>NC_133126.1:85606574-90592892 GCF_048418815.1 Hemitrygon akajei | reverse complement strand
CCCCACCCCCTCACTGTGACACTCTGACACCCCCCTCACCCCTCACTGTGACACTCTGACACCCCCCCCCTCACCCCTCACTGTGACACTGACACCCCCCCTCCCCCTCACTGTGACACTGACACCCCCCCTCACTCCCCCCACCCCCTCACTGTGACACTGACACCCCCCCACCCCTCACTGTGACACTGACACCCCCCACCCCCCTCACTGTGACACTGACACACCCCCTCCCCCTCACTGTGAACACTGACACACCCCCCCTCCCCCTCACTGTGACACTCTGACACCCCCCCCTCCCCTCACTGTGACACTGACACTCCCCCCACCCCTCACTGTGACACTGACCCCCCCCACCCCTCACTGTGACACTCTGACACCCCCCTCCCCCTCACTGTGACACTGACACCCCCCACCCCTCACTGTGACACTGACACCCCCCCACCCCTCACTGTGACACTGACACACCCTCACCCCTCACTGTGACACTGACACCCCCCCACCCCTCACTGTGACACTCTGACACCCCCCTCCCCCTCACTGTGACACTGACAACCCCCCTCCCCCCTCACTGTGACACTGACACCCCCCACCCCTCACTGTGACACTGACACACCCTCCCCCTCACTGTGACACTGACACCCCCCACCCCTCACTGTGACACTGACACACCCTCCCCCCTCCCTGTGACACTGACACCCCCCCCCACCCCTCACTGTGACACTCTGACACCCCCCTCCCCTCACTGTGACACTGACACCCCCTCCCCCTCACTGTGACACTGACACCCCCCTCCCCCTCACTGTGACACTGACACCACCCCTCCCCCTCACTGTGACACACTGACACCCCCTCCCCTCACTGTGACACTGACACACCTCCTCCCCCTCACTGTGACACTGACACCCCCCCTCCCCCTCACTGTGTCACTGACACCCTTCCCCCTCACTGTGACACACTGACACCCCCCCTCCCCCTCACTGTGACACTGACACCCCCCCCTCCCCCTCACTGTGACACTCTGACACCCCCCCACCCCCTCACTGTGATACTGACACCCCCCTCCCTCTCACTGTGACACTGACACCCCCCCTCCCCTCACTGTGACACTGACACACCCCTCCCCCTCACTGTGACACTGACACCCCCCTCCCCCTCACTGTGACACTGACACCCCCCCACCCCTCACTGTGACACTGACACCCCCACCACCCCTCACTGTGACGCTGACACCCCCCCCACCCCTCACTGTGACACTGACACCCCCCCTCACTGTGACACTCTGACACACCCCCAACCCCTCACTGTGACACTGAACACCCCCTCCCCCCTCACTGTGACACTGACACACCCCCTCCCCCTCACTGTGACACTGACACCCCCCCCTCACTGTGACACTCTGACACACCCCCACCCCTCACTGTGACACTGATACCCCCTCCCCCCTCACTGTGACACTGACACACCCCCACCCCTCACTGTGACACTCTGACACACCCCTCCCCCTCACTGTGACACTGACACCCCCCCTCCCCCTCACTTTGACACTGACACCCCCCCTCCCCCTCACTGTGACACTGACACACCCCCCCCTCACCCCTCACTGTGACACTGACACCCCCCTCCCCCTCACTGTGACACTCTGACACCCCCCTCCCCCTCACTGTGACACTCTGACACCCCCCCACCCCCTCACTGTGACACTCTGACACCCCCTCACCCCCTCACTGTGACACTGACACCCCCCCCTCCCCTCACTGTGACACTGACACCCCCCCCCTCCCTCACTGTGACACTGAAACCCGCCTCCCCTCACTGTGACACTCTGACACACCCCCCACCCCCTCACTGTGACACTCTGACACACCCCCTCCCCCCTCACTGTGACACTCTGACACCCCCCCTCCCCCTCACTGTGACACTGACACACCCCCCTCCCCCTCACTGTGACACTCTGACACACCCCCCACCCCTCACTGTGACACACTGACACCCCCCTCCCCCTCACTGTGACACACTGACACCCCCCTCCCCCTCACTGTGACTGACACACCCCCCTCCCCCTCACTGTGACACTGACACACCCCCCACCCCTCACTGTGACACTGACACACCCCCCACCCCCTCACTGTGACACTGACACACCCCTCACCCCTCACTGTTACACACTGACACCCCCTCCCCCTCACTGTGACACTGACACCCCCCCCACCCCTCACTGTTACACACTGACACCCCCCTCCCCCTCACTGTGACACTGACACACACCCCTCCCCCTCACTGTGGACACTGACACACCACACCCCTCCCCCTCACTGTGACACTGACACCCCCCTCCCCTCACTGTGACACTCTGACACACCCCTCCCCCTCACTGTGACACTCTGACACCCCCCCACCCCTCACTGTGACACTGACACACCCCCCCTCACCCCTCACTGTGACACTTTGACACCCCCCTCCCCCTCACTGTGACACTGACACACCCCTCACTGTGACACTGACACACCCCTCCCCTCACTGTGACACTGACACACCCCTCCCCCTCACTGTGACACTGACACACCCCTCCCCTCACTGTGACACTGACAACCCCCCCCACCCCTCACTGTGACACCTGACTCCCCCCCTCCCCCTCACTGTGACACTGAGACCCCCTCCCCTCACTGTGACAGTGACACACCCCACCCCCTCACTGTGACACTGACACCCCCCCATCACTGTGACACTGACACCCCCTCCCCCTCACTGTGACACTGACACCCCCCCACCCCTCACTGTGACACTGACACTCCCCCACCCCTCACTGTGACACTGACACCCCCTCCCCCTCACTGTGACACTGACACCCCCCCTCCCCCTCACTGTGACACTGACACCCCCCCTCCCCCCCTCACTGTGACACTGACACACCCATCCCCCTCACTGTGACACTGACACACCCCTCACCCTCACTGTGACACTGACACCCCCCACCCCTCACTGTGACACTGACACCCCCCCTCCCCCTCACTGTGACACTGACACCCCCCTCACCCCTCACTGTGACACTCTGGCACACCCCCACCCCTCACTGTGACACTCTGACACACCCCCCCACCCCTCACTGTGACACTGACACCCCCCTCCCCCTCACTGTGACACTGACACACCCCCCCACCCCCCTCACTGTGACACTCTGACACCCCCCTCACCCCTCACTGTGACACTCTGACACCCCCCTCACCCCTCACTGTGACACTCTGGCAACACCCCACCCCTCACTGTGACACTCTGACAACCCCTCACCCCTCACTGTTGACACTGACACCCCCCTCCCCCTCACTGTGAACTGACACCCCCCACCCCCTCACTGTGACACTCTGACACCCCCCTCACCCCTCACTGTGACACTGACACCCCCCTCACCCCTCACTGTGACACTGACACCCCCCACCCCCTCACTGTGACACTGACACCCCCCCACCCCCTCACTGTGACACTCTGACACCACCCTCACCCCTCACTGTGACACTGACACCCCCCTCCCCCTCACTGTGACACTGACACCCCCCACCCCCTCACTGTGACACTCTGACAACCCCTCCCCTCACTGTGACACTGACACCCCCCACCCCCTCACTGTGACACTCTGACAACCCCTCCCCTCACTGTGACACTGACACCCACCCCCCCTCACCCCTCACTGTGACACTCTGACACCCCCCTCACCCCTCACTGTGACACTCTGGCACACCCCACCCCTCACTGTGACACTCTGACAACCCTCACCCCTCACTGTGGACACTGACACCCCCCTCCCCCTCACTGTGACACTGACACCCCCCCACCCCCTCACTGTGACACTCTGACACCCCCCTCACCCCTCACTGTGACACTCTGGCACACCCCACCCCCTCACTGTGACACTCTGACAACCCCTCACCCCTCACTGTGACACACTGACACCCCCCCTCCCCCTCACTGTGACACTCTGGCACACCCCACCCCTCACTGTGACACTCTGACAACCCCCTCACCCCTCACTGTGACACTGACACCCCCCTCCCCCTCACTGTGACACTGACACCCCCACCCCTCACTGTGACACTGACACCCCCCCCACCCCCCTCACTGTGACACTGACACCCCCCTCCCCCTCACTGTGACACTGACACCCCCCCCACCCCCTCACTGTGACACTGACACCCCCCTCCCCCTCACTGTGACACTGACACCCCCCCCTCCCCCCTCACTGTGACACTGACACCCCCCCACCCCTCACTGTGACACTGACACACCCCCACCCCTCACTGTGACAATGACACTCCCACCCCTCACTGTGACACTGACACACCCCCTCCCCCTCACTGTGACACTCTGGCACACCCCACCCCTCACTGTGACACTCTGACAACCCCCTCACCCCCTCACTGTGACACACTGACACCCCCCTCCCCCTCACTGTGACACTCTGGCACACCCCCACCCCTCACTGTGACACTCTGACAACCCCTCACCCCTCACTGTGACACTGACACCCCCCCTCCCCCTCACTGTGACACTGACACCCCCACCCCTCACTGTGACACTGACACCCCCCACCCCCTCACTGTGACACTCTGACACCCCCCTCACCCCTCACTGTGACACTCTGGCACACCCCCCACCCCCTCACTGTGACACTCTGACAACCCCTCACCCCTCACTGTGACACTGACACCCCCCTCCCCCTCACTGTGACACTGACAACCCCCCACCCCTCACTGTGACACTGACACCCCCCCTCCCCCTCACTGTGACACTGACACCCCCCTCACCCCTCACTGTGACACTCTGACACCCCCCTCCCCTCACTGTGACACTCTGACACCACCCCACCCCCTCACTGTGACACTGACAACCCCACCCCTCACTGTGACACTCTGACACCACCCCACCCCTCACTGTGACACTGACACACCCCCTCACTGTGACACTGACACCCCCCCACCCCCTCACTGTGACACTCTGACACCCCCCACCCCTCACTGTGACACTGACACACCCCTCCCCCCACTGTGACACTGACATCCCCCCACCCCTCACTGTGACACTCTGACACCCCCCTCACCCCTCACTGTGACACTCTGGCACACCCCACCCCTCACTGTGACACTGACACCCCCTCCCCCTCACTGTGACACTGACACCCCCCCACCCCCTCACTGTGACACTGACACCCCCCTCCCCCTCACTGTGACACTGACACCACCCCCACCCGCCTCACTGTGACACTGACACCCCCCTCCCCCTCACTGTGACACTGACACCCCCCCTCCCCCTCACTGTGACACTGACACACCCCCCCCACCCCTCACTGTGACACTGACACACCCCCACCCCTCACTGTGACACTGACACTCCCACCCCTCACTGTGACACTGACACACCCCCTCCCCCTCACGGTGACACTCTGACACCCCCTCCCCCTCACTGTAACACTGACACTCCCCACCCCTCACTGTGACACTGACACTCCCCTCCCCCTCACTGTGACACTGACACCCCCCCTCCCCTCACTGTGAAACTGACACCCCCCTCCCCCTCACTGTGAAACTGACCACCCCCCACCCCCTCACTGTGACACTGACACCCCCCCACCCCTCACTGTGACACTGACACCCCCCTCCCCTCACTGTGAAACTGACACCCCCCACCCCCTCACTGTGACACTGACACCCCCCCCACCCCTCACTGTGACACTGACACCCCTCCCCCTCACTGTGACACTGACACCCCCCACCCCCTCACTGTGACACTGACACCCCCCTCCCCCTCACTGTGACACTCTGACACCCCCCCTCCCCTCACTGTGACACTGACACTCCCCTCCCCCTCACTGTGACACTGACACACCCCCTCACCCCTCACTGTGATACTCTGACAACCCCCCTCACCCCTCACTGTGACACTCTGACACCCCCCTCACCCCTCACTGTGACACTCTGGCACACCCCCTCACTGTGACACTGACACCCCCCCCCACCCCCTCACTGTGACACTCTGACACCCCCCTCACTGTGACACTGACACCCCCCCCACCCCCTCACTGTGACACTCTGACACCCCCCCTCACCCCTCACTGTGACACTCTGACACCCCCCTCACCCCTCACTGTGACACTCTGGCACACCCCACCCCTCACTGTGACACTGACACCCCCCTCCCCCTCACTGTGACACTGACACACCCCCACCCCTCACTGTGACACACTGACACCCCCCTCACCCCTCACTGTGACACTGACACCCCCTCCCCCCTCACTGTGACACTGACACCCCCCTCCCCCTCACTGTGACACTGACATCCCCTCCCCCTCACTGTGACACTGACACCCCCCTCCCCCTCACTGTGACACTGACACACCCCCACCCCCTCACTGTGACACTCTGACACCCCCCTCACCCCTCACTGTGACACTGACACCCCCCCTCCCCCTCACTGTGACACTGACACCCCCACCCCCTCACTGTGACACTGACACCCCCCACCCCCTCACTGTGACACTCTGACACCCCCCTCACCCCTCACTGTGACACTGACACCCCCCTCCCCCTCACTGTGACACTGACACCCCCCACCCCCTCACTGTGACACTCTGACAACCCCTCCCCTCACTGTGACACTGACACCCCCCCCTCCCCTCACTGTGACACTGACACCCCCCCCACCCCCTCACTGTGACACTCTGACACCCCCCTCACCCCTCACTGTGACACTCTGACACCCCCCTCACCCCTCACTGTGACACTCTGGCACACCCCAACCCCTCACTGTGACACTCTGGACAACCCCTCACCCCTCACTGTGACACTGACACCCCCCCTCCCCCTCACTGTGACACTGACACCCCCCCACCCCCTCACTGTGACACTCTGACACCCCCCTCACCCCTCACTGTGACACTCTGGCACACCCCCACCCCTCACTGTGACACTCTGACAACCCCTCACCCCTCACTGTGACACACTGACACCCCCCCTCCCCCTCACTGTGACACTCTGGCACACCCCACCCCTCACTGTGACACTCTGACAACCCCTCACCCCTCACTGTGACACTGACACCCCCTCCCCCTCACTGTGACACTGACACCCCCACCCCTCACTGTGACACTGACACCCCCCACCCCCTCACTGTGACACTCTGACACCCCCCTCACCCCTCACTGTGACACTCTGGCACACCCCACCCCTCACTGTGACACTGACACCCCCCCTCCCCCTCACTGTGACACTGACACCCCCCACCCCTCACTGTGACACTGACACCCCCCTCCCCCTCACTGTGACACTGACACCCCCCTCACCCCTCACTGTGACACTCTGACACCCCCCTCCCCTCACTGTGACACTCTGACACCACCCCACCCCTCACTGTGACACTGACACACACCCCCTCACTGTGACACTGACACCCCCCCCACCCCCTCACTGTGACACTCTGACACCCCCCTCACCCCTCACTGTGACACTCTGACACCCCCCTCACCACCCCTCACTGTGACACTCTGGCACACCCCACCCCTCACTGTGACACTGACACCCCCTCCCCCCTCACTGTGACACTGACACCCCCCACCCCCCTCACTGTGACACTGACACCCCCCTCCCCCTCACTGTGACACTGACACCCCCCCACCCCTCACTGTGACACTGACACCCCCCTCCCCCTCACTGTGACACTGACACCCCCCCTCCCCCTCACTGTGACACTGACACCCCCCCACCCCTCACTGTGACACTGACACAACCCCCACCCCTCACTGTGACACTGACACCCCCCTCCCCTCACTGTGAAACTGACACCCCCCTCCCCCTCACTGTGAAACTGACACCCCCCACCCCCTCACTGTGACACTGACACCCCCCCACCCCTCACTGTGACACTGACACACCCCCCTCCCCTCACTGTGAAACTGACACCCCCCCACCCCCTCACTGTGACACTGACACCCCCCCCCACCCCTCACTGTGACACTGACACCCCTCCCCCTCACTGTGACACTGACACCCCCCCACCCCCTCACTGTGACACTGACACCCCCCTCCCCCTCACTGTGACACTCTGACACCCCCCCTCCCCTCACTGTGACACTGACACTCCCCTCCCCCTCACTGTGACACTGACACACACCCCTCACCCCTCACTGTGATACTCTGACACCCCCCCTCACCCCTCACTGTGACACTCTGACACCCCCCTCACCCCTCACTGTGACACTCTGGCACACCCCCTCACTGTGACACTGACACCCCCCCACCCCCCTCACTGTGACACTCTGACACCCCCCCTCACTGTGACACTGACACCCCCCCACCCCCTCACTGTGACACTCTGACACCCCCCTCACCCCTCACTGTGACACTCTGACACCCCCCTCACCCCTCACTGTGACACTCTGGCACACCCCACCCCTCACTGTGACACTGACACCCCCCCTCCCCCTCACTGTGACACTGACACACCCCCCACCCCTCACTGTGACACACTGACACCCCCCTCACCCCTCACTGTGACACTGACACCCCCCTCCCCCCTCACTGTGACACTGACACCCCCCTCCCCCTCACTGTGACACTGACATCCCCTCCCCCTCACTGTGACACTGACACCCCCCTCCCCCTCACTGTGACACTGACACACCCCCACCCCTCACTGTGACACACTGACACCCCCCTCACCCCTCACTGTGACACTGACACCCCCCACCCCCTCACTGTGACACTGACACCCCCCCTCCCCCTCACTGTGACACTGACACCCCCCCCACCCCCCTCACTGTGACACTGACACCCCCCTCCCCCTCACTGTGACACTGACACCCCCCCTCCCCCTCACTGTGACACTGACACCCCCCCACCCCCTCACTGTGACACTGACACACCCCCACCCCTCACTGTGACACTGACACCCCCCCTCCCCTCACTGTGAAACTGACACCCCCCTCCCCCTCACTGTGAAACTGACACCCCCCACCCCCTCACTGTGACACTGACACCCCCCCACCCCTCACTGTGACACTGACACCCCCCTCCCCTCACTGTGAAACTGACACCCCCCCACCCCCTCACTGTGACACTGACACCCCCCCCAACCCCCTCACTGTGACACTGACACCCCCTCCCCCCTCACTGTGACACTGACACCCCCCACCCCCCTCACTGTGACACTGACACCCCCCTCCCCCTCCTGTGACACTGACACCCCCCTCCCCTCACTGTGACACTGACACCCCCCACCCTCACTGTGACACTGACACACCCCCCACCCCTCACTGTGACACTGACACCCCCCTCCCCCTCACTGTGACACTGACACCCCCCCACCCCTCACTGTGACACTGACACACCCCTCCCCTCACTGTGACACTGACACCCCCCCCACCCCTCACTGTGACACTCTGACACCCCCCCCTCCCCTCACTGTGACACTGACACCCCCCCACCCCTCACTGTGACACTGACACCCCCTCCCCCTCACTGTGACACTCTGACACACCCCTCCCCCTCACTGTGACACTCTGACACCCCCCACCCCTCACTGTGACACTGACATCCCCCCTCCCCCCTCACTGTGACACTGACACACCCCCTCCCCCTGACTGTGACACTGACACCCCCTCCCCCTCACTGTGACACTCTGACAACCCCCTCCCCCCTCACTGTGACACTCTGACACCCCCCACCCCCTCACTGTGACACTGACATCCCCCCTCCCCCCTCACTGTGACACTGACACCCCCCTCCCCTCACTGTGACACTCTGACACACACCCACCCCTCACTGTGACTCTGACACCCCCCACCCTCACTGTGACACTGACAACACCCCCCCACCCCTCCACTGTGACACTGACACCCCCCTCCCCCTCACTGTGACACTGACACCCCCCCACCCCTCACTGTGACACTGACACACCCCTCCCCTCACTGTGACACTGACAACCCCCCTCCCTCACTGTGACACTGACACCCCCCCCTCACTGTGACACTGACACCCCCTCCCCCTCACTGTGACACTCTGACACCCCCCCTCACTGTGACACTCTGACACACCCCCCCACCCCTCACTGTGACACTGACACCCCCTCCCCCCTCACTGTGACACTGACACCACCCCCTCCCCCCTCACTGTGGACACTGACAACCCCCCTCCCCCTCACTGTGACACTGACACACCCATCCCCCTCACTGTGACACTGACACACCCCTCACCCTCACTGTGACACTGACACCCCCCCACCCCCTCACTGTGACACTGACACCCCCCCACCCCTCACTGTGACACTCTGACACCCCCCTCACCCCTCACTGTGACACTCTGGCACACCCCCACCCCTCACTGTGACACTCTGACAACCCCTCACCCCTCACTGTGACACTGACACCCCCCTCCCCCTCACTGTGACACTGACACCCCCCCACCCCCTCACTGTGACACTGACACCCCCCACCCCCTCACTGTGACACTGACACCCCCTCCCCCCCTCACTGTGACACTGACACCCCCCACCCCTCACTGTGATACTGACACCCCCCCCACCCCTCACTGTGACACTGACACCCCCCACCCCTCACTGTGACACTGACACACCCCCACCCCTCACTGTGACACTGACACCCCCTCCCCCTCACTGTGACACTGACACCCCCCTCCCCCTCACTGTGACACTGACACCCCCCACCCCTCACTGTGACACTGACACCCCCCACCCCTCACTGTGACACTGACACACCCCCACCCCTCACTGTGACACTGACACCCCCTCCCCCTCACTGTGAAACTGATACACCCCCCCTCCCCCTCACTGTGACACTGACACCCCCCCTCCCCCCTCACTGTGACACTGACACCCCCCACCCCTCACTGTGACACTGACACCCCCCCCACCCCTCACTGTGACACTGACACCCCACCACCCTCACTGTGACACTGACACCCCCCCACCCCTCACTGTGACACTGACACACCCCCACCCCTCACTGTGACACTGACACCACCCCCCCTCCCCCTCACTGTGACACTGACACCCCCCCTCCCCCTCACTGTGACACTGACACCCCTTCCCCCTCACTGTGACACTCTGACACCCCCCCCCCTCACTGTGACACTGACACCCCCCTCCCCTCACTGTGACACTCTGACACCCCCCCCTCCCCTCACTGTGACACTGACACCCCCCTCCCCTCACTGTGACACTGACACACCCCTCCCCCTCACTGTGACACACTGACACCCCCCCCTCACCCCATCACTGTGACACTGACACCCCCCCACCCCTCACTGTGACACTGACACACCCCCACCCCTCACTGTGACACTGACACCCCCCCTCACCCCATCACTGTGACACTGACAACCCCCCCACCCCTCACTGTGACACTGACACACCCCCCACCCCTCACTGTGACACTGACACACCCCCACCCCTCACTGTGACACTGACACACCCCTCCCCCTCACTGTGACACACTGACACACCCCTCCCCCTCACTGTGACACTGACACACCCCTCCCCCTCACTGTGACACTCTGACACCCCCCTCCCCCTCACTGTGACACTGACACCCCCCTCACCCCATCACTGTGACACTGACACCCCCCCCCACCCCTCACTGTGACACACTGACACACCCCTCCCCCTCACTGTGACACTGACACACCCCTCCCCCTCACTGTGACACTCTGACACCCCCCTCCCCTCACTGTGACACTGACATACCCCTCCCCCTCACTGTGAAACTGATACACCCCCCACCCCTCACTGTGACACTGACACCCCCCACCCCTCACTGTGACACTGACACCCCCCCTCCCCCTCACTGTGACACCGACACACCCCCTCCCCCTCACTGTGACACTGACACCCCCCCCACCCCTCACTGTGATACCGACACCCCCCCCACCCCTCACTGTGACACTGACACACCCCTCCCCCTCACTGTGACACTGACACCCCCCCTCCCCCTCACTGTGATACTGACACCCCCCCCACCCCTCACTGTGACACTGACACACCCCCTCCCCCTCACTGTGACACTGACACACCCCCACCCTCACTGTGACACTGACACACCCCCACCCCTCACTGTGACACACTGACACATCCCCCCACCCCTCACTGTGACACTGACACCCCCCCCACCCCCTCACTGTGACACTGACACTCCCCTCACCCCTCACTGTGACACTGACACCCCCCTCCCCCTCACTGTGACACTCTGACCACACCCCCTCCCCTCACTGTGACACTGACACCCCCCCACCCCCTCACTGTGATACTGACACCCCCCCCCTCCCCCTCACTGTGACACTGACACCCCCCCACCCCCCTCACTGTGACACTGACACCCCCCACCCCTCACTGTGACACTCTGACACCCCCTCACCCCTCACTGTGACACTGACACACCCCTCCCCCCTCACTGTGACACTGACACACCCCTCCCCCTCACTGTGACACTCTGACACCCCCCCTCCCCTCACTGTGACACTGACACTCCCCCCCACCCCTCACTGTGACACTGACCCCCCCCACCCCCTCACTGTGACACTCTGACACCCCCCCTCCCCCTCACTGTGACACTGACACCCCCCCACCCCTCACTGTGACACTGACACCCCCCACCCCTCACTGTGACACTGACACACCCCTCCCCCTCACTGTGACACTGACACCCCCCACCCCTCACTGTGACACTCTGACACCCCCCCTCCCCCTCAACTGTGACACTGACACCCCCCACCCCTCACTGTGACACTGACACCCCCCACCCCTCACTGTGACACTGACAACACCCTCCCCCTCACTGTGACACTGACACCCCCCCACCCCTCACTGTGACACTGACACACCCTCCCCCTCACTGTGACACTGACACCCCCCCCCACCCTCACTGTGGACACTCTGACACCCCCCTCCCCTCACTGTGACACTGACACCCCCTCCCCCTCACTGTGACACTGACACCCCCCTCCCCCTCACTGTGACACTGACACACCCTCCCCCTCACTGTGACACACTGACACCCCCCTCCCCTCACTGTGACACTGACACACCCCTCCCCCTCACTGTGACACTGACACCCCCCCCTCCCCCTCACTGTGTCACTGACACCCCTTCCCCCTCACTGTGACACACTGACACCCCCCCTCCCCCTCACTGTGACACTGACACCCCCCCTCCCCCTCACTGTGACACTCTGACACCCCCCCCACCCCCTCACTGTGATACTGACACCCACCCCCCTCCCTCTCACTGTGACACTGACACCCCCCCACCCCTCCACTGTGACACTGACACCCCCACCCCCTCACTGTGACGCTGACAACCCCCCCACCCCTCACTGTGACACTGACACCCCCCCTCACTGTGACACTCTGACACACCCCACCCCTCACTGTGACACTGACACCCCCTCCCCCTCACTGTGACACTGACACACCCCCTCCCCCCTCACTGTGACACTGACACCCCCCCTCACTGTGACACTCTGACACACCCCCCACCCCTCACTGTGACACTGATACCCCCTCCCCCTCACTGTGACACTGACACACCCCCACCCCTCACTGTGACACTCTGACACACCCCTCCCCCTCACTGTGACACTGACACCCCCCCTCCCCCTCACTTTGACACTGACACCCCCCCTCCCCCTCACTGTGACACTGACACACCCCCCTCACCCCTCACTGTGACACTGACACCCCCCTCCCCTCACTGTGACACTCTGACACCCCCCTCCCCCTCACTGTGACACTCTGACACCCCCCCACCCCCCTCACTGTGACACTCTGACACCCCCTCACCCCTCACTGTGACACTGACACCCCCCTCCCCTCACTGTGACACTGACACCCCCCTCCCCTCACTGTGACACTGACACCCGCCTCCCCTCACTGTGACACTCTGACACACCCCCACCCCTCACTGTGACACTCTGACACACCCCCTCCCCCTCACTGTGACACTCTGACACCCCCCCTCCCCCTCACTGTGACACTGACACACCCCCCCTCCCCCCTCACTGTGACACTCTGACACACCCCCACCCCTCACTGTGACACACTGACACCCCCCTCCCCCCTCACTGTGACACACTGACACCCCCCTCCCCCTCACTGTGACTGACACACCCCCCCTCCCCCCTCACTGTGACACTGACACACCCCCACCCCTCACTGTGACACTGACACACCCCACCCCCTCACTGTGACACTGACACACCCCTCACACCCCTCACTGTTACACACTGACACCCCCTCCCCCTCACTGTGACACTGACACCCCCCCCCACCCCTCACTGTTACACACTGACACCCCCTCCCCCTCACTGTGACACTGACACACACCCCTCCCCCTCACTGTGACACTGACACACCCCTCCCCCTCACTGTGACACTGACACCCCCCTCCCCTCACTGTGACACTCTGACACACCCCTCCCCCTCACTGTGACACTCTGACACCCCCCCACCCCTCACTGTGACACTGACACACCCCCCTCACCCCTCACTGTGACACTTTGACACCCCCCCTCCCCCTCACTGTGACACTGACACACCACCCCTCACTGTGACACTGACACACCCCTCCCCTCACTGTGACACTGACACACCCCTCCCCCTCACTGTACACTGACACACCCCTCCCTCACTGTGACACTGACACCCCCCCCCCACCCCTCACTGTGACACTGACTCCCCCCCTCCCCCTCACTGTGACACTGAGACCCCCTCCCCTCACTGTGACAGTGACACACCCCACCCCCTCACTGTGACACTGACACCCCCCCATCACTGTGACACTGACACCCCCTCCCCCTCACTGTGACACTGACACCCCCCACCCCTCACTGTGACACTGACACTCCCCCACCCCTCACTGTGACACTGACACGCCCTCCCCCCTCACTGTGACACTGACACCCCCCCTCCCCCTCACTGTGACACTGACACCCCCCCTCCCCCTCACTGTGACACTGACACACCCATCCCCCTCACTGTGACACTGACACACCCCTCACCCTCACTGTGACACTGACACCCCCACCCCTCACTGTGACACTGACACCCCCCTCCCCCTCACTGTGACACTGACACCCCCCTCACCCCTCACTGTGACACTCTGGCACACCCCACCCCTCACTGTGACCACTCTGACACACCCCCCCCCACCCCTCACTGTGACACTGACACCCCCCTCCCCCTCACTGTGACACTGACACCCCCCCACCCCCTCACTGTGACACTCTGACACCCCCCCTCACCCCTCACTGTGACACTCTGACACCCCCCTCACCCCTCACTGTGACACTCTGGCACACCCCACCCCTCACTGTGACACTCTGACAACCCCTCACCCCTCACTGTGACACTGACACCCCCCTCCCCCTCACTGTGACACTGACACCCCCCACCCCCTCACTGTGACACTCTGACACCCCCCTCACCCCTCACTGTGACACTGACACCCCCCTCCCCCTCACTGTGACACTGACACCCCCCACCCCCTCACTGTGACACTGACACCCCCCACCCCCTCACTGTGACACTCTGACACCCCCCTCACCCCTCACTGTGACACCTGACACCACCCCCTCCCCTCACTGTGACACTGACACCCCCCACCCCCTCACTGTGACACTCTGACAACCCCTCCCCTCACTGTGACACTGACACCCCCCTCCCCCTCACTGTGACACTGACACCCCCCCACCCCCTCACTGTGACACTCTGACACCCCCCTCACCCCTCACTGTGACACTCTGACACCCCCCTCACCCCTCACTGTGACACTCTGGCACACCCCCACCCCCTCACTGTGACACTCTGACAACCCCTCACCCCTCACTGTGACACTGACACCCCCCTCCCCCCTCACTGTGACACTGACACCCCCCACCCCCTCACTGTGACACTCTGACACCCCCCTCACCCCTCACTGTGACACTCTGGCACACCCCACCCCTCACTGTGACACTCTGACAACCCCTCACCCCTCACTGTGACACACTGACACCCCCCTCCCCCTCACTGTGACACTCTGGCACACCCCACCCCTCACTGTGACACTCTGACAACCCCTCACCCCTCACTGTGACACTGACACCCCCCTCCCCCTCACTGTGACACTGACACCCCCACCCCTCACTGTGACACTGACACCCCCCACCCCCTCACTGTGACACTCTGACACCCCCCCTCACCCCTCACTGTGACACTCTGGCACACCCCACCCCTCACTGTGACACTCTGACAACCCCTCACCCCTCACTGTGACACTGACACCCCCCCTCCCCCTCACTGTGACACTGACACCCCCACCCCATCACTGTGACACTGACACCCCCCTCCCCCTCACTGTGACACTGACACCCCCCTCACCCCTCACTGTGACACTCTGACACCCCCCTCCCCTCACTGTGACACTCTGACACCACCCCCACCCCCTCACTGTGACACTGACACACCCCCCTCACTGTGACAACTGACACCCCCCCACCCCCTCACTGTGACACTCTGACACCCCCCTCACCCCTCACTGTGACACTCTGGCACACCCCCACCCCTCACTGTGACACTGACACCCCTCCCCCTCACTGTGACACTGACACCCCCCACCCCCTCACTGTGACACTGACACCCCCTCCCCCTCACTGTGACACTGACACCCCCCCACCCCCTCACTGTGACACTGACACCCCCCTCCCCCTCACTGTGACACTGACACCCCCCCTCCCCCTCACTGTGACACTGACACCACCCCCACCCCTCACTGTGACACTGACACACCCCCCACCCCTCACTGTGACACTGACACCCCCCTCCCCCTCACTGTGAAACTGACACCCCCCTCCCCCTCACTGTGAAACTGACACCCCCCACCCCCTCACTGTGACACTGACACCCCCCCACCCCTCACTGTGACACTGACACCCCCCCCTCCCCTCACTGTGACACTGACACCCCCCCACCCCCTCACTGTGACACTGACAACCCCCCACCCCTCACTGTGACACTGACACCCCCCTCCCCCCTCACTGTGACACTGACACCCCCACCACCCCCTCACTGTGACACTGACACCACCCCTCAACCACCCTCACTGTGACACTGACACCCCCCACCCCCTCACTGTGACACTGACACCCCCCTCACCACTCACTGTGACACTCTGACACCCCCCCTCCCCTCACTGTGACACTGACACTCCCCCCACCCCTCACTGTGACACTGACACCCCTCCCCCTCACTGTGACACTGACACCCCCCCACCCCCTCACTGTGACACTGACACCCCCCCTCACCCTCACTGTGACACTGACACCCCCCCTCCCCCTCACTGTGACACTGACACCCCCCTCCCCCCTCACTGTGACACTCTGACACCCCCCCTCCCCCTCACTGTGACACTGACACTCCCCTCCCCCTCACTGTGACACTGACACACCCCCTCACCCCTCACTGTGATACTCTGACACCCCCCTCACCCCTCACTGTGACACTCTGACACCCCCCTCACCCCTCACTGTGACACTCTGGCACACCCCCCTCACTGTGACACTGACACCCCCCCCACCCCCTCACTGTGACACTCTGACACCCCCCCCTCACTGTGACACTGACACCCCCCCACCCCCTCACTGTGACACTCTGACACCCCCCTCACCCCTCACTGTGACACTCTGACACCCCCCTCACCCCTCACTGTGACACTCTGGCACACCCCACCCCTCACATGAGACACTGACACCCCCTCCCCCTCACTGTGACACTGACACACCCCCACCCCTCACTGTGACACACTGACACCCCCCCTCACCCCTCACTGTGACACTGACACCCCCCTCCCCCCCTCACTGTGACACTGACACCCCCCTCCCCCTCACTGTGACACTGACATCCCCTCCCCTCACTGTGACACTGACACCCCCCTCCCCCTCACTGTGACACTGACACACCCCCACCCCTCACTGTGACCACTGACACCCCCCTCACCCCTCACTGTGACACTGACACCCCCACCCCCTCACTGTGACACTGACACCCCCCCCCTCCCCCTCACTGTGACACTGACACCCCCCCCACCACCCCTCACTGTGACACTGACACCCCCCCTCCCCCTCACTGTGACACTGACACCCCCCCACCCCTCACTGTGACACTGACACACCCCCCACCCCCTCACTGTGACACTGACACCCCCCTCCCCTCACTGTGAAACTGACACCCCCCTCCCCCTCACTGTGAAACTGACACCCCCCACCCCCTCACTGTGACACTGACACCCCCCCACCCCTCACTGTGACACTGACACCCCCCTCCCCTCACTGTGAAACTGACACCCCCCACCCCCTCACTGTGACACTGACACCCCCCCACCCCTCACTGTGACACTGACACCCCTCCCCCTCACTGTGACACTGACACCCCCCCACCCCCTCACTGTGACACTGACACCCCCCCTCCCCCTCACTGTGACACTCTGACACCCCCCCTCCCCTCACTGTGACACTGACACTCCCCTCCCCCTCACTGTGACACTGACACACCCCCTCACTGTGACACTCTGACACCCCCCCCTCCCCTCACTGTGACACTCTGACACCCCCCCTCCCCTCACTGTGACACTGACACACCCCCTCACTGTGACACTCTGACACCCCCCCTCCCCTCACTGTGACACTGACACACCCCCCTCCCCCTCACTGTGACACTGACACCCCCCCACCCCCTCACTGTGACACTGACACCCCTCCCCCTCACTGTGACACTGACACCCCCCCTACCCCTCACTGTGACACTGACACCCCTCCCCCTCACTGTGACACTGACACCCCCCTCCCCTCACTGTGACACTCTGACACCCCCCCTCCCCTCACTGTGACACTGACACTCCCCTCCCCCTCACTGTGACACTGACACCACCCTCCCCTCACTGTGACACTGACACACCCCCTCCCCCTCACTGTGACACTGACACCCCCCCCCACCCCTCACTGTGACACTGACACCCCCCTCCCCCTCACTGTGACACTCTGACACCCCCCCTCCCCCCTCACTGTGACACTGACACACCCCCCTCACCCCCTCACTGTGACACTGACACCCCCCTCCCCTCACTGTGACACTGACACCCCCCCTCCCCCCTCACTGTGACACTCTGACACCCCCCCTCCCCCCCTCACTGTGACACTGACACACCCCCTCCCCCTCACTGTGACACTGACACCCCCCCTCCCCCCTCACTGTGACACTCTGACACCCCCCCCCCCCTCACTGTGACACTGACACACCCCCTCCCCCTCACTGTGACACTGACACCCCCTCCCCTCACTGTGACACTGACACACCCCTCCCCCTCACTGTGACACTGACACCCCCCTCCCCTCACTGTGACACTGACACACCCCTCCCCCTCACTGTGACACTGACACACCCCTCCCCCTCACTGTGACACTGACCACCCCCTCCCCTCACTGTGACACTGACACACCCCCTCCCCCTCACTGTGACACTGACACCCCCCCCACCCCCTCACTGTGACACTGACACCACCCCCTCCCCCTCACTGTGACACTGACACCCCCCCTCCCCCTCACTGTGACACTGACACCCCCCTCCCCCTCACTGTGACACTGACACACCCCCTCCCCCTCACTGTGACACTGACACCCCCCTCCCCTCACTGTGACACTGACACACCCCTCCCCCTCACTGTGACACTGACACCCCCCACCCCCTCACTGTGACACTGACACCCCCCCTCCCCCTCACTGTGACACTGACACCCCCCCACCCCCTCACTGTGACACTGACACCCCCCTCCCCCTCACTGTGACACTGACACACCCCTCCCCCTCACTGTGACACTGACACCCCCTCCCCTCACTGTGACACTGACACACCCCCTCCCCCTCACTGTGACACTGACACCCCCTCCCCCTCACTGTGACACTGACACCCCCCCTCCCCCTCACTGTGACACTGACATCTCCCCACCCCTCACTGTGACACTGACACACCCCCTCCCCCTCACTGTGACACCTACACACCCCCCACCCCCTCACTGTGACACTGACACACCCCCTCCCCCTCACTGTGACACTGACACCCCCCCTCCCCCTCACTGTGATACTGACACCCCCCCCACCCCTCACTGTGACACTGACACCCCCTCCCCCTCACTGTGACACTGACACACCCCCCACCCCCTCACTGTGACACTGACACACCCCCCACCCCTCACTGTGACACTGACACCCCCCCTCCCCCTCACTGTGACACTGACATCTCCCCACCCCTCACTGTGACACTGACATCCCCTCCCCTCACTGTGACACTGACACACCCCCACCCCTCACTGTGACACTCTGACACACCCCTCCCCTCACTGTGACACTGACACCCCCCCTCCCCCTCACTTTGACACTGACACCCCCCTCCCCCCTCACTGTGACACTGACACCCCCCACCCCTCACTGTGACACTGACACCCCCCTCACCCCTCACTGTGACACTGACACCCCCCTCCCCCTCACTGTGACACTCTGACACCCCCCCACCGTTCACTGTGACACTGACACCCCCCACCCCTCACTGTGACACTGACACCCCCTCCCCCCTCACTGTGACACTCTGACACCCCCTCACCCCCTCACTGTGACACTCTGACACCCCCTCACCCCTCACTGTGACACTCTGACACCCCCCCACCCCTCACTGTGACACTGACACCCCCCTCCCCCTCACTGTGACACTGACACACCCCTCCCCCTCACTGTGACACTGACACCCCCTCCCCTCACTGTGACACTGACACACCCCTCCCCCTCACTGTGACACTGACACCCGCCCCACCCCTCACTGTGACACTCTGACACCCCCCTCCCCTCACTGTGACACTGACACCCCCACCCCTCACTGTGACACTGACACACCCCTCCCCTCACTGTGACACTGACACACCCCTCCCCTCACTGTGACACTGACACACCCCTCCCCTCACTGTGACACTCTGACACCCCCCCCTCCCCTCACTGTGACACTGACACACCCCCCTCCCCTCACTGTGACACTGACACACCCCTCCCCCTCACTGTGACACTGACACCACCCCTCCCCCTCACTGTGACACTGACACCCCCTCCCCTCACTGTGACACTGACACACCCCTCCCCCTCACTGTGACACTGACACCCCCCCACCCCCTCACTGTGACACTGACACCCCCCTCCCCCTCACTGTGACACTGACACCCCCCCTCCCCCTCACTGTGACACTGACACCCCCCTCCCCTCACTGTGAAACTGATACACCCCCCACCCCCTCACTTGACACTGACACCCCCCCACCCCTCACTGACACTGAACCCTCCCCCTCACTGTGACACTGACACCCCCCATCCCCCTCACTGTGACACTGACACCTCCCCTCCCCCTCACTGTGACACTGACACCCCCCACCCCCTCACTGTGACACTGACACCACCCCCTCCCCCTCACTGTGACCCTGACACCCCCCACCCCTCACTGTGACACTGACACCCCCCCTCCCCCTCACTGTGACACTGACACCCCCCCCACCCCCTCACTGTGACACTGACACCACCCCCCTCACCCCTCACTGTGACACTGACACACCCCCTCCCCCCTCACTGTGACACTCTGACACCCCCCCTCCCCTCACTGTGACACTGACACACCCCCTCCCCCTCACTGTGGACACTGACACCCACCCCCACCCCCCTCACTGTGACACTGACACCCCCCTCCCCCTCACTGTGACACTGACACACACCCCTCCCCCTCACTGTGACCACTCTGACACCCCCCCTCCCCCTCACTGTGACACTGACACACCCCCTCCCCCTCACTGTGACACTGACACCCCCCTCCCCCTCACTGTGACACTCTGACACCCCCCACCCCTCACTGTGACACTGACACCCCCCCCCTCCCCCTCACTGTGACACTGACACTCCCCCACCCCTCACTGTGACACTGACACCCCCCCCTCCCCCTCACTGTGACACTGACACCCCCCCTCCCCTCACTGTGACACTGACACCCCCACCCCTCACTGTGACACTGACACACCCCCTCCCCCTCACTGTGACACTGACACTCCCCTCCCCCTCACTGTGACACTGACACCCCCCCTCCCCCTCACTGTGACACTGACACTCCCCCACCCCTCACTGTGACAGTGACACCCCCCCTCCCCCTCACTGTGACACTGACACCCCCCTCCCCTCACTGTGACACTGACACCCCCACCCCTCACTGTGACACTGACACACCCCCTCCCCCTCACTGTGACACTGACACACCCCTCACCCCTCACTGTGACACTCTGACACCCCCCCTCCCCCTCACTGTGAAACTGATACACCCCCCACCCCCTCACTGTGACACTGACACCCCCCCACCCCTCACTGTGACACTGACACCCCTCCCCCCTCACTGTGACACTGACACCCCCCACCCCCTCACTGTGACACTGACACCCCCCCTCCCCCTCACTGTGACACTGACACTCCCCTCCCCTCACTGTGACACTGACATACCCCTCCCCCTCACTGTGAAACTGATACACCCCCCACCCCTCACTGTGACACTGACACCCCCCCCACCCCTCACTGTGACACTGACACACCCCCTCCCCCTCACTGTGACACTGACACTCCCCTCCCCTCACTGTGACACTGACATACCCCTCCCCTCACTGTGAAACTGATACACCCCCCACCCCTCACTGTGACACTGACACCCCCCCCACCCCTCACTGTGACACTGACACACCCCCTCCCCCTCACTGTGACACTGACACACCCCCTCCCCCTCACTGTGACACTGACACCCCCCCTCACCCCTCACTGTGACACTGACACCCCCCCACCCCTCACTGTGATACTGACACCCCCCCCACCCCTCACTGTGACACTGACACTCCCCACCCCTCACTGTGACACTGACACACCCATCCCCCTCACTGTGACACTGACACCCCCCCTCCCCCTCACTGTGACACTGACACCCCCCTCCCCCTCACTGTGACACTGACACTCCCCACCCCTCACTGTGACACTGACACCCCCCCTCCCCCTCACTGTGACACTGATACACCCCTCCCCCCTCACTGTGACACTGACACAACCCCCACCCCCTACTGTGACACTGACACACCCCCACCCCTCACTGTGACACACTGACACATCCCCCCACCCCTCACTGTGACACTGACACCCCCCCACCCCCTCACTGTGACACTGACACTCCCCTCACCCCTCACTGTGACACTCTGACACCCCCTCACCCCTCACTGTGACACTGACACCCCCCCTCCCCCTCACTGTGACCTGACGACACCCCCCCACCCCCTCACTGTGACACTGACACCCCCCCACCCCTCACTGTGACACTCTGACACACCCCCCTCCCCTCACTGTGACACTGACACCCCCCACCCCTCACTGTGACACTGACACCCCCCCTCCCCCTCACTGTGACACTCTGACACCCCCCTCCCCCTCACTGTGACACTCTGACACCCCCCACCCCTCACTGTGACACTGACACCCCATCCCCCTCACTATGACACTGACACACCCCTCCCCCTCACTGTGACACTCTGACACACCCCTCCCCCTCACTGTGACACTCTGACACCACCCCTCACCCCTCACTGTGACACTGACACCCCCTCCCCCTCACTGTGATACTGACACACCCCCTCCCCCTCACTGTGACACTCTGACACCCCCCTCCCCCTCACTGTGACACTGACACACCCCTTCCCCCTCACTGTGACACACTGACACCCCCCCCTCCCCCCTCACTGTGACACTCTGACACCCCCCTCCCCTCACTGTGACACTGACACCCCCCCCACCCCTCACTGTGACACACTGACACCCCCCACCCCTCACTGTGACACTGACACCCCCTCCCCCTCACTGTGACACTCTGACACCCCCCCTCCCCCTCACTGTGACACTGACACCCCCCCCACCCCCTCACTGTGACACACTGACACCCCCCACCCCTCACTGTGACACTGACACACCCCCACCCCTCACTGTGACACTGACACTCCCACCCCTCACTGTGACACTGACACCCCCTCCCCCTCACTGTGACACTGACACCCCCTCCCCTCACTGTGACACTCTGACACCCCCCCTCCCCCTCACTGTGACACTGACACCCCCCCACCCCTCACTGTGACACTGACACCCCCCCCCACCCCTCACTGTGACACTGACACCCCTCCCCCTCACTGTGACACTCTGACACCCCCCCTCCCCCTCACTGTGACACTGACACCACCCCCCCCACCCCTCACTGTGACACTGACACCCCCCCCACCCCTCACTGTGACACACTGACACCCCCCCTCCACCTCACTGTGACACTGACATCTCCCCACCCCTCACTGTGACACTGACTCCCCCCCTCCCCCTCACTGTGATACTGACACCCCCCCACCCCCCTCACTGTGACACTGACACCCCCCCTCCCCCTCACTGTGATACTGACACCCCCCCCACCCCCTCACTGTGACACTGACACCCCCCCTCCCCCTCACTGTGATACTGACATCTCCCCACCCCTCACTGTGACACTGACACCCCCCCTCCCCCTCACTGTGACACTGACATCTCCCCACCCCTCACTGTGACACTGACACCCCCCCTCCCCCTCACTGTGACACTGACATCTCCCCACCCCTCACTGTGACACTGACTCCCCCCTCCCCCTCACTGTGATACTGACACCCCCCCTCCCCCTCACTGTGACACTGACACACCCCCCCACCCCTCACTGTGACACTGACACCCCCCCTCCCCCTCACTGTGACACTGACATCTCCCCACCCCTCACTGTGACACTGACACCCCCCCTCCCCCCTCACTGTGATACTGACACCCCCCTCCCCCTCACTGTGACACTGACACACCCCCACCCCCTCACTGTGACACTGACACACCCCTCCCCCTCACTGTGACACTGACACCCCCCCCACCCCCTCACTGTGACACTGACACACCCCTCCCCCTCACTGTGACACTGACACACCCCTCCCCCTCACTGTGACACTGACACACCCCCACCCCCTCACTGTGACACTGACACACCCCTCCCCCTCACTGTGACACTGACACCCCCCACCCCTCACTGTGACACTGACACCCCCTCCCCCTCACTGTGACACTGACACACCCCCACCCCCCTCACTGTGACACTGACACACCCCCCACCCCTCACTGTGACACTGACACCCCCCCTCCCCCTCACTGTGACACTGACATCCCCTCCCCTCACTGTGACACTGACACACCCCCTCCCCCTCACTGTGACACTGACACCCCCCCCTCACTGTGACACTCTGACACACCCCCTCCCCCTCACTGTGACACTGACACCCCCTCCCTCTCACTGTGACACTGACATCCCCTCCCCTCACTGTGACACTGACACACCCCCTCCCCCTCACTGTGACACTGACACCCCCCCTCACTGTGACACTGACACACCCCCACCCCTCACTGTGACACTGATACCCCCCTCCCCCTCACTGTGACACTGACACACCCCCACCCCTCACTGTGACACTCTGACACACCCCTCCCCCTCACTGTGACACTGACACCCCCCCTCCCCCTCACTTTGACACTGACACCCCCCCCTCCCCCTCACTGTGACACTGACACCCCCCACCCCTCACTGTGACACTGACACCCCCCTCACCCCTCACTGTGACACTGACACCCCCCCTCCCCCTCACTGTGACACTCTGACACCCCCCACCGTTCACTGTGACACTGACACCCCTCCCCCACCCCTCACTGTGACACTGACACACCCTCACCCCACCTCACTGTGACACTCTGACACCCCCTCACCCCCTCACTGTGACACTCTGACACCCCCTCACCCCTCACTGTGACACTCTGACACCCCCCTCCCCCTCACTGTGACACTCTGACACCCCCTCCCCCTCACTGTGACACTCTGACACCCCCCTCACCCCTCACTGTGACACTGACACACCCCTCCCCCCTCACTGTGACACTGACACCCCCCACCCCTCACTGTGACACTCTGACACCCCCTCCCCCTCACTGTGACACTCTGACACCCCCCTCACCCCTCACTGTGACACTGACACCCCCCCCTCCCCCCTCACTGTGACACTGACACACACCCCTCCCCCTCACTGTGACACTGACACCCCCCTCCCCCTCACTGTGACACACTGACACACCCCTCCCCCTCACTGTGACACTGACACCCCCCCTCACCCCTCACTGTGACACTGACACACCCCTCCCCCTCACTGTGACACTGACACCCCCCCCCTCCCCTCACTGTGACACACTGACAACACCCCTCCCCCCTCACTGTGACACTGACACCCCCTCCCCCTCACTGTGACACTGACACCCCCCACCCTCACTGTGACACTCTGACACACCCCCCTCCCCCTCACTGTGACACTGACACCCCCTCCCCCTCACTGTGACACACTGACACCCCCCCTCCCCCTCACTGTGACACTGACACACCCCTCACCCCTCACTGTGACACTGACACACCCCCACCCCTCACTGTGACACTGACACCCCTCCCCCACACTGTGACACTGACAACCCCTCCCCCTCACTGTGACACTGACACCCCCCCATCACTGTGACACTGACACCCCCCTCCCCCTCACTGTGACACTGACACCCCCCACCCCTCACTGTGACACTGACACCCCTCACCCCTCACTGTGACACTGACACACCCCCACCCCTCACTGTGACACTGACACCCCTCCCCCACACTGTGACACTGACACCCCTCCCCCTCACTGTGACACACTGACACACCCCTCCCCCTCACTGTGACACACTGACACCCCCTCCCCCTCACTGTGACACTGACACTCCCCCTCCCCCTCACTGTGACACTGACACACCCCTCACCCCTCACTGTGACACTGACACACCCCTCTCCCTCACTGTGACACTGACACCCCCCTCCCCCTCACTGTGACACTGACACACCCCTCACCCCTCACTGTGACACTGACACACCCCCACCCCTCACTGTGACACTGACACCCCTCCCCCACACTGTGACACTGACACCCCTCCCCCTCACTGTGACACTGACACCCCCCCATCACTGTGACACTGACACCCCCCTCCCCCTCACTGTGACACTGACACCCCCCACCCCTCACTGTGACACTGACACCCCTCACCCCTCACTGTGACACTGACACACCCCCACCCCTCACTGTGACACTGACACACCCCTCCCCTCACTGTGACACTGACACACCCCCACCCCTCACTGTGACACTGACACACCACCCCCACCCCCTCACTGTGACTCTGACACCCCCCACCCCTCACTGTGACACTGACACCCCTCCCCCACACTGTGACACTGACACCCCTCCCCCTCACTGTGACACACTGACACACCCCTCCCCCTCACTGTGACACACTGACACCCCCTCCCCCTCACTGTGACACTGACACCCCCCTCCCCCCTCACTGTGACACTGACACACCCCTCCCCCTCACTGTGACACTGACACCCCCTCCCCCCTCACTGTGACACTGACACCCCCCTCCCCCTCACTGTGACACTGACACCCCCCCACCCCTCACTGTGACACTGACACTCCCCCACCCCCTCACTGTGACACTGACACCCCCCTCCCCCTCACTGTGACACTGACACCCCCCACCCCTCACTGTGACACTGACACCCCCCCCACCCCTCACTGTGACACTGACACTCCCCCACCCCCTCACTGTGACACTGACACCCCCCTCCCCCTCACTGTGACACTGACACCCCCCACCCCTCACTGTGACACTGACACCCCCCACCCCTCACTGTGACACTGACACCCCCCACCCCTCACTGTGACACTCTGACAACCCCTCACCCCCTCACTGTGACACTGACACACCCCTCCCCCTCACTGTGACTCTGACACCCCCCTCCCCCTCACTGTGACACTGACACCCCCCACCCCTCACTGTGACACTGACACCCCCTCCCCCTCACTGTGGTACTGACACCCCCCCACCCCTCACTGTGATACTGACACCCCCCCCACCCCTCACTGTGACACTGACACCCCCTCCCCCTCACTGTGACACTCTGACACCCCCCCTCCCCCTCACTGTGACACTGACACACCCCTGCCCCTCACTGTGACACTGACACCCCCCTCCCCCCTCACTGTGAAACTGATACACCCCCCCACCCCTCACTGTGACACTGACACACCCCTCCCCCTCACTGTGACACTGACACACCCCCACCCCTCACTGTGATACTGACACCCCCCCCACCCCTCACTGTGACACTGACGCACCCCTCACCCCTCACTGTGACACTGACACCCCCCCCACCCCTCACTGTGATACTGACACCCCCCCCACCCCTCACTGTGACACTGACACAACCCTCCCCCTCACTGTGACACTGACACCCCCCCACCCCTCACTGTGACACTGACACCCCTCCCCCTCACTGTGACACTGACACCCCCCCACCCCTCACTGTGACACTGACACACCCCCCTCCCCTCACTGTGACACTCTGACACACCCCTCACCGCTCACTGTGACACTCTGACACCCCCACCCCTCACTGTGACACTGACACCCCCCTCCCCTCACTGTGATACTGACACCCCCCCCTCCCCCTCACTGTGACACTGACACCCCCCCCTCCCCTCACTGTGACACTCTGACACCCCCCCTCACCCCTCACTGTGACACTCTGACACCCCCTCCCCTCACTGTGACACTCTGACACCCCCCCACCCCTCACTGTGACACTGACACCCCCCTCCCCCTCACTGTGACACTGACACAACCCCCCTCCCCTCACTGTGACACTCTGACACCCCCCTCACCCCCTCACTGTGACACACTGACACCCCCCTCCCCCTCACTGTGACACTCTGACACCCCCTCCCCCCTCACTGTGACACTGACAACCCCCCCCTCCCCTCACTGTGACACTGACACACCCCCTCCCCTCACTGTGACACTGACACACCCCCTCCCCTCACTGTGACACACTGACACCCCCCTCCCCCTCACTGTGACACTCTGACACCCCCCTCCCCCCTCACTGTGACACTGACACCCCCCCTCCCCTCACTGTGACACTGACACCCCCCCTCCCCTCACTGTGACACTGACACACCCCCCTCCCCTCACTGTGACACACTGACACCCCCCTCCCCCTCACTGTGACACTCTGACACACCCCCACCTGCACTGCACTGACACTGACACACCCCCTCCCCTCACTGTGACACTCTGACACACCCCCACCCCTCACTGTGACACTGACACACCCCCTCCCCCTCACTGTGACACTCTGACACACCCCCACCCCTCACTGTGACACTGACACACCCCCACCCCTCACTGTGACACTCTGACACACCCCCCACCCCCTCACTGTGACACTGACACACCCCCACCCCCTCACTGTGATACAGACACACCCTCCCTCACTGTGATACTGACACCCCCCCCTCCCCCTCACTGTGCCCCCTCACTGTGATACTGACACACCCTCCCCTCACTGTGATACTGACACCCCCCCTCCCCCTCACTGTGACACTGACACCCCCCCCTCCCCTCACTGTGACACTCTGACACCCCCCTCACCCCTCACTGTGACACTGACACCCCCTCCCCTCACTGTGATACTGACACCCCCCCTCCCCCTCACTGTGACACTGACACCCCCCCCTCCCCTCACTGTGACACTCTGACACCCCCCTCACCCCTCACTGTGACACTCTGACACCCCCTCCCCTCACTGTGACACTCTGACACCCCCCCACCCCTCACTGTGACACTGACACCCCCCTCCCCCTCACTGTGACACTGACACACCCCCTCCCCTCACTGTGACACTCTGACACCCCCCTCACCCCTCACTGTGACACACTGACACCCCCCCACCCCTCACTGTGACACTGACACCCCCTCCCCCTCACTGTGACACTGACACACCCCTCACCCCCTCACTGTGACACTGACACCCCCCCTCCCCCTCACTGTGACACTGACACACCCCCTCCCCCTCACTGTGACACTGACACACCCCCTCCCCTCACTGTGACACTCTGACACACCCCCACCCCTCACTGTGACACTGACACACCCCCACCCCTCACTGTGACACTGACACACCCCCACCCCCTCACTGTGACACTGACACACCCCCACCCCTCACTGTGACACTGACACACCCCCACCCCCTCACTGTGACACTGACACCCCCCTCCCCCTCACTGTGACACTGACACACCCCCTCCCCTCACTGTGACACTCTGACACACCCCTCACCGCTCACTGTGACACTCTGACACCCCCTCCCCTCACTGTGATACTGACACCCCCCCTCCCCCTCACTGTGACACTGACACCCCCCCACCCCTCACTGTGACACTGACACCCCCCCTCCCCTCACTGTGACACTCTGACACCCCCCTCACCCCTCACTGTGACACTCTGACACCCCCCTCCCCTCACTGTGACACTCTGACACCCCCCCACCCCTCACTGTGACACTGACACCCCCCACCCCCTCACTGTGACACTGATACCCCCCTCCCCCTCACTGTGACACTCTGACACCCCCTCCCCCTCACTGTGACACTGACACCCCCCCCCTCCCCCTCACTGTGACACTCTGACACCCCCCACCCCTCACTGTGACACTGACACCCCCACCCCCTCACTGTGACACTGACACCCCCCTCCCCCTCACTGTGACACTCTGACACCCCCCTCACCCCTCACTGTGACACTCTGACACCCCCCCACCCCTCACTGTGACACTGACACCCCCACCCCCTCACTGTGACACTGACACCCCCCTCCCCTCACTGTGACACTGACACCCCCCCACCCCTCACTGTGACACTCTGACACCCCCTCCCCTCACTGTGATACTGACACCCCCCCTCCCCCTCACTGTGACACTCTGACACCCCCCCACCCCCTCACTGTGACACTCTGACACCCCCCACCCCCTCACTGTGACACTATGACACCCCCCACCCCCTCACTGTGACACTGACACACCCCCCACCCCTCACTGTGACACTGACACCCCCCCTCCCCCTCACTGTGACACTCTGACACCCCCTCCCCCTCACTGTGACACTCTGACCCCCCCTCACCCTCACTGTGACACTGACACACCCCTCACTGTGACACTGACACCCCCCTCCCCTCACTGTGACACTGACACACCCTCACCCCTCACTGTGACACTCTGACACACCCCCTCCCCCTCACTGTGACACTGACACACCCCTCCCCCTCACTGTGACACTGACACCCCCCCTCCCCCTCACTGTGACACTGACACCCCCCCTCCCCCTCCCTGTGACACTCTGACACACCCCCCTCCCCCTCACTGTGACACTCTGACACACCCCCTCCCCCTCCCTGTGACACTCTGACACACCCCCTCCCCCTCCCTGTGACACTCTGACACACCCCCTCCCCCTCCCTGTGACACTCTGACACACCCCTCCCCCTCACTGTGACACTCTGACACACCCCTCACCCCTCACTGTGACACTGACACCCCTCCCCCTCACTGTGACACTCTGACACACCCCCTCCCCCTCACTGTGATACTCTGACACCCCCCTCACCCCTCACTGTGACACTGACACCCCCCTCCCCTCACTGTGACACTGACACCCCCCTCCCCTCACTGTGACACTGACACACCCTCACCCCTCACTGTGACACTCTGACACACCCCTCCCCTCACTGTGACACTGACACCCCCCTCCCCCTCACTGTGACACTCTGACACACCCCCCACCCCTCACTGTGACACTGACACACCCCTCCCCCTCACTGTGACACTCTGACACACCCCCTCCCCCTCACTGTGATACTCTGACACCCCCCTCACCCCTCACTGTGACACTGACACCCCCCTCCCCTCACTGTGACACTGACACCCCCCTCCCCCTCACTGTGACACTGACACACCCCTCCCCCTCACTGTGACACTGACACCCCCCCCTCCCCCTCACTGTGACACTGACACCCCCCCTCCCCCTCACTGTGACACTCTGACACACCCCTCACCCCTCACTGTGACACTGACACCCCTCCCCCTCACTGTGACACTCTGACACACCCCCTCCCCCTCACTGTGATACTCTGACACCCCCCTCACCCCTCACTGTGACACTGACACACCCCACCCCTCACTGTGACACTCTGACACCCCCCTCCCCCTCACTGTGATACTGACACCCCCCCCACCCCTCACTGTGACACTCTGACACCCCCCCTCCCCCTCACTGTGACACTGACACCCCCCTCCCCCTCACTGTGACACTCTGACACACTCCCACCCCTCACTGTGACACTCTGACACACACACCCCTCCCCCTCACTGTGACACTCTGACACACTCCCACCCCTCACTGTGACACTCTGACACACCCCCTCCCCCTCACTGTGACACTCTGACACACCCCCTCCCCCTCACTGTGACACTCTGACACACTCCCACCCCTCACTGTGACACTCTGACACACCCCCTCCCCCTCACTGTGACACTCTGACACACCCCTCCCCTCACTGTGACACTCTGACACACCCCTCCCCCTCACTGTGACACTGACACCCCCCCACCCCTCACTGTGACACTGACACCCCCCTCCCCCTCACTGTGACACTGACACACCCCCTCCCCCTCACTGTGACACTGACACCCCCCACCCCCTCACTGTGACACTGACACCCCCCTCCCCCTCACTGTGACACTGTCACACCCCTCCCCCTCACTGTGACACTGACACCCCCCTCCCCCTCACTGTGACACTGACACCCCCCCTCCCCTCACTGTGACACTGACACCCCCCTCCCCTCACTGTGACACTGACACACCCTCACCCCTCACTGTGACACTCTGACACACCCCTCCCCTCACTGTGACACTGACACCCCCCTCCCCCTCACTGTGACACTCTGACACACCCCCCACCCCTCACTGTGACACTGACACACCCCTCCCCTCACTGTGACACTCTGACACACCCCCTCCCCCTCACTGTGATACTCTGACACCCCCCTCACCCCTCACTGTGACACTGACACCCCCCTCCCCTCACTGTGACACTGACACCCCCCTCCCCCTCACTGTGACACTGACACACCCCTCCCCCTCACTGTGACACTGACACCCCCCCTCCCCCTCACTGTGACACTGACACCCCCCCTCCCCCTCACTGTGACACTCTGACACACCCCTCACCCCTCACTGTGACACTGACACCCCTCCCCCTCACTGTGACACTCTGACACACCCCCTCCCCCTCACTGTGATACTCTGACACCCCCCTCACCCCTCACTGTGACACTGACACACCCCACCCCTCACTGTGACACTCTGACACCCCCCTCCCCCTCACTGTGGTACTGACACCCCCCCCACCCCTCACTGTGACACTCTGACACCCCCCCTCCCCCTCACTGTGACACTGACACCCCCCTCCCCCTCACTGTGACACTCTGACACACTCCCACCCCTCACTGTGACACTCTGACACACCCCCTCCCCCTCACTGTGACACTCTGACACACTCCCACCCCTCACTGTGACACTCTGACACACCCCCTCCCCCTCACTGTGACACTCTGACACACCCCCTCCCCCTCACTGTGACACTCTGACACACTCCCACCCCTCACTGTGACACTCTGACACACCCCCTCCCCCTCACTGTGACACTCTGACACACCCCTCCCCTCACTGTGACACTCTGACACACCCCTCCCCCTCACTGTGACACTGACACCCCCCCACCCCTCACTGTGACACTGACACCCCCCTCCCCCTCACTGTGACACTGACACACCCCCTCCCCCTCACTGTGACACTGACACCCCCCACCCCCTCACTGTGACACTGACACCCCCCTCCCCCTCACTGTGACACTGTCACACCCCCTCCCCCTCACTGTGACACTGACACCCCCCTCCCCCTCACTGTGACACTGACACCCCCCACCCCTCACTGTGACACTGACACTCCCCCACCCCCTCACTGTGACACTGACACCCCCCTCCCCCTCACTGTGACACTGACACCCCCCACCCCTCACTGTGACACTGACACTCCCCCACCCCCTCACTGTGACACTGACACCCCCCTCCCCCTCACTGTGACACTGACACCCCCCACCCCTCACTGTGACACTCTGACACCCCCCTCACCCCTCACTGTGACACTCTGACTCACCCCTCCCCCTCACTGTGACACTCTGACACACCCCCTCCCCCTCACTGTGACACACTGACACACCCCTCCCCCTCACTGTGACACTCTGACACCCCCCTCACCCCTCACTGTGACACTCTGACACACCCCACCCCTCACTGTGACACTCTGACAACCCCTCACCCCTCACTGTGACACTGACACACCCCCACCCCTCACTGTGACACACTGACACACCCCTCCCCCTCACTGTGACACTCTGACACACCCCTCACTGTGACACTGACACACCCTCACCCCTCACTGTGACACTCTGACACACCCCCTCCCCCTCACTGTGACACTGACACCCCCCAACCCTCACTGTGACACTCTGACACACCCCTCCCCTCACTGTGACACTGACACCCCCTCCCCCTCACTGTGACACACTGACACACCCCTCACCCCTCACTGTGACACACTGACACCCCCCTCCCCCTCACTGTGACACTCTGACACACCCCCTCCCCTCACTGTGACACTCTGACACACCCCTCACCCCTCTCTGTGACACTGACACCCCCCCACCCCTCACTGTGACACTGACACCCCCCCTCCCCTCACTGTGACACACTGACACACCCCTCCCCCTCACTGTGACACTGACACACCCCTCACTGTGACACTGACACCCCCCTCCCCTCACTGTGACACTGACACACCCTCACCCCTCACTGTGACACTCTGACACACCCCCTCCCCCTCACTGTGACACTGACACCCCCCTCCCCCTCACTGTGACACTGACACCCCCTCCCCCTCACTGTGACACACTGACACACCCCTCACCCCTCACTGTGACACACTGACACCCCCCTCCCCCCTCACTGTGACACTCTGACACACCCCCTCCCCTCACTGTGACACACTGACACCCCCCTCCCCCTCACTGTGACACTCTGACACACCCCCTCCCCTCACTGTGACACTCTGACACCCCCCTCACCCCTCACTGTGACACTCTGACACACCCCTCCCCCTCACTGTGACACTCTGACACACTCCCACCCCTCACTGTGACACTCTGACACACCCCTCCCCCTCACTGTGACACACTGACACACCCCTCCCCTCACTGTGACACTCTGACACACCCCTCCCCCTCACTGTGACACACTGACACACCCCTCCCCTCACTGTGACACACTGACACACCCCTCCCCTCACTGTGACACTCTGACACACCCCTCCCCCTCACTGTGACACACTGACACACCCCTCCCCTCACTGTGACACTCTGACACACCCCTCCCCCTCACTGTGACACTGACACCCCCCCACCCCTCACTGTGACACTGACACACACCCACCCTTCACTGTGACACTGACACCCCCCCACCCCTCACCGTGACTCTGACACACCCTTACCCCCTCTACCCCACATTACAACAGCCTGATATACCTATCAATATAACTCTCTGGTGTGCCGTTCACTGTTAGAATAAAATTTGATGCACCGATTTGCGGTTCTTGGCTGAGCTGTCAGTTGATCTGAAGGTCCAGGTACTGAAATACATTGACGTGGTCCATTGCCTGACCTGTCCTGTAATGACAGTGCATCCTGTCATTTCCTGTCCTGTCCTGTAATGACAATCCATCCTGTAATTTCCAGTGCCTGTCCTGTAACGACAGTCCATTCTCTAATTTCCATTGCTTGTCCTGTTATGACATTCCATCCTGTTATTTCCAGTGCCCGTCCTGTCCTGTAATGACAGTCCATCTTGTAATTTCCAGTGCCTGTCCTGTAACGACAGTCCATTCTCTAATTTCCATTGCTTGTCCTGTTATGACATTCCATCCTGTTATTTCCAGTGCCCGTCCTGTCCTGTAATGACAGTCCATCTTGTAATTTCCAGTGCCTGTCCTGTAACGACAGTCCATTCTCTAATTTCCTGTCCTGTCCTGTTATGACATTCCATCCTGTTATTTTCATTGCCTGACCTGTCCTGTAATGACAGTCCATCCTGTAATTTCCAGTGCCTGTCCTGTAACGACAGTCCATCCTGTAATTTCCAGTGCCTGTCCTGTAACGACAGTCCATCCTGTAATTTCCAGTGCCTGTCCTGTAACGACAGTCCATCCTGTAATTTCCAGTGCCTGTCCTGTAACGACAGTCCATCCTGTGATGTACTGTGCCTGTCCTGTAACGACAGTCCATCCTGTGATGTACTGTGCCTGTCCTGTAATGACAGTCCATCCTGTGATGTACTGTGCCTGTCCTGTCATGTAAGAATGGTCCGTCCTGTGTCAGTGTCACTGCTAACAACACTTGTACTTTTTTTTGAAGATTTGTGATGTCATCTCGAAGTGGGAACAGGCCCTGAAGGAACTTCAGCCTGGGAAATACGAGAGCAACAGGATAGTGAGACTGATGTACAAGAGCCGGTAAGAGCACAATACTGGAAACTCTCTTCCCTCATCAAGAACGTGCTTTTCCCCAAAGCTGTGTGAATGAAGATCAGTCCTGTAGATGTTGCTCTCAGCCCGCCCCCTAGTGGCCGTACAGAGACATGGGCACAAACCACTGTCGGTGCTGGAGGGAAGTCCCCGTTCACCAGCCTGCGTGGGTTCCCCTTCACCGATCACAGTGTGCGAAACACCCCACTTCACGCCTCTGGGTCTTCGCTATTTCTCTAAATGACACACACTTCCATCAGAAGACACCTCATCATTAAAACACCCAACAGATGCTGCCTAAACACCTCACTGACCAGCCAGTCTAGTAACCGGGAATTGACCTTTGATTTTGAGACATAGATTTCAATATTTCCATGGTAACGGGGCAGCTTTAATTAAAGTAATTTATAATGCAGAGTTTTAAATAAAGGGTCATTCAGACTAAGGCTGACCATGAAACCCCCAAACAGTTTTTTTTAAAATCTGGTTTCTTGACGTCTTTACTGGGAACAAAATCTGTTGTTGTTACCCAATGGCTCCAGACCCACTTTAATTTCAGGTGCAACCTTATGCCAGTGCATCAGTGTACCCCCCCACTTTTACCATGGTCTGTGAGGGAGCTTGAAATTAAAAGCAGGATTAATGCAGGAGGTTGTGGAATTTGTTGTTTTGCCGTAGCAAAACCCTACAAAGACATAAAATTACTACAAATTACGGAAGTATGTAAATAATGTGCAGTAAAGGAATAATGAGGTTGTGTTCACGGGCAATTCAACAACATGATTGCGGAGGAGAACAAACTGCTCCTGAATCGGGATCCTCCCTGGTGGTAGTAACAAGGTGAGGGCATGTCCTGGGTGCTGAGAGTCTTTGGTGAGGGTACCACCGGATTTTAAGAAAAATTCAAGCACGGGTCAGAAAGCCGATGTGCTGTGGTGACTGAGGCTTCCCACCACCGACAAGGCACTAGTCAGGAGTGAGATGCACCTCCCCGGCAGAGCAGCGCTGTGAAGCCCGGCACGCCCAGCACAGAGCCGCCCGCGTACCAGTGCCCCTTCTGCCACCACCAGGGTGCCGTGGCTTCCAGGGGATTTACTCCAACAACTCACTGACCACCACCACCAGGACACGCGGACCTGCTACTTGAGAACACCGGCACCTTCCCTGCCCCGCGATGAGACAAGGCAGCTTGGGGGTAGGTGCAGGAACAGAAACGTTGAGCTGACAGTACTCGGGCTGAGCCTTCCCCACGCCTTCACCTCGGGACCAGTGAAGGGTGAGTATATGTGCTGGTCTTGGTATTGCTTTCTAAAGATAAGTAGCAAAGCTGGCCTTGCCCCCAGTGCTCCTAGAGTTGCCCATCTCCACAGACCTTGTGCATGGCCCCTGTGTTGTACTGAGCACACTGACCCCGTCACTCTGCGCAGGTTGTATTTCAGAGCTCAGGCGAAGGGCGAAACGGAACGAGAGAGGCTGCTGCTGGCCTACCAGCTTAATGAAGAGGTGGTGAACAGCCGATTCCCTATCAGTAAGGACTTGGCGTTGGAGGTGGCTGCGTTAATGGCACAGGTTAGTGAGGGTTACCAATGAAACTGGGAAGCAGCAGCTCTCAGTTCTGCGTTTAAAGGAGCACAATTGGACACATTGAATTATGTTCACCTCATTGCAATATATGTTAATGCAGCAGATTCTGGTTAATTGGGCCATTGGTTAATCAGGCAAGCTGCTTATTTGGGACAACTTGAAGAACAAAGAACAGTCATTTATTTGGGACACTATGCCAATTCATTGGGAGAGGAGGCTGTTGCTGAACATTTTCTGACTAGCATCAGTTGCGTGCACTTACGCAGCCGTTAGACACTACACCATGTTTGGAGCAAACAGTTTTTAAATAGTGCCAGTTGTGCGTGCTTGTGTTCAAAAAGCAGTGATTTTTGTGACTGATAGTTAGCTAGAAATAAGCAGTAAGACAATACAGAACTGTTTTGTTCACTGTAGTTTCAAGCATTCAGACTTGGAGATGCCAGAAACAGCCAGGAGTGAAAATGAAACAACATCACTACTTCAACAAGTTAGGAACTACAAAGAATTTGAAGGTATAGACTAGTGGTCACCAACCCTTTTAAGCCCAAGATCCCCTACCTCGGCCTTAGTGAAAGGCAAGATCGACCGACTAAATCATTTCGGGGGAAAAAAACAGCTCAGATTGTACTTCCAACTTGAGGCCCTTTATTTGGGCTAATTGTATTTTAATTACATAAAATGCTTTTGTCAAACCTTCAAATTAACTTAACCAAGAAAACACTGTAACTAGCGTATCAAACAGGCCATAGCGGCATCGAGCTCATCCAATAACGCCTTGAATAAGCCGTGCTGAAGCGCTTTTGCTCGAATCAAGTTTATCAGTTTGACCGCCAGTGTCATTATATGAGAAAAGTCTAAGACCTTCCCAGCCAAGGCCTGCTGATGAATCACACAGTGATAATCCAAGAAGTCGGGAAAATCAGGGTCATTACGGCACAGTGCTATAAAAACCAACGCACACACCCTGGGGCCCCATCAGTAGTAATTGCCACCAGTTTATGAATGGGGATGTCATTTTCACGCAACACACACAAAATGCTGGTGGAACACAGCAGGCCAGGCAGCATCTATAGGGAGAAGCACTGTCGACGTTTCGGGCCGAGACCCTTTGTCAGGACTAACTGAAAGAACAGACAGTAAGAGATTTGAAAGTCTCAAATCTCTTACTATCTGATAAGAGTTCAAATCTGTTACCATCTCTTCTTTGTCACTCCTGACGAAGGGTCTCGGCCCGAAAACGTCGACTGTACTTCTTCCTATAGATGCTGCCCGGCCTACTGTGTTCCACCAGCATTTTGTGTGTGTTGCTTGAATTTCCAGCATCTGCAGATTTCCTCGTGTTTGCATCATTTTCACGGACTTTTTTTAAAACTCATTGTAAATATCCTCACCTCTTGTTCTCTCCTTTAAGTACAAAAGAGTGAGGAAGTCCTTTTTTGTAAAATCCATGAAAGTCATTCTGACAAATACAACAAGCTGAGCTGTTTGCATTACATCCAGGGATTCATCAAACTGTTGTGAAAAATATTCAGAGTGAAAAGTCCTTTAACACTGTTGATCCATGTCCTCTGAGCAGCATGTTTGCTGGGCCTTCAACCCCGATTTCAGCTCCTCAACTTTCCTGGTTTTGGTAAACTTACTGAGACACTAGTACAAATTTCAGGGGTACGCAAGCTAATGACAATACTAGTTTTGTTTCCCATTTCTTGTACATTTGGGGAATGTTGGAATTTAAAGGGGGAGAAGTGTTGTAATGCGAGCATTATAATGATAAGTTAATACCAATTAGGATAATGGTAATATAGCAATACTCCCGCTACGGAAAACTGTTTGTAGAGAGAGATTGTTTCCGGGGTTTCGGGGTTTTCCTTCCAGCCTTTTCTGCCCAGTGCGCATTAGTGAAAACATCTGTATGCAAATATCATTTTACTGTCCTAGATAAAGTTGTTCCTTTTGGGCATGAAGTTGTCGAGTGGTCCATTTTCAAAGTAGAAGTTACTACATATTTGCATCAAAAGGTTTATCAGGCATAACGTATTTGTGTATTTTTTTTAATTCTTTTTTCTGGATCTACTGGGAAAGTCTCAAAGATCGACCGGTCGATCGCGGCCGACTGGTTGGCGACCACTAGTATAGGCAATCATCTTGAATGTTACAATGAAATTAAGATTTCAAGGATACAATCATCAAAAACAGTGTATGGAGACAGTCCATTATCTACACTAGGGGTCTGTGCTGATTTTGTTCATTTACAGTCAAAAGAACACAATGTGGATCGATAACCATTAGGAACTAATACAGTTTTATAGTACCGTAGTAGCATTGGTAGTGTTCTAATTTATTCTGTATTTCATTTAGATGCATAATTTGTTACTCAGTTTGTCTTTTTTATATCTTTTCAACTATTTCCATGAAACTACAGCTAATTGGGGCAGCTGCTTAATTGGGCCAAAATGTCCCGATGTGTCCCAATTAACTGGAATCTACTGTACTTCAAAAACCAGCCAGCAAAATTGCAGGGCGCTCTGAGAGGCAGATCAACTGTGATCTGATTAAGGCCTCGTCCATACAGATTCTCCCCAGCTTACCTGCCCCTGACTTGTGTACATCCCCGGAAGACCAGCAGGGTGGATTTCCGGCAGCCTAGGCTGCAGGCATATTCTCTACCGGTTAGGAACAAGGTTCGGGGCCACATTTCTGATTTGACACGGAGAGGAATGTATAGGTACGACAGTTCCCAGGTACCTGCTGTCATTTCGTTCTGCAAGGTCTGGTCTTTGGGAAGTGCTGTTCCTGCAGTGCCTTCTGTTGGTGTGTGTGGGGGTGGTGGGCACTCAGGGTGATGTGACGTTTGGTTCCTGCAGGTGGAGTGTGGAGATCTTGCTCGACCTGCCCCTTCCAGTCCCGGAGGCAGCTCCCAGTCCAAGAATCAACAGTTTCTGCAGCAGGTTCTGGAGAAGTTCTACCCCAAGCACTACAGACAAGCCTGTACCCCAGAGCAGCTCAAGTAAGTCTCGCCTCTTCTTCCTCTTCCTTTTATGGATCACTCATTATCTGCACAAATGGCTCACTGACTTTAATTTCAATGGTTCAACTTGCTGTCAGAGAACGTGTACAGTATACAACCCGAAATCTTACTCTTCACAGACGTACACGAAACAGAGAGGAAAATACCCCAAAGAACGAATGACAGAAAATTGTTAGAACCACGACCAACACCTCCCTCACCCTTCCCATGGACGAACAGCAGCAAAGCATAAACTCGCCCCTTCCCCTTCCCCCCCACCACTTGTTCCAGCAAAGAGCATCAGCCCCCCCCAACCACCCACCACACAACCATTAGCAAGCCCCCAAAGGCCAGGATCTATAGTCCATCAAAAAAGTGGTTCATTCCAACACCTCGACATCACAACAGGCCCTCTCCCTCACTAATGAGGGAAAGAGAGATATCACTCCTGCAACAGCAAGAGGGGAGGCCAACAGCTCACTGTTTAAATTTTACAGTGTGTAGTGTTGCTTATTTCGAGTTTCCCCCCAATTGGAGACCAATAGAGTTTGGCACCAGTGGCATTGCGGGGGTTGCCAGTCAGCATGGAACTCAATGTTGGACTGCCTTAGGGACTCCAGCTCCGTGTGTGTGTGTGTGTGTGTGTGTGTGTGTGTGTGTGTGTGTGTGTGTGTGTGTGTGTGTGTGTGTGTGTGTGTGTGTGTGTGTGTGTGTGTGTGTGTGTGTGTGAGTGTGAGTGTGAGTGTGAGTGTGAGTGTGAGTGTGAGTGTGTGTGTGTGTGTGTGTGAGTGTGAGTGTGAGTGTGAGTGTGAGTGTGAGTGTGAGTGTGTGAGTGTGAGTGTGAGTGTGTGTGTGTGTGTGTGTGTGTTTTTGTATCCGTCCCCAGCTGAACTATTTAAAGTGTTGCTACACTGATTTCCTTTACAATGTCTCGTTTCCTAAAGGCGACTGTGCGACAGGCTGGCTACCAAGTGGATATTACTGGGGGGCTGCAGTGGAGCTGACTGCGTGCGCATCTACCTGACCGTAGGCCGGAAGTGGCCGCTCTTTGGAGCAAAACTCTTCACTGCTAGGGTAAGGTATTATAGCTGCTACAGCAGGAGCCTTGGGGCAACCCCTGGCATGGGGCAAAGTGGGTTGAGGTCCTGACTGTTGATAATTCAAACGAGATGACATGATTTGAGAGTTAGGGGGCAAAAGTTTAAGGGAAACGCGAGGGGGTATTTCTTTACTCAGAGAGTGATAGCTGTGTGGAATGAGCTTCCTGTAGAAGTAGTAGAGGCCAGTTCAGTTGTGTCATTTAAGGTAAAATTGGATAGGTATATGGGCAGGAAAGGAGTGGAGGGTTATGGGCTGAGTGCGGGTAGGTGGGACTAGGTGAGATTAAGAGTTCGGCACGGACTAGGAGGGCCGGAATGGCCTGTTTCCGTGCTGTGATTGTTATATGGTTAATGCCAAGGCAGTAGTTACCTGAAACACTCATCTCACCCATCCTGTACTGACACAGTTACTGATGTGTTTATTTCCTCCCAGCCTACCTCACACTTAACAGTTTCTGCAGGCGTGTGTAGAGATGACCCTGGCATTTCTGAGTCGGGTTGCTTTCTTAGAAAACAGTCTGAATAAATACTTTCTCTCATGCAAAGCAGTGTCATCTGTGCACACATCAAGAAATGCAAGTTAAGAAATAAACACTGTTTATTGGTATATCACATGCATTTCGTAAGAGTGAATTTTTTTTCTGTATCCCAGAATTTTTGGAGTAGCACTTTACAGTGTGAAGTGGTTCATTTTGGGAGGTCAAATATGATGGCAGAATATAGTATTAATGGCAAGACTCTTGGCAGTGTGGAGGATCAGAGGGATCTTGGGGTCTGAGTCCATAGGACGCTCAAAGCAGCTGCGCAGGTTGACTCTGTGGTTAAGAAGGCATACGGTGTATTGGCCTTCATCAATAATGGAATTGAATTTAGGAGCCGAGAGGTAATGTTGCAGCTATATAGGACTCTGGTCGGACACCACTTGGAGTACTGTGCTCAGTTCTGGTTGCCTCACTACAGGAAGGATGTGGAAACCATAGAAAGGGTGCAGAGGAGATTCACAAGGATGTTGCCTGGATTGGGGAGCATGCATTATGAGAATAGGTTGAGTGAACTCGGCCTTTTCTCCTTGGAGCGACGGAGGATGGGAGGTGACCTGATAGAGGTGTACAAGATGATGAGAGGCATTGATCGTGTGGATAGTCAAGAGGCTGACATGGTTGCCACAAGAGGACATGGGTTTAAGGTGCTGGGGAGTAGGTACAGAGGAGATGTCGGGTAAGTTTTTTACTCAGAGAGTGGTGAGTCCGTGGAATGGGCGGCCGGCAACGGTGGTGGAGGCGGATTTTTGGATAGGTACATGGAACTTAGAAAAATAGAGCGCTGTAGGTAAGCCTAGTTATTTCTACGGTAGGGACATGTTCGGCACAACTTTGTGGGCCGAAGGGCCTGTATTGTGCTGTAGGTTTGTAGGTTTTCTATGTTTCTAAATCCCTTAAAACCGATTTTTCTTCACTTGACTGCCATTACACGGAGCTCACCTATATACAAAATTCTGCCATCTTTATGGCCCCACATTACAGCTAAGCATGTAAAGGTTCCCTGACCAGCAATGTCTCGGTTTTCTCAAACCCTCCATCCCATCCCAATAACATCCAACATCATTACAAGGGCTCTCTCAGTTATGGAAGTTCTACTGTACACAGATTCACCCATTGAACTCTTGATATGCACAAGCAAACAATGTCTCTGTGAAAACAAACCTGTCAGTCATCTCTTTTGTTGTAGAGCCTTCAAAGTTCAAAATTGTTCAAAACCAACTAACTTATGATGAAAATGTCTGTACAGGCAAACACCCAAGCCTCGAAACTGGGGCTTGATTAAGAAGAAATGTCCTGATAGAATTTTGTTGCCTCTGGTGCCACTTTGGCTCTCCTATGATTTGTGTCTGACTGCAAACGGGTGAACGTCTGTCGTTATTTCTGTCGCGCAGTAGTTTTCTCTTTCTGAGAAACTTTCCGATTCAGGGATAAGTCAGCTTGTGTTCAGTTCTTGGGAATAGGTGTCTTGAGTAACACAGGAAATGTCTGTACAACTTTCAATGGTCTGTGGTCCAGTTCCCACCTTGCATGCATCACCATTTCTAACTTCAGCAAGTCCTGCCACATTGCCCCTCAGTGTTTTGCTCTTAAGCTGCACAATTCCCCTTTTAAAACTCTGTCTTCATCACAAAACACAACTCCTTCGGCTAAGCTTTTTTGTACTTCTTTAGAATGGCGAAGGAGACCTTTCAGCCCATCAAGTCTGTGGTGGTACTTGACACATTTTCCATCAGTCCTGTTCTCTCACTCACCCCACTTCTCCTCCCACCCATGTACACCAGGGGCATTTTACAGTAACCAGTAAACCCAACCTTTTAGTCATCTACCTCAACATTTGAGTTCCTCTCTGACATAATTAGACTGACATCTGGAATAGGTGCGTTATCGTAAGAGGAAAAGTTGGTCAAGTGAGGCATCGCATGTGTCCACTGGAGTTCCAAAGAGTGAGGGAGAGACATTAACTAAAGATATTAAATGAGAAGTCTTCAAATTGGAGAGGATGTTTACCCTTGTCGAATAATCTAGAAGTACAGTCACTGTATAGTAACAAGGGTATCCTGCTTAATGTGTTGAAATTTTTGTTTCTCTCAGACAGCCTCAACACTCTTCCACAACTTTCTTTGATTGTTTTTACGGCAGAGACAGAATCCTGAGAAGCAAGCGGGTGAAAAGTGATTGGGTCTGGGCGGGGTGTGGAACTGAGGTCACAATCAGATCAGCCGAGATCAGGAGACGGGGACCCCTCCGGTAATGGTTAGCGTCTGTGGCACAAAAATGTCGGGAACCCCTGGCCTAGATCTTATTGAATGGTGAAGCAGGATTGAGGGGCCAAGTAGCTTGCTTCTGCTCCTATTCCCCTGTTTGAGTGTATATTTCTGTGCTAAAGTTCCTGGGATATTTCTTGATACATTTAGAGGAGCTTCCTGCACTTTATGAATAGGAAGTTGGCTCACATCAATGCAACCAGCTTGTAAATGTAATTCTGAGGCTGAATTTTGCCTTGTCGTTGCTATTTTCCCTTTGACTCCTAGCCCTGAAACCAGCTTAAGCTCAAGCCTGTTAATTATTTTCTGATATCCCCCCCCCCCCCACCCCTCCCAGACTTGTTGATGCTGTGTGTGTTGCCCTGCAGTGACCCTGGCCCTCGCTCGGCTTCTGATGCTCTGATCTCCTGAATGTGTGCAATGAGACGACCTGTGTTCTCATCTCTATAGGTTCTGGTATTGAGTCGTGCCATTGCTCCAAGCAGTCAGCTTTAGAAGTATTCCTGTTAAGCTTTGGGGTGAGAGTGCAGGAAGCAAGACCGAGTGCTTTTTTCTAAACCATTTCTGTCAGCACAGCTGTTGCTTTGGACCTTCAGCTGACCAGTTTCAATTCTGGCCTTCCTGACTGTCTGTGTGGAGTTTGCACGTTCTCCCTGTGAGCGTGTGGCTTTCCCAGGTGCTTCGGTGTCCTCCCACGTCCCAGAGCCTTGTGGGTTGTTTGGTTAGCTTGCTGCTGTGGTTTGCCCCTGGTGTGGGTGAGTGGCAGGAGAATCAGGGCACGTTCATGAGAATGCCAGTGAGTAAGTGGGGGAGTGCAGCTACTCTGAAAGTCGACACAGACTCACAGTAAGAGACGAAAAATAAAAATATTAATACTTTTCCAATTTACTTTGAAGCAGTCCATTTTAGAGGCCGAGTGTCACAGACAAAAACAGGACTTTTGGCCCGACTTTTCCATGCCTACCAGGACACCTATCTATCTGTGTCAATCCCAGTTGCCTGTGTTTGCCTCAGATCCCTCTAAACCTTTCCTTTCTATGTACCAGTCCAAATGTCCTTTGTACCCACCTGGCAGAGGTGGAGATATACCCACCATCTTCCTCAAGTAAACCTGCCCCTGTAAATCCTAAACCAATGCTCTCTAGTTTTAGACTCCCCTTTCCTGGAAAAAGGGCTGTGATTTTATTTCATAAACCTCTCCAAGGTCACCTGTCAGCCTCCTACTCTCAGGGGGAGAAAACCAGACCCAGCCTATTCATCCTGTCATTCTAACTCAAGGCCCTCAATCCAGGCAACATCTGTGTGAATCTTTTCTACCCCTCTCCAATTTAATCACAGCCTTCCAAAAGCACGGGGACCAGGACTACACACAGTATTCCACGTATGGCCGAACCACTGTCACAGGAGGTCCAAACTGCTGTGCTCAACCTCCCTGGCCGATGCAAGCAGCGTATCACCATCCTGTTTACCTGTGAGGCCAGTTTCAGGCAATTCTGTATTTGCACCCCAAGATTTTGCTGTTCAGTAACATTCCCTCAGGTCTCGTCATTCAGTGTGAATGTTTTGGCCTGATTTAACTTCCCACTAGTCCATCTGCTCTTCTCTTGCTCGTTGTCTCTGTTGATCTGGATCCTGTTATATCCATAGACACCTTGTCCACTCTACCATCAGCTTTCAGGATCGAACTCTGGCTGCTTTGGCTGTGAGGCCAAAGTCCCCAAATAATTGCACCTGGTTTCTTTTGCCAGTTGCCTCCAATCGATTGATTCCAGGCTCTCCAGCTTGCCACTGCTGGTATAGTTACAGTGTGTCTCTGTACCATCATCAAGCCTGTGACATCCTCCCTTTAGTATCATAGCCAGAAACAACAGCTCATCCAGTTGTGAGACCTGGCCATAAGGGTTGTCCACAACTTCCACTTCAGACTGCTGCAGTGATAACTCTGCCAAAATAGTGGCAATAGTTTTATCAGAGTAACGATGATTCTAATCTTATTGACTTTATTCTCTGTTGTTTCCCATTGCCTCACTTTTCCAGAGGTAATGGATATAAACAGAGAAGAAATAATGTATAGAAGTTCCATTGAAATGAATCCCTGTCACTTTTTGCTCAGAAGTGCCAGCAAAAACTGATATCTTGTATAACGAGCTTACTGATACAATCTGTACCAAACATTTTATAGTGTATCCTAACAACAGAATGAAATTGTGCTTCCCACAGTTGCTCCCTGTAACTCTCCACTCTTGTCAATCAAGGCTGTTTGACCATTTGTGAATATAAAACTCTTGACAATCACTGTTGTGTATTTTCCCCTCCAGCCAATTGCACCTTCACCACTTGAAGAGAAGCCTGTTTGGTTGGCTGTTAATGAAGATGGAATGAACATACTGGAAAGCAGTACAATGGTATGTGTCCCACCACTGTAGGGAGTTTCTGCAAATGCTGGACAATGCACAAACTGCTGGGGGAGCAGGTCAGGCAGCATCTATGGACAGTCGACATTTCAGGCTGAGACCCTTCATCAGGGCTCCAGTTTTCCTTTTCTTTCCGCTTTGGTACTTTGCAGCTGTGGTGAAGAGGTCCAAATATAATCTAGAAAGATAATTTCTGTTTTACTATAGGTTTGACTGCTACTTCCAGGAGTAGTGATTGATTCTGTCAGAACTCCCATTACTAATACAGGGGTAGCTTGCCCTGGACAGCCCTGATGAAGGGTCTCAGCCCAAAACGTCAACTGTTTACTTGTCTCCATAGATGCTGCCTGACTTGCTGAGTTCCTCCAGCATTTTTTTGTGACTATCCACAATAGATCTGCTCAGATCTCCCACAGGTATTCAAACTTTACGTCCCAAATTTCCTCTGCTTTCTGCATTGGTGCTCTGCAGCCTTGACAAAGAGGCCCAAATGGGACCCAGACAGATATTTTCTCTAACAATTGCTAGAAGTTACAACTGTTCCTTCTAGGTACAGTGGTTAATTCTCTGTCAGAACACTCATTACTAATGTGGAGACAGCTTGCACTAGACAATAACTGTCTATGGCTTATAATTTGCTATAGGGCTTGTTCATATCTTCTCTAGGTCTGGTTCATCTCATTGAAAACAGATCAGGCAAGTGTTCTAGCAAAGCAGCCTGCATTAGGGTATGATGCATTGACTTCTGATTACTCCCTCCCTCCATCCCAATCCCATTCCTGAGTTCAGACACTATCTACAGAAAGGAGAAGGTAATGTAAATTCCATGTGGGTAGAGTTAAGAAACTGCAAGGGTAAAACAACTCTGATGGAAATTATATACAGCACCCCCCCCCTCCACCGCTGAACAGTAACCTGGATGTGGTATATGCATTTCAATGGTAAATAGAAAAGGCATGTAATAAGGACTATTTTATGATAGTCATGGGGGATTTCAATATGCATAAAAACTGGGAAATTCAGATTGGTGCTGGATCCCAAGACAGTGAATTTGTAGAATGCCTACAAGATTACTTTTTAGAGCAGTTTCTGGTTGAGCCCACTAGGGGAAAAGGTAATTCTGGTAATGCACCAGATCTGATTAGGGAACTCAAGGTAAAGGAACCCTTGGGAAGCAGTAATCATAATATGATAGAAATCACCCTGCTGTTTGAGAGGGAGCAACTAAAGTCAGGTATATCGGTATTCCAGTGGGGTAAAGGGAATTGCAGAGGGATGAGAGAGGAGCTAGCCGAAGTTGATTGGAAGGGGACACTGGCAGGGATGACAACAGAACAGCTGTAACTGAAATTTCTGGGGGCAATTTTGAAGGTGCAGATTAGATACATCCCAAAGATGAAGACATATTCTAAAGGGAGGATGAGGCAACCATGGCTGACAAGGGAAGACAAAGACAGCATAGAAGCAAAATAGAGGACATATATTGTGGCAAAAATTAGTAGGAAGTTTGAGGATTGGGAGGCTTTTAAAAACCAACAGACAGCAGCTGAAGAAACTAAGAAGAAAAGTGAAATATGAAGGTAAGCTGGCCGATGATATCAGAGGATACAAGAGGCTTCTCAGATATATAAAGAGTAAAAGAGAGGCAAAAATGGATATCAGATTGCTGCAAAATGACACTGAAGAGGTAGTAATGGGGGACAAAGAAATGGCAGACAAACCTAATAAATATTTTGTCAGTTTTCACTGTGGAAGACACTAGCAGTATGCCAGAAATTTGAAAGTGTCGGAGAGCAGAAGTGAGTGTCATTTGCTATTACTAAGGAGAAGATGCTTGGGAAGCTGAAAGGTCTGAAGGTGTCTACACCCCAGGGTTATGAAAGAAGTGGCTGAAGAGATTCTGAAGGCTTTAGTAATGATCTTTCAAGAATCACTAGATTCTGAAGTGGTACCAGAGGACTAGAAAGTTGCAAATGTCACTCCACTCTTTACGAAGGGAGGGAAAATGTTAGAGTTCATTAGTAAGGATGAGGTTTTGGGGTAGTCAGAGGCACGTGATAAAGTAGGCCAAAGTCAGCATGGTTTCCTTAAGAGGAAATACTACCCGACGAATCTGTTGGAATTCTTTGAGGAAATAACAAGCAGGATAGACAAAGGAGAATCGGTGGATGTTGTTTACTTGGATTTTCAGAAGGCCTTTGACAAGGTGCCACACATGAGGCTGTTTAACAAGATGAGAGCCCATGGTATTACGGGAAAGATTCTAGCATGGACGAAAGATTGGCTGATTGGCAGCAGGCAAAGAGTTGAAATAAAGGGAGCCTTCTGGTTTACTGCCAGTGACAAGTGGTGCTCCGCAGGGCGCTGTATTGGGAGCGCTTCTTTTCACATTATATGTGAACAATTCAGATGATAGAATTGATGGCTTTGTGGCCAAGTTTGCAAGCAATACAAAGGTAGGTGGAGAGGCGAGTAGTACTGAGGATGCAGAGAGTCTGCAGAAAGACTTGGCATGGTTAAAATAATGGGCAAAAAGTGGCGGATGTAATATTGTATCGGGAAGTGTACGGTCATGCACTTTGATAGAAGGAATAAAGGCAGAGACTATTTTCTACACAGGGAGAAAATTCAAAATCAGAGGTGCAAAGGGATTTTGAGTCCTAATGCAGGATTCCCTAATGGTTAACTTGCAGGTTGAGTCTGTGGTGAGGAAGGCAAATGCAATGTTAGCATTCATTTCAAGAAGACTAAAGTATAAGAGCAGGGGTGTGATACTAAGGCATGCATTGGTCTGACCAGTTTTGGGCCCCTTATCTAAGAAAAGATGTGCTGGCATTGGAGAGGGTTCAGAGGGAGTTCCCGAGAATGATTCCAGGATTGGAAGGGTTAATGTACGAGAAGCCTTTGATGGCTGTGGTCCTATACTCACTGGAGTATAGAAGAATGAGCAGGGATCTCATTGAAATCTATCAAATATTGAAAGGCGGATGTTTCCTATAGTGGGTGTGTCTCAGACCACCACAGCCTCAGAGTAAAGCGACGCCCATTTCGAACATGCTGAGAAGGAATTTCTTTAGCCAGAAATTGATGAATGTGTGGAATTCATTGTCACGGGCGATTGTGGAGGTCAAGTCACAAAATGTATTTAAAGTGGTAGTTGGTAGTTTCTTGTTTGTTCAGGCTGTCAAAGGTTACAGGACCTAGTGGCCTAATTCTGCTCCGATGTCTTATGGTCTAATGAATTGGGAGCCTATGTGTTGTTAAGAGGGTGACTTTAAATACCTATTGCCAAGGAACATCTGGTATGCAGGGGTTTTGTCATTTCTGACAGGAAGTTTATTTTGTATTGCTTTCAGCATCTGGTGTTAAGTTGCCCCTACCTGTCCATCGTGACTTTTGGAGGATATCGCGATGACTTTATGATCGTACTCAGCAAACCCAAGGATGAGAACACAGCAAAGACCACTGTAGAAAAGCTAGTGTTTGCCATGGCAAAGTCGAAGGTAAGCAGTTTTGGATTGTTCCATCTGCTGTTGAATCGCAGCAACTCTCCGGGGTGGATTGGCAGAGGAGATATTCAGCCCATTGTGCCCTGTGCTGGCTTTTTGCATAGCTTTGCAATACTTTGTGCTGGTATTCCCCCACCAGAACAGCAGTTCAAGAACCCAGTTCTCCACCACCTTCTCAAAGGCATTTAGGAACAGGCAATTAAATGCTGGCTCAGCCGACCAAAATCCCAATCCAAACCAATCCCACCTGCCTGCTCCATGTCTATATCTCTCCGTGTCCCTGTGTTGAATAAATACTGGGTGTCAACATCTCTGAAGATCGATCCTGGACCCAATGCATTGATGCAATTATGAAGTGGGCATGTCAGCACTATATTTCATTAGGAGTTTGAGGAGATTTGGTATGTCACAAAAGGCACTTGCAAATTTCTACAGATGTACATCACTGTCTGGCATGGACAGGACCAGAAAAGCTCCAGAGATTGTAGACTCAGCCAGCTCCATCACGGGCATAACCCTCCCCAGCAATGGTGCCTCAAGAAGGCAATGCCCATCATTACGGACCCTCACCATCCAAGAGGTGCTCTCTTTTCATCACTACTATGAAGGAGGAGATGGAGGAGTTACAGGAGCCTGAAACCTACACTCAGTGATTCAGAAACAGCTTCCTCCCCTCTGCCATCAGATTTCTGAAAAGTCCATGAACACTTCTTCAATATTCCTTTTTTCAGCGCTCTTTGCAACTTATAGCCATTTTATGAATTTGCAAATCTATTGCTGCCACAAGACAACAAATTTCACATCATGTGAGACAGCAATAATATTCTAATTCTGATTCTATCTGAAACCTGCTACATTACAAATTTCAGAAAGGTGTTGATCACTAATTACAAACACTGTTATAGGTTCCCTTTACCTCCCTAATGGTGGCATTTTAACAACCTAGCATGTGAGCCACCTCTTAGAATGGACAGCCCCCAGGCCCTTCTTAGAACGGACAGCCCCCGGGCCCCTCTTAGAATGGACAGCCCCCGGGCCCCTCTTAGAACGGACAGCCCCCGGGCCCCTCTTAGAATGGACAGCCCCCGGGCCCCTCTTAGAACGGACAGCCCCCGGGCCCCTCTTAGAATGGACAGCCCCCGGGCCCCTCTTAGAATGGACAGCCCCCGGGCCCTTCTTAGAACGGACAGTCCCCGGGCCCCTCTTAGAACGGACAGCCCCCGGGCCCCTCTTAGAACGGACAGCCCCCGGGCCCCTCTTAGAACGGACAGCCCCCGGGCCCTTCTTAGAACGGACAGTCCCCGGGCCCCTCTTAGAACGGACAGCCCCCGGGCCCCTCTTAGAACGGACAGCCCCCGGGCCCCTCTTAGAATGGACAGCCCCCGGGCCCCTCTTAGAACGGACAGCCCCCGGGCCCCTCTTAGAATGAACAGCCTCTGGGTTCCTCAGAACTGGAATTAATCCTAGTTTTGGTTTGGGCGGGTAAACTCTGCTGTTGTCAGTCATTTAAGCATAATGGCTAAAGTTTCCCAATTGCAATGCTGAAAGCATTTCAGTGAACTGTCATTGTGATAAATGGGGATTCCAGGCTCGTATTTTTGAGCACGACTGTCTGCAACTATCTTGACAATCCTAGCCCACTCCTCTTTCCTTAATTGTTGTCCTTGCCGAGTAATTCCAGGGGTCCTTGCCGAGTAATTCCAGGGATCCCAGGCTCTGGAGGGTGGGGAACAAGTGCTGTGAAGTTATTATTTCTGTTTCCAAACTGATGGAGAGGACAGAGTGGGAGAATTCAGCCCAAGTATGTTTTAGTTACTGACTACTTCCTGTGCCTGGTTTACTCAGACATAAACCTGGCCAATGTTGTTCAATGAGATATTTTCTTCTCAACTCCACATCAGTAAATGGGTTAGAGATAGCACAGGTTCACAGCGGTCAATGGTGCAGCAAAATCTAATGGCCTGTTCCTGCACTATACTGTTTTATGTTCCGCATTCCATTACCCACCACTGTGTGTTTAAAATAAAACCGTGCTCACACATCTGCTTTGAACTTGACCCCTCTCAGCTTTAGAATAAGGCATTTTGACCATGGGAAAAAGATACCACTGTTAATCTGATAGCTTTGAGTTTTATTCATTAGCATATAAGATTTATGCATAGCATGAACAATGTCTGAAGCATTTCCTAGTCATAGAAAAGTACCACAGAAACAGGCCCTTTGGCCCATCTAGTCTGTGCTGAACCATTTAAACAGCCTAGACCCAAAGATCTGCTCCAGGACCACAGCCCTCCATACCCCTGCCATTCATGTACCTATCCAAACTTCTCTTAAACATTGAAGTCAAGCTTGCATGCAGCACTTGTGCTGGCAGCTCGTTCCACACTCTCACTGCCATCTGAATGAAGAAGTTTCCCCTCATGTTCCCCTTAAATGTTTCACCTTTCCCCCTTAACCCCTGACCTCTTGTCGTCCCATCGAACCTCAGCGGGAAAAGCCTGCTTGCTTTTACCCTGTCTATCCCCCTGAAAAGTTTGTACGCCTCTATCAACCCTCCCTCAGTCTTCTCCATTTCAGGGAATAAAGTCCTAACCTCTTCAATCTTTCCTTATAGCTCAGCTCCTCCAGTCCCAGCAACATCCTTGTAAATTTTCCCTGTATTCTTTCAATCTTACTTACAAAACTGCACACAATACTCCAAATTAGGCTTCACCTACATCTTATACCACCACAACATAACCTCCCATCTCCTGTACTCACTGTTTTGTTTTATGAAGGCCGAAGTGCCATAAGCTCTTTATGACCCTATCCACTTGTGATGCTAGTTTCAATGTGTCTGTATTCCCAGATCCCTTTGTTCTACCACACCCCTCAGTACCCTACCGTTCACTCTGTAAGATCTACCCTGGTCAGTCCTATGGAAGTGCAACACTTCGCACTTTTCTGCATTAAATTCCATCTGCCACTTTTCAGCCCATTTTTTGAGCTGGTCCAGATCCCGCTGCAAGCTCTGATAGTCTAGCTCACTGTCTGCTACACCCCCAATCTTGGTGTTATTCACAAATATGCTGATCCAGTTTACCACATTATCATCCAGATCACTGATATAGATGAAAAACAACAATGGACCCAGCACTGATCCCTGTAGTACTCCACTTGTCACAGGCCTAGTCAGAGAGACTAGGCCCTGCTACGACTCTCCAGCTTCTCCCATAAAGCCAATGTCTAATCCAATTCACTACCTCATCCTGAATGCTGAGCAACTGAACCTTCTTGACCAGCTTCCTAAGCGGGAGCCTGTCAAATGCCTTGCTAAAATCCAGAGACAACATCCACTGCCTTGCCTTCATCAACTTTCCTGGTAACTTCCGCAAAAAACTCAATACAACCTACCACACACGAAGCCATGCTGACTATCCCTAATCAGTCCATGTCTATCCAGATACTCACATATCCAATCCCTTAAAGTACCTTCCAGTAATTTTCCCACTCCTGATGCCAGGCTTACCGGCCTATAATTTCCTGGTTTATTTTTAGAGCCTTTCTTAAACAGCGGAACAACATTAGCCATCCTCCAATCCTCCGGTACCTCACCTGTCACTAACAATAATTAAAATTTTTCTTCTAGGCCCCCTGCAATTTCTGTATTTGCCTCCCACAGGGTCCGAGGGAACACCTCATCTAGCCCTGGGGATTTATCCACCCTAACTTGCCTCAAGACAGCAAACACCTCCTCCTGTAATCTGTATAGGGTCCATGACCTCACTGCTGTCTTAACTCATTTCTACAGACTCTGTGTCTGTCTCCTGAGTAAATATAGATACAAAAATGCATTTAAGATCTCCCCCATCTTTTTTCGCTCCATGAATAGATTACTATCCTGATCTACCAGAGGACCACGTAAAGGAATTATCTTGTACAGGGAAATTGCTTAAAAAGGGGCTGAATGTCAAAATTAGAAGTGGGCTGTTCTGCACTAAAAGCTGAAAAAAAGTATTTTATAATCACACAGGGTGGAAATTATAACTATTAGAATGATTGAAATCATTCTAGATAGACATCATTTGTATGATGTCTGTCAAGGGGCAAGGAGCAAAGATGGGGATGTGGAATTGGCCTGGTAATTACCTGGATTAAATTAATATGGCATTGCCATCATACATTGACAATCACTCAAGAAACCCCAACATGACAGGCAGGAAATTAAAGTCTCATTACACAAGAAGTTCTTTATTAACTTTCAACTTCTGAATGTGTTTTCAGATCCTGGAGTTGACACTGATCCTGGCCAGCTACATCAACCACAGCAGCTGTAATCCGCTGGCCATCTCGTCCAGCTCGCCACCCACAAGCCTCTCCAGCAAGAAACTGTGGGAGATAGACAGCAAACACTTCCCAAGCATGACGCGGACTACGCAAGGTCCTACCCTGCTCTGAGACTCTCTGGCCAGAGCTGAATGGCGTGGAGCTGTCAGAGGACAAACCAGTTGGACAATTCAAATGGTGCACAGTTCACACTTGTGTCTGGACTTTGTTGCAGTTGTGTGTATTTATGTGCTCGATTAGTGCTTAGACTTTGTTTATCTACTGACGATTCACATACCACCTCACAGCCCATTGTTATCAGTTGGGTTCATACTGGTGGCAAGTTTTGGGCTCCTTGGGGACATTAATGCTGAGGCTGGACCACATGCAACAAACTGGAATGTTTGTGGCCGTTCAACTGGATACTATCCATGGGGGGAGGTGTCCCCTTTTGGAAAGGGTTCTTTATATCAGGAAGAACCTTTCTCAAGGGCTCATTCTGACCCCTTACATTTATTCCAAACCCCATCCAAAGATCCCCCAATTACAATGGGTTGGAATGCCAAGGGCAAAGGTACAATGCACATTATGTTGCTGCTAAGTTATTTCTGAGTCAGAGACTATGAAAGTTCCAGCGGGAACTGGATACCTGTGGATGATAAAAGGCCCTGCTGTGCCAGGAAACCCAGTAACATCATGGAACCCCATCAACAGAGCACCAGCATGGTTCTTGGAAGTGGTCCTAAGACCTGCAGAAGCTGCTCAGTGTTCCCTCCCCTTCAGCCTTTACCATTGGGATTGATGGCAATGCCACAGGTCACTTCCTAATCATGGAGAGAGTGGACTGTTCAGCGGCTCATGCTATTTCAGGCCATTGCTCAAGAGGCTGTCTTGTAAGGTCTCTGGAATAACCAACCGATCCCTCATCAGAGCCCCTCGCCCCTCGCCCCCACAGCAGTGCCTGATACAATGAGCACATACCTCTTGAACGCGTGCCACTGAGGTACAAAAGACACTGGAGTGACCCTCTAAGTAAGGAGGGTGCCAGCAGCAGAACACGAGCACCATTGCACAGTCCGGCTGTGGGTAATCAACAGCCGACTCCTTCAGTCAATGTCTCCATTCCATTTAATAACTGGAACGGGTTTCTGGGATGGACTGTGAAGCGCTTAAGCTACCCAATTTTTGTCCTCGTTGTCACTGGAGGGACAAAGTCACCACTGAACACAGCAGCTGCTAGTGCCCAGCAGTGAGTTATCTGAACACAGTGTAAAGCAGATGCATATGTTCGTGGTTGAGTGAAGTTATGTAGGATTATTGTGGAGGGATTGTTTATCAAAACAAATCGTGACTATAGCTGAAGCTTCACCTTTCCAGTGCACTTGATTCAACTGCCAACTGGAAGAGGCTGGTACTGGACTAATCTTTTGTTTCTTCAAAGTGTTTATCCTTCCTGCCCACCCAAAGCGCCCACTGGTTCACAGACAGTCATTGTCCCTTGATGCAAGTGCAAGGGAGATGATTATAGAAACATTCTAGTTCTTCACGTTTGCACGGCTGCACCATATGCCTAACCCCTGCCTGCAGAGAGTAGGAGAGAGGTGTGCTCGCTTGTGGAGGATTTTTGTTTATGAGTGACTACCTCAAGGACAGTGAGAGCCAAGTGTCCTTAATAAAACGCCCTTACTGAACCATTTCTTCCCTGTTCAAGTGGCCAGTGTTCATTACCAGACCCAGCTCTCACATCCTACTACTCTGATGCAGTTTTAAATTCTGACTTCTGAGCTGCTATCTCAGTAACCATGACTCATTCTTTAACACTGTTAACATCTTGCATTTTGAGTCACACTCCTGTGTGGTACAAAAGCAGTGCCGCACTCTGAGGTGAGAAGTTAATGTACAGTCCCATCTGCACTCTTAGATGAATGTGGAACTAATCAATACCCTGACCAATGTCATCACCCAGCATCTCTGAAAGACATTTATCACAGTGTCGTTTGTGCGATCTCATTGTACACAAGTTGACTGCTGAGTTTCATCTTGAACCTAGTCACTGCACTTGAAAAGTGTTTTGGCTGTAAAGTGCACTGAGGCATCCTGATGTCAAAAGTCCTGTTTGGACGGATGTTTTTGGGTCTTGTCAGTGCTTTAGTTGTAGTTCCACATTGATGCATATCATTAGAAAATAGTGTTCTGAGGGCTGTGTAAAATGCCAAGAAAGAAAAATTTCCAAATTCACTACCTTTCACAGCATCAGGAAGTCCCAAACCAAGGCCTTTGTAAAGTAGGGAAAATCTAACCTGTCAGTGACCTCCCAGTAAAGAATATGGGTACACGCAGTCAGCCAGATGCTTCCAACAACCAACAGTGACTGGCACCTTAGAAAATCGTCTCCAACCAGCCTAACAGTCACTGCGGGTCCACTCTCAGGACACAATACTCTTTCTACCATCAGCACTCACCAATACACCAATGTATCATTGCTTCCCATAACTTCCCTATGTATCTGAGTCAAGTTCTTGCCGCTGAAGTAACAATTTGGCCAGCATTGTAATCATTCAGAACGTAGAAGAGTACAGCACAGGAACAGGCCATTCAGCCCACAATGTTGTGCCAAACCAGGAAAAAAGCAAATCAAAAATACACAGGTACTAATCCCTCCTACCGACTCCATGTCCCTATCCTTCCAACATCCATGTGCCTGTCCAAACATGTCTTAAAAGCCTCTAATGTATTTGCCTCTACCACCATCCCAGGCATCCACGATTCTCTGAGTACAAAACTTAACCCTCATATCTGTCTTGAACCTATCCCCTCTCACCTTCAATGCATGCCCTCTGGTATTAGACGCTTCAATCCTGGGAAACATACTTCCTGTCCACTCTATCTACGCCTCTCAATCTTACAAACCCCTATCAGATCTTCCCTCAGCCTCCGGTGCTCCAGAGAAAACAACCCCAGTTTATCCAGCCTCCAGTGATAGCACATGTCTTCTAAACCAGACAGTATCTTGGTAAACCTCTTCTGCACCCTCAACATCCTTCCTATAGAGGGACAAACAGAATTGCATGCAATATTCCAGAAGTGTCTGTACTGAGACACTTCAGACTATTTACCTATACTCCAAGTGAGACTAAAGCTGGGTGAAATACATAGTGTTAGTGAAAGTCCTCAGCAAATAAGGCAGTACACACAGAGAGGGGAATTACCATTTCAGACCGATGAGCTGTAATCTGAACTGAGAAATGACCCATATTTTGAATATTACCAAGCCAGGTGAAAATGCTGTGGGGTTGCTGGTAGCTGGGAAGTGCTTGTGGTCTTATACAAGACCTTAGGAATGTCCCACCAGCCCTGCCCCATTCTCTAAAGAATTCACCATTCTGACTTGACCTGCCCTGCCTTGCTGGTCTCATTGTGGAGCAGGTTTAAAACTAGCATCAGTAATATTTTTAGTTTGCTCTGAACAGAATGAGTAATATCCTTGTGTGAATAGGGAGATGAGCAATTTCAAAGCAATAGGTTTAAATTTGGGCATTGCTTTTTTGCCCTCTTCAAAGCCTGAATACAGAGCTGCCAACGCATGTAATGCCAAATAGGGCCATTAATAACTTTACCTGCAGAGACTAGGGACTACAAATGCTGTGTTCTGGATTAAAAACACAAACTGCTGAAAGAATTTGGCAATTTACTGGTCAATTAGACTCTCCTGAATGTGTGTTTATCTGTTGGGAGCCAACTACAACTACATTTATGTGAGTATGATATAAAAGATGGCAGGATAATCACCCAAACTCTCTCCCATTTCCCAAAGATAGTCGATAATGTTCCAACCCAAAGCTTTTGATCTTTGGGGATGAATTGGGTTTAGGAGGATTTACTATTAAAATATAAAGAAAATAAGAAGAAATTCAGATGATTTGGAAGTTACTGTTAACATGGATGAAATCAGCAGCCAATTGCTACACTACAGAAGGTGAATGGGTGACGGCTCATTTTTTTGCTAAGGTTGGGAGAAAGGGAAGTGTTGAGCAGAATCTACAGACTCATAGTTTTTTTTTGTTTAGAGTAGTTTTACAGTTTTGTTCCATCTCATTGGCACTTGGTAATAGCTATGAGGAAATGTCCACCTGGTGTATGTTGCAATTGATGGTTTTGGTTCACTTTGTGTACTGTAGCTGATTGAAATTCTGGGAAGAATCTGATGCAAAATGTGCCAAAACATCAGTTTAACTTTGAGTTGTGTGATGTTGATAGCAGAGAAGAAATGTAATGAGAATCTGCCACGGTCAGGTACTTGGTGTAAGCTATTGCTCAGTACCCCCTTGGCATGTATCCTTGCTAGAATGAGCCAGAGTCCCTATTGTTTGATCTCACCAAGTTGTCTCCTGATGTTAAGCCTAAGCCATAGGAGCAGAATTAAGCTATTGGGCCCATAGAGTCTGCTCTGCCGTCCCATCGTAGCTGATTTATTACCCCTCCCAACCCCTTTCTCCTGCCTTCTTCCCTGTAACCTTTGATACCCTTACTAATCAAGAACCTATCAACCTCTGCTTTAAATACACCTGTCCACAAATGCATGCGGTTGAATTGTTAGTACCTTGTACTGGACCACTGCTAACCACTCGAGTAGCCACTAACTGTTCTAATAACCTTTTTTTCCAGCTGTTCCCCTGTCTAGTGTTGGAGCTGACGAGTAAAATCCTGCACTGCAGCCAAGGTTAATTTGCAACACTCATCCACTTCAAACTTGCACACACAGTCAAGGCAGACTATTCAGTAGAGAAGGCTGATAATGGAATCTGGTGATAGAACAGAATTCTCACAACAGACAGTGTGTCACTTCGCCCTGGTTATAAACACTACACACTTTGTGCTACAAATTGAATACTTGATCCTAAGGGGGCAAAATCCATCTCTGAGTGGTTATACCTGATGTACTGTAGCTTTTATTTATTCCAGCTGTTGAAGTGAACAGTGAAGGTTTTTTCACTTTAACGAGTTGGCTAAAGTTTGACATAATGTGAAAGAGGGTTGTACTGGAATATTCTCATACTCCTTTCCCTCCATGACTGGTAGACAAAATAAAGTATTGCCAAAAGTATACTTCAGTATTATTATCATCTGCAGTGAATGCTTGCTTCACTCTTCAAAAGTCATGAGCTGTACATTCTCTTAGCCAGTTAACGTTGCGGAAGTCTAAAGTATAGATCTAACTGTTCAAAAGAATTTAGAACTGTATAACGCAGGAACAGCCCCTTTGTCCCACTATGTTGTGCTGAAATAATTAAATTTATTATATCTAATCCCTTCTGCCAGGCTACAGGCCCTACCCCTCCATTCTCTGCAGGGGAAAATGCAGAGGATGTACTTATCCTGTGCTTAGAAGTCAAGTGATTTTCGAGGAGCAGATGGTATCTCAGGCACTGAGCTGCATGCAGCTGGTTTTGACTGCAAATATGCCCTTAAAAGTTTCCTCAAGAAAACTGGAGATCATAATATGCAGGTGGTAATTGATTGAAGAATCTTAATAGAACATGGAACTGATCAGCCCAACATGGTGCACTGACCTTTCAAAACATAAATCCAACCATTTCCTTGTACTTTTTGCTACTAACACCTCACCAGTGTATTCCAGACATCTACCACTCTGTGTAGAAGAAAACTCTCTGCCATCTCCCCACTCTCCTTAAACAAATGTCCACTAGTATTGGCTATTGCCATCCTGGAAAAAAGGCATAGTGTTCCACTCTGTCAATGCCTCTCAACATCTTATAGATCTCTATCAAGTTACTTCTCATCCTCTGTCACTTTGAAGATAAAAGCCCCAGCTTGTTCAATCTTTCCTCATAAGACACATTCTCAAATCCTGGAAAATCTCATCTGTACCCTTTCTAAAGGTTCTATGTCCTTACTATGATGACACCATAAGACATACAAGCAAATTTAGGCCATTCCATCATAACTGACTTATTATCCCTCTCAACTGCATTCTTCTACCTTTGACACCCTGATTAATCAGGAACCTATCAACCCCCACCTTAAATATACACAATCACATGGCCTGCACAGCTATCATTGGCAATGAATTCCACAGATTCACCACCCTCTGGACCTAGACTCTCTCATTATAGAAAACATCCTCTCCACATCCACTCTAGATCGGTCTTTCAATATCCAATAGGTTTCATAGAAACATAGAAAACCTACTGCACAATACAGGCCCTTCAGCCCACAAAGCTGTGCCAAACATGTCCTCATCTTAGAAATTACCTAGGGTTACTCATAGCCCTCTATTTTTCTGAGCTCCATGTACCTGTCCAGGAGTTGCTTAAAAGACCCTGTCATATCCACCTCCACCACCGTTGCTGGCAGCCCATTCCACGCACTCGCCACTCTCTGTGTAAAAAAACTTACCCCTGACATCTCCTCTGTACCTACTTCCAAGCACCTTAAAACTGTGCCTGCTCCTGCTCATGCTAGCCATTTCAGCCCTGGGGAAAAGCCTCTGACTATCCACATGATCAATGCCTCTCATCGTCTTACACTCCTCTATGAGGTCACTTCTCATCCTCCATCACTCCAAGGAGAAAAGGCCGAGTTCACTCAACCTATTTTCATAAGGCATGTTCCCCAATCCAGGCAACATCTTTGTAAATAATCTCTGCACCCTTTCTATGGTTTCCATGTCCTTCCTGTAGGTGACCAGAATTGAGCACAGTACTCCAAGTGGGGTCTGACCAGGGTCCTATGTAGCTGTAACATTACCTCTCGGCTTCTAAACTCAATCCCACGATTGATGAAGGCAAAAGCACCGTATGCCTTCTTAATCACAGAATCAACCTGCGCAGCAGCTTTGAGTGTCCTATGGACTCGGATCCGAAGATCCCGCTGATCCTCCACACTGCCAAGAGTCTTACCATTAATACTATATTCTGCCATCATATTTGACCTACCAAAATGAACCACCTCACACTTATCTGGGATGAACCCCATCTGCCACGTTTTGCATCCTATCAATGTCCCATTGTAACCTCTGACAGCCCTCCACACTATCCACAACACCTCCAAACTTTGTGCCCATCTGACCCAGGTGACATCGACCTTTAGAGCTCTCAGCTTCCTGGGCACCTTCTCCTGAGTAATAGCAATAACACTCACTTTTGCCCCTGAACTCTTACATTCCTGACGTTCTGTTAGTGTCTTCTGCTTGACACAAAATACTTAAGTTTGTCTGCCATTTCTTTGTTCCCACCCCCCCCCCCCATTAATACCTCTCCAGTGACAATTTACCAGCAGTTCAATACCCACTCTCATCTCTCTTTTCAGATATATAAAATACTTTTTTGTATCCTCTTTTATATTATTGGCTAGCTTACCTTAATATTTCATCTTTTCCCTCTTTATGGCTTTTAGTTGCCTTTTGTTGGTTTTGAAAAGCTTCCCAATCATCTAACTTCCAGTTAATTTTTGCTCTATTGTATGCCTCTCTTTTCATTCTATGCTGTCTTTGACTTCCACTTTCAGCCACAGTTACCTTATCCCCCTATTAGAATACTACTTTATCTTTGGGATGTATCTATCCTGTGCCTTCTGAATTGCTCCTAGATACTCCAGCCATTACTGTTCTGCCATGATCCCTACTAGTGTCCCCTTCCAATCAACTTTGGCCAGCTCCTCTCTCATGTCTCTGGATTTCCACTTACTTAACTGTAATACTGATGCATCCAATTTTACTTTCTCCTTCTCAAACTGCAGGGTGAATGTGATCATATTATGATCACTGCCTCCTAAGGGTTCCTTTACCACATCATATCTGCCAATCTTTAACTGCACTACAAGATCACCTACCTTATTCATGCATTCAAATGTAACAACTTCAATCCTGTATTTATTGTCCTTTTTGATTTTTCCCCATCTATAACTCATCCCACTGACTGTATTTTTGCCCTATCATTGGCCTGTCCTTCAGTCTCACTACACAATTTAAACCCTCCCTAACAGCTCCAGCAAACCTGCCTGCAAGGATATTGGTCCCCCTTGGGTTTAGGTGCAACCCGGCCTTTTTGTACAGGTTATACCATCCCCAGAAGAGATCCCAATAATACAGAATTCTGAAACCCTGCCCCCTGCACCGTCTTCAGCCACACATTAATCTGCCAAATCATTCTATTCTTACCCTCACCGGAGCATGGCAGAGGCAACAGGCAAAAGATTACTACCCTGGAGATCCTGCTTATCAGCTTTACCTTGCAGCTCTTGAACTCAGTCCCCGATTGATGAAGGCCTACACACCGTATGCTTTCCTAACCACTCTTATCAACTTATGTGGCAATTTTAAGGGATTTATGGATTGGTCACCCTGTTCCTCCATGCTGCTAAAATTCCTGCAGTTAACCCTGTATTCTACCTTCAAGCTCAACCTTCCAAAGTGAATCACTTTACATTTGCCTGGGTTGAACTCCATCTCCCACTTCTCAGCACAGCTCCGCATCCCATCAATACCCCTTCGCAACCTACAACAACCTTCTATGCTTCCACATCTCCATCAACTTTTGTGTCCTCTGCAAATTTACTGACCCACACTTCCACTTCCTCATCCACGTCATTTATAAACATCACAAAGAACAGGTGTCCCAGAACAAATCCCTGTGGAACAGTACTAGTCACCAACCTCCACATAGAATACATTCCATTACTTCCACCTTCTGCCTTCTGTGAGCAAGCCAATTCCAAATTCACAAGGATCCCATGCCTCATGACTTTCTGGACAAGCTTATCATGGGAAGCATTGTCAAATGCCTTACTACAATCCATATTCACCACTTCCACTGTTCTAATTTCAATTAGGTTTGTCACCCCTTCAAAAACTTAAGTAGGCTGATGAGGCATAATCTACCTTCCACAACACCATGTGTACTATCCTCAATAAGACTATGCTTCTCCAAATGCTCGTAAACCCTGTCCCCAAGAATCCTCTCCAATAGTTTGCCCACCACTGATCTATAATTCCCAGGATTATATCTATTACCTTCCTGGAACAATGGAGATGTATCCCAGGGTAAAACTTTTTCACAATCCTCAAGGGTCCTCTTCTTGGTGATCACTGAAGCAAAGTATTAATTAAGAACCTACACTGCTTCCTCCACTTCCAGACACATTTCCTGAACAATCCATCCATCACTCTAGTTATCCTCCTGTTTTTCACTTGTGTAGATCACCAATGGGGTTTCCTTAATTCTTCTTGCCAAGGCGTTCTCATGTCCCCTTCTCACTCTCCTAAGTCGCTTGATAATCTCTTTCCTGGCCACCCTATAATTCTCAACAACCCTGTCTGATGTTTGCTTCCTAAACCTTAAGTACGCTTCCTTATTGCTCTTGATTAAATGTTCCACTCTTGTAAACCATAGTTCCTTCACCCTATCATCCTTTCCGTCACAGCAGGACAACCTATCCAGAACCTAAACAACCTCTACATTTCTGATGTGCATTTCCCCAAGAACATCTTTTCCCAATTTATGCTCCCAAGTTTCTGCTTAATACCATCATAATTAATCCTCCCTCGAGACTTTCCTATATGGTCTGTTCCTATCCTTGTCCATAGCTATAGCTAACGTCGAGAGAGTTGTGGCCACCATCTCTGAAATGCTTGCCCATGGTGAGGTCTGTCACCTGTCCAGGTTCATTATCTACTACAAAATCCTCTGTGACCCCATCTAAACCTCTTGCACTAAGGAGATGCCAATCTGCATTAGGGAAATTGAAGTCACCCATGACAACAATCCTGTTATTTTTGCACCCTTTCCAAAATCTGCCTGCTTATTTTATTTATTTTTATTTGTTTTGTTTGTAGAGGTACAGTGTAGAATAGGCCCTTCCAGCCCTTCAAACCACATCACTCAACCCCAATTAACACTAAACTAATCACAGGACAATTTACAATTACCAATTAACTGAGCACTTGGGAGAAAACCCATGAATTCCACAGGAAAGGTGTACAAAGACTTAGTGCATAGAACAGTACAGCACAGGAACAGGCCATTCGGCCCACAATATTGGGCCAAACCAGCTAAAAAGCAAATCAAAAACACCCAAACACTAATCCCTCCTACCTACGCAATGTCCATATCCCTCCATCTTCCTTACATCCAGGTGCCTATCCAAACGTCTCTTAAAATCCTCTAATACATTTGTCTCTACCACCATACCAGGCAGTGCATTTCAGGATCCACCACTCTGAGTAAAAAAAACTTATCCCTCACATCCCCATTGAACCTACCTCCTCTCACCTTAAATGCATGCCTTCTGGTATTAGACATTTCAACCCTGGGAAACAGATACTCTGTCCAATGATCAAAATGATCCACAAATCTGAAATGCTGCCAATGCACTGACTCCTCAGCCATGCATTCATCTGCCAAATCTTCTTACTCTTACCCTCCCTGGTATGTGGCATAGGCAGCAATCCAGAGATGGCTACCCTTAAGGTCCTGCTGCTTGGCAGCCTTCCTAGCTCCCTGTATCCCCTCTTCAGGACTTCATCCTATCTATGTCATTGGTAGCAATGTGCATCATGAGTTCTGCTGCTCAACCAACCCCTTAAGAATGTTGTGGGCTCTGACCCTGGCACCTGGGAGGCAGCATATCATCCTGGAGCACTTCCTTTCATCCTCAGAATCGCCTGTTTCCCCAACTAATGAATGCCCTATCACTACTGCTCTCTTCTTCCCTGAAGAGACACAGAGTCAGACTCCATGCCAGAGATTTTCTCTGGTAGGTCATCTCACCCACAACACTATCCAAAGTGATGTACTTGTTATTGAGGGATACCATCAGTAGGATACCATGCACTGACTGCCTATTCCCTTTCTCTTAGTCACTCAGCTACCTACCTCCTGAAATTTAGGTGTAACTACTTAGAAACTTGTAATTCTTGTCTATCTTATAGATAGCGGGGTCAAGGTATATGGGGAGAGGGCAGGAACGGGGTACTGATTGTGTATGAACAGCCATGATCACAGTGGATGGCGGTGCTGGCTAGAAGGGCCGAATGGCCTACTCCTGCACCTACTGTCTATTGTCTACATCTGACCCCGGGTTCATCCAGCTTCAGCTCCCCACACGGTCTGTAAGGAGCTGCAGCAGGATGCACTTTTCTCAGGTATAGTCCTCAATGATACCGCAGTTCCCCTGACTTCCTACATCCCACAAGAGTACACCACTGCCCTGACTGCCATTCCACCGCTCTAAATAAAAAGGAAACCACACCATAGCTTCCATTCACCGAAACCTCCTGAACTAAAGCTGAATCAATGATTAGAATAAAACCTTACTTGTTCTTACGTATGCCTACCTACTGCAGATTTTTTTTTCTAAGGAGATCTTACTCCCTACACTCGGGCAATTTACTCACTCTTGAACCAAAGCCTCATCTCTGTACTCCAATGCCAGCCTGTATGACTGCTACCAGTTAGCTAATTACCCATCAAATATCAACTAACAATTTGAAAATATACCTAACTTAGGGTCTGGCTACATGAAACTGAACAGAAAATCCCAAGACTCTTTTAAAATTTCCCACCTCTCACTCCGTCTCAGCTCCTGCTTCGTAAAATCTTCACGTCGTCAATGCTATGATTCCCAGGATCTCACGCTTTCATCCAGAAGTCCATGCTGCTAGCCATCTTTACTGGGTCTGCGAGCGGAGTTGGCCTCTGACTGTGCACTCCTGCTACTACAGCTGAGCAATGATACAAACCACTACAGGGTACATGCCCAACTGGTGTGGAGGTTTGATTTGTCCTGTCCAAGAGACAATAACCAGGAAACTCAAATGATCTGGAAGCAGAAAAATCGGTAGGCCAACAGGAGGAGGATGTTCCTCCTGAACAATATGGAGTTCTGAATGGGATATATTGTCTGGTCACAAAGTAAGGGACCCTCCCCCACCACCACCTTTACAGTGACATAGCAGCACATACATATGGTAATAAATATGTACAAAGCAGATGCACGATCACATTGACTCGGTGTCAGTGAGCACACAACATCTGCACCACCCTGTGCAGGAGGGCGACTCTCTTCTCCAACATGGTGAGGTGCTGCACTCAGAACCACAAAACAATAGCCCATCCCTTACTTGCCCTCCATCCTCTTGTTCATGGTTTTAGATTAAATAGAGGACAATGAATGACCTTATTGTTATCCTAGGCTTGTGAGGCTTGAGGCAAGTGTGAGGATAAATTGTCTATACTGAGGGCATGGGGTGGGGAGAGAGAGAAAGGGTGTGTTTATGTCTGTCTTAAAATTCGTATTTTCCTTCAACATAGGCTTTTCAGCCCAGTGAGTCTTGCAGAGAACTTTCATCAATCCCATTTCTCCATTTATTCTCCCTCTACATGTGTCAAAATAAAGGAGCAATAATTATCAGCAACGTACAACCCATATTCACTCATCTGGGGAAGTCCTACCATTTCTTTAAATGCTTTTCAGAATCAGAATCAGGTTTATTATCACCGGCATGTAACGCAAATTTTGTTAATTTAGCAGCAGCAGATCAGTGCAATACATAATCTAGCAGAGAGAGAGAAAAATAATAATAAAACAATAATAAATAAACAAGTAAATCAATTACATATATTGAATAGATTATTTTAAAATGTGCAAAAACAGAAATACTGTATTTTTATTTTAAATGAGGTAGTGTCCAAAGCTTCAAAGTCCATTCAGGAATCGGATGGCAGAGGGGAAAAAGCTGTTCCTGAAGCTTAGAGTGTGGATCAGTACTTGGAGCTATGATGTGGTAGCCATTACAGAGACTTGGATGGCTCAGGGGCAGGAATGGTTACTAAGAGTGCCAGGCATTAGATGTTTCAGGAAGGACAGGGAGGGAGGCAAAAGAGGTGGGGGCGCGGCACTGCTGATCAGAGAAAATGTCACGGGTGCAGAAAAGTAGGAAGTCATGGAGGGATTGTCTACTGAGGCTCTGGGGGTGGAAGTTAGAAACAGGAAGGGGTCAATAACTCTAGTGGGTGGTTTTTATAGACCACCCAATAGCAACGAGGTCATCGAGGATCAGCTAGGGAGACAGAAAGATGTAATAATAACAGGGTTGTCATGCTGGAAGATTTTAATTTCCCAAATATTGATTGGCATATCCCTACAGCAAGGGATTTAGATGGAGTGGAGTTTGTTATGTGAGTTCAGGAAGGTTTCCTGACACAATATGTAGATAAACCTATAAGAGGAGAGGCTGTATTTGATCTAGTACTGGGAAATGAACCTGGTCAGGTGTCAGATCTCTCAGTGGGAGAGCATTTTGGAGATAGTGATCACAATATATCTCCTTTACCATATCTTTGGAGAGGGATAGGAACAGACAAGTTAGGAAAGCATTTAATTGGAGTAAGGGGAAATATGAAGCTATCAAGCAGGAACTTAGAAGCATAAATTGGGAACAGATGTTCTCAGGGAAATCTACAATTATGTAAGGAGAAAGAGGATGAGACATGAGAGAATTGGACCAATCAAGTGTGACAGTGGAAAAGTATGTATGGAACCGGAGGAGATAGCAGAGGTACTTAATGAATACTTCGCTTCAGTATTCACTATGGAAAAGGATCTTGGTGATTGTAGGGATGACTTACAGCAGACTGAAAAGCTTGAGCATATAGACATTAAGAAAGAGGATGTGCTGGAGCTTTTGGAAAGCATCAAGTTGGATAAGTCACCGGGACCAAGCAAGATGTACCCCAAGCTACTGTGGGAGGTGAGGGAGGAGATTGCTGAGCCTCTGGCAATGATCTTTGCATCATCAATGGGGAAGGAGAGGTTCCAGTGGATGGGAGGGTTGCAGATGTTGTTCCCTTATTCAAAAGGGGGGTAGAGACAGCCCAGGAAATTATAGACCAGTGAGTCTGACTTTAGTGGTTGGTAAGTTGATAGAGAAGATCCTGAGAGGCAAAATATGATTAGAAATACTCAGAATGGCTTTGTCAAAGGCAGGCTGTGCCTTACGAGCCTGATTGAATTTTTTGAGGATGTGACTAAACACATTGATGAAGGTAGAGCAGTAGATGTAGGGTATATGGATTTCAGCGAGGCCCCATGCAAGGCTTATTAAAAAAGTAAGGAGACATGGGATCCAAGGACATTGCTTTGTGGATCCAGAATTGGCTTGCCCACATAAGGCAAAGAGTGTTATAGACAGGTCATATTCTGCATGGACGTCGGCGACCAGTGGTGTGCCTCAGGGATCTGTTCTGGGACTCTTTCTCTTCATGATTGTTGTAAATGACCTGGCTGAGGAAGTAGGGGGATGGGTTAGTAAATTTGCTGATGCCACAAAGTTTGGAGGTGTTGTGGATAATGTGGAGGGCTGTCAGAGGTTACAGCGGGACATTGATAGGATGCAAAACTGGGCTGAGAAGCGGCAGATGGAGTTCAACCCAGATAAGTGTGAGGTGGTTCATTTTGGTAGGCCAAATATGATGGCAGAATATAGTATTAATGGTAAGACTCTTGGCAGTGTGGAGGATCAGAGGGATCTTGGGGCCTGAGTCCATAGGACACTCAAAGCTACTGCGAAGGTTGACTGTGTGGTTAAGAAGGCATACAGTGCATTTGCCTTCATCAACCATGGGATTGAGTTTAGCAGCCAAGAGGTAATGTTGCAGATATATAGGACCCTGGTCAGACCCCACCTGGAGTACTGTGCTCAGTTCTGGTCCCCTCACTATAGGAAGATTCTGGAAACTATAGAATGGGTGCAGAGGAGATTTACAAGGATGTTGCCTGGATTGGGGAGCATGCCTTATGAGAATAGGTTGAGTGAACTCGGCCTTTTCTCCTTGGAGTGACGGAGGATGAGAGGTGACCTGATAGAGGTGTATAAGATGATGGCATTGATTGTGTGGATAGTCAAAGGCTTTTTCCCAGATTGAAATGACTAACGTGAAAGGGCTTAGTTTTAAGATGCTCGGAAGTAGGTACAGAGGAGATTTCAGGGATAAGTTTTTTTTTTAAACGCAGAGTGGTGAGTGCGTGGAATGGGCTGCCAGCGACGATGGTGGAGCAGATACCATAGGATCTTTTAAGAGACTCCTGGATAGGTACATGGAGCTTAGAAAAATAGAGGGCTATGGGTAACCCTAGGTAATTTCTAAAGTGAGTACATGTTTGGCACAACCTTGTATTGTGCTGTAGGTTTTCTATGTTTCTATGTGACACAGGATAAGTATTACATGCTTATGTTAAGCAAATAGTTCCCAAAGACTTGCCACTGGGGTTTTCATCATATCTCATGGCTGTTAAGAGGATAATTACTGCAATTAGACATTATTGTAGCATACAACTACTAGGATCATAGATGCTAAACCAGGTAGGTCTTTTTTTAAATTATGTATTACTGTCTTATACCATCAGTTTTACAGCCAAAATCAATTCCATGTAAAGATTCTGCACCATACACTGGAATAGAGTAACCATCTCTGGGAAAGAGGGAGAGTCAGGTTGAGAGCTCCCTTTGAGGACAATTTTTACACACACACACACACACACACACACACACACACACACACACACACACACACACACACACACACACACACACACACACACACACACACACACACACACACACACACACACACACACACACACACACGCTATTACCCCTCATTAGAATGGCCACCAATGATATCAGCTGCCCAAAATGCTGCCCTAATTCCTGATATCCAGTGCAGAAGCATTGCTTGTTCATTACCTTCTCCCATATCATGCTCACCCCAGCACTTACATATTATCACTTCCATACTCATCTAGACATCGACTGTAACTCTATTTCAGTACTCCCATCAGAAAGTACAGACACTTTCAATGTTTATTCTAACCTCCAGTCTGGCTGTTTTACACAGGCTGTTTAAGAGAGCCAGGTTCTCAGTTTCACTTCACGAGTAAAGCTGAGTTCACTGCTGTCTGGAAATTGTGGAGTATGTTGGCTTCAGAGAACTGGATGAGAATAAAAAGGGGTTTTGCTTTCTTGTTTGCACACAGAATTATGTAGTCACTGCCAATGTTGTATCTTCAAGCCCAGTAGGGAAGCTAGTTTGGTGGGCACTACATCATCAACAGCAAGATGTACTCGGTTTCTGTTGAAGGTCTCAGTACAAGTTGACTGCTGTGATTTCTTTAATTACAACATGCAGCACTGCCAAACTTGTTAAACATAATTAGCCTTTAATCATCACTCAAAGGCCCACTCAAGCTAATATTCCATTACATGCAGAATCAGCCTTAAATTCATTTTCCATATTTCTTTACAATATAAACCATACAGCCCACAGTCTATGTTGTCTTTCAGAGTGATTCCATTCATCATATTCCATGTGACCTACTGTCTCTCAAATTCCCATCAACTCTGATCCTCCTGCCACACCAGGAATAAGGAGCAATTTATAGAGACCAATTAACCCACCTTTGCAATGTGTGAGGAAACACGAGTACTCGAGAGAAACCAATGCAGCTGTAGGAAGACAGCATCAGAGGTGAGAATTGAAGTAGGATGGTTGGTGATGCAGGCTCGCATACCTACTGCACCACTGCCACCCAAAAAATGTTTTAAAATGACGCTCCTCCATTACCAAACAAATGATTAAAACAATAGTTTGATACAAACCAAACAATTAGATATCAGAAGATGGAATATTAGGCACAAGTTTCCATAAAGAAATTCTTTAGCAGCTTTACTTCGGAGCACACAGTGTTTGCTGACCTCTGCTTCAGTATGGAAGGGGTGCTACAGTGCCAAATGCACAGCCTTTCAGATGAAACATTAAAACCTTATTTAATCACTTAAGTTGATCATGTGCTAGTATTTCAACAAGGACCAGAAGAACCAACATTACACATCTCCTTGTGGGAGATCACTGTGTGAGATCCACTGTAAAATTCAACAGTGGATACATTCCAGAAGCACTTCTTTGGCTGCAAAGTGTTCTGGCACATCCTTAGATCACGAATGAAAGCTTTTCTTTATTACTACAACTTGGGGGAAAAAAATCCTTTGGTCTGTAACACTCTCACCAATTCTACATCCAATGTTTTGCGGTATTCTCAAAGTAAGGAAGAAAACATTCTTCAAGATATATCCCATCAACACTGGTCATCAGTAGTGCCAATGGATAGTGGCTTGGTGCTTTGTAGCTGTTGGGCCCACCTCTTGCAAGCTGTGGCAAGTTTTCAAAGCTTTGCAGCTAAATGGTTGCAAGTGTCCTTTGATGCAAATATTTTAAAAAGGTATTTTTTAAGTATCGTCCCTGATCTGGATCTCTACCTGAAAGAGAAAAAATCCACATTATTCTCTGGCAGAGAAGTTTCTCAAGCACACACTTGTACTTATTTGTATCCTCCATTACCAATTTTTCTTCCATATCCTCTTTAATGGTCCTCTGGCTGGGACAGAGTTCAGTGAGCAAAACTGGACCCTAAGGATGGCCAACTAACTGACTTTATTGGGCATTACACTCAATTGAAATACTAGTATCTATTGATATACATTGTGCCCAGTTCCACAAAGTGCTCTTCTACACAATAACACTCTGGATTCTGGCAAATGGACGAATTTAGCAGCTTCAATAACATCATTAGGTTTTGCAATTAACGATCTGACTTAACTCGTATTTTCACAGTGCTAGTCAGTGCTAAACAGCTGCTTGGTTTTGGCAGTTGCAAAATTAGGTGATCCACTGGAACTGGTTACTTAATATTAACTATCTATAACAATCAACTTGGGTTTTTAGAATCCTTGATCATATAAATAAAAAGAATAAGCTGTGTAAGCGCTCACAAAATACAAAGTTCAAAGTGAAACACTTAGGTGAAGCATGGCAAAAAGGAGAGCAGTTCTTGTACTTTATCCCTGTTTAGTGAGTTAACCCAGTAGAGACACTGCAAGCCACTTCAGACTCATGAAATGCACATGTGATTGGTGTAGAGTGGATGCTTCCAAGATGATTCAATGAAGTGGTTAAATCAGCAATTAGAAGTTCAGCAGCAGAGAGTAGCAATAGCTTTAGTGAAAGAGAGAAAGGGTTAGTGAACATACAGGTGGAAGACAAGTTCATGACCTTTCCAAGGAGCAGCACAAGTAATATGGGGGAGATACAGGGATGTGGCAGGCAAGAGTAAAGGTGAAAGAGTTTAGTGTTATAAAGTGCAGCTTTGAGGCCAGCAAGGAGGTCAACACTTGGGAAGTAGCAGAGAAGTCATGAAAATATGACAAGAACTAATGGCTGTACAGGACATTGTTAGGGACGTTCAACAGGTGGAGGATCTGGTGAGAAATGGTCTTTTAAAACTTGCACAGGAAGGGATGAGAGAGTAGACATGTGTTTGGCTGAAACAATGCTTGGGAAGAAAAACAGGTCAGAAGAGAGTCCAACTAACTGACCTGTGCTAGAGGGGATTCACCCATGCCCATTGGGTTCAGGTCATTATTTCCTTGGGCTCAAATCAGGTTCTATTTTTTTTCTCCCATCTAATCTCCAGGTTAGAGGTCAAGGTAAGAGGGGGATTGGGCCAAGGGAGATGACAATAGTACTGAAAGGAACGTGCTTGTAAGAACAAGCCGCAGTCAGCCAAGAAGACATTTCCTTTATGTCAAATTCATTATCTCCTCTAGCCTTCTCTTCTTCTAAAATGAAGCCCTATGAGTTCAGCCAGTGCCATGTTTTAGTGAACTCAGACTGCGCTACTTGAACTGGTCACATATTGTTACTTCATGCAGATTAGCGAAGGCTACACAGGTAAGTGTAAGGAACTTGATCAAGATACACCAGTTAGTCTACCTTATTGTTTGCACACAACTCTGTACAAAACACTAACCAAAAAAATATTAAAAAGAACATTACCTTGAAAGAGATTGTCCTTCAACTGCGACAAGTTCACTGATCAACCTGTGCCTTTTGTAAGATTTGTTGACAGCTTCTGTATACTTGGGACAGACAATCTAGGCGTGGTTTTGCACTCTTGAAACAAAAAAGATGAATCCATTAAAGAATCATGGCTTTTTTTTTTTGGTTGGCCATTCAACTGTTCACACCTGCTCTATCATTCATCCTTTGTCTCAATACCATATCCCTACTTTCTCCCCATACACATTGAAGCTTCTTGAATCTAGAAAGCCATCTCTTTCTTAAACATATTCAGGGACTTGGTCTCCATGGCTTTCTGTAGTAATAATTATTTCTGTAGGAATAATAAAAAATCACCAACAAGGTGGAACAGACAAGAGACCCAGAGAACTAGCAAGTCAGACATACAATGGCACAGAGAAGGATGTTGTACATGTCTTTTTCCTTTCATTATTGAATAGACTGTTGCATCTGGAAGGTCTACGGCTGAATACTTGGGCAGTACAACAGACACGGCTAAGTTGAGTGTGCTGCTTGTGCACCAGGATGGAGAAATCATCAGGGCAGAGGTGTGTGACCAACTTACTCCTGAGTCTATTCCCAGTACTATAGCTGTGCAAGTGACACTTATGACTTCTCCTCAGAGGAGGGCAAGTGAATATCAATTACACACAACCATTTGACTTTCCTGTAATTTACCTGGAACACTGGCACCACTTCAGACACACCTCTAGGGTTCTCTGGGTCAATCAGTAGAATACACAAGTAGTAGATAACGTTCTGCTGCAAAAAGAAAAATAATTTATACAATAGGTCCCTTGTTAACTTCCCCCCTCCCATGTTTCTCAAAATGCTGGAGTATGTGATTTATTTTAATTCATCCTTGAGATATGGACAACATTGGAATGGTTAGCAATTTTTGCCCATATCCCTGAGCATGGTGAAACACTACACCGAGTCGCTGCATTACTGTGTCTACCTTGTTAAGATACTCTCATGGTGTTAATGAAACTGCACACATCCCAGCAAGGGATGAGTACTGCTGTTTTGTGAGCCAGAGGGGATCTGGAAAATCAGGAGGTGAACCACTCACTACAGAATACTCTGCCTCTGATATGCTCTAAAACCAAGGTATCCATGTGGCTGAACCAGTTGGGTTTCTGATTACTGATCCCAACTCACACTTCCCAGTCAGGTTTACAGTGGGAGGTTCAGCACTACTAATGATAGTGAAGGTGCACGGATTCAATCTTGTTGCAAGTGGCCATAGCTCGAGTAGTTTAAGTCTGGATGTGGTCCATTGGTGCACTTGCTCATAAACTGTTTCAATATTTGATAGATTGTTACTTGAACCGAGCAAACTCTGAAAATGCCATCACACGTTTCTGACCTTACGGTGGAGAAATCAGTGGTGAGGCAGCTAAAGATGATTATGCAGGAATTCCCTCCGTGGTCTCCCCAGGAATACTACTTTTTATTTCCACTACTTATTTTGTAATTTATCATAATTTTTATGTCTGCTGTCACAAAACAACAAATTTCACATCAAATAAGTTACTAATGATAAACCTGGTTCTGCTAGGCTTCCAGTAACCACAACCATTTTTCTTTCTGCTAGTATGAAAACCACCACCAAAGAGCTATCCCCTGGTTATCATTAACCTGTTTCAGCAGTATTCCTTGCTAAATAGTACAACCACCCGTGGATAGTTATCCAGATTATAATTAACTTGCTTAACTGGGATCCTTTGATGCCTCACTCAGTCAAAAATGTCCTTGACATGAAAACGATCTGAGCCTTACAAGAGGAATTCCAACATTTACACCAAAACTGGGTCCGTTATTTAATTGTGATCCTCCCACTTCATACCTATGACTGGAACGAGCTTCTAAATGTCAGTTTCAGACTCAGAAAGCTAACATTCTACTTACTGTCCAGAAAACAGCACAGCCAGGAAAATTATTCACAACCAGTTGTTGCAAAAGGTTACGAACTGAAACATAATCCAAGTTTCCTTCCACAAATGCTGCTACAAACTGTCAACAGCTTGTCTGTTGATAACAAGCTAAAAGCCCGAGAGGAGTTTATTCGTCATACATGCCAGAAAAGCACTAGATCCTTCTTCAGCTTGTTTTTAATTCAGATTTTCAGCAGCAATCATATTTTGAAATGGGAAAGTACAGGTGAAAGCTATTCAGTTGATTAAAACTGTGCTAGCCCCTTGAAAGAGTGGTCCAATTAGTTCTATTCTTCTCCATATCTCTTGATTAATTTCTCAGATATACATGCAGTCCTTTTTAGCTTTTTACACACCAGAATAATTATTATTTTCCAACCTTATGCATTTTTTCTTGTTCTCTTGTACCACTCTTTAATTAATCTATCAAGTTCTAAGACTTGGATCTGCAAAACTTTCCCTTTTATGTCTGTGAGTTTTTGAACAAAAAAGCTAAGTGACACCTCCTACATTTCACCCTGTTTCCTTTCTAACATTCCCTGCCACCTCTCAACAGATTTCACTACCTTTTTTTGCACTACTTATTTAATTTACATATTCTCTCCCACTTAATTGGGACAGGAGGCTGTTGCTAAACAGTTTTTAACTAATGTCAGTTGCATGCACTTGTGTAGGCATTAGATACTACACCGTGCTTAAAGCAATCAGTTTTTAAAATAGTGTTAGTTGCGTGTGTTTGTGTTCAAAAAGCAGTGACTGTTGTCACTGATAGTTGGAGATAAATAAGCAGTTCAGATAAATAAGCAATTCTGAAGCGTTTTGCTCAGAGATACCAGAAACAGCCGACAGAGAAAATGAACAATTTCACTACTTCAACAAGTTAGGAAATATGAAGAATTTGAAGATATTGACAATCATATTGTAAGTTACAAATAAATTTAAGATTTGGAAGATGCAATCGTTCAAAACATTGTACAAAGGCAGTCTAGTGTCTGCACTAGATATCTGTGCTGAATTTGTTCATTTACAGTCAAAAGAACATAGCACCACAACCAAAATTACACTGGATGAATCCCTCCATCAATAGCTATTCGGTACTAATACAGTTTTATAGTACTGTAGTAGTACTGGTAGTGTTCTAATTTGTTTTGAATTGTTCATATATTTCATTTAAATACATAATTAGTTAGTCTGTTAAACAGTAATTTTTTTTTAAATACCTTTAACTATTTCCATGAAACTGGCTAATTAGGGCAGCCATCAAAATGTACCAGTCCAAATGTGTTCCAATTAATTATAATCTATCTCTCTCTACCTATCTATATAATTGCTATTTATAGTTTTTCATTATTATGGATTGCACTGTATTGCTACAGCAGAACAACATTTCTCACCACATATACCAGTGATATTAAACCTGATTCTGATTCTCCCAGTACAATCTGCACCTTCTACACTATATCTCCACACCTCAGAACCCTTACTAATGTTGATTTAGTCATAGAGTAATACAGCAGGAACTGGGCTCTTCGGTCCAACTTGTCCATTCCAACCAAGGTACCCACTGGAGATAGTCCCATTTGCCTGTGTTTTGTCCACATCTCTCTGAACCATTCCAATCTACATAGGTACTTATACACAACACTTCTAAATGTTGTTATTGTACCTGCTTCAACTACATGTTTTGGTAGCTTATTCCATACTCACACCACCTTGGAATAAAGAAGTTGCCCTTCAGGTTCTATTTAAACCTTTCCCCTCTTAAACCTATGCCCCCTAATTCTTAATTCCCTTTCCCTGAGAAAAACAGTGTGCATCCACATAACTTCAGATGCTTTTTCCCAGGTCTGAAATGGCTAGCACGATAGGGCACAGTTTTAAGGTTCCTGGAAGCAGATATAGAGGAGAAATCAGTGGTAAGTTTTTTTACGCAGAGAGTGGTGAGTGTGTGGAATGGGCTGCTGGCAGCGGCGGTGGAAGTGTTTACGACAGGGTCTTTAAGAGACTCCTGGACAGGTACATGGAGCTCAGAAAAATAAAGGGCTATGGGTAACCTTAGGTACTTTCTAAGGTAAGGACATGTTCAGCACAGCTTTGTGGGCCGAATGGCCTGTACTGTGCTGTAGGTTATCTATGTTTTTCTTCTATGTAACTATACCCCTCATGATTTTATACACCTTTATAAAGTCAACCCTCAGTCTCTAACATTGCAAGGAATAATGTCCGAGCTTGCCCAACCTCTTTCTAGAACTCAGGTCCTTTAATGATATTTTAAGTTTGAAATGAACATTTTAACACCACCTTAATTTCTAACTTTTAAAAGTCTTATTTTAGTAATTCTACATAAAGTAATGGATACAGCCTAGTCAATCACATTGCCTTCCCACCATTGAGCACATCTCCATGGAGCGTTGTTGCAGGATAGCAACATCCATCATCAGGAACCCCCACCACATGCCCTCTCAGGAAGATGGTGCTGGAGCATCAGGACACACACCACCAGGCTCAGGAACAGTTATTACTCCTCATTGGCTCTTGAACCAAAGGGGATAACTTCACTCAACTTCACTTGTCCCATCATTCAAATGTTCCCACAGCTAATGGGTTCACCTTTAAAGACTCTTCATCTCATGTTCTCAATATTTATTTCTCATCTATTATTATTTATTTATTTTTGTGTTTACAGTTTCTTGTCTTTTGCACACTGGTTGAATGCCCAAGTTTATCCCGTCTTTCATTGATTCTATTATGATTATTAATCTATTATGGATTTATTGAGTATACCTACAAGAAAATGGATCTGTTATAAACGGAGACGTATATGCACTTTGATAATATATTTACTTCCAACTTTGAACAACTGCACTCCACTCTATTACATTGTTAAAACGAAACTCGGTCAACAATATGACATAGTTTACTATCCCTTACAAATTCAGAACATCTCTCTTTTATCAATCCACACTGATCCCATTTAAATTTTTCCTGAATTATTGCATCTAAAATGTAGTAGGATTGCCCTTAGTCCAAAGGAGAACTTTGGTTCTGCCAGATTTTTTGTTCTTATTTTTGTACATTTGCAATCTGTAAAGATGGACTTAGGAAAATATTAAAGATCCAGTTAAAACTCCACACCCATAGTAACATCCCTCATGAAGGATTTGCTCAAGCATCAAATTCTAAAATCTGACTTTCATTTGCTGTATTCATAGCTTCTTTGCTGCTGAAAATTAATCGTAATCAGTCTCTGCTTCACTTACCATATAAAAGCCTTCATTGATCACAATATCCTTCACTTTCTTCATCTCAATGAAGTTCACGTGCTCTCTGCCTGAGGCATACAAAGTGTTCATTTGGACTCCAATCGATCCAATAATCAGCATGGATTCCTGATCGACTTTACAAAAATGAAGGTGTAGAATCATCCCAAGGAGAGTGATGATAATTGCAGCTGAGAGCACTGAAGTGTTCTGCAAAAATCAATTCCACATCTAGTTTGTCTCTATAATATGCTGATAGATGCATTGTAAACTCTACTCCAACCAGCACTGTGTGCCCACATTCCTATGTCTGAGCAGTACCATTTTCTACCCCACACATCATAAGCAAGGGTTTATACCTTACTATTCTGTCATTTCCATGCAAGAATTTAACATGTTTATCTTGCTTGAATTCTGGGCCATCCTGAATGATGTCCTTATTAAAATTATGAAAAACAAAAAAAAAATTACAATGCACCAGTAAGTGTACAGTGCAAAAGAAGTATTGAGAACAACGCAGACACAGCCTTCTGACCGACTTTGTTGAGACCACAGTTAGAGTGTTGTGTACAGTTTTGGTCTCCTTGCTAAGAAAGAATAAGCAGGCTATGGGAGGGGTGGGGGGGAAGAGGATTGCAGTAAAGGTTCATCGGACTGATTTAACACAGAATGCGTGAGTATGGGGAGACACTTGTGGGCTGTCCCAAGCACATCCTTAGGTTCTGTTGGTTGTTAACGCAAACAACACATTTCACTCTATGTTCTAATGTACATGTATGTGTGTTAAAATAAATGAATCTGAATCCTGAGACATATGGGTGCATGCTTGGAGGAACTACATGGGCTCTGGGTTACCTGCAATTAGAAAACTGAACATTCATTCCATTGGGTTGTAATTTACCAAGGTGGAATACTAAACTTTGTCATTCCAGTTTGCGCTTGCCGTCTTCGTAGCAATGGAGAAAGCTGAGGGTAGACAGGTTGGTGAGGGAATGTGAAGGAGAGTTAAAGTGACTTGCAACTGGATTTCTTCACTCAGAGGATACCGAATGTGTAGAATTCACTACCATTGTTGATGGAAGATCATATTGAATGGCAGAGCAGGCTTGAAGGGCTGAATTACCTCCTCCAACTCCAATATTCCCTGTTTCTGTTTTAGTCAGTAAAGGAATACCAAAAAAACTAATTAGAGATTAAAAAGATGTGCTCAATCTGGTTTGTGTTTTGACATGAGAATATATTTTAACATTTTATACCAAGAAGTGTTCCCATGTTATCAATTTAATTCCATCTCCTAGACCATTACCTTTCCACTTGTCTAAATCATCTGGTGTCCCATGGTTAGTGCTCACCAGCTAGCCTTTCAATGATAGTCCCAGGTCTGCCTTACACAGTGACCTCAGTCACATGGTACCATCTGTAACCCTTCATTGGTTGCTCTAAACCAGGACATTACTCAGCAACTACAAATTCACAAAAAGTAAATGCAGTACTCTGCTACAGCCCCAAAGACCTTGGCTCAATCCTCACAGCCAGTGCTGTCTGTGCACAGCACCGGCACACTGCGACTATGTAGGCTTTCAGCAGGTGCCTCCATATTCCAATCACAAGTTGGTAGATTTATTGGCTACTGTAATACAGTATAGGAAAGTTGCAGATAAATCCAAGGGGTATTGATAGACATGTGTAAAGAGAATGGGGCTACGTTGAAGAAAGTAGAAATGGGATGGGTGTTGTTCTGCTAGGATAAACCAGAAGTACTGTGCTTTTCTTTCATTTCCTTTCCTTATTCTATCAGAAAAGCACAATTCTCCAGGTAGTGCCCTCTTTCCCAACTTTCTCTACTCTCAGGAATTACTGCCCACTGTTAATCATTCCATCACTTCTCTAGTACAGTGGATTCTAGTTAACTGGGCCATTGATTAATCAAGGCAGCAGCTTACTTGGAACAACTCTTAAAGCGTCTATTTGGGACATTATGCCTCTTAATTGGGACAACTACCGAACAGTTTCTAGCATCAGCTGTGTGCACTTGTGTGTCCATGAGACACTCCGCTGCTGGTCGCCAATCTTTTTAAGCCCAAGATCCCCTACCTCGGCTTTAGTGAAAGGCAAGATCGACCTACTGAAATTAGACACACGCATGCGCACCGGGCAGAAGGGACCGGAAGTGGAGCCTATTGAGAAATATACCTGACATAATCATTATATATACCTGAAATATAATCACTATGTATTAGCTATTTACTATACTATGTAATCACTTCTAGGTACTGAATATTAATATGTATTATTTTACTAGACACATTTTGCTATGTGTTGTTTTCACTAGATACTTTGTACTCTCTTACTCTCTTAGCTGCATATTATGGCACTTACAGAACACCTGTTTGGCTAGCAGCACTATTAGCTGAGATGTACCCCATGTATTACACTCAGCCTTTGTTTAGTACGAGATAACGGAGGCGGACAGGATGCTGCGAGCAGGAATGTAATGTGAGGGAGGTTGTCTGGAAAACATAACCTTGGCCAGGAATAAGGCCCCAATGCGAACGGGTGAAACATAATGGTGGCGCACCGAGAGCTAGGCAAGAGCGATTGATTAGTTAATGTATAGATGATATGCAACTAAAAATTGATTGGGTATGCTGATAAAACCGAAATGTAACTGAGATAAGAAATTACTATAAAGGATGCTGTACACCGGAGCTCGGGGGGCTTTCGGTGACAAGTTCATTGATTGCCTCAGCCTTTGTTTGCAAATAAAGGTTTAATTTTCTTGAAGAATTGTCTGTGTCTCCAGGTCATTTCAAGTAACCACGACAAGCCCCGCAGCCCCGGAAGCAGTCTCTCTTTGCGGGCGGCTTTCCATAGCGGGAGTGCTGCTATGTTACCATTATCTTAATTGGTATTACTTATTTTTATAATGCTCACATTACAACACCTTTAATTCTATGTTTCATTATTTAATTTTATTTTAACATGAAAAATAAATGAATAAAAATTGACTGTTGCACTCAGCGTGATGCCTGGGGCTGAATACTTTCTGCTAGTTCCCTGAAATTTGGCTCAGGGAACTAGCAGAAAGCATTCAGCCCCAGGTATCACACAGCGCCCTTGCAAACCTCCTGACAGACTGAATATTTGAATGGATAATTTCCTTTGTTAGACTGACTGTTGAATCTGCCACGTTTTTCAGGTGTTTTGTATTGGTAATCCGTTACTGAGACACTAGTATAAGTTTCAGGGGTACGCAAGCTAACAACATCACTGTATTTTGTTTCCCAGTTCTTTTACATTTGGGGAATGTTGGAATTTAACAGGGGAGAAGTGTTGTAATGTGAGCATTATAAAGATAGGTTGATACCGATTAGGATAATGGTGATGTATCGGTGCTCCCGCTGCGGAGAGCTGTTTGTGGGGAAGAGGTTGCTTCCAGTCTTTTCTGCACGGCGCGCACTTTTCATTTTCTTTTTCGGGATCTACTGAGAAAGTCTCAAAGATCGACTGGTCGATCACAATTGACTGGTTGGCAACCACTATACTACGCTATACTAAGAGCAAACAGTTTTTAAATAGCATCAGTTGTGTGTGTTTATGTTCAAAAAACAGTGATTCTTGTCACTGATAATTGGCAAGAAATAAGCAGTAAGACAATTCAGAACTGTTTTGCTCACTGCAGCTTCAAGTATTCAGGTTTGAAGATGTCAGAAATAGCTGGGAGTGAAAATGAAAGAATTTCACGAATTCAACAAGTTAGGAACTACAAAGAATTTCAAAGTGTAGACAATCATCTTGAATATTCAGTGGAAATCAATATGTGGTGGACGTAATCACTGAAAGTATTGTATGAAGGCAGTCTATTGGGTGTCTGCACTAATTTTGTTTATTTACAGTCAACCAAAAGAACACGACAGCGTATACTGGATGAAATCCTCCATCAAATTAATACACAGTTTTATAGAACTGTAATGGTATTGGTGAGTGTTTTAATTTGTTCTGTGTTTCATTTAAATAGCGAATTTGTTACTCAGGTAAATGGTAGTTTGTCTTTTTTTATATCTTTTTAACAATTTCATGAAACTTTGGCTAATTGGGGCATCTGCTTATTTGGGCCAAAATGTACTAGTCCTGATGAACCAGAATCTACTGTACCGGTATATTATTGTCACATGTATCAAGATGTAGTAAAAAACCATCTGTACAGATCTTCTCACAATATCAGTACTTCAGAGTAACAAAAGGGAAAACAGTAACAGAATGCAGAATATAATGTTACGGTTACAGAGGAAGTGGGGTGTGGGCAGACAATGAGGGGCAATGTCACTATCAAGTCAACTGAGTGGCCAAGAGTTCATAATTGTGAAGTCAATAGCACATCTGGTTTAGAGGAACTAATGAAGATTACAAACTGTACCCTGAGTGAGATCGCTGAATAATATAATCACACCAGTGCCCAAGACTATCAAGTTGAGCTGCCTCAATGGCTCTCGCCCAATTGCACTCACAGCTGCTGTGATGAAGTGCTTTGAGAGGTTGATCATGGCCAGAATCAACTTCTGCCTATGCAAGAACCTGGTGCCACTGTAATTTGCCAATCACAATAATAGATTATAGCTCGCCGCTCAGTCTTGGATCACCTACACAATAGCAATACCTACGTCAGACTTCTGTTTATTGATTACAGCTCAGTGTTCAACACCCTCAGTACTAAGCAGCAAAACCTGGGCCTCTGCAACTGAATCCTTGACTTCCTCATCAGGGGACCACAGTCAATGCAGATCAGAAATAACACCTTCTCCATGCTGACAATCAACACTGGCGCAACTCAAGGCAGCGTGCTTAGCCCTCTCTCTACAAACACAACTACCCTGTGGACAGGGGCAGCTCAAACTATCTATGAATTTACCAATGACGCAACTATTGTTGGCAGAATTTCAGATGGTGACAAGGAGGTGTACAGGAGTGAGACAGAACAGCTGGGTGAATGGTACTGCAACAACAACCTTGCACTCAACATCAATAGACCAAGGAACTCGTTGTGGGCTTCAGGAAAGGGAAGTTGAGGGATCATAAGTGGAAAAGATGAGCGGTTTCAAGTTCTTGGGCGTCAACATCCTTGAAAATCTATCTTGGGCCCAAAATGTTGATGCAATTACAAAGAAGGCACAACAGTGGCTGTGCTTCATTAGGAATTTGAGGATACTTGGTATGTCACCAAAGAAGCTAGCAAATTTCCATAAATGTATCAAGGACAGCAATCTAACCAGCTGCATCACTTTCTGGTATGGAGGGGCCTCTGGCACAGAATCAGGAAAAGCTGCAACAGTTGCAAACTCCCCAGCATCAAGGGCATCTCCAAAAGGTAATGCCTCAGAAACTAGCATCCATCGTTAAGGACCCCCACCACCCAGGCCATGTCCTCTTCTCATTACTACATCAAGGAGGTGGTACAGGAGCCTGAAGACACACACTCAATATTTTGAGGAAAAGCTTCTTTCCCTTCACCATCAGGTTTCTGAACAGACAATGAGACAACCCATGAACACGACCTCACTATTTTTGTGCCATTTATTTATCTTTTAAAATATTTTTGTTATAATTTATAACCTTTTTTACATATTGCACTTCTTCCCCACCACTATCAGATTTATGAATGAACACATACTCACTGGCTTACTAATTTTTCTTCTTTTTGCTCCATCTAAATACATTTCATATTGTAATTTATAGTTGTTTAAATATATTGCAATGCAAGCAGTTGCCGGCAAACAACATAATTCACGATATACGCCGGTGATATTAAACCTGATTCTGATCATTATCGTACAAGAGATCGATTTATTAGAGAATGGGAATGCGCGTTGATCAATGCTGTTAATGTCCGCTGGAAAAGGTGAGGGGATTTACCTCCAACTACCCGGAAATCACAACTGCTCGCAGCTGAATCTGCGGAAGCCATTTTATAGTCTAGTGGGCGGGGCAAGACGCTGACTGACACGGCCCCGGGCCAAACATTAGCGGACTAGCGCAACATCACCCGATTCCGCTCTGTTCAGCCAATCGCCGCGCCCCTCTCTCCGCTCACCTGCGTGCAGTAGAAGAGGGAATAGGCGATGAGCCAGATGAAGGCGGTGTACCCGAGAACAGACCGCAGCGATAGCTTCGGGGAAATGACAGTAAATTCGCGGCAGAGCGGAGAGTGATGCTCTTGACTGAAGACGATGTCGCGGCCGTTAATGTTCTTGAATGGCGCCGCCATTCCTCTCGCCCACCAGCAGTCCGGTTGCCGCGTGACGTCAAGTTGTCGCGTGGCTCAGGGTAGGGTCACGTGGTCACAACCGTCACCTGTCGTGGCATCTTTTCAAAGGGACAGACTTCTCCTTTATCACCTGCCGGTTTATTCATTTTTATACAAGATGTTGAGTCCCTCCGGCATTTTGTGTGTGCTGCAAGGGTGTTGATACTTGCTCAGTTTTCTGAGCATGCCCCATGCGGTGCACTCTTACTGCCTCTGAGAAAGTGTTGGTGAAGATGCTCCCAGTGTACTTTTAAGGTGGGAATTCTACGATTTTGACACACTGACGGTGAGGGATCGGTGGTGGATAATTAAGGATGGTGTCTTGCCTGAAGGGGAGTCTGCAGCAAGTAGCATTCGCCCCACTTGGTCTTAGAGGTTGGGGTTTATAGGAAAAGGCTATTGGTGCAGCAGAGGCAAGAAATTACCTAACGTTTTGTTGATGGTGCACATTTCAGCCACGGTGTGCTGGTATTGAATGGTTTGTGTGTCTAAGGTATATGAGCTTCCCATTAACAGGCTTCTGTTTTCCTTCATTTCATTTTAAAATCTTTTTATATTAATTACTATTGAAGATTAACAAAAATCGATACATTAAGTCAATATGTCATTATGTACAATAAGCAATTAAATTAGCAAATAACTGATTAACAGAGCTAAGCAATATATCAATAATGATAAGAAAAAATAGTGTTAATATTTTTTTGAAAGAAAAAGAAGGAAAAAAACTAACTAAAAAGAACCCCTACTAACTGGAAAAAAAACCCATTGAGAGCACAATCCCGGCGCTATACATCATACAAGCTTCCATAAAAAAAATCAATCAGCCAACTCAAATCCATTTAAAGAAAAATCGGAAGGAAACCATATTAATTAACTGAAATCAGATGATAGTAGCGGGCGAATGAACCCCACCTTTTCTCAAAATCAAATCGAGGATCAAAAGTTCAACTTCTAATTTGCTCCAAACTAAGACACAACATCACCTAAGAGAACCATTGCATCAAAGTAGGAGCAGAAACATCTTTCCATTTCAACCAAATAGACCTTCTGGCCATTAATGCAACAAATGCAATTACATGTTGGTCTGATGGAGAAATACCATGAATATATTGAGGGATTTTCAGGTCGAGTAAAAATTTCTCGTTCAGAGCAATGGTTGGTCCACAGCTGTAAAACTAAAATAGATCTAATGCTGGTCTGTAGCTAATGATATTTTGAGGATTAATTGCCACATCTTGTCAAATCTACTTCGACTACGACTACTTAAAGTTCAATGTAAATTTATTCTCAAAGTACATGTATGTCACCATATATAAACCTGAGATTCATTTTCTCATGGGCATACTCCGTAAATTCATAATAGAAAAATAATAATGAAAGACCTTGCCAATTTGGACATTTCAACCTGTATGCAAATGACAACAAACTGTGCAAACACAAAAAGAAAGTGAAAATAAATAAATAACCAATAAATATTGTGTATCCAGAGATACCAGCCACGTGACAGATGCACTGCCACCTGGCTGGTCAGAGGACACACCACATGCCAGTCAACATTTGGTCCCTCCCAACTAATCAATGCACACTTAAATTATTGGTCACCTTAATTGGATTATCTCGCCCAGCCCCATGCTATAAAAGGTGAGACATGTACCTGGCTCGGCCTCTCTTACAGACCACTTCATTGAAGGTAAGTACATTGATTTATGTTTGGGAAGGTCTATCGTTTGTCCTGGTAAGGGAGCCGCAACTATCCAAGGTCAAGGGGGATAGCTGTCGTAGTGCTTTTCCCTTGTTCTTTGTTTGTGTAACTGTACCCTGTCCCCACACCGCTTCCTGTGTATTGTAGTTGCATGTGTTGACCTGACTTCCCCTTTAATAATAAATTCCTTATTATTAAAACTGTGTGTGTCCAGGCCTCTACTGTTGAGACTCAAAGAACCAGTTATTTTCCATCACAACATTTTGAGAACATGAGATAAAGAGTCCTTGAAAATGAGTCTGTAGATTATGGGAACAACAGTTCAGTAATGGGGCGAGTGAAGTTATCCCCTTTGGTTCAAGAGCTTGATGATTGAGGGGTAATAATTATTCCTGAACCTGCTGGTGTGAGTCCTGAGGCTCCTGTACCTTCTTCCTAGTGGAAGTAGCAAGAAGAGAGCATATCCTGGTTGGTGGAGACCCTGATGATGGATGGCAAAGCTTCATGTAGATGTGCTTATTGGAAGGGAGGGCTTTACCCATGATGGACTGGGCTGTTTCCATTACTTTCTGTAGCATTTTCCGTTCAATGGCATTAGTGTTTCCATAGCAGGCTATGATCCAGCCAGTCAATATACTCTCCACTACACATCTATAGAAGTTAGTCAAAGTTTTGGATGTCGTGCCAAAACTCCTAAGGAAGCAGAGGCACTGCTGTACTTTTTGTATTTGCACTTACGTGCAGGGCCCAGGACGAGTTCTCTGAAATAATAACACCAAGGAATTTAAATTTGCTGACCCTCTCCACCTCTGATCCTCCGATGAGGACTGGCTCATGGGCTGATGGGCCTGTATCCCTGCTCGGTAATCTGCTTTGCTACTCCTTCATAATGCTCAGCACTTGCACCAATAATATAATTGAATATCAACAGTAGGGGCTTAGACTCTCTACTGAAGAGACAGAATCTGGCATGAACATTACTTCCCACTTGCCTCACCATGCCTGAATGGTGTCAAAGTGGTGGGGTGCTTGGATCCCAACTTGAATTCGATAACGTGGAACAGGAGCAGAAGCTGATACTATTAGATGGCTGACACACAGACCGAGGTGCATTTATGAGAAAGATGTGACAGGGCTTTGTGGCATTTTAGACATGTGAATGGAAAACTACATAACATGCAGTACAAAGTGGGTCGATGAGTTGTTACCTCCAACAAAAATAGCGCTTAAATGGTGATAAATTGGGAATTGTTGATATACAAAGGGACATCTATGCTTGAAGTTTTATCACAGGAGTAAGGAGTTTTAAGGACAGTTATACGCTGGAGTATTGCATGCAGTTTTGGTCACTTTACCTCAAGAAGAGAAATTGCTTCACTCAGAGGAGGTTGAGTCTGTGGAACTCTATACCACAGAGGGCTGTGGAGGTGAAGTCACTGAATATATTGAGAAGACAGATAGACATCTACACGCAAGTATGGAGCGAGAGCGGGAATATGATATGGAGCTCAAAGATCAGCTGTGATCATGTTAAATGGCGGAGCAGGCTTGAGGGGCTGAATGGCCTACTCCTGCTTGTTTTTCTACATTTCTGTGTCTGGATCGGGCAGCCTGCTTCATTTTCAGAGTGGAGCTGATCATTGTGCAGGCATCAAGCAAACTGGCCACTTCAGGCTTTATAATGGAAGAAACGTCAATGATTGAGTCATACATAATGGAAACAGACCCTTCAGCTCAATTGATCTGCACCGACAAAGATGCCCGTCTAAGCTAATCCCACTTCTGATCAAGCAACTGAAGATCTTTGGAACAAAGACTCTGCCCTGGGGAACTCGGGTTGCAATGTGTTACCTCTTAAAGACCATCTTATGTAGTGCAACCACTTTAATGCTTTCCTCTTAACCTCAGTTCTACTAGGGCTTCTTGATGCCATGCTAAGTTGGACGTCAAGGGCGTTCTCTCTCAACTCACCTCTGTACTGAAGCTCTTCGGTCTGTGTTTGGTCCTTTGACTGAAAGATCAGCTCTGTTACCAGCCCCAATAATACTGCTCAGTATATTTGAAGGATTCTGACATTTTCCGTTTTTGTATTGGTGAAGCAGGTTATTGGAGAGCAAGTGTTGTTTGATAACTGTCAATAGCATTTCCATCACTTTGCTCATTCAGAATAGACTGATTAAGCTAAAATTAGCAGGACTGGATATGAAGAGCTTCTTGAGAACAGAACACCTGAGCAATTTTTCACATTTACAGACAGGAGTATTGAGGTTAAAATTTACATCTACAGTAGCCCGTGCTGTCCTCAGATTCTCTGGTCAGGTTCAGATTTACATTTAGATGTACTTATTTATCATGTGTATGTGGAAACATACAGTGAAATGTGTTATTTGTGTTAACAACCAACACATCCAAAGATGCCCTAGGGGCAGCTCGCAAGTGTCTCCAACATAGAACACTCACGTTACTCAACAGAGAACAACAAAACAGAACATACCAAGTAACCAAGCCCTGTTCCTTTCTCCCTCTGAACGTACAAACGCAGTCCTCTAAACCCAGGATAAGTAATTTCCTTCGGTCTCCAGTGGATTCACAGCAATCTCACAGAAATTCGCAGATCCAGGCTCTGGCCATTGGTCCTCGACTTCTGGACTTATGATCAACATTTGGGCCTTAATCCAGACCATCGATTGGCCTTTGCACCTTCATCTGGATCCCTGATCAACCTTCGTGCTTCGATCTGAACTCCTGATGGACCCTTAACCCTCGAGTCGGGATCAGTCAGTCTTCATTCATCAATCTGGATTCCCAATCAACCACCCATTGTCGATCTGCATCCCTGATTGCCCCTGGGATTTTGATCTGGACCTCCGATCAGGCCTCAAACCAGATCTATGATCAACGCTTGGGCCTCGATCTGAACCTCCAATCCATCTTAGAGCCTCGATCCCGACTTCTGATCCACCTTCAGGCCCCGATCTGAACCTCCAATCCACCGTCAGGCCCTGATCTGGATGTAAGATCCACCTTCAGTCTCTAATCCAAACCTCTGATCTATCTTCGGGCCCCGATCCGGATGTACAGTTCACCTTTGGGCCTTGATCCAGACGTCCAATCCACCTTCAGGGCCCCGATCCAGACTCTCGATTATCGATCCCAACCTCCGATTGATCCTTGGGTCTCAATCCAGACCTCTGATCCACATTCAGGCTTTGATCCAGACCTCTAATCAACCTTTTGTACTCAATCCACACATCCTCGATCCAGACCTCTGAGCAACCTTACTGTGGTTATCCATTCAACCTCCAGACCATGGATCGAGCTCCAGGCTCTGATCCACATGAAGATTGCTCAGAGGTTGGATCAAGGCCCAAATGTTGATTAGAGGTCTGGATCGAGGCCTGAAGGTCAATAGATGGTCCGGATCTGAGCTTGAGGATCGATCGGAACACCTGATTGAAGGTCAGATAGACACCTGATCATCGAATGGAGTTCTGGATTACCTAATGGTCGACGGTGGTCCGGATTGAGGCCTGAATGTGTATAGGAGGTCGAATTGAGGCCCAAGGATCGATAGATAGATAGATACTTTATTCATCCCCATGGGGAAATTCAACATTTTTTCCAATGTCCCATACATTTGTTGTAGCAAAACTAATTACGGTACATACAATACTTAACTCAGTAAAAATATGATATGCCTCTAAATCACTCTCTCAAAAAGCATTAATAATAGCTTTTAAAAAGTTCTTAAGTAGTTTACTTAAATACATTAAATACAATCAACCCCGGCACTTTAACATATCTTACTCATTGGACATTGGAGGTCCAGATCGAGAATTGAGGGCTGATTGGAGCTCAGGTTCAAAACCTGAAGGTCAACTCAGGCCAATTGGAGGGCCAGATCAAGGCCTGAGTGCTAACCAGAGGTCTGGATCAAGGCTTGAGGATCAATTGGAGACCAGAACAAGGCCCTGAGGCTGATTGGAGGTCCAGACTGAAGTTCAATGGTCGATCGCAGGTCTGAACTGAGCCCCAGGGGTCAATTGAAGCCCAAAGGTAGATTGGAGGTCCGCTTCGAGGCCCAATGGTCGTTTGGATGTCTGGATCATGCTTGAAGATCAATCGGTGCTCCAGATCGAGACTTGAATATGCCTCGATCTGGACCTCCAATTGGCCTTTCTGCCTCAATGCAGACCTCTGGTCAACCTTTGGGCTTCGATCAACACCCAGTCCTCGATCCAGAACTTGGATTGACATTCAGACCTTTGGGCCTTGATCTAGACTACTGAGTGCCCTTCTGGCTTCGATCCAGATCTCCAAACAAGCATCAGGCTTCAGTCAAGACATCCAATTGACCATGGAGCCTCTGATCACCTCCTCCCCCCACCGCCCCAGGCCTCTATCCTGAGCTCCGATTGATCGTCAGGCCTCGCTCAACCCCTGAGTCATAATCCCAGCTCTGATCCCCATTCCGGGACTTGATCTGGACCTCTAATTGACCCTTGGCATTCAATCCACATTCAGGCCTTGATCTGGACCGATTGACCATATGGACCTCTGATCATCCCCCCCCCCGGGCCTCAATCCAAACCTCCAACCCATCCTCAGGCCTTGATGTGGCCCTCTGAGTGACTTTCCGTCTTCAGCCCACCCCTGGGCTTCAATCCAGGGCTCTGCTCGACCATCAAGCCTCGAACCAGATCTCTGTTTGATCATTGGGTCTCGATCCGAACCTCCGATTGACCTCTGATCAACCCCTCCCCCATCCCCTGGGCCTCGACCCAGAGCTCCAATTGATCTCAGGCCTCGATCAACTCTCGAGTCACTATCCCATCTCTAATCCATGTTCGGGCCTTCGATTGACCGTTGGAACTTAATCCACATTCTAACCTCAATCTGGACCTTTGTTTGATTATTGGACTTCAGTTGACCTTGAACTTTGATCCAGAGCACCACTTGACCATCAGGCCTCAATCTGGACCTCCATTTGACCATTGGGTCCTGATCTGGACCTCTGATCAGCCCCCAGGCCTTGATCCAGAGCCTCCGATCAGCCAGAGTCGACCATCAGGTTTTGATCCAGATCTCCAATCAACCCTTGAGTTTCAATCTTAAACTCTAATCCAAATTCAGACCTCAATCCTGACCTCTGATCTGCCTTCAGGCCTCAATCTAGACTTCAGTTTGACCTTCTGGCCTTGAAGTGAACCTCCATGTGACCTTCGGGCCTTGATCCAGATCTCCAATCAATCAGCCCGAGTCAACGTTTGGTTTTCGATCCGGACATCCGGTCAACCCTCAAGTCTCGATTCCGAGCCCTAATCTATATTCAGACCTCATCTGAACTTCCAAGCAACCCTCAGGCCTAAATCCGGACCACCGATCCACATTTGGACATCAGTCCTGACCTGCAATCCATCTTCAGGCCTCAATCTGAACCTCCAATGAACTCTTCGGCCTTGATTGGACTGTCAACTTTCACGTTTTGCTCCTGATCTCTGATCAACCGTCGACTTTTGATCCCGAGCTCTGATCCACGCTTGGGCCTTGATCAGAACTTCCATTCAATCCTTGACCCTCAATTTGGATCTCCGATCCACTTTCAAGCTTTGATCCAGACCACCGGTCGACCTTTGGTCCTTGATGCAGATCTCCGATGAAACTTCAGGCTTTGATCCGGACCTTCAATCAACACCTAGGCCTCAAACTGGATCTCCAATCAACGCCCAGACTTCGGATTGAACTTCAGGGCTCAATCCCGACCTCTGATCAGCATTCAGGCCTCAATGCGGACCTCCAATAGATCTTTCAGCTCCTGTTGACCCTCAAGCCTCGATCCAGTGCTCTGGTCAGCCCGAGCTGACCTTTGGATTTAAAACCAGAGCTCTAATCAATCCTCGGGCCTCAATTCCAACCTCTGATCAACCCTCGAATCTTAATGCCAAGTTCTGATCCACGTTCCAAACCTCCGATCGACCTTCAAGCCTCAATCCAGACCTCCGATTGGCCTTTAGGCATCGATCCAGGCCTCCAACCAGCCTGAGTCAACCTTCAAGCTTTGATCCCAACCTTCGATCAACCTTCGATCAACCTTCGAGTCTCGACTCCAGGTTCTAGTCCAAATTCAAACCTCAATCGACTTCTGTTCCACCTTCATGCCTCAATCTGGACTGCTATTTGACCTTCTAGCCTTGAAATTAGACCTCCATTCGACCTTCCAAACTCAATCTGTATCTCCGATTGACCATCAAGTCTCAATCTCGTGGACTAATCCACAATCCGACCCTCTAATTGACCCTCGAGCCTAAATCCAGACCTCTGATCCACATTTGGACCTTGATCCTGATCTCCGATATACCTTCGGGCCTAAGTCTGATTCTCTGATTGACCATTGGGCTTTGATCCGGACCTCCGAACGACCTTTGGGCCTCGATCCAGAGCTCCACTCAGCCCAAACTGACCTTTGGATTTCAATCCAGAGCTCGGGCCTCAATTCTGACCTCGATCAACCCGAGTTTCGATCTGTGTTCAGGCCTAAATCCAGACCTCTGATTGACCTTCAGGCCATGATCCAGTCCTCTGAGCAACCTTCAGGCTTTGATCCAGACCTCTGATCAACTCTCGGGCCTCAATCCAGACTTCCAATTCACATTCAGGCTTCGATAGAGACCAATTGACCCTCAGACGTTGATCTCAACCTCCAATATATCCTGGAGCCTCGATCATGACTTCTGATCCATCTTTGGGCCTTGATCAGGACATCCAATTGGCCTTCAGGCTTTGATCCAGATGTCTGATTGGCCTTCAAGCCTCCAATCTACATTCGGGCCTCAATCCAGACCTCCGATTGGACTTTCTGCCTTGAGAGGGACCTTCAGTCGACTTCTGTGGCTTGATCAGGTCTCGATCTGGACCTCTGAGCAACCTTCAGGCATTGATCTGGACCTCAAATCAACCCTCAGACCTTGATCCACCTTCAGATCTCGAGTTCCAGCTGGCCTTTATTCTTCAACCCGGACCACCGATTGGCCGTTGACCCTCGAACCAGAACTCTGATTGACCCTCTGGCCTCCTTCCTATGGACCACTCCAAGCAGCAGAAACCTGTTGGGAAGCAGACTGAACAGCTTGTGTTAGTTTTACACAATAATCAACTAACCTATCTGACTTAACATATTTATCAGCCTCCCCGAGGTTGAGAGTTCTCAGTAGTGACATGGGGTGCTGCGCCACCACCTCAAATAGACTCAGTTTTGTTTTCCTGTTTGAGGTTGCCCTGATGTTGCATTAAACCAAAGAAAGAGCTGGAGGCCATGGTACCCCTTCCTCGTGATTCAGTCAGCCGTTGTTTGATGATGCCATTCATTCTTTCAACTTGTCTTGATGACTGGATAATGTCGACAATGAAAGACCATTCCATGTTCATCACTTGACATAATTCTTGACAAACATTTCCAGTGAAATGTGTTCCCTGGTCAGAGTCAATGAGGCATGGCCATCCCCATCTTGGCGTATAGTCCTTAATCAGAGTGATGACTGTATCTGTGGCAGTATCTTCCCTGCTGGGATGGCTTCCACCCATTCTGAAAATTAACGCACTATTATTAAGACATTTGAATATCTGAGGCACTTTGGTAATGTAGTCCACTTGTAGATGTAAAACTGGACCATGTGGGGCAGGAATACTTAGTTGAGTTAGCTTCTCTGTTGTTCCAGGGTTTGTTTTCTGGCATGTCATACATCTCTGAACTGTTTGTTGAATTTGCATCCTTATCTTTGGATTCCACCACCACTGGGAGAATGTGTGTTAAGGGGTGTATCTGCTGTGCCAGGTAAGGAAGCAGCTCAACTGGGGCCACCAGTCTGTGCCATATCTCCATACTCCATCGTCATTCATTAGTCCATCATTTTCCATCCAGTGCCACTTTCTTCATTTGAGCACTGATCTTGCGTTTCTTGACTATCTTACACATTCATCTGTGACACAGTGTTTAATTTGGTTTCCATGGTTTCAGTTATTGGGTTTTCTTCCATTTCTTCAATTTTGTTTATTCCTTACTTTGCTGCCCTTTTTACAGTTTTGTCTGTGAATTATTTCCACTGTTTTCCATTGTGGCTATTTTAGAGTGACCTTTACATTTTAATACTGTAACTTCTGATAGTAGTTGCATGGCTTCCATGAGTTCTTGTACCAGTTCACCATTCATGACTGGAGTTCCCACGGCTGTAAGAAATCCTCTGTCTCCATAAATTTCCAAAGTCATGAACAACTCCTAAACCATATCAAGAATAAGTGTAGATGTTAGCTGATCTTCCTTCTACTGGCTTACAGGCTTCAATCAAAGTTTTCAGTTCTGCCCTTTGTGCAGAGGTGCCAGGAGCCATGCTCCCAGAGGACATCACTTCATTTTCTGTGACAACAGCCCAACCAGCCATTCGAATTCCTCCCACAATGGTTGAGGAGTCTTTAACATACAGAACCAGATCTGAGTTCTACAAAGGCTCTTCTTTATGGTAACTTGCATCTTCTTGGCATGTTATGGTTCTTGCAGTCATGATCATCATAGTCCTCCATGTCCACTGACAACATTGTGGCTGGATTTGCAGGACTTGCTCGTTGGATGATGATATTAGGCGCTTCAAGAACAGTGAACCACTTGGACCACCAAAAGCTGTCACTTGAGAAACCCTGTTTGTAGTCAGTAAAGTGTATACTGAGTGTGGACGTCGGACAGTTAAAGTCTGTTCTAACATGATGTTAGAAACAGTCCTGACTGCCAAATAAATTGCTTGCAACGCTTGTAGGCGTGAACCTCATCCTAATGCTACATTGTCCAACTTGGCAGAGTAATATCCAAAAGGATGCCGTTGGACTTCATGTTCTTCAGTTAAAACTGTTGCCATGAAGCCACATACAGGGTAAATGGTCTTCCCACATACAGGGTAAATGGTCTTCCCACATACAGGGTAAATGGTCTTCCCACATACAGGGTAAATGGTCTTCCCACATACAGGGTAAATGGGCTTCCCACATACAGGGTAAATGGGCTTCCCACATACAGGGTAAATGGTCTTCCCACATACAGGGTAAATGGTCTTCCCACATACAGGGTAAACAGTCTTCCCACATACAGGGTAAATGGTCTTCCCACATACAGGGTAAATGGTCTTCCCACATACAGGGTAAATGGTCTTCCCACATCAGGGATTCCTAATGCAGGTGCACTTAGTATCAACTTCAAGGCTTGAAAAAGCGTCAATCTGTTCTTCATTAAGAGTCACAGAATCGTGGGAATGCTTGCTGCCTTTCAGCAGACCAGTGAGGGGTTGAGCAATTTCAGCATATGAATCGACCCATGCTCTGTTGTGGTTACACAAACCCAGAGATGATTGAAGTGGTTGGACTGTTGTAGGTGGTGGTGCTGATGTAACGGCCTTTGTACTATCTTCAATGATTTCTCATTTGTCTTGGCAGATTTTCTGTCCCAAGTTGATCAATTCCTCTTGTTGCATTTGTGCCTTGTCCAAATTTGTATTGTACCCCTTGGGCACTAGATAATCGAGCAGCCAGAGTACATCACGTTCATGCTGATCTGCAGTCTCGGAGGCAATTAGGATATCATCCACATGTTGTATGATAGTTGAGTCAGTACCCGGAAAGTCTCATAGATGTTATCTCAACACCATTTGGTAGACACTGGGACTATTGTGAAGTCACTGTGGTAGCCTTGTCTACTAAAATTGTTGACCATCAACTGTAAAAGCCAACCATGGTTGACATTAATGGCCAGTGGTACCAACCAGAAACCATTGGCCATATCAATAACTGTAAACCTCTTATGTGATAGATCCAGGGTTTTGAAGATAGTTGATGGATTTGCCACCATACATTGATTGGCAATCTTGTGATCACTGTCAGTCTCCAAGTGCCATTCACCATCTTGACAGGCCAGTTTGATGGACTGTGTGCCTTGACAAGAATTCCTCGCTTCTCCAGCCGATTGACAATAGGTATGATGTCTTCTATAGAAGTTTTGCTTAGAGGATATTGCTTGGTACTAGGTGGCATCTTCCCTGTAAACTTGACAGGATCCATCTCTGACAAGCTACAATTGTTTTTGTCTTGTGACCATATAGGATAGCTGTTTAATTTAGATTGTTCCAACTGCATAAGGTTCCAGATAATTTTACTTTCCATGAATTCAAGAGTGGAGTTTAAAGACAATAGACAATAGGTGCAAAAGTAGACCATTTGGCGCTTCAAGCCTGCACCGCCATTTTGAGATCATAGCTGATTAATTCCTATCAATACCCGGTTCCTGCCTTGTCCCCATATCCCTTGATTCCCCTATCCATAAGATACCTATCTAGCTCCTTCTTGAAAGTCAATAGGTTATCTATTTCGAGAAGAGTTGTAAGATGTCTCCCACCCAGAATTGTATTTCTTCTAGGTGAGGACCAAATTGTGCTTCAACTGGTCTGCTTTAGGTTAGCTCAGTCGTCTTTCCTCCAGCACCATGTGCGGATGTTCAGGTGCTAGTAAACAGCACATTGCATTTTTGGGCAAGAGCTTCCTTTATGGAAGTTAGTTCTGCTCCTGCATCCAGTAAGAATTCAACACACTCATCTCCAATTAGTAAGTTAGCATATAAGCTGTCTGAGTTTTGCTCTACCACTGCAGACAAAGGCTGCAGGGCCAGGCCTAGTCATCATTACAACTTTGACAATAAGTCTTCTACATCTGCAATTGTAGCTTCAAATTGTACCATCTGATCAATGTTCTCCTTCCCTTGTGAGGTAGGGTGTGGAGCTTGCTGTTGAGGTTGCTGATGAGCTTGTGGTGACGTTGACTTCTTATGCCAACAAGATCTAGCCCAAAGTCCGCTTCTACCACAGAATGTGTATATTATTTTATTACCTTGAGGCTGCATCCCAGGCGGAGATTGCTGTGAATTTCAATTCCTCTTGCTCTGTTGGTTAGCAGGTGTAGACCGTTGACTCATCTGTCCTGATCTTATTCAGACTTTGATATCTTGCTCCACTTGTTTGGTAGCTTGTGCCAGGTCACTGGAGGAAATGGTAGTTTCACTCCAATTTGCTTTTGTTTGCTTCACCATTGTGGCAGCATCTGGTTTCAAACCATCCATGAAGGTTGACTTGAGAGAGCCATTTGTGGGTTCTTCTATATTATCTTCAGATTTTGCTTGATCTCCTGAGTAGCTGATCCAAACTATCTTATACTGGTCTTGATATTCAGAAACATCATCTAAAGCCTTTTTGTTTGCATCAGTCTGTGTTGGGGATTATCGTTCCGACCACTTCTTGATTGCTTCCCAACCAGATGGTAAATTCTGTTTGTCCTCTCCCATACTATCCTCAATTCGCTGTGTCAACTGGTTTAATTGCTGAGGTATTAGCATGGTAGCTAAAATCTGAATGCCATTTGTATACAGTATATTCTTAATTCATTGAAGTTCAGCCCAAGTCTTTAAGCTTCCTTCATTAGGATGTGGAACTTCCCTAGACCATTTGTCAGTTTTTCTGGATCTAGTGGTTAATGATAAAAGTTCCTGTCTCCTTTCATAACCTCCATCATCAGCCTTGCATGTTTTCACTCGCTTAGTTTATACCGGGGCAAGTTTTGCCATGGCTGCCAGACCAATTACCTCATTACTGTCATCATCACTTAAGCCACTAGGGGTCTCTGTTGAGTCAGTATCCCTTTGCAGTTCTTTGGAATTCCCATGGTGTTGGCTTCCTTCCAGCATGATTGACATCACCATCAACATGGCCCACTGGGCTGGCTGAATCGCCCACCAAGTTGACTGCACTGTCCACCATTGCAGCGCATATTTGCCTCATTTCACTTTGCAGCTCCGAACAGTGCACTTTGACACTTTGCATGCTGTTCTTTCGTCCACTCAGTTAACGTGGAGATTTGCTCCTTAGGTCTCTTCCTGTCTTTTTCATACTGCTCTTTTAGCATGCTCTGTGTTGTTTCCTTTTCTCCCAGTTGGTTAGTTAAATCACTGACCTGCTGACACAGTCCACAGGTTCAATTCCCTAATTTGGCACGTTCACATTTTAAAGCATCTATCGGGTCTTGCAGCTCATTACACTCACACTTGTGTAGCTCTGTTAAAGTCGCTGGCGTCCAAGCTGTCTTCCCAAACACGTCTTTTTGATCTTATTATATATCATTTCAAATTCACTATAAGCCAATCCTCACTAGACTTACCATTGATAGCACATTTCTTACGTATTTCCTTACCAACGGTATCAAGCTTATATATGTCACTTAAGTAAGTGCTGAAGATTTCACTTAACTATTCCCTCCTAGCTGGAAAGCCACTTTGCTTCAAAACTTTAACCATTGTACTAGATGTGATCTTAAGGATTATTCTTCACTTTTAGACATCACCATTATCAAAAATCTCACAACCACATTACAACTATAATATTAGTTTATAACCACAAAGCAAACTTATTTGTCCAATATTTTAGAACTTGTATCGGCCTCTTGTCCAACAACTTATATCAGCCTCTGGGTTTGTCCAATAATTTATACCAGCCCCTAGGTTGAACAACCATGAAAATTTTAATAGGATCTGCTGCAGATAAAATACAGCCTGCCCTCACACTTAAATTCCCGGTAAATGACGTACTAAAGATATTTATTCTCAGACAATTAAGGAAAGGAGAAAGTTGTCTTACCTCTCAGATGTAAGCCTAAAACTTCCTTACTTTGTTCGGTTTTCTTCAAGTAATCGTCCCTGTTCAAGCACCAAATTTTTGGATCTCTGTTATTTTTCTAATCCTTAGGACATGCCCTCGTCTCCTTGCTACTGTAATGCCCCAGTTAATAAATATATATACTTACTGTAACTCACCATTTTCCTTTTCTCTCTATTTCCATGTATTGCAATGTACTGCTGCCATAAAGTTAACGAATTTCACAGCATAATGCCGGTGATATTAAATTAATTCTGATTCTGATTCTTCCAGTGGTCAAGAATGGTGAGGAGTTTTAATGATCGTTTAAAGTATAAACAAACATACAAATATGAAGCAAACAAAGTGAAAGCTGAGAAGCAATGCAGGGATTCAATGAAAAGCAAAGATAGAGAAGGCAAAAAGATGGCGCCTCTGAAAAATGCATCACCTTTATAATTGAGTTAGAGAAATTCCTTCAAAAAGAATAAACCAATCAACAGTCGCACAATTACATCACGTGGGTAATGTGCTAACATTTAGCCAATGAAAAACGAGAATGCTGATAAACCATTATGTAACTGCTCTGCCACTTTCTGCCAATGAAGTGGGGACAAACTATCACTTATTGTGAAAAATACTTGAGTTTGTTTAAAAAAAAATGTACAAATGATTAAACTACAATTTTAATCTTGCATTAATTCAGCTAGTATCTTATAAAAGTAATAAAAAAACATTGGATTTCAATAATCCTGACCCCCAGATCCACCTATGGACCGCAATCCAGTTCTCCAATTGGCCTTCGTGCTTCAATCTCGACCTCCGAATAACTCTCAAGCCTCAATCCGGACCTCTGATCAACCTTCGGGCTTCGATCCCAATCTCCGATCCACCTTTGGGCCTTGATCCAGACTTCCAATGGCCTTCGGACCACGATCCAGATCTCAGATTGTCCTTTGGGCCTCGATCCAGACCTCCAATTGACCCTTGGGTCTCAATCCCAACTCTCCACTTGGCCTAAGGGCTTCAATCTGGACCTGCAGCTGGCCTTCGATATGGACCTCCGATCGATCCTCAGGCCTCGAACCCGATCTCCAATTGGCATTCGGGCCTCTGCACAACTCTCCGATCGACTCTCAGGCATCGAATCCAACCTCCAGTCGGCATTCAGGCCTCAATGCAGACTTCTGATTGAACCCTGGGCCTCAATCCGAACCTTTGATTGACACCCCCGGCCTCGATCCGGACCTCCAGGTTTAAATTTCTTGGTGTTACCATGTTGTCCTGGGCCCAGCACATAAATGCAATTATGTACAGCAATGCCTCTACTACTTTAGGAGTTTGCAAAGATTCAACATGACACCTAAAACTTAGACACCTAAAAGGTAGTGGATATGGCCCATTCGGAGGTCCAGAGCAAGGCCTGAGGGTCAATCAAAGGTTGGGATCCAGCATCACCTGTGCTGATGCAGGTTGTGGAAGAGATGTTGTTGCCAATCCAAACTTGCATCTTCTCTGCACCCCTTGCTCTTGTAAGCAAGTTAGAGCAGATCCAAGTTGCTCTCACAAATGTTCCCTCAATCCTACATCTCAAACTTTGTCACAGATCAGTGAGCCCTCTGGTCTCTCTTGCAAAGTTACAATTTGCACTAGCAACCCGAGTTCTGCCAATTATATGTCAAATGTTTCCCACTCACGATGTTTTTTCCTTGAAAAGCTTAAATTTGCCCTGCTTCAATTCTTGTAGAGCTGGAGTAGTTCTGAAAAGCTTTTAGAGCCTGCAGCTGTTTGGTCTACAAAGCAAGCAGCATCTTGCATCTTACTTGGCAGACCAAACAGCTGCAACTGCATTTTTGTTTCCATGGTGTTAAAACAATAATGAGGAAATTCATCCATTTAGGAAGTTGCTTGCTTCAGCTTTATCTGCTCCATCCTTGAATTCTCAGGTTTTCTTTCATTAGGTAATATACCATTTCTGGTATTTCCATTTAATGGCTGGGCATTTACCATCAGCTACCTAACTAGAGTTATTTAGTATAACTAGAGTTATACCCTATCCAGTCAAAGGATAGGGTCCCTGTAGGAAATGAATCCAAACCTTTCTGAATCTTGCCATGAATCCTGTTGTCCAACAGCAAATCCGTGCTACTTTATATAGCACGCCTAAGCATTGTTCTGACACCATGTTATGTAGTACCCAGTGGGTGTCCTTGCCTTAAATAAAATACTTTTTATCATGTTAGCAAGTTGAATTATATGCTATTTCTAAGCAAGTCACAACCACCTTCCATCTTGACAGCATCTGCTGAACTGCAAATACTTAAAGTTCAAAGTAAATTTGTTATTAGAGTGAATATATGTCACTGTATACAATCCTGAGATTCATTTTCTTGTGGGCATGCTCAATAAATCCATAATGGAACAATAACCATAACAGAATCGATGAAGGACTGCACCAACTTGGGTTTCAACCAGTCTGCAGAAAACAACAAACTGAAAATACAAAAATAAAGAAATAATAATAAGATATAAACATTGAGAACTGGAGATGAAGAGTCCTTGTGAGTCTATTGGTTGTGGGAACTGTCTAGTGAAGTTGAGCGAAGTTATCCCCTTTGGTCCAAGAGCCTGATGGTTGAGGGGTAATAGTTGTTCCTGAACCTGGTGGTGTGAGACCTGAGGCTGCTGTACTTTCTTTCTGATGGCAGCAGTGAGGAGAGAGCATGGCCTAGGTGGGGGTGGGGGGGGGGGTCCCTGATGATGGATACTTCTTTCCTGTGATAACACCATGTAGATGTGCTCAGTGGTGGGGAGGGTTTTACCCAAAATGGACTGGGCCAAATGCACTACTTTTTGCAGGACTTTCTGTTCAAGGGCATTGGTGTTTCCCTAACAGGCTGCCATGCAGCCAGTCAATATACTCTCCATCACAATCTATAGAACTGTTGCATTACTATGAGATGGCAGCACATGTCTTGCAGGAAGGGAGCTGTGGACAAAGATACTGAGAGAGGGTGGTGAAGAAGAAAATGTCACTAAAGAAGCTGAGCAAGGATGGTTCGCCTCAGTCATGTAGTGGATATTATTTATGATTCATTGAGTATCACTTTAAGTGCAGTGATAGGAAGGATTTAAATAGAATACAGGTATTGTGGAAAACAGTGGTGAAAACATGTTGAAAGGCTTTGGGGAGGGCAAAGAAAGCTCTTGCAAACTCTTGGTCCCCTAATGAAGCATTCAGAAGTACATCTGAAGTATAATCACTACTGAATTATTGGAATGGAAGACTCAACACAGCTAATATAAATTGTAGTTTTGCACTGTTAGATATATTAGACTAACAGTTATTTAGAGCGGAATACAATCCGAGCTATAATTGGAATTTAAAACTGTAGTGGAATTATAAAGTTGTAATGGAACACTCTACCAATTAAAGTGGCATTGTGCTAGTAATCATGGTGAAATGTGCTGTTAATTATAATGCAGTACAACTCCAGTGAAATTCAACTACCAGCATGCTGCTAGTGTGTAACCTTGGTGCGTCCACAGATAAACATACATGAGAGTAACAAAGCCGGAACCTGGGCAACTGTTTGGGAATGGCTATAAGGAGATGTCATCAGCGTCTCTGGGCTCATCACCAAAGTAAGAGATCGGTGCTCAAAGACCCTGTTTGTCCGGACGAAGGGTCTCGGCCCGAAACGTCGACAGCACTTCTCCCTATAGATGCTGCCTGACGAAGGGTCTCGGCCCAAAACGTCGACAGCACTTCTCCCTATAGATGCTGCCTGACGAAGGGTCTCGGCCCAAAACGTCGACAGCACTTCTCCCTATAGATGCTGCCTGACGAAGGGTCTCAGCCCGAAACGTCGACAGCACTTCTCCCTATAGATGCTGCCTGACGAAGGGTCTCGGCCCGAAACGTCGACAGCGCTTCTCCCTGTAGATGCTGCCTGACAAAGGGTCTCGGCCCGAAACGTCGACAGCACTTCTCCCTATAGATGCTGCCTGGCCTGCTGCGTTCCACCAGCATTGTGTGTGTGTTGCTTGAATTTCCAGCATCCACGTGTTTGCTGTTTATCTCATACCAGTTTCCGAGGCAACGAGGTCTTTTGAATCAGAGGCATGGCAACATATTCAGCTACCTGTTGGAAGTGTTGATGACAAATCTTATTTGAACAGTGGTCCTCAGGTTGGGCGTGTTCCTGGAGGTTCTTTGGTGCCTCACACTGCCCCTGCCCGACTACGGCTCCATGGTCCCGGTGTACCACCTTTCCAAAGGATGAACCCAGAATGTCCGTCAAATCACTTTCTACACCCACATTCAATTTACTTTCAACCAGTAAGTGAAAATATTGCAAAAAAAAAAAGCAAACGAATGGTTAAACCCTTTCTGACATGCACAGTATATCCTTAGCGAAGCCTGCATGCTGATCTTCAGTTCCTAAATTTTCCAGGGCAATCTCTACCAAGCCCGGGCTCCTGCATTCCTCCTTGAGTCAGAAGCTTGACCAAACATGCAGGCTGAAACTCCCAGTGCAGTGGTAAATCAAAAACAAAACTGCAGGTGCTAGAAATCTCAAAGAAAAATACAAGAGTCATAGAGGCATTGAAAACTACAGCACAGAAACAGGGCATTCAGCCCATCTAGTCTGTGCCAATCCATTTAATCTGCCTATTCCCATCAACCTGCATCTCCCCGCAATCTTCTGAGTTTTAGGGAATAAAGTTCTAACCTATTCAATCTTTCCTTGTAACTCAGGTCCTCCAATCCCGGCAACATCCTTGTAAATTTTCTCTTTACTCTTTTAACCTTATTTATATCTTTCCTGTAGGTAGGTGACCAAATCTGCGCACAATACTCCAGTGAGGCCTCACCAATGTCTTACACAGCTCAGTATAACATCCCATCTCCTGTACTCAATACTTGGATCTATGAAGACTATTGGCCAAAAGCTTTCTTTATGACTCTACCTGTGACACAACTTCCAATGAATTATGGGCCTGTATTCTCAGAACTCCTTGTTCTATTGCGTTTCTCGGTGTCCTACCTCTCACTGTGTACCCTGGCTGGTCCTCCCAAACTGCAACACCTCACACTTCTCTGCATTAAATTCCATCTGCCATTTACCAGCTGGTCCTGATCCTGCTGCTACCTGTGAGTGTCTTCCTCGCATTCCACTACATCCCCAAACTTGGTGCCATTTGCAAATTTGCTGATCCAGTTAACCATATTTTTAACCAGTTCGTTGATATTGATGACAAACAACAATGGACCCAAAACCATTCCACGGGGCACTCCCCTAGTCACAGGTATACAGTCAGAGGCAACCATCTACTACCACTCTCTGGCTTCTCCCGCAAAGCCAATGTCTAATCCAATTTACTACATCATCTTGAACGCTGAGCAACTGAACCTTCTTGACCAACTTTCCATGCAGACCTTATCAAAGGCTTTGCTAAAGTTCATGTAGACAGTATCCACATTGCTGGTAACTTCCTTGAAAAACTCTATAAGATTGGGCAAACACAACTTGCCATGAACAAAGCCACATTGATTATCCCTCACCAGTGCCTATCCAAATGCTCATGTATCCAATCACTTAGGATAACTTCCAATAACTTACCCACTCCTGACGCCAGGCTTACCAGTCTATAATTTCCTGGTTTATTTTTAGAGTCTTTCTTAAACGGCGGAACAACATTAGCCATCCTCCAATCCATTGGTACCTCACCTGTTGTTAAGGATGATTTAAATATCTCTGCTAGGGCCCCTGCAATTTCTGCATTTGCCTCCCACAGGGTCTGAGGGAACACCATGTCAGGTCCCAGGGATTTATCTATCCCGATTTGCCTTGAGACAACAAACTCCTGTCCTCCTCAGTCTATTCGAAGTAAATACAGATGCAAAAAAATCCATCCATAAGATCTCCCCCATTTATTTTAGTTTTACACATGGATCAGTGTCAAAATGGTTGTTGTGATGTGTCTAGTGTGGTAGTGCAGTGGGTAGTGCTTGTCGCTCTCACTTTCAGCTTCCACCGCTGGCCAGCAGACTCGCGAAAAGGAGGGCTGAATGTGTAAGTCTCTCCCTGCCAGTACATAGCCTCTCCAACAGCAAGCCTCATATAGTGCCTCCTTGCTGGTGACACACAGAACCCAAACTCCTTCCGGACTCAGGCCTGAGGACGGGAGGAGGTCTGGCCCATGCACACGTAGCACATAGGCCCACCGGTGCGTGGACATGCCCTGATGCCCGTGAACCAGATCCCCAGCTATGGGTAAATAGCCCCACTGCCTTATAGGCAGCTCTGGGAGAGGCGAAGGCTACGGGAGTAAACCCAGCCAGCAAATCAGGAGCGGAGTCCCTAAGGCATTGTGCGTCATCGAACATCCTTCTAGCAGATCCTGCAGCCAAGCTGGTGCCAAACTCCATAAGCTTTCCTTTGGACTGCACTAGTGTGGCTGAGAGGGAGTTCTTGATGACTGGGTATCTCAGGATGTCCATACCATCCACCCAGGCTTGTGATGATCATCATCACCCATTGTCCTCTGAGAGACAGATGCCAACCACCATGCATGGATTACCACTCTGATCTTCCAGAGGACCTACTCTATCTCTTGCAATCCTTTTCCTCTTAACCTATCTGTAGAAACCCTTAGCATTCTTCTTTACCTTGTCTCCTAGAGCAACCTCATGCCTTCTTTTTGCCCTCCTGATTTCTTTCTTCAGTGTTTTCTTGTATTTCATGTACTCCATAAGCATCTCATTTGTTCCTACCTGCCTATACCAGCTATGCACCTCTTTTTTTCTTTACCAGGGTATCAAATCTCTCAAAAACCAAGGGTCTCTACACCTGTTATCCTTGCCTTTTACTCTGACAGACACATACAAGCTTTGTACTCTCAAAATTTATCTTTTGTAGGCCTCCCACTTACCAAGTTCAGCTTTGACAAAAAGTAGCCAGTCTCAATTTACAACCACAGAACACTACAGCACAGTACAGGCCCTTCAGCCCTCCATGTTGTGCCAACCCATATAATCCTTAAAAAAAAGTACTAAACCCACACTACCCCATAACCCTCCATTTTTCTTTCATCCATGTGCCTGTCCAAGAGGCTCTTAAATACCCCTAATGTTTTAGCCTCCACCACCATCCCTGGCAAGTCATTCCAGGCACTCACAACCCTCTGTGCAAAAAACTTACCCCTGATGTCTCCCCTAAACTTCCCTCCCTTTATTTTGTACTTATGCCCTCAGGTGTTTGCTATTGGTGCCCTGGGAAACAGGTACTGACTATCCACCCTATCTATGCCTCTCATAATCTTGTAGACCTCTATCAAGTCCCCTCTCATTCTTCTACACTCCAAAGAGAAAAGTCCCAGCTCTGTTAACCTTGCTTCATACAACTTGTTCTCCAAACCAGGCAACATCCTGGTAAATCTCCTCTGCACCATCTCCATAGCTTCCACATCCTTCCTATAATGAGGTGACCAGAACTGAACACAATACTCTGTGTGGTCTCACCAGAGATTTGTAGAGCTACAACATGACCTCTCTACTCTTGAACTCAATCCCCCTATTAATGAAGCCTAGCATCCCATAGGCCTTCTTAACTACCCTATCAACCTGTGCATCGACCTTGACGGATGTATGGATTTGAAACCCAAGGTCCCTTTGTTCATCCGTACTCTTAAGTAACTGACCATTAATCCTGTACTCAGTCTTCTGGTTTATCCTTCCAAAATGCATCACCTCACACTTGTCCGGATTGAACTCCATCTGCCATTTTCTGCCCAATTCTGCAGCCTGTCTATATCCTCTTGTAACCTTCGACAACCTACAGCTCCATCCACAACACTTGCCAGATCCTTTCTGATACCATCAAACTTGGCCTTTCTCCAATTTAGAATCTCAACCCGTGGACCAGACCTATCCTTTTCCATAATTATCTAGAAACTAATGGCATTGTGATCACTGGATCCAAAATGTTCCCCTACACAAACTTCTATGTTGGGCCCTTGAAGAATGAATTGGGTGAAATTGTTATGGGAAACAGAGAAATGGCAGAAGAATTTAATAAGTACTTTAGATCTGTCTTCACTAAGGAAGACACAAGCAATCTCCCAGATGTTTGGATGGGCCAAGGACATAGGGTAACAGAGGAAATGAAACAGATTGACATTAGGAAGGAAACGGTGATGAGTAGACTGATGGGACTGAAGGCTGACAAATCCCCAGGTCCAGATGGTCTGCATCCTAGGGTACTAAAGGAGGTGGCCCTGGAAATTGCGGATGCATTGATAATCATTTTTCAATGTTCCTTAGATTCAGGATCAGTTCCTGAGGATTGGAGAATGGCTAATGTTATCCCACTTTTTAAGAAAGGAGGGAGGGAGAAAACAGAGAACTATCGACCTGTCAGCCTGACATCGGTGGTGGGGAAGATGCTAGAGTCCATTATTAAGGATGAAATAGTGGCATATCTAGAAAGCAGTGATAGGATTGGGCCGAGCCAGCATGGATTTACCAAGGGTAAATCATGCTTGACTAATCTGTTGGAGTTTTTCGAGGATGTAACCAGGAAGTTAGACAGGGGAGATCCAGTGGATGTAGTGTACCTCGATTTTCAGAAGGCATTTGATAAGGTCCCACATAGGAGATTGGTGGGTAAAATCAAAGCTCATGGCATTGGGGGGAAGACATTGACATGGATAGAAAACTGGTTGGCAGATAGAAAGCAAAAGGTAGCGGTGAATGGGTGTTTCTTGGAATGGCAGGTGGTGACTAGTGGGGTGCCACAGGGCTCGGTATTGGGACCACAGCTGTTTACGATTTACGTCAACGATTTAGATGAAGGCAAATTTGCTGATGATATTAAGCTGGGTGGCAGTGTGACATGTGATGAGGATGTTAGGAGAATTCAGGGTGACTTGGATAGGCTGGGTGAGTGGGCAGATACTTGGCAGATGATGTTTAATGTGAATAAGTGTGAGGTTATCCACTTTGGGAGTAAGAACAGGAAGGCAGATTATTATCTGAACGGTGTAGAGTTAGGTAAGGGAGAAATACAAAGAGATCTAGGAGTCCTTATTCATCAGTCACTGAAGGTGAATGATCAAGTGCAGCAGGCAGTGAAGAAGGCTAATGGAATGTTGGCCTTTATTACAAAGGGAATTGAGTACAAGAGCAAGGAAATCCTCTTGCATTTGTACAGGGCCCTGGTGAGACCACACCTGGAGTATTGTGTACAGTTTTGGTCTCCAGGGTTAAGGAAGGACATCCTGGCTGTAGAGGAAGTGCAACGTAGATTCACGAGGTTAATTCCTGGGATGTCTGGACTGTCTTACGCAGAGAGGTTAGAGAGACTGGGCTTGTACACGCTGGAATTAAGGAGATTGAGAGGGGATCTGATTGAAACATATAAGATTATTAAGGGATTGGACAAGACAGAGGCAGGAAATATGTTCCAGATGCTGGGAGAGTCCAGTACCAGAGGGCATGGTTTGAGAATAAGGGGTAGGTCATTTATGACAGAGTTAAGGAAAAACTTCTTCTCCCAGAGAGTTGTGAGGGTCTGGAATGCACTGCCTCGGAAAGTAGTGGAGGCCAATTCTCTGGATGGTTTCAAGAAGGAGCTAGATAGGTATCTTATGGATAGGGGAATCAAGGGATATGGGGACAAGGCAGGAACCTGGTATTGATAGTAGATAATCAGCCATGATCTCAAAATGGCAGTGCAGGCTCGAAGGGCCGAATGGTCTACTTCTGCACCTATTGTCTATTGTCTATCACCTGGTTAGTCTTATTCCCTAATAGCAGATCAAATATTGCACTCCCTGCGACCTCTCTACAAAGTTGTTCCTTTAAATCCCAAAGATTGTTCGGTGATTTGTAATACAGACCCGTTAATGTGGTCATATCTTCCTTATTCCTCAGTTCCACCCATAAAACCTCATTAGACAAGTTCTCCAGTCTGGCCTGACGAGGCACCGCTGTGACATTTTTCCTGACTAGTTACACCACCCCTCCTCCTTTAATCAATCTCACTCTGTCACGTCTAAAACAACAGAATTCCGGAATATTAAGGTGCTGGAAATATCCAGCAGTTCAGGACACACCTGTTGGTAGAGAAATAGATTTAATGTTTCCAGTCAAAGACCCTTCTTCAGAACTGGGAAGTAGAGTGAAGAAGCTTGTTAAGGAGGGTGTGGAAGTGGGGATGCCTCTGATATGTAAAACCAGGGTGACCATGGGGACAAGCTGTAACAAGCTTGTCTTTTCTGTGAGTGAATCAATCAGTTGGATCATTGAGTCAATTATACAAAAAAATGCAAGTACAAGAGAATGTAGGTGCTGGAATCTAGCAAAAACGTAAAGCACTGATAGAACTCAGCAGGTGAAACAGCTTCAGTGTGGGTAGAGAGATGGTTGATGTTTCAAGTTGAGACCTAGCTTCATAGTTGATAAAATGTATGGTGGGTTGTGGGGTTAAATGGAGCAGGAAGACACGACCAGCAGGTCAGGCTCAGAATGGCCTCTACTCCCAGAGAAAAGAAGAAAAAAAAAGAAAGATTAAAAACCAACAAGCTGAGCTAGCAGTCCAGCACTGAAATACTGGTGTGCTGTTGAATGGGAGAGTAAAGTGAGAAATCACAGAGCTTTAAAGATACACCATTTTAAATTCCATTGTATTGGATATCACTGGTAATTCCAAAATATGTTATCCAGCCCCATGTGGAGGTAGTTGAGAGTTAGTCTTAAGAGTTCAGATTCTAGAGTCACAAATAGGCCAAGGGTGATAGCAGATTCACTTAGCTAAAGAATTAGATGGGTCTTTACAATAATGCAATGGTTTAATGGTTGCTATCATTGATACAAGCTTTCTGATTAGAGATTTATTTTGTTACCCTAATTTAAATTCCCTAGCTGCTCTTGTGGGATTCAGCTTCGCATTTCTGGTTTGCTGTTCAGGCAATTCTGTCACTTCGAGTTTGGCACGCTGTAGTTTCTTGTGATTCTTATTTACCTAAAATTGTTTTGTTCCAAACCATCAGAGAATGCTGACTCTGTTGAACAATCTTTTCCATTAGAAACTTTGAGTCAGTGCTTGCATCTGATAAGCAGCACCAAGCCATACCAACACACTTGAGGATTGTAGAGATGTGAAAAAAGAGTAAATGAAAAGATCCTCTTAAGATCCAAAGGAGCAAGCTTGTGCCTTTTTCTATAATGACAGACCAAAGGCACACAAGTAGCATTGACTCTCGCCTATGCTGTTCATAAACTTAATTTTTACCTTATGTCATTTTAATATTTAATACTTGATGAATGATAAGTGTAGCTGATCTGCTACAAAACATTTGTGTTGGTACTTGAGTCCCTACAACATCTCTTTACTACGTCCACTCAGTGTGTGATGTTGGCCCAATGGAGGATCCCTGAATTAGGTCTTGGGTGGGTAGACTGCAGCAGCAGCAGCAGCAGCACACATTCAGATGGGTTGAAACAGGTCTGTGGGAGAGTTAAGTATGAACTTGTGGTACAGATCTGACAGCAGTGGTTTGTAGTTTGAGTTATATAGGTACAAATTGGCTGGATGGTTTTAACCTGTGTCTACAGCATCTATGGGGTGTCTAGGGAGGGGTAGCACCTCTGGTGGGGGGCCTGCCGTGCATTTTCCAGGGCAGCTCGCCCACCTTTGGTCCCCACCTGGCGCTCAGCTCTCAGCTGTGGCTCCAAGTAGCTGTAACACGCGCAGCGGCCACAACACGGTAAACCATCTCAGCAGACGGGCCAATCCAGGTGAGGGTGGCCGATGGGTCTTCGACCCTCGGTGAGGTAGAGGATTTGTCTATCCCAGCGTGTGAAGTCTGGCCCTGGCAGACTGAGCGGAGGAGACCGACTAATGGTCCAACAGTCAAGAAGGCAGGCTAGCAGGCATTTGTGGAGCTCTAAGAGCACGACAAGACACTTAGATGTCCTGGTCATCCACTGCAAGAGGTGGTGATCCCTTTAAACTCGCCTGGCAGAAGGTAAAGGCAAACCACTGCTGTAACCTGCCACGAACATGACTTCCCAATGTGTCAGAGAGGCGTGGAGGGAAATCATCCGCCAACTGGAAATTCCAGATGTGACCTGACGACAACAGCATCTATGAAAAAGAATCTACAGTCAACCTTTTGGGCCAAGAACCATAGTCAGGACAGAAAAGGAAGGAGGAAGGAACCAGAATAAGAAGCTGGGAGGGAGGGGAAGGAGTGCAAGTTAGAAGGTGATAGGTAAAACCAGGTGAGAGGGAAGGTAGGTGGGTAGGGGAAGGGGATGAAGTGAGAAATTGTGAGGTGATATGTGGGAAAGCTAAAGATCTGAAGAAGAGGGAATCTTAAGGGAGAGGAGAGTTGACAAAGAGAGCGAGTGAAGGAGAAGGAGCACCAGAGGGAGGTGATAGGCCAGTGAGGAGAAGGAAAGGGGTAAGAAGGGAACCAGCATGGAAAATAGAAAAAGCGAAGAGGAGAAAAATTACTGGAGGTTAGACAAATCAACATCCATGCCTTCAGGTTCAAGATTACCCAAGTGGAATACGAGGTGTTCCTCGTCCAATCTGAGAGTGGACCAGTTCACCTGGTTTAGCATAAGTGGCTCTTATGCTATAAATCACAGGATTACTTGACTTTGATCAGAATCATGTATAGTCCTCTAATGTAACCTAACTAGTGCTTTCTACTCTTCTCTTGTATCTCACGCCAGTGCCAGTGCCTTCTAGATCAACACAGTAGCTCCTCCTCTTCCTCCTCCTCCCTTCAGGCCCGCAGTCCAGCTGAGTTCCACCGTGTTTTGTTAATACTGTGTACCCTCTCTCCACTTCACTTATTGAGTATTCCCTTGTCTTCATTTCCTTCTCCAAATGCAGGATTCCAACTTTCCCCTCCTAACCAGTCCTTTGATATATTCCTGCAGCCCCAGAAGTAACTCCCTCATTATTTTGCAGGGTCAATTTTAGTATCATCTGCAAACTTCATAATCATGGACCCTATACTTAAAGTCCAAATTACTGCTACTTACCATCATTCCTCAATTTACAAAAATGATGCATTCCTGGAGGTTTCATCATACGTAATTTCATGGAGCAAAAAGTCTGGGTAAAATGCTTTATGAGTATTTTTCTAGTGTCTTCAGATGTGATGAGAATAGGCAAACTGCCTGTTATTTTCCATTGTGAGGATTGTGCCAATACTTCAAAGTTGCATCACTGATTGTAAAGTGCCTTGGGGTGTCTCAAAGTCCTAAAGCTTTATAGTCATTCCTCACTTAGGAAAAGGATGTGTTCTTGGAAAACATTTCGTTTTCCAGCAGTTCATAAGTTGGGAAGGCTTGTTGAAGTGCATGTGGGTATTTTGGCATAGAGCATTCATATGGATGGTGGGGGTAGGGTAGGACATTCTTCACTGTATTTAAAAAGTGTATTCCTAAACTGAAAACACATGCCCCATTTGTAGGACTGAACATTCATAAACTGAGGAATACCTTCACAATGACAAACCCCCCCACTCCGTTTCACTGTTACCCTTGCTTGGGCCCATGTACATTCCGGCCTGCTGCTTCAGCTTGGGTGCTTCCAGCTTTTCTCATCTCCTTAACTCTGGTTACTTTGAACTTCGAACTAATTCTAACAGCGAGCTCACAATGACTGCCACTACAAGGTGCGTTTCCAACGGGCAACATTGGCAGAGCAAGATTTTGAAAGCGTTACTGGCATTTTCTATAATTATATTTCAAGAGTTAACAAGGTCCATTCAGTCCATTTAATAAGTAGTCATTGGTAATTGGAAGCACACCATTGTTGGAATTCCAGCCACGGTGACTGGTAGTTATGTGTTTTGCAGATAGAAGTTAGTGATAGTTGTGTTATTTATAAAATGAGAAACAGTTGCATTTTTATAGCACCAGGATTGAACCAGCTTTGTGCTGAGAATGCCGATAAGCTGGCTCAAAAATGGTTAATCATTAGCAATGTTCTGCTAGGGTTAGAAATATCATGAAGTTTATACCAATTTCAGGGATCAAAGGTAGGATTTGAAATATGCATGTCTGGTGACTCATAGTTGTTTAATGGTGGGGGAGAAGGGGGAAATGGGAGGAGGAAAGCTTCTAATGCCAAATGCTGAGCACTGATGTGTGGGAAGGTAATACGGAGAAGATTATAATGCACAAGGTATGGGTGACAGAGCCAGGGCCTTTGAGAGGGTCACAAGTTACTTTAAAAAAAACTAGATTTGTGCAACCAATAATCTAAATTCTTCACTGAGCTTCACCACCACTTGTAGAGTCACAGTGTGGTCGAACCCACCCCATCCATGCTGACTCTTTCTAACTATCTCTCTATCTACAGCACAGAATAAGCCCTTTGAGTCATGCCATCCAGCAATTCCACCCCTCCCCCCATTTAATCCTTGCCTAAACATGGGAAAATTTACAATGACTGATTAACTTATCAAGCAGTACGTCTTTGGACTGTGGGAGGAAACCCGGATGAAATGCATGCAGTCAGATGGAGAACGCATAAACTCCTGATATCCATGGGATGTGGTGGTTATCTATCCCCAGAGTGGTCTTGAGAAGTTGGTGTCAGACTCCTGCAGGCCTTGTGGTGAAGTTACGCCCACACGTACAGAGCTTACTCCAGGATTCAAGACTGAACAAAGCACTCTAGATTACATCCAAATCTCAATGCTGTGAAGAGAGCTTAAAAGGCAGTGTAGTTATGCACACAATCCCTTTGACCCACTACCATCAGGAAGGAGGTACAGGAGCGTCAGGACTAGGACTGTCAGACTTCTTCCCTCAAGCTGTGAGACCCCTGAACACCCTGCCACCAGCGTGGTCTCATCGCTAGGACAGTGAGCTGTTTACTGTAGTGCTTACCTGTGCTGTGCTTTACTATATGCATGTTGAATTACATGTTTTTAACTTATTTATGCTATCATTTTTCTTTATGTGTTACTTGTGATACATAGCTGCACCATGGTCTGGAGGAATGTTGTTTCGTTTGGTTGTACAGTCAGATGTTGAGGAAGCAGGGGCTGTAGAGGACTTAAGACAGATTAGGGGAACAGGTAAAGAAATGGCAGATGGAATACAATGTCGGGAAGTGTATGGTCATGCTCTACGGGAGAAAGAATAAAAGAATAGATCTTTTGATAAATTTAAGATTCAAGATTAGATAGATAGATAGATACTTTATTCATCCCCATGGGGAAATTCAACTTTTTTCCAATGTCCCATACACTTGTTGTAGCAAAACTAATTACATACAATACTTAGTAAAAAAAATGATATGCATCTAAATCACTATCTCAAAAAGCATTAATAATAGCTTTTAAAAAGTTCTTAAGTCCTGGCGGTAGAATTGTAAAGCCTAATGGCATTGGGGAGTATTGACCTCTTCATCCTGTCTGAGGAGCATTGCATCGATAGTAACCTGTCGCTGAAACTGCTTCTCTGTCTCTGGATGGTGCTATGTAGAGGATGTTCAGAGTTATCCATAATTGACCGTAGCCTACTCAGCGCCCTTCGCTCAGCTACCGATGTTAAACTCTCCAGTACTTTGCCCACGACAGAGCCCGCCTTCCTTACCAGCTTATTAAGACGTGAGGCGTCCCTCTTCTTAATGCTTCCTCCCCAACACGCCATTATCAAAGAATGTATAAATTATGCAACCTTGAGATTTCCTTTCTCACAGGAAGCCACAAAGCAAGAAACTTGAAAGAACACAATTAAAGAAAAAAAATAATTAAAATAAAATTAAAAGACTGCCATTTGAAGTGCAAGAGAAAGAAAAAAAACTCAAGTCTAGCAAGCAGCTGAACAACTGAATAAATGGGGAGAAAATTCAAAAATCTGAGGTGCAGAGGAACTTGGGAGTCCTTGTGCTGGATTCCCTAAAGGTTGAGCCAGTGGTGAGAAAGACAAATGCGATGTTAGCATTCATTTTGAGAGGACTAAACTATAAAAGCAAGGATGTAATGCTATCACAGACGAGAGAAAATCTGCAGATGCTGGAAATCCGAGGAACACAGTCTCGGCTCAAGACAATGACTGTACTTTTTCCACAGATCCTGCCTGGCCTGCTGAGTTCCTCCAGCGTTTTGTGTGTGTTGCGAGGATGTAACACTGAGGCTTTGTAAAGCACTGGTGAAGCCTCACTTGGAGTATTGTGAGCAGTTTTGGGCCCCTTAGAATAGAATGGAATAGATTGGAGAGGGTTCAGAGGAGGTTCATGAGAATGATTCTGGGAATGAAAGGATTATCAAATGAAGAGCGTTTGATGGCTCTGGGCCTGTACTCACTGGAATTCAGAAGAATGTTGGAGGGGGGAAATCTCATTGAAACCTATCGAATGTTGAAAGGCCATGATAGAGTGGATGTGGGGAGGATGTTTCCTATGGTGGGAGAGTCTAGGACCAGAGGACACAACCTCAGAATAGAGGGATGTCCATTTAAAATGAAGATGATGAGGAATTTCTTTAGCCAGAGGGTGGTGAATTTGTGGAACTCATTTCCACAGCTGGCTATAGAGGCTCAGTCACTGGGTATATTTAAGGCAGAGGTTGATAGATCCTTGATTAGTCAGGGTATGAAGGGATACGGGGCGAAGGCAGGAGATTGGGGCTGAGAGGGAAAATGGATCAGCCATGATGAAATGGCAGAGCAGATTCGATGGGCCAAATGGCCTAATTCTGCTCCTATATATAAAAAATGACAATAAACATGATTTTGACCATTGTCCACCTTCCAGGTGTTGGGGCTGCATGGTTCCAGGTGGTGGGGGTTGCACCCTTCCATGTGTAGTTCCAGCTGGCCTGATGTTTCGATGGACTCTAGATCAAGTACCTTTGGTGGTGGGGGGGGGGCTACTGCTGCTGTTCGCATGGTGGGAGTGAGGGGGGCCGTTAGTACTTCTGCTGACACAAGCTTTGGGTGTGTGAGAGGTAGGGTCAATGCTTCTGCAGCAGCTTGTGTGAAGGGGGAAGGGGAACTTTGGGGTCCTGATGTTTCTATCATTCATTCTACGGAGTTCCTTGTTTTGTGGGTGTCTGTGAAGAGTAAAAATTTCAGGTTGTACACTGTATACATTCTCTGATATCAAAGTGAACTTTTGAATTGGGCTTTGGTCTACAGCCCCCCAATGTATGTCTGGCGTACATTGATGGCTTCTGTTTCTGCCGAAGTATTTTCACCGTTTTTTAAATGATAAAGTTGTGTAATGCTGAATGAAGCTGTGATATTGGTATTCTCTTCATTTGCATCTTAGGGAAGAGTAATGACAGACTTGTACAATTCTGTTTCATTACTGCAGGCTGGAAGGGTGATGATAAATTAATCACTTTACTTAAGATAGTGTAACTGTCTTAGTCTTCAGTGATTCACATTAATCATCTACATTATAGCAGCAGGATGAGAGATTAACAAAAATACACCAAAACACAGGAGGCAGAGTATTAATGCAGGGATGTCAACTGAGGCTCGATGGATGACTCCCATAGGGATGACAGTCAGAAGGTTGTGCTTCCGAGGCCAGGAACTGGAGAACACAATCTAGGCTCATGAGTGGAGCTGAGGAACAGCAACACAGCAGAAAATGCTGCCTTCAAGATAAGAAAGTACATTCTCCCTATTTCCATTAGCAGGATGTAAAGGATTTGATGACACCTTGGGCAAGAGTGTTCCTGTATATCTGACGACAATATTACTGACACATCATTTTACCAGTGTGCTGCCTAAATTGTGAGGAATAGTTGATTGAGGTAGGATTTTTCTCTTCAGAATGAAGGAAGATGAAGGGCAACTTGATAAAGGTGGCAAAGACTAAAAGAGGCATGGATAGGGTGGATAGCTAGCACCTTTTTCCCCAGAGCAGCAATGGCCAACACCAGATGACATCATTTTAATGTGAGTGAAGGAAAGTTTTGGGGCATGTCTGTGTAGATTCTTTATACACTGAGTTGGTGGGTGTCTGGAACACACTGCGGGGGTTAGTGGTAGAGGCTTAATTGTATAAACCTCTTATACCTAACAGACTCTTAGATATGCACAGGGATGTATGAAAAATGGAGCAGTGAGAAGGAAGCATGGCCTGGATGATGGATTAAAGCACCTTTCCTGAGAGAGCTCTCCGTGTAGATGTGCTCAGTGATGGGACGGCTTTACCCGTGATGTACTGGGCTGTATCCACTACTCCCGTAGGCTTTCCCATTCAAGGGCGTTGGTGTTTCCAGACCAAGCCATGTTGCAACCAGTCAGTGTACTCTCCACCGTGCATCCATGGAAGTTTATCACAGTTTTAGATGACATGCCGAGCTTTGCAAACTTCTAAGAAAGTAGAGGCACTGCCGTGCCTTCCTTGTAAAGGCACTCACATGCTGGTCCCCGGACAGATCCTCAATGGGAACACTGACAAATTAAAAGTTGCTGACCCTCTCTACCTCTGATCCACTCATGGACCTCCAGTAGTCAATAATCAGCTCTTTGGTTTTGCCGACTTTGAATGAGAGGTTATTGTTGTGCTCAGCCAGATTTTCAATCTGCCTCATATCTGCTGATTCATCACCTCCTTTGATTTGGCCAATGACAGTGAATTAAATATATCATCAGCGCTCATAGTCATAGGTATAAAGCGAGTCGACAAGGGGGTAAGCACAGAGCCTAGGCTAATAGTGATTGAGGAGGAGATGCTGTTGCCAATCTGAACAGACTGGGGTTTGCAATTAAGAAAATTGAGGACACAGTTGCACAAGGGGGTGTTGAGGCCAAGGTCTTGGAGCTTCTTAATTAGTTTTGTGGGGATGATAGCGCTGAATGCAGAGTTGTAGTCATAATGAGCTTCTTGACATCTGCATCTTCACTGTCCGGATGTTCTAAGGCTGAGCGAAGAGCCAATGACATGCATCTGTTGTTAATCAGTTGTAACAGCAGGCAAATTGGAGTGGATCCAAGTCGCTTCTCAGGCAGGAGTTGCTATGCTTCATCTCCAACCTCTCAGAATCGCAAACAGAATCTAGTTCAATATCACCGGTGTACGTTGTGAAATTTGTTGACTCTGTGGCAGTAGAACAATGCAATACTTAAAAAAATAGAAACAACCATGGATATAGTAAGTATATATATTAAAATGAAAATAAAAAGTAGTGAGGTAATGTTCATGGTGTTAGAGTCCATTTAGAAATCCGATGGCAGAGGGGGAGGAGCTGTTCCTGAATCACAGTGCATGGAAGTGCTAAGACAGTAGTCACATTCTTCTTGGCCACCGGCATGACTGAAACCTGCTTAAAACAGGTGGGTGGCTCGGACTGCTGAAGCGAGAGGATAAAGATCTCAGTGAACAGCAGCGTTTAATTGGAGTAAGGGGAAATATGAGGTTATCAGACTGGAACGGAAGCATAAATTGGGAACAGATGTTCTCAGGATGGAAGAAATGTGGCAAATGTTTAGGGGATATTTGCGTAGAGTTCTGCATAGGTACATTCCAATGAGACAGGGAAAGGATGGTAGGGTACAGGAACCGTGGTGTCCCAAGGCTGTTGTAAAATCTAGTCAAGAAGAAAAGAAGAGCTTACAAAAGTTTCAAAAAAACTACGTAATGATAGAGATCTAGAAGATTATACGACTAACAGGAAGGAGCTTAGGAATGAAATTAGGAGAGTCAGAAGGGGCCATGAGAAGGCCTTGGCTGACAGGATTAAGGAAAACCCCAAGGCATTCTACGTGAAGAGCAAGAGGATAAGACGTGAGAGAATAGGACCAATGAAGTGTGACAGTGGAGAAGTGTATATGGAACCAGAGGAGATAGCAGAGGTACTTAATGAATACTTTGCTTCAGTATTCACTACGGAAAAGGATCTTGGCGATTGTGGGAATGACTTACAGCGGACTGAAAAGCTTGAGCATGTAGATATTAAGAAAGGGGATGTGCTGGAGCTTTTGGAAAGCATCAAGTTGGATAAGTCACCAGGACTGGACGAGATACACCCCAGGCTACTGTGGAAGGCGAGGAAGGAGATTGCTGAGCCTCTGGCTATGATCTTTACATCATCAATGTGGATGAGAGAGGTTCCGGAGGATTGGAGGGTTGCGGATGTTGTTCCCCTATTCAAGAAAGGAAGTAGGGATAGCCCAGGAAATTATAGACCAGTGTGTCTCACTTCAGTGGTTGGTAAGTTGATGGAGAAGATCCTGAGAGGCAGGATTTATGAACATTTGGAGAGGTAGAATATGATTAGGAATAGTCAGCATGGCTTTGTCAAAGGCAGGTCATGCCTTACGAGTCTGACTGAATTTTTTGAGGATGTGACTAAACACATTGATGAAGGAAGAGCAGTAGATGTAGTGTATATGGATTTCAGCAAGGCATTTGACAAGATACCCTGTGCAAGGCTTATTGAAAAAGTAAGGAGGCATGGGATCCAAGGGGACATTGCTTTGTGGATCCAGAACTGGCTTGCCCACAGAAGGGAAAGAGTGGTTGTAGATGGGTCATATTCTGCGTGGAGGTCAGTGACCAGTGGTGTGCCTCAGGGATCTGTTCTGGGACCCCTACTCTTCGTGAGTTTTATAAATGACATGGATGAGGAAGTGGAGGGATGGGTTAGTAAATTTTCTGATGACACAAGTGTTGGAGTTGTTGTGGATAGTGTGGAAGGCTGTCAGAGGATACAACGGGAGATTGTTCGGATGCAAAACTGGGCTCAGAAGTGGCAGATGGAGTTCAACCCAGACAGTGTGAGGTGGTTCATTTTGGTAGGTCAAATACAATGGCAAAATATAGTACTAATGGTAAGACTCTTGGCAGTGTGGAGGATCAGAGGGATCTTGGGGTCCAAGTCCATAGGACACTCAAAGCTGCTGCGAAGGTTAACTCTGTGGTTAAGAAGGCATACGGTGCATTAGCCTTCATCAACCGTGGGATTGAGTTTAAGAGTCAGGAGGTAATGTTGCAGCTATATGGGACCCTGGTCAGACCCCACTTGGAGCACTGTGCTCAATTCTGGTCACCTCACTGCAGGAAGGACGTGGAAACCATAGAAAGGGTGCAGAGGAGATTTACGAGGATGTTGCCTGGATTGGGGAGCATGCCTTATGAGAATAGGTTGAGTGAACTCAGCCTTTTTTCATTGGAGCGACAGAGGATGAGAGGTGACCTGATAGAGCTGTATAAGATGATGATCGTGTGGATAGTCGGAGGCTTTTCTCCAGGGCTGAAATGGCTAGCACGAGAGGGCATAGGTTTAAGGTGCTTGGAAGTAGGTACAGAGGAGATGTCAGGGGTAAGTTTTTTTACTCAGAGTGGTGAGTGCGTGGAATGGGCTGCTGGCGACGGTGGTGGAGGTGGATACGATAGGGTCTTTTAAGAGGATAGGTACATGGAGCTCAGAAAAATAGAGGGCTATGGGTAACCCTAGGTAATTTCTAAGGTAAGGACATGTTTGGCACAGCTTTGTGGGGTGAAGGGCCTGTATGGTGCTGTAGGTTTTCTATGTTTCTATGAACACTCCCAACCAGTTGATCAACACAGGTCTTAAGTACTCAGCCAGGTGCCCTGTTGGGCCAGACGCTTTCCATATGTTCACCCTCCTGAAGGATGCTTTCACATCAGCCTCAGAGACTGATATTGTCCGATTTTGTGAAGAAAACATGCTAGAGCAACAAGCCTTTATTTCCATTACGGACAAAACCAAAATCAGTCACCTTACACTAATGTCTTTACTCAGACACGGTCTCCTAAAGTGAACACAGCTCAATGATGCTGTCTGTGAATCATGTAGAACAGTTTTGATTATGAACAGTATGTGTCCTCTGTCACCCATTACATTACCCAACACAAGCCACACCCCTCCCCCCACCGCCAGTATTCACCAAAACCAGCACTGTGAGTCTGTCTGGGGCTTGTACGAGCCACCCAGCTCAGGTCCTACATATCTTGGTTGGAGTAATACCAGCTGCCTGTGGCTCATTCAGGGATGTGCTGATACACGCATGGTCATGTCATGATGCAGGTGTATGGTGGTGGGACTGTCCAAATCTTGGTGGGCCGGTTTAAGAAAATCTATAGAAATACATTCAGGTTTACCCTTTCTATCGGCAATAAAAGTCTTTTTGCCCCATTCCAGATCGTGGAATGGACCATCGTAAGGGGGCTTAAGGGAGTGTGAACGTGCATCATGGCAGACAAAAGCAATCGACATGGAATGTAGGTCAACTGGAACCCAGAAGTGCTGAACATCATGATGGGAGGTAGGAACGGGTGTAAGAGAATTTGGTTTACTGAGGAGGGCAGAATGTTGCTGAAACACCGATTAGGCAGCCGTGACATTAGGAATGAAGTGGCTGCCTGAACTCAGCTGCGGAGGACTATGGGTCCTCTTTTGGAGCTGTTCTGAACCTGAACAGGACCCACAACTGTGCCAACACTCATCCATCAGGGAAGTCCTCTTAAGGAATGGTGAAACTGCTCACACAGGCCGTTGGATTGTGGGTGAAGTGCAGTGGTGTGATGCAATTTAACACCAAAATTCTGGGTCTAATGTAAACTGGGGATCACGGTCAGAAGAAATATTAGATAGGGTGCCGAACCGAGAGACCCAGGTTTTGATGAATGTCCGAGCTACGTCTACGGCTACTGTCAACGCTAAAGGGACAACTTCTGGCCACCGGGTGTACAGTCCACCATGGTAAGGAAATTTGTGAAATCCTGGGAGGCAGAGATTGGACCAACCAGGTCCACGTTGACGTGGTCAAACTACACCTCATGGACCTCGAGAGGTGCCTGACATGATGGTTAATTTTTGGCCACTGACGCACAGCAGACTGCACTCCAACCTTGTACATCTTTCCTAAAGCCTTGTCACACAAACTTTAAAGCAACCAGTTTCTGTGAGGCCTTCCCACAAGAGGCCATGAATGGGGTTAAAAACAGTTTACCTCCAGTTTGCAGGCACTGTGGCAGGGGCGAACAGTTAGGATATTGCACAGGAGAAAAACTTCTGCATCCCTGAACTTGATGTCAGGCCAGTGACTGCTTTCCTGTCAACTTGGACCTCTGAGTTGGTAGCTTGGTCAGCTGCCATGCCGCATAGTCAACCCCGATGTGCACGGCCACGAGAGGCAATCAGCCACTGCATCAATCTTCCCTTCAACGTGCTGTGTCAATCATGAATTCTGAAATGTGATCCATTGTGGAAGTGTGGTTCTCGATCCCCTTGCTTTGTGACTGAAGTGGAAAATGTGGGTTTGGTGAGGTTTTGCAATTCGCCCAGAAGGCAAGTGAATTCACATGTGGTGGTGCACGCTCTAGACAGAGTCATTGTGAGGAACTTACTGGGGGGTAAAGGATAATGACCCAAAATCATTTGTGTCCAGAGCTAGCAGTTCTTAAGGTCGACTAACATAGACCTGGCTCTGTTTCAGAGCCACTGGCATGAGTCTGCAGGAGGCTCCACTGCCAGGGACTACTGACACAGGGAAAGGAAGAGGAACGATGCATTTCTGCCTGGCTGAGTGTAGACTATCAGCCATTTTAGCAAGCTCTCTATATCCTTCACAGGTCATTAGCGAGGGCTTTGTGAACATGATCAGGCCTTTGTTGCATAGAGTTCTTTAAAAATAAAACAAAGATAGTGATTGCCCAGGAGAGATAGCATGTGGTCATTAGTAAAGGCCTAGCGTCACCTGGGCCGGGCAAGGAGAGCAACTGTTTGGCACGTACAGACTCAGACGGTCCAAAAGTCTGCAATAGGTGAGTTTTCAGACCCTATCACGTGCAGGCAGGCTGTCTAGTAGACTCACCACTCTGGCTGGAGTGGAACTATTTAGCGATGCTACGACGTGGTAAAATTTGGCATTGGCCGTGTTAATTTCTCGCAGTGCAGACAGGGCTTCCGCCTGTGCAAACCATGTGGTAATGTGCTGCTCCCCTCCTCAAAGTTGGTCGACATAACGTTGCGAAACTCTGGAATTGTCTGAGAGCGTCAGGGTCACCAATGTAGGATTTTGTGAATAAAACACACGAGAGTCATGTTTTTGTGCTTAACAAAAGCCACAGCCCCTTTACTTCCATTACGAACAAACCGAAAGCAGCCGCCTTACACTGATGTCATTACGTCAGACATTGTCTCTTAAAGTGAACACCACAACTCAATGGTTGTGTTTGTGAATTATGTAGAACAGTTTCTATTCTGAACAAGATGTGTCATCTGTCATCCATTACTCTACAGAATCACAGGGTCATTGGGGCTTTGGGAAGTCGTGAAAGTGCCTCCATGTTTTATCGGTCAAAGTGAGCATTGAAGGCGTTGAGCTCATCTGGGAGAGAAACCTTGTAGTCACATATACAGTATCACTTGGGTTTACTTTGTAGGAGGCGATGCCAGTCGAGTCCTGCCACAGCTGTCGAGCATCCTTCTGTGATTACAGTTTGGACACGGCTTTCCGAAGGTGGTACCTGGACCGCTTGTATTTTAGTTGGTCACCAGACGTGAATTCCAGTGATCTAGCCCCCAGCAGATTGTGAATCTCTTGGTTCATCCAGGGGTTTTGGTTGGGGAAAGATTCAAAATGATTTTGTGGGGGCATACTTGTCTATGACTGACTTTATAAAGTCTGTGACAACTGTGATGTCCTCGAACATGGACCAGTCCACCACATCAAAGCAATCTGTAGCTGCTCGTCTCCCTCCTGCAATCCTTCCCTCACGCTCTTTCTGATCAGCTGCCGTATGTCTCAACCCCTCGAGTATAATTCTGGATCTGCAGATATTGTGGATTAGTAGTTGTTATACAATAACCCTAACCAAAACATTTCATTTATGGTACATTACACGATAGTATAATAAATTCTCCGAAACATAGAACAGCACAGAGTGGGAACAGTCCCCTCAGCCCACAATGCCTGTGTGGAGTATGATTCCAAATAACACCTGTCTGTAGATCATCCATATCACTTCATTCTCTGTATATTCCAAAAGCCTCCTCAACACCACTATCATATCTGCCTCCACCACAACTCATCCCAGGCAACTGACACTCTCTGTGTTAAAATAAACTTGCCCTAAACATCCTCTTTAAACTTCATCTCTCTCACCTTAAAGCAGGGTTTCCCAAAACCATTAAGAAAGGGGTCCGGGGGACTTCCAGTAAGATGGCGATTGTTTAGTTGCTCCAAACTTTTGCTCTGTTATTCTTCTTACCTTTGCACTATGTGTCTCCCTTTTTAAACCTTAGTTAGGTATTTTATTAGTTCTCTTCTACCTGCCTGTGAACACATCTATCTTATAATGGCTACCAAAAGTACTAAAACCGGGAAAAAGGAAACTTCTACGGCTTTGTCGGCTGACATTCTCGCTGTTCTGGAACAACATCGACAAGATACTTTAATGGATTTTAGAACTGAATTTAGAACTTCTTTCAACCAGCTGAATGCCAAACTGGATCAGATTAATGCTAGAGTGGATGATCATGATGAACATTTATCTCGCATTGACGTAACTTCTGAAGATTTAAAACGCCGTGTTCAATATCTTGAAACTCTCTGCTCCAACCTAGAGGAGAAGAATAGTAAACTTTTTTCCAAAATGGTGGATCTTGAAAATCGGAGCAGACGTTGCAATCTACGAATTCTTGGTTTGCCAGAGGCCACCGAAAACGTCTCTCCCGTTGAATTTTTTTCCAAGTTTCTCTGTGAGATTTTCGGGAAAGAATTTTTTCCGACTCCACCTGAGCTTGAAAGGGCACACAGGATCTATGTTCCTCGAGCAATTCTGGGTTCCCACCCACAGCCAATTATTTTATGCTTTCATCAATACCAGGTGAAAAACCGTTTGATGATGGAGGCACACCGCAGAGGTACTTTTGCCTTTCAAAATACGGTCATTCGTTTTGTGGAGGAATTTGCCCCCCAGGTTCTGAAGATGCGTGCTGAGTTTAAAGGTGTAATGAAAGTGCTTTTTGATCGTGGATTCAGACCCTCTCTCCGAAACCCAGCCGATCTTCGAATTACGCTTACTACTGGAGATTATAAGTGGTTTAAATCAGTGTAGGAGGCTGAGGCGTTTGTTGGAAGTCTTCCAGCCACCTCGTCTTCTTCGGAACTGGCCTGACCTTCTAAAATGGTTGATAAGTACTTCTCGAAGTAAAACTATCTTTTCCGAACTCAGACTTTACTTGAATAATTCAGTTATTATCTATTGAAACTCTAAGGGCTGTAGTCAATCTCTCCCTGGACTTGGTGCGTTTTTTCTAAATAGATAATTTAAGTTTAATGTTTCCCTGCGAACTTTTAGATTTTACCTGTGTAATCTATTTTATTTTTGTATAACCTTATCTATAGAGAACTACAATTGTCTTTAACTTGTTTTGGAGGTTTGGAGTTTTTATTGAAGGTCTCCCTGTTGGTTGATTCATAGTTTAAGTTTTGCTTTTTTTCCTGTAAATGGTTGATAAGGACTCTCTTTGAATTTTATAATTTCCCCCTTTTCTCCCTCCTTTTTTTTCTTTTCTTTTAATCTTTTATAATTTTTCGCAGGTAGGTTAGTTTTAGTTTTCTTCTGATTTTCTTTGTATTAAGTTTTATACTTCTGTTGAAGTTGTTCCTATTTATAATTCTGTTTTCTAGTGCATAAATTAGTTATTATTTGCTATATTATTTATATGGAACTTTTGTTAACGACACAGAACTGGAAGTCATACTTGGGTTAATTTTTTTGGTAGAGCTAGCTGCTTTTTTAGGTAGCAGTCTAATTTTGGGTTGCGAGGGGGGGGTGGGTTCTCCAGTTCCAACACTACTCACTGTTTCTTTTGTTTTCCTTTGTTATTCAGGACATGTCTCTGTTTTGATTCTACGGATCTATGTTTACATTTTTGCTCCCAGACTGTTATTGTACTGCTTGATTTTTTATATGCCTGCTACCTTCTATGCACTAACAATTGATAATGGTTAATTCATTTAAATTTGTGAGCTGGAATGTAAAGGGATTGAATCATCCTGTTAAAAGAAGGAAGGTCTTCTCGCATATTAAACAACTCAAAGCTGACATTGCTTTCCTTCAAGAAACTCATATTCGTAGTTTTGATAATTCTCGGCTTCTGTCAAAGTGGGCGGGTCAGCATTTTCATTCATCCTTTGCTGCCAAAGCTAGGGGGGTCTCCATCCTTATTAATTCAAATATTCCTTTTGAACTCCATAATAAGATATCTGATACAAATGGCCGTTTTATTATTGTTTCTGGTAAATTATACAATACTAAAGTTGTACTAGCAAACCTGTATGCTCCCAATTTTGATGATGTTAATTTTTAAAGTTTTATCTCTTGGATCAAATTGCTGTATTTGTGTCCTACTGCCTCTGTTTTGACCAATTTTCAGAAATCCCAGTTATTTAACCTCAAACGTGGCACCCGCCAGGGATGCCCTTTAAGTCCCTTTCTCTTTGATTTGGCTATAGAACCCTTGGCGATAGCATTTCGAAATTGTCCTGAATTGACCGGGATTTGGAGAGGGGGTGTTGAGCATAGAGTTTCTCTTTATGCTGATGACTTATTACTTTTTCATTCAAATCCGTCTACATCCTTACCTCCAATGTTTTCACTTCTTGATCAGTTTAGCCAGTTCTCTGTCTATAAACTTAATTTACATAAGAGCGAACTTTTCCCAATTAATAAAGAAGCACAAGAATTAACATTTCGTGATCTCCCTTTTAAAGTAGTTCATAATCAATTTACTTACCTTGGGATTACAGTCACAAGGAAGTTTAAAGATCTCTTTCGTGAAAATTTTGCCAATCTTTCATATACTATAAAGCAGAGTCTGTTACAATGGTCACCTCTATCTATGTCTTTGGTAGGTCGTATCAATGTTGTTAAAATGTATGTTCTCCCTAAATTTTTATATTTATTTCAATCAATCTCAATTTTCATTCCTAAATCTTTTTTTGATTCCTTAGACTATTATTTTGTCATATCTGTGGAAGAATAAGCGCTCTAGAATTAATAAAGTTTATCTCCAAAAATCTAAAAAAGAGGGTGGCATGGCTTTACCTAACTTTCATTTATATTATTGGGCAGCCAATATACGTTGTGCTACCTTTTGGTCTTTTTTCCATGGCCAACTCAAGTGCCCTAATTGGGTGGCAATGGAGTTGAGTTCCACTAAAGATTTATCTATCTCTGCACTTCTTGGCTCTGTACTCCCTAGTAGTTTGTCCAGATTAATTGTTAATCCTCTTGTTAGACACACTTTGTGTATATGGGCTCAGTTTAGGAAGTTTTATGGTTTCCATGGTTTTTCCTTTTCTAGCCCTATCTTACATAATCACCTTTTTTTACCTACAACGTATGATTCAGCATTCCATGATTGGTACAGGAAGGGCATTAGACATTTTGAAGATCTTTTTATTGATAATCGCTTCGCATCTTTTAAACAGCTCTCTGCCAAGTTCAATCTGCCCAATGCTCATTTCTTTAGATATCTCCAAATTAGTCACTTTATTAATCCTTTAATTCCTAACTTCCCTGAAATGCCTGAGAAAAATGTTATGGATTTATTTCTCTCTATTAATCCACTAGGTAAAGGTTTAATATCATTTATTCGTGATAAATTAGCATCCTTACGGCGGGCCCCTGTGGATAAAATTAGATTGGCTTGGGAGCATGATTTAAATATCTCCTTAGCTGATGAGACTTGGGATTCGATTCTCAAAGCGGTTAATTCAACCTCTCTTTGTGCTCGCCATTGCCTTTTACAGTTTAAGATTGTTCATAGAGCCCATATGTCTAAATCTAAACTATCTTGATTTTACCCTAACATTAGTCCTCTCTGTGATAAATGCAAAAGGGGCGAGGCCTCTCTCATTCATATGTACTGGTTTTGTCCTAGCTTGGAGAAATTTTGGAAAGATGTCTTCATAACTTTATCTTGTATTCTGAATCACCACCTAGAACCTAACCCTTTAATTGCTTTGTTTGGTTTTTTGGGTGAGACAGATTTACGTCTGAGTTCGACTAAGTGTCGAATATTATCTTTTGCTTCTCTCCTGGCTAGATGTTTAATCCTCCTTAGATGGAGGGATGTTGCCCCGCCCATGCATGCTCAATGGCTTAATGATATTATGTCCTGCTTAGACCTTGAAAAAATTCATTATTCAGTTCTTAATTCGGATACGAAGTTCCATAAGGTCTGGGGACCTTTATTGAGTATTTTCATAACCTTCCTCTTAACTAAGGTTTTTTTCGGTCCCTTGCTTTCAGCTCCTTTTTTGTTGGTAGTAGTCATTAATATCTTCTGTTGCTAAGTGTATTTACAGTTTTGGGGGTTTGAATGTCCTGATGTATACTCTCTAGATTGTGTTGTGGTTGGTCTGGAGTTCTTTTTTGTTGCAGGGCTTGGGGAGGATACTAATTTTACATATCTTCAATTTGGGTGCTTTCTCAATTATCTTCTTTTGTATTATATTATTATTGTATGTTTATTTTTGCACTGTATTAATGTTCTTCATTTCGATCTGGGTTTTTTTTATCTGTAGCGATGTAGAAAATGTATTAAAACTAATTTAAAAAAAGAAAAAAAGAAAGGGGTCCGCAGACCCCAGGTTGAAAAGCCCTGCCCTTAAAGTTCTGCTCGCTGGTATTTGATATTTCTTCTCCGGGGGGAAGAAAAGACTCTTTCTACCCTGTCTCCGCCTCTCATTGTTTAATAAACTTATATCGGTTCTCCTGATACTCCAGAGAAAATAATCCAAGCAAGTCTGCCTGACCTCTTTGGTATAGCTCATACCTTTTAATCCATGCAATATCCAAGTGAACCTGTTCTGTAGCCTCTCCAAAGCCTCCACATCCTTCCTATAACAGGGTGACCTGAACTGCACACAATACTGCAAGTGTAGTCGAGCTGAAGCTTTATCCAACTAAAACATGACTCTGGCCATACACCTGGCTCACAGTTTGGTCCCCCACTCTGGATCCCTTGGCTGCCATACTGGTGTAATGAGTGAGGCAGATACAAAGCCCCTCCAAGAGGACCACAACCCTGTCGTAGGGTTTGGAGGCTTGCCTGCCTCAATGTTGGCTGGAGTCAGAGCTTTGTGTTTTGGCTCTTGGTAGAGTCACCCATGCCAAACAGGTCAAAGGGTAGAGACCACCATTCCAACTCAGGACTAACAACCCTGATTGGTCAAACAAAACTATTGCAGAAACAGCAATGAAGAATCCTTCAACATCTGAGTGTGAGGATATTCCTGAGTCTCTGCATGACTGACAGTTGTGAAAACTGAGCTGCTGACATGAAAGAAGCCCTGAACACTGCCAAAGATGGAAGACATTCATTGCTGCCCTAAACACCAATGGCATAGTGGGCAGCAGAGAGAGAGAGAATAGATACAAGGCCATCATTTAGATACCCAATTATATGAGGGTTTAACTCAACAGCTAAAATCATTACAGCTTCAATCAACCACCCAAAGAGAACAGACATTTTTTTAAAAAAACACTTTTAATTCAAATTAAAAAAAACTGTGCAATGAAAACTATGCAGTAAGTAATATTCCATGTTCAATAAACTGATCATTTCAATTGACAATGGAATCATGAAAGTCATTTTAGATTTGAATCATTGCTCCAGGAGTTCAGTCCGTGTGTCGTATCAAGGCACAGCTGATGGGTTTGGTCTCAGTTTATTTTATTATCCCACTGCTCATTAATTAGGCCCAGATTTCCAGCTGTCAAAGACGGATAATGACTTCCCCTTCCACTTGTCCGTCCTGTAAATAGTCCTCTGCCTCACTTGCTGTGTTGTCCTCTGTGTCTTCCACCAAACTCATTGGAGCTGTCACATAACGGTAGTCGGCAGTGTCTGAAATAGCTGGGGCTTCCATATTGTCCAGACTTGGTTGGTCCACTTGCCAGCAGGCCGTACTGCGATCAGGATTGCACTCGGAAGCGCCTGCCCCACTCTGTAGGTTCATGTAGAAATGCTGGTGCGGCTCTGCGACTGGAGAAAGGCCCTGGAAGATGTTTTCCAGTGCCCCTTTCAAAGACTCAAACGTAGGCCTGTGCTTGGGTTCAGCATGCCAGCAGCTGCACATCAGGTCATACCTGTCTCAACAGAAAGGCAAAAGGTCCTCATTAGTTGGAGATGCCTCCTTTCCCGACCCCATGAAACATCTCCAAGGTTACTTGAGAATACCCATTCAGCATGGAAACAGGCCCTGTGGCCCATGGTGCCCTCCAAATGAGTCCTATTTTCCTCTTAATCCCTCCTGTTACGAATGAGGAGCAACTCTGATGGGCAGAAGGGTGCAAAGTCGCCCCACCCCCCCCCCCTTTTTGAGAATCGCAAAATCGCTACTATTTCGGGTCTGATACCCAGGAAATGAGAGAGATAAACAGCTCATGTCAGTAATGAGAGAGATTCAACGCAGGGATACACAAAGTGGAATGTCTCCTCCTAACAAAAGCGGAACAGAACCACTGATTACTGCTATTGTCTCTTGGAGAAGGAATTGTGTATTGAGTACTGTTCTATTCATTGAAACCCCTCAGGGGGCAACCAGAGTGGTCTGGTTGAGGGATTGCATCATCCCAACCTGATTGACACCTGAGTCCCCGTGAGTGAGGATAAAAGTAGGGTCTGGGGAAACACTCCTCAGACGCACCAGGAGAGACGCTACGAGACCGGTGGGGGGTTGTGTGTGTGTCCGCCCTTGCCTGGGTGATGAGTCCTCCACGGAACAGTCTAGCTAAAGGACGGAGGGGTCATACGTGAATGGCCACAACAACAACGCATTGACGGATCAAGATCATAAAAGGAAAGTTGGCAAGTTACTCTCACTCTCTCTCTCCAACAATTGCAACACAGTGATCAACAACTACCGCAGCCTGCATGAACTGAACTGAACTTTATATTTCCATCGGACAATTCATTATCCCCTAGACAACGATAGAGCTCATTTCTTATTGATTATTATTATACCCGCACTTTTAGGTTTAGTATTAATGTCGTATGTTATCTGTATATTTGCATTGATATTATTTTTGTGTATTTTTACTTATAAATACTGTTAAAAATAGTATCATCAGACTTCAACAGATACTCCTATCTTTGCTGGTAAGATACCCAGTTACGGGGTTCGTAACACTCCTACCTATTTATTTATCTAAATATCTTTTACCTGTTGTTATGGTACCAGCCTCAACCACTTTCTCTGACAGTTCATTCCTTGTACCCTCTACCCTCTGAATGAAGTTGCCCCTCAGGTTCCTTTCAATTCCTTCCCCTCTTACCTTAAACCCAAGCCCTTCAGATTTTAATCCCGTTCCCTGCTGTGTCCAGCCTGCCCAATCACTCCTTGTAACTCTGGCCTTGGAGTCCTAGCAGGATCCTCGTAAATCTTCTCTGCACTCTCTCCAGTCTAACGATGTCTTTCCTACAACAGTGTGACTAAAACTATTAACTATACACTGTGTGTTCTCACAAATGCTTTGTACAACTGCAACATATGTTCCAGTTCCTATAGTTGGTACCTTGACTGTTGAACACCAGTGTGCCAGATGCCTCCTTCACCACCTTGTCTACCAGTTTTTCAGCAAACTATGTACCAGTCAGTGTCTTTCCGTGCTCCTTTGTCATTCCATCAGATCAAGTCTAACCTGCACCTCCTTTAATGGTTCAATATCCTTTAGCCAATAAAAAAGCTTAATTTTGAAAGTTTTTGTAGAATCCCAACCTTAAACATTGAGGAGAGTATTCTGGATTTTTGCAAACTTTTCTATGAGCAATTACTCCAAAGATCATCTTTGAAATATTTGGCATTAATTCTAAGTTTCACTTGCTCTGTATTCTCACCATAGGAAACAACTACCTCCACAAGGAGCTCTATCTTGTGAGCTCTACCTCCTTTGCTCTACCAAAGGAGGTGTAAGGCTCTCCTTTCCTCCACTAACCTGCAGGTCACCCTTGGGCAAGGTGTAGCACCTACTTAGCCACCTCCCCCCACACCCCACCCCGATCGGGGTCACATGAAGCCATGGGAGCAGCTGGTGCATATCACAAGTCCTGGTTATGCGGCCACTGACGCCTGGCAGACAAGCTCTGAAGAGTATTGACAATGGTTGGGGTTACCTGTCTGGTAAAGACACTGCCCAGAAGAAGTCAATGGCAAACCACTTCTGAAGAAAAACTTGCCAAGAACAATCATGGTCGTGGAAAGACCCTGACCACCCATATTGTACAATAAGGCAGATAACGAACGAACACACTACCTTGATGTACTTGTGTTGGGAATGATCTGTCTGCTTTGCACTGTACATTGCTGTATGTGACAATATTAAATCAATTAACTATCACCATCCCTCCCCCATCTTCTCCGCACTTGAAAGCAAGCTTGTTTTCCTCTTTCCCGGTTCCCTAAATGTTGCAGACCCAAAGCATTAACCATTTCTCTTTCCACAGATGCTGTCTGGCCCACTGAAATTCCTGTTTTTATTTAAAATCGGGCCATAGTAGGAAGCCATTTGATTATAGTCATGGAACAATACAACAAAGAAATCAATCCTTCATATCCTCATATTTTCTCCTTTTAGAGCTATCGTCATTGTTTCCTATTTTTAATGTGCTCAGGTTGACTTCACAACATTAACTGGTTTCCTGCAAAAATGACCCGTTCTAACATTCTGTCATAGTTTGGTGTCACATGGAAAGACTTGGCCTATTTATGGGAGGTCCATCAATTATACTGCCCCACTTTACAGAATAAATTCTTGTTGATTCTATTATTGGATAATAGTAGTAGTAGTAGTAATAATGATAAGTAAATCCAACCCCAAACTTTCTTCATAGCACTGCTGACATCTCTAACCCAACAACTGCTTACATCTCCACATTCACAAAGCTTTTAAAATAGTGAAATATCCCAAGGGGTTTCTCAGTACAATTACATCATGACATCATGTTATGCCATGTGACCAGGTAGGTGAGAGCTAAGAAGGTAAGGTTAAAGGAGCATTTGGAAAGAAAATGAGGCCAAGAGGTTTAGGAGGAAAATTTGAAGCTTAGGGTCCTGGTCGTCAATGGAAGTGTAATGAAATTAAAGGGAGAATAGTGAGACCTACCAAAAGCTGAAAGACTTGTATAGAGTGATCATGGAGAGAATGAGGATCTGAGGGCACAGCCTCGGAATAAAGGGAAATCCCTTTAAAACTGAAATGAGGAGGAATTTCTCTAGCCAGAGAGAGGTGAATCTGTGGAATTTATTACAGAGGGCTGAGGAGGCCAAGCTATTGGGTGTATTTGAGGCAGATATTGATAGTTCTTGATTTTGAAGAAAGCTAAAGGTAGGAGAATGGGGTTGGATAAAAATGTGTTTCAGCAAAATAAAGTTGATTCGATGGGCCAAATGGCCTAATTCAGCTACTGTATCTTATGGTCTCATGGTGTATTGGGGGAGCTCTCAGGCGGTTACAAGGTTGAGGAAGGAGCAAGCCGCCATCACCATATTAAATAAAGGAGTTGTTTGATCGGGAGCTTGGGTAGGTCAGCAAATGATGTGAGCTGGCAGTGCATATAGGTTTCTGCCAAGAAGTGTACTTACAACTTATCGGTGCAGTTTGGGGGTTGCTTCAATCTCTGCCCAGATATGAGGTAGTCATAGAGCTCAGCATTCTCAACCCCTGGGTAGGGAGTTTGACCTCTTGATGCTATTTCCCACATGGTCACCCCGAATGACCACTGCAATAAAAATAAAGAACAGACAGTTAACTACAGAAGGCACATGCTCAAACCACACCAGCTTCAAACATTCCCCTGAGAAGACGCGAGAGACTGCAGATGCTGGAATCTGGAGCAACACACAAAATGCTGTAGGAACTCAGCAGGTCAGGTAGAGGGAAGTGGACAGTCGATATTTCAGGTTGAGACCCTTCATCTGGACCAAGGAAGGTTCTCAAGCTGAAATGTTGACTGTTTTATTTTACCAATGGGAAGGCAGAGAGGGCAGGCCAGTGATGTGTCAGAAATCTCACTGGGTCAGAGAAGGGGTGGTCCCACAGATCATCTGAATAAATAATCACTCAGGCCCGTCCAGCCGTCCAGGGAGACTGGCAGCCCAGAGGCTCAGGTGAATGTAGTGGCACGAGGAGCGAATGGGATGCAGGGGCCAGTGCGAGCGAGCAGGACTGAGATCCGGAGAAGGCTCAACAGCAGGAAGGGCATTCATATCAGTTTAAAGTCAGGACCTGAAATTAAAACATAACTGCAAATCTTTCATCTGTTCTAACAGGTGCTCCCAGACCTGAAATGTTCACTGCTTTTCTCTCTACAGATGTCACCTGACCTCCCAAGTTTATCCAACACTTTCTATTTTTATTTTAAATCGTGATGCAGTGAGAAGGGTGTTATGTGTTCTGGTTTTAACTGTCTCCAACTGCATTTAAAGCATTTAAGGCATTTAAAGCAGGGAGCTTGGTGACTTACACCTTTGTCAAGTTATAACACCTGGGATGCTCTTTGGAGCTGGCAAGCCCGCTTCTTCAGCACTTCTTCTCACTTATCCAGTGAATAGTTAACATTATTACAAGGTTGTGAAGACAGGAGTGTTTCAGCCCCTGATCTCTTAACCGCAAGATCACTGACAGCAAGATAAACAATTCCCAGCATGAGGCCTTCACCAATCAGACCACTCATCATCCATACTTAATTGCTGAATATGGTGATGAGGCTTTTCCACAACGATAGAGCCACCTGAACATATTCAGAGATCTGGTGAAAATGCACTGGCTCAGCGGGGAATCGGTACCGGAGTGAGAATGGACACCTGGCTGAGTGGTACCGCAATAACAACCTCTCGTAAGTTCGTCAGTAAGGATAGTTTGTCGATTTCAAGAAAGGGAAGGAGGCCAAACATATGCCAGTCATCGTGGGTGGACCAGTGATGGAGAGGTTCAGCAGCTTTAAATTCCCGGTTATTAACACAGTCATAGAATCAGAGAGCACTACAGCACAGAAACAGGCCCTCCTGCCCACCTGCTCCACGATGAACTGTCATTCTGCTTTGTCCTATCAACCTACAGCTGTACCTGGAGCTCAGCCCCCCATACCCCTCCAACCCATGTACTTATCCAAACTTCATTTAAATGCTACAATTAAACCCACATCCACCACTTCACAGCTCGTTCCACACTCTCACCACCTTCCTACTGAGGAAGTTCCCCCTCAGATTCCCCTTAAATATTTCAACTTTCACCCTTAACCTATAACCCCTAGTTCTAGTCTCATCCAAGCTTGCTTGCATTTACCCCTCATAATTTTTCATACCTCAAATGCATGTGCTGTCCTGTGCCAAGCACCTTAGATGCAATCCCAAGGAAGGCACGCCAGTGTCCTTACTCTCTTAGAGAGTTAAGGAGGTTCGGAATGTCACTGAACATGCCAACCAACTTCTACAGGTGTACTGTTGAAAGCATCCTGACTGGTTGTGTCATGGTCTGATTCGGCAATTGAAATTCACAGGAACGTAGGAAGCTGCAGAGAGTACTGAACTCAGTCCAATACGTTGAGGCACATCGCTCCCCACCACGTGTACTATCTACATGAGACATCATTTCAAGAAGGCAACAGCCATCATGAAGGATCCCCATCACCCATGCCATGACATTTTCTCACAGCTTCCATTGGACAGGACGTCCAGCTGTCTGAAGTCCCACACTACCAAGTTCAAGAAAAGCTGCTTCTCTTTAACCTCTCCATTCTTGAATCAACCTGCGCAGCCCTAACCATTACCTCAGTATAGGACACTTTGACCACTCATCACTTTGCACTACAATAGACTTACTCTTTTTTTGTTCTAATTGTGCTCTTTCCTATATAATTCTGTATACCTTGTGTTTATTTTTTTCTTTGTGAACGCTGCTTATCTGACGCTCTGTGCCTGTGACGCACACAAAATGCTGGCGGAACTCAGCAGGCCAGGCTGCATCTAGGAAAAGAGTACAGTCAACATTTCAGGCTGAGACCCTTCCGCTGGACTTCGGCCTGAAACGTCGACTGTACTCTTTTCCTAGATGCTGCCTGGCCTGCTGAGTTCCTCCAGCAATTTGTGTGTGTTGCTCGGATTACCAGTTTCTGCAGACTTTCTCTTCTCTGTGCCTGTGACGCTGCTGCAAATAAGTTTTTCATCGCACCAGTGTAGAAAATTACTTGTGCAGATGACAATAAACTCGATTTTGAATTAGTCTAAGAGGCCTTGAGAACTAAATGCAGTTTTCAGCCATTTTCTCTTCATTTTTACTGAGAGTAGTTTACTTCTGGATATGTGATTTTTTTTAAAGGACAGCTTGTTAGATGAGATACTTAGCTAGTCATTGTAACCATTGGAGGAGGATTGCAATGTGCCCACCTCTGCATTGCACTTTTAGCATAAGAAGAGGATAAATTTCTACACTGTAATCTGTTTGTGTCACGCTACTGTTTGTGGGATGTTGGCTGCTATCTGCATCTCACAGGCTGGCAGTTCCTTTGGGGCATGAGTAAGAGGCACAAATGAAAGTTTTCTCTGCCCATTTGGCTCAGCAGCTTAACCGTGCCTATTCCCTCGCCCTACTGCAAGAGGGACGAGAGTGGCCTTACAGATCCCCTTTTCTTACTTGGTTTCACAATTTGAGAAACAGCCTTGAAACATTTCAAAATCAGGCAACAGGTCACTAAGTGTTCACAGGCGAAAACAGAGATTTTTTGATCCAAAAAGAAAGCTGAGGCTGAGGTCAGATCAGCCACAATCATGTAGGCCTGCAGAGGAGGGCATATGGTCAAAGCCTCCTCCTGTTTATGCCCTTAAAGGACACAGCTGAGGATGAGGTGTCAGACTATACTTGAGCAATGTGACAGGTGTGGTCAATATATATACACACAGACTCTGTACATTACCACGTCACTGTAAACTGTGTAAACATTATCTGCCAAACTCTCCAGTGCAATCCATTTGACAGGCAGCTTGCTCATGCTCCCTTGTCTATAGTAATCTCCACTGTACAGCTTCCGAGATAAGCCAAAGTCGGCCACACATACACGCATGTCTTCGTCCAACCTAAAGAAAACATTAATAAATACTCAGTAACTACCTGGCTGGCTTTATTATGCTCTAGTTTCACAACGCACATAGACAGAGTTACCATTTAGTCATCAGATATAATTCAGCCCTGCTTGCAGAACAGTAACTTTGGGCATTAAGTCCCCGTCTGAAGACTCGAATGCAAATGCTTAGGCTGACACTTTGGAACACTGTCAAAAAGCAGCTGACTTCTGAAGAAGATATTGTAAATCATTTAATGCGCCTGCTGTTTCCTATGTTTTATTTTCAAGGGGTCCTTTTTTTGCAATGAGAATAGATTATAAAAGCAAGGACATCTTGCTGACTGCTAATCAGGCATTGGTCAGACCTCATTTGCAATATTGTAAGCAGCTTTGGCCCCATCTCTAAGGATAATTGTGCTGGCCATGGAGCAGGTCCAGAAGAGGATCACAAGAATGACCACAGCTCAACAAGGGCGTAACGTTTGATGGCGCAGGGCCTGTACTCAATGGAGTTCAGAAGGATGAAGGGGGAATCTCACTGAACCCTACCAGATGCTGAATGGCCTAGTCAGAGTGAACATGGAGAAGGATAATGCCATTAGTAGGAAAGTCTAGAGTCAGAGGGCACAGCCTCAAAATAAAGGGTCATCCCTACAGAACTGAGGATGAGGAGGGATTTCTTCAGCCAAGGGAGATGAATCTGTGGAATTCAAGGGGCGTAGAAGCCAAATCAATGGGTTTATTTAGAGCAGATAAGTTCTTGACTGGTAAGGGGTGTAAGGAGAAGGCAGGAGAATGGGATTCTAATGGTCTAAATTTGCCCCTAGATCTTTTGATCTGATCACTCTCTTTCTCCAACTATGAGACTTAGTATTTTGTGTTGACTTTGATAACTGGCAAACTTCTTTTCTCTTTTAGTTGTTCTTAGTACACGTTCTGGCATCTGCTGTTCTATTTATCTCACCCTGTTCTGCAGGACCTGTGCTAAGCAAGCACATCATTTACTCTCCCCTTTAACCTGAGAGTACCCGTGGTCCTATTGGGGCAGAGAGCTCTTCAGAGAAATAAATGGATTCTATATTGTATTGAGTTACTTTCTAAACCTGTGGCCTTATCGGCATCTGTGGACAATTCCGCTGCATCCTGTTGAGATGAGCATTACCTTGAACACCGTTTTGAGTCTCCCCCTTTAACACACAACATTGAACCCAAATCCCATTTTGACTTATGTTACATAGATATTCAAACATCGTCAGGCTGTTAACTAAATTAGGTTCACTCATAATTACTAATTCTAATATGATTTACCTCTTATTCATTCCAGGATATCTAGTTCATGTTAATAACAGAATTCTAAGCTTAACTCTGTTTTGCATTCAACACACAGAAGATGCTGGAGGAACACAACAGGCCAGGCAGCATCTATGGAAAAGAGTAAACAGTCCACGTTTTGGGCCAAGACCTTTCATCAGGACGGGAAAAAATGCATTCACTATTTTTCCATTCAGCCATGTTGCAGTTACCAGTTTATCCTTCTCACCAGTCTGGTTCAGAAGGAAAACATCACAATTACCTGCTTGCCCCTGGTCCCAATGCCCTATCACTAACCTCATCTCATCCCCATCTCAACATACACGGCCTTGTTCTCTCATTTACCCCCTTTCTCACGGCATTTCCCCTTCCTACTCCTCCAAAATTCCTTCAAGTTGAGATGACGGATCTCTCCCTTTGGCAGCAGGTGAGAGATACACCACAGGGGCTCTCTTCTTACTCACTCACTGCCTGTCATGCTGCTGGCATTTAGGGCAGCAATGATGATCCTCCATCTCTGGCGGTGTTCAGGACTTCCTTCATCATCTCAGTAGCTTCGTCTTGGTTTTCACGACTGTCAGTCATGCAAGTCCCAGGTGGAGACTCAGGAATACGGTCACACTGAGATGTAGAAGGATTCCTCGTTGCTGTTTCCACAACAATTTTGTTTTACCAGTCAGGGTTGTTAGCACTGAGCTAAATCCCAAAACCTGGAGATCCGGTGACCACTCTTAGTCTGGCCTCTACCCTTTGACCTGTTTTTTTCATGGGTGACCCTACCAAGAGTCAAAGCACAAAGCCCTGACTCCAGCCAACATAGTTCTCTGGATCACTGAGGCACGCAAGCCTCCAAACCCGATGACAAGGTTGTGATCCTCCTGGAGGAATGCAATTTCCAAAGGACACTGTCTGTCTCCATTAACACTTGAAGGAGCTATTCTGTCACCTTACCAAGAGGTTTCAATATTATCCCCAGAGACAGTAAAAGCATCGTAGTCCCTGAACACAAGCGCTCTGTGAAGCGTGTGGCAAAGGTCTGAAACAACTGGTCAGATACTCTTATCCCTTCCGTTCATGACTGGTGTGTGCCGTTTCTGCTGCAGCTCACACTCCACACAGGAGAATCCCATTAGAGGAGTCGTCGTGGAGCAGTGTACAGGACACACCTGAAGCTGCACTTGCAGTATGATGTTCAGCTTTGGCCATCTTTTTGTAGGAAAGATGTTATTTAACCGGAAAGAGTGCAGAGAAGATTTACAAGAATGTTGCCAGGACTTGAGGGACTGTGTTCTAGGTGGAGGTTGGACAGGCAGGGACTGTATTCCTTAGAGTGTAGGAGACTGAGAGGCAATCTTATCCTGTATAAAATCATGCGGGCAGCTTTGCCACACAGATGAATGAGGAATGAGCTGCCAGAGGAAGTGGCTGAAGCAGGTAGAATAACAACTTTTAGGAGACGGTGGGGCAGATACTGGCAAATGGGATTAGCTTGGGTTGGACATCTTGATCAGAATGAAGTGGTTGGGCCAAAAGCCTGTTTCGTGTTGTATGACACTATGAAGTTGAGCCAAACTCCCACAAATACAGTTCAGATATTGCATGTGGTTTGGCAAGATGTCCTATTGTTTGTGGAAAATTCCTGCAGTGTACCAACATATGAAAGAAGGAATGCATTCCTAGAAAGCATGATTTTCGGTAATGTGAACTGTTTTGTGCTTATTCTTTCACATAAATCCAACAAGAGCAAATTTTCATTCCATATCTCAGCTTTTTTTGGCAGTGATATGCAACTCTGGAGCCTGAATTTCTGCTACCCGAACTGTCATAATATGGGAAAGTGCTGTCGCAGGAAAGGAGAATCCATTATCAGGGATCTCCACCACCCAGGACATGCTCTGCTATCAGGAAGAAGGTACAGAAGCCTCAGGACTCACATCACCAGGTTCAGGAGCAGTTATTACCCCCCAGCCATCAGGCTCCTGAACAGGGGGGATAACTTCACTCAACTTCACTTGCCCTATCACTGAAGTGTTCCTACAACCTATGGATTCACTTTCAAGGACTCTTCATCTCATGTTCTCAATATTTATTGCTTATTTATCTATTATTATTTTTCCCTTTTGTATTTGCATTTTGTTGTCTTTTGCACACTTCTTGTTTCTCCGTCCTGTCGGTGCGGTCTTTCGTTGATTCTATTATGGTTGCTGGATTTACTGAATATGCCCACAAGAAAATGAATCTCAAGGTTATATGTGACTACAATAATGCGCTTTGATAATAAATTTACTTTGATACATTGAGTAACTAAGATCATTTTGACTTTGGAGATTGTAACTATTAAGCTAATATCAAAACAATATCATTAGCCACAAAAACCACAGTGCTAATCAAATAATTTTCACCAACCAGTAAATTACTAAGCAATAATATACAATAGGCAGTTAAATACTTACCTATATCTCACCTCTACACAGTATGAATGCATCAGAGAGCTTTCCCCCCACCCTCCACACTTCCACCTACAGGCGCTTCACTGCTGCGTCTCCCACTGTCCAGGCACGTTATCTCCATTAAACTCCCCTCCTCCCACAAGATACACTTCAGGCTACTTCTCTCTATAGCAGCCAGACTGAAATTATTGCAGTGAATTGGGAAAATAGTGTCTCCGTACTCAATCTTGGCCTCGAAACCATCAGCGAGTCCACCCCATCCCACTCACATGCAGTTGCGAGCAGCCAGATCCCTGTGGATGAAGTTCTTGCTGCTCAGGTATTCCATTCCCTTGGCAATGTCAATCATAAAATTCAACAGCTTTTGAAAAGGAATCTCCTGGAAGAGGACAAAGGAGACATGGTCAACTGGCAAATAGAGACACTGACCTCATCTAGTGAATATGGGACAAGAGGGAGGTAGGGAAAGGACAATGACATACTTTGGGGTAAGGGATGGGCCTCCAAGTTCAAACTCATTGTGCATACACAGGGTCATGAACATTAACTTTTTTACAGCAGAAAGGCAGTACAGGACGAGGACAAACTTAAATTAACAGATTTCTCTATTGCCTACAAGTGTGCAAAATAAACAACAGAATTAATAAAAACCTGCACAAGACTGAGGGAGAGAGGACGAAGTTATGTTGTCCAACGTGGCCATGACAGAGAAGAAATAGTGCTGAACTTCCAATAGAGGTAATTGGAGAAAAAGAAGTCTGAACACTCACTGGGTAACAAGGATAAGCAAAGACAAAACATTTTAATTCTAGCACCTGCAGTTTTACTGATCTTTTTTTGTGTTTTGTTTTAATTGGAGTGCTAAAAGAGGAAATTACAACACATTTGGATAGCAGTAGAAGGATCAGTCTGAGTCAGCATGGATTTATGAAGGGAAAATCATGCTTGACTAATCTTCTGGAGTTTTTTGAGGATGTAACTATGAAAATGGACAAGGGACAGCCAGTGGATGTAGTGTACCTGGACTTCCAGAAAGCTTTTGATAAAGTTCCACATAGGAGATTAGTGGGCAAAATTAGGGCACATGGTATTGGGGGCAGAGTACTGACATGGATTGAAAATTGGCTGGCTGACAGGAAACAAAGTGTAGCGATTAACGGGTCCCTTTCGGAATGGCAGGCTGTGACCAGTGGGGTACCGCAAGGTTCAGTGCTGGGACCGCAGCTGTTTACAATATACATTCATGATTTAGATGAAGGGATTAAAAGTAACATTAGCAAATTTGCCGATGACACAAAGCTGGGTGGCAGTGTGAAATGTCAGGAGGATGTTATGAGAATGCAGGGTGACTTGGACAGGTTGGGTGAGTGGGCAAATGTATGGCAGATGCAGTTTAATGTGGATAACTGTGAGGTTATCCACTTTGGTGGCAAGAACAGGAAGGCAGATTACTATCTAAATGGAGTCAAGTTAGGAAAAGGGGAAGTACAACGAGATCTAGGTGTTCTTGTACATCAGGCAATGAAAGCAAGCATGCAGGTACAGCAGGTAGTGAAGAAAGCTAATGGCATGCTGGCCTTTATAACAAGAGGAATTGAGTATAGGAGTAAAGAGGTCCTTCTGCAGCTGTACAGGGCCCTGGTGAGACCCCACCTGGAGTATTGTGTGCAGTTTTGGTCTCCAAATTTGAGGAAGGACATTCTTGCTAATGAGGGAGTGCAGCGTAGGTTCACAAGGTTAATTCCCGGAATGGCGGGACTGTCATATGTTGAAAGATTGGAGCGACTGGGCTTGTATACACTGGAATTTAGAAGGATGAGAGGGGATCTGATTGAAACATATAAGATTATTAAAGGATTGGACACACTGGAGACAGGAAGCATGTTACTGCTGATGGGTGAGTCCAGAACTAGAGGCCACAGTTTAAGAATAAGGGGTAGGCCATTTAGAACAGAGATGCGGAAAAACTTTTTCACCCAGAGAGTGGTGGATATGTGGAATGCTCTGCCCCAGAAGGCAGTGGAGGCCAAGTCTCTGGATGCATTCAAGAGAGAGTTAGATAGAGCTCTTATAGATAGCGGGGTCAAGGGATATGGGGAGAGGGCAAGAACAGGGTACTGATTGTGTATGATCAGCCATGATCACAGTGAATGGCGGTGCTGGCTAGAAGGGCCAAATGGCCTACTCCTGCACCTACTGTCTATTGTCTAATGGAAAAGAGGAGACACGCGAGGCTGCAGATGCCGGAAGCTGGAGCAACAGTCTGCTGGAAGAGCTCAGCGGGTGGAGCAGCATCTGTGGGAGGAAGGGAATTGTCGACACGCCAGACGGTAACCCTGTACTCAGACTGCGAGCCTCAAAAGGAAAAGAGGACGCTGACGAGTCAATTGCAGAGAATGGAACCTGCAAAGTCTGTGGAGGAAGCTGTCCAAGGGGGCGGGGTGCAGAAAGATGGCTTGAAATGGTACTGTTAAAGGAAGAGGACTGTAAGTTAAATACCAGCAAGAGAACTTTGAATTTGTGCGGGTTAGTTGCCGACAAATGGGGAACGGTTGAAAACGAACAAGGAATGGTTCAACATGTGGACGGCTGCAGAGGGACTGTGGTGAACAGGGGCCTAATGCCTAGGATATAAAAACCAGCACACCAGGACATAGGCAGGAGAAAGAAAGAATGAAACACGCTCCAGTTGGGATGGCAGAGGATCGGGATGCAAGGGGAAAGGTAGAGAAATTGCCTAATAGAGAGAGGTGGGAAAAATGTTCCAAAGAGAGGGGGGGAGAGAGAGGGAGAAAGGGGAGGAGGGGGGTAGAGAGAGGGGGCAGGGGGAGGGGTGGGTAGGGGAGAGGGGGGTGGGGGAGAGATGGGGAAGAGAGAAGGAGAGAGAGAGGAGTTGAGAGAAGATCGTGGGGAGGGGGAGGGTGAAAGGTGAGGGGAAGAGAGGAGAGGGAAAGGGAGGGGGAAGGGGAGGGGAAGAGGGGAGGGGAAGAGGGGAGGGGAAGAGGGGAGGGGAAGAGGAGAGGGGAAGAGGAGAGGGGAAGAGGGGAGGGAGAGGGAGGAGAGAGAGGGAGGAGAGAGAGGGAGGAGAGAGAGGGAGGAGAGAGAGGGAGAACTTATTAGGATGTTCCTGAGTAATGTGATGGTCAGAATATCAGGAACCAGAGTTTCATTTAATCTGGATTTATCATTTGCAGCTGGATTGTAACAGCACTCGGTGCCACATACTGACTTCCGTATGTTACTCAGTCTAATTGTGCAGTTGGAAGGCTCATGGAGTGAAAAGTAATCTTTGAAAGCAACAGAATCAGGCATCTAACCATCTGTTTCAGCCAGCTTTCTCTTCTGTAGACTGCTAGTTTCAATATGAGCCCATTTAACATTTCAACCAATATTGCCCACACAAATTTCAGGAGAACAATGTTCAGCAGGTTTGTTTTATGAGTGATAGCTGGGTGACATCATATGCAGCGTGGTCACGGCAGGATGAACTCAGTCTATAGAAAGGACTCACCCACAGAATGTGGGTTACAACAGCAAGTGAGCAGGTTGTTTGTGTGGAATGTAATTACTTTTAATCAAACAGGGAAAATGACTACAACTCCTCAGCTCGTTTTCTTTTCTCAACTAGAGTGTTGATTCTTGGTTTTGTAGACACAGATTGTCGTCTAGCGTGACAGACCAGACCAGCTACACTTCAGGGCAGGACTCACACTTCAGCCTGCAACCGTTCCGCCATGTTTCTTCACCGGGGAGGGGAGCACTCTGGAATTCCAGATGAGATTCCCCAACAGGTCATGGGCCAGAATCTCTCCCTAAAGTGTGCAGCATCACAACCTACAGTACACGGGGCTATTTAACAAGCAGGTCAAATCACCTTTAACACTAAGCTATACCCCAGGACAAGAGAGAAGAGGGCCGGCCTTTAAACGAACAAAGCTGACTTACAACGGGTTGGTCTCCCAGCCTGGACAGGACAAGGTAGGTGTGAAGGTCTCCGTGCTTCATGAATGGCAGCAGGACCATGGGAACAGGAAGTCTCCGGTGAGGTCGACTCTGGAGACTCACTCCTAGGAAGCACAGAGATGCAGAAGGAGGAAAAATAAGGAATGATAACTTGACTTCAGGCAGGCCACAAAGGTGTTGACTACACACCTCCCAATGTGTCTGGATTGAGTAGGGCACTCCTTGGTTTTACAAACACCCAGATGGGACCATATGAAAGAGTGGCCTTGACCTTTCCTGAGAAATGCTTACATCAGGAGAATCAGGAATTCTGCACAAGCACAGCACCTGCCAACAATTCCCCAGCGGCTCCCGTGTGGAGAAGTGCTGGGGTGAACACACGCAAGGAGAGCAACAAAGGGCAAGTGCAGGGCCTCACAGGCAGCTGACACGTTTGATTTATCCTCGTTGTTTTAAGTTTTCTTTTTTTGTGGTAAAATCACAGTCACAGAGTGACAGAGACATTTCACATGGGAACGGGCCCTTTACTACACCGACTCCCCATTTCCCTTCAACCACCCATTCACATCAATTACACTTCACTCTCTCCAGACTCCCATCAACTCCCATTACACTTCACTCTCTACAGACTCCCATCAACTCCCATTACACTTCACTCTCTCCAGACTCCCATCAACTCCCATTACACTTCACTCTCTCCAGACTCCCATCAACTCCCATTACACTTCACTCTCTCCAGACTCCCATCAACTCCCATTACACTTCACTCTCTCCAGACTCCCATCAACTCCCATTACACTTCACTCTCTCCAGACTCCCATCAACTCTCATTACACTTCACTCTCTCCAGACTCCCATCAACTCCCATTACACTTCACTCTCTCCAGACTCCCATCAACTCCCATTACACTTCACTCTCTACAGACTCCCATCAACTCCCATTACACTTCACTCTCTCCAGACTCCCATCAACTCCCATTACACTTCACTCTCTCCAGACTCCCATCAACTCCCATTACACTTCACTCTCTCCAGACTCCCATTAACTCCCATTACACTTCACTCTCTACAGACTCCCATCAACTCCCATTACACTTCACTCTCTCCAGACTCCCATCAACTCCCATTACACTTCACTCTCTCCAGACTCCCATCAACTCCCATTACACTTCACTCTCTCCAGACTCCCATCAACTCTCATTACACTTCACTCTCTCCAGACTCCCATCAACTCCTCCCCAGCTTCTACCAACCCCCCGCACGCCAGAAACCGCTGACAGTGGCCGGCCGGCCTAGCAACATTTTTGAAATGTGAGAGGAAACCAGGACATGGGTGGGGGGGGGGGGGGGGGTCACAGGAAGAACGTGCAAACTCCACACAGAGGTCAGGATTGAACTGGGCCTCTGGAGATGTGAGACGGGTTCTCTACTGAATGCACCACTGTGCCACACTTAAGCACTTCTATTTTTAAAATCTTAACTTTTAAATCAATGGTGCACGTGTCCCTCTATTTGATTGACAGTTGTCTACTTTAAAGTCTTTGAGTCTTTATGCCTTTGATTTCTGAAGCTATTTTTAACGAGTGTACAATGCTCTATCCCTATGGGTGGGAATGCTCGGCACCAAATTACCTCCACGTGCTTCCTACAGTCTTATAGCCTGAAAGTCATACAGCATTGAAAAAGCCCCTGTAGCCAGACACACCCAGGCCAGCATTTTGTCCATCTGCAGTATCCGTTTGCCTCCATTAGGACCATATTCTTTTAAGCCTTGCTCCAAATGTTTGTCTCCAATTCCACCACCTCCTCTGGCAGCGCTTTCCAGCTGTCAAACACTCTCTCCGTAAAAAAAAAAAACCCTCAAATCCTCTTTCAGATCGCAGCCAGTACGGGGCTTTTGAAAGACAGACTTTGGTAAGGGACAACAGGAAGAAGATATCACTGCTCTTCTCTGATTGGGGCTGGAAGCACTGGTGTAGAATTTTCTGCTGCAGGACGAGGCCTGCACTCACTATTTCTAACTCAGATGTTCTCCCCCCCCCCCCCCCACCACGAGCCACAATTGCCAGGGGCTACCACTTGCAGGGCCTGCCCATGGCGTCCTACCCTCGCAGTGTGGTGCAGGCAGCACCTGAACCTGGGCCTACCCTCGCAGTGTGCTGCCTGTGTGGAATCCGCATGTTCTCCCGGTGACCCTGCTGGCTTCGGTTTCCACCCACACACCAAAGATACGCGGGTTGGGAGATGAATTACCCCTCGTTAATTTTCCCTTGTGAGAAGGCGAGTGGGAGATTCTGGTACTCGGATTTCCACCCACACACCATAGTTATGTGGGTTGGCAGGTTAATCACCCTCAGTTAATTTTCCCTTGTGAGAAGGTGAGCGGGAGAATGTGGGAGAGTCGATGAGAATGTGTGGAGAATAAACTGGGATTCGTACAGTCGGGTGCTTAATGTTCAGCATAGGCTCAGTGGGCCGAATGGCCTTTACCCACGCTGTACAACTCCATATCTCCACCTAGTTTGAACAAACTACATGCAGGCAGAGTAGAGCTGTAATCACCTAAAATACACAAGCTAGGACAGATTTTTAATCTAAATATCCAAAAGAAATAACACAATCTAACTCCTCTACCCAATAAGGTGCCCACTGAGTGTATGTGTAGTGTATTTAATATTGCAGTGATAGTGTAAATATATTATTTCATTAAGCATTCTTTCTTGGCATTATGGGTTATATGTATGAAGTACGTGAATGGCATACGTCACTACTCCACTGTGTCATAAGTGAGTGCCTCACTAAAGTGAAGTGGACATGATTTCTCAGCCTCGCGTGTTCCAATTCATTTCTGGAGTTACAAAACATAACAGTTTGCTTGTGGTCTTCTGATGCTGTAGCCCGCTCACTTCAAGGTTCGACATGTGTACGTTCAGAGGTGCTCTTCTGCACACCACTGTTGTAACACATGGTTATTTGAGTTACCGTCACCTTCCTGTCAGCTTGAACCAACTGGGCCACTCTCTTCTGACCTCTCATTAACGAGGTGTTCTTGCCCACAGAATTCCCACTCACAGGACTTTTGTTTTGTTTTTTGCACCATTCTCTGTAAACTTTAGAGACTGCTGTGCATGAAAATCCCAGGAGATCAGCAGATTCTGAGATACGCAAACCACCCTGGCTGGCACCAACAATCATTCCATAGTTAAAGTCACTTCGATCACATTTCCTCCCCATTATGATGTTTGGTCTGAACAATAACTAAAACACTAGACTATGTCTATGTGTTTTTATGCATTGTGCTGCTGCCACTTTATTGGCTGATTAGACATTTGCATTAATGAGCAGATGTACAGGCGTACCTAATAAAGTGGCCACCGAATGTTGTCCAAAATCCATTTTTCATGTCACCTGGGGTATCTGCTCACTAGGGGACTGCTGAGCGCTGAAATCCAGCCCAAGGTGGTATAAAGCCCTTGGATTCCTCCGCCCATGGTAACTCTCCCAGATTGACTTGGAGTGCTCCAGGGATAGGCCCCCTGCTGTGAGCACACCCAGGAGAAAAGACTTTGTTTGATCACTTGGTTTTGTAGAATGGAGAAGCTCTTTTGATAGGCATTGTTTGAATGACTCACTTCAACCCAGTGTGGACATCAGGAGGTAATCCCCTCAGACAATCACTGAGGGGGAAGTGAGAGCAACATGATTGGGTGCGGAATGTCATGTGACATAGCCCTGTCCACCCAGACTCGGTGGTACAGTGTGCCCCTTTAAGTGGGTTCAGCACCGAGGGTACCAGATGGCACTGTTTCCCATCTGCCCACCTTTACCATTTTCCCACTACACCCTCACCCCTGGCTCACTCACCAATAATCTTAATGATGTTTGGGTGGTCGAATTCCTTCATGCAGGCTGCCTCTCGCAAGAATTCCTCATTGTCTCCGGGTGCACAGATTTCAGCTGCATGGGAGAGGGAGAAAGGAACAGATATGAATCATCCATCTTTTCCAGTCTGCTCCACCCTTCAACTAGGTTATGGTTGGCTCCCATTCAAAGTCCTCTGCCACCTTGGTTTACCATCCTTCCATATCCTTGTTGTCAGTAAAACTAAAGAGGTGATTGTTGACTTAATTGAGAGAAGGAGAGTGGATATGCACCAGTCTACACTGAGGAATTGGCAGTGGATAGGGCCAGGGCTTTTAGTTCCTTTGGTTCACATAGCAGATGACTTGTACTTTGCATAGCACATAGATGCAATCACAAGGATGGTACATAAGCGTCTTTATTTTCTTGGGAAATTCAGGAGGCTTGGCATGTCTAACAAACGCTCTAGAAACTTCTACAGATTTGCTGCTGGAAATACTCTGGCTGGTTGCATCATAGCTTTGTATGGCAATCGGAACATGCAGGAACAAAGGAAGCCACAGAGGATAGTGGACTCAGTCTGATACATCATGGCACGATTACAGTACTCCCCAACGTCAGTAGAACCTATATAAGATGTTGCCTTGAGGAAATATTCATTATCAAAAATCCCAACCATCCAGACCATGCCATCTTCTCATCAATATCCATCATCAAAAATCCCAACCATCCAGACCATGCCATCTTCTCATCAATATCCATCGTCAAAAATCCCAACCATCCAGACCATGCCATCTTCTCATCAATATCCATCGTCAAAAATCCCAACCATCCAGACCATGCCATCTTCTCATCAATATCCATTGTCAAAAATCCCAACCATCCAGACCATGTCATCTTCTCATCAATATCCATCATCAAAAATCCCAACCATCCAGACCATGCCATCTTCTCATCAATATCCATCGTCAACAATCCCAACCATCCAGACTATGCCATCTTCTCATCAATATCTATCATCAAAAATCCCAACCATCCAGACCATGTCATCTTTTCATCAATATCCATCGTCAACAATCCCAACCATCCAGACTATGCCATCTTCTGAGATCTACCATTAGGCAGGAGGAACAGAAAACTGATTTTCCACACCAAGGACAGCTACTTCCTTTCAACCACTCATTTTTCAAACCAACCTGCACGATCTGAATCACACAGCTGAAGGAAATGCAGTCAGTGGAGGAATTAGTGACCACCAGGGAGGGTAAGAGAGAGGGGGAGGGAAGTAGTCAGGGAGGTCTTAGAGGACATCTCAGTCTAGAGCTGATTTCCCATTTTGGAAACTTCAGAGCACTATGGAGCAGCTTTTGCACTACCCTAGACTTGTCTCTTGATTGTGCATTTTTTGCACTAATGTTTTATTTTACAATTTTTGTGTCACTGTCCTGCGTAATTTATGTACAACTTTGTCCTGCTGTCTGTATCTGCATGTTGCTTAAAGCGAGTTTTTCCATTGTCTTTGTACTTCAGTGTACATGTGCACATGACAATAAACTTGACTTGATTTGAACATGGTGCGGGTCAACGTTCTTCTGAGGTGTGGAGCCAAAGTCAAGATCATGATACAGTGAGTGTCTCAGGGGTGTAGCAAAAGGGAGCACAAGTCAATAGTGATAAGCAACTCGGTAGTGGGCTGACTGAACAGATGCTTCACTAGCCGTCAATATGAGTCGCGGGTGGTGGGTTGCCTCACTGGAGGTCAGGACATTCTCAGTGGGGTGACGCAAACACCCGGAGGGGTGGCTCGTATTCAGTGAAATGAGGGACGAGGTGCTGTCATTTGAATTTAGGGAGCTAAAGTTCAAAAGAAATTTATTATCAAAGTACATATATGTCATCATTTTAAACCCTGATACTCATTTTCTTGTGGGCTCCTGTACCTTCTTCCTGATGACAATAAATCCAATAATCATAATAAAATCAATGAGAATCAATAAAATCAATCAACCAGTGTGCAAAAGACAGCAAATTGTGCGAATACAAGAAGAAAGAAAAGAAACAATGATAATAATAAATAAACAATGAATATAAAGAACAAGAAATGAAGAGTCCTCGAAAGTGAGTCCATAGTTTGTGAGAACAGTTCAGTGATGGAGCAAGTGAAGTCATCCACTTTGGTTCAAGAGCCTGATGGTTGACGGGCAGTAACTGTTCCTGAACCTGGTGGTGTGAGTCCTGAGGCTCCTGTACCTTCTTCCTGATGGCAGCAGCGACAAAGAGCATGGCCTGGGTGTTGGGGGTCTCTGCTTTCCTGCAACAAAGCTACATGTAGATGTGGGGGAGAGGGAGGTGGGGCTTTACTCATGATGGACTGGGCCACACCCACTACTTCTTGTAGTGTTTTCCAGTCAATGGCATAGGTGCTTCCATACCAGGCTGTGATGCAACCAGTCAATATACTCTCTGTTGTCTGTTTAATATTTGAGTAATATTGTAAACATATTGTTTGATTAAGCATTCTTGTTTGTTTAAATGATTCATTATGGACTAGTGGTGTTCCACAGAGATCTGTCCTAGGACCCCAGCCCTTTGTGATTTTTATAGATGACCTGGATGAGGAAGTAGAAGGGTGAGTTAGTAAGTTTGCTGATAACACAAAGATCGAGGGTGTTGTGGAGAGTCTGGTGGGTCAAAGGTTATAGCGGGACATCGATAGGATGCAAAACTGGGCTGAGAAGTGGCAGAATATAGTATTATTAGTAAGACTCTTGGCAGTGTGGAGGATCAGAGAGATCTTGGGGTTCGTGTCCATAGGACACTCAAAGCTGCTGCGCAGGTTGACAGTGTTAAGAAGGCGTATGGTATATTGGCCTTCATCAACCGTAGGATTGAGTTCAAGTGCCGTGAGGTAATGTTGCAGCTATATAGGACCTTGGTCAGACCCCACCTGGAGTACTGTGCTCAGTTCTGGTCACCTCACTAGAGGAAGGATGTGGATACTATTGACAGGGTGCAGAGGAGATTTACAAAGATGTTGCCTGGATTGGAGAGTGTGCCTTATAAAAATAGGTTGAGTGAACTCGGCCTTTTCTCCTTGGAGCGATGGAAGATGAGAGGTGACCCGATAGAGGTGTTTAATAAGATGAGAGGCATTGATCATGTGGATAGTCAGAGGCTTTTACCCAGGGCTGAAATGGCTAACACGAGAGGGCACAGTTTTAAGGTGACTGGAAGCAGGTACAGAGGGATGTCTGGGATAAGTTTTTCACATGGAGAGTGGTGGGTGCGTGGAATGCACTGCTGGTGACGGTGGTGGAGGCGGATACGATAGGGTCTTTTAAGAGACTCTTTGATAGGTACATGGAGCTTAGAAAAATAGAGGGCTTGGCAGTAGGGGAATTCTAGACAGTTTCTAGAGTAGGTTATATGGTCGGCACAACAATGTGGGCCAAAGAGCCTGGAATGTGCTGTCGGTTTCTATGCTCTATATTCTATGATTATGTGTAAAAGTAAGTGTATTGCATATGTCACAACGCTACCACACCTCCATTAAAGTAAAAACTAAAGTTAGATTTGCTTTCCCAGCACTCTTGTTTTCTATTTGATTAGCTTAATGTTTTGGAGTTACAGAACACAACAGCGGTAACAAGGTATTTTAAAAGCGAATCCAAGACGGCTCTCAACCTGTTGAAGTGCAGCGAGAGATTGATGTGTTTGATTCCACAACAGATAACTGGATTTTAATACTGAACGGATTGTGGAGTGTTTTAAAGCAAATGAAATAGCCAATGAGAACCAAGTACCAATTTTGCTGAGTGCATTGGGTTTAAATGCATATAATTTGCTTAGGAATTTGACAGCTCCAACCAACCAAACCAGCCAAAATGAGCTTTGCTGATATTGTGCAAGTAATGCAGGAACATTTAGAATCAAAACTATTACTGATTGCAGAATGCTTTAGGTTTCATAAGTGAATCAAAAAGAAAGGGAGTCCATTTCAGTATAGATGGATGAATTGTTGTCTGAGCATTGTCAGCTCAGTGATGGGCTTAATGATGCCCTGAGGGATCATTTAGTTTGTGGAATCTTACAAGAAAGCATTCAAAAACAGCGGACAGAGATGCAATTGAGTTGCAGTCAGAAAGGAAAGTGAGCGTGAACAAAATTCATACATCTAGATGGAGGCTTACCTGACTAAACAAATTGTGTTACTGTTGTAGCTGAGGCTCATATACACCAGACCAATGCAGGCTTAAAGGTTAAACTTGCTGAAAATGAAACAAACTAGGATACATACAAAGAGCATGTCAGGCAGACAAAAATAAATGGTCTGCACAGGGAAGAGAAAAATCTAGAAAATCAGGTTGCAGTTATCTGCATGCTGTTGATGAAAACTCTAATAGTGATGAGAGTGACACAGGGTTGGGTAGCTTCAAGATTTACAATGTGGAAACTGACAATAGACAAGCAATATGGCTTGTATCAGTAGGGAATGGCGAATTGATTAAAATGGAATTGGACACTGGCTTGGCTGCTTCAGTCATTTCAAAGATACTGAACTGAAGCCTGCGGATATCCAACTAAGGATTTAAACTGGAGAAAACCTAACTCCTGAGGGAATGACATTCATAACAGTGAAACACAACAATCAACAAGCCACTTTGGGCTCGTATGTGGCAAAAACAGAAGGACCAGCATTGTGGCTGGTGATTGGCTAAGACAACAAACAAGTGACTAGGAGATCCATTCACCAATTGCATGCCACATCCCCTGCAATGAAGCCATCTGAAAGCGAATGAAGAAAGGTGCTGAGAGATGCCACAATTGTCTCCATGTTGTATGCATAAACCACCCACCCAACAGAGGACAAACAGGTGTTGGTGCCAACCTCTGTGCCTCTGGTTGGCAAGGAAGGATTATGCTACTCAGAGAAAGCGGGAAAGCAACAAAAGCAGTGGTCCAACTACAAAAGTTTTGCAGGCAACATATCTGAGAAAGCTTTTGATGTGTTAATTAGGCAGTTACTTGCAAAATGTGGCTTGGTTTTCAGTCGGAACAGTTCAAGGAGCTTCAGGAAAGTTGCAAGCATTCGGCCTTTGTGAGTATAAAGAACCAGAATCTACTCTGTGTGCTTTAAGGTTATTGCATGAAGTTCAAGAGGGAGACAAAAAGCTGCTTGTAAAAGTAGATGCAAAGACCAAAGTCCAGCTGGATGAATGGAGGGCCAAAAAGAAAGGAGTCAATGGGGATATGAAATCAGAGGATTCGTCAGATGATGTTGTGCATGAGAAAACCAAGAGGAGAGATCAGATCGTAAAGGGAGCAATAGAAGGATGAGTAAGAGAATGTTCCAGTGAACTAAATGCACCTTCTCAAGATCAAGATGATCAACTAGAAGAAAAAGGAAGGAGAAGAAAGGTGTCCAGAGCTCTCAGAACCACTTCCTGCAGTCTGAGTCAACTCCTACAACCACCATGGAGAAGGCACCAGTGCCTGAGATTGTTTCACAGTCCCAAGACTCTCCTGCCAAGCAGAGTGACCTTTCCTTGTCAGGAAAGAATAAGAAATCCTCCACAGCAATTAAATCTTTAGGTCTGAATGGGACAATTTAAAATTCACTATGCTGTGGATGTCTGTATAGTAATTGTATTACATAGTGTGCTGTTGAGATGCATTCTGTATTGAGTTGGAGTTTATAGCAAAGCAGGGAGGAGTGTTGTGTGTTTAATACTTCCAAATATTTGAGTAATCTTGCAAACATATAGTTTGATTAAGTATTCTTGTTCGTTCAAATAATTCATTATCGTTTCTGTGTAAAAATAAATGAATTGCACGTCATCATGCTACCACGTCATACATTAATGCTTCGATTAAAGTAAAAACTGAAGTTGGATTTGCATTTCCAGCTCTCTTGCTTTCCTTTTAATTAGTTTTAATGCTTTGGAGTTACAAAACACAACATTCTCAACCACACATTTATAAAATTTTGGCATATATAGAAGTTTTAGATGTCATGCTGAATATTTGCAAAGTCCTAAGGAAGTCGAGGCACTGCCTTGTTTTCTTCGTAATTGCACTTAGGTGCTGGGCCCAGGACAGGCCCTCTGAAAGGATGACACTGATAACTAGATCGCAGATTAAAAAAGAATAATCTCAAAGGCTGTAATCACAACAGGTCCTTCACGCGAACCACAAAGGATCCAACTTGTTTGTTCAGGAGGAGGGTTTTGCTGGGGTTTGGGGAAGGTTTAAGCTAATTTGAAAGGAAAAGGGACACAGAGTTAGAACACAGGCAAAATTAGATGTAAAACTAACTCAATCCAGTGGGTACCTAGATGATAAGAATACCACAGGAACGCAAGGCTGGACTGCACCTATTTTACAACAAGGAGTCTGACAAATAAGGCCGAGGATCTGAGATTAGCATAGATTAGCACGTGGGACTATAATGTTGTTTCTATCATTGACTGATGTTTGAAATTTGGTCATGACTATTAACTCAATATTACAGGGGATGGAGCTTTCAGGCTTCGCAGAGGGGAGGGGAGGGGATGTAAATGAGGAGGTGGCATTGCAACATTAAAGACTCCATTACTGCAAGATATCTAAGGATTACATATTGGTGGAGCTTGGTAGGCAATCACTTTGCTGGGGAAATACCACAGGCATCCTGACAGTAAAAAGAAAGATATGTAGGCAAATCACAGAATGACGTAAAAGTAATAGGGTAATTATAGCAGGGGATTTCAGCTTCCCCATATCAACAGGGATTATCTGAGTATGAAAGACTTGAAGTGGGCAATAGAGTTTCCTGAGCTGATATGCAGGAGTACTGGACATTATCAGTGAGAATATCAGTGGGAGACATTTTGGAGATAGTGACCATAACTCAAAGTTTCAAGGCCATTATGGAGAAAGACAAGGATGGCCCAGAACAAAATTGGGGAAAAACCAAATTTAATGGGATGATACAGCAGCTAGCACAGGTGAATTGGGGCAGTTACTTTTAGGCAAGTCTATAAGCTATCGGTGAGAAGCATTCAAAAACAAAATACTGAAAGTTCAAGACCTTAAAGACAAAAGGAAAGGCCAACAATGTGAAGGAATATTCATGTCTAGTTAAAGGTAAGAGAAGTTTGCATAGGACAATACTAGGGATCTGAGAACAGGAGGGGCTGTACAGGAGGATGCAAAGTGAAGGGGGGGGGGGGTTTAAAAGGAAATAGCAAAGGCAGTGTGAATTTGCATCGGTGGGAAAGATTAAAGGAAATCCCAAAGTGTTTTATAAGTACATTAAGGACAAGAAAGTAGCCAGGAAAAGAGTAGACCCATTAGGGATCAAAGTGACAATCAGTGCATGGAGCCAGAAGCTTTAGATGAGATCTCAAACGAATACTTCCCAGCTGCCTTCACGACAAAGAACGTTAGTGTAGCTGGAGACACATTTCGGGCTGCTTTGAGAGGCAAGGGAGGAAATGGTGGGGAAATTTGACAGAAAATTTCTGCTCTCTGCCACAGCTATGGGCAGTAAATGTTGAACCTTCAAAATGAGCAGCAGAGTAAGCCAGTGTTCGACAGGCCAGTGAGAGAGAATGGGATGTGAGAATCCTGCTGGAGGGGAATGGGATGTGAGAACTCTGCCAGAGGGAATGGGATGTGAGAATCCTGCTGGTGGGGAATGGGATGTGAGAACTCTGCCAGAGGGAATGGGATGTGAGAATCCTGCTGGAGGGGAATGGGATGTGAGAACTCTGCCAGAGGGAATGGGATGTGAGAATCCTGCTGGAGGGGAATGGGATGTGAGAATCCTGCTGGTGGGGAATGGGATGTGAGAATCCTGCTGGTGGGGAATGGGATGTGAGAACTCTGCCAGAGGGAATGGGATGTGAGAATCCTGCTGGTGGGGAATGGGATGTGAGAATCCTGCTGGAGGGAATGGGATGTGAGAATCCTGCTGGTGGGGAATGGGATGTGAGAACTCTGCCAGAGGGAATGGGATGTGAGAATCCTGCTGGAGGGAATGAGAGGTGACAATCCTGTTGGGAGGGGGAATTGGATGTGAGAATGAGAGGGGAGAATCTTTCTGGGAGATAGAATCAGAGGTGAGAATCCTGCTGGGAGATAGAATCAGAGGTGAGAATCATGCTGGGAGAGAGAATCCAAGGTGAGAATCCTGCTGGGAGATAGAATCAGAGGTGAGAATCCTGCTGGGAGAGAGAATACAAGGCGAGAATCCTGCTGGGAGATAGAATCAGAGGTGAGAATCCTGCTGGGAGAGAGAATCCAAGGTGAGAATCCTGCTGGGAGATAGAATCAGAGGTGAGAATCCTGCTGGGAGAGAGAATCCAAGGTGAGAATCCTGCTGGGAGATAGAATCAGAGGTGAGAATCCTGCTGGGAGAGAGAATCCAAGGCAAGAATCCTGTTGAAAGGGGGAACGGGAAGTGAGAAATGGAGTTTAGTTTCCTGGGAGAGAGAATTGGAGGTGAGAATCCTACTGGCAGGGCAAACGGGATGTGAGACAGAGAAAGCAGACTCCTCCTATCTCACCTTTGAGGTAAAGTGATGTGAGGTGAGGTCTCTCAGTTGGAGCTCACTTACATCCATACAGTTCGAGCAATCGCATTGTGAGGAGAATCCCAGAGGTCACGCCCCCCCCCCCCCCACTTAAGCCCGATCCCATCACCCCACTCACTTTTCAGCATTTTCACGGCCAACTTTTGAGTGGACCCATCCTCCATCTTCAAATACGCCTCCTTCACCGAGCCAAACTCTCCTGGAAATTAAAATGGAACCAATTGTTGGCAAAGCAGAGATTGGTGTCATCGATATCCCCACTGATGGGAGCCTTAGCTGATTCTTCAGGGGGTCTAGGCACACTGAAGTTGGTACAGTGACCTGTAATGGACAACCTGCAGGCCCAAGGAGCAGGGAAGTTATGCTGCAATTGTACCAAACCTTGGTTAGGCCACAGCTGGGCGACTGTGTGCACTCCAGTTTGCCACAGTGCTGGAGAGGGGACAGCGGAGTTTCACCGGGGTTAGAGTGCCTCCTGTGTCTCCAGGCCAAGTCAATGCGTTCTGCACCCAGTGAAATGTGGCCACATTATTTGTAGCCAGTTTCGACCATCAGCAGCAGTAAGATTATATTCAGGTTCTTGGGTTATATATTGGCAAGGGCTGAGGAAATCGCTGTGCCACTATGAATGAGAGGTATATATTTTATTTACAGGAGAGCCCAAACAGGATGTCATTAAAAAAAAAGCATCTCCTACAGCAGAGAGCTGCCTGGGTGTGCTGCAGTGAGGCAGGATTACTCCGGCAAAAGAGGAGTCAATTTAGCCAGTGCTGTTTGTTTGCACAGCCATCCCACCAGTGCTAGATTATCTGCACGAATCTCTGCAGTAGGACCTGCATACGCAGCTGTCTGACTCAGAAAGACCAGCAAAGCATCGCTCATTCCCATTGCCAACTGCACTAAGGTAAAGCAAAGATTTAACGAGCACAGTGCATCACGCAAAGACCAAAGGAGGCAGCTGAACAATATTCAATTTAGATTAAATAAAAACAGATGACGGAAGTCTGAAAGAAAAACAAAAAGACATGGAAGCACTCAGCAGTCAAGGATCACCAATGGAGAGGGAAACCAGTTTATATCATTTCAAAAGGAGGGTTTTGTGGAGAGATAAATTGGTTTATCGTTTCAAAAGAAGGGTTTTGTGGAGAGATAAGCTGGTTTATTGTTTCAAAAGAAGGGTTTTGTGGAGAGATAAACTGGTTTATCGTTTCAAAAGAAGGGTGTTCAGTCTGATTTAATAACTCCTGTTTCTCCTTCCACAGATGCTTCCTGACAGGCTGAGCAGGTTTAGAATATTCTGTTTTGGTTTCACGTTATACTTCACTGCGAGTGAGGGACAACTCATGTGATTAGTACTTTCTTCCAGTTACTTGTTAAACCAACTAGTTTCTGTGGGCACTGGATGTATAGTCAAGACTGACTTCAGTACCACCATCCTAGCAATTCCTAGTGACATATTGAATGATTTTACAGTGGGTCTCAGATCTGGCTTACCAACTAGCAGTCGTCCACACCATTTCACATTGTCCTGTTGTTTATTCTGTGTCAGTCAAGGAGAAATTACAGGAAGCATCAGCCAGAGGCCCTCCCTCACCAACCAATAGAGAGCAGTAAAGCCAGAACAACCACATACACTCAGAAGGGTAAATGACTATCAGGCCTGCTGATTGACTGACCTCTTCCCAGCGTCCGACCCAGTTCAAGGTGCTTCTCGTGGATGAAGATGTCTTCCAGCTTCTGCTTCAAAGCATCACTAATTTCCAAAGTGTCAACTGCATTCAGACAAGAGAGAATTACTGGGTGCAGGGCTGCAGAAGGCAACCTAACATTGTACCTAACCAGGATGAATGAGAAAGTGCGAAAGGAAGTATTATTTTTGTCTTGTGAACTGTGAGTAGTTTTCACAAGCTGATTAACTCAGTAACAAGTTTTAAAAATCCAATTCACTTCATTCTATAGTTAGACTCTTCAATAAATCGAAGTTACAATAACCTCAATGAAACTGGTCACTATGTGTCAATAGGTTATTATGGCCTTGAATGTTGTGTGATCTTACTGCAGCTTGACCAATCATATTGGCTCCAACAACACCAGGATCAATGTCTCTCAGACAGATTAAAATTCTGCAGCGCACCGCTTTAACACAATAGCTATTGGCTATTCCAGCTTGTGCTCTTTAACAATATGATTAACAAGGCGAACAGATGGGTTCTGCTTTTTGTATTTCACACAGAGGGAAGCAAAAGTGTGGAACAGGCAGCGGAGGTGGATCACGTCACCAGGTTTGAGATAGGGGCTGGATTTACATCTGAGAAAATGGAAGAGGTACAAAGGATGGATAAAAATTGCAGTCAGAAAGCATGTATATGTGTGTTTTAACACACCCACTCCACTGTGCGTGTTCTTTTCACCCAGGCACCAAAATAATCTTTAGGGCCTGATTTACATGCACACTTCCTCGAGAAATAAATGCTAGTTTGATGCCTCCGAAAAAAAATTAATTTTGGTTCTCGAGTTCATCTGTGACAAATCCAAGCAACGTGAATCAAAAATTCTTTAGTGGTGAGGAACGAAGAACTGTGGAGCAAGGAGGTTTAGGTGTCATTAAGTCCTAACCTATAGGTCCAAGGTGCAATCAGAATGGTTATTTATGAAGTAAATATTTTACACAGAGAGTGAAGGGTGCCTGGAATGTGCTGCCGGGGTGGTGGTGGAAGTGGAAATTATGGCAACGTTTGGACAGGAACATGGACAAGCAGGGAGAAGAGGGACATGGACCACATGCAGGGAGATGGGAGCAGCTGAAACTGGTATTAGGGTCAGCACAGACATCGGTGGCCGAAGGGCATCTTCCTGTGTTATTCGGTTTTATGTTTTATTTTCCATATTGGAATTAATCTCAAGGGCGCTCAGTAACATGAAATACTTGGCATAAGACCATAAGGCAAAGGAGCAGAAGTCGGCCATTCGGCCCATCGAATCTGCTCTGCCATTTCATCATGAGCTGATCCAATCTCCCCTCTAATCCCACTCTCCCGCCTTCTCACCGTAACCTTTGATGCCCTGGCTACTCAGATACCTATCAATCTCTGCCTTAAATACACCCAATGACTTAGCCTCCACTGCCTCCCATGGCAACAAATTCCATAGATTCACCACCCACTGGCTAAAAAAATTTTTTTGCATCTCTGTTCTGAATGGGTGCCTTTCAATCCTTAAGTCACGCCCTCTCGTACTAGACTCCCCCACCATGGGAAACAACTTTGCCACATCCACTCTGTCCATGCCTTTCAACATTCAAAATGCTTCATTCTTCTAAGCTCCAAGCTCCAAGGAGTACAGTCCAAGAGAGGTCAAACGTTCCTCATATATTAACCCTCTCATTCCTGGAATCATTCTAGTGAATCTTCTCTGAACCCTCTCCAATGTCAGCACATCCTTTTTTAAATAAGCTCCCCCTTGAACCTGCTCCACTATTTAAAAAGGGCTTGCTAATCTGATTGTAACCTCAATCCCACATTATTGCCTGGTCCTTCACTCTCCCTGCTTTTCAGGAACATATTCAAAGATTCCAAACAGTGACCACTGCTTCTAGATTCACTCGCTCATGAAAACATTCTACCCACGTTCACTGTGTCAAGACTCTCAGGACTGTGATTTAAGACTATGGAAGTGAAGTGTTTAAGGCTCCACAAGTCAATAAGGTGGGTTAGGGTACTGCACAAAGTATGAGCCCACGGTATTTCAGAAATAAAACTATCATGGACAGGAGATTGGCTGACCGGCAGAAGGCCAAGAGTGGGAATAAAGGGGGCATTTTCTGGTTGGCTGCTAGTGACTAGCCGTGTCCCTCAGGGGTCGGCGTTGAGTCCCCTACTTTTCATGTTATATGTTAGTGATCTGGATGACAGAATGATGGTTTTGTGGCCAAGTTTGTGGATGTTACAGCGATAGGTGGAGGGGTAGGTACTATTGAGGAAACAGAGAGTCTGTAGAAGTGCTTGGATAGATGAGGAGAATGGGCGAAGAAGTGGCAGAAGAAGTACAGTGTCTGGAAGTGTATGGTCTTCCGCTTTGGTAGAAGAAATAAAGCAGAGGTTGATAGGCTCTTGATTAGTAACGCCATCAAAGGTTACAGGCAGAAGGTAGAAGAATGGGGTTGAGAGGGAAAATAAATCAGACACGATCAAATGGCAGAGCAGACTTGATGGGCTGAATGGCCTAATTCTGTTTCTATGCCTTGCAGTCTCCATAAGGCCACAAGACTATAAGACACAGGAGCAGAAATAGGCCATTCAGCCCATCGAGTCTGCTCCACCATTCCATCATGGCTGATCCGGGATCCCACTCAACCCCATATACCTGCCTTCTCGCCAAACCCTTAGATGTGACCAATCAGGAAACTATCAACTTCCGTCTTAAATATACCCACGGACTTGGCCTCCACCGCAGTCTGCGGCAGAGCATTCCACAGATTCACCACTATCTGGCTAAAAAGAATTCCTCCTTATCTCTGTTCTAAAGGGTTGCCCCTCAGTTTTGAGGCTGTGACCTCCAGTTCCAGATACCCCCACCACAGGACACATCCTCTCCACATCCACCTTATCTAGTCCTTTCAAAACATCCCCCCCAACCCCCAGCATTCTTCTAAATTCCAGTTGAGTAGAGGCCCAAAGCTGCCAAACACTCCTCATATGTTAACCCCTTCATTCCCTGAACCATCCTCGTCAACCTCCTCTGGACTATCTCCAATGACAACACATCCTTTCTAACAATCGGGGCCGAAAATTGTTGACAATACTCCAAGTGTGGCCTGACTAGTGTCTCAATGGGTCAGCATTACATCCTTGCTTTTATATTCTATTTCCCTTAAAATAATGCCAACATTGCATTTGCCTTCTTTACCAAAGACTCAACCTGTAAATTAATCTTCTGGTGGTCTTGCACGAGGACTCCTACATCTCTCTGCACCTTTAATTTGTGAGCCTTATCCCCATTTAGATAATAGTCCGCACTATTGTTCCTTTTACCAAAGTGCATTATCATACATTTCCCAACACTGTATTCCATCTGCCACTTTTTTGCCCATTCTTCCCATTTGTCTAAGACCTGCTGCAATCGCTTTGCTTCCTCAGCACTACCTACCCCTCCACCTATCTTCATATCATCCACAAACTTTGCCACAAAGCCATCAATTCCATCATCCAAATTATTGACAAACAACGTGAAAAGCAGCAGTCCCAACACTGACCCCTGAGGAACACCACTAGTCACTGGCAGCCAACCAGAAAAGGCCCCCTTTATTCCCACTTTCTGCCTCCTGCCTGTCAGCCATTCCTCTATCCATGCCAGTATCTTTCCTGTAACTCCATAGGATTTTATCTTGTTAATCAGCCTCAGGTGTGGCACCTTATCAAACATCTTCTGAAAATCCAAGACATCATCCACTGCCTCTCCTTTGTCAACCCTGCTTGTCACTTCCTTGAAGAACTCCAACAGATTTGTCAGGCAATATTTCCTTTTACAGAAGCCATGCTGACTTTGACTTTATTTTGTCATTAGTCTCCAAGTACCTCATAACCTCATCCTTACCAATAGACTCCAACACTTTCCCCACCACTACAGTTAGGCTAAATGGCATATAATTTCCTTTATTTTGCCTTCCTTCTTAAAGAGTGGAGTGACATTTACAATCTTCCATTCCTCCGGGACCATGCCAGAATCAAGTAATTCTTGAAAGATCATGACCAATGCATCTGTTATCTCTTCAGCAACCTCCTTCAGGACTCTGGGATATAGTCCATCTGGCCCAGGTGACTTGTCCACCTTAAGACCTTTGAGTTTCCCTCAGACATTTTCCTCTGTAATAGCACTCCTGCTCCCTGACACTCACGGACCTCTGACACACTGCTAGTGTCTTCCACAGTGAAGACTGATACAAAGTACCCATTAAGTTCATCTGCCATTTCTCTGTCCCCCATTACTACCTTACCAGCATCATTTTCCAGTGGTCCAATATCAACTCTCACCTCCCTTTTACTCTTTATATAACTGAAAAATCTTTTGGTGTCCTGCTTTATATTAATGGCTAGTCTTCCCCCATTTTTCATCTTTTCCCTTCTTATAGCTTTTTTAGTTGCCTTTTGTTGAATTTTAAAAGCCTCACAATCATCCAACTCTCCACTCACTTTTGCTACCTTATATGCCCTTTCCTTGCCTTTTATGCAGTCCTTAACTTCCCTCGTCAGCCACTGTTGCCTACCCCTGACATTTGAGAACTTCTTCCTCTGTGGGTCATTTATCCTGCGCTTTGTGAACTATTCCCAGCAACTTCAGCCATCTCTGCTCTGCTCTCATCCCCGCCAGTATCCTCCTCCAATCCACCTGGGCAAATTCCTCTCTCATGCCTCTGTAATTCCCTTTATTCCATTGAGTTATGCTTCTTCCGTTTAAATTGCAGTAAGAACTCAATCACATTATGATCACTGAATCCTAAAGGTTCCTTTACATGAAGCTCCCTAATAAAATCTGGGTTATTACAATCTAAATCCAATCTAAAATAGCCTTTCCCTGAGCAGGCTCAAGCACAAGCTGCTCTAAAAAGCTATCTTGTAGGCATTCAACTCTCACTGAGTCAGAAAGTTAAGTTGAAGCTTTATAAAACTCTGGTTAGGCCACATCTGAAGTATTACATTCATTTCCAGTCACCCCATTCTAGGAAGGATGTGGAGGATTTGAAGAGGATGCAGAAGAGGTTTACCAGGATGCTGTCTGGAATAGAGGGTATGTGGTATAAGGAGAGATTGGACAAACTTGGGTTGTTTTCTCAGGGGCAACAGAGGCCGAGGGGAAACCTAGAATTTTATAAAATCATGAGAGACATAATGCAGACAAACAGCATTTGTTTTCTACTGATATCTAATATTAGAAAGAATTCATTTAAAGTGAGAAGAAGAAAGTTCACAGGCAAAGTAAGTTTTTTTTTAAAAACACAGAGACGGGTGGGTTTCTGGAATGCTCTACCGGAAGTAGAGATGGTGGCAGATACGATAGAGGCATTTAAGAGGCTCTTTGCAGAGAATGGAGGGAGGTGGATCATGTGCAGGCAGAAGGGGTTAGGGCTCACAAGCTCAATTAGTTTGGCACAGCACAATGAGCCAAAGAGCCTGGTCCTGTTCTGTACTGTCTGTGTTCTATGTTCTGATTGAACAGGTTCATGCAGAACCCCCAGCTGGAGACCTTAACATATTAAATTATTCAATGGGGCAGAAGTTAAGAAGGAATTTCATTCGAAGAATCCAGAGGCATGGTGAATAATCTTAAAGCATTGACAAGCACTCAGAAAGCACCTTTTCCAGATCTATTGAAACATGAGCCTCTTCTCCGAGGGTTTTAAATGCTAGGCAGTAATTTAAGGTCCCAAGATCAAAACAGCAAAATGCATTGATTTACATTACATAACGAGCTTCAGGATATGGAGGCAAGATAGGTAAATGGTCAGAATGCCAGATCAGAATGAGATCTCTTTTAAAAAATGAGTTTTATTTGTCACATGTATATTGAAACACACAGTGAATTGCATTGTTTGTGTCAAATCAAATCAGTGAAGATTGAGCTGGGTGGCAGCCCGCAAGGGTCACCACGCTTCTTGCCCCAGTATAGCACGCCCAGAACTCACTAACCCCAACCCTGACTGTACGCCTTTGGAATGTGGCAGGAAACTGGAGCACCCAGAGGAAACCCACGCGGTCACAAGCAGAATGTACAACCTTTACAGGCAGTGGCGGGAACTGGATTCCTGATTGCTGATCGCTGGGGCTCTAAACTGATTGCACTACTGTGACACCCTGACTGGATGGGCCAAATGGCCTACTTTGGCTCCCATGCTGTAATTTGGTGATAATGACTCTGAGTATCTAACGGGCATGATACTTCTGAGTTAGTTTGTCCACTGCAACATAATCACATCAGAAAGGAGTGGAACAGCCGCCAGACTCACGCACATGTGGCCTCGATGCGCATCGCTCCCCTGCGGTTGTAGCTCCGTCCTGCCCGGTACTGTACCACCTGGCCCACTCCATTGGATGCAGGGACAGGAGCAAAGGCAGCTCTGTGCAGGGAAATGACTTAGTTAGAATTGGCGTCAGTATACAATGCAGCTTCTCAGAATCGTAAAGTCACATCAATAACAACCATTCACTGTAACGTCCCAGAGCTGAGGTTACATGTCTGGGGTTACTTTACTGCTGAGATTACTGAGATCGAGCTGTTCAGAGCCACACACACCACGTGCTGGAGTTGCTCAGTAACTCAGGCAGTCGACATATTGGGCCGAGACCCTTCATCGGGACAGGGAAGGTCGTGGGAAGAAGTCAGATCAAAAAGGTAGGGGGAGGGGAGGAAGAAGCACAAGCAGCAGGTGAGAGGTGAAACCGGGAGGTGGAGGGGTGAAGTAAAGAGCTGGGAAGTCGATTAGTTAAAGAGAAACACAGCTGGAGAAGGGGGAATCTGGTAGGAGAGGACAGAAGACCATGGAAGGAAGGGAAGGGGGAGGACCACCAGAGGGAGGTGATGGGCAGGTAAGGAGATAAGGTGTAAGAGGGAAACAGGAACGGGGCATGGTGAAGGAAGGAGAGGGCAATTACCACAAGTTTGAGAAGTCAATGTTCATGCCATCAGGTTGGAGGCCACCCAGGTGGAATATAAGGTGTTGTTCCTCCAACCTGAGTGTAGCCTCATCGTGACAGTAGAGGACACCATGGACTGACATGTTGGAATAGGAATGGGATGTAGAATTGAAATGGGTGGCCACCAGGAATCCCACTTTTCCTGGTGGATGGAGCGTAGGTGCTCAGCGAAGTGTTCTCCCAATCTACACCGGGTCTCACCGATAGACAGGAGGCCACACCAGGAGCACGGGGCACAGTAGATGGCCCCAACAGACTCACAGGTGCAGTATCACCTCACCTGGAAGGACTGTTTGGGGCTTTGAATGGTAGTGAGGGAGGAGGTATAAGGGCAGGTGTAGTTTGCAAGGATAAGTGCCAAGAGGGAGATCAGTGGGGAGGGACAAATGGACAAGGGAGTTGTGTAGGCAGCGATCCCTGTGGAAAGCAGAAAGTGGGGGAGGGGAGATGTGCTTGGTGGTGGGATCCTGTTGGAGATAGTACCAGCTGCGCTGGTCGCGGACACTGATGGGGTGGTAGGTGAGGCCAAGGAACCCTGTCCCTGGTAGGGTGGCAGGAGGATAGGGTGAGGGCAGATGTGCACGGAATGGAAGAGATACGGGTGAGGGCAGCGTTGATGGTGAAGGAAGGGAAGCCCCTTTCTTTGGAAAAGGAGGACATCTCAGTTGTTCTGGAACGAAAAGCCTCATCCTGAGAGCAGATACAGTGGAGATGGAGCAACTGAGAAAAGGGAATTGCATTTTTACAAGCGACAGTGTGGGAAGAGGTATAGTCAAGATAGATGAGAGAGTCAGTGGGTTTATAAAATATATCAGTAGATAGACGGTCTCCAGAGATGGAGACACAGAGATCAAGAAAGGGGAGGGAGGTGTCGGAAATGGACCAAGTAAATTTGAGGGCAGGGTGGAAGTTGGAGGCAAAGTTGATGAAATTGATGAGCTCAGCATGGGTGCAGGAAGTAACACCAATGCAGTCATGGATGTAGCCAAGGAAGAGCTGTGGAGCAACGCTGGTGTAGGCTTGACACATAGACTGTTCCACATAGCCAATGAAAAGGCAGGCATAGCTGGGACCTGTGTGAGTGCCCATGGCTACAGCTTTGGTTTGAAGGAAGTGGGAGAAGCTGAAGCTGGGGGAGAAATTGTTGAGGGCGAGGACCAGTTCCACCAGATGGGGGAGAATGGTGGTGGTGCTGCTGGAGGGGAACTGGCTGGGTGTGGAGTCCAGAACAAACGGAGAGCTTTGAGGCCATCCTGGTGGGGATAGAGGAGTATAGGGACTGGGCATCCATAGTGAAATTAAGATGATCAGGGCTAGTGAACTTAAGGTCATTGAAGAGATTGAGGTTAAGAAAGAGAATCAGTACTGGATTTATTATCACTGGTTAAAATGATTTGAAAATCATTGTGTTGCAAATACAGAGTCATACAAAGACATAAAGATACTATAAGTTACAAAAATAAATAAATAGTGAAACAGAAGGACTGTCAGGGTAGTGTTCATCGGTCCATGGACCGTTTAGAAATCTAATGGCCGAGGGGAAGAAGCTGTTCCTGAATCGCTCAGTGACATCAGAATGATTGCAAGGGTAGGTTTCTCATTCAGAGGGTGGTGGGTGTATGCAACAAACTGCCAAAGGAGGTAGGAGGAGAAAATATTTAAAAAGTACTTGGACAGATACCTGGATAGGAAAGGGATATGGGCCAAACTTAGACAAATGGGAGCAGCTTAGCTGGGAATATTGGTCACTGTGGCCCAGTTGAGTCTAAGGGTCAGTTCCATAGAACCATAGAACACTACAGCACAGTACAGGCCCTTCAGCCCTCCATGTTGTGCCAACCCATATAATCCTTAAAAAAAGTACAAAACCCACACTACCCCATAACCCTCCATTTTTCTTTCATCCATGTGCCTGTCCAAGAGGCTCTTAAATACCCCTAATGTTTTAGCCTCCACCACCATCCCTGGCAAGTCATTCCAGGCACTCACAACCCTCTGTGTAAAAAACTTACCCCTGACGTCTCCCCTAAACTTCCCTCCCTTAATTTTGTACATATGCCTGCTGGTGTTTGCTATTGGTGCCCTGGGAAACAGATACTGACTATCCACCCTATCTATGCCTCTCATAATCTTGTAGACCTCTATCAAGTCCCCTCTCATTCTTCTACGCTCCAAAGAGAAAAGTCCCAGCTCTGCTAACCTTGCTTCATACAACTTGTTCTCCAATCTAGGCAACATCCTGGTAAATCTCCTCTGCACCATCTCCATAGCTTCCACATCCTTCCTATAATGAGGTGACCAGAATTGAACACAATACTCTAAGTGTGGTCTCACCAGAGATTTGTAGAGCTACAACATGACCTCTCTACTCTTGAACTCAATCCCCCTATTAATGAAGCCTAGCATCCCATAGGCCTTCTTAACTACCCTATCAACCTGTGCAGCGACCTTGAGGGACGTATGGATTTGAACCCTAAGGTCCCTTTGTTCATCCACACTCTTAAGTAACTGACCATTAATCCTGTACTCAGTCTTCTGGTTTGTCCTTCCAAAATGCATCACCTCACACTTGTCCGGATTGAACTCCATCTGCCATTTTTCTGCCCAACTCTGCAGCCTGTCTATATCCTCTTGTAACCTTCGACAACCTACAGCTCCATCCACAACTCCTCCAATCTTCGTGTCATCCGCAAACTTACTCACCGATCCTTCCACCTCTACATCCAGGTCATCTATAAAAATCACAAATAGCAGGGGTCCCAGGTTCCTGCACTGTATGCCTCTATGAATCTAATACTACAAAACAGCTGATTCAGAGCTGAGTCAACAAGGTGTGTTTTAAAGAATATTTTCAAAGAAGATAGATGGGCAAAGAGAGGTTTGCAGGGAAGTTAGACCATATGACCATAACATACAGGAGGAGAATTGGGCCATTTGGCCTATCGAGTCTGCTCTGCTATTTCATCATGGCTAATCCATTTCCTGCCTTCACCCATATCCCTTCATGCCATGACCAATCAAGAATCTATGAACCCCTGCCTTAAATATACATTAAGACTTCATCTCCACAGCGGCCTGTGGCAAAGAATTCCACAGATTCACCAGTCCGGCTAAAGAAATTCCTCCTCATTTCCATTCTAAAAGGAAACCCCTATATTCAGAGGCTGTGTCCTCTGGTCTTAGACTCTCCCATCACAGGAAACATCCTCTCCACATCCACTCTATCAAAGCCTTTCACCATTCCATAGGTTTCAATGAGGTCACCCCTCATTCTTCTGAATTCCAGTGAATACAGGCCCAGAGCCAGAGCTAATTCCATCATCAGAAGGATGAAGATCCACTCACCCAAACTGCAGCTCCTTTTTCCGGATGTGGTAGACAACAAGCAGCACACTGATTAAAGTTATGACTGCGCACAGGATGCCAATGATCAAAGGTGCCCATGAGATACGTGTCCTTCGATTCCTGGACTCTGAAAGGTACAAGTCATGAAGAGCAGGGTTAGCCCTGAGGTGCCAAGCTCAGCACCTTGCAGCACACATTGCAATGGAGGTAACAAGTGGGAGATGCTCGCTGGAGGGCCAGTGGTGACTGACGGGAAGCTGTCGATGCAACTTTTGGATCTAAGCCCATAGCGCCCTAGAAGTGTCTACTGCACAGGTTGCTAAAGAAGGCAGAAGGCATGCTTGCCTTTATTAGCCGAGGAATTGCAGTCAAGAGTCAGGAGGTTAAGCCGCAGCATTATAAAACACTAGTTAGTCCACTGCTGGAGTACTGCATTCAGTTCTGGTCCCCCCCATTATAGGAAGGATGTGGGGGTTCGGAGACGGGTCAGAAGACATTTACCAGGATGCTGCCTGGATTAGAGGGCAGGGGCCATAAGGAGAGGTTGGATAAACTAGAGATGTTTTCTCCTGAGTGCTGAAGGAAAACCTGACAGAAGTTCATAAGGTTACGACAGGCACAGACAGAGGAGACAGTCAGTATCTTTTTCTCCCCAGGGCTGAGGTGCCTAATTCCAGAGGGCACGCATTTCAGGTAAGGGTAAATTCAAAGGAGATGTGCAGGGCAGGATTTTTACAGCTGGGGTGAAAGTGGATGTAATTGCAAACATGGCACTAAGAGTCTGTTAGGCACATGAATGTGCAGAGAATGGAGGGATATGGGTATCGTGTAGGCAGAAGGAAATGGCTTAGCTTGACAGTTAATTAGTTTGGTACAATATTGTGGACTGAAGAGGCAGTTCCTGTGCTGTATGTTGCCAATGGTCTGGTTTGTAGTGATAAGAATAATGACGTCAGCAAACCTTCAGCATTAACACAATGGCTCACAAATTGTCATGCACCATTACCAGTGGTCTGCCAGGTGGCTACACAACGGCCCCATTACAGTCACAAACTTCAATCACCTCCAATATAACTGTAGTGTCATTTCCCATTTGGAACTGAAGCTGGGCCTAGGAGGGTGGATGGGGAGAAGGGACTGGCTGTCGGAGATCCAATCGGAGCATCAAGCCATTGGGAAGTCACCCTCCATCCCAACGTCGTAGATTTGCTCTCTCCAGCTCTTGATGTCTTTTCTGACTAGAGATTTAGCTGCTTCCTTTTTAATCTTGGCCTCCAAGCCCTCTGTGGTACCAAATTCTATATATTCCCCACATTCACCTCCATCAGTGCCTTAACCCTTTTTCTAGGTCCCACCATGTCCCAATCTGGGGCGGTGTTTAAGAACTGGAAAGTTGCGAAAGTTACACTGTCATTCTAAAAAGAGGGTTTAAAGATATACCTAGCGATTATAGACTGGTACGTGTAATTTGGATGAAGTCACCTGGACAATGCAGATAAATTAAGCATGGATTTGATAAGGTCCGTCTAATTAACAATAGTGCTTTGGCTAAAGTAATGTTGAAGTGGAAAATATAGTTAATGAGGTCCAAACGACATTAAAAAGGTGCCAGAAGGTAGGCTTAACATCAAGAATAAAGGTCAGGCAGTGCAAGGGGAAATGGCAGCTTGTGCTGATAATGTACTAAGTTACAGGAAGTACTAGCAACGAAGGCATATTTTTGGAATGAACACCATTGTTTATGATGGGAGTTCCTCAGGGAATACCAGGGTATTCATTTACATCAATGGCTTGGACTTGGGTCCACAGTGTACAATTCCAGCTGTGCAGATGCCACCAAGTTGGCAGGGGATGGGGCCAATCAGAATATTCCTTCAACAAACCCGTACAGATGTGTAAGACCCTTCTTTGCTGCACAATAAATGTAGAGGAGGGTTGAGATATTCAACATAAACATTTTAGTGACCAGTCCTAACTTCCCTGTGCACATGCCAAGATATTAAAGTCCAGCAACCTTATCCAAACAGAAGAGAGGGGAGTTTTCTTTACCTTGCTCCTGGCCTAGGAAGAGCGCTGGTTCACTCCACGGGCCCCTGCCACCTGCAGTCTGTGCACACACCCGAAATGAATGCTTCTCAGATGGATCGAAGCGGCGTAGGATAACTTGGGTTCCCGCGTTCACTGGGATCACCTGCAAAGAAATGCACAAATCCTCATGATACCAACGCGAAAGGTGCAAACACACCATTTCTAACCACAGCAGTGGATTCACAAGGCTCCTTGAAAATGCTAGTCTGAAAAGCCTCCACATGGAGCAGAGTGCCCTGACACAGCTTTTAATTATCACATACAGACCTCATCTCTTCACCACAGTGCCTCACATGACTGGCCAGCTCATTGCATTTTACAGTCTCCCTGGAAACTATTATTGGTATGATTCACAAAATCTTGCAAACACATTTGAGTTCTCAAAGGGTCTCTTATTCTTGATTGATGCTGCAAACAATACAACCACTTTTCTGTGTTCTCTTGCCATGGGCAAACTGTTTAATCCAGGCTTGGCATTAGAGAACTGTTAGTGAGCGATAGAGGTAAATGGTATTTCTGTTGAACACACATCAGAAGGAAGTTAGCCACCAAATGGGTTTACAGTCTAAACCAGGAGGAGATTATATCACCATCTTCAAAACTGCTGCAGTTTTGGTTAGCAACACTAGCTGTGAATTTTGATCTTTTAATCCCAATTATTGTTGGATGCCAAGTTACATAAATACAAACCAGATCAGAATGGATGGTAATTACACAGGAAATAAGCAAAAAGACTTATTGGACAGTAAACAAGGATGGGATGGAAAGGGAGGTTGCTGGGAGACCTGCAGGACTGACTTGGAAATGGTGCAGATTGCACATTCATTTAAAATTGAAGAGAAGGGACAGTTTCCTGTTCAGTCACACGATCCAAGGCTTGGTTTTGTAATGCTTAGGTAGAGCTGTAAAGGGCACATAGAAGATTCATGAAAATGCAAGGCCTGAGGTAAAAGGAGATGCCAGATGGCGTCGGGCTATTTTTCCTGGAATATATGAAGTTGAGGGATGACTTTATTGAGGTTTATAAAATCATGAGGGACAGAGATAACTCAGATAGCCAGTCTTTTTTTCAGGGTAGTGGAGTCTAAAACCAGATGACAAAGATTTAAGGTGAGAGGGGAGAGATTTAATGGGGATCGGGGGTAAAGTTTTCACACAGGGGGTGGTGAGTAAATGGAACAAGCTGCGGTAGATGCAACGAGAATATCTGAAAGACGTTTTGGCAAATACATGGAAAGGAAAAGCAGGGATATGGGCCGAGTGCAGGTAAACGGATCTCGCTTGGATAGCCATCCTGGTCAGCATGGATGAGCTGGGCCGAAGGGCCTCTGCCACTCTGCCACAATTGAAATGCTCCATTTGCTCACAGCAGAAGAATGCCTACAACCCTGCAGCAGCTGACAAATCCATTCTGGCCGCCTTCCAAACACATAAGTCAGATCTTCATAATACCCCGAAGACCTCGGTGGGACAGTGGCGTGGTCAGTACAGCCACTGCCACACGCCTCCAGGTTCAATCCTGACCTCGGGTGATGTCTGTGTGGAGTTTGCATGTTCGTCCTGTGACAGCGTGCGTCTCCAGTTTCGTCCCACATCCTAGTAATTGTGGGTTTATTAGGTTAACTGGCCGCTGAACTGTAAATGGACCGTAATGTGTAGGGGAGTGGTAGATCTGGTGAAAGCTGCTAAGAATATGGGGTAAATAAATGGGTTGGAAGGGAATTAGTGTAAAAGTGGGTGGCTCTTTGTCAGGATGGAGACACGTCTCTATCAAAGGAGGTGTAAGGTGCTCCTTCCCTCCACTAGCCTGCAGGTCACCCTTATGCAAGGTTCAGCACCTGTTTAGCCCCCACTGATCAGGGTCACTTGAATTCAAGGACACAGGTGATAGCTGGTGATATGAGTAACTGGGGCACATCACAAGTCCTGGTTATGCAACCAAAGTTGCCAGGCAGACAATCTCCGAAGAGTATTGATAATGGCTGGGGTCACCTGAGCTTGTAAAGTCACTGGCCAGAAGAAGGCAATGGCAAAAAGAGTTGGAATAAAGGGAGCCCTTTCTGGTTGGCTGCCAGTGATGAGCAGTATTCCACAGGGGTCTGTGTTGGGACTGATTCTTTTTACATTATATGTAAATGCTTTGGGTGATGGAACTGATGGCTTTATTGCAAAGTTTGCAGATGATACGAAGGTAGGTGGAGGGGCAGGTAGTGTTGAGGGAATACAGAGGCTACAGAAGGACATAAACAGATTAGAGAATGGGCAAAGAAATGGCTGATGGAATACAGTGTCGGGAAGTGTTTGGTCATGCACTTTGGTAGAAGAAATGAAAGGGTCTAAATGGAGAGAAAATACAAAAAAACTCTGAGGTCTAAAGGGTCTTGGGAGTCCTTGTGCAGGATTCCCTAAAGGTTAATTTGCAGGTTGAGTCTGTGGTGAGGAAAGCAAATGCGATGTTAGCATTCAGTTCAAAAAGACTGGAATATAAAAGCAAGGATGTAATGTTGAGACTTTATAAAGCACTGGGGAGGCCTCATATGGAGTATTGTGAGTAGTTTTGGGTCCCTTATTTTAGAAACTGGAGAGAGTTCAAAGGAGGTTCACGAAAATTATTCTAGGACTGAATGGCTTATCATATGAAGAGTGTTTGATGGCTCTGGGCCTGTATTCACTAGAATTAAGAATGAGAAGTGACCTAATTGAAACCTGGCAAATGATGAAAGGCCTTGATAGAGTGGATGTGGGGAGGATGTTTCTATGGTGGGAGAGTCTAAGACCAGAGAACACAGCCTCAGAATAGAGGGGGGAGGGTTATTTTAGAGTGGAATTGAGGAGGATTTTCTTTGGCCAGAAAGTGATGGATCTGTGGAATTCGTTGCCACAAGTGGCTGTGGAGGCCAAGTCTTCACGCATATTTAAGGCAGAGGTTGGTCAAGACAGTGAAGGGAGATGGGGGTGGGTGAACAAGAGATTGGGGCTGAGAGGAAGAATGGATCAGCCATTATGAAGTGGCAGAGCAGGCTTGATGGGCCAAATGGGCTGAATCTGCTCCTATATCTTATGGTCTTATTTCCGTAGAAAAAATTGCCAAGAACAATCATGGTCGTGGATAGGAGCACGATCGCCTACATCATACAATGGAGCACATAAAGAATGAATGAATGCACTAAAATTTATAAGAGTGAGAAGGTATCTCATAGGAACCCTCTAAATCCCAACAGGACCGGACAGCCTAGAGGCTTCCAATGGTTGGGACGTTCAAGACCAGGGATTGCAGGGTTATCATTTAGATCTGAGATTGAAACAAATTTCTTCTCCCAGACAACATTGAATCTCTGAAGTTCTTTACCACAGAAAGCAATTCAAGTTTTGATCATCCTGCTATAGGAAAAATGCAACTGAGCTGGAAAGAGTGCAGAAGAGATTTCAGAGTATGTTGATAGGACTTAAGGAACTGAGCTATGGAGGGTGGTTCTGCAAATCAGGACTTTATTGATTGGGGTGTCTAGAATGAGGGGTGATATCATAGAGGCATTTAAAATCATGAAGGGTATAGAAAGAATGATATGTGCAATCTGTTTCCCAGGTTTGGGGAATCAAAAGGTGGAGGGCTTAGGTTTTTAGGTGAGAGGGGAAAAATTTATTAGGAACCTGAGGGTTAACTCTTTTCCCCAGAGGGTGGTGTGCACATGGAACAAGCTGCCAGAGGAAGTGGTTGAGACAGATACACTAACAGCATTTGAAAAACTGTTGGACAGGTATGTGGGTAGGAAAGAGTTAAAGGGATATGACCAATCACAGGCAAATGGTAATAGTTTAGAAGTGAGTCACCAGGTACTCATCCGGCCAAAGGGCCTGTTCCCATGCTGAATTGCTCGATGACTCTGTAATCAGGGAGGATTTAGATATTTTTCTGAGGCCTTGAACGAGCAAAGGGTGTGGTAAGAAAGTTGGAACAGGCTATTGACTCTGGATTTCCAGCCATGATCATGTTAAATGACAGAGCAGGCTCGATGGGCTGAATGGCCTTCTCTGGCTCTTATTTCCCACTGGTTCGAATGCTGTATGTCCAGCAACTACTCACAGGGCATTGATTAACATCTTTTAAAATCATGCAGCATTCACAATATACTTGGAATATATGCAGAATGGCGCATGAATGTCCCAGCCTCTCAAATCTCTCCCAGATCATGTTTATTACAGGTTGCAGTTCCTGTAATTCATCCCATCGATGTAGCCCCACTCCTTCCACAGGGAAATCCCACGTCCAAATAACGACAAAATGCCCTCCTACCCCCTACGTGTAGTGAGTAGCGATGGAAGGCGCATTACAGGCGATGTTAGGTAGACAGTCCCCACACAGAAACACTGTCTTTCTTCAGCAGCATAGAAGAGAAGCTTTCATCTGCTCACACCGAGCAGATCTAAGGCATGACCTTTCCTCACACTACGTGCCTACACTTTGAAATGGTTCACGGACTGGGACTCCTCTCTGTATAAGTCGTTGATTGGTCTGTAGGAGACACAGCTTTGACAAAAGAAACAAAAGCAGGAGAAAGTCATCTGGCTCCTCACACCTCATCCAACTTTTAATAAGCTCATGTGGACTATTTACTTCAGCACCACCTCCCTGCACAAATCCTTAAATCTTGATTCTTGTAGTATCTAAAAAATTTTCAATCCCCATCTTTCAATATACTCAGCAACTGAATATTCACAGTCCTCTAGAGTCATCTTCATCATCATCATTGTTGTCATCACCTTCATCATCATCATTATCGTCACCATCACCATCTTCAGTGTCATCATCATTGGCATCATCATCATTATCACCATCATAATCATCATCATTATCATCATTATGTGCTGTGTTGTATGACGTGGACAATCATGGTCTCACAACCATGATTATTATTGGCAAATTGTTCTACAAAGTGGTTTGCCATTGTGTTCTTCTGGGCAGCGTCTTTACAAGACAGGCGACACCAGCCATTATTAATACTCTTCAGAGATTGTCTCCCTGGTGTTAGTGGTCGCATAGCCAGGACTTGTGATACGCAACAGCTGCTCGTACGACCATCCACGACCTGCTCCCATGGCTTCATGTGTCCCTCATCAGGGGCTAAGCAGATGTTACACCTTCCCCAAGTTGACCTGCAGGCTACGAGGGAAGTAGCACCTTACACCTCCTTTGGTAGAGACGTATCTCCACCCCACCACTCTCTAAGGCAGCAAATGCAAAAGATTCATAACCTCCGACTGAAGAAATTTCCTTTGACCTCTATCCTGAATAGCTCTTTCCCTTACTCCAAGACCATAACCTCAGTTCTAGACACTCCAACCTGAAGACACATCGACTCCACGTGGAACCCAGTGCCCAGTGTCGTAAGAGTCAGCCTGAACCCTGGGTCCTGGAACGGCAGCCTGAACCCTGGGTCCGGGAACGGCAGCCTGAACCCTGGGTCTAGGAACGGCAGCCTGAACCCAAGGTCCAGGAACGGCAGCCTGAACCCTGGGTCTAGGAACGGCAGACTGAACCCTGGGTCCGGGAACGGCAGCCTGTACCCTGGGTCTAGGAACGGCAGCCTGAACCCTGGGTCCTGGAACGGCAGCCTGAACCCTGGGTCCGGGAACGGCAGTCTGAACCCTGGGTCCGGGAACGGCAGCCTGATCCCTGGGTCCGGGAACGGCAGTCTGAACCCTGGGTCCGGGAACGGCAGCCTGAACCCTGGGTCCGGGAACGGCAGCCTGTACCCTGGGTCCTGGAACGGCAGTCTGAACCCTGGGTCCGGGAACGGCAGCCTGAACCCAGGGTCCGGGAACGGCAGCCTGTACCCTGGGTCCGGGAACGGCAGCCTGAACCCTGGGTCCGGGAACGGCAGCCTGAACCCTGGGTCCGGGAACGGCAGCCTGAACCCTGGGTCTAGGAACGGCAGTCTGATCCCTGGGTCCGGGAACGGCAGCCTGAACCCTGGGTCTAGGAACGGCAGTCTGAACCCTGGGTCCTGGAACGGCAGTCTGAACCCTGGGTCCGGGAACGGCAGCCTGAACCCTGAAACTTGGATAATTCCTAGTGCATAGTAACCAATGAAATCCACATCTCTTTCTTCTAAACCCAAGTACTTACAACCCTAGTTTACATAAGCTCTCCTTGTACTGGTAAACTCCCTCACCGCAGGAATCTTTCTGGTGAATCTTCACTGTGCATGCCCCTATATCCTTCATGTATAGAGAGCGGGACTGTGCATGATATGCAACATGCTGACTGACCATGACCCTTTATCAATAGGAAAAAACAGCCTCTGCTGTCATTTGCAGATCATGTTGCCAGCTTCTTAATTTAGCCCATTATCCATGATGTTTTATCTTATCTTGCGACATTTATGCTGTGCTTTATTTCTCCATATCTGTCAGGTACCTCACTTTAACATCAAAAAGCCGAAGGTTTTTTGAAGACTAACGAGACCGCAGATTCTGGGAGCTGAAACCGAAGACAGATCACTGGTGGAACTCAACAGGTTGAGTCCTGATGCAGGTTCTCAACGTGAAATGTTGACATAGACCTGTTGCCTTGACAGATGCTGCTGGGCCTGAGTGCTTCCAGTGTTCTGTCTTTTCTTTTAGGATTCTTTGATCTTCCTTCTGGCGCTGCTCTGCACTGTTTTGTAGCTGCTGCACTGTATTGTGCACTCATTAGAATGTAAGAAATAGGAGCAGGAGTCGGCCATCTGGGCCCGTCGAGCCTGCTCCACCTTTCAGTAAGATAATGGCTGATCTGGCAGCGAACCCAGCTCCATCTACTTGACTATTCCCCAGAACACTTAATTCCCAGCTATGAAAAAATCTGTCTGTCTTAAATATATTTAGTGAGATAGCCTATACTGCTTCGTTGGGCAGAAAATTCCAGATACATTACTCTCTGGGAAAAGCAGTTCCTCCTCATCTCCATCCTAATCTACTCTTCAGAGAAGGATCCCTAGTTCTGATCTCACCTACCAGTATAAAAAAAACATTTCACAGCATGTATATTACCTCCTCCTTTCACAAGATCCCCTCTTACTCTTCTGAATTCCAATGAAATCCCAGGCGACTCGATCTCTCCTCATACACTAAACCCACCATCTCCAGAATCAACCAGGTGAACCACCTCTGTGAGTACACGTTTTCTCGAGCAAGCAGACTAGAACTACACACGATAGCCTAGATGCGGCCTCGCCAGTACCCTGTACATAAGCTCCATGCACATCAATTCAATCCCTTTAGCGATGAAGGCCAGCATTCTATTTGCCTTCGTGACAACCTGTTGCAACTGCAAACCAACATTTTGCATTTCACGCACAGGCACTTCCCAGTCACAAAGCACAACAGAATGTTGTAATTATTCACCATTTAAATAATAATCTGACCTTCTATTTGCTTTCCAAAGTGGATGACCTCATATTTACCAATATTAAATTCCATCTGCCAGATCCTTGCCTACTCTGTTTCCTTTCACCTACCTGGATGTACTAATGATCTGCCTGAATGGCACACATATAACCATATAACAATTACAGCACAGAAACAGGCCATCTTGGCCCTTACAGTCCGTGCCGAATGCTTACTCTCACCTAGTCCCACCAACCCGCTCTCAGCCCATAACCCTCCACTCCTTTCCTGTCCATGTACCTATCCAGTTTTTTTTTTAAATAACAATACCGAACCTGCCTCTACCACTTCTACTGGAAGCTCGTTCCACACAGCTACCATGCTCTGAGTAAAGAAGTTCCCCCTCGTGTTACCCCTAAACTTTTGCCCCTTAGCTCTCAATTCATGTCCTCTTGTTTGAATCTCCCCTACTCTCAATGGAAAAAGTCTTTCCACGCCAACTCTATCTATCCTCCTCATAATTTTAAATACCTCTATCAAGTCCCCCCTCAACCTTCAATGTTCTAAAGAATAAAGACCTAACTTGTTCAACCTTTCTCTTTAAAAAAACTAGATTTTTTTTACTATATATTAGCATAATTCATTCATTCATTATGTGCCGTGTCATCTGATGTGAGTGCTTATGGTCTTGACCATGACTGTCCTTGGCAAATTTCTCTACAATAGTGTTTTGCCTTTGTCTTCTTCTGGGCAGTGACTTTAACAAAGACGGGAGACGCCAGCCATTATCAAGACTGTCCAGAGGCTGTCTGCCTGGCATCAGTGGTCACATAAACAGGACTTGTGATGTGTACTGGCTGCTCGTATGGCCATCCACCACCTGCTCCCACGGCTTCAGTGACCCTGATCAGGTTGGTGGGGGGGGGGGGTGGGGTGCTAAGCAGATGCTACACCTGAGGCTAGCGGAGGGAAGGAGTGCCTTACATCTCCTATAGTAGTAGAGACGTACCTCCACCCTGCCACCCAGTATCTTGCTACATACTGCAATAAGAAACCAATAAACTAGGGACAGGAAGCAATAGGTCTAACTGCAAGACTTTCACTAGATTACTCGGTAAATCAAGGAGTGTGTTGTTTCCAATAAAGTGGATTTCATGTGAATCTCCTTAAAGCATTGAGAATTTAATGAGTAGATTTACGGGAATAATTAGCAAGTTGGAGAACTGAAGAGTTGGATGTATTGATCAGGGAAGTTCAGCACAAGCTTGGAGCTGGTTGGTACCTGGGCATGTGAATCTCAGGAAGGATTGGGTGTGGACAATGACTGGACAAAGGAAATAGTATGGAGAATTCAAAGGGGCAGAATAAGCAGAAAAGCTGTGTGATGTGGGGCTATTTGGGAGCGATTTCCCAGTATGCTTTCAGAAAGGAATGTTAGTTAAGAACCCTCCAAAAACCAAAGATGGAGAACTAACGTAAAGGCAAAACTGACTTTGAAAAGGACGGTAACGATGGCCAACTGTTAACAGGAGAGACAGAGAGAGACAGATACATAGATGCAGGTAAGTTGAGGATAAAAAAGCTGACAGGTACACTCGAATTCGGCTCCTGGAGATAACTGCTGATGGGCTTAGCACTGATTCAAAGACAGGAGGCTGTATGTGGGGTGGGGGTGTGGTGGGTGGTCCTATGATCTGCAGATGGTTTCTCAATAGTATCTCTAACAGGATTACTGAAAGCTACAGGTTTCTAAGTTTGTCACCCTGTGATAGGACGCTATTCAACTAACAACAGGAATTAGTATACAGGCACAGTACATTTCATATATTACGATGAAAGAGTGTCTCTGTAAGCAGCCACCTTTTTTCCCTCCTTCCCGCTCCATTCCACCACGTATCCAAGAAGATCGCCATGTACATCGCCTGCTGCTATCTCATCCCACTGAATCACAAACGATGAGCCATTGTAGAAGTATGTCACATTCCCTGGTGAGGCGCTCGGGGCTGTGAGAAAACACATCACGTGTCACAAAGATGCAAGCACAGAAAATCCCAGTAGCAGTCAGAGCATTCCTACAAGGTGCAGCTAATGTAATGTCAGTGAATTCAGCTCCACAGCGCAGCAGCCATAACAAGCCACACGAATGATACCAGATACTATAAGACCACAAGGCCATAAGACATGGGAGCAGAATTAGACAAATAGGCCCATCAGGTTTGCTCTCTCTGCCATTCAATCATGGCTAATTTATTACCCCTCTCAACCCTATTCTCCTGCCTTCTCAGCAATCTCACTCCTGCAGAGTGAAATTACAAAATATTAGTTGGTGTCAATTATTTCTTCACACTATTTGCCTTTCCCATAGTTAACTTTCTGTGGTGCTGAAACTACGCAGAAAGACAATGTATCTTCGACCTCACTGGGAACATAGCTGAGAAACATGCTCCATCGCTGGCTGTTCCTAGATTACTGACTGCCTGGATCCCGTACCCAGATTTGGGAGACAATCTCACAAGTTTGAGCAATTTGTGTTAAGTTGTCGTTCCCCTGGGTGATTTCGGGAATCAAATGCATTCTGTGGTCACTTTTTTCCACTTGTACTACGGAATGATCTGTTACTGTATCTGACTACACATGACAATGATCAGATGACCTGGAGTCACATGGGACACAGTATGGAACAACAAGCAGCCTGCTGGAGGAGCCCAGTGGGTCGAGCAGCACCTGTGGGAGGAAAGGAGATGTCATTCTTTCCGGTCAACTGCCTGCATCTCGCACGGATGTTGCTCGAGGGTCTGATTCCTCCAGCAGACTGCTTGTCGCTCCGGGTTCCAGCACCTGCAGCCGCTTGTGACTCCTCGGGTAGAGAATTCCCTAGGAGGCACCAGTGAACCGTACAGGTTCTTGCATCACAGTCATCTTGTAATGACCATCATCGTCTGGCCCAGCACACTGGCACAACTGCCTCACCGTTCCAATGACCCAGGCTCAGCCTGGTGTTGTCTGTCTGGAGTTTGCACGTTCTGCCTGTGACTGTGTGGGTTTTCCCTGGGTGCTTCAGTGACCTCTGACACACCAAAGGCATGTGGGTTAGGAGGGTAATTGTCTCTGGAGTATAGGAGAAGAGGTAGAATCTACGGGAAGTTAAGGAACAAAAGAATGGGATCAGAGTTTTGGATACTTGCTGGTTATAAGGCACTGGTGAGGCCTCGCCTTGAGTACTGTGAACAGTTTTGGGCCCCTCATCTTAGAAAAGATGTGCTGGCATTGGAGAGGGTCCAGAGGAGGTTCACAGGGATGATTCCAGGAATGAAAGGGTTATCATACGAGGCTCTTGGTCTGTACTCGCTGGAATTCAGAAGGATGATAGAGGATCTCATTGAAATCTTTTTAATACTGAAAGGCCGAGACAAGAGTAGATGTGGAAAGGATGTATCCCAAGGTGGGAGAGTCTAGGACAAGAGGGCACAGCCTCAGGATAGAGGGGCGCCCTTTCAAAACAGAGATGCAGAGAAATTTCTTTAGCCAGGGGGTGGTCAATTTGTGGAATTTGTTACCAGGTCATTGGGTGTATTTAAGGCAGAAATTAATAGGTTCTTGATTGGACATGGCATCAAAGGTTATGGGGAGAAGGCCAGGAACTGGAGTTGAGGAGGGGAATAAAAAGGGATCAGCCATGATTGAATGGCGGAGCAGACTAGATGGGCCAAATGGCCTAATTCTACTCCTATGTCTTATGGTTGTTGCAATGGGACGAAGAGCCTGCTTCACACTATTTGCCTTTCCCATAGTTAACCTCCTATTGTGCTGAAACTACACAGAAAGATGATGTTCTATACAGTATCTTTGACCTCACTGGGAACATACCTGAGAAACATGCTCCATCACTGGCTGTTCCTAGATTACTGACTGCCTGGATCCCATTCCCAGATTTGGGAGACAATCTCTGAGCAGCTTTTCATCCCAGATAGTTTCATTCCTGAAATTTAAGGTCTCCACTTGCAGTACCATAAGATCATATGATATAGGAACAGGATTAGGCCATCTGGCCCATCAAGTCTACTGCACTATTTCATCACGGCTGGTCCAATTTTCCTCTCAGCCCCAATCTCCTATTTTCTCCATGCTCCAGGATCTATCAACACCTGCTTTAAATATACATAAAGACTTGGTCTCTACAGCTGCCTGTGGCAACAAATTCCAGATTCACCACTCTCTGGCTAAAGAAATTCCCCTTCATCTCCTTTCTAAAAGGAAACCCCTCTAAACTGATCTGTGCACTCTGGTCTTGGACTCACCCACCACAGGAAACATCCTTTTCACATCCACTTTATCAAGGCCTTTCACCATTTAATAGGTTTCAATTAGGTTACCTTTCATTCTCCTGAATTCCAGTGAACACAGGCCCAGAACCATCAAACACTTCTCATGTGACAAGCCATTCAATCCTGGAATCATTTTCATGAATCTCCTTTGAACCCTCTTCAGTTTCAGCACATCCTTTCTAAGGGGCCCAAAACTGCTCACAATATTCCAAGTGAGGCCTTTACCAGTGCTTTATAAAGTTTCAACATTACATCCTTCCTTTTATATTCTAGTCCTCTTGAAATGAATGCCTTCCTCTCCACGGACTCAACCTGCAAATTAACCTACAGGGAATCCTGCACAAAAAGCTCCAGGTCCCTTCGCACCTGAGTTTTTTGTATTTCTCTCCATTTTGAAAACAGTCTGCCCTTTCATTTCTTCTACCAAAGTGCATGATCATACACTTCTCAACAATTCAAACTCAGGCCTCTGATTACCAGGGGAATGAAGCAACTTTTAACAGGCACAGAGTGGAGAGAATGAGTGCCCTGATAAACTCTAATTTTCTCCTGCTACAGGAGATCACATCACCTCCTTCAGACGTCCGAAACTGCATCCACTCGCTGAACTCCGAAGGCCCAACCTCGTTGCTACAGCTGATCCGAATGCCACAGGTCGCAAATGGACTCAGTTCTCCGATTGTGCGGCTGTATGGCGGCACAGGAAAAGTCACCTCAAAGGATATGTTAGTGTTTGAACTAGCATTGACCTTGTTGGGATCAAAAACCTGGAGGAACAGAGAGAGAGAGACAGAGATAGAGAGAGACAAAAAAACCGAATTATTCACAATCAACCTGCGCTGACAAGCAATATTATACATTTAAGTTCACACCCGCACAGAAAGGTATTGAGAGCAAAATTCCTTTCACTCCTGCCTTACATTCCAAAACCATGGAATATCCCTTTAACATGTATCCAGGAGACTCCACGTAGCCTGATATCTAACTGATATGTGGTTCCCTGGAAAGTGGAGTCATCAGTAGACAGGTGGAGAAGAAGGTTCTTGGCACGCTGGCCTTCTTCACTCAGGGCACTGCGTTTGAAGTTGGGAGGTTGGTCTGGGTGTACAAGGTGGGGGTGAGTCCGCACTCACGGTGTTGAGTTTGAAGTTGGGAGGTCGGTCTGGGTGTACAAGGTGGGGGTGAGTCCGCACTCGCGGTGTTGAGTTTGAAGTTGGGAGGTCGGTCTGGGTGTACAAGGTGGGGGTGATTGAAAGTAGGAGGGGGAGGGGAAAATGCGAAATGATAGAAGACCGGAGGGGGTGGGGTGAAGCTAAGATCTGGAAAGGTGTTTGGCGAAAGTGATACAGAGCTGGAGAAGGGAAAGGATCTTTGGACGGGAGGGGAGGTTGAAAGAAAGGGGGAGGGGAGCACCAGAGGGAGATGGAGAACAGGCAGAGTGATGGGCAGAGAGAGAGAAAAAAAAAATAAACAACTAAATATGTCAGGGATGGGGTAAGAAGGGGAGGAGGGGCATTAACGGAAGTTAGAGAAGTCAATGTTCATGCCATCAGGTTGGAGGCTACCCAGTCGGTATATAAGGTGTTGTTCCTCCAACCTGAGTTTGGATTCATCTTGACAGTAGAGGAGGCCATGGATAGACATATTGGAATGGGAATGGGACGTGGAATTAAAATGTGTGGCCACTGGGAGATCCTGCTTTTTCTGGCGGACCGAGCGTAGTGTTCAGCGAAACGGTCTCCCAGTCTGTGTTGGGTCTTACCAATATATAAAAGGCCACACCGGGAGCACCAGATGCAGTATACCACACCAGCCGACTCACAGGTGAAGTGTCGCCTCACCTGGAAGGACTGTCTGGGGCCCTGAATGGTGTTGAGGGAGGAAATGTAAGGGCAGGTGTAGCACTTGTTCTGCTTACAAGGATAAGTGCCAGATCGGCGGGAAGGGATGGGGGGGACGAATGGACAAGGGAGTCATGTAGGAAGTGATCCCTGCGGAAAGCAGAAAGAGGGGGGGAGGGAAAGATGTGCTTGGTAGTGGGATCCCGTTGGAGGTGGCGGAAGTTACGGACAATTATACGTTGGAGACTTTGTGGTTGCACTTTGTGTAGAATGAGATTGGGAATAAGTGAGCAAGAGTGAGAGGGAGAGGTCTTTCTGTCCTGTTCCTTAACCCTTCGTGCACTATGGGGCTAGTACAACATGACATAAGGAGACACTAAGGTAAGTTTCCAGACTCTTCAGGAGGTCTGGATTTATGCAAATGAGAAATCCCTCGGTTTATCACCGGTACTGGGCTCACTTGACGTCTCTTCCAGTTAGATGCCTGCCTCAATCTTTATGCCCCTTATCACCTCCCCAAAGTTTGTCATCAACTCGTCCACTGTTAAACTTTCAAGAGAATTTGATCAAAAGAGGTTGGGGAACAGGGTGATTACTTCCAACAGATGTCAGATGTTGCTTGGTTATCCACCCACACCTCATTACATATATCGAGTGTAGACAAGGTTCCCCTCCCAGCTGTTCTGTAAAGTCCCTCTGTCTGTCAATGAACTTATTGGAGAATGAGAGGCACTGGGAATTGAATAAGTAACAAAATTAGCACACCAACACCTGGCAAGCACAGGGAAAGTGAAAATGTACTGGTTTAAGTTCAATTTCAGTTTTTTGACATTCATCCATACACTCGTATACCACCAATCGAGAGAACATTCCTTCAGACCAGGGTGCACAACACAAGACATATAACTCACACAGAAAGTATATTAATGCAAACAAATTAACAAATAAACAAATACATAATACAAATAGTAAAAATTAACGGTATAACATTACTGCCGCTTCATAAGTGATGAGAGCAGGGAGGTGGCAGGGAGTTCAGTAGCCTCACTGCCTGGGGAAGAAGCAGTTCCTGTCCTAATGGGATGGTACCTCCTGCTTGATGGGGGGGTGGGGGGGGGTCAGGGAGGCTGCTGGATGGATGGGAGGGATCGCTGCGTATGCAGTACCCCTGATAAATATCTCTAATGGGTGAGAAAGAGTCGCTGGTGATCCTCTCAGCGCTCTTTGCAGGGACTTGCGGTCAGCAGCTTTGCAATTCCTGTTTCAGATGGTCAGGAAACTCTCAGTGGTGATCCTGTGAAAATTGGTTAAAATGGGGGGGGGGGGTGGTAGAAAGAGCCTCACTTGCCTCAATCTCCTCAGGAATGGAGACACTGCTGTGCGTTTTTAACAGAAGAGATGGTGTTTAAGGTTCAGGTAATGCGCACTCCCAGGAACTTGGTGCTCCTAACTCTCTCCTCGGAGGAGCCGTTTATGTGCAGTGAGGAGTGGTCGTCCTGCACCTTCCTAAAGTCCACAATCATCTCTTTGGTCTTGTTCAGGCTGAGACTCAAGTTGTTGTGCTTGCACCCTCCTAGCAGCCGCTCTACCTCCACTCTGGATGCTGCCTCATCACCGCTGCCGTGTCGTCAGTGACCTTGATGACTTGGTTTGAACTGGATCTAGCAGTGCGGTCAGGCATCAGCAGCTGGCTGAGCACGCAGCCCCCGGCGGGGCTCGCCAGTGCCTAGCACGATGGAGCTGCAGATATCGCTGCCAACTCGGACTGACCGTGGTCTTTCTGTGACCCAGATACAGAGAGAGGTTGAGGGCCAGCGAGAACAGATTACCCACCAGCTTCTGAGGAATGATGGTATTAATCACCATGCAGAATTGCTGAACAGCATCCTGGTGAATGAGGCACTACCTTCCAGGCGGAACAGGACAGAGTGGAGCGTAGAGGCTTTGGCATCATCGGTAGACCTGTCTGAGCAATAAGCAAACTGGAAAGGGTCCATTGTAGCAGGAAGATGCGATTTAATGTGATCCATAACCAGACATTCAGAGTATTTTATCATTGAGATCAGTGCCACTGGACAGCAGTCAGTAAGACAGGTTATTGTCGCCCTCTTGGGCACCAGGATGATGGTGGGTGAGGTCTGTGGGAACAGTGGATTATTTTAGAGAGATGTTGAAGATGGGCTGCACAGTTCCTCAGCACCCAACCAGGTATATTATCAGGCCCCATAGCTTTACTTAGACTGACCCTGGACAGAGTCCTCCTCACGTCAGACAGAGTGACTGCTCCTTGGGGGAAGGAGGCCTTTCTCGCCAGCACGTCGTTCCGTGCATCAAACTGAGCGCAGAAGATATTCGCCCTATCAGGGAGAGAAGCATCACAGGGCGGACCTGTAATCCATTATGGTCTGAATGCCCCACCTCGTGCACCTCACATCTGTGGTGCTGCAGGGACAGAGCCACGGTGGTCAGCATGACAACGCTACAGCTCAGGGTGTTGGAGTACAGAGTTCAATTCCAGCATCTTCTGTAAAGAGTCGTTGTAGGTTTTTGCAAATAAAAGTGAGTTTTATGTTTAACGAAGCCCATAACTCATTTTATTGAACTCCAAACCTAGACACAAGAACACACTAAAAATCCTTACGTGACAACATCATCACGTCAGACCAGCCTCTTAAAGTGAAACCCCAACTCATTGCCGGTGGCTGTGAATTATGTACATTTCTCCCAGTGATGTTACCCTACATCGCTCGGGTCCTGTGTTCCATAGGTGGAGCAACCACCGGTGCCCCTGGTGCCCCTCGGGTCCTGTGTTCCATAGGTGGAGCAACAACCGGTGCCCCTGGTGCCCCTCGGGTCCTGTGTTCCATAGGTGGAGAAACAACCGGTGCCCCTGGTGCCCCTGGTGCCCCTCGGGTCCTGTGTTCCATAGGTGGAGCAACCACCGGTGCCCCTGGTGCCCCTCGGGTCCTGTGTTCCATAGGTGGAGCAACCACCGGTGCCCCTGGTGCCCCTCGGGTCCTGTGTTCCATAGGTGGAGCAACCACCGGTGCCCCTGGTGCCCCTCGGGTCCTGTGTTCCATAGGTGGAGCAACCACCGGTGCCCCTGGTGCCCCTCGGGTCCTGTGTTCCATAGGTGGAGCAACCACCGGTGCCCCTGGTGCCCCTCGGGTCCTGTGTTCCATAGGTGGAGCAACAACCGGTGCCCCTGGTGCCCCTCGGGTCCTGTGTTCCATAGGTGGAGCAACCACCGGTGCCCCTGGTGCCCCTCGGGTCCTGTGTTCCATAGGTGGAGCAACAACCGGTGCCCCTGGTGCCCCTCGGGTCCTGTGTTCCATAGGTGGAGCAACAACCGGTGCCCCTGGTGCCCCTCGGGTCCTGTGTTCCATAGGTGGAGAAACAACCGGTGCCCCTGGTGCCCCTGGTGCCCCTCGGGTCCTGTGTTCCATAGGTGGAGCAACCACCGGTGCCCCTGGTGCCCCTCGGGTCCTGTGTTCCATAGGTGGAGAAACAACCGGTGCCCCTGGTGCCCCTGGTGCCCCTCGGGTCCTGTGTTCCATAGGTGGAGCAACCACCGGTGCCCCTGGTGCCCCTCGGGTCCTGTGTTCCATAGGTGGAGCAACCACCGGTGCCCCTGGTGCCCCTCGGGTCCTGTGTTCCATAGGTGGAGCAACCACCGGTGCCCCTGGTGCCCCTCGGGTCCTGTGTTCCATAGGTGGAGCAACCACCGGTGCCCCTGGTGCCCCTCGGGTCCTGTGTTCCATAGGTGGAGCAACAACCGGTGCCCCTGGTGCCCCTCGGGTCCTGTGTTCCATAGGTGGAGCAACAACCGGTGCCCCTGGTGCCCCTCGGGTCCTGTGTTCCATAGGTGGAGCAACAACCGGTGCCCCTGGTGCCCCTCGGGTCCTGTGTTCCATAGGTGGAGCAACAACCGGTGCCCCTGGTGCCCCTCGGGTCCTGTGTTCCATAGGTGGAGCAACAACCGGTGCCCCTGGTGCCCCTCGGGTCCTGTGTTCCATAGGTGGAGCAACAACCGGTGCCCCTGGTGCCCCTCGGGTCCTGTGTTCCATAGGTGGAGCAACAACCGGTGCCCCTGGTGCCCCTCGGGTCCTGTGTTCCATAGGTGGAGCAACAACCGGTGCCCCTGGTGCCCCTCGGGTCCTGTGTTCCATAGGTGGAGCAACAACCGGTGCCCCTGGTGCCCCTCGGGTCCTGTGTTCCATAGGTGGAGCAACCACCGGTGCCCCTGGTGCCCCTCGGGTCCTGTGTTCCATAGGTGGAGCATCCACCGGTGCCCCTGGTGCCCCTCGGGTCCTGTGTTCCATAGGTGGAGCAACGACCGGTGCCCCTGGTGCCCCTCGGGTCCTGTGTTCCATAGGTGGAGCATCCACCGGTGCCCCTGGTGCCCCTCGGGTCCTGTGTTCCATAGGTGGAGCATCCACCGGTGCCCCTGGTGCCCCTCGGGTCCTGTGTTCCATAGGTGGAGCAACCACCGGTGCCCCTGGTGCCCCTGGTGCCCCTCGGGTCCTGTGTTCCATAGGTGGAGCAACCACCGGTGCCCCTGGTGCCCCTGGTGCCCCTCGGGTCCTGTGTTCCATAGGTGGAGCAACCACCGGTGCCCCTGGTGCCCCTGGTGCCCCTCGGGTCCTGTGTTCCATAGGTGGAGCAACCACCGGTGCCCCCGGTGCCCCTGGTGCCCCTCGGGTCCTGTGTTCCATAGGTGGAGCAACCACCGGTGCCCCCGGTGCCCCTGGTGCCCCTCGGGTCCTGTGTTCCATAGGTGGAGCAACCACCGGTGCCCCTGGCTCATTCAGACGTGCGTTGACACGCTCACAGCCATGGCCATGGGGGCTTAAGGGGATGTTGGTGTGCATCATGGCGGATGAAAACAAACGAGGTGGAATGTAGGCCAACAGGAACCCAAGAGTGCTGCACACTGTGATGGGATGTAGGAGTACGTGAAAAGGAATTGAATTTACTGAGAGGGTGGAATGCTGTTGTGAGGCCGACCAGGCAGTCGTAGAATCAGGAATCAGAAACCACCGGGCACTTGTAACGGCTGCCCATATACCAACTCAGCCACGGATGACTGCATCCTCTTTTGGTCCAAAAGGACCCGCAGGAGATGATCATGCCAACACTCATCGGTCAGGGAAGCCCTCAGAAGAGCCTTTTAAGGAGCAGTGAAATTGCTCGCATAGGACATTGGACCTGGGACTTTACAACCCAGAGGTCTGATGTGGATTGTGGACAGTGATCAGAGGAAATATTGGATGGGGTGCCAAACCGAGCCACCCAGGTGCTGATGAATGTCCGAGCCACGTCTGTGGCTGTCGATGCTAGGGGAAGAACCTCTGACCACCTGGTGGAAGCCTCCCATGGTAAAGTTTGTGAAACCACAGGGGATGGGGGTTTGGGGGGGTTGGAGAAAGAGGACCAACAAGGTCCACATTTACATGGTTAAACGGTTCCTTAGGGATCTCAGAAGGTGCCAACGGTGCCTGAACGTGACACTGGCACTCCACACAATCAGACACGTCCGTTCTGATGTCATGCGACACAAACCAGTGCAGCCAGTTTCTGTGAAGCCTTCCGGCCTGGATGCAAGAGGCCGTGTATGGAGTCAAAAACAGTCTGTCTCCAGTTTGCAGGTATGTGGGCCAGGTGGTGTTACTGCCCTACCAAGCAAGGGGCTGATATTTTGGCCACTGCCTGCACGAAGGGTTTGTGGTCAATGAACGCTGTGAAATGGCGACCCTCTAGAAGGAAATGAGAATGGCAGACAGCCAGACAGAGACCTCGCAGCTCATGGTCAAAGGTGCTGTACGCCCCTTTGGGGGCACAGAGCTGCCGGCTGAAGAAAGCGAGTGGCTGCCACATGCCTCCGACCAACTGTTCGTGCACAGCATCCACCGCGTAGTCCGAAGCTTCAGTAGCTTGGGCGCGTCGGGAGCAGGGTGCACCAGTAGGGTCACATTAGAAAGCGCTCATTAGGTATCATCAAATGCCTTGGTCGTGTCCGCTGATTGTGAAATACCTGGCCATAAACCAGGGTTAAAGTACAAAGGCTGACTTCATGTTAACTCACAGACCTCCCTTTGAGTGTTACACACATCAGAACAGTCCTGTCTGTAAAATCATGACTACGGCAGTTGCTAAGCAACGAAGACTGATGCATGTGCTTGTGCGGGTAAATGAGGAGTACAAAATTAATCAAGGCTGATAAGCAATAAAACCTCTGCTGGCATTTCAGTGAGCGTCACAGCAAGGTGGAGTGGAACCTTCATCCAAACTAAACCTCTTCATGTTCGCTTTCCTTGGAGCCACAGCAGGAGTGCCCACATCTGGCCGGGGGAGACGCGTCCACAGCTGTGGCCCTGCTGTCAGCATCGCAGAGTGCCCACTGCAGGAATGAACCATGGTTGTGGTTTATGGAAAGATGAAGATCAGCTTCTTCCTTCTGTTTTCTCTCTCCATTCTGCCATTAACTGCGTTCTGTCTCCAAAACCTTTGCCATGACGTGCTAGTCTCTGGGGTCACTCTCCCCCACTGTTTTCTCACTACCACCAGGAACCCACCTCTGCCTACCCACAGGAGTACACTCCTCCAAAATACGCAGAATACCTTTGGCATAACCCTTACGATACACAAAGGTATTTTCCCAGACTACATGTTTTGTGTAACTTGAGAAACCTCTTCCTCTTGAGAGTTTCATCTAAAGCAGGGGTTCCCAGCCTGGGGTCCATGACGCCTCAGTTAATGGTAAAAGGATGAGATCCTTTGATCTGAAAGCACTTTGAGAGTCCTGCTGTTCTGTTGTTACAAGCTGGCTGTCTTCAGACTTCGTTGGTTGCTGCTTTGGAATCTCTTCAGCCATCGTCTCCTTTGGAAACCTCCTGAGTTTGTTAAACGGAGGCATAAACTTCCCTTGCATTGGATGCAAACAGTCCAACAACACACACAAAATGCTGGTGGAACGCAGCAGGCCAGGCAGCATCTATAGGCAGAAGCAATGTCAACGTTTCGGGCCGAGACCCTTCCTCAGGACATTTCACAATCCCATTTCACATTTTGTTTGCAAAGGTGTTCACCGCATTAACTTGGCCAGTAATTATTCTTCAAATAACTTCACTAAAAATCTGACCATCAATGCATTGCTCTTTGTGCAATCGGCCATATTTCCATTGTAATTATATTCCAAAGGAATTTAATGACTTGAGTAGGGACTTGGGAATGAGGTTGTGAAAACCTACACACAAATATTTTCTTCCTTAGCTAGATCTGCCAGCAATGCTAGGCCTGAATTTTGTTGCTGACCCTCCTGATCCCCCTCCCCCATTCACTGTCAACTCTCAGACTGAATGCAGGATCAAAGAAAAGTCATGCTCGAGAAAAAGGCCATTCACCCATGATCAAAAACAGACTATCCTTCCAGCACTGGGTTCATAGTCAGAATGTTATTATTGCTAACTAACAGGACATGAAATTTGTTGTTTTATGGTAGCAGTACCGTGCAAAGGCATAAAATTACAAAAGTAAATAATGCAACAAAAAAAAGGGAATAACAAGGTCAACTTAATGAGTTTGTGGGCCATTCCGAATTTCAAGGCTGTTCTTAAGTTATAAACTTATGATTTATGGACATCCCCAGATAAGAAGGAGCTCCATTATATTGTTAAATTCAGAAGTCTAACGTATATACACATGTTCGTTCCTACAAACAGCAGAAGTAGTTTCCACTCTCCCCACTTTTAGTAATTGTTCTCATCAGTGCTTCTGACATCATTCCTTACAACACTGAGGTGGCATGGTTACCATATCGGCTGATTCTATGCATCTTCCACCTTGTTAACAAAACTAATTGAATTAGCTTCTGTAAATATGGCACCTATTCACAACCCAGGTTGTGTTAAAATATAATGAGGTTCTCAATCCTTCAGGCATAGTTTGAGTGGACCACCAGAGCCTTTTTCCCACGGCAGAAATGGCTAATTCAAGGGACTCTTGCCCCTTCAGTCACTGAAATTCAGAACCCCACCCTCCCCCCATCCCCATGGGTAAATAGTCTTTTTCTCAGTTCCCCTTCAAAGCATTCCACCAACTGCTTTAAATCCTCTGGGACTTGATCCATGTGCTATGGGAAATAGATTTCCCAACCTATCTGGGCCCCTCAGTGTTACACTCTTCAATAAAGTCTCCCTTCAGCCTCATGCATTTTAAAGAAATAATCACAGCCTGCCCAAGCTCTTCCCATTACTATAGCCTTCAGGTCCTGAGAACATGCTCATAAATCCTCTCCGCACGCTTGCCAGCACCATCACATCTTGCAGCGTTGAAGCCGTGGTCTAACTAGAGCTGTAAGCAGTCCTAGTTCTTGCAATCACTGCTAATAAAAGAAGAATTTCTTATCAATTTCCTTATTGAGCAGAAATGCAGCATCTGTGCACATACAGCTACTGGCTCACTTTTATAATCATCACCATCTTGATCCAATTAACCTATGCTGTTCCTTATTCGAACAAGAATACAGAACATTACGGCACAGCACAGGCCCTTCAGCCCACGATCTTGTGCTAACCTTTTAACCTATTCTAAAATCAATGCAACTCTTCCCTCCTAGATCTGCCTCTATCACTACCCCTGACTGGGGGTTCCATGCATCCACCATACTGTGTAAAGATCTTATCTCTGACATCTCCCCTGTACTTCCCTCCAATCACCTTAAAATTAAGCGCCCTTGTATTAGCCATTTCTGCCTTGGGAAGAAGGCTCTGGCAGTCCACTCAATCTATGCCTTGTATCACTTTGTATACCTCTGTCAAGTCACCTCTCACCCTCCTTCACTCAAAACCCCTAGCTCACTCAACCTGTCTTCATAAGACACGCTCTCTAATCCAGGCAGTGTCCTGGTAAATCTCCTCTGTGCCCGCTCTAAAGCATCTGCATCCTTCCTAAAATGAGCTGACCAGAACTGCTTCAGGTATGCTCTAACCAGAGTTTTAAAGAGCTGCAACATCACCTCACAGCTCCTGAACCCAATTCCCTGACTACTGAAGGCCAACACACAAGTCTTCTTAACCACCCCATCAACCTTCACGACAAAGTTGTGGGATCTATGGACATGGACATTCCTCCACACTGCCATTAACCCTGCATTGTGCCTTCAAATTGGACCTGCCAAAATAAACTGTCTCACTTTTCTGGGTTAACTGAATTTGCCAGCTCTCAGCTTAGCTCTGCATTCCAACAATGTCCTACAGCAACCTACAACAACCCTCCACAGTACCCACAACTCCACCAACCTTGGTCTCATCTTCAAACTTACTAACTTACCCTTTCACTCCCTCATCTAAGTAATTTATAAAAGAAAACAGGAGCAGGCGGTCCCAGAACAGATCCCTGTAGAACATCACTGGTCACCAACCTACAAGCAGAATACACTCCATCTACTACCACCCTCTGCCTTCTACTGTAGGCAAGTCAATTCTGCATCCACACAACCAAGCTGCCCTAAATCCCATGCCTACTGTCTTTCTGCCAGGGAGAATTATCAATGGACTTAATAAAATCAAAACACTAAATTGATTCCATAATTTGCCACCACTGAACAAATTAGGTTTCAATTATTTGATATATCCTGTCCTCTCTTTTAAAGAAAGGTACAACATTGGCAGGCCCCCAATGCCTTCAGGTACAGGCCAAATCGAGGCAGTAGGGCCCAGGCCTGAGGACATAACAAAGCAGCAGGGCCTGGGTCAGAGATCAAGGAATGGCATGAGGTTTGGACGAGGGCAGATTGAAAAGGTCAGGGTATCAGGGCCGGTTCAATTCGATGCTCCATGAGGTTTACTTGTCTCTACACAGGCTGTGGATCAACGGCAGTGGTGACTGGCTTCGTGGCCGTGGACTCACTTTTGTGAACTTCAGTCCTGAATGTTAATTGCTTACTTGTATTGTTTGCACAATAGGTTTTTTTTCTCTCTGCGCCTTGGGTACTTGACAGTTTTTTTATTTAAAAAAGAGGCTCTATTGGGTTACTGCCTGTAAGCAGACGGATCTCAAAGCTGTATATAGTATACACACTTCGATAATAAATGTGCTTTGAACTTTGAACCACTCCTATACCCATAGAGGATTCAAAAATAATGGTTAGAGTCTCCACATTTCCTCCTGGCTTCATTTGTCAGGCTGGGATACAGTTCATCCATGCTTGCCAATGTGCTCACATTCAACAGGGCTAACTCAATACTCGCTTTTTCGCTCTGTGTAACCCATCCAATATTTCACACTCCTTCATGCTAAACACATCAGCAGGTGCAAAGTCACCTTATTACATCCTCTCTCCATATAAATTGAATCTTATTGATCCCTAACAAACCTCACTCTTCACTGGCTCATCAATATTGTTCAATTCAAAATTCAAGCAGTAAGGCTGATCAACACCTCCACCCACAAACACACCACTCCACTACTTTATCACTTCCTGTCACTCGCCCCGCTTCACCCCGCTTTATGGACGTACCGCCAATCTATGTAAACAAGTTCTATTATGTATTTAAATTTATTGTGGTTTTTATTATTGTATTCTTTATCTTATTGTGGTCTTGTTTGTGATGGATCAGAAGCAGAATAGCAATTATTTTGTTCTCCTTTACACGCATATCCTGGAAATGACATTAAACTCTCTTAAATCTTGAATTAAACAATCAAGAAAGCCTCTTTGGAGTTTCTTTGATTTGAAGTGCCAGTGTTATTTCATTGCCCCACAAAACCTGCTGGAGGGACACAGCAGGTCAGGCAGCATCTAAGGAAGGAAATGGATAGTCAACGGTTTAGGTCATGATCCTTCATCAGGACTAAATTATTTCACAGCCTCTATTTTCCAATGTTCCTCCAAATAAGATCCTTAAGCTTCCTATACTTTAGGTGTTAAACTTGTTATCTGACACAAGATCCATTTTATCCTACATTTTGCAGTTTAACTCTTATTCTTTGCAGGAACATGATTATCCTGAACCTTCTGAATCTCTTTCTCAATTCCCCTTTATTGTCCCGAAACCTGCAAGCAACTGTTTCCTGTTCACTTCTGCTAAATCACTTCACAGCCTAGTGAACTGATAATTTTACACACCCCCATCCATGTAATTGTCAGACTTCTCTTAAATATTGCAATCAAATCCGTACCTACCGCTGCCGTCAGCAGCTCGGTCCACACTCGTACCATGCACTGAGTGAAATAGTTCCCCTTAAACATTTCACCTGGCTCTTTCTGTAATTATGCTAAATATAACTGAGTTATAAACACCAAAACAAGATTCCCCAACACTAACTAACCAGACTTGCTCCCCTTACCCGTTCATTCCCATCCCACCTTTTTGAACTGGCAAGTAAGAGTTCTCCTGAAATAGAATTCAGTACCTTCCCTCTCTTTTACCTTGACTATCCCAGTTATTGGGATAATTGAAATCTCCTACTATGACCACCAGCTGATATTGCATTGGCAAAAACGTGTTAGAAACATAGAAAATAGGTGCAGGAGTAGGCCATTCGGCCCTTCGAGCCTGCACCGCCATTCAGTATGATCACGGCTGATCATCCAACTCAGAACCCTGTACCTGCTTTCTCTCCATACCCCCTGATCCCTTTAGCCACAAGGGCCATATCTAACTTCCTCTTAAATATAGCCAATGAACCGGCCTCAACTGTTTCCTGTGGCAGAGAATTCCACTCTCTGTGTGAAGAAGTTTTTCCTCATCTCGGTCCTAAAAGGCTTCCCCTTTATCCTTAAACTGTGACCCCTCGTTCTGGACTTCCCCAACTTCGGAAACAATCTTCCTGCATCCAGCCTGTCCAATCCCTTTAGAATTTTATACGTTTCAATAAGATCCCCCCCTCAATACACCACTGGGACCTCCCTCCCCACCTACACGAGGAAAGCCCTCAGAAGGGATCATCTATCATCAAAGATCCTCACTATACAGGCCACGCCATCTTCTCAGAGCTATCATTGAGCTGAAAGTTCAGAAGCGCCACACCACCAGGTTCAATTTATGCTTTTCTTGTGAATTCTGCTTATCTGATGCTAAGTGCCTGGGATGCCTCTGCAAGCAAGTTTTTCATGCTGAAGATTTTAAAGCCAACTTTGAAATACTCATTAATTTTTCAACTTCAATTTTGCTTCTGCTTTCTTCCTCCTGAATCTTGCTCCATTTTCATGCATGCCCCTGCAAAGACCAGCAAGGGATGATGCAGCTTTGCACGGCGACACGACTCTGCCTGCCTGAACTGATCACTCTGCTTACCTGAGCCGTACAGTTGTGTAGTGATGAGAAGCCATCAGAAGTGACAGCCCAGGAGATGCTGACACTGTTGGAGGTCTGGTTATCGATCCTCAGCTTGCTGGGCTTGTCTGGAGAAACTGAAGAACAAGTGGGTCATCAGTTGGCTCACTGGCAGTGAATCCATTGCACACCCGCTCCCGCCCCCTGCAGAATCTCACCACAAATATAGCTTTTGTTTGCAATGTTCAAAATGTTTCTCGGACAAAGGCTTTAAACAAAATTTTACATCCAGGCCACAGCTGAAAACAAGAACACAAGAGTGTCCATTGTGTGTGCTGTCAGATCCTGTAAACATAACTGTCCTGGGACCAAAACAGTCAACATCATGTGATCTCAACTTTCCCCAAAAGAAACTGGAAAGAGCAGTGAACACAGCTCAGCCCATTACAAACAGCAGCCTCGGCCTACACTTCCTGCTACTTCAGCAAAGCAGCCAACGTAACCCGGGACCTGACCCCACTCCGGTGATTCTCTGTTCTTCCCTCTGTCACAAGGCTGAATATATAAAAGCTTGAAAATTCACACAGCCAGGCTCATTCCACAGTTATAGGATCTCAACAATCCTCTTGCATAGTAAAGTCAAACACCCAGTCTCTCACCTTACCTTGTCAGGGGCCCTGCACCTTATTGTCCCCCTGCACTGCACTTTCTCTGTAACTGTAACACTTCCTTCTGCATTGTGTTGATGCTTTTCCATTTGTACTATCTTGATACACTCATGTATGGAATGATCTGTGTGGATGGAATGGTGAAACTAAGTTTTCCACTGTATCTCAGTACTTGTGACAATAATAAACCAATTATCAATTGTCCTCCATTAAATAGATGCTCCTCCTCCTCACTATCAACACAGGTCCCCTTCACCATCACATTTCTGAATGGACACTCCCTCAATTTTATTCTTATGAGCCGTGTATTAAGTTCTGTGATGCAGTCGGCCCTCCTTATCCGCGGATTCCACATGCGCGAATTCAACCAACCGCGAATCGCGAAAACCCAGAAGTGCTCTTCCAGCACTTGTTGTTCGAGCATGTACAGACTTTTTTGTCTTGTCATTATTCCCTAAGCAATGCAGTATAACAACTGCTTTACATAGCATTTACATTGTATTAGGTATTATAAGTAGTCTAGCGATGATTTAAAGTATACGGGAGGATGTGCGTGGGTTATCGTGCATCGAGATCGAAAAAATCGGAAGTTCTCTTACTAAGTAAGTCGGAACAGGTATATCGGGTATTATTTAGCGTCATTTAGTCAAACATTTGTCTTAGTATATAGTATATATTTTACCTTTTTATGTATATAAAACACTTAAGAATGTATGTTTCAGCACCGGCTTGGGAACGGAAGTTCCCGAGTTCGATCCGGTAACAGACCGCCCCCCAGTGCGCTCTCCTCCGTGCCGGGTTGATTTGGAAGATCAAAAACCCAAAACCCCAAAACCCAATAATTAAACCACTGCGTTGTTTAGTAATAATTTTAGCTTTCATCCGGGCAGAGCCTTTCTCACCTTATCCTTTAAAATTGTTCCGATTGTTGACCAACGTAGCCTAACGCTTTTCCAATGACCGATGGCGTTTCACCTCTTTCCGATTGGTTTATTATTTCCACTTTATTTTCAATCATGATCGTGATTATTTTCATGAACAGAAACACTGCGCATTCAGAGCTCTGGCACCGGGTCCTAATGTCCACCACACTGAGACAGGTTAAATAAGGTCTGGGGTTCCGCTGGGTCCTAAGGTTCACCACATTGAGACAGGTTGAATAAGGGACTTGAGCATCCGCGAATTTTGGTATCCGCAAGGGGTCCCGGAACCAATTCCTCACGGATAAGGAGGGCCGACTGTATATAGTTTTCTTGTGTCTGCATTGTACTGCTGCTGTGAAATTTCATGTTATAAATCTGATTCTGGGGTCCAACACCAATTACCATAAAGTGCAAAACAGCACTAAAATGGAGAAGTGGGGAGTGATGAGTGGAAGGTAGATGAGGAGGAGAAAAGGAGGGAGGAATAGAGGAAAGAGGAGCAAAAGGAGTGATTGAATGACAAAGTAAAGGAAGAGCTGAGAATAGGAAGGGGGAAGAAGTATGGATGGAAGTACATGAACAAAGAATGAATTAAGAAAGTGAGGAGAAAGGAAAAAGGAAGGAGGATAAAGTAAGGAACAGAAGAAGGAATAAGAGGAATGAGATTACATGGAAGAAGAAAGTAGATATTCATAGGTATAAAATTAAAACCCTATTGGAACCCAAATGAAGTGACAGGACTTGAAAGCTGACCCTGAGATACTTTGACAAGTCCTGTCGGAGAAGGGTGTGGAACCAGGGTCTGGAACAAGATCAGGAAGATGAAGAATGGAGGTAATTTATACAGAGACGAGAAAGAGGAAAATGGAGGAGAATAAAGGGAAATGAAGGGGGTTTAGAATCATATAACACAACAGCACAGAAACAGGCCCTTCAGCCCATCTAGTCCATGTCAAACTATTCATTTGCTTAGTCCCATCGACCCATAACCCTCAATACACCTTCCATCCAGGTTTCTCTAAAATGTTTACAAATTCCTCTTCAATGTTGAAATCAAACCAGCATCCAGCAGTTCCACTGACAGCTCGCTCCACACTCTCACCAGCCTTTGAGTGAAGACATTCCACCTCTGGATCCTTTTAAACATTTCACCTTTCACCCTTTACACGTGACCTCTGGTTCTAGCCTCACCCAACCTCAGTATAAAAACCCTGTTTACCCTATCCATACCCCCATAATCTTGTAAACCTCTATCAAATCCCCCTTCATCCTTCTACACTCTAGAGAATAAAGTCCTAACCTATTCAACCTTCCTCAGGTTCTCAGGTCCTGCAACATCCTTGTAAGTTTTCTCTGTACTCGTACAATCTTCTTGACAGCCTTCCTATAGGTAGGCGACCAATAATGTAGACAATACCCCATATTATACAACTTCAATATAACATCACAAATCCTGTACTCAATAGTTTGATTTATGAAGGCCAAAGTGACAAGCTTTTCTAAACCTGTGACACCACTTTCAAGGAATTATGGATCTGCATCTCCAGATCCCTCCATTTCACTGCTCTCCTCAGTGCCATACCACTCACCATGTAAATACGTTCCTGGTTTGTCCTCCCAATGTGCAACACCACACACTTAAATGCATTAAATGCCATTTGTCATTTTTTTTAGCCCATTTTCCCAGCTGGTCCAGATCCCACTGCAAGCTTTGATAGTCTTCCACACTGTCAACTACGCCCCCCAGTCTCGGTGTCATCTGAAAATTTGCTGATCCAATTTACTACATTTTCATCCAGATCGTTGATCTGGATCATAGAAGACAAACAATGGACCCAGTATTAATCCCTGCTGTGCACCACTAATCACAAGCCTCCAGTCAGAAAGGCAGCCATCTTCTACCACTCTCTGGCTTCCCCCACAAAGCCAATGTCTAATCCAATTTACTACCTCATCTTGAATGTCTGAATCTTCTCGACCAACCTCCCATGGGTAACTTCTAAAGTCCATGTAGGCAACACCAATTGCCTAGGTCCAACACACAAGATACACTACAAAGAAACCATGGCTGTGCCTCTACTTTCTGAGAAATTTGCTAAGATTCAGCATGTCATCTCAATCTTTGACGAACTTCTATAGCTGTGCAATGGAGAGTATGTTGACTGGATGCATCAATGCCTAGTATGGAAACACCAATGCCCTTAAATAAAAAATCCTACAGAAGGTCATGGATACAGCCTAGTCCATCATGGGTAAAGCCCACCACACCACTGAGCACATCTACATTGAGTGCTGTCACAGGAAAGCAGCATCCATCATCAAGGACCCACACCATCTAGGCCATGCTCTTCTCACTACTAACATCAGGAAGAAGGTACAGGAGCCTCAGGACCCACCTCACCAGGTCCAGGGACAGTTATTACCCCTCAACCACCAGGCTCTTGAAGCAGAGGGGATAATGTCACTCACCCTATCACTAAACTGCTACCACAATCTACGGAATCACTTTCAAGGAGTCTTCATCTCATGTTCTTGATATATATTGCTTATTTATTTTTTTCCTTTTCTCTTTGTACTTACTGTGAATGCCTGCAAGAAAATGTGTCCCAGGGTTGGATATGGTGACATATATTTACTCAGATAATAAATTTATTTTGAACTTTGCCTTCATCAACTTTTCCTGGTAACTTACTTGAAAAACACGAAGATCGGTTAGACACAACGTACCACGGACAAAACTATTTTAATTATCCCTAATCAGTCCCATTCTATTAAAACACTTGTATATCGGTCCCTTAGAATACCTTCCAATAACTTACACACTACTGATGTCAGACTCACTGGTCTATAATTTCATGGCTTATTCTTAGATCCTTTCTTAAACAATGGAACAACATTATCTATCCTCCAATCCTCCAGCACATTCCCTGTGGCTAAGGACTCTGCTAGGGCCTCTGCAATTTCTACACTTGCCTCCCACATTGGAACGCATTGTCAGACCCTGGGGATTTATCCACCCTAATTTTCCTCAAGACAGTAAACACTTCTTCCTCTGTAATACCTGTATGGTCCAAGACCTCCCTGCTATTTTGCCTCACTTTATTTCTGTGTCCATCTCCCGAGTAAACAGATACAAAAAATCCATTCAAGATCTCTCCCATTTCCCATAGTGCTTCTCCCTCTAGATGCTGCCTGGCCTGCTGTGTTCCACCAGCATTTTGTGTGTGTTGTCTCTTCTATTTCTTTCAGCTTCATGCACAGATGATCACTCTGATCTTCAAGATTAATTTTGTCCCTTGCTATCCTTTTGCTCTTAATGTACCTGTAGAATCCCTTGGGATTCTCTGTTAACTTGTTTATTAGAGCAACCTCATGCCTTGTTTTAACCCTCCTAATTTCCTTCTTAAGTGTTCCCTTGCATTTCCTATACTCCTCAAGAACCTCACTTGCACCTTGCTGCAATGCTACTCCAGGGCCTCAATACTCCTCAAAAACCAAGGTGCTCTAAACCTGTTATGCTTGCCCTTTATTCTGACCGGAGCATACAAACTCTGTACTCTCAAATTTCACGTTTGAAGGCCTCCCACTGTTAAAAAGAATGGAGGTTTAGCTTTACCAAATTTTAGGTTTTATTACTGGGCAGTCAATATAGGAAATCTTACATTTTGGTCATATTACATTAACCGTGAGGACTGTCCAGTATGGGTCTCTTTAGAAACTCTGTTAAAAAAAATTTCTATTATTTCTCTTCTTGGATCCTCACTTCCTTTATCTTTAAATTAACTAACGAACAATTTGGTAGTTAAACATACTTTGCGGATTTAGAAAATACTTTTGGTTTATCGAGATTTTCTCTTTCTAGTCCCATTCTTTTCTAATTGTTTTTTTAAACCTTCTATGACCAATGTAGTTTTTAAAGAATGGGATAGATTGGGTATAAAATGCTTCCAGGATCTGTTTGTTGGAGGAAGTCTCTTTTCATTTGAGCAACTGTCAGCTAAATATAGCTTACCAAACACCCACTTTTTTGATATCTACAAATTAGAGACTTTCTGGGATCTCAGTTATATACATCTCCTGTGAGTCCTGATAAGAACTTATTAGATGTAATTTCTAATTTGAAACCTTTTCATAATGGCTCAATATCCAATATTTATGGTATGTTGTTGGGAATAAGAGAGGCTCCTTTAGACAAAATTAAAAATGCCTGGAAACAAGATTTACAGATTTCAATTTCTGAGGAGACTTGGAATGAAATTTTTAAATTGGTTAACACATCATCACTATGTGCTCGCCACTCCCTCCTACAACTTAAAGTGGTTCACAGGGCCCACATGTCCAAAGACAAGCTATCTCATTTTTATCCGGATACTGTATATCTCCCTATTGCAATAGATGTAACAATGGAGGGGCTTCACTAATCCATATGTTTTGGACATCCCTGAGTCTTGAAAAATACTGGAAGGAAGTATTCCAAACGTTTTCTGTACTTTTTAAAGTAAGTTTTAAGCCTAACCCTTTGACTGCCTTGTTTGGTATTGTTGGAGAAAAAGGGGTAACTTTGGAGACATCTGACTTGCATATATTGGCTTTTATTTCTCTTGTAGCTAGGAGGGCGGCGATGCTTAAATGGAAGGATGTTACTCCACCTACTCACGCTCAATGGGTACATGATGTTATGTCATGCTTAAATTTAGAGAAGATCCATTGTTCAATTTCTGATTCTAACCAAGACTTTCAAACATTGTGGAGACCATTCTTGAACTACTTTCAAAACTTTTGATTTGGTGTTAAAGTACAGATGTTGGCTAATAACATAAATCAATATGTGATAAGGATTTTTTTCTGTCTTTCTTTCTTTACCTTACAGCTTTGTAGTGGGTTTAGATTCCTTTTTTACAATAAAATTATTATGATTTAATTAATGTACGTGTTTGATTATGAATATAGGGTACTGCGATTGCAAGTGTGATTTAAATATAATGTATTCGGTACTATTCTTTTTTTTTGATTCATAATATATATCCTCATGTACTCTGTATTCTTCTATGTGAAAATTAATACAAATATTGAAAAAGAAGAAAAAGAAAGAAGGCTTCCCACTTACCAAGAACACTTTTGCCAGAAAACAGCCTGTCCCAGTCCACACTTGCCAGACCCTTTCTGATACCATCAAAATTGGCCTTTCTCCAATTTCGAATCTCAACCCAAGTACCAGACCTATCCATCTCCACAATAATCTTGAAGTTAATAGCATTATGATCACTAGGTGCAAAGTGTTCATTACACCATCATCTGTCACCTTCTCTGTCTTGTTCCCTAATAGGAGATCGAATATTGAAAGGTAATCTAGTAGAGGAAGAGCTTAAATGTAAAATTAAAGAGAATGTTGGAAATCACCCTTGTGTGTTTTGAGAAGGATTTGGCTGGCTATGCTGCTCAGTCGAGCCACTGATGTAGTGTTGGAATTCCTATGAATAAACTCAACATGGGAGTCTAGTCGTTCCTCCGGACGCAGGTTCAGTTGTCCATCACTGCACATTGTGACAGTTGTTTATGTTGGCTGTGAGAAGTGTAGACAGTCCATGGAGGGAAGGCTGGTTTATGGAAGTCAGACGAGGAGAACATTAGAGTGGTCAAGTGAAGAACAGGATTATGGGTTGAGTAGTGGGGCTGAACTGCAGTGGATTAAGTGTGACTCTAAACTTACCTTTGACATAGGCGCTCGCTGTCCTGGAGACGGCAACTCCCCTTGCGTTATGTGCTTCACATGTGAAGGTTGTCTGGCTTTTAATTCCTGATAACAGAGAGACAATGTGTTACCCTCCACCATCTCAAAGTAGCCAGCTCCCCATCCCATTCACACAGCTGAAAGAAGCAGAGAGGTTTATGAAATCTGAGAGCAGGACATCAAAATTAGGAGCAGACAACCAGACCTTCCTTGCCTGTCATTCCCATCTCCGAGAGTTACCTTTCGTCTCCAGTAAGTAGCACCAGTAGTTTGTCCTGGTCTAACCACGTACAAGCCAAGGCCAATGGAGCACATCTGCACTTCTACTTCCTCAGAAGGCCAAGGAAATTTAACATGTCTCTGTTGATTCTCATTAGTTTTTATAGATGCCATACAAAAAGCACCCTATCTGGATGCCTCACAGCTTGGTATCACAATTGCTCTGCCCAACACTGCAATGAGTTCTTTGGGCCTGTGCTGGGTGCCAGACAGTGTTGGGCTCCAAACTTTTTAGACATCCTGAATTGGTTAATCATTTAGAGTTTCTTGTGCTTTTCTTTGTAATGCGGTCTTCTGTTTAAGCTTGTTAACTTTATTTTGATAGACTTGGAGATTCCATGTTATTTGTATTATTTAAGTGGATACCCAATAAGTGCTAATCACAGGGTCCTAGCTTTGAGAATGTTACTTCTCACTGTGTCGCTCGACCGAACCATTGATGTTTATTTTGGAATTATTGTGAATAAACTCTCATTGCCATCTCTACATACAGTCTGTCTTTCCTCTGTACTTGGGCTCCAATATTGCCAGTGCACATCGTGACAAAGACTGCAAGAAACAGTAGAATTGTGGACACAGCTTAGCCCAGCATGAAAACCAGCCTACATGGACTCTTCACTTCCTGCTGCCCTAGGAAAGAAGCCAGCATAATCAAGGGTCCCTTCCACCCCAGGGCAAATGTGAATATAGGGCCTGACTGGGTCCCCAATATACAAACACGCAAATCAGGGCAATTTACATGAACCAATTAACTTACAAATCAATGTCTTTGGCACATGGGAGGAAACTGGAGCACATAGACAATGTGCAAACTCCACACAGAACAGCACCCGAGGTTGGGAATTTGAGATTTGAAATGTCATCAAAGACTAGAAAATTTGATAATGTCTGGGTCACCCGTCTTGCAAAGACACTGCCAAGAAGAAGGCAATGGCAAACCACATCTGTAGGAAAATTTGCCATGAACAATCGTGGCCGTGGAAAGATTATGATCACCCATGTTATATGAAACAGCACATAACGATTATGATGAACGTACAGAATAACAAGAGGCTGCAAGAGAGCTGTAGACTCAACCTGCTTCATCACGGGAACAACTCTCCCCAGCATCGAGGACATCTCCAAAAGGCAGCGGCATCCATCACTCAGACCCTCAACATCTATGATATGCTACCGTCTCATTAGCAGCATCGAGGATGAGACGGAGGAAGCTGAACACCTACATTCAACATTCTAGGAATAGCTTCTTCCTCTCCACCATTAGATTCCTGAACAGTCCAGAAACACTACCTTGTTATTCCTCAAGGAACTTAGCAGGTCAGGCAGCAACTATGGAAATGAATAAACAGCCGACTTTTCAGGCTGAGACCCTTCATCAGGACTGGAAAGGAAGGGGGAAGAAGCCAGAATAAAAAGGTGGAAATGAGGAGGAGGACAATAAGCGAGAAGATGATAGGTGAGCGGGAAAGGTAAAGTGCTGGAGGAGAAGGAATCTGATAGGAGAGGAGAATGGGCCATGGTAGAAAGTGAAGGAGAGGCACTGGGGCAGGTGAGGAGAAGAGGTAAGAGGCCAGAATGGGGAATAGAACAAGAGGGGAGGGGGAGGAAAATTTTATTTACTGGAAGGAGTAATCAATCTTCATGCAATCAAGTCGGAGGCTACCCAGACAGAATATAAGGTGTTGCTCCTCCACCTTAAGAGTGGTTTCATTGTGGCAGAACAGCAAGCCATGGAACGACATGTTGAAACAGGAATGGCGGTAGGAATTAAAATGGATGACCATATTAAATTGGAAATATGGAAATTCTGCTTTTGGTAGATGGAGCAGAAATGCTCGACAAAGCAGTTCCCCAATTCGTGTCAGGTCTCACCAATGTAGAGGAGGCCACATTAGGACCACTGGATACAAGAGACTACCCCAACAGATTTGAATGCGATGTGTTGCCTCACCTGAAAGGACTGCCTGGGGCCTTGAACAGAGGCAAGAGAGGAGATGAACAGGCTAGTGTAGCATTTCTGTCGTTTGGAGGGATGTGTGTCAGGAGGGAGATTAGTGGAGAGGGTCAAACGGACAAGGGAATCACAGTAAAGATATGTTTTGCGGTAGGGTACTGTTGAAGATGGTGGACATTGTGGAGAATGATGTATTGGACATGGAGGTTCCTGGGGTGGTAGGTGAGAAGAGAAGCTCCATCCTTTTTAAAGCAATGGAAAGATGGGGTGAGTGCAGATGTCCATGTCTATGGAAATGGAGGAGATGCAGGTGAGGGCAGCATCAATAGGGAAGGAAAGGAAATCCCTTTCTTTGAAGAAGGAGGACATCTCTGATGTCATGGAAAGGAAAGCCTCATCCTGGAACAGATGCAGCAGAGGTGAAGGAACTGAGAAGAGGTAAATGGCATTTCAACAGGAGACAGGGCAGGAAGAGGTATAGTCCATATAGCCATGGGAATCAGTAGGTTAATGAAAGATGTCAGTAGACAGTTTGTCTTCAGAGATGAAGACAGAGAGATTTAGAAACAGGAGGGGGGTTCAGAGATGGATCAAGTGAACTTAAGGTCAGGGTGGAAGTTGGACAAAGTTGGTGAAATTGATGAGCTCAGCATGAGTGCAGGAAGAGTTGGGGAGCATTACCGGGAAGGCTGGGAACGGTGGTTTCCTCTTGCTCCGACACATTTTCCTTGTGACTCTTGCAAATCCCTCAATTAGATTTCAGCCTGTAATCTATTCATGGAAAATCATTATTCTGTTCTTATCATCTGAACCCCTCAATTAGATTACAGAGGAAGTAGATGAGGCAGATGCACTGATGACATTTAAAAGACATTTGGATGTTTATAAATAAGTATATACAAGGTTTAGAGGAATACAGGCCAAGCACAGCCAAATGGAACAAGCTTAAGAGGGCACCTCAGACAAGATGGACTGAAAGGCCTGTATTATTCTATGATTGAACAGGCGCACGCCAACTTGGTGTGAGTATGTAACTCATAGAATCGAGAAATTTGTGAAGCCTGGGGTCCCTAGCAGGGGAGCTGTCTCCAATCAATCTCCCCACCATCTTTCCCTTTCACCACCCCTTTTGAGCTAGAAGGATTTTATTCAAAGTTTACAAATAAAAGTGGAGAATGGGGGTTGGACAGATAAAACAGGTGGTTCTGAGGTAAAGCAGAACAAAAATAGTTAGAAATCTCTTCTATGAAACCATACCTACTTCTCAGTTACCTTTATATTGCAGATCATTCCGGGGTATCCATCATTCTAAGTTTAAATTGTCCACTGCCTTAGATGAGATGTCAGCCTGTGTCCAACTCTCTATTTCAATGGGTGAAATGCTTTAATTAAACACTGGGGTGTACAAAATCATATGGGACAGAGATAATGTACCCTGCCTTTTTTCCCCTCAGGGAAGGCAAAGCAAACTGGAAGGCATAGGTTAAAGGTGAAAGAGGAAAGATTTACAATGGACATGAGGAGCAACTTCTTCATACTGAGTATGGTGCATACAGTATGTGGAATGAGCTGCTGGGGAAGCAGATAAGACAGGAACATTACAGACATTTAAAAGACATTTGGATAGGTATACGAATAGGAAATGTTTGGAGGGATCTGGGCCAAACACAGACAAATGGAACTAGCTTAGGAGGGCACTCTGGCTGGTATGGACAAGTTGGGCCAAAGGGCCCGTTTCTGTGCTGTACGACTCGGCGGGGATGCACCACGGTGGTGTGTAGTGCCTGTCCGTTCATGCTGTATGCTGTTGACAAGTGGAGGAACAGGTGTCCTGGCACGTGGGCTGACGTGACTGATGGATGGAGAGCAGGTCGCTACCAAAATCCCCAACAAACCTGGGGGGGCAGGGTGGTGGATGTGCTGTCAGATTGCAGAGAAGCTCAAAGCACACTCATCCATCTGCCTCTGCACCAGAGAGGTGGCAGGGGGTGGGGGGGAGAAAACAAGGAAATCGATAGTCATTGCTCTCCCAATGAAAAGCTGATGGACAAATTAATTCAGAAACCCACTTATGTGCCAGCAGTGAGGCATACCCCATCCCACTAGTGTGGACGTCTTCTATAGAGAGCTGAGTGAGGATGTTACGCTGATGTGTTCTGACTGAAGCAGTTACAAGAACAAGACTCCCTGTTGCCATCGGAAACAGCAACAGAATGTAAAATGTGTCACCTGGGTGGAATTGGCAGTTCAAATGAAGCTGGTGCCCTCAGACACAGCAGTGCTTCTCCAGGCAAGCTGGTGCTGCCACGGCCTGTCGCCACTCTGACTGGGCACTGGCAATAACACTGGGCATTACTCAGTGACAACATAACCAGCAAGGCAGCTGCAAGTCAAATGGAGTACAACAAACCATTGATTAATATAGGACTGGGACAGGCCCTTTGGCCCGAATGCCTGTGCTGTACCGGTTGCCAAATTAAATGAAATCTCTTCTATCTGCACGTCCATATCCCACCATTCCTCACATATCCATGTATTTATCTAAAAGTAGATACATAATTCCCTAAAAGTGGCGTCACAAGTAGATAGGGTTGTAAAGAAAGCTTTTCGTACATTGGCCTTTATAAATCAAAGTATTGAGTATAAGAGTTGGAATGTAATGGTGAGGTTGTATAAGACATTGGTGAGACCGAATTTGGAGTACTGTGAGCAGTTTTGGTCACCTAATTACAGGAAGGATATTAATAAGGTTGAAAGAGTGCAGAGAAGGATGTTGCCGGGACTTGAGAAACTGAGTTACAGAGAAAGGTTGAATAGGTTAGGACTTTATTCCCTGGAGCGTAGGAGAATGAGGGGAGATTTAATAGAGGTGAAAAAAAAACAGAGGTCATGGGTTAAGGGTGAAGGGGAAAAGTTTAAAGGGAACATTGGGGGGGGAGCCTCTTCACACAGAGTGATGGGAGTGTGGAATGAGCTGCCAGATGAAGTGGTAAATGCGGACTCACTTTTAACATTTAAGAAAAACTTGGACAGGTACATGGATGAGAGGTGTATGGAGGGATATGGGTCAGGTGCAGGTCAGTGGGACTAGGCAGAAAAATGGTTCGGCACAGCCAAGAAGGGCCAAAAGGCCTGTTTCTGTGCTGTAATGTTCAATGGTTCTATCATAGCTGCTTCCACCCTGACAGTCAGTTCCGGACACCCACCACTGTGTAAAGAACCTTGCATGCACATCTTCCTTAAACTTACCCTTCCTCACGCTAAATTCTTGCCCTCTAGTATTTAGCATTTCTTTGCTGGGAAAAAAGATTTTGACTGTCTAGCCAAACTAAGCATCTCATAACAATTATACTGCTAAAGGTCTCCACTTAGCCTCCAACACTCCAGAAAAAACAACCCAGGTCTGTCTGTCCTGTAGCTCATACACTCTAATCTAGGCCGCATCCTGACAAACCTCCAAAGCCTCCACATCCCCCTGTAATGGGTGACCAGAATTGTACATGATATTACCTGTGAGCCCTAAGCAGCAACATAATTTCTTTACTCTAATTCTCATTGCCTCAGCCAATGACAGTGTGTGTGCCTTCCACCTTCTTTACACTCTATACGCAAGGGAAATGGCCTGATCAGGAATCAAACCCTGCTCACTGGGTTGAAAGTCCAGCACTTTACCTCTAGCACTGAGAATTGAGGGTGAACCCAACTGCGGAAACCGCAATGCAGACAGCAGTTGATGTGCAGATTCAAAAGCAAGTTTTACCCAAGATGGGCAAGAAACAGACAACCAGCCCAACTCAAAAATGCTGTAATCCAAACAAAAATTCAGTAATCCAAGATCTTGACACACAAATAAGATCCAGAGATGACAGGCAGTAGACAGACATCAAAAACTCACCAAAAGAACTAAAACAAAAATACCTGAGACACTTGCTACTTATGAGATCACACTTCAGGAGTGAGCAAATTAAGGTATAGGAAGCAGTGTTTAAATACACAGATGTTAATTGGGAATATGTGCAGTCAATGATCAGTGACAAGACTCCAATCAGTTCTGGGGAAAACCCTTCGGGAACAATGTCTGCCCCTGCTGGCCAGCCCCAGAATAGACCAGAGTCCTAACACTATGCTTGTCCGGGATAACAAGATGAGGCACTGATGTGATTTCAGGAAGTAAAAGATTGGAGACCGCCAGCCTCTTAGGAATGGATCCCATTTCAGGAACATGACAGCCGACCTGGCCAAGCAGCTCCACATTTGGATTTCACAGCTATCCACAGCACTATAATGAAACTAATTCAGATGGCTGAGTAACAGGAGCAATAGAACATGGCTTTCCCATAAGAGCCGTCACTTATTGGCTGTAGAGTCATACAGCATAGAAACAGGCCCTTCAGCCTATCATGTCCATGCTGACCATGACATTCCCATTTACCAGCTTGTAGTGGTTTATTACAACTGAATGGCTTGCTAGGCCACCTCAGGGAGCAGTTATGAGTCAACCACATTTCTTGGATCCAGAGTCACTTGTAGGCCACCCTGTGTAAACCCTTCATAATCTTACATACCATTGTAGGCCAGCCAAGGTAGGTCCCTTCTCAGAGTAACGGTGAACCAAATGGTCTTTACAACAATCAACAATGGCCTTCATAATCATTGTTAGAATTTTTAATTCCAGAATTTGAATTCAAATTTATTGCTATCTGCTATGGTGGAACTTGAACGCAAGATCCCCAGAAGTTTATGATTCCAGATTATGAATCCTGAGATAGTAACACCATGCCGTTGTCTTGCTATCAAAAAGACTCAAACTATTTGTTGTTTTGCTGCTGCTTGTGGGTGGGGATGGTAGTGGTGGTGGGGGGGCTTTGGGGTTCTAACATTTTAACTGTCACTCGTTCTTCGGTTTTTGTGGATATCTGCAAAGAACAAGAATTTCAGGGTGTATAGTGTATATATTTCTCTGACATTAAATCGAACTATTGAACTATCGAACTATTCCCTCTGGTTTTAGTCAACTGCATTATGAGGATAAATTTCCCATCGCCCACCCTGTGTAAACCCTTCATAATTGTATATACTATTATCCACTCTATATAAACCCTTCATAATTGTATATATCATTGTCCACTCTATATAAACCCTTCATAATTGTACAGTATATACTATTATCTACTCTGTGTAAACACTTCATAAATTTACGTACCAATCACCCCTTCAACTTCCTCCCCTCCAAGAAGAGCAAACACATCTCACCTCAACACTCAACCTCAGGCACCAAGGTGGTGAATCTTGTCAGCATTCTCTCCGGTGTAATCAGGGTCCAAGGTTTGATGCTATAAAACGATTTGTGTTTGAGCTCATTGCCCAATATCAGCAGATGGTTTGCTTGACCTTTTAACACCCATTGATGATATCAAGATGACTGGTGGTGGCATCCGTCGGTCTCGAGAGACCGTGGATCTGCGCCTGGAGTTTCCAGGGCGCAGGCCTGGGCAGGGTTGTATGGGAGACCGGCAGTTGCCCAAGCTGCAGGCCTTCCCCTCTCCACGCCACCGATGTTGTCCAAGGGAAGGGCACTAGGACCCAAGCAGCTTGGCACCGGTGACGTCGCAGAGCAATGTGTTGTTAAGTGCCTTGCTCAAGGACACAACACGCTGCCTCAGCTGAGGCTCGAACCAGTGACCTTCAGATTACTAGACCGATGCCTTACTCACTAGGCCACGTGCCAACACAAGAGAACAGAGATGAGGAATTAATTTCACCAGAGAGTGGTGAATCTGTGGAATTTTTTGCCCAAGGGAAGGGCACTACGTCGCAGAGCAATGTGTTGTTAAGTGTCAAGATGACTAAGTGTTATGAAATAATCCAACTCGATTTTACATAGGCTTTACCTTTAACAGTGAGTATTGAAAAGGATTCGTTCCATCTTTCTTCAACTAAGACCCCACTGTTCTTCCATAAAATCCCCATTGGCTCTGGCCGACCATTCGCAGCACACGTTAAATTAAAGGGTGCATCTTTAAATACGTATATATCCTGCGGCTGGATTGTGAAATATGGCAAGCCTAGTCAAGAAAACATACATATTGTTACAAAACCATGTCAAATATTCAAATCCCAACCATATCCTCTTCTCCCACCTGCATAAGTCCCCATTATTTGCCCCTACATTGAGATAGCTTGTTACCCAGAGTAGAGTTACCAATCAGATGCTGTTAGCAGATTAGTTCTACCAAACTTTTATCACTGATCAACACTGACCCTGCAACCCACAAACTAAAACTCACCCTAAACCCACACAATTAGAATTCCTTCATAATTTATGAAATGTATGATATCCCTAAATCCCAAATATACAAACCCTGCATCTTCTGTTTGAGTGACAGAGTCGTAAAGCATAGAAACATGCCCTTCGGCCCAACCGGTCCAAGACGAACAAGATTCCCTCCCAAGCCAGTCCCATTTTTCCACTATTATCCTAAATCCCATGAAAAGTTCTCAATATAAACCTATAATCTCCAATTTTGCTCAATACAATAGCCCTTAATACGGGCACAGCTGCTACCCAATAGCCCAACATCTCTGAAAAAGACCCTACCATAATTGTTATCCAAAGTAGTATCAATCTTCCCTGTTAAGGATTCCTTGTACCAGGAACATGGAGACACTGGGTTTAATTCCTATTATCCTGAACTTTATTCAACAGCTCAGCATCTAGGCCATTAAACCATTGACGTTATCCTGTCTTCTCACTTTGTTCACTTCAGTAAAGCCTGAACACCAAGCCTCCCTTGCTCAGGGTAACCTGACGACTGGCCTTCCTACCTTCTACTGTTAGAAAGGCCTTCTTTGAATTAATGTTAGCTCCTTTCACATTGGCCGTGCACCAGTACCACCCCACGTCCGTCTGTTGTACTCCCCTCAACCTGCAACAGAAGCAGAAACACAGGGGCTCTAGTAAAACATAGAGAACTTGAGGTAACCAAGTGACTTTTGCACTGGTATTAAAGTAAAGCCATTCATTTAGTTCAAAGAGAGAGTGCAAGCACCTAACACTTGAAATTTTCAGTTATCCCAATGTGGCGGCACTCAAATGGATTTTGTGATCTAGCCCTGGGCCGCATGGAACCGCAGAGGTCAAAGTTTAATCTGGTGTAAGATGATGTGAAAACAGCATATTGGGGCTGTAGTTCCGATGAGGACAGAATAAGGGTTAACATTTTACAGAGATCTTTCTAAATGAATCTCGGCCAGGGCACTGAGGGCAACATGATTAGCATCAAAGTGAAAATCAAAAACAAAAGTGAAATCTGAAATAAAATACAGGAAACAGAGTTAACATTTCGAGCTTGTCACTCTACGCTTCTTTCCACCGATATCGCTTGACCTGCTGAGTGCGTCCAGCATTTTCTGTTTTTGTTGCAAAGTGCCACAGGCAAATTGTGAGATCTTTCTGCTTAACCGAGATTGCTGACATGCTGCGAGAAGCATCTACACCTTCACTTTACATGATGGCGGAGATGCTTCTTAGGAAAAAGGGCAATAAAGTCCAAGGATAAGAAAAATGATACTGAAAGTAATGTTTTACAATGTTAGTAAACAAACAGCTTGCAAGGTGAACTCCCTTGAAACAGGGCAAGGACCAAAAAGGGAGGTTGTTGGGAGGGTGCAAGCAGGTTCACTTATGGTCTGCTTAAGGACCAGGAATCGCATGGGATTTCAGGACAGCTGCATCAAGGAAGACCGTTTATGCAAAACCCCTTCTGAGGCTTCATATTATTTTTATATTTCAAATATAGACTTTATTCATTAAACAAGATGCATACTAGAGTCATCATCATTGTGTGCTGTGTTATACGACGTGCGAATTGTGGTCTTCTGACCATGACTGTCCTTGGCAAATTCTACAGACATGGTTACCATTGTCTCCTTCAGTCCAGTGTCTTTACGAGAGGGGGGAACCCCAGCCACTACAGTCATTGAAAAGCACAGCACAGAAACAGGCCCATCAGTCCATCTAATTTGTGCTGAACCATTTAAAACAGCCTACTCCCACCAGTGTGCACTGGGTCCATAGCCTTCCATACCCCTACCATCCATGGACCTTTCCAAATTTCTCTTAAACATTGAAATCGAGCTTGCATGCACCACTTGTGCTGGCAGCTCGTTCCACACTCTCACTGTCATCTGAGTGAAGAAGATCCCCTCATAGTCCCTTTAAAATTTTCACCTTTGACCCTTGCCTCACAACCTCCAGTTGTAGTCTCACCCAACCCCAGTGGAAAAAGCCTGCTTGCATTTACCTTTTCTATACCCCTCATAATTTTGAATATCTCTATCTAATCTCCTCTCAATCTTCTATGTTCTAAGGAATAAGCTCCTAACATATTCAATCTTTCCTTATAACTTAGGTCCTCCAGTCCCAGCAACATCCTTGTAAATTTTTTCTGGACTTTTTCAACTTTACTTACATCATTCCTGTGGGTAGGTAACCAAAACTGCACACAATTTGGTTTCACCAATATCTTATACAACATCAACATAACATCCCATCTCCTCTTCTCAAAACGTTGATTTATGACGGCTAATTGGCCAAAAGCTTTCTATATGACCTGTGACACCACTTTCAAAGTATTATGGACATGTTTTCCCAGATCCCTTTGTTCTACCACACTCCTCAGTGTACTGTGTAAAATCCACCCTGGTTGGCCCTACTGAAGAGCAGCACCTCACATTGTCTACATTAAATTCCATCTGCCATTTATCAGCCCATTTTTCCAGCTGGTCCAGATCCCACTGCAAGCTCTGATAGTCTTCCTCATGGTCCACTATACCCCCAATCGTGGTGTCACCTGCAAATTTGCTGATCCAGTTAACCACATTATCATCCGAATCATTGATATAGATGACAAACACAACGGACACAGCACCTATCCCTGCGGCACTCCACTAGTCACAGGCCTACATTCAAAGAGGCAGCTCTCTACTACCACTCTCTGGCTTCTCTCGCAAATGTCTTAACCAAATTATTACATCACGTTGAATGTCGGGTGACTGAACCTTCTTGACCTACCTCCCATGCGAGACCTTGTCAAATGCCTCGCTAAAATCCATACAGACAAATTCCACTGCCTAGCCTTCATCAACTTCCATAGAAACATGGAAAACCTACAGCACAATACAGGCCCTTCAGCCCACAAAGCTGTGCCAAACATGTCCTTACCTTAGAAATTACCTAGGGTTACACATAGCCCTCTCTTTTCTAAGTTCCATGTACCTATCCAGGAGTCTCTTAAAAGACCCTATTGTATCTGTCTCCACCACCATTGCCGGCATTGCATGCACTCACCACTCTCTGCATAAAAAACTTACCCCTGACGTCTCCTCTATACCTACTTCCAAGCACCTTAAAACTGTGCCCACTCGTGTTAGCCATTTCAGCCCTGGGAAAAAGCCTCTGACTATCCACACGATCAATGCCTCTCATCATCTTATACACTCTGTCAGGTTACCTCTCATCCTCCATTGCTCCAAGGAAAAAAGGCCAAGTTCATTCAACCTATTCTCATAAGGCATGCTCCCCAATCCAGGCAACATCCTTGTAAATCTCCTCTGCACCCTTTCTATGGTTTCCACATCCTTCCTGTAGTGAGGCGACCAGAACTGAGCACAGTACTCCAAGTGGGGACTGACCAGGGTCCTATATAGCTGCAACATTACCTCTCGGCTCCTAAACTCAATCCCACGATTGATGAAGGCCAATGCACCGTATGCCTTCTTAACCACAGAGTCAACCTGCGTAGCAGCTTTGAGTGTCCTATGGACTCGGACCCCAAGATCCCTCTGATCCTCCACACTGCCAAGAGTCTTACCATTAATACTATATTCTGCCATCATATTTCACCGACCAAAATGAACCATTTCACACTTATCTGGGTTGAACTCCATCTGCCACTTCTCAACTCAGTTTTGCACCCTATCGATGTTTTGTTGTAGCCCCTGACAGCCTTCCACACTATCCACAACACCCCCAACCTTTGTGTCATTGCTGGTAACTTCCTCAAGAAATGGGAATAGACTGGTTGAACATGAAGCCATGCTGTCCATCCCTAATCAGTCCCTGTCTACCCAAATGCTCATGTACCCAGTCCCTTAGAACACCTTCCAATGACTTTCCCACTGCTGATGTCAAGGGCATCAGCCTATAATTTCCTGCTTTATTTTTAGAGCCTTTCTTAAACAGCGGAACAATATCAGCCATCGTCAAAACCTTTGGCACTGCACACATGGCTAAGGATGATTTAAATATCTCTGCATTTTCTGCATTTGCCTCCCACAGGGGTCGAGGGAACACATCGTCAGGCCCTGGGGGTTTGCTCACCCTGATTTGCCTCAAGACAAATCACCTACTCTTCCTCCTCTATAGTCTGTATAGGGTCCATGACCTCGCTTCAGTTTTGCCTCACTTCAATTGACTATGTGTCTGTCTCCTGTCTTAATACATTCATTCAAGATCTCCCTCATCTTTTTTGGCTCCATGCAAGGACTACCATTCTGGTCTTCCAGAGGACCAATTTTGTCTCTTGTAATCCTCTTGCTCTTAACGTATCTGTAGAATCCCTGAGGATTCTCCTTCACCTTGCTTCCGGAGTAACTTCATGCCTTCTTTTCGCCCTCCTGATTTCTTTGTTTGGTGTTCTCTTGCACTTCTTACACTCCTCAAGCACCTCATTTGTTCCTGCTTACATATCCCTGCTACCTCCTCTTTTTCCTTAACCAGGACCCCAATATCTCTTGAAAATTAAGGTACCCTAAATCTGTTATCTTTACCTTTTATTCTGAAAGGTACATACAAGCTTTGTACATCTCAAAATTTTACTTTTGAAGGCTTTCGACTTACCAAGTACATCTTTGCCAGAGAACAGCCTGTCTCAATCGACACTTGCCAGATCCTTTCTGATAGCATCAAAATTACCTTTCTCTCATGTAGAATTTCAGCCCATGGACCAAACCTACCATCTTCTATATTTACCTTGAAACTAATGGCATTATGATCGCTAGATGCAAAGTGTTCCCCTACAGAAACTTCTGTCACCTGCCCTGTCTTGTTCGTTAATAGCAGATTCAGTATCGCACAATCTGTCATTGGGACTTCTACGTACCGATTAAGGAAACTTTCCTGAACACATTGGACAAGCTCATCCAACCTAGTCCTTTTACAGTATGGGATAATAGACAATAGACAGTAGGTGCAGGAGTGGGCCATTCGGCCCTTCTAGCCAGCACCGCCATTCACTGTGATCATGGCTGATCATACACAATCAGTACCCCGTTCCTACTCTCTCCCTATATCCCTTGACCCCGTTATCTATAAGAGCTCTATCTAACTCTCTCTTGAATGCATCCAGAGACTTGGCCTCCACTGCCTTCTGGGGCAGAGCATTCCACATATCTACCACTCTCTGGGTGAAAAAGTTTTTCCGCATCTCTGTTCTAAATGGCCTACCCCTTATTCTTAAACTGTGGCCTCTAGTTCTGGACTCACCCATCAGCGGGAACATGCTTCCTGCCTCCAGTGTGTCCAATCTCTTAATAATCTTATATGTTTCAATCAGATTCCCTCTTATCCTTCTAAATTCCAGTGTATACAAGCCCAGTCGCTCCAATCTTTCAACATATGACAGTCCCACCATTCCGGGAATTAACCTTGTGAACCTACACTGCACTCCCTCAATAGCAAGTGTACAATGTCCTGTGTATGTTACTAAAAAGGGCTTCTTTGGTTTGTTACGAGTAGGAATGCTTCTTTGTCTGTTAAAAGTTTCTCTCGCCGTTGTTTCACTTTAGAATGGCTGATATGGTAATTGTATTCACTTGTTAATCAATGGGGAATGTTATTGTGTTTTGTGAGGCTGGGACCTTGGGGGAGGGGTTGCGCGGGCTTGAGGAGTCCGGAGGGAGACGCCGAGGAAGGAGGACGTGCGCTCGGGAGACCACCGGGGAGTCCGAAGTGGGAGTTTCGGGAGGACGACCACCTAGGAGTCGAATGGTTCGCTGGATGAGCTCCACCGAAGTGAACTAAACTGACTGAATTTTGATAAGTTGGCGCCTTTTGTTTTTTCTTGTATATATATATATATATATATATTGTACTGCCTAATACTCTTTTAATTTTAGTAAACTCTTTAAAGTGTATGTCATACCGGTATTTGTTGTGAGTTTGATACTACCGGCGGGGCGCGAGGCATAAACTCGATTCTCACAGCACCTGCGTGAACGGGAGGTGGGTTGGTGTGTGGCTGGATTTCTTTTTCCCCTAGACATATACCAGCCTGTTGGGTAAGTGTTACATTTGTGGGGTGCTCGTCCCGGATTGGATTGTCGGGAAACTTAGGAGAGGCTCAGTGAGGGAACGGACTGGAGCCTCTGGAGGAACACGTTCCCAGAGATCAGCCAGGGGACCACCGGGTGCCCACCCCTCTATTCCAGATGGGCTGGTAGGACCCCGTGCCAGTGTGGGTCTACGGATAGAGGGAGTTTACGCAAAAGCCGTTCTGGATACGGGATCGCAGGTGACCTTATTGTACCGGTCTTTCTACAACCAATATCTAAAGCATTTGCCCATAACCCCATTTGACGCCCTGCAGATTTGGGGTGTGAGCGAGGGTGACTACCCGTACGATGGGTACCTATCGGTGAGATTGGAGTTCTCGGAGGGCGATGTGGGAGTGTCCGAAGCTATTGAGACGTTGGTGTTGGTGTGTCCTGACCCGGTGGAAACTGGTGGTGCTGCCCTCCTGGTGGGGACTAATTCCCCCGTTGTGCGACGGCTCCTGGGAGCTTGTAAGGAGAAAGCGGGGGAAGACTTTCTGGAGACCCTCTCGGTGCATCCAGTGTTTCGAGCAGTGTTCGAAGAAGGGGTTGCCTCACTAGGACTGGACCCGGAGTGTAAACGCGGGACGGTGTGGTGTACGCAGGCGAGACCCAAGGTGATCCGACCCGGGGAGGTAGCACTAGTGATGGGGACCCCCAGATTCCCAGGAGTGCCGACGGGCGAAGCCCTGTTAGTAGACGCCCCGGACGATCTTGAAGGGGAGACACGATTTCCGGCGGGGGCGCTGGTGAAGCCCGAAGTGCAGAGACCAGGGGTGGTACATGCGAGGCGTATAGCTATAAGTGTCAGGAACACCACGGCAAGAGAAATCACCTTTAAGAGGGGAATGCCGCTGGCACATCTGTTCCCGGTGACGGTAATGTCTAGCGCACCGGTGAGGACCCCTAACGTGGAGGGATCGGAGCATCGAAGGAAGCTGACCGCTGAAGACTTTAACTTCGGGGATTCCCCTGTGTCGCCGGAGTGGAAACACAGACTAGTGGAGAAGATGCTGAAGATGGAAGCTGTTTTTTCTCAGGGCGAGTTTGATGTTGGCTGCTCCAAAAGCACTCGCCACACCATCCGGGTGACGGAGGACACCCCATTCAGAGAGAGATCCCGGCGGCTGGCTCCGGCAGATGTTGAGGACATGCGGCAGCACCTGCGCAAGTTGCAGGAGGCCGGAATCATAGCTGAGTCCCGAAGTCCTTATGCGTCCCCAATAGTGGTGGCACGGAAGAAGAATGGGCGAGTGCGCATGTGTGTTGACTACAGGACGTTGAATCGGCGAACTGTCCCTGATCAATATACCGTCCCAAGAGTGGAGGATGCGCTGGCCTGCCTGAGCGGTGCGAAGTGGTTCAGTGTGCTGGATTTAAGAAGTGGGTATTACCAGATCCCAATGAGTGCGGCCGATAAAGAGAAGACCGCTTTTATCTGCCCGCTGGGGTTCTTTCAGTTCGAACGAATGCCCCAAGGCATATCGGGAGCCCCAGCCACCTTCCAGAGGCTCATGGAGAGAACTGTGGGGGATATGAATCTGTTAGAGGTGCTGGTGTACCTGGATGATTTGATAGTGTTTGGATCGACTCTGGAGGAACATGAGGAGAGGCTGTTGAAGGTGTTGGGCCGGCTTAATGAAGAAGGGTTGAAGCTTTCCCTGGACAAATGCCAGTTCTGCAAGTCGTCGGTTAACTACGTTGGTCATATCATTTCGCGAGAGGGAGTGGCTACTGATCCAACCAAGATAGAGGCCGTGACCACCTGGCCGAGACCCCAGAAAGTGGGTGCTCTGCGCTCATTTTTGGGGTTCTGTGGGTATTACCGGCGATTTGTGAAAGGATACGCCAAAGTGTGTCATCCGTTGACTCAGCTGTTGTGTGGCTATCCCCCTGTGGGAAAGAAACGGACGGGGGACCAGAGGCAGGACGCTGGAGGATACTGGAACCCGGCGGAACCTTTTGGCTCGAGATGGGATGATCAATGTGAAGAGGCGTTCCAATCTTTGAAAAGGGCACTGACCCAGGCCCCGGTGTTGGCTTTTGCCGATCCCCAGAAGCCATATGTGCTGCACACGGATGCCAGTCGAGAGGGTCTCGGGGCTGTTCTGTACCAGGAGCATGGCAAAGCATTGAGACCGATAGCCTTTGTCAGCCGAAGCTTGTCGCCATCGGAGAGAAACTATCCCACTCACAAGTTGGAGTTCCTGGCGCTGAAGTGGGCGGTGGTGGACAAGTTGGGCGATTACCTGTACGGAGCCAAGTTTGAGGTGCGAACGGATAACAATCCGCTCACTTATATTTTGACTTCGGCAAAGCTGGATGCCACAGGACATCGGTGGCTGGCGGCCTTGTCGGTATATGATTTCAGCCTGAGGTACCGGCCCGGAAGCAAGAATGTCGATGCGGATGCTTTGTCTCGTCGGGAGCCGGGGGAACAGGAGAGGGATGAGGAGTGGGAGAGTGTCCCTGCCCCTGGAGTGAAGGCGATGTGCCAGTTTGCTATCACCGTGAAGGCCGAGGGAAGAGGGAGGCTGGAACGAGCCGTGGACCATTTGGGGGGTTTTGACGACGCCATACCCCTAGCTTACTGTGACCTGACCGCACTACGGACTAAACAGTTGCCGGAACTGAGTCCGGGGGAAGTGGCAGCTGCTCAGCAAAATGACCCGGGCATTGGCACAGTGTGGAGAGCAGTCGAGAGGGGGGATGGGGCGTTGGCTGAGAAGGCGAAACACCCATTCGTGCCCCTGTTGTTGAAGGAGTGGTCTCGGTTGAAGTTAAAGAATAAAATCTTGTACCGGGTAACGGCGCCTCCGGACCAACCCCACTGTTGGCAACTGGTTCTGCCGGAGGAGTATCGGCAGGCTGTACTCCAGGCCCTACATGATGATTCTGGACACTTGGGGGTGGAAAAGACCTATGGATTACTCAAAGACTGGTTCTACTGGCCCCGGATGAGGGGGGAAGTCGAAGAATACTGTAGGGGCTGCAGTCGTTGCATCCGGAGGAAGACCCTGCCCGCGTTGGCGGCTCCACTGTCGCACTTGCAGAATGCGTGACCTCTGGACCTGGTATGTATGGATTTTCTGTCGATTGAACCTGACACCAGCAACACCGCGAATGTCTTAGTCATCACCGATCATTACACTCGCTATGCTCAGGCATTTCCCACTAAGGATCAGAAGGCGACGACAGTGGCGAAGGTGTTATGGGAGAAGTATTTTGTTCATTACGGCCTTCCCAGGCGAATCCATAGCGATCAGGGGCGGGACTTTGAGAGCCGCCTTATCCATGAATTACTGACTATGCTTGGGGTTGAGAAATCCAGGACTACCCCGTATCACCCACAGGGAGATCCGCAGCCAGAGAGGTTCAACCGGACCCTGTTGGATATGCTCGGGACGCTGGAGATTGGGCAGAAAAGCAGGTGGAGTCGTCATATTGGACAATTGGTTCACTGTTACAATTGTACTCGCAATGATGCTACAGGATATTCGCCCTATTATCTAATGTTCGGGCGGGAAGCGAGGTTGCCCATTGACTTGTGTTTTGGGGGTGAAGTGGGTGAATTACCCGGGAAGTCCCATCTAAAGTATGTGTCTGACATGAAGAGGGAGTTACAGCGGGCGTACGAGTTGGCCGAGGCGGCGGCTACCAAACAAAACCAGAGGAATAAGATGCGGTATGATCGAAAGGTGAAGTTTGTTCAATTATTGCCGGGCGACCGGGTCCTTTTACGGAATTTGGGACTCCCTGGTAAGCACAAGTTGGCAGACCGATGGGCGGCCAGCCCCTATGTAATAGAGAGCCAGATGCCGAACCTGCCAGTTTACCGGGTGAAACCTGAGGATGGGAAAGGGCCTATCAAGGTACTCCATCGGAATCACCTGCTGCCGCTGGGTCAAGCAGTGCAGGTGGATACGGAGCCAGAGTGGGAGGTTACGCCCAGTACAAGGACTCTGCGCGGGTGCAGAGAGAGGGAAGAGACCGCTGCTGAAGAGCGGGGACGGGTCCCTCGCCCGGAAATGGCTACTGATTCGGAAGAGGACGACTCAGATGAGTGGCCCCTGTTCCCATTCGCTGGTGTTCCAGTACCCGGAGAGGAGGCTCCTGGCCCTTCCCATACTGAAGTGGGTGAGAGGAGGGAAGGTCTTGAGGGTCAGATGGAGAGGCAGCCAATAGTGGTGGGAGAGAGGGTGGAGCCTGAGCGTGAGCCGGAGAGATCTCAGGTGAGGGAGGACCCCCGTGAGGAAGGGGGTGAGGGTCTGTCAGGAAGACCTGGGGTGTCCGAGACAGTGGGTTCGCAGGTGGAGAGGGAGCCCAGGGGGGCAGAAGGGGTATGGAGATCTCAGAGGATTAGGCGCCCCCCAGAGAGGTTGACATATGTGGTACCAGGAGAACCGAGTGTGATTTCTACTGCTCTGGGTAGTTATGTCACTGCTTTCTGCACCTGGGTTGGGTTTTGGGTGTTGCAAGAAGCTTTGGGGAACTCTAGTAATGCCATGAGGGCATGACATTTGCTGGTGGGGAGAGAATGTACAATGTCCTGTGTATGTTACTAAAAAGGGCTTCTTTGGTTTGTTACGAGTAGGAATGCTTCTTTGTCTGTTAAAAGTTTCTCTCGCCGTTGTTTCACTTTAGAATGGCTGATATGGTAATTGTATTCACTTGTTAATCAATGGGGAATGTTATTGTGTTTTGTGAGGCTGGGACCTTGGGGGAGGGGTTGCGCGGGCTTGAGGAGTCCGGAGGGAGACGCCGAGGAAGGAGGACGTGCGCTCGGGAGACCACCGGGGAGTCCGAAGTGGGAGTTTCGGGAGGACGACCACCTAGGAGTCGAATGGTTCGCTGGATGAGCTCCACCGAAGTGAACTAAACTGACTGAATTTTGATAAGTTGGCGCCTTTTGTTTTTTCTTGTATATATATATATATATATATATATTGTACTGCCTAATACTCTTTTAATTTTAGTAAACTCTTTAAAGTGTATGTCATACCGGTATTTGTTGTGAGTTTGATACTACCGGCGGGGCGCGAGGCATAAACTCGATTCTCACAGCACCTGCGTGAACGGGAGGTGGGTTGGTGTGTGGCTGGATTTCTTTTTCCCCTAGACATATACCAGCCTGTTGGGTAAGTGTTACACAAGAATGTCCTTCCTCAAATTTGGAGACCAAAACTGCACACAATACTCCAGGTGGGGTCTCACCAGGGCCCTGTACAGCTGCAGAAGGACCTCTTTACTCCTATACTCAATTCCTCTTGTTATAAAAGCCAGAATGCCATTATCTTTCTTCACTGCCTGCTGTACCTGCATGCTTGCTTTCGTTGACTGATGTACAAGAACACCTAGATCTCGTTGTACTTCCCCTTTTCCTAACTTGACTCCATTTAGATAGTAATCTGCCTTCCTGTTCTTGCCACCAAAGTGGATAACCTCACATTTATCCACATTAAACTGCATCTGCCATACATTTGCCCACTCACCCAACCTGTCCAAGTCACCCTGCATTCTCATAACATCCTCCTGACATTACACACTGCCACCCAGCTTTGTGTCATCGGCAAATTTGCTAATGTTACTTTTAATCCCTTCATCTAAATCATTAATGTATATTGTAAACAGCTGCGGTCCCAGCACCGAACCTTGCGGTACCCCACTGGTCACAGCCTGCCATTCCGAAAGTGACCCGTTAATCACTACTCTTTGTTTCCTGTCAGCCAGCCAATTTTCAATCCATGTCAGTACTCTGCCCCCAATACCATGTGCCCTAATTTTGCCCACTAATCTCCTATGTGGGACTTTATCAAAAGCTTTCTGGAAGTCCAGGTACACTACATCCACTGGCTCTCCCTTGTCCATTTTCATAGTTACATCCTCAAAAAACTCCAGAAGATTAGTCAAGCATGATTTTCCCTTCATAAATCCATGCTGACTCGGACTGATCCTTCTACTGCTATCCAAATGTGTTGTAATTTCCTCTTCTATAATTGACTCCAGCATCTTTCCCACCACTGATGTCAGGCTAACCGGTCTATAATTCTTTGTTTCTCTCTCCCTCCTTTCTTGAAAAGTGGGACAACATTAGCCACCCTCCAATCAGCAGGAACTGTTCCTGAATCTATAGACCATTGGAAAATGATTACCAATGCGTCCACGATTTCTAGAGCCACCTCTTTAAGTACCCTGGGATGCAGACCATCAGGTCCCAGGGACTTTTCAGCCTTCAGACTCAACAGTCTATCCAACACCGTTTCTTGCCTAATATAGATTTCCTTCAGTCCATCCTTTACCCTAGTTCCTTTGACCACTATTACATCTGGGAGATTGTTTGTGTCTTCCCTAGTGAAGACAGATCCAAGTCAATATGTAGAAAGTTAAAATCACCTATTATAACAACCTCATGCTTCTTGAAACAGTTTGTGATCCCTCTACAAATTTGTTCCTCTAACTCCATCAGACTGTTGGGTGGTCTGTAACATAGCCTTGTTAACGTGGCATAGATTTTGTATTCCTCAGACAAGTTCTCCAGCCCATCCTGACTGAGCAATGCTGTGAGATTTTCCCTGACTAGTAACACCACCCTTTAATATCTCCCACTCTATTGCATCTAAAACAGTGGAATCCCAGAATATCGAACTGCTAGACCTGCTCCTCTTGCAACGAAGTCTCACTAATGGAGCTACAATGTCATAATTCCATATGTTGATCCATGGCCTGAGCTCACCCATCTTTCTTACGATACTTTTTGCTTTGAAATATTTGCAGCACAGGACGCTCGTCGTATCATGCTCAACTGTTAATTCCTGACTTTGTCTAAGGTCTTAACAACATCTGTCTCTACAACCTCTCCACTATCTGCTCTGGCACCCTGGTTCCCATCCCCTGCAACAATTATCAATACCCTTCAGAGATTGCCTGGTATCAGTGGTCACATAACCAGGACTTGTGATATGCACTAACTGCCCATATGACTATCCACCACCTGCTCCCATGACTTCACTTGACCCTGGACCCCTTAGTCTAACTGTTTTTACCCTCTAGCTCCTGGAGCTGGGGCACGTTGGACTCTATACTGAATCCAATCTCCAGAAGCTCGTTTCTTTCCTTGTCGGTGTATGTCTGTGTCTCTCCTCCTGTCACATCCATTTTGATGAGCTGTTTGCCTGTGTCATCTGTTTCCTGTATTGGCTTTGTCCTTCAACAAAGAGGAGTTGATGGTATCTGTCTGTTACCATGCTCTCTCTTCCCGTTATTTTTACTATCAGAGGTTTTACTATCATTTTCACCACATTGTCCCGCAGCCTCTTCCACCGAGAACTTCTCTTGGAGAGAGGGACTGGGGCTTGGGAACTCAATCACTTTCCAGCCCACTGCAAATGCCCTGATCTCTTAGGGAGCCAAAGTCCATCACTTCTAGCCTTCAATAAACTCTGGAACTCTCTGAGATGGAGAACTTCAATGATTTTCAAACCTCTTCCTCTCAGCTATGTGGCGGAGTCCTTAATGCTGACTGCTGTTCTGAGGAACCAGACTATATATTCCAATTCTGTGAGGCTTACAGGGCTCATACTTTAACCCCCAAGGTGGGTCTCAATCCAGAATGTTGAGATTTAGGTACGGCTACTAACTGAGCTTTGACACAACAATAAGATTGAGTATTACCTCTACTGAGTAGCGCCATCATTTACTGCCTTCAGTCAAGTAAGGGAAAAAGGCGGAAACAAATTATCCTCCATCAGGTGCTGGAAACAACTCAGGAAGCATTATTTCCCCTGGAATCAGCATGACACCTCTGTTTAGCACACATCTCAACAGCCTAACTGTTTGAGAATTCACTATGGATTAAAGTCGAAAGTTCGCACATAATTTCAATCATCTGACACTGCAGTACAGCTTCAGTCGTTTCATCCATACCCTCTCACAATAAACTCAGGAGCACTCAGCTCAGCTGTGTACGATGTCTTCCCGCTATAATATCCCTCACTGTGCTTGTAAGACAACGTAATAAGATTTACATAATGTTTCACAACCTCAGCATTTTCAGAAGAGCATCGTCAGTGTTTCTAGAGAGGAAACACTCCAAACAACAAAATCCGACCAACAGCAATGCAATTAACAACAGCTTCTGAGTTGTTCATGGAATGATAACCAGAGAACTAGTGAGAATTACGTGACCTCTTTTCACAATAATACCATGGGACCTTTCATGTTCATGCTAGACAGCAGAAACCACCCGAGTTTAAACATCTTATCTCAAAGTCAATGCCTCTGGTCAGGGCACTTTTTTTGATCATCAGCCTGAGATTTAGACCCACATCCCTGCAGCGAGATTCAAACAGCTACGGGATTCCTAGTGCACAGGATTACCTGATGACACTCAGCACCTCATCCTCGTCGAGGGGCACGCTGGTGAAATCAGCGTTGTACAGCTGCTCGCCATCTTTTAGCCAATGGATGTTGGGCCATCTGGAGACACCCTTCAACTGACATCGCATCTGGGCATTCAGACCCACTGAGGTGGTGAGGTTGGCAGGGCCAACCACAAAGTCCAGCCCTGAAAGTGAAAAGGAGGAATCAGAATGGGCTCACAAAGTATATCCCATTAAGATTAGAGCATATCAACACATTTCGAACAGTTAAGAACTCCACCTCCATAGAAATAACTCATAGTTCCAAAACAATACCTATCAAGTGATGTTGATTCTGCTAGACAACAATCAGCCACACAGAGGCTGACTCTTTCAGAAATTAGGATGAACAAAGCAGATTTCATGCCCATCAACTTCAGAGTATTTTCTGAAACTAAAATACTGTTCAAAATGGGAAGAGGGATAAGCTCAACAATATATATCACGGAGATTAGCAAATCCAGAATAGTCACAATAGCAAAAAGCTACTGAAAATCTGAATTAAAAATGGGAAATAGTCAGCAGGTCAAACGGCATCTGTGGAGAAGCTCACGAGGTCTGATCTGCTAAATATTTACAGCATAGAATATAGCACATTAAAACAAATTACAGTATGGGGAATATAATGTTGTGCTAAACTAATTAAGTTTATGACGGCTAATTAAACTGATCTCTTCAGTCTGCACTTGGCCCATATCCTCCCATTCTGTGCCTATCAAAGAGCACATAAACAACTCAATGAAGCAGATTCTGCCTTTGGTCCCCGAGTGTTCAATTGTGATCATTCCTCTAATATGAAAATGATCTGTCATCAGTGATGAGGCGAGGAAACCTACTGGAGATATGTAGGCTAGTCAAGGAAAGGTCATGAAATTGTTAATAGCAGAAGGGGATGGATGATAATGATGTGGTTGATGTTATGTATATGAATTTTCAAAAGATGTTTGGGAAAACTAATTATCGCAGACTCCTTAGCAAAACTGAACTAAAGTAAAGGTGTGTGGTGACCATCTGGATAGAAATTTGGAAAGCAGAGAACAGCAGTGTATGAATGTTTTTCTAACAAGAGGACAATTAATAGTGGCATTTCCTAGGGACTAATTTTGAGATCATTGCATCTTTTGATATATATTCATAATCTGGATTTGGGGATATAGTTTGCAACTTTGAGGTTAACGCATGTAATGAAACTTGGAAAAGGTACACAATCGTAACTTCAGAATATACTTCTGTCACCATATGTTCAGTGGCCACTTTATTAGGTACACCCGTACACCTGCTTGTTAATGCAAATATCTAATCAGCCAATCATGTGACAGCAACACACATTGCATAAAAGCATATAGACATGGTCAAGAAGTTCAGTTGTTGTTCAGACAAAACATCAGAGAGGGGAAGAAATGTGATCTAAGTGACTTTGACCATGGAATGATTGTTGGCGAAAGATGAGGTGATTTGAGTATCTCAGATACGGCTGATCTCCCGGGATTTTCATGCACAACAGTCTCTAGAGTTTATTGAGAATGATCTAAACAACAAAAACAATTCCAGTGAGCAGCAGTTCTGTGGACAAAAATACCTTGCTAATGAGAGAGGTCAAAGGAGAATGGCCAGACTGGTCAAAGCTGACAGGAAGGAGACCGGAGGCAGCTAATAAAGAGCATACATTAGTAATACACATGATGGATGAAATCTGACACAAAAACTGTACAACAGTGGAATAAGAAGAGAGAAAAAAATGACAAATGATCTGGTTTACGATAGCGTGCATTTACAGAGATTCATGGATTTATGTACGTAATCCAGATTCTTCAAGGCCAGCGAAAAGCAAACAGTCAGTTCAAAAGCAATTACACCTGGATATTCGATCCATTTCTGGCCACCTCATAGTACCACCAGTAATGGAAGAGAGGTGAGATGGCCTTCTTTTGTGCACAATGAGGCCACCCTGAGGGTGGAGGAGCAACAAGTTATATTCCATCTGGATAGCCTCCAACCTGATGGCATGAGTATTGATTTCTCCTTCCCGTTAAAAAAAATCCCTCCCCCTCCCCTCTTCTTGTATTCCCCACTCTGGCCCCTTACGTCTTCTCACCTGCCCCTAGGTTCCTTCCTCCTTCCCTTTCTCCCATGATCCACTCTTCTTTCCTATCAGATTCCTTCTTCTCCAGCCCTCTACCTTTCCCACTCACATTGCTTCACCTATCACCTTCTAGCAATCCCCCTTCTCCCCCTTCCTTTTCAGCCGTAAAGAAGGGTCTCAGCCTGAAACTTCGACTGTTTATCCATTTTCATAGATGCTGCCTGGCCTGCTGAGATCCTCCAACATTTTGTGTGTGTTATTGTAGAATAATCTAGGATTGTTCCCTTTAGAATAGAGAAGGTAAAGGGGAGATATGAAGAGATCTATTCAAAATCCTGAAAGGATTTCATATCAAGTAAAGAGAAACTATTTCCAAGAAGGGTTGTAATCAAGTGATTGAAGGTAATTTGCAAAGTAATTGACATCTTCAATATAGTGGGCATAAGAATGATGGGCCTCCTTCTCCGTTGCCTCATTCTACAAAGAGGAGGCAATGATTGCTATTTATTTGCGGAACTGCATCAGAGTGGGAGGGGAAAGTACTGAGTGGGGTGCACCAGGGATTGGTTTTGGAATCAATTCAGTTTCTAATTTTCATAAATGACTTGAATGTCGATGGAAAGCTGCAACTAATTGATGATCACTCTATGCAGTGCAGATGCTGGTGTGATCCCAGCGCTCAGACCTGATTTCCTGCGTCTGGCCCACGCTGCCTGTTAAAGGCACTTAGGTGAATCAACCAGATGGAAGAGTTGTCAAATGTGGGCTGGCATCAGCCCTACTTGCTTCAAGCATGTGGGCATAATGCACACAGGATAATGCAAGTTCGCCTTTGAGAAGCAAAATGCGACAAATTCTGGCTATCTGGAGTGAAAATGGAAAGCGCTGAGATACCCAGCAAGTCAAGCAGCATCAATGGAGAGAGAAAGAGATAACAGTTCAGGTTGAGGATGCGGATGAGAGATTATTGAAGGAGCCCCACCATCCAGGTCATGCCCTATTTTTGCTGATACCATTGGGTAGGAGGTACAGAAATCTGAGGTCCCACACAACCAGGCTCGAGAACAGCTGCTTTCCTCCAGTCGCCAAGTTCCTGAACTGCCCTGAACAACCCTAATCCACCCAGCAATGGAAAACTACGGACCTCCTCTTGCACTAAAAAGTGTTTGTCTCACAGTCTGGTTTTACTTTTGCACTAATATCTTGCATTCCACAATCTTTTTTTCCCCTCTTTGCCACCTTGTATAATTTGTGCATCATTGATATATAATTTATATTCTGCTGTTGTCTGCCCGTAAGGGTCTGTGATGCTGCTGCGAGCAAGTTGTTCATTCTACCTGTCCTTCATAGTACCTGTACACCTCATAAACCCAATTTGATTTAAAATGTTCACACTGATTCTGCAGCTGTGAAATCCTTTCGGGGGGGGGGGGGTGAAAGCTGATATAAGAGCTACCAGTGGAAGTCACAATTGATTTCACACTGCAATTCAACCCATGGTGTCAAAGAAATAAGCACCATGACATTGGAACTTGTAGACCAGGAAGTGGAGAGTACCCCAGTGAACTAAGGGAAATCAGTCTGCTTCCCAACTGGTGAATAAGGATACTTTGCAAAGAGTTTGATGTCTTGGGCAACTAGTGTGGGAGAGTGGAGATACAACAGGTTGGCAAGCAAACCCACGCAATGAAGCCTCCTGGACAACACCAAGCAGACTTGGCAATCAAACCTGAATGTTATCCTATGCAACGCAGCACAAAGGACACTTCTAACTTCAAGCACGACCTTAGTTTGGAAATGAAACAATGCTTGCCAGTCCAGTTGTCCCCTGGGTTAAGGAAGTGCTGAACCTGCTCCAGCACCTAGTTCCATGATTCACCAGATAGAACAACAGGGGACTGCCTGCTGCTACCAACAACATAATTGTTTGCAACACACCCATCCCATAGCTTGCTCTTCCTGTTTGGATGAAGGAATGAAACATTCAGAAAGACTCAAGATCGTTTAACGTCATTTCCAGTACACAAGTGTAAAATAGAAGAAACTAATTGTTACTCTGGATCCAATGCAGCACAAAAAAAACCACAGGAGATAAAAAAAAACACAATAATAATATTAGAAAAAACACAATAAATACAAATGCATAAGACAGCTGATGTACATCGATTGATTGTATGCCCATAAAGTGACGTTAGGCTGTACATAAGGTGTCTGTCAGAAAGTAATAAAGTAGTGGTGGAGTTAGTGGGTGGAGACTTACTGCTTGAGAAAGGTAACTGTTCTTGAGTCTGGTGTTCCTGGTGTGAATGCTACGTAGCCTCCTCCTCAATGGGAGTGGGACAGACAGTCCATGAGCAGGGTGTGTGGGATCCTTCATGATGTTACTGGCCCTTTTCAGGCACCTTTCTGTACATGTGTCGTTGATGGTGGGTAGACTGGGGTCAATGATTCATTAGGCAGTTTTGACTGCCTGTTGTAGCTTCCTGTCCGCTGCAGTACAGTTTCTGCACCAAACAGTGGTACAGCTGTAGAATGACGTGAGTGCGGAAGAGCGAAGTCCGGCTCTCTTCAGCCTCCTCGGAAAGTAGGGGCATTGGTGAGCTTTCTTAACTGTGGAGGATGTGTTCTGGGACCGTGAGAGGTTGTGCACTCCCAGGGGGCTGAAACTGCAAGTAGTGCCACCAACGTAAAGGGGGATATGAGTGATGCAATTTCTCCTGAAGTTGATTACCATCTCATCCATCTTGTTGACATTAAGGAAGAGGTTGTTTGCCTCAAGCTCTTCCACCTCCTCTCTGTAGGCTGTCTCATCATTGTCCGTGACCAGCCCCGTCACCGTCATGTCATCAGAGAACCTGACGGTGTGACTGCCTGGGCGTTCGGCCGTGCAGTGGCGTGCGAGTAGAGTGTACAGCAATGGGATCAGCACCCAGCCCTGGGAGGCACCCGTGTTAAGGATGATGGGGAGGGAGATGCAGTTGTGCATCCTGACAATCTGAGATCTATTTGTTAGGAAGTCCAACAATGGTGTGTTTAGACTAAGCAGCAGGAGTTTGTTCACCAAGGTCTGTGGGTCAATAGTGCCGAATGCCAAAATGAAATCCAGAAGCAGCATTCTGAAATAAGTATCTACAGGTCAATTTCTTAATCCAGAGAGAGACTGTAACGGCAAATCACTGTATGATTTCCAAATTAAGGTCCTGCTTAAAATTAAACTTTCTGGACCAGATTAGGTAACATGATGCACAAGCACGCAGTTGCTGGCTCAAGGTGGAAGTGATTTTGCAGTAATTAAATTGTCTACAACTCTAATGATCTACATCAGGTTTGGCATTTTATTTAAAACCTGGACTTTGCACATTCCCTCAACCACACAGGCTTCCTCTTGGTGCTCCATTGTCCTCCCACATCCAAAGAGGCGTATTAGTCAGCCACTGTAAATTAGCTCCAGTGAGTGGTAGAAGCTTGGGCAAGACGGTAAGATGAACAAAATAGGGTTCATGTAGGATTGGTGTTTGATGGTCAGGATGGACCCAGTGGGCTGAATGGCCTGTTTCTATGTTGTAAGACGTCAGGAGATCTGGGTTGTCAGGCTGATCGGAAGTCAGAGCCTGAGGTGTGAAGCCTGGAGACTGGAGGTGTGTGCAGGAGTGGGAGGTCTGTCTGTGTATGGCAGTGGGCGGGAGGGAGGAAAGGGATTTGTTTGACTGTTGTTGCTTGTTGTGTTCTGTGTAGTTTTGCCGAGCATTGACAGCATGCTATGCTGACACTGGAACATGTGGCGACACTTTCTGGCTGCCCCCAGCACACCCTCGGGTGTGTTGGTTGTTAACACAAACGGCACATTTCACAATACGTTAACGTGTAAATCTGACAAATAAGTCTGAATCTGAACTTAAAATAAGAGTCTGCACACCTTGACGTGTCGTTACGAGAAGACACTGGCTGAAAATAACAGTCCCGCAGCAGCTTGTCAGAGTGCAACCTGCAACAAGCATTCTCAGCACCAGAAAGGTGCATGGACACTGCATTGGCAATCAGCTGCACGCTACAGAGTGTAGTCTAGAGAGGGCAGCTCGGAGGCAGCGGGCTGGACAGGGGACAGGCAGGAAGGGAAACATGGAGCAAATGAAGACAGAGTATGAAAAGGATGGGGAGTGGATCAGAGCCAGGGTGTTGCCGTGGGGGAGGGGGGTTAGGACTGGGGATCAGAATGGGGTTGGATAGCAAGTGTACCAGGGCAGAAATCCATCAAAGCGAGGGGGGGGGGGGGTGGAGAACTGGTTTCTAGACAGAGGGAGAAGTGGGTCAGAGTCAAGTTTGTTGTCAAGCGCACGGTGAAATGGTACATTGAAACACGCTTTCAGCAGCTCTACAGGAACACACAGAACATGAATTATATATAAACTATACATAAAAATATACCATACTGACTGAACATGCAAAAACAAGATCTTAGTGCAAACAAAACAAAGACACACTCGGAGACAAGTCCATGGCAGCTCGAATGCTGCATTGCTGAGGCAGGTCAGTTCAAGAACAGCTGCCTGTTGGAAAGTAGGTGTTACTCAGCCTGGTGGTGTTCGGCCCCTCCTGCCTGACGGCAGCAGCGAGGAAAGCACACGGTCTGGATTCTACATGTGGACAACAGCTCCACAAGTCAATGGAAGTAGCAGAGGAGTTCGGACAAGCTCTGTTGCTGCGGCAGGCCTCGCAAACCTGATGAATGTGCTCATTTGGGGAATGTTGCTAGTATGGGGGGGGGAGGGGGAGGCACAGGTCTCCTACATTTACCATATATCCACGCACGTGTGGACAGTGTCACGATGGCACAGACAGCGTTGGCTGAAGAGCTTACTCTCATGCTGTGCTGCTCTATGGCCAAAAGTCGACTTTACACATCTTCACAAGACCCTGAGGCAGCTACGCAGTGCCTCAGAGACGAGAATTGTGCTGAAGTGAGAAGGATTTTTTTTCCTCTTTAAAATCACAAAAAATACTTCATCTTATTCCCACGAGGTCTGTGGTCATTCTTGCATGATACATTATGATGTCATTTGTGCAATGTGATGTCACTTTTTTTTAACAAAATACTGCAAATTCAGTGCCACAATATATACAAACCAGTGACTAACATAATTACTACACTACGAATAGACAAATGATATTAAACTAAAATGTTTCCATCTCTGTCAATGATGGCACTAACCACCCACAGAGCCCATCGTTCCCAGAACGTCTCTATGGTCACTGTGGACGGCATGTGTTCCTTCTCAAAATTTACCTGTGCACGAACATACTCCCTAAACATTGCCAGGCAGTCTGCCTGGTCAGATCCCCCGCCACCCATTCCCAAGACCCATGGAGTGTGATCTCACTAGGATGCGGTGTGATACAAAGAGCTAGCAAAGGGTCCCCAAGTGTGACTGTGACATCACTGTGATGTGAGATGAGGGCAGTGTGATGTGCTAGCAATATGACATCACTGTGTTGTGATCTCATTGCTGAGTGTGCAATTTCACGCAATGTGCGTTGTGTGATTGCTCCGGGACACGAGGTCACAGTCATAATGCATTGTCAGTAGGTGTGATGTCACAGCGCAGTGACACGAGGTCACTGTGGTGTTGTTGCTGTGTAGTGACATCACTGTTACACAACACCTGTGGTGGTGTGAAGTCACTTGTCACTGTGGCCTGATATTGCACAATGTGATGTCACGTGACATAACAGTGTGGTGGCATATCACTACGTGAATTCACTGCACTGTGATGTCACTTTAAATGTAATCCCATTGAAATATGACATTCTGGGTGTGATGTCACCTCCCTCTGATGTCACTGTACTTTAGCAAGATGACTTATGCACAAAATCATACAAAAAACCCTTCAGTGACTTTCTAAGGTGCTTTATAAATTCCACCCGGGTGACCTCTCTCTGCCCCTGGCGTTTACCTCCCTCTCTCCGATGTCTAACGCCAATACCCGGGACCGTTCATTCTTGCCCGCGGACCTGCCGGCTTTCCTCTGTCCTGAGCTGGAGTGACTGCGGGGAGGGGAGGGGAGGGGAGGGGGGTTGCCGAAGAACTTCCAGCCAACAAGATCCCAGCAAACGCACAAGCACGAAATTACTGTACGCTGAACGGGAACAGGGAAGTACGAACCACAAACATTAAAACACTGACCAGTCACTGTCCCAAGTTAAGAGTTTGGAAAACTTCGCACCTCTTGCTCCGAACTTTCTCCCCTACACAACCGCACCCCTCCCCTCCCTTCTGGCAGGCTTACCCCAGGTGAGGCGGAGCAGGGAGGCGATGATCAGGCACGATACCACAATCATCCAGCTACTTCAGCCCGGCTTCAGCTGGGGACGGGGGTAGCCGGTTGGCTGGATGTGTCTCCGAAGCCGTTCTACACTCCGACCGCGGCGTGAGTCCTAGCCCGGAGCGGAAAAAAACCTTCATCACTCCTTTCGGCAGCTCGTCTACCCGGCACATCTGCGTTGCCAGCGACCTAACACTGGGCAGGAGGAGGAGGAGGAGGAGGAGGAGAACGAGGGACCTCCCATCGCCTTCCTCTATGGATCCCGGGCCAGGAAGCGAGGAGGAGTCTCGCCCTCTAGGAAGAAGTCAATCCAGCTCCTGCACGCTAAAGCCTGAAGCCCCTCAGACTCGGGGTGCAGAATCCTCCCTCTCTGCAGCCAGGGTCTTCACAGAGCCAGCTCAGTCAAGGAGGGGCTCCGGGTGCACGCCGATTGCCTCTAGAGAACGTGACTAAAGCGTACCCAGGACCTTGTTACAGACCGGATCCAATCAAAGCTCCAAATGTTTTACAGAATAATAGGAGTGAGTTAAGGGCTGGAATCTCATCGAAGGATTCAGGCGATTTATTTATAGAATAATGGACAGCTAGCGTGAGTAATAGACTGGAATCTTATTAAAATAGTTCAAAATTGATTCTATATTGAATAATAGATATCCTTTAATGCGCTGAAAGCTCGGATATAATTAATACGCTTCTGCAGCCTGTGATCATCACAATCAAGTCCTGCATTTTTCGCCCATGGCAACTGGGTGTCTGGCTGGGTTTACCAGAGGCAACCACGTTGTCGGCGGGTCCGGAGTCAACGTGTTTGCCCAACCGGGTCAGGGCGGCAGGTTGACTTTTTTTCTGAGGGCCCCAGATGAGTATTTAATGGGGCCCCGGCTTTCCTGGTCACTGCCGCCGCCACGAACAAGAGGAGACACTGAATCCAGACCAGCAGGCAACCTGCTGGAGGAACTCGGCGACTGTGCTGTGGGGAGAGCGAGGGCAGGGAGGAAGTGTATTTGTTCACCTCATTTATTAAAATGAATTTGATTTCAACAGCGATCATCATAGGATTGGAACTGAGTTCTGTTGTTTGTTTAGTGCAGCCCTGGTAACACCATTGTTACTCCTATTCAAATCAGGCTTTCAAGTGAGGATTAGAGGTGGACCAGTAATCACCTTGGAGAGGGCTACAGTCTGGAGTCTGATCAAAAGGGTCAAGCTGAGTGACCTATTGAGGAAGTCCCAGAGGGTATTTACATAGTACCTGCTTAGTACTGCACCCAGTGTTGATTTGTTCTTGGATCTGGGTCATAAACTCCTTTGTATTCCCCCTTGTGCAATGCTGCACCAGGAACATGGTACAAATACGGCAGGGTAGCATGGCGGTTAGTGTAAGGCCCACGACCCGCGTTCAGATCTGCCGCTGCCTGCAAGGAGTTTGTACGTCCTCCCCGTGACCATTAGGGTTTCCTCCATGAGCTCCGGTTTCCAAAGACATATGGGTCAGTCGGTGATTTAGTCACATGGGCAGCACAGGCTCACTGGGGCAGAAAGGCCTGTTACCATCCTATATCTCCAAATAAATAATTTTTTAAAACCTGCCACCTGGATGTGCTGAGACTGCCTGTGAAGTGTCACGCGGGACCACTTTGCCCTGTGGTGTGGGGCTCAAGGCCCTCACCTCCAATTGGATGGGATGGAAGCTGCAGTCAATAGCCAGGGGCCACCAGAGAGTCTAAACAGCAGGGAACGACTCTCTGCTCCCTGCCGAGGAGCATTCCCATCTAAGCTGGTCCCATTGCCTGCATTTGGCCTCGTACTCCCTCAACGTGCTGTTGTAATGCATTGATCTGTATGCTTTACACATGAACGTACCTCAGTTCATGTACCAACAAGAAAACTATTTACTAGTTAATTTAGAACATAGAGCAGAACAGCACAGCCCAGGATGTTGTGACAACCTTTTAATTTACACTACAGTAATATGACCATTCCCCCCTGCATAGTGCTTTCCATTTTTCTATCATCTAGATGCCTATCAAAAAGGCTCTTCAATGTCCATAATGTACCTTCCTCTCCCACCACCCCAGCAGAGTGTTCCACACTTCCACCACACTGGACAAGGTCTCTGGCTATCCACTCCTAATATCTTGTACACCTCAGGGCCATACTTTCCGAAACCATATTAAAAAATCTAGAGTGCCTTAAGACTTTTGCACAATACTGTAGTTCCCTGAAAGCAGTGACAGCTTGGTGAGAACCAGTTAGCATGTTTGCCTTTACCAGTCTGTGCATTTAGTACGAGAGCTGGGATATCATGTTACAAGATATTGGTGAGACCACACTTGGAGTATCCAGTGTAGTTTAGGTTGCCCGGCTGTAGAAGGACGTCATTAAGCTGTAAAGAGTGCAGGAAAGATTCATATGGATATTGCTGGGACTTGAAGGCTTGAGTTTGAAACTGGATAGCTTAGGGCTTTCTTCCCTGGAGGGAAGGGGTGATCTTATAGAAGTTTAAAAGATCATGAGGGGCATGGGATGATTCTTAGAATGGGAGTTCCCAGCCTGAGGTCCGTGGACCCCTGGATTACTAGCTGGGCTCCATGCATGAAACAGGTTGGGAACCCTGTAAGGGAGCTTAAAACTAGAATGAGAGGGGAAAATGTTAATGAAGACCTCAGGGCAACTTTTTTGCACATAGAGGGTAGCGGGTATATAGAATGAGCTGCCAGAAGAAGTGGTAGAGGTGGGTACAATTACACAGTTTACAAGCCATTTGGACAGGCATGTGGATAGAAAAGGTTTGGAGGGATATGGGCCAAATGCAGAGAAATTGGACAATCTCAGGTCGGTATGGACAAGTTGGACTGAACTTTGTGTGCTGTGAAACTCAATAACTGAGGTCAGTAGGTATGTTCACCCTGAGCAGTGGGGTGATTCAGTGATGGGAGAAGACAAAGTTCCAGGCACAACACTGTGCACTAACAGGTGCACACCAGGCTACCAACACATCAGCATTGTCAGTAATAAACCTTTTTTTGCATAAAATGCTATAAAACTCCCCTTTTAATACTGATTGTATTAACGCTGTTATATCTGAGATTGCAAGCTAATAGTGTAGAAGTTGGTGTATAATCTAGGGGTCTGGGTGATCTATGCTCGCAGAATAATGGGCAGATGTGTATGCATGGGTGAGTAATCCAATCCAGTTCAGGTTGGGTTTATACATTATAAATAGCCCATAGAGACTTACTGGCTGGAACTCAATCAAAGACATCAGATAAATTCTATAGAGTATAATGTTTCCTCGCGATAAGCTGGATTCTAATTGAGAGATGGCAATGATTTGTATAAGGAATAATGGAGAGATGAGTAATGAATCTGAAAATTGGAATATGAAAACAGCAAAGAATGACTAAAATGAATTAGAATGAGACAGATTTGGCTGAGAATCTGAAAAGAGATGCTATGAGTCTCTGTAGATATTTAAAGATGAGAAGAATGATCTAAGTGAGCGATGGTCCTTTAGAAAGTGTTAACGGGAATGAATAATGAATAACAAGGGACTGACAGATGAGTTTTCACTCTCCTGCAAGGGTTTTCAACTTGGAATCCATGGAACTTTTGGTTAATGATTGGGGTTCATAGCATAAAAAAATTGGGGTTACCAACTCTAGTAGAATATCTAGAAATCTCCTGGAAATAGTGTATATCGGAAATCGACAGAGAGAGGGGACTCAGAAAAATTATGATCGCCAGAGATGTTATACCAGCAAACTGTTAGAGCTGCATATTGCTGATTCTGGTACCTGATTGACTTCATCCTCGGTTCTTAAAAGATATACGTGAAGAGTTGGTTTTAATTTTCCACAATTCTACATTTAGGGCAGATTCTTTTAGATTGAAAAATGGTAAATGCAACTCATTGCTTCATGGTCTTTGTAGAATCACTTGATTCTGGCATGGTTCTGGAGGATGGGAAGATTGCAAATGTCACTCCACACTTTAAGAAGGGAGAAAGGCAAAAGAAAGGATATTATAAGCCAGGTAGCCTAACCTCAGTGGTTGGGAAAGTGTTGGAGTCTATTATTAAGAATGAGGTTTCAGGTGCTTGGGGACTAATGATAAAGTCAGTCAAAGTCAACATGGTTTCTGTAAAAGGAAACCTTGCCTGACAAATCTGCTAGAGTTCAACAAGGAAGCAACGAGTAGGGTGGACAAAGGAGAGGCAGTGGATGCCATTTACTTGGTTTTTCAGAAGGCATTTCTTAAGGTATTGCACATGAAGCTGCCTAACAAGATAAAATCCTATGGTGTTACAGGAAAGATACTGGCATGGATAGAGGAATGGCTGACAGGCAGGAGGCAGTGAGTGGTTATAAAAGGGACCTTTTCTGGTTGGCTGCCAGTGACTAGTGGTGTTCCTCAGGGTCAGTATTGGGACTGCTGCCTTTCACACTGTTTGTCAGTGATTTAGATAATGGAATTGATGGCTTTGTGGCAACATTTGTGGATGATACGAAGATAGATGGAGTGGTGGTAGTGCTGAGGAAGCATGTGATTGCAGCAGGAAGAATGGGCAAAAAAGCAGCAGATGGAATACAGTGTTGGGAAGTGTATGATAATGCATTTTGGTAAAAGGAACAATAGTGCAGACTATTATCTAAATAGGGAGGAGGTTCAAACATCAGGAGTGCAGAGGGACTTGGGAGTCCTCATGCAAGACTCCCAGAAGATTAACTTACGGGGTGAGTCTGTGGTAAAGAAGGAAAATGCAATGTTGCCATTTATTTCAAGGGGAACAGAATATAAAAGCAAAGAGATAATGCTGAGCCTTTATAAGACACTAGTCAGGCCGCATTAGAAGTATCGTCAGTAGTTTTGGGCCTCTTATCTCAGAAAGGATGTGTTGTCATTGGAGATAGTCCAGAGGTTCATGAGGATGATTCCGGGAATGAAGGGGTTAACATATGAAGAGCGTTTGGCAACTTTGGGCCTGTTCTCACTGGAATTTAGAAGAATGTGGGGGGGATCTCAGTGAAAACCTACCAGATGTTGAAAGAACTAGATAGGGTGGATGTAGGGAGAATGTTTCCTATGGTGGGGGTATCCAGAATTAGGGGCACAGCCTCAAAACTGAGGTAAGGGGAAGTTTTTTTAGCCAGAGAGTAGTGAATCTGTGCAATGCTCTGCCACGGACTGCGGTGGAAGCCAAGTCCAGAAGTTGATCATTTCCTGATCAGTCAGGGCATCAAAGGATATGGCAAGAAGGCAGTGTATGAGGTTGAGTGGGATCTGGGATCAGCAATAATGGAACGGCAGAGCAGACTTGATAGGCTGAATGGCCTAATTCTGCTCCTACATCGTATGGTCTTATAAAGGGAGGGAGACAGAAAGCAGAAAATACAGAGCATAAACGAGAGAAAATCTGCAGATGCTGGAAATCCAAGCAACACACACAAAATGCTGGAGGAACTCAGCAGGCCAGGAAACATCTATGGAAAAGAGTACAGTCGACGTTTCGGACCAAGACCCTTCAGCAGGACAGGAGAAAAGAAGTTGAGGAATCAGAGTTAGAAGGTGCACCTTCTAAATGCATGGCATAAGGTTGGTCGCAGGATACATGATAGAAGCTATTATTAAAAGCATTGAAAAATTTAAGGTAATCAAGAGACATCAACCTTGTTTTGAGAAAGGGAAATGTCACCAAGTTATTGGAATATTTTGAAAAAGTAACATGTACAAAGGAGATCTGGTACATGTAGTATATTTAGATATCCAGAAGCAATTTGATCAGTTACAATATCAGATTATTGCAGAAAATAAAGCCTTATGGTTTAAGAGATAAAGCATTTTCTGGTGAGCAAGAGGTAGTGAGTGGTGTGTTATAAAGATTGGTGCTGGGACCTCAAATTCTTATAATTTCAATACATGACGTGAAGGCATCAAAGGAGTGGTGCTAAATTTACTGAGGTAGGAAGGAAAGCAAGCCATGAAGAGGACATAACAAGGCCACAAAAGACAGAACATACATGAACAGAGAACATAGACTTGTTCTACATACAAACACATATAAAGAATAATTATAAATAGATTGTGAAGAGAGATCTGGCCAATGGGAAGATGTGAAGCCACAAACAGAGAACGCTGGACGAACTCAGTAAGTTAAGCTGCCCCTCCAACAATGCTGCCTGATTTACTGAGTTCCTCCAGCATGTTGTGTGTGTTTGTCAAGGTCTCCAGCATCTCGTGTTTGGAGAAGTGTGAAATCGTGCTTTCAGACAGGAACAATTTAAAAAAATGTACATACTGTATTTCCTCTTGTGGGAGAATCTAGAACTGGAGGCCATTGTTTAAAATTAATGTTCAGCCATGAAAGGCAAGAGATGAAATCTTTTTCTTTCAGAGGTTGTAAGTCTTTCAGCACACTTTATCCTTCCATGCACAGCCATTTTACACATACATTCCACACCTCATACCTACACTGACACAGTCACAGTCCTACTGTGTCTTCACATGCCCTGCTGCTACCTGGAAGAGTTTCTCTTGCCAAGTCACTTTCTCATTTCCTCTCAGTCACCTTATGTTCAGATACTCCTGCACCTTGTATCACTTCATGTACATAATAATCAAGTCTGCGAGGCTAAGCTAATCTTACGTCTATACGGCCACACTCTGTTACTTATGCATTGTTTTATAGGACTGCTTCTATTGAGTTTTTATTTTTTAAATTGTGTTCTTCACGCTTATTGTGACTTTTAAGTGCTGCATCAGATTCAGAGAAACAATCATTTTGTTCTCCTTTACACTTGAAAATTGAAGAATACATATTTTTTGGGACTGCCCTGTTATCAAAAACTATTGGAGGGGATTACACAATGCCCTACAAGACATCTTTAAATGTGAAATACCCTTAGAGAGCAAGACCATATATTTTGGGTATATACCTCAAGAATGGTTGAAAAGAGATAAATATTTAATGAATATACTGTTGGTGGCTGGTAAAAAGACTACTAGGAAATGGTTATCACAGGAGAGCCCAACTTTAAATACATGGATGGAAATTACAGTGGACATTTACAAAATGGAGAAGATAACAGCATCTGTTAATCATAAACTGGAACAATTTGATTTATACTGGGGAAAATGGTTTAACTACATAATGCTTCATAGGCCTGATTTTATTCTCACAAATCAATGAATCTGTTGTTAAAAAAAATCACTCCCTACTTGTACATAGTTCTTTCCTTTTGCTTGTTTTTTTCTTTCCACTCTTTTCTATAAGTGTATACCTCAGATAAATACTTTGCGGAGATTTGTGATATATATGATTATATGATATATATGTACAATGTCTGGAATACATCTTATGGAAATGTTTGTTTGATGATGAACTTCAATAAAAACATAAATTACAAAAAAAGAAAATTGAATAATAATAAACTATCTTGAATCTTTTCAAAAGCAGTAAAGCAGAATTTTTGAACATTAAGACAATGGTATATAGATTCTTGATAAGTTCTCACTAAGCAAGAGGTAGGGAGGAATCTAAAGTTGAATCACAAGAGACTGCAGGCGCTGGAATCTGGACCAACAGAAAAAGTGCTAGAGGAACTCCAGGTCAGGCTGCATCTCTAGGGGGAAATAGACAGTGGACATTTTGGGTCGAGATCTTTCATCAGGACCAGACTGAGGTTATAAGCGGGTCAGCTATGATTTTATTGATTAGTAGACAATTTTCAAGTGCTCAATGGCCTATACCTGCACAGAATTACTTCACTCATGTGGAATTTTATTCCAGATTATGAGCTAATTAAGAGATTCAGATACATTTCATACATAACAATGTATATCTGTGAGCTTGTTACTGATTTATGTAATATAGAATAATGTGTGTGTGAGTTCAGGTAACAAAAACATTTGATTGAAAAATTCAGTTCAGATTTATGCATGTTGGCTACTTTAGCATGGAGGGATTTGTTGCAGCACAAGCATAACAAGTTGAGGTCTTGGTCTGATGGCAAGGCAGTCCAAGATGATTTTTAAAAATCACCATTGAATGAACTTTAACACACAAAGGGCTACCAAAGCACTAATCACATTCAGACACCTACTAACACTCTTAATGTTCCTTCTGTGTGCGAGATCAGGCCACACTGAATAGGACTGCATTTTCTTCCTGCTTCCATTTGTAACAAGAGTTGCAGTCAAAATCCTATTTAAGGGAAGCAATTATTCCAGGTGGAGAATAATTGGTAGCAAGGTTGGAATCTGACTCGGAGATTCAACTGATTTATTTCGACTATAATAGCTACCTGGGAGCAAAGACTAAATTTCACTATTTCAAGTAACATCCACAGCTATAACACTGAGCCTCTGACACAGTCTGATAATGAGCATTTCCTCAGAGTTCATCAGAGGATATATAAAAGGTTAATGCAGGGAATCACTGCTCAAGCATATGTTGGACGATATTCATCAAGCGTTATATCAGTTTAGGATTAGTCGTGCTTTATTTTCTGATTTGCTTGAGATTCTGGGTTGATTGACAACTGTCAATGAAGATAGAAAGAGGCAACAATTATACCAGTGCCTGAGAAAAGTAGTGTGAGCTGCCTTAACAACTATCGCCCAGTAGCACTCACTTCTACAGTGATGAAGTGCTTTGAGATGTTGGTCATGGCCAGAATCAACTGCCACAGCGAGGAGTTGGACCCATTGCAATTTGCCTATCGCCACAATAGGTCTATGGCAGATGCAATCTCAATGGCTCTTCACACAGCCTTAAATCACCTGAACAACACAAACACCTATGTCAGTATGCTGTTTATTGACTATAGCTCAGCATTTAACATCATCATTCCCACAGTCTTGATCGATAAACTACAGAACCTGGACCTCTCTACCTCCCTCTGTAATTGGATCCTTGACTTCCTAAGCAGAAGACCACAATCTGCACAGATTGTTGTTAATACCTCCTCCTCAATGACAATCAACACTGGTGCACCTAGGGATGTGTGCTTAGTCCACTACTCTTCTGTCTCTATACACATGACTGGGTGGCTAGGCATAGCTCAAATACCATCTATAAATTTGCTGATGATTCAACCATTGTTGATAGAATCTCAGATGGTGACGAGAGGGCGTTCAGGAGTGAGATATGCCAATTAGGGGAGTGGTGCCGTAGGAACAACCTTGCACTCAACGTCATTAAGATGAAAGAGCTGATTGTGGACTTTGGCAAGGATAGGACAAGAAAACACTAACCAATCCTCATAGAGGGATCATAAGTGGAGAGAATGAGCAATTTCAAGTTCCCGAGTACCAAGATCTCTGAAGGTCCAATCTGGTCCCAAAATATCAATGCAGCTATAAAGAAGGCAAGACAATGGCTATATTTCATCAGGAGTTGGAAGAGATCGGGTTTGTCAATTAAAACACTCGAAAACCTCTATAGATGTATCATGGAGAGCATTCTGACAGGCTGCATCACTGTCTAGTTTGGGGGGGGGGTGGTGGTGGGCTACTGCACAGGATCAAAAGAAGCTACAGATAGCTGTAAAATTAGTCAGCCCCATCTTGAGTACTAGCCTCCGTAGCATCCAAGACATCGTCAAGGAGTGGTGCCTCAGAAAGGCAACATCCCTTATTAAGGACCCCCATCACCCAGGGAATGCCCTCTTATCATTGTTACCATCAGGGAGGAGGTACAGAAGCCTGAAAGCACACACTCGGTGATTCAGGAACAGCTTCTTGTCCTCCGCCATCCTATTCCTAAATGGACATTGAACCCATGAACACTACCTCACTCTTTTAATATTTGTTTTGCACTATCTTTAATCTATTCAATATACATATATACTTACTGTAATGGTTTTATTTATTTATTTTTCTTTCTATATTATGTGTTGCATTGAACTGCTGCTGCTAAGTTAACACATTTTGCGACCCATGCCAGTGATAATAAACCTGATTCTGTTTCTGATGTTAGGTCTGTGATTGGAATCCCCAAGCGCTAGAAATCCAGGTTATCATTAAATAGCAGTTGGATGGAAGATTGCTGAAGTCAATTGCAACCCATGACCTGACATAGAAATAACATAGAGTCATAGAGCACTACTGCAGAAAACAGGCCATCTGAACTGTTATTCTGTCTAGTCCCATCTACTCGCACTGGACCATAGCCCTCCATACTTCTTGCAACATCTTTTATATGTTGCAATTGAAGCACATCCACTGCATCTGCTGGCAGCTTGTTCCACACTCTCACCACCCTCTGAGTGAAAAAGCTCCCCCTCAGGTCCCACTTAAATATTTCACCTTTCAGTCTTATTACTTTAAATTTCAACCCTAAACATGATCTTATTTGCAACTCGTACAGGAAACAATCTATTCTGGAGACATTGGGGATTGTAGTTGCTATCTACTGAATCCATTCTCTTTGGGGTCCATTTATATGATTCATGATTGCTTCTTGATAGCTGTTTGATTCCTCAGGATGCAAGAAGCTGATTTATATCTATTGGGTGCCAGAAGTTTTAATTTCTGACCTACAATTATGATATCAAGGATTATTGGGGGCATTCTTCTGGGAAGTTTTCCCACAAGGGCAGGGAATCTTGGGTTGCCAGTTTGGGTCACCATCTACACTTGGAATATCAAAACCAGACTCTTATGTGCTTTGTTTTTTAAGGACTAGAAAATATATTTTATTTACGTCCATGAACAGACCAGCCCTTTAAAACCATTTAGATGTTATGAAGTGTCATCTCTAACAGTGGAACTAGACCTTTGTAAGAGCCATCTGTTCTTTCCCCATTTTCTGCCACTCCAGAGCCCTACAAAAAATTCTCCATTACTTATTTACCTAATTATTTTAAGTAATTATTAAATTTGCTTTTGTTACTCCTACATACAATAGCTCTGCTTTAAAATGCCGAGTGAAATTGTACCCAAACAGTAGAGAATGCTGCAGTTTGTACACAGCAAGTTCCTAAGTTTAAAAAAAGCAATGATATACTTTAATAAAAACATGAAATGCTGGCAGAACTCAGCAGGCCAGACAGCATCTATGGGAGGAGGTAGTGACAACGTTTAGGGCCGAAAACCTTCATCAGGAGGGTTGATATACTTCATCAGATTTTAAGATCTGCTGACATTGACCAAAGGTAAAGTATTGATTGTGGAGAACATCTCTGTTTAAATCATGGTGCAAGATGTGTTATGCATGCTTGGTAAAGCAGACAGTGCTTTGATTTGATGTCTCATACAAAAGACACCACCTCCAGCAGTGGAACACTCCCTCACTGTGGTACTAAAATGCCAACCTCGACTACATGATCAATCTGTGTTTGAGTGGGATTTTAACCCACAATCTGACTCAGAGGCAGGAGCTTCACTGAAATACTGCACTCCTTGAGAAGGAGTTCTGATGTCTTCTCTGCTAAAAGAGTGACTGAATTCTTTGCCAGGCACAAAGAATTGTCAAAATGGCAAGTAGGATGCACAAGCAAGAAAAAAATCTGCAGACGCTGGAGATCAAAGTAATACACATAAAATGCTGTAGGAGCTCAGCAGGCCAGACAGCATCTGCGAAAGAAAGTGAACAGTCAATGTTTTGGGCTGAAACTCTTCTTCAGGACAATGTGTTTTTCAGCATTGCAATTAATATACATCCAGGGAATCTGACACAATTGGAGGAGCGGTCAGGAAGATTCTCATTCCTTCTGCAATCCCAGGGGTTGGCAATGACTTCTAATGCTTCACATATGTGTTTCTATTAGGCAGTTACAGTTCCAGAGGCATAACATACTCTAAATCACTCAGAGCTTTGATCTCCCAGTTGACCAGAAATGAGTAATAGAACTGAGAGCTTCTAAGAAAACTTACGCATTTTGAAAAGTTTTTTTTTACCATTGGTTTATACTCGCCTCCTGAGTGTTATGACATGTGTAGGAACAGCTGAGGCCTGTTGAAGATTGGTGTTTTGTTGTTACCTCTAACAGTCAGCATCCATCAGTGAATAAGCCACCTCTTTCAATTCACCTAGAAATACCCACCTTCACTGACATGCTTGAGTGAACAAGCAAAAATGATGTAGGAAATGACTAGATGAACCATTAGCACTGACCTCTCCCCCTCCCCAACACCACAAAAGATCATGACAGCTAGTATATTACGGCAAGGCATTTCTGGAGAAGGGTCTATTCTGGAAAAGTTAACTCAGATTCTTGCTCCACAGATTCTGCCTGACCTGTTAAACGTTTCCAGCAATTTTTACACTTTTGCTTCTAATTTCCTATTTTCATTTTTTTTTCTTCAAATATTAAACAGACTCTGCTGACTCTTTTCCAGCAACCCAATGCTGATATGAATCACTTTTAATTAGGTCTTCCCTCAGAGGTGTGTGCTTAGCCCACTGCTCTACTCTCTCTACACCCATGACTGTGTGGCTAGGCATAGCTCAAATGCTATCTATAAATTTGCTGATGATACAGCAGAATCTCAGATGGTGACGTGAGGGCACACAGGAGTGAAATATACCAGCTAGTCCAGTGGTGCTGTTGCACCAACCTTGCACTCAATGTCAGTAAAACCAAAGAGCTGATTGTAGACTTCAGGATAGGTAAGATGAGGGAACACACCCCAATCCTTACAGAGGGATCAGAAGTATGGAGAGCGATAAATTTCAAGTTCGAGTGTTAATATCTCTGAGGACCTAATCTGGTCCCAACATAAAGAAGGCAAGACAGTAGTTATATTTTGTTAGGAGTTTGAGGAGATTTGGAATGTCACCTAGAACACTTGAAAACTTCTACAGGTGTACAACGGAGAGCATTCTGACTGGTTGCATTACCATTTGGGGTGGGGTGGGGGCTACTGCACAGGATCAAAGTAAACTGCAGAGAGTCAGCTCCATATTACCCTCCAAAATATCCATGACATCGTCAAGGAGTGCTGCCTCTATCATTAAAGACCCCCACCCAGGACAAACCCACTTCTCACTGTTACCATCAGGACAGAGGTGCAGAAGCCTGAGGGCACACACTCAGTGAAACATTCTTTCCTTCTGCCATCTAATTTTTGGATGGACATGAAACCATGAACACTACCTCACTTTTTAATTTCGGTTTTTGCACTACTTATTTAACTATTTGATATACTGTACCTACACATATGCATACATGTATATGTATCTGTAATTCATGGTGTTTGTTTCTATTTTATTAGGTATTGCATTGTACTGCTGCTGCACAGTTCACAAATATCGCAACATATGTCAGTGATACTAAATCTGATTCTGAGGATCAAAGACAACTTGCTTCCACTCCAATACTGTGGGTTCTAAAACAGACAATGATGCCACCGTGGGGCTTTCAGAGTCTACTGGAGGGAGAAGAAACTTAAAAGGGATAGGCACTATGGGAGGTGATGCATTTCCTCCACCATTTTGTGATTTGGGCCCCAGTATTGAGGATGCACGGTCTGGGAGAGGATATTCACTTTTCCTGTCAATGGATTTATAGAGTCATAGAGCACTATTGCATGGAAACAGGCCTTTCAGCCCATCGTACCTATACCATCTTGTTTGACTGCCCTCCATACCCTTCTCATCCAAGCTTCTCTTAAATGTTGCATTTGAAGCTGCATCCATCACTTCTGCTGGCAGCTCATTCTGCACTTACACTGTCCTCTGAGTGAAGACATTCCCCTTAAATACTTTACTTTTCACACGAATCCTAAGATCCCCAGTTCTAGTCTCAACCAGCCACAGGGGAAAAGCCCGCATGTATTTACTCTATTTATACATCTCTAATTTTATATACTTCCATAAGGTCTCCCATCATTTTCCTACACTCCAGGAATAAAGTCCAAACATATTTAACCTTTATCAATAACTCAGGTCCTCAAGTCCCAACAACATTCTTGTAAATTTTCTCAGTACTCTTTCAAACTTATTGATATCATTCCTGTTGGTAACAAACCAGAACTGCACACAGTACGACAAATTTGGTCTCACCAACATCGTATACAACTTCAACATAACATCCCATCTCCTGTATTCTCTCTTTATGGCCTTGTCTACTCTTGATGCCACTTTCAAAGAATTATGGATTTGTACTTCCAGTTCCCTTTGTTTTACCGCACGCATCAGTGCCCTACCATTCACTACATAAATCCTGCCCTGGTTTGTCCTGCCAAAGTATAATACCTCACACTTGTCTGCATTAAATTCCATTTTTCAGCCCAGTTGTTCAGCTGGTCCAGATCCTGCTGCAAGCTTTAACAACCTTCCTCACTGTCCTGGTCTCATCAGCAAATTTCCCAATCCATTTTACCATATCATCTAAATCATTAATGTGGATGATAAGCAACAATGGAACCCAGCACGAATCCCTGCGGCACATCACTAAAAGCAGGCCGTGTGTCAGAGACAGCCATCGTTTACTACCACTCTGTCTTCTCCTGTTCAGCCATTGCTGAATCCAATTTGTTACTACTTCACCCTGAATGTTAAGTAACTTAACCGAACAAACCAGCCCCCCCATGTGGGACTTTGTCAAAGGCTTTGCTGAAGTCCAAGTAGACAACATTCATTTTCCTTGTAACCTCCTAATAAAACTCTCCAAGTCTGGTTAGGCATGATGACTATCCCTAATCAAGCCTTTTCTATCCAAATAATTAAACAGTATACCCTGTCCCATAGAATACCTTCCCATAATTTACCACAACCGATATCAAGCTCACTAGCCTGTAATTTATTGGCTTATTCAGAGCCTTTCTCGAACAATAGAAAATTTGCTATCCTCAAGTCCTCTGGCACTTCACCCGTGGCTAACGATATTTTAAATATTTCTGTAATCTTTGCAGTAGCCTCCCTCAAGGTCCATGGGGATTTATCCACCCTAATTTGCTTCAAGATAACAAACACCTCGTTTTATAATCTAGCTATGGTCCACGATCACACTACTCTTCCCTCAGTTCTACAGACTACGTCCGTCTCCCAAGCAAATACAGATGCAAAATAACATTTAATATTTCCCCCATCTCTTTTGACTTCATGCACAGACGACCACAGTGATCTTCGAGAGAACCAACCACTATGCTGTTCTTAATATATCTGTAGAAGCCCTTGGTACTCTCTTTCACGTTGTCTTTCAGAGCAACTTCATGTCCTCCTAGAGCCCTCCTCTTTTCTCCCAGATGTTCTCTTGCATTTTTTTATATAATCCTCAACACCTTACAACTGCCTATACCTAATATGAGCTTCCTCCTTCTTAACAAAGGCCTCAATGCCCCTCAAAAACCAAGAATCCTAAATCTGTTAGCCTTGCTTTTTATTCAAACAGGAACAAACAATTCTTTAATCACTTTTGAAGCCTTCCACTTAACAAACACGCCTTTGCCTGAAAACAACTTGTCCCAATCCATGTGTGCCAGTTCTCTTCTAATGCCATCAAAACTGGCCATTCTCCAATTCAGAATCTCAACCCAGGGACCAGACCTATCCTTCTCCATAATTATCTTGAAACCATTAGAATTCTGATCACTAGCTCCGAAGTGTTCCCCTACACTTATTTTACTTCCAACTGTTAATGCTCTACAAATTTGCTCCTTTAAATCCTGCTGTTTATTGAGAGGTTTATAATATAGTCATCTTTCTTATTCCTCTATTCCAGCCATATTGCCTCAGAAGATGGGTCCACCAGTAGTATTCCCTGAGCACTGCTGTGACAATTCCCTGATGAGCAATGCTACCCCTCCCCCTTACCCCTCTGTCAGGTCTGAAACAACAGAACCCCAGAACACTCCAAGTCTTAACTCTCCTGCAGCCAAGTCTCACTAATGGCTACAACATCATAATTCTATGTGCTTAGCCACGCTTTTAAAGGTCATCTGCTTTACCTACAATAATCCTTAATTGAAATATACGCAACTCAGAACATCAGCCCCACTATCCTCAGCCTTTCAGTTTCTATCTTTGCATGTAGGCTTAATATCTACTTTCTTCAGAGGCACTCCACTTGCTGCCTTGCCACTCTAGTTCCCAGCCCACTTCTCCCCAGAGCAACACTAGCAAACCACACCACAAGGATTCCCCTGCACTTCAGCTGCAAACCATCCCATTTGTATAGGTCCCACCATCCCTGGAAATGGGCATAATGGTCTGGATTTCTGAAAACCTCCCTCCTGCACCATCTCCTTAGCCACATCGGATTTTCAGTACATTTTTAGAGAAACCATTGACATTAATTTGCCAGTGTGCTGAGATATCTTTGCAAGTAGTCCATGCCTCAGACGTCCATAGAAGGGGAGTGATCACAGCTGCCCAGTAGACCATGAATTAGTAGCACCAAACAATCTGCTGGAGGAGCTCAGTAGATTGAGCAACTATGGTGGTATTGGGGGTGGGGAGAGGAAGGATTTCTGGACACTTTATGTCTCAATCCTGCATTCCTGCTGACTGTGACTTTATCCTGGATTTGACATCTCAACCTTCAAATCTGGTTTCAGAGATGGCCCAAGGCAGCTTGGCACACTAAACAACAAGGTCTTGTACCCCTTAAGACTAACTGAGGTTCTTTTAAATAGGGATCTTTCTCACCATCTTCTCCATGGTCACCCTATCACCAACCCTATTTCCCTAAATGGGGAGCAAAAATTAAATTGAGTACCATTTAATATGGGCCTAAACAAGTTCAAATGATCAGCATTTTATATGGTAAACACCATGCCCATATATACAAATTATACTGGATGGTGCTGCTAAAACAAACCAATATCTCGCTGCCTTTAGCAATGGATTTTTCTCATTACTCAACATTATGACCAGAATACAATAACCTTTTTTCCCCTCACTTTTGCTTTGTTCGCCTTGTAAATGGCATGTACTGTGTTGACCCTAATATGAACACCAGTATATTTACTGAAATTAAAAGCCATTTGCCTGTTCGTAGTCCACTAACCTCGCACTTCTAAAATTCTTCTAAGTATTTTCAAACCTCTACTTCCTTAGCAATGCAAAGGTATTTGCATCATCTTCAAATTTACATCCCAAATACCCAGAATCACTGTCTTGAGATATAACCTGGTGTGAAGGTCGTGTACTGGTCTTTCTTCGTCCAGAGAGTATCCAGTGGATTCCCCTCCAAGCTTTGCTAAAAAAACAGTTTGATCATTTCTGATAATTTGTTCAACTTTCACAAAACACTCCTTCATGTTATCTCTTATAACCTCCGTCCCAAATGGGCCTGGTTTCCTAGCATTTTGTATCCTTTTTTAGAGAGCACATACTTACTCTTCCCAACACTACTGACCCATTCAGGAATAGAAATGGAGTCGAGAGCACCTACATAATTCAGTGTTCCAATGCATGGATGAAGGGAACCCACCCCATTATCTATTTTGTTGGATAGTTGTTAAATAAAGCCATTGTCTATCCTGATCCATTCGTACAGAAAACACCATTTGTAATAGGAGAAAACAGGTAAATGTCAGGGTTGATCCTTTCAAACACTGTTCACCAGCCATAGAAGAAAGTGCATCACCTGTAGATTTTATTTAAACACACTGAACCAACTGTGGAATCATGACCAAAGCCTAATCAACTCATCCATCACAGGCTGCACTGGTGATCTAGAACCCACAAAGTCCTAAGTAATTGAAATGGTTCAGGTCTAGAAACCTAGCAGTAATTTAAATAGTAACTTTGTATTCAGGTTGTCACTTGTTGCTGAAGAATGAAAAGTTAATATTTTGTTCCCTGTACCCCTCCATCTCTCTTTCCTTTTTTAAGATGCTTGTAAAATCTGACCTCTTTGACCACAGCTGGTGACAGTTTTCAGCAGCTCTGGTTCAAGGAATGGGACTTTCATGTCTATTGCCTGGAGGAAAGTGAAATTAAACAAAACTTTAAGCCCAGCTTCAGTTTATCTTGTCTAAAAATATTCTGCCTGCTTAAACGATTATTGGTTAACTTTTCTTCAGAATTCATTTAAATGGTCTTCCAGTACTAAGTTGAATAATGCCGTGTTGAGGATTCACACACTTCCTATTTGTTCTGTTACGAACAAATTAATCACAAATTACGAATTAATCACTTCCTATTTGTTCTGTTACGAAGGATGAACAACTCTGATGGGCAGAAGGGTGCAGAGTCACCAATGCCCCCCCCCCCCCCCACCTTTTGGAGAATCGCAAATCGCTACTATTTCGATGCTGTTATCAAGGAAGTAAGAGAGACAAAGGAAATCTGCCAGGGCAGTTGTTATTGATAACAGCTCATGAAAGTTAATGAGAGAGAGACACAGCTAAGAAGTACCACAAAAGAGGAGCGGAACCATTGATTACTACTATTGTCGTTTGGAGAAGGATTGTTTACTCTTCTATTCATTGAAAACCCTCAGGGGGCAACCAGAGTGGGCTGGTTTGATGGGTTACATCATCCCAACCTGATTGACACCTGAGACCCCGTGAGTGGGGATAAAAGTGAGGTCTGGGGTAACACCCCTCAGACGCACCAGGAGAAACGCTAGTGAGCATCAGAACCTCCACGAGACAGGGTGGGAGATCGGAGACCGAACGAAGGGTCGGTAAATTTTAACTCAGTGTGTTGTAGCGAGACCGGTGGGGGCTTGTGTGTGTGTCCACCCTTGCCCGGGTGACGAGTCCACCACAGAAGAACGGTCTAGCTAAAAGACAGAGGGGTCATACTTGAATGGCCACAACAACAACGCATCGACGGATCAAAATCGTAAAGGAAGGTTGGCAAGATAATCGCTGTTATTGTTCACCGCGTTTTCTCTCTCTCTCTCCAACAATTGCAACACATCGACAAACAACTACCGCAGCCTGCATGAACTGAACTTTATATTTCCATCTGACAATTCATTATCCCCTAGACAACGATAGAGCTTGTTTCATTAGTGATTATTATTATACCCGCACTTTTAGGTTTAGTATTGCTAACGTATATTCTCTGTATATTCGCATTGATATTATTTTGTATATTTTTGCTAATAAATATTGTTGAAAATAGTATCACCAGACTCCAATGGACACTTCTATCTTTGCTGGTAAGACACCCAGTTACGGGGTACGTAACAGTTCCAAAGGTCTCAGTCAAGCACAGGCATTCCAGACAATCAAATAGGCTAAGAAATCTTAACATTGCATGCTTGGAAGGGTTGAGAGATCCCTAGCTCCATAGAGTTATGGTGATGCAGTGAGGGACCACTGTGAATCGTGGAGAGGACAATTGGAAGAGTGTCTTGACTATGGCATCCAGCTTCCTGCTCAAAAACCAAGAAAATAGTAGCAGTTATTAGCAGTCAGCATATTAGAAAATCTGTCCAATATTCTCTTATATAGTATGGTGTCATTAAAAAATGCCAGTAAAGAAGCTTGGGCATTTTATTAGGTTTACTATGCAGTAGATATACAAGCTCTTGTTTAAATGTATTAAGGTAAATTGTCCATTGAGGCAATTTTACTACACAATATGTGTACTTTTCCAACCCAAATGAACACTTTGTCAGCTACCATCTTCAATCCTCTGCTTCATTTAGCTATAATTGGATGGAACAACTTTCGGCAAAAGTCTGTAAGAAGCTTCTGTAACCCCATAGCAGCTGTGATTTAGAACTGCAAATCTTTCAACGTCAAACTGAGAGTCTAGAATGCCAAAATTATACAAAGATTTAACTGGCAGACCATTTTCACAATCTGCCTTTTGTAATTGATTACAATAATTTGATCAAACTTACAATATGAATATTCAAAATTCTCCTGGTTTGGTAATGAAGATTCATTTTCAGGTAAGCAAACACAGAGAAAAGTCATAAGAGTAGCTCAAAGTGTTTGCAACACCTTCAGTTAACACTTTATTCATTAATGAATACAAACTTGGATCTAGAAACAAAAAGTTCTTGAAGTGTCAAGAAACATCCAATCACTGGACAATGAGTTTCTTCATTTCCCAACTGATAGGGGAAAAAACACTACAGTAATATTGAGAGTTTTGGGAAATCAGTAACAGGGAAGAGAGCAGCTCATCTGATGAAATATGCAGGAATATGTCCAAACAGAGTTGGTAACTCTGCACAAAATCCTTTGTGCACATGAGCACGTTATCTCACCGAGAATGAATTTCCCAGTATGAACAGGTCAGTGTAGTAGAAAGATTTGAACAACATATGACAGCTAAGGAGGATTATCTATATTTGTAACCAGTTCAGTAGTGTAAGAAAAGAATTCTTGTTCAATGACATCATGTTCTACTTAATAATTAAGTGATATTTCAAGTTCATCTTATTGCACTATACATCATAGATACCCCCCAGAAGTCATTGTTCAAGTGGCACCGACATTTTGAAAGTGAAAAAACAGGTTTTACAGCTTGTTACATGGGACATGACTCGTATATTACAAAATGTAAAGAATGGATCTTTTCAGCAATAGAAAACTTACCATTACCGTTCCTCAGTGATTCCTAACCTGGAGTTCACGGACATCTCGGCTAATGGTCGGGGTCCTTGGCATTAAAAAGTTTGGGAACCCCTGCTCTAGACAGTCTCACTGAAAAGCAATTAAACCCAAGAGGTATTGGGATGCTGTATCTTTAAAATACACATTCCTTGTTACAGTAAAATAATGCAAACCGCTGCATCAGTACAACCTGCGTGAGTGCATCTTCTGGGTCTGTGTAACGCTATGAGAGCTCCATTAGAATTTATAGTTTTCATCGAGAGGTTGCTGACCAGGACAGTCTGCATCTTAATTACTATTTAAGAAAGTTAATCTGCCAATGATTTACATTATAGCTTTCCCAACAACAGCAATTATATTTACATATATAATCTGATCCACCACTGAACAAGTACAGAATATGTACACAGCAACAAATAATGCAGCCAGCTCTCCTATTTAACATGTAGCACTATGGAGATATTTTAATATGCCATTTTTCTCCACATTAACAATAATACACCACCTAGTAGATTAAACCAACAGACCTGAATAGTAATGCCAAGTTAGTATCGTATGGGTCATCTTCTTCTGCTGTGCTAACCGTAGCACCTTTCCTTCCTGATACTTCAGTAGAATATTTCACATTTAATTAAAGTCAACATTCATGATTTTACTTTGCAGCTGATATTTCTCTAGGATAGAAGAATGTCTCAACAGAAACCAAGGCACTTCAAAATATAATGCATATATGCCTTAAAAAGTTGATATGAGATATTGCCAGAATAAAGTACTAATTTGTGGGAGGAGGAGGCACATGGCCAGGTTTGATCTTGGTGGGATGCTAGGAGAATGGGTTATTTGTAAATAGCATTGAATGCTCTGCCGATGATGAGCCTCCTGACTTCACTGGTTCCAGCTCCTATTTCATACAACTTAGCATCCCGCAGAAAACGGCCCATGGGATAGTCATTGATGTAACCATTGCCACCTGCAAGTCCAAACACAACAAAAAAAAAGGATGAACAGATTAGACCCAACTAGCAAAGACTACACTGAATAGATTCTAATAGTACCATAATGTCCAAAAGTGCAAAACTAAAGACTAACATTGGAAGAGAAGACCATTCATAATATTTCAGAATTCATTATCAGTAAACAAGAGAACTGAAATCCTTTGGAATTTGAATTCAATTTGAACTAAAAATGAAAAATAGAAATGTGTAGCTGTAAGAGTGGCCAAGAAAATTCCACCTAATTTCCTAATGGATGAGAAGAGATTGAGTAAACTTGATTTGCAGCTTAGAAGAATGAGTAGTATTTAATGGAAAATTAACATTCCAGCTCCTATACTCAGTTCCTGATTTCTGAAGGACTGCATGCCAAATGCTTTCTGGTTTCCAATTATTGTTTCCCATCTTTCCATTTATGTTGGCTTCCTAATCGTTTAGGCTTTGCTTTCTCCCCCAGAGAGTTATTGTTTAGAGAACACATACCCAAACACTGGATTCCATCCAAGGCCACTTGGGTTGCTGACTCTGCAGCATAAAGAATTACACCTGCACAATCCTGTAAAAGAAAGCAGATATAAATGAGATCCTGTGTTCCCAGTGTTTAAAATCCAGGATTTTAACTGTCCAGTCTTAGTCAACACCTTGCAATTGTCCCAACCAAGCTTTTAATGTCTTCCCAAGTCTAAACAATGCAACAAAAAAACCCACTTGTATTAATTACTCTATTACATAAGTTTAATTTATGAATTTGTGTGATAATGCCGCTGATTCTTTGGGGTATATGTCTTCAATTTACAAATCTGTTTCTCACTATAATAAATGGAATACCATTTTGCGTCCTTAAAAATTACTGTATTAAAATATCCATGATAGACGTATTAAATCTGTAATACATCCGCCATGGATTGTGTACACAAATCTTAGATTAGATTTCAAGGTTTCAAGTGTACATTTAATGTCAGAGAAATGTACACAATATACAGTTGAAGTCAGAAGTTTACATACACTTAGGTTGAAGTCATTAAAACTCATTGTTCAACCACTCCACAGATTTCATATTAGCAAACTATAGTTTTGGCAAGACGTTGAGGACAACTACTTTGTGCATAAAACAAGTAATTTTTCCAACAACTGTTTACAGACAGATTATTTCACTTTTAATTGACTATATCACAATTCCAGTGGGTCAGGTAGACAAGTATCTATATCCACAGTAAAACGAGTCCCATATGGACATAACCTGAAAGGCTGCTCAGCAAGGAAGAAGCCACTGCTCCAAAACTGCCATAAAAAAGCCAGACTACAGTTTGCAAGTGCACATGGGGACAAAGATCTTACCTTTTGGAGAAACGTCCTCTGGTCTGATGAAACAAAAATTGAACTGTTTGGCCATAATGACCATCGTTATGTTTGGAGGAAAAAGGGTGAGGCTTGCAAACTGAAGAACACCATCCCAACCGTGAAGCATGGGGAAGGGAGCATCATGTTGTGGGGGTGCTTTGCTGCAGGAGGGACTGGTGCACTTCACAAAATAGATGGCATCATGAGGAAGGAAAATTATGTGGATATATTGAAGCAACATCTCAAGACATCAGCCAGGAAGTTAAAGCTCGGTCGCAAATGTGTCTTCCAAATGGACAATGACTCCAAGCATACCTCCAAAGTTGTGGCAAAATTGCTTAAGAACAACAAAGTCAAAGTATTGGAGTGGCCATCACAAAGCCCTGACCTCAATCTGATAGAAAATTTGTGGGCAGAACTGAAAAAGTGTGTGCAACCAAGGAGGCCTACAAACCTGACTCAGTTACACCAGTTCTGTCTGGAGGAATGGAACAAAATTCCAGCAAATTATTGTGAGAAGCTTGTGGAAGGCTAACCAAAATGTTTGACCCAAGTTAAACAATTTAAAGGCAATGCTACCAAATACTAACAAATTGTATGTAAACTTCTAACCCACTGAGAATGTGATGAAAGAAATAAAAGCTGAAATAAATCATTCTATCTACTATTATTCTGACATTTCACATTCTTAAAATAAAGTAGTGATCCTAACTGACCTAAGACAGGGAATGTTTTCTAGGATTAAATGCCAGGAATTGTGAAAAACCGAGTGGCTAAAGTGTATGTAAACTTCTGACTTCAACTATACATCCTGAAATGCTTTCCAAGAAAACATCCCTTTCTTAAGTTGAAGAATGACAGGAATACTTTTCAGGAACTTGAGGCATCACAGAGCACTTTACAATCTATGGTGTAGTTTTGAACATGACTGTCATGTTGGAAAATTGTCAGCCCATTAGCTATAGCAAGCTCCTACAACAGCTATGTGGCAGCAGCCAGAGAACTCATTTCAGTGATGCTTTCTGATTGATAAGCACTGACAAAGACAACATGAGGTCGAAGTAATCAGAAGGGTAACTGATGTATAAAAACGTTTCCCGTCTTTCAAACAAACAGGACAGAGAGATGCTGAGTGATTAAACTTAACTACCAATCATAATTAACTGCACTCTACATAGAACAGGTTGAATACTTCTCATCCCAAATGCCGGATTTTGGAATATATAATGAAGTAGCTTAGGATCACCATCATTTCCAACTCTGAACTTATGTGCTAACTGGCAAGCAGTTTTTGCCTTACACTTACCCATCACACATGTACTTAACGGTAAAAATGATTCCATACCATTAATATAATGAAACTATAATGTGTGCAGGGTAACAAAACCAGCACAGCAGCATCAGGAGAGAATACCTGAGTCAGCTGTTGAACAACAACAAACAGCAGGCTTTCAATCTCCACCTACAATGCCTTGTTTAGATTAAAAGGTTACAGCACACTGTATTGGTATTTTACTTTTTTAATGTTTTATATAAGGTATAAAAACAATCAGATTGTAGACTTGTTCTGTTGTTGGATTTTCATCAGCAACAATCTTGGCAAACTCAATGAATTTCTCTGCTGCTTCGTGATCAGCAGATGATTTATCACCACAAATATTTAAAAATTTAACGCAGTGTCTTTTTCTTAAACTTCTGCAAGCAGCCTGCTGATTATTCACAGTTACGTCCAATTTTCAGTTTATCGTGATAGATCTTTGCTTGTTTCATGATTAACATACCGTTCAGTGACATATGTTCACTCAGACGCTGACAAATCCACCTTTCAATACACAATTATTTTTTCACTTTATGCAGTGTTTTTCTATTTTTCATTAACTTCTGTTCACTACATGTGAGGTCACTTCTCAGAACTGGCTGTGGTGTGCAGACACCTGCACATCACCTGGGAAACTTCCTAGCACCTTGTGGAATTTTGTCCATTTGTGACATCATGTCAGTGCTCAAAAAAATGTTGGATTTTGAAAGTTTTCGGATTAGGGGCATTCAACCTGTATTACATCTTTACTACATTGTCTGGAAACCATACAAAGGAAGGAACAGAGGCACTGGACGGTAAGAGGCAGAGATAAACATGGAATAGAGTCACACAGATTTTACTTGCAAGATGAAAAAGAAGCACTATTATTTTAGATGAAAGAAGCAAACGTTTAGAAGTGCTATTTCACACACCTGCAACTCTCTTTCCATCTGATTTCCCACTGCCCTCTTGCACTATGAATGCAAGGCTTTTAAAACAACGAACAGGATGATTTAATACTATTTCCTCTGCTTTCTGGAAGCCTTTCCAAGTTGCCTTCAATTTTGTTAACAGTGCCTAGTAAAAAACTTTCTCCTAACTTCTTTCCCCTGAGGGCTGGTCCGCATGAAAAGCTTTGACACAGACTGGCAAAAAGAGAGATCACTTCATCCATTAAAGGAAAATCAAAGGTAGAAGAGCAGTGACACGAGTGTTGGATTACTTAAGACGTAATGGGCTATTATACCTCCTGACTTGTAAACTTTGACACTGGTTGTCCAGTTGAGGGCAAAAATAGCAGAAAAAAATGCTATCTGTGTTTTGCTCTGTAGCTTTGAAACAAGTTTCAAAATGCTATGTAGGAACTCCTTCCTCAGGTTTCTTTAAACACTCGGGAATTCTTCAGTTTCAGGTATTCCTTAGTCAAAACTACCTCCACCTGCCCCTACGCAATATTTCATTGTCACACTATGTTGAAGGCCTGAATAAACCTGGCAAAACAGCTTTAAATTATGGGCAGTACAATATAAGATACCGGAGAAGAATTAGGCCATTCGCGCCCATGGAGTCTGCTCCACCTCTTGATTATGGCCGATTTATTTTTCTCTTTCCACTCCATTTTCCTGCCTTCTTCCCGTTATCCGGCAAGCTTACTAATCAAAAACCTATCAGTCTCTGCTTTAAATATATCCAATTACTTGGCCTCCACAGTGGTCTGTGGTATTCCAGGGATTCACCACTCTCTGGCTAAAGAAATTCCTCCTTATCTTAGTTCTAAAGGCAGGCCTTTTCACTCTTGAGGCTTTGTCCTCTGTTTCTAGACTCTCCCACTACTGAAAACAGCCATTCTATCCAGGGCTTTCAATACTTTGTAGAATTTTATGAGTTCCTCGCTTCATTCTTCAAAATGACAATGAGTACAAGCCTAGAGCCATCAAATGCTGGGCTCCCACCATGTTTAACAGCCTAAGTCAAAGGCTTACTGAAAATCCAAATAAACAACATCCTCAAAGTTTCCTTTGCCTGTCCTGCTTGTTACTACCTTAACAAATTCCAGCAGGTTTGTCAGATTAGATTTCTCGCTCCCCATCCCCCCATAAGGAAACCATGCTGATTTTGGCTTATTTTACCATGTGCTTCCAGTACCAAAACCACATTCTATATTTTCATATTGCAATCTGACTAGTTTGTAATTTAAAACTGGATAGTTGGCAGGATACTTGGTAGTGTGGAGGAGCAGAGGGATCTGGGGGTACATGTCCCCAGATCCCTGAAAGTTGCCTCACAGGTAGATAGGGTAGTTCAGAAAGTTTATGGGATGTGAGCTTTCATAAGTCGAGGGATAGAGTTTAAGAGACACGATGTAATGATGCAGCTCTATAAAACTCTAATTAGGTCACACTTGGAGTACTGTGTACAGTTCTGGTTGCCTCACTATAGGAAGGATGTGGAAGCATTGGAAAGGGTACAGAGGAGATTTACCAGGATGCTGTCTGGTTTAGAGAGTATGGATTATGATCAGAGATTAAGGGAGCTAGGGCTTTACTCTTTGGAGAGAAGAAGGATAAGAGGAGACATAATAGAGGTGTACAAGATATTAAGAGAAATAGACAGAGTGGACAGCCAGCGCCTCTTCCCCAGGGCACCACTGCTCAGTAGAAGAGGACATGGCTTTAGGGTAAGGGGAGGGAAGTTCAAGGGGGATATTACAGGAAGGTTTTTCACTCAGAGAGTGGTTGGTGCGTGGAATGCACTGACTGAGTCAGTGGTGGGGGCAGACACATTAGTGAAGTTTAAGAGACTACTAGACAGGTATATGGAGGAATTTAAGGTGGGGGGGTTATATGTGAGGCAGGGTTTGAGGGTCAGCATAACATTGTGGGCCAAAGGGCCTGTAACGTGCTGTACTAATCTATGTTCTAAAACCATTAGAGGCTCAGTAAGGAGTTGGTGGAGGTAATAATTCCATCAGATCCACACCGAGTATGAGAAAACAAAGTCAGTGGTGTTTCTTTGGGTTAAGACAAGTGTCAATAAATTTTGGACAACAGATCGGCAATACCCAACCCCCCATCTGATATGGTATTGTTAGATTCAAAACAAATGCTCAGTAATTCCCCAACAATATACTTGAATTTAAAATGGAGATGAATAAGATGGAGACAAAAGAAAGTATAATGCTGGCAATCTGGAGCAATGTACAAGAATCTGGAGGAACTCGGGAGGTCAGGTAGGTTCATTTTCCTTCACAGCTGCTGCCTAACCCACCAAGTTCCTCCAGCTTTTTGTGCATTGCTCAAGAAGATTAACATACTGAGAATGTCCCCCTTTCCCTTTTCCAGTGGCTCAGACTGTAAATTTAAAGTGAATTAAAACTGAATTTTACTGGACATCAGATTAATATTATTCCAACTCATTTCCAGCAGAAGCAGTTAGTTGAAGAAATCGTCAAATGACTTGTCTGAAATGATCCAAGAGATAACAACTAATATCAAGAATTTGTGCAAACTGTTTAGAGAGATTAATTTAGAATCAGAATCAGGTTTATTATCACCAGCATGTGACATGAAATTTGTTAACTTAGCAGCAAAGTTAGCGGGTGTTTATTGAAAATGAGGTTGCTTTTCTATCAGTTGATAGAAACAGACTGCAGAGCTGACTGTAGCCTCACCTTTGCACTCATGTGGCCCAGGTCACAGGCTCTTGCCACGTTGTACACATACTGTCTGCATGCACTTAGACGCGTGTACATGTCAGCCATCTTGCCTTGTAAAAGCTGCAGGAAAGGAAACAGTGACACACACACATTATTATTAGAAATAATTAAAATGAATAACTCATTTCAGTGAAATTCACTGCAACTCAACTGTGGGAAGAACTGACAGAAACTGAGGTAGTGAGCTTGCAATAACTACCTCAGCAATGCAAGGAAAAATACTTCCGGATAGGAACAACCAAAATGGACAGACTCACCAAAAATTTACGCCTATCAAACAGGAGTCAGTAACCAAATGCTAGGTTTACCATGTTAAAGGTAATCTGGAAATCTGGAACTGTCCCTTTTAAGTTGATGGCTCATTTAACACACTCCTGCATTAGCAGCCTGAGATAGTTCACTTAGCACTTCTTTAGCAGAACATCCCTAGGTATTTCACAAGAACATTATCACAATGAAATTAACACCAAGGTTTGTAAAAGAAATGTTACTTGAGCCAAACAAGAGCTTCCTTAAAAGAGATTTGACAAAGGAAGGAAATGCAGAGGTTTACACAGTCCGAACTGAGGCTACATCCACACTAGACCGGATAATTTTGAAAACACTGGTTTCACGTAAAAACGACAGGCGTCCACACTACGCATTTTTGAAAATATCTCTATCCACACTGAAATGGATATTTTGGCGAATCTCCTCCTTCTGCGCATGCACAGGACACATCCACTGAAAACAAGCCACATGTTTGATGTCGAATCTCGCCAAAAGTGCGTGTTTGTGTAGTTACAGACTAGAAAAACTTAAAACGACGGACCACTGTTAGCTCTCACACAGGAGAACATAAAACTAAAAAAAAAACAAATACTGGAGCAAAAGGAGGCAACCGACGGGGAGTTCACGGACAGATTGACCCGGCTGACGACGAACATTGAAAATCTGACTAACTCTGTTGCATTAATAAAGCAAGCAAGCAAGCAAGCAATCAATAGATAGATAGATAGATAACTTGATAACTTTATTTATTAAGTTAAATGTATAAAACATGTCTGCATCAGTGTTATCTTGTATTTCCATACAATGTTACATTAGGCTGTTAGACATCTATTGTCAGAGAAGTACTTGCATAAATAGGTAAACCACCTTCATACGAGCAAGGACAGAGAACAGGACAAAGTAAGTACACTTATTTATTCAGTAAGTTATGGGTTAAAATGATTTGGTGAGTACATTTCTAACTCTTCTGGCTTCAGTCTCATTGTCGTCTGTTCTTGAATTGTTAGGTTATGTTCAAGAAAACAATGAAATAGCGCACTGCCGTCTGATAGTGTTTTCAAAAGTCTCCAGTTACTCCGTCCACACTGATCTGCCCGAGCAACGTTTTCAAAAATACCCACCCTGGAAAGCATTTCTGAAAAGCTCCAGTTTCGGGGGACGAAAACACTGTTTTAGTGTGGACGAAGGGTAAAAACAAAGAGAAAAAGCTTTGGTTATAGATTTATCCGGCGTAGTGTGGATGTAGCCTGAGTTTGAGCAATTTACTCTCCATTCCTATCATCATGTTTCCCCCCCACTGTAGAATGTACACCCCCCCCCCCCAATGCTAACAGCTCTGTTGCAGTGGAAACTAAGAGCTTATTGCATTGCCAACATTCCTACCAAGGCCATTGTTTATTCTAAGATTCAAAGTACATTTATTATCAAAGTATGTATACATTATACAAACTTGAGATTCGTCTCCTTACATGCAGCTACAAAACAAAGAAGCCCAAAGAACCCATATAGACAAACACCTAATGTGCAGAGAGAGAGAAAAAAATAAATCATACAAACAATAAAATAAGCAAACAGCATTTGGAACAAAAGTGAGTCCTCAGACACAAAGCCTGGAACAGCCAGAGCGGACCACAGCCTCAACCTCAGTGCAGCGCAGAGCAGAGCAAATGCCACAAAGCAGCGAGCACAACTGCCCTGACCCTCACTCTGGTCCCGACACCATCTATTCAATCCAAAAGTAAACACAAAGTATACTGCAGATGCTGTGGTCAAATAACACATACAAACTAGCTGGATGAACTCAGCAGGTCGGGCAGCATCCATTGAAAGGAGCAGTCAACATTTCGAGCCGATATTCAATCCAGCTGGCCCGGCACTTAAATAGCCCAAACATCGGGTTCATCACTTGCAGAACAGATTTTCCGAAGACACACTTGGATACTGCAACATCAAGCGCACTGATTCAGAGCACTTAACCACCACTAAAACTAACAAGTGGATCAATCTGATTTTCAAAATGCTCTCTATGCACAAGGCAATCAAGGTCAAAAGGAGTCTTCCTAGTACAACACACATCCCAGTGAATAAAACAAGAGAAAGGAATTTTACAGACAGTCCCTGGAAAATGTAGAGTTCTGTTCCTGAGAACTGTCCATAAGCCAATTCCTCCACAAGTCAGAAATGTTAGTTTCTACAGTAACCCAGATCATATCACTCTACATGCACTTGCTATAATTCTTACATTTCAATTAATCACCTTAACACTATCCATGATCAGAATCAGATTTAACATTATGAACATATGTTATGAAATTTGTTATGAGGCAGCAGTACATTGCAATACATAATAGTAAAAATCTGTAAGAGTGTGTGTGTGTGTGCGTATTCAATGTCCATTCAGAAATCTGATGGCGGAGGAGAAGAAACTATTCCTGAATAGAGGTGCCTCTCAGGGTGTCAGAGGAGTCGGTCGGTGTGCAGACCGTGTTGCTGCCTGCTACTCGACGGCATTGGCACAAGTCAGGAGTGTAACTGTAGGTGATTGTCTTGGATGTTTCTCTTGCAATCACAAGCTATTGTTGAACATTGAAAATGTAAGATGCCATAAACCTGCTTCCTTTGGTGGCGTGGCAGGCAAAGGGAAGTTGCATAGCATCGGATGTAGCGAGGACTAGGCCTCAAGCCGCAGGCTTGCCTGACGCTGCAGCCCAGGTGAGGTGACATTAAAGGCAGTGCAGTGTGGTGTCCGTGCTCCATTGAGGGTAGGCCTCTCCTGTCGGCGCTGCCCTCTGGTGTTCAATCAGTGGAATAACAGGCTGGGTTTTGTGCGCCTGCATTCTGCTGGTAATTGTACCATCAATTTATGGGACATTTCGCTAGAGGGTCCTGGGCTATACAGTGTATATGTGTTTTTTTTAGCATGACTATGTTTTTTTGCCCACTATTTTGGATATGCTGTGTATGTCCTGCACCTTGGCTATATTCATGCATGGCTGAATGATAAACTTGAATTTGAGTGTGTGTCTTTAGGCTCCTGTACCTCCTCCCTGATGGTGGCAATGAAAAGAGGGCATGTCCTGGGTGATGAGGGTCTTTAAAGATGCCACCTATTTGACGAACTGCTCCTTGAAGGTGGCCTGGATGCTGGGGAGGCCAGTGCCTGTGATGGAGCTGAGTTTACAACATTTCAATCCTGTACAGTAGCCCCACCCCCACCCAAACCAGATGGTGATCCATTATTAAACTTGTGGTATGTGTACCGTATATGTCATTAAGGAATGCCATAAAACATTTTATTAACAGCTTGAAAAAGCTTTAAAAATCTATGGAGGAATTTGCATAAAGTCAGATCTATGGAAATCTGTTATTCCATTACATTAAGATTCTTGCTGAATCTTACCTGAAACTCTCCAATTTTCTTGCCAAAAGCCTCTCGAACATGTAAATAAGGAATGGCATTGTCCAGAACTGCCTGCATGATGCTGCAAGTGAACCACAAGGAATTCACACCAAAATTAAAATTAAATTACAGGTGTCCCCCGTTTTTCGAACGTTCGCTTTACGACAGCTCACTGTTACGAAGGACCTACATTAGTACCTATTTTCACTAACCAAAGAGGATTTTCACTTTTACGAAAAAAAGATGCCCACTTTATACGTGTATTTACCCCGAGAAAGACTACAATGACCATGAAGTCTTGTGCGGGCAGTTGTTTGCACATGCGTGTATGTGCGTACGCATGTGCGATGTAGGCGTGTACATGCCGATTTATTTTTCTCCAAATCAATTTTGGCTCGCTGTCTTCCGGAGTCTGATAAATGAAACTACACCATGCATACAATATTTCTACTCTATATGTGGTGTATATTTATCATATCATTCCTGCTTTTACTATATGTTCATGTTATTTTAGGTTTTATGTGTTATTTGGTTTGATTTGGTAGGTTATTTTTTGAGTCTGGGAATGCTCAAAAAATTTTCCCATATAAATTAATGATAATTGCTCCTTCGTTTTATGGCGTTTCGGTTTACAAACGGTTTCATAGGAATGCTCTACCTTTGAACAGCAGGGGAAACCTGTACAGAGCTGAGCCCAGATGTCTCTCTGCAACTTCATTCCTTCCCAGATTTCAATGTCACGGAATTCTGTTCCTTCAGTCCAGCAATGTTTCTAGTACCCACTAGCACAGCAAATTCGAACTATGGAATCTACACTGACTTCAATATCCTTCTCATTTTCAAGGGGGAAATGCCTTCGGCCTTGGCTTTTCACACCTCCATTAAAGATAGGAATGTATTCCAAACCAAAGAATTCTGTAACAAAATTTCTCGTATCCATCAACCTTAGCTGTATGAGCAGCACTCTCACTGAGCCTAAGGATTCTAGTTAAACTTCCATCCTAGAGAATTAAGGCATTAAGCCTAAATTGTTAAATGAAAGTAATACAGTAGGAATGCTATAGAGGTGTAGCCTTTCAGACAAGGCAGTGAACTAGGGATTCCAATAGGTCAAGCGTCCACAGACCCAGCGGTTAATGATAGGGGTCCAAGGCATAAAAAAGGTTGGGAATTCCTGATCCAGGTGTACGAGATCCTGTCGAGTGACCTGGCGAACAGGTGGGGAGATCTAATGCCACCCATAACTAACATTTATTCCAGGCCAAAAAGCTGATCTATCTTTTTAGCCTTTCAATGGTTTGCAAGATGATTGAAACACATTTTGAAACCAAGTTAATCAAAATGCAATGGTAAAATGAAAAGCTGTAGCAAGTCATTAGTGTTACGAAGGATGAACAACTCTGATGGGCAAAAGGGTGCAGAGTCACCCATGCCTCCCCTTTCGGAGAATCGCAAATCGCTACTATTCCGATGCTGTTATCAAGGAAGTGAGAGAGACACAGGACAGCTGCCAGGGCAGTTGTTATTGATAACAGCTCATGAAAGTTAATGAGAGAGAGGCACAGCTAAGGTGGAATAACTCATACTAACAAAAGAGAGCGGAACCATTGATTACTGCTATTGTCTTTTGGAGAAGGATTGTGTACTTGGTTCTGTTCTATTCATTGAAACCCCTCAGGGGGCAACCAGAGTAGGCTGGTTTGATGGGTTACATCATCCCAACCTGATTGACACCTGAGACCCCGTGAGTGGGGATAAAAGTGGGGTCTGGGGTAACACCCCTCAGACGCACCAGGAGAAACGCTAGTGAGCATCAGAACCTCCACGAGACAGGGTGGGAGACCGGAGACCGAACGAAGGGTTGGTAAATTTTAACTCACAGTGTTTTGTAGTGAGACCGGTGGGGGCTTGTGTGTGTACCCACCCTTGCCTGGGTGACGAGTCCACCACGGAAGAACGGTCTAGCTAAAGGACGGAGGGGTCATACGTGAATAGCCACAACAACGACGCATCGACGGATCAAAATCGTAAAGGAAGGTTGGCAAGATAATAGCTATTACTGTTCACACGTTCTCTCTCTCTCTCTCCAACAATTGCAACACAGCGACCAACAACTACCACAGCCTGCATGAATTGAACTGAACTTTATATTTCCATCTGATAATTCATTATCCCCTAGACAACGATAGAACTTATTTCTTATTGATTATTATTATATCCGCACTTTTAGGTTTAGTATTGATGATGTATATTATCTGTATATTTGCATTGATATTATTTTTGTGTATTTTTACTAATAAATACTGTTGAAAATAGTATCACCAGACTCCAACGGACATTTCTATCTTTGCTGGTAAGACACCCAGTTACGGGGTTCGTAACATTAGCAAAATCCATTTAGAAGCCCCAGTGCAGTTGATATTCAACTTGCTTCTGTAATTGAAGTTTGCAAACTTGGGCACTAACCGTGGGTGTTTCAGGTCTGTATGACCAAGTAGACCGTTCAGAACCTCCACAGAATTTTTAAATAACATACAAGAGGCACAAGTTGCTTGTTCAAGCCCTCCATATCATCCACTTCTTACACTGTCCCAGTTATTCTTTTAACTCTATTAGTTTCAAAAATATTTTTCTCCAGATTGAGCATACTTAACAGTTTAGGTGCCCACAACTCTGATAATCAACAATTCCGGCAAGATGGCAGTGCGACTGGTTGCAGAGGTTTCTACAAGGTCAACAAAAGGTGCTGCTATTATATTTAAATATACATCTAATAATCGCAAGATCCCGCTGCATGTTAAGAACTGAAAGTACTGCATCAGCAAGTTGCTCGCTGGCGGAAATAAATGAAGGAGCTGCACAACGTGTTTCTGCCCAAGTTGATGGAGGCTTACAGTCAAATAGCGAGTGGCTGCCATGGTCGCTTTTCTTGTGATCCTTTGGATATTGTTAATCTGGTAAGCCACAAGCCTGATTCACTGATTTACTGGCTGCAAGCAGGGGTGGATGGCGAGGACTAGGCCTGAAGCCAGGGTGTCACCTGTTTGCAGTGCCCAGAGTGAGGGGGGAAGCCATTCCATTTCACTGGGAGCAGTGTGGCACGGATCCAGAACGGAGTCGGAGCTGCCCTCCCACGGTTTCACTCAGCAGAAGGCAACTCTGTTGTGGTCAACTGCAGATTTTTAGTGGCACTCTGCGGACTCAGGCCCCAAGCTGCAGGTTCGCTTAGCTTTCCAGCCACCCGAGGAGTCCAAGCCACACGCTCTACTGGGGGCGGCGTAGCAGTTATGGCCACTGAAGATTGAAAATGAACTGAGGGGTCTGGACTATATGCATATATTTTCATCTGGTTGTGTTTTTACTAATGTTCTTGTATCTGTGAGAACTGGGCCTCAAAGCCATGGATTCACCTAGCAGGAGTCAGGTGTCAGGGCAAGGACAGGCCCTCAGAGACATGGTGTCATTTAACGGGGACTGGGGGCTAGTCGACAGATGAAATCGATGGGCTGAGAGGTCAGAACTATACATGCATGCATATTCTGTGTCGTAATTTTATTGATATTCTTTGTGGGTTTGCTGATTTGTATGCATCAAGCTGTGGCATCATGGGGGGTGGGAGGTGGGCATCAGGACTCTTACTACATGATTGTGATCTTGTACGTACTTACTGTGTGACTGTTGGTAATGTGTCTTTACACCTTGACCCCATGGTAACGCTGTCTCGTTTGGCTATGTTTATATATGGCTAAATGACAATTATACTTGAATTGAATTGAATTCATATTCACAAGTGAAGGAATTGATCAATTCTAAAAAGCTGACCCTCACTGTGATTTGCTCAAACTCTCTGGTTCTAGAGTGCCAGTCAACATTAATGTCTTTTTAGAATCAACCCAATCAAGTCCCTTAAGGGTTGTGTCCTTTAAATGAAAACATTTCTCAATTTTCTGAATTTCTCTACAGTTTAATCTCACTGCACCCACTCCACTCCCTCCCAGACATGTTCAGGAATGTTCTTGCCAACGTCCTGTATAACCGTAGTAAGATTTATTTAATCGTGCACACCGTTCTCTTAACTTGATTTTCTAGTTGTCGTTCCTGTAGTTTTCAATGATTCATTTTACAAGGATATCCACACCCTCTGGTTACCAAATTTCTTAGTTTATAAAGTCATACAGCATGAAAACAGGGCTTTTGGCCCATGAATTAACTTTCCAATGTACGGAATTCCCCAGAGGTAACGCACAGTCATGAGGAGAATATGCAAACTCCACAAAAACAGCACCGAGGGTGGAATTGAACTTGGGTCGCTGGAGCTGTGAGACAACAACTCTACCAGTTGCATTGCTGTGCTGCCCACACTCTCTTCTGTAAAAGAACAATTCTATCTTGCTACTCTTCCTAACAGAAGTGGATAATTTGAATCTCCTAAATAGTATTCCATTTGTCATGTACTTGCCCACTCACTTACTTCACGAATCCTTTGCAGATTTTTAACATCCTCCTCATAGCTGGCATTCCCACTTGGCTATGCATCATCAGAAAGTTGGATCAAATACATTCCATGCTCTTACTCGAGCCACTGATTCAGAGTGTGGCATCTGAGCCAGTAATAACTACCGTAGATTCCGGACTACAGAGCGCACCTGATTAAAAGCCGCTGGCTCTAATTTTAGAAATAAAATCAATTTTTTAATTGTAAAGGCCGCACCGGATTTTAGGCCGCACCGGATTTTCGGCCGCAGGTGTCCCAAGTTGTAATATGAGATATTTACACAGAAAGATATTACACGTGAGGATTTTTTTAACTTTTAATTAAATCCATATGGTAACAAAAACAAATACATATTGCAAATGCTTTTTTTCGAACCGGGCCCGTAACGCGGCTACTTTTAAATATACGTTGCGTATACTTCTTTACTGAACAACATTCCAATATCTCCTAACGACTGGTAAAAAATATATATACGGCAGCCTACCAGGAAAAGTTATTGATCACCTTTAACTTAAAAGCAGCGTTCGCTCAGATCCAAAGCCGCTCGCGTATTGCGCTCCCTCCCTCTGTCCCGTTTCATCGCAAACCGGCATTTTCCCACAAGACACCGCGAAACCGGGTGTGACGTCATAGCATCCCGCGATGTAGTACAGAAAACAAATATAGTTAAAACTCTTCTAACTTTAACTAGAAAATGAATTACTAAGCGAAAATATTATAAACTAAGTAACTGCCATAAGGCAGCACAATGCTTCGAGTGTTTTCCATGTTGATGAGGGTGAGTACAAATGACTGATTTACAATAATTTAATTGTGAAAGTGCGCTTGATTTATCGTACAATTTCATTGGACCTCTGTGAACTACTCATCAATTTTATTGGTCTACTGTTATGAGGCAAAATGTTTACGAGGCGGCATGAAAAAAAACCATGTATTAGCCGCTCTGGATTATAGGCCGCAAAGTTCAAAGCTGTTCAAAATGTGGGAAAAAAGTAGCGGCTTAAAATCCGGAATCTACGGTAGTCAATCTGGAATGGCCCTGTATTCTACACTCTATACCTTTGGCTCTGACCAATTCTACATTGCCCTAGACAACCAGCGTGCATTACTGCACATCAGTGGAATCCAGGCTTGCATCGGAATTCACCGCCTCCCAAGTCACTGCCTTCAAATGCCAGAAAGTAAAAGCGCCCTCCTGCTGTTGGCATGATACTATTGTTCTACTGTTAGTAGAGCAATGAGAACTTGACTGCACTTTGGTGAGAGTGCCTAGGAATCTGAATGGGTGGGACTTTGGTTTAATGTTTTACCTGCAACAGCAGTGCCTTAGTAATACACTTGAATTTCAGTCTATATTGTGCCCACAAGTTCACTAGGATTTAATCTCTGCCTATTTTAAATGAACTAACCATCTGTGGCCTCCTGCCCTCTGGCAAGGAACCCTAATGTATACTTGAGGGACAGCACCTCATCTTCCATCTAGACAAGCCTTCAAGATAACAGCAAAGTCAACAGCTGTAGAGTTACACTTGCACTGGGTATCAGAACTGGTCAGTAGGTCATTCATCTCTAATACTGATTCAGTTTTACCCACCCCACTGTTATAGCCTGACCTGCTGGACATTTCCTATAGCCCTGCACTGCATAGATTTTACAAGTCCTTTGTGTTTTCTGTAACCTATTAACCAGATAGCTTTATCAACAGCTTATCCCAATGGTAAACCAGCTTCACCCTATTAGAGGTATTCCTTTTGTCAGATCCAACTCTCAGTTCTGTCTTTGCCAAGGTGGGATCTTTAGCCCGAGAGGTTAGCTCTGTTTCTAATTCCATGTGCTGAGTGTTCCCTGCATTTTTGTGTTATAAAATAAACACTTCTTGAGGGAGCATTTTAGTCATTCTACTGCATCAAGAGGCTAAAGTCAATTGCAATGCAATTCCAACAGAAAGATGTATTTACATATAAATAACTTTCCATGACCTTGAGTTCTCCCAGAACACTCTCGAAAGGCAGTGACTGCCGAATTGTTGTCTGAAGAATAAATAGTGAACTGGGGAGCAGCAAAAACTCCTGTTCCTTTTTGAGACTGTGCCAAAGAATACTCTACGGCCGCAAAAGAGACTGCAGCTGCTGTAAATTCAGCAGCACACACAAAATGCTGAAAGAACCCAGCATATCAGGCATCATCTATAGAGGGAAATGAACAGTCGATGTTTCCGGCTGAAAGCCTTCAACAAGGCTCTTAGAAACAGGCAGTGTAGGAGAGGGAAACTGAGTTGGAGAAAAAGTAAAAGGAAGATGTTGGATGTGATAAATAAGAATATAAGAAATAGGAGCAGGAGTAGGCCATCTGGCCCATCGAGTCTGTCCCGCCATTTAATAAGATCATGGCTGATCTGTCTATAAACTCAGCTCCATCTTCTCCATAACCCTTAATTCCCTTACTATGTAAAAACCTATCTAACTGTATCTTAAATATATTTAGTGAAGAAGTCTCAACTGCTTCCCTGGGCAGAGAATTCCACAGATTCACCACTCTCTGGGAAAAACAGTTTATCCTCATCTCCATCTTAAATTTTATCCCTTGGATCTTGAGGCAATGTCCCCTAGTTCTAGTCTGATGAGGTCAGTGATGGTATGGGAGACAGTGCACTGATGCTTCTTGGTTGGGTCCTGATTCAGAAGTAAGAGGTGTCTGAAAGCTGCCATCTGGCTTTAGCAAGGTAGAGATCAGATCATCAAACTGCAACAGAGACAAACTCGCTAGTCTCTGCGTTTGACAGTGAGGTTGGGATTAGTGTCAAGAGTGCGGAGCGAGATTAGCACAGGGGAGTGGTGAAGTCAACACAGTTAATATCCCCTCACTGTGAAAGCAGTCAGAAGGCCGGAGTGTGGTGTCGAGGTGGAGGAGAGCCTTCAGATGAAGGGGTCATCTGTGGAACTTGGGGAATTCTTACCAATGTAGCAGTCCAGGAGATGGAGGCGACAGAAATAAAGTTCATCATCGTGGTGTTGCAGAGCTTGTTGAGATGTAGCTACAAAGGGACAAAGGCAAGGCCTCTGTTAAGGACAAAATGTTCGGCCTCAGAGGGGGAGAGGTCTGAAGGAATAAAGATATGACAGGGATTGGAGATGGCCTCGGGAGAGGGGCAGGGTTGGAGGGATTGAGAAAGTGGGTGGGAAGAAGGGGGCCCAGAGGAGTAAAAGAGGGATGAGGGGTGGGTGGGAAGTGTGGAGCAAGAAGAGTAGCAATAGACCACTGGTAGCATAAGAAGTCTTAGTCTGGAGGCATCTAGGGCCGAAATCAGAATTAGGCAGTGGGGGCTACAACCCTGAGGCAGGTGAGATTCTGATCCTTCACGTAAGAAGAAGAACTGGCAGCTGAAGGCATGGATCTGACACAGGACGAAATGCCAAAGAGATCCAGGGCAGGTGGTGGAGAGTCCCAGAGCCGTGGGAGGGGAAGAGACAGGGCCCACAAATATCTGCGCTTTGAGGTGAGGGTGGTGCACAGAATCTGGCAGGAGAACTGGAGGGAGAATCAGCCAAAGAAACACATCTACTTGGGCTCCTCACTGGGGCCTGGAAATGGAACTGGAAGCCATGTGATGCAAGATGACAGCAGAGACAAGTGGCTAGGAAGGATACGTAGCTGTGGAAGCAAAATCTGTGAGAACACATGGTTGAAAAACCAGAGGACAGTAGAGACCACAGAGAGGGGAGCAGTGAAAGAGGGAAGCGGATCTCACAAGACTCCCAAAGAGGAGGAAAACTTTGTAAGTTTAGGCCTATCTCAAAGAGACTTAGCAGAGGAGCAGCAGCAAGGAGACACAAGAGACTGCAGATGCTGGAAATCTGGAGCGAGAAGAACTCAACAAGTCAGGCAGCATCTATGAAAGGGAAATGAACAGTTGACTGTTCAAGGGACCCAATTTAATAGTCCTGATGAAGGGCCTCAACCAGAAACATAAACTGTTCACTCACCTCCTGCCTGACTTGCTAAGTTCCTCCAGAATTTTATGAATAATCGTTTACATCCCTTTGGGAAGCAGGTGGTGCTTTGGTGTAATAACATTATCTGAAAAATGGCATCCGACAGCAGTTCCTTAATACCATTCTGGAATTTCAGCCTTGGTGACAGCTCTCTACCTATTTCAGAGCAAACTGAGCAACAAGTGACACCACATGCACTGAGAAGAAAAGTCTTTGCTGATGTGTTTTTACATTCAAATTGCCTGGCAACACTTTTTGCTAGGCTTGCACTATATAGCCAAGCACACAAGACTGCTGATCGGAGGGGTGCAGACAGCCTTTGAACTTCAGCCCAGACAGAATCTGTACCTTGTAGAGATTAGCAGAGAAAACTGGGGTAAAGTAGAGAAGATGGGAACCATTGGCTATTTTCAACACAGTGGTCACGTTGCCTGAAGTCAACAAAGCTTGGTTCATTCTAGGATTAATGAAATGGAGTATCATATGGCAGCCCTGTCTTTACGTTCTCAAAACCCGAGAGCAAACAGAAGAGGAACACAGCTCTGCAGGTAGTCCTGAGTGCCCCACAGATCCAGCAACCCGAATCAATGCTGACCTTTAGGTGCTACCTGCACCTTCTCCCCCCTCAAAATACAAATTAAATTTATTATCAAAGTACATTTATGTCACAGTGTACAAACCCGAGATTTACTTTCTTGCGGACATTCACGGTAAATACAAGAAACATAGTAGAATCAATGAAAGACCACACCCAACAGGATGGACAATCAGTATGCAAAAGACAAACTGTGCAAAAACAAAAAGAAGGAAAAAAAGAAACTATAAGCAATATTGTCAAGAAGTTGAGATGAAGAATCCTAGAGAGTGAGTCCATAGGTTGTGGGAACAGTTTCGTGATGGGGCGAGTGAAGATCAGTGAAGTTATCCCCTTTAGTTCAAGAGCCTGATAGTTGAGTAGAAACTGTTCCTGATCCTGGTGGTGTGAGTCCTGATGCTCCTGATTCTCCCTGATGGGAGCAGAGAGAAGAGATCTTTTCCTGGATAGTGGGGGTCCTTGATGATGGATGCTGCTTTCCTGTGACAACGCTCCGCATACAGTAGATGTGCACAATGGTGGGGAGGGCTTTACCCAGGATGGAATGGGCTGAATCCACTAACTTTTGTAGGTTTTTACGTTCAAGAGTAGTGGCACTTCCATACCTGGCTGTGACGCAACCAATCAATATACTCTCTGCTACACCTCTGTAGAAGTTTGTCAAAGTTTTAGATGATATCCCGCATCTTCACAAACTTCTAAAGACAGATGAGGAGCTGTTGTGCTTTCTTTGTAATGGTATGTAGCATAGGTCTCCTCAGATACCGGGTTTCCTTTCAAATCCCAAAGGCACACTGGTTGGTTAGCTAATTGACAGCTAAAAATTATCTGCAATGTAGGTGAGTAAAGAATTTGGGAGAGTTACCAGACGTGTGATAGAACTGGTTGGGGAGTGGGATTGATAGGAATAAGCATTGTAACGCTCTCGCTCGGGTGTGAAGTAACGCCGAGGTAAACGTCGAGATAAACCAGAATCAATGCAAACGAGACCGCAGTAAGATTAACCATTTACTGTTCACTCTTCACATTAACGCATGGTGAAAAAGCATTGCTTTCACTGTGTCTTTGGTGCATAGAGAGACCCTAGTCAGCGTTATGGTGGCACATGTGAGTGACCCCCACCCTTGCGTGAATCTCAAACCGGTAATTCCCCACAAGACGCGGCGAACCCGGATGTGACGTCATCGCAGCCGCGATGTATTACAGACAAATCAATTGATTTAAACAATCCTAACTTTAACTAAAAAAATGCTAACAAATTACTACGCGAAAATATTATAAACTAAATAACTGCCATAAAGGCAGCACACTCCCCGCTTGGCCTTCGTAAGGTCACAATGAACATAATACAAACTTCAGTCTCTAAATCAGTCATTAGGTAGAAGTAGAATGACTTCTGTAACAGGCCTTTGGTAAATTTTCCCATCGCCTTGGTCGGTAGTTTTCAATTCAACCTTCCTGACATGTCCATCCCTACTAGGGAATGTGGCAGTGATTCTGGCCATTGGCCAGCAGTTGCCGGCGATTTGCTTGTCCCTGAGCAGGACTAAATCTCCAACCTGAAGGTTCCTTCTCCATTGCTTTGTGTACAGGTCCTTATCGGAGAAGTCCCCTGGTGGAGGGGCAGCTCCTGCCTTCTGCGTAAGGAGCATTGATGGCGACAGTATGAAGGGGTTTTCCGGGTCGGAAGACACGGGTAGGAGTGGTCGTGCATTCATAATGGCTGTGACCTCTGCCATTGGTGTGCCCAGTACCTCGTGGGTCGATCGGATGCTTTGCTGCATCTCAGGTCTCCTTTCCGTTTTTAAGATGATGGCGTCTTGAGTCGATGGAGCAAGTTTATTATCGTGCTCCTTATGAGCAAAGACAGACTGACCCAGCGTCTCGTCAGTTACTTTGCGCTTGTTAAAGCCTTGTGGTGCTTCCTGGACGCACATGGAACTTGTGCGGGGTTGAAGAATCATATGGCGGCTACTCTCTAGCACATTGGTCTTGGGTGTGTTAACCGTTGATTTGTGTTCGTTGCCAGGGCACACCTCTCCTATCACCACCCAGCCCAGATCCAGGCGTTGGGCAAAGGGGGCGTCGTGTGGTCCATTGACCTGCTGCCTAACCTTGTGTACCCGGAGAACATCCCTCCCTAATAGCAGGAGTATTTCTGCTTCTGGATCCAGCTCTGGGATGTGTTTGGCGATGTGGTGGAGATGTGGTTGGTGTAGCACCGCACTTGGCGTCGGGATCTCAGTGCGGTTATTCAAGATTTTCTCGCACTCTACGAGTGGGGGGAGACAGATGAGGACTTTACCATCCAGGGACTCGATCTGGAAGCCTTCGGCCCTCCTTCCGTAAGTTTTCATGTTGCCTGAGCAAGTTCTAAGGTAGTATGGGAACTGCTCACTCTCAATGTTGAACAAGTTAAAGAACTTTGGACTGACTAGCGAGCGGTTGCTCTGATCGTCCAGAATTATGTAGGCTTTGATGGCCTTGTCTTTGGCTCCCTTAGGGTACACCTTAGTGAGACAGATCTTTGAACAAGAACGGCTTGCCTGAGCTTGACCGCAAACTTCCGTACAGCTCGAGCTGACAACAGTTGTCCTGGAGTGAGCTTCTCCCTCCCCGCTGTCCTGTTGTGGGGGTGAAGGAGCGTTGTCGGTTTGCGGTGACGGGCCAGGATGCATGGCCCAGTCGTGATTAGTGCTATCACATTCCAGGCACTTCACGGCGATCGTACACTCTCTCGCACAGTGAGAGGTCGAGGAACAGCATCTAAAACATATTCCTTTCTCCTTGAGAAGGGCCTTCCTCTCTTCGAGGGGTTTTTCCCTAAACGTTCTGCATCTTTTGAGAGGGTGGGGTTTGTTATGCAATGGACAATTCTTGCTAGAGTCGTTGTTAGTTGTAAGGACTTCAGTCTTAAGCGCTGAGACTGGTTTAGTAATGTTGGAATTATTCGAAGTGGATTTATCTGGCTTGGTGTAAATTGTACTGCTGCCTGGACCTATGAGGCTAGGATCGTTTCGCTTCTTCGCCTCCTTGCACACGAACCTGGTGAAATACTCGAAGGGAGGGAATCGACCTTCGTGTTCTTCCTTGTAATCTGAGGCAACGGACAACCACCTGTCCTGCAGCCCAAATGGAAGTTTGTCCACGAGTTGTCTAATCCCGGTTGGAGTGTCTAGGTATACTAGACCAGCTGAGTGGCCATCTTCTTTGGCACCTTGAATCTCCATGAGTAAATCTCCAAATTCTCTTAGCTTGGTGTGTTCCTTGGCTGACACCTTAGGAAAATTTCCCAAACGTTGGCATAGCGCCGCCTCAATAATTTTGGGGGCTCCGTAGCCCTCCTGAAGTCTCTCCCATGCTTTCTTCAATGCTAGCTCGGGTTTGTTGATGTACACTGAACGCATGCGTCTCACCTGTTCGCATGATTCTTTTCCCAGCCATTTTGCCATAAGATCCAATTCCTGGGTTGCTCTGAGCTGGACTCCGTCGATAGCGTTGGTGAAAGTGGAGTACCATGCACGGTAATTTTCAGGTTTATCGTCGAACTGGTATAGTCCTGAAGTGACGAGATCCCGTCGTGCGAAATACCGTGCTACGGATTCGTCTGCAAGTGGCGTGCGGGCTGAGGGAACATGTCCACAGGTACATGACTGAGGGCGTACATCTGTTATGGGATTTGCTGGTCTGGACTTAGTCTTTGCCTCTCTTCTCCCCAAATCCGGTAAGTTCGGTGTCGAGGAGTACTTGTCGTGAGCCCTTGCATTCCTGGGTTCATCGCGGAGTTGCGAGGGTAAATTATCTTCCTCGGATGGACGTGATGCCGTCAGGCCTCTCCAAGACTCCTCGTGAAGTGGGACGTTATCGAATAAGTAAGGAGAGGAAGAAAGAGTCTTCCATTCCATTTGAGATTGGACATAGTCCCTTGTACGTTCCAATCCGATCTTTTCTGAGGTAGATTTTCCGTCCTTCGGATCATGCATTTCTTCGGCGTCTTCTATTAACTCTGCTTCCACCTCGGCAGCTGCTGCTTCTCGTTCTAGCTTCAGCGCTTCTAACCGTGCCTCTACCCTTTTCCTTTCCAATTCGTTTTCGGCTTCTCTGGCAGCCGCTTCCTTCTGGTTTTCGGCTTCTCTGGCAGCCGCTTCCTTCTGGTTTTCGGCTTCCCTGGCAGCCTTTTCCTTCTGGTTTTCGGCTTCTCTGGCAGCCTTTTCCTTCTGGTTTTCGGCTTCTCTGGCAGCCACTTTCATCTTTACTTCTAATTCTTCTTTGGCAAAGCGCGCTCGCACCTTGGCGGCTTCTGCTTTCGCTCTTGCTTGGGTGGCCTTACTTGATGCCCTACTGCCCCTGTCGCAGGATGACGATGACTTTGACAACGACTTGATGCTGGATCGGGTTGACATGGCTGCACTTTAAACACCTGATAATGCCGCTTTTTCACTGTAACGCTCTCGCTCGGGTGTGAAGTAACGCCGAGGTAAACGTCGAGATAAACCAGAATCAATGCAAACGAGACCGCAGTAAGATTAACCATTTACTGTTCACTCTTCACATTAACGCATGGTGAAAAAGCGTTGCTTTCACTGTGTCTTTGGTGCATAGAGAGACCCTAGTCAGCGTTATGGTGGCACATGTGAGTGACCCCCACCCTTGCGTGAATCTCAAACCGGTAATTCCCCACAAGACGCGGCGAACCCGGATGTGACGTCATCGCAGCCGCGATGTATTACAGACAAATCAATTGATTTAAACAATCCTAACTTTAACTAAAAAAATGCTAACAAATTACTACGCGAAAATATTATAAACTAAATAACTGCCATAAAGGCAGCACAAGCATCATAACCTCAATGGGCTAAACAATATCCTATATCATAAAGAAAGATAAATACAGGAACCAGAATCGTAAACTTGACCTGAATTGCCGATGGCAGTACAGAACATACTTGTATTCAAACACTATTTCAAATTAAAGCTTCAATTGTGGTCCCTAAAGAATGTGTTAAACAATCTATGGGAACAGACAGAAGTAATTGCTTACCCTAAAGGGCCTGCAGCCAACACCAGCCGTTCCAAATCCAGACCACTCATCAGAACGTACACACCTTTGTTCAACTCTCCCAGGATGTTGGTGGCTGAAACCATAGAGTAATAAGACATCAGAATCAGAATCAAGTTTAGTATCACCGGCACGTGTGATATTCAAATACAAGTGTCGTGAAATTTGTTAACTTTTTTAGAGGCATTGTGTGGATAGTCAGAGCCTTTTTCCCCAGGGCTGAAATGGTTGCCACGAGAGGGCACAAGTTTAAGATGCTGGGAAGTAGGTACAGAGGAGATGTCAGGGGTAAGTTGTTTTTTTTTTTACGCAGAGTGGTGAATGTGTGGAATGGGCTACCGGGGACGGTGGTGGAGGCAGATATGATAGGGTTTTTTTAAGAGACTCCTGGATAGGTACATGGAGCTTAGAAAAATAGAGGGCTATGGGTAATGCTAGGAAATTTCTAAAGTACATGTTCGGCACAGCATTGTGGGCCTGTATTGTGCTGTAGGTTTTTAATGAAATTCTATAACTAGCTAATTTTGCTCCCTTGGTAGATTCTATGAAGCATTTATTTAGCAGATGGAACCCACTTATGTTTTCACTTGCTGGCCGCATCCATATAGTTAAAATGATGATTTTACCAGAATTTTTATATTTATTTCAGAATATCCCTGTTTTTTTGACTAAGAAGTTTTTTGATCCGATTGACTCTATTATCTCATCTTATATTTGGAATGATAAAAGACCAAGAATTGGTAAATGTCACTTACAGAAATTGAAAAAGAACGGAGGTCTTGCTTTGCCCAATTTAAGAATGTATTACTGGGCTGTTAATGTGCGATATATGTCATTTTGGTTATACTGGGTTGATAAGAACGAGCGGCCAATTTGGGTAGATTTGGAATTGAAAGCTGTGAAAGAGTTTTATTTAACCTCATTATTGGGAGCTGCTCTACCTATACAGTTAGCTAAAGCTGCTAATTTAAATTTATAGCCTGTGATTAAGTATTCTTTACAAATTTGGCTCCAGTTCCGTAATTTTTTTTAATCTTAAAAAATTTAAACTTTGTAGTTTAATTTATCAAAACTTTTTTTAAGCCTTCTTTGAGTAATAAATTTTTTTTATTTTGGAAAAATAAAGGTATTAATTCTTTTGTGGATCTATTTCAAGAAGACAGACTGATGTCTTTTGAACAATTAGTTGATAAATACTCTTTCATATTCACACTTCTTACAATACCTTCAAGTTAGACATGTCTTACAAAAATATTTAAGTAATTTTCCTTGCATATGAAACTATATGATACTATTATGAGTATGAACCCTTTGATGAAGGGTTCCATTGGAAGAATCTATAATTTATTATTACAATTGGATAAGCGCCCTTTCTTTAAAATTAAACAAGATTGGGAAAAGGAACTTAATTTGACTTTTATAACGGAGGACTGGATGCGGATCTTGAAGTTGGTTAACTCTTCCTTGATTTATGCTAGCTATTCATTGATTCAATTTAAAATTGTACATCATTATTTATTTGATGAAGGAGAAATTGTCTAAAATCTTTCCTAATGTTGATAGTTATTGTGTAAAACTGAGACAGCTACACTGACACACATGTTTTGGTCTTGTTCTATATTGGAACAGTTTTGGAAGTAGGTTTTTCTACAATTTCTAAACCACTTAAAATTAATTTACAACCTAACAAATTAACTGTGCTCTTTGGAATAATACCTCAAAATATTCGTAGTATTTCTTTGTCTGACCAACATGTTATTGCGTTTGTTACATTGATAGCTAGGAGGGCCATTTTGTTGAAGTGGAAGGATACGCTGGCTCCCACTCTGTCACAATGGTTCTCTCAAATGACGTTATGTCTTAGTTTGGAGAAAAATTAGAAGTCGAACCTTCGAACCTATGTTTGATTTTGAGGAAAAATGGGGTACATTTGCTCATTACTACCATTTGAGTTCATTGATAGATATCCTCCACGATCTAATTGTAAATTTTGGTATAATTTTTTTTGCTGGCAGTTTGATGTTTATCTTTAGAAGCTTTTTGTATGACGCATGGCTCCGGGGCTGAACACCTAATGAGGTCTTTTTTCCCTCACTTTTTTCTTGCTTTAGTAGGGTTTTTTTTCTTCTCTTTTTTTTGTGTCACCATATTTTTCAATCCTTAATATTGTTTATTTTCTCTTTTGAGATTGTAAGTGTTACTTTGATGTACTCTTGTATTTTGGATAGTAATACTAATGAAAAGATTTGAAAAGCAAATCTATAACTTAGCAGCAGCAGTTCAATGCAACACATAATATAGAAGAGAAAAATAAACAAGTAAATCAATTTCAGTATATGTATATTGTTAAAAGTTAAAGTCTGTCCCGAGCCTTTGTGGCTCATCAGGCTGGTGCTTATGCCAGTTTCTGTGGCGTGAAGCGACTGAGTACGAGAATCACCCCCCCCCCCCCCCCCCGGATAGGACGCCAGTCTATCGCGAGGTTAACCCCCAGCATTTTGCTGGTACCCATTTTCAGCTGGGTGGACTGAAGCAGTGTGTGGTTAAGTGCCTTGCTCAAGATATGTATATTGAATAGATTAAAAATTGTGCAAAACCAAAAATAATATATTAAAAAAGTGAGGTAGTGTTCATGGGTTCAATGTCCATTTAGGAATCAAATGGCAGAGGGGAAGAAGCTGTTCCTGAATCGCTGGGTGTGTGCATTAGGCTTCTGTACCTCCTATTAGATGGTAACAGTGAGAAAAAGGCATGCCCTGGGTGCTGGGATCCTAATAATGGACGCTTCCTTTCTGAGACACCGCTGCTTAAAGATGTCCTGGGTACTTTGTAGGCTAGTACTCAATATGGAGCTGACTAAATTTACGACCCTCTGAAGGTTCTTTCGGTCCTGTGCATACAAGACAGTGATGCGGCCTGTCAGAATGCTCTTCATGGTACATCTATAGAACCTTTTGAGTGTTTTTTGTTGACATATCAAATCTCTTCAAACTCCTAATGAAGCATAGTCGCTGTCTTGCCTTCATTGTAGCTGCATCTGTATGTTGGGACCAGGTTAAATCCTCAGATATCTTGATACCCAGGAACTTGAAACTGCTCACTCTCTCCACTTCTGATCCCTCTATGAGGATTGGTATGTGTTCCTTCGTCTTACCCTTCCTGAGATCAATTATCAGCTCTTCTGTCTTACTGATGTTGAGTGCAAGGTTGTTGCTGCAAAACCACTCCACTAGTTGGCATATCTCGCTCCTGTACGCCCTCTTGTCTCCATCTGAGATTCCCCCAACAATGGTTGTATCATCAGCAAATTTACAGATGCTATTTGAGCTCTGCCTAGCCACACAGTTATATAGAGAGTAGAGCAGTGGGCTAAGCACACACCCGAGGTGCACCAGTGTTGATCGTCAGCAAGGAGGAGATGTTATCACCAATCCGCACAAATTGTGGTCTTCCAGTTAGGAAGTTGAGGATCCAATCGCAGAAGGAGGTACAGAGGCCCAGGTTCTGTAACTTCTCAATCAGGATTGTGGGAATGATGGTATTAAGTGCTGAGCTGCAGTCAATGAACAGCATCCTGACATGGGTGTTTGTGTTGTCTAGGTGGTCTAAGGCTGTGTGAAGAGCCATTGAGATTGCATCTGCCGTTGACCTATTGTGGCGTTGACAAATTGCAATGGGTCCAGGTCCTTGCTGAGGCAGGAGTTCAGTCTAGTTATGATCAACCTCTCAAAGCATTTCATCACTGTAGATGTGAGTGCTACTGGGCGACAGTCATTAAGGCAGCTCACATTATCCTTCTTCAGCATAATTGTTGCCTTTTTGAAGCTTCCATCCGTAACAGTGAGAGGCTGCAAATGTCCTTGAGTACCAGTTGGTTGGCCCAAGTTTTCAGAGCCTTACCAGGTACTCCATTGGGACCTTTCGCCTTGTGAGGGTTCACTCTTTTTAAAGACAACCTAACATTGGCCTCCAAGACAGAAATCACAGGATCACCGGGTGCAGCAGGAATCTTCATAGCTGTAGTTATATTCTCTCTTTCAAAGTGGGCATAGAAGACACTAAGCGAAGCATCATTGCCATTTATGCTATTGGGTTTCGCTTTGTAGGAAGTAATGTCTTGCAAACCTGCCAGTGTTCCTGTGCATCCGATGTCGCCTCCAACACCATTCGAAATTGTCTCTTCACCTTCCACAAGTCATACCTGGTTTTCTGGTACAGACCTGGATCACCAGACTTGAGTGCCACAGACCTGGCCTTCAGCAGACGACGTACCTCCTGGTTCATCCATGGCTTTTGGTTTGGGAATGTATGGCAAGTCTTTGTAGGCACACACTCATCCACACAGGTTTTAATGAAGTCAGTAACAACTGCAGCATACTCATCCAGGTTTGAAGATGAATCTCTGAATATGGTCCAGACCACCGATTCAAAGCAGTTCTGTAAGCGCTCCAGTGCTTCCCTTGTCCATACCTTCTTGGTCCTCACTTCTGGTGCTGCAATCCTCAGTTTCCGCCCATATTCAGGGAATAGAAGTACAGCCAGGTGATCTGACTTTCCGAAGTGAGGGTGTGGAATAGTACTGTAGGCATTCCTGATGGTGATGTAACAATGGCCCAGTTGTTTCCTCTAGTATTGCAAGTGATCTGTTGAAGGTAATTGTTTAATGTTTTTTTTTTCAGACTGGCCTGGTTAAAATCCCCCAAAACGATGGTGAAGGTGTCAGTACGTGCTGACATCAGGCACCTAACAACATCACACATTTAAACAGTAGACTTTAGTCCATACAGATGCTGTACACTAATAAAAGGCCTTCACTCTTCACTGGAATTCTCAATGCAAACTCACAGCCAGAACGATGAACCCAATCATTCTCAGATCAGCGTGTTTGGATGTCACAGATTACAAGACCACTGATTAGCTCTGATACCTAGCCAAATTCTCAAAAGATGATTTTTACAAAGTGGACTTAATCACGAATGTCAAAAAAATTCGAGGCTGAATCTGTATTTTAAATAACATGCTATGCAAACACTGAATGGGATCACTCACACATATCTGTTTCATTAATTATATTCAATAGACAGCTCTATCCTTAGTCAATACCACTTTCATTGACTAGGAAGGTGGTGATAAGCAGTGACTGCCATTTTAAGCTTCAATTGCTTGCCATAAAACAGGTTGAAGGCTCACGAAACAGGCTCTTGTAATGTTCTTAAGATTTGTTTTCTTCTGTCATACAATCAAGGAGGATGTTCAGCCCATTTTATCTCTGCTAGCTTTTTGTAAGTATCTAATTATTCTCTCCCACCAACCAACCCAATGCCACTCTACAATTTTTTATCCAATTGCATATTCAATTCTGTTTCAAAAATATATTATTGAAATTACTTCCAGCACCCTTTCACGCTTCTAGTCACACAACAATTAAGTTCAAATAGAGGAACAATTTAATACCTGGCACTTTGCAGTCCTCAAAGATTAGCTCGCATGTGTTGGAGCCTCTCATTCCTAATTTATCGAGTTTCTGAGCTGTACTGAATCCAGGCATATCCTTAAAGACAAACAAGAAGCACAGTCCACCAAAAACAGGTAATTGATTTGAGGTTAACCCCATATTGCCTGCCTTGTTCTTAGAGCTGATCCACCTCCCCACTAAGGCTACATAGACCTTAGCTCATCATGTATCAGCAATACTTACTGCTGCCATCTTCTTCAGAAGGGAAGCATTAAAACAAAACAAGCCCATTCCACCTTACTGCTCTCTCTCTGTGATGGCTAGAATTCTCTAAAGCATCAATAAGGAATTTCAAACATACTCAAAATATAAGCTAGGGGATAGCAAGTCTCCAAAATGTGTACGGGGATCATACCAGCAAACATTGAAGTTATAAATTATGGCTGCTTGGGAAGATTAGGGAGAGAAGGTAGGAGAATGGGCTGAGAGAGATAACAAACATTATCAGCCATGATCGAATGGCGGAGCAGACTTGATGGGCCAAATAGCCTAATTCTGCTCCCAGGTCTAATGGTCTAAAATAGTCCAAGACACATTGGAATAAGGACAAAATGAAGAAGAGCTGGTGAGAACAATTAGCCTTGCTATAATTGGTTTGACCATCTGTCAGCTATGAAAGGATGTGGACAAAATCCCCCATGTACTCCACATCTCACAATAGTCCAAAGTCACACTGGCTGTATGACTCAGAATGGACTTTTCCACTGGTACCCAGTTTGAGATGTCTGGCCTTTTGGGGAGTGAGGCAAAGGTGATGGAAAATTAAGCCAATTGAGACAATTGAAAAGTTCATAAAAGTAAAACACGTCATGCTTGTTGCATCTGCTGTATTAAAAGTCACTTGGATAGCCCCAACTCCTCAAATGCAGCAGCTTTATACAGGGGAGGGAGGGGCACTGTGTGAACAAGTGGGGTTTAAAGGCCAAGAACCACAGCTCTATCTCATTCCAACACAGAGGATGCAGATCAGGGACATGCATGGTGAACAAGCAACAAGACCAAGAGCTTTTGAGCCAGCCTGCTTTGTTACACCACTTGAAATGGAAAGGTAATTCAGTGGAAGCAACAATGCTGGAATCACAGAACGACACTGTGATGGTGTCTTTCTGGATAAGCATACAGAAGGAATGTTCATTACCAGGTTTCTTCTGTAACTAGTTACTTTCTTCCTCCAAATTTATCTTTCCACATTCACTCTAAACCCATTCAATATACAATTTTGCAATTTCCACTTCAGAACTTAAACCTTTGGCAATTTGTCAGTCACGTTGCAAATCTATTCTAGACTGCTGCTTGCTAAACCTCCCTGTAAATTTCCCTTCAGAAAAAAACCTCTTGTCCTTACAGCATAGAATAAATAAGAAATCTATTATCAAGAAAGCACTGACAGGGAACTCATTCCTTTGGCCAAAGAGTTCTCTGTGTATTTCTTTCAAGTCACCAAGCTCTCAGCTATGCAGAATTGGAGAAAATGGGGGGATTGGAGGGGGGGCGCGAGAGGCTCTGGTCCTCACATCCTGCCATAATGTCCACAAAGAGATGCTTGAGTACCAGTTGAAACCAAGGTCCTTGAACAGGGATTCCACGTTACTGGGCCCAAATATGGAATCTACCTGGTTCAACTACTTGTCAAGTGAGCAATCCAGATTATCTACTCCACCTGGCACATGATGACAGATTATCAGACCATAAATGGACTCCACAAAGAGACCTCACATCTCTCGAGTCCTCAGTGTGGGAATCCCTCATCACCACAATTAGCTATGAATTCTTCAAGTGATTCCCAATTTGCCAAGTGCAGCTTTGCCTTCACAGAATAGCACCAGACCATGATTCACTTTTGAAAATAGTAAATTTTACACATCAGCAGGCTTAGCAGAACATTCAAAACCTTACATCATTATGTTAAATAGAAAGTAATACTGTTTTACAAATATCCAACATCACAGAGGCAAAGGCAGTACAGCTGATGCGAGTGATTTAGTCACAACCCTGACCTCCGTGAACCTTTGCAATTCACTGTTTTCTCCCACATCCTAAAGACATGAGGGCTCAGGGGTTAACTGGACACTGTAAATTTCCCCTAGTGAATCTGCGGGGAAGTGAAGTGATTTGCTGGGATTCAGTTATAGGGGAACAACATTGGTAGATCAGTCTATGAGCTGATTGGACAAAATGGCCTCCCATGTTGTAAGGTAATAGAGAAACAGTCCTGATGAGAAATGCATAAAATATTACCTTCTCTACAATGAAAGCTGTGATGCCATGTGATGCTGGTTTGGCATTAATGTCTGTCTTGGCATAAACAATCAGAACGTCTGCATCAGGTCCATTGGTAATCCAGAACTTGTTGCCATTGAGGATGTAAAAATCACCTTAAGAAAGGAAGCAAAAATGACAAAGATAGTGAAACAAAGTGATTATTGGAATCAGAACAATTAAAAGATTCAATTTATTTATTGAGATACAGCACAGAAATAGGCCCCTCAAGTCGTGTCACCCAGCAACCCCTGATTTAACCCTAGCCTAATCACAGGATAATTTACAATGACTAATTAACCTACCAACGGTACATCTTTGGACTGTGAGAGGAAACCGGAGCACCCAGAGGAAACGCATGCAGTCATGGAGAGAACACACAAACTCTTTACAGGCAGCAGCGGGAAGATCACTGCAGCAAGTCCTGGACATCTCCATGTTCCATACTATGTGCTTTATTGTCTAAACACTAAAAGAAATTTTCTTCTGAGCAATAGAACTATAACAGCACAGCTCAAGTGACCCAGGTTCAATCCTGATCTCTGGTGCTGTCTGTACAGAGTTTGCATGTTCTTCTGAGGGCTTCGATTTCCCTCCCACATCCTAAAGGATTGCATTTTGACTGGTTAATTGACAACTGTAAAATGCCCCTCATGTGTTGGGAAAAATAAAATGGGATTAGTGTAAGTAGACAACTAATCTTTATATTGCACTGCAATTGACATAGTTACTTTTTGCTCTAATTGTGATTTTTCTTGTAAAAAGTGCATAGTTTATGTTTTTCTTGTGAATCTGGTGTTATGTGCCTGCGGTGCTGCTGCAACTAAGTTTTTCAGTGCACCTGTGTATACATTGTACTTTTACATATGACAATAAACTTTAGACCATCATCTCAGATTTGGTGAGCTGGAGGGCTCTTCTCCTCGTTGTATTAATCCATCTCTCCGTCAAGGCAAATAAAGTTTGAATCTGCTGGGAACTGAACAATTTTTCAGATTTAGCAACATCATTTACAGCATGGTTTAGTATACACTGCCTGAATGAGGTATCTGTGTTTCCAAACTCAGAATTTAACTACCGCTATATTAAATGCAACATCTTCCAAATCTATAAGATTTCTGTCCTTTTTTAAAGAGTAAATTTATATCGCTCAGGGTTCTTTGACCACCCTGCTGCAAAACAGGATTAAGCTGGGAGTTATTTCAAAATGTATATGGGGTTAAAACTAGGTTTGAAATTATTATTTCTTTTCAGAACAGCTCAGAAGTAGGCTGTGAATCCAAAGTTCAGTAGGTGTCAGATGGTTATGTATACTACTTGGAATCAGATTTCCCCAGAGACAAACTGTTCACAGACTGGAATAAGCCTGAACACAAAAATACACCAACTCAGTCTCATTTGGGGGAACATGCTGACAGCCAACAAAAAAAAACTGCAAAAGAAAAATGGAATTGTTGAACAGGATTCCAGTGGAATAATTAGTTTGACATTAAACATGACAAGCTATCATTGTGGGCAATGCCACACAGGGAGTATGTGGTAGCACAACGGCTTAACAGGATCAAATCCCACCAGGGCAGCAGTGACATTTTAATTGCAGATTAAGCATCTGGAATTTTCAAAAGTAACTAGTAAAGACAATTGCAACAATCTTCTACCAGACTGTCATAAAAAAGTGAATACTTCACTCATGCCCTTCAGAAAGGAAGTCTGCACTCTTGTTGCAGTTTGGCATAGCAGCAACTTTATATCCCATGTGTTGACTCTTATGTGTGACATGGATGTTGAATACTGGCATGCAAAGTCATCCCTAGATCATATGAGCTTGAACAAAATCCCTTCGCAAACTTATGGGGACTGGTGTCTAAACTGAGAGATAGCTGACTGAGTGACCAGTCCGGTAACAGCCTGACACAATCTGCGATGATATGCCAGATTACTCCATCATTTCCTGGGCACACCTTATCTCAGGGGTAGGACTGTGCCACCAGAAGGGGAGGCAGAGTAAGATTCAGTTCTCAATGACAGGCAACAGCAAGCAACATACCTGCTGACACAACAAAGCAATTTCACCATCTATAATACAGTTAAAACAAAAGTATATCTCCATGACTGAATGGCCGCTGTGTCAACAACTCTCTTGCCATCACCAATGTAAAAGCAGTCTACTTGACTGGCACCCTGACCTCCACCTTCTTCCCTTCACCACCTGTGCCCAATGGTTGCAGTGCATACTATTTACAAAATGGATAGCAGTTATTTATCAATACCACTCTGAATGTACCTCCCAAACCTCTTCCCCCAAGGACAGCCAGGGGAGCACCACTAGCTGCAGCTGTAGATCATCCTGACTTGGAAATAAATTGTTCGTCCTTCTTTGTCACTGAACGTAAAACCCTGCAGCTCTCCGTCCAACTGCGATGGGAAAGGACCTTAACCCAAATGAAGAGAGCAGCAATCCAAGAAGACAGATTATCAACATCTGGTCAAGGACAACTAAGAATGTGAAATGAATGCTGATTCTCCCTTTGGATCTTAAAAGTGAATTTTTAAAAAAGGTACCAGCAGTGAGAAGAGGATATATAATGCAGACCATGCAAGTTTATACTTCTAGTTATCATTTGTGGATAAATGCCAAATAGAGTCAACTTTGTTCAAGTTCAAGTTTATTGTCATGTGACTGTACATATATACAACCAAATGAAACAATGTTCCTCTGGACAAAGGTGTACCCACAAACCATATATCACATAGCACTTAAAAATATTACCTTAAGTTAATGAAATTGTATTGCTCATGTGGTTCCATTGTTTAAAAAGGGTTCTAAGAGTAGACCTAGCAATTATAGGCCTGTCAGTTTGCCGTCAGTGGTGGGTAAATTAATGGAAAGTATTCTTAGAGATGGTATATATAATTATCTGGATAGACAGGGTCTGATTAGGAACAGTCAACATGGATTTGTGCATGGAAGGTCATGTTTGACAAATCTTATTGAATTTTTTGAAGAGGTTACGAGGAAGGTTGACGAGGGTAAAGCAGTGGATGTTGTCTATATGGACTTCAGTAAGGCCTTTGACAATGTTCCACGTGCAAGGTTAGTTAGGAAGGTTCAATTGTTAGGTATTAATATTGAAGTAATAAAATGGATTCAACAGTGGCTGGATGGGAGATGCCAGAGAGTAGTGGTGGATAATTGGATTAGTAAGTATGCAGATGATACTAAGGTAGGTGGCGTTGTGGATAATGAAGTAGGTTTTCAAAGTTTGCAGAGAGATTCAGGCCAGTTAGAAGAGTGGGCTGAAAGATGGCAGATGAAGTTTAATGCTGATAAGTGTGATGTGCTACATTTTGGTAGGAATAATCCAAATAGGACATATATGGTAAATGGTAGGGCACTGAAGAATGCAGTAGAACAGAGTGATCTAGGAATAATGGTGCATAGTTCCCTGAAGGTGGAATCTCATGTGGATAGGGTGGTGAAGAAAGCTTTTGGTATGTTGGCCTTTATAAATCAGAGCATTGAGTATAGGAGTTGGGATGTAATGTTAAAATTGTACAAGGCATTGGTAAGGCCGAATTTGGAGTATTGTGTACAGTTCTGGTCACCGAATTATAGGAAAGATGTCAACAAAATAGAGAGAGTACTGAGAATGTTTACTAGAATGTTACCTGGGTTTCAGCACCTAAGTTACAGGGAAAGGTTGAACAAGTTAGATCTTTATTCTTTGGAGCGGAGAAGGTTGAGGGGGGACTTGATAGAGGTATTTAAAATTATTAGGGGGATAGATAGAGTTGGCGTGGATAGGCTTTTTCCATTGAGAGTAGAGGAGATTCAAACAAGAGGACATGAGTTGAGAGTTAGGGGGCAAAAGTTTAAGGGTAACACAAGGGGGAATTTCTTTACTCAGAGAGTGGTAGCTGTGTGGAACGAGCTTCCAGTAGAAGTGGTAAAGGCAGGTTTGGTTTTGTCATTTAAAGTAAAATTGCCTAGGTATATGGACAGGAAAGGAATAGAGGGTTATGGGCTGAGTGTGGGTTGGAGGGACTAGGTGAGAGTAAGCGTTCGGCACGGACTAGATGGGCCAAGATGACCTGTTTCTGTGCTGTAATTGTTATATGGTTATATTTATATGGCTAAATATAATTCAAAATCCATGTGGTGCACAAAACAAGTAAACAGCTTGCTGTCCTAGTGATGAGATCTCAGCGGTAGCATGGTATTCATTTGCCTCACAGCCTAAGGAAGAAGCTGTTACCCAGTCTGGTCCTGATGCTTTTGTACCTCCTCATTAATGCTTCATCTACAACACTCCTGGTAAATGTCACAAATAGTGGGGAGGGAGACCTTGATGATCTTCTCAACAGTCTTTACTATCCGTTGTAGAGTCCTGCAGTCTGATGCCTTGCAGCTTCTGTACCACACAATGATGCGGCCAGACAGGACACTCTCGATGGTGCTCCTGTAGACAGTTGTTAGAATGGAGGAGGGGAGCCTTGCAAACCTCAATCTCCTCAGAAATTACAGACACTGCTGTGCAGGTTAGATCATCCATTATGTGCACACAATGGAACTTTGTGCTCTTCACTCTCTCCATGGCAGAGCCATTGATGTGCAATGGGGAATAGTCAACCTGTGCCTTTCTGAAGTCCACAATCATCTCTCTTGTCTTGTCCATGTTGAGACTCAGGTTGTTGATCTCGCACAATTTCACAAGTCTCTCTATCTCCTCTCTGTATGCCAACTCATCATTATTGCTGATGAAGCCAACTACAGCGTATCATCAATGAACTTAATACTGTAGTTTGAGCTGGATCTGGCAGTGCAGTCATGTGTCAGCAGTGGGCTGAGCACACAGCCCTGGAGGGCACCAGTGCACAGTGTGAAGAGCTTGAGATGTTGCTGTCAACTCAGACTGACTGCGGTCTTTTCAACAAGTAGTCCAAGATCCAGTGATATGTAGGTTGTGGCAGCTACAGGAGGGGAATGTGGATTTGGGAGAAAGCGGCAGGTGAAATGGTAGACGGAGGCAGACAGAGAAAAATGGAAGACAGATAGAGTAAAGCGTGGGGAGGGGAACGTGAAGGCTGGAGACAGCCACTGGAGGAACACAAGCAGAGGCACAATGCTGTTGTAGACTGATAAGTAAGGGAGGTGATAATGAGAATTATTAGGGGAGAGGTGAATGGCAGATGGAACCACAACTAGCTAGGGCAGGAAGAAGTCTATGGGTGAACTGTGTACACAAATCTATTGCCAGACATCTTGTGATGTTACTCATTATACAAATACTTCCACAAACCTTTCTTGTCTGCCCTCATTTTCATAGAGACAACATCCGAGCCTGCGTTCGGTTCACTCATTGCGAGAGCTCCCACATGATCACCACTGATTAACTGCAAAGAAAAATCAGTTAAACAGATGCAAGCTCACTTCCCTAATCAACTGGAGTGAGGCTCAGAAGCGGCAGTAGAAGCAATTTATAGAATATAACAAAAACTTGATTTCTAGTTGTGCTTTAAAGACTTTTCTTCACTGCTGTCTACTTGACAAAGTGGAAGATTGGCCAGATACATTATGCCCACTAAAAGCAGCACAATTCTAACCCAGTCTACTCCCAATCAGCAATATCAATTAGAATCAGATTTATTTTCACTGATGAATTCATGAAATTTCTTGCTTTGTGGCAGCAGTACAATGCAACACATAAACACTATTAGGTTATAATAAGAAATATATTTTTTTAAATAGCACAAAAACAGTAAAAATAGTGTTCCCAGACAATTCAGAAATTTGATGTTGTTCCAAAAAGGTTGAGTGTGTGTCTTCAGGCCCCTCCCTGATGGCAGTAATGAGAAGGGGCAGAGGAGCCTGAAGATGCATCAGTTATTAGGTATTATCCTGCTCCCTGATCCCCAGCTTATATTTTGACAGACCCAGTCTACTGAAGACCTCAATGCAACCATAACCAAATGCAGGCCAAAAATTACAGAGGTGAGGCAAGAGTCACTTGCTTTAAGATCAAGGCTGCATTTGACTTGGACTGACATCAAAGGTCTCCATTAAAACTGAAGTGGAAGAAAGAGAAATCATTTCAATAGCTGCAGTTCCAATTTGCATAAAGAAAAGCGTGATCAATTAAAGATCAATCATACAGAATAAAAACATACTTCGGTTTACCATGCACTTGCAGATCATCATGTTACCTAACTGCACTCATCCCATTTACTAACACTCAGTTGTATCCTCAGGAGTTCAGGCCCTAAGCCAAACTACCTTCAGTTGCTTCATCAAGAAATTCCCTTCCATTAAGGTCAGAGGCGGGATTGTTTGCTGATCATTACAGTGTTACATTTTATTTGCAGAGCCTCAGGAAAAATTGTGATGCAGCAAGACAACATTCAAACACGGGCTGGTAAGTGGTAGCTAATGCACCACAAAATGCTAGGCAATCATCATTTCTTAACTAATCAGAGTCTACCTATGTACCCATAATACTCAATGACACCACTGCTCAGAAACCCATATGCCTATCTGCATAAATCCTGTGGCTTCAACAGCAGGCCAGCGTTTGGATATTTTGCTGCATCAAGTGACTCACCTCCTGATATCCCACAGCCTACCATCTATGAGGCATGATAGCAGCTCAATGAAGGACACTCGAATTTGCCGAGATGAGTGCCACTCTAAAATAAAGAAGGGCAAAGCAACCCACTTGATTGCCATCTCACTGTCACCACATTAAACATTCATTCTCCAGCAGCAGCACATTGTAGTCGTAGTGTGCCATCTACAAAATGCAGTACAGTACAACAGGGCTACTCTGCAGTAATGTCAAACAAGACATCATTCTTGTCTGGAAATATATCACTGTTCTGCCATTGATTTGTCTGAATCATGGAGCTCTGTCCCCAATAGCAACATGACAGTACTTTCAACATAAAGGACAACAGAAATTCAAGATCAGCATCCTGCTCCCACAATTCCCGTCTACCCCACCAACTCTGTAAAGCAATTAAGGATGGGCAATGAATCCTGGCCTTGACAGCAACCCCCCGCCCCCCCATCCTAAAAAGTGTATAAATACAAAATATATCTCCTAATTCAAGAGATATTGGTTCAAGTTCAAGACAAGTTCAAGAACACTCATCTTGTTTGGTATGTTGAAATTCTCCTTTAAAATGCTGCTGGCCTGATGTTCCATTGAGATTTTATCCTGGCTACCTATGTAATCTTGTTTTTGGAAATAATGTGGAATGGAGGAATTCTGGGCAGTTGGAATAAAATTCCAGCAACCTTTGTGGTCATTTGATTGGTTGCAGGAAGGGCAGGACAGGCAGCTCAATATTCCGGGCATCTGTTGTTTCAGATGCAACAGAATGGGATGGATTAAAGGGGGAAGAATGGTGTTACTAGTCAGGGAAAATGTCACGGCAGTGCTCAGTCAGGACAGACAGAGAACTCGTCTAATGAGGTCCCTCGAGGTCGAGGATGATGGTCTTCGTTCCGTTTCCACAGAGTGAAGACGCCTGTGCATGTATTTGTTTAGCGTGTACTTGATGTTGCACTCCAAGAAGCACACGATACTTCACAAATCAACCAACTGATTCCAATGGCATGGAAACCACGATGATTGGAGCTGATGGATTTGTTGCATCCTTCATCCGCCTTCACAGCCGTTGAGTTCAAAGTAACTTCGTCCGCCTGTTCCACCGTTGAGGTCTTGGTTGGATTGTTCTTTGTCAGGGACCTCACCCTCGGCCTTACCACCATGGGTGACCCTACCAGGAGCATAGCTCCAGACAGCATCACTCATGGGATCTCAGGACCACACAAGCTTCTCCACCATGACAAGGAGACAATCCACAGAGAAGCTTTGAACTCTACTACACATTTTAATGAGATCAATGCTCATTCAGTACATACTGATGGGAAAGCAATAGCAAAGGTCTGTTTACAATGCTGTCAAGGAGTGCAAGTGTACAGTTGAGAGGCAATCTCACATCGCTAGCCAATGAAGCCAAGTACAGCTGCTTCATCATTCCCAAGTGCACTACACTAGTGGTAACACAACTCAACTGCTAGCTGCTCCACTCTAGTGCCATTTTATAGCTAATGGAGGCAGCAATCATACTGTAAGGGGCAACAGTGGCACAGTGAGTAGAGCTGCCACAGCATTGTTTGAGTAACCAATGTTCATCCTGAGCTCCGGTGCTCTCTGTGCAGAGCTTACGCGTTCTCCCTGCGACTATATGGGTCTCCCCCCAGAAGCTCCGGTTTTTTCCCACATCCCAAAAACGCCCAGTTGGTAGATTAATTGGGTACTGTGAAGTGCTCCAAATACATAGATGAATGGCAGAATCAGGCGGAGTTCTTGGGAATGTGGGGAGGATAGAATAGGTGAGGAAGCAGTTAGTATAACAATAGGCACTTAAGTGTTCTGAAGGGCCTGTTTCCATATGGTATCTCTCAATGACTCTTTGTAACAGTCCCCTTAGGATTTGAACTTAAAAGGGCAGTTGACTGAATCTCATTGTACCTTTCCCTTTGGTCAGTGAAGGGTTGCTTCAAATGAGATTGGGTTTTTGGCATGGTCCCATAATTTAAGCAGCAAGGTTGTAAATTTAAAGAGAAAAGTTGAGCCCATGGAAGAAAAATAGACATTTGGCAACATGAAGGAAAACATGATGGGGAGGAATTATAAAGCTAATGGGAATGGTAAACCAGATCAGTTCAAGAAAAGGTGGAGTTAATGGAAGGAGAAACAGAACAAGTGGCAGGTCTATAAGGGAAAAGTGATGGGATTGATGGGACAATTCTGATGTGAGCCAGCATTAACTTGATAACCCAAAAGGCTTCCCTGTGTGATGTAAAAGCATAAATTTATAAAAGTTTCTCTTATTCATAACAAGATAACCAAATTAATAACCCAAACAGACAGACAGCAAAATCAGTAAGGAGATGAGAGATAATGTGGGAAGGAAGTCGACCCACATTAAAGATCGTAAAGAAAGTTTTTGGCACATTGGCCTTCATAAATCAATGTATTGAGTACTGGAGATGGGATGTTATGTTGAAGTTGTATAAGACGTTAGTGAGGCCTAACCTGAAGTATTGTGTGCAGTTTTTATCACCTACCTATAGAAAAGAAGTAAATAAGGCTGAAAGACTACAAAGAAAATTTACAAGGATGTTGCTGTGTCTGGAAGACTTGAGTTATAAGGAAAAATTAAATAGTTTAGGAAGGTATTCCTTAGAACACGGAAGATTGAGGAGAGATTTGATAGAGGTATACAAAATTATGAGGGGTATAGATAGGGTAAATGAAAGCAGGCTTTTTCCACTGAAGTTGGGTAGGACTACAAATAGAGGTCATGGGTTAAAGGCAAAAGGTGAAAAGTTTAAGGGGAACATGAGGGGAAACTTCTTCATTCTAGAGGATTGTGAGAGTGTGAAATGAGCTGCCAGCACAAGTAGGGCATGTGAGCTCTATATCAATGTTTAAGAAGTTTGGATAGGTACATGGACGGTGAAGGTATGCAGGTTGATGCGAGTAGGCAGTTTAAATGGTTTTGGCATGGGCTAGATGTGCCAAAGGGCCTGTTTCTGGGCTGTACTTCTCTATGAATATGACTGTAAAATTCCATAAGTATTTACATTCTTGGAGGGTTATTCAAATAAAACTTAATAAGTGCTGTTTTACCTTGGGTAAATATTTCTTTTTCTGATCTTCATTGCCATTTCTCACCAGCTGATTGATGCACAGGTTGGAATGGGCTCCGTAACTGAGGCCAATAGCAGCAGAGGCTCGGGTTATTTCTTCCATAACGAGGACGTGATCTAAGTATCCACCTCCAGTTCCTCCATATTCCACTGTAAGACACCATGGGATTACTTAAACAGGATGCCCACTAAATATTCTCTAACACGAACACAAACCAGACATGCAGAACATATGATGGCTGTAGGGAACAAGCAGGGATAACTTAAGTGTGTTTAAGGGAAAGCTGAGCAAGAGGTGGGAAAAAATGGTATGATTTATTGATAATAAAATGCTGTAAGACTGAAGGTGGCTCAACTTCACTGCAACAATCAAGTACTCTAAAACTAACTGTAAGTATACATATTATATTCATATTATGCTGAACACAAAGGTTAAAAAAAAAGTTCAATCAATTCAAGAACTTGTTCAAACAATTTCAAGACACACCAAATATTTTTGCCAGAGTAGAAATCTCAATTCTAGAGAGCACATCTTGAAGGTGAGAGATGCCTGGAATGGGCTGGAAGTAGCTATGAGAGTGGCATATGGGGCTTTTAGCTAAGGACATGAATGGAGCCATAAAGATCATGTGTAGTGAGCAGGAAATGAAGCATACGGATCATGTACAGTGAGAAAAGAGTTTAATTGGTAGCTTCCACCTGATAGCACGAACATTGATTTCTCTAACTTCCCCACTTCCCTTTCTCTTTTTCCATTCCTCATTATGGTTCTCTTTTCATTTCTCTTCTCAACTGCCCTTTATCTCCCTCTCGTGCCTCTCCTCATTCCCTTTTTTCCACTGTCCACTTCTATGAGTTTCCTTCTTCTTCAGCCCTTTACCTCATCCACCTATTACCTCCCAGTTTCTTACTTCACCCCATGTACCCCACCCACCCACCTTCCCCCTCACATGGTTTTACCCATCACTTGCCAGCCGGTCGGTACTCCTTCCCCTCCCCGTGCCACCTTCTTCCTCCTTTCCATTGCTGATGAAGGGTCGTGGCTAAAAATGCCGACTGTTTATTCCTCTCAGTAGATGCTGCCTGACCTGCTGAGTTACTCCTGCATTTTAAATTAATCCAGTATAATTGGGCATCATGTACAGCATAGGTATTGGGGCCAAAGGCCTTGAACTGTTTTATGGTCTACGTGTCCTCTACATCCAGCTAAATACAAAACACATTTCACAATTTCAATTTGTGTTGACATATAATTCACCTGCATTTCAGTGTGTGAATACGAAAGAGGAAATGTACTATCAAAATTAGTTCATCTTTAGATGAAAAGTTCAATCCTTGTGGGTAGATATAAATACTCTTATTAAGATGCACAAGGAATTCTCACCAGCAATCTAAGCAACACTTAATTAGGAAGTACATCATAATCAAAGTAATCCACTCTTTTATGGGTTCTGTAATAACATGCAAAATGGGACTCCATTAGCATATGGTTATTAAATATGAAAAATCAACTCAGTATACAAACACTTCCTAGAGTGCATATGCTCTTCAATATAAGGCCCTAAGAAGTTCATTCGTAGCCACAGCCAATAATTTGAAAGAAAGACTGTGCGAAGGAGCTGGATTGGCCTTTCCCCTCAGCAACAAATATTGCTGGGGGAGATGAGCTGCCAGGCCAGTGGCACTGTGGCAGGCTCTGAGGCTCAGTAGGGAAGGGTGAAGTCAGGCTTAGCGATAGTGATAGGAGATTCGATAGTTAGGGGCACAGACGGGAGATTCTGTGGCACGACAGAGAAGCCAAAATGGTGTGTTGCCTCCCAGATGCTAGGGTCAAGGATGTCACAGAGCAGCTGCAGAATATTCTCAAGAGGGAAGGTGAGCAGAGCAGCCAGAGGTTGTGGTGCACATTGGCACCAATGACAGGGGTAGAATGGGAGAAGAGGCTGAAGAGGGGAGGTAGTAATCTCTGGATTACTCCTGGTGCCACGTGTTAGTCAGGACAAAATTAAGATGATAGTACAGATAAATGAGTGGCTGATGAACCGGTGCAGGAAACAGGAGCTTAGGTTCATTGATCATTGGAATCTCTTCTGGGGCAGGGTAATCAGTACAAGAGGGACGGGTTGCACCTAAACTGGAGGGGTAACAATATCCTATAAACTAAGAGTCAGAGCACCAGGTCAGAAAGTGGAGGGATGAAGAGGAAGGTAGATGTCAGGGCCAGTAAAAACAGACAGGAGCAAAGTAATAGATATGATTAGATGGATAGTTTGACGTGCATGTACTTTAATGCTATGAGTATTATGGGTAAAGGTGATGAACTTTAGAGCACGGATCAGAACATGGAACTATAATGTTGTGGCTATTACAGAGATTTGTTTGGCAGAGGGAGAGGGCTGGGTGCTTACTGTCCCACAGTATTGATGTTTTAGAAAAGACAGGAAAGTAAAGAGTAAGGGGAGGATTACATTACTAATCAGGGACAATATCACAGCCACATTCAGAGAAGACATAATGAAGTGCTTGTGCCCGAGTCACTGAACTCAAAAATAGGAAGGGTGCAATCACTTTGATGGGATGGCACTACAGACCCCAGAGTAGCCACCGGGACACTGAGAAACAGATGTGCAGGCAGATTACGGAAAGGTGTAAAAGCAAGGGTGTTATTGTCATGGAGGACTTCAACTCCCTAATACAAATTGGGACTTTCTTAGTGAAAGAGGTTTAGATGGGGCGATAATCAGCACGATAGTGTAGTGGTTAGCACAATGCTTTACAGAACAGGGTACCTGGGTTCGATTCCTGCCACTGCCTGTAAGGAGTTTGTAGGTTCTCCCCATAACTGCATAGGTTTTCTCCCACAATCCAAAGACATACCATTGGTAGGTTAATTGGCCATTGTAGATTGTCTCGTGATTAGGCTTGGATTAAATGAGGGATTGTGCGACAGCATGGCTCAAAGGGCCAGAAGGGCCTATTCCATGCTGTATCCCAATAAATAAATAAATAAACAACAAACAAGCAAATAAGAGGGGCTGTACTGGACCTGTTGTTGGGCAATAAGCCTAGACAGGTGAACGACTTTTCAGTGAGTGAGTTAGGGGACAATGACCACAACTCCATAAGTTTTAAGATAGCTATAGATTAAGATAAGTATGGACTTTGTGAGATTAAATTGGAGCAGGGCAAATTATGAGGATATTAGGCAAGAATTAAGGAGAGTTAATTGGGAATCCCGTCTGCCATGTGGAAGGTGCTTAAAGACCAATTGCAGAGTACAGAACACATATCTTCCAGTCAAGAAGAAAGGACCAGGATGGCAAGGTAAGGTAAGGGAGCCTTGGATATCGAGAGATGTGATAAATTTAGTCAAGAAGAAAAAGGAAAAGTTTGTAAAACTTAGGAAGCTAGAATCAAACGGAGCCCTTGAGGATTATAAAGCTAAAAACAAACTCAAGAGGGGAATTAGGAAAGAGAGGAAGGGCCACGAAAATTCCTTGGCAAGTAGGATTAAAGAGAATCTCAAGGTATTTTATAAATACATTAAGAGCAATAACATAACTAGAAAAAGGGTAAGACCACTCAGGAATAAAAGTTCAAAGTAAATTTATTATCAAAATACATATACGTCACCATTTACAACCATGAGATTAATTCTCCTGCTCAATAAATGTAATACTGTAATCATAACAATGTAATGTCCTATTTCTATCCCGGCAAAATCTAACTAGTCTGAACAATCTACTGGCAATCCAACACCCATCAGTAAATTAGTGAGACTTCTGAAGCCTGCGCTATTATCTGTCCACTTTGGGACTCTGCATCTCTCAGAGGGTTCTCTCTTTTAAATAACCACTTTACCCCACCATTTTCCTTAGCAGAGTTTACAGTACAATCCATTTTGAAAATCGTAAATCCTTCTGGTCTGACTGCGCAATCCAGTGTGTCAACAGACAGCCAAGTCTTGGTACAGCAAACAATTGAGATCTGCCTCACCTGCCTCTGATACAGCAGCCTTGCCCTGAGATCATCAATCTTATTTTCCAGCGACTGCACATTCGGCAACAAGATGCTTGGTAGATCATCCCTCTGCATTTCAGCCTGAATTGGATCTCTGATCTCCTGCCACATTTTCAGCCATGGCAGTGAACCATAAAGGCACTGCATTTAACTCCACGTCTTATCATTGATCGTGAGACCGGAAGATCATTGATGTCATTTAGAATTCCGTTGTTAACAGGATATTTACATGCTGCAGATTGCAGTGAAAGTAATTCAAAAGTATACTTAAGAGGAAATCTGGAACAATTTTCTGCAGCCCAAAGAAAGTTGCCGATGATCGTTGTTGCCAACTTGAAACCCTCATTCATTTTCTTGTGGACATACTCAATAAATCCATAATAGAATAAATGAAGACTGCCCCAACTTTGGCATTCAACCAGTGTGCACAAAACAACAAATTGTGCTAATACAAATAGAAATACTAATAATAAAAGTAAATAAGCAATAAATATCAAGAACATGAGACGAAGAGTCCTTGAAAGTGAGTTCATAGGTTGTAGGAACACCTCAATGATGGGACAAGTGAAGTTGAGTGAAGCTATCTATTTGGTTCAAGAGCCTGATGGTTCAAGGGTAATAACTGTTCCTGAATCTGGTGGTTCAAGTCCAGAAGCTTCTGTACAGCAGAGAGAAAAAAGCACGTCCTAGGTGGTGGGGGTCCCTGATGATTGATGATGCTTTCCTGTGATAACACCGTGTAGAGAGTGTTTTACCCATGATTGATTGGGCCATATCCACTACTTGTGTGGGGCAAGTCATATCTAACTAACTTGAATGAGTTTTTTGATAAGGGTGACTGATGAAGGTAGAGCTGTGGATGTTGTTTACATGGAATTTAGTAAGGCATTTCACAAAGTCCCTCATGGGAGGCTCATCCAGAAGATTAAGATGCATGGTATCCAAGGTGAATTGGCCATTTGGATTTAGAACCTGCTTGCCCAGAGAAGACATATGGTAGTGGTTGAACAGAATGATCCTAGCTGGAAGTCTGTGATTAGTGGTGTTCAGCTGTAATTAGTGATGTCTGGCAGGGATCTGTACTGGAACCTCCGCTGTTTGTAATGTATTTAAATGACCTGGATGAAGATATACATGGTTGGGTTAGTAAATTTGCAGATTTGTGGTGTTGTGGATAGCATAGACAACTGGCAAAGAATACAGCAGGGTGTAGATATGGATGGAAAAATAGCAGATGGAGTTTAACCTGGCCAAATGTGAAGTGTTGCATCTTGGTAGATCAAATGTAAGAGACAGAGACCCTTAACTGTACTGATGAGCAAAGGGATCTTGGGGTCCAAGTTCTTAGCTCCCTGAAAGTGGCTACACAGGTTGATATGGTGGTTAAGAAGGCATATGGCATGTTTGCCCTTATTAGTCAAGGCGTTGAGTTCAAAAGTTAGGAAATAGTGTGGCAGCTTTATAAAACTTTAGTTAGGCTGGACAGCCCATTATGGAAAGGATGTCAAGACATTGAGAGGGTACAGAAGAGGCTTACAAGAATACGCTTAGATTACAGAGTATGTGCTATAACGAAAGGTTGAACAAACTTGCTTTATCTGGAGTGGCAGAGGCTGAGGGGAGATCTGATAGAAGTTCATAAGATTATGAGAGGCATAGATAATGTAGACAGTCTGTATCTTTTGTACAGGTTTGAAATGTCTAATACCAGAGGGCATGTATTTAAGCTGAGAGGGGGTAATTTCAAAGGATTTGTGAGGGGTAAGTTTTTGTTTAATGAGTGCTTGGAATGTGTGGCCTAGGGTGGTGGTAGAGGCAGATACATTAGAGACTCTTAAGAGATGTTTAGATAGGTACATAAATGTGAGGAAAATGAAAGGATTTGGACATTGTGTAGACTGAGGGGATAAGTTTAGTGGCCTTTTGATTACTAATTTAATTGGTTCAGCACCATGTTGTGGGTCGAAGGGCCTGTTCCTGTGCTGTATTGCTCTATGTTCTATAAAAACCAGTAAAGAGGCATATTTTTTATATACTGTGGGGAATATAAATCAGAGGCATATCCACATGCAGTGATGCAAACACATCAACTGTTTTAATCACCCAATTTCAAAGTCATTGACTCATGAATTTAAATATATTAATTAAATTACAGGACTAATAATCCAGGAAATTAGAGCTGAAATCTTACTAAAGCAATTTGAGAACAGGAATACAGTACCAATAGTTCTGGAAGTGAAATGCTGTCGCAATGAAAGTGACTAAAAGCTGCAGGACTATCAGAAAAATATCAAACTATTCACTCATTTGGAGAAGGAAATCTGCTTCTGAAATTCCTCTTCACTCCCTCAACACAATAATCCACAGAGAGCATCACAATACATCGCAGACACAATTCTCTCTACGTCAATAGTATCTACATGAGAAGATGCCACAAGGAGGTAACAGCAATCATCAAATATCCCTACTATCTGGGCTACGGCATCTTCGTGCAACTACCATTGAACAAGAAGTACTGAAGCCTGAAGTCCCATACTACCAGGTTCAAGAACAGCTTCAATTATTCAGTTCTTCAGACAATTGACACAACCATAATCACTGTCTTAGTGTAGCAACGCTATGACCACTTTGCACTATAGATTACTTTATTTTTGTTCTAATTGTGTCCTTTCATGTAAAAAGTGTGTATAATTTATGTTTAACATTTGTCTTGTGAATGCTGCTTATATGATGCCATGAGCCTGTGCTGTTGCTACAACTAACATTTTCATTGCATCTATGCATACCTGTACTTGTACATCTGACAATAAGCTTGACTTTGACTTGGAATAACAGGAATGAATCGTGAGGAGTGAACTAGCAAGCCATAGTTGTAGCAAATCTACATCACTGCCGTTCTAGACAATGTTATCAGCAATTTTCACAGGAGAAGCCAATAAATGCTGCTTTATCAATTGCATTCCTACTCCTAGGAACAATGACAAAGCTGAGGTGTAGTGGGGTCGCTGCAGGCAGTTTCACTGCTTTCCATTTTGCCAGGGCCCAGCCACCGTGGCTACTTAGCTCCACAGGTAACAGCATTCAGCCCAAAGTAGCAGCACATTGCAAGAGCTACTATTGATTTCAGACATTCCTTTTCACTCTTACTTCACAGGATTTTAAGTATTCAATATACTTGTTGTTTATTAATTGAATCTGCTTCTGGTGTGCTATCAGGCACAGAATTGCAATTCATAATATTTACTCAATTAATATTTTTCTCATCTGCCCAATTTCTTTTGTGTACCAGAGTCAATGTATAGCATCACCAGTTGTGAGTTTGCTCTTAAATGTTCACTTTCAACAATACTGGCTTGACTAGAATCAATTATATATCAACCCTGATATATAATTTATAAAATAAATTTGTATCCATCTGTATGACTTAGTATAATGTACCTTGAACCAAGTCATTAAGATTTTTGAGAGCTTAAAGTCAAGTCAAATTTTATTGTCATTTTGACCATAACTGCTGGTACAGTGCATAGTAAAAATGAGACCATTTTTCAGGACCAGAGTGTTACATGACAAAGTACAAAAAACTAGACTGAACTACGTAATAAAAAAAAACACAGAGAAAGCTACACTAGACTACAGACCTACACTGGACTGCATAAAGTGCACAAAAACAGTGCAGGCATTACAATAAATAATAAACAGGACAGTAGGGCAAGGTGTCAGTCCAGGCTTCGGGTATTGAGGAGTCTGATAGCTTGGGGGAAGAAACTGTTACATAGTCTGGTCGTGAGAGCCCGAATGCTTCGGAGCCTTTTCCCAGACGACAGGAGGGAGAAGAGATTGTATGAGGGGTGCATGGGGCCCTTCATAATGTTGTTTCCTTTGCGGATGCAGCGAGTAGTGTAAATGTCCGTGATGGCAGGAAGAGATCTTTTTGATCTTCTCAGCTAACCTCACTATCTGCTGCAGGGTCTCACGATCCGAGATGGTGCAATTTCCAAACCAGACAGTGATGCAGTTGCTCAGGATGCTCTCAATACAACCCCTGTAAAATGAGATGAGGAGGGGAGATGGACTTTCCTCAGCCTTCGCAAAAAGTAGAGACGCTGCTGGGCTTTCTTTGCTACGGAGCTGGTGTTGAGGGACCAGGTGAGATTCTCCGTCAGGTGAACACCAAGAAATTTGGTGCTGTTTACAATCTCTACCGAGGAGCCGTCGACGTTCAGCGGTGAGTGGTCGCTCTGTGCCCTCCTGAAGTCAACAACCATCTCTTTTGTTTTGCTCACATTAAGAGACAGGTTGTTGACTCTGCACCAGTCTGTTAGCCGCTGCACCTCCTCTCTGTAAGCTAACTCGTCGTTCTTGCTGATGAGACCCACCACGGTCGTGTCATCGGCGAACTTGATGACATGGTTCGAGCTGTGTGTTGCAGCACAGTCGTGGGTCAGCAGAGTAAACAGCAGTGGACTGAGCATGCAACCCTGGGGAGCCCCCGTGCTCAGTGTGATGGTGTTGGAGATGCTGCTCCCGATCCCAACTGACTGAAGTCTCCCAGTAAGGAAGTCTAGGATCCAGTTGCAGAGGGTGTTCAGGCCCAGTAGGCTCAGCTTTCCAATCAGTTTCTGAGGGATGATTGTGTTGAATGCTGAACTGAAGTCTATGAACAGCATCCAAACGTATGTGTCTTTTTTGTCCAGGTGGGTTAGGGCCAGGTGGAGGGTGGTAGCAATGGCGTCATCTGTTGAGAGGTTGAGTCGGTACGCAAACTGCAGAGGGTCCAGTGAGGGGTATGCCTCATGACAAGCCTCTCGAAACACTTCATGATGATGGATGTAAGTGCAACGGGACGGTAGTCATTTAGGCAGGACACTGAAGACTTCTTCGGCACAGGGACGATGGTGGCAGCCTTGAAGCACATTGGAACGGTAGCAGTGCTCAGGGAGATGTTGAAGATGTCAGTGAGAACATCTGCTAGCTGGTCTGCACATCCTCTGAGCACTCTACCAGGGGTGTTGTCTGGTCCAGCAGCCTTCCATGAGTTGACCCTGCACAGGGTTCTTCTCATATCGGCCACGGAGAGACACAGCACCTGGTCATTTGTAGGAGGGGTGGACTTCCTCGCCACCATGTCATTTTCTGCCTCAAACCGGGTGTAGAAGTTATTCAGCGCATTTGGGAGGGAGGCATCACCTGCACAGTCAGGTGATGTTGTCTTGTAATTGGTGATGTCCTGGATGCCCTTCCACATGGGCCGCGTGTCATCGCTGTCCTGGAAGTAACTGTGGATTAGCTGGGCGTGTGCACGCTTTGCCCCTCTGATGGCTCGGGACAGTTTGGCCCTTGCTGTTGTTACAGCTGCCTTGTCGCCTGCTCTGAAGGTGGAGTCGTGGGACCTCAGCAGTGCACGCACCTCTGCGGTCATCCATGGCTTCTGGTTGGCATGTATAGTGATGGTCTTGGACAGAGTAACATCATCAATGAACTTGCTGATGTAGCTGGTCACTGATGCTGTGTACTCCTCTAAGCTGATAGAGTCGCCATCGGTTGCAGCCTCCCTGAACACGTGCCAGTCAGTGTTCTCAAAGCAGTCTTGAAGAGAAGAGATGGCTCCTGCTGGCCAGGTTTTCACCTGCTTCTGAACCGGTCTGGAGCACCTGACGAGTGGTCTGTATGCTGCGATTAGCATAACAGAGATGTGGTCTGAGTATCTGAGGTGGGAGCGGGGCTCTGCCCGGTACGCGTCGGGGATGTTTGTGTAAACCAGGTCCAACACGTTCTCCCCCCTCGTTGCAAAGTCCACAAACAGATGGAATTTGGGGAGCACTGACTTAAGGTTCGCGTGGTTAAAATCACTGGCGACAATAAACAGACCATCAAGATGTGCGTTCTGCAGTTCGCTAATAGCCCCGTACAGTTCACAGAGCGCCTCCTTAGCATTAGCACTGGGGGGAATGTAGACGCCGAATATAAGAACAGAGGTGAATTCCCGCGGCAAATAAAATGGTCTGCATCTAACAGCCACAAACTCCACTAGCGATGAGCAGTGTCTGGAAACCAGCACAAAGTTCTTACACCATTCCGTGTTGATGCAAACACAGACACCACTACCGCGAGTCTTACCGGAGACAGCTGCATCTCTGTCCGAACGAAACAAAGCTAGCCCGTCTAGCTGAATGGCAGCATCCGAAATCCCATCAGTGAGCCATGTCTCTGTGAAGACATACGCAGAGCAAACTCTGTACTCCTGTCAAGTATTACGTTGGAGTCGGATGTAATCCATTTTATTGTCCAGGAAGCGGACATTGGAGAGCAGAATGGACGGGAGAGCCGGCCGGCTAGGGTTTGCTTCTAGGGTTTGTCCGTTTGCCTCGGTTCTGCTTCCTCACACATCACTTTCAACGTCTCCATCTCCGGCTCCCAGCATCAGGCAAGTCCGAGGAATGTAGGCCCGTTCCCCTCAGCGAGCCGACGTTACGTAATTCAGCCAGCAGATCTTTGTGAAGGTTTGTTTCTGGATGATCTGTGTATTGTAGTAGTATCTAGTGATGGTAGATAGCCGCTCTGTTATCCATGTGCCGTAATTGAAAATTGTGTATCAAACTTAAAATAGAAAATTAAATTAAAGTCAGGTCAGGTCTGGTAAGTCAGGTCTGGAAGGCCTGACTATTTCAAGTTCCTGCATGTCAATATCTCTGAAAACCTAATCTGGACCCAACATATCGATGCAACTATAAAAGCAGCATGAGAGCACTATATTTCATTAGGTGTTTGAGGATGTCACCTAAAGCACGTACATTTCTACAGATGTGCCGTGGGGAGCTCTTTAACTGGCTGCATCACTATTTGGTATGAAGGGGGAGGGGGAAAGAAGGGGGAGGGGTATGAAGGGAGAGGGGGTATGAAGGGGGAAGGGGCATGAATGGGGAAGGGGGAAGGGGTATGGGGGGGGTACTGCACAGAATTGAACTAAGCTCCAGAAAGTTGTCAACTCAGTCAGCTCCATCATGATCACTAGACTCTGTAGAATCCAGGACATCTTCAAGGAGCAATGCCTCAAAAAGGCGGCATCCTTTATTAAGGACCCCCATCACCCAGGTCATGCCTTTTCTCACTGCTACTATCACGAAGGAGGTACAGAAGCCTGAAGAGACACATTCAATGAATCAAGAACAGCTTCTTCTCCTCTGACATTCCTAAATGGACACTGAACCCATGAACATGAGACCTCACTAATGTTTTTATTTCAGTTTTTGCACTACTTATTCAATTTAACTATCTAATATACAGAAGCATTCATAAGTTTGGGCATCCCTGGTCAAAATTTCTGTTACTGTGAATAGCTGAGTAGAAGATGAACTGATCTCCAAGAGTCATGAAGTTAAAGATGAAACATTCTTTTCAACACTTTAAGCAAGATTAGTGTATTATTTTTATTGCGTACAATTTTAGAGTGAAAAAAAGGAAAGGAGCGCTATGCAAAAGTTTGGGCACCCCAAGAGATTTGAGCGCTCAGATAACTTTTACCAAGGTCTCAGACCTTAATTAGCTTGTTAGGGCTATGGCTTGTTCACAGTCATTGCTAGGAAAGGCCAGGTGATGCAAATGTCAAAGCTGTATAGATACCTTGACTCCTTAAATCTTGTCCCAACAATCAGCAGCCATGGGCTCCTCTAAGCAGCTGCCTAGCACTCCGAAGATTAAAATAAATGATACCCACAAAGCAGGAGAAGGCTATAAGAAGTTAGCAAAGCATTTTCAGGTAGCCGTTTCCTTAGTTCATGATGTAATTAAGAAATGGCCGTTAACAGGAACGGTGGAGGTCAAGTTGAGGTCTGGAAGACCAAGGAAACTTTCCGAGAGAACTGCTCATAGGATTGTTAGAAAGGCAAATCAAAATCCCCGTTTGACTGCAAAAGACCTTCAGGAAGATTTAGCAGATTCTAGAGTGGTGGTGTACTGTTCTACTGTGCAGTGACACCTGCACAAATATGACCTTCATGGAAGAGTCATCAGAAGAAAACCTTTCCTGCATCCTCACCACAAAATTCAGCGTCAGAAGTTTGCAAAGGAACATCTAAACAAGCCTGATGCATTTTGGAAACAAGTCCTGTGGACTGATGAAGTTAAAATAGAACGTTTTGGCCACAATGAGCAAAGGTTTGTTGGGAGAAAAAAGGGTGCAGAATTTCATGAAAAGAACACCTCTCCAATTGTTAAGCACGGGGGTGGATCAATTATGCTTTGGGCTTGTGTTGCAGCCAGTGACATGGGAAACATTTCACTGGTAGAGGGAAGAATGAATTCAATTAAATACCAGCAAATTCTGGAAGCAAACATCACACCATCTGTAAAAAAGCTGAAGATGAAAAGAGGATGGCTTCTACAACAGGAGGGTGATCCTAAACACACCTCAAAATCCACAATGGACTACCTCAAGAGGCTCAGGCTGAAGGTTTTGCCATGGCCCTCACAGACCCTGACCTAAACATCATTGAAAATCTGTTGATAGACCTCAAAAGAGCAGTGCATGCACGACAGCCCAAGAACATCACAGAACGAGAAGCCTTTTGCAAGGAAGAATGAGCGAAAATCCCCCAAACAAGAATTGCAAGACTCTTACACGAGGAAATCTGCAGATGCTGGAAATTCAAACAACACACACAAAATGCTGGTGGAACAAAGCAGGCCAGGCAGCATCTATAAGGAGAAGCGCTGTAGACGTTTCAGGCCGAGACCCTTCGTCAGGACTAACTGAAAGGAAAGATAGTAAGAGATTTGAAAGTAGTGGGGGGAGGGGGAAATGCAAAATGATAGGAGAAGACCAGAGGAGGTGGGATGAAGCTAAGAGCTGGGAAGGTGATTGGTAAAAGTGATATCGAGCTGGAGAAGGGAAAGGATCATGGGATGGGAGGCCTCGGGAGAAAGAAAGTGGGGGGGGGGGGGAGCACCAGAGGGAGATGGAGAACAGGCAAACAACTAAATATGTCAGGGATGGGGTAAGAAGGGGAGGAGGGGCATTAACGGAAGTTAAACAAGTCAATGTTCATGCCATCAGGTTGGAGGCTACCCAGCCGGTATATAAGGTATTGTTCCTCCAGCCTGAGTTTGGATTCATTTTGACAGTAGAGGAGGCCATGGATAGACATATCGGAATGGGAATGGGACGTGGAATTAAAATGTGTGGCCACTGGGAGATCCTGCTTTCTCTGGCAGACCGAGCGTAGGTGTTCAGCGAAACGGTCTCCCAGTCTGCATCCGGTCTCACCAATATATAAAAGGCCACACCGGGAGCACCGAACGCAGTATACCACACCAGCCGACTCACAGGTGAAGTGTCGCCTCACCTGGAAGGACTGTCTGGGGCCCTGAATGGTGGTGAGGGAGGAAGTGTAAGGGCAGGTGTAGCACTTGTTCTGCTTACAAGGATAAGTGCCAGGAGGGAGATAGGTGGGAAGGGATGGGGGGACGAGTGGACAAGGGAGTCGCATAGGGAGTGATCCCTGCGGAAACCAGAAAGGGGGGGGGGGGGGGAGGGAAAGATGTGCTTGGTAGTGGGATCCCGTTGGAGGTGGCGGAAGTTACAGAGAATTATACGTTGGACCTGGAGGCTGGTGGGGTGGTAAGTGAGGACAAGGGGAACCCTATCCCGAGTGGGGTGGCGGGCGGATGGGGTGAGGGCAGATGTGCGGGAAATGAGAGAGATGCGTTTGAGAACAGAGTTGATGGTGGAAGAAGGGAAGTCTGTAGACTTAAAGTAGATATCAGTAGATAAGCCGTCTCCAGAGATGGAGACAGAAAGATCAAGAAAGGGGAGGGAGGTGTCGGAAATGGACCAGGTAAATTTGAGGGCAGGGTGAAAGTTGGAGGCAAAGTTAATGAAGTCAACGAGCTCAGCATGCATGTAGGAGGCAGCGCCAATGCAGTCGTCGATGTAGCGAAGGAAAAGAGGGGGATGTCTCTTGCAAAAATGCTATCCCCTTCTCACAATTCCTCCGTCTCCGCCGCATCTGCTCTCAGTAAGAGGCTTTTCATTCCAGGACAAAGGAGATGTCTTCCTTTTTTAAACAAAGGGGTTTCCCTTCTTTCATCATCAACTCTGCTCTCAAACACATCTCTCCCATTTCCCGCACATCTGCCTTCACCTCATCCGCCCGCCACCCCACTCGGGATAGGGTTCCCCTTGTCCTCACTTACCACCCCACCAGCCTCCAGGTCCAATGTATAATTCTCCATAACTTCCACCACCTCCAACGGGATCCCACCATCAAGCACATCTTTCCCTCCCCCCCTTTCTGCTTTCCGCAGGGATCGCTCCCTACGTGACTCCCTTGTCCACTCGTCCCCCCCATCCCGTCCCACCAATCTCCCTCCTGACACTTATCCTTGTAAGCGGAACAAGTGCTATACCTGCCCTTACACTTCCTCCCTCACCACCATTGAGGGCCCCAGACAGTCCTTCCAGGTGAGGCGACACTTCACCTGTGAGTCGGCTGGTGTGGTATACTGCGTTCGGTGTTCCCGGTGTGGCCTTTTATATATTGCTGAGACCGGACGCAGACTAGGAGACTGTTTTGCTGAACACCTACGCTTGGTCCGCCAGAGAAAGCAGTATCTCCCAGTGGCCACACATTTTAATTCCACGTCCCATTCCCATTCCGATATGTCTATCCATGGCCTCCTCTACTGTCAAAATGAATCCAAACTCAGGTTGGAGGAACAATACCTTATATACCGGCTGGGTAGCCTCCAACCTGATGGCATGAACATTGACTTCTCTAACTTCCGTTAATGCCCCTCCTCCGCTTCTTACCCCATCCCTGACATATTTAGTTGTTTGCCTGTTCTCCATCTCCCTTTGGTGCTTCCCCCTCCTCCCTTTCTTTCTCCCAAGGCCTCCCATCCCATGATCCTTTCCCTTCTCCAGCTCAGTATCACTTTCACCAATCACCTTTTCAGCTCTTAGCTTCATCCCACCCCCTCCGGTCTTCTCCTATCATTTCGCATTTCCCCCTCCCCCCACTACTTTCAAATCTCTTACTATCTTTCCTTTCAGTTAGTCCTGACAAAGGGTCTCGGCCCAAAACGTCGACAGTGCTTCTCCTTATAGATGCTGCCTGGCCTGCTGCGTTCCACCAGCATTTTGTGTGTGTTGAAAGACTCTTAGCTAGCTACAGAAAGCATTTACAAGCTGTGATACTTGCCAAAGGGGGTGTTACTAAGTACTGACCATTCAGGGTGCCCAAACTTATGCTTCGGGCCCCTTTTCCTTTTCTGTTATTTTGAAACTGTAAAAGGTGGAAATAAAAAAGTAATCTTGCTTAAAATATTAAAGAAATGTGTCATCTTTAACTTTATGCCTTTTGGAAAACAGGTAATCTTTTACTCGCTTAGCTATTCGCAGTAACAGAAATTTTGACTGGGGTGCCCAAACTTTTGCATGCCACTGTATGTACTTACTGTAATTCACAGTTTGACTCCTATATTATAATGTACTGCATTGTATGCTGCCTGAAAATTAACAAGTTTCATGACATACAGTGGTGCTAGAAAGTTTGTGAACCTTGTAGAATTTTCACCATTTCTACATATGTCCTAAAATGTGATGAGATCTTCACACAAGCCCTAAACTAGATAAAGAGAATTCAATGAAGTAACAAAAAACATTATACTTGTTCATTTATTTATTCAGAAAAATAATCCAATATTACATGTATTTGTTGGGAAAAGTATGTGAACCTCTGGGGTTAATTCCTTCTACAAAAGCTATTTGGAGTCAGGTGTTCCAGTCAATGAGATGAGATTGGAGGTGTGGGTTGTAGAGGTGCCCTGCCCAATAAAAAAGACACACAAGGTCAGGTTACTTACAAAGCCTGAACTTCTCAAGAAAGATCTGTTTATGTGTACCATGCCTTGATCAAAACTCCTGTTGGGGAATGAGATAGGTCAGGTGACGGAGGTATGTGTTGGGGAGCACTTCGGGTCCAGTGATCACAATGCTATTAGTTTCAATATAATTATGGAGAAGGATAGGACTGGACCCAGGGTTGAGATTTTTGATTGGAGAAAGGCTAACTTTGAGGAGATGTGAAAGGATTTAGAAGGAGTGGATTGGGACTATTTGTTTTATGGGAAGGATGTAACAGAGAAATGGAAGTCATTTAAAGGTGAAATTTTGAGGGTACAGAATCTTTATGTTCTTGTTAGGTTGAAAGGAAAGGTTTAAAGTTTGAGAGAGCCATGGTTTTCAAGGGATATTGGAAACTTGGTTGGGAAAAAGAGAGATACCTACAATACATATAGGCAGCATGGAGTAAATGAGGTGCTCGAAGAATATAAAGAATGTAAAAAGAATCTTAGGAAAGAAATTAAAAAAGCTAAAAGTTACGAGGTTGCTTTGGCAAGTAAGGTGAAAATAAGTCCAAAGAATTTCTACAGTTATATTAATAGCAAAAGGATAGTGAGGGATAAAATTCGTCCCTTAGAGAATCAGAGTGGACAGCTATGTGTGGAGCCAAAAGAGATGGGGGGGGGGGATATTTGAACAATTTCTTTTCTTCAGTATTCAATAAGGAGGAGGATATTGAATTGTGTAAGGTAAGGGAAACAAGTAGGGAAACTCTGATGATTAAAGAAGAGGAAGTACTGGCACTTTTAAGGAATATAAAAGCGGTTAAGTCTCCAGGTCCTGACAGGATATTCCCTTGGACCTTGAGGGAAGTTAGTGTAGAAATAGCAGGGGCTCTGACAGAAATATTTCAAATGTCATTAGAGATGAGGATGGTGCCGGAGGATTGGCGTATTGCTCATGTGGTTCCATTGTTCAAAAAGGGTTCTAAGAGTAAACCTAGCAATCATAGGCCTGTAAGTTTGACATCAGTGGTGGGTAAATTAATGGAAAGTATTCTTAGAGATGGTATATATAATTACCTGGATAGACAGGGTCTGATTAGGAACAGTCAACATGGATTTGTGCATGGAAGCTCATATTTGACAAATCTTATTGAATTTTTTGAAGAGGTTACTAGGAATGTTGACAAAGGTAAAGCAGTGGATGTTGTCTATATGGACTTCAGTAAGGCCTTTGACTAGGTTCCACATGGAAGGTTAATTAGGAAGGTTCAATCGTTAGGTATTAATATTGAAGTAATAAAATGGATTCAACAGTGGCTGGATGGGAGATGCCAGAGAATAGTGGTGGATAACTGTTTGTCAGGTTGGAGGCTGGTGACTAGTGGTGTGCCTCAGGGATCTGTACTGGGTCCAATGTTGTTTGTCATATACATTAATGATCTGAATGATGGGGTGGTAAATTGGATTATTAAGTATGCAGATGATACTAAGGTAGGTGGCGTTGTGGATAATGAAGTAGGTTTTCAAAGCTTGCAGAGAGATTCAGGCCAGTTAGAAGTGTGGGCTGAACAATGGCAGATGGAGTTTAATGCTGATAAGTATGAGGTGCTACATTTTGATAGGAATAATCAAAATAGGATATACATGGTAAATGGTAGGGCACTGAAGAATGCAGTAGAACAGAGTGATCTAGGAATAATGGTGCATAGTTCCCTGAAGGTGAAATCTCATGTGGATAGGGTGGTGAAGAAAGCTTTTGATATGCTGGCCTTTATAGATCAGAGAATTGAGTATAGGAGTTGGGATGTAATGTTAAAATTGTACAAGGCATTGGCAAGGCCAAATTTGGAGTATTATGTACAGTTCTGGTCACCAAATTATAGGAAAGATGTCAACAAAATAGAGAGAGTACAGAGAAGATTTACTAGAATGTTACCTGGTTTTCAGCACCTAAGTTACAGAGGAAGGTTAAACAAATTAGGTCTTTATTCTTTGGAGCATAGAAGGTTGAGGAGGGACTAGAAAGAGGTATTTAAAATTATGAGGGAGATCGATAGACGTGGATTGGCTTTTTCCATTGACAGTAGGGGAGATTCAAACAAGAGGACATGAGTTGAGAGTTAGGGGGCAAAAGTTTAGGGGTAACATGAGGGAGAACTCTTTACTCAGAGCGTGGTAGCTGTGTGGAATGAGCTTCCAGTAGAAGTGGTAGAGGCAGGTTCGATATTGTCATTTAAAGTAAAATTGGATAGGTATATGGACAGGAAAGGAATGGAGGGTTATGGGCTGAGTGCGGGTTGGTGGGACTAGGTGAGAGTAAGCATTCGGCACGGACTAGAAGGGCCAAGATGGCCTGTTTCCGTGCTGTAATTGTTATGGTTATATAAAACAACTTTCAGAAGACCTTAGAATTGTAGAGATACATGATGCTGGAAAAGGTTATGAAAGCATTTCTAAAGACCTGAGTGTTCGTAAGTCCACAGTAAGAGAAACTGTCTACAAATGGAGGAAACTCAGTACTGTTGTTACTCTCCCAAAGGGTGGGCATCCTGCAAAGATCACACCAAGAGCACACCATACAATGCTGAGAAGGGGAAAAAGAACCCAAGGGTAACAGCAAAATACCTGCAGAGATCCATAGAACTTGGTAAAGTCTCTGATCATGTGTCCACTATAAGAAAAACACTGAACAAGAATGGTGTTCATGGAATGACACCATGGAGCAAACCACTGCTCTCCAAATAAAAAACATTGTTATATGTCTCAAGTTTACAAAAGACCACCTGGATGTTCAACAACACTTCTGGGACAATGTCCTTTGGACAGATGAGACAAAAGTTGAACTTTTTGGCATAAATGCAGATTGCTATGTTTGGAGGGAAAGGGGATTGGACACCAACACCAAAACCTCATCCCAACTGTGAAGCACGGTGGATGAAACATCATGGTTTCGGGCTACTTTACTGCCTCACGGCCTGGTCAGCTTGCAACCTTTGAATTCAATATTGTATCACGACATTTTACAGAAGAATGTCAGGGTAGCAGTCCATCATCTGAAGCTTAATAGAAGTTGGATAATGCAACAAGAAAATAATCTGAAAGACAAGAGTAAATCAATAACAGAATGGTTTAAAAAGAAGTAAATTTGTGTTTTGGAATGGCCGAGTCAAAGTCCTGATCTTAATCCTATAGAAATGTTGTGGAAGGACCTGAAGCAAGCAGTTCATGCAAGGAAGCCCACCAACATCCCAGAGTTGTAGCAGTTTTGTAAGGAGGAATGGCCTAAAATTTCTCCAAGCAGACGTTCAGGACTGATCAAGTGACTGGAAACATTTGGTTTAAACTACTGATGTACAAGGGGGCACAGCAGTTATTAAAGCAAAGGTTCACATACTTCTTCCAACAAATACACATAATATTGGATTATCTTTCTAATAGATAAATAAACAAATATAATGTTCTTTGGTTATTTATTTAGTTCATGATGGCGCTAAATGGCAACTCCTTTGCTTGCATCGTCAGAAACAGCTCTACTTCTATCTTTAATATCTCTATTTTCCCCTTTCAGGGTTCTTTTGAAGACCCTGACCTGGAGTTACACGCTGACTTCGGTTATTTGTGGGAATGGGGCCCCCTCTCGGGGTTTCATGACTGCATGTTATTTGGCACGCTCGCTTTCAGAAGTCCGAGACCTCGTGGCTCTGGAGACGGGTGGATCGAAGGTAGGTGTCCCAGCAGAAGATCAGTGTGTTGTGGGAGTCGGAAGATCTATGGCTGTGTGCCCAGAGATCTGAGATCTTTGGGCACAGAGCTCAGAAAAAGTTATGCAACGGACTTTTAACATCATAAACCAGCGATTTGTTTGTTATGTGTCCCCTCTCACTGTGAGAGAGCGAGGGAAGGGGAGGGGGGGAGAGAGGGAGGGGAGAGAGAGGGAGGGGAGAGAGAGGGAGGGGAGAGAGAGGGAGGGGAGAGAGAGGGAGGGGAGAGAGAGGGAGGGGAGAGAGAGGGAGGGGAGAGAGAGGGAGGGGAGAGAGGGGGGGAGAGAGGGAGGGAGAGAGGGGGGAGAGAGGGGGAGGGAGAGAGAGGGGGAGGGGAGAGAGAGGGGGAGGGGAGAGAGAGGGGGAGGGGAGAGAGAGGGGGAGGGGAGAGAGAGGGGGAGAGATGGGGAGGGGAGAGGGAGACGGGGACTGGGAGGGGAGAGGGAGAGAGGGAGGGAGGAGGAGAGATGGGGAGGGGGAGAGAGCGGGAGGGGAGAGAGGGAGGGGGAGAGAGAGGGGGAGAGAGGAGGGGGAGAGAGGGAGGGGGAGAGAGAGGGGGAGAGAGGGAGGGGGAGAGAGAGGGGGAGAGAGGGAGGGGGAGAGGGAGGGAGAGAGGGAGGGGGAGAGGGAGGGGGAGAGGGAGGGGGAGAGGGAGGGGGAGAGGGAGGGGGAGAGGGAGGGGGAGAGGGAGGGGGAGAGGGAGGGGGAGAGGGAGGGGGAGAGGGAGGGGGAGAGGGAGGGGGAGAGAGGGAGGGGGAGAGAGGGAGGGGGAGAGAGGGAGGGGAGAGAGAGGGAGGGGAGAGAGAGGGAGGGGAGAGAGAGGGGGAGAGAGAGGGAGGGGAGAGAGAGGGAGGGGGAGAGAGGGAGGGGGAGAGAGGGAGGGGGAGAGAGGGAGGGGGAGAGAGGGAGGGGGAGAGGGAGAGGGGAGAGAGGGAGGGGAGAGAGAGGGAGGGGGAGAGAGGGAGGGGGAGAGAGGGAGGGGGAGAGAGGGAGGGGGAGAGGGAGGGGAGAGAGGGAGGGGAGAGAGGGAGGGTGAGAGGGAGGGAGAGAGGGAGGGAGAGAGGGAGGGGGAGAGAGGGAGGGGGAGAGCGGGAGGGGGAGAGAGGGGGGAGAGAAGGGGGGAGAGAGGGAGGGGAGAGAGAGGGAGGGGGGAGAGAGAGGGAGGGGGAGAGAGTGGGAGAGGGAGGGAGTGGGAGAGAGAGGGAGGGGAGAGAGAGGGAGAGAGAGGGAGGGGAGAGAGAGGGAGGGGAGAGAGAGGGAGGGGAGAGAGAGGGAGGGGAGAGAGAGGGGGAGGGAGAGAGGGGGAGGGAGAGAGGGGGAGGGGAGAGAGGGGGAGGGAGAGAGGGGGAGGGAGAGAGGGGGAGGGAGAGAGAGGGAGGGGGAGAGGGAGAGAGGGAGGGGGGGAGAGAGGGAGGGGAGAGGGAGAGAGGGAGGGAGAGAGAGAGAGGGAGGGAGGGGGAGAGAGGGAGAGGGGGAGAGAGGGAGAGGGGGAGAGAGGGAGAGGGGGAGAGAGAGAGGGGGAGAGAGAGAGGGGGAGAGAGAGAGGGGGAGAGAGAGAGGGGGAGAGAGAGGGGGAGAGAGAGGGGGAGAGAGAGGGGGAGAGAGAGAGAGGGGGAGAGAGGGGGGAGGGGGAGAGAGGGGGGATAGAGGGAGAGGGAGAGGTCACACGCGTGCCTGTAGTATGTCGAATAGCAGGTGAACGAGTAGTCTTTGGGATACTGCAAGTCTGTGTCTTTGCTGCATGCTTGAGTGCTCAGAGGTGGGTGCTGATACTTTTACTTTGCTGGTGAAGGAAAGCTGGGGGGATCTGGGGTTCTCACATTTAACTGTCATTCATTCTTTGGGGGAACTCCTCTGTTTTTGTGGATGGTTGTGAAGAAAAAGCATTTTAGGATGTATATTGTATACATTTCTGTGACATTAAATGTGCCTTTGAAACCTTTGAATTCAGTTCTCTTTATCTAGTTTTAGGACTTAAATGAAGATCTGATCACCATTAGACATAGGAGCAGAATGAGGCCATTTGGCCCATCAAGTCTGCTTCGCTACTCAATCATAGAAACATAGAAAACCTACAGAACAATACAGGCCCTTCGGCCCACAAAGCTCTGCCAAACTTGTCTTTACCTTAGAAATTACCCAGGGTTACCCTGGCATCTCCTCTGTACCTACTTCCAAGCACCTTAAAACTGTGCTTTCTCGTGCTAGCCATTTCAGTCCTAGAAAAAAGCCTTGACTAACCACAAGATGAACGGCTCTCATCATCTTACACACCTCTATCAGATCATCTCTCATCCTCCATCGCTCCAAGGAAAAGGCCAAGTTCACTCAACGTATTCTCATAAGCAATGCTCCCCAATCCAGGCAACATCCTTGTAAATCTCCTCTGCACCCTTTCCATTGTTCCCACATCCCTCCTATAGTGAAGCGACCAGAACTGAGTTCAGTACTTCAAGTTGGGTCTGACCAGGGTCTAATACTGATGAAGGCCAATGCACCATATGTTTTTTTAACCACAGAGTCAACCTGCGCAGCAGCTTTGAGTGTCCTATGGACTCGGACCCCAAGGTCCCTCTGATCCTCCATACTGCCAAGAGTCTTACCATTAATACTATGTTCTGTCATCATATTTGACCTACCAAAGTGAACTACCTCACACTTATCTGGGTTGAACTCCATCTGCCATTTCTCAGCCCAGTTTTGCATCCTCTCAATGTCCCACTGTAACCTCTGACAGCCCTCCACGCTTAACACAACACCACCATCCTTTGTGACATCAGCAAATTTACTAACCCATCCCTCCACTTCTTCATCCAAGTCATTTTTAAAAATCATGAAGAGTAAGGGCCCCAGAACAGATTCCTGAGGCGCACCACTGGTCACCGACCTCCATGCAGAATGTGGCTGGTCTACAACCACTCTTTGCCTTCTGTGGGCAAGCCAGTTCTGGATCCACAAAGCAACGTCCCCTTGGATTCCATGCCTCCTTACTTTCTCAATAAGACTTGCATGGGGTATGTTGTCAAAAGCCTTGCCATATACGCTACTTCTACTGCTCTACCTTCATCAATGTGTTTAGCCACATCCTCAAAAAATTAAATCAGGCTCGCAAGGCACGACCTACCTTTCACAAAGCCATGCTGATGCCTCTCCAAATGCTCATAAATCCTGCTTCTCAGGATCTTCTCCATCAACTTACCAACCACTGAAGTAAGATTCACAGGTCTACAATTTCCTGGGCTATCTCTACTCCCTTTCTTGAATAATGGAACAACATCCGCAACCCTCCAATCCTCCGGAACCTCTCCCGTCCCCATTGATGATGCAAAGATCATCGCCAGAGGCTCAGCAATCTCCTCCCTCACCTTCCACAGTAGCCTGGGGTAGATCTTGTCTGGTACCGGTGACTTATCCAACTTGATGCTTTCCAAAAGCTCCAGCACATCTTTTTCCTTAATATCTACATGCTCAAGCTTTTCAGTCCACTGTAAGTCATCCCTACAACTGCCAAGATCCTTTTCCGTAGTGAATACTGAAGTAAAGTACTCACTAAGTACCTCTGCTATCTCCTCCAGTTCCATACACACTTTTCCACTGTCATGCTTGATTGGTCCTATTCTCTCACATCTTTTCCTCTTGCTCTTCACATACTTGTAGAATGCCTTCTGGCTCTCCTAATTTCTTTCTTAATGTAACTGTCTCAGAGACATGTTTCATTGAGATGTTTATTTTATGTTTTTGTTATAAATTCATGACTATTTTATCATCTTAAAATATTTTATGTAAGGTTTTATTTTAATGTAGAGTGCAACAGGTCACATGACCAGAGTTTAATGGGTCACATGACCAGGGTATTATGGGTCAGCACCAACATGGAAGCAGAGAAAGACATAGGGCCCTAAAATAACCTTATTCTGCATTTGGTCCAAGAGGCGCTCATGTTTTCACCTGTGAAGAAAGAGAGGGGAAATAAAATAAATCTTCAAGGACATCTGTATGTTGTGTGGCCATTATTTCATTGGACCTGTGCAGTTACAGTGAAAACGTAAAGCCAACAAGGCCGAGAGTTCAAATAAAGAAGCGCCACGTGTCCGGGAAGAAAGTGAAAACGTACTGCCGCTCCTCGAGCCAAGCCAACAAACTGCTAATTCCACATTTAACAATGTATACCTGCTGTTAGTTTCTATCATTTGCTGCCTCTCTCTTGCTTGTCCACGCATGGTTGGAACTTTTGAACATTACATTTTGTGGTTTAATTAACCTGAGTTACAACACCAGAGGACATCCATTTGAGTGTAACTGTTTCAGAGAGAGTCGAACCCAGGAAATCTTCACAGGAAAGAAGATAGCTGCCTCAATCTCCATTTTGGCCTGCTTTGCAGCATACTCTACTCTCTTTACTGTAATACTTTGCTGTTCTGATAAACAGCTTGAGTGGTGACTACAAACAGTGGACCCCAAAAACCCCAAAAATGCTGGAGCTGAAGCAACAAGAGGCTTCTCTGAGGGAGAGTAAGTTCATCAAGCTATATGAAAGCTGGAAAGAACAAGTTAGAGCTACACGTACCAAACTTAAGGATGAGTGCTCTGACCAAGACTTAGGTGACATGATGGATGCTGTTGAAGGGCTGGAGACACAAGTGAGAGATGTGTATGAAAATATACAATCTCAATCGGCAATTTCTACTGAAATTAGAAGATGGATACCTGCACCACAGTAACAACAAATTTGATGGGGCTAATGAAAGTACGTATGAGTGAAGTGGGGCAAGAGGAGCTTGATGCTAAGACATAAATCGCAAGACTTTGTATGGTGCTCGACAAGGAGTATGCCCAGTCAATATTTGGGACTACAATCTCCAGATCCATTGTTCATAGTCACCGCTCAAGCTGTTTATCAGAACAGCAAAGTATTACAGTAAAGAGAGTAGAGTGTGCTGCAAAGCAGGCCAAAATGGAGATTGAGGGAGCTATTGCTGTACAAAAGCAAGAACTTAAAAGACCGGAAAATCAGAGAGATCTTCAAGTAATAGCTGCAAAGCTTAAGGCTTACTCTGAAGCTGACTCAGGTGAGGCCTTGGAGGAAAATAGAACAGGAAGCAGTGAGCTGGCTAATTGTTCTCCAATACCTTATAAAGAAATTAAAGGGGAACAAACATGTAAGGACAGTAACAATGAATGAACAAACAATACTTAACAATGAAGTATCATTAGTACAAGCCCTACATGAACACAATGGTTCTCACCAGACTTCCTACACCCAAGCCATCAGTCTTCTCTGGGGTCCCACTTAGGTTCTTAGAGTGGAGCACAAGTTTCAAGGCATTGATAGAAAGGCGATGCACAAATCCAGCTGACAGCTTGTTCTACCTACAAAAATACATCAGTAGTGAGGCACAATCTGTACTGAAAGGAAGCTTCTACAGAAAGGATGATGAAGCCTACAACCAAGCATGGGAGGCTTTCAATGCTCGGTATGGCCACCCTTATGTAATCCAGCCCGCATTTAGAGAAAAACTGAATAACTGGCTAAAGGTTGGCTCTAGGGAGTCAGTTAAACTGAGACAATTCAGTGATTTTCTGACAGCCTGCAGCAATGCCATGCCATACATCAAAGGGCTTCAGGTGTTAAATGACTGCAAAGAGAATCAAAAGATACTCCAAAAACTCCCTAATTGGGTGACCCCTCACTGGAATCGTCGCTTCACAAAGGAGTTGCGACAAACGGGGGAATTCCTGATTTCAAGGAGTTTGCTGATTTTGTGGCACAAGAAGCATAAATTGCGTGCAATCCTGTAACAAAGGATATTCAAAGGATTCAAACTGATCCAAGAAGGTAAACACTTAGTTTACCTTAGTCTTCAAACCCAGTCACATGTATGTGCCGTGGAGAAAGCCACTCCATCCACAGATGCCAATAAGACTGTAGAGGACAATAGAAGGTTCATATTGGACAATAACCTGTGCTTTGGCTGTCTTAGGAGAGGACACAATTTAAAGGACTGGAAGAGCAAAGGATGTAAGAAACATCATCCAACACCACTTCACGAAGACCGTCCTTCTGCTGCAGCAGACATATCTTCTCACGTTATGCAAGCGGAAAAAAACACATCTCCCTTTTCTTGCTGCGTAGACAGAGGCGATGGTGGGAGCACATCCATGATAGTGCTTGTATGGATTTCTTCAATCACCACCCCTAAAACAGAGACCTTAGCGTATGCCCTACTGGATACACAGAGTAGTAACACTTTTGTGGACCAAGAGGTATGTGAGAAGATGGGGGCAGGATTAGAGCCAGTCAAGTTAAAACTTACCACTACGATGGGAAAAGATTCCATTGTTCAGAGTGGAAGAGTTAGTGGGCTTAGAGTTAAAGGGTTTTCCTCGCAAAGTTTCATCAACTTGTCACCTGCCTATACCTGAGATTTCATCCCACTCGAACGTTCCCACATTCCTACCGCTGAATTGGCCAAAAGGTGAAAACATCTGAATAGAATAGCACAAGAAATACCAGAGCTGATGGTTTGCAAGGTAGGACTCCTGATAGGCTACCACTGTGCGAGAGCACTGGCACCACAACAAGTCATCGCAGGAGGTAATGATGAGCTGTATGCCATCAAGACTGACCTGGGTTGGAGCATTGTCGGCAGCTCACCATGGGTCACAAAGTCAACTCCAGAGCTTCTGGTGGGAGATCCTGAAGTCAAAACAACACAAGAGCTACAAACAAAGGTGGTAAAAGAGGACAATTTCTTGGAGAGACTTAAACGGTTCACGAAATGGCATACGGCATTGAATGTGGTTGCCCGGATCCAGCAACTAACAAAGAGAGCCAAAACAGCAAATCCCATAAATGTCGAAGACAGAAGAAAGGCCAGTCTTGTGCTTGTAAAATTGGCACAAAGGAATGCTTTCAAAGAGGAAATGCGAATACTGAGTCATGACACACCGCCACACAGCCATCCATTGTTCCAACTTGGCCCAGTATTGCAAGATGGTGTTCTCAGGGTGGGAGGGCAATTAAAGAAGGCTTCTTTACCTCTCAACTTGAAGCATCCAGTAATCCTACCAAGAGATGGTGTGGTCACACGTTTGATCCTAGATTACTGCCATGGAAAAACTCAGCACCAAGGCAGAGGACAAACCCTTAATGAACTGACAGCAAATGGTTACTGGGTTGTTGGTGGCAGCAAAGTTGTGGCAAACTACATTAAACAAAGTGTTACATGCAGGAAAGCTCGCAGGCCAACAGAAACGCAAAAGATGGCGGATCTTCCTGCTAACTGTGTTGATCCCTCGCCACCATTCTCATACTGTGGGATGGATTGTTTTGGACCATTTCACACTAAGCAAGGTCATAAAGAGTACAAGAGATACAGTCTCATATTCACCTGTCTGTCCTTGAGGGCAATTCACATAGAAATGTTGGAAGATCTAACAACTGATGCCTTCATAAATGCTTTACGATGTTTTATAGCTATCTGTGGAGCTGTAAGACAAAACAGATCGGATCAAGGGGCAAACTTAGTTGGGGCGAAAAATGAACTAACAAAAGCCTTAAAGGAAGTGGACAAAGACAAACTGACTGTTTACTTGGCTGAAAAACAACGTGACTTCACCATGAACGTACCTGATGCCAGTCACATGGGAGGTGTTTGGGAACGGCAGATCAGGACAGCTAGGAGTGTCCTAAGCTGAGTCCTCTCACAGACTGTTGGAAGATTAGATGATGCTTCTTTGAGAACCTTTCTTCTATGAGGCCATGTCAATTATAAACAGCCGCCTACTCACCACTGACAGTATCAATGATGCCAATGGCCTAGAGCCACTTACCCCAAACCATTTACTTACCATAAAACCTCTGTTCTGCTGCCTCCACCAGGAAAATTTATGACAGAAGATCAGTAAGCCAGGAAAAGGTGGCGCAGAGTGCAATATCTGACAGAGCAATTCTGGAGTAGATGGAAGAAGGAATATCTAGCAAACATCACTCTCAAGCAGCACTGACACTCTTCGAGATGAAATGTGAAGATTGGAGATATTGTCATTGTAAAAGAGAAACGGATTCCTCGTAGTGAATGGAGACTTGGAAGAGTGCTTGATGTTTTGTGAAGATGAAGATGGACTGGTGTGAAGAGCCACAATACAATTAGGAAATAAAAAGGTAGGAAAAGAGGGTCAACCACTCATTAATCTATCCATTCTTGAACGTCCTATTCTTAAATTATTTGTCCTTGTAGAAAACAACTAAAATGTGATTCAATGGAACCAATTTCTAAACATCTGCCCGTGTGGAGAGTTTAAAGTATCAGTCTTGATCTTAAGAGTTTGTTACAAATACCAATTATTTGGTTCTGGAAATTACTAGATTTATTCAAATATTTGTATAAAATTTATCATAAATCATAGTAATTTGGTGAGAGTGTAACTGTCTCAGAGACATGCTTCATTGAGATGTTTATTTTATGTTTTTGTCATAAATTCATCATTATTTTATCATCTTAATATATTTTATGTAAGGTTTTATTTTAATATAGAGTGTAACAGGTCACATGACCACAGTTTAACACATGACCATGGTATTATGGGTCAGAACCAACATGGAAGCAGAGTAATACATATGGCCCTAAAATAACCTTATTCTGTATGTGGTCCAACAGGCGCTCATATTTTCACGGTGTCTACTGAAGAAAGAGAGAGGGAAATAAAATAAATCTTCAAGGACATCTGTATGTTGCGTGGCCATTATTTCATTGGACCAGTGCAGTTATACTTAATCTCCTTCCTGCTAGCCTTATAATCTTCTAGATCTCTATCATTACCTAGTTTTTTGAACATTTGATAAGCTCTCTCTTCTTCTTAACTAGATTTACAACAGCCTTTGTGCACCACGATTCCAGTACCCTACCATCCTTTCCGTCTCATTGGAACGTACCTATGCAGAACTCCATGAAAATATCCCCTGAACATTTGCCACACTTCTTCTGTACATTTCCCTGAAAACATCTGTTCCCAATTTATGCTTCCAAGTTCTTGGCTGATAGCTTCATATTTCCCCTTACTCCAATTAAACGCTTTCCTAACTTGTCTGTTCCTATCCCTCTACAATGCTATGGCAAAGGAGATAGAATTGTAGTCACTATCTCCAAAATGCTCTCCCACTGAGAGACCTGACACCTGACCAAGTTTATTTCCCAATACCAGATCAAGTACAGCCTCTCCTTGTGTAGGTTTACTACATATTGTGTCAAGAAACCTTCTTGAACACACCTAACGAACTCCACCCCATCCAAACCCCTCGCTCTAGGGACATGCTAATCAATATTTGGGAAATTAAAATCTCTCACCACAACAACCTGTTATTATTACACCTTTCCAGAATCTGTCTCCCTAACTGCTCCTCAATGTCCCTGTTACTATAGGGTAGTCTATAAAATACACCCAGTAGAGTTACTGACCCCTTCCTGTTTCTGACTTCCACCCACAGAAAGTCTGTACACAATCCCTTCATGACTTCCTCCTTTTCTGCAGCCGTGATACTACCTCTGATCAAAAGTGCCATGTCCCCACCTCTTTTGCCTCCCTCTCTGTCCTTTCTGAAACATCTAAAGCCTGGCACTCGAAGTAACAATTCCTGCCCCTGAGCCATCCAAGTCTCTTTAATGACCACAACATCATAGCTCCAAGTACTGATCCACACTCTAAGCTCATCCGCTCTGTTCATAATACTCCTTGCATTAAAATAAACACATCTCAAACCATCGGTCTGAGTGCATCCCTTCTCTATCACCTGCCTATCCTCCCTCTCGCACTGTCTACAAGCTTTCTCTATTTAACACATACAGACAAGCTGGATGAACTCAGCAGGTTGGGCAGCATCCGTTAAAATGAGCAGTCAACATTTCGGGCTGAGACCCTTCAGCCCGAAACGTTGACTGCTCATTTCAACGGATGCTGCCCGACCTGCTGAGTTCATCCAGCTTGATTGTACATGTTGATTTGACCACAGCATCTGCAGTGTACTTTGTGTTAGCTTTCTCTATTTGTGAGCCAACCGCCTCTTCCTCCATCTCTTCAGCTTGGTTCCCATCCCTCAGCAATCCTAGTTTAAACTCTCCTCAGTAGCCTTCCCACTTCAGGATATCTTGGACACGATCAGAAACCATCCCAGATCCTGGCAACTGGGAGGCAAACTACCACCCGTGCTTCTTTCCTGCGTCCACAAAATCGCCTGTCTGACCCCCTAACTATAGAGCCCCTATCTCTGCTGCCATCCTCTTCCTTTCCCTACCCTTCTGAGCCACAGAGCCAGAGACTCTGTGCCAGAGGCACAGCCACTATTGCTTCCCCCAGGTAGGCCGCTCCACCCCACAACAGTACTCAACAGGGGTACAGTCACAGGAGTGCTCTCTAGCCTCTGACTCTTGCCCTTCCCTCTCCTGTTATTCACTTATCTGTCTCCCCAGGCCTCGGTGTGACCATCTGCCTATAACTCCTCTCTATCACCTCCTCTCTGGCTGACGTCCACATGCTTGCGCAGTCGTGCTCCGATCAAACCGCTGAAGAAATAACCATCTCCCTTTAAACTTTTCTCGCTGTTCTCACTGGCTGATGTCCATGCGCTTGCACAGTCGTGCCCCAATCAAAATGCTAAAGAAATAACATGACTGATCCTTTTATCCCCCTCCTCAGCCCTACTTCCCAGTCTTCTCCCCATAACCTAGCCAATCAAGAACCTATCAATCTCTGCCTTTTCTACACACAATGACCAGGCCTCCATAGCAGCCTGTGGTAACAAATTCCACAAATTCACCACCCTCTGACTAAAGAAATTACTCGGCATCTGTTTTAAATGGACACCCCCGCCTCACGCCCCACTATCCTGAGGCTGTGCCCTCTTGTCCTGAACTCCCCCACCATGGGAAACATCCTTTTCACATCTATTCTGTCTAGACCTTTCAACATTCAAAAGGTTTCAATGAGATCCCCCCTCATCCTTCTAAATACCATACAGACCCACATTTTAGGTCATATTTATGCAGAAATAGAGAAAATTCTGAAGTGTTCACAAACTTTCTAGCACCACTGTATGTCAGTGATATTAAACCCAATTCTGATTCTGAAAGAAAATGCTCCATCATTGAGCATCCCTATCCAAAATGATGAGTGGCCACAAAAGGAAATTGTCACATTTATGTCAAATATTAGCAAATCTTCAGAATTTCCCAAAGCATTTCACACAACTGATTCATTCACTCATATGTTCACACAATGTAGGAGGCAGTCATATAGCCCTTCTAGGTCATCTCTTAGAGCAGAGGTTCCCACCTTTTTATATGCCATGGAACCCTACCATTAACCAAGGGGTCTGTGGACCCCAGGTTGGGATCCCCTGCGAGCATGCCCTTTGTCCTATTCCCTCACTTATCTCCTTTATTATATTCTGACACATTTATTGCATTCTCCAATTCTCTATTTAATAGCACTGTAAGTGGTTTATAGGAATCAATTAACCTACCAGCCAGCATTTTCTTGGGACACAGCGACTTAAGACTACAAATACGACAGCTAACTTGGTTTAGCTAAATACAACTAATTAAATATTTCAGGTAGTAAGTGCATGTTGAGGAATCAAATGCCGGTCAGGACAGCCATTGGAATGGAAATCCCACTATCCACAAGCAGGACAGGAATCTTTTCATTTCGCATTCCATTCAAATAATTCTCGTTGAAAATTTGGCAAACTTGATCTGGACTTAAGTACCAGCCAAGATTGTGTGCAAAAGCCTTGTTTCAATTAGTGTCCAACTATCTGTAAGAAGTGCCTTGAAGACACATGCTGAATATCCCACCACCAGCTAATAGTATCTTATTGCTGGGAAGTGCAAAGTGAACCAAAATGGAGAATGAGGCTGCTACAACTCACCAGGAGCAGTGATCCCAAGAATTCCCAGACCACCAAGCTGCTTCCAGAACTCCTAAACAACAAAAAGAGGGAATTTAAGCAATAAATCAAATTGATGGGAATTGATGAAATCTAAAACACTTAACACACCGATACAGTGTAAAATTCTAAAATTCTGATGAGCTAGCATGCTCTACATTTTGGTAATCTGCTAATTCGGACTATTGCATGTTACTTATATGAATAGTTCATAACTCTTAATTTATTGTTTTTGCATGTTTTATACTACTGTGGGGTAATGCAAGGGGAGGAAAAGTATAGATACTTAACAACTACTGTTGGTGGGTTGGGGATCACTTTAAGAGGCTGGGCTGATGTGATGACATACTAATGTGAAGGCTTTAACTGTGCTTTATGTTTTGTGTTTGGTTGACAATAAAGGAGTTTTTTCACAGTTTCCCTTAAACTTAAAACACCTCTGTCGTTTTATTTACAAAAACCTACATTGATGATCCCGATGTTCTAGGACCATTCCAGAGTTATTCAACATGTCAGCCAATAAAGTCGCTTTGAATCTGTCAGTGTTTTGGGAGCAAAATGCTGTTGCTTGGTTTGTACAAGCCAAGGCCCAATTTGCACTGTGAGAAATCTCTGTATTTACAAAAACTTACACTATGATAATAAATTGTCCAGGAACCACATAAGTTGAAAGAGAGCAAGGGAACTGGGACCCCAGCAAGTAGAAAAGAAAAGCAGGAAGACTACCTGATGAGCCAGAGCATTTAGACTTCCAAAGAGTCAGATAGCAGATGGTTGTTTTACCACAGATCACTGCTACAAGATTCATTTGTTAAAGGATTTTTATAGCATGCTAACTTAAAATATAGTGGTCACTGTCTAGATCATTGATTTTTTTTTACTAATGAAGTCAAGGTTATATTTTAACCATACGTAACCAAATAAATTCTGTACCAAATAATGGAAGCTTGCAGGATGAAATCTCGTTGTCCTGGAGGACTCTTAGGAGAGGAAAATAGAGAATGACAGAGTGCAGACTCAATTACAGTTAGACAAGAGCGAGGTATAGAATGTAACATAATAATGTTTTTCAGGAAACTTCACTGGATTTGTGGATTTAGCAGGACAGAAGTGATGAGCGAGTCCTTGGTCTACTGGATAAGCAATTTTACTGGCTGAAGAGGATGCCATGGGGAAGAGGGCACCACTGCCTGTACAAAACAGTAAAAGATTCTCAGAAGGAAGCAAGCAGAATATTTCCTATAGACAGATCAAAAGAGGCAAGTTTTTTTTTGTTCAAGTTTTGTTCCCTTGGTAAAAATTGTGTATAATTTAGTTTTAATTTATACTTATAAAGTCATAGAACACTAAAGCACAGAAACAGGCCCTTCGACCCATCAAGTCAGTACTGAACTATTAATCCACCTAGTTCCATTGACCAGCAACTGGACCATAGCCCTCCACATCCTTCCTAACCATGCACCTATCCAAATTTCTTTTAAATGTTGAAATCGAACACATATCCATCACTTCTGCTAGCAGCTCATTAAAAACTCTCACCATCCTCTGAGTGAAGATTCCGCCCCCTTATGTTCCCCTTAAACATTCCACATTTCACTCTTAACCCATGACCTCTAGTTCTAGTCTCACCCAACCTCAGTGGAAAATGTGCTTGCAATTACCCTATCTCTCCTCCTCATAATTTTGTATACCTCTATCAAATCTTCCTTCACTCTTCTACATTCTAGGGAATAAAGACCTAAGCTATTCAACCTTTCCCTATAACCGAGGTCCTCAAGTCCTGACAACATCCTTGTAAATCTCCTCTGCACACTTTCAATGACTGACATTTTTTCCGCAGGTAGCTGTTATTAAGCCTCACAAACATCGTATGCAACTTCAAAATAACATCCTGACTCCTGTATTCAATACTTCGAGTTATGAAGGTCAACGTGCCAAAATCTAGGGCTGAAATGGCTAGCACAAGAGGGCACAGTTTTAAGGTGCTTGGAAGTAGGTAAAGAGGAGATTCAGGGGTAAGTTTTTTTTCACACAGAGAGTGGTGAGTGCGTGGAATGGGCTGCCAGTGACGGTGGTGGAGTGGATACAATAGGATCTTTTAAGAGACTCCTATACAGGTACATGAAGTTCTGAAAGAGAGAGGGCTACAGGTAACCCTAAGTAATTTCTAAGGACATGTTGGGCACAGCTTTGTGGGCCCAAGGGCCCGTATTGTGCTGCAGGTTTTCTATGTTTCTATCTCTCTTTATGTCCCTATCTACCCATGACACCACTTTCAAGGAATTGTGGACCTGTATTCCCAGATCTCTCTGCTCTATCACACTCCTCAGTGCCCTACTGCTCACCATGCATGTCCTACCCTGGTTTATCTGCCTAAAGCGTTACACCCCACACTTGTCTGCATTAAAGTCCACCTGCCATTTTTCAGCCCATTTTACCTACTGGTCCAGATCCCACTGCAAGCTTTGATGCTCTTCCTCACTGTCCACTATACCCCCAATCTTAGTGTCATCTGAAATTTTGCAGATCCAGTTTACTGCATTATCATCCAGATCATTAATTTAGATGACAATATACAAACACCATTTCCAGAAAAGTTGGGATATTTTCCAAAATGCAATAAGAACAAAAATCTGTGATATGTTAATTCACGTGAACCCTTATTTAACTGTCAAAAGTACAAAGAAAAGATTTTCAATAGTTTTACTGACCAACTTAATTGTATTTTGTAAATATACACAAATTTAGAATTTGATGGCTGCAACACACTCAACAAAAGTTGGGACAGAGTTAAAATAAGATTGAAAAGTGCACAGAATATTCAAGTAACACTGGTTTGGAAGACTCCACATTAAGCAGGCTAATTGGTAGCAGGTGAGGTATCATGACTGGGTATAAAAGTAGCGTCCATCAAAAGCTCAGTCTTTGCAAGCAAGGATGGGTCGTGGCTCACCCCTTTGTGCCAAAATTCGTGAGAATTGTTAGTCAGTTCAAAAGGAACATTTCTCAACGTAAGATTGCAGAGAATTTAGGTCTTTCAACATCTACAGTACATAATACTGTGAAAAGGTTCAGAGAATTCAGAGACATCTCAGTACGTAAAGGGCAAGGTCGGAAACCACTGTTGAATGCGCGTGATCTTCGAGCCCTCAGGCGGCACTGCCTAAGAAACCATCATGCTACTGTGCCAATTATAGCCACCTGGGCTCAGGAGTACTTCGGAAAACCATTGTCACTTAACACAGTCCGTCGCTGCATCCAGAAATGCAACTTGAAACAGTATTACTCAAGGAGGAAGCCATACATCAACACTATGCAGAAACACCGGCGAGTTCTCTGGGCCCGAGCTCATCTCAGATGGACCGAAAGACTGTGAAACCGTGTGCTGTGGTCAGATGAGTCCACATTTCGTCTAGTTTTCAGAACAAACTGGCGTCGAGTTCTCCATGCCAAAGATGAAAACGACCATCCTGATTGTTATCAGCGAAAGATGCAAAAGCCAGCATCTGTGATGGTATGGGGGTGCATCAGTGCCCACGGCATGGGTGAGTTGCATGTATGTGAAGGTACCATTGACTCTGAGGCGTATATTAGGATTTTAGAGAGACATATGTTGCCATCAAGGCGACGTCTCTTCCCGGGACGTCCATGCTTATTTCAGCAGGACAATGCCAGACCATATTCTGCATGGGCTACAACAGCGTGGCTTTGTAGACACAGAGTGCGTGTGCTTGACTGGCCTGCTGCCAGTCCAGATCTATCTCCTATTGAAAATGTATGGTGCATCATGAAGAGGAGAATCAGACAACGGAGACCACGGACTGTTGAGCAGCTGAAGTCTTATATCAAGCAAGAATGGACAAAATTTCCAATTGCAAATCTACTACAATTAGCACCCTCAGTTCCAAAACGATTAAAAAGTGTTATTAAAAGGAAAGGTGATGTAACACAATGGTAAACATGCCTCTGTCCAAACTTTTGTTGAGTGTGTTGCAGCCATCAAATTCTAAATTTGTGTATATTTACAAAATACAATTAAGTTAGTCAGTAAAACTACTGAAAATCTTTTCTTTGTACTTTTGTCAGTTAAATAAAAGTTCACGTGAATTAACATATCACATTTTTGTTTTTATTGCATTTTGGAAAATATCCCAACTTTTCTGGAAATGGGGTTTGTAGATCCCTGTGGCGTATCACTTGTCATAGGCCTCCAATTAGAGATGCAACCACCAACTACCATTCTCTGTGTTCTCCCACGAAGCCAATGTCTGATCCAATTTACTATCTCATCCTGATTGCCAAGTTTCTGAACCTTCTTGACTAACCTCCCAGATAGTATCTTGTCAAAGGCCTTAATAAAATTCACGTAGACAACACCCACTGCCTTGCCTTCATCAACTTTTCTGCTACCTTCCTTGAAAAGCTCTTTAAGATTGATTAGATACACCCACCACACCAAAAACTATATTGCCTATCCCTAATTTTCCCTATCTATCGAAATACTTAAATCTTTAGAATACCTTCCAAAAACACTACTTGGAAGTGTTTTCAAAGTGTTTTCAAACACTACTTACATCCACTACTGATGTCAGGCTCACCAGCCTATAATTTTCTGGCCCATTCTTAGAGCCTTTTTCAAACAATGGAACAACATTAGCAATCTTCCAATCCTCACCCATAGCTGAAGTTCCCAAGGTGAGCACATGCGCAAACACACACATCTTTTGCTACTAACGCACAAAGGAATTTAAACTGCGCACAAAAGATCGTCACCCTCTATTTCATTGACATGTTAAGTATAATTCATGATCATTTTCACATCACATTTTCTTTTTCTGGTTTTTGATGAGGACAGTGTTGACAACGTGGAGCTTGCGATGATTTGTCTGTAGATTTTAGAACTGGCTTATTTATACTGTTTTTAATTGAAGAAATTACTCAGTGTGCTCATGTTGTTGTCGCTGGGCAAAAAATTGCCCAGAACAAGATTTTTGTGCACACTGATCATTACAAATTAGTAGGAAGATTATCCGTGTCCAAGGATGTTTGAAATATCTTTGCTAGGGCCCCTGCAATTTCTGCACTAACCTCGCATGAGGAGCAAGGGAACACCTTGTCAGAAACTGGGGATTTATCTACCCTAATTTGCCTCAAGACAGTAAACACCTCCTTTGTAATCGGTATACAGTCCATGACTTCAACTGGTGCAGAGACCCTGTGTTTGTCTCCTGACTGAACACAGACGCAAAAAGTTCAATGCAATACATAATATAGAAGAGAAAAAAATAATAAATAAAATAAAAATAATAATAACTAAATCAATTACAGTATACATATTTTGAATAAATTTCAAAAGGCGCAAAAACAAAAAAACTGTATATTTTTTAAAAAGTGAGGTAGTGTTCACGGATTCAATGACCTTTTAGGAATCGGATGGCAGAGGGGAAGAAGCTGTTCCTGAATCGCTGAGTGTGTACCTTCAAGCTTCTGTACCTCCTAGCACATGGTAGCAGTGAGAAAAGGGCAAACCTCTTAATATATCTGTAGAAGCCCTTAGGATTCTCCTTCACTTTCTCTGCTGGAGCAAACTCATGTGTTCTTTTCACCCTCCCAATTTCCCACTTCAGAATCAGAATCAAGTTTATCATCACCAGCATGTGACGTCAAATTTGTTAACTTAGCAGCAGCAGTTCAAACTCCTAATAAAGCACAACCGCTGTCTTGCCTTCTTTATAACTACATTGATATGTTGGGACCAGGTTAGATCCTCAAAGATCTTGACACCCAGGAACTTGAAGTTGCTCACTCTCTCCACTTCTGATCCCTCTATGAGGATTGGTATGTGTTCCTTCGTCTTCCCTTCCTGAAGTCCACTATCAGCTCTTTCTTCTTACTGACAGAGTGCCAGGTTGTTGCTACGGGATCATTCCACTAGTTCACATATCTCACACCTGTACGCCCTCTCGTCACCACCTGAGATTCTACCAACAATGGTTGTATCATCAGCAAATTTATAGATGGTATTTGAGCTTCACCTAGCCACAGATCTGGCCTTCAGCAGATGACATACCTCCTGGTTCATCCACGGCTTTTGGTTTGGGAATGTACAGTAAGTCTTTGTGGGCTCACACTCATCCACACAGGTTTTAATGAAGTCAGTAACAACTGCAGCATACTCATCCAGGTTCAAAGATGAAGCCCTGAATACAGTCCAGTCCACCGATTCAAAGCAGTCCTGTAGGTGCTCCTGTGCTTCCCTTGTCCAAACCTTCTTGGTCCTCACTGCTGGCGCTGCAGTCTTCAGTCTCTGCCTTTTCTCAGGGAGTAAAAGTACAGCCAGGTGATCAGACTTCCTGAAGTGAGGGCATGGAATAGCACGATAGGCACTCTTGATCCAATGTGTCATTTCCTCTGGTACTGCAAGTGATCTGTTGATGGTAATTGCTTAGTGATTTTTTCAGACTGGCCTGGTTAAAATCTCCCAAAACGTTAGTGAAGGCATTAGGGTGCACTGTTTCATGCATATTGATCTCATTACTCAAATCATCTAAAGCCTGCTTGACATTGGCCTGAGGTGGAATGTAAACTGCTACCAAAATGACCAGACAGAACTCCCGTGGTAGGTAAAAAGGATGGCACTTTACTGCTAGATATTCCAGGTGTGGTGAGCAGCACTGGGACAACACTGATATATTTGTGCACAAAGAGGAGTTGATCATGAGGCATACTCCTCCACCTTTGCTTTTGAGAGACTCTATAGATCTATCCTGACGGTGTATAGAAAACCCATCAATCTGAATCGCTGTATCTGGTACAGAAGAGGTTAACCAGGATTCTGTGAAACAAGGGCACACGCAGTCCTAATGTCTCTCTGATTCAGCACCCTGGCTCTGAGATCATCGATTTTATTCACTAGAGTCTGCACGTTCGCCAGCAAGATAGTCGGTATAGGGAGTTTAAAACCCTGTTTTCTTAAACGCACTTGTAATCCTGATCTACACCCACGCTTCCTCGGAGGTGTCCTCTGTGGGCATTTCCGACCACAATCAGGGGTGTTTCCATTGGTTTTAAGCAGCAATAGTTCGTGAAGACATCTTTGTTGACTGTACTGACCTTGGAAGCAGTTGTGCTTTTTAGCTGTATCAGGCTGAAACGGGAATATTTAATCATATCCATTGAGAGTACTGCTGCCCCAGAACTTGAGTACTTAAGAGTTCTCTTGCATTTCTTATACTCAAGTACTTCATTTCCTCCTTCCTGCCTCTACCTGCTACGCACCTCCTTTTTCTTAACCGTGGCCGCCTTCTCTTGAAAACCAAGGTTCCCTAAACGTGTTATCCTTGCCTTTTATTCCAACAGGAACAAACAAATTCTGCATTCTCACAATTTCACTTCTGAAGGCTGCCCACTTAACAAGTACACCTTTGCCAACTTGCCAGATCTTTTCTAATACCATCAAAATTGGTTGCTCTCCAACTTAGAATCTCAATCTGAGGATCAGACCTATCCATCTGTATAATTATATTGAAACTAATGGCAATATGATCACTAGCTACAAACATCTATTACCTGCCCTATATCATTTCCTAATAGGGCATTGAGTATCGTATTCTCTCTAGTTGGGATTTTGATTAAGGAAACTTCCATGAACACATTTGACAAACTCTATTCCATCCAGTCCTTTCATGATAAGGGAGTCCAAAACAATATGTGGAAAGTTAAAAATGACCTATTATTAAACCTTACATTTCTTGCAACAGTCTGTGATCTCTCTACAAATTTGTTCCTCTAAATCCTATGGACTCTTGGTGGTCTGTAATATGAATATGGTCATCCCTTTTTATTCCTCAGTTCCATCCATATAGCCTCTAGTCTGAGCAATGCCATTACATTTTCGTTGATTAATAATGCCACCCCCATTTAATTCTTCCCACTCTATTACGTTTAAAGCAACAGAGCCCCAGAACATTGTGCTACCAGTCCTGCCCCTCATGCAGGTAATTCTCAATAATACAATGTCAGAATTCCATGTTCTGATCCACATCCTAACTCATCCATCTTTCCTACAGTATTCCTTACATTGAAATATACACAACTTAGAACATTAGTCCCACCATGTTCAACCTTTCAACTCCTGACTTTGTATGTAGGCTTAACAACATTCCCCACAAACACTCCACTACCTGCTCTAGTTCCCACCCCCCTGCAACTCTAGTCTGAACCCTCCTCCACACCCCACACCCCATGCAACACCAGCAAACCTTCACACAAGGATATTAGTTCTCCTCCAGTTCACATGCAAACTGTCCCGTTTGTATAGGTCCCACCTTCCCAGTGATCCAGAAATTTGAAGCCCTCCTTCAGGCACCATCTTGTTAGCTGTGTGTAAAAGTGCATGATTTTCCTCGCCTCACTAGCGCATGCACGTGTAGCAATCCAGAGATCACAACTCTGGAGGTCCTGTCATTTAACTTGGCATCTAACTCCTTGAACTCAGTTTGCAGGACCACATCTCCCTTCCTACCCATGTCATTGGTACCAACATGGACCACAACCTCTGGTTTCTTTTTTGTGAATCCTCTTATGTGCTAAGACCCTGCTGCAATTATGTTTTTCATTCTAACTGAATTCAAAAATCAGAGGTGCAAAGGGATTTGGGTGTCCTCAAGCAGGATTCCCTAAAGGTTAATTTGCAGGTTGAATCAATGGTGAGAAAGGTGAATGTGATGTTAGCATTCATTTCAAGAGGACTAGAGTATAAAAGTAAGGATATAATGCTGAGTCTATGAGGCCTCACAGAGTATTATGTGCAATTTGGGCCCCCCATTAAGAAAGGATGTGCTGACTTTGGAGAGGGTTCAGAGGAGGTTCACAAGAATGATTCTGGGAATGAAAGGGTTATTATATAAACAATGATTGAAGGCTCTGGACCCACACTCACTGGAATTTCGAAGAATGAGGACATATTTCATTGAAACCTATTGAATGTTGAAAGACCTAGATAGAGTGGATGTGAAGAGGATGTTTCCTTTGGTGGGGGAGTCTAGAACCAGAGGACACACCCTCAAAATAGAGGGACATCATTTAGAACAGAGATGAGCAGGAATTTCTTTAGCCAGAGGATGTGAATCTGTGGGATTCATTGCCACAACTGGCTATAAAGACCAGGGCACTGGGTTCATTTAAGATAGAGATTAATAGGTTATTGATTAGTCAGGGCGTGAAAGGTTATGGGCAGAAGGCAGAAGAATGGGGTTGAGAGGGAAATAGATCAGCCATGGTGAAATGGCAGACATCTTTGTAAATCTCCTCTGCACCCTTTCCATGGTTTCCACGGCCTTCCTGTAGTGAGGCGACCAGATCTGAGCACAGTACTCCAAGTGGGGTCTGACCAGGGTCCTATATATGAAATGATGGACAAGGAGTAGGTAGCCACCATGGACTTGAATGCAAGAGATGCAGGAAGATGGAAGGTACCTGGATTGTAATCACTGACATTTTACAAATAAAATTTCCAGTATCTGCAATTGGACTTATAGGCTATAATTTAGAAAGAAACAACTGAAGGTTTGTTAGATTGAATCTGAAGGATGTAGAAAGATTTTGGGTTTTTTTTTAAGATGTAAAATACTGCAGATATAAATTAATGAGTTACAAAGTGAAGACCAAAGCATTCCAAGTCAAATTTTACCTCGTTGTAACATTTGGTTCTTTTCAAGAGAAGTTTTGATATTGGGAATTATATTGATGTCTACTTTTAAACTTTCAGATATCAACCAATGACTTATAGACAAAGTTCTGAGCCATATGTAACATCACATTTACCCTCAACTCTGGAAAGTCATTCCTCTGGTCGATTTCCTGGGCCTTGGGAACGAGGTGATCTTGGCAGAACTTATGAACCATCTGTCGAAGCTGTTTTGTGGAGAGAGAGAGAACATCCATAGTTATTACTAGAATTTAAAGAATAATTTAATTTGTTCATCCATGTAGACGGAAAACTAGCTGGAAGAAATGCAATAAAATTAAAGAGAAATACTGCAGTTTTCAAGGACTGTGCAATCCTACAGGCATTTTCCTTGCTGCATGCATGAGATTATCCTTAATGCTTAAGACGTAAAGATAGCACAACCTACTGTATTATCAACTGTCTCTCCGGTGAGGGAAAGAAACAATGTGTGTGTCACTTGCTGATGATACACAACTTGATGGGATTGTGAGCAAGGAAGAGGGGGAAGTAAAGAGGCTTCAGGGGATACAGGAAAGCTGAATGAGTGGGCAGGCGTATTGTAATGTGGAAAAATGTAGTTATTCCCTTTGGTGCCCAAAGAAAAGAAAGCTTTTTTTTAAATGTAATGAGATATTGAATGATATTGATTTTTAAGGGGATCTAGATATCCTTGTATACAAATCACCGAAACCCAACATGCAGATTATTATGGAAGGAAACATTCAGTTGCTCTGTATTATAAGGATGTGAGTACAGGAATAAAGAGGTCTTACTGCACTATACAGGACAGTCACTTTGTTGTGACTCCACCTGGAGTACTGGGTACAATTTTAGTCTCCTTAGCTTAAAGAATATACTTGGCATAGAGGGGCTACAGTAAAAATATACTAACCGATTTTAGGAACACTTGATTTGGTGTATGAGACCGAGCAGACTAGGCGAGGGTGTCACTTGGGAGGAACGAGAAAGGCTTTCATTGAGACCGAGCAGACTAGGCAAGGGTCTAGTTTAGAGGAATGAGAGAGGCTTTCATTGAGATTGAGCAGACTAGGCAAGGGTCTAGTTTAGAGGAACAAGAAAGGCTTTCATTGAGATTGAGCAGACTAGGCAAGGGTCTAGTTTAGAGGAATGAGAGAGGCTTCCTGACAGTTTATGAGACACCATCAGGATCGATCTACAGAGTCTCTCAAAAGCAGAGGTGGAGAAGTATGCCTCATGATCAACTCTCCTTGGTGTATAAATATATCAGTGCTGTCCTAATTCTGCTCAACAGACCTGCAATATCTAGCAGTAAAGTGCCATTCCTTTTACTACCACGGGAGTTCTCTGGGATCATTTTGGTAATAGTTTACATTCCACCTCAGGCCAATGTCAAGCAGGCTTTAGATGATCTGAGTAATGGGATCAACATGCACGAAACAGCACACCCTAATGCCTTCACCATCGTTTTGGGAGATTTTAACCAGGCAGTCTGAAAGAAATCACTAAGCAACTACCATCAACAGCTCACTTGCAATACCAGTGGAAACGACACACTGGACCATTGCTACACAACCATCAAGAACGCCTATCGTGCTATTCCACGCCCTCACTTCGGGAAGACTGATCACCTAGCTGTACTCCCTGAGCATAGGCAGAGACTGAAGACTGCAGCACCAGCAGTGAGGACCAAGAAGGTATGGATAAAGGAATCACAGGAGCGCCTGCAGGACTGCTTTGAATCGGTGGACTGGACTGTATCCAGGGATTCATCTTCGAGCCTGGATGAGTATGCTGCAGTTGTTACTGACTTCATTAAAACCTGTGTGGATGAGTGTATTCCCACAAAGACTTACTGTACATTCCCAAACCAAAAGCCGTCCTGTACCAGAAAACCAGGTATGATTTGCAGAGGGCTATTTCAAGGGCCAAGAGACAATTTTGAATGAGGTTGGAGGTGACGTTGGATGCATGGCAACTCTGGCAGGGTCTGCAAGACATTACTTCCTACAAAGCGAAATCCAACAGCATAAATAGCAGCAATGCTTCACTACCAGATGAACTCAACGCCTTCTATGCCCACTTTGAAAGGGAGAATGCATCTACAGCTGTGAAGGTCCCTGCTGCACCTGATGACCCTGTGATCTCCAAATCAGAGGCTGATGTTAGGCTGTCTATAAAGAGAGTGAACCCTTGCAAGGTGGAAGGTCCCGATGGAGTACCTTTGGAAACCTGTGCCAACCAATTGGCGGGAGTATTCAAGGACATTTTCAACCTCTCATTGCTACAGGCAGAAGTTCCCACTTGCTTCAAAAAGGCAACAATTATACCAGTGGCCAAGAAGAATAATGTGGACTGCCTTAATGACTATCACCCTGTAGCACTCACATCTACAGTGAGGAAATGCATTGAGAGGTTGGTTATGTCTGGACTGACTCCTGCCTCAGCAAGGACCTGGATACATTGCAATTTGCCTTTCGCCACAATAGGCCAACGGCAGATGCAATCTCCATGGCTCTCCACACGGCCTTAGACCACCTGGACAACACAAACACCTACGTCAGGATGCTGTTCATTGACTATAGCTCAGTATTTAATACCGTAATTCCCAAAATCCTGAATGAGAGGTTGCAGAACCTGGGCCTCTGTACCTCCCTCTGCAATTGGATCCTCGGCTTCCTAACCAGAAGACCACAATCTGTGTGGATTGGTGGTAACATATTCTTCTCGTTGATGATCAACACTGGCGCACCTCAAGGGTGTGTGCTTGGCCCACTCTACTCTCTATATACACATGACTGTGTGGCTAGGCACAGCTCAAATGTCATCTATAAATTGTTGGTAGAATCTCAGGTGGTGATGAGAGGGCATACAGGAGTGAGATATGCAAACTAGTGGAATGTTGTCACAGCAACAACCTGGCACTCAACATCAGTAAGCCGAAAGAGCTGATTGTGGACTTCAGGAAGGGTAAGACGAAGGAACACATACCAATCCTCATAGAGGGATCAGAAGCGGAGAAAGTGAGCAGCTTCAAGTTCCTGGGTGTCAAGATCTCTGAGGATCTAACCTGGTCCCAATATATCGATGTAGTTATAAAGAAGACAGCTGCTATACTTCATTATGAGTTTGAAGAGATTTGGTATGTCAACAAATACACTCAAAAACTTCTACTGTTATACAGTGGAGAGCATTCTGACAGGCTGCATCACTGCCTGGTATGGGGGGGGGGGGGGGGCTACTGCACAGGACCGAAAGAAGCTGCAGAGGGTTATAAATGTAGTCAGCTCCATCTTGGGTACTCGCTTACAAAGAACCCAGGACATCTTTAGGAAGCAGTGCGTCAGAAAGGCAGCGTCTATTATTAAAGACCTCCAGCACTCTGGACATGCCCTTTTCTCACTGTTACCATGAGGTAGGAGGCACAGAAGCCTGAAGGCACACACACTGAACGATTCAGGAACAGCTTCTTCCCCTCTGCCATCCAATTTCTAAATGGACATTGAACCCTTGGACACTACCTCACTTTTTAAAAACAAATATACATTATTTCTGTTTTTTGCACGTTTGATTAACTTGTTTATTTTTTTTTCTCTTCTAGATTATGTATTGTATTGAACTGCTGCTGCTAAGTTAACAAATTTCACGTAACATGTGGTGATCAAAAACCTGATTCTGAATCATACAACATTCTCAAACGGTTACTGGACACAGGGTGGATGTTTCCCCTGTTGAAGAGTCTAGAATCAGAAGTCACAGTGTCAGGACATTTCAGACTGAGATGAGGAGAAATTTCTTCATTCAGTTGATGAAGGATCACGGGCATTCACTACCCTAGAGGACTGTGGAGGCTTAGGCACTGAGTTAGTTCAAAATACAGATCAAAATATTTCTGGATGTGAATGGAATTAGAGACAGTGCTGTAAAATGGGGCTGAGGAAGAAGATCAGTCATGCTCTTGATGAATGGTAAAGCCAAGCAACACACACAAAATGCTGGAGGAACTTAGCAGGCCAGGTAGCGTCTAAGGAAAACAGTAGTCAACATTTTTGGCCAAGACCCTTCATCAGGACTGGAGAAAAAAAGATGAGGAGTCAGAGTTAGAAGGTGGAGAGGGAAGGAAGAAACACGAGGTAATAGGTGAATCTGGGGGGGGGGGAGGGGTGAAGTAAAGAGCCAGGATGTTGATTAGTGAAAGAGAAAGACAAGGGGGAGAAGCACCAGAGGGAAGTGATGGGCAGCTAAGGAGATGAGATGAAGGGAAAATGGGAATGGGGAATGGTGAAGTTAGGGGGGGGGGGGGGGGGCATCACTGGAAGTTACAGAAATCGACGCTCGTACCATCAGGTTGGAGGCTACCCAGACAGAACATAAGGTGTTGTTCCTCCAATCTGAGTGTGGCCTCATCACGACAGTGGAGGCGGCCATGGACTGAGAGGTCAGAATGGGAATGGAAAGTGGAATTAAAATGGGTAGCCACTGGAAGATCCCGCTTTTTCTGGTGGATGGAGCATAGGTGCTTGGCGAAGTGGTCTTCCAATATATGTCCAGTCTCACCGGAACACCGGATACAGTAGATGACCCCAACAGACTGACAGGTGAAGTGTCACCTCCATTGGAAGGACAGTTTGGGACCTGAATGGTAGTGAGTGAGGTGGTGTTGGGGCAGGTGAAGCATTTGTTCCACTTGCAAGGATAAGTGCCAGGAGGGACAGCAGCGGGGAGGGATGAATGGACAACGGAGTTGCATAGGAAGCAATCCCTGTGAAAAGCAGAAAGTGGGTAGGAAGGGAAAGACATGCTTAGGGATAGGATCTAGTTGGAGATGGCGGAAGTCCCGTCCAGGGATGCTTACCGTGAAGAAGCTTAAATTACTTCTGCCATCTCCCAAGAGAGAATTTGTAGAATGCCGACAAGATGGCTTTTTAGAAAAGCCTGTGATTGAGCCCACGAGAATCAACTATTCTGGATTGGTGTTGTGTAATGAACTGAATTTGATTAGGGAGCTTAAGGGAAAGGAACCCTTTAGAAGGCAGTGATGATAATATGATAGAATTTACCCTGCAATTTGAGAGGGAGAAGCTGAAAAATGTATCAGCGTTACAATGGAGTAAAGGGAATTAGAGAGGCATGAGAGAAGAGCTTTCTAGTGGTGCTAGAAAGTTTGTGATCTCTGTACAATTTTCACTATTTCTGCATAACTATGACCAAAAATGTGATCAGATCTTCACACAATTCCTACAACTAGATAAAGAGCACCCAGTTAAATAAATAACACAAAAAGTTATATATTTTCATTTACTTATTGAGAAAATGATCCAATATTACATGTATTTGTTGGAAAAAGTATGTGCACTGTTCCTTTCAGTAATTATGTGACCCCCCCCCCCCCCCCCATACACCAATAACTTCAACCAAACATTTCTGGTTACTGTTGATCAGGACTGCACATCAGCTTGGAGGAACTTTAGGCCATTCCTCCTTACAGAAATGCTTCAGCTCTGGGACGTTGGTAGGTTCCTTGCATGTACTGCTTGCTTCAGGTCATTCCACAACATTTCTATAGGATTAAGATCAGGATTTTGTCTCAGCCACTCCAAAACACAAATTTTCTTCTTTTTAAACCATTCTGTTGTTGATTTAGCCTTGGCTTTCTAATCATTGTCTTGTTGCATTATTCAACTTCCATTAAGCTGCAGGTGACAGACTGCTACCCGGACAATATCCTGTAAAATGTATTGACACAATTTTGAATTCATTGTTCCCTCAATGATTGCAAGCTGTCCAGGCCCTGAGACAGCAAAGCAGCCCCAAGCCAGAATGCTCCTTCCACCATGCTTCACAGTTGGGATGAGGTTTTGGCATTGATGCATTGTGCCCTTTTTCCTCCAAACATAGCAATGTACATTTCTGCCAAAAATGAACCTGGACATGCCTCTCAGTGGGACAGCATGTTGGCGACAGTGATCACAATTCTATCTCCTTTACCATAGCATTGGAGAGGGATAGGAACAGACAAATTAGGAAAGTGTTTAATTGGAGTAAGGGGAAATATGAGGCTATCAGGAAGGAACTTGGAGGCAAAAATTAGGAACAGATGTTCTCAGGGAAATGTATGGAAGAAATGTGGTAAATTTTCAGGGGATATTTGCGTGGAGTTCTGCATAGGTACATTCCAATGAGACAGGGAAAGGACGGTAGGGTACAGGAACCATGGTGTACAAAGGTTGATGTAAGTCCTAGTCAAGAAGAAAAGCTTATGAAAAACTAGGCTAGCAGGAAGGGACTTAAGAATGAAATTAAGAGAGCCAGAAGGGGCCATGAGAAGGCCTTGGCTGACAGGATTAAGGAAAACCCCAAGGCATTCTACAAGTATGTGAAGAGCAAGAGGATAAGATGTGAGAGAATAAGACCAATCAAGTGTGACAGTGAAAAATTGTGTGTGGAATGGGAGGAGATAGCAGAGGCACTTAAAGATTACTTTGCTTCAGTATTCACTACGGAAAAGGATCTTGGCTGTTGAAGGGATGACTTACAGCAGATTGAAAAGCTTGAGCATATAGATATTAAGAAAGAGGATGAGCTGGAGCTTTTTGAAAGCATCAAGTTGGATAAGTCTCCAGGACCAGATGAGATATACCCCAGGCTACTGTGGGAAGCAAGAGAAGAGATTGCTAAGCCTCTGATCTTTGCATCATCAATAGGGACAGGAGAAGTTCCTGAGGATGGAGGGTTGCAGATGTTGTTCTCTTATTCAAGAAAGGGAGCAGAGACAGCTCAGGAAATTACAGACCAGTGAGTCTTACTTCAGTGGTTGGTGAGTTGATGGAGAAGATCCTGAGAGGCAGGATTTATGAACATTTGGAGAGGTATAATATCATTAGGAATAGTCAGCATGGCTTTGTCAAGGGCAGGTCGTGCCTTATGAGCCTGATCGAATTTTTTGAGGATGTGACTAAACACATTGATGAAGGAAGAGCAGTAGATGTAGTGTATATGGATTTTAGCAAGGCATTTGATAAGGTACCCCATGCAAGATTTATTGAGAAAATAAGGAGGCATGGGATCCAAGGGGACATTGCTTTGTGGATCCAGAACTGGCTTGCTCACAGAAGGCAAAGAGTTTTGTAGACGGGTCATATTCTGCACAGAGGTCGGTGTCCAGTGGTGTGCCTCAGGGATCTGTTCTGGGACCCCTATTCTTCGTGATTTGTAAATGACTTGGATGAAGAAGTGGAGGGATGGGTTAATAAGTTTGCTGACAACACAATGGTTGGGGGTGTTGTGGATAGTGTGGAGGGCTGTCAGAGCTTACAGTCGGACATTGATAGGATGCAAAACTGAGCTGAGAAGTGGGAGATGGAGTTCAGCCCATAGAAAGGGTGCAGAGGAGATTTTCAAGGATGTTGCCTAGATTGGTGAGCAGGCCTTATGAGAATAGGTTGAGTGAACTTGGCATTTTCTCCTTGGAATGACAGAGGATGAGAAGTGACCTGATAGAGGTGTATAAGATGATGAGAGGCATTGATCATGTGGATAGTCAAAGGCTTTTTCCCAGAGCTGAAATGGCTAACATGAAAGCGCTGAGTAACCCTAGGTAATTTCTGATGTAAGGCCATGTTCGGCACAGTTTTGTGGGTCAAAGGGCCTGTATTGTGCTGTAGGTTTTTCTATGTTGAATTGCATTGCACATTGTGCTTTTGGTGTGATTTTTATAGGATGCTCACTCCTAGGGAGAGTAGCATCAGTACTAAGTTTCTTCCAGTTGTAGACAATTTCTCTTACTGTAGACTGATGAACACTCAGGTCTTTAGAAATGCTTTTGTAGCCTTTTCCAGCTTCATGCATCTCTACAATTCTTCTTCTAAGGTTTTGATCGAGACATAGTGCACATAAACAGATCTTTCTTGAGAAGAGCAGGCTTTGTCAGCAACCTGACTTTGTGGATCTTTTTTTATTGGGCAGGGCTTACACCTCACAAATCACAACTCCAATCTCATCTCATTGGTTGGTACACTTGACTCCAAATAGTTTTTGTAGATGGCTTTACCTCAGAGATTCACATACTTTTTCCAACAAATACTTGTATTTGGATCATTTTTCTCAATAAATAAATGAACAAATATAATGTCTTATTTATTTAATTGGGTTCTCTTTATTTAGTTTTAGTACTCGTGAAGATCTGATCACATCTTAGGTCATATTTATGTAGAATTCTACAGGGTTCACAAACTTTCTAGCACCACTGTTTTGGACTGCTGGAAATTGACACTGAAGATTTAGTAATTGGGGACATGGAAATGACAGAAAAATGAAGATACCAGGAGTACGCTGCAAGTTCAAGAGTGTCAGGGGTCAAAACTGAGCATAGTTGCTATTATTAGGGAGAAGGTGCTTGGGAAACTGAATGGTCTGAAGGTAGATAGCTCACGTGGACTTGATGGACTACACCCCAGGGTTCTGAAAGAGGTAGCAGAAGAGATTGTGGAGGCATTAGCAATGATCTTTCAAGAATCACTAGATTCAGGAATAGTTCTGGAAAACTGGAAAATTTCAAATGTCTGATTGGCTCCCAGTGACTAGTGGTGTTCGACAATGATTAGTCTTGGGAACGCTTCTTTTTACATTGTATGTCAATGATGATGGAATTAATGGCTTTGTGGTCAAGTTTGCAGGCGATACAGATAGGTTGATGAGCAGTTAGTGCTGAGGAAGCAGGGAGACCTCAGAATGACTTGGCCAGATTAGCAGAATGGGCAAAGAAGTGGCAAATGGAATGCTGTGTCAGAAAGTGTATGGCAGGCATGGGCAAACTACGGCCCGCGGGCCATATGCGGCCCGTTAAGCTTTTTAATCCGGCCCGCAGAACTTGATGAAATTATATTAATAAACCTTGTTAACACCTCAGATCCATCCTGAGAATCGCCACAACAAAACTAAATCCAGACTTTGATGCGCTGGCTAAAAAGGGAGACCAACAACACTGTTCCCACTGAAATTAAAAATAAGTTTCTTCGTTGTGTTATGTAAAAAAATGCATTTGAAAATATTTTTTTCAATAAGCCTTACATGTTACATGTCATTTCTGTTAAGTGATGGACATGAGTAGTGCGCAGTTGCACGTACGTTCTCAAAATAAAAAATGCGCTCCAGATCAAATAACGCGCTCCGCATACTGGCGCGCTGTCACTGTTCTGTCAGTGACACTGGTCGTTGTTGAGTTTTGGCACAGGGGACAATTGAATAAGAAGGAGCAGGACAAGTAGACCTGCATCTCCTACCGTTTTTGAAATAAAGACAGTCAGGAGGAGAGTGATGATGATAATATCTTGAAGGGTAACAGAATTTTCAGTGCTTTAAAATAATAACTGTTACTATTAAAAAAAAAGCTGTATTTTATTCATTTAATTTTCAGTGTTTTAAAAGTCATTTCAATAAATAGCTAAATACCATGGGACTTCAAAGACAGATATTTTGTTGTAATGCATTTGTTCATTTTCAATTGAAATTAAAGCACATGTTTTCTACATATCCCATGATATTTTATTTTCTCTTATGAGGTGTATTACCAAAACACTCCGTCCATCTGCTCCTGGTCCGGCCCCCCTGTCAAATTTTAGAACCCTTTGTGGCCCACAAGTCAAAAAGTTTGCCCACCCCTGGTGTATGGTCATGCACTTTGGTAGAAGGAATAATTGTGCATTCTATTTTCTAAATGGGAAGAAAATTCAAAAATCCGAGTTGCAAAGGGACTTGGAATTCATTGTGCAAGATTCCTTAAAAATTAATTTGCAGTTTGATTTGCTGGTGTGGAAGGCAAATGCAATGTCAACATTCATTTCAAAAGGACTAGAATATAAAAGCAAGAATGTAATGCTGAGGCTTTATAAGGCACTGGTGAAGCTTCACTTTAAGTATTGTGAGCAGTTTTGGGCCCCTTATTTAAGAAAGAATGTGCTGACATTGGACTGGATTCAGAGGTGGTTCGCGGGAATGACTCCAGAAATGTAAGGGTTATCATATGAGAAGCGATTGATTACTCTGAGCCTGTACTCACTGAAATTTAGAAGAATGGGGGGATCTCATTGAAAGTTATAGAATGTTGAAAGGCCTAAATAGAACAAATAGGAGTAAATGCCACACTTGGAAGTACTATGGTCACAGTGTTATAGGAAAAATGTGGTTAAACTGGAAAGTGAGCAGATATGAAAGGTATGGATAAGATGGATGATAACAGTCTTTTCTCCCCAGGGTAAGAGAGACCAAAACTAGGAGACTTTTTTTTAGGGTGAGAAATTTAAAAGTGCTTGAGGCAATTTTTGGATGCAGAGGTTGGTGAGTATATGGAACAAGCTGCCAGAAGTGGTTGAAGCAAGTACAATCATTTCATTTAAGAAGCATTTGGATAGAGATATAGAAGTACTGGGCTTAGAGGGATATTGGAAGAATTCAAAATATTGAGAGTAGTGGATGGATACCATGGTTGACATGGACTTATTGGGCCAAAGGGCTGTATCCATGCTGTTTTGCCTGATGACTCTAATCCTTCGGGTAATCTGTAATCTCCATGGTAAGACAAAGCCTTATAAAATACCTAAGAAACTGATAGAAGTTGGGGTAGTCCACTTGGTCCTGCAGTTTGACTGAACCTCTAACTCAATACCTGCTCTCTCTCCATTACCCTAATGTCCTTTGTGACAGCCCAATCAGCAGCAGGAACAGGCCACAGTGACAAGGTTTCTGACAGGTCTGCGACGTTTGTTTAAATAGAGAGCTTCACAAACAATCAGACTCATTCCAGTGGCCCAATCAGCGGCAGGAACAGGCCACAGCAACATGCTTTCCTGCAGGTCAGCAACACTTGTTTAAAAGTACAGAAGGGACATTGTTGGGAGTAGGCCAGTGGTCAGAGAAGGAGTGTCAGGCTTTGGCCCAAAGGATGTTTCGGCTTGAAAGAGGCATTGGCCCTGGGTGAGCTTCCGTTAACAATTCCTTTTCTTTTCCTCTTACTGTACCTACTGTAGTAAATGGCTGTTGTGCATTCTTCATGCCAGATGTTGGAGTCCTGGGAGAACCTGCGTGAAGTACCTCCAGCCACAGCTCCTTGAAGACCGTGTTAGGAATCTGCAGCAGCAGCTGGATGACCTTGTCTGGGAGAGTGAGTTGATAATATTACATACAGGCCTCCCAACAGTAGCTGGGATGTGTACTACAGAGAACAACGGGAAATAGAAAAGGCAATGTTGTGATAGTCATGGGAAATTTCAACATGCACGTTGGTTGGAAAATCAGGTTGGTAATGGATCTCAAGAGAGTGAGTTTGCTATGTGCCTACAAGATGGCTTTTTAGAGCAGCTGGTCATTGAACTTACTAGGGGATCAGTTATTCTAGATTGGATGTTACGTAATGAACCAGAGGTGATTAGGGAGTTTAAGGTAAAAGAACCCTTAGGAGCCAGTGAACACAATATGATTGAGTTCAACTTGAAATTTGATAGGGAGAAAGTAGTCTAATGTAGCAGTATTTCAGTAATTTTATGTCTTTGCATTGTACTGCTGCCACAAAACATTTCACATCATACTTAAGTCAGTGTTAATGATACTGAATCTGAAAGTTTCTTGTCACAGTTAGAAAAGATTAAAATCGCAGAGAAAAACCTCAAAAAGAAAAGTCCTTATAGCTTTTAAGCAAAGTCACAGAGTCATAGGTGACCCTTTAAGCAAATAGTACAATTCTCCCTACAATAATTAAAGATGAAAATTAAAGGCAGGATCTTAACAATTATTCTATACACCCTATCCTCGTTATATGCATCTTCAGACAATCCGGATCCACAAGTTATGCAAGGAACCTATTTCTACCAACGTCTCCTTATATGCGTCCAAAACTCACAGTTATGCAAGGAGCACCGCTTTCCCGCCAATACAAGTCATGCGTGCACGTCTCACAGTCTCACTGTTGGGATGAGAAGCACCGCTTTCCCGCCAATACAAGTCACGTGCGCACGGCTCAAAGTCTTACTCCTGACAGTCTTGCATTGGTTTTGGTGACGTATGGATGTGCAATCTTTGACACTTGAAAAAAAGTTGGAAATTATAAATAGGGCGGCGTCAAGTGAAGGTAACACAGCTCTGGGACGCTACTTCCCTGGGTGAGTCCACAATCAGAAACATAAAGAAAAATGCTGAGAAAACAAAATGTGCAGTGGTTGATTCATCACAAGTGTCTTCAAAGATTGTTACCAAAATGCATAACTCGATTATGACAAAAATGGAGAAAATGTTGAGCTTGTACATTGACCATGAAACGAAAAAAAACAACTCTTAGTTCCAATTGTCTTCGTGTGAAATCTTTGGAAATTTATGGTCACCTTTGTTCAGAGGCCAGTGAGGAAGTGTCAAGTAATATTGTTAGCTTTAATGCAAGTAGGGGATGGTTTGCTAAGTTTGTTAATCGTCACAGGCTTCACAACTTCGCTGTGCGTGGTGAGCAAGCTAGTGCTGACCACAAAACTGCTGAACGCTACCCTGTGCAGTTGCGGGCTATGATAGCTGAGTTAGGCATCACACCAGAGCAGGCGTTTAATGCGGACGGGACTGGGCTTTTTTGGAAGCAAATGCCGAAACACACTTACATAAGTAAGGATGAAAAAACTGCGTCAGGTTTCAAGGCAGCAAAGGACAGATTGACTTTGCTTATGTGCTCCAATGCCGAAGGAGACTGTAAGATGAAGCCTCTCAATTTACCATTCATTAAACCCCTGTGCTCTTACGGGTTTGAGTAAGAATATGCTTCGTCCACTGGGCAGCTAACATGAAAGCATGGATCACTGGTCAAACTTTTGAAGATTGGTTTGCTAATCATTTTGCTGTTGAGGCTGAACACTACTGCCGGGAACAGAATCTTGCCTTTAAAGTTCTACTGTTGCTTGACAATTCGCCAATCCATCCTAAACATTTGGACAGCATTCATCCTAACAACAGTGCGTTTCCTGCCACCTAACACAACATTGCTGATTCAACCACTTGACCAAGGTGTGATCCACATTCAAGGCATATTTTTTATGGCAAACTATCTCTCAGATGCTGCAAGCAACAGACGATTTTGAAAATCCCGGGAGTTTACCAACAGTGAGGGAATGGTGGAAGACCTTCAACCTCAGACATACCATCAACAACACTGATGAATCCTGGAAAGAGGTCAGGGCTTCCACTCTCAATGGAGCGTGGAAATCAATCTGGACAGAGTGTGTGCACACCCTCAAGGGGTTTCCTGCCTTCACTGCAGCTGTCCAGGATTGAGTGGCCCTGAGCTGTAAAATTGGTGGGGAAGGATTCTCAGATCTCGAGACTGCTGACGCGGTAGAACTCCTGGATTCTCATGATGAGGAATTAAATGTGGATGACCTTCTGCGTTTAACTCAGACTGAAGGTGATAACAATGAAGAAGAAAGTGTCAAGTTGCAGATGAAGGATTTTACGGTGAAGCAACTGGGAGAATTTTTTAAGGCTGCAGAACACTTGGCACAAATGGTGATGGACATGGACCCAAGTTTAGAACAGAGTCAGCATTTCAGTCGTTCCCTAAAGTCCATCCTTCTTCCCTACAAGCAAATTTATGCTAAAAAACTAAATGCTGCCAAGCAAACAACCCTCACCACTTTCTTCAAACTGGAGTCATCTCCTGCTGCCAGCAGTACCGAGCATTCTGTGAGTCTTCCTTCACCCCTTGCTGTCCTTGATGATCCTGACGACACACAACCCTCCACCTCATCCATGTGAAGCTTCCTGACACCACAACAACCACTCATTCCAGGAGCAAACACACCTGCCACTGTTGGTGAGTACTGTACACCCTTTTATGTTAACTTACTATGATTTATTACGTTGAATATTAACTTAAATTGATGAAATATAATACGAATGTTGCCTTGTGGTACTGCTTTTGTGTCGTATTGGTATGAAAATGTGAATAAATTACAGATAAAACATATTCAGGAAACCCTCCAGAACACACCCCTATTTTCTCTATTTAAATAATTATTCACATTATGCGTTTCACATTATGCATTGACTACAAGGAACGTATCCCCTGCATATTACGAGGATAGGGGTTAACTTAAGTTCAGGTTCAAAGGTCCGCACACTTAATCAGCCAATAGCAATCTAGAAACCATGACACACCCCAAAAAGGTGAAAAAAATTCATCATTCCCAAAAAGTCCTTATACAATCTCTCTCACCGTCACTTGTGCCCTTGGTGCATTATTTCATGAGGATTACAATTTTATTGTTAATGTATTAACAAATTGTAATTTTAAATTAGAATAAAAACTATAATATCCACTTTATATTTTGTAAACTTTACAAATAATCATTACAAAATAATGGCAAGATCACCCTTTAATGTCCTCTGCAGAACCAAATCTGTTATGTATATTTTGGAAGGACTAACTCTTCCCAAAACAGATACAATCATAACGGGGACACTGATTTAAAATAATAAGTTTCCAAACTAGAAAAGAGTTGAAGAAAAATAATTGTCACCCAAGAGTTAGGAGAATCTTAAAGTTACTGAAACACAGAAAACATACAGTACAATACAGGGGCCCACAAAGCTGTGCCAAACATGTCCCTACCTTAGAACTACCTAGACTTTACCCATAGCCCTCTATTTTTCTAAGCCTCATGTAGCCATCCAGGAGTCTCTTAAAAGACCCTACCGTTTCCGCCTCCACCACCGCCGCAAGCAACCCATTCCTCGCACTCACCACTCCCTGCATAAAATAAACTTACCCCTGACATCTCCTCTGTACCTACTTCCAAGCACCTTAAAACTGTGCCCTCTCCTGCTAGCCGTTTCAGCCCTCTGACTATCCACATGATCAATGCTTCTCATTATCTTGTACACCTCTATCAAGTCACCTCTCATCCTCCGTCACTCCAACAAGAAAAAACCAAGTTCACTCAACCTATTCTCATAAGGTGGTGGTCACCAACCTTTTGAAGCCCAAGATTACATTTCTGGTCAGGGATACTATTACAGCTACAGAAAGGGAGGGTAATGTAGCAGGATCCTCTTTTGAGTCAGTATGGCCGGAAGTCAGGAACAGGAAGGGAGCAGTTACTCTATTGGGAGTATTCTACAGGTCCCCTGGTAGCAGCAGAGATACCGAGGAGCAGATTGGGAGGCAGATTTTGGAAAGGTGCAAAAATAACAGGGTTGTTATCATGGGTGACTTTAACTTCCCTAATATTGATTGGCACTTGATTAGTTCCAAGGGTTTAGATGGGGCAGAGTTTGTTAAGTGTGTCCAGGATGGATTCCTGTCACAGTATGTTGACAGGCCGACTGGGGGAATGCCATACTAGATCTAGTATTAGGTAACGAACTGGGTCAGGTCACAGATCTCTCAGTGGGTGAGCATCTGGGAGACAGTGATCACCGCTCCCTGGCATTATCATGGAAAAGGATAGAATCAGAGAGGACAGGAAAATTTTTAATTTGGGAAGGGCAAATTATGAGGCTATAAGGCTAGAACTTGCGGGTGTGAATTGGGATGATGTTTTTGCAGGGAAATGTACTATGAACATGTGGTCGATGTTTAAGGATCTCTTGTAGGATGTTAGGGATAAATTTGTCCCAGTGAGGAAGATAAAGAATGGTAGGGTGAAGGAACCATGGGTGACAAATGAGGTGGAAAATCTAGTCAGGTGGAAGAAGGCAGTATACATGAGGTTTAGGAAGCAAGGATCAGATGGGTCTATTGAGGAATATAGGGTAGCAAGAAAGGAGCTTAAGAAGGGGCTGAGAAGAGCAAGAAAGGGGCATGAGAAGGCCCTGGCGAGTAGGGTAAAGGAAAACCCCAAGGCATTCTTCAATTATGTGAAGAACAAAAGGATGACAGAATGAAGGTAGGACCGACTAGAGATAAAAGTGGGTCCTCAATGAATACTTCTCTTCTGTATTCACCAATGAGAGGGAACTTGATGACGGTGAGGGCAACATCAGTGAGGTTGATGTTCTGGAGCACGTTGATATTAAGGGAGAGGAGGCGTTGGAGTTGTTAAAATACATTAGGACGGATAAGTCCCCAGGGCCTGATGGAATATTCCCCAGGCTGCTCCATGAGGCGAGGGAAAAGATTGCTGAGCCTCTGGCTCGGATCTTTATGTCCTCGTTGTCCACGGGAATGGTACCAGAGGAGTGGAGGGAGGCGAGCATTGTCCCCTTGTTCAAAAAATGTAGTAGGGATAGTCCGGGTAATTATAGACCAGTGAGCCTTATGTCTGTGGTGGGAAAGCTGTTGGAAAAGATTCTTAGAGATAGAATCTATGGGTATTTAGAGAATCATGGTCTGATCAGGGACAGTCAGTATGGCTTTGTGAAGGGCAGATCGTGTCTAACAAGCCTGATAGAGTTCTCTGAGGAGGTGACCAGACATATAGATGAGGGTAGTGCAGTGGATGTGATCTACATGGATTTTAGTAAGGCATTTCACAAGGTTCCACACGGTAGGCTTATTCAGAAAGTCAGAAGGCATGGGATCCAGGGAAGTTTGGCCAGGTGGATTCAGAATTGGATTGCCTGCAGAAGGCAGAGGGTCGTGGTGGAGGGAGTACATTCAGATTGGAGGGTTGTGACTAGTGGTGTCCCACAAGGATCTGTTCTGGGACCTCTACTTTTCGTGATTTTTATCAACGACCTGGATGTGGGGGTAGAAGGGTGGGTTGGCAAGTTTGCAGATGACACAAAGGTTGGTGGTGTTGTAGATAGTGTAGAGGGTTGTCAAAGATTGCAGAGTGACATTGATAGGATGCAGAAGTGGGCTGAGAAGTGGCAGATGGAGTTCAACCCGGAGAAGTGTGAGGTATTACACTTTAGAAGGACAAACTCCAAGGCAGAGTACTAAGTAAATGGCAGGATACCCAGTAGTGTGGAGGAACAGAGGGATCTGGAGATACATGTCCACAGATCCCTGAAAGTTGTCTCACAGGTAGATAAGGTAGTTATGAAAGCTTATGGGGTGTTAGCTTTCATAAGTCGAGGGATAGAGTTTAAGAGACGTGAGGTAATGATGCAGCTCTTTAAAACTCTGGTTAGGCCACACTTGGAGTACTGTGTCCAGTTCTGGTTGCCTCAGTATAGGAAGGATGTGGAAGCATTGGAAAGGGTACAGAGGAGATTTACCAGGATGCTGCCTGGTTTAGAGAGTATGGATTATGATCAGAGATTAAGGGAGCTAGGGCTTTACTCTTTGGAGAGAAGGAGGATGAGAGGAGACATGATAGAAGTGTACAAGATATTAAGAGGAATAGACAGAGTGGACAGCCAGCGCCTCTTCCCCAGGGCACTACTGCTCAGTACAAGAGGACATGACTTTAAGGTAAGGGGAGGGAAGTTCAAGGGGGATATTAGAGGAAGGTTTTTTACTCAGAGAGTGGTTGGTGCATGGAATGCACTGCCTGAGTCAGTGGTGCAGGCAGATACACTAGTGAAGTTTAAGAGACTACTAGACAGGTATATGGAGGCATTTAAGGTGCGGGTTATATGGGAGGCAGGGTTTGAAGGTCGGCACAACATTGTGGGCCGAAGGGCCTGTAATGTGCTGTACTATTCTATGTTCTATTAAGATCCCCAACCTCAGCCTTAGTGAAAGGCAAGATCGACTCCAAATCGATTAGTTACACGCATGCGCACCGGAGCAGAAAAGACCGGAAGTAAAACCCCGCAACCCAGAAGTAGAAATAATGTATGAACACCAGGGGTCACCATTCCTTATTTGCATTATGGACCAGTTTAATATTGACAATATTCTTGCGGACCGGCCGACGGAGGCGGGGGGGGGGGGGGTTAAACATGACCGGAATACAGCGATACTCGAAGCAGGTTCCTTATGTCCAGTCTATTCCGCAATTTAGTTTACGTGGTTCTCAGCACTTACTTGCTGTCCCTCTTGCTCACGTTTTTAACACTGGAAAATAACTCAGCGGGTTTGTATTTAAGTGCAGGGTGCTTGGACTCAGGGTACCGAAGCAATTTTGAGGGCTTCATTGCCTCATTAGACAGCCTCCCGCCCGCCCACCACCTTGGCCAGGTGCGTCTATTCTCGTACCGGGGCCGCGGCACTCGCAGTCCGGAGAGAGCAATCAACTGACCGAGCAAGGAGTGCAACAGGACGCACCCCCCCCCCCACCCCAGTAGGATCTATCAGCTGACAAAAGTTTGTTTCAGTAGATTGCAGCGCAGTAGCTGCTCTGCCGCTTATGAAACCCTGAGCCCGAATTAGGACGTCTGCGAATATTTTAGCACCGGGTTCCCCACGAACATTCGGTGTGGTAAACAGGTTCAGAGGCGGCGCCCATCTGTCCACACTCCAGGCCAGCAGCAACGGCACTTCTCGCCGGCCGCATGAAGCAGTTGGTTACCCGAGGCCAACCAGTGATCCCTGACGCGCTTGGGTAATGACCTCGCGTGGGTTCAAGTTCAACAGTGGGCGTGACAGGGAATGAGGGAAGTTGTAGTTGACTCATATTGTTTCCTTGCAGCCCGGTGGTTGGGGACAAACGCGTGGCAGGGGAGCTACACGCATGCGCACTGGGCAGAAAGAACGGAACTAAAACCCCACAACCCGGAAACAATCTCTCAACAATATTTGTGTATTTATTTTTCTTTTTTTCGGGATCTACTGGAAAAGTCTCAAAGATCGACCCGTCGATCGCGATCGATGGGCTGGCAACCACTATCATAAGGCATGCGCTCCCCAATCCCAGCAACGTCCTTGTAAATCTCCTCTGCACCCTTTCTACGGTGTCCATATCCTTCCTGTAGTGAGGCAACCAGAACTGAGCACAGTACTCCAAGTGGGGTCTGACCAAGGTCCTATATAGCTGCAACATTACCTCTCAGCTCTTAAACTCAATCTCACAATTGATGAAGGCCAATGCACCGTATGCCTTCTTAACCACACAGTCAAACTGCATAGCAGCTTTAAGTGTCCTATGGACTTGGACCCCAAGATCCCTCAGATCCTCCACACTGCCAAGAGTCTTACCATATTCTGCCATCATATTTGACCTACCAAAGTGAACCGCCTCACACTTACCTGGGCTGAACTCCATCTGCCACTTCTCAACCCAGTTTTGCATCCTATCAATGTCCCTTTGAAACCTCTGACAGCCCTCCACACTATCCACAACACCTCCAACCTTTGTGTCATCATATCCACAACACCCCCAAACTTTATGTCATCAAAGGCAACTGGCTGAAAGATTTATGGAAGCAGAAACTCACTACACTTACGTAAAGGGTTATGTAAACACTTATGTAAATGGCATCTGCAGGAAGATATGTGCTGCAATCTACAAGTCTACACACTGACACTGAAAAGTAGGGTTAGCCCAAGTAGTCCATTTGCATTCAGCCAGGACTGAATGTCTAATTAGCTCTTGGTCAATCTCTGCCAGTGATTAGTTATTAGTTTCTGGTACTCCACTGTCTTGATCTGCAGTATCTGGTTACCTCGTTCTGATTGATGGTCATTGATCTGCTAACGCTCCACAATTATTACTTACATTGCTGGACATATTCAGTATTTTTCTTATATATTCTTATTGCTGTCTGGTTAGCTATTTGGTTTCACTTGTTACCTCCACTCTTTGCCTCAGTTTTCTGTCTAGTTACCTAGTTGGGTTCACTTCTGTTATCTCCGCTATCTGCCATAGAAAAACTGGAACCAATCTCTGATTAACTGATGAACACCTGAACTGAGTTGATTTCTGGTCATCTCCAGGAATCCTAACAGTCCTTGTTGGTTAAGGTAGTGATTCATTTACATTTCTACAATCTAGTGTACAGTACTGCATTTGGCATTCACAGTGTGACCTCCTCCACCCCAGAGAACCCAAACACTGGTTGGATGACTGCTTAGTTGAGCACCTGAGCTCCGAGTTCCCTGGATATATGCTGGTGATAGTAAACCTGATTCTGTCACATTAATTCCCCATTCCACTCCTAATGTCTCACTGTAATGTTACAAGACACAGCATAAACTTCCTCATCGTTTCTGTTAAGTAGACAAAAGGCTGCAGACCTAACCAAGAGCTACAAACAATCTGCCGAAAGAACTCAGCACGTCCAACAGCATGGGGTGCGGGGAATGAACTATCGGTTGTTCAGGTCAAAACCCTGGTTTTTCCTAGTTCTGACAAAGGGCGTTTGACCTGTAACACCAAACAAAAAATTTCTCTCCCCATGGATGCTCTTTTTCCAAAAGTCTTTGCTTTATTTTCCAATTGTATAACTCCAGTTAACTGGCTGACCTCTGTGGTTACGTGTTTCACGGCTTGTTGCCTGTTTCAAGTCCCTAATCGGTCGCTGGTTACCTGTCTCTGCTCCTCCGTAAGCCCGTTAACCACATCATCAATGCCAGGCAGACTGCTCATGTGCTTGTGACCATGCAATCGGATGGCAGGCTGCAACCCGGCGACGGCCCGCCACCGGCTCGCTGCCAGCAACTGCCCAGAAAGCGCACGGAGAGAGGCCATAACTGCCAGCAGAGACCAGGGGCCCGGCAAGCGCAAGCGCACCTTGGGCTGCGGGCTGCCGTCACTTCCGACCGCGGTTGCCATGGTAACTGAGGGCCGCTGAGGCCGAGTGGACGGAGGCTGGCTGCCGCCTTTGGAGGGGAGAGAGTGGGCTGACATTTTCTGGGGATTGAGTGCACAAAATGCCTGCCGAAGCTAGTGCTATTTGCGTGCATTTCACCAACCTTTTTTATCCATGTACCTGTCCAAATGTATTTTAAATTTTGTAACTATACCTTGGGTATGAGTCTAAACTGCAACCGGTGACGAGGCTCTGATTGGGGACTTTCAGAGCTTCAGGGAAAGTGGAGTTCATTGCACTCAGGGCTGCTCTGAACGGTAGCACCTGCAAGGGTTCTTGCTCAGGATACGAGCGAAGGCCAACGGCAGATCCGGCAGGTTCAGTAACTGAACTTATGACGGAGAAGGCGGATGAGCTAGGACCTCAAATGACAACAGCTATAGTACAGGGGGATGAACGTTTGGGAAAAGAAATGGCGATTTCTTCGGTTTTCCCACCTTTGCTAGATACTAGGTTTTCTGGAATCTGCTTGCTAAGAAAATCATGGTCAAACTCACAAAATGTATCACACAACAACAGCGTCAAGAGAATCTGCAAGACAATTTTGAAGATACTTCGCTCAGTAGGGATGATTCTGGGCAGCAGGGGAACCCTGGCCGTCATCAAGCTACTGCTCATACAATTCAAGTAACACTTGGAATGTAAGAACTCTATATCAAGCAGGAAGATTGGACAATGTGATAAATGAAATGGAAAGACTAAAGATTAACATCATGGGAATTAGCAAAGTTCATTGGACAGGTGCTGGAACATGTCAGAATAGAAATAGAACACTAATTTATTCATGTGGAACATCCGATTCTAATGGAGTAGGAATTCTGATAGATGAATACATGGCAAGAAGTGTTTTAGGACATTGAGCAATATCAGAAAGAGTGCTCCTTGTTAGATTCAGAGGACAACCATTTGATTTAGCAATTATACAGGTATATGCACCAACAACAGTTGGAACAAATGAGGATATAGATAAATTCTATGAAGAGCTTGAACAAGCAAAGAATGGATGCAAATCTCAAGATATTGTTATTGTCATGGGAGAGCTAAATGTTAAAGTAGGACAAGGTGCTTATGGAAATACCATAGGAAAATTTGGACTAGGGGAAAGAAATGAAAGAGGCAAGAAATGGGTAGAATGGTGCAAGATGAGTAGTCAAGTCATTATGAATACCTACTTTAAAAACCATCCAAGACACTTGTGGACCTGGAAAAGTCCAGGTGATAACACCAAAAATCAAATTAACTTTATCACTGTAAACCAAAGAGTTAGAAACTTAGTGACTCAATGCAAAACATATCCAGGTGCCGACTGTAATAGTGACCATAACCCAGTAATATGTCATGTAAAAGTAAAACTTAAAAAACTAAAGAAGCAAAAACCTGAACAATCCCTTGACTGCTGGTAACTAATTAAAGAAGAAAACTTAAGACAAAAAATTACAATTGAAGTAAGGAATAGATTTCAAAGTCTAGAAATAGAATCTGTTGAAGATGATAGCAATCATGTAGAAATGAAGTTCAACTCTCTAAAGGAGGCCTTGGTAGAATCAGCAAAGTCAGTGATTCCTAAAAAAGAAAAAAACACAAAGAATAAGTGAATGACAGATGAAATCAAAAATCTAATGGAAGAAAGCAAATCCTATAGAGTATAAGTCCTTAGATAAAAAAAGTTAAAAGCTTTTGTCAAAAAGCCAAAGAAGAATGGTTAAACCAGGAATATGAGCAACTAGAAAGAATCCCTATTACTGATCCCAAAAGTAATAATTATTACTGATCAACAAATCAAGAATACTGCTGGTAAAAAGCTCCTCTGTTCTTCAAGTGGAGTTTGAAAGCAAAGGACGGTACCATTATCATGAAAAAAGATGAGATTATGAACAGATGCACTGAGTATATTCAGGAATTGTTTGAAGATGATTGAGGCGAAAAACCAGAAATTAAGAAGAACATTGAAGGTCCAAGTATTTTAAAATCTGAAGTTCATAATGCAAAAAATAAGATGAAGAAAGGAAAAGCAACAGGTCCTGATGAATTAGTAATAGAACAAATTACCGCCCTTGAAGATTATGGAATTGAAAAGCTTTCTGATTTAGTCAATGACATTTATGAGACTGGAATAATACCAGAAGAGATGAAAAAATCCTTATTTATCACTCTTCCTAAGAAACCTGGAGCAAGAGAATGTGAATTACATAGGACCATAAGTTTAATGAGTCACCAAGATACTTCTAAGAATTTTGATGACGAGAGCTAAAAGTAAGACACAAGCTGAAATAGGTAAACAACAATGTGGTTTTGAGAAAGACAAGGTACAAGAAATACGATATTGATGTTAAGGATACTAACAGAACGAGCTATTTAAGTGCAAAAAGATTTGTTTGTTTGTTGTATCGACTACACAAAAGCATTTGATAAAATGAAGCACAACAAGTTATTTGAAATATTACAGGAAACTCCAGATCTAGATTTGGGAAGACTTCCGCCTAATCAGAAATCTGTACTTGGAACAAACTGCCGCTGTAAGAATAGATGGAGAAGAGAGAGCTGCTTGTTCTGCTTTCAGCCTGTTTGGGTTAGTGTTGAAGATGAGGGATGATGTGGAATATGTGCCATGCAATTAGCGGGAGGTTTTCTTGGTGAGGGACAATAAGGTTGGTCTTGGGCTTTTGTTTTAGAGGAGATGAAGAGAGAAGACACTGGGGAGAACTGGTGAACTGGTCCAGAAGGTGATGTGTGCTTTCAAGTTAACTGGGGGCCTAGCGTGTGAGTGACAGAGAAGGTCAAGATGAGCTCCAACTTGTGCACATTTGACTGTTTAATTAGAACGGGCCCTTTTTGTTATCCTTTACTAACCCTTCAATTAAGATTCATAAATATAATTCCTTTAATCGTATGCAGTGATTTGTCTGTTATTTCGTGGCATTAATTTGGAACAATGTAGAAAATGACACAGCATTCACACAAAGCAAGGTTTGGGGTGGGATCCAGTGCGCCTCAATTTCTGAAGTTTGGTGGGGCCGGAGGTTGTCTTCACTAGACTTACACAGCCAAGGAAACTGGGGTGTTTCATAGGTCTTTCAACATTTGATGGGTTTCAGTGAGATCCCCCTCATTCCTCTAAATTCTAGTGAGTACGGGCCCGGAGCCTTCAAATGCTCCTTATACGATAAGCCTTTCAATCCCAGAATCATTCTCGTGAACCTCCTCTCAACCCTTTCCAATGTCAGTACATCTTTTCTCAGATAAGGCGCCCAAAACTTCTCACAATGCTCCAAGCGTGTTTCACTAGTGTTTTATAAAGCCTCAGCATTACATCATTGCTTTTACATTCTGGTCCTCTTGAAATGAATGCTAACATTGTCTTCCTCACCACCAACTCAACTTAAAAGTTAACCTTTAGAGAATCCAGTTGGAGACTCCCAAGTCCCTCTGAACCTTGGATTTTTATTTTTCTGCCCACATAGAAAATAATCTATGCTTTTGTTCCTTCTACCAAAGTGCATGACCATACGCTTCCCAACACAGTATTTTGTTCTGCTACTACTTTGCCCATTTTCCTAATCCGTCTATGTCCTTCTGAAGCCTTGCTGCTTCCTCAACACTACCTAGATCTCCACCTATCTTTGTATCATCTGCAAACTTGGCCACAAAGCCATCAATTCCAAATCATTGACATGTAACGTAAAAAGAAGCGGTCCCAATACTGACCCTTGCGGAATGTCGCTTGTCACTGGTAGACAACCAAAAAAAGCTCCCTGTGTTCCCATTTTTTGCCTTCTGCCAATCAGCCAATCTTCTATTGTAATGCCATGGGCTCTTGTCAAGCAGCTTTATGTGTGGCCTTCTGAAAATCCAAGTATAGAACATCCACTGATTCTCCTTTGTCTATCCTGCTGGTTATTTACTCAAAGAATTCCAACAGATTTGTCAGGCAAGATTTTCCCTTAAGAAATCCATGCTGACTTTGACTTATTTTAAAATGTGCCTCCAAGTATCCTGAGACCTCATCCTTAGCAATCAACTCCAACATCTTCCCAACCACTGAGATCAAGCTAACTGGCCTAAAATTTCCTTTCTTCTGCCACCCTCCTTTCTTGAAGAGTGGAGTAACATCCAGAATTTTCCAGTCCTCCAGAACCATGCCGGAATGTAGTGATTCTTGGAAAATCATTACTAATGTCTCCACAATCTCATCAGCTACATCTCTCAGAATCCTGAGGTATAGTCCATCTGGTCCAGGTGATTTCAGTATACTATCTTCAGACCTTTCAGTTTCCCAAATACCTTCTCCATTGTAATAGCAACTGAACTCACTTTTGCTCCCTGGCAGTCTCAAAATTCCAGGCATACTTCCAGTGTCTTACACAGTGAAGAAGGATGCAAAATACTTATTCAATTTGTCTGCCATTTCCTTGTACCCCATTACTGCTGTACCTCACCAGCATCATTTTCTATCAGTCCAATATCTACTCTTTACTCTTTATATATCTGAAATACCTTTTGGTATTCTCTAAGATATTACTGGCTAGTTTACCTTCATATTTCATCTTTTCCCTCTTTAAGGCTTTTATAGTTGCCTTCTGTTGGTTTATAAAAGCTTTCCAATTCTCTCACTTCGAACTAATCTTTGCTCTATTATATGCCTCTCTTTCTGTTTTATGTTGTTTTTGAATTACCTTGTCAGCCACAGTTGCGCCATCCTCCCTTTAGAGTACTTCCTCTTTGGGATGTATTTTTCCTGCACCTTCCAAATTTCTTCCAGTAACTTCAGCCACTGTTGCTCTGCTATCATCTATCATCCCTGCTAGTGTCCCCTTCCAATCAACTTTGGCCAGCTCCTCTCTCATGCCTCTATAATTCCCTTTACTCCACTGTAATACTGATGCATCTGACTTTAGCCTCTTCCTCTCAAATTGTAGTGTGAAGTCTATTATATTATAATCACTGCCTCCTAAGGGTTTCTTTACCATAAGCTCCCTATTCATTACACAACACCCAATCCAGAATTGCCTTTCTCCTAGGGAGCTCAACCACAAGCTGCTCTAAAAAGTCATCTCATAGGCATTCTACAAATACACTCCCAATCCCCCATGACTATTGTAACATTGTCCTTTTGACATGCTTTTACTATCACCCCATTGTAATTTGTAGCCCACCTCTTAGCTACTGTTCAGAGGCCTGTATATAATTCCCATCAGGGTCTTTTTGCCCTTGCAGTTTTTTAACTCTACCCACAAGGATTCTACATTCTCCAATTCTAAAGATCTGATTTCATTTTAAACCAACAGAGCCACCCCATCCCCTCTGCCTACCAGCCTGTCCTTTCGTATTATGTGTATCATTGAATGTTAAGCTCCCAACTGTGATCTTCTTTCAGCCCACATCAGACCTACCAACCTCTTAACTGCGCTGCAAGATAATCCACCTTATTCCGTATACTGCGTGCATTGAAATGTAACATCTTCATCACCCTTTTTTATTTTGTTCCCATGTTGCACTGCAACTCATTCCACTATCTCCCTGCATTTAGTTGAATACCAACTTCCCCATCCTCAGCCCTATCACTCTGGTTCCAATCTCCCTGCCAAATTAGTTTAAACACTCCCCAAATGATCTCGCAAACGGGTGCAGTGCTAGCCGGAGTGCACCCGGCATATCTTAAAGCAAAAAAATGAACTAAACAAGCTAATTAATTAGACAATAGACAATAGGTGCAGAAGTAGACCATTCGGCCCTTCGAGCCTGCACCGCCATTTTGAGATCATGGCTGATCAATTCCTATCAATACCCGGTTCCTGCCTTGTCCCCATATCCCTTGATTCCCCTATCCATAAGATACCTATCTAGCTCCTTCTTGAAAGCATCCAGAGAATTGGCCTCCACTACCTTCCGAGGCAGTGCATTCCAGACCCCCACAACTCTCTGGGAGAAGAAGTTTTTCCTTAACTCTGTCCTAAATGACCTACCCCTTATTCTCAAACCATGCCCTCTGGTACTGGACTCTCCCAGCATCTGGAACACATTTCCTGCCTCTATCTTGTCCAATCCCTTAATAATCTTATATGTTTCAATCAGATCCCCTCTCAATCTCCTTAATTCCAGCGTGTACAAGCCCAGTCTCTCTAACCTCTCTGCGTAAGACAGTCCTGACATCCCAGGAATTAACCTCGTGAATCTACGCTGCACTTCCTCTACAGCCAGGATGTCCTTCCTTAACCCTGGAGACCAAAACTGTACACAATACTCCAGGTGTGGTCTCACCAGGGCTCTGTACAAATGCAAGAGGATTTCCTTGCTCTTGTACTCAATTCCCTTTGTAATAAAGGCCAACATTCCATTAGCCTTCTTCACTGCCTGCTGCACTTGCTCATTCACCTTCAGTGACTGATGAACAAGGACTCATAGATCTCTTTGTATTTCTCCCTTACCCAACTCTACACCATTCAGATAATAATCTGCCTTCCTGTTCTTACTCCCAAAGTGGATAACCTCACACTTATTCACATTAAACACCATCTGCCAAGTATCTGCCCACTCACCCAGCCTATCCAAGTCACCCTGAATTCTCCTAACATCCTCATCACATGTCACACTGCCACCCAGCTTAGTATCATCAGCAAATTTGCTGATGTTATTTTCTATGCCTTCATCCAAATCGTTAACGTAAATGGTAAACAGCTGTGGTCCCAATACCGAGCCCTGTGGCACCCCACTAGTCACCACCTGCCATTCCGAGAAACACCCATTCACCACTACCCTTTGCTTTCTATCTGCCAACCAGTTTTCTATCCATGTCAAAGCCTTTCCCCCGATGCCCTGAGCTTTGATTTTACCCACCAATCTTCTATGTGGGACCTTATCAAATGCCTTCTGAAAATCGAGGTACACTACATCCACTGGATCTCCCCCGTCTAACTTCCTGGTTACATCCTCGAAAAACTCCAACAGATTAGTCAAGCATGATTTACCCTTGGTAAATCCATGCTGGCTTGGCCCAATCCTATCACTGCTATCTAGATATGCCACTATTTCATCCTTAATAATGGACTCTAGCATCTTTCCCACCACCAATGTCAGGCTGACAGGTCGATAGTTCTCTGTTTTCTCCCTCCCTCCTTTCTCAAAAAGTGGGATAACATTTGGCAGTACGTCTCGGTATTGCTCACTACACTATAAAATTTTGGAAAATAGCAATTGAAATTAATGATAAATTACTTTTCAAAAGTAAAGCAGACAGCATTTTTACTCCCCACCCAGCAGTGCATCTGGAACATTACCCACTATAAAACTTTGCAGCAATACAATTCGTCCCCAGAAGCAATCCTTAAAGGGGTAGAGCCTTAGGATAACGAGGATTGTTCATAGTCAATATTGTACATGCCACAGTTGTGGCAGATTGGATGGTGGTGCCCAGTGGAGCAGCCAGTGCTTTCAGGAATGATGGAGTGAAATCCACCCTTCACCCTGACTGAGCCACCCTCACACATCAGCCGGCCCATGCCCCCAAGTCTGCACTGGCATTCCTATGCCACCACGATATACTGGGAAGGATGGAGGCTATCTGCAGTCAGATAGCAGTGCCTGTGCCTGAAAGGGTTGCCAGGTCTACAGTTCTGCAGACTCGGGAAATCCCGAAGCAGAATTGAAGAGGCAGTTGAACAAAAAGTGAGTGTGGCTTCCCTCTCTTGCTCTGTGCCTAGAAACAGCCTGTGGCTAACGCGAAGAGCCGCACAGTTGTGTCCTTTTCAAGCTCAGGATATGTCATATGTTTGCAAAATATTGTTGTGTTGCCACTCCTCAGGGTTGTGACATCATTGTTGAGGCAAGGACGTTACAATTTGCCTTTTTCCATGCCCTGCCAAGAGGTGTTTGTGAGACAGTGAGTGATTATGCTGAAGTAACATTAACCATGAACCATAATAATTGCTTTCAGGCTGATACTGTTCTAAGGATTATTTTGTGTGACCAAATGACCTTACCGCTGTATCAATTTTACAGGAAGTTTAGGGGAGGCTGTGTATGAGGGTCTTATATAAAGAGGTCTCACTTTGCCACTCCTTGTGTATTCGTCTGCACACTCTGCAAATGGATTTTATTTGGTGAAAGAACATGTTCAAACACTGGTGATAAAGTTGACATGACAAAGGATCATCATGGAGTATCTGTTCTCTGTAACGATTGTGGAGAAGGTTCGTTCTACCCTGACAGCCTGACTCTGGGAAATTCCCTATCAATCATGGTGAGATGAAGTGAGGGAAAACCAGTCCATGCAAAATTGATGGCAAAGTACAAGCCAATGTTATAAAATGTGGCTGGCAGACAACGCAGTGGTAGGCCAGTCCCAGACAGGGTATATGGTGAAACTCAGAGGCTGCTACAAATCACAAACAGAAGGAGGAGAGGGTTTCTACCCCAGTAAATATCATTATTGAGATAGAGGACAAGCGAGAAGGTGCACAAGGAGGTGATTTGCCAGACACACCAATGTGGAAGGATGTGGAGGCTTGGGAGAGGCACAGAAAAAGTTTCCTCAGAAGTTGCCTTGGCTATAAAGAATGGTTAGACACATTAGGATTGTTTTCTCTGGAGCAACAGAGATGAGGAAAAAACTGATAGAGGTTGGTAAGATTATGAATCAGAATCAGAATCCGGTTTATTTTCACTGACGTACGTCGTGAAACTTGTTCTGCGGCAGCAGCACAGTGTGATACATAAACAAATACTATAAGTTACAATAAGAAAGACGTTAAACAAAGTAGGACAAAAAGAGACCAAAATAACGTTCATGGACTGTACAGAATTCTGATTGGCAGAGAAGATGAAATTGTTCTTAAAACATTGAGTGTGCATCTTCAGGCTAATTGCTTGGCGTTATCATTTCAGAGGATCTGACTTGGGGTGTGCATGGAAGTGCCATTACTAAGAAGGCACAGCAGTGCCTCTAATTCTTATGGTCTTATGGTTTTAATTTCTTAGGAGTTTGTACAGATTGGACGTGTCATCTAAAAATTTGACAAACTTCTATAGATACACAGTGGGGAGTATCCTGACTGGTTGTATCATGGCCTGGCATGGAAACACCAGTTCCCAAGCATGGAAAAGCCTACAAAAGTAATGGATATAGCCTGGTTCATCACAGGAAAATCCCTCCCTACCACTGAGCTCATCTACAAAGAGCACTGGCACAAGAGAGCAGCGTCCACCATCAAGGACCATCATCATCCAAGCCATGGTCTATGCCCACTACTACCATCGCGCAGAAGGTAGAGGAGTCTAGGCACCACATGACCAGGTTTGGGAACAGTTATTACCCTACCACCATCAGACCTCAAAACCACACACCTAAAAGCTGAAATGGTTCCAAAACATATAGATACTCTTTCGGAACGGATCCCACCTTCCCTGGAACAAGGCCCAATTATCTACAAACCTGAAGCCCTCCCTCCTGCACCATCCTCTCAGCCATGTATTAATCTGTATAATCCTTCTGTTCCTTGCCTCACTCGCACGTGGCACAGGTAGCAATCCTGAGATTGTTACCCTGGAGGTCCTGCTCTTCAACTTCACACCTAACTCCCTGAACTCCCTACGCAGGACCCCCTCACTCATCCTACCCACGTCATTTGTCCCTACATGGACCACAACATCTGGATTCTTGCCCTCCCTCTCGAGAATAACCTGCACCGGATCTGAGATGTCTCGGACCCCGGCACCAGGGAAGCAACATACCATCCGAGACTCCCGATCTTCCCCACAAAATCTCCTATCCGCCCCCCTGACTATAGAATCCCCTATCACTACCGCTCTCTTCTCTTCCCTCCTCCCCTTCCTAGTCGCGGGTCCAACCTCAGTGCCAGAGACAGGACCACTGCAGCTTGTTCCTGGTAGGTCATCCCCACCAACAGTATCCAAAACGGTATACTTATTTTTGATGGGAACAGCCACAGGGGTGCTCTTCTCTCTCTGTCTGCTCCCCCTGCCTCTCTTGACTGTCACCCATTTGCCTACCTCCTGTCTTTTCGGTGTGACTGCCTCCCGATAACTCTTATCTATCTCTGCCTCTGCCTCCCAAATGATCCGTAGTTCATCGGATTAGGTGCCGTCCAGGGTGATTTGAGTATCTCAGAAACTGCTGATCTCTTGAAATTGTTACGCCCAACAGACTTTGGAGTTTACAAAGAATGGTGCCAAAAACAAAAAAAAAATCCAGCAGTGGCTGTTCTGTGAGTAAAAACATCTTGTTAAATCCAATCGCTGGATGTTTTTTGTTTTTGGCACCATTCTTTGTAAACTCCATTCTTTGTGCACCTAATTACCGGTAATTAGTTTGTTTATTTCGGCTTTTTTCTTAAAGACGTGCCAGGTGCGCTCTGGCTAGCACTGCACCCCTACTCGCAAACCTGGCCACAAGGATATAGGTCTCTAATCCCAATCATTCTCACCTTCGAACTTCCATCAGGCCAAAGTTACAAAAGCTTGAAAACGTATACCACTAGGCTCAAGGGCAGTTTCTATCGTGCTGTTCTCAGACTCTTGGACATATAAAGTTGAACTTTTGACTTCACAAACTACTTTGTCAAGCCTCTTCACCTTGTTTTCTATAGTACATCTAATACATTTTCTCTGTAACTGTAACACTATTCCACATTCTGTTATTGATTTTCTCTTGTACTGTCTCAAAGTACTTATCTTTTGAAATAATCTGTATGGATGGTAGGCAAAACTATGTTTTCCACTTTATCTTGGTGTATGTGAAACAATCCCAATCCCAAATGAATCATCTGCTTATCTGAGTTAAATTCCAAACATGATTTCTTGACATTCTTTCAAAATTAATCTGAATCACCTTGCAATCTTAGACAATCTTCTTCACATGTCCCTGATAATTATCTTTTCAGGAAGTTTGTCCTCTTAGACCACATGGATCAGTTGGAGTAGTGGTTAGTCTTTAAGGAACATATCAAATTCAGAAAGTGGTCCAGACAGGAGTTTTAGAGATGTGGTCACATTAAAGGTTCAGCCAGCTTAGTGTGTGCTTGCCAGGTGGAGCAGAAAGAAGCTTCCTGTAGCTTTCCCCCTCGAACAAGTATACTAGTTTAGATACCATTGGTGCTGGGGTGGTAGGGTGGGAGTTAGCACCATTGCTGGCTCTATTGAACAGAAGGGTAGGTCAAACTCTAGATGAGCAATAGTAATAGGGAACTCTTCAGTCAGGGGCACAGAAAGGCATTTCTGTGGCTATAAGTGAGACTCCAGGATGGTTGGTTGCCAGTCTGGTGCAAGGGTCAAGGTTATCTCGGAGTAGGCACAAGACATTCTAAAAAAGGACTCTGAGCATCTGGAAGTTGTGATCCGTTTTTGTACTAACAACTAGACAGGAAGAGAGATAAGAACCTGCAAAGAGAATTTATGGAGTTGGGTGGAAAATTTAAAGAAAAACTCTAGGGTGGTAATCTCAGACAAAAATGGGAACGTGGTACATTTGAATGGCTATGGAGCTGGCTCAGGAGAGAGGGCTGCGGGTACCTGGAATATTGGCTTTCTTCCTGTACAACAAGCACAGGTGTTACCTAAACTGCAGGGGACCAATATCCTTGCAAGGAGAGCTGCTAGTACTACTCAGGAGGGTTTAAACTAGCGCAGTAGTGGTGGGGACTACAGGAACAGGTCAGGAGCAGGAAGAATTAAAGCGAAAGAAGGTGTTCAGCTACATAAGCCAAATAGGCAGAGCCAGGTAAATGAACACTGTGGAACAGATGGGCTGAAGTGAGTTTATTTCAAGGAGTATTTTTGATAAGGCAGTTGAACTTGAAGCCTGGATCAGGCTCTATGATGTTGTGGCCATTACAGAGGCTTGGTTGAAAGGGGCAAGGCTGGCAGCCGATGTTCCCACTAATTTGTAATGATCAGTCTGTGAAAAAATGTTGTGCTGTGCAATTTTTTTGTCCAGTGACAACAACATGTGTGCACTGAATAATTTCTCCAATAAAAAGTGTATAAATAAGCCAGTTCTAAAATCTGCAGACAAATCATCGCAGGCTCCATGCTGTCAACACCGTCCTCGTCAGAAACCAGAAAAGGAAATGTGATATGATCGTGAAATATACTTAACATGCCAAAGAGATAGAGGGTGACAGCATTTTGTGTGCAGTTTAAATTCCTTTGTGCGCTAGTAGCAAAAGATATATGTGCGTGCATACATGCATACCTTAAAGGGAACATTGCTGGCAGCTCATCTTTCCAGGTTTTCGGTGTTTCAAATATGATAGATAGGGATGTGAGGAGTTGCATTGCCAATGTCACAGCTGCACTCAGAGAGTGAATGACCCCAATATTGACTTGGATTTACTTTTTGCAGGAGGCTTAGATGGAGCAGAATTTGTTAGGTGCCTTCAGGAGGATGTCTTAAAAGAGCATGCAGATAGTCCAACTATAGAAACTGCCGTATGAGACCTTGTATTGGAAAATGAATCTGGCCAGGGGATTGGGGTTTCAATAGGAGAGCATTCTGGGAACAGATAGGTGCCTGGAACGTGCTACTCGGGGTGTAGGTAGAAGCAGATCTGATATTGTCAGTTAAGAGCATTTAGACAGACACATGAGCAGGCAAGGAATGGAGGGATACAGATCATGTGCAGACAATGGGATAAGTTTAATAGTCTGCGCGGATATCATGAGCTGAAAGACCTGTTCCTGTGCTGTAGTGTTCTTTGTTGTCTGTCTACCATACTGCCAATTTTAGTGTTGTCCACAAACAATCATTCAAACTATATTTTCATCCATATTGTTTATGTAGATGACAAGCAACAGTGGGCCCAGCAGCTATCCCTGCGGCACACCATTGGTCACAGGTCTCCGGTCTGAAAAACAACTCTCCACTACCATGCTCTGCTTCCTTTCACCACTTCCAATACCAATTTTGTATCCAATTGGCAAGTTCATCTTGAATCCCATGCGATCTTACCTTCCAAACAGCCTAGCATGTGGTACCATGTCAAAGGCCTTACTGAAGTTCATATACACAATGGCTGTAGTCCAATCTCTTCAATCCTCTTGGTCATCTATTTAAATAAAAACTCATTTAAATTTGTGAGATACTACTTCCCATGCTATCACTAAACATTCTTTGCCTTTTCAAATACAGATTAATTGTGTCTCTCAGAATTCCCTCCTGTCAGTAACCTTCCCTTCACTAATGTTAGGTTCACTGGCCTCTAATATCCTGATATGTCCTTGCAAACCTTGTTAAATGAAGGCACAACATTAATCATACTTCAGTCTTCCAGTATCTCACCCATAGAAAAGGAAGGTACAAAAGTTCCTGCCAGGGCACCTGCAGTGTCTTTCCATATTTCCCACAGCATCCTAGAATACATTTTCTCCAACCCTTGGCATTTATCCTCCTTTATGTGCCTCGTCTACAATATAACTAATACTCCAATAACCCACTGTCCAACTATTGTCAATTCTGATGTTTTGGCATCTAATTCATCAGGTATTGTGTGCTGTGCTTCCTTCCCCATCACAGAGGCTTGGTTCCCACAGTCCCCTCTCAACATTGAGAGCTCTAATTTCTGTGCTGCCTTCCCAGCCAATATTCTTGTTCCGGCACTCCCTTCCACTCACCTGGCCCTGCTTTCCACACACTGTCTTTAAGATAAAGAGGGCATCATTTCCTATGTTCCCTTTAAACTTCTTCATTTCACTGGGAGATATGTTGCTGTGAAACATCTTTAAAATAAGTTAATTAAAATGTGCAATGGTATTAATAGAAATAATGTCCGAAAGTTCTGCCAGTACAGCACTAACAAAGTCCCAACATGTTCCAGATTGTTGGCAGTTTTACTGTCACTTATATTACCTCATGAAGCTTGAGTGAAGTTCTGCAATGTTGCAGTGGGTAAATGGAAAGAATCCTTGGAATCAAGAAGTTGCCCATGAGCAGGGTAGAGGAAAGTAATTCCAGGGGTGGGGGAGAGGGGAGAAACTTGGTAGGAGGAAAGGAATAAAGAAATAAGAGACAGGGGCGGTGGAGGGAACTGGTCCTTTTAGCCTATTCCACCATTCAGTAAGATCATGGCTGATCCAATCTTCCTCTCAGTGCCAAACTCGTTGTCTTTCCATTCCCTTGTTTAAATATTTGTCATGAATCTATGGTGGAAAATTCTAAAGAAACAGAACTCTCAGTGAAGATAAATTCCTCCACTTTTATCCTGAATCTATGCCCCCCTCACATACAGGTAAACTCCAATAACCCAGCACCCTCAGGACTTCTGGTGGTGTCATACTGGCATATTTTAGACCATAGAACATACTTTCTGGATGATTGGGTTTTACTCCTATTGATATTCCAATAAGCCTAACAAACGTTCAGTTTACAGAGCAACGAACACCGTGCTGGAGGAACTCAATGAGCCAGGGGCCACCTGTGGATGGAAATGGACATTGGGAGCACTGGGTGTAGCACACAAGGCTGGGTGGAAGTATGCCTGTAAATGTCTCTCTTTACTTGGAAGGGCTGTTTGGGTCCCAGGATGTTACAGAGGGAGGGGATATATCTCTTGCTTTTATAGGGGAAATCACCTAAAGAGAGGCAGGGATGGGTGGGGAGGAATACTTGGACATTTAATATAATTCCAAGACAGTGGTATGATACACTTTCCAGTCAACCAGGAAGCTTGGTAACCAAAATCCACTGTTTATAGGAAGGACTGGAAACTGGCTTGTACTGTGGAGAGATTTAAAGGAGTGTAGGAACAGGGCCCATGGATCAGTTACTATATGTCACAATGGGACATGAGTTGTTGAAGTTTTACTGTCTGAAGAGATCAGAATTATTACCTGAAATGGTTAAAATCAATATTACGCTCCAAGGACTTCCACATACTCTAAGAAAAGTTAAGGCGTTCCTCAAGCTTACATTACGTTTGCAAAGCTTATATTCTCTTGTCACTGTGATTCTCCACCCTCCTTCAAACTCTTTGTCATCAACCTCCACATTGTTCCAATAATACTCAGGCTTGCTCTTTACTTTGCATAATGGCGCAACACCCTGACAACGGCAGATCCCTGATAGCTACCAGTGCAGAGTCTGTGACAGTAGTTCCAGCAATACCAAGAGAAACAAAGAAAAACCAAAAACAAATTATTATTATTATTATTATTATTATTATTATTATTATTATTATTATTATTATTATTATTATTATTATTATTATTGTCATACTATACAAGTTCTGGTTTTGTGTTTCTTAAAATTTGAATGTAGTCATAGAAACATAGAAAACCGAAAGCACACTACAGGCCCTTTGACCCACAAAGCTGTGCCGATCATGTCCTTACCTTAGAACTACCTTGACTTACCCAAAGCCCTCTATTTTACTAAGCTCCATTTACCTATCCAGGAGTCTCTCAAAAGATCGTTTCCACCTCCACCACTGCCGCCAGCAGCCCATTCCATGCACTCACCACTCTCTGTGTTAAAAAAACTTACCCCTGACATTTCCTCTGTACTTACTTCCAAGCACCTTAAAATTATGCCCTCATGTGCTAGCCATTTCAGCCCTGGGAAAAAACCTCTGACTATCCACACAGTCAATGCCTCTCATTATCTTGTACACCTCTATCAGGTCACCTCTCATCCTCTGTCACTCCAAGGAGAAAAGGCCGAGTTCACTCAACCTATTCTCATAAGGCATGCTCCCCAATCCAGGCAATGACCTTGTAAATCTCCTCTGCACCCTTTCTATAGTTTCCACATCCTTCCTTTAGTGAGGCAACCAGAACTGAGCACAGTACTCCAAGTGGGGTCTGACCAGGGTCCTATATAGCTGGAACATTACATCTTGCCTCTTAAACTCAATCCCACGATTGATGAAGGCCAATGCACCGTATGCCTTCTTAACCACAGAGTCAACCTGCGCAGCTGCTTTGAGCATCCTATGGACTCGGACCCCAAGATCCCTCTGATCTTCCACACTGCCAAGAGTCTTACCATTAATACTATATTCTGCCATCACATTTGACCTACTAGAATGTACCACCTCACACTTATCTGGGTTGAACTCCATCTGCCACTTCTCAGCCCAGTTTTGCATCCTATCAATGTCCCGTTGTAACCTCTGACAGCCCTCCACACTATCCACAATACCCCCAACCTTTGTGTCATCAGTAAATTTATCAACCCATCCCTCCACTTCCTCATCCAGGTCATTTATAAAAATCACGAAAAGTAGGGGGTCCCAGAACAGATCTCTGAGGGACACCACTGGTCACCAACCTCCATGCAGAATATGACCCATCGATAACCACTCTTTGCCTTCTGTGGACAAGCCAGTTCTGGATCCACAAAGCAATGTCCCCTTGGATCCCATGCCTGTTTACTTTCTCAATAAGCCTTGCATGGGGTACCTTACCAAATGCCTTGCTGAAATCCATATACACTAGATCTACAGCTCTACCTTCATCAATGTGTTTAGTCACATCCTCAAAAAATTCAATCAGTCTCGTAAGGCACAACCTGTTTTTGACAAAGCCATGCTGACTATTCCTAATCATATTATGCCTCTCCAAATATTCATAAATCCTGCCTCTTAGGATCTTCTCCATCAACTTACCAACCACTGAAGTAAGACTCACTAGTCTATAATTTCCTGGGTTACCTTTCTTGAATAACGGAACAACATCCACAACCCTCCAATCATTTAAGAAAGTAGATCTTCACCCAAGTGTAACAAAAATCTGGAATTCTCTCCTCCAAAGTATTATTGGGGAGGGAGGGGTGGATGTGCAGGTTAATTGAGATATTCCAGTTTGAAACCGCAACATTTCTGAAGGAGTGTTCTCAACCTCAGGATATTTACAGTCAATGAAATACTTTTGTAGTGCAGTCACTATTGAACAGTGTGGGAACTATGCCCATCATTTAACAAGCTCTTATGACCAGTAAATTGGGAACAGAAGGAGAATGTTTTTTTAGGCAATGTTTCTTGGAACATTAATGTTGGCCTAGCTAAAATTCCTTCTATATCAGGATCTTTTCATGTTTGCCCAGGAGTATAGATGGTCTGCACCTTTGACTCTGCAGTGTTTTGAAGGTGAATGGCTTCCTGCTTGCTGGTCCTTTGTCTGTTTCTAGTGTTGAAGAGTTTAGGAGAGGGGTTTGGAGCAACGTTGCACCCAGGGGAAAGTGTCATCCCAGCCTCTGTTCTCATATCCACCTGCTGAAGAGTAACACTTTAAATTCTGTCTGGGTAGCCTCCAACCTGATGGCAAGGACATCAATTTCTCAAACTTCCGTTAATGCCCCCCACTTCCTCTCCTTCAATTCCCCATTCACATTTTTCTTCTCTCACCATATCTCATTACCTGCCTACAACCTCCGTCTGGTGTTCCTCCCCCTTTTCTTTCTTCCATGGCCTTCTGTCCTCTTCTATCAGATTCTCCCTTCTCCATCCCTGTATCTCTTTCACCAATCAACTTCCCAGCAATTTACTTCCTCCCCTCTCCCAGTTTCACCTGTCGCCTTGTGTTTCTTCCTCCCCTCCCCTCAACTTTTAACTCTGACTCCTCATCTTTTTTCCCCCCAGTCCTACTGAAGGGTCTCAGCCCAAAACGTCAACTGTACTCTTTTCCATAGACACTGCCTGGCCTGCCGAGTTCCTCCAGCATTTTTTGTGTGTTGCTTGGCTTTCCAGCACCTGCAGATTTTCTCTTATTTGTGATTAGACATCCTCTATATGTTGGCATGGATAGTGAATCTAGAACTGATAACCAGGAAAAGGCAGGGAAACAAATACATGCAATTAGCATCACACTGGGGAAAAATGGTGCAAAGGGAAAATTCAAGGCTCTTTATCTGAACAAAGGCAGCATCCGTAAGAAGGTGGGTGAATTAATGGTACAAATCAAGACAAATGGGAGTGCAGTTTATTAGCCAGAACAGAGATGTGTCTGCAAAGTGACCAAAGTGTTAGTTGGTTCTGCAGTGTGTGGCAACATTCGTGGACTGCCTCTGGAGCATGCTTAAGTTATGTTCATTGTTAATGCAAATGACACATTTCACTGTATGTTTCAATGGTAAATAAATCTGAATCTAATCTAAGCTTGAGAATTAAATGTTCAAGGAAGTTTAACTTTTAGATGAAGTAGGCCAAATGGAAAAGAAGGTGGGAAAAGTTTGAACATGATTTTAATCAAGAAATCAGAGCTGCAAGTAGCAAGGACAGTATAATTATTACAGAGTACTTTAATCCACATCTAGACTGGACAAATCAAACTTTCAGCAAAAGTATGAAGGGCAAATTCACAGAGATGGTTCTTCCACATACTGATCTGACCAGAGCAACTGAATGTCTAGAAAGATAACAGAGACAACTGAAAATCTTGTAGTTTTGGGGTACTATCACAATGGAATTCTATGTAAAGATTGAAAGTTTAATTTGAAAACTGTCTTTGAACAAAGGTAACTACAAATGCATGAATTGATACATGGGGAAACTACACTCAGTTGCCAATTTATTCGGTAAAGGAATGGAACCCAGAATGGTTTCCTGGTGCTGCAGCCTATCCACTTCAACATTCGACATGCTGTGCATTCAGAGGTATTCTTCTGCACACCACTGTTGTAACCTGAGGTTTTTTGAGTTACTGCTGCCTTTCTGTCAGCTTGAACCAGTCTGACCATTCTCCTCTGACCTCTTTCATTAACACCCACAGAACTGTTGCTCACTGGATGTTTTTTGATGTTTTGCACCAGTCTCTGTAAAAACTCTAGGCATGAAAATCCCAAGAGGTCTGAAGATCCTGAGATAGTCAACCATACCATCCAGGACAAATCAAGATAAATGGTCAAAGTCATTTAGATCACACCTCTCCCCCATTCTGATGTTCTTCTGAGCAACAGCTGAACCTCTTGACCACATCTGCATGCTTTTATACATTGAGTTGCTGCCACATGGTTGGCTGAATTGATATTTGTATTAACAAGCAGGTGTACAAGTGTACCTAATAAAGTGGCCACTGAGTGTATGTTAAAAGTTGTGACACTAAACCAGTGATAGTTTTAAAAAACTGTTGCATGAAAGAATCAGGTAGCATGTGTCACAAGGGGACATGGAGACTGGACCCAAATGCAGGACACAGGCACTGAAGTACTAGGGGCAGGACAGGAACCACTAAAGGATAGAACAAGATGGGGAGACCATGGCATACAACAGTGATCCTGGGGTTCAGAGAGTTCATGGCAAAAGCAGGGCCCCGGCTAGGCTAAAGGATGAGTCTATGGGACAAGGAATGCTGGGAGGATAGCCTCCTGAACAGGCCACATTACTTCTGGGCAGAGCCCAGCCTCCCAGGCAGGAACACAGGGGCCTGGGCAGGTCACAGGGTACCTGGGCAGGATGCAGAGCACCACACATCAGAAGCAAGGGGTAGGAAAGGGTCAGAGTCCCCCAGCAGGCAATGGCAGTCTGGCCTGCTTACCCAACAGAGGCAAGGGATCAGAAGGAGCTCAGTCCAGGGTGACTACAAGAACAGACTTACACACCTAGATGATTAACCGTGGATACTCCAAGCCAGAGTCAAAAAAGGATGGACAAGACAAACCCCTAACAAGACTCAGTCCCAGAGCCCCTTATATACACCTGCCAGCTGATAGGCATCAGGTGCACCTCCTTTAGCCAAGATGATCCTATTTGGGCTTAAGGGTAAAAGGAGGGACGGCTACAAGACCTGGAGTCCAGAGTCCGTGGACCGGATCAAGACCATGAATGCAGGCTCCAGACCAGACCATAACAGCGTGTGCAGGCTTGCTCAATGCACAAGGCTGATAATTATTGTACAGGCTGCGAAGAAGATGCAGTGAGACTTCAGCAAATATAGATGGTCGAAACAGATGGGCAGCAATGTGGCAGTTGGAACATAATGTGGAAACAATGAAGTCATCCACCTTGCCAGAATTAGAAATAGAGTAATGAGAGATTGAAAGATGTTGGTGCTCAGAGGGACACAGATGTCCTTGTACATAAATCACTGGAAATTACTGTGCCTGGTCAGCGAGCATTGAGGGAGGCAATACGTTGGCCTTTATTATAGGATGAGTTGAGTTAAAGAGTAGATGTCTTGCTCTAGTTACCTAGGGTCCTGGTGAGACCCCATTTCAAAGATTATGTGCAGGTCCAGCTTCCCTACCTAAGGAAAGATATACTTCAGCTGATGGCGTGCATTGTAAGTGCAGGGTCACAAGAGACTCCAGATGTTGGAAACTGGAGCAAAACATCAACAGCTGGAGGAACTCACCAGGTCAAGCAACATCTGTGATTATTGGGGGTGGGGGTCATGAATGAGAGGAATAGACAGGTGACATTGTGGGTCAAATTGATAGATAGAGGGGAGAAGTCCAGTTTAAAGAGGTGAGGGGAGAGGGTGGAGAAAGAGCTGGCAGTATGTGTGATAGGCAGATGGAGGAGGGAGGAGTGAAAATAGTAGATCAGTCATATGAGTGAGTAAGCAGCTAAGGGCTGAACTCCTTGGGGAGCAGAAGAATGAGAAGTAACTTTATTAAATTGTAAATTGGTTTATTATTGTCACACGTACTGAGACAGAGTGAAAAGCTTAGTTCAGCATGCCAGTCATACAGATCACTTTGTGACATCAGTGCATGAGGCAAGGCAGAGTGAGGTGCTATGGTTAAATAGAAAGTGCCTGCAGGTGCAAGGCCATAACAAGATCAGATCAAGAGTTCATTTTATTGTACTAGGGGACAATACGACAGTGGGATGGAAGCTGCCCTTGAGCCTGATCCTTTTAGGCTGTTGTGTCTTCTGCCCAATAGAGGAGGGTGGGGAGAGAAGAGAGAATGTCTGGGGTGGGTGGGGTCTTTGATAAAGCTGGTTAATTTACCAAGTCAGTGAAACGTGGAGGGGAGGCTGGTTTTCATGATGTGCTGAGCTGAGTCCATAGCTCTGTGTAGTTTAGAGCAGTTATGGACGTTGTTGTTGCCATACCAAGCAATTCTGGATCTGGATAGGGTGATTTCTATGGTGCAGCTGTAAAAAAAAAGTTGGCGAGAGCCAGAGGAGGGATGCCAAACCTCCTGATGAAGTCGAGGTGCAGGTGTGCTTTCTTGGCCATAGTAGATAAAAACAAAACATACTTCAAGGACTTGACAGGGCAGTGTTGATATTTCCCTCAGGGGATCTCAGAATAATAAGTCACCCAGTTGGGACAGGGATGAGAAGAATTTTTTTTTACTCAGAGGGCTAAAAGGTTGCCAGCTGGTGGTGTAGTGGCATCAACCACTGGATTTTGAGGCAAATGGTCCACGATTTGAATCCGGCCGGCCCTTTGCATGCTGGGTTGACTGTCGAGCGAGCAACTTGGCCTGACAAAAATCAGACAAATGCTAAGGAAACAGAAAAAAAACTGCCTATTGTGCCTCAAGGTGTGAAAAGGAACAACAAAAAACAAAACAAGAGGGCTGAAAGGACTGTGGAGGCTCAGTCACTGAGATCATTCAAGGCTGTTTAATAAAGTAGGAGTGGGTGACTTTGCATCTCAACCTTCCATCATTCATCATCGTTATGGCTAATCTGCTCCTGGCCTCATCTCCCATCCCAATTCCTCTTAGCCTTCAGTTCCCCAATATTTCAAAAGTGTGTCTACCTCCTCTGTATCCTTCTCAGGTGATTTAACCTCTGTACATCTCTGGAGGGGTGAATTACAGACCCTTGCTATCCTCTGTAAGACAAAGCTGCACACATCCCAGTATTAAATGATTGCCTCCCATTCTTAACTATATCAACCCTGTCATGTCACTTTAAGACTTTACCAGAAGTTCAAGAAATCGATATTCATACCATCAGGCTAGAGGCTACCCAAAAGGAATATAAGGTGTTGTTCCTCCAACCTAAATGTGGCCTCATCACGACAGTGGAGGAGGCTATGGATGGACATATCGGAAGTGGAATTAAAGTGGTGGCCATTGGGAGATCCTGTTTGTTCTGGCAGATGGAGTGTAGATGCTCGGCGAAACGGACTCCCAATCTACGTTGGATCTCAGCGATATGCAAGAAGCCACACCAGGAGCACTGAGCATAGTATATGACCCTAACAGACTCACAGGTGACTGTTTAGGGCCCTGAATGGTAGTGAGGGAGGAGGGGTAGCATTTGTTCTGCTTGCAAGGATAAGTGCTAGGAGGGAGATCAGTGGGGAGTTGCGTAGGCAGCGATCCCTGCGGAAAGCAGAAAGTGGGGGGGGGGGGGAAGATGTGCTTGGTGGTGGGATCCCATCGGGGGCGGCAGAAGTTTCGGAGAATTATGCGCTGGATCCAGAGGCTGGTGAGGTGATAGATGAGGACAAGAGGAACCCTATCCCTGGTAGGGTGGCAAGTGAATGAGATAATTCTCACTTCCCATTCCCATTCCGATATATCCATCCAAGGCCTCCTCCACTGTTGTGATGAGGCCACACTTAGGTTGGAGGAACAATACCTTATATTCCGTTTAGTTAGCCTCCGACCTGATGGCGTGAACATTGATTTCTCGAACTTCCGGTAATGTCCCCCACCACCCCTCCCACACCCCTGTTCACCATTTCCCATACCCTTCTCCCTCTCTCACCTTATCTCCTTGCCTGCCCATCACCTCCCTCTGGTGCTCCTCCCCCCTTTTCTTTCTTCCTTGGCCTCTTTCACCAATCAACTTCCCAGCTCTTTACTTCATCCTTCCCCCTCCAGGTTTCACCTCTCACCTTGTGCTTCTCTCTCCCCTGCCCCCACCTTTCAAATCTACTCCTCAGCTTTTTTTCTCCAGTCCTGCCAAAGGATTTTGCCTCGAAACCTTGACTGTACGTTTTTTTTCCATTGTTGCTGCCTGGCCTGCTGGGTTCCTCTAGCATGTTGCCTGGTTCAGAGGGAGCCTTTTCTTTAGAACAGCCCACTTACATCATCTAGTGGTGTAATTGAGAAATTGCAATGACCTTTTGGTACAGTGCAATGCAAAAATCTCAAGCAGAAATCTCATAAGATTTCAGTAGCTTGTAAATTTCATACAAATCACCACGGCCCTGGACAAATGTTTGAAATGCAACTGTAATCTTGCAAGTCAGGCAGATTCTGGGAGAAAGGGATATTGATATTGCAAACTGGAAGAAAGCCAAACATCAGTATAAAAGAATAGTGGTGTGTGGTCGTATCTTTACATTCAGTTTCCTGGAGAACAATTTGAAAGCCGATTAACTGTCAGGTGATGCTGCGAACATTTTATGATACCAATTGTTATAGCTGTCAGTAGCATTGCTCGTCTTTCAGAGCCAATGGGTTGGATGTTTTGAAGTTCAAGTACATTTATTATCAAAGGGTGTATTCATTATACACCCTTGAGATTCATCTCCTTACAGACAGCCACAAAACAAGAAACCCAAAGAACCCATTTTTTAAAATCCAACAAACACCCGAGGTTCAGAGAGAGAGAGAGAGAGAGAGAGAGAGAGAGAGAGAGAGAGTAAAGACAAATTGTGCAAACAATCAAAGCAAGCAAACAGCATTCAGAATGAGAGTGAGTCCTCAGGCACGAAGCCTGGAGCAGCCTCAGCCTCAGCCTCAGCCTCAGTTCATCCTCGAACGTGCCTTGACCTCGCTCCCACCCGCACGCCTCAACCCTCGAGTCAGCCTCGCCTTTGCTCGTCTCCTCATTATTCGCAGTGATCGTTTACTATAATTTTTTTTACAGAAAAAGTGTTATTAATAAAGTATTTTGTTGTATTTCTTGCTTGGGAACAGCCGGTAAGTTGTCACCCATCTTCAGCAGCACCAAAATAAACCACAGACTGTAATAAAGGTCAAACCATACCACCAAACCACTACTTGCCAATGTCAATTTTGTGCCAGTGGTCTGGTGTCCAACCCACAACACATTTGAACTCTGCATCTTCTGACTCAGTCATAGAGATGCCACCAATCAATATCCTTGCAGCAAATATTGAAATAACAGCAGATGGCAAAACATGACATAGTAAGAGAAATAAAGACATGCAAAATGTACAGAGAGAAATGCACTGAAGGAGATTGCACCCAAACGAGCTGAAAACTAAAATGGAGATTTCTTTTGTGTTATAGTAGATCATGTAATGTAATGCCCAAGAATAAGTCCAATCAGAGGTGGCTTCTTTTTTGGCCAGCTATGGATGGGCAATAAAGAACACTGGCCACATCACAATGTGGCATTTCTACAAAGGAGTATTTTCCAACCCCTTGGTGACTCTGTTCCCACAGATTGGAAGTCTGGATCCATGGTAACACTTGGGTCTCAGGCAGAGTATAAAGTATTAGCCTTAGCTTCATTTTATTTGCTTCCCAAATAGACAACCACTGTCTCAATACTGCCATTATTACAGTAATTAAGTCACATAGAAATTTCACTAATTGTCATTTGAAAACAGGGAAAGGGCAGATTGTGCATCTGGCTCCTATGACTGAACTTCATTCACTGATCTCTGTCAGATTAACCATCATTATATTGTGCTTCTCCTGTGATATTGTTCCAACAAGGTAAGCAGAAATTATCAAGCTTGCTTTTAGAAAATCTTCATCTACGTATTAGAAAAAATGTGATCAAATGCTTTTGGCAGGGCGGTCTGGAAAAGTTTTGAAAGGCTCTGGTTTACTGCCGAATATCCTGCTTTAGTATTTGAATTAACCCCTTCCATAGTGTTAACAGTTTAACACAAAGAGCCAGCACTCAGTCATGTGAAGCAATTGGTAAAACTGGGTCTAATGCAATTTCTTTTTTGCCTGGATTGCAGTGAGGGTAACTGTTCTAGAGTGGTGTTTGAAGACTGAAGCACTAAGCAACTGTGATGAGATTCTGGGTGCAGCAGCAAATATTTTGTTTGTGAATTCCTGGTGTTCATAATGTCAGTCACCGAGGACAGTTTTGACCTTTGAGTGTTGAACCCAAAACAGTTCAGCTGAGCTAGCCCATTGCAGAGTTCAATGCTGATGCCCAGTTAAAGGACAAGAACAGTGGACCTGATTTAAGTATCAAAGCAAAATGACATAACAGAAGGTAGAGTTAGTGTTTCTGGTTGATTATTCTGTTTTAGGCATTCCCGGACCTGCTAGTTCCAGCTTACACTGGTTGTGTTCTCTCTTATTTGAAATTGAACATCCTGGTGAATATACTGGAGTATATCACTAATGTTTAAATTATATTTTATGCCTAAATTATATTTTATTGTGAATGATACTTGTGTGAAGCTATGTGCCTGAGGTGCTGCTGCAAGTAAGTTTTTCATTGCATTTGTGCATCCTGTATTTATGTACAGGACAATAAACTCAACTTTCCCTTTGAGGTTGAAAAGTTGGTTTCATTGCCTAGTCCTTTGCGTATTCATTCTGCGAGTTATGAAATCAGAAACTAAATTTAACCCTGCAATCCAAATTTTTTTAAAATTGGATGTGCCATCTGCTAAAGTTCAAGAATAGCAATGCGATTAAAAAAACAATTACATGCAAATGGCTGGATGTCTATAATTTGCAAGAATTGACATCACCAGTGCAAGTCGATTTTTGGTGTGACATTTGCTTCAAAGTCCCCAGATGTATTTTGTTCTCTGTATTGCACACCCAGAATCCAGCCTGATTGACCAGTTTGTCTCACTGAATTTCAGTAGAGGAGGAGCAGGTATGGGTTGCATCGTACTGAGTCAAATCCACAATTTCAAGAGTGTTTCTCATTTCCAGAGAGTATCCCAATCCCTGATCAAGAGCAGTAGATCTGAGACTTGACCTCAAGAAAGGTTTGAATTTAGATCCCATAGCGAGCATAGAAATTGTAATTCTGTAAGGATAAATTTCCTAGCACTAGAGGGGGTCTTATTAGAACTCTGGGTGAATCACGGATGTCTATCCCTGAGGGAAAGGGAAGAGAGGATTCATACCAAGGCTCTTTTTTGGTGAGTTCTGCTTGCAGACAGAGAGGAGAATTAGTCTGGTAGTTCACCTCACCAACAAGGAATGCATATTTTTCTGAGTGAATCTAACATCGAATAGACCGGGAAACCCTTCTAACCAGAAATTGAGATTCTGTGGCTGCGAAAGAGGTGTGTTGCCTCTTGGGCGCAAGGATCCATGATGTATCGGTCTAGCTGCAGGATATTCTCAATTGGAAAGGGGAACAGCCAGAGAATGAGGTGCATACTGGCACCAATGACATGGGCAGAAAAGGGGAAGAGGTCCTACACAGTGAGTACATAGAGTTAGTGAAGAGGCTGAAGAGAGGGACCTCCAAGGTGGTAATCTCTGGATTACTCCCTGTGCCATGGGCTAGTGCAGGTAGGAATGGGGTGATAGCACGGATGAATGAGTGGCTGCCGAGATGGTACAGAGGACAGGGTTTCAAGTTCTCAGACCATTGGAGTCTTTCCTGGGGAAGGGGTGATCTGTACAAGAGGGATGGGTTGCACCTGAACTGGAGGGGAACCAATATCCTGGCCGGGAGATTTGCTGATACTACTTGGGAGAGTTTAAACTAGTTTTGCAGGGGGCTGGGAACCAGGGCCCCAGCTCAGTAAGGGAAGGATTGAACCGGAAGGTAGATGTCAGGGAAAGTATTGAAAGGCAAAATCGAAATAACAGGTATGATTGGTTGGATAGTTTGAACTGTGTATATTTTCATGCTTGGAATATTATGGGTAAGGGTGATTGACTTTGTGCATGCATGAGTACATGGATCTACGATGTTTTATTCATTACTGAAACTTGGTTGAGAGAGGGTCAGGAATGGGTGACTAATGACCAGGTTTTCAAAGTTCTAGAAAAGATAGAGGAGAAGGTAAAAGGAGTGGGGTGAGGAATTGCACTGCTAATCAGCAATATCGCAGCTGCACTCGGGAAGGACATAATGGAGGGGTCAGACACTGAGTCCATTTGGGTGGAAATCAGGAATAGGAAGGGTACAATCACACTGACGAGGTTGTGCAACAGACTCCCTTATAGCCACTGGGACATTGAGGAACAGATATGTTATCAGATTAAGGAAATGTGTAAAATTAATAGCATTGTCATGGGGGATTTCAACCTCTAATATAAATTGAGGCCTTCTTAGTGCAAGGGGTTTAGATGGGGCAGAATTTGTTAAGTGTATCCAGGAACATTTCTTAAATCAATATGTGGACAGTCCAACAAGAGGAGGGGCTGTGCTGGACCTGGTGTTGAGTTTTGAGCTTGGCCCGGTGACTGACCTTTCACTGGGTGAACAGTTAGAGGACAGCGATCACAACTCCTTAACTTCCAGGAAAGCTACAGATAAGGATAGGTATGGTCCTTGTGGGAGAGTTTTAAATAGAGTAATGCAAATTATGGGGGCATTAGGCAGGAACTAAAAAGCACTAATTGGGAAATCCTTTTTTTCTGGCAAGTCTACATCAGACATGTGGGGGGTGTTTAAAGATCAATTGCACAGAGTACGGGAAAGGTATGTTTTTGTTAGAAGGATGGGGATGGAAAGATAAGAGAACCTTGGATGTCCAGAGAGACAATGAATTTAGTCAAGAAGAGAAAGGAAATGTATGTAAAACTTTGGAAGATAGGATCAAACAAAGCACATGAAGAGTATAAAGACGCCAGAAAAGAACTAAAGAAGGGAATTAGGAAATCCAGGAGGGGCCATGAAAAGTTCTTGGCAAGTAGAGTTAAAGTGAGTCCCAAGGCATTCTACACATACATCAAAAGAAAGAAGATAACTAGGGAAAGGGTGGGACCACTCAAGGATAAGGGGGGGGGGGGGGCAGCATTTGCTTGGATGCAGAGAATGTGCGTGAGGTACTAAATGAGTACTTTGCTTCAGTATTTAGCAAGGAAAAGGATTTGGAGGACCAGGAGATCAGTGCTGAGGGTATAAATATGTTAGGAGGTGGAGATATTGGGTCTCCTGGTAAATATTAAAATGGTTAATTCCCGAGGGCCTAATAGAATTTACCCCAGGTTATTGAAGGAGGCAAGAGACAAGATTGTCAGTCCCTTGACCAGTGGTTTTGTGTCCTCTCTAGCCTTTGGCGAGGTCCCAGAGGACTGGGGGGTGCTAATGTTTTACCTGTATTTAAGAAGCGAACAAGGGAAAAATCCTGGGAACTATAGACCGGAGAGTCTCATGTCAGTTGTAGGGAAATTGCTGTGGAAAATTCTTAGGGATAGGAGATACAAGCATTTGGCCTTTCTGTTGTTAAGAAGGCATACGGTGCATTGGCCTTCATCAATCGTGGGATTGAGTTTAAGAGCCAAGAGGTAATGTTGCAGCTATATAGGACCCTGGTCATACCCCGCTTGGAGTGCTGTGCTCAATTCTGGTTGCCTCACTACAGGAAGGATGTGGAAATCATAGAAAGGGTGCAGAGGAGATTTACAAGGACGTTGCCTGGATTGGGGAGCATGCCTTATGAGAATAGGTTGAGTGAACTTGCCCTTTTCTCATGGAGTAACGGAGGATGAGAGGTGACCTGATAGAGGTGTATAAGATAATGAGAGGCATTGATCGTGTGGATAGTTGGAAGCTTTTTCCCAGGGCTGAAATGGCTAGCATGAGAGGGCACAGTTTTAAGGTACTTGGAAGTAGGTACAGAGGAGATTTAAGGATAAGTTTTTTTTTGTGCAGAGAGTGGTGAGTGCGTGGAATGGGCTGCCAGTGGTGGTGGCGGAAATGATAGGGTCTTTTAAGAGACTCCTGGATGGATACATGGAGCTTAGAAAAATAGAGAGCTATGTGTAAGCCAAGGTAGTTCTAAGGTAAGGACATGTTTGGCACAGCATTGTGGGCTGAAGGGCCTGTATTGTGCTGTAGGTTTTCTATGTTTCTATGAAACACATGACCTAATTGAACCACATGGCTTTGTGCATGGCAGGTCGTGCCTTACCAGTTTGACAAGATGATGAGAGAGATTAATGAGGGTAGGGCAGTGGATGTTGTCTACATAGATTTTAGTAAGGCATTTGACAAAGTCCCTCACGGGAGGCCAATCCAGAAGATTCAGATATATGTGGTCCACGCGAATTGGCTGTTTGGATTCAGAACTCGCTTGCAGGTAGAAAACGGAGGGTTGTGGTTGAAGGGACTTACTTGAGCTGGAGGTCTGATATTAGTGGAGTTCCGCAGCGATCTGTGCTGGGACCTCTGCTGTTTGTGATGTATATAAATGACCTGGATGAAAGTGTAGATGGGTGGGTGAGTAAGTTTGCAAATGATACCAAGATTGGTGGAATTATGGATAGTGTAGAAGACTGGCAAAGAGTGCCACGCTATATAGATCATTTGCAGATATGGGCAGAGAGATGGCAGATGAAGTTTAACTCAGAAAAATGTGAAATGTTGCACCTAGTAGGGCAAAGTCAAGATCCTTAACAGTGTTGCTGAGCAGAGAGATCTTGGAATCCAAATTCATAGTGGCTACTCAGGTTGATAAGGTGGTCAAGAAGGCTTATGGAATGCTTGCTTTTATTAGTCAAGGCATTGAGTTCAAAAGTCAGGAGGTTATGTTGCAACTTTATAAAACTCTGGTTTATTGCATACAGTTCTGGCTGCCCCACTGCAAGGCTTTGGAGAGGGTTCAGAAGAGGTTTACCGGGATGTTTTGGTTTAGAGGGCATGTGCTATCACTGGAGGCTGGATAAACTGGGGTTGTGTTCTCTAGAGCACCAGAGCCTGAGAGGAGATCTGATAGAGGTTTATATGAGAGGCATAGATAGAGTGGACAGAGTATCTGTTTCACAGGGTAGAAATGTCTAAAACTAGAGTGCATGCATTAAGGCAAGACGGGGTAGGTTCAAGGGGGATGTGAGGAGTAAGTTTTTTTACTCAGAATGGTAGATGCCTGGAACACACTTCCTGGTATGGTGGTAGAGACAAATACATTAGAGGCTTTTAAGAGATGTTTAGATAGGCACATGGATGTAAGGAAGATAGAGGGATATAGACATGGTGTGGATAGGAGGGATTAGTGTTTGGGTGTTTTTGATTTGCTTTTTAGCTAGTCCAGCATTATATTGCAGGCCAAATGGCCTGTTCCTGTGCTGTACTCTTCTATGTTCTAAGTGGGAAGACAAGTAAAATCTGAAGCATGTCACTTCATTGTAGTACTTGACAACCACAAAATGATAGAGGAACTCAGCAGGTCCTGCTGAGGGGTTTCCAGCCCAAAATGTCAACTCTTTATTCCTTTTCATAAATGCTGTCTGATCTGCTGAGTTCCTCCAGCATTTTGTGGGTGTTACTCTGCCAAATCTCTTGTGTTTGTAATTGGACAACCTTGCTCTTCCTGAAAGATGGCTGTTGAGACTCTTTAACTACCATCAAACAACAGAAAATTTGGCTTGCTTGTCTGCCATCTACAAATTGGCCAATAATGACATTCTTTATATAAATCATTCAGACTTGAATCCAGTTTGACCCATGGTGAGAGTCTGGAGAAAATACATCAAGTTCAACAGTAATGGAATGTGGACTTCTCGCCTCTATGACTGGCTTGGTAGAACATTGCAAAGCAACTGCTTTTTGGCATTGAATGTCCAAAGAACCAACTTGCCTTGCATTTTCATTATCTCTGACACTTAGCTCTTCCAATACTCATCTGCCTTTTCCTAACTTCAATTCATCCGTTACAGCACGCTTATTGACTAATGGTTCAGGAGTGCAGTTCTGTGGTAGAGTCCAGTTTTCAATTTTCAGATTTCAAAGTAAGTTTATTATCTAAGTACATCCGTCACCATACACTACCCTTGACATACGTCACCATATAGCACCACTGATTCATTTTCTTGCAGGCAAGCACAATAGAACAAAGAAATACAATAGAATCAATGAAAAACTACGCTCAAAGACTGTCAACCAAAGTGCAGAAGACAAACTGAGCAAATACAAAAAAAAAAACAGAGAACATGGTTTGTAGAGACCTTGAAAGTGAGTCCATCGGTTGTAGAATCAGTCCAGTACTGAGGTGAGTGAAGTTATCCTCACTGGTTCAAGACCTGATGGTCTTGGTTTAGTGACTACAGGCACTTAAAGGCTGCAATACACTTTTTACTTCATGCATTATGCATAGAATACATAATTGAAACTATTATTGACACGAGTTTTATTAATAAAATCAGCTCATGACAGTGTATCCATTATTTATAACTTGCAGTTTAATAACTGGAATCTGTTATTGGCATCATGCAGAATCGCAGTCAGGGAATGAAACTGTTAGTTCTTTGTGTGATTTAGGTATAGTAGCCAAGAAGTGGATGTGGATAGAATGGGGCAAAGATCATTTGGAGCTCTTTTCTATTGCACCAGTGTTCATTTATGATCAAGTTCAATGGCCTTTAGGTACCCATTTATCTCTTCAAAAATGTAATGCTCAGTCCAGCCTTCCACTCCTGAAGTCCAGCTCTGGAGGTTGGACACAGACCCAATCAGCTCTGTGGGTGTGGTACCCCAGCACTCTGAACTGTGTATCTGTGTGTTGGCACACTTCTTCTTATCAATGATGAGAATGAGAGGGGAATTAAGACTTCTCTTGACACTGGTTTGTTGGGCTGAGGACAAGGTTTGGTAAGTATACAGTATCACTTACCATTCAAGTATTTCAGTCTGATATTTTGCCCCAGAAATACCCAATGACAGACTGACACATTCTCAGAATAGTATTTTTAAATCTCAGAATACAGTCATAAAAGTTTCAAATATTTGATATAGGTCAAGTCAACATTTCAGCAAAATTAATGTTACTCTAATTAAAAAGTTAACTCGACAGTATTTATCATTCAGACACAAACCCCAAGTGAAGTTCATGGGGTTACAAAGCAGATTCAAACTACTTAGTGAGTAATGGCAGGAAACTATTCAGTTGCCCTTCCCCACAGTCTGTGCGATGGTTGCTCAGCCTTTACAGATCCCTCAGCAATAGTCTTGGCCCTAGAGTGTGCCAGTTTACCAAATTTGGTCACAGCTCTGGAATACTAGTGAGGTTCAGGCAGGCCTGAGGGTTCCCCAGTGGCAGCAGTGGTCCCCAACCATCGGGCCATGGCCTAGTGGTTGGGGACCACTGGTGTATGTGAATAACCCAGAGAACAGGGTTATGCAGCTGTTAATGATGAATTAGTAATAGAACAAATTATCGCCCTTGAAGATTATGAAATTGAAAAACTTACTGATTTAATCAATGACATTTATGAAACTGGAATAATACCAGAAGAGATGAAAAAATCAGTATTAATCACTCTTCCTAAGAAACCTGGAGCAATAGAATGTGAATTACATAGGACCATAAGTTTAATGAGTCATATCACCAAGATACTTCTAAGAATTTTGATGACAAGAGCAAAAAGTAAGATACAAGCTGAAATAGGTAAAGAACAATGCAGTTTTGTGAAAAACAAAGGTACAAGAAACGCGATATTGATGTTAAGGATACTAACAGAATGAGCTATTCAAGTGCAAAAAGATTTGTTTGTTTTATCAACTACACAAAAGCATTTGATAAAGTGAAGCACAGTAAGTTATTTGAAATAGTACAGGAAACTCTAGATCTAGATTCGAAAGACCTCCGCCTAATCAGAAATCTGTACTGGGAACAAACTGCCGCTGTAAGAATAGATGGAGAAGTGAGTCAGTTTACGAAAATCAAGACCGGCGTTAGATAAGGTGTGTTTTCTCCCCTGATTTGTTTAATGTGTACAGTGAAACAATATTACAAAAAAATAAGAGACATCTTGGGAATCAAAGTTGGCGGTGAAAACATCAATAATTTCAGATATGCGGATGACACTGTGTTAATTGCAAGCATGGAGGAAGAACTACAAAACTTAATTGATACAGTTGTTGAAGAAAGTGCAAAAATGGGTCTATTTATCAATTGCAAAAAGACAATGTATGGTGATATCCAAAAAGAAGGAGAATCCTATCTGCAGGCTGAGAATAAATAGGGAAGACATAAAACAAGTACAGAACTTTTGCTACTCAGGAAGCTGGGTGACATCAGATAGCAGGTGCGACATGGACATCAAAAGAATAGGGATGGGAAAAGACACCTTTACGAGAATAAAGAATATACTGACCAACACTAAACTAGGCATGACAACCTGCCTCAGAGTACTGAAATGTTACGTTTATCCAGTTATGTTATATGGTTCAGAATGTTGGACAATATCTAGTAACATGAGGAAATGAACTGAAGCAGCAGAGATGTGGTTTTTGAGGAGGATGCAAAGAATATCATGGACGAAGTGAATATCTAACGAGGATGTCATGAGCAGAGGAAGCACAAAAAGAGAAATAATGTATGAGATCATGAAAAGGCAATGTAACTTCATTGGACATGTGATCAGGAAAGAGGAGTTAGAATGCACAGTAATTACAGGAAGGATTGAAGGGAAGAAAGCAAGAGGAAGGCAAAGACAAATGATGATGGAGATAGCAGCCAGAGAACTGGAAATGAATACCAATGAATTGATCCACTTGACCTGAAACAGGAGTGTGTGGGCCACGGCAGTCAAAGCTCAAACTGGGCATGGCACCTGATGATGATGATGAACCTCTACATATACCCCTACACCTCCACTCACCTTCCCTATAAAGTGCATTTAAGAAGGAAATAAGCATTGGTTCTATTTCTAGCACAGCTATTGGAAAGGGCAGTGTGGGGTGTTACCAATACCTAGTAGGGCTTTCTTCATCTCTAGCCTAGCCAAGTGCTGGTGTCTGAAAATTCAGGTTATGAGGCATTCTAGCAAATGACTCTAACATGTTCAGGGAAGAACCCAACACGGTGTCCTTTCCTGGCAGGGCTCTGATGACATTCTCTGTGGATTGCTGTCTGATTGATTTGTGGTGCTCCCTGAAGAACGGGCAGTGTGGTACAGTTCATCTGAAAGAATTGTCCTGAAACAATGTGGTCAGGCCCATCCTGCAGGCATACAGAACCTTAGCAGTTGCTATCTATGTACACTGGCTCAGGGCACACTATAACGCAAGAGTCTCATTGGGTGCACTGTCCCCCTTTTTCTGGAGGTTTGTACATTTCAGGTACTGTGAATTTGATCTAATTTCAACTCTAGCTAAATTGGAAATGATCACAAGTATCTGCTACAATGCATGGGTTACATCTGTGCCAACAGCATTCAATAATGAGCAGACAGGGACTTTGTATCTGATGACCAGGTTCTTATTTCCTGTGATTGAGAGTATCACATCTTAATTCAAGTTCTACAAAGTACCAATAGGAGCTTTGCATGCAAGAAGTATCAATCCTTAAGTGTAAATGGTAAGTTGCAAGTGTGAGGCTTTCAAGTTTTGTTAGTACAGAGTTGGTCTGTTCCTGCCAGAATAAAATACAAGGCTAACAGCTTTAGGAAGCCTTAGTTTTTGTGAGATATGGAGGCCCTGGTTAAGAAGAAGGAGGTGCATAGCAGATATAGACAACAAGGAATAAATAAGGCACTCAAGGAGTATAAGAAATGCAAGAGAACACTTAAGAGGGAAATCAGGAGGGCTAAACGAAGACATGAGGTTGCTCTAGCAGACAAGGTGAAGGAAAATCCCAAGGGCTTCTGCAGATTTATCATTGAGGATCAAATCGGAAGTCTGGAAGTCAAGGCCTATTGCCTGGAGCTGCGAGTGCACTGGGAATATCAATGCCTTGTATCTACAGGTCCCAGTTCATGTCCACTGGAGGTTTGTCCTGGGGTTAAAGGATTGTGTATGTACATGGTTGAGGGAGAAATGGAGCTTGCTTATGCTGTTGTTGCTGGAATGGGTGGTGACGCTTGTGGGCTGCCTCTGGTGTGTTGGTTGTTAAATGCCAACACACCAGGGGCAAAATTAGAATGAGAATTTAGAATTTATTTGAATTTTACATCCATCCCACAATGTGAGGGAGTAAAAATCTTTGTGTTCTGACTCCATTGCAATGTACAGACATGTAATTTAAAAGTCTAATGGCTTGTAGACAGAAGCTGCCCCGTGGCCTCTTGGTCCTGGCTTTAATGCTGTGGTACCGTTTGTCAGACGGAAGCTGCTGAAAGTTTATTGTGGGGTGACTGGTGTCCCTGATGATCCTCCAGCCCCTCTTTCTGCACCAGCTGCTGTAAATGTCCTCAATGGAGGGATGCTCACATCAACAGATGTGCTGGGCTGTCCATACCACTCTCTGCAGTATCCAGCGATCAAGGTCGGTACAGTTCCCATTTCAGGCGGTGATACAGTCAATCAGGATGCCCTCAGTGGTGCCCCTGTAGAAGGTCTTGATGATTTGGAGGCTCATGCCGAACTTCTTCAGTCGCCTGAGGTGGAAGAGATGCTGTTGTGCTTTTTTTTGCCACAAAGCCGGTGTGTACAGTCCAGGTGAGATCATCGGTGATGTGTATACTGAGGAACTTGAAACTACTCACCCTCTCAACTGCAGACCCACTGATGTTGATCCTGTCTCCGTTCCTCCTGTAATTTGCAATCAACTCCTTTGTTATTTTGGACATTGAGGGAGAGGTTGTTATCCTGGCACCACTGTGTCAGGGTGTCAAACTTTTCTCCATAGACTGTCTCATTACTGATAGAAATAAGGCTGATCAAAGTCGGGTCATCTGTGAATCTGATCAGCAGATTGAAGCTGTGTGTGGCAATACAATTGTGGGTGTAAAAGTAGTAGAGAAGGGGACTCAGAACACAACCCTGGGGGACACCTGTATTGAGGGTCAGAGGTGAGGGAGCCCATCCTTACCACCTGTCGGTGATCCGATAGGAAGTCTAGGATCCAGCTGCACAAGGCGGGGTGCAGGCCGAGGTCTCTGAGCTTCCTGTCAAGTCTGGAGGGAATGATGGTGTTGAATACTGAACTACTGTCCAGGAACAACAATCCTTCTTCTCCAGACGAGTGAGGACTGTGCCTATGGTGTCATGGGTAGACCAGTTCTGTTGGTAGGCAAATTGTAGGGGTTCCAGTGTGGGTGGTAGCATGCTGCAGATGTACCCTCTAACCAGCCTCTCAAAGTATTTGTTTATTTCAGAGTACCTGGTAAGGCTCTGAAAACCTGTGCCAACCAACTGGCAGGAGCATTCAAGGATATTTTCAACATCCCACTGCTACGGGTGTAAGTTCCCATTTGTTTCAAAAAGGCAACAATTATACCAGTGCCAAAAAATAATGTGAGCTGCCCTAATGACTATCACCCCAGTAGCACTCACATCTACAGTGAGGAAATACTTTTGAGAGGTTGGTTATGACTAGACTGAACTCCTGCCTCAACAAGGACCTGGACCCATTGCAATTTGCCTTTCGCCACAATAGTTCAACAGACGCAATCTCAATGGCTCTCCACAAGGCCTTAGGCCACCTGGACAACACAAACACCTATGTGTGGATGCTGTTCATTGACTATAGCTCAGCATCATTCCCACAATCCTGATTGAGAAATTACAGAACCTGGGCCTCTGTACTGCTGTTTAAGAAAAGCTCTAAGAATAAGCCAAGAGATTATAGGCTGGTGAGTCTGTTATCAATAATGGATAAGTTATTGTAAGGTATTCTAAGGGACTGGATGTACAAGCATTTGAACAGACAGCAACTGATTAGAAATGGTCAACATGGCTTTGTGCATGGGAGGTAGCGTGTAACCAATCTTATAGACTTTTTCAAGGTTACCAGGAATATTGATGAAGGGAAGGTAGTGGATGTTATCTACATGGACTTTAGCAAGACCTTCGACAAGTTCCTCCATGGGAGCTTGATAAAAGTTCATTTGATCGCCATTCAGGATGAGGTAGGAAACTGATTCAAAAATGCCTTTGTAGGAGAAGCCCAAGAGTGGTAGAAATGGTTGGCTTTCTGACTGAAGGCCTGTGACTAGTGGTGTGCTGCAGGGATCGGTACTGGGTCCATTGTTGTTTGTTGTCTACATCATCATTCTGGATGATAATGTGGACATCTACATCAACATTCTGGATGACACCAAGATTGCAGGTGTAGTAGTCAGCGTGGAAGGCCATCAAAGCTTGCAGTGGAGTGGTGTCACAGCAAAAGCCTTGCATTCAACATCAGTAAGACAAAAGAGCTGATTGTGGACCTCAGGAAGGGCAAGACGAAGGAACACATACCAATCCTCATAGAGAGATCTGAAGTGGAGAGAGTGAGCAATTTCAAGCTCCTGGGTGTCAAGATCTCTGAGGTCCTAACATGGACCCAACATATCAATGCAGTTATAAAGAAGGCAAGACAGGAACTATACTTCATTAGGAGTTTGAAGAGATTTCGTATGTCAACGAATACAATCAAAAACTTCTATAGATATACCATGGAGAGAATGTTGACAGGGTGCATCACTGTCTGGTACGGAGGGCTACTTACAGATATCAAGTGCAGAGAAAATTTACACGGATGTTGTTGAAGCTTGAGGACCTGATTTATAGGTTAGGTTGAATAGTTATGGTTAAATAGGTTAGGACTTTATTCCCTGGAGGGTAAGAGAATGAGATTGATAGAGGTAGACAAAACTATGAGTATAGATAGGGTAAATGCAAGCAGCCTTTTTCCACTGAGCTTGGGTGAGACTAGAACGAGAGGTCATAGGTTCAGGGTAAAAGGTGAAATACTTAAGGGGAACCTGAGGGAGAACTTCATTCAGAGGGTGGTGAGTGTGTGGAATGAGCTGCCAGTAGAATTGGCAGATCGAGATTGAGTAATGAGAAATTTGGATAAGTACATGGATGGGAGGGGTATGGATGCCTATAGTTCAGGTGTGGGTCAATGAGACTAGGCAGAATAATAGTTTGGCATGGACTATATGGGCCAAAGGGCCTGTTTCTGTTCTGTGGTGTTCTATGACTCTAACCCATGTGTCTCTGACATGGATGTCATATCAAGGTCACTGACAACTAGAAGTAGCTTGTCCAGTTTTGTGATGATGCTAAGTAACAGAAATTGTCATTCATTTTGAGCTAAAATTTACTTTTCAGTGGTATAACACTAAAAACTGTGTTACGTCATTGAATTTCCAGACAATGTGCATGTTATCCTCTTGATCTGTTGAAAATAATCAGATTGATATTGACAATGCATTGTAAATGACAACCTATATTCAGATTTTAATATATTGACAGACAGGATACACATTGAAAAACAGAAATAGGCAGGTCATTCCAGAAGACTGCACCCATCATCTTCTCCTGCAAAATGTAATTGGTATTCCATTGTTTCTCATTGTCAATCCTCCACTGAAATTGATGAGGTAGAAAGAAAAGCTGTCCTTAATTACATTGAATAAATAGGTTGCTTGATTCAGTCAGGATATTGTGCAACTGCATTATTCTAACCATGAAATCGATCATCATCTTAACAGGAGTTTTGCAATTCACATGGAGCCAGCTTTGAATAGTACATTCAAGACACTGTCTCACTAATCTCAATGAAGTAGTTATATAAAACTGTCAATTTTCTTCAAGCAATGAATATGGTATGCACAATCTTGAGAATCACTGGAAAGATCTTCACTTGGGGAGCACCACATTTGCTCACAGAATGTCAGCATATTTACCCACCCGTAACCAACGTACAAAATCTTCAAGCTTCTGATGTGCTAAGACGTGATGGAAAGTGTTCTGCATTTGTAACATTGATTTCCTCCTATTAACAATTACTCTCTCCAAAGTGAATACAAATATTTAATTTGATATTGGCTGCTTGGTGACTCATCTGGAACACAGTGAAGAAGCTAGCCCATATCTGACAGAAGCCCATGGTGCAGTTCACTCAATCTTGACTGAATCCTGGGAAGGTTACACTGCATTCATCATTTTTGTTACTGAGTCCAGGAACTGGAAATAATTGTACTTGATGTCATACTCCATGTCATACCAGAAGTTCACTGAAACAGAGAGAGATGAAACTGAATTCCATGCTCTATTCATATTGATTCTCAGAACAAAACATTGTATTTCTTCAACAACAAAAAATCCCAGCTTTCTGCTTGGCTCTTAAAAGTGCTGTCTCAGTCTATTTGTATTTAGCACAGGATCTAAATCAGGCATTGAATTGCTAATCTCTGCCAGAGAGACTTCAGGGCAGCAGGGGTACAGAAGGATGCAGGAAAGCATAGGCACACTATTGGGAGATTTGCTATGTCATGTAACTGCCACATAGCTGATCCAGGAAAGCCTATTCATTTGTGAAACTTTTCATTGTTTGGATCAATGGTCCTTATAAAGAGCTAGAAAGAGTGGTGTCCAGATTAAAGTGAGGAGATGCACTTTGAGGGCTACAATGAAAGGTAGGCCCCAATAAGTTGAGATACAAGTTCAAGAATATCTGAATGTGGCACCACAGGTAGATAAGGTAGTGAAAAAGGCATACAGGACATCATTAGAAAGTGAATAAAATATAAGACAGAGAGGTTATGGTACCAGTTTAAACCATTAGGCCACAGGCAGAGTGCTAGTTGCTATACTGTGGGAGGGAGGTGAGTGCATAGGGTGGGTACAAAAGGGATTTGGCAAGATGTTGACTTGGGATGGAGTGTTTCAGTTATGAGCAAAAACTGGAAAGGCTGGGTTGTATTCACTTGGGGGAGGAGGCTGGGTTGGGGCGGGGCAGGGTAGGATTTGACAGAAGTATACAACATTAGGAGGGGCATAGATAAGAATAGTTAGTGGGAAACTCTTCCACATGGACATTGGGCCAAAGGGCCTGTTTTATGCTGTATGGTTCTGTAACACAGAAATCTAAAGTTAGAGGGCATAGGTTCAGGATAAGAGGTTGAAAGGAGATCTGAGGAAGAACCTTTTCACGCAGGGTGTGCTTGGAATCTGGACTGTACTAACTGTACAACACTGTTTTGGCACATACCTAACATATTCCTCAATGTTAAGTAAAGAGAACACAGCTATTTTTTACATGTGTAAAAGTCTTAGGCACCGTAGATGTTTTACATGCTTTCAAATGGTATGGTCATCTCAGCATCATCGAGGCTATCTGGGATTACCTGGAGAGATAGAAGCAAGTGAGACAGACAAAGTCTATAGAAGAACTGTGGCAAGTTCTCCAAGATGCTTGGAACAATCTACCAGTCAATTTTCTTATAAAACTATACAACAGTGTACCTAAGAGAATTGATGCAGTTTTAAAAGCAAACTGCGGTCACATCAAATATTGATTTTATTTTGTTTTTTTTTAAAAACTGATCACTGGTCTTTATAATATTTTTTAATATTTGGAAACTTTTCATTTTATTATTTTGAAAAGATCATTGCTTTACAGATGCTTTTTTACATGTGCCTAAAACTTTTGCATAGTAGTGTTTAGTATGATCATATTAATTCTGTACCTGCAATACAGCCATGTGATTGACGAACATGGTGAAACCACAACGAGGGGAGATACAGCATCTCGCCTGCTCTCACTGTGCAATGGAGAGGTTTTGCATGGGCATACTCAGGGAAACGACTGAGGTCAGGATCCAGAGGGTCTAGAGGAATCCAAGGTACCTGGGTTTAGGCATGAGTAGAGGCAATTAATTATATTAAATCAGAATATGTCAGGCTACAACTTGAAGATCTTTTCATATTTCACTCTGTATTTCATGCATAATAATTATAATTATATTACACATTTACAACCAAAATCTCCGAATGTTAAAATATATAATCATTTCATTCTTTTTGGCTGTGAGAACATTGGACTAATTCAATCAGTACAATGCAATTCTGAGTAATGGTGTATGAGTGAACAGAGCCTGAGATTAATATTTCATTCAATTGGCAGCAGCTTGGATATTGCAGATTTTCTGCTGTCCTGGAATATCTTAATTTGTGTCCTGGAGCTATTCACAAAACACAGCTGATGAGCAACAAAATATAATAAGTATCAGATGTTCAGGTTGGAGACTCAGTAATAATTAGATATAATCAAATTCCAGTGGAATTCAATTACTTTATAATGTTCCTTGGCTCTAAGATACAACCTGCTGGATCACTAACCTGTGCTGGAATAAAGGCCTCAGGTTTAAAGTCTTGGACCATCCTGAATTTGATTTCTGTTGACCTCGGGAAAACAGTACTTGCACAACAATCTAGAGCACATTTGTATGGTAATCACTGTGTATTCCCTGCTGGAGAGTAGTGGTTGGGTGAGAATATGATTCAGATTCTTTATTTAAAAATAGTCACCAATTAAAAAAAAGAATGGTTTATGGGCATTGCTGGCAAAGCCACTATTTTTTGCTCGTCTCCAAGTGCCTCTGTGAAGGTGGTGGTTATGGATTTAGAACTTAAGAACTTAAGAAATAGGAGCAGGAGTAGGCCATCCGGCTCATCGAGCCTGCCCCGCCATTCAATAAGATCATGGCTGATCTGTCCATAAACTCAGCTCCATCTACCTGCCTTTTCCCCATAACCCTTAATTCCCTTTCTATGTAAAAACCTGTCTAACTATATCTGAAATACATTTAGTGAAGAAGCCTCAACTGCTTCCCTGGGCAAATTCCACAGATTCACCAGTCTTTGGGAAAAACACTCCTCATCTCCGTCCTAAATCTTCTCCCCTGAATCTTGAGGCAATGTCCCCTAGTTCCAGTCTCACCTACCAATGGAAACAACTTTCCTACTTCTATCTTATCTATCCCTTTCAAAATTTTGTATGTTTCTGTTAGATCCCCTCTCATTCTTCTGAATTCCAGAGAGTGTAGTCTCAGGCGACTCAATCTTTCTTCATAGCTTAACCCCTTTATCCCTGGAATCAACCTGGTGAACCTTCTCTGCACTGCCTCCAAAGCCAGTATATACTTCCTCAAGTATGGAGACCAGAACTGCACAGTACTCCAGATGCAGCCTTACAAGTACCCTGTACAGTTGCAGCATGACCTCCCTGCTTTTGAATTCAGTCCCTCTAGCAATGAAGGCCAACATTCCGTTTGCCTTCTTAATAACCTGTTGTATATGCAAGCCAACTTTTTGCGATTCATGAACAAGCACTCCTAAGTCCCTTTGCGCAACAGCATGCTGCAATCTTTCACCATTTAAATAATAATCTGCTCTTCTATTATTCCTTCCAAAGTGGATGATCTCACATTTACCAACATTGTATTCATCTGCCAGACCTTGGCCCACTCACTTAGCCTATCTATATCCCTCTGCAGACTCTCCACATCCTCTGTACAATTTGCTTTTCCACTCAGTTTAGGGTCATCGGCAAGTTTTGCTATGCTACACTCAGTCGCCTCTTCCAAATCATCAATGTAAATGGTAAACAGCTGTGGGCCCAGCACCAACCCCTGCGGCACCCCACTCACCACCGACTGCCAACCGGAGAAACACCCATTTATACAATTTCTCTGCCTTCTATTGGTTAACCAATCCACTATCCAAGCCAAATACACTTCCTCCAGCTCTATGCATCCGTATCTTATTTATTAGTCTCTTGTGTGGCACCTTATCGAATGCCTTCTGGAAATCCAAGTATACAACATCCACCTGTTCCCCTCTATCCACTGCACTCATTATGTCCTCAAAGAACTCCAGTAAGTTTGTCAAATAGGACCTGCCCTTTCTGATTCCATGCTGCGTCTGTCTAATGGAACCACTCCTTTCTAAATGTTTCACTATTTCTTCCTTAATGACAGCTTCAAGCATTTTCCCGACTACAGAAGTTAAGCTAACCTGCCTATATATAGTTGCCTGTCTTTTGCCTACATCATTTTTTAAAAAGTGGTGTGACATTTGCTACCTTCCAATCCACTGGGACCTGCCCAGAGTCTAGACAGTTTTGATAAATGATTACCGACGTGTTTACTATAACCTCCGCCAATTCCTTCAGCACCCTGGGATGCATCCCATCAGGACAGGGGACTTATCTATCTTCAGGCCCTCTAGTTTGCTCATCACTAGCTCTTTCATGACAGTGATTTTATCAAGGTCCTCACCTCCCATTTCATCCATAACATTCTTCTTTGGCATATTAGATGTGTCCTCTACCGTGAAGACCAACACAAAACAGTCGTTCAATGCCTCAGCCATTTCCTTATCACCCAATATCAATTTCCCCTTCTCGTCTTCCAAGGGGCTTACGTTGACTTTAGCCACCCTCTTCCACTTTATATATTTATAAAAACTTTTGCTACCTGTTTTTATATCTTGTGCTAATTTACTTTCATACTCTATCTTCCTTTTCCTTATTTCTTGTTTAGTTCTCTGTTGCTTTTTAAAGTTTTCCCAATCCTCCAGTCTCCCACTACTCTTTGTGACTATGTACACGAGCTTTTAATTTGACACTTTCTTTTATTTCCTTAGTTATCCAAGGCTGGCTCTCCCCACACTTACTGTCCTTACTTTTGACTGGAATATACTTTTGTTGAGCACTGTGAAGAATCTCTTTGAAAGTATTCCACTATTCCTCAACTGTCCTACCAAATAGCCTGTGCTCCCAATCCACATTAGCCAACTCCTCCCTCATCCTGTTGTAGTCTCCCTTGTTCAAGCATAATACATTAGTTTTAGATCTAACTATTTCATCCCCATCTGAATACGAAATTCAATCATACTATGATCACTCTTTCCAAGAGGATCCCTGTCTACAAGATCGTTAATCTTACCTGTCTCATTCCACAGGACTAGATCTAAGATAATATTTTCCCTTGTAGGTTCACTAACATGCTGCTCAAGAAAGCCATCACAGATGCATTCTATGAAGTCCTCAAGACTTCCTTGACCAACCTGATTCACCAATCTATGTGGAAGTTAAAATCCCCATGACAACTGCTGTTCCATTCTTACAAGCCTCAGTTATTTCTTGGTTAATTGCCTCTGCCACTGCAATATTTTTATTAGGTGGCCTATAGACAACACCCACCAGTGATTTTTTCCCTTTTACTATTCTTAATCTCTACCCAGATGGACTCAACATTCTGCTCCGTAGATCTTATATCGTCTCTCACAATCACCCTGATCTCATCCCTAATCAAGAGCGCCACTCCACCTCCTCTGCCTTCCTGTCTAACTTTCCATATTACCTGATACCCTTGGATATTTAATTCCCAGTCATCTCCACCTTGCAACCAGGCTTCTGTAATGGCCACTAAATCATATACCTTGGTACTGATCTGTGCCACAAGTTCACTAACCTTGTTTCTAATACTATGGGCATTTAGATAAAGTGCCCTTATACTCATTGTCCTTTTAGAATCCAATGACCTATGTGATTTTTGATTTTTACTTTTACGTACTCTACTCTTACTTTTTTTCTTCACTAACTCCAGCTTTAGTCTCTGCATCACTTCCCTCTTCTTTTCTGTGTGGGTTCCCATCCCCTTATTAGTTTAAAATAGGGAGGCTATTTTAAAGCCTCCCCAACAGCACTAGCAAACAATCTCCCTTGGACATTGATCCTGGTCCTGCCCAGATGAAGACCGTCTAGACGGGACTGGTCCCACCTCCCACAGAAGTAGTTCCAATGCCCCAAGAATCTGAAACCCTCCCTCCTGCACCACTGCTCAAGACACATATTCATTCCAGCTATCCTGCTGTTCCAACTCTGGCTAGCACGTGACACCAGTAATAATCCTGAGATTATTACCTTTGAGCTCCTACTCTTTATCTCCTAGCTCCCTAAATTTAGCTTGTAGGACCTTGTCCTGCTTTCTTCCTATATCATTAGTACCCACATGCACCACAACAGCTGGCAGCTCATCCTCCCCTTTCAGAATGCTGTGCAGCCTCTCTGACATCTCTGACCCTTGCACCCGGGAGGCAACACACCATACGAGAGTCCCGTTTGCGGCCACAGAAGCTCCTTTCCATTCCCCTTACCACAACAGCTCCTCCACTCTTTTTCTTGCCCTCATGCGCAACAGAGCCACCCACGGTGCCATGATCCTGGCTACTGCTGCCTTCACCTGATCAGCCATCTCCCCAACAGACTCCAAAGTAGTATATCTATTTTGGAGGGAGATGACCTGCTACTACTCTTCCTGTTGGTCTCCCATTCCCTATCTTTCCTTAGATCCGTAAACTGTGGTGTGACCAACTCACTAAATGTGCTATCCACAACATTCTCAGCATCTCGGGTGCTCCAAAGTGAGTCCACGTGCAGCTCCAGTGCCGCCATGTGGTCTACCAGGAGCTGCAGCTGGACACACTTCCTGCACACATAGTCTTCAGGGACACCGATAGCCTCGCTGAGTTCCCACATGCTATAGCGCAGAAACAGACCCTCTGGCTCAACTGCTCCATGTTGACTGAGATTCCCATCTAAACTAGTCCCATTTGCCTATAGTTGGTCCATATAATTTTTCCTATTCATGCATTTGTCCAAATATCTTTTAAATGTTAACAGACCTCCCTCAATTACTTTCTCTGGCAACACATTCTATACATACTTCACCCTCTGAGTGAAAAGTTACTCCTTGGGTCCCTTTCAAATCTTTTCTCTCTCACCTTAAGCCTACGCTCTCTAGTCCTTCTAAAGGTACTCTCCCAATGCTGATAGATAGGATGTGCCAGAATTTAGGTCAACTAAGTAACAGCAATATTTTTCCAAAGATAGTGCACATCTTGGTAGCGAACTAGCTCAATGTGATGGGTTTATTTCCTTGCTGCCCATGTCTCCTCTTGGTGGTTGAGATTGAGAGTTTGTGAGGTGCTGTTGAGGAGTTTAGTCAAGCATTTGTACATTAGACACACTGTAGCCACTATGAATTGGTGGCAGAGGGAATGTTTATGTTGGCGGGTTGAGTCCCAATCAAGTAGATAGCTTTGTGCCGGATTTGATGGACCTGTACTCATTTGGGTGGGCAGCAAGTATTCCATCATATACCTGACTTATGCTTGTAGATGGTGGAAAGGCTTGGGGTTGTGCAAAGGTGAATTACTCACCAAAGAATATCGGCCTCTGATCTAGTGTTAAACTGTTCATGTAGCTCATTCAGTATTGTTTCTGGTCAGCGACCTCTGGAATATTGATAATGGGAACTTGATAATGATAGTCAAAGGTAGCTGCCAGCCTCTTTTTTCTTGAAGATGGTCAACACTTGGGACATCTAAATTATGACTGTCATTTGTCAATTCTCAGTCTATGCCAAAAAGTTATCTTGGTCTCGTTACATGCAAGCATGAAGCAGTGGACTGCTTCACATGCTAAGGAGTTGCCCATAGAATTGAACAATGTGGAATCATCTTCACTTCTGACCTTGTTATTGCAGGAGGGTCATTGCATGAAGCTATCATATAACCCTTTCAATGTGGTATGGTGCCTACAGAAATAACCCACCAAAGATTAAAGCCATTGGGATAGAAAGGGGAAAAACTGAAAGAGAAGGACTTCAACATGGTGAGGTCCTCTGGTAGCAAAGTATCTCAGCCCATTTGATCAATTAACAAATCATTGCAAATATAGAGCACTAAACAGAATTAATTCCAAATAAAAGGGAACAGGAAGTATTTATTCTATTGAATGCTAAATTGGGAGTGAACAAAAATAGGGTTTTGCAGCTGCATTAATTGGAAGTGAATGAGGAGGTGTTAGCTAGAATTATGTAATCACAGAATGAATGAACAGGGGTTTGGCTCATTGAAATTCTGTACAAGAATGAACGTGAGCAGAAGATAAATTAGGCTTATTGAGACTCTTTACTATGAGAATGAATGAAAAGAAGCTGTGCATGTAGTGCCAATGACTATTACATAAATTCAGCTCTTAGAACAGACTTTTTTCCTGTTGAAATTACAAAAAATGTTTGGCTTTGATGTACTGACCTCCTGCTGTAAGGCGGTTCTTCGAGAAACAACCAACATCAGTGGCTACAGCAAGTATAAGGTAACTCACAGTTATAATTTTAAGGGGATGATTTGACAACATCCAATCCCCATTATGATTATGTGGGATATGATTTTGTTTGCTGTGTTCATAAAATAGGTCGTACAATGCGAGACATTGCTTTGTCTTCAACCACTGTACAAGGCACATCGAATATCAAACAATACAGAACAGTAATAGGTCCTTCGGCCCATCATGTCGAAACTGACCATGATGCCACTCTAATCTAATCTGCCTTCACATAGTCCATATCCCTTTATTCCCTACCTGTTCATGTGTCAGATGACTTTACCCGCAAGGATGTCACCAGCAGTGGTGGGAGCCGTCAGCAAGCAGCTGTTTCTCAATAGCCGGGCCACACACATTGGTTACCTAGAGCTAGAGTATTTCTGTACTTTACTCGCATGGTTGCAAGGACACAACCATCAACCATCTCTTTTACCCAAGGTGGTGAAAATGCAGAACACCCAAGACAGAAGTGTGACCATATTGATTGCTGGTGGTGATCCACAGGTAATCATTGTAATGATGTAATCTGAGCCCCCTTATGAACTTGCCTTCAGGCACTGTCACCCAATACATGGATCCCTCCTATCAAACTAAATCTCACATTTTGTAATATTTTTAAGGGAAAACCTGCTCATCATTAATCACCATGGCTGCAATGGATTGTAGCAGACAGCTTCAATGGGAATGAAATTCCATTTTCTGTAGCAAAATAATACTGCACAAGTACTTCTGTTTGATCACAGAAGACAGGTGGCAAGCTCTGAAATCTAGTGACAGCTGTGTGGTTAAATTGTCGCCCCAAGTTCTGATTGCAACATAGAAATTCCTTGCTTCATGAAGTCAGCCCTGTGCTCCATGCAAATGATATTCAAGAGATTTGCACCTGTAGCCTTGCAATTATGAATCAGCCTTAATACCATTCCGGTTATATCAGTTAGAAAAAATCTTAGCTTTAAAAATAGCAAACTGTACTTATTAATATATCAGCAAGTTTCAAGAATATTAAAAAGTAGAAATATGCCTGATACTTGCTCCATCATTCAGATCATGACTGATCTTTTACCTGTTTCATTTTTCTGCACTAATCCCACATCCCAATTCCCTTAATATATAAAAATCTATCAAATTCAGTCTTGAATATACTTGGTAACTGAGAGTCCACATGCATAAGATAAAGATTTCCAAGTATTTACCACATTCTGAAACAAGAAATTTTCAGAAACAAGTAGCTAATCTGTCAACCTCTTATTCTTCTAAACTCAAGAAAATGGGTTAATCTACTTAATCTCATTTCATGCAGCAAACTCACTACCCCAGGCATTAATCAGATGAACTTTTGCTGCACCCCATCTACTGCAAGCATATCCTGTGTTGACCTGACCTATTACAATACTCCAGGTTCAGTGTCATCAAGGCCCCATAAAACTGAAGCAAGAAGTCTCTACATTTGTACTCTTACAATAATACATTCAAATTATCTAATGAATGTTTATGAGCTACTAATTTATAATCTTAAAAGGAATTATTATTTTCCCATGCCTACATATTCTTCAGGTACAGGGAGGATTTAGTACAGCATAGAAACAGGCTCTTCAGCCCATCTAGTCCATGCTGAACCACAGCTCTCCATACCCCTATTATCCATGTCCTTATCCAAACATCTCTTAAATGTTAAAAACGAGCTCGCATGCACCACTTGTGTTAGCGGTTCATTCCACAGTCTCACGACACTCAGAGTGAACAAGTTTCCTCTTATGTTCCCCTTACACTTTTCACCTTCAACCTATGACCTCTGGTTGTAGTCCCACCCAACCTCAGTGGAAAAAGCCTGCCTGCATTTGCCCTATCTATACCCATCATAATTCTGTATATCTCTATCAAATCTCTTCTCATTCTTCTACAAGCAATTAAGTCCTAACCTCTTCAGTCTTTCTTTATAACTTGTCCTCCAGTCCCAGCAACATCTTTGTAAATTTTCTCTGTATTCTTTCACATGCAGCAGTGTACAGTAGTACTATCCACCTTGAGACTGGTTTAGACGCAGAAGTCTCTTACAGTTGGATGAGAGAAAAATAGGTGTAAAAGTAAAAGGAGTGTACAACACTATAAAGGCCATACTGATCATCCAAGGACCTATCACCAAAAGCAGGGATTGATTGGGCAGACAGCCCTTCCAAATCTTCAAGAGAAATAATAGACACAGCATCAGATGAGATTAATTCTCATTAAATGTTATAGTGTCAATTTATCAGTAGAGAAAAATCATTGTACTGGATCCACCTCATAATGTATGTTGAGATCCAGAGATTCAAATGTAGTTGCCTTAAGATAATAATTCATCTGACCAGATTACCACCATTACTAGTCGCAACATTTATATTGAAAAATAAATTACAACTCCTTGCTATATTATTCATTTCCATGCCTCTGCATAAATGCACACAATACATTGTCACAGTTTTGACCACTTCAATTATTTTCGCTGGCAATTCAATTGGAAGAAAAAGCAAATGGATGATAGGTACCAATTGACTTAATTTTATTCCCATTTTCCTCATGTGCCTCCTGAACTCCTGTATCTTAATTTATGTGAATTAACAACACACAAGCCAGCAAATGCAATTTATTCAAATTCTTAAAGTTCTGATCTTTATTGATAATTATTACTGTTTACCTAGCCAGTGTTTTTTTTTTCCTTTTAGGTTTATTCCTGACACAATTCCATATTATTATTGGTAGTTATATTTGTGCCCAACTTTCATATATAGTAAGGAACAACAAATACGCCCTTTGGCAAATAATTCACTATTAGCCGTATGAATGTTAGCTGTGATTGTGAGGAGGCAGACCCGAACATCCCATCTTGCTAAACACTCTTAGTTTGTTTATTCATTACAAACTCAACCCAGAAGCTGAAATTTAAATGAAGTTGGGGGGGAGAAAAACAGTTCTATCATACTACCAGCTCAAGTGAAGCTGTTTTTGTCTTGAAAAACAAAACACCAAAGCACAATATCAAACCATGTTTACTTTGGACAATGTAAGGACTGTGCTTTAGATAGGTAGCTAGATCGGAGAATCCTGTATTTTTGACACAATATCGCTGGAGAAGGCTTTATCTTAAGTTTCCACCTTACAGTAAAGAAACTGAAAGTACTAATATACTTATGACTGCTTAATCCCACTCCTGCAGGAACCAGTGCATGTGCAATGGATTTCTGTGCCCAGCAACAAGATGGTGACATCTCACCTTAGTGTCCATCCTTTATTTGGGAGTTGTAAGTCAACTATAGAGGACCCCATGCTTTGCCTGCCAAACACATATACATCCATATCTACCAACACAGGTCACTAACTACTGAACACAAGGAGGAATGCTGACCAACTTCTCCAATCTCTAGCTTTGGGAGGGTGAATTGTGGTATCCATTGCTGCCAACCTAACTGGGGATTTCCCCTCTAACTGGGTTAGGGTGGCACACAGAGAAACTTATAAAGATTTTGAAACAATTTATCAGTTGTTACTTATCCCATAACAAGTATCAAAAGTTGAACTATTTATCCAGCTAATTTTGTGCGTAGTTATAATAAATATACAGTAATTTTGAAACTAATGCCTACCTCTCTATGGTCTAATCATATCATTTAAGATTGTAGATTCCTGTTATTAATAAGAAAGGAAATAGTAATATCTTGTGGATTGACATATTTATAACAAAAGAACACTAACTTATCCAGATGTTGAAAAGTTCTATACATAAACATTCAGTTCATAAGCCTTTCTTCACATCAGATTTTTCAGTGGGGTTTATATTTACATTTGGCATCAAAATACATGAATACTTTTTATAACTAGAGAATTCTAGTATCGAAATACTTTGATGAAACAATTGAATTATTCAAAATGCTTTTTGAAAAGAAATATATTCGTCAATCAGCAAATTTAATTTTTGATATTCAAAGTAGACTTCTAAACAAAGTTAAAAAGCCAAAAATTGCATATTTCATTGTAACATCACGCATACTAATTATGACTAAAAAAAATTTGTGTACAATAAGTTCATTTAATGTTGTCTTTCAAATGTCTGCACTTTTATCTTTTTACTTCAGATACTTGGTGAGCATTCCGCCTGACTCCATCAACAGAGGACCACTTCCTGTGACTCTGTTATACTGCTCACACCAGGCCGACTGCTAGTTTTTCACTGTGTTATGTAGTAGGAAGATGTTAATTTGTATCAGTTAAAATGATATGAAACAGAAAAGCTTTCAAACAGAGGCCGTAGCCTCCCGTCTTTGAAAGGGAGCAAAGATTACAGGGGATCATAAAGAACAGTTGGCTTATAGCAGCTACAGAGAGCCAATGAAGAAGTGATTTAAAAGCACCATTGAAGCAGGCACCGTCTTCTGTTCCAACAAAAGATGGGAGCAAGGTGTTTCAACACAAACGGACATCAAACTGAAAAATAGCTTAATTGTAAATACACAATTCCACAGAATTATCTTTCAAATCACTGTGTTAGTTGCTTTACCTTCTCTGCATTCTGCACATCTATCACATCGAAGGAACCATCTTCATTAACCTTGTATGTTGCAGGTTGGAAGAGTTCTGCAAAAGGAACAACAGACTTCTGTCTATAAGGCTGCATTGTGCTAGATATCCCCATACATGTTTATGCCAGGTTACAGTATGCAGCTAGAGAAAGGGAAGCTTGCTTCATATAACGTCATACAGCAGAGAAAGGCCCTTCAGTACAACTGATATACGTTGACCAAGATGCCGATCTAAGGTATCCCCATTTGCCTGCATTTAGAACCATAGAACATTACAACACAGAAACAGGCCTTTTGGCCCTTCTTGGCTGTGCCGAACCATTTTTCTGCCTAGTCCCACCGACCTGCACCTGGGCCATATCCCTTCAAACCCCTCTCATTTGGCCCTTATCCCCCTAAACCTTTCCATCCATTTACCTGTCCAATTGTCATTTAAAAATTGTCATTTTACCTGCCTCGACCACTTCCTGTTAGCTCATTCCATGTTAAAAAAAAGTTGCCCCACAAGGTTATATTAAATGTTTTTCCCTTTTACCTTAAACCAATGCCCTTTAGATCTTGATTCTCTAACACTGTGAAAGAAACAATGGATTCACCTTCCCTACGCTTCGCATGATTTTATACACCTTTATAAGATCACCTGTAACTCAATCCCTTGAGTTCTTGCAATTCATTTTTGCTCTCTTACCAGTTTAAAAACAACTTTCCTATAGCAGGGTGAACGAATCTGAACTCAAACAGCAGCAACATAACCTCCCAAGTTCTGTACTTAAAACCCTAACTGATGAAGGCCAGTGTGCCGAAAACTTTCCTCTCCGCTTCACTTGTTTATTGGGATTTCAGCCATACCACAGGCAGAGACTGCCCAAAAAGTGGGAAAGAAATACAATTTAAATCAGTTCATGTGCACATGGGTCAGCCACAGTGCTTTATGGTGACAGGGAGCAGGTGCTCCTTAACTGCATCTTGGGCTCTGAGGTTGTCTGTGAGGAGTTTATGCATCCTCCCTTTGACCCTGGGGCTTCCTCTGCCACATCCCAAAGACATGCAGGGTGACTACTCTACACCGACTCCAAGGGAAGCCGTGTGGTAGGAACCTGCCGATTTTGAGAGGAATGTGAGAGAAATAAAATGGAATAGTGTAAATGGGTGCTTAACAGTCTTCAGGTAAGCCGAAGGGCCTGTTTCCCGACTGATTTATTTGAGATATCTACATGACAAATTCAAGTTCTGAGCACCTTCAATGTGGAGTGCTATACCAAGGTCCTGCACAGAGGAGTAAGGCTAGAAAACATGATCAAACGCTTGGTCAAAGTGGCATTTTGGATGAATACAGAGGAGGAAAGTGAGGCATTGAAGTGGAATTGTTTGAGATGGAGATGCTGAAAATGGAACTGTATGCCTGGAACTACATCTGTCACAATGAGTATTCAGAGGAAATTAAGACAGTGGACGTGGAATGGGAAAAAGTCTTGAGCAGATCTGAACACATTAACTATGGGTGGGCTGAAGGAGGGGATCATCTAGATATCATGACCAAGAAAGCTCACCAGAACCACTACTTCCTCAATAGGCCGAAGAAATTTGGCATGACCTTTGATCTTCACCAACTAATAGATGTACCATAGAAAGCATCCTATCCTGATGCATCACAGCTCGGTATGGTAACTGCTCTGTCCATAATTACAAGAAACTGCAGACAGTTGTGGACACAGCTCAGCACATCATGGAAACCAGTCTTCCTTCCATGGATTCCCTCTACATTTTTTGCTGCCTCGGTAAAGCAGCCAACATAATCAAGGACTCCACTAAGACATCCTCTCTCCTCCCATCAGGCAGAAGATTCAAAAGCCTGAAACCACATAACAACAAGCTCAAGGACAGCTTTTATCCCGTTGTTATACAATTATTGAACAGTCCCCTAGCACAATAAAATGGACTCTTGACCTCTTTGTGGCCTTGCATCTTATCTGCCAACACTGCATCTCCTCTGTAAAATTTAATCTGCATTCTGTTATTGGTTTTTTCTTTGTACTACCACATCATTCTGACTGATGAAATAATCTGTATGGATAGAATGCAAAACGAAGCTTTTCACTCCACATCCGTACATGTGACAATAACTTTACCAATTTAACCTACTGAAATTTACTGTAGTCCGAATACTGGACAAGCAGTCAGGCAAGACAGAACCGGTGGAGGGATGAAAGCCAGATACAGAACAGAGCAGCATTTAAGGGAGGAAGGGGTGGAATAAGATCCCTACAGAATTGTAGAGGCAGGAACACAGGCTATATCCTGCCCAAATAAGCTGAATAATGTTCCAAATAAACTAAGAGAATCCTGGCTGTTTTCTTGATTTGTTTTTGTTGTTTTAAGTGGCTGCCCCAATTAACCGATGGCCAATTAACCAGAATCCTCTGTATTTGGTGAACAGGGTACAGGAAGTTGGATGCTCAGCAATTTACTGGGAATTCAACAGTTGGTGTGACATCTATATCGTGATTAACCTCCTGTAGCAAACCAAGATCATTCCATCTTTTTCTATTTCCTACCACTCTGGCAATACGTGTACAAATCGATTCATAGACCAGTGCTCAAGAATGGCTTGAGACTAACCATAATCAGGAAACTCAGAGGCAGTGGATGGATGCTGCTGGGAATGCCTGACCTACCGTAGGGGATAAAGGGTCTGTCAGTGGGCGGAAGGAGGATAAAATGCTTCTCTCCCGAAATCACACAGTACAGGTTCTCATAGTGATCTTTATGCACTGAGAAAAAGATAAATCAAAGTCAGTCAAATAACAGTACAAAGTTAAAGGAAATCCAGTGTAGGCAGATCAATGGACTTCTATCACTGAAGACACAAACTCACTGGACCACCATTTCCCTCAGTAAACAAATGATGCCTTTGTAGAAGTGCTCACCCCTCAACATTTAATATTTACTTACAGAATTATCTACACATAGGATTTATTTTATATATACCACGGATTTCATATATAAACATTGTATTTTGTAATTTACTTTATGTAAGTATTTAACTAGGAACCTCTTGCAATCCCATTACAATGAGAAAATAGTATAAACAGCATACGGTGAGTATACCGTATATAACTATTATATACAGTAAACTTTTGATAATCCATCTCCTTTGGGAATTAGATGGTGCTGGACTAGTAAAATTTCCAGATCAATGATCAATTCCCTTTATTTCATTTTCTAAATTGCATGTTACACAGTTTTCCAATTAAACCAATGTGCAAGGATCTAGTGCTTTCCCTGCATATGTGATGCATAAACTCTTCTCAGGCTTCCAGCTGGGTCCAGGTATCGATTTTAACCAACGTTTCAAAGGCAAGCTCCGCGATGTTCAGCAGGGATGAGGTCCAAACATGTCTAGTCTAGTGGTGTATACTCAACTCCCATCGCCTGTCCCTCCTGACTGGTTAGTCCTCACCCAATCAGGTTTCTGCTGTGAAGATGGCGCAGTTTGTCATCGAAAGGTCAGTAAAAATCAACATCTGGATCCGACTGGAAGCCTGAGAAGAGGTTACAACCCAATGAGTCTAAAAGGAGCGGAAAATATTCGAGCACTCCAAACCTTGGCTCCAGCCACAGATCTATCCACATTCCTGACCCTTGCGTTGCAGGACCCCAAACACCAGACCACTCTGGTCTGATGGAGCCAAACGTCTTGATCATCAGAATATCTGTACAATTGAACCTTCATCACATGCCCAAGTGCAGGGTAAAAATCTAACTAATGATAATTCTGAGGCCATTAATGTAAGGTAGTCACTAGTAAATGCAATGGGAATTTTTTAAGAATTGTTTTTCCTCCTGAGGTGAGAAGCACAGATGTGTATAATGGAAGTTAACTAATAATGAGGGAGAAAGGAAAGCAGTCACTGTGGACAAGACAGGAATAGGTGAAGGAGAATAGAATATAAACACCAGTATGATAAGATGGGCTGAATGGTCTATTTCTGTGCCATAATCATACTGTTACTACCTAAATCCCACTCCCATTCCAGCACTTAGTTACTGTACTTAAACCAATTACTCCAGCTTCCCCAGAACATCTCTCAGTAATCCTGTCAAGTCTACCTTGACTAATAACTACACCTAACTGATGTGCATTACCTCCCTCACACTGTCCAGTACACTGTGTTACTGATTCTTCAAGATAATCAAGCTCCCTCAGTTGGCCAGTAACCTTCCCCGAGAACTACACATTACTGATTAATTGAACTTCCTCACATTGTCACCCAGTATTCCTCACCTCCCCCCCCCCCCCCCCCCCCCCCGGCTCAAGCTACAGACTGTATCTCTAATATTAATTCAGCTCCGTTACATCATCAATCAGCACCCTCCTGCCCCAAACACAGGCACATGACACCAGTTCCATCTGTCAAGAGACATTAGAGACTGCAGGTGCTAGAACCTGGAGCCAAAAGCAAGAGCAGGCAGTCCTACCCCTCAGGTAATGGCAGGGGTCCATGGCATAAAAAAGGTTGGGAACCTCTGTGCTAGAGGGTCTCAGCCAGTCAGGCTGTGTCTGTATCCATTTCCTCCCAGATGCTGCCTGACCTGCTCCGTTCCTCCATCTCTCAGCAGGCGTGAGCAAATGTTGTACAATTTTCTGTCTGCTGGTTTAGATGCACAGGGTAGTGTGCTGCACCTTTGTGAATCAAAATAACACCACTGCTGAATGAGTCTATGTGCCATCAACACAGGGCAGGAAACAACACACGCCATCTCCACTGAGGCAAGATCATATCAGGTCCCGAGAAAGTGACTCTCAGCAGGAACCAGAGTCTCTATACTGATTTTCCCTAAAATCTGTGCTCACCCTCAGTAGAAGAAATATTTATAAGGCTATGCAACTAACCTCATAACGAATTGCAAAACTACGATCCAGTGACGAAGCCTTCCAAATCCCAACGCACCAAGCTGTATCAGGAGGCGACAGCAGAACACACAGATACATACATAGAAGCACTGCACCTGATGTGTGTTTTACCCTGATCTATTGGGATCCACAGTGGGGTCAGTGTGAAGAAGGGAATACCCTTCAGCCCCTAAACCCAGTTCTGCCATGAGGTTGACCTTTGAATTAATTGCATTTGCCTAAATTTGTTAGGAATGTCTTAGCATTTTGGTTTAACAAAATCCATCACTTCTGGATTTAAAATTAGCAAACAGCCCAACCACAACTCTTCTTGGCTCTGGAACTGAAGAGCACTGTATCTGAATAATCTATCAACACACACTTACTATTGAGCTCAGGCTTCTCCAGACATTACCTCCCGAACCCATCCGCAGTCTGTCAGTTCCCTTTCATTGGACAACTGGTTGGGTCATGGTCTGGAGTGACAATTCAAATGCTTGAAGGGGAACATAGGAGCCTGCAGTGTAGTGGACACAGTCCAAAACATCACAGGCATGTCCCTCCCCACCACTGGTCGTATGTACAGGAGGCACTGTAACATCCATCACTGAAGATCCCCACCATCTTCTCAAGCTACCATCCGGCAGGAGGTATAGGACCCAAGTCCCACACCAGTAGGTTCAAGAACAACTACTTTCCTTTGATAATGTGGTTCTTGAGGTAAACTGGCAAAACTCTGATCACAATAGTTTAGCAATGTCCACTTGGATTACTTTGCACTAAAATGGACTATTTCTGGATATAATTCTGTTCTTCCTTGTGAGAAGTTGTATATAATCTATGTTTATGGTTTTCTTGTGAAAGCTGCTTAGCTTAAGTGATGCTATGCTGCTACAAGTTTCCCACTGCACATGTGCACAAATGTAATTGTGCAGACGACAATAAAGTTGACTCTAATTTTAGCGTGTCCCTCTCATCTCGACTCTGACCCCTCTGTGCTTTGCCTCTAGTTCTCTTCCAACAAAGGTCAATATGAACTGAAGGAATGGCATCTCATTCTCCATCTAGATCCACTTCAGCTTCCCGGTGCTCCAGGAATTTGGATAATGAACATTTGGGCATTTTTAGTCTCTGATTTGCAATGTTCACTTCACTCTTCCCCTTCAATCACCTATCACCAATCCTGCCTCTCAGTCTTGCAAGTACTTTAACCTTACACAGTGGCATGCAAAAGTCTGGGTACCCCTGGTCAAAAATTCTGTTACTGTGAATAGCTAAGTGAGTAGAAGATGAACTGATCTCCAAAAGTAATAAAGTTAAAGATGCAACATTATTTTCAACATTTTAAGCAAGATTACTGAATTATTTTTGTTTTGTACAATTTTAGAGTGAAAAAAAAGGAAAGAAGCACCATGCAAAAGTTTAGGCACCCCAAGAGATTTGAGCTCTCAGATAACTTTTACCAAGGTCTCAGACCTTAATTAGCTTGTTGGGCTATGGCTTGTTCACAGTCATCGTTAGGAAAGGCCAGGTGAAGCAAATTTCAAAGCTTTATAAATACCCTGACTCCTCAATCCTTGTCCCAACAATTAGCAGCCATGGGCTCCTCTAAGCAGCTGCCTAGCACTCTGAAAATTAAAATAAATGATGCCCACAAAGCAGAAGGCTAGAAGATAGCAAAGCATTTTCAGATAGCTGTTTCCTCAGTTTGTAATGTAATTAAGAAATGGCAGTTAACAGGAATAGTGGAGGTCAAGTTGAGGTCTGGAAGACCAAGAAAACTTTCCAAGAGAACTGCTTGTAGGATTGCTAGAAAAGCATATCAAAACCCGTTTGACTGAAAAAGACCTTCAGGAAGATTTAGCAGACTCTGGAGTGGTAGTGCACTGTTCTACTGTGCAGTGACACCTGCACAAATATGACCTTCATGGAAGAGACATCAGAAGAAAACCTTTCCTGCGTTCTCACCACAAAATTCAGCGTCAAAAATTTGCAAAGGAACATCTAAATAAGCTTGATGCATTTTGGAAACAAGTCCTGTGGACTGATGAAGTTAAAATAGAACTTTTTGGCCACAAAGGTAAGTTTGGACAAAAAAGGGTGCAGAATTTCATGAAAAGAACACCTCTCCAACTGTTAAGTAAGGGGGTGGATCAATCATTCTTTGGGCTTGTGTTGCAGCCAGTGGCACGGGGAACATTTCACTGGTAGAGGGAAGAATGAGTTCAATTAAACACCAGCAAATTCTGGAAGCAAACTTCACAGTCTGTTTTTTTTTTAAAAGCAGATGAAAAAAGGGTGGCTTCTACAACAGGATAATGATTCTAAACACACCTCAAAATCCACAATGGATTACCTCAAGAGGTGCAAGCCATCCCTGAGACAAGATTGAAAGACTCTTAGCTGGCTACAGAAAGCATTTACAAGCTGTGATACTTGCCAAAAGGGGGTGTTACTAAGTACTGACCATGCAGGGTGCCCAAACTTTTTGCTTCAGGCCCTTTTCCTTTTTTGTTATTTTGAAACTGTAAAAGAAATAAAAAAGTAACCTTAAAATATTAAAGAAATATATCTTTAACTTTATGCCTTTTGGAAATCAGGTCATCTTTTACTCGCTTAGCTACTTACAGTAACAGAAATTTTGACCAGGGTGCCCAAACTTTTGCATGCCACTGTAAATTTAATTAATTCCATTATTTTATATGGCTGACTTAGAGGGAAGGAGCTTGAAGTTTTCTTGTAGTCTTTCTTTTTCTCCATTCTCTACATTTAACAATGCTGATGAAAAACCATCTACCCAACACATTAAATTTGGATCTCTTGCCTGATCTTAAATATTTATGAAATATTCTGCTTTATCTTGGATTTCCAGCATACTGCAGTCTCTCCTCCCTCATCCTGCACCCACCTCGTACACTAGCACTGGTTACTTACATGAGGTCACTGCAGCTGATTCCCCCAGCCAGAAATTTACTGCGTCAGGGCTCTTTCCTTAAAAGAAATAGAAAATGCACGTGAATCCTACAATAACATGAACAAAACCTTGCAGTCCTCACCCTACTGGCCAGGTGGTATGCTGGACAATGAGATTTTCAGCCCAGTGGGTAAGGTTCATGGAAGGGCAAAGGACCCATTTTAATAGGACCCTCTGAATGGACGTTCTGGACAGTGGCCAGAGGGCAACCTGCTAACTAGATAAGTAAAACTAACCAGAATCACCAAAAGGGCAGTCAGAGTCAGCTGGGGTGTGTGAATCTCTAAAGGGAGAACCCTCTAATTTTGAGGGGTCTGGAGGAACTTGTGTGAGTTGCTGGTGCTCCAGGTCTTGAAAATCTCTATAATCCAGTCTAGAGGTTGATAAAGAAAAACTAGCCTCCAAGAAGCAAGCTACCTCTGGGTCTTCCAAAGTTATTCCCAGTCTCCAGCTTTTAAGTTTGCCTGGAGTATAACTCTGAGCTTTATCCAGGAAAACGTCACTTATTTGACCATAGTAAATCTACCTTATATCAGCGCTCTCTTCTAGTAGTGACCATCTTTGTGACAGATCATAACTCCTGTGTGTGGTAGTTGGTTGGAGGGGGAGAAGGGAAATTGAGTACTACTTTTCTGTAATGATGCCTATGTATTGTCATTGATTTCGTGACTAACAAGAGTGCAATGTCATACCCAGTGCCTCTGTCATCCACGGGATGTGGGATTCTACATCCTTCAGGAGCTCAGGGAATTCCTGAGTCAGATTTGAGCATTGCTTCTGTATGTAGAACACGCCACGAGCTGCCTGCTTCCTCTCAACAATGTCCAGGAATTCCCTGAACAGCACCTGCCGTTCCTCAGGCATGACGAATCGGTCCTGGTACACAGCATCAGCGTAGCCATTGGGAGTCACTGCCACACTCACTCTCTGCTCTCCAACCCTTTCTCTGCAATTAAACATTTCAGTGTTAGCCCTGCAACAGTGTAAAGCCTTCCAAAGCATTTCACTGGAGTGTAACCTGCCAAAGTTTCTTACTGAGCTTAGTCAAAGTGGTGTGGTTTGAAAGGGCATTGTGAGAAAGGGAAATAGGAAATTCCATGGGTTAGAGCTTAGGAATGGCCACCTTCTGGACAACGAGAAAGATCAGGGGCCACTAAGAGCTTCAGATTGCAGAAGCAGAGATTTCTGAATGCTGTGGAACTGGAGGAGATAAAGGAAGTAAGCTGGCAGCAAGGTCACAGAGGAATTGTAAAACAAAGGAAGAAGAATTTAAAGGGAGATAATTTTAAACTCTTAAATCAGAGAGAAAAGAGAATAACAAAAAACTAATTTAAAGGAATTTAAACAGAGCCATTTCCCTTGGTTAAAGTCGGAGAGGATCTTTAATCCTATCCTCAGTTGTCCCACAACACATCCGGAGGAAGAAAAATGTGACTGTGTAACAATGGTCCATTATTGGATAGTAAACACTGAAAAAACTAATAAAGTCTAGATATAGATTTGAATAAACACTGGGTAATGATAGTGGGTCAAAGAGCTGCATGATCCTCTGGTGCTAAACAGTGTAGGTATCATACCTGAGGTAGGAGAATGTCCATTTGGAGATGGCTGGCCAGTGACTGATGGCATTTTGCACTATGAAGGGCTTGTTGGGACATAGCCAACTTCGCTGGAATTCCAATGGGGTAGGAGGCTGCTCCAAGTAAGGTACCGAATTGTTCAAGTACAGTTCTGGGAACAAAGCAGCAACACTGCATTCATAAAGTCAAGAACTGATAGGCAAGTGACAATGATAAGTAAAACTCCCAGGAAGAGAGTGGTTCTATCACTTTGGAGCTGACCCTACAGAATCACACTGAAGTGTCTGAGCTGAAGTAGTGAAATTGGGGAGCTTCAGCACACCTGCTGTTGAAGTCCTCCACAAAGCAAAGGCCTTACAATGCTCCCTCACCAATAGCCACTTCCAGGCAGAATTCCAGACCAGCGGGATTGATCATCTCACCCGCCTCCAAACTGGACAGCCCAGCTGTAGTGTTGACACCTCAGTAATTCCCAATTCCTAACAAAATGTAGGTTTTGGTTCTTGCATTAAGGTTCAAAGTAAATGTGTCTCTATACACGAGCTGCGCTCTTACACATAGGCCCGTCCGCAGACACATTTTCATACCAGCCTCCCTTTAATCTCCTTTTCTCTGTTCTATTATTCAACAGGATTAAGGCTGATCTTCTAACACAATGCCCGTACAACCCCCCCCCCCCACAGCCATATCCCTCCGCTGTTCAAATATTCTGAAATTTATAGATGGAATGTGAGGTAATTAACTGGCCTCCATAGCCCTTTGCGATAGAGAACTGCAGAGGTTCTTCACCCTCCTCACGCCCCTTGGAGACATTTGTACTGGCGTCAGTAAGAAAAATTGCACAGGAAACTTACGAGGAAGTAGTTATTTGAAGTTGTTGAATTGGTTAATGAGTCTAGAAGGCTGCAATATGTCCAGGTGGAAAACTATGTTGTCCCTTGTTGGTCTTTGTTATAACAATGACATGAGGGAGGCCACAGATAGGTAGGAGTGGGAACTAAGACAGCAGCATAGAATTGAATATGCTGTGTGGAGATGTTCCACAAAATGGTTTCTCTAATGTAAAGCATTGTGCTCACAGGATGTGTGTTACGAAAGGGCACAGTTTGGTTCCTAGATGGTGGGGATGAATGAGGTGAATGGATGGGTGTTGGATCTCCTGCAGCTGCTTGAAAAGGTGATTAATGGGGAATGGGCTCCTTGAAATGCTGAAAACCGGTGCGAGGGCAGTACCCTATGGTGCTGGAGCCTTGTTGCAGAATAATCTGTCCAATATGGATGCTGGTTGGGTGGAAAGTGGATGCAGGGCAACTACGTTTACTTTTTTTGTTGGAAGAGGAGTGTGAGCAGGGTGTAGGAAAGAGTGAAATGCAACTAGAGACTCTGTCAACCATGGTAGGGGAAATCTACAGCTGAAGAAAGTCAACACGATGCTGGAAATTCAAGCAACACACAAAATGCCGGTGGAACGCAGCATCTATAGGAAGAAAGTCTTGTATTAGAGAACGAGCGGGTAGAACGGAATGGATACCTCTCAGGAGGCAGGGTGGGAATTAGCATGAATATTTTTAAACCAGAAATAGAGGGATTCTTGTTACACAAAGAGGTGAGACACAGCGCTGAGGTTACAATCAGATCAGTCAGGGGCTCAGTAATGTTGGGAGAGGATTGAGGGGACGGTGGTCGAATCCCCTTCGCTTTTGCTAAGAGATGCAGATGGGGTCTGGGCATTTGAAACCAGAGTTAGCAGTGTTGGTTTGTTATTCACCGGTTCCGGTGTCTCCACGGCCGGTAATTACTGGCCTCCCACAATCCCCTGGATCGAGTTAAGCAAATCCCTGCTCTCCTGATCCCGACCCGGTCAGCCGGGTCGGTGCAAGGACAGCCCGGTGTAGGCCTGGCCCGGTCAGCCAGCTGGGTGCAAGGACAGCCCGGTGTAGGTCTGGCCCGGTCAGCCAGCTCGGTGCAAGGACAGCCCGGTGTAGGTCTGGCCCGGTCAGCCAGCTGGGTGCAAGGACAGCCCGGTGTAGGTCTGGCCCGGTCAGCCAGCTGGGTGCAAGGACAGCCCGGTGTAGGTCTGGCCCGGTCAGCCAGCTGGGTGCAAGGACAGCCCGGTGTAGGTCTGGCCCGGTCAGCCAGCTGGGTGCAAGGACAGCCCGGTGTAGGTCTGGCCCGGTCAGCCAGCTGGGTGCAAGGACAGCCCGGTGTAGGTCTGGCCCGGTCAGCCGGCTCGGTGCAAGGACAGCCCGGTGTAGGTCTGGCCCGGTCAGCCAGCTGGATGCAAGGACAGCCCGGTGTAGGTCTGGCCCGGTCAGCCGGCTCGGTGCAAGGACAGCCCGGTGTAGGCCTGGCCCGGTCAGCCAGCTCGGTGCAAGGACAGCCCGGTGTAGGTCTGGCCCGGTCAGCCAGCTGGATGCAAGGACAGCCCGGTGTAGGCCTGGCCCGGTCAGCCAGCTCGGTGCAAGGACAGCCCGGTGTAGGTCTGGCCCGGTCAGCCGGCTCGGTGCAAGGACAGCCCGGTGTAGGTCTGGCCCGGTCAGCCGGCTCGGTGCAAGGACAGCCCGGTGTAGGCCTGGCCCGGTCAGCCGGCTCGGTGCAAGGACAGCCCGGTGTAGGCCGGTGGCGACTGTAAGGACACCCCGGTGCTGCCTAGGCCTCAGCGCCGGGAAGCAGCAGCTCCAATCCCGCCGCAAGCAGACCCTTACCGCGCGCCTCCTCCGCTACCCGCCACGCTGCGTCTCGGACCGCCCGCATCACTGCGCCACCTGGCGGCCGGGTGGCACCGCCACGCTGCGTCTCGGACCGCTCGCATCACTGCGCCACCTGGCGGCCGGGTGGCACCGCCACGCTGCGTCTCGGACCGCCCGCATCACTGCGCCACCTGGCGGCCGGGTGGCACCGCCACGCTGCGTCTCGGACCGCCCGCATCACTGCGCCACGCTGCGTCTCGGACCGCTCGCATCACTGCGCCACCTGGCGGCCGGGAAGATACACGGTACTTTATGCGTGTCGGTTTCGTGGCGAGGCGCAACCTGCTCGCTTCCCTCCCAGTTGGATATATTCTGGATGTGGATGTAAATATTATCACTGGGTCCAAACTCTGGCTCCATATGCTCAACAGCTCACCATCACCCTATTACGGACGCACACAAAATGCTGGAAGAATTTAACAGGCCGGGCAGCGTCTATGGAAAAAGAATACAGACGACGTCTCGGACAGAAACCCTTTGGCAGGACTGGAGAGGAGTCGAGAGTTAGAGGTTGTGGGGAGGGGAGGGAGAAACACAAGGTGATAGGTGAAACCAGGGATGAAGTAAAGAGCTGGGAAGTTGGTAAAGGAGATATAAAAGGGGGAATCTAATAGGAGAGGACAGATGACCATGGAAGAAAGAAAAAGGGGGCGGGGGAGCTGTCGAAGGTGAGGGGCAGGCAAGGAGATAGGGTGACAGAGGAAGAAGGGGGTTGGGAATGGAGAATGGAGAAGGTGGGGGGGGGGAGATGTTACCTGAAGTTCAAGAAATCAATGTTCATGTCATCAGGTTGGAGGCTACCCAGACTGATTACAAGGTGTTGCTCCTCCAACCTGCGTGTGGCCTCATCGCGACAGGAGAGGAGACATCGGAATGGGATTGGGACCAGAAAGTGGAATTAAAATGGGTGGCAACTGGGAGATCCTGCTTTTTCAGGCAGATGGAGGTAGGGGCTCGACAAAGCGGTCTTCCAATCTGCACTGGGTCTTACCACTATACAGGAGGCCACACCGGGAGTACCAGATACAGTAGATGGCCCCAACAGACTCACAGGTGAAGTGTCCCCTCACCTGGAAGGACTCTATGGGACCTTGAATGGTGGTGAGGGAGCAGGTGTAGGGGCAGGTGCAGCACTTGTTCCACTTGCAAAGGTAACTGCCAGGAGGGAGATCAGTGGGGCAGGACGAATGGACAAGGGAGTTGCGTAGGGAGCGATCCCTGCGGAAAGCAGAAAGATGTGCTTGGTGGTGGGATCCCGTTGGAGATGGTAATTTGGATTGGGCTTTGCAAAATGAATAAATTATTTTTGGAGTAACACAAACTCTTAACCCTCACTTGACACTTTCTCGAGACCATCTTGGGATTCCGAGCTAAAGTGCTTTGGCTTTTCCGGTATCCGTCCTACAACATCCACCCCTTCTGCAACTTTAAACGTACTTACCTCCTAACTTTTTTGCAGTTCTGCTGAGTGTATTCAACTAAAAGTCAACTGTTACTGTCTCCATAGATGCTGCCTAATCTGCAGCATTTCTCCAGCATCTCTCTATGCTGGAAATAGATTTTCTTTTACTCTGTCGTTCATTTCCATTTTATTTATTATAAAATTATTTTAAAAAATATGTTAAATGGTGCTTTTCCCCCTGTTTCCGACAGTGACTGTATTTCATTAGGAGTTTGAGGAGGTTTGGTATGTCACCAAAGACACTTGGAAATTTCTGCAGATGTGCTGTGGACAGCATTCTGACTGGCTGTGTCACTGTCTGGTACGGGGGTGGGGGGTGCTATGGCACAGGATCGATATAAGCTGCAGAGGTTTGTAAACTTAAGTCAGCTCCATCATGGGCACTAGCTTCCGTCGTGTCCAGGGCATCTTCGAGGGACCCACCATCTATAAGGGCTCCCATCACCCAGGGCACGCCTCGTTCTCACTTACCATCAGGAAGGAGGTACAGGAGCCTGAAGGTACACACTCAGTGATTCAGGAAAAGTTCTTCCCCTCTATCAGCTGATTTCTGAATGGACATAGAACCCATTAACACTACCTGAACTGAACTGACTTTATTTCTTACATCCTTCACATACATGAGGAGTAAAAATCTTTACATCTCCATCTTCCTCACTACCTTTTTTGCACTACCTATTTAACAATTTCATATATACTTACTGGAAATCATAGTTTTTAATGTTATTATGTATTGCATTGTACAGCTGCCACAAAGACAACACATTTCGTGACATGTGCCGGTGATGTTAAATCTGATTCTGTTTTCACAGATTGCCGAGACCTTATGAGAAAGGAGAAACCATCGCCTTTTTCTTTAATATTTCTGTCACTCTTCATGCACAGTTAGCAGAGGAATTGCCTCACCGTTCCAACGACATGGGTTCAGTCCCAACCTCCTGTGCTATCTGTGTGGCGTTTGCAAGTACTCCTTGTCAACACATCGGTTTCCCCCGATCCTCTGATTTCCTCCCACATCCCAAAGGTATGTAGCTCGTGCGCAGGTGAGGGGTAAAATCTGGTGGAGGAGGTGGGGAGAGGAATTTGATTGGCATATGGAGAGAATAAAATGGGCTAAAGTATGACTCGTGTTTTTAAAAAATTCAGTGTTGTCTTTTCATGAAGCAGATGTGTGAGCCGGGTGCTGTTAGTACGTCTGATGTAAAATTACACGATCCGCTAGCCAGTGGTGACTGGCATCTGTATCAGACTTCGAGGCGAGTGGTCCCCGGTTCGAATCCGGTCGGCTCCCTGCACGTTTTTGAGTGTCGAGCTAGTAACTCGGCCTGGTTTTAAAACACAGACAAATGCTAAAGAAAGGGCAAGGCTGCCGCTCGGAGGAGAACGACGAGAATGTTACATGAATCGAGGCAAGTTGGTATGAGAAGAATAAAACATAAATTTTCGAATGTTTAGACTTTCACAGAGATAGATATATATGCGAGTTCAGCAATACTAAGGTGCTTTAACCGCAATGTATTTCTTAGTGAGTGAAAAGTGCTTTTAACAAAACTCATGCCTTTCTGCACCAAGTTTTAGGGCATCTGATGTGCTGAACTATAGTCACTGTGGTAGTGAGGCCAATAGCACACAGACTAAGACGATAAGGGCTACACTGTTTTAGCTGAGGAATTAATGTTGATTTAATAATCAAACAAATTTCACTGGTTCACGAATTGCTATGTTCACTTCAACAAGAATTCTTCCAAATCTTTTCTCCCAAATTTTGGGATTTTTATTGCAAATATTTAATTCATGAACAACAAGCTGTACAAGTTGGAAACAAAAACCAGATTAAAAAAACACTCACTTACAGTGCAAGAAACACAGCGATAAAACACATTCACAACAACCAGCTTAAAAATTAGTTTGGTAACCCATTGTACAAATGAAACGTTGCTTTCATTATAAAATACATTGGTACAAATTAATCTTAAAGATCAACGATTCAAAGATATTCGAGTTGAAAAAGACTCTCGGCATGCACCATCTGTACTCTCAACATGTGTATATCAAATGCACCATGCAAAAACCCTTCATGCACACAAAAGTTGTTCCCTGGATTTTCACTTTGCAGTGATATTCCATCCCTTCGGAGGTCTCTTTAGTTCTTCACATTTCAACCATGGATAAAAATTTGGGATTACCCACACAACTCCATTGTTACATTGTAAACCGGGAGCTTCTCTGATTGAGTGACTACAACAATTAAAAAATTATAAATAAGACCCCATGAGACAGACCTGTTACGGATTTATCAGGAGCAGATACCGCTAGGAGAAGGCACCCTGATCATTGGCACATTCAGAAAAAGTCAGCTGCCACCTTGGAAAGGAAACTACAAAGCCCCACTGGTAAGCGAGAGAGAGGGTGCCAGCTCTACTGGTTTCCGAGGGAGGAGGCACCAATTCTACTGGTAATTAAGAGAGAAGGTCCCAACTCTACTGGTAACTCCAGGAGAAGGTGCCAACTCTGCTGGTAATTGTGAGAGAAGGAACCAACTCTGCTGGTACCTGAGAGAAAGTACCAACTCTACTGGTATCTGAGGGAAAGTACCAACTCTACTGGTATCTTGAGAGAAAGTACCAACTCTACTGGTATCTCGAGAGAAAGTACCAACTCTACTGGTATCTGAGGGAAAGTTCCAATTCTACTGGTATCTTGAGAGAAAGTACCAACTCTACTGGTATCTGAGGGAAAGTACCAACTCTACTGGTATCTGAGGGAAAGTACCAACTCTACTGGTATCTTGAGAGAAAGTACCAACTCTACTGGTATCTTGAGAGAAAGTACCAACTCTACTGGTATCTGAGGGAAAGTTCCAATTCTACTGGTATCTTGAGAGAAAGTACCAACTCTACTGGTATCTGAGGGAAAGTACCAACTCTACTGGTATCTGAGGGAAAGTACCAACTCTACTGGTATCTGAGGGAAAGTTCCAATTCTATTGGTATCTTGAGAGAAAGTACCAACTCTACTGGTATCTTGAGAGAAAGTACCAACTCTACTGGTATCTTGAGAGAAAGTACCAACTCTACTGGTATCTTGAGAGAAAGTACCAACTCTACTGGTATCTGAGGGAAAGTTCCAATTCTACTGGTATCTTGAGAGAAAGTACCAACTCTACTGGTATCTGAGGGAAAGTACCAACTCTACTGGTATCTGAGGGAAAGTACCAACTCTACTGGTATCTTGAGAGAAAGTACCAACTCTACTGGTATCTGAGGGAAAGTTCCAATTCTCCTGGTATCTGAGAGAAAGTACCAACTCTACTGGTATCTGAAAGTTCCAATTCTACTGGTATCTGAGAGAAAGTACCAACTCTACTGGTATCTTGAGAGAAAGTACCAACTCTACTGGTATCTGAGGGAAAGTTCCAATTCTATTGGTATCTTGAGAGAAAGTACCAACTCTACTGGTATCTTGAGAGAAAGTACCAACTCTACTGGTATCTGAGGGAAAGTTCCAATTCTACTGGTATCTGAGGGAAAGTACCAACTCTCCTGGTACCTGAGAGAAAGTACCAACTATGCTGGTAATTGTGAGAGAAGGTACCAACTCTACTGGTATTTGAGAGGAAGTACCAACTCTATTGGTAATTGTGAGAGAAGGCACTGACTCTGCTGGTACCACCATGCTCACATTGAATTTCACAAAACAGATAAAAAATGGTTGCTGGTCCCAAGTTGCTAACTTCCTTGTGGCCATTCTTCACACATACGCCCTGACACCGGTTGGTCCAATTCCCCTGTGACTGAGGGGCACAGCCCTCACATTAGCACGCACCAATCTCCAGCAGGCATTGACCTGTATCTTTCCCAGCCTGGCAAAACAGAGGGAAATGGCATTCTCTGCCTCTTCCTCCACTGCCTGGCTGGAACCTGGGTCACACAGTTCCTTCCAGATATCCACGGCTCTACATCACACCACGTGATTTCTTTACACACACAGGTAAGGCAGTTTTTAATACTTGAAACACTTCTCCAAAAGCATGCAGCTTCTTTGAACATTTGTACGAAGTCTCTGCGTAATGTGCAGTTTTTTTAAAAAAAAGTTAATTTTAAAAACGTCTTTACAAAAAGAAAAACAAAGTTTGTCCATACTCAACTCTGGTCTTTTTAATGGACATTTCTTGTACTGAAGGCAAAAAGCCAGTGGTCTCTGCTGAGGGATTCTGACAACCAGGTACAAGTTCTTTCAATGGCGACCCACCTCTGTGCAGAGACCTCAAACAGTTTCGATCACACACTGCAAAGTACAGGAGATTCGCTTCTTGTAGAAAAAAGAACGAAGCTCTCTCTTAATTGATGTAGTAAAGTTTTGCATCATCATCTTCCTGAGGGAGCATAGAGTGCAAGGAGATACTAAAAGGTCAGGAATAGCAAAGAAATAAGGCTCCTGCCATCAGGAATGTACAGAACACTATGAAATACTTTGTCCTTACATAACATTTCCTTTTTTGCCAAGGTTTGGGTAAGAGGATTCTTGTTCACATTCTCAGACTCCTCTCTGGAGTCTGAATGTTTCCATCTATCCATTCTTGTGGTTCCTGTCCAGAGTTTAGGAGATTGCCGCCAACGATCTAAAGTTCTGGGAACTTTCTCTACGTGCCTAATGTTCCTGTCCAGGGTTTGAGAGTTCTCGTAATCCAAGGCTGAAGAGGTCCCCCCCCCCCCACCCCCAAGTTCTCACACTCCTGCCCACACTCAGTCTACACTCCAAGCAAATCTGTCCCAAAAGGACTACAGAGACCAATTCAAAGGCATTAGTTAGCTGTGTCATTCTACACCATTGATCAGACACAGGTCACACCACTGCAGTTCCCCGCTCTGCTACAGGATATCACAAATGGCATCTCTACTCTTCAACTAGTACTGAAGCCACAGCACTCAGCTCCCCCTCAGATCTGAACACAGCCTGATAGCAACTGGGGAAAGGGGGAGGAGTGTGAATTCTGGGGGAATGTGGAGGAAGGTCAATTCGGGAGGAATGTGTAGGAACATTAATTCAGGGGGAATGTGGAGGACAGTGAATTTGGGGAAATGTGGAGGTGGGTGAATTCAAGGGGAATGTGGTGGGTGAATTCAGGGGGATGTGGAGGAGAGTGAATTTGGGGGGAATGTGGAAGAGGGCAAATTCAGAGGGAATGTGGAGGAAGGTGAATTTGGGGGAATGTGGAGGTGGGTGAATTCAGGGGGAATGCGGAGGAGGGTGCATTCGAGGTGAAGATGGAGGAATGTGAACTCAGAGGAATGTGGAGGAGGGTGAATTCAGGGGGTTGTGGAGGTGAATGAATTCGGGGGGAATGAATGTGGAGGAGGGTGAGTTGGGGGAATATGGAAGAGGGCAAATTCGAGAATATGAAGGTGAATTTGGGGTTTTGAAGGGGAGTGAATTCGGGGGAATATGGAGGAGAGTGAATTCAGAGGGAATGTGGAGGTGGGTGAATTCAGGTGGAATGTGTAGGAGAGTGAATTCATGCTCGTGGTGAAGAAACTCTTCAGCCGTTTCATTCTGATTTCAGCAAGATATAAGCAAACACTGATGTTTTGGTAAATAAGACATTATTGTCACAGCAGGGGAAGAGGGAAGGTGTGGGGAAGAATGGTCTGCCCTACAGGAATGCACATTAATGTCATGGGTGGTAAGGAACACACACTGCATCATCAGCTTTCTCTCTCCTCAAAGGGAACATCAGCAAAGTTTTGGTGGCTGCAGCCAGTCTGTCTGTTACAGTCTTGGCCTTGTTCATATCGGGGTTCACACACCAGTAATCACTGTTTCCGAGTGATGCTCAGGTGGGGTGGGGAAGAGAAGGAAAATACCAGGAATGCAAGAGGGGTTGAAAGGGAACTGGAAAGCAGGTAGGATCGAGAAGGGAGATGGAAGAAGAGAGGCACCCTTATCTCAAGCCTGAAGGAGAGAACATATCACTGGCATCATTCCGCCTCAGCGTTCCCACATCTGTGTCGTGTGTCTTCACAGTTCATTCTCTTGGGTGACAAAGTAAAACAGGTCTCCCTCATGCCAAGGATCACCAGCCTCCCACCCGTGCCAGTAGGCCAAGGCAGGAGCTCCCTGCATCTCTCCTCAGGCTCTACTGGAGGGCAGGGGTCCAAATGGAGACCGAGGAACCGTTAACTCTGCCCTACAGGAGCCTGATTGGCAAATCAATGTAGGAAGAATGTCCGTACTGAGACACCAGACCCACGTTTCCTTGGGATCAGGCACAGCCGGGAGGGTGATCTAGTGGAAAGACTGTGTTTGTTGATATGGTTGTGGAGGGGTTAGGAGCAAGCCAATGATTGTACTGTGTCCTGTAGGCTTCATGGCTCTGCATCTTGCCTCCCTGCTGCTAGTTTCTGGTCCAACCTTCGTTCCACAGCCTGCAGTAAGAGTTCAGAGTACTGTTCCAGCAGAGCCAGCATCTTCTTGTCTTCAAAGCTCTGCCCCCTCACTGGGGGATTACTGGCCTGGTTAGATATGCGGCCTAGCCCTTGAGAAGGTAGCTCGGGGCCTGTGCCTGGCCACAGAAGACAGTCCAATTCCTTCCTCACAGAGGAAAATGTTTCAGAGAGAACGGCATTGACCTGGCAGCTCTCAGCTGAGGGGTCTTTATCACTGGTTACCTGCAAAGAATGAGAAAGGAGATAAGGAGCAAGGCCATCGTCCCTTCCTAAGTCCAACTGTCTTTAAAATCTGTGCTGATCTGATCTTCGCCCCACGTTCCTGCTTGATTCCTGAAAACCTTGACTTCCACATTTCCCAAAGGTGGTGGAGGATTGCAAGAGTCAAGGCTCTCAGACAGGAGAAATTCCTCCTCTTGTTCACCTTCAGAGAGCGATCCTTACTCCGAAATTTTGCTTCCTGATTCTAGATTCTCCCTGGAGAGGAAACACCCTCTCAACATCCGTCCTGTCAGACCCCCTCAGAATCTTCCATTTCAATAAGGTCACTTCTTTCTTATAAACCCAGGTGATTATAGATGCTGATGAATCTAATGTACAGATCCAATTTGATCATCTTTTCCGTTTAAGATAACTCCTTCATCTCACGAATCAGCTCAGTGAATATTCTCTGAACCGCAAGTGTAGCCCTTTTGACTAAACCTGTACTTAATGCCACAGGTGTGATCGTACTAACACCCATTATTATTGAAACAAGGCTTAAACTCAAGGGAGCATCTGCAATGGTTTCTCATTCTCTGAGGAGACTCTGCCAGCTCCCACACCCCATGGAATTAACACTGCTCTAAAGAGTGAACTACATCTAAGTATTCTACAAGGGCTGGACAGTCGCCACTTGTCCGTGCACCTGCTCTGAACACAGTGGCGATAGCTGGGAGCTTGAGGTTCTTGGTATAAACATCAACATTGCCCTGTCCTGGTCCCGCCTGCTAGGTGCTACGGCCAAGAAGGCTCACCAGCCTCTTTACTTCCTCAGAAGCTGAGAAAATGTCCCAGCTGATTAATTTTTATAGATACACCATAGAAAGCATCGTACCTGGATGCGTCTTGGCTGCCTCGGGAAAGCAGCCAATGAAAACAAAGACCCCTCCCACTGGGCAGGAGATACAAAAGCTTGAGAGTGCATACCGCCAGGCTCAAGGAACAGTCTCTATACCACTGCTGCCAGGCTCTTGAATGGACATCTCGTATGAACTGCTGATTTCCCAATCAACACGTCCTGGCGTTTGCACCTTACTGTCAGCCGCCACTTTCGCTGTAACTATACGGCCATAAGGCATTGGAGCAGAATTGGGCCATTCGGCCCACTGAGTTGTTGTCATGGCTGATCGGTTTCCCTCTCAACACCATTCTCCTGCCTTCTCCCTGTAACCTTTCATGCCCCAACTAATCCAGAACTTATCAACCTCTGCCTCGACCTGGCCTCCGCAGCCTCCTGTGGCAGTGAATTCCACAGATCCTCCACCCCCTGGCTAAAGGAATTCCTCCCCATCTCCGCTGTAAATGGACGTGACTCTAACACTTCATTCTGCGTACCGTTGTTGCTTTTCGCTTCGTAGCACCCTGGTGAGCTGAAGCTCGGCCTGTAAACAGAAGTAAGTGGCAATAATAAGCCAACCGTTACACTCACCGTACGATACAGGTTCAGGGCCCTCTGCAGACAGCTCTGTAGCTCGCTCACCAGGAGCTTGCAGCTCTGAACACTGACTGCTGCACCTGCCAAGAAAATAAAATTCCTGTTTGGTACCCACAATACCTTCACACGGATGAACTAGACACTAATAGCACAGAAGCAGGACATTCAGCCCATTGGGACCATGCCAGACAGAAACAGATTTTGTTAGCCCATGGCCCTGCGGTTCAGTGTTCACCAAGTTCTTTTTTCCTCCTTTGTGGTGAGATAGTCCACCTCGACTCCCCTTTCTGGCAGGAAGTTCCAGTACTTGCGGAGTGAAACGATCTCTCCCATGGTCCCCTCTACTACTTTCAGTAATGAACAGAAACCCACAACCCCTCCGCAGCAACAGCCGACAGGTGCCGGGAATCTGATAACAAAATGCCATTAGTCAACAGACCAGGCAGCATCATTGCGGGCAGAAACAGGTTTAATGATTCGGCTCGAAAACCCTTCGCATCAGAACTGGAAGGGTGAGGGAAAGAGGCATCTTTTACGTTGAGAGGGGTGCTGGAGAGTGTCTGCGGTAGGGTGGAGAATGAGGCTGTCCGGGTGACACAGGAGGTGGTGGAGGGAGGCGACTGAGAGCTGAGGAGCAGAATGCAGCAAATCAGGAGTAGAGGGGAAATCTGGAAATAGCCAGGAGAGACAGGAGCACCCGTGGAGAGAGCTAACCTGAGTTAGTGTACTGTGAGAGGTGGACGACCATGTATCAGGACTGAGGTTCCTTTGTTCAGGGCAGGAACAAACAAACACATGAACACAGGAGCAGGACACCACCCTGACTGCCCCCCCCCACCATTCATCATGACCATGGCTGATCACCTCCAGCTCTCTTCTCCTCGCCTGTACCTGTTCCATGTGTGCTTCCAGGCATGTCTAACACGCACCTTCTTTTTATCGTTAAATATTCCCAGTCCTCTAGCCAGCTCAACGCTCAGTGGGAAGATTATCACGGTGGTGGGTGGGAGGGGGGTAAGAGTGACAGGCAGTCCTCTAGCTGGCTCAACGCTCAGTGGGAAGATCATCACAGTGGTGGGTGGGACGGGGGTAAGAGTGACAGGCAGTCCTCTAGCTGGCTCAACGCGCAGTGGGAAGATCATCACGGTGGTGGGTGGGATGGGGGTAAGAGTGACAGGCAGTCCTCTAGCCAGCTCAACGCGCAGTGGGAAGATTATCACGGTGGTGGGTGGGATGGGGGTAAGAGTGACAGGCAGCTGGAAGCCCAGAGTCGCCCTCACAGAGTGAATGGATGTGTTCCATTAGTTACCAACTCTGTGTTTAACCAATATCACTCATTGCTTTAATATTGTGCACCACCTGGAAAAGAGACCAATTTTATGCAACCTATCCTCAAATCTGAATCACTTTAAGCCCTGGTAAACTGACTGTGCATCTTTTCCAGGGAACCCCTGGTGGAAGTAGGGGTGGTGAAGGGTTCCGTTTTTGCCAACACCTTGCATGGGGCTCACAGGTGCGAGATGTGTCACGGTAACAGGATCAGCGTCCACAGTGGGGGCCCTTAGTTTAGAAAAGGTGGCTATGGAGAGAATCTAAAACTAGGAGTTGCTGTTTGAAGATAAGGAGGCGTCCGTTCAAGGCAGAGAAAAGGTGGACTTTTTCTCTCACAGATGCTCTTTTAAACGTTGAGTCTCCCTCTGGGCATTGGTGAAGTCAATGTCTGTGTGTTTTTAAGGCAGGTTCTTGAAAGCAAGTGGAGGAAAGGGTAGCAGGGGTTTGAAGGAACAGAGCCTACAACCAGAACAGCCACAATCCCGTTAAATGGCAGAGCAGGCAGCTGGGGCTGAGCTGCATCCCACCAGGGCTCCCTGCACGAGGCATGGGACAGGAGGGGATGCCCTGGGGCAGCTAGCTGACTACATTAGCCCAACAGTGCGAGGCAGAAGAGGGAGAATGAACAAAGGAGCAGGGGAGAAAATAATTGGCGCTTTCACTCGGAAACTTCACTTGCAAGATAACTAGGATAAAGCAAACGAGGAACGAAGCAGGCGGAAGCATCAGAGAATATCAGGCAGCAGAGGAACAGGCCCTTCAGCCCACCAAGCCCCTGCTAACCATCAAGACTCCATTCCCATCGACAGCACCACGATTCCACCACGCACCCATACCACGGAGCCAATTAACCCACAATCATTGGGAAGTGAGAGGAAACTGGAGTGAGGAGGGTTCTGGAGCAGCATGCCACGATCCGACAGATCGTGGAAATAAAAGCAAAGGAAACAGTACAAGACTGGAAGGGAGAAGATGGGACTCCATTCATACCTGCATCCTTTGGAATGGATTTTTCAGATAAAGAAGGGTGGGTTGCTGCTGGGGCTGCACCTACAGCCTGGCCACTTGCTGCTGGAAATCTGGGTAAAGAGTCCGAGGCTTCTTTCTGCAGTCTGACAAACATGGATGCAGATGGAGAATGGGAAGTTGCTGGCTGACGAGATTTAACAGATGTCCCTCCCTGTGTCTCCTGGGGACCTTGGGCAAAGGCCCGTGGAGTTGAGGGAACAGCTGCCTCCTGTCCAGGTGTGGGAGCAGTGTCCCCCTTCCTCTCCTGGATTTCCCTGTGCGTGTCGGGCACAATGCCTGCCAAGGAGCTCCATTTCGTTCCTGCCGGTAAATCTGGCAGTCGGATGCACTCTGATAGACATGAAGCCTTCACCTTGATGGGTGGTGAGAAAGAAGCCAAGGAAGGTTTGTCAGGCAGCGACTTGGGGAGGTCGAGGAACAAGCTTGCCCTTGTGCCAAGGTTTAGTTTAGGCTGAGAGTTATTAGTAGGGGACACTGCTGAACTTGCAGACTGCTGCAACAAAGGCTTGGAGCTTACAGTCTCTCTCCAGTTCTGTTTTGTCATCTCCTGTTTGTGGAAGATTTCAGTCACTATGTCCGTGTTAGTTAAAGGCGAGGACCTGGGTGACAATTCCAGAGGTTGACCGTTGGCACTGCTTTCCACAATTGATGGATCCTCGCCATTCCCAGTGAGGTTCAGGCTGTCTCCTACTGAAACGCTACGGGACATTTTGGCTATGGAGCTGGTGGTGGGGTTCATGTAGGATTTCTGTTTCATGCCCTTTCCCTGAGCGCCCTCCTTCGCCAGTGATAACGACGTAACGTCCACTTTGCTGGACCCAGGGGGTGTGGTCCTTCGCTGGTTGGTTCTGGTGTCCTTTTCAGGGGCGGCCACTGAGTGGGGACACAGCTTTGCAGTTGTGACCGCAGCAGACGTTGCATTGGCTATGCAAACTAAACAGGACAAAGACAAAAGTAAGAGCTAATCAAAAAGCAGGTTTACAAGGGCTGTACCACTCAATCGATCTCGTCACTGTCGCTCTTCATATTAGCCAGTAATAATGTTCCCCCGCAACAGAGATGGTGCTCAGCCTGAGAGCAGTGGGGCCTCAATACCATTAGATTCTTATCAATACAAAACAGTCATCGTACACATTTCTCTGTGAGGAGTGGGCTCTCTACAGGGAGCGGTCATCGCTACAGGACTGAGGACACAGAGAGATACAACACTTCCTGCATCAGTGTGATTTGCTTCACTTGTTGAGGAGTCTATCTGCGGGCAGATCAATTCTCTTTGCATTTAAACCTATTGTCTGTCATTTGCTCTATCAGCAGTCCTGGGGACATTATGGTCCATTCCACCACACTTCTGCCATTGAGTTGGCTCCTCCCCCAATGCCTTAAACCTGTGTTTAAAGCTAAAATGCAGAGGTGACTGAACTTCAGCATCAATCAGGCTTGAGAATTAACCTGACAAAAATCTGCAGATGCTGGAAATCCAAAGCAACACACACAAAATGCTGGAGGAACTCAGCAGGTCAGGCAGCATCTGTGGAAAAGAGTGAACTGTCAACATTTTGGGCTGAGACCCTTCTTCAGGTTCTCAGCCCGAAACATCGACTGTACTTTTTTCCATAGATGCTGCCTGGCCTGCTGAGCTCCTCCAGCATTTTGTGCGTGCGGCTTGAGAACTACTAACCATTGCCAAGACTCCCATGACACCACTTTATTGCAGGGAACATACCTTTCATCCATTTGACTGATTATTCCCACACCGCTCGCAGGACAGCTACAATCTGAGGCACATTTGAATAGGAGATCTTTCTCTTACTAATTCTTTGTTTGGAAAGAGTCAAATTCAAAACTTAGGGCATTTGCACAGCCCAGCAGACAGGAACAAGTGAGAGTTTTTCATCGTTTCGGGGCATCATCTTTTTCCTTACCTTCATGAATCAGGTCATGGACTGACTGGGACTTTCTGATGGATGGACTGGGCGATACAGCCGGACTGGGAAGTGCTGAGGAAGACTGTCCTTTTACGGACACCACGGATACTTTCCGTGTCTCCAGAGCCAGGCTTCGCTTTCTCTGGGTGTGTGTTGCTTTGACAGATGTTGGAACGAGACTGGATTCCATTCGGGGCGAGGTTCTCACTGAGATTTTACATGGGGCTGAATTCAGGTTTGCCGTAAGCTGCAGGAAAAGACAGAAGACAAGGTAATATCTTAGCAGAGGTGCTCACAGATAAGCACTGACATGTTTCCAGAAAGTCTCTGACAGACCGACTCACCAATCCCTCCCAATTTGTGTGACGCTATAAACTGCTGGGACTCAATCCTGGAAGGGTCATGAATGTGTAAGTTTTCATTTTTCCTGCAATCATATGTCTATAAGCACGTTGCTTCTGTTGTCTTCTATAAACAACCTCCCACATTAGTAGTTTATCTGGTTAATCAAACACAAGGTGAATTTTACGTAAGAAAACAAAATATTCAAGGCTATTTGGTCCCCATGCCGATGCTGGTTCATTTGATCCTCCTCCTTCCCCACTGGACTGTAATCTTTCTTAAACTTTTAAATATTCATCCAGTTAGCCATTAAAAATCCCTACTTCTGGGTGGGCAGGGTGGAGATCTGTCTCTACCAAAGGAGGTGTAAGGTGCTCCTTCCCTCTGCTAGCCTGCTGGTCACCCCTGGGCAAGGTGTGGCATCTGCTTAGTACCCCCCCCCCCCGACCCCTGATCAGGTCATGGGAAGCCGCCAGAGGAGGTGGTGGATGGTCTTAGGAGCAGCTGGTGCGTATCACAAGTCCCGGTTAGGCGACCACTGATGCCAGGAAGACAATCTCTGAAGAGTCTTGATATTGGCTGGGGGTCACCCGTCTGGTAAAGACACTGCCCAGAACCACTTCTGTAGAGAAATTTGCCAAGAACAATCACTGTCACCGTGATCATCTACGTCATTCGCCATGTCACATGATGATAACGATAACTAAATCTCTCGGGTGGTGAATAGAAGAGCGCTACTCACCAAGTTGAATAATTACTTTCTCATCTACCCTCTGGTTGCTTTCAATACTCCAGTTACCACTCTCCGTGCCATTGATAGGTTTCTCCTTACTTACTCAACCCAAAACCCAGCACTGGCAATAAATCGTTCCCAAGCAGCCCCTATCTCCTGGACATCTTTATGTCAATGAAACCCTTTATCCCTGACTATATTCAGTTTGGGGTGTATGGGGTGTCTAGGGAGGGGTAGCACCTCTGGTGGGGGGCCTGCCGTGCCTTTTTCAGGGCAGCTCGTCCACCTTTGTTCCCCACCTGGTGCTCAGCTCTCACCTGTGGCTCCAAGTAGCTGTAACACGCGCAGCGGCCACAACACGGTAAACCGTCTCGGCAGACGGGCCAAACCAGGTGAGGGTGGCCGATGGGTCTTCGACCCTCGGTGAGGTAGAGGATTTGTCTATCCCAGTGTGTGAAGTCTGGCCCTGGCAGACTGAGCGGAGGAGACCGATTAATGGTCCAACGGTCAAGGAGGCAGGCCAGCAGGCGTTTGTGGAGCGCTAAGAGCACGACAAGGCACTTAGATGTGGTGATCCCTTTAAACTCACCCGGCAGAAGGCAAAGGCAAACCACTGCTGTAACCTGCCACGAACATGACTTCCCAATGTGTCAGAGAGGCGTGGAGAGAAATCGTCCGCCAAATGGAAATTCCAGATGTGACCTAACGATGACGACGATATTCAGTTCAAGCTCCTCTATGTGTTCTCCAGAGCCTTGACCACAGCAGAATCAGAGGTGGTGATTTAAATACAAGTAATTCAGTACTTACTTCATCTGGTTGTTTCTGATCAATATTTTGGTATTTCACTGCTTCCTCTGGCCTCTGAAGCTCATGCCCACTGCTCTCCCTCTTCAGCATGAAGACCTCCTGCCCTTCCTGCTCTGAGGTAGGAACCGTCAACTGAATGGTTCTCACCTCTCCATTCTGAAAGAGCTTGGACGTATGAGTTGGCGAGTTCCTAATGACACAGAAAGGTCAACGGTGTAACTATTTAGTAAAACAGCAATTGGGGAATCTCACAATTAAAACAGGGGAAGAGATCATCTTGGGCAAATTCACTGATCTAGATAGATAGATAGATAGATAGATACTTTATTCATCCCCTTGGGGAAATTCAACATTTTTTCCAATGTCCCATACACTTGTTGTAGCAAAACTAATTACATACAATACTTAACTCAGTAAAAATATGATATGCCTCTAAATCACTCTCTCAAAAAGCATTAATAATAGCTTTTAAAAAGTTCTTAAGTAGTTTACTTAAATACATTAAATACAATCAATCCCGGCACTTTAACATATCTTACTCCTGGTGGTTGAATTGTAAAGCCTAATGGCATTGGGGAGTATTGACCTCTTCATCCTGTCTGAGGAGCATTGCATCAATAGCAACCTGTCGCTGAAACTGCTTCTCTGTCTCTGGATGGTGCTATGTAGAGGATGTTCAGGGTTTTCCATAATTGACCGTAGCCTACTCAGCGCCCTTCGCTCAGCTACCGATGTTATACTCTCCAGTACTTTGCCCATGACAGAGCCCGCCTTCCTTACCAGCTTATTAAGACGTGAGGCGTCCCTCTTCTTAATGCTGCCTCCCCAACACGCCACCACAAAGAGGGCATTCTCCACAACTGACCTATAGAACATCTTCAGCATCTCACTACAGACATTGAATGACGCCAACCTTCTAAGGAAGTACAGTCGACTCTGTGCCTTCCTGCACAAGGCATCTGTGTTGGCAGTCCAGTCTAGCTTCTCGTCTAACTGTACTCCCAGATACTTGTAGGTCTTAACCTGCTCCACACATTCTCCATTAATGATCACTGGCTCCATATGAGGCCTAGATCTCCTAAAGTCCACCACCATCTCCTTGGTCTTGGTGATATTGAGACGCAGGTAGTTTGAGTTGCACCATATCACAAAGTCCTGTATCAGTTTCCTATACTCCTCCTCCTGTCCATTCCTGACACACCCCACTATGGCCTTGTCATTTCCCAGCCTTTGATATAAAGCCTTAGTTGGACTGTTTTCTGAATTCCACTTGCAGGGTTGGATTTTTACATGGACCATGTCATGGTTTAGAGGTGACAGTCTCACTCAGTTATGGAAAGCACCTTGTTTCTTGCTGTTGGGTCTTCCAGTAGGTCAATGGACTGCCAGTCAGAGGGCCTGGAAGTTCAGTTCTGAGGTTTTACTAATTTAAGAGGAAAGCGTTTGGCTTCTTTTAATAGGAGCTGGGTCACACACTCGTGCTGAATACTGAAAAGCAACCAGCAGTCACATAGCCACACATTCAGGGACTGTAGCCCAAATATTCAGTGTTGTACTGGTGCTGAAGGTGGGCTGGAGCCTGTATTAGTGCTGGCCCATCATAACAGGCTCTGGGGATCCACAGTAAAGTCCTGGAAACTCAGTTACTGCATTTTGGACTCTCAGTTTATGTGGCAGTGTTGGAGATGTGAGTCTGGCACACTGGAGTGCTGGACTTCCAGTTATGGGGCACTGTAGTGGAAACTCGTTTAGAGGGAGCCACAGTGTGGGACACCTGGTTATAGAGAGTGAAATCCTACGTCACAAATATAATGTGTCGGGCACCCTTTTGTAGCAGCACACGCTCCCTAAACGATTCAACTCTTGAATTAATAACACATCCGACATAACAAATTTCCCACACTGACCTGAAACTTGAAGTTAACGATCGAGAGAGGAACCTCGCAGAAATGCTCAGTCGAGGGTTTAGCAGTTCCTCAGTGTCTCCCATGGACAGTGACTTCGGCTTCTCCAGCCGCTGGTCAGCTTTCACTGTGACACAACAGACATTATTAAAAGAAAGGGTGACCAGTGTTGAAGGAAGCATGGGAGTAGGTTCATGTACCAATCTCAGACGGCACAGGATAGACAAACAGAAACTCTTGCATGCAAGTAATATCTATCATATCCCTTCTGTGGCTTCCAAAGTATTTTACGTACAAAACATAACGTCCAAAGTGTAGACATTAATGTAGGAAATATGGGGTCCAATTCCACACATGGCTCCTACAAACAGCTGCATCAAAATGATGAGACAATCTGTTCTTAATGTTCACTGAGGGGTGAATGTTGGCCAGAATACTACAGAATATTAAAAAATCCCTTTATTTGTTATTTCAATTCATAATTCAAAACCAATGTAATTTGAAACCATGAAGTCCAACATATCACTAAGGATTAATTTTCTGCATTCCCATTTAGACTCTTCCCTGCAACTCTTGGTACTGTCAGTGACGAGCACGGTGAACGGTTTCACCAGGACATTGTGGTCATGGAGAAACAGTATCAGGGTAACTGGAATCCATCGATGCTGGCTGATTATTATTAGAGACTGTAGTACACTGAGTACAAATGAAAATCATCAACAAAACATTTTTAGCTTCGTTGAACTATTGCAAAGCGTTAGCACTGTTATACAATTAAATGCATTATATTCAATAAAAGTTAATTTCTTGTTTCTCCAAATTCCTCTGTGATACAAGAGGTCTGAAATTATATTTGTGCTCAGCTTCAAGAGGTCTACCATAAACAAAAAAAAATATTTCTGAGGAAGCAAAACCTCTGAAAAAATTTGCTGTCCAGTGCTATTCCCCAGAGGGCTCCGGTAGGGCTACCAGGGGCCGTCTGACTGTGAAGGCGTGGACAGAGACTTTTCAGGCAGTCATTAAACACACTGCCAGCAGCCAGTGACGTAGGCCACAGTCAAAGCCGATCAGTGTACTCTACTTATTGGAGAAGGGGTAAGTCTGCAGTCCTGGGTGGCACTGGAAGGAGAAGCTGGTCAAAGTGTTGAGAGCACGCACCCAGCAGATAAAGGCATTCGGCTGGTCTGCTCAGTGGCTACAGACCCCCCCTGTAGTCAGTCAGGGCAGTAGAACTAGCTGTGCCTCATCGATGAAGAGCTCTGCACTCTCAGAAGGATGTGGGTTTGCCCCACCACAGATTTGAGCACAAGGATCTAGGCTGACACTCTCAATGAAGGAGATGAAGTCCTGACAAATTACAAAGTGCATTGAAGATCTGTCACAAATGCATTCCTTCCCTCTTCAAAGCAGAGACATTCTCACCTCCAACACCCTCATCCGCCAAGGTCCCAAAATGCTGCTTCAGGAACTTCTCCTGATCCGGCGTTCTCGGCACGACTGTCTCCCGTGGGAAGCTCCTGCTGAGCTCGTCCTCTTCCTCTTCCATGTCGGAGGAGATCCCATCCACGCTCAGAGGCTCCGTACATTCGGAATCTATCACATTAACACAAAGGAGCACTTTTACCCAGACCTTGTCACTGGCACTCTTCTGCCTTGTGTCGCGCCGCACTCCACTTGTGTGGAGTGCAGATGTTCACTGGCAGAGGCTCTGAACCAGTCACTGTGCTAGCACAGGAGAACTATTGGTAAGTTATCAGGGAGCACTGTTAAGAAGAAGTTAAAGAACAGCGCTGGAGTGGGACAAGATGTTGCCGAGGCTACACGTGGATTATTGTGTACGGTTTTGGTCACCTTGCTGAAGGAATGATGCCATTAAACTCAAAAGAGTAGAAAGAGGGTTTATGAGAATGTTGCCAGAACCCAAGGGCCTGAGTTACAGGGAGAGACTGGGCTGGCCAGAACTTTAGAACACAGAACAGTACAGCACAGTCCAGGCCCTTCGGCCCACGAGGCCAGAGCCAACTTTAAACCTACTCCAAAATCAATATAACTCTTCCCTTCACATAACCTACCATTTCTCATTCATGCCCCAAATGTATCTGCCTCTCCCACCAATGCGTTTCAGGCACCCACCACTCTCTGTGTATAAAACCTACCTCTGGCATCCCTCCTCCTACTCAATCCTCAAAGTTATGCCCTCCTGTATCAGCCCACTCTGCCTTGGGAAAAAGTCTCTGGCTATCCACTCTATCCATGCCTCTTACCATTTGTATACATCTATTATGTTGCCTTTCACCTTCCTTCTATCCAAACAGAAAAGTCCTAGCTCACTCACACTAACCTCATAAGACATGGTCTCTAATCCAGGAACCATCCTGGTAAATCTCCTCTGCACCCTCTTTAAAGTTTCTATATCCTTCCTATAATGAGGCGACCAGAAATGAACATGATACCCCAAATGTGGTCTAACCAGAGTTTTAATGCTGCAAGTTGCTACATTACCTCACAGCTCTTGAACTTAATCCCCCAACACAACATACTCAAAATGCGGGAGGAACTCAGCAGGCCAGGCAGTACCAATGGAAAAGGGTAAACAGTCGACATTTCAGGCCGAGACCCTTCAACAGGTCTGGAAAGGAAGGGGGAAGAAGCCAGAATAAGAAGGTGGGTGGAGTGGAGGAAGTAATTCAAGGTGAAAGGTGAAACTGGGAGGGGGAGGGGTGAAGTGAAGAGCTTGGAAGTTGATTGGTGAAGAGATAAAGGGTTGGAGAAGGGGGAATCTGTCGGGAGAGGAAAGAAGACCATGAAAGGAAGGGAAGGAGAGGAGCACCAGGGAGAGGATGGGCAGGTAAGGAGGTTAAGTGAGAGAGGGAAATGAGAATAGGGAATGGTGAAGGGGAGGGGGGGCATCATCGGAAGTTAGAGAAGTCGATGTTCATGCCATCAGGTTGGAGGCTACCCAGATGGAATATAAGGTGCCACACTTCCAACCTGAGTGTGGCTTCATTGTGACAGTAGAGGAGGCCATGGACTGACCTGTCGGAATGGGAGTGGGAAGTGGAGCTGAAATGGGTGGCCACTGGGTGATCCTGCTTTTTCTGGCGGTTGGAGCATAGGTGCTTGGTGAAGCCGTCTCCCAATCTACATCGGGTCTCATCGATATACGGGAGGCCACACCGGGAGCACAAACTGGCTGCAACACGACATGTGCCTTCCTATCAACGTGCACTGCGCCTCTGGGGAATGCACGCACGTGAACCTCCATATCCAGGACCTTTGCTCCTCCACACCCTTAACCCTGCCGTTAACCCTTTACTCTCCGGCACAGAGTTTGACTGTGGGGCCTGCGCAGCCTGTGAACATGAATTCTCGCCGGTGTTGCGTACTGAAGTGTAGCGGGAGCCGCGATATCGAGAGTGGCTGTCGGAGGGCTCTGTACTCAGTTTGCTGATTCTCGAGTCGGGGAACTTGAAATAAAAAGCAAAGCTTCAGACTGACTGTAACATTGAAATAGCGACTGCTGTCTCCCCCGTCACTGTGAAAGGAGCAATATCTGTCTCTCCCTCGTTAGTGAGGGGGAGAGAGCGTGTGGGATGTCAGAATGGTTGGAGTGAAGAGTTAGTTTTAGAGACCATGGCCTCTCCTTGGGGGCTTTGCTGTTGCTGGCATGGTGGGTGGGGGGATGCTTTATGTTAGAGCAAGTGTGGGGGGGGGGTTGATGCGGCTTGCTGCTGCTGCTTGTGCATGGGAGGGGGCAAGGGGCTTTTACATCTTCTTTCTGTCATTCATTCTTGGGGGTTTATTTTTCTTCTGTTTCAAGGGTGTCTGTGGAGAGTAGGAACTTCAGGTTTTATATTGTACACATTCTCTGATATTAAACGGAACTATTGATCTTATGGAGCTGTACAACATCATGAGGATTGTAGACAAGGTGAATGCATGCAGACTCTTTCCCAGAGAAAGGGAACCAAAAACATGGGTTAAGAAGAGAGGGGAAAGATTCACAGGGGACCTGAGGGGCAGCTTCACACAGAGCATGGTGCATATATGGAACGAGCTGCCAGAGAAAGTACTTGGGGCAGGTATAATAATGACATTTAAAAGACGATCAGAAAAATACACGGATAGGAAAAGTTTTAGAGGGATTTGGGCAATGGATTGCCCAAATTTAGATGGGATTTAGATGGACACCTTGTATGGCTCAGATGGGCTAGGCCTATGAGCCTGTTCTGTGATCTATATTCTATAAATCAGGGGTGTCAAACTCATTTTAGGTCACGGGCCAGATTGAGCAAAATGCAGCTTCATGCGGGCCGGATCAGTCAGACGCGTGTGAACGCAGCTTTCGTTGCCTCCATTTTTTCAGCCTGCTCTCATGTGTCTCAGTCTCTGCTATAACTACAAAGTGTTTCACTTTACAAATTCCGTTTCTTATGAAGAAGACTGCCGACTAAACACTAAAAACCCTGAAAACCTGGAACCTGAATAAACTCAGCATTAGCCATATCATACGCCATAGGCGCTTTGATTACCGGGGCCAGCTTTAATAGTAATTAGATATTATCTCGCAGGCCAAAGATAATTCCACCGCGGGCCGGGTTTGGCCCGCGGGCCTTGAGTTTGACATATATGCTATAAATGTATGACATAAGATGGAGGTTTATGAAGATGGGAGGGTCATAAGGACAGGAAAGCCATGGACAGAATGGCTGTTACTGACCCTTATGTTTGATAATGTTCAAATATAACCTGAGATTTACAGGGGAAAAGTAAGACATCCACTCCCTCGGTGGCAGTAATGAGTACGGACTGAAAATGCCTGCTGGGTTCTAACCTTCATGTGGATGTTCCGGGCTGGAGAAGTGGCCACTGGAGTAATCCACGGAACAGGCACTGTCTGGGCTATGCTTCTCCGCTAGGCCGTGGCTACAGAAATCCTTCTCCTGCATCCCCTTCTGCAACTCCTTCACCTGGTACTCACTGCCAGAGACAGAAACAAAGCATTAACATTGCCAGACTCGCTTCAGACTCACACGTCAAGAAGGTAAGGATATAAACAGCTAAGGTACCGATTGCAAGTCAGCAGTGTAACACATCCCCAGTGGAAAGGGATGGTCTGGAAAGTGGCCTACAGCACGAGCATTTCACTGGTAAGACCTTCATTTATTGCCCATTCCTAAGAGATGGGAGTGAGGCACTGTCTTCAACCACCATGCAGTGAAGACACTCTTTACACTGATGTCCCTACAGTCTACTACTCATAGTCTTCCAATAATGAGTTAATAATGTTCTGGTTAGGCACAGGAGGACGTTCAGCCAGAGACTCATTTCACCGAGATGCAACACTGAGCGACATAGGAAGTCATTCCTCCCTGTGGCCATCAAACTTTACAACTCCTCCCTCAGAGGGTCAGACACCCTGAGCCAATAGGCTGGTCCTGGACTTATTTCCACTTGGCATGATTTACTTGTTATTATTTAATTATTTATGGTTTTATATTGCTATATTTCTACACTATTCTTGGTTGGTGCGGCTGTAACGAAACCCAATTTCCCTCGGGATCAATAAAGTCTGTCTGTCTGTAATCCATCCTCAAGTTGATTCTAGGCATGCTCTAACGCATGGGTCCCCAATCTTTTTTATGCCATGGACCCCTACTTGGGTGGCAGGGGGGAGATATGTCTCCACCAAAGCCACTCCTCCCCTCCGATAGCCTGCAAGGTGTAGCACCTGCTTATCCCACCCCCCCCCCCCCCCCGATCAGGGTCATATGAAGCCATGGGAACCAGGTGGAGGATGGTCGTATGAGCAGCTGGTTCATGTCGGAAGTCCTGGTTACGAGACCACTGACGCCAGGCAGGCAATCTCTGAAGAGTTCAGGGTGCAGGAGGATGTTTGGGGACCCAGAGTTGGGTCAGGGAGAGAGCGGTGTCTGGGGAAAAGGGGGGGGGGGAGTAGGGGAACATAGGTCTGGTGGCGAGATCCCATTGGAAAAGGTGGAAGTTTCGGAGAATGACAATTTGGGTGAAGGAGCTCGTGGGGTGCTAGGTGAGGACAAGGGGAACCCTACCTGGGGAGGAGGAAAGGGCTGAGGGCCGATGTGCAGAAAATGGATGCGGGCTGCATTGATGCCAGTGCTGGTGATAGGGAGACCCTGCTTTTTGAAAAATGATGCCAATAATTCAGATGTCTTCATGAGAACAGGTGTGCAAAGGTAGAGGACCAGAAGAGAATGGCATCCTTGCAAGTGACAGGGCAGGAAGAGGTGACTGTTCATAGAGTAAGATGGTGTTAGTGTAGAATTAATGTAGATAGATGGCTGAAGGCAAGTCTGGATTCAGCCGGCTGAAGAACTGCCCGCTGACTTTACAAGTCAGGCCTAATTCCAACGTTAGCCTTAGAGCACGGACCAATCTGACGCAAAGGCATCACGAACAGTCTCTTATCTCCAAACTAATATGCTCCGGGTTACCCCTGGTCTGCGCACGGACACTGATGGGCACTCACCTCTCAGTCTCAGCGACGCTCTCTGTGTGCACAGGGTATATGACGCACTCCTCAACCTCCGGTGTCTCCGGGTCCTGGCTGAAATCGCCACCCTCACCCGACGGCAGAGCGATGCTGCTGGGCCTGACAGAGGAAGAGCTCTGTGCTTGCGTCGATTCCTGCTCCTCTATCTGTCAGAGAGATAAACCCGACAGGCTATGGCTCTGTGCTCTCAATGATTGCTCTAGGATTAAAGACTGAATTCCAGGAAGCACATGTCCTCTTTAACTGAAACCTCTTACGTGCTGTTTGACTCCTGGTCAGAAACACTAACTTGCGATGGATATTGCAGGCTGGAAAATCCACTGCTCCTCTGCACAAGGCACTTCACAGCAGTGGGTCCAAGGGCAGGATCAGCGACGACCCCCTAAATGACGATGCTGGAGAGGGGAGGGGTGGCTTGTTTGGAGTTAAGGATGTCTGCTGGTATGGAGAGCCCGGGCGTAAGGCAAACCCACCAGCAGAGGGAATCGAGAGGCATCGGGGGCACTGGAGCCGTGTTGAGAGTGGGTGTAAGGGCCCCACATTGTGTTATGCCCCACCTCCCATTCTTTGGCTGAGACAAACATGGTCCTGGTGAGTGAATGATACCACCTGCTAATAAATCTGGTCTGCGATGGAACAAGTGGGCATGGGAGGAGCAGAGATGTTAGCCCTCCAGTAACAATCTACAAACTTACACCGATAATCTCACAGTTAACAGAAAAATCAGAGATATAGTTAAAGTACAGATATTACCAGCCAGTAAAATAGGCGGACCAAAGATACTACCATGTCACAGGAGGAGAGCATTCAGCTCAAGTCCATTGTAACTCCCAACAGAACAATCCAGCCAGTCCTATTCCCAGCCTCCTTATTTTCTATATTCCTTGCAATTTATTCCCTCTCAATTGGTCCCATCAAATCCCAGTCTTTCTACAGTTAGGAGAAATTTAAAGGAACCAGTTAACCTACCGTCACACCTTTGGGATGTGAGAGGAAACCAGAACATTTGGAGTAAACCTACACAGTCACAGGGGGAACGTGTAAATGTCTCTGCCCTGGATTAAACCAACAGGGGGAACGTGTAAATGTCTGCCCTGGATTAAACCAACAGGGGGAACGTGTAAATGTCTCTGCCCTGGATTAAACCAACAGGGGGAACGTGTAAATGTCTTTGCCCTGGATTAAACCAACAGGGGGTACGTGTAAATGTCCGCCCTGGAGTAACCAACAGAGAGAATGTGTAAGTGTCTCGGCCCTGGAGTAACCAACAGAGAGAATGTGTAAGTGTCTCGGCCCTGCCCTGACAGCACTCGATGTCAGGATCGGACTTGGGGTTCCAGCGCAGTCAGATAGCAGCACTAGCTGCAGACAGGTATGGAAAAACAGATTTTCAAAGTTCAAAAATTCAATGCTCAAAGTAGATTTATTATCAAATTACATCTACGTCACCAAATACTGTACAACCCTGAGATTCAGCTTCTTGCGGGCATTCACAGCAAAAGCAGGAAACATAATAGAATCAGTGAAAGATGGCCCCCGTCAGGACAAACAAACAACCTGTGAGCAAAAGACAACAAACTGGGAAAATACAGAAATAAGCAAGCTATAAATATCGAGATCATGAGTCCTTGAAAGTGAGGCCACAGGATAGGGCGAGTGAAGTTGAGAGAAGTTATCCCCTCTGGTTTTACAGTCTGATGGTTGAGGGATAATAACTATTCCTGAACCTGGTGCTGTGAGTCTTTACCTTCCTCCTGATGTTTTCATAGGAAAACAGAATGAGCAATATGAACTGGTATGGAGAATAAATTACTATTTCTACAGCAAAAGACTGTAAGCCTGCAGATCTTTGAAGGCACAAAACAGACAGAGGAGACTGTTGCCGGGAGTTCCAAACTCAAACCACTCCTCAAGGTCAAGCTCCTAAACAGGGAGGTGCTAAACGTCCCGGGTCTTCCGGCTGCTGTCAGTCTATCCGGATGCTGACATCGTGAAACCCAGCGGCAGAGAGCACTAGCTTCACCGACTTGAATGGCGAGCAACAGGGTGGGGAAAAGAAGTACCATTTCTTTGAATTAATTTTTCTCAACCTCTTCGATTTTCAAACAAATAAATAAAGTTAAATGCTCTTAAGTGTTCTCTAGTATTTTTAAGTACGTTAATATCATAATTTTGGGAAAAGCTGATCATTTTTATCCTGTTAAAATTATGATTCATTATTACCATGTTTTGACTAATCGCTAGACTTTGTGCTCTGTTACCTGGGAACACTGGAATATCTCACTGGGTTTTGAAATATCTACGGAAGCAAAAGGTGTAAGTTAAAGTTTCTGGTCGTGATCCTGCAACAGCAGAGAGGGAGAGCAGGAGAGACTGCAGGTACGAAGGGAGGTAGCACCAGGGACCAGTGGATCCGGATAGGAAGGCACTGGAATCAGGTGGAGGACGGGATGAACAAAGGGAGGAGGAAACTAAACGGACAGGTTACTAGCTGTGGGAGGAGAGCCCTGGAACTGGAAAATTCAATGCTCTGACCACTGGGTTGTAAGCTGTGTGTGTTGACTAGTATCTGGCAGCAGGACCCGTCATTCAGAACAGGAAAACTTTTCACACTGTTCAGGAGGCAGCTTTGAGAAATTGTTCAGGGCAAGGTTGAGTAGAGCAGCAAGAGCTGGCAGATGGACACAGACATTTGGCTTGTGGGCTACACGCTGTACCCCATTGGCAATTTAGGATCCTTGATCTTGTAATCAGTAGCATTAACTAGAGAATTGGGCTGAGTCTTAGTAATTCATTAATTAGGCCCCGCTAACATATTCTGCACACCAAACTTTAGATAGTTTTCTAGTCTTTGGAAATTCTGCAGAAAAGATCAACTACAACGGGAGACTTCAGTTATTGGGGACTAGAATTATTCTACTTAAGTGCAGAGAGGATCAAAGGAAGATTTAAAAACAGTCACCAAAATCATGACATCACTTTGTGCATATAATCCAGAACTGCATCATTTAGTGCTGGAAAATTAGTAAGAGCTGAAGTTAATGAGGAGGTTGTCTGGAGGAAGGCAGGGAGAGGTTACGGCCCGGAAAGCATGCCTGAAAGGGTGAAGGAAACACCCAGATAGGAAACTGTTCCACTCACGTCACTCAGCAGCGTTTCTACGCTGACCCGCAGCCTGCGCTCGTGCTCAGTGGAGAGGCCACACACGCTGCTCCTGAGAGGCGAGGCTTCCGCCTGCGAGACACGGTCCATCAGCGGTGAGTAGGAAAAGGAGTCCAGGTGTCGCAGGTCCAGCATTGACTTCACGCTCAGGTCCAGGTTATTGACACGATGGGACCAGCGGCCCCGAGGCCGAGGGGCGTGACTGTTGTCCGAATCCAGTCTCTTCGGCAGGTCTTCTGTCTGTATTGGTGGGGAGACAGGGTCAAAGGTTAACATTACAAATGGAGACCGAAACTCTCGGTACTACCCCCCGTCACAATAATTACACCGGTGCTCTGCACAGCTCCCAGGATTCCTTCCCTTTCTCCGATGGTCCGCTGTCCTCTCCTAATAGATTCCTTCTTCAGCTCTTTATCTCTTCCACCTACCACCTTCCCCCTCACCTCTCACCTGCCAGCTTGTACTCCTTCCACTCCCCACCTTCTTATTCTGGCTTCTGTCCCCTTCTTTCCGCTCCTGATAAAGGGGCTCGGCTAGAAACGTCGGCCATTTATTCCCCTCCGTAGATGCTGCCTGAGCTGCAGAGTTCCTCCAGCATTTTGTGTGTGTTGTTCCGGATTCATCCTCAGGGACACAAATGCTTTTGTCATCAGCACTGAAAGGGTCTTTTGTATATATTTGACTGATGGGTTGTGCAAGCGAACTGCCTTCTGTTGGTGCACTGAACCACCCACGGCTCGGTGAGGAGGGACTGCAGGCTTTGGAGCTCTTGCGTGGGTGAGGTGGCCGCAAAGTGGGGCTCAGGGCAGAGCTCTGACTGAGGCCCCAGCTAGGGACTGGCAGTGTCTGTTCCAGCTAGTGTCGGTCTAACAGTAGGGAGCGACGAGTGAGACTATCGGACCCGGGCGGCCCAGGTCCCGTGGTCTCACTCATCACCTCCTGCTGGGTACGATGGAAGCAGCCGCTTCCCCTACTTGCTCGGCTGCGTGGCTCTCCCTTTCCTTCAGCTCTGTGTACGGTGGCAAGCTTCAGGGTGGTCACTGCGTGTAGAGAAAGCTGCTACCAATCACTGCCAGTTAGCTGGCCGGTGGTGTAGTGGCATTAGCACTGGGCTTCGAGGCCAATGGTCCCGAGTTCGAATCCGGTCAGCCCCTTGCAGGCTTTCCACCTGTGCTGGGTTGGGCATCAAGCTAGCAACTCAGCCTCGGGAGGAAAAACAGTCAAAAGCAAAAATGCTACCCCATGCACGAAAAGGAACAATCATTGCCCCTGAACCAAGAGCCAAAATATTCTTTTGCATACCTTAGCCCGTGAAAGGGAAGGACTTGGTGTGGGTGGTGCTGCTGATTGCGTCAGAAAGGTGTCAGGGTCAGTGCACAAAGGTGGTGTGCAGTTTAACAAGCGATTGCCTTGGTCGCTCTTCTTGTGATCACAAGACCCTGCTGGACATCGGTAACGTGGAATGCTGCAGATCCAATTCACTGATTTATTGGCGGGTGACGGGGGAGCTGCGTGGCCTCAGTCGTGGTGAGGACTAGGCCCGTTTCTCGGCAGTGTTGCCTGTTTACCGCCACCCCGGAGAGAAGCATCGGAGTTGGTGCGCTCAACCAAAGTTCTGGGGGCGGTGTGGAGCAGTGTCCAAGCTGGAGTCAGTGCTGCCCCCCAGTGTTCACTTGGCAGAAGACAAGCTGTACTGAGTTCGACTGCAGACTGCTGCAACATTTATGCACTCAGGGTCTTAGACTATATATTTTTGTGTGACTTCCTTTAACCAATATTTTATATGTGCTATGCGTACTGTGTGCTGTGTGTGACTGTTGGTACTGTGTTTTGACCTTGGCCCCAAAGTTACACCGTTTCCTTTGGCTGAATTCATGGGTATCATACAGTATAAGGTTGAATGACAATTAAACTTGAGTTCATAATTGGAGACCATTGCCACATGCGTGACTTATATATTTATAAACTGCGCCATAAAGGTCTAAATCGCTTATTGCAGTTTCAGTAGCAAATAGTCCCACTGCCTATGACTGACACAAACCAACAGAGGAACTGTGAGTGAGTGACACTGTGGGTTTACGCTCTGTGGGTTCTCTAGTCCACGTTAATGAGCCAAAAGTTTCCTTGCACTGCGACGCAAAAATACATTTCCAATATTCAGTAAAGCCAAGTTTGCCTGTCACTTAACATGTTCTCTTCCTTTCCTAAGTATCACAGCAAATCCTGGGGTAAGAAGTTTGGGCAAGAGATTGTGAGAGTTTTAGGGGACCGTGGAGTCAGAGAGTCAAACAACAGGAAAACAGATACTTTTGCTCAGTCGGATCGGGTAAACATTACAAACTCACTTACACTAATCACATTTTATTCTCCCCACATTCCCATCCACCCAGATTCTATCACTCATCTACACACTGGGGGCAATTTAAGTGTCTAATTAACCCACCGCCCTGCATTTCTTCGGCTTGCAAGCCCGAGCACTCAAAGGAAACAGGGAGAATATGCAAACTTAGACCAGCATCAGAGCACAGGGGCAGCACCTCTGCCAGCTGCACCTACAGTACTGTGCAAAAGTCTTAGGCACATCTATATAGTTAGGGTGCCTAGGACCTCTGCACAGTACTGTAGTAACTTTATGCATTGCACTGGACTGCTGCCATAAAACAAAAAACAAATTTCATGACATATGTGAGTGATGATAAACCTGATTCTGATCTGGGTCTCTGTTGTGGACTGAGAGTGGGAAAGGGGCAGGGAGAGGGGAATCGTGGTTCGGACAAGAGGAAGGGAGAGGGGAGGGGGCAGGAAGCACCTGAGGGACATTCTGCGATGATCAATAAACCAACTGTTTGGAATCAAATGACCTTGTCTGGTGTCTCAGGGCTGGGTGTGTCTGCACCCACGCCATCCCCCACCCCTGGCTCTCCTTCTCTGCTCAACATACCCTGTGTGTGTGAAACATAAAGGTTCTACTCAACATGCTAATATCCTTCCTGGTGACACACCATTCCCAGAGAAACACACCGCAAATATGTCTGCTCAATGGATGTGAAGGAAGTGCCAATTCAGTTCCAGAACTACTTGAATAAAGTGCAAACAATGAAGCTAACAGTTCCTTTAATTTTGAATCCATGTTACATCCAGATCTAATCTTACCTTCCCATTGTCCCAGTGGTTCAGACTCTTCACACTCCCAGTGTAATGTCTGCCCGCAGAGATATCTGGAATGGAACAGACGGGCATCAGACATTGGCCACAAGCATATTCTGAGTGGCTGCATGTAAAGAGGTAACATCAGACCTTCCAGAAGTGGTAATTATTACCATGCAATCAATTTAAAGCTACATTGAAGTTCACAACTTCAGTGGAAGACCCACACGGAGATCTTAGCTTCACTGGCTGGTAAAGCACTTACACTGCCTGGTCATTTTAGTGGATTGGCGTTCCAACTGATGTGTCCCACCAATGATAAAATGCTGACTCACATTGTCTCTGATTTCATTAGAGCAGTCTTGGACGCCATTGTATGCCACACGTGGACCCCGACTGTACAGCGGCGCCAAAGGCACAGTGTTAACACAAGCTGTTGGGCACTACCAGTGTTGGGTACCCTTGGTACAAGCTCCACACAAGGAGCAGTGTTACATCCATTGACAGTAGACGACTGGTACACTGTTGGACACCCATCGTATAGCACCACCAGTAAGGCATTTAGTGCCCTAGTATTATTGATCTGACGCAATCAGCATAGCAGCACTGTACTACAGTTAATGCTGCCGTGTTGGACATGAGGAACAACCACACCACACACTTTGTTCCAAATCTGTAACACTAGGACACTAAACACCTCATCCATGCTGTTGGTCCCTGCTCTTGTAACACTAAGCCCGATGAATATTTGACCACAATTACCTGTCACCAGTACTCGCGGTTCCTGTCGCCTTAACGATGATGTGTATCAATATGTTATTGTGGCACTGCGATACAACAGCGGTCTAGATTGTTGCATCATTTCCTGGGTAAGGCGTGGAATGGCATGGTGATTCTTGTTAAGAGGGCACTGTTAGGGGCGACTGTTTGCCTGCAGCTCCAGCGGGAATCATCAAATATTCCCGTAATTGCAACGTACTTCAAATGTAAATGTAAAACAACAAATTTTACGACATCTACCAGTGATATTAAACCTGATTCTCATTCTAATCCCCTGATGATTGGACTCACTTTCAAGGACTCTCCATCTTATGTTCTCAATATTTATTGCTTATTTATTAATTATAATTATTTCTGATTTTGGTATTTGCCCAGTTTGTTGTCTTCTACACTCTGGTTGAACCTCCTAGTTGGGCAGTCTTTCATATTCTATGGGTTTATAGAGTATGCCCGCAAGAAAATGAATCTCAGGGTTGCATACGGTGACATATAGGTTCTTTGATAATAAAATCTACTTTGAATTTTGAACTTCTGATTCTAGTAGTCACCTCCTTGGGTACTGCATGTACTTCACAAGTAACCAAGGGATTTGCAGAAAGACAGATCCCATTAACAGCTCTTCACTGTTTATTTATCTATCGAGATACAATGCAGAGTAGCCCCTTCCGGCCCTTTGAGCCAAGCCACCCGACAACGCCCCATTTAACCGTAGCCCAATCACAGGACAGTTTACACTGGCCAATTAACCTACCAACTCGGATGTCTTTGGACCGTGGGAGGAAACCCATGCACTGACAGGAAGAACGTGCAAACTCCTAACAGGCAGTGGACTGGGGTCACCTGTATGGTAAAGCGTTGTGCTGACCGCTATGCTACATACAGCTTGACCTACGAGGCATGTTTAACAACAGAAGCAAAGAGCTGGCCGGCGGGCTGAAGCACACGGGTTGTGTTTTCTTTCTGATCTGCAAGGACGTACCGTTCCTTCCTTCCGAGCAGCCCCGTTTTGGCGTAATGGGCCTCGAACCCTCACACTGGCCTTCTTCATCCTCATTTACGTCCTCTTCAGCCTCCTTCTCACTATCAGAGGACATGGCAGTCTGAGCAGCCACATCGAACGTTTCTCTGAGGAGGAACAAAGGCAGGGAATTGGTTCACCGTCACAAGCAGGGACAGAGAGGAAGAGAAGGGGTGTAAAAGATAGATTGGAAAGGTAGATGTAAAGTGGGAATAGGGGTTTGCACAGACAGGGGAGGGGGGAGAGAAGAGGTGAAAGAATGATAAAGAGAGATGAGAGGAAGTTAAGAGGAGAAGACAATACCAATCAAGGACAGTGACAGAAAAACATAAACGATTATTATTCTTCAAAATTCAGTACAATATCAGCTCCTCATGTGACACACAATATACATACCCCATTCTCTATACACAAAGGCTTAAAAATGCTTTGGATATTAATGCGTGCCAGCTGGACTGCTGCTGATTTCTGTCATCCACAGACACTATCCCTGGTAGGAGTCACCTGTGCAGAAGCTCTCGTCTTAGTTGGCTTTACCAGGCCCAGAACTTTCGTGAGGCAATAACACTTGGTTCTACTCCCCCTGTTATTAACAAATACTACACATCCACAATGGTTAATGCCCAAGAGCCGGGGAGTTATGTTGCACCTTTATAAAACTCAAGTTAGGCCGGATCTGGGGGTACTACATTCAGCGCTGGTCGCCCCTTTGTGGGAAGGATGTGGAGGCAGCACACCTTTGGAGCAACAAAAATGCTGCTGGAGGAACTCAGTAAAATATAAAAGGTCAGTACACAGTTAATGGCAAGACTCTTGATCTTGGGATCCCAGTCCATAGCTCCTTGCCTTCTTCTCACTGTTACCATCAGGAAGGAGGTACAGAAGCCTGAAGGCACACACTCAGTGATTCAGGAACAGCTTCTTCCCCTCTGCCATCGATTCCTGAACGGACATCAAATCCATGAACACTACCTCACTTCACTACTTTTTATTTTGTTATCTTGCACTACTTATTTTAACTATTTAATAGACACAAATATACTTACTGTAATTCAGTTTTTTTTCTATATTTATTTATCTTGTATTTCATTGGGCTGCTGCCAGAAATCAAAGATTTTTGACATTAAAATTAAACCCGATTCTGGTGACAGTCCACCTGATTTTGATGCTGACTGCACAGGGTAGTAAAGAAGACAATCAGCAGCTTGCCTTTAGGCACTGAGTTCGAGAGTCGGGAGGTTACGCTGCAACTTTATAAAACTCGAGCCAGGCTGCAGCTGGCCACCCCGTTATGGGAAGGATGTGACGGCTGTGCAATAGGGGCATCAGAGGTTTCCTGCGACGTTGCCTGGATGGAAGGGCTGTCCTAGAAGGAGACATTGGAAGAATGACGTTGCTTTCTTTGGAGCAGCAGAAGCTGAGGGGAGATCTGTGAGAAGTTTCTAAGATTATGAGAAGCAGAGACAACTGGTATCTTTTTCCTAAGGTTGCAAACTAGAGGGCACGCATTTAAGGTGAGTGGGGATAAGCTCAAAGGAGGTAGACGGGCTAGGTTTCTTGTACACAGAGAGTGAAGGGATTGTACCGCCTGGGCTGGTGGTGAAGAGGTGATCAACAGGCACACGAACATGCAGGAAGTGGTTTCCAGCACCTGCCGTCTCCTGTGCCTCTGGGGTGTGAGAGGAGATGGAAGCACCCGTGGAAAGCCCATGTTTCCATACAAACTCCTCACAGGTAACAGCAGAGCTCAGGGTGCTGAAGCAGAACCGCCCATCGACTCTCACAGAAGCCTGCCGTCACTCCCTAGTCCATTTCCTCCTCATTCCTGTCCTTGCCGGTGAAAAAACGGATGCTCGTAAAACAGGGATAAATTACCGTCAAACAGGCACAGGGTCAGAGAAGCTGCCAAATGGCCAATGGCTGAATTAAAGTATCGGGGTTAAATCTCTAACGTCCCCCCTCCCCCGGACCTGACCTTGCACCTACCTGCTTGGGGTGGAGTGTTTTCGTGGAGGGGTCTTGGTTTGCTTCCTCTCTCTCTGCTTGCCCTCGGCCAACCTCTGCCTCATGTTGATGGTCAGCTCCGAGCTCAGCCGCCAGATGAAGATACAGCTGCAGGAAGCCATGATACACTGGTCAGGTAATGCCAGCCCCATATCTCTATCTCCCTCTCCATCCCTCCCCCCTCTCTCCCTCTGTGTAAGAGGAAAAGGGGGGTGGGAGAGAGCGTGAAGAGGACAGCGATGGAAATGGAGGGGGAAAGGAGGAGAGAAAAGAAGAGGGAATGGCGGAAAGAAGCAGATAGAGAAGAGGAGAAGGAGAGTGTGAGTGAGAAAGAGATAGACAAGGTGAGGGTGAGGGTGATTTGTAATTCACGTGTCACCTGACCAGGCCAGTGTTTGCAGCATTTTCTGTGCCTTGCTATAGATTTTTAGCATCTGCCGTGTCTACGTTGTCAGATAAACGAAATGGAGAGAGGGAGTGGAGGGAGGACCTACAATCTACTAGGAAGGGTTTTTCATGGAAAGTGCTGCACGTACCTGTCTCCTGACACGGAGATCAAATGTTTACAGTCATTGGTGAACTTCATTCCCGTAACAACCTCTGGAATAAAAAAAAGTGTTATAGAAGCCAAGTTATTGACTGCCAGTGCGAGTGAGATGAGCTTGTGAGGACAACTGATGTGTTTTACTAATCACCTCTATGACTGACGCTGATTGACAAGGCCCATCTTGACTGATAGTGGATCACAAGCATTACTCCAACTAATGGAGATTACTGGGAAATATTCTGACCGGTTAATTGCCACAAGTTAGCAAGCACCTTACTAACCACAACAGGTCGGGGGGCGGGGGTCACCGCAGTTTGCCAAGTACCCCTGTTGATGAGATCAAATGATGAGATATTTTAATATGTAGGTGATTCACAATCTTCTTCATATGCAAAACTGGATGTTCACACAGCGGTATAAATTAGAATCACAGCCAGATCGAGGCACGAGAGCTAATGCAGGCAGAAAGCTTCCAATGAAGAACTACCAAGGAGATTCTAAGATCTTCATATTCTAAGTATGAAGAACGGCCAAAGAAAGAGCATGGGGATGAACCAATCAGACGGGTCCCTGAGATTGGAGGCATCATTTAGAGCAACACCATAAATATTCACTGCTTGCAAAGTTACTGTTAAAATAACACATAAATACATAATATTCTTACGATAGTTCATAGCTGATTCCTCACAAGAACCATTCAGTTCTACATTTTATAAGACCTATCCCAATAACCTCAACACCCTGCTCATTCCCCCGTCCACCCTCTATCTTCAGCCTAAGTGTAAGTTGCTTCCTTTACAAACGCATTGTTGAATTTGCCAAATCTCTTCATAACAGATCATGACTTCAGTCTCTTTTCTCATGAGATCTGTAGCTATTTTGCTTCATACCCAAATCCTCAGGATACTGCACCACCAGACATGATCAAAGCCTCTTCGTTATCAGCCTCTGTGAATGATCATACATCCTCACTTCTCGGCCTCAGGCCTGTTCCAGGGCCTTACTCCCTTTCTTTTTGACAATTTCTAATGTCTTCTCCTTCAGCTGACCCCTGTCAAACCTCTCACACTGCATTCAAATCTGTTCAGATCAACCCAGGGAGGCACAACGGCAGCAAACAGAAATCCAGTCCAACCTCCCAGGCGTAGCTGGTAGAGCTGTCACCTCACAATCCCGGAAACCAGGTTCAACCCTGACTTCAGGTACTGTCTGCGTGGAGTGGCTGCTAAAAATCGCCCCAGTGTGTAGGTGAGTGTTAAAATCTGAGAGAGTTGAAGGGGTTGTGAGGAGAGTAAAACAGGACTTTTGTAGCTCGCACAGGTTCAATGGGCCAAATGGCCTGTTCCTGCTCTGTATAATTGACTAATTGCTCTTTCCCCCAGCAATACGTTTTCCTGTGATCCAGGCAACGTTAATGGGAGCCTGGACATGAGTAAGTGGGAGGGGCGAGGTGGCAAACCTGCGAGTGGGCCAGGTGCCTGACCAGTGGGATTTCCGAATATTCCAGCTTCACTGTACGTACCAAGCTCCCCGTCCTTCAAATAACCCTTCCAAATTCATCTCCACCCACTGCACACACCAGCTCCAAGTCCTACATTGACGATTCCAACTGGATGCAAGGCAGTTCATCAATTATGCGTAGTGTCGTATGATGTGGGTGATTGTGGTCTTTCCATCACGATTGTTCTTGGCCAATTCTTCTACAGAAGTGGTTTACCATTGCCTCCTTCTGGGCCGTGTCTTTACAAGACGGGTGACCCCAGCCATTAGCAATACACCTCAGAGATTCTTTGTCTGGCGTCAGTGGTCACATAACCAGGGCTTGTGATGTGCACCAGCTGCCGATATGACCATCCACCACCTGTTCCTATGGCTTCGCATGACCCTGATCGGGGGGCTAAGCAGATGCTACACTTTGCCCAAGGGAGACCTGCAGGCTAGCGGAGGGAAGGAGCGCCTTACACCTCCTTTGGTAGGGATGTTATCTCCACCTCACCACCCTACTGTGTGAGGCAGAATGTAGGCTTTCGAGGAGAAGAGCAGCGGTCTCAGGCCACAATATCAACACTGCAACACCGGGCACAATTTCGAATGGAGCGACTGATAACGGTCGCGTTCTCTCAGCAGAGTAACGCTGTGGGCGCAATTTCGAACGGGGGTGACGGAAGAAGGCCGCGTTCTCACAGCAGAGGAATGCCGTCCATTCTAGTGTGGAGCTAAACCGAGAACAAACAAATGTCATTGTAACGGCACAGTTGCTAGCTCTTGCCTGCAGATGGTGACAAAGCAACACCCGGCAGATAGCACTGAAGAGGGTATCACAAGCCTGCGTGCAGCAAGTCGTCACACTGTAAGAGATCATGTGACCACTGCAGGTGTAACTCATGTGACCCATCCCCGAGCAATTAAACAGGAAAGCATAGCAGGCCACTTTATTGATTCAGCTTATTCCCCCGCGTCTCCTCTTGTGTTTTTACTGGACAGCAAGGCTAATTTATTAACCCAATAAAAACACACAGCTTCCTTTGCGGTCCCGCTTGCTTTGACTTTCAGCCTAATCTCACTGGCTAACTGCCACTCAGACTGGTTACTTCTCCTGCAGTTTAAGCTGACATTTTAAATCTCTCCTCCCTCTACGAAGCCGTTCCTACCTGGCAGACGACCTTCGTCTGTAACCTGCCGAGGAGGCCTTCAGTAGGCACGTTAAACCACACACTGCACTGCCGTCCGACCAACTTGTCTACAAGCCAATCTTAGAGGCAGAGAGACTGTGGATGCTGGAGTCTGGAGCAGCACACAAGGTGCTGAAGGAACTTACTGGGTTAGGGAGCAACTATGGAGGGAAACGGCCAGTCGCTGTTAATGAGCCGAGGTCTTTCATCTCAACTCAAGATATAGATGGTCGGTTTTCCGCCACAGATGTTTCCTGACCCGCTGAGTTCCTCCAGAATGATGTGCACGGCTTCACTGGCACTCAGGAGCCTGGCAGTTCCCAATCCCACCCCAGGGAATTTCCTGGCAATATTTAACTTTGAGGAAAGAAAGCACTGGTTACCACATGACCTGTGGTTTCTTTGAGAAGTTTCCGGAAACTCCTGGCTGTTCCCTTGGCCTTTCTCCTCTCTTCCCCATTCGTTCTGCCCAATCGACCCAAATCCCTTACCCACACTCCACGTGTCCTCAGTGCTGTGTTGTAAGGTGGCTTCTCCATACGTTCATGTTGGTGTTTTAAGATCACTTCATTGAGTATCAAACACCCACATCCGGCCACCACAGATGCTTTTACCCAGTGAGATAACCCTGTCCGATCACCGTTTCAGATTTACGGTTCACTGGTGCCTGTCCTCTGTTGCTCTGGGGATTCAGGTGATCTCCTACCTCACCATGGTTTTCCTGCCCTCTCTGTGATTCTGTACACTGCCAGGTTCTCCCTCCTCATGGAATGCCATCAATGACCCCCCCCCCCCCCCCCACTCATTCCTGGAGATTTTTGCCCATCCCACTTCTTCAAAGCAACACACACAAAACACTGGAGGAACTCAGCAGATCAGGCAGCATCTATAAAAATGAATAAACAGTCGACGTTTCCGGCCAAGACCATTCCTCAGGACTGGAAAGGAAGAGGGAAGACTCTCTCCTCTCCTATTGAATTCCTCCCTCTCCTCCCCCCCTGGCGTCTTCCCCCTTCCTTTCCAGCCCTGAGGGAGGGTTTTGGCACGAAATGTCAACTGTATTCGTTTCCCTAGATGCTGCCTGACCTGCCAAGTTCCTCCAGCATTTTGCGTGTGTTGCTTTGGATTTCCAGCCTCTGCTGCCTTTCTCTTGTTTCTGATCTCCCACCTCTACAAGCCTGGGTGCTCAAAGATGAACCCAACCTACCCTGGGATCTCCAACTTAACTCTGGACAATTTCCTACCTTCACCTCTCCATTCCCCAGATTCATAGCTGTACGTGTCTGTCCTACACTTGATTTAGAAGTGGGACAATGAAACTGGAAGGTATTCTATTCTGGCCGCCACCCCAAGCCTTGCTCATCACCTTCATTTCCTTCTTCCTGTCCCAAGTTCCTACCATCCAATGCATCTTCAAGTCTCATTCTACCCTCCTTAGATACTATATCTTCTCAGATCACTACCAAACCTACTGTCCCTGACCTCCCTACCCTCCCACTCCACTCCATGTTAGATCAAATCCAAAGGTTCTTTCCAGCTGTGCTCCATGCTCCCAACAGGCCACTGCAGCTGTTGACAATGCCTTGCCAGTGCCCCCAATGGGTGATGGTCAGTCCACTTCCTTTCTTTTACTTATTCACTCACTAACAAAAGCAGCTTTTGTGGTCCATCCCTCATTGCCCTTGAGCCACGGAGCCAGTTAAGGTCAACCATGTTCGTGGGCCTGGAGTCGCTTGGCAATGCTGGCAGATACCCTTACCTGAAGTGAAGCAAATTGACTTGTTCAAAAGTCTAGCAGGTGACTGTTACCGAGACAATCTATAATTCCACATTTATTTATTGATTTGAACCTAGATTCAAGGTGGGTTCATTTCTGGACGAATGGTATGGAACTGGTTGCTAGTCCATTAGTTTTCGCACTTCCATCCCACTCACCCTCCCAATATGGACCCCGTTGACCTTGACGGTAGATCAGGCATTGTTGTTCCCTCCATATCTTCTTTCAAAACTTCCACGAAGCGGTGGCAAAGGGCCCTGTCACAGTGTTGCTGTTTCATAGCTTGAGGGTTCAATCCTGACCTTGGGTGCTGTCTACGTGGTGTTTCCACGTGTCTGACTGTAACTGTGTGCGTTTCACCTGGTACCCACTAGTTTACAAAGATGGGCAGATTGTTAACTGGCTGCTGTAATGTACAGGTGGGTGGTAGAATCTGTGGGGTGGGGAGGGGGGAGATGATTGAGAAAGTGGGGATTAGTGTAACTGGGTGGTTGATAGTATGGACCTAGTGGGTCGAAGGGCCTGTTTCCACACTGTTTCTCTATAGATGACTGGGAAATAAGGGTTGGGGTAGTGGAATCACTTAGAGGGTCAGGGCACATTTGATGGGCTGAATCTGAGGAAATGTAAGCAATGTGGATATTGCATTGGCTTTGTGGAGTCCAGTAATGAAGGTCTTGACACCATCTCAAGGCTCCTGTTTCCCTGTTCCTCTACTGCCCTGTCTTCCAACTAGCACCTCATCTTGCCCATTCCTTCTAAGATGCTCGCACTTCTGTCACCTGTTCAAGTAAACGTGTGCATGGAGCCGGAGCAGGTTAACGAATACTCAGCTTCAGTATTCACCAGGGAAAAGGACCTCGGCAATTGTGGGGACGACTTACAACGGACTGAAACACTTGAGTGTATAGACATTAAGAAAGAGGATGTGCTGGAGATTTTGAAAGATATTAAGTTAGATAAGTCGCCTGGCCCGGACGAGATATACCCCAGGCTACTGTGGGAAACGAGGGAAGAGATTGCTGAGCCTCTGGTGATGATCTTTGCATCATCAATAGGGACGGGAGAAGTACCAGAGAATTGGAAGTTTGCAGGTGTTGTTCCCTTGTTCAAGAAAGAGAGTAGAGATAACCCAGGAAGTTATAGACCAGTGAGTCTTATTTCGGTAGTGGGCAAGTTGTTGGAGAAGATCCTGAGAGGCAGGATTTATGAGCATGTGGAGAGGCATAATCTGATTAGGGATAGTCAGCATGGCTTTCTGCTTGTACATGTGAGTCAGCCATTCCTCTGCACCTAGTCATTGACAACGCACACTATGACAGAGATAAAGCTACCTCCTCCCCCACCTCCATTTCTGGACAGCAGCGACCCCGTGAGAATCCACTATGACAGTCAACGATTCTCTCCCCTGTGCTGAGTTCCTGATCTGTTGCTCTCCCACTGTACTCGTGTCAGTCCAGAGAATGCGAAACAAAGTCAAAGGACGAACTTGCACACTGCTACACCACCCAAGTCAGAGCAGCAATGCTGGTGCTCCAGACCCCCGCTTCTGCTGCTTTAATGCAAAGCGACGGCTGATCCACACACTGACAGCAAGGGCAGGCTGTGTGCTCAGAGCTTCGGGCAGGTACAGTAAAAAGGAGGCCTCCCAGAGGCAAGCTCACCTGAGTGTCCAAACATGGTGGCGACACACTCGCCCGAGTAAAAGTCAAAAATGGAAAGATTCTTGTCAGAGCAGCTGGTCGCGATGTACAGCCCAGATGGATCAATCTGAACCTGGATAAAATCATACGTGCCATATTAGTCATCTTAACTCAGGAGCTCCAATCAAGCAGGTCGGTCAGGGCAGAGGCAGATGGACAGGGGAGGGAGAGGGAGAGGGAGAGGGAGAAGGGGGGGAGGGAAGAGAGAGGGGGGGAGGGAGGGGGAGAAGGGGGGAGGGGAGAGAGAGAGAGAGAGGGAGGGAGGGAGAACAGTGATGGTTTCAAGGTTCATTAAGTTTCAGCCCATTTTGCAAATAAAGGGTAAGGAAAATTAAAAACCTATCTTAAAGCTGTGCTGATCAATAGGTAATAGCAAACCTCCATTTTCATCCTCACCAGTATACATTTCAACGAGAAGCAAGATTGTGGAACAAAGTGATGCATCTGTAGTGCACAAGGTGACTGATCAATAGAAAAGAAGGATTTTTCATTTTGTTATTGAGCTGAATCTTGGGAAAGCTTCAGGAAGCAACAGATAATGAGAAAATGCTGATCGAGGGAAACATCGCAATAAATCAGCAAGAAATTTTAAATCTGCCAAGAACAGCTTTTACCAGATTCCAGACTGGAAAAGAATAATACAGGTTCAGTATCCCTTATCCAAAATGCTTGTGGCCAGAAGGGTTTCCGATTCTGGATTTTTTGGGATTTTGATAAGATAGCTTGGGGTGACCATCATTTCTGACCCCGAATTTACGTGCTGCCAGTAAGCAGTCTTTGTCTTGCACTTCATCACACAGGCACGTAACAGTAAAAGTGATTCCATGCCATTAATATAATGAAACTATAATGTGTGCAGGGTAACAAAACCAGCACAGCAACATCGGGAGAGAATACCTGAGTCAGCTGTTGAACAACAACAAACATCAGGCTTTCAATCTCCACCTACAATGCACTGGTACACTGTATTGGTATTTTACTGTTTAAATGTTTTATGTAAGGTATAAAAGCAATCAAATTGTAGGCTTGTTCTGGCGTTAGTTCTTCATCAGTGACGACCTCAGCAAACTCAGTGAATTTCTCTGCTGCTTGGTGATCAGCAGATGCTTTAGAATTTTGATGTTGTGCCTTTTCTTAAATTTCTGCAAGCTGCCTACTGTATATTCACAATTACCAATTACCATGACCAGTAAGAACAAGTAGGAACAAGATAATAGACACAATGGGATGGACTGGCTGAAGTGTGTATGTTTTAATGCTAGGTGTATTAAGCATGAGGGTGATAAACTTCGAGCCTGGATCAGTACACTGAACTATGATGCTGTGGCCATAACAGATCTTTGGTTGAGAGAGGGACAGGAATGTTCCAGAAAAGAGGGAGAAGGAGCTAAAGGTGGCATGGGCAGGAGCTGCACAGCTGATCAAGGACAATATCATAGTTGCACTCAGAGGGGCACAAAGCAGGTCTCACCTAACTCAAAAAACAATCATCCCACTCTGATGGGATTATACTGGACACCACCCCCTGTATCCACTGGGACATTGCAGGGCAGAGGCAGATTAGTGAGAGGTATAAAAACAACAGGGTTGTTGTAGTGGGGGGACTTCAACTTCCCCAATATAGCCTGCGACCTCCTTACTGCAAGCGGTTTAGACCGGGCAGAATTTGTAACAAGAGGAAGGGTGTGAAGGACCAGGGTAAGCATAAACTGGGAGAGCACGTAAAAGTGAAAAAAATAGGGGTTTATTACCCAAAATGTTTACAAACTCAACAGGACTGTTCTAGAGTCCAAACTCGAATCAGCTAAACAGAACTTGGTTACAACAACATAGCAAGTACTCCTCAAACCAAGAGACACCAGTCATCTCCTGACTGCGGGTTTATATTCAACGCTGGCCAGTCCATAGTAAATTCCTCTCCTTAAAAAGATACGGCATAAATGAAGCAGCTCCAGAGAACACCCCACTGGCTGTAGCAGAATGGCACAGTCCAATTATCCAGCCCCATCTACTTAGGCTGGTGTAATGCAACAGCTCAGTCGTTTGCCAGATTATCAGGAGGATGGTTGGCTACAGGACACTTGAATATGCCTGGTTGATGGTGTGGCTGCCACAAAGGGCCAAACTGGACCTGGAGTTGGGTAATGAGCTTTGCCTCTCAATGAGAGAACAATTAGGGAGTAGTGATCATAACTTGTTAAGTTCTAAGATAGCTATAGATAAGTATGGACCTAGCGAGAGAGTATCATGGGAGAATTAGGCAGCAGCAGGGTGAGTTCATTGGGAACAACCGTCCACGTCTGACGTGTGGAGGGTGTTTAACTGCAGGGAATAGAGGACAGGTACGTTCCAGCCAGAAGGAAGGACAAGCATGGCAAGGTAAACAAACCTTGGATGTTGAGAGAGGTGGTGAAATTAATCAAGAACACTAAGGAAATTTATGTGGGGTTTAGGAAGCTAAAATCAGACAGAACTCTTGAAGACTATGAAGAAGCCAACAAAGAGCTCAAGAAGGAATTAGAAGAGCTGGGAGGGGCCAAGAAAAGTCCTTGACAGTAGAGTTAAAGGGAATCCTAAAGAACTCTATACATACATCAAGAGCAAGAGGATAACGAGGGAGCAGGTAGGACTCAAAAATGAAAGAGGTAACATGTGCTTGGAGACAGAGGACAGGGGTGAGGTCCTAAATGACTACTTTGATTTAGTTTTTCCCAAGGATGTGGAGGAGAGGGAGTCGTGTGAAGCGTGCTACAATGCTACAACATTCAGAGATAAGAAGGAGTAATGTTGTGTCTCTTAATGTCAAAGCCGATAAGTCCCCGGGCCGGACAGGATATGCTCTGGGTTATTGAGAAAGGCAAGAGATGAGATTGAGCAGTATCTTCATGTCTTCTCCAGTCCCGGAGAAATGTAGTCTGTGGGGATTTGTTTAGTTGGAAATTTGATTCCCTAATTTAATTAGTTCGGCACAGCATTGTTCCCAGTTCAATGTAAAGTTATAATGAGATAGAAATAAATAACAGAAATGCCAGTTACAAGAAGTACTGGTGAGATTAGTAGGACTAGTAACCAACAAACCTTTCGGACTCGATGGGAAAGATCCCAGGCTGGAGAGCTGCAATCGTACACCGCTCTTAATAACAGCAGAAACACTCATCCGGTTAGGCAGCACTTGTGGAGAAAGACATATTTCGGCTCTGACAAAGGACCTTCGACCTGAAATGTTAACTTTGCTTCCATTCCCACCGACGCTACTTGACCTGCTTTGTGTGTACAGTGTTTTCCAGTTTTCATTTCAGATTTCTAGCCTCAGTATTCCTTTGACGTTCATTTACCATCTTTCTGCAGCAGCCTCGCTGGTTTCCAAGGTGACAAATGGAACAGCACTTTTGACTTAAGGGGCACAGAGGTGATTGAAAAGGAATCAAGGGTGCGAAATGTTCCTTGCTGGTCGATTTGTCCCGCTGCTCTCCCTTGGGAAGCTGCACTGGTGCAGGAGCACTCACCTTGATCAGCGTTCCATCTTCTCCCTGAGACCCCTTGTACAGCTTCTTCTGTTTCCCATTGCTAATGTTAAATATCCTGCAGGGAAGACGGCGCCGACAGTGAGAGAGCAGTCTAGAAATGTACCACATACACACACACAAAGCCATTCCACCACTAAACCTGCGGGAAAATCACGGTGAGGCCAATAGAAATCGTGCTTCCATAACACCCCATTGCTCAGTCTGTGGACTCGGGTTACTCATTCGGGGCCGTAGCGAGGAATCATGCAAAGCTAAGCAGAGAGGTGTACAGCATCTCAGTGTCTTACACAAGCACGTGGGAAGTGCCAGCTTCATTTCCAGACGTCTGGGGGACAGCAGAGTGGTAACAGAACACTCAGAAACACAACACAGTCAGAAATATATTGGTAAACGATACTGTAAAAAGTTGGACGGGACTGATTAAGTTATCAGTGGTGTGGGGTGGTGAGCACTGTGGGGTTTCCCGCCCCCACACTGAGGACAACATTCATCATCGTTATGTGCCATGTCATACGACGTGGCTGATTACGGTCTTTATGATCATGATTCTCTTTGCCACTGATTTCTTCTGGGCAGTGTCTTTACAAGATGGGTAACCCCAGCCATTATCAATACTCTTCAGAGGTTGTCTGCCTGTCGTCAGTGGTCACATGACCATCAGCGGGACTCGTGATTTACACTGGCTGCTCACACGACCATCCACCAACTGCTGCCCTGGCTTCACGTGACCCTGATCGAGGGGGGAACTCTGCTTTCTTAGAGGTTTGTGAAAATTCAGCATGTTATCTAAAACTTTGACAAACTTCTATAGGAGTGTGGTGGGGAGTATATTGACTGGTTGCATCACAGCCTGTTATGGAAACACCACTAAAAGTAGTGGGTATGGCCCAGTGCATTATGGCTGAAGCCCCCTCCCCACCACCCAGGCCATGCTCTCATCTCGCTGCAGCCAACAGGAAGGAGGTACAGGAGCCTCGGGACTCTCACCACCAGGTTCAGGAACAGTTATTACCCCTCAACCATCAGGCTCTTGAACCGGGGGGCGGGGGGGATAACTTCACTTGCCCCATCACTGAATCATTCCCACAACGGATGAGCTCACTTTCAAGGACTTTTCATCTCATGTTCTTGGTATTTATTGCCTTTTTATTTAATATTACAATTATCATTTTTTTCTCTGTTATATTTGCACATTGACTGTTGTCCACTCTGTTGGGCACGGTCTTTCACCGACTCTATTGCTTTTCTTGTATCTACTGTGATTGCCCGCAAGAAAAGGAACCTCAGGGTTGTGTATGGTGACATGGATGTACTTTGATAATAAATTTACTTTGAACTTTGGAATTCCCAAGACCAGATTCTGAAACAGTTACTCTAACCAGGATAGCAAAGGAAATACATCTGAACTGGCTGTGATGGTCCAATGTGGAAGGAATCATTCAGACTGGCACCTGCACGAAGAATCTCGAGTCTACACAGAAACCCTGTTGACATGGTGGAAGGAGAGTACCAGCTACCCACTCGCTGAGCTAGTTACCTCCTGCCCCAGCCTGGCTTCTCCAACCACCTTGGAACCCACTAAGCCAGTTAAAGAAGTCATTCCTAACCTCGAGATAGAGGGGACAAGGAGCGGCTCCGTGTAGCGGGAGCTGTAAGAGTTGTTCTTGCATGAACCTGAAACCGATGACAACAGCCGGATCCAACTCACCGAATGCTCCTGTCCTGGCACCCAACAGCAGCGTACTTCCGTGTGGAATCCACATCCATGTCGTACAATGTTGTCTTCCGCACTACATGATGAGTTCTGGTAAACTGAACGCCTTCACTAGACTGTTAGGAATGAAAACAATCAGTTATCTCCAACCTACAGGGCACCTACAAGGCAACATCTACAGAGTCCGAGAGAACTCTTCACAATCAGAACCAGGTTTAATATCACCAGCGTATAATATTTACTATAAATTACTATAACAGCACATTGGAAAGGAGACGTAACATAAAGATTTTTACTCCTCGTGTGTTTGAAGGAAGCAAGTAATAAAATCAATTCAATATTGTCAAATTTGTTGTTTGTGGCAGCAGTACAGTGGAATATACAATAATATAAACTATAAATTTCAGAAATATATATAAAAATAAATAAGTAGTGCAAAAGAGAGGGAAACTATATAGATAATAGTGAGTTAGTGTTCATGGGTTCAATGTCCATTCAGAAATCTGATGGCAGAGGGGAAGAAGCTGTTCCTGAAACATTGAGTGTGTATCTTCAGGCTCCTGTGGTTCCTTCTTAATGGCAGCAATGAGAAGAGGGCATGTCCTGAGTGAAGGGGTCTTTAATCATGGAGACCGCCTTTTTGAGGCATTGCCTTTTGAAGGTGTCCTAGACGCGGGGAGACTAGTGCCCATGACGGAGCTGGCTGAGTTTACAACTTTCTGCAGCTTTTTCTGATCCTTTGCACAGAACATCATGAGTGTCTTTGGTGACATACCAATTCTCCTCAAACCCCTAATGAAATACCTTCTTTGTAATTGCATCAGCATGTTGGACCCAGGATAGGTCCTCAGAGATGTTGACATCCAAAAACTTAATACTGCTCTCCATTTCCACCGCTGATCTCTTGATGAGGACTGGTCTGTGTTCCCTCGACTTTCTCTTCCTGAAGTCCACAATCAATTCCTTGGTCTTGCTGACATTGAGTGCAAGGTTGTTGCTGTGACACCAATCAACCAGCTCGTCTATCTCAGTCCTGTACACCACCTTGTCACCATATGAACTTCTGCTAACAATAGCTGTATCAACAACTATTTTATAGCTGGTGTTTGAGCTCTGGTTAGACACACAATCAGGGTGTAGGGAGAGTAAAGCAGTGGGTAAGCATGACAGTGTGGATTGTGAGCGAGGAGGAGATGTTATTTCTGATCTACACAGACTGTGGTCTCCCGGTGAGGATGTCAAGGATCCAGTTCCGGGGGAGGAACAGAGGCCCAGTTGATTTGTACTGAGGGTATGATGGAGTTAATCCCTGAGCTGTAATCAATAAACAGCAGCCTGATGAAGGTTTTACTATTCTCTGGATGATCCAAGGCTGAGTGGAGAGTCAGTGAGATTGCATCTGCTGTAGACCTGTTGTGGTGATGGTCAAATTGCAGTGGGTCCAGGTCCTTGCATAGGCAGGAGCTGAGTCTGGCCATGACCAACCGCTCAAAGCACTTTGTCACGGTCGATGAGAGTGCAACTGGGTGATAGTGGTTGAGGCAGCTCGCCCTGCTCTCCTTGTGCTCAGGTATGATTGTCACCCTTTTGAAGCAGGCGGGAACCTCTAACTGCACCAGTCAGAGACTGAAGATGTCCTTCAACACTCCTGCCAGTTGGTTGGTACAGGTTTTCAGTGCCCTACCAGGAATACCATCAGGGCCTGATGCCTTGCAAGGGTTCACCCTCTTGAAAGATGTTCTAACATTGGCCTCCAAGACAGAGATGACGATCACCAGAAGCTGCAGTATTTACACTGGTAGAGTTTTATTCTGCCTTTCAAAACGAGCATAAAAGGGAGTGAGCTCACCTGCGACTGAGGCATCACCTCTATTAATGACGCTAGGTTTTGCTTTGTAGGAAGTAATGGCCTACAAACCCTACCAGAGTTGATATGCATCCAATTCCATCTCTAACGTCAATTGGAATTGTTTCTCACCCTTAAAATAGCCTTCTGTGGGCCATACCTAGACTTCTTGCATAGTTCTGGATCACTGGTCTAGATTGCCACAGATTTAGCCCTAAACAGACTACTGATCGTGTCAATTCCCCAGTCTCTCACACCTTTTCCCTAATCTCTCTGCTCCTTTACCTCTTTCCCCTTCTCTAAAATGCTCCTTTAGCTTCCATATCAAATTTTGTGTGTTGAAAATGTAGCATAACTGAAGTAGCCAACACTAATTGCCCAAGGAGCTCAGCTTTGTACTTCCAGCATCTGCAGACTTACTCATGCTTAGCATAAATTAAGGTTGTTTTGAGTATATTTTTATTTGCTATAATCTACGGGGAATTGTGAGAAGTATTGTTTACATTTGTGGTAAACGCTGGGACGCATGCTGAATGTGAGCCTTGAGATTTGGGTTCTACTAGGTCGTTTTAACCTGAGCATGAGTGGGGGGACTAATCACCAAGAGACGGAGCTTCACTGGGCTGATTCAGGCTGCTTACCACCACTGATAATCCGCAATGAAGTGAGGCCAGTGATCCCTAGAGCCTGATAAAACAGAGCAAACTCAAGGGCTCAAAATACACATAGTTGGTTCCTACATGCCATATATCCTTGCACTACTGACTTCCAGCTCCCACTGAAAAACTAGGCAAAGGAATACTCTGTGTGCACAGAGAATATTCATTAGCAAAAGGAGAACTTAAACTGTGTAAGAGACTACAAAATTCCCTTAATCCCATTTAATGGTGCTATCCGGACAGAAGCTGAAATCGCAGCCTAAACAAATGAACAAGCCATCAACACACAAGGAGAGAAGAAAGCAGGAGATGTAGCTCATTCGTGCTATGCAGCAGGGGATGAATATGATTTTGAAGACGAGGACCAAAAGAATGCCTGTGGACTTTGTGACGATTTGCCCCACGAATACAGTGAACTGAGACCAAGGCTTTGGGCCTACTCTGGGCTGTTCCGGGGATTTGGATAGAAGGACTCCATTTGGTTCAGAACGCTGCTGTTGTTGCTTGCTTCTGTTGTTTGCATGATTTAGGGGAATCAAGGGATATGGGGACAAGGCAGGAACAGGGTATTGATAGTAGATGATCAGCCATGATCTCAGAATGCCGGTGCAGGCTCGAAGGGCCGAATGGTCTACTTCTGCACCTATTGTCTATTGTCTATTGTGTTTTATTCTCTTTCACTGTGTGCTTTGGGAGTTGGCCTTTACTTTTATTTAAATTGGGTTCTTTTGGGATTTCTGGCTTTGCAACTGCCTATAAAGACAAATTTCAAAGCTGTATAACGAGCTGCAAATATTAGATGCAACGCAGTAATGGACAGCATTGAGTATCGGGGCAGGTCGAGAAAAAACAGTTTAGTTTTGGATCAAAGCTCTATGGGTGGCAAAGCAGGCTGCCATTCCACCAGACTGGACGGCAATTCAACAAGGAATGATATCAGTGTTGCTTGGTTACAATATATCCCCTGACATGTTACCTCCCAACTACAGGTGTACTCCATCATCAAATAAACACAGGGTGTACTCCGTCATCAAATAAACACAGGGTGTACCCATCATCAAATAAATACAGGGATATACTCCATCATCAAATAACACAGAAATGTACCCCCTCATCAAATAAACAGGGTGTACCTCATCATCAAATAAACACAGGACATACTCCATCATGATGTAAACACAGAGGTGTACTGCATCACCAAATAACCAAAGGGTGTACTCCATCATCAAATAAACACAGGGTGTACTTCATCATCAAATAAATACAGGAACATACTCTATCATCAAATAAACACACAAATGTACTACGTTATCAAATAAATGAATGGATGTAATCCGTCATCAAATAAACACACCAAAGTACTCCATCATCAAATACACACAGGAATGTACTCCATCATCAAATAAACACAGGGGTATACTCCACAATAAAAAGAACTCAGGAACGTACTCCATCATCAGATGAACACAGGAAGTGCTCCATCATCAAATGAGCACAGGGACATACTCCAGCATTCAAATAAACACAGGGACGTACTCCGTCATCAAGTAGACACAAGTACCTACTCCATCATCAAATAAAGACAGAAGTGTACTTCATCATCAATTAAACACAGGAATAACTCCATCAACAAATTAACACAAGGACGTAGTCCATCATAAAATAAACACACCAAGGTGCTCCATCACCAAATACACTGAGGGACATACTCCATCATCAAATAAAGACAGGAGTGTACTCCATCATCAATTAAACACAAGAGTGACTCCATCAACAAATAAACACAGGAAGGTACTCCCTCATCAAATAAATACAGGAACATACTCCACCATCAGATAAACACAGGGACGTACTCCATCATCAAATAAACACAAAGAAGTACTTCACAATCAAATGTACACAAGAACATAAACCATCATGAAAAGAAGAAAGGGATGTACTCCATCATCAAATAAACACCCCTTACTGTATCATCAAATAAACACACAGATGTACTCCATCATCAAATAAACACCCCTTACTGTATCATCAAATAAACACACAGATGTACTCCATCATCAAATAAACACCCCTTACTGTATCATCAAATAAACACACAGATGTACTCCATCAACAAATAAACACAGTGACGTACACCATCATCAAATAAACAAAGAGAATACTCAATCATCAAATACCCACAGGGACATACTCTATCATCAAATGCACACGGGGTGTACTGCATCATCAAATAAACACAAGGACGTATTTCATCATTAAATAAGCACAGGATGTACTTCATCATGGATGACCGCAGAGGTGCGTGCGCTGCTGAGGACCCGCGACTCCGTCTTCAGAGTATGCGACAAGGCAGCTGTAACAACAGCAAGGGCCAAACTGTCCCGGGCCATCAGAGGGGCAGAGCGTGCACACGCCCAGCGAATACACAGCTACTTCCAGGACAGCGGCGACACGCGGAGCATGTGGAAGGGCATCCAGGACATCACCAACTACAGGACAACATCACCTGACTGTGCGGGTGATGCCTCCCTCCCAGGTGCGCTGAACAACTTCTACGATTGTTTTGAGGCGAAAAATGATGTGGCGGTGAGGAAGTCCACCCCTCCTCCAAATGACCAGGTGCTGTGTCTCACCGTGGCTGACATGAGAAGAACCATGTGCAGGGTTAACCCACGGAAGGCTGCTGGACCAGACAACATTCCTGGTAGAGTGCTCAGAGGATGTGTAGACCAGCTAGATGTTCTCACTGACATTGTCAACATCTCCTGGAGCAGCGCCACCGTTCCAATGTGCTTCAAGGCCGCCACCATCATCCCCGTGCCGAAGAAGTCTTCAGTGTCCTGCCTAAATGACTACCGTCCCATTGCACTCACATCCGTCATCATGAAGTGTTTCGAGAGGCTCGTCATGAGGCACATCAAGACCCTGCTGCCCCCCTCACTGGACCCCCTGCAGTTTGTGTACCATCCCAACTGTTCAACAGACGATGCCATTGCCATCACCCTCCACCTGGCCCTAACCCACCTGGACAAAAAAGACACATACGTTCGGATGCTGTTCATAGACTTCAGTTCAGCATTCAACACAATCATCCCTCAGAAACTGATTGGAAAGCTGAGCCTACTGGGCCTGAACACCTCCCTCTGCAACTGGATCCTAGACTTCCTGACTGGGAGACCTCAGTCAGTCCGAATCGGAGGCAGCATCTCCAACACCATCACACTGAGCACGGGGGCTCCCCAGGGTTGCGTGCTCAGTCCACTGCTGTTCACTCTGCTGACCTACGACTGTGCTGCAACACACAGCTCGAACCATGTCATCAAGTTCGCCGATGACACAACCATGGTGTGTATCATCAGCAAGAATGACGAGTCAGCATACAGAGAGGAGGTGCAGCGGCTAACAGACTGGTGCAGAGCCAACAACCTGTCTCTGAATGTGAACAAAACAAAAGAGATGGTTGTTGACTTCAGGAGGGCATGGAGCGACCACTCCCCGCTGAACATCGACGGCTCCTCAGTAGAGATAGTTAAGAGCACCAAATTTCTTGGTGTTCACCTGGCGGAGAATCTCACCTGGTCCCTCAACACCAGCTCCATAGCAAAGAAAGCCCAGCAGCGTCTCTACTTTCTGCAAAGGCTGAAGAAAGTCCATCTCCGACCCCACATCCTCATCACATTCTACAGGGGTTGTATTGAGAGCATCCTGAGCAGCTGCATAACTACCTGGTTTGGAAATTGCACCATCTCGGATCGCAAGACCCTGCAGCGGATAGTGAGGTCAGCTGAGAAGATCATTGGGGTCTCTCTTCCCACCATCACGGACATTTACACTACACGCTGCATCCACAAAGCAAACAGCTTTATGAAGGACCCCACGCACCCCTCATACAAACGCTTCTCCCTCCTGCCATCTGGGAGAAGTGAAGCATTCGGGCTCTCACAACCAGACTATGTAACAGTTTCTTCCCCCAAGCCATCAGACTCCTCAATACCCAGAGCCTGGACTGACACCAACTTACTGCCCTCTACTGTGCCTATTGTCTTGTTGATTATTTACTGTAATGCCTGCACTGTTTTGTGCACTTTATGCAGTCCTGGTAGGTCTGTAGTCTAGTGTAGCTTTCTTTTCTGTGTTGTTTTTACGTAGTTCCGTGTAGTTTTTGTACTGTTTCATGTAGCACCATGGTCCTGAAAAACATTGTCTCGTTTTTACTGTGTACTGTACCAGCAGTTACAGTTGAAATGACAATAAAAAGTGACTTGACTTGATGAAATAAACACAGGGGTGTTCTGCATCATCAAATAAACACATGGGGGTATTTCCCAATTGCATAAACACAGCGCCGTAGCCCACCATCTAATAAACACAGGGATGTACTCCATCATCAAAGAAACTCACTGAGGTATTCCACAATCATACATATACAGGGACGTACACGATCATGAAATAAAGGAAGGTACATACTCTTTCATCAAACAAACACAGGGACGTACTCCATCACCAGTGAAGTACAGGGTTGTACTCCATCATCAAATAAACACAGTGACATTCTCCATCATCAAATACACACAAGGAGGTACTCCATGATCAAATGTACACTAGAACATATACCATAATGAAAAAAACAAAGGAACATACTCCATCATCAAATAAATATGGGGACATACTCCATTGTGAAATAAATAGAGTGATGTACTCCATCATCAAATACACACAAGGAGGAACTCCATAATCAAATGTACACAAGAACGTATACCATCATGAAAAAAACAAAGGGATGTATTCCATCACCAAATGAACACATGGGCATACTCCATCATCAAATAATCACAGGGACGTATTCCATCATCAAATAAACACAGTGGTTTCTCCATCAACAAGTGAATGGAAATGAAAAGTGTTTACTGTTGAGTTTTGTTTTGTATCCAATTGTCCATTTTCCTCGTCTTTATACAGGTTAAAGCTCCTCCTTACCTCCAGTACCGTGTAGAGTCTGAGACGTATACGTAGCTCGGGTGCTAAGACTTACGCACAGTACTGTAGTAATTTTTGTATTTCACTGTACTGCTGCTGCAATTAAACCAGATTTCATGGGTCTCAGTTGTGGACTGAGAGTGACAAAGCGGCAGGGAGAGGGCAATCAAGGTTGTGAAAAGGGGAAGTGAAATGGAAGGGCGTGGGAAGCAACAAAGAGACATTCTGAAATGATGAATAAACTCATTGTTTGGAATGAAATGACCTTGCCTGGTGTATTGGGGTTCTGCGTGTCTGCACCTGTGCCACCAACACCCCCCCCCCCCCACAGGGTGGCATTCGTTCTCTGCTACCTGTCTCACTCCCCTCCTGCAGTGCTTCCCCCTCACCCTTCCCAACACCTTCTGTCCCCAGCAGATCGATAAACTCACATTGACAAGTACTGTACTGAGTGAAAGTCTTGGGCACCCTAGCTATATTTATGTGCCTACGAGTTTTGCACAGTACTGTACTCTGGAAATACGTCATAACACCAATACCTATCAGCCTTTCCACCATCACAACCCTCTGGCTGGCTTCCAACCTACACTTCACTCTGGCACCTGATATATGAACAAACTGAACTCTCCTTCAGTGAAGTCCGGTCCTTAACTCACTGCCGGGGAGGGTTCTGATTATACTGAACATGGAGAGTGGATTCCAGCCTCTAACTCAATCCCATGGTATTGATTGTAGTGTGTGTATTTAACTTTGGGGCCAGACTCCAATCCGTAAGTCACTCTCAGCCTATTGGTAATTCCATATTTACTGAATTCCTAGATTAGATTTAATTTGCAACTCTAATTATTATATATATATTGAAACTGAATTAGATCCCAGACTTTCCCTTGCACCCTGGTATTGATGATTTTACAAACATTTAACCCATGGTTGGGGCTCCCGCACGGCCTGTGTACCTGCTGTGCGGTCCGGAAGTAAATGCTCTTGTCTGCACCGCAGGTGATCATCCTGACACTCCCACCATTAGCTGCGAAGAAGAACAGAAGGTGACTGGATTACCATGGTAACCTGCGATCGGCTGGGACCCGTTATTGTTCCCAGTTTCACAGAAGCGGAAGGGAGACTCCAACAGAATGCAGACACATCATTTCAGACTTCCTAAAGCCATCTACTTTTGGACAATCTCTCACTCAACCCCAAACAAATGACTGGTCTTAAAGAAAATCAAACAGCTGTAAGTCTGAAATAAGAAGCAGAAAAGGCTGGAGGTGTTCAGCAGGTCAGGCAGAGATGTGGAAAGAGAAAAAAAAGAGTTAACATTTGATGAAGCACAAACAAGAGAAAATCTGCAGATGTTGGAAATCCAAGCGAGGCACACAAAATGCTGGAGGAACTCAGCAGGTCAGGCAACTTCTTTGGAAAAGAGTGAACAGTCAACACTCTGGGCCAAGACCCTTCATCAGGACTGGAAGCCAGAGTAAGAATACCTGATGAAAGGTCTTTGACTGGAGACAGTAACTCTGTTTTCCTTCCCATAGATGCTTCCTGACCTGCTGACATTTTCCAATGGGTCTCACTGAATGTTCCCATAAACTCCATTTTACTGGGGAAAGAAGTTTTAGAAATAGGAAGGGCCTTTGTGAGATTTGAAAATGAATCTGTCAAATCAAGGTGGGAGCCAACATGTGGACATGACTGAAGCTGAACAGGATGAAGCCTCGGTTAAACAGCCAATTCCCTCAAGAGACATTGATAAAGAACATTAAATATCAATATGATTCTGACTAGTTCAGCTGAATGTAGGAAGTCAGTCAAAAAGCATTGAAATTGGCTCCTTGGCCTACTGAATCTGCACCAGCCATCAAATACCCATTTATAATAATTCTTCATCAATCTCATTTCAGTCTCTTATCATTCCCATCACTCCCTCCCCCAATAATGGGATTCATCACTCACCTACACACTACGGACAATTTCCCATCAACAACCCCCTCACTCCCCCCATCAGGATTCAACCACTGACCTACACACTACGGACAATTCCCCCTCCCCCACACCAACTCACTCCCTCCACGAGGATTCAACCACTCACCTACATACAGCAGACAATTTCCCATCAACTCACCCATCTCACTGCCCCCACCAGGATTCAACCACTCACCTACACATTACGGACAATTCCCCCTCCTCCACGCCAACCCACTCCCTCCACCAGGATTCAACCACTCACCTACACACTACGGACAATTCACCCTCCCCCACGCCAACCCACTCCCTCCACCAGGATTCAACCACTCACCTACACACTACGGACAATTCCCCCTCCCCCACGCCAACCCACTCCCTCCACGAGGATTCAACCACTCACCTACACACTACGGACAATTCCCCCTCCCCCACGCCAACTCACTCCCTCCACGAGGATTCAACCACTCACCTACACACTACGGACAATTTCCCATCAACTCACCCATCTCACTGCCCCCACCAGGATTCAACCACTCACCTACACATTACGGACAATTCACCCTCCCCCACGCCAACTCACTCCCTCCACGAGGATTCAACCACTCACCTACACACTACGGACAATTCCCCCTCCCCCACGCCAACCCACTCCCTCCACCAGGATTCAACCACTCACCTACACACTACGGACAATTTCCCATCAACAACCCCCTCACTCCCCCCATCAGGATTCAACCACTGACCTACACACTACTGACAATTCCCCCTCCCCCACGCCAACTCACTCCCTCCACGAGGATTCAACCACTCACCTACATACAGCAGACAATTTCCCATCAACTCACCCATCTCACTGCCCCCACCAGGATTCAACCACTGACCTACACACTACGGACAATTCCCCCTCCCCCACGCCAACTCACTCCCTCCACGAGGATTCAACCACTCACCTACACACTACGGACAATTCACCCTCCCCCACGCCAACCCACTCCCTCCACCAGGATTCAACCACTCACCTACACACTACGGACAATTCCCCCTTCCCCACGCCAACTCACTCCCTCCACGAGGATTCAACCACTCACCTACACACTACGGACAATTCCCCCTCCCCCACGCCAACTCACTCCCTCCACGAGGATTCAACCACTCACCTACACACTACGGACAATTTATCGAGGCCAATTAACCTGGCAGCCAGCACATCTTCGGGATGTGGGAGGAAATTGGAAATCCAGGTTGTCACTGGGAGAACACGCAAGATCAGCCCAGGATTGGACACAGGTCCACGTGCTGCTGGTGTACACATGAAAATGCTGTACCTGCTTCCATCACAGCTTTGATTACTTGGTTCTTGCACCACCGCACCCCCCCCCCCCCTCCCACTGCTACCCCTGCCTGAAGGTTGCAGGACTCTTACCTCTCAGTGAGAGACGGGGGTAAGACCAGAACTTTGCTACATATATATCAAGCCTCTGAAATTTGTTTCCACTAATTCAGTGGGACTGGATCTCAAAAGGTGGTGCCAGAGGAAGTGGCTGTGGCAGGTACACTTAAGAAACCCATGGATAGGTACATGGAGGAGTAGGGTTTAGAGGGATAGGGGCCAAACACAGGAAATTGGGACTTGTTGGGTGGCACGATTGTTGCCACGGGCTCAATAGGACAAGGGGCCTGTACTGTGCTGTATGAGTCTACGGGATCAAAAGTGTCCGCTGAGCACGTGCAAACCAGAACCACGCTTGACTCCTGGACTTCCCCACCCTGCCCTCATAACGTGAACCTCTAAAGTCAATTGATAGCCCTGCAGCTCCTTATCAACTGGTCAGTCTGCAGTATCGCTTGGCAGCAAGAACTAGTTTCCAGTCAGAGCCCTCAGATGTTAAGCATTTGAGTTGAGCACTTGCTGCTAACTAAATCCCAGACAATGCCACCCTTCCACCCAAGGGAGCAGGCCTTCTATTAGCTTGTGCTTTGCCCCACTCACCATTAGCCAAGCTGATCTATGCAGGACCCTGCACCGACCTTGCCTGGATTTCTGCAATCAAATCCCACAGTTCTGCTGGGGCATCTCCATTACTAGTCTGGGAAGAAGTGGGACGAAAGTCAAGGCACCAAGCAAGCTGAGCGTGCGCACAGGGGTACCTGTAAACTTGACGGCCGTGATGGAGGAGGAATGTTCGTCCAAGGTCTGGAGCAAGCTGTAGTCATTCTCCGCATCCAGGACGTGGATCAGTCGATCCCGGCTGGCAGATGCCAGCAGCTTCATGCCTGCCGGTGGACAAGGAAAGAGGCGAAAGCATGATCAGGTACAGATGACAGGAATGGTAGGGGCCTGGGTGGGGAAAACGCTCAACAGAGCCGATCTCTAATGTGGTGAAAGGACGCAGCTAATAGAGTTGCTGTCTCAGAGATCCAGGTCAATCCTGGTGCTGTCCGTGTGGAACCTGCACATTCTCCTTCCTTTTAAAACAAAATATCTTTATTATGAATTCAGTGCTACAATATATACAAACACAATTACTACACTACTAGACAAATGGCATTAAACTAAAATATTTCCATCTCTATCACCGATGACACTAATCCCCCGTGGTGCCCGAGCTCATTCACTGCTTGGCTTTTCCCAGCTGTTCTGGTTCCTCCCACATCCCAGCAGCGTGCAGATCGGTAGGTTAACTTAACACTGTAAATTGTCCCTGGTGTGTAGGTCTGAAAGAGGAGGGCCGATGAGGAGAACAAAATGGCTTAGAGTAGGATCAGTATGATGAGTGGAAGGGCCTGTTCCCCAGACTCCATTGAAAGCCCTTGGGTTGAACCTGCATCATTGAGGCTGTGAGGTGGCAGTTACACCACCTGCATCGCTCACCACCCTTATCCCTGAACAATGTCAATTATCAACTGCAAGATAAGAGTTCATGGGAATGCGAGAGGGGATGAGTTACAGGGAAAAAATAGGGGAATGGGGAATGGATTTATAGCATTGATCTGAAATTGGCAGAAGCATGACGATGGGTTAACGCCTTACAAGATAATGAATAAACTCTTCTCGGGCTTCCAGCTGGGTACAAGTATCGACTTTATCTGAAGTTTCAATGACAAAATCAGGCATGATGCCTGGACGTGTCTAGCCCGGTGGTATTGCAATGGCCATGCGATTGACTTTGACAGCACAAAACTACTGTGCCACACCGATGGATTTTGGGACCACCTGGTGAAGGAAGCCGTTGAAATAAAACTAGAAGAAGAAAAGAATTTGAGCAAAGATGAAGGTCTTGCTCTAAGTAAGAAGTGGAATTCGATTGTAAACAAGGTGAGACATGGAAACCTGACTGGATGAGGACTAACCAATCAGAAGGGACAGATGATGGGGGTATAAATATCACTGGACTAGACATGCCCAGGCATCATCCCTGATGAAGATAGTGGAGTTTGTCATCGAAACGTTGGTTATAATCGATACCTGAACCTGGCTGGAAGTCCGAGAAGAGTTTATTCGTCATATATGCCAGGAAAATACTAGATCCTTTTTCATCGCAAAATATTTCACTGGAGAGTTACCAAAGGACAGCCATTAAAATAATATTACGCAAGGTGATTGAAAACCAACGAGCCAGTCTTCTAGAAGTGAAAGGAGGAGTGATGTTGACATTTAGGGAGACAATTCCAGTTCTTTGGGTTGCCAGATGTATATCAGCTCAAACCCGGGGCGTACCAAAACCAGAGCTGAACCAGTACTCGTAGCCCAAAGGGAGCATTGTTGCAGGAAAGCAGCATGCATCATCGGGCACCACCACCGCGCACGCATCCCATCTCACTGCTGCCATCAGAAAGAAGGTACAGGAGCCTCAGGACTTACACCACCAGGTTCAGGAACAGTTATCATTCCTCAGCCATCAGGGGATAACTTCACTTGCCCCATCATTGAAATGTTCCCACAAATGATGAACTCACTTTCAATGACTCTTCATCGCATGTTCTTGATATTTATTGCATATTTATTTATTATTATTACTTCTTTCTTTTTGTATTTGTACAACTTGTCTTTTGCACACTGGTTGCACGCCCAAGTTAGTGCGGTCTTTCATTGATTCTATTATGGTTATTATTCAATTATGGATGTTTTGAGTATGTCTGCAGGAAAATGAACCTCAGGGTTGTATATGGTGACATAAATGTACTTTGAACTTTGAATATAACGAGGGAGATGCTGGTAAAGGGCAGGGGAAGCAGAGCAGAGGTTATGGGAAGACCTGAACACTCCTTGCAGACCATGTTCACTGAAATACAAGGGGTGAAGGAAGAGAGGGATAGTTTTGAGATAGATGTCTGGCAGCAGTTTTCAAATGATCTCACACTCACTGAGCACAGGAAGCCATCAGCCTCACCACAAGCAGAATGAGCACAGACAGTGAGACAACATGAAGTCCTCAAAAGGTTCTCACCGGTTTCTGGCTTGGAATACTCGAGGCATAGGATCTCGGAGTCGTGGGCCTCAACTTGAAGGAGCTCTTTGAGCAGCTGGAGGTCATGGATCCTGTCAGACACAAGGGAACACCAGTAGATCAATCAGTCCCAAACTACCCCACCATGAATGCATGACTGGACGTCGACAATCAAGGTAAACACGTCAGTCAACCACTCCCCAATTTGACTGTCTGCCTGACCACTGACACCTCATGGCAAAACTTCTATGGAGATTGTGATGGACTCTGAGCCCTTTCACACTTTCTCTAATTCCACTCTGACTCCGCTTCAGCCTTGGGATCCTTTGGTGTTGCATCTTCATTCTGATGTAACACTTCAGTAAATAACCTAATTGCTCAAAAATCCCGAGCACCTGCGGTTGTCTCATCAGTGCTCCGGTTCCCATGCTCTCGAGAAGAGCTCCTATTTCTGTCTGCCATCTTCCTTTGAAACCTAATGGGTTTGTTAGAAAGTTTGTGTTACTGTACTGTGTAACATCAAGAAAAAAGCTGAATGAAAGTGTTTCAAGTACTAATTAAAATCCCGTAATCAGGAATATCACTGGAGTCCTAAGAGTGACACATTAATACAGTTTTAACTGTATCTGGAACTGGTTCTCACACCACTCCATCCCTTTTCATTTAGGACCTCAGTCCTGATGGAAACTCATCTAACTGGGACATTAATTCCCCAGTTCAACAGATGCTGCCTGACCTGCTGAGCATTTCCAAATCATCTGCTCTTACTGTATTTCTGATTTTGGGCTTTTGAAGACTTTTCATAATTTTCATTTTGTTTTGTATTTTTGTAGTGTTCTTTCCTGACCAGCCTAACGATTCTCCCTCAATGCTTCCTCGCCATTCGGGGGTTTCTTTCAGTGTTGTCATGGGTTACTGCTCACCCTGATATATTCAAAACCTGCGAAAGTTTCAACGTTTCAGCTCAAAGTCTGAAGGGACGCTGTCTTTCTCCCTGAGCACTAATGAGGCTTTCTAAAGCTTTGGTCAGACCGCACTTGGAGTATTGAGAGCAGTTTTGAGCCCCTTATCTAAGAAAAGCTGTGCTGGCATTATAGAGGATCCAGAGGAGATTCAGGAGAATGATTCCAGGAGGGAGAAGGTTAACATATGAGGAACATTTGAAGGCTTAGGGCCAGTACTCACTGGAGTGTGTAAGAGTAAGAGGGGATCTCATTAAAAACTATCAAATATTGAAACACCTAGATAGAGTGGAGTTGCAGAGGATGTTTCCTCGACTGGGGGAGTCTGGCATAGCGTCAGAATAGAGGAACGTAGGTGAAGAGGAGTTTCTTCAGTCAGAGGGTAGTTAATCTGTAGAATTCATTGCCATGGACAATGGTGCATTGAATATATTTAAAGCAGAGATTGATAGGTTGATTAGTCAGGGGTTCAAAGGTTCTGGGGAGAAGGCAGGAGGATGGGGTAGAGAGGGATAATAGATCAGCCATGATGGAATAGCAGAGTAGACTCGATGGGCTGAATGGCCTGGCTCTGCTCCCATGTTTTATGATCTTATGGTCAAATGACATTATGGTGTATGCTCAAACTCTTCTTAACATCATCACTTTGTCAAAATCAAAAGCAAATTGGAGAAACTCAGCAAGTCAGGAAGCTGCTGTAGCAGCAGAGGGGACAGTCGATGTTTCTGGTCTGAGAGTGCAGACGGGCAATGGCAGTACTAAGGGGATGGGGTAGGGCATGAGATGACAAGTGGTCAGGAGGGGTTATTGTGTCAATGGAGCCAGGTGGAGACAGTGATAGAGACTGGGAGGAGATCGATGGCAACAAAAGATGGCTGCAGATAATGGATTCTAACCACAAACCAAAGCACACACTATACATACAACACAGTCACACATGTGTGTGTTTTTTACACTTCTAAAATTCACCCCACTGACCGTAATGGAACTAAGAGATCACTGCATGTTTGGATAATGTAACTCACCCCCCAAACCCACCCCACAATCTCAATAATTCCTAGGATTAAAAAGTTATGAAACCTTTAACACATTTGTGACTAAATACTTAGAAGTTTGTGCCAGGTGTTACCAAATTACTGCCTACCTGCTCTCTGTTTTTCAAACTTAGAAATATTATGCAATATGAATTTTAATAATTATTACCTCTGATCAAGAAAAGCATGTAATATACAGCATACAGATCATTCCTGTAAGTTCAAGGTCTCTTCACTCTGGTCAGACGATTTCAGTACAAACGCACCTGAGTTACAGAGAGGTGTACAGTACACAGACAGCATGGACTGAGTATCTCTCTGGTTCCATATTGTACACCCAGTGCCCACCTGGCTTACTTCCTTGGCCGAAGGTAACATACCTCAGAGTCCCCACCCGGTCACCAGACGCCATGTGCTGTCCATCGGGGCTCACACACAGTGTCCTGATCCCTGTCTTCAGGTCAGTAGCTTGGGAATCCTGCTTATCAGAACCTCCTACAGAACTGTTCTCCAAATCCAGCAACGCCAACATGTTGGAGTCCATGTAGAGAATTTTCAGCAAATCCTGGGGTTTCGGAAAGAAGAAATTTAGGACATTTGCACACCTCAGTCTGTGCATGCTTGTACACCCAAGTGTGTCCAGTTCTGCACATTTACAAGAATGTAAGGCCTCTGTGCCTCCCTCTGCAATTGGATCCTCGGCTTCCTAACCAGAAGACTACAATCTGTGTGGATTGGTGATAACATATCCTCCTCGCTGACGAACAACTCTGGTGACCTTCAGGGGTGTGTGCTTAGCCCACTACTCTACTCTCTATATACACATGACTGTGTGGCTAGGCATAGCTCAAATACCATCTACAAATTTGCCGAAAATACAACCATTGTTGGGGGAATCTCAGGTGGTGATGAGAGGGCATACAGGAGTGAGATATGCAAACTAGTGGAATGTTGCCACAGCAACAACCTGGCACTCAACGTCAGTAAGACAAAAGAGCTGATTGTGAACTTCAGGAAGGGTAAGTCAAAGGAACACATACCAATCCTTATAGAGGAATCAGAAGTGGAGAGAGTGAGCAGTTTCAAATTCTGTGTGTCAAAATCTCTGAGGATCTAACCTGGTCCCAACATATTGATGTAGTTATAAAGAAGGCAAGACAGCAGCTATACTTTATTAGGAGTTTGAAGAGATTTGGTATGTCAACAAATACACTCAAAAACTTCTATAGTTGCACCGTGGAGAGCATTCTGACAGGCTGCATCACTGTCTGGTATGGAGGGGCTACTGCATAGGACCAAAAGAAGCTGCAGAGGGTTGTAAATCTGGTCAGCTCCATCTTGGGTACTAGCCTACAAAGTACCCAGGACATCTTTAGGGAGCGGTGTCTCAGAAAGGCAGCGTCCATTATTAAGGACCTCCAGCACCCAGGGCATGCCCTTTTCTCACTGTTACCATCAGGTAGGAGGTACAGAAGCCTGAAGGTACACACTCAGTGATTCAGGAACAGCTTCTTCCCCTCTGTCATCCGATTCCTAAATGGACATTGAATCTTTGGACGCTACCTCACTTTATTTAATATACAGTATTTCTGTTTTTGCACATTTTTTAAAATCTATTCAATATGCATATACTATAATTGATTTACTTACTTACTTATTTTCTATTTATTTATTTATTTATTTATTTATTTATTTATTCGATCATTCATTCTGCTAGATTATGTATTGCATTGAACTGCTGCTGCTAAGTTAACAAATTTCACCTCACATGCTGGTGATAATAAACCTGATTCTGGGTCTGAGTCTGACTCTTTTAAATCTGAGTGCAAGCATACTTGCATACAAGTGTGTTCAACATCTGCACGTGTCCAAGTGCCTCTGCATATTTGCAAATGAGCTCATATCTATAAATACGCCAGCGAGTGCAACTGAACGTTGACTAGTGTTCAAACCTGAATGAGCACGAGTAAATGCAACTCTCTTCAATTACCTGTTCAAATTTGTACATCTGTTCAATCCATCAATTATCTGCAAATTTACAAGTGCATTCAGATTTATGAATTTCAAATGAATCTCTGCATACGTACAAACACCTCCACTATATACATGTCCACAAATGACTGCATGTCTGATATGTGTACATAAAGGTGCACAAAATGAAAATGCAAGACTGAGAATATGGAAGAATATCACTCAGGCTCTTTTCTCCCTGCTGCCATCAGGTGGAAGGTACAGGAGCCTCAGGACTCTCACCACCGGGTCCAAGAACAGTTACTACCCCTCAACCATCAGGCTCTTGAACAAAAGGGGATGACTACACTCATTCTACTTCGAGTGTTCCCACAACCGATAGTCTCACTTTAAGGATTCTTTATCTCATTACTTTATGCTCGTTATTTATTGCTGTTTATTGGAACCTGCATTTGCAGAGTTTGTTGTTCATCGATCCTGTTCACAGTTCTTTTTCTACAGATTTACTGAAGATGCCCACAGGAAATAGAATCTCAGGGCTGTATGTGGTGACGTATGTGTACTCCGATTAATAAATTTTATTTTGAACTGTGAAGATTTGGAATGTCCAGAGCCCTTTCTTGAGCGAAGTAATCTGAAATGTGTGTGATCCCCTCTGTAAACACTGGACTGTGGCCAAACAAGACGTCACTTAAAGCAATGAAATAATACCGTGGTACAGCTGGTTGGCAGATCAGTGTTGACCACTGAGGAAAACTCAACCCCTTTTATCCGAAGTGGAGCCATGGGACCTTTTATGTCCATTAGTGGGAGCAAATTATCTAATTAATGCCACCAATTATTAGATCAACCCAAAGATGTGCTGGGCTGTTCACTTAAAACATTTCAGAAGCATTTATTGGAAAGGAATATGAACATGTGATCCTTTGAACCTTTTCCTGTAGTCCCACCAGTCATGGTTGATCTGTAAAACTTTAATATCTATGTCTGATTAAAAAAATTATCAAAACTCGGAAACATTCCTTGGCCACAGTGGTCAACTGAAGGGTATGGTGGTGGTGTGGTGGTTAAGGAACCACTAATGGCAGGAAATGCCATGAATACTCTGAGAGTCAATACTTCATGTCAGTGATTATTCACAGCATAGCCAAGGCTAACAACAACCTTGGCTCCATTGGATTGTTATAAGAACCATCTGGTTCACTAGCATAGTTGAGAGGAAGGACTCTCCAGTCACTCTGTAGTCATCCCATTACATATAGACCACGACAGAACAGTACAGTCCCTTCATCCCATGCTGTTGTGCCAACCTTTTAAACTATTCTAAGATCAGCCTAACCCTTCCCTCCAAAACACCCCTCCATTCTTCCATCATCCATGAGTCAACCTAAGATTTCCTAAATATCCCTGATCTACCACTGACCCTGATGGGGCATTTCACTCTCTTTGTAAAATTCCTATCCCTGACATCCTCCCTGTACTTTCCTCCAATCAGATTAAAATTATGCCCCCATTTCCATACCAGGGGAAAAAAGTCTTTGGCTATCCACTTGATCTACGCCTCCCACAATCTTGTACACCTCTATCAACTCACCTCTCACCCTCTTTAGCTGCAGAGAGAAAAACCCTAGTTTGCTCAACCTATCCTCATAGGATATGCTCTGTAATCGTGGCAGCGTCCTGGTAAATCTCCCCTGCATCCTCTCTAAAGTTCCCACGTCCTTCCATTAACACAATATTCCAAGTGTGATCTAACCAGGATTTTATAGTATGGCTCTTGAAGTCAATGCCCTGGCCAATAAAGACCAATATACCATACGCCTTCCTAACCATCCTATCAACTTGCGTGGCAACTATGGATGTCAACCCTATATCCCTTTGCTAAGAATTCTGGCATTAATGCTATGTTCTGCCTTTAAATTTGACCTTCCAATGTGAATCATTTCACACTCTTCCAGGTTGAGCTCCATCTGCCACTTCTGAGCCCAGCTCTGCATCTTGTCAATGTCCCGCTGTAACCCTCTACGCTGTCCACAACTCCACCAACCTTCGCGTCATCTGCAAACTTATTACCCCACCCAAGTCAGTTATAAAAATGGCAAAGAGCAGGGGTCCCAGAACAGACCCCTGTGAAACACAACTGGTCACCAGGAGTTCAGGGGTAACTACAGACTGCTGGTCTACCCATCAATACTTGATCCTGGGAAATGAATTTGAAACAGCATCAACGATATATTGGGGGGGACAGAGGTTCCACACTAGTCCTGCCAGGGTGGTCTTTACTGATATTATCACTCAATAGCTTCTTACTTTAAGACCCTGAGTACAATTCTGAGTTAAAATAATCAAAGAAAATTAGGAAGGTTTGAGGAACAAACCTAAACGTGGAACTTGGAGCTCAGGGAATTATAATTGCTTCCAAACTGTTTGGTTGCAGTGCAAGTACTCAGGACTTGGGTGGGCCATTATCCTGTTAGATTTTAGCTGAGTGGTGTGTGTGGTACTGAATGAAAGAGACTTTCACTCAAAACGTTCAGTCCCAACTTGGCATCCTGCAATTTGTAGCCAGGTTGTGGAGAACAGATCTCAGTAGGACAGCTAATTGTCCGGAGTTGAAGGGGACCGGTAGCACACTTACGTTGCTTATCATGTTCCGATGCAGCGAGGTCCCGTGGCTGCTGGAGCTCTCGGTGTTCCAGAGTCGGAGGGTGTTGTCGGATGAGCAGGTGATGAAGGAGCACGGTGGTAAGCATGCCCGATTACTGTCCTCTACCTCCGGGTAAACCTGACAAGAACGTATGAACATAGGAAAACAGGCGCAGGAATAGGCCACATCTCCCAGCCGTCCAACAGGATCATGCCTGATCACACCGAGCCCCATCTACAGTGCCAGTTCCCCACAGCCCTCGCTTCCCCGAACTTTCAAGTATTTATATCATTCTTCTTTAAGTGATCTAGCCTCCATAAACTTCCGGAGTAGAAAATTCCAGAGATTCATCACCAAGTAAGGGAAAAAGCTCCTACACACACGGTTTTAAATGACCAACTCTTCGAGATTAACTCCAGAGAGGAAATCTTGACGTTTACTGCATTGTGTCCCCTCAGGATCATACGTGTATCAACAAGATCACCCAGCCTGCTTCTAAACTCCAGAGAATGGAAATAAATTTTTTTAGCCGCTCGTGATAGGACAGTCCTCTCATCACGAGAACTGGACACTGTCTGGATTTTGGACTGCCTCTAATGCCAACAGAGTCAATCTCCTTTGGACTGACTAAAGGTCCCATATTCTATTATGGATGTGCTCTTCCAGATCCAACATGGATTGGTTCCCTAACTTCTATGGAGGGATGTTGATCCCAGGTTTTCCTGACGGAGTCTCACCTCCACACTCCAGACACACGATGCATGGTAGAGGGCAGAGTACACCTTCCCAACTTTTTTAATGTCCTTCACGTCCCACACGTACAGACTGTGGTCATTGTACACACACGATAGCCAGCGGTTTGTAGGGTCGAAGGTCAGTGCGATGGTATCTGGGTACTTGACATCTGCTCTATTTGTGAATAGATGGCTGAGGGAGAAAGAAAACTCTGTTAACAAAACAACGACCGTAGAGGAGGAGGATCCTCTCGTAGCAATGAAGGCATTGCAAACTAACCCACAGACTGCCCTCCTGAGTGAACTTTGGGTGAGCTCTGAAGTCTGGAAAGTTAAACCTCCCATTTTGAATCTCCCTTCCTCAAAGCTACTCTCAGTCAATCGGGAAGCTGGAGAAACTGGTCTCGGTGGAGTGATGGAAGCCTGTGACTGACGTGGTAAGTCCAGCACAATAGTCTATGTGAGTTTACGGGTGACCTGAGCCCTAGACCTAGCCCATGCTAACTGATCACAACTGGGTCAGCTGTTGGAGGTAAATGGTGAGGAGGGCTGTCAAAGGATGAGCAGAATCCAGATCAGCTGGAAGTACATGAAGGGAAATGAAGGATGGAGTTTCATCTGGACGGGTGTGAAGTGTTGCACTTTGAGATATCAACTGACAGAGGAAAGCACGTAGTAAATGGCACGGGACTTCAGAACATTGACGCAGAGAGGGATGTCGGGGTCCTTGACAGTGGAAGACGCACTACACTTGCTTTCATTAGCAGGGCAATGTGTAGAACCGTTGGGAAGTCATGATGCAGCTGGATAAAAAGATGCTTTGGTTACACTCGGAGCATAGTGGAGAGTCTAGTCACCACATTTCATGAAGGAGGCTTCAGAGAAGGTGCAAAAGAGGTCCATCAGGATGCTCAAGCAACACGCACAAAATGCTGGTGGAACGCAGCAGGCCAGGAAGAAGTACTGTCGATGTTTTGGGCTGAGACCCTTCGTCAGGATCTGACGTCTTGGCCTGAAATGTCGACTGTACTTCTTCCTATAGATGCTGCGTTCCACCAGCATTTTGTGTGTGTTGCTTGAATTTCCAGCATCTGCAATTTCCTCGTGTTTGCATCAGGATGCTGGGGGGTGGGGGGAGGGGGGTGGGATGGACAAATTTGGATAATTTTCTCTGGAGTGCTGGAGGCTGAGGGAGCAACTTGACAGAAGTGTATAAACTTATGAGCAGTACAGATAGGGTAGGTTGAGACTAGTGGAAATATTTGAAGGCATAGCTTTAAAGTGAAAGTGGTAAGTTTAAAGAAGTTGGCGAGGCAAGTTTTTTTGTAACTCGGCGAATGTTAAGTGTCTGGAACTCATTGCCAAGGGAGGTGGTGGAAATCGATATGATAGCAACGTTTAAGAGATATTTAGACAGGTACATCAACAGACGGAATGGATGGATATTGACCATGAGTAGTTTAAATTTACTTCATATAACCATATAACAATTACAGCACGGGAACAGGCCATCTCAGCCCTTCTAGTCCATGCCGAACACTTACTCTGACCGAGTCCCACCAATCCGCACTCAGCCCATAGCCCTCCATTCCTTTCCTGTCCATATACCTATCCAATTTTGCTTTAAATGACAATACCGAACCTGCCTCTACCACTTCTACTGGAAGCTCGTTCCACACAGCTACCACTCTCTGAGTAAAGAAATTCCCCCTCATGTTACCCTTAAACTTTTGCCCCCAAGTCTCAGCTCATGTCTTCTTGTTTGAATCTCCCCTACTCTCAATGAAAAAAGCCTATCCACGTCAACTCTATCTATCCCCCTCATTATCTTAAATACCTCTATCAAGACCCCCTCAACCTTCTATGTTCCAAAGAATAAAGACCTAACTTGTTGTGTAACTTAGGTGCTGAAACCCAGGTAACATTCTAGTAAATCTCCTCTATACTCCCTCTATTTTGTTGACATCTTTCCTATAATTCGGTGACCAGAACTGTACACAATACTCCAAATTCAGCCTTACCAATGCCTTGTACAATTTTAACATTACATCCCAACTCCTATACTCAATGCTCTGATTTATAAAGGCCAGCATAACAAAAGCTTTCTTCACCACCCTATCCACATGAGATTCCACCTTCAGGGAACTATGCACCATTATTCCTAGATCACTCTGTTCTACTGCATTCTTCAATGCCCTGCCATTTACCATGTATGTCCTATTTGGATTATTCCTACCAAAATGTAGCATCATGGTCAATGAAAGGCCTGCTCCTGTATTGTACAGCTAAGCATTTAACATTCTGTGTTTCAATTTCCATGTGGAGGTGATGCTACAAGAGAGAGTTCTCCTATCTGCTCCCTTTTCAGATTCAGATTCAGTTTATTGTCATTTAGAAACCACAAGTGCAATGCAGTTAAAAAATGAGACAACGTTCCTCCAGAATGATATCACAAAAGCATATGACAAAACAGACTACACCAGAAAATCCACATAACGTTTGGCAATCCCCAATCCAGAGTCCGGAGAGGCTGCTGCGTATTAATATCACGCTACCGTCTAGCGCGTTCCCCGGAAAGGATCTCCACAAACAAGACCAAAAACTAAAGCTACAAGACCTGCACAAAACCACATAATTACAACATATAGTTACAACAGTGCAAACAATAGCATAATTGATAAAAAAAAACAGACTATGGGCATAGTAAAAATAGTCCAAAGATGTTAAAGGACTATAAGTTCCCTGCTCCTCCTAAACCCAACTAACCTCCTTTTAGACTATGTGTGCTAACTTCTTCTTTTATTTTTTCTACTTCTCTTCTAATATTTATATCTGTGCACTTGTAATGCTACTGTGACACTGTAATTTCCTTTGGGATCAATTAAGTATCTATATCTGTCCATTCCCACCAGCTGGCCCCACAATTCTATCACTCATATGCACTCTAGGGGCAGTTTACAGTGGTCAGTTAGCCTACCAAACCACACACCTTTGGGATTTGGGAGGAACAGGAGCAGGGAGAATGTACGAGTGCCACCCGGACAGATTCAGAGAGACACAGGAGACTGAAGATGCTGGAATCAGGAGCCACACACACACACCGCTGGTGGAACTCAGTGCACTGCTGAGTTCCTCCTGAAGTTTCTTTTATTGCCTCCAGTTCGAACCAGAGCTCAGGATTTAAAGTTTGTTTTATTGCCTCCAGTTCGAACCAGAGCTCAGGATTTAAAGTTTCTTTTATTGCCTCCAGTTCGAACCAGAGCTCAGGATTTAAAGTTTCTTTTATTGCCTCCAGTTCGAACCAGAGCTCAGGATTTAACCCAGGTCACAAAAACGCTGGGGCAGCAGAACTACCCACTACGTCACGACGTCATAATTTAAAATGAAAATCGGGGAAAGGAAGGATTGACTCAGCCGCAATATACCTCCTGGTCAACACTGCCTTTCTGGTATAAATTCAAAAGGTACACAGACATTTCTAGCAAAGTCAACCCTCCAACCAGTTCCTCCTTTATCTGACATTGATGCATTAATTATGGCAACCAGTCTACGAAAGACCCAGATGTGAGCCCAGGAAAGTCCTGAGTAAGTTCAGTGACAGGGGGAAGTTCGGGGCAGATCCCATTTATTACAGCACTTCCAGGAAATAAAAACCAGCAACATGATCAAAGGTTTGTTGCTCCTTTAATGATACCAGTTCCGCAGTGCTTACTTCCCTTTAAGAGCTGACTGACTCCTGTGCGAAGTCAAGCCTCTAATAATTCTGTGACATGTTTGTCTACAACCATGAACAGATTTCCTTCTGCCAGAGCCAAATGCCAACAAGCCCACTCCCGCATCACATGCTGACAGCAGCCACACTGGAACAAGCAGCGGATTCATCGTTCACTATGCGTGCATTGTTTAATTGCAAGATCCACCAGCAGAGAAACACAAAACCTTGGGCAAAACCCCCCACACCTAAAGGCTCAGCACGCCCGAGCATCTACTCAGGGGAGGGCTTGCCAGTGGTGTCCTCTTTCCAGTCCGATTTCACAGCTGGAGCAGTCGGGATTAGTCCGAGTACTGTCAGCAGGGAGGAGTAATTAGATGAGGGGGAGGAGTCCCTCTTCTCATTACTCCTCTCCACCACACTGGCTACAGCAAAAGCATGACATAAACTGCCTGAGTTTATTAAGCTCCTGTCACTTCATTAGGGCAGCTCCAACAGAAACTAAGCACATCCCTCCAACACTGCATGTCTTACTGTAATCAAAGGGCCATGCAGCCGATCTGTGTACAGCAAGGTCACGTGGACAGCAACCGTAAAAAGATCATCAACTAGTGACTGGATGAATATTGGGCAGGACACTGAGCTAACTCCACGACACATCTATCAGACTACTCTCATGTGCATCTCCCTCCGATTGTCTCTCTAGATGGGGCATCTCCCTCTGATCGTCTCTCTAGGTGGGGCATCTCCCTCCGATTGTCTCTCTAGATGGGGCATCTCCCTCCGACCGTCTCTCTAGATGGGGCATCTCCCTCCGATTGTCTCTCTAGATGGGGCATCTCCCTCCGATTGTCTCTCTAAATGGGGCACCTCCCTCTGATTGTCTCTCTAGATGGGGCATCTCCCTCTGATTGTCTCTCTAGATGGGGCATCTCCCTCCGATTGTCTCTCTAGATGGGGCATCTCCCTCTGATCATCTCTCTAGATGGGGCACCTCCCTCCGATTGTCTCTCTAGATGGGGCATCTCCCTCCGATTGTCTCTCTAGATGGGGCATCTCCCTCCGATTGTCTCTCTAGATGGGGCATCTCCCTCCGATTGTCTCTCTAGATGGGGCATCTCCCTCCGATTGTCTCTCTAGATGGGGCATCTCCCTCTGATCATCTCTCTAGATGGGGCACCTCCCTCCGATTGTCTCTCTAGATGGGGCATCTCCCTCCTATTGTCTCTCTAGATGGGGCATCTCCCTCTGATCATCTCTCTAGATGGGGCATCTCCCTCTGGTTGTCTCTCTAGATGGGGCATCTCCCACCGATCATCCCTCTAGATGGGGCATCTCCCATTGATCATCCATCTAGATGGGGCATCTCCCACCGACTGTGTCTCTAAATGGTGCAATTCCCATCAATCATCTCTCTAGATGGGGCATCTCCCTCTGGTTGTCTCTCTAGATGGGGCATCTCTCATCGATCATCCCTCTAGATGGGGCATCTCCCACCAATCACCCCTCTAGATGGGGCATCTCCCACCATTTATCTATCTAGATGGGGCATTTCCTATTGATTATCTCTCTACCTTTGTGTTGTCATGTTGTCATTATATCTCTTCCTTTTTTGTATATTTGTTGTTATCTCTATTGTGCATTCCCAGCTGTATCACAACATGTAAAATGTTGTCCTTTTGTTAACCTGTACACCTGACATCACATCAATGTATCTCACCCCCTATTGGAGTATAAAAGTTGCATTGTTTGCTGTGTAACCAAAACTATGTAGTCAGCTTTGAGCTTGCTATTTGCTATGCATGTATCCAATTTAGTAGGAGAATGAAATCTTAAGAATGTAGAAGACAATGGTGTGTTAATGAGAGGTAGCTAAGAGATGTAGATTAGAACATGATTAAATCAATGGGTAGAAACAATAGTGGTGGATGTACTTGTGATACGCAACTGTAGACCGATTGGATATGCTAATGCAACTAAACCAGGAGATTGCTATAAAAAATGCTATGTACAAGGATCGGTGGGCAAATAGCGACTAGCTCACTGACTGTCTCAGCTTTGATTTGCAAATTAAAGTTTAACCCTTCTTGAAGAATCTTCTGCGTCTCCTGGTCGTTTGTGGGGCACGAGAAACCACGACACCCCGTGCAGTGATTTTCCATCACTGCCCTCATTGATGTGATTTTGTGCACTGATTCACGTTGCTCATCTTCAGCACGGATGGGTTGGGTGAAAGGACATGTTTCTGTGCAGTACAGGCCTACGAATCTCTGATGCTGCCGGGCTTGCTTCCCACGGACTGTTCGTCACCGTCTTTCATTAAATTTTTCTGTGAGAATCTCACTTGGTGTTGCTGTCCCAGTGTCAGGGTGTCACTGTATGTGTACCCTTATGCACAATGTAAGATTGTGCAGGGGTGTGTGTGTGTGTGTGTGTGTGTGTGTGTGTGTGTGTGTGTGTGTGTGTGTGTGTGTGTGTGTGTGTGTGTGTGTGTGTGTGTGTGTGTGTGTGTGTGTGTGTGTGTGTGTGTAATGGGCAGCTTGAAGTATCAATTCGCGTGACATTGTTTAACAGGATTTCGTTTCACAAGTATCAGCAGAACGGATTGCTTGTCAGTTTCGCAAGCAATTCTTTTACATGGCCTCCTGCGGTGAGACTGCCTGCCATTCTTCAGAAACAATGGTGTCTGATTACTGTGAGCCGGTTAAATGTAAACAAGTTTCTTTTATTCAAGACTGCCTGACCACTTGAAATTATCAATATTTACGGAAACTTGTTTGGATGTGTGGGGTGTTCATCACTCGGGCAACCATAAACTGGGGAGGGTCCAAGTGATTTCATGCACTGATGTGTGAGCCTCCCCACCTGACTGACAGCCACTGTGTGACCTGCATTTATAGGCATGGCCGGTCCGTTCATTTAACCTCCTGTGAACCTTTTGCTGAACCGAGTTGTGAACAGGTTGGAGCCACTTACTCATACCGAGGGGAAGCTCTCTAACCGTCTCACCTCTGCCAGACCAAACCCCATCAACCCCACCCAACCCATCAGCACCCGCACCCCCACCCCAAACGTCACCTCAGTCAAATGCCCAACATTCCCAACCCAACACAAGACACCTCTGCAACTCAATCCTACAGGCACCACGCTTTCACCAGCTTTTAAACAAGCTCCACCCCACCAATGCCCAGATCTCCCACCAACCCCAACCCTTTACCCTCAAACAACCCACCCCACATCTCCCACCAACACCAACCCTTTACCCTCAAACAACCCACCCCACATCTCCCACCAACCCCAACCCTTTACTCTCAAACAATCCACCCCACCCTCTCCCACCAACCCCAACCCTTTACTCTCAAACAATCCACCCCACATCTCCCACCAACCCCAACCCTTTACTCTCAAACAATCCACCCCACCCTCTCCCACCAACCCCAACCCTTTACTCTCAAACAATCCACCCACCCTCTCCCACCAACCCCAACCCTTTACTCTCAAACAATCCACCTCACCCTCTCCCACCAACCCCAACCCTTTACTCTCAAACAATCCACCCCACCCTCTCCCACCAACCCCAACCTTTTACTCTCAAACAATCCACCCACCCTCTCCCACCAACCCCAACCCTTTACTCTCAAACAATCCACCCCACCCTCTCCCACCAACCCCAACCCTTTACTCTCAAACAATCCACCCCACATCTCCCACCAACCCCAACCCTTTACCCTCAAACAACCCACCCCACATCTCCCGTAAGATTCAAAATTAAGATGTGCGTTTCTGACAGGTCCGGGTTAAAGTCAAAGGACAAATGTGATTTAATTATGTCTAGGGACAACTGTGATTTAATTATGTCTGGGTTAAAGTCTGTAAACAAGTGTGATCTAATTATGAATGCAGAAGCCTTGACAAAATTAACTGTTTGTGGAATCATTGAAGTCCTGAGATATGGACTATTGTTTTACAGAAACGTGTAAAAAAACAACTCCAAATATGGAATGGGATAAGACTATGTACCTCCCGAGTCAGGGAGGGGAGGGGTAAGGAAGAAGGATAAAACCTGCTGCCCTGTAAGGTTCAGGGTTCCCTTCTCTGAAGGGGCCCAGCTCTGCAGAACTGTTAATAAACTTTGTTTCCTTGAATTTGTCTTGAAGCCATTATTCGGGAGCGTGGCTCGTTTCTGACATCTCCCACCAACCCCAACCCTTTACTCTCAAACAACCCCACCCACCCTCTCCCACCAACACCAACCCTTTACTCTCAAACAAACCCACCCACCCTCTCCCACCAACCCCAACCCTTTACTCTCAAACAATCCACCCCACCCTCCCACCAACCCCAACCCTTTACTCTCAAACAATCCACCCCACCCTCTCCCACCAACCCCAACCCTTTACTCTCAAACAATCCACCCCACCCTCCCACCAACCCCAACCCTTTACTCTCAAACAATCCACCCCACCCTCCCACCAACCCCAACCCTTTACTCTCAAACAATCCACCCCACCCTCTCCCACCAACCCCAACCCTTTACTCTCAAACAAACCCACCCACCCTCTCCCACCAACCCCAACCCTTTACTCTCAAACAATCCACCCCACCCTCCCACCAACCCCAACCCTTTACTCTCAAACAATCCACCCCACCCTCTCCCACCAACCCCAACCCTTTACTCTCAAACAAACCCACCCACCCTCTCCCACCAACCCCAACCCTTTACTCTCAAACAATCCACCCCACCCTCTCCCACCAACCCCAACCCTTTACTCTCAAACAATCCACCCCACCCTCTCCCACCAACCCCAACCCTTTACTCTCAAACAATCCACCCCCACCCTCCCACCAACCCCAACCCTTTACTCTCAAACAACCCCACCCACCCTCTCCCACCAACCCCAACCCTTTACTCTCAAACAATCCCACCCACCCCTCTCCCACCAACCCCAACCCTTTACTCTCAAACAATCCACCCCACCCTCTCCCATCAACCCCAACCCTTTACTCTCAAACAATCCACCCCACCCTCCCACCAACCCCAACCCTTTACTCTCAAACAAACCCACCCACCCTCTCCCACCAACCCCAACCCTTTACTCTCAAACAATCCACCCCACCCTCTCCCACCAACCCCAACCCTTTACTCTCAAACAATCCACCCCACCCTCTCCCACCAACCCCAACCCTTTACTCTCAAACAATCCACCCCACCCTCCCACCAACCCCAACCCTTTACTCTCAAACAAACCCACCCACCCTCTCCCACCAACCCCAACCCTTTACTCTCAAACAATCCACCCCACCCTCTCCCACCAACCCCAACCCTTTACTCTCAAACAAACCACCCCACCCTCTCCCATCAACCCCAACCCTTTACTCTCAAACAATCCACCCCACCCTCCCACCAACCCCAACCCTTTACTCTCAAACAAACCCACCCACCCTCTCCCACCAACACCAACCCTTTACTCTCAAACAAACCCACCCACCCTCTCCCACCAACCCCAACCCTTTACTCTCAAACAATCCACCCCACCCTCCCACCAACCCCAACCCTTTACTCTCAAACAATCCACCCCACCCTCTCCCACCAACCCCAACCCTTTACTCTCAAACAATCCACCCCACCCTCCCACCAACCCCAACCCTTTACTCTCAAACAAACCCACCCACCCTCTCCCACCAACCCCAACCATTTACTCTCAAACAATCCACCCCACCCTCTCCCACCAACCCCAACCCTTTACTCTCAAACAAACCACCCCACCCTCTCCCATCAACCCCAACCCTTTACTCTCAAACAATCCACCCCACCCTCCCACCAACCCCAACCCTTTACTCTCAAACAACCCCACCCACCCTCTCCCACCAACACCAACCCTTTACTCTCAAACAAACCCACCCACCCTCTCCCACCAACCCCAACCCTTTACTCTCAAACAATCCACCCCACCCTCTCCCACCAACCCCAACCCTTTACTCTCAAACAATCCACCCCACCCTCCCACCAACCCCAACCCTTTACTCTCAAACAAACCCACCCACCCTCTCCCACCAACCCCAACCCTTTACTCTCAAACAATCCACCCCACCCTCTCCCACCAACCCCAACCCTTTACTCTCAAACAATCCACCCCACCCTCTCCCACCAACCCCAACCCTTTACTCTCAAACAATCCACCCCACCCTCCCACCAACCCCAACCCTTTACTCTCAAACAACCCCACCCACCCTCTCCCACCAACCCCAACCCTTTACTCTCAAACAATCCCACCCACCCTCTCCCACCAACCCCAACCCTTTACTCTCAAACAATCCACCCCACCCTCTCCCATCAACCCCAACCCTTTACTCTCAAACAATCCACCCCACCCTCCCACCAACCCCAACCCTTTACTCTCAAACAAACCCACCCACCCTCTCCCACCAACCCCAACCCTTTACTCTCAAACAATCCACCCCACCCTCTCCCACCAACCCCAACCCTTTACTCTCAAACAATCCACCCCACCCTCTCCCACCAACCCCAACCCTTTACTCTCAAACAATCCACCCCACCCTCCCACCAACCCCAACCCTTTACTCTCAAACAAACCCACCCACCCTCTCCCACCAACCCCAACCCTTTACTCTCAAACAATCCACCCCACCCTCTCCCACCAACCCCAACCCTTTACTCTCAAACAAACCACCCCACCCTCTCCCATCAACCCCAACCCTTTACTCTCAAACAATCCACCCCACCCTCCCACCAACCCCAACCCTTTACTCTCAAACAAACCCACCCACCCTCTCCCACCAACCCCAACCCTTTACTCTCAAACAATCCACCCCACCCTCTCCCACCAACCCCAACCCTTTACTCTCAAACAATCCACCCCACCCTCTCCCACCAACCCCAACCCTTTACTCTCAAACAATCCACCCCACCCTCCCACCAACCCCAACCCTTTACTCTCAAACAAACCCACCCACCCTCTCCCACCAACCCCAACCCTTTACTCTCAAACAATCCACCCCACCCTCCCACCAACCCCAACCCTTTACTCTCAAACAATCCACCCCACCCTCTCCCACCAACCCCAACTCTTTACTCTCAAACAACCCCACCAACCCCAACCCTTTACTCTCAAACAATCCACCCCACCCTCTCCCACCAACCCCAACCCTTTACTCTCAAACAATCCACCCCACCCTCTCCCACCAACCCCAACCCTTTACTCTCAAACAATCCACCCCACCCTCCCACCAACCCCAACCCTTTACTCTCAAACAATCCACCCCACCCTCTCCCACCAACCCCAACTCTTTACTCTCAAACAACCCCACCAACCCCAACCCTTTACTCTCAAACAATCCACCCCACCCTCTCCCACCAACCCCAACCCTTTACTCTCAAACAAACCCACCCACCCTCTCCCACCAACCCCAACCCTTTACTCTCAAACAATCCACCCCACCCTCTCCCACCAACCCCAACTCTTTACTCTCAAACAACCCCACCAACCCCAACCCTTTACTCTCAAACAATCCACCCCACCCTCTCCCACCAACCCCAACCCTTTACTCTCAAACAATCCACCCCACCCTCCCACCAACCCCAACCCTTTACTCTCAAACAACCCCACCCACCCTCTCCCACCAACCCCAACCCTTTACTCTCAAACAATCCACCCCACATCTCCCACCAACCCCAACCCTTTACTCTCAAACAACCCCACCCACCCTGCCGAACCACTAACATATTGATTTATTTATTGATTGATTGATTGATTGAGATACAGTGTAGAAAAGGCCCTTTGAGCCATGTTGCCCAGAAATCCCCCAATTTAACCCTTGCCTAACCACGGGACAACTTACAACAACCAATTAACCTAACAACCGGTGCAGATTCGGACTGTGTGAGGCAACCGGAGCACCCGGAGGATGCCCACATGGTCACGGGGAGAACGTACAAGCTCGTTAGAGGCAGCAGTGGGAATTGAACCCGTGTCACCTGTACTGTAAAGCTTTGTGCTAACCACTAGGCTACTGTGCCACCCCTCCCTCCTTCCCCACCATTACGCCACTGCCCACACAACACACCATGTTTGCCCAAGGCACCCCTCTACGCAGCTACATCCATCTTTCCCCCCATTAACCGACCCTTCCCAACCGCCATCCCATAGACCAGTTAACCCCACCTCAGTCTGGCAATTACTCCACCCAACCACCCTGGACTGCCTCACACCGTCCCCCAAGCCACCCAGTGCCCTACTGCCCAGTCTAGACCTCACCTGGGCTCCGTGGCAGCTGCGATGTCCATGCCCAGGTAGTGGGGACTGGGCATGGTGGCAATGAAGTGAAGGTTGGTGGAGTTGAACAGCCGTACTGTGCCGTCTGCGCAGCCGCAGAAGATGAAGTCCTCATTGACTGACAAGCAATTGGCCATTGCAGTCTGTGCAAAAGGCAAGGTTTCAAAATTACATTGGTACCAGATTCCCTGTAGTTTTGTTCTAGGTTAAAAATAAATACTTTTCACAGTTGACTTCTTCCAGGAGAACTCCCCCCCACAAAAATTTTGACTTAAAAAAACCCATTTTGCTGCTGATCATGCATTTCCCTTTTCCAAATGAATTCTCCCACTCTGTGCCTGTGGGTTGGCTGAGACAGCCAGGGTGAGGGTGGGGTGTAGAGAACTACTTTTTGACTGGAACTGTTTGAAGTTACGGAATATTGATGCCGAGGTGAGTCTGCTCCAGGAGATAAACGGGAAGAATCTGAAGTTCAAAGGGCAATAATGTGCTTGGGAGGAGAGCAACACAAATGTGGCCACCAAGAACTGGAGTAATAACGTAAGGCACGGTTATTGGGATTAGTAACTAAGGTGATCTGGTTTATTTTACTTGCAAGGAGTCTGAGAAACTGCCTCGAGGCAAACTGTTCAGCACAGTGGGAGGCATAATTAGCTAGGGAGATGCTCAGATAAAAATGGCTGTGTAAGGGATCAAAAAGAACTGCCATGCTCTGGGGAATTGAGAAGTAGGTTGTAGCCTTAGTGATTTAAAAGCCGCTGAGCTGGAAAGAAACTGGAAGATTCTGTGAAAAGATCCAAAATAGGCAATGCATAGTTGTGTCAAAGCTTTTTTAAAAATTATCTAACAATTCTTAGCCTTGTAACTCTGCCTGGACAGGTTGTCAGTAAGTTAGCACAGGATGAAAGAACAGGATAAAGGAAGAGGTCCCACCCCTAAGAACACTCACACATCAAAACTAAATTTCCTGCAGACCAGCAACTTTCCTTTCATGCCTGTGAACCATCAACACAGAACAAACTAAGTTCCCCCTTTCCATCCAGCACTGAAGTACTTGGGTAAATGTGCATGTGATGACCCTGTAGACTCTGATTCAGCAGCGGATACAGATTTATCCTAGCGGGTTGGGGAAAGCATGAGGGTGGAGATGGGAGGTTTTCACCCCTCTCCAGGCTGAAAGGCTAGCACGAAGATACAGGTAGCCTCCTGCGGATTCCATGCATCTGCTAGCAGGTGTTTCCGACTGCATCTTTAAGCAAAGGGAGAGGTCGAAGTGTTTTAAGCCGTGCTTTGTGCAATTATGTAAAACACTGAGAACTGACTGGTTAAACGTTCCACATTTGCTGCCTCTGGCAATCATTGGGAAGCTCTTTCCCTTCCATACTAACATGAAAATGAATGTACAATTATGATATCGCTGAAGGCTATTCACAGCTTGACCCTCTCCCTCACTAAAGAGCCTCCACCTCTCCCTCCAGGGGTCAGGTAAAAATGAATGAGGCCACGACATGCCTAGTATCTCAGGTGAGATTCAGAGTCGGCTGGAGAAGGCCGCCCTAGACCGTACGTGTGTCACCGCTTGCCTCACCTGCTTCTGAGTATCACAGGCAGAGACGTGCCCCAGAGTTTGCTGGCCTTGACTGATTCTTCTATGCTTGACCTACAAACTGGAGAAATCCCTTTCCCAGCATGTCTACCTATCCCTGTCTGCGTGTCTGCATTCTATACCTTCCCGTTTAATTCCTCCGTGTGCGCTGACCCACGATGCCAAACTGATTCAGTGCCTTTGGAAAGGGAGCAAAGTCACACGTCTGGGAGTAAACAGCCAGCATGATCAAAGATCCCACCCACACCGGACATTCCCTCTTTCCCTCCTTCCACCAGACTTAAGGCACAAAAGCCTGAATCCTCCATCCTTGGCCACTATCCTGCGTAAACCCTCTCTCTCTGTAGGAACGAAACGAGAGACTGGTGACTCTCATAGCTCTCTGGAGATCCCATCAGGCGCTTTCATCCCAGTCCCTAATGCACCTGCAAACACTCCAGTACTGCAAATGAACTGGGAAGTTAGCACAAGAAGCCGGCAGATGTTTAAAGAACAGGCCATCTAACTCAAGCTGCCTCTCTGAATCAACAGTCACCCTCCATTGCCCTTTACCCGACACCTCACACCTTCTCTTGTTTAAAAGCTGTGCTCTCTCAGGCGCTGCAGCTGCCAGCTTGCTGCGGGACAAATGAAGCCCTGCTGACATTGCCCGAGGACTGAGAGTGTCACAGTCAACCTGGCGAGGAGAGGAGCTCTGGAGATTAGGGCCATGATCACCAAACGTGACCGACGAAAATCAGAGCTGTCTAGGAGCCCAGAGATTTTGGAATGGCAGAAACAGGGAGAGGCAAGGCTCTGCAGAGATTTGAAAATAAATTTAAAAAACGTGAATTCTAGATATCGCTCGACTCAGATCTGATAGTGGTGAGTGAGCACAGGAGATGGTGGGGAGGGGGGATAGACTTGCCCCAGTATACCTCACCTTCACCTGCAGTACATGCACACAGTAACAGAGGGTCGAGGGGGTGGTGTTCCCCTCCTACAGCTGCATGCGTGTGGAACCCGCCACGATGGTTTGTCACTGAGATGAGACACATGATGGGCGATGTCAGAGTGGAAAATGCAGAGAAACATCGAGATGGGAATGCAGACTTACTGTGATGTTATCTGTGTTCTTTTCAAAGTCAGTGTGGGGAAGAGCAGCGGGAGAGGAGAGGGAATCGAGCATTAGAGATGCCAGAATATAGGACTGAGCTGACAATACACGTGCTGGTGCACACATACACCTATACAACAAGCTCGTGCACACACAAACGCACAGACACACTTACACATCTACAAAGGCTCACACACATACACACACTGGGATGTACAAACACACCCATGTTCCATCATTAAGGACCCTCACCACCCAGGACATGCCCTCTTCTCATTACTACCATCGGGGAGGAGGCACAGGAGCCTGAGGATGCACACTCAATGATTTAGGAACAGCTTCTTCCGCTCCACCATCAGCTTTCTGAACATCCATCAATGCATGAAGACCACCTCACTATTTTTGCCTTTTCCACTACTTCTTTATATATATAATTTATACACTTCCTATTGAACATTATAATGTATTGTAGCAACACACACAAAATGCTGGTGGAACGCAGCAGGCCAGGCAGCATCTATAGGAAGAAGTACAATCGACGTCAGGACGAAGGGTCTCGGCCCGAAACGTCGACATTGCTTCTCTCTATAGATGCTGCCTGACCTGCTGCGTTCCACCGGCATTGTGTGTGTGTTGCTTGGATTTCCAGCATCTGCAGATTTCCTCGTGATAGTGTATTTTATGTAGTTCACTGTGCTCCTGCAAAATTTCACGACATATGTCAGTGATAGTAAACCTGATTCTGAATCTCAAATACACACACTCATACACACACACACACACACACACACACACACTCTCATACACACACACTCACACACTCTCATACACACTCTCATACACACACACACTCTCATAAACACACACTCACACTCTCATACACACACACACACACTCTCATACACACACTCACACACACTCTCATACACACACACTCACACACTCTTACACACACTCACACATACTCATACACACACAGACATACACTCACACAGATACACACATGCACACTCAGACATACATATACACACTCACTCACACACAGACTCACACGTACACATGTAGACACACAGAGACACAGACACACATGTACATACACACACACACACACACGTGATGATACAATGGTTTAATTACTGGGCTAATTATTATAGAACTACACTAACAAACCAGGGACCTGAAACCAAATCCCACCATGTCAACTGTGGGATTAAAATTCAGGAAATAATGTGGAATTAAAAACAGTTCATCAGTAGAAACAATGGTGCCCACAAAACTATTGTGTTGCCATTTATGAACATAATGCCCTTCAGGAGGGGAGATTCGTTGACCTTACCTGGTCTAGCCTGTATCTGACTCCAGGCCCAGCAAAACAGTGGACTAACTCTTCAAATGCGTTCTGCTGTACAACAAGGAATAAATCCTGACCTTGCCAGCAATGTCCACATTCCCTTCAATACATTGAGAAAAAAACTGGCCCGAGGCAGGAAAGAAAACAGCAACAATTGACTTGATGAAGTGAATCAGAATAACGATGAGGGGAGGTTATGAAGAGAACTGGTGCCACATTCACCGGGCTCACATCTCAGACAGGAGAGGATTCATAACACCACTCACCCTCAGCTCCACCCACTTGTCCAGCAGTCTCTTCTCGTTGAACTCGCACAGGAGGCCGGAAGTGGTGATGCAGAAGGTGCTGTCAGCCCTCCGGCCGCGCCCACAGGCCACGCCGCTGAAGAAGTTGTTGCGTAGCTCACCCAGCAGCCCCGAGCGGCCCAGCAGCGGCACCGTGGCGTTCACCTGGAACACAGGCCGTCAGGGATCAGCACGCGGCACACCGATAGAGGAAGGGACTGCAGCGAGACGCGGAACCCTAGAGAGGAGGGGGGGCTCACCCCAGTGGAATCGCAGAGCATGAGTACATTTTGCATCCATAGGCCTTTCTATAAGCTTTCACGGAGACAGTCCGGCTAACACAGCTGACTATCTTGGTTGGTAGTAGCCAGCGTGGATTTGACTTGAATTAGAAGGAAGAGACTGTCCTGTGGACGATTGCGGTACAGAAAATTAAACTAACAGATTAGTTATCTAATCACAAACAAGAGAAACTCTGCAGAGCTGGAAATGCGAGCAACACACACAAAATGCTGGAGGAACTCAGCAGGACAGGCAGCATCTATGGAAAAGAGTACAGTCAATGTTTCAGGCCGAATCCCTTCAGCAGGACTGGAGAAAAAAAGATGAAGAGTCTATCTAGAGGCCTGGATTAATAATCCAGAAATCTGGACTCAAGTGCAACTGTGGGATTTAAATTCAGTTAATAATCTGAAATTCAAGAGAAAGACTTAGTCATTAGTAATGTTGACTATGAAATCACTGTATTGTTCCCAAACTGCAGCCCTGTTGACCCAGTCTGAGCTGTGTATGACTCCCGAGCCAACAATCGTGCTGGCTCTTCACCACTCTCTCAAAAGTTCAAGGACAGTTCAGGATGAGCAATAAATTGCCAACAATGCCCACTTTTATAAAAATTGAATAAATAAAGATCTAAGCTCGGATGTCACCTTTACTGATAACCTGGGTAAGGCAATGGAAGGCCAAACACTGAAGACTGACAATGGCCCACTACAGTAATAATTTAAATAGTGTGTAATTACTGGGAGATTTTGAGAGTTAAATGAGAATGGAACAATGGCAGAAGGATTTTAGTATTCGTTACCTCTAACGCCCATCCCTCATGGTGAGATGAGCCAATTTCTTGAAGGGAATGAAGAATTTCCTGGATTCAGACTCACTGATGAAGAAGGACAGATAGTTTCAGTGGGAGAAACAAAGTCAATTAGGGTTCTTGAAAGGGGATTGCTGAGGGATTTGAGCCAACATAATATGCAGGGCTGCAGAGAGAAAATGAAAATGTGTTGTGATACTGTGAGCCTGTGGGCTGGATGATCTTCACGTCCCCTAACCATTCTAAAATTCCTCACCGTGTTTCAATATACATCAAGTCAAGTCAAGCTTACTGTCATTTAGCTATAGACATGTATACCACCAAATGAGGCAATATTTCTCCAGACCAGCCCATGAAGCACATACACATAACTCACAATAACTTAGGAAAGTAAGAATTAAATCTACAAATTAATTATGCATAAACAAACAGGTATGACATGTGATTTTCTCTTCACACTTCTTGCCAAGCCACTCCTCCAGCTCACGGCTGCATCGATGGACCGTGGCAAAGCCGTCTTGGATCTTGGTGACAGGGCATGTTTGGACCAGGGGGAGGATGTCCTGGGTTGGGGCATCACAGGGGCACAGGGGCAAGCTGGGGTTTGCCCATCGGTGTAGCATTTGCGTTGCTTTGTCATGTCGACTTTGGAGTCCACTTGCGCCTGTCCAGTTTTTCTTCTGGTAGCTGTAGCAAAGCTCGGGAGGAGCGAGGTGGGGTCGTTGATCAGATCTCTGCCGGTGGGCGTGTTGGTGTGCCAGTATTGACGCCAAACAGTGCTTTTGTCATAGGAGTCGAGGCTTTTCAAGTTGTAGACAGGTTTTCGGGATTTGAGTCAGGAAGTTGGAGGAGAATGTTTGATGAGTTTATGAACTGGAAAGTTGCTGGGCATTACTTTGTTTATCTTGATTATGCTTCGGAGTCTTTATGCATCAGAGCCTCCTGCCTGATGGCAGAACGTCAAAGAGGATGCTGGATGGATGGGTGGGATCCTTCATAATACAATGCAATGTCTACGCAATGCTCCAGATAAATGTCCCTGATGGACGGTAGGGAGACCCCTGTGATCCTCTTGGCCATTCTCACGGTCCTTTATAGGCACTTCCGGTCCAGGGCTCTGCTGCTCCCAGACCAGATGGACAGGGCATTCTCCATGGTGCTCCTGTAACATTCAGGAATGATGGGAGGGGGCAGCCTCACTCTCTTCAGGAAGTGGAGGCGCTGCTGTGCCCTCTTGTTCAGGGAGGTGGTCATTCGTGATGTGAACTCCCAGGACTTGGTGCACTTAACTCTCTCTACGGAGGAGCTATGTATGCGCAAAGGGGGATTATGAGTCGGACAAAGCAGCAAAGAACACGGGAGGAAAAGTCTTAATCGCAGTCTCAGATCTTACCTTAGAGGCTTTGGATGCATCCAGATACCAGAACTTGACGTGCCTGTTGCCAGCGGTGACAAAGTAACTGCTATCCTCAGAGAAGGACACGGCAGTCACCTTACTCGATACCTTGTTGGCTGCCACAACAACATTTTTCTGTAGAAGAAGCCAGAGACACACAATTCACATTCCCAACTTCAGGACAGCCACTGACTGAGAGACATTGCAATGACTAGTATTCAGACACCGAGTGGGCCGAGCGTCAGCCGAAGGCCAACACGAAAACATTATATTGTCCATTTATTTATTGAGAAAAATGATCCAATACTACATGTATTTGTTGGGAAAAGTATGTGAACCTCTGGGGGTAATGCCTTCTACAAAAGCTCTTTGGAGTCCGGTGTACCAATCAACGAGATGAGATTGGAGGAGTGGGTTGTAGAGGTGCCCTGCCCTTTAAAAGAGACACACAAGGTCAGGTTAATGACAGAGCCTGCTCTTCTCAAGAAAGATCTGCTTATGTGCACCACACCTCAATCAAAACAACTCTCAGATGACTTTAGAAGAAATTGGAAAAGGCTACATTTATAAAGACCAGAGTATTCATCAGTCCAAAAGAGAAATAGTCTACAATTGGAGGAAACTCGGTACTGTTGCTACTCTCCCTGGGAGTGGGCATTCTGCAAAGTTCAGCACAATGTGCAATGCTGAAGGAGGTGAAAAAGAACCCAAGGGTTCAGCAAAAGACCTGCAGAAATCTCCAGAACTTGCTAAAGTATCTATTCGTGTGTCCACGATAAGAAAAATACCGAACTAGAATGGTGTCCATGGAAGGACGTCATGGAGGAAACCACTGCTCTCCAAAAAAACACTGCTACACATCTCAAGTTTGCAAAAGACCACCTGGATGTTCTACAACACTTCTGGGGCATGTTTTGTGGACAGATGAAACAAAAGTTGAACTTCTTGGCAGAAATTCACACTGCTATGTTTGGAGGGAAAAGGGCACTACACACCAACACCAAAACCTCATCCCACTGTGAGACATGGTGGAAGAAGCATCATGGTTTGGGACTGCTTTGCTCATCGAGGGAACAATGAATTCAACGCTGCATCAAGACATTCTACAGGAGAATGTCAGGGTAGAAGTTCATCACCCGAAGCTCAATAGAAGTTGGATAATGCAAAAAGATACTGATTTGAAAGACAAGAGTAAATCAACAACAGAATGATTTAAAAAGAAAATTTGTGTTTAGGAATGGCCAAGTCAAAGTCCTGACCTTAATCCTATAGAAATGTTGTGAAAGGACCTGAAGCAAGCAGTTCGTGCAAGGAAGCCCACCAACATCCCAGAGTTGAAGCAGTTTTGTAAGGAGGAATGGCTTAAAATTCCTCCAAGCCGCTGTGCAGGACTGATCAACAGTTTTTTCCCCACCAAATACATGTAATATTGGATCATTTTTCTCAATAAATAAATGAACCAGTATAATTTTTTTTGTGTTACAGTATTTACTTAATTAGGTTCTCTTTATCTAGTTTTAGGTTTCATGTGAAGATCTGATCACATTTTAGGTCATACTTGTGCAGAAATGGACAAAATTCTACAAGGTTCACGAACTTTCCAGCAGCACTGTTTGTCTGTCTCCAGAGTTGTATCTCTGGAGGCAAAAAGATCCCCTGTGGCTGGAGGAAATGCCAGAGCCATGTTTACCTTCCACGCCCAAACATTGACGATCATGTCATGCTGGTATCCCACAGAGACTATGTACTTGGCATTCGGCGAAAAAGCCACACAGGCCACTCCATACTTGTGTTCCTGGATCTCTGCCACCTGGGTCTTATCAACAACGTCCCAGACTCGAACGGCAGGCATATGCCCACTCTGAAAACATGGAGAAGAGAGAGACAAGGGTCAGAAGTCAGCTCACCAGTTGACTCACAAGTTGTGTAACTCTGATAAACAGTATTTCAAATAAGACAATCTCTCCCCTAAGCTTTACTCTCTTCCTTCACACGTAGTTACATGAAGTCTGGTTATCCTTGCCCTAGCTATCTCTGCCTGTGTAGACAGTCATTTGCCAAGCTTCACACCTGGCACGACGATCTACATCAAGGTCCACTCTGGCCTCGTGCCAAGCACATTGCCCCTATTGACATCCTCACTGTCAGTGTCAAATGCAAGGCCCCACAGCTGAGAAATGATCGGGGCGTTTCTACACTCTGTGGTCATACAGTAGGTTAAACATTCAACCTCCCATTCCCAACCATTCCTACATTCTGTGCTCTATAAAACCTGACAAAGCTTTGTCATCTTGCCAGCTCTGATCAGGAGTCAACCTCCCGAACTGTTAACTTTGATCCTCTCTTCACAAATGCCGCCAGACCCGCTGAGTGTTTCCAGCGCTTTCTGTTGTTATTTCACTCACTTTGAGCTCTTATGGAACATAAACGAGAAATGAAAATTGCTCACTCTGGTTTCATCCCGAGATACATATCAGATTCTTGAATTGCTTGGGGTCAGAGAAAGGGTTTTGGTTCCATCATATCCAATCTTGGAATATGGATACCAATAGAGGGATGACCATTCATTGCCCATTCCTAGTTTCTCTTGAACCAAAAGGGTCAATAGGTCATTTCAAAGAGTGTAACTGTGTGCCTGGGATCACGTATAGTGTAAACCCAGTAAAGATGGTGGACTTCTTAGGGGAACAAACAGGCTTTAGGACAATTTGGTAGCTCCATGAGCGCAGCAACTTTTTAATTCTAGCTTCCTTTAATTCACTATGTAATTAATAAATAATCACCCACTTGAGCAAGACTAGAACTCGTGTCTCTAGACGTTTAGACCAATACTAAGATCTAGTCTTGAAGCTTTGATTAGGACAAATCTTCAAGACTAGGTCGATAGTCTTCACTGGGCAAGGTTAACAAAGCCAAGGCATGTCAATGAAGCTAGTCTACAGGTGAAGATAATCCATCTGAATGGAGGAACCAGTTTCAAGGGTTGTCTTCTGATTCTGTATTCATTACTTTTGATGTCCACTATCAATTCATTGAACATTTGATGAAAGATGTGACATATTTGGGCCAATCGCTATTATATCTGAAGAGCATGTGATATGGATAATAGCAATGGTTTTTAGGTCCTCTCTTTGCCAGATGTAAGAAATGTTATTAGAAATAAACAAACTAGTTATTACACTGGTAGATGTTGATGTGACGCTTCCTCCGGCTGGAGTGTGGAGAATCAGCGGTTACAGTCTCAATATAAGGGGCCAGTTATGAGAAGCAATCTCCAAGTGGAGGACGGCGAGTCTTTGGAATTCGCTACCCACGAGGGCCGTGGAGGCTCGTTGTTAGGCGATCAGAGAGATTGATACATTGTTGGATATGAAAGGAATCACGGATATGGAGTTAGGGGCGAAACAACAAATAGCTGGAGGACTTCAGCAGGTCAGGCAGCGTCTGTGGGACGGCTGCCACTTCAGATCACAACGCTCCCTCAGGAGCAGGGAGCTGGTGCTGAGGTAAACTGTCAGCCAGGTTTCTGTTAGATGGGGGCAGAGCAGGCACCGGGGGGGGCTGAACAGCCGACGCTTATGCAGATGTTATTGTGACTGCAGCTCAAAGTTTGACGTGAGCTCTGGTTTTGCCTGTTGGTGTTTTTTTTTACAGGGAGCTCCTTGGACAGTTTGATTTACTTGATCTCATCCTCAGGATCCTGATGCAATCTGGAAACCGTTATAAACATATTTTTAAAACACGCAAAGCCCTAGATCAAGATAAATCAGCATTTTTCTCAACAGTGATAAAGACTGTCACTAAAACTCCTGCGTTCAACCATTACTCTAACAGGGAAACGAGTTAGGCTTGTCGGCCTACCAAAGTCAGAATCTACCCCTGTGAGTGATATTGGGTTGGGCATAAAGGAGAATTCCACGGAATGGTGCAGGGGTTTCCCAGATGCTTGTTGGGTCATTTTTAGGTCAGATTAGAATCTGCAGCTTATTCACTTTAAGTCACAACTGGAGTCTGCAGCTGAAGAGGAAGGCCCGAGCTCCTCTCTCCTGGACTACCTTTGCCATTCATCTTCCTCTACGGACAACACAGTTACACTGCAATGTGAACTCCAGTGACCTGGGTTCAACCCCGACCTTTGGTACAGTGCATGGAGAATTGACATATTTTCCCTGTGACCACATGGGCTTCACCTGGATGATCCTGTTCCCTTCCACTTCCCAAAGAGGCCTATTCATGAAATCTCTGGCAGCGTCAATAATTGGACTTTGCAATCTCCATCTCAGGACTCCTGGCCTGGAGTTGTTGGCTCTAGCACACTGCTTTGCCAACTAGGATCTCTGATGTTCACTAAAATACAGCACACGAGCCTCCACTCCAGTGGCCTGTGCCTCCAGTGCTGGAACACTCCTTCAGTACAGCAATGGGCCATTGGCCTGGAGTGTGTGGTCTGGTCCTGAAGTGAGACTTAACTCTAACTCCAAGGTGAACGTGAACAGGCCTGTTGCTCACCGAATCTGCATTGACCGCCAAGCACCCATTAACCTACGGTTGGTAGGTTAGCTGGTCATTGTAAATCAGGCTTGGGTTAAATCAGGAGCTGTTGGGTGGCACTGCTTGAAGGGCTGCATCTCAATCAACCAACAGATAGACAGATAGACTTACCACCTTTTACCTATTACCTCCCAGCTTCTTACCTCAATCTCCCCTCTCTCACTCACCCACCTTCCCCCTCACCTATCTCCTGCCAGCTTGTACTCCTTCCTACCCCCACCTTCCCATTCTGCTCCCTTCCTTTCCGGTCCTCATGAAGGGTCTCAGTCCAAAATGTCGGCTGTTTATTCCCCTCCATAGGTGCTGCCTGACCTGCTGAGTTTCCCCAGCATTTTGCGTGTGTTGCTCTGGATTTCCAGAATCTGCAGAGTCTCGTGTTCCCCATTAAAACCAATCCCATTTTTATTCTCTCTTCATTCTCGCCAGCTCCTGCCACCCACCTACACCAGGGATGACTCACAGCAGCCAACTAACTCATCAACCAGCAAACCTTTGGATTGTGGGAGGAAATTAGAGCAGGAATCCAAGAGAACCTGTGCGGTTAGAGGGAGAATGTGGAAACTGCACACAGACTGGACCGGAGATCAGGACAGAGCACGAGTCTGTGGAGCTATGAGGCAGAGGTTCTGCTCACTGCGCTACTATGCTGCCCCTGAGCTGCCTCTCGCTGGGTGGTGATGGGCTGCACACTCAGACACACTCAGAAGGAAATCAGCATTAAACTGACGATTTAAAGCAGCCATCGCAATAGATGTGCTTTTCGTTACTATGATGGGTGCCGTGGTTACATAGCGGTCAGTGTGACACTATGGCAGCTCGAGGCGTTCCGGAGTTCAGAGGTCAGCTCTGACATTCTGTGTGAAAGAGTTTATACATCCTCTCCGCGAGTATGTGAACTTTCCTCCGGGTGCTCCAGTACAGGTTAATTGGTCACTGTAAATTGTCCTGGGATAAGGCTAGTGCTGAATAGGTGGGTTACTGGGTGGCTCAGCTCACTGGGCCGAAAAGCCCTGTTCCACACTGTAAATAGATGAATAAATCAGCTGAGCACGTTTGGAAATGAATGCCGTAAACCGTCTAGCTGGTACACGGAAAAACATTCAACAGTACCACCAATAGCACAACATGGCTACAGAATTGCTCCCACCAGCCAATCGTCAGAATGATTGCTGGAACGACTCTTAGGACCTGGCAGACCCAGCAAGAGGGAACAGATCCTGATCTTCAGGAAGGTGGGAATGTCTAGAAGGTACTTAATTCAAACTCGAGCAACTTATTTCTTCATATTTTTTATTATTTCTTGTTTTTTGTATTTTCATAGTATGTTGTCTTTTGCACACTGGTTGAACACCCAAGTTTGTGCGGTCTTTCATTGATTCTATTATGGTTATTATTCTATTATGGATTTATTGAGTATGCCCACAAGATTGCATGATCCTCATATAGGTGTCCCCCGTTTTTGGAACGTTCTCTTTACGACACCTCGCTGTTACGGAAGACCGACATTAGTTACCTGCTTTCACTAACAGAAGGTGCTTTCACTGTTATGAGAAAAGGCAGCGCGTGCGCCGATCAGCCGAGCTCTTCCCCTGGAACTGCATTCTAGCCGGCATTGCTTAAACACGTGTCTGTGAGCATCTGTGCTTTGTGTCGATTTATTTTGTGCATCCGTTAGCAAGATGAGTTCTAAGGTATCGGAAAAGCCTAAAAGAGTGCGTAAGGGTGTTACATTTAGCGTTAAACTAGACATAATTAAGCATTTCGATCGTAGTGAACGAAGTAAGGATATAGTGAGTTTGGCTAAGGGTTTGTGGAAGTTGACGAAGATGATGTTGAAGAGGTTTTGGCATCCCATGACCAAGAACTGAGAGATGAAGAGGAAAGGATAACAATTGAAATGGAACGCAGTAGCGAATGGCCCAGAAGTGAAGTCGTCCAGGAACTGAAAGTGAAGCAATTGCGTGAGATTCTCACTGCGATGATTGCAGGAAAGTATGACTTTAATTTTGAAAGGGTACATAGGTTTAGGACAGGATGGTTTGAGTGCTTACAAAGAACTGTATGACAGAAAAATGCACGAGGCTAAGCAGTCAAGCATACAGTCGGATACTCCTTATCCGCGGATTCCGCATGCACGGATTCAACCAACTGCAGATCAGGAAAACCCGGAAGTTCTCTTTCCAGCACTCGTTGTTTGAGCATGTACAGACTATTTTTTTCTTGTCATTATTCCCTAAACAATACAGTATAACAACTATTTAAATAGTATTTACATTGTATTGGGTATTATAGAAATGACTTAAAAGTACAGGCAGTCCCCGGGTTATGAACGAGTTCCATTCCTGAGACCGTCTTTAAGTCGGATTTGAAGTCGGAACAGGTACATCCGGTATTATTTAGTGTCAGTTAGTCAAACGTTTTTCTTAGAATATAGTATATATTTTACCTTCCTATGCATATAAAACACTTAAGAAACATACCTATTTCAATAATTAAACCACGGCGTTGTTCAGTAATAATTGTAGCTTTCATCAGGGCAGGGCCTTTCACATGCTCCATTAAAATTGTTCCGATCGTTGACCGACTGTAGTCTAACGCTTTTCCGATGACCGATGGCGTTTCACCTCTTTCCGATCGCTTTATTACTTCCACTTTATTTTCAATCGTGATCGTGATTATTTTCGAGAACAGAAACACTGCAGATTCAGAGCTGCGCCGGTTCCTAAAGACCACTGCACTGAGACATGTTAAATAAAGTCCGGGGTTTCCACTGGGTCCTAAAGACCACCGCACTGAGACAGGTTAAATAAGGGACTTGAGCACCCGCGTTTTTTGGTATCCGCGGGGGGGTCTCGGAACCAACCCCCAGCGGATAAGGAGGGCCGACTGTACTGTCGTTCTTCAAGCCTTCCACATCAGCCACAGCAGATGATGAACCTTGACCTTCGACATCAAAGCAGGCAGACATAGAAGAAGGTGACCTGCCTGCCCTGATGGAAACAGACGACAATGAGATGATACCCCAGTCTTCTGTACCTCCCACCACCTCAACCTCCGACTCAGCCTAACACACCATCATCAGTGTGCTCACTGTCTTCCCGACTCCAGTAAGAGAAACTACACTGGACGTACATTACTTCTACTTTATATAGGCTGTGTATTTTTATGTGTTATTTGGCAGCTTCATAGCTTAAAGGTTACTGGAAAGAATACTTCTGCCAAGAGCGCTTGCGCCAAGTGTTTTTGCTGCGAGTGCTGCCGAGAGTTGTTGCGTGAGATTTTTACTACAGTGGACAGTGCTGCAGTAATTGCGGAAAAGTATTCCTACTTTATATAGGCTATGTATTTATCAGATCATTTCTGCTTTTACTATATGTTACTGTTATTTTAGGTTTTATGTGTTATTTGGCATGATTTGATAGGTTATTTTTTGGGTCTGCGAATGCTCACGAATTTTTCCCATATAAATAAATGGTAATTGCTTCTTCACTTTACGACATTCCAGCTTATGAACCATTTTATAGGAACCTTTGAAAAGCGAGGGAAACCCGTATATGTTACCATATACAATCTCGGGATTGTACATGGTGACATATATGCACTTGGACAACAAATTTACTTCGAACTTTGAATTTACTAAGATGCTGGAGATACTCATGCACAGCATCTGTGCAGGGAGATAGTCAAGTGACATTTCTAATTAAGACCCTTGACCTGTACTTAACTTACCGTCCATTTCCCTCTACATATGGTTCGCGATCTGCTGGCTTCTCCAGCATCATGCTTGTTGCTCCAGATTTCAGCATCTCTTGCCCAAATGAGACTGTCATACACCTCAAATCGGCTTGACCAGGTATCTCCCATGGGAAGATGACTAGAGCCACCCATGGGCAACTCTCCTCAATGGAGTCTGATCGCCCCAACTCATCCACTGATAGTGCCTTGCCAGGATCTCTAAGGATTCAGCATAAATATACAGATGGAAGAAGTCCATTTCATCCAATACTCTATCCACAGACTCAAATGTCCCAAAGCTCTTCATAGTCAATGATGTGTTTTGAAGGGTTCTAATGTTAGAAAGCCAATTTGCAAACAACAGGAACCCACAGCAACAAAGTGGTAGTGACCAATAGAGGTGCTGGTTGAGAGACAGATATGCACTAGCTTGCTGGTAAGAGTTCTGCTTAAAAGTCGTGCTGAGGGAACTTTAACATCTACCTGAAAGGGGAAAAGGTCATCAATCTAACGCCTGAAAGGCAATTCAGCTCTTTGATAACTGCTCAAGTTCTGAGATAACACATCTTCCGAATTATTTCCAGCTGCTCTTGCCTCTGGAGTGAGACGTCGTTGGATAATTCTTCAACAGAGGGGTCTGAGGAACATCATTTGGTGGAGGAATATTTCTCCCAGGGAACGAATCTGACAGGCACTCATCCCCATCAGCTGTTTCCAGATGTGCAAAGGTTGCTGCAAACTATAAACACAGCCCAACGGCACATGGAGTTATACACAATAAAAACAGGAAGCAAGTGACTGAATTCAAACTGCTAGACCATTTGGCCTCTGACACTTGCTCCGCCGTTCAACAATGCATGACCTTTCACCTTGGCACCTTAACCACATATTCCTTCATTCCCTTAGTATCCAAAAGTCTTTTGATTTCAGTCTTGAATAAATTTAATCACGGAGCCTCCACAGTGAATTTCTTTCCTTCTGAGTGAAGGAATTTCTTCTCAGTTTGGTCCTGAACAGACTTGAGAGTCTGACTTCAAATTCTTGACACCTCATCAGGCTGTCAAACTCCTTAAGAGTTTTGTGTACTTCAATGAGGTCATGTCTCATTCTCTTAAACTCTGGAGGGAAGAGAGTTAGTCTGCATAACCTCTCCTCATAGGGCAACCCAGCAATGATGTCTTGCTGCACTCCAACTATCGCAGATACAGCCTTCACGAAGTAGGGAAATTCGAAGTGTTCACAACTTTCCAAGGGAAGCCTCAAGATCACCATAAGACATTTCCACTACGGTCCTCAAATCTTTTTGTGAAACCAGCTGACTTACTGTTTGCCTTCTAAACATGTGAACTTCACACTCAGACCGCCCACACTTTTCAATCTCCCACCATTCAAAAAATACTCTGCCCTACAGCTTCTCTCTTCTGAACTGGATGACCTCACATTCTGTTCCATCTGCTATGTCCTCATTTGTATTTCAGAACTTTTCTTTCCAGTAAATCAATAACCAGAAGAGTGCTCCATCCTTGCAGAGTTCCGTTCCCTGCCCTCAAGCTAAGTAGCAGCGGTCGCCCGTTAATGTACACCACAAGAATTAAAGACCAAGTAAAGTATAACTAGAATGAGGCCTCAGAAACACTTCTGCAATGGAAAATTTCTGTGCAAAAGGAAAAGTAAAGGTAACATTCTGTGCAGGATGGGATATATCCATTTAGCAGAATTCAGACAGTGCTATGGCCACGGAAAGAACTTGGAAGTAACTCATGGACACACACAATAGGATGGAGAATGCTAATGGTTCAGTCAATTAAAGAGCCTGGGTCTATGAAATGGGAAATGAGGGCTTATGAAATGGATTTAAGAGAAAAGCCTGCATTGCACCTTAAAACACTGGGAATATGTGCAATCAAGTGTAAGAGGAGAGAGAGATATTAAAGACAGAATTGTGGGCATGACCAAGGCACAGGAAGTATTTGTGCTCTATCTGATAATAAGAGAGAGAGAGAGAGAGAGAGAGAGAGAGAGGGAGGGAGGGAGGGGGAGAGAGAGAGAGAGAGAGAGAGAGAGAGAGAGAGAGAGAGAGAGAGAGAGAGACTTGAGAAAAAATTCCTTCAGAAGGAAAAAATCGTAGGAATTTGCTACCCAAGAGGGCTGTGAAGGCTCAATGCTGAAATGTATTCAAGAATGAAATGAATAGATTTTTGGTTACTAAGGGAATTAAGGAATATGGGGTTAAGGTGCCAAGGTGAGAGGAGTTAAAAACAAACTGAGGATGAGACAGATGGACAAACAGAAGGACAGACCCTGAGAGTTGTCAAACTCCATCAGTGTCTGCTCACTGCCCCTTCCGGTGGAGGCACACTTGCCAATTTCAATGTTTGCTTCACAGAGCACTAGGCCCTTATTCCCAGCGCTGCAGGGCTGCCAGGTCACTGTGGGGCCAGACACAGTTCTGCAGATTCTGCAAACGGAGGCACTGGGGTACAGTGATGACACAGTTACACAGCCATGGGAGGACGAAAGGGTTAAACTTCAAATAAAACATTCCTTTCTTTTACGTGGTGGTGGTGGCATCCGTCGGTCTCGAGAGACCATGGATCTGCGCCTGGAGTTTCCAGGACGCAGGCCTGGGCAGGGTTGTATGGGAGACCGGCAGTTGCCCAAGCTGCAGGCCTTCCCCTCTCCACGCCACCGATGTTGTCCAAGGGAAGGGCACTAGGACCCAAGCAGCTTGGCACCGGTGACGTTGCAGAGCAATGTGTTGTTAAGTGCCTTGCTCAAGGACACAAACACGCTGCCTCAGCTGAGGCTTGAACCAGTGACCTTCAGGTTACTAGTCTGATGCCTTGCCCACTAGGCCACGCACCAACACGCTTGTACGTGGTACAAGCACAGGAAAGACAGAGTCTGCTGGCTTCAGGAGAAATGGTGAGAGGTGTGTGTTATGGAACTGGCATCACGTGCTGGCTATAAGAAGGTCTCTGATCAGATTGGTTGGAACTTCTCAGAAAACTCACAGAAGTAAAACCCATTTGTGTCTAGCCTTTGCACTCCAGAAAATCTCAGCTAGCACCTTATCCAAAGAGATCCCAGGATCAGCACAACGGCACAACAGTTACTGCTGCTGCCTCACAGATCCAGTAATCTGGCTTTGATCTTGACCTCTGGTGCTCTTTGTGTGAAGTTTGTGACCTTGTGGGTTTCCTTTGGATGGTCCATCTCTTTCCTACACCCCAAGACACATGGGTTGGAGGTTAACCAGCCGCTATAAAGTTACCTCTGCTGTGAATGGGAGAATCGGGAGCGTTGACGGGCAGATGGGAGCAAAGCGGTTACAGGGAAATAACGAGGCAATGGAACTGACGGGTATGCACAGATGCCCAGGGCTGAATATTCTTAATATAGCAAAATAATCCCGCAATGGCTTACAGCAGGATGGTCAGCTCTGTACGTAAGAGCTCCTGGCAAGATCAGCCTTGGCACCAGGTGAAAAATATACCTCTTTCCTCACCCAGCTGAGTTTCTGCAGCTTCCGCTATGACCCGAACTGGGAGAGGGAGATACATTCTCGTTAGCGTACCGCCCTGCTGGCGCTGGAGAGCAAGCTCAAACCCCTGGTGCAGAGTTTGAACCTTGTACGATCTGGACAAGACCATGACGCAAACCTGATTTACTCAAAGCCATCACTCTTTCCTCGACTATGCAAAGGGCAACCCAACATCATAGCAGGAACTCATCTTGTGGCACACTAAGCTATGTTGGTAGGCTTGGCGAGATCTCTCGTTCTACATTTGTCTGGGTTGAGAGTTCAGTGGAAATGCTGACTTCTTAATTGTATAAAAATTGCTTAGTGGGAATTCCTAGTGTAATTGATGCCTGGATGAGTTTATCGGTATAAGGTTTGCACATTGTGATCTTGTAGGCTTTCTTCAGGTGCTCCATTTTCTCCCTACATCCGACATTCTGCTGTGCACACCTGCAGAGTCTGGACAGACTATTTCTCTGCACTGGGAGGATTTGGTGGACTTCCTGGTATAATATATATCAGTGGAGATTTCTCATGATATCATTAACTGAATTGCAAGGTTTTGGTAAGGCTTCGTAATATATTTTCTGCAACACACTCGTATTTCTTGCCATATAGGAGAACTGGAGAACTTCAAGAATATTTGCATGATAAAATGTCTTTTTACATTTATCTGCAGGGGAATGTTTAGTGGTAGGACACAGGACCAGGACGTCAGAGGCAGAGTAAGCATTTATTTATTGCTCGTTCATAGTTGTCCTTGAGGTTGTGGTGAGACCCACCAGGACTGCCACAATCCTTCCTGTAAAGATCTTCCCAGTGTGTCTTTGGGGAGGGTGTCTCACGATTTAGATCTGTCTGAAATGAAAGATGGGCAAAATGCACTCAGTGGCCACCTGTACACCTTCATGTTAATGCTGATATCTAATCAGCCAATCGTGTGTTAGCAATTCAATGCATAAAAGCAGGTAGACACGGTCGAGAGGATCAGTTGTTGTTTAGGTGAAACATCAAAACGGGGAAGAAATGTGATCTAAGTGAAATGATTGTTGGTGCCAGATGGGGTGGCTTGAGTATCCCAGAAACCGCTGATCTCCTTTGGATTTTCATGCATAACAGTTTCTTGAGTTTACAGAGAATCGTGCAAAAGACAGAAAGCATCCAGTAAGCAGTAGTCCGTGAGAAAAAAAAGTCTTGATCATGAGAGTGTCAGTAGCTCCAGCTGAACTCTGTCTCTTCGTCTGTTACCCCCAGATGTCATTTTGTTTTTGTATTGCCATGTTCTCGTTTGTTTTCCTGCCCCATGTGCTCCTGTACCTGCCCCTGCTCTACTCCGGCCCCTGTATCACTGATTACTCCGCCCTCACCTGTTTCCCATTGTTACCTGTGTTGCTGCCACTTGCGTCTCATCGTGCTCCACCTATCATCTGCCTCTCTGTTTATTGCTCAGTGCATTTCAGCTGTTTGTTGCCAGATTGTGCCAGTGAGTTTTCCTGATTCTGATTCTTGGATTTCCCTGGACGGTTTGATTCTCTGCATGAACTTTGACGCTGACTTTGTTTGCCCCTCTGGGTTTGTTATTCACAGTGTGCACAGTAGTTGGTCTGCTCCAGCGCCTGACAGAGAGGTCAGAGAAGAATGGCCAGACCGGTTCAAGCTGAGGAGAAGGTGACAGTCACTCAAATAACCACACACTACAACAGTGGTGTGCAGAAGGGCTTCTCTGAATGCACAACACGTCGAGCTTTGAAGTGGAAGGGCTGCAGCAGCAAATGATGACGAACATGCACTCAGTCGCTGTTTTATTAGGTACAGGAGCTACCTGATAAAGTGGCCATTGAGTGTATTATCATCCCCAATTCTGAGCTTATTTTAGAAGGAAGCTCGTTGATGAAATAGCTGAACGTGACTGGGCCTAGGATGCTGCCTTGAGGAACATGTGCAGCAGTCTCCTGAGGCTGGGGCGGTTAAACTCCAAAACCCACAGCATCTTCCTTTGTGCGAGCTATGACTCTTTTGGAACGCTTTGCCCTGACACCACACTCGATTGAACACTGCCATGCTGAGGGTGGGGGAGAGAGGAGGCAGTCAGTCTGCCCTCACCTCTGGAATCCAGCTCTTTGGTCTATTTGTGGTCCCGGGATTGGAACTAAATGGCCACAACAAAACCAAAGCTGGGTACCAGTGAACGGTATGTTGGTGAATAAATGTAAGCTCCACAGCACTGTCTGCTCCTCCCCTCCCTTTCTTCCATGGTCTTCTACCTCTCCTATCAGATACCCCCTCCTCCAGCCCTTTATCTCTTTCACCAATGGATCCCCCAGCTCTTTACTTCACCCCTTCCCCCTCCCAGTTTCATCTATCACCTACCACCCTGTACTTCTTCCTCCCCTCCCCTACCTCCTTACACTGACCCCTCATCTTTTTCCCCCCAGTCCTGATGAAGGGTCTCAGCCTGAAATGGTGAATATTTATTCCTTTCTATAGACGCTGCCTGACCTGTTGAGTTAGTTCCTCCTGCATTTTGCGTGTGTTCTCGTGTTTGTGACTTGCACATGATTGAGAGCTGGCTGACTGGATTTGTCCTGTGGTTTGTGAAAGGGCATACCTGGACGATTTTCCACAGCTTCGTTGCTGGTATTTGGTAATACAGCTGCCTTTTCTGTATCTTGTATTCTCATATGGAATAAATCCAACTAGTTTTGAGCACTTCCAGTACTGGGAGGTCTAGGCAAGTTTTTTTTTGATATATTTATCCATATTGAAAGCTTTAAACAAGATTTCAATAAGAATGTTTATGTGCGTCTAATGTTTACGAGATTAATGGAGCTTTAAGTGTTTTGTGCCTTCAAGCAAACTATTCAGGCACACTTTTCTTATTTGTGGTGTGAACCCAGGCCAAGGCTCAAACATCTTATCACCCCGGAAACAGGAAACTAAACTAAAACTAATACAAGGAGTTGCTATGGAAACCGACAACATTATACAAACAGTGATTAGTCTCTCCCCAGTCTCATCAATTGTTTCCCTTACTAAAGCTGCTGATGTAAAGACAGCAGATGATCTGTGAAACGGCCTGGAAGAGTTGCAAGGATCTGCTCTGTAATACTGCAGTGGTCCACAGCCATCTGAGACACTAAGTCAGAGGGGAAGAGCTAGTTTGTCGTTGAGAATGTCCCGTAATTAGGCTGGGATTGGGTGGTACAGCATGAAGGGTCAATTCCGTGTTGTATCTCTAAATAAAAGCAAAAAAATGATAGTCATAGAGATATAGAGCAGGTAAACAGGCCCATCAGCCAAACGAATATGTGCAGGCCATCAATCACCCATTAAATCAATCCTACTTCATATTAAACCCGCTTTTTCTCCCCACGCTTCCATCAACTCCCCACAGATTCAAACACACAAGGGGCAATTTAACCGGCTCATCTTTAGGATGTGGGAGTGGGAGGAAACCAGAGCCCCTGGGAGATCCAGAGCATGAACTGGAGAACATACGAATTCCACATGGGTCAGGATTGAATCTAGATCGCTGGTGCTGTCAGACTGCACCACTGTGCCAACTAAGACTGAGATCCTGCCCCCCCACCCCCCCGAACGTATATCATTCCACAGCAATACTTCAAAACTCGGCAGTGGTGTCTATCCAACAGCGAGATCAATATCTATCCATCAACCAGACCCTGGAAAAGCAATGGCTGTGGTTCCTTGTTGTCAGGTTTTCTATAGTACAGGGCTTTCGGTTCATAGTAGGAGTGCGTGGCATTAAAACCTCTGCTGTAGTCTGAAGGTATGTGCATGCTGTGATTTACTAATTGTGGAAGCCTTGAAGTCTGACTAACACTAAAACAGTTTGCACAAGACTGTATTTGTCAATGTGCAGTGGAGAGTGAGTTTGAGCTTGTAAACCCGGCGGGAACAAAGATTGTTGGGAATGGCAAGGGTGGAGCGCAGAGGGAGGGGTGTGGGACAGGCGGCAGAGAAGGAGTGCTAAGGTGTGGGGGGGGTGGTGCAGGTACAGACACATCCAGTCCAGAGACACCAGGCAAGGTCATTTGATTCCAAACAACTGGTTTATTGATCATTACAGAATGTCTCTCTGGTGCTTCCCGCTCCCTCCCCTCTCCCTTCCCCTTTCCCCAACCATGATTCCCCTCTCCCTGCCCCCTTCCCACTCTCAGTCCGCCACAGAGACCCAGATCAGAATCAGGTTTATTATCACTCACACACGCCGTGAAATGTTTTCTTTTGCAGCTCCTGATTCAGCATGGATAACCCTGCACAACTCAACTCACTTTCAAGGACTTTGCACTTCATGTTCTCAATTTATTTATTTTATTATTATACTTCCATTTTTTCTCAGTTGAGGTAGGGGTACAGCCAAGCACACCCATTTCTCAATTGCTAGGAACTTCTGGACTATTCTAGTGGTGTTTAGTATTGAGACTTTCTGGAGTTTACACAAATATTGCTGTTTAGGCCTAATTGTTTAATACCATTGTGACTTTGGGATGATACCGATTGTGGATATCACTACTGGGACAATGAATCCCCTGATCATGTTCCAAAGTCTTTCAATTCAGCATTTTTCTGGTGCTTTTCACTTGATTTCTGTACGTTATGTGTTTGGAATGACTATCTCTTGAGCAAGTTGTTCTTGTTTACCCTGTAATATTGTTATGGATTATCGTATCTACAATAAGGCCTTGGTCATCAGATAATTTGTTGTACTCTTGGCACTAAGACTGAATCAGGCTTGTACCTATAGTAAGGTAAAGTGTCTTATGAGTTTGTATGTTAAAGTAAGATTTAGATGACTGATAGTGACTGTGTGAGTAATCAGATTGAGTTAAAATGCTGTGGGATCCTGTAATGTGTTGGATTGTTTCTGGTTTTTCTCGGCATCTTCTGCATTTATCATCTTGAATTTGTTGGTCATTTATTTTGTAGTTTTGATAATATTTTTGTGTTAACCACCTGGTCCTGTAATGCCACAAAGAACCCCCTCTTGTTTCTGGGACGAGGTCTCCAATATTATTATTACTAGGAAGTACAGAGCAAGAAGTCACAAAGGGGGCAATCCCTTCAAAACGGAGAAAGGGAAGGGCAGGGAATGTGTGTCTGCTGGTGGAATCGTTTATGCATGTATGTTTGTGCTTATTGTTTTTTATTTACAGTGTGTCTTTTGCACATGAGTTGTCAGTCTTTGTGTGTAGCTTTCATTGATTCTATTGTATTCCTTTGTTCTACTGTGAATGCCTGCAAGAAAATGAATCTCAGGGTTGTCTATGATGACATATATGTACTTTGATAATAAATCTACTTTGAACTTTAAGTCTTGATGGAGCCGGCAGAAGCTGTGAAAGAAGAAGCTGTAAATCTGGACTTTTGAAATTATCACATAAGTTCCCATGAAGATGGGACTAACATTTTGGCTTGAGGACCATTCAAATGCCAGAAAAACTGGATATGTGTCAGTGGGTGACCATCAGCACCAGACCCCCCAGTCAGGCTTTTAACGTGGGTGAAACAAGACAGTAACTGCTCCACATCTACTGATAACACAGTTCTGGACAGGTTCTTGTATCTGGGAAAGAGACTGCAGGCAGCAGCTTGAGAAGGCACGATGGTGGAGAGTGTGGAGGTTGTTTAGTAGGAAGTATCTGAAAAGGGAATAATCCTTAAATGTGAAGAAATTGTGGTGTGTAGAGAGTGCTGAATCCACTGGTTCACAGGATGCAGAACTTAAAGTTATAACAATCAGGAAGGAAATGGCACGTTGACATCTATTGTAATGGAAAGAAATATAAACACAACCCCATTTCGGTAAAACCACATTTAGCAAAATGTGCATAGCTTTGATCTTTGAGCCAAAAGAACATATCCGGCCTGTAGGATAAGAAGGCTCCTGGATTGAGTTAGACTGCTGAGAGTCCCTGGAGTTGAGAAATGAAAGTGATCTTACTGAGATCCACCAGTTAGATGCTGTCAGCTTGCTTCCTCAGGGGACAGTCTTGAAATGAAGGGTCGACTATTTATGATTGAGGTGGGAATTTCTTTACACAGAGCACAGTAAGGCTGTGCATTCAGGGAGGGCTAAGAATACCCAGAACTGAGACTGATAGACCTTTGGACTCAGAGGATATGGAGGACGGGGCAGGTAAAAGTATTAACAGCACAAGGCTTACTAAATTGCACATCTTTCCCCCACCATCCACTCTCCACTTTCCATAGGGATCAGTCAAAAATGACTCCTTTCCCTCACCCCCACCACCCTCTCTCCACTTTCCATAGGGATCTGTCAAAAATGACTCCTTTCCCTCACCCCCACCACCCACTCTCCACTTTCCATAGGGATCTGTCAAAAATTACTCCTTTCCCTCACCCCCACCATCCACTCTCCACTTTCCATAGGGATCTGTCAAAAATTACTCCTTTCCCTCACCCCCACCACCCTCACTCCACTTTCCATAGGGATCTGTCAAAAATGACTTCTTTCCCTCACCACCACCACCCTCTCTCCACTTTCCATAGGGATCTGTCAAAAATGACTCCTTTCCCTCACCCCCACCACCCTCTCTCCACTTTCCATAGGGATCAGTCAAAAATGACTCCTTTCCCTCACCCCCACCACCCTCTCTCCACTTTCCATAGGGATCTGTCAAAAATGACTCCTTTCCCTCACCCCCACCACCCTCTCTCCACTTTCCATAGGGATCTGTCAAAAATGACTCCTTTCCCACACCCCCACCACCCTCTCTCCACTTTCCATAGGGATCTGTCAAAAATGACTCCTTTCCCTCACCCCCACCACCCTCTCTCCACTTTCTGCAGAGATTGCTCTATTGTCCTCTCGTCCCTTCACACTAATACACTCATCTCCCACCTGGCACTTATCCCTCCAAGTGAGAAAAATGCAGCACCTGCCCCTATCATCTCCCCCCATCACCATTCAGGATCCCAAACAATCCTTCCAGGAGAGGCAACACTTCAGCTTGGGGTCATCTACTATATCCGGTGCTCCTGTTGTGGCCTCCTCTACATCAGTGAGACACAATGTAGATTGGATGACTGTTTCATGGACACCTTTGTTCCGTCCACCATAAAAGACAGTACTTCCAAGTGGCCAGAAACCGTGGGAAGACATACAGTAACAATGGGTTCCTCCTTATTGTCAGGTCTCCTGGTTTTTCCGTCGGCCCTTTTAACCCGTCACTACTGCCGGTCTTCCCTATATTTCCCTGAGTTCTGGAAGGATGGCCAGGATCCTGAGAAATACCGGATTAATACCATCCAAAAACCCATAAGGAAGCTCACATCACAGTCACAGATGACCTGGGATTCAGGTCAGCTGGTGTTTACAGGATTGCCTGAGAATATGGAACAGCATGTGTCGGCCAGTCGGTAGTACAGTGGAAACCTGTATCAAGGAGCACAGGAGGCGTAACTGTTTGGGTTACCCAGTGGCAGCAGAACATTGCATTTGCAATGGTTTCTGGGACCACCTGGTGAAAGAAGCCTTTGAAATAAACCTAGAGGCAAAGAATTTTAACAAAGTAGAAGGTCTCGCTCTAAGCAAGAACTAGAAGTGGATTGTAAACAAGGTGGGACAGCGGAAACTTGATTGGATGAGGACTAACCAACCAGGAGGGATGAACGATGGGGGTATAAATACCACCGAACAAGACATGCCCAGGCATCATCCCTGATGAAGATGGCAGAGTTTGTCATCGAAACAAAATTTAAAATTGATACGTCATATATGCTGGGAAAGCACCAGATCCTTTTTCAATAGTCAGCTTTGTACCAGCTCAGTAGTATTAAGTGTTATTTGGTAACTGGAAAGACATAATATACAGTACTGTGCAAAAGTCTTATGCACCCTAGCTACATATATGTGCATAAGATTTTTGCACAGTAGTCTTGTTCACTAGTTCTTAAAAATTATTTCCTTCATTATAAATGCCAACCAAAAGTACTTAATTAGCAGTAGAATGTTCTGGTATGTCCTGCAGTTATAAAGAGTGTATTTTATTTACCTGCATTTTTTTCCTTTTGTCTGCTCAGTGGGGACCCTGGTACCTCCACGTAGAAGAGTAAGTTAGTATGGGGATTGAGCAGCCCGTCCAACGGGAGGGAGGGCAACAAGGCTGGGTGCTGTGGGATGGGAAGCTGTGCCCTTCTCTCCACTGGAGAGGCACGTAGTGCAGTGGATAGCACAACGCTTTGCAGTACCAGCAACCCGGGTTCAATTCCCACTGCTGCCTGTAAGGAATTTGTACGTCCTCCCCATATCCAGGTGCTCCAGTTTCCTCCCACATTCCAAAGACGGGTTAATTGGTCATTGTAAATTGTCCCATGATTAGGCGAGGGTTAAACTGGGTGATTGCTGGCTGGTGGGGTCAGTAGGGTCTATCCTGTGCTGTATGTGAAGCTGTGCCCCTCTCTCCATTGACATCATGTCAGGGTGCTGCTCCCCAGGGTAAACCGTCAGCCTGGGATGTACAGACCACCAGCCACCCATCACACCAGTCCTGTGAAATATCACCTTCTGTTCTCATCAGCTCCTCCCAGGTTCCACCACTCCCTTACACACACTGGGGGCAACGAACAGAGGCTAATTAACCTACTGACTTGTGTATCTCCAGGATGTGGGAAGAAACAAGAGCACCTGGAGGAGACCCCATGGTTACAGGAAGAACGTGCAAGCTCCGCCCAGCGAGCACCCAATGTCAGTGTTAAACCTGCCTCTCTGGCACCAGCGGCTTAGATCTTCTCAACTGGCACAGAAGCAAGTGAAGTGAAAAATAACAGCACTTCTACTTCGGGTTCATATCAGAACGAGATCTAACAAGTCACTTCACAGCTGCTGATTTTGTGTTGTGCTCCTGTCAAACACCTCCCACACACACTCCCCAACCTCATCATTCATCTGTCAGCCCACCATAATCACGGCTTGGTGTTCTCACCCTCCCGAAAACACAATGAATCCCCTGGACAGGGAGCATCGTGCTCAGGTCTCAGTCAAATGAGCTGTAGCAAGCACTGGACACTCCTCGTCCCCTCTGGTCAAAGGGTGGCTCGTGCAGCTCACTGAGCCCAACAGGTAGAAATTAAAGTGAACATTAGAAACAGTGAAGAGTGAAACATTAAAGTGAACATTAGAAACAGTGAAGAGTGAAACATTAAAGTGAACATTAGAAAGAGTACATAACCTTATACTCCCTCTCACAATCTAAGGATTCTGCTGGCCAGAAATAACTACAGCCGACAAGTCAACAAAATAGAATGAATCAAGGACAGTGGGAGTAGAGAAACCAATTGCCTTTGTTCTTGCCGTGGAGATGGAGGCTGCCACTTTGTGAAGCTGCTCTGCATCCTCCACTTTGTAAACTAGAGCTGTTTGGCTAGATCTGTGTTTTAAAGAAGACACCAGGATGCTCCAGATAATCTGCTGGACTTGAGATCATTTTCAAATAAGAAGTTATTTGTAAGGTGTTCTTCGGTTAGGCATAACATGCTGTTTTGTAAAGGGCGGGGTCCTTGCTTGCCCTGAATGATTCAAGCTGGTTGTTGGTTTGGTAACTGATTTGGAACAAAGAGCCATAAATTTCCAGATGTCACCTGCAGCAGAAGGGCAATAAGTGGATGCTGGCTTGGACCAGAACCAGTAAGAAGGTGACAAATGGCCCTTAGCCAACAGCACTGAAATGCAACATTTGAACTGGTAAGTAATGAATATAAAAGCAGATGCTTTGATTACAGAAGTAGTGTTAACTCTCTCAAGACTGCCACTATTGCGGATGTGAAGTACCCCACGTACATGTGGAGATCAGAGTGGGTCCATGAGGAATGTACGGCCAGCATAGACTTTTTTACTGGTATTACCTTTTCTATTCTTTGACTGTCCATGTGGGGGGGGGGGGGGGGGTCAAGAAAACTTAGTAGGTGTGCACACAGATATTCACATGCTCTTCCATTGAGACAATAAAGTTACTTGTCAGAAATTACAGATTCTCTCTGATCTTTATTACTAGGTAGATCCTTGTAAAATTCTCTACAACCAATGAAGTAACTACGGAATGTGGTTCTGATGTCAGAAAATTTAGTAGTCATGACAATGCACATCAAAAAGGAGTTATAAAGCACAGCTCTGTAACTTTCAGGATAGCTATAGAAAAGGATGGTCCTTTCAGGAGGTTTTTAAATTGGAGTAGAGAAAATTACGAGGGCATTAGGCAGGAACTAAGAAGAGTTAATTAGGAACACCTTTTCTCTGGTGAGACCACATCAGATATGTGGAAGGAGTTTAAAGATCAATTGCACGGTTTACAGGAAAGGTATGCTCCTCTTAGAAGGACGGACGGGGATGGAAACCTTGGACGGCCTGCGAGGTGATGAATTTTGTCAAGAAGGAAAAGGAAGAGTCTGTAAAGTTTTAGAAATCAGGATCAAATGGAGCACATGAGGAGTGTAAAGAAGCCAGAAAAGAACTAAAGAAGGGAAGTATGAAATTCAGGAGGGGCCATGAAAAGTCCTTGGCAAGCAGAATTAAAGTGAATCCCAATGGTATTCTATACATACATACCAAGAGGATAATCAGAGAGAGGGTAGGACCACATAAGGATAAAGAGGGGAATGTTTGCTTGAATGCAGAGAAAGTTAGTCAGGTACTTAATGACTACTTTGCTTCAGTATTTATCAAGGAAAACGTTATGGAGGACCAGGAGATCGGTGTTGAGTGTACAAATATTTTAGAGTGTTTAGAGGTCAAGGAGAAAGAAGTGTTGGGCCTCCTAATGAATATTAAGGTGGATGCCCCCAGGGTCTGATGGGATTTACCCCAGATTATAGAAGGAGGCAAGACACAAGATTGCTGAGGCCTTGACCAGTATCTTCTTGTCTTCTCTAGGCATTGTCGAGGACCCCAAGGAATGGCAAGTGGCTAATGTACCTCAATTTAAGAAGCAAACAAGGAAAACTCTGGTTAACTATAGACCAGTGAGTCTCATGTCTGTTGTAAAAAAATTTCTGGAGAAAAATGTAGGAATAGGATATATGAGAATTTGGAGACGCATGGCCTAATTAGGGACAGCCAGCATGGCTTTGTGCAAGAACTCAGCAGGCCAGGCAGCATCTTTGGAAAAAAGTACAATTGACATTCCTCTTGCATTTTGTGTGTGTTGTTTGGATTTCCGGTATCTGCAGATTTTGTTCAGGTGGCGAGAGAGATTTATGAAGCAGTGGATGTTGTCTACGTGGACTTTGGTAAGACATTTAACAAAGTCCCTCAGTGGAGGCTAATCCAGAGGATTAAGAAGCATGGTGTCCGTGCCAAATTGGTTGTTTGGATTCAGAACTGAGTTGCACATAGAAGACAGAGTAATGGTTGAAAGGATATATTCGAGCTGCAGATCTGTAATTAGTAGAGTTCCGCAGGGATCTATGCTGGGACCTCTGCTGTTCGTGATGTACATAAATGATCTGGATGAAAATGTAGATGGTTGGGTTAGTAAGTTTGCGGATGATACCACGATTAGTGCAGTTGTGAAGAGTGTAGAAATCTGGCAAAGAATATAGCATGACATAGATCAGTCACAGAAATGGGCAGAGAAATGGCAGATGGAGTTTAACCCAGATGTAATGTAAGGTGTTGGACCTTGGCAGGGCAAATGCAAGGAGACAGTACACTGTTAAGGGCAAGATCCTGAACAGTGTTGCTGAGCAGAGAGATCTTGGGGTCCAGTTTCATAACTCCATAAAAGTGGCTACACAGGTCAATAAGGTGGTTAAGAAGGCTTATGGAATGCTTGCTTTTATTAGTCGAGGCACTGAATTCAAAAGTCAAGAGGTTATGTTGCAACTTTATAAAACTCTGGTGAGGCCACATCTGGAGTGTTGCGTACAGTTCTGGTTGCTCCACTATAGGAAGGATGTTGAGGCTTTGGAGAGGGTGCAGAAGAGGTTTACCAGGATACTTCCTGGTCGAGAGGGCATGTGCTGTCACTGGAGGCTGGACAAACTTGGGTTGTTTTCTCTGGAGTGGTGGAGGCTGAGGGGAGATCTGATCGTGATCTATAAGATTACGAGAGGCATAAACAGAGCAGACGGGGAATATTTGCTTCCCAGGGTTGGAATGTCTGATACCGGAGGAGATGCATTGAAGGTTCGGGGGGATTGGAGGGGTAAGTTTTCACTCAGAATGGTGGATGCCTGGAATACACTGTCTACTATGGTGGCAGAGGCAAATAGAGACTTTGAAGTGACGTTTGGATAGGTACATGGACGTAAGGAAGATGGAGGAATATGGACATGGTGTAGGTAGAAGGGATTAGTGTTTGTGTGCTTTTAGTTTGTTTTTTGGCTGGTTCAGCACAACACTGTGGGCTGAAGGGCCTGTTTGTGTGCTGTACTGTTCTATATTCTAAAATCTAAGCAGGTCACCCTGACCACTGTGTGTGTGTGTGTGTGTGTGTGTGCGTGCGTGCGTGCGTGCGTGCGTGCGTGCGTGTGTGTGTGTGTGTGTGTTATTTGTAATTGTTGAGTGTAAGTGGTTGGGTCTCCTAATAGATGTTTAAAAACTGGCTTTCAGTCCATGTGGTCATGCTGCATAAGACAATTAGCTTTTCCTGGATGAACAACTGATGCTTTAACTTGGACCAGATCATATGATAGAAAATATGGAGACTCAGGACACAGTAGTCCTTTGTGCCCATGCCAGAGAAAAGCAAACTCTGATCCCACTGCCCGGTCTTCGTTCTGCAGTCCTGTACGTGCGTGCTGGCAATGGCAGAACCCAAGTGCGAAGGAAAGGCAGACGTTGATGGTGTCCCGAGTTTATTCATAAAAATTCCAACAGAACATCAGTGATTCAGCTGAGCGACACCACGAGAAGCAACATTCTCAAAGCTAGGACCTTGCAATTAACGCTAATCAGGCATTCACTTAAAAATACAAATAACACAGAATCCCTGAGCCTGTCAAAATAAACTTAACAAGCTTAAGCAGAAGGAGACCAGATTATCAAGAGCAAGTCACTCGAGAAAAAACACACGGTACTCAAAACGATTAACAACTGTTGTTAAACCAACTAATCAATTCTGGTGCTCTGAAAACCTCCGAGACCAATGCTGTCCGGCTTCCTGCACAAGCCAGAGGAACTCATTATAGATTCTTCCACTAATTGACTTAGATCTATACCCTATCTGCTGATGGTGCGAGGTCAGCGAGGGCACAGCAGTTAGGACTGTTACCTCACAACTCCTGCGACCTGGGTTCAATCTTGACTTCCAGTGCTGTCTGTGCGGAGTTTTCACGTTCTCCTTGTGACCACGTCAGTCTCCCTTGAGCATTCTGGCTTTGTTCTTACATCCCAAAGATACAACGGTTTGTACATTGGAAGGTAAATTCTTTGCCTCGATACATTGTGAGGTGGCCAAAAGGAGTTGAAGGAAAGCAGGTGAGAGAATAAGTGGCAGTGATTTAGGGAAATAGGGAGGAGGGGTAAGAAAAGGACATGATGGGGCTGCTCTGATGGGAGCTAGCATGGTCTGAACTCCTTCAGCAGGATAATGGCCAGCTCAGGCTCCTGTCAACTATGAACCTCCCTGCAGAATGAAGCTGCTTCAAAATACTACACACTTTTATGCAGCTTAGTGGAAACTTCCCTCTCACTTCAAAACACTGCTAGCCTAGACCAATGCCAATAGATGTGTGGTTGGGCAGTCAACCAAGTGTCCACAAAGCCTAACTAAGGCTTCATAACAACCCATTCTCGAGCGAGGGTAGTGACTGCAGTCTCAAACTTAACCATAGTGCCACCGAAGATTCTTTTGATTTCCCACTCGTGATCAGTTTTGGTTCAGTTACAAGACTTCCTGTTTTCCAGCACTCGTGGCTCTCCCTGTCTGCATATCCCTGGTGCCAGGGACGCTAAAACCAAGGTCCACTGGGATGATTGCTGATGAGAAGGAAGTGCTGGTGATTTAGACCGTAGACCTCAAGACATTCGGCCCATCAAGTCTGCTCTGCCATTTCATCATGGCTGATCCATTCTTCCTCTCAGCACCAATCTCCTGCCTTCTCCCCGTTTTCCTTCATGCCCTGATCAATCAAGAATCTAACAACCTCTGCCTTAAATATACATAAAGACTTGGCCTCCACAGTTGCTTGTGGCAACAAGTTCCACATAATAATCACTCCTTGGCTAAAGAAATTCTTCCTCATCTCCATTCTAAAAGGAGGCCCCCTCCATTCTGAGGCTGTGTCCTCTGGTATTTGGCTCTCCCATCACAGGAAATATCCTCTCCACATCCACTCTATCAAGGCCTTTCACTATTCGAGAGGTTTCAATGAGGTCACTCCTCATTCTTCTGAATTCTATTGAAAACAGGCCCAGAGCCATCAAACACTCTTCATATGACAAGCCATTTAATCCTGGAATCATTTTTACGAACCTCCTTTGAACCCTCTCTAGTTTCAGCACATCCTTTCTAAGATAAGGGGCACCAAACCTGCTCACAATACTCCAAGTGTGGCCTCACAAGTGCTTTATAAAGTCTCACATTACATCCTTGCTTTTAAATCCTACTCCTCTTGAAATGAATGCTAACATTGCATTTGCCTTCCTCACCGCAGACTCAACCTGCAAATAAATCTTCAGGGAACCCTGCACAAGGACTCACAAATCCCCGTGTGCCTCAGATTTTTTTGCATTTTCTCTCCATTTAGAAAATAGTCGACCCTTTCAGTTTTTGTACCAAAGTGCGTGACTGTACACTTCCCAACACAGTATTCCATCTGCCATTTCTCAGATTTCCTTAATCTGTCTAAGTCCTTCTGCAGTTTCTCTACTTTCTCAAAACTACCTGCCCCACCACCTATTTTTGTATCATCTGCAAACTTTACAACACAGCCATCAATTCCACCATCCAAATCATTGACATATAACCTAAAAAGAATCAGTGCCAACACAGACATCTGTGGAACACCACTAGCCACTGGCAGTCAATCAGAAAAGGCTCCCTTTATTTCTACTCTTTGCCTCCTGCCAATCAGCCACTGCTTAATCCATGCTAGAATCTTTTCTGTAATACCATGGGCTCGCAGTGTGTTAAGCAGCCTCATGTGCAACAATTTGTTAAAGGGCTTTTGGGCTCAATAAGACCCTTTTAAATGCTGGAGAGACCTCCACATTCACTTTGAGGTGCAATCAAGGAGATGGGACAAAACAGAAGGAAAAGACTTTAATCTATTTTGCTTAGGACAGACTTACATTGCCTGTAACGTCAACATTTTTTTTCTTGTTAGGAGGGTCTACAGCAAGTCTTTTCACCCTAGGAACTGCTGTATTCACTGTAATCTGACACACTCAGCAGTAATGGAGTAGATCGCAAATGAATGCTGGAAAGCACGGAGTGAAGAGGTGATTCAGCAGGATAGAACAAAAAACTTGAGAGCTGCATCTACACCCATTAACCACATTTCACTGGATTAGCTCTGGCCTGCAGCCAACACGGGAACATGTCAAGGACCCTGGCACTGGCTTCCAGTTGCTTGCAAGCTCCTTCCATTGGTCTGACTAAATAACAGAGCTCCTGTGATTCTACTTCTGTGTTTTATTTAGAGATAATGTATGGTAACGGGGCCTTCCAGCCCAGCGAGCCCACACTGCCCAAGTATACTCACATGACCAATTAATGTACTAACCTGTATGTCGTTGGAATATGGCAGGAAACTGCTGAAAACCCACACTGCACAGCGATAACAGATAAACTCCTTATAGGCAGCGGCAGAATTGAATCTAGGATTCCTGGCACTGTCACGCCACTATGCGAACAATATTCTACCGCGTTGCCCCTTTTTAAAGGTTATAAAGGGCTTTACCGTCTCTGCAGTCTGGGAATACTGCATCAGCGACAGGGCCCTCAGCGTGCTCTTCCTTGAGGAGACTTCACATTTACTTTTGGGAAGTGGACGTTGCAAGTGAAGATGTGTTTATTGCCTTTGCTGTATGGTGACCTTTGCACTGATGTCAGTCAGATTGAAGCACAATATTGATTAATGTTGTCTTTCCTTTGTCTGCACCACCGTAGGTCATCATCTGTTAGTTTTGGCTTAATTCGTAAAGGAGAATGCTATCCGAGCAGTATTCTGTGTGGATATTGTGTAAAACTTTATTCCTGATTATCACTACAGTGCTTTACCAGCCTTGATGATTCAATGAATGCTTACATGATATTTATCTTCTCAGATACTTTAAAACTTTGCTTACTCATGTTGTGTATAATTTTGGATACTTTACATGTAGCTTCATATATTCCTATTTCTTCTGAATGTGTGACGTAATCTCCTTTCGAGGAAAAGGATTTTCCTTTTTCTCCCCATACCAAATCCATTCCACATCTTGATTATATTACCCCTAACAGTTATCGAGTAATATGGCACTGAACCCAGCCCTTCAGCCAGCTCATCCGTGGCAAACCTTAACTCTCTCTTGCTGACCTTACTGATGTCATCTTAATTAGGCCACGAATAGACTTCGCTCTCATAACTTAATCCTATTTGCTCCAATTTAACCCTGTACTTCTTCCTCTTCAAAGCCAATGTTACCTTCCCTGGATGCAAAGCCCATAAATTCACCTTGTGCTCCAAATGGAGCTCTTTCAGTACCACCTCACTCTCTCGGCTACACCCTCAGCTCTCAAAACTTCCTTCCCCCTCCTCATCCTCACCACAGCTGCTCAACTTCTGAACTTGTATCCCGCCCCAAGCCCCCACACTACTTACTACTTCCTCTCCTCCTTCCCCTGAGAACCCCCATCCTCTCAGGTCACCCACTCGCTTCCTATCACCTCCCCCAAATCCCCTCCCACTACCTCCATCTCCCACGTCTGACCCCAATCCTTTGCCCCAGCTCAAAACCCCACCAGATCTTTGCCATCTCCTCCTCTGCTGAGCAGTCAGACCTGAGCAAAGCCTCACTTGTGCCCACACATCCAGGCCCACCATGATATTGAGTTCTTCTTTCACCACCTCCACACCTATTTCTTTGGCAAGGAGTCCTGAGACCCCCACCTTCTCATGTGTCCAATACTCCCCTTCCTCTCAGACATCTCCTCCAGGCCTTTTCTCCTCCTCAACCTTTGCTGTGAATTGGGTCACACCCCCTCACACTTGTGCACAAAGACACATTTGTTGACACACATGCATAGTGGATTGCTCATACAAAGATCCACTCTAAAATTTTGTGTTTTTAGTGGGAGGCATGCTTTCAAGAAAGGCAGCTCAGAGAAACACGACCATAGCAGTTTCTGAGTGACATTCATTGTGCAATGAGTGATATTCTAGCTAGAAGCCTGGAATCAACCTGAGTCTTCAAGCCTCCTCAGATATTTCTACCTTCCCGTGAGTTTGGATAGTTACCCCCGTACATTAGGAACATAGAACAGTACAGCACAGGAACAGGCCCTTCAGCCCACAATGCTGTACAGGCAGTCCCCGGGTTACGTACGAGTTCCATTCCTGAGTCTGTCTTTAAGTCGGATTTGTGCGTAAGTCGGAACAAGTACATTCGGTATTATTTAGCGTCAGTTCATCAAACGTTTGTCTTAGTATATAGTATATATTTTACCTTTCTATGCATATAAAACACTTAAGAAACGTATGTATTCCAATAATTAAACCACTGCGTTGCTTAGTAATAATTTTAGCTTTCATCGAGACAGGGTGTTTCATATGTTTGTTTTTTTAGCTTTTAATACCCTGCTTTAGTGATTGCTTCACAAATAGATCTTGGCAGCTGCAACCAAATAGAACTTCATCCTCTCCTTGTTGTTCCTTGACTTCATCAATGTCACTTTTCCATCCACCTCAGAGAGCGCAGACAAACATCTCAGCTGAATAACAGCGACCAAGTAACCATCAGGAATATAAACACAAGAGATTCTGCAGATGCTGGAAATGCAGAGCAACACACACCAAATGTTGAAGGAACTCAGCAAGTTAGCAGCACCTAAGGCAATGAACAAACAGTCGATGATTGCAGCCGAGACCCTTCACCAGGACTGGAAAGGAAGGGGGAAGAATGCCAGAAGACAAAGGTGGGGGGAGAGGAAGGAGGACAAGCTAGAAGGTGATGGGTGAAGCCAGGTAGGTGGGAAAGGTAAAGGGCTGGAGAGGAAGGAATCTAACAGGAGAGAAGAGTGACTATGGGAGAAAGGGAAGAAGAGGAGCACCAGGGGGAGGTGATAGGCAGGTGAGGAGAAGAGGTAAGAGGCCAGAGTGGGAAATGAAAGAAGAGGGAAGGGGGAGGGTAGAAGAAACAGAAACACCGGAAGCAGAAATCGATGTTCTTGCCATCAGGTTCAAGGCTACCTAGATGACATATGAGGTGTTGCTCCTCCACCCTGAAAGTGGTCTCATTGTGGCAGAAAAGGAGCCCATGGACTGACATGTTGGAACAGGAATGGGGAGAGGAATTAAAATGTTGTCCACCGGAAAATTCTGCTTTTGCGGATGGAGTGGGGGTGCTCTACAACGTGGTCCCCCAATTTATATTTGGTCTCACCAATGTAGAGGAGGGATGACCCGAAGAGATTCGCAGGTGAACTGTTGCCTCGCCTGGAAGGACTGTCTGGGGCCCTGAGTGGAGGTGAGGAAGCAGGTGGAGCAGTTCTGTCACTTGCAGGATAGGTGCCAGGATCAAAATCAGTGGGGAGGGGTTTGGAGAGGGAGTGATCCCTGTGGAAGGGGTGGGAGGAATTGATGTGATTGGTGATAAGATCCCACTGAAGATGGCAGAAGTTGTGGAGAACGTGAAGGTTCATAGGGTGGTAGGTGAGGACACGACGAACTCCATCCCCGTTAAGGAGGCGGGAAGACGGGGTGAGCGTGGATGTCCATGAAATGAAGGAGATACGGGTGAGGGCAGCATCAATGGTGGAGGAAGGGAAACCTTCCAGGACTGAAGCCACAATCTCACTCCCTGCATTCCAATTCATGTCTTAAATATAGCGAACTGAACAGTCTCCTCTTTACAAAAGTGACACCCAGCAATATCATTGTTACATCAGACCAGAGCAAACAAACCTTCAGTGCAAAGACTCACCTCCCCTGTGACCAGGTACTTCCCATCTGGAGAGAAGGCCAATGCTGTGATGGTTTTCCTGCAGAAAACAAAGACTGAAGTTATATCATTTTCTTCCCATTTCATTCCACAGAATAAAAAAGCTTTTTGAGGTAGCACAGAGTCCAATTGACCTGTCCGTCAAAGTTTAAGCTAAATTTTATTTTCTATTTCTACCACTCTCATTTCACATCTTCCTCTCAGCCTCCTCTTCAGCCCCTTGTGGCCAGGACACTAGAGCTGTTAGGGTACATTTCCCAATGTCAAAGTTCAAACTTCAAAAGTTCAAAGTAAATGTATTATCAAAGCACATAAACATCACCCTATACCACCCTGAGATTCACTTTCTTGCAGGCATTCATAGTGAATAAGACTTTTGGACTATCTGAGTCTGTATGTGTCAAACAGTTGCTCTCCTTGCCCAGCCCAGGCGATGCTAGGCCTTTAGTACTAATAACCACACGCTATCTCTCCTGGGCAATCACTATCCTTGTTTTATTTTTAAAGAACTCTTTATGCAAAAAATGCCTGAGGATGTTTGACAGCTCTTACTAATACACCAATGAAGGACTATAGGGAGCTTGCTAAAATAGCCAATAGCCGACAGTCAGCCAGGCAGAGGTGCATCATTCCTCCTCGTTTCCCTGACCCAATAAACCCTGTCTGCAGAGCCTGCAGCCGACTCACGCCCATGGCTCCGAACCAGACAGTGCCAGGTCTGGAGTGCCGACTGCCACACAGCTACGACACCATCAGAGGTCTGTGAAGACTGTGGGTTCCAGATACCACAGTCATCTACTGTTCATTACAGACACTCTTCCAGGGCGTCATGGGCACTCAAGTGAGTGTGCTGCCAGCCTTGCTCATTGATTATAAGGCAGAGAGTGATGGACCCAGAGGCTGCCAAGGGCAGCAGTATCTGGATTCATGGGACCAAAGCACTGTGAGAGTTTATAAGAAAGGTGAATTTCTATCACTATTTAATTCTGCGAGCTGCTGACCCCAATTGCATGTTTGAGTGGTCAGCGGACGTGAGCAGAGCATTTGACAACACCAAAACGAGACCCTACTGGCACACCTACTCCCCAATGCGTCCACGGTCATCTCTACTGACGCCTCAGACTATGCTGTGGGTGCTCTGCACAAACTGTGGTGCCTCTCACCTCTTCCCCTGACAGCTACAACCCTCATCCCCACCCAGAGAGAGGAAGTATATCACATTTGACCGAGAACTTCTCAGTCTCCACCTGACAATCCGTTTTCTACTGGAGGGTCGCCATTTCACAGCATTCATTGACTACAAACCCCTTGTACACGCAATGACCAAAGCATCAGACCCTTGGTTTGCACAGCAGCAAAGCCACCTGGCCTATATTTCAGAATTCACGACTGACATACACCACATCGAAGGGCTAATTGCCTGTCATTTCCCATTGCCAATACCATGCACATCGGGGTAGACTACGCCAGCATGGCAGCCAACCAAGCCACTGACCCAGAGGTCCAGGCTCACGGGACAGCAGTCTTGGGCGTGCGGTAGGCTGACGTCAAGTTTGGGGGTGCAGGGATTTCTCTCTGACTGCCCTCACCTCACAGTGCCTGCGAACTAGAGAGATACTGATTTTAACTCCATTCATGGCCTCTCTTGGGAAGGCTTCACAGAAGCTGGTTGCTTTAAAGTTTGTGTGGCACGGCTTTAAGGAGGATGTGCAAGGTTGGAGCGCAGCCTACTGTGTGTCAGTGGCTGAAAATTAACCATCATCTCAGGCACCATTGGTACCTCTCGAGTTTGCTGACCAAAGGTTTGATCATGTCAATGTGGACCCGATTGGTCCTCTCCCTCCACCCCCCACAGTTTCATTCAACTCCTTACCATGGTGGACCGTACCACCAGGTGGCCAGAGGTTGTCCTTCTAGCATCAACGACGGCTGTGGCCGTGGCCCAGACTCTCTCAACACCTGAGTTGCTCTGTTTGGCACCCGATCTGATAATCTGATTCATCCATTCGCTGTCCCGATTCACGTCAGATCTCTGGGCTGCGACGGCCCAGAACCTCAGTGTTAGGCTACATCACACCACGCCATATCACCCGCAGTCCAATGGCTTACGCGAGCAGTTTCACTGTTCCTTAAGGCTGCTCTGAGGACTTCCCTGATGGATGTGTGTTGGCACAGTTGTCTCCTGTGGGTCCTGATTGGGCTCAGACCAGCTCCAAAAGAGGACCTGCAGCCATCTGCAACTGAGTTGGTGTATGGGCAACTGCTAAGGGTGCCGGCTGACTTCATTCCTGATGCCATGGCCGCCTGATTGGTGCTTCAGCAACATTCTGCCCTCCTCAGTAAACGCAATTCTCTTACATATGGAGCCAGTGATCATTAATGGAGAATGTGTGGAGCAGGTTAAGACCTACAAGTATCTGGGAGTACAGTTGGATGAGAAGCTAGACTGGACTGCCAACACAGATGCCTTGTGCAGGAAGGCACAGAGTCGACTGTACTTCCTTAGAAGGTTGGCGTCATTCAATGTCTGCAGTGAGATGCTGAAGATGTTCTATAGGTCAGTTGTTGAGAGCGCCCTCTTCTTTGTGGTGGCGTGTTGGGGAGGAAGCATTAAGAAGAAGGACGCCTCACGTCTTAATAAGCTGATAAGGAAGGCGGGCTCTGTCGTGGGCAAAGTACTGGAGAGTTTAACATCGGTAGCTGATCGAAGGGCGCTGAGTAGGCTACGGTCAATTATGGAAAACCCTGAACATCCTCTACATAGCACCATCCAGAGACAGAGAAGCAGTTTCAGCGACAGGTTACTGTCGATGCAATGCTCCTCAGACAGGATGAAGAGGTCAATACTCCCCAATGCCATTAGGCTTTACAATTCAACTGCCAGGACTTAAGAACTTTTTTTAAAGCTATTATTAATGCTTTTTGAGTTAGTGATTTAGATGCATATCATATTATTACTGAGTTAAGTATTGTATGTAATGAGTTTTTGCTACAACAAGTGTATGGGACATTGGAAAAAATGTTGAATTTCCCCATGGGGATGAATAAAGTATCTATCTATCTATCTATCTATCTATCTACACTCGTGTTACTACCCAAACGGTATATGAGATGTTGTTCCTCCAACCTGAGTTTGGCCTCAACATGGCAGTAGAGGAGGCCATGTATGGATATATCCGAATGGGAATGTGAAGCAGAGTTGATGTGAGTGGCAACCGATGTGAGGAACAACAGCTCATATACCGTTTGGGTAGTCTCCAGCCTCTTGGTATGAACATCAAATTCTCCAACTTCCAGTAATTCCCTCCCTCTCCCTTTCCCCATCTCACCTTCACTCTGTCTCCTCTTCTAGCTGCCTATCACGTCTCATGACTCTGCCTTCTTCTACTACCCACAGTGCTTTCCCCTTAGATTCCTTCTTCACCTCTCCTGCCTTTCCCCTCCCTGCTTCCCCTCCCCACCCCTTGATCTTTCATCTGATTGGTTTTCCATCCTCCCCCCACCTTCTTTATAGGGCTCCTGCCCCCTCCTTCTTTAGTCCTGGCAAAGGGTCTCGACCCGAAACGTTGACTGCTTCTTTCAACGGATGCTGCCCGACCTTCTGAGTTCATCCAGCTTTTTTGTATGTCTTGATTTGATCACGGCATCTGCAGTGCACTTTGTGTTTACTCTATATTTTCTGATCTTCTGTCACCTCATTCTAAGGATTTGATTTCATCTTTCACTAATAGAGCCACCCTACCCCTTCTGCCTAACTACCTGTTCTTTTGATACAAGGTGTATCCCTACATGTTAAGCTCCCAACTACGATCTTCTTTCAGCCATGGCTCAGTGATGCCCACAACATCACACCTGCCAAACTCTAACTGCAATACATGATCATCTACCTTAATCCGTGTACTGTGTGCATTCAAATTAATAATGATCTTTCAAGAATCACTAGATTCTGACATGGTTCCTAAAGACTAGACAAATGTCACTCCACTCGTCAAGAAGGGAGAGAGGCAGAAGAGAAGAAACTACAGGCCAGTTAGTCTGACCTCAGTGGTTGGGAAGATGTTGGAGTCGATTGTTAAGGATGAGGTTTCGCGGTACTTGGAGACACATGGTAAAATAGGCCAAAGTCAGAATGGTTTTCTCAAGGGAAAATCTTGCCTGGCAAATCTGTTGGAATTCTTTGAAGAAATAGCAAGCAGGATAGACAAAGGAGAGTTGGTGAACGTTGTGTGCTTGGATTTTCAGAAGGTGACACACATGAGGCTGCTTAACAAGATACAAGCCCATGGTATTACAGGAAAGGTGCTGGCTTGGATAAAGCATTGGCTGATTGGCAGGAGGCAGAGTGGGAATAAAGGGAGCCTTTTCTGGCTGGCTGCCAGTGACCAGTGGTAAACCTCAGTGGTCAGTGTTGCAACCGCTTCTTTTTACATTATATGTCAATGATTTGGATAATGGAATTGATGGCTTTGTTGCTTGTGGACGATACGAAGATCGGTAAAGGGCAAAGTAGTTTTGAAGAAGGGGGAGTGGCTATAGAAGGACAGAATAGGTGAATGGGCAAAGAAGTGGCAGATAGAACACAGTGTCATGAAGTGTACGGTCATGCACTTAGGTAGAAGAAATAAAAGAAAATAAATTTTCTAAATGAAGAGAAAATTCAAAAATCTGAGGTGCAAAGGAGTCTTTGTGTAGGATTCCCTAAAAGCTAATTTGCAGGTTGAGCCTGTGGTGAGGAAGGCAAATGCGATGTTAGCATTCATTCCAAGAGGAGTAGGATTTAAAAGCAAGGATGTAATGTTGAGACTTTACAAAGCACTGGGGAGGCCTCACTTGGTGTATTGTGAGCAGTTTGGGGACCCTTTTCTTGGAAAGGATGTGCTGACACTGGAGAGGGTTCAAAGGAAGTTCACAAAAATTATTCCAGGATTGAACAACTTGTCATATGAAGAGCATTTGATGGCTCTGGGACTGCATTCACTAGAATTCAGAAGAATGAGGGGTGACCTCATTGAAACCTATTGAATGGTGAAAGGTCTTGATAGAGTGGATGTGAAGAGGATGTTTCCTTTGGTACGAGAGTCTAGGACCAGATGACACAGCCTCAGAATAGCGAGGCATCCTTTTAGAATGCAGATGAATTTAGAGTTTCTTTAGTCTGAGAGTGGAGAATCTGGAATTCTTTGCCACAGGCAGCTGTGGAGGCCAAGTCTTTATATATATTTAAGGCAGAGGTTGATAGATTCTTGATTGGTCAGGGCATGAAGGGATATGGGGAGAAGGGAGGAGACTGGGACTGAGAGGAAGAATGGATCAGCCATGATGAAATTGCAGAACCAAATGGCCCAATTATGCTCCTATATCTTGTGATCTTTTGGTCTAAATATAACGCCTAGATGACCTCCATTCTTAACCTAATCTTCACTATAGGAAATTGTTGGACTATATGGTAGCCAAGGCTAATTGACTTCAGCCATGTACGGAATCCGCTTTGCAAATTTAGTAATATATTTCAAACAAAAGAATATAAAACCTGGCACAAGAGCAGAGAGAGTCCACTCTTTTCAGTAGAGAAGAGCATGAAAGGACAGGAGTCCACCTATTAGCCCATCACATCAAACTCTAGTTGAGTAATCCAATCAATTACAATGCCTGCAAATTATTCTCCCTGTTTATCCAATCTGTTTGGAAGACATTGTTTCATTTCTATACCATCCTTATAAGCACATGAATTCAACGTTCTAACTACTCTAATTACTTTTTTCCACACATCTATTTCTCATATATTGCTCAAATTTCAGATCAGTGTTCCATTCTTTACACGTATGTTAAAGGAAACATATTTGCTTACTCCATATAAATTGACCTTACTTTTGTATACCTCTATCAAATCCAATCTTAATGTTACTTGCTCTAACGATAACATTAGCCTGTACATTGTAACTTTACAACTGAAACAATTCATCTTTAAACCATCAGACCAATCCAGGAAATCTCACACTAAATTTCTGACCTTAAATTTCTAGACCTTTCCTCCCAGCTTAATATTTGCAGAGAATCTCATCCCTTTTGCAACTGGAATAAACCCTTCCCAACAAACAGCACTAGTTAATCTGCTTCTGAGGACATTGATCCTGTCCCTGGAAACATCAGACTTGTACAGGTCCTACCTTCCCCAAAACTGGCTGGAGAATCAAAAATACTTCCCTTGCACATTGATGTCTAGCCACACGTTTGTCTGTGCCATGTTCATATTTCTAAACTCAAAGGTAAATATTACTGTGAACAGTCTGGATTTTATTTATAAGTGCAGAACTGTAGGACCAAAAGACATGGGTGCAAAATTAGGCCAACTGGCCCATCAAGTCTTCCCTGCCATTCAATAATGTCTGACTAGTTATTATTTAATATCCCTCTCAAACCATTCCTGTTTCAAGTCATTTTTCTTCATCTATTTCCCAGCCTCTTAAGGTCTTGGAGGACTCCATTCTCCGTCTGTTGTCTGCTTGATCTCGGATAATGGAGGCTTCAGACAACAAAGGCTAATAAAGAAAGTCGGCATTGAGTTCTTTAAGGCTAGGTGTATTTGACAATTGAGTTTTTGACAACCTAATAATGTATTGTTGATTATATGGACTTTCAAATGTTACCATATATTGGACTGTAAGGGAAAGCAAAGTTCCTGAGATACAGAGATGATAGCTCAGGAAATTATAGACCAGTGAGTCTTATTTCAGTGGTTGGTTAGTTGATGGAGAAGATCCTGAGAGGCAGGATTTAGGAACATTTGAAGAAGTATAATGTAATTAGAAATAGTCAGTATGGTTTGTCAAAGGCCTTATGAGCCTGATTGAATTTTTTGAGGATGTGACTAAACACATTGATGAAGGTAGAGCAGAAGATGTAGTGTATATGGATTTCAGCAAGGCTTTTGGCAACCTACCCCATGCAAGGCTTATTGAGAAAGTAAGGAGGCACGGGATCCAAGTGGACATTGCTTTGTGGATCCAGAACTGGCTTGCCCACAGAAGGCAGAGTGGTTGTAGACGGGTCATATTCTGCATGGAGGTCGGTGACCAGTGGTGTGCCTCAGGGATCTGTTCTGGGACCCCTTCTCTTTGTGATGTTTATAAATGACCTGGATGAGGAAGTGGAGGGATGGGTCAGCAAATTTGCTGATGACACAAAGGTTGGGGGTGTTGTGGATAGTGTGGAGGGCTGTCAGAGGTTACAGCAGGACATTGATAGGATGCAAAACTGGGCTGAGAAGTGACAGATGGAGTTCAACCCAGATAAGTATGAGGTGGTTCATTTTGGTAGGTCAAATATGATGGCAGAATATAGTATTAATAGTAAGACTCTTGGCAGTGTGGAGGATCAGAGGGATCTTGGGGTCTGAGTCCATAGGACACTCAAAGCTGCTACGCAGGTTGACTCTGTGGTTAAGAAGGCTTACGGTGCATTGGCCTTCATCAACCGTGGGATTGAGTTTAAGAGCTGAGAGGTAATGTTGCAGCTATATAGGGCCCTGGTCAGACCCCACTTGAAATACTGTGCTCAGTTCTGGTCGCCTCACTACAGGAAGGATGTGGAAACCATAGAAAATTCTTGTGGTATTCTGCAGGGGTTGGTGTTGGGTCTACTACTTTTCATGTTTTGTATTAATGATGATGGTTTTGTGGCCATGTTTGCTGATGATACAAGGTAGGTGAAGGGACAAGTAGTGTCAGGAAGCAGGGAGTTTGCAGTAAGATTAGGAGAATGGTAAAGAAGTGGCAGACAAATACAGTGTAGGGAAGTGTATGGTAGAAAACTGTATTAGAGTCATACAGCATGGAAACAGGCCCTTTGGCCCAACTGGTCCATGCTAACCAATGTCCCACCAACGCTAGTTCCACTTGTCCGCACTTGGTCCACGTCCCTCGAATGAACCAAGTGCCTTTTTTTTTGGTTAATTGGTTCATTATGGTCTTAGGACATTCTCAGATGATCTTTTAACTGTAGGGAATGGAGGGATAAGCAGGCAGATAAGATTGGTTTAACTTGGTATCATGGTTAGCACAGACATTACTGACTGAAGGGCCAACAGTACTGTGCAAAAGTGTTAGGCAAATATCTATAAGGAATAAATGCATAAACTATTTTAGAAATGGGGAACAAACTCAGAAAGTGGAGGTGCAAAGGGACTTGGGAGTCCTGGTGCAGGACACCCTAACGGTCAACTTGCAGTTTTTGTTGGTATTTAGGAAGGCAAATTCAAAGTTACCATTCATTTCAAGAGAAGTGGAATATAAAAGCAAGGATAAAATATAAAGGCTGTATAAGGCATTGGTCAGACCATATTTGGAGTAATGTCAGCAGCTTTGAGCCCCTTATCTCAGAAAGAATGCGCTGGCATTGGGGAGGGTCAAGAGGTTTATGAGAATCATCCTAGGAATGGAAGTGATAACACATGAGGAGCGCTTAGCGGCTCTGGGCCCGTATTCACTGGAGTTTAGGAGAAAGAGAGGGCATCTCATTGAAACTTAGCAAATATGGAAGGGTCTGGATAGAGTGGACATGGAGAGGATATTTCTATTATTGGGAGAGTTGAGGGTACAGCCTCAGAATAGAAGCAAATCCCTTTAGAATAGAAATAAGGAGTAATTTATTTAGCCCGAGGGTGATGAATCTGTGAAATTCATTGCCAGATGGCTGTAGCGGACAAATCATTGGGTATATTTAAAACAGAGGTCGACAGATTCTTGATTAGTAAGGGTGTTAAAGGTTAAGGGGAGAAACAGGATTGGAGTTGAGAGGGAAAATAAATCAGTCATGACAGAATGACAGAGTATTTGATGGGCCAAATGGCCTATTTCTGCTCCTATGTCTTAAGGCCTTAAAGCCACTAACCTGCACTTGGGGCAATTTATAGTAGCAGATTAATCTACCTGTGCATCTTTGTGGCCTGGGAGTAAACTGGCACACCTGGAGCACACCAACATAGCAACTTGGGAGAACGTGAAACCAAAGTAGCAGCTCTGCCTTGGGAGAATGGGCAAAGAAACGGCAGATTGAACGTAGTGTAGGGAAGCACATGGTCGTGCACTTTGGTAGAAGGAACAAAGGCACAGAATATCTTCCAGAGAAAAGAGAAAATTCAAAAATTTGAGGTGCAAGAGATGTGGGAGATCTTCTGCAGGATTCCATAAAGGTTAACTTGTAGATTGAATTGATGGTAAGGAGGGCAAAATACACTGTTAGTATTTATTTCAAGAGGACTAGAATACAGTGGATTCTGGTTAATTGAAACACACTGGGACCAGTACACTCTGTCCCAATTAAACAGCTGTCCCAATTAGTCAGTCTTGTGGAAATAGTTAAAAGGATATAGAGAAAGACAAACTACCATTTAACAGAGTAACAAATTATGTATTTAAATGAAATATAGAACAAATTAGAACACTATCAATATCACTACAGTATTATAAAAAACTATATTAGTTCCTAATAGTTATCATTGGAGGGAATTCATTGTGTAAGCTGTTGTGTTCTTTAGATTGACTGTAAATAAACAAAATCAGCGTAGACATCTAGTACAGATTATTGACAATGCTTTCGATAAATGCATCCTCCAAATCTTCATTTTCATTGTAACATTCAACATGATTGTCAATACCTTCACATTCTTTATAGTTCTTAACTTGTTGAAGTAGTGAAATTATTTCATTTTCACTCTCTGCCATTTCTGGTATCTCCAAGCCTGAATGCTTGAAACCACAATGAACAAAACAGTTCTGAATTGTCTTACTGCTTATTTCTCACCAACTATCAGTAACATAAATAGCTGCTTTTCGAATGCAAACACACAATTGAAGCTATTTAAAAACTGTTCGCTCTAAGCACAGTGTAGTGTCTAACTGCCACACCAGATGTTAGTTAGAAACTGTTCGGCAATAGTCTCCTGCCCACAGTGTCCCAAAAACCACAGGGAATCCCAGTTACTCTCTCGATTGTTGTTCTATTCTTTAAGAGATGTCCCAAATAAGCGGCTGCCCCAATTAACCAGAATTCACTGTATAAAAAAAGCAAGGATGGAATGTTGAGGCTTTATAAGGCATTGGTCAGACCACATTTGGAGTACTGGGAGCAGTTTTGGGCTCCTTATCTAAGAAAAGATGTACTGGCATTGGAGAGGGTCCGGAGTAGATTCACGAGAATGATTCCAGGAATGAAAGGGTTAACATATGACTGTTTGATGGCTCTGGGCCTGTACTTGCTGGAACTCAGAAGAATGTGGGGGTGGGGAATCTCATTGAAACCTACCGAATACTGAAAGGCCTAGACAGAGTGGATATGAAGAGAATGTTTCCTATAGTGGGGGAGTCAAGGATCAGGGGACACAACCTCAGAATAGAGGAACTTAGAACAGAGATGAGGTGGAATTTCTTTAGCCTTAGCATGGTGAGTCCGGAATTTATTGCCACAGACGCCTGTAGAAGGCAAGTCATTGGGTCTGTTTCAAACCAGTCAATATGTTCTTAGTGGGGTGTGTCAGGAATGGACAGGAGGAGGAGTATAGGAAACTGATACAGGACTTTGTGATATGGTGCAACTCAAACTACCTGTGTCTCAATATCACCAAGACCAAGGAGATGGTGGTGGACTTTAGGAGATCTAGGCCTCATATGGAGCCAGTGATCATTAATGGAGAATGTGTGGAGCAGGTTAAGACCTACAAGTATCTGGGAGTACAGTTAGACGAGAAGCTAGACTGGACTGCCAACACAGATGCCTTGTGCAGGAAGGCACAGAGTCGACTGTACTTCCTAAGAAGGTTGGCGTCATTCAATGTCTGTAGTGAGATGCTGAAGATGTTCTATAGGTCAGTTGTGGAGAGCGCCCTCTTCTTTGTGGTGGCGTGTTGGGGAGGAAGCATTAAGAAGAGGGACGCCTCACGTCTTAATAAGCTGGTAAGGAAGGCGGGCTCTGTCGTGGGCAAAGTACTGGAGAGTTTAACATCGGTAGCTGAGCGAAGGGCGCTGAGTAGGCTACGGTCAATTATGGATAACTCTGAACATCCTCTACATAGCACCATCCAGAGACAGAGAAGCAGTTTCAGCGACAGGTTACTATCGATGCAATGCTCCTCAGACAGGATGAAGAGGTCAATACTCCCCAATGCCATTAGGCTTTACAATTCTACCGCCAGGACTTAAGAACTTTTTAAAAGCTATTATTAATGCTTTTTGAGATAGTGATTTAGATGCATATCATATTTTTTACTGAGTTAAGTATTGTATGTAATTAGTTTTGCTACAACAAGTGTATGGGACATTGGAAAAAAAGTTGAATTTCCCCATGGGGATGAATAAAGTATCTATCTATCTATCTATCTATCTATCTAATTAGTCAGAGCGTCAAAGGTTACGGGGAGAGGATGGGGAATGGGGTTGAGAGGGACAATAGATGAACCATGATGGAATGGTGGAACAGACTCAATGAACTGAATGGTCTAATTCTGTGCTTATGTCTTATGGTCTTGTGGTCAAGCTGCACACTGTTCTGCCTCCTTGTCCCATGGCGAACGAGTGACCTTGGGAGGGGTGCAATTACATTCCTCCCACTAATGTCTTACCTTGACCCATTCAGTATATGGTGTTGCTTGCTCTTCTTTGGATGAAAAAGCACAACCACGCACCTGGTGGGACAAAATAAAAATGGATGTAAGTTAGGATCAAGAAAAAACGAGGAGCTAACAGAGGTGTCTTAACCACCTGTGACACAGCCACAGTCATTCACTGTAAGAGTCCAGGAACGTGTAGCACAGGCAAAGGGAAAAGCACAGAAATAAGCACCTTGTACTTACCAATCTAGCAACTACAGGGAATATAGAGTTTAAAAAGCAAACAGAGTCATTTATTAAGCAAATAATCCGATTTTCTAAAAAAACAAAATTTAAACAGATTGTACAAAAATATCCATGGAGTTGTGCAATTTTAACTTTGATGCACTTTTGTCGTTATTAATATAATGTGTATTACACATTGAAGTGTGAATGAATAGCTTTAGATTTAGTCTGGTATACACAATGAGAGTGAAATAAAAGGTCTATTTCAATTAAAATGGGTGTTTCCTGTTTATTCCCCCCTTCTGTTTGAAAGCACCAGACAGTATTGTTTCACAGATCTACTCTGGAATTGGGGAAAACTGCAATCCAATACTGTATCCAGTGCATGGCAGTGAACAGCAAGTCGTTCAGTCTACAGTTCACAAGAAACTGCAGACAATGGAATCTGGAGCAACACCCAAAATACTGCAGAAACTCAGCAAGTCAGGCAGTATCTATGGAGGGAAATGGACAGTCAACAGTTCAGCCAGAAACCCTTCATCAGGACTAGAAAGAGGGGAGTTAACCAGTATATAAAGGTGGAGGATGGTCCATATGAGGAGAGTGATAGGCAGGTGATGGAGGGAGGGAGAGAGTTTATGAATGATGTCAGGAGTTGGCAGGTGATATGTAGAGCAGCAAAGGGACAATGAAGATGGAATCTGATAGGAGAGGACAGTACAACATTAACAGATCCCTTGCTAATGATGTCTACATCCCAATAAAGTAGTCAACCTGAAATGATTAGTGATGAATAGGATTGGTCTTAATGTCACTGGTATCTAATGTTGTTGAAATCTTATTGCTAACAATACAGGAGTTTAGTGTATTGATGCCTAATAGACAGTACTGTGCAAAAGTCTTAGGCACGTACATACAGCTAGGACTTTTGCACGGTACTGTAGTAATTTTATGTATTGCATAGTACTGCTGCCAGAAAAAAATTCTCATTACTTATGTGAGTGATGATAAACCTGATTCTGACATGGGTCTCTATTGTGGACTGAGAGTGGGATGGGGGTAGTGATTTCTGTATTGATCAATAAACCAAATGATTAGAATCAAATGATCTTGCCTGGTGTCTCTGGGCTGGGAGTGTCTGCACCCGCTCTACAACCACCCCCGTCCCTGACAAACTTTCTCTGCCACCCGTCCCACACCCCTCCTGTGGTGCTCAACCCCCGACGTTCCCAACATTCTTTGCTCCTGCCAGATTTAGAAACTTGCTCTTCGCTCCATGTAGACAAATACAGGAGTGTGCAGAAGTGTTAGGCACCCTGGGGGGGGGTGTGCGTGCGTGTGTGCGTGCGTGCGTGCGTGTTTGTGTGTGTATAAGACTTTTACGCAGTTCTGCAAGTAATCACAATATCAATAGTCTTGAAGTTACTACTATTAAAGATTCATCATTAGTCTCCAGTGATATCTTATCAATGTATTTAATATTAATACTCAATACAACAGAAGTCTTCACCTCCAATGTTACTGAATTTCTGAATGCATTGTCTCTAAACAGAATGAATGAGGTGTTGCTGCCAATATTGGTGGTTATTAATTCCTGCTCCCTGCTATGTAATACATTACTTTGCATTGTAATCCCACTGTTTTTAACATTAGTCTGTCACTGCCACTTTTCATCACAGATATAACCTCAATTTCTGAGAATTAATCTGCTCTGAATCAAAAAAAAAAGGCTTAATTAGTGGGAAGCTCAATTTGGGCAGTCTATCCCATAAGACGTATGTGATTAATGAAACTTAGGTTTAAATAAGAATTCAAGCCATCACGCCCGAAGAGACATGGGACTGCCATGAGTCACCCTGATCCAGGTGCCATTGTCGGGCGTATTCTGCACACTGGCAGAAACTGAATCAAATGTCATGACCTTCAACACTGGCTGTGAAACATGGAGTAATTCACCTGGAGATCAGGTGTAACATTAATGGTTTTAATTTCACTGACTGCCCGCACGGTCTGGTGCTTTGCAGACAGACAGCACTGTGGGTTCAACCCTGACCACAGCCTCTGAGATCAGGATTGAATCCAGGTCAGTGGAGCTACGGGACACCAACTCTACTGGCTGTGCCACTGTGGCATGCAGGCATGCCCATACCCTTGGGAAGAAGTATTCTTCCTTTCCGCAGTTCAGCCGAAGAGTAGCTGCCCCATTCATCGCCATTCCCCATGATGTCGGCTGCTGCTTTCATCCACTGCCTTTGTGCATTGGGATTGGGAGACAACCATTACTGATCTCCCTACTCCACTCTTCCAGCCTGTGCTCATGGCAGATCTGCCAGTCTGGGTAACTCAGCACATCTCATAAATCAAATTCAAGAACGTGAGTTCTATACAGATTATGCTGGTAGAGTGTGAGCTTTACTCACTTCAACTAATTGGCATGGAATTGGTTTAAATTTTGATTGACACACGAGATGACATCTGAAGACTAAATGCATTGTAAAAGTCCATGACAGTACACTGTTTTCCCACTGTTGTACAGAGTCAATGTGCTTGATAGAATTTGTCCCACTCAGTGACCAATTTCTGACAAACGCATTGATGACATCATCAAGTGTGCGAAATACGCTGGGCAATGGCCCCTACATTAGGATGACTCCTGATAATCCAGCTTCCCTTTTGGCACAATGGCTTGAAATTTTATTTAAACCTAAATTTTATTAAATCACATGGTTCTGAGCAGAGGTCGCTGGCTCAAAACATTGACTAGCTCCTCTTTTCACAGATGCTGTTTGATCGGCTGAGTTCTTACAGCATTTGTCTCACTAATCCTTAATAGTTGGACAGATCCCTGTTGATATACACAGTGACCACTTTATTAGATCTTCTCTGTGGATTGTCTCCTTGTCGTGGTGGAGAAGCTTGTGTGGTCCTGAAATCCCGAGAGCGATGCCGTCTGGAGCTATGCTCCTGGTAGGGTCACCCATGACGGTAAGGTCCCTGACAAAGAACAATCCAACCAAGACCTCGACAGTGGAACAGGCGGACGAAGTTACTTCAAATTCAACGGCTGTGAAGGCGGATGAAGGCTGCAACAAATCCATCAGCTCCAATCGTCGTGGTTTCCATGCCATTGGAATCAGTTGGTTGATTTGTGAAGTATCGTGTGCTTCTTGGAGTGCAACATCAAGTACACACTAAACAAATACACACACAGGCGTCTTCACTCCGTGGAAACGGAACGAAGACCATCATCCTCGACCTCGAGGGATAGCCAGGACGACGACAACTTTATTAGATACCTATTAAAGTGGTCAATGAGTGTATGTTCGTTGTCTTCTGCTGCTGTAGCCCATCCACTTCAAGGTTTGATATGTTGAGCATTCAGAGATGCTCTTCTGCACATCAACGTGGTAATGTGTGGTTATTTGAGATACTGCTGCCGTTTTGTCGAGCTTGAACCAGCCTGGTCATTCTCCTCTGACTTCTCTCGTTAACTGGGCGTTTTTGCCCACAGAACAGCTGCTCACTGATTTTGTTTTGTTTTTCGCACCACTCTCTGTAAATTCTCCACCAGGGGTCCCCAGTTAACGGTAGGGGCCCCAGCTCCAGGGACTGTTGTGCATGAAAATCCCAGGGGATCTGCAGTTTCTGAGATACTCAAACCACCCCATCTGGCACCAACAATCATTCCACGGTCAAAGTCACTTAGATCACATCTCATCCCCCGTTCTGATGTTTGGTCTGAACAACAACTGAACCTCTTGACCACGTCTGTATGCTTTTATGTATAGCTACTGCCACATGATTGGCTGATTAGATATTTCCATTAACAAACCCAATAAAGTGGGCACTGAGTATAAATTCTGATTCATCGGTCAGTAGCATGCCCCAATTCCTATACACGTTACAACTAAGAAACAGAAGAAAACTCTCTAACTGGTAGTGCTGATATCACTGTACTATCTAACTTGCTTGTAGCAGTCCCCATTGTTATGCGGAAGGGTTGGGAATCCTACCAGACACATGGGATCACGGGTTTACTCTTCCCCCTCTCTTCAGTAATGCATGCCATACATTGCGGTTTCACAAATCTTAAGCTAGCAGGTGTCCTACAAGAATGTCTGACTATGCGACAGTTCCCGGACAAGGTGCTGCTGTTCTGCTTCCATAACGAGCCGAACCAGTCCAACCAGTCCACTGCTTTTCTTTGTTTTACACCCAACAGGAAGAAGGGGTGATTTATGCCCAGGTAGAAAAGGGTTTCATTTTGCACCCAGCAGACACAGAAGGCAGGTGTGACTTAGTTGACTGCTGGCGTGATTCTGGTCTATTAACTACACAGACAAAATTAATTACCATAAGGAAAAAATGTGTTTTTCCTGCAATCCCTAAGGGCTATATTCCTCATTTTTCTCTTGCTATAAATAAGAAGCAAGATTATACCCCGAATTAAAACAAAAAATGCTACACTCAGCAGACCATGATAACACAGACAACAATTTTTTTTCGAAAATGTTTCTTCCTCAGGAATATCTTTTGTTTATGACAGACAGCTTGAAGCTGAACCCAAATATAATTTCAGACTACTTGTATCACGTAGGAATTTGGAGAAACGAGAAATTAACTTCTATTGAATATAATGTGTTTAATTGCATAACGGTGCTGACTCTTTGCAATAGTTCTACTAAGCTAAAAATGTTTTGTTGTTGATTTTCATTTGTACTCGGTGTCTGAGGCTTCTCACTCAAACATCCAACAATAATCATCCAGCATTGATGGATTCCAGTTGCCCTGATACTGTTTCTCCATGACCACAATGTCCTGGTGAAACCGTTCACCGTGCTCGTCACTGACAGTGCTAAGATTTGCAGGGAAGAGTCTAAATGGAAATGCAGAAAATTAATCTTCAGTGACGTGTTGCATTTCATGGTTTTGTATGCTTGAAGCATGTTGTCAACCTGCTGCACATGGTTTGGTGCTCTGTAGTTGCCAAGAAAATTTTCAACAACATCCTTAAATGCTTTCCATGTGATTTTCTCTGGTCCCACTAGAAGTTCTTTGAATTGCCTGGCAAAACTTACCTGTTTGATTTGTCGACCAATGAAAATGCCTTCCTTAATTTTGATGTAACACTTACCCAACAGGCTGGTATATGTCTAGGGGAAAAAAGAGATCCAGCCACACACCAACCCACCTCCCGTACACGCAGGTGCTGTGAAAATCACGTTTATGCCTCGCGGCCGCCAACAGTTTCAAACCCACAACAAATACCAGTATGAAATACACTTTAAAGAGTTTACTAAAATTAAAAGAGTATTAGGCAATACAATATGTATATATATATACAAGAAAAAAACAAAAGGCGCCAACTTATCGAAGTTCAGTCAGTTTAGTGCACATCGGTGGAGCTCATCCAGCGAACCATTCGACTCCTCAGTGGTCGTCCTCCCGAAACTCCCACTTCGGACTTCCCGGTGGTCGTCCGAGCGCACGTCCTCCTTCCTCGGCGTCTTCCTCCGGACTCCCCCAAGCCCGCGCAACCCCTCCCCCAAGTTCCCAGCCTCACAAAACACAATAACACTCGCCATTGATTAACAAATGAATACAATTACCATATCAGCCATTCTAAAGCGAAACAATGGCAAGAGAAACTTTTAACAGACAAAGAAGCATTCTTACTCGTAACAAACCAAAGAAGCCCTTTTTAGTAACATACACAGGACATTGTACATTGACATCAGTTATTCTGACTTGAATTGAAATAACAAATGTAGACAATTTTACAAAAATGGTGCATGATGGGGAAATTTCATAGTGATTTCCATGATTAGGAGCCCAAAATCCATAAGATATACCCAAAAGTGTTCGGGAAGCAAAGTCTTTGTTGTCCATTGTAAGTACAAGAGTTTCTGCAGATGCTGGAAATCCAGAGCAACACACAAAATGCTGGAGGGACTCAGCAGGTCAGGCAGGATCTACGGAAATGAATAAACAGTTGAAGTTTCAGGCTGAGACCCTTCTTCAGTGCCATAATGAAGTACTTTGAGAAGTTGGTTGTCTCTAGGATTAACTCCTGCCTGAGCAAGGACCTGGACCCACTATAATTCATTTGTTTCTACATTGTTTCCACTACTACAATAGTGACTAACCTTCAAAGTCCTGAGGCTGTGAAAGGCACTATATCAATGCAAGTCCTTTCCTTTTACAGAATAACGCAATAAGCAAAAGCAGATGGAGGCCAGTCAGTCAGTCCTTCAATTTGTATGACCACTCGACAAAATCATGCTGATTTTCACTTTCTGTCTGATTCTTTCATCTCAACTCTGAATGGCCAAAATTAATTCTCGGCTCTCCGGCATCCTGTCAATCCTTATCAAAATCTAGTGCCTTGATAAGATCATATCTTCATCTATTCCTCTCTGGAGAGTCCGAATACTCTCTATTCACTCCTTCCTCACTGACAACACTCTTCTTTCCCGTATTTACACCAGCGTACTGTATAACCAGGAATTTGACAGGTGAGACTAAGTGACTGAGAATGGGTTTTTTGATGCAATGACTTTTGAAAAAGTTTCGTTCTGGGTGCTTCCTAGAGAGAGTCATCAGTATGGAAATAGGCGATTCAGTCCACCACATCAATGCTAATCATTAAGCACCCGCTTACAGCAGCTAACTGACCTCTAAACCTGCACAACTTTACGATGAGAGAGGATGACTCTCGGGGAAAATTCACAGCGAAACTCCCAAGAAGAGCATGCAAGCTCAACCAGAGGGCAGGATTGAACCCGGGTAGACCACTGGCAGTACCACTGCGACGTCCATAAGGAACGTGTCTTTAACGAAACGCACGTACCAGAGGAACATCAAATGACATCAATCCTAACGTCACTGTTGGCTCAGCCGTAGACCTTCTTGGCAGCTCTGCCATTCACCACCTACCTTCTACCCCCATGTCATGTCCTAATGCCATTTCCTTTCAGTAGGTAAAAATCTAGCGACCTCTATTTTCAATATGCTCAACAAGTAAGCTTCTGCAACACTTTTGGTAAGACAAATCCAAAGGCTTTCCCATATGGGTTTAGAAATTCTTCCCCAGCTTTGTCCTGAACTGCTGAACTCTCATTCCCCCCTATACCCCAGTCAGGGTGAAATCTTATTCACCTCAATACCCCAGTCAGGGTGAAATCTCATTCACCTCAATACCCCAGTCAGGGTGAAATCTCATTCACCCCAATACCCCATCAGGGTGAAATCTCATTCCTCCAATAACTCAGTCAGGGTGAAATCTCACTCCCCCAATACCCCAGTCAGGGTGAAATCTTATTCCCCCCCCCATACCCCAGTCAGGGTGAAATCTCATTCACCCCAATACCCCATCAGGGTGAAATCTTATTCCTCCCCCTATACCCCAGTCAGGGTGAAATCTCATTCCCCCAATACCCCATCAGGGTGAAATCTTATTCCCCCTATACCCCAGTCAGGGTGAAATCTCATTCACCCCAATACCCCATCAGGGTGAAATCTTATTCCCCCCTATACCCCAGTCAGGGTGAAATCTCAATCCCCCCCATACCCCAGTCAGGGTGGAATCTCATTCCTCCTTATACCCCAGTCAGGGTGAATTCTGATTCCCCCCTTATACCCCAGACAGGGTAGCATCAGCTCAGCAACCTAGCATAACCACTCCAGAATTTTGTATGCTTCAATGCAATCACATCTAATTCTTCGAAACTCAAGAGAGCATAGGCCAAGTCTGCCCAGTCTGCCCAGTCTGCCATCACACGGGAAACCATCATCCCGGCACAGTAATCCAGTGAATGGATGCTACATTCCCCATATTGCAAGTACACTCAATGTCCACTTTATTAGGTACACCTGTACGTCTGCTCGTTAATGCAAATACCTAATCAGCCAATCGTGTGGCAGCAACTCAATGCAGAAAAGCATGCAGACGTGGTGAGGAGGTTCAGTTGTTGTTCAGACCAAACATCAGAATGGGGAAGAAAGTGACCCTGACTGTAGAATGGTTGCTGGTGTCAGATAGGCTGGTTTGAGTATCTCAAAACTGCTGATCTTCTGAGATTTTCCTGCACAACAAACTTCAAAATTCAAAGTACATTTATTATCAAAGTCTGTATACATTATATAACCTTGAATTTTGTCTTACAGGCAGCTACAAAACAAAGAAACACAAAAGCACCCATTTAAAAAAAAGACTATCAAACACCCAATGTGCAGAGAAAAAGAACAAATCCCACAAACAATAAAATTAAGCAAATAGCATTCAGAACAAAAGTGAGGCGCGAAGCCTAAAGCAGCCAGAGCAGGCCGCAGCCTCAGCCTCAGTTCGGCACAGAGTCAAGTAAATGTTGCAGAGCAGCCAGCAAAACCTGCCTGACCATCACCTTTTCAATCTGGCCCAGCACTTAAATCATCCAAGTGTCAGGTCACTCCCTGCTCCAGGACCTGGGCCCTGTTGTTTCGATACACTCTGGGCCTGGACCCCGCCAAATTGGCCTGGTGCATAGATTGATCAAATTTCGGCACTTTTCTCACTCTCAGTTTAGGTGGATAGGCCCCGACTTTTCCTCAACTCTGCTTGCCCTGACTTTGCCTAGCCTCCACTCGGCCTCGCCTCGACTTGCTCTTGTACCCCGCTCACTTCAACCCTTGACTCTTCCTTGCCTCCACCTGGCTCTCCATTGTTCACGGCGATCGTTTACCAGGAATTTTCTCTGTACTCTTTTCAACCTCATTGATATCTTTCCTATAGGTAGGTGACCAAAACTGCAGACAATACTCCAAATTAGGCCTCACCAACGTCATAGACAACTTCCAACATAACATCGAAACTCCCGTACACAGTACTTTGATTTATGAAGGCCAATGTGCCACAGGTTTTCTCTGTGACACCACTTACATGGAATTATGGATCTGTATTCCCAGCCTCTGGAGTTTACAGAGGATAGTGTGGAGAAAACAAAAAAAAATCTAGTGAGCGGCAGTTCTGTAGACAAAGCTGTGTTATTGTTAGTGAGGGAGGTCAGAGGAGAATGGCCAGGCTGGTTCAAACTGACACGAAGGCAACAGTAACTCAAACAACCACATGTTAAAACAGTGGTGTGCAGAAGAGCATCTCTTAAACCACAATGTGTCCACCCTTGAAGTGGATGGGCTACATTACCACCAACATATACTCCGTGGCCACTGTTTTATGTAGAGAAGGTACCTAAACATACTCTTCATTCAGGACTCCAGACCAGTACAAAATGCTCCAAATATGAAGTCACAACAAAGTTACAGTAAGGCATTTCCAGTCTTAGACACAAATGCTTTTGCGATAAAGGCCTACCCACTACTGCAGAATTTTCATCGACAAACGTCTCAGGCCCTCCCCTCTTCATTGAAATCACCTTTATCCCAATGTGGAGTTCCAGAAGCTGCAGGATTTAGACCAACCAGAAACATATGTTTCTAATCACGAACAAGAGAAAATCTGCAGATGCTGGAAATCCAAGCTGGAGGAACTCAGCAGGCCAGGCAGCATCTGTGGAAAAGAGCACAGTCGACGTTTCGGGCCGAGACCCTTCGGTAGGACAGTCAGGAAGGTCCATGACTCGGGAGTACAGGCAAGAGAACATCTATCTTTTCAATGGCACGGATCCCAGTTGGCTATTTTGAAAAATCTGCTCTGAAACGGAGATGATTCGTGACAACGGCCATCTTCCTTTGTACAAAGTATGGGCTGAGAGCACCTCCTTCGATTCACATTGATTTCGATCATACTTGTGCAGCCTCTTGCTGTTGAGGGCAGATACTCTTACCTCACCCTGAGTTCACTTCCCTTTCTGTTTTTATATCGCAGCTTCATGGAGGCCGGAAGACAAACATCCCTGTGGTGGAACCACAAGGGAACAATACACACCAGACTACTGTCACTAATTGTCTCCTGACAGCTGCCCAGTATCAGAAATGTTGTAAATTTTTACCTCTGGAAAATCACGTTCCATTTTCACCGAGCTGATCATTAAATTCCGTAGCATCCAAGGACTGACAGCAACGTGCAGTTTACTGGCCCCTGTCTCTCCCTCTACTCTCAGTCCTGTTGCAGGGTCTCAACCCAAAATGTCAACAGTCTGTTTCCCGAAAAATGCTGCTTTACCTGCTGTGGAAGATTGTTTATCGATCTCGGAATCCATTCGTTCCTGTTACCCAGCGTACAGGAGCTGATACTGAGGCACACACAAGCTGTAATAGAAGAGTTCTCTTCACAAAGAAAGTTTTGCTCCAGTATGGGTTGTCCCTGGGTTATTATAGACAATCTAGAGAGAGCCATCTCCTAAGTATTATTAAATTCAAAAGTACAAACTTGTGTCCATTTGTACAAACAGCAAAACTAGTTTCCTCTTTACCTCCCTGCTGTTTATTTTATCAGTATTATGTACCTTTGATGCCATTCATTACAATAATGTGGAGGTATGGTTACCTCATTGAGCGATTTTTATGTACTTTACAACTTACTGGCAAAATCAAGAAATGGAACCTGTTCAGCATCCTTGGCCTGTCCCTATATTAATCTTGCGTTGTGAATGGCTTATGTATAATGCAGCCCTGCTTTACACTTTCCTTCAAACCATTCAACCGGATAATCGTGGGAATCCATTCCAGTGCTGTGTTTTCATCAGCTAGATTTCAAACAACATAGTCCCTCAGGGTCGGGTGAGGCGCAGCCTCCCCGTGACAGACTTTCTAGCCGCTGGGGACACTCTCAATAAGCTGACACAGTGACAGGAAGCCCATGCTCCTTTGCACAGCTCAAGTACAACATAGAAACAGGCCCTTCAGCCCATTTAATCCATGCCTAGTCCCATCAACCTGCACCAGAACCACCTCCATACCCCTGCCATTCATACACTTGTAATGCCCTGGTTAAGAATTCTGCTGCTGTGCTGTAGGCATTTCATTTTAGCAGTTTTCTGCAAAAGCAGCGTGTCCTGCTGGTAGAAAGTCTTGGTTTCGGCTAAAGATAAGAAATCATGTTGTTCAACTTAGGAACGTTGTGTCAGCCAATCAGGATGTGGGATCAGGAGGAGGTTCTAGAGGGAGCTGGGCAGAGAGAGATCTGTGTCAGAGAGTAGTTTGATTTGGGGTCTTTAGGGCGGGAGCTGCGGAGCGGGACACAGGGGAAGATGCTGTGGGGAGGAGATCCCCATTGCAAGAAGTGCATTGTGCAGATGAATGGCACAAAGGAGGAAGGGCCAATACTCCTGAGAGGGAGCCGGTCTGTTCAAGATGGTCTTCGAGGTAGGTTCAGAATATGCTGGGTGCTTTCACGCAGACCATGGGTGCAACGTGTGAGTAAGAGGTACACCCCATCTACTCCAGTATGAGCTCCAACACTGTGTGCGTATTGGACTGGTTTAACTGTAATGAGCCCTTTTACTTTTCTTTCCTTTTTCCTATTAACTGTTTGAAAAAGCTAAGATTGGTAAAATTTCTTTATAATTTTATGTGGTGTACGATCTGTTATTTCTTGCTGACCGATAATTGTGTATGGGCAGTATTTACACAGCTTTCATTCAAATCGAGTTTCCTTTCATTAGAACATTACGAGGTTCCTGTTGGTTGAACCCCAAATCGTACCGACCCTAGGCGTGTGTCGCTTATGGAAGGTGGCCTTCTCACTGCTGAGTCCTGTGGCTGTTGGCAGTTAGCTAACGAGCCAAGTTTGTATATGAGTCCCGGTGACAGGGTTACATACCTGTCTAAACTCCTCTTAACTGTTGAAATTGAATTCGCATGCACCATTTGCAGTGGCAGCTCGTTCCATCTCTCATGACCCTCTGAGTTAAGAAGTTTCCCCTCACATTCCCCGTAAACTTTTCACTGTTCATCCTTAACCCATGACCTCTAGTTGTAGTCCCATACAGCCTCAGTGGTAAAAGCCTGCTTGTATTTACCCCATCTATACCCCTCACAATTTTGTATACCTCTATCAAATCTCCTCTCATTCTTCTATGTTCCAAGGAATAAAGTCCTAACTTATTCAATCATTCCTTGTAGCTCAAGTCCTGCAGTCCTGGCAACAAACATCCTTGTAAATTTTCTCTGTACTCTTTCAACCTTGGTTACGTCTTTCCGGTAGGTATGCGACTAAAATTGTACACAATACTCTAAATTAGGCCTCACCAGCATTGTTTACAATGAGATGTACAGGAAGATGTTGTTTCCTGCTGCACCTCCAACACTGCCCTCAAGACAGCTGCTGGGTCATCAGCCTGGGACTACCTGCTCCTTAATGCTTCTCTCCAACCTAACATCCCGTCTCCTGTACTCAACACTTTGATTTATGAAGTCCAATGTGCCAAAAGCTTTCTTTACAACCCTACCTACCTGTACCACCACCTTCAGTGAATTATGGACCTGTATTCCCAGGACCCTTTGTTCTACCATTCACTGTAAGACCTATCCTGGTTGGTCTAACCGGTGCAACCCCGCAGACTTGCCATCTGCCATTTTTCAGCCCATTGTTCCAACTGTTCCTGATCCCGCTGCAAGCTCTGATAGTCTTCCTTGCTGTCCACCACACGCCCAATCTTGGTGTCATCCGCAATCTTGCTGATCCACTTGACCACATTATCATCCAGATGGTTGATGTAGATGACAGACAGCAATGGACTCAGCCCCAGTAACTGCAGCATTCCACTGGTCACAGGCCTCCAGTCAGAGAAGCAACTGTGTACTACCACTCTCTGGCTCCTCCCACAAAGCCAATGTCCAATCCAATTTACTACCTCATCTTGAGTGCCAAGCGACTGAACCTTCTTGACCAGACTAGAATCAACTCCTGTCTCAGCAAGGTCCTGGACCCAATGCAATTTGCCTATTGCCACAATAGATCTACGGCAGATGTGATCTCATTGACTCTTCGTGCAGCCCTGGACCACCTGGACAATACTAATACTTATGTCAGGCTGCTGTTAATTGACTAGAGCTCAGTGCTTAACACATCATTCCCACAGTTCTGATTGAAAAGCTACAGAACCTGGGCCTCTGTACCTCCCTCTGCAACTGGATCCTCAGCTTCCTCACCTGAAGACCACAGTCTGTGTGGATTGGTAATAACATCTCCACCTTGCTGATGATCAACACTGGTGCACCTCAGGGATGTGTGCTTAGCCCACTGCTCTACTCTCTCTACACCCACGAATGTATGGCTAGGCATGGCTCAAATGCCATCTATAAGTTGCTGATGACATAACTATTGTTGGCAGAACTTCAGATGGTGATGAGAAAGTGCAAAGGAGCGAGCTAGATCAGGTAGTTGAGTGGTGTCACAGCAACTCAACGTCAATAAGTCTAAAGATTGTGGATTTCAGCAAGAGTAGGACAAGGGAAGACACACCAGTCCTCATAGAGGGATCAGAAGTGGAAAGAGTGAACAATTTCAAGTTCCTTGGTGTCAACATCTCTGAGGATCTATCCTGGGCCCAACATATTGATGCAGTTACAAAGAAGACACAACAGCGGCTGTATTTCATGAGGAGTTTGAGAAGATTTGGTATTTCGCCAAAGGTACTGGCAAATTTCTCCAGGTGTACCATGGAGAGCATTCCGACTGGCTGCATCACCGTCCGTTATGGACTCAATCAGAGATATCCAGGACCCTGACAAATCAATCCATAATCCAGGAATCATCTCTGCTGTACTCCCCTTCATTATGCTGTCCTGCAGATCAGGCAGAGACGGAAATGAACAGCGTTCCCAGAAACCTGCTCTTGAACACTATGCTGGAAGGAGCAGTGCCTGCGGGGCCCAGAAAAGGGCAGGGGATAGGGGAACAGATGGGATAAATAGCCCACAGGCAGCTACTGTTCAGGCACGCACTTTCAAACCATCCATTAGTTATTAGCAATGATAAATATAGGTGGACCTTAAGCTTCCCCACCCCCAACATCTTAGAGGTAGGAGCTGATTGTCAAACGTGGCTCAGATTTATTTTGAGACACATCGATAAAGTACTGCAGAAATACAAGCTCTTCGTTTAAAGATTAGCTTTAGTTGACACATGCACCAAACATACAGTGAAATGCATCAGTTGTGTCAATGGGCAATGCAGTCCAAGGATGTGCCACACTTCTGATGTCAATTCAGCATGCCCACGACTCAGTAACCCTAACCACAGACTGCACGTCTTTCAATGCGGCAGAAAACCAGAGCTCTCGCAAGCTCAGGGTCATGTACAACATGCAGACTGACAATAATGTTACTTTGAATCTTTGAAACCTACACATTTACGGGCAGGACATACAAACTCCTTACGGACAGCAGTGGGAATCAAATGCCGAACGGTTATCACTGGCGCTGTAAAACGGTTGTGCTAGCGGCTACACTACCGAGAACTCCTTCAATATCCCAGTCAGCTCACCCCACTCTCCCCTCACTCTGCCCTTCAATATCCCAGTCAGCTCACCCCACTCTCCCCTCACTCCCTTCATTATCCCAGTCAGCTCACCCCACTCTCCCCTCACTCCCTTCAATATCCCAGTCAGCTCACCCCACTCTCCCCTCACTCCCTTCAATATCCCAGTCAGCTCACCCCACTCGCCCCTCACTCCCTTCAATATCCCAGTCAGCTCACCCCACTCTCCCCTCACTCCCTTCAATATCCCAGTCAGCTCACCCCACTCCCCCCTCACTCCCTTCAATATCCCAGTCAGCTCACCCCACTCTCCCCTCACTCCCTTCAATATCCCAGTCAGCTCACCCCACTCTCCCCTCACTCCCTTCAATATCCCAGTCAGCTCACCCCACTCCCCCCTCACTCTGCCCTTCAATATCCCAGTCAGCTCACCCCACTCTCCCCTCACTCCCTTCAATATCCCAGTCAGCTCACCCCATTCTCCCCTCACTCCCTTCAATATCCCAGTCAGCTCACCCCACTCTCCCCTCACTCTGCCCTTCAATATCCCAGTCAGCTCACCCCACTCCCCCCTCACTCCCTTCAATATCCCAGTCAGCTCACCCCACTCTCCCCTCACTCTGCCCTTCAAAATCCCAGTCAGCTCACCCCACTCTCCCCTCACTCTACCCTTCAATATCCCAGTCAGCTCAACCCCACTCTCCCCTCACTCTGCCCTTCAATATCCCAGTCAGCTCACCCCACTCTCCCCTCACTCCCTTCAATATCCCAGTCAGCTCACCCCACTCTCCCCTCACTCTGCCCTTCAATATCCCAGTCAGCTCACCCCACTCTCCCCTCACTCCCTTCAATATCCCAGTCAGCTCACCCCACTCTCCCCTCACTCCCTTCAATATCCCAGTCAGCTCACCCCACTCTCCCCTCACTCCCTTCAGTATCCCAGTCAGCTCACCCCACTCTCCCCTCACTCTGCCCTTCAATATCCCAGTCAGCTCACCCCACTCTCCCCTCACTCTGCCCTTCAAAATCCCAGTCAGCTCACCCCACTCTCCCCTCACTCTACCCTTCAATATCCCAGTCAGCTCAACCCCACTCTCCCCTCACTCTGCCCTTCAATATCCCAGTCAGCTCACCCCACTCTCCCCTCACTCCCTTCAATATCCCAGTCAGCTCACCCCACTCCCCCCTCACTCCCTTCAATATCCCAGTCAGCTCACCCCACTCTCCCCTCACTCTGCCCTTCAATATCCCAGTCAGCTCACCCCACTCCCCCCTCACTCTGCCCTTCAATATCCCAGTCAGCTCACCCCACTCTCCCCTCACTCTGCCCTTCAATATCCCAGTCAGCTCACCCCACTCTCCCCTCACTCCCTTCAATATCCCAGTCAGCTCACCCCACTCTCCCCTCACTCCCTTCAATATCCCAGTCAGCTCACCCCACTCTCCCCTCACTCCCTTCAGTATCCCAGTCAGCTCACCCCACTCTCCCCTCACTCTGCCCTTCAATATCCCAGTCAGCTCACCCCACTCTCCCCTCACTCCCTTCAATATCCCAGTCAGCTCACCCCACTCTCCCCTCACTCTGCCCTTCAAAATCCCAGTCAGCTCACCCCACTCTCCCCTCACTCTACCCTTCAATATCCCAGTCAGCTCAACCCCACTCTCCCCTCACTCTGCCCTTCAATATCCCAGTCAGCTCACCCCACTCTCCCCTCACTCCCTTCAATATCCCAGTCAGCTCACCCCACTCCCCCCTCACTCCCTTCAATATCCCAGTCAGCTCACCCCACTCTCCCCTCACTCTGCCCTTCAATATCCCAGTCAGCTCACCCCACTCCCCCCTCACTCTGCCCTTCAATATCCCAGTCAGCTCACCCCACTCTCCCCTCACTCTGCCCTTCAATATCCCAGTCAGCTCAACCCCACTCTCCCCTCACTCTGCCCTTCAATATCCCAGTCAGCTCACCCCACTCTCCCCTCACTCCCTTCAGTATCCCAGTCAGCTCAACCCCACTCTCCCCTCACTCTGCCCTTCAATATCCCAGTCAGCTCACCCCACTCTCCCCTCACTCCCTTCAATATCCCAGTCAGCTCACCCCACTCTCCCCTCACTCCCTTCAATATCCCAGTCAGCTCACCCCACTCTCCCCTCACTCTGCCCTTCAATATCCCAGTCAGCTCAACCCCACTCTCCCCTCACTCTGCCCTTCAATATCCCAGTCAGCTCACCCCACTCTCCCCTCACTCCCTTCAGTATCCCAGTCAGCTCACCCCACTCTCCCCTCACTCTGCCCTTCAATATCCCAGTCAGCTCACCCCACTCTCCCCTCACTCCCTTCAATATCCCAGTCAGCTCACCCCACTCTCCCCTCACTCCCTTCAATATCCCAGTCAGCTCACCCCACTCTCCCCTCACTCTGCCCTTCAATATCCCAGTCAGCTCACCCCACTCCCCCCTCACTCTGCCCTTCAATATCCCAGTCAGCTCACCCCACTCTCCCCTCACTCCCTTCAATATCCCAGTCAGCTCACCCCACTCTCCCCTCACTCCCTTCAATATCCCAGTCAGCTCACCCCACTCTCCCCTCACTCTGCCCTTCAATATCCCAGTCAGCTCACCCCACTTTCCCCTCACTCCCTTCAATATCCCAGTCAGCTCACCCCACTCTCCCCTCACTCTGCCCTTCAATATCCCAGTCAGCTCACCCCACTCTCCCCTCACTCCCTTCAATATCCCAGTCAGCTCACCCCACTCTCCCCTCACTCCCTTCAATATCCCAGTCAGCTCACCCCACTCTCCCCTCACTCCCTTCAATATCCCAGTCAGCTCACCCCACTCTCCCCTCACTCCCTTCAATATCCCAGTCAGCTCACCCCACTCTCCCCTCACTCCCTTCAATATCCCAGTCAGCTCACCCCACTCTCCCCTCACTCCCTTCAATATCCCAGTCAGCTCACCCCACTCTCCCCTCACTCTGCCCTTCAATATCCCAGTCAGCTCACCCCACTCTCCCCTCACTCCCTTCAATATCCCAGTCAGCTCACCCCACTCTCCCCTCACTCCCTTCAATATCCCAGTCAGCTCACCCCACTCTCCCCTCACTCCCTTCAATATCCCAGTCAGCTCACCCCACTCTCCCCTCACTCCCTTCAATATCCCAGTCAGCTCACCCCACTCTCCCCTCACTCCCTTCAATATCCCAGTCAGCTCACCCCACTCTCCCCTCACTCCCTTCAATATCCCAGTCAGCTCACCCCACTCTCCCCTCACTCCCTTCAATATCCCAGTCAGCTCACCCCACTCTCCCCTCACTCCCTTCAATATCCCAGTCAGCTCACCCCACTCTCCCCTCACTCCCTTCAATATCCCAGTCAGCTCACCCCACTCTCCCCTCACTCTGCCCTTCAATATCCCAGTCAGCTCACCCCACTCTCCCCTCACTCTGCCCTTCAATATCCCAGTCAGCTCACCCCACTCTCCCCTCACTCTGCCCTTCAATATCCCAGTCAGCTCACCCCACTCTCCCCTCACTCCCTTCAATATCCCAGTCAGCTCACCCCACTCTCCCCTCACTCTGCCCTTCAATATCCCAGTCAGCTCACCCCACTCTCCCCTCACTCTGCCCTTCAATATCCCAGTCAGCTCACCCCACTCTCCCCTCACTCTGCCCTTCAATATCCCAGTCAGCTCACCCCACTCTCCCCTCACTCCCTTCATTATCCCAGTCAGCTCACCCCACTCTCCCCTCACTCCCTTCAATATCCCAGTCAGCTCACCCCACTCTCCCCTCACTCTGCCCTTCAATATCCCAGTCAGCTCACCCCACTCTCCCCTCACTCCCTTCAATATCCCAGTCAGCTCACCCCATTCTCCCCTCACTCTGCCCTTCAATATCCCAGTCAGCTCACCCCACTCTCCCCTCACTCCCTTCAATATCCCAGTCAGCTCACCCCACTCTCCCCTCACTCTGCCCTTCAATATCCCAGTCAGCTCACCCCACTCTCCCCTCACTCCCTTCAATATCCCAGTCAGCTCACCCCACTCTCCCCTCACTCCCTTCAATATCCCAGTCAGCTCACCCCACTCTCCCCTCACTCTGCCCTTCAATATCCCAGTCAGCTCACCCCACTCTCCCCTCACTCTGCCCTTCAATATCCCAGTCAGCTCACCCCACTCTCCCCTCACTCCCTTCAGTATCCCAGTCAGCTCACCCCACTCTCCCCTCACTCTGCCCTTCAATATCCCAGTCAGCTCACCCCACTCTCCCCTCACTCCCTTCAATATCCCAGTCAGCTCACCCCACTCTCCCCTCACTCTGCCCTTCAATATCCCAGTCAGCTCACCCCACTCTCCCCTCACTCCCTTCAATATCCCAGTCAGCTCACCCCATTCTCCCCTCACTCTGCCCTTCAATATCCCAGTCAGCTCACCCCACTCTCCCCTCACTCCCTTCAATATCCCAGTCAGCTCACCCCACTCTCCCCTCACTCTGCCCTTCAATATCCCAGTCAGCTCACCCCACTCTCCCCTCACTCCCTTCAATATCCCAGTCAGCTCACCCCACTCTCCCCTCACTCTGCCCTTCAATATCCCAGTCAGCTCACCCCACTCTCCCCTCACTCTGCCCTTCAATATCCCAGTCAGCTCACCCCACTCTCCCCTCACTCTGCCCTTCAATATCCCAGTCAGCTCACCCCACTCTCCCCTCACTCCCTTCAATATCCCAGTCAGCTCACCCCACTCTCCCCTCACTCCCTTCAATATCCCAGTCAGCTCACCCCACTCTCCCCTCACTCCCTTCAATATCCCAGTCAGCTCACCCCACTCTCCCCTCACTCTGCCCTTCAATATCCCAGTCAGCTCACCCCACTCTCCCCTCACTCTGCCCTTCAATATCCCAGTCAGCTCACCCCACTCTCCCCTCACTCTGCCCCTTCAATATCCCAGTCAGCTCACCCCACTCTCCCCTCACTCCCTTCAATATCCCAGTCAGCTCACCCCACTCTCCCCTCACTCTGCCCTTCAATATCCCAGTCAGCTCACCCCACTCTCCCCTCACTCCCTTCAATATCCCAGTCAGCTCACCCCACTCTCCCCTCACTCCCTTCAATATCCCAGTCAGCTCACCCCACTCTCCCCTCACTCCCTTCAGTATCCCAGTCAGCTCACCCCACTCTCCCCTCACTCTGCCCTTCAATATCCCAGTCAGCTCACCCCACTCTCCCCTCACTCCCTTCAATATCCCAGTCAGCTCACCCCACTCTCCCCTCACTCTGCCCTTCAAAATCCCAGTCAGCTCACCCCACTCTCCCCTCACTCTGCCCTTCAAAATCCCAGTCAGCTCACCCCACTCTCCCCTCACTCCCTTCAATATCCCAGTCAGCTCACCCCACTCTCCCCTCACTCCCTTCAGTATCCCAGTCAGCTCACCCCACTCTCCCCTCACTCTGCCCTTCAATATCCCAGTCAGCTCACCCCACTCTCCCCTCACTCCCTTCAATATCCCAGTCAGCTCACCCCACTCTCCCCTCACTCCCTTCAATATCCCAGTCAGCTCACCCCACTCTCCCCTCACCTCCCTTCAATATCCCAGTCAGCTCACCCCACTCTCCCCTCACTCCCTTCAATATCCCAGTCAGCTCACCCCACTCTCCCCTCACTCCCTTCAATATCCAGGTCAGCTCACCCCACTCTCCCCTCACTCCCTTCATTATCCCAGTCAGCTCACCCCACTCTCCCCTCACTCCCTTCAATATCCCAGTCAGCTCACCCCACTCTCCCCTCACTCCCTTCAATATCCCAGTCAGCTCACCCCACTCTCCCCTCACTCCCTTCAATATCCCAGTCAGCTCACCCCACTCTCCCCTCACTCTCTTCAATATCCCAGTCAGCTCACCCCACTCTCCCCTCACTCTGCCCTTCAATATCCCAGTCAGCTCACCCCACTCTCCCCTCACTCCCTTCAATATCCCAGTCAGCTCACCCCACTCTCCCCTCACTCTGCCCTTCAATATCCCAGTCAGCTCACCCTACTCTCCCCTCACTCCCTTCAATATCCCAGTCAGCTCACCCCACTCTCCCTCACTCCCTTCAATATCCCAGTCAGCTCACCCCACTCTCCCCTCACTCTGCCCTTCAATATCCCAGTCAGCTCACCCCCACTCTCCCCCTCACTCTGCCCTTCAAAATCCCAGTCAGCTCACCCCACTCTCCCCTCACTCTGCCCTTCAATATCCCAGTCAGCTCACCCCACTCTCCCCTCACTCCCTTCAATATCCCAGTCAGCTCACCCCACTCTCCCCTCACTCCCTTCAATATCCCAGTCAGCTCACCCCATTCTCCCCTCACTCTGCCCTTCAATATCCCAGTCAGCTCACCCCACTCTCCCCTCACTCCCTTCAATATCCCAGTCAGCTCACCCCACTCTCCCCTCACTCTGCCCTTCAATATCCCAGTCAGCTCACCCCACTCTCCCCTCACTCCCTTCAATATCCCAGTCAGCTCACCCCACTCTCCCCTCACTCCCTTCAATATCCCAGTCAGCTCACCCCACTCTCCCCTCACTCTGCCCTTCAATATCCCAGTCAGCTCACCCCACTCTCCCCTCACTCCCTTCAATATCCCAGTCAGCTCACCCCACTCTCCCCTCACTCCCTTCAATATCCCAGTCAGCTCACCCCACTCTCCCCTCACTCCCCTTCAATATCCCAGTCAGCTCACCCCCACTCTCCCCTCACTCTCTTTCAATATCCCAGTCAGCTCACCCCACTCTCCCCTCACTCTGCCCTTCAATATCCCAGTCAGCTCACCCCACTCTCCCCTCACTCTGCCCTTCAATATCCCAGTCAGCTCACCCCACTCTCCCCTCACTCTGCCCTTCAATATCCCAGTCAGCTCACCCCACTCTCCCCTCACTCCCTTCAGTATCCCAGTCAGCTCACCCCACTCTCCCCTCACTCCCTTCAATATCCCAGTCAGCTCACCCCCACTCTCCCCTCACTCTGCCCTTCAATATCCCAGTCAGCTCACCCCACTCTCCCCTCACTCCCTTCAATATCCCAGTCAGCTCACCCCACTCTCCCCTCACTCTGCCCTTCAATATCCCAGTCAGCTCACCCCACTCTCCCCCTCACTCTGCCCTTCAATATCCCAGTCAGCTCACCCCACTCTCCCCTCACTCTGCCCTTCAATATCCCAGTCAGCTCACCCCACTCTCCCCTCACTCCCTTCAGTATCCCAGTCAGCTCACCCCACTCTCCCCCTCACTCCCTTCAATATCCCAGTCAGCTCACCCCACTTTCCCCTCACTCCCTTCAATATCCCAGTCAGCTCACCCCACTCTCCCCTCACTCCCTTCAATATCCCAGTCAGCTCACCCCACTCTCCCCTCACTCTGCCCTTCAATATCCCAGTCAGCTCACCCCACTCTCCCCCTCACTCCCTTCAATATCCCAGTCAGCTCACCCCACTCTCCCCTCACTCTGCCCTTCAATATCCCAGTCAGCTCACCCCACTCTCCCCTCACTCTGCCCTTCAATATCCCAGTCAGCTCACCCCACTCTCCCCTCACTCTGCCCTTCAATATCCCAGTCAGCTCACCCCACTTTCCCCTCACTCTGCCCTTCAATATCCCAGTCAGCTCACCCCACTCTCCCCTCACTCCCTTCAATATCCCAGTCAGCTCACCCCACTCTCCCCTCACTCTGCCCTTCAATATCCCAGTCAGCTCACCCCACTTTCCCCTCACTCTGCCCTTTAATATCCCAGTCAGCTCACCCCACTCTCCCCTCACTCCCTTCAATATCCCAGTCAGCTCACCCCACTCTCCCCTCACTCTGCCCTTCAATATCCCAGTCAGCTCACCCCACTCTCCCCTCACTCCCTTCAATATCCCAGTCAGCTCACCCCACTCTCCCCTCACTCTGCCCTTCAATATCCCAGTCAGCTCACCCCACTTTCCCCTCACTCCCTTCAATATCCCAGTCAGCTCACCCCACTCTCCCCTCACTGCCCTTCAATATCCCAGTCAGCTCACCCCACTCCCCCCTCACTCCCTTCAATATCCCAGTCAGCTCACCCCACTCTCCCCTCACTCTGCCCTTCAATATCCCAGTCAGCTCACCCCACTCTCCCCTCACTCTGCCCTTCAATATCCCAGTCAGCTCACCCCACTCTCCCCTCACTCCCTTCAATATCCCAGTCAGCTCACCCCACTCTCCCCTCACTCTGCCCTTCAATATCCCAGTCAGCTCACCCCACTCTCCCCTCACTCTGCCCTTCAATATCCCAGTCAGCTCACCCCACTCTCCCCTCACTCTGCCCTTCAATATCCCAGTCAGCTCACCCCACTCTCCCCTCACTCTGCCCTTCAATATCCCAGTCAGCTCACCCCACTCTCCCCTCACTCTGCCCTTCAATATCCCAGTCAGCTCACCCCACTCTCCCCTCACTCCCTTCAATATCCCAGTCAGCTCACCCCACTCTCCCTCACTCTGCCCTTCAATATCCCAGTCAGCTCACCCCACTCTCCCCTCACTCTGCCCTTCAATATCCCAGTCAGCTCACCCCACTCTCCCCTCACTCTGCCCTTCAATATCCCAGTCAGCTCACCCCACTCTCCCCTCACTCTGCCCTTCAATATCCCAGTCAGCTCACCCCACTCTCCCCTCACTCTGCCCTTCAATATCCCAGTCAGCTCACCCCACTCTCCCCTCACTCTGCCCTTCAATATCCCAGTCAGCTCACCCCACTCTCCCCTCACTCTGCCCTTCAATATCCCAGTCAGCTCACCCCACTCTCCCCTCACTCTACCCTTCAATATCCCAGTCAGCTCACCCCACTCTCCCCTCACTCCCTTCAATATCCCAGTCAGCTCATCCCACTCTCCCCTCACTCCCTTCAATATCCCAGTCAGCTCACCCCACTCTCCCCTCACTCTGCCCTTCAATATCCCAGTCAGCTCACCCCACTCTCCCCTCACTCCCTTCAATATCCCAGTCAGCTCACCCCACTCTCCCCTCACTCTGCCCTTCAATATCCCAGTCAGCTCACCCCACTCTCCCCTCACTCCCTTCAATATCCACAGTCAGCTCACCCCATTCTCCCCTCACTCTGCCCTTCAATATCCCAGTCAGCTCACCCCACTCTCCCCTCACTCTGCCCTTCAATATCCCAGTCAGCTCACCCCATTCTCCCCTCACTCTGCCCTTCAATATCCCAGTCAGCTCACCCCACTCTCCCCTCACTCTGCCCTTCAATATCCCAGTCAGCTCACCCCACTCTCCCCTCACTCTGCCCTTCAATATCCCAGTCAGCTCACCCCACTCTCCCCTCACTCTGCCCTTCAATATCCCAGTCAGCTCACCCCACTCTCCCCTCACTCTGCCCTTCAATATCCCAGTCAGCTCACCCCACTCTCCCCTCACTCTGCCCTTCAATATCCCAGTCAGCTCACCCCACTCTCCCCTCACTCTGCCCTTCAATATCCCAGTCAGCTCACCCCACTCTCCCCTCACTCTGCCCTTCAATATCCCAGTCAGCTCACCCCACTCTCCCCTCACTCCCTTCAATATCCCAGTCAGCTCACCCCACTCTCCCCTCACTCCCTTCAATATCCCAGTCAGCTCACCCCACTCTCCCCTCACTCTGCCCTTCAATATCCCAGTCAGCTCACCCCACTCTCCCCTCACTCTGCCCTTCAAAATCCCAGTCAGCTCACCCCACTCTCCCCTCACTCTGCCCTTCAATATCCCAGTCAGCTCACCCCCACTCTCCCCTCACTCCCTTCAATATCCCAGTCAGCTCACCCCACTCTCCCCTCACTCCCTTCAATATCCCAGTCAGCTCACCCCATTCTCCCCTCACTCTGCCCTTCAATATCCCAGTCAGCTCACCCCACTCTCCCCTCACTCCCTTCAATATCCCAGTCAGCTCACCCCACTCTCCCCTCACTCTGCCCTTCAATATCCCAGTCAGCTCACCCCACTCTCCCCTCACTCCCTTCAATATCCCAGTCAGCTCACCCCACTCTCCCCTCACTCCCTTCAATATCCCAGTCAGCTCACCCCACTCTCCCCTCACTCTGCCCTTCAATATCCCAGTCAGCTCACCCCACTCTCCCCTCACTCCCTTCAATATCCCAGTCAGCTCACCCCACTCTCCCCTCACTCCCTTCAATATCCCAGTCAGCTCACCCCACTCTCCCCTCACTCCCTTCAATATCCCAGTCAGCTCACCCCACTCTCCCCTCACTCTCTTCAATATCCCAGTCAGCTCACCCCACTCTCCCCTCACTCTGCCCTTCAATATCCCAGTCAGCTCACCCCACTCTCCCCTCACTCTGCCCTTCAATATCCCAGTCAGCTCACCCCACTCTCCCCTCACTCTGCCCTTCAATATCCCAGTCAGCTCACCCCACTCTCCCCTCACTCCCTTCAGTATCCCAGTCAGCTCACCCCCACTCTCCCCTCACTCCCTTCAATATCCCAGTCAGCTCACCCCACTCTCCCCTCACTCTGCCCTTCAATATCCCAGTCAGCTCACCCCACTCTCCCCTCACTCCCTTCAATATCCCAGTCAGCTCACCCCACTCTCCCCTCACTCTGCCCTTCAATATCCCAGTCAGCTCACCCCACTCTCCCCTCACTCTGCCCTTCAATATCCCAGTCAGCTCACCCCACTCTCCCCTCACTCTGCCCTTCAATATCCCAGTCAGCTCACCCCACTCTCCCCTCACTCCCTTCAGTATCCCAGTCAGCTCACCCCACTCTCCCCTCACTCCCTTCAATATCCCAGTCAGCTCACCCCACTTTCCCCTCACTCCCTTCAATATCCCAGTCAGCTCACCCCACTCTCCCCTCACTCCCTTCAATATCCCAGTCAGCTCACCCCACTCTCCCCTCACTCTGCCCTTCAATATCCCAGTCAGCTCACCCCACTCTCCCCCTCACTCCCTTCAATATCCCAGTCAGCTCACCCCACTCTCCCCTCACTCTGCCCTTCAATATCCCAGTCAGCTCACCCCACTCTCCCCTCACTCTGCCCTTCAATATCCCAGTCAGCTCACCCCACTCTCCCCTCACTCTGCCCTTCAATATCCCAGTCAGCTCACCCCACTTTCCCCTCACTCTGCCCTTCAATATCCCAGTCAGCTCACCCCACTCTCCCCTCACTCCCTTCAATATCCCAGTCAGCTCACCCCACTCTCCCCTCACTCTGCCCTTCAATATCCCAGTCAGCTCACCCCACTTTCCCCTCACTCTGCCCTTTAATATCCCAGTCAGCTCACCCCACTCTCCCCTCACTCCCTTCAATATCCCAGTCAGCTCACCCCACTCTCCCCTCACTCTGCCCTTCAATATCCCAGTCAGCTCACCCCACTCTCCCCTCACTCCCTTCAATATCCCAGTCAGCTCACCCCACTCTCCCCTCACTCTGCCCTTCAATATCCCAGTCAGCTCACCCCACTTTCCCCTCACTCCCTTCAATATCCCAGTCAGCTCACCCCACTCTCCCCTCACTCCCTTCAATATCCCAGTCAGCTCACCCCACTCCCCCCTCACTCCCTTCAATATCCCAGTCAGCTCACCCCACTCTCCCCTCACTCTGCCCTTCAATATCCCAGTCAGCTCACCCCACTCTCCCCTCACTCTGCCCTTCAATATCCCAGTCAGCTCACCCCACTCTCCCCTCACTCCCTTCAATATCCCAGTCAGCTCACCCCACTCTCCCCTCACTCTGCCCTTCAATATCCCAGTCAGCTCACCCCACTCTCCCCTCACTCTGCCCTTCAATATCCCAGTCAGCTCACCCCACTCTCCCCTCACTCTGCCCTTCAATATCCCAGTCAGCTCACCCCACTCTCCCCTCACTCTGCCCTTCAATATCCCAGTCAGCTCACCCCACTCTCCCCTCACTCTGCCCTTCAATATCCCAGTCAGCTCACCCCACTCTCCCCTCACTCCCTTCAATATCCCAGTCAGCTCACCCCACTCTCCCCTCACTCTGCCCTTCAATATCCCAGTCAGCTCACCCCACTCTCCCCTCACTCTGCCCTTCAATATCCCAGTCAGCTCACCCCCACTCTCCCCTCACTCTGCCCTTCAATATCCCAGTCAGCTCACCCCACTCTCCCCTCACTCTGCCCTTCAATATCCCAGTCAGCTCACCCCACTCTCCCCTCACTCTGCCCTTCAATATCCCAGTCAGCTCACCCCACTCTCCCCTCACTCTGCCCTTCAATATCCCAGTCAGCTCACCCCACTCTCCCCTCACTCTGCCCTTCAATATCCCAGTCAGCTCACCCCCACTCTCCCCTCACTCTACCCTTCAATATCCCAGTCAGCTCACCCCACTCTCCCCTCACTCCCTTCAATATCCCAGTCAGCTCATCCCACTCTCCCCTCACTCCCTTCAATATCCCAGTCAGCTCACCCCACTCTCCCCTCACTCTGCCCTTCAATATCCCAGTCAGCTCACCCCACTCTCCCCTCACTCCCTTCAATATCCCAGTCAGCTCACCCCACTCTCCCCTCACTCTGCCCTTCAATATCCCAGTCAGCTCACCCCACTCTCCCCTCACTCCCTTCAATATCCACAGTCAGCTCACCCCATTCTCCCCTCACTCTGCCCTTCAATATCCCAGTCAGCTCACCCCACTCTCCCCTCACTCTGCCCTTCAATATCCCAGTCAGCTCACCCCATTCTCCCCTCACTCTGCCCTTCAATATCCCAGTCAGCTCACCCCACTCTCCCCTCACTCTGCCCTTCAATATCCCAGTCAGCTCACCCCACTCTCCCCTCACTCTGCCCTTCAATATCCCAGTCAGCTCACCCCACTCTCCCCTCACTCTGCCCTTCAATATCCCAGTCAGCTCACCCCACTCTCCCCTCACTCTGCCCTTCAATATCCCAGTCAGCTCACCCCACTCTCCCCTCACTCTGCCCTTCAATATCCCAGTCAGCTCACCCCACTCTCCCCTCACTCTGCCCTTCAATATCCCAGTCAGCTCACCCCACTCTCCCCTCACTCTGCCCTTCAATATCCCAGTCAGCTCACCCCACTCTCCCCTCACTCTGCCCTTCAATATCCCAGTCAGCTCACCCCACTCTCCCCTCACTCTGCCCTTCAATATCCCAGTCAGCTCACCCCACTCTCCCCTCACTCTGCCCTTCAATATCCCAGTCAGCTCACCCCACTCTCCCCTCACTCCCTTCAATATCCCAGTCAGCTCACCCCACTCTCCCCTCACTCCCTTCAATATCCCAGTCAGCTCACCCCACTTTCCCCTCACTCCCTTCAATATCCCAGTCAGCTCACCCCACTCTCCCCTCACTCTGCCCTTCAATATCCCAGTCAGCTCACCCCACTCTCCCCTCACTCCCTTCAATATCCCAGTCAGCTCACCCCACTCTCCCCTCACTCCCTTCAATATCCCAGTCAGCTCACCCCACTCTCCCCTCACTCCCTTCAATATCCCAGTCAGCTCACCCCACTCTCCCCTCACTCTGCCCTTCAATATCCCAGTCAGCTCACCCCACTCTCCCCTCACTCCCTTCAATATCCCAGTCAGCTCACCCCACTCTCCCCTCACTCTGCCCTTCAATATCCCAGTCAGCTCACCCCACTCTCCCCTCACTCCCTTCAATATCCCAGTCAGCTCACCCCACTCTCCCCTCACTCTGCCCTTCAATATCCCAGTCAGCTCACCCCACTCTCCCCTCACTCTGCCCTTCAATATCCCAGTCAGCTCACCCCACTCTCCCCCTCACTCCCTTCAATATCCCAGTCAGCTCACCCCACTCTCCCCTCACTCCCTTCAATATCCCAGTCAGCTCACCCCACTCTCCCCTCACTCCCTTCAATATCCCAGTCAGCTCACCCCACTCTCCCCTCACTCTGCCCTTCAATATCCCAGTCAGCTCACCCCACTCTCCCCTCACTCTGCCCTTCAATATCCCAGTCAGCTCACCCCACTCTCCCCTCACTCTGCCCTTCAATATCCCAGTCAGCTCACCCCACTCTCCCCTCACTCCCTTCAATATCCCAGTCAGCTCACCCCACTCTCCCCTCACTCCCTTCAATATCCCAGTCAGCTCACCCCACTCTCCCCCTCACTCCCTTCAATATCCCAGTCAGCTCACCCCACTCTCCCCTCACTCCCTTCAATATCCCAGTCAGCTCACCCCACTCTCCCCTCACTCTGCCCTTCAATATCCCAGTCAGCTCACCCCACTCTCCCCTCACTCTGCCCTTCAACATTCTGGCTTTGTCCTAGGCCACACCATCTTTAACTGCACCATCACCAACCTCCGTGTTGGATCGTGGCCAAGCGGTTAAGGCGTTCGTCTAGTCATCTGAAGGTCGCTAGTTTGAGGGCTGAGGCTGTGTGTGTGTCCTTGAACAAGGCATTTAAGCAAACATTGCTCTGTGAAGACACCGGTGTGTGGGTCCTAATGCCCTTCCCTTGGACAACATTGGTGGCGTGGAGAGGGGAGACTTGCAGCTTGGGGAACTGCCGGTCTTCCATAAAAAAAACCTTGCCCAGGCTTGTGCCCTGGAAACTCTCCAAAGGCACAAATCCATGGTCTATCGAGACTGACAGAGGCCTACAACAACCTCCTTCCACCATAAGGCACGTTCATCAATAACTGCTCGATTCCTTTGTTGCTGGCTGTCAATTCTCGAATACTCGCCAGCAGTTTCCCCAGAAGGGCTCTGTGCCTGAAAAAGGCTGCTCACCACCACCTTCTCAAGGGAATAAAATAGGCATTAAATGTTCGCACTATCAACGACACCCGCAGCATGTGAATCAATAAATAACATTCACCTAAATGCACGAGCATGCCGATTTCCTTCTATACGTGGATCGACATGTCACAACGTGGAAGGAGGCTATTCCGCCCTTCAAGTCTGTGCCAGCCAACGATAGGTCAATCCCACCTTTCCCTTTCGTTTCTCTTGCCCTAAACTCTGTAATTTATTCCCTACCATGCGCCGTTCATCTCGCCTTTGATTCATTTGTTACTTATACACACTAATGGGTGCCTGACTGGAGCCATTAAATCTATCAGGAGGAAACGAGCACCTGTGAGTGCCCCCAGGGTCACGGGGCGAATCCGTCCAGACAGCACTGGGCATCAGGACTGAACACGAGGCCTGGTAGGAAACAGGAAAGCATTCGGGAACCAGACCCAGTAACTGTAGATTTAAATGCAGGGCTCATGATGACTGTTGCTTAAATTCCCCAGCTGCCTTGGTGGGACGTGAACCCGTTTCTGTGAGGTTAACGGCCCAGAACGCTGACTGCCTGTTCAGTGACTAAATCACTGTGTCACCATAACACACTGAGTAATTGATGGTTTGTTGAGATTTCACTTGTACAAACACTGTCCCGAGTTCCATATATGTTCGTCCAAAAAGAGAGGAGTCTGTGCAGAGTTATACACAGTGAGACACTGTAAACTTTGTGAAACACTTGTCTCCCTTTCATAGGGCGCTCGCATGAGGGCCTGACTCAGAGCCACGTGACAAAGGGTTGTGCCCTTGGCTCACCAGCAGTACCAGCAACACGCACAAGATGCTGGGAGAGCTCAGCACCAAAGCAGAAGAGTAAACAGTCGACATTATGGGCCAGGACCCTTCACCAGGACCGGGAAGGAGTCATACCGAGCAGGCAGCGGGAGGAAGTAACACAAGGTGGCAGGTGATAGGTGAAATGGACAGGGGGAGAGGGGGAAGTAAAGAGCTGGGAAGTTGATTGGTGAAAGATACAAGGCAGGAGAAGGGGAATCTAACAGGAGAAGACAGAAGACCGTGGAAGGAAGGGAAGGGGGAGGAGCACGTAAAGGGAGGTCATGGGCAGGTAAGGAGATAAGGTGAGAGAGGGAAATAGGAATGGGGAATGGTGAAGGGGGGGCAATTACCAGAAGCTTGAAAAAACAATATTAGCTTTTACTAGCCAACTTTTAGTGTTCTTGTAAAGGCAGCGAAGCAGCTTCTTGAATCAGTGTAAACTTTCTGGTGAGGGTGACTCCACCATACTGTTAGTGAAGGAGCTCCAGAACCTAGAGTCCGTAAACAATGACGAGCCAGCGACGTATTTCCAAATTGCAGACGTGGAACAAAAGCTGGTGATGGTCCTCCTGCATCTGTCAGCCCGAGACCTGGTTCTGTCAATATGGCTGCACGCGTATCAGGAGACTACGGAGGCGCGAGTGGGAAGAAGGGAACGTGAACGCCTGCTGAGAACGGCGAGTCGGACCCTTCCCTTGGATTCATGATGATTGACAGAGACATTCAAAATTATAAAGAATTGCTATGAAGAAAATAGAGAAAATGATTCAAATGGTATGGGTAAGATTCAAGAGGGGGAAGACAAGGTGCATAATAGGGAAGTGGGCAGTTTTTCTTTGCTTATAAAACTATGGTTTTTATGCTACTAATGGCAATCTACAGTAGCCAAGTAACCTGCCAACCTCCACATCTTTGGGTGTGGGAGGAAACTCCTGGAGGATGTTCACGGTGGCCAGAGAGAGCATGCGAATTCCACACAGACTGCACCAGAGGTCAGAGTTGATCCCGCATTGATGGCGCTGTGAGGCGGTACCACGGCTGACTGCACTACTGTGCATCTCTCAGCCCTTCGTCACTGCGAATGTCAGTCAAACAAGATTACAACGGAACAAGCTCTAGATTGTGGTCCGAGGGAAGCACAGCAACCTATCCCATCATAACGCGACGCTACGCCCAGCTCCCTGTAGAGAGCTCTTCCAACACCGTGGAAGTATTTACCGATTCAGCACGTGGTGCTGCCAGAGTCCGACAACTAAAACAAAAATGCTGCTGCAGACTTTCTTGTGTTTAAAAACGTAGCCGCTGGAAATCTGAAATAAGGACAGAAAACGCTGAAAGTTCTCAGCAGGTCAGGCAGCATCTGTGGGAAAAGCTTCAGCTTGAACTGTTAATTTAGCTTCTCTCATCACAGATGCTGCCTGACCTGCTGTGTTTCCAGCCTCTTCTGTCTTCCTGCGGCATTTCAAGTCATTGAATAGTTTCAGTACAGAATGAGACCATTCAGCCAGTCTCTACCGGAGCAACTCATTGGTATCACTCCCCAGCCTTCACTACAGGAGTCTCATTGGCTGTCTACTCTACTGTATTTTAAATGAGCAGGCCTTTGAGGCCACTAAGTCAATACCAACTTTTCTGACAATCTACACTAATCTGATTTTTATTTTTACTTATTTATTGACAGACAACGTATAATAGGCCTTCACGAGTGAATCTGCAGGTGCTGGAAATAAATGAAAACACAAAATGCTGGCAGAACTCAGCAGGCCAGACAGCATCTATGGGAGGAGGTAGTGATAATAGGCCTTCCTGGCCTTTTGTGCCGCGCCACCCAGCAATCTCCCCCCAATTTAACCTTAGCCTAATCATGAGACAATTTACACTAACCTACCATCCGGTACATCGGTGGGAGGAAACCAGATCACCTGGAAGAAACCCAAGCAGTCACGGGGAGAATGCACAAACTCCTTACAGGCAGTGGCAGGAACTGAACCGGGGTCACCTGTACAGTAAACTGTTGTGCTAACCACTATGCCACTGTGCCACCGATTTACCAGCAAAAGGTGCTTATCCTTCTGTGCTTTGCCTCTCAACTGCCCACTTAACTGTCTCTTAAACACAGTGATTGTATCTGATTCTACCTCCTTCCCTGCTCAGCGATTCCTGGGTCTCTGGGCAGAACAATCTCCAAATCCCTTTCATCTTAATGTAATACCCTCTTGTTTTTGATATCCAAACCATGGGAAAAAGACTCTTATGATTCATTCTGACTTTGCCTCTTCTCAGTATCCTTCACTCCAAGAAATGCAGCCCAGGCAATCCAATCTCACCCTTTTAACATTATGGGTATTTTACTTCAAGAGGAAAAATACTTTCAAGAGGATGGGCTGAACGCCTGTTTCTGTGTTGTAGTTTTCTGGACTTCCCCATAACATAAACTCTGATTCCCACCCCCCCCCCCCCCCCCGAATAACCTGGTTTCCCCGGTAATGATTGTGCAGGGACAGTGGAATTGGAATTTCAGTGTGCAGGACTCAGCAAGACTCTCACGTTGAACCCATCTGAAAGCTATCAATTCACCCCTCCGGGGAATCAATGGTAGGATCAAATCCAAGCAACTTTAGTTTACAGATGAAGTGAAATGTGATCTTTTTACTATAAGGTTACTAGGGCGTAGCTTTAATAACATAAAGCACTGGGTAAACAGGGAAAGATTGTCAGGATCTTTAATCCCAACTGAATTACTTCTTAACCTCCCGACCGAAATAAAATGTATCATAACCTCAAAAAGGTGAGCCAGGACAATCCTGGGGACAAGCACAGGAGTCATCAGTGCTCGTCAGGGGAACAGACTGGCCACACCAAAACAGATGGAACAGCCTGTCTTCACAAATCACTGCTCTTCCATTAGAAATCTCCTGCTCGTTCCTCCTTTATTCAAGGTGAAAAAGGGTGGGTGGGGAAATGTCGCAGGTACTGTACACTATGAATAAACTTACAAAGTGGACAATCAGCTTGCATTTCTAAACAGTTCTTAGCCTGACCAGAACAAACCTGATAAATTATCTGAGGGGAGATGAGCAATAGCTTGGCCAAAGAGATACCACATTAATTTATTTTGTACATTTCACAAAGAAAGGGTGCCCTGAAGTGCTCTAATCACTGACGCAACACAGGCACAATGTTTGCATGGAAATGGGCCCCTCAGTCAGCAATGACTACAGAGTCCATGCCAATGGGTGTTGACCCTACAAGCATCTGGATCGCTAAAGGCAGCTAATACCATGGAGGAGAATACATGCAACTTGGTTTGAAGGAGTGCAGATAACTTTATTAACATTGCTTGATTTTCCTTCCTGGAAAACATTGTGAATAAAGTTTCGTAAATCGAAAAGGCCGGGTGTAATACGTCCCAGATATTTTGGTGTTGATCATTTCGACGGGTTGATGTTACGGTGATACTCAGAAGCTGAAATGGTTTTACGAAGAGGAAGTGTAAAGCGTATGCTATAAATTGAAGAATAGATGTAGAGGAAGTAATTTGGGGATCCTCATGGTGCTGATACTAAAATCAGTTAGTTCCTGCAAGCAATTATTGCTAAAACAAGGTGCCAATAACAAAAAAAACGGTCGCTTCTAGTCCACAACAAGCTTCAGTGTGGGCTGGAAGGAGTGAGGATTGGTTAACTAAAATAAACTCTCTAACTTTAACCCTTACCCTGACAATGAGAAAGGTCTTTAGTGCGGAGAGAACTTCACAACTCCTCCACACAATTGCCAGCGTTGATTTGTGCTTCATTTGTGAGATTTCCACCAGATGACCCATCTTCAACTGAGTCAGCCTCCAGTCCGCAGGCTCCTTTCGTGCCATATTGAGGCCACCCTCACGACGGAGAGGCAAAGCCTAATATTCCATCTGGGTAGCCTTCAGCTCGATGGCATCAATATCAATTTCTCCTTCCGGTCAAAAAATCCCTCTCTCTCCTCCTTCTTCGATTCCCCACTCTGGCCTCCTCTCACCTGCCTATCATCTCCCCTCCTCCTTCCCTTTCTCCTATGGTCCACTCTCCTCTACAATCAGATTCCTTCCTCTCCAGTCCTTTATTTTTCCTATCTACCTGGCTTCACCTATCATCTTCTTCCTATCCTCCTGCCCCTCCCCCACCCTTTTATTCCGGCACTTTCCCCCATCCTTTCCAGTCCTGAAGTTGGCTCTCAGCCCAGAACATTGTCTGTTTATTCACTTCCATCAATGCTGCCCGACCTGCTGAGTTCCTCTAGCATTTTGTGTCTGTTGCTTTGGATTTCCATCATCTACAGACTTTCTTGTGGTCAAAATTTATAAAATGCCATGTACAATTCCTGCTTCACTCTCTCAAGACACAAGAAGGCTCTACGTAGTCAGGGTCATCACCAGTTATGCTCCCCAAGGCCCAGCTCGGTATGATTCTTTCCGGAGGGCCCCACGGAGTAATTTCATATGCTGATGAGCTGCAGAAACCTACCAACAGTTTACACCAGTCCTCCATCAAAACCATTTCAATGTTCTACCTCCCTGACCTAACTTACACAATGAAGAGGCTGCACTTTACAACAACAGAGTGAGGAGCTGAGCCACTTCTGTCACTGAACAGTTGATCTGTTGAACAACTCCACCTACTCACTGTGCTTCATTTCCTGACCCCCTTCCCCAATAAAATCTACCAATCTCATTTTGGAAACTTTCAGCTTCTTGGGAAAGACATTTCCAAGTTTGTACTTTCTTGTGGTGATAGTCTTGTTCTAAATTTAAGGTCATATTCTGGGAAAACCTCGGTCTGACAGAACAGTTCATATTTACTCTGCTGAATTCATTAATCATCTTAATTACACTACTCAAGAGGGTACAAGGCTGTGGTTGGAAGCTATTCTCTTAATTTAACCATTTAGCTCACAGACTCAGCCACTTGGTTGGCACACTCCCCCTAGCGATATCCTGAACTGTCCAAGCAAAGTGGATCTCAGCGCCTGTAACGTGGCTTCCACCACGACGTGTTTCCAACATTTCACGTCTGCAATTTTATTTTAATATCTATCTGACCATTTAGCTTCGAGCCCTCCAAACCTGAAGTTCCTGGATTCATAACGTTAACTAATTCATGGTAATCCAGCCGGCGAGACGCAGCCAGTTTCAAGTCCACCAAGAATAAACAAAAGCCTGATTTAATGGGTTCAGCGAGCTGAGCTGCAAGGGAAGCCCCACTGTCTGAGCCCATGATTTAAGACTCGTACAAGTGTGCTAAACCAAGGGATGAAAGCTATGGGGTTGGCTCTGACAGTAGGATTAATGTTCTTCTGTCACTGGTGTAAATGAACTATTTTGGACTGCATGCACTTTATGAACTGAGGATTTTTTCCTTCCATGAATTCAACCAAAAAAAAAAATCAATTAAGTGTTTTATTCCAAGTTACCCATATTGAAACAATATAATATTCTTTCATTCCAGGAGTTTTAATTTGAGTTGATCACCAAGCAAGTCCCCATTCCAATGAAATATCCTGTCAGCCCAATTAACACCTGTTAATGAGCTTTTTTACTGGTCACAGCTTCTGACTCAATTGGGTTGATCTATCCCAGACTACCAATGGGATGAAGCTCTCACTTTGTGTCCAATGATCAAGAAGCTCTTGTTACGCCATCCCTGTACGTTAATTACCAATGGTATCACAGAATGGACAAAGCTTGAGGAAGGAATGCACCCATTGCTCTGGATAGGTAACTGTTATTTCTCCGACTGTTGTGATATAGCTTGATGTCAGAGAAGGCGAGATATTAGTAGCTTTTTACTATGTGGTGCAAAGTCTGTTCACCATAAGACAGGATCTCCATCAGCTCCTCAGTCACACATTCACTTGGCCTATCTTTCTGGGTCTGGCCTCACTAGCACATGGCATCAGGAGTAATCCAGAGATCACCACCCTTGAGGTCTTGTTTCTTGCCTTCCATGCGCATTCTACAGGACCTCATCCCTTGGCCTGCCCATGTCACATGTACCAATGTTTACAATGACCTCTGACTGTTCACCCTTCCCTTCAAGAATTTTCTGCATCCACTCAAGACACTCTTGACCCTGACTTCCAGGAGGAAACAGATCATCCTGGAGTCTGTCCTGTGGCTACAGAACCTCCTGCCTGCCTTCCTCACTATCACTGCGCCCTATACTGCAGAGCCTCAAAGCCATTCACAGAGCCAAACACTGTTGCCGCTACCCTCAATATTGGCAAGAGGTATACTTGTTAACGAGGTGGAATTGCCACAAGGGAACCCTGCACTGACTGCCATCTCCATAACTTCTCCTGGAGGACACCCATCTAATTGAGTGTGACCACTCAGTAAGATGAATCATCCTTAGCTTTATCCGGAGTGCCTCTAGATATAGCTCCATATTCTAGGATCTAGCTCCATATTCTTGGCAGTCTGTCAGGAGATGCAACTGGCTGCACTGTCTATAGGTGGTGTCATCAGGGAGATCAAGAGGTCCCCTAACTTCTCACAGGAGGAGCATCCTACTGCCCTACACTGAATCAAGGATGAACAACAGAACAAAACCTTAAACACAAAGTACACTGCGGATGCTGTGGTCAAATAACACCTACAAGCAAGCTGGATGAACTCAGGAGGTCGGGCAGCATCCGTTGAAGTGAGCAGTCAACGTTTCGGGCCGGGACCCTTCGTCAGGACTCAGAACAAAACTCTACCCTGTTCTTACCCGTGCCTTCTTACCTAAGCCTTTTTAAAGAGTTGCTCTCACTCACCACACCTGAGCCATTTACTCCACCTCTTCACACTGAAACCTCATGAGTCAAAGCCTCTTTCAGAGTCCCGTTAAGTGAAACTTGGCAGCAAGTGGGATTTGGGATTGGAATAGGAAGCTGTGCTGAGGTGAAACATCACTCAGGATATTACTGAATGGGACTGAATAACCAAATTTTGCTTCAAATTCAAATTCCTCAAAGCAGGCATAGTATGAACCAAGCTTGCACCCTTTCATCTTGGTGCTCTGTTATGCAGATTAATTTTAAAAGCTGCCTCTTGAAATCCCATTCTTAATGTTTGAAGTTTAACTGCTCAACTTTCCAGATTTACCCCTCCCTGGTCCCACATCATTCCACAACCCGTGGTCTTTCCTCCCAGGTTGACGCTCCAGATTCTGCCAAGTCCATTGCTGAAGTTCTGCTGACCCAGCTACAGTCAGCATTCTGGTCCACAATGCCACAAGTGTTGAGAGAGATGATGTGCCCAGCAAAGAGCCATTGAGAGGGCAGTGGGCAGTGGAAGAGTGAAGTAACCCGGTTTCATAGGGAAGGGATATTTGGTCAGATCGGAAACCCTTCACACAGCCATCGAAGCAAGTCATCCCAATCCCAAGGAAATGCCAAGAAAGAAGAAGGGTGAACATGGCCCACAAGGCTGAGCAATAGCACAACACCCTATTCAAGTGGTTCACAACCCAGCAGATATGCAAAAACCATACAGATAAAAAATCACATCTCCGATCTGTACAGAGTTAGACAAACATAATCAACAATGCTAGTCACAATCCTTATGAGTTTGTGAGATTTGGCATGACATCTAAAACTTTGGTAGATGTGAGAGTCGAAGTAAATTAAGATGTGCGTTTCTGAAAGAGGTCGGGGTTAAAGTCAGAAAACAAATGTGATTTAATTATGTCTGGGTTAAAGTCAGAAAACAAATGTGATTTAATTATGTCTGGGTTAAAGTCAGAAAACAAATGTGATTTAATTATGTCTGATAAGCAGGAATGCAGAAGCACCTGACAAGATTAACTGCTTGTGGAATCATTGAAGTCCTGAGATATGGACTATTGTTTTACAGAAATGTGTAAAAAAACAACTCCAAATATGGAATGGGATAAGACTATGTACCTCCCGAGTCAGGGAGGGGAGGGGTAAGGAAGAAGGATAAAACCTGCTGCCCTGTAAGGTTCAGGGTTCCCTTCTCTGAAGGCACCCAGCTCTGCAGAACTGTTAATAAACTTTGTTTCCTTGAATTTGTCTTGAAACCATTATTCGGGAGCGTAGCTCGTTTCTGACAGTAGTCTTCTACAGAAGTGTGGTGGAGAGAACATTGACTAGCTAGATCATAGCCTGGTTTGGAAACACCAATGCCCTTGAATTGAAAATCCTACAAAAAGTAGTCCATCATGGATAAAGCCATTGAGCACACCTACATGGGGTATTGTCACAGGAACGCAGTATTCATCATCAGCGACACCCCGCCATCCAGATTACGCTCCCTTCTTACTGCTGCCAACAGGAGCCTCAGGACTCAATGTTCCCACAATCTACAGACTCACTTGGAAGCACTCTTCATTTCATATTCTCAATATTTATTGTTTATTTAGTTATTGTTATTATTTACTTTGTGTTTGCACAGTTTGTTGTCTTTTGCTGTTTGCCCGGCCTGTTGGGTGCGGTCTTCCACCGATTCTACTGTAGTTCTTGGATTTATTGAGTATGCCCGCAAGAAAATGAATCTTAGGGTTGTATATGGTGACATATATGTATTTTGATAATAAATTTACTTTGAACTTTGGGGCTTTGTTTGCAAGTACCTGACCATGCTGTTTGAGATGAGGGCCATATCAGCAACTACATTGTTGAGGGGTGTGCCTGGGTACACGGACATAAACAATGGCTGTAGGTTTAGAGAGGCTTTGAAAGAAAAGGGCGATGAAGAGATTAAGGATGAGCTTCACAACCAGTTTTTGAAGCATTGCAACATTGGAAATGCAGTGCCAAACTGCCCCAAGCAACAGTGATTGAATGATCTGGTTTACTGATGCAATTGAGGGTTAAATATACCGCAGAGTTCTCCTCTGCTCCTCTTCACTGTGAACAATGACACCCTTTACCTGAAAGAGAGCTCGAGTCTCATTAGTTAGCTGGCCTGTCCAACACTGGGAGTGTCAGCCTGCTTAAAAGGCAAAAGCTGTAAATCTGAGTAAGAAACAGAAACTGCCAGGGATTCAGAGAACACAGCCGATATTTCAGGGCAACGACCACCCTTCAGCAGTAGTTAGATGTAATAGCAGGTATACAGAGCATCAGGGGAGCCGGTTCGGGCTTTGCCAGGACTCAACACCCCATCACAGCTTTGGTCAAATTATGAAGTCTACAGCTGAATTCCAGAGGTGAGGTGAGAGTGACTTTCCTTGAGAGAAAAGTAGCTATTGACTGAGTGTGGCATCTGGGCACCCTGGCAAAACTGGAGTGAACAAAGTGAAAGTACTCCACTGGGTAGGAAGGTACCTCACGATGGTTACGCATATCAGAGGCAAGTCATCCCAGCCCCAGGGCTTCAGCACTGGGCTTCCAGAGGACAGTGTCCTCCGCTCGACTATCTTCAGCTGCTTCGTCAATGGCCTTTCTTTCCCATTCATTAAAGACTGCACCATGCCCACTCCAGCTGCAGCTCCTCAGAAAACGAAGCAGTCCGTCCCTGCACGCAGAAAGATCTGGGTAACATTCGTGCTTGTGCTGGTGTGTAAGATTCGCGGGCCATGACTATTCCCCGCCAAGGAAGAATCTAACCACTTATTTGTGACATTCCGTTTCATTGCCACCACAGAGTCCTCCATAATTAATATGCCTGGGATTGACAGGATCAGTCACACAAATATCACAGCTACTAGAGCAGGTCGGAGGCCAGGTACCCTGCCCGACACCCCAAAAGTTCATCACCAATTACAAGGACAATTCAGGAATATGATAGAGTACAAGCGGCCCGAACGTTCGCTTTACGACAGCTCGCTGTTACGAAAGACCTACATTAGTACCTGTTTTCACTAACCAAAGAGGATTTTCAATTTAACGAAAAAAAACGCCCGCTTTATACGTGTGTTTATCCCGAGAAAGACTACCATGACCGTGAAGCCTTGTGCGTGCAGTTGTGTATGCATCCGTGTACGTGAGTATGCGTGTATGTGCGTAGGCATGTACGCATACATGCGTGTATGTGCCGATTTTTTTTCTCCAAATCGATTTTGGCTCGCTGCCTTCCCAATTCTGATAAGTGAAACTACACCGTACATACAATATTTCTACTCTATATGGGGTGTGTATTTATATCATTCCTGCTTTTACTATATGTTCATGTTATTTTAGGTTTTATGTGTTATTTGGTTTGATTTGGTAAGTTATTTTTTGGGTCTGGGAACGCTCAAAATTTTTTCCCATATAAATTAATGGTATTTGCTTCTTCACTGTATGACATTTCGGCTTGTGGGACAGCAGTGGTTCAAGAAGGCTGAATGGCCTTCTTGAATCAGTAGCGTTTCATCAAACCTCCTTCAAAGCCAATGGGGATGAGCAATAAATGCTGGCCGGATCCAAAGAGAGTACTCCTAGTTTCCATGTATTCAATGTGTGTTTGAGATTCCAGTAAAGGCCTAAGTTCTCTCTGTGCAAGAACCCATATCCTGACACCTGGAAAAACTGAAGTCCTTGCGGCACACAATGTTTCTATCCACTTCACCTCTGATTTTACCAGATGGAATGAGGCACTGTGTTGTCTCTGTTCCCAGCACAGTCTCACAAATTAACAATTCAGTCACAAAAACGAGAACTGGAGTCCTGCCGAAGGGTCTCGGCCCGAAACGTCGACTACCGTATCTACCATTTCCCATAGATGCTGCCGGGCCTGCTGAATTCCTCCAGCACTTTGTGTGTGTTGCTAACAATTCAGCCAGCTGTTTTGGTTAACAACAGATAAGTCTCCTTAAGGGGCTTTAAGGCAAACGGTGGCTCTATTTCCATCTGCAGATTACTCATACAAATCAGAGGATTTTACCATGACAATGCTAAAAGAGGTTTTAACCGCCATCATGGTGCACTCCTGGGCTTGTAAATTGTCTCAGGGCAGACCACACCTTCCACAATCTCAACACGAGATTCCTGAAAAAGGCACTCGGTCAGGGATAGGGATTACCTGTCAAACGGAGGAGAGGATTCAAGGGTGTACGTACTACAAGCTCCTTGTCAAGCAATCCCACTGACCAACACACACAACTCGCTGGAGGAACTCAGAAGGTCAGACAGCATCCGTGGAAACAAACAGTCAACATTTCGGGCCGAGACCCTTCGTCAGGACCCTCCTGACTGTTTGTTTCCATGGATGCTGCCCGACCTGCTGAGTTCCTCCAGCGAGTTGTGCGTGTTGATTTGACCCCAGCATCTGCAGAGTATTCTGTGCTTATGAATCCCACTGACCTTCGGCCAATGTGGAGAAGGAGAATTCTAGAGGGATTGAGAGCCTTGAACCTGTGCATCTAGAGCAAAAGGAGCACAGGACTCCACAATCTACTCACCCACCTGTCCTCCCAGCTACCTTCTGCCCCCTCTGTCAGAGGTTCCAACATCAGCCTTATTAGTTACTTCAAACCCCACAGAACCAGAATAGAAGCAAGATAGTCTCGATCTTGAAGGACTGCTTAAGGGCTGCTTAGTAGAATTATTCTTGTTGAACAATTCAGACTTAATAGCACCCAAAGTTCTGCTGCTGATTTCCTAAAACACTGAACTCCAAAGACCCATCAGTTCCCTCCTCCTTACTGTCGTACGTTGTCTCCTGACTTGACAATACTTCAGATTTGAAATTCACAGTCTCAGGCTCAAGATCCATGGGAACCAAAAAGTACAAGCGTCCAAAGTTCAAAGTAAATTTATTATGTACATCACTACGTACAACCCTAAGATTCATTTTCTTGAGGGCATATTCAATAAATCCATAGAATAATAACCATAACATGATCAATGAAAGACTGCACCAAGTTGGGCAGTCAACTATGCAAATACAAAAAGAAAATAATAATAATAAATAAATAAGCAATAAATATCGAGAACATGAGATGAAGAGCCTTTGAAAGTGAGTCCACAGGTTGTGGGAACATTTCAATGATGGGGCGAGTGAAGTTGAGTGAAGTTCTCCCCATTGGTTGAGGCAAATGTTGGAAACTAGAAATTAAAAAATTGAAAATGCTGCAGATCAGGCCACAATCATGAAGAGAGAAACAGAGTTAACTCACGGGTCAATGACTTTCTGTGAAAAGAGGGAAAGTTATAAACAAGCTTGATTTAAGTTGCAGAGATGAGGCAGGGGTGGCGACAATTAAGAGGAATGTCCATGAAAGAATAAACCAAAATAATGCAAATAGTGTCATGATGGCTGAAAGAGGTGACTTACTTCATCACAATTTTCCAGCTCTTCCCCTAATTCACCTGATTCCTTTATCATCCAGAATTTTCTAAATCTTTCTCATAAATGTAATGAATGACTTAGCTTTCACAGACCTTGGCGACAGCAGGCATACAGCTTCTAGTGATTCACCCTCTAAGACTTATCCACTGCCTGAATAATTGCATTGTAACCAAAAGTGACACACTTTTCATTATCTTGGTCCATGGGGAAAATAAACACAAGCCAGGGCCTGATCATCTCTGGCTGAGTCGCCTAGGCAAAGGTGTCTGATGTTGAAAGACCTGGAAACACACAATGACCCCAGGTTACATCACTGATGATGTGTCCAGCGCACACCTGGTTCATGAAGGCAAGTTGTGTTGGACCAGGTTAATGAAGATGTTGGCCCTTAACACAAGGGATAATTCACTCTTGGAGTCCAAGGGAAGACATTTCTCCTCAATTCAGTCTCAAATAGCCCATCTTTGTTTGAGATCCTTGTCCCTTAGTCGAAAGCCCTTGGCCAGGGATATTTGCCCAGGCTAAAGGGTATAAGGGGCATGAATATTAGAATCATCCTCCTCACATCTGCCCTGCTAAGCTTTCTAAGAATTTTGTATGAGATTATTATTGAATGGCTGGAGAATGTGGGTGAAAGGGAAAATAAATCAGTCATGATAAAATGGCAGAACAGATTCAATGGGCTGAATGGCCTAATTTAGGTTTTATAATCTAAATTGCAACACATCCATCTGGAAGAAGTGTAAATACTGGGCATGAACAAAAACAGTGAAGATTGCAAATTGGTTGTCTACTCTGCGTTCGATTTCTGCGGTGTAAAAGAGATAATGTTGTGAACTCCAAACACAGTACACTAAACTAGAAAAGGTGCAAGTGAATCAATGTTTCACCTTGGAATATTTCCTTTGGAATTCTGAAACTGGAGTATAAGGATAAAATATGTCCAGAAACAGCATCGTGTTAAAGTTGGAAACTGCAGGGAATAATCAGACATTTTCTTGTTCAATGGCAGAGCAGTCACAAGGGGAAAATTTGTTTCTAATTCCTATGTTTTTATGGGTATTTTTGTGAGTTGGATGGGTCTTTTCATTAAGTTTAGCAGGATACTGTGCTCAGTCCTTTGTTTTCTATCCATATATTACTGTAGATGTAGCAGACACAATGAAGTTGACAAATGATACAAGAGGCCTTGAGAATGACATGGAGGAGGAAAACCTTTGAGTTCAGGAGGATAAGGATGACCTGGTCATCCAGGTATCAAAGAAGCATATGGAATCTAATCCAGAGAAGTTACATTTCTCAGGAGGAGCAAGAAGGCAAGAGAACATGTAACAAATAGGGAGATGCTGAGTAGAGTGGAGGAACCAATGGACCATGCGACCTTAAAGGCAATAGGTCAGATCAATGGATCTGCAATTTAATGAAGAGGTTAAAGGGTCCAAGGACACATTGTCACCCAAGGGTATAAGAGCAGGGAAGTTATGCTATGTTAGTCAGACCACAGTTGGAGTACTATGTAAGATTGTGGTCTGCATATTACAGGGAAGATGACGTTGTATATGGTTAACACATTACAGGAAAGATGAGATTGTACAGTGTTAACACATTACAGGAAGGATGAGATTGTACATGGTTAACACACTACAGGAAAGATGAGATTGTATATGGTTGTACAGGAAAGATGAGGTTGTCTGGAGAAGACTGATTGGATAACCTCAGGTTGTTCTGTATGGAACAGAGGAGACTGGGGGTGTACAAATTCTGATGAGTTAAAAAGAGCACATAAGAATAACTGATTCTCTTGGCAGTGGGATCAACAATTAGGAGGTTCATATTTTAAGTAATCAGTCAATAATTTGAGGGGAGGGGACCCAGATGGTGGTGGAGGTCTGGGACTCATCACATGAAAAGGTGGTAGAAGTAGAAAGCCTTACCATTTTTAAACGGTACTCAAAGAGCCATGACCTATGGGGTTACACACCTATGGTAAGCAGATGGATTAGGCTGGGCTGGGTACCTCTTTTTTGACTTTCACATGTCTTATGACTAAAAACTCACCTCCTGCGCAGTAAAGATTTTATGATGACTGAGCTTTCGGTTCTTACAGTCCCCACTGTCGGGCTGAAGCTTGCAGGTGTAATCCATACCTTAAATTCCTGAGATAATACATTTGACTATCAAATTTAAAAGAATGAAAACCCACAGAGCAGTGTGACAGAATATCATCCATCAAGCTGATCCGTAGGGACCACAGAACATTCTGACGGTAAAGAACCATAATGCTAAGTTAACAAAGACCGCTTCTTCAAATCCTAGTTCCCCTCAGAATTCAAAATGGGGAGGCACCTCACCACTTTATGTTTAACTACTGACCAATGAATCTTTGAAATTTTGCAAATTACAGGGTCATTAATTATCAAGCACGTCATACGTGAGGAAACCCAATATTCGCTTTTTGAGCAAACTGTCTACTCTTCAGTAATGAACTCCCGACTGCCACCTGACTAATACGCTTGGAGTACTGGCCTACTTACTGACGGGGAAGAACGAGTAAGGAACATATTTGATAGTGCCATGTGTCACGGAAATTGTAAGCGAAATGCCTGGAGAACAAAGAGTCAGTGAAAGGAAGATAAATACCATCATAAAAATTGCATTGCCTGCAGCAATCATGAATAAGTTTAACTGCATAGATTTTTTTATGGAAAAAGATGTGACCAATTTTTTAAAACACGAGAGGGATGTGCAGAGAACCCGGACTCAGGATAGGATTATGAAGTGACTGACTTCAGGCCTTCCAGCTGAGGAAGGGGGAAATTACTGCCAGAGGAATCTCTGGTGACCAACAAGTCAAATATAAGTGCTTCAAAGTACAATAGGATATTATAGGCTATTATATACTCAAGAGGGAAAATACTCTCATTGCCAGAGAAAAAAGTGGCACAATGGAAGAAGACTGTGTCACTGCACACCAATCAAACTAATCTCAGGAAATCACTGCAGGGAGGTGTCCTGTGCCCAAACATCTTCCACTGATTCATCACTGACCTTCCTTCCATCTTGCGGTCAGAAGTGAGGATGCTTACTGATGATGTCACAACCACGGATTTGGCAGCGCAGTAGATACGGCAATTGCGCACGTAAGTATGCACGTGTTGGCTGATTATTATTTCATTGTGATGGTACTTAACTCCATTCCTTTTGTCGTAGCGCTTGTCAAGACTTGAGCAAAGCACAGCGACGTTTCGCTGCCTGTTTGCATTCTGCCTTGCCTGAGAAATTGGACTGTCGAGTCAACTGACTCTGAAGACTAGCAGTATTCGTCTTATATTTAGTTATTCCTTTCAGCCGCAGTGTCGGCTTCATTTTCCATTTGAGAGTTTTAGTTAATGGCCCTGCTTAGCCTATCATTTATTGTTTTCTTTCCCTCTAATTCTGTTTTCAGTAAAGTCTGTGAACTATCAACCCGCTTCAGTGTCTCTCGCTCCACACTTGGGCCATATCCAAACGTACTGACAGATGATTGTGCAACTTGCAATTCTGTTTGCAATTTCTCAGCAAATGAAGCAAGTTATGTCTGCAAGTATCACAAGCCAGGCAACTCATGGGCTGCAGGTGCCAAGTACAGTAATTTCAACAGCACAAATGTATCAGACAATCACCATCTCCAACCAGAGAAATCTAACTAACCACCCTTGGTATTAAATGAAAATTCATCATCAAGTTCCCTTTCATCAACATCCTGGTTGAACATTGAACAGAATCTCAACTAAACCAGCCTTATGTCACTGCTAACATAATGGTCTTTCTTCAGAAGCAATGTCTGAGTTATGGTTAGAGATAACGGGTGCTTGGGAATGTGAGCTGGGTCCTTCGTTTCAGCGGGAGATGGAGAGAACCGGTCGTAGGATACGATCAGGTGGGGAGACCGTGATTCGATGGAGCTGGGCAGCAAGATTGACTGAGGATTGGTGAATCGAGCTCCAACTGGTGCACATTTGACTGTTTAATTATAACAGGCCCTTTTTGTTTTGCTTTCTTTTCTTTACTGATCATAAACATAATTCCTTTAACCGTATGCTGTGTGCTGTTTGATATTTCTTGTTACTGAGTTTGTAACAGGGTAACAAATTACCCAGCATCCACACAAACCGGGGTTCGGGGTCGGAGAGCCGTCTCAATCTCGCGGGTTTGGCAGGACCGGAGTGTGTCTTCCCTAGACGAGCACAGCCACGGAAACCAGCGGGGTTTCACTTACATATATTATGGCTACAAAAACAGGTTTAAGTCCTGCGGAAGGGTCTCGGCCCGCAACTTCAACTGTTCACTCTTTTCCATCGATGCTGAGCCCGTCTGGCATCTTGTGTGTTGCTCTGAATTTTCAGAATCTGCAGATTTTCTTGTGTTTTGTCAAAGTCTGTGTATCCTGCAGCGAGTGACTTACTCCTAACACCTCGAAGCCTTTTCATCAGATAGCGATGGAAAACTCTCCAAAGTTCAAAGTAAATTTATTATCAAAATACATTTATGTCACCACATATAACCCTGAGGTTCATTTTCTTGTGGGCATAATCAATAAATCCAAAATAGGAGCAAGTGAAGTTGAGTGAAGTTATCCCAGGAGCCTGATGGTTGAGGGGTAGTAACTGTTCCTGAAGCTGGTGGTGTGAGTCCTGAGGCTCCTGCGCCTTCTTCCTGACGGCAGCAGTGAGAGGAAAACATGTCCTGGGTGCTGGGGTTCTCTGAAGATGGATGCTGCTTTCCTGCGACATTTCGTGTAGATGTGCTCAGTGTTGGGGAGGGCTTTGCCTATCTGGGCCATACCCACTACTCTTTGTAGTATTCTCCTTCCAAAGGCATTGATGTTTCTATACCAGGCTGAGATGCAGCCAGACAATATACTCTCCACCTATAGAAATTTGCTGAAGTTTTACATGCCATGTCGAATCTTTGCAAACTCCACTTACCCTGCGTGAGTATAGCTCCAGCAACACTCAAGAAGTTCAACACAAACAACTCACGGCAGACAATCACCTCCATAAATATTTATTTCCTCCATCACAGGGACCAAAATATGTTACAATTCATCCTTGATTTGGATGCCGACTCCAAAATATTAGTAGCTAAATGTGCCCTACCCCCGTGTTGCCCCCATGGGGATCTCTGAACTGTTACACTAACTGCTACGCTATTGCGCTCTACCCCCCGTGTTGCCCCCATGGGATCTCTAAAGTGTAACACTAACTGTTGTGCCTCTGTGCCCTATCTCTGCTTCAGGGTATCTATTTCCAAAAATCTTTTTTGTATTCATCGATTAGCAATGGAAGGGAGAGTGAAAGATAGAACAAGCCTATCTGGACCAACTGTCAAACTGTTTGTGCAGCAATGGAGCGAGAGTCTCCTCAGTCAACGCTCCTGGATCTCTGGCCACCCCTCACTCGAACCCTACCCGGCCACACTGAGTTGGCTTACAAAGGATTTGCTTAATCTGATGGCATCAATGCACAAAACTCTTCCTTGGTGCAATGATTATGCAGAGGTCATTAATTTAATTCATTAAAAATTGCAGTGTTGTGCATCAAATAGAAGAATGAATGCTGCTGCACAGGTTTCTGCAGAATAATATACAGGAGATTAGGCATGTTTGTTCCATTATAAACACTGCTTTGTCCCACTGCAGGCATTAACATAGTAAAGAAATAAATCTGTTGGTGCCAACACATGGAAATAATCTGTGAATAAAAAATCAGAGAGCAAGCCCACAAATAATGGGCTCTCTTTGAAACAGAGCAGCTCTAATTAGTATGTGATCTGTCTTCTCTGGGTCAGTATTAGAACCAGCTTTTCAGTCCATGCAGACTTAACCACGAGATAAGGGCATCTCTGTAGTGGGCAGTTTTCACGGCTGACCCGCAGAAGTTCACAGTGAGCTACTCTGTGGTTGCTGTAGAGACGCGGTAGAAGAGGCTGCCTCACGTCAAGACATCACTTGACGGAGTGCAGAGTTAACAGGACCCCGGAGAAGCTGGATTTATAAAAAGCAGTGGAATGGCATCCTCTGGTCAGAGCCAGGTCTCGCACAAAGTTAGCTGGTCGCCGTCCCAGTGCTGAGATATCATCGCCGGTGTTCCCGAGGCCAGTGTTCTTCAGCTCAACCATCCCTGGTTCATTGATCAGACGCGCAGATGTTTCCTGGTGATTGCACAACATTCAGTTTCATTCATAAGTGCTCAGTAGATGAGGCGATCCATGCATGCATGAAACAAGACCGAGACGTCCCTCAGGCACGAGCTGATACAGCACAGGGAAATTCCCTTTGACACACAAGGGATGTGATAAATACCAACCACCCATTTACAACACAAGTTCCGAAAAGACCAGGTCTAACCACTTGCCGCTGTGATCCCGACTGCAGTTTACATACTGCCAAAGGCCAATGTCAAGCAAGCACTCGATGTACTGAGTGCCAGGATTAACAAGAAACTGCCTACTCTGGAGTCCTTCACCGGGGACTTCAATCAGGGTAGCTTGAAGAGATCTCTACTCAGTTATCATCAGCACATCACCAGCAGCACCAGAAGACCCAACACTGCTACACTACCATCAGGAACGCCTAGACCGCATTTCGGGAAATCTGATCGTCTGCCTGCATACAGCAGAAGTAAGGACAGCAAAGAGGGGGCCATGAGGGGCAAAGGAGCAGCTACAGAATTGCTTCCAGTCGGTGGATTGGGCCATGTTCAAGGACTCTCACAGGACCCAAATATGCCACAACTGTCATGGACTTCATAAAGACACAAGTCGGCAAGTGTGTCTCCACAAAGTCATTCGGAGACTTTCCAATCAGAAGCTCCGGATGATCCAAGAGATCCACGATCTGCTGAGGGCCCATCTGTGGCGTCCAGGGCTGGTGACCCAGGGAAGTCCAAGAAACGCAGGTATGACCTCCAGAAAGCCACCTCGCATATCAAGTGGCAATTTGGGACTAAACCAGGACCACAGAGGAATGCTTGACCACTGTGGCAGGGCTTGAAAGCCAGCACCTCCTACAGAGCAAAACCAGGCATCATAAATGACAAGGTTTCACTCCCAGATAAGTCCAATGCACACTTTAATCAACAGAACCTTCAGAAACCTTCCCTCCCCCCTGCCCACCCCGTGATTTCAATCTCAGAGGCCAATGTGAGAGGAAGGTGCACTCACAGGAAGCATCTGCCTTGGCCGGTACACCTGTGTGATCTACTGCCCGGAGTGTTCACTGACATCTTTAACCTCTCGCTCTGGCAATTGGAGGGTACCCAGCTGCTTCAAGCAAGCTTCTATCATACCGGTGCCCAAGAAGGACGTGGCAACCTGCCTCAATGACTGTTGTCCAGTAGCGCTTACAGTACGGTGCAAAAGTCCTAGATATATACATATATATACCCAAGTCCGTTGCACAGTACCGTATTTGTCAACATGCAGCAGACAGCAGGTTTGTAAATCAGGCAGGAGGAAAGGATGTTGGGAATATCAGGAGGGGTGTGGGACAGGAGGCAGAGAAGGAGTGCCGGGGACAGACACACCCAGCCCTGAGACACCAGGCAAGATAATTTGAATCCAAACAATTGGTTTATTGATCATGACAGAATATTTCTCTGGTGCTTCCTGCTCCCTCCCCTCTCCCTTCCCCTTTTCCCAACCATGATTCCCCTCTCCCTGCCCCCTTCCCACTCTCAGTCCACAACAGAGACCCAGATCAGAATCAGGTTTGTCATCACTCACATAGTCATGAAATGTGTTTTCTTACAGCAGCAGTACAGTGCAATACATAAAATTACTACAGTACTGTGCAATAGTCTTAAGCACCCTAGTGATATGTATATGTAAGTGCCTAAGACATTCAGACAGTCCTGTATATCCACTGTGATGAAGTGCTTTGGGAGGTTGGTTATGAAGCATATCGACTCCTGCCCGAGGAGCAACTTGGATCTGCTTCAGTTTGCTTGTCGTCACAACAGTTCGACAGCTGATGCCGTTTCATTGGCTCGTCACTCAGCTCTGGAACATCTGGACAGCGAAGGTACATCAGGATGTTCTCTACAGAATACAGTTCAACATTCAACACCGCCTTCTGCTTGAAACATATCACTAAGGTCCAAGACCTAGGCCTCAATACCTCCTGGTGTAATTGGATCCTCGATTTTCGTACACGCAGAGCCCAGTCGGTTCGGATTGGCAACAAAACCTCCTCCACAATCACCATCAGTACAGGTGCACCACCAGGCTGTGTGCTTACCTCCCTACTCTGCTCATTCACACATCTGACTGTGAGGCTAAGTACAACTCCAATGCTTGATGGCAACACCGCTGTTGTTGCTGAACCACAGGTGGTGACAAATCGGCATGTAGAAGGGAGATTGAAAATCTGACTGAATGATGCTACAACACTCAGTCACCAAGCACCTAGCTGATCACAGAGAGGGCAACCTGGAGGCCAAGCCTGTCACGAGTGCCCCTGCAACTGTCCTCTGTTGCTGATCGATCGATCTGGCTAGGTCAGTCCTACCTTTAGGAGAGTCTAAAGTAAGCGATAATCTCGACACGTGTGCTGAGCATCCATACTTGGCCCAGCCACCATCTCCAGAGGTAGGCTGGTGGGTCCAAACAACCCCTCAATCAATGTCAGCAAAACCAAGGGCTGATTCTTGACTGCAGGAGGAGGAGACCAGAGGTCCCACGAGCCAGTCTTCATTAGGGAATCTGAGGTGGAGAGGGCCGGTAACTTTAAATTGCTGTAATCATTTCCGAGGGTCTGTTCCAGGACCACAACGTAAGTGCCATCAGAAAGAAGGTGGTCCACCTCTATTTTCTTATAAGTCTGCACAGATTCAGCCTGTCATCTAAAACTTTGACAAACTTCTATAGATGCACGGTGGCGAGTATCCTGACTGGCATCATGGACTGGTATGGAAACACCAATGCCCCTGAATGGAAAATCCTATAAAAAGTGGTGGAAACAGCCCGATCCATCACAGGAAAAGCTCCCCATCATTGAGCACATCTACAAGGAGCGCTGCCACAAGAAAGCATCATTCTCCATCAAGGATCCCCACCATCCAGGACCAGCTCTTTTCTCACTGCTGCCATCCTTAGGTCCCACACCACCAAGTTCAGCAACAGTTATCACCCTACAACCACCAGGCTCCTGAAACAACACGATCACCTTACTCACGTCAACACTGAACTGACTGCACAACCTATCTGCTCACCTCCAAAGACTCTACAACTCACGTTCTCAGTAGGTATCTACTTGCTTATCTATATTTGCACGTGTCTTTTTCTGCACATTGGTTGTTTGACAGCCTCTGTGTGTAGCTTTTCAATGATTATATTGTATTTCTGTGTTCTACTATGAATGCCTGCAAGAAAATAAATCTCAAGGTAGTTTATGGTGACTTACATGTACTTTGATAATAAATTAACTTTAAACTTTGAATTTTACCACAGCACGTGCAAGGAAATTAAAGTAAGCCGTGCATAAGAGGGGAGTCTTGGACCTGACTAAGAGTAATAGAACTGGAGGGGACTACACATACAGTGAGAGAGACAACCATGAAGTGATCAGGAAACAAGAGTGGAGGTTTTAAAATTGAGCTCTTCCCAAACACTGACATGGAACATTAATTCTGTTAGCTCTGTTTCTTTCTCAACAGTGGCAGTTGTTCTGTTTCTATTTCAGATTTAAAGGTTCTGTAGTCCTTTGTTTTAAGTCACTGGAGCTCGTCCCACCCTTAAGAGAAGTCAGTCCATTGTAGGATGTCAGTAGTCTATTGTTTTCCGCTCCAGTAATCTGTGGGTGTCTGTCTTGAAAGTGTTATTATTAGCAGACAACAGAAGGCTGTTTGTTGAAGGCACATTATCATCTGCAGGAAGATCCTGAACGAGTAACTCTGCTCCTCAGTCACCACAAATTTAAACATCGCAGCTTTGAAAGGACTATCCAACTAATCCCATTTGTGCATTTTCCTTATAGCACTAACAATTTCGTCAATTCCCTTTTGGAAATTAATATTGAATCTATATCCCATAGCTTTTAAGGCATTTATTTCTAGACACAGCCACTTGTCAACAGCTTTGGGCCCCATTTCTCAAAACAGACGTGTTGTCATTGGAGAGAGTCCAGAGGAGGTTCATGAGGATGATTCTGGGAATGAAGGGGTTAAAATATGAGGAGTGTTTGGCAGGTTTGGGCCTGTACTCATTGGAATTTAGAAGAATGCGAGGGGATTTCATTAAAACCTGCTGAATGTTGAAAGGACTAGACAAGGTGGATATGGAGAGGATGTTTACTGTGGTGAGGGATGATCCTTTAGAACAGAGGTAAGGAGGAATCTTTCAGTTAGAGAGTAGCAAATCTATGGAATGCTCTGTCACAGCCATTGGTGGAGGCCAAATCCGTGTGCATATTTAAGGTGGATGTTGATTGTTTCCTGATCGGTCAGGACGTCAAAGGATATGGCAAGAAGGCAGGTGTATGGGGTTGAATGGGATCCAGGATCAGCCATGATGGAATGGCAAAGCAGTCTTGATGGGCTGAATGGCCTATGTCTCCTATGTCTTGTGGTTTTATGGTGTTGTGTATAGAAAACATTACCCTCACCTCCCTTAAATCTGTGCCTTCTCGGTAATGTGCATGCAATGCAAGTGAACACATCTATATGGATACTGATAGCAGACATATGTACAGACACATACAGTACGTGCAGACACAAGCGTGTAAACACCTCGACTGTGTGCACACAATAAGTTCTGAGAACCATTCAGAAGACCAAAGAGCTGCTAGACGAAAATGACATTTCAGTAGTCTTCGCCTAACCTCTTGTCACCTGGTAATACAGTGATAGTATTGTCGATGAAGAGCAGCAATCATACTCTACCAAGTCATCAACAACAGTTCCAGGTAGGGGTTCACAACCTTTTTTATGCCGTGGAACTATACCACTAACCGAGGGGTCCGTGGATAAGACGAGGGAAGTCAATGTGATGGAGTGCTTTGGCAACTACTGACTCAAGCTCCCCTGTTCTATCGATGTTCTCTACTTAACTCCGTTGAGTCACAGAACTGCAAGAAATCCCAGTATCTCCTCAGTGAAATGAAACAAGAATTAGGTGGGAAAATCACAGCAAGAAGACATCTGCAGCCAGTTCTGTGTACCTCCCAAAGACTGCTAAGGAATTGACACATCTATAAGCTTACCGCAGGGCCTCCCCAGGCTGGAGGGACATGTGCGGGAAATGGCACTCTCACCTGAGGAGAGAGTCCAGAGGGCCCACAAGCCCTGCAGTGCTTTCTTCCAGAGCTTAGCCTGACCTGTTAGTCCACCTTCTTGCCAAATCCCCATTCACCTGATTCCAGAGATCAATCAATCTTAGTTTTGAGAGTCTCAACAACTGAATAAGTACCTGAGCCCTAAATGGTCAAACTCTATTCATAAAGTAGTGACCAAAACCTAGATACTCCACATCAGCTCAGTGGAAATATATCTCACAATGCTTAACAGCAGCGGCCATTCAGAATTTGGCACCAACCACCAAAACCATATTGGGAAGGATGATAAAAATCTTGGAAAACAGGTTAGGACTTACAATGGGTTTTAAGAGAGGACAGAGGGGAGACACAAGAGCAGATTTAGCCCATTCAACCCATCATTCTGCTCCACCATTCGATCATGGTTGAATTTTTTTCAACTCCATTCTCTTGACTGCTCCCATAACCTTTGACACGTTACTAATGAACAAACTATCAACCTCTGCTTTAAATATATCCGGTGACTTGGCCTCCCCAGTCGTCTGTCGCAATGAATTTCACTGACTCACCTTTCTTCATCTCTATTCTAAAGAGATATCCTTTTTTTCTGAGGCTGTGTCCTTTTATCCTAGGCCCTCCCACTACTGGAATCCTTCTTTCCACATCCATTCTCCCCAGGCCTTTCAATATTTGGTAGGCTTCAATGAGATCTCCCCTTATCCTTCTAAATCTAGAATGATGTGGGTGGATCTTCTCGAAACCTACTCTATATCTAGAAGGAAATAGTAGACGTTAAGACTTTAGCGTCTGAGGGTCCATGAGAGGAGGGATTAAAATGTGAGGCGTGCAAGGGAGATCAGAGACAGAGGAACACAGACAGCTCACAGACCTGCACTTCAAAGACAAAGGATGGACAGGTAAAGCTCCAGGTTTGATCTATCATGCAGAATGATCACAACATTCTTAATCTCAGCTCTGCACTTTGCCCGTTTCTCATGATAAAAAAACCTACCTATCTTGGGTTCACGGCAGTGTAGGATGGAGAAACTCTGAAGATTTACAAGCACAATATTTAACGCAGTCCCATATGCCTGACGCATCACCTGAAACCTGCAGCAGCTTTACCTGATGCTCGAGCCAATGTCAACAGCGTCTTTAGTGTTCCCTCTGGAGAAGTGCAAGCATCATTAGCTGCTTGTGATGGCGGTTTAAAGACCTGGAGTTATTCACAAACGTGAGTTTAAGTTCCACCTTGGCATCTAGGACTTTGCCGGAAGAAGCTAACAGATAGCAGCAACTGTGAACCTCTGAAATTCTCCAGTCTGAATTGTGGACGTTGGATCACAAATGGTTTTACGGAGGAGTTTGATAAATTTGGAATAGAAGACAAGCTGATGCCCAGGACTGCTCGGCTGTGATCACATTGAATGGTGGGACATGCTTGAGGGGCCAAATGGCCTGCTACAGCTCCCATTCTCCTGTGTTCTAAGCAGTCTGTTGTGAAAAATGTCCAACTGCTTCAAAAATATCCTTGAGGGAATGCAGTCAGAACACGACTGACTGAGGCTTAACTGGCTCCAGAAATGGGCTAGCTCCTTTGCTCAAGGGTAATTGCATTCTGCCCTGATCAGAGTGAAAAAAATTCTCTTTCAAGCTCCCCCAGCACGTTACGATGAGGTCACCTTTCATTCTTCCAAGCCCTTCTATTCCAGCCCTTACTGAACAACATTTACGTTGCTTTATTCTGTATACACAGTGGATAGACAGTTAATTTGCATATATAGTTAATTGGAACACATCAGGACACACTTGAATATTTTGGTTCAAATAATAATTGCCCCAATTAGCCAACGTTTCATGGAAATAAGTAAAGAGGTAATTATTACTGTTTAATTGATAAATTATGTATTTAAATGAGAAAAGAACAAACTGGAACACTCAATATTACTACAGGCTATAAAACGGTGTATTAATTCCTAATAGTTATTGACAGAGGAATTCATCCAGTGTATACTGACATGCTCTTTTTATTGACTGTAAATGAACAAAATCAGTGCAGACACCTAGTGCAAATAATGGACTGCCTTCATAGAATGCTTTCAATAATTACATCCTCTAAATCTTCATTTTCATTGTAATATTCAAGATTGTCGATACCTTGAAATTCTTCATAGTCCCTGACTTGTTGAAGTACTGAAATTGTTTCATTTTCACTCCCGGCCATTTCTGGCGTCTCCGTGACTGATTGCTTGAAACCGCAGTGAGCAAAACGGTTCTGAATTGTCTTACTGCTTAGTTCTTGCACTGACAAAAATCACTGCTTTTTGAACACAAACATAAGCAACTGACACTATTTAAAACTGTTCACTCGAAGCACAGTGCAATGTCTAATGGCCACACAGTGCACGTGACTGGCACTAGTTAGAAACTGTTCGCCAATTGTCTCCTGCCCCAATTAAGCAGCATAGTGCCCCAAATAAACAAACAGAATCCCAGCTCAGTAATCCCACGATTACTGAGGGCCTGTGCGACTGAGCTGGGAGAACCACTACAGCGCATCTTCAACATGAGCCTGGAGCAGAGAAGAGTACCCAGACAGTGGAAAACATCCTGTATTGTCCCGGTACCGAAGAAACCACAACCAAAGGAGTTGAATGACTTCAGACCTGTTGCCTTGACGTCGCACGTTATGAAGACCATGGAGCGGCTGATAATACAGAATCTGAGGCCACAAACCAGGCACGCCCAGGATCCTCTTCAGTTTGCGTATAAGGAGAAGGTGGGAGTGGAGGATGCTATCACGTATTTGCTGCACAAATCACTCTCTCACCTAGAGGGGGTCAGTTGTGCTGTGAGGATTACATTCCTTGACTTCTCTAGTGCCTTTAACACCATCCAGCCCAAGATCTTAAGGCACAAACTAACGGAGATGGGAGTAGACTCTCACATGGTGGATTGGATAGTGGACTACTTGACAGATAGACCTCAGTATGTGCGGTTGGGAGACTGTAGGTCTGACACGGTGGTCAGCAGCACAGGAGCGCCGCAGGGAACCGTACTCTCTCCGGTCCTGTTCACCCTGTACACATCAGACTTCCAATATAACTCGGAGTCCTGCCATGTGCAGAAGTTCGCTGATGACACGGCCATAGTGGGGTGTGTCAGGAATGGACAGGAGGAGGAGTATAGGAAACTGATACAGGACTTTGTGATATGGTGCAACTCAAACTACCTGCGTCTCAATATCACCAAGACCAAGGAGATGGTGGTGGACTTTAGGAGATCTAGGCCTCATATGGAGCCAGTGATCATTAATGGAGAATGTGTGGAGCAGGTTAAGACCTACAAGTATCTGGGAGTACAGTTAGACGAGAAGCTAGACTGGACTGCCAACACAGATGCCTTGTGCAGGAAGGCACAGAGTCGACTGTACTTCCTAAGAAGGTTGGCGTCATTCAATGTCTGTAGTGAGATGCTGAAGATGTTCTATAGGTCAGTTGTGGAGAGCGCCCTCTTCTTTGTGGTGGCGTGTTGGGGAGGAAGCATTAAGAAGAGGGACGCCTCACGTCTTAATAAGCTGGTAAGGAAGGCGGGCTCTGTCGTGGGCAAAGTACTGGAGAGTTTAACATTGGTAGCTGAGCGAAGGGCGCTGAGTAGGCTACGGTCAATTATGGATAACTCTGAACATCCTCTACATAGCACCATCCAGAGACAGAGAAGCAGTTTCAGCGACAGGTTACTATCGATACAATGCTCCTCAGACAGGATGAAGAGGTCAATACTCCCCAATGCCATTAGGCTTTACAATTCTACCGCCAGGACTTAAGAACTTTTTAAAAGCTATTATTAATGCTTTTTGAGATAGTGATTTAGATGCATATCATATTTTTTACTGAGTTAAGTATTGTATGTAATTAGTTTTGCTACAACAAGTGTATGGGACATTGGAAAAAAAGTTGAATTTCCCCATGGGGATGAATAAAGTATCTATCTATCTATCTATCTATCTATCTATCTATCTATCTATCTATCTATCTTTTCTCGAGTGACAACACACAAAATGCTGGAGAAACATGTATGTGAAAGAGTACAGTCATTGTTTCGTGCTGAAACCTTTCAGCAGAACTATTTTCTCAATTAGCTTTTGTTCTTTAAGAGTTGGCCCAAATAAGCAGCCGCCCCATTTTAACCGATGGCCCAATTAATCGGAATGCACTGCACTTCCAAAGGCACGGAGAACCAAACGCCGCACTGTTCTGCCGGTGTGCCTGCACAAAGATAGGCCAACATACCAGTACACTCTTCACAGTTCTGTATTTTAGTTAAAATAGGAAGGTGGGTGGGAAAGAGAAATAAGAGTACCGTAGATTCCGGATTTTAAGCCGCTACTTTTTTCCCACATTTTGAACAGCTTTGAACTTTGCGGCCTTTAATCCGAAGCGGCTAATACATGATTTTTTTCATGCCGCCTCGTAAACATTTTGCCTCATAACAGTAGACCAATAAAATTGATGAGTAGTTCACAGAGGTCCAATGAAATTGTACGATAAATCAAGCGCACTTTCACAATTAAATTATTGTAAATCAGTCATTTGTACTCACCCTCATCAACATGGAAAACACTCGAAGCATTGTGCTGCCTTATGGCAGTTACTTAGTTTATAATATTTTCGCTTAGTAATTCATTTTCTAGTTAAAGTTAGAAGAGTTTTAACTATATTTGTTTTCTGTACTACATCGCGGGATGCTATGACGTCACACCCGGTTTCGCGGTGTCTTGTGGGAAAATGCCGGTTTGCGATGAAACGGGACGGAGGGAGGGAGCGCATTACGCGAGCGGCTTTGGATCTGAGCGAACGCTGCTTTTAAGTTAAAGGTGATCAATAACTTTTCCTGGTAGGCTGCAGTATATATATTTTTTACCAGTCGTTAGGAGATATTGGAATGTTGTTCAGTAAAGAAGTATACGCAACGTATATTTAAAAGTAGCCGCGTTACGGGCACGGTTCGAAAAAAAGCATTTGCAATATGTATTTGTTTTTGTTACCATATGGATTTAATTAAAAGTTAAAAAAATCCTCACGTGTAATATCTTTCTGTGTAAATATCTCATATTACAACGTGGGACACCTGCGGCCGAAAATCCGGTGCGGCCTAAAATCCGGTGCGGCCTAAAATCCGGTGCGGCCTTTACAATTAAAAAATTGATTTTATTTCTAAAATTAGAGCCAGCGGCTTTTAATCAGGTGCGCTCTGTAGTCCGGAATCTACGGTAGTTAGCTTTGTATTAACTCAGTAGTATTAAGTGGTATTTGGTAACTGGAATGACATCACACACAGTACTGTGCAGAAGTTTGAGGCACCCTAGCTATATGCTGTATCCGTGCCTAAGGCCTTTGCATAGCGCCGTACAGAGGTACAAATACCCTCTGAATCCAACATTTAATTATTTCTCACTACTTAAAAGTATTTTATTTTTCTCTACATCCTATTATACTAAACGTTTATCTACTTAACTTTTCCCTTGCCAGCTCGTTGTTTAGATTCATACAACGCTGAAACACTGAATCCCCCGTTCCATACATCCTGCAAGATTCCCATTTTATTCTTCCCCCTCCAACTACCCTGCTCCCACAACTCACTTTCCACTCTACCCCCACCCCTGATTCTACCACACACTATTCTCATCAACATTTGTCTATTATTAACTTGTTGAGATATAGTGTGGAATGGTCCTTTCTGGCCCTTCAAATCACACCACCCAGCAACCCCCTATTTAATCTGAGCCTAATCTCAGGGCAGTTTACAATGACCAATTGACCTTCCAACTGGTATGCCTTCGGACTGTGGGAGGAAAGCTACCGGTCACGGTGGGAATTGAAGCCGGGTCATCTGTACTAACCTCTACGCAGCCATGACGCTCCATGGCGGGATTAGCGTTTGTTAATCAGATAATCTCCAACCTGGAAAGGTGAGAGTACCCGATGAACATGACCTGTTGAACTGGCAATTGTGACCCTCTGATGCAAAATAAGAAGAGAGAGAAAAGAGCACAGAGGGAAATAGGTTGCTGTAATCAAAAAGGAAGACAAACTAAATGTGTTTTGATGCTGGTTGGTCTGGTGATATCGAAGCCTTGGATATATCAGTTGAAGCAGTGACATATATGATTTTGACAGTGTACACTCTTTTTTTTGAAATATGTATTTGATATAACTTCTCCTCTGATTTGTATTTGTCTTTATATATTTTATAAATCAATGAAAAAAGATTTAAAATGAAATGAAGCAGTGACAAGTGACAGATGGTGCTAATGATGTAAAACCAGTAACTTTAGAGATGCTATGAGTGCATGGGAACAAATTCATCCAAAGTAAAAACACACTGCTAGCTAGCGAAAAGTTACGGCTGTGATACAGACAGCTGTCAGGGCGAGGATGGCATCAGAGGCATCTAGGAGTGGCTGTTGTTGAAGATAAAGGACTCACCATTGCAACATTGTGGGGGATATTCCTGTTCACCCACTGGGTCATCATACATGAAGTCTGACAACTTGAGGTGGAGCAGACAGGCAAAAATTCAGGATGTCAAAACCCATGCTACATCCTGACCTGAAAAGTTGACTGTTCATTTGCCTCTACAGATGCTGCCTGGCCTGCTGAGTTCCTCCAGCATTAGGCTTGATGCTCCAGGCTCCAGCATCCAAATTCTCTCAATAGGAAAGTCAGTGGGTATTGTTCATTTGGATTTTCTGAAGGCTTTTGAAAAGGTGCTACACGTAAGGCTGCTCGACAAGAACCCTGATATTACAGGAAAGATACTAGCACTGCACGGCTGATTGGCAGAAGGCAGAGTGGGAATAAAGAGGGCCTTCTCTGGTAGATTGCCGATGACCATTGGTGTTCCACAGGGATTGGTGTTGGGTCTGCTTCTTTGCACATTATATCTTAATGATTCAGATAACTGAATTGATGGCTTTGTGGCCAAGTTTGCAGATGGATGTGCAGATAATGTTGAAAAAGCAGGGAGTCTGCAAAAGGATTTGGACAGATTAGGAGAATGGGCAAAGAAATGGCAGATGGAATACAGTTAAGGGAAGTGTATGGTCACGCACTTTGGTAGAAGGAATAAACGTGTAGACCAGTTTCTAAATCAGAGGTGCAAAGGGACTTGGGAGGCGCTTGTGCGGGATTCCTTCAATTGCAGGTTGAGTCAGTTGAAAGAATGGCAAATGTAATGTTAACATTCATTTCAAGAGGACTAGAATGTAAAATGCTGATACTTTACAAAGCATTAGTCAGACTTCGTTTCGTGTATTGTCCACAGTTTTTGGCCCCACAAATAAGAAAGGACATGCTGGCACAGGAGTGGGTGCAGAGGAGGTTTACAAGAATGATCCGGGGAGTGGAAGCATTGGCATATGAGGAGCGTTTTAAGGCTCTGGGCCTGTAATTGCTGGAGCTTAGAAGAAGGGAGATCTCATTGAAATGTATCAAGTATTGAAACGCCTTGATAAAGTGAGCATGGAGAGGATGTTTCCATTAGTGGGAGGGTCTAGGACCAAAGACACAGCCTCCAGGTAGAAAGATATGCCTTTAGAACAGAGATGAGGAGAAAATAGTTTAGCCAGAGAGTGGTGAATCTATGGAATTCTTTGCCAAGACGGCTGTGGAACACAGCAGGCCAGGCAGCATCCATAAGGAGAAGCACTGTCGACGTTTCGGGCCGAGACCCTTCATCAGGACTAACTGAAAGGAAAGATAGTAAGAGATTTGAAAGTAGTGGGGGGAGGGGGAAATGTGAAATGATAGGAGTAGACCGGAGGGGGTGGGATGAAGCTAAGAGCTGGAAAGGTGCTTGGCAAAAGTGATACAGAGCTGGAGAAGGGAAAGGATCATGGGACGGGCTGTGGAATTCAAGTCATTTGGTGTACAGGTTTTCCCCGCTATCCGAAAGCAGAGCGTTCCTATGAAACTGTTTGTAAGCTGAAATGTCGTAAGCATATATGTCAAACTCAAGGCCCGCGGGCCAAATCCGGCCCGCGGTGGAATTATCTTTGGCCCGTGAGATAATATCTAATTACTATTAAAGCTGGCCCCAGTAATCGAAGCACCTATGGCATATGATATGGCTAATGCTGAGTTTATTCGGGTACCAGGTTTTCAGGGTTTTTAGTGTTTATTCGGCAGTCTTGCTCGGCAGTCTTCTTCATAAGAAATGGAATTTGTAAAGTGAAACACTTTGTAGTTATAGCACAGACTGAGACACATGAGAGCAGGCTGAAAAAACGGAGGCAACGAAAGCTGCGTCGCACGCGTCCGATTGATCCGGCCCGCATGAAGCTGCATTTTGCTCAATCCGGCCCGTGACCTAAAATGAGTTTGACACCCCTGTCGTAAAGCAAAGAAGCAATTACCATTAATTTATATGGGAAAAATTTTTCAGCATTCCCAGACCCAAAAAATAACCTACCAAATCAAACCAAATAACACATAAAACCTAAAATAACATGAACATATAGTAAAAGCAGGAATGATATGATAAATATACAGCCTATATAAAGTAGAAATATTGTACGTACGGTGTAGTTTCACTTATCAAAATTGGGAAGACAGTGAGCCAAAATCGATTTGGAGAAAAAATAATCGGCACGTACACGCATGCGCACGTATACACCTACGCATGTACATGCATACATACGTACATGCATGCGTACACAACTGCCCGCACAAGGCTTCACGGTCATTGTAGTCTTTCTCAGGGTAAACACGCGTATAAAGCGGGCGTCTTTTCTCCGTCAAAGTGAAAATCCTCTTTGGTTAGCAAAACTACTGTAGGTACTAATGTGGGTCTTTCGTAACAGCAAGCTGTCGTAAAGCGAACGTTCGAAAAACGGGGGACACCTGTATTTAAAGTGGTGGTTGATAGGTTCTTGATTAGTGAGAATATCAAAGATTATGTGGAGAAGGCAGGAGAATGGTGTTGAAAGGGAAAATAAATCAGCCAAGATCGAATGGAGAGCAGACTCAGTGGGCAAAATGGCCTAATTCTGCTCCAATGTCTTATGGTGTCAGCAGTTTCCGACCACAGTGCAGCATATGGAGGAAATTATGCCGGTGAGAACCCAGAAGTAATTACAAAACCAGGAGAAGGGAGCCCTCAGCCCTTGATAACAGTCTGACCACCAAGCCCAGACCCGACAAGATATCTTAGGGAGGTTTGCCTCGGCTAGTGGCATTAGGGTGCTGGAGGAGTTGGTCAGCCACGTTCAGGTCAGGTTTTCATTGTACCCGCTCAGCCTCTCCCCTTCACAACACTACATACTGCTAGGTATGTCTGAAAGCCCTTCACAGCTCTACACTCCTTTCTCTGTATTAGCACACTCTAACTGCAGCCATTAAATCTATCCATCATTGCTTATCCCACAAAGCCTAACCTGATTACATATATGGTGGATTCAAGTTAACCGGGCCATCTCTTAATCAGGGCAGCTGTTTATTTGGGACAACTCTTAAAGAACAAAAACTAAAAGAGAAAAGCCATTTTGCACCTACCAGCCTTCTCCTTCCCACCCTCCCCCCCCCCCCACCTTCTTTATAGGGCCCCTGTTCCCTCCCTCTTCAGTCCTGACAAAGGGTCTTGGCCCGAAACGTTGACCGCTCGTTTCCACGGATGCTGCCCGACCTGCTGAGTTCCTCCAGCGTGTTTGTACGTGTTCCATTTTTCATTTGTTGGGTTTAAAATTCATTTATTTGGGATACTATGCTGCTTAACTGGGACAGGAGACAGTCATGTACACTTGCATGGTCGTTAGGCACAACACCGTGAGCAAACAGTTTTTAAATAGCATTGGTTTCACGTGTTTGTGTTCAAAAACCAGTGATATTTGTCACTAGTAGTTAGCAAGAAATAAGCAGTAAGACAATTCAAAACTGTTTTGCTCACTGCGGTTTCAAGCATTCAGGCACAGAGACGCCAGAAACGGCCGGGAGTGAAAAATGAAACAATTTCACTACTTCAACAAGTTAGGAACTACAAAGAATTTGAAGTATCAACATTCATTATGAATGTTACAATGAAAATGAAAATTTGGAGGATGCATTCATTGAAAGCATTGACTGAAGGCAGCCCGTTATCTACACAATACGTCTGCACTGATTTTGTTCATTTACAGTCAGGAGAACACAACACAGATAAATTCCTCCACTGATAAATATTAAGAGCTAATACACAGTTCTATAGTACTGCAGTAGTATTGGTAGTGCTCCAATTCATTCTGTATTTCATTTAAATACATAATTTGTTACTCTGGTTGTCTTCTTTATACCTTTTTAATTATTTCCATGAAACTACAGTTAATTGGTTCAGCCGCTTAATTGGGCCAAAATGTACTGATCCTGATGTGTCCCAATTAACCAGAATCCACTGTATTCCCTTTGTTCTGTCTTCCCCGCTCCATCCCCCCCCCCAAATCCTCCGCAAGTTAAACCCAACATTTTTCTTTTTTGTCCATTTTAACATAGGGTCTTCAATCTGAAATGTTAACTGTGTTGCCCTCTTCACAGATGTCACCTGACCTGCTGAATGTTTCCAGCACTCTACGTCTTTGCCTGCTGGACCACCACGACATCACCATTAAGGCTGATTTATACCTGTGCGTATGGGCTACACCGCAGCCTGCACCGTAACCCTGAATTTCACTTCTGCGTCGCTCCACGCCGTAGCGAGCATGCGTTGGTGCGCGCCAAAATGCTAGTTGGCGGTGGGGTTTCTATGCCACTGTGTTGAGTTTCTTTGTGAGAGACATGGACAAGGAAACGCATTTCAAACATTTTTGCACGTCGGCAGGTAGATTTGACGATTTGGTTCATCTATTTTGCATCAGTGTACAGACATGGCGGAGAAGAAGCAACCGGAATGCGTAGGAGGAAATGCGATGCTACCAAGCAGACCAATCACAGTTGTTGAGGTCTGCGTCGCCGCGACATGTGAGTAACTTTTCTGGAGAGTTACCGACGCCGCGGGTATGCGACACCAACGGCATAGATGCAACGCACAAGTATAAATCAGCCTTTAGGAACCACATACACGATATCTTTTCGAAGTCGATGCAGATACCACAAATGCACCGCAGAGAGAGATCTTGTGATTACTGTTCTGGTGTTGATGCCAGTCCAGCATCTAACTGCAGCTATTACAGTTCAGAAGGATTGATGCTACTGGTGCTAATTACAGTGATTTCCATAGAAGACTGCTTTCTTCCTCATCTTGGAATGACAGGCAAGTGCAGAATGCAAAGTTATTTTTGACAACGGCTCACAATGACAACATAGCAACAATTGGAAATTCTCGCTTGCAGTCACACATTGGGCCACACTACTGTAATTAGAGGGCTGCTCTTCTGCACAGAACTTGTGTTACAGAGGAATCATCCAGTAGTGCTGTGTGTAGCTCGGGAAGTAACTTCCTCACTTCTGAGTTACCTTGTTGTCCGAGACCCATAACAATTAGGCTGATAGTGCCACTGACTTTGCGTCAGATATTAAAACCAGGCCCCAGATCTGATTGGGCAGGGAAGATCCTTTAACACACCCTCAAATATTTTACAAAGGTATTGTTAAACCCTACGGTGCAGAAACTGGTTGGTATGTTTCCCACATAAAAATAACAACAACATTCTCTCCCTAATAGCCTGCCCAGCAATGCCCAGTGTGTGTTTTACAGGGCCACTGATCTGTAGAAGACACCTCATCGTAGTCTTGGACCAAAGAGCTGAAGTGAGAGTGACCACCCTTGACGTGAAAGCAGCATTAAAATATTTTTATCGGGTCGTAACTAATAATTATTTTATGTATTGCATTGTCCTGCTGCCGCGGTGATAATATAGTGGTTAGTACTCTGCACTGTGTCCGCAGCAGCTTCAGTTGGGGCAGCACAGTAGTGCAGTGGTTAGCAAAAACTTTGCAGCGTAAGCAATCCGGGCTCATTTCCCGCTGCAGCCTGTAAGGAGTCTATACATTCTCCCCGTGACCTTGTGCTGCTCCGGTTCCCTCCCACAGTCCAAAGGTATTCTAGTTGGTAGGTTAATTAGTCATGGTAAATTGTCCCGTGATTAGGCTAGGGTTAAATCGGGGATTGCTCAAGGGGTTAAAAGGGCCTGTTCTGCATTGTGTCTCAATAAAAAATAAATAAATGAAACAAATTTCATGTCATATTGTACTGAATGTCAGTGATTATAAATGTGATTCTGATTCTGAAAATGCCCTGGTTACACTTGTTACGTACCCCGTAACTGGGTCACTTACCAACAAAGATAGAGAGGTCCGTTGAAGTCTGATGGTACTATTTTTAACAGTATTTATTGATAGAAATACACAAAAATAATATCAATGCAAACACACAGATAATATACGTCGTCAATACTAAATCTAAAAGCGCGGGTATAATAATAATCAATAAGAAATAAGCTGTATCGTTGTCTAGGGGATAATGAATTGTCCGATGGAAATATATAGTTCGTTCAGTTCATACAGGCTGCAGCCGTTGGGGACCCTGTGTGGCAATTGTTGGAGAGAGAGAGAGACGGGTTAAAACTTGCCCATTCTGTTTATGATGTCAATCCTTCGAGAGTTGTTGGGAGTTGAGTTCCCCGTTGTTAGCTAAAAACCGTTTTTTCCGTGACAAAGGTCACCGATTCCGGGCAAATGGAAGCGGATGCACGTGGCCATCCACCGGCTTTTGCTATTACGGGATCGCTAGCGTTTCTTCTGGTGTGTCTGAGGGGCTGTTCCCACAGACCCTCTTTTTATCCTGACTCACAGGGTCTCAGGTGTCAATCAGGTTGGGGATGATGCAATCCCTCCACCAACCTCCTCCTTGGTTCATTGCCTGGGGCTTTGATTGCATCGTCCAGGATGCAATACACAAGTCCGTCTCCAAGAGACAATAGCCGGTATCAATGGGTCCGCCTTTCGGAGGCCAGGACAAATTCTAACCCTTTTGTGGATTCTGCATGTCTTTCTCTCATTTCCTGTGTCTCCTGAATTGACTCAATAGTGATCTTGCGATTCTCACAAAGGAGGGGGCTACCCCCGCACCCTTCGGCCCCTCAGAGCTGTGGTACATTCATAACACACTTACGTTAACGAACATCAAATGGAGAACACAATGGTGGCCGGAGTCCGTCTCCACACAATGGAAAATGGTTGTGGCCATTGAAGGCCAATCATTTGAGGGTTGGGACCTCACGGCAGGAGTTGCTACAGGCTCATGATTTTTAGCTGTTTCATCAACGGCCTTCGTTCCATCATAAGGTCAGAAGTGGGGATGTTCACTGATTAGTCTACAATGTTCAGTGCCGTTCACAGCTCCTCATAAAGCAACAATGCCTTCACGATGCATGGCCAGGCTCGCAAGTGACAATTAAATTTCACACCACAAAAGTGTGTAGCAATGACTATCTCCAAAAAGAGTCTAATCTTGAACCTCCTCTATCGCTACAGTCCTTCACCCTTCTCCGCTGAACCTGAGCCAGTCCTGATGCCGCACATCTGGTTTCTGCTGCCTTCTTTTGAACGGTTATTCCCCCGCAAAAAGTCTCCTCCCCACAACAGTATCCAAAACAATACACTCGTTTTCAACGTCAAGTGCCCCACCATCAATATCTTGGAGTCCCATTGACCAGATACTCAACTTCACCATCCGGACGAATACAGAACAGGGACAGGCTGGGTATCCTGCACCAGGCAACTCTCCCTATAACACTGCCTTTCCACAAACTATGAGACACAAGTCAGAAGCATGAGGAAATACTCTCCACTTGTCTGAATGAGTACAGCGTGATCAACTCTCCAAGAAGCTAAACAGCGTCCAAGCCAAGAGAGCAACATCTCATATTCCACCTGGTTAACTTACAACACAATGGTGTAGCGTTACAGGGTCAGAGTCCTACAACACACGAACAGGCCCTTCGGCCCAACTGGCCCATGTGGACAACATGCTCCATCCAAGCTTGCCTCATTTGCCAGCATTTGCCCCACAGCCTTCTAAACCTCCCTTAGGTACAGTTCTGTAATAGCTATAATATCCCAGACCCACACAGCCATCCATGTTCGTCCACCTGATCTGTCAGATGTTTGGCAGTGAAATCGCTCCTGGCCATTCTCCTATTCACTTTGCTGTCTCTGACTTGCTGAACCTGAGCCAGGAGTGACAACACAGATCTGGCTTCCCTTGAATGGTTATTCCCCATCAAACCCCCTCCTCCCCACAACAGTATCCAAAACAATATACTTGTTTTCAAGAGGTCTGACCATGGTGCATCTTGCACGAATTGTCTAATCCGTTTTCCTTTCCTAATGGTCAGCTAACTGCTTTCTGCCTGTTCCTTAGCTGTCAGCAGCTCGTTAGAACGCATATCTGTGAGACTCTCGGCATCTCAGGTGATCCATCTCCAACTCCAGCTTCTTCGCGTGGCCAGTCAGGAGCTGCAGCTGGACACACTTCCTCAGGGACGCTGGCAGTGCCTCCCTGATCTCCCACACCCTGCTGGAGGAGCATGTCACCGAGCTAGTGTGTCGATCAGAATCAGCTTCAATATCACTGGCATACGCTGTGAGATCTGTTGTTTAGTGGCAGCAGTTCAATGGAATACATAATAATAAAACGGTAAATTACAATAAAAATCAAATTAAATTAGTGCAAAAGGAAGAAAAAATACTGAGGTAGTGTTCATGGGTTCATTGTCCATTTAGAAACCTAATGAAGGAGGGGGAGAAGGTGTTCCTGAAAAGTTGACTGTGTGTCTTCAGGCTCCTGTACCTCCTTTTTAATGGTAGCAATGAGAAGAGGGCATGTTCTGGGAGTCCTGAATGGTGGATGCCAACTTATTGAAGCATCGCCTTTAAAGATGTCCTGGATACTGTGGAGCTGGCCGAGTTTACAACCTTCTGCAGCTTTTTCCAATGTGCAGTGCTCCCTCCATATCAGACGGTGAAGCAACCAGTTAGAATGCTCTCCACGGTACATCTGTGGAAACCTACAAGCGTCTTTGGTGATGTACTAATTCTCTTCAAACTGCTAATGAAATAAAACTGCTGTTGTGCCTTCTTTGTAATTGTACCAATATGTTGGGCCCAGGATAGATCCTCAGAGATGTTGCCACCCAGGAACTTGAAACTGCTCACCCTTTCCACTACTGATCCCTCAATGAGGACTGGTCTGTGTTCCCTCAACTTCCCCTTCCTGAAGTCCAGAAACAATTCTTTGGTCTTACTGACGTTGAGTGCAAGGTTGTTGCTGCGACACCACTCGACCAGCTGATCTACTTTGCTCCTGTACGCCTCCTCATTACCATCTGAAGTTCTGCCTACAGTAGTTGTGTCATCAGGATATTTATAGTTGGAGTTTGAGCTGAGCCTAGCCACACAGTCATGGGGTGTGCAGAGAGTAGAGCAGTGGGCTAAGCACACATCCCTGAGGTGCACCAGTGCTGATTGTCAGCGAGGAGGAGATGCTATGTCTGATCTACACAGACGATGGTCTCTGGTGAGGAAGTCAAGGATCCAGTTGCAGAGGGAGGTAGAGAGGCCCATGTTTTGGAGCTTGTTGATTAGTACTGAAGGTATGATTGTGTTAAACACTGAGCTGTAATTAATTAATAAACAGCTGCCTGACATAGGCATTGCTGTTGCCCGGCTGATCCAAGGCAGTGAGATTGCATCTGCTATAGACCTACAGTGGCCACAGGAAATTACACCAGGTCCAGGCCCTTACTTAGGTGCGAGATGATTCTTAGAAAACCCACAGCAGAATACAGGCCCTTCGGCCCACAAAGTTGTGCCTACCTTAGAAATTACTAGTTACCCATAGCCCTCTATTTATCTAAGCTCCGTGTACCTATCCAAAAGTCTCCTAAAAGACCCTATCGTATCTGCATCCACCACTGTCACCAGCAGCCCATTCCACACACTCACCACTCTCTGAGTAAAAACTTACCCCTGACATCTCCTCTCTACCTACTCCCCACAACCTTAAACCTGTGCCCTCTCGTGGCAACCATTTCAGCCCTGGGAAAAAGCCTCTGACTGTCCGCACGATCAATGCCTCTCATCATCTTATACACCTCTATCAGGTCACCTCTCATCCTCCATCGCTCCAAGGAGAAAAGGCCGAGTTCACTCAACCTATTCTCATAAGGCATGTTCCCCAATCCAGGCAACATCCTTGTAAATCTCTCTACACTCTTTCTATGGTTTCCACATCCTTCCTGTAGTGAGGCGACCAGAACTGAGCACAGTACTCCAAGTGGGGTCTGACCAGGGTCCTACATAGCTGCAACATTACCTCTCGGCTCCTAAATTCAATTCCACAAATGATGAAGACCAATACACCGTATGCCTTCTTAACCACAGAATCAACCTGCGTAGCAGCTTTGAGTGTCTATGGACTCGGACCCCTAGATCCCGCTGATCCTCCACACTGACAAGAGTCTAACCATTAATACTATATTCTGCCAACCTTTGAGAGGTTGGTCATGATTCTTGTCATAACCAACCTCTCAAAGCACATCATCACAGTAGATATGAATGCTACTGGGAGTGAGTTGTTGAGTCAGCAAACCCTGCTCTTCTTGGGCACTTTATCACCCTTTCTAAGCAGGTGGGAGCCTTTGACTGCAGCACTGAGAGATCGAAGACGTCCTCGAACACTCCCACCAGCTGGCTGGCACAGGTTTTCAGAACCACACCAGGTACACTATCAGGGCCTGACGTCTTGCAGGGGTTCAATCTGTTTAAAGATGTTCTGACTGTGCCTCCAAGACAGGGACCACAGGGTCACCAGATGCTGCAGGGATTTGCACAGGAGTAGATCTTTTCTCCTTTTCAAAGTGAGCGTAAAAGGCATTGAGCTCATCTGGTAGTGAAGCATCACTGACATTCATGATGTTAGGTCTTTCACTGTAGGAAGTAATGGAGTCATAGAGAAGTACAGCACGAGAACAGGCCCTTCAGCCAATCCAGTCCGTGCCAATCCATTTAAACGGCCTACTCCCATCGATCTGCACCAGGACCACAGCCCTCCATACCCCTACCATCCATGTGCCAATCTAAACTCTCTTAAACGTTGAAATTGAGCCTGCATTCCCCACTTGTGCTGGCAGCTCGTTCCCTCATGCCACACTCTCACGACCTTCTGGGTGAGGAAATTACCCTCGCGTTAAATTTCTCACCATTCACCCTTAACCGATGACCTCTAGTAGTCCAACCCAACCTCAGTCTGCCTGCATTTACCCTGTCTAAACCCCTCATAATTCTGTATATCTCTATCAAATCTCCTCTCAATCTTCTATGTTCTAAAGAATAAAGTCCTAACCTATTCAATCTTTCCATATAACTCAGGTCCTCCAGACCCAGCAACACACTTGTAAATTTTCTCTGTACTCGTTCAACCTTTTTTACATCTTTCCTGTAGATAGATGAGTAAAACTGCACACAATACTCCAAATTAGGCCTCACCAATGCCTTATACAATTTCAACATAACTTCCCATCTCCTCTACTCAGTACATTGATTTATGAAGGCCAATATGCCAAAAGCTTTCTTTACAACCCTATCAAGTTGTAATGGCCTGCGAACCCTGCCAGAGTTGACGTGCATCCAACTCCATCTCTAAACTCAATTGGAAATGTATTTTAGCCCTTAAAATAGCCTTCCATATTAGCCAGTCAGAAGGGCTCTTTTACTTTCAGCCCCCCACTGCTACCTCTCAGCATCTCCAAATGAACATGTTTTCCAATTTCTAATTTGTTCATGTTTCCTGTTCCCTACCCCACCCCGGTTCCAATTTCACATTATCCCCTCCTTATCTGGTTTCTCCTATCATCTACCATCTTCTTTCACAAAGCTGCACCCCCACCCAAACGGCCATAAGACATAGGAGCAGAATTAGGCCATTCGGCCCATCAAGTCTTCTCTGCCATTCCATCATGGCTGATTTTGATCATTCTCAACCCTATTATCCTGCCTTCTCCCCATAACCATTGACATCCTTAATTATGAAGAATTGTCAACCTCAGCTTTAAATATACTCAATGACTTGGCCTCCACAGCTGCCTGTGGCAATGAATCCCACACATTCACCACCCTCTCACAAAACAAATGCCTCCTCATCTCCATTTTAAAAGGATGTCCCTCTAGTCCCTCTGGTCCCAGACTCTCTCACTATTGGAAACATCCTCTCCACATCCACTTTATCCAGGCCTTTCAATATTCCACAGGTTTCAATGAGATCCTAAACTCCAGTGAGTATACACCCAGAGTCATCAAACACTCCTCATATGTGAACACTCCCATTCCCGGAATCATTCTCATGAACCTCCTCTGGAACCTGTCCAATGGCAGCTCATTTCTTCTTGAATAAGGGGCTCAAGACTAACAATACTCCCAGTGCAGTCTGACCACTGCCTTATAAAGCCTCAGCGTTACATCCTTGCTTTTAAATTCTAGTAATCTCAAAATGAATGCTAACATTGCATTTGCCTTCCTCTTCACCAACCTACAAGTTAAACTTCAAGGAATCCTGTACAAGGACTTCCAAGTCCTTTTGTACCTCTGATTTCTAAAATTGTTCCCTGTCGAGAAAATAGTCTACATCCTTATTTCTGCTATCAAAGTCCATGAGCATGCACTTCCCTACGGTGTATTCAGTCCTTAGCCACAAAGCCATCAATTCCAAAGTCATCCAAATCATTGACGTATGACAAGAACCAGTCTCAACGCCGGCACCTACAGAACGTGGGGTAAAAGGTGAGCAGGTCCTTTCGGGTCTTGTCTGCGGAGCGGGAGATCACTTGGACTAATAGTAATTTAGCAAGGGCCAATAAAAAGAAACAGGGTTTAAGCGGAGGGGCCACTGGTGGAGCGGACAGTGTTAGAATGGTAAAGGTTTGGCTCAACAGAACAAACACAGGGTAGAACTTAAGTCTGAGATGTTAGAGGTATAATAACTGTCATCAGGATGGTAGTTAAGTTGGCAAAATACTCCTCCTTTGAGATGTGGGATTTCAGGGCAGTTAATGGTCTCCCTGATGAAGGAAGTGCACCCAACTTCCTAATTGCTATTTCTCTGTAAATACATTTCAATGGGAAATAGAAAAGGCATGTAATAAGACAATGTTACAATAGTCACGGGGGATTTCAATATGCAGGTAGATTGGGAAACTCGGGTTGGTGCCAGATCCCAAGAGAGGGAATTTGTAGAATGCCTACGAGATGGCTTTTTAGAGCAGCTTGTGGTTGAGATTACTAGGAGAAAGGCAATTTCGAATCTGGTGTTGTGTAAGGAACCAAATTTCATTAGGGAGCTTAAGCTAAAGGAACCCTTAGGAGACAGTGATTATAATGCGATAGAACTGCCCTGCAGCTTGAGCGATAGAAGATAAAGTTAGATGTGTCAGCATTACGGGAGTAGAGGGAGTTAAAGAGGCATGGGAGAGGAGCTGGCCAAAGTTCATTGGAAGGGGATACTAGCAGGGATGATGGCAGAACTGGCTAGGGTTTCTGGGGGCAATTCAAAAGGCGCAGAATAGATACTATTAGTCCCAAAGATGAAGAACTATTCTAAAAGGGATGAGGCTACTGTGGGTGACAAGGGAAGTCAAAGAGTGCATTAAAGCACTCACTAGAGGGCACATAATATAGCAAAAATTAGTGGTAAGTTAGAGGATTGGGAAGGTTTTTAAAAACCAACAGAAGGCAACTAAAGTAGCAATAAGTAGAGAAAAGATGAAACATGAAGGTAAGCTAGCCAGTAATATCAAAGATGATACCAAACGTTTCTCAGATATAAAAAGAGTAAAAGAGACCACTGGAAAATTACACTGGAGCGGTAGTTATGGGGGACAAAGAAATGGCGTACGAACTTAACAAGTATTTTGTGTGGTTTTCACTGTGCAAGACACAAGCAGTATTTAACAGTGTCAGGGGGCAGAAGTGAGTGTAGTTTCTAATACCAAGGACAATGGGCTTTGGGGCTGAAGGATCTGAAGGCAGGTAGGTCACCTGGACCAAATGGTTTACACCCCAGTGTTCGGAAAGAGGTACAGGGAGGATATCAGAGGTAAGTTTTTCACATCAGGACTGGTGGGTGTGTGGAATGCACTGCCAGCATTGGTGTAGAGGCGGATACAATAGGGTCTGTTAAGCGACTCTTAGAAAGGTAAATGGAGCTTAGAAAAACAGAGGGCTATGCAGTAGGGAAATTCTAGGCAATTTCTAGAGTAGGTTACATGGTCGGCACAACATTGTGGGCTGAAGGGCCTGTAATGTGCTGTAGATTTCTATGTTCTGTCTTCTAGACAGCTGAATAGATTGTGGAGGCATTAGCAGTGATATTTCAAGCATCACTAGATTCTGTCATGATTGTGGAGGACTGGAAAACTGCAAATATCGCTCCACTCTTCAAGAAAGGGGTGGGGGATAAGAAAAAGGAAATTATATGCCAGTTAGTCTGACTTCAGTGGTTGGGAAGATGTTGGAGTCCATTATTAAGGATGAGGTTTCAGGGTATTTGGAGGCGCATGGTGAAGTAGGCCAAAGTCAGTATGGTTTCCTTAAGGGGAAATCTTACCTGACAAATCTGTTGGAATTTTTTGAGGAAGTAACAGGCAGGATGGACAAAGGAGAGTCAGTGGATGTTGTTTACTTGGATCTTCAGAAGGCCTTGGAAAAGGTTCTGCACATGAGGCTGCCTAGCAAGATAATGTTGTTCCCCTCTGCGCTGAGTGGCACGTTGGGTGGCAACCTTGCCATTTCTTTAAAATTTATTGTTTTTTTTACAAGGCCGTGTTGCTCGCTCAATGCTTAACCTAGCAGGATGGAAAGCATGCCAGGAGCTGAACCCAGGTCTCCTCGGCTCAGGCCACTACATCTCCGGCTGGCATAAGCAAGATGAGAGCCCATAGTATTGCTGGAAAGATACCACCATGGATAGAGATTGGCTGACTGGCAGGAGGCAGCGAGTCAGAATAAAGGGGGCCTCTTCTTGTTGGGTGCCAGTGAATAGTGGTGTTTCACAGGAGTTGGTACTGGGACTGTTTCTTTTCACGTTATAGGTCAACAATTTGGATGATGGAATTGATGACTTTGTGGTCGAGTTTGCAGACAATACGAAGATATATGGAGAGGCAATAATGTTGAGAAAGCAGTGACACCGCAGAAGGATTTGGGAATATTGAGTTGAAGAGCGAAGAAGTGGCAGATAGAATACCGTGTAGGGAAGTGCATGGTCATGAACTTTGATAGAAGGAACAAATGAGAAGAAAATTCAAAAATCAGAAGTGTAAAGGACTTGGGAGTCCTCGTGCAGGATTCCCCACAGGTTAACTTGCAGGCTTAGTCAGTGATAAGCTAAACAAATGCAATGCTAGCATTCATTTCGAGAGGACTAGAATATAAGAGCAAGGATGTAATGCTTTGGATGTAAAGCATTGGTCTTGCCACATTTGGAGTATTGTGAGCAGTTTTGCACCCCTTATCAAAGAAAAGATGTGCTGATATTTGAGAGAATCCAGAGAAGGTTCCCGAGAATGATTCGGGGAACGAAGTGGTTAATGTATGAGGAGAGTTTGATCAATCTGGGCCTGTACTTGCTGGAGTTTAGAAGAATGAGGGGGGGTTTCATTGAAACTTATCTAGTATTGAAAGACCTTGACAGAGTGGATATGGAAAGGATTTCCTATAGTGAGGGAGTTTAGAACCAGAGGGAACAGCCTCAGAATTGAGACACATACTTTTAGAAAAGAGATGAGAAGGTATTTCTTTAGCCAGAGTGTGGTGAATCCTTGGAATTCATTGCTACGGACGGTGTGGAGGCCATTTCATTGAGCATATTTAAAGAGGAGGTTAATAGTCTTTGGTTAGTTAAGTCTTGGAAGGTGATGGGGAGAAGCCAGCTAAAGGGAGTTGAGAGAAATAATAAGTCAGCCATGATGGAATGGTGGAGCAGAATCAATGGACTTAATGGGCTCCCTATGTCTTATGTTTTTATGGTCTTAACACCACTAGTCACCAGCAGCCAACCAGACAAGGCCCCTCTATTCCCACTCTTTGCCTCCTGCCAGCCATCTAATCTTCTACCCATGCTAGTATCCCTGTAATACCATAGGTTCTTATCTTGTTTAGCAGCTTCATATACAGCACCTTGTCAAAAGCCTCTGAGAATCCAAGTAAACAACATCCACTGACTCTCCTTTGCCCATTCTGCCTGTTATTTCCTCAAAGAATTCCAACAGGTATTTCAGGCAAGATTTCCCAATGTTGACTTTGGTCTACTTTATCATATGCCTCATCCTCAATAATGGATTCCAATATCTTGCCAACCAATGAAGTCAAGCTAACTGCCATATGATTTCCTGTCTTTTCCCTCTTAAAGAGGGGTGTGACATTTTCATATTTCCAGTCCTCTACAACCTTTCCAGAAGCTACTGAATCTTGAAAGGTCACCACTAATGCCTCCACAATCTCTTCGAGTATCTCCTTCAGAACTCTGGGGTATAGACCATCTGGTCCAGGTGACTTATGTACCTTCACACCTTACAGCTTCCCAAGCATCTTCTCCCTAGCAACTACGCTCACTTCTGCCCCCTGGCTTATTCAAATATCTAGCACACTGCTAGTGTCTTCCACAGTGAAGACTAAAGGTCAATAATAGTTTTTCTTGTCCCCATTTCCTTGTCCCCAATTCTACCTTTCCAGTGTCATTTCACAGTGGTCCCATGTCCACTCTTGCCTCCCATTTACTCTTTATGTACCTGAAAAGAATACTTTTGATATCCTTTGATATCCCCTATCCTCCTTCTCTCACAACTGCCCCCCCCCCCCCACCTCCCAGCTTCATACTCCTGAATACTGGCAATCTTTACCCTTAAGTCATGGAACAGGCTCTCAGCCCAAGATGTCGACTTGGACTTTTTGCCTCCAAAGATGCTGCTGGACCCACCAACTCTTCACAATGTTCTTATCCCTCTTCGTTCCCGATTCCACCTGCCACTTCTTTTGTCTTCATGAGCAAAAGAACATTCTTGACGCCATCAGCCATATCCAAAAAGCCTGAACTGAAGTTTGAGAAGTCCAGGCTAGTTAAAGGCATTAATAGCAAAACAGTTTCTCTTTCTTCCCTCTACCATGAATGCAACAGCAGACAAAGATGATGTTTCCAACTGGAGTCTTATCAGTGAGGTGATGATTAATGCAATCAAAATCTCCTGGTGTGCAACACGGGAAATGATCAGCAATGAATAATCCTTATTTTCAGGAAACCACATTCCTCTGAAACAGTGGGAGAAGTTGGAAGAAGAAAAACACATAAGGATAAAACTCTAATGAACACACATGAGTTTGTGTCAACAACTGAGACAGAAAAGGGGCATGGCGGTGCAGATAACAGAGCTGCTGTCTCACAGCTCCAGTAGCCCTGGTTCAATCCTGACCTCTGTGCGGAGTTTGCACACTCTCCCTGTTATGGCGTGCATTTCCCCTGACACCCCCCCCAGCCCTATAATGTGCCCCGCCCAGATTCTAAAACTGTGCAGGTTGCTAAGTTAATTGGTCACATGTGTACAGAACTGGTAGATAGAATGTTGATGGGAACGGGGGGGTAACAAGAGGTTACAGAGAAAATCAGAAGGGATTGATCTGTAAGCTGGCATAGATTTGATGGGCAGAGGGGCCTCTGGTGTTATAAGGAAATCTGGAACGTGACAAGAGGGTATAAGGATGAGAGGAGAAACAGCACATGATTGTTTATGGAGGGGTAAAATACACAGCGTTTATACACGGCTTTTAATGTAGTGACCCTATGGACTCTGATCAAAGATTGGTCAAGATTAGAGGATTTGAAATCAGGACAAGAGACCAAAACCTTAAAGAAGTGACCAAAGGACCATCTTATAAGATAGAGTCAATTAATTTTATCTATATCGTTGCACATTGGCACCTCTGACATTTGCAGGTAGAAAAGGGGAAGAGGTCCTGTGCAGTGAGTATAGGGAGTTAGAGAGGAGGCTGAAGAACACAACTTCCAAAGTAGTCATCTCTAGATTACCCGCAGTTCCACAGGCTAGTCAGGGCAGGAACAGGATGTTCGTACAGACGAAAGAGTGACTAAGGATCTGGTGTAGAGGGCGGGGTTTCAGATTTCTAGATCATTGAGGACGTGACGTGTACAAATAAGATGGATCACCTGAATCTGAGGGGACCAGTATCAATGCGGACAGGTTCGCTTGAGCTTTTAGGGAGGGTTTAGTCTAATTTGGTGGGGGGATGGAAAGCAGAGTGATAAGGCTGAAGACAGTTCAGTTAATATACAAGTACTGTCGATGCAATGTGTAGATGGACTGTGAGGAGGGACAGGCAGATGATGGGGCAAAACTGCGGAACAAAAGGGCAAAATTGAAAAGGGTGTATACAGTACTGAGGGTGTTATATTGAATGCACACAGTATACTGAATAAGGTAGATGATCTTTTAGCACAGTTAGAGATTGGCAGGTATGACGTTGTGGGCATCTCTGAGTCATGGCTGAAAGAAGAAAGTAGTGTATCCAAGGATACACTTTGCATCAAAAGGACAGGTGGGGGCAGTGGGGAGGGGTGGTTCTGAGAAATTCTGAGAAAGAGGTGGCATATGATCAGAAGATGTAGAATCCTTGTGGGCAGAGTTAAAAAACTGCAAGAGTAAAAAGACCCTGATGGGAGTCATATACACACCTCTGAACAGTAGCCAGGATTTGGGATTTAAATTGAAATGGGAGATAGAAAAGGCATGTAATAAGGACAATGTTACGATAGTCATGGGAGATCTCAATATGCGGGTGAATTGGGAAAATCAGGCTGGTGCTGGATCGCAAGAGAAGGAATTTGTAGAATGCCTATGAGATGACTTCTTAGAGCAGATTGTGGTTGAGCTTACTAGGAAAAAGGCAATTCTGGATTGCGTGAACCAGATTTGATTAGAGAGCATAAGGGTTCTTTTACAAAGCAGTGATCATAGTATGATAGAATTCATCCTGCATTTGAGAGAGAGGAGATAAAGGTTGGCTGTATTAGAAGATCTGTACCAGCAAGACTAACGGAGATGGGAGTAGACTCTCACATGGTGGATTGGATAGTGGACTACTTGACAGATAGACCTCAGTATGTGCGGTTGGGAGACTGTAGGTCTGACACGGTGGTCAGCAGCACAGGAGCGCCGCAGGGAACCGTACTCTCTCCGGTCCTGTTCACCCTGTACACATCAGACTTCCAATATAACTCGGAGTCCTGCCATGTGCAGAAGTTTGCTGATGACACGGCCATAGTGGGGTGTGTCAGGAATGGACAGGAGGAGGAGTATAGGAAACTGATACAGGACTTTGTGATATGGTGCAACTCAAACTACCTGCGTCTCAATATCACCAAGACCAAGGAGATGGTGGTGGACTTTAGGAGATCTAGGCCTCATATGGAGCCAGTGATCATTAATGGAGAATGTGTGGAGCAGGTTAAGACCTACAAGTATCTGGGAGTACAGTTAGACGAGAAGCTAGACTGGACTGCCAACACAGATGCCTTGTGCAGGAAGGCACAGAGTCGACTGTACTTCCTAAGAAGGTTGGCGTCATTCAATGTCTGTAGTGAGATGCTGAAGATGTTCTATAGGTCAGTTGTGGAGAGCGCCCTCTTCTTTGTGGTGGCGTGTTGGGGAGGAAGCATTAAGAAGAGGGACGCCTCACGTCTTAATAAGCTGGTAAGGAAGGCGGGCTCTGTCGTGGGCAAAGTACTGGAGAGTTTAACATCGGTAGCTGAGCGAAGGGCGCTGAGTAGGCTACGGTCAATTATGGAAAACTCTGAACATCCTCTACATAGCACCATCCAGAGACAGAGAAGCAGTTTCAGCGACAGGTTACTATCGATGCAATGCTCCTCAGACAGGATGAAGAGGTCAATACTCCCCAATGCCATTAGGCTTTACAATTCAACCGCCAGGACTTAAGAACATTTTAAAAGCTATTATTAATGCTTTTTGAGATAGTGATTTAGATGCATATCATATTTTTTACTGAGTTAAGTATTGTATGTAATTAGTTTTGCTACAACCAGTGTATGGGACATTGGAAAAAAAGTTGAATTTCCCCATGGGGATGAATAAAGTATCTATCTATCTATCTATCTAATACAGTGGAGTAAAGGGAATTACAGAAGCATGAGAGATGAGTTGGCCAGAATTGACCAGAAGGGGACACTAGCAGGGATGACACTGAACAACCACCGGTCTGGAAAGTGCAGAATAGATAACGTACATCCCAAAGATGAATGTATTCTAATGGAGGATGAGGCAATCCTGGTTGACAAAGGAAGTCAAAGACAGCATAAAAACAAAAGAGAGGGCATATAATATACTGAAGCAAAATAAATTTGTGGGGCATTAAAGGATAAGCTTTTAAAAAACAACTAAAAATCTAAAAAGGATGAAATATGAAAGTAAGCTAGCCAATAATATCAAAGAAGATACCAGAAGATTTTTTTCTGATATATAAAGAGTAAAAGAGAGGTAAGAGCGGATTTCGGACCGCTGGAAAATGATGCCAGAGAGGTAGTAATGGGGGACAAAGAGATTGTGGATAGACTTTGTGTCAGTCTTCATTGTGGAAGACACTAACAGCATGCCAGAAATTCGAGAGTGTCGGAGAGCAGAAGTGACTATTACTAAGGAGAAGGTGCTTGGGAAGCTGAAAGGTCTGAAGGTGGATAAGTCACCTGGGCCAGATGGACTACACCCCAGAGTTCTGAGAGAGGTAGCTAAAAAGACTGTGGAGGCATTAGAAATGGTCTTTTAAGAATCATTAGATTCTGGAATGGTTCCGGAGGACTGGAAAATTACAAAAGTCACTACGTTCTTTAAGAATGGAGAGAGGCAGAAGAAAGGCAATTATAGATCAGTTAGCCTGACTTCAATGGTTGGGAAGATATTGGAGTCCTCTTTTAAGGATGAGGTTTTGGGGTTTTATGAGGTACATGATAAAATAAGCCAGTCAGCATGATTTCCTTCAGGGGAAATCTTGCCTGACAAATCTGTTGGATTTCTTCGAGGAAATAACAGGCAGGATAGACAAAGGAGAGTCAGTGGATGTTCTTTACTTGGATTTTCAGAAGACCTTTGGCAAGATGCCACGCATGAAGCTGCTTAACAAGATAAGATCCTGTGGTATTACAGGAAAAATACTAGTATGGACAGAGCACTGGCTGATTTGCAGGAGGCAGTGAGTGGAAATTAAGGGGGCCTTTTCTGGTTGGCTGCCGGTGACTACTGATGTTCCACAGGGGTCTGTGTTGGGCCTGCTTCTTTTCATGTTATATGTCAACGATTTGGGTGTTGTAATTGATAGCTTTGTGGCCACGTTTGCAGACAATATGAACACGGGTAAATGGGCATGTAGTGTTGAGGAAACAGGGTGCCTGCAGAAGGACTTAGACAAACTGTGGCAGTATGGGCAAAGAAGTGGCAGGTTGAATATAGTGTATGAGGTGTATGCTCAATCACTTTGGCAAAAGGAACAAAGGCATAGACTGTTTAACAAACAAGGAGAAAATGTAAAAATCAGAGGTGCAAAGGATGTGCGGGGTTCCCTAAAGGTTAACTTGCAGGTTGAGTCAGTGGTAAGGAAAGCAAATGCAATGTTAACATTCATTTCGAGAGGACTAGAATGTAACAGCAAGGGTATAATGCTGCAGCCCTACAAGACATTGGCCATACCCCACATAGGAGTATTGTGAGCAGTTTTGGGCCCTTTATCTACTCGGAGTTTACATCCACTCAACCCAGGGTACGTCTGGCAAACAGGATTTGGCTGCACAAGGTCCATTTTGCAAAGGTCCCTCCAGAGAAACCAGGAACCATTAATACCAATTTGCCTCATTGGTATGGAAGGCCAATCTGCACCCAGAGAAGCTGGACGTGAAATGAGTCAGTCACCCAGTACTGTAGAGATGCCTCTGTTTCAGTATTTCAGGCATTACTGAGCACCCACTGTATGGTAACTGAGGTTGGGCCTGGAGGTCATAGGTGGGTCTAAAGAAAAAAGAGGTAGTATGTGGAGGTTGAGGGTTCAGAGCGTAGAAGCTAAGTATTACTATAGTTCCCAGCCTGTTCTCCCTCTACACCAATGACTGCACCTCCTCCAACCCCTATGTGAAGCTTTTGAAGTTTGCAGACGACACTATCGTTATCGGACTCATCCAGAATAGTGATGAGTCTGCACATCGACAGCAGGTGGACCAACTGGCGCTCTGGTGCAGTCGGAACAATCTGGAGCTGAACACGCTCAAGACAAAGGAGATGATAGTGGATTTCAGGAGACATCCCCCCGCTATGTCTTCCCTCACAGTCCTCAGCAGCCCTGTGTCCACCGTAGAGAACTTCAGGTTCCTGGGAACCACCATCTCTCAGGATCTGAAGTGGGAGCAGAACATCAGCTCCATCCTGAAGAAGGCCCAGCAGCGGATGTATTTCCTGCGGCTCTTGAGGAAATACGGTCTGCCTCAGGAATTGCTGCTGCAGTTCTACACTGCAGTCATTGAGTCTGTCCTGTGCACCTCCATCATTGTGTGGTTTGGAGCCGCCACCAAGCAGGATAGAACCAGACTACAGCGCACAGTGAGGACTGCCGAGCGCATCATTGGAGCCTCCCTGCCCTCTATTGTGGACCTGTACTCTTCCAGGTTGAAGAAGAGGGCGGGGAACATCATAAAGGACTCCTCCCATCCTGCGCACGGACTGTTTGATCTGCTTCCGTCTGGTAGGCGCTTCAGATCTCTCCAGACTAAGACTAATAGGCACTGGAGAAGTTTTTTCCCTACTGCGGTCACTTTGCTGAACAGTTAACTGCCGGTTAACTGTCGGCTAACTATTACTTGGATTGCACTACCTGTATGTATAATCTATATTTTCATTTATATTTATCATTATTATTGTTATGAGCAGAGAGACAACATCTGCCGGAAGTAAATTCCTTGTATGTGCATAGGTACTTGGCGATTAAAGTCTGATTCTGATTCTGATTCTGATTCTGATACTGATAGCATGCAGGTGCAGGTGCAAAAGTCATTAAGGCAAATGACACATTTGTTTTATTGCTGAGGGGTGGAGTTTAAAAACAGATGCTGTTCCAACTTTACAGAGTGTTGGTGAAATTAATCCTGGATTGTGCAGTCCATAGTCTCCATATCCAGCACATCATTCTCCCTAGCTTCCACCATCTTCAATGGGATTCCTCCACTAAGCACATCTTCCCTCCTCCCCCTCCACTCTCTGCGTTCTGCAAGGGTCCTTTCCTCTGCAACACTCTTGTCCCTTCACACTGATCTCCCTCCTGGCACATCCCTGCAAGCAGGGCAAATGCTACACCTACCCCTACGCCTCCTCCCTCACCATCAATCAGGGCTCCAAACAGTCCTTCCAGGTGAGGTGACACTTCACCTACAAGACAGTTAAGGTCATCCATGTATCCGGTGCTCCCAGTGCGGCCTCCTCTACATCGGTGAGACCCAACTGAGATTGGGGGTCCGCTTTGTGAAGCATCTTCACTCCATCCATGACAGGTGGGATTTCCCAGTGGCCACCCATTTCAATTCGACTCAGTCCTTGGCATCCTCTACCACCACAATGAGGCCACTCTCAGTTTGGAGGAACAACACCTGGGTCTGGGTAGCTTCCAACCGAATGGTATGAACATTCATTTCTCTAACTTCCAGTAAGTTCTCCCTACCTCCCTCTTTCTATTCCACCTTCTGGCTCCCTCTTACCCCTTCTCTTCTCCCCACCTGCCCATCATCTTCCTCTGGTGCCCTTCCTTCTTCCCTTTTGCCAGTTGTCCATTCTCCTCTCTTATCAGATTCCTTCTTCTTCAACCCTTTACCTCCTCCATTTATCACCTTCCAGTTTCTCACTTCATTCCGCCTCCCCCCCTCACCTGGCTTCACCTATCACCTGCCAGTTTGTACTCTTTGCCCTGCCCCCGCCTTCTCATTATGGTTTCTTCCCTCCTCCTCTACAGTTCTGAAGAAGGGTCTTGGCCAAAATGTTGACTGTTCATTCTTCTCCATAGATGCTGCCTGATCTGCTGAGTTTCTCCAGCATTTTATGCACATTGCTCCGAATTTCCAGCCTCTGCAGAAGTTCATGTGTTTATGATTACTAAGTATTTTTTTCTGCTCCCACCATTGGAGGCAGTGCAGAAGAGACTCAACAGGATAAATCCGGAATGTGAGGGTTGTCCTATCATCAGGGGATAAGTAAGTTAGATCTGTAAATCTGTAAATCAAGTCCCTTTGGACTTGGAGGCAACTCGATGTGGCAGAACCAGGGCAAAGCAAGCGGCGGGCCTGTCACTGAGAGCGTGAAAGAGCAAGAAGGGACCGGCACAGGCCGCATCGAAGCCGTAGGGTCCAGGTACCAGATGTGACTGGGCACGATCTATAGATGGAACTTTACAGGCCGTATCGAAGCCGTAGGGTCCAGGTACCAGATGTGACTGAGCACGATCTACGGATGGAACTTTACAGGCCGAATCGAAGCCGTAGGGTCCAGGTACCAGATGTGACTGGGCACGATCTATAGATGGAACTTTACAGGCCGTATCGAAGCCGTAGGGTCCAGGTACCAGATGTGACTGAGCACGATCTACGGATGGAACTTTACAGGCCGAATCGAAGCCGTAGGGTCCAGGTACCAGATGTGACTGGGCACGATCTACGGATGGAACTTTACAGGCCACATTGAAGCAGCGAAGTCCAGCGTATCCAAGCAGCGGAACCTGTTGTTCAGACGGAGAGTTAAGTGCTAGGCCAGAATGAAAAGGACAGGGTGTTGAGATACGGGCTGGTTTAGATCACTGTTCGAAACGGCAGGATCTGATGTCTGGATGGACGGTTAAGTGCTGGGCCAGACTGAAAAGGGCAGGGTGTTCTGATACGGGCTGGTTTAGATCACTGTTCGAAACGGCAGGACCTGATGTCTGGATGGACGGTTAAGTGCTGGGCCAGACTGAAAAGGGCAGGGTGTTCTGATACGGGCTGGTTTAGATCACTGTTCGAAACGGCAGGACCTGATGTCTGGATGGACGGTTAAGTGCTGGGCCAGACTGAAAAGGGCAGGGTGTTCTGATACGGGCTGGTTTAGATCACTGTTCGAAACGGCAGGACCTGATGTCTGGATGGACGGTTAAGTGCTGGGCCAGACTGAAAAGGGCAGGGTGTTCTGATACGGGCTGGTTTAGATCACTGTTCGAAACGGCAGGACCTGATGTCTGGATGGACGGTTAAGTGCTGGGCCAGATTGAAAAGGTCAGGGTGTTGAGGCCCGAGGCAAGGTGGGGGCCGGTTCAGATCGCTGCTGCACACATTTACTCGGCTCTGCGCTGAACTATGGGACTCTCCTACAGACTTCCGTTCAGGAACACTATTTGCTCACAGTTACTGTTTGCATGATGTTTTCTTAATTGCAGATTGAGTATTAGGCAGTCTATTTTATTGGTTATTTTATTTTTCTATTTTCTTATGGACATGATGTGTTTTTTTTTATTCTATGCACATTAGGTGTCAGTCTTTTTTCATATAAATGGGGCTTATTTTTGGGTTTCTGAGTTTCATGGCTGCCTGTTAGGAGACAAATCTCAAGATTGCATAATGTATACATACTTTAATAATAAAAATACTTTGAACTTTCATGCATCTGAAAACTCCCATGATCCATTGATGACACCAATGGGTGCCAACACGGAGAAGAATGTTCGTTGTCAGTGTCAGGAACTTTACAAAAATATAGCACTAGTTTTTATTTAATTTCTCACTCCTTCATCATTCCAGTTCTTTTTTCATATGAAACCTTTGTGAAAATTTCCAGGATATTGTTGAGATGTGATCTAAAAGAAACACTGTCATTTATCAGACAGTTAAAAAGCCATGTAGTTTACTCAATCCTTTTGCCAAGGGGTGCTGTCTGTATTTGCAGATTTTGTTTGGCAGCCATTGGTGACCGTGGCACAATGCCATGATTTTGGAATAAGAGATTTGTGACATACTGTATTTATGGATGCAGGCTCTGAAACACAATGAGTAGGAGTAAGCTATCCAGCCCTTTCACTCTGCTCCGCCATTCACTGAGACGTTTCTGTTCTTCTTTTGCACCGTTTTCCAGCGCTGTCCCCATACTGACTGATCCCCCAAATAACTAAAAATGTCTTAACTCTGTTTTGAATTAACTGCACCTGAGTTTCCACAGCCCTCGTGGGCACAGAATTCCAAAAACTGCATCCTTTCAGTGAATAAGATTACCTTCATCTCAGTCCTAAGCAACTTACTGTTTATTTGTTTCTCTTGATTTAAAACTCTTCAGCCGTGAAATATGTCCTCCCTGAATCCAGCATGTCAAACCTTACGAGAATTTTATAAACTTCACAGGAGTTCTTCTGATTCTTCTAAACTTTAGTGTAAGGGTTCCCAATCTGGGGTCCATGGGCCCCTCAATTAATGATAAGGGTACCTGGAATAAAAAAGGTTTGGAACCCATGTTCCAGAGCAGTGATTCTCAACCGTTTTTTGGCCACGGCCCCCTTAGGAGCTCTTCTCAGGTTCCAGGGCCCCCCTTTCAAACAGGGATACAACACGAACAGATAGACAGAAAATCATTTATTATTGAACACCAAGAAAACTTGAACATTCCGACATACTGGACAAAACTTTAAAAACTGTATGAAATTAAACTCTTGATCCAAAAATCTTTTTGAAACTGACTGAACTGACGACGTGCCATTATATCATTCTGAAGATCAATCAAACTCTCTTGAACTTCTGCCTTTACTTGGGTGGGTTGTACTTCAAATGGATTCAAAATCCAGTCCGGGATACCGAGGTTTAACAGGTCTTTAAATCTTTCTTGCATATCCTTGTGTATCTGCTTGAGGTGTTTCACATAAACGGTAAGGTCATCGTTCTTCCGTGCCTCTGCGATCATCTTCAGGTTTGGAAATTGTAAAAATTCCCAACGTCCCATATTGTGGCAATAGACTTCGAGTTTCTTAAGGAAAGAAACAATGGCTTCCTTACAACCTACAAGGTTACTGTTTTTGCCCTATAAGGTCTTGTTTAACAAATTAAGTTTCTGAAGGATATCTGCCAGATAAAATATGTCCGCCTTAGCACCAACGAGTCTTTCTCCATGTTCTTTCTCAGACATGAAGGGAACTGTGGTGTCCCAGAGTGTAACAAAACATTGAAGACAGTTTCCCTTGGAAAACCACCTCACCTCGGTATGCAGCAGCAACATCCAAAAGTCTTCACCATTTTCTTCACACAGCTGCCAGAAAAGACGATCCTGAAGGGCATGGGATTTGATGAAGTTTACAGCCTTTATGACAACCGAAAACAAAAGATTGAGACGTCCTCCTAAGTTTTGATCTACTAGGTGCTCCCTGTGAATGTGCAATGAATAGTAAAGACAGAAGGTATAACTCTTTTTAGATGCGCCAAATTCAAACGGTGTGTTGGAAAGATATCATAAATAGGAGGGAAACCACTGACTCCAATGAAAGTTGCTGCTTGGGTATTTCATCGTTTCAGTCACCAGGGCCCCCACAAACACTTGGGGCTCCCCTTCTCACAGTTTTCAGTCGGTGGCCCCCTTCAAATGTGCCAGGGCCCCCAAGGGGGCCATATGGCCCCGGAGAAGAATGGCTGTTCTAGAGAATACAATCCCAGTCTGCACAATCGCTTGTCATATGACATACCTGCAACCTCTGGAACTAGACTAGTGAGTATCTGAGGCACTCACTCTGCGGCAGGAGTTCACCACCTTTTTAATGCCATGGACCCTTACCACTATCCGTGGAGCCCAGGTTGGGAACCCCTGCTCTAAACAAGCACATGCCTTTCCTAGGTAAGTATGTCAACATTATGCACAATACTTCTGTTCTATTCTCACCGGTACCATGTGCAGCTGAAGTAAGAATTTCCAGTATTCAAATCATCTTGTAATAATCATTTACATACCATCTGCCTTTCTGATTGCTTGCCACAACTCTGTGCTGGCCTGGGGACGACGTCACATGATGACGTAGGATCGAGACGTGGAAATCCAGCTCTCCCGTAAAAAACCAGTAAAATAATGTTTAAGTGCAGAAAAGTCAGTAAATACTTTAAAAAAATTACTTTTAAACTACTCAGGACTGTCTTAAGATATGCTTCCTAAACAGAAGCAGAAGAAAACTACTACTTTGAAGACAACACAAGTTGGAAAAGAATCAAGGCCGGCAGCCATGAAAGAGCCTCGGGCTCAAGTGCATTTTACCTCCGGCGATACAGAACAGGAAACTGCGGCAACATCAACCGTTTCCAAAAAAAAAGAGCAACAGGAATTGCGCATGCGTGAAGGAAGGGGCATGCGCAAACACAAGCAATCCAAACTACAAATCCCAGCTATGATCGGAATTGAAAGTGAAAGTGAATATGAGGTGGAATCAGATTCTCTGGATAAATCAGACGAAGATGAAGAGACAAACAAAGAAGAGCAACAGGAAGAGGTTGGAGGTGATATTGGAGACATAAAAAAATCTTTGATGCAAATAATGCATGAATTAAAAGCATTAAAAGTAATAAAAAAGATATTAAAAATATGAAGATTATGTTTGATAAAATTATGAAAAGACAGGACAAAATGGACAAGAAAATTAAAAACTTGGAAGAAATAATGGGAGACACCATTGATACAGTGAATAAAATGGAAGATAATCTTTCTGCCTGGACATCAGAAAGAAAATGGTTGTTGGAAAAAGTGGATGTACTTGAAAATTTTAGCAGACGAAATAATATTAAGATTGTTGGACTTGAAGGTATAGAGGGAGAGGATCCAATAAATTTTTTTCAAAAATGGATTCCGGAAAGTTTGGAAATGGAAGAAGGAACCCAGTTAATTGAAATTGAAAGGGCTCACAGAGCCTTAAGATCAAGACCTTAAGTTGATCAAAACCCACGATCAATCTTGATAAAATGCTTAAGATATCAAGATAAAGAAAAGATCCTGAAGGCGGCTGCCCAACGTGCCAGAAAGAGAAACGGGCCATTGATGATAGAAGGGAAAACAGTTCTTTTCTATCCTGATATAAGTAATGACCTTTTGAAGAGAAAGAAGGAATTTAACCTAGCGAAAAAAGTTTTATGGGAAAAGGGTTATAAATTTAAATTGCGCCACCCGGCAACCCTGATAATTTTTTTGGATGATTTTTTACTGATGATCAGGATGCGGAAAAATTTGCACAAGAACTCCCAAATATTCGCTAACCATAGCCAAAGATTTAAAAGTAAAACAGATTAAAGATGAAGACAGGGACAGTGAATGGAGTTGATGGATATTTAAGGACAGAAGAATATTTAAAAATATATTCTTAATTATTTGATACAGGGGGAGAAAGGTAAAAATTTGAGAAATATTAATCGAGAGTAGTGATATTATTTTTTCTTCTCTTATATATACTTTTTTATGTTACGGGGAGCTGGGGGAACTTCGGATCGATTGCTACAGGATTCACGTGTGTAATCATGGCGATCGCCATGACCCGTACAACGGAGTGGGGTAATGTTGTGTTTTTTTTTAATTCACAACATTAGTAAGGGGTATTTTGTTATTTTTTTCTTTATAATCTATTTTTCTTTAATCTTTCTTTCTTTGCCTGGACAATCGGGGGGGGGGGGGGGGGAGACACATAGCAACACGGAGAATTTTAAAAAGATTCCCCAAGGTACTACGAAAGTTGAAAAGTTAGGTATTACTATAGACTGGAGTAACCCTGTTAAAAATAATGACTAATTTACTGAGTTTTTTAAGTTTTAATGTTAATGGGCTTAATGGACCGGTGAAAAGAAAAAGAATTTTAACATACATTAAGAAAATGAAAATAGATATAGCTTTTAGCTGCATTCCATTTGAAAAAATTACTTATAATTTAAGAGATAAATACGAAATATTTCTGAAAATTTGGCGCCCTTATTTACAAAAGATAGGATTAAATATATAGGTGCTCCGAAGATAAAATTATTGGTTATTTGGGGAAAGAAATAAATATATATACTAAAGCTATTATGAACTCCATGGAGCATGTGGGGATCTTCTGATATCCAGGCATTCTTTCTTTCTTTCTTTTTTTTCCTCTTTTTTTCTCTTTCTTTAGGGATATGTTAGGGGGGAGGGGTTAAGGGGAGGGGGAAGGGTTGATTTTTTTTTCCTTCTGTAACCATTTGAAAATTCAATGAAAAAAAATTATTAAAAAAAACTCTGTGCTGGCCTGCAGTGATAAGCTCGCGTATTTGGGTCCCTCCAAATTAACCAATATCTCACCATTTAACAAATACCAGTGAGGCCTAATTTGGGGTGTTTTGTGCAGTTTTGATAGTAAGGCTGTATTTGGAGTACTATATGCTGTTTTGGTCACCTACCCACAGGAAAGGGGTAAATAAGATTGAAAGAGTACAGCGAAAATTTACAAGGATGTTGCTGGGTCTGGAAGGCCTGTGTTATAAGGAAAGATTGAATAGGTTAGAACCTTATTTCTTGGAATGTAGAAGATTGAAGGAAAATTTTATAGAGGTAGCCAAAATTATGAGGGGTGTAGATAGGGTAAATGCAAGCAGGCTTTTGCTACTGAGGTTGGGTGGGACTACAACCAGGGGTCATGGGTTAAGGGTGAAAGTGCAAAGTTTAATGGGAACATGAGGGGAAACTTCATTCAGAGAGTGGTGAGAGTGTGGAATGAGCTGGTACGCAAGTGGTTCATGTGAGCTCGTTTTCAACACTTAAGAGAATTTTGGATAGGCACATGGATGGCGGGGATACAGGAGGCTATGGTCCCGGTGCAGGTTGATGCGAGTAGGCAGTTTAAAATAGTTTGGCATGGCCTAGATGGGCCGAAGGGCCTGTTTCTCTGCTGTATTCTGTTTTGTATTTCAAAGTTTTGTATAACAAGTCCACATCTCCTTGAAGCCTCTTCACATCCTTCTTGATAATGAAACAAGTTGGGTGTGAACCAATGGCAGCTGAATTCTGTAACAACTTCTTTTCCAATCCCTGGGGACTGATGTTGAACTGTTTGCAAACTGGCTCTGTCTGACCCAAGTTGGCTGATAGGCCAACGTGGGAACTGCGGACCCTTGCACGGATTGGACAGAAGCCGGTAGGTGCATAGTTTGTGAGGCTCTGTCACTCATGTGGGGTGCCCGCCCGTATGATTTCAACACATGGACCTGAAGTTCTCATTACTACCGTGAATTCTCTTGCTCCACTTTGAGTGATTGTTGGCTTGAGATTCCCAGGAGTCAGTGGAGATACTGCAACATTTCATGGAGGCTCATAGCACATCTCCGTATCTTTTTTCCTGCTAATTACTTCTTGTGACAGGACTCAGAAGAGTGCCTGTTTTGGAACTCTGGTATGGGACATGTGGATGATGCGAGTAACTGGAGCTTTGGCGCCAGAGATGTTGGCCTGGGAGAAGATACGGATACTGTACTCTTTGGCTTCCCACTGGATTTGGAGGAGTCTGCAGAGGTGGTGTTGGTGGTGTCTCTCCAGTGCCTGTAACAGTCCAAGTTTCAGAAGCACTGAAGTGGCATCCAAGGCCATTCATAAGGCTGAAAAGTGTGGTGGCAACTACCCGATGAGCAAATTAAGAGCTTCCCATCAGAAATACCCTCCACAATATTAAGGCACCATGTACCAAACATGCTAGCTCAACTGAACTGCAGTCAGGTATTTACAGAATTACATCATGTGCTCACTCCAAATAAATGAAGAATGAGAAAGCTATGCCTCTTTAACCCCATTATCACATGGCTGACGGTAACGAACCCCTTCATTTAATTTTAAAGTTCGGAGTCTTCTGATAGGGCTTGATTCTATTACAGATTCTTTGAACAAACTTCTTCTCAGTTTCTTCCAATAATGCTTTGTAATTGGCAAAGCTATGACCCCACATGAGTCAGCAAGGTTTCCTCTGAAACACACACTTAATGCTCAACATATGCAGCATTAAATGACGATTTGCAAGGCCTGCTTTGAGATGGTTAAGGAAATGCCAAACATATAATTTAATCCTCATGTGATTTTCACTCAACTCAGAATTGATGCTAATCGCCAAACAATCCTCTGATAAATGAAGATTTCTTTCTTTAAAAAGCTCAAGCTCAGCAATGTTCCAACTCTTGTAAAATAAACTGCTTGTTTCTTTATTATTATGAAGAAAGCGGAATGAGGAAGAATTGGCAAACTCAACCTTGTACTGTAATTTTCTGTAAGTCTTGTGCTCACCTGAATCCAGTCCTCAAACACCAATATAAATAATTGATTAATTGATAATTAATTTGTGATAATAACATCAAAACCTGTCTCTAATCTTTGCCTTTTGGTGCTCTCCCTCCATTTAGCCTGGTGCTGAGACCAGCCCAAGATGCTATCCCCCTGGGCCTCCCACCTGGAGCTACAGCAATGGCCAATCAGCACATCAACCAAACTAAACATCAGTGGAAATGTCTTAAACACCAAGCTCACTGTCCAGCTCTACATTCAGGTTTCACTTCTGCTGGAAATCCCATGATCTTTTACTCTGAGGTTCACAGGACTGTTGTAAGGTTTCCTTATGCAGCGCATTAGTTCCAGTGTGATGTCCTCTATTGCGAGGTCTCGCAGCTGCCAGCACTGTGCCTTGCAGATACAGTCTCTGCAGCCGGTCCTTAAGGAAACTCTGTGGAATACAAGCGGTCTCGCTGCTACAGGGCAGAGTACCAATTTCATGAATTGACGTCACAATGAATGGGATGTAGGTGGAAGGGAAAATGCTCCCAGCAGAGGGGGTCCGAGGGATCTGCCCAAACTGGTGAAGAACAACCCTCCCACTCCACCGACTGGCTCTATCATGTTAAACTGATAGTCAAATGTCTTGTTTGGAATTGTGCACTGCAACTTCTAAGTTCATCTCTCTGGCCAGCTCTGTCACTGAGCTCTCCCTCACAACGACTGAAGCTCACTTCCTTGCCTCAACCATCCCCTCAGCCTCATCAGATCCACAGAATGCAACGTATTGCAAATGTTACAAGTCCAGAACCACTAATGTTTCGTATTCTCAGTCCCTCTGATGTTACGCCTCACCCCTGAAAGATCACTGTGACCACAGCCCGGCCAGATTTGGCTCTCAAGCTCCTCATATTAACTACTGGTCACTTTTTGGTCTCTGTTCCCTCATCCTGATCCTCGGTCAAATTCTCAATGTTTAAAGTAAATACAACTCTCAGATTTGTGTTCTTGCAGGCATACTCATCAAAACCAATAACCATAATACAATCAAAAGCCACATCAAAAAGGCGGCCAACCGAAAGACAACAAGCTGCACAAATACAAAAAGACAGAAAAAAAATAAAAATAATAGTAGTAAATAAGCTATAAATATTGAGACCATCAGACGAAGAGGCCTTGAAAGTAAGTCTATTAGTTGTGGGACAGTTCAATAACGGAGCAAGAGAAGTTGAGTTAGGTTATTCCCTCTGGTTCAAGAGCCTGATGGTTGAGGGGCAGTAACTGTTCCTGAACCTGGTGGTGTGAGTCCTGAGACTCCTGTACCTTCTTCCTGATATCAACAGTGAGAAGAGAGCATGACCTGGGTGGGGGAGGGGTCTCTGATGATGGGTGCTGCTTTTTTGCGACAGTAATCCATGCAGATGTGCTCAGTGATGGGAAGGGCTTTACCCATGATGGGCTGGGCCGTATCCACTACTTTTTGTAGGATTTTCCACTCCAGGGCTGTGATTCTGATCCTGGGCTGTGATACCATTCTTGGCAACAGTCACCAAGAGAACAGTGTCAAGGTGTCCTGTGATGAGAAGCAGCTGACAGAACCTCCCAGCATACTTGAAGAGACATATTGGAAGGAGGAGTGAAATCAGTTCTGATTTATAAACAAGAGAAAATCTGCAAAAGCTGGAAATCTGAGCAACACACACAAAATGCTGGAGGAGCTCAGCAGGCCAGGCAGCATCCATGGAAAAGAGTACAGTCGATGTTTCGGGCTGAGACCCTTCATCAAGACTGAGTCATCAGAAACGTCGAATGGACTTGTTTCCATGGATGCTGCCTGGCCTGCTGAGCATTTTGTGTGTGTTGCTTTGGCTTTATAAACAAGTGCCGTTCACAACATTAGATACTTTGCAGCTACGTTACTTTAGAACTGTTGTTCCTATTGTAATTGCTGACAGGAAACACAGCGGCGAGGTCCCAAAGAGACAATAAAGAGCTGGCCTTGTTTAGTAACAGAGCTTTAACGAAGGGCACCAGCCAAGTGGCAGGAGGAACGATACACTTCCAAGACCTGTCAGCGTAAAGGGGTAACAGAAAGTCCTGAATACAGGAGCATTGTTCTTGACAAGAACTCACAGCCTCAGATTTAGAGCGGATCGTGACCTCCTGAACCAGGAGGCCTGGCACAAGGCCATGAAAGGTAAGAGCTACATGTTTAAAAGTAGCTTCGATTTCTGGCTCCCCACCCAGGCCATCGCACCCCATTTTAGTTCCTTCTCTGTTGAAGTAAATATAATCTCTACCTCTGAAAATCCACTATTACACCATCCTTAATAGAACCACAGGCACATTATTACAAAGATCAGAAGTGAGCTGCAGGGAATTCTCAATGTGCAAAAAAAAGCATATCCCTCTCCCTCCCTCCCTCCTCCCTCCCCCCCTCCCCTCTCCCTCTCTCTCTCACTCCCTCCCCCTCTCCCTCCCTCCCCCTCTCCCTCTCTCTCTCTCCCCTCCCTCTCCCTCTCTCTCCCTCCCTCCCCCTCCCTCTCCCTCCCTCTCTCTCTCTCCTCTGCCACTCACTCCATTTACAAGTAAATAAATTAGAGCAGGAGAGGCCATTCTACCATTTAGTAAGATTGTAGCTGATCTGCATCTTTAGAAAATGGTTTAGTCACATTTTTAAAATAATCCTTCATTTCTATACTGTGAAAAATCAATTGAATACTGAGTTCCTCCAGCATTTTGTGTGTGTTGCTGTGAAAAACCAAGCCTTCTATCATCACATCTGCACAACGCTGAGCCTGGGAAGATGTATACTTCTGTCTCCCACTTCACACTTGCTCCCACAAGTGCACGGAAAGAGTGAACGGTGAAGAGGAAGACAGCAAGTGCCGGCATTCACACACTCACATCTTGACTTCTGGTCAAGATGGCGCAGCTTCAGTCAACAATGTCTGGAAAGATCATGAAACCATATATTTCATTTCTTACATGGCTTTTACATTTGTTTTTCATTTTGATAGTGATTCTGGAATTGTTGGAGCCTGTGATTTGCCGTTTAGAGATCGTTTGGGTGCTGCAGTGCTTTGCAGTCTCCGAGAGGATTCCGGGAGGCAGAGGCAGTGTCCCGAACCCTCAAAGGAAGAAGGCTATGGGACGGGGCGTGGGCTGATGTTCAACTCCATTTCGCCAATTAAAGCTTCCATTGTTCACCGATTAAAGTGACAAGAAATTGAAACATCAAGGCAAATGTAGAAGGTGAGCACTGACTGCCTGCCTTTTGATCACTGGTGATATCGCTCTGCTATTGGAGAGGGGAGACTGCCTTTTGATCGCTGGTGATATTGCTCTGCTATTGGAGAGGGGAGACTGCCTTTTGATCGCTGGTGGGATCACTCTGCTATTGGAGAGGGGAGACTGCCTTTTGATCGCTGGTGATATCGCTCTGCTATTGGAGAGGGGAGACTGCCTTTTGATTGATGGTGGGATCGCTCTGCTGCCGGAGAGGGGAGACTGCCTTTTGATCGCTGGTGGGATCACTCTGCTGCCGGAGAGGGGAGGCTGCCTTTTGATCACTGGTGGGATCGCTCTGCTATTGGAGAGGGGAGACTGCCTTTTGATCGCTGGTGGGATCACTCTGCTGCCGGAGAGGGGAGACTGTCTTTTGATCACTGGTGGGATCACTGTGCTGCCGGAGAGGGGAGGCTGCCTTTTGATCGCTGGTGGGATCGCTCTGCTGCCAGAGAGGGGAGACTGCCTTTTGATCACTGGTGGGATCACTCTGCTGCCGTAGAGGGGAGGCTGCCTTTTGATCGCTGGTGGGATCGCTCTGCTGCCGGAGAGGGGAGGCTGCCTTTTGATCGCTGGTGGGATCGCTCTGCTGCCAGAGAGGGGAGACTGCCTTTTGATCACTGGTGGGATCACTCTGCTGCCGGAGAGGGGAGACTGTCTTTTGATCACTGGTGGGATCACTCTGCTATTGGAGAGGGGAGACTGCCTTTTGATCACTGGTGGGATCACTCTGCTGCCGGAGAGGGGAGGCTGCCTTTTGATCACTGGTGGGATCGCTCTGCTGCCGGAGAGGGGAGACTGCCTTTTGATCACTGGTGGGATCACTCTGCTGCCGGAGAGGGGAGACTGTCTTTTGATCGCTGGTGGGATCGCTCTGCTGCCGGAGAGGGGAGACTGCCTTTTGATCACTGTGGGATCGCTCTGCTGCCGGAGAGGGGAGACTGTCTTTTGATCACTGGTGGGATCACTCTGCTATTGGAGAGGGGAGACTGCCTTTTGATCACTGGTGGGATCACTCTGCTATTGGAGAGAAAAGGGCCTGCTACTACACCCGGAGAACGTTATTCAGGTTTTCTGTGTTTTGGATATGGACTTGGACTATAGACTTTTTTTTCAGTCTTATAGTTTTTTATATTCTGTGTTTTTCGCCTGATCTTTTTTGGGTTATTATGTGTGCGGGGGGGGGGGGCAGATTTGGGGGTCAATATGCCTGTTCTGCTTGTGTTTGTTTTCTCTGTGCAGGGAAGGGAGATTTGGGATTGATGATCTTGCTGTCGTTCTTCTCTCTCTTGGTTCCATGGCTAGCCAAAGAAGAATAAACTCACAATTGTATAGTTTGATAATAAATTACCCTTGAATCTTTGCACACACACACACACACACATTCAAACACCCCCCCCACACACACACACACACACACACACACATTCAAACACCCTCCCGCATACACACACATTCAAACACCCCCCCCCCCACACACACACACACACACACACACTCTCTCTCTCTCTCTCTCTCTCTCTCTCTCTCACAATATGAGGACCCTCTCACACAGAATTTGAGCACACACACTTGCAGAAGCAAGACAGTATACATAACTGTCATGCTGGTGAAAACAACTTTCGGGAGCAATATGTGAGGGAGGAGTGGAGTGTAGGCTAATAGTATAAATCTGTTACTCAGTGACAAGTGCAGCCTTTTTGTAGCCTACTTCTAAGTCTGAAAGAGCACACTTAGACGAAGCGCAAAACACTCTTCAATTATTCACCAATTTCCATTCGCTCCGTACCACACTGAGGCCTTTATCACACTCACCCTTCCCCCGGCCCTCCTGCTCCAGCTGTGCGACCTGTGAATTAATGTCTTCCACATGAACGCTGTGTAAAACACACACACACACGCACACACACACACACACACACACACACACACACACACACACACACACACACACACACAATTAAACTAGAATGTGAACATTCATCATTTTTCCACATAAACTGCAGAGGAACTGTGTAGAGTCACACTGTGAATAACCCTTGCCCTATAGAACAAACAGCATATCACAGTTACTCAGCAAGTAACCCTTACCCTGCTGAACAAACAGCAACTCCATAGAAACCACTACAAGAGAAGATGAGAACCACTAAATGCTATCAAAACTGAAACCTCGTTAGACCTTTAAATACCTATGGAGTACAAGACGGGAAATCCCATGTAATCCTGATAGCAGGTTAAGAGAACTTTACTAACTGGTTTTCTTATCACTGAGCTGTTCAGGCTATATCAAGAAAATGATAATGTTTGACTTTGCCTGGTGTTGTGTTTCATAACTTCAAAATTAATTCAAAGCAAGACATGGGAGTCCGAAATACCGGTCTAACTTCATGTTTACTTTAAGCGAGGCATACACGTATCACATGGTAGCGTGATGACATATGCATTTAACATACTTTACATATAACCTGTAAAATCACTTATTTAGGCAAACAAGAATGCTTAATCTACTTATATATATATATATATATATAAAACCCACACAAAAGATTACTTTATTATTATTTTAACATTAAATACATGTGACCATTTTTAACTTTTTAAAAAGTTAATATTTTCTATAGCTTACGTGGAATTGTAATTCCTGGAAATAAAGCAGAACAGATTAATTTTGAGGGGCATAGATCGGACTTTTAATAGGAAACTTTGCCCCATATAAAACAAGAGGACACAGGATTCCGATAAAGAAGAGATCTGAGGTGTAATCTGGAATGCACTGTCTGACTGCGGAGATGTTCATGACATTAACAAAATATTTTAAGTGACTAAGTGGTGGTAAATGCTGGTTATACGAAGGTAGTTAATGATCAGATGACTTGATGGGCAGAAGGGCCTACTTCTGTGTTTCATGTTGCAGTATTGAAAGGGAAGTACAGGAGACATTAAAGGGATTAAAACCAGACAAAAATTCTCCTAAAACTGCTGTCCGTCTCAGGCTACCTACAGAAACAATGCACATAAAAAGGAGTTCTTCCAAAATTCTCTGTCAGTCACAGCCAGATGCAACGTAGCAACTAAAATGCCAATAGTTAGGGAAGCAGGGAGAGAAGAAGACAATAGAAGCCAATCTTTGATTTGTGAAGGCAAAGTATTTCTTGCAAGTATCTCGTTCACTGAAGTCCTGCTAAAATAAAATATCTAATCAAAATGAGATTCATGAATTTTGTTCCTATGCATTGCTGAGGGAAGAGAGGGGCACATTATTCATTATAGCAGAAAATAAGTTCGGAAATTGAATTTGCAAACCCTAAAGACACAATGGCGTCAGAACGCAAATCTGAAACTTGTAAATCGAGGAAAACCAGTACAGAATGTTTGGCAGCAGTTGGCAAAATGCTGGAATCCATTGGGGTTACTAGACACACCTACACGTTGCCGTTTAACCTCTCTCCCCCCACAGCCACTCATTGAGATATAGGAGGAAAGTGCAGCATCAGGGGCAAACCCCCATAGAAACAGGAGAGGTAGAGGTCAGAAGAGCTGGAGCTGTGAGACAGTTGCCTTACCTGCCACACCACTCTGCCACATGTACTGTGACATTAGACACTTAAATCAGCAGAACAAAATACCACTTAAACCAGCAGAACCCAATTAGTGTTTCTTTGGTCAACTAGGTCTGGGCGTCCTTGTACATGAACTTCCAGGTAACGCAAGCGGTTAGGCGGATGGAGTAAAATGCCATAAGGCAAGACATTAATTCCCCTCTGATTTCGAGTATTGTGAAGTTTAATTTTGCTCAGTCCTTAAAGAAGGGCACACGGATTGTAAAGAAGCATACACTAGGCCAGTGCTGACTCACAGGTATGATTCCAGCAATGAGCAGGTTGTCCGATGAAGAAGTAATGGCCTTTTCATATTAGAATGTCGAAGAATAAGAGGTGATCTTATTGAGACACAGGAATTGACAGAGTCAATACCACCAAGCTGCTTTCTCCAACTGGAGGGTGGTCTCTGAAGACGTGTCATTTGCAAATCGACGTGAGTACAATTTTCTTTTCACACAGAATGGTGTAAATCCTCTTGAAGGGCAGCACACTTAGATATTGAGCATATTTAAGGGTGAGATAGATCATTGTTTTGATTTCACAGAATCAGAGTCCGCGAGAACTTCAGGTCAAACATCAGTCGTAATAATGAATTACAGAGCTGGCTCGAAGACGCCATTTTGGACACTCCTGCTTCTCGATTTTAGAGCAGTAAGATTACCTGCAATACCCTGGCCAACGTCTACCTTTCAGAGATCATTACAAAACCAGATAATCTCGTCATTACGTTTTTGGTGTCCTCAATTGCAAATAATACTTTAAAGTGGATGCACAGGGTGCAATGAGAATGTGATTCTTTCCTTCATGTACTTAACTTTACAAATACACACACACACACACACACACACACACACACACACACACACACACACACACACACACACACACACACACACACACACACACACACACACACACACACACACACACACACACACACACACACACACATTACCCAAGCAGAGCCATAAATAAAAACTCCAGTGATACAAACTGTTGACAAGCACAATTCATTATTGATTGAAAGATGCAACAAATACCATAGATCCAACCCATATGATATCTTCTCACAGTTACCATCAGGAGGTACAGAAGACTGAAGTCCCACACCAACAGGTTCAAGAACGGCTACTTCCCTTCAACCATGGGTTCTTGAACCGACTCACACAACACTAAACTCTACAGCAGTGGTTTCCAAAGTGGGCAAAATCACTCCCCCCAGGGGTGGTGGGAGTTTCTGAAGGGGTGATAAAGATAAAGGGGGTGATGGGAGAGGGGCACTTGATACTAAGGGGGGCAGCTGAGGGATTACAGGTTTAAGGAATGAATTACTTAGCAATTATAAGCATTTGATTCTCAGAGCCTCACAATTGATCAGAACGATCACATGATCACCTCATCTCTTGCTAACACATGTTTATCTTAGACTTTGTTCAAAGCACATTACAGTTGTTGAACTTGGCAAATCATGTGAGATCTATGCTGAAGAAATCATGTTATTTCTGGGCTGGCCCCAGCATTATTGCCGTTCACTACTGAAGTACCGTATTAGCTAGTCCAATTCCCAGTGACACCATTCCTGTGAATTAGGATACGGCATTCAATGGGATAAAGTTCAGAATCTTCCCTTACAAACGGCCTTGACCACATTTCTTCAGCCCGCGACCCAACCGAGATATCGCTGCCCCACTTTATGTACCTTCAGGCAGTTAGCGAAGTTTTGCCTAAGCTAGGATGACATCATAGAACATAGAACATAGAACAGTACAGCACAGTACAGGCCCTTCGGCCCACAATGTTGTGCCAACCCTTAAACCCTGCCTCCCATATAACCCCCCCACCTTAAATTCCTCCATATACCTGTCCAGTAGTCTCTTAAATTTCATTAGTGTATCTGCCTCCACCACTGACTCGGGCAGTGCATTCCACGCACCAACCACTGAGTAAAAGTCTTCCTCTAATATCCCCCTTACCTTAAAACCTTGTCCTCTTGTATTGAGCAGTGGTGCTCTGGGGAAGGGGCACTGGCTGGCCACTCTATCTATTCCTCTTAATATCTTGTAGTCGGCCCTCCTTATCCATGGGGGATTGGTTCCGGGACTCCCCCCCCCCCCCCGCCCCCATGGATACCAAAAAACGCGGATGCTCAAGTCCCTTATTTAAACTGGCTCAATGAAGTGGATCTTAGGACCCAGTGGAATGCCAGACCTGATATACCCTGGCTCAGTGCTGTGGTCTTTAGGACCCAGCGGAACCCTGGACCTTATTTAACCTGTCTCAGTGCGGTGGTCTTTAGGACCCAGTGGAACGCCAGACCTGATATACCCTGGCTCAGTGCGGTGATCTTTAGGACCCAGCGGAACCCTGGACCTTATTTAACCTGTCTCAGTGCGGTGGTCTTTAGGATCTGGCGCAGCTCTGAATCCGCAGCGTTTCTGTTCATGAAAAGCATTAGACTAAGTCGATCAATGATCAGAACAATTTAACGGTTAATGTGAAAGGCCCTGCTCCGATGAAAGCTACAATTATTACTAAGCAACGTAGTGGTTTGATTATTGAAATACATGTTTCTTAAGTGTTTTGTATGCATAGAAAGGTAAAATATATACTATATACTAAGACAAATGTTTGACTAACTGACACTAAATAATACCGGATGTACCTGCTCCAACTTCAAATCCGTTTTAAAGACGGACTCAGGAACGGAACTCCTTCATAACCCGGGGACTGCTGTACTTTAAAATCATCTCTAGTTTACCTATAATACCTAATACAATGCAAATGCTATGTAAATAGTTGGTATACTGTATTGTTTAGGGAATAATTACAAGAAAAAATAGTCTGTACATGCTCAAACAACAAGTGCTGGAGAGAGAACTTCCGGGTTTTCCCGATCTGCGGTTGGTTGAATCCGTGCATGCAGAACCCGTGGATAAGGAGGGCTGACTGTATACCTCTATCATGTCTCCTCTCATCCTCCTCCTCTCCAAAGAGTAAAGCCCTAGCTCCCTTAATCTCTGATCATAATGCATACTCTCTAAACCAGGCAGCATCCTGGTAAATCTCCTCTGTACCCTTTCCAATGCTTCCACATCCTTCCTATAGTGAGGCAACCAGAACTGGACACAGTACTCCAAGTGTGGCCTAACCAGAGTTTTATAGAGCTTCATCATTACCTCGCAACTCTTAAACTCTATCCCTCGACTTATGAAAGCTAACACTCCATAAGCTTTCTTAACTACCCTATCTACCTGTGAGGCAAGTTTCAGGGATCTGTGGACATGTACCCCCAAATCCCTCTGCTCCTCCACACTACCAAGTATCCTGCCATTTACTTTGTAACTTTCCCCTTTAATGATCACAGAACTTGAGGTTGGACTTAAACAACAGGCGATTGATCATAATAGTTAATCCATTATGAAAATGGCAGAAGCAGTTGAAAAGGAAAAGAAGTGTAGACAATATCCAGCATCTGAAGATTTTCTCTTGTTTGTACACAGTATAGAGTGGAATGTCTGAAATATAGGTTTATACCAGTATCAAGCAACCAACAGCAGCTAATCTGTCTGTCGTGTGAAGAAGTATTTACAAGTGAGACAATGAGATCATCCAGGCTTCTTAATCATTTGTTGAGAACATACTCTAATAAAACAAATAAGAACCTGGTTTATTTTCAGTTGCTTCATAAAAACTTTCAGAAATGGAACACACTTCAAAACCCTTTTGCCAGCACTTTACAACAAAACAGTGATGGTTTACGTGCTTCATACATTTCATTGCTCATTGCTAAATATGGAAAGCCCGATACAATTGGAGAAGGACTGATTCTGCCAGCAGTAAGGGAGTTTCTGAGTACGGTTTTACACAAGTCATCAGACCAAATAATTAAAGTAATTCCACTCAGCAACAACTCTGTTGAAAGATTAAATGTCTGAGAATGTGGAAGTACTTAGGACAAAAGAATTCACCCTTTATTTGGATTAATTAACTTTGCCGGGCTTTCCTGCCTCGTTACGTTTGCTTCATGAAAGATGAAAACACGGTTCAAGAACTGTTATTTACAAGGGAAATAGAAACAGATACAAAGGAGGGGGTCAATATTTCAGGTTGTTGAGTTGTTTTTCAAAGAGGAGGACATTGCGTTCACCAACAGGTGGGACACTATTAATGACAGGACACAATGTGGGATTATTATTTCTTGAAAAATGCTGTATCTAACAAATTTACCATTCACTGTATAATTCACAGACAACATCTTGTTGCAGAAAGCCTAAGTAATCGGCTGCACAAATGATTAAATACTATAATCACAGCAGTATATAAAATCAAGTCAAATGCTCTCTATTCTTGACTATTTCGAGAGCTTTGTATTGAGAATGATGAACAGTTTGAACGCTTGCTGTTGCACACAGAACTCAGACGGCTCTCAAAAGTACACTGCCTAAGAGTCTTTTATGCACTTTTGTGAAACTGTGATAAAACTCTTTGAAGACTCATTTCATTCAGTAAACAACTCAAAAATATTAGGCATGAGATTGCTTATTTGTCAGTTTCACACAGTTGAATGAAACCATTCTTCAATTGCAAGGACTTAGCAAAGACAAATCAGTTGTCTCAACATTTCTGTCCATGTTAATCCTATTTAAGTGTAACAATAGCTACCACGACCTTTTCCAGTTTCTGGGCCTCACTGAGTTGGAAGAACCCGATGATGATCTTCAAGTACACAGTACCCACCTGGGTGAGCTGCATAAAAACATGTCAGAGAGAGTTCAGGATCTTCTATCAATCCAGATGCCAGATTGGATAATAAATATATTCCTAAACACTTGTAATCAGGAATTAACAGGAAGGATGGAGGAGGAACTGATCTCACTACAAATTGACTTTGAGCTGAAGCCAAGGTTCAAAAAATTATATCAAGACTTTTTGGTTGCAAAAAGAATTTTCTCAATGCTATCCTGCACTGCGGAAAATGGTCAAAATGTTCTTTATTGCTTTCCAACATCATATTTAGTGGAGCGTGATTTCAGCGCAGACGCCCAAATTCTTTCAAAGCAATGAAACAGACGGCAAGTTACTGAACGTGGGGATCTGAGACTCCTTCTCAGTGACATTCAGCCTGATGCTGGAGAAGCTGACATCACTGCACCAAGCCCAGCCACCTCACTGAAAGGTGAAAAAGCAATGAAGTAGTGAATAGTTGGACTATTAACTTACGCTCTAAAATTTTTGATGAAAATTGTCTTTACTGTAATTACATAAAAGTGATTTTGTTTTTTTTTGCTTTAAATAGATTTGAATAATTTTTGCAATTATATTACTACTTTGAATTTGCAGTTCCTAGTTTTATTCACTGTGCATCATAAATTAAAATTCTTTATAGCTTTTATGTTATGGCCAGAAAGGGAAAGGGGGGCATTGAGGGTGTGGTCTGGGAGCCAAAAATCCCCAAAAATGCCCATACATATTTGGGAGCTACTGCATTGGAGTGTAGCCAAATTATGACCACTTTGGTCACTTTACACTTAGACTATTTTTGTTCTAATTGTGTTCTTTCTTGTAAAGATTGTGTTTAATGTATAAGGGGTGATTGATAAGTTCATGGCCTAAGGCAGAAGGAGTCAATTTTAGAAAACCTAGCACATAGTCCCCTCCCACATTTACACACTTAGTCCAGCGGTCGTGGAGCACACAGATCTTGGACCTCCAGAAAGTATCCACAGATGGGTGATTGATAAGTTTGTGGCCTAAGGTAGAAGGAGATGAGTTATACAGCTCTCGTTACATGCACATGCAGTTCAACTCTTTGAGTGATTATGCAGAAAGTTTGAAGTTAATAACTCATTTCCTTCTACCTTAGGCCACGAACTTATCAATCAGCCCTCATACATTCGTTTCTCTCGTGAATGGTGCTTATTGATGTGACGTGACGGTGATCCAGCTGAAAGCTAAGTTTTTCATTGCACTTGTGCATATAACAATAAACTTGACTTTGATCAAGGATGGACGAACAGTTTACAGAAATCACCATTCAAACACTCACCCTGATGGGTAGGCCACCAACCCCGTCTTCGAGTCACATGCAAGCCCACTGCTTCCAGAGACTGTGATACCCAGAACCTTCTCCAAAGTCACCTGTGAAGAAAAGAAGCACCAGCTGCAGATTACGACAAGAAGGAGACTGGCTATGATCATGCGCTTACAATGATTATATGTCAGTTGCATTAGGTTGGGGGAGTTACACCAAACAGTTCATCTTCTGCTTTGGTCTGGAGATCAACTACAGCAATCATAATCTGTGATGCAGTCAAATTTGACAAGGCATTATCACCACTTTCTACCATTTTTGTTTGTAAATCTATTTCAGCCAAAACTTGAACCAAGTTACATACACTCTTGTCCTTGTTAACAACTCAATACCTAACTGCCTTCAAATTTCTTATCCTTGTGTACAAATCCCAGAACAATCTCATCTCTAACTAACTTTGTAACCTCTACTACCAGTCCCTTGTGCACCCGGTGATCTCCTTCCCCCGGTTATCGTGGTAGTGCTTTAGGCTACCTAGTACCCAAATTCCAAAAATCCCACCCCTACCCTTACCTGCCTCTCCTTTATCACCGCTCCTCGGTTCAGTCTCCTTGAATGATCTGGGTTAAATTTCTACATGATTAAGTCAAATGCCTTGGGATCTCTTATTCTGTTGAAAGCAGCACTTAATCATGTTATTGTTAAGACCAGCACTTTGCAACAACAGCGTAACATTCATCTGAAAGGTGGTTCAGACACCACAATAGGTGACATATTCAACTTCAAAGTTCAAAGTAAATTGATCATCAAAGTACATATATGTCACCATTTACAAACTCAAGATTCATTCTCTTGTGGGCATACTCAAAAATCCAGAATAGAATAGTAACTGTTTTAGGATCAATGAAAGACTGCACCAACTTGGGCATTCAACCAGTGTGCAAAAGTCAACAAACTGTGCAAATACAGAAAGAAAGATATAATAATAACAACAACAACAACAACAACAACAACAACAACAACAACAACAACAACAACAACAACAACAACAACAACAACAACAACAAATAAATAAAGAAGAAATATTGAGAACATAACGAAGAGTCCTTGAAAGTGAGTCCACAGATTGTGGGGACGTTTCAATGACTGAGCAAGTCAAGTTGAGTGATGCTCTTGAAGCAACGTCATAAGGTGTTAAGAACATCCTCTAGAAGATCTCATGAATGCTTCAGTAAATTGTTCTTCCATCTTACAATAAACAGGGGAGTCTATTCAACCCATTGGATCCATGCTAATTCCTGGAAGAAGTGTCCCACACCCCTTCATGTCTCAATCCCCCTCTCTCCTTCATTAACTGACCCACTTTGCCATTAACCTGCGCTAACAGACCATCTTTGGTGGCCAATGAAGCTCCTGACTGATCTTTGGAATGAGAGGCAACAGGTGCAGCCACAGAGAGAACAGGCGTATCCTACACAGAGAGCAACTGAGATCAGGAGCAAACCCGGGTCCCCAGACTGTGAAGTGGGGGGCTCACGGCTGTGGCACCAACCCCCCCTTTCTGCTCTGCCTCCAAATCAATACTTGCAACAAGCTGCTCAGAAGGCATGTCACAAGGGCAGCAAATCCTCTTTCACAAAATTAGTCATTGAAAGACTTTGGTCAAAATCATTGCATCTCATTCAATAGTAACCATGACAACAACACAGTATTAGTTGAGAACAGTGCTCTCATTTACAATAACTGATAAATTGGCCCACCAGGCAAATGCATGTTGGTGCCAACAGCTTGGCATCAAGACAGACACAGTCTGCGCTCCCTGTTTGGTATTAAAACGGCAACACCGAAACACTCTCCAAGGGCTGTTCGGTCCACATACTGTATCTCCCTGACTTCCTGAGGTCATAATGCAATAATCTGCTACCTAACCATAACCCTGAAATGGGGAAACATCCAATTTGCCACAAACTCTGTTTATGGTGACTCTTTGCCCCAGTCCTGGTTTGCCTACAGACAGAGGAATGAAATCAGCAGTTTAAAGTCATCTTGTGGAGAGATCAGTTGGTCCTCCATCCTTTCCGTTCATTCCTCTTTACAAGTGTTCAGGAATGGATTTACTGTATTGCCCAATCTGGAATTTGGATCGAGTGAAGATACTGAATCTCTCTGACATGTCGTTATGCAGCTCACCCAGGTGGGCACAGTACACTTGAAGATCATCTTCTGAAGTTCCTTCTTTCTCTTCCAATTCAGAGTGCTCAGAAATTGGAAAAGGTTGCAAAGATTAAGAAGACTGGAAAGCCAGGATAAGGTACAACAAGAGATGAAAAATAAACACAAAGTGTTGCCTCGTGCAAGGGACATTTCTGAGGATGACGATTTTGAAAGAGACACAAAGCTGCAGATGCTGGAAAAACAAACTGCTGGAGGAACTTAGTGGGCCGACCTACACCTCTGGAGGAAAAGGAACAGTGAACATTTCAGGCCAAAGCCCTGCGTCAGCCCCTCCTCATACAGTTGCTGCTCAGTCCACTGAGGTCCTCTAGCACGTTGTCTTCTGCAAGCTGAGTTCACAAGGAAGGTGTCATCACCAGTTCTCCATGAGACGCTGGGCTAACCAGGTTTACTGGTTTCCCCACCGCTCTTAAGCAATCAAGTGACAAGTCCAATTTTCCAAATGTTCATTGCAGATCAAGAGAACTTTGGAATATTGGAGTTTCTGCAGTATTCTCTGCACTTCCTTAAAAATCCCGGGATGAAAACTAGCTGATCCTGGAGAATTCTCATTTTCATGCATTTTTTCTTTCCTATATTTAATATACACTAATTATAGCAATGCTTCAATCATAATTACTTTGAGTCAGAAATATTAATAAGTGCTTTTTAAAATGTTAATTATTCATGAAATGCTGCTGTTTAATACGTCTCCTTTGGCCTTTGTTTTTATCACAATTATCAACAATGAAACACTTTCCTCAATGTTCCTTACCTTCTAATTTTATACAAAAAAATACAACTTTTGTTATCCCTTACAAAATTTTCACATGTTCCATTCTGTTCTTTGTATTTCCTTCTACTTAGAGGGTCTATGAAATATTTCCACTTTTCCATACCTCCTGTGTAAGATGTATTGCCTGACACCCATGCCTGGACAAGAACAGGCCTTATCTATCAGCTGTCTACGGCACAATACATTCAGTACTGACAGAGATGCCTCCTCTGTTCTAGACTCCTCCTCAACATTGTATGAACTTCTATTCTTCCCAAAATTAAAAAAAATCTTCCAGAGGCATTATTGCTTCACTGGCCTCTGACACCAGCAACTTGGAGGTCATGTCATGACCCTTCCCCTCGTTTATATACATGAACAATTCACCAGACACTAACCAAACTAAGGAGGCAGGAATTTCTGTTCATCCACCAAGATGTCATCATTGGTCAACAGATAGGGTTCGAGGATGCCATTGCAGATGGGGAGGTTCAGGGCCAGGGGCAATCAAATATTGACAGGAGAACATAAGAGAACATTCATGTGGAAACCACCCAGCAAATCATGTGCAGGGTGGGAAGGATGGAGAGAGACACACCGCCTGATATTGGTTCAAACATTATAGAGAGAGAGCAGAAAGAGAAGTGAAAGGGAGTGTATGAGTGATGGCAAAAGAGACTCAATGTGTGTGTGTGTGTGTGTGTGTGTGTGTGTGTGTGTGTGTGTGTGTGTGTGTGTGTGTGTGTGTGTGTGTGTGTGTGTGTGTGTGTGTGTGTGTGTGTGTGTGTGTACACACATGTGCATGTTCATGACAGAGAGGGACGTATCTGAATTACAGAGAGATAAGAATAGAGACTGCAGCAGGAACATGGAGACTACAGCAACAGCCAGCCAGGATGGGAACTCAGTGATATACACAGTTTAGAGTTGAAGTAGAGGACAAGAAACACACAGGATCAGTGGTGCAGACTGCTCAGCCTAACGAGACTGCAGGTTTGTGCCTGATGACTCTGTTCAACTCAAGGCATCTGTTCACATACGGTCCTCCCACAGATTTCATCACCCTCCCCAGCTAAACCACATGTAACCACAGCGACTGTTCTTTGGGAGTTGCAAAGGGTGATTTACTGTACCTGTCCTGAGGGGGAAAACACTTAATCCCGATATAAAAACAACAGGAGGCAGCCAAGAATTTTCAGCCCTGCAGGCTGAAAGTGTGTGTGTGTGTGTGTGTGTGTGTGTGTGTGTGTGTGTGTGTGTGTGTGTGTATGTGTGTGTGTGTGTGTGTGTGTGTGTGTGTGTGTGAGTGTGTGTGTGTGTGAGTGTGTGTGTGTGTGTGTGTGTGAGTGTGTGTGTGTGTGTGTGAGTGTGTGTGTGTGTGTGAGTGTGTGTGTGTGTGTGTGAGTGTGTGTGGTGTGTGTGAGTGTGTGTGTGTGTGTGAGTGTGTGTGTGTGAGTGTGTGTGTGTGTGAGTGTGTGTGTGTGTGTGAGTGTGTGTGTGTGTGTGTGTGTGTGAGTGTGTGTGTGTGTGTGTGTGAGTGTGTGTGTGTGTGAGTGTGTGTGTGTGTGTGTGTGTCTGTGTGTGAGTGTGTGTGTGTGTGTGTGTGAGTGTGTGTGTGTGTGTGTGTGTCTGTGTGTGAGTGTGTGTGTGTGTGTGTGTGAGTGTGTGTGTGTGTGTGTGTGTGAGTGTGTGGGTGTGTGTGTGTGTGAGTGTGTGTGTGTGTGTGAGTGTGTGTGTGTGTGTGTGAGTGTGTGTGTGTGTGAGTGTGTGTGTGTGTGTGTGTGTGTGTGTGTCTGTGTGTGAGTGTGTGTGTGTGTGTGTGTGTGAGTGTGTGTGTGTGTGTGTGTGTGTGTGTGTGTGTGAGTGTGTGTGTGTGTGTGGTGTGAGTGTGTGTGTGTGTGTGTGTGAACATTCCCTCGTTAACCTTTTTTTTGCATTATATATTTATTTTTGCAATTAATAGATGCTTTATGTATTTCCACTGTACTGCTGTCAGAAAATGACAAACTCCATGTCATATAAGTCCGTGATAATAAATCTGATTCTGATTTTTTATATTTGCGAATTAGGTACGGTGGAAAATTCGTAGCAATGAAATTGGTGTTAAGAATGTGGACATGGCATGTCAAGGCATCACCCACACCGAAAGTGTATGTATGGGGCCGAATGGTACAGTCATTTAACCAGGACTCCGTCTAGAAACAAGTGCAGGGGAAAGTCTGTTACCAGGGCAACTAACTTCCTAAGCAGCCTCTGGAACACTTCACCAGGGTCTACAGGCATTAACACAACCCTCTCACTGCAATAGGGGGGTTCTCTATTAGAAACCCACCTCCAGGTAAATGCTTCGTTTGTTTATTTCATCTTCTCGTTTAAAATTAATTTCCAGCAGTTTAAACATAATATATTTTATTGAATCCTATTTGAATTGTTTTTCACAACTCAGACTCACCTAGAAATAGATTACAGATCTTTTGATTAAAGTGCTCTCCAGCGTTAAGGAACAGGGGCTGAGAATCTGCCATCCGAGGCCTAATTGCTGCTCTGCAACCCAGCCCTTCAGAGCAACTGTTCCCATGTTGGAGGAGTGCTGAATGCAGTACCCCAGACAAGGTTGAGCAGATTCAACCTGACAGAATACAGTGAGCCGCTCAGCATCTGTCACGAGTGTGGGTCGACGCATGCTTTGGGAAAATGGAGGCTTCTACAGAGAGACCGTAAGACATAGGAGCATAATTGGGCCATTTGGCCCCTTGAGTCTGCTCTGCTATTCCATCATTGCTAATTGCTATCCCCTCTCAGTCCCGTTGCCCTACCTTCTCCCCGTAATCTTTGATGCTTTTACGAATCAAGAAAGAACGTACACTATCTTTTTCCTCAGGGTTGGAGAATCAAGAGCCAGAGAGGGCACAGGTTTAAGGTGAGAAGGGAAGGAGGTTTAACAGGGGCAACTTCTTCCACGCAGAGGGTGGTCCGTTTATGGAACAAGCTGTAAGAGGAATTAGCTGAGGGAGGTACATTAACAACATTTAAGAGACACTTGGACAGATAAATGCATAGGAAAAGTTTGAGGGATATGAGTCAGCAGCCAAATGAGACTCGTTAAGATGGGAATCTTGTTGGGCAGGAACTGGATGGGCCGAGGGCCTCGTTCTGTGGCTCTGCGACATTCACCAGCACAGGGCAGCGTTCGGTGAAGGCACCTTTCTTGCTGACCTCACGTACTCCAGTCGCCAGCTCGCTGCTGTCCTCCAGAGCTGCCTCCGTATCCTCCACAGCCCCCGCGGGGGACCACCGCGCCCTCCGCCCAGGCATTGATGTTGGTTTATTATTGTTGCATGTACCCACAGTGGAAAGCGCTTGTTTTGTGTCCCATCTGAGCAGCTCATGTCACACATAATTACACCAAGGTGTTAGAAAGGAAAACTGTATGCAGAATATAGCTTTGCAGTTACAAAGTGCAGAGCAGGTGCATGACTGAAGTGCAAGGACCGCGACCAAGCAGATTGAACCATTCGTCATTAGGGCCGTTCAAAAGCCTGATAACAGTGGGACAGAAGCTTTGCTTGAGTCTAGCAGTTTGTGGTCTCCAGCTTTGACATCTACTGGAGAGGAGAGGAAAGAGAATGACTGGGCTGGGAAGGCTCCTGATTACTCTGGCTGTTTCCAGAGGAAGTGTAGACGGCTACAGCCGATGGAGAGGAAGCTGGTATGTGTGATGGACTTCCCATTCTTGGGCAGAGGAAGATGCCGTACCAGGGTGTGACGTATCAGGAGAGCATGCTTTCTAAAGTGTATCTTTAAAAACTGGTAGGTCATCTGCTGAATTTCCTGAGGATGTACAGGCAACAGTATGCTTTCTTGGCTGTAGGGTCAATATGGTTGGACCAGGACAAGTTGATGATAGTTAAACCTAGGAATCTGACGCTCTCAACCATCTCCACCTCTGCATACAAGATTCTAATGAAGCTTGATCTTTCCCCAAATACGCTGCCAATCTGTATCTCTGATGTTGATTGATAGTTCATAACAATAACTCTCCTTTATATAGTTCCAGTGAATGCTGGAAACACTCAGTAGACCAGGCAAATTCTTTCGAAAGACAAACAGAGTTAAAACTGCAGGTTGAAGACTTCTCATCAAAACTGGTTCAATATTGTGAGCCACAATATTCACTCTCCACAAATGCTGCCTGACCTGCTGAGTACTCCCAGCAATCTCTCTTCTCTTTTCAGATGATTAGCGTCAGAAGTATTTGGTGTCGTGCTAGTGGCGCAGTGAAATATCCCAAGGTCCTGCACTGGAGTTTTCATTAGACAACACCTGGCACTGGGCCCAGGGAAAGTAACAGCAGTACAGCCCAGCAAGTGTTTGGAGAAAATGGTAGATATGATGGGAGGAACAAGGTAGTACTGGACGGAGAGACAATTCATAGTGAGGAGCAAGGCACTGGGACAAGGTATTTATACATGGTTTAGGACACAACGGCAGTGTTCCAGATGAGGTCAAGCTTACGGAAGGGGCAAGACGTCCTCGCCTTGCCCTGCCGTGAAACTGAGCAGTAGATATAAAGTGTGACATTCATTACTGGCTGCTTTTGCAACAAAGTCTGGTTGGTGACGTTATTGGAGTTGGTAGAACACCTTCAGGTTTTACTCAGAGAGGGCAGGAACAAACAATCCATGCAAACCGACTGTTCCAAACCCCACTTACTGACAACTCTCATCTTGGCTGCTGCGAGAGCTGGCGATGTACAAGACTGGAGACAGAAGATTCAGCTGTCCAACGGGTCACAGCCGTTTCCAAGGAATAGTGACTTCCCAGAAAGGTTCCTCAAACCCTTTTCCCAGTAATAGGTGCTGCTCTCTTACTAATACACTAATCTTGCTTCCTCCTTTTGGCAATTCATTACTTGCTAACAGACAACAGGAGGCCAGTTGCCCATCAAGTGCATGCCATCAGAGCAATCCCCATTTCCCCGCTGCCTACTTCCTTGGCCCTTTCTGACATGTGCCATGAGCTTCACAAGTCTTTCGCTATTTACCCACACTGCTGTGCAATTTACAGTGGCCAGTTAAGCACACCGATACACCTCTGGGGTGTGGGAGGAAGCCAGAGAACCCACATTGAGTCAGGGAGAACGTGCAAACTCCACATGGACAGCACATGGTCAGGACTAGAGCTGTGAGGGAGCAGCACTAACTGCAGACAGCGTGCCACCCCCACTGCAAAGAGGTTCAACTCAAATGGTTCAATTTCATATCAGAGAATGTATACAGTCACCATCGTCATCAAATGCCTGTTACGCCACTGGTGTTTAGGGCACCAATGAAGGTCTTCTACCTCTGTTTGTCCTTGGCCATCTTCTCTATTGTGCCCCAGGTGTGGCTCGGAGTTCTCATTCCTGCCTCTACGGTACGGTGCCAAGTTGTCCTTGGTCTCCTCTGTTTCCTCCACCCTTCAGGGGTCCGGTCCAATGAATTGCTGCCTTGATGATGGAGTTGGCCTCTCTTCTCATCACATGCCCAATCCATCTCCAATGTTTCCTCATGATGCCTGTGGCCATTTCCTCTTGATGACACTGCAGGGCCTTCCGGAGATTCATGGTGTGGAATGACGACAGCTTGGCAAGGTTGTTCTCTGTTACGCGCCAGCATTCTGACCTGTAGAAGAGTGTGGTCAGAGCACAGCTCCGGTACAGCCTCACCATGATGTGGACACACTACTTGGTTGATCTCTATATGTCGCTCATTGACCTGAGGACATTACTAGCTTTGCTGAATCTGCACCGGGTTTCGTCCTTGGTCCCACCAACCTGCCGAATGATGCTGCTCAGGTAGGTGAATCAGCCAGTGCTGGGTAGGTTGATGCCATATGCCTTGATGGGAAGAGGAGAGACCCTACATTGAGGGTCAGGGTCTCATTCTTTCTCTGGCTGACTCCGAGTCCAACCTGTTCACTAAAGAACATAGACACTCAGCTTTCTCTCGCATGTGCTGGCATGTATGTGATAGTTATGTGAGGTCATCCACAAAGTCAACATCTTCTGAAATGTGTATACGGTGTACAACCTGAAATTCTTACTCTTCGCAGACATCCATGAAACAAGAAACTCCAAAGAATAAATCCAATCTTTCCATTAGGTATTCATTTTTTAGATGCAACTCAGTCACCACTGTGTCTACAGCTGTTAAAACAAGTTCATATTTAATTTATCCATACATTTACATCTTTGAGTACTTCAAGAACTCAACCTGTGGATTTGCTTACACCCTTGGTGTGCATGTTTAAAGGTTTGGTCCAGGTGCACTCAAGGCCACAGGAATCCCAGCAACTCACAAACACAATCATCCTCATTATGTGCCCTATCGTATGATGCAGGCAATCATGGTCTTATCCACAACCAAGACTGTACCTGGCAAAATTTTCCACCAAAATGATTTGCCATTGCCTTCTTCTGGTCAGTGTGACCCCAGCCATTATCAACACACTTCAGTGATTGTCTGCCTGGTGCTAGTGGTCGCATAACCAGGACTTTTAATATGCACTGCCTGTCCTAAGGGGTTGTCTGGAAAATGCTTGTGTGTGACTTTGTTTAATGTGGGGAGGCCGATGCACGGGCAGCCACTTGGCAGGTCGGGGTCAGGGTCCAGTGACACAGAGTGCAAGAAGCAGCCTTCCTCCACGTTCACCGCCATTATCACGTGTCACCATCTTCCACCAACTCCACCGCTGAGGTCTTTGTCTGGAACCTCACCCTTGACCTTAGTGCCAAGGGTGACCCTACCGGGAGGTAATTGCCGAACAGCATCACTTTCGGGATCTCAGGAGCTCACGAGCCTCTCCAACACGACAAGGTGATGATCCTTGGAAATATATGTGCCACCCTTTGCATGAGAAGCTTTGCAGTAGCATGGCAGCATAGCAGTGCGGTGCTATTACAGCGCCAGCGACCCAGGTTCTACCCCATAAGGGCTCTCCGCCTATCCTCTCCGCGGCCGGGTGCTCTGGTTTCCTCTCACAGTCCAGAGATGCACAGGTTAGTCGGTTGATTGGTTACATGGGTGCAATCGGACAGTGTAGGCTCATTGGGCCAGAAGAGCCTGTTAGTGTGCTGTATCTCGAAACAAAAAAAAATAAAATAAAATTGCAAGTAAAGCAATAAATGAATGGGAAAAAATATGCCCAAAGTCAGTCTGTGGCACTGGTTGTCAGAAGAATGGCTCCAAGTGAAAGTGATTTAGTCTTCATATCAGCTTTAGCATGGCTCCCATTTCCATCAGACCCTGCACCTACTCTGCACTTCATCACTCTGACACCAGATCTGACCATGGTCCCAGGCTGATGACATTTACAACCACCTAATCGCCAGTCCCATGGCGAGAATCCACCTTCAGCTATTATTTCCACAGCTCTCGTTAACACAGTGTTTGGGTTGAAGTGCCCAGGGGGAGCACGACCTCTCACAACCAGTTCAGACTTGTGAAGAAGCATGTTGAGGCATTTCCTTCTACCACACCTAAAGCTTCAACGATTTCCTCAAAGAAAAAAACCACAATTCAACCTACCATGGGGAACTACTGCTACAGTGGGGGGACATTGCAAAAATGTTTTAGCATTGTTCTGGCTTCCAGGATGAGCCTTCAACAACTGATAACTTTTCAAAAAAGGGGAACAACTGATTCTCACAAAATCAACGTAATGACTCTCGGCAGCAAAATCCCCCAACTTCACAAGCACAAACAATTCAGACCAGGAAATGTGGGATTAGTGATTATGAAGACGACTGTGCAAGCCTGCAGGCTGAAGGTGCAGGACTGAAATCCTACATGGGGAAATTACTTGGGTATGAATCGAGTTGTGATGATAATCTACTAAACAAGAAGATGTTCAGAACAAATGGGGATCTGCCTGATAGTGATGAGGAGGCACAGCTCGGGTCTGCAGCTTCCTATACCAATGTCAAGGATGGTCCCATTATAGCGGGTGACTGACAACGTAAGCAGATCTCAGCAGGTTCTGTGGAGCTTATGGAATGTGGAGTCCACCAAACACAGTACTGGAATCCCAGATCAGGAGAATCCTTTGGAAAGTGACTGAGCCAGGGTGAGAGTTCCGCAGGTACGTCGTTATGTTTAACTAGGGTCAATCCACAGGTACGTCGTTATGTTTAACTAGGGTCAATCGATTAGTGGGGCCAACCAGGATGACATGTTTGCAACTGACCCAGATCAACTTGAGACAGTAACATAGTGAGGGGGACGGATTTACATCAAAGGATTGCTAGAGTCTACAATCAGTCAATCCATTAACCAACAAAAGGAGATTGGGGGGGTTAGATTTATGGGCAATAGGGTAATTGAACCCTTCTCCCGTTATGTTTGTTACTCTCCTCTCCCATGAGTCATAGTTTCACTGGCCACGGTCATTCTGACTGGGACCAGGCTAACAGTGTCCAGTTTGTGATTATCCAGCCCAGAATGAGTATAGGTTGGAAGGTTCAAAATAAATGCTCAATTCTCAAAAGAAGTAGGAGCAGTTATGCTGAAGATTATATCTGGGGTACTTTAGTGTGAAATTGGGTGTTAGGGTTTCACTGAGGAGCCGCGGGTAAAAGGTCAAAGGCTTTGTTTTGTGGATTAAAGGTTCATTTTAAGGACTAAAATTTTGTGTTTGACGTTACGAGTTAGACGTACAGTTAGGAGTTAGGGAATAGGGCCAAGAGTTCTGGAACAGATATTTCAGGGGTCAAACCGATAGGCTTGTTTCAGAAATGTGCACTTTGTAATGTAAAACAGAGTCGAGGGATATTCGAGCCCGTTACTTACTGCCCAGCTTCAAGAAGTCTAAATGAGGGCCTATCACATCATGCCAGAGTGGTGATAAAAAATGTTATAAGTCGGAGGAGGTGCTGCAGGAGGGAAGAGAAGCTCCTGATGGAAAAAGGTTCAGCTCTGGGTATTCCCACACATTATCACTGAAAAATGCAACCTTCTCTTTACCTCCTCCTCTTCACAATCTCCAGTATCAGTCACTCCTTCGCTTCTCACACAGTAAATTACCCCCACAGTTTATCTCCTTCTCTGGACCTGCCTGCCATTCTTGTTCCCCCCTCGTTGACATACTGGCACAGCTTGGAAAACTGCTCCTTCACAGCTCCAGGGACCCAACTGGAAAGCCAGTGCTCGACTTGGCACGCTCTCCCTGTGACCACGGGCACTCCTGATTGCTCCCACATTGCAATAGATTAACTGTAAATTGTAAGTAAAGCGGAGTGAGAGGAATCTGGGTAAATATGCGTAGATACCGACGGTGCTTGAAGGTCAGAATGGATTAGTTGGTCATTTTTGCGCTCCGTGACTGAATGACAGTTCCAATATCTCCTGGACGAATGTCCCTTCCCTTCCTCTTTTGGTACTGTGCACACTCACCGGCTGTGCTTCAGAGGAGATCCACTTGCTTGAGTCAAACCAAGTACAATTCCTCACTCCAGAGACGTGGGCACAGAATACAGGCTGAGGGTGCTCTCCACACACTGTGCCAACTGCCTTATAGGCAAGCTTTCTCGTTGTTCAGTCGTTTCGTCAAGTCCGGCTCTTCGTGACCTCACGGACCGTAGGGTCGGTAGGGTTTTCATGGCAAGACATGGAAGTAGATTGCCAGGCCTTTCTTACTGCTGCTGCCCAGGCTGGGTTTGAACTCAGAACCATCTGCTTCGAAGTCCAGCACTGATGCCACTACACCACCAGCCGGCCAGTAGGCAAACTCAGATACATGGGAGATATTACGCAGCTGTTCAGAAGATCAAAATCGTAAGATACAGGAGCAGCAACAGGCCACTTGGCCCTTCAAGTCTGCTCTGCCATTTAACAAAATGAGACTAATCTTCCACCTCAGCACCATTTTCCTGCACTAACCCCGTATCCCTTGCATCTTCCATATCCGGAAATCTATCAGTCCCCGTTCTGAATTAAGTCAGTGACGGAACCTCCACTGTCCTCCTGGGTACAGAATTCCAAAGATTTACCACTATTTGAGTAAAGGAGTTTCCACTCATGTTGAATTTGAATGCTTGATCCCTTATTCTGAAAGAGTGGCCCCTGGTTCTAGACATCTTAATCAGGGGACAGGACAAGCTGAGGTTGTGAAAGGTGCTGCATAAACAACTGACCTGGGTGAATATCTGCAGACGGCAACCAGGTTTCCGTCTTTGTGTCTAACACTCTTGATTCCTGATATCCACACCAGGTGATATCAAATCCCTGACCTCATGAATAAATAACCCCAAAGATGGTGAGGAGGCATGTCCACCACCAAAGAGTCCAGACAAATTCCCTGTAACTTAACTGCAACGTTACTTGTTAGAACAATAATATAGAGCACAGAGAGAAAACTACATAATTCCTTCACCATCTTCATATCAGAGGAACATTTCAAATAATATCATTTACGTTTAAGTTCAGTGATCCCTGTTATTTCAAACAAACATGTAAACAATCCCAACTGCAGCGAAGCCTCACAAACAGAAGCGAGATGATTGATTAGGTAATCTGTTTTGGTTCAAGGAACATAAACATTAGAGACTATAACACTGGCATAGACCTCCTAAAAGGGCTGGGAGGGCCGTGATTTTAAATCCATTGGAAGATCTTCCAAGGTCAAATATGAAACATGCCGTTTAGCGGGATTTGGACAAATTTTGACCTCAAATCAAGAGATTAAACTCCAAATCTACACCGACCTGACATCTACTATGGGGTGGGTGGTTCAGCGTAATTGCCTCCTGCAGTGACTTGCCCGAGCACAGCCTGAAATGAGCACCTTGTTGTTACTCTCCTTTTGCTCTAGTTTTCTACCGAAAACTAGGATTTCAAGAGGAGAAATGCAGCCTGCCCTATAATGTACCTCCAGGATCAATTGGACTGGGAAAACCTGCTACCCAGGTTGTCTGGAGAATTGGCATTGTCATCTTTCAGACCCTCTCCACTGTTGCTCGCTGTGCTGTGAATTCCATTGTCTCAGCGTCTCCGAGGTTGGCACTGGAGGTCATGGGTTAAGGGTGAAAGGTGAAATTCTTAAGGGGAACCTGAGGGGCATCTTCTTCACACAGAGGGTGGCGAGAGTGAATTAGCGGAAGCAGAGGATGCAGGTTTGATTTTCAGAAAATTCGGATAAGTACGTGGATAGCAGGAGTAGGGAGGGCCATAGTTAGGTGCAGGTCAATGGGACTAGGTAGAATAGTAGTTTGGCACAGCCTAGATGGGCAGAAGGGCCTGTTTCTGAGCTGTAATGCTCCCTAACTCTGTGCTGCTCCCTTCACTACATACCGTATGTTGCAGACTAAAGAACCTCGACCACACCCTGCCACTTCCTTCAAGCCCTTTATTATTTCTGACTGCTCATCTACTGTTGGATTCTCTAGTTACCCACATAGGATGTCCGAGACATTGACTTTGCGTTCCTGACCCCACTCACAGCACCTGCACCCTAAACTCAGTTCCGCAGAGTATCGAAAGCATTGACACATGACTAGGCTGTGAGGTTAGCTTCCATTTGCATACTTACTCCATCATAAGGACTTGGATGCAACTCATTCCAATATTTTTATTTAATTAACACACAGCGTGGAACAGTCCCGTCCTTTCCTTCGGGACACACCACCCAACAATCCCCGGTTTAACCCAGCCTAATCACGGGACAATTTACACTGACCGATTAACCTACTCACCGGAGCACGTTCAGACCGTGGGAGGAAACCGGAGCACCCAGAGGAAACCCACGGGGTCACGGGGAGCATGTACAAACTCCTCACGGGCAGCGGTGGGAATTGAACCAGTACTGTAAGGCACTGTACTAACCGCCACACTACTCTGCCGCCTGTTGCCACAATTATCTCATTAATCAGGCCATAGGGCCTTTGCCTGTGCCTTTCCACTGGACAAGTTGCCACCTCACCCCCCTCCAGTTTCAGCTCAGCTGGATGCACCGTCCCATCCTCTCAGGTCTCACAAGCTCCAGATGCCTGAGATGCGAGACAGAGGGACTAACAGCCGTCACTCCACAGTCCTGCACACTCACAGCCACGTTCCATCCTCATTGTGTAAGATGGCCCCCAGGGAAATCTGCAGTGCATGTGAAACTCGTAGACCTGATCTACAGCTGTATCCAAATCCTTTCCAGATTACTAATGGGGTCAAATCCAAAACGGTCACTCTGGCACAGGCAAAGCACTCTATGAATACCAATGTCACACACACAGGCAGAATCTCGCAAATGCTGACATTCCTGTAGATTCGGATCAGGCAGCCACAAAGAGTGATACTCCAGATACAGGCAGAGAAACCTGTGATCAGTGATATTTCAGTTCGGATACAGGCAGACTGGGTGATGAACTGTGACACTCCAGATACAGGCAGAGAGACCTGTGATCAGTGATATTTCAGGCCGGATACAGGCAGACTGGGTGATGAACTGTGACACTCCAGATACAGGCAGAGAGACCTGTGATCAGTGATATTTCAGTCCGGATACAGGCAGACTGGGTGATGAACTGTGACACTCCAGATACAGGCAGAGAGGCCTGTGATCAGTGATATTTCAGTTCGGATACAGGCAGACTGGGTGATGAACTGTGACACTCCAGATACAGGCAGAGAGGCCTGTGATCAGTGATATTTCAGTTCGGATACAGGCAGACTGGGTGATGAACTGTGACACTCCAGATACGGGCAGAGAGGCCTGTGATCAGTGATATTTCAGTTCGGATACAGGCCGAATGGGTGATGAACTATGAATTACAGATGCAGGGAGAGGGGCCATCAACGGTGATATTTCACTCCGAATACAGGCAGAGTGGGCCAAACTGTTTCACCCGCAGTAGGCAGAGAGACCAGACTGGTGAAGAGTGAAGCTTCACTTTCAATACATGTACAGAGTGGGCTATGAACTGTGGCTCTCTGGATACAGGCGGAGTGAGTGAGAAACTGCACATCCAGGCTGACGGAGACAAGAAGGACATTACCGTGCTGGTTACAAGCAGAGGGGCAGTTACACTTCGGATACAGGGAGTCAGCTGTGCCGTCTTGGTACAGGCAGAGCAGCGGTGAGTTACAATACCGACAGAGTCAGGTGTGACACCACCAATACAGAGAGAATGAATGGCGAATCAGGGCACCGGCAAAAGACCCCAAGCTGGGTCATGAACGGTATTTCAGTCACCGGCTAAGGGAACCACGCCAGGGGGGGGATATAAGGCCATAACTCCAATCGCGACCTGAGTGCCAGGCTGACAGCCCGAAGACCAGAACCAATGGGAGACAACCCCGAGATACCGACGCAGGAATTCAGCACACCTCCGGCAAAAGTCAGCTTCACTCACATGAACGCACGCTCAGCAATAAAACCAAATGTGCCACGGCAGGCTGCTCTCTCTGCCGGGCGATCGCTCGCTATATAAGGGCTGGGTGCCGTGCCGCACCACGTTACCTGTCAGTTACCACTCAGTTACATGCAAACATCTCTTATCCAGTCACTTAACGCAATTAGCCGCTCGGTAATTCACGCATTTGAAACTCTCCCGCTGCCTACACAACCTCCACCCGGACATTTGCCTCTTGCCCGGATGATACCCGGGGCTCCTATGCATTTTCGTGCGCTGCTGTCGTTTAATATCGGGTTGCATTTAATGCAATCGTAGCAATGCATCGCACGGCCGCCTCTTACATGTTGCATTGGCTCGGCAGAAGCAGGAGACACTCACCTTGTCCGTGATATTCTTCCCCGTGCCGTGGTGTTTGCTCCTCCGCAGTTTGAGCGAAGGGGAACGCAGCAGTTTTTTAATCCTGGTGGTGATGGTGGCAGTTCCTACATCGGCCATAGTTTCTCAGCCAGTCGCCTCTCCAGATCCCGAGCCTCCTTCCTTCCTTCCTTCCTCCCGAACCGGCTGCCGATCCCCGCTCACTCCAGCCAGGCGTCCGTGGAGCTGGTCGACATCGCCCCGCTCCCTCGCATCTCCCACCCGGCACGCAGGCGAACCCGGCCGGGGTCTTTGACATACACACTACCTATCCCCCGACCGGACAGAGACCGGCCCGGCCCGATCAGATCCCGGCGCCGATCCCACGGAAATATCGCCCCTTCCGACGGGGTAAAACATTGCACAAAGTCACCGTCAGATGCACAGGCACACGGTACAGACTGACTCGCTCTGTACACAATGAATCGACCCAAATATAACCCCTCTCATCACCAACAAACCCAAACGACCACCAAGTAAATACAGGCACTCAGAATCAGCTGTACAGGGCGTATACATCAGCAATACAGTGAACTGTGCCATCAGGTATGGAGACACCAGGGACAGCTGTACCTTTATCATGCATATAACCGTAACACATCGCAAACACGGCCATTGCATGTACACCTATAGTGTTACAGGGGCAATCATATATGTGCCAAGCTATTGTTGGCCAAAGGTGATGAGGAGACCTACAGGAGTGAGACATATCAGCTGGTCGAGTGGTGTCGCAGCTACAACCTTGCACTCAACGTCAGTAAAACCAAGGAATTGATTGTGGACTTCAGGAAGGGGCAGACAAGGAAACACACACCAGTCCTCGTCGAGGGATCAGGAGTGGGAAGGGTGAACAGTTTCAGGTTCCTGGGTGTCAGCATCTCTGAGGATTTATCCTGGGCCCAGCATTTTGATGCAATTACAAAGAAGGCACCAGGGCAGCAATACTTCATTAGGAGTTTGACGAGCGTTGGTATGTCACCAGAGACACTCACAAGTTCTGCAGATTTGTGGATCATTGGGACCTCTTCTCAAGTCAAGTCACTTTTATTGTCATTTCGACCATAACTGCTGGTACAGTACACAGTAAAAATGTTTTTCAGGACCATGGTGTTACATGACACAGTACGAAAACTAGACTGAACTACAGACGGACAGTAATACTTTATTGATCCCGAGGGAAATTGGGTTTCGTTACAGTCGCACCAACCAAGAATAGTGTAGAAATATAGCAATATAAAATCATAAATAATTAAATAATAATAAGTTAATCATGCCAAGTGGAAATAAGTCCAGGACCAGCCTATTGGCTCAGGGTGTCTGACACTCCGAGGGAGGAGTTGTAAAGTTTGATGGCCACAGGCAGGAATGACTTCCTATGACGCTCAGTGTTATATCTCGGTGGAATGAGTCTCTGGCTGAATGTATTCCTGTGCCTAACCAGTACATTATGGAGTGGATGGGAGACATTGTCCAAGATGGCATGCAACTTGGACAGCATCCTCTTTTCAGACACCACCGTCAGAGAGTCCAGTTCCACCCCCACAACATCACTGGCCTTACGAATGAGTTTGTTGATTCTGTTGGTGTCTGCTACCCTCAGCCTGCTGTCCCAGCACACAACAGCAAATATGATAGCACTGGCCACCACAGACTCGTAGAACATCCTCAGCATCATCCGGCAGATGATAAAGGACCTCAGTCTCCTCAGGAAATAGAGATGACTCTGACCCTTCTTGTAGACAGCCTCAGTGTTCTTTGACCAGTCTAGTTTATTGTCCATTCGTATCCCCAGGTATTTGTAATCCTTCACCATGTCCACACTGACCCCTTGGATGGAAACAGGGGTGACCGGTGCCTTAGCCCTCCTCAGGTCCACCACTAGCTCCTTAGTCTTTTTCACATTAAGCTGCAGATGATTCTGCTCACACCATGTGACAAAGTTTCCCACCGTAAAAAACAACACAGAGAGAAAAAAAAAACTACACTAGACTACAGACCTACACTGGACTGCATAAAGTGCACAAAACAGTGCAGGCATTACAATAAATAATAAACAGGACAGTAGGGCAAGGTGTCAGTCCAGGCTCTGGGTATTGAGGAGTCTGATGGCTTGGGGGAAGAAACTGTTACATAGTCTGGTCGTGAGAGCCCGAATGCTATGATGCCTTTTCCCAGATGGCAGGAGGGAGAAGAGATTGTATGAGGGGTGCATGGGGCCCTTCATAATACTGTCTGCTTTGCGGATGCAGCGTGTAGTGTAAATGTCCGTGATGGTGGGAAGAGAGACCCCGATGATCTTCTCAGTTGACCTCACTATCCGCTGCAGGGTCTTGCGATCCGAGATGGTGCAATTTCTGACCTGTACAAAAAGGATGGGTTACACCTGAACTCGAGGTGGATCAATAACTTTGCTGGCAGGTATGCTAGAGCCATTGGGGAGGGTTTAAACTAGTTTGACAGGGAGATGGTCATATGATGGAGCAGTTGGTGTAAGTGTAGACGTGGTGTGTAGCGAGGATAGGTAATGGAAAGTGCATAATTGGATGGGTTGAAATGTCTATTTTAATGCAAAAGTATCAGGGGCAAGGAGGTGAGCTTGGACCATTAAAGAAGGGGAAAATGTGCCTGGAGTCTGAGGAGGCAGGCGAGGCCCTTAACGAGTACTTTTCTTCAGTATTCACTGGTGAGAGGCAACCTGACCCATGTGAGGTCAGCGTAGACCTCACAGAGGACGGGCTGAAATGTTTGAAGAACATAAGGATAGATAAGTTTATGGGGCCAGACCAGATATACCCAGGTTACTACAGGAAGCAAGAGAAGAGATTACTGAGTCTCTGGCAATGATCTAGGTACAAAGGAGAAATCAGGGGTAAGTTTTTTACACAGAGAGTGGTGAGTGTGTGGAATGGGCTGCTGGTGACGGTGGTGGCGATAGATATGATAGGATCTTTTAAAAGACTCCTGGAATGGTACATGGAGCTCAGAAAAATAGAGGGCTATGGGTAGCCCTAGGTAATTTCTAAGGTAAGGACATGTTCGGCACAGTTTTGTGGGCCGAAGGGCCTGTATGGTGCTGTAGGTTTTCTATGTTTCTATCTTTACGTCCTCACTGGCCACGGGGGTTGTACCAGAAGAGGGTGGCAAATGGTATTCCTTTGTTCCAGACAGGTAATAGAGATAACCCTGGGAACTGCAGACCAGTGAGTCTAATATTAGTGATGGCTGACCATTAAAGAGTATTCTTAGAGACAGGATTTACATGCTTTTGGAGAAGTACAGTCTGGTTCAGGATAGTCAACATGGCATTGTGAAGGGCAGGTGGCAGGCACGAACCTAATGGAATTACTTGAGGAAGTGACAAAACACTTTACTGAAGGCAGATTTTAGTAAGGTGTTCAACAAGGTAAGCTCATTCAGAAAGCCAGGAAGCATTGGACCCAGGGAAACTTGGTTGCATGGATTCAGAATTGGCTTGCCCACAGAAGGCAGAAAGGGTAGTCGATGGAGTGTGTTCCACCCGGAGGTCTGTGACCAGCTGGTGTTCCACAAGGATCTGTTCTGGGACCCCTGCTCCTTGTGATCTTTATAAATGATTTGGATGAGGAAGTGGAAGGTTGAGTTTTCAGAAGGTTGGTGGTGATGGGGGTAGTGTGGTAGGTTACAAAGGGGCATTAATGGGATGCATTGCTCAGCTGGGCTGAGGAATGAGAGATGGAGTTCAATCTGGAACAGTGTGAAGTGGTTCAGTTTGGGAGGTGAAACTTGAAGGCAGAGTACAGAACAATAGCAGGATTCTTAGCAGCATGGAGGAACAGAGGGGGCTTGGGGTCCAAGTCCATAGACCCCTCAAAATTGCAGCACAAGTTGATAGTGCGGTTAAGGAGGCATATGGGGTGTTGGCGTTCATTAGTTAGGGGACTGAGTTCAAGAGCCAAGAGGCAGAGTTGCAGCTCTATAAAGCCTCGAGTATATGTTCAATTTTAGTCACCTCATTACAGGAAGGGTATGGAAGCTTTGGAGAGAACGCAGAGGAGATTTACCAAGATGCTGTCTGGATTGCAGAGTATATCTTATAAGGATAGGTTGAGAAAGCTAGGACTTTTCTGTTTGGAGCAAAGCAAAGGAGGATGAGAGTTAACTTGATAAAGGTGTACAAGATGATTAGAGGCATAAATCAAATGGATAACAAGGGACTTATTTCACATGGCAAAAATGGCTAATACGAGGGGGAAATAACTTAAAACTGATTGGAGGAAAGTACAGAGGGTGGGGAAGAATGTCATGGAATCATAGAGGAGTCACAGAAACAGGACCTTCCGCTTATCTAGTTCATGCCAAACTATTAATCTGCCTAGTGCCAATGACCTACACCCAGACCATAGCCCCCCATGCCTTTCCAATTCATGTATCTACCTAAATCCCTCTCAAATGTTGAAAGTAAACCTGCTGGCAGCTCATTCCACATTCTCACCACTGAGTGAAAACGTTTTCCCTCATGTTTCCCCTTAAACATTTCACCTTTCCCCCTTAACCCATGACCTCTAAATCAATTTTGTCTGCCTTTTACATTGTAACTCATCCCGTTGACTGCAGTTTTGCCCTATCATCAGCCTCTCCTTGCTAGAAGTCTCACTACACACTGCCTCTATAAACCAACTACCCCATCCCCAGCACTATCACTCCGGTTCCCATATCCTGCCAAATTCGTTCAAACCCTCCCGAACAGCTCTAGCAAACCTGCCTTCAAGGATATTGGTCCCCCTTGGGTTTAGGTAGTACCTTCCCCAAAAGAGATCCCAATGGTTTATAAACCTGAACCCCTTCCCCCTGCACCAGTTCCTCAGCCACACATTCATCTGCCAAATTATCCTATTCTCGCCCTCAATGACACTTGACACAGATAGCAATTTAGAAATTACTACCCTGGAGGTCCTGCTTTTCAGCTTTCTACCTAGCTCCCTAATATCTTTCTTCAGGACCTCCTCACCTTTCCCCTCTACGTCATTGGTGCCAGTATGTACCAAGACTTCTGGCTGCTCCCCCTCTTCCTTCAGAATTCCATGGATCCGATCTGACACAACCCTGCTCCTGGCATCTGGGAGGCAACACACCATCCGAATGTCTCTATCACGCCCACCGAACCTCATCTCTATTCTGCTGACTATGGAATCTCCTATCACCACTGCAGTCCTCTTCACCTCTCTACTCTTCTGAGCCACAGCACCAGACCCAGTGCCAGATACCCGGTGACAACGACTCCCACCCGGTAGGTTGACCCCTCAACAGAATCCAAAGTAGTATCAGTGCGGGGAAACTTTGCAATGTAACTGGGAAGTTTTGACAGAGCTGCCAAAAGGCTCAGCCAACTGCCATTGCATTGGAGAGTGTGTGAACTCAAGCCAAGCAGGCCATCAGGGACACAAACTAAACCAGCAGATAGTTTACTGATGAGGGAAGATTGCTGCTTATGATTCAAAATCTGAGGAACAGGGAGCTGGAAGAGACCCACTACAGAAATACATCATAAACATATTGAAATGATAAGTTAGTCAGTAGTATTTTCCTTCAAAACATATAAAAAGGGAAGATGACTACAACACTCTTAGCCTTTATCGGAAATGATACAGCTATGGAGTCAGGGTACAAAATCATGTGAGGGTAAATTGGGGCAAATTTCTTTTGCAATTCCTAAACATTAGCAGCTGCACTTGTAAGAGGAAGTGTCTGTAAGCATCACTGATCTCTCAGAGGAATGTATTATACTGTCCACAACAAACAATGTATTCGGGCACAACATCTCTTATAACTAGACGTCATGGGGTCGACATTGTACCAAATGTTCATGTTTGTTTGTTCAGAGAAGGGTAGCTGACTTAGTAGATCACTTAAGTTCATTGGGGGCCAATCATTTTCATCCTACCCCCTTCCCCTAGCCTGGGGGATGGGCTGCTGGAGAGCTTGGACATGCTCACATGCTGCGCTCAAAAATAGCCAAATTTACTCATTTGCTTGCAGCAAGATTTAGTTATCGGCTTCTCACCACTTGAGCTGTCAGGCAGTCGAAGGAATTCAGAGTTGCAGGGAACGGAAGTCCTCATCGTTGATTTTCTGACGCTGTATCAAGCAGCCTCCTATTTTCCACCCGCTACAAACCTCCATCAAACCCTGTGAGTCTTCACAGGTCTTCACTGGGTCCCACTAATTTTAGAATTCCTATCCTTGTTTTCAGAAACCTCCACACTAGATATCAACCCGACTCCTCTCCTCCCCCCCCCCCCACTCTACCACATTCCAGAAGTCAATTGTTCCTTTATTTTGTACCTATTATGCAATGTCAGTACTCATCCCTTCTCCACCGGTGACCGCCTGGATCCTAACCTCCAAAACTCCCTCTCTAGACCACTCTACCCTCTTCTTAGGTCTCCCCAGCGCCAAGATCCGTTACCAGACAGGTAGAACTGGGAGTACTTTCATGCAAGGTCCAGAAGCTGTTCTGGCTGTGTTTAATTTAACAAGCTGTCCTGAGGCTGCAACCTTTCTTAAAGTTGCTCTTTTGTAGACCAGTAAACGTTATTTGAGAGAAACCTGGACATTAATAACCCGTTTTGTCAAAACTTGCCTCCTATAACTTATGGAAACCATTTGTTTAAAAAGAACTGCGTATGTACTGTAGCACATATTTAATTTGGGTAGCCTCTAACCTGTCGGCATGAACATACATTTCTCTGACCTCGGGCAATTCCTTCCCCCATCCCCTGCTCTCTTTTTCCATTCTCTGTTCTGGCTCCCTTCTCACCCTCTTCTTCTCACCCGCCGATCACAACCCTCTGGTCCCCCCTTTCCTTTTCTCCCATGGTTAACTTTCCTCTCCTGTCAGATTCCATCTTCTGCAGCTCTTCATCTTTTCCACCTATCACTTCCCAGCTTCTCACTTCATCCCCCTGCCCCACCCACCTACCTTCCCCATCACCTGGCTTCACCTATCACTTTCAAAGTGTACTCCTTTCCCTTCCCCCACCTTTTTATTTTGGCTTCTTCCTTATTCCTTTCCAGTTCTGAAGAAGGGTGTCGGCCCAAAACATTGACTGTTTATTCCTCTCCATGGATGCTGCCTGACCTGCTGAGTTCCTTCCTCGGTGTTTCCTGTGTGTTGCTGTGCATTTCCAGCATCTGCAGAATCTCTTGTGTTTGTGTATGTTCTTCAATAGGCTTCCAGAGTCAATGACATCAGCCCTATTAAGGTGATTATATCACCACCTGATTCTGCTGATAACATTAACTCCCATTTTGCAGTCAAAGTCCCATAGATAAGCATAAGTTAGAGATGAAATACATTAACCAAGAAATCCCTTTTTTCTTGGTTACTTTAACCAAGCTCGTGCCCACTTATCTAAATGTGTCCTGCATTGGCTTGGAGTCACTGTCTAATAATGCAGTTGTGGGGTGACTTGGGATGTCTCATAGTGAATACACAGGAAGAAAGATCAAGCATGGGCTAGCCAAGTGGAAACTGGAAATGAGTAAAGACAGATCCTTCGAATTCCTGATGGGAGGAGTCCACCTAGACGGATGGAGAAACATTGCCTCTGGGGCTGCAGTACTAATTTCAAGCAAAGCATAATTTCTGATTTGTACAGTTAGGCTGAAAGTGAATCCAGTTGTCAGACTTTGAAATTCATTAATATTGGAGGAACATTTATGAACTTGATTCAATTAAAATCAACTAGATAGCTTGGTAAGTTCTAGCCAATTATATTTTGCAAAACTTAAGCAAATCAGTGTACGAAGGTCACGTCTTAGCATAAAAATTGCAAACATTTAGAAGTTTCCTTTCAGAAGGTTAGCCAACAGGCATGTGTATTCTGGGTTACTTCAGAAGAAGTTATTGAAGGAGAACTTTGAAACAATGATAAGATGGTGGCAGAGCAGTTAACTGCTGTTTCATAGCTCCAGAAATCTGGGTTCGATACTGTGGAGTTTCCTCATTTTCTCTGTTCCCCCCACCCCCCGGACTCCAGTTTCCATCCAAAGATGTGCTGGAGAGTTAATTAGCCACCGCAAGTTGTCCTTCTGTGTAGGTTAACGGCAGAAGGAATTAAAGGGGAACTTTTGGATATGTGAAAGGGAGGTGGGGTGGGGGAAGGAGCTGATGGGATTGTTCTACTGGCAGCTCTCATGGACCTGATGGTCAAATGGATTATTTCTGTGCCAGAGCAAATTGTTGGCTGTCCTCTTCTCTTCCTAGTGCATGCAGGTGTCCACTTTGAGGCAGGTTTGGGGGTAGCATTGAAATATCTTTTGCGGCAATACATTCTTGAAAGTATAGAGCAGGGGTCCCCAACCTGGGGTCCATGGACCCCTCGGTTAATGGTAGAGGTCCATGGCATTAGAAGGGTTAGGAACACCTGGTCTAGAGTCATGACATCGTGGAGAGAAACACAATAGAAACAGGCTACAATCCGTATCTATTATTAAGCATTAATTTACACTAATCCCACTACTTCGCAAAAATAATGTTTAAAATAATATTTAGATTCATCTGATGATCTTTTATGAGACTGTCAACAAAATATTCAGAGGAAAGACAGATGAATCAGGCAGGGTTTAAAAATATTGTTTCTTTGGATACGTTATTAAAATGCATGCAGATTTCCAGGCTAATGAGACCTTTCTGGAGGCTGTGAGGAGCTGAGTTTTAATCATGAGTAATCTAAAATACAGAAGACAGCTTGTTGAAAGGAAGGAGTCCAGCATACCAGCTCACAAAGCATCACGCTTACACTCCGAATGATCCTCGTTCCACCACTGCTCATACCCATGAGAGACATTGTTAACAGAAGTCAAAGCTCACAGAATAGAAAGCTATGTTGTGCTACACACTGCAGAATGTTCTGGTAAAGGGCAAGACAAAGAGAGCATAAAGGCTTAAGAAAACAGGAACAGGCGTAGGCCACTCGAACTGGACTTGCCTTTCAGTATGATCTGTTCCAGGCCTTACTTTGCCTTCTATGCCAGCTTCCATAAACCTCAATAGACAATAGACAGTAGGTGCAGGAGTAGGCCATTCGGCCCTTCTAGCCAGCACCGCCATTCACTGTGACCATGGCTGATCATACACAATCAGTACCCGGTTCCTGCCCTCTCCCCATATCCCTTGACCCCGCTATCTATAAGAGCTCTATCTAACTCTCTCTTGAATGCATCCAGAGACTTGGCCTCCACTGCCTTCTGGGGCAGAGCATTCCACATATCCACCACTCTCTGGGTGAAAAAGTTTTTCCACATCTCTGTTCTAAATGGCCCACCCCTTATTCTTAAACTGTGGCCTCTAGTTCTGGACTCACCCATCAGCGGGAACATGCTTCCTGCCTCCAGTGTGTCCAATCCCTTAATAATCTTATATGTTTTAATCAGATCCCCTCTCATCCTTCTAAATTCCAGTGTATACAAGCCCAGTCGCTCCAATCTTTCAACATATGACAGTCCCGCCATTCCGGGAATTAACCTTGTGAACCTATGCTGCACTCCCTCAATAGCAAGAATGTCCTTCCTCAAATTTGGAGACCAAAACTGCACACAATACTCCAGGTGGGGTCTCACCAGGGCCCTGTACAGCTGCAGAAGGACCTCTTTACTCCTATACTCAATTCCTCTAGTTATAAAGGCCAGCATGCCATTAGCTTTCTTCACTGCCTGCTGTACCTGCATGCTTGCTTTCATTGACTGATGTACAAGAACACCTAGATCTTGTTGTACTTCCCCTTTTCCTAACTTGACTCCATTTAGATAGTAATTTGCCTTCCTGTTCTTGCCACCAAAGTGAATAACCTCACACTTATCCACATTAAACTGCATCTGCCATACATTTGCCCACTCACCCAACATGTTCAAGTCACCCTGCATTCTCATAACATCCTCCTGACATTTCACACTGCCACCCAGCTTTGTGTCATCAGCAAATTTGCTAATGTTACTTTTAATCCCTTCATCTAAATCATTAATGTATATTGTAAACAGCTGCGGTCCCAGCACTGAACCTTGCGGTACCCCACTGGTCACAGCCTGCCATTCCGAAAGGGACCCGTTAATCACTACTCTTTGTTTCCTGTCAGCCAGCCAATTTTCAATCCATGTCAGTACTCTGCCGCCAATACTATGTGCCCTAATTTTGTCCACTAATCTCCTATGTGGAACTTTATCAAAAGCTTTCTGGAAGCCCAGGTACACTACATCCACTGGCTCTCCCTTGTCCATTTTCATAGTTACATTCTCAAAAAACTCCAGAAGATTAGTCAAGCATGATTTTCCCTTCATAAATCCGTGCTGACTCGGACTGATCCTTTACTGCTGTCCAAATGTGTCGTAATTTCTTCTTTTATAATTGATTCCAGCATCTTTCCCACCACTGACGTCAGGCTAACCGGTCTATAATTCCCTGTTTTCTCTCTCCCTCCTTCCTTGAAAAGTGGGACAACATTAGCCACCCTCCAATCAGCAGGAATTGTTCCTGAATCTATAGAACATTGGAAAATGATTACCAATGCGTCCACGATTTCTAGAGCCACCTCTTTAAGTACCCTGGGATGCAGACCATCAGGTCCCGGGGACTTATCAGCCTTCAGACTCAACAGTCTATCCAACATCGTTTCTTGCCTAATATAAATTTCCTTCAGTTCATCCTTTACCCTAGTTCCTTTGGCCACTATTACATCTGGGAGATTGTTTGTGTCTTCCCTAGTGAAGACAGATCCAAAGTACCTGTTCAACTTGTCTGCCATTTCCTTGTTCCCCACAATAAATTCACACGTTTCTGTCTTCAATGGCCCAATTTTGGTCTTAACTATTTTTTTGCTATTCACATACCTAAAGAAGCTTTTACTATCCTCCTTTATATTCTTGGCTAGTTTACCTTCGTACCTCATTTTTTTCTTGGCATATTGCCTTCTTTGTTATCTTCTGTTGCTCTTTAAAAGCTTCCCAGTCCTCCGGTTTCCCGCTCATCTTTGCTATGTTATACTTCTCTTTTATTTTTATACTGCCCTTTACTTCCCTCATCAGCCATGGCCGCCCCTTACTCCCCTTAGGATCTTTCTTCCTCTTTGGAATGAACCGATCCTGCACCTTCTGCATTATTCCCAGAAATACCTGCCATTGTTGTTCCACTGTCTTCCCTGCTAGGGTATTGTTCCTTTGAACTTTGGCCAGCTCCTCCCTCATAGCTCCATAGTTCCCTTTCTTCAACTGTAATACTGACACATCCAATTTTCCCTTCTCCTTCTCAAATCGTAGGTTAAAACATATCATATTATGGTCAATACCTCCTAATGGTTCCTTTACCTCGAGGTCCCTGATCAAATCCGGTTCATTGCACAACACTAAATCTAGAATTGCCTTCTCCCTGGTAGGCTCCAGTACAAACTGTTCTAAGAATCCATCTTGGAGGCACTCCACAAACTCCCTTTCTTGGGGTCCAGTACCATTCTGATTCTCCCAGTCTACCTGCACGTTGAAATCCCCCATGACAACTGTATCATAACCTTTGCGACATGCCAATTTTAACTCTTCATTCAACTTACACCCTACATCCAGACTGCTGTTTGGGGGCCTGTAGATAACTCCCATTAGGGTCTTTCTACCCTTAGAATTTCTCAGTTCTATCCATACTGACTCTACATCCCCAGATTCTATGTCCCCCCTCGCAAGGGACTGAATATCATTCCTCACCGACAGAGCCACCCCACTCCCTCTATCAGTCAGTCTGTCCTTTCGATAAGATGTATATCCTTGAATATTCATTTCCCAGGCCCTGTCCGCTTGAAGCCATGTCTCTGTTATTCCCACAACATCGTACTTGCCAATTTCCAACTGAGCCTCAAGCTCATCTACTTTATTCCTTATACTTCGTGCATTCATATATAATACTTTTAATTCATTACTCCCCTCTCCTTTCATATCAATTCCTATTTCACTTGGCCGTACTGTATGATCTCTTCTTGAGCTTTCTACTCCATTGATTCTGTTGTCCTTTTTAACTTTTCTTATTTTCACTTTCCCTTTAACTCCATCCTTATATTTCCAGTTCATCCCTTCCCCCCCACTACTTAGTTTAAACACATCCGTGTTGCAGTGGCAAACCTGTCTGCCAGAATGCTGGTCCCCCGCCTATTAAGGTGCAACCGGTCCCTTTTGTACAATTCATCCCTACCCCAAAACAGAACCCAGTGGTCCAAGAATGTAAATCCTTGCTTCCTGCACCAGTTCCTCAGCCACACATTCAGATCCATTATCTCCCTGTTCCTGCCCTCTCCAGCACGAGGAACTGGAAGCAAACCAGAGATAACCACCCTGGAAGTCCTGCTTTTCAGCCTTCTTCCGAGTTCTCTGAAGTCCCGCTGCAGAATGTCCTTCCTCTTCTTCCCGATGTCATTTGTGCCAACATGCACTACCACTTCCGGCTGTTCACCTTCACCCTTGAGGATTCCCTGCAATCGGTCCGTGATGTCCTGGATCCTAGCACCAGGGAGGCAACACACCATCCTTAAATCTCGCCTGTTGCCGCAGAAATCCCTTTCCGTACCTCTTACTATGGAGTCCCCTACTACCACGGTTCTTCCTGATGTCTGACTCCTCGGCTCTGCTTCTGCACCAACTTCCGGCTCGCAGACCTGTCCACCTCTCAGACTAGCAGCATCTTCTGTCCTGACAGCTTCCAAGAAGATGAACCTGTTTACGAGAGGTACATCCCCTGGGGACTCCTGTACTTCAAGCATCCTTTCCTTCCTCATCGTCGCCCCCTTTCTCTCTTCCGGTATCCTTGGTGTAACGACCTCACTGTAGGTCCTGTCCAGAAGACCCTTGTTTTTGCAGATAAACCTGAGGTCATCCAGTTCTTTCTTCAGTGCTGCAACATGCTCCTTCAGAAGCTGAATCTGGACACACTTTCCACAGCTGTAGCAGCCGGGGGCACCATCAGTGTCCCTGACCTCCCACATCATGCACGTAGCACACTGAATCAGCTTAGCAGTCATGTCTTCACCCTCTGCAATTGTGCCTGGCGTGGTCTCCTCGCCGAAGACTCTCGAGCCAAAGACTAGCACTTTTCACACCAGGCACTTCCCTCGACCAGGCCACTTCCTGACAGTTCTACAATCTACAATCAATTCTACAATCTCTCAAAAATGTATCTCTTTCTCTTTTAAATGCTCCAGTGATCCAACCCCCACAATTCTGCAGGGGAGAGAATTCCAGAGATTCCCTGCTCTCTGCAAGAAGAAGTTATTATCTGGGTCAATTTTAAATGGCGTACCGTAATCTTGTCCACCCTCGTGTGAGATTAACTTGTGGGGTAATGTAATTGATAGAAATGTACTCTTACAGAACTAATGGGGGTATAATTACCAATAGACCCCGCTGCACATCTTCTAAATGATGACTCCCACCTTTCCCTTACGGAAAAAACACACGAAGACTGGCTGGCAGGCCTAACTGCAGCTAAGAAGATTGTAGTCCAGTGTTGGAAACCTCCCCATGATATTTCATATATTCACTGGCTTTGGAGCTTTTTGGACATTCCTTACTTGAAACTTTCATCAGCAAGAGTAAATGATGCACGACCAAACTCAATCTTAATGTGGACAAATTTGATACCTAACTTACAAGATCCTCTGTTAAAATAGGAATGCTCTGTCTGTGTATGCACTACTATTCAGTTGGTGGGTGGAGGGGAGGGGGTAGAGGAGGGTGGTGAGGAAGGTTGGGGGGTGGCTGGGTTAAACAGTCAAAATGTAATTGGCAATTGGTTGTATTGAATGTAATTTGTTGGTGTTTCAATAAAAAATTAGTAAAAAAAAAAGAAATGCACATTATTCACAGCCACGAACAATGAGTTGTGGTTCACTTTAAGAGGCTGGTCTGATGTGATGATGTAATTATATAAGTTTTTTTTAACAGTAATTTGTTTTCAGTATTTGAATTACAATAAATGAGTTGTTACTGTTTCTCTTAAAATGCCTCGGTCGTTTTATTTGCAAAAACTTACATCGGTGACCCTGATGACAATCCAGAGTTATTGAACATGTCGGCTGCTTTGAAACTGCCAGAGTTTTAGGGGAAAAATGCCGTTGCTTGACTTGTACAAGCCGAGACCCAGTTTGCACTCCAAGAAATCACTGCCGACAGCAGCGAATATACCCATCGCTGAAAACTCACCTGTTACGGAGGATCGGAGTCTGAGCTCGCCAAACAGTCGCTCTCCTTGCGATGCTAAACCATCAGAGCTAACGGACCACATGCTGTCTCTGCTGGGAAATCACCATCCTTGTTCTATTTTTAAAGAACTCTTTATGCAGCAAATGCCTGATCAAGTTCACATAGCCCTTGCAATGAGAAGGACTACAGGGAGCTTGCTAAAATGGCTGAAAGTCTACACTCAGCCAGGCAGCGGTGCATCATTCCTCGTCCTTTCTCTACCTCAATAAACCGGTCAGCAAGGCCCCCAGCATAAGGACGCCCACAGCTGCGAAACAGGTCATGCTGGGCCTGTGTTTTTACCGTGCTCGCTTTGGTACGAACGTTAGGAAGTGCTGACCGCCTTGCAGCTTCGACAGCGCCGCAGCATCAGGACATCAGCGGTCTGTGAACACCGTAGGCTCCAGGGTCATCTACTGTTTATTACGGACACTCTTTCAGAGCAACACTTCTGGTGTGACATGGGTGCCAGAGTGAGTATGCTGCTGGGATCGCCTATTGATGAGAAAACAAGGAGTGATTAAACCTTGTTGGAGGGGCTGCCAACGGCAGCAGGATCCAGACTTACCGGACACAATGAGTGACGCTCTGCTTCAGTGGGCGATATTACCCATAGACTTTGTCCTGGCTAAATTGGCTAGGCCTCTGCTCGGTGCAGATTTCCTGTGTGCCCAAGGACTGTTATTCAGTGTTAAGAATTGACTGCTTATGTATGTCAAGGACTTTGGGTCGTTACCCTGCTCCCCCAGTAAGTTCGCCACAATGACTCTGTAAAGCCTATGCCAGCTGGCCTACACATCCGAGTTCACAACAGAGACACAGTATATCAAGGGGAAAAATAACACTGTGGCTGATTGCCTCTCAAGGCCAGCCATTGAGGCCATACACATAGAGGTTGACTATGCCGGCTGGCACAGCAGCCAGCCAAGTTACTGACCCAGAGCTCCAGGCTTACTGAGCAGCAGTCATGGGCCTGTGTTTGGCTGACATTAAGTTTGGGGAGTCTGGGGTTTCTCTCCTGTGTGATGTCTCAATCGGTAACCCTCGCCTCATAGTGTCCCCAAACTGGAGGCAGACTGTTTACGACTCCATACATGGCCTCTCACATCTGGGCCAGAAGGCCTCGTGGAAACTGGTTGCACTAAAATTTGTTTTGCAGGGCCTCAGAAAGATCATGTGTGATTGGGTTGTATCCTGTGTGCAGTGCCAGTAGGCAAAAATTAACCATCAAGTTTGGGTGCTATTGACACCCTTTGAGGTCCCTGAGTGACAGTCAGTATGGGTCTTGTTGGTCCTCTTTTCCGCTCCCGCTGTTTCACGCATCTCCTTACCACGGTGGACCGTACCATCAGGTGGCCAGAGGTTGTCCCTCTAACATGGACGATGGCTGCAGATATGGCTTGGGCATTCATCAGTTTAGCATCCCATCTGGTGTTTGCTCTGACCATGGTCCCCAGTCCAAATCGGACCTCTGGGCTACAATGGCCCAGAATTCAGCGTTAGTTCAGAATTCAGAATTCGAATCACAGCGAATCATCCGCAGTCCAACTGCCTATGTGAGCAGTTTCACCGCCCCTTAAAGGCTGCACTAAGAGTTGGCATGATCGTCTCCCATGGGTCCTGCTGGGGCTCAGAGCTGCTCCGAAAGAGGACCTGCAGTGTTCTGTGACAGAGTTGGTATATGGGAAGCCGTTACGAGTGCCAAGCGATTTTATTCCTGATGCCATGACTGCTCGGTTGGCCTCAGAACAGCTTTCCACTCTCTTTTATAAACTCAGTTCCTTTGCATCTATTCCTACCTCTCGTTGCCACGGCAGCACTTTTCAGTTCTGGTTGACCTTTATTACACCTCGTTTGTTTTCGTTCACCATGATGCACACCAACATTCCCTTAAGCCCCCTTACCATGGCCCATTCCACGTTTTGCAATGGAGAGAAAAGACTTCTATTATAGATAAGAGGGGTAAACCTGAATATATTTTGGTAAATTGCCTTAAACCGGCCCTCTAAGATTTGAGGATTCCACCGCCATGCCGCTGCCCTCATGACGTGACTATGAGTGAGTCATCTCATCTCTGACCAAGCCAGATACCTCTGCTGCTCCTCGACCCGTGGAACACAAGACCTGAGCAGGGCAGCTCCAGACAGACTCACAATACCGGTTTTAGTGAATTCTGGGGAGGAGGGCTGTGTAGGGTAATGTAGTTGCTTTAAAAGTACATAATTCACAACCACCAACATTGAGTTGTGGAGTTGTGGTTCCCTTTAAGAGGCTGGTCTGATGCAATTATGTAAAGTTGTTTTACTGCACTTTTTGTTCAGTGTTTGGAGTACAATAAACGAGTTACTATGTTTTTTCTTAAACATAAAAAGCCTCCATCGTTTTTATTTGTGAAAACCTACAGACTCTCTAATGGAACATTTAACTTGTTACGTCTCCTTAGGACCTCGTATTTAATTGAAATCATCTTTTATTCTTCAAACTCCAGAGAAGATAGATCTGATTTATTCAGCCACTCAGAAGAGGACAACCCTCTCATCCCACTGTCTGATAAACAGCTTGCAAGAAGCAGGGTTTCACAGTATTTTGTAGAGAGACCCTTAGCCTTTCACTGTGTACAGACCATCCATGAAGGAGAAAAAGTTTTTAATAACATTCAAAGTTCAAAGTAAATTTATTATCAAAGCACATAAATGTCACCATATACAACCCTGAGATCCATTTTCTTGTGGGCATGCTCAATAAATCCATAGAATAATAATCATATCAAAATCAGTGAAAGTCCACACCAAGTTGGGTGTTCAACCAGTGTGCACAAGGTAACTGTGCAAATACAAAAAAAATAATAATACATAAATAAGTAATAAACATCGAGAATATGAGTTGAAGAGTCCTTGAAATTGAGTCCATTGGTTGCGGGAACAGTTCAATTATGGGGAAGTTGAGTGTAGTCATCCCCCTTTGACTGAGGTTGAGGGGGAGTAACTGTTCCTGAACCTGGTGGTGTGATGAGGCCATGGATTTGAGAACAGGAATATAGAACAATGAGCTAAGTGAGAAAGCGTGTGCTATATTGAGACTGATGTAGGGAAAAGTAAGTTTATGAGATGAAGTGTGATATTCACTTCATAGTAGAACACTTGGAAAAGGAGGGACCCAGAAAGCTGTGCATTCTGTATTTAAATATTAATTTACAGGACATAGCAAACACTGACAAGGCCAGCTTTCATTAGCCACCCCTACCGTCCTTGAGAAGGTGTTGCTGAGCTGTTTTGGTGAACTGCCATACCAGCTTTGGTAATTAGCAGTGCTGCTGGGTAGGGACTACCCGGACTGCACCAGCAACACTGAGGCCATAATGTTATATTCTTACAGGACAAAGTGGACTCACCTTCTCTACGGAGCAGGTGAGAAGGGCTGTGGGGACACTCAGACAGAGCAAAGCATTGGGACCGGATGGTGTGAACCCCAGGGTCCTGAAGGAGTGTGCTGAGCAGCCATGTGGAGTTCTCCAGTGCATTTTCAATCTGAACCTCAGCCTGGAAGGCTCCTGACTGTGTGGAAAACATCATGTGTGGTCCCAGTACCCAATAAGGGCTGACCAAATGTCTTGAATGACTACAGTCCAATGACCCTGACCTCACACACCATGAAGACCCTAGGGAGGTTGGTCCTGGCTCACCTCTGACCCCTGGTCAGATCAGCCCTCAGTCCCCTGCAGTTTGCCTACCAGGAGTACATTGGAGTCAATGAAGCTGTCATCTACCTACTGAACAGAGCCCATCCCATTTGGTTAAGCCGGGCAACCTGGGATCATGTTGTTTGATTTCATTACCATGCAGCCCTCATTGCTGGTGGGAAAGTTCCGTTCAATACAGGTTGGCACTTCCATTGTATCCTGGACAATGGACCACCTGAGTGGCAGACCACAGTTTGTGCAAAGGACTGTATTGGCTCCCTTCCTGTTACCCTGTATACCTCGGACTTTAGATACAACACTGAGTCATGTCATCTGCAGAAATTATCGGATGACTCAGCAATAGTTGGGCGTATAAAGGCAGGATGAACACAGGACCCTGTTGAGAACTTTGTCAAGTGAATCTCTCTCTCTCTCATTTGGTCTTGTCTAAACTCAGCAGCTTCGGGAAAAAGAATGTTAACTTTTAGGATGATGATCTTTCTTTTTCAGATTATTTAACTTCCTTCACTTTTGCGAGCTGAGCCCATGTTTAATTACCCATTCCTGTTTGCCCTTGAGAAGGAGGAGGTGGGCTGCCCTCTTGAACAACTGCAATCCTTGAAGAGTGGGTATGCCCACAATACTGTCAGGGGGAGAGTTCCAGGACTTTAACCCAGTGACAGATAACAAGGCAAAGGAGCAGAAGTAGGCCATTTGGCCCATTGAGTCTGCTCCGCCACTCCACCATGAGCTGACCCATTCTCCCAACTAGTTCCAATTTCCGGCTTTTACAAGAGCAAGAAATTGGAACTAAATGGACGGTGAAGGAACCCTGATATATTTCTGGTTCAGGATGGTGTGGGGTAGGGAGGGAAAATTCATGGTGGTGGTGTTTGCAGCCCTTGTCCTTCCGGCTGGTAGAGGTCGTGGGTTTGGAAGGTGTTGTCTAAGGAGTGTTGGTGAGTGGCTGCAGTGGATCGTGTAGATGGTACAGTGAGTGACTGGTTGTGGGTGGGGAGCTTGTCAAGTGGGCTCCTATGTCCTGTTTGCCGCTGAGCCTCTGTGTTGTTGAAGTTGCACTCATCCCGGCAAGTGAAAGCATTCCATCACACTCCTGATGGCTGGTGAGCAGGATTCAGGAAGTATCTCACAGCAGGATTTCTCACCTTTAACCTGCTCCTGTGTACCTGACAGCTTGTGGTGAATGGTAACCTCCAGGATATTGATAGTGGGGCCTTCAGTGGATTTCTAATGCTGGCTGTCCTATTGCCTGGCCCTTTTGTGGCACGAAGGTCACTAGCTTTTAAAGGCAATATTCACTTCAACCACTCCTTGTAACGAATTCCGGCTGCTCGAGATATTTCTCCTATTCGTCCAGCTGGTTTGTGAGTGGTCACCTTGTATTTATGATCCATAGTCTGGTCTCCCTCTTCAAGGATAAACTCATTACATCTTTAATTTTCAAGGTCTCTGCCAGGTTCTGAGCCACAATCTCAGTAACGATATATTTCACAGGCAGGCAAAATGAGGATGAGGTACAGTTCAGCAACGGTCTAATTGAATGACCGAGTGAGCGCTGTTATTGACTTGTGTTCCATGGGCTTTTGATGCAGGTTTTGACTCAAAACATCGACTATCCCTTTTCGCCTAGAGATGCTGTTTGCCCTGCTGAGATTGTTTGTCGCTCTAGATTCCAGCAACTGCACTCTCTTGTCTCCTTTGTACTACTCTACTGCAAAGTCTGTTCAAGGCATGAGCACCTACAGTATTAACATTTCAAGGCGAATAACTAACCAACTCAGAAGCCTTTGTGATTAATTAAGTTCTTGAGGCATTGGCTGAAATAGAGTGGATAACTCTTTTCATGAATTGGCAAAGGCCTGCTGCAACGTACAAGGACTTTGTAATATAAAGTATTCACATTCAGACATACACATTATCACAATGTATTCACACTAGAACACTCCCTTACACAACATGGAATATCTCCAAGCTTGGACAGAATATGAACTTGGCCAAGGCCATACATGGAGCCATGAATGCACTTTGATTTCCAATAACTGTGTATCAGGATCATCTACAGCATTTCATTTGCCATCACAACAAATTATGGGATTATCTCATGTCTGAATAAACAGTGATATCGGATTCAGTTTTAACCCCTTCAGCCCTAATAGGGAGCGGAGTGCTGGGTGAAGCACACAGTCCTGTTGCCTCATACCTCCAGTTACCTTCAGCGCTAGTTGGGTGGAGTTTGCATGTTCTGACTGAGACTGCATCCCCATCCCTACCCATTCCCATTCTCTCCCACATCCCAAAGAATTGGAAGGTGAATTGACCACTGTAAACGACACCTGGGAATTGGTAGAATGAATTGGGGGAGTGAGTTGATGGGAATGTAGGGATTAGTGCAAGTTGGCTATTGAGCTTTTCAATGCTGTTTGACTTTATGACTTATGCAACCCAAATTTAACATGAGATCTATGTGGAGTACTCCAGGAATATCAAAAATAAATTCAACATAAAACCCTATTGAAACAACTGTGTGTCTTGGCCTCCGTTCCAATTTGCTGTACTGTTCTTTCATCTAGTGAGATCCTTACAACAAGCAGGACCTTGTGGAACTTTGGCCTCAAAATTTATTATGCCAAGCAAAATAGTTCTTTGTCTTACCAGATCATTTATACAGTGGGTCGTACCCCTCAACTTCACACAGGTAATGCATGCCAGGCGATATCTGATTTCACCAGTGAGATTATTAATTTGCAAGTTCATATGCATTAAATGATGGAAATCACCTCATCTGCCTGATTGCAAGGAAGAACACATTAAATATATTTAAATATACAGTTCTGTGTATAGTTATGGTACCTAGGACTCATACACAGTTCTGTATATTGATTAAAGTCAGAAGGTTTTTGGGAAACAGAAATAAGAGGATTTAGCTTTGTACTAGCACAGAAGTTATAAATGTTATTTGTTAACTGGGAAAACAGAATATACAGTACTCTCCAAAACACGGGCACTCTAGCTCTCTCGTGCTCACTCACTCTCTCTCTCTCTCTCTCTCTTTCTCTCTCTCTCTCTCTCTCTCTCTCTCTGCATGTGTGCGCGCCTAAGCCTTTTCACAAACTAGAGAAAATCGACAGATTTGCACAATACTGTATTTCAGAGTCTGGTAATATGGAGATAAGGTGCATATCAGCCATAACATGAATAATAAAAAAGTGAATTGAAGCTCAAAAAGAAACCTGGAGATACTGGAGACGGAAACAACACCATTGCCGGAAGCACTCAGCAGGCCAGGTAGCATCTGTGGAGAGAGAAAAATAGTTCATGCTTTGTCTTACAGAACAAACTGAAGAGCCAGATTATTGCTCCCTGTTCCACAGGTTTTTCAGCAACAAGACAGGAACTGTTTCAGGTGAACAATTACCTTTAAGTTAGTTTGTTCAGTAAATTAAGCTCTTGGAATGCACTGTGTTAAGTGAGGTTAACTCTGTCAAAATGTTGGTGAGGCATATTTGGCCAAATGGAACCTGCAGCAGGAGTAAGGGGGCAGGTGTGTGTGTGTGGGGGGGGGGGGGGGGGGAGAAGAACATCCTTCACTAAACATCTTGACCAAATTTTAGGGCCAGACTTTGTCCAAAGCACACCCAAGCCCATCCTTCCTAGTAGGACTTCTTCAGTTCCGGCAAGGGTTTGAGTTCCTCCTGGACCCTGGCATGGACTCGAGGCAGTTCACAGCTCTCGTGGGTTCTACAGAAACCTTCGACTGATGTAAATGGGAAACAGTGCTGCCAACTTCACGTCCACCTGATCCTCCCAACACAGAGACAGATCTATTAGAATATCAGTCTCATAGTTTCCAACTGGAATGTGTTTGGGACTAACAAAAGGAATGCAGTCCATTCCCTGACAGCTCAGCATGGTGATAAGCGGCATCATACAACTAGGCAATAATTAGCAATACAAGTCAGGCACCATCTATAGAAATTAATGAACAGTCAACGTTTTGGGACGAGACCATTTTTCTTTCCTGAAAAGTGGTCTTGGTCTGAAACACCAGCTGTTTATTTATTTCCGTAGATGCTGCCTGACCTGCAGAGTTCCTCCTATGTGTATTGCTCTGGATTTCCAGCTTCTGTAGAATCTCTCATGTTAATAATTTGCAATTACGACATGAAATCTGTCTGGTGGCAATGTGTAATCGTGGGGAAGAAATAACATTACAGTGTGCACAACAAGAGTGAATCCAAGCACAACTCAAATGCAGACAGTTCTTGCAGATCCACAGGAACACGAGCAGGACTACTTTACTCAACATCTACGACAGGTATTCCCAACCTTTTTTATGCCACGGACCCCTACCATTAACCGAGGGTCCGTGGAGCCCAGGTTGGGAACCCCTGCCCTACACGATCCCACAAAGTCTAAGAGCAGCACTACTGGAAGCAATTGTTAGATTGCCGAATATTATCATCTAAGTGTTTTAAACCTGACCTGTTCTATTTTCGCCGAGTGGAGTTTACCATCTTCTTGTGAACGTGTGAGTTTCTCCTGGGTGCTCCTGTTTCTTCCCAGATCACCAAGACATATGGGTTTGTATAACCTAAACACAAGAAATTCTGCAGATGCCGGAAATCTTGAGCAACACACACAAAATGCTGCAGGAGCCCAGCATTTATGGAGGGGAATAAACAGTCAACGTTTTAGTCTGAGACCCTAGATTAACTGCACACCTCAATTATCCCCAGTATGCACATGAGTGGGAGAATCTGCGGAGAGCTTATGCCAATGTGGAGATAATAAAATGGGTAGGGACAGAATGTGCAAGGATCTAGTGCTTTCCCTGTGATAATATGGCATATAAACTTTTCTTGGGCTTCCAGCCTGGTCCAACAGTCGATTTTAACTGATGTTTCGATGACAGACTCTGCCGCCTGCATCAGGGATAAAGCCTAAGCACGTCTAGTCTGGCGGTGTATATACTCAGCTCCCATCATCTGACCCTCCTGTTTCAGGTTTCTCCTGTCCCACCTTGTATAAAATCATATTCCAGTTCTGACTTAGAGCGAAACCTTCGCCTTCGTTGAAATTCTTATTCTCTAGTTTTATTTCAATGGCCCCCTTCACCAGGTCCCAAAAGCCACTGGCACGGCAGAGTAGTTTTGTCAAAGTCAATCCTATGGCCATTGTGAATGCAATGTTCTGCTACCGCCGGATTCTCCGCGTAACCAAAACAGATACACCTCTGATGCTTCTTGAGGGTGTTTCCACATATCCTTATATTTCCATGGTTTTTGGAAGGATCACCAGGATAGATACCTTCCACAAACCCGTAAGGAAACTCAAATCACAGCTTATGTGGGTCAAAGGTGACCTGGGACTCAATGTTTACAGGATTCCCTGTAAACACGGAGCAGCGTATATCGGCCAGACGGGATGCGGAGTGGAAACCCGCACCAAGGAGCACAGGAAGTGTATCCGTTTGGGTTTCCCAGAGAAATTGGCGGTCGCAGAACATTGCATTCGCATTGACCAAGGATTGACTTTGACGGCACAGAACTACTGTGCTGCGCCAATGGCTTTCGGGATCACCTAGTGAAGGAAGTCGTTGAAATAAGACCAGAGAGCAGGCATCTCAAGAAAGATGAAGGTCTCGTTCCAAGTAAGAAATGGTATAAGATTGTGAACAAGGTGGGAGAGTGGAAACCAGATTGTTGAGTACTAACAAGTGGAGGGATGGATGACGGGAGCTGACTGTATATACCACCAGACTGATATACCATGTATATACCATCAGGTATCACCCCTGATGAAGATGGCGGAGTTTGTCATCGAAACGTCGGTTAAAATTGATACCTGGACCCGGCTGGAAGCCCGAAAAGAGTTGATGTGAGACAGTGAGTATCAATATGTGGGTTTGGTGTGCTGAAGGGTTTGTTTAGTGCTGCATCTGCCTAAGACTTCAACCTCAGTGGTGAAAGAATGCCAGTTTTGGAGAAACACTGTCCTCTAGAGGTTATTGAAATGCAACACTTCGGCATGAAAAATCTGTTTTTTCACTGTGCTGCATATGACAACTAATAATAAACCTCTGGTTGACTTTGTCATTGTATAAGTTCACCTTGAGGCTTTCTAGAATGAAATTACTTTGCTAAAAATTTGCATTTGTGAAGAGCATGTGGTAGGAAGTCACTGAGGGGCACCTAACATTCTGTAAAACTGCAGCACATCTCCCACACAGAAACTACAGAAACAGTGCATTCCTGACTTCAGGAAACCAAGTGGAAGCAGGGCATAAAGATGGAAATGTGTGCGGAGAAGTGGCAGATGGAGTTCGGTTTGGATAAGTGGGAAGAGCTGCACATCCGGAGGTCAAATACAAGAGGGAAGTGTACATAAGCAGCGGAACCCTTGGGAATATTGATGTGCAGAGGGATCTTGTGGTGCAAGTCCTGAGTTTGGCAACACAGGTGGCTGGGAAGGTCAGAAGGCACACGGTGTACTTGCCTTCATAAGTTACAATGTTGGTCAGAAGGCACACGGTGTACTTGCCTTCATAAGTTACAATGTTGAGTATGAAAGTCGAGCGGTCATTTTGTAGCGATTTAGAACTCCAGGCCACACCTGGCACATTGTGTGCACTTCTGTCACTGCATTACAGGAAGGACGTGAAGACCTTGCAGAGGGTGCAGAACAGATTCACCAGGATCAGCTATTAGGAGAGGTTGAACAAACTTGGGATGTTTTCTCCGGAGGATCAGAGGCTGAAGGACAACTTGACAGAAGTTTATAAAACTGTGAGAGGTCTCGATAGGGTAAATAGACAGCACCTTTCTCACATTGTGGGATGTCAGGGACTGGAGATCACAAGGTGGGAGGTGGAAACTTTTAACAAGATTTATGAGAAAAGCTTTTTTTTAATGATAAAAACATTGAAGAGACTCATGATGCAGGAAATGGACAAATCTTTCTGACACTGGAATAGTTTACTACATATCAATTAAATAAAAGCTCGCACACAGAAGTGAGGTTAAATGGTACATTCACTTTGCAGAGAGAGAACAGGTGGATGCACATGGGTACGTTATCAGTCAGTAAGCAGTGCACTAAAAGAAATAGACCCATATATTACACTTCCTCTGCCTTCAGACTAATGTAACATAAAACTGTAACAAAGCATCAGAAACAGCAGTTTGCTGCCTGGAGTTGTGGTGTGGACTCTCTGGGCACAGAGCTCAAAGAAAGCGACTCAACAGACATTTAACATCATAAATCAGCGAGTTGTTTGCTATGTCTCCCCTCTCGCTGTGGTAAGTCCGATTACCGGGTGGACGTGCAGATTTTGGGGCACTGTAAATCCGTGACTTTATTGATGCTTGTTGCATGCTTGAGTGCCCGGTGGGGGGGGCTCTGGTGCTTTTTATGCTGGTGGGGGTGGGGGGGGGAAGATCACTGCCTTGTTGCTGTTTGTGCACGGGAGGGGGAGCTGGGGGGGCTTTGGGGTTCTAATGTTTAACTGTCATTTATTCTTTGGGGCACTGTGTTTTTGTGGATGTTTGTGAAGGAGAAGAACTTTAGGATGAATATTGTATTCATTTCTCTGACATTAAATGTACCCATTGAAAACTATCAAACATGCAATTTCCCTTTAACAAACCATATTTATATAAACGTGCTTTTACAGTAACATTCCACAACTAACTTCACAATACTAAAGATTCAGTCTTCTGGGTGGCGGGCATTCTGTTTCTTTCAGGATAGCATAATTGCACCTGTGGAGTGGCATCAGGTTTGGCCGGTGACGTGTCAAAGACAGCTTTCTCTGTTGCTGGTGTCACGTTGCCGTTAGTGACATGGTTGTCACGCTAGGACTTCTTGTCTAGCCTCTAGGCTCCTTGCTGATCTACTTGGTAACTGGTTGGACTGTTTATTCTGCACTTCCTGCCGTGGATCTGATTTCAGGAGGACTATGTGAGATCTCAGATGCCTGTTCATGAGCAACATTTCAGGTATCTGATTTGTCTTGGCGTGAACAAGGAAGGGTACTGATATACAAAAAAATTAAGTTGTCCACTTTGTGCTGAAGAGAAATGTCTTCCTCGTCCATCACTTTAATGGAGTTCTTAAAGTTCTGGGCAAACCTGTCAGCTAAGTCATTCGTTGCTGAGTGGTGAGGAGCTGACTTGAAATGTCTGATGCCATTTTTCTTCATGAGCAGTCAGAATTCTTCTGACAGGTATTGCGGTCTGTTGTCACTCACAATTTGTTCAGGTAAGCTATTTTGGTGAAGCTAGACCTCAGAGTGGAGTCAGACTTTTTTGAGGTCACTGGTATGACCTCCAGCCACTTTGAATGAGATCCACAGCAATCAGAAACATGGAGACCATGAATGGCCCAGCAACGACAATATGGAGTCTTTGGCATGGTGAAGACGGCCACTCCCACAGGTGTAACAGTGCCTGTGGGTGTGCATTTTGAACTTTGTGGCATCCCAAACAGTCTTGGGTCAAGTCTTCAATCTGTCTATTTATTCCTGGCCATCACATGTAGCTTCTGGCGAGACGTATGTACTCTGATAGTAAATGTTATTTGAACTTTGAACTCTGAATGATGTTTCCAGTCAGTAAAGGCAGGTATTTGGAATGTACTGAGCACCACATTATCAATCCCCCTCCATACTTCCAATGAGGTTGCAACTTACAGTTCCACATCCTTCTCTGCATCAGGGATCTCGAGAACACCATCATCCTGTACCCAGGTGTCCTCCATGCAGACTCTCTAACACAGTTTAGAGGGAACCACAACACGAGATCCACACATCAGCGTTCTTCGATATACAGACAGTTGGCCTTGTCTCACTGAGAACTCTGGAAACACAGCTTTAACCATGGCCAGTCTTGCACGGTGACGTCATAGACTTTTGACAATGTTGGGTCATTCCTTGTTTCTCTCTGTATTTCCGAATTTGTTACCGGCAGCTGGTCCACCAGTGCTGTGTGGAACACTTCTGCGGGGCGGCAGTATGAAAACTCTCTTCTTCAGCTGCCAGTAGTGGAAGATGTGACAAGCCATCAGCATTGCCGTGTTGTCTGATACCCTTGAACTCTATGTCATGGAGTAAGCCCCAAGGAACAGTGCCAAACATTGTAACCAGGTAGCAGTCATCACTGGAATTCCCTTCCTGGGATTGAAAATGGACACAAGGGGCTAGTGATCTGTCACTAGTGTAAACTTTTTCCCATAGAGCTAGTGGTGGAACTTCTTTATTCCCCATAATAGACTAAAGACCTCTTGGTCAATCTGTGCTTAAGTGTGTTCTGTTCTCGTCAGTGATCTTGAAGCAATCACAATTGGATGTTCAGATCCATCTTTAGTAATATGTAACAAAATGGCACCAATGCCAGAGGGGGTTCACCACATGCCAGTCTGATGGGCAGTAATGGGTCATAACGGGTGAGCAGTTCATCTGGTGTTATTAATCCCTTTGTTTCCTTGAATGTTTTTTCACATTTTTCTGACCGTGGTGGTAGTAGTTTACAAGGCCCAAGTATGACCTGAGTTGTGACACATTTTCCGGTTTGGGTGCCTGTAGCACTGCTTCAGTCACTGCTTGTGACCTCTGTAAGCCATGCTTGTCAATGACATGTCCACAACATGAGATTTAATTCTTGAAAAACTCACATGTCTCTCTCTTCGTGCAGACCATACTCACTCAGCCTGGTAAGCACTTCACCAAAGTTCTGGAGGTGTTCTTCATTCTCGCCAGTCACAATGATGTCATCAAGGTAACATTGTGTTCCTGGGATGTGTTAGAGCACTTGGTCCATTGCTCTTTGCCAAATTGCTGGAGCTGATGTGATGTCAAAGATGAGACAATTACACCGGAACAGTCCCTTGTGAGTGCTGATTGTGAGGAGCTTCCTACTTAACTCCTCAATCTCCATTTGCAGATAGGATTGTGGCAAGTCACTCTTTGAAAACCTCTTCACATCTGCCAAAGATGCAAAAGGGGTGTACTACACAGTACTAAACGCAGCACAGGGTTGATGCTCACTTTGAAGTCCCTGCATATGCTAACAGCTGCAGCCTCCCTTTCTTGAACACAAGACAATGGTGTGGCCCAATCACTTCACTCAGCCTTGGAGAGAATGCCAGACAACTTCAGGCTCTGCAGTTCAGCAGCCACTTTAGGAAGTGGTGTGTAAGGCACTGGATGTGCTTTATGGAATCTTGGTGTTGCTGTTTCTCCAGTTCAATTCTGGCCTTCATGCCTTTGAGTTTACCGATCCCTTTCTCAAACACCTTCTCGTTAGCATCAAGCAGCTGTGACAGTCTCTGATTAGTGCGACCATCTGGGCTGCAGTTGCCTGTCGATAACACATTGAGAGCTTTGATTGTGTGCCAGTCTAGTTGGATTTTTTTTCTCAACCAATTATGTCTGAAAAGTGCTGGCCCTCTACTTTTCAACACATAATGCTCATAATGCTCAGATGTTTCAGACGTGATAGAGGCAGAGGGTTGAAGGGTGGGGGGGGGGGGGGTGGCTTTGTTAGTCAGGGAAAATGTTACAGCAGTGCTTCAGCAGGACAGATTAGAGGGCTTGTCTACTGAGGCCATATGGGTGGAGCTGAGAAACAGGAAAGGTATGACCACATTAATAGGGTTGTGTTATAGACCACCCAATAGTCAGCGAGAATTGGAGGAGCAAATCTGCAGAGAGATTACAGACAACTGCAGGAGACAGAAAGTTGTGATTGTAGGGGATTTTAATTTTCCACACATTGATTGGGACTCCAATACTGTTAAAGGTCTAGATGGGTTAGAGTTTGTGAAATGTGTTCAGGAAAGTTTTCTAAATCAATATATAGATGTACCAACTAGGGAGGATGCAATATTAGATCTCCTATTAGGAAATGAGTTAGGGCAGGTGACGGAAGTGGGTGTAGGGGAACACTTTGGGTGTAGGGGAACACTTTGGTTCCAGTGATCATAATGCCATTAGTTTCAACTTGATCATGGATAAAGATAGATATGGTTCTCCGGTTGAAGTTCTAAACTGGAAAAAGGCCAAATTTGAAGAAATGAGAAAGGATCTAAAAAGCGTAGATTGGGACAGGTTGTTCTCTGGCAAGGATGTGATTGGTAAGTGGGAGGCCTTCAAAGGAGAAATTTTGAGAGTGCAGAGTTAGTATATTCCTGTCAGGGTTAAAGGAAAAATGAATAAGAATAAGGAACCTTGGTTCTCGAGGGATATTGGAACTCCGATAAAGAAGAGAGAGATGTATAACATGTATAGGCAACAGGGAGGAAATAAGATGCTTGAGGAGTATAAAAAGAGTAAGAAAATACTTAAGAAAGAAATCAGGAGGGCTAAAAGAAGACATGAGGTTGCTTTGGCAGTCAGGGTGAAGGATAATCCTAAGAGCTTCTACAGGTATGTTAAGAGCAAAAGGATAGTAGAGATGAAATTGGTCCTCTTGAAGATCAGAGTGGTCGGCTATGTATGGAACCAAAAGAAATGGGAGAGATGTTAAATGGGTTTTTTGCATCTGTATTTACTAAGGAAACTGGAATGGAGTCTATAGAAACAAAGCAAACAAGTAGGGAGGTCATGGAACTTATACAGATTAAAGAGGAGGAAATGCTTGCTGTCTTGAGGCAAATCAGAGTATAAATCCCCAGGACCTGACAGGGTATTCCCTCGGACCTTGAGGGAGACTAGTGTTGAAACTGCAGGGGCTCTGGCAGATATATTTAAAATGTCAGTATCTACGGGTGAGGTGCCGGAGGATTGGAGGATAGCTCATGTAGTTCCGTTGTTTAAAAAAGGCTCAAAAAGTAAGCCGGGCAATTATAGGCCGGTAAGTTTGACATTGGTAGTAGGTAAATTATTGGAAGGAATACTAAGAGATAGGATCTACAAGAATTTGGATAGACAGGGACTTATTAGAAACAGTCAGCATGGCTTTGTGCGTGGTAGGTCACGTTTAACCAATCTATTAGAGTTTTTCTAGGAAGTTACCAGGAAAGTGGATGAAGGGAAGGCAGTGGATGTTGTATACATGGACTTCAGGAAGGCCTTTGACAAGATCCCGCATGAGGGGTTAGTTAGGAAGATTCAGTCACTAGGTATACATGGAGAGGTGGTAAATTGGATTACACATTGGCTCAATGGGAGAAGTCAGAGAGTGCTAGTGGAGGATTGCTTCTCTGAGTGGAGGCCTGTGACTAGTGGTGTGCCACAGGGATCAGTGCTGGGTCCATTGTTATTTGTCATCTATATCAATGATCTGAATGATAATGTGGCAAATTGGATCAGCAAATTTGCCCATGATACAAAGATTGGAGGTGTAGTGGACAGTGAGGAAGGTTTTCAAAGCTTTCAGAGGGATTTAGACCAGTTGGAGGAATGGGCAGAAAAATGGCAGATGGAGTTTAATGCGGACAAGTGTGAGGTATTGCACTTCAGAAGGTCAAACCAAGGTAGAACATACAAGGTAAATGGTAGGACACTGAGGAGTGCAGTAGAACAGAGGGATCTGGGAGTACAGATACATAATTCCCTAAAAGTGGCGTCACAAGTAGATAGGGTTGTAAAGAAAGCTTTTCGTATATTGGCCTTTATAAATCAAAGTATTGAGTATGAGAGTTGGAATGTAATGGTGAGGTTGCATAAGACATTGGTGAGACCAAATTTGGAGTACTGTGAGCAGTTTTGGTCACCTAATTACAGGAAGGATATTGATAAGGTTGAAAGAGTGCAGAGAAGGTCTACAAGGATGTTGCTGGGACTTGAGAAACTGAGTTACAGAAAAAGGTTGAATAGGTTAGGACTTTATTCCCTGGAGTGTAGGAGAATGAGGGATGATTTGATAGAGGTGTATAAAATTATGATGGGTATAGATAGAGTGAATGCAAGCAGGCTTTTTCCACTGAGGCCAGGGGAGAAAAAAAACCAGAGGTCATGGGTTAAGGGTGAAGGGGGAAAAGTTTAAAGGGAACATTGGGGGGGCTTCTTCATGCAGAGAGTGGTGGGAGTGTGGAATGAGCTGCCAGATGAAGTGGTAAATGCGGGCTCATTTTTAACATTTAAGAAAAACTTGGACAGGTACATGGATGAGAGGTGTATGGAGGGATCTGGGCCAGGTGCAGGTCAGTGGGACTAGGTAGAAAAATGGTTCGGCACAGCCAAGAAGGGCCAAAAGGCCTGTTTCTGTGCTGTAATGTTCTATGGTTCTAACTGCTGTGTTTTACCTCCATACGTCGCATTTACTTTCAGTTTGCCTTTGGGACATCTTTTTGCTTGTGTGAGTCTTCAGCTTCACTGCGGTCTTTTCTAATGGTAGCTTAGAAAATGGTCTGTTGTAGTCAATCTCGGAAATTGCAGACAAAGCTGACCCTGTATCCAGCTCCATTTTCAGTTTTACATCAGACACATCTGCTGAGATCCAATGATTTTGTGATCTGCAGTAATGCTATGCATTCTAGGCATGGCAGCTCACCTTTGTCAGACTCTGTGTTGTCTGATTCAGTTTCACATTCAGTCACTTTGTGCATTTGTTTAGTTTTCTGTTTAAAACTTGCACTTTGTGTGCATTTTCTCTTTGCTTGTACCTTTTGTCTGCTTTACATGCTCTCTCTATGTGATCTTGTCTGCGACACTTTCTGCAAACATTTTTCTTTTAACCAACAGTCATTTGCCACATCAATAACATTTTTGTCTTTTTGCCCCATTAAGCAATATTTTGTGTGATTCACATTCTATACTCTTTTTATGTACAGACAGTCCCCGGGTTACGTACGAGTTCCGTTCCTGAGTCCGTCTTTAAGTCGGATTTGTACGTAAGCCGGAACAAGTACATCCAGTATTATTTAGCGTCAGTTAGTCAAACGTTTGTCTTAGTATATAGTATATATTTTACCTTTCTATGCATATAAAACACTTAAGAAACGTAGGTATTCCAATAATTAAACCACTGCGTTGCTTAGTATTAATTGTAGCTTTCATCGGGGCAGGGCCTTTCACATGCTCCATTATTCTCACTTCATCCTTTAAAATTGGTCTGATCGTTGACCGACTGTAGCCTAGCGCTTTTCCAAATGCTCTCCAAATCACCTCTTTCCAGATGCTTTATTATTTCCACTTTATTTTCAATCGCGATCGTTTCCCGTCAATGGAACAGAAACACTGCAGGCAGCGGGGTCCTGACCTGTGCCGGCTCCCGAGGTCGGCTGGGTCCTAAGAACCACAGCACTGAATTCCCCGGGTCCTCTGCACTGAGACAGGTTAAATGGGACAAGTGGGGGCTGTGCTGGGTTTGGGTATTATATTACATCCTCCACAATATTCCGTGTGGGAATTTAAACTGGAGGTGGCTGTGTTTTCTTTTTACGAGGTCGAGTTGCGAGCTCGAAATCAACTCGGCACGGACGGTACGGGAGTCACTGGATCGGCATCAACCCGACACAGGAGCGGTCTGTCACTGGATCAAACTCGTGAACCTCCATTCTCCAGCCCGGCGCCACCAGCCGACCGGAACGGGGGGGGAGGTGGGGTGGAGTCAGGGTGAATCTTAATAAGAAAAGTTTAAGCCAAAATACAAAGTTAAACACTCAACACAGTGTCAAAGGCAATGACTTAAGATGGCGGACGGCGTCGTGATCTGACTTAAAATGGTGGATGGCGGTCTCCTTCCTCGGTTTGTAAGTACGAGTTGTCCGTAAGTCGGACGTTCGTAACTCGGGGCCTGCCTGTAGTTCTGACGCATCCTCTTCTGCTGTCTCCAACGATATTGCAATGGTCAATGCCTGTTCTAAGGTTAGGTCTCTTTCTGACAGTGGCCTCTTTTGAGGGCTTTGACGATGCATGCCACATACAAGCCTGTCCCTTAATGATCAAAAAGTCCACCTCCAAAGTCACAGTACTGGGAAAGTTTGCACGGTTCTGCAATGTATTCCCAAATGTTTTCATCCTTTAACTGGTTCCTTTTGTGAAATCTAAATCTATTACTACTGGTTTCGAGCTCAAGTAATTTTGTAAAATTGCAACGATTTCACCGAACAGCTTGCTTGCTGGCTTTTCAGGGGTTGCATAAGAGCTTGTATGATCTAGCACCCATTAAGCTAAGAAGCATAGAGGCTTTCTTTTCCTCATCCACATTACAATACAACTCATCCCTCTCGACATATGATTCCCATTCCCCACTTGCACTATCAAATTCATCAAGTATCCCATCGTCACGTTATTTTCACTTTTTCATTGTGCTAGAAGAAACCGATGCATACATTGCATCCTGACTTCACTGAAGTTGGCAACAAGTGCTTGGGAAGGTCAGAAGGCGTACAGTACACAGTTGGGATGTTGAATATGAAAGTCGAGCAGTCATTTTGTAGCGATTTAGAACTCCAGGCCACACCTGGCACATTGTGTGCACTTCTGTCACTGCATTACAGGAAGGACGTGAAGGCCTTGCAGAGGGTGCAGAACAGATTCACCAGGATCAGCTATTAGGAGAGGTTGAACAAACTTGGGATGTTTTCTCCGGAGGATCAGAGGCTGAAGGACAACTTGACAGAAGTTTATAAAACTGTGAGAGGAACGTATACCTGACACCGGCAGATGGGAATAATTTTCATTGGAGTTATGGTTGTCATATCATTGGTTGAACTGCTCCTGTGTTATATTGTTCTGTGTTCTAATGGGGAGCTCCCCCCAGTGGATGCAGCACTAATGTACCAACCACACGTACTCAGTGTGATCCCTTGCAGAGTTTTCGTAAGAGTCATAGAGCACAGAGAGAAGTTCTTCAGATCACCATGTCCATCAAGTGTCTCATTTACCAGCATTTGGTCCTCGTCCTTCTAGGCCCACCCTCACAACTGGCCAGCGATTCGGCAGGGTAGATACTGATGATTCCTCAAGATAGTTCAGCACCACAGTGCGTGGGCACTCTGACCAAGCCCCAGACCTTGTCTCGGTGTTTTTGATTAAGCAGCCGTAATGGATCATGTTAAAGACTCCCCGGGAGCACAGGCTTTGATAGATGTGTTTGTGGTCACTATACATCCATGGGAAATCAATGGGATAAATTGTGACGTTCCTACTGCTTGAATGGCCACTAGTATGGACAAGTGATGTCCATTTATTTTGCATTATATTTTCATTTAATGATGGGGATTTAATTAGATCCAGAACTAAGCTACTAAACCTCCTGCTCCTTGTGCCAGTACTTAGAGCCAAGGAAATTGAATATAATTTTGTGTTTACAAATTCTTTATGTGCAAAAATTGATGTTTCATTGATATTATAATCTTCTACCTGATCAAATGAGAATGCTTGGCTGAGGAGATTTGCTGGGAGGAAAAATCAACTTTGTCTAATAAAGAACAAAAGGTGATGATCTCTGCATTAATATCATTGTCTGAAAATAAATAAGCTCTATATACAGACTGGCAAAGGACATGATAGTGGCTCACTCATCAGAAAATTAATGACTTTACACTTCTGTGGACATCAAGGCCAAGCCTGTTTGGGGTTTCCTACATTTTTCTTGTAATGTCCATACATGGAATGGGCAGTTCTAAATCAACCATCATTCAAACTTCGAGTGAGGGTGAATGTAAAGGCTTCTCCTGACGGTGTGGGTGAGTGGTGTAACCTGGAAGGAGTTGATAGTAGAGAAAAAGAAATTATGTGTCAAAAGCTACTGAGTAGCAATGTCTTTTATTCTTGCTACACAAACTTACCTTTGTATTGAGCAGCTTCAAATTGGGACGTCCATTCTCCATGAACTCTGTCTGGGATGGACTGGTCTCTAACTGTGGTGTTCTACCACATGTGGGATGGCTAGCAGTTGGTTAGGCTACAGGAGTAACTTCTCAGTCAGTAATTAGGTGATCAAACACTGACCGCCTGAGGAAAGACATCCGTATGTCTGTAGTGATGGACAATACAAGGCAGGGTTCAGTGACCTGGGAGATGCAAATACCAAAACCCCAATAACCCAACTCTGCAGTCTACCCCTTGAAGACTGGTCTTCTCTCAATACCATGCAACATATAAGGAGATCATTTGGCCCTTTTGCTTTCCCTGTAAAATATTCTTTCTACATTCCCATCAATTCCCCCTAAGTGCCATCAACTCACTGAAACATTAGAGGCAAGCTCCGCACAGACAGTGCTGGAGGTCAGCCAGCTGTGAGGTAGAGGGTCTACCACATGGGCCACCTCTCACTTATCTTTCCAGACAGAGCAGTAATATACTGAGAACTATCATGGAGATAAGCAGAAACCCCGTTCTCACACGCGGTGATCTGATCCCAGTAGAATTCTAAACGCGGAGGTTCCGAACATAGACCGTCTCCATGGAAACGGGTCCATCAGCTGCTGTGTGAATGAAGTGTCAATCCCAGCTGGTAAGGCTGTCTTTTGTTACGTTAACAGGATTTTCTGCCTCTACACATTCTTTTGCACGAGTCTGGGGATTAACCCTGCCGTGTTCCAAGCCATGCCCTGAATGCCGCCCAACAAGCTGGACAATGCACCCAGCAGTTACGTATTGCCTAAGAAGAGTGGACGCAGGGAGGATTTCCCGCTGGTTGAGGCCATTCTGAACTAGGGCCAGCATGGTTATGAAGCAGCTGGTGCAATGTTTTACTAGCTGTAAGATCTGATTCAATTCCCACTGCTGTCTGTAAGGAGTTTGCACATTCCCTCTGTGACCCCATGGGCTCCCCCGGGCTCTCCAATTTCTTTGCAGGCATTCCAGTTAGGGGTAGTAGGCCGTGTGCTTGCTACGTTAGCATCGGAAGCATGGCGATATTTGCAGGCTGCCCCCAGCACTTCCCCAATGTAAGTGAGGCATTTCACTATTTTTGATGTATATGTGACAAATAAAGCTAACCTTTATCTGAACTGAAATGGGGAGACATTTCTTCAGCAGTGAATCTGTGAAACTCTCTACCATAGCACTTAAAAACAGTAACACATGGAGGGAGAGGGATTTGGTATTAGTGCATGTGGAAGACGTCTCTGGGGAGCTGGGCTGTGAGGGGATATGGAGAACCTGAAATAGATCTTTCAGGACCGTGACACCTGTGCACAAAAAACCCCCATAAATCAGTAGACAATACACAATGATAATATTTATTTAAAGCCAGATTTTCCAGAAAAGAAGAAGACTCAAGACCATAAGACAAAGGAGCAGAAATCAGCCATTTGGCCCATCGAGTCTGCTCCACCATTTTATCATGAGCTGATCCATTCTCCCATTTAATCCCATTCCCCCACCTTCTCACCATAACCTTTGATGCCCTGACGACTCAGATATCTATCAATCTCTGTCTTAGAAGGGACCCCTCCACTCCATCCGCCAAAAGCAGAACTTCCCAGTTGTAATTCCAATTCCCTTCCCCATTCCAACATGTCAGTCCAGGTGCCCTTGTGTGCCAAGATGAGACCTCCCTCAGGGTGGAGGAGAAACACCTTATATTCCGTCTGGGTAGTCTCCAACCTGATGGCATGAACATTGATTTCTGCTTCTGGTAACTTTTTCTCTTCCCCCCTCTCCCAGTCTTCTGTTTCCCAGTCTGGCCTTTTACCTCTTCTCACCTGCTTATCACTTCCCCTTGGGTCCCCACTCCTCTCCCATCAGATTCTTTCTCCTCCAGCACTTCTACCTTTCTACCTGGCTTCTCCGATCACCTTCTAGCTAGCCTCTCCCCCCCACCCCCACCACTCCTTACTCTAGCATCTTCCCCATCATTTTCAGTTTATTCATTTCCATATGACCTGCTGAGTTCCTCCAGCATTTTGTGTGTGTTGCAGTGAACTCCCTCGCCTACTTTCTTTATCCAGGAATGTCGGTGCAGGTCATCGCACACCTCTGCTTTGAGGTGACGAGTAACTTGGATAGGACGTGTGCAGTGGGAGAGCAGTGGCAGTTAATCTTCAACCGTTTTCTCAGCACAGCACAGAAATTCACCCATTTCCCTGCATATAAATAGTTTTGGCTAAGACTTCTTCAGAGCTTTGCCATTGCATCAGCTTACAGTGCCACTCAGTGCAAAGGGTCCTAACCTTGACCAACTTTTAACAGCTCTCTGCTGTCAAAGCACTTTGGGCTGTTTTAAACGTCCGCGGGACTTTTCAAAGGCCAATCTGATCATGGCTGATCATGCGGAACTGATAGTCAGCTCAGTGCTCTAGAGGTGCAGTTGCTGATGGAATGCAAGTCTACAAAAGACCCTCAGAGTAAAATGACCACGTTTATAGCACAACATCGCCAACTCTCCACACTGCTGTTGCAAAAGACCTTGCAGTTCTCAGCACAACGAGTGCAATCTATGCAAGCCACATGCTTCCTGTTTTTGGGATCCAGGGAGAGGGTGGGGTTGATTATTGTATGGATGGATGTTGCAATGGTAAGGAGAATTGGGCAAATGCCCACAAGGAGCCAGAGAGACTTTAACGTGCAGCTGAATGACACAAGGTGTGAGCTTTATCCACTAAGGCCACAGCAAGCATTCTTCACTTTATTGTCACCAAACAATTGATTCTAGAGCGTACAATCATCACAGTGATATTTGTTTCTGCGCTTCGCACTCCCTGAAGTACAAATCGAAGTAAATATAATAAAAATTTAAATTATAAATCATAATTAGAAAATAGAAAAGGGAAAGTAAGGTAGTGCAAGTCAGGTCCGGATATTTGGAAGGTACGGCCCAGATCCGGGTCAGGATCCGTTCAGCAGTCTTATCACAGCTGGAAAGAAGCTGTTCCCAGATCTGGCCGTACGTATCTTCATGCTCCTGAACCTTCTCCCGGAGGGAAGTGGGACAAAAAGTGTGTTGGCTGTGTGGGTCTTGTCCTTGATTATCCTGGCAGCACTGCTCCGACAGCGTGCAGTGTAAAGTGAGTCCAAGGATGGAAGATTGGTTTGTGTGATGTGCTGGGCTCGTGTGATGTGCTGGGCTTGTGTGATGTGCTGGGTTTGTGTGATGTGCTGGGCTCATGTGATGTGCTGGGTTTGTGTGATGTGCTGGGTTTGTGTGATGTGCTGGGCTCGTGTGATGTGCTGGGCTTGTGTGATGTGCTGGGTTTGTGTGATGTGCTGGGCTCGTGTGATGTGCTGGGTTTGTGTGATGTGCTGGGTTTGTGTGATGTGCTGGGTTTGTGTGATGTGCTGGGCTCGTGTGATGTGCTGGGCTTGTGTGATGTGCTGGGTTTGTGTGATGTGCTGGGTTTGTGTGATGTGCTGGGCTCGTGTGATGTGCTGGGCTTGTGTGATGTGCTGGGTTTGTGTGATGTGCTGGGCTCGTGTGATGTGCTGGGTTTGTGTGATGTGCTGGGCTCATGTGATGTGCTGGGTTTGTGTGATGTGCTGGGTTTGTGTGATGTGCTGGGTTTGTGTGATGTGCTGGGCTCGTGTGATGTGCTGGGCTTGTGTGATGTGCTGGGTTTGTGTGATGTGCTGGGCTCGTGTGATGTGCTGGGTTTGTGTGATGTGCTGGGCTCATGTGATGTGCTGGGTTTGTGTGATGTGCTGGGTTTATGTGATGTGCTGGGTTTGTGTGATGTGCTGGGTTTGTGTGATGTGCTGGGCTTGTGTGATGTGCTGGGTTTGTGTGATGTGCTGGGTTTGTGTGATGTGGTGGGCTCATGTGATGTGCTGGGTTTGTGTGATGTGCTGCCAGGAAGCTCTCCGTGAATGTTTACAATGTGGAGGAAAAAAAATGGAAAATGCCGGAAACACTCAGCTGGCATGCATGGAGAGAGAAAAGGGTTAAATCAGATTTTGTTCTCATGTCTGAACATTATCCATGTTTCCAGCATTTTTTTTGTTTTAATTTTGAGTTTCCAATGTCGGAATTTTTTTTATTTTCTCCTACTGTTCGGGCAGCCTGCAGTGTCCATGCCCACTTTGTCAGCTTCTGAGGGCTCAACGAGTAAATGAACTTTCCTCTCCTGAAGTATGGAGTTCACCCGTCCACAGCAAACCAGGAGATGCAGCAGCCATCAGCAGTGCTAAGGCCAGGAAAGCCGGAGTGCTCAAGGGACAGAGCAGTCCATACACTCTTAAGGTTGTGTGAAGATCCCAGATCTCAGTGATTAAGAATTAAGAATTTTTAATTATTGTCGGACACTTAATCTCAGGATTAAGAACAAAATGAATAAATGGCACTGGATTCACTGTTTTACAATGAATCTTACAAGGACGCTTCTCCGTAACTTCCACCATGTCCAACGGAATCCCGCCCCAACCACATCTTCCCCCCCTCCCCAACCCCTCGCTTTCTGCTTTCCGCATGACTCCCTCGTCCATTTGCCCCTCCCGGTACTTACCCTTGTTAGCGGAACCAGCGCTACACCTCCTCCCTCACTACCATTCAGGGCCCTAAACAGACCTTCCAGATGAGGCAACACCTCACCTGTGAGTCTGTTGGGGTCACCTACTGTATCCGGTGTCCCCAGTGTGGCCTCCTGTATATGGGTGAGCACTTAACTCCATCCGCCAGAAAAAGCAGGATCTTCCTGTGGGCCATCCACTTCAATTCTACTTACCATTCCAACATGTCTGTCCACGGCCTCCTCTACTGCCGTGATGAGGCCACATTCAGGCTGGAAGAACAGCACCTTATATTCCATTTGGGTATCCTCCAACTTGATGGCATGAACATCGATTTCCCCAATTCCAAGTGGTGCCCCCGCCTCACCCTTCCCCATTCCCATTCCCTCTCTCACCTCATCTCCTTACCTGCCTATCATCTCTCTCTGGTGTCATCCGGCTTCCCTTTCTTCCACGATCTTCTACCTTCTCCTATCACATCCCCTCTCCTTTCTCCAGCCCTTTATTTCTTTCACCCATCAGCTTCCCAGCTTTTTACTTCACCCCTCCCTCCCGGTTTCACCAGTCACCTACCTCCTTCCCCCTCCACCTTCTTGCTCATCTATTTCTCCAGTCCTGATGAAGGGTCTCGTCCCAAAACGTCGACTGTTTACTCTTTTCCATAGATGCTGCCTGGCCTGCTGAGTTCCTCCAGCATTTTGTGTGTGTTGCTCAGATTCCCAGCATCTGCAGATGTAACAGCCTGGAAAAGGTTTCACTGCTAACGTGATTGTCTTTCTGCAGGAGCAATGTTTGGGTTATGGTGAGAGGTAACGGGTGCTTTGGAAAGTGAGTGGTCAAATGAAGGGAGTGCGTTTTTGTGTGGAGTGCCTGACACTGGTGTGAGCTGGGACTTTTGTTCAGTGGGAGATGAAGAGAGAAGTTGGTGGAGAGAACCGGTCGATGGATTTGACCCGGTGGGGGACCGTGATTCGATGGAGCAACGTGCCAAGGGCTACTGAGGATCAGTGAATAGGTATGGCTTTTGGAAGAGTTGAGCACCAACTCGCAAAGAGTTAATTATAATGGGCCCTTTTTGTTTCCTCTTTCTTTTCCGTACTAACCCTTTAGTTAAGATGCACAAACTAATCGTATGCATTTCTGTTGTCTCTTGGCACCCGAGTTGTAACAGGGTAGTAAATTGCCCAGCATCCACGCAGACCGGGGTTTGGGGTGGGAGAGCACCTCGATCTCACGGGCTTGGCGGGACCGGAGCGTGTATTTCCCAGACTTACGCAGCCAAGGAAACCAGTTGGTTTTGTTGTGGGGGCCCGTCTGGGAATGATTTCATTCGATGCTGTGTGATTGCCCTGAGCATCGAACCACCGGGCTGTACAAAACTATTGTCCGGTAAAGAGATTACGATACATGGTTATGGACGCTGAAAGGGTTGAGCGGTGGTGTGGATACACGGGGTTACCGGTAATGAATACGTGTGTATTGAGTGGGGTAGACATTCCGATGAATTGTTAATTTGAACTTTAAGTACCAGTAAAGCTTTAGGAAGAGTTACCACATGAGCCTGAGCTTTGACAAGATGGTGGCCAAAGTCTTTGTTTTAGTTCAGACCAGTGGTGACGTAATGGCAGCGGAAATGCCTGGTACTATTGGGACCCTGGGAGTGGGGGGACCGTGGGCTGTCCATACTTTCCGGGAGGAAGGGAGTGTAGGCGGGGGTGCCGAATCAGAAGCTGAGTTCCCCCTACCGGGGGCAGAGACTTCGAAGACCGGGTGCTCTTGTTTCTGCGGAGCGGGGGGGGGGGGGGGGGGGAGTGGTCTGATTTGGAAGGTTTAATGAGTCCTCCAGTGAGGGGTGAGCATTCTGAATTGGTATTGGCCGCTGCGTCCCTGGCAGATAAATGGCAAAGTGTACAGGCAGATAGTCCTAGTCGTCGTAGGCTCAGGATGTTCTCAGGAATAACCCCCACGCCCGACGGGGAAGAGGAGTGTGAGACTTGGGTGGAGCAGACCTCTCAGATGCTGGATGAGTGGCAGTGCCCCGATGACGTAAAGAGATAGTGATTGGTTGAAAGTTTGAGGGGGCCGGCTGATGATGTAGTGAGATCCATAAGGACACAAAGCCCTTTCGATACTTCTGCGGGCTAAGTGCAGGCACTAGAAGCCCAGTGGAGCTCTTGATGGAATCTCGGAACATGTTTCAGGAGAAGGAGGAGAAACTTTTCGCCTACATTTTTTGGCTAGAGAGGCAGCTGAATTGTTTGCGGCTTAGAAGGTTCATTCAATTGGCTGAGGTGCATCAGTTAAGAATGGACCAACTGGCAAAAGGACCAGATCGCTTGGGATCTCCGACTGTCTCGTAAGATGCGCCTCCCTCCCTCGTTTGTCGAGCTGATCAGAGAAATAAGAGAGGAGCAGAATGTGATGGAGACGTGGAAGGCAGTAGCCTCCTTTGCTGGTGACCCCTGGTAGTGGTATTGGAGCTCGTGAACTGAGACGTCCCAGTTGTTACCGGCAGGTGTGCTACGCTGCATGACAAAGCGGACAGGGAGTCAGACCCCCTCAGAGAACGGACTAAGCAGAGGGCTTCCAGTGAACAGGTCCCATGAGAAGGGGAGTGACAGGTATTGCCTGCTATAACTGTGGGAAAAAGGGACACTTCAGGCCGGAGTGCGGAAAGCCTTCGAAGAGTGAGCCCAAGCGGAAAGAGACGTCGGGAAACTTAGAAGAGACCCAGTGAGGGAAAGGGCTGGTGTCTCGTTCTCGGTAATATATCAGTATTATCAATACTAAAGCAAAATCCCCTATTCCTGAAGGCTTAGTAGGGTCAAATTCCAGTGTATTGCTACAGTTTGAGGGTATTTATGCTAGAGCTATACTTGACACAGGGTCAACAGGTCACTCTGCTGTACAGTTCATTTTACAACTGGTATTTGACACACTTACCATTGACGCCACTCGGTGCGCTAGAGATCTGGGGTCTATCCGGACGATGGCCACTGGTCACTGAAGCTGGGGTTTTCAGAGGCAGATGTGGGAGTAGGTGAGGTCCTTCCGTGCTGGTTTGTCCGGACCTAGTCAAGAAGGACGAGGCTTCAATTCTCGTGGGGACGAATACTCCTATTGTGAGGAAGCCAGTAGGAGCCTGCAAGGAGCAAGTTGGAGAGAGCTTTCTGAAAACATCGTCCATTCACTCTATGTTCTGAGCTGTTTTTGACGAGGTGTGCGGGCGCACTGGGCTGGATGATGAGCATGAAGGAGGGACTGTGTGGTTCACCCAGTCAAAACCAGTCGTGTCACGGCCTGGGGAAGCAGCGAGAGTGAAATTTCCCAGGATGTCAATGGCCGAGGCCCTCTTGATGGATGCTCCGGAAGATCACAAAGAGGAGTCAGGTTACTTCAAAGGTCCAATTTTATATCAGAGAAATTTATACAAAATACATCCTGAAGTGGTTTTTCTTCACAACCATCCTCGAAAACAGAGAAGTGCTCCAAAGAATGAACAACAGGTAAACGTTAGAACCCCAAAGCCCCCCCAGCTCCCCCCGCACAGAAGCAGCAGCGAGCAACAATCCCTCCTCTCCCCACAGCAAAAAAAAGCATCGGCACCCTCACCGAGGACTCAACGTGAGCAAAGCAACAGCAAAGACACAGACTTGCAGTTACCCCAAAGACTTCACGTTTCACCCAGCATTCGACATACCACAGGCTCTCTCTCTCTCTCTCTCTTATAAGGGGGAAAAAAGTATCTCCATTTTCCCAGCGAGTGGGGAGACATAACAATGTTTACAATGTTAAAAAATTCATTACATCGCTTTTATCGAGCTCTGTGCCTGAAGATCGCAAAGATCTCGAGTCTTCGGGCCCACAGCAGATATCCTGACTCCCCCCGATGACACACGGGCCCGAATTGCAGAAGCCCTCAGTTGTACAGGTGAACAGTGTGACAGTAAGTGTCAGAAACATTTTGTAGCAGGAGGGGTGCCAATGCCACACCTCTTTCCGGTGACAGTAATGTCTAGTGTCCCTGTGGGACAAGCGGGGAGAAACTCCCCGAAAAAGAGGGAGTTGATTTGTCGAGTCATTCAACTTTGGGGTTTCCCCAGTACCTGGAGGTTGGTAGGGAAGATATTGAAGCTGGAAGATGTTTTTTCTATTGACGAGTTTGATGTGGGTTGTTCCAAGAGCACTTGTCACACCATCCAGGTGACAGAGGGCACCCCCGTTCAGAGAAAGGTCACAGCGACTGGCCCCCGCAGAGGTGAAGGACGTTTGGCAGCATCTGCGGAAGTTGAAGGAAGCTGGGATCATCACTGAGTCCAGAAGCTCTTACGCGTCTCCAATGGTGGCGGCCGAAAAGAAGAATGGGAAGGTACGGATGTGTGTGGACTATAGGACTCTGAACAGGCGTACCGTCCCTCACCAGTATACGGTCCCGAGGGTCGAAGACACGCTGGCCTGTCTGAGTGGTGTGAAGGGGTTCAGTCTGCTGGACTTGAGGAGTGGATATCATCTGATCCCCATGAGTGAGGCTGACAAAGCGAAGGTGGCATTCATATGTCCACTGGGATTCTTCCTGTTTGAAAGGAAGCCCAGGGCATATTGGGAGCCCCTGCAACCTTCTAGCGTGTCATGGAGAAGATGGTGGGGGATATGAACTTGCTTGAGTATTGGTGTATCTGGATGACCTCATAGTGTTTGGATCCATCTTGGAGGAACATGAAGTGAGGCTGCTGAAGGTGCTGGGCTGCCTGAAAGCTGAAGGGTTAAAACTCACCCTAGATAGGTACCAGTTCTGAAAGACATCTGTCAGCTATGTTGGGCACATAGTCTCAGAGTTGGAGTAGCTACGGATCAGTTAAGATGGAGGCGGTGATCAGATGCCAAGGTCCTTGCGCTCGTTCCTTGGATTCTGTGGGTACTATCAGAGGTTCATGAAGGACTACTCTAAAGTGAGTCGCACTTTAAATAAACTCCATTGTGGTTACCCTCCCTTGGGGAGGAAAGGGAGGAAGATGAAGGGAGAAGATGATAAAGATAATTATAATATTCTCATTCAGGCGTAAGAACTCTGAACTAAACACCAAGTTTAAACCGTAGTCAATGAGGCACGGTCGCAGTAAGATTAACCGTTTACTGTTCACTCTTCCACATTAACGTATGGTGAAAAGGCGTTGCTTCTATGATGTTTCTTAGTGCGTAGAATGATAACTTTTCTCGCTCTGATCCTGCACACACAAGCCCCCTCCTTCCCGTTTCTCCAAACTGGTATTTTCCCCACAAGACGTGGCAAAACCGGGTGTGACGTCATCGCATGCCGCGATACCTCACAGCTAATGAATTTACTTTCAACAACCTTAACTTTAACTAGAAAATAACTACAAACGAATTACTAAAGTGAAAATGTAATAAAGCTAAACGAATGCCTTAAGGGCAACACACTCCCTGCCTGACCTTTGTAAGGTCACAATGAACATAATACAAAACTTCAGTCTCTAGATCAGTCTTTAGGTAGAAGTAGAATGACTTCTATAACTGGCCTTTGGTAAGTTTTCACGTCACCTTGGTCAGAAGTTTTCAACTCAACTTTCCTGACATGTCCATCCCTACCAGGGAATGTGGCAGTGATTCTGGCCATTGGCCAGTAGTTGCGGGCGATTTGCTTGTCCCTGAGCAGGACTAAATCTCCAACTTGAAGGTTCCTGCGAGGTTCTGTCCACTTTTGTCTGTGTTGCAACAAAGGTAGATATTCCTGTCTCCAACGAGACCAGAACCGATTTGCCAGAGCCTGGACCTGTCTCCATTGCTTTGTGTACAAATCCTTATTGGAGAAGTCCCCTGGTGGAGGGGGGGGCTCTTGCCTTCTGCGTAAGGAGCATTGATGGCGAGAGTATGAAGGGGTTTTCCGGGTCAGAAGACACAGGTAGGAGTGGTCGTGCATTTATAATGGCTGTGACCTCTGCCATTAGTGTGCACAGTACCTCGTGTGTCAGTCGGGTGTGTTGCTGCAGAAACATTGAATCAAGGATCCTTCTGGCGATAGCAATCATCTGCTCCCATGAGCCTTCCATGTGATGGTGTGTGGTGTGTTAAACTCCCAGTTGCATCCCTGCTCACTGAGGTACTTTTGCACCGTATTGTCCATCCCCAGCTCCTTGGACACTCCAACAAAGTTCGTGCCACAATTAGACCTTAACTGTTTTGCAGGGCCTCTTAGTGCAAAGAAGCGCCTGAGAGCGTTAATGCAGCTGGATGTATCCAAAGATTCGATGACTTCAATGTGCACCGATCTCGAACTCATGCAGCTGAACATGATGGCCCACCGCTTGCTCTCTGCTTGTCCTCCTCTGGTGCGTCTCGTAGTGATAGTCCAGGGACCAAATACGTCGAGCCCCACATATGTAAAAGGAGGGCAGCCTTCGAGGCAGCCTTCGAGGCACGTGGGAGCTCCGCCATACGTTGAGCTTCCAGCTTCCCTCGCAGTTTCCTGCAGGTTACACATCTGTGAAGTACTGAATTGATCAGTGTTTTGCCTCCCAAGATCCACAGTCCCGCTGCCCTGATTGCTCCCTCTGTTGGGTGACGGCCCTGATGCCTTACCTGTTCGTGGTGATGACGAGTGAGCAGTAAGGACACATGGCTGCCTTTGGGCAGGATTACTGGGCTCTTTCCTGCAGCTGAAAGGTGAGAGTGTATTAACTGGCCTCCAATACAAATGAGATCGTTCTTCAGGATCAGGCTGAGTTTCCTCAAAGGGCTGTCCTTTGGTATTGGTTTATTAGCTTGGAGCGCTGAAAACTCCTTAGCAAAGGCTGCTCTTTGAGTTGCTTTAAGGATGACGTCCTTTGCCTGGGCCAATTCGTCCGCAGTGCGAGGTCAGTTACATTTGTGCCATCCCTTTACTGCTACATGCATTTACTGTTTCGGGATGAGTGTTTGTGGGATCTGGCCATGTGAATGAGGAACGCAAGTCCTCTCACTAAGGAATTCAAAGTGGAGAACCGCTGAAAGCATTCGGTGGTACGTATTGATTCTTCCAGGTAGGTGACTCCTGTTTGTATTTGCAGCCGAATTTCCGAGTCTCTTTCAGGTTCGATCAGCTCAAATGTCTCGCTCATTTGAGTTTTTTCCATTGGTGGCTGATACAGGAAGGGGGGGGGGGTCCGGTGAACCAGGAAGTCTGCGCCAGACGGGATGCAGGAAAGGATCTCGATGCGGATACATTGAACTCTATTATGAACGTACACATAGAAACGTTTTGATTCATTATAAATATAGTTAAGCACTACTTTGCTATCCGTGTAGAACTTGATATCGTCCAGCTCTAGGTCTAGCTCGTCCTGGAGAAGATCCGCCATTTCCACAGCCAGGACAGCTGCGCACAGTTCAAGCCTTGGAATTGTCGGCTCGGACTGAGGAGTGAGCTTCGCCTTACCAGTTACAAATCCTACTTCAACTTGACCATCCTTCCCGACTACTTTCAAGTAAGCCACAGCACCGATGGCCTTGGTAGACGCATCTGAAAAAACACACAATTCTGTGTGCGCTGCCTCGGTGGGTGAGGTCGCAGTGTACCTACATGGGATATGAAGTTGTTTTAGGTCTTGAAGTGAAACTCTCCAAGCCTCCCATCTGTTTAGCTTGTCTTCTGGTAGGGGAGTAACCCAGTCGGAGAGCTCAGAGGTAAGTTCTCAGAGAAGGGCTCTTCCCTGGATCGTAACTGGCACCAGTAGACCCAAGGGATCAAAAACACTGTTGACAGTGGAGAGAACTCCACGGCAGGTGAATGGCTTGATCACGGTTGGCACGGAGAATGTGAATGTGTCAGTTGTAATCTCCCAGAGGAGACCCAAACTCCTTTCTGTGGGTTTGGTTTCTCCATCTAGATCTAGGTCTTTGATTGCCAGAGCACAGTCATCGTGTGGAAAGGCCTCCATTACTGTCTGACAGTTTGAGCGAAGACTAACTGTCCCAGTGTCTTGTCGGTTACCTTACTACACTTGTTGAAGCCTTGTCGTGCTTCCGTGATACACGTGAAGCTTGTGCAGGGTTGAAAAATTGAATGGCGATCACTCTCTAGCACATTGGTCTTGAGTGTGTTAACTGTCGGTTTGTGTACATTGCCAAGGCACACCTCTCCTATCACCACCCAGCCCAGATCCAGGCGTTGGGCAAAGGGGGCGTCGTGTGGTCCATTGACCTGCTGCCTGACCTTGTGCACCCGAAGAACATCTCTTCCTAATAGCAGGCGTATTTCTGCTTCTGGATCCAGCTCTGGGATGTGCTTGGCGATGTGGTGGAGATGTGGTTGGTGTAGCACCGCACTTGGCGTCGGGATCTCAGTGCGGTTATTCAAGATTTCATTGCACTCGAAGAGTGGAGGGAGACAGATGACAATTTTACCATCCAGTGACTCGAGCTGGAAGCCTTCTGCCTTCCTGCCATATGTTTCTGCGCTGCCTGAGCAAGTTCTAAGGTAGTATGGGAACTGAATACTGTCTATGTTGAACAAGTCGAAGAACTCTGGTCTGACTAGTGAGCGATTGCTCTGGTCGTCCAGAATTACGTAGGCTTTGATGGCCTTGTCTTTGGCTCCCTTAGGGTACACCTTAGTGAGGCAGATCTTTGAACAAGAATGGCTTGACTGACCTTGACCGCAAACTTCTGTGCAGCTCGAGCTGACAACAATTGTCTTGGGGTGATCCTCTCCCTCCCTGCCGTCCTCTTGTGAGGGTGAAGGAGCTTTGTCAGTTTGCAGTAACAGGCCGGGATGCATGGCCCCATCATGATTAGTGCTATTACATTCCGAGCACCTCATGGGGATCGTACACTCTCTAGCGAGGTGAGAGGTAGAGGAACAGCATTTAAAACATACTTTTTTCTCCTTGAGGAGGGCCTTTCTCTCGTCAAAGGGTTTTTTCCTAAATGTTCTGCATTTTTTGAGGGGGTGGGGTTTGTTGTGCAATGGACAATTCTTGCTGGGGTCATTGTTAGTTGTAGAGACTTCAGTTTTACGCACTGAGACAGGTTTATTGATGTTGAAGTTATTCAAAGTGAATTTGACTGGCTTGGTCTGAATTGTACTGCTACTTTCACTCATGAAGCTAGGGTCGTTTCGCTTCTTCGCCTCCTTGCACACAAACCTAATGAAATACTTAAAGGGAGGAAATCGACCATCGTTCTCTTCCTTGTATTCAGAGCCAACAGACATCCACCTTTCCTGCAGCCCAAATGGAAGTTTGTCCACGATTGGTCTAATTCCGTATGAAGTATCTAAATATGACAGGCCAGTTAAATAGCCGTCTTCTTTAGCGCCTTCAATCTCCATGAGTAGATCTCCAAGCTCTCTTAGCTTAGTGTGGTCCTTGGCTGACACCCTAGGAAAATTTTCCACTCATCAAAGTAGTGCTGTTCAATAATTTCAGGTGCCGCAGAGCACTCCCGAAGTCTCTCCCATGCTTTGCACAAGGCTAGCTTGGGGTTGTTGATGTACACTGAACGTATGCGTCTCACCTGTTCGCATGATTCTTTTCCCAGCCATTTTGTCATAAAATCCAACTTGCATCGAGCTGGACTCCGCCGGTAGCGTTAGTGAATGAGGAGTACCATGCACGGTAATTTTCAGGCTTATTGTCAAACTGGTATAGCCCTGAAGTAACGAGATCTCGTCGTGCTAAATACTGTGCCATGGGTTCAACTGCAAGTGGCACACTGGCTGGGGGAATATGTCGGCGGGCATATGACCGAGGGTGTACGTTCGTTAGGGAATTTGCTGTTCTGAATTCAGCCTTTGCCTCTTCTCTCGCCAAATCTGGTAAGTTTGGTGTCGAGAAGTATTTCTCATCAGCCCTTTCATTCTCGAGTTCGTCACAAAGTTGCAAAGGTAAATTGTCTTCCTCAGATGGATGTGATGCAATTGGACTTCTCTTTGACTCCTCATGAAATGGGACGTTAGCAGATAAGTATGGAGAGGAAGAACGACTCTTCAAGTCCATTTGAGATTGGACGTAGTTGCTAGTGCGTTACAATCTGGTCCTTTCTGAAGTAGATTTTACTTCTTCTAGAACATGCTTTTCTTCAGCATTTTCTAATATCTCTGCTTCCACCCTGGCAGCTTCTGCTTCTCGGTGTAGCGTCAGCACTTCTAACTCTGACTCTATCCTTACCCTTTCCAACTGGTTTTCGGCTTCTCTGGCAGCCGCTTCCATTTTCAGTTTTGCTTCCTGTTCGGCGTATGACACTCGCACCTTGGCGGTTTCTGCTTCAGCTCTTGCATGGGCAGCCTTATTTGATGATGCCCTACTGCTCCTGGCGCTGGATGGCAACGACTTGACGCTGGATCGTGATGCCATCGTACCACTTGTTGAAACACCTGGTAATGCCGCCTTTTCACTATAATATTCTCATTCAGGTGTAAGAACTCTGAACTAAACACCAAGTTTAAACCGTAGTCAATGAGGCACGGTCGCAGTAAGATTAACCGTTTACTGTTCACTCTTCCACATTAACATATGGTGAAAAGGCGTTGCTTCTATGATGTTTCTTAGTGCGTAGAATGATAACTTTTCTCGCGCTGATCCTGTACACACAAGCCCCCTCCTTCCCGTTTCTCCAAACCGGTATTTTCCCCACAAGACGCGGCAAAACCGGGTGTGATGTCATCGCATGCCACGATATATCACAGACAACGAATTTACTTCCAACAACCTTAACTTTAACTAGAAAATAATTACAAACGATTTACTAAAGCGAAAATGTAATAAAGCTGAACAAATGCCTTAAGGGCAACACAATTATCTTAGCCCTTCGGAGCCTTTTGGAGTGAGATGGATGCAAAATGTGAAGAGGTCTTTCAGATGCTGAAGAAGCTGCTGATGAAAGTGCCAGTGCTGGCTTTTGCAGACCCCCAGATCCGTATGTATTGCAAACAGATGCTATCAGAGAGAGCTTAGGGGTATCCTGTATCAGGATCAGGGCGTTTGTCAGCCGGAGTCTGTCACCCTCTGAGCGAAAGCATGCCACACACAAGATGATGTTCCTGGCATTGAAGTGGGCTGTGGTGAATAAGCTAAGTGACTATCTATATAGTGCCAAGTTTGAGGTGAGGATGGACAACAACTCATTAACTTATATACTAACCTCAGCGAGACTGGATGCCACAGGCCGTCGGTGGTTAGCGGCATTGCCTGCCCATGATTTCAGTCTGAAGTCCGGCCGGGAAGTAGGTACATTGACATTGATGCTTTGTCCCGACGTGTGCATGAAGGGCTGGACAGGGACAGAGAGTGGGAGAGTTTCAGCCCCTGGAGTCAAAGCCATGTTCCAGTTTTCAATCTTGGGGAAGGCAGAGGAAAGACAACGGCAGGATCGAGCGGTAGATCATTTGGGAGCTGCTGGTGGTGCCATTCCACAAGCTTACTGCAACCTGACTGCTCTGAAGACAAAGCAGTTGCCAGAATTGATCCTGGGGAAGTGGCAGCCACTCAGAGAGATGACCCGTGCGTCAGTACCGTTTGGTCAGCAGTTGTGAAAGAGGACATGGCCCTAGCGGACAAGATGAAACACCCTGAGGTGTCTCCATTAGTGAGAGAATGGTCCAGATTGGAGTTGAGAAACCAGATTCTATACCGGATCAAGTTGCCTCCAAACCAGCGTCGGCATTCCCAGCTGGTTCTGCCTGAGAAGTATCTGGGAGTTGACAAGACCTATAGATTGGTCAGAGATCAGTTCTACTGGCCCCGAATGAAGCTGGAGGTCAAAGAGTACTGCACATCGTGCATTTGATGTATAGGGAGGAAGACACCGCCTACGAGGGTCACTCCATTATCCCACTTGCAGAATGTGGGGCCCCTTGACCTGGTAGGTATGGATTTCCTGTCAATAGGGCCTGATGCCAGCAACAGGGCGAATGTTCTGGCCAAAGTGTTCTGGGAGAAGTATTTCATTTATCGTGGCCTCCCCAGGTGGATACATAGTGATCAGGGATGGGATTTCCAGAGTACATGAGTTTCTGAGCGTGCTTGGAGTCGAGAAGTCGAGGACTGTGCCTTATCACGCGGGGCAATTCCTAGCCCGAGAGGTTTAATCCGGCCTTTGACATGCTCGGAAGCTTGGAGATCAGCAAAAAGTACAAGTGGAGTCAACATATTGGACACCTGGTTCACCGTTACAACTGTACACAGAATGAAGCTACTGGGTAATCGCATATTATCTGATGTTTGGGCGCAAAGCTTGGCTGCCCGTTGACCTCTGTTTTGGGACTGGCGGGGAAGATCTGCAACAGAAGACTTATCTGAAGTGTGTGTCTGATACGAGAAGGGAGCTACAAAAGGCTTATGAACTGGCTGCGGTCGTGGCTGCCAAGCAGAATCAAGGAAATAAGAGGAGGTATGATCAAAAGTTAGATTCTCTCAATTAATGTATGGAGACCGAGTCCGCATAAAGAATTTGGTGCTACCTGGGAAGCATAAATTAGCTGACCGCTGGCCAGTTATGCCCTATATAGTGGAGAGTCAGATGCCAAATGTACCAGATTTCCAGGTGAAACCAGAGGATAGGAATAGGCCTGTCAAGATTCTCCACTGGAACCACCTTCTACCGCTGGGACAAGAGGTACGTGTTGACCCAGAGCCTGACCTGGACCATACACTCGGTAAGAGGACTCTGCGGTAGTGTGGGGAGCCGCAGTGGGAAGGGTTAGACCGGACCCCACCCCTGGATGTGATACAGACTCGGAGGATGAGGTATGTGGTCTCTTTTGCCCTTCACAAACTCCCCAATAATTGATGAAGAGATTCCCAACCCTTCTCACGCTGAGGTGGGTGCAATGGGGGGGGGGGGGAGCTATCAGAGGACAGGCAGGTTTGCGGTTATAAAACGATGGGAGACTGGACTCTAAAGTAGCTGGGCATGAACCGAGCTCAGTCAAGTGTTGAGGGGACCTGAGTCATCGGGAGGCATGAGTAGTGGACAGGCCAGAGGTAGACAGCAACCAGCCCAGGGAGTGCCTGAAGCAGAAGAGGTAGATGATGGGGTAAGGAGGTCCCGAAGACATAGGGAACCCCCAGACAGACTGGCCTGTGTCGCACCCGGGGAACAGTGTGTGGTACCGATCTCCTCGGTGAGCTATGTCACTGCCATTTACACCTGGGTTGGTCTATATCACATATGTCAAACTCAAGGCCCGCGGTGGAATTATCTTTGGCCCGCGAGATAATATCTAATTACTATTAAAGCTGGCCCCAGTAATCGAAGCGCCTATGGCCCGTGACCTAAAATGAGTTTGACACCCCTGGTCTATGTGCTTTGTATGAAGGGGTGACAAATTATCTCAACATCATGAGGACGTGGCTAATTTTGGTGGTGGTGGGGGGCGGGGGGGAGAGTGTACCACCCTGAGAAAGGTTTCACTGCTAACGCAGTGGTCTTTCTGTCGAAGCAGTGTTTGTTTGGGATATGGTTAGAGATACCGGCTGCTTTGGAGTGTGAGCTGCCCAATGAGGGGAGTGTGTTCTTGTGTTGTGTGAGCTGGGGATTTTGTTCAGTGGGAGAGGAAGAGGGAAGACACTGGGGAGAGCCAGTTGTAGGGATTCGACTCGGCGGGGGACCGTGACTCGATGCAGCAAAGTCTACTGAGGATCGGGGAATGTGACTTTTGGAAGAGTTGAGCTCCAACTGTGCACATTTGACTCTTTAATTATAATGGGGCCTTTATTGTTTTCTCTTTTCCGTACTAACCCTTTAGTTAAGATTCACAGACATAATTCCTTTAATCGTATGCATTTCTGTTGTTTCTTGGCACTGAGTTGTAACAGGGTAGTAAATTGCCCAGCATCCACGCAGACCGGGGTTTGGGGTGGGAGAGCACCTCGATCTCACGGGCTTGGCAGGACCAGAGTGTGCCTTCCCTAGACTTGCGTAGCCAAGGAAACCAGGCAGGGTTCCCAGATTTTCTCATCATTGTATTACAACGTTGTCTGCGTGTGTGTGTGTGTGTGTCGGGGGGTGTGCACGGGTAGTTTAGGGAGGAGTCTGACTCTGGAAGAACAGAACCAAATTCCTGACAAATACTGAGCTGTCAGATTTCTTCAAGGCCAGTAAGAAAAGTCTGAACAAGATTGCTCTACCCTGTGTTAATCCGCTCCAGACTCCACAACACGTTTGACTTTTAGCTGTCTTGTAAGATCAGGATAATTGAGAAGGGCAATAAATGACAGCATTGCCAACGATATCCCAGTACCCTGAATAAAATACATCTGAGTATCTGTTATCATGGCTGCAGCATAGATATCCAGCAAAAGTTAAACTTGTGTTTAACTCACAATGACAGGTGACTTAAGGCTCTTGTCTGCTGTAAAATTGTGCAATATCAGCAGCCAATTGTGGGTCACGTTCATCGACCCCTCAGCAGAAGTACCAAGAAGACCCAAGGAAGAGTTCACAATTACAGAAGGATAGGGCCTGAAACATTTACTGCCCAGCCAGTGGGATGCTGCCAATTTTTTTCAGGTTTCTAACATGCGCAGTTTGTAAAAATTTCCTTTGAGTGCAAACTCGCTTACTGTAGGAGTCGGGCCAGTTGCATGACTCCTTTGTGGCTGATCAGTATGGCGGGGCAGGACTACCTCGTACGTATTCCCCTTCTCCTCAGCCGTTCCACAGACAGAAGCAATCAACGAGCAGGAGGTGGAATAGCCACTGGCCATCAGAGGAAAGGCATGCTGTTTTACTGTAGCTGTGTCTGTATAACACCATCTTAGATATTAAGGGAACAGAGTTTTGGAGAGTGTTTTGTGAGGAGACATGTAGCGTGAATGGGCTGAGGTCAGGAAAGGGAAGCTCGTGCCTTGATTCCAACAAGGGGGTCAGGTAAGATCCATGATAGAGGAGAGGGTGCCTCAGGCTGAGAGCTGTACGAAGCTCATCCAATCGCCTCCGCCAGTTGAGTCAGAAAATAAAGGAACCCCTATCCAAATCTCTCAGTGCTGATTCAAGGCCACAAATACTTCCTCTTGGAAGCAAACTGTTCTCTCCGTCAATGGAAATATTGAGGAAGCATTCCAGAAAATGTGGCCACCACATATCTCCAAAGATCTGGGTTCAGTTCTCACCTCCGGTGCTGTCAGGGTTGAGTTTTCATGTTCTCACTCTGACTGTTGGGAGTCCTGACTGTGCTCCGGTCTTATCCCAAAGTCACACAGGTAGATAAGTTAAATAGACATTATCGGTTGTCCTAGTGTGAAGATGGTTGGTAGAATCTGCCAAGGGAATAGGTTACCAGGAAAATGAATGGGGGGGTGGGCATATGGAATTACCATGTGAACTGGCAGGGACCTAATGAGCCAAATAGCCTCCTCTGTCACAAGAAAACTCGGCAGCTGAGGGAATAAGTTTCTGCCCCCATTAAGTTATGTTTCCCATCGTTCAGAGACCTGAGCATACAGTAATGTTGCTCGAAAGGGCATTGGTTTGGATGTGAAAAAGCAGACACCCGTGTTCCAGGCTTAGCAGGGCTCTGAAGATCATGTAAAAAGCTGCTGAGACTGAGCGTTCCGCCTGGTACTCTGCCCATTTGGCAGCACAGGCACCAACACTCTTGTGCTCTCTCAGGATATCAGAACTCTCCCATGACCCGTGTTTTTCAGACACTACACTCCACAGTGCAACCAAAACTGCTTCCCAGACTTCAGGCCCACCGGTTGGAGATAAGATGGCTACCCCAAAAGGACTGCTTCATAGTGCTTGACCTCTGAACCACCAACAAAAATCGCAATGAGACACCAGTGACGTATAGATTACAGAATTTTCTTCTGCCACCTATTATGTTAAAGTTTCTGTAGCTCGATTAGTGCAATTGATACCAAGCGAAATCACTTAAGTTAGTTAACAACCTAATTTATGGTGTTCACTCCCAGTACTTTATGGTCTCCAAGAGAAAAACAAAGAGATTTAATTTGCATTTATGCAAAGACCTCATCATGTAGTTCACAGGGAGAAATAAAGTACGCTCCAGTCTGAGAGCCAATGACCATAAGTATTGCTGAGAATTGTCGAGGGGAACAGTGGGATATTTTATCAAAGGCTTAAGTTGTTTCAAATGTATACAGCAGAGAAAATGATGGGAGTTATAAACGCTGGGCAATCAGATTTGTTTATGTACTGCTCTAATGCAAAGTTAGTACAGTCACAAAAAGTCAAACATCTATGCAATAGACTTCTGTAATGCCACGCAGGTAATTACCTGAACAGGTGTAGGCAGATACAAAACCATTTTGCACAGATATGTCTTCATAGCCTTTGGATTTAAGAGCCTCAAGTAAATCCAAATAGAACCCAAACAGCTTTTCTTGTAATTTAATTTTCTAGCAAGCTCTTCCTAATCTTTAATTCAGTGGCTCATCCAATAAAGTCAAATAACCTTAAACACGTTGGCAGCTACTTGCCTTTTTAGGCAGGGATTTGTGGACATGCAGAGCAAGTTTTTGTTGGTCTTTTGCACTTCTTACCGCTCTTATCATTTATAGTATATCCTCTTGCTTATTAGTGTTAACATGCACTTCTCTGCAACACCAATGCAGCCATCGATGTAGTGGGAGGAGAGTTGGGATGACGTGCTGAATAGATTTGGAGCAAGGACTGTTCCATGTAGCTAATAAAAATCACGGGCATAGCTGAGACCCAAGAGGGTGCCTGTGGCTACACCTTTGATTTGTAGAGAGAAAGGAATGAAAATGGATGTTTTTCAGGTGCAATTAACCTGCAGTTTATACATTTTCCCTCTTCAATAGGACACTTAATTCCCTTTGCACTATACTTGGGTTAGGGCTTCTCTGCAATCATTAACCTTGGTTACTGTATTTGTAAACTATCTATACCTACTTCCTGAAAAAGCTCAATTTATCTTGACCTATGAGTGTGTGGAGAATAAGATTTCTGTTGTAAGCGATATTCTTGTCAAGTCTGCATCTCAACACCTATTGTTGTAAAATTGCATAATCAAAACTTACTCCCAAAATGATTGAAAAACTGATGACCTGTAGCAATAGATTTCTGAAGATATTTATTTTGTTCAATTAAGTAACAAAAACTACCTGTAGAACCAACCAATGACTTATCAGTTGCTATGCTGTAATCGGTTATGGATTCACTTGGTAAGAATTTGTTGGGTCATTAAGAGCTCAATGTAGACCTTAAGAAAATCACTCATGGATTTCCATTTCAATTCAAATTAATTGGGCTCAGATTACCGAACTCATCAGTCTTGCTACTACTGGAGATTGTGAGTAGTTTTCATTCATATAACATTCCATGTGAATAATATATGAATTAGCCATTCACGTAACATTTCAGAAGGAGCCTCTTCTCTCTAGTACCGGGATCAAATTAGTCACACTTCAGAGTTAAACCCCAAGACACATTTACATTTTGCGCCTGCTACTTAACAATAATGCTCTCACCCACCTGATGGAACTTGTTCTTACCTGAACCTTTCTCTTTTGATTTATCTCACCGCCTGCAAATCAAAGGCGTAGCCTTGGGCACTTGCATCGGGCCGCCACTCAGCCTGTCGTTCATTGGCTACATGGAAAAGTCCAAGATCCAAATGTTCAGCTGCTTCTCCACTACGTTGATGACTGCATCGGTGCCGCTTCCTGCACTTGTGCTGAACTCAACGATTTTATCAACTTTGCTGCTATCTTCTACCCTGCTCTCAAATTTATTTGTACTATTTCCATCACATCTCTCCCCCTCAGGATTTTTCAATCATACAAGATGAGCTAGCCACTAATATTTACTATAAACCCACTGACTCATCTCTACCCAGACAACCTCCTTCTACCCCGCCTCTTTAAGGACGGCATCAGAACATAAGATGTAGCAGCAGTATTATGCCATTCGGCCAAATGAGTCTGCTCTACCACTCAGTCACAGCTGATTTATTTTCCCTCTCAACCCCATTCTCCTGCCTTCGTTCTGTAACCTTACACACCCTCATTTATCAGGAACCTATCACCCCCTTCTTTAAATATACCCAATGACTTGTTCTTTGTAGTCATCTGTGAACTCTACAGATTCACCATCCTCTGGCTAAAGAAATTTCTCCTAATCTTGGTTCTAAAGGGACATTTTTCTATTCAGAGGCTGTGCCCTCTGGTCCTAGACTCTCCCACTACGATCCTTGATGTTGGTGTGGTAAACTACATATACCTATCTGGACACGCCCCTCTGCTGACTGCTCCTGTGGCTCCTCCCACAGACCCCTGTATAAAGGCGATTGAGGCCTGAGCCCGGCCTCATTCTCCAGGATGTAGTGTTGTTCATTCTTCCAGTCAATAAAGCCGATATCTCGCTTCTTACGTCTCAGAGTGAGTTATTGATGGTGCATCAGTTAGCAAGGATCGTAGTGGGAGAGTCTAGGACCAGAGGGCACAGCCTCTGAATAGAAAAATCCTTTCTTAGATTAAGGATCCCAAAACCACTCACAATGCCCCAAATGCAGTCTGCTTAATGCCTTACGAAGTCTAGCACAACATCTTTGCTTTTATATTCCAGAGCTCTGGAAGTGAATGCTAAAATTGCATTTTCCTTCCTTACTACTAACTCAACCTGCAAGTTAACCTTTAGGGATTCTCAAGTCCCTTTGCACCTCCTATTTCTGAATTTGTCCACACCTTTATTCCTTTTTGCAAAAGCACATGACCCTACACTTCCTTACTCTGTATTCCATCTGTCAATCCTTTACCCATTCTCCTAATCTGTCCTTCTGCAGACTTCCTGTTTCCTCAGTATTACCTGCTCCTCCATCTATCTTTTTATCTTCTACAAACTTGGCCGCAAATCCATCAATTCCATCATTGGGGTCTAGATCATTAATATGTAACAGGAAAAGTAGTGAATCCAACAGCAGCCACTGCAGAACACCTCCATTCACTGGTAGCCAAATCGAAAAGGCCCTCTTTATTCCCACTCTTTGCCTTCTGCCCGTCAGTCAGTCTTCTGCCCATGGTAGTCTTTCCTGTAATAACACAGACTCTTGTTTAGCAGCCTCATATGTCTCCAAGTATCCCGACAGCTCATCTTTAACAATGGACTCTAACATCATGCCGACAACTGTCTCCCGTCCTTTTTTAAAAATGGAGTGACATTTGCAATTTTCTCACCCTCTGGAAACATTCTAGTATCTAGTCATTCTTAAAAGATCATTAATAATGACTCCATAGTCTTTTCAGCCATCGCTTTCAGAACCCTGAGGTGTGGTTCACCTGGACCAGGTGACTGACCCACCTTCAGACCTTTCAGCTCCCCAAGCACCTTCTCCTCAGTAACAGCGACTACACTCTGTTCTGGCACCCTGTTGGTGTCTTCTACCGACTCAAAACACTCATGGAGCTCGTGCGCCATTTCTTTGTTTCTCATTACTACCTCTCCAGCATCATTTTCTGGCAATCCGATATCCACTCTTGCCTCTCTCTTACTTTTCACATATCTAAAAATAAATCTTCTGCTATCCTCTTTGATATTATTGACTAGCTTACATACATTTTTCAGTTGTTTCTCTCCTTATTGCTTTTATGGTTGCCGTCTGTTGGTATTCAAAGGCTTCCCAATCCTCGGGCTTGCTGCTAATTTTTGCTATATTATATGGCCTGTCATTTGCATTTATGCTGTCTTTGACTTCCCTTGTCAGGCACAGCTGCCTCTTCCTCCCTTTAGAATGATTCTTCTTTGGGATGAATGAATCCCGTATTTTCTGAATTATTCCGAGAAACTCCAGTCATTGGTGCTCTACCACATCCCTGCTAGTGCCCCCTTCCAATAAACTTTGGCCAGCTCCTCCCTCTTGCCTCTGTAATTCCCTTTACTCCACTGTAATACTGATATATCTTACTTTATCTTCTCGCTGTCAAACTGCAGGGTGATTTCTATTATGATCAGGGTTCCTTCACCTTAAGGTCCCAAATCAAATATAGGCCATTACACATCACCCATTATAGGATTTGCTTCCCTCGCGGGCTGAACAACAGGCTGCTCTAAAAAGGCATTTCTTTCTCTTGGGATCGAGCATCAATGTGATTTTCCCAGTCTACTTGTATATTGAAATCCCCTTTGACCACCATAAACCTGCCCTTTTGACACGCCTTTTCTATCTCCTGTTATAATTTGTACCCATATCCTGGCTCCTTTTCAAAGGTCCTACATATAAAACTCCCATCCACATCTTTTTACCCCTGCAGTTTCTTAACTCTGCTCACAGGGACTCTTCTGATCCTATGTCACTTCTAAGGATTTGATTCCATTCTTTTACCAACAATATCATTCTGCCCACTCACCCGCCCTTGGATGTTAAGCTGCCAGCTGTGATCTTCTTTCAGCTATGACTCAATGATGCCCACGAGAACATTATGGTGCCACGTAAGTTGTGTGATGCTTGGGGCACACCAGACTGTTCTGTAAAGAGTCTGTACTTCCTCCCCATGGAATATGTCGTTTCCCCAGTTGATCAGGTTTCCTCCCACAGTCCAAAGATGTACTGGGTAGGTTAACTGGCCATTGTAAATTGTCCTGTGATTAGGTTAGGGGTTTGCTGGGGCAGCACGGCTCAAAGGACCAAAAGGCCTCTTCTGCGCCATATTGCTAAATAAATCAATAAAACCTGGTATTCCTGTCAGATTTCTCATCTCCAGCGCACCTCCTCTCAAGGTGAGGCTTTCCATTAGCTTACCTTCTGCTGTACCTGGAGACCTCATCCAAATCTCCATTTCCTGTACTACTGCTCTCCCTCCACCTTCCCAGACTGTACAGGGGTGGACTTCCCTTAGTTACTAACCTTATACCCTATCAGCTACCGCATATCATATTTAACCACCTCCATCAGCTCTAATGGTATCCTGTCGCCATATTTTCCCCTCCCCACCTCTTTCGGATTTCTGTAGTGACTGCCTCCAGCAAATTTTGGTTTACTTAACTGTTCCCCCCTCCCACCCCATTCCCCTGGAACGGGAGGAAGCACCATACTTGTCCTTTCATTTCTTCATTCACCAGCACCCGGGGGCTCAGCAGCCCTGCCAGATATAGATAGATAGATAGATACTTTATTCATCCCCATGGGGAAATTCAACATTTTTTCCAATGTCCCATACACTTATTGTAGCAAAACTAATTACATGCAATACTTAACTCAGTATAATATGATATGCATCTAAAATCACCCTCTCAAAAAGCATTAATAATAGCTTTTAAAAAGTTCTTAAGTAGTTTACTTAAATACATTGAGTCCTAACCCCGGCACTTTAACATATCTTACTCCTGGCGGTTGAATTGTAAAGCCGAATGGCATTGGGGAGTATTGATCTCTTCATCCTGTCTGAGGAGCATTGCATCGACAGTAACCTGTCGCTGAAACTGCTTCTCTGTCTCTGGATGGTGCTATGTAGAGGATGTTCAGGGTTTTCCATGATTGACCGTAGCCTACTCAGCGCCCTTCGCTCTGCTACCGATGTTATACTCTCCAGTACTTTGCCCACGACAGAGCCTGCCTTCCTTACCAGCTTATTAAGACGCGAGGCGTCCCTCTTCTTAATGCTGCCTCCCCAACACGCCACCACAAAGACTTGAGTCTTTAGCGTACACACTCCGAGTCACAGAACTTGGTGATTTGCTGACAAGAATCGGTCAGCTGACTCATGTCCTACTGGGATGCATTTCTATTTGGTTCCTATTTCAGGTCGAACTTGGCAGAGAACCCGTGACGTCAATGTTAATTATAGGACAAAGGTTTAGGAAGGAAAGGGAAAATTAAGCTTTAAAAAAAAACTTCATGATAATTTTAAGTATTTTTAACCTTATTTCTTTAAACAGATGGAGCATCTTTTAATTACTTATTTCAATTTTAACAGCTGTGAAATGCCACTGGGATTTTGCTCCTGCATGCATCCATCTGGACTCCAGAGGAGGCATATTGTGTCCCCCCTCACTTTGTTCGGGCAGCTGTGGAGTCGAAGCGTCTGTGCTGGTGGTTCCAGATGGGGGGGCTGGGGCAACATCATCTGTCCTGATGGAACTTCCAGGTGGAGACACGTGACATCTCTACGTTCACAAGGGTTGCTGAATTTCCACTTCCCATTCTACACACTCATCTAGACCATAATCAACTGTAATTCTGTGGAAATTCCTATTATATCTAGTAGCTGTTAAAGGCATCCCTAATTTAATACTTAATGTATCCCTCAAATTTGATTCTTGATCTGTCCTCAGTCAATCTCACCTTGAACAGCAAATTGCAACTTGGGTAAATGCCTAAATTGAGGACTGCAAGAGTAAAAGGCATATCAGTGGTTCTTTGCAGAAAATTGTTTATGTATACGGTAGATAACATTTTTTTTCTTAAGATTATGAAAATCTCTACAGTGGAGCTCTTCAACTGGACTCTCAAATGGAAGAGACAGCAATATATTTAACTTACAGGCCATCTAGAATGCTCTGAAGTTACCTTCTAAAATTCTTCATACTTCACTTGACAACCAGAGACCAAAATGAGTGAACTGGAGTGAATGGTAGGAATGAAAGCAGAACATCAGGTAAGACATTACATTCTGATTCTCTTTCTGCTACACTAAAACCTTTGATGCTGAAATATTTGTAACCATTTTGGTTTTGCATATTTATATTTGCAAATATAAATATGCAAGATTTACCATAATAATGACTTGTTTTGTAAATCAACAGTAAAGTAAATTTTATTATCAGAGTACGTATGTGTCACCAAATACAACCCTGAGATTCATTTTCCTGCGGGCATACTCAGCAAAATCTATAGAGTAGCAACTATAACTGGATCAATGAAAGAGATCAAGTAGAGCAAAGAAGACTAAACTGTGCAAATGCAAATATAAAAAAGTAGCAATGAATTACGAGAACATGAAATAACAAGGTAAAGCGTCCTTAAAGTGAGATAATTGGTTGTGGGAACATCTCAGTGTAGTTATCCTCTCTTGTTCAAGAGCCTGATGGTTGAGGGGTAGTAACTGTTCATGAACCTGGTGTGGGAGTCCTGAGGCTCCTGTACCTTCTACCTGATGACAGCAGAGAGGAAAGAGCTTGGCCTGGGTGGTGAGGATCTTTGATGATGGAAGCTGCTTTCCTCTGGCAATGTTTCATGTGGATATGCTCAGTGGTGTGAGGGCTTTACCTGTGATATTCCGGGCCAAACCCATTACCTTTTGTATGATTTTCCAATGTTTCCATAGCAAGCCATAATGCAGCCAGTCAGCACACTTTCCATTACACACCTACAGAAGTCTGTCAAAGTTTTTGATATCATGCCGAATCTCTGCAGGAAGGAGAGGCGCTGTCGTGCTTTCTTTGCAGTTATGATGGGTCCAGGACACTTGCTCTGAGGTGATAACACCCAGGAGTTTAAAGTTACTGACCCTCTCCACCTCCGATCCTCTGATGATCACTGGCTCATGGACCTCTGGTTTCCCTCTCCTGAAGTCCACAACCAGTTCCTTGGTCTTCTTGACATCGAGTAAGAGGTTGTTGTTATTACACCACTCAGCCAGATCTTCAATCTCCCTCCTGTACGCTGATCCAACACCAACTTTGATATGGCCCACAACTGTGGAGTTATCAGCAAACTTAAACATGGTGTGGGAGCCGTACAGCTATGCTGATGTCAGTTTATTCTGATACAAACTGCCGTTGTCAACTTCTCCCTGCACAAAGAAACAAATTAAATCCAGTAAGGATAAATGAGGAAAGATCTATTAAAATACAACAATCTTTATAGAAACTTAAGCTTTGCAAAGCTGCACAAGAATGCAATGTAGAGGGAATGGAAAGCCAGCGGAAGAGGTACGTACAGTTCTGTGCAAAAGTCCGGCCAGAGTGCCTAAGATTTTTTGGTATTTTTCAAGGTGGAACAGAAAGCAAGGTTGTAAATCTTGCCAAAGCAAATCCTGCTAGTCTTGACAATTACCACAGATTCTTAATGAATATTGTCCTTGCCCACCTATCTTTACCTCAAGAAACTATCACATCTTCCATGATCAATTACTGTTTCTTTGTTTGTGCAATGCACTATACTAAGACCATCAGATATAGGAGAAGAATTAGGCCATTTGGCCTATCGAGTGTGCTCCACCATTCAATCATGGGCTGATCCAATTCTTCCAGTCATCCCCACTCCCCTGCTTTTACTCCATACCCTTTGTTACCCTGGCTGAACAAGAACCTATCTATCTCTGCCTTAAGTACACCCAGTGACTTGGCCTCCACAGCCGCTCATGGCAGCAAATTCCACAGATTTACCACCCTCTGACTAAAGTAATTTCTCCGCATCTCTGTTCTAAAAGGACGTCCTTCAATCCTGAAGTCATGCCCTCTTGTCCTAGAATCCCCTACCATGGGAAATAACTTTGCCATATCTAATCTGTTCAGCCCTTTTAGCATTCAGAATGTTTCTATGAGATCCCCCTCATTCTCCTGAACTCTAAGGAATCCAGCCCAAGAGCTGCCAGACATTCCTCACACGGTAACCCTTTCATGCCTGGAATCACTCTCATGAATCTTCTCTGAACCCTCTCCAATGTCAGTATATCCTTTCCAAAATGAGGAGCCCAAAACTGCACACAATACTCCAAGTGTGGTCTCACGAGTGCCTTATAGAGCCTCAGTATCACATTCCTGATCTTATATTCTATATCTCTAGAAATGAATGCCAAAATTGCATTTGCCTTCTTCACAAGCATCTCAACCTGGAGGTTAACCTTTAGGGTATGTTGCACAAGGACTCCCAAATCCTTTTGCATTATTAATTCTCTCCTCATCTAAATAATAGAGGCATTCTACAAGTATGTGAAGAGCAAGAGGATTAAGACATGAAAGAATAGAACCTATCAAGTGTGACAGTGGAAAAGTCTGTATGGAACCGGAGGAAAGAGCAGAGGTGCTTAATGAATACTTTACTTCAGTATTCACTATGGAAAAGGATCTTGGCGATTGTAGGGATGACTTGCAGTAGACTGAAAAGCTTGAGCATATAGACATTAAGAAAGAGGATGTGCTGGAGCTTTTGGAAAGCATCAAGTTGGATAAGTCACTGGGATCGAATGAGATGTACCCCAGGCTACTGTGGGAGGCAAGGGAGGAGATAGCTGAGCCTCTGGCGATGATCTTTGCAACATCAATGGGGACGGGAAAGGTTCCGCAGGATTGGAGGGTTGTGGGTGTTCCTTTATTCAAGAAAGGGAGCAGGGATAGCCAAGGAAATTATAGACCAGTGAGTCTTACTTCAGTGGTTGGTAAGTTGATGGAGAAGATCCTGAGAGGCAGGATTTATGAACATTTGGAGAGGTATAATATGATTAGGAATAATCATCATGGCTTTGTCAAGGGCTGACTGTGCCTTACGAGCCTGATTGAATGTTTTGAGGATGTGACTAAACAAATTGATGAAGGAAGAGCAGTAGATGTCGTGTATATGGATTTCAGCAAGGCTTTTGTTAAGGTACCCCATTAAAGGCTTATTGAGAAAGTAAGGAGGCATGGGATCCAAGGGGACATTGCTTTGTGGATCCAGAACTGGTTTGGCCACAGAAGGCAGAGTGGTTGTAGACGAGTCATATTCTGCATGGAGGCTGCTGACCAGTGGTGTGCCTCAGGGATCTGTTCTGAGACCTCTACTCTTCATGATTTTTATAAATGACATGGATGAGGAAGTGGAGGGATGGGTTAGTAAGATTGCTGATGACACAGGTTGGAGGTGTTGTGGATAGTGTGGAGGGCTGTCAGAGGTTACTGCGGGACATTGATAGGATGAAAAACTGGGCTGAGAAGTGGCAGATGGGGTTCAACCCAGATAAGTGTGAAGTGGTTCATTTTGGTAGGTCAAATATGATGGCAGAATATAGTATTAATGGCAAGACTCTTGGCAGTGTGGAGGATCAGAGGGATCTTGGGGTCCAAGTCCATAGGACACTCAAAGCTGCTGCGAAGGTTGACTCTGTGGTTAAGAAGACATACGGTGTATTGGCCTTCATCAATTGAGGAATTGAATTTAGCAGCAGAGAGGTAATGTTGCAGCTATGTAGGACCCTGGTCAGACCCCACTTGGAGTACTGTGCTCAGTTCTGGTTGTCTCACTACAGAAAGGATGTGGAAACCATAGAAAGGGTGCAGAGGAGATTTACAAGGATGTTGCCTGGATTGGGGAGCATGCCTTATGAGAATGGGTTGAGTGAACTCGGCCTTTTCTCCTTGGAGCGACAGAGGATGAGAGGTGACCTGATAGAGGTGTATAAATGATGAGAGGCATTGATCGTCGTGGAGGTACTGGGGAGATGTCAGGGGTAAGTTTTTTACGCAGAGAGTGGTGAGTGCATGGAATGGGCTGCCGGCAACGGTGGTGGAGGAGGATACGATAGAGTCTTTTAACAGACTTTCGGATAGGTACATAGATCTTAGAAAAATAAAGGGCTGTGGGTAAGCCTAGTAATTTCTAGGGTAGGGACATGTTCGGCACAACTTTGTGGGCTGTATTCTGCTGTAGGTTTTCTGTGTTTCTAATAGTCTGCCTGTTTATTTCTTCCATCAAAGTACATGACCATACACTTTCCAACATTGTACTTGGTTTGCCACTTCTTTGCCCATTCCCCTAAACTATCTAAGTCTCTCTGCAGGCTCTCTGTTTCCTCAACACCACCCGCTCCTCCACCTATCTTTATATCATCGACATATTTAGCCACAAATCCATTTATACTGTAGTCCAAATCATTGACACACATCTTGAAAAGCAGTGGTCCCAACACCGACCCCTGTGGAACTCCACTGGTAACCAGCAGTCAGCTAGAATAGGATCCCTTCACTCCCACTGTCCGGTTTCTGCCAACCTGTCAATGCTCCACCCATGCTAGTAACTTCCCTGTAATTCCTTGGGCTCTTATCTTGCTAAGTAGCCTCATGTGCGGCACCTTGTCAAAGGCCTTCTGAAAATCCAAGTACACCATGTCTAATGCATCTCCTTGTAATTTCCTCAAAGAATTGCAGTATGTTTGTCAGGCAGGATTTTCCATTCAGGAAACCATGCTGGCTTTGGCCTATCTTGTCATGTGCCTCCAGGTACTCCGTAATCTCATCCCTAACAATCGATTCCAACAACTTCCCAACCACTGATGTCAGGCTAACAGGTCTATAGTTTCCTTTCTGCTGCCTCCCACCCGTCTTAAATAGCGTAGTAACATTTGCATTTTTCGAGTCATCTGGTACAATACCAGAATCTATCGATTCTTGAAAGATCATCGTTAATGCCTCCGCAATCTCTCCAGCTACTTCCTTCAGAACCCGAGGGTGCTTTCCATCAGGTCCAGTAAATTTATCCACCCTCAGACCATTATGCTTCCTGAGCACCTTCTCAGTCGTAATTTTCACTGCACAAACTTCACTTCCCTGAATCTCTTGAATGTCCAGTATACTGCAGACATCTTCCACTGTGAAGACTGATGCAAAATATGCATTCAGTTCCTCTGCCATCTCTGCATCTCTCATTACAATATCTCCAATGTCATTTTGTATTGGTCCTATATCTATCCTCGACTCTCTTTTACCCTTAATATACTTAAAAAAGCTTTAGGTATCTTTTTCATATTAGTCACCAGCTTCCTCTCATAATTCATCTTTTCCTTCCAAATGACCTTCTTAGTTTTCTTCTGTAAGTTTTTACAGGCTCCCCAATCCTCTATCTTCCCACTAGCTCTGGCTTCCTTGTGTGCCCTCTCTTTTGCTTTTACTTTGGCTCTGACTTCACTCGTCAGCCACGGTAGTGTCCTTCTTCCATTTGAAAATTTCTTCTTATTTGGAATATATCTGTCTTGCACTTCCCTCATTTTTCGCAGAAACTCTAGCCATTGCTGCTCTGCTGTCTTTCTTGCAAATGTCCTTTTTCAGTCAACTTTGAACAGTTCCCCTCTCATGCCATTGTAATTTCCTTTATACCACTGAAATACCAACACATTGGATTTTATTTTTTCCCTCTGAAATTTCACTGTGAACTCTATCATATTGTGATCACTGTTCCCTAAGGGTTCCTTAACCTTAAGCTCTCTTATCACCTCCAGATCATTGTGCAACGCCCAATCCAGGACAGCCGATCCCCTAGTCAACAACAAGCTGTTCTAAAAAAGCTATCCATTAGACATTCTACAAATTCTCTCCTGAGGTCCAGTACTGACCTGGTTTTCCCAATCCACTTTCATGTTAAAATCCCCAACAATTATCATGACATTGCCTTTCTGACACACCTTTTCTATCTCCTGTTGTAATTTGTAATCCACACCCCGGCTTCTGTTTGGAGGCCTGTATATAATTGCCATTAGGGTCCTGTTATCCTTGCCAATTCTTAACTCAACCCACAGAGAATCTACACCTTCAAATCCCATGTCATTTCTTTCCAATGATTTAATATTATTTCTTATACACAGAGCCACACCACCCCTCTGCCCACTAACCTATCTTTCTGATATACCATATATCCTTGGATGTTCAGCTCCCAATGGCAGCTATCCTTTAGCCAAGTTTCAGAGATGGCCACAACAACCTATTTGCCAATCTGTAGCTGAATTTCAAGATTGTCCATTTTATTCCTTATGCTGCATGCATTCAAATACAACCCTCTCAGTCCAGTATTTGTTGCTTTCTGTTCTAACTACACCATGCCTCTATTGCCCTGTAACTCATACCACTGGCTTTGATTAAGCCTCATCTCCTGCCTGTTCTTTCCTACTCTCTATTGCACACTATCTTTGATTTATTTCTGTTTTCCCCTTCCTCAGTCCTATCACTCTGATTCCCATCTCCCTGCCAAATTAATTTAAACCCTCCTTAACAGCTCTATTAAATGTGCCCACTAGGATATTGGACTCCTTTGGGTTCAGCTGTAACCCATCCTTTTTGTACAGGTTGTACCTCCCCCAGAAGAGGCCCCAATGATCCAGGAATCTGATGCCCTGCCCCCTACACCAGTCTCTCAGCCACACATTAATATGCCTGATCACGCTATTCTTGCACTCGCTAGCACGTGACACAGGCAGCAATCCTGAGCTTCCTGCCCAACTCCCTGAATTCTCTCTTCAGGACCTCCTCCCTTTTTCTACCTATGTCATTGGTACCAATATGTACCAAGGCTTCTGGCTGTTCACCCTCTCCCTTCAGAACACTCAGCACCCGATCCTTATTGACTTCTCACTGTTCAAAGCCGATGACTTAAATATTTCATCCATTTCTAGGGATGTTATTCTTGATTCCTTTGTCCTATGTGTAGAAAAATACAGTGGACAGTCCTACATCTTCAAGGTCAGCAAGCAGAATGTTGGAATTACTGGAGATTAATAAATAAATATGGTTACCACAAAAATTGGAGAGAACAAACTGGGAGTAGAGTACAGCTTAGATGTGCTTACTTTGTAAACGTAAGAAACAGAAGCAGGAGTCAGCCACCTGGCCCATTGAGCCTGCTCTACCATTCAATAAGATCATGGCTGATTTGGCTATGGACACAGCCTCACCTACCTGGCTTTTCCCCATAATCTGCAATTTCCATGATATGCAAAAATTGATCTAACTATATATTTAATGAGGTACCTCTACTCCTCCAATGGACCACAACCTTGCCATGGTTTGGAGGCTTGCATGCCTTAATGACCCAGAGATAGATAGATAGATAGATAGATAGATAGATAGATACTTTATTCATCCCCATGGGGAAATTCAACATTTTCCAATGTCCCATACACTTGTTGTAGCAAAACTAATTACATACAATACTTAACTCAGTAAAGAATATGATATGCATCTAAATCACTATCTCAAAAAGCATTAATAATAGCTTTTAAAAAGTTCTTAAGTCCTGGCGGTAGAATTGTAAAGCCTAATGGCTATGAGAGAGCTATGTTGGCTGGAGTCAGGGCTTTATGCTTTGCCTCTCGGTAGGGTCACCCATACCAAACAGGTCAAGGGGTAGAGGCCAGACTAAGAGTGGTCCACTGGTCCTCAACTCAGGGCCTACAACACTGACTGGTCAAACAAAACTATTGCAGAAACAGCAATGAAGAATCCTTCTACATCTGAGTGCAATGGTATTCCTGAGTCTCCACCCGGGATTCGCATGTCTGACAGTAGTGAAAAACTGAGGGGAAGCTACTGACATGATGAAGGAAGCCACTGACATGATGAAGGAAGCCCTGAACACTGCTAGAGATGGGGGACCTTCATTGCTGCCCTAGACACCAGTGGTGTAACGGGCAGTTGCTTGCTTGCTGACCGCTACTGCTTCCCCAGGAAGAAAATTTCAGGTTCACTACTATCTGGGAAAAGTGGTTTCTCCTCATCTCCATTCCAAGTATATTCCACCAAATGTAGGGGCTGTGCCCTCCCACTCCAGTTCTATTCTCATTTACTGGTGGAAACAACTTTCCTGCTCTGGCTCATTTCCTTTTGTAACTTTATGTTTCTATAAGATTCCCTCTCATTCTTCTAAATTCCAGTGGTATAATCCCAGGCGACTCAATCTCTCCTCATAGGTTAACCTGCTCATCTCCAGAATAAATCTGCTAACCCTCCTCTGCACCACTTCCCAAACCCCGTACATCTTTCCTCAAGTAAGGATTTCAGAACTGCATGCAGTACTGAGATTTCACCATATCCTGTACAGCTGCAGCATAACCACCCTGCTCTTAAATCCAGCACTCCATTTGTATTCTTGATAACCTTTTCCAGTTCCATGGGTTATATCCTGTCAGAACCTTTGGGCCTACTAGGTTGTTCATCACTACCTCTTTAGTGACAGGTGCTTTTATCAAGGTCCTCACCTGCCATCTATAACATCGATCTTTAAAATGTTAGATGTGTCCTCCACCATGAAGACCAACACAAAATTCAAGGCCTTGGCCATTACCACATTACCCAATAGTATTTCCTTCTTCTCTTGTTCCAAGGAACCTATGCTCACTTTAGCCACCCTCTTCTGTTTTATATAACGTTTACAATCTGTTTTTATATTTTGTACTAGTGTAATACCCTGATCCAGAACATCTTTTATTGTATTACTAGTTATACTGTTGGGTATTTTATTGTCTGCAGATTTTTTTGACAATGCAATGTGTTCTGTTAATCAAATTTTACAGTCCAGTATTTTGTTTTAAGATAATCAGTCATTTAATTATCTTAGGCATGTTGTATCAGCCAAACGGGCTTGCCTTGATAACATTCTGTCCAATGGTACGCCATGGGTCATCGAGAGCGATTGGTGGCATCCAGTTTCTAGGAGAATGTGGGCTTTTGGGGTTCTTTTGCTAGAGATGGGTGAGAAGTGAGATGCAGTGAGGAGCACAGTGGAAGGTGCTCGTTGAACCCCGCCCAAAGGACAGATACCGTTGTAGGACATTCCTTGTGCAGACAAATGAGTCCACAGAGACAGTGCCAGTATTTATGAGTTAGCCAGTTAGTTCATAATGGTCTTCGAGGAAAGTTTGAATCATAGAAACATAGAAAACCTACAGCACGATACAGGTCCTTCAGCCCACGATGCTGTGCTGAACATGTACTTATTTTAGAAATTACCTTGGGGTACCCACAGCCCTCTATTTTTCTAAGCTCCATGTACTTATCCAGGAGTCACTTAAAAGACCCTATTGTATCCACCTCCACCACTGTCACCAGCAGCCTATTCCACACCCTCAACACCCTCTCTTAAGAAACTTGCCCCTGACATCTCCTCTGTACCTACTTCCAAGCAACTTAAAACTATGCCCCCTCATGCTAGCCATTTCAGCCCTGGGAAAAAGCCTCTGACTATCCACACGATCAATGCCTCTCATCATTTTATACATCTACAGAGCTGGTGCTTTTCACACAGAATGTGGGTTCAGCACCGTGAGTAATTAAAGCAAAGCACACGACTACCCAGCAATGAGCTCTAATGTTTATGTGCACAGTATAGCCTGGTTTAACTGTAATGAGCCGTTTTTCTGTTAACTGTTTGTTAAAGCTGAAATATTTGTAAATATACTTCCACTTTAAATTTATGCCAGTGTAAACTCCGTAATTTGCTGGCGAATGATAATTTTGTATGGGCAACATTTATACAGCATTCACCAAAACTTGCGTTCCCTCAATGGACTATTCCAACTTTTCTGCTGTGTTGAACCTGAATCATATTGACCCTAGACATGTGTTGTTTATTGGATTAGGGTAATGGCCCGTGCATTGCTAGTCACGTGGCTGTTAGTCTGATAGCTAATAAGCCTAATTAGTTGTGAGCAACAATGAGAGGATTACACTAGACTACTTTCATAATATATCTTCCCTTTCCTTATTGCTCACTCAGTGATTCTTTATTGTTTTTTAAAGTTTTCCTAAACTCCCAGTTCCCCACTACTCTTGGTAACTTTGCATGCATCCTTGATCCTTTTTAAAAATGTCTTTGGTCATCCAAGGCTGTCTCTCCCCACTCTTGCACTTCTTGCTTTTGAATGGAATAGTTTTGTTGAGCACTGTGACAAATTTCTTTGAACATCTTCCTCTGTTCCTCAACTGTCCACCAAGTAGCCTGTGTTCCCAGTCTATGCTAACCAGTTCCTCCCTCATCCCATTATAGTTTCCCTTGTTGAAGCATAATACACTGGTTTTAGTTCAAACTGTTGCATCCTCCATTTGTATGGCACATTGGTTACTTTGATCCGTTCTATTCCAGGGTTGGCCAGAAGGGGCAGACATAGTTTATTTCAGGACTGATTAGACTCTGGCACTGATCATTGACAGCACATATTCTCAATTAACATCTGTGTATTTAAACTCCCTTCCTCTACCTTATGCTGTTCATTCTTAAACTGTGATCTTGTCAGTAGCAAGAGCCTCTGGTATTTTTTTTTAGTTTTTTCTGTGTCTTTGATGTCTGCTTACCATCTTTTGTTTTTGGAACTGCTTTGTGCATTAAGATCTTGGATTACAGCATTTTTGAGTTGGACTGGTTGCCTGTTTCTTGCCCATCTTGGGTAAAACTTGCTTTTGAATCTGCACATCAACCACTGTCTGCATTGCGGTTTCTGCAGTTGGGTTCACTCTCAATGCTCAGTGCTAGAGGTAAAGTGCTGGACTTTCAACCCAGTGAGCAGGGTTTGATTCCTGATCAGGCCATTTCCCTTGCAGCAAGACCCATTTTATGGACTCTCACACCCGAGCTCCAAGCATCTACCTTCCTCAGGTAGCCTACGTCATTACCTTGCTTACTGGGAAAGCACTAGCTTGGGCTCCTGCCATCTGGGAACAGTGGGAACCTCTCTCCTTCTGGTACCGAGCCTTCATGGATGAGGTGTGCAGCGTTTTCAACCACCTGGTCAGCAGTCGCAAAGCAGCCAAACAACTCCCCCAACTTCTGTCAGAGCAGCCTCGGTGTTGCTGATTATGCCATTTCCTTCTGCACCCCAGCTGCGGAGGCCAAAAGGAACTCAGGTGCTTATTCAGCATGTGCTTTCAGATGCCATCAAAGTTGAGCCCTCCAGCACCTCCAAGAGCTAAGTTTATGTGAAACCTGAGAAATGTGAGTTCCATGTGTTTGAGGTCTCCTCAACATGGTTCATCATCTGCAAGGGTAGCATCCAGATGGATTCTCAGAAAGCAATCAGGGACTGGCCATAACCCTCTTCTGTCAAGCAGGTACAATGCTTCCTTGGTTTTGCCAACTTTTACTGATGATTCATCCGTAACTTCAGCTCTAGAGCAGCCCCTCTCACTGCCCTGACCAAGAAGTCCACAACCCAGTTCACCTGGATCACTGAAGCAGAGAGCTCAAGCATTTCACTACTGCCCCAGTCCTAGTCCTCCCTGATCCTACTCTCCTCTTCATAGTTGAAGTGGATACATCGGATGTGGGAGGGGTGGTGTTGTGAATAAACATCTGGACAGTAAGTTCCATCTATAACTCATCGTCTTACACCTAAAGAAAGATGTGGGTAACAGGGGACTCTTAGCTATCAAATTGGCTTTGCAAGAGTGGAGACACTGGCTGGAGGGGGCCCAACATCCCGTCATTGTTTGAATTGGCCAGAAAAACCAGGAGTACATTCAGCAAACCAAAAGACTAAACCCCCATCAGGCCCGATGGGCTCAACTTTTCAACAGGTTCGATTTTGTCCTGTTTTACTAATCTATGATCTTACTAATTAAAAATCTATAATCAGATGCCCTTCCCTCACTGTTCCAGAAAGGGGCCTTGAGCCCATTGTTTCAGATTCCAGGCTCGGTGGCTCCAAGTTTGCTGGGAAGTAAAGACTGTGGTCTGGCAAGTGCAACATGGAGGTACCAGATTCAGGTAACGACTTCTTGTTCTAGTAGCAATGGGGGCATTGCTCTCACTTCACTGGCCACCCAAGGTCCTCTCAGACAGTGGACTTCAAGACGTTTTTGGTGGAGGCAGACTTCATGCTTTTGTTGCTGCCTGCTCTACTTGTGTCCGGAGTAGTAATTCCCAGCAACATCCTCAGGGCCTGCTTCAGCCACTACTTACCCCAAAATGACCCTGGTCTCACATGTCTGTGCACTTCTTTATGGGGCTCCCATCCTCCCTGTAATACAGTTACTCTTGTGATTGTTGATCAATTTTTCTAAAGCCTGTCGTTTCATTCCCCTGCCCAAACTTTCCTCAGCCCATGAGACTGCAAAACTGATCTGTCAGCATTTTTTCAAATTTTTGGCTTTCCATAGGACATTGTTTCAGACTGTGGACCACAGTTCACTTCTCGGTTCTGGTGGGCATTCTGCCAATTGATTGGGGTACCAGTCAGCCTCTTCTCTAGCTTTCCTTGCAGGTCCAATGGCCAAACAGAGGATTAACCAGCACCTCAAGACAACTCTTTGATGCTTCTCTTCCACCAATCCCACCTCCTGGAGCAGTTACATCCTGTGGGCAGAGTATGCTCACAACACCCTGCACTGCTTCTCCACAGGAATGTCCCCATTTGAGTGTTCCAGGATCAGGAAGTTGAAGTGGGCATGCCTTCAGCTCAGAGGTGCACTTGACACTGCTGGCAGACTTGGAGGAAGGTCAGGTTAACTCTGCAACAGGCTTTTCAGTGTCAACAGCTCGAGGCCAGCACCATCCTATCACCCTGGGCAAGAGGTTTGGCTCTCCACAAGCAAGCCCCCTGGTTTATTGGTTCATTCAAGGAGTTAAGGAGGATAAATCCTGTGATCTATCACCTCCTGTTTGATGCAGATTAACCTCACATTTAATCTTAGGCCTGTGGTCACCAGTCCTCTGGCTCCTACTGCAAGCTGCACCCCCCCCCCCCCCCCACCACCATCCACATCCAACCTATTTAGTCTGCCCCGGCATTGTGTATCTAGTATTTAGCGGACTGAAGAACGCCTTGGGTTCCAGCACAAGATATATTGGATTCTGATGCTATTCAGTTCCATTGCTGTCACCTTGCATCCCCAGGGGAACATCAGAAGCCATTTCCGGGGTGGGGGGGGGGGCCTGTTAGAAATCCGCTTTTTTCTGGGGTTGGCCAGCAGGGGTACACATTGTTCCTGCCGGGGTTTTTTCCAGACCTGATTGGACTCAGTACCTATGATTGCACATATTCCCAATTAACATCTGCTTCCTGTACCTTTCCTTGCTCAGTCTCAAAGTGTGGTCTTGTCTGTAGGAAGAGCCTCCGCTGGTTTGTTGCTTTTTTTTCTCTCTCTCGGGTCTTTTTTGTGTTTTTGATGTCTTCTTACTGCCTGCCATTTCTGGATCTTATTTGTGCATCAAGATCTTAGATTACTGAATTTGTGTTTGGATTACTGCATCTCCTGGTTGGACTGGTTGCCTGCTTTTACCCATATGTTTTTTTTTGCCCATCTTGGCTTAAAGTAAAACTTGCTTTTGAATCTGCAAATCAACTCTTGTCTGCATCATGTTTTCTGCAATTGGGCTCGTTCACAATCCTTAGTAGTAGATTGCTGGACTTTCAACCCAACAGACTGAGTTCAATTCCCAATTGGGGCATTTCCTTTACAATGTTCATTCTTTTAAGAGCATCCCTAACTACAAGATCATTAATTTTTTCCTAATTGCAAAGGTTGAAATCTAAGATAGCACTCTCCTTTGTAGGTTCACTAATATGCTGTTCAAGAAACAGGTTTAATATCACTGGCATATGTCAAAGATTAAATATATTTATTATCAAAGTATATATGCAGCACACAACCCTGAAATTCACCTTCTCCACAGACAGCCACAAAACAAAGAATCAACCCATTCAAAGATAATTAAACCCCATTCATCCCCACACGCAAAAAAATTACACAAACCGCAACAAAACAAAAGCAAGTGAAAACACAGAATATAAAATCAAGAGGCATATTTCAGTTCAGCTCAGTGTTCATTTTCTGCAGGCCACTCCGATTCAAAAAGCACCCAAAAGTAGCAAAAAGAGAAAAGAGCGACCCAGAACTAGAACACATCATAAACCTGAATTGTAGACCAAATCTACAAACCACAGCGATTAAGACTTGTGAAATTTTGTTGTTATGCGGCAGCAGTACTTGCAATACATAATAAACTATAAATTACAGTATGCATATATATATATATAAATTTGTGTAAAAAGAGAAAAAAAGTAGTGAGGTAGTGTTCATGGGTTCAATGTTCATTCAGAAATCTGATGCAGAGGGGAAGAAACTATGCCCGAATCGTTGAGCGTGCACTTTCAGGCTGCCGTACCTCCTTCCTGATGGTAGCAATGAGAAGAAACCATGTCCTGGGTGATAGGGGTCCTTAATGATGGACGCTACCTTTTTGAGGCATCACTCCTTGAAAACGTCCTGGATGTTGGGGAGGCTAGTACCTACACTGAGTGACATAGTTAATTCAGAAACAACGGTTCTGAACTTAAAGAAGGGTAACTTTGAAGGTATGAGATGTGAATTAGCTAAGATAGACAGGCAAATGATACTTAAAGGGTTGACGGTGGATATGCAATGGCGAGCATTTAAAGATCGCATGGATGAACTACAACAATTGTTCATCCCAGTTTGGCAAAAGAATAAACCAGGGAAGGTAGTGCACCCGTGGCTGACAAGGGAAATTAGGGATAGTATCAAGTCCAAAGAAGAAACATATAAATTAGCAAAAAAAAAGCAGCACACCTGAGGACTGGGAGAAATTCAGAGACCAGCAGAGGAGCACAAAGGGCTTAATTAGGAAAGGGAAAAAAGATTATGAGAGAAAGCTGGCAGGGAACATAAAAACTGACTGTAAAAGCTTTTATAGATACGTGAAAAGAAAAAGATTGGTCAAGACAAATGTAGGTCCTTTACAGTCAGAAACAGGTGAATTGATCATAGGGAACAAAGACATGGCAGACCAATTGAATAACTACTTTGGTTCTGTCTTCACTAAGGAGGACATAAATAATCTTACGGAAATAGTAAGGGACTGAGGGTCTAGTGAGATGGAGGAACTGAGGGAAATACATGTTAGTAGGGAAGTGGTGTTATGTAAATTGAAGGGATTAAAGGCAGACAAATCCCCAGGGCCAGATGGTCTGCATCCCAGAGTGCTTAAGGAAGTAGCCCAAGAAATAGTGGATGCATTAGTGATAATTTTTCAAAACTCCTTAGATTCTGGATTAGTTCCTGAGGATTGGAGGGTGGCTAATGTAACCACACTTTTTAAAAAAGGAGAGAGAAACCGGGGAATTATAGACCGGTTAGTCTGACAGTGGTGGTGAGGAAAATGCTAGAGTCGGTTATCAAAGATGTGATAACAGCACATTTGGAAAGAGGTGAAATCATTCGACAAAGTCAGCATGGATTTGTGAAAAGAAAATCATGTCTGACGAATCTGATAGAATTTTTTGAAGATGTAACTAGTAGAGTGGATAGGGGAGAGCCAGTGGATGTGGTATATTTAGATTTTCAAAAGGCTTTGACAAGGTCCCACACAGGAGATTAGTGTGCAAACTTAAAGCACACGGTATTGGGGGTATGGCATTGATGTGGATAGAGAATTGGTTGGCAGACAGGAAGCAAAGAGTGGGAGTAAACGGGACCTTTTCAGAATGGCAGGCAGTGACTAGTGGGGTACCGCAAGGCTCAGTGCTGGGACCCCAGTTGTTTACAATATATATTAATGATTTAGACGAGGGAATTAAATGCAGCATCTCCAAGTTTGCGGATGACACGAAGCTGGGCAGCGGTGTTAGCTGTGAGGAGGATGCTAAGAGGATGAAGGGTGACTTGGATAGGTTAGGTGAGTGGGCAAATTCATGGCAGATGCAATTTAATGTGGATAAACAACAACACACACAAAATGCTGGTGGAACACAGCAGGCCAGGCAGCATCTATAGGGAGAAGCACTGTCGATGTTTCGGGCCGAGACCCTTCGATTCTTGGGACTTCCTTTTGGTTAGTCCTGACGAAGGGTCTTGGCCCGAAACGTCGACAGCGCTTCTCCCTATAGATGCTGCCTGGCCTGCTGTGTTCCACCAGCATTTTGTGTGTGTTGTTGTTTGAATTTCCAGCATCTGCAGATTTCCTCGTGTTTGCTCTTTAATGTGGATAAATGTGAGGTTGCAAGAACAGGAAAACAGATTATTATCTGAACAGTGGCCGATTAGGAAAAGGGGGAGATGCAACTAGACCTGAGTGTCATTGTACACCAGTCATTGAAGGTGGGCATGCAGGTACAGCAGGCAGTGAAAAAGGCAAATGGTATATTGGCATTCATAGCAAAAGGATCTGAGTACAGGAGCAGGGAGGTTCTACTGCAGTTGTACAAGGCCTTGGTGAGACCGCACCTAGAATATTGTGTGCAGTTTTGGTCCCCTAATCTGAGGAAAGACATTCTTGCCATAGAGGGAGTACAGAGAAGATTCACCAGATTGATTCCTGGGATGGCAGGACATTCATATGAAGAAAGACTGGATCGACTAGGCTTATACTCACTGGAATTTAGAAGATTGAGGGGGGATCTTACTGAAACTTATAAAATTCTAAAGGGATTGGACAGGCTAGATGCAGGAAGATTGTTCCCGATGTTGGGGAAGTCCAGAACAAGGGGTCACAGTTTAAGGATAAAGGGGAAGCCTTTTAGGACTGAGATGAGGAAAAACTTCTTCACACAGACAGTGGTGAATTTGTGGAATTCTCTGCCACAGGAAACGGTTGAGGCTGGTTCATTGGCTATATTTAAGAGGAAGTTAGATATGGCCCTTGTGGCTAAAGGGATCGGGGGTATGGAGAGAAAGCAGGTTCAGGGTTCTGAGTTGATCAGCTATGATCATACTGAATGGCGGTGCAGGCTCGAAGGGCCGAATGGCCTACTCCTGCACCTATTTTCTATGATGGAGCTGACTGAGTTCACAACTTTTTGCAGTTTAACCCTGTGCAGTTCCACCCTCCCCCATACCAGATGATAATGCAGCCAGTTAGAATGCTTTTCACAGTACATCTGTGGAAATTCTGTGAAATCTGCCGCAAGGTAACCTCGACCCACCTTGATTCGCCCAATCTACCTGCAAGCTAAAGCTCCCCATGAGACCTGCTGTTCCATTCTTACATGGATCCAATATTTCTTGAATGTTATTTGGTGGGCTATAGACAACTGTCACCAGAGACTTTTCCCCTTTAACTATTCCTTAATATCTAACCAGATGAACACAACATTCTGCTCCTTAGTTCTTGTATCATTTCTCACTATTGTCACAATTTCACCTTTAATTAAGAGCACTACCCCACCTCCCCTACTTTCCTGCCTATCCTGCCGTATAACCTGATATCCTTGGATATTTAATTCACAATCATCTCCACGCTGCAACATGTTTCTGCGATGGCCATTAAATCATATCCTTTGTACAGATTTGTGCCACAAATTCACTGACCTTGCTTTGAATACTAACAGGGACATATTGGAGATGATGGGAGAAAACTCTTCAGATTCAACTCTGGGATGAAGAATTTCCTTATAAGGAACATCTGAACAGGTTGGGTTGATACTCACTGGAGGTTAGTATGAGGTGAAATCTTATTTAATTTTAATATTCTGATCAGGTAAATGCTGAAATGTTTATTTTAAGACATTACTGAGTAATCTAGGACAGGGTATATAGCTTCAACACTTAAAGGGATGCCATCTAAGACATAGATGAAAAGAAATTTCTTCTGAGGATCATGCGTCATTAAAATTCTTTAAGTTAGAAATGTGGAGAATGTATTCAAGGCTGAGAAAGATTTTTGAACTGTAGCAAAGGAAAAGAGACTCTGCAAGGAGCAGGCAGGAGTGGAGTTGAAGTCAGTCAGATGGTGAAGAATGTAATGAACAATAAGAAGGCTCCACAGATGAATTATCCATTCCTGCTCTTAGTTGTCATATTCAATTAACTACAAGGAACAAGGCAGTATTGACTGATAATCGAAGGAAAATGCTCCGTCACTTTTAATGACTGAATGTGACTGATACATCCTGATGCTCAATCTAAAGAATTGGTCTTCAGAAAATAGGAATGCGGCTAATCTAAAACTTACACTACAAACTGGTTTGGTTACGAAAGTGTTAAAAAATCCACCTTGAACATATGGGAGGAAACTGGAGCATCAGCACATCTGAAGGACATGTAGATTCACAGCAACTGTGATTTGTCCCAGTATGTAGGTCAGTGGTAGAGTCTGGGGAAGTGGAGTTGAGAATGAGGGGAAGAGTAAAATGGGATGCGTGTTAATAGATGCCTGATGGTCAGCAAGGTCATGATGTGCCATACAGCATTACCGAATGCATTTTACTCAGCTTTTCCATGCCATTTTCTACTGCCATCTGTCTTTGGCAAGCCTCGATAATCTCACATTCCCCTCTCTGTGCCCCCAATTCAGCAGCAACCAGTTTGCCAATTCAATGTCCTTTCTCCGGCATTTTCTGATGAAGTGTACACGTGCAGGGTAAGAATACAATTAATGAGAAGGTACAATGTGTAAGCTGATGGAGGAAGTTCTCAACTAATAATACGGCATGGAACTTCTCTGCTGAAGTACTCTAAATAGCATTGACACCAGTGAAGTCACTGAGCAACCAATGTGCTTATACAAATAGTCATAGTGGTTATGTCAAGTTACTTAGTTGTATGCAAATAGGTATTATCAAAGAAATGTGTTCTTGTCATCTGAGGTTGAAACTCAATTATATTAGAGAATCACAAATTACAGCACGAATCTTCAACAGAAAAGCATACAGTGAAGTGCAGGGTTTTAAAGAATAAATTGCACCCTATGCAAAATGTTTCAGTGACATATTAGTTGGAATTCTTGGTGGATCAAAGAAATGGAAGAAATATTTCTATTATTCTTGAAAGAAACAAAGCAATACTTTCAAATAATGCCTCATGTTTGACTATAATATTGCACAGTAGGTTCTATTTTGTTCTGGGTCTTGGTCTTAATGGGACTGTGGATTAATCATAACCTAGATTGTGGAAGGACTGGGCATGGGAGATGGGAAGTGGTGGGATTGACAGAAAAGGTTTATTTTAAAAAAACAGATGGAGACTAAATTAAGTGAATAATGATTTGATTGCAGCATCGTAAGAACATAGGAAATAGGAGTAGGAGTCGGCCGTCTGGCCCATCAAGCCTGCCCCATCATTCAAGAAGATCATGGCTGATCTGTCCGTAAACTCAGCTCTATCTACCTGCCTTTTCCCCATAACCCTTAATTCCCCTACTATGTAAAAATATATCTAACTGTATCTTAAATATATTTAGTGAAGAAGCCTCAACTGCTTCCCTGGGCAGAGAATTCCACAGATTCACCACTCTCTGGGGAAAAACAGTTTCTCCTCATCTCCGTCCTAAATCTTCTCCCCTGAATCTTGAGGCAATGTCCCATAATTCATATTTGGAATAAACTTCAACAGTGACACCAGTCATCCACTCCCAGTCAGAATTTATATGAAAACCTTTGCAAAATATCTTCAAAGCTCGCAGGGCAGAGAACTATACATTTATTCAGAGAGTCAGCACCCGTTACAACAAGAGTTTCCAACCTGGGTCCATAACCACCTGGTTAATTGGAGGAGTTCATGCATGACATAAAAAAGGTTAGGAACCCCTAGATTTGAGTTTTTTGTGGGATCTTTGTTGGTCAAACCCTCTTGCTGCCCCTATTTGTCTCTGGATGATTTTTAACTTCCCGTTATCTAGAAGTGACACAGAATAAAATTTTACTAATCCAATTTTCTCCTGAAATCATTCTATTTAAATTGTTAATAAATAAATGGCTTTCTTTGCCCTTGCCAAGATCTGGGACATCCTGCAACCTCAAATACAATCTTATACACATGATCAACTGTGGAAGTCAAGATCACTCAGTTTCCCAGACCTGTGATTCCAGTCTGTTGCTGTAGGTCAGAGCATCTCATTTTACTGATCACTGTTACGTTAGGAACTTAATAGTCAGTGACAACTGTTGAAATTTTCAAGATTGGCAAAATACACCAAGCTGAAATTGAGACAGCATAGTGTTACACAGTGGAAGTTCTGTAAACCATGAAATTAAATGGGACTTCCACAGATAATGCGAAAGCAACCCAGAGCACTGTTTTACAATCAAGAAAAGGCAATTAAGCAATTCTTTGTCTGATGACTCCCTTCACTGCAGTACCTGATAAAGAACAATAATGTGTAAAATGACTGTAACACAAAGTATTGATTTTACCAGTTTTATTGCAAGGCCACACATGCCCTCTTACCACAGGAGGTTCTAACGAGGGCTGTGTATGCAGTATGAATTATCTAAAAAAATAGTGAGATCTTGACAAAACAAAAAAAACTTAAGTCTCTGCTACATATTTTAAAAACCATAGTGAAATATAGTATTTACACATCTTTTAATACACACCAGACATTAGATTTTGTCCCTCTAATTTGTGCTGCACAACATAATTCATTTTCATTAGTTTTAAGACAGTACACTATTTAAATCTCATCTCTTCCAAAACTAAGAAATTCAAAAGGTAGGTTTGGTGCATTTAAAACACACTAACCGTTCAGTCATTCAGGAGAATAGGTTACCAAAACACAGAAAATGACATTTTGTACTACAGTTGTACTCTGGAAAGCAAAGCTCAAAATTTCATTTATACAAGTTACATATACCTTCCCAAAAAGTTACGCTTGGAATCTTCTTGCTTAAGGTGGTCAGGCTGAAAACTGCACAAGATCCTGAAATTATTGAAATGGAAGATTCCACTAGGCAAGATCTAGCTAAGAATATCTAGAAGAAATATCTAGAAATTATAGCACTACAGTGTTTTGCCATGATCTGTGCAACTTCATGATGGACAAAAGCCAGAAACTGTACGAGTTCCATTAACCAAAACTGAATTCATTATTTTAGTAACACTGTGCATGATCACCATGGACCTCCAAAGAAAGCTTAATTTCATATTTCAGCTCCCCACTGGAGAGATTTTTAAAATTATGAGATGATAAGAAGCAAAAAAATGTACTAGTGTTCTCCTGAGGCAAACTCTGGACCCTCCACGCTGTCTTGTTGTGGGGAAGAGATCCGTGCCAAAGCGGGCATTGGTTTGTTAGTTTCTGGAGAATCCTCAGACCTTGACTCAACCTGTACTGATGATACAGCTTTCCCAGCTCCCCAAGCTAAGCCAAGGGGTGCCAGCTTAGGCATTGGTCTCCAAAGCATATCCAAAGAACTTGATATCCCTGTGTTTGCTGAAGAGGTGGTTGTTTTCATATGGATGAGTGGGGGAGGGGAAATATTTACTGAACTGCTTGAACCACTAATAGAGCTACCCTCCAAGTCCAGTGTGCCATTATCCAATTCAGTCTGAGAGTCCACAGGCATTTCATTGCCAAGTAACTGCTCAACATTCAAGTCGTCTTCTTCCAGCTGCAACACCAGTGGACTGTTGGAGCCACCACTCTCCCTCCCTGCCACCTGCTTTAGTTCAGTGGTTCCATCAGTACTGTCAATATCCACCAATACCGGTCCATGGATCAATGACAATTCATCCATGCTGTCCCCTTGGTTTCCACTGTCAATAAAGCCCAATGCATTGTGGTCCGACACAGAAGAGACATCTGGATTTTCTTCATCGGAGAACTGCTGATTTAAAAACGCAAGTTCATTTAAAAGAGAAGTGAATGGCTCATATCCCTCAGTATCCACCATGTCACCAGCTGCTGAGCCATTTGCTTTCAGTAATGGTTCAAGGAGCTGAGACGAGGACAGTTCTGCCTCTCTGTCACTCTGCCCAGCCTTATCTATGCTGCACGTCTGCATTCGGCCACCTATCACCTGCAGTTCCAATTTATCTCCGAGCATTATTTCAGTTACTGTCGATGACTCACCTGGGGCTGCTTCCTGAGTCCAAGCCTGCCCTGTGCAAGACACTGCAGTTCCGTCAGACAAGCTGGACAAATCCAGCGCTTTGGGCAACTCACTGATATTGTCAGCATCCAGTGAACGAGATGCTACAATCTGCTGTGTTTGGGCGCACTCGGATTCTTCAGCCTCAGATGAATAAGGGCATGGCGTGACCTCACTTTCATCAGGTACAGTAGACTTCCCAGCTGGATGAGAGCTGTTCTTCACAATGGACAAACTTGGTATTTTACTGGTTGTAAAACTTAGCCGTTCCTGCAATATACGTCGTTTTCTCCCTTTTATGCTGAAGTCAAGAGGCTGAGTATCAAATGCAAAGGAATTATTCATGTTCTCTACATTCATCAGTGGGGCTTCCCCAGTTGCCAACGAGGTTACATTCACTATTCTTGGCATCATGAATGAAGAGGCTTCATCACCTAGGATGACATACAAAACAATTAAAACATGCCACTGCAAAATTAGTACAACATCATTCAAATTCTTTTTCTACAATTTGAACTCACTCTAGGACAAGTTTACCTTTCAACCTTATCTTCTACGTTTTCAGTAATGAGATATGCAAACAATAAATCCCCTTGTGTGGTAACTTAAGTGATGGGATGTAAGGGTGTCTAGGGATGGGGTGGCATCTCTGGTGAAGGGGCTTGTCGTGTCCATTCTGGGGCCGCTCACGCCTATGGTGCCAAGCAATTGTTTACATGTGACAGTGGCCACACCCTGGTACACCACTTCAATAGGCAGGCTAAAGCAGCTGAGGGCAGCTTGCAGCCTCGCTCATACCCCTGTGAGATAGGGGCATGCCCATCCTAGCATACAAAGTCAGCTCCAGTGGACCGGGCAAATGAGATCCAACGGCCAGGAAGGAGAGCATAGAACATGTCTTGGACATCCACTGCAACCAAGGAAGACGCCAGTTTGTGATGCTTTTTCATACCACTGGACTTAGACTTCTGAGGTTGATAGAGGGGAGCTGCCCTGGTGCAATGGCACTTTAAAAGCTCTCCGGCACAGGTTTTCTGTCATCGTCAGACATGACGGACAACCGACCATCTTAAGTGATTACTGCATGGTGTTCTGTTCAGTTAGTCCATCATTCAGACTTTAGTGATCACCTATGTAAAAGCAACATGAGAGGAACATCAAGATCCATACATTTTCTGAAATGTCAATTCACTGAGATTACATGGAAATCTCCATAGCAACAAACAACGTGACTCAAATTACATCAGTTAGCCATACGAGGGGTGGTTGATAAGTTTGTGGCCTAAGGTAGAAGGCGTCTATTATAGAAAACCTAGCACATTTATTTTTCAACATAGTCCCCTCCTACATTTACACACTTAGTCCAGCGGTCATGAAGCATATAGATCTTGGACCTCCAGAAAGTGTCCACAGATGGGTGATTGATAAGTTCGTGGCCTAAGGTAGCAGGAGATGTTATAATCAAACTTTCTGCATCATCACTCAAAGAGTTGAACTGCATGTGCATGTAATGCGAGCTGTGTAACTCATCTCCTTTTACCGTAGGCTATGAACTTATCAATCACCCCTGCTGTGGACACTTACTGGAGGTCCAAGATCCGTATGCTCCACGACCGTTGGACTAGGTGTGTAAATGTTGGAGGGGACTATGTTGAAAAATAAATGTGCTAGGTTTTCTAAAATTGACTCCGTCTATCTTAGGCCACGAACTGATCAATCACCCCTCATATATCAATAATTCTGCAACAATATAACTGTACAAGATCACTCAAACCATTCCTCACCACCCAAAATAACCACTCAAATCAATAATAAATCAAAATAATTGATGCAATTGAATTAGAATCAATCCTTTGACTCTCAAAATTCTTTCAGAGGGCCTTTATGTTTATCAACACATTTCACAATGTCCCAAGTCAAAAAATGGATGGGCTGAGTTTCTACTGATCAATTTTTATCTGTTGTCAGCTGAAAAGGGCTCGCAACAGACTTTCAGACAGGTATTGACCAATATACAGCCTGACAAAATTGAGTCTTAGTCTATTTGCTATTCGCTCCTCTATTCACAGAACCAGCAATTTCTCTACATTACACCAAAACGGTTAGGATGATGGAATACTCAAGAAAAACCCCCCAATTCCTTGGTATTTTAAACATTGTGGAAATTAGAAAGGGAAGTATGGAGCAACACAAAAGATGCTGGTGGAGGAACTCAGTGGGTCAGGCAAGCAACTGCAGAGGGAAACATTTTGGGTCAAAACCTTTCATCTGGACTGAGATATAGAGGAGGGACAGCAAGTATAAAAAGGTGGAGGGAAGGAGTAGGGCAACAGCTGGCATGTGTTCAGCAGATCCAGGTGAGTTGGGGTCAAAGGAGAGTGGAAACAGAAGCTGAAGTTGCGAGGCAATAGGTGGAAGCAACAAAGAGCTGAAGACAATGGAATCTGATGGGAGAGGGAGGTGGGATAGGGCAAATGGGAAAGGGTGAGAAGGAACCAGTGGGGTGATGAGGAAATGGAGCAAGTAGAGGAGGAGGAGAAAAAGGGGAAAAGAAACCAGATGATGAGGGCTGCGGTGAGCAGAGAGAACCTAGGTAGATCAGGGGAAAGGGAACAGAAGGATAATAGTTCACCAGAAGTCACCCGTCGTCAGTTTGTAGACTACGTAGGTAGAATATGAGATGATGTTCCTCTAATTTGTGTTTAGTCTCATGCTGACAGTAAACACGGCCGAGGACAAGCATGTTGGGTGGGGTGGAGAAGTGAAAGTATGGATGTAGTGCTTCTTACCAACTGAACCTGCTGGAGCTTGCGATTTGGCATTGTTCCCTTGCCTCATATCTGCTGAATCGGAGCTTACAGCCTCCATCCCTGGTTTGGTGCTCAACTGTGCAGATGCTGACTGGCCAGAACTGAGTGATCCCGCAATAGCAAAATTGTTGACCTGAAGTGGAACTGGCAACCCCTGCAGTTGTACAGTAACTGAAGCAATGCCTGGGGTAGGAGGAGGAGAGAGGAGGGGCAGGTGTGTGTGCGGTGTGGTGAGATAGAGATAGATAGAGAGGGGGAGAGGGAGAGGGATGTGTGGAGAGGGAGAGGGGTGTTTGGAGAGAAAGAGAGGGGGTGTTTGGAGAGAGGGAGGTGTTTATAGGGAGAGGGGTGTTTGGAGAGAGAGAAGGGGGTGTTTGCAGAGAGAGGGATGTGTGGAGAGGGAGAGGGGTGTTTGTAGAGAAGGAGAGGGATGTGTAGAGAGGGAGAGGGGTGTTTGTAGAGAAGGAGAGGGATGTGTAGAGAGGGAGAGGGGTGTTTGTAGAGAGGGAGGGATGTATGGAGAGGGAGAGGGGTGTGTGCAGAGAGATGTGTGGAGAGGGAGAGGGGTGTTTGGAGAGAGGGGGGTGTTTGTAGAGAGGGAGAGGGTGTTTGTAGAGAGAGGGGTGTTTGGAGAGAGAGAGAGGGGTGTTTGTAGAGAGAGAGGGGTGATTGTAGAGAGGGAGAGTGATGTATGGAGAGGGAGAGTGGTGTTTGGAGAGAGGGAGAGTGATGTATGGAGAGGGAGAGGGATATTTGGAGAGAGAGAAAGAGAGAGGGGGCATTTGTAGAGAGGGAGAGGGGTGTTTGGAGAGAGGGAGAGGTGGTTTGGAGAGGGAGAGGTGGTGTGGAGAGAGAGAGGTGTGGGGAGGGGGGAGGGAGAAAGGGGTGTGGAGAGAGGGAGAGATGTATGGAGAGGGAGAGGGGTGTTTGGAGAGAGAGGAGGTGTTTGTAGAGAAGGAGAGGGATGTGTAGAGAGGGAGAGGGGTGTTTGTAGAGAAGGAGAGGGATGTGTAGAGGGAGAGGGGTGTGTGGAGTGGGAGAAGGGTGTTTGTAGAGAGAGAGAGAGGTGTTTGTAGAGAGAGGGATGTATGGAGAGGGAGAGGGGTGTGTGCAGAGAGATGTGTGGAGAGGGAGAGGGGTGTTTGTAGAGAGGGAGAGGGTGTTTGTAGAGAGAGGGGTGTTTGGAGAGAGAGAGAGGGGTGTTTGTAGAGAGAGAGGGGTGATTGTAGAGAGGGAGAGTGATGTATGGAGAGAGAGGGGGTGTTTGGAGAGAGAGAAAGAGAGGGGGGCATTTGTAGAGAGGGAGAGTGATGTATGGAGAGGGAGAGTGGTGTTTGTAGAGAGGGAGAGTGATGTATGGAGAGGGGGGTGTTTGGAGAGAGAGAAAGAGAGGGGGGCATTTGTAGAGAGGGAGAGGGGTGTTTGGATAGAGGGAGAGGTGGTGTGGAGAGAGGTGTGTGTGGGGAGGGGGAGGAAGAGAGAGGGGAGGGAGAGAAGGGGAGGGAGAAAGAGGGGTGTGGAGAGAGGGAGAGGGGTGTGGAGAGAGAGAGAGGTGTGTGTGGGGAGAGTGGGGGGTAGGGAGAGAGAGGGGGGTGGAGGGGGAGAGGAGAGAGAGGGGAGGAGAGATACAGCAAAAATGGAAAGTAAGAGAAAGAGTGCAGAGCAATAAAGTATATTATTCACATCTTAAAATTCAGCAACAAATGTAAAGCTGGTAGGAGTTCATTTCTTGGAATCATTTATACACTAGTCAATTAGCCTTATTTAGTGCTTTTTACAAACTGTTCAGGTACCTAATGTATCATTAAGGTGAATCTGAAACTGTTGGAATTAGGTATTCTGGTGTCTATACACACACTTAACAAGGCCACAAAGTACACTTGGAACGGAGTTGACTAACTTCAAAGAAAACTTCTGTTAAAATACTGCAGCAAACAACATTGGTGTACACTTTCAGTTTCACAATTTTGAAAGTGTTAACATTTATTTGATATTGCAACACTGCCCTCATAGAGTGTAGTATATATTATTTTATCTGTATAGTCTGATGGACTTTGTCCTTGGCTCCAAATACAAATATGTATTCGGCCATGCAAAATTATAAAATAATACTGTACATACTGTTGTTAACAAACTAAATTTGCTTTAGATATTAAGACATTTTTAATATTTAAGAAGTGATTTTAAAGTAGAATTGCATTAAAGTTCTTCCGAAGAGCAGATTCACAAAGATTAAAAACTAAAATTAACTCCAGAATTTCCTCAATTTTCCAACCACATTAAAACTGCTTTGGGTGTTAAGCCGTCAACATAATATAGCGCACTAAGGCTACGTCCACACTATGCCAGATAAATCCGTAACCGAAGCTTTTTCTCTTCGTTTTTACCCTACGTCCACACTAAAACAGTGCTTTCGTCCCCCGAAACCAGAGCTTTTCAGAAATGCTTTCCAGCATGGGTATTTTTGAAAACGCTGTGGACGGGATAATTGGAGACTTTTGAAAACGCTGTCAGACGGCAGCACACCATTTCATTGTTTTCTTGAACGCAACCTAACAATTTCAGATCAGACGGCAACGAGACTGAAGCCAGAAGAGTTAGAAATGTACTCACCAAATACTTTGACCCATAACTTACTGAATAAATAAGTATACTGTACTCACTTGGCCCTGTTTTCCGTCCTTGCTCGTATGAAGGTGGTTTACCTATTTATGCAAGTACTTCTCTGACAATAGATGTGTAACAGCCTAATGTAACATTGTATGGAAATACAAGATAACACTGATGCAGACATGCTTTACACATTTAACAAGATGCTTTATTAATGGAACAGAGTTAGTCAGTTTTTCAATGTCCGTCGTCAGCCGGGTCATACAGTCCGTGAACTCCCCGTCGGCTGCCTCCATACAATTCAGTATTTGTTTTTTTTACTTTTAACTCTTCCTGCGTGAGAGCCAACAGCTGCCCGTCGTTTGATTTTCTAGTCTGTAACTGAACAAACACGCACCATTTTCCACAGCGAGATTCAACACCAAACATGTCGCTTGTTTTTGGTAAATGTGTCCTGCGCATGCACAGGAGGAGATTCAGCGAAATCTCTGTTTCAATGTGGATAGAGATATTTTTTAAAACGCATAGTGTGGACGCCTATCATCTTTACGTGAAACCGGCGTTTTCAAAATTATCCGGTCTAGTGTGGATGTAGCCTAAACTTTGAGGTGTCAACCTCACCACATACGCAAAACTGCATTGTGACATGTTTGTTGAACAGTATCATGGTGATCTGCATTTCTATGTGCCTTTGAATGCAACGTATCATCACAAGGACTTAGGCAAAACTTCTATCATGGAAATATAGAGCAGTGTGATATAAGAGCAAAAACTAGTTAACTGACTAGGTTTTTGAAGTTCTTTCACAGAAAGGTAGAGGGCCAGAAAGATATAGAACTAGAGGTTAGAAAGGAGAATTACTGAGTGAGTTCAAAACCAACCATTTTAAATTTGAAGCAATACTTAACTAGGAGATAATGTAGGCCAACAAGCATGAATGTAACAAGGCAACTCAAATATAAATAGGAGAACCGTACAAAGTTAGCATGCTAAAGGATCAACCTTCACCTCTATCAGTCTCTTATACACTACAAATATATATATTTACATAGTGCTTTTAACAGAGCTTTCTAGTGTACTTTGCAAGATCAGTATAAAACAAGACTGCAACATTGAAGAAATATTACAACATATGGATAAAAGTTTAGTTAAAAAGGATAGTTTTAAAGTAAAAGAAGGAAGCAAAATTGTCTAGCAAGGTAATTCCATAGTCTGGGGCTGACTTAGAAGACAATGGTGGGGCAATTACTTTTAGGGATTATCAAGTCACCCGTATTACAAGGGCACTATTACCTTGGAGTTACTTTAGGATGAAGAAGTCAGCAGGAATGATTTGTAACAGTTAAATCTAAAGGAAACAAAGCCAGTGAAATGCTGAGGTAGCATGAAATCAGGCAATTTCACGGAGGCATAAACACTCAAGAGGTCTTAGCAACAATACAAATATCTGGTTTAAAGCTCTGCTTGGGGTCAAATTTGACATCAAAACTTGTATATGCAACCCTAGGGCTGCTGGATTAGTGTTCTTTTTTCGGTGGCAGGAATAAAACCTGTACCTTGCCCTTCCAAAAACCTTGTGTAAAAGGATGACAACTGCATCTTCCACGAGGTAATGCAAGTGACTCAAATGACCATTCAGCATCAAAGTGCAAATTACGATCAAATTTAGTTAATTCTTATGCAGGAAAGGGTAAATGATTCATATGAACATTACAGCCAAATTGACAGCCAATCTTAATTGGAATTGCAATATCTTAAGCAAAGGTGCTGTACAGTTCTTAGTCACGCCTTTCACAAACGTGGAGCATTGTGAAGATCCAGCCAAATCCCATTAGTAATACCTGCAATACTTGTTCCAGTAGCATCATCTCCCTTGGATTGGCTTCCACTAAGAAGTCCCTCAGCAGTAAAGAATGAAGTCTGGCCAGAAATAAGAGGGCCCTTTAAAGTCAGAACCTGACCCTGTGGAGTCATCAGCAAATTCCCACCCGTGGGGTTGGAAGTGGTTGAAGAATCTGCAAAAAAACAGTATTTTAACCAATCGTTTAATAGTTCCAATTCATCATGCACCCTGAATTCTTACTTAACATGCACAGACTCTTGTACTTCTCATTCATTGCCTAAACCTTTCTTGCTCATCAGTACACCACCCTCCAATGGCATCATTTCAAATTGTTGTTAAATCTACTGTATCTTTTGAACCTTCATACAATTAATGTCTCCTATCACCCTCCCATGAGCTCTGCAGAGGCAAAAGCTCATGATGGTAAATGCAAAAGCTTAAACAAGACCTGCTGTGTCGACAAGGGCTGCTCACGCTGCTCTGCATTAAGGCGTATTTAATGTTGCGTTATAATTTCTAGGTAAAAAGCAAATTGCTGCAAGTTCTGCTTCACTTCAGGTCAACAAATTTATTTTTGACTTTTTAAAAGTTCTTTTCAATTAAGAAGTGGGAAAAAAACTCCTTATTGATCTTAACCATGGCAATCTGCATCAGTAGACAATTCGATCATCAAATTAGCTGAAAGAGGTAGGAGCAATGCAGTGTTTCTATCAACATGGACTTCCATTTCCAAATTAATTACTAAATACTGACTTGTAGCTTTAAAATGGTACCATCAATGACAATGGCTGGCCTTACTTCCCCAACTTAGACAAGGGATGGAGCCAAGAACTATTCCCTGCCACCCTACAAAATGCTTCTGAATTTTTCTTTTTAAAGCTTAGTTCATATGAAAGATTCAAGACTGTTTATTGTCATTCTTCAGGACACAAGAGTAAAGCAGAATGAAATGATTGTTTCTCCAGATATGATGCAGCACAGAAAAAACATAAGCATAAAGAACACAATTTAAAAAAACAATAAATATACCATACTGTCCAAAAGCAACCCTATAAGGCAATATAAAAGTAACTGTTGTATACACACCTCCAAGAGTACCACAACCATGTTGTGGCTTGGAGGCTTGCATGCTCTAATGACCCTGAGAGCTACTTTGGCTGGAGCTAGGGCTTTATGCTTTGGCTGCTGGTACAATCACCCATGCCGAACAGTTCAAAGGGTAGAGACCAGACTAAGAGTGGTCCACTGATTTGAAGGTTCAGCTCAGGGCCAACAACCCTAAGCGGTTAAAATTTTTATGGAAACAGCAATGAAGATTTCTTCTACACCTGAGTGCGACCGTTTTCCTGAGTCTGCTCCTGAGACCCCTGGAGTGCACTCCATGATTGTTTTGAGGCGACAGACTGGCAGGCACTCTGTGAGCCACATGAAGAGGACACTGGTTACATCAACTTCTGTGTGGACTGCAATGTTCCGGCAAGAACTGTCCTTTGTCATTCAAGTAGCAAGCCATGGGTAACAAAGGACATTAAGGACATCCTGAACGCTAAAAAGAGGGCGCTTAGAGATGGAAATAGGGAGAAGCTGAGGACAATACAGAGGGACCTGAAAGCCAAGATCAGGGAGGCTAAAGACAGGTATAGGAGGAAGCTTGAGTGGAAACTCCAGCAGAACAACATGAGAGAGGTCTGGAGTGGGATGAGGACCATCACTGGGTCCACTAGCAACAGAGGAGCTGAAGGCAGTGTGGACAGGGCCAACGAACTTAACCTGTTCTTCAACAGATTTGACACTGTGGCCCCTGCCCATCCCCCACATGATTTATCTGTTGTCAGCCCCCAACCAACACATAATCCACTCTCCCCTCCTACCCCTCCTCGCAGCCCCCCACCCTGCTCTCGTGACTACACCCCTCCCACACCTGACACCACCACAGTGGGCTTCAGAGCTGAACAGGTGAGAAGACAGCTGAAACGTTTCCATCCAAGTAAGGCTGCAGGCCCGGATGGTGTCAGCCCCCGGGTGCTCAAAGCCTGTGCCCCCCCCCAGTTATGTGGAGTACTTCACCATGTCTTCAACCTGAGCCTGAGTCTCTAGAGGGTTCCTGTGCTGTGGAAGACATCCTGCCTCGTCCCTGTACCGAAGACACCGCGCCCCAGTGGCTCCAATGACTACAGACCTCCCACATCATGAAGACCCTGGAAAGACTTGTTCTAGAGCAGCTCTGGCCTATGGTTAGGCCACATTTAGACCACCTCCAGTTCGCCCATCAGCCCTGACTAGGAGTTGAAGATGCCATCGTCTACCTGCTGAACCGTGTCTACGCCCACCTGGACAAGCCGGCGAGCACTGTGAGGGTCATGTTTTTTGACTTCTCCAGTGCGTTCAACACCATCCGCCCTGCTCTGCTGGGTGAGAAGCTGACAGTGATGCAGGTGGATGCTTCCCTGGTGTCATGGATTATTGATTACCTGACTGGCAGACCACAGTACGTGGGCTTGCAGCATTGTGTGTCAGACAGAGTGGTCAGCAGCACTGGGGCTCCACAGGGAACTGTCCTGTCTCCCTTTCTCTTCACCATCTACACCTTGGATTTCAACTACTGCACAGAGTCTTGCCATCTTCAGAAGTTTTCTGATGACTCTGCCATAGTTGGATGCATCAGCAAGGGAGATGAGGCTGAGTACAGGGCTACAGTGGGAAACTTTGTCACATGGTGTGAGCAGAATCATCTGCAGCTTAATGTGAAAAAGACTAAGGAGCTGGTGATGGACCTGAGGAGAGCTAAGGCACTGGTCACCCCCGTTTCCATCCAAGGGGTCAGTGTGGACATGGTGGAGGATTACAAATACCTGGGGATATGAATTGACAATAAACTGGACTGGTCAAAGAACACTGAGGCTGTCTACAAGAAGGGTCAGAGCCGTCTCTATTTCCTGAGGAGACTGGGGTCCTTTAACATCTGCCGGACGATGCTGAGGATGTTCTACGAGTCTGTGGTGGCCAGTGCTATCATGTCTGCTGTTGTGTGCTGGGGCAGCAGGCTGAGGGTAGCAGACACCAACAGAATCAACAAACTCATTCGTAAGGCCAGTGATGTTGTGGGGGTGGAACTGGACTGACAGTGGTGTCTGAAAAGAGGATACTGTCCAAGTTGCATGCCATCTTGGACAATGACTCCCATCCACTCCATAATGTACTGGTTAGGCACCAGAGACTCATTCCACTGAGATGTAACACTGAGCGTCATAGGGAGTCATTCCTACCTGTGGCCATCAAACTTTACAACTCCTCCCTTGAGTGTCAGACACCCTGAGCCAATAGGCTGGTCCTGTACTTATTTCCACTTGGCATGATTAACTTATTATTATTTAATTATTTATGGTTTTATATTGCAATATTTCTACACTATTCTTGGTTGGTGCAGCTGTAACAAAACCCAATTTCCCTCGGGATCAATAAAGTATGTCTATCTGAGACTTGCATGACCGATAGTAGTGAAAACTGAGGGAGCTACTGACATGATGAAGGAGCCAGAGATAAAGGAGCTTCATTGCTGCCCTAAACACCAGCCACGTAATGGGCAGTAACTAAGTTGTATACACTCAGAACCACTTTATTAGCCACCTCCATATGTTCTTGATCTCCTGCTGCTCTAGCCCTTCCACTTCAAGGTTTGATGTGTTGTACACTCAGAGATGCTCTTCTGCACACCACTGTTGTAACGTGATTGTCTGAGTTACTGTCACCCTTCTGTCAGCTTGAACCAGTCTGGCTGTTCTCCTCTGACCTCTCTCATTAACTAGGCATTTTCACCAGCAGAACTACCACTGACTGAATGCTTTTTTGTTTTCATACTATTCTCTGTAAACTATAGAGACTATTGTGTGTGAAAATCCCCGATCAGCAGTTTCAGAGATAACTCAAACCACCCTGTTTGGCACTAACAATCATTCTATGGTCAGTCACTTGTATCACATTTCTTCCCCACTCTGATGCTTGGTCCAAACAACAACTGAACCACTTGACCACATCTGCATACTTTTATGCACTGAGTTGCTGCCACATGATTGGCTGATTAGATATTTGCATTAATGAACAGATGTACGGATGTACTTATAGTGGCCACTGAGTGTACAATCAATACCTGTTTCATCCATGTTCCTCAGCCTCAAAAATCTTCATTTTTGCAGTGCACCTACAGTAGAAAGTACCTTACGAATAAAACTAAACAATAATTCTCCTCCACTACTTCCAACAGATTTCAATGCCTATCTGTGAAATTATATGTGAAAAATAGTTTAGGTAACAGATTATGCAGCGGAAAAGCCTGTAAGTGGATAAAGGACTCAATCATCTTCAAAGCTAAAGAGTTCCCCTCATAAAATTCTCTAGTTGCACAGTCACAGAAAGGACAAATTTGGGCTGTGAATTAACAAAAAGCGAGTAGAAAAAGAGATACCCTACCACCATATTTACGAATTGTTTAGCTTTACTTTGCAAAGTATTCCAAAAATAAAGCACTTCCATCAATCAGTTTTATATAACAACATTACATCATTTTCACTTGTGGAGTGACATCATCTACTCTGCAGAAGACAAAGTTACATACACAAAGCTGCTGACGACCGTTTCCTGGTGAGAATAAGAGGTTTTCTAGTACCAGTTTTGGGGCTCTCCTGTTCACTAGTTTGCATAACGACATTGGGTGGCTTCTGGTTCCGCAAATCCATGGCCACCTTCTGGAAAGAGTCCACTGATGAATTAAGTCCTGCATTCCAACCTTTGGAGCGCTTTTTTCTTGTGTCATCTGCCTTCTGTGCAAGCTTTTTCTTCTCAGCATCAAGTGCCCTCTGTTTTGCACAAATATATTCCAGTTTCTTTAAAATAACTTCATCAGTCTTCCCTATAAACAGAACAGATAATCACTAAATTAAATCCAGTAGAAATCAAGACTTGGTTAAGCTGATGAGAACATTTCCCAGTAGCACAATTTCTTTCCCCCCCCCCCTCCAGGGCGGTTTCATGACTGGACGTATTTTCCCCTCTCCTTCCAGCACTTCAAAAGGCCCCCTTGCTTTGCAATTCCTTGGCCCAATCTTCCACTTTCATCAGTTACACCCTTTCTGATGGCACTTTTCCATGTGGCAATTTCCAATTCAACACTTGCCTTTTTACCTCTTCTCACCACAATGGTCTAAAACTTACCATCCCAGAGAAGCATACAGTGCCTGTTAAAAGTATTCCCCCCCCCAGAAGTTTTTCTGTTTTATAGTTTTACAATATTGAATCACAATGGATTTAATTTGGCTTTTTTGACACTGATCAACAGAAAAACACATCTTCTCCCAAGTTTCAGTTCTCTTGCAGACTATATCAGGTTTTCCTCCAGGATGTCCCTGTATTTTGCTGTATTCATTTTACCCTTGAGCTTCACAAGCCTTCCAGGGCCAGATGCAGTGAAGCATCCCCACAGCATGATGCAGCCACTAGCGTGCTTCATGGTAGGGATGTTGTGTTTTTGATTATGTGTGGTGAGCATTCAGGCTGATAGCCAAAAAGCTCAATTTTGGTTTCATTAGACCATAAAACCTTCTTCCAGCTGACTTCAGAATCTCCCACATGCCTTCCAGCAAACTCTAGCCGAGATTTTAAGAGTTTTTTTTTCAACAGTGGCTTTCTCTTTGCCACTCTCCCATAAAGCTGCAACTAGTGAAGCACCCGGGCAACAGTTGTTGTATGTGCAGTCTGTCCTAGCCACTGAAGCTTCTAACTCCTCCAGAGTTGTCACAGATCTCCTGTTGGCCTTCCTCACTAATCCCCTTCTTGCACGGTCACTCAGTTTTTGAGGATGGCCTGCTCCAGGCAGGTTTAAAGCTGTGCCATATTCTTTCCATTTCTTGATGATTGACTTAACTGTACCTAAGGGATATTCAGCGACTTGGAAATTTTCATGTATCCATATCCTGACTTGGGCTTTTCAATAACCTATTTCTGGAGTTGCTTGAGGTGTTCTTTTGTCTTCATGATGTACTTTTTGCCAGGATACTGACTCACCAGCAATTGGACCTTCCAGATACAGGTGTATTTTTACTGCAATCAATTGAATCACCTTGACTGCACACGGCGATCTCCATTTAACTAATTATGTGACTTTTAAAAACAATTAGCTGCACCAGTGATGATTTGGTCTGTCACATTAAAGGGGGTGAATACTTGTGCAATCAATTATTTTGTGTTTTATATTTGTAATTAATTTAGATCACCTTGTAGAGATCTGTTTTCATTTTGACACAGAAGTGTCCTTTTCTGTTGATCGGTCTAAAAAATAAGCCAAATTAAATCCACTGTGATTTAATGTTGCAAAACAATAGAACATGAAAACATCAGGGGGTGGGAGGGGGAATACTTTTTTTATAGGCAGTGCAGTTAATGGCAATTCCCTTGATAAATCCACAGCTCACTAAATGTAGTTAGGCAAGCGGGTAAAGTGGTAAAGACGACGTAATGGCACGCTGGCCTTTATTAGTAGTGGTGATGACTATAGGAGTAAGGAAGTCATGCCGCAGCTATATGAAACTTCAGTCAGAGCACAATTAGAGTATTATGGGGAGCTCTGATCGCCTCATTATAGCAAGGATGTGAAGAGTGTGGAGAGGGTGCAGAAGGGGTTCCCTGGGATGTTGCCTGGATTAGAGTGCATGATTGGTAAAGAAAAGCTGGACAAACATGGGTTGTTCTCTCTAGAGTATCAGAGACTGAAGGGAGACCTGATGGACAGCTTTAAAATTATGGGAAGCATAGATAACACAGACAGAATCTTCTCTCCAGTTAAAAACGTCAAATACCAGAGGACACTGTTTTAAGGTTAGAGGAAAGGAATTTACAGGCATCATGAGGAGCAAGTATTATTTTTAAACATAGACATATAGGTGCTTGGATAAGGTTACTGGGGGCAACAGAGAAAGCAAGCAATTTGGTGGCGTTTAAGAGGCTTTTAGATAGACACATGAATATGAAAGACATGGATATGAAGGGAATGGAGGGATATGGAAGAAACACAGAAGGACATTTGGTATAAACTGACATCAAGATTAGCACAAAATGTGGGCCGAATGCCCATCCAGCACTATACTGTATGCTGATAAACGTCCCCTGAATTAGGGTAGAATATTATTTTGAACTTAAAGAGTTATATTTTCAAACTACAATTACACAAATGATCTTAATTCCACCAGTTTGCATTGGACTCGGGGCTGAATCAAAATAATATGCACCTCCAGAGACATAGAGTCAATTTTGACCTCTGATGCTGTCTTTGTGGAATTTGTACATTACCCCTGGGATCCCCCATGTGCATGTTTCCCCCTTTATGCCAAAGATGTGCCTAGTGTGCAGGTGGCGGGTAGGGGGTGGCAGACAAATTAGGGAGAGGAGGGGAGGGGTGCATTTAATTGTAATGAGAAAGATTGCGGTAGGTGTAGATCAGTACTTGAAGGTCAGCATGGATGTACTGGACCATTGGACTTGTTTCTGTGCTTTTCGACTCTGAATCTTGAATTAGTGTGTTTATTTTCAATGTATTTTTTCTAATGAATTATTACTTTTTATAAACAAGATATTTCTCTAATTTCCCTAGTACTCTGCACAATTTTATGTAAGAAAAAATAACACACTTAAAATATTAATGTGGTCATGACATCCACGAACTCTGCTGGAACAGAAATAGCAACACCAAATATAACAAGTCACAATGCTAGTATTAGATTACAGTGTCCCCCAGTGGTGAATATGCTAACTCATAATACAGTTTTAACAGATAACAAGTACAGATAACGAGTTCCTTTTACAGCAAAGTCACTCTTTTGGACAAAAAGGTAAACAGACTATTCAAACATCAAGGCACAATTAACATGCTAGTCTTATATCATGAATGTAGATATAATACTAATATCATTAAGTACAATGAATAATTCTGTAATTAATTATTATGCATCAATTAGTAAACATCAATAGCTCAGTACTCTAGCTAATAAAGTTAACTATATGCCTTTTAGAAATTCTACAACGTATGACTGTTACAAATAATTTACAGAAACTTTCCTCTAGCCTTACAGGAAAGGAATTTCACCATCTATGACGGGAGCTACAGCTTTTTTTCCTCTGGGTTGAGTAACTTAAGAGCTGAAAGCAGCATACTGTCCTTACCTGTCAGTTGAGAGACTTTGCGAATAAGTGAATCCCTTCTGCGAGTTTGGATACTTTTCTCAGCTGACAAACAATCAAAATAATCCTGCGCATTCTGGATTTCTGAAAATGCCTACAATAGTAGAGAAACTTAACAGTCACAAAATATTCTGAACAATACAGCCATTCTGGCACTTTAACTATCTTTACAAACTTGTTTCAAAGTAAAGTACTTACAATTCTTTATTCCTGTGAATACCAATATTCTCTTCAAAATTTCAAAAATGTCTTGCAACTCAATGTCTCCACTGCTCAATAACTGGCATTAATTTTAATGCTAGACCAAACACTTATACCTCTGATGCAAATTACAGGCAAATTGGGCAGCATGTTAGTGTAATGGTTAGCACAATGCCTTACAGTATACGTGATCCAAGTTCAATTCCTGCCGCTGTCTGTCAGGAGTTTGTACATTTTCCCCGTGACCACAGTCTTTCCACAGTCCAAAGAAGTACCGGTTGGTAGATTAATTGGTGATTGTATATTGTGATTAGGCTAGCATTAAATTGCGGAATTGCTGGGCAGCATACCTTGAAGGGCTGGAAGGGCCTGTTCCATGCTGTATTCCAATAAATAAATAAATAAATAAGGAATTTGCTTCTTAAAGTAGTTATAGATGGAGGTGATAGTGGGGATAAGCTTCACTACTTATTAGGTGCTTCCAATGAGGTGTGCCTCAAAAAGCCTCTGACAACCAGTCGAGCTCCTGGCCTTCACTTGTGGCTTGGCTACTAAGCCTGGTGGAACCATTTCTACTGACAGGACAAGAGGCAAAGACAAGTTATCGGCACCTTAAAACCAGTTGGTTTGGCCAGATGGAGGTTATCAGCCGTGGTTGGCAACTCATCTAGAAGGAAAACTCTGATCTCAAACCTCCACTGCCTTGCAGCTATATCCACTCATGGGGAAGGTTTTGGGAGTAAATCCCAATGGAAAAATCTGGTGTTGGAATCCCTAAGGCAGTCCCACATTGAGTTCAATGCTGACTGGCAACTCCTGTGACGCTGCTGGTGCCAAACTGTATCGGTCTCTGCCGTTCCTTTGGGTTCAGATGCGTGGAGAGAGGGAGCTTGCTACATGGGCAACAGCTTGCTCTCCATATTGTACTGCCCATGCTTGCATTACTAGACAGCTAGGATGCAACATCTATTGTTGACCCTAACTGACGGAGGCCTCACTCACTCAAATATGGAATTGCCCACAAATGTTCATTACACAAAGAAGTCCTGTTTAAATAGATGAATCTCTCTCTATTTAATGAGTAAGCTGAAGACTAGTACACACAGTCTGTTAAGACCTTATCATTCAAAACTCATTCTTGACCATTTTAATTTCAATACAGGAATATGGCTAAATGAAGTCTCCACAAAAAGTAACAAACAACTAATTCAAAGTTACGCTTATGACATCATACATCACTGAAATTGAGCATTCACATCTCAAATGTAATAAATGTCCTCTACATGACCCAGTTGTTATATGGACTATTCTACTTATGTTCAGCATCAAACCAAAGCAAAAAGGCCAATTATTATTAAAGCAGACAGACTGATACTTCCTAAACCAGTGGTGAGAAGAATATTTTCAAGTCATCAAATATTTTCATAAACCTTTTTCAGGATTAAGTATTTTGAAGCCCTCTCCTCCCTACGAAGTCCTAACACTTTCTTCAGCCTTTCAAAAAGGTCTCGAATTTTAGAACGCCTCCGCCGCTCATTAACTGTGTGTGTAGTTCGATATAATACCAGGGCATCCAGCTGAGCTTTGGCTTCCTTACTGATATGAGCAGTGGATTTCTAAAGGAGAAAGAAATAGTTATAGTTTAACAATAAAAAAAAATCCAGACATTATTACCCCTCCCCCCAGTTTTCTAAACTTCAGCAAGTACAGCTGCAGATTTTCCTTCAACTTTCAGCAATCCAAATGATGGAATATAAGTTCACCCTCCTAACAGCACTACAAATGCATTCCATTTACATATGTTGCTTTCCATCTAAGGACATCAAATCCTCTGCTCATTCAAAACACTCCTGCCAACAGCAACTTACTAGCTTGGGTTTGGTGTACTCCTCTTTGGATTTTCTTGTAAGGTATGGGTTGTGGAAATGGCATCTGCAAGAAAAAAGTTAAATCATCATTCAATCAAGCCGAATGAAACAGCATTCTGCCTGGGCCAAGGTACAGAGAGCACTACCAACAGTACACAGCACACATGATTATGGCCCTGAAATGGCAGGGGCTAAAGAATGATGGTGCATGGGATATTGTCCTGGCCCAGAAACAAACACTGGAGAGGAGCACCAGTGGGAGGAGCCAGTCGGACTCCAGCCCACTGAGGCCTCTGCTCTATCCCACATTACCTCGACGCCTCCTCTCCAAGGCCTGAGGGCCTAGTCCTCATCACAACCAAGGCAACACAGCTCCCCCACTGTTGGTCTCACCACAGAACCAGACTTGCAAACTCTATTTTATCAAAGTCCAAAACAACCACTCACACATTTTTTGGACTGCCCACTGCCTTGGCACGACAAAGGCACACAACAACAGTATGTAGTAAGTCCAGCTCTATCGCTATCGAGCGACTTGCTGATGGGGTAGACCTACAGTACTTGATGTTCTTAATAACCAGTAGTGTCTTGTGATCGTAGAAAAGGCGGAAAGAATGAATAATTACACCTTTGTTTGGAGTTAGAGTGGCTTGTGTCCAAGCGCATCACCATCTTAGTCATCAGGTGAAATACCAAGACAAATCTGAACACTTTAACACATGCCTAGTTAGTATGACCTTTGAATAATTTCATCAATATATGTTTGGAAAGTCTGCAATAATTCAATCTTACCAAAAACAGAAATAAAAAGGCTTCTGTATTTCACCCCCTATTTGAGTTAACTAAGTTGCAGGTTCCATAGAAACTCAAGGTGCAGCGAGTTACGGGAATGTTAAAACAGTTACTTAAAGCAATCTGAAGATCAACATTATAAAGTTCACTTATCTTTAAATAAATCTAATTCAATTAAAATGAAGTGTTACATATCTGTTCCAAATAACCACCTTTCAATAAACCACTTGAGGGAGATATAGAGCATATACACACACACACACACACATATATATATATATAGCTTCTCAGCCAATTGGAGATCTACAGTAATTGAAAAATCCCTTGTTCATTAAATCCTTAACACACCATGGAAATGTATTTCAATCATAACTTTACTAAGTCATATGCCCACGTTTACACATATTAGTATACTGCACAAGATATCTCATGCATTTGTTCAGTTACTTAACTCACTTTCTCCCGAATCCCACAGACCCACCAACACTGATACCAAGACTGCAAAATGAAAATCACAGAACTTGTATAGTTCAGAAAAAAAGTCCTGACCTACTAAGTTCAAGCTAGTTGTAAAACTATCTTGGCAGCCCTCAGTTTTCTATTACCTGCAAATTATTGTCACTTGTGCCTGTCCAATTTCTGTTCAGTAGCTTTCACAGCTAGTTCCTTTCATAACTACCTTTCTGTCCAAAACAGACATTCCTCACCTCACTCTTCACAACTTCTGACAACATTTTACATCTATATTCTATGGTCCTTGAACCATCTACAAAGGAGAAATGCATCTCAATAGGCATATTAACATCAATGCATAGATCTATAAATAATACATCATCACATGAAATCTGTAACTTTGCTGGTTATAGTAACCAAATTCTGATATTTAAAAATTTTAAGAAATCACAATACTTTGTTTTCCTTGTATGGTGGTGGGAAGCAGAAGCAATAAGGCGAGCAATGTTGATTTTCTCGGAGAGTTCCTCCACAGTCTCAATGTCCACTGCCTCTTCACTGGAAGTTGAATCAAACTGTGAAAACATTTTTAAAGTTTACTAAAAAAAACCCAGCAGTACTACTAACCCTTTACACATTGTCCAAAACATCACAATTTTTTTTTGGAAAAACAGCCTGGCACTCTCAGTCTCAGCCCTCATTATACTCAGCGGAATTAAGAATACATTTGAAATCCATGCCGCTATTTTGCATTTGCCACGTGCCTGGAAATTGGATATTGCCCTTTTCTTGTAATCTAGATCATTGTTGCATTTTGTACTTATCAACATTCCCGCAATGAGTTAGAAAATTGGTCTTAGGAATGCTTCAGATGGCTTCAGGGTAATTTAAATTTAGAAAGTGTGCTATTACAAAACCTGCACAACTTACTCCTCATTAGTTTCAGAAGGGCATCAGCATTTAAAGGCACACTCCCCATGGCAGTCAATTACTACAATATGCACCATGGTTGCAATGGAAAACAGGAGAGTGGGAGAGAAGATGTGGATTTTGAGAGTGACTTGGATGTGAGGGAATGTCATCTAAACTCTTTGAACTCATCGTTGGTGTAACTACTGGGAAGGATCACTTGGTTGCTGCAGGAACCATGGCTTCCAGTGGAAAGAGTGAGAAGTGAACACAACTCTGGTTAAGTACAATTGGGAACATTCCATCTGCTGCAGGTGTCAGTGTACAGAAACCTGTCTCTGGAACAATCCAAAGAAGCAAAGTAATTTAAAGACCTGCCTGTCAACGACCCCGCAAATTGGGACTAAATTGGTGTGAATCCGAACTTGTTATGTCTTGCTCTTCAGGGATGAAAAGAAAGAAAAAAAACCCATGAGTCTGCAGTATATTCTTTGTTCCTTTCTATGGAGGAACTGTGACAGCAAAGTATCACATAGCATTCAATTTTAATCAGGAGTTCCTGTCCTTTAAATTTCCATGTGTAAAATATATAATTGAAATGTTACTTTGCATTAACAAAATTATGGTGCTTAAATAACCCTTTGTTTTACATAACAGAATGGATTACCTTAGGTTAAAACAATTAGGGCATTGAAATTGGACCCATTTAGGAATTTCAATATCTTCTTTTTGACTCCCACATGACAGTTGTTGTGAATGAGAATCCCAACTTCAGAAACTGAGGCTTCAAAGTTGTAGTGACAAACATGTGATGCAACAGTTCAGCTGTGCTAAGGTCAATCCCATCTGACACTGGACAAAACTGATTTGGCAATCAGTGGAAGGATAAGTGCTTGGTATAAATGTTTAATATGACGGCACTTAGAACCACAAGAAAGCCTTGTGAAAAAGATTGCTTCCAACTGTAAGAAACAAGAATATCCACATTTGAAAGCACTATCTGCAGAACCCAAATGGAGGATTGGGTGCATTGAACTTTCAATTTTTTATTTACATTCCTTTATTTCAATTACCATATAACAGTTCAAAGTCAATATATTATTAAAGTATGTAAATGTTACCACATACTACATAGAGATAGTTGATAAGTCAGCTTTCTGTTACCATTTAGTTAACCTGATGGTTCTTTGAGTGATGGGTTAAAGCAGTAAACCAGATTTTTCTCAATCAAATGGATCCAAACTTAACCCCAAAAAAAGAAAGTAAATTAGAGATAATGTTGCAAGCAAGGTAGCCTTTGTACTATCGAGCAAACTGGCAATAGTACTCAAATAAAGCACAATCTACAAAGTACCAAAGTTGGTTATTCAGGTACAAACAAGTGAAGCCACTTACCATTTTCTCAACATCAATTTCCTCTGCATCAGTTTGAATGTCACCATCCTCCAGGTCACTCTGAGAGTCTGTATCTTTATCAGATTCTGTATGAATGTCTGCATATTGCAGCAAAGTTGGATCAAAGTTTATTTCATCATTTTCTTCATCTTTTAGGGTATCCTCTTCCCTTTTAAATGGAGTTGTTTCATACCAACTTTCCTTTACTTCTGTCTCCACTTCCATTTGTTCATCTTGCACCCCATTTTTCACCTCCCGGTTGGCTTCTTCATCCGGCTCCTTATCAACCACTTCATGGCAAGATTCTGAAGTATCTTTATCAACACTTTTTTCAGTTGTTTCAGACTTCTTCCGTAAAGACTTTTTATTTCTACCTATTCTCAAAATCCGCCTTTCACTAGTATATGAATGGTCAAACAGCTCTACTGGGATAATGTGTTCTAATGCATTTTGATAGTCTGTAGAATCATCTTCCAACTCATTATCCACCTCACTGACTGAAGGTGTTGAAGTAAGTACATCACACTCGGTCCCCTGTTTAACTTCTGTCAGTGGGTAGGTATTCCCATGGTCCTCGTCTGGTACACCTTCAGACACTGTAGTTTCAATAAGGTCAGAGTCTGCAACATGAATCTCCTCAGGTTCGATCAACTGTTCTTCCAAATTGCCATCCTGGTTGGCGATCTTGGAGCCTGCTTTTTCAGGTGACTTCGACTTCGATGGTGGATTCATGAACTTCAATGGCCATTCAGTGGTTATAATGGCACTTGGCACATTTTTCTGCCCAGGAGGCAGCTGCAACAGAGCAAGTCCCATTGGCTGAAGGGGAATAAGATGCCTTGTATTGATAGTTTGACCAAGATCATTAACAGTTACAAGCTTTGCCGGTGATGTGGTCACTACTGGAACCTCAAATACATTTGAGGAAATGGACTGAATAGTGGAGATCTGCTTCAATGGGACACGGATATATTTTTTAACAGGAACAGAGTGTGGCTTTCCTTTTGTTGGTATTCCTGATACAGGATGCAGAATGGGAAGTACAGCTGAAGAAGATTGTGAAGGGGTAGGTAAGCAGATTCCACTCACTGAGCCTAGGAGTATGAAAAGAGAAAAGAGAAAATATGAAATAAATCATTCTCAGATTGTCAGTGAGGAAGTTACATATCACGCTTGGTGCAGTTATCAGCTTCTGTATAGTTATCTGCATCTATCTTTGTCACAGGCCCAGATGCTGAGCAGTGAGAGTAGAACAAATGATTAAATGTGAAAGGAGACCCAAAAGAAAGGGTGGCTTTTTTTGGAATGGAATGTACATTAGTTGACAAGAAAGGTTTAGCTTTGATTTCTTATAAGTTAATAACTTGAATTAAAAGCCAATAAAATATAATTTTAAATTTATTAATTAAGAGTCCATATAAATGCCTAATAATAAGGAGTTACTCCTTAACTTACAGGTCAGGAAGTTATGTTGCAGCTTTATAGAACTCTGGTTAGGCTGCTTCTGCAGTATCACATACAAATCTAGACACCCCATTACATGAAGGATGTCGAGGCTTTGGAGAGGGTGCAGAGGAGATTTAACAGGATGCTGCCTGGCTTACAGGACATGTACTATAACAAGAGGTATAACTTAGTTTGCTTTTCTCAGGAGCTGAGGGGAGATCTGATAGGAGTGTATGAAATTATGAGAGGAATAGGTAAGAGTAGACAGACAGTGTCATTATCCCAGGGTTGAAATGGCTAATACCAGAGGACATTCATTTAGTATGAGAGGGAGTAATGTCAAAGGAGATGTGAGAGGCAAATTATTTTTTCTAAGAGTGGAGGGTACCTGGGGTGGTGGAAAAGGCAGATACATTAGGGACTTGTAATTTTAAGAGACATTTAGATAAGCACATGAATGTGAGGGACATGGAGGGATATGGAGATATATTGGGATAAGGAATTAGTTTAGTTGGCTCTTTGATTACTAATTTATTTGGTTTGGCACAACATTATGTACCAAAGGGCTGGTTCCTCAAAGTTCAAAATAAATTTACTATCATATTACATATACAATCCTGAGATTTATTTTCTTGTGGGCATACTCAATCCAAAATGGAATAATAAACATAATTGAATCAATGAAAGACTACACCACCTTGGACATTCAACCACTGTGCAAAATGTGCAAATACACATTTTTTTTAAAAGAATAATAATATTAATAGTAATAATTAAATTATTTACTTAAAAGAGGAAATTAAAAGACTTTGGAACATGAACAAGGTATAATTATTCCAATAGTAATACTGACAACTGGTGTCATCCCAAGGGCACTACACAATAGCATTAAACAATTAGGGCTGTACAGTAATATCTACGTAAACCTTCAGAAAGCCACAATACTAAATACCAATAGAAGAGTCCAAAACTTCCTAGCAATTGAGAAATGAGTGTCCTTGACTATGTCTGCACTTCAGGCTTTACCAGCTTAAGCTGAGAAAAATAAGTAGGTAATAACAATATTAATAAAAACAGACGGTGAGCCAATCAACTGCAGGGCAGGCTGTGCGCTAGCCGAAGACTGAAACCAGAGGTGGCCAGCAGCAAAAGCAACAACAGCAGCAGCACCAGCGCAAACGGGACGAGGTGGCAGCACCAACTTCTGGAACCAGGAGGCAGAGTTTGGAGAACTCTACAGACGAAGAGCCACTCAGCCGCACGGACGAGGAGGACAGGTGAGGAGCAAGAACTCCGTCTTGGGATCTGCGTGACAGGTCTGGGATGCTGGGGCCTTAAAAGTGCGGGGAGAGGACATCCAACTGCACCCAGAAACAAATCCAGGCATGTCTGTACCCAGATTGGGAAGCACTCTGATCAGCATTTGTTCTCCATTGTAGGGGTGGCTGAAACCAAAACCTGCCTGTAGGTATAATAAGTAATATCCTTTTGCTTTAGAAAAGGAGTGATGTCTATGGAATAGAGTGATAAAGCCACTGTCAGGGGATCGCCAGAGCACAGCTGGAGCTAGCGCTGAACATGACAGTAAGCGAATCATGAATGGTACACTGCTGAATAGGCAGACAGGCACTGGGAAACCTGAAGAGGATACAGGCAACATTCAAAGTAGCCTGCCAACATCACAGGCTGTGACTGTTGCAAGGGGGTGCAGTCCACTTACAACTGAGAGCACACAAGTTAAGAGAAGACAAACATAAAATGGTCATTAGAAGCAAGCACATTCATAATGCTTATTATCAAGTAACAGAACTTGAGACCGACATGACAGCATACAGGGACAAACTTCATTAACAGTTTATAGTGCAACACCCCTTCATGCAAGTAACTGCACAATGAATAGCAGATCAACATAGAGTGATGAATAAATAATAAATATTGAGAACATAAAATGAAATGTCCTTGAAAGTGAGTCCATAGATTGTGGAACCAGTTCAGTGTTGAGGGGAGTGAAATTATCCCCTTTGGTTCAAGAGCCTGATGGTTCAGGGAATAATAACTGTTCCTGAACCTGGTGGTGTGAGTCATGAGGCTTCCTGGTGGCAGCAGTGAGAAGACAGCATGGCTTGGGTAGTGGGGATCCCTGATGATGGACAGTACTTTCCTGTGATAACACCTTGTGTGGATGTGCTCAATGGTAGGGAGGGCTTTAACTGTGATGGACTAGGCTGTATCTATTACTGTTTGCTGGATTTTCTGTTCAAGGGCATAGGTGTTGCCATGCCAGACTGTGATGCAACCTGTCAATATACTCTCAACCACACATCTGTAAAAGTTTATCAAAGTTTTAGATGTCATGCCGAATCTTCTCAAACTCCTAAGAAAGTAGAGGTGATGCTGTGCTTTCTTCAGAATTGCACTTACATGCTGGGCCCAGGACAGATCTGCTGAAATGCTAACACTGAGGAATTTAAAATTGTTCTCTCCAGCTCTGATCCTCTGATGGGGATTGTCTCAAGGAGCTCTGGATTCCTCCTCCTGAAGTTAATAATCAGCTCCTTGGTCTTGCTAACAGAGTAAGAGATTGTTGTTGTAGCATCACTCAACCAGATTGTCAATCTCTCTCCTATATGCAGATTCGTCACCACCTTTGATTCAGCCAATGTCAATGATGTCATCAACAAACTTGAATATAGCATTGGATCTGTGCTTAGCCACAAATTCATAAGTTTAAAGGAGATTAAAGTTTAAAGCCTTGTAGTGCACCTGTGCTGATGATGATTGTAGTGGGGATCTTGTTGCCAATCCAAACTGACTGGGGTCTGCAAGTAAGGAAATAGAGGATCCAATTGCAGGAGGAGGTAATGAGGCCGAGGTCTTGAAGCTTATTGATTAGTTTTGAGGGAATGATAGCACTGAAAGTCAAATTGTAGTCGATAAAGAACATCTTGATGTGTGCATCTTTGCTATCCAGATGTTTCAGGGTTCAATGATGAGCCAGTGAGATGTCATCTACCATGGACCTATTGTTCCAGTTGCAAATTGGAGTGGATCCAAGTTGGTTCTCAGGCAAGAGTTGATATGCTTCATCACCAACCTCCAAAACACTTTATCACTGTGGACGCAACTGTTACTGAACGATAGTCATTGAAGCAGGTTACCATGTTCTCAGACAAATGAGTAGACTGCTGAAGCAAGAGGTTAAAGATCTCAGTGAACACTCCAGCCCGTTGATTAGCACAAGTCTTTAAAACTTAACCAGGTACCCCATCTGGGCCAGATACTTTTCATGGGATCACCCTTCTGCCCGTAGGCTTCACAGTCTGAAATCATAGGTTTATCGGGGACATGGGAGCTTGTGATAGTTCCTCCATGTCTTGACGGTTAAAGTGAACATAGAAAGCATTAAGCTCAACTGAAAATGAAGCCCATTTGTTGCCTAAGTCGCTTGATTTTTACTTTGAGAGGTGATAGCATTCAAGCCCTGCCACAACTGTCAAGCATCCTTTGTTGATTCAAGTTTAGTCTGGAATTGCCACTTTACCTGTGAGATGGGTTTCTGAAGATCATATCTAGACCTCATAACTTTTTTAGTCACTGGACTTGAATGCCTCTGACCTGACCCTCAGCAGATTGCAGATCTCAAAGTTCATCCAATGTTTCTGATTGGGAAAGGCACTGAATTATTTATCTCATCTACAACTATTTTAATAAAATCTGTGACGACCATGGTGCACTCATTCAGATCCATAGATGAGTCCTTGAACATGGCCCAGTCCACTGATTCTTAACAACCCTATAGTCGCTCCTCTTCCTCCTTTTGTTGTCCTAATCTCTGGAGCTTTTGCCCCTGCCTCTGTGTGAAGGACAGCCAAGTGATCACACTTCCAGAATTGTGGTCTGGGCATGGAACAGTAGACATTCCCATCTTAGTATAACAGTGGTTTAGTGTGTTGGGACGTGTGGTGCTACAGGTTATATGCTGATGGTAATTGGGCAGGAAATACCCTGGTTGAAGTCACCAACTAAGATTTGAAGTGCATCAGTATGGACTGTTTCATGTTTGGAGATGGCATCAAGCAGTACCTCAAGCACTTGATTATAGTTGGCTGCTGGTGGTACCTAAACCACCGTCAGGATTCTGAAGAACTCCATGGATAATATTTATTATTAGACCCAAGGGTCTATTCATGTTTCCTGATGTTAAGAAACTGAGTAAAGAACAGGATGGTGAGGGAGATGGTGCATCATATGTACAAATTATGGTTGGTGAATAGTAGTCAAATTGCAGCTACAATAGGTGTCTATACCTCAATAAACATAGTTTAGATCACCGAACCAGGTGGGAAAAAAAATTTGGGCACCATTCTCTAGATAGACAAATCTTTATTTGAGGAAGGAGTTTGTTTGGTCAGTACTTAGGGAAAGGATAATCCATATTTGCTTACAACATTTGGCCCACCTCACGAAGAAATACCATCAATCCCATTCTCCACTTATTTCTTAACAACTATTCCCTTTCACGTGCCTGTAGGGGTAATTTACAGTCGCTAGCACAACCTTGGATGAAGGAGCAAACTGATACGTTCAGGGAAAATCCTTGTGGTTACAAAGAGAACACATAAAATCTGAAAGTTAGGATTGAGCCTAAGCCAATGGAGCTAGCGGCAACAAAGCCTACTGTGACACTGTGCAATCCTTTTCATTTTTCTCCCCTTTGAATTACATTCCAAGAGTCTGTAATTTGGATTTTTTGTACTTTCTCATGGTATTGAGTTTATGGCAGCCCTCAAAGATTTTACTCCTGTGTATTTTCCTATAATCTATATCCTTTCACAAGGCCATCAACTCCACCCAGTTTCTCCAACCTCACACCTAACCCAAGGGCAGATATAGTAGACAACTAATCCAGCAACCAGTTAGTGAAAAATCAAATGAAAAATATAATTGATTTAAGACAATCTGAAAATGCTGGAAACACCCATGTCAGGTAACATCTGTCCAAAGAGAAAAATAATTAAGTTTCAGCTTCCTTCTTTAGAACAATTCTAACAAAAGGTCTTAGATCTGAAATTTTAAATGCTTCTTTCCATAGATGCTGAGTATTTCCAGCACTTTGTTTTGTGTTAACCTAGCAATGAGTATATTGAAAGTCTATGGCCTAGAGAGGAGGAAGAGCTCGAGCCCTGGTGCCAGGCAAATAGCCTCTTCCTCATTGTCAACAAGTCAAAGGAGATGGATATCAACTTCATGAGAACTCACACCACTCATACCCTTCTTTACATTGGCAACAAAGCAATGGAAGCTGTAGCAGCTTCAAACTCCTGGGAGCGCACATCTTGTAGCACCTCCTTACTACACCATCAAGAAACCTCACCAATACCTCTATTTTCTGAGGAGGCTGAAGAGAGCTAGATCATGAACATCATTACTCACGACTTCCCACAGCTGTGAAGTAGAGAGCATCCTAACATGCATCATCATTGTATGATACAGAAGCTACACTGTGGCGGACGAGGAGGAAAATGAGATGAAGTGTCCTTGGAAGTGAGTCCATAGGTTGTGTCAAATCCACAGGTTAGTCAAATCTGCTCAACGCATCACCAGTGCCAGCCTACCTACCATCAAGGACATAAATACAGAAAGATGCCAGAAAAACGCCAGAAATATCAGGAAAGATCCAACCCACTCTGCTCATGGACTATTTGCCCCACTCCTATCAGGGAGGACACTACATAGCATGCACACCAGGACCACCAGACTCAAAACAGTTACTTTCCCTAAACAGCAACGTCAATCAGCTCCTCCACCCACCATACCCCATATCACCTCTACATTATCATCTCCTGTCAGACTCCTTCTGTACAGATACTCCTGTGGCCAGCATCACTTTATGGACATACATGAAATAACTTATATACACAGATTCACTGTATTTATATTTAGTGTGTTTTTAAATAATTGTGTTCCTTATCTTATTTTTTTTGTACTTCACCAGATCCAGAGTAACAATTGTTTCATTTTCCTTAACACTTGTGTACTGGAAATGACAGTGAACAGTCTAGACCATGTCTTTGGGATATGTGAAGAAACCAAAGAAACCAAGGTAATCCAATATGTCCACATGCAGAAAATGTGACACCATACAAATGGAAGTCTGGAAGCGAGGAGGGACAGAGAGCTGGTGAGGATGCATTGAGGTCCCAGAATACTGATGGGTGGTGAGGGAGTGTGGAGAGGCACACCCATGAGTTGAGAGCAGGGATGGAAAAGGATAGACGCACGTGCTCCATGAATGAAGTCAAGAGTTTGGTGAACTAAAGAGACAGTTCCAATAAGTGGAGAACAGAAATCTGGTGTGGGGAGACACAGAACAGGTGAGTGGAGAATGGGAGTTTGTAAGAGCAGCGGTACACATTTGTGAATGAAATGCAAAAGGCTGGGAGGGCAGAGTCTTGGAAAGCAAAGAATCTGATGTGTGATGTCACAGACAAGGAAGACAAACGATTGGTCTCAAATGTGAGCTAAGTTTTAGTTAATGAAGAGTACTTAAATGTTTAAAAACTAAATAAAATTGAATAAACTTTGGCATATATAATTAAAATAATAAAACTAATTAAATTAAGATCAAACTCCAAAGTTTAAAGTTTAAAGTAAATTTATTATCGAAGTACATATATGTCACCATATACAACCCTGAGATTCATTTTCTTGCGGGTATGCTCAATAAATCCATAACAAAATAACAACTATGATAGAATCAATGAAGTGCCGCATCAACTGGGGCATTCAACCAGTAAGCAAAAGACAACAAATTGTGCAAATACAAAAAGGAACAATAAGAATAAATATTGAGAACATGAGATGAAGAGTCCTTGAAAGTGAGTCCATAGGCTGTGGGAACATTTCAGTGATGGGGCAAGTGAAGTTATCCCCTCAGGTTCAAGATCCTGATGATTGAGGGGTAATAATTGGTCCTGAACCTGGTGGTGTGAGTCCTGAGGCTTCTGCATCTTCTTCCTGATGGCAGCAGCAAGAAGAGAAAATAACCTGGGTGGTAGGGGTCTCTGATGATGGCTGCTACTTTTCAGCGATAACACTCCGTGTAGCTGTGCTCAGTGGTGGGAGGACTTTACCCGTGATGGATTGGGCCGTATCCACTACTTTTTGTAGGATTTTCCTTTCAGGAGCATTGGTGTTTCCATAGTAGGCTGTGATGCAGCCAATCAACATACTCTCCATCACACATCTATAGAAAATCACTAATCATTAAATTAATGCAACATGGGAGAACAAGCCATGTGTTGCTGCTGCAACATGTAGGACTTTGTGAACACTTTTGTCCAAGGTGGCTACATTGACAATTTGTGTATGTGGCTCAGGAAATCTGGCACTGTGTTGAGGAACTGGCATCCAAATTGCACAAAGCCAAAGAATGAGGAAGGGAGAAAAATCTGCATGCCCCACTTGCTTCAAGAAGCATCACATCCCTTAGATTAAAGGCTTTTGAATCAATGCATAGTCTTGGGCAAGTAAGAAGTTATGGGGATCTAAGAGTTAACATTCCAAGACCTTAGTGTCTGCATTTGCACAACAAATCTGAACCTTATGCAGTGTGTGTGGATACTGCAAGAGGGACAAGCAAACTGACATCAGCATTGTGACAGTGGAAGCCATTCATTAGGAGTTAAAAGCAATGTAGATGCAGTGGATGGCTGTTTAACTAGGGGTTAAAAGGTTTAGTTGTCTAGCAGGGCTAATGGAGGAAGAAGAGATCCAAAGGTTTCATTGTCTACCAGGGACTAAGACTTAGTTGCTTATGAGGGCCAAGGAGAAGAGGGGGAGAATCCAACTGTCATGATCAACGATGCTACCAACTACATAAGTAGGATTTTTTAAAAAAAAATCAACTACTGATAAGAGTTCAAACAATTAGGGGCTAAAATAAAAGGAAAAACATTATTATCTGAGAGATATGTAAAATGACCAAGGTTAGGGCTTATTATAGGATCAGGGAAATGAATGCAGATCAGGGATTGGTGTAGGAGAGGCAAGTTTCCATTTGAGGAATGTTGGCACCAGTATGAAGAAAGGAGAGAGCATCCTGCTGTGGCAGACTATGCCTGAAATATGCTGGGAGCAGAGTTCTGGCAAATCAAGTAACTAAATCAAGGGAGTCAGAATGGATTTTAAATAAAGATGTTGGAGGCAGGGGCAAGGGCCATCCCAGTGGAGGGAAATCTAGAATGCCAGAGATTAACTAAAGGAAACAGATCCAGAAAAAATATGAAATAAGAGTAAACAGATTATGTCAGGAAGGAAAAGGACAGCATTTACAAATAGGGTTCAATAAGTACGCACGACAATGCAACTAAGTCCCAAGTACAAAATTAGAACGCTAGGAGAATAAGAGGTGCTGCATTTAAGTATGCAAAGTATTTGTAACAAAGTGGACAAATTAACAACACAATTCAGTATAAATGCACACAATGTTATTGCCATTATGGAGACCCGGCTGCAGAGTAACCAAAAATAAGAGTTAAATATTCAGGGGTATTTGATAATTAGGAAGGACAGGTAAAATGAAAAAGAGATAGAATGGCTTTGTAGTGAATTATCAAGCCAGTACAATAGGGAAAAGGATTTTAGTTCAGAAAATGAAGATGCGCAATCAGTCTGGAACAAAGGAGCTCCACATAGTTGTCTACTGGCCTCATGGCAGTAGCAGGGGAAGAATATCCACAATAAAACTCAATTCTTGAAGAGTGCACATAATGTTATTTTGGACCTGTATGTTGAGCAGCCAACCTGGGAACAGACTATCCAATGCAGGGCATTATTAATGAACCTTTCCTTGTTGCAGAATCTTGTACTAAGGGAGCCATTAAGGAAGAATGACAGTAAGAGATAGAAATTTTTAATAAGATGGGAAGTGAGGCAAATTCAATCTGAAACTAGGGTCCCAAATCAAGGCAAAGGAAACTATCATGGAATGAATCGCAAGTGATAGATTGGACTGCTTAAAATCCATCTCAGTGGACAAGCAATGTCCACTGCATTCAATGAAGGATTACAGAAGGACCTAATAATCTTTGTCTGGCACAAAAATATCTGCTGCTTTCTGCATCCAGTTAAACTGCTTTTTCACGCATGTTTCCAAACTGGAAAATATCATTTGAGCACAAGGTAAAGGATTCAATTGCCATGACCAAAGTAGAAACAAACATTGGTACTAATGAGGGAGTTTGATAACCTAGGGACTAAGTTGCTAAGCTTGAACTCAAGTCTCTGCTAAGTTGCCTAATTTCAGTAACTACAATATGCAACCAGTGCCATGGTGCATACAGCAACCAGGTCAAATCCCCTTGCTTAAAGGGAATTAAAAAAACTACCTTCAAACCTCATCTCTGGTAAGAATTTCAATATGCATTTGAAATTCTCTGTCAGCTGGAGAATCAAGAAACAGGGAGAACAATCTTAGGTGGGGCATTAAACAGTGAGGAAAGGGGGAAGCTCCTTAATTCAGAGGACCGTAAATGTTTAGAACTCTCACTAAGGACTGAGTGTTGAATAAAACCATTGATCGGAAAGTGAAGGCTAGCATGAAGATTATCTACCATCACAGTGAGCAGAGAAAAAAAATCTTTTGAGGGGGATCATGAAACTCCTAGGCCACACACATCCTCAGCATAGTGATACTTTTATCTGAATGATCAGCACATGGCTTCTTCAAGAATCTATCAAACTAAGTCATTTCTCTTAACGGAAAGGTGTGATCAAAATTAGCAACATTGATCAGAATATTAAAGCAATTATCAATAAGCAAGTTAAATGTTTAAAATAGTCAAATTTGATAACAAAATTCTCCTCAAATTTACAGTTTAATCTGAGTGCATATTTAATTAGCAGGTTTATGAAGTGATGGGAGTCTGCATTCTTCTCCTATTACTTCAAGATTTTGCTCACTCAAAAAAAAACCCAAAATACACGAATAATGGGGGGAAAAGATGAACAAAGCCAATAATTTTCTGAAAATCTTTTGTGAGATTCAAAGGTAGAACTCACCTGGATTCCGAACAGCAAGTGTGATCATTTGGTGGAGATTTGGTTGACTTACTGTACCAGAATTTGCCAAAGGTACAAGTTGGATAATCTGGCCATTTGGGTGTTGGAAGAGTTTCCCAACTGGATATCTGAGGGGCTGCAGTATCACCTTCTGCCCAGGTGTGAGCTGCAGGTTCTGGACAGGCCGGACAGGAAGGCCAGACTGCACTGGTAACGAAATGAGCTGCGATTCTTCAGTTTTTGTAGCTTTAGGCAAATCAGGGGTAGAGTTGGACGTTTCAGGATGTTTAGATAACCCTGTCATAAGAAAATGCAATATAAATGCATCAAGTACTGTGACTCACTAATCGCTAGTCTGCTTGGTTAAAATAATATCTTTTAATCCTAAAGAGGAATATTAAACTCCACAACAAAACTTAATTGATTGCACGCAAAATGGATTATCAGATTGGGGGTAAGGTACCAAGGAGTCAGTGACTCCTGTGGAATCATTACCCTGCCAGTCTTAGAGCAGAAAGAAATGCCTGAGGAACTGGAAAGCAAGAAGTAGTTGCCAAATCCTTCACCATAAGGAGAGCCAATTGTCAGTGAAGACTGCTGGCAAACATGGAGCAAGACTTCTAAATCACCACCCTGAGCAATACATTCATTGCAGATCATTGGAATACTGAGGAGGTCAAAAAACCAATGATGCTCCCGGCTAAATTTCATTATTTGGAGTTTGGGAGCATGGTGGGTATGAATGGAAGAGCAATGAATAATGAATAAATAATCTAATGCTCCAGGATTATACCTAATTGTCAGCATCGATAGTCTTCTGCCTAACAAAAACATGAGAAATAAAAGTATGAATAGGATACTTGGCACTCACATTCAATAAGCTGATTATTTTTGTCTCAGTGTCACTTTCTTGTGCTAATTCCATTTTCCTCAAATCTCTTCTCAGAATATCTATCACTTTACTGAAAATACTCAGTGACTGAACCTCCAGAGCCCATATTCATGGAGAATTCCAGAGAAATTGTCTTTTCTCTGTCACAAATAGAGAATAAAGCCCTTTCATTCGCTAACATAGAGTATGGAAACAGGTCATTTGGCTCAGTGAGTCTGTGCTGACTATCAAACAATATCTTAAACTGATCCTATAATGATCCCAGTCTGTAGCCTTCTCATCTACTCCACCTCCAAACACACTAGAGGTAATTTACACTGTTCAATTAAACTATCAACCTGTTTGTCTTTCGGATACCAAAGGAAATTGGAGCATCTACAGGAAACCCACACAAAAGATGAACAGGCAAACCCAAAGTAGAAGGCACACAAGGTCAGGACTGAACCCTGTCTCTGCAGCTCTTCTACAACTTGAAAGAACATGTACCTTTCAGAAAGATGTTTCTTCTTGTTCTATACTCAGACAATATAGGCTTAAACAGCTTAACCTCTCCCCTTGTGACAAATCCAACATGCCAGGAATTAAATCTCTAACAGTATTAAAGATTATAAATGCTCTCAGTTCAGGCTTTTTAAACTAGTGAACTAGCAATTGGTGGTACCAACTCCATTGACGACTCACAAGCATATTTTGACAGTTCTCCATTTATAAAGAATAAGGATAGGAAGAAAAGAATGAAACGGACAGAAGTTATTGAGAGGGAGAACCAAATAAAGGTGCAGCAATACTATAAAATTCAACAACAACAGTGCTTTGGGAATCCATCCTGAGACTTCTATTGTTTTAGGTGAATAGTAAACAATTTAGAACAAGGACAGAGATAAAGTTCACTTTGATACAAGAAGCTGATGATAGTCCATGCCTATCAGTTTTAATAGGATAGTGTTCATATATAGAAAGAATAAACAGATATAATTTCAGAGGTTGCTCAGTCTGTTGACTGTTAAGCTGAAATGAATGTTAAACTTCTAGATGTTTTAAATTCTTCTTAAATGAGTGAGTGAAGACTATGCATAGTGAATAGAAAGTGATAGAAAGTAACAACCCTACAGTTGTCCATCTTGCAAAAATTATCTTCTCCAGTCTCACCTCACAGATGCATTGTAAAAAAAAACTAGAGAGTTAAAAGCAGCATTATGTACTTAAAATATGGCGTTATGATAGAGTGATAAATGAAACCATGATCCATACCGTGCAGCAACAGGCCCATCAGCCCAAATGGTCCATGCTGGCCAAGAATCCCATCTAAGCTAGTCACAGTTGCCCACATTTGTCCCATTCCCTCTAAACCTTCCCCATTTATGTTCTTGACCAGGTAGTTTCTTCAAATTGCTGTTGATGTATCTGCCTCAACCACTTCTGCTGGTAGCTCATTCTATATACTGACAGCTTTCTGGGTGAAAAGGTTACCTCTCACGTTCCCATTAAATCGCAACTTCTCACCATAAACCTATAGCATTTGTTCTTGGTTCCTCAACGCAGAGGAAAAAGACCGAGTGCCTTCAACTGTGTTTTGCCTCTCATAATTCTATACACTTCTAAGATCATCCCTCATTTCCCTACAAGGTCCCAACTGCTTAACCTCTCTCCATAACTCAGTCCCTGAAGTCCCATCAACATCCCCGTAAAACTCCTCTGCACTACTTACAGCTTAAAGGCATCTTTCCTATAGCAAGGTGGCCAAAATAGAGTGCAATATTCAGTGACAGGGCTGATTACTACAGCATAATATCCCAACTTCTATTCTCAATGCCTTGACTAAGGTCAGTATTCCAAAAGCCTCCTTCACCAGCTTGTCTACCTGCGATGCCACTTTCAGGGAATCTTAAGGTCTTCCATAAAAGTGAAGATATGAGTATTTTTTAATGCATTTTCATCCCAAGTTAAAAATGATCACTGTGGAAGATAGTGCATTCTTTTTCAGCGCTGTATTGATCAGATACACCCAGTAGTATACAGCCCTATTTTTAAATAAACTGATTCAAATTTCATAACCTTATATCCATGTTGCTCAAATTCAAGCTTACCTGGAGAGTCGTCTGCCATTGAGAGAATCGTTGTATTTGTTACAGGAGTAACAGCTGAGGTAGAAGCACTGGGGAGAATCAATTTTGTTATTGTTTGTGTTGTTCTCACTCCTAAAACACTTGCAGATATAACAGCAAGAGTAGAACTTCTTGCTGGAGTTTCAACTGTGCTAGCAGTTACAATACTCTCTTCTCCAATTCTTATTGTTTCTGGGATTCCATAGAATTGTGACTCGTCTGCATCTGTAGTCTCAAAGCTCTTTAATAAATGGGATCCAGCATTTGTGCTTACTGCATCAACTGAAGTGCTCTTTTCTGATGTACCAGTTATTAATGGGGGAATACCTGTTGTTGCATTCATGTTGACTCTGCATAATAGAGTACCAAGCTGCTGGTTACTGGACACGGGTTCCAATGAACTGAAACATGATTTCGTTTTCCCCACATCTCCAACTTTATTTATTACGAGATGAGTGTAGTTGTCAGGAGCAGCATAGTTCCCTGTAAACAGAAAAGACAGACACAGAAGAATTCTTAAGTATAACCAGGATGTGATCAATTATTCATTTTAAAAGCCAAGGTACATATATAGAAGGAAACAGAATGCCTATTAATTAGTATGATCTTTATGTGACTCTTTCCAATTATCCCCTTTTCTGATAACATTGCTAAATCTTATCGAGGTATGTATGATGAGTGGCACCATTATTCAGAGCTTCAAACATTCATTAACAGACAGTGAAATGGAGACCAGGCAGGAGAATACTTTCTTTGGAATACTCCTTGTAAAGCACAAGAAATGCTCCCCGCAGCCCCTCAATAAAACATTCATATTCATTACATCAATCATATCAACTGACTGTTGCAGGCTACAAGCCCAGCTTAAGCCCATCCCGCAAACACATTAAGTGCCCCCATAGCTTTCTCTTGACTGCCACCCGTTTCAAACCTATTGTCTTGAGAGGCCCAATTTTTCCCTGCAGGTTGCCAGTTTTCATGTTCGGCATGCTATAACTGGCCATCCCATAGCATCCTGTGAAGTTAACTGGCTTCTGGGCAGAAACAAAGCCAACTATTTGTGTCTTGCTAACTGGCTTTCCAGGAAATATTCCAATAAAACACATTCTCCTGTTACATATCTAGTGCAATGCATTTAAGAGAACACTACCTTTTCTCTCTCCGTAGACAAGGCAGAGCTGTACTATACCAACCAAAATCAAAACTAGGAGCCTTATGACCTACACTGTTTTGCTCTTCATTGGATCAGAAAGGAAATCACTTCTTGGTATAAAAAATTCAGATGCCACAAATCCAAAAAGTTCCAAACAAACAACTCCAGCTTTTAATAAGTCATGTCCTAGCCATATTTCATCACAAGATTTTTCTTCCCAACTGTAGGTTAAATTAAAGTGTTGGCTAACAAATGAAATCATAGATCATTCCACTGCCACTAAGGAAATCTTAACAGCTTGGTTGGCACTGAGTTGTTTTCAGTACTCTGAGCCATCTACCACATGTTAACATCTGAAGCAAGAACTGAAGATTATTACTGCTATGATTTCTTGCTCAAAAATATTTTATTAGTACATTTTAAAAATATACTCTTGGCAAAAAAATTTTGCCAAGCTCACCTTACCTTTGGTCTGGTCAGAAGGCACAGCATTAGTGTCATCTCTTGAAACTTCACTGGCAGGGTCTGTAGTACAAGAAGTCGTGTGTTTTGAGGGTAAATCAGCAGAGATTGATGAGGCAGCCATACTAGAAGTGAACCATTTGACTGGTTCAGCTGATTTTACATTCTTTTTGAGGTTAGCTATCACCCAATTCACTGGATGAAGAGCTCCAACCTGTCCTAGAGTCAGCTTTGTATCACCACTGGTACTTCTGGTAAACTAATCAAAAGATATAATAAAACACACAAGAAAAACAATCAGAAAACCATCACATATAAATTAATGTCAACAGAACCCCTTTTATACGCGAGAAGGTTTAACAAGTTACATGTTCCAAGGTGAGCACATCTACATGAAATGTTGCTGTAGAAAATCAGCATCCATCATCAAATATCCTCACCACCCAGGCTTTTCTCACTGCCGCCATCAGGTAGAAGGTACAGGTACCTCAAGACTCACACCACCAGGATCAAGGACAGTTACTACCCCTCAACCATCAGGCTCTTGAACAAAAGGGGGTAGCTATACTCATTTAAGGACTTTGTTACATTATTTCATGCTCAATATTAACTGCTATTTACTTATATCTGCATTTGCAGTTTGTTTACAGATAACAGTTTCTGATGTTTACAGTTACTGTTCTAGAGATTGGCTAAGTAGGCAAGCAGAAAAAGTATCTCAGGTTTGAATGTGGTGACATATGTGTACTCTGATAATAAATTTACTTTGAACTTTGAAGTTCTATTTTACTTATTTTTTATTTTACTTGAATACAAATCAGTTCAACACAACATTCATGACCAACTTCAAGAGCATTAAGATGAAAATAAAATGTTGGTCTTGACAACAATGCTATATCCCATGAAAGAAAACTAAACTGCTCAATACCTGCATCAAACCATTTTTCCGAGCAGTTGTATCAGAAGCAGCCTTCTGCTGGCTAGCCACTGTCGAGCCTAATTGAATTATGGTTATCTCCTTGCTCCCCAAAGTACTGTTGGCAGGTATTCGTAATTTTTCTTTTGGTGCAATTGGTCTTAAGTCAGTCAGCTTCAGTCCAGAAGATTTGGAAGCAGTTTGAACAGATATATTGCAACCCGAGTTTTTGACATCTTCCTCTTTATCAGCAGGCTGAGTAATCTTTACTACAGAACTAGAAATGTGTGTATTTCCAGGTGGAGCATCTAGATCTTTTCCACGATTTGAAGCAATTTCAACAAGGAAATTGCCAATTCGTATTTTCTCCGAAATTCCCTTATTAGCAGTATATCGAGCAAGAACTTCAAGAATATTTGTGCGTTCTGATTCCCAGTTACAATCCGAAATAATCTCAATGAGTTTGGATGTATTTTTTATCTGCCCTGTTGATGGTGGTTCTTTTGGATCAAAGCAGGAACTTTCTCCTTGAGGACTGTTACAGCGTAAAGGTGAATCCGTCTTCTCTTCTGTCTTCCATTCGCACTTCTGAACACCATTCGGTGATGTTGAGCTGTCCTCCAAACCATCCATTTTCTCAGGATCTGATTCTAGACAAGACAAAGAAAAGTGAATTTTTTTGTGAAGAATTGTTCACAAGGCTTGGGGTATGCATATAAAACACCTTGCAAAATAGTTAACATCTTTATGTAAAAGGCTAAATAATGAAGATACAAGACACCGTAGATCAGGGGTGTCAAACTCATTTTAGGTCACGGGCCGGATTGAGCAAAATGCAGCTTCATGCGGGCCGGATCAGTCGGACGTGTGTGAACGCAGCTTTCGTTGCCTCCGTTTTTTCAGCCTGCTCTCATGTGTCTCAGTCTCTGCTATAACTACAAAGTGTTTCACTTTACAAATTCCGTTTCTTATGAAGAAGACTGCCGAGCAAGACTGCCGAATAAACACTAAAATCCCTGAAAACCTGGTACCTGAATAAACTCAGCATTAGCCATATCATACGCCATAGGCGCTTCGATTACTGGGGCCAGCTTTAATAGTAATTAGATATTATCTCGCGGGCCGGATTTGGCCCGCGGGCCTTGAGTTTGACATATATGCCGTAGATGCTGAAATCTGAAGCAACACATCTACTGGTCAAGCAGTATCTAAAGAAGGAATTTTTGTTGAAACCCTCATCAACTTGAAATGTCAAAGAATTTCAAAGAATCAAAGGTTCGACAGTGAGAAACTTCTATTTATAACCATAGTTATATAGTTATGCTGTGAGATAACTTTGACACCCAAATACTTGTGGATTCTACCTTATCAGTTAAATGACTCATAAAAGGTTTAATGCTGTGTTGGATTCAAGGAAAGACTTGGCCTGTTGCAGTGGTTTACAACACATTATCCTTAATGTCCATCTTCCAAATCACTTAAGGAAAAGGTACAAGGTACATTGCATTTCAGAGCTTCATTCATAACAAAGCAGGGCAGCATACAAGCACAGGTCAGAAAACACAAGGTATCTCTCACTATTCAACAGTCAAGACCAGTCTAAGGATGGCACTGCTTGCATTGATGGCCTGTAGATCCAAGTGCTGAGAGATTCCGTTAGAATGCCAAGATGTAAGTAACTTTGTGGAAAGTCTACTCAACTGATGAGAGTAAACTGGAAGCAAATGCCTAAGCATGCTTACTAAATTGATAAGCCTGTAGTGCCAAATGATATGGTACAAACTGCTGACATACAAGATGTGTACCAAAATGCAGGCAAGTTATTTAAATGAAAATTCTTACCTTTGCTGGGTTTACAGTCACTGCAGCACTTTAACTTGCATGCTGCAACTGCCGAATTGTCATTTACTTTACTGTTTCCCTATAAACAGAAAAAGCACTCATGAATAATTATTCTTAGGAGTTTATCTAGTGACAAGAATTTCCAATGTTTAAACAAAAAGATAAAACTATAAATTTAAACAAGATTCTATCTTGCTATTGACACAACCTAGTCTGGTTATGCTAAAACCATTTAATTTCCCATAGCATTACTTATGAACTGCACATCATTTTACAATATGATATTTGTATTTGCATTTACAGATGCTTCAGACAAACCATCAGCCACGGGTCAATAGGCACATTCTCAGAAAGTTAATACCTTCAAACCCTATTACAAGGGCCTCAGCAAAAATTCTAGTACAGCATTGAATGAGGCCACTATCTTTTAATATAGATTATCAGCCCAATTTTCCAAAGACATTTGTAAAAATTCAGAGGTCAGTTAGTTGCACTTCTCCCTTAATTACAAGAAAAGCCATTTTTCCTGATAATGAAGTAATTGGGAGATCAGTTTCAATGAAGATGTTATGACAGGTCTTTTAGTTTTGTTTTCTTTTTCTGCCTTTAGCAGATAGAATCTAATTATCTCAATGCCTGACCACATATTCTTCTTATCATTTCCATTCTCATTTTCTTTCTCTCATTCATTCATTCTGAGAGTTATGTGCTGTTGAGAATTAGGGAAGTTAAAATTTTCAAGTACCCAGGCCAATAATTGCTATCACAACGGATAATAATAATAATGATGATGATGATGATGATGGCATGTCTAAGAACAGCTGCAATATGCACTAGAGAAACAAGTGATTAAAGGGCATGGCAGGGTTAGAATTTTTCTTGGGACTTGAATCTGGATCTTGGGGGGGAGAAAAAAAAATCAATTTTGAAGTCAAAATCAGTTTTGTAGGGCAGAAGTAGATTGTTAGTAAACAAAGACCACAGCTCTCCTCGACCACTGCTAACTACCTGTTGCAAGATACATCTGACAATTTATCTTTTGCTATTTAACTGATCACAGACTTTAGTTCTGTCCTTTGTTCTTTCTCATTTTCTTAATTCTGATTAAATATCGATCCACAAAAACCATCTACTGCTTCTCTCCACATTTTCTGTTTAAAGTGCATCGTCCTGATTTAAAATCAAAAATATGCAATATTTTATGCTGATCTTGAAGGCAAGACCAACAGTCATTGCCCTCTTGAACTGCAACATGCCATTTGGTGAAGGCCTTCCCATGTTATTGGGCGGATAATGACAGCATTTGAAGATGGCGGCTGAAGAACACCTGGGGCTTGGTTGATGTGATTTTTTGTGGAATTAAGTCCAGACAGTGTAAAACCTTTCTTTGACTTCTGCTGGCTCAATCAGATGCTTCTTTGCTGTTAGTAACTGTCTGGAGTTCAGCTTTTATCTATATTTGAACGTGTGCTGGAAGTTAAGGAAAACGCCAAGAGGCCTTGGCAAATATCAGACTGAACTCTGATGAGCAGGTAATCAGAAAGTAAATGGTTCTTCTCAGCATTGTCGGTAACATGTTCTACCACTTTATAAGCGGTTAACATTAGAATGACAAGGCACCACTCATCTGCAGTACGAGACATGAGTTTTTCCACCCTTCATTGAACAGGGGTTCATCTCTGGCATTGAGGCTCATGCTAGAATAAGAACTTTATTGACCCATAAGGTTATAAATTGTAATAGAATGCAGTTCTGCTTCTATTCAAGTTCCTTATGGTTGTCCAATTTTGAGCTACCAGATTTGTTCCAAGGGGATTTGTAGTTATAGGAAATTCCATCGTGAGGGGAACAGACAAGAGATTCTGCGAGCCAAACAAGGATACCCCGATGGTATGTTGCCTCCCTGGTGCCAGGGTACGGGATGTCTCAGATCTGGTCCAGAGTATTCTGAGGAGAGAGAGCGAGCAGCCAGAAGTCCTGGTACATGTTGGTACCAATGACTTAGACAGAAAAAGAGAGGAGGTCCTGAAGGAAGATTACTGGGAGCTAGGAAGAAAATTGAAAAGCCAGACCTCCAGAGTAATAACCTAAGGATTACTGCCTGAGCCATGCACTAATGAAGGTAAAAATAGCAGAATTAAGCAGATGAATGTGTGGCTAAGTAACTGGTGCAGGGGGCAGGGCTTCAAATGCTTGAATCATTGGGATCTATTTTGAGGGAGGTATGACATACAAAAACAATGGATTACACCTGAACTCAAAGGGTACCAATATCCTGGCGGGATTGTTTAAAATAACTGTTAGAGAGGGTTTAAACTAAGTTGGCAGGGGGAAGAAAACCAGGGTGTTAGGGTTGAGGAAGAGGAAAATAGAAATAAGTCAAAGATACTGTGCAGCCAAGATGGCAAGAAGGACGGGCAGGTGAATACAGGATAATTTGCTGTGCGATAGAAATATAGCAAAATCGGTAACAGGTACTGATTTAAGTGTAAATGCATGCAGCATTACTAATAAAGTGGATGACCTTATTGTACAGGTTAAAAGACATGACATTGTGGCCATCACCGAGTCATAGCTAAATGATGGATGTGATTGGGAGCTGAATGTCCAAGGATACACAGTGTATAGGAAAGATAGGAAGGTAGGTAAAGTGGGTGGTGTGGCCCTGATGGTAAGCAACAATATCAAATCACTAGAAAGAAGGGACATAGGATCAGAAGAGGAAGAATCCCTACGGGTCGAGTTAAGAAATGGCACGCGAAAAAGACACTAATAGCAGTTATATACAGGCCTCCAAACAGCAGCTGGGATGTGGACTACAAATTGCTGCTGGAAATAGAAAAAGTGTGTCAGAAGTAAATTGTCAAGATAATTCTGGGGGATTTTAATATGAAAGTGGATTGGGAAAGTCAGGAAGGTACTGGGTCTCAGGAGAGGGAGTTTGTAGAATGCCTACAGGATTGCTTTTTGGAGCAGCTTGTCCATAAGCCCATCAGGGGATCGTCTGTTTTGGATTGGATGCTGTGTAATGAACCTGAGACGATTAGGGAGCTAGAGGTAATGGAACCCCTTCTAAGTAGTGATCACAGTATGATTGATTTCAGTTTCAAATTTGAAAAGGAGAAGCTGGTATCAGGTGTATTGATATTTCAGTGGAACAAAGGAAATTACAGTGGTTGAGAGAGGAACTGGTCCAAGTTGATTGGAAAAGTAAGCTAGATGGAGGGACAGTAGAGCAGAATTGGATGAAATTCCTACAAGAAATAATGAAAGTGCAGGAAAAATATATTCCAAGAGAAAAGAAAATCATGAATGGAAAAATGACACAAATGTGGCTAATGAGAGAGGTTAAGGCTAAAATAAAAGCAAAAGAGACGGCATACAAGGAAACAAAAATTAGTGGGAAAACTGAGGACTGGACGACTTTTAAAAACTTACAGAAGTAAACTAAGGAAGTCACTAGGAAAGAAAAAATGAATTATGAAAGGAAGTTGGCAATTAACATAAAAAAGGATACTTAAGAGTTCTTTTTAGATATATGAAGAGTAAAAGAGTGACATGGGTAGATATAGGACCGATTGAAAATGATGCTGGAGAAATTATAATGGGTAACAAAGAGATGGCAGAGGAACTAAATGAGTATTTTGCATCAGTCTTCACAGTGGAAGACATGAGCAACATACCTGATAGCCAGAGGTCTCAGGGAATAGAATTAGGTACAGTCAAGATTACTAGAGAAAAAATGCTTGGGAAGCTAAATGGACTAAGGATAGATAAGTCTCCTGGACCGGATGAAGTGCATCCACGGGTTCTGAAGGAGGTGGCTTTGGAGATAGTGGAGGTATTGGAAATGATATTCCAGGAATCAATAGACTCTGGCATGGTTCCGGAGGACTGGAAGGTTGCAAATGTAGTTTCGCTGTTTAAGAAAGGAGGGAGGCAGCAGAAAGAAAATTACAGACCTATTAGTCTGACATTGGTAGTTGGAAAGTTATTGGAGTCGATCCTCAAGGACGAGGTTATGAAATACCTCGAGGTGCATGACAAGATAGGCCCAAACCAGCATGGTTTCATGAAGGGATGATCCTGCCTCACCAACCTATTGGAATTTTTTGAGGTAATCTCAAAATAAGGTTGACAAGGGAGAGGCTGTGGTCGTTGTGTATTTGGATTTTCAAAAGGCCTTTGATAAGGTGCCGCATAAGAGGCTGCTTAATAAGATGAGAGCCCATGGAATTACAGGAAAGATATTGGAATGGGTGGAACATTGGCTGATAGGTAGAAAGCAAAGCGTGGGAATAAAGGGATCCTATTCTGGTTAGTTGCCGGTTATTAGTGGTGTTCCGCAGGGATCGATGTTGGGGCTGCTTCTTTTTACACTATATTATCGATGATTCAGATTATGGATTAAATGGTTTCGTGGCTAAGTTTGTGGATGACACCAAGACAGATGGAGGGGCAGAAAGTGTTGAAGAAACAGAAAGAGAGACTTGGTCAGTTTAGGAGAGTGGGCAAAGAAATGGCAGATGAGATACCATGTTGAGAAATGTACGGTTGTACATTTTGGAAGAAGAAATAATTGGGCAGATTATTAATTAGATGGGGAGAAAATTCAAAAATTGGAAGTGCAAAGGGACTTGGGGGTCCTCGTCCAGGATACCCTAAAGGTTAACTGCCAGGTTGGATAGGCAGTAAGGAAAGCAAATACAATGTTGGCATTCATTTCAAGAGGAATAGTGTATAAGAGTAAGGAGATGTTGATGAGGCTCTATGGGGCACTGGTGAGACCTCATTAGGAATACTGTGTGCAGTTTTGGGCCCCCTATCTTAGAAGGGATGTACTGATGTTGGAGAGAGTTCAGAGAAGATTTACGAGGATGATTCCTGAAATGCAGGGGCTAACATATAAGGAACGTTTGTCAGCTCTTGGACTGTATTCATTAGAGTATAGAAGAATGAGAGGGGATCTCATAAAAACATTTCAAATGTTGAAAGAGTTGGACAGAGTGGATGTGGAAAGGCTGTTTCCCTTTGTGGGTGAGTCCAGGACAAGAGGCCACAGTCTTAGAATTAGAGGGTACCCATTTGAAACAGAGATGAGGAGAATTTTTTTTAGCCAGAGGGTCATGGATTTATGGAATTCATTGCTACATACAGCTGTGGAGGCCCAATCATTGAGGGTGTTTGATAGGTATCTAATTAGCCAGGGTATCAAGGGATATGGGGAAAAAAACAGAAATTGGAACTAGATGGGAGAATAGTTTAGCTCATGGTGGAGTGGTGGAGTAGACTTGATGGGCCGAATGGCCTACTTCTGCTCCTTTGTCTTGTGATTGTGATCTTGTAGTGTCCCAGAAACTATATCTTCTGGCGCTACATTACCAAGCAGGTCAAATATCTTCACAGCACCTATAGTCAAGTTCTTGTAATCTCATAAATTTATAAGTTTTAAAAATTCATGATTCACTTCCTCTAAACTATAATTGTCACATGTAGTAAAAATACAGCAAGACCTTTTATTTGTGTGCCATCCTGTCAGATCATGCCATACACAAGTACATTGAGGTAACCAGAAAAACAGAATGCAAAGTGTTGTATTACAGCTACAGAGAAGGTACAGAGCAGATAACTCAGAAAATGCACCAACCACTTAACTTCTGTTGTCTGGTCATCTTCCCACATGAATCCAGGTAAACTCACAAACAACTAAAAATACTTTATAGCTTACTGTACCTCTTTACAGCATTGTGTAGGACTGCAAGTGCAGGTTAATGACTTTCCAGCATCCTTGCGTTCAAAGACACGAACACGTGCACAGGTCATCATATTCTCAAAATACCAGTACACAGGACCCTTCTCATCAACCTCGAATAAGGATAAAAACAAGAAAGACAAAATTAAAGGAAGCTTTCCTGGGCAATGACATGCATATTTCAATACGCATTAATTACATGAACAGTTATCTCCTGTGCAACATTTCATGAAATATTTTTATATTTTAATAACTGCAAATAACCAAACAAATTGCTGGAGGTGAGTTACTATATCAGGAAGCCAAATTGTAATAATTTGAGATACAGGTGCCCCCCGCTTTACGAATGTTCGCTTTTACAAAAGACCTACATTAATAATCTGTTTTCGCATTACAAAGAGGATTTTCGCTTTTACAAACATTTTTCCCATATAAATTAACGTTTCTTCACTTTACGCCATTTCAGCTTAAAAAAGGTTTCATAGAAACGCTCTATCTTTGTAAAAGGCGGGGGGGGGGGGGGGGGGAAACACCTGTACAGCACGGAAAAGGCTCTTGCAGCACTTTAGTTGTAATGCCCAGCAACCCCCAATTTAATCATAGGCCTAATCACAGGAATATTTACAATGACCAATTAACCTATCACGTCTTTGGACTGTGGGAGGAAACTGGAGTACCCAGAGGAAACCCGCATGGTTATCGGGAGAGCATACAAACTCCTTACAGGCAGCAGCAGGATTTGAACCTAGGTCACCTGCTCTGTAAAGCGTTGTGCTAACTACTATACTATCATGCCGCCCTAATGGAATTACGTAACAACTATAATCAATGTTTGTTATCCATGGTATAATGTTGCGGTGTTTACCTTTAAGCAGCAACACTGCTTTGGCCTTCAAAAGGGATAAACAAGGTTTTATGCATACTATTTCTAAGAAGCATTGTAAGATATTTGTAAAATTATTTAGAGCTGCTGCAAAGCATCTTACTAAATTTAGACAAAATATTTACTGAAAGGGATCTGATGAGCCAATATGGGTTCATAAAGCAGAGGCCAATCTGGTGTTCTCTGAGACTTAAAGGTGCAGATGTAACATACTAGAATTCCAGAACTTTGACATACATACTGCTAAAGATTTGTACTGAAAATGACAAAAGCCAGGAATCAGTGCTGGCTAATATATATAGAATCCAATATGATGTCATTAGTCTAGGAGATGGTGATCCATTAGATCTTAAAGAGAACTGCTTTAAGATTTCTTTTGTTTGATATATTGTACTGTGATCTGGAGCCAAGAGTCACTTACAGCCTAAATCTTTGATAATACTATTAAATAAAAGGTAGTGAACTGCAGATCCAAAAATGAATACCTGAATATTCTTGGGAATAGAGCAGAAATGTCACAGATGAAATCTACTGAAGTACTAAATAGATGCATTACAAACCTAAACAGACATTGTCAGGAGCTGGGGCTGAAAACTACACACAGCTCCTTCTCAGTTTGCTTTATTACTAGTTGTATTTTGTGCAAACTAATCTACAATACTAGGGAACTGTCTTAGGCACCCTAGATTTTATTACATAAATTTTGTTTTAGATTTTTTTTGGATTTTGAATTAGTGTGACAGTTAAAAGAGCAAATTTTAAATTTTCAAACAATCATTTTCCAAAAAATTTAAATGGTGCAGAATTTTTTGTATTTTGTTAAAGAAAGTAATATATTAAGTAATATAAACCTCGATTACTTTGCAGGTATATAGGAGAGTGCATGATTAACCAAAGATAACAAACAGGATGCTAAAGATCAATTACATAATAATTTGAATGAACCAAACTGATTAACTGAAACAGAAACAGATGTGGAAGGAATCAAACTGGCCAAATTACAACCAAACTAATATCTGAGGGTGTGGCAGATGCAACAGTTTAATCTTCAAATCATCAATTCTTACACCATGGCAAGAGTGAGCATAGCAACAAGACACAAGGTCATCCTGCATCAACAAGGTCTCTCCACAGTAGAAATTTTGTGGCAGGTAGGAGTTTCAAGATGTGCTTGCTGTCCAAGCTCTTCTGAAGAAGCACAAAAAAAACGGGAGAAGTTGAGGACCAGGAATGCAGTGGTCAGCAACGGAAACTGAGCGCAGCAGACGAGAGATACATCAAAACGACACTTTTCTAAATTATACCAAGTCCGGTGCTGCTATCAGCTCTGAATTCAGAGACCACTGAAACCCAAGTACAACCCTCTACAGTTCGGAGAAGTCTTGTCAGAAGTGGTCTTCATGGAGGAGTTGCTGCCAAAAAGCCATTCCTCCAAAGTGGAAGCAAAGCCAGGAGACTTGCATATGCACAGAAACAAAATGACTGGGTTGCTGAACAGCAGCAGCAAGTACAATGGACTGATGAGTCAAAATTTGAAATACTTGGCTCATACTAGAGGCAACTTGTTCATAGAAGAGCTGGAGAGTGCTACCTGGATGAGTACCTGCATCCAACAGTGACGCATGGAGAAGGTTCCTGCAGGTTTGGAGCTGCATTTCCGCAATGGAGTTTGTGATCTGATCAGAATTAATGGAATCCTCCATGCTGAGTACAAGCAGATTCTCATCCATCACATATACCATCCCTCCAAGTGGACCACAACTTTGTCGTGGTTTGGAGGCTTGCGTGCCTCAATGACCCAGAGAGCAATGTTGGCTAGAGTCAGGGCTATATGCTTTGGCTCTTGGTAGGGTCACCCATGCCAAACAGGTCAAAGGGTAGAGGCCAGATGAAGAGTGGTCCACCAGTCCTCAAGATTTGGGGGCTTTAACAACCTTGACTGGTGAAAACAAAATTGTTGTGGAAACAGCAGTGAACAATCCTTCTACATCTGAATGCAATGGTATTCTTGAGTCTCCACCCAGGACTTGCATGACCGAGTTAGTGACATGAAGAAGGAAGCCCTGACACCACCAAAAATGGAGGACCTTCACGGCTACCCTAAACACCAGTGCGTAATGGGCAGGAAAGAGTCACAATACCATCAGGGAGGTGTCTGATTGGTCTCAACTTCATTCTGCAGCAGGACAATGATCCCAAACACACGGCCAAGGTCATAAAGAACTATCTTCAGCAAAACAAAAAACAATGAATTCAACAGATAGTATGGCCTCCACAGAGCCCTGATCAACATTGAGGCTGTCTGGGATTACCTGAAGAGACAGAAGCAAGCAAGGCAGCCAATGTCTGCGGAAGAACTGTGACAGGTTCTCCAAAATGCTTGGAACAACCTACCAGCTAATTTTCTTATAAAACTGCATGACAGAGTACCTAAGAGAATTGATGCAGTTTTGAAGGCAAAGGGTAGATGTACAAGATATTGATTTGATTTAGTTTTTTTGCTGAGTACTGCTCTTTATAGTAATTTTTTCACATTTAGAAACTTTTTATTTCATTATTTTTGAAAGCATCTTCGCTTTTCTGATTTTTTTTTTATGTGCCTCAGACTTTTGGACAGTACTGCAGCTAATACTGTTACACAGCCTGACATATTCATGATAACTATAACAGTTTAGTCCTAATTAATCCGGCTCCTGAAAATTTCCTGATTTACCTCTTCCACAATTGAACTACCTTCACCATAACGCCACTAGTCATGTAATTGACAAAGTGCCCAGGAACAGGAAAGAAACTAAGTTTTGTAATGCTGCTGATACAGAATGATAAGAGTATACCATCTGCTCATACCTGATTCTTCCAGGTTCTTTATCAGTGGTTCTTACATATGCAAATGTACCAAAGAACAGGAAAATAAGCTTTTAGGCAGCATGTACCAGGAGATCCGCTTTCTCTCTAAATCTATAACTGGTCATTTGCTGCCATCTTTTGCCTAGTACTAATCCACGCCACAGTTACCTAAGACTTGACTACTCTGCACATTCATGACTAGTCTGCACAAATTTGAAGTTGTTCTGAAACTTCAAATCCCATATATTCATGCCTGTACTCAAAAAAACTCAGATTCAAATCAGAAATCCTCGATTTAAAAAAGGTATGCTGGTTTACAAACCCTACCAGATTCAAGCCTCTCTTTATTTTATCTCCTCAGCCCTCTGTAATACCTATACTTCTACATTCTTTCTTCCAAAAAATGTTTATAATCATTCTGCCAGTGATAGCATTGTATTGCGTAATAGGGCCCCAAACTCTGGAAGTCCCTCTGCAAAACCCTATTTCTCTGACTAACTCTTTCACATTAAATACACATCAAAATCTGACTCTCTGACCAAACTTAGGTTCATTTGCTTTCATACCTGGCCCATCATTAAGCTTTGTATTATAATATTTTCCTGGAACTTGCCTTGGATCACTTTACTCATTATAGGCTCTAAAGTGGTGTATAAAACTGCAAACACTGGCAAAGGAGGCATCTTTATTCAATACGTGCTAACCAGGTTGGCTGTGAAATCTAAAAACAGAAAATAATTTGCTGAACATCAATGCCAATACTGAGTACAAATATCACAGGTATTTTTTCTTTATGATTTTCATCCTACCTCAGAGAGCTTTGGTGAACTTGCAGGAGTTGACTCTTCTGGCAATGACTGAGTTTTATCTGCATGACAAGATTCTATGTGAGGTGCAGTATAGACTGGCTCAGGGTCTACTTCTCCCTCCTCGCGAACCCACATAGGATAAGAACGTATAGGTTGTTCTCGTGCAGGAATTGCTGCAGGGGGAAGGGAAGAAAAAATGGAAGACAGTTCTTATACCCATTCTTGAGCCCAACATTAGATAGACAGATGATACTTAATTGATCACAAAGAAAAATAGTGTCAACAGTAGCATTACAATTGCAGATATGAGAAAGAATTAAAAATGTTACCCCAAACACTTCCCCGGCTATAGGTTGACTCATTATAGAGCCTAATGGCCGAGGGTAAGAATGACCTCATATAGCATCCTTTGGAGCAGCATAGTTGTCTTAGTTTATTACTAAAAGTGCTCCTCTGTTCAGCCAATGTGGCATGCAGAGGGTGAGAAACATTGTCCAGAATTGCCAGGATTTTCCATTGGGTCCTTTGTTCTACCACAGACTCCAGTGTATCCAATTTGACTCCTGTAACAGAGCCAGCCTTTCTAATCAGTTTATTGAGCCTGTAGGCATCACCCATGTTGATGCCATTCCCCCAGCACACCACCACATAGAAGATTGTACTGGCGACAACAGACTGGTAAAATATGTGAAGGTGAGGCCTGCACACCCCAAAGGACCTTGGTCTCCTCCGAAATGACAGGCGACTCTGGGCCTTCTTGTACACAGCCTCTGTGTTGGTACTTCACTCAAGTCTGTTATCCAGGTTCACTCCCAGGTACCTGTAGGTCCTCACCACATCCACCTCATCACCATCAATAGAAATAGGCTTAGTCTTTCTAAAGTCCACTACCATTTCACTAACGTTGAGCTGCAGATGATTTAGCTTGCACCATTTGACGAAAGTACTCCACCAAGACTCTGTATTAATCCTCCTGAGTTCCCTTTATACACCCAACTATAGGTTGACTCATTATAGAACCTAATGGCCGAGGGTAAGAATGGCCTCATATAGTGTCATTAGAGAATTTCTTCAGATGACGTTACTCAGTGTTGTATCTAAAGTCCAAGGTATACAGATAAACAGGAAGGAAGCCAATACAGTCCCCTGTGGGGCCCCACTGCTGCTTATAGCCATATCTGACACACAGCTCTGAAGCTGCACAAACTGTGGTCTGCCAGCCGGGTAGTCCATTATCCAGGATACAATGCTAGTGCCAACCTGCATTGAACAAAACTTTTCCACCAGCAATGAGGGCTGTATGGTATTGAAGGCACTTAAGATCAAAAAACATGATCCTCACAATGTTGCCCTGCTTATCCAAATGGGGGTAGGCTCTGTTCAGCAGGCAAATAACAGCATTGTCAGCTCCAATGTACTCCTGGTAGGCAACTGCAGGGGATCAAGGGCTTATCTGACCAGGGGTTGGAAGTTAGCCAGAACCAACCTCTCTAGGGTCTTCATGATGTGTGAGGTCAGGGCTATTGGACTGTAGTCATTCAAGACTTTCTGTTGGCCCTTCTTGGGTACTGGGACCACACATGACGTTTTCCACACAGTCGGGACCCTCTCCAGGCTGAGACTCAGAATTACTATTGGGGCATAGGCCACTGGCAGCAGCTCAGCAGAGCCCTCTGTCCTGGGCCAATGACTGATCAGCCCTATAGCTTCCGCTTTCACCAAATGGCTTCATATATCTTCCAGGCGAAGATCTTTTGTCTCCCAGGTATGAAGACTTGATGTTCTTTGGTGCTTCTATAACTCTGGGTTTTTACGGGATAGATTTGCTAGCTCCATGCACAAACCACCTCCTTTTGCAGCCAGGCTTGAGCTGTCCATGGCGGAGTTTTACACCTTTTCAGTGTTTGCTGATAGATAATGCTTGGTTGGTACAAACTCACTTTGTTTCTTAACACTACAGGTAATCAACTGGGTGTAAGGATTTCTTGGCATAGCAATTAACGGTACTAATACTCATCCTACCAAGAAGAAGGACCTAAATTAAATATTACAATAAATACTATAATTTTAGTTTAATATTCTACATTGGGCCTGGCTGCCTGTTGTTCCACCTCTTAAGCATATCCAAAATGCCAAAATTTATAGATTTCTAGTCTTCTGGTATCTGTTTGGTATACAATAGAGTTTTCTAGTAGTCTTCCTTTCATATCTACCGTTCTTCTATATATAAAAATTAATCTACAACATATTTCAAATGCCTCGTCAGCATTGGGAATTTAAAGTTCTTCATTAATATTTTTATTTTTAACCAAAATAATGTGAAGTCCAAATGAATACATAACATGCAGTGGTATGCAAAGGTTTGGGCACCCTGGTCAAAATTTCTGATACTGTGAATAGCTGAGTAAAAGATGACCTGATTTCCAAAAGGCATAAAGTTAAAGATGACACATTCCTTTAATATTTTCAGCTAGATTTATTTCCATCTTTTATAGTTTCAAAATAACAAAGAAGTAAAAGGGCCCAAAGCAAAAGCTTGGGCACCCTGCATGGTCAGTACTTAGTAACACCGCCTTTGGCAAGTACCACAGCTTGTAAATGCTTTCTGTAGCCAGCTAAGAGTCTTTCAATTCTTGTTCGGGGGTTTTACGCCCATTCTTCCTTGCAAAAGGCTTCTAGTTCTCTGAGATTCTTGCATGCACTGCTCTTCTGAGGTCTATCCACAGATCTGTGATGACGTTTAGGTCAGGGGACTGTGAGGGCCATGGCAAAACCTTCAGCTTGTGCCTCTTAAGGTAGTCCACTGTGGATTTTGAGGTGTGTTTAGGATCATTAGCCTGTTGTAGAAGCCATCCTCTTTTCATCTTCAGCTTTTTTTACAGACGGTGTGATGTTTGCTTCCAGAATTTGCTGGTATTTAATTGCATTCATTCTTCCCTTGACCAGTGAAATGTTCCCCATGCCGCTGGCTGCAACACAAGCCCAAAGCATGATCGATCCACCGCGTGCTTAACAGATGGAGAGGTGTTCTTTTCATGAAATTCTGCACCCTTTTTTCACCAAACATACCTTTGTGGCCAGGAAGTTCTATTTTAACTTCATCAGTTCACAGGACTTGTTTCCAAAGTGCATCAGGCTTGTTTAGATGTTCCTTTGCAAACTTCTGACACTGAATTTTGTGGTGAGGATGCAGGAAAGGTTTTCTTCTGATGCCTCTTCCGTGAAGGTCATATCTGTGTAGGTGTTTCTACACAGTAGAACAGTGCATCACCACTCCAGAGTCTGCTAAATCTTCCTGAAGGTCTTTTGCAGTCAGATTTTTGCAATCAAGGTTCTGATTTGCCTTTCTAGTAATCCTACAAGCAGTTCTCTCGGAAAGTTTTCTTGGTCTTCCAGACCTCAACTTGATCTCCACCGTTCCTGTTAACTGCCATTTCTTAATTACATTACGAACTGAGGAAACGGCTACCTGAAAACGCTTTGCTATCTTCTTCTAGCCTTCTCCTGCTTTGTTGTCATCATTTATTTTAATTTTCAGAGTGCTAGGCAGCTGCTTAGAGGAGCCCATGGCTGCTGATTGTTGGGACAAAGTTTGAGGAGTCAGGGTATTTAAAAAGCTTTGAAATTTACATCCCTTGGCCTTTCCTAACGATGACTGTGAACAAGCCATAGCCTAAACAAGCTAATTAAGGTCTGAGACCTTGGTAAAAGTTATCTGAGAGCTCAAATCTCTTGGGACGCCCAAATTTTTGCATGGTGCTCCTTTCCTTTTTTTTCACTCTAAAATTGTACAAAACAAAAATAATACACTAATCTTGCTTAAAATGTTGAAAAGAATGTTTTATCTTTAACTTTATGACTTTTGGAGATCAGTTCATCTTCTACTCACTTAACTATTCTCAGTAACAGAAATTTTGACCAGGAGTGCCCAAACTTTTGCATGCCACTGTTCTCTAAAATAAATGGTAGAAAGGAAGAACATTAAATTATGTCTCCATCAAAGTACTAAAAAAAATCTTTGTTCTTCAAATATGGCAAGATGTTGAATGTCCACTTTGATCATAAATGACAATTTTGCAATTCATCAAAAGACCTCCAACAATTGAATGCTCTCCCCAGTAATGCACTGATGTGGCATAAAAATTTAGTGGTATGCAAGATTTAGCCACAGACTAAATGTGGTACAACATTCTTTCATACAGTGCACAGCTCACTTCCTGTTTCTTTCCACAGATACTGCCCCATTTGCTGAAATTTTCCTGCATTTGTTTTTATTTCAGATTTCAGCATGTGCAGTTTGTTTTTATTTTCATGGCCCACTTATTCTTGGTACATAGGCATAATGTAAACTTTCAGTCCTATTGAGTGCATTTCCAGGATATTCTTAACTTTGATTGCTAAACCTACTGATCAGGAACCAGTCATTTGCAATCTTGATAACCCAGTAAATTGAAAGATTGACGTTGAGGCTTCAGTCTATATGATTATGGTAAACCCCCTAGTAATGATGGTTGCTCCTTGGCTGACAACTGGCTAAAACAGCTGACATGGTGGGGAGGGATGGAAATGTCATATTAAAGTGGATAGAGACAAAAAAAAAACAGGCAGAACAGGAGGTGGCAACAAGTAGACAAGATTTAGCCAGTAAATTAAAAACTGAAATATTGAGGCATATATTCATACCACATGTATTTCAAGACTAGTAACTCAAGGAGTGGTGGGGGTTGGGGGGGTGGAGAGGCATTGTATCATGAAAGGGAAAAAAATTTGGTCAAGAAGACACATGCATATTTGAAAGTCTGTTATAGAAGCAACAAAAGTCTGCTCAAAAAATGCAGAAGTCTTGTTGCAACAAAGTAATTGATGAATAATCCTGCAACTGATTGAACTGGATATTGATGATTATTTCTCAGCCTTCTCCTGTTGGAAGTCAAATTTAAGACCAACTGAATGATTGCAAGGCCTCAAAATCCCATTTTATGTAATACAGTTGTGGAGCAGACTTCACTTCAAATCCTGTTGTCTCAAGAGGTGAAAACACCAATGGTTTCTTTCCACTCAATAAGCATCTAGTCTTTAAAACTAACAACTAATATGCAGACAGCTTGGTAATAAAATCCAAAATGACTACCTTTGAAAGATATCCGGGAAGCACGATTCTGGGCTTTTAGTCCAATAATCCTCTCCAGCCTAATATCCTTTTCAATGTTCTAAATGCATGGAACTTTATTAAAATAAACTGTTGTCTATTCTTATCTTGCATAACATTCTTGAACATCAAGCAAAATTTCTTTTTTGGTGGAACATACAGAACTTTAAGTATCACATGTATTGACATATTTTTGCATGTTAAGTCCGCTGTAAAATATTAAGAAAGGAATGTTTCATAGATGCAAGTAGCTTCAATCTTATTATGATAAGCGAGATTCATACAGAAAAGAACCATGTAATCTACCTGCAAATCATAAACAGACTTACATTTTCAAACTTGTTAACAAAATTACATTTTACTGGAGATAATTAATGCTGAGAAATGTTAATCCAGTTGCCACTAACCATATCGAACCATCTTCTTCCTTTTCCTCTTTTTGGCTCTTGGTTTCCAATCTTCATCTTCTGCCAATGCATCATAGAATATTAAATCTTCTCTGAGGGCTTTATTCATCTGCTTTTTACGTCTCGCAAATGACTTTAGCACCAGCACCTTCTGCTTTGGACATTTACAAGTCAGCATGCACTTTGGTTTGCGGCAATGATTGGGCGGCTGTTTCACATGCGAGAGACTGGAACATATGCAGCCCAAACGACAGAACTCATTCTTACACATTGGCAGTTGTCTAGATACCATCTTACGTTTCCTTGATGACAGTGAACCCTAAATCATGATAGCAAAGCATGTATTAATTAATACAAAATACAGTAATAAATCTTAAGACCACAAGACATAGGAGCAGAATTAGGCTATTTGGCCCATTGAGTCTGCTTCACCATTCAATCATGGCTGATCCTTTTTTCTCCCCTTCTAAACCCCATCTATTAACTAAGACTAGCACAAATTTCTTCTCATAGCAAATAGGATCATTACTATTTCTTGAAAAAAATATCAGCCTTCTGTTTTACTATTCTTTTATGAAAGATAATTTCAACAAAAGGCATGAAGTTTCATGGAGCTTTGTTCCCTGCTGCTAGGACCACAACCACCATCCCCTTTGGCTGGGCAATTGTGTAAGTCGCTGACTTTCTATGAGAATACGTAAGTTATCTATCAATGGCGAACACAATAGTTAGAGTACTTCACATTTGACCATCACTTGCAAGAATAACTTAGAAAAGATCCAACTACAAAGCTAAAAATAGCTATTGAAAAAAATTAGAGATTTAACAATCTTCAAATTTCTCAATTATTTTGTTCTCCTTTACACTTGTGTACTGGAAATAAATTTATCTTGAAAGTAAATACATGTTGAAACTTTGTAGTCTGACATCCTTGGGATTTGACTGGTGCTGAACCACAGAAACAGAGCCCTGATCACCTTCCTGTGAGGAGACTGTACTTTTTCTAAAGTAGAGGACATTCCACGAGTTAGTGAGGGTCCTGTTCTCAAGAAGCACTAGCAACCTGAAATTCCAGTACACCAGAAAGCTGTCAGCTGAGACTGCAGTCAGTTGAAATCTCAAATGTTAACCAGTACAGATGTTAGTTAATTGTAGATCTTAATTAGTTTTAGAATTAGTTAATTAGCACACATACATACTACTGATCACCCAGACATTCTCTCTTATCCCCTCTCTCATTGAGCATAAGATACTAAAGCATGACAGCACATACCACCAGACTCGAGGACAATTTTTATCTTACTGTAATCAGATTTTTGAACAGACTTACTTTCAAAATGGACTTTTGACCTCACAAACTACCTCATTATGATCTTACAATTTATAGTTTGCCTACACCGCATTTTTGGGTAATATTTACACTTTATTCAGCATTGTAATTGTTTACCTTATTCTAGCTCAATACAGTGTAATAATTAGATCTCTAGAGTCATAGAGAAGTCCAGCACAGCAACAGACCCTAGTCAATGCCAAAACCATTTAAACTGCCTACTCCCATCGGCCTGCACCAGGACCATAGCCTCCAATATCCCTATTATCCAAACGTCTCTTAAACACTGAAACCGAGCTCACGTGGACCACTTGTGCTAGCAGCTCATTTCACACTCTCACGACCCTCTGAGCAAAGAAGTTTCCACTCATGTTCTCCTTAAATTTCTCCCTTTCACCCTTAAGCCAAGACCTCTGGTTGTAGTCCTACCCAACCTAAATGGAAAAAGCCTGCTTGCACCCCTCATAATTTTGTACACATCCGTCGAATCTCCTCCAAATTCTCTACGTTATAAAGAATACAGTCCTAATCTATTCAGTCTTTCTGTATAACTCAGGTCCTCCAGTCCCAGAAACATCCATGTAAATTTTCTCTGTACTCTTTCAATCTTGGTTACATCTTTCCTGCAAGTAGGTGACCAAAACTGCACACAAAGGGGGCCTCAACAACATCTTATACAACTTCAACATAACATCCCATCTTCTGCACTCAATAAATTGATTAACGAAGGCCAATATGCCAAAAGCTTTCTTTACCAACTTATCTACCTGTAACACCACTTTCAACAAGTTATGTACCTGTATTCCCAGATCCCTTTGTTCTACCACACTCCTCAGTGCCCTACTGTTCACTGTATAAGACCGACCCTGGTTGATCCTGCAGTGCAAAATCTCACACTTTATATAAACAGCATGCAAAACAAGCTTTACACAGAATCTTGGCATTCAGAGTATGAACCAATGATACTTTCATCATTGCAAAACATCCCAAGTTGCTTCTCAAGAGTGAGTGAGTGATACACACACCTATACATATAAAATATTACATCATTCAAGAAATGTTAGTATGGCAATTAAAATTTTTTTATCAGAAAGTATTTAAGAAGTGGTTTAAAAGAGGCAAAAGACATGGGGAGATGGAGAGATTTAGCAAGCAATTCTAGAGTTTATAGCTTGGTATCCAAAGCCAACTTAACTTAGGGATTTTCATATAGCCAGAAATGGATGAGCAGTTTTCCCAGAGAGCTACATGTCATGGAGGAATTTGAAATTATAGGGAGAGGAAATTATCACAGGTCAGAAAACAACCCTACCAGTAAAAGTTTTGATGGTCTCATGTTTATGGAGCATTGAACTCGGGAAGCTGGCCATTGGAATAGTGAAGATTCTAAAATTAATAAGGCAGGGGTACTTTAACAATATACTTACAGTGGTAAAGCAATATTGCAGAGATCGAAAAAGCAGACTTACATCTGCCATCAATACCTTGTTGAAAGTTCACATCAAAATCAGATAAAATGAGAGACTGCAAAGGATCTGGTTCTCCCTCTGGTAATTCTCAATGAAAGGGATGGAAATGACTGCCATAGTAGAGCAGTTTGCAACGGTGACTGAGGCAAAGCTTTCTGTCTGCTCTTGGTGAAGCAATCCGATAACGTTAGAGACAGTAAGAGTTTGTTGCAAAAGGCTATAAAAGCAGGAAAACATTGATGCAATTCTCCTGGGTGCACTTGGGCCTGGAGTAACTAATAGTGTTTTGGTCTCCATATTTAATAAATAAAAATGTCCCTGTGTTCCAGTGTTAAATAAACCCACTTACAATGATTAAAGAAGAGAACTGGGTGGTGAACTAGGAAAGCCGATTGAATAAATAAAATGGTAGATGAGCAGGCGGAAATAGGAGTTATATCAATTTCTATTATTAGGGATAAAATACTGAGCAAACCGGGGCTCAAGATGGACAAATTCCTAGGAACTAGTGGCCTACTTCCTGAGGCCTAAAGTGGCTGTAGAAACAGTGGGTATAATCCATCAAAATCCCCTGGATTCTGTAGACCAAGATGCCACATTTCAAGAAAGGAGAGAGGCAAAATCCACAGAACTTTAAGCTTATAGGAAAACTGCTGGAATCCATTATTGAAGGGGAAATAGAGAAAAAAATGTAAGACTATCAAGCACAGTCAACATGGTTTCAGGGAAGTAAAATTCTGTTTGACACCTTTCAGGCATGGAATCCATGGGAACTTGCCTGCCCAGATTTGGAACTGGCAGAGGGTGGTAAGAGATGGAAAGCATTTTGCCCGGAGGCAGCTGACCACTGATATTCCTCAGGAACCTGTTCTGGGGCCCGTACTCTTTGTGGACTTGGATGGGGAAGTGAAGGCACAGAGATGTTGTGGACAGTTGCAATATCCTATTGTAACCCATATACAAGATGCAGATTTGAGTGGAGTAGTGGCAGATGGAAATCCATTTGGAAAAGTGGGAAGTGATAAACTTTGGAAGATTTAACTTGAAGGCATACTACAGGGTCAAGGGCAGGATTCTTAGCAGTGTGGACAAACAGAGGTATATTTGGGTCCATGTCTATAGATCACTCAAAGTTGCAGCACAAGGTAATAGGGTGGTTAATTTGGCAAATGGTGTGTTGGCTTTCATTTGGGGGACTGAGTTGAAGAGATGCAAAGTAATGTTGTAGCTTTATAAAACTCTGGTTAGACCACGCTTACAATACTGTGTCATCTCATTATAGGAAGGATGTGAAAGCATCAGAGAAGTTTCAAATTTACAAGGATGCTGCCTGGATTAGAGGACATGCCTTCTGAAGTATGCTCAAGTGAGCTAGGATTTTTCTCTTTGGATTGACAGAGGGTGAGAGGCAATTGATAGAGGTGTATTAGATTATAAAGGGGAAAGATAGAGGGATAGCTAGCACATTTTTTCCAGGCAAGCAATGGCCAACACTAAAAGATATATGTTTAAGGTGAGTGGAGGAAAGCTTCGGGGAGATGCCAGAGGAAGGAGTTTTTTTGTTTTACACAAGAGTAGTGGGTGCCCACAGCACAACGCAGAGATGGTCGTAGAGGCTGATACAATAGAAGTGACAGTTAGGCACATGAATATAAAATAAACTAGAGGGATATGGGCTGTGTAGGTGTGGAGGGTTAGATTGATCATGAAGTAGATTTATTTTATATTGACACAACGTCATGGGCCAAAGGATCCAAACTCTGCTCTACTGTTCTATGTAGCATACGGATGTATAAAGGGGAATTAATAAACATACTGTATATATTTGGATTTTCAGATGGCAGCTGAAATGTTATTTCAGTTTGAGGTGAAGAGTTATCTGTTCCCTTACAAGTCTGCAGTTCTATACACTATAGGGCTATGGATGCAGCAGCATTAAACTTATTCAAGGCTGATATAGACTACAAGGGAAATGAGAAGTAGAAGACAGGAAAGTGAGGGAGAGGACAAATATCAGATCTGACTCTAAGTTAATGAATCCAAAACGGGAGACTCATAGCTTAATCCTCCTCCCACGTGTTATGTTTATATTGTCTCCTTATGTTCCAAATAAATATTACCTGATCTACAGTCAACAGAAAAATGTAATACAATTGTTAACTGATGAAGTCAATTTATTTGAGATTTGCATTCTCCAAGAACTTCGGTAACAACTATCCTCACTTTTTCTTCAATGTAAGAGAAAAATCAATACCTGTGCTGTTAACAGAGTAACAAGGGATGCCTCTGCTCGCTCCTCTGTAATGTAAGTCCTTGGCTTCCCAGACCAGAGGGCACTATTCTCCAGATGCATCAACTTCATCTGTTTTTTAGATATACCAGGAAGTCTCCTGGCTGAAGAAGAGAACCGCAAACGGGAGCTTTTAGCTGGTGATTTAGCTGGTGTCGAGGCCACTTTTGCACTGTTTACAGACTTCTGCGCCTTACTGGCCGAGTCATGTTCTACGATCGTCCCACTCTGCTTCTTGCTTTTGGAAACAGAGCCAGCAGGAATGGATTGTGGAGAAACTGAAGTTCGACTGGATGAGGGGGACTCTCTAGTGTTGGCTTGCGTTGCCCGTTGTTTTAAAACACTATCCAATGTGCGGATGTAACTGGAACTTTTGGTGGGCATTTCATAAACAACTTTTGACATTTTGTTCACACACAGAGCAGCACGCTCTTTAATAATTTTCTCCTCATTTTCTAGATATTCATCCAATTTGTCACTTGAGAAAACAGAACGATTTTTCATGGATGCCTCTAAATTGGTGCCTGGAAGAGACCCCAAAACATTAATCATCAGTTCATTGGTTATTGCATTGTCCAGACAAACTTTCATCAACTGAAGTATACTACTTAAACTTAATTCGTCCCAACAATTATGGCAAGTATGCAGTTCTTTACCATGCCTACTGCAGTATTCATTTCAAGAGTACAAGAATATAAAAGCACCAACGTAATAATAAGGCAATGGTCAGACTACATTTGGAATAATGTAGCCAGTCTCGGGCCCCATGTTTAAGAAGGGATGTGCTAGCATTGGGGAGGTTCACAGGAATGAAATGCGTAATGTGTGAGGAGCATCTGATGGCTCTAGGACTGTACTTACTGCAGTTCAGAAGAATGAGCATGGTATCTCATTGAAACCTACTGAATATTGTAAGTCCTAGATAGAATGGAGGTGGAGAGGGCCTTTCCAATAGTGGACATATCTAGGAACAGAGGGTATAGCCTCAGAGTAGAAGGAGATGAATGAGATGAGGGGGAAATTTTTTGGTCAGCAGAGGGTGAATCTGTGGAATTCATTGCCACAGATAACTGTGGGATCAAGTCATTGGGTATATTGGAGATAGGAAGGTACTTAATAAGGGTGTCAAAGGTTATGGGAAAAGGCAGGAGAATAGGTTTGAGAGGTAAAGTAAATCTGCCATGATCAAATGATGGAGTAAACTCAACGGGCTAAATGGCCATACCTCCTGTCTATTATTGTCATAACACACTGAGTGAAATAGCTCTGGGAAAGCTTTGTTATTGAATAAAAATAATAAATTCAATGAATTAAAGTATAGATTACTTTCTAATTAAAGTATGGAGTACTTTCTTCATGCTGTATGAATCTGCAGGTTCTCATCCCAAAGCAAGCATCAACACAACATAACAAAAGACTAAAAGCCGATGAGTAAACTTAGCAATTCCCTTTTTCCTTCAGGCTGAATTGGAGGATGACAATTGGGAGAGAGGAGGTGAGAAATAAAAGGGGTGAAGGGTTGGAGTAGTCAGCAGCTTAGGCCTTTGCAACTCAGAACTAAAAGGAACACACTGATACGTTTTCAGATTTGTTGCCTGGGTGCTAAAGTGTTGAAATGGAGTGATCTGTCCCAGCTGATTGTGAGTTAAAAGTTATCTCAACTGCACACTGTCACTGGCAAGCAACAATTTATAACCTTACTTGCTTCAACCTGCTTGGAGGGTGAAGACTCTGACTGTTGTGCAAGCTTGTGTTTCCAACCCTTCAGCTTCGTGAAGTCATTTGTTTTTCCCGTTCTTGAAACAAAGGAAACTTCTTCTGCAGAATATTCACACATTTAAATAAAGTTAAAGATTTACTGGAATTGGACAACAATTTCAATTCTTAAAATTGTGCATCAGTAATAATGATTCATAAAACTGAAAGACAGGGAAATGTAATGTTTAAAACTAAAGCTTTATGGCAAAATAATATACTAGCTATTTAAAAACCTGGCTTAGAACCACTGCTGTTAAGCCAAGCAGTTCTGAAAGAAGCACATTCTTCCTGAAAATGTGGCTGAGGAGATACAATCCTTTTGCACTCCTTTGAAGAAACAGAATTTATCTGAGCAAGGCAAGCAAAATATAGAATACTTGTTTATTACTGGAGGTGAACTAAGAATGGTTAGCTTTCAGAATTATTGATCTCTTAAAAGAACTGACAGGAAGGCAAAAAAAACAGACAGGAACAATGAGATCAAAGGGGGTTGATTCTTTCTGATAAATTAAGCTAGAGATCTCTACCTGAAGAAAATAATAAAAAATGTAAATTTTGATTACATTAAAGCAATCAAACAACTTGTGTGGGAGATCATACCTTGGACATCTACAACTCAAATTCAGAAATTGACCAACTCCAGTGACTGTTGCACTACTCCAAAGTTCTTTGCATCAGTTCAATATTTCAGTAACTGGTGTAAAATAACCAGTCTTTGAAAATATACACAAGGACAGCTGATGCACAATTAACATTAAGGGCAGTGAATAGATCTCTAAAATTCAACAATCATTACCAGGTGGGCAGAAGAAAAAACTCAAAACTGCTCTCAAAAACTCTTTTGAAAATTCCCACTTAAGTATAGGAATCCCAAGTTGATGACAGCTCAAAACAGAGCAGTAAATTAGACGCTGAAAACTTATACTGGATCCCATGGCATAAAACTCATTGTTATGGGGATCAGTGGCAATTGGTACATACCTGGCTCTGCATTTGCAACCATCGCTTTATTATAAGTGGACATCCCACAAAGAATTTCTTTCTATAGTTCAGGCAGGGGAATAACCCTTCAATCAAGACCAAATTCCTCTTTATCCTACTCCTCTTCCCTATTCAAATTGTTTATTCACTTTTTTTTGCCTTTCTGCCATTATTCCTGACACTTCGTTTCCCAGTAAAAAATACTTGACCAAGTGCAAATCAATTCACGTGAGATACATCAGTATAAAGGCCCTTCACTCTGACTAAACTTACTTAACTTGAAGCCACTCAAAGAAATCTACCAGCATCTAATCTTTACATAGATAGTTACTTCTTCAAGTAGCATGTTGAGGTAATCACGGCAAGAGTGTGATAGTGGATAGCTGGGCTGTCCATGTATGCATAAAGGCCCTGGACATCACTTTGGAACACTAAAAATTGAGAGCAAGCAATCCGATTTCTAGTCAAGAAATGGAATCTCTGAGTGGATAATATAGGGAAATGGTACTGTTTTAGTCAACAGAAGATTTTTTTGGCATGATTTTTAAAAAATTTATTTGGTTATACTGTAGCTTTTACATTAAAACAAAAAAAGGCCAGCTTTATTACCAAATCTTATTAAACAAATTGTAATGTTTGTTTCTTTATTTCTTGTCTCAGTTTCAAAATTACTGTTATCGTTTCACACAAAACTCAAATATAGATTAAATAGAGCAGAAATTTGATTGCTCTTTAACTTCTCATTTATTCTAAAATTTCCATCACCCATTCAAGTTTTAGTCTCAGAAACAAGTTTGTTTCAATTTAATCTATGAACTAGAATCACACTTCAGAAAATATATAAATTTAATTTTGTAACTATTTTTGGGAAATATCTATATAAATGTCCATTTGATTGTGGTCCTTATCTTCCATGTTGACAAACTTACTTTCATGCATTGACATAAAGGGGATAACTTCTCATTGAAGCGCATGTTTGCTCACCTGAAGGATCACGGACTTCTCTGATTGGAGAAGGTTTCAAGATGTCTCTCTGAGCAGTTCTAATAATTGATGCTGAGGGTGATATTACCACTCCTAAGTGTTTTAGGTTCAGACTGCCTGTTGACAGCAAGGAACTTGGCTTAAGACCAGCTGTGGAAGAGAGTACGTGTAGTTAATAAGGAGGTTTACAATGAACACACCAATCAGGTTATGACGCACATTTTACATTCTGCATAAAAACACTGCAACTTGAAAAATGACCATAAAAGTGGAATTAACAGATTTAAATTCATCAGACCACTTCGATACATCTTTAAACTTTTTTTGCAAATTAGCATATTTGAACAAACCTCCTTGCAACATTAAACATTCACCTTGTTCAAGTAATGGATGCATAATAACTCTGGGATTTAAATGAGCCAAGTTCTCAAGCAGCTGCTCTTCCAGCCGTTCAATTTTCTCTTCTTCAGTTTCTTGAGGATCTGCTAAAAAAATGGAAGCATAGTGATATCAATGACCATGATTATAGAGTGGGAAGATGATCTAGATGAAGGAATTGAAGGCTTTGTGATCAATTCTGCAGACGATACCAGGATAAGTGGAGAAGCAGGTAGCACTGAGGAAGCAGATTCTGCAGAAGGACTTAGAACGGGAGTGTAGGCAAAGTGACGGATGAAATACAGTGCAGCCAAGTGTACGATCATGCATTTTGGTAGAAGGAATAAAGGTGTGGACTATTTTCAAAACCCAGGGAGCAAATTCAGAAATTGGAGTTGCAGAGGGACGCAGGGAGTCCTCGTGCAAGATTCTGTAAAAAGGTTAACTTGCAGGTTGAATCGGTAGTAAGGAAGGCAAATGCAACATTAGCATTCATTTCAAGGGAATTAGAATATAAAAGCAATGATGTATTACTGAGGCTTTATAAGACATTGGTCAGATCACATTTGGAGTATTGTGAGCAGTTTAGGACCCCATATCTAAAAAACAATATCTGTCTTTGCCCCATATCTGCCTTTGCAGAGGGTCTAGAAGAGGATTATGAGAATGAACCTGAAAACACAAGGGTTAACATGTGAATACTTGATAGTTCTGGGCCAGTGCTCGCTGGAGGTTAGAACAATGGGGGGGCGGGGGGGTGGAGGGATCTCACCGAAACCTTCTGAATACTAAAAGGCCTATATACAGTGGATGTGGAGAGGACGTTTCAAATAGTGGGACAGTCTAGAACCAGAGGGCATAGCCTCAACAGAAAGACATCTTGTTGGAACAGGGATGAGGAGGAATTTCTCTAGCCAGAGGGTGGCAAATCTGTGGAATTCAATGCCACAGATTGTTGTGGATGCCAAGTCATTGGGTATATTTTAAGGAGAAGTTTATAAAGTCTTGATTAGTAAGAGTGTCAAAGGTTACAGGGAGAAGGCAGGAAATGGGACTGAGGGAGAAAATAAATCAGCCATGACCTCATGGCAGAGCACACTATAGACGAATGGCCTAAATTTGCTCCTATGTCTGGGTCTACTGGAAAAGAAATGAACCCACATTACAATTTGAATTATCTAAATTTTCAGCAACAATGCACTGCCGAGATCATCCACCCTAGTAGATGTATGAAAGTTCATACATAGCTAAGGCACATATGCTGTCAAGTATTACATCCAAACACAGAAATCTGAATATTTAACTGGAGATGATACATCTTCCACAATAGCATAGGTTCCATTTGCACATTCCTTCATAGAATTAGTTGCTAACCAGGAAGCAAGTGATTTACATTAGGTAGGTATGAAGTTAAAATCAGATGCACAATTGACCCACGCCAGAGAACTCTGAAGCTTTCTTTTCTAAATACCCAATCCAATGTTGACGTATATGAAGGGCCATCAGCAATGGCTCAGTAGCCAAGCTCCAGTCAAAAGCATCAGCCTAGCACCAGTCAGTACAAGACTTGGCTGTGCCTGGTATTCGAAAGGGCCCTGTTGCACCACCTGGGCCCTGCAGCCCATCTATCAGCATTTAGATCAGTGTGGTGGCTAGCGGTATCATGAACCATCATCTGATGTTAGACTGCTCAAGGCCTTCACTCTCTGAGGTGGGGTCAGACAGAGTAGGGCCGCCTGGTCAGGTGGCTTCCATCTGTGCCAGAAGCTGATGGCCTTCTGATTTTGTCCTGTGCCTTGACTCTCCATCAAGTGCATAAACCTCCCTGAGAGACCATGCTTGGGAAGTTGACATAAGATCTCCTACAACACCTACTGAACTTCATCTTGATTCACCAACCTCAAGGCAGCTCCAGCTAATTGTGAAGGGAAGAATACAAAGATTTATCCAGTTTTTGCTGCAGACCTACAGAGACAAACTGGTCATCAGAGAAAGGAGCACATGCAAAGCTTCAAGTTTTTGCTCTTTATTTATAGGTCCTGCTGCATCGTAGACTAGCCCTGCACATTCCAACCTCACCGCCTTGCGATAAGCACCAGCTTGGTCATCTAGGGTCCCTCCTCAACTTAGTGGCCTAATATGCATTGGGGAGGGGGGCAATAAGGGATCAGGTCCTGTACCAATACCACATTGGTTTCCAAAAGACCACCCAAGTCCAGTGAAAGAGAGGTAGGGGTCAAGTGGCTTTTTGGCTACCACTTGCTGCGAGTTCAATTTAACTTTGCTTTTAAGAAAAGGAAAATATATATAAGATTAACATCTTGAAATAAAAGTCCAATAACACCAAATGCTGCATTTACTTATGAAAAACCAACTTAATCTAATCAAAAGCCAAGGACATATTTCTCCCATAAGCAAACTATATTACAGGGCTCCTGCTGGGTGGACAGGTTGAAACATACATGTTATTTCTCGTATTAATTAGTCTTGCAGTTCTCTTCAAAAACAGAAAATTGTAGGAAAAATAACATAAAACATTACATTGAGATCTCTGCGGAGATGGTATCACAGTTCAGCAGAGACAGAATATAGTTGGTGTAGCAAATACCTGTCGGATAGATGGAGCTGCTCTGGTCTTCTGGCATCTTTTCAACCAGGTGGGATTGTAGGGCATCCTGTATAAATAAAAATTCAAAGATTGCAATGAAAACCAAACATATCAAACTTACAATATTGAAACACAAAAATCTGAGAAACTTCTAAAGAGAAATTTTTAAAAGATAGGTGTTCAAAAAAAAACTTTCTTGGTTTAACTAACACTTTCTTAAATCTCATCCAGCAGTTACCGTAGATTCCGGATTTTAAGCCGCTACTTTTTTCCCACATTTTGAACAGCTTTGAACTTTGCGGCTTTTAAAACGGAGCGGCTAATACATGATTTTTTTCATGCCGCCTCGTAAACATTTTGCCTCATAACAGTAGACCAATAAAATTGATGAGTAGTTCACAGAGGTCCAATGAAATTGTACGATAAATCAAGCGCACTTTCACAATTAAATTATTGTAAATCAGTCATTTGTACTCACCCTCATCAACATGGAAAACACTCGAAGAAAAGCATTGTGTTGCCTTTATGGCAGTTATTTAGTTTATAATATTTTCGCTTAGTAATTCATTTTCTAGTTAAAGTTAGAAGAGTTTTAACTATATTTGTTTTCTGTACTACATCGCGGGATGCTATGACGTCACACCCGGTTTCGCCGCGTCTTGTGGGAAAAATGCCAGTTTGCGATAAACGGAAAGGAGGGGGGGAGCACATTACGCGAGCGGCTTTGGATCTGAGCGAACGCTGCTTTTAAATGCCGTTTGCGATAAACGGGACGGCGGAGCGAAAACGCTGCTTTTAAGTTAAAGGCGATCAATAACTTTTCCTGGTAGGCTGCAGTATATATATTTTTTACCAGTCGTTAGGAGATATTGGAATGTTGTTCAGTAAAGAAGTATACGCAACGTATATTTAAAAGTAGCCGCGTTACGGGCACGGTTCGAAAAAAAGCATTTGCAATATGTATTTGTTTTTGTTACCATATGGATTTAATTAAAAGTTAAAAAATCCTCACGTGTAATATCTTTCTGTGTAAATATCTCATATTACAACGTGGGACACCTGCGGCCGAAAATCCGGTGCGGCCTTTACAAGTAAAAAATTGATTTTATTTCTAAAATTAGAGCCAGCGGCTTTTAATCAGGTGCGCTCTGTAGTCCGGAATCTACGGTATAATAAAGAAAACTGGGCCATGCATGAAGTTAACCATGTTTCTATTGCATTACCACCATTCCTTTCAAATCAGCTTTGAGCCCTTCAGTTTAAAGACTGGGAAAAGAGCCATTTAAAAACTAACTTGTTTTCATTTCCTTCCTCATGCTGATAAAGTACATTGACTTCAAGCATTAACTGTTACTCCCTTCAAAGATACTGCTTCACCTGCTGAGTTTAAGAATTTGCTGTTTTTGTTTTAAAATACTAAATTAACAGTTTTTGTGTTTTTTTAAATTTTCATTCAAGTGATAAATCCATGGGTGATTGCTCAGGGTGTGATAAGCTGCTAGGACTCATGGAGAGCTGTGAAATGCTACAAGATCAGGTATCTACCAAGCCACAATCCTTTACCAAAGTGTCTACATGCAAAACCTGTCCTTCCAAGAGAGATGCTGAACAGAGAATGGGAGTGGGAGATAGTTGTAACTTAAACAGCATACACAAGCCCTTCAACGTTGTGCCATTGGGTTTGGGGTGGATGCTTCACTTCATATACTACTATAATATCAACTTAAGAGCTAGCACTATACAGAACATAAACAGGCACTCAGCCAACTTAAACATGCCTGACTGAGTTAATTCCATTTGCCAGTATTCGATCCATATTCCTCTAAACTTCCCTGCCTATGAACCAGCCAAAATGTATTTTAAACAGAGTAACTGTACCAACCTCTGCAACTGGATCCTTGATTTCCTGAACAACAGTCAAGGTAGGCACCTCTACCACTGGTCCTCCACAAGGTTCTATCCTCAGCCTCCTATACACTCATGGCTGCATTCTGCTTTAACTTCATCTACAAGTTTACAGAATATCCTACCATAGTGGGCTGTCCTTCAAATGATGATGATTTGGAGTACAAGAGAGATAGTTTAGTTGCATGGAGTCATGACAGTCTTTCCCTCAATGTCAACAAAGGAGTGATCATTGACTTCAGGAAGGGGGTGGGGGGGGTAGTGGACATGCTGCTGTCTACATCAGTGCCACTAACATTAAGAGCTTCACGTTCTTAGGAGTGTACATCACCAATGGTCTGTCCTAGTCCAACTACACAGATGTCATGGCCAAGACAGCTCACCAACGCCTCTACTTCCTCAAGACGTTAAATTAATTTGATATCTTTCTGTCCAATTTTACTAATTTTCATCAATGTATCATAGAGAGTAACCTATCTGAATGCATAACAACTTGGTATACAACTGCTTTGTACGTGACTGCGAGAAACTGCAAAGTCCTTCCATGGACTGTCTATACTTCAGTAAAACAGCCAGCATAATCAAAAACCTTACATACGCTGGACATTATTTCCTCTGTGCCTCTTATATCAGGCAAAGTTACAAAACCCTGAAAGCAAGTGCCATCAGGTTTAAGGACAGCTTATGCCCCCGTGCTGTAGGACTATTGAGTGGTTCCCTAGTATGATAAAATGGGACTTTTTGACCTTACAATCCATCTCATTATATTCTTGCACCTTACTGTTTACCTGCTTTCACTTTCTCTGTAGGTGTTACACTTTATTCTGCATTGTTATTGTTTTACCTTTTTCCACCTTAACACACAGTATAATGATTTGATCTGTATGAACGACGTGCAAGAAAAACTTTTCACTGTATCTTGGTACATGTAACAATAATAAACCAATTCTAAATTCCAGTGCTTCCACCATCTCATATGACTACTTGTTCCATATAACCACCACTCACTGTCGAAAAAATAATTCCATCAAATCGACCCCTCTCACCCTAAATTTATGCTTTCTAGCTTTAGACTTCCCTACCCTAGAAAAAACCTGACCAATCACCTTTTCAATGGCTCTCATGATTTTATAAATATCTAGGTCACTCCTCAGCCCCCTTCACTCCAGACAAGATCCCTGACCTATCTAGTCTCTCCTTGTACCTCTAGCCACCTAGTCCAATCAATACTCTAGTGAATTATCTTTGCACCCTCTAACTTAATCACATCCTTCTATGTATAGCCACTAAAACAGCACACAATATTCCAAATGAGATTGTATCAATGTCCTACATGGCTGTAATATGACATCTGAACTCCTGTGCTCAAGGCCCTCTGCAATGAAGAAGCAGTATGGCTGCTTGCTTTCTCCCCTTTGACTCCTTATGCTGCCACTTTCAAAACTTGATTTACTCTTACCCCAAAGTGTCTCTGTTCAACAACACTCCATTGGGCTCTGTCATTTATAGCAGTAGTCCCCAACCACTGGGCCGCGGACCAGTACCGGACCGCGGGGAAACGATATGATTTGGCGATTTGAAACAATACGAGTCAGCTGCACCTTTCCTCATTCCCTGTCACGCCCGCTGTTGAACTTGAACGCACACGAGGTCATCAGTCGCCTAAACTCAGTGATACCCTCATGCCTGGGATCACTGGTTGGCCTCGGGAAACCGGCTGCTGGGAAGTACCGCTGCTACTGGCCTGAAGCGCAGACAGATGGGCATCACCTCGAAACCTGTTTAGCACACCGAATGTTCATGGGGAACCCGGGGCTAAAATATTCGCAGACGACCTAATTTGGGCTCAGGGTTTCGTAAGTAGCAGAGCAGTTACCTCGCTGCGAGTCATCCCTCGAGCCAAACTTTTGTCAGCCGATAGATCCTACCTACCTACGGGGGGGGGGGGGGGGGCCTCTTATTGGTGTGTTGCAATGATTTTATATGTTCATACGAGAAAAATATGCACAGTGTTTAATATCCAAACGCAATTTAAAATGTTATGATACTATTGACTTATAAGTGAGTTACTGACTTATCACTATATTCATGCGAGGGAAAATATGTGCTGTGTGTTTAATATTAAATTCGTTAAACACTTTTAGAAATGAAATTGAGAGTATTAGCCACTTATAAGTGACATAGTTGACTTATTACCTATATTCTGGTCGTGATTAACACCCCCACACCACCCCTGCGTCAGTCGGTCTGCAAGAGTATTGTCAATATTAAACTGGTCCGCGGTGCAAAGGTTGGTGACCCCTGATTTACAGTACAAGTCCTGTCCATGATTAACCTCCTAAAATGCAAGTCTTCACACTTGACTGACTTAAAATTCCATATGTGATTCTTTTGCTAACTTTCCTAGTTGATTAGATCCATTTGACACCTTAGACAATCTTTTTCATTGACCAGCACACCACTAATTTTGGCATCATATGCAAAGTTACTCATAATGCCACCTACATTCTCATTCAAAATCATACGGGAACCTAACACTGATCCCAAACAGAAAAGCAAAGATTCAAGATTAATTTTGAATGAAGACCCACAAAAAAAAAACAGCAAATGTTTCTGATAAAGAAAATGCAAAAAAAAGACATCCTTTCACTGGTGGTGTTTCCAGTTTTCTGCAGTCAGTTGAGAACGAGCTTAGTCGCCTTTCATATTATGAGTGGCATGAACAAAGCGAGCATTTATTGCCTATCATTGAGAAGGTGATGTTGAGCCACATCTAATAGAAATGAATCCGTTCTGATGGAGGAGCTCCCTCAGTGCAGTTGTATAGGGACTCCCGATAATTAGTTCTAGTGTAAATGAAGAAATTGTGGTACATTTCCAAATCAAGACAGAATACAGTACAGGAGATAACCAATCACTTGTTGCCCTGGTCCTTCTTGATGGTAAAGGTGGAGGTGTTTAGATTTGAGAGGTGCTGTTAAGAGTGCCCAATATGAGTAACTGCAGTACATTTTGTAGATGGCACACACTACAGCCACTGCATACTAGTGAATCAATGCTTGAGAGATGATGGATGGAGTGCCAATTAAGAGGCTAATTTGTTTTTGATAGTGTTGAGCATTTGTAGTTGATGGGAGGTGCACTTATCCAGGCATGAAGATAATATTCGATCACATTTCTGACTCAGGTCTCATAGATGTGTAAAGATTATGAGACATCAGGAGATGAGTCACTCATTTCAGGATTCCCAGTGTGTGACCTGCTCTTCAACTATTAAAGGTAGTGTATGAGGTTAGTCTAACAGAGTTCTGGATCAATGGTGGCCTTAAGGATGATATAGAGGGAGTTAGTTGTGAGGATGCACACAATCCTACAAATTCACCTATCCTTGATATTCAGTGGCATTATCATTGAACAGTATCTTATAGGATTGTAGGCATCGAGAAGCTTGGGGAATGAACTGCAGTTATGTTCTGTGCCATGCCCCTTCAGAATTTGCAGCTCATCATGAATCATAAGCTATTCTTGAAGTCTGTCAGTCCTTGACACTCTTATTACTCAAATGTCACCTGTAACATACAAGCCAATGCCTGAATATTGATTAGGCCTTGCTGAATGAAGGAACAGATTGTTTCATTTGTCAATTTATGAATGAAACTAAATATTCTGCACTTAACAGTGAACATGCCACTTCTAACTTTATGATGGAAGGAAGGCCATAGATGGAGCAGCTGAAGGTGGTTCAGTTTAGGACACCACCTTTACTGTAAAATGTTTGCATGCTCCCTCCAAGATGTTTGAACCTTTAGATAATGGTTTACAGCTTTGGGAAGCAACTGTAGATGAGGTCCACTGCAGTTGAAAATGCAGTCCAGACCCCTTACCACTAAATATCAAGTTAGATGGCAAAAACCGATTACCTCAATTTTCCTTTCTTGCTTGGAAACCAAAGCACTGAAGCTCAAGGCAATTGGCAGGCAATGATACATGCCCTGTACTTTCAGTGAGTTTCCTTTCATTGCAAGTGGCCTGTGAGCTCCTCCTCTCCAAGTGGATCTGTCATTACCTAAAGTCTCCAACAACCTTTCTTCCTCTTGTTGCAAGCTTCAAAGGCTGAGTATTTCTTGTGGCTTCAAGATGAGCACAAAGAGAACAACACTGACATTAGAATCTCATCAGGACAAACCCAACTGCACTCTCCACTTTCATTATAAAGGTGTTCTGTTGCACCAGAGTTGACAGGAATCAAGAGCCAAGTCAACAATAGCAGGTGGCTTTCAGAGTCAGCACTCCATGAGTCGCAGTGACTGAGGTAGATGACTGAACTGCCTGAGAATAATTAAGTAGGTGTCAATCTTCCTAGATTATATGCCCCCCCCCCCCATCTCTGAGGTAGGATTAGCTTGTGATTCATGAAGACCTGCAAATTTTCAAGGGAGCATGTCAGTGCAGTTCGTCATTCCCTAAACTTCTGAGATTCCAACAATCCACACAAATCCACGTAACCACCCTGTGGCTAATCTGTCCAAGGAAAAGAGGATGTGGTATGCACAATATTTACAAAGCAGAAGAGTGTAATTCAACTTTGGCTGCTAATGCTCCATGCTAGCAAGGTATGATAAATGAGTACATTCTGCTCACATTCTACTGTACCTAAGCTTGTGCATATGCTGCTTAGGTGTACCCTACAAGCTTGACTGAAGTAGTTTTGTGAATTGCACCAGTGTTTTAGGGGTTCACAAAGACTGAAATTCTTGTTATATGTTAATACATACACACTTATTCGGCATAAGTTCATGTACATTTCTGAGAAACGTATTAAAAAAGGAAAATAAAAACAATGCAGAAATGCTAGGTAGCCCAAGCAACAAACATGAAGTGAAAGTTAGTTTTAGAAAGAAGAGAACTTCCCAACTCCAGCAGAGGGAAGTCTTGGAGAAGCATTTGTACGTTCAATGTTTTCAGCTATACTTGCTAAACCCATTTATCTTTAACCACTGATCTGTTAGCTATTGGTTAACCTATACATGTATGAATACTTACTGCTTTTAATTAGAAGAGGAAATGTAAGCATGCAGAGGATGATATTAATATGCAGAAACTGGGAAATGTCAGAAATTCCATTTCAAAGTCTTTATTAATGATTGTCTGTATTGATATAGCACCTTTAGATAGCAGGACAGATGACCAAGCATTACTGTTAACATTCTGCAGATAAACTAGAAAAGTTTGCACTTGAACCTCTAATGCCATTAAAAATGGTCAAAGTTTTTAATTATGTTGCATTTAGACAAAGGAAATGGAAATTAGTCTCTGCAGCATACCCCACACCTGATATAGCAACATATACTGAACTTCTGAAAATAAGTTCAAAAGACATCACGGAGAAAATCTTCAACGCAGGCTTCTAGTAACATGAATTTAATATAAGAAAGTACAGATAAACTATGCCCAAAAGGTTTCTACATGTCCAGCTCTTAAAAAGTAAAACACTATAGCTTACAAATAATCTGCAGCAACAATACTTGCATACTGTGGAAATAACTTGAGTGAAAATTAAATCTACAGCCGCAATCAGGTACTTACTACCTAGATCACCAAATTGTGCCAATGCATGGAAATATTCTGGCATTCATAATGATGACAAAAGGCTTGCATTTTGAGGAAAAAATAAATTCGCACGTGCAAGATCAGATCAGGTGACATTAACAAAGCAACCGATGTCTACTTCTGAACAACTTTAGTCCAAACTAAATTTTAACAAAATAATGAATGAATCTCCCCATAGACGACAACACTAATCAATTCCTCAATCCAGCCTGGAGGTTCCTTGGGTTCCAGCATCAAACCCAGCCTTACTATGTTCAAAGACCTACTCCCCAAACACCCCCCCAAGCCATTTGTGTCAATTTCCAACATGATCTCTAAAGCTTCCCCATTCTTTGCCAAATTCATTTCAGAAATATATTACAAGTAGATGCTTAATGTTTTTGCCACAAAAAGATTTTTGATCCCAACAGATCGTGTAAATGGAAAAGTGAATTTGCAAGAACTAGCCAGTAGTTGGATAGTAAGTAACATGTAACCTTGATAATATTTGTAGTTCAGTGGAACACATTTGCCAGAAAATTGAGGGTTTAGATGTATTTCTGGAAATTAACCAAAGCTGACACCAATCCGACGCACTCAGAATAGCTGCCCCAGGTGCCCTAGTCAATATTTATTCCTCAACTTGCATCATGACAGTAGATCATCTCTGGACCCTCTATATCAGGACACCTATATCATTCTATTGTTCAGTGACTACAGCTCTGCTTCCAATATTCAAGCAAATTCCAAGCAAACTTATCACCAAACTCTGGACCTTGGGAGTCAATGGCTCTCTCTGCAACTGGATCCTTGACTTTCTGGCCAACACACTGCAATCTGTAATGCCTCCACCACAATTATTCTGAACACTGGTGTTCTATAAGGATGGGCCATCACCCCCTACTCTATTTTCTGTGCACTCGTAACTGCATGGCCAGATTCTGCTCTAACTCCACCTACTAGTTTGCAGATGCCATCATTGTCTTGGAGAAGCATCTGTATGTTCAATGTTTTCAGCTTTACTTGCTAAACCCATTTACCTTTAACCACTGATCTGTTAGCTACTGGTTAACCTATACGTGTATGAATACTTACTGCTTTTAATTAGAAGAGGAAATGTAAGCACACAGAGGATGATATTAATGTGCAGAAACTGGAAAATGTACCTCAAATAACAATAAGTCAGAGAACGGGAAGGAGAAACAGAGCAGAATGACATGATGTCAAAACAACCTTTCCCTCAATGTCAGTAAAACAAAACAGCTGGTCTGACTTCAGAAAGTAAAGCAGTACACATGTTCATGTTGACATCAACAATACTGAGAGGTCAAGTTCCTGGGAATTCACATCACCAATAGCCTGTCCTGTTCCAACTACGTAGATGCCACAATCAAGAAAGCTCACAAATGTCTCTACTTCCTTAGCAAGATAAAAAGAGATTTGGTATGTCCTTGTCAACCCTAATTGAGTTATTGATGCATCACAGAAAGCATACCCTTTCGATGAATAACAGCTTAGTATGGCAAACAACTGCAACAAACTGCAGATTTGTGGAAAAAGTTCAGCACATCAGAAACCAACCTCCACAACATGGTCTCAATAAAGCAGCCAGCATAATTAAAGGCCCTACCCACCTTGACATTCTCTCTTCTCCCCTCTTCTATTGAGAAGATACAAAAGCCTGAAAGCAAGTACCATCAGGCATTAAGGACAGCTTCTACCCTGCTGTTATAAGACTATTATATACCTTCAGTACAATAAAAGTTTGAGTCTTGCCTTCACAATCTACCCAATTATGATCTTGCACCTCGTTTACCTGCATGGTACTCTCTGTAGTGGTTACACTTATTCTTCACCATCATTATTTTACCTTCTTCAACCTCAATGCACCATGTAATGATCTGATCAAGACAAAATTTCCATGGTACCATGGTCCATGTGGATTAATAAACCAATGTCTGTTATCAAATTTCTACATTACAAGCCCAAGGTTAATGCACGAGAAAAAAACATCCATGGCCTAGAGACTTCTTGCAGAGTCCACAGGTTTTGTAGGACAACGTAAGAAGTTTAATCATATTAGAGATCCCAGAACATGGCTAAAAAAAAAACTTTTGTTTTGAGGCCTTAAAGCTCCATGGAATCTTCAAAATCATAATCTTTACCTGTTTTAGGCCTCCTTTCTCCATGAATCTAATAAAACTCAATGACACCATACTTCCTAAAGAGGCATTTTTATGACCTTCCCGATTTGCTGCATTCAACAGTGCATATGTTGCTCCCACGTTTCAAATCAGGAGTTGCTGGGGTTTTTTTTACACATAACATCTTTTAACCATTTACTACCCTCTTTTCACTTTGTCCTTTTAATCATTCCTGCATTCAAAGACCTTTTTTTTTAAAAAAGTCAGAGCTGTTACAACTCTAAATTTTTTTTGAGTTCAATTGAAAGATCATCCACCTGAAGTGATAACTTAGTTTCTCCTCACAAGTACATTGAAACTGCTGAATATTCCCAGTATTCCATTTTTACTTTAGATTTCCAGAGTCTTTGCATTAGATTACATTATTACATTTTTCTAATGACACAATTGGCTTATGTTAAATTAGCAGCCTTGTCTCAATTTCTTTAGCAGGGCTCATGTATACCAAGCTTCTGGTTAGGCATGCATCTGCTTCACACTGGTTCAAAAGAAGTAAAAAAAAGATCGATGCATAAGGGAAGCTCACATCCCTCATTGTCCCTTTGATTATTGGTTTTTAATGATTCTTCAGGTTCAATAACTTCTTCAAAGTTTTGTAATTCAGGCATGTTCAATTACAAAATAATTTAGTTCATTACTGACACTCTTCTCTGTTTTAAGTTATGAATTCCTAAGCACATTTTCACAAAACACTTCTTTCATTTTCAAAAGGCCTAATAATCTGAATGTAGTCAGTTTTATTACAATGGTTTATTTTAGAACAGAATGAACCTTTTTTAAAGAAATTTCAAAATATTAAATGAGTTACACACCCTAACATAAATGGTCTCACCTGAGATGCATATGACACAAAGGTAACACCTTCCACATCATCCAGATCGGGACTGGCATCCTGAAATGCTTTTTCCCGTTCCAGATGTTTAGAGGATGCCAAAGAACTCATTCCCAAGACAGAACGGGAAGATTTCGCAGACAGCCGCAGCTTTTTTGTCCGTCTTCGTCTGCAAGCACCCGCTATGGCTTGTCGTGTCGACATAGCTGAAGATTTCCAATTGGTGCGAGGCATAGAGGTTTCCCCTGTAGAGCAAGTCCTACCATCTGGAGGTCTCCAGATCCCAGAACTGAATGCCTTACTAGACAAACGTGCAGACTTAAAGCAATTGGATAACACAGGAGGGTCCTCAGTAGAATTAAGATATGCTCTGGTTGAAGACATCCAAAGGGTGGAATTTCGTGCTTTTTCAGTAAATTTAATCTTACGAAATCTGAAGCCTTCTTCAGGCGACTTCCCAGAGGGTGTACTATGTGAAGCAGTTGGAATATTTTCAACTGTAGAGATGTGGGTTTTATTTTCAGTTATTTCTGATGCAAGGCTTCTCTCTTTGTGTCTTGAGCATTCTGATGTTGAATCCACGTTCTTCACTTGAGGTTTTTCAGCAGAGCTCGGTGAGCAAGTATGCTTTTCTGCTGAAACTGGAGAATGGACAATGGTAGGCAGAGGCCCTCCACTCCTCCGACAAGGAGACAACAGCTTTTGTGGTATTTCAGATATTTTTATGGTACCTTTTGGAATAATACATGGTTCCAAGCAAACTACAGGCACTTTAATGCTTTGCAGTTGCAGCATTTTAGCTTTAGGTGCTACTTCTGTTGGAAGTTTCAGTGGCTGCTTACTAACTGCAGGTGAAGTTGCATCCACTTCATTTTTGTCAAAAGTTTTATTAATTAATTCATAATTAGTCTTGTCATGCTGTTCCTCTGAATCTAAATATTCCTCCTCCTCTTTACATTGTAATCCACCACAATCAAGGTCCACTGAGTTTGCTGCACAATTGTATTCATAGTCATCTGGAGGTTCTTCCTTGACAATAATATTAAAAGGCTCTTCATGGTCTTCAGACGATGTTGAATAAATATTAGGAAGACATTTCAAGATGCTGGAGAGGAATAAAAAAAAGAATAAAGTACAATACACACTGAAAATAAAATATGGTCAAAAAACCTTTACATATATTGCTCCTAATCTGAACAATAAGGCAATGCACAACACTTTCAAATTAATGACACCATCATGCATTTTACTGGATTGCAAAAAGGACTGCATAAAAGCTAGGTACAACTCCAAACCAGGTTGGAGACAGAATCAGAAGCACATCAACTCTGGCAGGGTTTGCAAGCCATTACTTTCTACAAAGCAAAATCTAACATCATGAGTGGCAGTGATGCTTCACTGCCAGATAAGCTCAACATCTTTTATGCGTGCTTTGAAAGGGAGAATGGAACTGCAGCTAGGAGGACCCCTGCAGCAGCCGGTTACCCTGTGATCTCTGTCTTGGGAGATGGCGTCACGCTGTCTTAAGAGGGTGACCCCTCGCAAGGTGACAGGCCCCAATGGAGTACCTGGCAGGGCTCTGAAAACCAGGGCCAACTAACTGGCAGGGGCGTTCAAAGACATTTTCAATCTCTCATTGCTGCAGTCAGAAGTTCTCACCTGCTTCAAAAGGGCAACATTTATACCAGTGCCCAATAGTCCAGTTTCATCACTGTCATACCTTAGCCAAAACGACAGCAATCAGATATACAACTGGATTACAGAAAGGATAATTACAAACAAGGAAAAAAAGCAAGGAAGCAGAGAAATAACAGTATAAAACAGGCAGTGAAAGGTGACAAGAGATACAGAGTATGGTATCTTCTGCCTCATTTTGCATCTCACATTTGTATAAATGCAAAAAACGTGAATCAGGTTGGACAAACTGTAACCTAGTCTTCTCCCTAATCTGTACATTTTACAGTATTCAGGCAATATCGTGTGCGAGTATACTGTTAATAAAAAGTGACCAACTACTTAAATTCCTTAGATTGCCATACACTGCAACATTTATAAACCAATCTTTTAAAACCCACAATTGAACTATACACAAGAAATCAGTTCAGTCCTGAATACTCGTAACAACTCATTAAATCAGCTTGTTTTTTTTCAGCTCCCTCCAAATGTCTGCAAATCCCTGAAACTGTCAACTGCCAGGAACCCATCAGTGCAAATAAGAAACAAAATTATTTGGAAAAAAAATCTAAGCTAAATCAAAATGAGGTACTGGAAATGCCCAGCAGGTCAGACCACATCTATGCAGAGAAATACAGCAAGCATTTCAAGTCAATGACTTTTCGTAAGAATTAAACATATTTTAAGTTGCAAATAAGGGAGACAAACAGCACCAACAAAGGGAATTTCTGTGATTGGTTGGAGACCAAGACAGAATGAATACTGTAAATCATGGTGGTGCCAGATGAGAAACTATTGTGAAGGCATGGACAGGTTAATAATCTTGCGAAGATAAATGGCAGAGTAGGAAAGGATGCATATGTGTGGAGCTTGCTATTTTCTGTACAAACACATGGACTCTCTCCCCTCCCCGTAGTCTTGATTCACTCACATCGCAAAATTTCTGCTAGTGTAGGTGGATATCAGGGAAACAGAGTGGCATGAGATGGAGATGAAACGAGAGAATAGATTACAGGCAATTAAGTGACCCTATGTCCGAAGAAATTTAACAATTAAAGAGACAGGCAACTGGATTGAACCAGTATTTTCTGCAGAGTGGTCATCTAATCAATGTTTGATTTTTCTCATGTACAGGACATGTTGTATGACCCAGATGCAGTTCACAGTAGTGAAAATACAGGTGAACTGCTTCACTTAAAAGGTGTGGTCATCTCTGATGACAGGTTATCAACTTTCAATGTTTCCTGTTTTACTTTCCACAGAATCTCAGTACTTATAGCATTTACATTACTGCTGCAACCCGCAGCTTTTTTCCTCACAACTCCAGCATTCAGATCCTCTTGATCTCCATTCTATCCAAAGCTTCTTTTTTCATCACTCCCCACCCCCACCATAACCCAATTCAACTTTTCTGAAACTTAAAACGTGCTTGTTTTCAACCTTTGCCTATATCGGATGAAAAGTCATTAACATGAAACATTATTTTTGTTTTTCTCTCTCAATAAGTGGTGTCTGACTGGGTGAGTTTTGAGCATTTTGTTTTTATTTCAGATTTTCAACACATAGAACTTTTTCTGTATTCAATATGGGGGCAATTAGTTGAATAATTTTACTTTTCCGGTACCACTGAAGAACTGCTGAATGACTTGTCAAGACAAGCAATAGACCATGTGTGAAGGGCGAATGCATGGTAGCTGTTGAGTACACTGACAATGCACTGGGATTGTTTACTGCTCTATATCAATTAAAAGAATATTAATTTCATCCCGGATGTTACCAGTTTATGAAATTTGGGTTCAATTCTGAACGTGGATCCTATCTGCATGGAGTTTGCACATTCTCTTGTGTCATGTGGGTGGGTTCCCTCAGGGTGCTCCAGTATCTTCCCTTAGCCCACAACTGTGCAGGTGGGTGGGTTAACTGGTCACTGTAAATTGCCTCTAGTGTATGTGCAGAGGTAGAATATGGTAGAAATAGAAGAGAATATAAAATCAAAAAGGATCCAAACCTCTCCTTCCCACAGGAGATTATAGTATTGATGTGGATAGAGAATTGGTTGGCAGACAGGAAGCAGAGTGGGAATAAACGGGACCTTTTCGGAATGGCAGGCAGTGACTAGTGGGGTACCGCAAGGCTCAGTGCTGGGACCCCAGTTGTTTACAATATATATTAATGATTTAGATGAGGGAATTAAATGCAGCATCTCCAAGTTTGCGGATGACACGAAGCTGGGCGGCGGTGTTAGCTGTGAGGAGGATGCTAAGAGGATGCAGGGTGACTTGGATAGGTTAGGTGAGTGGGGAAATTCATGGCAGATGCAATTTAATGTGGATAAATGGGAGGTTATCCACTTTGGTGGCAAGAACAGGAAAACAGATTATTATCTGAATGGTGGTCGATCAGGAAAAGGGGAGGTGCAACGAGACCTGGGTGTCATTGTACACCAGTCATTGAAAGTGGGCATGCAGGTACAGCAGGCGGTGAAAAAGGTGAATGGTATGTTGGCATTCATAGCAAGAGGATTCGAGTACAGGAGCAAGGAGGTTCTACTGCAGTTGTACATGGCCTTGGTGAGACCGCACCTAGAAGATTGTGTGCAGTTTTGGTCCCCTAATCTGAGGAAAGACATTCTTGCCATAGAGGGAGTACAAAGAAGGCTCACCAGATTGATTCCTGGGATGGCAGGACTTTCATATGAAGAAAGACTGGATCGACTGGGCTTATACTCGCTGGAATTTAGAAGATTGAGGGGGGATCTTATTGAAACGTATAAAATTCTAAAGGGATTGGACAGGCTAGATGCAGGGAGATTGTTCCCGATGTTGGGGAAGTCCAGAACGAGGGGTCACAGTTTAAGGATAAAGGGGAAGCCTTTTAGGACCAAGATGAGGAGAAAATTCTTCACACAGAGAGTGGTGAATTTGTCGAATTCTCTGCCACAGGAAACAGTTGAGTCCAGTTCATTGGCTATATTTAAGAGGGAGTTAGATATCGCCCTTGTGGCTAAAGGGATCAGGGGGTACGGAGAAAAGGCAGGTACAGGGTTCTGAATTGGATGATCAGCCATGATCATGCTGAATGATGGTGCACGCTTGAAGGGCCGAATGGCCTACTCCTGCACCTATCTTCTATGTTTCTATGTATTTACCTAGCTGTCTTTCATGTTGTTAAATATCCTCACATCACCCAATATTTCTGGCAGCTCAGTCCAAATGTGAAGTTGCCCTCATGTCTTTGTTATATCTCTAACACCTCTGATTTATACCAATAACCCTCTAGTTTCTAGCACCCACACTTTGGGAAAAGGACTATGCCCCTCATAATGTTATATGATGAAGTTACCCCTCAATTTTGCAGGAAATAAAGTCCTCATCTGCATAACCTCTCCTTATAACTTAGGCACCCAACTCCAGGCAACATCCTTGGTACTGTGGATTCTACTAAATTGGAACACATTGGGACCCATACATTTTGGCACAATTAACTGGCTGCCCCAATTAGCTGAAGTTTCATGGAAATAGTTAAAAAGGTATTAAAAATGACAAACTACCATTTAACCAAATAACAAATTAAATATTTAAATTTAATATAGAATAAATTAAAACACTAGCAAAACTACTACACTACAAAACCATATTGTCCTGCCTTTTCCTGTAACCTTTGACACCTTGACTAACTAAGAACCTATCAAAATCCACTTTAAATATATTCAATGACTTGCCCGCCACAGCTGTCTGTGGCAATGAATTCCACAGATTCACCACCCTCTGTCCAAATAAATTTCTTCTCATATCGGTTCTAAATGGATGTCCCTCAATTCTGAAGGTGTGCCTTCTGGTCTTCGACTCAGCAACTACAGGAAACATCCTCTCCATATCAATTCTATCTAGGCTTTTCAATAATTGAGGTTTCAAAGAGGAGCCCCCAGCCTCCATTCTTCCAAACTCTAGCAGGTACAGGTCCAGATCCAGATCTATTGAATGCTCCTATGTTAACCCTTTCATTACCCAGAATCATTCTCGTGAACCTCCCTTGAACCCTAAAACTCTCTCCAATGTCAAAACATCTGTTTCTTAAATAAGGGATCCAAAATTGCTCACAATATTCCAAGTACAGTCTGACAAATGTCTTAGAAAGCCTCAGCATCACATCCTTGCTCTTATATCGAATGCTAACAGTGCATTCGCCTTCCTTACCACTGACTCAACCTGCAAGCTGACACAAGGATTCCCAAGTCCCTTTGCACCTCTGATTTTTGAATATTCTCCCCATTTAGAAAACAGTCTACAGCTTTATTCCTTCTACCCAAGTGCATGACCATATACTCCCCTCCACAATATTCCAACTGCCACTTATTTGTTCATTCTCCCAAACTGTCCTTTTCAGAATCCGCAACACAACTTGGGGCTCCACCCATCTTTGTTTTGTCTGTAAACTTAGCCATAAAGTCATCAATTTCATCATCCAAATCGTTGACATATAACATGAAAAGATACGCTCCCAAAACCAACCCTAATGGGACACAAGTAGTCACCAGCAGCCAACCAGAATAGGCCCCCTTTATTCTGACTCTCTGCCTCCTCCCAGTCAGCCAATCTTCTATCCATGCTAGTATGGGCAACCTTATCTTGTTTAGCAGTCTTATGTACGGACAGCACCTTGTCAAAGGCCTCCGAAAATCCAACTAAACAACATCCATCAACTCTTTGTCTATCCTGCCTGTTATTTCCTCAAAGAACTTCAGATTTCCATCTAAGGCTGGGGTTCCAAACCTAGGGTCCATAGCATAAGAAAGGTTGAGAACTCCTGCCTCATGGAAACCATTCTGTCTGGCCTATTTTTATCTTGCAAGTACCCTGAAACATCATCCTTAATAATGGACTCCAACATCTTCCAACCACTGAGGTTAGGGTAACTGGCCTAAATTCTTTGTAGTGCTGAAGTAGTGAAATCATTTCATTTGCACCTATGGCCATTTCTGGCAACTCCAAACCTGAATGCTTGAAACTGCAATGAGCAGTTCTGAATTACCTTATTACATATTACTCACCAACTATCAGTGACAAAAATCACTGCTTTCTGAACACAAACACCTAAGCAAGGTGTAGTGTCTAATGACCATACGACATACATGTGAGTGACGCTAGCTAGAAAATGTTCGGCAACCATCTTCTGTCCCAAGTAGGTGGCATAGTGTTCCAAATAAACAAAGGGAATTCTGGCTATTTTCTCTGTTTATGTTCTTTAAGAGTTGTAAGAGTTGTCCCAAATAAGCAGCTGCCTCAATTAATCAAATAACCAGAATCGACTGTATATCTATTCTGCACACTTTCTAGTTTAATAACAACTTTCCTGTGAAAGGTTGACGAAAACTACTCTCAATCATCCAAGTGTGGTCTTATCACCATCTTATACAACAGCAACATAATTTTCCTACTCCTATACTCAATACCTTGACTGGTGAAGGCCAGTGGGCCAAATACCTTGATTACCCTGTCTACTTGCAATGCTACATTTAGTGAACAATGTACTATTCAATAACATTCTTGGATCTCTCTATCCCATAGCTCTCTCTAGTGCCCTACCATTCACTATTTAAGTCCTACCCCAGTTTGAAATGGTGTAACTAATATTTACCAAATACAAAAGACATTTGCCAATTCCCAGCCCACATGCCTATCTAATTAAGATCCCCCTGTAATTTTTCATAACTTTCTGCATTAACTCTATACCACCACCTACTTTATTATCATTTGGAAACTTAACAATCATCCCTTGTGCAGTCACATCTAAATAATTTATGCAAGTTATCAACAACAAACATCCCAGCACTCACCCTGTGGCACACCACTAGACAAAGACCAGAGAGAAAACCCTTGATGATCTGCCTTTGTTTACACCAGAGTCAATTACAAATCTAATCCACTATCTCCCCATGGGTCTCATGACATCTAAACTGTCATAAAGGAACCTGTCAAAGTCTTTGCCAAAGTCCAGAGGCAACACCAAGAGATTTGTCAGACACGACTTCCGATGCAAAAGCAATGACGACTGTTGCAAATCAGACCTTGTTTCTCCAAATGTTCGTAGTTCTCAGAAACAATTTAGTCACCACTGTCAGTCTCACAGACTTGCATTTTCTTACCCTTTTTAAACAATGTTATGACATTAGCCACATTTCTGGCCTGGAGAACCTTACCAGTGGCCAGAGATAAAACAAAAATCTCTGCAAGGACCCCTACAATTTCTTCTTGGAACTTGTGTGAAATGAGTGAACGCACCAGGTCAGGCCCCGGGGACCACCTTGATACTTTTAAGATGTCCAATTACCTTCTCCCTGGTCATTTCCATGTTGTCCAAACAATACTATTCAACTGCCTCATTCCCTTAGCTTCTATTATTTTCTCTACAGTAAAATCTCCAGAGAAATATTCACTTCGAATCACAAATTTAAAAACAAATTCATTTTGGAAGAAACTATCAAATTGATACTGGAAGAATGTACTATTGGAATTTTGAAGACAGCCATCTCCAAATTTGCCAGATTTTAAATTGTTTGTTTTCTACACTTAAACCGGGGAAGTCAATTACCTTCACAGTACCACATGCTAGAAGTGTTTAACGATCTAGCAGCCCAAAGGATTTGTAGTATCCTTTTGCAATTGAAACATCGTACATATGCGGGAAATAATCTCCCCATCCCATCATTCCTTCTTCGTCTTTACTACCCAAAGCTCCAGCTTACCGGGTCACACATAAAACAAGTTTGAAGCAAAACTGGTCCCTATTGCAGCGCATCCTTAAGACAATCATAACTTGAATTGTAGGTATTTTGCTGTTTTCACTGGGTGCCATATAAATACCCAATCGAAGTCACACAAAGAAAGAAACAAAACTGGGCATATTTGCTTTAATTGTTCATTATCATGATCTGCATGTCAATAAAGCTTTAAAACCTGATCTGCATGTTTCATGGATGATTGCTACTAGCTTTCACAGAACTACCAGATTATTTGTGTGCAGACCATGGGAACAGAGTCGATGCTGGAGAGCACAGGGGTACATTGGGGGTGGGACAATGCTACATATTTCACAGGTTTATTCTCTCAGCCTGACAGATGGAATAGGCTAAGAAAGCCTCTCGATGAGGAGGCTTGGGGTCACACGCAATCTATGGGAGTATCAGACATAGACTGATGGATATGTAAAGGGCAGTAAGCAGTCCATAGATTTGAATGGAGTATTGACAACACATATTTTCAATAAAAATTAAAGAGGTTGCTTCTAAGCATTTAAAAATAAATAAAATACCGTAGATGTCGGATTATAAGCCGCTACTTTTTTCCCACATTTTGAACAGCTTTGAACTCTGCGGCCTTTAATACGGTGCGGCTAATGCATGGTTTTTTTCATGCCGCCAAAAACATTTTGCCTCGTAACAGTAGGCCAATAAAATTGATGAGTAGTTCACAGAGGTCCAATGAAATTGTACGATAAATCAAGCGCACTTTCACAATTAAATTATTGTAAATCAGTCATTTGTACTCACCCTCATCAACATGGAAAACACTCGAAGAAAAGCATTGTGCTGCCTTTATGGCAGTTATTTAGTTTATAATATTTTCGCTTAGTAATTCATTTTCTAGTTAAAGTTAGAAGTGTTTTAACTATATTTGTTTTCTGTACTACATCGCGGGATGCTATGACGTCACACCCGGTTTCGCCGCGTCTTGTGGGAAAATGCCAGTTTGCGATAAACGGGAAGGAGGGGGGGAGCGCATTACGCGAGCGGCATTGGATCTGAGCGAACGCTGCTTTTAAGTTAAAGGCGATCAATAACTTTTCCTGGTAGGCTGCAGTATATATATTTTTTACCAGTCGTTAGGAGATATTGGAATGTTGTTCAGTAAAAAAGTATACGCAACGTATATTTAAAAGTAGCCGCGTTACAGGCACGGTTCGAAAAAAAGCATTTGCAATATGTATTTGTTTATGTTACCATATGGATTTAATTAAAAGTTTAAAAATCCTCACGTGTAATATCTTTCTGTGTAAATATCTCATATTACAACGTGGGACACCTGCGGCCGAAAATCCGGTGCGGCCTGTACAAGTAAAAAATTGACTTTCTTTCTAAAATTAGAGCCAGCGGCTTTTAATCAGGTGCGCTCTGTAGTCCGGAATCTACGGTAATCCATTAATTCCCTAAGATGTAGGAGCAGAAATATACCACTTGGCCCATCGAGTCTTCTTGCCATTCCATCATGACTGATTTAGTATCGCCCTCAACCCCATTCTCCTGTCTTCTCCCCATAACCTTCAACTCCCTCACTAATCAAGAAGCTATCAACCTCCGCTTTAAATATATCCAATGACTTGACCTCCACAGCCATCTGTGGAAATGAATTCTACAGATTCGCTACCCTCTGGCTAAAGAAATTCCTCCTCATCTCTGCTGTAAAGGGATGTCCTTCTCTTCTGAGGCTGTGCCCTCCCCCACAATAGGAAACATCCTACTCGTGTTTACTCTATCTAGGTTTCAATGACATCCTTCCTCACTCTTTCAAACTCAGCAACTAGTACAGGTCCAGAGCCAAAGTGTCCTCACGTGTTAAATCTTTCATTTCTGAGAATATGTTAACACCTTTTCATTCTCGTGAACCTTCTCTGGCCCTCTGATGACAGACAGACATACTTTATTGATCCCGAAGGAAATTGGGTTTCGTTACAGCCGCACCAAGAATAGTGAAGAAATATAGTAATATAAAACCACAAATAATTAAATAATAATAATAATAATGCAAGCCATCCTTTCCCAGATACGGAGCCCAAAACTGCTTACAATACTCCAAGTGCAGTCTGATCAATGCCTTATAAAGCCTCAGCATTACATCCTTGCTTTTACATTCTAGCCCTCTCGAAATGAATACTAAACATTGCATTTGCCTTCCTTACCACTGACTCAACTTGCAAATTGGCTTTTAGGGATTCCTGCTTGAGGATTTCCAAGTCCTCTTGCACATCTGCTTTCTGAATGTTCTCACTCTTTTAGAAAACAGTCTACATCTTTATTTCTTCTACCAAAGTGTGTGACCATACAATTCCCAATATTTCACTTGCCATTTCTTTGCCCATTCTCCTAATCTGTTTAAGTCTTTCTGTAAATTCAATGTTTTCTCAACACTTCCTACCTCTCCAGCTATCATCGTATCGTCCACAAACTTGGCTACAAAGCTATCAATTCCGTCATTCAAATCATTGACATACTGTACAACTTGAAGCAGTCCCAACACCTACCCCTTCAAAACAACACTTGTCACCAGAAGCCAACAAGAAAATGCCCCCTTTATTCCACTGCTTGCCTCCTGCCAGTCAATTTTCTATCCATGCTAGTATCTTTCCTACGATTCCATGGGCTCTTATATTATTTAGCAACCTCATGTGTGGCAACTTATCAAAAGGCCTTCTGAAAATCCCAGTAAACAACATCCACAGACTCTTCGTCTATCCTGCCTATTATTTCCTCAAAGAACTTCAAAAGTTTTTCCAGTCCTCAGCTACCATTCCAGAATCTAGCGATTCTTCAAAGATCACTCTTTCTTTGTTCCTCATTACTAACTGTTCAGTGACATTTTCCAGTGGTACAATCTTTTGGTATTTTCGTTTATATTTTTGGCGAACTTAACTTCATATATCATATTTTCTCTCCTTATTGCTTTTATCACTTGCCTTCTGTTGAAAAGCTTCTGAATCCTGGATTTGGCACCCCACGGTAATACTGACATATCTGACTTCAGCTTCTCCTTCTCAAACTCAAAATTCATGCATGGTTCCTTGTTCTCAGTGTGATGTACTCATTTCTTGAGATATATTATTGAGGACTGTAAATGATAAACTTTTCATTTCTTTTTCAAGGATCAAGGTTCTTTGAAAAATCAACTTTATTTGCCATAAAAATGTACACGTATTAGGAATTTGTGGTGTACTGTATGTTGGTGTGACATGCAAACAAAAACAATAATATTCAACAATTGTAAGAATAAAAAAAATGTAAAAAATAAACTTTGAGGTCAAGTACAGATATGGAATAAAAATGTTTATAAATACCAGCATGTATTTACAATGGAAAAATAAGTATAATAAGTAGCTTAAAGTATTTACAGTGCAGTACAGAAGAAACTTCTAAGATGGTGTGAGGTTTTAGTTTTAATCTCCCTATGGCGCTTTCCAGAAGGGAGCTTTTGGATAGGGCAATTTGCTGGGTGGGTAGTATCCGCAATAACTTTTCCTCCCACTTCTTTGCCCTGTTCTGCAGTGATGGCAGATTGCAGCCAATGGCCTTTTCAGCTGATCCGATAGCTCATTGTAGTTTTTGTAAACTGAGAGGATACTGCAACAAACCAGACAGTAATGGCTGATGTGAAGATGTTCTCTATGATACCAATGTAGAATTGCACTGGTATTTTCTGGGGAAGATGGAATTTTACCAACTGCCAAGCCTTTTTCTTAATGAGAGGTATCACTGCCCCACAAGGTTCTGCCCAAGTACCTGAATGACAAACCAGTGCTAACTGTTGAGTTGTTGATGATGAGTGGGTGGAGAGGAAGCATATTTCTCCTGAAGTCGATATGAGTCTCTGCGATTGAGGGCATTCAGCTCTAAATTGTTATGATTGCACCAGGACACTAGCTTGTTAACTTACAGATGATACTTGGATTCAGTGCCTCTGGTGATTAGTCCTATGACAGTGGTGTCATCTGCAAACTTATCAATTTAACAGACGACATCAGTAGTGCATAGCAAAAATAGGAGAAGGGAGAGAACACACCTGTGGTGCGCCAGTACAAGGTGAGCAGATAAGGATATGTGCATATCTAGTCTCGCATACTGCCTTCTGTCAGAAAGTTTGAGATCCACATGCACAAACATCCTTACAAATTCACTTTGTAATTAAACTGAGCTGTACATACTGATGAAGTACTCATTTGCAGGAATTACAACAGGGAAATGAAGACATACTCTTCTAAATAAGTTCGAAGTTCTTCTTATGTGCAGTTTACAAATAAAAGAGCAAATGGATCAAATTTCTAGACAATTTCAAGTCCATGTGGAAAATGATATTTATGTGGTGGGAATAGTTGACACTAGAAAACCATGCAGTATATTTAAAACCTTAGCTCCCTATTTAACCTGAGATGCATCTTCCAAAGAATTTGAAAGAGAAACTCGAATTTCTTCAGAATTTGTTGTTACTAATTTTAGTAAGGGCCAATATGAAAAGCAATGTAGGAAGAAAGCCACACTCAGGTTGGAGGAACAACACCTTATATACCAGCTGGGTAGCCTCCAACCTGATGGCATGAACATTGACTTCTCTAACTTCCGTTTATGCCCCTCCTCCTCTTCTTACCCCATCCCTGACATATTTAGTTGTTTGTTTTTTCCTCTCTCTCTGCCCATCACTCTGCCTGTGCTCCATCTCCCTCTGGTGCTCCCCACCTCCTTTCTTTCTCCCGAGGCCTCCCGTCCCATGATCCTTTCTCTTCTCCAGCTCTGTATCACTTTTGCCAATCACCTTTCTAGCTCTTAGCTTCACCCCACCCCCTCCGGTCTTCTATCATTTCGCATTTCCCCCTCCCCCCACTACTTTCAAATCTCTTAGTATCTCTCCTTTCAGTTAGTCCTGACGAAGGGTCTCGGCCCAAAACGTCGACAGTACTTCTCCCTATATGCTCTATGTTCTCTCAGTGCTGCCTGGCCTGCTGTGTTCCACCAGCATTTTGTGTGTGTTGTAGGAAGAAAGTGCCAGTTATCAAAATGCTCCAGAGTGCCTTTTGAAGAACGTACACAAAATGCTGGAGGAATTCAGCAAGCCAGACAGCATCTATGGAAGGAATAAACAGTTGACGTTTTGGGCCAGTGCTTTCTGAAGACATATTGTTGTCACCAATATAGATAAATTTGTTGCCAGAGTAGACAAATTTGAAAATGTTAAAGTCGGGGGTAAAGCAGATTTGCTGCATTCATTGAAAATCCTTTGCTTACCTCTCAGTTGATCTCTTCTTCATGTTACTTTTTTCTCCACAAGGATTGTTTATTTTTGGCATGTCTTCTTCCAGGAAATCTTCATCCTCAGTGTTAGATAAACCACCATCCAAACTGGAGTTTGGAAATGTATGGGTATTACCTTGCTTTTTTCTGTGTTCAGACTCTTCCTCAGTTTTGAATCTTAAATGCTCACTGGATTCAGTTGCAACACTGCTGCATGAGGCAGAATCATCACTGCAATCAGCATCCATCGATTCACTGCCTTGGTGCCTCAGCTCTCGCATTGGCCTACTGTTCAGCCCTTCGTCCCGAAAACCCTTTGCAAATGGATTGAAGTCTATTTTCAACTGAGTGATCCTCATGTTCTGATAAGCAGTTACAGCCACAAACTCCGTCTGTGGAAAAGTGAAGGTGTGCACATTTGGGCCACTGAGGGAAATTACATCAGTTGACTTGTCAGCAGAGATGATATGCAAACGTGGCAGGTACCGGTGCATGGAATGAAGGATGATGTGACCTTCTTGATCTAAAGTATTATTGGTAAGTTTCAATTTATGAAAGGATATGGGTTGCCTCATCCAGTAGCTCCCACTGGAAGGTGAATTGGGATGAATGTACACCCTTCCAAGAACATGAGGTTCTGCTTTACCATTTAGTTCCCACCACTGACCATTCCATTTGTAGCGCTGGTTGTCAACAGGAGCAATATCCATTACCAAGATGTACTTCTTCAAAGGATCTAGGCCCAAGAGGCAGAATCTGCAGTAGGGGAACATGCGCCGGCCACGTTTTGTTAGAACCATCTCGGTGCCATGCTTGTAAAATTGATTCCACATTTCCTGGTTCTCTAAAGTGACACAAACATTCCCAGAATGGCACTCAAATGGATGACTGGCTGTCCCTGGCATCAATCTGTTACTTTTTTCCAGAAGGCAACCAATACCCCCAAGTTCTTGCTTTGCCACGACCATGCTGCGTTCAGTACCACTACTGCCACCAGCCTTCTTAACAAGGACAAAGTATGCAGCAGGTGTGCCAGAGTTTGCTGGGGCATTACTCTCTTGTTCTGTGTGTTCTGGCTGCTGTTTCTCCATGTTCTTTTAAGGTTAAAAATCAAAGAGAGAAAGCGAGAGAGAGGAAACGAGTAAAAGATATCCAAAACTGTCGTCAAGAGAGGCCCATAAGATACCACCCTGTAAAACACAAACAAAAACATATATCAAATAAAGTTTCAATAGCACCTCACAATCTCTCTACTGTATATCAATGATAGAATCCCACAATCTCAAGTTTCAGAAGAACTCCATCTCTCAACTCAAAAGTATTAAATTATCCGCGCCATATAATGATGAATCCTGATAATTAAATAAGTTTCTAGCAGAGAATGAAAATTAATCAGTTTCCTATCTACAGTCAAGTCAAAATCAAGTCAACTTTATTGTCATTTAACTACATATGTGTCTATAACATAGCTGACTATATAACATATAGAAATCAGACCACGTTTCTCTGAATCAGGGTGTAAAGCAGTGGTACACATAACACACAATAACTTATGAAGGCAAGGATAAAATCTACAGATGAATTACACATATATAACAAACTAAAGTGCATAAATTAAATCTCATATGGAACAGATTAGCCAGTGACATTTTGAAGGCGATGCGGCAGGGAGTTCAGAACCTTAATGGCCTGGGGGAGGAAATTGTTTCCCATCCTGACCATTCTTGGTTTTTATGCATTGGTGTCAGCTGTTAGATGGTAGAAAGTCAAAAAGAGGATGCTGGATGGATGGGTGGGAGCCTTAATAATATTAAAGGGCCCTGTGTATGCAGCGCCCCTAATAACCATCTCCAATGGATGGTAGGGAGACCCATATGACATTACTTCCTACAAAGCGAAACCCAATAGCATGAATGGCAGCGATGCTTCACTACCAGATGAACTCAATGGCTTCTATGCACACTATGAAAGGGAGAACACAACCACAGCTGTGAAGATCCCTGCTGCATCTGATGACTCTGTTATCTCTGACTCAGAGGCCAATGTTAGGCTGTCTTTAAAGAGAATGAACCCTCGTAAGGTGGAAGGTCCAGATGGAGTACCTGGTAAGGTTCTAAAAACCTGTGCCAACCAACTAGTGGGAGTATTCAAGGACATTTTCAACCTCTCACTGCTATGGGTGGAAGTTCCCACTTGCTTCAAAAAGGCAACAATTATACCAGTGCCTAACAAGAATAATGTGAGCTGTCTAAGTGACTATCGCCCAGTAGCACTCACATCAACAGTGATGAAATGCTTTGAGGTTGGTCATGACTAAATTGAACTCCTGCCTCAGCAAGGACCTGGACCCGCTGCCATTCACCTATCACCACAATAGGTCAACAGCAGACGCAATCCAAATGTCTCTCCTCACGGCTTTAGACCACCTGGACAACACAAGCACCTATGTCAGGATGCTGTTCAACAACTTTAGTTCAGCATTTAATACCAACAATCCCACAATCCTGATTCAGAAGTTGCAGAACCTGGGCCTCTGTATTTCCCTCTGCAATTGGATCCTCAACTTCCTATCCGAGAGATCACAATCTGTGCGGGTTGTTGACAACATATCCTCCTTGCTGACGATCAACGATGGCGCACTTCAGGGGTATGTGCTTAGCCCACTGCTCTACTCTCTATATACACATGACCAGGCATAGCTAAAATACCATCTATAAATTTGCTGACGATACAGCCATTGTTGGTAGAATCTCAGGTGGTGATGAGACAGTGTACAGGAGCGAGTTATGGAGTGGTGCCACAGCAACAACCTGGCACTCAACGTCAGTAAGACAAAAGAGCTGATTGTGGACTTCAGGAAGGATAAGACGAAGGAACACATACCAATCCTCATAGAGGGATCAGAAGTGGAGAGAGTGAGCAGTTTCAAGTTCCTGGGGGTTAAGATCTAACCTGGTCCCAACATATCAATGTAGTTATAAAGACAGTGGCTATACTTCATTAGAAGTTTGAAGAGATTTGGCATATCAACAAATACACTCAAAAACTTATATAGATGTACTGTGAACAGCATTCTGACAGGCTGCATCACTATCTGGTACTGGGGGAGGGGCTACTGCACAGGACCGAAAGAAGCTACAGAGGGTTATAAATCTAGTCAGCTCCATCTTGTCCATCTTGGGTACTAGCCTACAAAGTACCCAGGACATCTTCAGGGAGTAGTGTCTCAGAAAGGCAGCATCCATTATTAAGGACCTCCAGCACCCAGGGCATGCCCTTTTCTCACTGTTACCATCAGGTAGGAGGTACAGAACCTGAAGCCACACACTCAGTGATTCAGAAACAGCTTCTTTTCCTCTGCCATCCGATTTCTAAATGGACATTGAACGCTTGGACACTACCTCTTTTTTTAAATATACAGTATTTTTGATTTTTGCATGTTTAATCTATTCAATATACGTATACTGTAATTGATTTACTTATTGAGAACCATGAACGTATGGTCAAAGGAAGTGGACAGCATTCACAAGACTGCTTTGAATCAGTGGACTGGACAATATCCAGGGACACATATGTCACAATTGTCACAGACTTCATCAAGACCTATATGGTTCAGTATGTGCCTCTGAGAACATACTGGACATACCCAAACCAGAAGCCATGCATGAACCATGAGATTTGCAATCTGCTGAGGACTAGATCTAGGACATTCCAGAACTCTGCAAGGAATCTAGGTATAACCTCAGAAAGGCAATCTCAAGGGCAAGCAAAAAACAATTCCAAGTGAAGTTAGAAACAGAATCGGTTGCATGCCAGCTATGGCAGGGTAAGCAGGCCATCACTTCCAACAAGGTGAAACTTAACATAAGTGACTGACAATTCACTCCCAGTTGAGCTCAACACCTTTTACGCATGCTTTGAAAGAGAAAATAAAATTACGCCTGTGTGAATCCCTGCACCATTTGACAACCCTGCAATATCTGTGTCAGAGCTGATGTCAGGCCCTGATGGCGTACCTGTTAGGGCTCTGAAAACCTGTACCAACCAACTGGCAGGAGTGTTCAAGGACTTCTTCAGTCTCTCAGTGCTGCAGTCAGATTCCCAATTGCTTCAAAATGACATCAATCATATCAAGTTGCCCAAGAGAGGCAGGGTGATCTGCTTCAACGACTATCACCCAACTGAACTCACATCTACTGTGATGAAGAGCTTTGAGAAGTTGATTGTGGTTCAAATTAACTCTTGCCTAATCAAGGATCTGGACCCACTGCAATTAGCCTATTGCTACAATAGGTCCACAACAGATGCAATCTCACTGGTCTTTGACCATCTGGACAACGATACCTACGTCAGCTGCTAACTTTGTGTTCAATACCATCACCCCCTCAGTAGTAATCAACAAGTGTCAAAACCTGAACATGTTTACTTCCCTCTGTAAATGGATCAATGACTTCTTTAATCAGGAGGACGCAGTATATGCAGATTGAAAGTAACATCTCTCCCTCACTGACAATCAACACAGGTACACCCACTGCACTACTCCCTACCCTAGTGGTCACCAACCTTTTTAAGCCCAAGATCCCCTACCTCTGCCTTAGTTAAAAGCAAGATCGACCCCAGATCAATTAGTTACACGCATGCGCACCAGGGCAGAAAAGACTGGAAGTAAAACTCCGCAACCCGTAAGTAGAAATAATGTATAAACACCAGGGGTACCCACCCTTTTTTTTGCACCGCGGACCTGTTTAATATTGAAAATATTCTTGTGCACCGGCCGATGGGGGGAGGGGGGGTGGTGTTAAACACGACGGGAATACAGCGATACTCGAAGCAGGTTCCTTATGCCCAGTCTATTCCGCAATTTAGTTTTCGCGGCTCTCGGCACTTAGCTTCTGTCCCGCGCTGCTCACGCTTTTTCTGCTGACAAAACTCAACGGGTTTGTCTTTAAGTGCTGGGTGCTTGGACTCAGGGTACCGAAGCAGTTTTGAGGGTTTCATTGCCTCACTGGACAGCCTCCCACCCGCCCACCCGCCGCCAGACACCTTGGCCAGGTGCGGTTGGTCATGAGTCGGGTGAGAGGACAAGGTCAGGGCCGGAGGTCCCCGTGCCGGGGCCGCGGTGGTCGCAGTCCAGACGGAGAGAGCGACCGACCAAGCGAGGAGTGCGACAGGGCGCCTGCCCGCCCCCCCCCCCCGTAGGATCTATCAACCAACAAAAGTTTGTTTCAGTAGATCGCAGCGCAGTAGCTGCTCTGATACTTACGAAAAGCTGAGCCCGAATTAGGTTGCCTGCGAATACTTTAGCACCGGGTTCCCCACGAACATTTGCTGCGTTAACAGGTTTAGAGGCAGCACTCTAGGCCAGTAGCGACGGCACTTCCTGCCGGCCGCCCGATGCCAACCAGTGATCCTTGGTGCGGAGGTATCACTGCAGTTAAGCAACTGATGACCTCGCGTGGGTTTATGTTCAACAGTGGGCATGACAGGGAATGAGGAAAGGTTCAGCTGACTCCTATCGTTTCCCCGCGGCCCGGTGGTTGGGGACCACTGAAGTACACTGTGTAGTGCGGGGGAGCTACACGCATGCACACTGGGCAGAAAGAACGGAACTAAAACTCCGCAACCCAGAAACAATCTCTCAACAGTATTTGTGTATTTATTTTTCTTTTTTTTTCAGGATCTACTGGGAAAGTCTCAAAGATCGACGGGTTGGCAACCACTACTCTACACACAACTGTGTAGCTAGGCACATCTCAAAGCCAGCTATAAATTTACAGATGACATTACTGTTGTCAGCAGAATCTCAGATGGCAACAAACAGGCATACAGGAGTGAAACAGATTGGCTGGTTGAGTGGTGTCTCAAGAACAACCTTGCATTCAATGTCGGTAAGATCAAGGATTGAGTCATGAAGAGGAAGCCAAGAGAACACACACATACACCAGTCCCCATCAAAGGGTCAGCAGTGTAAAAGATGAGCAGGTTCAAGTTCCTGGTTGTCAATGTCTCTGAAGAATTTTCCTGGGCCCAACATATTGATGCAATTACAAGGAAAACATGTTAGTGGCTGTATTTCATTAAGAGTTTGAGGAAATTTGGCAAGTCAAAGACTCCAGCAACTTTCTACAGATGCACAGTAGAGCACTGGTAGCATCACTGATATGGAAGCATCATAGCACAGGATTGGAAAAAGCTGCAGTGAGTTGTAAACTCAGCTAACTCCATCATGGGCACTAGCCTCTCCACCATCGAGGATATCTTCAAAAGGTGATGACTCAAAAAGGCAGCATCTATCGTTAAGGACACCCCACCACCACATGGTCTTTCTCATTACTGCCAAAGAGATCACACTGGAGCTTGAAGAAACATACTCAATGTTTTTGGAACCTCTTCTTCCCCTCTGCCATCAGACTCTGAATGGACAATTAACCCATGAACACTACTTCACAATTTTGTTCTCTTGCCCTACATATTTAGCTATCTATCTTATTATAATGTATAATGTGTTACTCTGCACTGCTCGAAGTTCAAAGTATGTACAGTTGGAAGAGAAAGTTTGAGAACCCTTTGCAATTACCTGATTTTCTGCATTAGTTACTCATAAAAACATGGTCTGATCTTCATCTAAGTCATGATAATAAACAATTGCACTTCTTGTCAACACTGAGCACACCACTTAAACAATCACAGTCTAGGTTAAAAAAAAAGTATGTAAACCTCTGGGGTAATGCTTTCTACAAAAGCTATTTGAAGTCTGGTGTTCCAATCAACGAGACTAGACTGGGGTGTGGGTCGTAGAAGTGCTCTGCCTGAGGCAGCACGGTAGCGTAGTGGTTAGCACAATGCTTTACAGTACAGGTGATGCAGGTTTAATTCCCGCTGCAGCCTGCAAGCTGTTTGTGCATTCTCCCCGTGACTGCGTGGTTTCCTGCCACATTCCAGCAGATGAACTGATTGGTCATGGTAACTTGTCCCATGATTAGGATAGAATTAAGTTTGGGACTGCAGGGCAGGATGGCTCAAAGGGCCTGAAGAGCTCACTCCATGCTGCAACCCAGTAAATGAATGAATAAATAAATGAGACAAAGTCAGGTTACCGACAGAGCCTGTTCTCAAGAAAGATCCATCTGTGTGCACAATGCCTCAATCAAAACAATTTCCAGAACAATTGTACAGATGCATGAAGCTGGAAACCCTGAGTATTCATCAGTAAGAGGAAATTCAGTACTGTTGTTACTCTCCCTGGGAGTGGGGGTCCTGCAAATATCACACCAAGAGCACAATATGCAATGCTGAAAGAGATGAAAAAGAACCCAAGAGTAACAGCAAACGACCTGCAAAAAGCTCTAGAACTTACTCTGTTCATGTGTCCACTGAACAAGAATGGTGTTCACAGAAAGACACCATGGAGGAAACCAGTGCTCTCCAAAAAAAAACATTGCTGCATGTCTCAAGTTTGCAGAAGACCACCTGGATGTTCCACAACACTTCTGGGAACATGTTCTGTGGACAGATTCAAGACAAAAGTTGAACGTTTTGGTAGAAATGCACATTGCTATGTTTGGAGAAAAAAAGGGCACTGCACACCAACACCAAAACCTCATCCCAACTGTGAAGCATGGTGGAAGGAGGATCATGGTTTGGGCCTGCTTTGCTGCCTCAGGGCCTGGACAACTTGCCAATCGTTGACAGGACAATGAAATCAAAATTGTATCAAGAGATTTTACAGGATAGTGTCAGGGTAGCGGTCCGTCACCTAAAGCTTTATAGAAGTTGGATAATGCAACAAGACAATGATCCAAGAGTAAATCAACAACAGAATGGTTTAACAAGAAGAAAATTCTTGTTTTGGAATGGACAAGTTGGAGACCAGACGTTAACCCAATTGAGATGTTGAGGCATGACTTGAAGAGGGCTGTTCATGCAAGGTTATATACAAGGGTTCACATATGTTTTCCAGCATGGACTGTGAATGATTAAACAATATGTTCAATAAAAATATGAAAACTACAAGTGTTTGTATGTTATTAGTTAATGCAGATTGTGTTTGTGACTTAGATGAAGATCAGACCACATTTTTATGACTAATTAATGCAGAAATCCAGGTAACTGCAAAGAGTTCTCAAACTTTTTCTTGTAATTGTATACATTATACAATTTTGAGATTCCCTCCTAACAGTCAGCCACAAAACAAAGAAACCCAAAAGGAACCCATAAATACAGTCATACATCCAACGTGTGGAGAAAACAAATCATCCAAAGAATAACCACAACCAAATAGCATTCTGAACTTAAGTCCACAAAGAGAGTCCCACAGATCAGCACAGAACTGAGTACACTTTGAGGAGCAGCAATCTGAGCCAGCCCATTCCTTGCTTCGGCCACTGACACCCTGACATTTTCAATCTGGCCTGGTACCTAAACAGGCATCCAAATATTGGGTTCAATTGTCTGGATACACTCTGGGGCTGGATCCAACCACCTCGATTCGGCCCGTACCGACCTTTCCGATTCGGCCCAGTGCTTAAATCTCTGCCCCATCATCGAGTTCAGTCGTTTTAATACACTCTGGGGCCTGGACCCCACCATCTCGATTTGGCCCGTACCGACCTTTCCGATTCAGCCCAGTGCTTAAATCTCTGCCCCATCATCGAGTTCAGTCGTTTTAATACACTCTGGGGCCTGGACCCCACCACCTCAATTCGGCCCGTACCGACCTTTCCGATTCGGCCCAGTGCCGCTTAAAGCAATCTAACCTCAGGCTTTTCTCGCTCTCGGAGCCGAGCCAGCTGCCTCGCCTTAGTTCCGCCACATCGAATTGCCTCCAAGTCCAAAGGAAAGTTACAGACCATTACTTACGAACACCACTTGCCAGAAAAAGTGCGTATTTAGCAGTTTTCCTTGTTTCATTATCCACCAGCCAGAAGTTGCTGAGGTTCACCAATGCCATCTTAAAACGCAAGTTTACGATGCTACAAAACGACAAATGTCATGACACACATCAGTGATAATAAACTTTGTTATGATTCTGACTGTCAGATCTATGATTTAATTTTCCTAATTTATTATTCCAATTTTATCAACAAACATTTTGCAGAAAAGTAGCAAGAAACCCATTGTATTAAGTAGCCATTATGAGATTGCAAATGCTGGAAATCTGGAGCAACACACACAAAATGCTAGAAGATCTCAGTAAGTCAGGCAGCATCTATGGAGGGAAATGGACATTCAATGTTACGGGTGAAGAGCTTTTATCAAGACTGGAAAGAGGACAGTAGCCAGAATAAAAGGGTGGGGAGGAGAAACATGAATTGGAAGGTAATAGTAGGTAATAATAATCCAGGTCACGGGGGAAGGTAGATAGATAGGGTGGGAGGAGGGAATTGAGAGGGACAAATGTCTGAATAAGATAGAATCCATTAGGAGAGGGCAGAAGACAATGGAATAAAGGAAAGGGAAAGGGGAACCAAAGAGGAAGATGTGGGTTAGTCAGCAGGTGGTGAGGAAAGTAAGGGACACGGAAGGGAATGGTTACCAGAAGTTAGAGAAATCGTCTTCATAGTCTCCAATGATGTATCAACATTGACTTCTCCAACTTACATTCAGAGCTATTCCTCCATTTATTTTCCTGTAACATACTCTCTCCCACCAACCAACAAATGCCCCTATGATCTTTCTGTGACCCATCTGCACAAGCAATAATTTATTGCCACCGACCAGAACACCATTAGGACGCGGGTGGAAACTACAACACCCAAAGGAAACCAGCATAGAAAAGTGAGAACAGACAAAACCCCACACAGACTGCACCAGAGGTCAGGATCTAAACTGGAGTGTTGAAGTTGGTTTATGTGGCTTTTGATGAGGCTGCACTAGAAAGTTAAATCACAAAGGACTTAAAACGAGTTGCAAACTCGATCCAAAATTGGCGTGACAGTGGAAGGCAAACACTAATGGTGGATGAGTGCTTTACAGACTGAAAGGTAGTAACGAGTGGTCTACCTGTTGGGAAGAGGTACAGGAGCCTGAAGACAGACCCACAGTAAGTATTTTAGGAATGGCTTTGTGCCCTCCACCAGGTTTCTGAGTGGTGCATGAAGACTAGCACGTCGTGCACTTTTCTGTAACCTTTAGCAATTTTTATGGCTTGCACTCTAACACTGATGCAAAACAACACATTTGGTAACATATGTCAGCCATAATAAACCTGCTTATGATTCCACTCCACTCTTTTCCTCTACATTTTACCATTTACTGTACTTTCCCCTTCCCCTTTTTGCTCTCTCCAAATGTAATACTACTTCTGCTCACCTAACTAGTTCAATATTTTCCTGCAGCTCAGAAAATTTTTCCTTAGCTATTCATATCACAAGAATACTTGCAAAAAGTTAATCATAAACTTGACCAGTTGCACACAACGTCTTTTCCTTTAAAAATCCAGCTAATCCAGTGATTAAATACCTGGATTGGACCGAGTAAAACAATATGATAATGTAACAAAAGGGACTGCTTATTTTACAAATATAACTGTTGTAATTAAACACAATCTATTTCGAAATCACATAATTAAAATATTACATATTAAAACAGATAAACCTAAATGTCTCTTTCTATTTCAAGGTAATATTTACTACTATTTCCCGACACGTAAAGACACCGCAATTAGCAACCCACAACTCAACCCGCTCAGGCGTATGTCAATATTGTATACAAAGCTTTCAAATCATCCTTCTTGCTAAATACCTACTTCAATGTGCTGGACTCTCCGCGGTCTAAAGTTGGAGGCCTGCTAAATCGGTATAACAGGCACCGATTGTAATTGCACAGATCAGAGATAACATGTGGAGCCAGCATTGCACCCCTCGGAGGGGGCTGGACGCCCGAGAGAGATCGGCTCGATTTATCTTGCCTGGTTTAGGAAGGTTTGGTTTTACCGATCTTAGCGACGACTCAAACTCTGCTTGACTGGTTCCCCCATAACAACGGGAGGAGAATGGGTCGGTGCGGACCCTGAACCCGGAGCACATCCGCCGGTGTGCTCTCCGCACCGCTTCCTCCTCACCACGTGAACGTGAAATCGTTGCCGCCCCAGGCCGCTGCAATCGAGCTTCCCGATTTGATTTGGCGCCTTCCTCGATCCGCTCGGTCTCGGGGCTTTCATACCCCAACACCCCCCAGCACCCCGAACCTCCCCCGCTTCATCTCACGTCCTTCGGCTGTGCCATCTCCCCGCCACCCGTCGGGACCAGGATCACAGCAGCGGATAGCGCGGCCGAACGACCCCTGTCTTGGCAACATTGTTCGCCATGTATTCCAATACAGCAGCAGGGCGGAAGGGATGGGAAGTCCGAGATCTCCAGTACACCGATTCGTGAGAAAGCCGAACTGCGATGGGCCACTCGAAGTCTCCAATTCACACACCCACCATAACTTCCCAGCTGAATCGGGGATACACTTACCGGAGAGGCGTTCCCCTACCCCCCCCCCACCCCACCCCCCCGTGTCCTCATATTAGTCGGGGCAGGCAGTCTCCGGGTTTGCGTTCAATGCGAATGCGAATGGGAGGGGGAGGGTGGGGAGTGCTACTGGAAGAGTTCAGCAACAGCAAAACAGGGAGACAGCCTATCTTCCATCACACACAAAAAGAACACAAAACCAGGAGCGATAGCGCCAAATCGCGGGCCTTCCCGGTGATATCACAAGACGAAAAGCTGCTGGTGAAGTTAAAGGCAGTTTGTTTAAAAAGGCGATTTGACTCTATATTCGATATGGGAACGGCAACGGGCTGCCGTTTTGTGTCCGTGCAGTGACTAATGTTTTCACACGTGCCGAGAGAAGCACAACTGTGTCAGTTTACCTCGGGTTTCTTGCGTCACACCCGGGATTCCCCCCCCCCCACCAAATCTCCATCCGCGCTTTGCCCTCAACACAGCAAGTAACTTGTCTCTTCGATTTAACTGGGAGGCTAGAGTTCCCCCGTATTTACAACTGCGCACGATCTAAATTTGCAATGATTGTACATTCCCGCTTTGCTTTAATAATCTGTCACTGCATAATACTGTAAGCTCCGAACAGTAACCAGCAGCGTCGGTGATAGTGACAGATCAGCTGTCTACTGCGATGAGCACACCAAACTGAGCATGTTCTGCACACGTTCTTTTTGTTTTGGGATGTGAAGCCAGACTTCAAAAATGAGACTTACCCTCTCGCGAAGACAAGCCGCTGCTCTCGTCCGGTATCTGTAAACCCAGCCCATCAACAGCCCTCTGAACGATCAGTGTTAATCGTCCAGATTAAAAATAACACATCCACGGATATGCGCAGGCTTCGCCTTCGCCGCTTTCTTTCTTTAACCACGGTGCCTCGATGGTAATTCAGACCCTGAATGTGCACACCTGCTTTCCCTATAATGGCCGTGTGGGTATTGTTGCTCCGAAAACTCCCACCCCCACCCTCGCTCTCAGCGTGAATGGCTAGGGTTAGTCCCTTTGGAATACCCCGCAAACCCTTTCGCGAAAGTGAAGACTGCCTGCATGGCCTCCCTCAGTTCCCACAATCCCACGGCTGCAGAAAGGCGGTAACCTCTAGGTGCTAATTTCTGCAGCTCGCCCAACGTTCGCCATTATCGCAGATTTACTCCTCCCTACGCGGCATCACCTTCTCTCCCTTCCTCTGCTCTTCCACCTCGGCGCGATGCGATCGCCACCACTCTTCAGCCGACGGGCTCTGGGCGCCTGCCGCACGGCTCACCAGCTCGCCGCCTCTCGCACGCCATGCCGATCACGTGCTGCCCTCCCCACGGGCCCGGGCGCCCCAGCCGGAGCGGCCGGGTGAGTGCGGGGCGAGGGAGAGCTTGCGGCCGCACGGGTAATGGCGCCAGGCGTGCGTGTGAAAACCCAGGGCCTGCCCGGCATGCGGGTGCCCACCTCCTTCCCTCACGTGACCCTGTAAAGCGGGGTGCCGCGCCCCCGCGGGGAGACGGCCGTATCCTTTCGATCGGAAAGGTGTTATGCTTCAGCTTGGCTGCACGACCCAGGTGCCTTTCTTCCGCTCCAACATTCTGCGCGACCTAACAGCTGCAACGAGCCTGCGCGCTGACGCCGCTGCGCTCACCGAGCATGCGCCGGCCCCTCGCCTGGCGTCGCCGGTCGGCATTCCATTCCCACCACGCCTGCGCGGCGTGCTGACATTCCCCGTCGCCCGCGGCGGAGCATGCGCGGCGGCGGGTACTGCGCTTCGAAGAGGAGGCGGTGTCCCGGGATGGGGTGGGTGCCGGGGGGTCGCAGGGGCTCCGTGCGCCTAGGACAGGGCGGGCGTTGTTCGCGGGGTCTCGGTTCGCCAACACCAAGCCTACGATGGACACCCGCGGGGGCCGCCGTGAAGAAAGGCAATGGACTTCAATTGTTCCCACATCCCCACCTCTTGCTCAGCTTTCCCAGGCAGCTGGCTAAAGGCTCGCCACACTGAACAAGCAGAGCGGGAAGCAATGCAGTGAATGACTATGCAGTCGTGGCGCTGGAACGGTTCAACAGTACTGTATACTGCGGGCATAGTTTGCCCAGTGCTTCATAGTGTTAGAATAGGCAGACTCCACCCAGACTGTCAAAGCCACTGCAGAGATTTCCTAGGAAATAATTCCCAATCTTTCTAACGACATCTCGGCACTTTGAAATAATTGTGGAGCGCGTTGCCATTATGGATCACGAAAAGATCCAAAAAAAAGTATCTCGTTTTAACCTTGATCCTATTGTGTCCTTGTTTACAAGAAGGTTCCTTCATGGGGATATCTTCATAAAATCTACAATAATGTTCTGTAGGATCACTGTTGTTGTAACAATTGTAGCAGAAAAATAGATTGGAGCAAATTAGAAAGTGGTTCCGAACAACTCATCGTATACCTTCAAATAAACTTGTCATCGAAAAGGAATACCCTTTTGTAATGATATTGCTTGCAAAATGCTCGGTCTATTTTAGGAGGGCTTCATACTCCAAGGCAACATTGCAGCATGGAAATACGTCGTGGCGATTAAGTATTCTCCACTGACACCATTTTTTATGCCCCTGCTAACTACAGCTATGATGACAGTGGTTTTGATACTGAGTATTCGCGTCATAGAATAGGTTTCATCGTGTATGTTATTACAAGCTTTTTATGATATATAATATAAGAATGAGGAGGCCAGTCCGTTCTTATTTATTTATTTGGTGATAGAGCACAGAATCGGCCCTTTGGGCCACACTGCCCCAGCAATCCCTGACAAACCCGATTAACTCTAGCCTGATCACAGGACGATTTACAATGACCAATTAACCTACCCAGTCTTTGGACTGGAGGACCCGGAGAAAACCCACACATTCCACAGGGAGGACGTACAGAGACTCCTTACGGAACGGCGCCGGAATTGAACTCCAAACTCCGGAATACCCCGAGCCACAACAACGTCATGCTAACCGTTCTGCACCGAGGTTTCTTTGAGAATGCTTCAACAATCAATAAGTTGGTGGATGATCTATCTCAACTTCAATACTGCTTTCCCACTTTCTGCACACCTCAGCTGACTTGCAGTTATGAATCCCACAGCAAGGAAACCGACTTCATCCCAACTCATCCATACTGACCAGGATACCCATTTGCCTGCATTGGCCCACAGACCTTGGTGAACAAAACTCCTAAATACCCCACTGAGCAACTGGATGTTGGACTTCCTAACCAACAGACCTCAGATGGTCAGGATGCACAACTGCACTTCCCTCCCGATCATCCTCAACATGCTCCCTGGGCTGTGTGCTGAGCCCACTGCTGTACACCCTGCTCACCCATGACGACACGGCCAAACACCTGAGCAATTGTCTTGTCCACCGATGGCACAACAGTGGTGGGGCTCAACACCAATGACGATGAGACAGCCCACAGAGTGGAGGTGGAAGAGTCCAAGGGCTGGTGCCAAGCAAATAACCTCTTCCTAAAAGTCAACAAGACAAAGGAAATGGTTATCGATGTCAGGAGAATCCACACCACTCACACCCCTCTTCACAATGGCAGCACAACAGTGGAAAGTGAGAGCAGTTTCAAACTCCTGGCGGTAAGCATCTGACACAACTTCTCATGGTCCCAGGACACATCCTCTACAGCCAATAGAGCTCATCACCGCGTCTATTTTCTGAGGAGGCTGACGAGATCTGGACTACAGACATGAATACTCATGAATGTCTACTAATGTGTAGTAGAGAGCACACCCTAACATGCCGTTATCACTGTGTGATCCTGAAACTGCACTGCGGCAGGCAGGAAGGCTCGCAACCAGCTGTCAAAACTGCCCAAGGTGCCTACCCGGTCTCAAGGACATATATCACACAAACGTGCCAGAAAAAGTCCAGCAATATCATGAAGGATCCCTGTCCCACTCCCATCAGGGAAGAAGCAACACAGCACCCATGCCAGGACCACCAGACTGAAAAAACATTGTGACTTCCACCAAGGCATCAGGCTGATCAAAAATTTCACCCATTAACCCACCCCACAGAGTCTGTCAGAGTCACGTACCGACACTTCTGTAGCGTGATGTTATGTAGTTACACCAGAATCAGGTTTAATATCACTGGCATATGTCCCAAGTTTTGTTGTGCGGTATAAATGGGTTCATTGTCCGTTCAGAAGTCTGATGGCAAAGAGGAAAAACCTGTTCTTAAAATGTTGGGAGTGTATCTTCAGGTTCCTGTAACTCCTCCTTGATGGTAGCAATAAGAAGAGGGCATGTCCTGGTAATGGGGGTCCTTAATGATGGATGGCGTCTTTTTGAGGCATTGCCCTTTGAAGGTGTTCTCGACATAGGGGAAGTGAGTGTCCATGATGGAGCTGTCTGAGTTTACAACTTTCTACAGCTTTTTCTGATCCTTTGCGGTGGCCTCTCCATACCAGATAGTGATGCAGTCAGTTTGAATACTCTCCATGGTAGTCTGTAGAAACTTAACAAGTCTTTGGTGACATACCAAACTTCCTCAAACTCCTAATGAAATACAGCCACTGTCATGCCTTCTTTGTAATTGCATCAATATGTTGCGCCCAGGCTAGATCGTCAGGGAATTGACACCCAGGACTTTGAAACTGCTCACCTTTTCCCTTGATGGAAAGGGTGATCCTTTGATGAGGACTGGTTTGTATTCCCTCGACTTCTCCTTCCTGAAGTCCATATTCAACTCCTTGGTCTTACTGAGGTTGAGTTGCACCACTCCACCAGCTGATCTAGCTCATTACTGTATGCCTCCTCATTGCCATCTGAAGTTCTGCCAACAACAGCGTGTCATCGACAGATTTATAGATGCATTTAAGCTATGCCTAGCCACACAGTCATTGGTGTAGAGAGAGTAGAGTAGTGGACTAAATACGTATCCTCAAGGTGCGCCAGTGTTGACTACAGATGGAGGTACGGAGGCCCAGGTTTTGGAGCATGTCAATTAGTACTGAGTGGATGATAGTGTTGATCACTGAGCTGTAATCAATAAACAACAGCCTAACATAAGTATTACTGTTGTCCAGGTGATCTAAGGCAGAGTGAAGAACCAGTGAGATTGCATCTGCTGTGGAACTATTGTGGCAGGTACAGGTCTTTGTCTAGGCAGGAGTTGATTCTAGCCTTGACCAAACTCTCAAAGCACTTCATCCCAGTAGATGTGAGTCCAACTGGGTGATAGTCATTGAAGCTGCTCACCCTGCTCTTCTTGGGCACTGGTTTGATTGTCATCCTTTTGAAGCAGGTGGGAAACTCTTGAGTGTAGCAGTGAGAGATTGAGGATGTCCTTGAACACTCCCACCAGTTGATTGGCATGAGATTTCAGTGTCCCATCAGGAGCCTGACACCTTCTGAGGACTCACCCTCTTGAAGGATATTCTGACTTCAGCCTCTGAAACAGAGGTCACGGGGACACTGGATGCTGCAAGGATTCACACAGATGTTGTTTTATTCTCCCTTTCAAAGTGTGCATTAAAGACACTGAGCTCATCTGGGAGTGAAGCATCGCAGACATTCGTGATGTTAGGTTTCACCTTGTAGGAAGTAATGGCCTGAACCCTGCCAGAGCTGACGAACATCCGAATCTGTCTCTAACTTCAATCAGGATTGTTTTGTAACTGGTATTCTTGCATGGTTCTGGATCACCGTTATTTAAAGACACAGATCTAGCCTTCAGCAGACTATGAATCTCATGGTTCAGCCTGGCTTCTGATTTGGGTATGTCTGGTATGTTTTCAAAGGCACACCCTCATCCACATGGGTCTTGATGAAGTCGGTGACAACTGCACCGTATTCATTCAGATTCAAAGATAAATCTCTGAATATTGTCCAGTTTACCGACTCAAAGCAGTCCTGTAAGCACTCCTCGACAATACCTTCTTGGTCCACACCACAGGTGCTGTGCTCTTTTGTTTCTGCCTGTACGTCGGGAGTATAAGTACAGCCAGGTGACCAGACTTTCCAAAGTAGGATGGCATGGTAAGTGTACTTGATGGTGGTATAACAGTGGTCAAGTGTGGCGGCTCTTCTGGTTGCACAGGAGATAATGTTGGTGGTAGAGGTTCAGAGACTCCTTCAAGCTGCCCCGGATGAATTCCCCACAATGATGGGGAGGTATCAGGTGTGCTGTTTCATGACTGATGTTCCTGCAGCTCCAAACTGCTTATTGTCATTTCCAGTACACAAGTGTGAAGGAGAACGAAGTAATTGTTACTCCGGATCCGATGCAGCACTAAAAACCTCAATAAGATAAAGACCCAATAATAAAAAAATCAATATACAACTTATACATTGATTGTACATCCTTACGTAAAGTAAATGCTAAGCTGAGGAGCGTCTGTATATAAGGTGACTGACAGGAAATAATAAAGTGGTGTTGGGGTGTGGAGATGTGGGCTAGTAGATGAGGTGTTCATCAGCCTTCCTGCTTGGAAGAAGTAACTTTTTAAGTTTTGTGGTCCTGGTGTGGATGCTACATAACCTCTCCCCTAATATGAGTGGGACAAACAGTCCATGAACAGGATAGGTGGGATCCTTCATGATGTTACTGGCCCTTTTCCGTCACCTTTTGGTATAGTGTGTATGTCCTTGATGGCAGGTAGCCTGGTGCTGGTGATGCATTGGGCAGTTTTGACTACCTATTGTAGGGCTTTTCTGTCTGTTGCAGTGCAGTTTCCATACCAAGCAGTGATGCAGCAAGTTAGGATGCTCTCTACTGCATGTCTGGAAGGATGTGAGTACAGTGACTGCCTAACTTTAGCCAGAGTTGAAATGTACACCTCTACCAGAATGGTGGCGGAAAACTCCCTCAGCAGATTAAAATGGACAACAGCTGATCATTAGATGTTGGGTGAACAGGATTGATACAGAACCATGATGATTCAACATGGTGGTTCACCATGATGAGTTAAACATGAAACATACTCCATCTTATGTGTGTTTTTATTGCTGCATCGGATTTTGTTCATTGATGAATGACAATAAACGAACTTACTTCTTGAATCTTAACCCATTCCTATCTATGTATCTGTCCAAATATCTTTTAAATGTTATTTAAACGTCTGCAAATCAATGACTCCAACAGTGCCTCTGCAGCTCTCTGGGACAGAAAATTTCAGAGATCCACCGCTTTCTGATTAAAGAATTTCCTTCCAATGTCTTTTGAAACTGTTATAGATATACCCACCAGGGAAAACATCCTCACCACATTGATCCTGTCAGCCCCCTCAAAATTTAAGATGGTTCAATAAGATAATATCTCATTCTTCCATATTGTAATGAGTATAAACCCAACCTGCTTAACCTTTCCTCATATAATCAACTCCTTCATCCCAGGTGTCTATAGACTCCATATTCATTGTGATAAAGGGCAACATTCATTTGTCTTTCTAATTATGTGATGTACCTGCATGCCAGCTTTTTGTATTTAATGTACTAGAGCCCACAAATCCTTTTGTGCCGCAGCATCTGTTTAAATAATTATTTTCATTCTTCCTTCCAAAATGGATAACATCACTCTTTCCCATATTATACTCCATTTGCCAATTATTTTGCCCACTCAATCTATCAAAATCTGTGCAGTTCTTTTTGCGTCCTCCACACCACTTTCTAACCTACTCTCTTTGTGTTATCAGCAAATTCATCCACAGCACACTCAGTCTTTTCATCCAAATCATTAATACAGATTATAAATAATTGAAATCCCAGCTTTAATAGTGTGACAGTCCACGAGTTTCTCATGCCAATATTTCTTATGTGGTATTGTATGACGTGCCTTCCAGAAATCTAAATATACTACATCTATTTTCCCCTTTATACATCATGTTACATCTTCAAAGACATTTAGCAAATTTGTCTAAATACATATTCCTTTTCATAATACATTTTCCTTTCTCTTCCTTATTTTAAAAACTTCCTGTTTTAAATTTAAGGTGTCCAATTTTTAAAAACTACTTGTATTTAAGTGCTCTTCACAATAATCATCCTAAATCCTAGTCTATGTATCAATGCACCACAGAATTTGAATGTGCAACCCAGAATTGCTTTTGGTCTATTAGTACTGTCAAATGGTAGATAAAAGTGTGTGTGTGTGTGTGTGTGTGTGTGTGTGTGTGTGTGTGTGTGTGTGTGTGTGTGTGTGTGTGTGTGTGTGTGTGTGTGTGTGTGTGTGTGTGTGTGTGTGTGTGTGTGTGTGTGTGTGTGTTTGTGTTTTAATTCAGATACATATACTTATTTCTAATTTTTTTATTTAGAGATACAGCACGGTAACAGGCCCACCCAGCTCAACAAGCCCATGCTGCCCAATTACACCCATTGTGACCAATTAACCTACTAAACTTGTACACCATTGGAATGTGGCTGGAAACCCATGTGGTCACTAAAGGAATGTACAAACTCCTTACAGATAGCAATGGGAAATGAACACAGATTATTGGTGCTGTAAAAACATTTATGCTAACAGCTACATTATCGTGCCAGTCAATGGGAAGAAAATTTAGACTATAAGATATATAGGACCCAAAGATATAGGAGCAAAATTACTTGTAGATCATTTGGCCCAATGGGACTGCTCCGCTATTTCATCAGGGCTGATTCAATTTCCCTCACAGCCTCAGTCTCCTGCCTTCTTCCTGTAACCCTTCATGCCCTGACTAATCAAGAATCTATCAAATTCTGCCTTAAATATATCCAGTGATTTGGCCTCCACAGCTGCCTGTGACAACAAATTTCACTGATTCACCACTCTCTGGCTAAGAAATTCCTCCTTGTCTCTGTTCTAAATAAACATCCCTCTGTTCTGAGGCTCTGCCCTCTGGTCCTAGACTCCCCACCACAGGAAACATCTCCACATCCACTCTGTCGAGTCCTTTCAACATTTGATAGGTTTCAATGAGATCTCCCTCATTCTTCTGAATTCCAGTGAGTACAGGCCCAGAGCCTTCATTCAGTCCTCATATCATAACCCTTTCATTCCCAGAATTATATTTGCGTACCTCCTTTGAACCCACTCCAATGTCAGCACATTGCCCTTTCTAAGATAAGGGATCCAAAACTGCTCACAATTCTCCAAGTGGGGTCTTACTAATGCCTTAAAAAGGCTCAACCTTACATCTTGCTTTTATATTCTAGTCCTCTCAAAATGAATGGTAACATTGCATTTGCCTTCCTTGCCACCGACTCAGCCTGCAAATTAACCTTAAGAGAATCCTGCACAAAGACTCCCTTTGCACCTCATATTTTTTGGAAATTTTTAATAGCCTACACTTCTATTCCTTCTACCAAAGTGCAAGGCCATACACTTCCCAACACTGTATTCCATTTGCCACTTCTTTGCCCATTCTCCTAATCTAAGTCTTGATGCAGCCTTCCTGCTTCCTCAACACTGCCTGCCCCTCCAGCTGCCTTCATATTGTCCGCAACCTTGGCCACAATCCATCAATTTCATCATTCAAATCATTGACGTAATACAAAAAGAAGTGGTCCCAACCCTGTGGACACAGGAAAGAAACACGGATGGTAGTTTGCCTCCCAGGTGCCAGGGTCTGGGATGTTTCTGATCGTGTCCATGATATCCTGAAGTGGGAAGGTGAACAGCCAGAGGCTGTGGTACATATCGGTACCAACGGCATAGGTAGGAAAAGGGAGGAGGTTCTGATAACAGACTACAGGGAATTAGGAAGGAAGTTGAGAAGCAGGACCTCAAAGGTAGTAATCTCGGGATTACTTCCTGTGTCATGTGACAGTGAGTATAGAAATAGAATGAGGTGGAGGAGAAATGCGTAGCTGAGAGATTGGAGCAGGGGGCAGGGATTCAGATTTCTGGATCATTGGGACCTTTTTAGGGACAGGTGTGACCTGTACAATAAGGATGAGTTGCACCTGAATCCCAGGGGGCCCAATATCCTGGTGGGGATGTTTGCTAAGGCTTTTGGGGAGAGTTTAAACTAGAATTGCTGGGGGGCGGGAACTGAACTGAGGAGGTGGAGGAAGGGCAGTTGACTCACAAATAGAGAAAGCTTGTAGGCAGTGTGAGAAGGAGGATAGGCAGGTGATAAAGAAGGGATGCTTTCAGACTGATAGTTTGAGATGTGTCTACTTTAATGCAAGAAGTATCATGAACAAAGTGGATGAGCTTAGAACGTGGATCAGTACTTGAAGCAATGATGTTGTGCACATTACAGAGACTTGGATGGCTCAGCGGCAGGAATGGTTACTAAGAGTGCCAGGCATTAGATGTTTCAGAAAGGACAGGGAGGGAGGCAAAAGAGGTGGAGGCATGGCACTGCTGATCAGAGAAAATGTCACGGGTGCAGAAAAGGAGGAAGTCATGGAGGGATTGTCTACTGAGTCTCTGTGGGTGGAAGTTAGAAACAGGAAGGGGTCAATAACTCTACTGGGTGCTTTTTATAGACCCCCCAATAGTAACAGGAACATTGAGGAGCAGATAGGGAGACAGATTCTGGAACGGTGCAATAATAACAGGTTTGTCGTGATGGGAAATTTTAATTTACCCAATATCGATTGGCATCTCCATAGAGCAAGGGGTTTAACCATATAACAATTACAGCACGGAAACAGGCCATCTCGGCCTTTCTAGTCTGTGCCGAACATTTACTCTCACCTAGTCCCACTGACCCAAAGTCAGCCCATAACCCTCCATTCCTTTCCTGTCCATATACCTATCCAATTTTACTTTAAATGCCAATACCAAACCTGCCTCTGCCACTTCTACTGGAAGCTCGTTTCACACAGCTACCACTCTCTGAGTAAAGAAATTCTTCCTCGTGTTACCCTTAAACTTTTGCCCCCTAACTCTCAACTCATGTCCTCTTGTTTGAATCTCCCCTACTCTCAATGGAAAAAGCCTATCCACGTCAACTCTATCTATCCCCCTCATAATTTTAAATACCTCTATCAAGTCCCCCCTCAACCTTCTACACTCCAAAGAACAAAGACCTAACTTGTTCAATCTTTCCCTGTAACTTAGATGCTGAAACCCAGGTAACATTCTAGTAAATCTTCTCTGTACTCTCTCTATTTTGTTGATATCTTTCCTATAGTTCAGTGACCAGAACTGTACACAATACTCCAAATTCGGCCTTACCAATGCCTTGTACAATTTTAACATTACATCCCAACTCCTATACTCAATGCTCTGATTTATAAAGGCCAACATACCAAAAGCTTTCTTCACCACCCTGTCCACATGAGATTCCACCTTCAGGGAACTATGCACCATTATTCCTAGATCACTATGTTCTACTGCATTCTTCAATGCCCTACCATTTACCATGTATGTCCTATTTGGATTATTCCTACCAAAATGTAGCACCTCACACTTATCAGCATTATACTCCATCTGCCATCGTTCAGCCCACTCTTCTAACTGGCCTTAATCTCTCCACAAACTTTGAAAACCTACTTCATTATCCACAATGCCACCTACCTTAGTATCATCTGCATACTTACTAATCTAATTTACCACCCCATCATCCAGATCATTAATGTATATGACAAACAACATTGGACCCAGTACAGATCCCTGAGGCACACCACTAGTCACCAGCCTCCAACCTGACAGACAGTTATCCACCACTACTCTCTGGCATCTCCCATCCAGCCACTGTTGAATCCATTTTACTACTTCAATATTAATGCCTAACGATTGAACCTTCCTAACTAACCTTCCGTGCGGAACCTTGTCAAAGGCCTTACTGAAGTCCATGTAGACAACATCCACTGCTTTACCCTCATCAACTTTCCTCGTAACCTCTTTAAAAAATTCAATAAGATTTGTCAAACATGACCTTCCACGCACAAATCCATGTTGACTGTTTGTAATCAGACCCTGTCTATCCAGATAATTATATATACCATCTCTAAGAATACTTTCATTAATTTACCCACCACTGATGTCGAACTGACAGGCTGATAATTGCTAGGTTTACTCTTATAACTATTTTTAAACAATGGAACCACATGAGCAATATGCCAATCCTCCGGCACCATCCCTGTTTGTAATGACATTTGAAATATTTCTGTCAGAGCCCCTGCTATTTCTACACCAAGATGGGGTGGAGTTTGTCAGGTGTGTTCAGGAAGGTTTTCTGACACAGTATGTAGATAAGCCTACAAGAGGAGAGGCAGTACTTGATCTGGTGTTGGGAAATGAACCTGGTCAGGTGTCAGGTCTCTCAGTGGGAGAACATTGTGAAGATAGTGATCTCAATGATATCTCCTTTACCATAGCATTGGAGAGGGATAAGAGTAGACAAGTTAGGAAAATGTTTGATTGGAGGAAGAGGAAATTTGAAGCTATCAGGCAGGAACTTGGAAATATAAATTGGGAGCAGATGTTCTCAGGGCAGAAATGTGGCAAATGTTCAGGGGATATTTGCATGGAGTTCTGCGTAGGTACATTCCAGTGAGACAGAAAGGATGGTAGGGTACAGGAACCATGGTGTACAAAGGCTGGTGAAAATCTAGTCAAGAAGAAAAGCTTATGAAAGGTTCAAAAATCTAGGTAATGATAGAGATCTAGAAAATTATAAGACTAGCAGGAAGGAGCATAAGAATGAAATTAGGAGAGCCAGAAGGGAGCATGAGAGGGCCTTGGCAAGCAGGATTAAGGAAAACACCAAGGCATTCTACAAGTATGTGAAGAGCAAGAGGATAAGATGTGAGAGAATAGGACCAATCAAGTGTGACAGTGGAAAAGCGTGTATGGAATCGGTAGATGTAGCAGAGGTACTTAATGAATATTTTGCTTCAATATTCACTATGGAAAAGGATCTTGGTCATTGTAGGGATGACTTACAGCGGACTGAACAGCTTGAGCATATAGACATTAGGAAAGAGGATGTGCTGGAGCTTTTGGAAAGCATCAAGGTGGATAAGTCACCAGAACTGGATGAGATATACCCCATGCTGCTCTGGGAGGTGAAGGAGGAGATTGCTGAGCCTCTGGCAATGATCTTTGCATCATCAGTGGGGATGGAACAGGTTCTGGAATATTGGAGGATTGCAGATGTTGTTCCCTTATTCAAGAAAGGGAGTAGAGATAGCCCTGGAAATGATAGACCAGTGAGTCTTACTTCAGTAAGTTGATGGAGAAGATCCTGAGAGGTAGGATTTAAGAACATTTGGAGAGGCATAATATGATTAGGAATAGTCAGTATGGCTTTGTCAAAGGCAGGTCGTGTCTTACGAGACTGATTGAAATTTTTGAGGATGTGACTAAACACATTGATGAAGGTAGAGCCATAGCTGTAGTATATATGGATTTCAGCAAGGCATTTGATAGGGTAACCCATGCAAGGGTTACTGAGAAAGAAAGGAGGCATGGGATCCAAGGGGACATTGCTTTGTGGATCCAGAATTGGCTTGCCCACGGAAGGCAAAGAGTGGTTGTAGATGGGCCATATTCTGCATGGAGATCGGTGACCAGTGGTGTGCCTCAGGGTTCTATTCCGGGACCCCTTCTCTTCGTGATTTTTATAAATGACCTGGATGAGGAAGTGGAGGGTTGGTTTAGTAAATTTGCTGATGACACAAAGGTTGGGGGTGTTGTGGATGGTGTGGAGGGCTGTCAGAGGTTACAGCAGGACATCGATAGGATGCAAAACTGGGTTGAGAAGTGGCAGATGGAGTTTGACCCAGATAAGTGTGAGGTGGTTCATTTAGGTAGGTCAAATACGATGGCAGAATATAGTAGTAATGGTAAGACTCTTGGCAGTGTGGAGGATCAGAGGGATCTTGGGGTCCGAGTCCATAGATCACTCAAAGCTGCTGCGCAGGTTGACTGTGTAGTTAAGGAGGTATACGGTGTATTGGACCTCATCAACTGTGGGATTGAGTTCAAGAGCTGAGAGGTAATATTACAGCTATACAGGACCCTGGTCAGACCCCACTTGGAGTACTGTGCTGGTCACCTTACTAGAGGAAGGATGTGGAAAGTATAGAAAGAGTGCAGAGGAGATTTACAAGGATGTTGCCTGGATTGGGGAGCATGCCTTATGAAAACAAGTTGAGTGATCTCGGCCTTTTCTTCTTGGAGTGACGGAGGATGAGAGGTGATCTGATAGAAGTGTATAAGATGATGAGAGGCATTGATTGTGTGGATAGTCAGAGGCTTTTTCCCAGGTCTGAAATGGCTAACACAAGAGGGCACAGTTTTAAGGTGCTTGGAAGTAGGTACAGAGGAGTTGTCGGGGTAAAATTTTTATGCAGAGAGTGGTATATGCGTGAAATGGGCTGCCAGCAATGGTGGTAGAGGCGGATACAATAGGGTCTTTTAAGAGTCTCTTTGATAGGTATACAGGGCTTAGAAAAATAGAGGGCTATGTGTAACCCTAGGTAGTTTCAAAAGTAAGTACATGTTCGGCACAGTATTGTGGGCCGAATGCATTGTGCTGTAGGTTTTCTATGTTTCTAACACTACTAGTCTTGGCAGTCAACCAGAAAAGGCTTCCTTTATTCCCACTATTTGCCTCCTACCAATCAGCCAATGCTCTATTCATGGAAGTATCTTTCCTGTAATATCATTGGCTCTTAACTTGTTAAGTAGCCTCATATGCGGCATCTTGTCAAAGGTTTTCTGAAAATCCAAGTACATGATATTTACTGTTTCTCCTTTGTCTATGCTGCTTATTATTTCTTCAAAGAATCCCAACAGATTTGTCAGGCAAGATTACCCCTTAAGAAACAATGCTGGCATCACCCTAGTTTATCATGTGCCTTCAAGTACCCCAAAACCACATAATTAACAATCAACTCAGACTTCTTCCCAACCACTGAGATCAAACTAACTGGCCTATAATTTCCTTTCTTCTGCCTCTCTCCCTTCTTGAAAAGTGGAGTGCAATTTGCAATTTTTCAATCCTCTGGAACCATGCCAGAATCTATGGATTCTTGAAAGATCATTACTAATGCCTCCACAATCTCTTCAAACACCTCTTTCAGAAAGCTGGGGACCATCTGGTGCAGGTGATTTATCTACATTCAGATCTTTCAATTTCCCAAGCACCTTATCCCTGTTAATGGCAACTTCACTCATTTCTGTCCCGACACTCGAACTCCCAGAATACTGCCAGTGTCTTGCACAGTGAATTATGATGAAAAATACTTATTCAGTTTGTCCACCAATTCCTTGTCCCCCATTACTTTCTCTCCAGCATCAATTTCCAGCAGTTCAGTGTCTACTCTTACCTCTCTTTTATTTACTCTTTATATATCTGAAGAAACTTGGGTATCCTCTTTAATATTATTAACTAGCTTACCTTTGTATTCCATCTTTTCCCTCTTTATTCATGCAACTTTTTTTGGTTGCCCTTTTGATAGTTTTTAAAAGCTTCCCAATCCTCTAACTTTCCTTTAATTTTTGCTCAATTATATGCCCTCTCTTTGCCTTCTTTGTTGGCTTTGACTTCCTTTGTCAGCCATGGTTACGTCATCCTTTCTTTAGAAAACAACTTCTTTTTTGTAATGTATCTATCCTGCACCTTCTGAATTGCTCCCAGAAATTCCACTGCTACTCTGCCATCATCCCTGCTAGTATCTCCTTCAAATCAACTTCAGCCAATTCCTCTCTCATTTCTCTATAATTCCCTTTACTCCACTGTAATATTGATACATCTGACTTTAGCTTCTCCTTCTCAAATTTCAGGGTGAATTCTAGCATATTATGATCACTTAGTCCTAAGGGTTCCTTTACCTTAAGCTCTCTAATCAATTCCGGTTCATTGCACAACACCCAATCCAAAATAGCTGATCCCCTGGTGAGTTCAACCATGAGCTGCTCTAGAAAATCATCTTGTAGACATTCTACAAATTCCACCTTTTGGTACCCAGTACCAGCCTGATTTTCCCAATTTACCTGCATATTGAAATCCCCCATGAGTTCATAACATTACCTATTTTGACAAAGCTTTTCTATCTCCCATTGTAATTTGTCACCCACATCTTGGCTACTGTTCAGAAGCCCATATATACAGTGACTCCCAGCAGGGTGTTTTTGCCCTTGCAGTTTCTTAGCTCTACCCACAAGGATTCTAAACCTTCCAATCCTATATGACCTCCTATTGAGAGGTCTTTACCAACAGAGTCACCCCACCCCCTCTGCTTACCTGCCTGTCCTTTCAATACAATTCACTGGTCAATTGTATTTTCTTTGTACCAACTGGAAACCAAACTGTCCCAGCCACCTAAATTTTGAGTGGTCAGAGTGTGAATATACAGTTGTGATTGGCTCACCTCCAGAAACTCCTACCATCAACAAGGTGCAAGTGAGAGTGAGGGAATATTCTTTACCTACTTGGTAAATGCAGCTCCAGCAATACAAAAGGAACTTAGCATTGCCCAAGGCAAAGTAGTCTGCAATAACCAGGACCTTATCTGCTGGTTTAAAAATTAGCTTCTTGCACCTTTTGCATATTATGCATTGCTATGAACTTCTAAGGAAGCTTTGGCAGCACTTTCCAAATACAAAACCTTGATCACCAAGAACAAATGGGATACAGATGTTTGGAACATTACTATCAACATGTTATTCTCATTTGTATTCCCAGCTTTTTCTAATTTCTAGCATCTGCATTTTTTGTTGATATTCATTACATTATTTGGATTTGTGTCAGCATTGGGACAAAATCCTAGAATTCCCTACCTGGCACCGTGCAGACACATTCACAGACCATCATTTTCTCAAAGGACAAATAGACATGAGTAATATAGACTGGCCTTGCCACCAGCTAGAACTTGAGTTTATGTAATGCACTTAATGTAGCAAAATGTCTAAAGATATATTTTTTTTAACTTATCAGACAAAAAATGACAGAGCTGCATCAGGGTTGATGGCTAGTAGACCTTGGGTTTTAAGAGGCTTTTCTAAAGAAGTTTAGACACACATCAAAGGTGTTCCAGGCTTCAGGGCCTTACTGGCTATCTGTGTTATAGCAAATAAAAGAAAGGGACTCCCAGCCAGAACATGAAAGATACTAGGGATGTAGATTTCAGTGATAGGGTAGAGTGAGCTCATGGAGAAAACTGTGATGTTGATTAACTAGGAGGTAGTGTGGAGGTGTGGTGGGTCATTAGGGGGTTAGTTTGAGAGAGGATAAAGGCAGCAGTTATATCAAGGGCTTATGCTTAGGGCAGCCGATGAACTCAGGCTGGGCATAGCTAACCTAAGTTTAAGAGGCGGAAATACATTTTCTCTGTGATAGCACAGTTACATGTGTAGTCAAACATCTCAGAACAGAATACAACTTCCTTTACAGACACCTTTCTAGGACAGTGGTAGCTCTAGACACAAGGTATAGTGTTTATGACAGCATCTGAAAACAATAGCTTTGGTCAATGGCTTTGGAGTACGGTGATTATTCTGGATCATCATTATAGGAAGGATGTGGAGGCTTTAGAGAAGGTGCATGATGTCGCCAGGATTACAGGACATGTCCCATGAGGGAGGATTGAGGCATTTTTCTTCGAGGTGAAGGAGGATGAGAGAGGTATATAAGAGTATAAAAGGCATAGATAGAGTGGAACGCCAGTGCCTTTTTCTGAGGGTGACAATGCTTAATACCAGAACACATCTTTTTAAGGTGAGTGGAAGAAAGTTTAGGAGAGATGTCAGAAGTAGGTTTCTTACACAGAGAGTGGTAAGTGTTTGGAATGTACTGTCGGTTGGGTGGGGGGGTGTAGTGGTAGAGGTTGATAAATTATGTGCATTTAAGAAACTCTTAGATAGGCACATGGATGAAATAAAAATGGAGGGTTATGGGCTATGTTGAAGGTCAGAATCAGAATCATAATCAGATTTAATATCACCAGCGTATCTTGTGAAATTTGGGTCTGTAGAAACTGAATCAGAGAGATTCAAATATGATGTCCTGGAATTGTCAATGTTTCTGTTTGAAATCTTCCCACAGATGCTGCTTGACCTGCCAAATTCTTCCAGCAGATTGTTGTTCCAAATTCTAGCATCTGCAATCCCTTGTATCTCAACCGATCAGTAGTTACTTATTTTTTCTTTTCCCTTTTTTTAAAATAGTATTGTCATCTACCATAAAAGATCCTCACTATCCAGTGCAAGAATAAGTATTGTCCATCAACCATTAAGTTCTTGAACTTACCTGCACAACCCTAATCTCTCTTTCAGTATAGCAACACTGTAGTGCAACAGTACAGCAAAATTTTGATTACTTAGCAATACAGTAAACTTTGCCTTTTGTGTGTTCTAATTGTGTTTTTTCTTGTATAAATTTCTATAATTTATTTTTTTTCCAGTGATTGTTGTGTTTCTATCGCTATGTGCTTATGGAGCTACTGCAAGTAAGTTTCTCACTACACATTTGTATAATTATAGAATAATAGAGCAAAAGGACATGAATATAAACGGTTTGGCCCAGCAAGTCCATGCCAACCATGGTGCCCTACCAGCTAGACCCAATTTCCTGCATTGGGCCGTTATATCTCTAAGACCCGCCCTCCATGTTCCTACTTGTGCATATGATAACAAACTCAACTTTGATTTTGATTTTGTCATATATGCTACCCTCCATTCTGTGGGAACCATTCCAGAAGCACCTACCTCACTCCATCAGAAGCTGCATTGTAAGGAGATGTTAGGCTCCTGATGAAGGGTCTTGGCCTGCAACGTCGACTGTTTCATAAATGCCGCATGACCTGCTGAGCTCCTCCAGCATTTTTTTTAATGTTTGCTATGGATTTCCAGCATCTGCAGACTCTCTCATGTTTGAGATGCTAGGCTATACCAGATTTTGTTAAGAGTACATGAAAAAGCCATAAAACAGGCAGAAGTGCACCATATGGCCCATTGAGCCTGCTCTATGATTGAACAAGATCATGGCTGATTTACTTCAACACCATTTTCTTGTTCCATACCCATATCTCGATTCCTCTAATATCTAGATATACAGTGGTATCAGTTTTGAATGCAGTCTATGATTATGACCGTCTAGTATGTACTTGTTCCGCCTCTCCCTGCAGTGCTAGTCTGAAGTTTTCCATGCTTCATTGATGTAATATTATCTTGGCAATGTTTCCCTAATCAGTCCTTTGGGGCAATATTTCTTGAGCAAATAGTTTTTTCTTTATTCAATTGGCAAGCTAAGTTTCTCATGTCCTTTCTCAAGGATGCAGTCCATCTCCTTCAATGACCACTCTTCAGAGGGTGTGGATGATGATCAGTGTTTTCAACGCAAGTCTTCAGCATCATTTTCTTGTGCCATATACATTTCATACTTTTCTCCTTCTCCCGCTCCCTATCTTCATCTTCTTCCTTACTCTAACAGACTTAATTGGCGGCATGCTTGCCTCTGAAAGAGGAGGTTGTAGTTTCAAGACTTGCTTGAGAAACTTCAGCAGAAAATTCAAGCCGGTAACTGCCATGTTTTAGATGAGGTAGTCCAAGCCTTAGCCTCCTTTCTCAACATATGCGGAAGATTCCCAGCATTGCTCTGACAAGAAGCATGGGAACAACAGGTAACCTCCAGCGACTTCACTGAGTACATGTTCTCGTTATGATGTATGAACTATAAAAACTGTGTATACTAATATGAACACTACAACATGGCAAACATAAATGGCCAGTTTCCATTTTAATTGTGAATGCAAAAACTTAAAATGTTAAAATACAAGTGAGTAACTTATGGCTTGCTTAATTGGCTACTTATTATTTTTGCATCATATTTCACCTGATAGCCATGGATGGCATTAATTTTCCTGCATGAGCATTAAACTTGAAGATATCTAACCCAATTAAAAGTATCACATGCTAAATCAAGGGTCTAGGATTGAAGGGAATTTGAAGAGGATTCCAGACTCCACCAGGACAAAGATGAGAGTCTCACAGTTAAGGCAGAGCAAAATTTAACAGTATAATAGAGTACGATAAGTACATGGGAATACTTTTAGGAGACCAATGGGGACAAACCATATACTTTCAAGCCTGCCTCAACTTTTGTTAATTAGAAAGGTACGGAATGCAATTGCTGAACTTATGCTGCTGTTGTGTGTTAGGAATGTAAGAAAGGCTCATGATCAAAGAATACTTATTTCACAAAAACATTTTTAATAATAATAAACAGAGCCTCCCTAATGATAATATCCTTGTTTTATATCCCCAACCATCTTTAGGAAGCCCATAGTATCACATATTGCTGTTGCTGTGAATAGTGAACAAACTACACACATCCTTATTACAGTTCCTATTCGCAAGGGGTCCCAGCGTTTTTTATGCCATGGACCCCTACTATTAACTGAGGAGGTCTATGGATCCCAGGTTGGGAACCCCTGTATAAGTTTTTTCTGTAAATTTGTACTGAAGTTGCTGTCAACATATTCCAATGACCCAAACCACTTTGCAGGGATACTGAAATCTTATAAACTGGCAAGTACATGTGTATCTCCTTACCCAACATATTAAGCAGCACAGCTTCTGAAACAGGAAATATCGGAGTATTTAAATTGGTCTCAAATGAAGGTACGTCTCAAAAAAAGGACTGACACAGAGTAAAGAGAAAGGTTTGCATGAAAAGAAACACTGGAGTCAGAAGGAACAAGAAAAATGAATTTTATTTATTTAAATTTCCCCGAATAATTAAAAGATGAAGGAAAAAGAATTAACAATTGTAGAGATTAGTTCTCAGTACCAGGGTGATTGTTTGGCCATGGTTATCACTCTGTTCACAGAACACAAGACTGAAATGGCAAACCCTAGCTTCATAAGCCATGAGTGGTGTCACATGACTTCAGTAAGAGGGCGAGGTATAGGACGACTAACTACAGTTAGCCAAATGTTTATGGTGTTAAGTTATTGGGAAGCTTTCAGTGACAGCATAAATGGGCACAGATTCATCAAGATAATTAGCATGAGTTTGATAAGGGAACGTTATGTCTGACCAACTTGACTGAATTAAGCTGTATTGGGTGTTGATGTGGCTTATGTGGATTTTAGCAGTGAACTTCACAAAGTTTCATGTGGCAAATACATCAAATAGAGCAGCATAGGATCCAAGGGAAAGTGATAAGTTGGATTAAAATTTGATTCAGTAGTAAAAAAAAACAAAGGGGTAATGGTTGATGGGAGTTTTAATGATAACAGAGCTGTGTACAATTAGATTACAGAGGATTTTCTTTTCATTGTACATGACAATGATTTGGATCAAAATTTAGAAGCCATGATTGAGAGGTTTGCAAATGGTATCAAAACTGACAGTGTAAATGATAATGAAGAAAAAGGATTGAAGTGGTATGTAAATGTAAAAAGAATCGTTAGATGGGCACAAAAGTAGTAAATGCAATTACATCTGGAAATCAGTGAGGTAATGCTCAAGGAACAAGGAGTGCTTTGAATCAGTGGACTGGAATCCATTCAGGGATCCTCTTCGAATCTGGATGAGTATGCTGCAGTTGTTACTGACTTCATTAAAACCTGTCTGGTTGAGTGTATCCTACAAAATCTTGCTGTACATTCCCAAACCAAAATCAGTAGATAAACCAGGAGGTTCGCCATCTGCTGAGAGCTAGACTTGTGGCATTTATGTTTGGCGACCCAAGAATGTACAAGAAAACCAGGTATGACTTGTGGAGGACTATTTCAAGAGCAAAGAAACAATTCTGAGCGAGGTTGGAGACAACTCAACCTTGGCAGGGTTTGCAGTACATTACTTCCTACAAAGTGAAACCCAATAGCATGAATGGCACTGATGCTTCACTCCCAGATGAGCTCTATGCCTTTTATGCCTGCTTTGAAAGGGAGAATAAAACTACACCTGTGAAGATCCTTGCTGCACCCGGTGACCATGTGATCTCTGTCTCGGAGGCCGATGTCAGTGCCCAAGAAGAGCAGTGTGAGCTGCCTTAATGACTATCATCCAGTAGCACTCACATCCATGGTGGTGAAATGCTTTGAGATGTTGGTCATGCCTCAGCAAGGACCTGGAGCCACCGCAATTTGCCTATTGCCACCATAGGTCTACAGCAGACGCAATCTCAGTGGCTCTTCATACAGCCTTAGGACAACACAAACATCTATGTCAGGATGCTGTTCCGTGACTATAGCTCAGTGTTTTACACCATAAGTTATAGAACCTGGGCCTCTGTACCTCGTTCTACAATTGGATACTTGGCTTCCTAACCAGAAGGTTACAATCTGTGCAGATTGGTATTAATAACTCCTCCTTGCTGATGGTAACCACTGGTGCATCTCAGGAATGTGTGCTTAGCCCACTGTTCTACTCTCTCTATACCCATGACTGTATGGCAAGTCATAACTCATAAGCCATCTAAAAATTTGCTGATGATACAACCGTTGTTGGCAGAACCTAAGAAGGAGATGAGAGGGCATACAGGAGCGAGGTACACCAGCTAGTTGAGTGGTGTTGCAGCAACAACCTTGCAATCAACGTCAGTAAGACCAAGGAGGTGACTGTGAACTTCAGAAAGGGTAGGACGAGGGATCATGAACCAATCCTCATGGAGGGATCAGAAATGGAGAGAGTGAGCAATTTCAAGTTGCTGGGTGTCAAGATCTCTGAGAATCTAACTTGGTCCCAATGTATCAATGCGGCTATTAAGAAGGCAAGACAGTAGCTATATTTCATTAGGAGTTTGAGGAGATTTGGTTTGTCACCTAAGACACTTGAAAACTTCTACAGATGTACCATGCAGAGTATTCTGACAGGCTGCATCACTCTCTGTTATTAGGTGGGGAGAGGGCTAATACACAGGATTGAAAGAAGCTACAGAAAGTTGTAAAATTAGTAAGCTTCATCTTGGACACAAGCCTTTATAGTATCCAAGACATCTTCAAGGAGAAGTGTCTCAGAAAGGTGGCATCCATCATTAAGGACTCCCATCACCCAGGTAAGTTGGTTATAAAGTTTTGACCAGTGGCCAATCCGGTTATTGGAAGCCTGGAGAGGAGGGAACTTCAAACAGGTCCATTGTCTGAGGATAACAGGCAGTAGCAGCAGGTCGCAGCAGTGTAACAGAGCTTTGATCAGCAAACAGTCGGCATCTGGGGTTGATTAGTAGAGCAAATTAAAGGAAGGCAAGGAAGCACAGTGGCCATCGTCTGAGTGGATATAGTCAGAATGGTGATCTTAGGCTTTGGCTCTTCAAAGGGTCTGTGAAGAGGCTTCAGTCAGAGAAAGCAAAGGAAATCTCAATATTTTTTCCTTCTTTTCTTCATATCTGCTCAGCTAAGACAGTAGGGATGCCAGGCAGGTTAGTGAGATGCTCCTCTTGTGGGGTGGGCGAAGGCAGGGAGACCTCCAATGTCACTGATGACTAAAACTGTGAGAAGTGTATCCAGCTGCAGCTTCTAACAAACCACGTGAAGAAGTTGGAGCTGGAACTGGATGAACTCCAGATCATCCGGGAGGCTGAGGAGCTGAAAGATCGGGTATATAGAGAGGCAGTTACACCCAAGGTGCAGGACACAGGAAACTGGTTGACAGACAGCAAGGGGAAAGGGGTTAATGACCCAGTGCAGAGTATCTCTATGGCCATCCTCTTCAGCAACAGGTATATCACTTTGGATACTGTTGGGGGAATGACCTAACAGGAAAGTCGCAGTGGTCAGGTCTCTGGCACTGAGCCTGCCTCTGTGACTCAGAAGGGAAGGGGAGGAGAAGAGGCATGCTGTGGTGAGAGGATTCGTTAGGGGAATGGACAGGAAGTTCTGTGGGTGAGAACCAGATTCCAGGATGGTATGTTGCCCCTCGGTGCCAGGGACCAGGATATCACAGATTGAGTCTTCAGCATTCTTAAGTGGGAGGGTGAACAGCCAGAAGTCATGGTCCATGTAGGTACCAATGACAAGGCTAGGATGAGTGACAAGGCTCTGCATAGGGAGTTAGGTGCTAAGTTAAAGGGCAGGACCTCCAGGGTTGTGATCTCAGGATTGCTACCTGTGCCATGTGCTAGTGAGGCTACAGTTTAATACGTGGCTAAGGAATTGGTGTAAGAGGGAGGGTGTAGTATATTTGGATCATTGGGTTCTCTTCCAGGGAATGTGGGACCTGTACAGAAGGGCTGGTTTGCACCTGAACTGGAGGGGGACTAATATTCTGTGGGAAGGTTTGTTAATGCTGGACGGTGGGGTTTAAACTAGAATTGCAGGGGAATGGGAATCAGAGTGCCAGAACAGTTAGTGGCAAGGTTGTGAAGGCAGAAGCTGGTAAGACCTCAAAGTCAGGAATCAGAAGGTTGAGCATGGTGTGATTAGTCACCTGAATTGCCTATATTTCAATGCAAAGAGTATCGTAGGAAAGGCCGATTACAGTGTTGAAGATGAGGTAACTGGTTTACAAACAGAGGCAATGTGTAGTGAGGAGAGGCTGTTGATAGGGCAAAATTACAGTCAACAGGATGAGTTGCAACATTAAAGGCAGACAAAATCAAAAAGGGTGAACACAGGACTGAAGGTGCTATGTTTGAATATGCACAGTACACGGAATAGGGTAGTTGAACTTGCAGCACAAGTTCCTATTGTAGGCATCATGGAATTATGGCTGAAAGAAGATTACATCTAGGGGCTTAACATCCAAGAATACACACTGCATTGAAAGGGCAGGCAGGATGGCAGAGAAGGCGGCATTGGTCTGTAGGTAAAAAATGAAATCAAATCATTAAAAGAGGTGACATAGGGTCAGAAGGCATTGAATCATTGTGAATAGAGCTAAGGATCTGTAAGGGTAAAAAGACCCTGATGGAAGTTGTATACAGACCTCCAAACAGTAGTAAGGATGTGGACAACAAATTACAATGGAACATGGAAAATGCATGCCAAAGGGGCAATATTACAATAGTCATGGGGGATTTCAATGTGCAGGTAGGTTGGGAAAATCAGGTTGGTGCTGGATTACAGGAGGGGGAATTTCTAGTGTGCTGACGAGATGGCCCTTTGGAGCAGCTCGTGGTTGAGCCCAACAGAAGATCAGCTATTCTGGATCGGGTGCTGTCCAATGAACCAGAATTGATGAGAGAGCTTAAGGTAAAAGAACCCTTTGGAGCAAGTGATCATAATATGATAGAATTCTCCCTGCAATTTGAGAGGGAAAAGTTAAAGTCACATGTATCAGTATTACAGTTGAGTAAAGGGAATTACAGAGGCAATAGAGAGGAGTTGGCCAGAATTGATTGGAAAAGAACACTGGCTGGGATGATGGCAGAGCAGCATTGGCTGGAATTTCCGGAAGCAATTCAGAAGACAGAGGATACATACATCCTAAAGAGGAAGAAGTATTCTAAAGGAAAAATGACATAACCGTGGCTTACAAGAGAAGTAAAAGCCAACATAAAATACAAAGAGAGGGCATATAACAGAGCAAAAATGAGTAAACATAACTAGAAAGAAGGTTGTTGTGAAACTGAAAGGTCTGAAGGTAGGTAAGTCACTTGGACCAGATGGTGTACACTGCAGAATTCTGAAAGAAGTGATTGAAGAAATCATAGAGGCATTAATAATGATCTTTCAAGAATCACTAGATTATGAATGGTTCTGGAAGACTGGAAAATTGCAAATGTTGCTCCACTCTTCAAGAAGGGAGAAAGGCGAAAGAAAAGAAACTACAGGCCAGTTAGTCTGACCTCATTGGTTGGGAAGATGTTGGGAGTCCATTGTTAATGATGAGGTCTCAGGGTATTTGGAGGCACATGATATAATTGGCTGCAGTCAGCATGGTTTCCTCAAGGGAAAATCTTGCTAAACAGATCTGTTGGAATTCTTTGAAGAAGTAACAAGCAGGATAGACAAAGGAGAATTAGTTGATGTTGTGTACTTGGATTTTCAGGTCTTTGACAAGGTGTCACATGAGGCTGCTTAAAAAGCCATGAGCCCATGGTATTACAGGAAAGATTCTAGTAAGGATGAAACAGTGGCTGATTTTTCAGGAGGTAAAGAGTGGGAATAAAGGGAGCCTCTTCTGGTTGGCTGCCGGTGATTAATGGTGTTCTATAAGGGTCTATATTCGGACTGATTCATTATATGTTATTTGTAAATGATTTGCATTGATGGCTTTGTCACGAAGTTTACAGACAATACAAAGATATGTGGAGGGGCAGGTAGTTTTGAGGAAGTAGAGAGGCTACAGGAGGAGCTGGGTTAGGAGAATGGACGTAGAAGTGGCAGATGGAATACAGCGTCGGAAGTGTCTGGTTATGCACTTTGGTAGAAGAAATGAAAAGGTTGACTATTTTCTAAATGGAGAGAAAATACAAAAATCTAAGGTGCAAAGGGACTTGGGAGTCCTTGTGCAGGATTCCCTAAAGGTTGAGTCTGTGGTGAGGAAGGCAAATGATAGCATTCTTTTCAAGAGAACAAGTAATGTCGAGATTTTATAAAGCACTGGTGAGGCCTTCACTCGGAGTACTGTGAGCAGATTTGGGCCCTTTATCTTAGAAAGGATGTGCTGAAACTGAAGAGGGTTCAAAGGATGTCCATGAAAATGATTCCAGGATTAAATGGCTCGTCATGCGAAGAGTGTTTGATGGCTCTGGGCCTGTATTTGCTGGAATTCAGAAGAATAAAGGGTGACCTCATTGAAACCTATTAAATGGTGAAAGGGCTTAATAGAGTGGATGTAGAGAGGATATTACTATGGTGGGAGAGCCCAAGACCAGAGGACACAGCCCCAGAATAGAGGGGTGTCCTTTTAGAATGGAGATGAGGAGGAATTTCTTGAGCCAGACAAAAGGGAATCTGTGGAATTCTTTACCGCTGGCATTTATGGAGACAAGTCTTCATGTATACTTAAGGCAGAGGTTGATAGATTGTTGATTGGCCTGGCCATGAAGGGAGATGTGGAAAAGGCAGGAGACTGAGGCTGAGAGGGACATGGATCAGCCATGATGAGTAGACTCAATGGGTCAAATGGTTTAATTCTACTCCTGTATCTTCTGGTCTTACGGGCATGCCCTGTACCTCCAGGAAGGAGGTACAGAAGCATGAAGGCACACACTCAGCAATTCTGGACTCTGCCATCTAATTCCTAAGTGGACATTGAACCCATGAACGCTACCTCACTTTCATCATTTTTGTTTTGCACTATTTTTAATTCAAAGGTTCAAAGGTACAATTTAATGTCAAAGAAATGCATACAATATACATCCGGAAATGCTTTCTCTTCACAACCATCCACAAAAACAGAGGAGTGCCCCAAAGAATGAACAACAGTTAAATGTTAGAACCCCAAAGATCCCCCCTACCAGCTTCCCCCCTTGCACGCATAAGTGGCAGTGAGCAACAATCCCCCCTCCCCCCACTGGCATAAAAAAGCAAGCATGGGCACTGCCACCGAGCACTCGAGCATGGACACTGCCACCAAGCACTCAAACATGGGCACTGCCACCAAGCACTCGAGCATGGACACTGCCACCGAGCACTCGAGCATGGGCACTGCCACCAAGCACTCAAGCATGGGCACTGCCACCGAGCACTCGAGCATGGACACTGCCACCGAGCACTCGAGCATGGGCACTGCCACCGAGCACTCGAGCATGGGCACTGCCACCAAGCACTCAAGCATGGGCACTGCCACCGAGCACTCAAGCATGGGCACTGCCACCAAGCACTCGAGCATGGACACTGCCACCAAGCACTCAAGCATGGACACTGCCACCAAGCACTCGAGCATGGGCACTGCCACCGAGCACTCGAGCATGGACACTGCCACCGAGCACTCAAACATGGGCACTGCCACCGAGCACTCGAGCATGGGCACTGCCACCGAGCACTCGAGCATGGGCACTGCCACCAAGCACTCAAACATGGGCACTGCCACCGAGCACTCGAGCATGGGCACTGCCACCAAGCACTCAAACATGGGCACTGCCACCAAGCACTCAAACATGGGCACTGCCACCGAGCACTCGAGCATGGGCACTGCCACCGAGCACTCGAGCATGGGCACTGCCACCAAGCACTCAAACATGGGCACTGCCACCGAGCACTCGAGCATGGGCACTGCCACCGAGCACTCGAGCATGGGCAAAGCAATAGCAAAGACACAGACTTGCAGTTACCCCAAATACTTCACGTTTCACCCAGTATTCGACATACCACAGGCTCTCTCTCTCCCTAGTAAGGGAGAAAGAGGTGGCTCCATTTTCCCAGCGGGCGGGGAGACATAACAAACAAATTGCTGGTTTACGATGTTAAAAGTCCGTTACGTTGCTTTTTTCAAGCTCTGTGCCTGACAATCACAAAGATCCCGACTCCCCCAACGACACACAGGTCTCCTGTCATGACACTGACCCTCCATCCGCCCACCTCCAGAGCCCCGAGATCCTAGGCTTCCGAATTCGAGCCGGACTCTTAGACTGAGCCTTTGGCGTGCCAAACAACAGCCCGTTATGGAATCCTGACAGCGGGTCCCATCCCCGCAAAGAACTGTAGTCAGCGTGTAACTCCAGGTCAAGGTCTTCAAAAGAACCCTGAAAGGGAAAAATAGAGCTATTTAAGATGGAAGATCTTTAATATGTGTGTGTATGATATATATACACACACACACACACTTACCGTAATTGATTTACTTATTTATTTTTTTCCCTATATTATCATGCATTGCATTGTATTGCTGCTGCTAAGTTAACAAATTTCACGATATATGCCGCTGATATTAAACATGATTGTGATTCTGAAAAACAGGCTGGGAAATGGCAGATGGAATTTAATGCAAACAAATGTGAGATGTTGTACTTCAGCAAGAGAAACCAGGGTAGGCCCTACATAGCAAATACACAGTGTGGCACTGGGGTGTGTGGTAGAACAGGGGAATTTGGGAATTCAGATCTGTAATTCCTTGAAAGTGTCAATAGAAGTAGAGAGGGTCATAAAGAGAGCATTTGGTACTTTGCCCTTCATAATGCAGAACAATGAGTACAAGATTTGGGATGCTATGTTGAAGTTGTATAAGATGTTGGTGAGACCAAATTTGGAGTATTGTGTGCAGTTCTGATCACCTACCAGCAGGAAAGATATCAATAAGATTGAAAGAGTGCAGAGAAAAGTTACAAGGATGTTGCCAGGATTTGAGATCCTGAGCAACAGGGAAAGGTTGAATTGGTTAAGATTTTATTTCCTAGAGCATCAGAGAGTGAGGGGATATCTTATAGAGCGGTATAGGTAGGGTAAGTACATGCAGGCTTTTTCCTCTGAAGTTGGATGCGACTAAAACTACAGGTATAGGTTTGGGTGAAAGCTGAAATATTTAAGGGGAACCTGAGGGGGAAATGGATCAGGAGAACTTCTTCACTCAGTGGGTGTTGCAAGTGTGGAACGAGCTTCCAGCTGAAGTGGGGGATGCAGTTTCAATTGCAAAATTTAAGAGAAGCTTGGATAAATAGTCAAGTCCAGTTTACTGACATTTAACTATATACAGTACATGTTTATAATGTATATAGAAATGAGACAAAGTTTCTCTGAACCAGGGTGTAAAGCACAGTAGTACACATAAGAAGAAAGCCCTTAACTCCGAGTGGAGTCGTCGGGATGCCATTGTGACAGCGCTTTTTTTTAGCAGGGTTTCTTGTTTTTACGAGGTCGAGTTGCTAGCTCGACGCTCGACCCAGCACAGATGGAAAGCGTGCAAGGGATCCGGCTGGATTTGAACTCAGGAGCCTTCGTTCTGAAGTCTGGCGCTGGTGCCACTACACCACCGGCCAGCGCACAGTAGAACACATAACACGTGATAACTTATGAAGGTAAGGATAAAATCTACAGATGAATCAGATAAAAATAACAAACTAAAGTGCATTAATATTAAATATTGGAAGGTACGGAAGCGATTAACCAGTGATATTTTGAATACTTTGTGGCAGCGAGTTCAGAAGCTTAATGGCCTGGGGAAAGAAACTCTTTCTCATTCTAACAGTTCTTGTTTTTATGCATCGGAGTCTCCTGCCAGATGGTAGAAAGTCAAAGAGGATGTGGGATAGATGGGTGGGATAGTTAATAATACTAAGGGCCCTGTGTATGTGGCACTCCTGATAACAATCCCCAATGGATTGTAGGGAGACCCTCATGATCCTCTCATTCTCACTGTCCTTTGTAGGGACTTCTAGTCCGATGCTCGACTGCTCCCATACTAGGAGTATCAACCTGTCAAGAAGCTCTTAATGGTGCTTCTGTAAAACACAGTTAAGATGGGAGGGGGGAGCCTTGCTTGCTTCAATCTTCTTAGGAAGTGGAAGCGCTGCTGTACCTTGTTCAGGGAGGTGACATGAAGGGACCAGGTGAGGTCATCCATGATGTGAACTTCCAGGAACTTGGTGCACTTAACTCTCTCTATGGAGGAGGCATGTATTTGCCGGGGGGGGGGGGGGGGGGTGTCGTTTGTCTACATCTTCCTGAAGTCCACAATGATTTTCTTTGTCTTCTCCACATTCAGGCTTAGGTTTTTCTTCTCACACCATTCCACCAGCCGCTCCACTTCCTTTTTATACTCTGCATCATCATCATTGTTAATAAGGCCAACTACTGTTGTGTCATCCACAAATTTGATGACACAGCTTGAGCTAAATCCTTTTAACACAGTCAAACGTTAGCAGTGGGCTGAGCACACAGCTTTTAGGAGTGCCAGTTCTCAGCGTAATGGGATGAGAGACATTGCTACCCACACAGACTGACTGATAAATACATTGATGAGAGGGATACTGAGGTCTATGGTCTGAGTGAGAGTAGATAGGACTAGGCAAAACAACAGTTCGGCATGTTCCAGATGGGCTGAAAAGACTGTTTCTGTGCTGTAGTCCTCTATGGCTCTATGCTTAGACTCTTTTCAACCAAAGGAACATCTTTTAACACGGTAAATATGGGGATACTTCAGTATATATAACCAATGAGATTTCAGGAAGTATATTTAGAAGAAGGAATGAAAGTGGTTTTGGCAAGCTTAGGTGCTAAAGGTCTGGCCATTACTGTAATCGCAGTGTGCCAGGGACCAGAACTAGTGGATATGAAGATCATAAATAATGGATGCAGCGTTAAGCCACTTATGCCTTCATACCTATTCTACCTAATCTAAAATGGAGATAAATGTCTTTAGGCCACTGAATTTGAAGAGGAATTCCAAAGTTACTCCTGAATGGGTATAAGAGGGTTCAGGGAGGTCAAGAAAGTTTAGGTATGGTGACTGGTGCTGTTCCCTGAATTTCTCCTGGAATTGTTGCATGTGAAGATCATCTCCACTGTGCCCTTAGACAGACAGGATCCAATATAGGGAACAGCTGGGTGTTGGCAGCTACTGAGGAAGATGCCAAAGATGACACTCCCGGCAGTAGATAAAAGACTCCTCTACTGTAGATGTGTATCGATTTACAATCCCTGAAGTCCTTATACATACAAAGCCAACAGAGAGTGAAATGTTGCTCATTCATGCATTTCACCTTTTAAAGAGTCTGCACATGCAGCAGGAAGCAGTTAGCCAAAGCTCAGTAACTCTGAAGATGTCAATTCACAGGTCTCCTGTTGACTCTGCAAATTCCTGGCTCCTTGCACTTCATCAAGGCTCAGTTGGACAGTCACATGTTCCCCTGCTGGCTCACATTTGTCAGTGAGCAACAACAGATGGTGGTGCTGGAGACTGTGACAGAGGTGACGGTTACCTCAGTGTCTTGCTGAACTGACGTGGTGCGGTTGGGGCCATTGTGAGAGATTACCTTCCCTGCTCTAGGTTTCTTCTTGCTGCTCAGATAAGGTTGTAAGTGTCCTGTCAAGGTAAACAACACTCCCCACTGAAACCTGTTTTACCTGTGTAATCTACAAACACTGAATAACAATGTATAGGCAACTTACTAGTGCAACATTTTGAGGGAAAATAGACAACAAATTTTGTTAGAAATAAATTTCTAACAAAATCTAGCTAAGTAAAAGCTGTAAACAGTTACTTAATATTGAATGATTTATTGTGTGATATTTTAAAATTATCTAATTGTACAGCTAGAGGCAAGAAAATTTTAAAGCCCAGAAGAAGGCAAAGGCAAAACACTTCTGTAGAAAAGCGGTCGCCATAATTGTTTACATCATGTGACACGGCACATAATGATGACGATGATGATGACTTAAAGCAAAATAAACAGTGACTGACCAAAATTTAGTGTGTGTTATATCAACTAATCAAAATTTTTACCATAATTTGAGTTAGAAAAAAAAATTCCAAAAATCAACAGTGAATTGAAAACAAAATATTCAAGTATAGCATCATGGAACAAAAGCACAGAACTTCAAACGGCAGATTTAGCTGAGATCGGCAGAAAAGGTAGATTCAGCCTCTTCATCACACATTAAGGTATTATCATCGGGTGTTAGTTATTACTATTGCTTCCTTCCATTTCCCATACATCTGAAACTGATACAACCGCATTCTGCACACGGTCTTACACACACAAAATCCACATCTTCCCACACAAAAACAGATATCTATGTTCTTCCATACTCACATTCTTCCCCACACACATACTCATCCTCTCATTCTCATGGATACCGTACCACACATCTTCCCATATATCCACATCCTCCCACTCTTTCTCATCATACACAACCTTTCTACATACACACATCCACTCCCACACACCCCCTCCCACCCAAACAACATACAGATATGCTCCCACACACATCCTCTCACATTCATATACACATCCTCCAATCCATATGCAATCCTAAATGCACACTTTCCCTCCCAGACATGCACCCATAGATCGAAACACATACCTTTCAGTGCAAGATTCCTCACATGCACACCCTCCCACAGAGTTATACCCCTTCCTACACATACATTTGCACGTTTCCTTCCTGACATACCTTCACTGTAAATACACAATCTCTCACAAGCACAGACATAAACACACACGCTTACATATACTTACACCTTCTCAATTATACATAGAAGCTCCCCCAGAAATACATTCTAACACCTGCATGCATCCATACACATAGGGATAATAAATGCTGCCTCCCATACATATCCATTACCCTGTTGCTCCTAGTGGCTGAACTAAACCTTTATGACCTTCAGATTCAGAGGGTTTGTTTATCAGTGAAATGTGACACTTACTTTAACAACCAACACCCCCGGGGGATGTGCTGGGGGCAGCCACAAGTGTTGTCACACATTCTGGTACCAGCATAGAACAACACAAGCAGCAGCACAGCAAGAGAACGAAACCTGACAAAGCAAAACGAGCCCCTTTCTCACCCTCCTACCGGCCTCACACATGCAGGCCTCCAACCCCAGGACAGGCAACTTCCAAGCCTCCGGTCTTTGGCCCTGGATTCTCAAACTCACAGTCACTGGGTCTCCAACCTCCTGTCCTGCTATCCCAAACTTTGCACCTCTCCCTCTGGGTTTGTTGGCTTTGGTTTTCAATCTTTTGGGGTTTCTACAGTCCTGTGAAAAAGTCTAGCACATATATAAAGCTAGGGTTCCTAAGACCTTTGCACATTATGTTTTTCCAGTTACCAAATTACACCTAATACTACTGAGCTAATACAAAGCTAAGTACTCTTATTTGTTTCTTAAACACCTTCCTATTTTAACCAACATACAGTACTGTGCAAAAGTCTTAGGCACCTTAGCTACATATGTGTGCCTCAAAATTTTGCCAGTACCATAGCTCTGAACTTCCCAAACTCTGTACTTTTCCCTTCAGCCTCATCAATATCTGGGTATCAATCCCAAGATTTGCCAATTGCAGATTTGATCTTCTAGACCTTGACCCCAGGACTTGCCAATCACAGATTTGACCTTCAGGCCTTGACCAACCTGACTTCCATGATTGTTAACCTTTGAACGCCAAGTGCCTTGACTCTCAACTTCAGGAATCAGACAGGATGTTGGTTAGCACCCTTGTTCTTCAACTGAGATCTAGTTGAGGTGGTGTAACCAATATCCATCCTCATCTCCAAAAAATAGAAAGTAGTCACTTGACAGAACTCTTTTTTTGTGATTTAGCCTGTCCCTGTGGATTAAAGACAACGTAATTCCACTCTGGTTCTGTGCGATGTAAGGTGAATGATGAAGCATGTATGGGAAACATGTATTCTTCTACAAATGGGGCAGGAAGTGCACAAAGGGTAAGGCATGTGGATAGTTTGTGAAATATTTCCTTCTTCTCTCCATCTGTGTCCTCCTGATTCATGGACTTGTAATTTTCAATATCATCCCGAGTGCTCCTTTACCACTCATGGACCAGAGAGAGTGTCCCAGTAATTAGTTTGGATGCTCTATTTATTCAAGGTGGCTTTGAGTACACCCTTGAATTTATTTCCTCTCTTTGCCTGGTGATCTCCTCTTACAGCATGTTCTGAGAGCCTGCTGTTGCGCCTGTAATGAGTTGGCCTGTCCAACATAACGGACTAAGAGTAACTAGAACTTCAGTAAAAGGGATAATGGAAGAGATCCTGAGGTTAGTTTTCTCACCCTTTCAGTGAACTCAGAGAAACTTGTGGAAACAGCACAGGTGATATCATCACTATAGTTAGTCTATGTCTCATAAGGAACAAGGAGGATAGAGTTACTGTGGCCTAGTAGACGTGTTTTCAGCTAGGTCTGAGGCCTTGATCTTCAAACTATGCACATTGCTCATATCCTCCGTGTTTAGGTGATACCACATGAAGCTTACCAAATTTTTTAAAGAGATTTGTCAGAGTAGAGGTGCAACTATTTGTTCCTCTGACTGGGCCCACTGTCAACATAAGGGGACAGCCATTTAGGAATGAGAAGAGATTTTCTTTTTACCCAAGTGGTGAGTCTTTACAACACAATATATTCTGCAGATGCTGGAAATCCACAGCAACACACACAAAATGCTGAAGGAACTCAGCAGCATGTAAAGAGTCCTGATGAAGGGCCTCAGACCAAATCGTTGCCTCTTTATTCCTCTCCATAGACGTGGCCTGACCTGCTGAGCTCCTCCAGCATTCCGTGAGTAAATCTTTAGAATTTTCTTCCATTAGGCTTTGGAGGCTCAGTTGGCATGTATATTCAAAGCAAGGTTCAATAGATTTTTTAAAATCAAAGGTCATAGATTAGAAAGGAGTATAAACTGAGCTAGCAGATCAATCTAGACCAGCTATGAAAAAACAAATCATCTACTCCTGCTTGCTTCTGTTCTTGCTTCTATATGTTTATGATCGTATGTCCACACAGCAGCAGGTTATGACCAAATAATTGTCTGAAATTTGGCTAATAACCCTACAGGCATAGTAATTTGATGGCTTGTGATAGGCATTTGACGAGTTCAGTACTAGGAGGCCAAAGGAAGGAGTGGAAAAGAGGGACTGTTGATCTGCACATCTTTGATAAGTAGGGTTGGGTGTTAGGCCAAAGGTCAGCTGCCAGAATTTGCAGGAAAGAAGTTGGTAGCTGATTAGTGGTCGGTATGATTGGTAGCTGAGGGGCTGATTGGTAGATGAAGGGGGAAGAGGGATGGAGGAAAGAGTACTCTTGTGAGGTACAGTCTGAGTTTGTGGGTTGTCTCGGTCTTGCTGCATGCTTAGTTTTGTAAGGAGCTGTAAATGTATATGAACAATGTGTAGTTATCAGCAAACATTCCCTCTTGTTGTAACAGATAATCGAGTTTATAACAGTGCCTGGAGGAACTGCAGCAGCAGTTTCCCAGGGTTGAGCCCCAACAATACAAGCATGTGTGTCTTGATTACAGCTTCCCTTTTGATGGCTGCCAATCACCATCAGATTTACTGGGACTACAGCAGCTCAAGGAGGATCCAGCAAAGTCCAGATCCCAAAAAATAGATAAATATAGGGCCCATGATGCCAATCACAGTCAAATTCTGTTGATAGTCATTTTAATTAGAATAGCAAAAAAAATACACAAATGCAAAGATGTATAAAATCATGAAGGACATAGATGGGGTATATGTGCTCGATCTTTTCCCAGGGAAAGGGAATTTAAAAAAAGGAGGGCATACGATTCATGTGAGAGGTGAAAATTTTAAAGGGGACCTTGGGGTAACTTCCTCATGCAGTAGGCAGGCGTGAGTACATGTTACATAAAATGGTTTTGAATTGTAACTCACTCTCTGATGGGAGGTCAAAAATCATGGACTTTAAACAGGGACTGGGCAGAGCTCTTGAAGCAAGAGAATTTGTGGGTGCATAGAGAATTGGGATTAACTGGATTGCTTGACAAAGACAGCCTCCCTCTAAAGTGGAGCAAAGTTAAAATGGTGCTAAACGGCGACTCCTTTGCTTGCATCTTCAGAAACAGCTCTATTTCTATCTTTAATATCTGTATTTTTCCCTTTCAGGGTTCTTTTGAAGACCCTGACCTGGAGTTACACATTGACTTCGGTTCTTTGCGGGAATGGGACCTGCTCTCGGGGTTTCAGGACTGGCCGTTGTTCGGCATGCCAAAGGTTCAGCCTGAGATTTGGAAGCCGAAGATCTCAGGGCTCTGGAAACGGGCGGATGGAGGGTCGGTGTCGCGGCAGGAGACCCGTGTGTCATTGGGGGAGTCTATTGCTGTGTGCCCAAAGACTCGGGATCTTTGAGATCTTCGGGCACAGAGCTCGGAAAAAGCGACGTAACGGACTTTTAACATCGTAAACCAGCGAGTTGTTTGTTATGTCTCCCTGCTCGCTTGGAAAATGGTGACACCTCCTTCTCCTTTATTAGGGAGAGAAAGAAAACCTGTGGTATGTTGAATTCCGGGTGAAATGCAAAGTCTTTGGGGTAACAGCAAAGTCTGTGTCTTTGCTGTTGCTCTGCTCACACTTGAGAGCTTGCTTTTTTTTTGCTGGTGGGGGAGGGGGGATTGTTGCTCGCTGCAGCTTATGCACGGGGGTGGGGGACTCTTTGGGGTTCTTACGTTTACTGTCATTCATTCTTTAGGGCACTTCTCTGTTTTTGTGGATGTTTGTAAAGAAAAAGCATTTCAGGATGTATATTGTGTACATTTCTCTGACATTAAATTGCTCTATAGTCATTCTGTAATTTCAGGATTCTTACCTCATCTCTGGAATGTAACTCTAGGCTGTGACTGAGATTAGATAGAGAGGACAGTAATTAACCATGTTGGATTTGTCCTGCTTTACATCAACAGGGTATACGTGGATAATGTGCAGACTCTTTTGTAAATGTACAGGTACAGCTAGACTAAACGTACAGGTCCTGTCAATTTCTGTGCAGATATTAGTAAAATGAGACTTGAAAACAAGTTGAGGCAAAAGTAATACAAGCTGAACCAGATCTGAGACATGTTAGATAAACAGAAGGGATAAGGCTAGTGAAAGAGCAATAAGCAAATAACAGCATGAATTTGACAGCAGTCACAGCTTGTCTTCAGCAATTTCAGTTGTATGTAGAAAAGCAAATATCTCCATGTCATAAACACAAGAAAGTCTGTAGATGCTGGAAATGCAGAGCAATACATATAAAATGCTGAAGAAACTCAGCAGGTCAGGCAGCACCTATGAAAAAGAATAAACATTCGATGTTTTGGGCCAAGACTCTTCTCTAGGACTGTAAAGGAAGGGGGAAGATGACGGACTAAAAGGGGGGAGGGGAAGGAGGATAACTAGAAGGTGTTAGGTGAAGCCAGGTGGGTGGGAAAGGTAAAGGGCTGGAGACAAAAGAATTTGATAGGAGAGGAAAGTGGACCATATGAGAAAGGTAAGAAGGAAGGGGCCCCAAGGGAGGTACTGTAAGAGACCAAGAGTGGGGAATAGAAGAAGGGAGGGAGAAGAGGGAAAAATTCCTTCAACTGTTGAAATACCAAATCAATTTACTTCATCCCAGCTTACCCACCATAGTTCACTCTACTTCACGTTTCTCTATGACACAGAAGGATGCCATTCCACCCACCAAATCTATGCCAATGTCGGAACAATCCAATCAGTGCCATACCTTCACTTATTTCCTGTAACCTATTCTCTCACGTATATCCATTAATACTCGTGACCCTCCTGCCACTCACTTACACTGAAAATAATTTACAGGGTTGCATTCACCTAATAACCAGTGTTATCTACTGTAGATGCAGTGGGAGGAATCCCCAACATTCACAGGAGGAATGCATTCTCACACATCGACTGCACCAATGTCAGAATCCAACAGGGGCTGCTGGAGCTGTTTATCTGTGGCACTACCCACGGCATTAGTGCCACTCTATTTCGGTAACACACTTCAACCAAGGCTCAGTAGGTAATACCATCACCTTTCCTCAGTCATGTTCTCAGTTTAAGTCCCATTCCAGCAATTCCAATGTAAAGCATTAGCTCGCTAAGCAGATACCACTATTTCAAATGCAAGTCGATTCCACTATTCTGAACAAGTTCATGCCTCAATCACGACTGCTTAAAAATATTATCTAGTTATTGACAATTTCCTCTTTCGGGAGTATACTGTGAACAAAATGGCATTACTTAAAAGTGCCGCTTTACCACACCCATGGATGCTCCAAAGGCGGCAGGAAAAGTACCAAAAACAACATAATTCTTTTATCTTCGACTCTAGTTTGCAAGTCTACAGAGTACTTATGATGCACTACTTGCAGCCTCTGATGAATCGCTGATTTCAGTCACTCCTACGACAGAGGTCACAGAACGTCAGTTGCAGAAAACCAAATTCCACAATGCTGGAAATCAAAATCAGGTTCATTATCACTATGTTATATGATGTGAAATTTGATGTTTTGTGGTAACAGAACAGTACTAAGACAAAAATTTACAATAAATTACAAAAAAAAAAGTAAAAAGAAATTAGGCTGTGTTCATGGACCGTTCAGGAATCTGACAGCAGAGGGGAAGCAGCTGTTCAGAATTGCTTGGCCTTCAGGTTACTGTATTTCCTTCCTGATGGTAGTAATGAGAAAAATGCATATCCTGGTTGGTGAGGGTCCTTAATGATGGATGCCACTTTTTTGAGGTATTGCCTCTGAAGTATGCCCTCATTGGTGGAGAGGGTTGTGCCTTTAATAGAACTGGCTACAACCTTCTATAACTTCTTGTAATCTCAGAGCCTCAAACCAGACTGTGATGCAACCAGTCAGAAGACTCTATTGTACATCTACAGAAATTTACAAGTCTTTTGTGATATCTCCTCAAAGTCGTAATGGAGTAGAGTTCCTTTGTGACTGCATCAATGTGTTGGGCTTATGACAGATCCTGAGATGTTGGCACCCAGGAAATTAAAACTGCTCACCCTTTCCCTGACCCTCAATACAGACGGGTGCATGTTCTGCTGATTTATCTTTCTTCAAGCTCAATTCCTTAGTCTTGCAGATGTTGAGTGCAAAGTCATTGTGACATAACTCAATTACCCGATCTATCTTACTCCTGTACCCGTTGCCATCTGAGATCTTACCAACACCAGCAGCGTCACCTGGGAATTTATACATGGTGCTTGAGCTGTGCTTAGCCACATAGTCATGAGTGTAAACAGTCAAGCAATGGGCTCTACTCCCCTTGGGCATCCTTGAAGGGCATCTGTGTAGAACCCCCTCACCCACTCACCTTCCCCTCAACTGGTTTCACCTATCAGCTGCCAGCCTGTACTACTTCCCCTCCCCCACCTTCATATTCTGGTTTCTTCTCCTTCCTTTCCAGTCCTGATGAATTGCCTTGGCTTGAAATGCCAACTGTTTATTCCCCTCCACAGATGCTGCCTGACCTGCTGATTTTCTAAAAGGATAAACCAGAAACTACAGCCCTTGCATCAGTGTGAGGGGTATTATCAGAGAAAATCTTAATGGATAGGATTTATGTAAATTTGGAAAGGCAGAGCAGGAATGGCTTTGTGTAAGGGAAAACATATCACAATGTACATATCCTTTAACAAGGACAAATCCTTTATTGTAATCTGCTTTCTGCTGTACTGAAATGAAAAGAGAAATGAACATTTAATATATTAATTTTGTTCAAGCCTTCAAATTTACCTTTACTTCCCTTAATAACTACGTAAATCAGAGCAATATATGGCATTGCTGACAATTAATTATTCATCACAGAAAGAGACAGGCTGGCCAATCATACTCTACAAGCTCTTTAAAATCCTAACTTATTCATTCCTAAATTCCCACTTGCTGTCTTTAAAATCTGCAAGTTTATCAGCACTTGTTTATAGAACATTCTAGATTCCAACAATTTTGTTTAAAATTAATTATCATTGCCCTTCTCAGCCTTTTGCTGATGTTTTAAAATCTAGGATTTAAAGTTACTGACCCACTCCTTAGGTCTATGAATATTGTTTCTCTATCTATGTTCAGGAATCTCCTTACATCTTGATAATCTTCACTTTAACTTCTGTAAATGGAGAACAATCCCAAGATCCAACCTTCTTGATAACCTGTGCCTCACTCCTGGTAACATCCTAGTAATTATCTCTGCTCTCTTTATCTTTTCTAAATACTACAAAGCTTTATCCCCCTTCATTTATAAACTCAAGTGATTTGTTACATTAATTTTAAACCACTTTGTCAACTTTATATGCTACATTTTAAGGTCTTGTGTAAACTGACACCAATATCTTTCTGACTCCTGATGAAGGGTTTTGGCCCGAAACGTCGTCACTACCTCCTCCCATAGATGCTGTCTGGCCTGCTGAGTTCTGCCAGCATTTTGTGTTTTTATCCAATATCTTTCTATTCATTTAGATTTACCTTTCCATGATACAGACTTGGCAAAACTCAAGAGAATTGCTAGTAATATTCACATTGACCACTCCACCCCCACCATCACCCTGGCCATACTACATGCTCCACAACAGGCAAGTTTGCATTTACTGTTGGAGAACATAAATAGTTCACAAGTGGTTTATTCAAATAGACTGCAGTGGAGCGATATCTGTACAACTTTACTTAATCACATACATTTGCAAGGCTTAGGAAGATCAAGGTGGATATGTGATTCTGTTTTGGAACATAATTTAGAAAAACTTAGAAAAATAGAGGACTATGGGTAACCCCAGGTAATTTCTAAAGTAAGTACAAGTTCGGCACAGCATTGGGGGCTGAAGGGCCTGTGTTGTGCTGTGGGTTTTCTATGTTTCTAAAGCTGACAGTATTTTTGAGAAGGATAACTAAAAAGATTGAAGACATGGCAGAAGTTGTTCATGTGGACGTTACTGAAACATTTGACAACTGTGGTAGGCTTGACTAAGGGCCAAACTAGAGGAGATCCAAGGTCCACTACCTGTGTAGAAAAGGGAGAAGTGAGGTGCTACAGCGAAAAGGAGTTCTGACCAGCGACCAATCTGCGTTTGGAATTAATTAGCGAGAGTAAATTGAAGGAAGGCAGGGGTAAGCACAGTGGCCATCATCGCAGTGGCTGTCATGAATGGTGATCTTGAGGCTTTAGCTCTTGGTGAGTCTTCAGTGAATAGAGGCTTCATTCAGCAAAAGCAAAAAAAGAAAAGCTCAAGGTTAAGTTTTTTCCCTCCTTCCCTTCTTTATATCTGCTCATCTAGGAGCGTAAAGATGCCAGGCAGAATAGTGGAATACTCCTCTTGGGGTACGCGGAAAGGCAGAGAGATCTCCAGCATTCCTGCCAACTACAACACTGAGAAGTGCATCCAGCTGTACCTTCTAGAAGGAGGTGCTGCTGAAACCAGATGAACTTCAGATCATTTGGAAGGCTCAAGGTGTGACAGATGGGACATGTGGGATTGAATTTAGGAGTCAAGAGGTAATGTTACAGCTATACATTATAGGACCCTGGTCAGACCCCACCAGGAGTACTGTGCTCAGTTCTGGTCACTTCTGACTTATGTACAAATCTGACTTAAAGATGGGCTCAGGAACGGAACTCGTTCGTAACCCAGGGACTGCCTGTATACAATAAGGTTAGACCACAGTGACTGTTGTGTCAAGTTCTGATTGCCACACTATAGAAAGGATGTGATTGCACTGGAGAGAGCATGGGGGATTGACCATGACCTTGTCTGGATTGGAGAACAATAGTGATGTAAAGTGATTGTAGAATCCCAAGGGATAACTCAATAGAGGTATGCACAGATAATCATAATCTTTCTTCCATATGTATTAACAACAAGGTATGAGTTTAAGAACAGAGGAAGGGCTTTTGTAAGGGACTTGAGGGGAACCTATTTTGTTCATTCAGAGTGGCTGAAATCTACAACTCACTGTCTGAGTGGTGATGGATTCAGATATAATCCCTCTGTTTAAGGGGCATTTAGAGGTGGGCAAAAAGGTCTGCAGGGGCACAATGGACTAAAGGGCCAGTTTCTGTGCTATCTAACTCTGACTGTAATAAAAACAGGATTAGTGCCAAGTGGGTGTTTGATGGTTGGCACAGCCTCAGTGGGCTGAAGGGCCTGTTTCCATGGTTGGACTCCAAGCTATTGCTAATCTATGGACTGCTTGGCTAAGTTGCACAAAGTATGAATATAAAAACAGAAAGCGTTGAAAACCTTTAAAAGCTATTAAGTTCGACACCTGAAACATTAACTCTACTTCTCTTTCCACTAATATTGCCTCACCTGAGTGTTTCTGCCACTTTCTGCTTTACTTGAGATTTCCAACTAACACTGCCTTTGATTTAATTTTGAAAATGTGAACATACTTTGCATTGAACTTCAGAATCATATAATTCAAACTGTATCACTGGTCACCGAGGATCAATGTATAATATTGTACGGAATAGCTTTCCAGGAAGGCAAACGTTTAAGAAACATTTAATTTGATTAAGCCACGCGTATAAGGATCGGATCTGATGTGGGCAATTGGGTAAAATGTAGAAGGATAAAAAAGGTAAGTATGGATCTGTTTCTGTGCTGCATAACTCTAAGATTGGCAAGAAAGGAACAAAACAAATACATCCTCCAATGCACTGCTCACCTGATGGCTACTAATACATAATGGACATTGAGGTCCTGCCCAGTGAGCAAGTTAATTGCTGCCACTTAACTCCAGTGGAATTCCCTTCCGTCAGCTGTCTCCGCACCACGTGATCGCCGGACTCCCGCCGCCGCACCACGTGATCGCCGGACTCCCGCCAGCGTCACATCATCACGTGAGTCCCACCGCTCCCTCCGTGCGCGGGAGAGTCTGTCCGCAGTCATGTTTGGAAACGAATAAACTCCGCCAGAGACCTTGGCTTTGACAAAAAATATATACATATACACAAATGATCGTACAGCGCAAATGATCCGGCCACCAAATTCGAACATCGCCGCAATCGTCGTCGGACGAGGCGCGGGAAATTGACCACGTGATCCAGAGCGCCGGGGTTTCCTAGGCAGTCTGGCAGGGCCGCCGGCTGACTGCTTTCGTTCGCCCTTCGCTGCCAGATAACTCTCACATCTGCTGGGTAAAAAGTTATAGTGACAACGCTTCGTTTCGCTCCACTTGTTTCGGTCGATTCCGATTCTCCAATTGCTGCTTTAGTAATTGCGCCTCGCTGCCCTGCGTCGGAAACTGCACGTTCGGCAATTTCCGGAATCCGGGAGCGGTCTTTCGGTAACTTCCGCCGCCCTTCGGCTGGATTGCTGAAGGATTCATCTCCGGACGGAGCCAGTCATTGAAAATATTGCAAAGTCAAACCCTCCCGAGCGATCTCTCTACAGCAATCGATTGCTTTCGCAGATTAGCCTAACGTTGCACAAGCCATTTAGAACTGGTGAAACAGGATAATTGCGGAGCTTTAATAAAAACTTTAAAAAGTCAAAATGCTCAGAAGGTCAAGCAGCAGCTTTGCCGACAGAAAAAGAGGTTACGTTTCAGGCCATCATTTCTCTCTTAGCTGGTTCCACATCACTTTACATAATCGTATGCCAGACTCTGTGTTAATGTGACTCGGCCACCGCAGTATTAAACACACATGTTTATTCAGCAGACTTCCATTTTACAAAACCCGCCTTCTGACGTCATACGCACTCTGACCTACGAATACTCACATAATACATTACATACCCCTTCTCAAGTTTTGTTTTACAATACTGTGAATTACCAAAATAATGTCTCTAGGTATGACTTTCTAACATTACAACAGCCATGACATAAAATAATAAAAATCTTAACTTCTTATACTGTATTCTACATTGTATCTTACAATACTAACAGCAGTATATTTTATTTTACTAACATAGACTAAGAAAGCTTTTATTTCACACCTTGGAACTTATAACGTGTGATTTTGTCTCAAACTGTGCGAGACTGTAGGTAGATCTAGTCTCTGTATCTAGCTGGAAGTTTGACTTGTCTCCCAGACCTTGTGCGATAGAACTGTGACTGTGCTTGTCCTTCAGAGTCAGTATCTCGAGTAACCTCTGTGTCTGCATTTCCACTTCGGTCTGTCTGTGCTGAACTTTCACCGTCATTGCGTCGTGGGGTTTCATCACACCCCTCACTCTTGGTGTCGTTTGTTTCCATGTCTGTATCCGTGGAAATGTCCTGTGTATCTGTATGTGGAAACACCCTCTCGCCTGTCTTCAGTAGATGCTTCCTGTTCCTCCTGTAGACTCTTTCATCCGGCGTGCGAACTATGAAAGATCTTGGTTGCTGATGTCTGTTCACAACCACAGCTGGTTGCCAAGTGTCTCCTCTCTGTATTCTGACATTTTCACCTGTATGCAGATCTGGCAACTGTCTTGTATGTCTGCCATAGTGGCTCTTTTGCTTTATTTGCTTGTACTTTAGCTTGAGCATTACCTTCAGGAGTCAGTAGAGTTGTGGATGTTGGCAGTTTGGACTTCAGACAACGTCCCATCAACAGCTGTGCAGGAGAGAACCCCACACCCTCAATCGGTGTGTTGTTGTATTCAAGCAGAGCAATGTACGGGTCACCGTTGCTGCTTTGTGCCTTCTTGAGCATGTTCTTCACAGTTTGTACAATTCTCTCTGCTTGTCCATTAGACTGAGCGTGCCCAGGACTGGAAGTAACATGTTAAAATTCCCAGCTTTCTGAGAACCCTCTAAACTCACCACTGGCATATTGTGGACCATTATTACTGATGACAATATCTGGAATACCATGTCTTGCAAATGTCAACTTCATTGCGGTAATGACACCTTGACTGGACGTGTCACTTAACTTGGTGATTTCCGGATATTTTGAATATTAAGAATAATAATTTTTGATAATAAGAAATAAGAATAAGAAATAATAAGAATTTTTGAATAATAATATTTTGATATTTTGAAGAGAAAGAAGCAAAGAGAAAACCACTTCTCTTCACTGGGCTCAGGAACAAGATTCCAGCCAGTGAATTGTTGGAATCAAAGATCATTGACAAGAAAACATTTGATGAACTGGAGAGAGGGAAAGTAACACCAGGAGATGTGAGCAAGTTGGAGTCGGTGAGCAAATATCTTCAGGGTTCAGACAGTATTGCTGGTGTGTTTGTAGAGCCCACCAAAGAGAAGATGAGCTTCTACCAAGCAATGAAGAAGAATCTGTTGAGACCAAGGATAGCAGAGATCTTACTGGAAGCTCAGGCAGGGACAGGTTTCCTCATTGACCCTGTGAAGAATCGCACACTCACCGTCGATAATGCGGTGAAGGATGGTCTCATTGGACCAGAACTCCACGAGAAACTTCTGGCTGCAGAGAAAGCAGTAATGGGATACAGCGACCCCTACACTGGACGAAAGATCTCCTTATTTGAAGCAATGAGAAAGGACCTTGTCCCCAAGGAACATGCAATGCAGCTTTTGCAGGCACAGGTGGCATCTGGTGGCATCATTGATCCCACTGCTGACACCATGTAGCGTTAATGTGACTCGGACACCATAGTATTAAACACACATGTTTATTCACCAGACTTCTATTTTACAAAACCCGCGTTCTGACGTCATACGCACTCTGACCTACAAATACTCACATAATACGTTACAACCTCCACCATCCCACACACACAGCTAGCTCATCTGCTTTTTTTTGCCCTTGACCCATTATTGTCCGCTAATAACCCCGCCCCCGGTTATTTCTATGTGTTGACAGCCTCACCCCTCCCTCTTAATTCTTTAAATTGGCTATTATTCCTCTGCATTCTCAGTCATGTGCCAAGACATTAACTATCCTGTTTGTCTTCCCACAGATGCTGCTCAAACAGCTGTGTACCTCCAGCAGCATTTTTTTTTTGAAACATTAACCCTGTCCATGTGGTCTGACCTGCTTGAGTAGTTAAATACATGTTTTTGTTTCTATTTTAGAGGTAGAATTTATCTTCCTTTTGCCAGGCAAAATCTTATCAACATATCGATATCCTTCTGTTCTCTTCACAATTTATTTACATACTTTTTTTTGTCGTCTGCAATTTAGGATCTGTACCTTCGGTATTTTAACTCTGGTAAGTGGTAATTGGGCATCTGACAAGACTTCTCACAGTATCAGAATCAGGTTTATTGTCACCAATATGTGACATGGAATTTGTTAACTTAGTAGCAGTTCAATGCAACACATAATATAGAAGAAAAAAATACTACTACTAATAATAAGTAAATCTTACTCAGTATACGTGTACAGTATATATATATATATTAAATAGACTAAAATCGTGCAAAAAACAAATACTATATATTTTAAAAAAGTGAGGTAGTGTTCACGGATTCAATGACCTTTTAGGAATCGGATGGCAGAGGGGAAGAAGCTGTTCCTGAATCACTGAGTGTGTGGCTTCAGGTTCTGTACCTCCTACCTGATGGTAACAGTGAGAAAAGGGCACACCCTGGGTGCTGGAGGTCCTTAATAATGGACATTGCCTTTCTGGACACCGCTCCTTGAAGATGTCCTGGGTACTTTGTAGGCTAGTATCCAAGTTGGAACTGACTATACTTACAAAACCTAAATTTAGTAGGTTCATCCAAAAATGGAATCCATTGTGATTTAGCCATTTGCAATGAGAAATGGCTTGCCTATAGGAGACAGAGAATAGTGGATTGATGGGACTTATTTTTGCTGGAGGTCTGTGACTAATGGTGTTCTTCAGGGACATAGAATCAGGTTTATAATCACTGTTTTACATGATATGTTGTTCTGTAGCTGTAGTACATTGCAATTGCATAAAATTAATATAAATAAAATAAATAGTGCAAAAAGATGCAGTGTTCATATTTATGATATATGTAAATATATGTGTTTTTTGCTGCATCGGATTAGAAGCAACAATCATTTTGTTCTCTTTTACACTTGTTCTGAAGAATGATGATAAACACTCTTGAATCTTGAAATGACTTGGAGGAAAATGTTGATAAGAGGGTTAATAAGTTTACTGATGATGCAAATGGAGTATGTAACAAAGAATATAGATCAGTTACAGATATGGGCTGAGAAATGGCAGATGGTGTTTAATCCAGCTGAGTATGAGGTGTTCCACTTTGGGAGATAAAATGTAAAGGGACAGTACTCAGCTAAGAGTGTATAGAAGGATCTTGGGGTCCAAGTGGTTGCACTGATTGATCGGGTGGTAAAGAAGGGGTATGGCATGCTTGCCTTTATTAGCTGAGGCATCAAATTCAAGAGTGAAGAAGTTATGTTGTAGCTTTATAAATCTGCAGTATTGCATTCAATTCTGGTTGCCCAATTACAGGAAGATTTGGAGAGAGGGAGCAGAAGGGGTTTACCAGGATGCTACCTGGATTAGAGGGCATGCACTGTAAGGAAGGTTGGACAAATTTCAGTTGTGTACACTGGAGTGTTGAAGGCTGAGAGGAGACATTTTAGAAGTTTATAAGAATATGAGAGGCATAGATAGGGTAGACAACCAGTACCTTATTTCCACATTTGAAATTTATAATACCACAGGACATGCAGTTAAAATGAGATAGGGTAAGTTTAAAGAAATATGTGGACAAGGTTTTTTTAAACAGTAATACATACAAAATGTCGGAGGAACACATCAGTTTAGGCAGTATCTGTGGAGAGGATCTTGGCTCAAAATGACAGCTTTTAATTCCTCTCCGTTATTGCTACTTGACCATCTGGGTGCACTACTCTGGATTTCCAGTATCTGTAGAATATCTTGTGCTCTTTAAGCAGAGAGTGCTGGGAGTCTGGAATGCACTGCCAGGGGCAGTAGTGAAGGAAGATACAATAAAAGGGTTTAAAACACCCTGAGATAGACATATGATTGTACAGGAAAAAAAGAATGATATAGACTTTATGTGGGATGAAGATCCAGTTATGAAGATCCAAGTCTTTTTTTCTTGTTAGCTGGTAAGTCTTCTATCCATACATATGTGTTACCTCCTACATTACTGTGTCACTGTCTTAGGCACGTGTTTAAAAAGTTCTATAAAGTGAAGATGCTTTCAAAATAATGAAATTAAAAGTTTCTAAACATCAAAGAATTACTATAAAGAGCAGTAAACAAGTAAAAATAAACTTAAATTAATATTTGGTGTGACCACCTGCATCAATTCTCTTAGGTATAAATACATCCTGGTCTGGGGATATAAGAACCCTTATTCTGATGCACATCTGTTCCCATTGTACAGATAATTTAGACATTCCAAAATCATTATGGGCTGACAATGTGGAAGAGAGGCAGGAACATAATTCTATAGTTAGGAAAATGCAGGCAGCTATTAATGAAGTAGAGGAATTGGGATCTTGATGGGGGTTTAAATTTTCTGTTGTACAGACTCACGTTTTTTGTTTTTCTAAAAGGATCATTACACCCACAATTGATCTCAAACTATATGGTAAATCCCTTAAAAGTCAGTGGTAAAGTTTCTAGGTATGTGGACAGACATGGAAGGTGGATGTGAATAAAATTCTAGAGAAATGTTAAAAAGCCCTTATTGAGCTCAGGTGCTTTGTTGGGTGTGATTGGGGTGTAAGTAGGTCAATAAACAAATACACAGTATATTGCTTTAATCAGATCTGTCTTTATGGATGTGTTGTGTATGGGGCAGCAGTCTTAAAGTTCAAACTCAAGCATTGAGATAATGTTGTGGTGCTACTAAATCATCCCCGATTTTGGCACTACTGATGAAGTACCTTTACATGTATGCAGGTTACAGTTACTTTCAAGTTTCAAAGTACATTTATTATCACAGAATGTATAAATTACACAACCTTGAGATTTGTTTGCTTACAGGCAGCCACAAAGCAAGAAACCAGAAAGAACCCAATTAAAACAAACTGAAGACCAACACCTGATGCACAGAGAAAGGGGGAAATGAGTTAAATCATGCAAATAATAGAAGCAGGCAACAACATTTTGAACCAAAGTGAGTCCTTCAATCTGAACCAGTTAGCAATGGTTTATTGGGTTAACATAAGAGGACATAAAGTTGGTCATCCAATATGGGCAACGTTATTAGAGTGTTGGGAGCGCTGTAATTTTAAGATCTTCAGTTTTGGGTGGATGGGAACTGAATGGGAACTGAATGGGAACAAAATCTTGGGTTGTTTAATGTAGATTATGGTCCCATTGTATCCTTTTCTGTCACACTTCCATGTTTCTTCCCTTTGCCTGTTTTTCAGGAAATGATCAAAATGAGGAATGATTGTTTCAGTGGTACAGGAAGTTCAGCAAAATATGCAAAGCATATATTATGGATTCCTAAATATCTACACAGATGGTTCAAAAGATCCAGGTTGTTCTGGTGTTTCTATTCATGTTCCAAAGTTTCACGTGTCTATTAAGAAAAGATTATCAGACAGTGTATCAGTATGCACGTCTGCGATGGTTGCCATTTTTTGCCTTGGAGTGGGTCAAAGGTGCATCCTAATTATGTACTTCTGTGCTCTGATTCATACTTGGTTTTGACATCTATTAAAAAAGTATATGAAATTGTAATCCAGATCGGGTTCCTGCCCAAGTTGGGATTGTAGGAAACAATGCTGTATAATTCCTTGTTCAGAATTAATATGCATGGTCTGGGCATTTGTAGGGAGTGCATTTGTCAAGAAACAGATGCAACATATGTTGTTTAAATGCAGTTCCTATGAGGTGCAAAGGAAACATCCAATTACTAAATTGAGATCTTTGGGACAGACACAGTTTAACATGGAAAGTTTGTTCGGATACCACTGCTATCAAAGCATTAGACTTTCTGATATTATTTGAGGATTTATTTTGGGGGTGGGGAGGGAGAATTTAGTGGGTATACAGTTGGCCCTGCTTATCTGCAGATTCCACATGAGCGGATTCAACCAACTGTGGATCAGAAAAACCCGGAAGTTCTCGCTCCAGCACTCGTTGTTTGAGCATGTACAGACCAATTTTTCTTGTCATTATTCCCTAAACATTACAGTATAACAACTAATTGCATAGCATTTACATTGTATTAGGTAATATAAGTAATCTAGAAACTCCAGGCAGTCCCGGGGTTATGAATGAGTTCTGTTCCTGAATCCGTCTTTAAGTCGGATTTGAAGTTGGAACAGGTATATCTGGTATTATTTAGCGTCAGTTAGTCAAACGTTTTTCTTAGTATATAGTACATATTTTACCTTTCTATGCATATAAAACACTTAAGAACCATATGTATTTCAATAATTAAACCTCTGCGTTGCTTAGTAATAATTGTAGCTTTCATCGGGGCAGGGCCTTTCGCATGCTCCATTAAAATTGTTCCGATCGTTGACCGACTGTAGCCTAACGCTTTTCCAATGGCCGATGGCGTTTCATCTCTTTCCGATCGCTTTATTACTTACACCTTATTTTCAATCATGATTGTGATTATTTTCGTGAACAGAAACACTGCGGATTCAGAGCTGCATCGCCGGGTCCTAATGTCCACTGCACTGAGACGTTAAATAAAGTCCGGGGTTCCACTGGGTCCTAAAGACCACCGCACTGAGACAGGTTAAATAAGGGACTTGAGCATCTGCGTTTTTTGGTATCCATGGGCGGTCTCAGAACCAACTTTCCCGCGGATAAGGAGGGCCGACTGTACTTTCTGTCTCTTTGCTCCACCCTCCAACTCAATAGGTGATGGTAGTGCACCTTATGTTGGTCTGCCAACCTCCATTAAATTTTACAAGAAAAAGTGGAGTGTTGATTGTAACAATGAGCCAGTGTCAGTGTGATGAGGCTTTGGCATGAGGAGGCCAAATAAATGGCTCAGGTGTTTGGAGTAAGTGCAAAAACTCTAAAATGTGTCATTAATTGGTTAATTAGAAGGTACTTTATGCAATAAAATGAAGTAGATTGGCCTTTTGGAACAGAAATTGTGAGATTAGTAAACTGAGACCTTCAGTGAAGGGGAATAGATGATAAGGTTTTATTTTGCCTTTCATCTTTAGAACTTGATTCATTGTAGGTAGGATGGTAGTCAGGGCAGTGGAATGCTCCTCTTGCCAAATAATAGAAAATCACTCTATTCCTGATGAATGCACCTGTGGGAAGTGTACCCAAGTGCAGCTTCTGCCAAAGCAGGTCAAGGAACTGGAACTGGAGCTGGAGTTGGATGTACTCAAGATCCGATTCAGAGTGAGTTTCATTTATTTTATGGTATATTGAAGCACAAGGTGAGATGCGTCTTTAGCATTAGCAAACAACACAGTTGTGCTGGTGGTAGCCCACAGTATCACCACCCATTCTGGAGCTGATCATGACCATATAACAATTACAGCACAGAAACAGGCCATCTTGGCCCTTCTAGTCCATGCCGAACGCTTACTCTCACCTAGTCCCACCGACCTACACTCAGCCCATAACCCTCCATTCCTTTCCTGTCCATATACCTATCCAATTTTTTTTTAAATGACAATATCGACCCTGCCTCTACCACTTCTACTGGAAGCTCATTCCACACAGCTACTACTCTCTTGAGTAAAGAAGTTCCCCCTCATGTTACCCCTAAACTTTTGCCCCTTAACTCTCAACTCATGTCTTCTTGTTTGAATCTCCCCTACTCTCAATGGAAAAAGCCTATCCATGTCAACTCTATCTATCCCCCTTATAATTTTAAATACCTCTGTCAAGTCCCCCCTCAACCTTCTATGCTCTAAAGTATAAAGATCTAACTTGTTCAACCTTTCTCTGTAACTTAGGTGCTGAAACCCAGGTAACATTCTAGTAAATCTCCTCTGTACTCTCCCTATTTTGTTGACATTCCTATAATTCGATGACCAGAACTGTACACAATACTCCAGATTTGGCCTCACCAATGCCTTGTACAGTTTTATCAACAAAACTAAAGCTCATCCATTAAATAGCAAAATATTTTGCCAGTTATACCAAGATAACAATGAAGAGTTTGAATGCTTACTTCTTCACAGTGAAATGCATTGGCTGTCAAAAGGCTGCTGCTTAAAAAGTTTCTTTGATCTTTTTGACACAATGATTGGATTTTTGCTCAGTCAACAAGAGCTTGGAAAACAAGGTTGACTTCTACATGGAGATGCGGCATACCTAGCCGATGTATAACAAAATGAACTTTCCAAATATGAATTTGCAGGGTGAGGATTTCTATTTAATCCAGGCAAAAAGTGCAGTACCCACTTTTATTGAAAAATTAGAAATATATAAGCAAAACAGTGGGAGAAGAATATTCTCACAGATCCCCTGCATAGAAAGTATGGCACTCTTTCACAGATGGTGATTTGTAAGAGTACTGCTTACGCCTGCAGTCACTGAACAGGATTTTCAGAATCAATTCAAGGATTTAAACAATCTGGAAATTCTGGACTGGGTAATTAACCCATTTCTTTACAAAGTGGAAGAACAGGAAGAGAGCCTACAAGAAGAAATTATTGTAATTCAGAATGAAGAAAATAAATTGTTCAAAATCTCCCCCATCTCTTTTGGCTCCACACATAGCTGTCCACTCTGATTCTCTAAGGGACCAATTTTATCCCTCACTATCTTTTTGCTATTAAAATAACTGTAGAAACCCTTTGGATTTATTTTTACCTTACTTGCCAAAGCAACCTCGTATCTTAGCTTTTCTAATTGCTTTCTTAAGATTCTTCTTACATTCTTTATATTCCTCGAGCACCTCATTTACTCCATGCTGCCTATATTTATTGTAGATCTCTTTCTTTTTCTGAACAACACTGCCCCTTCTCTCGTGTATTGCTGCAAATAACTATCCTGCACACATTTTACAAACTCCAAACCGTCCAGCCCTTTTACAGAATGGGCTTCCCAGTCTGTGTGGAAAATTAAAATCTCCCACAATCACAACCTTGTGCTTACTACAAATATTTGCTATCTCCTTACAAATTTGCTCCTCCAATTCTCGTTCCCCATTAGGTGGTCTATAATACACCCCTATAAGTGTTACTACACCTTTCCCATTCCTCAATTCCACCCAAATAGTCTCCCTAGATGAGCCCTCTAATCTATCCTGCCAAAGCACTGCTGTAATATTTTCTCTGACAAGCAATGCAACATCAACCCCTCTTACCCCTCCAATTCTATCACACCTGAAGCAACGAAATCCAGGAATAATTAGTTGCCAATCACACCCCTCCTGCAACCATGTTTCACTAATAGCTACAACATCATATTTCCAGGTATCAATCCATGCTCTAAGCTCATCCACCTTTCTTACAATGCTCCTAGCATTAGAATAAATGCATTTAAGAAATTATCTACCTCTTACTCTCTGTTTATCCCTAACGGTGCAAACAACTTTACTATTTTTCTTCCTTCTCCCCTACATCTTTGGTCTAAGCGCTCCCCTTCTTTACCACCTGCCTATCCTCCCTCACACACTGTCTATAAGCTTTCTCTATTTGTGAACTAACCTCCTCTCTCCTAGACTCTTCAATTTGATTCCCACCCCCCAACCATTCTAATTTAAAGTCTCCCCAGTAGCCTTAGCAAATCTCTCCAGTTTTCTCATCTAGAAAACTGAGAACATCATATATGAGACTTTTATTGAGGTGGTCAAATGTAGGGTCCAGGCTTCAGATAGACGAGCGACCACCAAGCATAGTAAATTTGTGCAGTGTTTCCCTATGGCCATATCCCTCACTAAAAGGTATTACCCCTCTCTACCCCACCCTTGGATACTGTTGAAGGGTATGTTCTTTCAGGGACTAGCAGCACTATCAGGTTCAGGCTCTGAGGCTCAGATTGGAAGGACAGGGTTATAGTAGTAGGAGACATGACAGTGAAAGGGACAGAAAAACATGGCTGAGAGAAGGGCAGCTCATTTTTCCAAGATACAGGTGAGACAGATACAAATAAACATAGAGGGGGTGTAGCCATTTTGATGGGTGGGGGGGGGGGGACTTAACAGCAATACTTAGAGAAGGCATTCTTTGGTGATTGTCCAGTGAGGCCATATGGGTTAGAACTTGGAAGCAAGAAAGTTGAGTCACTCCATTTGGGCTGCATTCTACATCCCCAGTAGTTAGCGGGAACTTGGAGAGCAGAAATTGTGTAGAGAAATTGCTCATGGTTGTAAGAATAATAGTTATATTAGTGGGAGATTTTAATTTCTCTGGTATTGACTGGACCATGTGTCTAGGAAAGTTTCCTGACACAATATTTAGAGGGTCCTATTTGGGAAGGTGCAATAATGGACTTAATCCTCGGGAATGAGGCAGGGTAAGTAACTGAAGTGACAGGAGAGCACTTTGTCGCTAGTAACCATAATTCTATTATTTTTAGATAATGATGGAAAAGGATAGGTCAGGTCCATCTGAAGGATAAACCTGGCAAGATTTGAGAACCATGGCTGGCGAGATATTGACGCTCTGGTTAAGAGAAAGAAGAAAACACACATTGGGCTTTAAAAAGTCAGGATCAAGCAAATCCCTTGATGTCTATGAAAAGATTAAGAATGCTTTAAGAGAGAAAGAATGGCAAGAGTTGGTGTGAGATGGATCTGGCAGGTGAGGTATATCTAGGTGTAAAGGGGTAGCTAAGGTGGGAGTAAGTCCCCTTGGAGATCAACAGCACCGCAAGTGATGAGTGACATTTTATGAAATATTTCTTCTTGGTGTTTACTGAGAGAAAAAGAAGGGAAAAGAGAAGCAAATAGAGATGTCTTGAGGATATTCATATTATCTGGAAGAAGGTATAGGCAGCCTTGCAGTACATTAAAGTAGATAAATGCCAGGGCCTGACCAAGTGCATCCTTCTACTTTGTGGAAGGTTAGAGAGAGGCCCTTGTGGAGATAGTTGCTTTAATGTTAGCTTCTGCTGAAGTTCCTGAATGTTGTTCCATTGCTTAAAAAGGGTAGCAAGTACAAGCTAGGGAACTACAGTCTAATTAGCTTGACATCAGTAGTGGTGAAGCTAATGAAGGAATGCTGAACCAAGAAGTAGATGAGGGTAAGGAAGTGGATGTTGTTTATTTGGACTTTAGACCATAACATATAGGAGCACAATTGAGCCATCTGGCCCGCCAAGTCTGCTCCACCATTTCAGCATGGCTGACCAATTTTTCTTCAGCCCCAATCTCCTGCCAAATCTAAGTCCTTCTGTAGCCTCCTTATTTCCTCAGAACTACCTGCCCCTCCAACTATCTTGATATCATCTGCAAAGTTTGCAACAAAGCCATCAATATCATCATCCAAATCATTAACATATAACGTAAAAAGAATCGGTCTCAACACAGACCCCTGCGGAACACCACTAGTCACTGGCAACCAACCAGAAAAGGCTCCTTTTATTCCTACTCTTTGTCTCCTGCCAATCAGCCACTGATATATCCATACTAGAATCTTTCCTGTAATACCATGGGCTCGTAGCTTGTTAAGCAGCCTCATGTGGCTCCTTGTCAAACGCTTTCTGAAAATCCAAATACACATCAACTGTTTCTCCTTTGTCTCTCCTGCTTGTTATTTCTTCAAAAAATTCCTACAGATTTGTCAGGCAAGATTTTTCCTTGAGGAAACCGTGCTGACTCTGGCCTATTTAATCATGTGGCTCCAAGTACTCTGAGACATCATCCTCAATGATTGACTTCAACATCTTCCCAACCACTGAGGTCAGACTAACTGGCCTAGAGTTTCCTTTCTTCAACCTCTCTCCCCTCTTGAAGTGTGAGTGACATTTACAAATTTCTAGTCTTCTGGAACTATTCCAGAATCTAGTGATTCTTGAAAGATCATTACTAATGCCTCCATGATCTTTTCAGCCCCCTCTTTCCGAAACCTGGGGTGGGCACCATCCGGTGATTTACCAACCTTCAGATTTTTTTTAGTTTCTCAAGAACCATCTCTCGAGTAATGGTAACCTACACACTTCATGACCCATGACACCTGGAACCTCCACCATACTGCTAGTGTCTTCCACAGTAAAGAATGATGCAAAATAGCTATTCCCATTTCCTTGTTCCCATTACTGCCTCACCAGCATCGTTTTCCACTCTTGCCTCTCTTTTACACCTTTATGTATCTGAAGATACGTTTTGTATACTCTTTAATGTTATTGGCTAGCTTAATTTTGTATTCCATCTTTATCTTAATGACTTTTTTACTTGCCTTCTGTTGGTATTTAAAAGCTTCCCAATTTTCTACCTTCCTCCTAATTTTAGCTCTATTATATGCCCCCTATTGGCTTTGACTTCCTATTAGCCACAGTTGTGTCATCTTGCCTTTAGAATACTTATTCCTCTTTGGGATATAAATACCCTGTGCCTTCTGAATTGCTTCCAGAAATTCTAGCCATTGCTGTTCTGCCATCATCCCTGCCACGTTCTTTTCCAGTCAATTCTGGCCAACTTCTCTCTCATGCCTTTGTAATTTCCTTTACTCCATTGTAATATTGATACATTGTAATATTAACTTTAGCTTCTCCTCAAATTTCAAGGTGAATTCGATGATATGATAATTTTCTCCTAATGGTTATTTTACCTTGAGCTCGCTGATCAATTCTGGTTCTTTGTAAAACACCCAATCCAGAATAGCCGATCAACTAGTGGCTCAACCATGAGCTGCTCTAAAAAGCCATCTTGTGGACATTCTAGAAATTACCCCTTTTGGAATCCAGCACCACCTGATTTCCCCAGTCAATGTGCATATTGTAACATTGCCATTTTGGCATGCATTTTCTATCTCCCGTTGTAACTTGTAGATGACATCGTTACTACTGTTTGGGGGTCTGTATACAATTTCTATCTGGGTCTTTTTACGCTTACAGTTACTCGGCTCTATCCACAACAATTCAACATTTTCCCACTCTGCATTACCTCTTTCTAACGACTTAATTTCATTTTTTACCAACAGAGCCACGCCGCCCCCCCCCCCCCGCCTTCCTGCCTAACCTTTCGGTACAATGTGTATCCTTGGACATTAAGCTCCCCGCTATAATCTTCTTTCTACCGAGATAGTAACACCTTGGCAAGGTCCTACATGGTAGGCCGGTCTGGATTTCTTAGATCCCATGGAATCAGTACAGATGGTGTGAGGTGAAGCAGTTTGGAAAGTCAAACCAACCTGGGAAATATGCTATGAATAGTCGGGGACTAGGAAGTTTAATGGAACAGAAGGACTTGGGAGTACATGTGTATAGTTCATTGAAAATGGTATCACAGGTGGACAGGGTAGCTTTTTAAAAAAAGGCATTTGGTTTGTTAGTCTTCGTCAGTCAGGGCATTGAGTATAGGTGTTGCAACATTACATTGTAATTGTAGAAATCATTGGTGAGGCCACATTTGGAGTACTTTATACAGTTTTGGTCATCTTGTAAGAAGGATGCAGTTATATTGGAAAGAGTGCTACAAAGATTACTAAGGATGTTGCTGTTACTAGTGGTCTTTGTTAAAGGGATAAGTAAGCTAAGTCTTTATTGTTTGGAACATAGGAGAATGAAGGGTGATGTTATGGAACTGTGTAATTGAGAGGCATTGAAACAGTGAATGGTAACACTCTATTCCCCAGGGTAGGGCAACTAGGGGGCATAGATTTGAGGTGATGGGGAAATATTGAAACAGGCCCTGATAGGCAAAGATTTCATGTAGAGGGTGGTGAGCTTATGAAATGAGCCACCAGAGGAAGTGTTTGAGGCAAGTACAATAGTATCATTTAAGAAGTACTTGAATAAGTAGGATCGGGAGGTGGGTAGTGGTGAGCTTCGACAGATAAAGGCCAAATGGAATTAAATTGGGGCTAGCTGTTTGGGCACTGTAATCGGCATAGACTCATGGTCCAAAGAGCCTGTATTTGTGCTTTATATCTTTATGACTTTGTTCCAAAAAGTGAATACACCTTTTGGATTTCCCAGGTGAATCACCTGGCCCAGAGCAGTCTTGACTTTAAAAGTGAAACAGGTTGTGGCTTTCTTTTTTTTTCTTTCTCCTTCAGCTTTTGATGGGGCTTTTGATGCTCTATTTCATGGATTCTGACCTACTGCCAACCAGCAGCATAATGATGTGTACTTCCATCAAATCTAGACCCATCCAATCCCATGGAGGCAAATACAACTTAACTGGCAAGTCATTTCTCTAAAATTTTACTTGTCTCAACAGAACAGATGAGCCTTGACAACTTATCCAGGGCCAACATCAGATTCAGCTGGTCCCATTTGCTGTTATTTAAAATCAATATGTTGGAGGAGGCTATGTTATCTGTAGCTTTCCAATCACAGATGGGCATCAAAGGACTTAAAGATCCTTTGTATCTGGCTGTAAGGATATCACTGAGCCATCCTTGTCCTTAAAGCTTCTTATCACAAAGCTCCTTCTGAAGTTTAAGTTCAAGTTTATTGTCATCTGACTGTACATGACTATACAACTAAACGAATGACATGCTGGTAGAACTTTGCAAACTTTTTAAGTTGGTGTGATTGAAGTCACCAGCAACAATGGGGTGAGAGTCTTCAAGGTCCCAGATGGTGCTGCAGAGTTGCAGTGCTTCTCCAACACTAGCACGGGAATGTAATACAATGGCAGTGTAATGGCACTTGGTAAGTGGTCTGCATGTCACCATTTTAAAAACTCTAGCTGTGTTGAATAGTGGGCCATTATACAGAGGCAGTCACACACCCAGTTCTTACTGATGTAGCTATAAAAACCTCTTCTATGGATATTACTGGAGATAGCAGCATTTTTGTCCACACAAAAGGAGATTAGACCTTTTAGCTGGATGGTTGGGTCTGGAGTGATATCCTGAAGCCATGTTTGCAGTCAGGGTGAGTGTGAAGCAGTTTCCAATCTCTTGCTGGCTCTGTGAGCCTTCTCAAAGAAAAAACATGCACTTTACTGCATCTGGATATTTTTGCATCGGTATTACTTAGCAAACACACAATCTATAGAACTGAGGCAAAACTGTGGTGAGGTAATGGATTGTGTCTGGATTACAGAAGAGGAGGTGCTTGAGACAAATTGGGGTGGGTAAGTCCCACGGCCTGACAAGATGCCCCCTTGGACCTTGTGGGAGACTAGTGCAGAAATTGCAGAGGCCCTGGCAGAGGTATTTAAAATGTCCTTAAGCACAGGTGATGTGCCAGAGAACTACAGGATAGCTAATATTGTTCCATTGTTTAAGAAGGATTATAAGAATGAGCCAGGAAATTATAGGTTGGTGAGCCTGATGTCAGTATGGGGAAATTATTGAAGGTATTGTAAGGATGGGATTTTAGTAAGTACTTGGATAAATGGGAAATCAGCTGCTGAATTTCTCCTGAGCAACACACTCAAAATGCTGGAGGAACTGCCATTGTCAGGCAGCATCTGTGGGGAGGAATAAACAGTAAACATTTCAAACCAATGCCCTTAATCAGGACTGGAAAGGAAGACTATAAGATATAGAAGTAGAATTAGGCCATTTGGCCTATCAAAATTGCTCTACCATTTGGTCATGGCTGACTTATTATCCCTTCAACTCTGTACTCCTGCCTTTTCATTGTAACCTTTGACACACTTACTAATCAAGAACATATCAATGCCTGCTATAAATATACCCAATGACTAAGTGTCCACAGCCACCTGTGGCAATGAATTGTACAGATTCACCACCTGCTGGCTAAAGAAATGTCTCCTCATCTCTGAAAGGGATGTCCTTCTATTCTAAGGCTGTGCCCTTTGGTCCTAGACTCGTCCACTATTGGAAACATTCCTTACACATCTACTTGATCTAGGCCATCCAATATGTTTCAGTGAGATACCACCATCATTCATCTAAACTCCAGTGAGTACAAGCCCAGAACCATCAAGTGCTCCTCATTGATTCCATGAATGAAAGGTTTAACCATTTTCATGAATCTCCTTTGGACTTTCTCCAATGCCAGCATATCCTTTCCTTGAGAAGGGACCCAAAACTGTTCACGATATTCCAAATGTTGTCTGACCAATGCCCTATAAAGCCTCAGCGTTATATTCTTGATTTTATATTATCTTTGTCTTGAAATTAATGTCAGCATTGTATTTGTCTTCCTTACCACCAACTCAAGCTGCAAGTTAACATTTAGGGAATTTTGCACTGGGGCTTTCAAGTTCTTTTGCACCTTTGATTTCTGTATTTGCTTCCCATTTAGAAAATCTTCTATGCTTTCACTCCTCCTGCCAAAGCACATTGGGTGGTGGGGTGGAGATGTGTCTCTACCAAAGGCAGTTGCAAGATGCTCCTTCCCTCTGCTAGCCTGCGGGTCACCCTTGGGCAAGATGTAGCACTTGCTTAGCACCCCAGTCTGGGTCTTGTGAAGCTGTGTGAGCAGGTGATGCATATCACAAGTCCTGGTTATTCAACCACTAATGCCAGTCAGACAATTCTCAGATGTATTGATAATGATGACCAAAGCACATGACTATACACTGGCCTATACAGTATTCCAACTGCTACTTCTTTAGCCATTCTCCTAATCTGTCCAAGTCATTCTGCTGGCTCCCTGCTTCCTCAACATTTCCTATCCCTCCACCTGTCTTTGCACCATCTGCAAACCTGACCACAAAGCCATCAATTCCATTTGATGAAAGAAGAACAAGCCAGATAGACAGCGATTAGGGATAGTCTGCATGACTTTGTGCATGGTAGGTCGTGTCTAACCAATCTAATAGAGATTTGTTACTAGAAAAGTTGATGAAAGAAAGGCGGTGGACATTGTCCACATGGACTTTAGCAAGGTCTTTGACAAAATCCTGATGGGAGGCTGGTCCATGAAGTTCAGCCGCTTGGCAATGAGGATGATGTTGTACATTGGATTGATTCCTCTTTGTCTTAGCGAGTGAAATCAGAGAGACCTCCCCTCTAATTGAAGGCCTGTGACTAGCTGCAGGAATCACATTGGCTCAGAAGTTGGTTGTCATCTGTACTAATAATTTGGATGATAAAATGTTAAACTAAATTAGCCAATCTGTGGATGACACCAAGACTGGGGGCATAGAGGACAGGGAGGAAGGCTATCATAGTTTGCAGCAGAATATAGCTTAGCTGGAAAAATGGGCTGAGACACAGCAGATGGAATTTAATGCAGAGAAGTGTTAAGTGTTTCACAATGGAAAGACAAACCAGGGTAAGACTTAGTGAATGTCAGGGCTCTGAGTATACGATAGAAGAAAGGCATCTGGGAATACAGATCCATAATTCATTGAACATGGTGTCACGTATATATAAGATGATAAAGAGAGCTTTTGACACATTGGCCTTCATAAATCAAACTATCGAGTTTAAGAATTAGGATGTTATATTGAAGTTATTTAGGAGGTTGTGGAGGCCATATTTGGAGTATAAGACCATAAGACATGAGAGCAGAATTGGGTCATTTGACTCATCAAGTCTGCTTTGTCATTCCATCAAAGCTAATTTATTATCCCTTGATGCCTTGACTAACCAAGAAGCTATCAACCTCTGTTTTAAAGTTATTTGAAGACTTGCCCTCCACAGCTATCCATGCTAGTATCTTAAGAATCAATCAGATTTAATATTACTGGCACATGTTATGAAATTTGTCTTTGCAGCAGCTGTACAATGCAATACATAACAATAGAAAAAAAACGTGAATTAAACAGTGCAGAAATTAAAAAAAAACAAAGTAATGAGGTTGTGTTCATGGGTTCAATGTCCATTCAGAAATTGGATGGCAGAAGGGAGAAGCTGTTCCTGAATCGTTGAGTGTGTGCGCCTTTATGCTCTATACATCCTTCCTCATATTAGCAATGGAAAGGGGGCATGTACCAGGTAAGGAGGGTCCTTAATGATGGATGCTGCCTTTATGAGTCATCGTTCCTTGAAGATGTCCTGGAGGCGAGTGCCCATGATGGAGCTGACTAAATCTGCAAGTCCTTGCTGCTGTGCAGTAGTCCTCCACCCACCCATACCAGATGATCTATCCTGGCCTCAGTGGGAAAAAGCTGCTTGCATTCACTCTATCTATACCCATCATAATTTTATACACCTCTATCAAATTCTTCTATGCTCCATGGAATAAAGTCCTAACCAATTCAACCTTTCTTTGTAACTCAGTTTCTCAAGTCCCGGCAACATCCTTGTAAACCTTCTCTGCACTCTTTCTACCTTATTAATATCCTTCCTGTAATTCGGTAACCAAAACCTTCTACAGTGAAATGCTTAAGTTAATCCACCATTTCTTTGCCCCCCCATTACTATCTCGCTATCATTTTTCAGCAGTCCAGTAACCACTCTCCTCTCTTTTACTCATTATGTATCTGAGAAAATCTTTTTGCGCCATCTTTTATGTAATTGATTAGTCTGCCTTCATATTTCATCTTTTCTCTCCTTGTAGCTTTTTTAGTTGTCTTCTGTTGGTTTTTAAAAACTTCCCAATCCTCTAACTTCCCACTAATTTATACTATTTTATATACCCTCTCTTTTTTTTGCTGTATTTGAGTTCTCTTGTCAGCCATAATTGCATCATCCTACCTCTTAGAATACTTTTTTGTGATGTATCTATCCTGCACCCTCCAAATTGCTCCCAGAAACTCCAGCCATTGCTGTTCTGCCATCTTCCCTGCTAGTGTTACCTTCCAGTCAATTTCGGCCAGCTCCCCTCTCATGGCTTTGTGATTCCTTTTACTCCAATGTAATACTGATACATCTGACTTTTGCTTCTCCCTCTCAAACTGCAAATTATATCATATTGTGATCACTATCTCCTAAGGCAGGGGTAGGCAAGCAAATATTGGGATACTATGCTTATCTGGCCCACGAGCGATTTTTCCGTATTCTGAATGTTTCACGTGACCACACTGATGGACATGCATGGCGTCTTGTTACACTGGCCCCAGATTCCGTTTTGTTCCAATATGAATGATGGGAAGGCAGACTACCTTATTAATATGTATTAGATATTCTCCATGCATGTGCAGATTTTTCAGATGGGATCATTCAAATTTGTAAACAGAAACAACGTCACTGTGTTTTAACAAGAAATCCACGCTAAATATCCAGATATTTACATGTGCTATGATACTTATTGAATAACTCACGTTTCAAAATAAAATTAAAGAAAAAAATTCCAATGGCAATGAATGCAAAACACAGGAAGGTAGACATTGAGTGCCGAAATTTCCAAGACACTTGGACACTAGATTACTTCTTCATCGAACAAGCTGGGAAACCAGTTTGTCTCATTTGCCTAGAAAATGAGACAATAGACAATAAGTGCAGAAGTAGACCATTTGGCCCTGCGAGCCTGCACCGCCATTTTGAGAACATGGCTGATCATCTACTATCAATACCCGGTTCCTGCCTTGTCCCCATATCCCCTGATTCCCCTATCCATAAGATACCTATCTAGCTCCTTCTTGAAAGCATCCAGAGAATTGGCCTCCACTACCTTCCGAGGCAGTGCATTCCAGACCCCCACAACTCTCTGGGAGAAGAAGTTTTTCCTTAACTCTGTCCTAAATGACCTACCCCTTATTCTCGAACCATGCCCTCTGGTACTGGACTCTCCCAGCATCTGGAACATATTTCCTGCCTCTATCTTGTCCAATCCCTTAATAATCTTATATGTTTCAATCAGATCCCCTCTCAATCTCCTTAATTCCAGCGTGTACAAGCCCAGTCTCTCTAACCTCTCTGCGTAAGACAGTCCAGACATCCCAGGAATTAACCTCGTGAATCTACGCTGCACTTCCTCTACAGCCAGGATGTCCTTCCTTAACCCTGGAGACCAAAACTGTACACAATACTCCAGGTGTGGTCTCACCAGGGCCCTGTACAAATGCAAGAGTATTTCCTTGCTCTTGAACTCAATTCCCTTTGTAATAAAGGCCAACATTCCATTAGCCTTCTTCACTGCCTGCTGCACTTGCTCATTCGCCTTCAGTGACTGATGAACAAGGACTCCTAGATCTCTTTGTATTTCTCCCTTACCTAACTTTACACTGTTCAGATAATAATCTGCTTTCCTGTTCTTACTCCCAAAGTGGATAACCTCACACTTATTCACATTAAACGTCATCTGCCAAGTATCTGCCCACTCACCCAGCCTATCCAAGTCACCCTGAATTCTCCTAACATCCTCATCACATGTCACACTGCCACCCAGCTTAGTATCATCAGCAAACTTGCTGATGTTATTCTCAATGCCTTCATCTAAATCGTTGATGTAAACAGCTGTGGTCCCAATACCGAGCCCTGTGGCACCCCACTAGTCACCACCTGCCATTCCGAGAAACACCCATTCACCACTACCCTTTGCTTTCTATCTGCCAACCAGTTTTCTATCCATGTCAATGTCTTCCCCCCAATGCCATGAGTTTGATTTTACCCACCAATCTCCTATGTGGGACCTTATCAAATGCCTTCTGAAAATTGAGGTACACTACATCCACTGGATCTCCCCTGTCTAACTTCCTGGTTACATCCTCGAAAAACTCCAATAGATTAGTTAAGCATGATTTACCCTTGGTAAATCCATGCTGGCTCAGCCCAATACTATCACTGCTATCTAGATATGCCACTATTTCATCTTTAATAATGGACTCTAGCATCTTCGCCACTACTGATGTTAGGCTGACAGGTCGATAGTTCTCTGTTTTCTCCCTCCCTCCTTTCTTAAAAAGTGGGATAACATTAGCCATTCTCCAATCCTCAGGAACTGATCCTGAATCTAAGGAACATTGGAAAATGATTACCAATGCATCTGCAGTTTCCAGGGCCACCTCCTTTAGTACCCTAGGATGCAGACCATCTGGACCTGGGGATTTGTCAGCCTTCAGTCCCATCAGTCTACTCATCACCGTTTCCTTCCTAATGTCAATCTGTTTCATTTCCTCTGTTACCCTATGTCCTTGGCCCATCCATACATCTGGGAGATTGCTTGTGTCTTCCTTAGTGAAGACAGATCTAAAGTACTTATTAAATTCTTCTGCCATTTCTCTGTTTCCCATAACAATTTCACCCAATTCATTCTTCAAGGGCCCAACATTGTTCTTAACTATCTTCTTTCTCTTCACATACCTAAAAAAGCTTTTGCTATCCTCCTTTATATTCCTGGCTAGCTTGTGTTCGTACCTCATTTTTTCTCCCCGTATTGCCTTTTTAGTTAAGTTCTGTTGTTCCTTAAAAACTTCCCAATCATCTGTCCTCCCACTCACCTTAGCTCTGTCATACTTACTTTTTTTTAATGCTATGCAATCTCTGACTTCCTTTGTCAACCACTGTGGCCCCTTTCTCCCCTTTGAATCCTTCCTTCTCCGGGGGATGAACTGATTTTGCACCTTGTGCATTATTCCCAAGAATACCTGCCATTGCTGTTCCACTGTCTTTTCTGCTAGGATATCCGTCCAGTTAACTTTGGCCAGCTCCTCCCTCATGGCTCCATAGTCTCCTTTGTTCAACTGCAACACTGACACCTCCGAGCTGCCCTTATCCTTCTCAAATTGCAGATAAAAACTTATCATATTATGATCACTACCTCCTAATGGCTCCTTTACTTCAAGATCGCTTATCAAATCCTGTTCATTACATAACACTAAATCCAGAATAGCCTTGTCCCTGGTCGGCTCTCGTACAAGCTGTTCCAAGAATGCATCTCTTAGGCACTCTACAAACTCCCTATCCTGGGGCCCAGCACCAACCTGATTCTCCTAGTTCACCTGCATGTTGAAATCCCCCATAACTACTGCAACATTACTTTGCCACATGCCAATGTTAATTCCCTATTCAACTTGCACCCAATATCTCTGCTACTGTTTGGTGGCCTGTAGACAACACCCATTAGGGTCCTTTTGCCCTTACTGTTCCTCAATTCTATCCACACAGACTCCACTTCTCCTGATCCTATGTCCCCCTCTTGCAAAGGACTGAATCTCATTTCTCACCAACAGGGCCACCCCACCCCCTCTGCCCACATTTCTGTCCCTACGAATGCACGTATACCCTTGTACATTCATTTCCCAGGTCTGATCTCCCTGCAGCCATGTCTCCGTTATCCCAACAACATCATAGTTACCCATTCACACCTGAGCTTCAAGCTCATCCGCCTTATTTCTGACACTTCGTGCATTCAGATATAGAATTTTTAGCCCATTTCTCCTCTCTCTGTTTGAATCTCTGCCTATTGTGCTTAACCCAGCTCCCCGAACTCCCATCGGGCTATACGCCCCTAAAATTTTGTTGTCCTTCCTAAATTTACTTATTCTTTCTGCACATTTAACTCCATGTTCCGTCAGACCATCCCTCTGTACATGTGTCCTCCTTATCACTTGTTCCGCCTCACCTTTCTCTACTACACACTTAATATTCCAGAACCGTGTAGTCCCCACCTGTCCTTTATTCTTCATCTTGCTATCCTCTCTCACATTCTGGAGAGAGGTCCAAGAATTGAGAAAAGAGTTTGCATCCTGTTTTAGTGATTTTCACTTGCATGCAAATGAGTTCAAGCTGTTTCCTACTCCATTTGATGTGGAAGTGGACACTACATTAGAAATTTTTCAAATGGAGTTGATTGAGATGCAGTGTGACGACATATTGAGATCGAAATTTCATTCTGAAGATGTGTCAGTGCTTGAATTCTATAGAAAATATATTCATTCAAGTGGGAAGTATCCTAACAGTGGACCATGCAAAAAAGATGGCATCATTGTCTGGCAGCACTTATCTGTGTGAGCAATTATTTTCAAAAATGAAGCACACCAAGAACCATTTGAGAACAAGATTGACTGATGCCCATCTGGATAATGTCTTGCTCTTGACATCAACAAGTCTGACACCCAATATTCAGAAGCTTTCAAGCAACAAACAGCATCACGTTTCACATTGATTTATCAACTGTTCGCATTAAAATTTTCTTTTTTATTATACTTAATTTACCACCATTCAATGCATCATGTTCATATGTTTTATGTTTAAAGATTCTTTGTGTCCTTTTAATAGATTCAAAAGATGCCTTGATTAAAATAAATTGCAACTAAACTGAGTTCTTTGGTTTCTAATTGGTATCCTTGGTTAAGTGCAAATGATTTTCTAGCATGTGTTATTCATTAATTTGAGGCAAAACATAGCTTGATGTATTTAAATGGATAATTCCCAAACTTCAAGTTTGTTATGGCATTTATCTGGCCCACTGTCTGCTCATTAATACGTGATCCGACCCTGAGAGGCAAAAAGGTTGCCGACCCCTGTCCTAAGGGTTCCTTTGCCTTAATCTCCCTTATCAAATCTGGTTCATTACACATTCTCAAGAAATGTGTTATTTTTGTTCTTGCTCACTTTTATCAGAAAGCTATTTATGAACCATTTCATAATGCTGTTTTTATGGAGGACATTCTGTCCATCACTGTTTCAGAACTAAAGATGCTTTGTGTTACTATCTTAACCAGTTCTTTGCATATTTCATCACCTCTACAAAATCAAGCAATTATTTTGTAGGCTAGATTATGTTGTAGCAAGACAAATAGGTGAGAGCTTGCATCAAATTTGAAGTATGCTGACAACACCACTGTTGTTGACCAAAATAAAGGTGCTAATGAATCAGCATAAAGGAGGGAGATTAGAAATCTGGTTCAAAGGTGCCATAACAACAACATCTCACTTAATGTCAGCGAAATTGAAGAGCTGATTATTGACTGCAGGAGAAAGAAGTCAGAGATCCACAAGCCAGCTCTCATTAGGGAATCGGAGGTGGAGAGGGTCAGTAACTTTAAGTTCTATGACCTTCTCATGTTAGAGGATCTGTCCTGGGACCAACATGCAAGTTCCATGAGGAAGGCATGATAGTGCTTCTATTTTCTCATAAGTTTGCATAGATCCCATAACTCACCCAAAAACTTTGGCAAACCTCTCTATAGGTACAGTGGAAAGTACCTTGATTAGTTGTATCATGGCCTGGTATGAAAACACCAAGGAGCCTAGGAATGGAAAAGACTTACAGAAAGTGGAGGACCACAGGCAAAGTTATGCCCACCGTTGAGCACATTTACATGGAGCACTGCCACAAGAAAGCAACATTCATCACCAAGGACCCTTACCCTGCTGACCAAGCCGCCTTGTTACTACCTTTGGATAGGAGGTACAGGAGTCTTAGGTCCTATGTTTCCAGGTTCAGTAACAGTTATTGCCCTACAGCCCTCAGGCTCCTGAATGGCGTGGATAATTTCATTCACCACAACGCAGACTGATTCCACAAGGTACAGACTCTTTCAAGGCCTCTACGACTCATGTTCTCAGTATTATTTATTTGTGTACCATTTGTCTTCCTTTGCACATTGGTTATTTCAGTCTTATTTATTGCATTTCTTTATTTTCTCCACAAGCAATTGAATCTCAGGGTAGCATATGTACTTTGAATTTGATTATTTACTATTCTTTCATAGTTTCTGCTCAATGCGCTGAATATTTTTAAAAATTCTTTCCCTGGAAAACAGTTAAAAAGGAAAAAAACACCCTCTATTCATAATTCTTTAACATCACTGAGTGGGTTTCCATGTTCAGCTATAATCTTTGAAAACCAGCAGCAAGTATGTTGAAACTACCTGGAATAAATGTGATAAACATATTTGACTTTTTTTTTCTGCTGAATTCCTGAAAAATGTTACTTTTAGTTCTTGCTCACTTTTATCGCAAAGCCCTTTATGAACTGTTTCATTATGCTGCTTTTATGGAAGAAATTCTGCGCACCACTCTTTCAGAACATAAGATGCATAGTACTTTTTAATCATGCCAGATCTTTCACTCCACCCTCTTGAAACTCTCTGTTTTTTGTCCCTTGATTTGAACAGTTTTGTTTTTTTGTTGATGTATCTGATATTTTGAACAAGCTGGAATGAGTAAACACAATTTAATAATATTTCACTAATAAAGTTAAATAACATGGACATGAAGTTCTGCTAATGCTGGAAAGCCAAAGCAAAACACACAAAATGTGGATGGAATTCAGCAGGGCAGGCAGCCTCTATGAAAATGAATAACCAGTTGATGTTTTGGGCTGAGACCCTTCTTCAGAACCGAGAAGGAAGGGGGAAGATGCCAGAATAAAAAGTTGGGAGGAGGGGAAGGAGGCTAGCTGGAAAGTGATAGGTGAAGCCAGTTGAGTGGGAAAGGTCCAGGGCTGGAGAAGAAGGAATCTGATAGGAGAGGAGAGTGGATCATAAGAGAAAGGGAAGGAGGAGGGGACCCAGGGGGAAGTGAAATTGGAAATAACATAGTTTTATTAATATAAATAAAATGATTATTGTGAAAAATATTCATGTACATGCTAAATTACATACAGCATTTACCATTATTGTCACTGAATATCCAGAGTTCACTCACAAATGACAGAAGAAAAAAATAGCAGAAGGAAGCCAATGTCAATTGGCCCATGCATTTACTATCTAAATTCTGATGTGTACACTAGGTCTGTGAGGATTTCAAAACTTATCAAGCAATGTCACGTGTTCTCACAACTGCCCAGCTGTGCCAGACCAGCATGAGACATTTCCTGTGAAAACATCTCACTGCTGTTGGGTTCTAAAAATGTTATTCACTGCAGTAATGATAATCATTATACATCTTTTTATTATGGGTGGGGTTTAAAGAATCGAAAGGTGGCTCTGCATGCTGTGTGCCAACAACATTTTTGTGTGCCATTGCCACCCCTGAATGCCATCAGCTTGAGCTATTGACCTCAGATAGGCTGATAAACCCCTTATAACAGACAATCTACTTGCTTATTGTGTGAAACTAACCTAAACTGTTCAGACTGCTCCTTAATAGTTTCTGCTGCCTTGAACGATCCAACAGGACTCACCTTGGTACTTGGAAAGTGAATCCTGATCAAGAAACCACATAAGGAGCCATTGAGCCATATATCTCCGATAGAAATATTTCAAATGTCATTAGAAACGGGGATGGTGCCAGAGGATTGGCGTATTGCTCATGTGGTTCCATTGTTTAAAAAGGGTTCTAAGAGTAAACCTAGCAATTATAGGCATGTCAGTTTGACTTCAGTGGTGGGTTAATTAATAGAAAGTATTCTTAGAGATGGTATATATAATTATCTGGATAGACAGGAAGTCGGGAAGTGCCTGGTGTGAAAAGTGCTAGTCTTTGGCTCGAGAGTCTTCGGCGAGGAGACTACGCCAGGCACAATTGCAGAGGGTGAAGACATGACTGCTAAGCTGATTCAGTGTGCTACGTGCATGATGTGGGAGGTCAGGGACACTGATGGTGCCCCGGCTGCTACAGCTGTGGAAAGTGTGTCCAGATTCAGCTTCTGAAGGAGCATGTTGCAGCACTGAAGAAAGAACTGGATGACCTCAGGTTTAATCCGCGAAAATGAGGGTTTTCTGGACAGGACCTACAGTGAGGTCGTTACACCGAAGATACCAGAAGAGAGAAAGGGGGCGACGATGAGGAAGGAAAGGATGCTTGAAGTACAGGAGACCCCAGGGGATGTACCTCTCATAAACAGGTTCACCCTCTTGGAAGCTGTCAGGGCAGAAGATACTGCCAGTCTGCAAGCCGGAAATTGGTGCAGAAGCAGAGCCGAGGAGGAAGAGCCGTGGTAGTAGGGGACTCCATAGTAAGAGGTACGGAAAGGGGTTTCTGCGGCAACAGGCGAGATTTAAGGATGGTGTGTTGCCTCCCTGGTGCTAGGAACCAGGACATCACGGACCAATTGCAGGGAATCCTCAAGGGTGAAGGTGAACAGCCGGAAGTGGTAGTGCATGTCGGCACAAATGACATCGGGAAGAAGAGGAAGGACATTCTGCAGCGGGACTTCAGAGAACTCGGAAGAAGGCTGAAAAGCAGGACTTCCAGGGTGGTTATCTCTGGTTTGCTTCCAGTTCCTCGTGCTGGAGAGGGCAGGAACAGGGAGATAATGGATCTGAATGTGTGGCTGAGGAACTGGTGCAGGAAGCAAGGATTTACACTCTTGGACCACTGGGATCTGTTTTGGGGTAGGGATGAATTGTACAAAAGGGACCGGTTGCACCTTAATAGGCGGGGGACCAGCATTCTGGCAGACAGGTTTGCCACTGCAACACAGATGTGTTTAAACTAAGTAGTGGGGGGGGGGAGGGGATGAACTGGAAATATAAGGATGGAGTTATAGGGAAAGTGAAAATAAGAAAAGTTAATAAGGACAACAGAATCAATGGAGTAGAAAGCTCAAGAAGAGATCATACAGTATGGCCAAGTGAAATAGGAATTGATATGAAAGGAGAGGGGAGTACCAAATTAAAAGTATTATATATGAATGCACGAAGTATAAGGAATAAAGTAGATGAGCTTGAGGCTCAGTTGGAAATTGGCAAGTACGATGTTGTGGGAATAACTGAGACATGGCTTCAAGCGGACAGGGCCTGGGAAATGAATATTCAAGGATATACATCTTATCGAAAGGACAGACTGACTGGCAGAAGGGGTGGGGTGGTTCTGTTGGTGAGGAATGATATTCAGTCCCTTGCAAGGGGGGACATAGAATCTGGGGATGTAGAGTCAGTATGGATAGAACTGAGAAATTCTAAGGGTAGAAAGACCCTAATGGGAGTTATCTACAGGTCCCCAAACAGCAGTCTGGATGCAGGGTGTAAGTTGAATGAAGAGTTAAAATTGGCATGTTGCAAAGGTAATGATACAGTTGTCATGGGGGATTTCAACATGCAGGTAGACTGGGAGAATCAGAATGGTACTGGACCCCAAGAAAGGGAGTTTGTGGAGTGCCTCCGAGATGGATTCTTAGAACAGTTTGTACTGGAGCCTACCAGGGAGAAGGCAATTCTAGATTTAGTGTTGTGCAATGAACCGGATTTGATCAGGGACCTCGAGGTAAAGGAACCATTAGGAGGTAGTGACCATAATATGATATGTTTTAACCTACAATTTGAGAAGGAGAAGGGAAAATCAGATGTGTCAGTATTACAGTTGAAGAAAGGGAACTATGGAGCTATGAGGGAGGAGCTGGCCAAAGTTCAAAGGAACAATACCCTAGCAGGGAAGACAGTGGAACAAAAATGGCAGGTATTTCTGGGAATAATGCAGAAGGTGCAGGATCGGTTCATTCCAAAGAGGAAGAAAGATCCTAAGGGGAGTAAGGGGTGGCCATGGCTGACGAGGGAAGTAAAGGGCAGTATAAAAATAAAAGAGAAGAAGTATAACATAGCAAAGATGAGCGGGAAACTGGAGGACTGGGAAGCTTTTAAAGAGCAACAGAAGATAACAAAAAAGGCAATACGCCAAGAAAAAATGAGGTACGAAGGTTAACTAGCCAAGAATATAAAGGAGGATAGTAAAAGCTTCTTTAGGTATGTGAATAGCAAAAAAATAGTTAAGACCAAAATTGGGCCATTGAAGACAGAAACAGGTGAATTTATTATGGGGAACAAGGAAATGGCAGATGAGTTGAACAGGTACTTTGGATCTGTCTTCACTAGGGAAGACACAAACAATCTCCCAGATGTAATAGTGGCCAAAGGAACTAGGGTAAAGGATGAACTGAAGGAAATTTATATTAGGCAAGAAATGGTGTTGGATAGACTGTTGAGTCTGAAGGCTGATAAGTCCCCAGGACCTGATGGTCTGCATCCCAGGGTACTTAAAGAGGTGGCTCTAGAAATCATGGACGCATTGGTAATCATTTTCCAATGTTCTATAGATTCAGGAACAGTTCCTGCTGATTGGAGGGTGGCTAATATTGTCCCACTTTTCAAGAAAGGAGGGAGAGAGAAAACAGGGAATTATAGACCAGTTAGCCTGGTGTCAGTGGTAGGAAAGATGCTGGAGTCAATTATAAAAGAGGAAATTATGACACATTTGGATAGCAGTAGAAGGATCAGTCTGAGTCAGCATGGATTTATGAAGGGAAAATCATGCTTGACTAATCTTCTGGAGTTTTTTGAGGATGTAACTATGAAAATGGACAAGGGAGAGCCAGTGGATGTAGTGTACCTGGACTTCCAGAAAGCTTTTGATAAAGTCCCACATAGGAGATTAGTAGGCAAAATTAGGGCACATAGTATTGGCGGCAGAGTACTGACATGGATTGAAAATTGGCTGGCTGACTGGAAACAAAGAGTAGCGATTAACGGGTCCCTTTCGGAATGGCAGGCTGTGACCAGTGGGGTACCGCAAGGTTTGGTGCTGGGACCGCAGCTGTTTACAATATACATTAATGATTTAGATGAAGGGATTAAAAGTAACATTAGCAAATTTGCTGATGACACAAAGCTGGGTGGCAGTGTGAAATGTCAGGAGGATATTATGAGAATGCAGGGTGACTTGGTCAGGTTGGGTGAGTGGGCAAATGTATGGCAGATGCAGTTTAATGTGGATAAGTGTGAGGTTATCCACTTTGGTGGCAAGAACAGGAAGGCAGATTACTATCTAAATGGAGTCAAGTTAGGAAAAGGGGAAGTACAACGAGATCTAGGTGTTCTTGTACATCAGTCAATGAAAGCAAGCATGCAGGTACAGCAGGCAGTGAAGAAAGCTAATGGCATGCTGGCTTTTATAACAAGAGGAATTGAGTATGGGAGTAAAGAGGTCCTTCTGCAGCTGTACAGGGCCCTGGTGAGACCCCACCTGGAGTATTGTGTGCAGTTTTGGTCTCCAAATTTGAGGAAGGACATTCTTGCTATTGAGGGAGTGCAGCGTAGGTTCACAAGGTTAATTCCCAGAATGGTGGGACTGTCATATGTTGAAAGATTGGAGCGACTGGGCTTGTATACACTGGAATTTAGAAGGATGAGAGGGGATCTGATTGAAACATATAAGATTATTAAGGGATTGGACACACTGGAGGCAGGAAGCATGTTCCCGCTGATGGGTGAGTCCAGAACTAGAGGCCACAGTTTAAGAATAAGGGTTAGGCCATTTAGAACAGAGATGCGGAAAAACTTTTTCACCCAGAGAGTGGTGGATATGTGCAATGCTCTGCCCCAGAAGGCAGTGGAGGCCAAGTCTCTGGATGCATTCAAGAGAGAGTTAGATAGAGCTCTTATAGATAGCGGGGTCAAGGGATATGGGGAGAGGGCAGGAACGGGGTACTGATTGTGTATGATCAGCCATGATCACAGTGAATGGCGGTGCTGGCTAGAAGGGCCGAATGGCCTACTCCTGCACCTACTGTCTATTGTCTATTGACTGGGTCTGATTAGGAATAGTCAGCATGGATTTGTACGTGGAAGGTCATGTTTGACAAATCTTATTGAATTTTTTGAAGAGGTTACGAGGAGAGTTGATGAGGGTAAGGCAGTGGATGTTGTCTATATGGACTTCAGTAAGGCCTTTGACAAGGTTCCGCATGAAATGTTAGTTAGGAAGGTTCAATCATTAGATATTAATATTGAAGTAGTAAAATGGATTCAACAGTGGCTAGATGGGAGATGCCAGAGAGTAGTGGTGGATAACTGTTTGTCAGGTTGGAGGCTGGTGACTAGTGGTGTGCCTCAGGGATCCAATGTTGTTTGTCATATACATTAATGATCTAGATGATGGGGTGGTAAATTGGATTATTAAGTATGCAGATGATACTAAGGTAGGTGGCGTTGTGGATAATGAAGTAGGTTTTCAAAGCTTGCAGAGAGATTCAGGCCAGTTAGAAGTGTGGGCTGAACAATGGCAGATGGAGTTTAATGCTGATAAATGTGAGGTGCTACATTTTGGTAGGAATAATCCAAATAGGACATACATGGTAAATGGTAGGGCGTTGAAGAATGCAGTAGAACAGAGTGATCTAGAAATAATGGTGTATAGTTCCCTAAAGGTGGAATCTCATGTGGATAGGGTGGTGAAGAAAGCTTTTGGTATGCTGGCCTTTATAAATCAGAGCATTGAGTATAGGAGTTGGGATGTAATGTTAAAATTGTACAAGGCATTGGTAAGGCCGAATTTGGAGTATTGTGTACAGTTCTGGTCACTGAATTATAGGAAAGATATCAACAAAATGGAGAGAGTACAGAGAAGATTTACCAGAATGTTACCTGGGTTTCAGCACCTAAGTTACAGGGAAAGGCTGAACAAGTTAGGTCTTTATTCTTTGGAGTGTAGAAGGTTGAGGGGGGACATGATAGAGGTATTTAAAATAATGAAGGGGATAGATCGAGTTGACGTGGATAGGCTTTTTCCATTGAGAGTAGGGGAGATTCAAACAAGAGGACATGATTTGAGAGTTAAGGGGCAAAAGTTTAAGGGTAGCACGAGGGGGAATTTCTTTACTCAGAGAGTGGTAACTGTGTGGAATGAGCTTCCAGTAGAAGTGGTAGAGGCAGGTTCGATATTGTCATTTAAAGTAAAATTGGATAGGTATATGGACAGGAAAGGAATGGAGGGTTATGGGCTGAGTGTGGGCCAGTGGGACTAGGTATGTGTAAGCGTCGGCACGGACTAGAAGGGCTGAGATGGCCTGTTTCCGTGCTGTAATTGTTATATGGCTATATGGTTATATGGAGTGCTCGGTGGGAAGGGTCCTATCAGGTGCTGTTCATTGCTAAGTCAGCAGGAAAGGTAGAAGGGAAAAGCAAGTGGATACACTCTAGCCACTGTAAGTGTGCTAAGGTGGCACCAAGAAATGAAGGTGGAGACAGCAAGTACTAAGGTTAATGTACTAGTAACTCTGACTCAATGCCTGTGCTGCTGTGCTACAATGAGTAAATCATTAACCAGTAGGGAGATGTCAAACGAAGATGCTAAACCAGTGGACATGGCTGTTCTTGCCTGTACCTTGTGGTGCACTGGTTGGCAGCCTTGTCGTTTCTTTAGCATTTTTGTCTGTTGTTGTTTTTTATTGAGGCAAGTTGCTAGCTTGATGCCCAGCATGGACGGAAAGTGTGCAAGGAGCTGACCAGATTTGAACCCCGGGACCACTCGCCTTGAAGTCTGGTGCAGATGCCACCAGCCGGCTAACCAGTGGACATAATTAAGTCTTGCACTCAACACTGGTACTGCAAGTTTTACTACCTCTGAATTTTCAGATGTACTGATTCAAATGTATTGAGAATCAAATTGAATTGAATTGACTTTTTCTTACATCCTTCACATACATGAGGAGTAAAAATCTTTATGTTATATCTTCATCTAAATGTGCAATGTGCAATTTGTAATAAATAGTATGTACAACAGGACAGTCAATATAGCATAGAAATACTATTGTATCAGTGTGAATTAATCAGTCTGCTGGCTCAGTGTTAGAAGCCATCCTGGAGCCTGTTGGTCCTGGTTTTTTTTGCTGCGATACAATTTCCTGGATGGTTCCATCTGGAACAGTTTGTGGTTGGGGTGACTCTGGTCCCCAATGATCCTTCGGGCCCTTTTTACACACTTGTCTTTGCAAATGTCCTGAATAGTGGGAAGTTCACATCTACAGATGCGCTGGGCTGTCCGCACCACTCTCTGCAGAGTCCTGTGATTAAGGGAAGTACAGTTCCCATATCAGGCAGTGATGCAGCCAGTCAGGATGCTCTCAATTGTGCCCCTGTAGAAAGTCCTTAGGATTTGGGGGCCCATACCAAACTTCTTCAACTGTCTGAGGTGAAAGAGGCGCTGTTGTGCTTTTTTCACCACACAGCCAGTACGTACAGACCACGTGAGGTCCTTGGTAATGTGTATGCCGAGGAACTTAAAGCAGTTCACCCTCTCAACCCCAGATCCATTGATGTCAATAGGGATTAGCCGGTCTCCATTCCTCCTGTAGTCCACAACCAGCTATTTTGTTTTTGTGACATTGAGGGAGAGGTTGTTTTCTTGACACCACAGTGTCAGGGTGATGACTTCTTCTCTGTAGGCTGCCTCATTATTATTTGAGATGAGGCCAATCAATGTATTATTGTCAGCAAATTAATTAGCAGATTGGAGCTCTGGGTGGCAATACAGTCATGGGTATACAAAGAGTAAAGGAGGGGGCTTAGGACACAGCTCTGAGGGGCACCTGTGTTGAGGGTCAGAGAGGCAGTGGTGAGGGAGCCCACTCATACCACCTGCCAGCGATCTGACAGCAAGTCCAGGATCAGCTACACAAGGCAGGGTGAAGGCGGAGGTCTCTGAACTTCTTGTCGAGCCTGGAGGGAATTATGGTGTTGAATGCTGAACTGTAGTCCAAGAACAGCATTCTCACATAAGCATCCTTCTCCAGAAGCTCCAAGGTGGAGCTGTTGGATTAGGGCCCAGATTGTTTTATTTTATTTTGTGTTTTCCCTTGTAGTTTTAGCTTTTTTAAATGCTTGCATTAGTTATCTGTTTGTCTGTAAATTTTTAAATAGCTGGTAGTATATATGGTTCTGTACTTCTGTCATTTCTTCAGCAAAGCTGAAGTCACTGTTCACAGGTTTCTTATCTGGGACCAATTTACCTGGTTTCATAGTTTGAAAAGGAGAGCATGTGCTCATCTTCCTTTGTTACCATCGCAATTACAGTTCTTTTGTTACTTCTCTACCTTACTTGCTGGTACAGGCTGACCCTGTCTATAGAAACACAGAAAACCTCCAGCACAATACAGGCTCTTTGGCCCACAAAGTTGTGCCAAACATGTCACTACCTTAGAAATTACTAGGTTTACCTATAGCCCTCTATTTTTCTAAGCTCCATGTACCTATCCAAAAGTCTCTTAAAAGACCCTACCGTATCCACCTCCACCACCGTTGTCTATTATGAGTTTCTAATAAGACAGTGGTAGCCATAAGATTTTTCACCTTATTCTTGATTTCCAATGAACATTCTGGACAACGTAATCCCTAGAACTAATAGAGTTCACCAAACTGTATGTTCCACCACCTCTTTTTCCTCAACAGGTTCTGGGATCAGCATTTTGATGTTGAGCTTCCATATGCCTCTGGTCTTCATGTGTGTGACAGTCAACCAGCAGGAGGCAGTGGTTAGAGAAGGACACAGGAGTCAGATTAGTTGATTTAAGTTTATTTCTGGACTTGAGAAAACCATTCCTGGAATGTATTGAACAATCTTGTGTAGACTGGATATATTGTCACTAAACTCCATCTGCAGAGTTGAAGAAGACTTCACCCAATTTTGCTTTTTTTTTTTTGCTGCTCCAATTAGCACATTAGATGTAGCATCAAGTTTGCTGGTGTCTGGCCGGATTGATGCAGTTGAAGTCATTATCCAGAATGATTGACTTGGATGTCCCCAGCAGCAGTGGGAGCTACGGGAAAATGTTGAGCATTTCATTCCTTGGTGCTAAGGAAAGGACGTTAATCAGAACCTTAATCAGGTTTAATATCACTGGCATATGTCATGAAATTTATTAATTTTTTGGCAGCAGTACAATGAAATACATGATAAATAAATATTGAGAAAAAGTTACATTAAATATATATGTCTATTAAATAGTTAAATTAAGTAATGCAAAAAATATCAAATAGTGTTCATGGGTTCAATATCCATTTAGAAGTTGAATGGCAGAGGGGAAGAAGCTGTTACTGAATTACCGAGTGTGTGCCTTCAGGCTTCTGTACCTCCATTCTGACGGTAACAGTATGAAGAGGGCATGTGTTGGGGTCCTTAATGATGGAAGCTGCCTTCCTAAGGTACTGCTCCTTGAAGATGTCTTTGATACTACAGAGGCTGGTAGCCATGATGGAGCTGACTAATTTTACAATTTTAAGTCTATGTGAACCATCTTTGTACATTACATTTAGTATGAGGTGCCTATCCTTCTGCTGTCTCTCTGACTTTAGTCAGAGTCAAGTTGCTCAGCAGAATGCCAGCCAGGGGAGCAGTGTCTGTTGCCTCCTGACCACACTACTTATCTATTAATACTAAACATGATCACAGTCAATAGCTGCTAAGGTACAGTGAGCTGGACCCCAGTTTTGAGGAATAAAATGTCATTCTCGTCCTTGGCGAGATAATCTATTGTAGCTACACATTATGCAGTGCTATTGTCAATACTCACTGTGGTAACTTCTACTTTACAAAAAGACCACTCGACAACTTGATGGCTAAAAGAGCATCTTTGTCTGGGATGGCAAATGATATTTACAATACAGAGGCTTCCAGATACCTCGTGTGGCATGGGTGGAGGAACTATATACAATGCACACTGGGAGTAAAAAGAGCGGAAGTAAAGACCCCGCCAACTCCGGATCCCGCCTCTTGCTACCAACAGCTTCCCAACTAGTATTAACTTACTTTTAATAATACACACATTACAACACTCAGAGTAATAGATACTATCTTAAGTTGCATTCTTAACAATAAAATTAAAATTTGTTTCTTTGTTCTAGCATGCCTATAGCATGGGTGATCTGCTACACATGCCCGGGACTGAGGACTGGGTCTTGCATCTACCTGAGTTAATAATTTTTCTTGTGGAAAAACCAGGCATTGTTATGGGGTAAGGCTTCTGAGATTGATCTTTGAAATTCCCTCTTGAAATTTCTTAAACAAAATTGCTGTTCCCAGATTCTCAGAACTGGGGTACTTCACTTTTCATTTCTTTGCTCCCAAATTCCTGGAGATGGGATATCCTTGCTCTTTGTATTTCTGCTCTTAGATTCCCAGAGCTTTTCCTGGTGTTGCTGTTCAGTTCCCTGAGCTGGCTACCATTCTCTTCACAGTGCTTCTCCTGGATGCTCAGAGCTGGGAATACCACTGCTCTGCACCCTTTCAGCTCCACTTCCTGAAGTCCTATATTCCAAAATAGACACAAAGTTCTATGTGTTTGACATGAGTTCTGACTCTATGAACAATTATCATGATGCATTTCCTTAATAGGCGGTCAACGCAACCTCCATGAGAAATTTAATGATACAAGTGTAAACATTTACTTATAACTAAAAGAGGTACTGTGACATTAAATTACAGTATTGGTAGCTTAACATATTAAAATGATCTATGATGCTGCCTTTTTGTATGGAGAGTTTCATTAAATAATATAAAGTATCAACTGTTCTTCAAAGTTGATCAAGCATTGACGTGCCAAGTACATCAGATAGCCTTGTGTATGGATTTAGACAGAGATGTGACTGTGGGAGGAGTTGGGGGGGAGTGGGGAGAAAAATTTGATTTTTGTGATTTCTTGAGGTATGATGGTTGATCATTACAAATAAGTTCTTTTGAACTCTGCTTTAGAGCAGTGTTTCCCAACCTCATTTAGCCCAATGGCCCCCCCCCAAAGCACCTTCATACTTGCTAACGCCCCCCCCCCCCCCAAAGCAGCTTCATACTTGCCGATGTCTCCCTTGGACACAATATACTTTCTGGCATAGTATATTAACATGTCTACCGTATGCTAACATGAAAAAATATCTACTTTAAATTTTCATTTGTCTTTAAACCTACCCTACACAGTACCTGTGTGCTGTACAGCAGCTTCGATATCAATATGATCCTAGAGCCTGATGGTTTTTAGCAAGAGTTGAAACATTTGGTTAAGTTGTGACAGCCGAAGCCTTAAATCCCCACATGGAACAACGTCCAAGTGGTTTCTGTTTTCTGTGAGTATGTGGTTCACTGCACTGCGGCCTCTTTCAACGAGGTGGGAAGGTGGAAATGTAGTGAAGAGCAGTTTGGCTCTTCTCCAAAGACCAGGAAACTTTTGTATGACAGTGTAGCCACATACCACAAAAGCCGACGTTTTTGAAAAGCATTTTTGTTTCTTCATCATTCTGAATTACAATAATTTCTTCTTGTAGGCTCTCTTCCTGTTCTTCCACTTTGTAAAGAAATGGGTTAATTACCCAGTCCAGAATTTCCAGATTGTTGAAATCCTTGAATTGATTCTGAAAATCCTGTTCAGTGACTGCAGGTGTAAGCAGTACTCTTGCAAATCACCATCTGTGAAAGAGTGCCATACTTTCTATGCAGGGAATCTGTGAGAACATTCTTCTCCCACTGTTTTGCTTATATATTTCAAATTTTTCAATAAAAGTGGGTACTGCACTTTTTGCCTGGATTAAATAGAAATCCTCACCCTGCAAATTCATATTTGGAAAGTTCATTTTGTTATACATCGGCTAGGTATGCCGCATCTCCATGTAGAAGTCAACCTTGTTTTTCAAGCTCTTGTTGACTGAGCCAAAATTCAATCATAGTGTCAAAAAGATCAAAGAAACTTTTTAAGCAGCAGCCTTTTGACAGCCAATGCATTTTACTGTGAAGAAGTAAGCATTCAAACTCTTCATTGTTATCTTGGTATAACTGGCAAAATATTTTGCTATTTAATGGATGAGCTTTAGTTTTGTTGATAAAATTGTACAAGGCATTGGTGAGGCCAAATCTGGAGTATTGTGTACAGTTCTGGTCATCGAATTATAGGAAAGAGGAGATTTACTAGAATGTTACCTGGGTTTCAGCACCTAAGTTACAGAGAAAGGTTGAACAAGTTAGGTCTTTATTCTTTGGACCGTAGAAGGTTGAGGGGGGACTTGACAGAGGTATTTAAAATTATTAGGAGTATAGATAGAGTTGACGTGGATAGGCTTTTTCCATTGAGAGTAGGGGAGATTCAAACAAGAGGATATGAGTTGAGAGTTAGGGGGCAAAAGTTTAGGGGTAACACGAGGGGAACTTCTTTACTCAGAGAGTGGTAGCTGTGTGGAACGAGCTTCCCGTAGAAGTGGCAGAGGCAGGTTCGATATTGTCATTTAAGGTAAAATTAGATAGGTATATGGACAGGAAAGGAATGGAGGGTTATGGGCTGAGTGCAGGTCAGTGGGACTAGGTGAGAGTAAGCGTTCAGCACGGACTAGAAGGGCCGAGATGGCCTGTTTCCGTGCTGTAGTTGTTATATGGTTATAGCAGATATTAGAAAAGTCATGCTTGAAAAAAGTTGCTGGCTGCTTTTTTTTTGCTGCAAGATGTTGATGATGAATTGCAAACAGACTTGGAATTTCTTTTTTCATAAATGCCGCTAAACCAGCGTGGTGAGCTGTCATATATGGTGCTCCATCGGTTGCACAAGAAATCTTCTTCCTAAATAAAATTCTTTTATCCTCAATATGCATTTTGAACTTGTCATAGATTGATTCTCCATTGATATTTGATGTTAACTTTTTACAAAAGAGAATCTCTTCATTAATTTTTTGATTTTTGATAAACAGTATATATGCCACTTGCAATGCCTCATCTAGTTGCATTCCAGATTCTGTGTTTTGTAGCTCTGTGCATAGTTGATACTCAGTGTCTTCGCTCATTTCATCAATACAATGAGCTACAGAGTTATTACTCAGAGGAACTGATTTAAAAATACTGGTATGAGATTTTCCACCCTTTTGAAAATGTTGTAAGAAGCAATGAGACCACCATCAAAGTCATTTTTAGCTTTCTTGGCAAATGATGAATGTGTAATGCTTTTCAAATGCTTCTTTCATCTTCTGGAACTGAGTAAAATATCATAAGTAGTCTTTTCAGGGTGTCTTTTACAGAAGTATTCCAACAATCTTAATGATTTCATGGCTTCATTAGATATTACAGTATTACAAATAAGACACATGGGGTGCCGCTGATCTGATGGGAATGGAATAAAACCATAATCCGGGTATGTAACATTGTATTGATGCACTTTCTGTAGTTTCTGTTTGTTAAGCAGTATTAGAATTCAAGTTTCACCTCCTTTAGACTGCTAGAGATCACGCCATATGTATTTATCTATCATTAACTGGACTAAATTACAATTAAAAATTAACACAAATTTGGAATGCATATTGAATATAGACGACTGCAGTGAGTTGACATGGTCAGTCAGGTCTCGTGCCTCAAGTTAGGGTGTCGCTTATGCCCCCCCACGAATCTTGTATGCTCCCCAATGACTTCTATTTCCCCAAATGCTCCCTTGAACCTATATCATTATTATTAAGTTCTAAAGCAGTGATTACTGCCACCATTGGGTTCGAGGACTTTCACTTTATTCTGACCAATAGATGTGGTATACTGATTAATTATAACCCTTTTGACAATCCTTTAATGGAATAAAATTGCAAAACCTGCAAACATCTTGTAAGAAAAAAATAAGTAATTTTTCCACTCTACATAAAATTAGCAATATTGATGGAGCAGATTATGCGACTCTTTCATTTTTAATTTCATTGTTGTTAAAGCCAGGGTGTGCAATAATCACATGACCAAAGTTATACCTTTTTAATGCCAGAGTCAAGATTATGTAATGTCATTTCCTGTACACAAGTATAAGATCAAACTAGTTGTTACTCCAGATCCAATATAGCACAGAAAAATCACCATAATATTAGAAAACACACAATAAATACAAATACATAAAATAGCTCATGTACATTGATTGTGAAGTGAGGCTGTTCATACGGTGACTGATGGGAAATAATAAAATAGTGGTGGAGTTAGTGAATGGAGGTGTTGATCAGTATTACTGCTTGGGGAAAGTAAATGTTTTTGAGTTTGGTGGTCTTGATGTAGATACTATGTACCCTCCTCCCTGATGTGAGTGGGACAGACAGTCCATGAGCAAAGTGTGTTGGATCCTTCATGATGTTACTGGCCCTTTTTCACCACATTTCTGTATATATGCTGTTGATGGTGTGTAGTCTGGTGCCAACTTTGACTACCCGTTGTTGAGCCTTCCTGCCCAGCTCAGTGCAGCTTCCATACCAAGCAGTGATGCGGTTTGTTAGGATGCTTTCTGCTGCATAGCTGTAGAATGATGAATGAATGGATGTGTAAAGTCCAGTTCTCTTAAGCCTCCTCAGAAAATAAAGGTGTTGCTGAGCTTTCTCAACTATGTTCTGAGACCACGAGAGGTTGTGTGGGATATGCAGAGAAATGTAATGACTCTTCTTGAAACAATTTCCATTTTCTCCAATGTCTTTGCTTGTACATTTTTCACTTCCCCAGGTAGTCCATTTCATATGTTCCTTTTAATTCAAATCTCCCTGGTTACCTTCTCTCTTCAAGTGTGTCTGTGAGCTCTGATTTTGCAGATTGTAGTAATTTTGAATGTATTTCAGAGTAATGACCAGTGATTCACCTCTGATGAATAATGCAAAGAGAAATCTATAGCACTGATCATACACTGACGCATGTACAATGCTATCAATATCTGTTGCACTTCAGGTGACAGAAGTAATTCAAATTTTCTGTCATATTCAATATTAACCTCAATGTTTGACCCCCGTAAATGTAAATTTTATTTCATTACAGATTTTTTTAAAATTTAAAATTCATTCACTGTGACTCGTACCCAAGTAGTTTGTTTCTTTTAGTCATCCCTCCCTAACACCACATGGAAAGTTTAGGGATTTTACAATTGTGACACTGCTTTTGGGGTTGATTAGCTTCATTGTTCAATCTTCTTGAACGTCTCAGCATCTAAAAGCTTAGATGTGAAGTTGAGGTACATTTCTGGGTTAATAAAAAGGGTCATGGTTTGAAATGTAAGTGCTGAACCTGGAATCTAGATTGTACTGCAGGAGTGCTGGACTCTTGTGAAGTTGACTGGACCTGAAAGTTTCAACATGACACATCCATACTTAGTTTGGGCCTGACTATGCGTCATGCAGGCAGTGGGTGGGAGAGAGAGAGGGGAGGGAGGTGAGATATAAGATAGGTAGAAGAGAGAGAGGTAATATAGGGAGGTGTATGTGCCTGCACAGAAACAGACTGCAGATTTTAACATGGGTCTATTGATACTTCCTGACCTGCTGAGTTGCTCCAGCTTTTCATGTGTTTCTGCAGAGAAATAATCGCCAGGTTGAGCTTAGACTGGGCTCCAGTTTTATAATGGAATTGACCTTGACCACCTGACTGTGGTCTGGATTTGCACGAAGGCCACCAGTCATATCAGAATGTGTCATGTGCCCCAGCAATGATCTTACCCGTGTCAAAAGTAAAAGATGGGATATTGAGTGTAAAAGCATTGAGGCTTACCTCTGATGTGAAAAATAATGTTTCTGTGACAGTCAGTTCATGAATGTGTTGGTTTATAGTTTGTTGCTGTAATATTCATGGCCCATTACTAAAAAATAGGAACAGGAGTAAGCCACCAGGCCCACTATAGTCATACTGATTTATGCTGGACTCAATTCCTCTTCTATGCCATTTCTCTATACCCTTCAATTCCTCGATTTTTCTAATATTTATTTATCATACATTCCTTACGAGTAAAGGTAGCTAGTCACCCCTGCCAATATCCAAGCAGGTTCCTTCTGAAATGATGTGCTGTTTGGCTCAGATGAAGAAAATGTTGTTCTGCTTGCTGCATACTCAAGTGTGCACTGCAATGTCTTTGTAGTTCAGTTACGTACCAGCAAGCAGCAGGTCCTGTTTCAGAAAGCTTCTATAAGCCTTTATAGAAAGGTTATAGCACAGCAAGGCCATTAGTCCCATCAAGCATATGCTGGCCCTGTGCAAGAACAAACCAGTTCTTTCCGATCCTCACCTTTTCCCCATCACCCTTCATTTTCTTTCCCCCTGTTAGTTACTTTTTTCTTTTGAATGCCATAACTGAAACTGCCTCACTAAAGGTCTAGGCAGCGCAGAACAGATCCAGACTACTCACTGCTTAAAGGCTTTTCCTCATCATGTTTGGTTCTTGGCCATTGCCTTCTCTGGAATTTTTACCTCTTTATTCCCTCATAGTTTATTTCCATCCTGTATAGACCCTTAACGATCTCCATCAGATCACTTATCAATCTCTCCTATTTCATCGATTACTTCTCTCTACCTTATCCGAGATATTAACAATTTTCTTTGTGTTTGGCCTTTGGAATTGGGCATAACACTTCAACTGTGGCTAAAACAGTTTATTGTGACTTCCTTGTATTTGCATTCAGTGCCTCTGTTTATGAAACTCAGGATCTGATATATTCTTTTAAATGTTTCTCAACCTTTTCTACTATATTTCTAATTGTGAACATTGAGTCATATAGCACAGAAAAAGGGCCTTCTGTAAAATCATGTCTGTGTTAACAGCAAATGCCTTTCTACTGTAAGACTATTTATCAACAATTGATCCATGGCCTTCTGTGCTGCAGTGAATAAAGTGCCCATTCAAATACATAAAAGAGAATATTGTTAGAACAGTCCTTACCACCACCCATTCAGGTAGAGTATTCCGGTTTCCAGCCATGGTCAAAGTGAAAAATTCTTTCTATGATTCCCTTTAAACCTTTTACCCATTATCTTAAACCTTTGCCTTCTAGTTTAGATATTACTGAGCAAAAAAAGACAAACTGTGCAAATACTAATAAATAAAATAATTTGAGAATTCTACGAGCTGTAGAATTCTTGAAAGTGAATCCATATGTTGTACTCAGTGATTAGTTCAATGTTGTGGTGAGTGAAGTTATCCACACTGGTTCAGGAGCCTGATGGTTGAAGGGTAATAACTGTTCCTGAACCTGGTGGTGTGGGACCCAAGGCTCCTGTACCTCCTTCCCAATGGCAGCAGCAAGACGAGAACATGACCTGGATGGTGGATGCTACTTTCTTGTGGCAGTGCTTTTGTCTGATAGACCTTTTGTAGGCTCTTCTGTTCTTGGGCATTGGGATGCAACCTGTCGAGATACTTTCTACAAGAAAATCTCTAGATGCTGGAAATCCAGGGCAACACACACAAAATACTGGAGGAACTCAGCAAGCCAGGCAGCATCTATGGAAAGGGAAAAACAGTTGACATTTTGGGCTGAGGTTCTTCATCAGAACCGGAAAAAAAGATGAGAAGTCCCAATGAAGGGTCTCAGCCCAAAATGTCAACTGTTTTTTTTCCTTTCCAAGGATACCTCCATCTATAGAAATTTGTTAAAGTTGTGGATGACATGCCGAATCTGAGCAAACTTCTAAGAAAGTGGAGTCACTGCCATGTGTTCTTGACGGTGCCAGGATAGAATAGTGGTTAGCGCACTCTATCACAGCTCGGGGCATCGGAGTTTGGAATTCAATTCCGATGTCATCTGTAAAGATGAGAGAATAAGACATGAGAAAATAGGACCAATCAAGTGTGACAGTGGGAAAGTGTGTATGGAACCCGAGAAGATAGCTGCGGTACTTGATGAATACTTTGCTTCAGCATTTACTGCAGAAAAGGATCTTGGCGATTGTAGGGATGACTTGCAGCAGACTGAAAAGCCTGAGTATGTAGACATTAAGGAAGAGGATGTGTTGGAGCTTTTGGAAAGCATCAAGTTGGGTAAGTCTCCGGGACCAGATGGGATGTACCCCAGGCTACTGTGGGAGGTGAGGGAGGAGATTGCTGAGCCTCTGGCAATGATCTTTGCATCATCAGTGGGGACAGGAGAGGTTCCAGTGGATTGGAGGGTTGCAGATGTTATTCCATTATTCAAGAAAGGGAGTAGAGATAGCCCAGGATATTATAGACCAGTGAGTCCTACTTCAGTGGTTGGTAAGTTGATAGGGAAGATCCTGAGAGGCAGAATTTATGAACATTTGGAGAGGCATAATATGATTAGGAATAGTCAGCATGGCTTTGTCAAAGGCAAGTCATTCCTTATGAGCCTGACTGAATTTTTTGAGGATGTGACTAAACACATTGATGAAGGAAGAGCAGTAGATGTAGTGTATATGGATTTCAGCAAGGCATTTGATAAGGTACCCCATGCAAGGCTTATTGAGAAAGTAAGGAGGCACGGGATCCGAGAGGATCTTGCTTTGTGGATCCAGAATTGGCTTGCCCACAGAAGGTAAAGAGTGGTTGTAGACAGGTCATATTCTGCATGGAGGCCACTGACCAGTGGTGTGCCTCAGGGATCTGTTCTGGGACCCCTACTCTTCGTGATTTTTATAAATGACCTGGATGAGGAAGTGGAGGGATGGGATAGTAAATTTGCTGATGACACAAAGGTTGGGGTGTTGTGGATAGTGTGGAGGGCTGTCAGAGGTTACAGCGGGACATCAATAGGATGCAAAACTGGTCTGAGAAGTGGCAGTTGGAGTTCAACCCAGACAGTGTGAGGCGGTTCATTTTGGTAGGTCAAATATGATGACGGAATATAGCATTAATGGTAAGACTCTTGGCAGTGTGGAGGATCAGAGGGATCTAGGGGTCCGAGTCCATAGGACACAAAACTGCTACGCAGGTTGACTCTGTGGTTAAGAAGGCATACGGTGCATTGGCCTTCATCAACCGTGGGATTGAGTTTAAGAGCTGAGCGATAATGTTACAGCTATATAGGACCCTGGTCAGACCCCACTTGGAGTACTGTGCTCAGTTCTGGTCACTTCACTAACTGGAAGGATGTGGAAACTATAGAAAGGGTGCAGAGGAGATTTACAGGGATGTTGCCTGGATTGGGGAGCATGCCTTATGAGAATAGGTTGAGTGAACTTGGCCTTTTCTCCTTGGAGTGACGGAGGACGAGAGGTAACCTGATAGAGGTGTATACGGTGATGAGAGGCATCGATCATGTGGATAGTCAGAGACTCTTTCCCACGGCTGAAATAGCTAACATGAGAGGGCACAGTTTTAAGGTGCTTGGAAGTAGTTACAGAGGAGATGTCAAGGGTAAGTTTTTTACGCAGAGAGTGGTGAGTGCGTGGAATGGGCTGCTGGTGACGGTGGTGGAGGTGGATATGATAGTCTTTTAAGAGACTCCTGGACTGGTACATGGAGCTTAGAAAAATAGAGGGCTATGGGTAACCCTAGGTAATTTCTAAAGTAAGTACATGTTTGGCACAGCATTGTGGGCCGAAGGACCTGTATTGTGCTGTAGTTTTTCTATGTCTATGTTTCTATGTAAAAAGTTCATACTTTCATCCCTGTGAATGGTGGGTTTCCTTCCCCGTTCCAAAGATGTACCGGTTAGTAGGTTACTTGATTACTGTAACTTGTGATTAGGGTTAAATAGGTGGTTTGCTGGGTGGCGTGTCTCATTGGGTCCGAAGGGCTTGTTCCACACTATATCTCTATAACAATAAAACTTCTTTGTTGATGGCACTTGCATGCTGGCCCCAGGACAGAACTTCTAATATGATAATGCCAAAGAATTTAAAGTTATTGACCCTCTCTGAATCCCTAATGAGCCCAGGCTCATGGACCTTCAATTTATTCCTTCTGTAGGCAATAATCAACTCTTTTGGTTTGCTGATGTTGAGTGAGATGTTGTTGTGCAACCATTCAACAGATTTTAAATTTCCATCCAATATGCTGATTGTCACAGTCTTTGATTCGATTCACAATGATGGTGTTGTCATCAAACTTAAATATGGCATTAGAGTTGTAATTAGCTGGACAGTCAAAGTGAGTAGAGCAGGGGGCTAAGCACACAGCCTTGAGTTCCCCTTGTGCTGATAGTGATTATGGAGGAGATGTTGTTGCCAATCTGTACTGACTGGGGGTCTACAAGTGAGGAACTCAAGGATCCAGTTACTCAAGGAGTTATCGAGGCCTAGGTCTTGGAGGTTATTGATTAGTTTTGAAGGGATGATAGTGTTGCCTGGTGAGTTGTAGTCAATGAAATGTCCTGATATATGCGCCTTCATTGTATAGGTGATCCAAAGCAGAGTGAAGAGCCAATGAAATTGCATCTGTTGTGATGCTACGTAAAATAGAGCAGATCCAAGCCACTCCTCAGGCAGGAGTTGATGTGTTTCATGACCAACCTCTCAAAGTACTTCATCACAGTGGATGTCAGTGCTACTGGGTGATAACTATTGAAGCAGGTCACCACATTCTTCTTGGGCACCATTTATGACTGAAGCCTGCAGGTGGGTACCTCAGACTGCCAAAGCAAGAGGTTAAAGATGTCAGTAAACACTCCAGCCAGTTGATTAGCCCTGGTCTTCAGTACTCAGCCAGGTACCCAGTCTGAGCCAGATACTTTCCATGGTTCACCCTCCTGAAGGATACTCTCACGTTGGCCTCAGGGACTAAAATCTCAACATCGTTAGGGACTGAGAGTTTGTGAAGGTGCCTCCATGTTTTATCAATCAAAGCGAGCATAAAAGGCATTGAGCTCATCTGGAAGAGAAACCTTGTTGTCATTTATGTTCCTTGGTTTTGCTTTGTAGGAGGTGATGACATTCAAGCCCTGCTACAGCTGTCAAGCATTCCTCTGATTCAAGTTTGGTCTGAAAATACACAAATGAGATGGCTTACTCCTTTTATACTTTACTGAATCGCCAGTCCTGAGCACCACTGATCTAGCCCTCAGCAGGCTGTGGGTCTCTTGGTACATCCAGTGCTTTTGGCTGACGAAGACTGAATGATTTTGTAGATATACACTCACCCATGAGGGCCTCTTAAATGTGATAACAGTGACGTATTGGTTCAGGTCCATTGAGTCCTGAACATGGTCCAGTCCCATAGCCGCCAGCCACTCTGCCTCTCATGACCACCTCCATAGCCCCATGTCGCAATGAATTCCACTAGCTAAAGAAATTTCCCCTCATCTCTGTTCTAAATGGATGTCCCTCTGGTCTTAGACTCATCCACTATAGTAAACATTCTCTCCACGTCCACTTTGTGTAGTTCTTTCAATATTCAATAGATTTCAATGAGATCCTCTCTCATTCTTTTAAACTGCAGAGAGTACAGGCCCAGAGTCATCAAATGTTCCTCATACATTAACGCTTTCATTCCCAGGATCATTTTCATGAGCCTCCTCTGGACCATCTCCAACGCCAGCATTTTTCTTGGATAAGGGACCCCAAATTGCTCACAATACTTCAAGGGCAGTCTGATCAATGCCTTATAAAGCCTCAGCATTACGTCCTTGCTCTTATATTCTAGTCCTCTTGAAATAAATGCTAACATTGCATTTGTCTTCCTTACCACCAACTCAACCTGCAAATTAATCTTTAGGGAGTTCTGCACAAGGACTCCTAAGTCTCCTTGAATCAATGATTTCTGAATTTTCTCCCCGTTTAGAAAAAAATTAAGCCTTTATTTCTTCTACTAAAATGCATGACCATACACATCCCAACACTGTTCCATCTGCCATTTCTTTGCTCATTCTGCCAATCTGTCTTTAGTTCTTCTGCAGACTCTCCACTTCTTCAACACTACCTGCCCCTCCACCATCTTTGTTTCATCCCAAACGTGGAAACAAAACTATCAATTTCATCATGCAAATTGTTGATGTGTAATGTGAAAAGAAGCAGTCCCAATCCCGCCCCCCTGTGGAACACCCACCACTGGCACCCAGACAGAATAGATGCCCTGTATTCCCACTCTTTGCCTTCTAGTTAGCCAATCTTCTGTCAATCCTAGTATCTTTCCTGTAATACTATTGTCTCTTAACTTGTTAAACGGCGTCATTTGTGGCAGTTTGTAAAAGGCCTTCTGAAAATCCAAGTAAACAACATCCACTGACTCTCCATTGTCTAACCTGCCTGTTATTTCTCTAATAATTCCAAAAGATTTGTCAGGGAAGATTTCCCCTTAAGGAAACAATGCTGACTTTGGCCTACTTTATCATGTGCCTCTAAGTACCCCCAAAAACTCTTTCTTACTAATGGACTCCACCATATTCCAGTTACTGAAGTCAGACTAACTGGCTTTTCTTTTATCTGCCTCCCTTCTTAAAGAGTAGAGTGTCATTTACAATTATCCGGTCCTCCTAAATATTCTTGAATCTAGTGATTCCTGAAAGATCATTACAAATTCCAACACAATCTCTTCTGCTACCTCTTTCAGAAACCTGGGGTGTTGTCCATCTGGTCCAGGTGATTTTTGCACCTTCAGACCTTTCAGCTTCCCAAGCATTTTCTTCTTGGTAATAGCAACAGCACTCACTTCTGCCCCCTGACAATTTCTGGCATGCTGCTTTCATCTTTTCTCTGCTTTGTGTTGGTTTTTAAAGCTTCCCAATCCTCTAATTTCCCACTAATTTTTGCTACATTATATGCCTTCCCTTTTTTTAAGTGTTGTCTTTGAATTACTTTTGTCAGCCACAGTTGCTCTGGTTTCCTCACAGGCTGGAGTTAGGAAGTTGTGGGAATGCTATGTTGGTGGCTGAAGCTGCTCCCAGCACATCCTCAAATGGTGCTGATCTTTGATGTAATTCATGCATCTTACTGAATATTTCAATGTACGTGTGTCAAATAATCTTTATAGCTTATCGTATTTATTTATCTGTAATATATGATGTGGAGAAACAAAGTGTCTACTGTCACTCAGAATGTACCCATCAGTGAGATCTGATTTTTCAGCAACGGAAGTGTCATGTTCATCTGTGGGTGAGTGACAAATCATCTCTACTAAAGTTTGCTGATTGATACAAGTTGACTGTCAGCTTACTTGTACTTTTTCTCTGCAGCTTCTTACTGTGGCCAGCAGAGGGGGATGAGAGTACAGTTTATCAGGCAATAAAATTGGAAGGAAAAAGTCCTGGATTTACATAGGTCCTTTCATGATCATAGGAGGTCTCCAAATACTTTTCAAATGATACAGTAGTTTTGAGCAGTTAACCTTAAGGAACATGGCAATCAGTGTGCATTCATAAAGTTCACACAAGCAGTAACACGATAATATCCTGATATGTTCCTTTCAGCAGTGAGGTTTAATGAATAGTCATTGTCTAGTGCACCCAGGGGAGTTCTTCAACTCTTCTTTAAAATAGCAACGTGGTATTTTTTATTATATTATTGCCTTTTCAGTGTGTGCTGCACTCCCAGGATACTGTCTTTCTGATCAGATATTAAACGAAGGCCACATCAACCCTCTCAGTTGAAAGTAAAAGATCCACACGAGCATGTTAAAGAGAATGTTACTGCCATGACTGACAGGAGCAGAATTAGGTCTGTGCCATTCAATTATGGTTGATTTATTTATTCCATCCTAAATCCCATTCACCCGCCTTCTCCCCATAACCTTTGATGCTCCTGCTAATCAGGAGCCCAAGAACCTCCGCTTTAAATATACGCAACGACTTGGCCTTTGCAACAGCCTATGGCAGTGAATTTCACAGGTCCGTCACCCTATCTGTGGATCTGAATGAATGGTCATCACGGACTTTATTAAAACAGTTGTAGATAGTGTGTCTCCAGAAAATCATTCAGTTTTCCCCCAAACAGAAGCCCTGGGTGACCACAAGGTTCGCAATCTGCTGAGGACAAGGTCAGAGGCATTCAAGTCTGGGTGACCAAGAAGGTTTCAAGAGGTCCAGGTATGAAAGCAATCTCACAGGCAAAGTGGAAATTCCGGTCTAAACTGGAATCAATGAAGGATGCTTGACAGTTATGGCAGGGTTTGAATGCTATCACCTCCAAGAGCACCACAACCTTGCCATGACTTGGAGGCTTGCCTGCCTCACTGACCTGGCTGAAGTCAGGCTTTTGGTAGAGTCACTCATGCCAAACATGTCAAAGGGTAGAGGCCAGACTTAGAGTGGTCCATCGTTTCTCCAGGCTTTGGAGTTCAGCTCAGGACTAACAACCTTGACCGGACAAAAATTGTTGTGGAAACAGCAACGAAGAATCCTTCTGTATCTGAGTGTGACGGTATTCCTGAGTTTCCACCCAGAACTTGCGTGACTGACAGTCGTGAAAACAGAAATACTGACACGATGATGAAAGCCCTGAACACTGCCAGTGATGGAGGACCCGCATTGCTGCCCTGAATGCCGGTGGCGTAAATGGGCAGTAAGTAAGTACCTCTTATAGGCAACGTGGGTGACAACAGGGCTTTGCTTCCAAGTGAGATCAATCATTCCTATGCTTGCTTTGACCATCAAAATACAAAGAATCCATCATGAACACCTGATGATCCAGTGATTTCAGTCTCTGAGGCCAGCGTGTGAGCAGCTTTCAGAAGGATGAACCCATAAAAAGCAACCAGCCCAGACGGGATACCTGACCAAGTATTAAAGACTTGAGCTGATCATCTGGCTGGAGTGTTCATTGTAATCTTTAACCTCTCACTTTGGCGGTCTAAGGTATCCCATTCTTCAAGCAGACTTCACTTATACTGGTGCCTAAGAAGAACGTGGTAACCTGTCACATTGACTAACATCCAGCAGTGCTTACATCCACAGTGATGAAGAGTTTTGAGAGGTTGGTGATGTAGCATATCAACTCCTGCCTGAGAAGTGACTTGGATCTGCTCCAATTTGCCTACCGGTGCAGAATGTCCACAGTTGATGCCATCTCATTGGCTCTTCACACAACCCTGGAACATCTGGACAGCAAAGATGCATACATTAGGATGCTCATTATCAACTACAACTCAGCATTCAATACCATCATCCCCTCAAAACTAAACAATAAGCTTCAAGACTTTGGTCTCAATACCTCCTTGTGCAATTGGATCCTTGATTTCTTCACTTGCAGACCACAGTCAGTTCAGATTGGCAACAACATCTCCTCCACAATCTCCATCAGTACAGGTGTACCACAAGGCAGCTTTACACTAAGTACAGCTCCAAAGCCATATTCAAGTTTGCTGTCGTTGGCCAAATCAAAAGTGGTGAAAATCTGGCTGACTGTTGCCACAACAACAACCTCTCACTCAATGTAAGCAAAGACCAAGGAGCTAATTATTGACTTCAGGAGGAGAAAACCAGAGGTTATGAGCAAGTCCTCACCAGAGGATCAGAGGTGGAGAGGGTCAGCAAATTTAAATTCCTCTGCGTAATCATTTCGAAGGGCCTGTCCAGGGCCCAGCACATAAATGCATCACAGTCTGGTATGGAAACACCAATGCCCTTGAACGGAAAATCCTACAAAAAGTAGTGGATACGGCCCAGTCTATTATGAGTAAAGCCCTCCCCACCTTTGAGCACATCTACAGGAATCATTGTCACAGGAAAGCAGCATCCATCATCAGGATCCTCCACCATCCAGGTCAGGCTCTCTTCTTGCTGCTGCCATTAGGAAGAAGGTACAGGAGCCTCAGGACCCACACCACCAGGTTCAGGATCAGTTATTATCACTCAACCATCAGTCTTGAACCTGAGGGGATAACGTCACTTACCCTATCATTGAACTGTTCCCATAACCTATGGACTCACTTTCAAGGACTCTTCATCTCATATTCTTGATATTTATTGCTTATTTATTTATTGTTATTATTTCTTTCTTTTTGTATTTCAACAGATTGTTGTCATTTTCACACAGGTTGAACACCCAAGTTGGTATGTTCTTTAAGTGATTCTATTATGATTGTTATTCTATTATGGATTTATTGAGTATGCACACAAGAAAATGAATCTCAGGGTTGTAAATGCTGACATATGTACTTCGATAATCAATTTACTTTGAACTTTTAACTTTGAACATCCTCTATTCTGAGGCTCTGCCCTCTATTTCTAGACTCCACCATTATAGCAAACATCCTTTCCTTGGTGGTGGGGGTTGCTGCTTTCCTGTGGCAACGATTCCTTTATAGGCCCTTCGATATACAATAGGTTTCAATGAGATCCACAATCATTCTTCTAAGCTCCAGTGACAGCAGGTCCAGAGCCATCAAATGCTCCTTATGTTAACTCTTTCATTCCGCCTGTCATTTGCATGAACCTCCTCTGGATCCTCTCCAGTCCCAGCACACTCCTTTAAAAAGGGTTCCAAAATTGTTTACCATATTCTAAGTGTGGACTGACAAATGCCTTTTAAGGTCTCAGCATTACATCCTTGCTTTTATATTCTAGTCCTCTCAAAATGAATGCTGATGTTGCATTTGCCTTCCTTACCACTGATTCAACCCGCAAGTTAACCTTTAGGGAATCCGGCACAGGACTCCAAAACCCCTTTGCACCTCTGATTTCTAAATTCTCTCCCTGTTTAGAAAATAGTCTGTGTCTTTATTCCTTTTAGCCAAGTGCATAACCATACACTTCCCTACACTGTACAATATTCCATCTGCCTCTTCTTTGCCCATTCTCCTAATCTGTCTAAGCCTTGCAGACTCCATACCTTCCACCTATCTCCATATCACCCACAAAATGGCCAAAAAGCCATCAATTCCATCATCTATGTAATTGGCAAATAGCAGCCCCGACTCCAACAGTTGCAGAACACTACAGATCACTGCCAGTCAACCAGAAATTGCCCATTTTTTCGCACTCATTGCCTCCTGCCAGTCAGCCAACCTTCTATCCTCGCTAGTATCTTTCCTATGATATCATGGGCTCAAATTTTATTTAGCAAACCTATATGTGACACTTTGTCTAAGGCCTTCCAAAAATCCAAATAAACAATATCCACTGACAGTCCCTTGTCTATCCTGCCTATTATTTCCTCCAAGAATTCGAACGGATTTGTCAGGCAAGATTTCCCTTAAAGAAGCCATACTGACTTTAGCGTGTGTTATCGTGTGCCTCCAAGTACCCAAAACCTCATCGTCAATAACGGACATCTTCCCAGCCACTGAAGTTATGCAACTAGCCTTTAATTTCCTGTCTTTTGCCTCTTTTTCTTCAAGAGTGGAGTGACATTTTGCAATTTTCTGGTCCTCTGGAACCATTCCAGAAACTAGAGATTCTTGAAAGATCATTACTATTGCCTCCACAATCTCTTCAGCCACCTCTTTCATAACCCTGGGGTGTCATCCATCTGATCCAGGTGACTTATCCACCTTCAGACCTCCCAGCTTCCCAAGCACCTTATCTTTAGTAATAGCAACCACACTCTCAAATTGCTGGCATATTGTTTGAGTCTTTCAGTGAAGAATGATGCATAATACTTATTGAATTTGTCTGCCATTTCTTTGTTTTCCCCCATTACTACCTCTCCAGTGTCATTTTCCTGTAGTCCAATATCCAGTCTCACCTCTATTTTACTCTTTATATATCTGAATAAAACCTTTGGTATCCTCTGTTATATTATTGGCTAGCTTACCTTCATACTTCATCTCTTTTCTCCTTATTCTTTTCTAGTAGCCTTCCATTAGTTTTTAAAAGCTTCCCAAATCTCTAGCGTCCTGCTATTATTTTCCTTTATTATATGCCCTCTCTTGCTTTTATGTTGCCTTTGATTTCCCTTGTCAGCCATGGTTGCTTTATTCTCCCTTTAGAATGCTACTTCATTTTTGGGATGTATCTGTCCTGAGCCTTCCAAATTGCTCTTAGAAACTCCAGCTAGTGCTGTTCTGCCATCATCTCTGCTCATGTCACCTTCCAATCAACTCTGGACAGCTCTATTCTCATATCTCTGTAGTTCCCTTTACTCCACTATTATACTGATACCTCTGATTTTAGATTTTCGCCTCTGAAACTGCAGGGTGAATTCTATCATATTATGATCCCTGCCTCCTAAGGGTTCCTTTATCTTAAGCTCCCTAATCAAATCTGGTTCATTACACAACACCCAATTCAGAATTGCCTTTTCCCCAGTGGGATCAACCACAAGCTGTGATTTAATAAAAATGTCTTGAGGGCACTGTACAAATTCCTTCTCTTGGGATCCAGAACCAACCTGGTTTTCCCAATCTACCTGCGTATTGATATCCCCCATGACTATTGTAGCATTTTGCTTTTTGCATGCCTTTTCTATCTCCCATTTTAATTTATATCCCACATCCTGATTATTGTTCAGAGGCCTGTATATGATTCCCTTTATGATTTACCTTGTGGTTTCTCATCTTTACTGACAAGTGTTCTATATCTTCTGATCCTACGGCACCTCTTTCTAAGGATTTGATTTCATTTTCTTTTACCAACAGAACCACCCCTAGTTGTTGTATTTCCATTTATCGGGCTTTGCAGTGCATGTGGGATCTCTGAGGAAATATCATTTTCACTTCCTCATGGCCAGTTTCAATGCCACGAGAAGGCAAGAGTGAGAAAAAAACATTGTAAGAGGAAGCTCATCAATGGCGATTCTGTGAAACAAACCAATGCAGCTGGAGGAAGAGGAAACCTCAAGAGAGAAATTATCTAGCAATCCAACATCTGACTTTGAGGTGTACATAACCAGGCCAGGCTCTGGAAATCCCCTGCACCAACTCGTTATGGATTGAGCTAATTTTGGTTGAGTATGATACAAGCACAAAAACTCAGATAAAATGCCCTTTGTTCAGGACTTGGACTTGCTCTTGTAGAGATGGACTTCAGTACTGATTGGGGAAAAGCCTAATGGCTCTTTCCAGCAGCTATAGCCTGCTTGAGTAGGAACATGAGTGGCTTTGATGTGTGTGTATTGGTGTGGCAAAATGCACATAAAGTACATCGGTACAGTAGCATAACAATCTATAGCACCGGCTGTAAGATCGGGTTCAATTCCAGCTGCTGCGTGAAATGAATTTGTACACAACATCCTGCGACCACATGGGTGTCCTCCCACATTCCGATGACACACAAACACACAGGTTAGGGCTAGTAAGTTGGGGGCATGCCATGTTGGTGTGGAAGCCTCCAGCACAACCTCGATTGTGTTAGTTGTTGATACAAACAATACTTTCCACTGTATATTTCAATGTTCACGTGGCAAATAAAGCTAATCTTAAATAAGACTGCGTAGTGAGTTTATTGTCATTCCTGTGTATTTTTTAATAAACAAAGTATATTTTTGAAATAAAAGGAGGAACAGAATCCAGTAAAGGGCTGTTAATGTATTTGAGTATCAACACTGCTAAAATAGTCTCAGGTCAAGTCTTGGAGAAGCCTAATGGGAACTGGGACTCTTTGTAGGCTAGCCCTGTGGGTTCACCAAATCTGTCAATGGTACCTTGAAATATCAGGATATATTCAAAGGTGAAACATTATTCAGCCATACCCTTTATTTGCTGATTATTGGCCACAGTGTGAGGAAGCAAGCTAAATTCTTTATAGCTACTCATTGAGTTTCAGTCAGCCTATTCACTTAATAGAATAAGTTCCCATTGGGGTTTAACCTGATGAGAGACACCACAATGTCTCTTTTAGTTATATCTCTCTGGTCAAATAATTGGACGAATCAAGTTAAATATCAGTGACTTAGACTCAATGAGTCATTGAGGGCAGAAATGGACCCTTCAGCCCACCCCAACTATGCCAAACGTTTTGCCCTTCTGCAGTAATCCCACTTGCCCGCATTAAGACTATATCCCACTATGCCTTGCACATTCAATGTAGCGATTTAAAAAATCTGAATCCATTTGGGCGCTGTGGTGTAGCGATTAGGGCAATGCTACTACAGCTCGGGTCCTCAGAGATCAGAATTCAATTCCGACACAGTCTATAAGGAGTTTGTACATCCTCCCTGTGAATACATGAATTTCCTCTGAGTGCTCCAGTTTCCTCCCACAGTCCAAAGATGTAACGGTTAGCATTGTAAATTGCCATGTGAGTAGGTTAAGGTTAATCAGGTTTCTCGGGGGTTGCTGGGGTGGGGTGACTTGAAGGGTCTACCCCGCACTGTATTTCTAAATAAAAATAAATAAAATAACATCTCAACTTATGTTTCGCGAAGCGCAGAATCAAATATCGCTGTGATGATTGTACGCTCTAGTATCAATTGTTTGGTGACAATAAAGTGAAGTTGCAGCATGACATCCCAGTTCATATTTTCTATACCCCAACCTGTAAAGGCAAGTATGACTCATGCCGTTTTCACAACCCTATTCATTGAGTTGCAATTTGCAGGGAATTACAGACTTGAATTCTGAGATCTTTGTTTATCAACGTTCTTTAGTGTTCTTAGTTTACATGTCCTATCCCTATTTCACGTACCTAAATACATCATCTTGCATTTAACAGGATTAAGTTCTATCTGTCAATTCACTGTAAACTTTCCGTATGATTGATGTCATTAAATTCCTGGGTGTCCCTATCTCAGAGGACCTGTTCTGGACCCGTGATATAAACAAAATTGCGAGGAAAGCACAAGAGCACCTCTGCTTCCTCAGGAAACTGTGGAGACTCGGGATGTCATCACAACCTCGGCAAACCTCTATAGATGAGTGGTGGAAAGTGTGCTGACTGGCTGCATTACGGCCTGGTGTGGGAACACCAATGCCTTTGAGTGGAAAATCCAGCAAAAGGTAGTGGTTTTGGCCCAGGATATCATGGGTAAAACCCTCCCAACCCTTGAACACATCTACATGAAACATTGCCAGAGGAAAGCAGCATCCATCATCAAAGATCCTCACCACCCAGGCCAAGCTCTGTTTTCACTACTGCCATCAGGTAAGAAGGTACAAGAGTGTCAGGACTTGCACCACCAGATTCAAGAACAGTTACTACCCCTCAGCCATCAGGCTCTTGAACAAATGGGGATAGCTACACTCATTTAAGGACTCTTTTATTTTTTCATGCTGCTTATTTATTGCTGTTTATTTGGATCTGCATTTGTACAATTTGTTTTCAGTTGCTGTTCTATAGAATGCTCACAGAGAAAGAATCTCAGGGTTGTATGTGGTGACAGCTATGTACACTGATAATAAATTTTACTTTGAACTGAACGTTAGGTTCAGGGTGATACTAGAATAATTTAAACTGAAGTTATTGCAGATATTCAAATGAGCTGATAGCTTGAAACATCGAACCTCTCAAAAGCTAAAGTGAACACACTATAAAAAAAACATTTGTCTGTATGGTTTACAGTTTGACAACACTTCTACTAAATTATTCAATTGACCTTAAAAGCTGTGATATGATGATTTTCTCGTGTCACTAGATAATGAAAGGTTCAGTAAAATTGACAAAAAGGAAGTGCTTCAAATTATAGGTGAGATCAGGGACCATGAATATAAATTTAAAAACAACATGATTGAAATCTATAAGAAAAACACTAAATGCGGGAAGCACTCAGCAGGATGGAGAGAGAAACAAGTTTATGTTTCAAGTCCAAGATTCCTGGGCCTAAAACATGAACTGTTTCTCTTTCCACAGATGCCGACTGACCTGCCACCAATGTGATATAGGTGTGTCAGACTCGATCCTGGTCTCCCGTGCTCTCGGAATGGCGTTTGCACCTTCTCCTATTCTGAGTCTCAGATCCTACATTCCAGATATGAGTTTGTGAGTTAATTAGGGTAGGTAAGTGGCAAAATGAATCAACTGGATGTGCATCAGCACAAGAGAGAGAATAAGGTGCAGGACTTCACATAAATAATGACGCAGATGCTGTGGTTTGAATGGCCTAATTCTGCACTGTAATAGGCAAGGAAGACAGGTGCTAATAACACCGAGGAGAATTCAGGTGAAAGCTCTTTAACTGGAGAATGGGACAACTGGCCATCAGAAAGAGTGGCTGAGGCGAATAGTGTGAAAAGAGGAAACGGGCTGAAGTGAAGGAAAGGAAGTAGAAGGGCACGTTAGCGAGGTGGAACGGTAGCCTTTCCCTGGGAAATATGGTTGCTTGATGAACCATTCTACTTTTTTTTGTTAATTAGAGGACGGTGGAACAGATGATAGCTGTATTTAAGTTAAATAATTTCTGTCCTTCGATGTGTCTGAATTTCATCTTTAGTTAAATAAAATTAACAGTTTTTCCATCAAAATCAGGCAGTTCCTCTGCAAAACACCTTTGGATATCTTTCTAATGTGAAGTTACGGAGCCATACAGAACAGAAACATGTCCTTCAGCCCAACTCATCAATACCAATGGAAATGCCATTTTCCTGAATTTGGCCCACACCACCCTATTCCTTTCCTTCCTATTTATCTGTCCAAATGCTTTTTAAACCTTGTAAATCAAACCTCTACCTGTCATCAACCACCTCCTCTGCTTGCTTGTTCCACATAGCCACCATCCTCAATGTGGAAAACTTCCTCTTCAAACATCCTTTAAATCTTTCTCCTCTCACCTTAAAACTACAAGTCTAGTTTTTGACTCCCTGACCTAGGGAAAAAAGACTGTTATTATTTACTGTATACATAATTTTATAAACTTCTATAAGGTCACCTCTTAGCCTCCTGTGCTCCAGTGAGAACAACCCCAGCCTATTCCATCTCTCCTTGTAAATAAAGATTTTCATTCCAGGCAACATCCTGGTGAATGCCTTCCGCACTCTTTCTGGTGCCACCACATAGTCTGGAGATCCTAACCCGATTTACACACAATACTCCAATTGTGACCTAATTTATGTCTTGTATAGTTGTAACACAATGGCCTAGTTCCTATACTCAACATCCATGCCTGCGATGAAAAGGAAGCTAAACTCCCTTACTACTCTATGTCACCATTTTCAGGGAGCTGTGAACTTGCACTGCAGATTCCTCTCTATATCAAGTTCAAGTTTATTGGTGTGTGTGTGTGTGTGTGTGTGTGTGTGTGTACACACAACCAAATGAAACAAAGTTCCTCCAGACTATGGTGCACCCACAAACATGTGACTTAAATGGCCCCTTCTGGGGCAGCATCAAGAAAGGTGACTCGTGTGAGCAGCTCCAGTGATGATGATGATGATGACGTTGTCTCAGGCCTGCGTGGCCAGCGTCGGGCATTTTCATGCCTTACAAGGCGCGGAACAAAAGACAGTGTGGCACGCCACTCCTCACACAAGCTCCAATGGAAACCATCAAATACTCCTGTTTCAGTCCACTACAGCTGAAACCACAACTACATCTGAGATCTGTACAGTTAATAACATCATCTTAATGCAATTAAAAAATGTATCACTACTTAAAATCGACAGAACTCAAATGGACTCTGGTCGCAGTTCTCCTTTAAGACAGTGGAAGAAGGGATGTTGAGCTGGTTAAAGGATTGTCCAAGGAAGTGCGGCTTTCAGCTGCCATAACCAGCCATCTTAATGGCAAACTTACAGTCTCTGGTAAATAAAACTGAAGATCTCAGAGCCAGAGTGCTGTACCAGAGGGACACTAGGACCCGTTGCGTTCTTTGTCTCACGGTATTTTGGTTAACCATTCCAGACACAGTGATTCAGATTGATGGGTTCACAATACGCTGCCAAGATAGGACTGCTGAGTCTTTCACAAGCGGAGGAGAAGGAGTATGCTTCGTGATCAACTCCTCATGCTGTACAAACATTGTGATTCTGTCCCAGTCCTGTTTACACCACTTGGAACACCTCGCATCAAGTATTGTCCGTTTTATTTTTCACGGGAGATTTCAGCCATCATCTTGGTAGCAGTGTACATCCCACCTCAGGTCAGGATAAAACAGGCTCTAGACGAACTGAGTGATGTAATCATCATGCATGTAAGAGCACTTCCTGATGCCTTCCCCAGCATTTTGGAATATTTAAACCAGGTCAGCTTGAAAAAGTCTCTACATAATTATTATGAACAAATCACTTGTAGAACCAGAGGAAACAATACACTGGACCACTGTTACACCACCATCAAGAGCGCTTCCTGTGGTATCCCATGCCAACACTATGGATAGTCTGATTGCCTGGCCGTACTGCTACTCCCTGAGTACAGGCAGAGACTGAAGACTGCATCACCAGTTGTGGGGACCAAGAGGATATGGACCTGGGAGGCACAGGAGTGCTTACAGGACTGCTATGAATCAGTGCACTGGACTGTATTCGGGGATTCATCTTCGAGTGTGAATCAGTACACCACAGCTGTTACTGACTTCATTTAAACCTGTGTGGATGAGTGTATGCCTGCAGTGACTTACTGTACATTCCCAAACCAAAAGCCGTGGATGAACCAGAAGGTTCATAGTCTGCTGAGGGCGAGATCAAGTCTGGCAACCCAGGTCAGTACAAAAATAACAGGTACAACTTCCGGAGAGTTATTTCAAGAGAGAAGGAACAATTCCGGTTGAGGTTGGAGGCAACATTGAATGCCAATTCTGTCAGGGTCTGCAGGACATTACTTCCTACAAGCAAAACCTAACATCGTGAGTGACAGTGATGCTTCACTCCCAAATGAGCTGAACGCCTTTTATGCTCACCTTGAAACTACAGCTATGAAGATCCCTGCAGCACCCAGTCACCCAGTCATCTCTGACTCGGAGGCCAATGTCAGGCTATCTTTCAGGAGGGTGAACCCTCGCAAGGCGACAGGCCCCGATTGTAAGGCTCTGGAAACTTGTGCCATTCAACCAGCGAGAGTGTTCAAGCATATTTTCAATCTCCCATTGCTAAAGTTGGAAGTTCCCACCTGCTTCAAAAGGGCAGCAATTATACCAGTGGCCAGGAAGTGGAGGGTGAATTGCCTTAATGACTATTGTCCAATAGCTTTCACAGCTACAGTGCTGAAGTGCTTTGTGAAGTTGGTTACGGCTAGAATTAACTCCTGTATCTGCAAGGAGCTGGATCCACTTCAATTTGCTTATCACCACAATAGGTCTACGACAGACGTGGCCTTGGATTACCCAGACAATATTAATACCTCTGTCAGGATGCTGTTTATTGATTACAGCTCAGCATTTAAATCCATCATTCTTACAGTTCTGAATCAAAAAGCTCCAGAATCTAGGCCTCTGTACCTCCCTCTGCAGCTGGATCCTCAGCTTCCTGCAGGAGACTGGGTCCAGTTACAGTGGGAGGTACTGGACCCCATAATCTATGCCAATTGGAAATAACATCTCCATCTCTCTGACGATCAGCACTGCTCTACTCTCTCAACACCCATGACTGTGTGGCTATGCCATCTATAAATCTGTTGATGATACAGCCATTGTTGCCAGAATTTCAGATGCTGATGAGAGGGCATACAAGAGTGAGATATACCAGCTAGTTGAGTGGTGTCGTAGCAACAACCTCACATTCAATATCATTAAGATCAATGAACTGATTGTGGACTTCAGGAAGGGTACTATAAGTCAAGGGAACACAAACCAATCCTCATAAAGGGATCAGAAGTGTGCAGTTTCAAGCTCCAGGGTGTCAATATCTCTGAGGATCTAACTTGGACACAACATATCAATGCAGCTATAAAGAAGGCACGATAATGACTATACTTCATTAGGACTTTGAGGAGATTTGGTTTGTCTCCTAAAACACTCGAAAACTTCTACAGATGTTCCATGGAGAGCATTCTAACTGGCTGCATCCTCGTCTGGTATGGGGGTCCGGGGTGGGGTGCTACTGCACAGGATCAGTGTAAGTTGCAGAGAATTGTAAAGTTGGTAAGCTCCATCGTGGGCACTTGCTCCATTGTATCCAAGGCATCTTCAAGTACAATGCTTCAAAAAGGTGGCATCCATCATTAAGAACACCCATCTAACAGGTCATGCCCTCTTCTCATTTTACCAACAGGAGGGAGTTACAGATGCCTGCAGGCACTCGCTGAACAGTTTCTTTCCCTCTACCATCAGATTTCTGCATGGACATTGAACCGACGAACACTACCTATCTACTTTCTTTTAGGCCATAAGAAAAAGGAGTAGAATTAGGCCATTTGGCCCATCGAGTCTTCCTCTCCCATTTCATCATGGCTGATCCAATTTTCGTCTCAGCCCCAATCTTTCGCCTTCTCTCCATATCCCTTCATGCCCTGACCAACCAAGAATCTATCAACTTCTGCTATAAATACTGTATACACACAGACTTGGCCTCCACAGCTGCCAGTGGCAAAGAATTCCATAGATTGGCCAAAGAAATTCCTCCTCATCTCTGTTCTAAAAGGACACCCCTCTATTCTGAGGCTGTGTCCCCTGTTCTGAGACTCTCCCACCAATGGAAATATTCTCTCCACATCCACTCTATCAGGGCCTTCCACTATTTGATAGGTTTCAATGTGGTCACCCCTCATTCTTCTGAATTCTTGCAGGCCCAGAGCCATCAAACACTCCTCATATGACAAGCCATTCAATCCTGGAATCATTTTTGTGAGCTTTCTTTGAACCCTTTCCAGTTTCAGCACATCCTTTCTAAGGGGCCCAAAACTGTTCACGGTACTCCAAGTGAGGCCAAGTGAAGTATATATAACTGACTATAATTCATGTTTTTTTCTCCATTATCATGTATTGTACTGCTGCCACAAAGTTAACAAATATTATGAGATATGGCGGTGATATTAAACCTGATTCTGATATAAACCAAAATATTACCATAAATAAGTTAATAAAATATAATTTAAAATGCATGTAGTGCACAGCACAGGTTAACAGTAAATAGCTTGCTGTCCTAGTGATGAGATCTTGGTGGTGGCAGGGTATTCAGGAATCTCACAGCCTGAGGGAAGAACCTGTTACCCAGTCTGGCAGTCCTAGTCCTGATGTTCCTCTATCTCCTTCCTGATGGTAGTGGGTCAAAGAGATTGTGGGATGGGTGGTGGGGAACCTCAATAATGCTTTGGGAGCATTGTCCGCAACGCTCCCAGTAAATGTCAGAAAGTGGGGGAAGGGAGGCCCCTGTGATCCTCTCGACAGTTGTTATTAGCTCAGTAGGGTTTGGTGGTCCGATGTCTTGTGCATCTGTACCACCCAATGATGTAGACAGTCAGGACGCTTTCAGTGGTCCTCCTGTAGAGAGTTGTTAGATTGGAGCAGTGTTAGGATGCTGGAGTGGGGTTCCAATCACAGACCAAGCGTTGTACACACAGTGATATTAATTGAGTAACAAATCCCGAGGTGCAAACAAAGTCGGCGTCAAAGTTCAGGCAGAGTCTGCAGCCTAGTGCAGTTTTATGTTGTTTTACGTAGTCTAGTGTAGCCTTGTGCTGTCTCATATAGTCTAGTGTAGTTTTGTGTTGTTTCATGTAGCACCAGAGTCCTGGAGGAATGTTGTTTCATTTTTACTGTGTACTGTACCAGCAGTTTATGGTCGAAATGACAATAAACTTGACTTGACTTGAGATCAAAACATCCAGAGAAATCCAAAAGTCAGAAATGGGAAACAGGCAGAGTCGATATTCAGATGGACAGAGTACAGATACAAATACTGGAAAGGCTCAGGAAAACTCACTGGCACAATCTGGCAACAAACAGCTGAAAACACAGGACTGAAATACACTGAGCAATAAACAGAGAGGTAGATGATAGGTGGAGCACAATGAGACACAGGTGGCAACAACACAGGTAATAATGAGAAACAGATGAGAGACGGAGTACTCAGTAACACAGGGGCCGGAGTGGAGTGGGAGTGAGGACAGGAGCACATGGCAATACAAAACCACAGACTGACAGCTGGGGGAAACACACAAGAAGACAGAGTTCAACTGGAGGTACTGACAAGCAGGGAGCCTGGCATGCCTCAGTCTTTCCAGACAGTGTTCAGGTAGATACTGCTGTGCTTCCTGACTAGTGAGGAAGAGTTCTGGGTCCAGGTTAGATCATCTGCTATGTGCACACCAAGTAACTTTGTGCTCTTCACTCTCTCCACAACAGAGCCATTGATGTGCAATGGAGAGCGGTTCACCTGTGCCTTCCTGAAATCCGCAATCATCTCTCATGTCTTGTCCATGTTGAAACTCAGGTTGTTGTTCTCACACCATTTCAAAGATTCAAAGTACATTTATTATCAGAGTATGTATGCGGTATAAAAACCTGAGATTTGTCTTCACAAAGAGCCACGAAACAAAGAAAACCATGGCACCCATTCAAAGAAAAACATCAAACCCCCAATGCGCACAAAAAATAGCGTGAACAGAAAAAAAAACAAGTGAAAAAGACAGAATAAGAAACACCAAACCACAAAATAATTCAAAGAGCCGAGGCATATTCAGTGTAGCTGAAAGTTCATTCAATCTAGTGCTGTGTTGTTCGTTAACTCCAGGCTGTCCCGATCAAAATCGCATGAAAAGGTGCAACCAGAAACCAGAAATACGCCGTAACATGAACTGCAGAATCCAATCCCCAAACTGCATTGATTAAACCTTGCCCAAGATCCAGGACTCTGGCACCATCCTTAGCAGCATCGAGTGAGAGGGAAGGATGAAATCATTCATATGCAGGTACTTCACCAGGAGCAGTGGGCAAGAGGGGAAATTGACTGGTCACACGCGGGTCGATGGCGCTGAACACCCACGTGCCTTCCGCTCTCATCCTCATTGATTTCAATCTCCCCCCGATGCTTTAATCAGTGAGATCGGCAAGAAATGGAGTCAATCATGATCTCCAGACTGCACGCTTCACTCGAAGCCTCAGTGAATCTCCTCAGAGATAGAAATGTGCCAGATCTCTCATTTAGCCCAAAAACACACCACTAAATCAAAGGGTCCATCAGTAGCAGAACCACATTTAAAAGAAAAAGAAGTGAAAGAAGTAGTTTTGTGAACCATCTCAAGGATGTCATTGTTCACTGGTGCCATTTGACAAATCTCTCAACCTCCTCTCCGCATTGGTGCTGATGAGGCCAATCACTGCTTCTAACACCCCTACCATTTATTGTGCGTGTCCAACCAGTACTAGATGACCCAAAATGTATTATATCAAACTTGTCTGGATTAAGTTCCACCTATCACCACTCTACCCAACTTTTCAATTGATTTACATCCTTCTGTATGTTTAGACAACTCTTCCAATCTTTGTGTTTCTTGTCCAAGTAATTTATAACAACAAAGCTCATGGCTGCGATCCCTGAGGAACACTACTGCTTACAGATTCCTAATCAGAAAAGAAACCCTCCTCCACTACCCTCTGCCTCCTGTCACTAAGCCAGTTTTGGACTGATTTGCCAAGACACCTTGGATCCCACGTGCCCTAACTTTCTGAACGAGCCTACCATGTGACACATTGTTGGATGTCTTGCTAAAGTTCATCTATATCAAGTCTACATTCTTGCATTCATTGAATTTCTTAAGTAACCTCCTCAAAAAATTCAATCAGATTAGTAAGGTAGGATTTCCCATGCACAAACCAAGCTAACCCCTTCCAATCTGTCCTTGCCTTCCCAAGAATCTTTTTCTCGGTTTCCCTACTATTGACGTAGGTCTCATCAGCCTATAGTTTCCTGGTTTGATCTTACTGGCTTAGCCCTTCTTGATTATGCAAACAACAATAGCTGTCCTAAATTACTATGTACATGCATGCTAATTTTACATTTCACCAGAGTTAATTTGATTCCATTTGGAGTCATTGAATTGAAACTATTACTTCATTGCTACATTTAGAAAAACACTGAATTTTACATGCTTTGAGTTGGAGATGATAGTGGTTGCACTTTTTTAATGCAAATGTTTATCTGAATTTTAAATAAGAGTCCTTGTCTCCCCTCTCTGTTGAACATAAAAGAACTCTATTTTTGAAGAACAGAGAGGGAATCAGAATTAAAACCACGTTTATTATCACTGACATGCAATTTGTTGTTTTGTGGCAGTGGTACAGAGCGATACATAAAAAAATACTGCAAGTTACAATAAGAAATATTTTAAAAGTGGTGCAAAAGGAGAACAAAATAGAGGGTTCATTGTCCATTCAGAAATCTGATGGCAGAGGAGAAGAAGCTGTTCCTGAATTGTTGAGTGTGTGCATTCAGGCTCCTCTACCTCCTTCCTGATTAAAACATTGGGGGAGATTGAAATCAATGAGGATGAGAGCAGAAGGCAATGAGAAGAGAGCGTGGCCTGGGTGATGAGGGTCCGATGATGCCTTCTTGTTGAGGCATCACCTTTTGAAGATGTCCTCAATGGTGGGGAGGCTGGTGTCCGTGGTGGAGCCAGCTGTGTTTACCCTCTGCAACCTTCTTCCATCCTGTACTTTGGCACCTCCATACCAGACGGTGATGCAACCAGTTAGAATGCTCTCCATAAACATCTAGAAATTTGTAGTGTCTTTGGTGACATACCAAATCTCCTCAAACTCCTAACAAAGTATACCCGCTGCTGTGCTTTCTTCATAAGTGCATCATTATGTTAGATAGATCTTCTCAGATATCGATACCTAGGAACTAGAACTGGTTGGGTAGCCTCCAACCTAATGGCATGACCATTGACTTCTCTAACTTCCGTTAATGCCCCTCCTCCCCTTCTTACCCCATCCCTGACATATTTAGTTGTTTGTTTTTTCCTCTCTCTCTGCCCATCACTCTGCCTGGTCTCCATCTCCCTCTGGTGCTCCCCTCCCCCTTTCTTTCTCCTTATGCCTCCCGTCCCATGATCCTTTCCTTTCTCCAGCTCTGTATCCCTTTCGCCAATCACCTTTCCAGCTCTCAGCTTCACCCCACCCCCTCCGGTCTTCTCCTATCATTGTGCATTTTTCCCTCCCCCTCCTACTTTCAAATCTCTTACTATGGTTCCTTTCAGTTAGTTCTGATGAAGGGTCTCGGCCCAAAACGTCGACAGTGCTTCTCCTTATAGATGCTGCCTGGCCCGCTGTGTTCCACCAGCATTTTGTGTGTGTAACTAGAACTGGCTCATTCTTTCCACTGCTGACCACTCGATGGGAACTGGTATGTGTTCTCTTCCTCATCCTGAAGTTTGCAATCAATTCTTTGGTCTTAATGATGTAGAGTGCAAGGCTGTTGTGACGCCACTCAACCAGCTGATCTTTCTCAGCCCTGCATGCCTCCTCGTCACCCATCTGAGATTCTGTCAATGTCACTGGCAAATTTATAGATGGCATTTGCGCTGTGTCTAGTCACTCAGTCATGGGTGTGGAGGGAGTAGAGCAGCAGTTTAAATAAGCATCTTTGAAGTGTACCTGTGTTCATCGTCAACAAGAAGGAGATATTATTTCCAATTCCACTTATTGGGTTCTCCTGATGAGCTAGTCAATGATCCCACTGCAGAAGGAGGTACAGAGGCCCAGGTTTTAAAACGTTTTGATTAGTACTGAAGGGATAATGCTGTTGAATGCTGAGCTGTAATCAACAAACAGTGTCCTGAGATAGGTATTATAGTTGTCCAGATTGTCCAAGACCAAGTGAAAAGCCAGTGAGATGCATCCATTATATCCTCATGTGGCGGTAGGTCTAGGTCCTTGCTAAGCAGGAGTTAATTCTAACCATGACCAATCTCTCAATGCACTTCATCACAATAGGTGTGAGAACTACTGGGTGGGTTGGACATATGTCTCTACCAAATGAACTGTAAGGTGCTCTTTCCCTCCGTTAGCCTGCAGGTCGTCCTTGGGTAAGGTGTAGCACCTGCCTAGCACCCCACCCCTCCACTGATCAGGGTCTCATGAAGCTGTGGGAGCAGGTGCTGGATGGTTGTATGAGCAGCTGGTTCATATCACAAGTCCTGGTTATGCGACCACTGACACCAAGCAGACAGTCTCTCAAGAATTGATAATGGCTGGTAAAAATACTGCCCAGAAGAAGGCAACAGCAAACCACTTCTGAAGAAAAAATTGCCAAAAAACATGATTGCCCACATCATACGACATGGCACATAATGAATGAATGAATTAATTTTGAACTATCTGTGTTGATGGGGACCAGGCTACAGTTTAGCGATGAGCTACTTTCAACTCTTTATTGGCCTTCCTTGATCAAAACTGATTTCCATCTTCTGTATCTCTCACTGGCAATGTGGAATGAACTCACACAGAAATGTGCATAAAACAGCAGCAAGAGTGAGTGTTCTTACCATTAAACATAAAGAACAGTTTTAGATAAATAGTGTTTAGAAATAAGTCAGCTGAATAGTGCCACTGATTTCAAGACAGACTGACTGCTCTTACTGTCTGCTTTTGGTATCTGAAGTAGAAATGAATTTAAGACTGAGAATAAACTAGTCTCCAGAAAGTGTACACACACACACACACACACACACACACACACACACACACACACACACACACACACACACACACACACACACACACACACACACACACACACACACACACACACACACACACACACACACACACACCCCCCCCCCCCCCCCCCCCCCTACCTGACGTTCCGGAAAATGATGGTTCAGCACCTCTTTAAATTCAGATAAAACTACAGTACAAAGCCAAGTATCCCTCATTTTTCATGAAATCTCTGTTAGATGAGGTGAATGCTGGCAATTCTATATAGACATTTATTAAAGAATTTAACGTGAAGGATGTTCTTTAGTTCATTGCTCGAGGATGGGAGAAGGTAGAACCTTCAAAACTAAAGAATGGCTGGCATAAGTTGTTGCCTGCCTTGATGTTTGATAATGCGCCTGAACAAAACCTTGATGATGATTTTACCAGATTTTGTGTATCAAAGGAGTAAGTGGCTGTTCATGATTTGCTTGTGTATGCAAAAAGTGATACACGACCTGCTTTCAAAGATACAGCAAGTAGTCTTAGTGAAGAAAATCTATGAGAGTGGATTGTTGATGATGGAACACCTGTTGTTCGTCAGCTTACAGACTCGGAAATTATAGACAGTGTTCTGAATGTTGATAAAAACATTGCAAGTGATGATGATGAAACGGATGAAACTGAAAGATTTACTATCGACAATTTAATTGAGTTGTTGGGTAACTTAATCAAAGGGTTAGAGAAATGTGCCTTTGAGAGCTAATGAATTTTTATTTGTTGGAAGAAAAATTACACAGGAAGAGATCAAAACACATGAAACAACTTCGCCTGGATGAAATGTTTAAAGAAGCAGCATACTTTGTAAGCATGGTAATTAATAAATTTATATTTAATATTTGCTTAATTAATAATCCTTTCCTAGCTTCTACAGTCCATTTTTGCTTTTAATTATTGTGCGATCTATTTTAAACCTGCAAAAACATGAATGCGGCAAGGCTCAGGAACCGAGGGTGTTGGAAAATCAGTGGTCAACCTGGGAGCAATCTTTGAATGTCTGTCTTTCCCTAGTCGGGGATAACGAGAGACAAAACAGTATATACTTCCAATCAATGCTACAGCACATCTACATGAAATGTTGTCATAGGACCTATGCTGTCATGGGAAAGCAAAATCCATCATCAGAGATCCCCACCACCCAGGTCATGCTCTCTGCTCATTGCTGCCATCAGGTAGAAGGTACAGGAGCCTCAGGACTCACACCATCAGGTTCAGGAACAATTACTACCCTTCAACCATCAGGCTCTTGAATGAAAGGGAATAACCACACTCACTTGCCCCATTGAGACGTTTCGCACAACCAATGATCTCGCTTTAAGAATTTCTTTATCTCATTATCTCATGTTCTTGTTATTTATTATTATTTATTTATATTTGCATTTGCACAGTTTATTGTCTCTTGCATTCTGTTTGATCTTACATTGATCCTGTCATGGTTACTATTCTATAGATTTGCTTAGTATTCCCGCAGGAAAATGAATCTCAGGGTTGTATATGGCGACATATATGCACTTTGATAATAAAATTTAATTTGAACTGAGTGGGAATTGGACACTGACCTTCTGATCTTCTTTTATTTGGTGTTTTCACTAAATGGTGGGCAAATTGCTCCTTTATTCAATAATTTCTATTAATCAGAACTATAGTTGTCGGTGAAATCTCCTGCCCCCGCCCCCACATACACCTCAACAACCTAACAGTAAAGTCTCAGAGTTAATTAGCTCTACAAATGCATGTAGCATGCAGTTACCAGAGGGTATGAGCTTGTGATGACTGACTGTGTTTGTAACTCCGTGGGAGTGGAATAAGTGCTCTGCTTAAATGTTACATTTACATACAGACAGATGAGACCTGCTGTAATGCTGACTTTCCCACGTGATCTATTAATTTCCTCATAATGTGATTTATTTATACTGAATGCTCCTAACAAGGCAATTGAAACCAAAGCATCAAGGTCCCAGTGGGAGCCAGCCTGGGTAATCCTCACAGACAAGGGGGATAATTTTAGTGTTCTGTGTCTGAGATGGAGCCTTAATCTGAGAAATACTAACAGGGTGGAGATGGTAGGATTGGGTCAGATTTTAAATAGGTTCCAAAAGGAGAGGAAGAAAGTTGGATTTTAAAAACTTGCATATAAATGAAGTATTTGATTGTCCGGAGTCACACAATAGCTGAAGGCACACTATTTTTCTGTAGCCAAAGTGTACAGAGAAAGCTCCCACAAACTGACTACACGATAAGCTGGATATTGGGGACACAAGAGACTACTGATGCTGGAATCTGGAGCAGCAGACAACCTGCTGGAGGACCTCAGCGGAACAAGCAGCATCTATGAGGGGAAAGGGCTGCCGACATTTTGGGTTGAAGCCCTGCTATTCTGATGGTTGTTAGCAAGTTGTTTGTTCAGCCGTTGCGCCGAAGAACTCCCCCTGCTCTTCTTCAATTAGCTCCAGGGAATCTGTTCCATCTAGTGGAGAGAGGGCTCTATTCAATGTCCCATCTGCCTAGTGGCGCTTCCAGGCAGCATGGCTGTCCGTCAGATTTACAGAGCAGTGTCAGCTTGCAGTTGATGGTGTGGGCAGCAGCTGCTGGAGCCACTGAGAATATAACAAGCCTAATCAGGAAGGCGCAAGTGTTGGTGTGTGTGATACCTTGTTATGCAGTGATCGCTTGTCACATTATGGACGATGTGATGAGAATGACATCATATCAAATGTGATTTGGAAGGTCCTGTGGGTGAACAGCACTCTGTAATACTGCAATTACTACAGAGTTCTTGATAAAATACTCAATGAGAGCAGGAGTTTAAAAACCTGAGGAGTGCTCAGGTGGCGGGGAATACCGATTACCCCCATCTTGTGAAGTAGCTCTTCATTCTCACAGCAGCTTGAAAGATTACTGAGATATGTTCTGATTCCTGAACTTATAACTAAGCCTGATTTTGTACAAGTTAAAATGCCACCTAGTCATTGAGTATTACAGAATGGAAGCAGGCCCTTTGGCCCAACTCATCCATGCTAGCCATGGTGCCCACCAAGTTGGTCCTGTTTGCCTGCATTTGGCCCACCTCCCTCTCAACTTTTCTTATCTGTGTTCTTATCAAAAGTCTTTCACTTGGTGCTATGTCCAAGCCACAAAATGATGGACATAATAAAAGCTAACTTGGCTCAAGGGCACAGTGGCACTGGGTTACTTGGTTCACACTCACAGTGGCATCAGATCACTTGGTTTATGCCCTAAGAGATACCAGTTTACTCAGCGAAGGGCACAATGGTCTGGTTTTCTTGGTGCACATCAGTTCACTCAATGACTGGCACGGCTCATGATGATGGGCACAGTGTAGTTTACTCCGTGATGGATACCATAGCAACAGGCACCATGGTACCAGTTACTCAGTGACAGGTACAATGATACCAATCTAATCATGTACCAGGTTACTCGGGCATTGGAGGCTGAGGGAAGACGGGATCAAAGTTTGTAAGAATAGGAGAGGCATAGATAGTATAGACAGTCGGAATCATTCTCCCAGGGTAGTAATGTTAAATAGTGGACAATATGCATTTAAGGGAGGAAGTTTAAAGTGCACACGAAGGGCGAGATTATTACATACACATATGTATGGAATGGGTGGTGGAAGCAGAGATGATAGTGGCATTTGAAAGGCTGTTAATAGACACATAAAAATGTAGGGACATAAAGGATGTGGGCCATGCGCAGGCAGAAGAGAATTAGTTTAATTAGGCATTGTTCGCCACAGACACGGTAAGCTAAAGGACCTGTTCCTGTGCTGTACTGTTCAACACCCAGTACATGATTCCTGCTTCCATTCTGTAATACTCAATGACTAGGTGGCATTTTAACTTGTACAAAATCAGGCTTAGTTATAAATTCAGGAATCAGAACATATCTCAGTAATCTTTCAAGCTGCTGTGAGAATGAAGAGCTACTTCACAAGATAGGGGTAATCAGTATTCCCCGCCACCTGAGCACTCCTCAGGTTTTTAAACTCCTGCTCTCATTGAGTATTTTATCAAGCGGCAGTATTACATAGGCTGCTTTATTGGGTACCTAATAAAATAGCCACTGAGTCTATGTCCATGGTTTCTGCTGCTGTAGCCCATCCACTTCAAGCTTCGATGGGTTGTGTATTCAGAGATACTCTTCTGCACACCACTGTTGTAACATGTGGGTATTTGGCTTACTGTTGCCTTCCTGTTAGCTTGAACTTATCTGGCCATTCTCCCCTGTCCTCTCTCATTAACAAGGCATTTTCACCGCAGAACTGGATTTTTTTTTTTGTTTTTCATCCTATTCTCTGTAAACTCTAGAGACTGTTGTGCACGAAATTCCCAGGAGATCAGAGATGCAGAGATCCTCAAACCACCCTGTCTGGCACCAACAATCACTCCACAGTCAAAGTCACTTAGATCACATTTCTTCCCCACTCTGATGTTTGATCTGAACAACAACTGAACTTCTTGACATGTCTGTGTGCTTTTATGCACCGAGTTGCTGCCACATGATTGGCTGATTTGCATTAATGAGCAGGTGTGCAGGTGTACCTAACAAAGTGGCCACTGAGTGGGATGTTCTCTGTCCAACAGTACACTTGACTTGGTGATGGCAAGATGGTGCTTACTGTGACACCAACGTTATGATGTAGATGCTCCTACTGTGATCTCATTCTCTATCAGAATGTGGCTGAATATCTTGAAAGAGATTTGAAGGCTGCAAATTGAATCAAGAAATGAATTTGATAGGTGCTTCAAATTACAGGCCTCTTGAGCCGGAATCCGGAGTGCCTCATCTTCTGCAATTTGATTTCAATCTCACTGAATGACTTGACAATCATTCACAGTTAATATAATTTTAATCATCTACACAATTTTTTCATAGACCAGTCCAAACATATTACTAGATCCTGAGACAGATTGATGGGAATTGTAGCATTATATCGCATGCAAAGAGACAACGGGACAATTGAAAAAGCAACAAATTACAGCTACTCCATTGCTCTCTCATCCTAAACCTAGAAAGGTTTGCTATTCAGCTGTTATCCAATTCTCATTCCATTTCCCTTATTTCAATGCATTCATTGAAACATTGAAAGGAATAATTCTCATCTCTCCTCTTTGGGTCTTCTCCAGGCAGAGCAACTGAGGACAAAGATATGTAAATCAGCATCTCTAGAATCTTGTTATTCTATATTCAACGATAGAAACTTCCTCTTGAACTCAAAATCCTTCTACCTACTTGGTGCTCGCTCTACCATTCAAGCTGCTTGTAGCATTGAAAGAGAAGAATAGTCCCAATCCAAAGAGAATGGCAGGTTGCTCCCAGATCTTTAAGACTTTTAATCAATCGTTCCCTTTTGTTCTTCTTTCCTACAGTTACCATCTGCTGCAGTTCCAAAAGTGCCAGTGTCTTCTCTTTGTCCTATTCCACCCTCTAGCTAAAGAAATTTCTCCTCATCTCCGTTCTAAATGTCCCGCTTGGTGGTGCAATAATATCAGCGCCGGACTCCAGAGCGAAGGTTCCCGAGTTCAAATCCAAGTCGGGTTGAGCGTCGAGCTAGCAACTTGGCCTCGTAAAAAAAAGAATAGCTTGCTACGGAATCACCGTCATGACGGTGCCCCAATAACTCCACTGCCAAGTTAAGGGCTATTCTTCTTCTTCTTCCATTCTAAATGACGTCCCTCTATTCGGAGGGACTCTGATCCGAGGTTCCCCCACCATAGGAGATCTCCTCTCCACATCCACTCTATTGAGGCCTTTCAACATTTGATAGGTCTCAATGGGATCCTGCCTCATTTTTCTAAATCCAGCAAGTAAAGGCCCAGAGTTATCAATCACTCCTCATATGATAAGCCTTTCATTCCCAAAATCATTCTCGTGAACCTCCTCTGAACCCTCTCCAATGTCAGCACATCCTTTCTTAAATAAGGGGCCCAAAACTGCTCACATTATTCCAAGTGAGGCCTCACCAGTGCCTTATAGAGCTTCAGCTTTACATCCAAGGCAATTTTTTAGTCTCAGAATGTGTATTAAGACAACATGATTTACCAGGATGCACAACAATAAGGAAACTATCTGAACTATGAGGATATGCAGCCTGCTCCTATCTCAATAAACCAATGTGCTCAGGTCCCAGGAAGGAAGAAACCACAGCTCCATCAAACCTGTCCAACAGTCAGAGGTGCATGGAACAGGATTCTGAAATATTACTAGTCCTGCAACCCTCTGCCTCCAGCTCCACGATCTTGCAACCACTTTGAAAAGGCAAAAAAAGCCTGTGTGAATTAATTAAATGAAAATAAAAAGTCTGCATATGTTGTAAGTAGATATTAAAAACAATTTACTGGAGACACTCAGCATCTGTAGAGGGAGAAATGTCAAAGATCCTTTCTTAGAATTGGGTAAGAGACAAAACAAGGTAGGTTTAAGGTGAGTGAGGGGCAGATAGGACAAAGGCAGCAGTTCCTGGAAGGATGAGGCCAGGGCTACTGTAGGGATAAACTGTAGATGAAGCACAGTCTTTTGGGGCTTTATAACACCACTGACCTTTCACAGGGTATGAGGAAGAGTGAAGTGTCACTACAACAATAACCCATATGTAGGGACTCAGGCCCAGACTAAGTTTCACCTATAGAGGAAAGGAAACAAAATGCTTACAAAATGTGAAGCTTCTCAACAGTTTCCAAAGCTAAGTGGATGGCCAGCATTTACATGTGTTTTTCTCGTACAATTTTTCAAAATAGTTGACAGAATCCTGGTTGTTTCTTGTAATCCCCAACATTAAAGTTTAATCAATAGGTTACAGCTATGAAGAATAGAAGAGAAAAATCACAGGGTCTTTGTAAGGTATTATGCATTCTTTTTTCACTCTCTTTGCATACACTGATTTCTTAGCAAAGTATTGGAAAGAGTTGTAACTCACAGTTTGAAATCATCCAGCTGGGTGACAAGGTGAACGTTGATGAACTCCAACCATACCGTTCACTTTGGACGATGGAGACTGGAGGTCATCAATGGTCTCTGCTCCACTGGCAGCTAAGGCCCAGGAAGAAGAAGGGCGAGAAGGTAACAGCTAACAGTCCAATCAATGAAGACAGAAATCTCACATATTTCAGTAACAAGTCAATTTATGCATCAAAAGTGAAAAAAGACATTGCAGTTTTCTTTCCAAACAGCCCAAGTTGTTTGTAGTAGCGATCTATTTTATTTTAATTTAGAGATACAGCGTGGAATCGGCCCTTTGGGCCGTACTGCCCAGCAACCCCCTATTTAACCCTAGCCAAATTATGGTGCACTTTTCAATGACCAGGTAACTGGTACTTGGACCAGTTGGACTTGGACTTGGAGTAAACCGGAGCACCCGGAGAAAACTCACACATTCCATGGGGAGGACATACAAACTCCTTACAGATGATGTTAAAATTGAACTCCGAACTCCAACGCCTCGAGCTGTAGCAGTGTTGTGCCAAATGCTATGCCATCGTGGCATCCCCATCTGCAGATTAACCCTTAATTTTAGGAATTCGAGGAACCCTTGGATTGTCACAGTGTCATGTATATCAAGGTTAGCAACCCAAGCTGCATTGGAAGTTCTGAGCCTTTGGCTGCAGTGAAAATCACACTGTCGACATCAGGGATGCTGGCCACTGTGAGTGTACGCTAGGATCCAGAAATTGCGAGGCATTGTTGGTTTTCCTTGGGTAATTCCATGCTGAACTGGGCTGTGAGCTCAACATGGCATTTTCTATCAGTGTTACACTATTTTTTGCAGGGCTCTACATTAGCCCAGTGGGTGGAAATCTTTGCAGCCATCTCTTACAAATTTAGGCCAGAGTACAGGGTGCTCTCTTCTCGATACATGTGAGAATTGACGCTGAATAATTGGATGCTGCGGTGATAGAGGGAGGTGGAGGAGTTGTACCAAGGGGTGTTCAGAGAGCAGGACCTGTCAGGGAACCGTCAACACCCCTGGGGCTGCTGCCAGGTGCTCCTGATGGGAGTTGCCAGTGAAGATAAGGAGCGTCAATGAAGGCTGCAAGGCAGGGAGATCCCAATGCACTCTCTCTCCTGCTGCCCTTGTAGTCTAAAGGAAAAGATCAAGACTCCTCCTTTCCTTGAGCATGGAGTTCACATGACCTCCCTGAACCGCAAGCTGTGAGAGAGGTGGAAGTCCTGAAGACCCAAGACCTTTGCCATTTTCAGGCACAGAGCTCGTAAAAAGTGACAAAATGGATTTTTTAACATCATATAACCATATAACAATTACTGCATGGAAACGGGCCATCTCGGCCCTTCTAGTCCGTGCCGGACGCTTACTCTCACCTAGTCCCACTGGCCCGCACTCAGCCCATAAACCAGCGGGTTGTTGTTATGTCTCCTGCTCGCTGCGAAAATGGGGGACACCTCCCTCTCCCTTATTAGGGAGAGAGAGAACCTGTGGTTTGTCGAATGCTGGATGAAATGCGATAGTCTTTGGGGTAACTGCAAGGTCTGTGTCTTTGCTATCGCCTAGCTCATGCTTGTGTTCGGTAGCGGGTGTGCTTTTTTGTGCTGGGGGGAGGGGGGATCGTTACTTGCTGCCGCTTATGCGTGGGAGGGGGGATCCGGAGGGGGACTTTGGGATTCTCGTGTTTAACTGTCTTTCATTCTTTGGGGCACTTCTCTGTTTTTGTGGATGTTTGTGAAGAAAAAGCATCTCAGGATGTATATTGTATACATTTCTCTGGCATTACGGGTATACATTTCTCTGGCATTTCTTGGTACAACTGGACCTTGGAACCTTGAACCTTTGAAGTCAACAGCAGCAAACAGTTCTAGGCTAACAAGAGACTTTCATCAGTGAGAATAACATAGTGGTGTATCTGGTAGAGCTACTGTCTCTGGGCACCAGAGACTCAGGATCAAACTTGACCCCAAATACTGTCTGTGTGGAGTTTGCACATACTCACTGTGACTCAACACTCTTCCTTTGGGTGCTCCATTTCTTCTCACATCCTGAAGAGAAACAGGTTGGTGGGTTACTTGGCCACTGCAACTTGTCCCTAGTATGCGGGTAAATGGTAAAATCCGGGAATGTGGAGAAAGGTGAGTATATGGAGTCAGCACGCCCACTGGGGCTGAATGGCCATAGAGCATAAGCTATAGGAGCAGAATTAGGCCATTTGGCCCTTTGAGTCTCCTCCACCATTTCCTCATGGTGGACCCATTTCTCTCCCACCCCCAATCTCCTGTCTTCTACCCTTAACCCCTCGTGCCCCGACTAATCATGGCTCAACCTCTGCCTTATACAGTCGGCCCTCCTTATCCGCGGATTCCATACGCGCGAATTCAACCAACCGCGAATCGCGAAAACCCGGAAGTGCTCTTCCAAGCACTTGTTGTTCGAGCATGTACAGACCTTTTTGTCTTGTCATTGTTCCCTAAACAATGCAGTATAACAACTATTTACATAGCATTTACATTGTATTGGGTATTTTAAGTAATCTAGAGATGATTTAAAGTATACCGGAGGATGTGCGTGGGTTTACGTGGATCAGGATCGAAAAAATTCGGAAGTTCTCTTACTAAGTAAGTCGGAACAGGTAAATCCGGTATTATTTAGCGTCAGTTAGTCAAACGTTTGTCTTAGTATATAGTATATATTTTACCTTTCTACGCATACAAAACACTTAAGAACGTATCTTTCAGTACTGGGCTTGGGAACGGAAGTTCCTGAGTTCGATCTAGTGACAGATCGCTATCGAGCACGCTCTCCACTATGCCGGGTTGATGCAGAGGATCAAAAACCAAAACCCAATAATTAAACCACTGTGTTGCTTAGTAATAATTGTAGCTTTCATCGGGGCAGAGCCTTTCTCACTTTATCCTTTAAAATTGTTCCGATCGTTGACCGACGTAGCCTAACACTTTTCCAATGACCGATGGTGTTCCACCTCTTTCCGATCGCTTTGTTATTTCCATTTTATTTTCAATCGTGATTGTGATTATTTTTGTTAACAGAAACACTGTGGATTTAGAGTTCTGCCGCTGGGTCCTAATGTCCGCGTCACTCAGACAGGTTAAACAAGGTCTGGGGTTCCGCTGGGTCCTAAGATCCATCGTATGCACCAGGTTGACTTGAGGGACTTGAGCATCCGCGAATTTTGGTATCTGCGAGGGTTTGGTTCCGGGACCCCTAGCGGATAAGGAGGGCCGACTGTATATACCCAATGACCTGGCCTCCACAGCTGCCTGTGGCAATGAATTCCACAGGTTCACCACTCTCCACTTTTCCAAGAGGACCGTAATCTTTTTGTAGGGTTTGGAGACTTGTGTGCCTCCGTGACCCGGAGAGCAATGTTGGCTGGAGTCAGGGCCTTGTGCTCTGACTCTGTCTGGTCATCCACACGAAGCAGATCAAAGACTGGGGGCTGGGTAAAGAGTGGTCCACTGGATCTCCAGGTTCAGTGGTTCAGAAAAAAATAGTCACGGGAATAGCAATGAACGGGACCTTCATCGCTGACCTAAATTCCAGTGGCATTATAGGCAGTCATGACTAACTCTCTGGTTAAAAAAAAATTCTGCCTTATCTTCTTTCTAAATGGATATCCCTTTATTCTGAGGCTGTGACTTTTGGTCTTACACCACCCCCCCCCCCCCCCACCAAAGGAAACATTCTCTCCACATCCACTCTATTGAGGCCTCTCAACATTTTTTAGGTTTCAATGAGATTTTCTTCCTCCACACCCCCATTCTTCTGATTTCCAGTGAGTACAGGTCCAGAGCCATCAAGTCAAGTCAAGTCACTTTTTATTGTCATTTCGACCATAACTGTTGATACAGTACACAGTAAAAACGAGACAACGTTTTTCAGGACCATGGTGCTACATGAAACAATACAAAAACTCCACTGAACTACGTAAAAACAACACAGAAAAGAAAACTACACTAGACTACAGACCTACCCAGGACTGCATAAAGTGCACAAAACAGTGCAGGCATTACAATAAATAATAAACAAGACAATAGGCACAGTAGAGGGCAGTAAGTTGGTGTCAGTCCAGACTCTGGGTATTGAGGAGTCTCATCAGATGATAAGCCTTTCTATCCTGGAATCATTTTTGTGAGCCTTCTTTGAGTCTTCTCCAACGTCAGCCCATCCTTTCTAAGATAAGGGGCCCGAAGCTGCTCACTATACTCCAAGTGAGGCCTCACCATTGCTTTATAAAGTCTCAACATTACTGTATATCCTTGCCTTTATATTCTATTCCTCTCATAATGAACACTAACATTGATTGTGCTTTCCTCACCACAGACTCAACCTGGAAATTAACCTTAGGGAATCATATGCGAGGACTTCAAAGACCCTTTGCACCTCAGAATGTTGAATCTTCTCGCCATTTAGAAAATAGTCTGCACTTTTATTTCTTCTACCAAAGTGCATGACCATACATTTCATGACGCTGTATTCTATCTGCCAGCTTTCTGTCAATTCTCCTAATCTGTCAAAGTGCTTCTGTAGCTTCTCTGCTTCCACAAAACCATCTGCCTCTCCACTTATCTTCATATCGTTTGCAAACTTTGTCACAAAGCCATCAATCCCATCATCCGTATGATTGACATACGATGCAAAGATAATCGGTCCCGACACAGACTCCTGTGGAACACCACTAGTCATCAGCAGCCAATCAGAAAAGGTTTCCTTTATTCCCACTCTTTGCCTCCTGCCAAACCACCAATGCTTTATCTTTGCTAGTATCTTTCATGTAATACCATGGGTTCTTAATTTGTTAAGCAGCTTCATGTGTGGCACCTTGTCAAAGGCCTTCTGAAAATACAAGTGCATAACGTCCACTGATTATCCTTTGTGTGATTATCTTTGTATGTCCTGCTTGTTATTTCTTCAAAGAATTTCCACAGATTTGTCAGCAAGGTTTTTCCTTAAGAAGTCCAAACGCTTATTTTATCATGTGCCTCCAAGAATCCCAAAACCACATCCTTAACAATTGACTCCAACATCTTCCCAACTACTGAAGGTCAGATTAAATGGCCTAGAGTTTCCTTGTTCTGCCGCTCTCTCCTTTTGAAGAGCAGAATGACATTTGCAATTCTCTAGACTTTTGAAACCATGCCAAAATCTACTGATTTTTGAAAGATCATTCCTACTGCCTCCACAATCTCTTCAGCCACTTCTTTCAGAATCCTGGGGTGCAGTCTATCTGGTGCAGGTGACTTATCTACCTTCAGACCTTTCAGCTTCCAAGCACCTTCTCCCTAGTAAGGGCAATTTCACTCACTTTTTCCCCCAACACTCTTGAACTTCCAGCATACTGCTAGTGTCTTCCATAGTGACAAAATATTTATTCTTTGTCCAGAACTTCCTTGTTTCCCCATTACTGCCTCTCCAGCATCATTTTCCAGTGCTCCAATATCTACTCTCGTCTCTTTTTTACATTTTATATAGCTGATGAAACTTTTGGTGTCCTCTTTAATATTATTGACTCGCTTAACTTCATATTTCATATTTTCCTTCTTTATAACTATTTTAGTTGCCTTCTGTTGATTTTTAAAAGCTTCTCAATCCTCTAACTTCCCATTAATTTTTGGTCTATTATATGCCCTCTCTTTGGTTTTTATTTTGGCTTTGACATCACTTTTCAGCCACAGTTGTGTCATCCTGTCTTTAAAATACTTCTTTGGGATGTATATATTTTGTGCTTTCCGAATTGCTCCCAGAAACTCCAGGCATTTCTGCTCTGCCGTCATCCCTGCTAGTGTTCCCTTTCAATCAATTTATGAAGAAGTCAGTGGGAGGAGCTAAAGATGACGCCAGAGGATTTTGCTGACCTAGGCAACTTCTTCAATTTAATCTGCAAAACAATTTAAATCTTCTGTTCTCATGTCCTTTTTTTTTGGCTTTTCAAGGTGGCTGAATCCTGTCAGAGCCCATGATCTACAGTAACACTCAAACTACCTTCGTCATGGATGGTGGGCTTTCACTACTTGGAACTCACCAAGCAGCCTGCATTACGGGGTCTCCAGGAGTGGCTTGGAAGACCTGTGTCTTCAAGGTGTGGCCCTATGGATAAACCAATTCCTCACCGATGTCGCCGATTGAATGTTGTGGGAGATCGAATGATTGAGACAGTGAGCACAGCTGTCGGAGGCCTCTGTACTCTCTCTCTCTCTCTCTCTGACTTGACGGTGAAATTGAAGGGTAGATTCTATCATATTAGGATCACTGATCCCCTAAGCATTCCTTTACATTAACTTCTCTAATCAATTCCAGTTCATCGCACAACTCCCACTCCAGAATAGCCAGTCTCCTAGTTGGCTCAACCATGAGCTGCACTAAAAAGCTATCTTTTAGGCATTCTACAAATTTCCCTTCTTGAGATCCTGCGCTAAACTGATTTTCCCAATCTACCTGCATATTGAAATCACCCTTGACTATTGTAACATTGCCCTTTTTACATGCATTTTCTATCTTTGTAGACCACACCTTTGCTACTCCGCAAAGGCCTGTATATAACTCCCATCAGGGATTTTTTTACCCTTGCAGTTCCTTAGCTCTATCCACAGTGATTCTGCACATTTCTGATCCTATGTCACCTCTTTCTAATGATTGGATTTCATGTTTTATGCACCCCCCCCCCCCCCCGCCTACCTGCCTGTCCTTGGACATTATCCTTGGACGTTAAGCTCCCAACTATAACCTTCTTCCAGCCATGATTCAGTAATGCCCATGATATACATGCCAATCTTAACTGTGTTGCAAGTTTATCTACCTTATTCCGTATACTGCGTGTATTCAAATATAACACCTTCAGTCATGTATTCATCACCCTATTCAATTTTGGCCTCCTTTTACACTACAGCTTATCCTGTTGGCTGCAGTTTTGCCCTATCATCAGCCTCTCCTTGCTAGAAGTCTCACTACACACTGCCTCTATAAACCAACTACCCCATCCTCAGCACTATCACTCCGGTTCCCATATCCTGCCAAATTAGTTCAAAGCCTCCTGAACACTCTAGCGAGCCTGCCCATAAGGATATCAATTCTCCCCCTCGGGTTCAGGTGTAACCGATCCCTTTTGTACAGGTCATACCTTCCCCAGAAGACATCCCAATGATCCAGAATTCTGAATCCCTTCCCCCTGAATCAGTTCCTCAGCCACACATACATCTGCCAAGCCATCTTATTCTTACCCTCAATGAATCTTGGCACAGGCGATTACTACCCTGGAGGTCCTGCTTTTCAGCTTGCTACCTAGCTCCCTAAAATCTCTCTTCAGGACTCCTCCCTTTTCCTCTCTATGTCATTGGTGCCAATAAGTCTTTTGGCTGCTCACCCTGCCCCTTTAGAACACTGTGCACCTGATCCAAGACATCCCTGACCCTGGCTCCTGGGCGGCTACACACCATCCGGGTTTCTCTATCGCATCCACAGAATCTCATCTCTATTCCTCTAACTATGGAATCTCCTGTCACCACTGCAGTCCTCGTCAGCTCTCTTCTCTTCTGAGCCACAGCACCAGAGACCCAGTCATTATGCTCCCCACTGGTAGGTCATCCCCCTCAACAGGCCTGTTTATATGTGCTGTGACTACATGACCAAGAGTGCAGTTTAGGTGTTGGCCCTTTTAAATAGGCATCCATTAGTCTCGAGAGACCATGGATCTGCGCCTGGAGTTTCCAGGGCGCAGGCCTGGGCAGGGTTGTATGGGACACCGGCAGTTGCCCAAGCTGCAGGCCTTCCCCTCTCCACGCCACCGATGTTGTCCAAGGGAAGGGCACTAGGACCCAAGCAGCTTGGCACCGGTGACATCGCAGAGCAATGTGTTGTTAAGTGCCTTGCTCAAGGACACAACACGCTGCCTCAGCTGAGGCTCGAACCAGTGACCTTCAGATCACTAGACCAATGCCTTATCCGCTTGGCCATGTGTTAAATAGCTCAATTTCAGAGAAATGGCCCCTTAGAGGCTATTTTTCAATCCAATGACTTTGAAAACCTCATTGCAGATGTATTTTCTGGGTCCAGCTAATGCTAACATCATTTGCGAGAGTTTACCTCCAGGTAAAAGATTATGAGTCAAATTTCCTTACAACAACCCAGAAATGGGCGCTAGATTGTTTCAGTCTGATTTTCAACAAACTCAGATTTGCTTTTATGTCTGCATGAAGCTCTGGCCAAGTTAGAGACGTCAGAGGAACATTCACAAAGATGCATCCACTGGCTGGTTATTCCCACAAAGTGATGAAGGACCACGTGAACATAAAGACTTTATATAACAGACTTGCAACTTATTTGTACAATCTGTAGTGCACTCCAATAAATTAATAAGCAGTCTGGAATTTTTTTGGCCTTCAAAGGATTTAACATTGAAAATAGAATTATGAATCCTATCCCAGCCATTGTTATGCCTTGAGGAAGTGATAAAGAATTCCATTCCCGTAGTCCCACACCACAAAAGCAGCAACATAAACGCCATACATTTCCACAGCAGATATCCTTCTGGGAACCATGTATTCATTATTAAATTGGGCTTGAATTTGGAAAATTGAGCCAAGTCAGGATTTAGGAGCAAGAGCCTGGGAAGATGAACAAAAGGCCACGTTGTCATCAATCACAATATGTTTGTATGAAACTTTCTAATATTATGATACCCAGCCATTCAATAGTAAAAATATTGACTCCAGCTCTGTAATCTTCATCAAACCTACCCTGGCTCCACATTTTTTGGCATCAAACTGACTCCAGCTCCAGGTTTTGGATCAAACTGACTCCAGCTCCACATTCTGTATGAAACTGACTCCAGCTCCACATTCTGTATAAACCCACTCCAGTGAACAGCCCAAGATCACAGCCCTTGTCAGGCTGGTAAAAGGATCTTGTGAATTCAGCCAGTACTGTGCAATGCACTTTCTGCAGACTCTGTGTGTTTCTATCCATCCTGACCATGTAGTCTGAGCTGTTCTTTCTCTCTCTACATTTTTAATCCACGCAGAGAAGCCATTCAACTTCACCGAGCCGTGTGTCGCTGCCAACATTGAAAAGACACTTCTGAGTCATCTGGCTATCCAACAGGTTGGTTAAAAGCTTTTATACTCTACCATTATTTTAATATGGAGACAAACACAATGAATAATTATTAAAGGTGCAAAAATTGTTAATGTTTGTTATTCAGTTTCTCTGCTGCAGTGTAAATCTTTTTAAGAAGTAGCTTGACTTGAAGGGTGCCTTTCTAGTCTTACATTTAAATAAAAATGGTTTTTGGATATGGTGTGGCAGGCACTTCACAAGCTATAACCAGCATTTGTTACTCATTTCATCAGCCTCTCCAGATTCAGCTGCAATGCTCGGGTCAATACAAACAACTTTTCCATCTCTACTACCCTGTCTGCATCATACATACAACCTCTACACATCCTAGTCCCAATCTAGTTTCCTCTGCCGATACAATTACTGCATTAATATTTTCTGCTTATACCCCTCTCAGTCTAACCCTGTTTTCATGCAACATTCCCACTTTTAATCCTCTCTGCCTACACCATTCCTAGTCTAACCGTCTACCTGTATTATTCCCACTTTAATCCTCTCTGCCTAAACCATTCCCAGTCTGACCATCTCTGCCTACATCATACCTATATGATCATAACTCTTTCTGATCATATCATTCCCAGTGTAACCGTCTCTGCTTGTAGCTTTCGTACTCCATGGACTCTCCACATAACCGTTCTCCCTTCAAGTTCTTCTCCTGAATCCCCCATTCAATCCTGACCTGCAGGGGAAATATCCACCTGCACACTGGAGGCAGTTTGTGGTGTTCAGTTAAACACATCCTGGATATGGGAGAAAACCATATCCAGAGGAAATCCGTGTTGGCCTCAAATTATTTTGATTTTTCAGAAAAAGTTGTTTGATTTGTCTATGAATGAGCTTGCACGTTTTCCCTGCCACAAATCTTGGACTTCTGTATTTTGTATTGGCTGCTGCTGCTTACAAAGACAAGCAATTATCTTTATTCAACCTGCCTTACAAGGATGTCTGAATAGCAGCTCCATACAATAAACAAAAGGAATTCTGCAGATGCTGGAAATCCAGAGCAACACACAAATTGCTGGAGGAACTCAGCAAGTTCGGTAACATTTGTGGAAATGAATTAAGAGGCCAGAGTGGGCAATGGAGGAAGAGTCGAGGGGGAGGGGGCTTTTTTTTACCAGAATGAGAAATCAATATTTATGCCATAAGGTCAGAAGCTACCCAGATGGAATATAAGGTGTTGCTCCTCCAACTGGAGGGTGGCCTCATCATAAACAAGAGACTGACATGGACTGACATGTCGGAACGGGAGTGGGAATGGGAATTAAAATGTTTGGCCACTGGGAAGTTCCGGTTTTGATGGATGGAGCTGAAGTATTCAAGGAAGCAGACCCCAATTTACAACGGGCCTTACCGATGTAGAGGCACTGGACACAATAGGCCATATATGTCAAACTCAAGGCCTGCGGGCCAAACCCGGCCCGCGATGGAATTATCTTTGGCCCGCGAGATAATATCTAATTACTATTAAAGCTGGCCCCAGTAATCGAAGCGCCTATGGCGTATGATATGTCTAATGCTGAGTTTATTCAGGTACCAGGTTTTCAGGGTTTTTAGTGTTTATTCGGCAGTCTTCTTCATAAGAAACGGAATTTGTAAAGTGAAACACTTTGTAGTTATAGCAGAGACTGAGACACATGAGAGCAGGCTGAAAAAACGGAGGCAACGAAAGCTGCGTTCGCACGCGTCCGACTGATCCGGCCCGCATGAAGCTGCATTTTGCTCAATCCAGCCCGTGACCTAAAATGAGTTTGACACCCCTGCAATAGGCGATTCTGGCAGATTCACAGGCGAAGCGTTGCCTGACCTAGAAGGACTGTTTGGTGGCCTGAGTAGAGGTGAGGGAGGAGGTGTTTGAGTAGGTGTGGCTCTTGTGCCGCTTGCAGAGTTAAGTGCCGGGATGGAGATTAGTAGGGAAGAGAAATAGACAAGGGAATCATGGAGGGAGTGATCCCTGTGGAAAGCAGAGTGGGGGTTTTGGGGGGAAGGTAAAGATATTTTTGGTGGAGGCAGAAGTTGAGGAGCATGATACATTGGATATGGAAGCTCGTGGGGTGGGTGGTAAGGACAAGAGGAACTCTATCACTGTTAAGGTGGCGGGAGGATGGGGTGAATGTGGATGGTCATAGTGGGGAGGGATGAATGGACAAGGGAATGGTGGAGGGAGCTCCATACAATTGTATTCTGGCACTTGACTCATGAGGCATCATTCAGATTCTTCTTCCGCTGCTACTTTTTCCTTCTGCAGTGCATCACTTCCAACTTCCCTCCATTACATTGGACCAGGCACATTTCCTCTCTATCAGTCTTCATGCTCCATTAGCAATTTGATTTTCGGTTGTCTGCAATCTCCAAAAATTCTACTCTCTTTTTTTTTTGCATACAAGTGGCAATGGACTGATCCTAATTCCCATCCCTCGGGAATCCCGTGTGCTTCTTTTCGATACATCAAGCCAGTCAGTGTACCAGCACAGTTATTTATCGTAAGGTAGACACAGACTATCAGCTTAGTGTCAGATACCTTGCTGTGTGCCTTGTCGTGTACAATGTTAGCATGAGGCATTCACATGTGAATGGATGAACCATCTTTCTGAAATAGAAGGCACATCACTTATGCTGCAAATCCAAAAAGCAGCAGATGCTGGATCTCCAAAGTAAAAGCAGAAAATGCTGGAAACACTCTGCAGGTCAGGCAGATCTTGTAGAGCGGGGGGATAGAGCTAACTTTTGTGCCCAAAGATCTTTCTTCAGAACTGGTACAGATTTCTACTGAAGGGTCTTCAGTCCGAAATGTCAACTCTGTTTCTCTCTCCACAGATTCTGCTTGACCTTTTGGATGTTTCTAGCTTTTTCTGTTTTTGTTCCTCACTGATTTGTACTAAAATAGGAACTACATTTTTCTGATTCAGCGAGTCCATTGGCTGTGATGCATTTTAGAATGTCATGCAGATACAAAAAACTTGCATTTCATGATCACTTGCAGAGCCTCAACATTCATGTTCTAAAGCATTATATGGAGTTACTTTTTGAGGTGTAGTCACTCTTGATAGATCAGAAAAATGGCAATAAAGTGTGCACAAACTCCAAACCAATGAAAAATAGGGGCAGGAATCATCCGTATGGCCCTGCTGTAGCAGTCCATAAAGCCATAAGACATAGAAATACTGTAGACCATTTGGCCCATCAAGTCTGGTCTAACGTTCCATCATGGCTGATTTATTAACCCCTCTCAACCCCACTCTCTACCCTTCTCCCTTACTAATCAAGGACCCATCAACCTCCACTTTAAATACACCCAATGACGTGGCCTCCACAGCTGTCTGTGGCAATAAATTCCATAGATTCACCACCCTCTGGCTCAAGAACTTCCTTCTCATTCCTGTTCTTCCAGGACATCCCTCTATTCTGAGGCTGTGCCCTCTGGTCCTAGTCTGCCCCACTATAGGAAACATCCTCTCCATCCACTATATCCAGCCCTCTCAATATTCAATAGGTTTCAATGCCATCCCTTCTCATTCGCCTAAACTCCAGTAAGCACAGGCCCAAAGCTCTCCAAAGCTCCTCGTGTGTTAACTATTTCATTGCCAGGATCATTCTTGTGAACCTCCTCTGGACCCTCTCCAATGTCAGCATAGATAAGGAGGCCAAAACAGCTCACAATACTCCAAGTCTTATAAAGCATTGCTCTTATATTCTAGTCCTCAGTAAATGAATGGCAACATTCACGATTCAAGATCGTTTAATGACGTTTCCAGGACACGAGCGCAAAGGAGAACAAAATGCTTGTGACTCCGGATCCGATGCGGCACAAAAAACACAATAAGATAAAGAACACAGTAATAATAAAAACATATATATAACGTAAAGTAGCTTATATACTTAGATTGATTGTATGTCCGTAATATAATGCTAGACACAGGAGTGTCTATCAATAAGGTGACTGACAAGAAATGATAAAGTAGTGATTGGGGATGTGTGGTGGGGTGGGTTAGTGGGTCGAGGTGTTGATCAGCCTTACTGCTTGGAAACAGTAACTGTTTTTGGTCCTGGCATGGATGCTGTGTAGCCTCTTCCCTGATGGGAGTGGGACAGACAGACCATGAGCAGGGAAGGTGGGATCCTTTGGGATATTACTGGCCCTTTTCCACCGCCTTTCTGTACGTACCGTACATCCTTGAGGGCAGGTAGGACGGTGCTGGAGGCTGGACAATAGAAATCAGAGTATTTCCAGTGTTCACTGTGTTGCCAGTGCAGAGTTCAGCTGCACTGGAAGTGTTCACTGTGTTGCCAGTGCAGAGTTCAGCTGCACTGGAAGTGTTCACTGCGTTGCCTGTGCGGAGTTCAGCTGCACTGGAAGTGTTCACTGTGTTGCCAGTGCAGAGTTCAGCTGCACTGGAAGTGTTCACTGTGTTGCCCGTGCTCAGTTAATGCAGAGAGTGGTCAGAATATCAAACTTCTTTCCCTGGGGAGTAGAGTAGTTAAAGTGCATTCAAGGAAATGAAGTAGCCAATAGTGAGAAAAGGAGAAACTAAGAGCTGTTAAGGTGAATTGAGAGGCTTACGTGGAGCCTGGTTTCAATTGTCAGGCTATTGGGATATGTGATCTTACAGCCATGCTGTAAATTCTAGAAAACTTAATGCAAAATAAAACACAAAATACTACCATCCATCTTAAATCATTGCATCGACACAACAGCCCACCAAAGATAGCCACTGGCATTGCTGTTCATGGACCCAGTCCAGCTATGTGCTTCCATCTCTGCAACATTATATGAAATGTATTGTTATTTTATCATCTCCCATGGTGGTGTTCACATGTCACAGGTTTAAAACCAGTCACAAAAAGACAGTTGCCACTAAATCAGCTGCTCATTTTCACACCACGTCTGAACTGCTCACTCACAGCTCCCTGAGAAACTGCTGCAAGCCCCCAGAACCACTTCTTACAGATTTATTAGCGTTAACATTCTGCGCTTACTGTTAGGATGATTTACATCTGTAGTTTATGGTTCTAGCAGGCATATAGGAGTAAATTGTAAAATGTGTTATCTTTCCCTGGTAGTGAAGTAGTAATAACCTAACGACCTGTAGTTACAGAATAAATCTCCGAGATAATATGAAGATTGCAGTCAGTTCAGGTGAGTGTATCTGGAATGACGTGAAGGGCAAGTTTACACACACAGAGTGGTTGATATCTGAAAAACACTGCCAGAATGGTGGAATCAGATATGATCACTATGTTTAAAGAGGCATTCAGGCAAACACTCAGACAGGCAAAGCGTAGACGATACAACCTAATGCAGGTAAATAGGATTAAAAAGGTTGGAATGGATGTGTTGGCAAGGATCTGTTTCTGTGCTATGTAACGAGCTGAACCTCAGTGTTGCTATGTAGTGCATTATTTGTTGTGCTAAGCTCTGACTGTGTGTGCTATTCTGTAGAGGTAGAGTTGCCAAAGCCATTTAACACTCTAGCATCAGACGGATATAAAAGTCACACCTTAGTCAGGAGAAATGAGGGAGAGGTGGCCAAGAGGAAGGTGGGTCCTAAGGAGCGGGTCAGATGAAGTGAAGACAAGGACAAATGGGAGTCAAAGTCAGGTGGGGCAGTGCTAGGTAGACCCTGAAGATGGTAAGGTCTCGGTTAAGTAGGACTGGGAGTTTTCTGGATGGGAGATCTAGCATAGTAAGCTTTAGAGACTAAAGTGCTAAATATGGTTCAGAGATCTTTCAAGGCACAAAAGACCTCAAGGAATAAGGGCAGAGAGCAGGGACACACAACTGAGATAGATAATCAGCGTGGTCATATTGACTGGTGGAATAGATTGTAGGAGTGAATAATCTTCTCCCACATGTTTTTATAAATGTCTGATCTAAAGCAGAGATCCTTGGTCTGTCTATATGGGTTACGTTTTTGTTACGACTTATGAAATAGGAAATCTGCAGGTCAGCTAGCCAATAATATAAAAGTTTTTCCGATAAATAAAGAGTAAAAGAGGTGAGAGTTGTTATTGGACTTCTGTAAAATGATGCTGGAGAGATTGTAATGGGGGATAAAGAAATGGCAGACAAACTTAATAAGAATTTTGCATCTCTCTTCACTGTGGAAGACACAGCAGCGTGCCAGAAATTCAAGAGTGTTGGGGGCAGAAGTGAGTGCAGTTGCTATTACTAAGGAGAAGGTGTTTGGGAAGCTGAAAGGTCAGAAGGTAGATAACTCACCTGGACCAGATAGACTACACCCCAGGGTTCTGAAAGAGGTATCTGAAGAGATTGTGGGGGCATTACTTGTCATCTTTCAAGAATCACTAGATTTTACAATGGTTCTGGAAGACTGGAAGATTGCAAATGTCACTCCACTCTTTAAGAAGAGAAGAAGGCAGAAGAAAGGAAACTATCAGCCAGTTTCCCTGGCTTCAGTGGTTGGGAAGGTGCTGGAGTGTATTACTAAGGATGAGATTTTGGGGGTCACGTCATAAAGTCGGCAAAGTCAGCATGGTTTCCTTAAGGGGAAACCTTGTCTGACAAATCTGATAGAATCCTTTGAGGAAATAACAGGCAGGATAGACAAAGAAGAATCAGTAGATGTTACCTACTTGGATTTTCAGAAGACTTTTGACAAGGTGCAATGCATCATTCTCTGCAACTTCTGCTATCTCCAAAGGGATCCTACCACCAAACATATCTTTACCTCCCCCCCCCTCTGCTTTCTGCAAGGATCACTCCCCTTGTGATTCCCTTGTTCATTCATTCTTCCCAGCATTTATCCCTGCAAACAGCCAAAGAGCTTCATCTGCCCATTCAGCTCCTCCCTCACTTCCATTCAGGGCCGCAGGTGAGGCAACACTTCACCTGCGAGTCTGTTGGGGTCATCTACTGTGTCTGGTGCTCCTGATGCGGCCTCCTCTTCATTGGTGTGACACACCATAAATTAGAGAACCACTTCTTTGAGCACCTCCGCTCCATCAGCAAAAGTGGAATTTCCAGGTTGCGAAATATTTTAATTCCCATTCCCCTTCCACGTGTCAGTCCATGGCCTCCTCTTTTGCCACAACGAGGCCACACTCAGGGTGGAGGAGCAACATCTTATATACTGTCTGTTTGGCTTCCAACATAATGGCATAAATATTGATTTTTCCCTTCCGGTAAAAAAAAATTTCCTTCCCCTCCCCTTTTCTTCTATTCCCCACTATGACCTCTTGCATCTCCTCACCTGCCTATTACCTCCCCCTGGGCCCCCTCCTCCTTTCCTTTTTCCAATGGTCCACTCTCCTATCAGATTCCTTCCTCTCCAGCCCTTTACCATTCCTACCCACTTGGCTTCACCTATCGTTTTTTAGCTATCCTCCTTCCCCTCCCCCCTTTTATTCTGTCATCTTCTCCCTTCCTTTCCAGCCCTTTACCATTCCTACCCACCTGGCTTCAATTAACAATTACAGCACGGAAACAGGCCATCTCGGCCCTTCTAGTAAAGTTCACCTATCATCTTTTAGCTATCCTCCTTCCCCTCCCCCCTTTTATTCTGTCATCTTCTCCCTCCCTTTCCAGTCCTGAAGATGGGCCTCAGACCCAAATGTTGACTGTTTATCCGTTTCCACAGATGCTGCCTGACCTGCTGAGTTCCTCCAGCATCTTGTGTGTGTGTGTGTTGTTCTGGATTTCCAGCATCGGCGGACTTTCTCGTGTTTACGATTTGCTGCACGGGGAGGTTGGCTGTCAGTGACCAGTGGTCTATAAGGGGTGGCGTTCGGACCGCTTCCTTTCACAAGTCAAAGATCTGAAAGATGGAATTGATGGCTTTGTGGCCAGATGTGCAGATGAGAGGGCAGGTAGTGTAGAGGAATTGGAGTATGCAGAAGGAAGTAGACAGATTAGGAGCGGGGGGCAAAGGAGCAGCAGATGGAATATAGTGTAGGGAACTGCGTGGCCCTGCACTTTGGTAGAAGGAATAAAGGTGTAGATTATCTTCTGAACAGAAAAATTTCAGAAATCAGAGGTGCAAAGGGACTTGGGAGTCCTTGTTAACTTGCAGGTTGAGGTGGTGGTAAGGAAGGCAAATCTAATATTAGCTTCATTTTTGAGAGGACTATAATATAAAAGCAAGGATGTAATGCTGAAGGCTTTGGTTAGACTGCACTTGGAATACTTTGAGCAGTTTTGGGCCCCTTATATACAAAAAGATGTGCTGGCATTGGAGAGGGTTCAGAGGAATTTCACGAGAATGATTTCAGGAATGAAAGTGTTAATGTATGAAGAGCCTTTGATGGCTCTGGACCTGGAGATTAGAGAATGCAGGGGGATCTCATTGAAACCTATTGACTACTGAAAGGCCCAAATAGAGTGGATGTGGAGAGGATGCTGAGCCTAAGACTGGAGATGGATTAATAATTCAGCCATGATGCAGATTCAAGAAGCAAAACAGACTAATTCTGCTCCTATGTCTTATAGTCTTGTGGTCTTATGTGTATTCCATTAAAGGCTCTAATATTCCTCCCTCCCATCTTCTAATTTTTAACCCTTTAAACTCAGTTTGAAAATATTGATTCTAAAGCTGAATTATGAAAGTTTAAAAATCTATATTTGGTTGAAACTGATTTCCATGTTCTTGTTAAATTTGGCAAACCTGGTTATGGATAAAAACATCGTAGAGAAATTTTACTGTAGGCGTTCACAGAAGGATACAATGACAAATAAGCCACTTACGCTCCTGACATAGAGGAATTTTCATTGCCAAAAAGATGTAGGTGGCTAAAGAGTCATGGAGTGATGTTGAACACAAAGTTTGCCAGGAAAAGGGTAAAAATTCATACAGAGCCTGGTGTCCGGGATGGATTCGATAATAGGACAAGGTGACAGGACAGGTTGGCAGAGCTACAGAAAATGATGGAAATAAACTTGCAATGTATACCAGAAGCAACATAAAACATGGTGTTGCAACTATATCAGGAGTTGGGGGTGTAGCTAAAAGCTATTGTAAGGAACTAATGGTGAAATTGTAATTGAAGATGAAAAAATGTCAGTAATCACACTGAAAGTAAAGGATGTGTATCTGAATATCCCTGACAACAGATAGATCAGAGACTGGGACTTGCCAGAACTGAAAGAATCAAAATAATGCCGATGAGAAAAGCAAGGGAGAGAAGCAAGATAAGCAACCAGGCCCAGACTGTTTTCAGACCAAAATCCAAAGGTGACAAAATTGCTTTTGCTCTAACTATTATATTCCAAAAGTCCTTTCAATTCACAAGCCAATGATGCAATTAATGAAACATTAAAATCCAGATGAGCATTTATTGCTACATCTACTCTGACTAAATAGGAACAGAAATTTATGAATTGACACAGACCACCTGAGCCAGCTGATGTGTCTCAACCGTATCCAAGCCTCATCTCACCCTCCACACCTCAGTCTACCTGTTCCTTTTCCCTCCACCTATCCATCGCAGTCTCCTCTAAAAGCATTTCAGCATATTTTCGCTCCACGCGTTAGTGTGTTGGACATCCTCACCAGTCTATGGATACAAACGTTCTTTAAGAATTCCATACTGCTGACTCTCTTATTATTCTGGCTCCTTTCTTTGGATACAACCTATGCACCTATCAAAGTTTCATGTAATCTTAAAGATTTCTATTGCATTACCCTTCTGCTTTCCTTATCTCAAGATCCAAGTTGTGTGGTCCTCTTCTGGCAAGTAAGATCTCTCAATTTTGCTCTAATGCTGACTACCCTGTATCGTAACACCATTCCGCACCTTGATTCTATATCCACCGATGAGTTCCCAATGATACTCAGCCTCTACACAGCTGGTTCATGGAGGGGAGGGGACCAAGATTACCTACTCATCTTGTCCAAACACTGTGAATAGTTTTGGCATCTGGAAATATCCAAATTGGAACAGTTGATCAAAAGTATGGAAAATTATTTTAAAATTTCTAACAAAATATGGGAAAAAACTTGAAGCTTCTAAAATTGCTCAAAATCATTCAGATAAATTAAAATCATTGAAAGTCCAAAAATAAAACTATAATAGACTGTCACATTAAGGCATAGAATATAAAATAAATATTCTAAGACCATAATCCCAAGCAGCTACTCTCCTCCTCTGAGGTCACAGGAAGTTCTGATCGGATGCAATTTGTTTGACCAGAGTCAACAGGGAAAGGGATTGCTACACTGGTGTATGAAGGCACGGCAACCCAAAAGGGGATTCAATGGCCGAACATGGTTCTTGGAATTGCCTGCGGAAAGCTGATAGAAAATTTGGGAATTCTGTGGGCACCATCTTGAACCTGCTGGCACTTGTGGGCCAGACACCAGCAGTACCACACAGGATCTGAACCAACACCTCTTCCGAAACACGGCATCAGATTTCCGGTTTTGGGTGGCGCTGTAGCTCGTACTTTACTGCAGCGGATGCTGTCACAGTGAAGTAGTTTCCTTATGGAGATTAACTCAAATTCAGGGAAAGGAAGTAGTGATGAGGGAACGTCTAATTCATAATCCAAAGTAGCATTTGTTTTGACAGCTATTCTAAATTTAAAAAAAGAACAGAAAAAGGACATCCTCATTTTATAAAGTGTTGTTTTGTTCTTTTGCTCATTTGCCTGGATTAGCTTTGCTTTGACATTCTTTTAGACTGTCTTTTGTTCCAGACAAGTCTATGGTGAGGATTTATGGAATTTTAACTACAGCTTGGTTTGAATACATCATTCATCTGGAGCAATCACATTGCGAGAAACAACAGCCTAATGTAAATCTCCTTCCGCACCAAAACCTTCATGATTCACACTGATGTCAAATGTGACTGTTTAACGCACTGACTCTTGCTGCTATTAAATGCTTCAAGAATTAATCACTCACATCATGGCTTTTATATCTCCCTGCCTACTGCTGAGACCTACACACAGGAACGGGAGGACCCTGCACTCTGACATGCCTAGCATCACATTCGATTAGGTCATCCAGTCACAAACAAGAGAAAGTCTGCATATGCTGGAAATCTGAGCAGCACACACAAAACGCTGGAGGAACTCAGCAGGCCGGGCAGCATCTGTGGAAAAAAGTAAACAGTCAACATTTCAGGCTGAGACCCTTCGGTTTTCAACTCCATCTGGCCATCAGTATTAACAACTTTAATCAATAAAAACTACCACTTATGATATTCGAATGACCATCCCCATGTCTTCCCCCAACAGGTTGGAGTTCCTGGACACTCTTCTTAGCGCTGATTGATCTGAAGGTGATGGTGTCATGTTTGGACTGTCCTATTTGTGGATGATATTTACCCCATCTACCCTACAGAGTGGTTGGGCCACATCCAGTGACTGCCCTGTTTCAAAGTTTCAATCACAGACATTCAGCTAAAGCATTGGATAACACTTTGGGGTAAGTCTCTAAAATGGCTTCAACAGGGAAATAAGGATTGTCTATTTAAAACAAAGATGCTGCAATTTTTTTTTACCCCTTGTGGGCCATGAGTCCTTGGAAAGGTGCTGCAAGCAGAGGTTTGACTGTATTTACGGCAGAAGTACATAGTTTCTTGATATGCAAAGGAAGTCACTCGGGGTAGATAAGAACGTCAAAGTTGCAATTGGATCAAGTGGCCTACTCCTGCTCCTAATACAGTACCGTACAATTTTTAGGCACATATATATATAGCTAGGGTGCCTTAGACTCTTGCACAGTACTGTGTTTGTCACCCTGGAGCGGAGAACGAGTTTGTAAATCTGGCGGGAGCAATGGATGTTGGGAATGGTGAGGGAGGAACGCCGTGGCTGAGGAGTGCCCAGGGCAAGGGGAGGGTGGTACAGGTGCAGGCACACCCAGCCCTGAGGCACCAGACGAAGTCACTTCATTCCAAACAACTGGTTTATTGATCATTACAGAATGTCTCTCTGGTGCGTCCCACTCCCTCCCCTCTCCCTTCCCCTTCTCCCAACCATGGTTCCCCTCTCCCTGTCCCCTTCCCACTCTCAGTCCACAATAGAGACCCAGATCAGAATCAGGTTGGCACATATATCATGAAATTAAGTGTTTTTGTGGCAGCAGTACAGTGCAAAACATAAAATTATTGCAGTAACTGTGCAGTCTTAGGCACCCTAGCTACCGGTATATATATATATATATATATATATATATATATATATATGTGCCTATGATGTTTGAACTGTATTGTACAGGGAACTGAGTTCTTCGTCACACAGAGATGCATTTGGAATATAAGAACTGTGTCAATGGCAACAAACTCTAGAACTGCACCAAGCCTGTTCTATGATTAGCTTGGGATTATGATGGAAGGTAATGTCATTAGGAGAACTCCACATAATTCACAACCAGCGACATGGGGTTGGGATTTCATTTTAAGAGCCCGATCTGGCGTTCAATAAAATGTGTTACAGGTTTCTTTAAACATAAAATGCCACACTTGGTTTTGTTTGCGGAAACCTACAAGCTGTTAATTTACTATGCTTGCAACACACTTCCCCTTCCTCAACATTAAGCCACTGAGTTCATTCTTAAAATTTCAGATCTTTTACAGTGTCTAACAGGAAGTCTTTGGGGGGGAGGGGAAGAGAGAGAGAGAGAGAGAGAGAGAGGGAGGGAGGGAGGGAGAGAGAGAGAGAACACGCGTGCGTGAGTGTGTGCGTGTGAGTGCATGTGTGCATGTGCATGCATGTGTAGAAGTGTTGCCTGATCAGCTTTAATGCAGATGTTAAGATTAAACCCCCTCTTTCTCAATTTACCAGCAATTATTTCTCGATATTTGTTCCTTTTAATATTTTAAATGCTCTGATGAAATCACAACATTTAACCCATATGCCACACTTCAAGTGTATTATAGGTAAAATAATTCATCACCCAAATAATTTTCTTGAAGCTGCTGCCAATGAGTCAATGCAATTTGCATTTTACTTTTACCTCTGCTCTTTCAAGTTGCCACTAAAGTGATAATAAACCATTCTTGTCTAATCAGTGTTGTTTGCTAACATTCTCTCTGTGCACCTTTCGTTGAGGTGTACAGAATGGTATTAATATTAATTGAATGAAGCTGCTCAGTCAGATTACCTCATGGAACACAGGCCATGTTTGTTCTGAGCATTGAAAAAAAGAGTTAATTATACAAACATATGTTCATAGGAACAGGAACAGTCTATATGGCCCCTTGAACTTTTTCCGCTATTTATTAACATCACAAGTGTATTTATTTCTCCTAGTTTCTTGCAACAGAGAAGGCCATTCAACCCTTCTATTCTACCAGATCTCAGAGCAATGTTATCAATTCCATTTCCCATTTTATTTCCTTACAGTCTATTCCTTCTCTCATTAACTTCCTGATTTTCCTCTTGCTCACTTACACAAGGTGGGCAATTAACAGTGGCCAATTAGCCTGTTTTTGAATGTGGGAGGAACCTGGAACAGTTGGGGATAATCCCACAAGGATACAACGAGAGTGTGCAGATTTTATGTGGCAACTTTTACACCCTCAGGATATCCAACAGGACTTCACAACTTCACCTGCTTGGAGTATGTCAACTCTACAGTAAGCTTGTGCAGAGAAAGATCCAAAGAGCTCATGATCTGATTAAAGGGATAAATATTTTCCAGAACATCAGAGGGAACCCACCCCATCATCTCCCTTGAAGTAGGGGTCTGTGTGGGTGAGTTGGAACCTTGGTCTACTGTCATCTCAGTTGATCAGAAGCAAGTGCAGGATTGACGGTTTTCTAAATTGTCCTGGGCTTTTCGGAACTCCTCTTTCCGAGAGCCTTGGGTGAGTCAGGTATCAGAATGGTCCCAGGACCAATCCCTGACTTGCACTGGGGGGGGGGGAGGGGGGTTGACTCCTGTGCTCCAAGGCTAAAGTTAGGGCCTTAGGAGTGGAGGATGTGTTGGCCATCTAGTTAACTGTGAGCCAGAAAGATAGGAGACTGACCTGACCTCATCCTCCTAGGTCAGGGTCAGCAAGTGCTCTAGGCTGTCTTGACATGGATTCATTGTTGCCTCTGGAACTTCCGACCCAACAACCCTACGGGAGAACCTTCAAGTCAACCATGTTGAGTTTACTGCCATGTGCTGAAGTATGAAGTGCAGGTACAATGTAGATTCCAGCAATACACAGAATATAAATTATACAAGGCAGTGAAGAGAAAAATACATTAGTTTAAAAAAAACAGAGGCAGCCCCATGGTAGTGCAAGAGGTGATCTGTAGTGTTCTGAGGGGTTAGGCTGGCCCACCACCAACTACTTAAGATGCCAAAGGGTGAGCAACAATTGCCTCTCTTGCCTGTCATGCCCCCCCCCCCCCCGAACAAAATGGTTAAAGTATATCACTTGGGAAGAGGTTATCAGTTCCATAGACAATGCTTCTAACCCGAACAGCTGCAGTGGGAGAAATGTGGGAAACGGGAATTCCTGAGCAGTTGATGGTATATGGATTATTCTGTACTTTCCACACAGGTGAGCCGATGATGACCTTAAATGAATCTGGTGACTGGGCAGCGGCCCTGAATGGTTCAACGTGCAAAGCGACCACGTCCCCCACATTCTCGGGCGTTTGCCTGCTCTTGGATTTGAAGCCCTTTTTCATCCTGCTGTATGCGGTGCTGGTGCTTGTGGCTTGCGGCGGCAACCTGCTCCTCCTGGCTCACATCGCCACCACCAAGAAGCTCCACACCACCACAAATTTCCTCATCGGCAACCTGGCCGCCTCCGACCTGGTGATGTGTGTCTTCTGCGTTCCGATGACGGCTTCCTACGCCTTCGAGAGCAGAGGCTGGCTCTTTGGGATCTTCATGTGCTACTTTATAAAGCTGATGCAGTCCACCACCGTCTTTGTATCTGTCTTATCCCTCACTGCCATTGCTGTGGATAGATATGTGGTGGTGGTATATCCCATCCACCGCCGAATTAGACCGCGCTCTTGTGCCTACATCATCATATTAATTTGGATGCTCTCTATGGGGATCTCGATGCCAACTCCCCTGCACACCCAGTACATGAACGTAAACCAGCTGGGATACAACATGGTCATCTGTGAGGAGATTTGGTACGAGCTGGAGAAGCAAAGTCTGTTGTACTCCTGCACCATCTTCCTGTTGTTCTACATGCTCCCACTCTGTGCTGTCTCCATCTCCTACTGTGCCATCTCGTGCCACCTGAAGAAGAGAAAGATTCCGGGTGCTGCCTTGTGCAGCCAGGAGAAGTGGTCAAGGAAGAAAAGGAGGACCTTCTGCATGCTCCTCATTTCCGTCCTCTCCTTTGCACTGTGCTGGATGCCTCTGCAGACGGTGAACCTGATATGGGACATCAACCGGGACCTCATAGACAAGACCTACTTGGGAGTGATCCAGGTATCGTGCCACTTACTCGCCATGAGTTCCACCTGTTACAACCCCTTCATCTATGCGTCACTCCACAACAAGTTCCGGCTGCACCTGAGCAACCTGCTGAGCCGTAGTAAGAAGCAGGGCAGTAGTACCATGTCCAGCCAAGTGTCCCGCTTGAACACCTGCACCTCGGCAGATGTGCCCACCTTCATCAACGGCAACCTGAAGAGGAAGTTCCCTCTGCAATAGGGTGCCTGGTGGGAGCAACTTGGCCAGGCCACTGAAGTTACTGCCTCCCCTCACGAGCTTAGAAGTGGGTCTTCCCCACAGCAGCTCGATAGGCCCTAATGCAGTCCTGCAGTGCTGAGCAGAGATTTCCACTTAGTCCTTCTCCCCACGGGAGCTGGAGGATTTCCAAGGTGGTTTGGAACAGCAGGTGCAATGCTGGTATTTGCTCTGCTGGTTATCAAAATAAGTAATTGCTTTGTCGTCACGGGCGCTTATCCTTTCCACACTGCAGAAGAATACAGCAGCCCATTCTGACCCGAGGCAGCGCACTTCCATCACGAGCCTTCAAAATGCGTGGCAGTGGGAACAGCCACACACACACACACACACACACACAGACTTCCTGAGGCAGGAAAGCATCGTACCTCTTGTGGAATGGCCTTATGGCCTTTATTTGGCCAGTGTATTTCTAGCAGGCCCCTGCTCAGTTCTGACAGGACACGGTGTTTGGGGTGGTTGAAAGGAAGAGATGTGGACCCTGTGCTGATCAATCCTGGTTGGATCCGGTGACAATGTCTGAAGAAAATTGAGGAAGAACAGGATAAAGTTCTTCAGGCAGACATCAGAAGTTTTTAAACATAAGAAAATCCCATCTATCTGTCTTGATTCCAATACCCTTAATGTGCTTGCCTAACATAAATCTATCAGCATTCACATTTGATCAAGTTATGAGCTCGCCTTTTGGAAGAGAGGGTTTCCAGTTATCCATTGGCTTCTAAGAAGGAGTGCTTTCTGATAATAGCCATCAATGGCCAATGACCAAGACAGGGAAGTGAGTCTGACATCACCCACAAGTGGAACTGAAAACAAAGCAAAACCAGCTTTGGTCTGGATTGAGTGAGGATATCAGAAATAGAAGCTGGAATAGTCCTTCAGACCTGCTTCACCATTGATCAAGGCAGTGGCTGAGACAGTTATGGCAAATGCCACATCAGTCAATGCAGACCAATATATCGTACTGGAAGGGAACTGGATTCAAACTATTGAGTGAGACTCGATATACACTCTGGGTTCCCCCACATGGAATAACCACATCTGGCAGTGAGAGGAGGTGAATAGAAAGCCTCCAGTTGATCAGAATATCCTGGCCCCAGCCACATGACAAACTTTCCAGACCTCCAGCTTGCCATCTCCAGCATCCCCGTGACACACTGCAGCAACACAGAGGAAGATCCCCAAAGCTTATGCCAAACAGGTTTCTTTTAATGATATGAGATTCTGATGATGCTGGAATTCTTGAGCAACGCACACAAACTGCTGGAGGAACTCGTCAGTTTGGGCATGGAGGGGAGTGAACAGTCAATGTTTCGGGCCAAAGTCCTTCATCTGACAGTACTGGTGAAGGGGTCTCGGACTGAAATTTCGACTGCTTACCCCTCCAAAAATTTTGCCTTACCCGCTGAGTTCCTCCAGTATTGGCGTGCGTTCTTTAAGACAAAATCATTGAACGCTTGTGCTGTTGGATTTAGGAATAAAAGGTGGCTGAAGGTTCAGCTGTCTATCAGGGAATAAAGTATCTGCTTTCTTGATGATAGCCCCCCTAATTGACCAACCTCAGGAGAGTGGAGGTTATAGTAGAAACAAGGAGCGCGATCCAGAAGCATGTCCATCACAAGTGGCACAAAGAACTCCACAGCTTGACATTCACTCTCCATCTCAAGAATTCTGTAAAAATATATTTGCAAGTAGTACGGTAGACTTCTCAATTGCCTTATGTATCAGAGATGGGTTTCACCAAAAGTAAAGTGAATGTTGTAACAGTTGGATAAAATGAGGTTCTAAAGCTAGCGTCCTAACTATAATTCGGAAGCCATTCTTTACATTTGGAAATTCCATGTCAGACGGCTGTACGAGGAAGCTGGTAGGATGGAAATAATGTGTTGTCAACCAGTTAGCGTAACACCAATGTTGAAAAATGTTCTGGAGTCTACTTGTTACAGTAGAATGACTGAATACAAAGAGATATCAATAGAATGGGTAAATCCCTGGCAAATGGATTTCAATGTGGGGTTACACTCTAGACCTGAAAAGGACTAATCCAAATGGAAATCACAATAAAGCAGATGCTAAAACATTGAAATAAAAACAGAAATATGGAGTAGGTAAGGCAGCATTTGTAGAAAGGGAAATAAAAAGAAATTTTGCACAGATCTATAAGATATTCCTTAAGTTGAACATATTTCTGTGCCTTGATATGGGACTTTTCAAGGAATCCCAGGCCAGGTTATGCTCATGAAAGGAGAAAACCTGAGCCAGTATTAAATATGGATGACCTGTAACAGAAATGGCCGGTTCACATTTTTTTCTCCTTCTTACTGCTCTCATTAACTAAGTGACTTCATCTATTGTAACCCTGGCGTCAATTCTGTAAATTTCCCCTTGGTCTTCTCCGTCACTCATCTGTGTCTGCAGCTAAAATTCGTTGCAGTTTTCCTAGTTCTGATGTAGGGTCTTTGACATGAAAACTAATCACATGGGTGTAATTGTGTGGCTCGGGCTCATTGGGCTGGAAGAGCCTGTTATCGAGCTGCATTCCTAATAAAATAAATGTATCATGGCCACAGCTAGAAGCCGTTCAGCCTATAAGCTCCACACCAGTTCCCCATGAGCAATCCCATTGTGGGAAGCTTGCTCCATTTTCCATGTTCCCATAGACACACACTTGAAGTGGGATCAAAGTGAGCAATGCGCTCCATTTCATTTGAAGCATTTGTTAATCTATTTGATGTAATGATCCATACTCTTCGAGAGCTTACAGATGAGATCAGTCTGACACCTGTAGAGTATTCCACTTCAAAGTCATCTGGTTAAGCTGCTGCTCTTAACTTTTACAGGTTGCGTCCGTTTGACTATTTTTAATAAACTGTGGTGTTAATAATGTACCTGTGATTTTGTGTTTGTTGTAACATGCATATTTATCATTGTACTTTATATTTTATTAATGGCAAAGCAAGCTCATTTAATCTAGAACACCGCCGTGTGATGTATTAGAGACTGCTTTCATTATCCCAAAATAAATAAGTATCATGAGAGCTTGTTAATATCAGCAGTGGCTTATTTTATTAGATTGCCACACGCAACATAATATAAGAAATAATCCTTTGCTGTATGATTAATTCAGGACCCTGGATAAACCTAGTCAATAAATGGAAACTTCCGCCCATCCTGCGGTGTCTAAACCGATACGCCGAGCAGCCGAAGCAAGTGAGCAAAGAGCGATGTTACCAGCACAGACCACAATGATAAAGCCACAAACGGGAGGTTCATTGGGTAACATGGTGGGGAGAGCCTGTCCTGCACAATTTAAAGAAATGGCGTTGAACAAGACATGTATTTATTATCACACAGAAGGAGGCCATTCAGCCCACTGGGCGCATCTCAACTCACACAAGACACCATTCTTTCCCTCTCTCCTGCTTTTGAACCCCGCCTGGTTCCCTTGGCTGCATAAGTCTAAGAAATACACACTCCAGTCCCGCCAAACCCGTGAGGCCGAGTCGGAGTCCTGGTTTGTGCGGATGCTGTGTAATTTATTACCGTGTTACAACTCGGTGCCAAGAAACAACAGAAATGCATACGATTAAAGGGATTATGTTTATAAATCTTAACTAAAGGATTAGTAAAGAAAAAAAAAGGCCCATTATAATTAAACAGTCAAATGTGCACAATGCGGAGCTCAACTCTTCCAAAAGTCACACATATTCGCCAGTCCTCAGTAGACTCCAGCACCTCGATCCATCGAGTCACGGTCCCCCACCAGGTCGAATCCTACAACCAGTTCTCTCCAACGTCTTCTCTCTTCCTCTCCTGCCGAAAAAACGACCCAGCTCACACTGGTGTCAGCCACACAGCACAAAAATTTACTCCCCCGATTGGACGGCTCACATTCCAAAGCACCCGTTATCTCGAACCATAACCCCAACACTGCTTCTACCGAAAGACCATTGCGTTCGTTCGCAGTGAAACCTTTCCCAGGGTGGTACACTTGCCTTTTAATTCCCTTTTGATTCTTTGTGCCATTCACCTACACCAGGGGCAATTGACAGTGGCCAATTAACCCAGCAACCCGTACGTCTTTGGGATGTAAAGCAAACCTGCTTGGCCGTGGGGAGAAGTGAATGTGCAGACTCCAGCTGTATCACCCACTGCGGAAGGAGATTTTACTATGTAAAAGGCTGTCACTTCAACTGTTAGCAAACTGTATGCAGACAGACTAGAATTACTCTGATGGGGATTTTTCTTTCCTGCAGTGCTTTGCCCTTGCTCCTTTTCCTCAGCCATGCTGTTTCATCTTTAAAAACCAGTGGATGAACGAGCCTTCAATAACACACAAAAAATTCCCTCACCATCCCCTCTTCTTTTATTCCCCACTCAGGTGTCTTACCTCTTCTCACCTGCCTATCACCTCTTCCTCATCCTTCCCTTTCTCCTACGGTCCACTGTCCTCTCCAACCCTTTATCTTTTCTACCCACCTGGCTTCACCTGTCACCTTCTAGCTTGTTGTCCTTTGCCCCCGCCCCCACCTTTTTATTCTGGCATCTTCCCAGTCCTGAAGAAGGGTCTTGGCCTGAAATGTTGACTGTTTCCATGGTGTCTGACCTGCTGATTTCCTCCAGCATTCTGTGTGCAGTGCTCTGGACTCCCAGTGTCTGCAGACTTCCTCATGTTTATGATTTACATTTGTCTGCATATTCTCCTTTTAATTATGGACATGGGAATTGACAGGAACTTTTCAAGACTGCTGTAGTATTTATTTTTAAAACAGGTCACAACAGCTGAAGTAGCACAGCACCCAATATCCAGAGTAAAACCTCACTCTAGAATGGGAGACCCAGTGGGTAGAGCCATTCCAAAAGAGGAAAAGCAGAACCCACTCCTTATCAGGCATCCACCACCTACAGGGTACATGTGTGAAAGGGCACAATTACAATTACAAACGCTTTGGGTTTGGCCCTGAGTCTTGGTAGATAGGAGAGTTATCAGGGCTTCAGGGAGACTTTAACTCTCAACCACTTCAGGCTGGGAGTGCCAGTGGAGCGGTTTGTCAAATTCGGGCTGTAAGCTGGAAATGTGAGTAGACTTGGTGCCATTAATGTGTGATTAGTTTTATTAGATTGCCACACATGGTGACAATATATTATCATCTCTCCTCTATTGGGACAAGGCCAACCCCAGCGTGAAGAATGTTCACAACAAAGTGATTCTGCTTGATGGGCGCCTCACCCTGCGCCCTCCACCACAGGCAAACACTGGCTGCAGTCAGTCCACTGTGGTTACTCACCCCCCCCCCCCCCCGCTCAGGGAGGGGCACTCCTGATCAGAACCAGCAGGAGGCTGAAGAACAACCAGGGCATCCTTGTCTGTCAGCCACACCTCAACTGTCGGTTCAGAGGTAGCACTGTTACTGGAAGTGGTTTGGTGAACACTGCCCTTGTAACATTGCCTGCTACAAAAATGTGGATGAGGCCACATTTGGAATATTGTGTTCAGTTTTGGAAAGGTTGTATTTATTTATTCAGAGGTACAGTGTGGAATAGGCCCTTCTGTCCTTCGAGCCACCCCCGATTCAACCCTAGCCTAATCACAGGACGCCTCCGAGGACCACAATCTAGTCATTGGGTTAGGAGACTTGCGTGCTTCGATGACCCGGAGAGCTATGGTGGCTGGAGTCACGGCTTTATGCATTGGTTCTGCGTAGGGTCAACTCATGCCGGACAGGTCAAAGGGCAGAGGGCAGTCCTCCAGGTTCTGGGGTTCAGCTCAGGGTTAGCAACCCTGACTGGTAAAACAACTTTGTAATGGAAAAAGCATTTAACAATCCTTCTACAACTGAGCATGATGGATGGTGTTCCTGAGTCGCTATTCGGGACTTGCCTGACTGACAGTGGTGAAAACTGGGAGGAAGTTACCGACACGATGAAGGAAGTCCTGAACACCGCCAGAGGTGGAGGAGCTTCATTGCTGCCATAAACGCCAGCAGTGTGACAGGCAGTAAGAGTCATCATGGGACAGTTTATAAAGACCAACACAGCTACCAACAGGTATGTCTTTGGACTATGGGAACACCCAGAGGAAACCCACGTGGTCACAGGGAGATGTCACCTAGATGTCATTAAGCTGGAGGAGATTTTTGAGTTGCTGGGTCTTGAGGGACAGACTAATGGAGAGAGGCTGAGCAGGCTGGGAATCCCATCATTGGAACACAGAAGAATGGGTGGTGATCTGTTTGAGGTGTGCAAGATGATGAGGGGCATTGATAGGGTGAATGTGCACAGTCTCTTTGCCAGGAATGGGGAATCAAGAACTAGAGGGCATCGGTTTACAGTGAGAGGAAGAGAGACTTAATAAGAGATTGAGGGGCAGCTACACCACCCACAGAGCAGTATGGAATGAGGCACCAGAGGAAGTGGTTGAGGGAGGTACATTAACAACATTTAAATCAAGCTGGACAGGTACATCGACAGGCAAGATTTAGAGCAGGGGTTCCCACCCTTTTTTATGTCATGGACCAAAACCATTAGGCAAGGGGTCCGTGCACCACAGTGTGGGAACCCATGGCTTAGAGGGATGTGGGCCAAATACAAATTGAATAGCTTAGATACAAATTGATGCCCTTTGTAATACTATGTTCCTGTGCTGCCCCTGTTCAGTGCCTCTGTGCCATACTCCTTCAGCCCCTGTACAATGCAGCTGTACTGCATCCCAAAGGAGGCATTAATCTGTGCAGAATCTCCTGGCAGCATAAAGAAAGAGGTTCTTCCAACAGGACTGGCCAATGTTTGTTCTGCAACTTGCACCAGCCTGTGGGGTCTCGTTGTGTGCACATTGACTGATGTCACAGAGCCACTCAGCCCATCTCACTCATGCTGACCAGCAATCACCCATCCAAATTAGTCCATCTCTTGGCCCACAGGCATCTATGCCCGGACAATTGAAGTGTCCAGGATGTGTTCCCTTTGCTGGAAAAAGTGGCTGTACTTCGTAAAGTTCCTGTCCCAGGGCTGTGAAGGAAGCCATATAAATCAAATTATTTTTCACCAAACCTAGTGACAGAACCTGAGAAAATTCTGCCTCTCACACCTTCTCTACTTCAGCAGCACAGCAGTGGAAGCTGCAGTTTTAAACTCCTGGGAGTGTTCATCTCTCCTGGAACACATCTTACACAATCAGGAAACCTTACCAATGCCTCTACCTGTAGAGGAGGCTGCAGAGAGCCGGACTGTGCACATCTATCCTCACCTCATTCTACAGCTGTGCAGCCTCCTCACAGGCTGCATCACTACATGGCAAGGAGACTGCACAGGCTCTATGACACACCGCTGACACCAAGGACAAATATACAGAAAGCTGACGGAGAAGGGTCAGTATCACTAGGAAGGATTTCACCCAACCTGCCCATGAATCGTTCGTCCCGTTCCCGTCAGGGAGGAGGCTATCCAGCATCCACACCAGGACCATCACACTCAGAAACAGTCACTTTCCCCAAGCAGTGAGGTTGATCAACACCTCCACCCACCACCAGTACTTTATCATTTCCTGACACCCCTGTGCTTAGGGTCACTTTATGGACATACAATCAATCTATAAGCTATCTTGGGTATCATATTTATTATTATTATTGTGTTCTCTATCTTGTATTTTTTTTGTACTGCATCCAATCCAGAGTAACAATTATTTTGTTCTCCTATACACTTGTGTACTGAAAGTAACATTGAGAAGCCTGGCTTCACCTGACAGTATCTCACGTTCTGGTTAGTGGGATCAGCACTTGCTGCTCACTCCCTCCTCTCCGACTCACGTGGCCAAGGTTATAACTTCCCCATCAAACGTTCCCTTCCCAACATCTAAACCATAAAGTCTGACCCCAAGGGAAAATAATGATAAAGATAGCAAAAGCTAAGCAGAGGGCAGGAATGAAAGATTGGTAGTGCTTCTCTGGTTACAGTGGGTTGTCAGGGAGATGTAGAGATATAACATGAGGAAAGCATGCAGTAAAAGCAGTGTCTCATTCACAGCAGAGCTAGCGTGCCCAGAAACCCAGCTGACTCACATTTACATCACACAATGCCAAATCTGTAGACCAAGGCCACTCTGATCCTGGTTCGTGAATGCTCAGGCCAATGGTTTACAGCTGCATGAATCAGCCATCGCTCTGGGCAGGACACTTTTACACAGCTAGAAAACCGTGCAGCACTTTAAAGGTTTTTGTAAATCTGCATACTATGACCATTCAGAATAAAAATAGAAAATACACATACTTTTGATTTTATTTATTAATTGAACAGTATAATGAAATACGATAAAATCTTCCCTGTTTTGTAAACTTTTTCTTGTCTGTCTTTATTACAAATCCATTGTCTATAAACGCTGTCCAGATTAATTTCGCATCCAGATGAAAAATACAACTTAATCCTCATTAGATCATCCAAATATTCCACTTCCGGTCTGTTTCCGGATTTACCCTTGATTGAATTGCAGATGACACAAAGCTGGGTGGCAGTGTGAAATATGAGGAGGATGTTAGGAGAGTGCAGGGTGACTTGGACAGGTTGGGTGAGTGGGCAGATGCATGGCAGATGCAGTTTAATGTGGATAACTGTGAGGTTATCCACTTTGGTGGCAAGAACAGGAAGGCAGATTACTATCTGAATGGTGTCAAGTTAGGAAAGGGGGAAGTACAACAAGATCTAGGTGTTCTTGTACATCAGTCACTGAAAGTAAGCATGCAGGTACAGCAGGCAGCAAAGAAAGCTAATGGCATGTTGGCCTTCATAACAAGGGGAGTTGAGTATAGGAGCAAAGAGGTCCTTCTGCCGCTGTACAGGGCCCTGGTGAGACCCCATCTGGAGTATTGTGTGCAGTTTTGGTCTCCAAATTTGAGGAAGGACATTCTTGCTATTGAGGGAGTGCAGCGTAGGTTCACGAGGTTGATTCCCGGGATGGCAGGACAGTCATATGTTGAAAGATTGGAGCGACTGAGCTTGTATACACTGGAATTTAGAAGGATGAGAGGGGATCTGATTGAAACATATAAGATTATTAAGGGATTGGACACGCTAGAGGCAGGAAACATGTTCCCGATGTTGGGGGGGGGGGTCCAGAACCAGAGGCCACAGTTTAAGAATAAGGGGTAGGCCATTTAGAACAGAGTTGAGGAAAAACTTTTTCACCCAGAGAGTTGTGGATCTGTGGAATGCTCTGCCTCAGAAGGCAGTGGAGGCCAATTCTCTAGATGCTTTCAAGAGAGAGTTAGATGGAGCTCTTAAAGATAGCTGAGTCAAGGGATATGGGGAGAAGGCAGGAACCGGGGTACTGATTGTGTATGATCAGCCATGATCACAGTGAATGGCGGTGCTGGCTAGAAGGGCCGAATGGCCTACTCCTGCACCTATTGTCTGTTGAATTTATAAGACTGAATCCACGTTTGCAGACAGCACCAGAAGCTTCAAGTTGTCTTCAAAGTCTCCATTTCTAAGCACAAAGTTCAACAAATCAGTGAATGTTTTAATTGAACCAGTCTCGACTTTCTCAGAAATGACAAATTTGAAATCACAACATTGCTGCGATATTTTTGAGGCAATGATTGCATTGCAGTTTGTAATAGTAGCTGAGTATTCTTTTGTCAGTTGTACAACATTCTCTTTTCTAAATTCAAAATTGGTTGCAATAGCAGCAGTGTTAGAATCTTCCCATTCTCTTAACTCAGCATCAGGAAATCTATTATCCAAGTGATTACACACACCTTGAATGAATTGAATAACAGGCACAGTACCGACGTCAGAACTCAAGCAGGTCTTACTCTTGCCTGGAACACGGACAGAATGCTGAAGGAGGTCAGGCAGCATCTGTGGAAATTAATAAACAGTCAGCTTTTTGGGCTGAGACCCTCACAGTGTAGGCACCGTGAATCCCTCAGCAAGTTCTGGCCTTGTACATTCCGAATGAATGTGCACCATCTCCACATTTACACAGCCAGAAAGATTTGGCGTAACGTTCATGGGAGCTTTTTTCTGTTCCTTTACCTATCACCAACATTAAATGTCTAACTGTGGCAACCCACTTCCTAGCGCACTCGAACCGGCTCACAATTAGCCAGCGCGCAGGCACAGAGGCCAGGTCCGCAACAAAGGGAAAAAAGCCTGCGGGGGTTTGTGAGTACGTGTCCCTTAGAGCATCCGCGCCCGGGGAGGGCGGGATGGGGGAGGCTTTAAAGCAAGGCTGTGAAGTTCGAATAAAATCATCTTTAATTGCAGTTTACCGACTCCGTGTCATTATTTTAGCGCTGCGTGTAGCACACCGCTACATAACAGCAATTACCCCTGAAAGGGGTGGAGGCAAGTGTCGACCTCTGGGGTTGGATTGGAGTCGCATTCGGGTCAGAGTGGGTAAGGACAGTGGATTACACCTCTGGGCAGACATTAGTGAGGGACATGTTCACCATCACCGAGAGTTGCATTAATTGCTTATGAATATAACTCTAGGAATTTAAATCCCCCAGCTTCTATTGTGTGATTCAAACTCTGCGTGAAAGTCTGATGAAACCTTAGTTCTCTCAGAGACAGATTGGGGTAGCCCAGCTTCGCTGTGACACGGAGAGGTGGTTGAGTGTGAGTGGAGGTGCTGAACCTGTATTGTGGGAATGCACTACAGCCCTGTGATCCTGACTTCCCAGCATGCATCGCTTCACTCGGCCCAGTGCTGCCTCACCAATGCTCTGCTTATTCATTTTGCCTTCTCTGCTGTAGTCATGAAACCTATGCTAAACGATCGGTGTGAGTCCTCAGCATCAGTGAATCCGATGCCAAAGACCTGCTCAGAAACTGCCATTATGTGAGCTGGCCTGACTACACCAGGGGAGGTACCTGGTATTTACAGCTGGCATCTACAGCAGAGGGCATGCTAAGTTATGGAGCTAGTAGAGCCTGACAACTCTATTTCAATGCTTGTTACAGACTTTGGGATATCCTGTGGGGATATACGAGGGGTGATTGATATGTTCATGGCCTAAGGTAGAAGGAGTCAGTTTTAGAAAACCTAGCACATTTATTTTTCAACATAGTTCCCTCTTACATTTACACACTTAGTCCAGCGGTCGTGGAGCACACGGATCTTGGACCTCCAGAAAGTGTCCACAGATGGGTGATTGATAAGTTCGTGGCCTAAGGTAGAAGGAGATGAGTTATACAGCTCTCGTTACATGCACATGCAGGTCAACTCTTTGAGTGATTATACAGTAAGTTTGAAGTTAATAACTCATCTCCTTCTACCTTAGGCCACAAACTTATCAATCACCCCTCGTATGAGGTGTTATATAAATGCAGCCTTTTTAAATATTAAAAACCTTTTTCCTTTACTTAATCGTGTCCTTGTTAGTATTTTTCTTTAAAGATTTTATTTCTCCTTAGCATTTATATTAGTTGAAAATTATGATATATTTATTTCAAATCTGTACTTTAATTAGTATATTTTTCTTTAGGGATTTTATTTCTGCTTAGTATGTATAGCTATTGAAAATTGTGATGTATTTCTTTCAATTCTGTCATTTAATTAGTATTTTCCTTGAGAAATTTTATTTCTCTTTAGTATGTATGTTTATTGAAAGTTGTGATGTATTTCTTTCAATTATGTTCTTTAATTAGTATTTTTCTTCAGAGATTTTCTTTATCCTTAGTGGATAAGAAATGAGGACCTCAAGTTATGAATGTGCCTTACTAGATAAAGTTGAGGTATAGTCCTGTGTAAAAGTCTTAGGCTCACACACACACACACACACACACACACACACACACAGACACACACACACACACACACACACTCACTCTCTTTTGGCACCGTACTATATTTGTCAATGTGGGGCAGAGAGCTAGTCTGTAAATCTGGCAGGAACAAAGGATGTTGGGAATGGTGAGGGTCGAGCGCCGCAGGAGGGGTGTGGCACAGCTGGCAGAGAAGGAGTGCCAGGGACAAGGCTGGTGCAGGAGCAGACACACCCATCCCAGAGGCCCCAAGACAAGGTCACTTGATTCCAAACAGTTGGTTTATTGATCATTACAGAATATCTCTCTGATGCTTCCCACTCTCTCCCTTCTCCCTTCCCCTGTTCCCAACCATGCTTCCCCTCTCCCTGTCCGCTTCCCACTCTCAGTCCACAATAGAGACCCAGATCAGAATCGGGAAAGATGTGGCAGACGGGCCACAGAGCATGGAAACAGGCTCTTCAGCCCAACACGTCCGCTCAGGTAAACCTCTCCCAACCCTGTACCTATCTAAAAGGCAAGAATAATGGCGGGGTGAGGGGTCCTTAGTACAAGTATCGCTGCAGAACAATGGGTGTACAGTGGATGATTGCAATGCAGCTGAAGGACACGGAGGTGAGACGGTAGGTGCCTCTCTCAGTCTTTAATCTCAAGCCCTTCATTAGCGACGCACTCTGCGACTTACACCACAATCTTTCTCTTCACTCTATCATTGAAAACATTTGAACATAAGTGCCAGAAAAAGGCAGTCTTGTCCAGGAGACAGCGAGACGTCCCATGGACCTTTGAGCTCCTCGGAATAAATGGGTTGTCTAGGACTGGAGAGAAGCTTGATAGCATGACATCTTCACCTCAGCAGAACTCAATGGGTAGCAGAGCATTGAACAGTACAGTACAGGAACAGGCCCTTCAGCCCACAATGTTGTGCTGTCCTGATGAAACTAGCATTTAAACACCCAACCAAACAGATCTCTTCTGCTGCTAAATGTCCAGATCCCTTCATTCTAGGCACATTCATATGCCCATTTAAGAGCTTAAATGCCTTCATTATATTTGCCTTCACTACCACCCTAGGCAACGCACTCCAGGTAGCACTACTTTCAGTGTAAAAAAAATTGCCCCAAACATCACGTTTAAATTTACCCCTCCCTCTACTTCTTAAATGCATGCCCTCTAATATTACCTCTGGGAATAAGATACTGTCTGTCCACTCTATCTATGTCTCTCATAATCTATCAGATCTCCCCTCGGCCTCCACCGCTCCAGAGAAAACTATTCTAGTGTGTCCAACCTCTCACTGTAGCACAGGCCTGTAATCCAGGCACCATCCTGGTAAACATTCCAAAGCCCCCACATCCTTCCGCGCTCCAGTGGAGGCCCGACTAGAGTTTTATAAAACTGCAGCACAACTCCCTGACCCTTGAACTCGACGTCTCGGCTGTGTGGCAACGGGCCCAGACTCTGCCCCTGAACTCCAGAGGAAGTGGTTCAGGCATTTAAAAGGTATTTGGACTGGCACGTGGACAGGAAAAGGTTCAGAGGGATAAGAGCCAAATGTGGGTTAATGGGATGGGCTAAGATGGGAATCTTGGTCAGCAGATGGATTCGGGTCTATGACTCTCCAGAGAGGCACACGCTGTACATGACAGGGACATCTACATTTATTACAATACAAAGGGAAGTCAGTTGGGTCTCTATCAGCACCCAGTGAGTGATTCCATCAGTACCATCCAGCAAAGCAGATCCCCACCCTCCAGCATGCCATCTACTCACAGCTAGCATCAAGCTGGAAGTACAGAAGCTGCACACTAGTAGGCTGAAGAACAGCTACTTCCCGTCAACCACTTGGTTTGTGAACCAACTGGCACAATTTCGAATCACTACAGTTTAACAGCATAATGACGACTTTGATCACTTTGCACTAAAATATACTCTGCTGGTGTTCTCCCTTGTAAACGTTGTGCATAATTTATATTTAATTTATCCTTTCCTTGTGATGCTGCTGCAAGTAGGTTTTTCACGGGCTTGTGCAGGCGACAATAAACTCGACTTTGACTTTGGTTACTGGAGGTGAATCAGCCTGCCTCCTGCAGGGCGTCCTCAGGCCAGTGCCCCGGACCCAGCCACCTTCAGCTGCCCCGTCAGTGACTTTCCTCCCTTCATCAGGCCAGGAGTGTGGCCATTATGATTGCATAGCATTTAGTTTATTCCCCCGTGACAACCCTGTTATTTTTGCACATTTCCTCAATCTGATTACCGTAGATTCCGGACTACAGAGCGCACCTGATTAAAAGCCGCTGGCTCTAATTTTAGAAATAAAATCAATTTTTTAATTGTAAAGGCCGCATCGGATTTTAGGCCGCACCGGATTTTAGGCCGCACCGGATTTTCGGCCGCAGGTGTCCCACGTTGTAATATGAGATATTTACACAGAAAGATATTACACGTGAGGATTTTTTTAACTTTTAATTAAATCCATATGGTAACAAAAACAAATACCTATTGCAAATGCTTTTTTTCGAACCGTGCCCGTACGCGGCTACTTTTAAATATACGTTGCGTATACTTCTTTACTGAACAACATTCCAATATCTCCTAACGACTGGTAAAAAAATATATATATTGCAGCCTACCAGGAAAAGTTATTGATCACCTTTAACTTAAAAGCAAAGTTCGCTCAGATCCAAAGCCGCTCGCGTAATGCGCTCCCCCCCTCCTTTCCGTTTATCGCAAACCGGCATTTTCCCACAAGACACCGCGAAACCGGGTGTGACGTCATAGCATCCCGCGATGTAGTACAGAAAACAAATATAGTTTAAACTAAGTAGGCAGCACAATGCTTTTCTTCGAGTGTTTTCCATGTTGATGAGGGTGAGTACAAATGACTGATTTACAATAATTTAATTGTGAAAGTGCGCTTGATTTATCGTACAATTTCATTGGACCTCTGTGAACTACTCATCAATTTTATTGGTCTACTGTTATGAGGCAAAATGTTTACGAGGCGGCATGAAAAAAATCATGCATTAGCCGCTTCGAATTATTGGCCGCAAAGTTCAAAGCTGTTCAAAATGTGGGAAAAAAGTAGCGGCTTAAAATCCGGAATCTACGGTACATACCTGTTCCTCCCTGTCCTGGTGACTACTGGGGGTCTGTAGTTCAATCCCGTCAGTGTGATTGTACCCCTCCAGTTTGTCTCCCCTGAGTGCAGCTGTGATATTGTCCCTGATTAGTAAAGCAACTCCCCCCACTTTCACCACCTCCTCTACCATTTCTAAAGCTTCAAAAACCTGGTACATTAATCATCCATCCCTGCCCCTCTCGCAACCAAGTAATGGCTACAGCGTTGTCATTCCATGTTCTGATCCAAGCTTCATCACCCTTACCCATAATACTCCCAGCATTAAAATATACGCACTTCAAACTATCCGAGCCATCGTAACCGTTATTTCGATTATGCCTTTCAATACTTTCCCTGACATCTACCTTCTGGTCTGATCCTTCCCTTACTGAGCTGGGGCCCTGATTCCCATGCCCCTGGAAAACTAGTTTAAATTCTCCCGAGTAGTATCAGCAAATCTCCCGGCCAGGATATTGGTTCCCCTCCAGTTCAGGTGCAACCCATCCCTCTTGTACAGATCACCCCTTCCCCAGGAAAGGCTCCAATGATCTGAGAACTTGAAACCCTGTCCTCTGTACCATCTCGGCAGCCACTCATTCATCCGTGCTATCACCCCATTCCTACCTGCACTAGCCCATGGCACAGGGAGTAATCCAGAGATTACCACCTTGGAGGTCCCTCTCTTCAGCCTCTTCACTAACTCTATGTACTCATTGTGTAGGACCTTTCCCCTTCGCTGCCCATGTCATTGGTGCCAGTATGACCCACGACCTCTGGCTGTTCCCCTTCCCAATTGAGATCATCCTGCAGCCGTTCTGATACATCGTAAACCCTGGCACCTGGGTGGCAACATGCCATCTTGGTATCTCCTTCATGGCCGAAGAATCTCCTTTCTGTCCCCCTAAATGTCGAGTCTCTAAAACGACCGGACTGCCTGACTTTACCCTTCCCTGTTGAGCCTCAGAGTCGGTCACAGTGCCACCAGCCTGGCAGCTGCTGCCGTGCCCCAATGGGGTATCTCCCCCCTCAGCAGTATCCAAAGAGGGGGTACCTGTTGCTGAGGGAATGGCCACAGGGGGACCCTGAACTGACTTATTAATCTCCTCGCCTCTCCTGGTTGTGACCCATCTACCCTCCAAACCCTGTACTCTGGGTGTGGCTGCCTCTTCAAAACTCTCATCTATAATATCTTCAGCCTCCCGAATGATCCTGCGTACATCCAACTCCAGTTCCGACTCCTCGACCCGGTCAGTCAGGAGCTGAAGTTGAGTGCACTTCTTGCAATGCATTCATCAGGGAAAATGCCAAGTAGCCGGAATTCCCACATCTCACAGGAGGAGCGTTCTACCCTGACTACCCTGTACTAAATAAAAGGCTTACCTCCTTGTAACCGTGCCTCTGTCTGTTCAAACTGAAGCCTGTTAAGCCAAAGCCATCACACTCTATCACTGGCACACTCTGACAATGGCCGCTCTGTTTGATAGATAGATAGATAGATAGATAGATAGATAGATACTTTATTCATCCCCATGGGGAAATTCAACATTTTTCCAATGTCCCATACACTTGTTGTAGCAAAACTAATTACATACAATACTTAACTCGGTAAAAAAATATGATATGCATCTAAATCACTATCTCAAAAAGCATTAATAATAGCTTTTAAAAAGTTCTTAAGTCCTGGCGGTAGAATTGTAAAGCCTAATGGCATTGGGGAGTATTGACCTCTTCATCCTGTCTGAGGAGCATTGCATCGATAGTAACCTGTCGCTGAAACTGCTTCTCTGTCTCTGGATGGTGCTATGTAGAGGATGTTCAGAGTTTTCCATAATTGACCGTAGCCTACTCAGTGCCCTTCGCTCAGCTACCGATGTTAAACTCTCCAGTACTTTGCCCACGACAGAGCCCGCCTTCCTTACCAGCTTATTAAGACGTGAGGCGTCCCTCTTCTTAATGCTTCCTCCCCAACACGCCACCACAAAGAAGAGGGCGCTCTCCACAACTGACCTATAGAACATCTTCAGCATCTCACTACAGACATTGAATGACGCCAACCTTCATTGAACCTAGGTTCAATGAACCTACCTTCATTTTATTTTCAGCTTTATATCATCATTCTTCATTGCCACAGCTTCTAAATCCTGAAGACTTCTTCACAACTGTGCTAAGGCCATCGCTGGAAGGACACATCAACTAAAGAAACTGAACAATTAATGCTGGCCTTGCAAGCAAAACACAGACTCTACAAAAATACATACAGTATTTTATTTTAACATGTTATTTATTTTGGGAGTGTGGGGAGATATAGCTCTATTAAAGTAGGTGTAAGGCGCTCTTTCATCCACTAGCATGCAGGTCACCCTTGGGTCAGGTGTAGCACCTACTTAGCCACAAGACAAGGTCACGTGAAGCCATCTAGCAGGTGCTGGATGGTCATTTGAGCAGCTGGTGCACATCACAAGCCCTGGTTATGTGACCACTGACGCCAGGCAGACCATCTCTGGAGTATTGAGAATGGCTGGGGTCACCCGTCTTGTGAAGACACTGCCCAGAAGGCAATGGCAAACCACTTCAGTAGAAAATTTTGAAAAGAACAATCACAGTCATAGACCATGATCACCAAAGTCATACATCACAGTACATGATGATGATAATGACGATGACAATGATGCATGTTTCTGCATTTTATTATTTATCTGTTTATAATTAAATACTATTTTAACATTTAGAGAAATCTAAAAATTCAGCAAAACTAAAAAAAACACATTCCACCCACCATGTGAACAGCTACATATTCAATGTACAGGCAACCTGACCGTGTGAACAGGTACACACTCACCGCACAGACAATGTGACCATGTGAACAGGTACACTCTCACTACTGTAGACAATCTGACCGTGTGAACAGGTACACACTCACCACCACACAGACAATGTGACTGTGTGAACAGGTACACTCTCACTACTGTACAGACAATGTGACCGTGTGAACAGGTACACACTCTCACTACTGTACAGACAATGTGACCGTGTGAACAGGTACACACTCTCCACTACACAGACAATGTGACTGTGTGAACAGATACACACTCTCACTACTGTACAGACAATGTGACCATGTGAACAGGTACACACTCTCCACTACACAGACAATGTGACTGTGTGAACAGGTACACACTCTCACTACTGTACAGACAATGTGACCATGTGAACAGGTACACTCTCACTACTGTAGACAATCTGGCCGTGTGAACAGGTACACACTCACCACCACACAGACAATGTGACTGTGTGAACAGGTACACACTCTCACTACTGTACAGACAATGTGACCGTGTGAACAGGTACACACTCTCCACTACACAGACAATGTGACTGTGTGAACAGGTACACACTCTCCACCACACAGACAATGTGACTGTGTGAACAGGTACACACTCTCCACTATACAGACAATGTGACTGTGTGAACAGGTACACACTCTCCACTACACAGACAATGTGACTGTGTGAACAGGTACACACTCTCCACTATACAGACAATGTGACTGTGTGAACAGGTACACACTCTCCACCACACAGACAATGTGACCATGTGAACAGGTACACTCTCACTACTGTACAGACAATCTGACCGTGTGAACAGGTACACACTCTCCACTACACAATGTGACTGTGTGAACAGGTACACACTCTCCACCACACAGACAATGTGACTGTGTGAACAGGTACACACTCTCCACCACACAGACAATGTGACTGTGTGAACAGGTACACACTCAATGTACAGGCAACCTGACCATGTGAACAGATACACACTCACCGCACAGACAATGTGACCGTGTGAACAGGTACACACTCTCACTACTGTACAGACAATGTGACCGTGTGAACAGGTACACTCTAACTACTGTACAGACAATCTGACAGTGTGAACAGGTACACACTCACCACCACACAGACAATGTGACTGTGTGAACAGGTACACACTCTCCACTATACAGACAATGTGACTGTGTGAACAGGTACACACTCTCACTACTGTACAGACAATGTGACCGTGTGAACAGGTACACACTCTCCACTACACAGACAATGTGACTGTGTGAACAGGTACACACTCTCCACTATACAGACAATGTGACTGTGTGAACAGGTACACACTCTCCACCACACAGACAATATGACCGTGTGAACAGGTACACACTCTCCACCACACAGACAATGTGACTGTGTGAACAGGTACACACTCACCACCACACAGACATTGTGACTGTGTGAACAGGTACACACTCAATGTACAGGCAACCTGACTGTGTGAACAGATACACACTCACTGCGCAGACAATGTGACCGTGTGAACAGGTACACTCTCACTACTGTACAGACAATCTGACAGTGTGAACAGGTACACACTCCCCACCACACAGACAATGTGACCGTGTGAACAGGTACACTCTCACTACTGTACAGCCAATCTGACAGTGTGAACAGGTACACACTCCCCACCACACAGACATTGTGACTGTGTGAACAGGTACACACTCCCCACCACACAGACAATGTGACTGTGTGAACAGGTACACACTCTCCACTATACAGACAATGTGACTGTGTGAACAGGTACACACTCTCCACTATACAGACAATGTGACTGTGTGAACAGGTACTGTCACGAATGTGCCACAACTCTGAGGGGCCGAAGGGTACAAAGTAGCCACCTCCTTTGTGAGAATTGCAAGATCGCTATTAATTCGGGTCTGGGACCCAGGAAATGAGAGAGAGACACGCAGAATCCACAAGGGTTTGGAATGTGTCCTGGCCTCAGCAAGACGGAACTATTGATAACGGCTATTGTCTCTTGGAGACGGAATTGTGTCTTGAGTACTGTACTATTCATTGAAGCCCTCAGGGGATGACCAGAGTGGGCTGGTTGAGGGATTACATCATCCCAACCTGATTGACATCTGAGACCCCGTGAGTAAGGATAAAAGAGGGTCGGGGGAACAACCCCTTCAGACACACCAGGAGAAACGTATGAGACCAGTGAGGGCTTGTGTGTGTCCATCCTTGCCCGGATGACAGGTCCTCCACGGAATGGCCTCGCTAAAGGACGAATACGGATCAAGATCGGTTAAAGGAAAGCCGGCAAGTTTCAAAAATCTGTCTCTCTCCAACCAAAGGCTGCAGCCTGAATGAACTGAGTGACTTTTATATTTCCATCGGACAATACATTATCCCATAGACAACAATAGAGCTTATTTCTTATTGATTATTATTATACCCGCACTTTTAGGTTTAGTATTGATGTCGTATATTATCTGTAAATTTGCATTGATATTATTTTTGTGTATTTTTACTAATAAATACTGTTAAAAATAGTACCATCAGACTTCAACGGACCTCTCTATCTTTGCTGGTAGGTGACCCATTTACGGGGTTCGTAACAGTACACACTCTCCACTATACAGACAATGTGACCGTGTGAACAGGTACACACTCTCCACCACACAGACAACGTGACCATGTGAACAGGTACACATTCTCCACCACACAGACAATGTGACTGTGTGAACAGGTACACACTCACCACTGTACAGACAATGTGACTGTGTGAACAGGTACACACTCTCCACTACACAGACAATGTGACTGTGTGAACAGGTACACACTCTCCACCACACAGACAATGTGACTGTGTGAACAGGTACACACTCTCCACCACACAGACAACGTGACCATGTGAACAGGTACACATTCTCCACCACACAGACAATGTGACTGTGTGAACAGGTACACACACACCACTGTACAGACAACGTGACCATGTGAACAGGTACACATTCTCCACCATACAGACAATGTGACCGTGTGAACAGGTACACACTCACCACCACACAGACAATGTGACCGTGTGAACAGGTACACACTCTCCACTATACAGACAATGTGACTGTGTGAACAGGTACACACTCTCCACTACACAGACAATGTGACTGTGTGAACAGGTACACATTCACCACTGTACAGTCAATGTGACTGTGTGAACAGGTACACACTCACCACTATACAGACAATGTGACCGTGTGAACGGGTACACACTCACCACCACACAGACAATGTGACCGTGTGATCAGGTACACACTCTCCACTGTACAGTCAATGTGTCCGTGTGAACAGGTACACACTCACCACTGTAGAGTCAATGTGTCCGTGTGAACAGGTACACACTCTCCACCCCACAGACAATGTGACCGTGTGAACAGGTACACACTCTCCACCACACAGACAATGTGACTGTGTGACCAGGTACACACTCTCCACCACACAGACAATGTGACTGTGTGAACAGGTACACACTCACCACACAGACAATGTGACCGTGTGAACAAGTACACACTCACCACTGTACAGACAATGTGACCGTGTGAACAGGTACACACTCACCACTATACAGACAATGTGACCGTGTGAACGGGTACACACTCACCACCACACAGACAATGTGACCGTGTGAACAAGTACACACTCACCACTGTACAGACAATGTGACCGTGTGAACAGGTACACACTCACCACTATACAGACAATGTGACCGTGTGAACGGGTACACACTCTCCACCACACAGACAATGTGACCGTGTGATCAGGTACACACTCTCCACTATACAGTCAATGTGACCGTGTGATCAGGTACACACTCTCCACTGTACAGTCAATGTGTCCGTGTGAACAGGTACACACTCACCACTGTAGAGTCAATGTGTCCGTGTGAACAGGTACACACTCTCCACCCCACAGACAATGTGACCGTGTGAACAGGTACACACTCTCCACCACACAGACAATGTGACTGTGTGACCAGGTACACACTCTCCACCACACAGACAATGTGACTGTGTGAACAGGTACACACTCACCACACAGACAATGTGACCGTGTGAACAGGTACACACTCACCACTGTACAGACAATGTGACCGTGTGAACAGGTACACACTCACCACTATACAGACAATGTGACTGTGTGAACAGGTACACACTCACCACTGTACAGACAATGTGACCGTGTGAACGGGTACACACTCACCACCACACAGACAATGTGACCGTGTGAACAAGTACACACTCACCACTGTACAGACAATGTGACCGTGTGAACAGGTACACACTCACCACTATACAGACAATGTGACCGTGTGAACGGGTACACACTCTCCACCACACAGACAATGTGACCGTGTGATCAGGTACACACTCTCCACTATACAGTCAATGTGACCGTGTGATCAGGTACACACTCTCCACTGTACAGTCAATGTGTCCGTGTGAACAGGTACACACTCACCACTGTAGAGTCAATGTGTCCGTGTGAACAGGTACACACTCTCCACCCCACAGACAATGTGACCGTGTGAACAGGTACACACTCTCCACCACACAGACAATGTGACCGTGTGAACAGGTACACACTCACCACTGTACAGTCAATGTGACCGTGTGAACAGGTACACACTCACCACTGTAGAGTCAATGTGTCCGTGTGAACAGGTACACACTCACCACTGTACAGTCAATGTGTCCGTGTGAACGGGTACACACTCACCACCCCACAGTCAATGTGACCGTGTGAACAGGTACACACTCACCACTGTACAGACAATGTGACCGTGTGAACAGGTACACACTCACAACTGTACAGACAACGTGACTGTTGGAATGAATCAGACCCATCACCACAGAATGCAAGTTTCATTGCTGCAATTCTTTCTCAGATGAGTTTAAAGTTTCCCTGCTGGGAATGACTGTCAGATGATTGGGCAGAATCACCTCCCACTTACCCAGATACAGTCATGATTCTGATTAAACAGGACTCATGCAGCCATCTGGTTACACATACAGAATATAAGATCAGTGTTCTAAGTAAATTGTTGTGGTTCATCGTGTGAATCCACACTACATCATTCTTGTCTCATTTCCCCAATTCTAGTTCTGCTTCTCACCTTTATTATGTGTTCCCTGGGCTCTGCTTTTACCTGTGGCTCCGGTGCGCCCCTAATTTCTCCGCGCTTCTCTGCTGCTCTCACTTTTGAACCCTACAAATGTACCTTCACATATCCACAGTGATCTCCTGTTATCCTGGGCTGTCTCTTGTCACTACAACATATTACTGAAATCTATGTGTCAGCTCCCTAATGACCCCCAAACCAGTGTATCACTCAAGGGGGATCACTTCCATGTTTATTACAAGCATTTATTCTTGGCCGGGCTTCGGTGACATAATTATATCAGCTGAACCCTGGAGGAGCTTTCAGCCGGGCCAGTGAATGACATTAAAGATTGTAATGTGCAGGCACCAGGGTATGTCACTTACAGGCCATGAGCTCTCAAATGAAATAAGAACTGATTACAAATTGCAGTTTGACTTAAACAAAAGAAAAAAAGTGTTTCCTTTTCTTAATTTGAACATCAGAGAAACAATGAATTTTACCAGAGAGAAAGAGGCCCTTCAGCCCACTGATTCTGTGCCAACCATCAGCTACCCTTCACTAATTCCATTTTAATCTGCCCTCTTCTCATCAACTCTCAACCAGTTTCTACCTCTCGCATACACGCTAGAGGCAACTTAGAGTGGACAGGCTGGGGTGTGGCAGGAGGCTGGAGGACCTGGAGGACCCCTCCCCCCCCCCCCCCCCCCGTCACAGGGAGAACAGGCAAATTTCACAAGGACAGTGCCAGAGATTGGGATAGAACTGGGTCTCTGGTGCCCTGAAAAGACGCCTCTAGCAGTTGCAACACAGCTCCTGTCCAGGAAGGTGCTGTCAGTTAGTTTATGCAAGCTTCTTTAGGGCCAGGGGCCCTCATCCAGGGCCACAAATGCTCAGTAGTATGGTGTCTTGTTGAGGGCTGGCTTGTTGGGGTTGAAGGTACTGGCAAAGATAAGGTAGCTGACTACTTCGACAATGCTAATGCAATGTTAGCATTTATTGCGAGAGGACTAGAATGTAAGAGCGAGGATGTGATGCTGAGGCTCTACAAGGCATCGGTCAGACCTCTCCTGAGTATTGTGAGCAGTTTTGGGCCGTCATCTAAGAAAAGGTGTGCTGACATTGGAGAGGTTCCGTAGGAGGTTCATGGGACTGATTCCGGGAATGAAAGTGTTAACATATGAGGAGCATTTTATGCCTCTTTTCCTGTACTCATTGGGGGGGGGGGGGGGGAATCTCATTGATATTTATCAAGTATCCAAAGCTCTGGATAGAGGGGATGGGGAGAGGATGTTTCCTAAATTGGGGGAGTCCAGGATCAGAGGGCACAGCCTCAGAATAGAGGAAAGTCCATTTAGAACAGAGACGAGGAGGAAGTTCTCATGAATTCGTTGCCATGGATGGCTGTGGAGGCCGAGTCATTGGGTATATTTAAAGTGCATCACCAGCTCGATGTGCAATGAGCACCATTGTACAGTCAGCCACGCTGCAAGGTCTCATTTGAGGTGTGGCAAGTGACATCTCCACCACCACCTCAGGCTATGTGGCCAATTGTCATTGACCAGTCGTTTCAGTACAATGCTGAGGGAGAACTGCTCTGTTGGTCACTGTAATGAGATATAAATGTTCAATATGCACTCAGCAGATCCAGATCCAAACACATTGCTCAGTTGCTTGTTGTAAATCGATTGATCAGGACTTAACGGGGAAAGGACAGGTAAGTCTGCTTCACTGAAAAGTGGAGTACTTAAGCCTTCAGCTACAACTAACATATCACCCAGATCGATTGCTTTACCATCCGCATGCATCTTGGAGATAAATCCTTTTGAGAATTAAATACTCAAAGTAAATATATTATTATCAAATTATACACTGTATATGTCACCTGAGTGGCAGGTTGGAGATATGTCTCTACCAAAGGAGGTGTAAGGCTCCCTCTCCTAGCCTGCGGGTCACTCTTGAGCAAGGTGTAGCACCTATCTAGCACCTCCCCACTTGATCAGGGTCACTTGAAGCTATGGGAGTAATAACCATAATAGAATCACCAATTTGGGTGTTCAACTAGCGTGCAAAAGACAACAAATTGTACACATACGAAAAGAAATAATAATATTACATAATAATAATAAATAAGCAATAAAAATCGAGAACATGAGATGAAGGGTCCTTGAAAGTGAGTCCATAGGTTGTGGGAACATTTCAGTGATGGGGCAAGTGAAGTTGAGTGAAGTTATCCTGTCTGGTTCAAGAGCCAGATGGTTGAGGGATAATAACTGTTGTGTGAGTCCTGAGGCTCCTGTGCCTTCTTCCTGAATGTCTTTTGGATATTGTTCAATGTCACAAATTCTCCCCTCTCAGGTGAAGGCCATGTTCCTGGGACATGGTTCGAAAAGGACCAGTAGAGTTGATCTTCATGTCTGAACCAATATTTACCCCTCAAAACGCATCATCATGGCAGGTCATCAGCTCTTATCACACAACTTTCCTGGGGCTTGCTATAAATGGGATTTGCATCAGAAGTATTTCATTGGGTTTGCGTGAAAGAGGAAACAGAAATTTTTCCTTAACTTGACCATACATTGCATAGTTGATCTCTAACTGACTCCGTGCTGAATTATCAAGGATCAAAGATCAACTTTTTTCGGAATTTAGCACAGTGCAGTGATGGGTGTAATAGAGGTGGGTGTTGGGACAGCTAGAATAGTTGATCAGATTAACAGATTGGGGGAAGAAACTTTTAAAATGGCGTGAAGCTTTTGTTTTACTAGCTTTTGGAAATGACAGTTGGCTGGATGGGTAGTGTCTAAGCGGTTTATGTTCTAATGGTATTGTAATCTTTCATGCTTTTGTAGCTGGGCTGTTCAACCCGCCATCCACCTCTGTTTGATGAACTTCCCGTATGCTGTTGTAGTTTTTACATCTCCGTCTAGGGGAGGCTTTATTCCATTTAACATTTAGTGAAAAGTAAAATTCAAGCACACAATCAACCTTTGAATTAAACTTCCACATTGAAACCTGCAATTACAGCATCAATATCAGTCTCATTTTAAAGAATCAAAGAAGTTAGTTGAATGCGTTGCAAGAGTGTAACAGAAATAACTGAACTGGCTCTGATGTCGTGGATGTCAGACTGATTTTGGAGTGGTACAGTGGGTCAGCAGGTAAAGCTCCATAGAAAAATATCTGACCTGAAGTATTAACTGAGGTTCTCTGTCCACAGTTACTCATATTTCTCATATTACCTTACCACATAAAGGAAGGCCTTTCCACCCATCGGTTCCATGCTAACTCACAGATCAGTCCCATTCTCTCAGTTGTTTCCCTGTAATGTATTCTCTCTCGTGCACCCAACAACACCCCCGGACTCTCCTGCTGACTGGCACCCCACAGGCTAATTTACAATGACCAACTGTCCAATCTGCAAGTTGTTGGTACTTGGGAGGGAGCCAGACTCTAAGGAAAACCCACGCGGTCACTGGGAGAAGATGTAAACTCCATACCGACAGTACCCGAGTTCAGGATCGAAGAGGAATCCTATCAAGTGAGAAAGAAAGACGGGAAATGGGAAAGGACGATAGATGAAAGAACAAAGGGGAAAATAAAGAGCTACACGATGGTTAAAGCAGGGAACTGATCTATACTAGCTCTTTTAGAGAGGAATCCAGTCATACAACTTGTGGTTTTACAAATTCTTTCTTTTTAGATACCTATACAGCAACCTTTTGAATGCTACAATTGAATTTGCCTCACTACTACCTCACTTCAGATTCCAAATGCACTGCTTAACATCAATTTCCCTGGTACCATTTCTGCCCTTTTATTAATCATCTTCTCCCCATCTCTTGCAACCCCTGCACCAATGAGAATAGAACATCCCCATCTACTCATTCTATACTCTTCATGACACCTCTGTCTTAAGTACCTCTACCAGACCTCTTTAGTTCCATTTTGAACCAACCCAGCTTCTCTGATTCACCAACATCACAATCCATACAGCCCCCATCATTTCAATAACTTTCTCCCAAAATTTCCCTATAGCCTTTACATCTTTTCTAAGGTGAGGTGACCAAAACTGGACTGGCTGCTCTAGTTGTAGTTGAATCAGTATTTATAATGACTCATCATGTCTTTCCTTCTCTTTATGTCTCCATTTATAAATCCCAGCATCCTATAGGCTATTTAGGTAATTTTCTTAGTGCACTCCACCTCTTTGAATGAACCACGCACACTCAAGATCTCCACGTTTTTATACTCTCTTTTTCAGAACTGTCTTGTCTAGTATGTGCAACCTCTTCTTATTCTTCTGAGCAGAAATGTAAACCTTCATCTCTCAGCATTAAATTGCATTTTCCACCTGTTTACCCATTCTGCAGAGCTCCATTGCAATCTTCCTTGTGGTTCACTGAACCTCCATGTTTACTGATATCTGCATATTTGAAAATACATTTTATATAGACCCATATCTAAGTCATTGTCACTGTATATTGAAGTGTAGGTGAACCTGCCACTGACCTAGGTAAACTCCACTGCACACTTTCATTCAGTCCAGAAACCCAGCTGTTCACTAAATCTCTCTCCTTCCTGTAATAGAGTCAATTTTCTGCCATAACTCCTTTGATCATCTGGCTTTTAATCTCAGTGACCATCCTAAGTGCACTTCATCAAAAACCATTTGAGAGCCCACATCAATTGAGTGACCCTTATATATTGGCCTTCTTTATTATTTCACCAAAAAAATCTCTATCATGTTGGTTGAGAATAATTTTCCCCCAAAAAAAATTCTATCATGTTGACTGAGAATAATTTGCCTTTTAAAATGCGTTCTGGCTTTTGTTGTTCAATTCTGAGATGAAATTTTGTCACTGATTATTGTTTCTTGAAAGTGTCCTGCCATTGAGGTTAAACTTGCTGGCCTGCAGGGAGTGTGTATGTCTCTACACTCTTTCTTGAATAAAGGACGTAACATCTATAATTATCCATTCCTTGGGAACTGAATCAATGAATTTTTTGCCAGCTATGATCAGGGTCTCGGCTGTTTTCTGTTGTCAAAAATGAGAACAAAAAAAAGATAGGAGAAAGGAAGAGAAAATGGGAAGGAAAAGAAGGCAGGAAGGAGGAAGAAAGGAAGGAGGAATGAAGGAAGGAATGAAAGAAGAAGAGAAGAAAGGAGAGGAGAAAAGAAAAGAAAGAAAGAAAGGAATGGAAAAAGTCTCATCATTGTACAAGGTCTCCCATGGTTTTAGAATACTGCAATCAAGGATGAGTCTTTTTGAAAGTTTAGTCAATTCTTACAATGTTGGCAGCACAACATACACACAGCAGTTGTCTCAAACAGCTATCTTGTGACGAATAGATTAAGGGATTTTAGTAAAATAAAAATAGAAAATGCTGGAAACACTGAGCAGGTAAGGCAAAATCTGTAGAAAGAGAAGCAAGGTTCTTCTTCCCCTCTACTGTACGATTCCTAAATGGACATTGAACGCATAAACACTACCTCACTTTTTTAAAATATATATTATCACTGTCCTTACACTATTTTAATCTATTCAATATACTTACTGCAATTAATTTGCTTATTTTTTTCTTTCGATATTATCATGCATTACATTGAACTGCTGCTGCTAAGTTAACAAATCTAATGACACATGCCAGTAATAATAAACCTGACTCTGATTCTGAGGGGTAACGTATTAGATCGACAACCAGCCATTTAAACTGGGGGGAAAATAAGAAGTCAAGTTAGTTTTAAGTTGCAAAAAAGGTGGACAAATGATGGGTGAGGATAAGATTGGTGAGTGATAAGCTGTTGATAAAGTCATCAGGGTCAAAGATTAATCAGGAAAGGTAAAGGGAGAGAAAAAAATCAAAAGTGGAACGTCTAAAAGCTGTAAAATGCGTGTCAGTGTTGTATGAAATGCTCAACAGATCAGGGAGAAAGAGAAGGACTGAGCCAATATTTCATTAGAGTTGATACAAACTTGAAATTGTTGGATTCAATGTTGAGTCCAGAACATTGCAATGCATCAAGACAGAAGGTAAAGTGCTGTTCCTCAGGCTTGATTTTTCAGATATATCAAGAGTAAAAGGGAGGTGAGAGTGGATATCAGAACACCGGAAAATGATGCTGGGGAGTAGTAATGGGGGGACAAGGAAATGGTGGATGAACTTAATAAGTATTTACGTCAGTCCTCACTGTGGAAGACACCAGCAGCGTGCCAGAAATTCAAGAGTGTCAGGGTCAGAAGTGAGTGCAGTTGCTATTACTAAGGAGAAGGTGCTTGGGAAGCTGAAAGGGCTGGAGATAGGTAAATCAGCTGGATTGATGGACTACACCTCAAGATTCTGAAAGATGTAGTGCAAGAGTTGGTGGAGGCACTAGTACCATAGTCATCTTTCAAGAATCTCTAGATTCGGGAATGGTTCCAGAGGACTGGAATATTGCAGATGTCACTCTGTTCTTTAAGAAGGGAAGGAAGCAGAAGAAAGGAAACTATAGACCAGTTAGCCTGATTTCAGTGGTTGGGAAGATGTTAAAATCCACTGTTAAGGATGAGGCTTCAGGGTATTTGCAGGCACATGATAAAATAGGCAAAATACAGCATGGTTTCCTTAAGGGGAAATCTTGCCTGACAAATCTTTTGGAATTCTTTGAGGAAATAACAAGCAGGATAGATGAAGGGGAGTCAGTGTATGACTTTTTTCTTGGATGTTCAAGCCTTTGACAGAGTGTTGTACCTGAGGTTGCTTAACAGGATAAAGACCCATAGTATTACAGGAAAGATTCTAGCATGGATAGAAGATCGGCTGACTGGCAGGAGGCAAAGAGTGGGAATAAAGTGGGCCTTTCTGGCTGGCTGCTGGTGAATATTAGTGTTCCACAGGGGTTGGTGTTGGGACCACGTTTTTCACAGCATATGTCAATAATTTGGATGACAGAAATGATCAGAATTAGAGTCCGGTTTAGTATCACCGTCATACATCATGAAACTTGTTAACTTTATGGCAGCAGTGCAATGGAATACAAGATAAATAATTATAGAGAAAAAACTGAATTACAGTAAGTATATATATGTCTATTAAACTGTTAAGTTAAAATAAGTAGTACAAAAAAACAGAAATAAAAATGCAGTGAGGTGTTGTTAATGGGTTCAATGTCCATTTAGAAATCAGATGGCAGAGGGGAAAAGGCTGTTCCTGAATCGTTGAGTGTGTGCCTTCAGGCTTCATATCTCCTTCCTGATGGTGATGATGTGAAGAGAGCAGGTTCTGGGTGGTGGAGATCCTTAATGATGGCCATTGCCTTCCTAAAGCATCACTCCTTGAAGATGTCTTGGATACTGCAGAGGCTAGTACTCATGTTGGAGCTGATGGCCTTGCGGTTAAGTTTGCAGATGATACGAAGATAGGTAGAGGGGCAATTAGTGCCGAGGAAGCAGAGAGTCTGTAGAAGGACTTAAATTGGGAGAATGGGCAAAGGAGTGGCATTTGGAATATAGTGTAGGGAAGTGTATGGGCACGTACTTTAGCAGAAGGAATAAAGGATTAGACTATTTTCTAAACATGGGAGAAAATTAAAAAATCAGAGGTGCAAAGAGACTTTAGAGTGCTTGTGCAGGTCCCCTAAATTTGCGGTTTGATTCGGTGGTGAGGAAGGCAAATGCAATGTTGGCATTCATTTCAAGAGGACTAGAATAAAAGAGCAAGGATGTAATGCTGAGGCTTTATAAGATCTTTATCAGACTGCAGTTGGAATATTGTGAACCGTTTTGAGTCCCTTATCTAAGAAAAGATGTGCTGGCATTGGAGAAGGTCCAGGGGAAGTTCTGGGAACATGCGAGGAGCGTTTGATGGCTCTGGGCTTGTACTCAGTTTGGAATAATGAGGGAAGAATCTCGTTGACGGCCATTGAATATTCAGAGCCTGAGACAGAGTGGATGTGGAGAGGATGTTTCCTATGGTGGATGAGTACAGGACCTGTGGGCACAGCCTCTGAATAAGGGATGGCCATTTAAAACAGAGATGGGGAGAGGAAATTTCGTATGTCAGAGTGTGTTGAATCTGTGGAATTCATTGCCACAGACAGCTGCAGAGGTCAAGTTATTCAGTATATTTAAAGCAGAGTTTGATAGATTCTTGATTAGTCAGGGCATCAAAGGTTACAGGGAGAAGGCAGGAGAATGGGGTTGAGAGGGAAAATAAATCATCCATGATGGAATAGCAGAACAGACTCAATGGACCAAATGGCCTAATTCTGCTCCTATGTCTTATGGTTTTACTTTGAACCTTGGAGTTCACGGTCAGAAAGGTGAGGGTGTGAGTGAAGTGGAGGATTAGAGTGACAGGCTACCTGTAGACTGAACTTGGTACAAAGTGATCACCCAACTGGTGGGCGGTTCCTGCATTGCAGATTGTGAACGTCGAGAGGAGTTGATTAGTTCAGAAGGACTGCTTCACCTGGAAGGACAGGATAGAGGGAAAAGCTGAAAAGGCCACAGTTGCCGTCACATACAGAAGAAAGAGTTGGTGGAGCTGGGAAGGTGGGCCAGCTGCAGAGGGAACTGTCCTGTTGGGATGTTGAAGGGGGTAGGGAAGATGAGACTGCTGATAGAGTTGGCGGGGGTATTTGTGAAGGATGAACCATTAAATGTGGAGGCAGGTGGGGTAGAAGGTGAGGACTGGGGGTTGCGGGGGTCTCTCCTTTAGCCCAGGAGGAAAAGGGGTGAGAGTAGAGGTGTGGGAAAAATTTGGATGAGGTGTGCACAAGGGCTCTGGAAAACTATAATGGTTGCAAATACACAGTTCAGGAAGAAGGAAGACATGTCAGAGGCCACGCCTGCCTTCGACTAAAGCAGAAGTCAGCTTGGTTGTCGCTCTACGCCTGCTTCAGTGAGAGTGCCTCGTAACATTTGTAGACCTCAGCCATGCTAGTGAATTCTGTGTCCAACTCAAAAATACAGATAATGTCACAGTGCACGTCCTCTGTGAGTGTGTGCCAACCGCAGCGGAAGAGCTAGACAAGTTCACGAGCAGCACAGCTCAAAGGATCTGAGTATGTTTAGCAAATAGGTTTTAGACTGAATTGCTGCAGTGCCTTGCTCTGCAGGAGCTGTGCTACGGAAATGAATTTCAAGCCCTTACTCTCTCATTCTGGCTGGGCTCAGCAAGGAGCTTACCCTTGCCATCCCTCCCTGTGTTGCTTGTGAGGATGGTGGCCAGTGGAGTGCCAACCGTGACAGAACCCAGTGAGGAGGAGACAGCTTTCCACGAGGTAATCCAAGCTGCAGCACTTCCCCCAAAGCACACTGCGCAGCAAGAAAAGAGGTTAATCTAACACCGAATTCAGAGACATCACCTGTAATTCAGCTACACATCCAGGATGCTACTTGGAAGAAAATCAAAGAAAAATCAAAGAAAAATCAAAGAAAACTAAGACAGAGAGAGAGAAAAAGAGAAGAAAGCAAGTTAGATGTGCTCTTGTTAGATTGCTGATTGTTTGCTCAATCAATTCAGGATTATTTAAGTGGCTAGACTGACGGGGGAGGTTCTCCAGGTGGAATTCAACAATTGTTCTTGGCTATATCCAAATCATTGGTCAAGAACAAGCAACACTGATGAGGGAGCACAAAGAGATTGTCGAATGCCTTGCTGGCAAACAGGCTCTGTGTTTGGTTGTGCTTCAAGCAGAGGGCTTGGTTACTCCTGAGCCAGTGGCCATGCAGAAACTAGTTCCCCCTAAACGTGGTGTGGATGGAGCAGTCTGTTGCTGGAGACTGAGGCACGGAGCAGAAGCCTCACCTGTCCCTGCCCACCGAAGATTCCAGTGCAGCTCATTTTGAGGAGGACAGGGTAAATACCCCCGGAATCTAAGAATATTTATTTGTCAGCCACTAAAGAATAAAATACTGCAGATGAAGGAAATCTGAAATAAAAACAGATGATGCTGGAAACACTCAGCAGATCAGGCAGCAGCTGTGGAGGGAGAAAGAGAGTTAATGTTTTAGGTCCAAACTGAAGACAGCTTTTGAGTGAGGGTCTTTGACAAGAAGCATTAGGTCTATTTCCCTCTCATTCGATGGTGCCTCTTGGTAATTGCTGCTGTGGGATCTTGCTGTGCACAAACTGCCCGCTCAGCTTCTGACATTGCAACAATGGAGAAAATGGCTGTTCAATGGTTACCAGTCACTGAGCCTATGGGAGCTGCCACAGAAAACCAAAAACATAAGCAACCTCGGCCAGGAATCAGATCACGATGGAAAAGCTCGGCAGGTCAGGCAGCATATGTGGAGGCGGAAACTCAAGAGCTATAATATTGCCTGAGCTACCCACTTGTTGTTCTCTGGCTCAACGTCCTCTGATGCTTGAAGTCTCACAGAGCACGAAGTCCCATCACAAAGGAGAGGCATTTTCTAAAAGATCCCCACTCACTTACACTAAGTGGAACAGAGGACAGCCATTTCAATAAACATTGATCCATTCTGAGTTTTTCAAATGCTTATCTCTTTGTCGCTTTTTTTTCCAAAAATCTTAATTTTTGTTCCTTATAGATAAGCACACCATCTGAATGCTTTGCTATAGTTGATCCTTCAGAAATACTTGGTGTTTGGGGATTGTCGTGGTATCACCAAGTTCAAAAGTTCAAAGTTAATTTATTATCAAGGTACATACATGTCACAATTTACAACCCTGAAATCCATTTTTTTGCTGGCATACTCAGTAAATTCAATAACCATAACAGAATCAATTAAAGACTGCAGCACCAGGACAGATGAACAATCAATGTGCAAAAGACAACAAACTGCGCAAATACACAAAGAAAGATGAAAAAAGAAATATTAATGATAAAAAATAAACAGCAAATATCAAGAACAATGAATAGTCCTTGAAAGTGAGTCCATAGGTTGTGGGAACATTTCAATGATGGGGCAAGTGAAGTTGAGTGAAGTTACACCCTCTGGCTGAGGGGTAATAACTGTTCCTGAATCTGGTGGTGTGAGTACTGAGGCTCCTGTACCTTCTCCCTGATGGCAGCAGAGAGAAGAGAGCATGGCCTGGGCAGCAGGGGTTCTGATGATGGATGCTGCTTTCCTGCGACAGCGTTTTGTGTAGATGTGCCCAGTGGAGGGCTGGGCTTTACCTGTGATGGACTGGGCTGTATTTATTACTTTTATAGGCTTCCATGTCAGACTGTGATGTACTTAGTCAATATACCCTCAACCACACATCAATAAAAGTTTGTCAAAGTTTTAGATGTCATGCTAAATCTCCACAAACTCCTAAGGAAGTAGAGGAGCTGTTGTGCTTTCTTCATAAATTGCACGTAAGTGCTGGGCCAGGGACAGATCCTCTGAAATGAGAAATTTAAAGCTGCTGATCCTCTCTATCTTTAATAGATGAGGACTGGTTCATCACCTCTAGTTTCCTCCTCCTGGTCGATAATCAGCTCTCTGGTCTTGCTGACCTTGAGTAAGTCATTGTTGTTGTGGCACCACTCACCCAGAGTTTCAAGCTCCCTCCTATATGTTGATTCATCACCACCTTTGACTTGGCCAACAACAGTGGTGTTGTCAGCAAACTTAATATTGCATTGGCGCTGTGGTCTGCCATACAGTCACAAGAGTGACCCCGAGGTTGGGCCAGCAGAAGTTTGCCTAGCGTAAGATGGCCTGGCCAAACCGAGAAATTCTGTTTGTGTGGATGTTGCTTGGTGTGTTGCCCGGTTACAAATCTGAACCACAAAATATCAGACAGTACACTGTACACCGCAATAAAACGATTGAACTTTATAAATCTTAATCTGACGGTAGGGCTCGTAAAGAAAATAAAAACAAAAAGGGCCATTTTAATGAAACACTCTAAAGTGCACGTTGGAGCTCATGGAATCGTACATTCAACCCCATCAACCTCCTCTGAGCGTCGCTGACCGTCGGACCCTCGATCTGAGTCCACTCCGTCCAGCGGTTTACCAACTCTTTCCATCTGCATCTTCTCTCTTCATCTCTCGCCGACAAAAGACCACCAAATCCCTGCTCCCAGACTCACAAGGAAGTACAACACGCCTCTCATTGGCTAGCATACATCCCGAAGCTGCACTTATCTCTAGTCATAATCCAAATATTGCTGCTACAGAGAAACCATTACCTTAACAGTGAAACATTACACAGAGGCCATTACATTAACAGTGAAACCTTACAGCGTGTTACACTCTTACATTTGTTACCCACCAAATTTAGTCATGTCCTCATGACGTTGAGATAATTCGCTAGTCCTTCCTGCAAAACACAAAGTCCAATCCAGGTGCAAAAGGCAGTGACATAGCTCCCCAAAATGGTAGGGGTCACTCTCTTTTCCCCCGGTGCTACATAGCCCAGTCTATCCAGTGGTCTCCTAATTCTCTGAGACCTCCATTCCCCCTCACCTAGGTTCAGACATTACTGGGGAGACTTCCGGTCTACCTGGTGTGGCCTCCCCCAGCTTATCACTCGTACCCATCTGCAACTGGCCCTCTGTCCCTTGGCCAAGCCCCGCTTCATCCCCTGCAGGGTCCTGTTGCAACTCAGGTTGCCCACAGTTAGCTCCCCCCCCCCCCAACTTCACCTGACTGAGCGAGAGAAATGCTGGGAGTCTCTTCCTCAATCAATGGGGAGTTAGCAAAAGGCAGCATGCACCACACATCCAGGTCATCATCTGAATCAGTACCCCTCTCAGGGTAGGGGCTGGCCTAACCTGTCCTGCTAGGGGCCCTTCTGTCACTCCGCGTTTCCGCAGAGTCCTTTTACTCGGTGTAGGCTCCAAGTCGGGCTCTGGGTCTCCCTGCACCTCTTGTCCCGCAGGTGGTTCCGATGGACAGGCCCATTCCCATCCTCTGGTTTCACCCAGAAATCTAGTAGGTTTGGCATTTGACTCTCCACCACATAGGGCTTAGCCGTCCAGTGGGCCACCATTTGTGTTTTCCAGGTAGCCCCACATTCCTTATGCGGTCTTCCCGGTAGGAGTTGGGGGAAACTCACCTTTGGATCATACCTCCTCTTATTTCCTTGATTCTGCATGGCAGCCACAACCCCAGCTAATTCATAAGCCCTGTTCAGCTCTCTCCTCACATCAGACCCATACTTCAGATAAGTCTTCGGTGGTAAGTCACCCTCGTCAGTCCCGAAACAAAGGTCAATCGGCAACCTCGCCTTGTGCCCAAACATTAGGTTATATAGCAAATACCCAGTAGCTTCATTTCGAGTACAGTTGTAACTGTGAACCAGATGTCCAATATGTTGACTCCACCTGCTCTTCCTGCTGATCTCCAGGGTCCTGAGCATGTCTAGAAAGCTCTGATTAAACCTCTTCAGCTGGGGATCACCCTGCAGGTGATAGGACGTGGTCCTCGACTTCTCGACTCCAAGTCTGCTCTCAAAATCCTGTCTCTGATCATTATGTATCCGTCTGGGAAGGCCATAATAAATGAAATACTTCTCCCACAACACTTTGACCACTGTGGACGCCCTCTGGTCCTTGGCAGGAAAAGCCTGAGCATATCTGGTGTAGTGGTCCGTGATGACTAAGACATTCGTTGTGTTGCTGTGTTACATACCCACAGTTTGAACACGGGACAGTGGGATGATGTAATGGTCTCATGACCGTGGGGTGATGTTATGTTCCAAACGGTATTTAAACCAACCCGCGACCTGTGACATGGTTCTCATTTCTATTTTTGTGCAATCTTGTTGTTACCAGTCAGAAGTGCGGAAGCTCCACCAGTTTTGTCTGTTGCACGTTTATTTTTCCCTTACAGTCCAGTATCGGAGAGTGAAGGCATTACTGGAGTTATCCGAGTTCAAAGGATTGGATAAAGTTAATGTCCTTCAGCGTTTTGGGGAATGATAGACCTTTGACTTCGTTCAGGAATTCTGGCAAGCACATTTGAGTTAAACCCCTGTGAGGGAGGTCAGGAAGGTTTGTGCAGTGACCACCCTCCAGTCAAAAGCTCAGTTCCTTTTATTTCCTCATGATTTCTGTGAACAAGCATCTCCCGGCTGTGGAATCGGCAGATTGTCGATACTTCGAAGGAATTGTTTGTTTCGGGGAAGTCTCTCCTTACTGACTGTATAAATCACATGGACTTTTGAATTTATCACTTTAAGTCTGTGCTTGGATGAGAACTCATTAAGGACAGTTTCTAAGCTTGAATGTTTGTGCCACTTCACTGTTAACTTCCAGTTAAGTTAGTCATTTGTTTACTTTTCTAAGTTTGAGCAGAGGTTAATAATCTCGGGATTTGTTTTAAACCCTGTCTCAGTTTCATATTCATTGCTGCTGCATTCGTAACAGCTGGCATTCGGTTCTATTAACAGGAACTCATACACACCAGGTCCAGATGCCCCACACTCTGCAAGTGGGACAAAGGAGCTGTCGCATAGGCAGTGCCTTCTACCATATGCTTCGAATGCACGATTTGCAGTATTCTTTGACCTCCAGCTTCATCCAGGGCCAGTAAAACCGGTCTCTGAGCAACCCATAGGTGTTTTCCATCCCCAGATGTCCAGAATCATCATGAAGTGACTTCAACGCAATCCTTCGCTATCTCTCCGGCAGAACCAGCTGGCAACGGTGAGGTCGGTCCAGGGGTGGCATGACCCAGTATAAGATCTGGTTACACAACTCCAACCGAGGCCATTCTCTCAGTAATGGAGGCACCCATGTGTTTCGTTTTCTCCACCTGAGTCATGTCTTCCTTTTCGACCGCTGACCAAATGGTACCGATACCCGGATCATCTCGCTGACCAGTGGCCACTTCCCCAGAACTCAATCCCGGCAGCTGATTTGTCTTCAGAGCAGTCAGATTACAGTAAACTTGGGGAATGGCATCATCAGAAACCCCCAATTCATCCACCTGTCGATCCTGCCCCTCCCTTCCCTCTGCCCTCACGGTGATGGCAAACTGACACATGGCCTTCACCCCCGGGGCAGGAACACTCTCCCACTCCTCATCCCTGTCCAGTCCCTCATGCACCTGTCCGGACAAAGCATCAACATCAATGTACCTCCTTCCCGGCCGGTACTTCAGGCTGAAATCATAGGCAGACATCGCCATCAACCACCGATGGCCTGTGGCATCGAGTTTCGCCGAGGTCAGGATATGTTAGGGGGTTGTTGTCTGTCCTCACCTCAAACATGGCCCCGTCGAGGTAGTCACTCAGCTTATCCACCACTGCCCATTTCAACGCCAGAAACTCCAACTTGTGCGTGGGATAGTTTTTCTTGGAGGTGACAGACTCTGGCTGAGAAATGCAACTGGTCTCAACCCTTATCCTGATACTGGACACCCCCCCCCAAGCCCTCTCGGCTGGCATCTGTGTACAGTACATACGGCAATCGGGGGTCTGCAAAAGCCAGCACCGGCGCCTGGGTCAGCAGCAACTTCAGCGACTGAAAGGCCTCTTCACATTTTGCATCCCACCTCGGTCCAAAGGGCTCCGATGGGCTAAGATACTCTCCACCCTCCTGTTCTTTCTCCCCAAGGGAGGGTAACAGCACAGAAGCTGATTCAATGGGTGACTCACTATTGCGCAGCCCTTCACGAACCTCCGATAATAACCACAGAATCCGAGGAACGAGCGCAGAGCGCTCGCAGTCTGGGGCCTTGGCCAAGTGGTCACTGCCTCTATCTTAGCCAGATCTGTAGCTACTCCATTCTGTGAGACTATGGTTCTTGTCCAGGGGAAGTTTTAACCCTTCAGCTTTCAGGCGACCGAGCACCTTCAGCAGCCTCACTTCATGTTCTTCCAAGATGGATCCAAACACTATGAGGTCATCTAGATACACCAATATCTCAAGCAAGTTCATATCCCTACTGTCTTCTCCATGACTCGCTGGAAGGTTGCAGGGGTTCCTGATACACCCTGGGGCATCCTTTTAAACTCAGGGGACATATAAATGCCGTCTTCTCTTTCTTGGCCTCACTCATGGGGATCTGTAATACCCACTCAGGTCCAGCACACTGAACCACTGCGCACCTCTCAGGCAGGCCAGCACGTCTTCGATCCTCAGGACCAGATACTGGTCAGGGAGTACACTGGCCTGTTCAGAGTCCTATAGTCCACACACATTCATATCTTCCCATTCTTCTTTCAGGCCACTGCTACTGGGGACACATAGGGGCTTCAGGACTTGGTGATGATCTCAGCTTCCTTCAACTTACACAAATGCTGCTGAATGTCTTCCACGTCTGCAGGGGCCAGTCTCCGCGCCCTCTCTCTGAACGGGGTGTCCTCAGTCACCCGGATAGTGTGATGAGTGCTCTTCGAACAATCCACATCAAACTCGTCAGTGGAAAAGACGCCTTGCAGCTTCAACACCTTCTCTATCAACCTTCTCTTCCGACCCACAGGAACCGGGGAGTCCCCAAAGTTGAATGACTCAGCTGTGAACTTTCATCCCTTCTCCTGACACATGTTCTGAAACCCCACCATGAGCTCCAGTGGGCTTCCTGTTGTACCAAAGCTCCCGGATGCTCCCAGGTAATCGGTGATGTTAGCTAAGGGTTGGTGTGTTTTCACAGCTCTCACCACATCAGTGGCCCGCCCACTCAAACTTTCAACCAATCTCTGTCTCCTTACATCATCAGGGCACTGCCACTCATCTAACAACTGACCGGTCTGCTCCGCCCAAGTCTCTTACTCCTCTTCCCCTTTAGGGGTGGGCGTTATCCCAGAGAATAGGCGGAGCCCACCATAGCAGGGACTTTGAACCTGGGCATTTTTCCATTTATTCGCCAGGGAGGTAAGGATGGATACTAACTCAGAATTCTCACTTTTCACTGGGGGACGGGGACTAATTAGACATCCCAAATCCGACCACTCCTTCCCCTCACTCCTCAGAAACGATAGAACCCTGGCTTTGATGTCTTCGCCCCCAGCTACGGGAAGCTCGACTTGTGACTCAGGCCACTCCGCTACATTCTCCTTCTCCTGACAGTATGGACACGCCATGGTTCTGCCTCACCTGGGGCACCGATAGAAGTGGGCAGTTCAAGCCCCGTTACAGCAGCACTAGTCTGAACTAAAACAAGGTCTGAACCTGCCATTTTATCAAATCTCTGTGCTACAACCGCAACTTTGTCAACAGTTTTAACCGTACTCAAAAATCGAATTAACAATTCATCCGGGGTACGACTATCCACCCCACTCAACACACACACATTAGTTACCAGTAACTCCATGGAGGCACACCAGCTCTCCACCCCGGCAGCATCCATACCGGCACAGACATAGACACACAACCCACTGGTTCAGTGCTCAGGGCAATCACACAGCACCCAACGGAATCAACCCCGGAGCGATACCCCCACAATTGTAACCCTGAGGTTCGGCCGGCCTATGTTTGTAAGACAGCCTCTGGCACAGCCAAACTGAGAAATCTCGTTTGTGTGGATGCTGCGTGATGGTTACAAATCTCAGACAGTCCACTGTATACAATTAAATGACTGAACTTTATAAATCTTAATCTGACTGTAGGGTTAGTAAAGAAAATAAAAAGGAAAAAGGCCCATTTTAATGAAAGTCTAAAGTGCACGTTGGAGCTCACGGAATCGTCCATTTGACCCCCTTTGACCTCCTCCGAGCGTCGCTGACCGTCGGACCCTCAGTCTGAGTCCACTCCATCCAGCGGTCTACCAACTCTTTCCATTCACGTCTTCTCTCTTCATCTCTCGCCGACAAAAGACCGTGAAATCCCTGCTCCCAGACCCACAAGAAAGTACAACTTGCCTCTCATTGGCTAGCATACGTTCCAAAGACTCCATTATCTCTAGTCATAACCCAAACATTGCTGCTACAGAGAAACCATTACCTTAGCAGTGAGACCTTCCAGAGTGTTACACAAGTCTAAAGTGAGAAGAGCAGGGGACTAGGCACACAGACTTGTGGTGCTCCTGTGCTGATGGAGATTGAGCTCTGCTGGTGATAAGAGACGTTTTGCGTATTTTGTGGAGGGCTATGTGCTGCTGTACCGGAGTGACCCAGAAGCTAGCTTAATATCACTAAGGTCATTTTGATGTCCTGCATCCTCACCTCAACCTGACATTGTCCAGAGGAGTCCTGCAGTGTTCAACCTTTATTCACTATACAATGTTATCTGGGTAGATCAAAGACTATTCTTTTGTACACATCTGTGGCAATAAAAATTACACAGAACAGCTACAGCTGGTTAGGAGTCAAGGGGAAGATGAGTTTAGGGATGCGGGACGGTGTGATGAGGAGATTACAAATCTATAGAAGAACATAGGTGTAGACAGCACAGGAACACGTCTTTTCAGCCCACAGTGCTGGTGTTGACCAATTCAAACTGCATACCTGCCTATGTGATCTGTTCCCCAAATTTCCCACCCGTCTAAATGTTGCTGTTGTACTTGCTCACACTGTTTCCCCTCACAGCATCTTCCAGGCATCTTGGACTTGCCGTGAAAAAAAACTTGCTTAATAAATCTTTAAACTTTCCCCATCTCCGCTGAAATTTGGCATTTCCATCTTGGGGAAAAAGACTCTATCTACCCTGTCTTTGCCCTGATCATTTTATATACTGTACGTTAATCTGGTTTCCCCTCGGCCTCTGATGCCCCAGTGAAAACAGAGCAAGCCTATCGGTAATATGCTGTAATTGTGACCACGTACAGAGTGCTGGAGGGACTCAGCAGGTCAGGCAGCAGCTGTGGAAATGAATAAACAGTAGACATGTTGGGCCAAGATCTTTCACAGGATACTTTCTAGGGAACCTCTTCTACACCCTATCCAAAGCATGCATGTCCTCCCTGCAGTGAGACCATCAGAACTGTATACAATACTCGATATGTGTCCTGTCCACATGTTTAATACATCACCTCCTGACTTCTATACTCAGAAACCTGAGCAATGAAGGCAAACCTCAGGCACATTATATAGCTGGAGTGCCTTGACTTTTGCAGGGTACCGTATCTGTCAACGACGAGCCGAAAGTGAGTTTGTGAATCTGGTGGGAGCAAAGGATGCTGGGAATGTTGAGGCTGGAGGGCATGGGAGGGGTGTGGGACAGGTGGCAGAGCAGTGCCAGGGACAGGCACATGGGAGGGGTGTGGGACAGGCGGCAGAGCAGTGCCAGGGACAGGCGCATGGGAGGGGTGTGGGACAGGTGGCAGAGCAGTGCCAGGGACAGGCGGCTTGGTGGGGTTGCAGGCAAAGCCGTTGGCCTCCAAACAATTGGCTATTGATCATTACAGAATATCTCTCTGCAGCTTCCCGTTGCCTCCCAGCTCCCTTCCCCTTTCCCCAGCCATGATCCCCCCTCTCCCTGCCCCCATCCCAGAAAAGAATCCCATATCAGAAACAGGTTTTTAATGTCTTTTTTTTTGCTGCAGCAGTACAGTGCAAAACATTAAACTACTACAGTACTGTGCAAAAGTCTATATATAGTAGGCAGCTGTCGATCCCAGGGGATCATGGGTTTGCGCCTCTGCTGGACTGTGTCCTCTCCAGGATGTAAGCCTGGACGGGAAGATTTGAAGAACCAGCTGTTGCCCATGCAGCGGGTTCCCCTCTCCAAGGGAAGGGCAAACGTCAATACAGCTTGACACCAGTGTCGTCGCAGAGGTTGCCAGAGTGAAGTTGTAAACAACATCAAGTTGCCTTAGGGACCCCGGCTCTGGATTTCTTCCTTGGGATTTGCTCCTGAAGCCTTTCCCATGGGTGGGTATGGCCGCAAGGCAGCGGAGATTTAAAATCAAAGTTTTCCTTCTCCTGGGTGGGCTGCCGTCCGAGGCTGACAGGCCCCACCTGCCCGAAGCAACTGGTTTTGAGGCGCCAGTGATCCACCTTTGCCCTTTCTCTTGTCCGTAGAAACCGTTCTGCCACTTTTAATGCCACTTACATTACCACTTTTAGAGGGCAATTGACTTGTACCCCAATATCCGTCTGTACCTCAGTGCTCCTAAGAATCCTGTGTACTTTCCTCTTAATTTTGACCTCCCAGAGCACAATACTTCAGACATGCCCAGATTAAACCCATCTGCCATTTCTGAACCCATCGCAAGCAGAAGGGATTAGTTCAATGAGGCGTTATTAGATTAATTAGTTCCGCACAACATTCTGAGAATAAGGGCCTGTTCCACGTTTTATGCTCAGAGTCCTTTGGGAACATTCCTCATTGTTCACAGCTCTGCCAGTTTTCATGTTGTCTGCAAGTGTACCTACACTTCCAGCTGAATTACCTACATTATCACAAACAACAGAAGTCTCAGCACTGGTTCTTGTGGAACACCCCTGGTCATAGACTTCCAATCAGAATAACACCTCTCCACCACTATCACCTGCCTCCTCTGGCCAAGCCAGTTTTAAATCCAATCTGCCAATTCTCCATGATCCATTTCACCATAATCAATGGAACATCTGGAAATTAAAAATCCACAGCAGGAGGGAGACTATGGGAGAGGGGAGAGCCTACAGGAGAGAGGGGAGCCTACAGGAGAGGGGGGCCTACAGGAGAGAGGTGAGTGGTCAGAAGAGTCATCAGAAGTCGTGAATCTACAGGAGATGAGCAGGGTAGGTTGGTTATCTGAAATTGTTGAATTTGGTGTTGGGTCACTGGAATTGTGCCAGGCCTAGCTGGATGATGAGGCACAGTTCCTTTGGCTTGGGTTGGGCTTCTTTGGAACAGTTAAGGACATCAAAAGCAGAGACCACAAGGGACAAAACTAGACCTATGGAAACCAGAATGGTAATCTGTGTGTGGAGCCAAAACAGATGGAAGAGATCTTAAATGAATCCTTTGCATTTGTATTAACTCGAGAGATGGACACGGAGTCTATAAAAGTGAGGCAAAAGTGGCATCATTCTCATGGGCCCTGTACAGATCTCAGAGAAGGAGGTGTTTCCTACCCTGAGGCAAATCAGGGTGGATAAATACCCAGGGCCTGACAAAGTGTTCCTTCGTACCCTAAGGGAGGCAAGTGAAAATTGCTGGGGCCGTAGCATTGATATCCAAAACATCCTTAGTGACAGGAGAAGTAGCAGAGGATTGGAGGATAACCGATGTTGTTCCACTGTTTTAAAAAGACTCTAAACAGAAACATGGAAATCATAGGCCAGTGAGTCTGACGTCAGTTGCGGGAAAGTTATTGGAAGGTATTCTAAAGGTCCGATAGACGTGGGCTGAGTAACGACAGTCAGCCTGGCTTTTCGCGTGGTAGGTCAAACCCATCTTATAGTTTTCTGAGGAAGTTACCAGGCAAGCAGATGAAGGCAAGGCAGTGGATGTTGTCTACATGGACTTTAGCAAGGCATCTGACAAGGCCCCACATGGGAGACTGGTCAAGCAGCTTCAGTCATTCAGCATTCAGGATGAGGTAGTAAATTGGATTAGACATTGTCTTAGTGGGAGAAGCCAGAGAGTGGTAGTAGAAGGTTGCCCCTCTGAATGGAGGCCTGTGTGCTGCAGGGATTAGTGCTAGGTCCTTTGCTATTTGTCATCTATATTAATGATCTAGATGATAACGTGGTTAACTGGATCAGCACCAAGATAACACCAAGATTGGGGGGGGGGGGGGGGCGGTGGACAGTGAGGAGGACTATCATGGCTTGCATTGGGATCTGGACCAGCTGGAAAAATAGGAGATGGGATTTAATGCGGACAGGTGTGAGGTGCTGAACGTCTGTAAGACCAATTGGGGTAGGTATCACACAGTGAACGGTAGGGCACAGAGGAGTGTGGTAGAACAAAGGGACCTGAGAATACAGGTACGTAATTTGTTGAAAGCGGTGTTGCAGGTAGATAGGGCCGTAAAGAAAATGTCTGGCACATTGGCCTTCATAAATCGGTGTATTGAGTGCAGAAGATGGGACATTAGGCTGAAGTTGTATAAGATATTGGTGAGGCCTAATTTGGAGAATTGTATGCAGTTTAGGTCACCTGTGTACAAGAAGAGTGTGAATAAGGCTGAAAGAGTGCAGAAAAAATTTATAAGGATGTAGAAAAGATTGAATAGATCAGGGCTATATTCTTTAGAATGTAGAAGATTGGATAGAGGTATATGAGAGGTATAGAAAGGGCAAATGCAAGCAGGCTGTTTCCACTGAGGTTAGGTGGGATTACAAACAGAGGCAATTGGTTAAGAGTGAAAGGTAAGAGGTTTAAGGTGAACATAAGGGGAAACTTCTACACTCAGAGAGTCCTGAGAATATGGAACGAGCTGTCAGTGGTGCATGCAAGCTTGATTTCAACACTGAGGGCTATGGTCCCAGTGTAGGCTCACTAAACCATAAGATACAGGAGCAGAATTAGGCCATCGAGTCTGCTCCGCCATTTCATCATGGCTGATCCAGTCTTTCTCTCAGCCCCGATCTCCTGCCTTCTCCTGTATTCCTTCATACCCTGACCAATCAATAATCTATCAACGTCTGCCTTCACAACTGCCTGTGGAAAATTCATCATCATCTCTGTTCTAAACGGATGCTCCTCTATTCCAAGCCTGTGTCCTCTGGTTTTAGACTCTCCTATCATAGAAGACATCCTCTCCGCATCCACTCTAACAAGGCCTTTCACTATTTGATAGGTTTCAATGAGGTCACTCCTCATTCTTCTGAGTTCTTGTGAATACAGGCCCAGAGCCTTCAAGTACCCTTCATATGACAAGCCATTCAATCCTGGAATCATTTTTGTTAACCTCCTTTGAATCCTCTCCAGTTTCAGCACATCCTTTTTAAAATATGGGGTTAAAAACTGCTCACAATACCCCAAGTGAGGCCTCGCCAGTGCTTTATAAAGTCTCAACATTACATCCTCGCTTTTATATTCTAGTTCTCTTGAAATGAATGTTGACATTCTTCACCACAGACCCACCCTGCAAATTAACCAATAGGAAATCCTGCACAAGGACTCCCAAGTCCCTTTGAACCATAGAACATTACAGCACAGAAACAGGCCTTCTGGCCCTTCTTGGCTGTGCCGAACCATTTTTCTGCCTAGTCCCACTGACCTGCACCTGGCCCATATCCCTCCATACACCTCTCATCCATGTACCTGTCCAAGTTTTTCTTAAATGTTAAAAGTGAGCCCGCATTCATCACTTCATCAGGCAGCTCATTCCACTCTCTGTGTGAAGAAGCCCCCCACCCCCCCGAATCTTCCCTTTAAACTTTTCCCCTTTCACCCTTAACCCATGTCCTCTGGTTTTTTTCTCCCCTAGCTTCAGTGGAAAAAGCCTGCTTGCATTCACTCTACCTATAGCCATCATAATTTTATATACCTCTATCAAATCTCCCCTCATTCTTCTACGCTCCAGGGAATAAAGTCCTAACTTGTTCAACCTTTCTCTGTAATTCAGTTTATCAAATCCCAGCAACATCCTTGTAAACCTTCTCTGCACTCTTTCAACCTTATTAATATCTTTCCTGTAATTCGGTGACCAAAACTGCACACAATACTCCAATTTCGGCCTCACCAATGCCTTATACAATCTCACCATAACATTCCAACTCTTATACTCAATAGATAGATAGATAGATTGATACTTTGAAATACTTTGATTTATAAAGGCCAATGTACCAAAAGCTCTCTTAACTACCCTATCTACCTGTGACGCCACTTTTAGGGAATTTTGTGTCTGTATTCCCAGATCCCTCTGTTCTACTGCACTCCTCAGTGCCCGACCATTTACCTTGTATGTTCCAAAGTGCAATACCTCACACTTGTCTGTATTAAATTCCATCTGCCATTTTCAGCCCATTCCTCCAACTGGTCCAAATCCCTCTGCAAGCTTTGAAAACCTTCCTCACTGTCCACTACACTTCCAATCTTTGTATCATCAGCAAATTTACTGATCCAATTTACCACATTATCATCCAGATCATTGATATAGCATTGGACCCAGCAGTGATCTCTGTGGCACATCACTAGTCACAGGCCTCCACTCAGAGTAGCAATCCTCCACTACCACTCTCTGGCTTCTTCCATTGAGCCAATGTCTAATCCAATTTACTACTTCACCATGTATACCTAGCAACTGAATCTTCCTAACTAACTTCCCATGTGGGAAGTCCATGTAGCCTTCCTGAAGTCCATGTAGACAACATCCTCTGCTTTCCCTTCATCCACTTTCCTTGTAACTTCCTTGAAAACCCTAATAGATTTGTTAAACATGACCTACCACGCACAAAGCCATGTTGACTCTCCCTAATAACTCCCTGTCTATCTAAATACTTGTAGATCCTATCTCTTAGTACTCCTTCCAATAATTTACCTACTACCAATGTCAAACTTATTGGCCTATAATTTCCTGGATTACTTTTAGAGCCTTTTTTAAACAACGGAACAACATGAGCTATCCTCCAATCCTCTGGCACCTCACCCATAGATATCGACATTTTAAATATATCTGTCAGGGGCCCTGCAATTTCAACACTAGTCTCCTTCAAGGTCCAAGGGAATACCCTGTCAGGTCCTGGGGATTTATCTCCTCTGATTTGCCTCAAGATAGCAAGCACCTCCTCCTCTTCAATCTCTATAGGTTCCATGACCTCACTACTTATTTGTCTTATTTCCATTGACTCCATGCCAGCTTCTTTAGTAAATACAGACACAAAAAAACCCATTTAAGATCTCCCTCATTTCTTTTGGTTCCATACATAGCCGACCACTCTGATCTTCAAGAGGACCAATTTTATCCCTTACTATCCTTTTGCTCTTAATATATCTGTAGAAGCTCTTTGGATTATCCTTCACCTTGACTGCCAAAGCTACCTCATGTCTTCTTTTAGCCTTACTGATTTCTTTCTTAAGTATTTTCTTGCACTTTTTATACTCCTCAAGTACCTTATTTGCTCCCTGTTTCCTATACATGTCATACATCTCTCTCTTCTTTATCAGAGTTCCAATATCCCTAGAGAACCAAGGTTCCTTATCCTTATTCACTTTGCCTTTAATCCTAACAGGAACATACAAACTCTGCACTCTCAAAATTTCTCCTTTGAAGGCCTCCCACTTACCACTGACATCCTTGCCAGAGAACAACCTGTCCCAATCCATGCGTTTTAGATCCTTTCTCATTTCTTCAAATTTGTCCTTTTTCCAGTTTGGCCTTTGCCCTCAGCTTTTTTGTATTTTCTCTTCAGTTTTGAAAATAGTCAACTCTTTCATTTCTTCTACTAAAGTGCATGGCCATACACTTCCCGACACGGTATTCCATCTGCCATTTCTTTGTCCATTCTCCTAATCTCTCTAAGTCCTTCTGTAGCATCTCTACTTCCTCAAAACTACCAGCCCTTCCACCTATCTTCATAACATCTGCAAACTTTGCAACAAAACCAAAAATTCCATCATCCAAATCATTGACACATAACGTAAAAAGAATAGGTCCCAACACAGACCCCTGTGGAACACCAGCAGAAAAGTCTCCTTTTATTCCCACTCTTTGTCCCCTGCTAATCAGCCACTGCTTTATTTATGCTAGAATCTTTCCTGTAATGCCACGGGCTCATAGCTTGTTAAACAGCCGCATGTGTGACACCTTGTCAAAGGCCTTCCGAAAATCCAAGTGCACAACATCAACCGATTCTCCTTTGTCCATCCTGCTTGTTCAAAGAATTCCAACAGATTTGTCAGGCAAGATTTCTCCTTGAGAAAACCGTGCTAATTACAGCCTATTTTATCATGTGCCTCCAAGTACCCTGAGACCTCATCCTTAATAATCAACTCCAAAAATCATTCCAACTACTGAGGTCAGACTAACTGGCCTATAATTTCCTTTCTTCTGCCTCTCTCCCTTCTTGAAGAGTGGAGTGACATTTACAATTTTTCAGTCTGCCAGAACCATTCCAGAATCTAATGATTCTTGAAAGATCATTACTAATGCCTCCACAACCTCTTCAGCCACCTCCTTCAGAACCCTGGAGTGTAAACCATCTGGTCCAGGTGATTTATCTACCTTCAGACCTTTCAGTTTCCCAAGACCCTCTCCCTTGTAATGGTAACTTCACATACTTCTTGACCCCTGACATCTGGAACATCCAAAATACTGCGAGTGTCTTCCACAGTGATGCCTGATGCAAAATATGTCCACCATTTCTCTGTGCCCCATTACTACCTCTCCAGCATCGTTTTCCAGCGATCTGATACCCACTCTCACCTCTCTTTTACACTTTATGTATCTGAAGGAACTTTTGGTATCCTCTTCAATATTATTAGCTAGCTTACTTTCATATTCCATCTTTACCTTCTCAATAACCTTTTTTAGTTGCCTTCTATTAGTTTTTAAAAGCTTCCTAGTCCTCTAACTTCCCACTAATTTTTGCTCTATTATATGCCCTCTCTTTGGCTTTTAGGTTGGCTTTGACTTCTCTTATTGGCCACAATTGTGTCATATTTCCTTTAGAACACTTCTTCCTTCTTGGGATATATATATCCTGTGCCTTCCGAAATGCTTCCGGAAATTCCAGCCATTGCTGCTCTGCATTATCCCTACTGGTGTTCATTTCCAATCAATTCTGGCCAAATCCTCTGTCATGCCCAAGTAATTCCCTTTACTCCACTGTAATACTGATGCATCTGACTTCAGCTTCTCCTTCTCAAATTCGTGGCGAATTGGATCGTATTATGATCATTAGCCCCCGAGGGCTCTTTTACCTTAATCTCTCTAATCAGTTCTGGCTCTTTGCACAACACCCAATGCAGAAAAGCTGATCCCCCAGAGAGGGATGTTGGGGAGAACTTATTCCACATTGATCTGGTGGATGTGGTCCCAGTGGGTGGTGAAAGCATGTTCAGTAACAAACTTAACAGGAAGTTGAACTAAATGAAAATGAAATAAAGGCTTAGAGATAACTAACAAGGGAATTGACTTGAATAGTTCAACTTCAAGTTCAAGATTATTGGCATCTGACTGTACATATGTTCAACCAAACAAAACCACGTTCCTCCGGACCACTCTTCACTGCAAAACGTCTGTCACACACAGCAGGTACACCAGGATATGACAGCAAATAAGTTAATAAAATATAGGTAAGCAGTAAACAACTCACTGTCCTAGTGATGAGACCTCGGTGGTGTCAGGGTATTCATTAGTCGCACAGCCTGAGGGAGGAAGCTGTTACACGGTGTGGCAGTCCCAGTCCTGATGCTTCAGTATCTGCTTCCTGACAGTAGAGGGTTAAAGACATTGTGGGATGGGTGGTAGGGATCCCCAACAATACTTCAGGCCCTTTGTATACAATGCACTCACAAACAGTGGGGAGAGAAACCCCGATGATCCCCTGGGCGGATTTTACTGTCCTCTGTATGGTCTCATGGTCCAATGCCTTGCAGCTTCTGTAGCACACAACGATGCAGCCAGACAAGACGCTCTCGATGGTGCTCCTGTAGAAGGTTGTTAGAATGGAGGAGGGGAGCCTTGCACACCTCAATCTCCTCAGGAATTATAGGCACCGCTGTGCTTTCTTGATGAGTGAGGAGTGTCGTGGTTTCTCGTGCCCCACAAATGACCAGGAGACGCAGAAGATTCTTCAAGAAGGGTTAAACTTTAATTTGCAAATCAAAACTGAGACAGTCATTGAGCTAGTCACTGATTGCCCACCGATCCTTGTACATAGCATTTTTTTATAGCAATCTCCCAGTTTAGTTGCATTAGCATATCCAATCGGTCTACAGTTGCGTATCACAAGTACATCCGCCACTATTGTTTCTACCCATTGACTTATCATGTTCTAATCTACATCTCTTAGCTACCTCTCATTAACTCACCATTATCTTCTACATTCTTAAGATTTCATTCTCCTACTAAATTGGATACATGCATAGCAAATAGCAAACTCAAAGCTGACTACATAGTTTTGGTTACACAGCAAACAATGCAACTTTTCTACTCCAATAGGAGGTGTATTCTGTGTCCTGGTTAGTTCCTTCAGAAAGTACTGAATGGCAACCTACTGAAATATAACACTATGGTTAAGTATTACATTTACTGTATATTGAAAATAATTTTAATGTTCAACACCAGCTCACTGACTGAAGGGAGCTCACAGACCACAAGGGACACTCCAGAGAGTTGAGCACAAATTGGGGTGCAGTTGTTTTCAATGCAACACTGGGCCAGCCCTCAGTCGCCATTTGGCAGTTCAGGAGTTTAGCAGCTGATGATTATACCTTTGCAAGTACACTGTTGATTAGGGGGAGGAGGGAGTGGGCAGAAGATAAAACAATTCACTGTCTGTGAGCTCTGACTCTTCTCTCTTCTTCATCTTCTAGCTCACAATATGGTGGGCTTGATTTTTAGCTGAGCCAAAAACGCTAGCGCACCAAAATCTCCCAGGTGACCACACGAGGTATTATGAGCTCAGTAAGGCAAAGACACACCAGGTGAACTCGGACTATAGCTACTCACATGTACAGGAAGGACGAACCATACAGCTGTGTCCATGTGAAGATTACAACAGTACTCGTGTATTTTATATGATAATATTATGGCCCTGCAGACAATTCTTGGCAGCTTTGTGACAGGCATTCAACTGTCTTTATATAAAAGGAAACAACATAAATAGATTATTAGGTGAAATTATTTCTCCCTGAGATTTCTCAATTTTAATTATAGAGTTGAAATGGGAATAATAAAGGCTTTAGTGTGAGTTCTAATGGTCAACACTGAGTCAGTCACTTCCCTGACTGAGAACCACGACAGTCATTCAGAAGGCATGAGCACAAAATGTAAGGCGATATTCCAGGGCTTCTCTGTGGGAGGTGTAGCCTTTGCAATGAGACAATAGACATTTGGACACTTGACTCTTAACAGGGTTTCCAGCCTGGGGTCCATGGATGCCTTGCCTAATGGTATTGGTCCATGGCATAGAAAAAGGTTGGGAGCCCCTGGCTTATAATGTTTAGCTGCTATAAGTGATAACAAATTTGGACTTTCCATGTGCACTATCAAACCTGAGTTGGGAATGGAGAGACAAATCAGGTAGTTCATTCCAGTGGAGTGTTCCCAGGTTTCTGGGAATTCAGGCAAAGGATTGGATATCCCATTAATCTCAATGGTTATTCTTGGGAAAGGGCTTGAAAGCAATATGAGCCCATGGTATTATAGAAGAGATACAGTATTACTATGAATAGAAGATTGACTGACTGGCAGGACACAAATAGTGGGAATAAAGGGGGCCTTTTCTAGTTGGCTGTCAGTAACTATTGGTGTTCTACAGGGTTCGGTGTTGGAATCGTTATATGTCAATGATTTGATGATGGAAGTGATGGCTTTGTTGCCATTTTTACAGATGTTACAATTATAGGTGGAAGGGCAGGTAGTGTTGAGAAAACAAGAAGTTTGCAGAAGGACTTGGACAGGTTGAGAGAATGGGCAAGTAACTGACAGATGGAATACTGTGTAGGGATGTGTATGTGAATGGGGATGGGAGCACATTCTGAAATCAGAGGTGCGAAGGGACTTGGAGTCTTTGTGCAGGATTCCTAAAGGTTAACTTGCAGGTTGAGTCAGTGGCAAATTCCATCATTTGAGAGAACTGGAATATAAAGGAAAGGGTGTAATGCTAAGGCATTGGTCAGACTGCACTTGGAGTATTATGAATAGTTGGGGGCCCCCTATCTGAGTTAACAAGAATGATTCTGGGAATGGAAGAGTTAATGTATGGGGAGTGTTTTTAATTGCTCTGGGCCTGTACTGGCTGGAGTTTAGAGGAATGAGGAGGGATCTCTGAAACCTATTGAATACTGAAAGGCCTAGATATAGTGAATAGACAGGATGTTTACTATAGTGGGGCAGTCCAGGGTACAACCTCAGAATACAAAGCCATCACTTTAGAACAGAGATGAGGAGGAATTTATTTCTCAGATTTTTAAATTTTCTCTCCATTTAGAAAATAGCCTATGCTTATATTTCTTCTACCAAAGTAGAATGCATGACCATATACTTCCCGACACACTATTTCATCTGCCACTTTTTTCTCTATTCTCCTAATCATTCTAAGCCCTTCCGAAGCCTCTCAGCTTCTTCAAAACTACCTGCCCCTCCACCTGTCTTTGTATCATCCACAAACCTGGCCACAAAGCCATCGATTTCATCATCCAAATCATTGACATATACTGCAAAAAGAAATGGTCCCAACACAGACCCCTGTGGAACACCACTAGTCACCGGTAGCCAATCAGAAAAGGCTCTCTTTATTATCACTCTTTGCCTTCTGCTAATCAGCCTCTTCAATATTATTGGCTAGTTTACTTTCATATTCTATCTCTTCCTTCTTAATGACTTTTATAGTTGCCTTCTGTTAGTTTTTAAAAGTTTCCCAATCCTCTAATTTCCAACTAATTTTTGCTCTATTATATGCCCTCCCTTTGGCTTTTACGTTGGCTTTGAATTCTCTTGCCATCCACGGTTGCGTCATCCTGCCTTTAGAAAACAACTTCTTATCTAGGATGCATCTTCTGAATAACTCCCAGAAATTCCAGCCATCGCTGCTCTGCCCATCCCAGTTAACGTTCCCTTCGAATCAGTATTGGCCAGCTCCTCTCTCATGCCTCTGTAATTCCATTTACTCCACTGTAACAGTGATATATCTGACTTTTAGCTTTTCCTTCTCAAATTGCACGGTGAATTCTATCGTATTGTGATCACTTCTCCTAAAGGTTCCTTTACCTTAAGCTCTTTAACTCCAGTTCATTGCACAACACCCAATCCAGAATAGCTGATCCCCTAGTGGAGTAGCTCAGACCACGAGGTACACATTGCCTTTGTTTGTAAACCAACAACCTCAACCTCATGCTCAGCACTATCACTCCGGTTCCCATCCCCCTACCAAACTAGTTTAAATCCTCCCGAACAGCTCCAGCAAACCTGCCTGCAAGGGTATACGTCTCCCTTAGGTTCAGATGTAACCTGTTCCTTTTGTACAGGTTGAACCATCCTCAGGAGAGATCCCAATAATCGATAAATCTGAAACCCCACTTCCTGCACCAGCTTATCTGCTAAATCATCATACTCTTGCCCTCACTGGCGCGTGGCACGGGCAGCAGTCTGGAGATTACTACCCTGGAGGTCTCACTTTTTAGCATTGGCACCTAACTCCCTAAAATCTCTCTTCAGGACCCTCTCACTTGTCATTGGTGCCAATATGAACCAAGACTCCTGGTTGCTCCCCCGCCCCTTTAGAATGCCATGGACCTGATCCGAGACATCCCTGACCCTGGCACCTGGGAGACAACACTCCATCCTAGTGTCTCTATCCTGTCCACAGAATCTCATCTCTATTTCTCTGACTATAGAATCTCCTATCACCACTGCAGTCCTCTCTATCTCTGCTCTCTTCTGAGCCACAGTGCCAGACACCCCATTGCTGCAGCCTCCCCCGGTAGGTCGTTCCCTCACCAGACTCCTAAGTGGTATAGTTATTATTGAGGGGAACAGCCACAGGTGTACTCTTCACTGGCTGACCATTTGCCTTCCTTCTCCTGACAGTTACCCGGTTACCTGTCTCCTATAACCAGCGGTAGCCACCTCCAAGTAGCGCCTATCTCTCACTTCCTCTCTTTTCCAAATGATCGTGCTGAGGACCTCTGAGGAGCTGCTGCTCGGTGCACCTGGTGCAAATGTGGTTATCTGGGAGGCTGGAGGTCTCTTAGAACTGCCACATCTCACACACAGAGCAAAAGACTGCCATGGGGCCATGTAGTCTCCTCGCATTGACCACTTACCCGAGAGGCATGTGGGGCCACGTAGTCTCCCCGCATCGACTGCTTATGCACGAGGCACGCGGGGCCACGGGGTCTCCCTGTATTGACTCACTCACCCACAGTCACACGGGGCCAAGCATCTTCCCCGCATTGACATGTTGACATGAAGTGTACTGTATACTGGGTCAATCGACCTCTCTATATTGACATGTTTACGATTTGCTTCAACAGGTAAACAAGAGAGTAAAGGTCAGTTTTGACTTTTAACTAAAAGTTCTAACCACACTGTTGCTCTTACCTTTATCCTTCCCCTTAGTGAGCAGCCAGTTATGAATGACCATTAATCATCTTTAATTTTTTTGTGTATTGTGCCTGCTTGGCTTTCTCATGTCCTTCGCTAACTCAATAAGCTAACCAAATGAGATACAGGGTTGACACTCTGCATCTTCAGCATCACGCAGTGTGAAACTGGAGCCATCCAATGAAAGTGGGGCGGGGGGGTGGGTGCTTGACAGGGAAGATGAGATTATATTCTGTAGCACTCTCACAACCTCAGGACATTCTCTCGTGCTTTCAAAATCAATTATTTTTGAAGCATAATCATCATTGTGATAAATGAAACATAGCAGCCAATTTTCTCACAATGTATTAACAACTATTCCCCAAAAAGCTCCATCTGTTCTTTGGTGATCTTTGCAATCTTGCTGGGCTGTAGCTCTTTCTGTATTTGATCACACTAACTTCATAATTGCCCATGCTTTTTTTTGGGCCCCATATCCAAAGAAGGATGTGCTGGCCCCAGATAGGGTCCAAAGGAGGTTCACAAGGATGAACCCAGGAATGGAAAGGCTTAACTTACGATGAGCATTTGATGTCTCTGGGATTGTACTCAAAGGATGAGAGCGATCTCATAGAAGCTTGTTGGATATTGAAAGCCGTAGATAGAGTGGATGTGGAGAGTGTCTCCATTAGCAGGAGAGTCTCGGGTCCAAGGACACAGACTCAGAATAAAGGGATGTTCCTTTAAAATTGAGAGGAGGAGGAATTGCCTCAACCACAAGGTAGTAGATCTGCAGAAATCATTGCCACAGATGGCTGTGGAGGCCAAGTCATTCAGTGTATTTAGGCAAAGTTTAATAGGTTCTTGACTGCTAAGGGTTAAGGTGGGGGTCAGGAAAATAGGGTTGAACAAATAATCTATTTCTGCTCCTATATATTTTCAGCTCATGATCTTATGATTCCAGGGGAACGCTGACAGATCTTTAACACAATACACGTTTAGTTCACAATACACGTTGTATTCAGATTCCACATGAACAAACTGTGTCATCAGGCACTGATGTAATGTTGGGATTTAGACATTGCTGGCAATGTAAATGTAAATGCCAGCATTTACTGCCCATCCCAGTTGACCTGGGTCTCAGGATATGGTGAGAGTCCAGCCACATTGGTTGGTCTGGAAATTCACATAGGCCAGGTAAGGAGGCAGAAGTCCCTTCGTGAAGGATTATAGCAACCAGATGGGTTTGTATCAACAATCCAATTGTTGATAATAATGGACTGTTTTTTTTAACAATAGCAGATGTAATTAATGACTTGACTTTGAGTTCTCCAGCAACATAAATCATTCAAATGGATTGAAGTGGCTCTGTTCACTATCAGTGAACGCATACAGGATACAACCTAAAATGTTTCGTCTTCACTGACATCCTGAGAAACAGAAGAACCCCAAAAGAACAAACGACAGAAAAATGTTAGAACCCTAATGCCCCCCCCATGTAACCCACAGCGTCAACACATCAAACTTACCCCTCCCCCTCCCTGACCCATTTCAGCTAAAAGCACCAGCCCCCTCCACCCAACAAGCAACAGCAAAGCACCCAGAGAGACCATGATCTGCAGTCAACAAGAACTACAGTTTACCTGATAGTTCAAAGTGCGACAGGCTCTCCCTCTTTCACCAACAAAGGACAGAGAGATATACCCATTTCACAGAGAAAGGGGAGATTAACACTCACTGTTGCAGTGTTACAGTGTCCTTCTGAAATTCTCTGACTCGAAAATTGGCAGCAAACTCTGCTCACCATTGTGAGAATGAGAGAGAGAGAATGCAATCACTTGACTGCGGAGACCTCCGTCCACACATCCCCACACAAATCCTGATGTTCCTTCTCCCGCAATGCCCCAGTCACAACACCAGCCTGGAATTAATCTTCCACAAGGCAAACCCAGAAGCGGCATCTTCCAAGCCGTGCCTGGAGAATGCCGGAAAATGGCCGACCAGCGAGCTCCAGGAGCGACAACTCACCGCCGTGAAAAAGCGCAGTTTTGACTGGCGTTGCAGATCTAGGACCTTGATAGAACCCCAGCCACCTTGAAAAGGGAAAAAGAGAAATTGAGGAGAGGAATTTAAGGTGATTCTGCAGATGAACTCCACTTGGTGCCATCTTAACTCTGCCCACACAGGTGAGATTTGAACTTCAGTCACTTGCTTAAGGGGCAGCGTGACAGAGCTTTTTGGTTCAGAGTTAAACCAGAATCATTTTGCTGCAAAGCCTCCAGTGACGAATGAAATCTCACAAATGGAAAACACTCACAACTCATCCAGAAGCAGCTTCTCTGCTGTCATACTTTGTCAATAAATCTGAAGGGGATAACAACAGAAAGATGAAGCAGACCTTTCATTCTTGCAATCCTATTTACTGATTAGTGCTGTTTGCTTGGTGAGTGGCTGATAAATATTTATTGCTGTCTGGCTCTTGACTATTCTGTTCCCTTGAGTGTCTCCATCTCCAATTACCTCATGCCCATTTTGCTACTTGACCTCTCCCTTGTTTTCAGGATTGCCTTGAAGTGGGAAGGTAAACAGACAGAGGTCGTGGTACATATTGGTACCAACAACATAGGTAGGAAAAGGGAGGAGGTCCTGGAAACAGACTACAGGGAGTTGAAAGAAATTGAGAAGCAGAACCTCAAACGTAGTAATCTCAGGATTAAAAAACACAAAATGCTGGCAGAACTCAGCAGGCCAGACAGCATCTATGGGAGGAGGTAATAACAACGTTTCGGGCCGAAACCCTTCATCAGGAGTGAAGTAACATGGGATGGTCGAGGGGGGATAAGAAGTGGGGGGGGGAGGGATAAAGTAGAGAGCTAGGAAGTGATAGGCTGGAGGGAAATGGGCTAGGGGGAAGGTGGAGAATTATGGGAAATAAAAGAGAAAGAAAGGTAGGGCTGGGGGGAGATTATAGTGAGGGGGGAAAAGAGAGGGAAAGAGAACCAGACTAAAATAATAGATAGGGATGGGGTAAGGGGGGGCAGGGGTATCAATGGAGGTCAGTGAGTTGGATGTTCATGCCGGCAGGAAGGAGGCTACCTAGGCGGGAGATAAGGTATTGCTCCATCAACCTCCATCATCTTGACGGTAGAGGAGGCCATGGACAGACATATTGGAGTGGGAGTGGTCTGTGGAATTGAAGTGTGTGGCCACAGGGAGATCCCGCCACTGCTGGAGGACTGAGCGCCGGTGTTCGGCAAAACGGTCTCCCAGTCTGCGGCGGATCTCCCCAATGTATAAATGGCCACATCAGGAGCACCAGATACAGTATATCACCCCAGATGACTCGCAGGTGAAGTGGTGCCTCACCTGAAAGGACTGTCTGGGGCCTGGGATGGTGGTGAGGGAAGAAGTGTGGGGGCAGGTGTAGCACTTCTTCCGTTTGCAGGGATGGGTGCCCGGAGGGAGGTCCATGGGGAGGGATGGGGGGATGAATGGACAAGGGATTCGCATAGGGAGTGATCCCTGCGGAAAGCCGAGAGTGGGGGGGGAGGGGAAGATGTGGCTGGTGGTGGGATCACGTAGGAGGTGGTGGAAGTTACGGAGGATTATACGTTGGATCTGTAGGCTGGTACGGTGATAGGTAAGGACCAGGGGGACTCTATTCCTGGTGGGCTGGCAGGGGGATGGGGTGAGGGCAGAGGTGCATGAAATACGGGAGACGCGATGGAGGGCAGAGTTGATAGTGGACGAAGGGAAGCCCCTTTCTTTAAAAAAGGAAGACATCTCCTTTGTCCTAGAATGGAAGGCCTCATCCTGAGAGCAGATGCAGCGGAGGCAGAGGAATTGAGAGAAAGGGATAGCATTTTTGCAGGAGACAGGGTGGGAGGAGGAATAGTCTAGGTAGCTGTGGGAGTTAGTAGGTTTGTAGTAGACGTCGGTGGATAGGCTGTCTCCAGAGATAGAAACAGAAAGATCTAGAAAGGGGAGGGAGGTGTTGGAAATAGACCAGGTGAATTTGAGGGCGGGGTGAAAGTTGGAGGTGAAGTTAATGAAGTCGACGAGCTCAGCATGTGTGCAGGAAGCAGTGCCGATGCAGTCGTCGATATAACGCAAGAAAAGAGGAGGACAGATACCGGTGTAGGCTTGGAACATAGATTGCTCCACATGGCCGACAAAAAGGCAGGCTTAGCTAGGACCCATACGGGTGCCCATGGCTACACCTTTAGTTTGGAGGAAGTGGGAGGAGCCAAAGGAGAAATTGTTAAGGGTGAGGACCAATTCCGCGAGGCGGAGAAGAGTGGTGGGAGAGGGTGACTGGCTGGGTCTGGAATCCAGGAAGAAACGGAGAGCTTGGAGACCTTCCTGGTGGGAGATAGAGGTATACAGGAACTGGATTATTGCCTGTGCCAAGTGATAGGAATAGAATGAAGTGGAGGATAAATCCGTGGCTGAGGGATTGGAGCAGGGGGCAGGGATTCTAATTTCTGGATCATTGGGACCTCTTTTGGGGCAGGTGTGATCTGTACAGATAGGATGGGTTGCACTTGAATCCCAGGGGGACCAATATCCTGGTGGGGAGGTTTGCTAAGGCTATTAGGGAGAGTTTAAACTAGAATTGCTGGTGGGATGGGAACCGAACTGAAGAGACGGAGGAAAGAGAGGTTGCCTCACAAATAGAAAAAGCTTGTAGACAGTGGGAGGAAAGGGAGGATAGGCAGGTGATAGAGAAGGGATGCGCTCAGACCGATGGTTTGAGATGTGTCTATTTTAATGAGCATTATGAACAAAGCGGATGAGCTTAGAGCGTGGATCAGCACTTGGAGCCATGATGTTGTGGTCATTACAGAGACTTGGATGGTGCAGGGGCAGGAATGGCTACTTCAAGTGCCAGGCTTTAGATGTTTTAGAAAGGATAGGGAGGGAGGCAAAGGAGGTGGGAGCATGGCACTGTTGATCAGAGATAGTGTCATGGCTGCAGAAAAGGAGGATGTCATAGAGGGGTTGTCTATGGAGTCCCTGTGGGTGGAAGTTAGGAATAGGAAGGGGTCAATAACTCTACTGGGTGGTTTTTTTATAGACCACCCAATAGTAACGGGGACTTTGAGGAGCAGTTAGAGAGACAGATTCTGCAAAGGAGTAATAATAACAGGGTTGTTGTGGTGGGAGATTTTAATTTCCCAAATATTGACTGGCATCTCCCTAGAGTGAGAGGTTTAGACCATAAGACCATAAGACAAAGGAGCAGAAGTTGGCCATTCGGCCCATTGAGTCTGCTCCATCATTTTATCATGAGCTGATCCATTCTCTGATTTAGTCCCACTCCCCTGCCTTCTCACCATAACCTTTGATGCCCTGGCTACTCAGATACCTATCATTCTCTGCCTTAAATACACCCAATGACCCGGCCTCCACTGCCGCCCGTGGCAACAAATTCCACAGATTCACCACCTTCTGGCTAAAAAAATTTCTTCGCATCTCTGTTCTGAATGGGCGCCCTGCAATCCTTAAGTCATGCCCTCTCATACCAGACTCCTCCACCATGGGAAACAACTTTGCCACATCCACTCTGTCCATGCCTTTCAACATTCGAAATGTTTCTATGAGGTCCCCCCTCATTCTTCTAAACTCCAAGGAGGACAGTCCAAGAGCAGTCAAACATTCCTCATATGTTAACCCTCTCATTCCCGGAATCATTCTAGTGAATCTTCTCTGAACCCTCTCCAACGTCAGCACATCCTTTCTTAAATAAGGAGCCCAAAACTGCACACAGTACTCCAAGTGAGGTCTTACCAGTGCCTTACAGAGCCTCAACATCACATCCCTGCGCCTATACTCTATTCCTCTAGAAATGAATGCCAACATTGCATTCGCCGCCTTCACCACCGACTCAACCTGGAGGTTCACCTGAAGGGTATCCTGCACAAGGACTCCCAAGTCCCATTGCATCTCAGAACTTTGAATTCTCTCCCCATTTAAATAATAGTCTGCCCGTTTATTTCTTCTACCAAAGTGCATGACCGTACACTTTCCAACATTATATTTCATTTGCCACTTCTTTGCCCATTCTCCCAATCTATCCAAGTCTCTCTGCAGACTCTCTGTTTCCTCAGCACTACCAGCCCCTCCACCGATCTTTGTATCATCAGCAAACTTAGCCACAAAGCCATCTATTCCATAATCCAAATTGTTGATATGCAACGTAAAAAGAAGTGGCCCCAACACAGACCCCTGTGGAACACCACTGGTAACCAGCAGCCAACCAGAGTGGGATCCCTTTATTCCCACTCTCTGTTTCCTGCCAATCAACCAACGCTCTATCCACGTATGTAACTTTCCTGTAATTCCATGGGCTTTTATCTTGTTTAGCAGTCTCATGTGCAGCACCTTGCCAAAGGCCTTCTGAAAAACCAAATACACAACATCCACTGCATCTCCCTTGTCTAGCCTACTTGTAATTTCCTCAAAAAATTGCACTAGGTTTGTCAGACAGGATTTTCCTTTAAGAAAACCATGCTGAGTTCTGCCTATCTTGTCATATGCCTCCAGGTACTCTGTAACCTCATCCTTGACAATTGACTCCAACAACTTCCCAACCATCGATGTCAAGCTAACAGGTCTATAATTCCCTTTTTGCTTCCTTACCCCCTTCTAAAGGAAGCATTTCTTAAGTTTAGATGGGGCAGAGTTTGTTAGGTGTGTTCAGGAAGGTTTCTTGACACAACATGTAGATAAGCCTACAAGAGGAGAGGCTGTACTTGATCTGGTATTGGGAAATGAACCTGGTCAGGTGTCAGGTCTCTCAGTGGGAGAGAATTTTGGAGATGGTGATCACAATTCTATCTCCTTTACCACAGCATTGGGGAGGGATAGGAACAGACAAATTAGGGAAACATTTAATTGGAGTAAGGGAAAATATGGGACTGTCAGGCAGGAACTTGGAAGCATAAATTGGAAACAGATGTTCTTGGGTAAATGTATGGAAGAAATGTGGCAAATGTTCAGGGGATACTTGTGTGGCGTTCTGCATATGGATATTCCAATGAGACGGGAAGGATGGTAGGGTACAGGAACCATGGTGTACAAAGGCTGTTGTAAATCTAGTCAAGAATAGGACCAATCAAGTGTGACAGTGGAAAAGTGTGTATGGAACCACAGGAGACAGTAGAGGTACTTAATGAATACTTTGCGTCAGTATTCACTATGGAAAAGGATCTTGGCGATTGTAGGGATGACTTGCAGTGGACAGAAAAGTTTGAGCATGTAGACATTAAGGAAGAGGATGTGCTGGAGCTTTTGGAAAGCATCAAGTTGGATAAGTAACGGGGACTGGACGAGATGTATCCCAGGGTACTGTGGGAAGTAAGGGAAGAGATTGCTGAGCCTCTGGTGATGATTTTTGCATCATCAGTGAGGATGGGAGAGGTTCTGGAGGACTAGAGGGTTGCAGATGTTGTTCCCTTATTCAAGAAAGGGAGCAGGGATAGCCCCGGAAATCATAGACCAGTGAGTCTTACTTCAGTGGTTGGTAAGTTGATGGAGAAGATCCTGAGAAGCAGGATTTATGAACATTTGGAGAGGCATAATAGGATTAGGAATAGTCAGCATGGCTTTGTCAAAGACAGGTTGTGCCTTATGAACCTGACTGAATTTTTTGAGGATGTGACTAAACACGTTGATGAAGCTAGAGCCGTAGACGTAGAGTAGAGTATATTTCAGCAAGGCATTTAATAAGGTACCCCATACAAGGCTTATTGAGAAAGTAAGGAGACACAGGATCCAAGGTGACATTGCTTTGTGGATCCAGAACTGGCTTGTCCACAGAAGGTAAAGAGTGGTTGTAGATGGGTTATATTCTGCATGGAGGTCAGTGACCAGTGGTGTGCCTCAGGGATCTGTTCTGGGACCCCTACTCTTCGTGAGTTTTATAAATGACCTGGATGAGGAAGTGGAGGGATGGGTTAGTAAATTTGCTGATGACACAAAGATTGGGGGTGTTGTTGGTAGTGTGGAGGGCTGTCAGAGGATACAGCGGGACATTGATAGGATGCGAAACTGGGTTGAGAAGTGGCAGATGGAGTTTAACCCAGGTAAGTGTGAAGTGGTTCATTTTGGTAGGTCAAATATGATGGCAGAATATAGCATTAATGGTCAGACTCTTGGCAATGTGGAGGATCAGTGGGATCAGACCCCACTTGGAGCACTGTGCTCAATTCTAGTCACCTCACTACGGGAAGGACGAGGAAACTATTGAAAGAATGCAGAGGAGATTTACAAGGATGCTTCCTGGATTGGGGAGCATGCCTTATGAGAATAGGTTGAGTGAACTCGGCCTTTTCTCCTTGGAGTGACGGAGGATGAGAGGTGACCTGATAGAGGAGTCCAAGATAATGAGAGGCATTGATCATGTGGATAATCAGAGGCTTTTTCCCAGGGCTGAAATGGCTAGCAGGAGAGGGCATAGTTTTAAGGTGCTTGGAAGTAGGTACAGAGGAGATGTCAGGGGTAAGTATATTTTTTACGCAGAGAGTGGTGAGTGCATAGAAAGGGTAGCGGTGGAGGCGGAAATGATAGGATCTTTTAAGAGACTCCTGGATAGGTACATGGAGCTTCGAAAAGTAGAGGGGCTATGGGGAAGCCTAGCTAATTCTAGGGTAAGGACATGTTCGGTACAGCTTTGTGGGTTGAAGAGCCTGTATTGTGCTGTAGGTTTTCTATGTTTCAACGTTTCTAAGAAGTTTGTCTTGACTTTGTTAACAGTTCTTTTATCAGCTCTCTAAGTCTGGTTTGCCTTGCAAGGGGGAGTATCTGATATTCAGTGAGATAGTAGCACCTGGAGTACTCTGCACAGTTTTGGTCCCCTTATTGAAGAAGAGGATTTACTAGCAACAAAGCAATTCTCTGGGCTAATTCCTGGGATGAGAGGGCATCCTCTCAGAAATGACTTGAAACTGCTAATCTGTATTCTTTGGAGTTTAAAAGGATGCTGGGTGACGTTGTGTGGGAAGATCCTTAAGAGGCAATGCAGAGGAGGTTTCCATTGGAGGGAGGGATGAGGGAGCTGTCATTTGAAACTAAGGTGCATAGGAATTTGTTCTCAGAAGAGGATCTCTGGAGTGCTCCACACCAGAGGGCTGTGGGTGCCGGTTCACTGGGGTGTTTACAGAGGAAAAGAGGGCAGCGCTCTGGCTTCAGTTCAGTGGATCGGGTCGGAGGGCTCAAGGAGGTTCAAAGACTGGCACCCAGGCTTAATTGAGTGCCGGATAGGGACGCGTAGTCGAGAGAAGTTGCCATATTGGTGCTTAGATTAAGAGAGGCTGTAGATCAGGCCCTGATGTTTCAAGTTGTTGTTGCGTACAAGCCTAGAGTATAAATTAGGGCCAAGGTCCAAGAGTGGCTGTAGATAAAGGCCTGCAACACACACAAAATGCTGGTGTAACGCAGCAGGCCAGGCAGCATCTATAGGAAGAAGCGCTGTTGACGGGTCTCGGCCCAAAATGTTGACAGTGCTTCTTTCTATAGATGCTGCCTGGTCTGCTGCGTTCCACCAGCATTTTGTGTGTGTTGCTTGAATTTCCAGCATCTGCAGATTTCCTCGTTCTTGCGTAGATAAAGGCTTGTAGGATTTTGCTGGAGTTTAGAAAAATGTGTGGAAATTTGATTGAACATGTAAGATATTGAGGTGGCTTGACAGGCCAGTTGTGGAGTGGATGTGTCCTCTTCAGGGATTTCTTGAAAATATAAATATGAGGTGATTTTTTTATCATTCCGTTTATTTGTGAAGTTGCCCAAGGGAGGTGTATCGGTCACGTAATTGGTGTAAATGTACATTATTCACATTCACCAACATTGAGTTGGGGTTTCACATTAAGAGTCTGGTCTGACATGATGACGTAATTACATAAAGGATGTTCAGTGCGCTTTGAGTTCCGTTTTCTTCGGTGTTCAATAAATGAGTTGCTACGATTTTTCTGAAACATAAAACACTTCCGCCATATTATTTGCGAAACCTTACGTTGGTGACCCCGCTGCTCTAGGACAATTCTTGAGTTATTGAACATGTCGGCCAATGCAGTCGCTTTGAAACTGAGTTTTGAGTGCAAACTGCTGTCGCTTGGTTCGTACAAGCTGGGGCTCAATCCGTGCTACGAGAAATCTCTGCCGATAACACGAAATATCTCTATGTGGTAGCGTCGCTCAGCAACTCCACGGCTGAGGGAGTGGTGAGTCTACTAGAACACGAGCCTGAACACGACAGATACCGATCGCTGAAAACTCGCCTTTTGCAGACTTTTGGACTGGCGGAATCTGAGCGCGCCAAACAGTTGCTCTCCTTGCCTGGCATCGGCGATGCTAAGTGTTCAGAGCACATGCCGTCTCTCCTGGGAAATCACCATCCTTGTTTTATTTTTAAAGAACTCTTCCTGCAGCAAATGCCTGAGGGAAGTTGCATAGCCCTCACTATTGCTCCTGTGTTGGACTACAGGGAGCTTGCTAAACTGGCTGATAGTCTACAATCTGCCAGGCAGCGTTGCATCATTCCTCCTCCTTTCCCTTCCTCAATAACCCTGGTCAGCAAGGATTCCAAGATAAGGACGCCTGCAGCTGTGAAACAGATAACGCCAGGCCTGTGTTTTTACCACACACTCGCTTTGGGAGGAACGCTAGGAAGTGCCCACCGCCTTGCAGCTTCGACAGTGCCAGTGCATCAGGACATCAGCGGTCTGTGAACACTGTGGGTTCCAGCTGCCCTGGTTGTCTACTGTTCATTACAGACACTCTTTCAGGGTGTGCTTCCTGTGTGACACTGTGCTCGAGTGAGCGTGCTGCCAGCATCGCCTATTGATCAGAGGGTAAGGAGCGACCAAAACTCTGACAAGCGCGTATGAGTTTACTCAACTGCTGGGTGAATTCTCAAACCTCACCAAGCCCACATTCTCCACCGCAGCCACAAAACGTGGGATCGAGTTTCACATTTCCACAACTGGCCCACTTGTCCATGCCCGTGTGTGTAGACTGGACCCAGAAAAGCTGGCAACTGTGAAGACTGAGTTTGCCAACATGGAAAGACTCGACATTGTACACCAGTCCAATACCACTGGGTTTCACCCCTCCATGTGGTCCCTATGTCCGATGGTGGTGATTACAGATGTGCCGCCACTACTGATTGCTACCCTGACCCACACACCCAAGATGTTTCACGCATTTAGCCAGAAAGTTAGTTTTTTTCCAAAGTTAGCTTTTTCTCTAGTTAGGGACTACCATTAGGTGCCTGTGTCTCGGGGGACATTCCCAAAACAGTTGTGATAACTCCGTTTGGCCTTTTTGAGTTTCTGTGCATGCCATTTAGACTGAAAATGCAGCGCAGACTTTACAAAGGCCAATGGACTCTGTACTGAAAGATTTAGATTTCTTTTTGTTTACCTGGATGACTTACTTGTCACCACTGCATCCAAATCCAAACACGTATCCCATCTCCACACACTTTTCGAGCGCTTAAACCAACACAGGCTGATTATTAACCCCGCTAAATGTCAGTTTGGGTTGTCAACCATTGACTTTCTCAGCCATCACATCTCCGCAGAAGGTGCGAAACCCCTCCAATCAAAAGTAGCCGCTATTATAGATTTCCCTCTGACCCACACTACTAACAAACGACAGGCGTTTTTGGGCATGGTGGAGTTCTATCATCACTCCATTCTTCAAGCTGCTGAACTAATGCTTTCCCTGTAGAGTGTGCTTGAAGGCGATACCCTGAACTAAGTGCTTGACTGGCCAGCGGACATGACGAGGGCATTTGATGACACTAAACGAGATCTTTCTAACATGACCTTAGTGGCACATTCCCTCCCTAATTACTGACACTTAAGACTGCTGTGGGTGCTGTGCACGAACAACAGGCAGCCACTCGCGTTTTCAGCTTCCGGCTCCATCTTCCTGAAAGGAAGTACAACACGTTTGACCGTAAGCTTCTCGGTCTCTATCTGGCTGTCCACCATTTTTGTTTTATTTTAGAGGGTCGCCATTTCACAGCATTCATTGACCACAAACCCCTCGTGCACGTGATGGCCAAAATATCAGACCCTTGGTCTGCAGGGCAGCAATACCACCTGGCCTACATATCTGAGTTCACACCGGATATATAACATATCAAGGGGAAAAATAAATCTGTGGCTGATGGCCTCTCAAGGCCAGCCGGTGAGGCCGTACACATAGGGGTTGACTATACCAGCATGGCAGCCAACCAAGTTACTGACCCAGAGCTCCAGGCTTACCGAACAGCAGTCATGGGCCTGCGATTGGCTGACATTAAGTCTGGGAAAGCTGGGGTTTCTCTCCTGTGTGATGTCTCAACTGGTCACCCTCGCCTCATAGTGCCTGCAAACTGGAGGCAGACTGTTTTCGACTCCATACATGGCCTCTCACACCTGGGCCGGAAGGCCTCACAGAAACTGGTTGCACTGAAGTTTGCTTGGCAGGGCCTCAGAAGGGCTGTGTGTGATTGGACTGCTGCTCATCTGGAGTGCCAGCGGCAAAAATTAATCATCATGTTCAAGCACCATTGGCACTTCCTGAGATCTCTGAGCGATGGTTCGACGATGTCAATGTGGACCTTGTTGGTTCTCTTCTCCCCTCCCATGGTTTCTCGCCTGGACTGTACAGGTGGCGAGAGGATGTTCCTCTAGCATTGAAGATGACATCCATCAGCACCTGGGTTTCTCAATTTGACATCCCATCTGATATGTTCTCTGACTGCAGTCATATCAGATGTCTGGGCTCTAATGGCCCAGGACCTCTGCGTTAGGCTACCTTATACCACAGTGTATCACCCACAGCCCAACGGCCTATGCGAGCAGATTCACTGCTCCTTAAACGCTACTCTGAGGACTTCCCTTGATCGTCTCCCATGGGTCCTGCTGGGGCTCAGAACTGCTCCAAAAGAGGACCTGCAGTCTGCAGCTGAGTTTATATGTGAATAGCTATTAGGAGTGCCAGATGATTTCACTCCTGACGCCCTGACTACCTGGTCAGCCTCTCAACAGTGTTCCACCCTCCTCAGTAAATTCAATTCCTTTTCACCTGTTCCAGCCTCCCATCATGGTGTAGAGCACTCCTGGGTTCCTGTTCACCTACATTCCACCTCACTCGTTTTCCTCTGCCATGATGCACACTGACATCCCTTTAGGGCCCCTTACAACGACCTGTTTCATGTTTTGGAACGGGGAGTGAAGACTTTTATCACAGGTAAGAAGGGTAAACATGAGTGTATTTCGGTAGAAAGGCACACCATGATTTGGAGGATTTTGCTACTGTGCCCCTGCCATCATGAGCATGTCATCACACTTCTAGACAAGCCAGAGGCACCTGCCGTTCCTCCACCCTTGGAACACAGGACCATCCGAGCTCCAAACAGACTCACAATGCCGGGTTTTAGGGAATTCTGAGGGGGAGCCCGGGGAGGGTAATGTAATTGGTGAAACGTACATGATTCACAACCACCAACATGGAGTTGGGTTTTCACTTTAAGAGGTTATTCTGACATGATAACATAAAGGGTTCAAAGCGTGCTTTGAGAGCAGTATTTTTGGTGTTTAGTAAATGAGTTGCTACGTTTTCTGAAACATAAAATACCTGTGCCATTTTATTTTTGAAAACCTACAGGTGGAAGCAGAGCCTGAATATGTTTAAGGCAGTGAGAGAGAGGTTCATGATAAGCAAGACCATGGGTAGATGGGAGCATGGGGTTGCAGAGGTAGTCAGCAATGACTTTACTGAGTGAGTTCGAGGGCTAAATGATGATATGGAGGCAGTAGGCGGTGGTTTTGGAGGTCTGGAGGTAGGGGGGGTCACTTGTGGGGTGAGAATGGTGGGGGGTTAAGAGTGAGGAGACAAAGGGGACAAACCTCTGGCAAATTCCCAACACTGTATTGGGACAAGCTCAGAAAGGCTTCCTTTACGTCACAGAGAGCAGGTCTGTTGAAAGCTAGTTCTTGGGAGCAGGTGGAGAAGCAGTGAACAAGCCAGATTAAATTCCCCAAATGTCATCTAACGATGTGACAATTTCCAGGGAGATGTGATTCAACTGAGAATTCATCGTAAACATACGTGGTGATAAAGTGTTTTTTTCTCTTGCCTAGCACTGTGTGATGGTAAGGCTGGACTATCTGTTCTGCAGCTACCCTCCTTTTCTCTTTCCAAATGAATCATTCAGCATGGTCGTTTGCTAATGGAAGAGCTGCATTAGGCTGTCCTAGATGATATAACCTAGCAGTTCTGGTGAAGTTGTTGTCAGTCCTTTTTGCAGCCTCTCCAGCACCTGAAAGCAGATGGAAACAGGTCCTTCAGACCACTGTCCGTACTGGTCATCAGCTGTCCATTTCCACCAATCCTACACGAATCCCACATTATTCTCCCCCCCCCCCCCCCAGGTTTCACTGCCCAACTACACATCAGGGACATTGTTACATTGGGCAGTTAACCTACCAAACCACATGGCTTTTGCACGTGGGAGTGAACCAGAGCACCTGCAGGAAACCCATGCAGCCACAGGGAAAACATGCAAATTCCGCACAGACAGCATCAGGAGTCAGGATTGAGCCCTGAGGCAGCTGCGTGGCTGTCCCTGAACAGGTTCGTGCTGGGGCAGTCAGGATACTTACAATGTCAAGAAGTGAAAAAAGAAGTAGGCGTCAGCACCTTGGTAGCACAAACCTGGGTCAAGTGAGAGTGAGGAGGGAGTCTGGCTGGTTCTCAGTGTTCCACGTCCACCAACACGTCACTCCCACTCCAAAGCATGGGCTGGGAAGATTCTTTCCCGAGGCCTCAGAAGAATATTGGACATTTGCTCTGAAAAATCTCTTCTTAAATGCCAAGCATTTAGATTAAAATCCTCTCCGGCCTGACTAATGTAATTAAAGTGTAAACAAATGGGAAGGAAACATTAAATTGGTGCTGCAGTTTGTGAGGCTTAAACTGGTGAAGTGTTAAACCTGTCTCAGATCCTGGAGACACATGGATCAAGCTGCTCATTAAAGGTTTGCTTTGTTCATCAACCTAATTCAACATCAGTACAGTCTATTGTTTTAACAGTTGTAGGACCATTTTACTGCTTTCTTGTTAACTCGATGATCCATCCTGCACCCTCCTGATATTCTACGGTCCACCATGGATGTTGGTGGGGGTGGGGGGGGGGGGTAAGTGGGAGAAAGGAGTTGTGTTGGGTTGTCATCAGCTGCCAAGCTCTACCCACTATAGTTCCCTCTCTGTCCCTCCAACTTCCCGCTGTTGCCTGCAAGGAGTTTGTATGTTCTCCTCATGACCGTGTGAGTTTCCTCCGACATTCCAGAGATGTAGCAGTTGGTCATTGTAAATTGCCCTGTGATTAGATAGGATTAAACTGGAGGATCGCTAGGCAGCACAGCTCAGAGGGACAAATGGGCCTGTTCTGTGCTGTATGTCAAAAAATAAATCAACAATAAAACTCCTCTACGCCTCCCTGAACCTTCCCCAAGCTTCCAAACCTGCCACTGGCTACCTCTGAACTAGACTGCTGTTCAACACTGGGTAGCGATACTGACGGGGACAGGCCTGACAGTGTAAAACACTGGGGTACAATAGGTGGGAAATGGTTTGTCACTTTTGATGCACCATCAATAACTCACGCCGAGACTTAGGAAGTGAGATATCGGCTTTTATTGACTGAAGGACAACACTACATCCTGGGGAAAATGAGGGAGAGCAGCAGGCCACAGTCGCCTTTATACAGGGGTCTGTGGGAGGAGCCACAGGGGTAGTCAGCAGGGTCTTGGGAGGAGCCACAGGAGCAGTCAGACAGGTATATCTAGTTCACCACAACTTTATCTATGATGGAACAGTATGGGATGTGGGGCAGGTCTGTCAGTGTGTAACACTGGGGTACAGTACTGGTGCTGACATACTTGTCACAGTATCACACTGACATCCTGCTGAGTACAGGTCTGTTTAACACTGGTTATAGTAGTGGTAGCCACAGTTCTTTCACTATATTACATTGGGGTATAATACTGCTGGGAACAGACCAGACACTGTATAACAATGGGGTACATATAATAATGGTGCAGATGTATCTCTCTTTGTGTAATACTAGTGTTGGCCAGGAAGAACTCCAATCCATAAATCAGTGAACAGGAATGAGGCAAGAGCTGTGGAAGCAGACAAAACAAGTCTTTGTTCTTGCCATATGCGATTACAGGAAAGGAGGCAGTTATTTTGTGAGTGTTCTTGCAGCTGCCATTTTGTAAACTGGTGAACTGTTTCTTGCTTGAGTAATTTAATCAGAGCAACTGAAGATAGACAAGGAATTTCTGCCTATGATCTGCTAAATCTGAGACCATTGTTAGATAAGAAGCTGTTTATTATGTAAAGTGGCAGGCTTGCAGAAGGAGCAGCCTGTGTTCTGGTTGTCTTGTGTTTGGCTGACCTGTTTGGACTGGTTTGAACCAGTTTGACTTGGAAAGAACAAAAGACAATACCTGAGGCACAAGGCTAGATGAAAGAGCCATAAACCCCAGGTTACATCCATTGAGAACTGACAGTTCAGTCAAGTGAGCTTGAGCCAACAAAACTGAAACGCCATAGATTGATCTGATGATGCACCATCAATAACTCACTCTGAGACGTAAAAGAGAAGTATCGGCTTTTATTGACTGGAAGAAGGAACAAGCAGTTAGTGACCACCATACTACATCCTGGAGACTGAGAGGCCAGGCTCAGACCTCCATTGCCTTTATACAGGGGTCTGTGGGAGGAGCCACAGGAGCAGTCAGCAGAGGGGCATGTCCAGACAGGTATATGTAGTCCACCACATCTCATAAGGAAAATAATGAGAATAGAGGATTTTGGGAGCACAGACGGTGACAGCTCTGTTGTCAACTATTGCCAAAGTGGATGACCCCACATCAGAAATCACATCAGGACCGCGAAGAACACCTGGCCAGTGTAGATTCCTTTTCCTGGGTATTACCTCTCCTCTTTGTTAAATGTTCATGGACGGTTGGAGGAACCTTGTGGGTGTGTACACAAGTACTTAGGTTTGTAAATTCCCGTGTTTGTGAACTGTGCCAATAATAGTAGTTATCTGTAAATACTCTCTGCAACTTACTGTTGAGGGTTGATATTTGTAACACTAGGATACAGGACCGGTGGGTACAGGTCTGCACTGTGGAATACGGGGCTACAGTACCAGGGTGGCCCACATCTGTCACTTCCTATCACTGAAGTAGAATACTGGATAATGGCACTAGTGGGGCAGGCCTGACACTGTATAACACGAGTACAGGACTGGTGGGGATGGGTCTGTCGCTGTGTAATGCTGGAGTATCATATTGATGGGGCAGGCCTGACACTGTATAACACAAGTACAGGACTGGTGGGGATGGGTCTGTCGCTGTGTAATGCCGGAGTATCATATTGATGGGGCAGGTCTGTCACTGTATAACACAGGTACAGGACTGGTGGGGATGGGTCTGTCGCTGTGTAATGCTGGAGTATCATATTGATGGGGCAGGCCTGACACTGTATAACACAAGTACAGGACTGGTGGGGATGGGTCTGTCGCTGTGTAATGCTGGAGTATCATATTGATGGGGCAGGCCTGACACTGTATAACACAAGTACAGGACTGGTGGGGATGGGTCTGTCGCTGTGTAATGCTGGAGTATCATATTGATGGGGCAGGCCTGACACTGTATAACACGAGTACAGGACTGGTGGGGATGGGTCTGTCGCTGTGTAATGCTGGAGTATCATATTGATGGGGCAGGCCTGACACTGTATAACACAAGTACAGGACTGGTGGGGATGGGTCTGTCGCTGTGTAATGCTGGAGTATCATATTGATGGGGCAGGTCTGTCACTGTATAACACAGGTACAGGACTGGTGGGGATGGGTCTGTCGCTGTGTAATGCTGGAGTATCATATTGATGGGGCAGGTCTGTCACTGTATAACACAGGTACAGGACTGGTGGGGATGGGTCTGTCGCTGTGTAATGCTGGAGTATCATATTGATGGGACAGGCCTGACACTGTATAACACGAGTACAGGACTGGTGGGGATGGGTCTGGCACTGTGTAATGCTGGAGTATCATATTGATGGGGCAGGTCTGTCACTGTATAACACAGGTACAGGACTGGTGGGGATGGGTCTGTCGCTGTGTAATGCTGGAGTATCATATTGATGGGGCAGGTCTGTCACTGTATAACACAGGTACAGGACTGGTGGGGATGGGTCTGTCGCTGTGTAATGCTGGAGTATCATATTGATGGGACAGGCCTGACACTGTATAACACGAGTACAGGACTGGTGGGGATGGGTCTGGCACTGTAATATTGATGGGGCAGGTCCGTCACTGTATAACACTGCAGTTTCATTGTTGCTGGGGACAGGTCTGCTACTCTATAACTGTGGGATATAGTGCAGGTGGCAACTGGTCTGTCTAACACCGGGGTACAATTCTGATGGGTACTAGTAGAGCTATTGTCTCACAGGGTTTGATGCTGACTGCAGGTGTTGTCTGTGTGGAGTGTGACTGTGCTGGTTTCCCCGGGTATTCCAACTTCTTCCTGCATCTCAAAGCTGTACAGCTTGGTGTGTTAACTGGCTGCTATAGGCTATCTCTCAGTGTGTAGGTAAGGGTTAAAACTGGGACTATGTGGAGAATAAAGTAGGAATAGTGTAGGAATGGTTTTTTGATGGTCAACACGGAGTCTATTTCTGTGGTGTATGATTCGATGCCTCTGATCACATGGTATCTCTTGCCTCTTCCTTCTGCCCTCCCTCGATCTGTACTGGCAAGAATCGCGATCAGTACTTCACAAATATTCTTTCCCAATTGGATGGAACTATCCAGAGCCCCTTGTGAAGGAACGCCTTCACCTCCCCTTCATTTGTAATGATGGTGTTTTACATTCAAGATTTAGAGCTGATGGTTTGTCGATTCCCAAACCTGAGGCTCAGGTACTGCGAGGTTTTATTGGGAAATATCAAGATGTATATAATTCTGGTGATGACATGGTTAGTTTGAGCTTTGAGTTTGCAGGGATTGACATTGAGAAGTTTGAAAAGAACACCTTGCAAGGCTGTTTCAGAGGTGACTCATTTGGTGGGCTTGACTTTTAAGTATAGAGGCTTGGACCATTGTTCCTGGATCGAATGAAGCTGGGGGATGACTTTAGAGAGGTTTGTAAAATCATGAGGGGCAGAGAGAAGGGCCTCCATGGGCATTATTCTCCCCAGCATTGAGGATGTCTTCAAAAGGTGAGGCCTCATAAAGGTGGCATCTGTCATTACAGGCACCTATCACTCAGGAAACGCTCCCTTCCTATTACTACAATCAGAGAAGAGGTACGGGAGCTCAACACTTTAGGACCAACTTCATCCCCTCTGCCATCAGATTTCTGAGCGAACAATGAACCAACCCAAGAACCCACTACCTCCCCATTTTGCTCTCTTTTTGTACAACTAATTTAGTTTAACGTTTTAATATATTTCTTTTTGTGATTTATAGCATTTGGACAGGTACATGGTCAGGAAAAGCTTAGAGGGATGTGGGCGAACCACAGTCAGATGGGACTAGTTGTGGATGAGCTGGGCGAAAGGGCCTGTTTCTGTGCTGTATTTCTCGATGTCTCCATGAGAAGTTTAATACCTGTGTCCTTTCCTTCAATTTTCTTCTATACTTCTTTGAAATTTTAAACAAATAAAGATAATTGTGAGTAATTACTTGGTGTATTGGCACTGTAAATGTCAATTAGACAGCATTAAAGTTGAGTGCCTTTTGAATGCAAATACCCTGGACGAGATGCTTTTGCTGTGAGACACACATACTGTATATCATTACCTCAGGCGCTGTTGTGTTACTCAAACTGGTGCCCCACAAGCCTTTAATGATAATTATGCACCCTCTCCCATATTGATAATGAGACTAACCTTTCAGAGCGTTTGTGATGTTATGACGGCTATTGATCTCAAGCTCTCCGCGTTCTCGATCAATTCGACATCAGAACCCGAGCTGCCATATGCTGGTGAGGTGTTTTACTACCAGAGAGGCACAAGGGAATCTGGAGCTACACAGACCCTGATGGAAGATCTCAGTGGTCAAGCAGCATTTGTAGTGGGTGGGGGAGGGGAGGAATTGTCGGCATTTTGAGACCCTGAATCGTCTGAGAGTGGAGAGGGAAGATCGCCAGTGCAGAGGGGTGAGAGGGAGTGGCGAGGCTGAGGAGGGGAGGGTGATGACAGGCAAAAAGAGCCTGTTTGGGTGGGGGGACAGAGGTACATGGATGTCAGGTGGAGGCAGATGGAACAAGAGGTGGGGAAAGGTGGAGAGAAAGGCTGGAACGCAAAGGCTACCAGTGCGAATCTGAGAAGTGACGAAGGTGATGGTGGGAGAGGCGAAGGGCAGATGGAACCAGATTATGAGAGGGGTGGAAACCGCAAAAGGTACAAACGTGGTAAAGTTAGAGGTGGGGTGGATCAGACGGAGAGAGAAAGAGGAAGAAAAGGTTGCCTGATTTTGGAGGACTCCTCAGGCAGAACTTGAAATGTCGCTCTGTTAGTCAGCACCACACTCCGTCCTGGCACTGGAGAAGGCTGAGGACAACCAGCTCAGTGTGGGAATGGGAAGGGGATTTAAAGTGGCCTATATTAGGAGATCGGAATGCCCACTCTGGACAGGGTGGAAGTGCTCTGCAAATCGATCACTGGTCTATGCTTGTCTCACCAATGCGGAGCATGTTGAGATTCCTTCCATCCCGGGGGCACTGAATGCAGTAGAAAAAGTCGGAGCTGGTACACGTGAATAACCTGCCTCACCTGGAAGGACTGTTTAGGTCCCTGGATGGTGGTGAGGGACGAGGAGAAGGGACAAGGGTTACACCTCCTTCTATTGCAGGTGATAGGTCCAGGAGTCATTGAGGAGTGGGGGTGGGGGGGGGAAGGTATGAGTTGGCTAAAGAGTGATAGAAAACTTTACTGTTAATCATTTCAGCTTAAGACTTAGCTCACAGCCAGTATGACTCAGCCTGTTACTAGGCATAATTCCCAACCATAAGGGAATTAGCCCAGCATTATTGGTCCCATTATAGCAGGAAGAGGCTGATAACTTGCCACTTATGGTCTGTAAGGGGGAGCACATGCTAGGAATCAATTGGTTTATGTAGAAGCTTTCCATAAATGGCGGGTAGTGTGGGCAGACAGGAGAGCCCAGAAACAAGAAGGCATTGTCTTAAAGAAGGTAGGTAGTCCTCTTTCAGTGGATGATAGGTCTTTGGCTGCCTTGGTTAGAAAGAGAAGGAGAAGGGTATCTAACAGTCTGCACCACAAGGTAAAAGAGAAGCTGGACCTCAGTGAACAGGAGAACAAACAATGGGCCGAATGGCCTTACCAGTGTTCTTTGGGTAAGGTGCGTCCAAGCAAATGAGCGCGGCATTCTGAACTTAACAACGGACTCTGTTCCATATACATGTGGATCCCTCTTCTGTTGGAGATATCTTCTGTTGGAGATAACTGGAACTCCAAACAAGCCACAGTGTACTTCAGAGATGAATGGTGAACGTCGGAGTGTCAATCTTCACCTCAGTCTATGTGAGTCAGTATCTTCCTCAATTCCTTCAGTGTGACCTTTGCAGGAAGAACTTCAAACTGCAAAGTTGGAGGAGCACAATTTTTTTTTACATCTTACTGAGACAGGTACTTGTCTTTGGACAACAGCAACAAACATAGCAACACAGACAAAATGCTGAAGGAATTCAGCAGGCCAGGCAGCATCCATGCAATGTGTTATGCTTTGCAACTCTAAACCACAAAATTAATTCAAGGTTAAAACATGGAACCGGGAATAGACAATAGACAGTAGATGCAGGAGTAGGCCATTCGGCCCTTCTAGCCAGCACCGCCATTCACTGTGATCATGGCTGATCATACACAATCAGTACCCCGTTCCTGCCTTCTCCCCATATCCCTTGACCCCGCTATCTATAAGAGCTCTATCTAACTCTCTCTTGAATGCATCCAGAGACTTGGCCTCCACTGCCTTCTGGGGCAGAGCATTCCACATATCCACCACTCTCTGGGTGAAAAAGTTTTTCCACATCTCAGTTCTAAATGGCCTAACCCTTTATTCTTAAACTGTGGCCTCTAGTTCTGGACTCACCCATCAGCGGGAACATGCTTCCTGCCTCCAGCGTGTCCAATCCTTTAATAATCTTATATGTTTCAATCAGATCCCCTCTTATTCTTCTAAATTCCAGTGTATACAAGCCCAGTCACTCCAATCTTTCAACATATGACAGTCCCGCCATTCTGGGAATTAACCTTGTGAACCTACGCTGCACTCCCTCAATAGCAAGAATGTCCTTCCTCAAATTTGGAGACCAAAACTGCACACAATACTCCAGGTGGGGTCTCACCAGGGCCCTGTACAGCTGCAGAAGGACCTCTTTACTCCTATACTCAATTCCTCTTGTTATAAAAGCCAGCATGCCATTAGCTTTCTTCACTGCCTGCTGTACCTGCATGCTTGCTTTCATTGACTGATGTACAAGAACACCTAGATCTTGTTGTACTTCCCCTTTTCCTAACTTGACTCCATTTAGATAGTAATCTGCCTTCCTGTTCTTGCCACCAAAGTGGATAACCTCACATTTATCCACATTAAACTGCATCTGTCATACATTTGCCCACTCACCCAACCTGTCCAAGTCACCCTGCATTCTCATAACATCCTCCTGACATTTTACACTGCCACCCAGCTTTGTGTCATCAGCAAATTTGCTAATGTTACTTTTAATCCCTTCATCTAAATCATTAATGTATATTGTAAACAGCTGCGGTCCCAGCACCGAACCTTGCGGTACCCCACTGGTCACAGCCTGCCATTCTGAAAGGGACCTGTTAATCACTACTCTTTGTTTCCTGTCAGCCAGCCAATTTTCAATCCATGTCAGTACTCTGCCCCCAATACCATGTGCCCTAATTTTGCCCACTAATCTCCTATGTGGGACTTTATCAAAAGCTTTCTGGAAGTCCAGGTACACTACATCCACTGGCTGTCCCTTGTCCATTTTCATAGTTACATCCTCAAAAAACTCCAGAAGATTAGTCAAGCATGATTTTCCCTTCGTAAATCCATGCTGACTCAGACTGATCCTTCTACTGCTATCCAAATGTGTCGTAATTTCTTCTTTTATAATTGATTCCAGCATCTTTCCCACCACTGACGTCAGGCTAACCGGTCTATAATTCCCTGTTTTCTCTCTCCCTCCTTTCTTGAAAAGTGGGACATTAGCCACCCTCCAATCAGCAGGAACTGTTCCTGAATCTATAGAACATTGGAAAATGATTACCAATGCATCCACGATTTCTAGAGCCACCTCTTTAAGTACCCTGGGATGCAGACCATCAGGTCCCGGGGACTTATCAGCCTTCAGACTCAACAGTCTATCCAACACCGTTTCTTGCCTAATATAAATTTCCTTCAGTCCATCCTTTACCCTAGTTCCTTTGGCCACTATTACATCTGAGAGATTGTTTGTGTCTTCCCTAGTGAAGACAGATCCAAAGTACCTGTTCAATTTGTCTGCCATTTCCTTGTTCCCCACAATAAATTCACACGTTTCTGTCTTCAATGGCCCAATTTTGGTCTTAACTATTTTTTTGCTATTCACATACCTAAAGAAGCTTTTACTATCCTCCTTTATATTCTTGGCTAGTTTACCTTCGTACCTCATTTTTTTCTTGGCATATTGCCTTCTTTGTTATCTTCTGTTGCTCTTTAAAAGCTTCCCAGTCCTCCAGTTTCCCGCTTCTCTTTATACTTCTTATACTTCTTCTCTTTTATTTTTATACTGCCCTTTACTTCCCTCATCAGCCATGGCCGCCCCTTACTCCCCTTAGGATCTTTCTTCCTCTTTGGAATGAACCGATCCTGCACCTTCTGCATTATTCCCAGAAATACCTGCCATTTTTGTTCCACTGTCTTCCCTGCTAGGGTATTGTTCCTTTGAACTTTGGCCAGCTCCTCCCTCATAGCTCCATAGTTCCCTTTCTTCAACTGTAATACTGATACATCCAATTTTCCCTTCTCCTTCTCAAATTGTAGGTTAAAACATATCATATTATGGTCAATACCTCCTAATGGTTCCTTTACCTCGAGGTCCCTGATCAAATCCGGTTCATTGCACAACACTAAATCTAGAATTGCCTTCTCCCTGGTAGGCTCCAGTACAAGCTGTTCTAAGAATCCATCTTGGAGGCACTCCACAAACTCCCTTTCTTGGGGTCCAGTACCATTCTGATTCTCCCAGTCTACCTGCATGTTGAAATCCCCCATGACAACTGTGTCATTACCTTTGCGACATGCCAATTTTAACTCTTCATTCAACTTACACCCTGCATCCAGACTGCTGTTTGGGGGCCTGTAGATAACTCCCATTAGGGTCTTTCTACCCTTAGAATTTCTCAGTTCTATCCATACTGACTCTACATCCCCAGATTCTATGTCCCCCCTCGCAAGGGACTGAATATCATTCCTCACCAACAGAGCAACCCCACCCCCTCTACCAGTCAGTCTGTCCTTTCGATAAGATGTATATCCTTGAATATTCATTTCCCAGGCCCTGTCCACTTGAAGCCATGTCTCAGTTATTCCCACAACATCGTACTTGCCAATTTCCAACTGAGCCTCAAGCTCATCTACTTTATTCCTTATACTTCGTGCATTCATATATAATACTTTTAATTTGTTACTCCCCTCTCCTTTCATATCAATTCCTATTTCACTTGGCCGTACTGTATGATCTCTTCTTGAGCTTTCTACTCCATTGATTCTGTTGTCCTTTTTAACTTTTCTTATTTTCACTTTCCCTTTAACTCCATCCTTATATTTCCAGTTCATCCCCTCCCCCCCACTACTTAGTTTAAACACATCTGTGTTGCAGTGGCAAACCTGCCTGCCAGAATGCTGGTCCCCCGCCTATTAAAGTGCAACCCGTCCCTTTTGTACAATTCATCCCTATCCCAAAACAGATCCCAGTGGTCCAAGAATGTAAATCCTTGCTTCCTGCACCAGTTCCTCAGCCTCACATTCAGATCCATTATCTCTCTGTTCCTGCCCTCTCCAGCACGAGGAACTGGAAGCAAACCAGAGATAACCACCCTGGAAGTCCTGCTTTTCAGCCTTCTTCCGAGTTCTCTGAAGTCCCGCTGCAGAATGTCCTTCCTCTTCTTCCCGATGTCATTTGTGCCGACATGCACTACCACTTCCAGCTGTTCACCTTCACCCTTGAGGATTCCCTGCAATCGGTCCGTGATGTCCTGGATCCTAGCACCAGGGAGGCAACACACCATCCTTAAATCTTGCCTGTTGCCGCAGAAACCCCTTTCCGTACCTCTTACTATGGAGTCCCCTACTACCACGGCTCTTCCTGATGTCTGACTCCTCGGCTCTGCTTCTGCACCAATTTCCGGCTTGCAGACCTGTCCGCCTCTCAGACTGGCAGTATCTTCTGTCCTGACAGCTTCCAAGAAGGTGAACCTGTTTACGAGAGGTACATCCCCTGGGGTCTCCTGTACTTCAAGCATCCTTTCCTTCCTCATCGTTGCCCTCTTTCTCTCTTCTCTCTTCTGAATAATGTATCTTAGTTCGTTTTTACTTTAAGTGAGGCACACGCATGCTGTATAGTGGTGGTGGTGAAGACGTATGCCATTCACGTACTTCGTACATGTAAACATAATTAAGCTCTCTAATGAATTCCTGTTCATTGCAGAACACGTAATGAAGAATAGCTGATCCCCTAGTGGGCTTATCCACAAGCTGCTCTAAACAGCCACCTTGTATGCATTCTACAAATTCTCCCTCTTGGGATCCAGCATCAACCTAATTTTCCCAATCTACCTGCATATTGAAATTCCCCCATGGCTAGTGTAACATTGCCCTTTTGACATGCATTTTCTATCTCCTGGTGTAATTTGTAGACCATATCTTTACTACTGTTCAGAGGTCTGTATATAACTCCTGTCAGGGTCTTTTTACCCTTACAGTTCCTTAGCTCTACCCACAGCGACTCAACACCTTCCAATCCTAAGTCACCTCTTTCTTTTTATCAACAGTGCCTGCCTACCAGCCTGTCCCTTTGATACAACATGTATCCTTGGACATTAAGCTCTCAGCTATCATCTTTCAGCCATGATTCAGTGATGCTCACAATGTCATACATGCCAATCTGTAACTGTACTGCAAGTTCATCTACCTTACTCAGTATACTGCATGGATTCAAGTATAACACTTTCAGTCCTGTATTCATCACCCTTTTCGATTTTGTCCTCCTCTTACATTGCAACACATCCTGTTGACTGTAATTTTGCCCTGTCATCAGCCTCTCCTTGCTAGCAGCCTCACTACACGCTGCCTCTGTTTGTAAATTATCTACCACATCCTCAACCCTATCTCTCCAGTTCCCACTCTCCTGCCAAATTAGTTTGAACTCTCCTGAACAGCTCTAGCAAACCTACCAGAAAGGATAACCCGTCTCTTTTGTACAGCTTGTACCTTCCTCAGAAAAGATCCCAGTGATCCGTAAATGTGCACCAGTTCCTCAGCTTCACATTTGTCTGCCAAATCATCCTATTCTTCCCCTCACTGGCATGTGGCACAGGCAACAGTCCGGAGATGACTACCCTGGAACGTTCTGCGATTCAGCTTTCTACCTTGCTCCCTATAATCTCTCTTCAAGACTTCCTCACCTTTCTTACCTAGGTCGATGGTGCCATATGTACCAAGACTTCTGGCTGCTCACCCCATTTCTGAATACCATGGACCCAGTCCGAGACATCTCTGATCCTGGCAGCTGGGAGGTAACATGCCATCCGGGTGTCTCCATCATGTCCACAGAATTTTGTCTCTATTCCTCTAACAATGGCATCTCCTGTCACTACTGGATCTATTCACCTCTGTTCTCTTCTGAGCCACAGCGTCAGACTCAGTGCCAGTGACTCGGTTGCTGTGGCTTCCCTCAGTAGGACGTCCTCCTCAACAGTATTCAAAGTGGTATACTTATTATTAAGGGAAATGGCCACAGGGGTACTCTGCACTGGATGCCCGTTTCCCTTCCATCTCCTGACAGTCACCCAGTTACCTGTTTCCTTCAACCTAGGAATGACGACCGCCCTGTAGATCCGATCTATCACTTCCTCAGTCTCCCATACGAGCTGAAGGGCATCTCTAGCTCCTTAACATGGTCTCTGAGGAACTACAGCTCAGTACACCTAGTGCAGGAGTGTTTATCTGTGAGTCTGGACGTCTCCCCGAAATCCTGCATCTTGGACACAGAACAAAACACAGGCCCTGGAGTCATTCGCACCATATGAGAGTAAAGAAGAAGAAGAGGAAACTTACCAGATACCTACCTTGCCCAAGCCTAATGAGTCGAAGCCATTCCAACACTGGCCCACTCACACAATGGCCGCTCCCCTTGCTTTTATTCGCCCTTTCTAATGAAACCTATTCATTGCAACCCAACTCCAAAAACTGCCACCAAGCCCTGTCTTTTCTAATCTTCAACCACAGACCTAGGTGATTATGCTGCTGCTTCCCGTGCTCTCGATCACTGATTGGGTGCAGTCCAATTTCTGCAAGGTTCACCATTAAACCTGCATTAGTCTGGTGGATGTGAGACCCTGCCAAAACAGAAACACAATTTGTTCATCCAGCCCAGTTTCTACTTAGACGTTGCAAGTTTGTTCACGCTCACTTTCATTCCTGACTGAACTCAGATGTGTCTCTGAATGGAAAGTCCTACACAAATGGAACGTCCTACCAAAGGTGGTGGAACAGAATTAGGTCATTTGGTCCACTGAGTTTGCTCCACCATTTCATCATGGCTGATATATTATCCTTCTCAGCCCTGATTAATCAAGAATCTATCAACCTTAAATACACATAAAGACTTGGCCTCCTCAGCCACCTGTGGCAATGGATTGCAGAGATTCACTACTCTCTGGTTAAAGAAATTCCTCCTGACCTCCATTCTAAAACGATGCCCTTCTATTCTGAGGCTGTGTCCTCTGGTCATAGGCTCTCCCACCTTAGGAAACATACCTTTCACATCCACTCTATCAAAGCCTTTTAACATTCAATAGGTTTCAATGAGGTCACCTTTCATTCTTCTGAATTCTAGTGAGTAGAGACCAAAAGCCATCAAACTCTCCTCAAGAATCCCAGAATCATTTCATGAACTTCCTTTGAACCCTCTCCAATGACAGCACATCCTTTCCAAGGGGCCTAGAACTGCTCACAATACTCCAAATGAGGCCTCACCAGTGCCTTATAAAGCCTCAACATTACATCCTTGCTTTTATATTCTACTCCTCTTGAAAATAATGCTAATACTGCATCTGCATTCCTCACCACTGATTCAACCTACAAATTAACTGTTAGGGAATCTTGCATGAGGACTTCCAAGTCCCTTTGCTTCTCAGAATTTAGAATTTTCTCTCCATTTTTGAGATAGTGATTTAGATGCATATCATATTTTTTACTGAGTTAAGTATTGTATGTAATTAGTTTTGCTACAATAAGTGTATGGGACATTGGAAAAAAAGTTGAATTTCCCCATGGGGATGAATAAAGTATCTATCTATCTATCTATCTATCTATCTATCTATCTATCTATTTATAAAATGGTCTATGCTTTTATTTCTTCTATCAATGTGCATGACCCTACACTTCCTGACACTATATTCCATCTGCTTGTTCTTTGCCCATTTTCCTAATCTGTCTAAGTCTTTCGGTAGGCTCTCTACTTCCACAAAACTACCTGCCCCTCTGCCTATCTTTGTATCATCTGCAAACTTGGCCACAAAGCAATCAATTCCATTATCCAAGTCATTGACATTTAATGTATGTAATCCTCTCACTGGGCTTGTATGCAAACTGGGCTCGTTATCTAATGCTGCTAACAGGCACGTGACTCAGAGGTGAGAAGGCCACCTTTCATAAATAGTATACATCTAGGGTCTGAGTTTCAATCAAACAGGAAAATTGTGATGTTCCAATTAAAAAATCCTTGATTTGAGTGAATGCTGTGCAAATACTGCCCATACACAATTATCGGTTGGCAAGAAATAATGGATTGTACACTGCATAAGATTATAAAGAAAGGATATTTACTAATTTCAGCTTTATCAAACAGTTATTAAAAGAAAAAATAAAAGGGCCCTGTGTTGCCTTTATGGCATTTGTTTAGTTTATAATATTTTCGCTTTAGTAATTTGTTTGTTAGCATTTTTTAGTTAAAGTTAGGATTGTTTAAAGTAAATTCGTTGTCTGTGATATATCACGGCACGCGATGACGTCACATCCGGTTTCGCCGCGTCTTGTGGGAAAATACCGGTTTGGAGAATCGGGAAGGAGGGGGCTCACATGTGTAGGATCAGCGCAAAAAAAGTTGTCTTTCTACGCATTAGAAACATAGTGAAGCAACGCCGTAAGTTCATGAGATAACCGATATGTTGAATTAAAATGTTAACGCTGATTCTGTTAAAAGTAATGACGGTTGATAAGGTTTATGTTTTCATAAGTTAAAGAGTTGCGGATAGTTTGTGTTGAAGTGTATTTAAAGCAGTCAATGGCGTAGGTAGATTCTGACTGTATGCTGCATTTTAATGTAATGTAGTTGTTATAGTTTACTTTTGCAAGTATTTACGATGTAAATGTGATATCAAGAAGGAAACAAATACTGTACAAATCTTGTATTGTTTTATCAACAGTTTTCACCATACGTTAATGTGGAAGAGTGAACAGTAAACGGTTAATCTTACTGCGATCCTGTTTTCATTGACGACGGTTTACCTCGGTGTTTAGTTCAGCGTTCTCTTACACCTGAGCGAGAACACTACAGGCCCATTAGAGTTAGATCAGTCTAAATGGGCACATAACCATTGGAGCTCGTCTCTTCCAAAAGCTGGGAATAACTGTCACCTGCCACAGTCTAAACGTCTTTCAAATTCCATCTCAAACAAACTGGCTCTCTCTTAGAAGTATTTCCCCTTCCTCTTTGGAGCCATCCATGTGCACAAAGCACTTCTTGCAACTGGGCAAACATGAGGAAATCTGCAGATGCTGGAAATTCAAACAACAACTGGGACTCTTCTTCCATTCTGTGGCATCTTCCTTTCTGTCCTGCTCCGCAGCTCCCACCAAAAGAACTGACTACTGCCCATCACAAATCTCTCTCCGCCCCACTGTCTCTAGAACATTCTCCAGATTCCACCATCCTGATTGGCTGACACGGTATTCCTAAGTTGGCAACACGGATCCTTATACTTAGCCAAAACCAAAACATTCTACCAGCAGGACACACTGCTTTCGAAGAAAACTGCTAAAATGAAACACCTACAGCATAGCAGTAGAATTCTTAACCAGAGATTCCATGTAAAAAGAAGTGGTCCCAACACAGATCCCTGCAGAACACCAGCAGCCAACTAGAAAAGGGCTCACTTTTTTACCACTCTTTGCCTGCTTCATCCATGCCAGTATCTTTCCTGTAGTAGCATGGGCTCTTAACTTTTTAAGCAGCGTGAAGTTTGGCACCTTGTCAAAGGCTTTCTGAAAATCTAAGTTTCTGAAGAGACATGTGCTGAACTGTTCTTGTTTACTTGACTGTTTGTCACTGCACTTTTTTGAATTCAGACATCCAACTGTGCTCCAGCAGGTAGGTAGTCATCTCAGGTTTGTTTAAAACTTCCTCATAGCCAATGCTATGCTTTGTAACTCCAAGCCATAAAATTACTTGAAAGCAAAAACACTGAGCCAGGAATAACATGTCTTAGTTTGTTTTTACTTTAGCCGAGGCACGCACATATGACACGGTGGCATGATAACATATGCCATTCACGTACAGTACTTTGCACATATAACCATAATGAATCATTTAAGCAGCAAAGAATGCTTCATCAAACAATACAATTACAATATTATTCAAATATTACTGGTATATTAAATACACTACACACGGAACCCAGAAAAGGGAGGTAAGGATATAAACAGAATGTTCCTGAGATAACTGGTTCCTGGAAAAGACTTTGCTGGCATTATATTAATGTATGTTGCCACAGGAGAGAGATTACAAACAAATTGTTTGACTTAATGAGGCTGTGTCATTGGCTGGTTGAGGTATGTGCTGTGCTGAATACTGGTGCACAATTTGCAGTTACTTTTAACAGACTCTTTGATTCAGCCAAATAAGCACCTCTTCCAGATGTTGGTAAAGCTATCAGGTGTAGGTAGAAAGGGGTGAGGAAGGCCCAGGTCATTGATTCTGTGGGCCTTCACAATGGCTATCTCTCCTCTAGTCAGAGTCCTTAGTCCAGGAGGCCTTTGCAACATCATAAGGCTGGTGTAAGTTCCTGGTTCCAGCACTCCCTCAGTTTCAAGCCACAAGGCTGTGTGTTCAAAACCCATTCAAGGAGACTCCAGTCGTGAAAATCGGCTTACTTCATGGAGACAGAAGAGACTACTGATGCTGGAATTGGAGCAAGAAACAAGTTGCTGGATGAACTCAGCTGGTTGAGCAGCACTTGTGAAAGGAAAGATCAGTGTTTTGGATTGAGATACCGCTCGACCTACTAAATTCCTCCAGCAAACTCTATCTGCTTCATCCTCCATCCAAGTGGGCAGGGCCTTTCGTTTGATTGGCTGTACTTGCTTTGCCACAGGAACCGATATCCATCTTCTTCATGGAGACAAAGGAATCTGCAACAACAAACAGTCTGCTGGAGGGACACAGTTTGTTGAGTTCTATGGCTATCTGGAGGAGTCAAATTTTAGAGTTGTATTCTGCATAAGTACTTCACTAATAATAAAATGAATCTTTGAACCATTGAGCAGTGTTGGTGGGAGGAAAGGAACTGGTAACATTTTGGGTCGAAACCCTGTATCAAGTTCTGCCCTTTATGTTGTTGGACCCAACTTCAAAGCAGTCTCAGTTTTACTCAGAGGACACTGGAAAGATTGGATCCACTCCACCATCTGGTACTTATCTGCATATCTACAACACTGCACCCAGAATCTAGGCTGGCACATGGAGAGGAGGGAAAGGTGCTGCAGTGCTGGGTACAATATTAAATTCTCCTTCTAGATGGAGAGAAATGATCCCATGGATGACTTGAGGGAGAGCAGGAGATGAACATCAAAGCAACTACATTTGCTGGAAATCTGAATAAACATGGAAAATGCTGGAACTCATCAGGTCAGGTGGCATCTGGGGAGAGAGAGCAGAGTGAATGTTTTAACGGATTTAACAGTATTAGCGCCTTCGACTCGGACCAGAAACCCTTAGCCTAATGTAAATGTTAGGGGAAAATTTGGAATCTATATTTAGGGATATAATTACAGAAGAACTTTTTAAAAATTGGATTTAGTGGGGTCAGCATGGATTCCTGAAAGGGAAATCCACTGGAATTATTTGAGAAAGTAGAACAGATAAGAGGGAATCAGTGGGTATGATGCAAATAGATTTTCGGATCAGATGAACACTGTGGCTTAGAGCACATGGAGTTGGGCTAATATACATGCATGGACTGAGACCTGGCCATCGGACAGTGGGTATAAATGGATCTTCAGAACAATTATGGGACACAGGCAAGTTATCCTCTGTAACGACCAAGTGTACAATGGCTTGAGATCATTAGTTTCTTCAGTGGAACTCTCAGGAGGCCATGGGTTCAAGTCCTGTTTCGGAGACTTAAGGGCATGATCCAGATCATTGCCCACCTTGTACAGAGATACTTTGTGTAAATTCCAATTTTGCTCTCAGACAAACTGTTCTGAAGAATGGGGGAATGAAAAATTACCCCTTATGCATCATTGCTAAAATAAGAGATCCACCTTTGAGTTGCTTGTGGGACCGTGCTGTGCCACATTTCCTACATCTCGATGGTGAATGTTCTCAGACCTTGACCAGGGCAGACTCCATACAAGCCCTTGTTGTCTAAAATTCTTTCTCAAACAAAGCAACCTAAGTCAGGGGGCCTCTCTATGACAGAGGGCTTTTCTCGTGTATTGAATTGTTTGCCATGTCTCTGTGCGACACACAATCTGCTGTTCTCTAAAAGGAATCACTCTGTATGCCCTGTGGCTTATATAATTTGATGTAGAATTTACAAGTTTATTTTTCAGATTTAATAGTGCCGTATGATATTAAATTTCTTTTGTGTTAAAATTGTCTAAACAAAACCGACGATATTGAAAAGCCAGAAGCTGTTTGATCTCTGCGCCCAATAATTTTCAAGTTGCTCCTGCTTGGGCACTTACTCTGAAAACTCAATAGCCAAGCTTTACAAAGGAGCTTCGTAGTAACCATCACTGAAACTGCAGCATCAGTCTCTATAGCAACATATCATTAGCTGATTTTGGGAGGATGAACAAGCGTAGTTATCAGGTGCACTCTAGAAAACTTGGTCCTTCAATTACCTCCAGTATGTTTGCATCTTGAATTGTTTGTTTTTCTGAAGGGATTTACTGCTCTGAACATCAATGGCAATGAATGTAACAGATATTTTGAATTATAGACTTGGGCTAGAAAATGGTGCAAATAATGAAAGAGCATCCGTGAGTTTATTGAACAGAGATGCAGGCAGAAGGGGCCGAATGGTTTACTCCTGCCTCTATTTTTATGATCTAATTGTAATGCTACTTGCAACGGATAATTCACTATGTTGGAACACAAAAGATTCTGAAGATACTGGAAACCCTAAGCAACATACACTAGATGCTGGAGGAACTCAGCAAGCCAGGCAGTGTCAATGGAGGGGAATATACAGGCCAGTGTCCTTCATTAAGATTGGAAAGGAAGGGGGAATTATAAGGTGTGTGGAGGGGTCCATCAGCTCCTTCCAGTTACCCCTCTCCTTCCCTTATTCCATGGTCCACTGTCCTCTCCTATTAGATTTCTTCTTCTTCGGCCCTTTAAATCTTCTGCCTATCATCTCAGTTTCTGACATCACCTCCCCTCCATCAGCCACCTAAGCACATTCTCCCCTCACCTGGTCTCGCTCCTCCCCCTCCCCCAAATCTCTTATTCTGACTTCTGCCCCCTTCCTTTCCAGTCCTGATGAAGGGTTTTGGCTTGACGTGACAGTTAGACGTGAAAAGGCTCAAACACAAAACTAAGCTAATGCATAAAGTTACCGAATGTAAAACAGAATCAGACAACATAGAGTCCGATAAAGGTGAACTGTCACGTCTGGAAATGCATAGTATTACTGAAGCAGATCGCAATAGATGTGTCTGGTGTAAAACTCAAAATGGGCCTGGACCTGGATACAGGGTCAGCTTTGTCCATAATTCCAGAGGCTGACTACAAAAGACTGTTCTCTAAGTTACTATTGGAGAAGAGCTCAGTGATGCTAAAAGAAAAAGTGTCCCCCAAAGGCAAACTGAAAGTCAATGTGATGTTTAGAGGTCGAACACAGCAGTTAGAAAACTTTATGTATTGAAAAGTGGAGGGCCAGCATTTTTTGGATGTGAATGCTTGAGAAAAGTTCAACTAGACTGGCACTCAATCAAAGCTGTTGGTGTGGCATCAAGAGGCAAAGACAGCACAAATGGTAGCAGTAATCAGAGACTGGAGCGGCTGCTTAATGCTAATGAGAAGGTGTTTGAGAAGGGGATTGGTTAACTCAAATGCATGAAGGCCAGAATTGAACTCAAAGGTTCAAAGGTCAAATTTAATGTCAGAGAAATGTTTCCATTCTGAAATGCTTTTTTTTCGCAAACATCCACAAAAACAAAGAAGTGCCCCAAAGAATGAGGGAGGTGGGGTTGGTGAGTGGCTGGATCTCCTTTTCTCCTAGACATATACCAGCCTGTTGGGTAAGTGTTACACAAGCACAAGCGTGAGCTAAGTGATAGCAAAGACACAGATCAAAGTTACCCCAAAGGCTTCGCATTTCATCTGGCATTCGACAACCCACAGGTTCTCTCTCTATCTGGCAAGGGAGAGGGAGGTGTCCCCCATTTTCACAGCAAGTGGGAGACGTAACAACAACCCACTGGTTTACAATGTTAGAAGTTCATTTCATCGCTTTTTTCGAGCTCTGTGTCCAAAGATCGCAAAGACTTCGGGTCTTCGGGCCCACAGTGAAAGATATTCTGGCCTTCCCGACGACACACAAGTCTCCTGCTGTGACACTAACCCTCGATACACCCGTCTCCAGAGCCCCGAGATCTTAGGCTTCCAAACACGATCAAGACTCTCAGGCCAAACCCTTGGCATGTTGAATAACGGCCAGTTGTGGAACCCTTAGAACGGGTCCCATTCCCGCAAAGAACCGAAGCCAGCGTGTAACTCCAGGTCAGGGTCTTCAAAAGAACCTTGAAAGGGTAAAATAAAGATGCTAAAGGTGGAAATAAAGCTGTTTCCGAAGATGCAAGCAAAGGAGTTGCTGTTAGGTACCATTATCCCTCCTAAACTCCGCCTTCTTAATGAACTGGATGAAACAGCAACACCAAGATTCCATAAAGTGTGTCCAGTGCCTTAAACACCACTTCCTAAAGTGGATGCTGAACTGCAGAGCCTGGAGGCATCTGGAATTCTCTCCAAAGTTGAGCGGAGTGACTGGGCCATTGTCCCGGTAATCAAGAAAGAGAAGGCGGGAGCCATTTGCATATGTGGGGATTTCAAGAGGTGCATAAACTCCTGCCATGAATAGAAGATATTTTTGCATCTTTGGCAGGCAGGGAAGGGTTTTCAAAGATTGACCTGTCACAAGCCTATCTGCAAATGGAGATTGAGGAGTCAAGCAGGAAGTTCCACACAATCAACACTCACAAGGGATTGTTCCAGTAAAATTATCTCATCTTTGGCATCGCATCAGCTCCAGCTATTTGGCAAAGAGCAATGGGCTACGTGCTCCAAGTTATCCCAGGGACATAAAGTTACCTTGATGACATCATTGTGACTGGCAAGAATGATGAAGACCACTTCCAGAAAGTTGGTGAAGTGCTTACCAGGCTGACTGAATGTGGTCTATGCACAAAGAGAGAGAAATGGTGAATTTTTCAAGAATGAAATCTCATATTGTAGACATGTCATTGACAAGCATGGATCACATCAGTCACAAGAGAAGACTGAAGCAGTGCTACAGGCACCCAAACTGGAAAATGTGGCACAACTCAGGTCATACTTGGGCCCTGTAAACTACTACCACCGGTTTCTCCCAAACATTGATGCAATGCTGCATCCACTGAACGCTCTGCTACAGGCAGGAGCAAAGTGGGAATGGTCAGAAAAATGTGAAAGAGCATTCAGGGAAACAAAGAGACTAATAACATCAGATGAACTGCTCACCGATTATGACCCATCTCTGTCTATCAGACTGGCAGGTGATGCACCCCTTGTGGCATTGGGGCCATTTTGTCACGTGTTGTGAAGGACAGATCTGGATGTCCGATTGCATTTGCATCAAGATCACTGATGAGTGCAGAACGCAGCTAGGCACAGATCAACTGAGAGGCCTTTAGTCTAGTATGGGGAGTTCCACTACTACTTCTACGGACAAAAGTTTACACTAGTGACAGATCACTAGCCCCTTGTGTCCATTTTCAATCCCAGGAAGGGAATTCCATTGATGACTGCTACCCAGTTACAATGTTGGGCGCTCTTCCTAGGAGCCCACTCTATGACATGGAGTTCAAACAACACAGCAACATTGACGGCTTGTCACGTTTTCCACTATTGGCAACTGAAGAAGAAAAGTCTTCATTCTGTGACCCAGCAGAAGTGTCCCACACCGCATTGGTGGACCAGTTGTCAGTGACAAATTCAGAAATACAAAGAGAAACAAGGAAGGTCCTGATACTGTCAAAAGTCTATGACATCACCATGCAAGAATGGCCAGCTCATGGTAACCCTATGTTTCCAGAGTTCTCAGTGAGACGAGACCAACTGTCAGTATGTTAGAGAACGCTGATGGGTGAATCTTGTGTTGTGGTTCCCCCTAAACTGTGCGTCGGAGTGTTAGAGAACCTGTGTGAAGGAGACCTGGGTACAGTCAAGATGAAGAGTCTCACCTGGAGCTATGTGTGATGGCCAGGAATAGATAAACAGATTGGAGATTTGGCCAAAAGCTGTTTGGGATGGCAAAAAGTTCAAAATGCACACCCACAGGCACTGTTACACCTGTGGGAGTGGCTGTCGTCACCATGGCAAAGAGAACATATTGTCGTAGCTGGGCCATTCATGGACTCCATGTTTCTGATTGCTGTGGATCTCAAAGTGGCCGGAGGTCATACCAATGAAATCAACCACCTCAGCAAAGACTGTCTCCTCCTTGAGGACTATCTTCACCAGATGTGGTTTATCAGAACAAATTGTGAGTGACAATGGACCACAATACACGTCAGAAGAGTTCTGACTGTTCACGAAGAAAAATGGCATCAGACATTTCAAGTCAGCTCCTCACCACCCAGCAACGAATGGGCTAGCTGAAAGGTTTATCCAAACCTTCAAGAAGTCCATTAAAGCTATGAACATGGAGGACATTTCTCCACAGCACAAGGTGGACAACCTCCTTTTTGCGTTCTGGAACTCTGTTCATGCGATGACAAATCAAACACCTGTAATGCAGTTCATGAGCAGGAATCTGAGATCTCGTATAAACCTCCTGAAACCAGACCTACGGAGGGAAGTGCAGAATAAACAGTTCAAGCAGTTGCCAAGTGACAGCAAGGAGTTTCGAGACTGGACAGGAAGTCGTACCCCATGGTTACCAAGAAGACAAGTGGACACCCGGCAGGGCAGCTACAAGAACCAGACCAGTGATGCACACAGTGGATGTTGGAGATCAGACATGTGGACCAGATACTGGACGCTCTGAAGAACACACCTGAGTTGACTGCATCTAACAAGACAGACACATTACAGCCACCAGACTTGCCTCTCAGTGGTGATCATGTCACTGACACTGGCATCTGAATATTGTCTTAGACAAGACACCTACCAAACCGGATGCCACTCCACAGGTCCAGAGGCGCTATCAGGGCGACACCCAAAAGACTGAACCTTTAGAACTGTCAAGTTAGTTATGGACTGTTATTGTGAAAGCATGTTTATTTGGAATATGGGTTTATGAAAGGGAAATTGAATGTTTTGTACATATACATTTTATGTTGCATTAATCTAAAGGGGAGGAAGTGTAATGTATGGATCTATTTCTTTTAGAGCGGTAATCCCGCCAGCACTTCGTATTGATCGGTCGGCTGCGCATGCGCATTACTCTTTTCCCTCTCCCGCTGGGAATACACCGGTTAAAGCCATCTCCCGCGTGCGTGCTTTTATTTTAATATATATGTAGGTGTGCACAGACACAACAGAAACCCCACCTTATGGAAAGTTGCATTATTGCGGACGAAGCGTAGTGGTTTACCCGCGGTGTGCATAGTGTTCCCTAACTCGCCCACCAACCCCGTTATAGCAGAACCATCTCTATTTTAAACGACATCTTAACCACCTTATCTACCAGCGTTGCCACCTTCAGAGATCACCAGGGTCCCTGTTGACCATATATAGACACAATAAATACACATAGCTTATATACATAGGCTGCACGTACAGAAAGTGGCGGGAGGAGCAGGAGCACGTAAGGAGACTCTGACAGGAAGTACTGGGGACCGTGGTCATGCACACGACGATGTCATTAATATCCAAGTGAATTATGTATTGACTTCACAGTGAAGAATGTGTAACCCCTCCGAGAAATACAGCTCGACTTCATTATTGACCATTAGAAGCGGCCAGCTTCCATAAGCTTTCATGACATGAATGGAGGGAAGGAGGGAGACAGAGAGGGAAGGAGGGAGAGGGGTGAGAGGGAGAGAGAGGGGAGGGAGAGAGGGTGGGGAGAGGGGGAGGGAGAGAGAGGGGAGGGTGGGAGAGAGAGAGGGGGGGCGAGGGGTGAGAGAGAGGGGGGATGGAGGGATAGGGGGGATGGAGGGGGAGAGGGGGGATGGAGGGAGAGAGGGGGGATGGAGGGAGAGAGAGGGAGGGGAGAGAGAGGGAGGGGAGAGAGAGGGAGGGAGAGGGGTGAGAGAGAGGGAGGGGAAGGGGAAGATAGAGAGGGGGAGGGGGATAGGATAGAGAGGAGGGAAAGGGATAGGACAGAGAGAGGGAGAGAGAAAGTGATAGGCGAGAGGGAGATAAAAGAGTGAGAGAGTTGGAATAGGAGAGAGAGGATCGTGAAAGGCTAGGAAAGAGAAATAGATAATTTCTGATCGAGAAATGCGACCTGCTGCACCAGCGTTTTGCTGTTCTGAGTACTGTACCGTCAAAGCTGCAGGGTAGCGTATGTGACATTTGACACACCCGATGAATCGGGCTGTATCTAGGCGCCACGGACACGGAAGTACGACAGTATGGTGTCAATTGCTAGAATCATTTGACGCTCATGTGTCTGCCTTCGAGCTGCTCACGTCTGAACTTCACCTTGCAGAGTTGTGTGTGTGTGTGTTCAGCAGCGTGAACACCCCCCCGCCACCCCCACAACGGTGCTTAAAACATTGCTTCCCAGAAACTGCATTCAGGTCTATTCTGCCTGCTACAAGCATTTGCTGCACTCACGCTGTTCTACAGTGCAAGATATAGATGTTCCCAGGTTAATGCCCACATTATGTACAATCCACACATGCGGCCGAGTGCTAGTGAGACTGGCGAGGTGGATTTGCCGGCTGCCGCTGGGCTGCAGACATCTCCTGCCTTGGGGGAACTCGGTTTGCCACGTTTCTGACTGACGAACAGTTCACAGGAGCGGAACCCCGGGGAGGACCTGGACTCCAGCGAATTCTCTGCTGAATTCAGTCCACTGCGCAGCCTGGTGGCTTCAGGAAGACGGGTGCATGAACAGTTCTCTCTCCCGGAGCATACAGTACCGGGAGAATGAGCAGCGGGAAGCGGAAGGAGAGGGGAGCGGGGTGGTGGTGAGTGGGAAGCCTCACAGTACAAGATCAGGATATTCAGTAGTAAGCAATGTCTGGATGTAGTCAGCCAACTGCGCTGTCTCAGTCTTAAAATAGGACAAGAACTGCCTGGGAGGTCGATCATCGCAATGCCATTTCATGTGTTTGGGTCTAGCCAGCCTGGAACTGGGAATGTCTGTACCACTTTGCAACTCAGAGGCGCTGTCCTCTCTTGCCAGTAGTCAGACCAGGCAATGTTTTGAAAAGGACTGCGGGGTTTCCATAAGCACATCATCTCAATGACTGTGTCGCTGATCCATTAATGGATTCCGTTAGAAGATCCAACCTTCTTGAAAGCGGGGCTGAAAGGGGCCCTGCTCCCTCAACCATTATTTGGTGAGCGATCTTGTACATTGTTGATTCAATCCCTGATCCTCTGCCACTGCCCAGGGCTCCTTATGCTGCAGTAGTTTGCTGTTCCTTCTGCACAATAGGCTCCAGGGTGAGCAACTGCCAACAGGCTGATAGTGTGGCCGAAAGTGGACCGAATGCCCTTGCTCAGCACTTAGTACAAACCCACAATCTGATAGAGGGGATTACTGCTGAGCTCACAGCAATGCCTCCACTGCCTAGGTTCTGCCCGAGGAGTCCTGCCTTACTTGCTTGGCAGCGAGGATATGGAGATCAGGAGCAGCGACCTTTAAACTAGGTGTAAGAGCAAATATACTAGAGAAAATCTGCAGATGCTGGAAATCCGAGCAGCAGACACAAAATGCTGGAGGAACTCAGCAGGCCAGGCAGCCTCTGTGGAAAAAGTTGACATTTTGGGACGAGAAAAAAAAGCCGAGGAGCAGATTTGAAAGGTTGTGGGGGGGGGGGGGGGGGTGGAGAGAAACACCAGGTGACAGTGAAACCTGGGGGGGGGGGGATGAAACAAAGGCTGGGAAGCTGATTGGTGTAAGAGACAGAAGGCCATGGAAGAAATTGGACATTCCTTCAGCGTTAAGTTTGTGAGGTTGTTATGCAGGGCCTAGCCCCTCCATTGGCTGCACCGAGCTTCTGTCAGCACCATTCCCTGACAGGCATCACCTTGCACTGGGAAAGCAACGCGATTCAGACAGACATCACAGCGGCTTTCACCAAGTGATGACCTTAGAGCAGCACCTAACCTTCACCTCAGTGTGTGACCGTGGGAGCACAGAGTCCTGCGTTATGCAGCTGCTCGGGGGGAACCACTGGATCACTTTCCTTGTTGGTAACCTCCCTGGCTGCCTTATCCACCTCACGGACAGCGGCTGCTGGTGGGACTGAGATTCCAGCTGCCCAGGATCTGCAGGAAGGGGCTTTCAGCGAAGCACTGCTGGCGCATCCTGTTGATTCACTCGTTACCCAGCTGCCACAGCACAGCCCTTCGGCATCAATCCTAACCCAGCAGTCACCGATTACAGCTAAGCTATAAATTCATCTCAGGTAACCGTACACCTTCATGCTGCCCCTCCCCTCACCCAGCAGATTATCTTAACTTCGCTCCCCCGTGTACCTGAGGGGTCATTATATTGAATCCGAGGCTGGCTCTGATTTCTAAATCAAGCCCTTATGTTCTGGATCAGCTCACAAAAGAAAACAGTTTGTCTAAATTTCCCAACCTTTCTCTCTCTCTACCTATACCTGGCTTTGTGGCCAAGTTTGCAGACAGATTGAAGATAGGTGGAGGGTCAGGAGATGTTGAGGAAGCAGGGAGGTTACAGAAGGACTCAGACAGATTAGGGGAATGGGTATAGAAGTGGCAGATGAAATACAGTGCCAGGAAGTGTATGGTCATGAACTTTGCTAGAAGAAATAAAAGTGTTGACTATTTTCTAAATGAGGAGAAGATTTTTAAAAAATTGAGGAAGAAAGGGATTTGGGAGTCCTTGTTCAGGATTTCCAAAAGGTTAATTTCCAGGTTGAGTCTGTGGTGAGGAAGGCAAATGCAACGTTAGCATTCATTTCTAAAGGAATAGAATACAAAGGCAAGAGTTTAATGCTGAGGCTTTATGAAGCATGGTGAGGCCTCGCTTGGAGTATTGTCAGCAGTCTGGCCCTCTTACCTAAGAAAGGATGTGCTGACATTGGAGAGAGCTCAAAGGAGGTTCACAAAAATGATTCTGGGATTGAAAGGCTGATTGCATGAGGAGAATTTGATGTCTCTGGGCCTGTACTTGCTGGAATTTAGAAGAATGAGGGGTGATTTCATTGAAATCTATTGAATGTTGAAAAGCCTCGATAGAGTGGATGTGAAAAGGATGTTTCCTTTGGTGGGGGGGGGGGGGGGGATCTAGGACCAGAATAAAGGGATATCCATTTAGACCAGCAATGAGGAGGAATTTCTTTGGATAGAGGGTGGTGAATCTGTGGAATTCCTTGCCACAGGCAGCTGTGGAGGCCAGGTCATTGGGTGTATTTGAAACAGAGGTTGATAAATTCTTGATTGGTCAAGGCATGAAAGATTACGGGGAGAAGGCAGCAGAATGGGATGGAGAGGGAAATGGATCAGCCATGATCAAATGGTGGAGCAGACTCGATGGGCTGAATGGCCTGATTCTGCTCCAATGTCTTATATCGTGTACAGCTCTGGTGGCGGCACTACTGGAAGGACCTAGTAGGCTTAGGGAAGGTTCACTAGGAGGTTGCCTAGATTAGAGAGTATTAGCCAAAAGGAGAGGTTGGACAGACTTGGATAGTTTTCTCTGCAGCATCAGAGACTGAGAGGTGACCTGAGAGAAGTTTATAAAACTATGAGACACAGATAGAACAGGTGGAGTCCTTCCCCGGTGTGGAAATGTCAAATACAAGAGGGTAAAGTTTATGGTGAGCGAGGGCAAAGTTTAAAGGAGATTTATGGAGTGAGTATTTTTTCCCCAGATGGGGAGTGGCAGAGGTGTTTGGAACAGGCTGCCTGGGATGGTGGTGGAAGCAGATAAGATAACATTTAAGAGGTATTTAAACAGACACATGAGCGAGCAGGGGATAGTGATATAGACTATTTACAGGCAGATGGGATTGTTGTAGATTGACATCATGGTTGCAAATGGGCTTTCCTAAGCCACCTTGCTCTATGTTGTATGCAGTACCTATACACTCCTCTTTCCATTTTAAATTCAATTAATCCCCCTTAATCTTCCTTCTACAAAAGGCACAGACAGTACACAATGACACCCACATGAACACGTAACTCGCTTCCTCTGTTACTAAACTTCTGCGGACATCTGTGTTTTATTCTTTTTATTAGCAGGAGCCAAAGGAACATTTGATAAATCCAATCTGGGCAGGAGCTAAAGGCTGCACAGATTCATCTCCTATCTGTTGCTGTCAGTGTCTGATCATGCTTTGTCAGTTCAAGGCAGAGCTGTGAGGAGAAGCTGGGCACAGGACTCCTAAACATGTCCACAGCCTGCAGAGCCCTCTTCTGGCCGAACAGCTTCCCGGTTGGAGGAATGAGCGATTGAACCAAGGAGCCCCTTGCACTGTTGGTGACGGAACCGGTGTGGTTCCAGGTTTTCTGAGCACCTCAAACTACATCCTTTTACATGAATTTTACTCAGGTTCTTTATACTTGAGAGAAACAAAATTATACCGCTCTCATCCGATAAAAATGCAACTTTATTTTCATAGATGCTGAGGTCCTGCAGCATTGTGTGTGTGTTACTCTGGAGTTCCAGGATCCCTTGTGTTTACTCACACACTGCAGCACCTAACATTGGCACTGGCTATCTGTCCGAAGTCCCATGTTTAGGGCTGATCACAGGCACCTTTCCCGAGTTTTTTGCTCCTCACAAAGGGGATCCCCTGCGTCAGGGGATGTCGATTCCATTTTTGCTACTCAGCTGGAACGCTGAGCGCAGGCAAGCTGGCCTTCACCGGCCTCACTGCCGACTGTAAGGTACTGCACTGCTCAGCACCAGGAAAATTATTACACCCCTGCCTTGCCAATCAGGGGCTAGTTATACCCCTGCTGTGGCCTGTATAGAAACTCTCTTCGCTTGACCAACTGGAAAGCTACTGCTGGTCACTTTGAAAGTAACGTGTTTTGAGTGTAACTCTCCAAATAAGACAGATTGCTCCAAGGTCTGGGCTCACAGAGTAGGGATATCTCTGTATGGGAATGCAGCGGACTGGCACGTTCCAGGCTGCAGGAACACATACTGAGGGATGCGTTCAAGCCTGGTATAGCCAACGCAAAGGCTCCTTGCACTAGACTCCATCATTTTTGATATTAAAAAGACTGCAGATGCTTGAATCTGGAGCAGTAAAGTGCTGGAGGAATTCAGCAGGCCAGGCAGCATCTGCAGAGGGAAATGTACTGTCAAAGTTTCTGATTGCGAACCCTTCATCTGCTCCCACCAATGAATCCATCTCTCCCCTCCTCCACTTTCTTGCATGATATACTCTCCTTTCCAATCAGATTCATTCTTCTTCAGCCTTTTACCTTTTGCACCTATCACCTCCCAGCTTCTCACCTCAGATCCCCTCCTCCCCCCAGCCCCCATCTTTCCCCTCATCTGGCTTCACCTATCACTTTCCAGCTTATGCTCCTTCCCCTCCCCCACCTTCTTATTCTGGCTTCTTCCCCCTTCCTCTCCAGTCCCTATGAAAGACATTGGCCTGATAAGTCGTCTCTTTATTCCTTTCCAGAGATGCTGGGGCATTTTGTGTGGGTTGCTCTGGATTTCCAGCATCTGCAGAATTTCTTGTGTTTATTGTGTCAATTGCCATTAAATGGACTTGCACACTCTCAGTTACACATATTCTCTCCATAGTATCACTAACCTGACCGAATGTCTGGCCTAGTTACTGTAGTTTTTCCAGTCAAGATGGCGCCTGCGTAAAATGCTCCCACGGTTGACATCTTCTGGAAAGATCATGAAACCATATATTACATTTCTTACATGGCTTTTACATTTGTTTTTCATTTTGATAGTGATTCTGGAATTGTTGGAGCCTGTGATTTGCCGTTTAGAGATCGTTTGGGTGCTGCAGTGCTTTGCAGTCTCCGAGAGGATTCCGGGAGGCAGAGGCAGTGTCCCGAACCCTCAAAGGAAGAAGGCTATGGGATGGGGAGTGGGCTGATGTTCAACTCCATTTCGCCAATTAAAGCTTCCATTGTTCACCGATTAAAGTGACAAGAGATTGAAACATCAAGGCAAATGTAGAAGTTGAGCACTGGCTGCCTGCCTTTTGATCACTGGTGATATCGCTCTGCTAAAAAGAGGGGAGACTGCCTTTTGATCGCTGGTGATATCGCTCTGCTATTGGAGAGGGGAGACTGCCTTTTGATTGATGGGGGGATCGCTCTGCTAAAGAGAGGGGAGACTGCCTTTTGATCGCTGGTGATATCGCTCTGCTATTGGAGAGGGGAGACTGCCTTTTGATCGCTGGTGATATCGCTCTGCTATTGGAGAGGGGAGACTGCCTTTTGATCGCTGGTGATATCGCTCTGCTATTGGAGAGGGGAGACTGCCTTTTGATCACTGGTGATATCGCTCTGCTATTGGAGAGGGGAGACTGTCTTTTGATCGCTGGTGGGATCGCTCTGTTACTGGAGAGGGGAGACTGCCTTTTGATCGCTGGTGATATCGCTCTGCTATTGGAGAGGGGAGACTGCCTTTTGATCGCTGGTGGGATCGCTCTGCTATTGGAGAGGGGAGACTGCCTTTTGATTGCTGGTGGGATCGCTCTGCTATTGGAGAGGGGAGACTGCCTTTTGATTGCTGGTGATATCGCTCTGCTACTGGAGAGGGGAGACTGCCTTTTGATCACTGGTGGGATCACTCTGCTACTGGAGAGGGGAGACTGCCTTTTGATCACTGGTGGGATCACTCTGCTACTAGAGAGGGGAGACTGCCTTTTGATCACTGGTGGGATTACTCTGCTATTGGAGAGGGGAGACTGCCTTTTGATCACTGGTGGGATTACTCTGCTACTGGAGAGGGGAGACTGCCTTTTGATCACTGATGGGATCACTCTGCTATTGGAGAGGGGAGACTGCCTTTTGATCGCTGGTGATATCGCTCTGCTATTGGAGAGGGGAGACTTCCTTTTGATTGATGGTGGGATCGCTCTGCTATTGGAGAGGGGAGACTGCCTTTTGATCGCTGGTGATATCGCTCTGCTATTGGAGAGGGGAGACTGCCTTTTGATCGCTGGTGATATCGCTCTGCTATTGGAGAGGGGAGACTGCCTTTTGATCGCTGGTGATATCGCTCTGCTATTGGAGAGGGGAGACTGCCTTTTGATCGCTGGTGATATCGCTCTGCTATTGGAGAGGGGAGACTGCCTTTTGATCGCTGGTGGGATCACTCTGCTAGCAGAGAGGGGAGACTGCCTTTTGATCGCTGGTGGGATCACTCTGCTATTGGAGAGGGGAGACTGGTTTTTGATCGCTGGTGGAATCACTCTGCTATTGGAGAGGGGAGACTGCCTTTTGATCACTGGTAGGATCACTCTGCTAGCAGAGTGGAGGTTTTTGATTGCTTTGCTGCCGGAAAGGAGAGAGGCTGTTGCTGTGTCCGGAGAATGTTACCCAGGTTTTCTGTGTTGTGGGTATGGATATGGATATGGACTTGGAATATAGACTTTTTTTCCAGCCTTATGTTTTTTATATATCACTGGACAACAAAGATTTTGCTTCCTGAATACCTTTAGGTGTATCTTATGAATTTTGGGCTACTGATCATGAAAATCACCATGAAATTTCCCTATCACGCACCATGTTTTGAAATCACTTAAGTTTATTAATTCAATTCATAATTCAAGTCAATTAAAATGTTGCCTACAATGTAAGCTGGGAAGTTTCCTATCTTGTCCAGGCATGCTGGGGCATGCTTAGGCTGCTGCATGGCAGGACAGGTTTTAGTAATAATTATGGGTTCAGGACTGTAAGGATGGAATTTGCTATCACCAGGCACAAAAATTACTATGAGGGATTTTGATATTTGAGACAGATGCTTCCCAGAATAACTAATGCCAGGATTAAGGAAAGCATTTTTTTTAGTCCACAAATCAAACAGGTCATCAACGACAGGCAATTTGAAGAATTTCTAGGGGGACCGGAGAAAATCACATGGAAGGCATTCAAGGAAGTTGTTGAAATTTTTCTCGGCATCTACAGAGCACCAAACTACATGCAGCTGGTTGAAAGCATGCTTCAAGCATATAAAACCATGAAATGCAACATGTCACTAAAGATTCATTTTCTGCATTCTCGTTGAGATTTCTTCCCTGCAAATCTTGATGCTGTTAGTGACGAGCACGGTGAAAGGTTTCACCAGGACATTGCGATCATGGTGGATTCTTTGTGGTGGCATGTTGGGGAGGCAGCATTAAGAAGAGGGACGCCTCACGTCTTAATAAGCTGGTAAGGAAGGCAGGCTCTGTCGTGGGAAAAGTACTGGAGAGTTTAACATCGGTAGCTGAGCGAAGGGCGCTGAGTAGGCTACGGTCAGTTATGGAAAACTCTGAACATCCTCTACATAGCACCATCCAGAGACAGAGAAGCAGTTTCAGCGACAGGTTACTATCGATGCAATGCTCCTCAGACAGGATGAAGAGGTCAATACTCCCCAATGCCATTAGGCTTTACAATTCAACCGCCAGGACTTAAGAACTTTTTAAAAGCTATTATTAATGCTTTTTGAGATAGTGATTTAGATGCATATCATATTTTTTACTGAGTTAAGTATTGTATGTAATTAGTTTTGCTACAACAAGTGTATGGGACATTGGAAAAAAAGTTGAATTTCCCCATGGGGATGAATAAAGTATCTATCTATCTATCTATCTAAAAGATACCAGGGCAACCAGAATCCATCAATGCTGGCGAATCATTGTTGGACACAAGCGAGAAGCCTCAGATACTGAGTACAAATGAAAATCATTAACAAAATATTTTTAACTTAGTTGAACTACTGTATTGCAAAGCATCAGCACCATAATGCAATTAAACACATTATATTCAATAAAAGTTAATCTGCTGTTTCTCCAAACTCCTACGTGATACAAATAGTCTGAAGTTATATTTGGGTTCAGCTTCAAGCAGTCTGTCATAAACAAAAAAAACTGAGGAAGCAACACTTTTGAAAAAATTTGTTGTCCAGTATATTCTGTGCTTTTCACGTGATCTTCCTCATTTTTTGTGTGCAGGGGAGGGGGAGTTGATGTGACTTTGTTTATTTTTCTGTGGGGTGAAGAGGGATTTGGGGGTTGATCATCGTGCTGCTATTCTTTTCTTCCTTGGTTTCATGAAGAAGAAGAATTTCAGAGGTGTATACTTTGATAGTAATTGAAGCTTTGAATCTTTAGTTTTGTAGGTTTGGACTTTCCACTTGTCCTTGGTCATTTTGGCAAATCTTCCCATGTCTCCCAGCTCAATGTTCCAGGAAGTGCTTGGCTACCTGGCTGTTCCCTCCTTATGCCCTCCTCCGGAATGGGAACACATAGATGGATTTTGCATTAACTAAGGCTGGTGACCTGAGGCAAGTACAGATCAGAGAGAAGCAGAGTGAGCCCAGACCGTGGTAGGGAACAGAGCAGAGCAGAGCCCAGGGCCTTTGAAGAAGTTGAGTAAACTTGCAATGGCAGACCAGAGGAAACTCATGAACTTAGAGACACAGGGGACTGCAGACACTGGAATCAAGAGTGAACAATCCACTGGAGGAACTCAAACACGAGGAAATCTGCAGATGCTGGAGATTCAAGCAACACGCACAAAATGCTGGTGGAACACAGCAGGCCAGGCAGCATCTATAGGAGGAAGTACAATCGACATTTCGGGCTGAGACCCTTCGTCAGGACTAACTGAAAGGAAAGATAGTAAGAGATTTGAAAGTGGGAGGGGGAAGGGGAGATACGAAATGATAGGAGAAGACAGGAGGGGGAGGGATGAAGCTAAGAGCTGGAAAGGTGATTGGTAAAAGGGATACAGAGCTGGAGAAGGGAAAGGATCATGGGATGGGAGGCCTAGGGAGAAAGAAAGGGGGAGGGGAGCACCAGAGGGAGATGGAGAGCAGGCAAAGAGTGATTGTGAGAGGGACAGAGAGAGAAAAGAGACAGAGAGAAAAAAAAGGAAAAAAATAATAAATAAATGAATAAATAAGGGATGGGATAAGAAGGGGAGGAGGGGCATCAAATGGAAGTTAAGAGGGGAGGGGGAGGGGAGAGGGAGGGGGAGGGGGAGGGGGAACCTGTGGTATTTCCGGGTGAAACGCAAAATCTTTGGGGTAACTGCAAGTCTGTGTTTTTGCTATTGCTTTGCTCACGCTTGAGTGCTCAGTGGCTGGTGGGGGGAGGGGGGGATTGTTGTTCACTGTCGCTTAAGTGCGGGAGGGAGGGGAGCTGGGGGGTACTTTGGGGTTCTCACATTTAACTGTCGTTCATTCTTTGGGGCACTTCTCTGTTTTCATGCATGGTTGCAAAGAAAAAGCACTTCAGGATGTATATTGTCTACATTTCTCTGACATTAAACTGGACCTTTGAACGACATTATGCCCGACCCAGCATTTCAACTTTATGGGATGTTCCACACAGACAGAAACTCCATGCTGGGGAAATCCAAAGGAGGTGGAATCAGGGTGAACATTAACAAAGGTTGGTGCACAAACTCACCTGTCATTAGCAGTCACTGTTCTGGGGCAGTTGAACATCTCACAATCAAATGTGGCCACATTTGCTGAGCTGGGAGTTTATTGTTGTGTTCATTACTGCTGTCCACATCTTTCCTCCCCTACCCACCCTGAGAGCAAACACCAAGGACACACTGGGAGTATCAACAGCTCCTGGAAAACAAGCATCTGGAAAGTCCCTTCATATTTGCAGGAGACTTCAATCATGTTAATCTACAGGACATTTTACCCAAATTCCACCAATACATCACCATGACCACCAGGGGAACAAACAGACTGACTCATTGTTATACAAACAGACATGGTAATTACAAAGCCACCCCACACCCTCATCTTAGCCCCTCTGGCCACATCTTCACCGATCACTGCTGGAAGTGGAGAAACCAGTCAAGAGGACCATCACTGTGTGGCCTAATAACACAACCTCCATGCTCCAGCACTGCTTTAAATGGACTGACTGGCAGGCGTCAGTCCATTCTAAACAAATGGAGAAGACTCAGACCTCGAGGAGTATGCCTCATCTGTCTCCAGCTACATCAGTAAGTGTGTAGACGATGTTGGCATCTCAGGAACGGTCATCATCTCTCAGCCCAACCAGAAGCCCTGGCTGAACGCAGAGGTGCGCCCGGAACACTGCCTTCAAGTCTGGTGACAGCACAGCTCTCAGAGCAGACAGGAGAAGCCTCATCTTAGGCATCAGGAGGGCAAAGACTGCTTAAGCACAAATAGTTCAGGAACACTTGTCCAATAGCAAACCCTGGGCATCAGTGACTACGCAAGGGAAAACAGCGCTGACTGTACCAGAGACGCCTCCCCTCCCTGAAGCTCTGAAAAACCTTTATGCATCTTCAAAGCAGGAAACGCAACGCTGGCTGTGAAAGCTGTCCCTTTCCCAGGTGAGCAGCCACTGTGTGTAACAGCACCAGACATGTGACAGACTCCATAGAGAGTCAACCCCTGCCAAACAACACTCACAGCGTGCACACTATCTCATGGATATCTTCAATGATTTACTCATCCAGGTTGCTGTCCTCACATGCTTCAAATCAGCCACCATCATCCCTACACCCTCAGAACTAACCGACCATCACCCAATGGCACTGACACAATCAGCATGCAGCTTTGAACGGCTGATGATGGCGCACATCAAGAACTCCATTCCTGCCATGTTGGACACACCAATGTGCTTACCGACAGAGCAGCTCTACCATAGATGCCATAGCATCCGTCATGCACCCGGCCCTGACAAACCTAGAAAACAAGGACACTTCTGGATCTCAGTTTGACATTCAACACTGTTGTCCCACCGACCTTGGAGAACAAACTACTCTCTGCAGCAACTTCATGAAGGATCCCACCCACCCTGCTCACGGGCTGCTTGTCCCACTCCCATCGGGGAGGAGGCTACGCGGCATCCACGCCAGGACCACCAGACTCACAACCAGTCACTTTCCCCAAACAGCAAAGCCGGTCAACACCTCCACCCACTAACCCAACACCTCGACACCCCTAGCACTACGCTATCATTTCCTGTTACTCACTTTATATACAGACACTCCTGTGCCAAGCGTCACTTTATGAAGATACAATCAGTCTCTGAATACAAGTTATCTGATGTAATGATATTTATTGTGTCCTTCATTTTTTGTGGGGTTTTTTTCATGCTGTATCAGATCCGGAGTAACAATTATTTTGCTCTCCTTAACACTCGTGTTCTGGAAATGACATTAAACAATCTTGAATCTTGAGAGGTGGAGAGCAGATGGAACCAAATGGGGGAGGGATGTTGTGGGTGAAATTTGTGGGGTAGCAAGTGGATGAAACCAAGGAGGAAAAAAATTGGGTGCGGGTATCAGCTGGAGGGGATATAAGAAACGAATTAAACATGGGAGGAACAGAGGTAGATCAGAAGGAGAATGGTAGTGGAACACTGGAGGCAATGTTAACCTGTGAGATGGGAGAGGAATGTCATGAAACATCTTCCCGCCCAGGCTTGCACCCTGGAGAGGACACAGCCCACCAGAGGAGGAAATGCATCATCCCCTGGGATCGACGGCTGCCTACTATTGCGTCTTGGTCTTACTGACGTTGAGTGTGAGGTTGTCGCTGCGACACTACTTGACCAGCTGATCTATCTCGCTCCTGTACGCCTCATCACCATCTGAGATTCTGCCAACAATAGTTCTGTCATCAGCAAATTTACAGATGGCAGTTGAACTGTGCCTAGTCACACAGTCATGGGTGCAGAGAGAGTAGAGCAGTGGGCTAAACACACATCTTTGATCTACACCGGTGTTGATTATCACAGAAGGAGAGATGTTATTCCCGATCCACACTGACCTGTCCTCCTGGTGAGGGAGTTGAGGATCCAGTTGCAGAGGGAAGTACGGAGGTCCAGGTTTTGGAGCTTGTTGATCCGAGCAGTAGGAATGATCGAGTTAAAGGCTGAGCTATAAACAGCCTGACGAAAGTATGAGTATTGTTGATGTGACCCGAGGCCAATGGATCACATGGATGATATTAAGAAGTTGATGTCCATCATTCAGGACATGCCTTCTTCACATTACTACCATTGACGTGGAGATACAAGAACCTGAAGACCCAGACTGAACAATTTAAGGAAGAGCTTCACCATCAATTCCCCTCCACCATAAGAATTCTGAACTCTCCATAAACACCACCTTGCTACTTATTATTGTTCATTCCTTATTTTCTGTATCTTTAGTAGTTGTAATGTACTGCTGCCGCAAAACAGATTTCACAACGTGTCTCGGAGCTGATAAACCTGAGTCTGACTCCTCGGGCTCCTTTCAGTTGTGGTGCTGCTTCTGTTTCCTGGGCAGGGCAGCCAGCAGGTGGCAGCAGAGCCCAGGACAGGTGGACCGCGCAGCCCCTCAGCGGCTTCCTGCTCTGTTAAGCACCGCCCCTCGTTTGCTTGTGTCTCGTTCGCTGTACGAGTTGCTATTCTCCTGTGAAGGAACTTGTGTTTACACACCTCCTTGCAGGGCCGCAGGGTGCCACACTCAAGTACGCCGCAAACGGACGGGGCTCTGTCAGCTTTCCTACTTTACAACAGACCTCCTATCCCTGTTGTAATTCAAAACAGTATGGCAGCTATTTCAGGAATGGCAAATCCCTCTAAATAATGAGCTGGCCACCTCATGTATGAAATAGTTGCCTGCCGAGCCCCCTAACTCTTCAAAAGAGCAGCATGGCATATTTCACAGGCAGAGTGGGATGGTACAATGGGGGTTTGGCCAAAGTCAGGCTTGGTTAGGCACTGTGGTCAGTGTGGGTGAGTTGGGCTAAAGGGCCTTTCTCTGTGCTGTGTGACTTAAAGACAATGTTATATTTGAGAGCCGGCACGTCTAAAGATGATGCACTTTCTACTGCTGTACTGAAGAGTTCGCCTGGACTTCCTTAGGCACAATGACTTCCCGCTGTGCCAGAAGGTTCCGTGTGCTCTGAGTGGATGGGCTGCTTTCAGCCAGGATCCGAGTGAGAGTTCTACCCACGGAGCCATGTTCATCCTTGTGCCAAGTTTGGCCTTTTGTACCTAGACTGGTCCCCTTCACCCAAAATCAGACAAGACCAGGCCAGGATCCAAACCCTACTGCGAACTGTAATTAAAACAAGTTTGGACTCTGTTTATTTATTTTTTTTAAGAGATACAGTCTGGAGCAGTTCCCTCTGGCCCAATGAACCATACCACCTATTAAACCCTAGCCTAATCACAGGACAATTTACAATTGCAATTAACCTACTAACTGGTATGTCTTTGGACTGTAGGAGGAAACTGAAGCATTCAGAGGAAACGCAAGGTCACAGGAAGAGCGTACAACGTCCTTACAGACGGTGCCAAAATTGAACTCTTAACTCCGATGCCCTGAGCTTTAATAGTGTCTCGTTAATTGCTATGCTACCACCGCAATTTGCCTATTGCCACAATAGGTCAACGGCAGATGCAATCTCAATGGCTCTCCCCACCGTCTTAGACCACCTGGACAACACAAACTCCCATGTCAGGATGCTGTTCATTGACTGCAGCTCAGCACTTAATACCATCATTCCCACAATCCTGATTGAGAAGTTACAGAACCTGCGCCTCTGTACCTCCCTCTGTAATTAGTTTCTCAGCTTCCTAACTGGAAGACCACAATCTGTGCGGATTGGTGATAACATATCCTCCTTGTTGACGATCAACACTGGCGCACCTCAGGGGTGTGTGCTTAGCCCACTGTTCTACTCTCTCTGTACCCATGTCTGTGTGGTTAGGCAGAGCTCAAATACCATCTATAAATTTGCTGACGATACAACCATTGTTGGTAGAATCTCAGGTGGTGACGAGAGGGCGTACAGGAGTGAGATATGCCAACTAGTGGAGTGGTGTCACAACAACATCTGGCACTCAACATCAGTAAGACAAAAGAGCTGATTGTGGACTTCAGGAAGGATAAGACGAAGGAACACATACCAATCCTCATAGAGGGATCAGAAGTGGAGAGAGTGAGCAGTTTCAAGTTCCTGGGTGTCAAGATCCCTGAGGACCTAGCCTGGTCCCAATATATCGATGCAGCTATTAAGAAGGCGACTATACTTCATTAGGAGTTTGAAGACATTTGGTATGTCAACAAAACTTCAATAGATGTACCACGGAGAGCATGCTGACAGGTTGTATCACTGTCTGGTATGGAGGGTGGGTTAGTGCACAGGACTGAAAGAAGCTGCAGAGAGTCATAAATTTAGTTGGCTCCATCTTGGGTACTAGCCTACAAAGTGCCCAGGACATCTTTAGGGAGTGGTGACTCAGAAAGGCAGCGTCCATTATTAAGGACCTCCAGCACCCAGGACATGCCCTTTCCTCTCTGTTACCATCTGCTAGGAGGTACAGAAGCCTGAAGGCACACACTCAGCGATTCAGGAACAGCTTCTTCCTTTCCACTATCCAATTCCTAAATGGACATTGAACCTATGAACACTGCTTTACTTTTATAACATATTATTTCTGTTTTGCATGATTTTTAATCTATTCAATGTAACTGATTGCTTGAATTGTTTATTTATTACTATTTTTTTCTTCTTCTGTATGATGTATTGCATTGAACTGCTGCTGCTAAGTTAAATTTCACAACACATGCCAGTGATAATAAACCTGATTCTGACCATGGCAACCCAGCTGCTGTGAAACTCTGCTCCCAAGCTTCCAACTCTTTGGTGACGGAGTTGACGGACACTCAGTCTAATAAGTGGGTGAGTGAGCTGTCTTTGTCAGGCTGTGTCAGTGGAAGACGGGCACGGGACAGTCATGAATGCATCAGAGGACACGAGAGATTCTGCAGACACTGGAAATCAGATAAGGCAGATCTATGGAGGGATATAAACAGTCAACATTTCTGACAGAGACCCTTCATCAGGATTGATTTCAGCTTGAAACGTAGACTGTTAAATTTCTTTGACAGAAACTGCATGACGTATTGAGCTCCTCCCGAAATGTGCATGTGTTACTCACTCATTGGAGGGACTGAGTGGCCGTGATCATTCCTTCCCTGGTGGTCTGGTACACCCAGTGGACAGTCAGTTCCCCATGGATTACAAATTAATCCCCACAACTCTTCCACAAAGAACTCTGAAAGGGAAAAACGTAAAAATGATTTATTTTTTAAGTAACTATTTGAACATGATAGTTAAACAAACCTTCACGGATGATGATGGTGGTGCAGGGTTGGTTGTGACTATAAACTTTTTTTTCCAGTCTTATAGCTTTTATATTCTGTGTTTTCCTGCCTGATCCTCTCGGGTTTCTTTTGTGTGGGAAGAGGGATTGAGGGTCGATGTGCCTGATCCAGTTTGTTTTTTTCTGCGGGAGGAGGGATTTGGGGTTCGATGTGCCTGATTTGTTTTGCTCATTTTGTTTTGTGCGGGTGGAAGGATTTGAGAATTAACGCTCCTGTTCTGTTTTTGTTCGGTATTTTTGCGAGAAGTTAGGATTTGGGGGTTGATGATCGAGCTCCCTTTCTTTTCTTTCTTGGTTTCATGGCTACGCAGAGAATTGAAGAATTTCAGAGTTGCATACTTTGATAATAAATGAACCTTTGTGATGCACCATCAATAACTCTCGGAGACTTGAGTTAAGGTAGGCTTTTATTGGCTGGAAGAAAGCACAAGCAGCAAGTGACCACCACACAACATCCTGGAGACTGAGGAAGGGTCTGTGCCTCCAATCGCCTTAATACCGGGGTCTGTGGGAGGAGCCACAGGAGCAGTCAGCAGGGGGGGGGCGTGTCCAGACAGGTATATGTAGTTCACCACACTTTGAAAAGCTTTTCATCTGCAGGAATGGAAGCAGTAACTTTTCTCAGGAGCAGTGCCCTTTTTCTAACATGTGAATCGTTTGGGTAGGGTTGTGCACTGCTCCGACTTGGAGGGGTGGTTAACAGCAAGAGGGGTAGTAATAGACCTCAAGAGTATATGGTCTATTAGAATGGACAGACCAATGGCAGATGAAGGTTAGTACACAGATGCACGAAGGGGGATAGTTTGCAAAGAGACAATGCCAATTAAATAGCCAAGTTCTAAAGGCACAAGGACCAGAGGTCCCGGGTCAATGTGTGTAAAAATTCTTGAATGAGACAGGGCAAGCTGACAGAGCAGTTAGCAAAGTGAATGTGGTCCTGGGATTTGTGAGTGAGTGAGTGAGTGAGTGTGTTATGGTGAACTTCAGTAAAGCTGATCAAAGTCAAATTTACCGTCAAAAGTTAAAAGTGCCAGTAACATCATGAAGGATCCCACCCACCCTGCTCACGGGCTGCTTGTCCCACTCCCATCGAGGAGGAGGCTACGCAGCATCCACGCCAGGAACACCAGACTCACAACCAGTCACTTTCCCCAAACAGCAAATCTGGTCAACACCTCCACCCATTAAACCCACACCCTTCCACCACTACTTCATCATTTCCTGTCAGAGCCACCTTATGTACAGGAACTCCTGTGCCTAATGTCACTTAATGGTCATACAATCTATTTATGTATGCAAGCTTTCTTATATATTTATATTTATTGTGTTCTTGATCTTAATGTGTTCTTGATGCTGCTTCAAATCCAGAGTAACTATTATTTCATTCTCTGTTACTGGAAGTGACATTAAACAATCTTGAACATACACATGTATGCTCAGGAGCAACATAACACCTACTAGCAGCAGCATCACACACAGCTTGAGAAACAGAAATATCAACGAATTAGAGCACAACTAAGGTAATTAGTCCATTTGGAGAGGCTGGGAAATTAGATGATTATTGCACAGAGTTACAGGAATGTTTCCTGGGATGAGGTCTTCAGCCAAGTGATTAGAGTGGAGAAGCTGGGGGTGATTGCCTTAGAATAAAGCTGCTCTCAAGTACAAACCTGTAGATCGGACGGAGAGGGAAAAGGTCACAGTTAATTCTGATCTGCTGCTGTAAGTCCTTAGGTTACAAAAGGGTTCCATTCCCAAGAATCGTTTGTAACCTGAGCTGTTCATAAGGAACAAAGACTGTGTGTGGGAGAGGATGCTGGAAACAGGAGCGTGAGCAGGCATGGCAAGGGTGGATGCCAGTCTCCGCAAGCCAGGATGCTGAGTGCTGCCCAGCTCTGCTTGGCTCAACCCAGCCTCCGATTGCCGTGGCTCAGTGGGTGGGAAGAGAAGGCATACAAAATGCCCCGCTTTCACTGAGCCGAGGGTGAATGCAGCCCCACAGCATCCAACGGTGCCCCAAACACTGGCTGTCCAGAAGTGTGGAGAAGCTGCTCCACTTGGAACATGCTGTAACAACTCAGATTCAAAGTGATGGGGAAAAGAAACAGTGACTATGATCGAGACCTCTCAACCTGTAGTGTGCGGGGGACGGGGGGTGACCACAGTCTACTGGGGCATCAGAAGGGAAGTGAGTAGGTTCTAGGTTTGCAGTGAGAGAGGTAGGGAATGGGACCAGGCAGGGTGGCTCAGCTTGTACAACTGCTGTCTCGTAGCACTGGGGATAATCCCAGCTCAGCTGCTGTGTCTGTCTGTCTGTGCAAAGTTTGCAGGTGGTCTAACTTCACCCCATATCACCAAGATGTGTGGTTTAGTAGCTGAAGTGGCCTACACAAGTCTTCCTCGTCAGGTGAGTGGTGGACTCTGTGGGAAAATAAAACAGGTTTGTTGTAAGATTAGCTTGAAATATCGGATCAGTGTGGGCTTTGCTGGCCAAAGACCCCATTTTCATTTTGCCTCTTTCCATGGACTGCTTTATAATGAGCCACAGGGATTTGATTCCCAACAGCATCTCTCTGTGCCATCTGTAGGCTCCCAGAAAGCTGGGCGGTAGGATCGTACCTTGAAATGTCCAGGAATAACCATGTTGGTTCTGTAGGTGGAACTTCCGCCGTGAGAGGAGTCCGACATTGCAAACCAACAGGAGAGACGAGTCTGGACCCTGTGCAACCACAGGATTCTGCCAGCTTTGTTCATAAGCAGGCAGATGCTGTCTCTGCCATGATTCACCACCACCAACCTCGGGACCAGAAATGGGACAGGGCAGAGATACGCTCACCCAGCAAACTACATTTTGATCCAGGCAAGACTTCCTCAGAAACAGATGGGATTCTTCTCATTTTGACCTGCTGTTATTTACTAATGAACATGAGGATATCTGCAGATGCTGGAAATTCAAGCAACACACACAAAATGCTGGTGGAACGCAGCAGGCCAGGCAGCATCTATAGGGAGAAGCACTGTCGACGTTTCGGGCCGAGAACCTCCATCAGGACGTCCTGACGAAGGGTCTCGGCCCGAAACGTCGACAGTGCTTCTTCCTATATTTCCTAGTGAACATGGTTTTCACCATTCACCCACTGCAACCTGCTGAGACCCCTTTGGCAACACCCGCTGAACATACAGCCACTACCACAGCCATCCCCAGCTACCATTGGGAGAAATTCAGTTGGTCTGTAAGAGGCACAGAGGCCAGGCATTCTGTGCCTCTGAAAAGATTGAAGCTTGCACTCCAACTGCACACTTCATGGCCTGTGACGGTGTACTCCCCACTTACTCGGATGGAAGACATTGGTGATGTTTGTGCAGCCTGATTTTGAGTATCGTGCACTTTAATGGTCACCTGTCTCTAGGAAAGAGACCAATAAGCTTGAACTAGTGCAGAGAAAATCTGCTAGGACCTTGCCAGGACTTGAGGATCTGAGTTATAGGGAACAGGATCTTATTCCCTGGAGCACAGAATGAGGGGGGATTTGATAGAGGTATACAAAATTATGAGGGGTACAGTTAGGGCGAATGCCAAGCGGGCTTTTTCCACTGAGGCTGGGTGAGGCTAGAACTAAGGGTCCTGGGTTAAGAGTGAAAGGTGAAATATTTAAGGGGAACACGAGAGGGAACCTCTTCACTCAGAGGGAAGTGAGAACGTGGCACAAGCTGCCCACGGAAATGGTGCAAGCAAGTTTGATTTCAGCATTTCAGAGTCATTTGATTTCAGTAGAGAAGAAAAGATTTCAGTCATTTAAGAGTACATGGATGGGAGGGATGTGGGGGGTTATGGTTCAGGTCGATGGGACTAGGTAGAATCTTATTTTGGCATAGACTAGATGGGCCAAAGGGCCTGTTTCTGTGCTGTAGTGCTGTATGATTCTGACTAAGTGCCGATACTCATTCCCACCTCTGCACCATGGATGCACTGCTGTTGCTTGCCGAAGCTCCCCATTCCTGCAATGGTGATTTGCCTGGACGGGCTGGACACACCATTCACTCAGTGTAAATATGCCACTGTCCTTTCGTCATCACTGGGTCTATACCCTGGAACACCCTCTCACAATAAGGCTTCACCAGAACCTGCAGAGTGTTGGGAAATGGATTCTGCACTTCTCACAGAAAGAAGCCATTACAGAACAAAACAACAAACTGCTAGAGGACACAAACACAAGGAAATCTGCAGATGCTGGAAATTCAGGCAACAGACACAAAATGCTGGTGGAACACAGCAGGCCAGGCAGCATCTATAGGGAGAAGCGCTGTCGACGTTTCGGGCCGAGACCCTTCATCAGGACTAACTGAAAGGAAGGATAGTAAGAGATTTGAAAGTAGGAGGGGGAGGGGGAAATCCGAAATGACAGGAGAAGGCCAGAGGGAGTGGGGTGAAGCTGAGAGCCAGAAAGGTGATTGGCAAAAGGGATACAGAGCTGGAGAAGGGAAAGGATCATGGGACGGGAGGCCTAGGGAGAAAGAAAGGGGGAGGGGAGCACCAGAGCAAGACGGAGAACAGGCAGAGTGATGGGCAGAGAGAGAGAGAAAAGGAGGGGGGGGGAAATAAATAAATCAGGGATGGGGTAAGAAGGGGAGGAGGGGCATTAATGTGTTAGAGAAAGCAATGTTCATGCCATCAGGTTGGAGGCTACCCAGATGGAATATAAGGTGTTGTTCCTCCAACCTGAGTGTGGCTTCACCTCGACAGTAGAGGAGGCCATGGATAGACATATCAGAATGGGAATGGGACGTGGAATTAAAATGTGTGGCCACTGGGAGATCCTGCTTTCTGTGGCGGACAGAGCGTAGGTGTTCAGTGAAATGGTCTCCCAGTCTGCGTCAGGTCTCACCAATATATAAAAGGCCACACCGGGAGCACCGGACGCAGTATACCACACCAGCCAATTCACAGGTGAAGTGTCGCCTCACCTGGAAGGACTGTCTGGGGCCCTGAATGGTGTTGAGGGAGGAAGTGTAAGGGCAGGTGTAGCACTTGTTCTGCTTACAAGGATAAGTGCCAGGAGGGAGATCGGTGGGAAGGGATGGGGGGGACGAATGGACAAGGGAGTCACGTAGGGAGCGACCCTGCGGAAAGCAGAAAGGGGGGGGAAAGGAAAGATGTGCTTGGTGGTGGGATCCTGTTGGAGGTGGTGGAAGTTACGGAGAATTATGTATATGTTGGACCTGGAGGCTGGTGGGGTGGTAGGTGAGGACAAGGGGAACCCTATCCCGAGTGGGGTGGCGGGCGGATGGGGTGAGGGCAGATGTGTGGGAAATGGGAGAGATGCGTTTGACAGCAGAGTTGATTGTGGAGGAAGGGAAGCCCCTTTGTTTAAAAAAGGAAGACTGCTTAAGGAACTCTGATGGAACTCTATCCTTTTTTCCCCTTTTCCTTATCTATCCAACCCACCCCTGTGGTCAGTCCCTTCCTCCACTCACCCATTTCCCTTGTTTGGGTCCATGCTCTACATTTCTTTCCTACCAGATTTAATCATCTGCCACCCTTAGTTGCCTCCACCTATCCAGGCTGATGTTCCCACCCCCTTCTGCCCATCTCTCCCCTCACCTGGATCAACCAAATGCTTACCCTTCCATTCACCATTTCATACTGGCCACCTCTGCTCTCTCTTTCAGTCTGGATGAAGGGTCTTGACCCAAGACTTCAGCTGACCATTGCTCTCCACAGATGCTGCCTGCCCTGCTGAGTTCCTCCAGTGGGTTTGCTTTAGCTCCAGGTTCCTGCACCTGCACTCTCAGTGCCTCCAGTACAGAGAATGAAATCTGACAATTAACTACCCTTGCACACTCTTGGCTTTCCCCTACTTTTCACAGTCTCAACCCCTCACCTCCTTTCTTGAAGTTATGAGTGAAACTGGAGATGCAAAATGGACAAAAAAAACAAAAACTATTCCCCACTTACCCGAGTGTTTGTACATTGAAGCAAAATCATAGCCTGCTTTTAACCTCGTCTGCTTCTGTCTGTATTCCCAACCCCCACTGGCACGAAGTCCTCAAATGACTAGAGAAAGCTCTGGCGTTCCTTCCACTAAACCGCTTCCTTGTCCTTTAAGTCAATGGTTAGAGCCTTTCTCAGGCCACCCTTTCCTTCCACCCGAGTGCCTCGGATTAATACCTTGTCCAGAAAACAGCAGTGTTGGAAACAACTGGGGTTGTTCTGAATGGAAAGAAATATTTCAGGAGCAGTCAGACTCTCTATTTTACTCACAAGTTCTGCCATTGTGCAGAGTGCTGAACAGACCAGAACCTTGGGACAAGCAGTCCCTGGAATATGAATTCCTGGCTCTCCAACAGTTGTCCCGAAACAATTTTCTTTCACTCAGGACCTTCAGTGTTGCTCTGTTATGTGCAGTGAAGATTGTCACCTGGAGACAACGTCTGAGGGAGTGTGTCATGGAGCAGTTTTACATGCGGAAAGGGTCACAACGTGGGGACAGAATTCCTGTTCCAATCCAGCAAGTGTCTCAAATGCAAAGGATTATGAGAGAATGCAAACACAGTGCTTACAATGGTTAGATGAGGTACTGGGAAGCCAGAGGAACCACTTCCTTCCACCATTCTTTGTGGCCCTTTGTTTACCTTTATTTTCATAGTTGTAATATACACTCAATGGTCACTTTATTAGGTACACCCCCATTAATGCTATTATCTGATCAATGCACAAAAGTATACAGACATGGTCAAGTGATTCAGTTGTTATTTAGAGTAAACATTAGAATGGGGAAGAAGTGACCTTGACTGAAGAATGATTGCTGGTGCCAGATGGGGTGGTTTGAGTATCTCAGAAACTGCTGACCTCCTGGGATTTTTCCACACAACAGTTCCTAGAGTTTACAGAGAAAGATGCAAAAAAAAAACAAAGCACATCCAGTGAGGGGCAGTTCTGTGGGTGAAAAACCCTCATCAATGAGGGAGGATAGAACACAATTTTCAGACTGATTCAAGCTGACAGGAAGGTGATAGTAACTCAAATAACCACACGTTACAACGGTGATGTACTGAAGAACGTCTCCGAACACACGACACGTCGATGGGCTTCAGTAGCAGACCACAAACACTCAGTGGCCACTTTATTAAGTAAAAGATGTATCTAATGAAGTGGCCACTGAAAGTATTTGATTTTATTCATATTATTTTAAAATAAGAAAATTGCATTTTATATAATAACCTTAATTCAGATTATTGAATGCTTTCTCCCTTTTAGCTGTTCCCCTTCTAAAATTTCCGTGCTTACATAAGAACATAAGAAATAGGAGCAGGTGTCAGCCATCTGGCCCGTTGAGCCTGCTCCGCCATTCAGTAAGATCATTGCTGATCTGGTCACTGACTCATCTCCACCCACCAGCCTTTTCCACATAACCCTTAATTCCCCATCTCTGCAAAAATCTATCCAACATTGTCTTAAATATATTTACTGAGGTAGCCTCCACTGCTTCATTGGGTAGAGAATTCCACAGATTCACCACTCTCTGGGAAAAGCAGTTCCTCCTCATCTCCATCCTAAATCTACTCCCTGAATCTTCAGGCTATATCCCCTCATTTGAGTCATAAAGGCTTACTGAAGCCTTTTATCTCTTGCCAATTCCAGACAACGCTCTCTGCACTTTGTCAAAGACTTCCAGATGCTTCCTACAGGGTTATCCCCAGAAATGGACACAGCACCCAGCTCGAGTCTAAGGTTCAACAGAATTGCTTTGCTTTTACATTCTATACCTCTGTTAACAACACCAATAATTCCACACACCTTTCATCAACCTTCCACCTTCAAAGATTTGGGAATGAACACTTCAGGTCATGTCACTATACCTCTTTTTAACATTCTACCATTTGGTTCATAGTGTTGTTGCTCATCTTCCCGGCTAAATTTACTCTGCTATGTTGAATGTTAGCTGTCCCATGCCTTTTCTGAAAACCATGGGTATTTTTCACACTTAATAAGCTAAGAGTTTTGTTATTACTTGGCAAACTTTGAAATGATGCTTGTATTTCCAAATTTAGGTTATTATGTTAATGAAGCAAAGGGACTGATGAAACGAAAGATCTTCCTCTTTGCATGATAAAACAGCTTTAATGCCTCTTTAGATACACTTCCTATTTATGCAATGTGGTATTGTAAATACTGTTTATACGTTATTTAATTTCTCAGAATCTCCTATGCTTTCCTGCAACATTCCAAAGACGTAGGGGTTAGTAGGTTAATTGATCACATGGGTGTCGGTGTGGCTGGAAGGCCTGTGGAACACACCTCCAACTAAACAAACAAATCTCTACTGCCATCTAATCTTCATCACTAAACTTTCCAGCGTTCACCCTACACTGTCCACAGCTCACAGAAATGCAGCCAGTATAAAGATTTCTCTCTCTTGGAAACCTGAGAGATAAATCTTTCTGCAGTTCAGGCCCATATGGGGAGGACTGGTAACCTTAGCTCCATTGAAAATTGTTGGACAGAAAATTACTTTAATAGAAAACATGACATTACTGCTAGGGAAAACGTTAAAACATGTGGAGACAGAAACAGGGAAATATTGTAATACACTTCAGTAGAGTCAACATTAGAAGCATCAGATAAATTTGTTCGAGTTATTTGAAGTTCTAATTACCAGATGGGGACTGTAGTATATTTATATTTTTGTAAAATCGGCAGAGGGGATGGTGTGCCTCTGCTGGTAAAGAATGGCATCAGATCAGTAGAAGGTGCTCAAAAAGCTGAAAGACCTAAGGGTACATAAGTCAGCCGGACTGCCAACACAGATGCTTTGTGCAGGAAGGCACAGAGTCGACTGTACTTCCTAAGAAGGTTGGTGTCATTCAATGTCTGTAGTGAGATGCTGAAGATGTTCTGTAGGTCAGTTGTGGAGAGCGCCCTCTTCTTTGTGGTGGCGTGTTGGGGAGGAAGCATTAAGAAGAGGGACGCCTCACGTCTTAATAAGCTGGTAAGGAAGGCGGGCTCTGTCGTGGGCAAAGTACTGGAGAGTTTAACATCGGTAGCTGAGCGAAGGGCGCTGAGTAGGCTACGGTCAATTATGGAAAACCCTGAACATCCTCTACATAGCACCATCCAGAGACAGAGAAGCAGTTTCAGCGACAGGTTACTATCGATGCAATGCTCCTCAGACAGGATGAAGAGGTCAATACTCCCCAATGCCATTAGGCTTTACAATTCTACCGCCAGGACTTAAGAACTTTTTAAAAGCTATTATTAATGCTTTTTGAGATAGTGATTTAGATGCATATCATATTTTTTACTGAGTTAAGTATTGTATGTAATTAGTTTTGCTACTACAAGTGTATGGGACATTGGAAAAAAGTTGAATTTCCCCATGGGGATGAATAAAGTATCTATCTATCTATCTTAGGGTTCTGAAAGAGGTAGCAGTAGAGATGGGGGAGGAATCAGTAATGATCTTTCAAAAATTATTGGACTCTGGCATGGTGCCAGAGGACTGGAAATTGCAAATGCCACTCCACTTTTTAAGGGAGGAGGAAGGCAACAGAAAGGAAATTATAGACCAGTTAGCCTGACCTCAGTGGTTGGGAAGATGTTGGAGTCAATTGTTAAGGGTGAGGTTACGAGTACTTGGTGACACAGGACAAGATAGGACAAAGTCATTATGGTTTTCTTAAGGGAAAATCTTGTCTGATATGTGATAGAACCCAGGTTGCTGTGGGAAGTGAGAGAAGAGATCGCTGGAGCAGTAGCTATGATCTTTGAATCCTCTTTGGCTGCAGGGGAGGTGCCGGAGGATTGGAGAATGGCAAATGTAGTTCCCTTGTTTAAAAAAGGTAATAGGGAGAATCCTGGGAACTATAGACTGGTGAGTCTTACATCGGTGGTCTGCAAACTATTGGAAAGGATTCTTAAAGATAGGATCTTCAAGCATTTGGAGAAGTACAGTCTACTCAAGGATAGTCAACATAGCTTTGTGAAGGGAAGGTCGTGCCTCACGAGCCTAATTGAGTTTTTTGAAGACGTAACACAAGAAATTGATGAGGGTAGGGCAGTAGATGTGTTCTACATGGATTTTAGCAAGGCATTTGACAAGGTCTCCCACGAGAGACTCATCCAGAAAGTCATGAGGCATGGGATCAGTGGTACCTTGGCTGTTTAGATTAAAAATTGGCTTACAGGAAGAAAGCAGTGGGTAGTAATGGAAGGGAAGTATTCTGCCTGGAGGTTAGTGACTAGTGTAATGCCACAAGGATCTGTCCTGGGACCCCTGCTCTTTGTAATTTTTATAAATGACCTGGATGAAGAGGCAGAAGGAAGGGTGAGTAAGTTTGCGGATGACACGAAGATTGTCGGAGTTGTGGATGGAGCTGTAGGTTGTCAAAGGTTACAAGAGGATATAGACAGCGTGCAGAGTTGGACATAAAAGTGGCAGATGGAGTTCAATCCGGGTAAGTGTGAGGTGATGCATTTTGGAAGGAAAAACCAGAAGGCTGAGTACAGGGTTAATGGTCAGTTACCCTGGAGTGTGGATGAACCGAGGGACCTTGGGGTTCAAATCCATATATCCCTCAAGGTTGCTGCACAGGTTGATAGGATAGTTAAGAAGGCCTATGGGATGCTAGGCTTCATTAACAGGGGGATTGAGTTCAAGAGTAGAGAGGTCATGTTGGAACTCTACAAATCTCTGGTGAGACCACACAGAGTATTGTGTTCAGTTCTGGTCACCTCATTATAGGAAGCGTGTGGAAGCTATGGAGAGGGTGCAGAGGAGATTTACCAGGATGTTGCCTGGATTGGGAAACAAGTCTTATGAGGCAAGGTTAGCAGAGCTGGGACTTTTCTCTTTGGAGCGTAGAAGAATGAGAGGGGACTTGATAGAGGTCTACAAGACTATGAGAGGCATAGATAGGGTGGATAGCCAGTACCTGTTTACCAGGGCACGAATAGCAAACACCAGAGGGCATATGTACAAAGTTAAGGGAGGGAAGTTTAGGGGAGACATCAGGGTTAAGTTTATTTACACAGAGGGTTGAGGGTGCCTGGAATGACTTGCCAGAGATGATGGTGGAGGCTAAAACATTAGGGGTATTTAAGAGCCTCTTGGACAGGCACATGGATGAAAGAAAAATAAAGGGTTATGGAATAGTGTGGGTTTAGTACTTTGTTTTAAGGAATATATGGGTCGGCACAACATCGAGGGCCAAAGGGCCTGTACTGTGCTGTAGTAATCTAGTGTCTAGTGATGAACCTGTTGGAATTCTTTGAGAAGATTACAACTAGGATAGATAAAGGGGGTGCAGTAGATGTTGCATATTTGGACTGTCAGAAGGCTTTTGACAAGGTGCCACATATGAGGCATTACAGGGAAGTTACTGGCATGGTTAGAACATTGGCTAATTGGTAGGAGGCAGCGTGTGGGAATACAAGGACTCTTTTCTGGTTGGTTCCCAGTGACTAGTGGTGTTCCACAGGGGTCGGTGTTGAGACCATTTTTTTAATGCTGTCTATCAATTATGTAAATGATGGAATAGATGGCTTTGTTACCAAGTTTGCAGATGATAAGAAGATTGGTGGAGGGGCAGGTAGTGTCGAGGAAACAGGTAGGATGTAGAAGGACTTGTACAGATTAGGAGAATGGGCAAGAAAGTGGCAAATGAAATACAATGTTGCAAAATGCATGGCCATGCACTTCGGTAGTAGAAATTGATGTGAAGACTATTTTCTAAATGGGGAGAAAATCCAAAAATCCAAAGGGAGTTGGGAGTCCTTATGCAGAACAAGCTAAAGTTTAACTTGCAGGTAGAGTTGGTGAAGAAGGCAAATGCAATTATAGTATTTATTTCAAGAGGTCTAGAATACTAGAGCAAGGATGTGATGCTAAAGCTTTGTAAGGCACTGGTGAGGCTCACCTGAGTATTGTGAACAGTTTTGGGCTTCTAAGAAAAGATATACTGGAACTGGAGAGGGTTCAGAGGGGGTTCACAAGGATGATTCCAGGAATGAAAGGGTTATCACACGGGGAACATTTGATGGCGCTGGGTCTGTACTTACTGGAATTTAGAAGGATGAGGGTGGGATCTCATTGAAACTTTTCAAATTTTGAAAGGCTGAGACAGAATAGATGGGGAAAGGATGTTTCTCATGGTGGGGGAGTCTAGGACAAGAAGGCACAGCCTCAGGATAGAGAGGCATCCATTTAAAACAGAGATGCAGAGAAATTTCTTTAGCCAGAGGGTGGTGAATTTGTGTTATTCGTTGTATTCATAGGTAACTGTGAAGGCCAGATCATTGAGTGTATTTAAGGCAGAGAGTGATAGCTTCTTGATTGGACATGGCAGTAGAGGTTATGGAGAGAAGGCCAGGGAGTGGGACTGAGGAAGGGAAAAAAAGGATCAGCCATGATTGAATGGCGGAGCAGACTTGATGGGCCAAATGGCCTAATTCTGCTCCTATATCTTATGGTCCAAGTTCTAAGAAATGGAATCAAAACATTGTGGGCACAGCATCAGCACAGCTTGAATAACAGATTAATGAAGAGATTTTGAATAAGTGGATTTTTTTGGGGGGGCAAGAGACTGGTAGAGTATAATATGTGGGGTACTACAACAATCAGTGCTTAGGACTTAGTTCAATGATGCAGATGAGGGATTAAGCATATGCCATCTAAGCCTACAGAGGTGGGAAAATGAGATGTGAAGAAGGTGCAGAGAGGCTACATAGGAATATAGACAGGTAAGGTGATGAAGTGTCCATGGGAATATAATATGGAGAGATACAGGTTATTTTTAAAAAAAGATAGACTGGGGAAATGTTGCCTGCTATTCAGAGGGACCTAAATGCTTATGTGCATAAATCACAGAAATTTAATGTGCAGATGCAGTGAACAATTAGGAACATTAAAAGACTGGAAATGTGATTTTCTAAGCATGTAAGTTGAAAAAGAAACAGATCTCAAAATGGTTATTTGAAGCCTCTGTGAGGCTATACTTGGAGCACTGCATTCAGTTTTGGTCTGTTCAGCTGGGGCAGAGTAGAGGGCCTTACAGAGAAAACAGCAGAAGTTGATTTCAGGGTTGCAGTTGGCGGTGTGTCTTATGAAGAGAATTGGGTTTATATTTACTGGAGCTTAGGAGAATGAGAGATGATTTCATTGTCACACACAAATTTTAAAGGTCTGGGCTTGTTTTATATTTAGACACTTATTTTCCTTTTTCCAGTGTGTCCTGAACTAAAAATTAGTGACTGAAGATTAACTATTTGGGACATCTTTCATTCAAAGTATGCTGGAATTCTCTATGACAGTTCAGTATGACAGATTGATAATGAGTCAGAATATGATGAATGTTCAAGTATTTCAAGATAATGTGGGAAAGTGGATCAGCCATATCACTTCAGGGGCCAGAAACAGTTTGCCTGTTCTAGCTTTTGTGTTGTTAAATATTCAAGGGGTTTAGACCGCCAGCAAACTATGCTAAAACTACAGATGAAAACTTCAGTTCATTGAATCTTATGGTACTTAAGTTCATTAGGATAAACAGATTTATGCATATTCTTTGAAAGAGACTTTGTCAATTTTACTTCCTTGCTCTTTCCCTGTAGTAATGCAAATTTTCCTTTCCAAATAATTAACCATTTCTTTTCTTAAAGCTACTGTTGTTTCAATCACTTTCAGGCAGTACACTTCAGTTTGCGAGGAGTCTCTTTACGTAGAATCTGGGAGAGATGAGATCTCTATGTCAATTAATTGCCAAGCTCCCAGTCTCTGACAAAACCCCAATGGGCCTTGCTAATTGGAATGTAATTGATCAGGGAATGCTGGGAGAAAGTATCACAGGAGGAAGCAGATTTTTGACTGGGTGGTCTCTAACAGCTGGATAGCCAGATATAAAGAGAGGTTGGCCAAGTCTCAAGAAGGCAATAATTGTTACAGGCGAAAGGGAGCACTTCTAAATGGTGGTTGATTCCCTGCCCTCCCCAACCAATACTTATTCCTGAATTACACATACCAACAATAAAGGAATCTAGTCACGTTCATGTAGCTGACTGTGGGACCACTTTGCACATACCAGTTACTATATTCCATTTCATTACAAAAGCAACTAAGGGATCAAAGACCGTTATGACACAATATCAAATAAAAAATGGTGCTGAAAATAACAGCTCAATAAATGGACAACTATTCAAAAGGAAACAGAAATAAGAAAGGATTGACTTAAGTGAATGGGGGAAGAGGGCAAATGCCAAAGGTTTATCTTCAAGATCTACCACAGTAACTTACCAAGCCTCGTTAGACAGCACCTCAAGCTCTTATTGGCTTGCTAGGCTGTCCGCTGAAGGAGGTTCATCATCCAAAGCACACAACTCACAATTTGGATATGTATCACTAAACCTTTGCTGCTGCTTGGAAATCTTGGAAATCACACCCAAAAACATTGTGGGAGTATTTTCACCAGATAGAGTGTCACACTTTAAAGTGGCTTCGCAAATTCATTTTGCCAGCACTAGTGTCATTTTAATAAAAAGCTTCCTGTCAGAGAGACAAGGCATGGAGAGGTTCTTGGTTAGGAGTGGAAAAACTACAGACCATCCTTGGTTTATGTATGTAAAATTTATAGACAGCTGTGCGTATGAGCGAGCTTTCATAAATACTATTACATTTAAAACTTATATGTACATACATTTGTTCCTACACATAGCAAAACTAGTTTCCCCTCTTTCCATTTTTGCTCACTGTTCTTTCTTACCAGTCTTCTGTGCTTTTGATGCCATTCATTATCGTACTGTGGAGGCATGGTTACTGTATCAAATGATTCTTTGCAAATTTTCCCCACGACAAACAAAATTGACTTGTGAACATCTGCAAAAATAGGACCTGATCATTACCGAGGGACCACCTGTTCTGGGTAATATTACTCAGGCAATGGAGTCATCAGAAAGGTGCTGGTATGGATCCAAAATGGAGCACTCAACATAGAATAACAGGCAGCACCTCAAGGCTATATGTTGTTGAGGAAATGTAATACTGCCCCTAAAGTTTGCAAAGTTTGGCTTGATTAGGAAGTCATTGAAATATATTAGGAATGGGAATAAGGGAGATGGATTGACAAGGCACTAGGAGTGATCTAACAGACAGGTAACCTTGGATTTTACCTTATGTCAGGCAATGAGTAGCATGCACTTAATTAAAAGCAGGATACATACAAATGCACCTTCCATTGGGGGGGGGGGGGTTTAAGACCTCTGGACAACAAACATGCAAGAAACAGATGTCACATCTGCTGTGGTTATAAAGGAAATTGTCAGGAAATGTATAGATGAATAGATTAGTTGGGGAGGGGGCAGCTTCCTGTGCAAAGGGAAAATCCCATTGAGAGGACAAAACCCAGTCAACCAAAAACCAGCTGTAGAGAAAGGGTGCTTCAACTCATGGCACATTAAAGGCTGGGAAAATTCCTCTGAGCAGCAAGGGTGCAGGAAGGGATTGAGGTTTTTCCTATCTTGATCCAGGGAAGCTGAGAAGTGGCAGTGAAGGGGATCTCAACAGACAGGCAGAGCTAACCTGATCTACAAGGTTCTCGTGCTTGCAAGCATCAAAGCCCTTGTAATGGAGCAGAGAAGAAAGCTCAAAATTAGGGAATGAGGAAGAAACCAAAGTGTAGAATTAAGTAAAGGGAAAGGCAGCTGTTGGTTAGGGGGAGTTTCAGTGGTGGGGATGCTGTTTATATGCCAGCTTGGTATAGAATGGGTAAAATGAAACAAAGACTACTTTGTTTCCCCCAAAAGAGGTAGCTTGGGCTCATGCAAGTCCCTATAACTATGCCTTTCATCTGGAAAAAAATGATTGGAGTTGTAGAACACGTGCAACCAGATGAACAAGTATGGTAGTGAGAGAACTGGCTATACCCCTACTCAAGAACGCTCCTAGATCATCATTCAAGCTTCTGTCCATATACAGTTGTAGGACTGCAGTCAGGCCTATGGTATTAGCTTGCTCTTGCCACAGTGCAATTATTTCATTATGCCTCAAATCTATCCTTTCTCTCTTGATCCTGTCCTTTCCAACACTTATGTGATACCTCTGATGCCTTTTTCTACCTTTCACAGCAGACAATTCCTTGGTCCCTACCAGATCACTTTACCACGGGCGTACAACAATCCCTCTGCACATCCATCCCATACCAGGGTAGTCCAAGAGACCTCTGCATCTTTCTCTAGTAAGGTTCAGACTGTTCCCTTCACCAACACTCGGACTTAGCTGAACTTGTTTTCGCATTAAACAACTTTCACCTTCAACTCCAATCACTTTTTCCAGATCAAAGGGACTTGTGTAGCTTGAACGCATACCTTTCTATATAGCAATTGGAATCTTTGTTTGTCCTATTCAATACTTATCAACTCTTCTAGGTACAGCAATGACTGTATTGGTATTCCTCCCTGCATTCAGATAGAACCTGTATTCAACCTCCACGTGGTTCCATTCTGACTCTACTCTTCCCTTTCTCAGTATCTCCATTTCAAACATCTTATATGATTTTTTGATAGATGCCAGCGTATTTCCACTGAAGCACCACTAAGCCATCCCAAGGTGGTGTCAATCTGTGGTTTTCATCAAGGTTGTGGCCCAGATTTAGTTGTGATGATTTTGAGGGCAGATGGTGAAGCTAGGGGCCAGGTTAGGGTTTAGGGACAGAGATGTGGAGGAGTTAGAGGTCAGGCTGGAGTATAGACCTTCACTCCATGCTCAAAGACCAGCGATGTGCAATGGAGCCAATGTCATCCCAAATCCAGGCCTTCACTCTGTTCTCAAAGGACAGTTACATGAATGGGTGTCGAAAATCTAGGCTTCCACTCATGGTTAAAGGACAGCAATGCGGACATGGGACAAAAGACATCTGCAGTCCACGCCTCCACGCCACATGGCCAATGTGGTGATGAAGAACATCTGTGAATGTCGAGCTGGTTAGTGCTGTGGATGAGGACAAGGAGTACTGGTGGCCCACTAGGTCAGCTAGACCCCCGGATCAGTGGGCCCTGAGATTGTATGTCTGTGTGAGCATGGGACATGAGAGCCAGTGACCCCTAGGAAAGTGAGTCAGCAAGTCCAGTGTTCATGGTCTGGAGTTTGTGACCCGTTATCAGCTATTGAAAAATCAAAGCCCGATACCTGATTGGAAGTTCAGAAGCTGATATCCAATGGCTGAAGTCACTAGAGAAGTCAGAAGCCTATTGTCGGTGAGTCTATCGGTGGTACAGACTGTCCTGTGGTTTGAGGACTGCCTGCATGGATGTGACGGAGGAAAAGAGCTTGATTTGCTGTTGTCATTTCATTGCTTGTTCTGTTCTGCTGAGCATATTGTGCATGTTATTTGCCATTGGAATGTGTGGTGACACTTGCAGGCTGCTCCTAGAACACCTTTAGGCTTGCTGGTTAATGCAAATGATGCATTTCTGTTTCGATGTACATGTGATATATCTGAATCTAATATTTAACCAAGCTCTGTGAAAACATTTTGTAAATCCAATGATAAATGCTGTACCTAAGTGTAATTCTACATCATTCTGCTCACTATTATATAACATTCACTCACCACACCCCCTGCATATTTATTGGTTACCCAATTCTAACAAAAGGGCATCAAAAACAAACACTAACCTACCTTTTTTCCATTTTGAATGTAGACTGATTTGTCTTTTTCCAGTGTTTCTCATGTTATTCTGCTTCTGAACGGTTGAGTGGGAAACCTTGAAGCTGCAAGGTTGTGGGTTGAAAGCCCATTCCAAACATTTGAGCAAAAACTCGGATCATCCCTCACTGCAGACTAAAATGGACCTGCATGGTTGGAGGTGCCATCTTTCACAAGATGTTAACCCAAGAACTTTTTAGAAAATATTTTTAATTCATGACTTTGACATTTACTACCCACCCCTAAACTGTCTCCTTAGTGGCTAGGTAGAACATTTCATCAACTGCAATTCTTGAACCTAACTAGTTAAGGATGAGATGTTTCTGTCCCTAAAATATATCAGTGAACTACTGTACATGGGTTGTTTGTGTCATTATGTGATAACTGCCTCATTCAGTTACCACACAGATGCAAGCTTCATGTTAGAGATGCATTTAATGACCCAGATATAAATTCCCCAGTTGCAATGATTAGCTTCAGCTCCACATCCACCCATTTACTTAACCCTGAAACTGAACTTTCAAACTCACTTTCGTACATTTGTGCCTGCACCTCAATGGGTTTCAGTCCCAAGATGATGCTGAACTCTTCTGCTACCTTCACCTCCATGCTCATTTGTCAGGAAATCATTCCCCTCTTCCTCACACCCCCACCCCCAATGATGACCTTCTCTAATGCCTCAAGCACGTCCCTTCCATTTGGACAGCCCTTCTGGCCTTTTGTCTTTTTCAGCTTTAATTGCTGACATGACATGGCTGTAACTCCCCCACTTCCCTCACCCATTCCAAGCTTACCCAGTTCACACCAATCCCAACCTGCAGATAAGAGAGGGGAGCTGTTGTGGTCTGGCACACTGACTTCTAGAAGCCAAGATTCCATGAACAAACACATGATCACTGTCTCCTGGACATTTACAGATCTCAATGCATCAGGACATGATCCATCCACTGTCTCCAACCTGACCATAGCTCCCTTCTTTCAAAATCCACAAAAAGGATTGCGCTGGTTGACCTATTGCTTCTGCCAGCTCTTGCCCAACCAAATGCATCTCCTTATACCTCAACTATTCTATCTCCCCTTACCCAGTTTCTTCCTATCTATATCCTGGACAACAAAGCTTTCCATTATTTTGATTACTGCCAATTCTCTGCTTCCAACCACCTCATCTTCACCATCTGCCTATCAAAGGTGTAGTAATGGACACTCACGTGGGCTCCAGCAGTGCCTGTCTTTTCGTTGTCTATGTGGAACAGTCTTCAAATCTACTCTAGTCGCCCTCCCCAATTTTTTCTCTGCTATATCTATAACTGTGCTTCTGCAGAACTCAATTTTATTACCTTTGTCATCAAATTACTCCCTGCCCAAATTCACCTGGACCATTTTACACCTCTTCCTTTTCTGGACATGTCTCTCAGGAAACAAACTATTCACCAATATCTATCATAAACTAATGGAATCCACACCTACTTCAACTATACTTCCTCCTACGTGTAAGGAAACTATCCCCTACTCTCAGTTTCTCTATTAGTTGCATCTATTCTCAAGATGAGGTTTTCCTCTTGGGTTCTTCAGGAAGCATGGCTCCCCTTCTTCCATCATTGACAAAGCTCTTATATCCATTCAGTGACCACTTTATCAGGTACAGCTGTTCATTAATGCAAACATCTAATCAGCCAATCATGTGGCAGCAACTCAATGCACAAAAGCATACAGACGTAGTCAAAAGGTTCAGTTGTTGTTCAGACCAAACATCAGAATGGGTAAGAAATGTGATCCAAGTGACTTTGACTGCAGAATGATTGTCGATGCCAGATGGAGTTGTCTGAGCATCTTAAAAACTGTTGATCTCATGGGATTTTCACACACAAGTCTCTAGAATTTACAGAGAAAGGTGCAAAAAACAAAAACATCCATTATTCTGTGGGCAAAAAAGCCTTATTAATGAGAGTGGCCAGAGGATAATGTTGGCACATGGCCAAGTGATTAAGGCTTTGGGCTGGCGATCTGAAGGGTGTTAGTTCGAGCCTCAGCCGAGACAGCGTGTGTCCCCTTGAGCACACACTGCTCCTGCACGTTTATAGCCCAGTGGCGGCGGTTGGTGCAGTATGGACAAGAACGGCCACACTGGTTCAAGCTCAAAGGAAGGCGAGGGTGACTCAAATAACCTTGAAGTGGATGGGCTACAGCAGCAGAAGACCACACTGGATTCCAGTCCTATACCTAATAAAGTGGCCACCGAACGTACATTTCCTCCATATCTTGCAGTTCTGTTCTCACCACCCCTCCCCAGGCAGAAAAGAGATGGATTTCCCCTGGTCTTGACCTAGCACCCAAATGGTTTCCACAACTAGCATACTAAGCAACAGGATCCCACTACTGGCCACATCTCCTCACCGCCCCTCCCCCACCTCTCTTTCTACTTTACACAGGGACCATTCTCTTCTTGACTTGCAGGTATGCTCATGTCTTTCGCCCATCCCACTTTGATCCCTGGCAAATCTTCTTTAATCTCAGGAGCTGCTACAGTTGCTCCTTCACCACCAACTAGCAGGGACTTAAACAGTTCTCTGTGTTATGTAGAACATTTCTTTCCTATCTGTAGTGCAGTCCTTTTCTCTACCTTTCCCTCCCTACGCAGAATGAAAAGACTTCTGCTGCTGTCTCCTGTCCTCCCAATTTAAAGATGTCAACTTCGCTTTTATTTCCATGTTTCCTTCCCCTTGCTTGATTCCTCCTTTTTGCTATGTTCTTTTCTGAGATACACACACCTGCATATTAATTGAAAGCGCAAGACTTAACCCCATAGGTTCTTGTTTTTACCCTACTTCCAGTGAAGATTCAACACCTTGCTTCTTTGCATATTCTTACTGCACCATTAGTACTTCTGATGGTCCTTTCCTCAATTGATGCTGCTCCTGCATGCAAAGAACTCTCAATTCATTGCATTTAAACTGCTCACATCTTGTATTCCATGTTAGATACATTATAGGGTTTCTTTTATTGACGCCTTCTTCCTTACAAGCCTCTACATCCTGTGTGAACCCATGATCTAATTTTCACTCCCATTCCTCACACTTTTAAGAACTATTCCTTATACCTTTTCTGAAGAACCTTCCACACCACTCCACTTCCTTTGCCACCTGCGGTACAACTACATTGCTAGTAATTTCCCTTTCTTTCTGTACAAGTAGTATGTGTACAAAATACTTGCTCTTTTATTTCCCATCTTTTCTGTAGTCCAAGGCTACTATGTTCCCCCTCTGTGCAGATTAGCAATTTAATGTCACAACTTTCAATTTACTTATTCACAATACCTCTAGCCTGAGGAAATCAAATATGGACTGACTGTTTTGTGAATTATTACTGTTCAGTCTACAAGCATAATCCAGCTCTTTTGGTCACTGTAACTTTCCCTGTCTTGTGTTTCAGGCTCCTGTGAAACACTACTTCAGTTTTCAATAAGGTGCTCCACAGTCTTCCAGATTGCTCTATTTCCAAGACAGTTGCTGTGACAATGAATTTAATATCTCTAACCTATCTCTTATTGCTTATCCATTTAGCTAGCACTGTGATCCCAATACCATTTATTCCCTTTTGCCTTCATCTAATTGCTAACCTTCCATCAATTTTTAAAACCTGCATTTCCAGGTCCACCCAAGACATTACCTTTATTTCTCTTAGCACAGACATTGTCTGTCATACCAAGCATCTTCTGCCTTTTATTTGAAGTAGTATTTTTAATGTCTACAAAGTGATTCAAGGTATTGCGAATGGCTCTTTAAAGAATAATATTGACTATTTCCTTGGAGCCTTAAAACTGAGTCAGGTTGCTGGTGACACTAAGCTGATGCCAGGATAGCTGGAATCTGTTGGAGGATGATGTCCATTTTAAATCAGATGACCAGAAGCTTGGGTTTCTGGCAAATCTCAATAAGAACTCATGGCACTGAATAATGACAGAAGTATTAGTGAAGGGCATAATGAATGCATAGGCTACTCCTTTTAAAGGCCAAAAAAAACTAAGAAACTATAGTTCCTCAAGAAACATCTTTAATTCTATTGACCATGGGCCTAACACTTCAAACATTATTAAACCTTTCAAGTGAAAACATCAGAACATCAGTAGAGAAAGAACTATTTTTTTTAAAAAGGTCTCTTCAAACATAGCTATCAAACTTAAATCATATATTAATTTTTCTTCCTCAAAAGTCAATACATTTTTGAAATTTAATTCCAATAAGCAATTTTCTTTGAAATAATAATTAAAAATAAAGAAAAAAAGAGAAAGAATTTGGAATGATATCCGAATTCAGACGTAAACATTTTAGTGCTGGCATTCACTGATGGCCAGCTTGGAAATTGGGCAAAGGTCATTTGAGAAATAAATTGGTTTGGAATACAAGTGCAATATCTCTTGTCGCTGCGTTTAATGGATAGAAATTGTGAAATGCATCAGCAATCTTTTGGGAAATGGGACCCGTTGTTAGTGGTGATGAAGGATGAGGATGAGAAAAGTGACTCGAGTGTTGTGATGACAGTTGAATTGGTTAGTGCAGAAACTAGCACCATTTCTCAGGAGCCAGTCTTCAGGTCGGTCACTGTCCTTTGGTATCCAGTCAATTGAGCAGGTCATAAAAATTCATCTAATCTATGTACATAAGGCAAAGGTAAGAGTATCAGTTGTCCATCAGGAAGGCTTTGTGGAATTACATCTCCAGTCAAAATCCATTCATTCTGGTTTCTTTCTGTTGCTGCGTGCTCAGTTTTTTTACACCTGAGGTCTCTTGGAATCTGGGAAGTGCCATAACTATTGTGGGTTTTTCAGAGTTCGGCCATGACGAAAGTCATAAACGTGCCTGCAAATGAACACCAGATCAGGATCTGTGTTTTCTGGGACCTTGCGGTGTGAAGGTGTAGAATACTCTTCAGAGGGTGGTACTACTAGCCTCTGATCAGGAAATCCTTCCTCTCGCCATTTTGCCAAGGCACAGAATCTGTGGAAAGCCAAGATGAGAAGATGAATGAGAATGACAAGTTCTCAAAGACTCTACACCAGTAACATTTTGTGCAAGACCAACAAACACAAAATGCTGGAGGCAGTATCTATGGAGGGGGAAAAATGCTAACACTTGGGGCTTCACCCTTCTTAAGCCCAAAATGTCAACGGTTTATTCCCTTCCATAGATGCCATCTGACCTTCAGAGTTCCTCCAGCATTTTGCGTGTTGCTCAAGATTTCCAGCACCTGCAGAATCTCCTGCATCTTATATCAGAGCCTACCTGTGCACCTCAAAGCCCCAATTGCAAGCAACTTTGCAGACAATTAACAATTTTCATTCAATGCATCTCAGAGGGACATGGTGATGATTGTTATGCCAGCCTTGGTCAGGTCCCATCTGGCTACTGCATTCAATTCTGAACACCATGGCTCAGGAAGATACATTGACCTTGGAGTGAGTACAATATAGATTCATCAGAATGTTGCTGGGCTTAAAATTGAGGATGGAAGATCTATCCCAGGTTTTTAGAACAACAAACAGCAAGAAAGATATATATTTAGCGAATATTTCCAATATGCAGAATTTGTGGGAGAAAAATATTTGTTCAGTGTTATTCAGAAGCAAAATCAGGAAGACCTTTTCCATATGAAGAAGGGAAAATTGATATAATCTTTTCCCTCAGCATCTCTAAAATGGGAAACAATTGGACCCTTCAGGATGTTATGTTTTTTGTTGGTCAATGCAAACAGGGATATAAAGTTAAATCAGTCTTGATACAGCTGAGAGTGCATCATGCTTAAGAAGTGGAGTGACCTACTTCTCAAGTAAAAGTGTGGCCAAGGGCAGTGCAAAAGCAAAGAAAAAATACACACAAGATACCCATCTAACCACCCACTCCATTTTGGTTCCTATCTGGTTATCTTCTTGGGACTGATCATCCACCTCTTTCCATGTTTCTTTTATCCTCTATGATTTCACCCAACTTTCTTTTCAATACATGTATATATTGACTTAATCCAGTTGTGAGATACTCAGTCCCCTATTCCAGTCATTAAGGAATAGTGTCTCTCAAATCCCATTTATTAGCTACTACTTTACGTTTAAGGATCCACCCTGAGCATCTTTTTGAACCAACTTGTCTTTTCCATTGGCCATAGAACTGGAAAGCCCAGTGTCACTCACCTACAGTACTCAGAGAAAGTCAGCACGTAACATTTCTCTTCAATGCAGGCGACACTGTTCTCATCTTGGTGCCGAGAAGCAAAGATTTCATTCTGGTGGGGATGGAGACAAATTAATAAACCTGATGTATTCAGTCTCAGTCAGCTTAGACAAGATGTCATCACAACTTCAAAGGAACTTGTGGTTCCTTGGCTAACCGAGCAACAAAGGAGTAATAGTGCACTTACCAGCAACAATGAAATTTCTCCCTTGTAGTAAAAAGGGAGCTAGGCCTGCTCAGAATTGGTACTTTGAGTAATTAAGATCTAGTTTTATTTGTCATGCAAGGGCAGAGCCCATTTTTGCTAGTAAAAAAAAGTACATTCAAAGCTCTTTAGGAGTTGACTCCCTGTGTGAAAAAAAAGTTCAAGGTTCCATTACAAATTTGAAAGACTAATGAAAGAGATGGCTCAATGAAATGTATGAAATTCTGAAATGGCATGACGGGGTAGATGTTTCTCCAGCTGGGAGATCTAGAGGTATGGGTCAGTATCAAAATAAGGGGTTTACCATTCAAAACTGATAGAGAGCCTTAAAGTTTAGGCCGTAAGACATAGGAGTAGAATTAGGCCATTTCATTTTAGAAATTCCATCTCTGTTCTAAATAGAAGTTCCTCTGTTCCGAGACTGCGCCCTCTGGTCCTAGACTCACCCATTATAGGATATATCCTCTCCACATCCACTCTATCCAGGCCTTTCAATATTTTAGACTTCAGTGAAGTCCCCCCCCCCCCCCCCCCATTCTTCTAAACTCAGTAAGATCAGGCTAGAGCTATCAAATGTTCTTCAAATGTTAACCCTTTTAATCCCAGAATAATTTTCGTGAACCTCCTCTGGACCCTCTCCGATGTCAGAACATCCTTTCTTAGATAAGGGGCCCAAAACTGCTCACACTACTCCAAGTATAGTCTGACCAATGCCTTATAAAGTTACAGCATTACATCTTTGCTGTTATATTCCAGTCCTCTCAAAATGAATGCCAACATTGCATTTGCCTTCCTCACCATCGATTTAATCTGCAAATTAACTTTTAGGGAATCCTGCACGAGGAGTCCCAAGTCACTTTCCATCTCTGATTTTTGAAGTTTCTCCCCGTTTAGAAAATACTCTATGCCTTTATTCTTTCTGCCAACATGCATGACCATACACTTCCCTGCACTATATTCCTTCTACCACTTAGCCTCTCCCAATCTAAATCCTCCTGTAGACTCTTGCTTCAACACTACATGTCCCTCCAGATATCTTTGTATCATCTGTAAACATGGCCATAAAGCCATCAATTCCATCTAAATTGTTGACAATATTATGTGAAAAGAAGCGGCTTCAAAACCGATCCCTGCAGAACACCACTAGTCACTGGCAGCCAACCAAAAAAGGTGTCCTTTATTCCCACCCTTTGCCTCCTGCTAGTCATCCAATCTTCTCTTCATGCTCAGAATCAGGTTTATTATCACTGGCATGTGATGTGAAATTTGTTAACTTAGCAGCAGCAGTTCAATGCAATACATAATCTAGCAGAGAGAAAAAATACATAAAATAAAAAAATAATAAGTAAAACAATTACAGTATATGTATATTGAATAGATTTTTAAAACATGCAAAAACAGAAATACTGTATATTTAAAAAAATGAGGTAGTGTCTGAAGATTCAATGTTCATTTAGGAATCGGATGGCAGAGGGGAAGAAGCTGGTCCTGAATTGCTGAGTGTGTGCCTTCAGGCTTCTGTACCTCCTACCTAATGGTAACAGTGAGAAAAGGGCATGCCTAGTACTATCTTCCTGTAATACCATGGATTCTTATCTTGTTAAGCAGCCTCATGTGCAGCATCTTGTCAAAGGCCTGAAAATCTAAGCAAACACCATCCACAGACTCTCCTTTGTCTATCCTGCCTGTTAATTCCTTTGGAGTTCCCTACCAAAGACTGTGTAAGCTTGGTTGCTGAGAACATTCGAGGCAGGGGTTGACAAGATTTTTGATTTAAGGTTATCGAGGGCATGGAAATTGCACAGGAAAGGGGTAACAAGGGGTCAAATGCCCCAAATCTACTTCTATTTCAATTTTCTTTTTAAAGACATTTATTCTCCAGACAAACAAATGCAAATATTGGAATCTGAGCAACAAACTATTAGAGGAACTCAGCTGGCCAAACAATATTAGTGGTGATGAGGTTGTAGTGGAGAAGGAACTGTTGAAGTGGTTTCAGGTCAGGACCCTGAATCAGGACAGGCTTTGTCCCTAATTGCACCTGACTACCATGAGCACAATGAGTTGGGAGAGAGTTACTGTTTTTCTCAGTTTGCTGTGTTCTGTCCCACGATCTGCTTTACTCATCATCATTATGTGCTGTGCTATATGGCGTGGGCGATCATGGTCTTCTGAACATGACTGTTCATGGCAAATATCTCTACAGAAGTGGCTTGCTATTGCCTTCTTCTGGGTAGTGTATTTACAAGATGGGTGACCCCAGCCATTATCAATATTCTTTAGAGATTTGTCTGCCTGGTATCACTGTCACATAACCAGAATTTGTGATTATGCACCAGCTGCTCATGTGACCATCTACCACCTGCTCCAATGGCTTCCCTTGATCATGATCGAGACCTAGGCAGGTGCTACACCTTGCCCAAGGGTGACCTACAGGCTAGCGGAGGGAAGAGAGCCTTACACCTCCTTCATTAGAGAGGTGTCATCCTGTCATCCGTACCTGCTCCACTACCTTATGTGAAAGTCAGGATTCCAGTAGTGAATTGGTGCATGTTGGATTTCGCTTTGTTTCAGCCTACTTTCACCAGAGGAAAAGTGGCTCTCTCAGGTCCCATGAAAAGCAGCACCTAAACTAGATAAACCTGCCATTCATTGCTCATTTGCTCTTAACCCTGCTGTATTCAAAAATAATTACAGTTAATGGCCTATAATACTTTCTAATTCATTAGTATGTTAACCTCCATGCTATATGTGGTACAGGACAAGGAAAGTCCCGTTCTTCCTCTGACTTCACTCAGTCACCGTTTCATTATACATCGAAAGTAATTGCAATAAAACAAAAAGCAATAACCACCTAAAAAAAGCTAAGACAAAAGCACAATGAAGTTCAAGAAGTCACACCACCACATATCAAGGCACAAGACTGATGCTAGTGAGAGACGCTAATATCGCAAAAGGCAAAGAGCAAGAGATAGAATAAGGAGAAAAGACCAGAATAGGGTCAAAGGCACAGAGCAAGAGACTAAGGAGAGGATGTAGAAAGGACTGCCTAATTTTGTAGGGAAGGATGGTGATGCTCACCTCACAGTGAATGCTGGGATTTCTGCCTCCCTGGATGTGCTCAGGCCTGTAGTACCAGTAAAGGCTCATCATGAGTTCCCCTACAAGAAGAAAGTAACACTTTAGTGAGCGCAAACTCAGGTGAAAGCTACAATAACCACTCAAACTTGTACAATAGACTTGGCAACTTCAGGTACCTCTAGGGATTTGATAAACATCCCTGCAAACAACTATATTGGGCTTGTTGCACAAGAGCTGCTGCGCTGCTACGGTAGGTTTGCTGCTCGAGTTGTCTAGAGAACTTAGTCCAAATCCCACGATATGAATTGGGGAATATGAACTCAATTATTGAAAAGCTATCAAACTCTCAAAACTCAAATGGTCTCACAATTATCATTTACTGAGAGAAATTTGACATTTTTGCCATTGTTGCTTCAGTCCAGTCTAGTTTTTAAGCTTGATTCTAAAGTGACTTGAGAAGCCATTCTGTTGTGTCAAACCTCTAGCCTCTACAAGTTTCAGCAAAGACCCCTACTATCTCATTGAGGCAACTCAGCTGTGCGGAAAATTCCAGCTTCATCCATGACAACTACATTCAAAAATATAGAAAACCAGATAACTAATCAATCTCAAATCGAAGTACATCCACTCCAATCACAAGATTAGAAATTATTTTTGCATTTAAAACAGTGGAGAGTGCTCTATGCATGCAGTTCCCCATGTAACCTTTCACAAAATATTTGTACTCCATAATTTTGGTGGCAAATCTAGCAATATGTAGATCCACATGGAGAGGAAGATCAAATGTATGTTGATATAAGGCAGGGACTGTTACCCAGATGTAACATCACTCACCACATGTGTAGCTGTATTTCATAAATCAGTACACCAAACTGCATCTGCAATTCATAATTTTACTTGATCTCCGCACATGTAATAACTGACATTCTACATAGAGTTTTTATTGAAACAAAGACTAGAACTGCAAATTCCCAGCTGATCTACTGACTGCTGCTAGAAATATACACCCAATGGCCACTTTATTAGGTATACCTGCTCATTAACGTAAATATCTAATCAGCCAATCACCCGGCAGCAACTCAATGCATAAATGCATGCAGACATGGTTAAGATGTTCAGACCAAACATTAGGATGGGGTAGAAATGTTATCCAAGTGACTTTGACCACAGAATGATTATTGGTACCATACAGGGTAGTTTGGATATCTCAGAAACGGCTGATCTCCTGGTGATCTCCTTCACACAAAGGAAATAGGAACTAGATTTGTTGCAAGTTTAAAGCAGTTTACTAATGAAACTGCTATGCAGCATTCTTTTTAAACTATCTAGATCATAAAGGTTTACAGTTCAATCCTTAAACAAGCCACAGGGCCACTGCTACTTTAAAAGGTATGGCTGGAATGAAAGCAGGGAAGAACAAATCCCGATGGTAGTGGCCACTGGGAATGCATTTTTGAGAACAGAAAATGAGTAGTAAGCACCACCATTTGGTAAGCCCACATTTAGACGGATGGCCCATAGTTCTATTGATTGTTGACGGAACTGCTGAGTTCTATAAAATGATCAGCAGGGGATCACTCAGAATTTAATACCTCATTCACTCACCAAACTACCACAATGGGAACTCAAGATACAAAACAATTGTATATTTAATAAAAATGACAAATTGCTACTTAGCTCCACCCAGGATTAGATGGAGATCTCCAGAGAATAAAATGCACAACATATACATCTTTGCACGAGACATGCCTTGTGATCTTGGAATGCTGTTACATAATGCAGTCTGGTGATGTACCATTTCATTTGTGGTAGAGATCGGCTCCACCCACCATTTCTTATTCAGTTCATGTTTTGCGCTACACCATCCTTTCATCAGCTTTTATCACGTGGTCAGCATCCACTTGTAATCCAATCCAAGTTCTGTGACAGATGCATCAATTATCTGTAGCTACTTGATAGATTATGAATTTCATTAATTACATATGATTCATTTTGATCCAAATCTACTACCTGCGCCAGACTTGTGTGAACGGGCTATTCAATGTTCTGTCATAAGAACATCAGTGCACCTGTGATTGATATCATGAGTTTCCTTGCTGACAAATATTCAGAAGCAGGTGCATATATAAACTCATGGACAACTAAGATGATTGTAAAATCAGCACATACACTCCACTTCTGGTAAGACGGAAGCATGCTTGGACATTGTGGCATCTACAGGGTCAATGAAGGTGCTATTGTCTTTTATTTAAATGTATTTTTATGATCATAAGACCCTGCTGGACATTGCAATCCAACAGCGAGTGATCATCTTCGTCACTTGTCTTGTTATCGCAGGACCCTCTTGGACATTGGTGATGTAGAATGCTTCAAATACAATTCATTGGTTTATTGGCAAACAATCCTTGGTTGTTGTAAGGACTAGGCATCAGACTGTGGTGGCGCCCATTTGTAGCGGCCCAGGGTGAAGTGCTGTTGGCCTTTCCACCGGAGTGCCGGAGGTAGCATGGCATGGTGTCCATGCTGGACCATGTGCTGGCCCACAGTACTTACTCGGCTGCAGACAAGCGGTATTGTGTTCCACTACAGACTGTTACAACATTCATGGACTGGGGGACTCAAGACTGATTTTCTTGTATGACTGTATTTTACTGCTGTCTTACATGTGCTATGTGTGCCTGTGCTGTGTATGACTGTTGGCACTGTGTTATGCACCGTGGAGTAATGCTTTCGTTTGGCTGTATTCATCAGTATGCATGTATGGTTGAATGACAAACTTGAACACACGTTGCAACAATATTGTCTTTTCTTTTGTTTATCCAAGACACTATATCAGACGAACAAACCATACATGTCTAAAGATGGAGTCAAAAACTTCTTTGGGAACTTTCATCCGAATATTTGATATTTAGTAGTTTCCCAGTAGAGTTAAATACAGATAAGCCATTACCTTATTTAATGGCAAAACAGGCTTGAGGGACTTGTGGTAGACTGCTGCTCTTGTTTTGTGTCTTTACTCCAAAGACTTAGGTTGTTAATCCACAGCAGAATGATTGCACTGCAACTTTTAAAGTGGCTCTGCTCTGTCGATTCACCAAACAGACAGGGAGCTCTCTCACTGGTATCCCAGCCAGTTTTCACTCTTCAACCAACATCAATAAGGGAGATTATCAGGTCATTGCACTGGCTTTTCTGGGAACTTGTGAAATGGCTGATGTGCTCACCACACTAGTGGCTATGCATCTATGATACTTTTATTAACTGAGCAACACTGTGAAGAAGTACCCCAAACATTTTGAGACAGGGCCACACTGACTCCTGCTCTGTGAATTTCTCTCAGCCTGCAGCAATTCCACATTAGACTGGCTTCCCCCGAAAGAGCAGTGTTTGTATCACACGTTTCACAACCATTGAATTTGAACCAGTATTACAGAGAATTTCTCACAGCAGCAAGGGCACAGGGCTGAACAAAGCCCACGTGCTACAAGCAGACAAGACTAACATTTGACTAAAATTAAACAGGTGTGATTAGCACTTGGTGCCTGACTTATACACTGATACACAAGGATGTTTTAATTACCTGGTCCCACTCTAGTCTCTAGAAAGATTCTACCACTGGTTCAGTCAACCAGAAAGAGAATTAACTCTCAAATTATTGTTAAAATTTATGGCAAGATAAAACACTGGATGAAATCAGCAGGTCAGGCAGCACCTACATAAATGAATAGATAGTTGATATTTTGGGCCAAAACCATTCTTCTGGAAAAGGAGGGGGAGGGGAAAGAGGGAAAAAGGTGATAGGTGAAGCCAGATGGGTGAGAAAGCTAAGGAGGAGGGGACCTGGGGGAAGTAATAGGTAGGTAAGAAGAGGTAAAAGGTCAGAGTGGGGAATAGAGGGGGATTTGCTTACCGGAATGAGAAATCAATATTCATGCCATCAGGCTGGCAGCTACTCAGAACAATATAAGGTGTTGTTCCTCCACCCTCAGGGTGGCCTCATCTTAGCACAAGACACATCAAAACGGGAATGAGAATCAGAATTAATATGCTTGGCCACTGGCAAGTCCCACTTGTGGTGGATGGTGCAGAGGTGCTTGTTGAAGCGGTTGTAATTTATGACAGGTCTCACCAATGTAGAGGAGGCTGCATCAGGAGCACTGGACACAATAGACGACCCCAGAAGATTTGCAGGTGAAGTGCAGTCTCACCTGGAAGGGCTGCCTTGGGCTCTTTACAGAGGTGAGGGAGGTGGTGTATTTGCAGGTGTTGCCCTTAGGCCGCTTGCAGGGAGGTGCCAGAGGGAGATTAGTGGGGACAGACAAATGGACAAGAAAATCATGGAAGGACTGATCCCTGAGGAAAGTGGAGGAGGTAAAGATATGTTTAGTGATAGGATCCCTTTAGAGATGGCAAATAATTAAATTGATTATGTTTTAAAAACTATGTCTTCCTTTTGGTTTAGTATGAAATGCATCAAAATTATAGTACTGAGCCGTCAACACCAGCAAGACTTAATGCAAGTACTGACAATGTTTCAAACAACAACATACAAGAATCACTTCTAAATAAATTGCTGAAAATTCCTCTTCCATAGAGACTCTGGATCATTAGATTGAAAGTAAAAGTGAATAGGAAGGAGAAAAGACTGGGTAGCCAGTTATTCCCCTCGTGTGAAGGTTGGTAAAGAAAAGATCAGGCTTGGAACTGAAGAACAATCATCCCATGAATTCTGAAGAATTCCTCAGCTGCCACAGTCTAAGATCATCTGCCAGCACACTAAGCAGATTAGGAAAACAGGAATTCATTTCTCCAACATCACAAAGGAGCTAACATTACTGGTTACATAGCACTAGCTCCAGCATCAGCAGATCTAGAAACACGGACATGGGACAAAAACATTAGAAATGCTGTTCACAGCAGCCTCATCACAAATGACTGAAAAGTTTAGATTTACAAACTCAAATCATGTGAAGGACAAACACTTGGTTCCAAACTGCCTCCTTGCAAAGCTACCCATCCAGAGACCCTTTTAAGCAGCTCAGAGAGCCAAGAAAATTAAAGGTCTCTGATCCAGTAAGGAAGACTTAATATTCTGGGTTCGATTCTCTTAACAATCAGGATGTCAATAAAAGTCCTTAAAATTAGACACCAACTTTTCAGTGTAGGCTGAAACCACATTCAACGGACTACAAAATGTAGAATATCATAAGGGATAATGACACTTCACATGTATTTCACTGGCTGTAAACTACAACATCCTGAGAAGGACACAAGGAAAGCCAAATTAAATGCAAATTTTCCTTCTGTGTTACCAGAGTATGGTTTAAATTGGAATGTATTAGCAGAATAAATGATTGAGAGGAATTCAGATCAGCGTGAAAGAATAAGGGATGACGTTGAGTGTAAGATGAGGTTTGTGCGAGTATCAACAAAGTGCAAAGGATGACCTAATTCTGTGCTGTAAATTCCAAGTAATTCTGTGTAAAGGCTGGGTCCAGCAGCTCCCCTTTCACTGGCTGAGCAGTGAGACACAACTAGGGAGATTTACAAAGCCTTCTGTAATGAGTGCTTAATGTTACCAATTGAACAGCAGAAAGTACCACTTAACATCACAAGTGGCAGATGTGTGAAATATTTATGACAAAGCCTCAAATTATGGAAGAACTGCAGATTTGCTAGCCATCTGAGCATAGCCCAGGGGAGGTTAGATCTGGATTTGGCAATCTTGGATAAAGTTTAGTGGGGCAGAAAGAGACTTTTTTTTTTAAGCACAGTGAGCTATGATGAAATGGAATGTTGTCCTGAAAGAATGACAGAAATAGACTGGATAGAAAGCTTAAAAAAAAGGGGGAATTAGGTACTCATTTAAAAATAATAATGTTAATGGGCCACAGACCAAGAGCAGAAAAGTAAAAGTAACTGGATACTTCCGTCTCAAATAGCTGGCACAGACATTATGGACTGAGTGGTATCCTCCTACATTATAATAATCTTTGCTAGAGAGTAAAGACATTACCTTTTTACTAAAGCAAGAGACTAGAATCCCTAGTCTGCTCCTGCAGTCTTACATTATTGCTTACTGTGAGGACTGCCAGAGTGACAATACAGGGAAGAAATGAAGGGCTGAATCTAAGGATTTGAATTCTAATGCCAAGCCTTTAGAAATGGATCAATCCAAGGTGAAGTGGTTTCCCAGTGTCTTGCATTTGGCAGTAGAAGCTACTGGTAATCTGACTGAAGATTTGAAAGTCAGACAGACGATAAATTTGCTGAGCAATGGAGTGACAGCATTCCCATAGCAAGCTTCTGCACGGTACTCAGAGCACAGAAAGGGGTGGTCCCATTTCCTTTCTGCTGCCTGCCACCAAACATCAATCACTATGGTATTTCACAGGCCATCTGCCTTGCGCAACTCCCTTGACATCTTATTGAGCACAATAACCCTCCCAAGCAATAAATGTCCCTTCACAATCTTCCAGCCGACACTAAACAACTGCAGTACTAAAGAGCTCTCAGCTCTTCAATCCCTTTACAAAAGTGGAAGGCCGCTTTTTCAAGTAACGCAACACCCACAGCTGGACTAGAGAGAAGGACAAGCACGGGAACTGGACACAATTTACACTAAATTGTGGGTCAGCTCTTTGGGAGTTCTCACTTGGGTATCAACAGCACAATGCTGAGTTGTAGAGGCAATAAACATGCTGGTGGGCACATACGAACTGCTCTTAGACACCCCTAGCTGATGCTTTGCTGATGCTGCTTTGAAGGGGATTTCCTTATTGACAGGAACACTGGATATGGCATGAAATTCCAACCACACACTGCTGACTGAATAACAGGGATATCCCCACGTGGCAGCCCTCACAAAAGATGCTTACAGGAACAGCACCTTTCAGAAGCAACTATAGAGGATATCCATTTCTAACCTCTAGCTATTAGAATGGCCAAGCAGAAAGATCTAGTATTGGACTGAGGAGTTCTGCAGAAGGGTCATGCAGAAAACCAAGTTACATCAAGGGGAAGCATAAGTGATTCGTTATTCCCATTATATTACTTTTAAACAGTGACTACACTGAATTTGTACCCTTTTCAATCTCTCTATTTCCTACTTTGTGGTTCTCTTTCTCTCTGGAATACCTAAATAAACAGGATATTCAACTACACCAAGAACAACAACCACCTTGCATGGAAACACATCCACTGGGGCTTCATAGGAGCGATACCATAATTTGGGACCTAAGCTATGTGAGAGGCCAAAGACTGGTAAGGGATACCTTTGGACAAGGTGGAGAGCTTTAGCAAAGGACTTCCAGCTACACCTCTACTGGCCAAAGGATGCAGCAATTAATGCAGGAATGACCAGGAGGCCAGAAGTGGACTGTAAGACTGGGAAAGATTAATAGATAGAAAGGGGAAAGGTCATGGAAGGATTTAAACACAAGCACAAACATTTTAAAATCATGGCCTTTTGCAAACAGCAACAATTAAGGTCGGCAGACACAAGCATGTGGAAAATGACCCTGATGAGAGCTGGGACTCTGCTAGCTAATGCTAGTGTTATGGAGAATGGAAAAAGAAAACAATGAGAACTCATGTTTCATGTTAACATTTAGAAAGGTTCACATGGTTCAGATTATTAAGTCTTATGGGTAAGAGGCACGATGTTTCCTTGCATGCCCTGCTTTGCTTTTACATTGGATCAATTGACTTACCTGATGTAGGGTCCTCCCAGAGTGCAGAAACCTTGGCAACATATGGAATTGACTTCTTCCTAGGTCCTGACTTCAATAAAACAGTGTCCCGAACCTTGACCACTTCTCCATCCCTTTCAACAGCTGAGTAACACTTACGAAGCAGGGGCTGCACTTCACCCTGGAGAGCAAAAAGGGTCAGATAATCAACTGGAAACAGCATGGACAAGGAGAAAGGTCAAGTGACTCATTCAGAAGGGCAACACATACAAAATGCTGGAGGAACTTACCAGACCAGGCAGCATCCAGAAAACGAGTATAATCAATGTTTCGGGCTGAGACCCTTTGGCAGGACTGGAGAAAAAAGGCTGAGGAGTAGATTTAAAAGGTGGGAGGAGGAGGAGGAGAGAGAAACACCAAGTGATAGGTAAAACCTGGAGGGGGACAGGATAAAGTAAAGAACTGGGAAGTAAATTGGTGAGAGACAGAAGGCTATGGAAGAAAGAAAAGGGGGGAGGAGCATCAAAGGGAGTTGAGGGCAGGCAAGGGGATAAGATGAGAGGGGATAAAAGGGATGGAAAATTGTGAAGGGGAGGTGGGAGCATTACTAGAAGTTTGAGAAACTGATGTTCATGCCATCAGGTTGGAGGCTACCCAAAAGAAATACAAGGCGCTGTTCCCCCAACCTAAGTGTGGCCTCATCCCAAAGGTGGAGGAGCCATGGATAGACATATCGGAATGTGACACATCCCCTTTTCCCTCTCTTAACTTAACTCCTATCCGCTCATCCCTCCCTCTGGTGCTCTTCCCGTTTTCTTTCTTCCATGGCCTTCTGTCTCTTCTATCAATTTACTTCCCAGCTCTATACTTCATCCCCTCCCCTTTCAGGTTTCATCTATCACCTGGTGTTACTCTCTTCCCTCCCCCCAACTTTTAAATCCACTCCTCAGCTTTTTTTTCTCCAGTCCTGCCAAAGGGCTTCAGCCTGAAACGTTATCTATACTCTTTTCCTAGATGCTGCCTGGCCTGTAGAGTTCCTCCTGAATTTTGTGTGCAGTGCTTGGATTTTCAGCATCTACAGATTTTCTGTTCGTCATTCAGAAGGGGACAGGTTGAGGTCCAGATCACAGACTTTGTAAAACAAAATCCGGTCAGATGCATGTAATTTGCTACTGAGGAAGTACCACATATCAGAAGTTAATATCTTTTCCATGGAGTGTTAAACCAAGTACATTCATTTGACCTATCAAACAAATACTAAAAAAAATTACAGGAACCTAGTTCTTCCTATGGTAATAGACAGAATATATTCTTGCAAAAATATGAGATTCTATATTATATGGACAGGATTGTAATGTCTAAATCAGCACTGCACAGCTATTTGCTGTTTACACTCAAATAGTGGCTACAATTCAAACACACTTCATTAAAGACTGCGGTATCTTGCTTGTGAAAGGTGCTTTGAAAGAGCTTTCTGTACCTATCCTGAAAAGTAATACAAATCTCAGTGTGTATTAGCACAACTCTGCACATAAAATTATGATGCCTCTTCTGGTATACAGTCTATTAAGGGTAAATATCCAAAAAATTATCAATGTAGATAATCTCCATATTTCTCTCATCAATGTGCAGGGTACAAACTGTACAAAGCTTGCTTACAGGAAACAGGCCTCAATAGAGTCAAGTAGCTTAATCCAGAATAGCACTCTCTCAATCTCACTGCACCGTGGTATTCATAATGTCCCTATATAGTCTCCTACTAAAGCACCAATTTATGTGAAGTACTCTTCTACCTACAAAATTCACCCTAATGATGTTGACAGATTGTACAATTGCAAAGGTACATCCTAGGCAATTTTAACCTGATCCTTGACAACCTGATGCACTGATAGTGCATCTTCAAATGCCCCTGAAAACTTCCCCGGAGCACTTTACAGAAGTAATATTCACACAACTTGAGCAACATTAAAATACATCATCATATGCAATGAAATTTGGTGAAAATACGGTCTCTGGGAGCAGCTTAGAGCAGGGGTTTAGAAAGGAAATTAGAGTTTGGGCTCAGGTGGCAGAAACCATGGAGGTCAGAGAACTCAAGAGTTATTACGTCTGAAGATGAATAGAGGGAGGAGGGCCAAAGCCATGGAAAACGTGATCACTAGTACAAGGATTTTAAATTTGAGGTATTTCTGGATCAGAAGACAATGCAAACCAGCATGCACAAGGGTGCCAAGTGTACAGATAGGCAACAAATTCCTTCATGCACTCAAATCATAACCTAAATTGTTAGTGTATTCACATAAATGTCTGGAGCTTTAATGCCAGAGGTGGGGTGGGGTGGTTAATGGGCATATGAAAGAATAGATTACTGGGAAGTAACTGAAGGAATGGAATTGTTGGGATTGGTCTGAGTGTTGAAACAGGCTTAATGAGATAAAGAGCTTCCTCCTAAATGATGAGCAAATATGAAGCATGAAAAACATCTGCGATCGTAAACAGTTTTACCACAGAAAACTATAGTAAATTCTTCCTGCTACGATTAACTAATGAAGTAATTTCAAAATGACACCTGATTTGGTGTGTGCATCTCAGTAGACATATCAAGTAGTAAAAGGCTCTGACGATAATTAACAGATAGGATGAAATAAATGGACTATAACCTCACTTTCAGACAAGTATGGACTTCAAATAAGAATTTTTTATTTAGCTTTAGGGTTCAGACATAAAATCACATTAGAAACTCTAGCCAAATATCTAGTCAAAAATACAAACTTTTACCTCCAAAAATAAAAAAATTATGCTTTAGCTTGCAAAGAAACAGCAAAACAGAAGTAATCAGCTGAATGATAAACTACAAAAGAACACAACTTATAAGAAGCACATATTTCTGAATTCAGTTACATAGAGCAGAAAAAGGAAACTTAAATAAAAAAGATTTGCGATTGGAATAACTCCAATTGGGACATTTCTTGATTCTTAGAAAATGTTGGTTTGGCAAAATCTAAGGCTGCTCACTAACTTTTGAGAACACAAAGGCTTCTTAATTTGTACGCTTATTAGAAGTAATGACGGTACTTTCAGAGAAACATTGCCATCGCTGTTTGATTGTACTAACATTTCTAAATGAACATTCAACAGTTAAATTGTAAAAGTCTTTAACAATTCAAGTAAATCAGGTGACCCTTGCCATGTTTTTTCTTGTTCCACCAAGCTGCAGTCCTAACGATCATTGCTTTTTAAAGACAATTAAAATATAAAAATTGCTGGAAATACTCTGCAGGCCAGGCTGCATTTGTAGGTCAAGAAACAGAGTTAACTTTCCAGGTCAAAGATGAAATGCTCCAACTCCACTGACCTACAAGCATCGCTTGTAATTTTGATACAATTACCATCTGTATTTTCATGCAAGTCATCACAGGCAACACCAGGAGTCCTGTGTGGAAATGCAGGTGTTCTCCTGTGTATGGAAGCAGGAAGAAAGGTGAAGCACCTTCTCACTTAGTCCACAAAGTAATATAAGCTGCTTAAGGTGAATGCTATATTCCAGCCAGTGCAATTTGTGAATGGCTAAGCACCCAGTACTGGCCTGGTGGTATCATGCAAATAATATTCCACCAACTAATGAGCAACTAGTTTCTTTTTCCACAATTGATTTCCCTTTCTTTAATCTTCTATTCATATTAGTATCAAAACTTGTTAGCATATAAAAATCACTTATTTGACAATATTATGAAATGCCTTAAAGCAAAGAGATCTTGTTCTCACCCCACAATAGGCACTAGAAAGTGCAGCGAATTCACTTTGGGCCCAATAGATTCATGACATTCTATTACTCCACACAACTTAACTCATCTATTAACTTTTCTTTTCTCCCTTGTGCATTTATCTAGCTTCCCCTTCGACATGCTTAAGCCTGCAACCCCAACTATTTCACCGAGCTTCAATGCCCAAATTCTTCCTTGTGACTAAAGATACTTGGCTCAAATTTCCCACTGGATTTTATACTAATTATTATTCTGTAAAGATGGTCCTAGTTTTGGATATGGTGCTACAGTAGATGTTAACCATGCCTCAACCTTGTTATTCTTTTGACTGATGAGTGCCAAGGACAAATATAGTATTTCAAGGAATCAGCCAAACATGACAAACATGTGGCTTGATTACTCAACTTATTGCAATCATCTCCAAGTCAGAAGATTGTGGTTTGAATAATCACTCCATGGTTAAATGACTGCTACTCCTAATGTTATAAATTTAAAAAAACAGAAAAAGCTGGAAACACTCAGCAGGTCAGACAGTATTTCATGAAAGAGACAAAGCTAATATTTCAGGTTGGAGAGAATAGGGGTTTAAGTTGCAGAGAACAGTGTGGTCTCAGACTGAAACCTTTAACTCTGTTTCTTCTTCCACATAAATCACCTATCCTGAGTGTTCCCAGGATTTTCTGTGATAATACTTTGTTGTGATGTCAAAATAACATGCTGTCATACTTAAGCTCTCACAATGTAACTCCTGGAGCAAAGTTCTCCAGCTAGATAAGCAGCATTCTGCCTTCATAAACAACACCAGAGCAGATCAGTTTCTCAATTACCTCAAAGCTGTAGTGCAATCTTGTTGTGGAAACAGATTACTATTTATCTCCAGAAGTTGTGCTCAATCATAGCAGTGCCCAAGATGAGCAGGGTGAGCTACTTCAATGACTATTATCTGGGGAGCATTCTGTGATGAAGTGCTTTGAGAGATTTCATCATGTTTAGAATTAACTCCCAAACAAGGACCTGAACCTGTTGCAGGGCTGCAGCAGATGTAATCTCACTAGCTCTCCACTCAGCCTTGGACCATCTGACAACAGCAGTACCCACATCAAATTGTTTATTGGTAACATCTCAGCATTCAACTTCATCACTCTCACATTATTAATCAACCAGCTTCAAAACCTGGGGCTCTGTACCTCCGTCTGCAACTGAATCCTTAACTTTCTCACCAGGAGACCACAGCCAGTCTGGATTGGAAATAACATCTCCTCACTAGACAATCAATGTAGCTGAATCTCAAGGATGTGTGCTTTGCCCACTACTGTACTCTTTATAAACATGATAATGTGGCTTGGCACAGCTCAAACATCACCTATAAATTTACCAATGGCACAACTGTTGCTGGCCAAATTTTAGGTAGTGATGAGGAGTGAAATAGATTACTGGTTGAGTTATGTCACAACAACATTGCACTCAATGTCAGTAAGACCAAGGAATTGATTGTGGACTTTAGGAAGGGGAAGTCAGAAGTACACCCACCAGTCCTCATAAGGGGTCAGTAGTGGAAAGAGTAAGTAGCTTCATGTTCTTGGGCATCAACATCTCAGAGGACTTATCCTGGGCCCAACATACTGATGCAATTATGAAAGCAGCACACCAACGACTACATCTCATTAAGATTTTGAGGAGATTTGGTATGTCATCAAAGACTCTAGGAAATTTCTACAGATGTACCATGTACTGCATTCTTCTGGTTGCATCACTGCCAGATCTGGAGCCTCCAATGCACAGGATCACAAGCGGCTGCAGAGGGTTGAACACTCAGCCAGCTCCATCATTGACACAGCCCTGCTCATCACTGAGAACATACTCATAAGATGGTGCCTCAAGGAGATAGCATCTGCCATTAAGGACACACCATCCTGTACATGCCATCTTCTCATTAGTACCATTAGGTAGGAGGCAAAGAGCCTGAAGAAGCACACTCAATGTTTTAAGAACAGCTTTCTCCCCTCCTCAGAAGTCTGAATGGCCCATACACACTGCCTCACTATTTTGCTCTCTTTTTGCATTATTTATTTTTGTGTTTCTTATTGTAACATGGCATTTTAATGCATTGCACTGTACTGCTACCAAACATATTTTACAACATGTGACAGTGATAATAAAGCTGGTTCTGATTTATTGCATCATAAAGGCTATTTGGCCCACTGAGTCTATACTGGCTTCAAGTAACAATCTGGGTACAGTCAGCCCTCCTTATCCGCGGGTTCCGCATCCGTGGATCCAACCAATCGTGGATCAGGAAAACCCGGAAGTTCTCTCTCCAGCACTCATTGTTTGAGCATGTACAGACCTTTTTTTTCCTGTCATTTTCCCCTAAACAATACAGCATAACAACTATTTACATAGCATTTACATTGTATTAGATATTATAAGTAATCTAGAGATGATTTAAAAGTACAAGCAGTCCCCGGGTTATGAACGAGTTCCATTCCTGAGTCCGTCTTTAAGTCGGATTTGAAGTCGGGACAGGTATTATGTCGCCTCAGTAAAACATTTGTCTTAGTATATAGTATATTTTTTACCTTTCTATGCATATAAAACACGTAAGAAACATATGTATTTCAATAATTAAACCACTGTGTTGCTTAGTAATAATTGTAGCTTTCACCGGGGCAAGGCCTTTCAAATGCTCCATTAAAATTGTTCTGATCATTGACCGACTGTAGTCTAACGCTTTTCCGATGACGTTTCACCTCTTTCCGATCGCTTTATTACTTCCACTTTATTTTCAATGGTGATCGTGATTATTTTTGTGAACAGAAACACTGCGGATTCAGAGCTGCACCAGGTCCTAAAGTCCACTGCACTGATACGGGTTAAATAAGGTCCAGGGTTCCACTGGGTCCTAAAGACCACCGCATTGAGACAGATTAAATAAGAGACTTGAGCATCTGCATTTTTTGGTATCCATGGGGGGTGCCAGAACCAATCCCCGACGGATAAGGAGGGCCGACTATAGTTTCACACCACTGCCCTCATAGCAGTGGTCCTGTAAATTTTCTTTAAAGATGTTGAGGAAACTCCCCTTTAAATACACTTCCACTTCAAAGACATTTACAATTCAGATATTCCCCCTCCCTTATTTCACTTATTGCTCTTCTATTAAACACCTCATTCCCCTGGTTATTGGGAATAATTTTCATTCTACTTAATGTTCAAAATCATGAAAAATGTAGGCTAAGAATCCCTCACAACTTCTGCTGTTGAAAAGAACAATTCAACTTCTTCAGTGCATCAACATACAATAACTAGCTCCTCAGCGCTGGAACAATTTTGGTAAATCACTACTACAGATCTCTGATACTTTCACATCTGTCCTAAAGGGTGGCATCTAGAACTGGATTGATACACCTTTCTTTCCACTGCCTTCAACATTGATGACATGTTTGTAAATTTAAAAAAACTACATATAGTGGAAATCAGAAATAAAACAGAAAACAGAAAATGTTGGAAATATGTGACAACTGGAAGTTTTAACAATTTCTGCTGATGCCATTCGACTGCCTTTTGGAAGTCCATATATAAAATAACTATGTCTCATCAATTTTCTTACACATCAAAAACTCTATTGCTGGTTAGTTTGCCACATCATGCTGGCTTTCTCCGATCAATCTATTAGTCCAAGTGACTGCCGATTTTGACCTATTGCTCCGAGTGCCTCACCACTACCTTTTCAGAAAATTAACCACTTCTTCCTTCCCGAGGCTTGAGTAACAACTTCCGTGACAAAGATCGGTGCAAATACTCATTCAGTATATTAGCCACACTTTCTGTCTCAGCAAGTTTTCTTTATTGATCTCTGATTAGCCCCAGCAACTCTCCTCTTACAACGTTCTCCTCTTCACTTGCCTACAGAATGTTTTTGGATTCCCTTTTATGCTTGCTGCCAGTCTTATTTCATCCTTTTCCACTTCTGCTCTGTTAACTTGGGTGGCGGAGTGGAGATACACCTCTACCAACGGAGATGTGGGGCACGCCTGCTCTCCGCTAGCCTGCAGGTCATCTTTGGGCAAGGTGCAGCACCTGTTTACTGATCAGGGTCACTTGAAGCCATGGGAGCAGGTGGTGGATGGTCGTATGAGCAGCTGGTGAATATCAGAAGTTCTGCAACCACTGACACCAGGCAGACAATCTCTGAAGAGTATTGATAATGGTTGGGCTCACCAGTCTTGTAAGGACACTGCCCAGAAGGTAATAGCAAACCACTTCTGTAAAACAATTTGCCAAGAACAATCATGGTCACAGTAAGACCATGATCATCCACAACATAAGACTTGGTGCATAATGAATGAAGCCCTGTTAACAAACCGGCTTTAGTTATGTGCTTTTTTAAAAAAAACTGCTCCACTGGAAGGACATTGTACAATGTTAAAGGTGCACTGAGGAGAACATAAATACAAAGGAGATGGTGGTGGACTTTAGGAGACCTAGGCCTCACATGGAGCCAGTGATCATTAATGGAGAATGAGTGGAGCAGGTTAAGACCTACAAGTATCTGGGAGTACAGTTAGACGAGAAGCTAGACTGGACTGCCAACACAGATGCCTTGTGCAGGAAGGCACAGAGTCGACTGTACTTCCTTAGAAGGTTGGCGTCATTCAATGTCTGTAGTGAGATGCTGAAGATGTTCTATAGGTCAGTTGTGGAGAGCGCCCTCTTCTTTGTGGTGGCGTGTTGGGGAGGCAGCATTAAGAAGAGGGACGCCTCACGTTTTAATAAGCTAGTAAGGAAGGCGGGCTCTGTCTTGGGCAAAGTACTGGAGAGTATAACATCAGTAGCTGAGCGAAGGGCGCTGAGTAGGCTACGGTCAATTATGGAAAACCCTGAACATCCTCTACATAGCACCATCCAGAGACAGAGAAGCAGTTTCAGCGACAGGTTACTATCGATGCAATGCTCCTCAGACAGGATGAAGAGGTCAATACTCCCCAATGCCATTAGGCTTTACAATTCAACCGCCAGGAGTAAGATATGTTAAAGTGCCGGGGTTGATTGTATTTAATGTATTTAAGTAAACTACTTAAGAACTTTTTAAAAGCTATTATTAATGCTTTTTGAGAGAGTGATTTAGATGCATATCATATTTTTACTGAGTTAAGTATTGTATGTAATTAGTTTTGCTACTACAAGTGTATGGGACATTGGAAAAAATGTTGAATTTCCCCATGGGGATGAATAAAGTATCTATCTATCTACATCACCTCAACTAACATTTCAACACTATTTTCAACCTTTTTCCCTTGAAAAATAAAGGGAGAGCATGTGCTTCTGACAGCGTACTATTTCCCAAGTGTATCACTAGGGCAACTGTCTTTCAACAAAAGAACACCAAATGAAATATAATCATGGCAATTTGAGAATGAATTCAGTTATTTATTTTTTGGTTTTGTTAAGGGATGTGGGCATTACAGACAATCTCTTTTAATTTAAAGCATATAAGTGCCAGCTCTCTCAAAGGTGGTGAGATGGTGGTGAACTTTCACCTTGAACCACTGAAACTCTGAAAGAACTGAGACCAAGCTTCAGAATTTTGACATAGTGATAATGAAGCAAAATATTTCCAAGTCAGGATGCTGTGACACTGAAGGACATTTGTAGGCTCCAATGACACTTCTGCCTTTGTCCATCCAGGTGATCTATGACAACAGCTATCAAAATGAAATTTTAAATGGCTACGGAGCATCTTAAAAAGGTACATTGCACAGGAAGTGGTGGGATGCATGGAATGCCTACCAAAATAGTTGCTTCGTCCTGGATTCTATGTAGTTTTCGTATAGGTGGAGCTGTACTTATCCATGCATCCCTGATTACTGTAAGTGGTGGAAAAGTCATGAGGTGGGGTAGGGGTTGCAGAACAACCAGCCTCTGACCTGCTGTGTAGCTTGTCTAATTCCTTTTAAAGGAAAATGCTACGATAATTACTTTAGGCTAATTTGGAAATGCCACTGAATGACTAAAGAAACAGACACTTGTTTGCATCAATAAAAACAAATTCATGCAGGAACCAACACCTGACAGCACATGCTTGAATATTATCGATATCGGGGGGAGGTGGGACAATGTGAGAGCAAGTAGCTGGCCTTGGTGACTCCATTAAAGACTGTTCACAACATTTCTTTAACTTTCAACCACTCTCCTTGGTGAAAAGCAGGATTCAAACTAGTGAAAGCTATTCCCTCTTCTAACCCCATTCAATTCTATTAGAACTCCCTTATGTACAGTCAGTTAAATGCTGCCTTCACAAAGAAGGTATCTAGCACCTGAAATTCATTTCCTTTCTTTATGTTTAGTTCAAGGATGTGGTGAAGCCTGGAATCAGAGTCTAGAGGAATTCACAACCGTGGATCAGTGAGGTTGGAACTGTCCATGGCACTTTCTACTGTTTTGATTGATATTAGGTATATTCCACAAGGCGCCATGGTAGTGTAGCAGTTAGCACGACGCAGTCTAGCTCAGGATGTCATAGTTCAGAGTTCAATCTCAGCATCCTTTGTAAGAATCTCTGTACATTCTCCGTGCGGAACGCGTTGACTTTCCCTGGGTGCTGCGGTTTCCTCCCACAATTTACAATGGTCATTGTAAATTGTCCTGCGATTGCATTAGGGCTAAATCATTGTTGGGGGTTCCTGGGCAGCATGGCTCGAAGGTCCAAAAAGGGCCTTGAGTTCTTATCTGCACTGTTTAAATCGGGTTAAGTTCAGGACTCTGATTAGGCCACACAAGGATATAAATTTTCTTCATTTGAAGCTACTCCAAGGTTACTCTGGTAGTGCGCTATGGGCCGTTGTCCTACTGAAACACAAACTTCTTCCCTAGTTTATGGTTTCTGGCAGAGACTAGTAGGTTTTTAATCCAGGATCTCTCTGAATCTAGCAGCATTCATCTTCCCATCAAACCTGACCAGATTTCCAGCCCTTGCTGCTGAAAAACATCCTCATAGCATGATGCTACCTCCACCATACTTTACAGTAGGGATAGTGTCACCTGGCTGATGCACAGTATTAGATTTATAGCACACGTACTGCTAAAGAAAGACGATTATCCTCATCTTTAAAGAGTTTGAAAAGCCTCACTTAGAACAGGGGTAGGCAACCTTAAGCACAAATGATTTTCTAGCATGCATTATTCATTAATTTGAGGCAATACATAACTAGATGTTCCCATATTTCATTTTTATGGCATTTATCTGGCCTACCGTCTGCTCATTAATATGCGATCCGCCCCACAGAGGCAAAAATGTTGCCAACCCCTGACTTAGAAGATACTGTAAAGATATTGAAGAAGGTCTTGTGGTTGGATGAGACTGAAGTGAAACTTTTTGGCCTCAACACTAAGCAATATGTGTAATGCAAATCTAATACTGCTCATCAGCCAGGTGACACCATCCCTACTGTAAAGTATGGTGGAGGCAGCATCATACTATGGGATTGCTTTTCTGAAATGGGTCAGACCCTTGATAAATCAGGGTCTAATAGCCCTTTATTTAAACTTTGTAAAGACAACCCGGGAGATGAAAATGATTTCCACAGACTGTTGGCGTCATTAAATAAAAAAAAAACTAGGGAATGAGATATGGCCACTAGATGTCCACTGGGATTTGGGTAACAGTATCAAAGCGGAGGAAGCGCTGTGGAAATGGAGGTGTGCAGAAAGGTGGAAATTATTAATGTCGACATGGAGAAAGACAGCCGAGGAATTAAACACCAAGTCTAGACAGAACAATTGGGAACATAATGCCCGAAGACAAGGGATTAGTGTATATGACCAGCAGGGTAATCCTAAATCTTGGGAGGTTTTGAAGTATCTGTGTGAGGATTACGATGCTGACCAGAGTAGGAGAGAGAGTGCTTAAGGAGGGTTCTCTCGAGTAACTTGCTAATAAAGAGTTAAAGTTACTTTCACTGTAGTACGTGGTGTCTTTGCATCGGGTAGATCGAAATAACTCAGAAGGTGAGGTTTAAGTCCTCAAACTTAAGGTGCAAGAAGGTGAGGTTCGAGTCCTTACAATTAAGTTGTAAAAAGGTAAGGGTCTAGTCCTCACACTTAAGGTATCTGGGGTTAGAGATCTCAAAACTTTGAAGTATAGTGGATAATATTGTTTGAAAGTGCCTGTCTCGGACACCCTGCCTTAGACTGGTTGTTAAGAGGGGAAATCCCCCACGCGAAGATCAGGACCCTGAAGTGGGTGCAGAGAGACACAGCACTAGGTTACAGAAGGGTAAGGAGGGAGCAGCATTATTAGTTCAGGTGCCTACTGAGATATGGAGCCAGATGGGTCTTGTGGCTCCCCACATCACCTTTGTCAGTGGCTGCAGGACACAAACCAAAGGAGTTAGGGTTTCTAGCCTGCCGACTGTAGGATCAGGCAGACCCGAGCCTCCTCGGAACTCCCCAGATGTTATCAGATGGAATTTTGACTTATTACCTTACCCCTTTTTCGGTAACAGGCTGTGTCCATCGTCACCAGTCTCACCACCTCGTCTTGGATGAGCCAGCCCCTGTCTTATGGGCCGCGTCAAAGGTTGAGGTAGGTCTAACCTCTGTGACCCCAGTGCAAATTCTGGTGAAACAGGGGGTACAGCTGCCCTCCATTCCACAATACCCCCTTCGGAAGGATGCTGTTGACAGTGTCACTTCCCTGGTGGACTCCTTTTGCAAACAGGGCATCTTGGTCCCTTGCCAATCACCTTGTAACACCCCTATTCTACCCGTCCCCAAACCTGGACAGAGAGAGTGGCGCCTGGTACAAGATTTACGAAAGATAAATGAAATAGTTGAACCTTTCCATCCTGTCGTCCCCAACCCCGCCACCATTCTTAGTAATGTCCCTGTGGACTCAAGTATTTTCACTATCATTGACCTGCAGCATGTTTTTTTTTACAATTCCCTTGTCCCCTGAATCCCAGTATTTGTTTGCCTTTACTTTCCAAGGCCAGCAATACACTTGGACATGCCTTCCACAAGGATTTGTCCACTCCCCAACCATTTTCTCTCAAATCCTACATAACCAACTTAAGGACTTGCAGCTGCCGGGGGGGGGGTCGCCCATTATCCAATACATAGACGACCTGTTGCTAGCCAGCCCTTCTGAACCCGCCAATAGACAAGAAAATAACAAGCTCCTTAATGCCCTCCACTCCTGGAGTAAAACTCATAAGGTAAAACGTGCTCAACGTAAGGTGAAATTCCTGGGCACCCTATTGAGTGTATATGAGAGACAAGCTCACCCCTGAACGAGTAACACCCATCATTGCTACCCCACGACCAACCACACCGAAGAGTATGAGGGTCTTCTTGGGCCTAGTGAACTTTTGCAGACAGTGGTTACCCAACGTTGCCCTCCTAACTAAACACCTCTCACCCCTGGCGTCCAGCCAGATGGTGGAACCTTTCGAATTCACACAAGAACAAAGGGATGCTTTTAAACAGGCATTGGCCAGTGTTCTGGCCCTGGGACGTCCCCTCTATGACCGCCTCTTCCAGTTATTTGTTACTGTCCTGGAAGACTGCGCTACAGCAGTCCTTACTCTGACCCATGGAGATAGGAAAAGATGGGTGGCATAGTTCTTCACCCGCTTAGACCCAGTGGCAAGGGGTCTCCCACCATGTTCACAGATGCTCCCAGCCATTTACTCTCTCGTAACAGCAGCCTACAGTTGTTTATTCCTCACACACTGTAACTGCGCTTTTGACCTCCCAACAAACCTCACCCAGGATAGATTGAATGGATATGAGGTAGCACTCTTTAATAACCTACTTATCACCTTTGCCTACTGTACTACCATGAACCCCGCCATTTTTCTAGAAAGCCCACCTGAAGATCTCACAGAGCCACCCCATGACTGTTTAAAGCAGAACCACTTTCTGACTGACCCCCCGCCTGGATCGCTCAGATAAGGCTTTCCTTTTTAATTTAATCCTTTACGTCGATGGTAGTTCCTCTGTCTCTGAGTGTGGCAGCCGCTTCAGCGGCTATGCGGTTGTAAATGACTCAGCTGTGCTCGAGTCTGCATCCTTGCAGCCCCCTGTATCAGCCCAAAAAGCGGAACTCTTTGCCCTAACCAGAGCTTGTATTTTGGCTAAAGTGGCCAACATTTTTACAGACCCCCGCTATGCATTTAGTGTCGCCCATGACTTCAGCCAACTTTGGGTGCACAGGGGATTTCTCACTTCCACAGGAACCCCTATTCAGAATGCTTTGTTTGTACAGAACCTCCTCAGGGCCATCCTCCTCCCAAAACAATTGGCTATTGTTAAGTGCTCAGCACACCTCTCCGATTCCCTCCCAAGGCACAATATGTTTCCCACACCAAGGCTACTGTCACCCGCTCAGCTTATCTTATGGGAAAGCATTTGTGCATTTATACTCTTTTTATCAAGCTCATAGCTGCTATGACCTTTAAAAAACATAGCCAGGGTCACAAGAGGCCTGAGAGAAGCTGACTTCTTAATACTACACAGCGACCTGTCAGGTTGGTAGGAAGATTAATGCTGTTAAATGTAGAGAGATCCTGGATTGCACAGCTTGATCAATTTTGTCAGGGGGAATGGGCAAATCTTGCTCCATCATGTTGTGCAAAACAATTAGAGACATCCAAAAAGACTACTGGCTGCAATAGCCGCAAGAGGTGGTTCAACTAAGTACTGGGAAAAGGGGGATGAATACTTTTAAACTGCTAACATTATAGTTTTTGAATTTTTAGTTTTTCATGCTTTACAATTTTGGGGCTCTTCTGAGAAAAAGAGAGCATGCGATTCACAAATAAAAATGCTCTGTGAAACTTTTCAAAATCCCTGGTTCTAATACTCATCTACGTGAACAAAAAGTTGGGGGCTGAATACTTTTTCAGGGCACTGTGCAAGCCAACAAATACATATGTGTTTATTGACTAAATGTCAAAAGGACCTCCACAGCCCGCATAGATAGAAAATTCTTAATATTCTCCATCTTCTTGGTGGAAAAATTCCTTTTCATCTGTCTTGAATGGCAAACCGCTTATGCTGATACCTTGACACTTGTTTCTAGATATTCTAGTCAGGACAAACATCAACTATGGATTTACCCTATCAGATTTCTAATCATTTTGCTTATTTCAATGAGATCATCTCTCATTCTGCTAAATTCGAAGCAATATGACCCCAGTCTGACAAAGCTGCCATTTCAGGAATCAAACTAACTAACAATGCTGCACTTTGTCTATTACAGGCCTATATGCAATATTTCAGAAGTCATCTTACCGGAACCCTGTACAACAGCAAGGCACTTGGTACTCAAATTGTCTTGCAATAAAAGCCAATTTGCCTCTTAAATGTTTGCTGACTCTCCATCTCAGCTTTCAATGACTTGTATACTAAGAATAAACAGGTCCTTTGGGACATGAAAAGCCTTCAATCTCAAACAATTTAAAAAAAATACTTTGGGTAGAAATAAAACAAGGAAAGTGCATGACCTCACATTTTTCTAATTATATTCCATCCGATTTCTGTGCTTATTCACTTAACAAAAGTACAGAGCCTCTGACAACTTTTTTGTGATGAACAGTTTGAGAAACTGACAGCTAGACTCTGAAGAGATTGCTAAATACAACAATCAACTGCAAGTTCTTGCATCCATTCATCAAAAGGTACATATTTTTATTTCCATGCAGTCAAATTGGTCACAAATTTGCCTTTGGCTTTCAATTGAAAAATCTCAAAACATATCCTTCACTACAGAGCAGCTCCTAAAACTGTAACCTCTACCAGACGAGGCCATATGTAACACCTCTATGAGCCAAATGGAAAGTTGAGCAATATTGGCTTAGAAATATAGCACATTATTTCACTGATGCTGGGTATAAATCATAGAACAAAGAACAGTACAGCACAGTACAGGCTCTACGGCCCACAATGTTGTGCCGACCCTCAAACCCTGCCTCCCATATAACCCCCCCCCCCACCTTAAATTCCTCCATATACCTGTCTAGTAGTCTCTTAAACTTCACTAGTGTATCTGCCTCCACCACTGACTCAGGTAGTGCATTCCACGACCAACCACTCTCTGAGTGAAAAACCTTCCTCTAATATCCCCCTTGAACTTCCCTCCCCTTACCTTAAAGCCACGTCCTCTTGTACAGAGCAGTGCTGCCCTGGGGAAGAGGCGCTGGCTGTCCACTCTGTCTCTTCCTCTTAATATCTTGTACACCTCTATCATGTCTCCTCTCATCCTCCTTCTCATGAAGCACCCTAAACAATAGCACGGTAGAACCTTTACCAGAAGGCTGCCACACTTTACCACTATGTTCAAGCGAGGGTAAAAAGTGGCAATATTCTTATCCTGTAAATCAGTGGTGTACAACTTCCATGAAAAGAGACAGGTTAGCAATCCTTATCACCTGAGGTAGAATTAAGCAAAAAGTAATAGTTCTGAATGACCTCACGTCTGTTCAGCAACACCATCAATTTCAATGCAGAGGGGATTACAAAAGGAATTCAACAGCTATGGGCTTTAAATTAAATGATAGAGGCTGGGTTCAACAGCCTGGATGACTCATGGATAAATTAAAAGGGAAGGAGTGCAGGAGAGGTCACTGAAGTTTCCAGAATAAAATGGGAAATTTAGAAATTTATTAGTAATTTAATTTCAGTAACATGGAGGCAAAATTGAAAAGAACGGTGGTGAATACAGGATTGAAGATGTTATATTTGAATGCACACTGTCTGCGAAGTAAGGCAGATAATCTTGTAGTGCAGTTAGAAATGGACAGATATGATGCTGTGGGCGTCACTGAATTGTGGCTGAAAGGGAATCATAGCTGGGAGCCTAACATCCAAGGATACACATTGTATTGAAAGGACAGGCAGTTGGGTAGAGGGGGTAGGGGGTGGTTCTGTTGGTTAAATAAAATGAAATCAATTCCTTAGAAAGTGACATAGGCTCAGAAGACAAAATTCTTGCGGATAGAGTTAACAAACTGCAAGGGTAAAATTACACTTATGTGAGTTATTAGACTTCTGAATAGTAGACAGGATGTGGGGTACAAATTACAATGGGAGATTTAAAAAAAGGCATGTAAATAGGGCATACTCATGAGGGATTTCAATATGAGGGTAGATTAGGAAAATCAGGTTGGCACTTGATTCCAGGAAGAATTTGTGGAATGCTTATAAGATGGCTTTTTAGAGCAATTTGTGGATGGCTCCATTAGGGAAAAGGTATTTCTGGAGTGAATGCTGCATTATGAACGATATTTGATTAGAGAGCTTAAGGTAAAGGAACCCTTAGGAGGCAGCAATCATATATGATGAATTAATATTTGAAAGAGAGAAGCAAAACTCAGGTGCATTGGTATTGCAGTGGGGTAGAGAGAATTACAGACACATGAGAGAAGAACTGGCCAAAGTTGCTTGGAAGAGGACCCTTGCAAGGATAATGGTACAGAAGCAATGGCTGGCATTTCTGGGATTAATTCAGAAAATGCAAGATCAGTTCATCCCAAAGAAGCATTCTAAAAGGGAGGATGAGGCAACCATGGGTGACAAGGGAAGTCAAAGACAGTATAAAAGCAAAAGACGGCGTATAATATGGTATAAAATATTGGGAAGTTAGAGGATTAGGAAGCTTTTAAAAAGCAACAGAATGAACTAAAAAAGCAAAGGAGTGAAAAGAAGAAATATGAAGGGGATATAAAAGAGGATACTAAAATCCCACCCCCCAGATATATAAAGAATAAAAGAGAGGTGAGAGTGGACATTGGATTGCTGTAAAATTACATCGAAAGATAGTAACGGGGACAAAGAATTGGTGGACGAACTGAATAAATGATTTCCACTACGGAAGACACAATAGTATGCGAGAAATTCAAGAGTGTCAGGGGACAGAAGTGAGTGTAGTTGTTATTACTAAGGAGAACGTGCTTGGGAAGCTGAAAGGTCTGAAGGTAGATAAATCACCTGGACCAGATAGACTACACCTCAGGGTTCAAAAAGAAGTAGCTGGAGAGATTGCTGAAGCATTAGTAATGATCTTTCAAGAATCACTAGATTCTGGAATGGTTCTTGAAGACTGGAAAACTGCAAATGTTTATGGAAGGGATGCAAAAGGCATGAAATTATAGGCCAATTAGCCTGACTTCAATGCTTGACAAGATGTTATAGAGACTTCGGGGTACTTGGAAGCACATGATAAAATAGGCAGAAGTCAGTATGGTTTTCTTTAAGGGAAATCTTGCCTGACAAATCTATTGAAAATGTACAATGACACAGCAGATGGAATATTGTGTATGGAAGCTTATGATCAAACGCTTTGATAGAAGGAATAAAGGCGAAGACTGCCTTCTAAATGGGGAGCAAATTCAGAAAGTGGACATACAAAGGGACTTGGGAGTGTAAGTCAAAGATTCCCTAGAGCATAGCTTACAGGTTGAGTCGGTAGTAAGGAAGGCAAATGCAAAGTTAGCATTCATTTCAAGAGGACTAGAATATAAAAGGAAGGATGCAATTTTGAGACTTCATAAGGCATTGGTCAGACTGCATTTGGGGTATTGAGAAGAGTTTTGGGCCCCAAATCTAAGAAAATAGATCTATTCTGCAAAGATATGTATAGTAAAGTCCAAATCAATGGGTAGAACACTGATAGCTTTCCCCATCAAGTCTGGAGTCAGGCAGGGTTATCCACTCTTCCATCTTACTTGTGTGCTACTTGCTGAATCCATCAAGAAGGACGAGAGTACATGAGGGGTGAAACTGCTTGGCAGTAGAGGCACACAAGCCAAAACCTCCCTGTACGTGGATGATAGCACCATCTTCTGTTGAATCCACCATCAGTTTGCAGAGTGATAAGTATTTGCAACCAATTCTAGTTGGGATTGGAGGTGGCCGGTATCAACCATAGGAAGAGAAAGACCATACTCTTCAGCAAATGACTTGCCCAATCACTGTTAGGCCTGACCCTCTGAAAGCACTGGAGTGTACTCTAAAGGGTCTGAGGCATGCAACAATAACTGACTAGGACTAGAAAGGTAAAAAATTGTGATTGTGGAAACTATGTTCTCTGTCAATAATTTGGTTATCAGGGGTGATATCTTTGCATGACTGCTGTGCTTCACACAGGCATGGCGTTTGTGATCCTGTCTTGTAATCACCCAGGACGTCTTCCGGTTTATCTCGGGGTTCACGGTAGAGCGAGACTATTGGGTCACAATGCACAAATCCCCAGAAAATGGGGGCAAAAATGTACCTAATGCTGCCCTCATCCTGATGACTACATTTGTGTGTGGCTGTACCAGGTGGTATGTGGACTGAAAGTGCACATCACAGGTATCGGTCAGTGCAGAGCGTACTACAGACACTGCAGGACAGGGACACAATGAATTCCATGTGTTTGTTCTCTGTGCAAGTGGTCCTAACCATCTAAAAGAATTCTCCATTGTCAGATCTGACCAACAAACACCAAGACTTGCTTGGCTGGCAGTGAGAAAGGCACTACTAGTCAGAGGCTTTCTGTACAGATGACCTATCACTCCCAATGCATACTGCCCTCAAGATGGTTGCAGTGGGAAAAAGGTAATCGCACACCTTCTTGTAGATTAAATATTCGCAAAGAGAGTGTGGACAAGAATGCAAGGTTCTGTGTTTCGGTTCCTCTCCAGCAGCGGCTTAAAGAGGATTCTGAACTACGAGCTGTTCTTAGAATCACACAATGAGACAGACATTAATTGCTGCTGGACAGTCAATGACTGGATGAAAGACACACTTAGATCTGCTCAAAATTTGTTGGTCTTCCAGCTATGCAAGAGGTGAGGAAATGCTGAAAGGCACAGTCCAGACTGCAGGAGTACTTACTGAAGGGTACACTGAAGCTGGGTGCAACAAATGTGTGGGGCTGTGTGGGGAAGGACCACAGTCTAGGGTCCTTCTGCTACAACAACTGGAGAGACTGAGTCGGGGGTGGGGGTGGAGCTTCTCTGACAATGAAAGGAGTATTACCTAGAGCAATGTATCAATGGTGTTCGTTTGTGTTTGCTTTTTTTTAAACATTTACTGCTGAATGTAATGACCAAGAATGCCATTTTTGCACTGTTTCTTTCTTTGCATATATTATGAATCATTTTTTGAAACTGAAAAGGTACTTATTCTACAATTTAAAAGTCATGATCAACTGTGTATTTTGGAAAAGACATTCAATATAAATATCAATACAGGTGTCTGCTACCTAACATATATATACATACAAACTGGGAAAACAAAACAAAGTTGCAATATTAAAGTTGCAATATTGATATTAAAGCTGAGGAGTTATTGGGCCTCTTTCCTCTTAAAATACAAAACTGAAGGATGACCCCTTTGGAGTAACTGAACAAGTGTCCCACAATATCACTGAGAATGAATAATCACAGTACCAGAGTGTAACTGCAGATTTATCTGAACCATTTAGTGTTGAAATATGTATGGTGTCATTCAGTTTGGATGAAAAGTATTTAATAGAGATGAGATTGCAAACCCTCTCAGTGTTTGGATCTGCTTTTAATTTACAGTGTTAACATTCTGATGAATGCTCCCCCTTTCACATGGTTGACCTGCGCAACAATAGGATGACAAACTAGCAGAATGAGTACAAAGCTTCATGTTTGGTGCAGCGTGGTTAGCTGCAGAGTCAGTGCTAGACAGAACTCTTCTGCTTACAGAGGTACAGTCAAACATTGTAACTTATGCCTGTACTTACTGACACCCTGCCGGGCAAAGGACAGATGATTTCCCACAAGCTCTACACTGGCCTATGCTGCAGCCAAATCACATTTTAACAACAAAGAAATAGGAAGAAGCCACTTAGTCCTTCAAACCAGCTCTGAGGTTTAATTAGGACATGGCTAATATTTAGCTTAAGTTACTGCCTTTAGTTCCATAACCTTAATAAGAAACTTTCAGTCTCTGTTTTGAGTGCTCAATTGGCCCCCAGCCTCAATCTTCTCGAAGACTAATCCATATTTTCCACTCCTTTTGTATGAAAAAGCTCCCTCTCACACACCACCACTGAATGATGCAATTGCCTGTGATCCCGGTTGGGGTAACTAGTGATGAAGAGAACCCCTTTCCCAACAATGCCCAGAAAGGAACCTCAACTTAGATAGATAGATAGATAGATAGATAGATAGATAGATAGATAGATAGATACTTTATTCATCCCCATGGGGAAATTCAACTTTTTTTCCAATGTCCCATACACTGGTTGTAGCAAAACTAATTACATACAATACTTAACTCAGTAAAAAAATATGATATGCATCTAAATCACTATCTCAAAAAGCATTAATAATAGCTTTTAAAAAGTTCTTAAGTCCTGGCGGTAGAATTGTAAAGCCTAATGGCATTGGGGAGTATTGACCTCTTCATCCTGTCTGAGGAGCATTGTATCGATAGTAACCTGTCGCTGAAACTGCTTCTCTGTCTCTGGATGGTGCTATGTAGAGGATGTTCAGAGTTATCCATAATTGACCGTAGCCTACTCAGCGCCCTTCGCTCAGCTACCAATGTTAAACTCTCCAGTACTTTGCCCACGACAGAGCCCGCCTTCCTTACCAGCTTATTAAGACGTGAGGCGTCCCTCTTCTTAATGCTTCCTCCCCAACACGCCACCACAAAGAAGAGGGCGCTCTCCACAACTGACCTATAGAACATCTTCAGCATCTCACTACAGACATTGAATGACGCCAACCTTCTTAGGAAGTACAGTCGACTCTGTGCCTTCCTGCACAAGGCATCTGTGTTGGCAGTCCAGTCTAGCTTCTCGTCTAACTGTACTCCCAGATACTTGTAGGTCTTAACCTGCTCCACACATTCTCCATTAATGATCACTGGCTCCATATGAGGCCTAGATCTCCTAAAGTCCACCACCATCTCCTTGGTCTTGGTGATATTGAGACGCAGGTAGTTTGAGTTGCACCATATCACAAAGTCCTGTATCAGTTTCCTATACTCCTCCTCCTGTCCATTCCTGACACACCCCACTATGGCCGTATCATCAGCGAACTTCTGCACATGGCAGGACTCCGAGTTATATTGGAAGTCTGATGTGTACAGGGTGAACAGGACCGGAGAGAGTACGGTTCCCTGCGGCGCTCCTGTGCTGCTGACCACCGTGTCAGACCTACAGTCTCCCAACCGCACATACTGAGGTCTATCTGTCAAGTAGTCCACTATCCAATCCACCATGTGAGAGTCTACTCCCATCTCAGCTGGAAGATAGCACCTCCAAAAATCCAGTTTTTCCTTGAACTGCTCTTCAGCATCAATAAGGATTTAAGGGAACAAGATAACTATTCTCATTTCTCTGATCTATACTAATCCCTTAGACAACAACTGATGACAAAAAGAATAACACATTACGGAAACCTTCTCTGTACAAAGTGTCTGCAGTTCTCACCACTCCTTCCCCCACCAACATTTGCTTCCCACTCTTTAAATGCACTTTAAAATTAATTAGATGCTGTTGTTGAGGGGAAAAAATGAACATGTCCTCTCTTCTACACACTACTAAATGTTATATTAAAGAGCTAAAGTTAACTTGTAGCCTCCATTGTTTTGGCTTCACAAAGAGCAAATTATCTCATCTTTAAGAATAGCATCTTCAAAATCTACTCACCACGACATAAACTGGTTTCTCGTAGGGCTCCCCTACAGGCAGCCAGCCATTCGTGGCTCGTCTCCTGCTGATTCTCTGCTGCCTACTTTCTGTATGGCCTGTGCCAGCTTTATTCTGCTGGGCAGGCTGATAAACTGCATTACGGAGGCTGGACTTGGAGCTGTTGGAAGGTTTGGAACTCTGTGGACACTCTCGGGTCAGCTTCAGCATAGATAAGGTGTGGGGCCTAGTGGTTGCTGGTGTGTCCAAACCAGGGCGCTGGATTTGGGGGACAGGCTCAGCAGCAGAAGGAGCTGTAGGCACAGGACAACCTGAGAGAGGATTTGCTGGTGACACCGGATGACCTGTGACTGGGGTGGTTACACAGAGTGGCTCCAAGGACTTATACTTGTCTATAAAGCAAAAGAGAAAAGGATTAAACACTAACAGATTCATTTCAACATAAAAATAAATGACAACAAACTGATGGTGATGAATTATTCTTATTCTGTTATTCAACTGAAGATGTGATATACCCACATCCATTATAATTATAATTGTGTGGCACAGATAAGGTATAAAGACTGGAGACAAAGAAGATTGTTGAAATGTGGAGCAAACAAGCTGCTGGATAAACTCAGCCGGTCAGGCAGCATTTGAAGAGGGAAGTGGACAGCCAATGTCTATTTCCCTTTAAAAGTGCTGTCTGATCTGGTGAATTTGTCTAACAGCTCATTTTTTGCTCAATTATAAAGCTGCACTGGTACCTCATGAGGTACCTCACAATAAAGCAACATCCATCAAAGACCCCCATCATCTAGGCCATGCCCTCTTCTCTGTACTACCATCGAGCAGGAAGTTTAGAAGCCTTGTGTCCCATACCACCAGGTTCAGGAACAGTTATTACCCTACACCCATCGGGCCCCTGAGCTAGTGTGGGCAACTTTATTCACCACTTTTCTGAGCTGATTCCACAACCTACAGATTCACTTTCGAGGATTCTTTCTACAATTCATGTTCTTGGTATTTTTTATTTGCACAGTTTGCCTTCTTCCACACATTGGTGTTTGTTAATCCTCATACTTTGATAATAAATTTATTTTGAACTTGTATATAGTACTGCGTAAAAGTCTTACGCACTTATATAGTTCGAGTACCCAGGACTTTTGTATAGTACTTTAATTTTATGTATTGCACTGTACTGCTGCCGCAAAAAATAAAATTAACGTCATGACCTGTGTGAGTGATGATAAACCTGATTCTGATACGGCTCTCTACTGCAGACAGAGTTGGGTGGGGGGGGGGGGGGTGCAGGTAGAGGGGAATATTGGTTGGGAAAAGAGGAAGGCAGAGAATAGTGAGTGGGAAGCACCAGAGATACATTCTGTAATGATCAATAAACCAATTGTTTGGAATCAAATGACCTTGCCAGGTGTCTCAGGGCTGGGTGTGTCTGCACCTGTGCCAATCCCCACACCTGGCACTCTTTCTCCACCTGTCCCACACACCTCCCAAGGCATTCCACCTTCACCATTTCCAACATCCTCTGATCCCACTACATTTACAGATTGACTCTCCGCTCCATGTGGACAAATATAGTACCGTGCTGAAGTCTTATGCACCCTAGATTATATATGCTCCCAAGACTTTTGTACAGCACACATGTGTCAGATGTCTTTCCAAAATACATTAATCATTTACAGAGAAGGCAACTGTAAACCTCCTGATGTAATTAGTAATTTTAAGCCTGTTGCAATGCTGTGAAATGCCCTTTGAATTACCATGACATTGTTATATGTCAACTCTATCCACATCATTAAGTTAAAAGGGGACTTTCGCTACTTCTAATTTTTTTTTTCCCTTCCACAAGGCTAGACAGTGGAATAAAATTAAAGATTGCTATGAGAGCGCTTTCCAAATTAATGCCCTCTTACAGCAGCGGGCAGCTCTCAGGTCATTCAATTTGGTCGTGTAGCGCTGATACAATTAAAATCCATTTACGTGCCAAGCCGTAGGTGAGGGATTCAGTTTCATGCAGGCCAAAAGACCAGAGGATTATTCCAAATCCTAATAAGCTAAATTCTTCCAAACTTGCAGTTTAACATTACTTTCAGGACCAAGCAGACTTTAGAAGTTCACAACAGTAGGTGCAGACAGCAGACAACAATATGGCTGATACATGCAGAACCCATCGTGATTAAAACTGGTGCAGAACAGCAACATATGGCAAAACATTTAAAAAAGGACAAGTGGAATGATAATTTCCTATTATTATTAAACCAAGTTTAATAAGTTTGAATATCCAGATTCAAAGCACTGGAGTTTTGGTGTGTATGTGACAAGGCTTCTCTAGCTTGCTATCAATTTCTTCTTTGGCAGTGACATTAAACACTGCAAATCAGAATCTATGCTTATGCCCTCATTTCCTTCGCAGTTAGTTTGTACCTTCAGCTCCAAGTTCTGGATTTCCTTCTCTAAATCCGTGGCTCCTGTGAAGGGCTTGCAGCTTTCTTTTGAAATAAACTTAATACTTCCTCTTTCGACATAAGAACTTTTTATTCTGTTACTCTTTGTCCTGTGAGTCCTAATGGCCAGGAATTTGATCACCTCACTGGTCATCTATCCAGCTTCACTAGCAATGATACAGGGAATAATCTTGAGAGGCCAGACTGTGGGGTGTTGTTCAATGTTTTTGATTTATTGAGATACAGCATGGAAAAGGCCCTTCCAGCCGTTCAAACCATGCTGCCCAGCAATCCTTTGATTTAACCCTGGACTTATCATGGGATGATTTACACTGACCAATTAACCTACCAACCAGTCGGTCTTTGAACTGTGGAAGGAAACACACACGATCATGGGTAGAATGTACAAACTTCTTACAGGCAGCAGCGGGAATTGAATCCGGGTTGCCTCTACTGTAAAGGGTTGTGCTAACCACTACGTTTCCTCTCTGCTTATAACACTGGTTCCAATACGAGTTCCAGTTGTTCCACTCACTGTCACAAAATATCCCACCTTAGAGGGTGCGACATAAAACCTACAGCACCTTCTTTTGTTTCAAACACAGAGCGCGCAGCAGGAGCAAGTTGCCTCCAATACTGTTTGCAAGATTGAAATGCATGGAAGGAATTTAATGATGTATTCAGTGTTGTGCATCACAAGAATATTGAAGAAACTGGAATGAACTTTTTTCTCCCCCCAACTATCATCTGAGCCCAGAAGCAAACTCACTGAACAGTCCAGTTTGCACTAGCAGAAAGGAAGCAACAGTGTGGTCAATAGTTGTCTGCTTGGCTCCTAGGATCCCTGTCACCAAAGATTTGGGAAGACAGTCTGTACATTCCCTTCCACTGCCTCAGGATGTCCCAGAGAGCATCATTAGGTGACTGCTCTAAAAATACACTGTCACCACTAAAAACTGATCCGTTTATGTTATAGGTATCTCACTTCAAAGATAAAATATGGGCCAGGATTCAAGTTCCTCACTCTTCTTTGAAATATTGCCATTTAATTGAATTTGCTCTTTCAGTACCAATGCTTTGATTTAATGCCTCAGCCTTCCAGCTGCTATTTCCCAGAGTGCAATGAATCCATAAGCAATAGGAGTGCCAGCATACTTAAAACATCCTGAAATACCTGAAGCAGAATTTGGATCCTTTGCATTCGGGCTCAGATACAACAGTGCTGCTGACAGTGTGTCATAGCTGCTACACCCAAGGCAGATCCTCCAAAATTTGTTCAAATCAGATTTTGGAAGTTTGGTCGACAATCCAGCAAGTGGCACATAAGCAGATTGGTTCAGATCATTAATTCTCCAAGCATTAAATTTGCAATTGGCGAATGAAGAAGGAATGTCTTCCAGTTCCTGCCATAAACCAGTGCCGTTCTAAGAAGTTTCACATCACCCATTCCCAATCCCATGAAAGAGTCAAGAGTTCTCTCCCAGCAAATTAACAATATTACCATAGCCAAAAGGTATTCCCAAATAGATAATGGTAACACATTCACTGATTGATGGGATCCAAATGGTCATTGTAAATTGTCCTATGATTAGGCTAAGGTTAAATTGGTGTGCTGCTGGGCAGTACAGCTTAGTGGGCCGAGAGGGCCTATTTTGCATTGTATCTCTAAATAAATAAATCAGGCCAGAACTGCTACAGACAGTATATTAATGCATTTGAACAGTTGGTGAGTAATTGCCACCCTACTGATAAATTGTGACTGACATTAACCTACCTTTTTTTACAAGGACTAGTTCAGTATTCAGCAATTAAATTATCTAAATAAATTTAAAAATTTTTAATCAAAATCTGGAACACTTAAAAACCATGAAGAAAAAGAGTTGGGGATAGTGGACAGCTCTTTCAAAAGAACCATCACAGGCTAAATTACTTTAGTTTGTGCAGCAAGATTCAGCCTTGGGCTCCCCATTTGCAATTAGAGAACTCTGAACTACATCACTACCATTTTTGATGCTCATTACTCTCTCACTTTTTGGTGCATCTCCAACATCTTTCTCATCTCTACTCCCTTCAGGCTAAATAATGAAGAACTGAACAGAAATGGTAGACTACATATACTTCATCACATCTCCTTGCAGTACATTACCAAAATCCTCTTGGTTTGCCAAGATATGCCCTAATTTTCCACCCTTTCCCCTCCAACTGCAAACCATCAGCTTAAAACTTCCTTTTTCTTCTTTCCTTCACAAGATCAGGGAGTGTGTAGACATTGGCACAATGTGACTATCTGCATCTTAGACTTCCACCCCTTCCTCAAAACTAATGAGACAAATTTCAAAGTCTTTGCCCTGGCTAGGTGAAACATTGCATCTTTGTCTAACTGCATCCTGTCTCTGCTCTTTCTTGTCAAGCTGGGCTCATCTACTATACCAACTGCATGTTCTTACGCCTCTATTCCCAATGAAATGCTGGCCACCTAATTATTCTGTTATTCTCCCAAACGCACCACCCACATTAGCTTCCCAAGTACAATACCTCTTTCTTAAAATCATCTGTTATCACCACTCTATCCAAAAAAAGAATGCTTTACATCTGTCTTGACATTCAACCAATCTATCCCTAACATCTCTTTACTTTCCAACAAAAATTCCCAAATCCATCTTTCCTAAAACTCCTTAGATGAATCTGTTCAGTTAGGCACCTGCCTCAGCTCAATATCAAAACAGACCACAGGGATACCCTGGCGACTAAATTTTTCCTTCTCACCATTCTTCTGGCCCTTGGCTGAGGTGCTCTAAATTTATAGCATCTGCAATCTCTTCTGCTATCATTAAATGCTTGGTGAAGTATAGATTTTAAGAAAACCTGTGACATGATCAACTATCAGCCATGTGGGTGTTTCTTGGCAAAAAAAAGGGTTGCAGAGACTGGAGGGACACGGATTATAGGATTGGATCTGGTATTTGATAAGGTGAAAGCAATGAAACCAATGTAGGTAATTAAGAGTACAGTTAGATGATATAGATGTGCTTGCAGGATTGAATGGGGCGGCACAATAGTATAGTGGTTAGCGGAAACCCTTTGCAGCACCAGTGATCACCAATTGGGTTTTGACTCCTGTGACTGTAAGGAGTTTGTACGTTCTTCCCATGACCATGTGGGTTTCTTCCAGGCATTTCAGTTTCCAATGCTCAGGCCAGGGTTGGAAACATGGTGACACTTGCAGACTTCCCCCTAGCACAATCCTCACTGACTTGATGTGACGCAAATGATAAATTTCACTGTTTTGATTGTACATGACATATAATGCTATCTTCTTCTTTTCATTGACATGAACAACTATGCATCCCCAGCAACATCCACATTGGAAAAACCACACCTGCCTGACTCCATTGCAACTATCTAGTCAGAGCCAGAGAATCTCCTGCATTGGTTTCTGTTCATGGTCTCAAGACCGTACCTCTGTTATACCAGAGGAGGTCTAAATGCTATGTGATGCAACGATGCAAAAGCATCATACACAGTACTGCAAAAATCTTAGGTACCCTAGCTATAAATATGTGCCCAAGACTTTTGCACAGTACTGGAGTAATTTTATGTACTACACTGAACTGCTGCCCCAAAAACAAATGTGAGTGATGACAAACCTGATTCTGATATGTGTCTCTATTGTGGACTGAGAGCAGGAAGGAGGCAGGGAGAAGAGAATCACAGTTGGAAAAAGGAGAATGGAGAGGAGAGGGAGCGGGAAGCACCAGAAAAGACATTCAGTAATGATCTATAAACCAATCATTTGGAATCAAATGATTTTGTGTCTTAGAGCTGGGTGTATCTGCACCCACACCAGACTCATTCCCGTCCCTGACAAACCTTCTCTGCTACCTCCCCATACCCTTCCCACAGACTCGCCATTCCCAACATCCCTTGCTCCCACCAGATTTACAAACTTGCTGTCTGCTCCACATTGAAAATATAGTACTGTGCAAAAGTTTTAAACACCCCAACCAAATCACAGGACAATTTATAATGAACAATTAACCTACCAATTGGTACAGCTTTAGGAGGAAACTGGAGCACCTGGAGGAAATCCACATGGTCATGGGGAGAATATACAAACTCCTCACGGACAGCAGCGGGAAATGAACTGGGGTCACTGATACTGTAAAGTGTTATGTTAACCACTACACTATCGTACCACCCTCATTATAAGAAAAAGATCATTACATTTTACAGCTGTTATGGTCAGGCTAACCCATACAACTGCAAAAGAGGTCACTAGAAGTTTGTCAGTTTTATGGGAGGACATAAAAAGAACAGAGTTTTTTTAAAGAGGGAAATCCAAAGTTACGAGTCTAGGTAGCAGAATTATTGCAAGGATTAAGGTAGTAAAGGGGGATGTCATGAAAGTCTTGAACATAAGGGCTAGAATTTCAAGTTTAGCCATCATTGGAAAGATAACCAAGTGTAGTTCCAATGAGTGAATAAAATCCAGTTCAACATTGTTAAATTGTGTATAGTGTGAGGCTGTGGCCAAGGATGGTGTAGAGAAGTCAGTCTTCATCTTGGCTGGATGCAAGACCAAAATGCATCAGAGAAATAGGTCACATGTGAGAGTCAAAACTCAAAGGGACTGGCCACTCACACCAAAATCAATGCTAGCACTCCTGCTCCACAAAAGCTTCCTCCCAGCTTGTTACATTATAGTGAATATTATTTCTCTCCTTAACATGATTACTGCAGAAGTCCTTCAGCCCATCTACATAACATCTCAACTCCTTTATGTACCACAATCAAATCGCTCTCAGAGAAATGCAAATATTCCTGGATTCATTAACTGACTACCTTGAACATTTATACCTCAAAGTTACTGCACCAAAACAGCAAAATTCAGAGGAAAATTGAAACGTCTTTTCAAAGATTTCAGATTCATCCAATGGAAACCTACCATCTCAGTCCATGATGATATCTTAAAAGCTCTACTAATGGTGATTTCTTACCTGTTTTCTGTCCTAGTTTGTGTAGAGAGTTTGTTTGGCTTGAGTTTAAAGTCCTCCCGACTATGTCCGTACTCAGTGATGGATGAAGCATTCGGCAAAGATCATAGCCAGTGACACCCACACACTGTACAGAAGCTGTATCTCCCACAAAGCAAAGGGAGTTCCTGCATGGAGCACATGAGAAAGGGATACCTGAGGGTACAGTGCTCTGTGACATGAGTAGGGTCCCTTCGTCATCAGGTAAGGTACAACAGGAGAAACTGGCTGAACACATGGAGCAGCTGCGTGGAGAGTTGCATCCAATGGGCAATAGGTCATTTCTATCATACTGTAAGTAGAGGTCATCCACTGAGGAAGCAAGACAGACATCAGGAGGCAGCAGGTCATAGTGGTCTGAAGCAGACACAAAATTATCCAGCAGAGTCAACTTCGAGTGCGACTGGAACGGCTGTGTAAAGTCAGCACTTGAAGGCATGCTCCCCTCCATAGCCTGACACTTAGGCTGAACCATGGCTTGATCTCCAACAAGCATTGAGAATTGACGTAAATATTGCTTGGCCTTGTCTGCATATTGGCAGGGAAGGTCTGCAGTACGGGACAAGCCACCCGAAAAGGCAGATTCCTTCCTTGGCGGCCTTTCGCAGTCCACAGTGCTGGCAACTGGTGATGGTCCAGCAGCGATGCTGCTCCTTGGGTCCTTCCTCTTGGCTTGCATGCACTGCTGCCCAGCCAGTGAGTGTGAGCAGGGCACCCTCCTTCCGGGCTTGCCCTCCCCATCGGCCCGGCTGCGGCGGGTGGCAGAATTGTCCTTGGCATTGCTCAACTTGAGAAATGCAGCAGCATTGAGGCTGGCCATACGCTTTTTGGCTGGCGATTCAGCTGATACATTTGGGCAGCTGCCACTGGCCAGAGCAGTGCCGTTCTCGGCCTTGGCGAAGACCTCGCCATCTGACGAGCTGCCCAGGCTTCCCATCCGCCGTTTGGCCGGATGCCCAGCCTTGCCCTCTGTATACTCCGTGCTACAGCTGGTGCTCCTCCGGCATCGACGGCTGGATGATGGGAAGTCCTCGCGTTCCAGCAGCAGGTTGTTGACCGCCTCTGCATTCAAGCTAGCCAGCCTTCGAGGGCGTGGCTCAGCAGCACGTGGCACCACAGCTGCTGTCCGGTCGTTCTCCTTGCCAGTGTCCTCAGTTCTCTCTTCCTTAGGCCCTTCTGCTCGTAGTCTGTCAAGGCTGCCTTGGTAATCCCAGTGCTCTGTGATGGCCTGTGTAGGACTCGCTCCGTCAACCGACATCCCTTCCAGATCCTTGGCAATTTCCAGGGAAGAGATATCGCCTGACTGACAATGAATGCGTTTCCGGAGCGGATACGTTTTGCGGTACTTAGGAAGATACTCCTGTTTGCTCTCACCATCAGCAGCCCTATCTTTATATTCTCTGCTGCTTCTGACTCCATTGTGCCCCAGCATCATCTTTCCCATGGCTGTGCTGCTTAAGCTGCTCACGTTACAATCAGTGCAGTTCATGTCATACGACATCAAGAGGCAGGACATTTCATAATTAGACCTGTGAAATGCAGAACAGAGACTTATGTCAAAAGCAAACCAACGCACCGAGACACCACACTCGTGTATCAGCACCAGAAAGAATCTTAACAGTTTTAAATCAATCCTACCAGACAGCAATTCCCACCCCTCATCAAGGCTGCACAGTGCTCTAGTCTACTTAAGTAAATAAACTCTGCTTCTGCTTAGTGGAAAGTGCCTTGACTTAGGTAAACTTGGGTGAGGGTCTGCTGAAAGGAAGTGGACTACTGGAAACTCTGTTAAAAAGGGGGCCATCAGATACATTATTTTAGGGTGGGGGAATGTGCAATATAAAAAGAGGGCACATAAAAAAAAATCACAAGAGTGCAAGTTACTCACATAGACCAGCAATTCAGGGAAACTACTTTACATCACACTTACTATTCTTCTTAAAACATAGCAGTCAGTGAATGGCATATATGAAACCTTGCTGAAGTGAAGCTCGGCTCCAAAATTATCTGGATTTCCTGCAAAGTGATTTCAGCTTGAATTGTGAGAAGATGAGACAAGTCACATGTGCTTTGCAGACTTGCCTTAAGGACTACATTCACCCTTGGTTGTCAAAATGTGCAAGGCTCAGAGTGTTAGAGAGGGCCATGGATCTTTAAGCTAAAGCTTCACAAAGCTGTTTGGAGTAGGTCACTATAAAATAAGCTCTCACCTGATTTCAGTAACATGTGTCACTCGAAACTGGGAGTTAGGAACAATAACAAATTGGTATTTAATTGAAATATTTCTACATCCCTCCCAGATCTCTAACTTCAAAGTTAATTGCTTTCACCAGTGTTATAATTCAATTCTATAGCATGAGCATGATTGAGATTGCCTGTTATTTATCGCTAATCTTCACAGCTTCATATGACTGAATGGTTTCCTCGGCAACTTAGTGACTGTTAAGAGTCAGCAAAGCTACGATCCTTGTGAGGCCAGATCAGGATGCTTCTTTTAGGCAGACAGGATTTTACAAAAAAAATTCTAAGACATGTACACATTTACTAATAGCAGCCCTTTGAACTTCCTTAAACAACTGAAGCCATGGTAGGAATACAACCCACCATCTCTGGAACTACTGAACCAAACTAATTGATATCCAACGTAGTTAATACTGTTGTACAAACTGAAAAATGAAGTTTATGAATGGACACAAGATATCTCAGATCCTGTAGTGATTGCTCTTTATGTGACTCCTTTGTCCACTGATCTCCCTCCTGGCAATGATCCCTACAATCATGACAAATGCTATACCTGACCTATACAACCTCCTTCACCACCATTCAGGGTCCCAAACAGTTCTTCCAGGTGCAGCGACATTTCACTTGTGAGGCTTTCAGGGTCACCTACTGTGCTCCCAGAACAGCCTCCTCTACATTGGTGAGACCCGAGGTAGATAGGGGGACCACTTCATCACACACTTTCGCTCATTCAACTGCAAAAATGGGATCTCCTGGAGGATCCCCATTTCAAATTGACTTCACATTCCATTTTGACACATCCATCAACAGTCTCCTTTACTGCCAGAATAAGGCCAAACTCAGATTAGAGGAACAACACCTCATATTTCATCTTCCAACCTGATGGCATAAACATTAATTTCTCCAACTTCTGGTAATTTCTATTCTCTTCTTCCTTCTCTCTTTTACCATTCCCTATTCTGATTACCCTCTTCACCCCTTCTCTTCTACTCACTTGCCCATTATTTCCTTCAGGTTTCCCTCCTCCTTCCCCTTCTATGGTCTACCCTCTTCTCCTATCAGATTCCTTCTTCTTCAGTCCTTTACTTCTTCTGCCTATCCCCTCCTAGCTTCTTACTTCATTTCCCCCCCCCCCCCCAACACACTCACTTTTGCCTCACCTATCACCTGTTAGCTTGTACTTCTTTCATTCCTCTTACATCCTTTTTCTGGCTTCTGCCCCATTTCTTTTCAGTCCTGATGGAAGTCTCAGCCCAAAATGCTGACTGCTTACTCCCCGCCACAGATGCTGCCTGACTTGCTGAGTTCCTCCAGTATTTTGTGTATTGCACAAGAGATATCATGTCTCACTCAATATTGGCAATAACTTCAAATAAACCACCTTAAACACTTTGAGGGGGATGTAATAGTGGGGCATAGACAAGGAACAATCAAGGAGGTAGATAGAGAAGATAAAGGAGAAAGAAAAATACAATCCAATGGATTAATAACTGGGAAGGTTTCATTAACCAGACTTACTCATTGAAAACAGACCACACACCTCTAAACAACAATCAGTGAAGGCAAGCAGCAGACACACAGAATTTACTTCAAATCATGAGCTGAACTGATTGCTAGTAGTCCCCACAGAATTGGTGATATCTGATGTAATAGATGCTTGCCTGGGGCTGGGGCTTCAAATGAATGCTGGGTAGACATCATTACAGATCACCAACTCACTGAAACCATTAAGGGGAAAAAAAAATAAATGGACTATTTTTATCAAGTACAAAGTTTTAAATATTCCTTACAAAGAGGAAGTAAGCTGTATCAATACTGTAAACTAGCAGCAAATCCCCTTAATTGACAGTGTGAATAACTAGGGAACACGTCTAATTTATGGCATATTCTTTAGTTGAGCAGTTTACGTAACTGCTTCCCAAACAACATGAAAAACAACATGAAACTTGTTAGGCATGACCTAATTTAGGGTGTTTTTATATGATTAAGGGATTTGGTAAAATGGATGGAGAGAAATTGTAATTCCCTCATGGAGGAGGGGGTGGGGAGAGCCCAGAAACAAGACAAATAATACAAGTTAAAGCAATGTTTCTCAGTGGATACTCAAGACACACTTTGCGCACAGAAGGGTATAGGTGGGGGGTTATTTTACAGAAAAATATTCAAAATTGATCAAAACAATTATTTTATTAGAGCTATTGAACCAAGGCAGGCAGGTGAAGTTAAAATACAAATCACTCATACGAAAACTGAATGAATGGGGAACAGACTCTGGGGCACAGTAAACCAGTATCTTTCATTATGTGCCTCAAATTTTTCTTTATTATTAATCTGTTGCCCCAAATCACTGGTTCAGAAACCTAACCACTACACAGCTGATCCCACAAAGTACAGCCACAGTGAGCTGTTATCACTGAACAGTGGTCTCTCCTCCTACCCTGTCCCCATCCCTATCTCATCCAAAAGGGATAGTTAACTATAAATGCTATCTGGAAACTGCACATCACAAGTCTTGTGCATGTCTGTGTGTGTGCGTGAGCGCAAGTGTCTGTACATGTATACATAGATAACACTTTAAGAGTTGAAATGTTCTCAACGAGTTTGTAATAGACAGAAAATTAACAATGATGACAACCATACGGTCAAAGCTTCAAAAAAAAAGCTTCCGAAGCCACATGCCTGTGATTTTTTTTTGAGCTACCTTACACAATTTATGTTAGCACTGATTTTCTACCAAACACAATCCTTAAAGCCACCTTGCCAACTACAACCCAAGTGTTTTAAAACAAACACTGCACTCCTGAATTATAAAACTGAGCAGTATAGAAGACCATCCACTCCTCTTTGCTATCCAATTCCTGGCCTTGACTCCCAGTTATTTTAGAATCAAATGCAAATCCTTTTGAAAATTTCTATTTAACCCATTTACATCACATTCTTTCAGGCAGTCTTTCCCAGATCACACAACAGCTTGCTTTATGAAACTATACTTTTTAACCACTCAGAATATGTTTTGCCAATGATCATAACTCTATACTTACTCGGTTTTTAAGCCACAACATTTATCTTCCATGAGCTATCATCTCAAAATCCCTCATTCTTCAACATCAAGCAGTTAAACTTGAGAGAACAATCATTGCTTTTGTTAAAAAAAAGTTTTGCCAGATAACAACTCATTTATTAATCAGTTAAATTTCCTCTGCATCTTTTCAAAAGTACTGACATTCTTCCAGCAGTAAGGTACCCAAAATTAGACAGAACGTTTCAGCTGAGATCTAACCAGCATGTGTAGAGAAACAGACAGCACTGCCTGACCCTCTTTTAATGCTTCAGATTCCAGCATCAGCAGTCTCTCGCGTCTCTAAGCTTCATTTGAAATTGGAGGTAGTTTAGAACAAATTGTGCAAGGACACATTCAAATCACAGCAAGATCTTGCTTTGATTAGTGCATAGTTGCACATAATGAAAAATTTTTTTGAGGGTACTTTGGAGCATGAAAGTGACACCAAGAAACATTGGTACTCTCCAACTGCAATAACAAGGTTAGTAAAATAGTCCCTGGAGTGGTTTCTTTTGAAAAACAATATTGGTTCAGGATTTAATATCTGCCTAAGTAATACTGAGTCTTTTTACATGCATTTATTGGGAAAATATGGAACATACAACTATTCATAGAAAAGTGAATAATATTTCTCTGTAACTTACATACTCTCTTATTTGGAATTGGCTCCAGAGTGTTGACCTTGTCAAGCTGACACTCCAGTTATAAGTGTATTCTTTAACAGCAAGATGTTAAAGCTCTGCCCAGTGGCCAGTGCACAACTGCTGGAATTACAGTGTGGATTTTATCCTATAGACACACAGCAGACAGGATTTTCACCTCTGAACAACTCCAGGAGATGTAACATGCCTATTTTGACATTTACCAAATGCTAAACTTTGGCAACCCAAAAGGACGGAAAAGTACCCTCAAATTCTGCTGCTTGCAGAAATTCATTCATTTACTTAATGATAACATTGTATCCATTAACCTAACTAATCTGATCCACAGAGATTATCTTGGTGCAGTCAATCTTTCTTTCTGCAATGTTACACCTCAACAAGATTTCCAATAGAGCACAGCAAATAAGATGTTGAACCCATGTAGTCTCCATTCTAGAACCATGGTTATCTCACACTTGGTAGCAACAGCAGCAAATGATACCCACATTTGGGTGCTCCAAGTTAACTTTGACCCATTCATTAAACATAAAAAGGATAACAGCCCTTACACTCAAAAATCAAAGATCTACAACCAATCTGCACCACCATCAATGTACAATACCACCTTCAAGTTCATGGTGAGACACTGAAAAACATGGTCCATTTCTCATATCCACCATTTTTCAAGTAAGACATCCGTGGATGAAACACACCATCACCTTTCTGTACATCAACATAGTCTTTGGCTGACCAAGCATATTCCATGATATAGGACTGAAATCTCATATCAAACTTCTCTATCAGGCAGCAATGACCTTGCTCTCCTCAATACTTCCAGATGTTGGACTAACCACATAAGGGATCCCAAAGTGCTGGAAGAATTCCAGTAACCCCACCGCTGTCTGTAAGGAGTTTGTACATTTTCCCTATCATGCATGGGTTTTGTCTGGATGTCCCGGTTTCCTCCCACAGTCCAAAGATGTACCAGTTGATAGGTTAAATGATTGTTATAAATTGTTCCTTGATTAGGTTAGGGTTAAATTTGGGGTTGCTGGGTGGTGCAGCACCAAGGGCCGGAAGGGCCTATTCCATGCTGTATCTCAAAAAATAAATAAAACCTGCCTCTATAAACTTAAACAAAACACCTGAGGCAGAAGTCAATCAAGGTTGTCGTCTTCCCCCAGTTTATTGAGCAGGCTATGTCATTCAGATGGACAGGGAATACCACACTCCTGAAGCAGTCTTTCTATTCTATTCAAATGTGTCATGGAAAGATTACTCAATGAACAGAAGATTCAAGAATGTTTTCAAAATGTCCTTGAAAGTACAACACTCTACTGACTCCTGGGAATTGGAAGCACATGGAATACCACTGTAAACAGTGGAAGGAATCACCATCCTATAAAATACCCATCTGACTGCACATGAAGCATATCCCTACGTTTTGAGGTAGAGCTGGTGGATCCAACACAAATCTCAGCAGTTGCCTCATATCCCCATATGAATTACAGCCAATGAAGAACTTGTTTAAATGAAAGGAATGTGCTTATTTGTGACAAGGAATGGCTTCTCCAGGTATTGCATATATTGTGCTGTGAGAAGTATTGATCAGAACACTGAGTATTTGTCCTGACCCCTTTGAATTGTGCTGTGAAGTCTTTTGTGAGTGTGGAAAGATGATGAAATGTTTAGTTTGACATCTCCTCAGAAACATGGCTTCTCCAAAAGCACCCCCCCCCCTTTAATCTGCTCTGAATGTACACTTTAAGTCCAGCTCAAGTGCAATGAACACCCATAAACTTTCAACAGAAATAAGAGTGCTACTCACTTTTCAATATTTATCGGAGCAGCCCATTTTTAATGTTCTTTACTGATTGAGATGCCTGCAGGAAGTGCTGCCAAGTAGACTACAACAATAATTAAAATAAAAAGCTCTCTGCCAAACAAATTTTAAAAAATATATTAGACAAGAGTAAATACTTCCAGTCTAAATACTTGTATTTCATTAGTTTTCTGGAGCACACTGCACGTTGTGAAGATGCCATTCTGGTCAAGCTTACTTGAAAATGAAGGAATCTTCTGTCTGGGCACATTATAATCATCCGGTTCAACGGTGGAACTCTACAACTTCAGGTAACTTGATATTTCTGTATTAGTTATATACTAACATAGGTATCCCCCTGCTGCTTTCTCTCTTTCTGGGTGTGCCCGACAGCCCTAGCCTGACCTGCCAGGCATACCCTCCTACTCTGCATTTTGCAACTTCCACATTCTTCCATGTCCTTTTGTCTATGTTGTCACTACCTGCTCACTCACTCACTAACTAGGTTTCACCCTCTTAGAGACCTCCTTCCCCTCCCTGCTGCTTTACAAGGTCTAGTCTACTTTTCAGTTCCAATGAAACATCTTCAACTGTTTCTTTTCCCACAGAAGAAAATCAACCTTTTATTTAGATACTGGAACCATATTACAATATGCACTTCTTTAAGTCTTTTAAATTTGTAAAAGAGTTTGTCAATGAAGTTAGCAACTAAAATAAGACACCAGGTTACAGGAAGCTTTGGTTAGCAATGTAAACTTTGGTCAGGTTTTGGCAAGTTTTATGGAGAGAATTGGAAGAGAGAGAGAGACAGGTTTAAAATAATTCAGAATTCAATGCCTATGCAGCCAAAGACCTGCTGATAATGAAGTGATGAAAATTATGTGAGAAGTGGAGAAATTTCAATAGATTGCAAGTTAAAGGGACCATGAAATGGATTCATTTGCACCCTGGCATTCCAGTTTAATAAACTATTTTAGGATGTAACCAATAAAGGTTTCAACTTGGCACACTGTTCATTCCTATTTCAAGACACCTTTAACTCCATTCTACACTCTTAACTTCAGGAATTGCTGTGTAGGTGACTAATGGGCATTCATAGCAAACGGAAGCCACTGGGCCAAACAGTGAGACATTGTTTAGTATGAGGATCAGCAATATAAGTCACAGCTATTAAAAACTCTTTCAAGCTTTACCTTCCATGTTAGGTACACTCTTAGAACTTTACCCAACTAGTTTCATATCCAATGGCAAAGTTCTTTAGAGTCTCTCTGATGCAAGTCATACTAAGGGAAGTCCAAAATCTTAAATCTGAAACCACTTACGCAAAGCTTTCCACAGAATTATTTAACTAGGGATGAGAAATAATAATTGTAAAGGAGAAGTCATACTTTTGTGCAGGAGTTTAAGAAATGACCTGACACTGGTGCACCTCAGGGGTGTGTGCTTAGCCCACTGCTCTACTCTCTACATATACATGACAGTGTGGCTATTCAGGAACAGCTTCTTCCCCTCTGCCATCCAATTCCTAAATGGACATTGAATCCTTGGACACTACCTCACTTTTTTACAAAAATATACAGCATTTCTGTTTTTGCACATTTTTAAAAATCTATTCAATATTTGTAATTGACTTGCTTGTTTATTTATTATTATTATTTTTTTCTCTCTGCTAGGCTTATGTATTGCATTGAACTACTGCTGCTAAGTCAACAAATTTCACATCACATGCCGGTGATAATAAACCTGATTCTGACAAGAAATTCTAGACAATGAAGCATTGAGAAGCCTTTTACAACTTTAGGATGTTCCCAAATATCTTACAGCTGGTGAAATAATTCTGGAATGGTCGCTCCTTGCAATATAGTTCACATCAATAAGAACAACTTTAATACAGTATGGTATTGAAAATTTGTTGAATCAGTGTATTTTAAAAAAATAAACAACTTCAAGTATAAAGGACTATTGGGGAAAAACTTGAAGTTATGGGATATGAACTTGATATCAGTGGCATATATCTGTCTTATAATATTCTACATATTTTCTTATCTTAAAACACCACAATCTGAGCAGCACTAATATCTCACTAAGATTCACAGATATCATTCCCAGTCAAACATCTAGTTGAGTATTTATGTATAACCAATCTTAGTTTTTGAGGAAGTTATCAGGAAAGTTGATGAAGCAAAGGCAATGGAACTTTAACAAGGCCTTTGACAAGGTCCCACATGGGAGATTAGTCAAAAAGGTTCAGAGATAGTAAATTGGATTAAACATTGTCTTTGTGGGAGAAGCCAAAGAGTGCTAGAAGCCTCTCTGAATAGAACGATCTGGATGATACTGTGGTAAATCGTATCAGCAAATTTGCAGTTGATACCAAGATGAAGGCACGATGCAGTAGACAGCAAAGAAGGCTGTCAAAGTTTGAAGCGGGCTTTGGACCAGCTGAGAAAACAGGTTGAAAAATAGCAGAAGGAAATTAATGCAGACAAGTGTGAAGTGTTGCACTTTGTAGGACAAACCAGGGTAGTACTTACTCGGTGAATGGTAGGGCACTGCTGTGTGAGATAAAACAGAGGGATCTGGGAATACAACTTGAAAGCTTTCACATATTGGCATTCACAAATGAAAGACCTGAGTACAGGAGTTGAGATGTTGAAGTTGCACAAGACATTAGTGAGGCTTAATTTGGACTATTATGTCCAGTTCTGGTCATTTACCTACAGGAAAATAGTCAATAAGATTGAAAGAATACAGAGAAAATTTTCAAGGATGTTGCTGGGACTTGAGGCACTGAGTTACAGGGAAAGGCTGATTAGGTTAGGACTTTATTCCCTGAAGCGGAGAAGAATGAGGGTAGATTTGATAGTGGCAGACAAAATCATATGGGGTTTAGATAGGGTAAATGTAAGCAGGCTTTTTTCCTTTGAGACTGGATGAGACTAGAACTAGAGGTCATGAGTTAAGGGTGAAAGGTGAAATGTTTAAGCTGAACATGAGGAGGAACTTCTTCAGTCAGAGTGTGGAATGAGCAACCAGCAGGTTCGATTACATTTAAGAGAAATTTGGATAGGTACATGATGGGAGGGGTATGGAAGGCTATGGTCCGGGTGCAGGTTAGATAGAATATTACAGGTTTCCCCTGCTTACCGACGGTAGACCATTCCTATGAAACTGTTTGTAAGCCGAAATGTCATAAAGCGAAGAAGCAATTACCATTAATTGATATGGGAAAAAAATTTTGAGCATTCCCGGATCCAAAAAATAACCTACTAAATCAAACCAAATAAACACATAAGACCCAAAATAACACTAACATATAGTAAAAGCAGGAATGATATGATAAATATACAGCCTATATAAAGTAGAAATATTTTATGTACGGTGTAGTTTCACTTGTCAAAATCGGGAAGACAGTGAGCTGAAATTGATTTGGAGAGAAAAAAATAGGCATGTACACGCGTGCGCACACAACTGCACGCACAAGGCTTCACAGTCATGGTAGTCTTTCTCGGGGTATACACATGTATAAAGCGAGCATCTTTTTTTCGTAAAAGCGAAAATCCTCTTTGGTTAGCGAAAACAGGTACTAATGTAGGTCTTTCACAACAGCAAGCTGTCGTAAAGCGAAAGTTCAAAAAACGGGGGCCACCTGTATTTCGGTGTGGACTAGATCGGCCTAAGAGCCTACATCTGTGCTGTAGTGCTCTACAAAAGGCTTAGCGTAATCTAACATGTCATTTTGATGCGGTAAATTACGCTACTGCACTTTCCGTCAAGATGATAGGTCTCTCTGCTCCCTCAAGAAGGCATTAAAGGGTGATGAGCATTTCATTTAATACTATAGTGACTACATTTCAAAAATACTTTACGGGATATTAAACATTTGGGTACGAGGATGTGCAAGGCAATTTTTTTCCACATCTCTCCACCCACAACCCATGACACACCTGATTAAAATTGAGTAATCCAGAAAATTTAATCCTAATTTCAAAAGCTGTCTGGATGCTAATGACATGACTAACAATGGTCAAAGGCACACTAAGCAGGTCAACATAAAAACCTTTTATAAAAATTAACCTTGCACTGCGTTGATTATTCCTAAGCAGTTTTTAAACACTTCCATATTAGTGCTTCCAGCCCCAATTCTGGGAACCACTAGCATTACTAAATTAATTGATCAACCAATGCCTTATTAGTATTTTATTTTAAATTACAGAACTGCAACATCAGCTTTGCTGTCAGACAAAACCTTCCTGAATCCTCAAAAAGTCCAATCACTTTCTTGTACTTAATATTATTCATCTAACCTGCCAATTTTGCCTCTTTTTCACCAGACTTCAGAAAACACATTGATTGCCAGGAAATATTATTTTGAAAATCTAAGGCCCATGGCATCCTACAGCACAGCTAAACCAACCAAGTTCCTGCCAACTATCAGGCATCCATTTAACTCATCCTACACTATTTTATACAAATCCTAAACATTTATTCCGCATTCCCATCAACTTCCAACAGAATTCTACCAAATTAGAGATCAGTTAACCAACCAACTACATATTTTGGGATGTCTGATGCATCAGGGTGGCTGGTCACCATGCTATAGAAAGCATGTCATCAAACTGCAGAGAGTGCAAAAAGAGATATGAGGACATTACTGGGACTGAAGAGTTGAAATTTTAAGGAGAGACTGGGACTTGGGACTTTTTCCCCCCGGAGCATAGGAGACTGAAAGGTAGTGTTAGAGGTTTATAAAGTCAATAAGACGAACAGCCACACTGTTCTCCTTACGGTAGAGGAAACAAATGTTTGAAGGTAGATGTTTAAAGTAGGGTGAGTAGTTAAAAGACTTGAGGGGGGAAACTCTTCTCGCACAGAGAATGAGTTACCCGAGGAAATGGTGGAGCCAGGCACAATTATGATGTTTAAAGGGCACCTCGACAGAAAAGATTTAGAGAGATATGAGCCAAACGAGGGTCAATTGGACTTGCTGAATTAGGCAAATTAGTTAACAGGAATGAGTTGGACCAAAGGGCCTGTTTCCATGTTTTATTATCTATGACTCTAAAACAAAGACAGATGAAACAAAATTAGATTACTCAAACAGTAATATATCTTTGTAAATCTCATGACTGTGGGAGAGGCCCAATTAACAAATATATAGGTACAGATCAATAAGTGTTTAGATGTTAAGGGAATTGTGGGCTGGGGGATTAGTACAGCAAACTGGCACTGAGGTAAAAGATCTGCCAAGATATTATGCATAGTGGAATAAGCATGGGGGGGGGGGGTGCTGAATATTCTGATGGAATAACACACAAGCCATGCAGAAGGACAGTAGATTTTAGTGAATGAGATTAGGTTTTACAATCATTAGTACTTTCAATGTTTTCATTACCAAGTCTAGTTTTCTTTAATAATTTTTCACATACTTGTGTATTTTGTCTTTTCTGGATCCTCACACTGTGATCCAAATGCAAAACATAGAGAGCTACTCACAAACCATCATTTATGTATACATCTCATTATTGAAACATGTTTAGTTATTAATCTGTCCCGCTACTTAAATAACTTAAACACTTCTAGTTTCCACTGTACTTTCAACTACAGTTCCTTTATAACAAACAAGGGAAATCCCCCCCCCCTTAGATATTACTCACAAAATTGAGTACCATTGAGACATTTAACTCCTAACTTGGTCCACTCCTTTCATTTCATTTCTCAAGCACTTCTTGTGAAGTTCCAATAACAGCAATTTCGTGCACGTTGAACGAATTAGCCTCAAGGTCAAAACCTAAAGTAATTAATTCCCCTCACTTTGCTTTGCTCCCAAGGCAAAACCGCGAATGAAGTCAGAATACAACACAGGTTTCTGGACTGTGGTTCAAGAAAAAATTATGTTTTTGCTAATGCGTTAACTGACTATGATGTATATTCAAGGAAACGAAGAATCTACTCATTAGGAGTTCTCTGTTTTGCCTCAGGTAACATTCCTCTTAATTGTATGCCTGGCCCTAGGGGCCTAAGATTTGAATAGATCATCCAAGCTTGCCCTTCAGCACAACACTCAGCAAGTATTTTATAACAGCAATTTTGTAAAATTTGATATAGAATAATTCAAGCAACAAATTATTGGGTCTCTTTTTCCCTAGCACAAGAGGCTAAATGGTCTACTTTCTATTCTGAGCTGGAAAAAAGATACCTACCTGTTCATTGGCCAATATTTATTTCTCAACCAACATACCATTGCTGTGTGCAAAGTTACTGTAATTTTCTACACTATGAAAAGAATTGACCCACTTACAGTGGGTTGGAATGTCCCGAGTTTGTGAAAGGCACTAAATGATTCCCTCCCTGGGAAAAAAGTATAATTTTCTATGAAACTATCTCACATGCTAGAGAAGCATTCATAATATGTCAACAAACAGACTTACAGCTTCAACTATATTCCATTCAGATTCCTATTTATTTGACTTAACAAAAAGCATTCCCCAATAATGATAAACTGAGCAGCAATGTGATGACAATAAATTGCTATTCACCATTAGTGAACTTGTTAGCCAGTCAGCTTGACAAACAGAATAAATGTTTGGTTCATAATTATTATGCTTTAATTAAAATCCATTTCAGGAATGCTGAGTAGCAAACGAGTGCAGTTTGAGTAATTATGTGACAGATGACAATGAAACTGCACTGAAGCCAAATCACAGAAACCAGGCCATTTCTCTCTTCCTCTATGCCTCATCTTCTTGACCTCGTCATTTAATACAGTGACACAGATATGCTTTGGAAAATGTGTATTAATTACCTTTGTAAAATAATTCATTTTAAATAGCTAGTAACAGTATTTCAGCCAAGGATTATTATGGTCTTCAGTGTCACTTCAAATTGACAATCTGTTTAACCATACTTTACGATCAGGTCAGGCAGACTCAAGAATTAAATAAAAGAGATGCACCAAACAAGTTTACTTAAATATTCAGATCATCTTTGTCACACTATACAAAACCTAGGCAGTATTACAAGCAGGGATATGCATGTCATGGTCCACTTAGAAAGAGTAGTCTCTCTGAACAAACGCGAGAAAGGTCGTGAAAAAAGACTGGATCTCACACAAACTCCCCATTCAGAGCTGGCCTGTATTTGCATGAGCTCACCCCACATCACATGACCTCATCTCCAGAGAGTCTCCCATCTAATGTGGCTTTAACTTACCTAGCCCACATCCTTTAGGAACAGACCACCTTACATCAGGTCATGTGGACCACACAGAAACTAGGAAATACCCAACCAGTAAGGATTCAGGCAAGTCACACAACTTATAAAGCAGACATGTTTAGAAACTGAGATTCTATACAGTTTGTTAACTTTGTAGCTGATATTAATGTCTCAATGATAAATCAACAACAACTGGAATCTGTGCTCCCAAATACCTTCTCACTACCTATTTAAGAACTAACACTTTCATGCACTACTTTCCAAGTATTTCAGTATACTCAAATTAACCCACACCTGGTATAGAACTTGGACGGTGATGACTAGTCCTCCATGCAATCTCTTGCTATCTCTCTTTTACTGACTATAGAAACTGATGAGAAAGATCTCAAAATGTTTTGGCACCTCAAACTCAAATCATGAAAATAATGAGAAAGAACAAGAATGAATGCAAGTTACCAATATAGAAGGAATGGAGAGCAATAAAAGGAGAATAGCTAAGAGACAGCGCCTGTGTGAGAGTAAACACAAGATGAACTTGTTCAGGGATTCCTGACCTTGAATTAGCCAAAGTGCTTAATATCAAATTGTGGTTTTGGAACAAAGAGTTTGCAAAAGCAAGCTCCCACAAATTACAGCAACAAATAAACTGCTGGAGGAACTCAGCAGGTTGAATAGTAACTGTGGGAGGAAAAGAATTATCAATGCTTCGGATAAACTATGCAGAGTTTTGACCTAAAAATTTTTACAATTCCTTTTCTCCCACAGATGTTGTTGAACCCACTGAGCTCCTCCAGCAGCTTTTTTGTTGCTCCACATTCCAGCATCTGCAACCTTTAGTGTCTCTTTCAAACTGCAATAACATTTAGATAATTTTTAATGTTGTCTGTAGGCTATTATGAAGATAATAGATGCAAAACATTAACTCCTTTCTTTCTCCACAGATACTGAGTAACCTGCTGAATATTTTCAGTACTTGCCATTTTATTTTGATTTCTCACACCTCTCATATATTGCTGTTGCATTTGTGATGCAGACATACATTTACCCCCACTTAAAGCATCTGGGGAATTTTACATCAGTTTACAGAAAGCAAAGTAAATTCTTTTAATCCATTTATTCTTCTGAGTTCGAGATATCACTGGCAAGATTAGCATTTAACTACAGTCTTTTAAGTGCCACTGAGAAGATGGCAGTGAGCTGTCACCTTGAGCATCTGCAGTTCTTTTTGTCAACGTGCTCCTACAGTACCATTGCGGAAGGAGTTTAAGGATTTGGAATCCATACTGAAGCGCCAGCAACACAGTTCCAAGTCAGTTTGATGTGCGTCTTGGATGGAAACCTGCAGGAGGTAGTGTTCCTATACACCCACTGTGCACATCAATCTTGAAAGTAGAGGTTGCAGGTTATTATAATATCCTGAGCAAGCAACTAAAATGGCAAATGCAGCAGCCACTATGCACAACTGGAGGATGGAATGACTGTTAAGGATGACAAGCAAGCAGGCTTTGTCCTGGTTGGCAATGAACTTCTTTCGAACTGATGAAGTGATACACATCAAGGCAAATGCAGAGTATTCCTGATCAAAAAGCCACAGAAGCTAGGCCTCTGTACCTTCTTCTGCAACTGGATCCTCGACTTCATAACCGGAAGACCATAATCTGTGCGGATCAGAAGTAACATCTTCACCTTGCTGACAATCAACGGCAGTGCATCACAGGGTTTTGTGCTTAGCCCACTGCTCTACTCTCTCTACAACCATGACTGTGTGGCTAGGCATAGCTCAAATGCTATCTATAAATTTGCTGATGATACAACTACTGTTGGCAGAATTTCAGATGGTAACGAAAGGGTGCACAGGAGCAAGATACACCAGTTAGTTGAGTGGTGTTGCAGCACCATGATGTTGCACTCATCGTCAGCAAAACCAAAGAACTGATTGTAGAATTCAGGAAGGGCAAAACGAAGGAACACAAACCAATCCTCATAGAAGAATCAGAAGTGGAGAGAGTGAGCAATTTCAAGTTCCTGGGTGTCAATATCTCTGAGGACCTAATCTAGACAGAACATAATGATGCAGCTATAAAGGCAAGACACTGGCTATATTTCATTAGGAGTTTGAGATTTGGTTTGTCAATTAAAACATTCAAAAACCTCTACAAATGTACCATGAAGAGTATTCCAACTGGCTCCCTCACTGTCTGATGTAGGGAGGGCTGATGCACAAGATCAAGTTGCAAAAACTTGTAAAATTAGTCAGATCCATCATGCATACCAGCCTCGCAGTATCTAAAACATTTTCAAGGAGCAGTGCCTTAGGAAGGCAGCATACATCATTAAGGATCCCCACCACCAAGGACATGCCCTCTTCACACTGTTACCATCGGGAAGGAGGTACAGAAGCCTGAAGGCACACACTCAGTGATTCAGGAACAGCTTCTTCCCCTCTATCATCTGAGTTTTAAATGGCATCATTTATTTCTGGGTTTTTTTGCATGACTTATTTTAACTACTTAATAGACATATATATCCTAAATGCAACAACATTTTTCTCTATATTTATCAGTATTTCATCGTACTACTGCTGGAAAGTTAACAAATTTCATGACATATGCAAGCAATATTAAATCTGATTCTGCTTCTATTTATATCCTGATGTGTCTTGTAAATTGTGGGATGCTCATAAGATGTCAGGAGTTGAGTCACTCAGGCATGATACACAGCCTCTGACTCGTTCTTATGGTCACTGAATTTGCCATTGGTCCCGTTGGGCTTCTAGATCATGGCAACCACCCCAGGATATTCAACATCAAGGATAGAGGTTAAACTCTCCTATATAGGGATGATCATATAACAGAAATGCTTACTGACATTTATCTACCCCAGAGGAATGTTAAAACATTACAGGATGGGTTACAACTTGATCATTGTGCAAATCACTGAATACCCTTACCTTAGATTCAATGATGGAAGGAAAGTTACTGATGAAGTAGCTCTAGATTTATATGGATTTAGAACACTATCCTGAGCAGCCCTGCAATCATGTCTTGACCCCCAACAACTCTAACCACCTTCCGTTAGAGGGAGCACTATTTTCTTTGATGCCCATTGATTTCAGTTTACCAGGGCATGTTAATGCTACTCTGACAAATGCTGCCTTGATGTTCAGAGCAGGCACAGTCACCTACCTTCAGGAAATCTCCTTTGGACCAAGGGTGTGATGGGATCTGGAACTGAGTATTTCTGGTAAAAACCCAACTGAGCCAGTTAACGGGGAGATGTGCCCAAATGAAGAGAGTGTCGTTGACAGTGCTACCAGTTTGCTGACGAATAAGAATAAATCAAATAGGTGGTAATAGGATGGATTGGATTTTTGCATCTTTTGAGGACAGGATGCATCAGGGCAAATGTTACACATTGACAGGTTGGTGTCAGTGTTTAGGTATGTCAGAACAGTTAAGTTGTAGGGCACAGATCTTCAGACAGCAGTTGAGATGCTGCTGGTCGCACAGCCTCTACTGGATCTAGTATTTAATATTAGCAAGAGAATCAGAGGATTTTTACAACAGGTTTGTGAAATGCCACCCAGTCTAATCCCAATTTCTAAACCATATTCACAGAACTGTATGCCGAGGTTCCTCAACAACAAATCCTGGTACTTTTTGAAATCTGTTGTTTCAATTGTGACAATAAAATTATTGGACTGTCAAAAAAACCTATTTGATCCACTGATGTCCTTCCTTAAGGAAGGAACTACAAGACTGTACAAAATTCTTACACACAAATATATTTTATATGTATTGCACTGTACTACTGCTGTAAGACAAAATTCATGGCACGTGAGTGATAATAAACCTGATTCTGATATGGGTCTCTGTTGTGGACTAAGAGTGGGAAGGGGGCAGGGAGAGGGGAATCATAGTTGGGAAAAAGGGAAGGGAGAGAGGAGGGAGTGAGAAGGATGAGACAGACATTCTGTAATTCCAAACCAATTGGTTGGAATCAAATGCCCTTGCCTGGTGTCTCAGGACTGGGTGTGTCTGTACCAAACCACCCCTTGCCCCTGGCACTCCTTCTCTGCCACCTGTCCCACCTCTCCCGTGGTTCTTCACCATTCCCAACATGCTTAGCTCCCGCCAGATTTACAAGCTTGCTCTCCACATATACACATACATATACACATATACTTAAGACTTTTGCACAGTTCTGTATATCACTTTAATCCAGTATGGCACATATACAACTTGAGGTCCACATCTCTTAGCTACCATCTGAAATGTCACCGTAAGTTGCTCTGTGAAATGGCAATCAAGAATGGAAATAAAAGTACCAAGCATCAGGTATATGATTATGGTATCTCAGTTCTTGATCATAATGAAGCTACCGGAGGTGGCTTCATGTTCCGCCAGATCCTCCCTCACTCCCACCACTGCTAAGATAATGCCTAGAAATCAATTACAATTCAGTACTGACGGATGAAACCCTGAGGAATGGGTTTCTCTTCTGTTCTTGCCAGCTGGGGATGGCCATAGCATTGAAGGGAAAGCAAACATGTACTCAGCTAAGAAAAACAATCAGCTTTGTACCAGAAAACTGCAAGTTTCTCCTTTATGCACTCATCTGTAAGGTCAGTATCTAAAATAAAAGAAAAATTTAAACCTTGTGATTTAAACTTTCAGTACTTCAAAGTATATGTAATGCTTCCACACCAAAACAACATTACATCAATCATGCCAATTTCATCATTACTCAAACTAAGAAAGAAACTAACAGGCTACAAGTCTACAAGGAGTTTTACACAGACCAATCACAGAGCTCATCTCTCAAATATTGGTTGCACAGGAATTCTAGTTATCCTAATACAACATAGTTTTTAAAACTATAGTGTGTCCCCGGGTTACGAACGAGTTCCGTTCCCGAGTCCGTCTTTAAGTCGGATTTGTACATACACAACATTGTGGGCCGAAGGGCCTGTAATGTGCTGTAGATTTCTATGTTCTATGTAATTCAGAACAGGTACATCTGGTATTACTTAGCGTCAGTCAGTCAAACGTTTGTCTTAGTAGAAAGTATATATTTTACCTTTCTATGCATATAAAACACTTCAGAAATGTATGTATTTCAATAATTAAACCACTGCGTTGCTTAGTAATAATTGTAGCTTTCATCGGGGCAGGGCCTTTCGCATGCTCCATTATTCTTACTTTATCCTTTAAAATTGTTCCAATCGTTGACTGACTGTAGCCTAATGCTGTTCCAATGACCGATGGCCTTTCACCTCTTTCCAATTGCTTTATTATTTCCACTTTATTTTCAATTGCGATTGTTTTCTGTCAACGGAACAGAAACACTGTGGATTCAGCAGCAGCCATGGGTGGCGGGTCCCGAACTCCCCCGGGTCCTGAAGTCCTCCCACACTGAGACAGATTAAATGGGACAAGTGGGGGTGGTGCTGACTGGAAAAGGAGGTCAGGGTGAATCTTGCTAAGAAAAATTTACGCCAAATACAAAGTTACACAATCAACAGTGTTAACGGCAACGTGATCCGACTTAAAATGGCAGATGGTGTTCTTCTTCCTCGAGCTGACGAATTTTTAATATAATAGGCTTTATGACAGGCTGCTTGCAAGTACGAGTTGTTCGTAAGTCAGACGTTCGTAACCCGGGGACACCCTCTATGCCTACATGTTTCTTTTAAGGAAATGAAGTATGTTTTAAAGAAAATGACTACAATTTATTAACATCTCAAAGAACAGGACAAATTCTGTAAGTAAGAATTGCTTACCAGGCAATTTACACCACTCACTTTAGCCTTGTCTCCATCTGGCCATTCGAAAACCCCAGAAGGTAGCACTCTTGCCTCATACAGATTTGCAGTGAAGTAGAATACCATCAACCCAAACAGCGAAATATTTCATTGATTGTTAAGGGTTTTAAAGTTGAGATAGATGCAACAGAATCTGACATATTTTCTGTCCTAGCCAGGAGACAGCTAGTCAGGACAAAAAAGGTCAACTTTGGATGGCAATCAACACACCTATCTAGTGTTTACTGAACACAAACCATAACATAAACTGGAATGTATTATTTCAGCACTCTGAGCAACCTCTAAATAAACTCCAGACGACATGAACTGCAAAATTCACAGCTAACAATTACCATAAAAGTCACCAGAAAGTTGCAACAATAACTAAAAACAAAACATGTGACAACCTTTTTTCCCCCCAAAAAATCAAACTTTCAGCATCTCTCTCATACATATTTGTACTTTAGAACATAATCTGTAATGCATCACCTAGCAGCTATGCACTCAATAGCATGGTGCTGCATAACAGTGAAACTCCAGATAGACAACCACTTCAAGAATAATTCATCATATTAACTTTGTAAATCTCTTTAGTTCACCTGACATCAAATCCACACAATATGAATCAGGCTGCAAACCATCCTTAAAAACTTGCTCAAACTCCAATCAAAGTAAAAGCACAACAAATACTCAGTACAAAAATAAGCAGTCAGCTAAAATAAGTGAAGTGGGATAATGTTGTATTAATTAAATTAGCAGAGATAATGGCATGCATAGCAACACATCACTACAGTACATATATCTTTATAAAGTATAAATAATTAATCAGCTGGAATCTGAGAATACACTTAAATCTCTGAACTCAGCTCAACAGCTCTCCTGTCTTGTAGGTGTAAACCATTCTAGAGTACACACCACTGGTGCCAACAACTCTCCTGTATCTTATTTAAATGGTTTTTGTCCTGAAACTGTGTAATATAATATACCCCTCTCAATTTACAACCTTTTAATTTGAATTCAGCCAAGAAAAACACCTTGCAGTGTTATTATTCAATTCAATGTTTTGAGACAAAAACAACTGCCACCAACAGATTATTCAACTGATATACTTGCAGCATCACCGTGTGTTCATGAGAACCAATTCAGCTCACAGCTGAAGCAAAAGACTGAGACAGTTGAGTAAAAGTTGGATAGAAGTCTTTGACAAAACTTCAATAACTTCATCCAAAAACAAGTCACTGGAGTCAATCAACTGATTTTGTTCTTCTGGCATCTCTATGATGGTGGGTCAAAATAAATTTTAGCAACAGGGTAGCAGAAATTGACTGAGTGACAAAACCTGGAACCTGCCTCATCTTACTCACTTTGTATCAGAAAAGGTGCAAAGAATAATGTTAGGCCATAAAATTAAACTTACATTTGCAAACCCCTAATCACATCCTCAGGATATTCCAAAAACACTAACCATCCCATCATGTTCCAAGAACATCCATTATTATGTGGGCAGGACAGCACAGCACAAAACAAATGAAAGAGCCATTAGTCTACTTTTGGTGATCTTGCTGAAGGAGAAATGCTTTATCAGGACCTATTACTCACTACAGCAAGTCTCATTCTTATGGACACCTGAACTACAGTAGTTTAGTTGTTCATCTGGATAGCCCAATTTCCAAACAAAAAACATTGGAGTAACAGAAGACCTTTTGTATCTTAATTTTTAGCACAAACCTTCATTACTTTTTTCCACAGATGCATGGTATTTTCAGATATCCTCTATTTCCCACTACAAAAACAAACATTTCAGTCCTTAAAATTTTCTCGTTTCATCGCAAGAGAAATGCATTTGTTTAACCATGAAATTTTGTGGCTTCACACAAACAGAATTAGTGATCAAAGCTGAAATGAAACTGGTATTTATAATTTATATGTGACCAACAGAAATGGAGGTAATTGGACAAAACAAGAAAGGGGATGTGCAATTAGAAACATTGTCCTAGAGGATGACAACAAAACTGGTCTGATTCTAGGTTGTAACTTCCACAAACTAATGGAACAGATTGTTATTTGTTGTACCTTCCACTGATTTTTCAACAAGCACATCATCATTTCTAATGAATTCCATGATTAAGTTGGTCACATTATCAGCACGTGGATGACATCTTCAAAACTAATGTCTCCTTTTAATCATCTCTATTTTGTTCTGTAGCAGTAGCATGTAAAAACATTTATTCATTGTAAAATAGCACCAAGTATTACAGAACAGACTGATAGACAACATTAAGCATTTGCCCCTAGGCAATCATGTTGAAGTTGTTGTAGGGATATTTTGATTTCAGTATCTTTTGCAAATGATTTTAATTGATTATAACTGATTATACAGGCTTCAGGATATGCTTTACACTTGGGGAAAATTAATCATTTTGTCTATTCTACAAACATCCTGCAGATTCTACACCAGGGTATAATGCAAACAAATACAATGCCTGACAATGGTTCTGGAAATCCAGCAAACTTGGAGCAAACAGCAACATGGCACTCACTGCAATCCTCACAGTACAGTTTATCTCAGGTGCACAGTAGAAATATCTACTGCCAAATATTCAAGTTAAACTGAAATCAGTGCCTAATTCTCATCTCCTACAATGCTAAATAAAGTGGCAGCAGTCCATTTCAAATTTATTCTCCCTATCAACTTCCAAAATTTCAACTGATATTATCTTGATTACTGACCTTTAACACTCACAATTAATGTCTTGTCCTGATCAATAAAGTTTACAAATTGTCACAGATTACACAAGGGCAGTGCAGTGGAATATTTATAGATGGTCTACAATATTCTTTTAGTTTTTATTCTCATCCAGTATGTGTTAAGAGGAAGCTGAGATACGTGAAGCCTCACAATTGGCCTGATGTGCTACAGGCTTAGGAACAAGGTCAGTTATAGTAAACCTCCAATAATCTGCTAGTTATTTGGCAATCCTGATCACCTAAATGTGAATTAAAAGTGTAAATAAAAATTGCAGATGCGGTAAATCGAAACAAGACAGAAAATGCTAGAAGTACTTAGCATGACAGGCTGCATCTGAGGGAAGAAAAACAGTCAACAATTCAGATCCTTTGAAGGTTTATTACTGTATATAGTTTTTTTGGTAATTGATCACAACTCTGGGCCCACCCTTCCAAGGAAAGATCGAATCAGACTGTAACATTCTTTATCACTAGGATGACAACATGAAATTAAAGTAGTAAAAACCCCCAAAGATGAATCAATACTTGAAGTGATGGGTCATGCATCTAAGGCAAGAAAAAACATTAAAAGGATGATCTTACAGAATTCACAAAGTGTAATTCACAAGTGATTACACAATATATACGACCCTAAAATCTTGTGAACTATGAACCTTATTTCTTTGATTATGGGAGAGTTAAAATATTAGATGAGCTGCACATCACTGAGCATTAAAGTGCTTACTCCATTTTTTTGGAAAGCATTTTGACATTAGGAACTCACTGAAACCAACCCAGAATCACATCATCTTCCCCAACACACAGTACACCAGACTACTTCTACTTCAAAATGTCAGCCTGTCATTGGTACCGAATAAGAAACCACTTCAAGCAAATTAAACATCCTGCAGCAGCTCTCTTCTGATTCAGGCTACAGATCCCACACTTTTCTAAAAGATGCTGGTTAAATCACTGCCCTTATTCATGATTCCATTCATGTTAATTACCTGAGATTTGAAAAGTCAGTCCCAGGCCACCAAATACACACAAAGTGGTTTAATCTCAGGATTTCTAGCAGCAAGTATGGAAGTAGAGAACAGGTTAACACCACTTCTAGAAAAAACAAATTCTCAACTTCCTGTTATGTTAAAACTGACTTGTTCATTATACAATTTCAGCTCAAACTGGAGCTAATTTCACACAATGTCCAGCTGAGCAAATGATTAAAAAGCAGTGGACAGTTTACATGATACTACTTAGAGATACAGCATAGTAATGGACCCTTCTGGTTCAACAAACCAATGCCACTCAATTACACCTGTGTGACCAATTAACCTACTAACCCGTACATCTTTGGAAACTCACATGGTTACGGGAAGAACATACAAACTCTTTACAGATAACGTATGCAAATTGAATCCAGGTCATTGGTGATGCTCTAACTGCTATGCTACAAATTGGATTCTGCCACCCTTTTACAGAAAGGCACATCTTCCTTCTTCCCCACCCTAAACATTCTGATAAATTTAAAATAATTTTAAATTGAAGTCCATTGCATTCCACTATGGAACTCCATTAAATATGTTTCTCCTTTCAAACCATTGGGGCACCTTGAATGCTTTTTAAACTATCACATATAGTCATTATTCCTCCTGCTTAAAACATTCTCAGCTATCATTTTTACTGAAGTCCTCCCTGTTACTCGTCTACACCTGTTCTATAATACAGGAAATACACTCACTTTTTAAAAAGCCTTCACAGTTCGCAGTGAACACCATTCCTTCACCCATATTTTCCCCTCAATTCCAGAAGATGTCTTTCACCCTGCACTCCACTAACTCACATTAAATGGAATTTTCAGAACTGAAATTGTAGATTTTTTTTCCTAACTATGTGTAGTAAGGTTTGCAAAACCAAAACAAATAAATAGAAGGAAGTTTCAATGCACAAACAAATGGCAAAGTAGGCCTGCAAAACAAAATGGTACACTTTCCACTTTTGTGCCTCTCCATCACTATTTAAATTTCTCTGCTATCCTCAGGCTTCCTATATTGTTCTGCTGAATTCCCTGGCTGCTAGTCTTCCATAACATTACCTTCAATATTCTGGACTTCAAAAATATCTGTCCCTTTTAAATTTACAACATTGCCAGATTGTTAAACACCCACAAGTTCCATTCAAATCCTGTTTACTAGATAGTCACTCTTCTACACACGACTAATTTTTTTTAAACTCTGAAGAAGTTGCTCCCTCTCCAAATGTATTTAAAATTCACCCGCCGCACTGCTTCAAGTTTAAAAATCTCTCAAAACATGGATAATAGCTTTTTTTGCATAAACATACTTCTCATTTAAATCCTTTAGTTATAGCATGGCTCTAACAACCCCATCTTGCTTTTTTAATGTTCCCACCCACATCAAGTGACAGAGTCTATTACCTATCTTCTCAAAGCCAATAATCGCAACAGTAAATATATGCATTAGGCTATCACTTTGATTTGCCACTGCTAGACCTGGTTTCAGCACCTCAAATACTATTAACTTTCTTTGCTTCCAATTACAAGAAACATGGGAGAAAGAAAAATGCTTTTCTCCAATCCCCGATCCCCTTCTGATTTCCACCCAACAATCTTGCAGTTTCATCAAATTAGGTCAAGTAAATACTTGTATACTCCAGGTCTTTTCAACATTATTTTTGTCCCTTATATTCCTGTCATCATGGAACCTTCCTCTTTACCACCATAATATCCTCTCCTAGAACTAAATACTCCTCCCTCAATTTACTGTACTGCTCCATATAATCCACATTGAAGCAACTTTACAGATTTAGAGGATTAAAAAAGGAACTTTACAACTTAAGTCTTTGACCAAATAAACAGTCACATGATCATCTTCCCATCAATGGCTCACGCACATCTTAGCTCCTTTCATTTTCCCTTTTCTGCAACCCTAGTCCCAAATTGGTTTATTTCTGCCCACTCCATTTCTTCGTCTACCTTCCATCTCACTAGATCTTATATTTCCCTTTCCCCTTTCTATTCCACTCCATTATAATTTTTTCTCTTGTTTGTGCCAGTTCTTTTGAGGAAGAAGCTTGCAGATGATTTGAACAAGTATGGTGGCGGCAGTGATTAAGTTGCCGGGGCGGGGGAGGAGAGTGGTCTATCGATCTACAGACCAGAGTGCAAATCACATCCCAGAAGCTGTGGATTTAGTTAATAAACTGAAATCAGTCAACCATTTTTATATTGCTTCTGTGCAACTCCAGACCCATAGAAATGGTCCAGCAAATCTGTTTGGAAGCAAACATGCAAAACTGCTCTCTGTCAGTAAAGCCCACATACCAGAAAGCTGTTGTGTTTGACAGTGAATATGAAAGATAAAGATGATTTGGTCAGTTGGCAGAAAGATGGAAAATAGAATTTAATCCACAGAAGGAAGGCAAAGCATTCAACAATAAATGGTTGGATAACAGGTTGAGTGTATAACACATTAAAGGAAGTTAGACAAGTCAAGAAGGTGGTTTTATTAGCTGACCAGAAGACTAAAATCATATAGGACCCTGGTCAGACCCTACTTGGGAGTGCTGTGCTCAGTTCTGGTCACCTCACTACATGAAGGATGTGTAAACTATAGAAAGGGTGCAGAGGAGATTTACAAGGATGTTGCCTGGATTGGCGAGCATGCCTTATGAGAATAGGTTGAGTGAACCAAGGCCTTTATTCCTTGGAGCGACATAGGATGAGAGGTGACCTGATAGAGGTGTATAAGATGACGAGAGGCATTGATCGTGTGGATAGTCAGAGGCTTTTTCCCAGGGCTGAAATGGCTAAAATGAGAGAACAGTTTTAAGGTGCTTAGAAGTCAGTGCAGAAGAGATGTCAGATGTAAGTTCTTTTATATACGCAGAGAGTGGTGAGTGTGTTGAATGGGCTGCTGGTCACGGTGGTTGGAGACGGATACAATAGGGTCTTTTAAGAGACTCTTGGATAGGCACATGGAGCTTAGAAAAGTAGAGGGCTATGAGTAACCCAAGGTCATTTCTAAAGTAAGTACATGTTCGGCACAGTATTCTGGGCCAAAGGGCCTGTATTGTGTGGTTTTCTATGTTTCTAGAATTATTAGGTTACAGCAAGCACTGCAAAGAGTTCATCTCATTACAAGGAAGGTGTAATTGTGCTGGAAAATGTTCAAAGAGATTGCTAGGACTCAACAATGGTAGCTACAAGGACAGATTGGATAAACCATAATTGTTCTCTTTAGAAAAGTGGAAATTTAGTGAACACTTCAATAAGGCATATAAAGTTATAAGTGGCTTAAATAGAGGATTTTTGTAAATCTCCACCCAGAGAGCAGTTAGAGTCTGGGATTTACTGCATACAAAAGAGATGGCAAAAACCTCTCTACCTTTATTTAAAAAGTACTTGGATGTGCAATTGAGGAGTTGTGACATATTGGGCAATTATGATAGAATTAGGCTAGATTGGACTTTTTCCCCCAATTGGTACCTTTTGTAGTCCAGATATTTTTGAATTATTCTGAGCCTATTGCTATTTTTTAAATTCCCCAATCCCTTTACACTTTGTATCATCTCTCCCAGCTTGCTCTACTCCACTTCTCATTCCATCTTCCTGACTGTAGCTCTCCTACATTTACTAACTCCAAGCATTTAATCTCTTGCCCTTTCTCTTTGGTTTCAGCTTTCTTCCTTCAACTTCCAAATCACTCATTTTTCTTCTCTTAACCCTCTCCTTTACTCCATCCTCCCATCACCTCTTGATTTTCAAATTCCACTTCTCCTTTTCAGCTTTATTCACTTCCCCCTTTCTCCAATAGTATTCCATCCCCTCTTCTATTTCATATTCAACATATTCTCCCCTCAATTCACCCTCACCTTTTTACTCATATTCCCTTCTTCCTTTTCAATCCCTTTAGAGCACTTTGGTTTTCTCTGCTCTATAATGTATTGAGTACAATCTCCATTATACTGGACGCCTTCTTTCCCTCTCTCTCATGCACTCATACCCTCTTTTCTCCAGAAATTCCCTCAAGTTGCCCATGAATTTTTTTGTTCTCTTCTTCACTATGCTACCCATCTATTTCTTTTTGGTAACCTGCAATTCCACCTCATCCCTCTTCTACTTCTTTAAAGTCAATACAACCTTTTGAACACCTCCCCTTCATTATTGTCTTATTTCTTTCTATAACTCCTTCCCAATTCACATCCTCTCCTCCCTGCCTTCTGAGCGCCACTTCCCCAATTTCTCTCTGGATTTTTCAATATCCCCTTCTGCCTTTCAGTCCCAACTATCACTCATTGTCTCATCTCCATTCCACCGAGTTTTCTCCCCACTATTTTACCTCATCGCCCTTCCCTCCTCAGCCTATCACTTCCTTCTACCCCGGGTTTCAGAAGATGGCGGGGGTCACGGCCGCCGCGGGTGAGAGGGAACGGTCTCGCTGCCCTTCCGCAGCCCCGGCCTCCGGTGCCGGGCTGGGACTCCTACAGCGGACGGCGGGCCGGCCTCCAGCCCCAGGCGTCCGCCTCCCGGCCTGCGAAGGCAACGGCGGTGGCGGCCGCCGCTCCTGAGGTAAACACGGGGCTCCCGGGATACCCAGCCGGCCTGAGCCTGGAGCCAACTGCCGCGGCCCGTCAATCACTCTCCATCACCCATTCCCCCCCCCCTTAAAAATTGCCTTTCTCGCCTTTAAAATAACCGGGAACTTTGTAGGTGAGGTTAACTCCCCTCCTTGCATTGCATCCGCGCTGAGTGGCGGATATGGTACCTACTTAAAAGTGCTTTTTTTTTAAGGCCAGTGCATGTAATGGTAGCAGCGCGAGTCTCGCAGGTCCGGTCCGGTGCGGTCCGCGCCGCGCCGCGCCGCGCGCCGAGCCCAGATCCCCGGACAAGTCGGTGACTGACAGCCTGACACTTACCTGGGCTTCTCGCGCCGCCGCTCCGCACGAACCAGCGCCGTGTTATGTGTACACGCTCATTTTATTTCTTCCCCCCTCCCCCAGAAAAAAATATAGGCAGCAACTTTTCAGCCCAGCTCCGGCTTCCCCTGCGCCATGTTGTTTTTTTTTGGTGGGTAATATTACGTGCGCAAAAGAAAAATTAAATTTGCATAACAAAAGTAAAAGTAACGGTTGCCATATGGTCCGCGGTAATGGATAAATAATGAAGGAGGCGGAGACACTCGGGAGAGGACGGGGTGTGCGCAGAAAAGTGCACCCCACGATGAATGCGTGGGGGATTCGGCCAAGGTCTGCAAAGACAGCTAACCTTCGTCCCACCCCCGCCCCCAGTTAAAAGCTTACCCTTCTTCCTGGAATGAATGTAAACTCCGACAGCATACACTATATCGGTCGGATCGCTTCCCAATCAATGATCGATCATATTCAAGAATCGGCTTTCAACATACTCAATCTGTTTCCAAAGGAATTGAAAACGGCAGGTCTTTCCTCTTTGGTTAGTTAGGGAGGAACGATCGTTCACGGATAACATTTATAAATATTAGCTTCCCACTTAAGAGAGTATAGCAATCGAATTAAGACAGGCCGATTAGACTTTTAACTTCTTTCGCATTTTGCCCTTCCAGAAAGAGGATGGGTGATATCAGCTGAAAATAGATCACTTTGATTGGAAACTATACCTTGAATCGAAGTTTACAAACAACTGAGACGCGGCGTACTACGCAGTTCAATTTTGAGAGCATTCTTTCTCTCCCGCCCCTTCAACGACGTTAACTCCAGATGCTGGAGGAGTTTAATGGCAATCGACGAAAAAAAACATGTCATGCTCCGCTTCCGGGAACGTGACTCCGCCGCGAACTGGAATGCAACATTCTGCAAATCACGCACACGTCCACACGTCCCTTATCGGAACGGCCAAGGACCTAGAGATTAAAAATAAAATGAAAACAAAAGTAAAATCAAAGTGATGTTAGCAATAGGAAGGCTCCGGACACGCACAGCATTACTTCACAATAAAAAATAGAGTCTTCTACCTAGAAGGGTCTTTGCGATTGTTTACAGAGCATCACTTTCATTCAACTGCTAGACGAGTCATCCCTAACCCCTTCGCCTGTTTGTTTGCAGTACTGCGCCACTGCCGGAGACGGCCAAAAAGCGGATTGTCCCTCTTTCCACCCGAACATGCAGTAAATGCGCGAACCAGTCTCCACCTGTTTTATCCAGTGTGCATTGTTTGCTGCGCGGGGCAAACATTTGTTCACGTTAACGTCTGCAAACGTAAGCAGAAGAGTGGGCAGAAACGTAACAAAAGCCAAGACGGGGCTTTCGCATGTTTTGGCACTTTGGGACGCACCTCGCATAATCAGGTCACTTGTACGTGACATCACCATGATAAAAGTGGCACATGACGTTTTGGCCCTTATTTCCCCCCCCCCCCCCCCCCAATAAACAAAACACGCTGGCTGGAAACGTGGTCCGGTAATGCAAGCTGAACTGGTTTGACGTACCGGACCCCTGGGTACACCCCGGCATCCCATGAACACACTCCCGTCACAGGGGCTAAACCCCTTCCAGTTGACCCTGAATTGAGCACCTTGCCGTTCCTCCATAGCATCTACTTCCATCTCGCCGACTTCACTCTTTAATCGCTTCAATGACCTGATCTCCTTCTCCTCTGCAACGCTTCAGACCCGTATTCCTCCATTTCTAGCCTCTTGATAATAACCTCATTCCTGAAGCAGCCACAATGATACTGACTGCATCCACCCCAATCTCTCCATGAATTTCTCTGACCGCCTCAGTATTCGCGTAGCCAGAGACTACCCAGTATTGCAATACTGACCAAGCAGTGGTTTTTCCTTGACCATGCCCTGACTACCTCAGCACATCTCCTGGACTGACAGTCTCATGCAGGACTGAGGGAGCACCGCACTGTCGGCAGTACAATCTTTCCCGTACAATGTCAAACCAGTGACAACACACCTTCTGCAAGGAAGGTCAATTTAACAAACCAAATCAGCTCTGTGAGCGACTCAAGGAAATCGGTCCGTTTCTGAGAGGTCCTCCGTGAGGTCACTCCGGCTGGGAATGGATGGTGGAGTGAAGCGAAGGAGTGTCGATTTCCGGCAAGTTTCACAGAGGAGCTGGCGGGAAAATCTGACTTCTGATCTGCCCTATTTTACACAGCACGGACTGAGCGACTATCTAAACTTTCCATATAATTTTTTTTTAAATGCCGAGTTAACTTAAAATATTTAATTGTTGGTTATAACGTGATTTCTGTAGGAAATCGACTTAAGACATTTTTAACTTTATAAAAACACAATCCTTTCGAAACATTTATTACTTAGTAGTACGAATAATTTTCAGTATACGTGCAGGTCAGAGAGATTCTCAGACATTCCAAACTGTTGAAGAGTTTTGACAGCTGGTCCGCTTGTGTGTGCTTGTGGTAGGATTTCGCTGGGGATGGGGTTGCAGGGGACTTCGCCATTTTACCATGCATTTCTGGGACAAGGCGTGTATTTCCAGTGAGAAGTGCATTGACGCATGGGACAGACATCAACAGATGCTTTTATGTCCGAGGACTGCTAACTTCCACGATCTAGCGTCCGTCCAGCCGTCCTCTGGTGGGCTGGATTCTCGATACCAGCCTCTCAAACACTTCATGGATGCATTATTTAAATTGGAAGAATGAGTGGTATTGACGCATTTTGAGAGAATATCAGGTTTATTTATGACTGTTTTATATAAGGTGAAATTTGTTGTTTTGTAACAGCAGTATAGTACACGGAAATTTACTATAAACTAGAAATAAATAGTGCCAATAAAAGGAATAATTAGTTAATGTTCATGGACCATACAGAAATCTAGTGGCAGAAGCAGAAAAAAAAGCTGTTTCTGAATCTTTGAGTGTGGCTCTTCGGGCTCCTGTGCCTCCTCCCCAGTGGTGGTAAAAGGAAGATGTCATGTCCCAGATGGTGAGGGTCCCTATTGCTGAATGCCAGCTTCTGGAAGGTGTCCTCAGTGATGGGGGGGGGGGGGAGGGTTGGCTGAGTCTATGAAAGCTCTGCAACCACTGGCAATCCTGTGCATGGGAGCCTCCGTGCCAGGCAGTGAAGCAAACTCCACCAGATATCTGTAGAGATTTGCAGGAGTCTTTGGTGACTTACCAAATCTCCTCAAACTCCTCACAAAGTGGTGTGCATCGACGTGTTGCACCTGTATTAGACCCTCTGAGATGTTAACACCAAGGAACTTAAAGCTGATCGTCCTTTCCACCACTAAACCCTCAAAGAGAACTGTATGTGTTCTCCCAGCATTCCCATCCTGAAGTCCAGAGTCAATTCCTTGGTGCTGAGTGTGTGGTTATTATTGCGACACCACTCAACTAACTGATCTGACTCACCACTGTATGCCTCCTCATTGTCATCTGAGATTTTACCAATTATCTATTAACTTATAGATGTTGTTTGAGCTGTGCTTAACTAGACAGACATGATAGTAGAGCAGTGGGCTAAGCATTCATCTCTGAGGTACGCCTGTGTTGATTGTCAATGAGGAGGAGATGTTATCACCAATCCACACCAGCTGTAGTCTCCCAATTACAAAGCCATTGCAGATGGAGATATAGACAACCAGGTTTAGAAGCTTAGCGATGGCTCATGAGGGCATGATGGGATTAATGCTGAGCTTTAGTTGATAAACAGCAGCTTGACACATTTTGTTGTTTACTAAGCGCTTCACATCAGAGAGGAGAGTCAGTGAGATTGTGTCCAACACAGATCTGTTGCTGCAGTAGGCAAACTAGCCCAGAAGCCATTGCAACAGTATCAGGCCAATCGGCTATTCCATCATGGGAGATTTATTATCCCTTTCAACCCGGTCTCCTGCCTTCTCCCCTTAAACTTTGCTGCCCTTCCTAATCAAGAACCTATCAACTTCAGCTTTAAATATACCCAATAACTTAGTCTCCACAGCCATCTGTGGCATTGACTTCACAGATTCACCACTCTCTGGTTAAAGAAATTCCTCCTCATCTCTGTTCTTAAGGGATGTTCATGTCTTGGGTCCAGGTCCTACCTCAGCTACATTGAGGTAAATTGCAGTGGGTCCAGGTCTTACTTCAGGCAGGAGGGAGTTAATGAGTTGAATTGAGAGAAACATGGTCTTACTCTATCTGTAATGATTAAAATACAAAATATCAACCCTACAGTGAGTTTATAGCAACAACTAAGCAATAATTGGTTCACTGATAATTGTGATTAGGTACAGGTTGGTTAATTGGTTCAGTGATAATTGTAATTATGTACTACTGTGAGAATTTTTGTACTGGAATTTGAAGAAACGACTATCTGGTGCAAATGGGTGGCTGCTAAATGCAGGTAGGACAGCAGTAAGTACTGAAGTGAAGGCTCTCTCAGCTGGACACAAACGATCCTAGCTGGAAAACAGTGATGTCTTCCCCATTATTTTATCCAATATTTATCCAGAAACTAATCCTACAGTAATTAGTTAATGTGCTTTGTGAAGAATTATAAATGGAATACGTTTTGAAATAAATTTATTGGTTGACCCTTAGATATTTTCAGGTCATGAAAGAATAATATACAGGAGTTACTGTTTGTTTTTCTACAAATGGTACCTCTTATCTGTATCCTTAATATCATCATATTCCAAAGAACAAATACTGCTAAGATTTGTTCTATTAACCTTTAATGCCATTCTTAACCAAGTATTCCTGAGGCTATTTTAAATAGATTATACATTGGGATATTGATTGCACAAACTGGGAAAAGCTGTTACTACTTTCACTATCTGTATTATTTATTTATATTTAAGTTGTGTTTGTTCCTTATGTGCTGAGCATTCAGTTTAAATTGAATATATATCATTTACACATCTCCCCGTTTTAATCAGGTGTTCTGTTCAGTGAATCTCACTGCCGTGGCAGTGTAGCGGTTTGCACAGCTGAGGGCATTGGAATTCAATTCCAGCATCCTCTGTAAACCAGTTTCTACATTTCTTCCAGCGTGCGTGTGGGTTTCCTCCCACAGTCCAAAGACATACCAGTTAGTAGGTTAATTGGTCATTGTAAATTGTCCAACAATCTGAATAGGATTAAATCGGTGGGTTGTTGGGGACTTTGCTGGGAGGATCTGTTCCATGCTGGATCTCTAAATAAGTAAATAAATTCAAGAATCATCCTTGAACCACCTCTACTAAATCAATCGTTTTTGAAGGTAGACTGATGCGCAGATTGTGAACAAGTTATTCATAGTTGAGGGACAAAACAGTCTGTTAATAGTAAAATATCTTAGTTTCTTTGATAATACCCTGACCAGATCTTTATGTTGTCATGTTTCACTTGTGCTTTTAGTAAATTCAGGAGTCTGTCTCTAGCATTTCTCTCTCTTCAGATCTTCTTCACCTGCTAAATATTTTCTGTACTTTCCTGTCTTTATGATGGAATTATTTTAGCAAGTAATACAGTTTAGCTTTTTTTTTGAAAAAGAGGCATCACTTTCTTCCACCATAATTGAAAGACTGCTTCTCCTGAATATGCAATTCAGCCTTTGGTACCAAGGTTCCTGGGTAGGAATGTACTGGGTTTCCCTGGGGATGTAGAGATGCAGCTGCTGCCTTCTCCATGTATATGACTCATTGGGATGGCCATGCCTTGTAACCCATCTAATGTGCACGCCCAACTCAGGTACCTGGCTTCCAGAAATAGTTCTGTGGAGGGCATAACTGTACAGGCACCACTTGAGCTTTAGTGAAATTATAAAGTGTGCCTGGAGTAATTTTAACCTCCCTCCAGAAACAGTTTTGGTGAGGAGGCTGAGAATCATACAGCACATAAAGTGGTCCTTTGGCCTACTGGGTCCAAATGTCTTTTGATCACCACCTCTGGCAGCTCATTCTATATCAGCACCATCCTCTGTGCAGAAAAACTTGCCCTTCGGAACCCTTTCACACCTTTCCTCTCTCACTTTAATCCTCTGTCTTCTAGTTTTGGATGACCCTAGGGAAAACACTCTGGTTATTTAACTTGTCTGTACTCCGCACGATTTTATAAACCACATAATGTCACTCCTGAGCTGCAGTGAGGGGAAAATTCCCAGCCTATCCAGCCTCTCATCCTTCCAGTTCTGTCGACATCACTTTTTTTGTAACCTATCCAATCCTGGATTATTCCCATTTTAAACTATCTGCCAAGATGTTTAATCTCCAAGTTTAACACAAAAAATGCAAGTGGGCTGATCCATGGAAGGTGTTCATTTTTTCCAGTGTCTGTGCCACAAGAAGACAAGACAGAGGCAATCCATCAAGGTACTGTACTTATTAACCTCACCTGTGATCAACTTAATTGCACCCACACCCCTCCCTCCCTCCCTCCCTCCCTCTTCCGCTCCTCAATGTGTCTCTGAAGGTTCCCAGTCATCCAGGTAATTATATATCAAGCATTCTGATCCATGGTGGGTAGTTTTAGAAAATAGAAAACCTACAGCACAATACAGGCCCTTCGGCCCACAAAGTTGTGCCGAACATGTCCCTACCTTAGAAATTACTAGGCTTACACATAGCCCTCTATTTTTCTAAGCCCCACGTACCTATCCAAAAGTCTCTTAAAAGACCCTATCGTATCCATCTCCACCACCATTGCCGGCAACCCATTCCACGCACTCACCACTCTCTGTGTAAAAAAACTTACCCCTGACATCTCCTCTGTACCTACTCCCCAGCACCTCAAACCTGTGTCCTCTTGTGGCAACCACTTCAGCTCTAGGAAAAAGCCTCTGACTATCCACACGATTAATGCCTCTCATCATCTTGTACACCTCTGTCAGGTCACCTCTCATCCTCCGTCGCTCCAAGGAGAAAAGGCCAAGTTCACTCAACCTGTTCTCATAAGGCATGCTCCCCAATCCAGGCAACATCCTTGTGAATCTCCTCTGCACCCTTTCTATGGTTTCCACATCCTTCCCGTAGTGAGGCGACCAGAACTGAGCACTCCAAGTGGGTTCTGACCAGGGTCCTATATAGCTGCAACATTACCTCCCAGCTCCTAAATTCAATTCCACGATTAATGAAGGCCAATACACTGTATGCCTTCTTAACCAGAGTCAACCTGCACAGCTGCTTTGAGCGTCCTATGGAACCCCAAGATCCCTCTGATCCTCCACACACTGCCAAGAGTCTTACCATTAATATTATATTCTGACATCATACTTGACCTACCAAAATGAACCACTTCACACTTAGCTGGGTTGAACTCCATCTGCCACTCTCAGCCCAGTTTTGCATCCTATCAATGTCCTGCTGTAACCTTTGACAGTCCTCCACACTATCCACAATACCCCCAACCTTTGTGTCATCAGCAAACCTACTAATCCATCCCTCCACTTCCTCATCCAGGTCATTTATAAAACCACAAAGAGGAGGGGTCCCAGAACAGATCCCTGAGACACATCACTGGTCACCGACCTCCATGCAGAATATGACCTGTCTACAACCACTCTTTGCCTTCTGTGGGCAAGCCAGTTCTGGATCCACAAAGCAACGTCCCCTTGGATCCCATGCCTCCTTACTTTCTCAATAAGCCTTGCATGGGGTACCTTATCAAATGCCTTGCTGAAATCCATATACACGACATCTACTGCTCTGACATCAATGTGTTTAGTCACATCCTCAAAAAATTCAATCAGGCTCGTAAGGCACAACCTGCCCTTGACAAAATCATGCTGACTACTCCTAATCATATTATATCTCTCCAAATGTTCATAAATCCTGCCTCTCAGGATCTTCTCCATCAACTTACCAATCACTGAAGTAAGACTCACTGGTCTATAATTTCCTGGGCTATCTCTACTCCCTTTCTTATAGACAATAGACAATAGGTGCAGAAGTAGACCATTCGGCCCTTCAAGCCTGCACCGCCATTTTGAGATCATGGCTGATCAACTACTATCAATACCCGGTTCCTGCCTTGTCCCCATATCCCTTGATTCCCCTATCCATAAGATACCTATCTAGCTCCTTCTTGAACGCATCCAGAGAATTGGCCTCCACTACCTTCCGAGGCAGTGCATTCCAGACCCCCACAACTCTCTGGGAGAAGAAGTTTTTCCTTAACTCTGTCCTAAATGACCTACCCCTTATTCTCAAACCATGCCCTCTGGTACTGGACTCTCCCAGCATCTGGAACATATTTCCTGCCTCTATCTTGTCCAATCCCTTAATAATCTTATATGTTTCAATCAGATCCCCTCTCAATCTCCTTAATTCCAGCGTGTACAAGCCCAGTCTCTCTAACCTCTCTGCGTAAGACAGTCCAGACATCCCAGGAATTAACTTCGTGAATCTACACTGCACTTCCTCTACAGCCAGGATGTTCTTCCTTAACCCTGGAGACCAAAACTGTACACAATACTCCAGGTGTGGTCTCACCAGGGCTCTGTACAAATGCAAGAGGATTTCCTTGCTCTTGTACTCAATTCCCTTTGTAATAAAGGCCAACATTCCATTAGCCTTCCTCACTGCCTGCTGCACTTGCTCATTCACCTTCAGTGACTGATGAACAAGGACTCCTAGATCTCTTTGTATTTCTCCTTTACCTAACTCTACACCATTCAGATAATAATCTGCCTTCCTGTTCTTACTCCCAAAGTGGATAACCTCACACTTATTCACATTAAACGTCATCTGCCAAGTATCTGCCCACTCACCCAGCCTATCCAAGTCACCGTGAATTCTCCTAACATCCTCATCACATGTCACACCGCCACCCAGCTTAGTATCATCAGCAAATTTGCTGATGTTATTTTCAATGCCTTCATCCAAATCGTTGACGTAAATTGTAAACAGCTGTGGTCCCAATACCGAGCCCTGTGGCACCCCACTAGTCACCACCTGCCATTCCGAGAAACACCCATTCACCGCTACCCTTTGCTTTCTATCTGCCAACCAGTTTTCTATCCATGTCAATGTCTTCCCCCCAATGCCCTGAGCTTTGATTTTACCCACCAATCTCCTATGTGGGACCTTATCAAATGCCTTCTGAAAATCGAGGTACACTACATCCACTGGATCTCCCTTGTCTAACTTCCTGGTTACATCCTCGAAAAACTCCAACAGATTAGTCAAGCATGATTTACGCTTGGTAAATCCATGCTGGCTCGGCCCAATCCTATCACTGCTATCTAGATATGCCACTATTTCATCCTTAATAATGGACTCTAGCATCTTTCCCACCACCAACGTCAGGCTAACAGGTCAATAGTTCTCTGTTTTCTCCCTCCCTCCTTTCTTAAAAAGTGGGATAACATTAGCCATTCTCCAATCCTCAGGAACTGATCCTGAATCTAAGGAACATTGGAAAATGATTACCAATGCATCCGCAATTTCCAGGGCCACCTCCTTTAGTACCCTAGGATGCTGACCATCTGGACCTGGGGATTTGTCAGCCTTCAGTCCCATCAGTCTTCTCATCACCGTTTCCTTCCTAATGTCAATCTGTTTCATTTCCTCTGTTACCCTATGTCCTTGGCCCATCCATACATCTGGGAGATTGCTTGTGTCTTCCTTAGTGAAAACAGATCTAAAGTACTCATTAAATTCTTCTGCCGTTTCTCTGTTTCCAATAACAATTTCACCCAATTCATTCTTCAAGGGCCCAACATTGTTCTTAACTATCTTCTTTCTCTTCACATTCCTAAAAAAGCTTTTGCTATCTTCCTTTATATTCCTGGCTAGCTTGCGTTCGTACCTCATTTTTTCTCCCTGTATTGTCTTTTTAGTTAAGTTCTGTTGTTCCTTAAAAATTTCCCAATCATCTGTCCTCCCACTCACCTTAGCTCTGTCATACTTACTTTTTTTTTAATGCTATGCAATCTCTGACTTCCTTTGTCAACCACTGTGGCCCCTTTCCCCCCTTTGAATTCTTCCTTCTCTGGGGGATGAACTGATTTTGCACCTTGTGTATTATTCCCAAGAATACCTGCCATTGCTGTTCCACTGTCTTTTCTGCTAGGATATCCGTCCAGTCAACTTTGGCCAGCTCCTCCCTCATGGCTCCATAGTTTCTCCTGTTCAACTGCAACACTGACACCTCCGAGCTGCCCTTATCCTTTTCAAATTGCAGATAAAAACTTATCATATTATGATCACTACCTCCTAATGGCTCCCTTACTGCAAGATCGCTTATCAAATCCTGTTCATTACATAACACTAAATCCAGAATAGTCTTGTCCCTGGTCAGCTCTCGTACAAGCTGTTCCAAGAATGCATCCCATAGGCACTCTACAAACTCCCTATCCTGTGGTCCAGCACCAACCTGATTCTCCCAGTTCACCTGCATGTTGAAATCCCCCATAACTACTGCGACATTACCTTCGCCACATGCCAATGTTAACTCCCTATTCAACTTGCACCCAATATCCATGCTACTGTTTGGTGGCCTGTAGACAACACCCATTTGGATCCTTTTGCCCTTACTGTTCCTCAATTCTATCCACACAGACTCTACTTCTCCTGACCCTATGTCCCCCCTTGCAAAGGACTGAATCTCATTCCTCACCAACAGGGCCACCCCACCCCCTCTGCCCACATTTCTGTCCCTACGATAGCACGTATACCCTTGTACATTCATTTCCCAGGTCTGATCTCCCTGCAGCCATGTCTCCGTTATCCCAACAACATCATAGTTACCCATTCGCACCTGGGCTTCAAGCTCATCCGCCTTATTTCTGACACTTCGTGCATTCAGATATAGAATTTTTAGCCCATTTCTCCTCTCTCTGTTTGAATCGCTGCCTATTGTGCTTAACCCAGCTCCCCGAACTCCCATCGGGCTATACGCCCCTAGAATTTTGTTGTCCTTCCTAAATTTACTTATTCTTTCAACACATTTAACTCCATGTTCCGTCAGACCATCCCTCTGTACACGTGTCCTCCTTATCACTTGTTCCGCCTCACCTTTCTCTACTACACACTTAATATTCCGGAACCGTGTAGTCCCCACCTGTCCTTTATTCTTCCTCTCGCTATCCTCTCTCACATTCTGGATCCCCGCCCCCTACAAATTTAGTTTAAACCCCCCCCAAGAAGCACTAGCAAACTTCCCTGCAAGAATGTTAGTACCGCTCCAGTTCAGGTGTAAACCGTCCCTTTGGAACAGATCCCACCTTCCCTGGAACGAAGCCCAATTATCTACAAACCTGAAGCCCTCCCTCCTGCACCATCCTCTCAGCCACATATTAATCTGTATAATCTTTCTGTTCCTTGCCTCACTCGCACGTGGCACAGGTAGCAATCCTGAGATTGTTACCCTGGGGGTCCTGCCCTTCAGCTTCGTACCTAACTCCCTGAACTCCCTACGCAGGACCCCCTCACTCATCCTACCCACGTCATTGGTCCCTACATGGACCACAACATCTGGATTCTTGCCCTCCCTCTCGAGAATAACCTGCACCCAATCTGAGATGTCTTGGACCCTGGCACCAGGGAAGCAACATACCATCCTTTATCCAAGTTGAATAAAGGAACAATATCTGCAACCCTCCAATCCTCTGGAACCTCTCCCATCCCCATTGATGATTCAAAGATCATTGCCAGAGGCTCAGCAATTTCCTCTCTTGCCTCCCACAGAAGCCTGGGATACATCTTATTCGGTCCCAGCGACTTATTCAACGATGCTTTCCAAAAGCTCCAGCACATCCTCTTTCTTAATATCTACATACTCAAGATTTTCAGTCTGCTGCAAGTCAGCACTACAATCACCAAGATCCTTTTCCATAGTGAATACTGAGGTATTAAAGTATTCATTAAGTATCTCTGCTATTCTCTCCGTTTCCATACACACTTTCCCACTGTCACACTTGATAGGTCCTATTCTTTCACGTCTTATCCTCTTGCTCTTCACATACTTGTAGAATGCCTTGGGGTTTTCCATAATCCTGCCTGCCAAGGCCTTCTCATGGCCCCTTCTGGCTCTCCTAATTTCCTTTTTAAGCTCCTTCCTGTTAGCCTTTTAATCTTCTAGATCTCTAACATTACCTAGCTCTCTGAACCTTTTGTAAGCTTTTCTTTTCTTCTTGACTAGATTTATTACAGCCTTTGTACACCATGGTTCCTGTACCCTACCATAACTTCCCTGCTCAGGTTGTTGTTCATGTTCCCTGTTTCTGGCATATAAACTCTGTGAGTTGTTTAAAGGTATAGCAATCACATGAGGGTTGTTAAGAGTCGTAGAGATAATGAGAAGTTTATAAACTGGAAAACTACTCACCATGGATTGGAACTGAGGAAGCCTCTTGGATGAGTGGCGAAATGTCTTCTAGACAATGCAACGAGTCTAGTTGCCTTGATTTACTACTGCTTGAGATACACACCTTAATGGTTTTGTTTGTGCCTAAAAGGTCAAATTCCCAGAGTAATCTCATGTTCTCCATGGATCCCTGTCCCTTCCCATAACGATATCTTTCGTTGCATTCTCCTTTCTCTTTTTCCCCAAATGATGTCTCCCAGACTCTAGGTTTCCCTTTCTCCTTTACACACCTTGTCCAGCTAGTTTCTCAATCTATTACACCCATCAAGTCTCAATCTATACTAGTTCCATTTACCAGCACTTGATCCACAGCCTATAATGCCTTGGCTATTCAGATGTTTGTCCAGATGTTCCTTACACTTGTCCAGAGTCTTTGCCTTTACCAATCTCAGGCAGACCTTCCAATCAGAAAGACTGCAAATGGGAAAGAAAATCTAAATTTATCGCATGCATCCTGCTATTAAATTTGGCAAAGGCTAATAAACACTTGATCTCCCTGGTTTCCTGAGTGCCAAATAGCCCTCTAGATCATCATTACATGTCCCACTCCCCATTGCGACCTCCTCCATCACTTTTTAGTTCCCTCATAGAGCATGACAAACAGGCACTTTGGCCCAACTCGTTTATGCCAGCCAAGTTACCTTACTGAGCTACTCCAGTTTACCTGGACCTTTTAAAGCCTTCCGAGCTATGAACCTATGAAGTGCTTTCTAAGCATCACAATTGTACCCACCTCTACCACTTTCTCTGGCAGTGTTCAATATGCCCACCTCCCTTTGTGAGTGGGGAAAAATGCCCTCATGTCCCCTTTAACTCTTCCTTCTGTCACTTTAAACCTATGCCCTCTAGTTTTGGGTTTCACTATCCTGGGAAAGAGACTGGGACTATTTGTGGGCAAGAGGGAGAAATTTGAAAAGATTAAAATGAAAATAAAAATGGGGGCGAGGAGAAAGAGATGTAATAACAGAGTAGAAGAAAGACCAAACTGGGAGGGGGGACAGAGAAGGAAAGAATGAGATAGACAGAATGAAGAAGTAGAGGGAATGGGTATTAAAGTTGAAGCAGGAAGTTGGAGTAAAAGCTAAGAAGAGAGAATTACTTAAAGAGGGATACTCTGAAAGAAAATCTAACATGTAGCTGGACAAGGGAGAATAAATGTTGACACAATCACAACATTTGCCAAGAAATAACTGTCCAGATTACACTTAATGTAATGCCACCGCTCTGGTATGTAATTTTCTCTGGTTTAAATGATTGCTTTGTGATTTATTGTACAACCTATACTGTCATTACAAAGTTTCTGTAATATGCTAAAAACCAATTAGGACAACATTAGGAGTCAAGGTTACTGAGTTTTCTGTGTGACTAGAACCTGTGCAATTTCTATCTTCTGAATGTAGTAGTATTTAGAGTGAAAGGCAGCAATACATATTGACTTCTCTGTCAACAGATGTAATAAACTTTTAAAAATTATTAATTAAAAAAATTGACTTCAGGCTAAAACACAGCTTGGTTTGATGGTTTTCCTATTGATGCCTCTGGTCATATACCACTTGTTAAAATTGATTTCCAATGTAACCACTTAGAAAATTCCAAATCTTAAACTGAGGAGACGTTGCAATGTAGAAAGCAGCATCTTTTTGGATCAGATTTTAATCTAAGAATCTGCCTGCCCTCTCAGGTAGATAAAATATCCCATGCTGTATATCAAAGAAGAGTTAGAACATTCTTCTTGCTGTGCTGCAGAATAGTTAATCCTCACCAAGCATCAGTATTTAGTTTTTAGTCACATGGTGCAAGCTTGCTTAGTGCAAAATGGTGGTATATCTTCAACATTCTGGCTGGATTGGCTGTATGATCTACAAACTCGAGGTTTATTTCTTGGTCCTTTAAAGAACAAAGGCAGTGTGGCAGTGGACCAGGTCAAGGGATACCCTGAGCTTCATCACAAGCCTTTGCTGACCTCTGATTGTGAGGTCTTGCTGTGGGAAAGTTCAAAGTAAAATTTATTATTAGAGTACATACACGTCACCACATAGAACCCTGAAATTCTTTTTCCTCCAGGCATCTATAGAACAGTAACTGTAAACAGGATCAATGAACAACAAACTGTGCAAATGCAAATATCAACACAGAGCAATAAATAAAGAGTATAAAGTAACAAGTAAAGTCCTTAAAGTGAGACCATCAGTTGTGGGGACACCAGAAATAGAATGAGTGTAGTTATCCCCTTTTGTTCAAGAGCCTGATGGTTGGTGGAGGTTACAATGTGAACTCTTATTTGCCCAGACCACATTGGCAGAAAGCAAAATCTTTAATTTCTTTTACTGATTGAAGTACCAGTCATTGTTGGGAGCTTTGAGCAGGTCATCAGTATTTTTCTCATGTCTGGATGCAGTTATGTCCTACAATATTTTCTACTGACCCCAGTGTGCCAGGTTCCATTGATTGTGACGGAAAGCAAGATGAAGCTTTATTGGTCCAATCCAAAATTCAACAAATGGCATGATGTACAGAATGGCTTGCTTTTACCTATGTTCTCATTACAAGCCCACAAAGTTGACAGTGATTATGGTGCAAACACGAGGAAATCTGCAGATGCTGGAAATTCAAACAACACACACAAAATGCTGGTGGAACGCAGCAGGCCAGGCAGCATCTATAGGGAGAAGCGCTGTCGATCTTTCGGGCTGAGACCCTTCGTCAGGACTAACTGAAAGGAAAGATAGTAAGAGATTTGAAAGTAGTGGGGGGAGGGGGAAACGCGAAATGATAGGAGAAGTCCGGAGGGGGTGGGGTGAAGCTAAGAGCTGGAAAGGTGATTGGCGAAAGTGATACAGAGCTGGAGAAGGGAAAGGATCATGGGACGGGAGGCTGAGGGAGAAAGAAAGGGGGAGGGGAGGAGCACCAGAGGGAGATGGAGAACAGGCAGAGTGCTGGTCAGAGAGAGAGAGAGAAAAACCAAACAACTAAATATGTCAGGGATGGGGTAAGAAGGGGAGGAGGGGCATTAACGGAAGTTAGAGAAGTCAATGTTCATGCCATCAGGTTGGAGGCTACCCAGCCGGTATATAAGGTGTTGTTCCTCCAATCTGAGTTTGGATTCATTTTGACAGTAGAGGAGGCCATGGATAGACATATCAGAATGTGAATGGGACGTGGAATTAAAATGTGTGGCCACTGGGAGATCCTGCTTTCTCTGGTGGACAGAGCGTAGGTGTTCAGCGAAACGGTCTCCCAGTCTGCATCTTGTCTCGCCAATATATAGAAGGCTACACCGGGAACACCGGACGCAGTATACCACACCAGCCGACTCACAGGTGAAGTGTCAACTCACCTGGAAGGACTGTCTGGGGCCCTGAATGGTGGTGAGGGAGGAAGTGTAAGGGCAGGTGTAGCACTTATTCTGCTTACAAGGATAAGTGCCAAGAGGGAAATCGGTGGGAAGGGATGGGGGGGACGAGTGGACAAGGGAGTCGTGTAGGGAGCGATCCCTGCGGAAAGCAGAAAGGGGGGGGAGGGAAAAATGTGTTTGGTAGTGGGATCCCGTTGGAGGTGGGGAAGTTACAGAGAATTATACGTTGGACCTGAAGTCTGGTGGGGTTGTAGGTGAGGACAAGGGGAACCTTATCCCTAGTTGGGTGGTGTGCGGATGGGGTGAGGGCAGATGTGCGAGAAATAGGAGAGATGCATTTGAGAACAGAGTTGATGGTGGAAGAAGGGAAGCCCCTTTGTTTAAAAAAGGAAGACATCTCTTTTGTCCTGGAATGAAAAGCCTCATCCTGAGAGCAGATACGGCGGAGACGGAGGAATTGTGAGAAGGGGATAGCATTTTTGCAAGACACAGGGTGGGAAGAGGAATAGTCCAGGTGACTGTGAGAGTCCGTAAGCTTATAGTAGATATCAGTAGATAAGCCGTCTCCAGAGATGGAGACAGAAAGATCAAGAAAGGTGAGTTGGGTGTTGGAAATGGACCAGGTAAATTTGAAGGCAGGGTGAAAGTTGGAGGCAAAGTTAATGAAGTCAACGAGCTCAGCATGTGTGCAGGAGGCAGCGCCAATGCATTTGTTGATGTAGCAAAGGAAAAGTGGGGGACGGATACCCGTATAGAGTTGGAACATGGACTGTTCCACAAAGCCAAGAAAAAGGCAGGCATAACTGGGACCCATACTGGTGTCCATGACTACACCCTTGGTTTGGAGGAAGTGGGAGGAGCCAAAGGAGAAATTATTGAGAGTAAGAACTAATTCCGCTAGACGGAGGAGAGTGGTGGAAGAGGGGAATTGGTTAGGTGTGGAATCCAAAAAGAAGCGAAGAGCTTTGAGACCGTCCTGGTGGGGGATGGAGGTATGTAGGGACTGGACGTCCATGGTGAAAATAAGGCGGTGGGGGCCAGGGAACCAGTGATTATGGTCTCTCACTAACTAGAAGTTGAGGCTTCTTGTTAGATTGCTATCTGTAAGTTGTTGCCAGTTCTTTACATAAGTCATAAAAGAAGGTGCAAACAACTGGACACTTAAGACCATAAAAGATAGGAGTAGAATTAGACCATTCAGCCCATCGAGTCTGCTCCACCAAGCTGCCCTACCATTTAGTCAAGCAATCAGCTCGACATAGTCGTAGTTTCACCCAACATATCAAACTCCTCCATCACAAATTTGTCCTGAACCCTTTGTCAAATTGGGAAAGGAAAATAAAAAAAATAGACTGAGGATGGGTGGCTGAACAAAGGAAATACTTAACAGTTTCTAACCAAACATTAATGTTACCCATTCCCCCACTATCTTCCTACTTACTGAAGACAAACTTGTTTTCTACCTTTCCCAGTTATAATGAAGAATCGAGGAACATTAACTATTTCTCTTTCTGCAGATGCTGCCTGACGACTGAGTATTTCCAGTGTTTGCTTCTTCAAGTTTCATTGTATTTGCAGCATCTATGACTTTTTCATTCACACACTTGTTTCCCACAGGGTGCAGACATGGTGGTACCGTAGTGGGAGGAAGAATACACGTAACTCTGTAAAACTCTAAGAGGTATCCTGTCAGCATATCAGGGAATATTTCTACTGATTATGGACTGATATCCTCACCATCATTCAGTGAAGAACAAAACTCTTCAGTGAGAAACTTACCCCTACGTGGCAAGGAACTCACTCGTGCTCACTATCACTCAGAAAAGAACTCACTTCTGTCAGGCAAGACAAAATCTTCTTTTGACTGAAGACAATAATCCTGCTGACCACTCAGTGAGGACCGCAACCATGTTCATACACACCTACTGATACACAGTCACTGAAGTACAGAACTCTGTTTACCTTCGCTATGCAATCCTGCTCTTCACTGAATGGGGAACTCAATCCCTTTTCACTTAACTCAGTGCATTATATACAGATAGGGAAGGAAGAACCAAGTACAATAGATGAAAATTGGGAGGCTCAAGAGATGAACTGTTAAACTTCTGAAACATTTTTGGAATTGCCTAAATATGTTGTTTCAATTCGTAATTCAAGTCAAAATAACTGATGCCAAGATTAAGGCATTTTTGTTGGACCACAAATTGAACAGGTCATCAATGACAGGCAATTCGAAGAAAGTCTAGTGGGGCCACAGAAAATCACGTAGAAGGCATTCAAGGATGTTGTTTAAAACTTTTTTGGCAACTACAGAGCACCAAACAACGTGCAGCTGGTTGACAACATGCTTGAAGCCTACAAAACCATGAAGTGCAACATGTCACTAAGGATTTATTTTCTGCATTCCCGTTTAGACTTCTTCCCTGCAAATCCTGGCAGTGTTAGTAATGAGCCTGGTGAAAGGTTTCACCAGGACATTGCGGTCATGGAGAAACAGTATCAGGGTAACTGGAATCCATCGATGATGACTGATTATTGTTAGAGACTGAAGCGAGAAGCCTTAGACACTGAGTACAAATGAAAATCATCAACAAAACATTTTTATCTTAGTTGAACTTTTGCAAAGTGACAGCACAAGTGTGCAATTAAATGCATTATATTCAATAAAAATTAATTTCTTGTTTCTCCAAGTTCCTATGCAATGCAACTAGTCTGAAATTATATTTGTGTTCAGCTTTAAGTGGTCCATCATAAACGAAAAATATTTCTGAGGAAGCAACACTTTTGGAAAAAAAAACTTGTAGTATCATTTGTAGCTGCAAACTTGTGCACATTTTTAATACAGGAAATTAATAATCTTAGTACTGATCCAGGTCTGCTGAATTTGATGTTGATTATTGTAGCTGGTAGAAAGATAATAGGAATAAAACCAGACATATCAGAGAGGTTTGACCCAGGCATTGGGGCTGGTCACAGCAAGAGTGTGCTCAGCCCAGCTGAGCTTGCAAAATCCCTGACATAAGCATCTGGCAGAACGCCTAGATACTGAAGAGCTGATAGAAACACCCTTTTTATTTGCATAGCTACCACCACTGTTTAAAGCAGGTGGACTGAGAATCCTTACGGCATTGGCAACTGTTTGTCTGCATTCCACTATAATCTAACCCTGCTCCATCTAATCATAGTATGATTGTGGATAGTCAGGATTGCTTTGCGAGAGGCATGGCATGTCTCACAAACCTGACTGAATTCCTTGATGAAGGTAGAACAAGGAATGTGGTGTATATGGATTTTTGTAAGGCTTTTGATAAGATTCCCCATGGTAGGCTCATTCAGGAAGTCAGGAGGCACGGAATCTAGTGAAACTTGGCTTTGTGGATACTGAATTGACTTGCCCAGAGTACATTCAGGGCTGTTGTAGATGGAGAGTACTCTGCCCAAAGTCCGTCCCTAGTGGTGTTCTCCAGGGATCTGTTCTGGGACCGCTGTTGGTGATTTTGCATTTTTTGTGCATAAATAACTTGGATGAGGAAGTGGAATGGTGGGTCAGTAGGTTTGCAGATGAAACAGGTTGGCAGAGTTGTAGATAGTGTAGAAGGTTGCCGTAAGTTATAACGGGACATTGACAGGATTCAGAGCTGGGCTGAGAAGTGGCAGATGGAGTTCAACCTGGAAAAATATGAAGTGATTCACTTTGGAAGGTCAAATTTGAAGGTAGAATCTAGGGTTAATTGCAGGGTTTATAGCAATGTGGAGGAACAGAGGAATCTTGGTGCCCATGTCCATAAATCCCTCAAAGTTGCCACGCATATTGATAGGGTTGTTAAGAAGGTGTATAGTGTGTTGGCCTTCATTAGTCGGGGGACTGAGTTCAAGAGCCGTGAGATAATGTTGCAGCTCTTTAAAACCCTGGTTAGACCACACTTGGAATATTGTGTTCAGTTCTGGTCACTTCATTACAGGAAGCATGTTGAAGCTTTAGAAAAGGTGCAGAGGAGATTTGCCAGGATGCAGCCTAGATTAGAGGGTATGTCTTTTGAGGATAGGCTGAGTGAGCTAGGGCTTTTCTTTTTGGAGCGAAGGAGAATGAAAGGAAACTTGAAAGAGGTGTACAAGATGAGGAGAGGCATAGATCAGGTGCACAGACCTTTTTCTCCCCCAGAGCCGAAATGGCTCATATATGAGGGCATAATTTTAAGGTGATTGGAGGAAAGTATTAGGGTGAACGTTAGGGGGATTTTTTTTTTACACAAAGAGTGGTGTGTGTGTAGAGGCAGATATTTAGGGACATTTAAGGTGCTCTTAAATAGGCACATGGATGATAGAAATGCAGGGTTATGTGGGATAGAAGGGATAGAATGATTTTAGAATCGGTTGGCACAACATCAGGAGATGAAGAGCCTTTACTGTACGATAATGTTTGATGTTCCATTACCTTCAAGTCAATCCTCGTTCATTGAGAAAGCAAGAGCATGTTGAGGTGTACCTGATACTGAAAGGACTGGAAGCTGCAGCGAGGGTTAGATCATGCTAGATAACAGAAGCTGTATGTGCAGTTTACAGCAATGTGCAAAGCCTTCTATGCCACTGCCAAATCTGTCATTCAAACAGACGGGGTGGCTAGGCCATGGGAACATCTCCGCCTCCACTGGTTTTGGGATATATTGCCATTCCTTTGTGTCACTGGGATCAAGTTCTCACATTGGGTGAATCCAAAAGACAATGAGACAAAGGAACAGAATTAAGCCATTCAGCCTGTTCAGTCTGTTCTGCTGTTTGATCATGGGAGATTTATTATTCCTCTCAAACCCCATTCTCTCGTAGTCCCCCTATAACTTCTGATGCCCTTACTAATTAAGAACCTATCAACCTCTGCTTTAAATATACTCAATGACTTGGCCTCTGCACCCGTCTGTGGCAATGTTATGATTTTGTTCCAGCTGTGCAGTTTTGAGGAACCTTGGCACTGGATTCTAGTCTTGTCAGAAGTATCTACAAATTCTGAATGAACAAATAAGTTAAATAGATGAACAAATAGAGATCTTGCAAAGTCTTGGTTTCCTGTTCATTTTATATCAGGATTTCAACCCCGCATCCTGTAAGTCACTGAAACTGCTTATATCTGCCCCCACATTATAGATCATCTCTACCCACAGCTCAGTGCTTTGGTAATCTGTTCCTTTATTATCTTTTTAGCCTAGAAAGGGACAGGTTTACTTTATACATTGAATTTGCAGATTACAGTTGTAATATTTAAAAGTGTTTACACAGGGATGGAAAAGATAAATAGGGATACAGGACTGATGAAGGTAAATGGAATTAGTGTTGATAGGTTGGCACGAATAGGGGCAGCTGAAAGGACCCACTTCTGTGCCATATGACTGTACAAGTGTGGAGGAAGCTTGAGCGCAAGCCTCCTGAATTCAGCGAGGAACAAGCCTTCCTCCTTTAGGAGCAGTCCCTCAGTAGGCCGCTGGGCCCAACCTTCATCATTGAGGTGTATCATGACTTCAACAAGTTCTTTTCTTCCTGTTGCATTTGGATAGTTTCCATTGCAAGGCCCACTTCCTTTACTCTATTAATTTATAACCAGCACAGTGAATGATGTAGCATGCTTCATTGTTCACTGTTTACAGTTTGGGATACATTAGTTGGTCTCTTTGAATGATGAGAGACACTAAATCAGTAAATGTACACTCTTGACTGCCCGTTAAGGGCAGCATTGAAGGTCCTCCATCTCTGGTGGTGTCCAGGGCTTTCTTCATCATGTCAGTAACTCAGTTTTCACTACTGTCGGTCATGCAAGTCCCAGGTGGAGACTCAGGAATACCGTCACGCGCAGATGTAGAAGGATTTTTCATTGCTGTTTCTGTAACAATTTTGTTTTACCAGTCAGGTTGTTAGTCCTGAGCTGAACCCCTGAATCTGGAGGACTGATGGACCACTCTTAGCCTAGCCTCTACACATTGACCTGTTTGGCATGGGTGACCCTACCAAGAGCCATGCATAAAGTCCTGACTCCAGCCAACTAACTCTCCTTGTCATTGAGGTGTACAAGCTTCCAAACCCAACGACAAGGTCGTGGTCACTCAGAGAACAACTTATTTGGTGTACACCTGTTTGTTAATGCAAATATCTAATCAGCCAGTCACCTGGCAGCAACTTGATGCATAAAAGGACGTGGGCATGGTCAAGAGGTTCAGTTGTTCAGATCAAACATCAGAATGGGGAAGAAACGTGATCCAAGTGACTTTGATCATGGAATGATTGTTGGTGCCAAATGGGGTGGTTTGAGTATCTCAAAAACTGCTGATTTCCTGGGATCTTCACACAAGACAGTCTCAGGAGGAGCGGTTCCCAAACATCTTTACACCATGGAGCCTTATCATTAAACGAGGGGTCTGTGTATCTCAGGTTTGGAGCTCCTGGTCCAGAGTTTACTGAGAATGGTGCAAATAACAAAACATCCAGCAAGCAGCAGTTTTGTGGGTGTAAACACTGTTAATGAGAGAGGTCGGAGGAGAATGGCCAGGCTGGTTCAAGCTGATAAGAAGGCAACAGTAACTCAAATAAACAGGTGTTAAAACAGTAGTGTGCAGAAGAGCATCTTTGAACGGACACACATCGAACATTGAAGGGGCTACAGCGGCAGAAGACCATGGGCATACACTCTGTGGCCACTTTACTCGGTACAGGAGGTACCTAATGATGTGGCACTGAGTGAATTTCAACTAAAATATGCTTATTTAGTTTAGTTTAAATTTAGTTTAGTTTTGAAGACACACAGATGCCCCCCGCTTTACAAATGTCCGCTTTACGCCACTTCGCTTTTACAAAAGACCTACATTAGTAGCCAGTTTTCACATTACAAAGAGGATTTTCGTTTTTACGAAAATGTTTCCCATATAAATTAATGTTTCTTCGCTTTGCGCCATTTCGGCTTAAGAAAGGTTTCATAGGAACGCTCTACCTTTGTAAAGGGAGGGAGGACACCTGTACTGTGGTAATAGACCCTTTTGGCCCACCAGGTCTGTGCAGCCTAATTACACCCACGTGGCTGATTAATCTTCTAGCTCAGACGCCTTGGAATGTGGGAGGAAAGTGGAGCATCCGGAGGAAACACATGAGGTCACGGGGAGAATGTACAAACTCTTTACAGCCAGTGGCCAGAATTGAACCCGGGTCACGGGTGCTGCAATAGTGTTATGCTAACCACTACGCTACCGTGCCAGCCAATTCATCATCATAGTCTGAAACTTGAACTTTATATTGTTTTATTAGTTCAAAATTAATCAAATATATGATCCAAGTGTTTTTCAACTACATGCAGAGAGAATGGTACGTTCAGTAGGAGAGCCGGGTCGAGTAAATATTGCAAAAGGCAACTTGCATACAGAGAGAGCAAGTGAAAATAGAAATGGCCCAGCTAGCTTCTTACAACATGGAAAACAAACTGAATTATTTTCTTTGGCATAAGGCTTTGGGAAAATCTCACTGCTTTCTCAGTGATCAGTGTTAACCCTATTGTATGGGAGCAAAATGTACTACAGTACTTTGTCTCGTCCTGCTTTGCGCAGTGAGGTCAGATATTGATGTCTAGACACTGCCTTTTGGATCCACACTGAACATACAAACTGCAGCCCTATCTGTTATATCTGAACATATAAAAAAGGTGGAGACTCCATTTCATCTTTTAACAAGTTTATCTATTTTCTTTAAGCCTGCGGAGTGCATGTACCTGTAAGCTCAGCCCTTAGTAGGATCAATCAAACTAGTATCCGCCAAAGGTCAAAACAGTGATCCAAGGTGACCCCTCTAAAGCACTCTGACCCTGCGGACTTGGAAGACAGCAGCTGTCACATATATACTGTATATTACTACCTATAGAATTAGTGGATATGCATTACTACATATGGAGTTAGTGGGTATATATTACTATGCAGAGTTAGTGTGGCTCAAAGACTGCCAGAGGGAACAACAGGTAGCCAGTGGAAAACGTAGGCTGGCAATGGGTTCCAGATTTAGGATTATGACCTTGCCAGACCTTCAGTGGTGACGCACTGTCAGTAGGAATAGGAGACTCCTGTGAAGACCTCGTTCTTCATGGGAACAAGAGAGTGTAATAGGGCAAAGAGTGGAGACTTAGTAAGGAAGGCATTGCCATAATTCTTCATAAACCTGAGCAGACCGCTACATCATGGCTGGCACACGGACTCCGCTAAAAGTGCTGCAGGCTCACAGTGCTGGTGACCCCAGGTTCAATCTTGTCCTCGGGTGCTATCTACGAGGAGTCTGTACGTTCCCTCAGTGACCTGTGCACGCTCCCGCTTCCTCTCACGCTCTATAGACATGCGGTTGAAGGGTAGGTTAGGTACAGTGGACTCCCCATAACATATAGATAAAGTGGTAGGTGATTCACTCCTCTTCCCCGCAGCGCTGAGGCTGTGAGATTGCACGGCTGCTGTGCTTTGTGCTTGTGAGTTTTGCAGCCATTTGCCTCACAAGTATGATGAGCTGAGACTGAGGCTTTGGGCCTGCTCCGGGCTGCTCCAGGGATTTGGATCTAAGGATTCCATTTGGTTTCAGAATGCTGTTGTTGTTGTTGCTTGCTTCTATTGTTTGCATGATTTGTGATTTTTTTTTCTCTCTTTCTCTGCAAACTGGGGGTGCCCTTTCTTTTCTTAATTGGGTTCTTTCAGGTTTTTTGCTTTGTGGCTGCCTGTAAGCAGACAAATCTCAAGGTTATATAATTTTATACATTCTTTGATAATAAATGTACTTTGAATCTTTGAATCTAGAGGGGAAATAAAGTGGGCTAAAGTGAAAATAGGTGCTTAATAATCAGACACAAAATGCTGGAGGAACTCAGCAGGCCAGGCCGCGTCTATGGAAAAGACATTTGACATTTTGGCCGAGACCCTTCAGCAGGACTGGAGGAAAAAAAAGATGAGGAGTAGATTTAATATCACATTCCTGGAAGGGTGCAGTGATATTACAGGCCACCCTACCAGGGATAGGGTTCCTCTTGTCCTCATCTACCACCCCACCAGCCTCCATGTCCAGCACATAATTCTCTGGAAATTCTGCCATCTTCAACGGGATCCCCCCACCAAGCACATCTTCCCCCACCCCCTCACTTTCTTTTCTCTGCAGGGATGGCTCCCTACATGACTCACTTGTCTATTCCTCCCTCCCCACTGATCTCCCTCCTGGGACTTAGACCTGCAAGTGGAACAAGTGCTACACCTCCTCCCTCTCTACCATTCAGGGCCCCAAACAGTCCTTCCAGGTGCGGCAACACTTCACTGATGAGTCTGTTGGGGTCATCTACTGTACCCAGTGCACCCAGTGTGGCCTCCTGTACGTCGGTGAGACCTGACAATGATTCGGAGACCGCTTTGCACCGAGCACCTACATTCTGTCCACCAGAAAAAGCGGGATCACCCAGTGGCCACCCATTTTAATTCCACTTCCCATTCCGATATGTCAATCCATGGCCTCCTCTGATATCGCGATGAGGCCACACTCGGCTTGGAGGAACAACACCTTATGTTCTGCCTGGGTAGCCTCCAACCTGATGGCATGAACATCAATTTCTCGAACCTGGTAATAACCCTCCCCCTTCATCATTCCCGACCCCCTTTTCCCTCTCTCACCTTATCTCCTTGCCTTCCCATCGCCTCCCTCTGGTGCTCCTCCCCCTTTTCTTTTTCCCATGACCTTCTGTCCTCTCCTATTAGATTCTCTCTTCTCCAGCCCTTTATCTCTTTTACCAATCAACCTCCCAGCTCTTCACTTCACCCCTCCCCCTCCCAGTTTCAGCTCTCAGCTGTTGTTTCTCTCTCCCCTTCCCCCACCTTTTAAATCATCTATTTTTCTCCAGTCCTGCTGAAGGGTCTCAGTCCGAAACGTCGACTGTACTCTTTTCCATAGAAGCTGCCTGGCCTGCTGAGTTCCTCCAGTATTTTGTGTGTTGCTTGGATTTCCAAATCTGCAGATTTTCTCTTCTTTGTTCTTAATAGTCAGAGCAGACTCAGTGGGACCAGGGACTTATTTTCATGTTCAAAATTCAAAGTAAATTTATTATTAACGTACGTGTACGTCACCATATACAACCCAGAGATTCATTTTCTTGTGGGCATACTCAGTAGATCTATAGAGTAATAACCATAATGGTATCAATGAAAGATCACCCAACAAGGGGATTTGTCCTGAGTGAAGAAGGCAACAAACTCCACAAATACAAAAAGAAGAAATAATAATAATAATAATAATAATAATAATAATAATAATAATAATTAATAAGTAAGCAATAAAGATTGAGAACATGAGATGAAGTGCCTTTGAAAGTTGTGGGAGCATTGCTCTAAGACTCTGACTTAATTAAATCAATGTGAAATATAACAATGATTGAGCATATCTAATTACAGTTGCATAATGCAATGTCTGTGAAAGATACCGAACAGAAAGGACTCAGAAGTAGATTCTTGAAACCACTTTTCACCAAACCTGGAACCTCTGAATTGTATAATAATGAGCAAGTATGTAAATGTAAAACAATTGTGTTTCAAATCTCTGATTCTTACGCCATGCAGCAAGACACAGGGACAATGCAGTTCCCTGTCACAGGCTGTGATACAGGTGGAGGGCAGCTCAATGCCATGCTATGTGTGCAAACACAGACACATTGTTTTAATTGCTGCGTCACCAGAAAGCCCAGTATTTATTACCCCCTTCCTTTTGCCCACCAACTGATCGCTTGCTGGGTCATTTCACCGGCCAATTAAGAGTCAGCCACATTACTGCGAGTCTGAAATGAAAAGTTATCTGGGCAAGCAATGGTCAGAAGATTTCCATTCCTTAACCTGTCTGATAGATTCACTATCAACCGTAATCATACAGTTCTGTATTTCAGATTTACTTAATTAATGAACAACTTTCTTTGCTTCTTGCTCTCTGGATCATTACTCCAGGATTGTGAATCCCAAGTGGAGCGATATTACAATGTGTATGCTGAGACCTGGTTGTGGCTCAGCTGCTTAAAATTGCTGCCTTTGAATCTTCTTATGTTAACATGTTGGAGAAAAATACAGTGCTTAGACCGATCAATTTAATTGACAGAAGTTAATGCAGACAAGTGTGAGATGTTGCAGTTCGGTAGGACCAATCAGTCTTACACAGTGAGCGGTAGGTCACTGAGGAGTGTGGTCGAGCAAAGGGATCAGGTCCATAGCTCATTGAAACTATCACAGGTGGGTAGGGTCAGAAAGAAATCTTCTGGCATGTTGGCCTTCGTAGATCAAAGTATTGAGTACAGGATGTTATGTTGAAGTTGTATAAGATATTGACGAGGCCTAATTTGATAGGGGTATACAAAACTGAGGGGTGTAGGTAGGGTAAATGCAAGCAGGCTTTTTCCACTGAGGTTGGATGGGACTACAACTAGAGCCATGGGATAAGGGCAGAAGTTGAAAAAGTTTAAGGGGAATATGAAGGGAAACTTCTTCACTCAGAGGGTTGTGAGAATGTGGAACGAGCTGCCAATACTAGTGGTACAAGCAAGCTTGATTTCAGCGTTTAAGAGAAGTTTGGATAGGTACATGGGTGGTAGGGCTTTGGAGGTCTATGGTCCTGGTGCAGGTTGATGTGAGTTGGCAAATTCAAAGGCTCGACATAGACTAGATGGGCTGAAGGGTCTATTTCTGTGCTATTCTTTTCTATGACTCTGTGAAATAATCTTAAATATTATGCAAGTGGCAACATGTCATTGAGTCACAGAGAACTACAACATAGAAATAGGCCCTTCAGTCCATCTAGTTCTTGCCTAGTCACATCAACTTGCATCTAGATTATATCCCTCCATACTTGTACCATCAATGGACCTATCCAGACTTCTCTTAACTGTTAAAACCCAACCCTCATCCACCACTCCTACTCATTCCACACTCTCACCACCCTCTGAGTGAAGAAATTGCCCCTCAGGTTCTTCTTTAATATTTCAACTTTTGTGCTTGAACCAAGACCTCTGGTTCTAGTCTCACCCAACCTCAGTGGAAAAAGGCTGCTTGCATTTATTCAACCTATACCCCTCATAATTTTGTATAGCTGTATCAAATCTCCCCTCATTCTCCTTTGCTCCAGGGAACTGAGTCCTAACCTATCCAAACTTTCCCTAGAACTCAGATTGTCAAGTCTCAGCAACATCTTTGTAAATTTTCTCAGAACTCCTTCAGTCTTATCCATATCTTCACTGTAGGTAGGATGACCACAACTGCACACAATACTCCAAATTAGACTAATGTCTTGTTCAACCTCAACATAATATCCTAGCTCCTGTACTCAATATTTTAATTTATGAAGGCCAATGTGCTAAAAGCTCTCTTTACAGCTATCTACCTGCGATGCCACTTTCAAGGGATTATGGATCTGTATTCCCAGCTCCCTTTGTTCTACCACACTCAGAGCCCTTCTGTTCACTGTGTAGGTCTTACCCTGGCTTGTCCTCTCAAGTGCACGTTCAGATTTGTCTGCATTAAGTTCCATTCTGCCGATTTTCAGCCCATTTTTCCAGCTGGTCTAGATTCTGCTGCAAGCTTTGTTGGCCTTCCTCACTATCCACTACACCCCCAATCTTGATGTCATCTGCAAATATGCTGATCTAGCTTACCACATTGTCATCCAGATTGCTGATATAGATGACAAACAACTACAGACTCAGACCGGATCCCTACAACACACTACTCACAGGCTTCTACTCAGCGAGACAACCATTTTCTACCATTCTCTGGCTTCTTCCACAAAACCAATGTTGAATCTAATTTATTACCTCATCCTGAATACCAAGTGACTGAGGTGGGACCTCCCAGGTGGGACCTTGTCAAATACTTTGCTAAGGTCCATGTAGACAACATCCACTGCCTTCATCAACTTTCCTGGTAACTTCCTCGAAAAACTCAAAGTTTGGTTAGGCATGATGTAGCATGTTGACTATCCCTAATCAGGCCTTGTCTATTCAAACACTTGTATATCTGGTCCCTTAGAACACCTTCCAATAGTTTACCCACTACTGACATCAGACTCACCAGCCTATAACATTGGAACAACCTTAGCTATCCTCCAATCCTCCAGCACCTCACTCATGACTAAGGATGTTTTACATTCTCTTCTAGTGGACTCTGAAATTTCTGAGGGAACACTTTGTCAGGCCCTGGGGATTTATCCACCCTAAAATTATCTCAAGACACCAAGTACCTCCTCCTCTATATAATCTGTATACAGTCAATGACCTCAAAGCTATTTTGCTTCACTGATATGGGCTTTGTATTTGTCTCCCTAGTAATTACAGATGCAGAAAAATACATTTAAAATCTCTCCCAGTTTTTTTGGCTCCATGCATAGATGACCCTGCTGATTTTCAAGTGCAACCAATTTTGTACCTTGCTATCTTTTTGCTCTTAAAATATCTGTAGAAACCCTTGGGGTTATCCTTCACCTTGTTTGCTAGAACAACCTCATGTTTTCTTTTAGCCTAGCTCTCCTGATATCCCTCTAAATATTCTCTTTCATTTCTTACACTGCTCAAGTACTTATTTGTTCCTTTTGTTGATACCTGCTAAGCACCACCTTCTCCTTCTTAACCAGGCCTCAATATCTCTCAGAAACCAAAGTTCCTTAAACCTGTAAGCCTTGCCTTTTATTCTGACAGGGATGTACAAACTCTGTACTCTCAAGATTTCTTTTTTGTAAGTCTCCCGCTTACCAAGCATACCATTGCCAGAAAATAATCTACCACAATCCACACTTGCCAGATACATTCTGATGCCACCAAAATTGGCCTTTCTCCAATTTAGAATCTATTTGGAGAACCAAACCTATCCTTCTCCATAATTATCTAGAAACTAATGGAATTATGATCACTGGATCTGAAGTGTTTCCCTCCTACACGCATTTTTGTCACCTTTCTGTCTCGTTCCCTAATAGGAGATCCAGTATTGTACCTTCTCTAGTTGGGACCTCTATACAGTATATTGAATAAGGAAACTTCCTTGAAACTATTTGACAAACTCTGTCTCATCCAACCCTTTTACAGCCTGGGGAGTTCCAGTTAATAAGTGGAAAGCTGAAATCATCTACTCTTAGAACCTTATGTTTCTTGCAACAGTCTGTGATCTCTCTATAAATTTGCTCCTCTAAATATCACTGACTATTGAGTGGTCGATAATATAATCCCATTAGTGTGGTTGTACCTTTATTATTCCTTAGTGTCATCCATATATCCTCAGTAGATGAACTCGTCAGTCTGCTGTGACATTTAAAAAATTGTGCTAACATTATAAGAAGAGGTCAGCAATTCATAACTTAATTTGTGGTTAACTATTTGGGTCTCCAGTATTTTAAGCTATTATGGAGTTACAGTTGAAGAGAAGTCTGTACTGATTTGCCTGGAGCCCAGTTCTTAACGTTCAGCTAGAGCTCTATTGATGGGCCCGTTTGGAGAGAGCAGAGATGCTGGCAGGAGGCACATCGACATCCCATCTTTTGAACCTTGCTTTGGCTGTCGGGGAGGCTTGGTGGCTCTTCACTGAAAACCTGCTTAACCGTTGTGCCAGAAAGAAGTAATTGATAGGGACATCCATGTAATGTCAGACCTTGGACAGAAATGCAAGGTGGGGAGGAGGAACAGGGTTCTGTATGGTTCAATTAGATCAACTCTCATTCTTTGAAGTACGAGAGAATAGACGTTGATTATACTCGGTCTCTCCCTGTAAGACAAATGCACTATCGTGGAGCAAATCAGATGAATTATGGAAAGTCATCAAGTCTGACAACATAGAGACAGAGCTTTCAGCTTGTCAAGTTCATGCTGACCAGCAAACACCCATTTACACTACACCTACATTAATCCCCTTTTGTCGTTCTCTCTTCCGATGAATTGCTCCCAAATTTACCACGCAGCTATGCTCTGGGGCTAATTACCCAACCAACCTTTGTATCATCAGGAAATGGGAAGAACCCAGAGCACCTGGAGGAAACTCAGCTGTCACAGGAAGAATGTGCAAACTCTGCACAGACAACCAGAAGCCAGTTGCTGAAGCAGTGAGAGAGCAGCTTTACTAGCTGTCCCAGTGTGCAGCCCTCTGTCTTCTGCAGGTATATGATGTTTTTTTGGCTATGGAGATGAGGGTTGCATACAGCCTTCCAGGTGAAGTCCTGTATAACTGTGGTCAGATGCCTCGAGGAAGGTGGTCACTCGCTGGATGCAAGACACATTGGACACACCTTGCCACATGTTCCCACTCACGCCTGAGGCAGATTCCTACAGTTCCCCGCGACTGTGGTCAGTGTACTCAGAAGACCGGCCAGTGCTTGTGCTTTGCTTGCTGCCGTGGAGAAGTCCCCAGAGCTAGTACCAGCCAAGCAGAACTTGGGTGGCCTGTGTCATCTGACACCTAAGACTCAATGATGTCCCTGAGTCCACCACCGTCCCCCGCTGGCTGGGGACCCGGTCAAACCCTAGCCACGTGTGAGTGTCTGAGCTAGTGTACAGTTCACCAACTTAATAACACACCCTTAGAAGGATCTTCAATTGTCACCTTCCATCATCCCTGTTGGATAACTTGAAGCCCTGGCAAACAGCATAGAAACCAGTTCAGCTCACTCATGCCCCCAACAGTATCTACCGAACTGATCCCATGTGCATGTGTCCTTCAAAGTTCAGGGTAAAATTATTATCAAAGTACATATGTATCAGCCTATACAACCTCAAGGTTCACCTTCTTTGCAGGCATACTCAATAATGCAGAATAGAATAATCGAATCAATGAAAGACCACACCAGCTGGGCATACAACCAATGCGCAAAAGACAACAAACTGCGCAAATACAAAAAGAAAGAAATAATAATTATTATGAGATGAAAAGTCCTTGAAAGTGAGTCCATATGTTGTGGGAGCACTTTGGTGATGGAGCAAGTGAAGTTATCCCCTTTGGTTCAGGAGCCTGATGTTTGAGGGGTAGTAACTGTTCCTGAACCTGATGGCATGAGTCCTGAGGCTCCTGAGCTTTCTTCCCGATGACAGCAGCGAGAAGAGGGCATGACCTAGGTGTTAGGGGTTGCCAACGGCAGACGCTGCCCCCTGCGACAACGCCTGGTGCAGATATGCTTAATGGTGGTGGGGGGGTGCCTTACTCACGATGGTCAGAGCCACATCCACCATTCCCTGCAGGTTTTCTGTTTTAGGGCATTGGTGTTTCCACACCCGTTGCAAGGATTCCTCTAACCTGTCCTATCCACATACTTAACCAAATGTCTTTTTAATTTGTGTTATTGGACTTTCCTCAACCACCCCCTCTGGAGCTCAATCCACATACCCACCACTCTCGAAAGTTGCTCCGCAGGTCCTTTTTAAACCTTCAGCTGGCATCTTATAGCTATACCCTCCGGTTTTAGATTCCCTTCTCTGGGAATAAGACTGTGCATTCACCCATCAATGCTCCTTGTGGTCTTATACACCTTGATAAGGAATCCACTCAATCTCTCAGATGCCAATGAATCAAGTCCCAGCTTGCCCAGGCTCTCCCTTTAACTCAAGCCTTGAGTTCTGGCAACATCCTCATAAATATTCTCTGCATTCTCTGATGTCTTTCCTATCACAGGATAGACAAAACTGTACACAATTATCCAAATGTGGTCTCACCAACATTTTGCACAACTGTTACATAACATCCCAACTCTTCCAAACAGTGTCCTCACCGATGAAGGCCAGGGTGACAAACACCACCTTTGTCATCTTTTCTGGGACTAATATACAGTAACTTTCCTGCCTTCCTGTGAGAGAGATAGACAGGGAAAGTTATATTAGTCCTAGCAAAGGCAAGTCTGTTATAGGCTAGAATGGACTACAAACGTCAGAAGGGTGTGATTGTGTAAGAGAGTTGAGCCATTGCTTAGCCTGAGGCTGGAGCAAAGCCATTGTGAAGGGGTTGGTGCAGATGAAATTAGAATAGCCTCAGATTTATAGAGGGGAGGACAAGGGAAACAGGTCACAAAAGCGTTGGAATAATAAAGTCTAGCCAATGCATGGATGTGTTTCAGCAGAAATAATGTGTGGTTTGGTATGTACTATCTTACAAACTGATCAGATTTCACTTATTGTCAAAAGTCTAGGTCTGGTGGCGGCATGACATGTGAAACAGTGATATTTAACTGTGTCGCTAAGTTCCCATCTTTGTGTTTCTGTTGCACACTGCTTCTGCATCTGGTAGGTGGGGTACTTTTGCAAAGGGGTAACAGCTCTCTGGCAGAACAGACAAGAGCAGGCTGCTGAGTGACTCAAATGGGAGCATGGACCATTGTTTGTACTTTATGAGGGCTTGTGGCAATCAAAGTGAAAAGGGGTAAGGGGAAGCATCGGGTAAATGGGGATGGGAGGAAGTGGGAGGTGTGGGTAGGAGGAGTGAAGTGATGGCCTACGTGTAGACAAAGCAAAGTGATAAGCAGCACAGGAAGGGCTTTAATCTGAAAATAGTCTCCACGCATATGCAGACAGTTCTGAGCCTTATATAGCATCACCTCTGCTGACCTGAACCCAGAACTAATTTGTCAGTGTTTGTCTGGATGAGTAGAAATTTCCTCTCATGAGGGAAAACCATTGTCTTCAGCTCCATTCTTCAGCTATTGACCTACCCCTCTTCCTGGCAAACGGACACGAAGATGACAAAAGTTCTGGTTCATATCCGACTCGGAAGAACATCTAATTTTATACGCACACCTTTACAAAGCCTCCCTTTTCTCATCCATGGAACTTTGATAAAACCCTGCCCTACTTCACAGCACCTGCTGCTGAAGCATTTCCCTGTGCATTAGCTAGACTTCACCGATCTCCCAGATTCTATCCTCCATGCATTTGAGGTCACTCAAAACTCGAAATACAAGGGATTTTGCAGATGCTGTAAATCTCAAGCAATGCACACAAGATGCTGGAGGAACTCAGCAGGTCAGGTAATACTTTGAAGAGGAGTAAACAGTTAACATTTTGGGCTGAGACCCATCACTAGGACACATCGCTGCCTAATTCACCAATGCCATTGGCACTCAGTTTATTATTGTCACATGTGACAAAGTTTTGCATCACATCCATACAGATATTTTTATCTTTGTCAGCACATTGAGGTCATACAAGGGAAGCTATCCTTGAGCCTGGTAATGCATGTTTTCCTCCTCTTGTATTTTCTGCCTGATGGGAGGGGGGAGAAGGCCTTGTGCTAAGCCTTCACTCAGTCTTAAAACTGTTGTTCAAACTTCTTCATGTTCCTTCCCTCCCTATTTCTGCCCACAGACTTCTTGAATATCAGTGCTGCTCCAGTTCTGGCCTCTTAATATCCCCAAAATGTAGCTTCCCATTATTGGCTGTGCCTTCCAACCCTTTTTATCACTCCTATACTCTCTTTCTTCACCAATGGTCGTCTGACCCTGACATCTAATGAGACATGGCATCCCTCTTTCCCACTCTACACTCCACCCACCATACCACCTAGCTCCTTGTACACGTCTCAGTTAATGTCTGGGTCCATAATTCAGTGACCTGTATTTATTTTTTAAGCAGTTTCAATGTGTCTGGAACCTTCAAGCTCAGAAACAGCAGCACGGATCAATCAGTTTTCATTCTTCGTATCAATCAAAGACCTCAGATCAAGTTTCAGTAGAAGAAATAACAAAATGCTAATCCACACAAAGCTAGTATTGCATATACGTAAGTCAAAGATTCATGCAGCACAGAAAAAGGCTCTTCGATCCATCTGGTTCACACTGACCAAGATGCCAATCCAAAACCATCCCATAAAGTTCCAATTCTTTCCTACCCACATACCTGTTCAATTGTCTTTTTAATGTTGTTATTGTACATGCCTCAGACACTTGCTTTCATAGGTATATCACCCTCTGTTTAAAAAAAAAAGTTGCCTGTCAACTTCCTATTAAATGTGTCCCCAAGCTATGCCACTACGAGTGTGTTCCTATGGGCTTTTGCCTCTGGTACATCACTTTCAAATACTGACTTTGCTTAATAGATATCTGGAAATCGCGTCAAAAGGTGGGAAAAGATTATTTAAACAGAGCTGAGCAGTGAACCAAGCCATTAGCTCAAAAATTACTCTAAACACTCAAGGGGCTCTTTAAATCACTCTGCTCAGCCGTCGACATAAAACTCTCATTAATCTCAAGTGATGCCTGACATCCATCCTTATCATTTTACAGTCCAAAGCATGAGTGTCTACTCTCCGTTATATTTTATTTTTATTTATTTGGAGATACCGTATGAAATAGGCCCTTCCAGCACTTCGACCTGTGCTGCCAGCAACCTCCGGTTTAACCCAAGTTCAATCATAAGACAATTTGCAATTATCAACCAACCTACTAATTGGTGCGTCTTTGGTCCGGAGCAAACCCACACGTCCACCGAGAGGACGTGCAAACTCCTTACAGAGGATGCTGGGATTGAACTCTGACCTCCGACACCCTGAGCTGTAATAGCATTGCGCTGACCGCTACGGTGACATGCCCTGAATCTGCAGAACTCCCTCAGAATATGGAAGTGGAAATATTCCTGTTAAATCATAGACAGCGTTGATCAAGGAAGCAATTAGCACTTGGACTGCCAGGAAATCGTCTCGGTCTCCGAAATGCGCTCCAACATAGTCCCTTTCTATATCACACCACATCAAGAGATAGATCACAGACACTGCTAAATGCTAATACCCTAAAATAGCATAAAATAAATCTATAGGTCAACAGAATCATTTAAAATAACAGATGAAAGATTTAAAAGGTCATAGAATTGTGCAGTGCAGATGAACACCATCACACCAACACTGGCTCTCTGAAAGAGCTATCCAATTAGTCCCACTCTCCTATTCATTTTCAGTGTCACTGCAAATCTGTCCTTTTTGTGTACAATATGTATTTAATTTCCTCTGAAAACTTTTCATTAAATCTGCTTCCACTAACCTCCCAGATATTAAATTTCAGTCACAACAAGGTGTGCAAGAATAAACATTTTTGACTTTAACAATTACCTCCAATCTGTTTCTTTGATTATTCTTCTGCCAATACAAACACGTATTGTGGGTCGGCACAACATTGTGGGCCGAAGGGCCTGTGCTGTGCTGTATTGTCTATGTTCTATGTTCTATATAGTCAAAAATCTTTGGATCGGGAGAATGTTTCTTATGATGGTCACATTGTGTTTCTCATTTCTTCAGGTTCCTATTGGACCTTGCATGATTGCACAGGTCTAGATGAGAAGGAACTCCATGAGGTAGAGGTGTGTGAGGGTGATGGCTTTGCCTCGGATCCCAGGACCTTGCTCCTGAAACTCTCTGCCAGCCTGTGCACAGCTTGTCCTTTTTGGCATCTTCTAAATATCTTTGCTAATTGGGGATAGACTCAAAAATTAAAACTCATCACTCACCAATTTTTATAAATGCACTATCTGAATGCATCACAGCTTGGTGTGGCAATTCTCTGACCATGACTGCAAGGAACTGCAGAGAGTTTCGGACATTGCTCAGTAAATCACAGAAACCGGCCCCCCTTGCTGCTTCGGTAAAGCAGCCAGTGCAGTCAAAGACCCCATCCATTTAGGATGTTCTCTTTTATCCCTCTCCTATTGGGCATAAGATACCATCATACCCAATAGGAGAGGACATGATGTTAGAAACATAGAAAATGTACAGCACAATACAGGCCCTTTGGTCCACAAAGTTGTGCCGAACATGTCCCTACCTTAGAAATTACTAGGCTTACCTATAGCCCCCTATTTTACTAAGCTCCATGTACCTATCTGAAAGTCTCTTAAAATACACTATCATATTTGCCTCCTCCACCATTGCCGGCAGCCCATTCCACACACTCACCACTCTCTGAGTAAAAAGACTAACCCCTGACATCTTCTCTGTACCTACTTCCCAGCATCTTAAACCCGTGTCCTCTTGTGGCAGCCATTTCAGCCCTGGGAAATTGTTGTGAGATGATCTGTCCAGATGGCGTGCAAAACTAAGTTTTGCATTGCACCTGATGCACCATCAATAACTCTCGGACACTGGAGGTGAACGATAGGCTTTTATTAACAGCGAAAAGGGAGCACGACATGTCGAAGACTGAGGGAGGAGCAGTGCCCCAATCGCATTTATACAGGGTCTGTGGGAGGAGCCACAGGAGCAGTCAGCAGAGGGGCGTGTCCAGACAGGTATATGTAGTTCACCACATTCACCCCTCCTTTGTTTTAAAAGAGAGTCCCCATGGGGCGAAGTTTCTTACAAGTATATTTACAGGTTAAGTCTATCAGGCGGTCGAGTCTGTCGCTGCGATCTACGTAGCACCGGTGGTGATTGCACCGGTGACGGTGGTTGTGCTGGCTCCGGCCTGACTTGAGGTGCCAGCCCGTTAGGCATCAGTAATCCCTCGTGCGTGTGCGTGGCGCCCGGTATGGGAGTATCGTGAGGAGTCTGTGTAGGGCTTGGTGTGCGCGGTGTCTCGTGGGTATATACATCGGTGGGTACGGGGTTCATAGTCACCGTGGAGTGTTCGGGGTAGTGGTCTGCTGCTCCTGTGGGCGCCAGGTCGCGGATGGAGACCGTGTCCTCCTGCCCATCAGGTAAGACCACATAGGCATACTGGGGGTTCGCATGAAGTAGGTGAACCCTCTCGACCAGCGGGGAGTATTTATTGCTCCTCGCATGTTTCCGGAGCAGCACTGGCCCTGGGGACGTCAGCCAAGCCGGTAGGGTTGTCCCGGTGGCTGACTTCCTGGGAAAAGAAAAGAGTCGCTCATGGGGGGTGGCATTGGTGGACGTGCATAACGGGGAGCGGATGGAGTGGAGCGCCTCAGGGAGGACCTCCTGCCATCGAGAGACCGGCAATCCCTTTTGACTTAAAGGCTAAGAGTGTGACCTTCCACACAGTGGCATTCTCCCTCTCCACCTGTCCATTTCCCCGGGGATTATAGCTCGTGGTCCTACTAGTAGCAATACCCCTAGCCAGCAGGTATTGGCGCAGCTCGTCACTCATAAACAAGGACCCTCTATCACTGTGGATATAGCAGGGATATCCGAACAGAGTGAAGAGCTGGTGCAGGGCTTTTATGACGGATGTGGCAGTGGTATCGGGGCAGGGGATGGCAAAGGGGAACCACGAGTACTCATTGATTATGTTAAGAAAGTATACATTGCGGTCGGTGGAGGGAAGGGGGCCTTTAAAGTCGACACTCAGTCGCTCAAAGGGGCGGGTGGCCTTGATAAGTTGTGCCTTTTCAGGACGGTAGAAGTGCGGTTTGCACTCAGCGCAGACTTGGCAGTCCCTGGTCATCGTCCTGATTTCCTCAAGGGACTAAGGCAGGTTCTGGGCTTTCATGAAATGGAAAAGCCGGGTGACCCCCGGTTGGCAAAGATCTGCATGGAGGGCGTATAGCCGGTCGAGCTGCGTGCTGGCACACGCTCCCCGGGATAGGGCATCAGGGGGCTCATTGAGCCTTCCAGGCCAGTACAGGATATCATAGTTGTAGGTGGAGAGTTCTATTCTCCACCGCAAAATTTTATCATTTTTTATTTTGCCCCGCTGTTGGTTGCTAAACATGAACGAGACTGAGCGCTGGTCGGTCAGCAAGGTGAACCTTTTGCCGGCGAGATAGTGCCTCCAGTGCCTAATAGCTTCCACTATGGCCTGGGCTTCTTTCTCCACTGCGGAGTGCTGAATTTCAGGGCCTTTGAAGGGTACGAGAAAAGAATGCTACCGGCCTTCCTGCCTGATTGAGGGTAGCAGCCAGCGCGAAATCAGAGGCGTCACTCTCTACTTGGAAGGGAATGGTCTCGTCCACCGCATGCATCGCTGCTTTGGCAATGTCCCCTTTAATGCGGCTGAAGGCCACGCGGGCCTCGACTGAGAGGGGAAATACAGAGGACTTGACCAGGGGGCGGGCCTTGTCTGCGTAGTGAGGGACCCATTGGGCGTAATAGGAAAAGAAGCCCAGGCACCGTCTGAGGGCTCTGATGGTGGTGGGAAGGGGGAGTATACGGTCGGGGTCAGGGCCGATGACCCCGTTCTCCACGACATATCCAAGAAGAGCAAGTCGGGTGGTTCCAAACACATACTTGTCCCTGTTATAGGTAAGGTTAAAAGTTTTGGCCGTTTGGAAAAATCGTTGGAGGTTGGTGTCCTGATCCTGCCAGTCGTGACCGCAGATGGTGATGTTATCCAGATATGGGAACGTGGCCACCATCCGGTCCACTTCCCTCTGGAAGACAGAGACACCATTCGTGACACTGAAGGGGATGCGCAGGAAGTGATAGAGCCTGCCGCCTGCCTCAAAGGCAGTGTAGGGGTGGTCCTCCGGGCGGATGGGGAGCTGATGGTAAGCGGATTTCAGGTCTATGGTCAAGTACACCTTGTACTGAGCTATCTGATTGACCATATCCGTGATGCGGGGTAGGGGGTACGCGTCAAGCTGCGTGAACCTATTGATGGTCTGGCTATAGTCCACGACCATCCTATTTTTCTGCCCGGTCTGAACAACGACCACCTGGGCCCTCCAAGGACTTGTGCTTGTCTCAATGATCCCCTCCCTGAACAGCCGCTGCACCTCCGAATTAATAAAGGCCCTGTCCCCCACACTGTACCTCCTGCTTTTAGTTCCCACAGGTTTACAGTTGGGGGTCAGGTTGGTGAACAGTGGTGGGGGAGGGATCTTGAGGGTGGAGAGGCTGCAAGTGGTGTCTGTAGCGCGGCTGCTGGCATGGTGTTGGGTGGGATGTGCGGGTCGGTGTGTGTGTGTGGTCAGTAGCGGGGTATGTGATGTATTCCTACAGAACTGAGGATTTCCGACAGTGATTGGTGGGAGGGGCCCATCATACTCCATTGTCACACTTTTCAGGTGGCTCTGGAAGTCGAGCCCCAATAGCAAGGGGCACACAGTTGAGGCATGACCAGTAGCGCAAAGTCCCGATATTCTGTGCCCTGCACCACTAGTGTCGTTACACAACCCCCCCCCCCCCCCCGGATGTCTGTTGTGTGCGACCCAGAAGCCATGGTGACCCTCTGGCTTACCGGCCGTGTCACAAGTCCGCAGCGTTGCACTGTGTCCGGGTGAATAAAACTCTCTGTGTTGCCCGTGTCAAACAGGCAGCTAGTCCTGCGCCCCTCCACCAGGATGTCCATCATTGACCTTGCGAGCTGGTGTGGAGCACTTTGGTTGAAGGTCACGGAGGCCAGTTTTGCATCGCCATCTTGGTCCGGCGCGGTGGGCTGCCCGGTAAGCACATGTGGTTTGTAGGCTGTGCGAGGTGGCGCTGAACAAGATGGCTGCCCCCATGTCTCGCACGCAGCAGGCAGGCAAGATGGCAGTGACCAAGATGGCGACCCTCATGCCTCGCACACGGCGCTGCTCGACCCCGCTTGCGGTTTGGACTTACAGGCCTTGGCGAAGTGGCCCTTCTTTCCGCAACTGGAGCAGGTAGCTTCTTGGGCCGGGCAGCATTTTTGGGGGTGCTTCTCAAGTCCGCAGAAGTAACACTTCACAGATTTGTGACTGGCAGCAGCCGTGGTCGATTCGCTGGCGGGTTGCGGGGTCTGCGGCGTCCACAGGGCCGGCGGGAGATTGCGCGCCTGGAGAGCATCAGCGTTGTGCAGAGCGGCCTCCAGCGTGTCGGCCAGCTCAATCGCTGAATGTAAGGTAAGATTGGCTCATTCCAGCAGCCGCTGGCGCATGTACACTGACCTGATCCCCGTAACGAAGGTGTCTCGTACCAGGAGCTCCGCATGCTGTTCCTCCATCAGCCCCCTGCAATCGCAGGCCCGCACGAGTGTCTGTAGGGCCCGGACGAACTCAGCGCTCGACTCTCCTGCCCGCTGCTGCCATGTCGCTAAGCGATGTCTTGCGTAGACGGTGTTCACCGGCCGCAAGTATTGTCTTCTGAGGGCATCCATTGCGCCCTGGTAGTTTGATTGGTCCTTGATAATGGAGTAGACCCTTGGACTGACCCTGGAGAGGAGAACTCTGCACATTGTGGCAGGCTCGGTCTCTTGAATCTCCTCCAGGTACAATTTGAAGCATGCGAGCCAGAGTTCGAAAGCATTGGGATTGAGGGTTGAGATCCAATCTGTCGGGTCGTAAAATGCTCTCCATGTTTTAAAATCGCTGTTAATAAAATTGATGCACCATCAATAACTCTAGGAGACTGGAAGTGAACGATAGGCTTTTATTAACAGCGAAAAGGGAGCACGACATGTCGAAGACTGAGGGAGGAGCAGTGCCCCAATTGCCTTTATACAGGGGTCTGTGGGAGGAGCCACAGGAGCAGTCAGCAGAGGGGCGTGTCCAGACAGGTATACAGAGTTTACGACAGGACCCCAGGTACATGTGACAATAATATAAACCAATTACTAAAGTACTGATTATTACATTAATAAATCTCTATAGAACACATCTATTAGATATAAATTAAAAGTATTAGTATTGATAATTTTTAAAAAAAATCTTTACTTTTCCATTTGTGTCAGTGATCCTTTTCAAAGGAATGGGGCTAAGCTAGTTATGGCTGTTGTGAAGCGTTTCCGGGGGAGCCAGTTCTGAAGTGTATCCAGCCTGTCTGCTCGACACATCAGAGTTCAACAGTGGAGGAAGTTAGAATTCAGGAACTGGCAGTTTCATCCACTACTCTTAACACAATACTCCCTTCAGAACTAAAAACAGAAAATTCTGGAAACTCTCAGCATTTGTGGAAATAACAGAAGTTTGAAGACCTGAAGGGTTAGCTCAGATATCTGCGTTTGTGTGTGTTGCTCGCCCCTCTACATTCCCAGCAATTTCTACTGTTTTATCTAAGATTTTCGGTATCTGCAGGTTGCCAATTTCTCTTCAGAACTGCCAGCTGCTGAGCTGCACAATCTGAAAGCACGACCACAGTCCCTATAACACAGTGGCCTTCACCACATGGGATGTCCATAATTTGTGCAAGGACAGAAAATTTCAAGTTCTTTTCATTTACTTCCTTTCAACACCACTAATTGGTGCAGGAGTGTGATATCTCTATTTGTTCAAGTGATTCTGAAGTGCTTTCAGGGCAATCTTAAATCAAGGAAGTCTGCAGATGCTGGAAATCCAAAGGAACCCACACAAAATCCTGGAGGAACTCGCAGGCCAGGCAGCATCTGTAGAAATCAATAGATAGCTGACATTTTGGGCCGAGACCGTTCTTCAGGAATGAGAACGAAGGGGGGAAGATGCCAGAATAAAAAGGTTGGGGGAAAGGGAATGTTTACCAGAAGGAGGAATTGATATTCATGCCATCAGGTTAGAGGCTACCCAGACCAAATATAAAGTGTTGCTCCTCCACCCTGAGGGCAGCCTCATGTTGGCACAAGACGAGGCTGTGGACTGACACGTTGGTACAGGAACAGAAATGGCAATTGGAATTAAAATGTTTGGATACTGGTAAATCCTGGTTGTGGTGGATGATGCGGAGGTGTTCAATACAATAATCTCCAGTTTACAAAGGGTCTCACCAATGTAGAGGAGGCCACATCAGGAGCATTAGACACAATGGACGGCCCCAACAGATTCACAGGTGAAGTGTTACCTCACCTGGAAGGATTGTTTTGAGCCCTGAACGGAGGTGAGCGAAGAGGTATATAGGCAGGTGTAGCACTTGGGCCGTTTGCATGGATACGTGCCAGGAGGGGGTAGAATTGCTAGTTGTACTTCCCTTGCAGCTTCTAATGAGCTCTGTGACAGCAATGGAACTGGATGTACAGTGGAGTTGGTGGCCAAAGACGAATTTATCCTTTCTGGGTTTTTTCAGAGAGCAGAAGTTAGAAGGGTAGGGTTGTATCTAACCCACGCACTGGACCAGTTCTCCCAGTGACAGGTGTAATGTGAGAGATCTCATTTCTCTCCTAACCACTTGGGCTTGGAAGCTGGCCCTTTGTCATTTAAAAGCCAGGGCTGTAAAGAAACAGCCTGCTGTCCCAGAGAAGAGAGAAAAACAAGGGTGTGAGGGCAGGAGAAAGAGACAGAGAGAATGATTGTACTCCAGAAAGGTGAAAATGTACTCCATCAACTCCTCAGTATCCTGCCATAAACTTTACTTACCTATTATTTTCTATTTTGGTGTCAAGGTACTGGAGAGAGCTGCCACCTTAGGAGATGTCAGGTGACCTCCACCCAACTGTTCATGAGTACTTAAGAGCAAGTGCTCAGTGGGTGTGGTTCTAAAACATATTCTTGATACTTGCTGATGCAGGAGCCAACATTGTCCAATTTCAGGTCAAGTATTTTCTATTTCATGGATGGTTGAATCGCCTGTGGTGGTGCAGTGGTTAAATTAATGGACATAACATGGAAACCCAATTTTAGATCCAATCATGATAGCTGTGGAGTTTCAATTCAATTAATACAAAATAAAGTAACGTAAAAAGTAACTACGATTGTGGAATTATTAGTTCAATAGGCATCCTTCCAGATCTCCCATCTTTACTCAGTGGATATCAGAGCCACTGCAATATGCTGGAAGTATTCAGCAGGTCAGGCAGCATCTATGGATGGAGAAGAGAGGATTAATGTTTCTGGCCAATGGCCTTTCATCAGAACGAGTTACAGTGAAACTGATAAAGTGAAAGGAGAATTTCCTGGTAAGCTGTTGTGAAATTTGCTGTCAGACAGTAAGTTCAGATTCTGGAGTTCTGAGAAGCATCAGATAAAAAGAGACAGTTTCAGTCCAGAGTTATTGTAAAACCAGCAATATAAAAAGAACTACTCCGACATGTATAGGGGGATTTTCCAGTTGAGAGAGGCAGTGAAACATAGAATATACCTGTCTTGCTGTTCAGAGCTACAGTGAAGCATGCAATGGAAAAGGAAAATTTGCATTTTATAGGTCAGATATGCAATTCAAAGAGATTTTCCAGTTGGGAGATACAAGGGAACACAAAATAAAGGGAGAGTTTTCAGATGCATTTGCTGCCAAATGTAATTGTGTAGAGATACAAATGGAACATTCTGGTTAATCAGCATCTGTGGAAGAGAAAACGGGGTTAATACTTCAGATCAGAGGCTCCTAAATATCAGCCACAACAAACCATCCCATCTAGGGGCAGTAAATGGTAGACATCCCAACCATCCTCTTGTCTCAGAAGATGAACTGAAAAAAAACACTCATTACTATTCAAGTTCTCCCTAATGAGAGAGCAGTCTTTTGAAATAACATTCATCCTTGGAATGAACTGAAATAAAGCAGGCCAATATGGTTACAGTCCTTTACTCAGTGAGTTGTTCTTGTCTGCCTGAACACTGACACAAGGGTATGCGAGCATACTTAGGAAAAAGAATTGGATTTCAAAGGAGCAGAAAGGGAAAATAGTTTGAAGGGCCAAGGAAAAGTGTGGACAGAAAAGTGGAATAGGATAAACAACTGACCAAGGCAAATTGGGCCAAATGGTCACTTGCACGAGGGCAAGATTCCATAACTCAAAGCTCTTTGTGTTATTGTATACCTCCACCTCACATCTCCCCTGTTGTTGGAGGATTCAAGATACATGATTCTTCAGTTCGCGAGTGTAAAGGAGAACAAAATATTGTTACTCTGGATCTGATGCAGCAAAACAAAACCCACAAAATAATCTAAAGTACATAATAATAAATATCATAAATATAAATATAAAACAAAACCATGAACAGAATGTACAAGAAACAGAGTGTGGTCGTATATACATAAGATTAGCTGAAGTACATGGACTGATTGTATGTGCACAAAGTGATACAGGAGTATCTGAACGCAAGGTGACTGACAGGAAATGATAAAGTAACAAGTGACTCTTGGCAGAAAAAACACTTCTAGGTAGCAGCAGACGAAGGACAGTGACTGTGTCAGTGTAGGTAGGAGGTGTGGAGTGTAAGCATGAGGGATGAAGGGTGCTGAGGGAATGTTGAGAGGAGTGGCTGATGTGGATGTGATGGTGGTGGGCTGGGTTAATGGAAGTATGGTACAGCCTGACAGCTTGGGGGTAGTAACTGTTTTTGAGTCTAGTGATCCTGGCATGGATGTTGCTTAGCCTCTCCTCTAATGGGAGTGGGACAAACAGTCCATAAATGGGACCTTTTACGGTATTGATGGACTTTTTCCTGCACCTTTCTGTCTATATGTCCTTGGTGATGGGCAGACTGGTGACAGAGATGCACTGGGCAGTTTTAACCACCGGTTATAGAGCCTCCTGTCCACCGCTGTCCAGTTTCCATACCACAAGGTAATGCAATATGCTGGGGTGCTCTCAACTGCACATCTGTAGAAGATAAACAACACACACAAAATGCTGGTGGAACACAGCAGGCCAGGCAGCATCTATAAGGAGAAGCACTGTCGACGTTTCGGGTCGAGACCCTTCGTCAGGACTAACTGAAAGGAACCATAGTAAGAGATTTAAAAGTAGTGGGGGGAGGGGGAAATGTGAAATGATAGGAGAAGACTGGAGGGGGTGGGATGAAGCTAAGAGCTGGAAAGGTGATTGGCAAAAGTGATACAGAGCTGGAGAAGGGAAAGGATCATGGGACGGGAGGCCTCGGGAGAAAGAAAGGTGGGGGGAAGCACCAGAGGGAGATGGAGAATAGGCAGAGTGATGGGCAGAGAGAGAGAAAAAAAAACAACTAAATATGTCAGGGATGGGGTAAGAAGGGGAGGAGGGGCATTAACGGAAGTTAGAGAAGTCAATGTTCATGCCATCAGGTTGGAGGCTACCCAGCCGGTATATAAGGTGTTGTTCCTCCAACCTGAGTTTGGATTCATCTTGACAGTAGAGGAGGCAATGGATAGACATATCAGAATGGGAATGGGACGTGGAGTTAAAATGCGTGGCCACTGGGAGATCCTGCTTTCTCTGGCGGACCGAGCGTAGGTGTTCAGCGAAACGGTCTCCCAGTCTGCGTTGGGTCTCACCAATATATAAAATGCCACACCGGGAGCACCGGACGCAGTATACCACACCAGCCGACTCACAGGTGAAGTGTCTGGGGCCCTGAATGGTGGTGAGGGAGGAAGTGTAAGGGCAGGTGTAGCACTTGTTCCACTTACAAGGATAAGTGCCAGGAGGGAGATCAGTGGGAAGGGATGGGGGGGACGAGTGGACAAGGGAGTCGCGTAGGGAGCGATCCCTGCGGAGAGCAGAAAGGGGGGGGGGAGAGGGAAAGATGTGCTTGGTGGTGGGATCCCATTGGAGGTGGTGGAAGTTACGGAGAATTATACGTTGGACCTGGAGGCTGGTGGGGTGGTAGGTGAGGACAAGGGGAACCCTATCCCGAGTCGGGTGGCGGGCAGATGGGGTGAGGGCAGATGTGTGGAAAATGGGAGAGATGCATTTGAGAGCAGAGTTGATGGTGGAAGAAGGGAAGCCCGTTTGTTTAAAAAAGGAAGACATCTCCTTCGTCCTGGAATGAAAAGCCTCATCCTGAGAGCAGATGCAGCAGAGATGGAGGAATTTTGAGAAGGGGATAGCCATTTTGCAAGAGACGGTGTGGGAAGATTAGTCCAGGTAGCTGTGAGAGTCTGTAGGCTTATAGTAGATATCAGTAGATAAACCGTCTCCAGAGATGGAGACAGAAAGATCAAGAAAGGGGAGGAAGGTGTCGGAAATGGACCAGGTAAATTTGAGGGCAGGGTGAAAGTTAGAGGCAAAGTTAATGAAGTCAACGAGCTCAGCATGCGTGCAGGAGGCAGCGCCAATGCAATCGTCGATGTAGCGAAGGAAAAGTGGGGGACGGATACCCGTATAGAGTTGGAACATGGACTGTTCCACAAAGCCAACAAAAAGGCAGGCATAACTGGGACCCATACGGGTGCCCATGGCTACACCCTTGGTTTGGAGGAAGTGGGAGGAGCCAAAGGAGAAATTATTGAGAGTAAGAACTAATTCCGCTAGACGGAGGAGAGTGGTGGTAGAGGGGAATTGGTTAGGTCTGGAATCCAAAAAGAAGTGAAGAGTTTTGAGACCGTCCTGGTGGGGGATGGAGGTATATAGGGACTGGACGTCCATGGTGAAAATAAGGCGGTGGGGTCCAGGGAACTTAAAATCATTGAAAAAATTCGAAGTGTGAGATGTGTTACGAACATAGGTGGGAAGAGATTGAACAAGGGGGTATAGACAGTGTCTATATAGACATGTCTATAAGATCATGGGTATTGATATGCATAGACCAGCTCTCTTCAGTCTCCTTAGAAAGTGGAGGCATTGGTGAGCTTTCTTAACTGTGGAGGATGTGTTCTTGGACCATGAGAGGTTGTACGAGATGTGCACTCTCAGGAGTTTGAAACTGCTCACAGTTTCCACTGCGTGCTGCTGACGTGAAGAGGGGTGTGGGTGGTGAGGGTTTTCCTGACATCAATAACCATCTCCTTTGTCTTGTTAACATTGATGATGAGATTAATTGCCTCTCTGTAGGCTGTCTCATCAATGTCGGTGACCAGTCCCACCACTGTCATGTCAGTGTGAACTTGACAATATGATTACCGGGCGTTCGGCCGTGCAGTCGCGTGCGAGTAGAGTGTACAGTAATGAGCTCAGCACCCAGCCCTGGGAGCTCCCACGTTGAGGATGATGGGGAGGGATGTATCCTGACTGTCTGAGGTCCTTTCGTTAAAAAGTCCAACACCCAGTTGCACCTTTAGACTGGGAAGGAGTTTGTTGACTAAGGTCTGTGGACAATAGTTTCTTATCAAGAGTGGATGCACTTAACCCTTCCTGAACACCATACCATTATCTTCTGCTGTCATTGGTACAACGAAAGCACTGCTGAAATAAACCCCCATGCTGACTGACTGACTGGTGTGACCTTTAGTCAAGTAGCCTCTAATCAGTTGTGTTTATTATGATTAGCCTGTAAGAAGTTAAACTGGATTTTTGGCATTGCTCCACGTTGGGAAGGGAGGGAGAGGGCGAGAAAGGTGTGACTCCAGATCAAACACATATAAAGTGCTGGCAGAACTTAGCAGGTCAAGCAGCCCCTATGGAAATGAATAAACAGTCAACGTTCTGGGCCAAGATCCTTCATCATGATTGGAAAGGAAGGAGGAGGGCGAAGAAGCCAAAATAAGAAGGTGGGGAAGGAGAGGGGGAGGAGGCCAAGCTAGAAGGTGAAAGGTGAAGGCAAATCGTCGGGGGAGGGGAAATGAAGTAAGAAGCTGGGAGGTGATGTGGAAAAGGCAAAGGGCTGGAGAAGAGGGGATCTGGTGGGAGAGGAGAGTGGACCATGGGAGAAAGGGAAGGAGGATACTGCAATATCCTGACACGAAATGTCTAACTTGTTTTCTCAGACCCTTCATGGCCTCATCAGCCCCTATGACCCATCCTCTCCCCCTCCATTCCATCACTGCCCACGATGTGATAACTACTCCCTTGCGTATCCTTGACTTTCTTTAATCTGATAATTGTTGGCTTCAGCAGCCAAGCCCCTGCAGGCTCTGGAATTCCCTCCCAAAGCTCTGTCACCACTCTGCAAAAATACTTTTTAATGCTTACCTCTTTCATCACAGGTTTAGTCACCTACTGTAATCTATAACTCAGTATCTTTAATAAGATTCTTGAGAAGCAGATGGGTATCTTTTGCCAATTTAGTGATGCTACATAAGTATAGCTTTTTGTGTTGTAAAGAGAAGAAAACAAAAATGCTATAAAGAATCCCAGTGAATGGCAACTTTAGAAGTGGGAGATGTTTGCTGTGGTGTTCTAAACACAAGAGCCCTTGTTCTTCATGATATAGATTAGTGATCTCAAAGTTCAAAGTAAATTTATTATCAAAGTACATATACGTCACCATATGAATCACCCTGAGATTCATTTTCTTATGGGCATACTCAGTAAATCCAAGAACTATAATAGCATCAATGAAAGACCACACCCAACAGGGCAGACAAACAACCAATGTGCAAAAGACAACAAACTGTGCAAATACAAAGGAAAGAAATTATCATAATAAATAAATAAATAAGCAATAAGTATCAAGAACATGAGATGAAGAGTCCTTAGAGGTGAGTCCATAGGTTGTGGGAACCTTTCAATGATGGGGCAAGTGAAGTTGAGTGAAGTTATCCCCACTGGTTCAAGAGCCTGATGGTTGAGGGGTAATAACTGTTCCTGAACCTGGTAGTGTGAGTCCTGCCACTCCCGTACCTCCTTCCTAATGGCAGCAATGAGAAGAGAGCCCACAAGAACATGAATTTTAGAGTTGCATATGGTGATATATATGTGTAATACCCTGGTCAAGATTTCTACAGCTATGCTGTGAGGTATTTTATTTTAACAGTGTTCTGTAAAAGCAGTGCGTCTCCTGGTGAGATTGCTTTGGTTTTGGCTGAAGATAATGAGCCATGTTGTTAAACTTAGGAATGTTGTGTCAGCCAGTGAGGGTGGTGGGTTAGAGAGAAGGTTCTAGAGAGAGCTGGGCAGAGAGAGATTTCTGACAGACAGTGGTCGGGTTTGTGGGCATTTGGTGGGAGATGTGGAGGGGAGAGGACCAGGGAAGGTGACTGAAGGATTCCAGGAGTGCTTTGTGAGATGAAAGAGTCCAAGAAGGGAAGTTCTATTTGTGATTGGTGATGAGAATGCAGCACGTGAGTGAAGTGGCACAGTGACCACTGCAGAAACTAGCTCCAACGTTTATGTACATATTTAGACTGGTTTGGTTGTAATGGGCCCTTTTAATTTTTTCCTTTTGTTTTTCACATCAACTGTTTGATAAAGCTGAAATTGGTAAGTACACTTTTTAATAGTTTTATGCTGGGTATGACCTCTTACTTCTTGCCGACCGATAATTATGCATGGTCAGTATTTACACAGCATTCACTCAAATCGAGGTTCCTTTTAATCGGAATTCCCAATATTCCTGTTTGGTTGAACCCCAAATCATACTGAACCCAGACATACATTGTTTATGGAAGGTGGCCTTCTCACTGCTGAGTCACATGCCTGTTAGCAGAATTAGCTAACGAGACATGTTTGTATACAAGTCCTAGTGAGAGGGTTACAGGTGTACTTCAATAATAAAATATTACTTTGAACTTTGAAATTTGACCTGAGTGGTGGGGGTCCCTGATGACTGCGATCTGTGTGGATGTGCTCAGTGATGGAAGGTGAAGGACTGGGCCATATCCATTACTTCTTGTCAGATTTTCCATGTCATGCTGTAATGCAGCAAGTTAATATATTCTTCACCACACAGCTGTAGAAGTTTGTCAAAGTTTTAAATGACATGCTGAATCTTTGCAAACTTCTAAGTAATTAGACCTGCCCCCATGTTTTCTTTGTAATTGCACTTACGTGCTCAGTCCAGGACAGGTCCTCTGAAATGATAACACCAAGAAATTTAAAGTTGCTGACCCTTGCCACCTCTGACCCCCCCCCCCCCCAATGGGGATTGGCTCCTGGATCTCTGCTTCCTCCTCCTGAAGTCAATAATCAGCTCTCTGGTCTTGCTGACATTCTGTTAGAGGTTGTTGTTACGACACCACTCAGCCAAATCTTCAATCTCCCTCCTATATGCTGATTGGTCACCACCATTGATTCAATCAATGTCAGTGGTGTCATCAGCAAACTTGAATATGGCATTGGAGTTGTGCTTAGTCTCACAGTCATTAGTATAAAGCGAGTAGAGCAGGGGGCTCAGCACACGGCCTTGAGGTGCACCAGTGCTGATGGAGATTGTGGGGGAGATGTTGCTGCCAATCTCAACTGACTGGGGTTTGCAAGTAAAGAAATCAAGGATACAATTGCACAAGAAGGTATTGAGGCCAAGGCCTTGAAGCTTATTGATCAGTTTTGAGGGAGTGATAGTATTGAATGCCAAGCTGTAATTGGTAAAGAGCATACTGATGTATGCACCTTCATTGTCCAGTGAGAGTGAAGAGTCAATGAAACAGTGGACCTATTGTACTGGTAGGCGAATTGGAGCAGATCTAAGTTGCTTCACAGGCAGGAGATAATATGTTTCATCACCAACCTCTCAAAGCACTTCATCACTGTGGGTGTAAGTGCTATTTATTATAGTCGTTGAGGGAGGCTAGCATGTTCTTCTGAGGAATCGATGTAATTGAAACCTGCTTGAATCAGGTGAGGACCTCAGACTACTAAAGCGAGAGGCTAAAGATATCGGTGAACACTCCAGCCAGTTAATCAACAGTCTGAGCAAACGATGGGGCAAATTTGTATTTTAGCGTCAAAATGGGCAGTGTAGGAAGCAGGGAGGAAAAGATTCCAGGTTGCTAAAGGTATTCGTGGAATGGATTTGTGACACAAGAAAGCACAAATAGAATTCAATCTGCTGAAGAATGAAGCAATGCAATTGTGGAGGCAAACAAGGCAAGAAATTGCATGATAATTGATAGATTATTGAGACATATAGAGGGAAGGGAATATCTTGGCAGTGCTGATACAGAGATCCTGAAGATAAGATTATTAAAGCATATGGAATATTTTGCTTATCAGGCAAAAACAGAATAAAATGTGAGGAAGTCCTATTAAAGTAAACGTTTAAGCCCCAGCTGGTGTACTGGTTAATGTTCTGGTTAAAACAATGTGGGAAAGGTATGAGCAAACTGGAGAGGATAAGGAAGAAATTTGTAAGAAATGAAGAGTTAAAACTAGGACTGAAAATCTAAAAAAAGACCTGCAGATGCTGGTGATCTCATATAAAAACAGAAAATGCTGGAAATACTCAGCAGGCCAGGCCGTATTGATGGGAATAAAAACAGTTATTGCTAAGGGTCCTTGGATTAAAAACCCTTCATCAGACAACCTGAAATATTAACAGCATTTGTTCGCACAAATACAACCTGATAGACTGAGTATTTCTTGCATGTCCTGTTTCGGGTCTAGGCTGAATTTTTCCCCTTAAAACAATGATTAAAGGAAAAATTAATTGAGAGGGCTTTAGACAGGGCAAACAGAGGGACCTATTTGTATTGGCAAAGATTTTAATCACTAGTTAACAGAGAATGAAGTAAATAATTGAAAGGATAACAATGAATGGATGAAATATATTTTTATCTGAAGACCAGTGGTTGTCAGGAATTTACAGCCCCAGAGAGGCAAACCCCCTCATCATTTTAAAACATCCCTGGATGAGCCATAGCTTGATATGTTACAGGTTAACAAGCATGTAAGCCAAGTGTCTCCAAGATTGACGAGTCTGGTGATGATGAGTCAAATGACTTTGTGTACCTTCAGCTTCACTGTGAGTTTGAATTGCATTTTTGACAGATCTCTTCAAGATCATTTCTGCCACCAGGTAGAAATGATAAATGGGCATCTTGATGGTGTATGGTTACAAAAACCAGCAAAAAGATATTCTGATTCTGGTTTCGAAGGTGAAAGGAGACGAGTACAAGGTTCACCACACATGGCCTATTTGAAAATCACAGTAGCGTAGCGGTAGCATGTCGCTTTACAATGCCAGAGACTTGGGTTCAAGTCCCACTACTTACTGTCTGTAGAGAGTTTGTACATTCTCCTTGTGATGGCATGGGTTTCCTCCGAGTTCTCCGGTGTCCCCCCCAACAGAGGTACTGGTTAGAAGGTTAATCGGTCATTGCAAATTGTTCTGTAATTAGGCTAGTGTTAAATAGGCCAGTTGTTGAGCCAGAAGGACCTGTATCTCTAAGTAAATTTTTAAAAATCTGCCACCTGGAATAGCTGACGAATTGGCACTTCGAGGCCATAAGGTTATGAAAACTAGCAAATAGAAACAGACAGGCCTTATGAAATGTTACATTACAATGAAAGCTGTGAGGATACTGAATGTTTGACCATAGTGGGGCTGTTGAAGCATATGGGATACTAGCCTTAACTGGTCAAACATGGAACAGAAGACAAGGAAGCCTTGCAAAAATTGCATTAAACTGGTGGTGGAAGAAGAATCAAAGAAGGGCTCTATGAAAACTTCTAAAATTACTGTTGGCTGTGGCTTAGAATCAGCATTCGTAGCTCTGTTAGAGGTTGGTGGGTTCAATGCACACTTCAGGGTTTGAGCATAAAGATGCGGGCTGGTGCTGCACCGTAACATTGAGTGTACCATGATGAGATTGCAAGCTGCATGATAAAATCTTATTCAAAACACAGTCAAAGTAGAGCTTATTGTCATCGGCACAAATACATGTATGCACAGGTGCAGGCAAGAACTTCAAAACCAGAATCCAGTTTAGCTATGGTATTTAATGAGGAAAGATCCTGGAGGAAACCTGTTGGAAAACAGCTGGCAGGTTAGCAACTGCTCCGGCAGCTGTTTCATGAATGAAGGACCTTTATTGAATATCTAAGTCACTGACTTATCCCATTATCTCTGAGAGTGGCAGTCTGCCTACCCACTTTTCATCCCCAGGCTTGATCTCTTCAAACTGTCCACCAATCACTTGCCCAAAATCACTCCATCCAGCCAGACCTTTGACCCTGCAGACAAACGTCGATCCTATCAATTGCTTGGTTGACCCCAGCCTGATATGATGTACTCTGTAGGACTAAGATCCTCCTCCGCTTCCCCCGATTCTAGTCCTCTAGTCCTCTTTCCTTTTACTCATTCATCTGAAAATTTACCCGTTAGGGAGTGTTAATGTTCACCCTTGCCCTTGCAACAAAACCTTCCAAATTTAATCCTACATGGAAGTAATAACAAGCAAATAAGTTTATCAGTATTTATTATTGATAATTGTTAATGAAGAAGATTACAGGTGAAGTTAGGGGTTCTGGGTGGTTGCTCAATTTGAGTTTTTTGTCCCGTTTGATGAGGTACACCTGCAATGAGCGACTTGCAGTAGCATCACAGGCACATTGGTACGGGCAACGTGTAGAACAGAAGTCATACGTAAGTTGTACACACAGTGGCCACTTTAGTAGGCTCACCTGTACACTTGCTTGTTAATGCAAATACCTAATCAGCCAATCATGTGGCAGCAACTTAATCCATAAGAGCATGCAGACATGGTCAAGAGGTTCAGATCAAACATCAGAATGAGGGGAAATGTGATCCACATAAGGTGCCTTGACTGTGCGATGATTGCTGGTGCCAGACCGTGTGGTTTGAGTATCTCTGAAATGGCTGATCTCCTGCGATGTTCGTGCATAACAGTCTCTAGAATTTACAGAAAATGGTGTGAAAGACAAAAAAACAAAAAAAAACATCCAGCAAGCAGAAGTTTTGTGGGTAAAAATGCCTTGTTAATGAGAGAGGTCAGAGGAGAATGGGTAGACTGGTTCAAGCTGACAGGAAGACAACAGTAACTCAAGTAACCCAATGTTACAAAAGTGGTGTGCAGAGAGCATGTCTGAACACACAAGCTTCAAGTGGATGGGCTACAGCAGCAGAAGACCTTGAACATGTACACAGTGCTCACTTCTTTAGGTACACAAGGTACCTAATAAAGTGGCCACTGAGTGTACATAATATTATACAATCATGTAAAAAAAAGAATAAAAGTTTGCAAATACAAGACTGTAGTGCAAAAGAAACGAAGACACACTTCCAGTCCGTAGTAGTGCAAGCGATGGTCTGTCATGTTCTTTGCTGAGATGTGGTTAGAGTTATGCAGGTTGGTTCAGGCATCTGATGGGAGATGTTTCTGAACCTGGTGTTGTGGGACTTGAAGCTGTTGTGCCTCCTGCCTGACATTAGCAGTGAGAAGAGGGCACGACCCAGACGGTGGAGTTCCTGGATGACACATGCCGTCTTCTTGAGGCAGCATTTCCCGTAAATGTCCATAACGCTGGGGAGGGACCGGGCTGTGTCTCATACTCTCTGTGGCATCTTGCAGTCCTATGCATTGGAATTGCTCTACTGGCCCATGATGTAATCATTAAGGATACTATTAAAGTCAGTAAAAGTACTTGGTAACATGCACATCTTCTTGGGCTTCTCAGAAAGCAGAAGCACTGTTGTACCTTCTCTGCTGTTGATCAATGGGCTGAGCCCAGGACAGCTCATCCAATATGCCCATGTCCAGTAATCTCACTTCACTTCTGGTGCACCAATGAGAACTGATACCTGGTCCCCACCTTCACCCTTCTGAATTCCCACGATCATCGTTTTGATGATCTGCATGGGAATGGCGGGGCCGCATACCGTGCTGGAAAACTCCATGACCCCAGATTTTTACTGGAGAGTCCATATTCACTTCCGCTGAAAGGGGTTAGCAATTGCTGGAAGATTACGCTTTGGAAAAAGAGCACAAAGATTGATGATAGCTGGAGTAATGAAAGCAGTTCAGGGCAGAATTCCTCTTTCTGTGACATTTTGCCATCTTTGACCAGCAAATGCAAATTTGTGGGAGTCGACAGGCACCCTTGGATTTTGTCATGTGCTGTCTATACCGGCGTGTCAAGGCAATGAGAACCCTTCTGTGCTGCCATTTTGTTCTCTGGTGACTTTCTTAGCAGCTGAATGATTTTGGAAAGCTGCTTAGTTGCTTGCAAGATTACATTCTGCATTTATATGGCCAAGCACAGATGTGCAGCTTCAAGAAAACGCTGTTAGGTCCGATGCCTCACAGTGCCAGGGGCTTGGGCTCAATTCTGACCCCTGGTGCTCTCTGTGCGGCAACTTGCCCTAGTCCGCAAGTGAGGGATAGAATCTGGGGTGGCTGATGAGAATGTGGGGAAAATAAAATAGGAGACTAAAGTAGCATTAATGTAAAAGCATGATTGATAGTTGGTATAGATTCAGAATTCTGAGAGGCCTGTTTTTGTACTGTATCTCTCTGACTCTAAGTCTACAACATTGGACTCAACCAACGAACCTAATGGCACAGGCCCACGGAGGACTCAGCACTCAGCAAAGGATGCAATATGAGACAACTTGGCTCCTCACACCGACCTGTGTGGCAACGTGGATCACAGTTTAACCTTTTCACTCATTTGAGTTAGTCTTAATGTGCTTTCTGAAAGGCCTTCTCCAAAGTTTTTAATCCATTTGTGCTGAGGCACTCATTAAAACCACCATTCCCATTTATTCTTATGCTAAGCATGCCTCACATCTTTTGAAGGAAGCCCAGCTCTCCCGACAGTGAAGTCTGTCTTTGCAAGGCCCACTTTTCTTCTCCTCTCCTTCATTCTCTCTTTCTCTTTCCCTCTGAGAAAGGAGCTGGACCAGTGCCAGATAAGCCTGCCACTGAAGGTCCCCTTTCTTTTTCCCTCAGTCTCTTTCTCTCTCAGCTGAACAAATTGGAGTGATGCCAGCTGTTGGTGAGCTTGTGTCTCTCAATTTCTATACCTCTGTCTCAAGCTGGAGTTGTGCCAAAGTTCCTGTTTCTTCAGGTTCAACTTGCTCTCTGTTTTCCCACATCCACACCTGCTGGTTCCTGTATCAGTACATACGTCTTGGCCGAACAGTAGTCACCGTAAAGTCTCATCTCTGTGGAGCCCAGTTGCTTTCTCCCTCACTCCTACTTGCATTGCTACAAATGATAAGATTCTCACCTGTGCTGTTGTTATTGTTGGACATGGCTATTTGTAATATCTTTCCATTTTCCATCTTGTGTCAACTTCAGCTCATTCTAAAATTGAATGGACTGAGACCATTCCACCCATTGAAATCTGTGCTTCTTGATAGCCCTTGTTTCACCAAGTTTCAGGATGATCATCTTGCATTTAGGTTCCTCCTGATCGCCATCATTCCCTGCAGAGCTGGGAGGCTACAGTCGCCTGGCATCTCTGCATTCTATGCTTGGAATAGCTTCATTAACCCCATTCCTTTGCTACGCTGCTGCTACTTGCTCTCCAGACTCTGATAACAATTAATCTAATTAATAATATCCATATTAATTATTAAATGGTAATTATCACTTAATTATAATGGAAATGAAGTGCAATTTCCATCATAAACCTGATAGAATCAGAGTCATACAGTTTGGACCCATGCTCTTTAGCCCTCTCTTTCTATGCTGGCTGTCAAGAACCTACTGTACTAATCTGGCTCTTCACTGATTGACCTTCAATGCTATGGCAGTTCAAATGCCTAATTCAGTATTCCACCATCTACTCAGAAAGTGTGTCCAGACTTTAACCACACTCAGTGGGGAAAAAATACTTTTCATGAAATTCCCTCTGAATCTCCTATTCTTACCTTAAGTCTTTGCCTCTGGTTGTAGCTATCTCTGAACTGTTAAAAAAAAAATCCTGCTATCTCCCCTGTCTGTGTCCATCATAACCTTGTATGCCTCAATCAAAAATCCCCTGAATCTTCTCCACTCAAAAAAAGACACAACCCAGGCTCCCATTCATAACTTCAACACTACATCCCAGACAACTCGCTGGTAAAATGGAGGCACAAGTGATTGGTAAATTGTTTTCTCATTGTTTTGGTCTGATGGCATCTATCAAGGTGGTTCAAGGCAAAAGTAGTAACAGACTGCAGAATAAAGTGTTACAGTTACGGAGAAAGTGCAGTGCAGGTGGACAATAAGGTGAAAGGCCATGAAGAGGTAGATTGTGAAGTCAAGAGTTCATCTTATCATACAAAAAGTACAATATTGCATAATAGTGTTGTAACAGTTGAGCCTGATAGTAGGTGCTTTCAAGCTTTCTATCGTCAGCTCATTGGGGTTGGGGAAGAGAGACTCCTCATGGTGAAAGAAGTGTTGGCTACTTCACCAAAGCAATGAGAAGTGTAGATAGAATCCACAGATGGGAGGCTGGTTTCAGTGATATGCTGTGCTGTGTCCTCAGTTCTCTGCAGCTTCTTGTGGCCTTAGGCCAGGCAGTTAACTTCAGGTGCAGATGAAAGGTCTTGGCCCGAAACCCAACTTTCCATTTCCCTTCACAGATGCTTCCTGATGTGCTGAGTCCCTCCAGTATCTTGTTTGGTACTGGTAAATTTGGTACTTGTTCTGGTAAATCCCTTCTCCACCTTATCCAGTAGCGTGGCATCCAGATCTGCACACAATAAGAAAGTTTTATATAGTTGTACATGAACATACTTGCTTCTGTGCTCTTCATTTCCTCCTTTTACGTGGTCCTTAAAGCCAATAACTTCGGCCACAATTTTTGGTCACTTCCAATATCTTTTCACATGGGGTGGAGTGAGAATGTTCCTTACCTGAACTTACTGTTATGCTTCCTAGACAGCTTATAAGTTTGAAATGATTATAGATGGTGCTTAATAGCCAGAAATCCACAGGTCTCGATTTTTGAGGAACTGTCTGACAGATGTTCTACAGCTATTTTTTCTATAACTTGGGGAAAAACTTAATAGCCATGGAGAAAATTCTCAACTGCCTAATATCATAGAATGTAAAGAATGAGTATAAAGTCCCTGAAACAATTGTGGCCCCTTGATATTTAAGGGCTCCTTCACATTCCTTTCCCATTCAGATCTATGTCAATCTGGTAGTGGGCTTCCTGTAGTCTTGAGGAATTAAAGAGTGAAGCACTAGAAATGTCAATGATGAATATCAGATAAAACAATAAATGGTAAGGGTAAGAAAATAAGTCTGCCGTGATGGTCACAATCACCACATGCGAAAAGAGGAGGAATGGGCATGGGGCTAGCAATTCCATCCCTTAAAAGCCCAGAGCTACAGAAACACCAATAGAAGCTCCAAATACCTCATCCCTGGGAGGAGAATTGTACAACTTGAGCTACTGCCCTAGGACAAAGGACTGGTGAGCTGCTGTCATTGGCCTTTGCCCCAGTAGGGGTGGAGAGCTTAAGTAAGTAAGTAAGCAATGAGAAAATGCATTTTCCTGAGGATTTTACTTGGCAGACTTGTTAATAGTAATATAGTAATTAAAAATGGGAATAAAAATGTCTGAGATACGTGAAAGGTTTGCTTGCCAACTATGGAGGAAAAAAAATCCACTCTGATAATAAAGAACCTGCTTGCTTTCCAATTGGCCATGGGAAGGCAAGATTGTTAGGGATTGACATGTTTGCTGACCAATAGCAAGAGCCTGGAGGCGGGGTGTAGCAAGTTGTCTATGATGTCTGCAGGAATACGTCCAGCTGGCACTTCCAACTCTGGTGTGGTGTGAAAGCTGTGATTTCTGTAGTTATGATGTCTTACTCCCAGGAGCAGGTAAAAAAAATGTATTCACTTTGTTAGACACTCACAAAGCTAGTATTTATAACCTATCCCCCACTGCCCACATGAAGGTGGTGCTGAGATGCCTTCTTATACCAAAGCAGTCATTTGGATGAAGAGACTCTCACGGTGCTCTTGGGTAGAGGGTTCCATGATTTACACCTGAGAAAAATGAAAGCCTGTTGATAGATTCCCAAGCCAAGGTAGTGTGTGACTTGGAGGGGAACCTGTGGGTGGTGGTGTAACTCTGCATCTGCTGAGCTTATCCTCCTTGGTGATAGGGATGCTGAGTTTGGAATCCTGGGGTTAGCATTGCTCCTTGAGCAAGCCAACGTGCCGAACCGATTAAAAAGAGGGAATGGGATCTTGTACACTTGGTCTGTGACCCTTATGCCATGATACTCTAGCACATCCCAGCAGGAATGTAAGAGCACATGAGTAATACTGTCCCATTAAGTACCCATTGAGAATAATGGTGCACAATACCAGAGATTTCAATACTCCACAGTGCGATGAACCAGCACCAAGTACATGAAAGGGCTGGAACTATTTCCTAACTATTACCCATAGCAAAGGATTTGGTTAGCCAGTTCCCATCCCATGCCAAGATGGACATCAATCTGACATCACTCAGTATAATAACTGATCTGTCACTTTCAGGCAAAAATAGATCCTTCAGCTAAGTCAAAAAGGTAATACTTTTAAAGAAAACAAAATTACATTTCTATAGCACTTTTAACTATCTCCATATGTTTTTTAAGATGGCGTTGAGCTGTGGGCCCTGTTGAGGTTGTGTCTTAGACTAAATTATTTTTTAGGTTCATGGGGATGTTTTTGGGGATCGGGTTAGGGTTTAGGGATAGGTATGTGGGGTAAATAGAGGACAGGCCAGAGTCTAAGCCTCTGTTCTGTGTTCAAAGATCAGCGATGTGGATGTGATTGGATGTTGAGCTCATGGACCAGTAAGGTTGAGGGCTGGAGTCATTGGCCTGTTCTGGGATCAGAGTTCCACGTGGACAGAAGGAAAAAGAGCCAGTGACCCCTAGGTACGTGAATTGTGAGACTGGGATTCAAGGCCTAGTGTTTGGGTTCTTGACATCTGTGAGTCTAGAACTTGAGGGCTGGATTTTGGGTCCTCATCCAGGATCCTCATTCATCGCCTTTGGCAAGTTCTGGGTTGCTACTAAAGCCCGAAGCTCAATTGGGAGTCCAGGTCAAAGACCGAGCATTGATCAGAAGTCCAAATGTGGAGGGCCAATGAATCTGCAAATCTCTGTGAGTCCACTGAGGACATCAAAGGCCCAATATCTGTGATCTGCTAGTCCACTGGAGGCAGGAGGCCAAAGAAGACATCCTGTCCTGGGGTTACAAGGCTGTGTATGTATGTGGGTCGGATGGTAGGGGCAAAGAACGGGGCTTTGTTGCTGTTGTTGTTTTGTTACTTGGTATGTGCTGTTTTGTTGTGTTCAGTGTTGTTCTACTAAGCATTGTGGGCATGTTATGTTGGCGCCAGAATATGCGATGGCACCTGCGGGCAGAGTGTTGGTTGTTAATGCAAACATTGTATTTCTCTGTGTGTTTCAATGTACACGTGATGAATAAACCTGAGTCAGAATCTGTTCCCCGGAGCTTCACACCAATGATTTACTTCTTGAAGATGTTGCTTGGTTTATGTAGGTACATATGCTGCTTGAGATCCCACAAATAGCAATGGATCATCACAAGGCAACATGAGACAAATTAGAAATTAGCACAAAGAATGAGATAGCCTTTTACCAACACCTTGTCCTTGTGGCATAGACATGGTATCAGATTTGCGCTGCTTGCTATTTTCCATCAAGGCTGTTTGCAGCCAATGACGTACACACATACTCATTAGCAAGGCTTCTGATGTCGCAAGGGCCCAGCTCTGTTGAAAGGAGCATGCTTCTTTTAAAGGTTGGGCATCTTCTAGGTGAAATATGTAATGGGAAGTTAGACCATAACACCATAGAGCCATAAGATCATAAGACATGGGGGCAGAATTTATTTGGTGCATTGAGTTTACTCTGCTATTCAAACATGGTTGATTTATTAACCCTCCCAACCCCTTTTTCCTGCCTTCTCCCCATAACTTTTTGATGCCCTTCCTAATCAAGAACCTATCAACCTCTGCTTTAAATATACCCAATGACTTGGCCTCCACAGCTGTCTGTGTTAATGACTTCCACAGATTCATCACCCTCTGGTTAAAGGAAATCCTCTTTTTCTCTTTTCTAAAAGGACAGCCTTCCATTCTGAGGCTGTGCCCTCCGGTCCTAGACGTTCCCACTTATGGAAACATCCTCTCCACTTTCACTCTATCTATGCTTTTCAATATTTGGTAGGTTTCAATAAGATCCCCCCTCATTCTTCTATAAAATCCAGCAAGAAAAAAGGTCCAGAGCTATCAAATGCTTCTTATAAGTTTTCAGTGTGCTGTAGAAAGTTCAGCAATGGTTTCCCTGATAAAGAATGTGCAGCAAATGTTTCAAAGAGCTCCTGGTGATACAGAGGGGTCATGTTCTGCATCTACATCCACTCACAAGATCTTTCTTGTGAGAAGGCTGTGGGGAGAGGTAGAAGACATCAGAATGCGGATGCAAAAGACTTCTCTGTAATTTACTCCTGCTGTCTGTGCTTCTTAGAATGCAGACCTTGTGACATCAGCAAACATGGATGTAAGGTTTTCATAAACGGGTGAGCAGTTGAGGCCCCGGCAGGAGTAATCCACCCACACTGCCAGTCTCAGCTCATCACCTCTGCTCTCACAGCTCGGCCCATTTCCGAGCCAGGTCACTCAGTCCATGAGCTACACTGCTAGCCCGAGGCTTCATTATTTGACTTTCGGATTTATATATAAAACCCACAGACGTTTTACTTTCATCGACTTTTGCCACCTCTTCAAAATTATCAAATTACTTTGATGGTGCAATCTACCCTTCACAAATCCACACTGATTCTCTCAGTGAAAAAAACTGATCTGAGTTGTCACCCCGATCTTAATTACAGATTACTAAATTTCCTAGCCGCAGATGTTAGACCAGTAAGACTGTAATTCAATTTGCCTCTCTCACCTTTATTGAATAGTAGAGTGTCATATTCCCGTCTGGTAGTTCTTACTATCTGTTTTGTCACCATTACTGCTCTTTGTATCTTTGCCAATGTTCAGAACTGCAAGCAGCAGACCCCTGTCTGCCGTACGGGAGAGGGGCCCCAGTTATAAGAAAATATGAACAAGCCCAAAGGAAAATCCAAACACAATGCGATTTTCACATTTTACGATGGTTATAAAAACAATTTATTTTTCCATTTCATAAACAGGTGTTCTATTATTGTTTACTAATATAATTAAAACAACTACTTGCTCAATCAGACTCGAGCCTCACTGCTCCAGTAACCCACGTTTAATCCTGACCTTCTGTGCTGTCTGTTTCCTCCAGGTGTTCCAGCTTCCATCCGCATCTCGGAGACGTGCGGGTTGGTGGGCTAATTGGCCGTGCAGAACTGCCCCTACTGTTGAGGTGAGTGATAGAGTCTGGGGGGAGGTGGTGGTTGGGGGCCTGGCTCATTGATTGGAATGTGAGGAGAATAAAAAGGGATTCATGTGAATGAGTGCTTGATGCTATTCCGCAGAGACAAAGGGCCAGTTACTGGTTTAGTTAATTCTATTACTCTGTGACTTTATGACTCAATTAATATTTTTCACCACTCATTAACCTCTAATATTTTAAAATTTAGTATTATATAGTCCTTCACCTCGTTCATCATTCATGTTTAATCGACAAATAGTGTGATGTGCTGGTTCTGTTTTTTTCCCAAATCTCCAACTGTTCTGTTATCATTTTACACATTAGTAGGTTTCCTCTGCTCAGAAGGAAAATCCCTTCCTCCTTGTCACGTCACTGAGAACAGGAACTTTGTACTAATTTCACAATTCTCCCTTTGAAAAGGTCCATTCACCTCAATTACATTATACTTAATAGCAGATAAATGTTCGCACTCCATTAAACTGCTGATTATATTGAACACCTTTGGCCCGAACACACCATGCTTTAGCACCTCTACACTCCTGACAAAGCACAGATGTGTTGAACGGAGGGACCAGATGGAGCTCACATCTGGTCCGCTAGCTCGACTTCAGCTCTAGTTTCAGTCAAGCAAACCCGTTCTGGGATTTTTAACAGAATGTGTTTTTTAATTATCTGTGTCATTCCAGAATCTTTCCTAATGTGCCTAGCTTAGACATCAGATTTGGCATCTGGAGCCCTGGGAGAAATGAAGTCTGTGACCATCCAGGAAGGTGCTCTTGTGGCTGCTGTTGCACCTTACACAAAAGAAGGTGGTTGTGGTTGGTGGAGGTAAATTATCCCAGTTCTGGGACAAACTGATGGAGTCCCCAGGGTGACGCCCAAGGCCCAACCACCTTCAGCTGCGCCATCAGTAGCCTATCCTGAGGTCAGAAGAGGGGATATTCACTGTATTCAATTGTAGATGATTCAAGCAGATGACGAGGCAACAGTGACGTATAGTTTAATAGGAGGCAAGTAACATCCATACAATGAAAGTGTCAGACGATAGCAATATCCCATTAGAGAGAGTCTAACCACCCATCCTTGATGTCAAAAGTCCCGGGGACCAGCCTTATATATATTGTGGCTGTAATTGTAGACCAGAAGCTGAGCATTCAAAAAGAAATAATTTATCTCTGACACCCTAAATCCTTCTCACCAGATTCAAAGTAGAGGTCAGGGGCACAATAGAATGCTAAACCACATGTAATAAACATGGATGGAGGGCGATAAGGAGAGGGAATTACCTGGGAGCCAGCATGGATGCAATAGGTAGAATGGCCTCTTTGCATTCCTTTGTCAGAATGTTCAAAGACTCACAAGTAGGGATTTCTGCAAATGATTCAAGGAGGATTTCCAGTCCAGGAGCCCAGGAGCAGTGAGCCACTCGTTCTAAATGAAGACACAACTTGTTCACACGTACCTTCTCCCTAAACATCCCATTGGCATGCCAAGCCACTCCTAGTAATGCCAACTATACCTTTGTTCTATGAACTGTTGACTGAGATTACCTCAATACTATTGAAGTCCCTTGGAACTCCTGTAATCTCTGGTGTGCCCTTCAACAAAGAACCCAAAGGTCCCCCCTGTCATCACTGGTCATCAACAGTTACAGGTGTGGCCACTGTATCAGCATCCTTCCCTGTTAGATATAGGAAGTGAGTCAATACAGGTGCCAACGATGAACTTACTGAAGTGCAAACACCGTTTTGCAACTGGGGGTCTACTGCAAGCTGGTTCCAGGAAGCCCTTCTCTAAACATCATTGCAGCGTACGTCTGCGAGATGCTGGCCACATGATACAAGGGGTGCGCAATAAACTCCAACAGCCTGACATCTGCTTCTTCAGGAATCCTCCTGGTCTGGTTTCTGGCTCCAAGAGCTGGGAATGGAAGCTCGGGATCTAGTTTGTGGCTGGGCCTGGGGTCCAGACAGAGGTTTGGTGCGTGGCTGGAATTTTGAGGTTGCGGTCTGGAACATTGGGGGGGGGGAGGGGAGGGGTCAGGAAAGTGAGTAGGTTTGTGGCTGGAGCCGGGATTAAGAATACTGGTATATTTCCCTGCTCTCTTTGAATATATTACCCTACATGAGAAAACCGAAATAAAATTGTGTTTGGATATAGCATTCAATAGTCTGACAAATTAGCCACTCTGATACCACCAAAATCCCAAAAGGGCTGGGTTATTGGGGTTTTACTGTGCATAACCCATGCTTTTATCCGTTTTAATAATGAATTACTATAGGAAAGCCAACCTTCCACCATAATTCCCAAGTGCTGCATGTTTTATTTTGGCATAAAGTCTCCCAGACACTGGCATAATTGGACTGAGTTTCCATATCTGGCCTCAATTAATTCTCCTCGAGCCTGTCACCGAGCTGTTACATTCTCACTTTGCACTAGCCTCCATAGCTGCTTCTCATGAGGATCCCCCCTCAGAGGTCTTCCTGCCAAGGAGCCCGTTTCCACCAGACAGGATGCCCTCTGTTCATGACCTCATGCCAGCTGGCAAATTCAGTGTGTCAAGCCATGACTGCATTCTGTAGCTGCGTTTTCACCGCTCAGCAGAGCAGGTGTTTGATCCCTGTGTTGTAGTTGTACATCTTTCTTGGTTTAGCCTCGGGTTCCCCCAACACCTTCTAGCTGTCTTCCTGTACTTCTGTTTTCCCACTTCCATAAACATCGTCCATGAGTTACGGGACTGAAACACGTGCTTGGAGCGAGCTTAATGGTCCTGAGATGATGAGATTTTCTTGGTTCCATCTGTTCGACTGTCCCAATTCTAAGTATAGTTGTGACATTTTTCTGCTCTTTATGATGAAATCCACGTGGAATGCAGTGTTCAAGACTGGAAGAAGTGCTTTACAGTTTGGGTCTCCATATGGTGGGAAAAGAGGAAGCAAAAGGACAAATTGCTTGGAAAGCTGCCACCTTAAAGTTTAAAGTTCAAATTAAATTTATTATCAAAGTGCATATAAATCACCCACATACAACCATGAGATTCATTTTCTTGTGGGCATACTCAATAAATTTGTAGAATAACAACTATAACATAATCGATGAAAGATCACCCAACTTGAGTGCACCACCAGTGTGCACAAGACAACAAACTGTGGAAATACAAAAAGAAATACATAATAATAATAATAAATAAGTATCAAGAACATGAGATGAAGAGTCCTTGAAATTGAGTCCCTTGGTAGTGGGAACAGTTCAGTGATGGGGTGAGTGAAGTTATCCCCTTTGGTTAAAGAACCTGATGGTTGGGGAGTAGTGTCTGTTCCTGAACCTGTTGGCAAAGATCCTGAGGCTCCTGTACCTTTTACCTGATGTCAGCAGTGTTCAGGAATAGTTATTACCTCCCCAACTTCATTTGCCCCATCATTTCCCAAAACCTATGGACTCACTTTCAAGGACTCTTCATCTCATATTCTTGATATTTATTAATTATTGTTGTTTCTTTCTTTTTGTATTTGCACAATTTGTTGTCTTTTGTACATTTGTTGAATGCCCAAGTTGGTGGGGGGTCCTGTACTCCATCCCATCATTATTTGAGATATGGCCCAATATGGTGGAATGTTATAGCATTACTCCCCTGCTCTTGCATTCTAAACCTTAACTAATAAAAGAGAACATCCCTTATACCTTCTAACCACCTTAAGGTCTTGCTATAAAAATGAAATGCAACTTAATTCTTGCAGACATCCATTGACATTTTTCAATGTTAGATTTTTTTTTGATTTTGGACAAACAATGTAGAACAGTACATCACAGGAACAGGTCCTGCTGCCCACTATTTTGAACAGAAGTAATTAAATTAGTAATTAAATGGCCCACTAAACTAGTCCTTTCTGCTACACAAAGTCCATATCCATAACACTGTAAGGCATAGGAGTAGAATTAGGCCATTCAGCCCATTGAATCTGCTCTGCCATTCCATCATGGTTTACCTTCCCTTTTAGCCTCTTTCTTCCCGCAACCATTGACACTTTTAATAATCAGGAACTTATCAACCTCCACTTCAAGTATATCCGATGACTTGGCCTCAACAGCCAAAGAGTTCCACAGATCCTCCACCCCCTGTTTAAAGAAGTTCCTCCTCATCTCTGTTCTAAATGGATGTCTTTTTATTCTGAGGCTGTGACCTCTGATCCTAGACTCGCCCACTATTGGAAGCATCCTCTCCATGTCCACTCTACCTAGACCTTCCAATATTTGGTAGGTTTTATGAGATTTTGCCCCACCCCCTCATTCCTACAAACGCTAGAGAGTACAGGCCCAGAACCATCAAATGTTACTCAAACATTAACCCTTACATTCCCATGTTCATTCTTGTAAACTTCTTCTGGACATCTCCAAGGCTGGCACATGCTTTCTGAGATATGAGGCGTAAAATTGCTTGCAATACTCCTAATGCAGTCTGACCAGTGACTTATAAAGCCTCAGCATGGCATCCTTGCTTTCATATTCTAGCCCTCTGGAAGGAAATGAATGCTAACATTGCATTTGCCTTCCTTACTACTGACTCACCTGCAAGTTAACCTTTAGGGAATCCTGCATTAGGACCTTCTGCACCTCCAATTTCTGAATTTTCTCCCCATTTAGAAAATAGTTTACACTTTTATTCCTTCTATCAAACTGTGCCCATTCCATCTGCCACTTCTTTATCCGTCCTCCTAATAAGTTCAAGTCCCTCTGCACACTTTCTGCTTCTTCAACACTACCTGGCCCTCCACCTATCATCCGCAAACTTGGCCACAAAGCCATCAGATCCATCATCCAGATCATCACATATAATGTGACTTAGCATGTATGTGAGAAGTGGCAGACCCAGCACTGACCCCTGTGGGTCAAGCCAAGCAGAGAAGTCTTCCTGTTTGCTTTCCACCTGTCAGATAATCTTCTATCCATGCTAGCATCTTTCCATAGACTCTTATCTTCTTCAGCAGCTGCATGTGTGTCACCTTGTCAAAGGGCTTCTGAAAATCCAAGTAAACAACATCCACACAGTCTCCTTTGTCTATCCCGTCTGTGGATTCCTCATATTTACCCTTAAGAAAACCGCACTGACTTTGGCCTATCTTATTGTGTGCCTCCAAGTAACCCGAAACTTTATGCTTAAACGTGGCCTCTAGCATCTCACCAACCACTGAGGTCTGGTTAACTGGTTGTTAATTTCTTGTCTTTTGCTTCCTCCCTTCTTAAAGAGTATAGAAACATTTGAAATTTTCCAATCCTTTGGAACAATTCCAGAATCTATTCATTCCTGGAAAATCATTACTAATGCCACTACAATCTTTTCAGCTACCTCTTTAAGAACCTTGGATTGTAGTCTATCTGGTCCAGCTGGCTTACCCATCTTCAGACCTTTCAGCTTCCCAAGCACCTTCTCCTCCAAAGCAGCTATACTCACTTCTGCCCCCTGACACTCAAATTTCTGGCATGCTGCCTGTGCCTTTCACAGTGAAAATTGACACAAAATACTTATTCAGTTCATTTGCCATTTCTTTCTCCTCATTACTACCTCTCTAATACCATTTTCCAGCAATCCGATGTCCACTCCTGCCTCCCTTTTACTCTAGATACCTGAAAACCTTGGTATCCTCTTTTATAATATTGGCTAGCTTACATTCATATTTTATCTTTTCTCTCCTTATGGTCTTTTCAGTTCCCTTCTGTTGGTTTTTAAAAGCTTCCCAACCCTCTAACTTCCCACTAATTTTTTTCTATATTGTATGCACTCTCTTTTGCTTTTATGCTGCCTTTGACTTCCCTTGTCAGCCGCAGTTGCCTCATCCTCCCTTTAGAATATTTCTTCATCTTTGGGATGAAGTCCAGATCATTCGGGAGGCTGAGGGGTTGATAGACAGGGTATACAGGGAAGACGTTATACCCAAAGTGCACAACACAGGTAACAGGGTGACCATTGGTAGGGGAGAGGGGTAGAATACCCCTGTGGCCATTCCCCTCAATAACAAGTACACCACTTTGGATACTGTTGTAGCAGAGGAAAGCCACAGTGGTCGGGTCTCTGGCACTGAGTCTGGCTCTGTGGCTCAAAAGTGAAGGAGGGAGGAGAGGCGAGTTGTGGTGATAGGGGATTTGTTGGTAAGGGGAACAGACGAGAACAAGATTCTTAGATGGCCTCCTGGGTGTCAGGATCAAGGACATCTCAGATGGAGTCAACAGTGTTCTTAAGTGGGAAGCTGAACAGCCAGAAGTCATGGTCCACATCGATCGCCACGTCATGGTTAGGTCCTGCAAAGTGCGTTCAGGGAGTTAGGTGTTAAGTTAAAAGACAGGGTTGTGCTGGTAAGGCCATATCATACAGTTTAACATGTGGATATGGGGTTGGTGCAGGAGCGAGGGCTTCAGATTTTCGGGTCATTGGGCTCCCGTCCAGGGAAGGTGGGACCTGTACAGAAGGGACGGTTTGCACCTGCACTGGAGGAGAACAAGTAACCTGGTGCATGGGTTTACTAGTGCTGCACGGGGGGGGGGGGGGGGGTGGTTGGGAAGGGTGGGATTTAAACTAGAGTTGCAGGGTGTGGAAACCAGAGTGCCAGAACAGCTAGTGGAATGGTTGTGGAGAGAGACATTGTCAAATCCACACACAAGGTCAGGAACGAAAAGGATGAGCATTGTGGGACTAGTGTTCTGAGCTGCGGATATTTCAAAGCAAGGAATATGGTAGGAGAGGCAGGTGAGTTTAGGGCATGGATCAGCACGTGGAATTATGATTTTGTAGCCATTAGTGAGACTTGGTTGCAGGATGAGCAGGACTGGCAGCTCAATGTTTCAAGGTTCTGTTGTTTTAGACGTGACAGAATGTAAAGGAGTAAAGGGAAGGGGTGGTATTACAAGTCAGGGAAAATGTCACTGCAGTGCTCAATCAGGACAGGCTAGGGAGCTTGTCCAGTAAGGCTTTATAGGCAGGACTGAGGAATTAGAAAGGTACAACCATGTTAATAGGATTATATTATTGACTACCCAACAGTCTGCGGGATTTAGAGGAACAGATTTGTAGAGAGATCATAGACAATTGAAAGAAACATAAGGTTGTGATAGTAGGTGATTTTAACTTTCCACATTCTGACTGGGACGCCCATGTTGTAAAAGGGCTGAATGAGAAAGAGTTTGTTAAATGTGTTCAGGGAAGTTTCCTTAATCAGTACCTACTAGTCCCAACTAGAGAGAATGTGATTCTAGATCTGCTGTTAGGGAATGAGAAAGGGCAGGTGACAGAAGTTTGAATAGGGGAACACTTTGCATCTACTGATCATAATGCCATAAATTTCAAGATAATTATGTAACAGGATAGGTCAGTTCCTCAGGTTGAGATTCTAAATTGGAGAAAGGCCAATTTTGATGGTATCAGAAATGATATGGCAAGTGTGGATTGGGACAGGCTGTTTTCTGGCAAAGGTGTACTTGGTGTGTGGGAGGCATTCAAAACTGAAATTTTCAGAGTTTTGTATGTCCCTGTCAGAATAAAAGGCAAGGAGAACAGGTTTAGGGAACCTTGGGTTTTGAGAGATATTGAAGCACTGATTAAGAATCACTGGCATATGTCATGGAATTTGTTGACTTTGTGGCAGCAGTACAATGAAATGTATCATAGAGAAAAAACTGTGGATTACAGTAAATATATATATTATATAATAGTTAAATTAAATAAGCAGTGCTAGAACAGAAATAAAAAAGAGGTAGTGAGATAGTGTTCACGTGTCCAACATCCATTCAGAAATCGGATGTTAGAGGGGAAGAATCTGTGAGTGTGTTCTTCAGGCTCTGGTCCCTCCTCCCTGATAAGAACAAGGAATGACCTGGGTTCTGGGGCTCCTTAGTGATGGACACTACCTTTTTAAGACATTGCTCCTTGACTCTCTGAAACTTACTTTGATCCTGTACTGTAGCCCTCCCCCCCACAATCCATACCAGATGGTGATGCAACCAGTTTTAATGCTCTCTACAGTACAGCTGTAAAATTTTCGAGTGTTTTTGGTGACATACAGTACCAAATCTTCTAAAATTCTGAATGGAATAGAGCCACTGTCGTGCCTTCTTTGTAGCTGCATCAGTATGTTAGGCTGAGAATAGATCCTCAGAGATATTGACACCCAGCTCACTCTTTCCATTTCTGATCCCTCTATGAGGACCGGTGTGTGTTTGCTTGTCTTACTGTTTCTGAAGTCCACAATCAGCTCTTTGGTCTTACTGACATTAGAGATTTTTGAGGAAGTTTCCAGGAAAGTTGATGAAGGCAGTGGATGTTGTCTACATGGACTTCAGCAAGGTCTTTGACAAGGTCCCGCGTGGGAGTTTATTCAAGAAGGTTCAGTTGCTTGGCATTCAAGATGAGATCGAAAATCGGATTAAACATGGGCTTCATGGAAGTAGTTGGAGATGGTTGCCTCTCCGACTGGAAACCAGTGGTATCCTGCAGGGATTGGTATTGGGTCCATTGGTGTTTGTCATCTATTTCAATGATCTGGATAATAATGTGGTAAACTGGATCAGCAAATTTATAGATGACACCAAGACTGGGGATGTAGTGGACAGCGAGGAAGACTATCAAAGCTTGCAGTGGGATCTGGACCAGCTGGAAAAATGGTCTGATGAATGGCAGGTGGAATTTAATTCAGACAAGTGTGTGGTGTTGCACTTTGGAAGGTCTGACTATGGTAGGTCTTACACAAAGAGTGGCAGGGCACTGAGGAGTGTGGTAGAATACAGGGTTCTGGGAATACAGATATTCCCAGAATTCCTTGAAGGTGGCATCACAGGTTGGTAGGGTCATAAAGAAAGCTTTTGGCACAGTGGCCTTTGTAGACCATTGTATTGAGTACAGCGTGTTTTGCTGAAATTGTAAAAGACGTTGGTGAGGTCTCATTTAGAGTATTATGTGCAGTTTTGGTCACCTACGTACAGGAAAGATGGCAATAAGATTGAAAGAGTGCAGAGTAAGTTTACAAGGATGTTGCCAGGACTTGAGGTCCTGAATTTTAGGGGAAGGTTGAATGGGTTAAGACTTTATTCCCTAGAGTGTAGAGGATTGAGGGGAGGTTTGATAGAGGTATACAAAATGATGAGGGGTACAGATAGGGTAAATGCCAGCAAACTTTTCCCACTGAGGTCGGGTGAAACTAGAACTCATCCTCCCTTAGAATGCTTCCTCTTCCTCAAGACATTCAAGATGGCATCAATGAACAGCGTGACCAATGGCGACATCATGCAGACAGTTCACGAAACTATTTCTTCTATTCATTCTTCTGCTTTCAGATATGATTCTATTACTAGGCTGTTGTAAATGGAACCAATGGTTTACATTTCGATGGATTTTGGGCTAATTGAATGATCTGTCTCCAGTGAGGTTTGGAGTGGCCTGGAAGTCTGGAAATGGGGGAGAAGTGAGCCCCTGATCTATTCCATTGCTCCTCTCTGAATGAGGCAACGACCAAAGTTGAAGTTAATGAGAATAAGAGTGGGTGTTCGGTGCCGTCTGTCTTCCTCTCCCTCTCGCTAGCTGCTGTTGGAGGAAACTGCAGGAGTCTTAGGATCCACGTTGCAAAAATTGATTGGCCAGGCTGTGGACTTGTTTTGGGGGACTTTGCGGTTCATGTTGCATGAGTTTCTGGATTCTGGTCACTCTTTCTTTTGCTGCTTTTAAGCACTTTGATCGGGGTGATGGATGTGGACTGGGATGCTTCAGTGAAGAATGGCCCCACGCTTTGGGTGTTCGAAGTTTTCTTCAATGCATTCCATGTTGTTTCTTTGTTTATGGTTGCCTGGGGGAGGATGAATCTCAGAGTTGTATTCTGTATGCACACTTAGATAATAAATGCACTTGGAATCTTTAGGATGTACCAATCATGCATCTTCCAAATTACTCCCAGAAACTCCAGCCATCGCTGCTCCACCACCATTCCTGTTACTGCCTCCTTTCAAACAACTTTGGCCAGCTTCTCTATTATGTCTCTGTAGCTTCCTTTACTCCACTGTAATACTGATTTATTACAGATCAGTACATTAACTTTTAGTACATTAGATCTTAGCTTCTCCCTCAATCTGCAGGGTGAATTCTAGCACATTACGAACTCTGTCTCCTAATTATTCCTTTGCCTTAAACTTCCTAATCCTAATTCACACCACTCTTTGTAAAAATACTGTCACTTTGCATCTCCTTTGAACTTGCTCTCCCTCACCTTAAATGCATGCCCTCAGCTATGAAGCATTTCAACCCTGGGAGAAAGATAGTGTCTGTCTACTCTGCCTGTGGCTCTCATAATCTTAGAAACTCTCCCCTCAGCCTCCGTAACTCCAGAGAAAATAACCCGTGTTTGTCCAGTCTCTCATTACAGTACACACACCCTGATTCAGGTAGTCTCCTGGTAAACCTCTTCGGTATCTTTTCCAAAGCTTTCCTCTGATGAGGTGACCAGATCTGAAAGCTTTGCTGCAGGTGTGGCCGATCTAGAGTGTTCTGAAGCTGCAACATGACGTCATGACTCTTCAGCTCAATTGCTTGATTAATAAAGGCAAGATTGCCATATGTCTTTTTTTCCTCCCTGTCAAACTGTGTAGCTACCTTCAGGAAGTAATGGACTTGGAACCCAAGATCCCTCTGCACATCAGCATCATTAGCTGCCTCACCATTAATGGATTACTGCCCTTTTACATTTGATCTCCCAAAGTGCAATACTTCATATTTGGCCATGCTAAACTCCATCTGCCATTTCCCTGCCCATTTCTGCAGCTGATCTATTTCCCAATTATTCTTTGGAAGTCTTCTAATTTTAATATTCTCTGCAAATTTACTAATCCACCTTTTCATCCAAATATGCGTATATGTGTATGTGTATGTGTGTATATATGTGTATATGCATTTGTGTATGTGTATGCGTGTGTGTGTATATGTAAAATAATTATAAATAATATAAATAATATAGATTACATATAGAAATATAGAAAACCTACAGCACAATACAGGCCCTTTGGCCCCCAATGCTGTGCCGAACATGTACTTACTTTAGAAATAACCTAGGGTTATCCATAGCCCTCTATTTTTCTAAGCTCCATGTACCTATCCAGGAGTCTCTTAAAAGACTCTATGGTATCTGCCTCCACCACTGTTGACGGCAGCCCATTCCACGCACTCACCACTCTCTGTAAAAAAAAACTTAGCCCTGACATTTCCTCTGTACCTACTTCCAAGCACCTTAAAACTGTGCTTTCTCGTGTTAGCCATTTCAGCCCTGGGAAAAAGCTTCTGACTATTCACACGATCAATGCCTCTCATCATCTTATACACTTCTATCAGGTCACCTCTCATCCTCCGTCACTCCAAGGAGAAAAGTCAAGTCAAGTCAAGTTAACTTTTATTGTCATTTCAACTATAACTGCTGGTACAGTACATAGTAAAAATGAGACAACGTTTTTCAGGACCATGGTGTTACAAGACACAGTACAAAAAACTAGACTGAACTACGTTAATAAAAACAACACAGAGAAAGCTACACTAGACTACAGACCTACACTGGACTGCATAAAGTGCACAAAAACAGTGCAGGCATTACAATAAATAATAAACAGGTCAGTAGGGCAAGGTGTCAGTCCAGGTTCTGGGTATTGAGGAGTCTGATAGCTTGGGGGAAGAAACTGTTACATAGTCTGGTAGTGAGAGCCTGAATGCTTCGGAGCCTTTTCCCAGAAGACAGGAGGGAGAAGAGATTGTATGAGGAGTGCATGGGGTCCTTCATAATGCTGTTTGCTTTGCGGATGCAGCATGTAGTGTAAATGTCCATGATGGCGGGAAGAGAGACCCCGATGATCTTCTCAGCTGACCTCACTATCCTTTCACATGGTCTTCTTTTAGCCCCAGGAGCTGACACGATCTGCAAGGAGAAACTCACCTACCAACTTATAGCTTTGCATTAATTTGGATGTATAAGTGTGGCTAAGGTAAACACATAGGAATTGGCTATCATAAGAAGTTAGGGAACAGTGTGAATTGATTATTATTGGCGCCCATAGCCTTTGTCAAAGCTGGAGACCAATCACAGCCTCAGCCCAGTTCACCAGCAGGCTTACTCATCCTGGCAAATGACTGGCAACTATGTTGATCTTGGCAAGAAATTGAAGTTCCCTAATTATGTCATATTATCATCACTGAGGCCTGACAAGGTCACTCTGTCAGAAACCTCATGGTAGAACTGACAGTGCCTTGGGAAGACTGGATCGAGGGGGCATTTTGAGCGTAAGAAGGCCCAGTACCAGGAACTGGTAGAGCAGTGCCAGAAACAGGGGTGGAGAGCACTTTGTGACCCTTTGGAGGTGGGGTGTAGATGTTCTGCAAAGCCCACTCTCTCCTAGGCATAACGGGAGCTTCAGAAAGAGAATCCATCAGGACTGTCACAGAGGCTGCTGAGCCCTCCTGATATCTATGGATCCAGAGGGGTGATCAGGCTGCTGAGACACAAGCCAGACCTGATCAACCGTGACTGGGCCGCCTGGGCGAGAGTGACTCATGTTGAAAAACTCGAACCACCCAGTGATCGCAGGTTACATGGCTAATGATGTGCCCCAGTGCATCCTAGGCTGGATCTTAGTATTTAGTGGGCAGAAGCTTCTCATTTTAAAAGCCTCACTACATTGTAATTTTAAGATCCTGCACACTTGGCTGCTTTGATAACCATGGAACGTATAAGGAACATAAGAATGAAAGGCATGAGTTCTGATGGTAGGTCATTAACCCACAACTTCCTCTTTCTGCTGATGGTACCTTTCTAGCTGAGCATCTCCGGTACTAACTGCTTTGGAGGTAACCCATAGTGCTACTCGGAAAATCTCAGAGACTATAACAAGTACAGTTGTGAGCAGAATGGATGAGATAGGTGTGAGGTAACTGTTTCCTCATGGCTGAGTCCAGAACAGGGAATGAGGATGAAAAAAGAAGCTGCAGATGCTAGAAACATGAAATAAAAATTCCAAGTGTTGGAAAACCTCAGCAAGTCAGGCAGCATTTGTGGAGAGGGAAACTGCTCACATTTCGGGTCCGGGATATATTGGGGTATTGTATACAGTTTTGGTCACCCTGTGATAGGAAAAATGTTAGGAAGCTGGAAAGAATACTGAAAAGGATTTACCAGAATGTTTGCCTGGACTTGGGGGCTTGAGGAGAGGTTGTGAAGACTAGGACTTTATTCCCTGGAACATAGGAAATTGAGTGATGACCTGACAAAGGTATGTAAAAAAAAAGGACAGGACGAAAATACACAGTCTTTTTCCCGGGGAAGAGTTGCCAAAAACAAACGAGCATAGGTTTATGATCATAGGCAAGGGATTTAAAAGGGATATTAGTGTCAGCTTTTTCATGCAAAACATGGTGCGCACTTAGAATGCATCGCCAGAAACAGTGGTTGAGGTGGGCACATTGTAAGCCATGGATAGGAGGGTTTAGAAGGCTCTGGGTAATTATAGGCAAATAGGATGAGCTCACTGGTCAACACAGTCAGCACGCAGTGGGAGAGTCACGAAGGTAAGAGTTGTCATTAAAAACTGAGGTGCGTAGAAACTCTTTCCCACAAAGGGTGCTCGGTCTCTGGAATTCTCTGGTAGTGGGAGCCAGACCATTAGAAATATTTAAGGTGGAGATAGTTAAATATTTGAAAGATAAAGGAACTGAGGCCTACAGGGAACTGGTGGCAGATCAAAGGTGGTAACAAATCAGCATAGAGGAGCGAGATTGAAAATATTGCTTAATGGTGCCACAACAACTGATCTTTAAAGGGACCTATTCTCCCCCTAGCCTCCTTATTTTACTCTTAATGTACCCATAGAATTTCTTGGGATTTTGCTTTACCTTGCCTGCCAGATCCTTCTGATATCCTCAGTTCGCCCTCCTAATTTCTCTCTACACTCCCACAATCCTTGTAGTCATCGAGGTACTCAAGCTCCCAAATGCAGTCTCTGTCTCCCTATTTAACCAGAACCTTGACATCTTTCGTCAGCCAGGGTTCTCTAAACCTTGCCCTTCACCCTCCCAAGAACATGCAGGCTTGAACTTGTGACATCACACCTGCAGTGCAAAGCCCTCCCACTTGGCAGATGCACCATTCCCTGCAAATGATCTCACCCAATCAATCACTGCAGGATCCTGCCAAATGGCTCCAAAATTCGCTCTGCCCCAGGTGGGATCTTAACCTGTGAGCCAGCCATTTCCTTCTCCAGAACTATTTTAAGGTGAATAGAATTATGGTCACTGGTCCCAAAGTGCTCACTGACAGACACTTCAACCATTTGCCTAACCTTGTCTCCCAGGAGGAGGTCCAGTTTTGCACCCCCTTTACACCCCCTATATGTATATTGACCAAGGAAATCTTATTGGACATATTTCACAAATTTCACTCTGTCCAACCCTTTCAAACGACGGTTAGCCCAGTCAATATTAATTCTATCCTCTAATGTTTACAAAGAGCTAAAATCTCTCTACTTATCTGCTTCTCCAATTCCCACTAACGATCGAATGAGGGGGGCCTATTGTACAGTCCCATCAGAGTAAACATCTCCTTTCTATGTCTACGTTCTGCTCATATGGCCTCACTGGGTGATCCCTCAAAATTACCCTTTCTAATGGCTATTGTTATGTCCTCTTCCATCCAGAAGACTATTTTCTATCCTCAGTCACACTTGCATCCTGAGACACTGAGCTGCCATCCCTGCCCTTCCCAGCTATGTTTGTATTATGGTGATGCTTTCCTGAACCAATCCATGGCCTGAGTTCATCTGACTTAACTGTCAAACCTCTTGTACTGAAATAAATGCAGTTTAAACTAATGGCCTTTCCTCTCCTTTTACTGTGGACGGACTCGGAGTTGGTTGTGGTCGGAGCTCCCAGAGTGCTATATCGGAAAGCTGCAGCGCCGGAGGTTCATGGCAGGAAGAGTTTTTCTTCCTTCTACCGTCTGCGTGAGATGATGGGCTGTCGGGAATTTGAGACTTTCTTTTAAACCGTGACATGGACTGCTCTTTATCAGATTATGGTATTGCTTTGCACTGTTGAAACTATGTGTTATAATTATGTGGTCTTTGTCAGTTAGTCTTTTATCAATTATTATCAATTGTCTGCACTGTTGAAACTATATGTAACTATGTGGTTTTGTGTAGGTCTTGTAGCTTTAGTTTTGTCTGATGGGTTTGTAGTTCCTTTCTGGGGAACGTGCTAAGACGGTAGCACGATATCAATGCGCAGCAGCCTCTCCGGACTCTGGATTGGGGATTACCAAACGTTATGTGGTTTTTCTTGTGTGGTCTGTTTTGTGCTTTTTCGTGATATCATTCCGGAGAACGTTGTCTCATTTTTTAACTGCATTGTATTTGTGGTTTATAAATGACAATAAACTGAATCTGAATCTTCTGTCTATCCTAACAACTGAACTTGCTTTTGTTAGCGAGAGTATTGTCCCCAGATTTCTCATCAGCCATTTATTTTGCTCAAGGCAAAATAACCCCTGCCACTCGAGTTTAAACTTCCTGACACCTGAACATCTTGCTTCAGCAATGTGATGTACACATCTGCTTCGAGCAGGCTGCAGTCACACTGGTGCACACGAACCTGGTAACCTGCCTCAATGACTATCATCCAGGAGCATTTACATTCACTGTGACAAAGTGCTTTGAGAGGTTGGTCATAAAGCATATCAACTCCTGCCTGAGGAGTGACTTTGGTCCACTCTAATTTGCCTACAGATACCAATTCATTGGCTCTTCACTCACCCTGAACATCTGGACAGTGAAGATGCATTCATCAGGATGCTCTTCATTAATTACAGCTTAACATTCAACATTTTTATCCACTCAAAATATCTCCTTGAGTAACTGGATCCTCGATTTCTTCACTCGCAGACCCCCAGTCAGCTCAGATTGGCAACGAGATCTCCTCCACAATGACCATCATCACAGAGGCACCACAAGCCTGTGTGCTTAGCTCCCTGCTCTACTTGCTTTACACTTATCTGTGAGGCTAAGCACATCTTCAATGCCATATTTAAGTATGCTGATGCCACCACCGCTATTGGTTGAATCAAGGGTTCATTGGCTCAATGGTTCCATTTAATATTAAAGAACGTATACAATAAACAACATGAAATTCTTACTGTTTTCTTACTGTTGTGTCTTTGCAACTACCTATCAATTAGATAAAAGCACAGGAGATGGCTTGAACTGATGTATTCACATTACAGCAAGAGAGAACACGCATCGATCAACATGTAGTACGGGGGGGAGATTACTGCTCTAAAAGAAATAGATCCATACATTACACTTCCTCCCCCTTTAGATTAATGCAACATAAAATGTATATGTACATAACATTCAAGTTCCCTTTCATAAACCCATATTCCAAATAAACATGCTTTCACAATAACAGTCCATAACTAACTTGACAGTTCTAAAGGTTCAGTCTTTTGGGTGGCGCCCTGATAGCGCCTCTGGACCTGTGGAGTGGCATCCGGTTTGGTAGGTGTCTTGTCTAAGACAATGTTCAGATGCCAGTGTCAGTGACATGATCACCACTGAGAGGCAAGTCTGGTGGCTGTAATGTGTCTGTCTTGTTAGATGCAGTCAACTCAGGTGTGTTCTTCAGAACGTCCAGTATCTGGTCCACATGACATCTCCATGTTTGATCTCCAACACTGTGTACCCCAGTGGTCCAGTTCTTGTAGCAATCCTACTGGGTGACCAGCTATCTTCTCAGTCATCACAGGCTAGGACTTCCTGTCCAACCTCAAAGCATCTTGCTGTTTCACTTAGCAACTGGCTGAACTGTTCATTCTGCACTTCCCCCTGTAGATCTGGGTTCAGCAGGTCTATGCAAAAGCTCAGATTCCTGTTCATGAATAGCATTGCAGGTGTTTGATTTGTTGTCAGATGAACAGAGTTCCAATACACAAGAAGGAAGTTGTTCACCTTGTGCTGTAGAGAAATGCCCTCCTTGTCCATTGCTTTAATGGACTTCTTGAAGGTTTGGATAAACCTTTCAGCTAGCCCGTTCATTGCTGGGTGGTGAGGAGATGACTTGAAATGTCTGATGCCATTTTTCTTTGTGAATAGTCTGATTTCATCTGACATATATTGTGATCTGTTATTGTGTTCTGGTGAAGATAATCCTCAGGGCAGAGACAGTCTTTGCTGAGGTGGTTGATTTCACTGGTATTACCTCCGGCCACTTTGAGATCCACAGCAATCAGAAACATGGAGTCCATGAATGGCCCAGCAACGACAATATGTTCTCTTTGCCATGGTGACGACAGCCACTCCCACGGATGTAATGGTGCCTGTGGGGATGCATTTTGAACTTTTTGGCATTCCAAACATCTTTTGGCCAAGTCTTCAATCTGTTTACCTATTCCCGGCCATCACACGTAGTTCTGGGCAGGACTCTTCATCTTGACTGTACCCAAGTGTTTTTCATGCAGATTTTCGAACACTCTGGTGTGCAGTTTAGAGGGAACCACAACACAAGATTCACACTTCAATGTTCTTTGACAATCTGACAGTTGGTCTCGTCCCGCTAAGAACTCTGGAAACCATGAGCTGGCCATTCTTGCATGGTGATGTCATAGACTTTTGACAATATCAGGACCCTCCTTGTTTCTCTTTGTATTTCCGAATTTATTACTGGCATCTGGTCCACCAATGCAGTGTGGGACACTTCTGCTGGGTCATAGTGTGAAGACTTTTCTTCTTCAGTTGCCAATAGTGGAAAATGTGACAAGCCGTCAACGTTGCTGTGTTGTTTGAACTCCATGTCATAGAGTGGGCTCCTAGGAAGAGTGCCCAACATTGTAACTAGGTAGCAGTCATCACTGGAATTCCCTTCCTGGGATTGAAAATGGACACAAGGGACTGGTGATCTGTCACTAGCATAAACTTTTGTCTGTAGAGGTAGTGGTGGAATTTCTTCATTCCCCATACTAGACTAAGAGCCTCTCAGTCGATCTGTGTGTAGAACCACAGAACACTACAGCACAGTACAGGCCCTTCAGCCCTCCATGTTGTGCTGACCCATATAATCCTTAAAAAAAAGTACTAAACCCACACTACCCCATAACCCTCCATTTTTCTTTCATCCATGTGCCTGTCCAAGAGGCTCTTAAATACCCCTAATGTTTTAGCCTCCACTTCTGGGGAACTCCACTGGTAACCGGCAGCCAGCCAGAATAGGATCCCTTTTTTGCCACTCTCTGCTTTCTGCTGATCAACCAATGCTCCACCCATGCTAGTAACTTCCCTGTAATTCCATGGGCTCGTATCTTGCTGAATAGCCTCATGTGCAGCGTGTTCTCAAAGGCCTGAAAATCCAAGTACACCACATCCACTGCATCTCCTTTGTCTACCCTGCTTGTAATTTCCTCAAAGAATTGCAGTGGGTTAGTCAGGTAGGATTTTCCTTTCAGGAAACCATGCTGGTTTTGGCCTGTCTTGTCATGTGCCTCCAGGTATTCTGTAATCTCATCCCTAACAATTGATTCCAACAGCTTTCCAACCACTGATATCAGCCTAAGAGGTCTATAGTTTCCTTTCTAGTTGCGTTCTGCACTCATCAGTGATCTTGACGCAAATGCAACTGGGTGTTCAGATCCGTCTTTCATAGCATGCGTTAAAAGGGCTCCAATGCCATAAGGGGACACATCACACACCAGTCTGATGGTCAGGGAGGGTCATAATGGGTGAGCAGTTCATCTGATGCTATTAGTCTTTTTGTTTCCTTGAATGCTCTTCACATCATTCTGATCATTCCCACTTTGCTCCTGCCTGTTCAATGGGTGCAGCACTGTAGCAATGTTCGAGCAAAACCAGTGGTAGTAGTTTACAAGACCTAAATACGACCTGGGTTGTGACACCTTTTCCAGTTTGGGTGCCTGTAGCATTCTCTTCTCGTGAGACTTATGTAAGCCATGCTTGTCAATATATTTCACTCTCGAAAACTCACATTTCTCTCTCTTTGCATACTGACCATACTCACTCAGCCCAGTAAGCACTTCACCAAAGTTCTGGAGGTGCTCTTCATCATTCTCGCCAGTCACAATGATGTCATCAAGGTAACATTGTGTTCCTGGGATACGTTAGAGGACTTGGTCCATTGCTCTTTGCCAAATTGCTGGAGCTGATGTGATGTCAAAGACGAGATGATTATACTGGAACAGTCCCTTGTGAGTGTTGATTGTGAGGAGCTTCCTGCTTGACTCCCCAATCTCCATTTGCAGATAGGCTTGTGACGGGTCAATTTTTGAAAACCTCTCCCCACCTGCCAAAGATGCAAAAATGTTTTCTATTTGTGGGCCAGGGAATATTGCACAGTATGCAGCACCGGGTTAATGCTCACCTTGAAATCCCCACATATGCGAACAGCTCCAGCCTTCCCTTTCTTTATCACCAGAACAATGGCCATGGCCCAATCACTCCATTCAACCTTGGAGAGAATACCAGATGCTTTCAAGCTCTGCAGTTCAGCAGCCACTTTAGGAAGTGGTGTGTAAGGCACTGGATGTGCTTTATGGAATCTTGGTGTTGCTGTTTCATCCAGTTCACTTCTGGCCTTCATGCCTTTGAGTTTACTAATCCCCTTCTCAAACACCTTCTCGTTAGCATTAAGCAGCCGTGCCAGTCTCTGGTTAGTGCCACCATTTGTGCTGTCTTTGCCTCTTGATGTCACACTGACAGCTTTGATTGAGATTTCCTTTGACCGCTTCCTTTTGTAAAATCTAAATCGTCCAGCAATTACCAGCGGTTTAAGGCTCAAGTGATTTTGTAAAATTGTAACGATTTTCTCGAACATCTTGTTTGCTGGCTTTCAGGAGTTACATCCTATCCTCGTTATATGCGTCTTCAGACAATGCGGATTCACAGTTATGTGTCGAACCTATTTCTACCAACTTCTCCTTATATGTGTCCAAAACTCACAGTTATGCGAGGCTGTTGGGATGAGAAGCACGGCCTTCCCGCCAATACAAGTCACGTGCACAAGCCTCACAGTCTCACTTCTGCCAGTCTCGCATTGGTTTTGGCCACATGTGGACATGCGATCTTGCACTCTTAAACTTTTGTTAACTACGGTGCACTGATTTTGTGCTTGAAATATTTAACCATGCCTCCTAAGCATGTCAAGTCCTTGGCCATCAGCCAAGCAGCAGAGAACAGCTTTAACACTTGAAAAAATGTTGGAAATTATAAACAGGGCCACGTCAGGTGAAGGTAACATGGCTCTGGGACGCTACCTTGGCCTGGGTGAGTCCACGATCAGAAACATAAAGAAAAATGCTGAGAAAACAAAATGTGCAGTGGTTGATTCATCACAAGTGTCTTCAAAGATTGTTACCAAAATGCATAACTCAATTATGACAAAAATGGAGAAAATGTTGAGTTTGTACATTGACCATGAAACGAAAAAAAACAACTCTTAGTTCCAATTGTCTTCGTGTGAAATCTTTGGAAATTTATGGTCACCTTTGTTCAGAGGCCAGTGAGGAAGTGTCAAGTAATATTGTTAGCTTTAATACAAGTAGGGGATGGTTTGCTAAGTTTGTTAATCGTCACAGGCTTCACAACTTCGCTGTGTGTGGTGAGCAAGCTAGTGCTGACCACAAAACTGCTGAACGCTACCCTGTGCAGTTGCGGGCTATGATAGCTGAGTTAGGCATCACACCAGAGCAGGTGTTTAATGCAGACGAGACTGGGCTTTTTGGAAGCGTATGCCGAAACGCACTTACATAAGTAAGGATGAAAAACCTGCGTCAGGTTTCAAGGCAGCAAAGGACAGATTGACTTTGCTTATGTGCTCCAATGCTGAAGGAGACTGTAAGATGAAGCCTCTCAATTTACCATCCATTAAATCCCCATACTCTATGATTTATTACAGGAATATTACCTTAAGTTGATGAAATATGTAACCGGGTGACCATCAAATGTTATTCAGTATCGTTAAAATTGTACTTAGTCATTCATTCGGGTAATGCTAGAATAGGTGTCCGTGCCTTTAAGTGGAGGTGGTGATGTCATTACGCACGCGCAGGATAGTGGGAAGATCATTTTGTTTTCTGCTGCAGGAGCTGGTGGGGTGTTGGAATCGAGTTCCTCCCAGAGATGCTAGGCATGGTGAGGAAAGATTTTCACAAGTAAAGAACTTGACGCTGAATAGCGTGGCTTGCAAAGTTCCTCACCGGCCAAGTAGAATTGCCACTACCGTATTAGTAATGTATTCGTTTTGTGTGGTTTTCTTTGTATTTTTATACTGCGTACGCAATTGGTCGATACTCAAGTATGTGGATCGGAGGTTAGATGGAGATTGTAACGGCAGGACCTGATTGTAAAGTCGTTCGTTTTGTTTTAAGACCCTCTTCTAGCACTTAAGCATCTAAAACAGATAAGGGAATTAAAACCCGAAAAAGTAGTTGTTGGCCTGAGTGTGTACTTTTCCCTAGGCTACAACAAATATAATACAAATGTTGCCTTGTGGTACTGCTTTTGTGTTGTATTGGTATGAAAATGTGAATAAGTTACAGATAAAATATATTTAGGAAGCCCTCTGGAACGCATCCCTATTTTCTCCATTTAAATAATTATTCACATTTTGCGTTTTCCATACTGTGCATTGACTGCGAGGAACGTATCCCCCGCATATAACGAGGACAGGGTGTACTATGTTGCATAAGAGACTGTGCATTCTTTGACCCATTAAGCGTGAGGGCTTTCTTTTGTTCCTCCACGATGCTCGCTTTACAATACAGTTCCACCCTCTCGATACACAACGCCCAGCCTTCATTAGCGCTATCAAGTTCATCTACTCTCCCAACTGAATCCATCGACACATTACTTTCACTTTAAATGTTGCTAGTTGCGCATCTCTCACTGTGTATCCTGTTGTACTCATGCGTCCCTGTCTTAGTATCCGTGACAGCTTCTGAATTGTTTAACTATCTTTATTTGTCACCACCTTCAAAATTCCAATCAAGTTGATAAGACATGACTTCCACTCTAAGACTTGACAAGATCTTTTTTTCCATTGTGAAAGAGATTATGTTGATTCCCAAAGAGTCAAAGAGGTACAGTATTCCGCATGGAATGAGGCCCTTCGGCCCATTCAGTCTATGATGAACATCAATCCTACATAAACCTGCTTTATTTTATTCTCTCCCCATATCTACCTCTCACCTACACCAAGGGTCAATTTACTTATCAATCCACACACGAGAGGTCCTCAACCTTTGTTATGGACCCCAGGATGGGCACCCCTGCCGTACGCCTTCAGGATGTGGGAGAACACTGGAGCACCCTGGTAAACCACTGCTGTCCAGCCAATAGGATCAAATGCAATACAGCTGTGACTGGGTTGGACGAACAAGGGTGGGTGGAGACCCATAAGGAACACAAACACTGGTATGGATTTGTAGGCCCAAACAGCCTTTGCCAGTGCTATCGGTTCTATACAGCCTTGTTGATTTGAAATGTTAATGACAGTTTTACTTTGGATGCATATAATTGCTGTTCTACTAAATAAAACAAACCATTAATTATAGGACTGCTTTTGTTTTGTTTCAGTCAGCCCAATTAAAATAGATAGTATATGCCCAGTTGTTTTACTTTGAGAACAAATTGTATTCCCACCCTGCTATTAAATGATTCTGTGCACAATGCCTCATCATTTGCGAGATATCCTATCACCCTAAAGCTTGCATGTTTCAATTGTCCGTGGCCTTTTAAATTGAGAGTCAACAGTCCTTTATTAGCTGATGCTTGGGAAATGCGATCAGGATGGTGCAGTGATGCTGAGGTTATTGTTAGACCATAAGACCATAAAATGCAGGAGCAGAATTGGGCCATTTGGCCCATCGAATCTGCTCTGCTATTTCATCATGGCTGATCCATTTTTCCTCTCAGCCCCAATCTCCTGCCTTCGCCCCTTATCCCTTCATGCCCTGACCAATCAAGAATCTATCAACCTCTACCTTAAATATTTGTATCCTTAAATATTGGTCTCCATAGGTGCCTGTGACAATGAATTCCACAGATTCAACACTCTCTGGCTAAAGAAATTCCACTTTATGTCTGTTCTAAAAGGACCCCTCCTCTATTCTCAGGCTGTGTCTTCTAGTCTTAGACTTTCCCACCATAGGAAACATCCTCTCCACATCCACTCTATCGAGACCTTTCACCGTCTGATAGGTTTTGATGAGGTCACCCCTCATTCTGAATTCTGACGACTACAGGCCCAGAGCCGGCAAACGCTCTTCATATGACAAGAGGTTTGTATTGGCTAGAATGTCAGTTACCTAACATTCCCTGCACACCTCACCACTTCCAACGCTTACCCAGACATCTTCAGCATTCGGAACATTCTGAACAAGGAGGCCCCATTAGAACTGAGGTGAAGAGGAATTTCTTTAGCCAGAGTGTAGTGAATCTGTGAAATTCATTACCACAAATGCCTGTGGAGGCAAAGTCGTTGGTTCTTAATTAGGAAGGGCATTAACGGTTATGGGGAAAAGGCAAGATAACAGGCGAGAGAGATGATAAATCAACCATGATGGAATAGCAAAGCTGACTTGGTGGACCTGATGGCCTAATTCTACCCCTATGTCTTGTGGTCTTATCAGTAGGTCTACTGCTGCACCCTTCTTCTCCTGCACAAATCCAGAGGCCAAGAACTCAAACTCCCGTGGGACCAGTGAGAGAGACAGGTGGGCAGCATGGTTGTTGGAGTCCCCCAACCACTGAGTTATACTATGGCCACCCGTCCAGGGGTCCGACTTGGCAGCATGATGAGGAATAAGACTAGATGTTGGCAGTGACCTGCCACAGAGCTCCTGGCTAAGCCTGATTCAGCTGCATGGCTTTGTCCAGCTTTGCAAAAGGCACAAAGCCAAGTGGCAGAGTGAAAGGTTAGGAGGTGCGAAGATTCTCCAAAAGAACAGAGACAGGCCGAGCAAATGGGAGAAAAGGTCACAGAACAGGGAACGCTGTGGGAAAAAAAAACATAGGGTCCTCTCTTTGGGTCAGAGAATAGAAAAACACGGTATCTTGATGGGAAACTGGTAAATGTTTACGCAAAGAGGGCTTCGGCTGAAAAGGTTCCACTGTAGCATTAATAAACTTGCAAATCCGGCTTCCAGAGGAACAGAGGGGAGGGGCCCACAGCTTCTCAAAAATTGTGCAACACACACCAACTGCTGGAGGAACTCAGCCCAAAACGGTTCGTTCCCCTCTGTGGATGCTGAGACTCTTCATCAGGAATGGAGAGGGGCGGGGCAGAAGCCAGAATGCTTTTAAAAGTTGTTCTCTTCTTTTCTCAGGCATGAAAAGAAAGTGGCCATTTTGGAGGTGGAAGTTCTGTGGTTGGGTATAAATGCTGAGGCTTTGCTTCAGGAGGCTTCAGTGAGACGAGGATGAGCAGGTGAGGTTTTCCCCATTAGGGTAGTTGGGGTGGCAGTTTGGTCAGTAGTATACTCCTCCTGCAGGGTGTGGGAGATCAGGGAAACTTGAGGATTACACCTGTGCAAAGTGCACTCAGCCGCAGCTCCTGGCTGATGGCATTAAAGAACTAGAGCTGGAGATGAATGTACTTTTATTAGCCGGGATGCTGAGAGCAACATTGGACAAGAGCTTGAGTGATACAGAGTGCAGGCTGCAGAGAGCTGTGGGACCAGTAGGACAGGTCAGGGGCAGAGTCCCCCTGTGACCATTCCAAGTATACCCCTTTCTGGGTCATCAGCAGAAGCCAGGTTGGTGGCAATGAGACCAGTTCTGATTCCCGGCAGGTAAGTGAGAAGACAGGCCGGGCAGCAGGTAGGAGACTCAGTAGTTGGGAGGGGAGGGGAACAGAAGATACTGGGCTCACAGAAGAGATACCAGGGTGGTGCCAGGGTCCGGGATGTCTTGCAGCAGTTGCGGGACATTGTCAAGGGGGAAGAGTGAACCTGATGTATCCCGGTACCAATGAAAAGAATGAAGCCCACTGCAGTGACTATACGAAGATTTGGAGAAGAATTAAAAAGTGGGTCTTCAGGGATAGTAATCTTTGGATTACTCCCGGTGTCAGAAAGATAGCTCATCTGACTGTGTAGCTGAAGACATGGTGCCGGAGGCAGGGATTCAAGTTCTTGGTTCATTGGGATCTCTTCTGGGGTACATGTGACTACACAAGAGAGAAGGGATGTCCCTGAAATGGAGGGGGGGGGGGGAGGCAATATCCCAGCTGAGAGATTTGCTATTGCTACTCAAACTTCAAAGTAAATTTATTACCAAAGTATGTATTGCCCTACAATTAATTTTCTTGCAGGCCTTCACAGTAGAACGAAGGAGTACAATAGAATCTTTTAAAACCTACTCACACAGACTCCCAATGTGCAAAAGAAGACAAACCGTGCAAATACAAAAAAATGTAAATAAATCATACTGACAACATGAGTTCTTCAAAGTGAGTTCATACACTGTGGAACACACACAAAATGCTGGAGGAACTCAGCAGGCCAGGCAGAATCTAGGAAAAGAGTACAGTTGACGCTTCAGGACAAAACCCTTTGGCAGCCCTGGATTTTGTGTGTGTTGCTCGGATTTCTAGCATCTGCAGATTTTCTCTTGTTCTTCATAGAGTGTGGGATCATTTCAGTGTGGAGGTAGATGAAGTATCCCTTTTGGTTCAAGAGCTTGATGGTTGAAGGGTAATAACTGTTCCTGAACCTGGTGACATGGGACCTAAGGCTCCTGTACCTCCTTCCCGATGGCAGCAGTGAGAAAAGAACATGGCCTGGATGGTGGAGGTCCTAAATGGTGGATGCTGCTTCGATGTGGCAGCGCTCCTTGTAGGTGTGTTCAATGGTGGGGAGGACATTTCCTGTGCTGGACTGGGTTGCATTCATTACCTTTTGTAGGCTTTTCTGTTCTTGGGCATTGACCTTTCCATACCAGGCTGTGACACAACCAGTCAGGGTACTCCCCACTGTGCATCTATAGAAATCTGTCAAAGTTTTAGGTGACATGCCGAATCTGTGCAGACTTCTAAGTAACGTCATTGCCATGGCATGTCTTTGCGATGGCATTTTCATGCTGGTTCCAGGACAGATCCTTTGAAATGATAACACCAAGGAATTTAAAGTTGCTGACCACCTCCACCTCCAGTTTCCTACTCCTGGAGTCAATAATCAGTTCTTTGGTTTGGGTGACGTTGTGTGAGAGATTGTTGTTATGGCACCATTCAACCAGATTTTCATTCTCCCTGCCATATGCCTATTCACCACCATCAGAACTAAAGACAGCGCCAGAGGGCAGCTTCTCCCAGCCCATCAGCAAAACAGTGTAAATTCCTCTTCTATCTAACGCCTCTTCTTTCCTTTTTTAAGGTAGTTGGGGTCCTGTTGGATTCCACGATCTCTGCACTCAGAGTGCAGTTCTTCACGGTGATGGGTTCCCATTCTCAGAGCTTGGTGGCAGGCTGCATCTTGATATCTCCAGGAGCAGCCTGGAGGGCGCGCGGCCTTGTGGATGACTCGACTCCCCGCTGGTGTCGCCAACTGAAGCATTGCAGCAAATTGGAAGATTGAGACTGTCGGAGGGAGATCACTCTCTCACTCTCTATCTCTCGATGGAGAAAGAGAGTTTGCTGCCAATTCTTAAGCCAGGGGAACGCTAAATAAAAGTGGTGCTGCAGACTGTAACATTGAAACAGTGAGCTGTTGGCCTCCCACTCTTGCTGTGGAAATAGTGATACCTCTCTCTGGCTTGTTTTTGAGGGAAGGAGCCCGTGGCCTGTCAAACTGATTGATGAACAGTGGTTTTTGATGGACTGTAGATCATGGTCTCTGGAGGCCTTTGCTGTTGCTTGCAGTGGTGGGTGGTGGGGGTGCTGATACTTTCTGCTGGGTAAGTGGGGAGATGCTTTTGCTGCTACTTGTGCGGGGGGGGGGGGGGAAGGCTGTGGGGTTGGAACATTTTTTTCTGTCATTCATTCCTTGGCGTTTTTTCTTCTGTCTTGTGGATGTCTGCAGAGAGTAAGTGTAATGCATGGATCTATTTCTTTTAGAGCAATGACCCTCCCTTAGATAGATAGATAGATAGATACTTTATTCATCTCCATGGGGAAATTCAACATTTTTTCCAATGTCCCATACACTTATTGTAGCAAAACTAATTACATACAATACTTAACTCAGTATAAATATGATATGCATCTAAAATCACCCTTTCAACAAGCATTAATAAATAGCTTTTAAAAAGTTCTTAAATAGTTTACTAAAATACATTGAATGGTAACTTAAGCTCAGTCCTAACCCCGGCACTTTAACATATCTTACCCCTGGCGGTTGAATTGTAAAGCTGAATGGCATTGGGGAGTAATGATCTCTTCATCCTGTCTGAGGAGCATTGCATCGATAGCAACCTGTCGCTGAAGCTGCTATGCAATGCACTATGCATTGAGCTGTTGTCTGCTTGTGTGCATTGCTCTCTCTCTCTCTCACTGCAATATAAATTCACCAGTTAAAGCCACTTCCCGCATGCGTGCTTTTATTTAATTGATATGTGGTTGCAAAGACACAGTAAATTGGCAAGGTGTACAGACTTGAATGTCAGAAAATATCACAAACTGCACCGACAGTTACGGCAGAGGAAAGAGTTAAACAATTCAGAAGCTGTCACGGATACTAAGACAGGGACGCATGAGTACAACAGGATACACAGTGAGAGATGCGCAACTAGCAACATTTAAAGTGAAAGTAATGTGTCGATGGATTCAGTTGGGAGAGTAGATGAACTTGATAGCGCTAATGAAGGCTGGGCGTTGTGTATCGAGAGGGTGGAACTGTATTGTAAAGCGAGCATCGTGGAGGAACAAAAGAAAGCCCTCACGCTTAATGGGTCAAAGAATGCACAGTCTCTTATGCAACATAGTACACCCTGTCCTCGTTATATGCGGGGGATACGTTCCTCGCAGTCAATGCACAGTATGGAAAACGCAAAATGTGAATAATTATTTAAATGGAGAAAATAGGGATGCGTTCCAGAGGGCTTCCTAAATATATTTTATCTGTAACTTATTCACATTTTCATACCAATACAACACAAAAGCAGTACCACAAGGCAACATTTGTATTATATTTGTTGTAGCCTAGGGAAAAGTACACACTCAGGCCAACAACTACTTTTTCGGGTTTTAATTCCCTTATCTGTTTTAGATGCTTAAGTGCTAGAAGAGGGTCTTAAAACAAAACGAACGACTTTACAATCAGGTCCTGCCGTTACAATCTCCATCTAACCTCCGATCCACATACTTGAGTATCGACCAATTGCGTACGCAGTATAAAAATACAAAGAAAACCACACAAAACGAATACATTACTAATACTGTAGTGGCAATTCTACTTGGCCGGTGAGGAACTTTGCAAGCCACGCTATTCAGCGTCAAGTTCTTTACTTGTGAAAATCTTTCCTCACCATGCCTAGCATCTCTGGGAGGAACTCGATTCCAACACCCCACCAGCTCCTGCAGCAGAAAACAAAATGATCTTCCCACTATCCTGCGCGTGCGTAATGACATCACCACCTCCACTTAAAGGCACGGACACCTATTCTAGCATTACCCGAATGAATGACTAAGTACAATTTTAACGATACTGAATAACATTTGATGGTCACCCGGTTACATATTTCATCAACTTAAGGTAATATTCCTGTAATAAATCATAGAGTATGGGGATTTAATGGATGGTAAATTGAGAGGCTTCATCTTACAGTCTTCTTCAGCATTGGAGCACATAAGCAAAGTCAATCTGTCCTTTGCTGCCTTGAAACCTGACGCAGGTTTTTCATCCTTACTTATGTAAGTGCGTTTCGGCATACGCTTCCAAAAAGCCCAGTCTCGTCTGCATTAAACGCCTGCTCTGGTGTGATGCCTAACTCAGCTATCATAGCCCGCAACTGCACAGGGTAGCGTTCAGCAGTTTTGTGGTCAGCACTAGCTTGCTCACCACACACAGCGAAGTTGTGAAGCCTGTGACGATTAACAAACTTAGCAAACCATCCCCTACTTGTATTAAAGCTAACAATATTACTTGACACTTCCTCACTGGCCTCTGAACAAAGGCGACCATAAATTTCCAAAGATTTCACACGAAGACAATTGGAACTAAGAGTTGTTGTTTTTTTTCGTTTCATGGTCAATGTACAAGCTCAACATTTTCTCCATTTTTGTCATAATCGAGTTATGCATTTTGGTAACAATCTTTGAAGACACTTGTGATGAATCAACCACTGCACATTTTGTTTTCTCAGCATTTTTCTTTATGTTTCTGATCGTGGACTCACCCAGGCCGAAGTAGCGTCCCAGAGCTGTGTTACCTTCACTTGACGTGGCCCTGTTTATAATTTCCAACATTTTTTCAAGTGTTAAAGCTGTTCTCTGCTGCTTGGCTGATGGCCAAGGACTTGACATGCTTAGGAGGCATGGTTAAATATTTCAAGCACAAAATCAGTGCACCGTAGTTAACAAAAGTTTAAGAGTGCAAGATCGCATGTCCACATGTTGCCAAAACCAATGCGAGACTGGCAGAAGTGAGACTGTGAGGCTTGTGCACGTGACTTGTATTGGCGGGAAGGCCGTGCTTCTCATCCCAACAGCCTCGCATAACTGTGAGTTTTGGACACATATAAGGAGAAGTTGGTAGAAATAGGTTCGACACATAACTGTGAATCCGCATTGTCTGAAGACGCATATAACGAGGATAGGATGTAACTCCTGAAAGCCAGCAAACAAGATGTTCGAGAAAATCGTTACAATTTTACAAAATCACTTGAGCCTTAAACCGCTGGTAATTGCTGGACGATTTAGATTTTACAAAAGGAAGCGGTCAAAGGAAATCTCAATCAAAGCTGTCAGTGTGACATCAAGAGGCAAAGACAGCACAAATGGTGGCACTAACCAGAGACTGGCACGGCTGCTTAATGCTGACGAGAAGGTGTTTGAGAAGGGGATCGGTAAACTCAAAGGCATGAAGGCCAGAAGTGAACTGGATGAAACAGCAACACCAAGATTCCATAAAGCACATCCAGTGCCTTACACACCACTTCCTAAAGTGGCTGCTGAACTGCAGAGCTTGAAAGCATCTGGTATTCTCTCCAAGGTTGAATGGAGTGATTGGGCCATGGCCATTGTTCTGGTGATAAAGAAAGGGAAGGCTGGAGCTGTTCGCATATGTGGGGATTTCAAGGTGAGCATTAACCCGGTGCTGCATACTGTGCAATATTCCCTGGCCCACAAATAGAAAACATTTTTGCATCTTTGGCAGGTGGGGAGAGGTTTTCAAAAATTGACCCGTCACAAGCCTATCTGCAAATGGAGATTGGGGAGTCAAGCAGGAAGCTCCTCACAATCAACACTCACAAGGGACTGTTCCAGTATAATCATCTCGTCTTTGACATCACATCAGCTCCAGCAATTTGGCAAAGAGCAATGGACCAAGTCCTCTAACGTATCCCAGGAACACAATGTTACCTTGATGACATCATTGTGACTGGCGAGAATGATGAAGAGCACCTCCAGAACTTTGGTGAAGTGCTTACCGGGCTGAGTGAGTATGGTCAGTATGCAAAGAGAGAGAAATGTGAGTTTTCGAGAGTGAAATATATTGACAAGCATGGCTTACATAAGTCTCACGAGAAGAGAATGCTACAGGCACCCAAACTGGAAAAGGTGTCACAACCCAGGTCATATTTAGGTCTTGTAAACTACTACCACTGGTTTTGCTCGAACATTGCTACAGTGCTGCACCCATTGAACAGGCAGGAGCAAAGTGGGAATGATCAGAATGATGTGAAGAGCATTCAAGGAAACAAAAAGACTAATAGCATCAGATGAACTGCTCACCCATTATGACCCTCCCTGACCATCAGACTGGTGTGTGATGTGTCCCCTTATGGCATTGGAGCCCTTTTAACGCACGCTATGAAAGACGGATCTGAACACCCAGTTGCATTTGCGTCAAGATCACTGATGAGTGCAGAACGCAACTAGAAAGGAAACTATAGACCTCTTAGGCTGATATCAGTGGTTGGAAAGCTGTTGGAATCAATTGTTAGGGATGAGATTACAGAATACCTGGAGGCACATGACAAGACAGGCCAAAACCAGCATGGTTTCCTGAAAGGAAAATCCTACCTGACTAACCCACTGCAATTCTTTGAGGAAATTACAAGCAGGGTAGACAAAGGAGATGCAGTGGATGTGGTGTACTTGGATTTTCAGGCCTTTGAGAACACGCTGCACATGAGGCTATTCAGCAAGATACGAGCCCATGGAATTACAGGGAAGTTACTAGCATGGGTGGAGCATTGGTTGATCAGCAGAAAGCAGAGAGTGGCAAAAAAGGGATCCTATTCTGGCTGGCTGCCGGTTAACAGTGGAGTTCCCCAGAAGTGGAGGCTAAAACATTAGGGGTATTTAAGAGCCTCTTGGACAGGCACATGGATGAAAGAAAAATGGAGGGTTATGGGGTAGTGTGGGTTTAGTACTTTTTTTTAAGGATTATATGGGTCAGCACAACATGGAGGGCTGAAGGGCCTGTACTGTGCTGTAGTGTTCTGTGGTTCTACACACAGATCGACTGAGAGGCTCTTAGTCTAGTATGGGGAATGAAGAAATTCCACCACTACCTCTACAGACAAAAGTTTATGCTAGTGACAGATCACCAGTCCCTTGTGTCCATTTTCAATCCCAGGAAGGGAATTCCAGTGATGACTGCTACCTAGTTACAATGTTGGGCACTCTTCCTAGGAGCCCACTCTATGACATGGAGTTCAAACAACACAGCAACGTTGACGGCTTGTCACATTTTCCACTATTGGCAACTGAAGAAGAAAAGTCTTCACACTATGACCCAGCAGAAGTGTCCCACACTGCATTGGTGGACCAGATGCCAGTAATAAATTCGGAAATACAAAGAGAAACAAGGAGGGTCCTGATATTGTCAAAAGTCTATGACATCACCATGCAAGAATGGCCAGCTCATGGTTTCCAGAGTTCTTAGCGGGACGAGACCAACTGTCAGATTGTCAAAGAACATTGAAGTGTGAATCTTGTGTTGTGGTTCCCTCTAAACTGCACACCAGAGTGTTCGAAAATCTGCATGAAAAACACTTGGGTACAGTCAAGATGAAGAGTCCTGCCCAGAACTACGTGTGATGGCCGGGAATAGGTAAACAGATTGAAGACTTGGCCAAAAGATGTTTGGAATGCCAAAAAGTTCAAAATGCATCCCCACAGGCACCATTACATCCGTGGGAGTGGCTGTCGTCACCATGGCAAAGAGAACATATTGTCGTTGCTGGGCCATTCATGGACTCCATGTTTCTGATTGCTGTGGATCTCAAAGTGGCCGGAGGTAATACCAGTGAAATCAACCACCTCAGCAAAGACTGTCTCTGCCCTGAGGATTATCTTCACCAGAACACAATAACAGATCACAATATATGTCAGATGAAATCAGACTATTCACAAAGAAAAATGGCATCAGACATTTCAAGTCATCTCCTCACCACCCAGCAATGAACGGGCTAGCTGAAAGGTTTATCCAAACCTTCAAGAAGTCCATTAAAGCAATGGACAAGGAGGGCATTTCTCTACAGCACAAGGTGAACAACTTCCTTCTTGTGTATTGGAACTCTGTTCATCTGACAACAAATCAAACACCTGCAATGCTATTCATGAACAGGAATCTGAGCTTTTGCATAGACCTGCTGAACCCAGATCTACAGGGGGAAGTGCAGAATGAACAGTTCAGCCAGTTGCTAAGTGAAACAGCAAGATGCTTTGAGGTTGGACAGGAAGTCCTAGCCTGTGATGACTGAGAAGATAGCTGGTCACCCAGTAGGATTGCTACAAGAACTGGACCACTGGGGTACACAGTGTTGGAGATCAAACATGGAGATGTCATGTGGACCAGATACTGGACGTTCTGAAGAACACACCTGAGTTGACTGCATCTAACAAGACAGACACATTACAGCCACCAGACTTGCCTCTCAGTGGTGATCATGTCACTGACACTGGCATCTGAACATTGTCTTAGACAAGACACCTACCAAACCGGATGCCACTCCACAGGTCCAGAGGCGCTATCAGGGCGCCACCCAAAAGACTGAACCTTTAGAACTGTCAAGTTAGTTATGGACTGTTATTGTGAAAGCATGTTTATTTGGAATATGGGTTTATGAAAGGGAACTTGAATGTTATGTACATATACATTTTATGTTGCATTAATCTAAAGGGGGAGGAAGTGTAATGTATGGATCTATTTCTTTTAGAGCAGTAATCTCCCCCCCGTACTACATGTTGATCGATGCGTGTTCTCTCTTGCTGTAATGTGAATACATCAGTTCAAGCCATCTCCTGTGCTTTTATCTAATTGATAGGTAGTTGCAAAGACACAACAGTAAGAAAACAGTAAGAATTTCATGTTGTTTCTTGTATACGTTCTTTAATATTAAATGGAACCATTGAGCCAATGAACCCTTGATTCAACCAATAGCGGTGGTGGCATCAGCATACTTAAATATGGCATTGAAGATGTGCTTAGCCTCACAGGTAAGTGTAAAGCGAGTAGAGCAGGGAGCTAAACACTCAGGCTTGTGGTGCCTCTGTGATGATGGTCATTGTGGAGGAGATCTCGTTGCCAATCTGAGCTGACTGGGGGTCTGCGAGTGAAGAAATCGAGGATCCAGTTACTCAAGGAGATATTTTGAGTGGATAAAAATGTTGAATGTTAAGCTGTAATTAATGAAGAGCATCCTGATGAATGCATCTTCACTGTCCAGATGTTCAGGGTGAGTGAAGAGCCAATGAAATGGTATCTGTAGGCAAATTAGAGTGGACCAAAGTCACTCCTCAGGCAGGAGTTGATATGCTTTATGACCAACCTCTCAAAGTACTTTGTCACAGTGAATGTAAATGCTCCTGGATGATAGTCATTGAGGCAGGTTACCAGGTTCGTGTGCACCAGTGTGACTGCAGCCTGCTCGAAGCAGATGTGTACATCACATTGCTGAAGCAAGATGTTCAGGTGTCAGGAAGTTTAAACTCGAGTGGCAGGGGTTATTTTGCCTTGAGCAAAATAAATGGCTGATGAGAAATCTGGGGACAATACTCTCGCTAACAAAAGCAAGTTCAGTTGTTAGGATAGACAGAAGATTCAGATTCAGTTTATTGTCATTTATAAACCACAAATACAATGCAGTTAAAAAATGAGACAACGTTCTCCGGAATGATATCACGAAAAAGCACAAAACAGACCACACAAGAAAAACCACATAACGTTTGGTAATCCCCAGTCCAGAGTCCGGAGAGGCTGCTGCGTATCGATATCGCGCTACCGTCTTAGCACGTTCCCCGGAAAGGAACTACAAACCCATCAGACAAACCTAAAGCGACAAGACCAACACAAAACCACATAGATTACATATAGTTTCAACAGTGCAGACAATTGATAATAATTGATAAAAGACTAACTGACAAAGACTACATAATTATAACACATAGTTTCAACAGTGCAAAGCAATACCATAATCTGATAAAGAGCAGTCCATGTCACGGTTTAAAAGAAAGTCTCAAATTCCCGACAGCCCATCATCTCACGCAGACGGTAGAAGGAAGAAAAACTCTTCCTGCCATGAACCTCCGGCGCTGCAGCTTTCCGATACAGCACTCTGGGAGCCCCGACCACAACCAACTCCAAGTCCGTCCACAGTAAAAGGAGAGGAAAGGCCATTAGTTTAAACTGCATTTATTTCAGTACAAGAGGCTTGACAGTTAAGTCAGATGAACTCAGGCCATGGATTGGTTCAGGAAAGCATCACCATAATACAAACATAGCTGGGAAGGGCAGGGACGGCAGCTCAGTGTCTCAGGATGCAAGTGTGACTGAGGATAGAAAATAGTCTTCTGGATGGAAGAGGACATAACAATAGCCATTAGAAAGGGTAATTTTGAGGGATCACCCAGTGAGGCCATATGAGCAGAACGTAGACATAGAAAGGAGATGTTTACTCTGATGGGACTGTACAATAGGCCCCCCCTCACCCGATCGTTAGTGGGAATTGGAGAAGCAGATAAGTAGAGAGATTTTAGCTCTTTGTAAACATTAGAGGATAGAATTAATATTGACTGGGCTAACCGTTGTTTGAAAGGGTTGGACAGAGTGAAATTTGTGAAATATGTCCAATAAGATTTCCTTGGTCAATATACATATAGGGGGTGTAAAGGGGGTGCAAAACTGGACCTCCTCCTGGGAGACAAGGTTAGGCAAATGGTTGAAGTGTCTGTCAGTGAGCACTTTGGGACCAGTGACCATAATTCTATTCACCTTAAAATAGTTCTGGAGAAGGAAATGGCTGGCTCACAGGTTAAGATCCCACCTGGGGCAGAGCGAATTTTGGAGCCATTTGGCAGGATCCTGCAGTGATTGATTGGGTGAGATCATTTGCAGGGAATGGTGCATCTGCCAAGTGGGAGGGCTTTGCACTGCAGGTGTGATGTCACAAGTTCAAGCCTGCATGTTCTTGGGAGGGTGAAGGGCAAGGTTTAGAGAACCCTGGCTGACGAAAGATGTCAAGGTTCTGGTTAAATAGGGAGACAGAGACTGCATTTGGGAGCTTGAGTACCTCGATGACTACAAGGATTGTGGGAGTGTAGAGAGAAATTAGGAGGGCGAACTGAGGATATCAGAAGGATCTGGCAGGCAAGGTAAAGCAAAATCCCAAGAAATTCTATGGGTACATTAAGAGTAAAATAAGGAGGCTAGGGGGAGAATAGGTCCCTTTAAAGATCAGTTGTTGTGGCACCATTAAGCAATATTTTCAATCTCGCTCCTCTATGCTGATTTGTTACCACCTTTGATCTGCCACCAGTTCCCTGTAGGCCTCAGTTCCTTTATCTTTCAAATATTTAACTATCTCCACCTTAAATATTTCTAATGGTCTGGCTCCCACTACCAGAGAATTCCAGAGACCGAGCACCCTTTGTGGGAAAGGGTTTCTACGCACCTCAGTTTTTAATGACAACTCTTACCTTCGTGACTCTCCCACTACGTGCTGACTGTGTTGACCAGTGAGCTCATCCTATTTGCCTATAATTACCCAGAGCCTTCTAAACCCTCCTATCCATGGCTTACAATGTGCCCACCTCAACCACTGTTTCTGGCGATGCATTCTAAGTGCGCACCATGTTTTGCATGAAAAAGCTGACACTAATATCCCTTTTAAATCCCTTGCCTATGATCATAAACCTATGCTCGTTTGTTTTTGGCAACTCTTCCCCGGGAAAAAGACTGTGTATTTTCGTCCTGTCCTTTTTTTTTACATACCTTTGTCAGGTCATCACTCAATTTCCTATGTTCCAGGGAATAAAGTCCTAGTCTTCACAACCTCTCCTCAAGCCCCCAAGTCCAGGCAAACATTCTGGTAAATCCTTTTCAGTATTCTTTCCAGCTTCCTAACATTTTTCCTATCACAGGGTGACCAAAACTGTATACAATACCCCAATATATCCCGGACCCGAAATGTGAGCAGTTTCCCTCTCCACAAATGCTGCCTGACTTGCTGAGGTTTTCCAACACTTGGAATTTTTATTTCATGTTTCTAGCATCTGCAGTTTCTTTTTTCATCCTCATTCCCTGTTCTGGACTCAGCCATGAGGAAACAGTTACCTCACACCTATCTCATCCATTCTGCTCACAACTGTACTTGTTATAGTCTCTGAGATTTTCCGAGTAGCACTATGGGTTACCTCCAAAGCAGTTAGTACCGGAGATGCTCAGCTAGAAAGGTACCATCAGCAGAAAGAGGAAGTTGTGGGTTAATGACCTACCATCAGAACTCATGCCTTTCATTCTTATGTTCCTTATACGTTCCATGGTTATCAAAGCAGCCAAGTGTGCAGGATCTTAAAATTACAATGTAGTGAGGCTTTTAAAATGAGAAGCTTCTGCCCACTAAATACTAAGATCCAGCCTAGGATGCACTGGGGCACATCATTAGCCATGTAACCTGCGATCACTGGGTGGTTCGAGTTTTTCAACATGAGTCACTCTCGCCCAGGCGGCCCAGTCACGGTTGATCAGGTCTGGCTTGTGTCTCAGCAGCCTGATCACCCCTCTGGATCCATAGATATCAGGAGGGCTCAGCAGCCTCTGTGACAGTCCTGATGGATTCTCTTTCTGAAGCTCCCGTTATGCCTAGGAGAGAGTGGGCTTTGCAGAACATCTACACCCCACCTCCAAAGGGTCACAAAGTGCTCTCCACCCCTGTTTCTGGCACTGCTCTACCAGTTCCTGGTACTGGGCCTTCTTACGCTCAAAATGCCCCCTCGATCCAGTCTTCCCAAGGCACTGTCAGTTCTACCATGAGGTTTCTGACAGAGTGACCTTGTCAGGCCTCAGTGATGATAATATGACATAATTAGGGAACTTCAATTTCTTGCCAAGATCAACATAGTTGCCAGTCATTTGCCAGGATGAGTAAGCCTGCTGGTGAACTGGGCTGAGGCTGTGATTGGTCTCCAGCTTTGACAAAGGCTATGGGCGCCAATAATAATCAATTCACACTGTTCCCTAACTTCTTATGATAGCCAATTCCTATGTGTTTACCTTAGCCACACTTATACATCCAAATTAATGCAAAGCTATAAGTTTGTAGGTGAGTTTCTCCTTGCAGATCGTGTCAGCTCCTGGGGCTAAAGGAGGACCATGTGAAAGGATAGTGAGGTCAGCTGAGAAGATCATCGGGGTCTCTCTTCCCGCCATCATGGACATTTACACTACATGCTGCATCCGCAAAGCAAACAGCATTGTGAAGGACCCCATGCACCCCTCATACAATCTCTTCTCCCTCCTGCCGTCTGGGAAAAGGCTCCGAAGCATTCAGGCTCTCACTACCAGACTATGTAACAGTTTCTTCCCCCAAGCTATCAGACTCCTCAATACCCAGAACCTGGACTGACACCTTGCCCTACTGACCTGTTTATTATTTATTGTAATGCCTGCACTGTTTTTGTGCACTTTATGCAGTCTAGTGTAGGTCTGTAGTCTAGTGTAGCTTTCTCTGTGTTGTTTTTTTTAATGTAGTTCAGTCTAGTTTTTGTACTGTGTCATGTAACACCATGGTCCTGAAAAACGTTGTCTCATTTTTACTATGTACTGTACCAGCAGTTATGGTCGAAATGGCAATAAAAGTGACTTGACTTGACTTATTAGACTGTATGGAGTCCAGGCGAGGGAGATACAGTAATTGGATTTGTAATTAGCTCAACGGGTAAGAAGCAAAGAGTGATGTTTGAAGGTTGTTTCTTCAACCGGAGGCTGTGACTAGTGATATGCTAAAGGAGTCTGTGCTGGGACCTTTGTTGTTTACAATTTATATAGATGATTTTGATGTGAATGTCCAAGTCACGGTTAGTAACTTGACAGTTGACACTGAAATATCATAGACAGTGACGAAGGTTATCAGAAAATTTGGAGTGTTCTTAATCAGCCTTGAAAGTGTCTTAAAGATCGGCAAATGGCTTTCAGTTCAGTTAAGTGTGAAGTGTTGCACTTTAGGATGTCAAACAGGGTTAAGTTTTAAAGAGTGAATGGTCAGGCTCTGGGAGGTATAGTGGAACAGAGAGACCGAGGTACACAGTTTGCGGAAAGCAGCATCACAGGTAGATGGGGGGCTGAAGAAGATGTGAGCTGCCCTAATGACTATTGTCCAGTAGCACTCACCTCCATGGTGATGAAATGCTTTGAGAGGTTGGTCATAGATAGAATCAACTCCTGCCTCAGCAAGGACCTGGACCCACCGCAATTTGCCTATCGCCACAACAGGTCTACAGCAGACGTAATCTCAATGGCTCTCCACACGGCCTTCGGTCAGCTGGCCAATACAAACACCTATGTCAGGTGTCAAGATATGTGAGGGTCTAACCTGATCCCAACATATCGATGGAGCTATAAAGAAGGCAAGACAGCAGCTATATTTCATTGGGAGCTTGAGGAGTTTTGTTTTGTCACCTAAAACATTGAAAACTTCCACAGATGTACCGAGGAGAGCATTCTGACAGGCTGCATCACCGTCTGGTACGGAGGGGTGTGGGGGTGTGCTACTGCACAGGATGAAAGGGAGCTACAGAAAGTGAGTCAGTTCCATCATGGGTACTGGCCTCCATACTGTCCAAGACATCTGCAAGGAGCAGCGTCCATTATTAAGGACCCCCATCACCCAGGGCATGCCCTCTTCTCATTCTTACCATCAGGTAGAGGAGGTACAGAAGCCTGAAGGCACACACTCAGCCATTCAGGAACAGCTTCTTCCCCTCTGCCATCCGATTCCTGAACGGACATTAAACCCATGAACACTACCTCAACTACTTTATTATTTCCGTTTCTGCACTTCTTTTACTTTAACTATTTAATATACGTATATGTACTTGCTGTAATTGATTTACTTATTTATTTCTTTTTCTATATTATCACGTCTTGCATAGTACTGCTGCTGCTAATTTCACGGCATACTGAATCTGATTCAGATTCTGATATCTGTCATTGGTCAGGGTATCGGGTAGGAGGAGCTGGGATGTTATGTTGCAGTTCTGAAGACATTAGTGAGACCATACTTGGAGACTTGTACATTTTTGGTTACCTTGTTATGGGAAAGACATCATTAAACTGGAAAGAGTGCGGAGAGCATGCTGCTAGGAATCAGTGACCTGTGTAATAGGGAGCGGCTGGCCAGGGAAGAACCTATTCTTTGGAACATAGGAGACTAAAGGGTGTCCTTATAGAGGTATATTAAATCATGAGGGACATGGCTGGGATGAATGCACACAGACGTTTTCACAAAGAAGGAGAGTAATTTTCAGTCTGTGCCCCTTTCAGGACTGTACCTTGACCAGCTGCAATGTTTAGGGTATAAACTGCAGGGAGTTCCACAGTAACACGGCATTCTGAAATGAGTACTGACGTGTGCATCAGCTGCTCTGCAAGCACGTTTCAACCTGCCCGGAGCTGTCATCACAACCTGGAGCAGGGAGAATCCTTTCCTGCTTTCTTAACTGATCTATGGTTGCTAATGGGGATCTGCAATTTCCCGGATTTTAAGCACTCTCGCTTCAGAAATAGAATTATTTGTGAAATACACCGTCCAGCTTCTATGCGAGACACGGGAGCCTCCTTAGGAAAAAGTGTGAAATGTGCACTTCCCTCTGGGACCTCTGGCTTGTGAGCGCTCAAAATGGAGGAGAATGACATTGAGAACCTCGAGGCCAAGCGGTGGGAGCACGAAGATGCCCCGTGGAAGTGGTAAAGAGAGTAGACTACCGAACAAGGCCTGCATCTGCCCTGCTCCGTCAGTCCCTTGCTGCCTGTGGAAGAGGCTGCAGGTACCACACTAGCCTCATACGCGCCTCGAAATCCACAAAGGTGGAGTGGAAACAGATCACCTTTGACCCTGAAGAACCACCTTCGAAGGATAATGTGATGAAATGAACCAAACGGCTTCTCGGGGCACCATCAGATGAGTAACAGAGGGGATGGTTAGATCGCTCACACAAGTATGATCGGACATAGACTCGAGGCATAGTCTTGAAGGAGGTGAGTAAATCAGAGAGATGGGGAGGAACCTGACAGTCCAGACTGAGGAATCAGAAACTACACAAGACAGAGTTACATGAACAAAAATGCATTCAGGTACACACCGATGTCCAAAGAACACACACAAAATGCTGGAGAAACTCAGCAAGTCGGGCAGCATCTATAAAGGGGAATAAGCAGTTGACATTACAGACAGAAGCCAGAATAAGAAGCTGGGAGGGGTGGGAGGAGTGCAAGCTGGCAGATGAGAGGTAAGACCAGGTGAAGGGGAAAGTGGATGGTAACATAAATGGGGGAGGGGATAGATGGAAGAGGTAAAGGGCTGAAGAAGAAGGAATCTAACAGGACGATGGAAGAAAGCAAAGCGGGTACCCAGAGGGAAGTGATGGGCAGGTGAGAAGAAGGGGGTGAGATGTCAAGGACAGGCTGGAAACGTGAGATAGTACAGTAGGTGGTACCTACAGTGTGAAGTGAGACATGAATGAGAAAGTGCGAAAATGAGAAAATGAAAAATGAGAAAATGACGGGTGGCTTAGATATTTCAAGTATTGTGGATGGTAACATAAGTGGCTGATGCAGAAACCTTTGCATAGAGGAGTGTGTGTACAATGTGGATTCAATAATCCACTCAACAAAGAATGAGTAGGGAAGGAGCATCAACTGTGAGCAACTCGAGGATGCAGATGGGATCAGATTCAATGTGGTGCCAGACAGGGTTTATTCGGAGCAAGGATTGAACACTGCACCTACGCTGACATTTCAACTTGACCCAAGCTGATGTACAATTCCCTCCCGAGACAAGCCAATAGTCTTGTAAGCATGTGAGTGCAATTATGAAGGAAGCATGGCAGCACGTCTACTTCCTTAGCAGTTTGTGGAGATTCGGCATGAAATCTATAACTCGAACAAAGTTCTTTTGGTGTATAGTGGAGAGTATATTGACTGGCTTCATCACAGCCTGCCATGGAAAAACCAATGCCTTTGTGCAGAAATTCTACAATAAGTAGTGGGTATGACCCAGTCTATCACGGGTAAAGCCCTCCCCACCGTTGAGCACATCTACAGGAATCGTTGTCACAGGAAAGCAGCATCCTTCATCAGGGACTGTTGTTGACCAGGATCAGCAATTTCACCAATTCCGAGGATAATCTGGCCTACAGTCACTCAAAAGAGAGAAGGAACATTGAAGATGATCCTGAGAACCTCATCAGTAAGCCACCGATTCCCAGCACATGGAGGCACAGTGTAAACAGGAGAGAGCTTAACAATCCCCTTAGCAGCAGCCTGTTTAAACAACCCTTACCCCACCTGTGGCAGAGCCTGCATTCTCACATTGGCCTCATCAGGCATCTCAGCTGGAGTAGAAGCAAGTTGTCCAAAGGGGTGCCTAAGGGAGATGAAGGGAGTACCAAAGGAGACATATCCAGTCAAGCTCATGTCCAGGTTTGAGTAGCCAGATACATTCGTAGTCCTTATCATTTAACGTGAGGAAGCATGATCTTGACTGAGTTTGGGCTACACAATGTGCAATGATCACACCCAATGACTCTTGGACAGTTGCAACCACAATCAATAGATTATGAGGATGTAGGTTACTCTTTCACGCCTCTCTGCCTGGTGACCCACCTCCAGCACTATGCCAGCTCCCTTAGTGATTCTCCCACCCAGCTTCCTGGTAATGATACCTGGAAGGCTCATTCAGTGCCTACTACCTTGGTCCTTCTCAAGAAGGAGGAGGGTGCACTGATTATTGGCTGAGGGCGGGCAGTAGTGGGTAATCTTGTCCATGTTTGATCTGATAGCATCAGTACCCCAGCACCTCTTCCTGCTGAATTCTCTTGGGCCTATCTGACAGATTTGCTGTGCCCTAAGATTCCAACCGGACGGTGGTGGAAAGCTGTGAAACTGTGAGTAAGAATGGTTGGGAGAGACTAGGTGTGAGGAAGCTCCTGAAAGTTTCTGGTAAAGGTCCCCAGTGAGGGATTTGCAAGGTTGACTGGGGTTAATACATCATTGTCCAGGTCACAGATGAGAAGCCACTCATTTTTTCCCCTTCTGTTTTTCTTAGAGTCATAGAATACTGTAAACAGTCCCTTTGGCCCATCTAGTCCATGCCAACCTGATTTTCTGCATGTCCTGCCCACCAGCATGTAGACCAGGTTCCTCCAAGACCCTGCCTTTCATGAGCCTATCCAATCAGCTCTATTTCTATCCTTAATATCTCTTTATTTTCCTTTACAGGGTTCTTTTGAAACCCTGACCTGGAGTTACACATTGACTTCAGTTCTTTGTGGAAATGGGCCTCACAACCGCTTTTCGATATCCCAAGGACGTGGCCTGGAAGACTAGTATGCCTTTAGGGTGGCAAATTTTCATGGCTCTGGGGGCAGGCGGTTTCGAGGTCAGTGATGCTCCCTGATGTGTCGTGGGAGTTACATGGAAGATCGAAAGCAGTGAGCTGGCTGCTGGCGGTGTGCCCAGAGATCCGAGTTCTTTGGGCACAGAGCTCAGAAAAAGCGACGCAACAGACTTTTACCATCATAAATCAGCGAGTTGTTTTGTTACGTCTCCCCTCTCGCTGTGAAATGGGATCACCTCTTTTTCCCTTATTAGGGGGAGAGAGAGCCTGCGGTATGTCGAACTACCGGGTGAACGAGTAGTCTTTGGGGTCCTGCAAGTCTGTGTCTTTATCGATGCTTCGCTGTGCGCTTGAGTGCTTGGTGGGGGGTGCCGATGCCTTTTGCTGATGGGGGAAGGGGAGGTCGTTGCTTGCTGCCGCTTGCGCATGGCGAGGGTCTTTGGGGTTTTAACATTTAACTGTCAGTTATTCTTTGGGACACTCCTCTGTTTTTGTGGATGTTTGTGAAGAAAAAGAATTTCAAGATGTATTTCTCTGACATAAACTGTACCTACTGAAACCTATTGAATCTCCCCTTAAACGTGAATATTGAACCTGTGTCAAGCTTCTGTGACTTGGGCAGGGAACTCACTTTCCTTGTCAGTGGATTTATAGAGTCATAGAGGACTACAGCACAAAACAGGCCCTTTGCCCCATCTAGTCCATACCAACCTGTTTTACTGCCCAGTCCTCTGTCCATCTCTCATCCATGCACTAACCAAACTTTTCTTAAATGTTGCAATCGAACTCACATCTACCACTTCTGCCGGCAGCTCTGCCCTCTGAGTGAAGAGATGGGATTCCCCTTAAATATTTCATCCTTCATCCTAAACCTATGACCCCCTGTTCTAGTCTCACCCAGCCTGAGGGGGGAAAGCCTGCATGCCTTCATTCTATAATTTTGTATCTTCATTGTGCTTTAAGCACCTGAGTGACTGAGCTGCACTCACATCTTCCCAGTCCAGGAGCAGAACTGCAGTGCCAAGCTGCCATTCTCTGGAGGGCAGTGTGCCAATGTTTGTTGCAGATATCTGAAGCTGCTGGCATCATTTCCTGGGCGGCTGTACGTTGGTCAGGCCGGTTCTCACGGCTCTGCCACGAACCGTGGACCACAGCCTCACCACAAGCTGCGTGCAAGCAGAACGCCCACAGGCAGATGAAAGAAGAACCATCTAAGCCTTCAGCGGCGCCATTCTAAGAAAGAAGTCCGGCCTGTTTCTGGACCAGTTTGAACAGCTCTGTTGACCACATCCCAGGAACTTAGTGACGGGATAGCCTGAACGTGGCTGCTAAACACTGGCGCTAAAAAGCAAGCACCTCTCAGACGAGGTGCTGGAAGGCTTTGGGCTTCCCACACTAGTGCCAGTACTGAGCTTAACCATTCAAGATCAGAGACCTTGGGCACATTACCCTGAATTATAGGATATCAGTGGGAACAGGAAGTAGAATATCCTATCATGATTTAAGAGAGCTTTTAAATTTTGTTAGTTGATTTGGTACTTGGTTTATATAAAGAAAAAGTTAATTATTTTTAATATTTTAATTCTAGCTTTACCTATTTTAATTGATTCTGATTGTCAAAAACATTCAGATGGTTTTTAAACCTATGGCGGCATTAACAGCAGGCTAAGCTGTAGACACAAGATGGCTGTGGTCTCTTGAGGGATTTTGTGGGCAACCCCTCATCACTCAGCTAGCCAGGGCTGAAAAGGTCAATATGAGGAACAAATGGACAGATGCAGATAGCAGGCATCGGGCCTGTATCAATGAAATCTGAGTAAAATCAGCCCCTCCAGAGAAGAGCTGCTCTTCAAATGAATCCTAAAATGTGACACAATCCCCAAGTTTGAGGTAGAGTGGCAAATGTAAAGCAGAGTGCACATTACTGGATAATGGGATCTGAGTGAAGAGAACAGCTGGCATTATTGGGGAACAGGCCCCAAGTGAACAAAAGCTCAAAACTGGGTGGGGCACCATCATGTGAGGGACGCCTTCTTTATACTGGCTCATGGGCTTCTAGCTGAGAGGAATAACCCTCATTATTGAGTAACAGGCCTCGTGAGGATCACAGCCCTTCAAATGTAGGGAACTAGCCTTCTGTTGAAGTGCACTTCTTGTCATTTCTGGGATAAAAGATTGTCAAGAGGAGCTCACCTGGTCATTTCTGTATTGTGGGTCAGGCCTCTATTGCTGTTGGTATTGGGTAATTATTGTCAGATGTACAATACAGAGATACGGTGAAAAGCTTGTCTTACTGTTTATACAGATCAAATCGTTACAGAGTGCACTGAGGCAGAATTAAGTAAATCAATGCCAAAGCAAAATAAAGTGTAAAGGTTAACAAAAGAGAACAATGCAGGTAAAGGTCTCTCATTAACAGGTCCTCAAGCCTACCATCATCTGCTCTGTGAGGTGCCTGTTGTTTTGTGCTAGTATTTAGATGCAAATTTCAGGCTCTCCTGTCATCAGGTCCCTAGAATGTAGCCAGGAGTGTTGCTGAGTCTTACCTTGCTGAGGGGACTGTCCCCCTAATAACTAGTAAATTATTGACCCGGTGAGGAAATCTGGCAGGCACTGTACCCAGCATTTTCCTTTGTGTTGCTGCATGGTGAGTCTCCTGCTTCTGAATGAACAGGGTGGCTCTTTGACCATTGAGTGAAGCTGGTGGACGAATACCCTAAAAAATGATCCTCCATTGCATCTATTCCTGTGCAACTTACCAGCACTAGCACAATATTTGCATCTCTCCAGGGTCCTGGATTGTCCTCCCCTTCCCAGATGTGGGTGATGAGGCTATGAAATTTTGTCTGAAGCTCTTCATGGCTATTTCAAGTTCTTACGATACTCTCCAGCGTGTTCCTTCCTCCCTAACAGCATTGTGGGTAAAGGCTAAAGATTAGCTTTATTTGTCACATGTACATTGAAACATCAAAACATACAGAGAAACATGTTGTTTGGAAGATTGTTGTTTCTTTTTGCTATGTCCTGGATGCAGCTGGGAAGCGTCACAGGCTTCGGGCAACAACATAGCATACCCACAACTCAGTAACCCTAACCGTACCTCTTTGCAATATGGGGGCAAATGGAAACTCTGGAGGAAACCCATGGGGTTATAATTTCACTAACCTTTATGCTATGGCGCTGCCCCCCCTCCCCCACACCTCACGCATCACGGGCTGCAGTGGTTCAAGATGCCCGCCCACGCCATATTCTCAAGGGCAATTAGGGTCTGGCTCAGCCCACGAAACCCACACTGCTTGAATGAACAAAACCAAAATTTGAGTCTGACTTTCTTGATCTTCTTGGTCAGGAATGGTGGGAAGGTCAGTTTGATAGACTGCTGTGAGATGGAGTCAAGCCCTCAATGATAAATGAGCCCCTAATGAATGGCATGTTGCTCCATTAGTGGGTAAAATTCATCCTCATGAAGTTTCAACCCTTTACAATGGGTGAAGACTGTCTTAGTAAGAGTGATGTGTGCTCTCTACTGGTGATGCCCCTAATGAGGAATATAATATTTCATTACTGTGTAATAATCCCACGTGAGGGATTCATCGGATCAGGAGTGGGTAATATATCTCCCACTGATGGGCACAATCCACTAACTTATGGGCCCCCCCGTGAATGTTACTGATGATGGGCCCCCAGTGAACGTTACTGGTGATGGGCCCCCAGTGAAAGATACTGAAGATGGCCCCCCAGTGAACGTTACTGATGATGGCCCCCCAGTGAACGTTACTGATGATGGGCCCCCCAATGAACATTACTGATGATGGGCCCCCCAGTGAACGTTACTGGTGATGGCCCCCCAGTGAACATTACTGATGATGGGCCCCCCAGTGAATGTTACTGGTGATGGCCCCCCAGTGAACATTACTGGTGATGGGGGCCCCAGTGAACGTTACTGGTGATGGGCTCCCCAGTGAACGTTACTGATGATGGGGGCCCCAGTGAACGTTACTGGTGATGGGCCCCCCAGTGAAAGATACTGATGATGGCCCCCCAGTGAACGTTACTGGTGATGGGCCCCCCAGTGAACGTTACTGATGATGGGCCCCCCAGTGAACATTACTGGTGATGGGCCCCCCAGTGAACGTTACTGGTGATGGGCCCCCCAGTGAATGTTACTGGTGATGGGGGCCCCAGTGAACGTTACTGGTGATGGCCCCCCCAGTGAACGTTACTGATGATGGGCCCCCCAGTGAACGTTACTGATGATGGGCCCCCCAGTGAACGTTACTGGTGATGGCCCCCCAGTGAACGTTACTGGTGATGGGCCCCCCAGTGAACGTTACTGGTGATGGCCCCCCCAGTGAACGTTACTGGTGATGGGCTCCCCAGTGAACAATACTGGTGATGGGCTCCCCAGTGAATGTTACTGGTGATGGCCCCCCAGTGAACATTACTGGTGATGGGCCCCCCAGTGAACGTTACTGGTGATGGGCTCCCCAGTGAACATTACTGGTGATGGCCCCCCAGTGAACATTACTGGTGATGGGCTTCCCAGTGAACATTACTGGTGATGGGCCCCCCAGTGAACGTTACTGGTGATGGGCCCCCCAGTGAACGTTACTGGTGATGGGCTCCCCAGTGAACGTTACTGATAATGGGCTCCCCAGTGAACATTACTGGTGATGGGCCCCCCAGTGAACGTTACTGGTGATGGGCTCCCCAGTGAACGTTACTGATGATGGGCCCCCCAGTGAACGTTACTGGTGATGGGCTCCCCAGTGAACGTTACTGATAATGGGCTCCCCAGTGAACATTACTGGTGATGGGCCCCCCAGTGAACGTTACTGGTGATGGGCTCCCCAGTGAACGTTACTGATGATGGGCCCCCCAGTGAACATTACTGGTGACGGCCCCCAGTGAACGTTACTGGTGATGGGCCCCCCAGTGAACGATACTGGTGATGGGCTCCCCAGTGAACGTTACTGATGATGGGCTCCCCAGTGAACATTACTGGTGATGGGCCCCCCAGTGAACGTTACTGGTGATGGGCTCCCCAGTGAACGTTACTGATGATGGGCCCCCCAGTGAACATTACTGGTGATGGCCCCCAGTGAACGTTACTGGTGATGGGCCCCCCAGTGAACGATACTGGTGATGGGCCCCCCAGTGAACGTTACTGATGATGGGCTCCCCAGTGAACGTTACTGGTGATGGGCCCCCCAGTGAACGTTACTGATAATGGGCTCCCCAGTGAACGTTACTGGTGATGGGCCCTCAGTGAACGTTACTGATGATGGGCTCCCCAGTGAACATTACTGGTGATGGGCCCCCCAGTGAACGTTACTGGTGATGGGCTCCCCAGTGAACGTTACTGATGATGGGTCCCCCAGTGAACATTACTGGTGATGGCCCCCAGTGAACATTACTGGTGATGGGCCCCCCAGTGAACGATACTGGTGATGGGCCCCCCAGTGAACGTTACTGATGATGGGCCCCCCAGTGAACGTTACTGATAATGGGCTCCCCAGTGAACGTTACTGGTGATGGGCCCTCAGTGAACGTTACTGATAATGGGCTCCCCAGTGAACGTTACTGATGATGGGCCCTCAGTGAACGTTACTGGTGATGGGCCCTCAGTGAACGTTACTGATGATGGGCTCCCCAGTGAATGTTACTGATGATGGGCTCCCCAGTGAACGTTACTGATAATGGGCTCCCCAGTGAACGTTACTGGTGATGGGCCCTCAGTGAATGTTACTGATGATGGGCTCCCCAGTGAACGTTACTGATAATGGGCTCCCCAGTGAACGTTACTGGTGATGGGCCCTCAGTGAACGTTACTGATGATGGGCCCCCCAGTGAACGTTACTGATAATGGGCTCCCCAGTGAACGTTACTGGTGATGGGCCCTCAGTGAACGTTACTGATGATGGGCCCCCCAGTGAAAGATACTGGTGATGGGCCCCCAGTGAACGTTACTGGTGATGGACCCCCCAGTGAACGTTACTGATGATGGGCTCCCAAGTGATAGACTGATTGCATCATTGTTAGAAAATGAGCTTCCAAGTTTAGAGCAGATCGCACCACAACCCAGTCAATGCCCCCCATTGAAAGCTTTTCCTCATTTGTTAAAAGACACTCGACTAAAATTGTGAAATTTGTTTATTATTGTTACATGTATTAGTTACAGAGAAAAACTTTGTTCCTGATGGAGGGCCTCAGCCAAAACGTTGACTGTTCCTTTCCCCCATAGATGCTGCCTGACCTGCTGAGTTCCTCCAGTGTTCTGTGTGTGCTGCACTTTTGTATGGCTTACATCGAGGGAAAGGCTGTTGTAATCAGACCATGCCTCCAGGCTCTTATATCTCTTTCCTGTAAGGGCTTGTTTCCTCATTAATGAGTCATGGGCTTGCCAGTAAAGGCATTTCCTTTCTTCACTTGGTAGCAGGCCTTGCAGTGAAGGGACATGTGCCCGTGATACTGAGTACTGGGCGCCCTAACGAGGGAAAAATCTGAGTCAAACCGCTCCCAGTGAAGGGCATGTCATCTCAATACTTAGTGATGTGTCACCTATTGAAGAGCATAATGCTTCATTACAGGGTAACCTGCCCCTTAGTGATGGTACAATCCCACATTACAGGGAACTTCTCCCCGTTGGTTCAGTTACAATCCCTCATTACAGGGAACTTCTCCCCATCAGTTCAGTTACAATTTCTCATTACAGGGAACTTCTCCCCGTTGGTTCAGTTACAATCCCTCATTACAGGCAAATTCTCCCCAATAGTTCAGTTACAATCCCTCATTACAGGGAACTTCTCCCCGTTGGTTCAGTTACAATCCCTCATTACAGGGAACTTCTCCCCGTTGGTTCAGTTACAATCCCTCATTACAGGCAAATTCTCCCCAATAGTTCAGTTACAATCCCTCATTACAGGGAACTTCTCCCCGTCGGTTCAGTTACAATCCCTCATTAAAGGGAACTTGTCCCCGTTAGAAACCATAGAACCATAGAACATTACAGCACAGAAACAGGCCAACTTGCAGAAGTCCCTGAACATCAGATCACTTGAGGAACCAGAGGAGCCGAAACACTTGACCACTATTACACCACCATTAAGAATGCTTACTGTGACATCCCATGCCTGCAATTTGGAAAGTCCGATGACCCAGCTGTACTTCTACTACTGCAGAGCCTAAGGACCACAGCAACAGTGGTAAGTCCCAAGAAGATATGGTCAAGGGAGGTGGAACAGCATTCACAGGATTGTTGCGAATCAGTGGATTGGACAGTATTCAGGGACTCATCCTCGAATCTGAATGAATGCACCACAGTTGTTACCAACTTCATCAAGACCTGTATGGTTCAGCGGGTGCCCTTGAGAACATAATGGACATACCAAAACAAAAGGTGGTGGATGAACTAGAAGATTCATAGGCTGCTGAGGACTGGATCTGTGGCATTCAAGACTGGTGATCTAGGACAATACAAGTTGTCTAGGTATGACCCATGGAAGGCTATTTTAAGAGCAATAAAACAATTCCGGCTTAGGTTAGAGACGGAATCAGATGCACATCAGCTCTGGTAGGATTTTCAGGCCATTACTTCCTGCAGATCGAAACCCAACACTGTGAAGGGCTGTGGTGCTTCACTCCCAGACGAGCTCAACACATCTTATGCACGCCTTGAAAGGCAGAATAGAAATACACCGGGTGTGTGAATCCCCACAGCATCTGATTACCCTATGATCACTGTCTCGGAGGCTGATGTCAGAATATCTTTCAAGAGGGTGAGCCTTCGCAAAGTGTCAGGTTTGGATGGTGTACCTAGTCGGGCACTGAAAATGCCAGACGACAAGGATTTAGCTTCCTGAATACTTTTGGGTGTATCTTATGGGATTTGGGCTGCTGATCATGAAAATCACCATGAAATTTCCCTGAACTGCACCATTTATTTGGAATCCCCTATATTTGTTATTTCAATTCAAAATTCAAGTCAATTAAACTGTTAGCACACACACAAAATGCTGGGGGGACTCAGCAGGCCAGGAAAAGAGTATAATCGATGTTTCAGGCCGAATGCTGTCTGGCCTGCTGAGTTCCTCCAGCACTTTGTGTGTGGTTGCTCTGATTTCCAGCATCTGCAGATTTTCTCTTGTTTTCTCTTATATTTCCCACAATATAAACTGAAAAGTTTTCTGTCTTGTCCAGGAATGCCTGGGCATGCTTTGGGTTGCCAGCGTGACCCTCAGTAATGGTGTCTTTTTATTGATTTTTCACTGTTAGGTCTGAGAGCTGTACCATTACACAATGACAATGTCCACCCTACAATACCAATTGCTATCCAGTACATGAAAGAAAACCACTGTAATTCGTAATTCTTGTTGAAACACGTACAGTACAGCAGCTACAACTGGAACATCTGTGGTGATCTGAGAGTACTAGGAATGCAGCTCAGATACACCAGGTACTGTTGTTTCATTTGTGAATGGAACCACCGTGCTAAAGAATCTCATTAAAAGGATTGGCTGCTCTGTAAGCAGTTGGTTCCGGGCAGAAAAGTGTAGCACATAAGCCACTTGTAGACCCAACAAAGATATTTTTGCCTCTTCTTCATAAAGAACTGGGCCTTGTGAACAACGTTTGTGGATGTGATGAAAAAGGAAGGTGAAGGATTTCAATATTTGAGACAGATGTTTCCCAGAATAAATGATGCCAAGTTTAAGCAAGGCATTTTTGTTGGTCCACAAATCAAACAGATCATCAAGTTCAATTCAAAGAACTTCTAGTGGGACCAGAGAAAATTGCATGGCAGGCATTCAAAGATGTTGATTATTGTTGGACATAGAAATGAGAAGCCTCTGACGGTTGATGGTTCAACTTCAAGCGGTCTATCATAAACAAAAAATATTTTTGAGGAAGCAACACTCTCTAAAACATTTGCTGTCCAATGAAGTCTGTGACAACAACTGGCGTGAGTGTTCAAGAACATCTTTAATCTCTCACTGCTGAAATTGGAGGTTCCTACCTGCTTCAAAAGAGCCAGTGCACAAGAAGAACAGGGTGAGCTACCTCAATGACCATTGCCCAATTCCATCACATCTACTGAGACGAAGTGCCTTGAGAGGCTGGTCATGTCCAGAATCAACTCCTGCTTAAACAAAGCCCTGGACCTGCTACAGTTTGCCCATCAGTACAATAGGTCGACAACAGATGCAATCTCACTGGCTCTCCACTCAGCCTTAGATCACCTGGACAACAGCTAAACCTCCATCAGGCTGCTGTTTATTAATTACAGCTCATCATTCAACACCATCAACCCCTCAGTACTAATCAACAAGCTCCAAAACCTGGGCCTCCGAACCTCCAGCTGAATTCTTGAACTAATTCAGCTAAAGGCTGACAGGCTTTAAGGCTGGTGTGTTTGTTATTTAGAAAGGTACCACCTAAAAGGTTACTACACAAGATTGGGGCAATCTATCAACATGGGTCAAGGGATAGCAAGGTAACAAAACTGATTTGGGATAAATGGTTAATTTTTACATTGGCAAATTAGTAACTAGTGAGCAGCCACAAATATCAGCATTGGAGCCTTAACTATTTGCAATCTAGTTAATGACTTGGATGAAGGGATGGGCTTTGTGTAAGCAAAATTTGCTAAAGATACAAAGATAAGTGGGTTAGTTAGAGGAGGAGACAACAAAGAATCTGTACAGCTCTATGGATTAGTGTGGGCAGGAAGCTGGCAGATAGAGTATAAAATTTGGAAGGAAGAATGAAAAAGAAAATTATTACTTGAATGGAGTTAGACTATAAATGTTGCAGTACAGAGGAATCTGGGTTCTCGTGTGCCAGCAATATAGGTACAACAAGTAATTAAGAATGCTAATGGAACATTGGCTTTATCACAAGGAGCATGAAGTTTAAAAATTATTTAATGTTTGATGCAACTTAGAGGACAAAGTGGCGCAGCTCAAAGAGCTGATGCTTTGTGGTATCTGAACCCCAGGGGCTGTCTGTTTGGAGATTGCATCTTCTCTCAGTCTGTGTGTTTCCCCTGTGAGCTCTGGTTTTGTCCAACATCCAAACAAGTACTGGTTGTTAGGTTAATTGGCTGCTGTAGTTTACTTACTGTGTGTAGGTGAGTGGGAGAGTGGTAGAATCTGGGGAGAGCTGATGAGGACGTGTAGAGAATGAAACTGGGATTGGTGTTGGATTCGTGTAAATGGATGGCTGATGGTCAGTGCGGACTCAGCCCTGTTTCTTTGCTCCATCTCTCTAACACACTGCTGAGACCACACTTGGGGTGCTGTCCACAGTTATGACCTCTCATTTAAAGAAGGGTGTGCTGGTATGAAGGCAAGGCAAAGAAGATTCATTAGGTTGATTTCTGAGGTGAAGGGACAGATGTATGAAGAAAGACTGGGCAGGCTGGGCTTTGCAAATTTAGAAGAATGAGAGGTAATCTTCTTGAAATGTATAAGATCCTGAGGAGACTGCTGAAATGTTTCTGCAGGTGAGGACAAACAAAATTTGGGGGCATTGTTTTGAATAAGGGATCACCTACTTAAGATGTAGAGAAAGAGCATTTCTTCTTTCAGTGTGTTGCAAATCTCTGGAATGCTCCACCCGGGGATCTATGTAGGCAGAGTCACTGAATATGTTAATGACAGAGGTTGACAGATGATTGAGCCACAAGGGAGTGAGGGATATGGGGAGGATGGAGTGATGTTGATTACAATTAGGTGAGTCATGATCTTACCAAATGGCGGAGCAGCTTTTAGGGTCTAACTGATCAATGTCTGCTCCTCTTTTTTTTATTGTACACAAATAGGAAATGCTTAGAAGGCTATGGTCTGAATGTGAGCAACTGTGACTAGCTTGGATGGGCATCTTAGTTGCCAAGGACCATTTCTGTGCTGTTATGACGATGAATTGATGGGCTGAGTAATTTTGTGCTATGGATGCCCCAGGCAAAGGCCATCTTCAACAAGTAGAGTCTGACTATCTACCCTTGACATTCAATAGCATTGACATTGTTGAGCCTCTCACATCAATCTCCTTGGGATCCCCCGACGCAAAGCTCGGCTGAACCAGGAACATAAATCCTGTGCCTCTGAGAGCAGGTCAGAGGCTGGCTCACCTCCTGGCACTTTCTACCATTTACAAGGCTTTTGGGGGCTTTTGAATATTCTCTGCTTGTCCAGTTGAGTGCAGCTCCATCCCCATCCCACCCCCACTGCTGCTGCATAGAGACTGCAGTGTGAACCATTTACGGAGAAAACCATAAATGTACTCACCCAGTTACTCCAATAACACCTCCCAAACCTACAACATCTACCCCAAAGTCAAGGGCACCAAGAGCACCTTCTGTAGATTTCCCTGCAAGTTAATAGCCTGTCAGCTTGGCAATATATCACTGATCCATCATTGCTGCTAATTTTAGATACTGGAACTCCCACCCTAATGCCGTATCTCAAATAATGATGAGTCAGGGTACGGAAAAGTGATGGAGATAGAGAGCCTAGTGACATGGAGTCAAGTCAACATCCTTTCCCCTAATGTCAGCACAACAAAAGACTTCAGGAAGGGGGCATTGCACCTGCTCCTGTTTACATCAGTGGTGCTGAGGTTGAGAAGCGAACAGCATCAGGAGTGGTACAACCACAGGCACGCCATGGCCAAGAAAGGTCACCAGTGCTTCTTCTTCCTCTGGAGGCTAAATAAATTTGTCACGTCCTCCTGGACCTTCACCAGTTTTTATCAAGACGCCATAGAAAGTGTCCTATCCGAATATGTCATGGCTTAGTCTGACAACAGCTCTCCCCATGACTGCAAGAAACTGCAGAGAGTTGTGTACACAGTTCAGCCCAATAATTATTGACAGAGGAATTCATTCAGTACCACAACATGGAAAACGGGAGGAGGTCCTGAAACCTGAATACAGGAAGTTGGGAAGCAGGACCTCAAGGGTAATCATCTCAGGATTGCTGCCTTTGCCATGTGACAGTGAAGACAGGAATAGAATGAGGTGGCAGGTAAATGCGTGGCTGAAGAATTGGAGCAAGGGAGCAGGGATTTAGATTTCTGAATCACCGCGACCTCTTCTGGGACAGGTGTGACTTGTACAAAAGAGACTGATTGCACTTGAATCCGAGGGGGACCAATATTCTAGCGGGCAGGTTTGCTAGGACTGTTGGGAGTGGTTTAAACCAGTGATTCTCAACCGTTTTTATTTTTGGCCACGGCCCCCTTAGGAGCTCTTCTCAGGTTCCAGGGCCCCCCTTTCAAACAGGGATACAACACGAACAGATAGACAGAAAATAATTTATTATTGAACACCAAGAAAACATGAACATTCTGACATACTGGACAAAAGTTTAAAAAAAGACCTGACGAAGGGTCTCAGCCCAAAATGTTGACTGCTCCTTTCAACGGATGCTGCCCGACCTGCTGAGTTCATCCAGCTTTTTTGTACGTCTTGATTTGACCACAGCATCTGCAGTGTACTTTGTGTTAAAAAAAAAAGACTGTTTGAAATTAAACATCTACCAGGCCTAATGTAATCCTTGAGCTTGGTGCTTTTCTGAAAGTTTCATGATATCGGGCTCCAAATTAGACAATGAGAGTTGGAGGTCACCTCGTGTTGCGATATCAATTCTGTTCCTGGGTTTTGTCAAGGAAACAAATGCAGTAATAAACACTTTTCACAACCCACCTTAACGTATGATATATCCAAACACACATACTTTAAAGTTACTAGGCTAAAAAAGGCCTAGCAAGACACGCTGATCTTTGGAGAATGAAGTATGGATGCGAGAGCCCCTGATTGAATACGTTGACCCGGTGCAGTCTGATTCCTGACTGACTCTGAAGTGAGGCTGTGTGGGAGGAGCTTAAGCAATGAATTTCCCAGGTGCGCCGAATTCAAACGGTGTGTTGGAAAGATATTATAAATAGGAGGGAAACTATTGACTCTAATGAAGGTTGCTGCTTGGGTATTTCATCGGTTCAGTTACCAGGGCCCCCATAAACACTTGGGGCTCCCCTTCTCACAGTTTTCAGTCGGTGGCCCCCTTCAGATGTGCCAGGGCCCCCAAGGGGGCCATATGGCCCCGGAGGAGAATGGTTGGCTTAAACTATTATGGCAGGGGGATGGGCACCAGTATGATTGAGCTGAGGATGAGCCAACAGGTTTACAGGTAGATGATGGTGTAGCATGGATGTAAGGAATGTACAAATACAGACAGTGCAAAGAGTTAAATTGTACCAAAATTCAAAAGGGCGAAGACTGCAGGACTGAAGGTGCTGTATTCAGAATGAGGTGGATGAACTTGTGGTGAAATTAGAGGTTGGTCGGTATGACATTGTGGGCATCACTGAGTCATAACTGAAAGAAAATCATAGCTGGGAGCTTAACATCAAAGGATATACTTTGTGTCAAAAGGACAGGCAGGAAGGCATAGATGGTGGTGTGGCTCTGCTGGTAAGAGATGGAATTACATCTTTCGAAAGAGGCGACATAGGGTCAGAGAATGTTGAATCTTTCTGGATGGAGTTAAGAAACCCCAAAGGAAAAAAAAATATTATGGGAATCATATATAAGCCTCCAAATAGTAGCCAAGATGTGGGGGTTAAGACTGCAAAGGTAGTTGGAAAGGGCATGTAATAAGGGTAATGTCACAATTGTTTTGGGGGATTTCAAGGGGATTGGTAAAATCAGGTTGGTGTTGGATCGCAAGAGAGGGAATTTGTTGAATGCCTATGAGATGACTTTTTAGAGCAGCTTGTGCTTAAGCTTACTCAGGGAAAGGCTGTCTTACATTGGATGTTGTGTAATAATCTAGATTTTATTAGGGAGCTTCAGGTAAAAGAACACTTAGGAGGTAGTGATTATAATATGATTGAATTCACACTGCAATTTAAGAGGGAGAAGCATGAGTAGGATGTATCAGTATGGCAATGGAATAAAGGGAATTACAGAGGCATGAGAGAGGAGCTTGCCCAGGTGGATTCGAGGGGGATACTCACAGGGATGACAGCAGAACAAAGGTGGCTGAAGTTTCTGGGAATAGTTCACAAGGTGTAGGATAGATACATCCCACACAAGAAGTTCTCAAATGGCAAGGGTAGGCAACCGTGGCTGAGAAGGGAAGTTAATGACTGCATAAAAACCAAGGAGAGGACATATAATGTAACAGAAGTGAGTGGGAAGTTGGATGATTAGTAAGCTTTTAAAAGGCAACTAAAAAGCCCCAAGATGGGAAAAGATGAAATACGAGGGCAAACTAGCTAATAATATAAAGTAGGATACTTTATATATAAAGAGTAAAAGGGAGGTGAGAGTTGATATTGGACCACTGGAAAACGATGCTGGTGATGTAGTCATGGGGGACAAAGAAGTGGTGGATGAACTTCAGTACTTTGCATCAGTCTTCACTGTGGAAGACACTAGAAGTATGCCAGAGGTCTGTGAGTGTCAGGGAGCAGGAGTGCTATTACAGAGGAATAAGTGCAAGGCAAACTGAAAGTTCTTAAGGTAGGTTAGTCATCTGGACCAGGTGGACTACATCCCAGAGTTTTGAAAGAGGTTGTTGCAGAGGTAGCAGATGCATTAGTAATGATCTTTCAAGAATCACTTGACTCTGGCATAGTTCTGGAAGACTGGAAAATTGCAAGTGTCACTGTACTCTTTAAGAAGGGAGGAAGGCAAAAGAAAGGAAACTATAGGCCAGTTAGCCTAACCTCAGTGGTTGGGAAAGTGTTGGAGGCCATTATTAAGGATGAGGTTTCAGAGTGTTTGGAGACTAATGATAAAATAAGTCAAAGTCAGCATGGTTTCTGTAAAGGGAAATCTTGCTCGACAAATCTGCTAGAGTTCTTAGAGGAAGTAATAAAGAAGACAAAGGAGAGGCAGTAGATGTCATTTATTTGGATTTTCAGAAGGCACTTGATAAGATGCCATACATGAGGCTGCTTAACAAGTTAAAATCCCATGGCATTACAGGAAAGATACTGGCATGGATAGAGGAATGGCTGAGAGGCAGGAGGCAGAAAGTGGGAATAAAGGGGACCTTTTCCCGTTGGCTGCCTGTGACTAGTGGTGTTCCTCAGGGGTCAGTATTGGGAATGCTACTTTTCACATTGTTTGTTAATAATTTAGATAACGGAATTGATGGCTTTGTGGCAAAGTTTGCAGATGATACGAAGATAGGTGGAGGGGTAGGTAGTGCTGAGGAAGCAATACGCTTGCAGAAGGACTTAGACAAATTGGAAGAATGGGCAAAAAAGTGGCAGATGGAATACAGTGTTGGGAAATGTATGATAATGTATTTTGGTAAAGGAAACGGAAGTGCAGACTGTTATCTAAATGGGGAGAAGTTTCGAACATCAGAGGTGCAGAGGGACTTAGGAGTCCTCGTGCAAGACTCCCAGAAGGTTAATTTACAAGTTGAGTCTATGGTAAAGAAGGCAAATGCAATGTTGGCACCTATTTCAAGGGGAATAGAATATAAAAACAAGGGTATAATACTGGGGCTTTATAAGACTCTAGTCAGGCCACACTTGGAGTATTGTCAACAGCTTTGGGCCCGATATCTCAGAAAGGATGTGTTGTCATTTGTGAGAGTCCTGCGGAGGTTCATGAGGATGATTCTGGGAATGAAGAGGTTAACTTACGATGATTGTTTGGCAGCTTTGGGCCTGTACTCACTGGAATTTAGAAGAATGTGGTGGGGATCTGCTAGAGTTCTTAGAGGAAGTAATAAAGAAGACAAAGGAGAGGCAGTGGATGTCATTTACTTGGATTTTCAGAAGGCACTTGATAAGATGCCATACATGAGGCTGCTTGACAAGTTAAAATCCCATGGCATTACAGGAAAGATACTGGCATGGATAGAGGAATGGCTGAGAGGCAGGAGGCAGCGAGTGGGAATAAAAGGGACCTTTTCTGGTTGACTGTCAGTGTCTAGTAGTGTTTCTCAGGGGTTAGTATTGGGACCGCTACTTTTCACATTGTCAATGATTTAGATAATGGAATTAATGGTTTCGTGGCAAAGTTGGCAGATGATTTGAAGATAGGTGAAGGGGTAAGTAGTGCTGAGGAAGCGATGTGATTGCAGAAGGACTTAGACAAATTGGAAGAATGGGCAAAAAAAGTGGTAGATGGAATACAGTGTTGGGAAATGTACGATAATGCATTTTGGTAAAAGGAACAGTATTATCTAAACGGGGAGAAGGCTCAAACATCAGAGGTACAAGGGGACTTAGGAGTCCTGGTTCAAGACTCCCAGAAGGTTAATTTACAGGTTGAGACTGTGGTAAAGAAGGCAAATATAATGTTGGCATTCATTTCAAGGGGAATAGAATATAAGAACAAGGAGATAATGCTAAGGCTTTATAACACACTAGTCAGGCCACACCTGGAGTATTGTCAACAATTTTGGGCCCTATATCTCAGAAAGGATGTGTTGTTATTGGAGAGAATCCAGAGGAGGTTCACAAAGATGATTCCAGGAATTAAGGGGTTAACATATGAGGAATGTTTGGCAGCTTTGGGCCTGTACTCACTGGAATTTAGATGAATGCGAGGGATCTCAGTGAAGCCCACCAAATGTTGAAAGGACTAGCTAGGGTGGATGTGGAGAAGATATTTCCTATGGTGGGGGTATCTAGAACTAGAGAGCACAGCCTCAAAATTGAGGAATGACCTTTTAAAACAGAGGTAAGGATTTTTTTAAGCCAGAGAATAGTGAATCTTTGGAATGCCCTCCCACAGATAGGGCCGTCTGTGGGTATATTTAAAGCAAAAATTGATAGCTTCCTGATTGGTCAGGGCATCAAAGGTTATGGAGAGAAGGTAGGTGTATGGGGTTTGAGTGGGATCTGGGACCAGCTATGATGGAATGGCAGAGCAGACTCGATGGACTGAATGGCCTAATTCTGCTCCTTCCTCTTATGGTCTTCCCTGATGTCTACAGGAGGACCTCTTGCTATCTGGAGGCATGTGGTTTTCCTGCCTAATGGGTTACTGCAGTTATCAGGTTTTGAATTGGAAGGAGTTTATTATTGTCACATGTACCGAGATAGAGTGAAAAGCTTGTCTTATTTACTGTTCATACAGATCAAATCATTACCCAATGCATTGAGCTACAACAAGGTAAAACGAAGTTCGAAGTACATTTTATTATCAAAGTATGTGCACAGAATACAACTCATAACAATGCAGAATAAAGTGTAGCAGTTACAGAGTGACTGAACAATTAGATCACAACCAGGTAGACTTCATTTTCGCCAACCCTGTCCCTCACTTACCAGGTCTTCATGCAGAAGCCACTGATGCTGCCATTACAGGCCCTCTTTGTGCCCTGCTTCTTGCTTTAGTGTTGAGAGGTTCACTCTTTTCCTTTGCTGTGCTTTTGTAAGTTGCAGGCTCAATAGCTTCCCTTTGAGCAATTCCAATTCACAGCAGGCAGCACCCTGAGGTTTTGTGAGATCTTCACAATGCACCGCAGTGTATAATAATATACCAGGCTGAGAATCACTGCCACTCACTTTGGTTAATTCAGGTTGTAAACACGAGATCCTGCAGATGCTGGGAATCCAGAGCAGCACACAAAAATCACTGGAGGACCTCAGCAGGTCACACAGCATCTGTGGAAATGATAACGGTTGATGTTTCAGGCCGAGATCCCTCATCAGGAATGGAAGGGAAGGGGGAAGATGCCAGGATAAGGGGAGGGGAAGGAGTAAAAGCTAAAAGGAGATAGGTGAAGCCAGGTGGGAGGGGGAAGGGGGATGATGTAAGAAGCTGAGAGGTGACAGGTGGAGAAGGTAAAAGGCTGGAGCAGAAGGAATCTGATAGGAGAGGAGAGCGGACCATGGGAGAAAGGGAAGGAGAAGAGCCTCCAGGGGGAGGTGATGAGCAGTTGAGGAGAAAAGGTAAGAGGCCAGAGTGGGAAATGAAGAAGTGGGGGGGGGGGGGATATTTTACCAGAAGTTGGAGAAATTGTCATTCCTGCCATCAGATTGAAGACTACATGGATGGAATATGAGGTGTTGCCCCTCCAATCTGAGGGTGGCCTTATCATAGCAGAAGAGGAGGCCATGGACTGACATGTTGGAATGAGAATGGGGATAGGAATTGAACTGGTAGGACACTGTAAAATTGTGGATAGAGCTGAGATGCTCGACAGTTAATTGAGGTGGTCTAAGCTTATTGGATCTGTAATGCAAACAATACTCTAACCAAGAGCATAAATGTATAAGTGTATCTTCAACTGTACCAGCCTACCAAATGGATGCATTTACCACAATGCCCTGAGAGTAAGTTCTGTCCATCACCAAGATGTCCTTCCTATTATTGAGCACATCTACAAGGAGCGGTGGCCTGGGAAAGCAGCATCCATCACCGAGGACCCCCCACCGCCCAGGACATGCTCTCTTCTCGCTGCTGCCATCAGGAAGAAGGTACAGGAGCCTCAGGACCTACACCACCAGGTTCAGGAACAGTTACTACCCCTCAACCATCAGGCTCTTGAACCAGAGGGGTTAACTTCACTCACCCCAACACTGAACTGCTCCCTCAACCTTAGGACTCACTTTGAAGGATTCTTCATCTAATGTTCTCGAATATTTATTGTTTGTTTATTTATTATTAATTATTCTGTTTGTAGTTTTTCTTTTTGTATTTGCGCCATTTGTTGTCTTTTGCATATTGCTTGTTTGTCCATCCTGTGTGCGTTTTTTTATTGATTCTATTGAGTTTCTTTGTATTTACTGCAAATGCTCACTGAAAAAATGAATCCCAGGATAGTATATGGTGACATATGTGAACTTTGATAACAAATTTGCTTTGAACTTTGAGCTCGCAAATTACTATTTAATAATGTTCTTATGAATTTATTTCAAGAATTCTACATTATTGAATAGTCCCTTAGTATAACGAAATGGTATATTGACCTCACAATATAATTAGTTACTGCACTGTACTTCCTCTGTAACTGTAATGCTTTATTCTGCATTCTGTTATTGCTTTACCCTTCTACAACCTCAGTGTACTGGGGTGTTGAAATGACGTGTATGGATGACATAGTTCTTCTACATGTGACAATAAAAAAATAATTCACCAGATTTTTCTTTGATGGTTTGTACTTTTTACAATACACACACAACTGCACCATCTTCTGGGGTTTAGATGCTCTGACTCTCCAGAATATAGATAGTTGGTTCGGCCCTCTTAAAGATTCAAGTCCGCTCCCCTAATTGGCAGCCATGCTCGGCGCCAGGATTTCAGTATTTCAGAGAGCCTAACCTGAGGTTCGGTGCTCATTCGTCAGCTCTACTTTGGATTCTCATCTAGCATCTAGTTTTGAACCCTGTCTTTATGCAGTCTCGATTCATGTCCCGAATCCATTCTCGGATACTCCAGCACTTGGGTCCTAACCATTCTCACCTAGGTCTCCTGTCACAGTGCTGTGTTTTCTGTCCTAGTTGCATTAGGGAAGCTGAAATCCCCTGCTGCTGTGCCTGCTATTTTTGCACTTCTCAGAAATTTGGCTGTGTGATGGCTCTTCTGCCTTCCTCTGATGTTATGGAGCCTTTACTACACTCCCGTCTGTGTGCTTGTCCATTCTTTATTACTCAATTCAACCCACACACATCATTTGTTTGCCTTTGCACAACGCCAACCTGCTTCTTTGCCGCAATTGTTTCCTAGACTATATTAGCTACACCTCCTCCTATTTCACCCCACTCAACTCTCATATCTAAAACCTTGTGATCAGAGGCTGCCCCTGCCCTTTCTTTAGCGATGGCTGCTGTATCATACTCATGCCATTACTCCGGCCATTTACTGTAGTGCACTATTAACTTCACTGCAGTCGTCACTCATGCAGTCATGCGTGGTGTAAATACACGGCTCGATTGCAGCAATAAGTTATATGGATTTTTACAGCATTTTCATAGTACTTCCCTGTATTTGCATACTTCCCCATGTCTGATAAAGATGCAAGCTGCTATTCTCCATGTCTGATGCCTTCTGTCTTCTCTTGCTAGCCTGTGCTTCAATTTCAGTTCCAGCAGTGGGCTGATATAAATAGGCAAAAAGAAGCCACGTGGTTTCCCTGATAACAAGAGCAAGGGCTCCCTCCTGCTTTACCCGCATGCCTCTCTGCGGGCGTGTCTAGTGCTCGCCCATTCCCTCTCTCTCTGCAAGCCCTGCAGCTCTGAGGTCAAAGCTTCCAGATTCTGAAGCGTTGTTACTTCCTGCATGTTTTGTTATCCAGGATACGAGAAGTGTCCTGGATTTCCCATCTGCTTAGGGGTGGACTGTGCATTCTACAACATTGAAAGCCCTGCATGGCTCTGATAACATAGCAAGAAAATAGAATACCGGTGCATTTATTACTCTGCTGGTTTAATTGATTCAGTAATGGCCTCTTTGCTACTAATTTCAGCCAGTAAAAATCCAAAAGGAAATGCTGAAGCAGCCCCAGCATTGGACTTGCTGAACGAGATGTCAGGCTCTTTCACAGCCTGTGTGGGCAAGGCAGACTCCTGGGAGGATCAACAAGCTAACTGCAGAACCGTGTTCGGGGGGTGGGAGGCGTTCATGGGAGGGAGTGGGAGGGAACATAATGGTGACAGGGTATAGTATAGATCAGAGGGTGGGTGTAAATATTTGTTGATACACGTGTCAGTAGGTACCCCCACCTCCCCGCCCCCCCAAGAGTTGTGCTGCCTGGGTTGAAGATAGCTCCTCAGGAGCAGTGAGGAGTTTGGAGTGGAAGGAAAACAATCCCAATTTTGTGGTCCTTATGGGAGCCAGTGACAATGGTTGGACAAAGAAGACGGCTCTGCTGAAAGGAGATAAGAAGATGGTGTCCAAATTTTAAAAGTAGAATCACAAAGATAATAAAGTCTGAATTCACTACCTGATTCAAGTGATTAGCATAGCACCAATAAGATCAGAGTGTTAAATGTGTGACATTGAGAAAAATGGCTTTCATTTCATGGAACATTGGAATCAGTCCTGTGATTTGACTGAAATCAGGCAGGAGATCAAATAAGGCTTCAAACTAAATATAGATTGTTTTGTTCAGGCAAGGAGAAACTTAGCAAGTTAGTTACAAAGGATAAGGATATTATAGCAATATTAGTCAGGACCTGCATAGAATAGATTGGGAGCAGCTGTTATTGTGTAACTGACATGTAGGAGTCATTTAAAGGCCAGCCTGAGAAAATTCAGGACCAACAAGTTCTTGTGAGGAAGTAAGACAAGGATAGCAAGGTTCAGAAATCTTGCATGGTGACAGTTGTAAAAATAAAAAGGAGTTTAGGAAGCTGAAATTGGACAGGGCCCAGGAGGGACATAAGGGAAGCAGGACAGAACTTAAACAGGGAACCATGGACAAAAAGGGACACTAGAACGGTGAGAGGAATTACGAAGAAATCAGAGACATTTTATCCATACATTCAAAACAACAGGGTAGTTAGTCAAGGATAAAGAGTGAAATTTGTGCCTGGAGTCAGGGTAAGTGAGTGAGGTATTAAATGAGACTTTGCAAGTGTATTCACCAAGGAGAAAGGACACGGAGGGTAGTGAGATCATATTGTTGATATATTGATATCAAGGAGGAGGAAGAGTTGGGCCTTTTGAAGAACACTAAGATGGATAAGTCCTGAGGGCATGATAGGATCAATGCTAGGATATTGAGAGAATCAAGAGAAGGGATTACTGGGGACTTGTTGAAGATCTGTGTGTTTTCTTTAGCTGCAGTTGAGATCTCAGAGAACTGGAGAATAGCCAGTGCTTTTCCTTTGTTTAAGACTGGCAATAGAAACAAATCAGGAAATTATAGGCTGGGGAGTCTCACATCAGTTGTAGGGAAATCATTTGAGAAGCTTCTTGGGATTTACTGACAGCATAGATTAGATAGTCATCATGGCTTTAATGTGTGGGTGAATTCATGTCTTATAAACTTGATGCAGCTTCTCAAGGAGGTGACTAAGCTGAGGGTAGGGCAATGGATGTTATCTACATCACATTGAACAAGGTCCCTATGATAGGCACATGAGATCCATTGAGACTGGAAGGACCCACTCTGTGCTGAGTCTCAGTAAATAATGAATAGATATTGACAGCATAAGCAGGTGGGGAGGTAAAAAAGGCTTACGGCACACTTGCCCTTGTAGGTCGAGTATAAAAGCTGGGAAGTTATGTTACATCCGTAAATAGCTTTGTTCGAGCACATTTGGAGTACTGCGTGCGACTCTAGTTGTTTACAGGTTCACCAGGATGTTGCATGGATTTGAGATTGTTAGCCATAAGGAGTGGTTGGACAAATCTGGATTGTTTTCTCTACAGCATTGGGGGTTCAGGGCTGATACGATGGAATAACGAAAGGCGTAGATCAGGTAGATAGACTTTTTCCCAGGGTGGAAATGTCTAGTGCCAGAAAGCATAGATTTACAGGAAGGTGAGAGAGGAAAGTTGAAAGGAGATTTATGAGACTAGTTTTGTTCACTGAGAGTGGCAGGGTTCTGTGTTGCTAGGGCAGGTGGTGGAAGCAGATATGACAGACAGGGGCAGAGTGCCACAGATAATATGCAGGCAGATGGGATTGGTTTAAATTGAAATCATGGTCAGCACAGACACTGTGGGCCAAATGGCCTGTTTCGGTGCTGTACTATTCTATTTTATATGATGGTTAGCAAAATGGACAAGATTAAAACAAACAGGACAGTGTATGTGTAAACATTAGAGTATGCCTACAAGTGTTGTACATTCAGAAAACAACACAGTATAAAGACTGGATTGAAAGCTCTTCATAGCAGGCACAGAACATTCATAATAATGTGTCTAAATTAATGACACATAAATAGGAATAATTTAATAACCAGTACGTGAAGGAATGTTTGTAAAATGACCAAAGTTGTGAAAACTCCATGATGCTCTTAGAAGAGACAGGGAAATTGGAAATGTGGCTGGGTAGCTCTGCTGTTAAAGAAAGGGGTATAAAGGAACGTGGATCAGAAAGTCGGGAAGTAGGATCACTCATTGATTGACAGGATCCAGAATGGGAAAGTAGGGTTGATTCTGTTCTTGAACTGAGCCTTATCTTGGAGCAGTTCATCATAATAATTGAATTGAATTGACTTTATTTCTTACATCCTTCACATACATGAGGAGTAAAAAATCTTTACGTTACGTCTCTGTCTAAATGTGCAATGTGCAATTTATAATCATTTGTAATAAATAGTATGTACAACAGGACAGTCAATATGGCACAGAAATAAAATTGTATCAGCATGAATTAATCAGTCTGCTGGCCTGGTGGAAAAAGCTGTCTCGGAGCCTGTTGGTCCTGGCTTTTATGCTGCGGTACTGTTTCCCGGATGGTAGCAGCTGGAACAGTTTGTGGTTGGGGTGACTAGGGCCCCCCATAATCCTTTGGGCCCTCTTTACACACCTGTCTCTGTAAATGTCCTGAATCATGGGAAGTTCACATCTACAGATGTTTACCCTCTCAACCCAGATCCATTGATGTCAATAGGGGTTAGTCTGTCTCCATTCCTCCTGTAGTCCACAACCAGCTCCTTTGTTCTTGTGACGTTGAGGGAGAGGTTGTTTTCTTGACACCAGGGTGATGACTTCCTCTCTGTAGGCTGCCTTATTTTTATTTGAGATAAGGCCAATCAATGTAGTGTCATCAACAAATTTAATTAGGAAATTGGTGTTGTGGGTGACAACACAGTTGTGGGTATACAGGAAGTAAAGGAGGGGGCTTAGTACACAGCCCTGAGGGGCACCTGTGTTGAGGGTTAGAGGGGCAGAGGTGAGGGAGCCCACACTTACCACCTGCCAGCGATCTGACAGGAAGTCCAGGATCCAGCTGCACAAGGCAGGGTGAAGGCCGAGGTCTCTGAGCTTCTTGTCAAACCTGAAGAGAATTATGGTGTTGAATGCTGAACTGTAGTCCAAGAACAGCATTCTCACATAAGCATCCTTCTCCTGGTGTGTAAGGACAGTGCGTAGAGCTGTGGCTATTGCGTCATCTGTCGATCGGTTGTGTCGGTAGTGAATTGTAGGGGGCCCAGTGTGGGTGGCAGCATGCTGCAGATGTAGTGCTTGGCCAGCCTCTCAAAGCACTTGCTTATTATTGAGGTGAGTGCAACAGGACGCCTTCTGTTCAGACATATTACCTTGGTCTTTTCAGGTATGAGAACAATGGTGAATATTTTGAAGCAGGAGGGCACTTTACACTGGGAGAGGGAGAGCTGAAAAATGTCTGTAAACGCAGCTGCCAGTTATGGCACCCACATCCTGAGTACTCGCCCTGGGATGCCGTCTGGTCCTGCAGCCTGGTGACTGTCCACTCATTGGGAACACCTGCGTACCTCAGCCTCAGAGACGACCGAACTGCCGGTCGCTTTGGCGGCTCTCCTCAGGGGCTCAGTGTTGGTGACATCGAACCGGGCGTAAAAAAGATTTAGCTCATCCGGAAGAGAGGCAGCGATGTTGGCAGCACCGTTGCGTTTAGCTTTGAAGTCTGCGATGGGGTGCAGACCCTGCCATAAGCGGCGTGTGCTGTTGGTTGCTGCAACCTCAAGCAGCAGAAGACCCAAATGTTAATGTTGGAGATAGAGGCTGGCAGTGATAGTTAAGGGCTCAGGACTTGAATCATTTGAGTGCTGGGATGTTGAGTCCTTTTGATCAGAAGATGAACTTGGAATGAAAGAAACAGGCAAAGCTCTGGACTTTTGTGAACCGCAATCCGATTGAGCAAAGATTTTCTTTTGTCCAGATATTCATTTCGCAGCCCACTCACTGAACCGGCGCTGGGCTACAACATTAATTATCAGACCCATGGTCGCAGTTTGTGTGAAACAAGTTCTGTAAATGGGGCACAATTAGGAGGCAAATCTGAAAGCATGGGGACAAAGTCCAGTTACCAAGATCCAGATTTAATTATTCATTGAAGAATGAGCCAGCTCCTTTTGGAAATGCTTACTGATGAGACAGAGAGTAAATGCTGAAAAAAGAAACAAAGCAAAATAAATCGAATAGGCTTATTTACAAACGGCAACATCTCCATGAGAACGACACCACTGCTGGAAACATTATGAGATGATCTGATGAGAACATGGGCACTGAGAATTCTACTGGAACAGAATGAGATCTCTTCATAAAATTTAGAACCAAACCAGGGTTTGAGTAAAAGGAAGGATCAATCTAGAAGTGACACTAAAACGAAGTAAGAAACATTGCAAGCAATAAACTGCTACATTATGGCCGCAGAGTTAGACAATTTCCATACTGATTCCTGTGCCTTCATCTTAACCCACAGCATTCACACTCTGAATGGCAGTGCTGTCCGGTAGAAACTGCTGACTAATTATTGGGTAAATTTGTTTTAATTGCCTGCACTAATCTTCGTGGAAAAAAGTGCATACTGCACTGGGTGCATGAGATTTGTGTGTGGGGAGTTACTTAAGGAACATCTACTGTCATTAAATAACCAATGAAACAAAATGGCCTGTCTGATCAAAAGATTCTCCCTTATTTGTCTCACAAATTCATAACCATTTGCTGGATGCACAATATGTTCACGTGACCCCTGTCAATATCTAATAGTGTGTCACTTAATAAATCAGGAATAAAGTCTGCATCTGGGCCTCGATTAGCCATATCCAACTCATACATAATAATTGGGTCAATCCTGATAAAGTGGCACTCTATATCCCAAGGTTCATTCTACAAGAGCAAACAATTATTTAAACCTCAGGTCATTTATTTTGGAAATGATGTCTATAGGAGCCAGTGTAAGATCTAGATCCTTTGCCCTTGAAGACATAAAAATAACATTGAACAAGGGCTCCTGTTGTTTGTTCTGGTGCTACTAACAAGAATGTTCAAATACCCACTGCCTACTAAAAGTAGCAAATCTCTGTCACCACTGCCTTCAGATGAGCCTTGGACACATTGCCCATGAAAAGACTGTTAAAAGACTGTTTGGGTGTCGTTCCTGGGTGAACTCAACCGGTTACAGTCCTTCTTTGCCCTCCTATTGCAAGATAGCCTTGCCTCTGATTTCCCTCCACCATCTCCTGCTTGTGTTTGGGACCCAGTGTATCCTTAATGAATGAATCATCATCATCATCATTGTGTGCCATGTTGTATGATATGGGTGATCTTGGCGTTTGACCATGATTGTCCTTGACAAGTTTTTCTACCAACGTGGTTTGCCGTCGCTTCCTTCTGGGCGGTGACTTTACAAGACGGGTGACCCCAATCACTATCAGTACTCTTCAGAGATTGTCTGCCTCGTGTCAGCGTTCACATAAACAGGACTTGTGATTTGCACCAGTTGCTCATATGAACATCCACCACCTGCACCCACGGCTTCGTATGACCTTGATCGGAGGTTGGGGGGGAGGGGGAGCTAAGCAGGTGATACACCTTGCCCAAGGGTTACCAGCAGGCTGGCGGTGGGAAGGAGTTCCTCACACCTCCTTTGGTAGAGACGTACCTCCAGCCCGCCACCCCATAATGAACGCATCATTTTAATTAGGATAAAGGGAGGTGGTCTGTCTGTCAGCTGGTCAGATTTCAGTACGTTCACAAATCCGAATGCCTGGTCAACAAGCTTAACTCTAAGTGATTCCCTAACACAGCCATGAAGGCGCTCGGCCATGTCTATCCATTGATGTGTTCTTTGCGGATCTGTGATCTCACATGGGACCCCAAACCCAATCTTGAACGTTTCTCTGACAAATATTCCTGTATGCAATGCTTACATTCAGGAACCAATCATGGTCTAGTTAAAATAGTGATCAGATTCTCGACCACTTGTATAAATTGGCTCCCTGGTTTGTGTTGTACTGTTCGACAAGGTCATAGCCAAACCTTGTAATTTCAAAATAAATTGTTTTTTGCAAGTTTCATGAACATCTAATATAATTTTAAAGGTTATTAATGCATTGCAATGCTTTTAGAATGTATGGGGCATCTTTTGCACTTACTTGTCGGGTGTGTTAGCTACAGTGGAGGGGCCCTGGATGGCTTCGGTATCTTGTGGATAACAAAGACAATGTAATAGATGATCTATTTAAGCAGCGCAGTGCAAGGGTCTTCCTGCTGTTCAGGCTGTCTGTGAGCCACAGTGGATTAATTACATGCACGTGAATCAACTTCACAGCAGAGGCCTCTGTGTGTGTTGCAAGGCAATTGCCACCCTGCTCCGCATGCGTTATACCCATCAATGGCTGACAGACTCACGCTCAAGGACTCTTTACAACTCTTGTTCTCAGTATTATATTTTTATTTGCACAGTTTGATTTATTTTAAGCATTGGTTGTTAGCCAGTCTTTGTTTATGTACAGTGTTTTGTGAAATTCCGTTGTAATTCTACTTTTCCTGTAGATGTCTACAAGAAAATAAATCTCAAGATAGGATATGGCAACATATGTACGTTTATAATAAATTTACTTTGAACTTTGAATTGTGCAATAGGAACTTGCACTATACTTACTGTCAGGTCACTGTCACATAGATCAGTCAGTAGAATTCCGTGTCTCCACTTTATTAATGAATTATTTGGCTTTAGGGCAAGCTCTTTGAAGGGGTCTATATCCACAAAGCTAGCCTAGCTGCAAAAGGAGTGAGCTAAGGGAAAAGCACTGATGTGGAAGATGAAACGTTTGTCTCTCTGCAGAGGCTGACTGAGTCTGGTTAACTTTTCCTGATTTTGTCACAGTATTTGTGGATACTATAGAGAGAGTGCTGAGGAGATTTGCAAGGACATTGCCTGGATTGGGGAGCATGCCTTATGAGTGAACTTGGCCTTTTTTCCTTGGAGTGACGGAGGATGAGAGGTAACCTGACAGAGGTGTACAAGATGATGACAGGCATTGATCGTGTGGATAGCTAGAGGCTTTTTTTTCCCAGGGCTGAAATGGCTAGCACGAAAGGGCACAGTTTTAAGGTGCTTGGAAGTAGGTACAGAGGGAAGGTCAGAGGTGAGTATTTCACACAGAGAGTGGTGGGTGCGCAGAATGCACTTCCAGCGACAGTGGTAGAGGTGGATACAATAGGTTCTTTTAAGAGACCCTTAGATAGGTACATGGAGCTTAGAAAAATAGAGGGCTATGTGGTAGGGTAATTCTAGGCAGTTTCTAGAGTAGGTTTCATGGTCGACATGACACTGTGGGCCGAAGGGCCTGTAATGTGCTGTAGATTTCTATGATTCTATGAGAAACAGCCAACAATCTTCCTTCATTTCCTTCAATTCTACTCTGAACCTGCAGCCCTGTGACATTGCCCGGGACAGTCCATTCAAAGGTTCGAAGTAAATTTATTATCAAAGTACATATACATCACCGTTTTCAACTCTTTGAGATTCATCTTCTGGTGGATATGCTGAATAAATCTTTAGAATAATAACCACAACAGAATCAATGAAAGACTGCACCAACTTGGGCGTTCACCCACTGTGCAAAAGACAACAAATTGTGCAAATAGAAAAAGAAAGAAATAATAACAATAAATAAATAATCAATAAATATTGAGAACATAATACAAAGAGTCCTTGAAAGGGAGTCCATAGGTTATGGGGACATTTCAGTGATGGGACAAGTGAAGTTGAGTGAAGTTTTCCCCTTTGGTTCAGGAGCCTGATGGTTGAGGGGTAATAACTGTTCCTGAACCTAGTGGTGTGAGTCCTGAGGCTCCCATACCTTCTCCCTGATGGCAGCAGTCAGCAGAGAGCATGTTCTGGGTGGTGGGGGTCCCTGATGATGGATGCTGCTTTCCTGCAACAGCGTTTCATGTCGATGTGCTCAATGGTGGGGAGAGCTTTACCCATGATGAACTGTGCTGTATCCACTACTTTTTATAGTTTTTCTGTTTAAGGGGTTGGTGTGTCCATACCAGGCTGTGACCCTACGTTGATTCGACAGTACGTTGGAAGAATCTGTCAGGCAACCCTTGGCTGAATATTCAGGTACATTGTCTTAAGCAGAAAAGTTGGGCTGACTGATTTTGGAAAAATAAGAAAAGATTTGAATGAAACACAAAAATACCCTGTGCTGACAGGATGGACGTGGAGAGGTTGGTTCTTCTTGTGAGGAAGTGTATAAGTAGAGGTAACTGTTTAAAAGTAAGGGGTCATCCACACAAAAATAAGAGGACATCGAGAGCTATTCATTCAAGATGAACAGACCAATAGATGACCTTTTCTTGAACCACGAGTCATTAGAATTCTCTTCCTCAAAGAGTGTGGAAGCAGAGTCTCTAAATACTTTTAAAGCAGAGTACATAAACGGGGGGGGGGAGGGTGGAGGAATGACAGGTTACAGGGGTGTTTGTGAGAACCTAGAATTGTGATTGCAATTCTTAAGAAGTCAGATCAAACCTAGATCATTAAAGCTTTGTGGCAGCAGCTCTAAGTGCTGTGCTATTGTGCTAACCTTAAGGGGTAGACACTTAGTTTTTCATAAGCCAGGTATGATGCAGGTATGATACAGTATGATACAAGTATGATTCAGGTTTGATCCAGGTATATTCAAGACAGAACAATATACTTTTGCTGGACAGGACCTTGTCAAGATTGAAGCAATCATTGGCTAATGGAGTTCAACTACTGATGAGCATGTCTGAGACTTGAGAAACTGATAGTCCTCACATTACACCCATGGAAAACTGCAGTGTATTGGTGAGAAGTTGATCATAGTTTTGTGTTACAATATTTATAATTTCTACATTAACGATACACAATGATTAATTCAGTTCAGGTGGAGTTTATTTCCCAACCCCAGTGAAAGCGTGTGCACTTTCATATGCCAAAGATCCAAGAGAAACTCTGGCCTTGGGGAGGTTTCAGAGAGGGATTCCAATGCATTTGAAGATTAGAAAATTTTTAAAGACATTGAATTGAACATTGCAATAGACTTGCTCGATCCTGTAACATTTTTTAATGGCAAGAAAATACCAGAGAAATTGCAAAAATGAGACAAATGCCAAAGCATTATAATGTGCATGGACATCCGCCTGAAGTAGAACTCCACGATGGCCAAATTGCATTCCAACATGTCAATTCATGGTATTCTCTTGTGCCATGATGAGGCTGCCCACAGGATGGAGGAGCAACACTTATATTCCGTTTGGGTAGCCTCCAACCTGATGGCATGATTATCAATTTCTCCTTCCAGTAAAATAAATCCTCCCCCTTCCCTTTTCTTCTATTTTCCACTCTGGCCTCACCTGCTTATCACCTCCCCCCAGTGCACCTCATCATTTCCTTTCTCCTATAACCTACTCTCCCCTCCTATCAGACAGCTTCCTCTCCAGCCTTTTACCTTTCCCACCCGCCTAGCTTCACCTATCACCTTCTAGCTATCTTCTTTCACTTCCCCCCCAACTTTTTACTCAGCTTTCTTCCCCCTTCCTTTCATTGATCCTGTAACATTTTTTAATGGCAAGAAAATACCAGAGAAATTGCAAAAATGAGACAAATGCCAAAACATTATGATGTGCATGGACATCCGCCTGAAGTAGAACTCCACGATGGCCAAATGTCATTGAATCAATATGAAATCTAATATAGCAATATAAACTCCAATAAATCAATATAACAGTATAAGCTCCAGTACATCAATGCAATTTGGCCATCGTGGAGTTCTACTTCAGGCGGATGTCCATGCACATTATAATGTTTTGGCATTTGTCTCATTTTTGCAATTTCTCTGGTATTTTCTTGCCATTAAAAAATGTTACAGGATCGAGCAAGTCTATTGCAATGTTCAATTCAATGTCTTTAAAACTTTTCTAATCTTCAAATGCATTGGAATCCCTCTCTGAAACCTCCCCAAGGCCAGAGTTTCTCTTGGATCTTTGGCATATGAAAGTGCACACGCTTTCACTGGGGTTGGGAAATAAACTCCACCTGAACTGAATTAATCATTGAGAAGGGCCTTGGCCCAAAATGGTGACTGGATGCTGCCCGACCTGCTGAGATTCTCCAGCATTTTTTGTGTGTTGATATGTTCCTCTGTGGTCAGACAATTGGGAGAATTTTTGTGACAATTCAAATGCAATGAGTCATGGAATTAAACTTATTTTTATTGGACTGAAGACAGAGCGGGATTTAAAATTCAATTATTTTAAAATGCTATGGGCTATGTTTAATGTAAGAAAGCAGATTTTATTTACTTTATAACTGCAGAACTAGGACAGAAGCGTTGAGCAAGATTCAAGTTCAGAACTCTTTCTCCCCAGCAGCAGGGCAGACATGTAGAAATGTTACACCAGTTTATGTTTTATAAATTAATCCCATTTAGCAAAGCTAAGAAAATAGTCACTCGTGAGAAGGAAACAAACTAGCCTCGAGAAATGTGGGTATCAGTTCTTATGTTCTGTGAAGAGGAAAACAATTCAACATTAAAATCGTGTTAGTTTAGATTCTGAAAAATTCATACTGAGAAAGAGAATTAACCATTTGAGAAATAAACACAGCCAGAGATGATGAAGCAAAAGGGACAAGGGAATGCTTATAAACTGGAGTTACTCAGACACTTTAAAATTAAATTGCTATATTGCAATACGGTGTCGTATACAGTATAAAAGTGATATCAATGAGATGCAGGTTATAAATATACACTGGTAATTACCGATGTGTCAGAAAGGTCTGCCTTGCTGTACTGGAGCTTATACTGTTATATTGATTTATTGGAGTTTATATTGCTATATTAGATTTCATATTGATTCAATGACATTTATAGTGATTCGTTATCAATAGTGATATTGATACTGATTTAAAGAGTTTACATCACCACAGTACAGTTTATTCTGATATCCTGTGGGTGCTTTGCCTTATTTTGATATCTTAGAGTTTATATTTTACATTAGAGTCCTTGCCAATTTATTAAGAGTCATGGAATCACTGAGAGCACTAAACAGGCCCTTCAGCCCAACAAGTCCATGCTAACTACCAACTACCCATTTACATTAATCACATTCTCATCAACACACTCCAGACTCCACCACTCATTTACACAATAGGGGAATTTACAGTGGCCAATTAGCCAACCGACCTACCAATCCTTAGGATGTGGGAAGAAACAGGAGCATCTGGAGGAAACCCACATAGTCACAGGGAGAACATGCAAAGACGGGGGTCAACACAGAACCTTATTAAGACCATAAAACATAGGAGCAGAATTAGGCCATTTAGCCCATTGAGTCTGCTCTGCCATTCCAACATGGCTGATCCCAGATCCCACTCAAACCCATACACCTGCCTTCTCACCAAATCCTTAGATGCCCTGACCAATCAGGAAACTATCAACTTACATCTTAAATATACCCACAGACCTGGCATCCACTGCAGTCTGTTGTAGAGCATCCCACAGGTTCACTACTCTTTGGCTAAAAAAAAATCCTCCTTACATCTCTTCTAAAGGGTTGCCCCTCAATTTTGAGGCTGTGCCGTCTAGTTCTAGATACCCCCACCATAGGACACATCCACCCTATCTAGTAATTTCAACATTCAGTAGGTTTCAATGAGATCCCCACCACATTCTTCTAAATTCCAGTGAGTACAGGCCCAAAGCTGCCAAACAATCATTGTAAGTTAACCTCTTCATTCCCAGAATCATCCTCATGAACCTCCGCAGGACTCTCACAAATGACAACACATCCTTTCTGAGATATCGGGCCCAAAGCTGTTGACAATACTCCAAGTGTGGCCTGACTAGAGTCTTATAAAGCCCCAGTATTATACCCTTGTTTTTATATTCTATTCCCCTTGAAATAGGTGCCAACATTGCATTTGCCTTCTTTACCATAGACTCAACTTGTAAATTAACCTTCTGGGAGTCTTGCACGAGGACTCCTAAGTCCCTCTGCACCTCTGATGTTCGAAACTTCTCCCCATTTAGATAACAGTCTGCACTTCTGTTCCTTTTACCAAAATACATTATCATACATTTCCCAACATTGTATTCCATCTGCCACTTTTTTGCCCATTCTTCCAATTTGTCTAAGTCCTTCTGCAATCGTATTGCTTCCTCAGCACTACCTACCCCTCCACCTATCTTCGTATCATCTGCAAACTTTGCCACAAAGCCATCAATTCCGTTATCTAAATTATTAACAAACAATGTGAAAAGTAGCATTCCCAATACTGACCCCTGAGGAACACCACTAGTCACAGGCAGCCAACTGGAAAAGGTCCCCTTTATTCCCACTTTCTGCCTCCTGCCTGTCAGCCATTCCTCTATCCATGCCAGTATCTTTCCTGTAATGCCATGGGATTTTATCTTGTTAAGCAGCCTCAGGTGTGGCATCTTATCAAGTGCCTTCTGAAAATCCAAATAAATGACATCTATTACCTCTCCTTTGTCCACCCTACTTGTTACTTTCTCAAAAATCTCTAATATATTTGCCAGGCAAGATTTACCTTTTACAGAAACCATGCTGCTTTTGACTTATTTTGTCATTAGTCTCCAAGTACCCTGGAACCTCATCCTTAATGATAGACTCCAACGGTTTCCCAGCCACTGAGGTTAGGCTAACGGGCCTATGATTTACATTTTTTTTTTGCTTTCCTCCCTTCTTAAAGACTGGTGACATTTACAATCCTCCAATCCTCTGGGACCATGCCAGAATCAAATGTTTCTTGAAAGATCACGACTAACGCATTTTTATCTCTTCAGCAACCTCTCTCATTTTCTCTCTTTGGTGCAGAGAGGGAGATGCCCTCCTAGTTGTCCTTATATTGTTGCAGTGGTGCATATACTGACACATTAAAAATTATATTGATAAATATGCATTTATTGAATGCATGGAACAGTATAATTGTGCTGCTGCTGTCTCTTTGATAGGGCTATCATATCAGTCCCTCTTTCTTTCCACTTTGGTCTGAAATGATTTCTTTTATGCTCAACTCCAAATCATTTCAAAAAGAACCGTGGTCCCATGGCAGGTAGTCACTTCTGTGTATTCATCCTCAATTTGAAAACTTCTATTCCCCTGTGTTCTCTGCTTGCTATCCTTTAGCCAAAGTTGCATTACTACTGACACTGCTCTCTAATCCACTGACCTATAGTTGTGGTAACATGCCTACAATCTGACCTTAACAGACACATTCAAGTGCACATCCAAGTATTGTTTAAGTGCAGTGAGGCTTTCTTCTTCTGCCTCTGTTTCAGACAGTAAGTTCCAATGCCTGCCACCTTCTGGGTGGAAAATATTTTCCTCATTCCTTCTGTAATACCTCTAGGGACATGTTAAATCCTTTCTGAAACAGAGCCCAGAATTGGCCACAACGTGCCTGCCTGGAGTCTTGCTTGTCCAGTGTGCCTGGTCATGGAGCACCCATTGTTAAGGAGGCAAACACGGGGAAATCTGCAGATGCTGGAAATTCAAACAACACACACAAAATGCCGGTGGAACACAGCAGGCCAGGCAGCATCTATAAGGAGAAGCGCTGTCGACGTTTCGGACCGAGACCCTTCGTCAGGACTAACTGAAAGGAAAGGTAGTAAGAGATTTGAAAGTAGGAGGGGTAGGGGAAAATGCGAAATGATAGGAGAAGACAGGAGGGGGAGGGATGAAGCTAAGAGCCAGAAAGGTGATTGGCAAAAGGAATACAGAGCTGGAGAAGGGAAAGGATTATGGGACGGGAGGCCTAGGGAGAAAGAAAGTGGGAGGGGAGCACCAGAGGGAGATGGAGAACAGGCAGAGTGATGGGCAGAGAGAGAAAAAAAAGGGAGGGGGAGAGAAAAACTAAATATGTCAGGGATGGTGTAAGAAGGGGAGGAGCGGCATTAACGGAAGTTAGAGAAGTCAATGTTCATGCCATCAGGTTGGAGGCTACCCAGGCTATACAAGGTGTTGTTCCTCCAACTTGAGTGTGGCTTCATCTTGACAGTAGAGGAGGCCATGGATAGACATATCAGAATGGGAATGGGACGTGGAATTAAAATGTGTGGCCACTGGGAGATCCTGCTTTCTCTGATGCTTTCATTGTTAGGGAGGTTGGGAGGTCTCTTCCCTTTCCCAAAGACAAATTGTTAGTGCTCCGTGACCAAGGATGGGACAGGCTCCCCCTCAAAAGACACCAAATTCTCACATTGGTTGTTAGCCCTGGCTGGGTTTAATCTTGGAGTGTTGTCATGTGACCTCCTCCCTTTGACTACTGTATCCATTACCCCTCCCCCCAGGACAATTGTCAATCAAAGAGTGAATAGGCCTTTCTTGTACTGGTTGTTAGCCCTGGCAGTTCAATGTTATCCCTCATGCTCCAGCACTCTCGGAACCAATAATTTATGATAAGGAAATGAACTAGCAAATAGAACCTGATTTGTCCAATTTTCTCACCCAGGTTCAGTCTCCTGCAGCTTCTGTTGACTAGCCATCAAATACCAGAGGCAGCAGGAAGTTCCTACAGAGCTGGACATCCCTCTCCAGAAAATTCCACTTCAAACAGTCCTTCCTACAAACTGGTATGCCCACACACTTAGAGCAGACTCAATGGGCTGAATGGCCTCATTTTGTAAGTCACACATAATCAAACACACAGGGACAGACACAAGTACAGTTACCCACATTCACAAACCCAATCAAACACCTACTCACAGATCCATTCACATATACCTAAACACACACACAAGCTTACACATTCGCACACCCAGACATTCTCAGACACAAACTCACACTTACTCACGTACCCACTTACATACTTGCTCACACCTACACGCACATTCACAAGCACAATCAAATCTACACACAGACCCATTCAGTTACCTAATTAAACATACGCACTTAAAAGCTCACACACACGGAAAAACTCGACTTTGCACACAGACATAAAGGCACCTTATGGATTAGAGTGACGAAGGGGTTAACCTTCTCGCCTGCATTTCGTGACTTGTTCCTCCCACTCCCTCCTTCTCAGCCATCGTCAGTGAGGTGACGCGGGATAGCTGCCCCGTGGGGGCCGAGGCAACACCCCGCAGTGGGTGGACGTACACCTAAGCGCATCGTCCCACGCGGACGGGACCGGCTCTCCGCACGGTCCTACAGACACCTGCCGGCCGAGGAATGACTCCGTTAAGAAAAACAAATGTCTGAGCCCTGTTTGTCCATTTGCCCCTCTGGAAATAAATCAGCACCTCGCAATCCTGGGGGATGGGGAAAACATCACCCTTGTTTGCTTAATAGATTACAAAAAATAAACCTGATCTCTTGGGAGGAGGGGGCGTTATCACGTGGGCAGAGCTTACAAGTAAACAAAATTGAGAGCTCGGCAGAGCAGAAGCTGAATTATTTTTGCAACACACGTTCACTGCCCCACTGGGTTCACACCAACAGGGTGAACCCTTGAGTTGTAAAGTAGGCTCTTCGGCCCATTGAGTCTGTGCCGGCCATCTGACATTCAGTCCCATTTCTTTCTCCCCACATGTCCCGGATTACTCCTTACCCACATACCAGGGGCAATTAACACACCAACCTGCACTCTTCCACCCTTCCCTGTACTTAAACATCTAATCAAAGAATCTATAACACATACACTCTGTGGTGAACTACATATACCTGTCTGGACACGCCCCCTGCTGACTGCTCCTGTGGCTCCTCCCACAGACCCCTGTATAAAGGTGATGGAGGTCTGAGCCTGGCCTCAGTCTCCAGGATGTAGTATGGTGGTCACTAACTGCTCGTTCCTTCTTCCAGTCAATAAAAGCCGATACCTCGCTTTTACGTCTCAGAGTGAGTTATTGATGGTGCATCACACTCTCCACCACATCTCTACAAACTTCTATAGATGTGTGGTGGAGAGTATAGTGACTGGCTACATCACAGATGCCCTTGCCCAGTCCTGTGTGTTTGATGATGTGTGGGTGGGTGGGTGTGTGTGAGAGAGAGAGAGAGGTGTGTGTGTGTGTGTGAGAGAGAGAGAGAGGTGTGTGTGTGAGAGAGAGAGAGAGGTGTGTGAGAGAGAGAGAGAGAGAGACAATGATACAGCGCCGTCCATCACAGGTAAAACTGTTCCCACAATTGAGCACATCTACACAAAGCATTGCAGGAGATTAACGTTTATCATCAGAGACCCCCACCACCCAGGACAAGTTCTCTTCTCACTGCTGCCATCAGGAAGAAGGTACAGGAGCCTCAGGACTCACACCATCAGGTTCAGGAACAACTATTACCCCTCAGCCATCAGGCTCTTGAACCAAAGTGAGTAACTTCACTCAACCTCACTTGCCCATCAATGACCTGTTCCCACAACCTAGGGATGCAATTTCAAGGACTCCTGTCTCATGTTCTCAATATTTATTCTTATTTATTTGTTATTAATTTGTTCTTTCTGTACTTGCACAGTTTATTTGTTCCGTACACTGGTTCAACACACACATTGATGTGGGCTTTCACTGATTTTGATATGATTATTATTCATGATTTATTGAATATGCCCACAAGAAAATGTATCTCAGGGTTGTATATGGTGACATATATGTACTTTGATGTACTTGAACATGGTTCAAAGTTCAAAGTAAGTTTATTATCAAAGTGCACCTAATTTATTCCTACCCCTGCTTTTGCAGCCAACCACATCCTGAGTTATATCCTGGATATTAATCTTCATTTCCTGGATAACCCTGGTCAGTCCCCAAAGAACCGGCAGCCCCCATGGTGGAGTCCAGCCATTTGAACTGAAAACCAATCAGATGTCTGTCCTTGTACGCCTGAAGTTCCAGGCTCATTTCTCAAACGACATGGAAGGAGGTCCATTGGGTGAATGCCACTTCCTGACAGAACAATCCCATCAGTCACATTTCCTTTAACTACATGTACATTATTCTCACTCTCTCTCTCTCTCTTAAATGGCCATCAGGTCCCCTTCAGTTTGAGGTATAAGTTACAATGGCCTATTAATCCATCAGCCTTTGGGATATGAGAGGAAACCGAAGAACCAGAGAAACCCACGTGAACACAGGAGAAATTTGTGAACTCCACACGGTCAGGATTGAACCCAGGTCACTGAACCCACGAGGAGCAGCTCTACCAGCTGCTCCACAGAGCCAGAATGGTAGGTCCCAATTGATTTGCAACAGACTAGTCCAAGACTCAGCCCTGGGCCCTTCAAGAAATAGAGGGGTTCTGGCCAGGCTTTGAACCAGGTTTGAGTGTGACCAATTAGTCCAGCCACAACCAAGCCTAAGTTTTCCTGCCTCACTCAACATTTTAATACAATGTAAAATAAATTAAATTTCTGCTCAAGAAATGGAATTGCTGTCTTGGGGCTCCAGAGACTCAACCCTGACTTTCAGGGGCTTCTTGATCTCTAACCAATATTCTGTCAGAATGATAGGATAAAGTGTTAGGCTGGGTGATTGCAGCCAGAGCCCAGGTTGTAGCACAATTGTACCAGGATGGAGGTGAATACCTCAGGGGTTCGATCATGAGGGGAGCCAACAGGTGTTTCTACTTTCAGAGATGTGATTCCAGGAAAGCAAAATCCTTCATTGGGGAACCCCATGGTCCAGGTTCCACTCTCTTCTCAAATGCTGCCATCAGGTAGGACTACGGGAGCTGAAGACCCAGACCTCAAGGTTCAAAAGCAGCTTCTTCCTCTCTGCCAGCAGCTTTGTGAACTGACCTGAAAACCCTTAACAATATCTCAGATATATTTCTTGTATCTCTCTCTCAACGGGCACTAACATCATAATGTTTATTTTGTACATTTTTCATGTACATTATTTATGTTCATTTAAGTTTCTGTTGGTTGATGTCTGTCATGCTTGTACTATACGGAGCTGTTGCTGTGTAAAGCTACCTTTCATGGTATTTATGCCCCGGGTATGTATGCCTATGAGAATAAGCTTAAACTTGAAACTTGAACTTTGCTTCCCTGGTGCCAGAATCAAGGATATGGGCTGAATTCTAGAAAATGGGGTCAACTAGATGAGTATTTGATGACAGTGTTGACGTGGTAAATGAAGAACCTGTTCTAAGACTCTCTAAATGTACAGTATCAGCTGGTGCTGCAGGGCATTCTCAAGGTGGGGAGGATGAAAACTGGAGGTCTTGATCCCTGGCAATTCCAACAGGCAGAGTCTGAAGAGATTGAAAAGCAGAATCTCAAAGGGAGTAAAAACAAAATGGCTGAAAATGATCAGTGGATGAGGCAATATCTATGGAAAGAGAAACAGTTCGGGTCAAAGACCATTTAGCTGATCTACCTAGATCCTCAAAGGTAGTAATCCTGAGATTACTTCCATGCCAGGTACCAATGAGAAATAGAAGGATTCTGCAAATGAGTATGTGGTGAAGGAGAGAGAACTTCAAATCCTTGGGACATTCTGACCATTTCTAGGGAATGCGGCCTCTGTATCTACTAGATGGGCTGTACCTCAAAAGGGCCAGGGCCAATATGCTTGTGGTAAACCTACTACCAATGGCAGGTAGAGTTCAAGCTGCTTGGCAGCAGGATTGTCAAGTGTGAGCATGGATCCAAAGTGGGCAGAGGCAGAATGGAAATGGAAGGTAGAAAGTTAATGAGAGAGCTTGGAAGGCTGAAAAACGAAGGTTAGAAGATATGAGAAAGGAATCTGGCTGTACTTACTGGCGTACAACTAAATACAAGGTGTATAGTGAGGGAGGCAGATGAGCTGAAGGAGACACAAGAGACTGCAGATGCTGGTATCTGGTCTCCTGGGGGGGGGGGGGGGTCTTGGCGGATTGTGCAACACCTATGCGAGGAAAGATACTGTCAACGTTTCAGATCAAAACCCTGCATCGGGACAGTTGATATTTTGGGTTGAAGCCCTGCATGGAGCACATTCCTTCCCTTCCACATATACCATTGGACTCACTGAGTTCTTCCAGAAGATTATTTATGACTCTGGCTGAGGCCAGCTAAACAGGAAATACATATGATATTGTAGCTGGCTTAATGCAGGACAAGTTTGAGAGCTAAATGTTCTCAGTTAGAGAGTATTTAGATTACTGCGAGAAATGGATAGGCAAAATTGGTTAAAGCAACAATCCCCAGGGATGAAACATTAATTGAATCATGAGTGAGGATTGATATGTTGAACAAAACAAGAAGGGGCAGTCACACAGCTGGAGGTGTGCTATGAACTTGCAAGCTGAAGAAAATAAGTAAAAACACTGGCAGTTTTTGTACAGAATTTCAGTTCCCAGATATTAACCGGGAAAGAATCAGTGATTAGTAAGTAGCGGGAACACAGAATTCTGAAACTGAATCCAGCAGCACTCCTGTAACAAGAGCGGCAAGCGGGAAGACAATTCAGACCCAGTGGTCGAGGAACTTGTTTCCTGCGGAATCCCTCAATGTCTCCATGGTTTTTTTCAAGGCAGAGAAGTGGCCAGAAAAAAGTCACTTTGGTGCAGTAGGGAGTCTGTAGGTCAAAAGCATGGAAATGGAGAGTTTGAAGGAGCTCAGGTCAATCAGGAGCAGTCGGCATGGATTTGTTCCGAGAAGGTTGTATAATCCACCCAAATAAACCACTACACCCCTCACTTAGATTTCATGTCATAATTCTGTCTTGAAGATGAAGAACAAGGAGCAATTGCATCATAGGGAGCATGCATTAAAGTACATATATTTCTAGATAACCTTGGTAGAATATGGTTTCAGTCATTAAATCACTTTGCTGTCTTACCTGCTATTTCCTGACTCAGTTTTAAGAACTTGCAGCTATGAACATACCTTCCTTATAAGTCATCACCTTTAAACTCATTTCATGGGAAGTGTGATCATTGTTTAGTGTATGTCAAGCATTGATTTCCCAACATGGCAAATGAATCCTAGTTCTTGTTAAATTGTGAGTGTGAAAGGAGTAATATCCATTCATTGTAATAAAGTTTCCCAGACTATTTTAATACATTCAGAACCCATTCCCCAGGTTATGACAGCGTAATATGTTTGTAACAGTAACAGTTCACAAGTTGGAAGTGTGACCGTGGACCGAGTTCTCACACAGCACAGGGCACTGGCATCCTGCCATCCTGCCGGTCTCCCAAACGCTCGTGTGTTGATAACCTGGGGGGGGGGGGGGGAATCTGTATTGTTCAACATTTCACCCTGCAGCTGGTGGCTGGTCTTCTTTCGGGCATCAGGATGTGCTACTCCAGATCAACCATGGGGCTCCATTTGCTCATCTTCCCTCCGATATTAATTCATACAGAGGAGTCTCTCTCGGAGGCACTAAAGACTGCAGATGCTGGAATCTGGGGCAACACTTAAAAAGCTGGAGGAGCTCAGAAGGTCTGGCAGCATCTATAGAGGGGGAAAAAAAACAGTCAAAGTTTCGGGTCTTTCATCTGGACCGAGAGAGTGAGAGGAGATCGCCAGTATAAAGAAGTGGAGGGAAGGGATGGAGCAAGAGCTAGTAGGTGATTGGTGGATCCAGGTGAGGAAGAGTGATAGGCCAATGGGGCAGATGCTTCCTTCAACTTGTAAATCTTGTCCTGCATCAACCTGAATATAGGAGTTGCCTGGCAGACGATGGCCTGGATTTTGCCGTGGATCAAGGACTGAGACCAGCCCTGATGATCTCAGACGGTATCTATTAATACACCAGTCAGGAAGTTGGTTTGAATTGCCCTGCCCCTCTTGGAGTTGTGTTGCTCAGATGCCCACACTAAGGGTTCAACACTAACTTAGGGGCAATCAAATGAAGTAATCAATAGGGGCCTCGGAGGCAACTTCTGCAATGAGCTGTCCCAAACAGTGGCTGAGGTGGGCACGCTATAACATTTAAAAGCCACTTAGGTAAGTACGCAGGTAGGAGGTGTTTGGAGGTCTATGGGCTGAACATTTGCATTATTTTAAGATAATTTTCAATGTTTTTTTTTCATTTCTGTCCCCAGTATCTGTATCCTTGCCCTAACCTGGTCTACAACGCTTTATTTCACTTTCAGTACTTTTTTGGATGTTTAGCTTCGGGTTTCACGCACCACATAGCCTTCAGATTGGTGGAAGACAACCCCTTCCCACCTCCACCCTTTCAGAAGACAAGCAGGGGACTGGGCATGTTCAGCAAGATCCCACAGGCTGCAGCATGATAAGAGGCCTGTGGTCTCCTTCAGTGAGGGGCACGTATTGGCTCTCTCGTCCTCTCTATTCCCGAGATCTCATGTGGACAGGACCATACACTTTCTCACCTCTCAGACAGAGGACACATGGTGCCTTAGTTTAGTTATTCCTGCTAGAATAGCTGCATCTCCTTTGGTCCTGTAACAGCCCCAGAGTCTAGCTCAGTGTTCTGAAGTGCCACGGCATCAGGGGTATGGGCAATAGCTATTAGTTCCAGCCAATGCCTCCAGTCATCCATTGTTGCAGTCTAAGTTCTCCACTACCACCTCAACAGATGCCTAAGTGGATTGTGCCTGGTAGAGTCGAAAGCAAAAGGAGTTAATCCCTCAAAGGTGATATACTGTGACACTCCCCTGTCTCACCTGAAGTTCTGATTCCCAGAAATGCTGGGATTGCGAGCTGCAGGGCGTATTCCACTCCCCGTCTGCCATGGATGCCATTATCCCAGGGGGAGGATATTCCCTCTCTGCCGGCTCAGCACTGAGGGAGGTGTACATTCTGAGCCTTTCGATCTCCAGTGGAAGGTGGTGAGACCAGTTTCTGAGGGAGTGCTGTGCTGTTCGACAGCTACACCTTTCAAATAGAAAGCAATTCTGCCATCTCAGGTGGTTAAAGATCCCATGACACTGTTTATAGGGCAAGCTGCAGCTGTACAAGTAACCATTATGGCTAATGTGTATTCCTCAGTCATCAGCACTAAAAGCAGGCAATTTGGCCATTGATTATATAAGAGAATGCTGGAAACACTCAGCAGGTCAGGCAGTGTCTCTGGAGAGAGAAAAGGATTTAAAGTTGCAGGTCAACAACCATTCATCAACTTAAACCACGTTTCCAAATATTCCCTATCCCAGGTTTCTGAATTGAAGCATTAACTGTCTCTCTTTCTCTACCGATTTTGCCTCACTTGAAGAGTGCTTTCAGCATTTGTTGTTTATTTTTCTTTCAGATTTCCAATTTAGAGTCACAGAGCACTACAACACAGATGCAGGCCCTTCTCCCATCTAGTCCATGACAAACTTGTTATTCTGTCTCGTCTCAGTGACCCGCACCCAGACCACACCCCTCCCATCCCTGTACTTATCCAAACTTCTCTTAAACGTCGAAATTGAAACCACATCCACCACTTCCTCTGGCATCCCGTTCCACATTCGCATCACTGAAGTCCCACCTTTCACCTTAACCTTTGACCCGGAGCTCTAGTTTCACCCAACAAAGCCTGCCTGCGTTTATCCTATCTATACCCCTCACAATTGTGCATGCATCTGCAGGATATTTTTTTTTTCTTTTTGCTTTCAGATCTGCTCATTACTTCAGTACTATTTGTAGGAGCTGCCTGTGTGGAGAGCGACCACTACAGCTGTGACTACACTTTAAAAGCACTTAATTGCTCCTTTAGTACTTAAGGAGACCCTGAGGTTATTATGGCTGTGTATAAATATCAGTATGTCAGTAATTTATTGTCTGCTTAACCATCCTACAGTGCCGAGGGAGACTGAGGTCACTTTCCCCCCGCTTCTTAGTCTCTAAGATTCTGAGTGCTAAGGAAGAACCCAGATCCGGCTGCAAATCCCCCCGTCACCCTCGTTTTAGCGAGTGCCCCTTTGAGTTGTGACTTCCGCCACCTGCTGGCAGAACGTATGTAGTGTCACACACTGCTGTTCACCGAATGCAGCCTGTGTGTGGCGTTTAACTTACTGAGGAGCCGAGCGGAATGGACCCCTCCAGCCCCTCGAGTCGCCATGCCCAGCGATTCCCCGAATTAATCCCAGCCTAATCACGAGACAATGAGCAATTAACCCACTAACCGGCAGGCCTTTGGACTATGGGAGGAAACCGAAGGTGCCGACGGAAACGCACGCAGTCACCAGGAAGGTGTACCAGCGCCTTACTGGCAGCGGCAGGAACTGGACTCGGGCAGCCTGTGCTTAAAAGCGTTGTGCTCACCACTGCGCTCCCCACATGAAGTAGGAACCTATCAAATACTGGGCCTGGGTACCAGACTGGAGCAAAGGTGCAGAAGAGCTTAGTCAAAGAATCTTCAACGTGGAGAGGATTTTAAGGAAGGGTGGGAGAGCCAAGGGCTCCAGGGAAGAAATGGCAAAGTGTTGGGGAAGGGAATATATAAACATTTGCAGAGCACTACTCACATCATCAGTCTATCAAAAAACAATTTAAACAAAGGCATTCAGGCATAGGAAACATAACAATCTCTGTGCATAACCAGCTCCTAACAATACAAAATGAAGTAATCTTTCTTTTGTTTGGAGGGATCATGAATATCAGAGAGAACCTTTGTGAATTATAATTTTGACTTACAGTGCAGGTGTTTTTCTCACTTCAGTTCCTTCATGCAAAAACTCCCTTTGGGCTCAAACAGTCCAACCGTGCTGTCGTGCTCCTGATAGTTTGATCCTGTTAACGTTCCCAAGGGACCGCAAGAGGAATAATGAGTTGCCTCCACACCTGCGCTCCCTAACGCGGGCTGCTTATTCCTTACACGTTGCTGGAGGAACTTAGCAGCGTCTATAGAGGGGAGTAAACCACTGATGTTTTGGGCTGAGACTTGCTGAGTCCCTCCATCATTTTGTGTGTGTCGCTCAAGATTTCCAGCAATTTCTTACACTTACGCTTATTCCTTAATTAGCTTGGCAATCTTTCTATCCAGCTTCATGGAAGTGGTGCAGAGATAATGAGCCCTTGGGCCTATGTGGGGATCTGGGCAGTGTTGGCCTCTGAGGGTTTTAGAGCCCCTGAATTGGTTAACTGTAGTTTAACGAGGATTGTTAATCACTTAGAGTTCCTCATCTTTTTCTTGAACGGTTTGCTCTTTGTAATGTGGTTTCCTGGTGCCTCCCGTATAAACTTGTTAAGTTTATTTTGACAGGCTCGGGGATTCCATGTTACTTGTATCATTGAAGTGGAAGCCTGGTTAGTGCTGATTGCGGGGTCCTAGTTGTGGGAATGTTACGTCCCATGGTGTTGCTCAGCCAAGCTACCGATGTTCTGTTGGAATTCTTAGGAATAAACTTTGGTCGCCATCTCTACATTGGAGTTTGTCTTTCCTCTGCGCTTGGGTTCCAACGTTACGAGCACATATTATGACATACAGGAGGTCAACTTGGATGGCTGACTGGAACTGGGATGGAGAATTGAAGTGACAGGGTCTCAGGGGTTATGTTTTACAAAGGGAATGGAGGTCTCAGGTAAGAGCAGTTTGAAAAGAAGACACAGCACCTTGAGCAGTGGATAGAGTGTACTGAATGGTAAACTGCGATTTCATCTCTTGAAGGTATATGGAGCTCCAGCAGAAGGGAAAAGCAAATAGGCAGAGGTCGTATTTGCTGAAGCAGCAACCACTCAACTAGAAGAACTCAGAAGGTCAAGCAGCATCTGTGGGAGGAAAGGAGTTGTCACCTTTTCGGGTTGAAACTACGCAACAGGACTGTGTCCTGTGTGTTGCCAGGGGAAGATTCTGTGCGTGACCCAAGAGACTGTGGACGCTGGAGTCTGGAGCAACAAACAACTTGCTGGAAGAGTGCAGCAGGTGAGGCAGCATCTGTATTGGGAAATTATAGTCAATGTTTTGGGTGAAGCAATCCAGATGAAGAATCTCAGTCTAAAACGCTAACTGCGCTTTTCCCTCCACAGATGCTGCCAGACCTGCTGAGTTCATTCTATGTCTTATTTGTCAGCCACGGTTCTGTGGATGTGGGGTTGATAAAAGCTCGTCATGGAAAAGCTGCCTGGCAGTGCTGAGTTCGTCACGGTGTGGAAGAAGGCCTTTTCGGCCTATGCCTGTTTTCAGAGCAGTTCTATTCCCCCACTAATTGGCGGAGGATCATCCACTGAGTCTGATAGAGAAAAGGGTAGAGGCAAAGGGCATCCTATCACACTTCCAAAATGGAATACGTGAAGGGCCCCTTCAGCCAAGGTGGAATACTCTTGTTTGAGGAGAGAGGCAGGTATATCGGAATCACTAGTGTGGAACGTTGTATTCGCAGAACAATGGTACAGAAATCAGGAGAATCAGTTCTAGTCTTCAAATTTCTGCCCATCCATCCCAACATTTGGTTTTTAGAATCAGAAAAATTACAGCTCAGAAGGAAATCATCCAATGCATTGTTTGTGTTATGGCTGTTTGTAAGACGATTAATCCCAGATCTTTTTTCTTCATAACTGCTCCTTTTCTTCTGGTCTCTGACCAACTCCCTTTTAAAATCATCTATAGAGTCAGCTTCCTGCACTTAAACAGGAGAATATTCCAAAGAACCGGCAGGGTGGATGTTTCTCCGCTGGTCTCTTGGCTCTTTGATTATAGGCATTGATCCATCTGTAAGTGGGAGAACGGGTGAGATGTCTTTTGGTTTCCACCAAACTTTATCAGAGAAAAAGCTTTGTTAAGACTTGGTTCTGTTGTTTACATTGTGCCCCATCTCCTCTTGGCTTCCCCAGTAGGGGGAAACAAAACAGTGTCTCTGACTCCTCTCTCTCCATTCAGTTATTTCCAACATTTTAAAGCCCCAACAGGAACTCTCAGCTATGGCTCGTCCTTTCTCATTTTCCTACTGCCTCTGGCCTTCCCTGTCGCAAGTATTAACATGGGTTAGCATTCTTGAAGGCACTGCTGTCTTTCGCTGACCATTTATTCCAGCCCCAGCTGTATTCTGCCCTGTAGTCCAGTTCTCCACAGGCTCTTTAGAGATGGCAAGTCTGCAAAGCATTCCATCCACCCCAAACTGCAACCCTACCTGCACCTCTGATCTCTCCCCAAGGTCACCCACAAAATCATCTCTGGCCATCTCTATTCAAACCTACTGGTTCCATTCTTCAGACCATTTCAACCCTCTCCCATTGGATATAACTCTTTCCTTTGATCACCTATTCTCTCCCAGTGCCCCATTCCTACCCTTGTCATCCACTGGGCCCCTCTCCCCATTCTCTCCTCACTGCCAGGCTCTAATCCTATTGCCCATCTTTACTTTCTCCCCATTGGCCATACTGCTACCTTTCCACTTGGTCACACCTACCTTCTCCCCATTGGTCATAGCCCACACTCTCCACTTGGTCATACCCACCTTCTCCCCATTGGTCGTAGCCCACACTCTCCACTTGGTCACACCTACCTTCTCCCCATTGATCATAGCCCACACTCTCCACTTGGTCACACCCACCTTCTCCCCATTGGTCGTAGCCCACACTCTCCACTTGGTCACACCCACCTTCTCCCCATTGGTCGTAGCCCACACTCTCCACTTGGTCACACCCACCTTCTCCCCATTGGTCGTAGCCCACACTCTCCACTTGGTCACACCCACCTTCTCCCCATTGGTCGTAGCCCACACTCTCCACTTGGTCACACCCACCTTCTCCCCATTGGTCATAGCCCACACTCTCCACTTGGTCACACCCACCTTCTCCCCATTGGTCGTAGCCCACACTCTCCACTTGGTCACACCCACCTTCTCCCCATTGGTCGTAGCCCACACTCTCCACTTGGTCACACCCACCTTCTCCCCATTGGTCGTAGCCCACACTCTCCACTTGGTCACACCCACCTTCTCCCCATTGGTCGTAGCCCACACTCTCCACTTGGTCACACCCACCTTCTCCCCATTGGTCGTAGCCCACACTCTCCACTTGGTCACACCCACCTTCTCCCCATTGGTCGTAGCCCACACTCTCCACTTGGTCACACCCACCTTCTCCCCATTGGTCGTAGCCCACACTCTCCACTTGGTCACACTTCTACTGGCAATCCCAACCTTTGCCTCTCTGACCATCCCCACCCCCAGTGACCCTTTCCCAATGACCAGCTACACTTTTTAGCTCTGCCATCCCTCGCTGAACACTCCCCAGCACCCCCGCCTTCCTGAAATCCCACATTCTCCTCACTGGGGTCCCCCTCATGCTTTCCTCCCTGGCTCCCACTTTCTCCTGGTCTCGTCACCATCTCTTCTCCTTATAGCCATCCCGTCTCCTACCCCTCTATCTCTTTGACCAGCAAACCACCTTCTTCCACACCCCACCTTCCTTATTTTCGTCTATAAACATCATAGCCTACCTGCTTCTAGGTAAATGTATCATAAAAGTCAGTGGAAGAAACTGGTTTTCTTTCTAGTTATTTCTCTTTAACACCCTTGCCTGCAGGACAGCCATACAAAATAGGGAATCCTCCACTTTCCCAACCCTCTCTGCATGATGGTGACTCACAGATGAGAGGCAAGTTAAGAGTTTTATTTCAAACATTTTTTATTCCAACAGTAGCAGAGTAAGAAAGTGACAGTCATACGCCAAAGGGTGAGGGAGTGTGGAGGGGTTGAGCAGGAAGACAATAGACCCACCAGCCAGGGGCATTTAGTCATGGACTGCTAGTCCACGCTGCGGACAAACACGAGACACAAAGCGTTTGGATGCTCCAGCATCACTCTGCCTCCTCAGTCCTACTTCTGACATCTGGGACTTTCCGGGAACGTGTGTGGCAAGGTTTTTGTTTTGCATAGTTAGTCCCAGTTGAATGTTCCACAGTGTTAACAGTCAAAGATATTCGGGGTCTGCAAGTGTAGACAGGCCATATTGGCCAAGGTCAGCTCACGGCAGAGGAAGAAGGGGAAGGCGGTGGGGTGTAGAACTCACTCCTCGTAACTTCAAAGATTTAGAATGGGACTGAAAAATCTTTGTTTCTATCTGCCAACCATACAGACTTTAGATACAGCAGGTTAACATTTCTCAATTTGCTTGCAAATCACTTCCCAGAGATCAAATTCCTTGCTGGAGTGCTGTTTGCCCCGTGGGAAATGTGGTTCCAAAACGTGAACCAGGGCTGGAGGCTGAGTGTAGCCTCTTCAACTACGAGCACCATTGCAGACCAGCTGTATTCTGCTTTTGTCTGACCTCCACACATTTGCAAGGACAAGGGCGGGGTGTAGTTAAGGGGACTTTGTCCAATTATTACGGTCCTGAGGGTCCAACTCAGAGAGTCAAGCTCCTGGCCCTATGTCAGTTGTATTTTACTGCTTAATCTAAAAATTCACTGAAACCTTCCCTTGCATCCAGCATCAATCAATCCCACTCCATGTCAGTTAGCATTTGCCCAACAGCCAATAAGCAGCTGTGGAGCTCATGAGCAAACTAAAGCCCAGCCAGTCAAAGGAACCCACCCTCTGCATTTAGTGTGAAGCTTCCCTGTGATATTGAGCTTTTGTGTTCCAGAATATGGCACTTGAGCACAAAATCATAAGACCATAAGACATAGGAACAGAATTAGGATGGTATAAAGAGTCAGAGGTGCCATTTCATATGTGAGCTATGAATTTCAGGGGTTATCAGGTAAGCAGTATAGGTGCCTTGGCATTTTTCATTTCAGGGATGGGGAGTTCACACTAGTCTTAAGGCCGATATTTAACTCTTAACTTCGTGTTGAACCCAGATATTGAAAGCCCTGGATGGAGTCAATATGGAAAGGATGTTTCTGGTAGTAGGAGAGTCTAGGATCTGAGGACACGGCCTTAGAATAAAGGGATGTCTCTTTACAACTGAAACAAGGAGGAATTTTTTCAATTAGAGGATGATGAATCTGGAATTCCTTGGCATAGAGGGCTATGGAGGCTAAGTCATGGGTGTACTTAAGGCAGAGATTGATAGGTTCTTGATTGGAATATGGCTAAGGATAACAGAGAGAAGGCAGGAGAATGGGGTTGTAAACAAAGTTAGCCATGATTGAATGGCACAGCAGACTTGATGGGCCAAATGGCTTAATTCTGGTCCTCTATCTATGGCCTTATGGGCAACCAGTGATTGGTTACTAGATTGACATCAGACATTGGAACTAATATCAGTCGCCTGAACTATTGATTTGTTGAATTAAGTATAAATCCCAACCCAACAGCTGCAGAATTAAACTCAAGTCATAAATAAATAGATCTGGGATTGAATAGACCTTGCATCACTGATAGTTACTAAGGGACTACCAGACTTCTGTTAAAAATGAAGTTAAAAGGATTCCACTATTTATGTACCCCCAGATCCACCAACTGCTCTCTGAAGTGGCTGAATATGCCACTCATTTCAGTAAACAATGCTAGGTATTCAAAGAGAATGCATTGATTTTGACCAGTTAGCACTATCTTATTAGTATATTACTGTAGGTCATAACTCTAGGTCTTTTATTTTCGTCCTCTTGAGTCCACATGGTGAGATGCAGAGCAAAAGCTCCCTTTACTCCGTCTATATGATTTCCCCTTCATTCCTTCCAAGGCTAATGCTACCACAACTTTAAGATGCTACTGGGACTGGAGGGCTTGAGTTATTAGAGAAATTGAGGCTGGGACTTTATACCCCTGGAGCGTAGGAAGCTGGGAGGGTTGCCTTAAAGAGGCACGCATAAGGTGAATAGTGACAGTCTTTTTCTCCAGGGTAGGAGAGTCAAAACCTCGAGGGCACTGTTTTATTGTGGGAAGGGAAAGATTTGAAAGAAACCTGAGGTGTAAGTTACTCACAGAGAGTAAGAAGGCATGTGGAATGAGCTGCTAGAAGAAGCTATTGGGATGTGTACCCAGACATTTAGACAGGTACAGTACTGTGCAAAAGTCATGGGCACATGTAAAAAATTCTGTAAAGCGAAGATGCTTTCAAACATATTGAAAGGAAAAGTTTCTAAATACCAAAAAAAAAATTATAAAGAGCAGTGAACAGTAAGAAAAAACCTAAATATTTGGTGTGACCCTTTTGCTTTAAAACTGCATTGATTCTCTTAGATATATTGTTGTGCAATTCTATTAACAAATCAGCTGGTAGGCTGTTCCAAGCATCTTGGAGTTCTTCTGCAAACTTTGGTCGTCTCGTTTGCTTCTGTCTCTCCAGGTAATCCCATAGAGCCACAATGTTGTTGAGATCAGGGTTCTGTGGAGGCAATACTATCTGTCACCATATAAAACAAGGGTTCCCGACCTTTTCTATGCCATGGACTCCCTATTATTAACTGAGGGATCCATGAACTCCAGGTTGAGATCTCCCAATATAAAAAAGTCTAGGGTGCCTAAGACTTATGCACAGTACTGTACATGGACATAAAAGGTTTATAGGAATAATGGGACAAACACAGGCATGTTGGACTAGCTCATGAAGACAACTTGGTTAGTAATGATGAATTGGGACAAGGTCTTGTTTCTATGCTTTATAACTGAATGACTCTATTTCACTCCCACTGAATCAACCAGATAAGGTTATGAAGGGTAGTTTTACACATAGCTATTTAATCCATTGCACTACAGGGTGCACTGGCTGATCTCCAGATGAAACCAAGTCTAGCCAATGTACTGGCCCTGGTACAGGAACATTTTATACCAACTTTTTTTCATAGAGACTGTCAAAAAAAATGACTGCTTTAATATAAGAAACTCTAACCTGTGCACAGCAGCATTCCACAATAAGTAATGAAAGGAAAATACGTCTTGGGGCAATGCCGGGTGAGGGCTAATTATCTATTGCAGTAACATAAGGGCTTCAATCTTGTTTCCAAAACAGTGCCCTGTCATCGTTTATATACAAATCAGGTTTATGTTGCATGCAAAAGACATCTGATTGCACTAATGCAGCACCAGAATGTCTGCCAGAACTTCCTCCCGAAGTCCCTGGTCCTCATCTAGAGGCCGCTGCTTCCTGACCGTAGCCACTCCTTAATGAGTTGGTGCACAGAGTGAAGAACACGTCCCTCCACAGTTTGCTCCCAAAAGCTTAATTGATAATTCCAGGAGACCCCAGGCTCAACTGTTCATGACTCCCGAGCAAGGCAATGGGAAACCCAGTTAATATTTTACTCACCCTCCCTCAAATCTCCTGCGGGTATCTGCAGCGCCAATACCTCACTCAACTTCACAACCACCCCACCCAGAAGAAAACAACTGGTTAGTAAGGACGTTTAGCTTGTGTGAATGAACAATAGCTCTATTAATGCAGTTAAAAGGATATACCACAAACTTGCTCAGTATTGTAAAGTTGTTAACTGTTCTGTCACCTCCCGTTCCATCCCTGGAACAGATTCAGAAGGAGATTCTCAAGCTATGCATCTGCACGCCAAGTGCACATTGATTCCTTAAATATTCCTTACAGAAATCCGAACAGTGAGTTAACCCCAGCTCTAGTGATTTCTAGTTTTCTGCTTGTCATAGAGTCATAGAACACCACAGCACAGAAACAGGCCCTTTGGCCCATCTAGTCCATGTTGAACTATTACTCTGCCTGCTCCCATTGACCTGCACCTGGGCCATTGCTCACCATACCGCTCCTGTCCTGTGCAAAGAATATTTACAGCAGATCAAAGAAAATTAGAATCGAGAGGAAGACCAGTTGCTTCACCATATCATCTCTAATAATCCATCCCATGAGCTCTACCCTCTGTGGGACAACACCAAAGCCCAGGAAATTGTTTCCTTTTCAAATCTATGCCCAATTTATAAGCAGATGCCAACCTTATTTAATAGTTGAAAATTTACCAATTGAACCCCACTAATGCGTTCAACTTTGCCACAAGCTCTAGAGCCAGGAGTCAGGTGAACTCAGGAGTGGAAGAGTGACAAGCCCACACATCGAAGGTTTAAAACAGAGGTCTCAATGAAATTGAGCTCTTGATGTTTGAGGCAGACCTTTGAATCTTTTCCAGACCAGTGCTTAATTAAGTGGAATTGCTGATTGGAGAGGTCTTTTGTGTGAGGTCTTCCCTTATGATTTCTTGCTCTTGTGGTATTGTGAGTGAGCTGTAATCCCCATTCATATAGGATGAAACCACACCACGTTAAACCAGTGCTTCAATGCACGCATTACAATGGTGGACAGTGGAACATTATAATAGTGTGACAATTCCCTTCCCCCCCAACCCCCTCCCCCACCCTCCAAAGCCACATAAACAGATGAAGGAACAATGTGCAAAAGTGGCTGCTCTCAATCTATCTTCAACAATCAACATGAGAAAGAACAAATGAGAGACATCATTAGCTTATCTGTGTTCAGTTTTACACCACCCACACTTCAGATTGAGTGTCCAGAGCCAGGATGTTTGGCAGGATGTACATTAAAGTCAAACCAAAAGCAGACTGCTTGTTTGAACGTATGTGGTTGAGTCTTGCAAGTTGTCCGTCCACTTAGACCAAATCTCTCAGTTCCTCTGACTGTAGTAACACACGTACAACAAGTCTGCAAATGAGCTTATCCTTCTCTTCCCCCGGGTATTGCTGAAACGATTTTAACCAGAAAACTCCTGCTGCAACCTTTTGGGAGTTAGCATTTGACTACTTCTGAAAGAAATTCAAGATGTTCTCCCAGGCTTGTCGCTCATTTGGGGGTTTAAATCTGTGGTAGAACCCTAACCACGAGGGGGCACAAACCACAAATCTGGCACTGACCAACCCCGCGGGGGGTCACTGCTGGGGGAGGGGGAGAAATTTTTCTCGGCTTGTGCTGGTAAACAACATAGCACATATTGAATATGAGAGGGTTTGTAGACAGGAGGGGAGGTGACCGTGAAATTGGGAGGAACGTGGTGAAGAGAGGTTTGGAGAGAAGATCCCAGAACTTGGGAGCTCAAGCAGAAGAGAACGGGAGAAGTGCTGTGATCCCAGAGGACAAAGGTACAGGAGGTTACAGAGATGAGGAGTGGGAGGTGTATCTGGATAGGACCAAGCGCGGGGGCGGGGGGGTGTCACAAGGATGTTTCCAGGCAGGAGTTCCGTCGGATATAGTACCTGTGCCCGTCCCCGTCCCGGCCCTGGCAGGAACGGTGGACAATGAGCACGGGAAAGAAGCGGGCGTCGTGGTAGTTGGGTGGGCTGTCGCTGATGGCCAGCTGGCTGGAGTAGGAGCGGCACTGGTCATCGCGGGAGCGCTCGTTGAGGTTGCTGCTGCGGCTCCGCCACAGGCCCGTGCGGCCGGAACCGTGCACCCGGCACAGCGAGAAGCGGCTGGTGTCCAGCGAGAAGCGTGAGTGGCTGCGGCCCACGTTGCGGGAGAAGATGGAGGAGCTGCTGGAGCGGCCGTCGCAGTCGGTGCGCACGATGCCGCAGGTCGAGTAGCCGTTGCAGATGGAGAGCGAGGCCAGGTCCATCAGCACGGCCTCCGAGTAGCTGGGGATGAGCTGGCGGTTGCTACGGATGTGCCACTCCAGCTCGGTGCTGTCCACCGTGCCCACCCGGGCCACGGGCGAGCACAGTCCCACCTCGTCACTCGGAGTGGCCGCCGCCGCCGTGTATTCCAGGCCGAAGAGCTTCTCCACGTGGTAATGCACGTAGGCAGTCTGGTACTCGACCAGGACCCGGAGGGGCCATGACAGCATCAGTAGGCCGGCCGCCCAGAAGGCATAGTGGGTGATGTACCAGGGCAGGCGGTCGGGATTGGCGTACACCATCATGTAGTCCTTGAAGTCCACATTCTTAAGCTGCATGCCCTCGCGGGCCTCCATGTAATCGTCCAGCCCCTCCACCTCGCTGAAGAAGTGCGCCCGCTGGTTCAGGTAGCAGTTCTCCGACTCGGTGTTGGCGAAGCTGAAGCACTTGGTGAAGCGGAGCCGGGTGGCCGGGTGGCGCTCCAGGCCCAGCAGCTGCTTGGAGACGTCGCGCACACCGCAGCGGCCGTACTCGAACTCGGCCTCGGCCACGTGCGTGTTGACCCGCTCGTGGTAGACCTGGGTGGTGGTGTAGGCGTCGCCGTTGCGGTAGCGGGTGACCTGGCGGGTGCGGCGGACGAAGTGGTAGCTGATGGCCTTCCACCAGATGCAGGGGGTGGCCCGCTGCATGCGGCCGATGCGCTCGTACACACTGTCGATGTCCGCCTTGTACTGCAGCTCGCTGCGGGCGTGGCAGTGCCAGCACTCCACCAGGTAGACCATGTAGAGCATCGCCAGGAAGGCCAGTGGGATGTACACGTAACCGTTGGAGCAGGGGCTGTCATGGTAGATCATGGATTTGCCCTTCAGGGAGCTGTCAAAGCTGAGCTTGGTGACCCGAGTTAGCTGGCACCAGGCCACAGCACCCAGGCAGCCATACATTAGGAGCGAGAGGATCAGACACTTCCAGTGTGACTCCCTGCACACAGACGTACTCAGCGACTGCTTGGTTGGCATCTGCTGCTTGTGGTCCATCCAGGAAGCAAGTGGAGACAAGAAATGGAGAATTATTAAGGTGGTTGGGAGCAGGACATGTACCACCTCAAGCCCACATCCTATTTCCTAGGGCATTTAGGGAAATGCATTTTATCTCTGAACTCCATCTGTTCTCCAACCATAGAGAGCCCTCTAAAGTCAGTACCCTCATTTTATCTCCTGTCTCTCCACATGATCTTCATTTTATTCACCCCAGTAACCCACCGTACCACAGAATTTCAGACTTTGCAAGGTCTGCTACATTGTGAAGTCATTCCATTAAAATCTCCCACAGGCCAGGTGATGGCCCTGTTTGATTTGTTGGTTGTTACCCTAACTTTGCGGGTGGCCCATTTCCCGGGAACATTACACACTTAGTCACAAAGGTAGCGTTAACAAGGCCCTAAGCACTGAATCCAAATTGTTTGCCCTAAGCCTGACAACACATGGTCATGGGCATTCTGAATTTGCAATCCGACATCACGTGCAGAATTAGAAATACAAAATACTGCCGGAATCACTCAGTAAGCTAGGCAGCATCTGTGGAGAGAGAAATAGATAATAGTTAGATTCAGCGATACACTTCCTCTGATCATCCCTCACAGTCTGCTGACAGGATGAAGTCAAAGCTGGAAACCTCTGGTTGGTTCGGGTTCCCTATTAGAGAACCCCAGGTAATGGAGTGGAGACACGTCTCTACCACAGGAGGTGTAAGGCGACCCTTCTCTCTGCTAGTCTGCAGGTCACCCTTGGGCAAGGTGTAGCCCCTGGATCAGGGTCACATGAAGTCATGAGAGGAGGAGGTAGAGGGTTGTAGGAGCAGCTGGTGCATATCACAAGTTCACTGACGCCAGGCAGACAATCTCTGAAGAGTATTGATAATGACTGGGTTTACCCGTCTTGTAAAGACACTGCTCAGAAAGAGGTGATGGCAAAGCACTTCTGTAGAGAAATTTGCCAAAAACAATCATGGTCAAAGATCATGTTTGCCCATGTCACACGATATGGCCCATAATGAATGGATGAATTAAAAAAAAACACCAACTCATGCAGGCTACTCTAGAATGAGGCATCCCTGTGAGAACAAGAGTCTTGCCACACTCATTCCTTGTCAGCCACACAGACTGAAAGGTATTATGATCACCAAGTTCCTTACACATGTGCAATGTGTAGGCAGAAAGGATTAGTTTGGCCAGGCATTAGTTACCAGCTTAATTAATTCAGCACGATATTGTGGGACAAAGGGCTCGTTTCTGTGCTGTACTGTTGTACATTCTGGTTTGCCAAGGTAGTCCCAGGAAATCCCACACCTTTGCAGGGTCTCTGAACTCCAGACATTCGCTAACAAGAGGAGACATGGGAGGAAAATGATGTGAGTGGTCCAGCTTGGGGTTGAGGTCTGGCTCAGGAACTAGAGCTGGTATGTAATTAGATTCTGTCCGCTGTCTGTTCCAAGGGCTATGATGGCTGATGTGGACATGAGCTCCCTAGTGAGAACGCTGCCCACGCATCAGTCAGGATATTTCTTTAATCATGTTCTGGGAATCTCAACGGCAGCAAGCACTGACTCTCGAGGATAGGAATGCATAAAACTCTTCCTGCCATGTGTAACCTGTTGAATATTTTCCTTGCAGTTTAACTTCCCTACGCTTGCTTGTATTTTTTATATTATCATCTATATGCATTATAATTGTTCAGTGACTTTTCCAGCAGTTATGATTCGGTTGCTTCTGTATTTTTCTAGAAGCTTCTGTAACAAGTGTCACATGACTTGAATCTGGCTATTTTATTGGTTACTTGTTGTTTCTGGATTATTGTTATCTCTTGTCTGAGTATGGGATTTATTTATTTATTGAGATCCAGTGTGGAATAGGCCCTTCTGACCCTTCGAGCCTCACCACCCAACAATCCCCTGATTTAACCCTAGCCTAATCACTGGTCAATTTACAGTGACCAATTAACCTACCAACCAGTACGTCTTTGGACTGTGGCCAGGAATCGGAGCATCAGGAGGAAACCCACATGGTCACGGTGAGAACGTGCAAGCCCCTTAAAGACAGGGCTGGGAATTGAACCCAGGTTGCCCGTGCTGTAAAACATCGTGTTAACGGACTGGTTCTGCTTGCTGCTTTGTGAGGTTTACTCATCTCTGCGCTGAACTGATACTGCGACCTGCAGTTAACGGGCTCCTCAATCGGTTCTGTGGCTGTGGGTTCACTTTTGTGAACTTCAGTTCTGAATGGTATTTGCTTACTTTTATTGTCTACACTTTTTTTTTCTGCATGTTGGGTGTTTGATGGTCTTTTTTAATGGGTTCTATTAGTTTTTGATTTGTGGCTGGCTGTAAGGAGACGAAGCTCATGGTTGTATATGGTATACATCGATAATAAATATACTTTGAACTTTGTTCTTTGTTCTCTCTGCTCCTCTTGCTCATTCTTCATTCTTGTAAAACTTAATAAAATCGCTTAGCAAAATTTCTCATTCTTGACCCCTGAAGAACTTTAGAATAGCAAAAGTATCCGCATCTAACAAACCTTGGTCCCAAAGAGAAGGTGGCCATTTGCCTGTTGACAGCATGTTGGATTTGTTGCATTCAATGCATTGAAATGATTGCATTTTTAGTGCCTGTGCTCTTGAGGGTTCCTATCGTAGTACCATGCAGAGCAAGCAGAGTGAAATGTAGGAGTCACAAAGAGCTCTAAACGGTGAGGCCAGACACAAGAGACTCCACATGCAGTCCCATACACACACAGTACTGTGCAAAAGTCTCAGGCCTTATATATATGGCCAGAGTGCCTAAGACTTCTGCACAATCCTGGAGTGGAAAGCGAATTTGTAAATTTGGTAGGAGCAAAGGAGGTTGGGAATGGTGAGGGTAGAGTGCTGCAGGAGGGGTGTGGGACAGGTGGCAGAGAAGGAGTGTCAAGGGCAAGAAGTGGCGTTGGTGCAGACACACCCAGCTCTGAGACACCAGGCAAGATTATTTGATTCCAAATGAATGGTTTATTAATCATTACAGAATCCCTCTCTGGTGCTTTCTGCTCCTTCCCCTCTCTCTTCCCCATTTCCCAACCACAATCCCCCTCTCCCTGCCCCTTCCCACTCTCAGTCCACAACAGAGACCCACATCAGAATCAGGTTTATCATCACTTATATATGTCATGAAATTTGTTTTTTGTTTGTGTGTGGCAGCAGTACAATGCAATACATAAAATTACTACAGTACTATGCTAAAGTCTTAGGCACCCTAGCTATATATATGTGCCTAAGACTTTTGCACAGTACTGTATGTTCAAATACATCACAAATGATGTCACATTTATATTGCATTGCACTGTACTTTTAAAGAAAAGTGAAACTAACTCAATTTACAAATGCATGGATTAAAATTCTGATCTCTAAATTCTTTTTGACCTTTAGAATGATACTGGTGTGGTTTTTATAGATCAAGGAGAGTCGACAGATGTTGGAGCATTATCCATCAATTGTAGTCACTAAAGGTCAATTTCTTTGGTTGTGGCTTGAGTCCATATTAATAATTGTTAGAATCACTTCAGTAGTATACTTAAACTTACAATCAGCCTCACTATAATGTTGGGCATTTTACGCAGAAAGAATCCTTACTGGACATCTCTGACCTTTACATTCTTGGAACCAAATACTTCTGCAGTCTCTCTGATATCTCCAAACTCTCTGAAGGTTATTCGTCTTTGAACTGCTTGGTGGTCTAGTCTCACGAACCCTCTCCTGGAATCTGAATCTCCATTGCCTTTTGGCATGTATTGTGATGTTTAACTTGTTTCAACTGCCTTCCCTTCATCTCACCTTCCAGATTCAGCTTATCCAGACTCCAATGTGTCCTCACTCTTCTGAATTAGTGTATCGGCAGGGATGTACCATCTGGGGGAGTGAATCGTTCATCTGTATCTCAGAAGGAAATCTATGAGAAGACACCTGATTTATCTTCCCTAACTTGCTTCCTTAGTGTCTCTTTCATGACATGTACTGATCTTGAGACTAGATGTTATGGAGAGGCGACTCCATTTCATTTCAGAAACTGCACCAGTATTAAAAACAACACTGCAGTTGTGGACTATTACTCAAGATTGGAAGGCCACGTGTTGAAAAAATTGGTTTAAGTTCTACAATTGTCATTGATGGTGCAAGACCCACCTATTTTACCTCAAACTATTTTGAATAAGTGTCCACCAACACCAGGAAATCAGCCATGTTTTCCTCATCTTTCCTTTCATCACAGGAGGTCCTTTGGCCTATTGTCAAAGTGGGTTTTCAGATCAGTCCCAGCCATTCCCTCCCCCACCTATTTTATGTAACCAATTCTCTCATTCAATTATCAACTCCCCTGTTGATTATTCAATTATCAATTGATTCAATTATCAACTCCAATTATCAATTCTCCTGTCACTCTACCTGCACAAAGAGCCAATTTCAACTTACATCTTTGTGATATGGGAGGAAACTGGAACACCTGTGAAAAACTCATGGGATCTTGGGGAGATAAAGCCATTAGACAGAGGAACAGAATTAGGCCACACGGCTCACTGAGTCTGTTCCACCATTCCATCATGACACTTAACCCCATTCTCCTGTCCTCTCCCTGTAACCTTTGACACCCTTACTGATCAAGAACCTATCAACCTCCACTTTAAATATACCCACTGACTTGCCTGCACAGCCATCTGTGGCCATGGATTCCAGATTCACCACCCCCTAGCTAAAGAAATTCCTCCTCTTCTCTGGTTTGAAGAGCCGTTTTAGTATCCAGAGGCTGTGTCCTCTGGTCCAAAACTCTCCCAATATTTGATAGGTTTCAGTGAGAATCCGTTCAGCGAGAGAGTGAAAGCCTAGAGCCATCAAATTCTCCTTCTTGTGAATCTCCTCTGCACCCTCTCCAATGCCAGCACATCCTTTCTTAGATAATGTGCCCAGATTTCATAAACTCCAGCAAACAGCACCCATGGGTGTTACTACAGAAAATGTAGCTGTCTCATAATGACAGTGTCATGAGGTTTTGATTCTTGAGGCCGATCCTTCCTGAACAGAGTTTACCTGTCTGCGTAATTGGCCACTGCAAATGTCAACCGTGCTTTCTGACCATAATTGTATCTGATTTGGAGATATCTTCTTTAGTGTCTCAGAAGAATATATCTTCAGATTTAATCTGCTTTTTCCTACTGGTACTCCTCGGCACCTCTTGATGTACATACATACATCTGCCTACAATCTAGTAGTCAACAATTCTATTGATGCTTATATTGACATATGGGCCAGTAATTTCCTTTAATTTTAAAATCACTGTTTTCCATTATTACTGAAAATAAGATGCATGCTTTTGAACTTTGATCATCAACTGGCTCATCAGGGTTAAGTAATACAAGCCTTTCCTTTGTAGCTGCCTGTTATCGGTGTTTCCTGCCTACCTTTCTACACGGGAAACTTATTCTTCATAGGCCCATCATCCCTACAGGGGCATAGGCCGCTGACAGCAGCTCACAAGAATCATCTGTCCTGGGCCATTCTTTCAAGTTGTCCCCAGGTGTAGCCCATCTTCTCGAACCTTTCTTTCCCAGGGATGAGGTCTCTGGCGCTTCTGCAGCTCTGGGTCTTTTATGGGATGGGGTTGCTAGGCCTGAGCCCAACCCTCCTCCTTTTGCAGCTCGGCTTGGGACCATCATGGTGGAGATTCTGCACCATTACTTTTGCAGTTTGTTAATCCAATATTAGGGCACACTGGTGATGTTGTGATTAAAATATTTGACCGGCAATCCGGAGCATGGGCCTAAAATTCCAGAAACTGGGATTCAAATCCCACCATAATAGGTGTAGAATTTCACTTTAGTTCACTTCTGTACTGAGGGCAGTGCAATGGCACAATGGGCAAAGCCACTGCTTCGTGGCTCCAGCAACCAGGCTCCAATCCTGACCACCAATGCTAGTCTGCGTATCACGTTCTCCATGCGACCTTGTGGATGCTCCCTGCCATCCCAAGGGGGTGTGGGCTGGTTGGTTAATTAGTCTCAGCGAGCAGAAGAATTGATGGGAATGTGGGGAGAATGAAAAGGGATCAATGTAGGATGCTTCATTTTCGACACAGACTCGGTGCTGAAGGGCCTCTTTACGTGCTTATCTTTCCATGGCCAGTCTTCTCAGCATGGTTTGCACTATTTCAGCTGCCAGTTTTCCCAGTTCTCGTACTTTCTTGTGCCAAAAAGGCAGATTTACCGTTGGAGCTCCTGCCATTGAATTGTGCACCACATTCACAGTGATATTAGGCACCAGCTGAAATCCTGTGTCATTTCTGAAGCAATCTCCCATGATTTTCCACACATGAACACCTATTAAGTCTTGCATCTTGCATATTCAGTAATTTAAATTAAACCTGTCTATCTGTTAATCTTATCCTGCAGGCCTTTGATGAGAAATGTGTTAAAATGACGCAAAATTTTTAACAACACTTTATCAACACTAATAATTTCCTGGATTTTAGTTTCTGGTTATAACTCTGTAATTTTCTATGATCTCTAAGGGTGTTGGTTCAGAGGAGATTCATAACCTCATCGAATGAAACATCTCTGGCTTTGTGTGACATCAGGAGCCTATTAAAGTGGTGTCTGTATTCTCACCTAGTTCCATCAGTATTATTACTATTACCCAAAGTTCTCATGTTGAGCAGAGTCATTTCACCCTTGCCTTCGATTTCAATGCTGGTTATCCTGCAAAATCAGTTCCACATAACTGAAAGTCTCCCTTGCTTCAAGGTTACTGATGAAGCTAGACCAGGTTTAAGCTACACACACAAAATGCTGGAGGAACTCAGCAGGTTGGGTAGCATCCATGGAAAGGAATAAAGAGTTGATGTTTTTGGCTGAGACCCTTCCTCAGGACTCATGTCTGAGCAGCCATTTTGCACCATTGCTGTTTTAACTGCAAGGCTTAACGCGACAATCTCAGGTGCCTTTATTTCTCTGATATCTGAGTCTGAGCTTGTATCATGTTGCTTCTAGTCTGCAGTGATCACCCTACCACTACAGACATGGTCAATAATTTGTCCCTTACCATTATGTGCCGTGTCATATGACGTGGGTGATCATGGTCTACCATGACCACAATTGTTCCTGGCAATTTTTTCTACAGAATTAGTTTGCCATTGCCTTTTTCTGGGCCGTGTCTTTGCAAGATGGGTGACCCCAGCCGTTAGATAGATAGATAGATACTTTATTCATCCCCATGGGGAAATTCAACTTTTTTTCCAATGTCCCATACACTTGTTGTAGCAAAACTAATTACATACAATACTTAACTCAGTAAAAAAATATGATATGCATCTAAATCACCATCTCAAAAAGCATTAATAATAGCTTTTAAAAAGTTCTTAAGTCCTGGTGGTAGAATTGTAAAGCCTAATGTTAGCAATACTGTAAGTTAGCAATACTCTTCAGAGATGATCTGCCTGGCATCAGTGGTCACATAACCAGGGCTTGTGATGTGCACCAGCTGCTCATATGACCTTCCACCACCTGCTCCCATGGCTTCAAGTGACCCTGATTGGGGAGCTAAGCAGGTGCTACACCTTGCCCAAGGGTAATCTGCAGACTAGCAGAGGGAAGGAGCACCCTACACCTCCTTTGGTAGAGACTTATCTCCACACCACCACTTATTTTCCCTAAAATCTTCTTCAATTCTTACTTGTCACCGTTCCCAGTGCTGAAACATAGTGTGTGATACACAGAGGCCTTTAAATGGGGTGTTCAGCTGATTTGAGGTTCTTGGAATGTATATATACACATTATTAAACATGGCATAATTGACATGAACTCTTTAAATATATAGCAAGAAGAAACATGGTGTTAACAATTTCCTAAACTCTCCTAGTGAACAAGACAGTTGTAATAATTGGATGTCGACTCATGGGGGCCTTTCTTTCTAGGTGTTGTTGAAGGGCAGTAACAATTTGCATTTCAGTAAGTATTGCATACCATCCTTCCCAGCATACCTCATTCATTGGAGAACATTTAAACAAAAGTTTTGCACTCCTGCTGAAGAAGGTATGGCTATTGACCATCAGAAGCTTGATTAAAATGAATCCTTTTAAAGTTCTCCCTAAAGGAGAACAAATAAAGAAGGAAGGATTAGAAAGGGGATTCTGGAGTTCAGGGACTTAGAACATAGAACAATACAGCACAGTACAGGCCGTTTGGCCCACAATGTTGTGACGACCCTTAAATTCCTCCATATACGTTGACTTGACAGCCAACGGTGGAAGAATGAAAATCAGGTAATCAGGTGACTAGGAAGGCTCAGGGGGCTGGCTGCAAGAAATTGAAGAGATGAGAAGAGAAAGGCCTATAGTAATGACAAGTTTTGCGTATCATTGCTGGGCCAGGGACAGGAGTAGGCCAGCTGGCATAGGTAATGGTAAAAAGATTAGAAATGATTGAAGGCATAACTGCTTCAAATGAGCAGAAGTTAATGTTATGTGGAAGGTAGGAGGCTGGGGCTGGAAGCTCTGGGTTAGTCACCTAGACGCAAGAAAGCAGGAGAGCTTCAGCAGCAGAAAACATGCGACAGGATAGAGTCACAATGATGCTACAGAGGTGGAATTAGATCACCTTGGATTTCAGGTTGGGATCCTAACTTGGAGTCAAATCACAATACTGATGAATTTGTTTCAGACGTATTGGACTTTTCAACCCTGGGAAAAAGATATCGGCTGTTTATCTCTGCATCAAATAAATTTATAATCTTTAGCTCTCCCATCAGCCTCCACTCCCCCTGAGAAAACAACCCTGGCTTGTACAACCACTGCTTGCAGCACTGAATGGCAGAGAATTAATTACTATTGATTTTTCTGCCCCATCTCACAGGGGACAGTGGTCAATCATTATGTGCCATATCATAAGACACGGGCAAACGTGGTCTATTGATCATGATTGTTCTTGGCAAATTTTTCTACAGAAGTGGTTTGTTATTACCTTCTGGGCAGTGTCTTTACAAGACGGCGACTCCAGCCATTATCACTACTCTTCAGAGATTGTCTGCCTGGAATCAGTAGTCGCACAACCAGGACTTGTGATGTGCACCAGCTCCTCATACGACCATCCACCGCCTGCTCCCATGACTTCACGTGACCCTGATTTGGAGGGGAGGGACCGGAGGGGGACAAAGCAGATGCTACACCTTGCAGGTGTCCTGCAGGCTAGCGGAGAGAAGGGACACCTTACACCTCCTTTGGTAGAGACGTATCTCCACCCTGCCACAGTGGTTATTGGACTCGCATCCATATGCCTGATCATTTATCTGGAGATAGTTCAAATCCCATCATGGCTGCTGAAAATGTTCAATTCAATTGATAGAGGTTTATAAAATTCTGAGAGGTATGGTTAGGCTCGATAGTTTCCAAGGTAGAAACATCACCTGCAAGAGGACATCCATTTAAGGTGAGGGGGGGAAGTTTTTTTTCTTTACACAAAGAGGTGTAGGTGCTTGGAATGTGCTGCCTGGGGAGGTGGCAGAAGCAGACACGAGGCATTTTGATAGGCACAGGAATGTTGGAATTGTTTATTATTATCATATGTACTGAGGAACAGTGAAAAAAAATCATTTTGCAGATCATTCAACCACAGCAGTGTACTGAGGTAGTGCAATGGAAAACAGTAACAGAATATGGAATAAAATGTTACAGTTATAAGGACAGTAGAAGGAAATGGGTCATATGCAGCCGCATGGGTTTTGCTTAATTTAGCATCATGGTCTGAACAGACGTGTGGGCTGAATGGCCTATTCCTGTACTGTACTGTACTAGGTTCTACAATATAGTCAATCTGAATACAAAGATAATGAGTTATGAAATGACAGGACTGATATTAAAGCACCATCTAGCTGCTATTTGCCCTCCAGGGAAGGAAATCCACTATGTTAACCCAGTCTGGGCTTTATGCAACTATGAATCTATTAATGCCTCTTTGGTTTAGGGGTAACTAAGAATGGACAATAAACGTTAGCATTGCCACTGATAACCACCTCCAATGCATAAGGGTTAGAAATAAATCTCCGTCTTTTCTGCTTTGCTTGTGATTGGTCTCAAAATGCTCTTATGCTTCATCAGATTGAGTTGTTTCAAGCTTAAATTTGCATGTGCACGCCTCATGGAATTTTCTCCCATTGAACCCGGAGTGCTAGTTCTGCTTTTGGTTGCACTCTATGGAATATGGTTACACAGGAGCATAGTCAGGGCATCAAAGGTTATGGGGAGAAGATGGTGGGTGCTTAGAATGCACTGCCCATGAAGGTGGTAGAGGCGGATACAATAGGGTCTTTTAAGAGACTCTTAGATGGGTACATGGAGCTCTGGAAAATAGGGGGCTATGCGGTAGGGAAATTCTAGGCAGCTTCTAGAGTAGGTTACGTGGTTGGCACATTGTGGGCTGAACAGCCCGTAATATGCTATGTTTCTTAGACAGGAGAATGGGGCTTAGAGAGATAATTAAAAAATGGTGGGATGGCAGAGCAGACTCGATGGGCTGAGTGGCCTAATTCTGCTCTTATGTCTTACGGTCTTATAGATCAGGATTGAACCATTTAGCCCCTCATACCATTTCTGTGATCCAACTGGATAATAGCCACATTGACTTTATGCTATTTCCTTGCTGGAAATCCAGAGTAACTGGATGCAACAAAATGCTGGAGGAACTCTACAGGTTAGGCAGCATCTATGGAGAGGAATGAAAAGCCAATGTTTCGGGCCAAGACTCTTCATCGGGGCTCCCGAGTTCCTCAAGAATTTTCTCTATGTATATTTACTCTGACACACCTTAAAACCCTATTCACTAAAAACCTAACACTCTGAGAATTGACAGCTCCATTTAACCCCAAGCATATTGGGGTTGAGAATTTGAAGTGTTCACTTTGGGAGGAAAAGTATACTTGGTGTAACTCCTGGTTTTAATTATATCATTATACACAGAGATGTGAATTCTCAAGCTGGATAAACTATCTTTTTCTTGTGCTGCACCTTTACATACTTGAAGTCCTACTTTCTGTGACAAGGCCAAATTCTATCAACCGTGATAGAACCAAGAGTGTTTCTGCACGTACCATGTGCTGAGACATATTTCTGGAATGAATTGAAAATTTACTGATAAAGATTTTCTCTCATTGATCTATTTCAACTTTGGACATTTAATAGGAAAACCGTTTGGAAAGACAGAAGATGACAACCTCCAAGTGATAAAATCAGTTTCAGCTTGCAAAAATCTGCAGAGTACTTATAGCCTCACATATACTGTATAAAAAGAACAATATCAGTTATTCCACGGTGGTCAGTTATGTTGAGTTTGCAGTATCATGAAAAAAGATCTGGCCTCCTTAAGGTGGGACTATTGTAAATCTTTGTGAAGTCATAGCAGGCTGATGATGCTAGATGGCTTTTTGTCCTAACTGTGAACTTAGTTAGTCCTGGACCAATGAAATCTTGTATTTATGTCACAAAAGTGTCCTCTACTTGGGAGCGTAACATCGATGACCTCTTGAAATAAACAATCTTCTGGAGGGCCTCAGCAGATTTTTTGCAGCATCTGTGGGGGCAAAAGAACGGTTGACGTTATAGGTCAAAACCTTGCATCAGGACCAAGAGAAGAGAGGGAAGATGGTTAATATAAATCAGACAGTGGGGGTGGTGAGAAGGGGTCTAGTAGGTGTTTGTGGACTAAGGACAGGAGAAGAATGATGGACAGATTGAGTCAGGTGCAGACAGGTGGATTTGGGAGAGGGGGGTAGGTGCATGATTGGTGGAGACAGACAAGAAGAGAATAGGAGTCAGTGGCACACGAGTGAATCTGCAGATGCTGGAAATAAAGAAAAACACTAAATGCTGGCAGAACTCAACAGGCCAGACAGCATCCATGGGAGGAGGTAGTGACGACATTTTGGGCCGAAACCCTTCATCAGGAGTGAAGTAACATGGGATGGCGGAGAGGGGATAAGAAGTGAGGGGAGGGATGAAGTAGAGAGCTGGGAAGTGATAGGCTGGAGGGAAATAAGCTCGGGGGAAGGTGGAGAATTATGGGAAATAAAAGAGAAAGAAAGGTAGGGCTGGGGGGAGATTATAGTGAGTGGGGAAAAAAGAGAAAGAGAACCAGACTAAAATAATAGATAGGGATGGGGGTAAGGGGGGGGGGGGCAGGGGTATCAACGGAGGACTGTGAGTTGGATGTTCATGCTGGCAGGCAGGAGGCTACCTAGGCGGGAGATGAGGTATTGCTCCATTGACCTGTGTGTGGCCTCATCTTGACGGTAGAGGAGGCCATGGACAGACATGTCAGAGTGGGAGTGGTCTGTAGAATTGAAGTGTGTGGCCACAGGGAGATCCCGCCACTGCTGGAGGACTGAGCGCCGGTGTTCGGCGAAACGGTCTCCCAGTCTGCGGCGGGTCTCCCCAATGTATAAATGGCCACATCAGGAGCACCAGATACAGTATATCACCCCAGTTGACTCGCAGGTGAAGTGGTGCCTCACCTGAAAGGACTGTCTGGGGCCTGGGATGGTGGTGAGGGAAGAAGTGTGGGGGCAGGTGTAGCACTTCTTCCGTTTGCAGGGAGGTATTGGTGTCAGTGTGCTGTACTGGGGAGCCGGAGGTATTGGAGTCGGTGTGCTGGATTGGGGAGCTGGAGGTATTGGTGTCAGTGTGCTGTACTGGGGAGCCGGAGGTATTGGAGTCGGTGTGCTGGATTGGGGAGCTGGAGGTATTGGAGTCAGTGTGCTGTCCCGGGGAGCTGGAGGTATTGGAGTCGGTGTGCTGTCCTGGGGAGCCGGAGGTATCGGAGTCAGTGTGCTGTCCTGGGGAGCCGGAGGTATTGGAGTCGGTGTGCTGGACTGGGGAGCCGGAGGTATCGGATTCGGTGTGCTGTACTGGGGAGCTGGAGGTATCGGATTCGGTGTGCTGGACTGGGGAGCCCGAGGTATCGGAGTCGGTGTGCTGGACTGGGGAGCCGGAGGTATCGGATTCGGTGTGCTGTACTGGGGAGCTGGAGGTATCGGAGTCGGTGTGCTGTACTGGGGAGCTGGAGGTATCGGAGTCGGTGTGCTGTCCTGGGGAGCCGGAGGTATCGGAGTCGGTGTGCTGTACTGGGGAGCTGGAGGTATTGGAGTCAGTGTGCTGTACCGGGGAGCCGGAGGTATTGGAGTCGGTGTGCTGTACTGGGGAGCTGGAGGTATTGGAGTCAGTGTGCTGTACCGGGGAGCCGGAGGTATTGGAGTCAGTGTGCTGTACTGGGGAGCTGGAGGTATCGGAGTCGGTGTGCTGGACTGGGGAGCCGGAGGTATTGGAGTCGGTGTGCTGTACTGGGGAGCTGGAGGTATCGGAGTCGGTGTGCTGTACTGGGGAGCTGGAGGTATCGGAGTCGGTGTGCTGGACTGGGGAGCCGGAGGTATTGGAGTTGGTGTGCTGTACTGGGGAGCTGGAGGTATCGGAGTCGGTGTGCTGTACTGGGGAGCTGGAGGTATTGGAGTCAGTGTGCTGGACTGGGGAGCCGGAGGTATTGGAGTCGGTGTGCTGTACTGGGGGGCTGGAGGTATCGGAGTCGGTGTGCTGTACTGGGGTGCCGGAGGTATTGGAGTCGGTGTGCTGTCCTGGGGAGCCGGAGGTATCGGAGTCAGTGTGCTGTCCTGGGGAGCCGGAGGTATTGGAGTCGGTGTGCTGGACTGGGGAGCCGGAGGTATCGGATTCGGTGTGCTGTACTGGGGAGCTGGAGGTATCGGATTCGGTGTGCTGGACTGGGGAGCCCGAGGTATCGGAGTCGGTGTGCTGGACTGGGGAGCCGGAGGTATCGGATTCGGTGTGCTGTACTGGGGAGCTGGAGGTATCGGAGTCGGTGTGCTGTACTGGGGAGCTGGAGGTATCGGAGTCGGTGTGCTGTCCTGGGGAGCCGGAGGTATCGGAGTCGGTGTGCTGTACTGGGGAGCTGGAGGTATTGGAGTCAGTGTGCTGTACCGGGGAGCCGGAGGTATTGGAGTCGGTGTGCTGTACTGGGGAGCTGGAGGTATTGGAGTCAGTGTGCTGTACCGGGGAGCCGGAGGTATTGGAGTCAGTGTGCTGTACTGGGGAGCTGGAGGTATCGGAGTCGGTGTGCTGGACTGGGGAGCCGGAGGTATTGGAGTCGGTGTGCTGTACTGGGGAGCTGGAGGTATCGGAGTCGGTGTGCTGTACTGGGGAGCTGGAGGTATCGGAGTCGGTGTGCTGGACTGGGGAGCCGGAGGTATTGGAGTTGGTGTGCTGTACTGGGGAGCTGGAGGTATCGGAGTCGGTGTGCTGTACTGGGGAGCTGGAGGTATTGGAGTCAGTGTGCTGGACTGGGGAGCCGGAGGTATTGGAGTCGGTGTGCTGTACTGGGGGGCTGGAGGTATCGGAGTCGGTGTGCTGTACTGGGGTGCCGGAGGTATTGGAGTCGGTGTGCTGTACCGGGGAGCCGGAGGTATCGGAGTCGGTGTGCTGTACTGGGGTGCCGGAGGTATTGGAGTCGGTGTGCTGTACTGGGGCCCGGAGGTATTGGAGTCGGTGTGCTGTACTGGGGAGCCGGAGGTATTGGTGTCGGTGTGCTGGACTGGGGAGCCGGAGGTATCGGAGTCGGTGTGCTGTACTGGGGCCCGGAGGTATCGGAGTCGGTGTGCTGTACTGGGGAGCCGGAGGTATCGGAGTCGGTGTGCTGTCCCGGGGAGCCGAATGTATTGGAGTCGGTGTGCTGTCCCGGGGAGCCGGAGGTATCGGTGTCGGTGTGCTGGACTGGGGAGCCGGAGGTATCGGTGTCGGTGTGCTGGACTGGGGAGCCGGAGGTATCGGAGTCGGTGTGCTGTCCTGGGGAGCCGGAGGTATCGGAGTCGGTGTGCTGTCCTGGGGAGCCGGAGGTATCGGAGTCGGTGTGCCGTACTGGGGAGCCGGAGGTATTGGAGTCAGTGTGCCGTACTGGGGAGCCAGAGGTATTGGAGTCAGTGTGCTGTCCCGGGGAGCCGGAGGTATCGGAGTCGGTGTGCTGTACTGGGGAGCTGGAGGTATTGGAGTCGGTGTGCTGTACTGGGGAGCCGGAGGTATTGGAGTCAGTGTGCCGTACTGGGGAGCCGGAGGTATTGGAGTCAGTGTGCCGTACTGGGGAGCTGGAGGTATCGGAGTCGGTGTGCCGTACTGGGGAGCTGGAGGTATCGGAGTCGGTGTGCTGTACTGGGGAGCTGGAGGTATTGGAGTTGGTGTGCTGTACTGGGGAGCTGGAGGTATTGGAGTCGGTGTGCCATACTGGGGAGCCGGAGGTATTGGAGTCAGTGTGCCGTACTGGGGAGCCAGAGGTATTGGAGTCAGTGTGCTGTCCCGGGGAGCTGGAGGTATCGGAGTCGGTGTGCTGTACTGGGGAGCTGGAGGTATTGGAGTCGGTGTGCTGTACTGGGGAGCCGGAGGTATTGGAGTCAGTGTGCCGTACTGGGGAGCCGGAGGTATTGGAGTCAGTGTGCCGTACTGGGGAGCTGGAGGTATCGGAGTCGGTGTGCAGTACTGGGGAGCTGGAGGTATCGGAGTCAGTGTGCAGTACTGGGGAGCCGGAGGTATTGGAGTCAGTGTGCCGTACTGGGGAGCCAGAGGTATTGGAGTCAGTGTGCTGTCCCGGGGAGCCGGAGGTATTGGAGTCAGTGTGCTGTCCCGGGGAGCCGGAGGTATTGGAGTTGGTGTGCCGTACTGGGGAGCCAGAGGTATTGGAGTCAGTGTGCTGTCCCGGGGAGCCGGAGGTATTGGAGTCAGTGTGCTGTCCCGGGGAGCCGGAGGTATTGGAGTCGGTGTGCTGTCCCGGGGAGCCGGAGGCATTGGAGTCGGTGTGCTGGACTGGGGAGCCGGAGGTATTGGAGTTGGTGTGCTGTCCCGGGGAGCCGGAGGTATCGGAGTCAGTGTGCTGTACTGGGGAGCCGGAGGTATCGGAGTCGGTGCGCTGTACCGGAGAGCTGGAGGTATTGGAGTCAGTGTGCTGTACTGGGGAGCTGGAGGTATCGGAGTCGGTGTGCTGTACTGGGGAGCTGGAGGTATCGGAGTCGGTGTGCTGTACTGGGGAGCTGGAGGTATCGGAGTCGGTGTGCTGTACTGGGGAGCTGGAGGTATCGGAGTCGGTGTGCTGGACTGGGGAGCCGGAGGTATCGGAGTCAGTGTGCTGTACTGGGGAGCCGGAGGTATCGGAGTCGGTGCGCTGTACCGGAGAGCTGGAGGTATCGGAGTCGGTGTGCTGTACTGGGGAGCTGGAGGTATCGGAGTCGGTGTGCTGTACTGGGGAGCCGGAGGTATCGGAGTCGGTGTGCTGTACTGGGGAGCTGGAGGTATCGGAGTCGGTGTGCAGTACTGGGGAGACGGAGGTATTGGAGTCGGTGTGCTGTACTGGGGAGCCAGAGGTATTGGAGTCAGTGTGCTGTCCCGGGGAGCTGGAGGTATCGGAGTCGGTGTGCTGTACTGGGGAGCTGGAGGTATCGGAGTCGGTGTGCTGTACTGGGGAGCTGGAGGTATCGGAGTCGGTGTGCTGGACTGGGGAGCCGGAGGTATCGGAGTCAGTGTGCTGTACTGGGGAGCCGGAGGTATCGGAGTCGGTGCGCTGTACCGGAGAGCTGGAGGTATTGGTGTCAGTGTGCTGTACTGAAGTCTGTGTCTGTGCTGGAGTCAGTGCTGCCCCCAACTGTTTGCTTGGCAGAAGACAGACCGTATTGTGTTCGACAATAGGCTGCAGACTGCTGCAACGTTCAGGGACTCAGGGATTTGGACTATCGTTTTTGTGTAACTCTATTTTTCTGCTATCTTATATGCGCTGTGTATGACCGTTTTGTACTTTGGCCTCAGAGTAACGCTGTTTCATTTGGCTGTATTCAAGGGTATTCACGTATGGTTGAATGATAATTAACCTTGAACTTGGATCCTAATTTTGTTGCATTTTTGACTAGAAATCACCACATTATTAGATCACACTGCAGAGAGTACAGAAAGTTACATTGGCCTTGAGCTATTAACCTCAGGAGCTGCTGTTTTCCTCCTTCAAATGATACCCCCCCTTTTGCTTAAGCATTTCCATGAATGCTCTCAAGGAGAAGGGGATCCACTCTCTTGCGTAAAGAGGTCTAGCAGATAATGAAAGTGAATGTTTGGGTTTGTGGATGAGGAATGAAATGAAGGGCCGGCGTTGCATTTCCTCAGGATGCAAAGAAAGGTGTGAGAAAAAGTACAGTGAAAATTGCTGGAGATAGAAGGAGCTACAGGGAGAGTGGGTGACCATTAGATTTGAGATACCTGTATGATGGACTTCTCTGTCAGTATCACCAAGGAGTCCTGACCCTAAAGGCCCATCACTGAATGGATTTACAGCTTAACAGCAACAGGCAAGGAACATGACAGCTAATGGTACGCACATAGGGAACTCACAGGTCTGGTAGCAACCACTTCCATCTGCTGAGTTTGGCCACTGTCCTGAAACAATAGGCAGGCCTCGGTGACAAGAACTATGCTCTGAATCTCTGTCTTCTGACTCCAGAATCTTGAAACACTGTCAAAAGCACAAACTGAGAACTCTGTAATAAACAATTCGGTTCACTAGGAGAAGGTAGACTGTTTTGGGGGCCTTTTTCCATATTCTCCTAGCAAGATTATCTACTTTTCCTCCTTCATCTGCCACAGCGCAGGTGTTAGGAGAGGAGAAGGAAGATGAAGTATTTGCACAGAAGGATGTATAAAGCAGAAGGCAGCATTGAAAAAGCCTCTGAATGTTGACTGGGTGTCAGTTCAGCCGTGGACCCCATACCACCAGAGTCACAGTGGGAAGTGGCACAATGTACTGCATTACCTGTATAACTTGGGCTGATGAGTGGAAAATTACATTCATGTCACACAAACGTGACGAGATAAATCCTTGCCAGGAGGGCGTTCACTCGTGTTCTGGGAATCTCAACAGCAGCAAGCACGGATACTCGAGGATGGGGATGCATAAAACTCTTTCTGCCACGTGTAACCTGTTGGTGTAGAATTGTTACTCTTGTATTTTCCTACACTTGCTTGTATTTTTATATACCGTAGATTCCGGATTTTAAGCCGCTACTTTTTTCCCACATTTTGAACAGCTTTGAACTTTGCGGCCAATAATCCGATGCGGCTAATGCAAGGTTTTTTTCATGCCGCCTCGTAAACATTTTGCCTCGTAACAGTAGACCAATAAAATTGATGAGTAGTTCACAGAGGTCCAATGAAATTGTACGATAAATCAAGCGCACTTTCACAATTAAATTATTGTAAATCAGTCATTTGTACTCACCCTCATCAACATGGAAAACACTCGAAGCATTGTGCTACCTACCCTCTTAGTTTAAACTATATTTGTTTTCTGTACTACATCGCGGGATGCTATGACGACACACCCGGTTTCGCGGCGTCTTGTGGGAAAATGCCGTTTGCGATGAAACGGAAAGGAGGGGGGGGGAGCGGCATTCCGCGAGCGGCTTTGGATCTGAGCGAACTCTGCTTTTAAGTTAAAGGTATCAATAACTTTTCCTGGTAGGCTGCAGTATATATATTTTTTACCAGTCGTTAGGAGATATTGGAATGTTGTTCAGTAAAGAAGTATACGCAACGTATATTTAAAAGTAGCCGCGTACGGGCACGGTTCGAAAAAAAGCATTTGCAATATGTATTTGTTTTTGTTACCATATGGATTTAATTAAAAGTTAAAAAAAATCCTCACGTGTAATATCTTTCTGTGTAAATATCTCATATTACAACGTGGGACACCTGCGGCCTAAAATCCGGTGCGGCCTTTACATTTAAAAAAATGATTTTATTTCTAAAATTAGTGCCAGCGGCTAAAAATCAGGTGCGCTCTGTAGTCCGGAATCTACGGTAATCATCTATTTCCATTATATTTGTTCAGTGAATTTTCCAGCAATTACGATACGGTTACTTATGTATTTTTCTGGAAGCTTCTCAGTTTTCTGTAGCAGGTGTCACACCACTCGAATCTGGCTGTTACTTGTTATCACCAGAATTATCGTTATCTCCAGTTTGAGTATGAGATGACGAGCCGGCTTAGGTCGCTGCTGCACAAGGTTTAATTGTCTCTGAGCTGAACTAAGGAGGTGGTCGACTTCTCCTTGGTGTCCAACAGCATTAGCAGACCTCTAATTCATCGTCAGCCTTGCAACAACTGACTGAGACCTAACCAGGACAAAGTAACTATTTACTGTGGCTGCAGCAGTTCATCGGAGACTGGTGTCCTATACCCAGCCTCATCTCAGCATCAAGGTAGGATAGCAGATCTCGGGCTCTGTTTTCTTGATGATTACAATTCCAATCATCAGGAAGAAATTCACTGAGATCAAAGGGATCAATTTCATTGTCATCGGCATCAACTATCCTGAACATTCAGTACACTCCACTCCACTCTTAGTGCACTATGTGTGATCTATGAAATAGATGGTGGCAACTTGCAAAGGTTCCTCACAACATCTGAAATGGCATGACCTCTAACACACAGGCAAAGGATGGCAATCTCAGAGTTACCTCAGTCGCTGCATGCTGTCTCAGTGCCAAGCTACCCTGCACTGTTGTTGTATTATCAGTAAAGAAGAACTCAAATTATGGCCCAATGACTGTGTCCTCAGTGCAAGAAGATGGCTGCTCATCACCTTGAAGTTTGCAGTGGCCAGCAGAAGATCCTCATCACCTTTTGAAGGCTGATTACTAAATGTGGAGTTGGCCACATCCATGAATGAATGAAAATGAAGAACAATCTGACTAACATAGTCGCACAATGGTCCTATGACCTTCTCTTTTTCTTTATGCAATTGTTTCAATTCTGATCCAACCAAATCAGCATAACAAAACTGCTCATGGAACTTGATGTTTATTTTATCATTTTTTGGGATTTGGTCGCTGCCAGCAAGGTCCAGGATTTAAACCTAGTTTTGATGAAGATCTAGCAATGTATTTCTAAGTCAGAATAATAAGTGACCTGGATAAGGAGTGCATGGTGGTGATTTTTGGGGGTTTAGGAGGTGCTGTCTGAGAAGCCTACAGTGTATTTTATAGATGCCATACACTATAATTATGGTGTGCTGGTGGTGGAGGGTGTTCAGGGTGTCACATAGGCCCTAACTGAGTGAGCTGTTTTGTCCTGACTAGTGTTGAACATCTTCAAAATGCTGGTGGAACGCAGCAGGCCAGGCAACATCTATAGGAAGCAGCACAGTCGATGTTTCGGGCTGAGACCCTTTGGCCCGAAATGTCGACTGTGCTTCTTCCTATAGATGCTGCCTGGCCTGCTGTGTTCCACCAGCATTTTGTGTGTGTTGCTTGAACTTCCAGCATCTGCAGATTTCCTTGTGTTTGCATGTTGACCGTTTTAGCATTACTGTTATCCAGTAAAACAAGGCAAGTAAAACATATTCCATCACACTCCTGGCTTGTGCCTTGTAGATGTTGGGAAGGTCTTGGTGTGCCAGGAGGTGAGGCACTGTGGGATACCCAGGCAATTACCTCCCCATGTAGCAGTGGTGTTGAGTTTGTGGTCATTGGTGACCGCCGGGATATTGAAGGTGGAGGTGGGGCGTGCTTGGCAATAGTAATTCCTAATCCACTGCAAATCAGAACGCAGAGCGATGATGGATGTATGAGCTTGCTGTGAGGCAGGACATGGGCAGCCCAGTTTTGAACTACGCTACCTTAAGTTTAAGGATAGTGAAGTTTAGGTGGGTGGCCAACAATGGGCAAGCCTTGAGACAGTGAAGACATAATGAGGATCCATTTCTTGATGACAGATGAGCTGAGGCATTCTCGGGTAATGGAAGCAAACAGTCTGAATAATAGTGTATCAATGTCAAATATGAGAAGAATGTGAAAGGACCTACATCGTTGCAGGGAGACAGATTTCACTAGACTTCACCATATTCCAACTTATTCTCTCATCTGTCACATACCGAGTTGTCAAATAACTTTTAAATGCTTTCATATGGTGAACTAATTTCATTCTGCTATTTTCCCAGGGTTCTAAATGTAGTGAAACTGAATATTCATGGAATGCTAGTACTGGAGGCTGTCACTCAGTGCCAACTCCCTGAGAGAGCAGTGCTGCTCCTAATCTGCTCTTCCAGCCCTTTCTTTTAAGTCCTGATCCAATCATGCTCATAAAGCCCGTCTTCATCAAGTTGTTCCACCCACAACATGAAAAGAAACATTTTCTCGTGTCACCTCTCATTCTTTTGACAACAAGCACCCTCTGATTTTAGGATGTTCTATGTGAGCTTCTCTGTAACATCATTTTCTGAACTTCACTATAGTCCGAACATGTCTATCACAACTCCTCACAGCCTCCGTGCACCAAGGGGAACAAACCCCAATTTCAAAAATCTTGCACAAAATGGTTAACTCCCTCATCTTTGAAATCATCCACCCTCTCCAATTCCTTCACATTCTTCTTCAAGTGTGTTGAGCATAATTGAAATCCATAGTCCAGTTAGGAACAGTTTTGTATCTTGGGTGCTGGCAGTGTTTGATCAATATACACTCGGGGTCCACTTTATTAGGTACCTCGTGCACCTAATGAAGTGGCCATTGGTGTATGTTTGTGGTATTTTGCTGCAGTGGCCCATCCACTTCATGTGTTGTATGTTCAGAGATGCTCTTCCTCACACCACTGTTATAACACACGGTTATTTGAGGCACCATCACCTTCCTGTCTGGCCATTCTCCTCTGACCTGTCTCAATAATAAGGTGTTTTTGCCCACAGAACTGCCACTCACTGGATTTTTGTTTTCTTTTATGCACCATTCTCTATAAACTCTAGAGGCTGTTGTGCGTGAAAATCCCAGAAGATCAGCAACTTCCGAATTACTGAACTTACCCTGTCTGGCACCAACACCCATTCCACGGCCAAAGTCACTGAGTTCACATTTCTTCCCCATTCTGATGTTTGGTCTGAACAACAACAGAACCTCTTGACCATGTCTGCATGCGCTTATACATTGAGTTGCTGCCACATGATTGGCTGATTAGATATGTTATTAATAAGCAGGCGTACCTAATAAAGTGGCCACTGAGTGTATAAGTGTGCACTGTAATCACTTTATCAAACTGCCTTATCACTATCAGACAATCACACACCTCTATACTTGCATGGCTGTAGCCCTTATTTAGAACTGTACCTTCTAAAGAGAATAATGAAATCTAATTATCGCCCGATTGCCTCTGCTTTATGGAGGAGAAGCTAATAAAGATGGCGCCAGATCTGCAAAAGCCACTGTTGTCATGGTCAAGGTCTCTTTGGGGGGGCTTCTGCTGTTGCTTGCATGGTGGGGGGGGGGGGTCGGTGCTTCTGTTGGCACGGGTGGGGGAGGGGAGGGTAATAGTTTTGTTGCCGCTTATACACTGCAAGGGGGAGAGGGAGGGGGGGCTTTGGGGTTCCGACATTTCTATCATTCGTTCTATGGGGTTTCTTGTGTTGTGGATGTCTGTGACGAGTAAGAATTTCAGGTTGTACACTGTATACATTCTCTGATATTAAATTGAACCATTTGAACCTTTATCCACCCACCAAGATCTATCACTTTATCCTTTTCTATATTAAATTTAATCTAATTTAGTGTATCTTGTTCACTGCACCATGACATTCTCAAATTCTGAAGTTGTTCCTTGTACATCAAGATCTACAATATATCAGGAAAGACAATGACCCCAAGATCAATCCCCTTGGAGTATAATACTGTCTACCTTCCTCTTGTCTGAAACCAAATCATTCACTATGACTGCCTGTTGTTGCTTACCATTAATCAGATACTTGTTGTCACTGCCCTTTTAATCCAAGGGTTTGAATTCTGCTGATAACGTTACGTGGCACTTTGTGAAATCCCTTTTGGAAGTCTACTCATTTCATATTATCCTCTTCATTACTCTATGTTCATCTCAAAGAACCCAATAAGGCTAATTAAATATGATTTGTCTTTTACAAATCTTGCTGTCTTCCTTATTGTTATTAAAATTATCTCCACTACAGTCATGATGTAACCTTGTAAGCCATGATGTAAGATGGCTCAGCCACATGAATGGCTCAATGGCACAGCTGGCAGAGCTGCTGCTTCTCATCTCCGATGACCCAGGTTCGATCCTAACAGTGGCTGCTGATGGTGTGGAACAAACTTCATGACCTATATGAGTGATAACGAACCTGATTCTGATCTGGGTCCCTATTATTGGCTGAGAGTGGGACGGGAGCAGGGAGAGGGGAATCATGGTTGGGAAAAGAGGAAGGGAGAGGGGAGGGAGCAGGAAGCACCAGGGAGACATTCTGTAATGATCAATAATCTAATATCTTGGAATCAAACAACTTTGCCTGGGTGTGTCTGAACCCGCATCACCCCTGCCGCTAACACTTCTTTGCCAGATCTCCCACACCCCTCCTGCAGTGCTCCACCCTTGCTATTCCCAACATCCTTTGCACCCACCAGATTTACAAACTCGCTCTCCACTTCACTTTCACAAATACAATACTGTGCAAAAGTCTTGGGCACCCCAGCTATATATATATAAAATGTGCCTAAGACTTTTGCACAATGCTATTTTCTTAATTGGCCGTTATACTTTTCAACTGGTGTGTTGGTGGAGATAAATAAAATGGGATAATGTAGGATAGTAGAAACAGATGGATTTGTGTGTTGAAGGACCTGTTCCTGATTCTTGAGACTCAAATGACATTGTCTAATTTCTCCGGGATCGGTGTGTCAGCATCTGCACCACCCAGTCTCAAGATCTAGGTGCAATACTAGCTCGTGAGCATAATCCAAAATATGCACACAATAGCAAAAAGTGCATCCAATTTCAAGTACCAACTGCAATCTCAGATTCAAACATGACACTAGTTAGCGAGAATAAACCTAAAGTAATCATAGCACAAGAGGAATTTTTAAAAAGAACTCCTTATTGAAGGAGGACTGAATTCAGTGGGATGGCAAGAAAAGTGGAAACAAATACAGCAGATTCCAGTTAATTGGGACATATTGGGACCAGTATATTTTGGCTCATTCGAGCGGCTGCTCAAATTAGCTGAAGTTTCATGAAATTAAAAAGGTAAAAAAGACAAACTGAGTAACAAATTATTCATTTAAATGAAATACAGAACAAATTAGGACACTACCAATAGTGCTACAGTACTATAAAACTGTGTATTAGTTCCTAATAGTTATCAGCAGAGGAATTCATCCTGTGTATGCACTGAACAAAATCAGAAAGGACACCTAGTGCAGATAATGAATTGCCTTTAATGCTATCAATGATGGCATCCTCCAAATCTCAATTCCCATTGTAACATGCAAGATGATTGTTGATACTTTCAAATTGTTCATTGTTCCTAACTTGTTGAAGTAGTGAAATTGTTTCATTTTCACTCCCGATCATTTCTGGCATCTCCGAGTCTGAATACTTGAAACCGCCGTGAGCAAAACAGTTCCAAATTGCCTTACTGCTTATTTCTTGCTAACTATCAGTGACAAGAATCACTGCTTTTTGAACGCAAACACATGCAACTGATGGCATCTAAAAGCTCTAACCATGCTGTAGTGTAAAACAGCCATACAAGTGGGCAAGACTGACAGTAATTAGAACCAGTATGCCAATAGTTTCCTACCACTATTAAGCGGCGTAAAGTTTACCAAGTAAATGAAAGGAATCCTGACAATTTTCTTGATTAGTTTTTGTTCTTTAAGAGATGTTCCAAATAAGTGACTGCCCAATTAACTGATGGCTCAATTAACCGGAATCCACTGTATTGATAAGGTAAAACTATTACTGTGTAATAGGTGAATTGTAAAAAGAGATGGTTCAGGTATAGGTAAAAGAATCAAAACCAGGGCTCCCTGGGTAATAAAAGAGATAATTAATACAGGATTGTATGAATTACAATAGATGAATAAGTCAAATGAGAACTGGAGTGAATATGGGAAGCCAAGAGAAGAAAAATGGAAAATAAGACAGAGAGACTCAGAGAATGGAAATGAAAGTATAAAAGGGAACTCCAAATACTCCTCAAACCTTCTAGGTAATAACCCGAGCAACAAGGGATGAAAACAAAATAATTGATACAGAGCCTCATAGACACTGCTGGTATAGAAAGTGAGCGCTTTGTATTACTCTTCGTCATGGAGGAAGGTGCTGTAAGAGTCTCAGCAGAAGGGGAGGCAGTAGGGAGAACAGTGGAAAGTCTACCAACAGAGAGATTACAAGAATTGTAAGAGTGACAAGTATAAAAGTGACAAGTTGGCAGATATCAAAAGGGAGTTTTGCTTGACCAACATTATGGATTTTTTTTGCAGAGTAGATAATGGCATTGCAGTAGATAGAATTTATCTATTTTTAAAAGGTCTTTGATGTGATAATTTGGAAAGAATACATCAGAGAATGTGAATTAATGATATAGATAGCAGAATTGATTGCTGGTCGACTCCAAGGCAGAAAACAGAGTTCAGGGGGAAGGATAAGGGTAGGGGTGGTCAACACAATTTCAGTACTAGGATCATTACTCATAATGTACAAAGACAGTATAGACTTTTGAATCTAAGCCTCCCTAGCCCTCTGCGATAGAGAATTCAAGTGTTCACAAATCTGATATTTCTTCTCATTTCTATCCTAAAAGGCTGACTTTCACCCCTGCCAAGGGAAACACTAAGTCCACATTTACTTACACAAGTCCCTTAAGATTCTTGTGCACTTCAGTGGGATCTCCTGTTGTTCTAAATGGGTCCAATTGTCCAGTTTGCTTAATTTCTCCTCATAGGACCAAGCAGTCCATCCTAGAAATTGAACTGGTGGACCTTTTCTGTACACCTCTTATTGTAAGTGTATCCATTTTATTTAGGGAGATTGGTCTTTACACAATATTTCAGATGCAGTCTCATCTGGTTTGAGAGCATGTCTTACGAGGGTAGGTTGAGAAAGCCAGGGCTATTTCTTCAGTCCTTTGGACTGAAGAAAGATGAGCGATGACTTGATAGAGGTGGAAAAGATGATAAGAAGCATTGATAGAGTGGGTAGTCAGATACTTTCGCCCAGGGTGAAAATGGCTAATATGAGAGAACATAATTTTAAGGTGATTGATGGAAGTTATAGAGATGTCAGAGGCATGTTTTTTTTTAATCCTGAGCATGGTAGGTACATGGAACGCACTGACAGGTGTGGTGGTAGAGGCAAATACATCAGGGACATTTAAGAAACTCTTAGACAGGCACATGGATGAACGAAAGTTGGAGGGTTATATGGGAGGGAAGGGTTAGATTGGTCTTAGAGTAGGATAAAAGTTCAGCACAACATCATGGGTTGAAATGCTTGTACTGTTCTATGTTCTAAGGACATCCAGATCCCTCAGGACACCAGCACCTAACGATCCATCACCATTTCGGAAAGTAACAGCCTTCTCTTTCTCTACCAATGAGGATGGCCTCACTTTCTTTCTGCATTAGACTCCACCTTCCATGCCCTTGCCTGTTTTCTCACCCTGCCCGTATTCTCCGTGCCCCCCGCACAGTCCCCGCTGCTGCCTGGCTTTGTGTGACAGACAACTTAATTTTTGCAGGGAAGGTAATCGGTGAAACAGCTGAAAATGATTTGCCAAAATGTAAGAATAATTTCAGATGAAGCGGGTGTAGTGGTTTATTCGCACATAAAGTAACTCAGAAGCCAAGACAATAAATTTAATCCCAGTAAGGCAACTGTGCAATATTAGTGCATTAGAGAAATAAGCTGGAGCCAGGTATGGTGACCCTGAAGCCAGTGAACGGGAATTCAGCTTTCTCTCTCCCAACTTGTACTGACATTGTTATGTTTATTTTGTAGTGTATATAATTTATGTTTGCAATGTACTATGTTGCTGCTGTAAGCTTATTTTCATGGATATGTATTCCTGTGACAATAATCTTAAATGGAAAAGGAAGCTTGGTGTATTTTGACTAAAGACCCCAACAATCTGGTTAACTCTCTGAAATGGCTCAGCAAGGCATTTAATTGGAAAATAAGAAAAGGAAAAGGACTGATGGGATGGATCTGATGGGATAACTGGTTTCTTCCTGTGTCATGACATATTCAAATAGATCAGCCAGGTAAGTGTCATAGCCAGAATAATGCAGTAGGAAATCCCCCTCCTCGTGCTCCCAAGTTTGTTTGCCACTACAGAATTGTCTAGTTAAGTGCAGTACACACACAAAATGCTGGAGGAATTCAGCAGGTCAGGCAGCATCTAGGAAGAGTACAGTCAACGTTTCTGGTCAAAACCCTTTGAGTCCTGCCAAAGGTTTTCGGCCCAAAACGTCGACTGTAATCTTTTCCTAGATGCTGCCCAGGCCGGGCATTCTGGAGTTCCTCCAGCATTCTGTATGTGTTGCTCGGATTTCCAGCATCTGCAGATTTTCTCTTGTTTGTGATTGGATAAGTGCAGTTCTAACTTCCAAGAGCCTCAGCATCATCCAGGGAAAGCAGCCAATTGACTGGCTCCCATCACCATCTCTCACTCCCGAGTGTTCATTCCCTCCACAACTGTGCACAGTGGCACGTGGCCTAGTGGATAAGGTCTAGTGATCTAAAGGTCACTGGTTCGAGCCTCAGCTGAGGCAGAGTGTTGTGTCCTTGAGCAAGGCACTTAACAACACATTGCTCTGCAATGACACCAGCGCCAAGCTGCATGGGTCCTAGTGCCCTTCCCTTGGACAACATCGGTGGCGTGGAGAGGGGAAGGCCTGCAGCTTGGGCAACTGCCGGTCTCCCATACAAGCCTTCCAAGGCGCAAATTCATGGTCTCTCGAGACCAACGGATGCCTATATAACCACCCACAAAATGCACAACATTCACCCCCCCCCCCACACACAGACTGATCTGACAGCACCTCCCAAATTTGTGCCCTCAACCATTAAGGAGGATAGGATCCATCACCCACAGGTCCCCCTCCAAATTATTCACCATTCTAATTTGGAAATCTATTTTTGAACCTTTATTGTTCCTGGACTTTCTCTCCAACAACAGAGTGGGTGCATCTTCCCCAGAATAAATGCAATGGTTTAAGAAGGTGGGGTGGAGACACATCTCTATCAAAGGAGGTGTAAGGTGCTCCTTCCCTCCAGTACCCTTGGGCAAGGTGTAGCACCTGCTTAGACCCCCACCCTCCAATCAGGGTCACATGAAGCCACGGTGCTGGATGGTTGTATGAGCAACTGATGCACATCACAAGTCCTGGTTGTGTGACCACAGATGCCAGGTAGACAATCTCTGAAGAGTATTGACAATGGCTGGGATCACCCGTCCTGTAAAGATACCGCCCAGAAGTGGAAAGTGCCCCAGTAGAAAAATAGGCCAAGGATACTCATGGTTATGGACAAATAGAAGGCAGCTCATCACCATCTTTTCAAGAGCAATTAGGGATGGGCAATAAATGCTGGCTTTGTTAGTCAAGATGAGATGGTAGACATTAAATAGGAACCTAGGGATCAAAGTTTTCACTCAGAGGTTGATCAGTATGTGGAACGAGAGGAAATAGGAAACATTAACAACATTTAAAAGGTACTTGGATAGGTAGGAAAGGTTTAGAAGGATACAGGCCAAATGCAGGCAAATGGGACTAGCTTAGATGGCATGGAATCTTGTTTGGCATGGACCAGTTGGACCTAAGGGCCTGTTTCCATGCTTCAGAACTCTATGACCAGCTACAGAATAGATACAACAGGCACAATCACGCATTAGCATTAATACAAATTCTGGATGCATTCCCAAATGCTGAGAAAATGGTCCAAAAATCAGGTACAATCCCAGTGAGATGATATAAACTTCCAGCTTGGGTATAGACTGGAACACTGAGAAGCAAGTATAATTGAAAAAGCGGGGTGAAACCCCTAGTCAGGAAGTACTGGAAACAATTGCAACTACTGGATACGTTCTTCACCAATATGAATTAGCACAGAATCTCACATAATGGTCCACATGCAGCATGCTACCACCCACACTGGACCCCGTACATTTCCCTTACATACACAACCGGTTGACAGACGACGCAATAGCCACTGCTCTACATACCATCCTTACACATCTGGAGAAGAAGGATGCTTATATGAGAATGCTGTTCTTGGACTACAGTTCATAATTCCCTCCAGGCTCAACAGGAAGCTCAGAGACCTCAGCCTTCACCCTGCCTTGTGCAGCTGGATCCTGGACTTCCTGTCAGATCGCCAGCAGGTGGTAAGAGTGGGCTCCCTCGCCTCTGCCCCTCTGACTTTCAACACAGCAGCCCCTCAGGGCTGTGTCCTAAGCCCCCTTCTTTACTCTCTGTATACCTATGGCTGTCTCGCCACCCACAGCTCCAATCTGCTGGTGGCACTACACTGATTGGCCTAATCTCAAATAATAATGAGACAGTCTATGGAGAAGAAGTCATCACCCTGACACAGTGGTGTCAAGAAAACAACGTTCTTCCTCAACGTCACAAGAACAAAGGAGCTGGTTGTGGATTACAGGAGGAATGGAGACAGGCTAACCCCTATTGACATCAATGGATCTGGGATTGAGAATGTGAACAGCTTTAAGTTCCTCAGCAAACATATCACTGAGGACCTCACGTGGTCTGTACACACCAGCTGTGTGGTGAAAATGGCACAACAGCGCCTCTTTCACCTCAAGACAGTTGAGGAAGTTTGGTCTGGGCCCCCAAATCCTAAGAACTTTCTACAGGGGCACAATTGAGAGCATCCGGACTGGCTGCATCACTGCCTGGTATGGGAACTGTACCTCCCTCAACCACAGGACTCTGCAGAGAGTGGTGCAGACAGCCCAGCGCATCTGTAGATGTGAATTTCCCACTATTCAGGACATTTGCAAAGACAGGTGTGTAAAAAGGATCATTGGGGACCCGAGTCACCCCAACTACAAACTGTTCCAGTTGCTACCATCTGGGAAACGATACCACAAAAGCCAGGACCAACAGGCTCCGGGACAGCTTCTTCCACCAGGCCATCAGACTGCTTAACTCATGCTGACACAACTGTATTTCTATGTTATACTGACTATCCTGTTGTATATATGATTTATTATAAATTACTATAATTTGCACATTGCACATTTAGATGGAGAGGTAATGAATAGATTTTTACTCCTCATGTATATGAAGGATGTAAGTAATAATGTCAATTCAATTCAAATCTCAGAGGACTGGGATCATTCTAAATCCTACATGTGACTGCAGTTTTAGAAGGGGATAAATTCCCAGTCAAGGAGCAGTCTCAGATAATGGAAGAAATAAAACCAAGTGATAAAATCCTAGGAAATGAAAGCAATTCCAGAGTAAAGGATAAAAATCCCAAACACTGTGTAAAATCCCAGGTAAGGTATTGAATCCAAATTGTGAATACAATCTTGGACTCAAGATAAAATCCCAGGAACTATTGCAACCACAGGAAATGGATAAAGGTCCTCATTGAGAATGTGATCCTGGTGACGTATAAAGCTCCAGGTAGTCACTGCAATCTCCAGCAGGGAAAACAATCCCAGACAGTGAGCACAATTCCAGATAAGAGATGAAAACTCAGGTAGTAGGAACAACGCGTAAATAAAATCTAATGGATTTGATTAAAATAATCCCAGTTTAAAGAATAAAACTCAGGTACATATTACAATCCCAGATAATACATAAAATTCCAGATGGTGACTACAATTTAAATGAAAGGATAGAATTCTAAGATAATGAAAAAATAGATTACCATCCCTATTAATGGATAAAATCAGACAAGAGCAAGTGCATGTAAGGGACAAATTTGCAGCTATTAACAGCAATTCCAAATTTTAAAAAAACACTAGGCCATCTTCCAGCCGAGTATCATTTTCCTGTACTGACTATATATCTTTTGAAACCGTGGCAAAGTTTCCACAGCCACCTGGGGTAGAAAATTCACCACCCTTCTGAGTGAACTCATTTCTCCTCCAGATGGGCTTTATTTCATGTCTGTGTCTCCTAATTCTGGACTCCTTGTCCGGGGAAGCATCTTACCGCATACCTACTATGTCAGGCCTTGTGAAAACAGTTTTACATATATTAAGGAAGGAGACTAAAACAGTACACAATGAGCTAGTTGTGGTGTCACCAATGCTCGTACCAATTACAGTAAGAATTTGTTTACTCTTTGTCTTCAAATCATCTTGCAATGAAGACCAACATATCAATTTGCCATTCTAAAGTGTGTGTTGTCATTCTAATTGCCTGCTTCACCTACAGTTAGCTTGTCTAGAAGGACATCCAGGTCTCTATTAACGCAAACATTTTCCAAACTGTCACCATGTAAAAAAAAATGGCACTTCTGATTCTTCTACCGAGTGGACAAGCTCACATTTTCCCATGATTAGGCTAGGGTAAATCGGGGTTTGCTGGGCTGCAGGGCTCAAAGGGCCAGAAGGGCCTACTTCATTTACTATCTCAATAGATAAACAAATACTCCACATTGTTAACACAGCCCAGTCTATCACAAAGGCCAGCCTCCCATACGTTAACTCTGTATACATTTCCCATGCCTCTAAGCAGCTAATATAACCAAAGATCCTTCCCAACTCAGTCATTCTCTCTTCTCCTCCATTCCATTGAGCAGAAGAAGCAAAAACTTGGAAGTATGTACCACCAGATTCAATTCTATTCCACTGTTAAACGACTCTTTAGCAGGCCTCTAGTACAATAAAGAAGAACTCTTGATTTCCCAACTCTTGACCCATGCATCTTATTTGTCTACTTGCACTGCACTTTTTTAGTAACTAAATGTAACAGTTCTATTCCACGTTCTATTAATGTTTGGAATGATCTGTCTTGATGGCATGCAAATTAATTTTTAATGATACATGTGGCAATAGTAAACCAATTACCAATGAATGAATTCTGTGCAATAAAATTGGAATATTACATTTGGCTCCCTCAGTCAAATTATTTTTATATATAGTGCATAATTGGGCTGCATTCATGAATTCTTGTAGTGACAGTCCACCATTCAGAGAGGATTGTTACTTTCTGTTTATTTCTATTCTCCATTGTCAATTTTGGTAGGATGGAGATCTATCTCTACCAAAAGGAGGTTTAAGGCACTCCTTCCCTTCGCTGTGCACCTCACCACACCTGTGAACCTGACAATGAACTCAACTTGATCTGTTATAGGAGGGCACCGAGAAAAAAGATCAAGATAATTGAGCAAAGTCAGCATGGTTTTGCGCAAGGAAAATTGCTTGACCAATGTACTGGAGACTTTGAAGAGACATGTTCTCTGGATAAAGAAGAACCAATGAATGTTGTTAGACTTCCACAAGGCATTCGTTAAGGTCCACGTCAAAAATTATAGTCAAAATGAAATCTGGTGGCAGATGAGGTAACCTATTGTTGAAGACTGGCTGACTAACAGGAAACATGGTAGTCACAAGTGATGTCTTTCTATAGTCGGCAGGATGTGACAAGTAGCATGCTATGGGGATAGGAGAACATCAGAACACAAGAAATAGGAGCAGGAGTAGGCCATCTGACCCATCGAACCTGCTCCACATTCAATAAGATCATGGCTGATCTGGCCATGGACTCATCTCCACTTACCAGCCATTTCCCCATAACCCTATTAAGCAAAAATCTATCCAACCTTTCTTTAAATATATTTACTGTGCTGAGGTCTCCAACTTTTTTACATATTATCTAAAAGACATGGATGAAGGGATGAAAGGTATGGTTGTTAAGCCTGGCGATAACACAAAATAAGGTAGGGAAATAATTTGTGATGAGGATATAAGGAAGCATCAACGGGATATAGATAGGTTAAATGTGAGGGCAAAGATCTGGCAAATGGAGAATAAAGTGGGAAAATGGTAAAATTGTACATAATAGCATATTCTATATTGTCTTTATTGATCACTATCTGCTAATGTCAAATATGCACCCAGCTCCTAAGCCTACTGCTTTTTTATGAACTTTTGCTTATATTTAACAGAAGTCTATAATTTCTCCTGTAATTCATTGCTATAACATTTTTCCTTGTGTGTCTTTATGGCATTAAAATATACAGTATATTTGCTGAAAATCAGTTTAATGTGAATCACTGCCCTTTTACTATAGTGACTTAATGTGATTTCCAACCTGTCCTCATACCTTAATAATATCCTTTGTTTTGATAGGACAGCTTGGATTTATTTTCAGCCAAGCAATTTTTGAAATTTAATGCAAGTTTATCTTCCCTGAGGACCCTGTCCAACAGGGTTACTAAATCAGGCATTTCTTATTTCAGAGTGTAAGGTCTAACCAGCCTGTTCCTTATCCAAAATACTAATTACTTTAAGACTTAGAGGGTCAAGCAGCAGCTGTGGAGGCAAATGGATGGCTGATGCTAGAGCATCAAGACCTTGTATGGGTCCATTGACCGATCTCCTTGACCTCTGAAGCAGAGTACTTCAGATATTCATTACAATCTGTCAGAACCTTCGATGGAAAGTGACTGCCCTGCCCCCATCACGTATCCTGTAACTGTGGAAAATATACAAACAGAAAATATAAACCAATGGAAGTAAAATAAAATCTCAGGGCAGTGTGCAATCTCAGATGTTGGATAAAATACAGGACGGTGAATACAGTTCCCAGCATCTGGTAGTGTCCTAGTTAGTGAAGGTAATTGTGGAATAAACTTGCAAAAAGCAAATAAAATCCCCCAAAAATTCCAGTGTAAGAATGGAATCCATTTGGGTTGTGTGGTCAGCGTAATTGCAGACAGTGAAAATGACCGGCAGGGATTTTAACATCAAATAAACTAAATGGAATCGAAAGATTCCCCAGATGATTTATATAATCAGAGGTGTAGATGACTATTACGTACGTAATGGTATGGAAGAATGTTGTACGTGGAATGGGAACGAGTGAGGCCCCCGGCAGGGGATGAACACGAAGCAATGAGTGCAGTCCCGGGTCATGGGGTAAACACGAAGTAACGGGTTCAGTCCCCGGTCAGGGGTAAACATCAGGAACAAGTTCAGTCCTGGGTCGGGGTAAACATCAGGAACAAGTTCACTCCCTGGTCAGGGGTAAACATCAGGAACGAGTTCAGTCCCTGGTCAGGGGTAAACATCAGGAACGAGTTCAGTCCCTGGTCAGGGGTAAACATCAGGAACGAGTTCAGTCCCGGGTCAGGGGTAAACATCAGGAACGAGTTCAGTCCCGGGTCAAGGGTAAACATCAGGAACGAGTTCAGTCCCGGGTCAGAGGTAAACATCAGGAACAAGTTCAGTCCCTGGTCAGGGGTAAACACCAGGAACGAGTTCAGTCCCTGGTCAGGGGTAAACATCAGGAACGAGTTCAGTCCCGGGTCAGAGGTAAACATCAGGAACAAGTTCAGTCCCGGGTCAGAGGTAAACATCAGGAACAAGTTCAGTCCCTGGTCAGGGGTAAACATCAGGAACAAGTTCAGTCCCAGGTCAGGGGTAAACAGAAGGAACGAGTTCAGTCCCGGGTCAGGGGTAAACAGAAGGAACGAGTTCAGTCCCGGGTCAGGGGTAAACATCAGGAACGAGTTCAGTCCCTGGTCAGAGGTAAACACCAGGAACGAGTTCAGTCCCGGGTCAGGGGTAAACATCAGGAACAAGTTCAGTCCCGGGTCAGGGGTAAACATCAGGAACGAGTTCAGTCCCGGTTCAGGGGTAAACACCAGGAACGAGTTCAGTCCCGGGTCAGAGGTAAACACCAGGAACGAGTTCAGTCCCGGTTCAGGGGTAAACACCAGGAACGAGTTCAGTCCCGGGTCAGAGGTAAACACCAGGAACAAGTTCAGTCCCGGTTCAGGGGTAAACACCAGGAACGAGTGGAATCCCGGGTCAGGGGTAAACACCAGGAACGAGTTCAGTCCCGGGTCAAGGGTAAAAACACCAGGAACAAGTTCAGTCCCGGGTCAGGGGTAAACACCAGGAACGAGTTCAGTCCCGGGTCAGGGGTAAACACCAGGAACGAGTTCAGTCCCGGGTCAGGGGTAAACACCAGGAACAAGTTCAGTCCCGGGTCAGAGGTAAACATCAGGAACAAGTTCAGTCCCTGGTCAGGGGTAAACATCAGGAACAAGTTCAGTCCCAGGTCAGGGGTAAACAGAAGGAACGAGTTCAGTCCCGGGTCAGGGGTAAACAGAAGGAACGAGTTCAGTCCCGGGTCAGGGGTAAACATCAGGAACGAGTTCAGTCCCTGGTCAGAGGTAAACACCAGGAACGAGTTCAGTCCCGGGTCAGGGGTAAACATCAGGAACAAGTTCAGTCCCGGGTCAGGGGTAAACATCAGGAACGAGTTCAGTCCCGGTTCAGGGGTAAACACCAGGAACGAGTTCAGTCCCGGGTCAGAGGTAAACACCAGGAACGAGTTCAGTCCCGGTTCAGGGGTAAACACCAGGAACGAGTTCAGTCCCGGGTCAGAGGTAAACACCAGGAACAAGTTCAGTCCCGGTTCAGGGGTAAACACCAGGAACGAGTGGAATCCCGGGTCAAGGGTAAAAACACCAGGAACAAGTTCAGTCCCGGGTCAGGGGTAAACACCAGGAACGAGTTCAGTCCCGGGTCAGGGGTAAACACCAGGAACGAGTTCAGTCCCGGGTCAGGGGTAAACACCAGGAACGAGTTCAGTCCCGGGTCAGCGGTAAACACCAGGAACGAGTTCAGTCCCGGGTCAGGGGTAAACACCAGGAACGAGTTCAGTCCCGGTTCAGGGGTAAACAGAAGGAACGAGTTCAGTCCCGGGTCAGAGGTAAACACCAGAAACGAGTTCAGTCCCGGGTCAGAGGTAAACATCAGAAACAAGTTCAGTCCCGGGTCAGAGGTAAACACCAGAAACAAGTTCAGTCCCGGGTCAGAGGTAAACACCAGGAACGAGTTCAGTCCCGGGTCAGAGGTAAACACCAGGAACGAGTTCAGTCCCGGGTCAGAGGTAAACACCAGGAACGAGTTCAGTCCCGGGTCATGGGTAAAAACACCAGGAATAAATTCAGTCCCGGGTCAGGGGTAAACACCAGGAACGAGTTCAGTCCCGGGACAGGGGTAAACACCAGGAACGAGTTCAGTCCCGGGACAGGCTTAAATATCAGGGAATATGTACAAACCGGGTAAGACATCAAAGGTGTCAAGGGCCATCAGAGTTGCAGGCAAACATTCCAGTGCATTAATACAATTCTAGGTTTGGGAAAACAGCGGTAGGGTTCACTGCATCATAAGACCCAATGCAGCCAGCGCAATCTTGGGTAAAATTCCAACGCGTTGTGGAGCAGAAACGTGTGATCTGATTTCTGGATGACCTCATTGCTTGCTCTTGCAGATATCCCCGAGCAGGCGTCACTGGCGGGCTAATGTCTTCGGGATGCACTGTGATGGAAGCAGCTGGTGGCGGCAGTTAGAAGTCCCGGTACATTAGCCGCTCCATTAGTTCACACGAGAGGCCCCTGCATCAAACTGCGGCGGGGGGCACATTGCGGTGTTCGTGTACAGTACACCCCCAGCCAGTGAACGGTGCGGGGCCAACCGGGCTTCTCTCTCCCTCGCTCACCCAGGTGCTCTCTCACCGGCTCTTGTCTCGTACCACCCGCTCGTGTTCCACGGCAATTCCAGCAAAGCACAGCCCGCTTTCTTAGCTCCATCGCATTCCCCGCCGGTGCCGCCCTGTTTCCCCGAGAGGCAGGAAACTGTGGCGTCGCCGGCAGCTCGCCGTTTAACACCCCGCCGCCAAGGGAGGACCAGATCCCCGGGCTGGGAGACACCCGGAGAGCGTGGAACTGTCTTGCTCCTTTTACTTGCTTTTGTCCTCTCTTCCCTCTCCCTCCCTCCCTCCCTCACTGGCCCCATCTCAAGATACTCCCACCAGCAATACCCCCTCCCCTCATCATACTGCTCGCGGTTCAGTCCCTCACGAAGGGTGATTCGCGCGCTCTCTCTCTACCTGCACCCCGATTTGCCCAGAGATATGAGCGTCTCCTCCCTCTACTCTCCTGAACTGTGATGCCTTTAATCCGTTTGTTAAACAGCTCCGTCTCCCTTTCTCTTGCTGTGTGTGCGTGTCTAAATGTATTTTGCTCTGCTTTCTGTCTCTCAGCCCTTCTCACTCCTTGGCACGGAGCCTATCCTCTTTCTAGGTATCCCCGCCGCTTCCTTTCTCCCCTCTCCAGAATCAAATCTCATTCTACACCCCCCCCTTCCGTTTCTGCATTCCACGTACAAATGCAGACATCTGCCATCCACCCAAATCCCGGCAACATGTTAAAGAACAAATCAACGATTGTCAGCGCTCAAAACAAATCGAACCCCAGTGAAATGAGGTATTACAGGTCAAACATGGGAGTTTCCTTTGTGCAATCTTTTGGATGCACCTGTACTTACGATGCGCTGGTTTATTGCCCATCTTCGCTCCCCAGGGCTCACTGTCTTTGGGGATTATTTGTATTCAATGATTTCCAAAATGTGCCCGTTCCAACTTTTATTTTCCCAGCCCGCCTCCACCCAGCCCACCGCCCTGCCGCCACTGCCGGCTTACCTCCTCCCGGACCTCTGCCGATGCCTCCTCTCCCGGGCCCGGGATACCGTTTTCCGTGCTCGGCACCGTTGACGTCCTCTGCGGCTGCATTTGCGCTAGATTCAAGGCCAGCCCTGGCGGGCTAAACCTTTGCTGACTGCCGCACCGACGCCGCTCTCCCTGGAGCCGCCGTTCAGCTGCATGTTGCTGGGGTTGTTTTTTGTCGGTGGGTGGGGGGGGGGGTGAAGGGGTGCTTGTCAAACGTGGGATCTCCTTTGCAGCAGCAGGTCTGCGGACAGTCCCAAGGTTTCCTTGGCGCTCCGGGGTCTTTCTCGTTCAAGCTTCACCTCCCTGGATGCAGGGTTGCGTTTAGCTCTTCATCCGCAGCTCGTCCTCCCCCTCCCCTGCCGTATACACACACACGCGCGCACACACACACACACACACACATACACACACACACACCTGGAGGTGGCTCAGCCTCCGAAGTACACACGGGAAAGAGAGAAAGCCGGGAAGTAACACCTGGGGCAGGGAGGAGGCAGAGATTGAGTGAATAGAGTAGAGAGAAGCGAGGAAAAGGAGTGATGAGAGAGAGAAAAAAAGTATTGTGGAAAGAAAATGGAATGCTGGAAAAACGAGGGAGAGAGAGGAAGGGAGAAGAGGAAGGGAGAGAAAGGAAGAAAGCAGAGGGAGGGTGAGAGGAAGAGACCGGAGATTCGGGGGGAGGGGGCGGGTGAGGGAGAGTGGTGGAGCAGGGGAGAGGTAAAGAGAGCAGAGGCAGGGTGAAAGGGTGAGAGTGCAGTGCGAAGAGGGAGAATTGGAGATTGCAGAGGAAAGGGGAGGGAGAGGGTGGGAGAGTGGAGAGGTTTAGTTTGGATCTGTTTATTATTGGCACACGTATAGTAAAAAGCTTTTGTTTTGCCATCCAGAATATCTAATTACATTGAGATAGTAAAAACTGAAGGCAGAATTTAATAAAAAAACACAAAATGCTGGCAGAACTCAGCAGGCCAGACAGCATCTATGAGAGGAGGTAGTGACGAGTTACAGTTACGGGGAAAGTGCTATGCAGGTAGATAACAAGATGCAAGGGTCATGATGAGGTTGTTTGGGAGATCAAGAGTTCATCCTTAGTCTATGGAAAGTCCATTCAGGAACTTTATAATACAGTAGCGGCATGGAAGTTGTTGAGCAGAAGACACAAAAGCTTAATACCACCAGAATCAATGGTGCCTTTTGTACCTTCTGCTCAGCAAGAGGGGGAGGAGAGAGTGATTAGGGTGGGAGGGATCCTTGATGAGGCTGGCTGACTTCCCAGAGCAGTGGGAAGTGTAGACAGAGGGGATGGTTGGTCTCTGTGATGGAATGGACTGCATTCACAATGCTCTGCAGTTTCCTGCAGACTTGAACAGAGCATTTGCCGCACCAAGCTGTAACGCATCCAGATAGGATGCCTCATGTAGCACAGCCGTAAAATATAGTGAGGGACATGCTGGATTTCCCTAGTCTTCTGAGGAAGCTGTCAAAGACAAAGTTGGGTTTAAGTAGTGCTTTTGGTTATAGTGTCTACACAGTTGGAGCAAGACAAATTCTTGATGATTTTTACACCTAGTAACTTGAAGCAATCAACCACCTCCACCTCAGTGCCCTTGTACAGATAGGGTTGTGTTTTGCATCCCATTTCCTGAAGTCAATGACCATCGTTTAGTTCACATTGAGGGGAAGGTTGTTTCTATAACACTAGGCTCTGTATCTCCTCCTTTTACTCTGCCTCGCTATTAGAAATGGGACCCACTTTGGTGATGTCGTATACAAACCCACAAATGGAGTTAGAGCAGAATTTGGTCACTCGGTCGTACGCGTACAGGGAGTATAGTAAAGGCAAAGGATGCAGCCTTACAGGACACCGGTGTTGACAGTAACTGTGGAGGAGTGTAGCTCCCTGTCCTTATTAACTACGGTCCGTCAGTCAGGAATTCAAGGACACAAGGCTCAGAGGTTCTGAGTTTGTTTGGGGTTGTGGTATTGAAGGCAGAGCTGTGACATAGTTGTTGTTATCCCGGTATTCCAGAGACGAGGGCAGGGCCAGCAAGATGGCTTGACTTTTCCCTCTCAACTGGCTTCACCTACCACCTTCCAGCTAGCCTCTTTCCCTTCCCCCCACCTTTTTATTCTGGCATCCCCCCCCTTCCTTCTCAGTCCTGAAGAAGAGTTTTGGCCCGAAATGTTGAGTGTTTACTCTTTTCCACAGATGCTGCCTGGCCTGCTGAGTTCCTCCAGCACTTTGTGTGTGTGTTGAGATGGCTTCCGCTCTGTACCCATTCCGCTGAGGAGGGAGAGAGTGCAGAGGAGCTGGAGGGAGAGAGCACAAAGGGAGGGGTTGGAATAAGAGCAAACAGAGGAAGAGGAAAAGGGAGGGGAGTGCAGAAAAAGTGGACTGGAGGGAGAGAGTGCAGTTGAAGGGGAGAGGAAGAGAATGTAATGGAAGGATGGGAGGAGTAGAGTGCAGGGGAAGGGGGAAGGTAGTGAGCACAGTAAGGAAAGAGAAGTTGAGTGCAGAGGAAGGAGGAGTGAGGTAGAGAGTGCAGAGGAAAAAGGCAGAATGTAGAGGGGGAGAGAATGCAGAAAGGGTACAGTAGAGAGTGCAGAGGATGGAGGAGACAGACAGAGGTGCAGAGAGAAAAAAGGTTATAGTTAGAGGGTAAGGGAACAGAGGAAGAAGAAGAAAGAGGCAAATGAAGCATGGAGGAAATGGTGGGCAGATGCACGTAGAAAAGGGATGAAACATGGGAGTTAGACTTAGAAAAACCCGTGGGGAAATGAGGACGGTGAATACAGAGGACAAATTAGAGCAGAAAGTGGATCACATTGAAGGAACAACTGGAGGGAGATGGGGCAACTGTAAAACAGGAAGGGGACAAAGAGGGAAATGAAGATGGAAATTAGTGTAGAGGGAGATACCGGACAGAAGAAAGGAAAAGAAGTGTAAGAGTGAAGGGGGGGGGGGGGAATTGTAGGAGGCAGTTCTTGAGAATGGAACAACAATAATGCTCGGTAATCAATAATATTGAAGGAGTTGGAGAAACTTTACAAGGATTTTGCTGGGACTGAGGACCTGAGTTATAGGGAAAAGTTGAATAGGTTAGGAATTTATGCCCTGGAGCATTGGAGAATGAGGGGAGATTTGATAGAGGTAAACAAGTGGAATGAATCAGAGAGAAACTATTACACCACAGCACAGAAAAGTCAATTCACAATAGTGTAACTAGCATTGTTGCCATCAACTGATCTGAAAAACACTAACTGATCCATACATGAATTTATTTTAGGACTTACTTGCTAAAGAGTCTTTAAATGAACCACTGTTAGAGACTATAGAAGAGTACAGCACAGGACAGGCCATTCAGCCCACAATGTTGTGCTGAACCATCTAAAAAGCAAATCAAACACACCCAAACACTATTCCCTCCTACCTACACCATGTCCAAATCCCTCTTTCTTCCTCATGTCCATGTGCCTATTCAAACATCTCTTAAAAGCCTTTAATGCCTTTAGCACTGTACCGGACAGCGCATTCCAGGCACCCACAACTCCCGAGTTAAAAAACTCACCCCTCAAATCCCCCTTGAACCTACCTCCTCTCACCTTCAATGCCCTCTGGTATTAGACATTTCAACCCTGGGAAACAGATACACTCTGTTCACTCTATCTGCACCTCTCATAATCTTATAAGTCTCTATCAGATCTCCCCTTAGCCTCCGCCACTCCAGAGAAAACATCCAGCCTTTTGTGATAGCACATGTCCTCTAAACGAGGCAGCATCCTGGTAATCCTCTTCTGCACCTTCTCCAAAGCCCCGATATCCTTCCTACAGTGAGGTGACCAGAACTGTGTGCAGTACTCTAGGTGTGGCCCAACCAGAGTTTCATAAAGTTGCAACATGACCTCCCAACTTTTTAGGATTTATTTACTAACTCATCTTTAAATGAACCACTGATGAACTGATCCTCACAGACACCACCGTGGAGGGACCAGTCATTTACCGAATCCCAAATGGATCAATGTTAGAGACCTGAACTACTTATTCACCATCAAGAGAAAATCTACAGATGCTGGAAATTTGAGCACCATGCACAAAATGCTGGAGGAACTCAGCAGGCCAGGCAGTATCTATGGAAAAAAGCACAGTCGACGTTATGAGCCAAAACCCTTTGGCAGGACATTTCACCTGTGAGTCTGTTGTGGTCATTTACAGTGTTCGGTGCTTCCGGTGTGGCCTCCTATGTATCAGTGAGACTTGACATAGATTGGGAGACTGCTTGGCCGAGCATCTACGCTCCGTCTGCCAGAATAAGTGAGATCTCCCAGCGGCCGCGCACTTTAATTCCACTTCCCATTCCCATTCTGATATGTCCATCTATGGCCTCCTCCACTGTCGTGATGAGGCCACACTTAGCTTGGGGGAACAACACCTTATGTTCCACCTGGGTAGCTTTCAACCTGAAGGCATGAACATCGATTTCTCAAACTTCAGTAATGACCCCCCCTCACCATTTACTATCCCTTTTTTCCTCTCTCACCTTATCTCCTTGCCCGCCCTCAACTCCCTTTAGTGCTCCTCCACTCCTCCACCTTTTTCTTTCTTCCATGGCCTTCTGTCTCTTTCACCAACGAACTTCCCAACTCTTCATTTCACCCCCCCCCCCATTCACCTATCACCTGGTGTTTCTCTCTCCCCTCCTCCCACCTTTCAATTCTACTCCTCATCTTTTTTCTCCAGTCCTGCGGGAGGGTTTTGGCCTGAAACGTTGACTGTGATCTTTTCCTGGATGCTGCCTGGCCTGCTGAGTTCCTCCAGCACTTTATGTGTGTTACTTATTCAGGATGGGAGTCAAAGTTAGGACTTGCTACCAGTTGATTCCCCACATGGGGTAGTCATAAAGTAATCTAGCAGGGAAAGGACCCTGCATTTGAGCTCATCCATCACAAGTACAGTATAGGCTGAGAGTCCAGTTAGCTGCTTGTCTCCACTCTGGGTGCTAGTTACTCATTAATTGGAACATGGATTGCTGATAAGTGCTGGTTACTAATGATCCTAAAAGGGATCAGTTTTGTCAAACAGGTACCCACGCTTCCTTCGTGGATCAGATTAAGCGAAATGTGATCATTAATCCACAGGATTCAGTATGGATCAGCCACCTATTGGACCTCAGCCCCGGTAGACTACTTCCATTTGTATCTGCTTTAGATTCAGTGTTGGTGCCATTGCAGATCCAAGTGGGAATTCGTTCTTTTGTGACTGATTACTAGAGGATTCACCAAAAGGATCTTAAATTCTGATAAAGGGCTTCCATCTGAGGCCTTCCCCCCCAGAATATGCCCGACTTGCTGAGTATTTCCAGCATTTTCCGTTTTAATTTGAACGCACTTCACTGCTGGCACCGTGGTTTTGAACGTGCTGGGATCGGTTAAACCAAGCTACAGTATTTATTATTTCATGCATTAAGCAGATAGGCTGGAATCACCGATTCACTGAAGTGTTCTGCTCGTTCAGCGAATATCTTGACTGTGTCTTGCAACTTTCCATCGGGAACTCGATGGAGTTACATAGTCCGATGTAACTATTAGTCTCCGCCCGAAACGTCGACTCGATTCCTTGCTATGATGCTGCCTGACCTGCTGAATTCCTCCAGCATTTTGTGTGCGTTGCTCTGGATTTCCAGCATCTGCAGAATCTCGTGTGTTTATACCGATTCCACAATTGGATATTCCGTAACCCGTCACCCTCTCGTAAATCGGCATATGATTTTGTTCGGAATGGTTTTTGTTCAGCCACACTACTGTGAAAGGGTGATGTTGAAGTGCAGCAGGTGGTCGAAAACCCCACATTGCTAACTTAATGTTCGGTTATTTGCACTTACACGGTATGCTTTATATCGACGAACAAACTGTAGCGCGTCGAGCGACATCTGCGGAGGAAAAGGATGGTTGACGTTTCGGGTCAGATCCTTTTCACCCCTCCCAAACTTACGCTCTACAATGGGTTATTTATCAGTCGGTACGTTAAACGTGACGGCGTCGCATAAACAGCGTAGTAATTCCTTCTTACAACGCCTTGGGCAGCAACCACGGACAGCTCTGTTCATAATCGACGATGTTCCCGGCCACTTTTTCTGAGTTGCGATAACGGGCGTTCAGGAAACAATTCCAGCACACGGCGTCATTGTGATGGAAACAGCACACTGAGCTCTTTCCTTCGAGCCAGCTGCGGGACAGCCCGCTAGTTAACTTTTTAAAACGATAACTTCTCACCAAGGGTTTATCTTCAACTACAACCGAAAACCTGGCCCTATAGCTGTTTACAGTATTAATGATTTAACGTTGAAAAGTTAATAGTAAATTTAGTTTTATACCTCGGGCTGTACTTCATTTCGCTAGTGAGATTCCTCATATAGAAACATTTCTTTCTTTTCCAAAGCAAGTTAACAATGATTTCTTTCACATTACTCCTCTGTGCCATTTTGTTTGGCAAACTTGGAAATCGTTCGCCTCGGCCGCGCTGTTGTAACGATTGACGGAAGTTCAGGGGACGAAGTTCCTGATGCACAGCTCGGAATAGGGTCTATGCGCGGCGCGTTCAGGGGACTGTTATTGGTGTGACGCGAAGCAGGGCGGAAGTGATTGTCGGTGCTCGTCCCGGAGGCTGATCGCACAGCGTGAGAGTGAGTGATGGTGGGGTTAGGGAGAGGGGAGGGGAAAGAATGGAGTGTAGCGGGGCAAAAGGCGGGAGGAGGGAGGGGAGACAAAGGGAAAAGCAATTGCAGTGGTTCGGTTTATTATTATCACATGCTTTGAGATACAGTGGAAAGCTTTTGACAAGAGCGCCAATGATGCTGGTTGGGGAGAGGTGAGTGAAAGTGCAGGACCTGGAGAAAGGCAAGGGAAGAGTGCTGGGATGAAAGCCAGCGCTGTATATTGACAAGGTGCGTGGATAGTAGCATGAATGAAGAAACAGGGCCTTGTTGCTCGATGACTCACTCTGTCCTGCTGGGCGCTGAGAGAACGCTGGTGGCGGATCTGATGATGGATGGATGTATTTGTGTGGTTCTGAGGTTTTCTTTACTTTTCTAGCCGAATAATTGACCACATTTAGGTTCCCCTTGAGGTTGTAAGTCGTTGATAAGTTAGAACGGGAGTTCCCAACCTTTCTAATGTCATGGACCCCTGCCATTAACCAGGTTGGGAAACTGAGTTAGTTTCCAGATTGAGTAATTTCAGATCAAAGTGGCTTGTCCCAGATGGCCATTATCACAAAGTTTTTCAATGTGGAACAGTATAAAGACACGGGACAACAGGTGTCTCAGTCTATTCCATCATTGAATGAAAATTTCTCCGACAATTATAGAGAACAAGCTGTCAAATGTGACCGAGTGGTTATAATTTTGATTTGGACTCAAAAAGGTTACGAATTCAAGTGCTACTCCTGAGACTAGAGTACATAATTCAGGCTCACTCAAGGGCATTGCTGAGGAATAGCAATCAGAAGAAGAGTAGGTAATTTAGCATGCTCTGCCTTTCATTGCAATGATGCTGACCCGTGACTTGAGCCATATACCTGCATTTCCCTTAAAATTCATGTGAAAAAACAAATTCCTGAATTTTTCTTATCAATATTCTATTAATCTTGCCTTTAAAACTGCCACAAACATGAAAAAATGTACAGATGCTGGAAATCCAAGCAACACACACAAAATGCTGGACGAACTCAGCAGACCAGGCAACATCTAGATAGAAAAGAATAAATATTCAATGTTGGAACGGGAGTGGGGATAGGGAATAAAATGCTCAGTCCTTTTCCGTTCACCTGGCTTCACCTTCTAGCTTGCTGTCCTTCCCCTCCCCCCCACTTTTAATTCTGGCATCTTTCCCCTACCTTTCTGGTTCTGATGAAGGGTCTCAGCCTGAAACCTTGACTGTTTATTCACTTTCATAGATGCTGCCTGATCTGCTGAGTTCATCTAGCATTGTGTGTGTGTTGCTTTGGATTTCCAGCATCTTTAAAATCTCTTGTTTACTTATTTCCATGTCTAACTGCCTAACCCCATCCATGTATCATCTGGCTGTTGAAAATCTTATTGTAATTTTGTTAACTTGGTCTTGATTATTTCAGTACATTCCAGCCCTGTTTTCCTCATGTTATCTTTGTAAACCTGAGGTTATCCAACACTTAGCTGCCCAAGAATGAACCCGTACCATTCACCCATCTCTCAGGTCTCTCTGATCTACTTTTGCTTCCCACTAAACCTCAAGAACGGCAGTATTTCCAGGAGGTGCCTGGCCAGGGTAATTAGGAAGTTTAGCTTTGTCAGCAATACCCAATCCTGCAAACTCCATGTTGATTATTTATCTGCACTTCATTTTTAAAAAATGTTTTAGTGATCTGTGTCCAGGGATCTTAGACCGCCATTGTTTCACAGTTTTCATCATTGAACAAGTATTCTGATCTGTTCCTTTTGGGGCCAGTGTGAATGACTTGCACTTGCCTATGTTGAAAACCTCTTGTCACAGGTTGGATATTAGTCTGTTCTATTAATCTATTGATGCCTCACTTTGTACTGTATGGTCTTAAATGCCATTTTCAAGATGAGGCATTCTGCTGAGGCCTTGTGTACCTCTTGGATGAGTAGACTTTGAAGAATGGAGTTTCAGTTCTCTGGACAATGTTTGTCCCAATCAACCTATCCAGAGTAGATGATCTGATTGTTATCCATCATATTACTGTTTTTAGGGTAACTGAATTTGGCTGCTGTGTTTCTTCTATTACTGTAGAGGCTGTACTTCAAAAGTACTGGATTGACTGTGTGATGTCCTGAGGTTGTAAAAGTCATGATATAAATTGCTTTAAAATACAAGTTGTATTCCAATGTCTTGGTGTTGACTTTGAGCCATGTAGACTGGATGGCCCATACCCGTACTGAGTTAGCTAACTTAAGGCAAGATTGTTGTTGGGCGTTCCTTCTGTGGTTAGACGGGGGGGGGGGGGGGGGCGAGAGGGAAAATAACCAGGCTTCTTTTCAACCCAATCACAGGCCATTAGCCCTTCCTAGAAAGCTTGTTTTGCTTGACAGTTGGATCAAGCTAGGCTGTGGAACCTTCTGATCTGCTGCCACTCAATCGCTGCTTTTGCGAATGAATGGATGCTAATGGCTGCAGTTGTCAGTGAGCTGGCTGCCTGGCCAGACTTGATGGTTTAGCAGCTTGACTACCAATCATCCTGTTCTGTGATGTGTGGAAACTTTAGAACTACTGAACCACTGTTTAGGCACTTGCTAGTGTTTTATGTCTAATTCTGGGCTTAGTGTGAGGACTGAGAGTCACTGCTCAGTTCACTGGAGGCACCTGAGAGTTCTTCTATGGAGGGGTGTACTTTTGAGGGTAATTTACTCGTTTGTTTGTTATGTGCCGTGTTGTATGGTGTAGGCAATCATAGTTTTTTCATAACCATGATTGTTCTTGGCAAATTTTTCTACAGAACTAGCTTGCCATTGCCTTCTTCTGTGTTATACAAGACAGATGACCCCAGCCATTATCAACACTCTTCTGCCTGGTGCCAGTGGTCACATAACCAAGACTTGTGATAATGCACCAGTTGCTCATATGACCACCTGCCTGCTCTCATGTGGGTGACCCTGATCAGAAGGGAGGGAGCAGGGATTAAGCTGGTGCTACACCTTGACCAAGGGTGACCAGCAGGCTAGCAGAGGGAAGGAGTGCCTGTTATCTCCTTTGGTATCTCCACCCCATTACCTAAGGTAATTTAATAGTGTTGAAAATTTTAAAGGATTTTAATAGAGTTAGTGGGAAGCAGAGATCCATAAGTTGTATTGCTAATCACAGATTTATAATATTGGGAAAAGAACCGGAGGGGAGAGATGATTGTTTTAACTCAGTTGTTCTGATCTTGAATGCACTTGGAAGAAATTGTAGAAGGAGGTTCAACATTACTTTAAAATTATCATAACTTAAAGTTCTAGGGATGCCAACATGAATGTGAAGCAAGGTCTAGAGTGTGCAGGAAGCACAGGAACCCAGGGGTTATTGTCAGTGATTCCTTGTTTCTCTAACTGCTCTGCCCAAGACTGCAAGAAATTGCAGTGAACTGTGATAGCAGCTTTGTCATTGTGCAAATCAGTGTCCCCTCCTCTGATTCTGTCTGCACTTCCTGCTGCCTTATGGAAGCAGCTACCATAACAAGGACCTTTCCCAATCCAATTATTCTCTCTTCTTCCCTCTGCCTTTGGGCAGAAGATTAAAAAAAAGCCTGAACCACCAGACTCAAGGCCAGTGTTATCAGACTCTTAAATGAACCTCTCATACTAAAGGCGGTTTTTTTCATTCATTGAGATACAGCGTGGTATAGGCCCTTCTACACCTTCAAGCCATGCTGTCCAGCAATCCCCCAATTTAATCCTAGCCTATTCACAGGGCAGTTTACAATCACTATCAACCGACCAACCAGTATGTCTTTGGACTGGGAGGAAACCCACATTGTCATGAGGAAAACGTACAGGCTCCTTACAGGTGGTGCGGGAATTGAACCTGGGTTGTTGGTTCTGTAAAGTGGTGTCTAACCACTGCACTACCGTGCCAACCAAGGTTGAACTCTTGAACTCCCAGTCTACTTCCTCATGGCCTTTGCACTTTATCTATCACTGCATTTTCAGTAACTAGCACTACCTCCTGCATTCTGTTTTCTTTTTACTACCTCGATTTAATAATAAGTTTTTCAACTTATGGTCTGTACACATGACAATAATACACAAATACCAGGGCTATGTAGTTTTGCAGCCTTCTTCAGAACATGAGGTATTTACATACAGTTCTCATGGTACTATACCCTGGCCTTTGATGCATGAGATATGAACAATTTTTTAATGGATTAATAAACCACTGTTACTGCTTAGTAAGCTCTAGCATTTAAAAAATGTTTTATATTAGTGCATGTAAATTCCTAAAATGCAGTGGATTTAAAAATAATTGTTTTCAATGACATTTTAGTTTCTTCTGTTTTTGCCCTGTTCTTAAATTTGCAGACTAAATAGATTTCTAGTTGGAAAAATTAATATTTAGACCATAAGATATAGGAGCAGAGTTAGGCCATTGTGTCTGCTTTGCCATTGTATCATGGCTCAAAACTAATCAGTATACTCCAAGACCTGGGCCTCAATACCCACTTGTGTAATGGGGTTCTGGATTTCCTCACTTGGATTGGCAAAAACATCTCCTCCTCAATCTCCATCAGCACAGGAGCACCACAGGGATGTGTGCTTAGCCCCCTGCTCTGCTCTACACCTATGACTGTGTGGCATTGTACAGCTTCCACACCATATACAAGTTTGCTGATGACACCACTGTTGTGGGCTGTATCAAAGGGGGTGATGAATCAGCATACAGGAGCGAGTTTGGAATTTTGGCTGAGTGGTGTAATAACAACCACCTCTCACTCAATGTCAGTAAGACCAAGGAACTGATTATAGACTTCGGGAGAGGGAAACCAGAGGTCCATGAGCCAGTAATTATTGGAGGATCAGAGGTGGGGAGTGTCAGTAACTAAATTCCTGGGTATCGCTATCTCAGAGGACCTGTCATGAATCCAACATATAAACGTAATTGCAAAGAAAGCACGACAGTGCTTCTACTTCCACAGGAGCCTGCAGAGATTTGGCATGTCGTCAAAAAACCTTGGCAAACCTCTAGCTGTGTGCTGACTGGCTGCATTGCAGCCTGGTATGGGAATATCAATTCCTTTGAGCTGAAAATCCTACAAAAGGTGGTGGATTCGACCCAGTACATCATGGATAAAACCCTCCCTCCCAACCATTGAGCTCATCCACATGAAACACTGTCATAGGAAAGCAGCTTCCATCATCAAAGATCCTCACCAGCCAGGCCAGGCTCTTTTCACACTGCTGCTGTCAGGTGGAAGGTACAGGAGCCTCAGGACTTGCACCACCAGGTTCAGGAACAGTTACTACCCCTCAAACATCAGGCTCTTGAACAAAAGGGGATAGCTACACTCGTTCTGCTTTTGGTGTTTCCACAACCGATGGTCTCACTTTAAGGACTTTTTATCTTGTTATTTCATGCTTGTTATTTATTGCTATTTATTTATATTAGTATTTGCATAGTTTGTGTCCATTGATCCTGTTTACATTTGCTGTTCTATAGATTTGCTGAGTATGCCCACAGAAAAAAGAATCTCAGGGTTGTATGTAGTGACATGTATGCACTCTGATAATAAATTTTACTTCCAACTTTGATTTTGAAGGCTGATCCATTTTCCCTCTCAGCCCCAATCCCTTGTCTTCTCCCCGTATCCCTTCATGCCCTGACTAATCAAGAATCTATCAACCTCTGCCATAAATATGCCCAATGACTTGGTCTCCACAGCAACAAGTTCCACAGATTCATCACTCTCTGGCTAAAGAGATTCCTCCTTATCTTTGGTCTAAAAGGACACCCCTCTATTCTGTGACTGTGTCCTGTGCCATGGTTTACCGTTAATGAACATTTTTCAATGTTATTGTCTGCTCAGGATCATATAACATGAAATAGGCCCTTTGGCTCAGCTGGTACATGCAGACCAAGATGCTTACCTAAGGCAGTGCCTTTTTCCTGTGTTTAGCCTATGTCTTGCCAAACCATTTCCATCCACTTAGCTGACTTGATCGTATCACCATCGCTGGATGCTAGTGAAAAGATACTTGTCAGCAATTGACGTTGGAAAAGTGGGTAGTTATACAACAGGTCCTTTGTGGGTGACTGTTGAGTATCATTCCTTTGTCATTCATTATAAAATTAAGGTTATATGTGTCCAGTGCTGATGGAACAGGGGTGTGGGATCAGTCAGAAAGCACTTTTAAATCTGAGGCTTCTGTAGGTCACGGACAGCCATGGATATTGCGTCCTAGCTAAATAGATATGTAAGCCTGGGCAGTACGATATGGAGAGCAAACTGTTGCCCATATAACAAGCTCCCCCTCTCCACAAACCTGATAAACCCAAAGGAATGGCAAAGACCGATACTGTTTGGCACCAGCAATGTTGCTTTTCTCTTGGGTTTACTCCTGAAGCCTTCCCCACGAGGGGTAGAGTCTTAAGGCAGTAGAAGTTCTTGATCAGTTTTCCTTCTAGAGATGAGCTGTCAACTATAGCTGAAGAGCCCCGTCTGCCCGAAATGATGGACTTTAGAGTGCCAGAAGCCCGCCTTTCCCTGTTCTCCTGTTAGTAGAAATGGTTCCACCAGGTTTAGTAGCTGAGACATGTGAAGGCCAGGAGCTGGACTTGGTTTTTCAGAGTCTATTTGAGGCGCAAACCATTGGGGACATTTAATAGGTAGTGGGAACTGATGCCCATTACCACCCCCCCCCCCCCCCCCCGATCTATAACAACCTTCAGGAATCTACTTTTAAATGAGAGGCAGAATTATAGTTTGGTAATTGGTCCCCTGTGCTGTGTGAACCGAATCAGCAATCAAAGCAAGGGATGGAGGTGAGTATTGATAGTTTTGCTCCTTAAAGTTCTTGGAAGGACAAAACTCATAACAGTATGGAGAAAAAGTGCATGGGGGGGGGGTAAATTAATTGGATAGCTGGTTACCAAAGGTCCAGTGCAAATACAGTAGGGCAAGTTCCTTCCTGTGCTTCAATATTCTAAGATCCCATGGTGTTGGACACATGTCCTGAAATCGCAGTAATGTTGACTGATGCATTGTCATTCACAGGGCACCATCACAGTCTAAGGAAAATGCTGGGAAGGCCGAAACCCGGAGAATCGGAGGATGACCTCCTGCGGTTTCAGCAAAATTTCCTAGCCACAGGGATGTTTCCAGCTGCTAAAGTCATAAAGAAGGCAGACAAGAGGAAAGTGGAATCGGAGAGTGCTGGTGGAAGTCAAGCCAATGAAGATTTAAGGGACATGGTTACCTTGGAAGGTACGAATTTGTTCTTGTGTTGACATTAATATAAGAATGCTAGGTTTTATATGAGGGGTGTGGTGTAAATAGCAATTTTGTACCCCCTCCTACAGGGGCTTTGTGCAGTTGATTGGGTTTAGTTTCATAATTGACATGGATAAGAACATTAAGAATAGGCCGCTCAGACCTCATGTGTTCCACAATCAGATCATATCTCAGCCAATTGCACCTCAGATTTCTCTGTCTCTGGATACCGTTATACAGCATGTGCTTGGCCATTTTAGTCCTGAAACCTTCATCTGCCTATCCATAAAAGTTATGGATACGCAATTTAAAACTATTGCTGGCCTTCGAAGAAATTCCTCCTCATATAGTGGAGGCACGTGCTGGTGTAAATCCTCCACTCAAGCTTCCTTCCACTCTGTTTTCCTCATCTCATACTTCTAACATATCCTTCTATCTTTTTAAAATTATTTAATTTCCACTTTAATGGGAAGAAGTATAATGGACATTTTCCATTAGGCTCTGCAAAATGCTCCTTGCAAATAGTTGGTGTTAGATAGATAGATAGATAGATACTTTATTCATCCCCATGGGGAAATTCAACTTTTTTTTCCAATGTCCCATACACTTGCTGTAGCAAAACTAATTACATACAATACTTAACTCAGTAAAAAAATATGATATGCATCTAAATCACCGTCTCAAAAAGCATTAATAGCTTTAAAAAGTTCTTAAGTCCTGGAGGTAGAATTGTAAAGCCTAATGGCTTTGGGGAGTATTGACCTCTTCATCCTGTCTGAGGAGCATTGCATCGATAGTAACCTGTCACTGAAACTGCTTCTCTGTCTCTGGATGGTGCTATGTAGAGGATGTTCAGAGTTATCCATAATTGACCGTAGCCTACTCAGCGCCCTTCGTTCAGCTACCGATGTTAAACTCTCCAGTCCTTTGCCCACGACAGAGCCCGCCTTCCTTACCAGCTTATCAAGACGTGAGGCGTCCCTCTTCTTAATGCTTCCTCCCCAACACGCCACCACAAAGAAGAGGGCGCTCTCCACAACTGACCTATAGAACATCTTCAGCATCTCACTACAGATATTGAATGATGCCAGCCTTCTTAGGAAGTACATTCGACTCTGTGCCTTCCTGCACAAGGCATCTGTGTTGGCAGTCCTGTCAAGCTTCTCGTCTAACTGTACTCCCAGATACTTGTAGGTCTTAACCTGCTCCACACGTTCTCCATTAATGATCACTGGCTCCATATGGGGCCTAGATCTCCTAAAGTCCACCACCATCTCCTTGGTCTTGGTGATATTGAGACGCAGGTAGTTTGACACATTCATTTCACCTGGAGTCCATTTCAGACCCATTGTTTCTCTATTTCTACTTTTTCTCCTTCGACCTTCCTTTAAGATATCTTCTTAAGCTATCCACTTCAATAAGGCACACGAGATTCTGCAGATAACACACACAAGATGCTGGTGGAATGCAGCAGGCCAGGCAGCATCTATAAGGAGAAGCACTGTCGACGTTTCGGGCCGAGACCCTTCGTCAGGACTAACTGAAAGGAAAGATACTAAGAGATTTGAAAGTAGGAGGGGGAGGGGGAAATGTGAAATGATAGGAGAAGACCGGAGGGGGTGGGTGAAGCTGAGAGCCAGACAGCTGATTGGCAAAAGGGATACAGAGCTGGAGAAGGGAAAGGATCATGGGACAGGAGGCCTCGGGAGAAAGAAAGGGGAGGGGGGGAAGCACCAGAGGGAGATGGAGATCAGGCAAACAACTAAATATGTCAGGGATGGGTTAAGAAGGGGAGGAGGAGCATTAACGGAAGTTAGAGAAGTCAATGTTCATGCCATCAGGTTGGAGGCTACCCAGCCGGTATATAAGGTGTTCCTCCAACCTGAGTTTGGATTCATTTTGACAATAGAGGAGGCCAAGGATAGACATATCAGAATGGGAATGGGATGTGGAATTAAAATGTGTGGCCACTGGGAGATCCTGCTTTCTCTAGCGGACTGAGCGTAGGTGTTCAGCGAAACAGTCTCCCAGTCTGCATTGGGTCTCACCAATATATAAAAAGCCACACCGGGAGCACCGGGTGCAGTATACCACACCAGCCGACTCACAGGTGAAGTGTCGACTCACCTGGAAGGATTGTCTGGGGCCCTGAATGGTGGTGAGGGAGGAAGTGTAAGGGCAGGTGTAGCACTTGTTCCGTTTACAAGGATAAGTGCCAGGAGGGAGATCGGTGGGGAGGGATGGGGGGGACAAGTGGACAAGGGAGTCGCATAGGGAGCGATCCCTGCGGAAAGCAGAAAGAGAGGGGGAGGGAAAGATGTGCTTGGTAGTGGGATCCCGTTGGAGGTGGCGTAAGTTATGGAGAATTATACGTTGGACCTGGAGGCTGGTGGGGTGGTAGGTGAGGACAAGGGGAACCCTATCTCAAGTAGGGTGGCGGGCGGATGGGGTTAGAGCAGATGTGCGGGAAATGGGAGAGATGTGTTTGAGAGCAGAGTTGATGGTGGAAGAAGGGAAGCCCCTTTGTTTAAAAAAGGAAGACATCTCCTTTGTCCTGGAATGAAAAGCCTCATCCTGAGAGCAGATGCGGCGGAGACGGAGGAATTGTGAGAAGGGGATAGCAATTTTGCAAGAGACAGGGTGGGAAGAGGAATAATCCAAGTAGCTGTGAGAATCTGTAGGCTTATAGTGGATATCAGTAGATAAGCCGTCTCCAGAGATGGAGACAGAAAGATCAAGAAAGGGGAGGGAGGTGTCGGAAATGGACCAGGTAAATTTGAGGGCAGGGTGAAAGTTGGAGGCAAAGTTAATGAAGTCAACGAGCTCAGCATGCATGCAGGAGGCAGCGCCAATGCAGTCGTCGATGTAGCAAAGGCAAAGAGGGGGACGGATACCCGTATAGACTTGGAACTTGGACTGTTCTACAAAGCCAACAAAAAGGCAGGCATAACTGGGACCATGTGGGTGCCCATGGCTACAGCCTTGGTTTGGAGGAAGTGGGAGGAGCCAAAGGAGAAATTATTGAGAGTAAGAACTAATTCCGCTAGACGGAGGAGAGTGGTGGTAGAGGGGAATTGGTTAGGTCTGGAATCCAAAAAGAAGCGAAGAGCTTCGAGACCATCCAGGTGGGGGATGGAGGTATATAGGGACTGCAGATATTGGAAATCCAGAGTAACACACACAACATCTGGAAGAACTGAGCATGTCAGGCATCTGTGGAGAGGAATAAACAGTTAATGTTTCAGACTGACACCTTTCAGTAGGATTCTTGAAAGGTCATGAAGTACTGGTGATGAGCCTTGGCCCGAAATGTCGACTGTGCACTTTAATAAAGCTATTTGTTCACTTATAATCTCCTTTGGGTTGGTGTACATTGACTTGTGCAGCTTTGTTGTTTGCTTTTGTACGTCATTTCAGAAGATTGCAGGTGATCTTCTGGTGATTTAAGTATGGGGTACACTAGTGTGTTGCAGTGGTACAGTATCTCAGCTAGGATAAAGCATGAATCTGAAGGCTCTTGGTTAAATGTGTATAATCTCACAGCATTCTTTAAAGAAGATAAAAAATATCTTTGGTGCTGAGTCCATTATTTGACCCTCAATAAAACTGATGGTCTGATGACTGTAACAGTGCTGTAGTGGGATCTTGCTGTTAAAAAACATCTCTTATGTTCTAGCTCTTCCCGACCATCCTCCATCACTCATGCCAGTTGCACCCAAGAAGTCCAAGTTTAAAGCAGAAAGAGTCAGATTCCAGGAGGATGATAGTGAGGAGCAGATGGATCTACAGGACAGACACATCACAGCTGTCCTTTCCAAGATCATTGTAAGTTATCTTGTATAAAAAATCCGATAATCTGCTGACTATTTAGAAACCCTAGTGGCTTGTTATTTTACTCAGCGGATTTTTTTTTTTGCCATGATCCCGTCCCACATTTTGGGGCACTTGTTTCAAGCTCTACTTAGATTGACAAAGGACCCTGTTAATGTGCGCCGTTCCTGATCATCAGGTCCTGTTCTCATGCTCCTTTTAAACTTGCCTGGTTCACTGGAAATTTTATTATAGTACTGTGTGACATCTGAAAAAGGTTTGTTGGATATCAGTAGAAATAACACTCAATAGTGGGGAAAATCTGTCAGTCTGAGACTATCAAAGTTCCAAGCATGCCAGATTATCAGCTTTATTGTTGTTTTCTTCTGCGCTGCTTATACTTCATGGTCCATCTAATGGTTTTGGCCAACTTCAGAGCCCTATTCTCAATGCTATTTCACTGTTGCCGGACTAACCCACATGGTTTTACAGTTGCTTGTACCTTGTTAAACACTTGTCTGTCTGCTGGTTGGAGAACCAGCTGTTGTGACTGTTCTAGAAGAAAATATAAAGGTTAAATGTTAAAGTTTCAACAATCTCTTTTACATTATTTTCCTTCAGGAGAGAGACACTTCAGGGAGTACCATAAATCCTCCGTTATCAACAGGACAAGCCTTCCCAAAGGTCTTTCACAGGTCGGAGATACAAAGCGAGGTAAGCTATTGTAAATTTACTGTTTTCTTCTTTGCAGATAAAAGGATATTAAACTCTGATGTGCAGATAACATCAAGCTGACACAAGAAACGAGGACAGGAAAAAGAATCAGAAAATGCTGAATATTCTGCTGGCTTGGCAGCGTGCGTACAGAGATGTGTAGAGTTCATGTCAATAATTTTTCAACTGAGCTTGTGAAAAGTTGAAGATTTAATGGATCTCAAGGAGCTGCAAAAGCAGGGAAATGGGTGGGGAGGAATGTAAAAGAATGGCTATAAGAACACTGTGCTGAACGTGCTGAATAAGACCTCGCAGCATGCGTAGAAAGAGAATCCAAGCTAAAGCTTTAGATCAGTAATCTTTCAATAGCACCACTCGATAGCTACACTCCACACCCCTAAAATAAACGATTTCCTGATACAGGTGTCCTCCGTTTTTCAAACGTTCACTTTACGACAACTGGCTGTTACGAAAGACCTACATTAGTACCTGTTTTCACTAACCAAAGAGGATTTTCGCTTTTACAAAAAAAGACGCCCGCTTTATACGTGTGTTTACCCAGAGAAAGACTACAATGACCGTGAAACCTTGTTCGGGTAGTTGTTTGTGCATGCGTGTATGTGCGTATGCGTGTATGTGCAGGTTTTTTTTTCCAAATCGACTTTGGCTCACTGTCTTCCTGATTTTGATAAGTGAAGCTACACCGTACATACAATATTTCTACTTTATATAGGCTATATATTTATCATATCATTCCTGCTTTTACTATATGTTAGTGTTATTTTTATGTGTTCTTTGCTTTGACTTAGTAGGTTATTTTTTGGGTCTGGGAACGCTCAAAATTTTTTCCCATATTAATTAATGGTAATTGCTTCTTCACTTTACAACATTTTGGTTTACAAACGGTTTCATAGGAACGCTGTACCTTTGGATTGCGGGGGAACCTGTATTTACTAACAATGTTTCTTTTGGAATAATTGGAGTGAATTCTAGTGAATGAAATAGATTCCATGATAGATAAGTGGAGAGGCAGCCCGGAAATCCTTTAAGAAGTAATTAGATTCTTTGGTCTGTTAGAATGATCCATGTTTGTCCATTTCATTTTACATGCCTATCTATAATGCGGTGTATATTTTTCTTTTAGCTGTTGAAGCCGGTTTCAGGAAGAAAAAGTATCTTTGCCCAGAAACTTGAGGCAAAAAGAGCAATTGAAGCACATCGGGCAGAATCTTCACAGTGTCGAATCAGCCCATTGACCACGGGTTCAGGGCAGCCAATATCAGCTCAGTGTCCGACTAGAGAAACATTGGAAAAGAGCCACTCACCAGGTGAATTTACACAAAAAAGTTTTGTAGCGTCCTGTCCATCAACCCTCCCCCCCCAACTTGAATACCTGCTGCTTGCTCACTCCTACATTACCCTTTCCCCTCTCCTTGGTATAATGGCTATCTCTCCCTTACAGTCTTAGTCCTGATGTAGGGTCTTGGCTAAGATATCAACTATGCCATGGCCTCCACAAATGCTGCGTGACACAATGAGTTTGTTTTTTGCACCAGATTTCAGCATCTGCAGTCTCTTGTGTCTTCCATTTGTAGCATAATGTTTATTAAAAATATCCCTGGTCACTAAACATATGTTCTGTTGCTGATTTGACAGGAAAGTGAGTGTGCCTCCCAGGGCTATATAAGTGTAGCATATCTTTCTACTTGCTACTTATCCATATGGCTCAATTAGGCATTTCTTGAGCTGCATTAACAGAAAGGGAAGAGCAGAGAGCAGTGTCCTTGACTGACGTTGGGCCAACAATATAATTAACAATGGAACTGAAAGCAGAAAAGCTGGAACACTCAGTAGGTCAGACAGGATCTGTGGAAAGAAAAGCACAATTAATGTGATCCTTTGTCAGAACTGAAATGTAAGTCTTCAGCATGAAACCATACTTTCTGTTTCCATAGATGCTACCTGACTTGTTGAGTGTTTCCAGCACTTTCTGTTTCTATTTCAGATTTCCAACATGTACGGTTTTTAATTTTTTTTTAGTTCTAATTAAATTATGGGCATGGTGCTTCATGAGTAATCCCCTCATGTTAAGAAACAGATTAGCCATAGTCTGAGTGACTAATGCAATAGAGATGTGCAGTCCCCATTATTCTGCCATGGTGTGTAATTGTTGGCAAGTAATTGAGTGGGTTTTAGATTTGTTTACTAAATTCCACAACTTCTTTATACCCTTAAGCTTTTATTTGTGTACAGTTTCAGATAATGGGAGATGGGCTTCAGAAGAAAAACTGGGGAAAGAAATAAGCCCTCAAGAAGCTCAGAGGGTTCATGAAGAGAACCTTGCTAGACTGCAGACCATGTCTAAGGAAGAAATTGAGGAAGAACGCAATAACCTCATGGCACGATTAGGTGAGTGAATGTATCACTGCCACCTGCATTCAGCAACCAGTTTCGTGATCTCAGTTTCTTTCTCCAGCTCTGCTTTTCCTCCTGAAGGCATCGACAATGCAGGTGCTTCAGATTGACAAGTCTCAGCCAGTGGTGTGAAGCTGGTTGTGAAGGAACTCAACCCTGTGTTCCCTCTGATATTTGAGCATGGATGGTCAAAAGGATGGTGCTCCAGCACTTAAGAGAAAGCAGCTGTGCTAATCACTGCAAATAGTAAAGGAAGAAATGTAAAGTCCAGTCTATACAATGAAATAGATACAGTGGTCACTATCTCACTGCTGTCTGTGGAACCTTGCAGTAGGCACAATGGTTGTTTTTGTATCACAGTTGTGTCAAATGCTGGAGATACATAGCAGTTCTGATGAATAGTCTTTGACAGGAAGTATTAATTCATGGATGATTTCCAACCTGCTGAATTTTCAGCATCTGCAGTTTTCCGGCTTTGCAAGTAATTAATTATATTTAAAGCACTATTGTGTGTTCTGGAGTGTGAAAGGCATGATAGCTCAAACCTACAGTGCTGTGCAAAAGTCAGGCGCATGTAAAAAAAAATTCTGTAAAGCGAAGGTACTAAAGATAATGAAATATCAAAATACCAAAAAATTACTATAAAGAGTAATAAACAGTAAAAAAAACTAAATCAAATCAACATTCGGTGTGACCACTCTTTGCCTTTAAAACTGCATTAATTCTCTTAGGTACACTTTTGTGCAGTTTTATAAGAAAATCAGTGGGTAGGTTGTTCCCAGCATCTTGCCACAGTTCTTTTGCAGACTTCAGCTGTCTCACTTGCTTCTGTCTCTCCAGGTAATCCCAGACAGCCTTGATGCTGTTGAGATCAGGCCATGCCTTCTGACATCATATAAAAAAATTTAGGTGCCTAACACTTTTGCACAGAACTGTAACTACATTTTTTTGATGTTGCACTCAGTTAACTAGAAATCAGGAATTAAACCCGAGATCTTTTTTGATATAGTAAATGCAAATTAAATTTCTGAGATGTCTTTAACAAATGTGAGCAGGGTTAAGCAGTAAATTTTGGTAATCCTGTGTGGTATATAGGATAATGTGCTCCTGTGTGTCTCAAACAGGAGTGAAGTGAGTGGTGATTTGTTTTGAACAGTGGTGACTGAGGTTGGAATACCTTGTGAATTTTTTTTTCAGAATCTTGAAATGCTGGCAGGGCCAGCATTTAATTGTCCACCCCGAATTTCTCTTGAGGAGGTGTAGGTGAACTGCATTCTGGAACTGCTGCTTCCTTTCTGGTGCAGGGAGGACAGTTTGTTTGAGAAGTTAGATCCGATGGTGATGCAGAAGCTGTCAGTATGATGTGTGTGTTGGCAGGGAGTGGGAGTAGCCTTTAGGTGGATGTGGTATTCTCATGTGCCTGTCTTGCCTATTGGTAGAGCCTGTGCATTTGGTGGTGTAATCAGATTAGCATAGGTGAATGGCTTTTTTCTGTTACCAGTGCCGGAATCAGTGGAAAGAATTATTGTCTAGGATGTTGGGTGGTTACCAAGCAATGACGCTGTTTTCTTCGGGATGTTGTCTAACAACCTGTGTTTTCCTGGAACTGCACACATCTTCGCAAGTGAAGAGTAATCTATCACTCTTTCATTTGCGCCTTGAACATGCTGGAAAGGCTTTGAGATGTCAGAAGGTACATGATACCCATTCTCTGACCTGGTCTTGTAGTCACAGTATTTGTGCAGCTGATCTATTGGAGCTTCTGGTCAACAGTGATCTCTGGATATTGATAGTGGGGACGGATGGGTCTTGATGATTCTTCATTGCCAAGTGTAGTTAGACTCTACTTTGTTTGGGATGGTTAAAGCCTAGCGCTTGTGCGAGCGATATTTATCAGCCCATGCCCAATGATGTCTTGGTCTCATTATGTGAAAGTAGGTGAATAAAAATGAACATTGTGCAATAATCAACAACTTCCTCACTCTGACCATGTGATAGAAAGGTCATCGATGCAGCTGCTGAAGACATTGTCCTGAGGAATCTCTGCAGTGATGACTTGGGGCCAGGTCGATTGATCTTCAGCCACCTCTGGAATGAGCAATAACTTCACTGCTGTCCCAGTAATATTTAGACTGCTCATCCATATCTCTGGATTTCTAGTCCAGAAATACAAACGTTGTAGCACTGCAATCACTGTTTTAAATTCAGGAAGCACAGCAGTTTATTTGCATACAGTAAGGTTCCAGAGACAGTAATGAGATTAGAACAAGATAATTTGTTTTTAAACAGAACAGCAGGGATAATGGTGCCTCAGACATTGTCATGGGAGTAGTTGAGGATTGCTGTTTAATAGCTTGCCTGAAAGACGACACCTCCGACAGTACAGGATTTCGTCAGTATTGTTCCAAGAAGAACTTTAGATATCTTGAAATTAATTGTTAAATCATTAGACATTCGTTTGAATATTTTAAAGGTATATTTACAAACTAATCCAGTAAAAAGTTAAAATGCACCCATAGTTTTCTCTGACGCTTTTATTAAATTTTGTGATGCTCATAGTCATTGATGGGTTCCAGGAGTTCGAAGTTCAAAGTAAATTTTATTAGCAAAGTACTTACATGTCATCATATACAACTGTGAGATTCATTTTCCTGTGGGCACACTTAGAAAATCTATAGAATAGTAATTATAACAGGATCAATGAAAGATCAACCAGAGTGCAGAAGACAACAAACTGCAAATGCAAATATAATTAAATAGCAATAAAGAATGAGAACATGAAATAACAAGGTAAGGAATCTTTAAAGTGAGATCATTGGTTATAGGAACATCTCAATGGATGGGCAAGTGAGTATAGTTATCCCCTTTTGTTTAAGAGCCTGATGGTTGCGAGGTCGTAACCGGTGTCATGACTCCTAAGGCTCATGTACCTTCTCCCTGATGGCAACAACGAGAAGAGAGCTTGACCTGGTTGGTGGGGATCTCTGGTGATGGATGCTGCTTTCCTACGACAGCGTTTCATGTAGATGTCCTCAATGTTTGGCAGGGCTTCACCCGTGATGTACTGGGCCGAATCCACTACCTTTTGTAAGATTTTTCATTCAAAGGCATTTAAAAAAATACATCGATGGATGTTGAGAGTCAATGCTGTGCACAGATAGACTGTGAATGTTGGTGTGAGCTGCTGCAGTGACGGTGAGTGCAGGTGGTGTGATCTAATCAAGGATAGCTATTGTAAATTGGTGCCATGCATTAATTGCTGGGACTAGACATTGGTATCTGCATTTTGCAGGCTCGTGCAATTTATAAATTAATGTGTGCATTTTGGTAATGTTACATCAATGGGCCTTTTACATTGATGTACTGCTCTTGAGGAGTTTTAGCATCAGGGTGGAAATCTTGACGTGAATCCATTTGATAACATTTGGGTGATGCATTAGAAAATCTAATAATAGTTTGTTCTTTCCACCAATGATACTAACATTTTTTTCCCTCTATTTCTGCTAACCTTGCTAAACACCCTTATAATTTCCTGTTTAACTAGACCCAAGTTTGATTGCATTTCTAAAATCAAGAAGATCAGGGAAAAGCTATGTTGAAGCCTCCAGCAATAAAATCGAAAGACAAGGAGCAGAAAACAACTATGAGGATAAGCAAAGTGATTCTCACTTGGAGGCAGCACTGCAGTCCGATTCATCCAAGGAAGATCCAATGAATCAAGAAATTACAGGTAAAATGCCCTGTGTGTGAGATTTAATTGAAGTGATCAAAATCATAAGAGATTTTAATAAAATTAAAAATGAAGGCACTGTTTTCACTGCCAGGGTGGCCGTTGGCAGCTAGCAAATAATTTTAAGGTAATTGACACAGAAGTCAGAGGGATGATAATTCTTTTCTGTGGTAAATTAATTAGATCAATAATGCATTTCCTGAAAGGGTGGAATGAGCAAGATTGGTAGTGATTTTCTTTTTTTATTTTTATTTAATTTATTAATTAATTTATTTATTATTAGTTTTTTTATACATTTTCTACATCGCTACAGATAAAAAAAACCCAGATCGAAATGAAGAACATTAATACAGTGCAAAAATAAACATACAATAATAATATAATACAAAAGAAGATAATTGAGAAAGCACCCAAATTGAAGATATGTAAAATTAGTATCCTCCCCAAACCCCGCAACAAAAAAGAACTCCAGATTAACCACAACACAATCTAGAGAGTGTACATCAGGACATTCAAACCCCCAAAACTGTAAATACACTTAGCAACAGAAGATATTAATGCCTACTACCAACAAAAAAGGAGCTGAAGGCAAGGGACCGAAAAAAAAAAACCTTAGTTAAGAGGAAGGTTATGAAAATACTCAATAAAAGGTCCCCAGACCCTATGGAACTTTGTATCCGAATTAAGAACTGAATAATGAATTTTTTCAAGGTCTAAGCAGGACATAATATCATTAAGCCATTGAGCATGCGTGGGCGGGGCAACATCCCTCCATCTAAGGAGGATTAAATGTCTAGCCAGGAGAGAAGCAAAAGATAATATTCGACACTTAGTCGAACTCAGACGTAAATCTGTCTCACCCAAAAAACCGAACAAAGCAATTAAAGGGTTAGGTTCTAGGTGGTGATTCAGAATACAAGATAACGTTATGAAGACGTCTTTCTAAAATTTCTCCAAGCTAGGACAAAACCAGTACATATGAATGAGAGAGGCCTCGCCCCTTTTGCATTTATCACAGAGAGGACTAATGTTAGGGTAAAATCGGGATAGTTTAGATTTAGACATATGGGCTCTATGAACAATCTTAAACTGTAAAAGGCAATGGCGAGCGCAAAGAGAGGTTGAATTAACCGATTTGAGAATGAATCCCAAGTCTCATCAGATAAGGAGATATTTAAATCATGCTCCCAAGCCATTCTAATTTTATCCACAGGGGCACGCCGTAAGGATGCTAATTTATCACGAATAAATGATATTAAACCTTTACCTAGTGGATTAATAGAAAGAAATAAATCCATAACATTTTTCTCAGGCATTTCAGGAAAGTTAGGAATTAAAGGATTAATAAAGTGTCTAATTTGGAGATATCTAAAAAAATGAGCATTGGCCCAGATTGAACTTAGCAGAGTGCTGTTGAAAAGATGCGAAGTGATTATCAATAAAAAGATCTTCAAAATGTCTAATGCCCTTCCTATACCAATCATGGAATGCTGAATCATACGTAGTAGGTAAAAAAAGGTGATTATGTAAGATAGGGCTAGAAAAGGAAAAACCATGGAAACCATAAAACTTCCTAAACTAAGCCCATATACGCAAAGTGTGTCTAACAAGAGGATTAACAATTAATCTGGACAAACTACTAGGGAGTACAGAGCCAAGAAGTGCAGAGATAGATAAATCTTTAGTGGAACTCAACTCCATTGCCACCCAATTAGGGCACTCGGGTTGGCCATGGAAAAAAGACCAAAAGGTAGCACAGCATATATTGGCTGCCCAATAATATAAATGAAAGTTAGGTAAAGCCATGCCACCCTCTTTTTTAGATTTTTGGAGATAAACTGTATTAATTCTAGAGCGCTTATTCTTCCACAGATATGACAAAATAATAGTCTAAGGAATCAAAAAAAGATTTAGGAATAAAAATTGGGATTGATTGAAATAAATATAAAAATTTGGGGAGAACATACATTTTAACAACATTGATATGACCTACCAAAGACATAGATAGAAGTGACCATTGTAACAGACTCTGTTTTATAGTATATGAAAGATTGGCAAAATTTTCACGAAAGAGATCTTTAAATTTCCTTGTGACTGTAATCCCAAGGTAAGTGAATTGATTATGAACTACTTTAAAAGGGAGATCACAAAATGTTAATTCTTGTGCTTCTTTATTAATTGGGAACAGTTCGCTCTTATGTAAATTAAGTTTATAGCCAGAGAACTGGCTAAACTGATCAAGAAGTGAAAACATTGGAGGTAAGGATGTAGACGGATTTGAAAGAAAAAGTAATAAGTCATCAGCATAAAGAGAAACTCTATGCTCAACACCCCCTCTCCAAATCCCGGTCAATTCAGGACAATTTTGAAATGCTATCGCCAAAGGTTCTATAGCCAAATCAAAGAGAAAGGGACTTAAAGGGCATCCCTGGCGGGTGCCACGTTTGAGGTTAAATAACTGGGATTTCTGAAAATTAGTCAAAACAGAGGCAGTAGGACACAAATACAGCAATTTGATCCAAGAGATAAAACTTTGACCGAAGTCAAATTTTTCTAAAACTGCAAAAAGGTAGTTCCACTCTATACGATCAAATGCTTTCGCCGCATCGAGGGAAATAACACATTCAGGAATCCCAGTTGAAGGTGAATATAAAATGTTAAATAAACGTCGAATGTTGAAAAAAGGAAGACGATTTTTAATAAAACCAGTTTGATCATCAGAAATAATAGAGGGAATAACAGTTTCTAATCTATAAGCCAAAACTTTGGCCAAGATTTTAACATCAACATTGAGCAAAGAAATCGGCCTATACGAGGAACACTCTGTTGGGTCTTTACCCTTTTTTAATAAAAGAATAATAGATGCCTCATTAAAAGAGGGTGGCAATTTACTGTAATTAAATGAGTCAGATAATACTGAGAATAACTGAGGGGAAAGAAGTGAAGAGAATGATTTATAAAATTCTACGGGGAACCCATCAGGTCCAGGAGATTTTCCTGAAGACAATGCAGAAATTGCAAAAGATATTTCTTCTGATGAAATAGGCGCGTTGAGTTTGGCCTTAAAATCAGACAAAAGCGAAGGAATATTCAGATTATTTAAAAAGTGATCAACAGAGATATTGTCATTCAAAGATTCAGAGGAATAAAGTCGAGAATAGAAATTTTTAAATGCGTCATTGATTTCTAAGTGATCCGATGTAAAGTCTCCATTCTCCTTCCGGATCTTTGTAATATGTTGTTTGGCTTTGGAACGTCTCAGCTGATTGGCTAGAAATTTACCAGATTTGTCACCATGAATATAGAAGCGACTCTTACTTTCAAGAAGTTGGCGTTCGACAGGTTGAGTAGACCTTGTATAATTCTTGTATAATTCAGGATTCTTAGTTTGAGCATACAGTTGATCCAATTCTTTAATCTGATTAATGAGGTCTAATCGATCTGCACAGGACTTTCTATTAAGATTTGCTGTATAGGAGATTATTTGACCCCTTAAATATGCTTTCATGGCATCCCAGACAATCTGGGATGACACTTCAGATGATGTATTGGTGTTAAAATAAAAGGTTATCTGATCCTTAATAAATTTTAGAAAATCATCGTCCGATAATAAAGTCGAGTCAAAACGCCGGTGTTTATTCCTCTGAGGGAGACCAGGAAAATTTAAGGACAAAGTAATTGGGGCATGGTCAGAAATCAGTATACTCTGATAGTCACAAGAATAGACAGATGGAATAAGTTGATTATCGAGTAAAAAGTAGTCAATTCTAGTAAAGGTATGGTGAACATGTGAAAAAAAAGAGTAGTCTCTCTCAGTGGGATGAAGGAATCGCCATATATCAGAGATACCATAATTAGAGAGAAAAGAGTGAATAGCTAAGGCAGATTTAGTAAGTAGTCTAGTAACAGAGGACGATCGATCCAAATTAGGATCTAACCAACAATTGAAATCGCCACCCAATATAAGAGAGTATGAGTTTAAATCTGGTAGCGAGGAGAAAAAACGTTCAAAAAAATTAACATCATCAAAATTGGGAGCATACAGGTTTGCTAGTACAACTTTAGTATTGTATAATTTACCAGAAACAATAATAAAATGGCCATTTGTATCAGATATCTTATTATGGAGTTCAAAAGGAATATTTGAATTATTAAGGATGGAGACCCCCCCCCCCCCTAGCTTTGGCAGCAAAGGATGAATGAAAATGCTGACCCGACCACTTTGACAGAAGCCGAGAATTATCAAAACTACAAATATGAGTTTCTTGAAGGAAAGCAATGTCAGCTTTGAGTTGTTTAATATGGGAGAAGACCTTCCTGCTTTTAACAGGATGATTCAATCCCTTTACATTCCAGCTCACAAATTTAAGTGAATTAACCATGATCAATTGTTAGTGCATAGAAGGCAGCAGGCATATAAAAAAATCAAGTAGTACAATAACAGTCTGGAAGCAAAAATGTAAACATAGATCCGTAGAATCAAAACAGAGACATGTCCTGAATAACAAAGGAAAACAAAAGAAACAGTGAGTAGTGTTGGAACTGGAGAAACCACCCCCCCCATGCAACCCAAAATTAGATGGCTACCTAAAAAAGCAGCTAGCTCTACCTAAAAAATTAACCCAAGTATGACTTCCAGTTCTGTGTCATTAACAAAAGTTCCGTATAAATAATATAGCAAATAGTAACTAATTTATGCACTAGAAAACAGAATTATAAATAGGAACAACTTCAACAGAAGTATAAAACTTAATACAAAGAAAATCAGAAGAAAACTAAAACTAACCTACCCGCGAAAAATTATAAAAGATTAAAAAAAAGGAGGGAGAAAAAGGGGAAATTATAAAATTCAAAGGGAGTCCTTATCAACCATTTACAGAAAAAAAAGCAAAACTTAAACTATGAATCAACCAACAGGGAGGCCTTCAATAAAAACTCCAAACCTCCAAAACAAGTTAAAGACAATTGTAGTTCTCTATAGATAACGTTATACAAAAATAAAATAGATTACACAGGTAAAATCTAAAAGTTCGCAGGGAAACATTAAACTTAAATTATCTATTTAGAAAAAATGCACCAAGTCCAGGGAGAGATTGACTACAGCCCTTAGAGTTTCAATAGATAATGACTGAATTATTCAAGTAAAGTCTGAGTTCGGAAAAGATAGTTTTACTTCGAGAAGTACTTATCAACCATTTTAGAAGGTCAGGCCGGTTCCGAAGAAGATGAGGTGGCTGGGAGACTTCTAACAAACGCCTCAGCCTTCTTCACTGATTTAAACCACTTATAATCTCCAGTAGTAAGTGTAATTCGGAGATCGGCTGGGTTTCGAAGAAAGGGTCTGAGTCCATGATCAAAAAGCACTTTCATTACACCTTTAAACTCAGCACGCATCTTCAGAACCTGGGGGGCAAAATCCTCCACAAAATGAATGACCGTATTTTGAAAGGCAAAAGTACCTCTGCGGCGTGCCTCCATCATCAAGCGGTTTTTCACCTGGTATTGATGAAAGCATAAAATAATCGGCCGTGGACGGGAACCCAGAATTGCTCGAGGAACATAGATCCTGTGTGCCCTTTCAAGCTCAGGTGGAGTCGGAAAAAAATTCTTTCCCGAAAATCTCACAGAGAAACTTGGAAAAAAATTCAATGGGAGAGCCCTTTTCGGTGGCCTCTGGCAAACCAAGAATTCGTAGATTGCAACGTCTGCTCCGATTTTCAAGATCCACCATTTTGGAAAAAAGTTTACTATTTTTCTCCTCTAGGTTGGAGCAGAGAGTTTCAAGATATTGAACACGGCGTTTTAAATCTTCAGAAGTTACGTAAATGCGAGATAAATGTTCATCATGATCATCCACTCTAGCATTAATCTGATCCAGTTTGGCATTCAGCTGGTTGAAAGAAGTTCTAAATTCAGTTCTAAAATCCCTTAAAGTATCTTGTCGATGTTGTTCCAGAACAGCGAGAATGTCAGCCGGCAAAGCCGTAGAAGTTTCCTTTTTCCCGGTTTTAGTTCTTTTGGTAGCCATTATAAGATAGATGTGTTCGCAGGCAGGTAGAAGAGAACTAATAAAATACCTAACTAAGGTTTAAGAAGGGAGACACATAGTGCAAAGGTAAGAAGAATAACGGAGCGACTAAGCAATCACCATCTTATTGGAAGTCCCCGGTAGTGATTTTCAAAAAGGATTCGGATAAATATTTAGCTTGGAGCAAATTGTTAAACTGTAAGGAAAGAAGTGGATGGAGAATTCATGTGAATAGTTGGATAAATCATTTGACATGCTGCCTTGGGCTTGAAGGTCTGGTTGGTGTCTTGGCTTGGTTGAAAGATTTGGAGCAAAGGACATTATTTGTGGAATTTGTTGCCACATGCAGCTGTGGCGGCCAGGTGGTTGGACGTATTTAAGGCAGAGATTGATATGTTCTTGATTGGACATGGCATCAAAAGTTAAGGGGAAAAGGTCGGGAACTGGGGTTGAGGAGGAGATAGAAAAAAAGGATCAGCCATGATTAAATCTCCTTGACTGGTCTCTGTGCTGAACTATCTGCTCAACAATATTACTACAAAGCTCTCTCGCATTTTGTTTCTGTCCTGATGCACATATGCTCCAGTCTTTCCTTTGGAAGTTGAACCTTTCTCTGCCTGGCCTCAAGTTCCAGAATTCCCTGTAGAGACCCTTGCCTTGCCACATCCTTACGGACCCCTCTTAAAGTGCATCACTTGTGATCATCCTTTTGTCTCCTACTTTGTGTTTAAACAAGTACCTATTGGTCATAGATTTAGGTCAACAAACTAGCATCAGCTGCCACTGAGAGTGAGGAGATCGATGATGTCGCAGAGATAGAGTACGAAAATGAATAAGAAACATCTACATCTTTTTGTGTGAAGTTAAAGATTTTAATGTTTATACATTGGTAATTGTTTCTTAAAAAATTTCCAGTTTGCAGTTGTAGGTTCTCTCCATTTGTCCTATCATTTTTTTGTTCCAGTCATAAACTTTGATAAACCCTTTCTTGTTCTGTTCTGATAAGTTTATGGTTATTAGAGATCTGGGATAATTCTAGTTGATCTATATTGCCTGATTATCAAAGCATTATAGTAAAACCGATAATCTGGCGTTTTAGGGACTCTGTCAGTGCTGGACAAGCTGGTTGCTTGACTGTTGTGCATTGGGTGCACCTCGGTTTGAATGATAATTAAACTTGATTTGATTTACTCACAGTACCCACACTTTAGTTTCACTTCTACAATCAGGTGACGAATTTTTTCTCATGCTATACAACTCTATGGGCACAGCATCCTCCAGCTGTTTAGCTTTAAATAAGCAGAGCAAAATTGCTGTCATTGGCCACTGAAACTGATATTATTGTTAATTACTTAATAATTGTTAATTATTTCCTGCTATGTTACCCATGCAAATGACTGCCTAATTTAAATGTGGATGTTTTAAGTGTTGCTTCCCTCCCTATGTAGGGAGACAAAAAATGTGTATGATTTGGCTTGAGTAAAGGCCTGGAAATGTTTCTGTCATGATGGAAAATGTCAGCTGTGCATCTGTGTTGGACGCAGATGCCTAACCAATACTGTGGTACTGCTGTTTTATCTTGGCAACCACAGTACAAGACAAGTTCAGTTAAGAACAGTCACCCAGTATTGAGCATCGGATCAGTCTTGGCATCATGAGAGAAGGCTCTTCGAACCTTCTGTCAGGTGGGCAGCGCAATACAACAATATTAGGAACAGCAAAAGACCTAAAAACCAATGGGCTTTGGTTGGATTACCATCCCACCTTCCATGCTTTTAATCTTTCTCCTTAAAAGTATCTGTGCTTACTTGTACTGGTACTGTACCTCAGGTCTCTTTCATGATTCCTATGTCCTCATAATTCTCGTACTACCTAAAGATCCACCTATCTCATCCTTGAATATAATCACGGCTGAGTAGACAACTCCAAAGTCTCTGCATAAAGTATTATCTCTGTCTTAAATTGCTCACTTCTTCTCCTGAAAATATGTCTCTTAGTTCTAAACACCTCTGCCCAGCTGCTCTCCCACCCCCTCAGATACCTGTTTGCCTTGTTATATTGCTCCTTATCTCTTCTGCTTACAGTTTCAAAAAATCACTAATAGGTTTTGTCAACACTATCTTTCCATCATAGAACTGTCTACATCATGGGTTCCCAACCTGGGATCCATGGATCCCTCAGTTAATCATATGGGTCCATGGCATAAAAAAGGATGGGAGGCCCTGGTCTACATTAGGATTTTATATCTATGGCCTTCATAATATATTCAACATTTTGCTGACAGAATTCAGACTAATTGCTCTGCAGTTTACTCTGTTTTTCTTCCTCCTTTTGTAAAGAGCGATTTGTTGTTTGTCGGTCCACCGAGTGATGATCAAAGTGAGCAATAAAATATATTGTTAATGTATTCACGACTTTTGCTGCCACTTGTATGAGAATCTTGGCATGCATTATGTTCCAGAAGATTTGAGTTGTAGTCCCTTCAATTTTACAGTATTTTCTCTGCATTGATAGTAATTACTCTCAAGTCCTTCACAGTCCACAGACTGCTGGTATCCCTTCATTTCTGGTACTTTTATTGGCATGTTTTTTACTTATGGGTCTGTGAGGCTTGAGAAGTGAAGCTTTTGTTTGGCATTTAAGTGCATTTGCCTCATGATGTTATAGCAAGGGCAATCCAAACTTACACTGGGTTGAGAAATATACCTGCTACTTCTGGTGGTCCATTGATTTTAATGGGAAACAGATTGCTGAGATGAGAAGGATAAATGAAAGCTCATTTTCTTTTAGTTAATTTAAATATGTTTTATTTTAGTTGTTTCCTGCAATGTTAAAATATTTTCATTTTTTGATTAAAAATAGTATTTTTGAATGGTATCAGAAAATTTGTGGATGTCAGATATAAAATTCTTGCTTTGATGTCTTAGGTAGTCAGGAAGGCTGGTGATGGGAAGCCAACTCTGGAAAGGAATTTCAAGGGTGGAGGTTGCAAGTGTTGATTGGAAGGGCTCCTTTACACTGGGCCTCGCTAATAAGCAAGTAACTGGTTCCCCAGTGAAGGAGTGTGCTTGGGGGCTTGTTTGGAGAGCAAGTGACTGGCTCATTGGCGAGGAAAAGACGTGGGCCACTGAATCTTTCATTGTAAAGCTGGATTTAAGTAGAAACAGTGCTGCTGCCTTAGCCATTTTTTAATTCTCTGCAATATGTTCTGGTTTTGTTTTGTATGTATGCGACTTTTTGTCTTATCTCAGTTTCCCTCTGGGTAGAATATTGGTGTTGTTATTCTTTTGGCAATGTTGTAGGCATCATCATCTAATTATCCTTGATCTCTGTCACTGGCCACTGATGGATCACTTGTCTTCTGGAGTTTTTGTTTCTCAATAGAATAATAGTTTCAGACCTCGATCATATCTGCTTTTTCCTGTAGGTATAAACTGATTTACTTTATATGTTGTCTCTTCAACATCAGAGAATTTATTCTTTTTATGTCTGCTCACAAACTGTTTAGGTTGTTTATCTTAGCTAGCTAGTATGAGCTTCATTGTTAGGCTTATTTGCTCTAGTTTCTGGCTAATCTAAATCCCTTTTGAACTGTGTATAAAATTCAGCCATATTGTGATTAATTTCCCTCAAGGATTTCTTGCCATGAAGTTACTGATTGATCACATTGTTTCTACATAGTGTAAGGTTTTAGAGAGCCAGTTCTCAGTTTCCTGTCCCATTGCTTCAGAAAACTGTCATGAATGCATTCTATGATCTGAACCACCCAGTAACTTCAGGTTTTCATTTCCTGCTATCATTTATAAGGCAATGTCCATTGATATGGTTAACCTTGTCACTTTAACATTACTAGCCCTTTGTACAAATGACCTTCCTTTGTAATTCTAAACTGCTCCAATTTACAACCTTTACGCATTCGTATTTATAAATAAGTTCCACCTAACAACCTGTTTATAATTCTCAGCATATTTTCCTCATGCACATGAATTCTTCCTAATGCTTTATGTTGGATGGTTAAGTTCGCCCCTCTCATGGGCATAATACGAGTCCTATGGTTATACAAAAAGGGCTGCACAGGAAGATAAGGTTTGAATGACAAAGAAACAGTTGGCCATTTTAGCTAATTTTCTTCAGAAATATTACCTTCCAGCTTGTTGGTCTTGCAGATAATAGTGCAGTGCTGCAAGAGGCTCTGAAAGCTTTCATATGAGATATTCAGAAAGCGGCAGATATTATCAACAGATGCAGTGCTTTGCCAGCATTTTCTTTTCTTTTTCCATCTTTTTATTATCATTATTAATAACAACAAAATAAAATTGATACATAGATAATGAGATTACACGCATACATATTTCAACTAACTATAAAAGATTACAAGAGCAATGATTACAGTATAAATGAGTATTCCCACATCATAAATGATACAATATACAAATAGACAAGGCAAACCTAAGTGTATCATAATATAAAATAAAAAAAGAAAAAGAAAAAAAAAGAAAAAAATCATTATGCAAAAAACTAATCTAAAAATCTAATAACTAATGGAAGAGAAAAAAAACAAAAAAAGAGAAAAGGAAAAAAGAAAAAGAAAGAAAGGGGCTGTTTATAATATCTCACAAAAATACAAAATCATCAGTGTCGTCAACTCCGATCCTCTTGACATATATGCAATCAAAACTGGAAAATCAAATAGGCCTGGAACAGGGTCCTATTACATCATATGAAAATATTGAATAAATGGTCTCCATATCTTTTCAAATTTAGTAGAAGTGTCAAATACACCACTTCTAATTTTTTCTAAATTTAAACAACATAGTTTGAGAAAGCCAATGAAATACAGTAGGAGGATTAATTTCCTTCCAATTCAACAAAATAGATCTTCTAGCCGTTAGTGTAAGAAATGCAATCATTTGACAAGTGGAAGAAGATAAATGAAGTGAGTCCATCATTGGTAAACCAAAAATTGCGGTAATAGGTTGGGGTTGTAAATCAATGTTCAGTACCGCAGAGATAATATCAAAAATATCTTTCCAATATTTTTTCAAAAGCGGACATGACCAGAACATATGAGTTAGAGACGCTATTTCAGATTGACATCTGTCACAAATAGGATTTATATAGGAATAAAAATGAGCCAATTTATCCTTGGACATATGAGCCCTGTGTACAACTTTAAACTGTATTAATGAATGTTTAGCACATATAGATGATGTATTAACTAATTGAAGAATTTTATCCCAATTCTCAATAGGAATAATAATGTTGAGCTCTCTTTCCCAATCATTTTTTGTCTTATAAAGGGGCTCTGAACGTATCTTCATAATTATATTATAAAGTTTTGATATAAGCCCTTTCTGAAAGGGGTTTAATTCAAACAAATTCTCCAAAATGCCTGAAGACACAAAGTTTGGAAAAGTAGGAAGTACAGTATTTAAAAAATTCCTAATCTGTAAATATCTAAGAAAATGAAATTATATTTATTAGATAACTGCTCAAAAGACATGAAACAATTATCCAAAAATAAGTCAGAAAATCGTAGTATTCCTTTAGTCTTCCAAGCCAAAAAAGCTTGGTCTATAATTGAAGGGTGGAAAAAACAATTGGATACAATAGGAATATTTAAAACAAACTGAGTCAACCCAAAAAATTTCTGAAATTGAAACCATATACGTAAAGTATGTTTAACTATCGGGTTGTCAATTCGTTTCGGCAATTTAGAAAGAGCAAAAGGGAGAGAAGTCCCCAAAGTAGAACCCAGTGCAAAACCTGGTACCGATTTAATTTCCAGGCTCACCCAATGAGGGCTAAACGATCTATCCCAATCTTTCAACCAACATATCAAATATCTGATATTAACTGCCCAATAATAAAATCTAAAATTAGGCAATGCTAATCCACCTTCCTTCTTTTCCTTCTGTAAGTATATTTTACCTAACCTAGGATTTTTATTCTGCCAAATATATGAGGAAATTTTTGAATCAACATTAGTAAAAAAAGATTTCGGATTAAAAATTGGTACCGCTTGAAAAATATATAAGAACTTAGGTAAAATAACCATCTTAATAGTGTTAATTCGACCTATCAGAGATAAATGGTGACCAATTAGTAAACAAGCATTTAATCTGATCAATTAAGGGTACAAAATTAACCTTAAATAAGTCTTTGTGGTTTTTTTGTGATTTTAATCCCTAAGTAAATAAAAGAATCATTAACTAATTTAAAAGATAAGTTTCCATAAATTGGGACCTGTCTATTTAAAGGAAACAATTCACTCTTATTAAGATTTAACTTATACCCAGAAAAATCACTAAATTGAGCCAACAATGATAAAACTACAGGAATAGATTTCTCAGGATTGGAAATAAATAATAATAAATCATCTGCATACAAAGATAACTTATGAATATCTGTCCCACGATTAATACCAAGAATATCCTGTGATTCTCTGATAGCAATTGCCAAGGGTTCTAAAGCAATATCAAATAATAGTGGACTAAGAGGACAGCCTTGTCTAGTGTCCCGAAATAAACAAAAAAAGGGAGATCTTTGATTATTAGTAAACACTGAGGCTACTGGGGTATGATAAATCAGTTTAATCCAGGAAATGAATGTCGGACGAAAATTAAACTTCTCCAACACATTAAATAAGCATGGCCATTCAACTCTATCAAATGCTTTCTCCGCATCTAATGAAATAACACATTCTGAGATATTATGTGAAGGAGTATACACAATATTCAATAGCCTCCTAACATTAAAAAAAGAATAACGATTTTTAATAAAACCGGTTTGATCCTCCGAAATAATTTGGGGTAATACCTTCTCCAATCTGGATGCAAGTAACTTGGAAAAAATCTTGGAGTCTACATTCAGTACGGATATTGGTCTATAGGATGCACAATCAGTAGGGTCTTTATCTTTCTTCAATATTAAAGAAATAGAAGCTCTATAAAAAGATTGTGGCAAATTGCCCAATTTAATTGCTTCTTCAAAAACCTTATATAACCAAGGAGAGAGAGTAGCGGAAAAACATTTAAAAAATTCTGCTGTATACCCATCCGGACCAGGTGCTTTCCCTGAATTCATGGAAGAAATAACCCCTCTGATTTCTGCATCAGCCATAGGAGTTTCCAATATTGAAAGATCATCTGGTGATAATCTTGGGAAATTCAATTTCCCAAGAAAATCACACATGGCACTGCAATCCTGAGGAAATTCAGAATGATACAGGGAAGTATAAAAATCTTGAAATGATTTATTTATCTCATCATGGTTAATTGTCAAATCCCCATTTTGCTGACAGATCTTAGTAATTTGACGTTTAACCAAAGCATTCTTCACTTGACTAGCTAATAGTTTACCCGATTTATCACTATGTATATAAAAATCAGATCTGGACTTCATCAGTTGATTTTCAATCGAAGATGTAAGTAATAAACTATATTCTGTTTGAAGTTCAACCCTTTGCTTGTAAAGCTCCTTACTAGGAGTAATCAAATATTTCTTGTCAATCTCTTTAATTTTATCAACCAATAAAAGAGTTTCCTTCTTTATGCGTTTTCTCAGACCAACAGAATAAGAAGTAATCTGTCCACGTATATATGCTTTAAAAGTGTCCCAAAGTGTTCCGTAAGAAATATCTTCCGTGGAGTTGGTTGAGAAGAAGAAATCGATCTGTTCATTCATAAATTTAATAAAGTCCGGATCTTGCAATAAGGTAGAATCAAACTGCCATTGTCTAGCATTATGAACTGTGTCCATAAATTTAATAGAAAGTTTTAATGGAGCATGGTCAGAAATAGCTATACTATCATAATAACAACCATTTACCAAAGGAATCAAACAAGAGTCAATACAAAAATAATCAATTCTCGAATAAGAATGATAAACTTGTGAGAAAAAAGAAAACTCTTTGTCCTTAGGATGCCGAAATCTCCAAATATCAAAAATTCCATTATCAGTCAAAAAAGAGTTGATACAAGTGGCCGACTTATTGGATACAGTCTGAGTAGATATAGATTTGTCCATCAAAGGATTTAAACAACAATTAAAATCACCACCCATTATTAACTTATATTCATTTAGATTAGGTAAAGAAGTAAATAAGGACTTAAAAAAATCAGGACAATCCACATTTGGAGCATAGACATTAACCATAGCAACCTTTTTATTAAAAAGTAAACCCGTAATTAACAAAAATCTACCATTCGGATCCGAAAAGATATCATGTTGGACAAATGTAATAGAGGAGTCAATAAAAACTGAAACTCCCTTTACTTTGGCATTCGAATTCGAATGATATTGTTGACCCCGCCAAAACCTAAAAAAGCGATAGTTGTCCTCCTTCCTCACATGAGTTTCTTGTACAAAAATGATATGAGCATTAAGTCTTTGGAATACTTTGAAAATCTTCTTTCGTTTAATCAGATGGTTTAAACCATTAGTATTCCAAGAAACAAAATTAATGGTCTGAGCCATAGTTCTAAGATCAACCCTTTGGTATAAAAAGGGTTAACCAAATTACAAACTCATGCCCCTGGAAGAAGAACAAAAATAAAAAGCGAACCCGGAAGTGACGACATCGCGGACATATTTGTAGTTCAAAATCAGCCCAAATGAAAAAACTAAAAAAAACTGATAGAAAAAATATAGAATTAGAAAAAAGACCACCCCCCTCCCACTCAAGAAAGAGAAAAAAAACCAGAGCCAAAAAAAGGCTGGGAAAGAGAAAAAATGAAACTAACCCTACCCCCATATCAGCGGAAGACCACTCCATATATAAAGGATATATATAAAAAAAAACACCCAAACTTTAAGAATTATAATCACTATACTAGAGCCAGACTTCTTAATATAATTGGTAGTAGAAAAAAAACGAAGAAAATATAATCACTAAAAACTTATAAATCGGGTTAAAACCCAAACAAACCAAAAAAAATATTTAAACTGTGATAAGCGATGCATTGTAGGAAGAAGACAAGAGAAAAAAAAGCGCCATCTTAAAAAACACCAAAAATGTTTTATCAAAAAACCACCATCTTAGTAAAAAAGTATTCACCTTCGAAGGATTAAAAATACACCTTCGAAGGAACAGAAAATAGTCAGTAATACAGTATAATGGTTAAAGTGTGTAAAACAAAACGATTAATATGTCGAAAGAACACTTTAACTTGAGTATAAAGTGTAGAGTAAACCTACACCAACAACCAGAAACAAAATCTGGTTTGGAGGATCAAAAACCATCTTACACGATCGAAATCACTCATTCATTTGGCCTGAGAGCCCGTAGCAGTAGGGAAGTTCTCATTCAGAAAACTTCTCACTTCAAATGTAGAAAGAAAAACTCGTCGAGGAGCGTTCGGTGGAGAAATTCTGAGCTTCGCAGGGTATAAGAGCGCTGGTTTTAAATTTTTCTCATAACATTCAGACATCAGCGGTTTAAAAAGAAGCCATGCCCTCATTACCTCAGGACTAAAATCTTCTGCTAAGCGGAAATTGTGATCTTGAAATTTAATCATACCTACACGTCGAGCCACACGAATAAGTTGCTCTTTAACATGTACATAATGGAACCGGACAGTTACAACCGAAGGTTTAGCTGAAGCACTCGGTGATCGACGCATAATTCTATGCGCGCGATCAAGTAACGGTGGGCTGTCTGGGAAAACAGACGGGAACGCATCCTTTAAAAGTTGAGCAAAATACTCCCTGGGGTCGTCTTTTTCGATACCTTCTGGGAGACCAAGTATACGTAGGTTCTGTCTTCTGGACCGATTCTCAAAGTCGACACTCTTGGTTTTAAGTGTTTCCACCAGTTTAGAAGTCGAAAGTAAGTCCTGTTGCAATTTTTCACTTATCAAATCTCGTTTCCGAGCGTCTTCTTGCAGAGATGTGATAAGAACTTGCTGCTGGTTAATTACTGAATCCGTGTTATCCATATAATCTCGAAAAGCCTTTATATCTTGTTTAAAAATTTGTTGTTGTTCATCAAATTTTTACCCAAAACCTCCAATAACAATTCGTAAGTTAACTCAGTGCGTTGCGGATGAGCTTGCTTCTTTCCATTACCGTTCGGGTTACGCCCAGGTTCTCGTCCTTTAGATCTAAGAGCCATTTCTGAGTACATATCTTCAAAAATTCACAATAAACTCTTAACGATAAGTCCAAAAAAAATAGCAAGAATCTTTTGGTGTAGGTAAAAATAAGTTGAATAAGGGTGATCAAAGGTTAAAAAAAGTAAAGGTTATGGAGCGAATCTAAAACAGTACTCACTCCATGAGCGTCTCCCACTGACCAGCCGCCAGCATTTTCTATGAGCCCAGAAACATATGTGAAAAGAAAAGTATTGCTGTTTTTCCTGAAGCATCCTTAATGGAAACTAGCACTAAACAGAACGCTCAGTACTGAAACGTTAATTCATACTCTCTCATTTTACACATCCTAGTAATAGGCAGCCGTCGATCCCAGGGGATCATGAGTTTGCGTCTCTGCTGGACTGTGTCCTCTCCAGGGTGTAAACTTGGGTGGGAAGATTTGAAGAACCGGCTGTTGCCCATGCAGCGGGTTCCCCCTCTCCACGTCACTGATGTAGTCCAAGGGAAGGGCAAACGTCGATACAGCTTGGCACCAGTGTCATCGCAGAGGTTGCCAGAGTGAAGTTGTAAACAACATCAAGTTGCCTTAGGAACCCCGGCTCTGGATTTCTTCCTTGGAATTTACTCCTGAAGCCTTTCCCATGGGTGGGTATGGCCGCAAGGCAGCGGAGATTTAAAATCAAAGTTTTCCTTCTCCTGGTTGGGCTGCCGTCCGAGGCTGACAGGTCCCACCTGCCCGAAGCAACTGGTTTTGAGGCGCCAGTGATCCACCTTTGCCCCTTCTCTTGTCCGTAGAAACCGTTCTGCTGGGCCTACTAGCTAAGCCACACGTGAAGGTCATGAGTTGGACTTGATTGTCAGAGGCTGTTTGGAGCACTTTATAGGTAGTGGGAGCTTATCCCCACTAGCATCCCATCTGTGACAACCTTAGGAACCTACAAATCCTACTTGATAGGTAATCACATTCAGGTGATTCTGTTGAAACTTAATGAACTTGACCACATAAAAAATACAATCATCATTATACCGCCTAGTGCCAAATTCTGCTGATCTGTTTATTAACCTTGATGTTATCCTTGTCTTCCGATATCATCCCTCCTGAACTGTGCACTACTTTAGAACTTGTACACGAGGGAGAAGGGGTAGCCGTGGGGGTTGGCGGGGATGGTGTTGGTGAATGGCAGGGAGAGAGCGAGAAGGGGGAGTCACGTGGGGTGGAGAGAGAGTGTGATCCACGCGGGAATGGGAAAGTGAGAGTGCTGCTGTGGGTGGGGTGGAGAAGGGGGATCCCGGAGGTTGGGGGAGAGAAGGGGTTGAGAGAAAGCAAAATAGTAGCAATATGGTTAATTAAAGGTAAATGACTAAAGGGTAAAAAGTAAAGGAAATATATAAAGGGGGGTAGGGGTAAAATGGTGAGGGATTTTATCTTAATCAACGATAAAGCAATGGAAATTGAGATCGTTCAGTGTCAGTTTCCGTGAAGGATTCTTTTGTGAAACTAGTAATATTTTTCTTTTCACAGATGTTTCTGAACTCGTAGAAAATGCTGCAAAAGGGCTGGATTGTTGCAGACTTGTAGTTTTTCTAATATATCACTCTTCTCAAGTTGTAGTCCTTCAAACCCTTTTGTGGGGTGTTAAATTATGTAGAGAAAGACATAATGGATACTCTTAACTCATATTTTGCTAAAGTATTCACCTGTGAAGATGTTAGCAATATGCCAGTAAGTGTATAGAAAAATAAGGTTGTTTTAAGTGACTTAGAGACCTTAGAATGTGAGGTCCTGCTTCAGCTGAAAAGGCTGAAAGTTAATAAATCTCCAGGGCATAGACAACATTTATCCAAGGGTACTTAAAGAGCTCTGTGATTATATATGCAAACTCCTTACATGTATTTTTCAAAAGTCATTGAAGATGGAAGACTGATGAAATCCCTAAGAACTGGAAATGGTCTAACGTTGTCCTAATATATAAGAAGGGTGACCGTACTGACCCTGGTAACTATAGACCAGTAAGCTTAATGTGTATTGCGGAAACAATAGTAAAGAATGAGATGGAAAAGCAGCTGATAAGAACAGGCACATTAGCAGAAAGCCAGCATGATAAGATTTCAAAACAAATTAAATCTTTTTAGCCTAAGGAGATATAGAATGAAGGGAGACATGATAGAAGTGTTCAGAATCATTAAGGGTATACCTAAAGTGGATGCCAGCTTCTGCTTCCAAATTAATCCATCATCAAGGACACGGGGCCATTCGTGGAGACTGGTTAAGGAGAGATTTCAGACTAACAGCAAGTTGTGGACACGTGGGTCAAACTACCTAGTTATGTAGTTAAGAGTAATACTTTAGAGATTTTCAAATCTAAACTTGATAATTATTTCAACACACTATGTGAATAGGAATTTGGCAATAGGAATAGCCTGTTCTTGTCAAAAATGTTCTAATGTTACGTTATGGGTTTGATCAGCTTTCTGAGTAGCTTAGTGTCATGGTTTGTTCATCATATTCTAGGACTGGCAGCTTCATATTTTTAGGCAAATCTTTACTCACCAACTTTTGGGGACCACAACAACATTTTAACCACGTTTGCATTAGGCAGATCAATGCAACGTCCTCCTGTTGCTGGCATTGAAACCCTGATGCTGTGATACTGACAGATATTGATTGGGCCGATCTTACTAACATCAGTCAGGATGAAAGATGATGCTGCGGGGTTTAAATGCTGTGTAAAAATGCTACTCAACATCGATTACTGCACATGCACTCAATGAGTCTGCAGTCCTTTTTTAAAAATTATTTTAGAATAGCCTCATCTCAGAGAGTATTTTTTGGTTTGTGTGGACTTTTTTGTATATTCAGCAATTCTTTTTGGATTGAGGTACTGCCAGGATGACAATGAATGATAATAACCCAGAAGTATCTCTGCTCATTCCATGCTGAACATATGGCAGCTGAGCTACTATAGCCACAGAATTGACGGACAGAATATCCTCCCCCGTGCCATCATGATCCGAGGCACTGGGAATGTTGAAACTGATTTAAGTGCCAGTTTGAAGGAACAAATGAACTGGTATGCAAATAATGCCTTTCACGTCTTTGGGTTGTTCCAAAGTGCCTAGCAGCCAATGAAGTAAAACTTGAAGTCTAATTAATATTGTAATGTAGGGAACATCACAGCCACTTTGAATATGTCACGTTGCTGCAGTGTGATAACGACAGGATGATCTGTTCTGGCGACGTTGTTTAAGGGACAATTTTTGATCAGAGCACAAGGCAATTTTTCCTTGCTACTCTTTGAATCCATCTGAGAGGGAAAATGATGGTGTCAGTGTAAAGGTTTATCTGAAATTTTATCTAAAAGATAGCATCTTCAACATGCAGCTTTCACTCGAATACACTGAAGAACGTAGAAACAGTAATAGATTATTGCACAATTCAGTACGATCATGGCTAATCTTTTACCTCAGCCCCTGTATTTCTTGATTCCTTGAATGTTCAAAAACCTATTGAACTCTTCCTTGAGTCTACTGGAGTGTGAGGGAAGCAAGGGTAGGAGTTTGGATATCAAGTGCTCCAATTGCTAAGGAATTGCCCAGCATTTGACTGAGAGACTGCTGAGAGTAACTGTAATGCTAGTGTGGTGTGGGATAGCTGCCCCATAGAAAATAATGACATATATAGGAGACAGGAAGATGAAAGACCACACTATTATGTGAGTCTGCAGGGTTTCTTGTTAATTTGAAAGCTTTATCTAAAGTCATTTTCTATTTCTGTATTTCTTGATCCGTTGGTCTGGGTGAGACATTCCGCATAATTGTGTGCTAAGCATCTTGGAGGGTTGGGTCAATAACAGGTCAACTTTGTATCACTGAGTAAACATGTTTTGTAAGATAAATGAGAGGTAGTATCATGAGATGTCTTTTTTGGAAGAGGACAGCGAGGCTTTGAGAAGAAGTGCGGCGGCGGCCATTTTCAAATTGCTTCTCAGATCGGAGTTCTGAGAGGCGGGACTGCGCAGGCGCGTGAAGGAGGCCTGGGAAGGAGGGAAGATATAAAAAGAACGCAGCCTTAAGCAGCGGGCAGCTTTGTTTGCGGGCAGCGGAGTGAGCCGGGAGCAGAGTGTAGGGCTTAGGCGGAAGAGGGCACAGTAGGCTTATCTTTTAGTTCTTGTTATTTTCAGTTATTCGGGAAGTATGAGTGTGAGGGCAGCTTGTTGTTCTCGGTGTCGGATGTGGAAGATCCTGGAGTCTCCGAGCCTCCCGGACGTCCACATCTGCGCCAGGTGTGTCGAACTGCAGCTCCTGAGGGACCGAGTTAGGGAACTGGAGCTGCAGCTCGATGACCTTCGCCTGGTCAGGGAGAGTGAGGAGGTGATAGAGAGGAGTTACAGGCAGGTGGTCACTCCGGGGCCACAGGAGGCAGATAGGTGGGTCACGGTCAGGAAGGGGAAGGGGCAGGTACTAGAGAGTACCCCAGTGGCTGTACCCCTTGACAATAAGTACTCATGTTTGAGTACTGTTGGGGGGGACAGCCTACCTGGAGGAAGTGATAGTGGCCGGGCTTCCGGCACAGAGGACGGCCCTGTAGCTCAGAAGGGTAGGGATAGAAGAAAGAGGACCATAGTAATAGGGGACTCGATAGTCAGGGGTTCAGACAGGCGGTTCTGTGGAGGTGATCGGGAGTCCCGGATGGTAGTTTGCCTCCCTGGTGCCAGGGTCCGGGACGTTTCTGATCGCGTCCAAGATATCCTGAAGTGGGAGGGTGAGGAGCCAGAGGTCGTGGTACATGTAGGTACCAATGACATAGGTAGGAAAGGGGAAGAGGTCCTGAAACGAGAGTATAGGGAGTTAGGAAGGCAGTTAAGAAGAAGGACCGCAAAGGTAGTAATCTCGGGATTACTGCCTGTGCCACGCGACAGTGAGAGTAGGAATGGAATTAGGTGGAGGATGAATGCGTGGTTGAGGGATTAGAGCAGGGGGCAGGGATTCAAGTTTCTGGATCATTGGGACCTCTTCTGGGGCAGGCGTGACCTGTTCAAGAAGGACGGGTTACACTTGAATCCTGGGGGGACCAATATCCTAGCGGGGAGGTTTGCTAGGGCTACAGGGCAGACTTTAAACTAGTAAGATGGGGGGGCGGAAATCAATTTGAGGAAACTATGGGAGTGGAGGTTAGTTCACCAGTAGAGCAAGTAAGTAGACAGTGTGTGAGGGAGGAAAGGCAGGTGATGGAGAAGGGATGCGCTCAGCCCGAAGTTGTAGGGGAGAAGAAAGAAAAGGATAATAAATTTGAATGCATTGCTAGGGATGAAAAGAGAGGAGGAAGTGGAGAGTATCTTAAATGTATCTATTTTAATGCTAGGAGCATTGTAAGAAAGGTGGATGAGCTTAAAGTGTGGATTGATACCTGGAATTATGATGTTGTAGCTATTAGTGAAACATGGTTGCAGGAAGGGTGTGATTGGCAACTAAATATTCCTGGATTTAGTTGCTTCAGGTGTGATAGAGTAGGAGGGGCCAGAGGAGGAGGTGTTGCATTGCTTGTCCGAGAAAATCTTATGGCAGTGCTTTGGAAGGATAGATTACAGAGCTCCTCTAGGGAGGCTATTTGGGTGGAATTGAGGAATGGGAAAGGTGTAGGAACACTGATAGGAGTGTATTATAGGCCACCTAATGGGGAGCGTGAGTTGGAAGAGCAAATGTGTAAGGAGATAGCAGATATTTGTAGTAAACACAAGGTGGTGATTGTGGGAGATTTTAATTTTCCACACATAGATTGGGAAGCTCATTCTGTAAAAGGGCTGGATGGTTTAGAGTTTGTGAAATGTGTGCAGGATAGTTTTTTGCAACAATACATAGAAGTACCGACTAGAGATGGGGCAGTGTTGGATCTCCTGTTAGGGAATGCGATAGGTCAGCTGACAGATGTATGTGTTGGGGAGCACTTCGGGTCCAGTGATCACAATAGCATTAGCTTCAATATAATTATGGAGAAGGACAGGACTGGACCTAGAGTTGAGATTTTTGATTGGAGAAAGGCTAACTTTGAGGAGATGCGCAGGGATTTAGAGAGAGTGGATTGGGTCAAGTTGTTTTATGGGAAGGATGTAATAGAGAAATGGAGGTCATTTAAGGGTGAAATTATGAGGGTACAGAATCTTTATGTTCCTGTTAGGTTGAAAGGAAAGGTTAAAGGTTTGAAAGCGCCATGGTTTTCAAGGGATATTAGAAACTTGGTTCGAAAAAAGAGGGATGTCTACAATAGATATAGGCAGCATGGAGTAAAGGAATTGCTCGAGGAATATAAAGAATGTAAAAGGAAACTTAAGAGATTAGAAAAGCTAAAAGAAGTTACGAGTTTGGTTTGGCAAATAAGGTGGAAGTAAATCCGAAAGGCTTCTACAGTTATATTAAAAGCAAGAGGATAGTGAGGGATAAAATTGGTCCCTTAGAGAATCAGGGTGGTCAGCTATGTGTGGAGCCGAGGGAGATGGGAGAGATTTTGAACGATTTCTTCTCTTCGGTATTCACTAAGGAGAAGGATATTGAATGGTGTAAGGTGTGGGAAACAAGTAAGGAAGTTATGGAACCTATGACAATTAAAGAGGTGGAAGTACTGGCGCTTTTAAGAAATTTAAAAGTGGATAAATCTCCGGGTCCTGACCGGATATTCCCCAGGACCTTGAGGGAAGTTTGTGTAGAGATAGCAGGAGCTCTGACGGAGATCTTTCAGATGTCATTAGAAACGGGAATTGTGCCGGAGGATTGGCGTATTGCTCATGTGGTTCCATTGTTTAAAAAGGGTTCTAGAAGTAAGCCTGGCAATTATAGACCTGTCAGTTTGACATCAGTGGTGGGTAAATTAATGTAAAGTATTCTTAGAGATAGTATTTATAATTATCTGGATAGACAGGATCTGATTAGGAGTAGCCAGCATGGATTTGTGCGTGGAAGGTCATGTTTGACAAACCTTATTGAATTTTTTGAAGTAGTTACGAGGAATGTTGACGAGGGTAAGGCAGTGGATGTAGTCTATATGGACTTCAGCAAGGCCTTTGACAAAGTTCCACATGGAAGGTTAGTTAAGAAGGTTCAGTCGTTAGGTATTAATGCTGGAGTAATAAAATGGATTCAACAGTGGCTAGATGGGAGATGCCAGAGAGTAGTGGTGGATAATTGTTTATCGGGATGGAGGCCGGTGACTAGCGGGGTGCCTCAGGGATCTGTTTTGGGCCCAATGTTGTTTGTAATATACATAAATGATCTGGATGATGGGGTGGTAAATTGGATTAGTAAGTATGCTGATGATACTAAGGTAGGAGGTGTTGTGGATAATGAGGTGGGTTTTCAAAGCTTGCAGGGAGATTTATGCCGGTTAGAAGAATGGGCTGAACGTTGGCAGATGGAGTTTAATGCTGAGAAGTGTGAGGTTCTACATTTTGGCAGGAATAATCCGAATAGAACATACAGGGTAAATGGTAGGGCATTGAGGAATGCAGTGGAACAGAGAGATCTAGGAATAACAGTGCATAGTTCCCTGAAGGTGGAGTCTCATGTAGATAGGGTGGTGAAGAAGGCTTTTGGAACGCTGGCCTTTATAAATCAGGACATTGAGTACAGAAGTTGGGATGTAATGTTAAAATTGTACAAGGCATTGGTAAGGCCAAATTTGGAATATTGTGTACAGTTCTGGTCACCGAATTATAGGAAAGATATCAATAAATTAGAGAGAGTGCAGAGACGATTTACTAGGATGTTACCTGGGTTTCAGCACTTAAGTTACAGAGAAAGGTTGAACAAGTTAGGTCTCTATTCATTGGAGCGTAGAAGGTTGAGGGGGGATTTGATCGAGGTATTTAAAATGTTGAGAGGGATAGATAGAGTTGACGTGAATAGGCTGTTTCCATTGAGAGTAGGGGAGATTCAAACGAGAGGACATGATTTGAGAGTTAGGGGGCAAAAGTTTAAGGGAAACACGAGGGGGTATTTCTTTACTCAGAGAGTGATAGCTGTGTGGAATGAGCTTCCTGTAGAAGTAGTAGAGGCCAGTTCAGTTGTGTCATTTAAGGTAAAATTGGATAGGTATATGGACAGGAAAGGAGTGGAGGGTTATGGGCTGAGTGCGGGTAGGTGGGACTAGGTGAGATTAAGAGTTCGGCACGGACTAGGAGGGCCGGAATGGCCTGTTTCCGTGCTGTGATTGTTATATGGTTATATGGAGAAGAAAACATTGAGAATATGCCCTCCTTGCTGAAACGTACAACTCATTTCCTGCCAGCACATTGCCAATGAGTTTACAGAGGAGGAGAAAAATTTAATAACCTAGTGTCCTTCACACCCTCAGGACATCTTAAAGTGCCTACAATGCTTTTAGTCACGTAGTAATATAGGAAATATGAAAATTCTTTGCTCGTGACTGCTTAATGATTCTGACCAGGTAACCTATTTTGATTAGGTTGATTAAGGAATTAGATTGGTGAGGGTGCCAGGTGAATTACTCTTTTTAAGAAAACAGATTAATTCTTTGTGAATCATTTGTCCACCCATGAAAGTAGATAGGGTCTTGGGTTAATGTTCCATCTGAAATCTGTGCTAATGAGGAAAATATTTCAATTGTGCTGAGCTCTCTTAAGTACGACAGTTATTGGGAAAGTGTGCTCCCATCTGATTTATAATGGGCCTTCTGGTATAAGAACTTCATGTGTGTGCACTCACACCCCTTGACCTTCTCATTCATCTACATTGATCACCCTTGTATCTCTGCAGCTCAGTTAAACTACTAAGTGTAATCAATGATCTCACTGGACCAAAGATCTAAATCCATACTACATGCTAATGACCACATCCTGCACGAACACATTACTTGGGGTGCCCGAGACAAGCTCTAGCCTATTAGAAGTTTACAAATAACCAGTCATTACTTTAAAGTCACAGGTAACAAACATAAAGGCTTTCCTTAACCTTTAAGGAAATAGAAACTTGGGTAATAAATTCACACATAAATGGCCTATAAAGAGTTTGGAAGGTGCTGCTGGTTTTGAGGCCTTCTGTGGTTTCCTTCCAATGGGAATGCAGAACAACTCTTCCTCCGTGGAACCAAATACCATCCTGAAATAAATATTCCACTATCATCATTTTCCTCTCTGAAACCTTGCCACTGTATAGGGCAATGTCCTGGAGTAACTGTTATCAACTAATTCATCGGTGATCTTCCTTCTAGTTCTGGAGTTGGAGCGTGTGTGGTGATTGCACAGTATTTACTTCTATTCACAGCTCATTACCAAATGAAGAAGCCTTTGTAAATCCTCAGCAGCTTTTAAGCACAAGGTTGAAATGTGGCAAGGAATGTTGGTGCACAGAAATGGCAGGCAAAGAAAATCTCTTAACATGATTTCTTAACCACCTACCCCTGATATCCAGGGGGTCACTTCCTAAAAGAAACTTGACCGGACACAAATCTAATGGATACAAGAGCAGGTCCAAGTTTGGCTAACCTACAATGAGTGACACATTTCCTGATGTCACCAAGGTCTGCAAAGCACATGTCAGGTGCCTGATGAGACACAGTCCACTTTACAGTATGGGCTCAACTTTAATGATCACAAGAAACTTGACAGCATTAGGAATAAAGCAACTCAGTGATTTGCACCCTTATCAACTTCCCTAAATATTCCTTCCTTCCACTGCTTGTGCACTGTGGCGGCACTGTACACTGTCAACGAAGTACACTACAGATGTTCACCCACCCTGCTTCCACAGCACTTCCTAATCCCACAACCTCTCACAGTGCTCCTTGTCCAACAGTATTGAGGGATGCTTTCACTAGTACCTAATCAAGGGATTGCCAATAAATGTTAGCCATGCCAACAAAATTTAGATCCTGAAAATATAAAAAAAATCCTTTCTCTGCTCAAGTTGTACCCTTGCACCTTTATGTTTAGAATATGTGGATTTAATCAAAGTTCGTTTATTCAGTTATAGGACCGTAAGATGTAGGAACAGAATTAGGCCATTTGGCCCATTGAGTCTGCTCTGCCATTTAATAATGGCTGATCCATGTTTCTGCTCAGCTCAGTCTCCTGCCTCCCCCTTTATACCCGGATCAATCAAGAATCTATCAACCTCTGCTTTAAATATACATAAAGACTTGGCCTCCACAGCTTCCTGTGGCAACGAATTCCACAGATTCATCATCCTCTGGCTAAAGAAATTACTCCTCATCTCCGTTCTAAAAGGACGTCCCTCTAATCTGAGGCTGCCTGGTCTTAGACTGTCCACATCCAATGTATCAAGTACTTTCACCATTTAATAGGCTTCAATTAGGTCACCTCTCATTCCTCTGAATTCTAGTGAATACAGACACAGAGCCATCAAATGCTCTTCATATGATAAGCCATTCAATCCTGGAATCATCTCTGTGAACCTCCTTTGAACTGTCTTCAGTTTCAGCACATCCTTTCTAAGATAAAGGGACCCATAACTGCTCACAATACACCAAGTGTGGCCTTACCAGTGCTTTATAAAGTCTGAAAATTACATCCTTGCTTTTATATTTCAGTCTTCTTGAAATGAATGCTAACATTGCATTTATCTTCCTCACCACAACCTGCAGATTAAACTTTAGGGAATCCTGCACAGGAACTCCCAGGTCCCTTTGCACCTCATTTTCTCTCCATTTAGAAAATCGTCAATCCTTTCATTTCTTCTACGAAAATGCATGACCATACACTTCCTGATATTGTATTCCATTTGCCATTTCTTTGCCTTTTCTCCTAATCTGTCTAAGTCATCCTGTAATCCCTCTACTTCCTCAGAGCTACCTGCCCCTCCACTGTTCTTCATATCATCTGCAAACTTTGCAACAAAGCCATCAATTCCATCATCCAAATCATTGACATATAAGGTAAAAAGAATTGGTCCCTATTCAGACCCCTGTGGAACACCACTAGTCACCAGCAGCCAACCAGAAAAGGCTCCCTTTAGTCTCACTCTTTGCCTCCTGCCAATCAGCCACTGCTTTATCCATGCTAGAGCCTTTCCTGTAATACCAGGGGCTCATAGCTTGTTAAACATCCTCATGTGTGGCACCTTGTCAAAGGCTATCTGAAAATCCAAGTGCAGGACATCAACTGATTCTCCTTTGTCTATTCTGCTTGTCATTTCTTTAAAGAATTCCAACAGATTTGTCAGGCAAGATTTTCCCTTGAGGAAACCGTGCCTATTTTAAATCAAGTACCCTGAAACCACATCCTTAAAAAGTGCCTCCAACATCTTCCCAACCACTGAGGTCAGACTAATGGCCTATAATTCCTTCCTTCTACCTCTCTCCTTTTTTGAAGAGTGGAGTGACATTTGCAATTTTCCAGTCTTCTGGAACCGTTCTAGAATCTAGTGATTGTTGAAAGATCACTACTAAGGCCTCCACAATCTCTTCAGCCATCTCTTTCAGAACCCTGAGGTGTACACCATCTGGTCCAAGTAACTTATCTACCTTTAGACCTTTCAGTTTCCCAAAAAACTTCTCCCTTGTAATGGTAACTTCACACACTTCACACCCTAACACCTGGAACTTCCACCATACTGCTAGTGTCTTCTACAGTGAAAACTGATGCAAAACACTTATTCAGTTCATCTGCCAGTTCTTTGCCTTCTGTTGATTTTTAAGAGGTTTCCAATTCTCTAACCTCTTACTTATTTTTGCCTTTTTTGGCTTTTATGTCGGCTTTGATTTCTCTTGTTAGCCTTGGTTGTGCCATCTTGCTTTTAGAATATTCCTTTGGGACGAATATATCCTGTGCCTTCCAAATTCCTTCCAGAAATTCCAGCCATTGTTGCTCTGCCATCATTCCTGCTAGATTTCTTTTCCAATCAATTCTGGCCAACTCCACTCTCATGCCTCTGTAATTCCCTTTACTCCACTGTAATACTGATGCATTTTACTTTAGCTGCTGCTTCTCAGATGTCAGGGTGAATTTGATCACTTTTCCCTAAGCTCTGTAATCAAATCTGGTTCATTGCACAATACCCAATCCAGAAAACCTGATCCCTTCATGGGTTTAACCACGAGCTGCTCTGAAAAGCTATCTCATAGGCATTCTAGAAAATCCCCCTACTGGAATCCAGCACCACACTGGTTTTCCCAAACTACCTGCATATTGAAATCCCCCATGGCTATTGTAATATTACCCTTTTGGTATGTATTTTCTTTCTCCTGTTGTAATTTGTAGACCACATCCTTACTACTATTTGGGGGTCTGTATATAACTCTCATCAGGGTCTTTTTACCTTTGCAGTTCCTTAGCTCTATCCACAATGATTCAACACCTTCCGACCCTATGTCACCTCTTCCTAAAGATTTGATTTAATTCTTTACCAACAGAGCAACGCCACTCCCTCTACCTTCCTGCCTGTACTTTTGATGCAGTGTGTATCTTTGGATATTAAGCTCCCTGCTATAACCTTTCATGCATGATTCAGTGACAGCTAGAACATCGTACATGTCAATCTGTAACTGTGCACAAGTTGATTAACTTTATTCTGTATACGGCACACATTCAAATGTAACACCTTCAGTCCTGTATTCACCCTTTTCAATTTTATCCGCCTTTTACGTTACAACTCATCGTGTTGACTGCAGTTTTGTCCTATCATCAGCCTCTCCTTGCTAGGATTTTCACTACACGTTGCCTCTGTTTGTAAACCAGCTACCTCCCAATGCCTTGCCAAATTAGTTAAAACCCATCCAAACCGTGCTGTTGTGCTGTGTCATATGATGTGGGCAATCACGACCACGATTGTTCTTGGCAAATTTTTTTACAGAAGTGGTTAGCCATTGCCACCTTCTGGGCAGTGTCTTTAAAAGATGGGCGACCCCATCCATTATCAGTACTCTTCCAAGGTTGCCTGCCTGACGTCAGTGGTCATATAAACAGGATTTGTGATATGAACCAGCTGCTCATACAACCATCCACACTTGTCCCCATGGCTTCACGTGACCCTGGGGGCCTAAGCAGGTGCTGTGCTTTGCCCAAGTGTGACCTGCAAGCTTGTGGAGGGGAGGAGTGCCTTGCCCCTCTGATAGAGATGCATCTCCACACCACCACCCATTAGTTGAAGTTACTGAACTATACCAGAGTCAAGTGCAATATTTTGCAGCAAGATCAGCAATTTTTTGTTGGAAAGCTGCTGTGAGACCAACTCAAGCTGAAATGGGGTAAAGGCAATCTCTTTGGCTCAGTTCTAGGCTTAATTATGCTGTTTGGAAGTCCTCTGGTGTGTAATTTGATGTTTTGGCACTCATGCCTTTCTCTTCACCTACCAACAGTTTGGGATGGTTGACTGCTGCTTACCCATGGCATGGTGCTCATACCTGGTAAAAGCTTCAAGGGGGCATACTCATAAGGTGATTGGAAGAAAAAATAGTGGGGATGTCAGAGGTAAGTTCTTTACACACAGAATGGTGGGTATGAGGAATGCTCTGCCAGGTGCAGTGTTAAAGGCAGATACATTAGCAGCACTTAAGAAATTCTTAGACAGACACATTTATGATAGAAATAATGGAGGGCTGAGAGGAAGGAAGGGTTAGATTGATCTTTGAGTATTTTAAAAGGTTGGCACAACATCGTGGGCCAAAGGGTCTGTATTATGCTGTAATCTTCTGTGCTCTGTGTTCTGAAACATACATGTCCTTTGTTTTTCTACTTCAGACTTAGGCCAGACATCTCAAACCTATGACTTCCACATAAGACTTAAACAGAATGACATTGTGGAACAACATTACAAAACCTGCCAGTTTCTCGTGAAATTTAAGGTTCTTAAAAAAAAGGAAGTAGTAACGTTTATTTATTTGGTACAATTCTGGTTTATGGGATGGATGTGGAGGCTTTTGAGGTTTGTCAGGATGCTGCTTGCTTTGAAGAATGAGAACTGTAAGGAGAGTTTGGACAGTTTTCTCTGGAGTGTTGTAAGTTGATGGAGGACCTGAAAAAGTTTATGCAATTGTGAGAGACAAATAGGGAAGATGATCAGAATCTTTTTCCCAGGGTAGAAATGTCAAGCACCAGAGAGCATGAATTTAAAGTATAAGAGGGAAGTTTGAAAGGAGGTGGGCTGAACAATTTTTTTTTTGACACAGAGATGGTGGGTGCCTGGAACGGGCTACCAGGTACACTGATGAAAGCAGATGAGATACTGATGTTTAAAAGGCTGTTCGATTGACCCATGAATATGTGGGGAATGAAGGGTTATGTTGCAATGTAGGAAATAGAGCAGTCATCTGACACGAAGAACTTAAGTAACCTGTCTAATAATCTATATTGGTAGTACTGATTGAAGCATGAGTACTTGCTAGGACACTGGGCAAGCTCCCCACTCTATTAGTGATCAGAGTTCGGTTACGTGCCATTGAGCGGTCACAGGCCTTGTGAAAGCTAGCGCCTCTGACCATACTGCGTTCATACCTTTACACCATTTGAACAAGGTCAGACCTCAGTTTTCAAGGAAGAAGTTACAAGTTGAATTGAATTAACTTTATTACTTACATCCTTCATATACATGAGGAGTAAAAATCTTTACGTTATGTCTCCGTCTAAATGTGCAATGTGCAATTATAGTAATGTATAATAAATAGTATGAATGGCAGCGATGCTTCACTACCAGATGAACTCAACGCCTTCTATGCCCACTATGAAAGGGAGAACACAACTACAGCTGTGAAGATCCCTGCTGCACCTGATGACCCTGTGATCTCTGACTCAGAGGCTGATGTTAGGCTGTTTTTAAAGAGAGTGAACCCTCGCAAGGCGGAAAGTCCAGGCATACCTGGTAAGGCTCTGAAAACCTGTGCCAACCAACTAACGGGAGTATTCAAGGACATTTTCAACCTCTCACTGCTACAGGTGGAAGTTCCCACTTGCTTCAAAAAGGCAACAATTATACCAGTGCCTAAGAAGAATAATGTGAGTTGCCTTAATGACTATCGCCCGGTAGCACCCACATCAACAGTGATGAAATGCTTTGAGAGGTTGGACATGACTAGACTGAACTCCTACCTCAGCAAGGACCTGGACCTATTGCAATTTGCCTATCGCCACAATAGATTAATGGCAGATGCAATCTCAATGGCTCTCTACACGGCTTTAGACCACCCGGACAACACAAACTCCTATGTCAGAATGCTGTTCATCCACTATAGCTCAGCATTTAATGCCATCATTCCCACAATCCTGATTGGGGAGTTGTAGAACCTCAGCCTCTGTACCTACCTCTGCAATTGGATCCTCGACTTCCTAACTGGAAGGCCACAAGCTGTGCAGACTGGTGATAACATATCCTCTTCACTGAATATCAACACTGGCGCACCTCCGGGTTGTGTGTGTTTAGCCCACTGCTCTACTCTCTATATACACATGACTGTGTGGCTAGACACAGCTCAAATGCCATCTGTAAGTTTGCTGATGATACAACCATTGTTGGTAGAATCTCAGGTGGTGACGAGAGGGCATACAGGAGTGAGCTATGCCAACTAGGGGAGTGGTGCCGCAGTAACAACCTGGCACTCAACGTCAGTAAGACAAAAGAACTGATTGTGGACTTCAGGAAGGGTAAGATGAAGGAACAAATACCAATCCTCATAGAGGGATCAGAAGTGGAGAGCGTGAGCAGTTTCAAGTTCCTGGGTGTTAAGATCTCTGAGGATCTAACCTGGTCCCAACATATGGATATAGTTATAAAGAAAACAAGACAGTGGCTCTGCTTCATTAGGAGTTTGAAGAGATCTGGTATGTCAACAAATACACTCAAAAACTTCTTTAGATGTACCGTGGAGAACATGATGACAGGCTGCATCCCTGTCTGGTATTGGGGTGGGGGGTTGCTACTGCACAGGACCGAAAGAAGCTGCAGAGGCTCCATCTTGGGTACTAGCCTACAAAGTACCCAAGACATCTTCAAGGAGCGATGTCTCAGAAGGGCAGCATCCATTATTAAGGTCCTCCAGCATCCAGGGCATGCCCTTTTCTCACTGTTAACATCAGGTATGATGCTGCTTGAAGGCACACACTCAGCAATTCAGAAACAGCTTCTTCCCCTGTGCCATCCGATTACTGAATGGACATTGAACACTTGGACACTACCTCAGTTTTTTTAAAATATACAGTATTTCTGATTTTTGTATGTTTTAAAATCTATTCAATATTTGTATACTGTAATTGATTTACTTGTTTATTTATTATTATTTTTATTTTATTTTTTTCTCTGCTAGGATTATGTATTGCATTGGACTGCTGCTGCTAAGTTAATAAATTTCACGTCACATGCCGGTGATAGTAAACCCGACTCTGATTCTGATTCTAATTCTGTACAACAAGGACAGTCAATATAGCATAGAAATACAATTGTATCAGCATGAACTAATCAGTCTGATGGCCTGGTGGAAGAAACTGTCCCAGAGCCTGTTGGTCCTGGCTTTTATGCTTTTGTGTAGACAAACAAGCTGCATAATTTACTGTATTGTCCGAGACGCAATGTAGTATCCCATGCATGTATGACATTGATGTGTGTGATAATGTGTCACTGCCAGCCCTGATCTACTTGGCAGAGCATGCTCGGTGGGCCATTAAAGTGTTGCCAATCTCCAGGGTTTATTTTGGTAACACCTGTGTAAGATAAATTTCTGAGATTATTTTGTTTTGTCAAAGAACAAGCATGATGGTTAATGAGCCGGTTGCTCATTTACATTACAAATAACACTTTGGAAATGAATGCATGGTAGGTGTGGTTTGTCCTGTAATTTTCTGAGCTTTGACCAAAGCTCTCAGATGATGTGTTGGAGTGGGCGTCATTCAGGGCAACACAGGGGTGCAGCTTGTAGACCCAGCTCTTGTGACCCAGGATCAATCCTGATGTCTGGAGCTGACTGCGGTGGTTTTGTGTTTTCTGTGTAACCATGTGGGCTTCCAAAGACTCTACAGCTCACATACTCAATATTAATCATATAGTTAACTTGCAGAGCCTTACAAGAGTATTCAGCCTTCAACCCTTTGTTCACATAAATGAGTATTACAACCAGGGATTTTGATAAATTTAACAGAAAAATTTTATTTGTGAATCAAATGCTCCTTTTTTCACAGTAGAGTCCAAAAACCCAGAGAAAATTGTAAAGCATAAATAATTAAAAAATCAAAAACTGAAATGTCAGCATTTCAAAAAATATTTATTCCCCTTTGCTCAGTACTTAGTTGAACCACTTCTTGCAACTATCACAGTCAGTAGTCTTGCTGGATATTTGCTTGGCACAATGTGACGGAGCAAGATTTGCCCATTTCTCCTTGCAAAATTGCTCAAACAGTGCCAGGTTAGTTGGGGAGCGACGGTGGACAGCAGTCAGAGATGTTTGATTGGGTTAAGGTCAGGACTCTGACTCGGCCAACCAAGGACATCAACTTTCTTCATTTGAAGCCACTCTGTGGTTGCTCTGGCCATGTGTTTGGGCCTTTGTCCTGCTGAAAGACAAACTTCCTCCCCAGAATAAACTTTCTGGCAGAGGCCAGCAGATTTTTATCCAGCATCTGTCTGTATTTAGCAGCATTCATCTTCCCAGATTTCCAGTCCCTACTGCTGAAAAGCTTCCCAATATCATGACACTACCTCCACCTTACTTAACAGTAGGGGCAGTGTTACCTAGCTGATGTGCAGTATTCGATTTAGACACAAGTACTGCTTAACATTGAGGCCAAAAAGTTCCACTTGAATTTCATGCAACCAAAGGACTTCTTCCATGTTTTTACAGTATCTTCTAAGTGACACATTGCAAAGTCTTTACGGGTAAGAATATGTTTTTTTTTTTGGCCAGGCTGTCTTCCTCTTCTATAAAGACCCTTTTTGTTCAAAACCTTAGAGATTGTGGAGCCATGAACTTCATCTCCAGTTGCAGCCACTGACTTATTCAACTCCATCAGAGTGACTGTTGGTGTCACAGTATCTTTTCTTACAAGTGCTATTCTTCTGCAGTGACTTGAAGTTTAGAGGGGCAACCTGACCTAGGCAGTGTGGCTGTTCTTTCAAATTTTTCCCAGTGGACTGCACTGAGCTCCGAGGTGTGGTCAGTGACATTGAGATGGTCTTGTACCCTTCCCCAGATCTGTTCTTCTCTATTATCATTTCCCTGACTGGCCTTGAATACTCTTTTGTTTTCATTTTGGTTTGGTCTACTGAGAATCTACCATACCGTTGGACCTTACAGAGAGGGGATTTATTCTTATGAATTCATTGAAAGCAGGTAATACTCCCAATTTTCTACAGCAAATTGGGTGTTAGTAAGGTGATACATATATAGCACCTGAGGATAGTTAGTATAGTAATTACAGAGGAAATGAGTACTTTTTCAGCCTCACAATAATAGTTTAAAAAAAAATTTTAGTAAATTGTTGGCAGGTTTTGGAATGTTTCTTTTCATTTGACCTGGTGCAGAGGATTTTGTAAGTTAGCTCAAAAATCCTACTTCAATATACCTGTATTTTAAATTTAGAAAATGAGACAGTAAAATGTGAAAGTAGTTGTGGGGGTTGAAGACATTAATTTTTTTTTCCTTTTTTGTATTTGCCAATTTGTTTCTCTCTGGTTGTTTGTCTGCCTGTTGTGTGCAATCTTTCATTGATTCTTTTGTGCGTCTTTGTACTTACTGTGAATGCCTGCAAGAAAATGAATCTCAGGGTAGTATATGAAGACGTGTATGTAATTTGATAATAAATGTACTTAGAACTTTGTATGGAGAAAGGAGCCAAGGAGAGTTAATGGAAATATGGGGAGAATAAAATGGCAAAGTGTGAATGGATGTTTGATGGTGGGTGGGATGAAGAGCCCGTTTCTGCTCTGTGATCCTGTGACCTAATGACTGTTTCTGAAAATCAGCTTCAGTGGGTCAAGAGTTCAGGCATCCATTTCAATAAAGAAGAGATACTTTTCTCTAGCTGGAGAGCGAGTGGAGTGCTGCAGTGTAATCCAAATCTGTGGCTTTGGTCAGGCAGGCATTGATTGATCTGGGGCTGTGCGGTGGTGGCACTGTGCCATCAGCTTTTGGGTACTCCCTGGAGGATTTGGGATGTACAGTTGTGCCCCAGCTGTAACTCTCTTCTGCCTGACTGCAACAGAAGGTGAGTGTTCATATTTTAAATGCAGCTGCTTGGTGTCACACTTCACTCTATCACAGTGTTGTATTGTAACTAGTACTTGCAATATAATATCTCAAAGTTTTTACTGTCCTTGAGCCACAGGCAGATTTTGCTCTGCACCAAAGACATTAGTTGTTTGCCTTGGATCAAACTTTACTTTCCAGTGTTGTTCCGTGCAAGTCTTTTACAGTATGTCACCATCGAGTTATAGAGCATGGAATCATGGCTATCAGCTAAGCTCATACGTCAACAAGGTGTTTACTATCTGAGCAAGTCTGATTTGCCTATGTTTGGTCTGGTTCCTTCTGAACCTTTCCAATCTAGAGCATGGCCCTGTGTTGTACAGCACAGGGCCTCTCTCTGTGCAAGTGGCAGCACAATTGCCCCATTGCCTTAGCTCACTGCCTGTCAGTCTAATTGGATGTTGAAGAAAGTCATTGACATTCACATACAACTAAAACTACTTAGCACCTGTTAAAAATGGTGCTTACAACGATATAATAAGATATGCTCAAGTTAAATAACTTTTAAAAACCTGCCCAATTAAAATCTTACAACAAGATGGTTTCCTTGCCCTTCTCACAGCAGCCAGTTTCTCCCAGTGATTTTAATGAGGCTGGTGACATGGTGCACGCTGAGTCAGAAATCTTAGGCAGAGTGGAAATTGGTGCTGTCCCATTGTTCTGGTGCAGTGGCTTTGCCAAGCACAAGTAAGTAAGAAGTAGAAGTAAAAGTAGGCCATTTGGCCCCTCATGCCTATTCCATTGTTCAATAATCTCATAGCTGACCTTTTACCTCAGTGTTGCTTTCCCGTATTAATCTCATTTCATTTGATTCCATAATATCTTTAAAAAGAGTGTTGGTCCCCGTCTTGAATATTCATGGTAACTTAGTCCTCTCTGGTAGTGAATTCTGAAGATTTGCTGACTTCAAGCAGAAATATCTCCTTTTCCCAACGTAAACGACTATTGCAGCCCATTGTTTGGGAATAGCCCAGTTACAGCCTTACTGCTGGCAGATCCAGCCTGAATGTGGCAGATAATCTATCCTTGAATTTGAACTTGAACTCTTGCGTGTTTTTCTGTTGAGAGAATTGGTGAGGAAGAACACTTCATGTTAGTAAAGAGAGAGGGAACACTTTCCATTTCAGCTCCCTAAACCATCAAACACTTCCAGATCTGGTAGCATGTTATATGGACTGTGAAATAAGAACAAAATGTGGAATGGCTCAACAAGTCAGACAGCTTCCATAGAAAAATAAGCAGAGTTATTTGGGGCAAATAATATGCAATCAGAATGGAGACACAGTGCAGTACTTTCTACTTGGCTCTGATGTTTGGCTGGACAGGAAGACCTTGCTTTGATTTACTTGGCGATATTCTCACCTTTTGAGTCAGCTCTTTTATATATTTTATTTTGTGAGTCTACTCCAGAGAGAGGAGCACAAAACTAGATAAACCTCATTATATTACTGAAAGAAAGTTTCACTCCCTGAAACTTGGTTGCAATGTTAAACTGTTTACTCCCTTGTAAAAGAAAGTCTACTGGCACTACTTGGAACTTGAGTTGGGGAGGGTGGAAGAGGAGTAGCTCTCCTTGCTATGTGTATAAAACTTTAGCTAGGGCATTCCAAGATGGCGGCGCGACGCAGCTTGCAGCAGCCACTCCGGAGCTGATTATCTGTTATTTGTGAAGCCGGGTGCCGTGTGCAATCATAATCGGATGAAAAACGGACGTGGGAGCACGGAGGAACATCTGGAAATCTCCAGGAAGATCTTCTTCATTGCTACTGCTGCTGTGAGATCCGGGTCTCTGCTGGGAAGAACAGGCCCCCAGTCCTCGGGGTCGCGTTGCTAATGGCCGTTGGTGGGGGTGTCTTAATACGCTCGGCAGAGGATGGTGCTCGGAGAAGCTGTGCTGGAGGGGATGGTTGGAGGCTTGGAGGTTCGACGGACTTGGAGTCCACTGCGGTCAGAGCGCTTTCACTGTGTGCTGTGTCTGCGAGGCTGGGTTTGACGGAGCTTTCATTGTGTTAACTATGTAGTTTTGTGCATGTCTTGTTTTGTCTGGTGGAATTGGAGCTCCTTTCCGGGGAACGCGCTAAGTTGGTAGCAAGGTATTAATACGCAGCAGCCTCTCCGGACTCTGGATTGGGGATTGCCAAACGTTATGTGGATTTTCTGGTGTAGTCTGTTTTGTCATGTGCTTTTGTGATATCATTCTGGAGGAACATTGTCTCATTTTTTAACTGCATTGCATTTGTGGTTGCTAAATGACAATAAACTGAATCTGAATGAACGATTTGCAGTTTTGTGTTCACTTCTGGTTGCCACACTGCAGGAAGGGTGTGGAGGCTTTAGCGAGGGTGCAGAAAAGGTTCTCCAGGATATTGCCTGGAGTAAAGAGTATCAGTGGTAAGGACAGGTCAGGCAAACTTGGATTGCTTTATCTGGAGCATTAGAGACTGAGGAAGACTTGATAGAAGTCTATAAAATTATGAAGCACAGATGGGGTGTTTTGTCCCAGGTGGAAGTATCAAATACCAGACTGCCTAGGTTGAAGGCGAGAGAGAGAAAGTTTAAAGAAGATTTATGAGGCAACTTATTTTGCAAATAGAGTGCTTGAGTCTCACTGTCTGGGGATGTGCTGGAAGCAGATAAAATAAAGACATTTAGGCAGGTGTATGAACAAGCAGGGAATAGAGGGGTATAGGTCGTGTGCAGACTGATGGGATTAGTTAGTTTGGCATCATGGCCAGTTCAGACATGGTGGAACCCTGGAACTCCAGGGTCTGTTCCAGTGCTGTACTGTCTTTGCTCTTTGTTGTATCTTAGCTAATTTTAGCCCTACTAACATTGCTGATGTAGATGTTATTACTTGTAGCACTTCCATTAACGCTGCACTGTCCAAAGTATTGTGCAGGACATGAGAAACCATTTGACTGATTTTGCCCATGCCAGCTCTTTAGCACAGCTGGGTTACAGCCCCTGGAGTTGTTTCCCGTTACAGGTATGTATCTAGGAGCAGAAGTAACTAACAATGCCCAGCCATTCAATATGTTTATTGCTAGTGTTACGTACCCCGTAACTGGGTGTCTTACCAGCAAAGATAGAAGTGTCCATTGGAGTCTGGTGATACTATTTTCAACAATATTTATTAGCAAAAAATATACAAAATAATATCAATGCGAATATACAGAGAATATACGTTAGCAATACTAAACCTAAAAGTGCGGGTATAATAATAATCACTAATGAAACAAGCTCTATCGTTGTCTAGGGGATAATGAATTGTCAGATGGAAATATAAAGTTCAGTTCAGTTCATGCAGGCTGCGGTAGTTGTTGGTCGCGGTGTTTCAATTGTTGGAGAGAGAGAGAGAACGTGCGAACAGTAACATCTATTATCTTGCCAACCTTCCTTTACGATTTTGATCCGTCGATGCTTTGTTGTGGCCATTCACGTATGACCCCTCCGTCCTTTAGCTAGACCGTTCTTCTGTGGTGGACTCGTCACCCAGGCAAGGGTGGACACACACACAAGCCCCCACCGGTCTCACTACAAAACACTGTGAGTTAAAATTTACCAACCCTTCGTTCGGTCTCCGGTCTCCCACCCTGTCTCGTGGGGGTTCTGATGCTCACTAGCGTTTCTCCTGGTGCGTCTGAGGGGTGTTACCCCCAGACCTCACTTTTATCCCACTCACGGGGTCTCAGGTGTCAATCAGGTTAGGGTGATGTAACCCATCAAACCAGCCCACTCTGGTTGCCCCCTGAGGGTTTCAATGAATAGAACAGTACCAAGTAAACAATCCTTCTCCAAAAGACAATAGCAGTAATCAATGGTTCCGTTCCTCTTTTGTTAGTAGGAGACATTCCACCTTAGCTGTGCCTCTCTCTCATTAACTTTCATGAGCTGTTATCAATAACAACTGCCCTGGCAGATTTCCTTTTGTCTCTCTTACTTCCTTGTTAGCAGCATCGAAATAGTAGCGATTTGCGATTTTCCAAAAGGGGAGGGGGCATGGGCGACTGCACCCTTCTGCCCATCAGAGTTGTTCATCCTTCGTAACACTAGCCTCAACTCCCTTCTGTGCCAGATCCCCATAGGTTTCAATTCCCAAGTGTTTTAAAAAATCATCTAGTTCCACCCTAAGTATTTTTGATAAACCAGTCACCACGATTCTCTGGGTTAAAGAATTCTTGAGATATACCTCCCTCTGAAAATAGATTTCTCAACACTTCTGTTTTAAATGACACAACTCTTATAACTCTGCATCTCGTTCAGCAAGTATCTAGCTCTCGTTTGAAAGTTACTACTGCTTGCTTCCATAAGCTTTCAGGAAATGTGTTCCAGATGGCAAGAACTCGTGTTTTGAGGGAAAATCTTTTCCATGTTGCTTGAGAGTTTTTGGCAAGGCTTAAATCTGGATCTGTTGGTTACTTACCCTTCTGCCACTATAATGTTACTGCATCTCTATAGAACCTGATATTCCACTGAAACCTGAGAAAGGATGGGTCCACATGGATGTGTTGGAGTATGAGAAGCTGGAATGGATGAAAGATCTGCCTAAACCCAGATGGCGGAAGACCAATAAGGTGACTTATGGCAATATAGATACTGTAAGATGGCTCAGGGCCTCTCTAACTTAGAAACTCTGGGACTGGGTAGTCCTGTATGGAACAATGAATGAGAAGACAATGGGTGGCCATGATATGTGAAGCAGTAGGAAATTATGGGATTGAAGAGTCCTATGGATGAGCTGTAAATCTGTGTGAGTGAGAATCCCTGGCATAAACGTGGTTCTGAAGACAACATGTCACAGAGCAGCGAGAGAGACTGAATGTACCTATCGTGCAACAGAAAGACTGAGGAGCCTCAGTCATGGAACGTAGAGTCTGTAGATCCAGCAATTCTGTCATGGAGATACGTGTGGAGGAGTGAGGGAGGAGCAGTATGATGGCACTAAGAGAGAGATTGTGGGACTGAGTGGCACTGTGATAGTCTTCTCTCTTTTAATCTTTTTGTTAGTATTAAAAATATTATGAACAAAATACAATTAAAATATTAATAAGGGATTACAAACATATAAACTCCCATTACACATGAAGGAATACATAAACAATGAATACAGTATAAGTAAGCTTTTCCCAAACATAAACCATATAGTGTATATATGAACAAGGTAAGTCTAGATATTCCATAATATATAATATAAAAAAAAGAGAAAAAAAATATAAATCTATATATGAAAGTTAACTAATCTACTAATCTAATATCTAAGAAAAAAAAACGAAAAAGGAAGAAAAAACTAGAAAAAAACTAAAAAAAAAAGAAAAAAAAAAGGGCTGTTCATAATATCTCACAAGCATACATAAACATCAATGTCGTCAACTCCGATCCTCTCAACATACATACGATTAAAGCTGAAAAAACCAATAAGCCTGGCACAGGGCCATTACATCATATGAAAATATTGAATAAATGGTCTCCATATCTTTTCAAATTTAATAGAAGTATCAAATACAGCACTTCTAATTTTTTCTAAATTTAGACATAACATAGTTTGAGAAAGCCAATGAAATACCATGGGAGGATTAATTTCCTTCCAATTCAACAAAATAGATCTTCTAGCCATCAAAGTGAGAAAAGCAATTATTCGACAGGCAGAAGGAGATAAGTGAAGTGAGCCCATCATCGGTAAACCAAAAATTGCGGTAATAGGATGGGGTTGTAAATCAATGTTCAGTACCGCCGAAATAATATCAAAAATATCTTTCCAATATTTTTCCAAAATCGGACATGACCAAAACATATGAGTTAAAGACGCGATTTCTGATTGACATCTATCACAAATAGGGTTTATATGAGAATAAAAATGAGCTAATTTATCCTTGGACATATGGGCCCTATGCACAACCTTAAATTGTATTAATGAATGTTTGGCACATATAGATGATGTATTAACTAATTGAAGAATTCTATCCCAATTCTCAATAGGAATAATTAGATTAAGCTCTCTTTCCCAATCATTTTTGGTCTTATCAAAGGGCACTGTGTGATAGTCTTAAGTCTGGGAAGTTTATAAAAAAAGCATGAAGATACCAAAGCATGTTATGAAACAGAGAGGGTCTGGTACTGAATGGGTGGGTTTGTGGTCAGTTTTGACTCAGTGGAGTGAAGGGCCCGTATCTCTCCATGAACAGTCTGCTTCAGAAGCGGGTAGACTGTGGGGATTGTGTTGTCCCAGTTGTGGAGCTGCAGAGAGTTAAGGGGAGGGGCTGAGTTGTTTCACAGAATAGTGAGCAAGTCAATGGGACTGGTGGATCCTGAAGCAGGGAAAGACGGAGACCAGGGGGTGCTTTGGTGGAACAAGGAGTCAAGTGACCCATCATAGAGCAGTGAGAAACTCTGAGACCAAGAGGCTGTGCCATTCAACAGTGAGAAACAGTGGAAGTGACTCACCCAGGCTTGGAACAGGGAGAGACTGTGACACTGTCATGCAATACAGAAAGCCAAAGAGATGATGTAGACTTTTTGGACTAGCAGCCCTTTGTGCCAAAGAGAAAATGATTGACTTGAGCTTCATTCAGCTAATCAAGGCAGGGCATGGGGGGTGGGGGCAGAAGTTTAGATAAAACATGAAGCATGGATGCAGTTTTACAAATGTTTCTTTACAGTCAAAGTTTCCATTATTGAACTCAAATCAGTATATAAATGAGAAGCATTATAACATTATAAATGAGAACCTGCTGTTGGGGTTAATTAAAATGTGATCCCTCCTCTTTCTTACAAAATGTGTTAGTATCCATGGTGTTCAATTAATTTCTTTTTTGCATACTGTATTTAGGAGATGCAAGCAAGGTTCAATTTCCATGGTGACTTAATACCTCCAGGTGTCGATGTTCCAACTTATCTCGGATTGCACCATCATGGGGAAGAGCCAGAGGTTAGACATCTTGGTCCTCTTGTATCAGAATACCTTTAAGTTACTGTTCCACATTTGTTACAGTGAGGGCTTTAATGCAAAGGGATTAAAGTTAAGTTCTGGCTGCAGAGCTCTGGTTAATTCCAAAACTGAGCATTGTATTCAAATCTGGGTGTCTTACATCAAGAAGATTCACTGAATTTGAGCAGCACACAGTGCCAGTTACCAAATTGATGTTTTGGTTGAATGGGTTGAACTGAGGACCTTGTATTCCCTTGAGCAGTAAGGTTGAAAGGTTGTAGTTACATACTATGTGGAAGAAGGATCTGCTGCCCACTGAGTCGATGTCAACCAACGGGTACCAATTTATGCTAATACTATACTCATCTCAATTTATTCTCCGTGCATTCCCATAATTCCATCTAGATTCTGCCATTCATCAGCATCGGGGAAAAATTACAATGGCTGACTGCTAACCTGCACATCCTTGAGATGTGGGAGGAACCCGGAGCACCTGAGAGAAACACTCATGGTCACAGGAAAAGTGTGCAAACTCCACAAAGCACCAGAGGTTAGGATTGAAGCTGAGGTGCTGGACTTGTGAGGCTATTGTATCATCCTGAAATTTCCACCTGAGGTCTTTTAAATGATTATATTGTAGGTTTTGGTTGGATGGCTGGTGAGTTTTGGTGGTGGAGTTAAGAACAAGAATTTATAACTTTTAAATAAGAGCCAGGTCATGCACAGGTAATGTCAGGAAGCACTTTTTTTCAACAGTAAAGAGGGTTAAAATCCAAGGGATTTTCCTTTTCTCTTCTCCCTCATATAGTCGTCAGCCAAAGTTAACACAGCTTACGGGTCTGTTGTAAATTTCAAAACTGAGATCAATACATTTTATTTAGGAATGGGCTATTAGGAGGCGTAGATAAGTGAATGGAATTGCAGAATTCTTCTTTGCTCCAGTATGAGGCTATTCCACAATGGTATTGACTGGATCTTCTAATGTGTTAATCACAAATGCCTTTCTCTTCTCAAAGGCTATTATACTCACCTGATGTCTGGAGGGAAAGGTGTAAAACAATAGTATTCGAAGAATGGTAGAAAATGCTGCCCTTCCTGTATTATTTCAAGATGAAAATTCAGCCCATTACAGGATAAAATAACTTGTGTTTACAAATCACCACAAAACATTACAAAACATGTTCCAGCTGAGGAATTTCTTCAGAAATAAACCATCCTGTGACATGCAGCAAAGAGGACGAAGTAACAAGTGTTTGGGCACATCACCCTCAGCAGGTTATCCATCCCACACCACATTGACTTTGAAATATATTGCTCTTCCTTTACCACCACTGAGGCAAAATCCTGGATCTCCTTCCCTAGCAGTGCTGTGGGAGCACCTTCATTGGAAGAATTGCTAGTAGTTCAAGAGAAAGGCTCACCACCATCTCTCAAGGACAGTAGAGTGTGAACAATAAATACTGGTCTTGTCAGTGAGGCAGAGGTCATGAACGTAAATTTGAAAACTTTGAAACAGCTGGTTTGTACTTTACAAGGTTCCACTAACAGCACTCAGGCATGCATGTCATCTGGTTTTGTGACGTTAGCCGAGACTATAAGATGGAGAAGAGGTAGGCCAATTGTGTCATTCTGTAAGATAATGGCTGTCCTGTACCTATCAACTTTGCTATCGGATTCCCATGTCCTCTGATATCCAGGGTCCCAAAATTCTATTAATCTCAGAGCTGAATATATTCAAAATCTGAGCACCAACAAAGTGGAGAGTAACCCTTGATGGAAAGAAATTACTCTTCAAATCAGTCTTGCTCTTTATCCTGAGACTATCTCAGAATCAGGTTTATTATCACTGGCATGTGTTGTGAAATTTGCTAACTTAGCAGCAGCAGTTCAATGCAATACATTATATAGTAGAAAAAAAACAAAATAAAATAATAATAAATAAGTATACATATATTGAATAGATTAAAAATTGTGCAGAAATAACAGAAATAATATATATTTAAAAGGTGAGGTAGTGACAAAGGGTTCAATATCCATTTAGGAATCAGATGGCAGAGGGGAAGAAGCTGTTCTGAATCACTGAGTGTGTGCCTTCAGGCTTCTGTACCTCCTACCTGATGGTAACAGTGAGAAAAGGGAATGTCCTGGGTGCTGGAGGTCTTTAAAAATGGATGCTGCCTTTCTGAGACACCGCTCCTTGAAGATGTTGAAGATGTCCTGGGGACTTTCTAGGCCAGTACCTAAGATTGAGCCAAATAAATTTACAACCCTCTGCAGCTTCTTTTGATCCTATGCGGTAGCACTCCCTATCCCCCCCCCCCCCCCCACCCCCCCACCAGACAGTGATGCAGCCTGTCAGAATGCTCTCCACGGTACATCTGTAGAAGTTTTTGAGTGTATTTGTTGACATACCAAATCTCTTCAAACTCCTAATGAAGTATAACCACTGACTTGCCTTCTTTATTATTGCATCGATATGTTGGGACCAGGTTAGATCTCTAGGGATCTTGACACCCAGGAACTTGAAACTGCTCACTCCCTCCACTTCTGATCCCTCTATGAGGATTGGTATGTGTTCCTTTGTCTTACCCTTCCTGAAGTCCACAATCGGCTCTTTTGTCTTACTGATGTTGAATGCCAGGTTGCTGCGACACCACTCCACTAGTTGGCATATCTCACTTCTGTACGCCCTCTCATCACCACCTGAGATTCTACCAACAATGGCTGTATCATCAGCAAATTTATAGATGCCATTTGAGCTGTGCCTAGCCACACAATCATGCATATACAGAGAGTAGAGCACACACCCCTGAGGTGCACCAGTGTGGATCGTCAGCGAGGAGGATATGTTATCACCGATCCACACAGATTGTGGTTTTCTGGTTAGGAAGTTGAGGATCCAATTTCAGAGGGAGGTACAGAGGCCCAGGTTCTGCAACTTCTCAATCAGGATTGTGAGAATGATGGTATTAAATGCTGAGCTATAGTTGATGAACAGTACCCTGATATAGGTGTTTGTGTTGTCTAGGTGGTCTAAAGCCGTGTGGAGAGCCATTGAGATTGCATCTGCCGTTGACTTATTGTGGTGATAGGCAAATTGCAATGGGTCCAGGTCCTTCCTGAGGCAAGAGTTCAGCCTAGTCATGACCAACCTCTCAAAACATTTCATCTATGTGGCTACGTTCTCATGATAGAGCAGAGCTTTGCTGTATCAACTGTAATGAAGTTTTGTTTTATCAATGAGTGCTCTCTGGTCCCCTGTCAGTCTTTCTGGCAAGGTGCCCATCTCTGTTCAGGTTTCCCTGGTAGGTTATAACTCTTGGTCCCAGAATAACCCTGGTAAAGATGTTCTTCAGTGTTTCTGACAGTCTGGGCCACACTGTGCTGTGAATAAGCATGAACCCCTGGTGTGCCAAATACCACTGACACTGGAACTCAGTACAACCTAACCAGATGGTGATGAACAGATTTGTGTTCCTAATAAAAGAAAGTGCTTCATTTCCTGGCTTTGGATCCAACTCAGGCGAGCAGCTGGAGATGGGCACATGGCTATCTCCTTTTTGGTTGGGTGATTTGTATCATCTTATAGCAACGTAGGAAATGTCCCTCAAGCCCATCTGTTATCGGATGATTCATAACAACTCCAGCTACCTGTGTCCAAGCCTTTCAAGGTAGAAAATGCCGAAAAGTTCTGTGCCTCTTTGTAAAGAAACCTCTCCTTATTTTGATTCTAAATGGCCGACCCTTCACTTTAGATGGTATCCATCCATTCACTCTGTAATTTCTCTATAATTTTTAATTACAGTTTCAAAACTTTCAGTTAACACCCAACACTGTTCCATCTAAGCTGAGTGGATGCATGACCATGCAGTAACTGAAATGCTCCCGCGCACGTAGTTCAAAGTACATTTATCTTCCAAGTATGTAGACATGATACAATCTAGAGATTCATCTCCTAACAGGCAGCCACAAAACAAAGCAACATACACAAAATGCTGGAGAAACCAAGCAGGTCAGGCAGTATCTATGGAAGTGAATAGATAGTCAATGTTTTAGGCCAAGATTAATGTTGGCTTAGTCCAGATGTGCTGTTGATGATTGGTGTAAACTTGGTGAGCCAAAATAGTGCTTTGTGCACATCTCTTTGACTTTTGCCAGTTCCCTTTAATTAATGCCCTCTTGTTACTGAATTGTTCACCTTTTCTTGCCATCTACTCAGTTGAAGCTTCAGTCAAATCTCTCTTCTACTCCCATTGTGAAGGGGAACGATAACAATATTTATGCTCTTGCTGCATTTGTAATTCTTAAGCCTTCTGATGAAATATGAGAACAAAGCTAATCAAGTTGCTCAAGGTATTTAAATTAAATAGCAGGAGGGATTTATGGTGCACCAATGCAGTGATCATCTCTTAACAACTTGTTTGTCTCTTTTAGGAAGCTGGTTATTCACTTCAAGAACTCTTCCATTTATCTCGCAGTCAGATAATTCAGCAGCGAACTCTCGCCCTTCAGATGTTGTCACGAGTCATTCAAAAGGTGGGCTTGGCATGCTTCAAAATTCCATTATGCAAAAAGGCCTGTCATTGTAGTTAACCAGATGAAGAATACTTAAGGAGCTGTTATGTTAAGAACATAGACATGAGAACAGCAGTAGATCATGTTGCTTCATCAGCCTTTCTGCTGTTCAGTGGGTAAAATTCTACATTGACTTCACTCTCTTGCCTGATTCTCCCTAATCCTTGTTCTATTTAGTTTCCAAAAGTTTATTGATGTACATAGCAATCAACAAAATAAAAGAACTACCAATGTCAGAAATTTGAAAAGGAGCAGGTAATGTTGAGGATCTAAACCAGGCCAGGCCACAAATGTACAGATAGATCAGAATTAATTTTCCCAGTAAAAAGCTTTTCATTTGGTACTTAGGGTTCCTGATGATCATCAAATGTTCAGTAAGAATACAAGATTTCTTTTCTACTTGCAAAGCCCATTCAGTGCGGAAGAGTCAGCACTCTTTAGACACTGGCATGCTGACATCTCTTGACTGCGATCAGATGACAGGTCATTGATCTGAAGCATCAACTCTGTATCCTTCTCCACTGTTACAGCTAATGCTTGACCTACTGAATACCCCCAGCCTTTCTGTTTTTATTTTAGGAGATACTTAGACGTTTAAGACAGGAAGTGTGAAAGTTTCATGACCCTGACGAAAAATTTACCATCTATGTCCTGACTGGTTGGTCCCTTTACTTGGTATTGTGGACCCTGGTGCTATCCCCCTAATCGAGTTTAAACTGCTCTTGGGATTTAAACAAGAATTCGAAACACTTCTCTGTGACCATCGGTCATTCTATTAAAGACAGGTGAGTTATAGGCCCCTTGTATTTGATTAAATCTTCGACAGTTCCTTGAACTCAGAACATAGTGATAGAGTGGTACTGTAGAGAAGCTGGCCCTACAGTCCAACTTGTCCACCCTGACAAAGATACTGGGTCTGTCTGAGTTAGTCCCACTTGTCCATGTTTTGCTCATATCCCTCTTGGCTTTTCTATGTATCTGTCTAAATGTCTTTCAAACTGTGTTATTGTACCCACCTCCACAGGTTCTTCTGGCAGCTTGTTTGATGTACCTATCACCTTTTATGTGGAAAATTCCTCACAGGTCCCTTTAAAATCACTCCCCTCTCATTTTAAATCTGTGTCCTCTAGCTTTAGACTCTCCTACCCTGAGTAAAGGACTGTGATCATCCATTTATCTGCGCCCCATATGATTTTATATAGTTTTGTAAAGTCAGCCCTTTGCCTCCTCTCTCTAGGCAAATAAGTTCTAGTGTATCAAGCTTCTTCTCTGCAGTTCTGATAATATCATTGTGAAGCTTTTCTGCATACTCTCCAGCTTAATGCTATTTTTCCCATAATTGGGCAACCAGTACTCCAAGTGTAACTTAACCAACATTTTATATGGCTAGTAAATTTATTATTTCTCTCTCTAAGGCAGGTAGATCTTTCCTTACATAAAGAGACCAAAACTGAACACCATACTGAAGCAATTGTCTCACCAAAGCCCTCTATAGGTATACTGAGCCATTCTTCCTTCCACATTGACATCTCCTTTGAGTAAAGGTAACTGTCACTTGCCATCCCAATTTCTTGCTGTCTGTCTGTTAATTTTCTTGTACAAGGACCCCTCTGCTACCTGTATCCCAGCATTTATGTAAATTTTAGTTAACTTCCTATGGAAGTTAATAACATCACACTAACTTGACTTCCCCAATATACTTAACTCCTAAAAGATTATATTCTATCTATCCTCCTTCTGACCAATTAATTTGTGTTCTTTGCATTCTTCTTGTAGCTGATCTTCTGATTTGAATATATTACTCTGGATTGCTCCTCTAATATGAATTGCATAGATCTAAAGCCCAAGTACTGGTCCTTGCAGTACTCCACTAAACTAGCTGCTTATTCCTGCTCCCTGTTTTCTGTTCCCAAGTTTTGCGACTAGTTATCCCCAACTCCATGAGCTCTGTGTACAATTTTGGGTAAAAGGCTTTGTTGCCTGCGTAATGACCATCATAATTCCAAATATCCATGTGCACAAGTTGTTCATTGCTCATTCTGCAAGCTACATATTCATATACTAACTTATATACTAAATGTCATTTTCCTTTCACAAATATGTGTGACCCAGCTCAAATGTTCTATAATATTACAAAGCCCCTTTACTATTTCCATAATACTAAATGTGAATAATATTTTCATTAGATGTCAGGATAAATTATCTGTATTTTCTTCGCTTTATTGAATGGTAAGTTAAACTTACCATTAGAACTTACCAGTAGAACATAGAACATAGAATAGTACAGCACAGTACAGGCCCTTCGGCCCACAATGTTGTACCAACTCTTAAACTCTGCCTCCCATATATCCCCCCACCTTAAATTCCTCTATATACCTGTCTAGTAGTCTCTTTAATTTCACTAGTGTATCTGCTTCCACCACAGACTCAGGCAGTTCATTCCACGCACCAACCACTCTCTGAGTGAAAAACCTTCCTCTAATATCCCCCTTGAACTTCCCACCCCTTACCTTAAAGCCATGTCCTCTTGTATTGAGCAGTGGTGCCCTGGGGATGAGGCACTGGCTGTCCACTCTATCTATTCCTTTTAATATCATGTCTCCTCTCATTCTCCTTCTCTCCAAAAAGTAAAGCCTTAGCTCCCTTAATCTCTGATCATAACTTGCTTCCTCCCATTCCATTGGGACTGTTCAATCTAGAATGCCAGAAGATCAAGATATGGATCTTTACTATTTCAGCATCTATCTTTGTTACCCTTGGACATTGACCATCAGGTCTAGGATATTTGTCATATTTAATCATTTACTTGACTTTTTTAAAATATTGAATAGCAAACTCTTCATCCTTTGACTGACTTAACTTCATCCTCAGTTCAGGAATATTAGGAATGGACAAATTCTGCCAATGCCGGCAACATCCATGTCTCACAAATGAATAAAAAAGACTACAGGAAAGATCTGCTAGCACGTGAAAGATTTTTCAGAATGTTAAGGAGGGCTGGGCAACTATAATTATGAGGAGGGATACATATATAGATATATAGAGTTGTGGTTGGTGGTGCTGGCTGTGAATGGTGTGGGGATGTTGGGAAATAGTGTAGGTTCAAGTTGGGGGGAGGATCTGGAAAAGGAACCAGAAATGGAGGGTTTGGGAGAGAGGAGGTTGGAGTGAAGTTGAATCTAGATATGGAAAATGGAAAAAGAAATATAATATTGGAAAAGTTTCTAGTGATGGAGAGGAACGTGGGATTTTTTGAAAAGAAGAGGGAAGACTTTAAGGTTTTGTTTAAATTTGACCCATCGATCCCATTAAATTAACCAGAGAGTTGAATAGATTGTGCTTGTACTTCAGGAGGAGGGAATATGTTATCGCTTGTAAGGATAAGAAACAGTGTGAGAAGTTATTACGTTTGAAGCCTTTGCTGGGCAAAAAGCTCGTATCCATGTTGCCTAATAAAAATGGAGGTATTAGGGGTGTTATAATAGGTGTTCTGGTAGAGATTTTGATAGAAGAGGTTAATCTCATTTATTGGGAGGCAAGCAAGGTTAGGGAGGTAAAGAGGTTACAAGTAGGTAGAAATGAGGAAAGGATGGATAGTTTATCTGTATTGATATATTTTGATGAGGTGAAGCTCCCTGATAGTTAGTTTGGAGTAGTTTGTTAGAATGTATGAACTTATATTCCACATCCACTTATATGCTATAAATGTCAAAGATTTGGGCATGTTGTGGCAGTGTGTCATGGGAAACTAAGGTGTAGTCAGTATGGTATGAGGCATAAGTATGAAGATTTGTGGAGAAGGCATAAAGTTTAACTGACGAAGGGTCTCGGCCTGAAACGTCGACATCGCTTCTCCCTATAGATGCTGCCTAGCCTGCTGTGTTCTACCAGCATTTTGTGTGTGTTGTTGATAAAGTTTAACTGTTGTAATTGTGGAGAAGAGCATAGTGCAGGTTATAAAGTGTGAAGTGTTTAAGAAGGCAGCTGAAGTTCAACAGATTAAAGTACAGTTTGGTGTGTCCTGTGCAGAGGCTTGTCAAAAGTTAAACCGAATGTTGATCAAGTATTACCAGACTGCAAAGTCAATGTATATATGTTGGCATCACAGTTCAAAGGTTCAATTTAATGTCAGAGAAATGTATACAATATACATCCTGAAATGCTTTTTCTTCACAAAACATCCACGAAAACCGAGAAGTGCCCCAAAGAATGAACGACAGTTAAATGTGAGAACCCTAAAGTCCCCCCCCCCAGCTCCCCCCTCCCGCACGTAAGCGGCAGCGAGCAACAGTCCCCCTTCCCCCCACCGGCAAAACAAAAAGCGCACCCGCTACCGAACACAAGCGTGAGCAAAGCGACAGCAAAGACACAGACCTTGCAGTTACCCCAAAGACTATCGCATTTCATCCAGCATTCGGCAAACCACAGGTTCTCTCCCCTTAATAAGAGAGAGGGAGGTGTCCCCCATTTTCACAGTGAGTGGGAGACGTAACATCAACCTGCTTGTTTATAATGTTAAGAAGTCCATTTTGTCGCTTTTTACGAGCTCTGTGCCTGAAAATTGCAAAGATCTCAGGTCTTCGGGCCCACCACAAAAGATTTAACAGCCTCCCTGACAACGAACAAGTCTCCTGCCATGACACCGACCCTCAATCTGCCCGTCTCCAGAGCCCTGAGATCTTGGGCTTCCAAACACTAGGCCGCCTCTCAGGCCAACCCCTTGGCATGCTGAACATTGGTCAGTCCTGAAACCCTGAGAACGGGTCCCATTCCCGCAAAGAAACGAGGTCAGAGTGTAACTTCAGGTCAGGGTCTTCAAAAGAACCTTGAAAGGGAAAAATAAAGATATTAAAGATGGAAATAGAGTTGTTTCCGAAGACACACGTAAAGGAGTTGCCATTTAGCGCCATCTTAACTCCGCCTGCGTCTCCATTCTTTTCCTAAAGGTACTTTCCAAGTTGATAAACTGAAGTTTGTGATGTTTATAACTGATGCGGTGAATTGGACTCCTCAGACGCCTAGTCGTACAGAGAAAATTAAAGTTATTTTGAAAGCTGCTGAAAAGTATCTTGGTATAACTGGGGAAGCTATAACAGCTTATGTGGGAAGCTGTAAATGAGGCTCTGATGGGTGGGTATCTGTATTTCAATCTCCTTGTGCAAGTACATAATGGCATAAGAATATTGCAGTGGAATGCACGAAGCCTGATTTCTAATGGTCAAGACTTTAAGAAGTTTGTTTCTGATTTGTCAAATCTTCCTGATGTTATATGTATTCAGGAAAAGGTGTGATAGATTAGTTGGATGAGGGAGTGGTGTTGCCAGTTTTATAAGGAAAAGATAGAACATAGAGATGAGGATTTGAATGAAACATATAAGGCACTTTCTAGTAGAAGTATTTGATTCACCAGGTAGGGGTATTAAAGTGGTTAATTTTTACAACACTTATAGAAAGCTTCCAATTGATTGGTAGAAAGTATATGTAGCACTAGCTCACTATGGATTGTATGGTGTGGGGATTTTAACAACCACTGTGGGGTTGTTTGTAAAAGAATTTTTAGGTATTTCTCATCTTGAGTGTCTTTATGATGGGAGGAATACGAGATTTAATGTTCATAATAGTTCTGAAACTGTTATAGATTTAACTTTAGTTTCAAACATTCTGGTTGGTGTGAGTGTTGGATGCTATTAGTGATAAAACATTGGGGAGTGATTATTTTCCTACATTTATAAGCTTGGGTTTGGATAGGCGATAGGAGGCCACTTTTAGGAGGTGGATTTTGGTAGCAAATTGGGAGGAGTTTAATCTTTTATGTGATGAATGTCTGTCAGGACTGAATGTGGAGGATGGTGTGAATTCTTGTAATGAAAGGTTATGTCACATTATTCACCAAACTGTGCTGGAAGTGATTTCTATTAAAAAGGGCATTAATACTGAAAGGCTATACCATGGTGGACTGAGGAGTGTGCAGAGGCAATCAGGGAGCGAAATAAAGCGTTTAGGAAAGTTAAGAAGTATCACTCTCCATGTGACCTTATTAAATATAAATGGGCACAGGCCGTGCTGAGGAAGGTGGTGAAGATTGTGAAAAAGGGTTACTGTAGGTCATATTGTGGTAGTATTGGAAGGGATATTGAACTTGGAGATGTTTGGGGAATGACTAAGGAAATGGGGACGATTCATCGGGGTAATAACATTGTAGTATTGATTAAAAAAGATCATATGATTGTTACTGAAATAGAGAGGGTTGAGTTACTGGCTAGGTCATTTGCTGCAATTCGTAATCAAGATAATTTAAGTGAAGAGGTTAAACAATGTAGGGATAAGGTTTTAACTGAATACCCTGATGTAAGCCAGCTGTAGCAATGATAGTATTAGTGCTGTAGAGTTTTCTTTCTGTGAATTTAAGAAGGCTATTCATAGTGCAGGTCAGACATCTCCAGGAAAGGATTACCAGTATATGTTATTGTGTGTTTAAACACATGACTGACAACTCAAGATAATATTAAAATTTTTGAATCGTATTTGGAGGTTAGGCCATCTTTCCTCCCCATGGAAAATGGTTGTAGTAGTGCCTATTCTGGGAAACTCCCGTTGGATCCTTCTAATTATAGACCAATATCATTAACGTCCCATTTGTGTAAACTTATGGAACGTATGGTGATAGAGCTTTTGCATTATATTTTGGAAAAGAGATGTGATATAGCTTTTTGTCAGAGCAGATTTCTGAAAGGTAGAATGACATTAGATTCAGTTTTATGTTTGGAAGATGATATTAGGAAAGCACAGGTAAATAAAGATTTGTAATAGCAATATTTTCTGATATTGAAAAAGCATATGATATGTTATGGAAGGAAGGTCTTTTGGTTAAATTATGAAAATTAGCAGCGAGAGCAAGGCTATATAATTTTTTCTGTGTTTTTTTATTTCGATGGCCCACGCAGCTAAGGGTAGGTAAGGTATATTTGAGCTTCTATGAGATAGAGAATGGGATCCCACAAGGCATTATTTGTAGCCCTTTATTATTTAATATTATGATTAATGATATTTTCCCCGAGATAGGTACTGTGATGGGTAAGTCACATTTTGCAGATGATGGAGCTTTATGGATTAGAGGTAGAAATTTCAATTTAAGTGCAATTAGAGATTAATAAGGTCGAACAGTGTGAAAATAGATGGGGATTTCAGTAGCTAAAGCACATTCAAAAAGAATTAATCGACCTGCACTTGATTTTGAATGATATGGCCAAACTCTTGAAGTGTCTGTGGTAAGATTTCCAGGCATGTGGATGGATAATAAGCTGACATGGGAGACCATATCAGTGAAATAATCAATAGATGCAAAGGAGAACTAAATATCCTCAGGTGTCTATGTGGGTATTCTTAGGGTGTTACACAGAAATCTCTGTTGTTTAATTAGATACTTGTTTAATTAGATCTGCGCTTGATGATGGCTGTGTAGCTTATGGGATCAGCTTCGTCTTCAAGTTTAAAATGTTTCGATATGATACAAGCACAGGCTTTAAGACTGTATTGTGGTATGGTAAGGTCATCTCTAGTTACAGTTTTACTGGTTGAAGTGGGACAATTTACCCGTACAGTTGCAGAGGTTGAAGCTGATGTTAACAAACTGGATTAATCTGAGGGGGCGGAGAAATGATCACCCTGTTAAAAGTGTGTTGGAGGATTGTCAGGAACATCACAAGAAGAACGTTCTTAGTTTTGGGTGGCTGGGTTCTTATCATGCTCGGGTTTGCTGGATTATGCCATATATCCCATTGTAGCTTTCTCAGTAAACCCACCTTGTTTCTTTTTTCAACAACTTTAGTTGATTTTTGGTTACATGATTTGATGAATATGCCTGAGAATCTGTTGGTTCATCAATATCTTAAGGAAAATTATTATATGTTAACAATTTTTACTGATGGACCAAAAGATAATTTAACTGGGAAGTTGGTGTGGCTGTTTTTGTATCTGAATTGTGTGGCCTCCGTCAGTCGTGGTCGACCATGGCTTCTGCACCTCTGGAGTCACCGGGAGTGGCTTCTCCAGAGCACAAGCCAGGGCAGGGTTGATATGTAGATCCATCTGTTGCCCATGCAATAGACCCCCCCCCCCCCCCATGCTGATGACAGGTCCAAAGGAACGACAAAAGTTGATACAGTTTGGTGCCAGCAGCATCACAGGAGTTGCCGTGCTGGTGCTGGGTACAATAGTCAGCCGCCTTCAGGACTCCGACTCCAGATTTCTCCTTGGGGTTTACTCCCAAAGCCTTTCCTGTTTAGCTGTAAGGCAGCAGAGGTTTGACCTGGATGAGCTGCCATCCATGGTTAACGAGCCCCATCTGCCCGGAACAACTGGTTTTAAGGCACCAGTGGCCCGCCTTTGCCCCTTCTCCTGTCAGTGAGAACAGCTCCGCCGGGCATAAGAACTATGCCACACGTGAAGGCCAGGAGTTGGACTTGGTTGTCAGAGGCTGTTTGAGACGCACGCCATGAAGAGCATTTGTTTAGCAGTGGGAGCTCATCCCCACCACCACCCTTTGGCTGTGACTACCCTCGGAGCCATTACAGTAACAATAAAGAAATGTCTTACTAACAATTTATCAGTACCGTAGATGTCGGATTATAAGCCGCTACTTTTTTCCCACATTTTGAACAGCTTTGAACACTGCGACCTTTACTACGGTGCGGCTAATGCATGATTTTTTTTCATGCCGCCAAAAACATTTTGCCTCGTAACAGTAGACCAATAAAATTGATGAGTAGTTCACAGAGGTCCAATGAAATTGAACGATAAATCAAGTGCACTTTCACAATTAAATTATTGTAAATCAGTCATTTGTACTCACCCTCATCAACATGGAAAACACTCGAAGAAAAGCATTGTGCTGCCTTTATGGCAGTTATTTAGTTTATAATATTTTCGCTTAGTAATTCATTTGTTAGTATTTTCTAGTTGAATAAAGTATCTATCTATTTGTTTTCTGTACATCCCGGGATACTATGACATCACATCCGGTTTCGCCGCGTCTTGTGGGAAATACCGGTTTGCGATAGCACATTAGACCCGAGCACATTAGCCGAGCACATTAGCCGAGCACATTAGACCCGAGCACATTAGCCGAGCACGTTAGACCCGAGCACGTTAGCCGAGCACGTTAGACCCGAGCACGTTAGCCGAGCACATTAGCCGAGCACATTAGACCCGAGCACATTAGCCGAGCACATTAGACCTGAGCACGTTAGACCCGAGCACATTAGCCGAGCACGTTAGACCCGAGCACGTTAGCCGAGCACGTTAGACCCGAGCACATTAGCCGAGCACGTTAGACCCGAGCACGTTAGCCGAGCACATTAGACCCGAGCACGTTAGACCCGTGCACATTAGCCGAGCACGTTAGACCCGAGCACGTTAGCCGAGCACGTTAGACCCGAGCACGTTAGCCGAGCACGTTAGACCCGAGCACGTTAGCCGAGCACATTAGCCGAGCACATTAGACCCGAGCACGTTAGACCCGAGCACATTAGCTGAGCACGTTAGACCCGAGCACATTAGCCGAGCACGTTAGACCCGAGCACGTTAGACCCGAGCACATTAGCCGAGCACGTTAGACCCGAGCACGTTAGCCGAGCACGTTAGACCCGAGCACGTTAGCCGAGCACGTTAGACCCGAGCACGTTAGCCGAGCACGTTAGACCTGAGCACATTAGCCGAGCACATTAGATCCGAGCACATTAGCCGAGCACATTAGACCCGAGCACGTTAGACCCGAGCACATTAGCCGAGCACGTTAGACCCGAGCACATTAGCCGAGCACGTTAGACCCGAGCACGTTAGCCGAGCACATTAGCCGAGCACATTAGACCCGAGCACGTTAGACCCGTGCACATTAGCCGAGCACGTTAGACCCGAGCACGTTAGCCGAGCGCGTTAGACCCGAGCACATTAGCCGAGCACGTTAGACCCGAGCACGTTAGCCGAGCACATTAGCCGAGCACATTAGACCCGAGCACGTTAGACCCGAGCACGTTAGACCCGAGCACATTAGCCGAGCACGTTAGACCTGAGCACGTTAGCCGAGCACGTTAGACCCGAGCACATTAGCCGAGCACGTTAGACCCGAGCATGTTAGCCGAGCACATTAGCCGAGCACATTAGACCCGAGCACGTTAGACCCGTGCACATTAGCCGAGCACGTTAGACCCGAGCACGTTAGCTGAGCACATTAGACCTGAGCACATTAGCCGAGCACGTTAGACCCGAGCATGTTAGCCGAGCACATTAGCCGAGCACATTAGACCCAAGCACGTTAGACCCGAGCACGTTAGACCCGAGCACATTAGACCCGAGCACATTAGCCGAGCACGTTAGACCCGAGCGAAAACGCTGCTTTTAAGTTAAAGGCATTTGCAATATGTATTTGTTTATGTTACCATACGGATTTAATTAAAAGTTAAAAAATCCTCACGTGTAATATCTTTCTGTGTAAATAACTCATATTTACAGGTGGGACACCTGCGGCCTAAAATCCGGTGCGGCTTGTACAAGTACAAAATTGATTTTCTTTCTAAAATTAGAGCCAGCGGCTTTTAATCAGGTGCGCTCTGTAGTGCGAAATCTACGGTATATACAGCAGAATTGTTTGCCATCGTTTTAGGCTTACAGTCAGTAGAGGAAATTTGTCCAGATTCTTTTTTGGTTTTGACTAGTCCTAAAACAGGTTCTTCTAACAGTAGGTCAGATTTACTGCTGTCACCTCTTCAAACATTATTTCATATTCAAAGTATTGGTTTACATATCTGCCTTTTGTGGGTCCCTGCACGTAGAGGTGTTGAGGGTAATGAGTGGGTTGATTGTTTAGCTAAGAAAGCTGTTAAAAATTCAACTGTAGATATAGACCTTCCACTCAGCAAATCAAAGGTTAAGATGTTGGTGGAGTTAATAATTAGAGGCTTATGGCAAGACTTGTGGGATAATGGGCATAAGGGGAGACACCTTTACAGAATACATAAAACTGTTGGATTGATGGGAGAAGGGGGTAAGACAAGAAGGGAAGGAATTATATTGACTTGACTTAGAATTGGACATACTATGCTTAGTTATTCCTTGTACCTTGTTGGAAAACATCACTCTGGGGTGTGTAGGTTTTGTCATTATGAAACAGGAGAACTCAGTCTATTACAATGTGAAGCATTCAAAGAAATCAAATTCAGGCTTCACTACTATCTTTGGGGGTTGTTAGTTTTCATTTAAAAGCTTTACTTTTATGGAAGCGACTAATTTAATTCACATTATTGTCTTTCATTATTTACAATCTATTGAGCTTTTTGAGGTCATTTAGTTTTCATTTAATAAAGTGCCGGTAAGAGTTTTATTTACCAACTCTCTACACCACACTCCAGTCTAGTTGGTAGTGGTAATGTACCTTTAAGCTGGATTGCCAACTGCCATTAAAATTCTTAAGAAGAAGAAGGGATGTATCAGGCTGGGATTGCTTTGTTTGGGACAAGGGATGCAAATAATGTCATGTAACCAGGATGTATATTTATGAGAGTTACAGTTAGGGTGAATATTGAGGGAGGATATGCTTAAGTTCGTTGCTAGAATGATTAGAGGAGATTAGAGGGAAAATGTTTACATTTTGTTTGAAAGGATATTGGAATCCAAAACTTTTACCATATTTACAAAGCATCTGTTTGAGTACTTGCAGATACTTCCAGAGCTATGGGCAAATATGGAAATTGGAATAGACCAAGGTCTGTTTCTGAATGGGATGTGTATGATGAGCCAAATGGCTCCCTTCTGTGCTATAAATTTCTAATTCTAATAGCTGTTTAATATTGCTGCTCAATGTAATATACCAATTACATGTACAATTTACCACTACAATTACCAATGTAATTTACCCAATGTCCCCGACTGTGGCTATCTCACTTTTGCATTGGAGATTTTTTTTTTACTCAATGGGATGTTTAATCATTCAGATTTCTTTAATCGTATCCCATTGGTGAACCATTATCATTCCATCTAATTCACTTTTATATACTATCTCAGCTAACCTACACCTCACCTTAGTAATTTTGTTAAATTGAGAACTTTTTAATTGAAGATTTAGCCATATTGCTTATAAACTTAAAGTTTTATCATAATTAGAATGACTTTTCCCTTGCTGATCTCTTATTAAAAGATTTGCTAATTAGTTCTAACTGATTGCACAATTAATTGTAAATCTCATAGGGCCTTTATTTGGTTGGTTCCTGAACGTATTGTTTTATGAAACTATCTTGAATATATTCCACAAACGCTCCCTAAATCTACTTTTGCAAAGTTGTTTTGCCCTGTATATGTAATGATGAAAGTCCCTTAAGACTATTGAATTACCCTTGTAGCATTCTCTAATTTCTTGATTTGTACTCTGTCCAATGTTATTTTTGTGTGTTTACTTGCTACAGTCTTTTTTGGTCTTAATTTATAGCTCCAGCTCTATTGATTTTGCATCTGATTTTTCTTGACTTCTCTTCCTTTACATCATCATTTATGAGCAGAATTTTGCTAACTCTATTTTTCATTTTGCTTGCCTCTCCATGAGTAAATTACCCTGGAATATTTTTTTCCAAAGGCTGCTCTCTCCACATTCCTTATCTCAGTAATGGCTGTGAGATCAAACTATTTATCTCCATTTATAGAGAGTCATACAAAACGGGCCCTTTGGCCTATCTGATTTATATTCCTTTAAGTCTTTCCTATCTATGCAGCTTTTAAATGCTGTTAATACACCTGCCTCAACCACTTACTCTGGTTGACTCCATATACATACCACCCGTTAGGTGAACAAATAGCCCCTCTGGTTCATATTAAATATTTCCCCTCTCTTAAACCTATACCCTCTAGCACTTGATTCCCGAACCCTGGGACAACGGCCTGTGCATTCACCCTATCTCGGTGGTGGGAAAGATGCTAGAGTCCATTATTAAGGATGAAATAGTGGCATATCTAGATAGCAATGATAGGATTGGACCGAGCCAGCATGGATTTACCAAGGGTAAATCATGCTTGACTAATCTGTTGGAGTTTTTCGAGGATGTAACCAGGAAGTTAGACGGGGGGAGATCCAGTGGATGTAGTGTACCTCGATTTTCAGAAGGCATTTGATAAGGTCCCACATAGAAGATTGGTGGGTAAAATCAAAGCTCGGCATAGGGGGGAAGGCATTGACATGGATAGAAAACTGGTTGGCAGATAGAAAGCAAAGGGTAGCGGTGAATGGGTGTTTCTCGGAATGGCAGGTGGTGACTAGTGGGGTGCCACAGGGCTCGGTATTGGGACCACAGCTGTTTACCATTTACGTTAACGATTTGGATGAAGGCATAGAAAATAACATCAGCAAATTTGCTGATGATACTAAGCTGGGTGGCAGTGTGACATGTGATGAGGATGTTAGGAGAATTCAGGGTGACTTGGATAGGCTGGGTGAGTGGGCAGATGGCGTTTAATGTGAATAAGTGTGAGGTTATCCACTTTGGGAGTAAGAACAGGAAGGCAGATTATTATCTGAACTGTGTAGAGTTGGGTAAGGGAGTAATACAAAGAGATCTCGGAGTCCTTGTTCATCAGTCACTGAAGGTGAATGAGCAAGTGCAGCAGGCAGTGAAGAAGGCTAATGGAATGTTGGCCTTTATTACAAAAGGAATTGAGTACAAGAGCAAGGAAATCCTCTTGCATTTGTACAGAGCCCTGGTGAGACCACACCTGGAGTATTGTGTACAGTTTTGTCTTCAGGGTTAAGGAAGGACATCCTGGCTGTAGAGGAAGTACAGCGTAGATTCACGAGGTTAATTCCTGGGATGTCTGGACTGTCTTACGCAGAAAGGTTAGAGAGACTGGGCTTGTACACGCTGGAATTAAGGAGATTGAGAGGGGATCTGATTGAAACATATAAGATTATTAAGGGATTGGACAAGATAGAGGCAGGAAATATGTTCCAGATGCTGGGCGAGTCCAGTACCAGAGGGCATGGTTTGAGAATAAGGGGTAGGTCATTTAGGACAGAGTTAAGGAAAAACTTCTTCTCCCAGAGAGTTATGGGGGTCTGAAATGCACTGCCTCGGAAGGTAGTGGAGGCCAATTCTCTGGATGCCTTCAAGAAGGAGCTAGATAGGTATCTTATGGATAGGGGGATCAAGGGATATGGGGACAAGGCAGGAACCGGGTATTGATAGGAATTGATCAGCCATGATCTCAAAATGGCGGTGCAGGCTTGAAGGGCCGAATGGTCTACTTCTGCACCTATTGTCTATTGTCTATATTGTCTATCTATTTATCCTATTATATTATATTTGTAAACCAGCACAGATTTATGCTTTGTGTACTGAGAAACACAGCTGTTAATGTTAGCTTATTGCAGTATTTCCCTGAGCTAACGTTAGTTCTTAATGGTTTATTATTTTTGTTGACCCCCAGCTCTTTATGATGTGTTCTGCTTGATTTTACCCAAGTCAGTATTTTGGTCCACAATCCTGATGTTTTACTTTTCACTTAAATTGATTCGGCCTTGTCTCATCCACCATCTTATTAGCTTAAAGACCGATCCTCTACTCCCAATAATTCAGTCCATCAGGCCATTTTGAATTGAGGTCGTCCCATTGGCTCAATGAAGATGGGACCTGTACAGGATGGTTTGCACCTGAACTGGAGGTGGACTAATATCCTAGTGGGAAGGTTTGTTAATGCTGTACAGTGAGGTTTAAACTAGAGTTAAAAGGGGATGGGAACCAGAGTGCCAGAACAGTTAGTGGAGAGGTTGTGGAAGCAGATGTTGGTAAGACCTCAGACAAAGTTAGGAATCAAAAGGTTGAGCATGGTGCGGCTAGGGTCCTGAGTTGCCTATGTATGTCATTGCAAGAAGTATCATAGGAAAGGTGGATGATAATGCTGAAGCTGGTTTACAAACAGAGGCAATGTGAGGAGAGGCTGTTGATAGGGCAACTTGCAGTCACCAGGATGAGTTGCAATGTAAAAGGTAGACAAAATTGAAAAGGGTGAACACAGGATTGAAGGTGTTCTAAATGTGTGCAGTATATGGAATAAGGTAGATGAACTTGCAGCACAGTTGCAGATTGGCAGGTATGATGTTGTAGCCATCACTGAATCATGGTTGAAAGAAGCTTATAGTTGGGAGCTTAAAGTCTAAGGGTGTACATTGTATCAAAAGGACAGTCAGGAAGGCAGAGGGGGCGGTGAATGAAATCAAATCTTTAGGAAGAGGTGACATAGAGTTGGAATTTGTTCAAACATTGTGGAACGGAACTGCAAGGATAAAAATACTCTGATAGGAGTTGTATACTGACCCCAGAACAGTAGTAAGGATGTGGCCTACAAATTGCAATGGGAGATAGAAAAAGCATACTAAAAGGGCAATGTTACAATAATCATGGGGGACTTTAATATGCAGGTAGATTGGGAAAATCAGATTGTTGCTGGACGTGGAATTTCTAGAGTGCATATGAGATTGCTTTGTCGAGCAGCTTGTCATTTAGCCCACTAGGGGATCAGCTATTCTGGTTTGGGTATTGTGTAATGAACCAGAAGTGATTAGAGAGCTAAAGGTAAAAGAACCCTTAGGAGCAAGTGATCATAATATGGTCGAAATCACCCTGAAATTTGAGGAGAAGCTGAAGCCAGATGAATCAGTATTACAGTTGAGTAAAGGGAATTACAGAGGCATGAGAGAGGAGTTGGTCAGAATTGATTGGAAAAGAACACCGGCAGAGATGATGGCAGAGCAGGATTGGCTAGAATTTCTGGGAGCAATTCAGAAGACACAGGATATATACTTCCCAAAGAGGAAGAAGTATTCTAAAGGAAATATGACACAACTGGCTACAAAGAAGTCAAAAACAAAGAGAAAGCAAATAATAGAGCAAAAATTAGTGTGTAGTTAGAGGATTGAGAAGCTTTTAAAAGCCAACAGAAAACAACTAAAAAGTCAATAAGAAGATAAAGATGGAATATGAAAGTCAGTAATGTTAAAGAGGATACCAAAAGTTTCTTCAGATACATAAGGTGTAAAAGAAGGCAGAAGTGGATATTGAACTGCTGGAAAATGATGCTGGAGAGGTTGTAATAGGGCTCAAGAAAATGGTGGATGAACTGAATAAGTATTTTACATCAGTCTTCACTATGGAAGACTCTAACAATATGATGGAAATTTCAGTTGTCAGGGGCATTAAGTGCGTGAAGTAACCAAATTTAGAGAGAAGGTTCTTGGGAAACTGGAAGTTATGAAGGTAGATAAGTCACCTGGACCAGATGGTGTTCACCCTTGAGTTCTGAAGGAGGTGGCTGAAGAGATTGTGGAGGCATTCGTAATGATCTTTCAAGAACCACTAGATTCTGGAATGGTTCTGGAAGACTGGAAAATTGCAAATGTCACTCCACTCTTCAAAAAGGAAGAGAGGCAGAAAAAAAAGAAACTATAAGCCAATTAGTCTGACCTTAGTGATTGGGAAGATGTTGGTGTTGATTATTAAGGATGAGGTCTCAAGGTACTTGGAGGCACGTGATAAAAGGCCATAGTCAGCAAGGTTTCCTCAAAGGAAAATCTTACCTGACAAACCTGTTGAAATTCTTTGAAGAAATAACAAGCAGGATATACAAAGGAGATTTGGTTGATGTTGTGTACTTAGATTCTCAGAAGGCCTTTGACACGTTGCCACTTATGAGGCTGTGTAACAAGCTATGAGCCCATAGTATTACAGGAAAGATTCTAGCATGGATATAGTAATGGCTGATTGGCAGGAAGAAGAGAGTGGGAATAAAGGGTGTTATTCCTGGTTGGCTGTTCCACAGGGTCTGTGTTGGGACCGATTATTTTTATGTTATATGTCAATGATTTGGATGATGGAATTGATGGTTTTGTTGCAAAGTTTGCAGATGGTACGAAGATAGGTGGAGGGGCAGGTAGTTTTGAGGAAGTAGAGAGGCTACAGAAGGACTTGGGCAGATTAGGAGAATGGACAAAGAAATGTCAGATGGAATAAAGTGTTGGGAAGTGTATGGTCATGCACTTTGGTAGAAGAAATGAAAGGCTTGACTATTTTCTAAGTGGAGAGAAAATATAGTCTGTGGTGAGGAAGGCAAATGCAAGGTCAGCATTCATTTCAAGAGGACTAGAATATAAAAGCAAAGATGTAATGTTGAGACTTTATAAAGCACTGGTAAGGCCTCACTTGGGATATTGTGAGCTGTTTTGGACCCTTTATCTATGAAGGAATGTGCTGACATTGGAGAGGGTTCAAAGGTTCATGAAAATGATTCCAAGATTAAATGGTTTGTCATATGAAGAGCATTTGGTGGCTCTGGTTCTTATAGCAGAAGATGTTATATAAAGGGGACTGAGCGTAGCATAGCAAAATTTGCTGATGACACTAAACTGTGTGGAAAAGCAAATTGTACAGAGGAGATGGAGAGTCTGCAGAGGGATACAGATGGGTTCAGTGAGTGGACAAAGTCTGGCAAATGGAATACAACGTTAGTAAATGTGAGATCATCCACTTTGGAAGGAATAATAGAAGAGCAGATTATTATTTAAATGGTGAAAAATTGCAGCATGCTGTTGTGCAGAGGGACTTGGGAGTGCTTGTTCATGAATCGCAAAAAGTTGGCTTGCAGGTACAACAGGTTATTAAGAAGACAAACGGAATGTTGGCCTTCATTGCTAGACGATTGAATTCAAGGGCAAGGAGGTCATGCTGCAACTATACCGGGTACTGGTGAGGCCGCACCTGGAGTACTGTGTACAGTTCTGCTCTCCGTACTTGAGGAAGGATATACTGGCTTTGGAGGCAGTGCAGAGGAGGTTCATCAGGTTGATTCCAGGGATGAAGGGGTTAACCTATGAGCAGCTATTGAGTCGCCTGGGACTGTACTCACTGGAATTTAGAAGAATGAGAGGGGATCTTATAGAAACATACAAAATTTTGAAAGGGATAGATAAGATAGAAGGAGGAAAGTTGTTTCCACTGGTGGGTGAGACTAGGACGAGGGGACATTGCCTTAAGATTCAGGGGAGAAGATTTAGGACGGAGATGAGGAGAAGCTGTTTTTCCGAGAGGGTGGTGAATCTGTGGAATTCTCTGCCCAGGGAAGCAGTTGAGGCTTCTTCACTAAATATATTTAAGATACAGTTAGATAGATTTTTACATAGTAGGGGAATTAAGGGTTATGGGGAAAAGGCAGGTAGATGGAGCTGAGTTTACAGACAGATCAGCCATGCTATGTGGAGTACTTGACCATGTATTCAACCTGAGCCTGAGTCTACAGAGGGTTCCTGTGCTGTGGAAGACGTCCTGCCTCGATCCTGTACCAAAGACGCCTCACCCCAGTGGCTCCAATGACTACAGACCGGTGGCATTGACCTCCCACATCATGAAGACCCTGGAGAGACTTGTTCTAGAGAGGCTCCGGTCTATGGTTAGGCCACATTTAGACCACCTCCAGTTTGCCTATCAGCCCCGACTAGAAGTTGAGGATGCCATCGTCTACCTGCTGAACCGTGTCTACGCCCACCTGGACAAGCCAGCGAGCACTGTGGGGGTCATGTTTTTTGACTTCTCCAGTGCGTTCAACACCATCCGTCCTGCTCTGCTGGGTGAGAAGCTGACAGTGATGCAGGTGGATGCTTCCCTGGTGTCATGGATTATTGATTACCTGACTGGCAGACCTCAGTATGTGCGCTTACAACACTGTGTGTCAGACAGAGTGGTCAGCAGCACTGGGGCTCCACAGGGGACTGTCCTTTCTCCCTTTCTCTTCACCATCTACACCTCGGACTTCAACTACAACACAGAGTCTTGCCATCTTCAGAAGTTTTCTGATGACTCTGCCATAGTTGGATGCATCAGCAAGGGAGATGAGGCTGAGTACAGGGCTACGGTGGGAAACTTTGTAACATGGTGCAGGCAGAATCATCTGCAGCTTAATGTGAAAAAGACTAAGGAGCTGATGATGGACCTGAGGAGGGCTAAGGTACCGGTGACCCGTTTCCATCCAAGGGGTCAGTGTGGACATGGTGGAGGATTACAAATACCTGGGGATACGAATTGACAATAAACGGACTGGTCAAAGAAAACTGAGGCTGTCTACAAGAAGGGGCAGAGCCGTCTCTATTTCCTGAGGAGACGGAGGTCCTTTATCATCTGCCAGATGATGCAGAGGATATTCTACGAGTCTGTGGTGGCCAGTGCTATCACGTTTGCTGTTGTGTGCTGGGGCAGCAGGCTGAGGGTAGCAGACACCAACAGAATCAACAAACTCATTCGTAAGGACAGTGATGTGGGTGTGGAACTGGACTCTCTGATGGTGGTGTCTGAAAAGAGGATGCTGTTCAAGGTGCATGCCATCTTGGACAATGACTCCCATCCACTCCATAATGTACTGGTTAGGCACAGGAGTACATTCAGCCAGAGACTCATTCCACCGAGATGTAACACTGAGCGTCATAGGAAGTCATTCCTGCCTGTGGCCATCAAACTTTACAACTCCTCCCTTGGAGTGTCAGACACCCTGAGCCAATAGGCTGGTCCTGGACTTATTTCCACTTGGCATGATTAACTTATTATTATTTAATTATTTATGGTTTTATATTGCTATATTTCTTCACTATTCTTGGTGCGGCTGTAATGAAACCCAATTTCCCTTGGGATCAATAAAGTATGTCTGTCTGTCATCTTACTGAATGACGGGGCAGGCTTGATGGGCCAGATGGCCAACTCCTGCTCCTATTTCTTATGTTCTTATCTTCTGTATTCACTAGAATTCTGTAGAATGAGTGGTGACCTCATTGAAGCATATTGAATAGTGAAAGGCCTTGACAGAGTGGATGTGGAAGGATATCTCCAATAGTGGGAGTGTCTAGGACCAGAGGACACAGCCTCAGAATTGAAGGGCTTCCTTTTAAAATGGAGATTTGGAGGAATTCCTTTAGCCAGAGAGTGGTGATTCTGTGGAATTCTTTACCTCGGGCAGCTGTGGAGGCTAAGTCTTTATGTATATTTAAGGCAAAGGTCGATAGATTCTTGATTGATCAGGGCATGAAGGGATACAGGGAGAAAGCAGCAGATTGGGGATGAGAGGGAAAATTGTCAGCCATGATGAAGTGGCAGAGCAGACTTGATGGACCAAATGGCCTAATTCTGCTCCTATGTCTTATGGTCTAATTGGAGCATCTCCCTCTTTTCCTGAGTGCCTTTGCCCCATTGCTTGAGCTTCTGCCTCTCACGTGGTTCTCTTAGTTGCATATTTACATCTGTATTCCATTTGTCCATCTTTCATGAGAATGTTGCTGCAACCCAGAGATTGTCTCTCGAGGTTCTGTTTTAAACCCAAGCTTTTTAAACTTTCATCTGTTTTATACATGCCTCTGGTTCCTCTGGAACTGTCGCAATCGGCATCTTGCATCCTGCTGTGAAGGCTCTCAACTCTTGACGCCAGGCAGTTGATATTTTATTTGAGAGTTGCATGCAGAAAACTACCATCCATCACCCTGGCAACATTGTGCCCTGTTTCCAGAAAACTGCCTCTCTTTCTCACACATTACACTTCCTCACTCAAATGCATCAGGTACCATGTACTCCTGTGTTCAATCATGTCTGTGGATTTTGGTTCTCATCCTCAGTACTTGCAACCATCTTGAATCTGTCTTGCAAGCTGAGATTTCTACAAGTGTTGTGATGTCAGCTACTGTCTTAGTTTCCTGTGTCATATCTACACCCTCTCTGTTCCTGATGACAAAGCAAATCTAAAGCACCTCATCTGAGGTGAGTTACCGTAGATGCCGGATTATAAGCCGCTACTTTTTCCCCACGCTTTGAACAGCTTTGAACACTGCGGCTTTTACTACGGTGCGGCTAATGCATGTTTTTTTTTCATGCCGCCAAAAACATTTTGCCTCGTAACAGTAGACCAATAAAATTGATGAGTAGTTCACAGAGGTCCAATGAAATTGTACGATAAATCAAGCGCACTTTCACAATTAAATTATTGTAAATCAGTCATTTGTACTCACCCTCATCAACATGGAAAACACTCGAAGAAAAGCATTGTGCTGCCTTTATGGCAGTTGTTTAGTTTATAATATTTTCGCTTAGTAATTCATTTGTTAGTATTTTCTAGTTAAAGTTAGAAGTGTTTTAACTATATTTGTTTTCTGTACTACATCCCGGGATGCTATGACGTCACATCTGGTTTCGCCGCGTCTTGTGGGAAATACCGGTTTGCGATAAACGGAAAGGTGGGGGGGGGAGCACATTAGATGAGCGCATTAGACCCGAGCGAAAACGCTGCTTTTAAGTTAAAGGCGATCAATAACTTTTCCTGGTAGGCTGCAGTATATATTTTTTTACCAGTCGTTAGGAGATATTGGAATGTTGTTCGTGCACTGTTCAGTAAAAAAGTACCGTAGATTCCGGATTTTAAGCCGCTACTTTTTTCCCACATTTTGAACAGCTTTGAACTCTGCGGCCTTTAATACAGAGCGGCTAATACATGATTTTTTTTCATGCCGCCAAAAACATTTTGCCTCGTAACAGTAGACCAATAAAATTGATGAGTAGTTCACAGAGGTCCAATGAAATTGTACGATAAATCAAGCGCACTTTCACAATTAAATTATTGTAAATCAGTCATTTGTACTCACCCTCATCAACATGGAAAACACTCGAAGAAAAGCATTGTGCTGCCTTTATGGCAGTTATTTAGTTTATAATATTTTCGCTTAGTAATTCATTTGTTAGTATTTTCTAGTTAAAGTTAGAAGTGTTTTAACTATATTTGTTTTCTGTACTACATCGCGGGATGCTATGACGTCACACCCGGTTTCGCCGCGTCTTGTGGGATACCGGTTTGCGATAAACGGGACGGCGGGGGGGAGCACATTACGCGAGCGGCGGAGCCAAAACGCTGCTTTTAAGTTAAAGGCGATCAATAACTTTTCCTGGTAGGCTGCAGTATATATATTTAGTTTATAATATTTTCGCTTAGTAATTCATTTGTTAGTAATTTCTAGTTAAAGTTAGAAGAGTTTTAACTATATTTGTTTTCTGTACTACATCGCGGGATGCTATGACGTCACACCCGGTTTCGCCGTGTCTTGTGGGATACCGGTTTGCGATAAACGGGACGGCGGGGGGGGGGGAGCGGCGGAGCGGCGGAGCGAAAACGCTGCTTTTAAGTTAAAGGCGATCAATAACTTTTCCTGGTAGGCTGCAGTATATATATTTTTTACCAGTCGTTAGGAGATATTGGAATGTTGTTCAGTAAAGAAGTATACGCAACGTATATTTAAAAGTAGCCGCGTTACAGGCACGGTTTGAAAAAAAGCATTTGCAATATGTATTTGTTTATGTTACCATACGGATTTAATTAAAAGTTAAAAAATCCTCACGTGTAATATCTTTCTGTGTAAATATCTCATATTACAACGTGGGACACCTGCGGCCTAAAATCCGGTGCGGCTTGTACAAGTACAAAATTGATTTTCTTTCTAAAATTAGAGCCTGCGGCTTTTAATCAGGTGCGCTCTGTAGTACGGAATCTACGGTACTTGTAGATTGTCTGGGAAGTTAAGGGTCAGTGCAGGCTGGATAGTGCATTTATAAGCCAGGAGCTTGTTTCGTTTTAAATGAGAACAGAGCATCGCTACCCACCTGAGGTATACACTGTGCAATCCTGTAACAAGATTAGAATTTAAATATTGGAGGACAGGTGAGTATTTGTGGACTATTCAGCCATCAAAACTGCATCAACTTTTGTTCACTTCTTACGTTGATAGCTTTAGTAGAGGATCTTAAAATCTGCCAAGCTGAGATTTAATTTAGTATAGACATTTTGCCAAGATGACTGAAGGCACACCCACAGATGTTGATCAAAGACCAGTGTTGCTGCGCTAGAGGATGTTATAGGGGCAAAAAATAAAGAGTTATAAATCAGAATTTTTACAAACTGGAAGCCAATTAACAAGTGAGTAGTGGTGCCTGTGAGATTTTGTATAGTTTAGGGTCTGGATAGGATTTTGCATGAGGATCGAAGATCAGATGTTGGAGAAGAGGGGTTTGGACTCATCAAAAGGCATGGTAAAAGATTTTAATGAATCAAATATTGTGAGGGTGGATGGGAATGTAAAGGCCAGAACCTCAGGGTCAAATAAAAAGTTAAGATTCTCGGAGAGAGATGGGATTCATAGTGAATCAAATATATTTTTGGTGGGACTGAAGGTAGTTACTCTTGAAGGAATGAGTACTGACTTAACAGTTTGACAGTGTAGAGGCAGAGAAGGCAAGACAGATGGTCGGTAGACTGAGCTGGATGTTGTCAGAGAACATGCGAAAGCTGACTCCATCGCTGTTGGTGTTGCCAAGTACATTGCATATAGAACCACAGAGAAATCCCTGGGGGTCTCTGCAAGTTATGGCGTAGGGGAGAGCTGCCTCTGCTCTTGATCCTCTTCTTGACATCTGAGAGGTAAAACCGAAAGTTTGATGCTTCTGATTGATTATGGGATGTTTGGTGCAAGTACATCAAGTTCTTTTCTTGTTGTTTTTTGCTAGGCTAAAGCGGGTGATTTCTCCTCTTCCCTCAAGCACAGTGTGTTGAGAATGCTGCTGGATGCTGGCTGTTTGTTCCTCCTTCGCTTTGCACTGGATGATAGCGCTGAAAATGTAATTGCTGCCTGTGTTCAGGCTCTAAGGGCACTTTTAGTCTCCCCTTCTGATGAGGTAAGTCACCCAACCCTTCAAATGTTGTTTGGATTTGAGAACTGCTGCCCTTTGCTTTGATTCAGTGGATCAGTGCTCACTGAAGATTTGACCAGTTGGTAGATGTATGGCCAGGGAATGCTGTTGGGTTTCAGATCAAACACAGTCCATTGTGATTTAGGGCAAATTGTGCCTTTCACAATCTGTTCCATTGAAGTCTTTGGTTGTACACAGCTCAAAGAAAGTTTCTTTTCAAAGTACATATGTGTCACCATATGGAAGCCTGAGATTAAATTTTTTGTGGGTATACTCACTAAATCCAGTAACCATAATAGAATCAGTGAAAGACCGCATGAACAGGGCAGACAACCAGTGTGTAAAAGACAACAATCTCTGCAAAAACAAAAAGAAACAGAAATAAATAAATAAATAAGCAATAAATTTTGAGACCATGAGATGAAGATTCCTTGAAAGTGGGTCCATAGATTGTGGGAAATTATTTGCTGCAGATTACAGTGAGAATAATTCAAAAAAAGTATATTTACAAGTATTCTACGTAGCCTGCAGAACGTTGCCGTAGCTTACCAATGTCATCTTGCATTGTGTTCTTTTGAACATTGCAAAGGAGGTTAAAAGGGGTATATGGGATGCTTTCCTCCATAAGCTGAGACATAAAATATTGGAGCTAAGTGATTATGCGAAAATTGTTTAGAACCGTGGGTTTATTATAGCTTGCATATTGTGTTTTCATTCTTTCTTCTTCAAAATTCCTCATTTGTAAGTGTGACTTCCACTCTAGCTTTGTGGGTTGTGAGGTGGTTGAGGATGTCAATGTGGGAGATTCTACAACAGGTGAAGATGGAGATTCTCGATGAGGAGAGCAAGTGGCAAATATGGGAGGTGATGCGTCTCTTCCATTGCCTTTGCTGTGTTCCTGAACAGCCCGATCTGAAGTTATCAGTGGCTTCATGAAAGCTACTCCTCTACCATGAACAGTGATGGTCCAGGGTTTGCCATGAATGATATGAACTGGCATGATGTACTTTTCAAAGAGGCTTTAGGATCCTATCTTCTAATTGGTAATGTGATTCTAAGACAGCAGACAGACTCCCCTGTAAACATTACAATCAGAATTATCTTCTGGAAAGATGGTAAAATAAATTAAAAACTAAAAATGCTGGCAGAACTCAGCAGGCCGTCAATGGGAGGAGCATCTACGGGAGGAGGTAGCGACGACGTTTTGGGCCGAAACCCTTCATCAGGAGTGAAGTAACCTGGGATAGTCAAGGGGGGGGGGGGGATAAGAAGTGGGGGGAGGGATGAAGTAGAGAGCTGGGAAGTGATAGGCTGGAGGGAAATGGGCTGGGGGAAGGTGGAGAATTATGGGAAATAAAAGAGAAAAAAGAAAGGTAGGGCTGGGGGGAGATTATAGTGAGGGGGGAAAAAGAGAGAGAAAGAGAACCAGACTAAAATTATAGATAGGGATGGGGTAAGGGGGGGGGGGAGGGGTATCAACGGAGGTCTGTGAGTTGAATGTTCATGCCGGCAATGAAAAACAGCAGTATAAAATACATTGGATTCCTGTTAATTGGGCCACTGGTTAATTGGAGCAGCTACTTGGGACAAATCGTAAAGAACTAAAACAAATCAAAGAAATTCCCTTTGTTTATTTGGGACACTATACCACTTAATCCAGGAGATTGTTGCTGAACAGTTTCTAACTAGCGTCAGTTGTGTGCATGTCGTGTGGCCGTTAGACACTACACTGTGCTTAAAGGAAACAGTTTTAAAAAGCATCATTTTGGTGTGTTTGTGTTTTTAAAACAAAGTGATTTTTGTGACTGATAGTTGGCAAGTAATAAGCACTAAGACAATTCAGAACTGTTTTACTCACTGCAGTTTCAAGCCTTCAGGTTTGGAGATTACAGAAATGGCTGGAAGTGAAAATCAAATGATTTCACTACTTCAACAAGTAAAAACTATGACAAATTTGAATGTATCGACAATCATCTTGAATGTTCCGGTGAAAATGAAGATCTGGAGGATGCAATTTTTGAAAGCATTGTATTCAAGATGATTGTTTTAATGTGTGACAAATTATCTACACTAGGTGTCTGCGCTGATTGTGTTCATTTACAGAGAATCAAAAGAACACGGCAGCACACACTGGATGAATTTCTCTGTCGATAGCTATTTGGAGTTTTATAGTACTGTAGAAGTAGTTTTGGTGGTGTTCTATTACATTAAAGCAATAGTTCATTGTTTTTATACCTTTTTAAAAAACTATTTCCATGAAACTTCGGCTAATAGCCGCTTAATTGGACCAAAATGTACTGGTCTCAATTAATCAGAATCCGTTGCAGTGCAGGCAGACAATAAGGTGCTAGACTATGGCAAGGTAGATTTTAAGGTTAGGAGTCTATTTTATCACACTAGTGGATCTTATGATCTTTGAGGTCCCTGGTGTTTCTGCTGCTTCTCAGATGTGGGTGGTGAGGTTGTTGATTTGTGACTAAAATTCCTCACTAACAAGGGTAAAAACTTCAGTGGGACGTGATCTAATCCTTAGGCCTCATTGATTTTAGAAGGCCTTTTCAGCTTCTTGTCAGCCTAGGGTGATGCTGGTAATGTGCCAGATAGTTTGCTGTGTTATGGAATCAAGGATGCTTGTGACAGGGACTGAGTTAAAGTGGTGTTCTGTCAAGTACTCCTTTCAGTTGACACTGAGTGTCTCTGCGTTCTTAACCTCTCCTCTGTTCTTGGCCTTCAGCAGTGTGAGCCCTTGGATGTTTAGGCCAGAGATGTTCATGACAAGATTTTGCTGTTCCATCATGAAAGATTGGGTATGCTGTGGAAAAGCGGGGGCTCAGGGCAGATTTAGCTGAGACCTGGGTAAATTAAGTATGACGTTGGTGTTTCGTTTAGCTGAAGGTTCAAAAACCAGGAGCCAGGAGCTGAGATGAATGAGCCAACAGCACAGTGGGTGGAAGGTATGTGAAACTCACTGTCTGGAAGGAAGCCAGAAACTTGAATCGATCACACTTGGACTATACTGAGATGTATACTTTAAGAACTGCATAACAAAGGTCAACTGCTAGATTAGGCTAGTAAGTTCTTTTATACTTGCACAGACATGATGAGCTGGAAGGCCAGTAGAATCATACAAAATTTGCAGTTGTACGGTTCCTCTATTTGTAGACCTCCATTCTCTGTCTTCTGAAATTGATCCACTGTACAAAAACACTTCTGATATTAGTCACATGGTCGCTCACCCAATTTCCCTAGCATCGCCTTATGTGGATATTAGTTGCATGGTCACTGGCTCTCATATACTATCCTCGCAGTCATTGACATTCCGATGTTAGTTCTTGGATAGTTCTGCCCTCCTTGAGTAATGTTAGGAGTAGAGACCTATAATATCACAATCCTGACATTCTCAACAATGAAGCTGCTTTGGGATACCTTCACTAACTTTTTCTCCTGGCGTCGTTGATTTTATGTCCTCTTCCCTCTAACCCCCTTCTGTGAATTGCAAAATGCTGCAGTCTCTGTGGCTGTGTGATAGAGCAATTAAATCCACTGCCTTATATTGCAGAGCCTCAACATCTCTCAACCCTGAATGCCTGCATTGCTGGCGTGGTGCTCCATCTTCCCATCTTATCAATCTGTGCCACTCTCACTGCACACTTAATGAGTTTTTCCTTTGAAGGTTAGCTGAATCACTCTCTCACACCTGGCAGATCCAAGCTCCCAGAATAGCAGCCTCGTTACATGCAGGCCAGCAGTCAGCAGATGTCAATCCATCGGCACAAAATAGTTGTCTCGTGAAGGTCTGTGCAGCCAGTACCGAGCACCAGCACCTACACACATGCCACATAGCTGGCTGACTATTACATTGTGTTGTAGATCTTCCTGGAAATGCTCTGAAGTTTTGAGAAATTCAATGGTTCATTTAATATCAGAGAATGTATACAGTATACAACTTGAATTTCGTACTTTTCACAGACATCCACGAAACAAGAAACCCCACAGAAACATTGAAGCCCTGAAGTCTTCCCCCTCCACCTCTTTCTCCCAATCTTTCTCTTCTCCTCCCCCCTTCATAGTACTTGTATGTCAACATATACTACCCTAAAATTCACTTTCTTGGATTAGCATGAACTTGGATTATTCGAAGTTCAAAGTAATCTTATTATCTAAGTACATATATGTCACTATATACTACCCTGTTAATTTTCTTGCAAGCATTCACTATAGAATCAATGGAAAACTGCTCACAACAAAGAAACAATCAGTGTGCAAAAGACAACAAGTTTTGCAAATACGAAAAAGAAAAAAGAATAGGAATTAAATATCAAGAGCATGAGTTGTAGAGCCCTTGAAATTGAGTTCATTGTGTGTGGAATTACAAACCAACCAGTCGGTACACTCTCCACTGTGCATCTGTAGAAGTTTGTCAGAGTTTTAGATGACATGCCAAATCTTCACAAAACTTCTAAGGAAGTAGAAGTGTCTTCTTTGTAATACTACTTAAGTATTGACCCAGAAATTATAACACTGAGGAATTTAAAGTTGCTGACTCAATCCACCTCTGATCCCCTGATGAGAGCTGGCTCACGGACCTCTGGTTTCCTCCTCTTGTAGTCAATAATCAGCTCCTTGGTCTTACTGACATTGTGTAAGTGGTTGTTGTTGTGGCACCATGCAGCCAACCTTTTCGATCTCTCTCCTGTATGCTGATGCGTCACCACTTTTGATTCGGCCTATGACAGTGGTGTTGTCAGCAAACCTGAATCTGGCATTGGAGCTAAGCTTAGCCACACAGTCATAAGTGTAAAACGAATAGATCAGGGAACTGAGCAGGGAGCTAAGCACACAGCCTTGTGGTGCACTTTTGCTGATGGTGATTGTGGAGGAGCTTGAAGTCTGTTTGATGCCTCAGACTGTCGAAATGAGAGGTTAAAGATAACAGTGAATACTCCAGCCAGTTGATTAGCGCAGGTCTCCTGTACTTGGCCAGGTACACCATTTGGGCCAGTTGCTTTCTGTGGGTTCATCCTTCTGAAGGATGCTTTCATGTCGTCCTCAGAGACTGAAATTACAGTGTTGTCAGGGGCTGAGGAAATTTGTGAAGGTTTCTCGTGTTTTGTCAGTCAAAAGGAGCATAAAAGACGATGAGTTTATCTGGGAGTGAAACTTCGTCGTCACACATACAGTATTGCTTGGTTTTAATTTGTAGGAGGTGATAGTTTTCAAGCCCTGCCACAGATGTTGAGCATCCTTCTTTGATTCAGGTTTGATCCAGAGTTGCCACTTCACATGTGAGATAGCTTTTTGAAAGTCGTAACTGAGCCTTTTGTATTTTACTTGATGCTTTGACCAGAAAGCCACTGATCTGACGCTTAGCAGATTATAGATCTTTTGATTCATCCAGGGCTTCTAGTTGAGGAAGACCGAATAATTTAGTGGGGCTGTATTTGTCCATGACTGGCTTAATAAAGTCGGTGACAATTGTGATGCATTTCTTGAACATGGCCCAGCCCACCGACTTGAAGCAGTCCCTAGCTGCTGGTGATCACCTCTTTGTTGCCCTTGGATCTATTTCTTCTAAAGCAATGACTCCACTTAGCACTACATATGGACTGTTGTCTATGCGTGCGTATTGATCTGTTGTCTACGCATGCACATTATTCTTTCTCTCTCTCACTTCGATGTGAGTACACCAGTTAAAGTCATCTCCCGAATGCTTGCTTTTACTCAATTGATATGTAGTTGTACAGACGGAACAAATTGGTGAGGAGGACGAACCTGAATGTCAGAAAATATCACCAACTGCACCAACAGTGAGAGTTAAACAGTACAGAAGCTGTCAAGGACGCTAACAAAGGGACACGTGAGTACAATACATAGTACACACTGAGAGACAAGCAACAAGCAAAGTTAAAAGTGAAAACAACATGGCGATGGCTTCAGTCGGGAAAGTTGACAAATTCAGTGGTGCTAATGAAGGCTGGGAGTTGTACATCAATAAAGTTGAACTTTATTGTAAAGTGAATGATGTGGATGAGCAGAAGAAAACCCCCACACTTCTGAGGTTAACAGGTGTTAGAATGTACATTCTCTTAAGCAAACTAATTCCTGAAAAGCCAGAAAGCAAAACGTTCAATGAAATTGTTACAATTTTACAAAATTACTTGAGCCCTAAACTGCTGGTAATAGCTGAAGGATTTAGATTTTACAAAAGGAACCAGTCAAAGGATGAAAACATTTGGGAATACATTGCAGAACTGTGCAAACTTTTCTAGTACTGTGATTTTGGAGATGGACTTTCTGATGTATTAAGGGACAGGCTTGTATGTGGTGTGCATATTCAAAGCACTTAAAAGAGGTTACTGTCAGAAAGAGATATAACCTTAGAACGAACATTGATCATTGCAATATCAATAGAGATTGAAGCTAAGGATGCAGAACTACAGAAAAAAGAGGTTAGAATGTGAAATACACAAAATGTCCCTGAATGGTGCAAAAAAGCAAAAATATTATCTATGTGGTAAATCCTTCCATAATGCAAATGATCGTTGCTTCAAAGAAAGAGTTTGCAGGAAGTGTCACAGACAAGGTCACATAGAGAGAGTGTGCAAGGCAGATAAAAAACACCACCTAAGAGAAAAACCACACAGAGTGAAAAGTTTCACACATAAAACTAATCAAATACATTAAGTGACCGAATTTGAAAGATTGACTTGCCACAAACCTATCTGCAAATGGAGATTGGGGAGTCAAGCAGGAAGTTCCTCACAATCAACACTCACAATGGTCTGTTCCAGTATAATCATCTCATCTTTGGCATTGCATCAGCTCCAGCAAATAGGCAAAGAACAATGGACCAAGTGGTCCAAGATATCCCAGGAATACAATGTTACCTTGATAAAGTCATTGTGACAGGCAAGAATGATGAAGAACACCTCCAGAACTTTGGTAGAGTACTTACCAGGCTGAGTGAGTATAGTCTGCAGACAAAGAGAGAGAAATGTGAGTTTTTCAAGAATTAAATTTCATATTGTGGACATGTCATTGACAAGCATGGCTTACATATGTCACAGGAGAAGACTGAAGCAGTGCTGCAGGCAACCAAGCTGGAAAATGTGTCACAACTCAGGTCATACTTGGGCCTTGTAAACTACTATCACCGGTTTTGCCCAAACAGTGCTACGGTGCTGCACCCATTGGCACATTGTTGCAAACGGGGCAAAGTGTGAATGGTCAGAAAGAGGTGTAAGAGTATTGAAGGAAACAAAGGGACTAATCACATCAGATGCTTGGGGTCTTCCCCTCCTTCCCTTCTGTGGGCCATGGCAATAGACTCTCCTCTGCTTAAAGGTGCTGTACCAGCATTCCCAAGAAATCAAGTCTGCCGAATCCTTCAGGAGATATAAAATTGTTGGTTCGTTTAGATTATGTTATGTAACTTAAAGTGAAATAACAGGCTGCAGATTGCAGTGATAGTAATATCTAAAGATTTTGTGAGCTGCTTGCAAAACATCACCGTGTATTGCCAGCACCATCTTGGTTCGTATTAGCCTTCTGTTTTTATTAAGCAAAGGAGTCAGATAGTTGAGGATCATCCAGTATTATGGAGCAGCCTTCTGCTTGGTGTGAGACTACAGGGAACTCCAAGTGTGTACTTGCAAAGCCATTGATGGGAGTGTAGAGGAAGGAGGATGAGATCAGTAACTTGTCCAGGACACTTGAAACGTAAGTAATATTTCTTTCTTTGTAGATGCTACTGCATTTGCTGAGTATGTCCAGCACTTCCTGTTTCTATTTCAGATTTTCAGCATGTGTATTATTTAGCTTTCCATGCCAGTTTAACCATAATCAGAGATCCAGCAAGCAAAATATTGCAGTTTTTGCAGTCGGAAATAAGAACAGCTGTGACAGTATCTGCAGAGAGTGAGGAAGATTTGATGCTTCAGATCAAAGATGTTTTATCAGTAGGTTTTATCAGCATGAAAGGGTGAACTTGTTGAACTGTAAGGTGGTGAACTTCAGCTCTCTTTACCAGCCTGTCCTGAGCTGCCTGTGATGTATATGTGCGTTTTTATATTAAAGAGAGATAGAATTGCTTTTTCCTTAGTTATAACTTGTGTCATCGTTCTGTCGTGGTCATTCATTTGTCTTCCTCTCGCCCTGTTAATGTATGAAGTTGCCTGTATCTGAAAATAGATTGTCAATCAGTGACCATTATACATTATATTTCTCCAAGCTATTCTTGGATGTAATAAACAGGAACTTTTTTTCCTACAGGAATGTCTTGACAGGACCTTCTGCTGGTACTTGGGGTCATCAGTGTTTCCCCTCCGGCCTAATGAAACAGAGGAGGATGATGACGATGATGAAGAGGAGGAGGATGATGAGGAAGAATCAAAAATGAAACAAAGCGAGAAAGCCAAGTCCAAGGAAGATAAGAAAGCAGATACAGATGTTGCCCGTGTGGATATTATTAAAGTAATGTCCTTAAAACACGTGTCGGTTTGTAATAGAGTGTATTTACTGTATTTAATAAATATTGAAAAGTTAACTGTTCCCCAACCTCCCACCCAGGACCTTGATCCACTCTTGTAGCCTTCCTATTTGTGCTTCCCCCTCCACCCATTCATCCACACTTGGTTGTGCTGACCTATGTTTAAACTTATGTGACAGCTTGAGACCTATAAGCTGTATCACATTGGCTTGTAGATCAAAAACATTACAGATGCGGAAAATCTGAAATAAAAACAAAAGTGCTGGAAACACATAGGTTAGGCAGCATCTGTGGAATAGGAAGTAATAGAGAGTAAGGAAATTAGTTTTCAAACGTAGGGAAGATGGAAGAAAAATGGGTAGAACAAAGGGAACCTTTCTAATGGAATGAGATGAAACATGTTTCTTTAGTTGGAATATTTTGTGCATAACGTGTTACCTTCTTTGTGTATAATGCGTTGCTACAATAACTGCTACATTAACTCACTTTGTTTCATCCTGTCAGAGATGTTCCCTTTGTTCTATTTGTGCCTCTCCACCTTCTCTGCGACCGAAAGCCAACCTGTGTTCTCTCCTCTCCAGTTGTAAAGAAGGGTCCTGGTCTTGGAACATTAACTGCTTCACTCTCCGTAGATGCTGTCTGACCTTCTAAATGTTTTCTGGCATTTTCTGTTTTTATGTGCAAGATTGTGTCACAGTCAAGCATTGATAGGTGAGGGAGTGAAACAGGATGGAACTAGGTAAACCATATATCCCATTGAGATGGGCAGATAAAAATTGGCATATAAAAGAGCCAGCACTCTTCTGGGGACAGTGGGGTAACTTTGGGTGGCTTTTTAATTACAAGCACTTAACTCAGAATTATGTGTTTAATTTATGCTGACTATGTAAAAAGGATGCACCTCCAGTAACTACGATTATAAGAAGTGCACAGCACCCATTCCCAAACTGCAGCCACCATTGTAATACAGCCAAAAGAGCAAGCAGTTTATGGAAAAAAGGCTCCCACAATACAGCAACATAAAAATGACCATGTAATTAGTTTTAGTGTTAGGGTTTGAGAGATCTGTATTGGCTAGGTCTCTGCAGTGTGCTTCCTTGGTCATCTTTGAGTCACAGCCGACACACTTGATTCTGTGCATGTGATGTCAGTCTTTTTCTTATCAGTCTGGGTGTGCTTAAGTGGGAAATGATTGTTTTTGTTCCCTGGAGCAAATACTGCAAAGTAATTTCAAGATTATTTTAATATTCCTAGTCCCTTTAGAAATGAACTCTTTTTAATTTCCTCTGAATCAAAGTCAGGTTTCTGTTGGTTTTTGGGCCAAGTTAAAGGAGTTCCTCCTGGGTTTATGTTTGTGTGATGTGAAGGTGATATAAGAAACACATGAAATCATGATGCAGAGTATTTGCTTGTCCCAGGGTGTCAGAGGGAAGGTCTAAGGGCATCTCTAAGTGGGCCACTGAAGTGGAAAGTCGTTTGTTTCTTCTTCTCTCCATGATCTGCACTTTGTGGACGATGAGTGCAAGTCATCAAGTGAGGTCTGAAGATCAATAAAGATGCTTCCTTATTGACAATTGCTAACTGACGTATACCACAACATATATATATATATTTTTGTATTTATTGAGATCCAGTGCAGAATAAGCCCTTCCGGCACTTCGAACAGCGCAGCTCAGCGACTCCCGATTTAACCCTAGCCTGATCGCATGAAAATTTACAACAACCAATTAACCTACCAACCGGTATGTCTTTGGTCTGTGGGAGGAAACCAACGCAGTCACAGGGAGAATGTCCAAAATCCATTCAGGCAGCAGCGGGAAATGAACCCGGAGTGCTGGTACTTTAAGGCGTTAGGCTAACCACTACATTACCGTGCTGCCCAAAAATTATTTCTATAGAACTTACATATCAACAAACATTATCAACAATGACCTTTGAAATTTTGGATATGATCAGCTATGATTTTGGAATTGAAATTTACATGGGTATATAACATTGTCACATAAAGCCAGTGCTCAAACAGGGATTTGAACCCCAGAACCTCAGATTAAAAGTCTGATGCTTTACCGACTTGTACTGCTGACACATAGCGTTTGCCCCTTTGCTGTCCATTTCCCAAGAAATAAAAGCCACCAGTCCATTCACCCTTTTTTGGTTATTTTCTGTGTCTTTAACTGCAGTTTTAATGACCATGTATATGAAGTTCAAGTCTCTTTGGATCTTCCTGTTTCTAACTTTTCAGTGTTGAACAAGTATTCTGTTCTTTTCTCTCTCAGGTCTAAAATGGACGACCTGACAATTACTTGATTGAAATCTATTTGTTTTAGCTTTCCTCTTCTCTCACTTGTTTGAGCATTTTGAAGTGTAATGGTGTCTTCCTGATGAAGAGTCTCTGTCCTGAAATGTCAACTGTTTACTCTTTTCCATAGATGCTACCTGGCCTGCTGAGTTCCTCCTGCATTTTGTGTGTTGCTTTGGATTCCCAGCATTGGCAGTTTTTCTCGTGTTGATGTCTTCCATGTTGTTTACAGTGCTACCAGTATTTGTTACTGACACGCCTGGTTATGCAGCTTCCTGTCCATTAGTCTGTCATAAGATTGTTAGTTGCATCCAAACGTTGGTCCTTGTGAGTAACTAGCAGCATCCCACTAATTTGATTATCGGCCCTTACCTCTACTGCCTTTTGCTGCTGCAGTAATTTTGCAAACAGGTCAATATTTATCCATCAGTTCCGTAAGTCTTTCGCAAGGAACTTTAATCCACAGAAATATCATGGACAATCTTTTGTCTCCTATTTCAGACCTGTTCAAAAATGAAATTAGATTCATTGGGCATGCTGTACCATTGTTTTGTACTAGATCTGCTTGATCAATCAATAATTTTCAATGTGCTCAGTGCTCTCCATGCTTAATTATAGACTCCGGTTATTTCCCAGAAATGGACTTTATGCTAAATAATCTAAAGAGTGAAATTTTCCCATCCAAATGAACGGATCCCAAATTGAGGCAAATTTGGAAGCTTATAAAAGCATTGTGATAAGGTTACTGGAAATCTGAAACTTGAAACTGTGAGTGTGAGAAATATTCAACATGTCAGGCAGCATCTATGTAAAGAGAATTAGCATTACATGTCAATGACTTCTGCAAATATTTGCAGCATTTTCTGTTTTAGTTTTGGAAGATTATGTTTCTGCAACATTCTTAACTACCTCTGGATCATGGAATTAAAAGTAACAGTCCTGGGGATTTGTCATCCTTTTGTGCAACAAATTCTACTTTTCTGTTATTTTATCTTGCCTTCCGATGATTTTGTGGGTGATGCAGAGGAGGTACGTCTCTACATTGGAGGTGTAAGGCACTCCTTCTCTCTACAAGCCTGCAGGTCACCGTTGGGCAAGGTGTAGCATTTGCTTAGCCCTCCCCCCACCCCCGATCAGGGTCACACGAAGCCATGGGAGCAGGTGGTGGATGGTCGTACGAGCAGTTGGTGCATATCACAAGTCCTGGTTATGCAACCACTGACGGCAGGCAGTCCATCTCTGAAGAGTATTGGTAATGGCTGGGGTCACCTGTCTTGTAAAGACTCGACCAGAGAAGGCAATTACAAACCACTAAAGTAGAAAAATTTGCCAAGAACAATCACGATCATGGAAAGTCCAAGATTGCCTACATCATATGACCCAGTGCATAACAAACAAACAATGATTGTGGCTAGTCCCAGTCAATTCCGTATTTGATTTCTTCTTTCTCTATTGTGAATGTTGATGCCAGGTGCTTACTTTTCATTTCCAAAGCACCACTATTCACTTTTAAGAGACCAGGCTTCTGGCCATTTTTTACTTAACACGAGATATCATTTGCATTTGTTTTGTTTTTGTTTCTCGTTTTGTAGTTTTTATTGTGTTTTGTCACCTTTTGTACTTCCAATGACCACACAGTTTTTTGCCTTTCTATGTATTTTTACTTTTACTTTTGTTTTTTTTGGGCAAGTAAAGATTTTGCCCTTGGGGTATAAATTGGTTCCATTTCATATTGTAAACTGTGCCATAGCTGTTTTATCCATTAGCAGAATTTGCCAGCTTACTGTGGAGATTCTAGATCTCAGTGCTTAATGTCAGCTTCCTCTAAAGCTGTCAGCTTTACTACTTCCTTTTGACTTCTTTTGAACTCATTTTATCATGATTGTTGTTAGATAAATGTCCATTCACCATTAAATGAATCTGGCTCTTTACTCATAAATACATCTGCTATGACTTGTTCCCTTGTCGGCTACTGATGGAAATGTTTTCATCCACACATGAGCTGTTTTCTTCTTAGCCCCATGTAATACTCCCTCTGTGTGTATAATGAATTGATTCACTTCTCTCTGTTATCCTGTAGTTTTCAAATCACCTTTTTTTCCCCTTTATCTGCTTCCATTTGTTTATATGTTTTAGCATGCACAATCCTGCCCTTTATCCCCTCATTTCCTTCTCTCTCTGTGACTCTCTTGTTCTGGAGTCTGTGTGATCAGAGAGGCCCATGCCTGTGTTTTATCATTACACTGAATGTTGTCCCTTAAGAGCTGCCGCTTTCACTGTGAAGTATAATTTTTGTTTAAATGCCTATCCACTTTCCTCATTTCACTGTAGTGCCCTACAGGAAGTTATTATGTTCAGAAAAGGAATGCTCCCCATTTCTTCGCCAATCCTGATAATCATCTTCTATCCTCCAAGGTCTGTGTCCTCTTAGCCTTCAAACTGCTTCTGATTTTCACTGTGCCTGTGCCTTTGGCAGCCTACAATCCAAACCATGGAATACCATGTCTATGTTCCTCTTCTTTGCTACCTCTTTCCTTCTGTCGCTGTGGCTTAAAGCATGCAGTCGGTCTTTGATCGTGTCCAAATAACTCATTCTTTGACTCAGTGACAAATATGACTAACTCTCTTGTGCGTGATCTGGAACATTTCAGGACATTAAAAGTACTATTTAAATGGAAGCTGCTGTAAATTTGGGACAGTCTTGGAGTGCTTTTTCCATTCTGCCATCAAGAAGTCTTATTTATTCAGTTTAGATGTTTTAGCTTCCACAGCTTTATTTTATGGATTTGATAGAGTTTCCCAACCGACTAGGCTTATGGTACATAAAGGGGCATGTGAGCCTAACAGCTTGCCTTTTTTAAGAATAAACTTTCAAACATGCAACTAAGACCAAATGCCTCCTCAAACGAAGCAGACTTTTTAAGTTGTAAGGATTGCATTTATTGTTCTTTCTCTTAGATGGAAGGCAAAGGCACACTGATCCATTCGCCCATTCTGTTTTCATATCCTTTAAATCCCTTGTCTAATAAATAAGTATTGTCACACCTTTGAAGTGCTCAGTTGACTACCAGCCTTGATAGCTGCACAGTTTAGTGAATTCCAGCTGTCCCTTTGGATAGAAACATTTCTTGACATCATTACTGAAGGGCCTAGCTCTAAACTTAAGTGGACATCTTTCTGTTCACTGCAAGATGAGATGGGATAGAAAGATTCCTTTGGTTGTGCTGTGTTTTACTGTCTCTGTTGTTTCCCACTTACCCAATGCAGGGTTTGCTGAAGATGCAAGTTCTTCACCGTCTGCGTTACATTCTGGAAGTTGTCCGACCTGTGCCTTCGGTCGTCCTTGACATTTTGGAGATCCTGATTCGAATAGCAAGACACTCTTCTGAGGCTTGTAATCAGGTAATCAACATTGACAGTAATTACCTTCTCATGTTAACAATTCTGCATACACCTATTACAGAATACTCACTTATCATCATATCAAGTATTTCATATATTTGGGACATTCCAGGATTCTGTACAGCCATTGAAGTACTATGCTGAGTCACGGTTGTAGTGTAGGAATTTCAACATTGATGAATAGTCAGGTCTTGCAAACAAAAGTGTGATGCTAAGTGACCATTTGCTTGAGAGCTACATACTGCTTAGAATTCTGGAGAGAAGCTGCCCTGTGTTTCAAATGTGACAACTTTTCTGTTCGTCTATAAGTAACTGGTGCTTCCATTTAGCACCTCAGTCGAACAGCAGTAAAGCTATATGGGATCCTGTGCTGTAGCAGAAATCTAAGCTAGAGATGAGTGTGTAAATGGTATTCCAAAACTTGTATTACAATTGGGACTCAGTAGGGTGGGTGGTGGGGAATGTGAGCAGTACACTTGAAGCAGAGAAAAACAGTGGATCTCCTGGAAGATGTATGTCTTAGCAAAAATGATGTGCATGAGGAGGGAGCTATTTAAAAAAAAAGTGTTGCCAGCCCAAGGAAGTAACGTGCTTCTGCAAACTGATCATAAAAGTAAAGAAGCAGACATGAGGCAGAATATAAAAGAGAAGAGATCACAAAATTAGTCATTTAGATTCAGGTAATAATGGTTGAGTGGAGCTCCCATGTTAAAGCACTGTGTCTGTACTATAAAGCGACTGTCTAGTTAATCATATCCAGTGTTGTTTACCCAATCTATACAATCTTTTCCTTTCCAGGTACATGTCTTGAATGTTCCAATTTAATTTGCTTTCAGTACCCTTTTCTAGATTATCATGATCTATTGCATTTAAAAAGCAAAATAAATCCTCTGAATATAAGTTTCCGGTTTTGTCAGTTACCCTAAATTTGTATTTGCCTGACTTTCCTACTAGTGGAACCAGATTTTGGCTACTTATTCTATTAAATCCATAATCCTAGTTCACAAGAAGGACTTGTTAAGATTGCGTGGGCAAAGACGTTAGAATGGCCCTTTGGTGGCCATATTTCGATACCACTGGTTTTGACCTGACAGCTGTTGATGCTGGAGATGCTGAATCTAAAAGTAGGATAATAATTGTTCTAAGATTGTACCTTCTGTCTTGCTCAGATTCTAGGGTGCCCAAGGCTAATGGAGACAATTGTCTCAGAATTCTTACCATCTACCTGGACGATTCAGACTCTGACAACGGATGAACCGATAACCAGTAGCTATGGTGTGCCAGTTGCTGCTGCCATGAAATTGTTTCGTGTCCTGGCATCTGCAGGAAGGAACATGTCGGCTATTTTGGTAAATGTTATCCAGGCCTATCCCATTCTTCATCTGACAGACTGTGGCTGTAAACAAGGGAACAAATGGATGATGTGCTTTTAAGGATGTTTGTTGTTTTTTATTTGGTTTGCCTTTGTAGGTCTGTGGCTGGTCCAATCTTTTCTTTTTACCTTCTTTTATATTTAATAGTCTTTTATTTACAATTAACTAACTTGCTTTTTGAGATGCAGGTGCCAGTGAATTCCACTTCATTATTACAGTGTAAAATGAAATTGTAATCACTTATATTTTTGTTGTAATGCTCTTTAATTTATCCTCTCATCATTTCTACAGACATAATATTAATATTTGCCTTTTATATGGTAGAATGCACAACACCAGAACAGATCAATATGCCCAGTTGATCTTTGCTAATGTTTTATCTTCATATGAACTGCCTCTCAACCCTCCTAACATCTCCTCTGTGCCATTACCATGTACTTAAGCAGCTTCCCCTTAAATGCATCAATGCTATTCACTCTCTACCTCTTGTACAGTAGTTTTTAGTTTATTCTTTGAAGTGACTCCAGAATACTTTATGGATTTATTAATGACTACTCATGGATGTAGTCAAATCACAAATGGAAGCATCTTTTTATGCTTACAACAAGCATTATTGTAATCTCAAAGTTCTGTGTTAGTTGTCTCTTTTCAGAGGAAAGGCACTCAGCCTGTTCAATCTTTGCGATGATTCTTCTTCAATGAACTTTGTGAAACCATCAATATCCACGAAGCCACACACCCAGAGGCTGCTTTCATCATCACTGTAGACTTTAACCAAGCGTCTCTGACTGAGCTTACCTGAAGTTCTACCAACACGTCGAGGTGAGCACACGGGGAAGAAGTATACTCGACTACTGCTACTCTCCCTTCTGCAATGCCTACAAGGCACTTCTCCACCCTCCGTTTGGAAAGTCTGACCATTCCTCATCTTGCTTCTACTGGCCTACAGGCAGAAATTGAAGCAGGAAGTGGCCATAGTGAAAACTATCCACTGCTGGTCCAACCAATCAGACTCAATGTTACAAGACTGCTTTGGTAGTGTCATCTGGGAGGTAGTTCAAGCTGAGAACATCTCTGAAAACACGGAGGTAGTCACAAGCTTCATTTGGAAGTGCATTGAAGACATTGTTCCCCAAAAATTGGTCCAGGTCTATCCAAACCAGAAGCCTTGGATAAATAGTTTAGTGGATGTTGCTCTCAGCGCAAGGGATAATGTCTTTGCCTCCAGAGACTAACAGGAGCTTAAGAGATGCCACTGTGATTTATGCAGAGCCATCAAGGTGGCAAAATGGCAACACAGGGAAAACCCAGTCACAACTCTGTGACAATGACACACGCAGCTTATGGCAAGAACTGCACACTATCTCAGACTTCCAGAGGACACGCAGCAGTACAGCCAATATTGCCGCCTCACTCCGGATGAGGTACATGTTTTTTACACTCGATTCGAGGTTAAAAGGACTGAACCCCCGAAGAGAACTACAGTTGAGACTTGTTCTGTGGTCATCTCTGAGACTGACGTACGTAGAACATACCAATGTGTCAACAGCCGCAAGGCAGCGGGGCCGGACGGCATCCCAGGGTGCATCCTCAAAGTGTGTGCTGAACAGCTGGCTGGGGTGTTTACGGACATTTTTAATCTCTCCCTCCCCCAGTGTGTAGTGCCTTCCTGCTTCAAATTGTCCATCATTGTCCCTGTACCTAAGAAAACCAAGGCAGCATAACTGAACGATTGGCACCCTGTTGCACTCACCTCAATTATAAGCAAATGCTTTGAGAGGCTGGGTAAAGACTACATCTGCAGCATGCTGCCACCCACACTGGACCCCCTACAATTCACCTACCGACAGACCCAGTCCACCCATGACACCATAGGCACAGCACGACACACCATCCTCACTTGCCTGGAGAAGAGGGATACATACATTAGAATGCTGTTCCTGGACAGCAGTTCAGCATTTAACACCATCATTCCCTCCAGACTTGACAGGAAGCTCAGAGACCTCAGCCTGCACCCCGCCTTGTGCAGCTGGATCCTAGACTTCCTATCGGATCACCGACAGGTGGTAAGGATGGGCTCCCTCACCTCTGACCCTCAATACAGGTGTCCCCCAGGGTTGTGTTCTGAGTCCCCTTCTCTACTACTTTTACACCCACAATTGTATTGCCACACACAGCTTCAATCTGCTGATCAGATTCACAGATGACCCGACTTTGATCAGCCTTATTTCTATCAGTAATGAGACAGTCTATGGAGAAAAGGTTGACACCCTGACACAGTGGTGCCAGGATAACAACCTCTCCCTCAATGTCCAAAATAACAAAGGAGTTGATTGTGGATTACAGGAGGAACGGAGACAGGATCAACATCAGTGGGTCTGCAGTTGAGAGGTTGATTAGTTTCAAGTTCCTCAGTATACACATCACCGATGATCTCACCTGGACTGTACACACCGGCTTTGTGGCAGAAAAAGCACAACAGCATCTCTTCCACCTCAGGCGACTGAAGAAGTTCGGCATGAGCCTCCAAATCATCAAGACCTTCTACAGGGGCACCACTGAGGGCATCCTTACTGGCTGTATCACCACTGGTACTGGAACTGCACCAACCTTGATCGCTGGACACTGCAGAGAGCGGTATGGACAGCCCAGCACATCTGTTGATGTGAGCATCCCTCCATTGAGGACATTTACAGCAGCAGGTGCAGAAAGAGGGCCTGGAAGATCATCGGGGACACCAGTCACCCCAGAATAAACTGCTTCAGCAGCTTCCGTCTGACAAACGGTACCACAGCATTAAAGCCAGGACCAAGAGGCCACGGGGCAGCTTCTGTCTACAAGCCATTAGACTTTTAAATTCACATGCGTGAACATTGCAACGGAGTCAGAACACAAAAATTTTTACTTCGTCATGTTGTGGGATGGATGTAAGATTTAAATAAAAAAATTCTAATTCTAAATTCTTTCCTGTCTGTTTTCAGTTTTGTAATATCCTTGCACCTTCTCTAATGCCTCTTCATCCTTCTCTGTAAATCCTGTTGAGGTTTTTTGCTTTGCCATTTTTCAAACACATCAATGAGAAAAGACATAAGTAGCCAAGTCTCTATTTATAAAAAGTATCCACTGTCAAATTCTGTTTTGTATCTGTTGCACACTTCTGCATTATTCCTATAGGACATCACTAAATAACGTGGATGCAATCCTCCAGTTTTGATATTTGAAGCCAAAATCAAGATTCTATTTGCCTTTTATTATTATCTTACCAACAGAGATTGAATATTAGCAAGCCCTGTCGAAGAACATCATGCACCACATCTTTCTAGACCATGGGTTCCCAACCTTTTTTTTGTCCCAAGAACAAATATCGTTAAGCAAGGAATCCATGGATGCCAAGTTGGGAACCCCTGTTCTAGACCAAGATTTTTTTTTTATCCTCTTTAAATTTATGCCTTTTGACCTTTCTGTTAAGGTGGCCATGCTATGTCAAAGCTAGGTTGATCCAAAAGTCTAAAACTAGAGGGCACAGGTTAAAGGAGATCTGTGGGACAGAATTTTCACGTGGAGGGTGGTGAATATTTGGAGTGAGTTGCCAAATATTCTGTTTAAAAAGCATTTTGATAGCTACCTGGATCAGAAGTGAGTAGAGAGATATGGGCAGTATCGATGCAAGGAAATGGACAGCCAGTGTTTTGTGTTGAGGCCCTTTATCTGGACTGGAAGGAAAGTGGAAGATGGCCAGTATAAAGAAGTAGGGGTAAAAGGTGGAACAAGAGCTAGCCAGTAATAAGATGGATCAACACCAATGGGTTTGCATGTGAACCACTACCTCATCTGAAGGGCTGTTTAGAGCCCTGGTTGGTGGTGAGGGAGAAGGTGTAGGGGCAGGCATAATGCTGTGCACAGTTACAAGGGAGAGTGCCTGGGGAGGGAGGAGGATTTGTGGGAAGGATGAGTGGATGAGGGAGTCACCAAGACTTCTCTCTGTGATCTCCTTGAAAGAAGTAACCATTTGTTGTGAGCAGATAAGGTGCACCTACCTTGTTCAAATGTTGGGTTATGGTAATTCACAAATGACCAATTTGGCTTAGAATTATGAATGATTTGTGTTGTTGCTTCTGTTTTTAAACAGTTAAGCAAATTCAAGTTGAAAGAGCGAATTGGGAGATTCATAGCACAAGATCCTTGTGACCTGCACTTGGAGCAACAGGAAGCCTATGCATTAAACATTGAGGCTTTGCGGCTATGGGCCGTTGCAGCCAACTATGGACAAGCATGTGACATGTACAGGTGAGCATGCAGTGGGAAACGGGAGATGGGAACATAAAAGATCTGGAATGTACTGAATATGGGGAGTATAATGAAGAATGAGTTGTGTGTATGACTGGATCAGGTGGAAGAGGAGATTGATGAAAGACAGACCAAGCATGGAAAGTGATTTGAAGATTGTTCTGTGTGAGTATATTCCAGGGATTATTATAAATTTTGGCAACAATTTTGGAGTTTTATTTTAGCTGTGCAGATATTTTTCACCTTACCCAGAGATATTAGGGGTGATATTTGGTCCTGGTGTTCGAGACTTGTCTTTGCTGGCCCTTCATTTTCATTGCATTTCAGAAAAATGCTTCCCCTGACCTCAGAATCTCTCCAAATGATACAGCCAATGATGTCCAATACCTTTAGTGTGTGTTTGCATTCAGTCAGATCTCTCAAGCAACAATGTGTTCATTGTTTATTACTCCTTTCACCATCCTCAGGGACTTCTATCCTGCACTGATGAAGATTCTCCAGACCTTACCAAACCTGGTTTCCCAGCCGAGAAAGGAGGATCCATTGTTTGATTATTCCTTGCAGAGAGCTGAGACTCTGGTTTGCCTCCTGATCAGCCTCACTCACAGTTCAGGCTGTACTTCTGAACTGCAGGCCCAGTTCACATCCAGGTACCTCTTTTCCTCTCCCATTTGACCTTATCCAATTGGGGCAAGTTCAATTTTTGTGTGATATCTCTCAAGATTTATTGCTGAGATCAAATCCTTTACAATCCTGAGCCTAGTGTAGTAGTTCTCAACCTTTTTCTGCTTGTGGCCCACTTGTGACTTCCATTTACCTCTGTGATCCCCATCCTCCATAGTCTCCATTAGTTGTTAAAGCTTTCTCAGTCAACTGTACTAATTCTAATATATAGTCAATATTTATGTTTTATGGGTATCGTATGTTAAATATGTTACAGATGTATATGAAAAATAAAACTCTTTCAAAGCTCTGAATAAGACGATTTTCCAGAACATGGATACAATTTGAATGTTTAGTATAATCCAGTGCTGCGTTTGAATTTTGCTGAGCTGTTGTATCACTCTGCAGCTCAGAAAGACATTCTTGCAATGTGGCGTCAACATCATTCACGTTCACCCCATTGGGTGTCCCTGATGATGGATGCTGCTTTTCTGCAATGTAGGTGTGCTCAATGGAGGGGAGGGCTTTACCCATGATGAACTGGGCTGTATCCACTACTTTTTGAAAGATTTTCCATTCAAGGGCATTGGTGTGTCCATACCAGCCTGTGGTAAAACCAGTCAACATACTCTCTACTAGACATCTGTCGAAGTATTAGATGTCATCCTGAATCTTCACAAGCTTATAAGGAAGTCGAGGTGCTGTTGTGCTTCCTTCATAATTGTACTTGCATGCTGGGTCCAGGATAGGTCCTCTGAAATGATAACAGAGGAATTTAAAGTTGCTGATCCTGTCCACCTTTGAACTGCCTATGAGGACAGGCTCACGGATCTCTAGTTTCCTCCTCCCGAAGTCTGGGCCGGAGAATGAAGTGTTGCAAGCTTTGAGAATCTGCAGCATGATATCAGAACTGAAAGAATGAAGTGCTGACAACAAACTTCAATAGATTAAGGTTACTTTCTCATGGTTATAGAAGGATAAGGAGTATCCAAATTGGTTACGGTTGCCTTCTTGTCAGCTTGAGCCAGACTAGCCATTCTCCTCTGACCTCTCTCATTAATAAGGGGTTTTTGCCTTCAGAATTGCCGCTCACTGGATTTTTTTGTTTGTTTTTCACACCTTACTCTGTAAACTCTAGAGACTGGTGTGTATGAAAACCCCAGGAGATCAGCACTGTCTGAGATACTCAGATCACCCCATCTAGCATCAACGATCAGTCAGTTACTTAGATCACATTTCTTCTCCATTCTGATATTTGGTCTGAACATCTGAATCTGTTGACCATGTCTGCATGCTTTTGTGCATCGTATTACTGCCACATGATTGCCTGTTTAGATATTTGCATTAAGAAGCAGATGTGCAGACATACCTAATAAATTGGCCACTGAGTGTAAATTTTAAGATAAGAGTAAGCACTTAATGATGCAAGGTGCAATGGAAATTTGGAACGCATCCAGAAACATTGAAGTTGAGGGTTAATTAAATATTTTATTAAACTGTAGTGTTGTTGAGAGGAGAAAATTAGCTACGGGCACTAAGCAATCGAGTAGTTAGAATGGTGGCTGAAGAAAATTTGTATGTGTAAGAATGGAATTCCAACACTTAACAACCCTCACACGGCATCGATCCTGACCTTCGGTACTGTTTATGTACAGCTTGTACGTTCATGTGGATTGCCTCCAGACGCTCCAGTTTTCCTCCTGTGATCTAAAAGTTTGCAGGTTGGTAGGTTAATTGTGAGTTGTAACTTGCATTAGGATTGGAAGGAGTGTGAGGTGGGGGTGGTGTGTGGGAAGCAGGCGAGGATGGTGCTGAGGAATGAGTTTATAGTAATTTACTGAAAAGAAAATGTGTTTGGATTGTATGAGTTTTGTAAAAATTAATATCACATGGATGATGTGCACTTGATGCGCTGAAAGACCTGTTTCTGTTCCCTATCTATGACTGAAGTGAGTTCAGACAATTTCTGGGTATCCTCTAGCTGTTCATCTGACTTTCAGCGGAGTGTAATTACTCCAAGGATACCTCTTCTCTCCTTATGTTCACACACACATCACCCACCTACAGGCGCCTTTACCTGGCTGGAGCTCCAGGGTTAATATTCTCTGTTGCTGGTTGAAGCATATTTAATCAGAGTAATTGCTCAGCCATGAAAAATATCTATAGCCGTGCATAATCAGTAACAAAAATAATGCAACTTTTGTGGAAGATGTTTGATGCTTTGTAAAGTGTTTCACATTGTCCTTTTCATTGTTTGTACCTTTGCAGAACTCATAGGCACACTGCTTTCTATTGTTTTATTGGTGTTGGTTTATTATTGTCACATGTACCGAGGTACAGTGACAGCCTTCTTCTGCATGCTCTTCAGACTAAATTATGGCTCAGTGCATTGAGCTAGAGTAAGGTAAAACAATAACAATGCAGAATAAAGTTTACAAGCTACCAAAAAAGTTCAGTGCAGGTAAATTCATGGTTAAATTCATAGTTCAGTGGGCAAATTCATGGCAGATGCAAGTTAATGTGGATAAATGTGAGGTTATCCACTTTGGTGGCAAGAACAGGAAAACAGATTATTTGAATGGTAGCAGATTAGGAAAAGGGGAGGTGCAACAAGACTGGGTGTCATTATACACCAGTCATTGAAAGTGGGCATGCAGGTACAGCATATGATATGCATATGATACAGCATGCAGGTGATATGGTGCAACTCAAACTACCTGCGTCTCAATATCACCAAGACCAAGGAGATGGTGGTGGACTTTAGGAGATCTAGGCCTCATATGGAGCCAGTGATCATTAATGGAGAATGTGTGGAGCAGGTTAAGACCTACAAGTATCTGGGAGTACAGTTAGATGAGAAGCTAGACTGGACTGCCAACACAGATGCCTTGTGCAGGAAGGCACAGAGTCGACTGTACTTCCTTAGAAGGTTGGCGTCATTCAATGTCTGTAGTGAGATGCTGAAGATGTTCTATAGGTCAGTTGTGGAGAGCGCCCTCTTCTTTGTGGTGGCGTGTTGGGGAGGAAGCATTAAGAAGAGGGCCGCCTCACGTCTTAATAAGCTGGTAAGGAAGGCGGGCTCTGTCATGGGCAAAGTACTGGAGAGTTTAACATCGGTAGCTGAGCGAAGGGCGCTGAGTAGGCTACGGTCAATTATGGATAACTCTGAACATCCTCTACATAGCACCATCCAGAGACAGAGAAGCAGTTTCAGCGACAGGTTACTATCGATGCAATGCTCCTCAGACAGGATGAAGAGGTCAATACTCCCCAATGCCATTAGGCTTTACAATTCTACCGCCAGGACTTAAGAACTTTTTAAAAGCTATTATTAATGCTTTTTGAGATAGTGATTTAGATGCATATCATATTTTTTATTTTTTTGCTACAACAAGTGTATGGGACATTGGAAAAATAGTTGAATTTCCCCATGGGGATGAATAAAGTATCTATCTATCTATCTATCTCTATCTAGCAGGTGGTGAAAAAGGCATTCATAGCAAGAGGATTCGAGTACAGGAGCAGGGAGGTTCTACTGCAGTTGTACAAGGCCTTGGTGAGACCACACCTGGAGTATTGTGTGCAGTTTTGGTCCCCTAATCTGAGGAAAGACATTCGTGCCATAGAGGGAGTACAAAGAAGGTTCACCAGATTGATTCCTGGAATGGCAGGGCTTTCATATGAAGAAAGACTGGATCGACTGGGCTTATACTCACTGAAATTTAGAAGATTGAGGGGGGATCTTATTGAAACATAAAATTCTAAAGGGATTGGACAGGAAATAGTTGAGGCCAGTTCATTGGCTATATTTAAGCGGGAGTTAGATATGGCCCTTGTGACTAAAGGGATCAGGGGGTACGGAGAGAAGGCAGGTAGAGGGTTCTGAGTTGGATGATCAGCCATGATCATACTGAATGGTGGTGCAGGCTCGAAGGGCTGAATGGCCTACACCTGCACCTATTTTCTATGTTTCAGGTAAACGGTAAAGTGCACAATCGTAATGAGATAGATTGTGAGGCCAAGGGTCTATGTTATCAGATAAGAGGTCCATTCAAGACTCTGATAATGTAGACTCTTGGCCTCACAATCTACCTCATTATGATTGTGCACTTTATCGTTTACCATGGGATAGAAGCTGTCCTTGAGTTTGGTGGTAGGTGCTTTCAGGATTTCTGATGGGAGAGGAGTGAGGAGAGAATATCTGGGATGAGTGGAGTCTTTTATGACACTTGCTGTTTTATTGAGGCAGTGAGAAGTATAGACAGAGTCCATAGAGGGGAGGATGGTTTCCGTGTTGTCCTGAGTACTGTCCATAATTCTCAAGATTGGCCTTTCTCCAGTTTAGAATCTCAACCTGAGGCCCAGACAGACCTATCCTTTTCCATAATTATCTTGAAACTACTGGCATTATGATCACTAGGTGCAAAGTGTTCCCCTACACAAACTTCTGTCACCTGCTTTGTCTCATTCCTTAACAGGGTGTCAAGCTTTGCACACTTTCTAGTTGGGACTTCTATGTACCAATTAAGGAAACTTTCCTGAACACATTTAACAAACTCTTTTCCATCCAGCCCTTTTACAGTATGGGAGTTCCAGTCAATATGTGGAAAGTTAAAATCATCCATTATCACAACCTTATGTTTCTCATAAATGTCAGATATCTCTACAAATTTGTTTCTCTAAATCCAGCCGACTGTTTAATGGTCTATAATGTAATCCCATTAGCGTAGTCATACCTTCCAATTGTAGCGATTGTCACCAGTGACTACAGTGTCATAATTCCATGTGCTGATCCATGCCTTAAGTTCATCCACCTTTCCTACAATACTCCTTACACTGAAGTATACAGAGCTCTGAGTATTAGTCACAATGTGATTTCCTGACTTTGTATGTAGGCTTTATAACATCTTTCTCCACAGACACTAATTCTAACTAATTGATTAGAAGAGGCTCATTTGGAACCAAAACATAGACATGTTGGAATGAATGAATTCTGTGTAATTTTTGAAAGCCTCTGCGTGTTGGGGAGGAAGCATTAAGAAGAGGGACGCCTCACATCTTAATAAGCTGGTAAGGAAGGCGGGCTCTGTCGTGGGCAAAGTACTGGAGAGTTTAACATTGGTAGCTGAGCGAAGGGCGCTGAGTAGGCTACGGTCAATTATGGATAACTCTGAACATCCTCTACATAGCACCATCCAGAGACAGAGAAGCAGTTTCAGCGACAGGTTACTATCGATACAATGCTCCTCAGACAGGATGAAGAGGTCAATACTCCCCAATGCCATTAGGCTTTACAATTCTACCGCCAGGACTTAAGAACTTTTTAAAAGCTATTATTAATGCTTTTTGAGATAGTGATTTAGATGCATATCATATTTTTTACTGAGTTAAGTATTGTATGTAATTAGTTTTGCTACAACAAGTGTATGGGACATTGGAAAAAAAAAGTTGAATTTCCCCATGGGGATGAATAAAGTATCTATCTATCTATCTATCTATCTACCCTTCCCTTTAATTCTATTGTTGCATTTGCTGGAATCGCCCTCCGCCATTAAAGCACACTATAACTTTGACAGTGGGACGCGAAGAAGCTGTAACAGTGTAATGATTGGAATTGATACCTAATCTTGTACCATTCTGATGCTCAGTATATTGTGATAGTCCTGGGCAGCTAAGAGTGATTACAGACTGATGCTGGGAGACTAGAGTGTAGAGAGGAGGAGGGGCAGCTGAGTCAGAATTGGTGACTGTTGCTAGGTGACAGTCATACACAAAAAACAAGGGTTGATTTTGTTTCGCACACGAAAGCAGTTCTGAATTAATGGTTTGTATTTTTGATAGCTTTCATTCAGAACCGATGGCCTTTCAGTCAGTGATTGCAATTGTGATGGACACTCCATTTTATTCAAGTGAAATACAGGAGGCTCAGAGGTACTGATTAAATGTCAGTAATGGAATTGGTGAAGGCAGAGAACATATTCGTGTATCATTAAATCAACATTGAAACACAGACTGGGCTTTGGTGTCTCATACTGCAGCAATTCCCTCGTGGATTCTCGGAGCTTGTGACTGGCGGTTGCCATGGTTACCGCAGCTGCACATTGTAATGAGGCAATGCTTGCTGTAATTTACAATCCATTGAACGACTCATGCTGGCCACTGTACTTAGTTGCAGTTGTGTCCACAGCAATATGTTCAGTCCCAGTCAAAAAAGGAAGATAACCCAGGAGCAGGCCCTATGGACCAACTTGTCCATGCTGATGAGGATGTCTGTCTAAACTAGTCCCATTTGCCTGTGATTGGCCTACGTCCCTCAAAACCTTCCCTCTCCACATAGACATCCAAATGTCTCTTAAAAGTTGTCACTGTACCTGTATTATCAACCACTTCCTTTGGCAGCTCACTTCACACATCCTCTGTGTAAAATTTGCTCACTGGATCCCTTTTAAATCTTTCACCACTTACCCAAACTTAGGTGCTCTAGTGTTTTGATTCAGTTTCCATGGGAAAAGGACTGATCCCATTCATACTATACTGCCCCTCATAATTTTATACACTTTTATAAGTTCACCCCTCAGTCTCCTATGCTGTAAAGGAATAATGCCTCCCGACTTCTGTGTATAACTTGTGCCCTTGTGTCCTAACAACATTATTGTAAATTTTCATTGTATTCTTTCCAGCTTACCTATAACAAGATAACCAAACCTGTACACAATCTCTGCTTGCTTTCTCACCAGTGTCTTTTGCAGCTGCAACATTATGTCCCAATTTCCATAACCAGTTCTTTTACTGTTGAAGGCCAGCATGACAGGCATTTTGTTTATGGTGCAACTCAAACTACCTGCGTCTCAATATCACCAAGACCAAGGAGATGGTGGTGGACTTTAGGAGATCTAGGCCTCATATGGAGCCAGTGATCATTAATGGAGAATGTGTGGAGCAGGTTAAGACCTACAAGTATCTGGGAGTACAGTTAGACGAGAAGCTAGACTGGACTGCCAACACAGATGCCTTGTGCAGGAAGGCACAGAGTCGACTGTACTTCCTAAGAAGGTTGGCATCATTCAATGTCTGTAGTGAGATGCTGAAGATGTTCTATAGGTCAGTTGTGGAGAGCACCCTCTTCTTTGTGGTGGCGTGTTGGGGAGGAAGCATTAAGAAGAGGGACGCCTCACGTCTTAATAAGCTGGTAAGGAAGGCGGGCTCTGTCGTGGGCAAAGTACTGGAGAGTTTAACATTGGTAGCTGAGCGAAGGGCGCTGAGTAGGCTACGGTCAATTATGGATAACTCTGAACATCCTCTACATAGCACCATCCAGAGACAGAGAAGCAGTTTCAGCGACAGGTTACTATCGATACAATGCTCCTCAGACAGGATGAAGAGGTCAATACTCCCCAATGCCATTAGGCTTTACAATTCTACCGCCAGGACTTAAGAACTTTTTAAAAGCTGTTATTAATGCTTTTTGAGATAGTGATTTAGATGCATATCATATTTTTTACTGAGTTAAGTATTGTATGTAATTAGTTTTGCTACAACAAGTGTATGGGACATTGGAAAAAAGTTGAATTTCCCCATGGGGATGAATAAAGTATCTATCTATCTATCTATCTATCTATCTATCTATCTATCTATCTATCTATCTATCTACTTTTGGTACCATTTTCAGGGAACTAACGTTATCAGACTTTAGCAAAAAAAAATCTCTAGACTCTCAACTCTAGTGCAGAACACCAAGGGAATATTGCACCGTCAGAGGTGTCTTTTCAGACAACTGAATGTAAAAACTGTCACAATGGTACTCTGAAGAAGTAGAGTGGCATTTTTCCAAGTGTCTTGACCAACATTTATCCTTCAACCAGTGTCAGTCAATAGAAAATGTAATTTAGTTTTAAAGTAGGAGATGTTGAAAATGCTCATTATCCATGAAGAGAGGAAGTATTGGAACTTTCTGTTTCCACATAAGTGCCCGAATTGCTGAGTATTTACAGCATTATCTAGTTTTTGTTTGGAAATTTGACGTTTGAGGTAATATTTGGATCTTTCCATAGGTACTGCCTAACGAATCCATAATTTTCTGTGTTTATTTCAGATTTCCATCTTCACTATTTTGACTTTGTGCTATGGTTATGAACATTGTGTTGCTGGGAGGATAGTGTGTAGCTCTCTGGAGTTCTCTGCCTTTGAGGGTTTTGAGACTAGATTATTGGAATTATTTTAAGAGGAAATTGATGCCTTTTTGAAGGAACAGGAAATTGGGAAATGGCACAGAAGATGAGCATTGGGGCAAATCAGACCTGATCTACTGACTGGCAGGGTGCAACTAAAGCTAGTTATTGATAATGCAACAGGTGGGGGAACTGTGGCAGAGGGTGAGTGGCCTAGCCCCTCTTAAATTTTGTGTTCTCACTGATTCACTGCTACATTATCAATAACCTGCTTTAGAAGAACTTCATTGATTGCTGGTGTTCTGTGAGATATGGAGATGAAAGTTTCTGTGTAAATGAAGGGTTTTGGTCAGGTAACTAAGGCAAAACTTTATATTGGTGGATGGGGAAGTATCCACAGATTTAATAATTGATGAAAGAAGAGAATTTTTATGTTTACACAACATTATGATCTGGAATTCACAGGCTGTGATAGAGTGGTGAAGTTATTCAGCATGGAAACAAAGCCTTTTATCAAACTTAACCAAACCAGTAGATACAGTTGTTGTAATAACTTCCAGTGAGGACATTGGATCAACACACAAAGAAGGTACAGATCCTGTTAGGAAAGAACAGGACAGTGGGACTAATTGGACAGTTGTTTCAAAGAGCTGGCACAATACCAGTACTGTGTTATTCCATGTTTCTGTATGCTTGCGTTTCTTTTGTCTCTCTGGTCCTGGCCATGTTTAGACTGAGTCAATCTGCAGGTGCCATCTAATCAAGTAGGAGAGCCTGCAGAGCTCCCTTTTCTCAAATGTACTCTCTGCTTAGCAAAGCAGAGCAGTTGGTAACTTCTCTGTTCACTTCCCATAGTTCTGGAGACCAGGAGGGACACATTCCCCCTCCGCCATTAGACTGGAGCCATGTGGAAGGTATCAAGCCACTTCTGGAAGGCTTTGTCAAAAGATGCTTTAAGGAGCTCAGCTGTCCGTCGACTTGGAATAGAGTGAGACAGCTAACTGCAACGTATATCATCTACCTGGCGACATACTACAGCAAACTCAGCCAACAGGTAACGTAAACTCCAGCACCTTATCTTGCACCTTGTCAGTGCACATTTATGCAACTGTTAATTCCCATCAAGTGACACAACCCAGAGTTGTAGTTTGGAAGCAGGCCCAGCAAGTCCATGACAATCATCAAACATTCAATTGCACTAATTCTGGTCTCATGCCATTTTATTCCCCTCAACATTGCTGTGCATTCTCCTCAGATTTTACTTCTCACTTTAATGGTGAATTTGCAGTGGCTTATTACAACTGATACTCCATCACATGCCAGTCTAGATGGCCCTAGAGTAGCCAGCTGCTTATTTTTATTGATTCAGAATAATTTTATTTCCAGCTCTTCATTTTATTGAGTTATTTGTAATTTGTTCATTCCTTGTGTTATGCAGCACAGAAACAGGCCCTCTGGTCCAACTCGTCTGTAAGCTAGTCTCATTGCCTGTATCTGATCTCTTGATCTTTCCTGTCTATGCACTTGTCCAGATGTTTTTTTTTTAAATGTTGTAATTGTACCTGTGTTTGTCGCTGACTTTTGTGTGGAAAAAAAACATGTCCCCCAATTCCTCAGTAACACACATAAAAATGCTGGAGGAACTCAGCAGGTCAGGCAGCATGTAGAAAGATGAATAAAGAGTCATCGTTTCAGGCCATGATCCTTCATTAGGACTGGAAAGGAAGGGGAATGCAGCCAGAAGAGGAATAAAATGGGGGGAGGGGAAGGAGTACTGATTGGAAGGTGTTAGGTGAAGCCAGGCGAAGGGGAAAGTAGGCAGGTGGAATGGGGGATGAAGTGAGAAAGATGGATGGAAGAGGTAAAGGGCTAGAGGAGGAATCTGATAGGAGAGGAGATGGACGTGGGAGACAGGGAAGAAAGAGGGCACCAGAGGGAGGTGATAGACAGATGAGAAGAGATGGGGTAAGAGGGGAGCCAGAAAGGGGAACAGAAAGAGGAGGGGGTGAAATTATCTGGTTGGAGAAATCTATGTTCATGCCGTCAGCTTGGAGGCTGCCCAGATAGAATATGTGGTTTTGCTCCAACCTGAGAGAGGCCTCATCATGGCAGTAGAGGGCTATAAAGTGAATGTCAGAATGGAAATGGGGAGTGGATTTAAAATGGTTGCCTACCCCTCTGGGAAATCCTTCCTGTTGTGGATGGAGCAAAGGTGCTTCTCAAAGTGGTCCCCCAGTTTACATTGGGTCTCACTGATGTAGAGGTAGCTACACTGGGAGCACCAGATACGGTAGATGACACCAACTGACTTGCAGGTGAAGTGTTGTCTCACCTGGAAGAAATGTTTGGGGCCCTGAATGGTGGTGAGAGAGGAGGTGTAGCACTTGTTCCACTTGCACGGATAAGTGCCAGGAGGAAGACCAGTGGGGTGGGACAAATAGACAAGGGAATCACGGAGAGAGTGGTCCCAAAAAAATGTCTCACCTTACTGCTCTCTCCTCTATTTTTAGAACCCCTAACCTGGGGAAAAAAGACTCTGAGTATCTACCCTATCTTTGTATAATTTCAAAAACCTCTATGAGATCTCTCTTGAGTCTCCTTTGCTTCAAGGCAAGCAATGCCAACCTATCCAATCTCTCCTTATAACTCAAGCACTCTAGTCCAAGCAATATCCTGGTGAACCTGTACTGCACCTTATCTAGCTTAATCACATCTTTCCTATTGCATGGCAATTAGAACTGCACAAGATACACCAGGTGGGTACAACCAACACTTTGTACATGTTGTGACACAATATCCCAGCTCCTATTCTCCATACACTACCTTTTCCAACCTGGCTGTTTGTCCAGGGAACTACATGGACCTAGATCTCTCTATTCTACAGTAATCCCTGAGCCCAATCATTTATTGTGTATGTCTCGTAACTGCCATATTGCATCACTTCCCACTTGACTGAGCTAAATTCTGAAATAAGGTTTCAGATCCAAGAGCTCTGGTTCAGCTGGATCTTGCAGTGAGCAGACAGTTGCATGTCAAGATGTCCTGAATGCCTTTGAATTCATTCCATATTCCCTTATTATAATCTATCAACCAGATGGCTTAGTTTCTTTTCCTCATAGTAAATCTGACTTCACGTATCAAAGGTAGTCTCTGTTCTTCCCATCCCTTCTTCGCAGCTAAAAACTAACTTGTTTACTCTCCCAGTTTTGATGAAAGGTCTTTGATTTCAAACATTAACCCGTTTTCTCTTTTGACAGATGCTGCTGAGTGTTTACTGGCACTTTCTACTTTCAGTTCTGAATATCTACTTGTTTCCATCTTTTATCCACTAATTTATGATGTGTGCTGCTCTGGCATGCAGCCATTTTCTCTGACCACATCCCTCTAAAACTAACTTCCTTTGATGCAGCCTTCATATAGACCTGTTGAGTGCTTGGTAGAATTGGAGCAGTTTTGGATGGAATCCTTGTCTCCACTACTTAATCAGCCTACATTAGAGAAGATGTTTGTGGACCTCAGGTAAGCAGACCCCTGTTTTCTGGAACTGCAAATTGTATGTGCATGTGTACAGTAATCGTCAGTGTGTAGTTTCAAAGAGGTTTGAAACTCTTTCGTTTCTTAGAGCCAGTTTGAGATAGTAAAATAACATTGGTCATAGTCCTTGCCTTCAGTCCCTGAGTTTACATCTGTCTATGTATTTCGAGCTATAGCAAGGCCCTGCAGTTCTGCAATCAGTAGGTTATTTTGTTCAGTAGCTCTACTGGTTCAGCAGAGCAACCTATATTGGATTCATGGTTGGATGTAGGAGCTCCCATCTGTGGTCCAGTTATCAGTTAATATCTGGGGCATTGGATAATGGAGCAGGGGCATCTTTTGTCTTCAGAATTTTTTGATCCAAAATTCCATTGTAAGAAAGGTGGCTAATGAGTAATTCTTTTGTTTGAGACAAGTATAGGTGTATTTATCATTTGTAACAAATACCTTGATGTAGAACAGCTCCAGCGTACTGCAAAGAAAGCTGCTATATGGTTGCATTGAATAATGCTGTCCTTGGAGTCTTTTAAGAAGTGATTCTCCAGGTTTGTTGAAGGCAGTCAACTGCAAGTTCCAAGGCTCCAAGTTAACTCTTCTCAGATATCTCAATTGAGATGCTGGTTGAACTTCATGATTCAGAGTGCTCAAGATGTTTGTGAGAGTTAAGAGCAAACATGAATAAATGATTTTATTGAGTGGCTCTGGCTTGTAAGCGGCTGGTGTAGGGCTGATGTGATTATATTTTGCAATCTCGATGTGGTGGAGAAATGAGTGACGAGTTATGCAGAGTCTGGCACTTCTGATAGGATTGTCCATTACTGTAGGTTAGGTTGGAGGAAACAGCAAATTGTGATCAGATTCTGAGACCTTAGTGGCAAAGCAGGTGGTTGAAAGGTGTTGCTTCTCAATGGCTGTGATGGATGTTAATTCTCTGACTGTCTTGGTTTACCTTCGCCATCAGATTCAGCTTAATTTCTCTTCAATATTTTGAGGTTGCTAATGTGCAAGTGCTTCCCTGCGCTAGCAAAGATCATGTACACAAGCTTCTTCCATTTCTTTTCATGCTGTTGTCTCTCCTCAGATCTTATTCAGCCCTGTGCAACCCTAAGTCCTGTTGTCCGGGTCCAGAGACTGTCCGTAGTCTTGTGTCACTGGGCTGTGTTGGAGAAATGCATCACCTCAGCCTGACGGGATCCAAATCCCCTTTTGTGTTTGTGATTGCATTGTTTTATTTACTGGACACCGTCTGTGTTTTGCACAAAGGCTTGGCAGAAAAGGTAAGGCATTTTTGCATCATTTCAGTCTTTAGAGCAGGAGGAGAGAATTTATTTCTTTGCAGAATGGGCAGGATGAGTTTGTGGATGTCTGTCTTTTGGGGAGGCTTCTAGCCCTCCCCATTGGTTTTAGAGATTTAAGCTGTTTCTGCACCTACACGCTGTGCCTCTTCTCATGATTGAGGAATTTATTACCAAGAAGTTTGATCATTGGATGTGCTGCTCTTGTTGATTTCAGTTGAGAGGAGGGAATTGGTTATAAGGTCATACAGCAAGGAAAGTCCCTTCTGTCCCAAGAGCCTGTGTTGACCATTAAACACCAATTTATACTAATTCCACACCAATCCATCTTTACACAGGAGATTCTGCAGATGCTGGACATCCAGAATAATTCATAAAAATTGCTGGAAAAACTTGGCAGGTCAGGCAGCACTCACAGAAAGATGGAGTGAAGCCCAAAACACCGACTGTTTATTCCTTCCCCTAGATACTGCCTGACATGCTGAATTCCTCCAGCATTTTGTATGTGTTGCTCTAGCTTTACTCTCCCCACATTCACATCAATTCTTCCTAAATACTACTGGTTACTGACACACTAGGGGCAAATTACAGAAGACAGTTCACCTCCAGACAGTTTGTCTTTGGGATGCGGATGGAAACTGGAATACCTGGTTACAGGCAGAACGTGTAGACCCTGCACACTGACACTACCCAAGGTCATGATTGAATCAAGGTTGTTGGAGCTGTGGGACAGTGGCTTGACGAACTGTGCTGCTCTGTGGGAGAGATTAAAACTGGAAGAACTCAGCACGTTGGGCAACACTTGTGGTGAGGGAAATAGAGTTGGCATTTTGAGTTGCTGATGGGCTGAGGGAGGGGTATGGGCTATTATTAAACTAAAATGTTGATTATTTATTTCTTCACTGATGGTATCAAGTTTGAGTATCTCCAGTCTTTCATTTTTGCCTTCAGCAGTGTAGACTTTTGCTTTTTGATATGTTGAGGTGGTGGTTATGATGCTCTTAATATGTTAGTTTCCTGTTAATGATTTCCAGTATCTTTTAGCATAATCAAAAGAGACTCTTGAGGAAGGAGCATAGTTTATGTAATGTGTCTTAAAGAAGGCACCTAACTTAGTGCTAAGTACTAAATATCTTACTTTTAAGTGATAACATCTATGTAGTATTATAATTCGTTTTGTATTAACTAAGTCTCAAAGCCAATTAGATCAGCAGGCCAATAATACTTTACTCCCTGGAGTTTTAGTTGCAATATTATTATTAATTTAAGAAACTCAAGATACATGTAATGATGAAAGAGGATCTTGATTTTGTCACTGAAATCTTCTTTGCTGTTCTGAGTTCCAGTCACGTCACGTCGGGAAAGGTCTAGGTATGAATGGGATAAAGGATTGAAGACCACCTTTTGAAACTTTTGCTGGAGAATACCTTTAAAGTGTTAGGAATTAAGATGTTTGGGAGGCTGGTGGGTTCTGTTCCTGTGAACAGTTTGTGACCTGGATAGTTCTCAAAATAGGCATGTGTCTGCACTGCGTTCTTACACAGTAGCCCTGAGAATCCGGCAAATTCATCCTGCCAGTCTCCCAAGTGTTATCTATACGGGCTCTACATAAGTTGGATGCTTGCAACATAGGGAGAACCTAAGTAACCACCTCTTTCCATAGAAATGCTTTAGTAACTTTGGTTGGCAACTGTTTGTCTCAAAGGACAATGGGTGATGATGATGATCATCACAAACCTAAGCGGAATGTATGGAGATCCTGAGATACCCAGTCGTTAAGATCCCCCTCTGGGCCTTACCAGTGTTATTCAAAGGAAAGCTTATGAAGCAATACGTAGGAGCTGCCGGAAGGACGTTCAATAACGTCCAGCCACCTTAGAGGCTCCATTCCTGATTTGCTGTCTGGGTTTACTCCCGTAGCCTTCGTCTCTCCGGAGGCTGCCTACAAGGCTGTGGGGCTATTTACCCATAGATGGGGATCTGGTTCACGAGCACCAGGGCATGTCCACACAACGGTGGGCCTACGTGCTATGTGTGCAGGGATTCGACCTCCTCCCCATCCTCTGTAGTTCAGCCTGTCTCCGGAAGGAGTTCAGTTTGCATGTGCCACCAGTGAGGAGGTGCTGCATGAGGCTTGCTGTTGGAGAGTCTATGTACTGTCAGGGAGAGACTTACCCATTCAGCTCTCCTGTTCGCGAGACTGCTAGCCAGCGGTGGAAGCTGAAAAGGAGAGCGACAAGCACCACCCTCTATACTACCACACTAGATGCATCACAGCAACCATTTTGACACCTTTAAGGGTGTTAATACCTTTTAAGGTGCTATATAAATGGTGTTGTAGTCCTGTTATGGTGGCTGTAGTACTTGCTGTCATCACAGATACAGTCTGCTTGTATCTTTGTTCTGTGTACATTGGAGAGAGGAAGTGATCACAATAGACAGTGACATCTAGCTTCCTGAATATCATTATCACGACACAAAGATGTATAACACGATATTATCCAGCAACATGAATAATCATGAGGAAAAGGCAATAAACCTACATTCAATCCCCTCTTTGTGCTGTTAATCCCCCTGCAGGAATTTAGCTGACAGAGTGATCCTTGGGGTGATTATAGACACCGACTAAAATCATGGGGGTGACAGATTAAGCCCTGCATGTGACCTCTGGTGATATTAGGTGAATGAGAGTTTTTTCTCTTGGGCATAATTATAGTGGGCATATGTTTGCAAGGAAGCAAATTTGCACTATCCATTAGGTTAATGCAAACTCTAGATGCTGGAAATCAGTAACAAGAATAGAAATGCTGGAAGCATTCAGCAGGCCAGGAAGCATCTATGGAGAGAAAGAGTTTACATTACAGATTGAAGACGGGTCTGAGAAACGGTCTTCTATGTGAAACAATGAGTTTGTTGGTCTTTCCAAAGATGTTGCGAGACCTGCTGAGTATTTCCAACCTTTTCTGCTTTTATTTGAGCATTTGTCCTTTGAGTTGGTAAATGAGTTAACAAGTTACTAAAATATCAAAGGCAAAATCTGCCAACTTAGCAGTGGGAGTCCCAATTCAGAACATAAAACAGTGCAGCACAGGAGCAGTTCTTTCCGCCCATGATATTGTGCCAAGCTAATTAAATGCTTAAGTAAACTAATCTCTTTTGTCTACACAATGTGCATAACCCTCTGTTGTGTGCATATTCATGTGCTACTTAAATACCTATACCATACTTCAACCTTACACATTTCATAAAGCTAGATGAAACAGCGTTCCTCTGGGGCCAAGGTATTGGCACAAGTCCGAGTGGCATGGCCTGAAGATTGATGGTGCAGGGGATGTTGCTGTGCAGCCACTTTTCTGCAAGAACAAGCATGCAGCTATTCTTCATGCTGCACTGGGGCTGCTGCAGACGAGGGCAATCCAAATTGTCTTCCAGGGAAGGAACCCGGAGAGCAGCAATGACGGGAGAGCCAACCAGAAAGGGCCGATCCCCAAGCCTGTATGGATTCCAGTGCCTCTGTTCTCTCCCACAGCGCCTCTGGCGTGTCCTCCCTGCAGTGCCTCTGGCGTGTCCTCCCCGCTGCGCCTCTGGCGTGTCCTCACCGCGGCGCCCCTGGCGTGTCCTCCCCGCGGCGCCCCTGGCGTGTCCTCCCCGCGGCGCCCCTGGCGTGTCCTCACCGCGGCGCCCCTGGCGTGTCCTCCCCGCGGCGCCCCTGGCGTGTCCTCCCCGCTGCGCCCCTGGCGTGTCCTCCCCGCTGCGCCCCTGGCGTGTCCTCCCCGCAGCGCCCCTGGCGTGTCCTCCCCGCAGCTCCCCTGGCGTGTCCTCCCCGCTGCGCCTCTGGCGTGTCCTCCCCGCAGCGCCCCTGGCGTGTCCTCCCCGCAGCGCCTCTGGCGTGTCCTCCCCGCAGCACGAAGACCTAGCTTGCACAGCAACCGAGGCCATGCAGCTTCTCAGCTGCCAGTCTCACTAATGAGCCAGATCTGTAGTATTTTGTATTTGTATTCACCTCCACTGTTACTCCTGGCAGCATATTGTTGGAGTCTGATGTTTTAATCCAAGGTCCTCTCAGAAGTCAGGAAAGAGGCCCAAAACTTGTTGCTTCACGGTTGTTTTATTAAGCATTAACAGCACAGAGAGAGTTGGAAAATGGGCAGTGATAGAAGCGAGTAGCAGAAGAGAGAGAAGAAGCAAAAGGAAAAAGATAGCGCAGCCTCGTGGTCTGCTCATTATACTCTGTAAATGAAGAGCATTCTATTTAAATTCACAGATAGGAGTTGGTCAGTTTATAACCCCTATTCAGATAATGCTGCACCAGAGAAGCTTCCAGAACTATCCAGAATCATACAATTGTAACCACTAGGGGGCACACTGAACAGCTGAATATCCATAATGTGCCCAATAGGAAACATGCTAAACAGATACACGTATATAAGTAGTCATATAAAATACAAGCAGGCAATTAATTGTTAAATTGCAAAGAAAATAGCAATTGTCTGATCCTTTGAGCTTACTTCCTCTCACCTTAAATGCATGCCTTCTGGTATTAGATACTTCGACCCTGCAATGAAGGTACTGGCTATCCATCTCGGCTTCTTAATATTTTATGCATTTCTGTCATGTCGACCCTCAGCCTCCACCACTCTACGGGGGAAAAGAAATAAGTTTGTCTAACCGCTCCGTTATACCACATGCCCTCTAATCCAGGCAGCAGCCCAGTAAATCTCTCTTGCACTTTCTGCAAAGCCTCCACATTCTTCCTAAAGTGGGTCGACTAGAATTGAATGCAACATTCCACATGCGGTCTAACCAGAGTTATATAAAGATGTAACACATTTTCCTGACTCTTGAACTCAATGCCTCATCTAATGAAGCTAAACTTTCACAACAAATGGTGGATTGAGTCATCCTCTGCCCTGTAATTAGCTGCCAAGCCAAAGGTCTGCTAAAGAAGGTTTAATGTATTGGGCCTCAGCAATGTGATGTGTTGACCTGACCCTGAGTTATCACACCACTGCATAATGTACCTGGCTTTCTCACAAATTGTCCTTCAAATCTTTGTATCTATTGACAGTTCAGTTTTGATTCTAAATTTACAATGCTTAATCAGTAAGTATCACTTATTAATGAATGTGACTAATTGCACTTAGATCAAGAGGCAACATGTATGATCTTCCCTCTGTACAATGGGATCATTAATACAGTAATTGAAATTGGTTTGTAGACATCTTTTTTTTTCCTTCCACATCTGAGCAGGTTTATTTTATCTTTTCCTTTAGCTAGATTATTAAAGGAGTGTTTAGAGTTAGCCCATAAATTTGCCTCCATCTCACCAAATAGCAGAAGGAAGTTTAAGGGCCTAATCCTGTTCCCGTGGATTCTTCCCTGTCCTCAAAAATTGAGCAAGGAATCCAGGCTAAGAGACCATAACCTTAGGTGTTAGCAAAAGGATTAGGAAGCACGAAAGGTATCGGGAGTTAAGGAAAAATTTTGCTGTGAAAGGTTGAACAAACTTGTATTTTCTGCTCTGGAGTGTTGGAGACTGAGGAGCAACTGGATAGAAGTATATACAATTATGAGAGGCATGGGTAGATAAACAGTCTTTTTCCTCAGGTGGTAATGTCAAACACTAGAAGGGCATAGCTTTAGGGTGAGGGGGGAAGGTTTAAAAGAGATGTGTGGGGCATATATTACTGAGAGTGGAGGGTGTATGGAAAGTGCTGCCAGGGACGTGGTATGGTAACTTTTAAGAGGCACATGAACAGACGTGCACTATGTGCAGGTAGATGGAGTTAGTTAGGTTGGCACTGATATAGTGGGCTGAAGGGCCTGACTTCTCAGTTTCATGTAATTAACTGATTGATCTGGATTCACAGCTCCCTCTTCTTATGGAGTGCCTGATAGGCAATGACAAGCTTTGTTCCTGACACCAACGTTCACCTGTTTCCTTTGCCTGCTCTGTTTGTAGTGCTCTGCCGTCCTGCACAGCAAAGGTTTGAGGGATTACTTGGTGCACAGCTGTAAGGGGAGCCCGCCAATAAGCCACAGGTCCGCCTGGTTGCTGCGGCACGAGTTCCACCTCCAGCATTTTGTGCTTAAGCTGGCATCCAAGACGGTAAGTGGCATTCTTCAGTAGGAAGTCCACCACTTCACTGGTGCTGCAGACAGGGGGCTTGTTTGCTGTACAGAAACTAGTGTTTTGATTACCGCACCCCCCCCCCCCCCCCCCCCAGCACAAGCTGCTGAATTCAAGCAGGGACCAGAGCCCATGGTATGTACGATGTAGTTTCATTACTCGGTGAGTGCCATGTTTGCTTGGCTCCTATTGCCTGTCATTTTATTAATCACGGATTGCTTGGACTCATGTCCCCAGACTGTCCAGTGCTCTAGTTCCCTTTCCCCCTACCCCTTTACTCATTCTCTCTCCTACTTTCAATACCAATGATAAGAATCACTCAGAAAATAGAATTCTTATGCTGATTATCAATTTCAGGTTGCGGTCAGTCCTCAAGTTGCCCAGCAGGCTCCACTGTATCACTACGTTGCCCTGATGTTGCTGAGCCGGCTGCTGCCAGGAAGTGAGTTCTTGGCCTATGACCTGCTCTCTGGGATGGCCTTTAACCAGGCTTTGATACCGTAAGTAATGGAAGTCATTTTTATTCAGTGACTTGCTTCTGCTTTTGAAGGTCATATTTGAAGGCAGAGTACAGGGTTAAAGAAGGGATTCTTGGCAGTGTGGAGGAACGGAGGGATCTTTGTGTCCATAAAGCCTTCAAAGTTGCCATGCAAGTTGATAGGGTTGTTAAGACGTATCATGTGTTGGCTTTCATTCGTCAAAGGATTGAGTTCAAGAGCCCTGAGATAATGTTTCAGCAATAAAACCCTGGTTAGACCACACTTAGCATGTTATGTTCATCTCTGGTCACATCGTTATAGGAAGGATGTGGACGCTTTGGAGATGAGATTTACCAGGATGCTGCCTGGGCCTTTCTTATGAAGATGGGTTGAGTGAGCTAGAGCTGTTCTCTCTGGAGGGAAGCAGGATCAGAGGTGACTTGATAGAGGTGTACAAGATGGTAAGAGACATAGACAAAGAGGACAGCCAGAGTCTTATTCCCAGAATGGAAATGGCTAGTACAATGGGCCATAATTTTATGGTGATAGAAGAAAGGGTAGGATAAATGTTAGAGGTAAGTTTTATGCACATAGTGTTGGGTGCATGAAATGCACTGCCAGGAGTGGCAGTAAAACAAATACATCAGAAACACCTGAGAAACTTAAGTAGGCACGTAGATGATGGAAAATGGAGGGCAATGTGGGTTGGATTGATATTAGAGTAGGTTAAAAGGTCAGCACAGCGTCGTTGGCCAAAGGGCCTGTACTGTGCTCTAATGTTCTGTGTCAGAATCAGAATCAGGATGATTCATCTCCACAGATGCAGACTGGTCTGCTGAGTTTCACCAGCATTTTGGGTGTATAGCTATGTATTGAACGCTTCCTCTCACAGCCTGTGTTAGCTGGATAGGATGCTAGCATTAAGAGTGGGCAGTTCAGTTTGTCATTGGTTTGTTTCTTTGCATTCACAGGGAAGGCACATCCGGTGGCCCTGAAGCAGAAGACCTTTCGAACATCTTGAGGCTCGGGTGCCATGGGGACGCTGCCGAGAGAACTTGTGCAAACCCGACCCGTGGCACACTGCTGTGCAAAGCCTTCAGCCAGCTCCCCACCATCCGTGCCCATTACCTCTCTCACTTTGCTCACCTCCAGGCTTCTGTCCTGCGGTCCCAGAACTCCTACACAGGCCGGACCCACCTGGTCCAATCTGTGCTACTCCCGGAAATGGCCGGTCCTCTCCTGCCATCTGATTGGACCTTCCTGCCCCTGATCAACTTGTATGACCGTGTGAGCCGTGAGGAAACGAAGGGCAAGATGGTGGATTGTCTTCCCGAGAATCTGGTGGAAGTGGTGAGCAGCAGTCTGCAATGCGTGCTATTGCTGGAGACCTGGCGGGGTGGGATATTGCAGGGACTGCCTCTGGCTGCCAAGCTGGTGCGACTCTGCTGCATCTTCCTCACGGGCAGCAACTTGTTTCTGGAGCCGGCGGTCCGTGACTACCTATCCGCCCTCCTGGTCATCTACTGTCAGCAGAAGAGGCTGGACTCGCTGGACCTCAGTGCTACACTCCCAGGACTGGCCTCCTTTCACGACCTGTACATAAGCCTTCTTGAACAGTTTGAGAGCGTCTCGTTTGGTGACCCACTTTTTGGCTGTTTTCTCTTGCTGCCTCTGCAGAGGAAGTTCGATGTCCGACTGCGCCAGGCTGTTTTTGGGGAGCACGTTAGTGTGTTGCGGTCACTGGGGGTGCCACTGAAGCAGGTATATGATTCCTTCACACCACTTTCAATGTAGGGGATGTGGCATGTTAGCGTAATGATTAGTGAAACACTATACAGTGCTAAATGTAAGATCAGGTTTTGATTCCCACTACTGCCCGTAAGGAGTTTGTACATTCTCTCCATGATTGCGTGTGTTTCCTTTGGGCATTCTGGTTTCCACCCACAGTCCAGAGACATAAGTTAGGGTTGGTGGGTTTTGGACATGCTGTGTTGGCACCCAGCTCAATCCTCACTGTATGTTTTGATATAGGTGTGACAACTAGAGATACTTTTTAAAAATCTTCAATGGGCTCCTCACTGGGTAATATTTTGTTCCTCAGTAAAATAAAGTAAAACAAAATGCAGGTGCTGGAATTCTGAAATAAAAGCAGAAAATGTTGGGATCATTCAGCAGGTCAGGCAGCATTGGTGGAAAGGGAAATACTGTTACTGATATTAGTATGAGCTTATTATTGTCACGTACCAAGATTGTGATGCATACTGCTCATAAAGATCAAAGCACTGTGCATTGAGGTAGAACAAGGTAAAACAATAACAATGCAGAATAAAGTGTAACAGCTACAGAGAGAGTGCAGTGCAGGGAAACAGTAAAATATAAGACCATACTGTGATAGATTGTGAGATCAAGAGTCCATCTTATCGTACAAGAGGTCTATTCAAATGTCTGATAACTGTGGGATAGAAGCTGTCCTTGATCAAGGGGTAATGTGTTTTCAGGCTTTTGAATCTTCTGCCTGATGAGAGAGGGGAGAAGAGAGTATGTCCATGGTGGGTAGGATCTTCGATAATGCTGCTGCCCTACTGAGGCAGTGAGAGGTATAGACAGAGCCCATAGAGGGGAGTCTGAGCTGTGCCCACAATTCCCTTTAATGTTTAATGTTTCAGGTTGGTTCCCATGTCAGAACTGACAAAGGATCCTGGACTTGAAGCCTTAATGGCTTTGCTTCCCACAGATGCTGCCTGACCTGATTATTTCCAACAATTTCTGCATTTTGCATCGGGGTGTGGTTCAAAATGAGCAGAGAAAGTTGGCATTGCAACCAATGATGGCTTAACATTGTGTAACCACTGATGGGGATTGGATTGACTTGCCAGCACGACACAACGCAGTGGGTTGTTCCAATACAGACTAGTTCCAATACAGTCCAGAGATAGAAGTCTTCTCCCAGTAGCTCTGAGTTTGTGTGAAATGATTTGCAGGAGTTTTATTCTGTGCAGAAGTGGCATGATACACCACCACCATCACCATAATTTTAATGCTCTTTGAAAGCCACAGGCGATCATTCAGACAAAATGGAATGGGTGTATATTTGTGTCTTCTTGCTGATATTAAGTGCTATTCTTCACTTAAATCTCCATAAAATCATCTTGCATGAGATCCATGGTCATTTGGTAGACAGGATTCAGATTTGACTTGGCTATATATAGGATTTAGAGGTTAGTGGGGAAGAGGTGTATTCCGACTGGAGGTCTGTAACCAGAGGTGTTCCACTGTGATTAATGCTGGGACCTCCATTGTTTATGAGGTCTATTAATGACTTGGATGAAAATGTTGATTGGCTGATTAGTAAGTTTGCAGACAGCACAAAAAGTGGTGATGTTGTGGATTATGAGGAAGGTTGTCAAAAGGAACAAGATGTAAACCATTTGAAAATTTGAGCGGAGAATTAGCAGAAAGCATTTAATCTGGACAAGTGTGAGGTGTTGCCCTTTGAGAGTCGATTGCAAGAGGAAAGTACACAATACATGGCAGAACCCTTAGGAGCATTGATGTGCAGAGAGATCCTGGGGTGCAAGTCCATAGCTCCCTGAAAATACAGTACTGTGCAAAAGTCTTAAGCACATATATATAGCTTGGGTGCTTAAGACTTTTGCACAGTATTGCATTTGTCAATATGGAATGGACAGCAAGTTTGTAGATCTGGCAGGAGCAAAGGATGTTGGGGATGGTGAGGGTGGAGCCCCGCAGGAAGGGTATGGAAAGGTGACAGGGAAGGAATTCTGGGGTGGGGATGGCATGAATACAGACACACCCAGCCCTGAGACACCAGCCAATGTCACTTTATTCCAAACAATTGTTTATTGATCATTACAGAATGTCTGTTTGGTCCTTCTTGCTCCCTCCCCTCTGCCTTCCTCTTTTCCCAACAATGATTCGCCTCTCCCTGTTCTCTTCCCACTCAGAGACCCATATCAGAATCAAGTTTGTCATCATGAACGTATGTCATTATTTTTTTTTGTGGCAGCAGTACAGTGCAATACATAAAATTATTACAGTACTGTGCAGAAGTTTCAGACACCCTAGCTAATATATGTGACTTTTGCACAGTAGTGTAGATGGTCTGGCAAAGAAGACATGTGGTGTGCTTGCCTTCATCCCATGATTACTTCAATGCCATTGCTCCTAGTTCCTTATTCAATATCCTTTCTAACTGTATAGTCTTTAAGCTCGGCCCATCAGAATTTTCTGTTGTGATTTCCATTTCACCAAATGGCCAGCTATTCTCCTGAGTGAACATTCCTCAAGCACGTAGTACCTGAAGGCAGATCCAATTCTGAATTCAGAAGGGGAAAATAATGGACTGTGAGGTAAAGACAGAGACATGAGTACAGATGCTGGAATGTGGGTTTTAAAAGAACGAGCTGCTGGAGGAACTCAGCGGGTCGAGCTGTACCTGCAGTGGGAGAAATGGACAGTTGACTCCGTCTGAACTGAGAGTAGAGGGGAGGGAGGCAAAAAGACATGAACAGAAGGGGTGAACCAATAACCAACAAGTGATAGGTAGAACCAAGTCAACGGGGTAAAAGGCAGATGGAGGAGGGAAGAGTGAAGATTGTGACAGAAGCTAGATTTGGGTTTACTTCTAAGATTTCAACATTGGCCTAATGGGAGCTGGTTTCTATAAATGTGGTTCTATGTAGAGTGACAAAGCAAATTGCCTTGAAGCATAAAGTATCCTGAGCGTAATTCAACAATGTTAACAGCAAGCCATGTAGAAATATAGCAAGTCAGCAGATACAACACTTGAAAAGGAGGCAGTTTTAAAGGACTGATGCAGAAGAGAAAGACAGAGCAGCTGAGAGGATTAACAATGGAATTCCAGAACCGGGAGTCCAGACATAATTAGAGTAAAAAGGCAATTAATAGCTTACGCAAGATACTAACATTGACGAGCTCTAAGTTTTGAGAGGAGATTGAGAGCGATGAGGGTATGGATAACACAAATTTAAAAATTGAGATTCTTCTGGACAAAGATCTATGAAACACCAGTAAACTCTGAAGTCATAGGTGAGTTCCCTAAGTCACTGAGGATGAATGTATAATGTCAGTGCTTTCACACTTAGCAATCTTTTCTGTCTTGGAGCAGCTGCCGATCCCCTTGGAAAATTACACCCATCCCATGGAGTCTTCATTGGATCTGCTGCGCCAGTATTTCAAGACCTTGGTGACTGCCACTCTACGCTTCAGCTGGTGTCCTGTGCTCTACGTGGTAGCCATTGCTCAAGTTAACAGCTTCATCTTCTCACAGGAGGCAGTTGATGAGGTAGAATTTCGTCTGGTTATTAACACAATTGTTAGAAGGGCAATTGATTATTTTAGAATCGAAATGGATAGATTTTTGTTTCAGGCCCCTTATTTCTCCCATTTAACTCGTAGTTGTCCATATTTGGGCCTATATCCCTCTAACTTTTCCAAGTTCTTTTTAAATATTGTTAATATACCTGCCTCAGAAGCTTTCTGTAGGTAGTTATTCCATCTACTGACCACCCTCTGAAAAGTTTCTACAGAGTCATAGAGAAGGACAGCACAGAAGCAGCCCTTTGGCCCATCTAGTCCATGCTTAAACTATTTAAACTACCTTCTCCCATCAACCTGCACCGGGACCATAGCCCTCATATCCCAACTATCCATGTACCTACCCAAACTTCTCTTAAACATTGAAATTGAGCTTGCATGCACCACTTGTGCCAGCAACTCATTCCACACTCTCATGACTTTCTGAGTGAAGAAATTTCCCCTTGTGTTCCCCTTAAACTTTTCACCTTTCATCCTAACCCATGACCTCTGGTTGTGGTCCCACCCACACTCAGAGGAAAAAGCCTGCTTGCGTTTATCCGATCTGTACATCTCTATCAAATCTCCTCTCAGTCTTCTATGTTCTAAAGAATACAGTCCTTTCCCTTGTAACTCTTCAAATGTCTCCCCTTTCAGCTTAAACCTGTGCCCTCTAGTTCTTGATTCCCCAATCCTGGGACCCTGTCAATGCCTCTCATGATTTTATCCACCTCTAAGATCACCCCTCATTCTTCTCTACTCTAATGAAATAGGTCCCAACCTGCTCAACCTCTCTTCATTACTCAGTCCCTCGAGTCCTAGCAACATTCTCATAAATCTCCCTGTTCTCTTTCCAGCTTTTAGTTTGTCCCAAATTTCATAGCCTTAAGTGAAAGCACATGAGGTGAAGTCTTCAGTGATGTCCTGCTTTCCGTTCATAATTACCCTTTTAGAAGTGTAAACCTGAACAAAGGTATAAAACCTCCCTAATCCAAGCAGGAAATGAGCTGGAGATATAGCTGATGCAATTGAATACCTCTACAAAACAGAAACTAAATGGTGTATTGCTTTAAAAGCTCCTACAGCATATTGGAATAGAGATAACGTACCACTCAATTACTATGGCTTCTTGACATTCAGAGCATGGAAGCTGCAGTCTTGAATGCAGTTTCAAAATCACAGTCACATCGTTTTCGGACTGGGCAGGTTGTGTCCGATTTTGCAATGAGATGATCAGAGTGGCACAAGTACCATTGCTACAAGGGAAGGAAAAAGTTCTGAGGGTGAGATTAGTTTTGACTATGGTGCTTCCACAATAGAATAATAGATGGCCACTTGAGTAAGCTAGTGGTCGGTGTGTTAAATCTCCAGGGACAACAACTTTAGCTGAAAAAGGTTGGAGAAAGAAAATACTGAACAAATTCTGGCATTGAACGAGTGTGCTCATCTAAACATTCCTGTGACTGTTTTCCAATGAATTCCATTGGAATGACACAATGAGACTAAATTTAAAAGGGTTCTTTCTTTTTAAATGTATTTTATGTCATTTTTATTTTTTTCCACACTTTTGGTTAATGACATGTATCTTGACCCTTATGCACCGTTAATGTGATAATGGCTTGCTGGAGAGTTTTTCTCAAGGTAGTGAATGTGACAGATTAAAAAATACATAACTATTTGTCCTGTGATTCTATGACGTGTTACACCAAAGCTTCACATAACTGTGTTTGGCTGACAAATCCCACAGCACTACCATAAAGGAAAGTCCAGTCACTCCCTCACTAGAACCCTCCTTTTCCCCATAGTTCCTCGCCTAGTCCCTCTATCCTTGATTGTTGGTTCTGACTAATGTTTAACACTTAATTAGCAATCCAGAAATAGATTATCCTATCATTGTCACATTGTTGTTTGTGGGATCTTTCTGATTGCAGTATTTTGTACCAAAATTTAATCACTATATTTCAAAACTTTAATTACGCGGATGTAGTACTGTCCTGTGGGAAGTGCTTTATTGGTGCATTTGTTTCTTTTTCTGCCTCGTGCAGGGTGGTGTTTTTCTGAATTTGGTTGTTATTGACATTTCTTCGTAAACGCCTTTAGCATTGGCCAGTTCTGATGCTGACTGCTTATGTACAGCTAAATAGCTGTCTGATTAGCTTTTCTTCCTGTGTCCTGGATATTTTTCCCTCCATTTTTTGGCAATAGATGGATGGCAAAGACAATAGCCCTGTTCCAAGTTTATATTCGACAGGCTATTGGCTCGATTCCGAGGCCACCAAGAAGTACAGCAAAACTTGGAAGTGTTATGAGATTGGTCTAAATTTATCATGTTAAGTCCTTACAAATGGAAAATCCAAATATAATGAGAGTATGAGGATTATGGTGGGTCCTTCCCAATCAACAGCAACTATAATCATTTATGTAGCATCTTAACTTGGTGAAGCATCCTGGGGATGTCACTGCACAATTTTGCGGTAAGCTGCATGAAGAGATAGATATTCATAGAGGTGACAAAATGTTTTGTCAAAGGAGTAGATTTTAATATCACCTCAGCGAAGAAGGTAGAGATGTGTATGGAAGGAACCGCAGAGTTTACAATTAGGCAGCAGGATGCACGGCCTCAGATAGAGATGAAGGAGGAAGGACAGGGGCAGCGGGGCAGGTGGGGGGGGGCAAAGTTGGAAGAGGGCAGACCTTGGTGCGTGGGTATGGTGGGGGTTACATCAATAGGGTTGATTGAGAAATAGGATGATTTGATCATTTTAAACTGAAGACACTTAAAGACTGGGTGTAATTGAACATGAATGCAAGACACGAGCAGAATGAGAGTTTGCGGTCTATCACTTGAGTATTAGTGTTGGGCAGAGTACTGCTGGAAGGCTGATGGTTGGGTCTCACTGCCCAGCAGAAGTTAATGCCATGGAATAATGCTGTGATACAACTAGTGGAGCTGCTGTGTCATAAGTCCTGCCATCAGAGTTCATTCCTGAACTTTGTGCTGTCTCTATGGAGTCCGCACTTTTCCCTCAACTGCTGTGGTTTTCAAGAACATTCCAAAGATGTGCTGTTTGGTAGGTCAGTTGGTTCTTGTAAATTAGCCCTTATTGGGTGGGTAGGTATTGGTGATGGATGGGGATCTGTCTCTTCCAAAGAAGCTGTAAGGCACTCCTTCCCTCTGCTAGCCTGCACGTCACCCTTGGGCAAGGTGTAGCACCTGCTTAGCCCCTGATCAGGGTCACCTGAAGCCATGGGAGCTGGAGGTGGATGATTGTATGAGCAGCTGGTGCATATGACGAGTCCTGGTTATGCGCCAGGCAGACAATCTCTGAAGACTATTGATGATGCTGCACTCACCCATCTTGCAAAGACACTGCCTAGAAGAAGGCACTGGCAAACCACTTCTGTATAAAAATTTGCCAAGATCAATCATGGGCAAGGAAAAACCATGATTGCCCACGATACATGATGTGGCACATAATGAAGGAACACAGTATTAGCAGAATTGTGTGATGGAGTTGATGGTTTTAAGAAGGAATAAGTTATAGGGAAGTAAGTAGAGGAATGGTATTGGTGAGCCAGCAAAGACTCTGGGCAGATTGCACGTTATGTCCTGAGTACTGAAAAAAAAGAAATGCAGTAAAAAAGAACAGGTGTGTAAGTCCCCTTTGAGTACTTGAGAGGCAGGGTGGTGGAGTTGATGCCCAAAAAGAGTTTAATTTGGGGAATATCACTGGGACAATCTGTAGTAGAGACTGCCATACCCTGTTCATATCAGAGTGTGTGCTATTCTTCCAGAATCCCAAATGTGCCTAATAGTGTCACACTGTGCAATATTCATTTTCCTCTGTACAAAAGTAAATTGAGGTTCAAAAGGTTCATAGGTTAATCTATTATACAACTCTGAAATTCTTCCTCTCCAGATAGCCACAAAACCAAGAAAGAGAAAGAATAGCAGCATGATCATCAATCCCAAATCCACCCCCTCCCCACACAAAGAAAAACAAAGGCACATCAGTCCCCAAATCCCTCACCCTCACACAAGACTGGACGTAAAACACAGAATATAAAAACTGAAAGAAGAAATTCTATAGTCCAAGTCCATATCCAAAATGCAGAAGACCTAGGTAATGTTCTCTGGACACAGCTGTAGGCTTTCCCCTCGCAGGTCGTTGAGTTGTCCCCAGCAATCAAAAGGCAGGCAGCTTGCGCTCACCTTCCACGCTCGCCTTGATCATTCAATCATCAATTACGATCATTGAGGATACAATCATCAATCGTCTAAGTGCAGCCACGAGCACATCGCACCGGCAAGTGACTTTCTTTGGTCTGTGCAGAGGAACACCCTGATGGCATCAGGTGACCAGACTGGTCAGCTTCAGAACTGACTGCCAGCTGCTCAGACAGCACCCAAAGTGCACACAGCATGCTACAACTAACAGAGAGAGCTTTCTCCAACACTGGACTAAGCGCTGCTACATGGGATTAGTGTAGATGAGTGCTTGGTGGTCAACATAAAGAAGGTAGGCTCAAGGGCCTGTTTCTATGTGGTATGACTTGATGACCATGGATTCCTTCCCTGGCTGTTTCAGCTTCCTCAGACATTCTAAAAATGTGGGTTTGCAAGTCAATTGATGTAAATTGCTTCTAGTGCGCCAGTGAATCGTGGAATCTGGAGGTGAGGAGAAGGATTTCATAAGGAGAGAATAGTGCAGGATGAGAATAAGGTGGTTGATTGGAAACAGACTTTAGTTCATGACTCTACCACTGGAAGGAGAGAAAAGATGGAATAAAATATGCAAGTGATAAATTCTGTGGTGATTCAGCTGTTCAAATGTTAGTTTATTTGCAGACAGGAAGAAATTAGTCTTTCAATGCATGCTTCTGAAAGTTGATAGGGTTTATGGCATTCATCCATCTCCGGCCCCCAAGGTGTGGTAATAAGTTGCATTACTGCATCTTGGGAGCAGGAGGAGGATGTGGGGCATTTTGTGATTGTAGGATGGTTGTTAGAGCAGTTTATGTTGCTCTGATTGTCAGAAAGTGGATCTGTTCCCATTGAAAAATGGTAATTGCCAACTAACTTGTGTGCTGAATGCTGAATCATTAAATTCACCCCCTTCAAGTGAGTCCTGGACAGGTTTCAGTGGAGACAGCGGTCGCCTCTTAGGTCAGTAATTCTGAGTCATAAAGGTTGCTGGAAATTCAGAGGGAAGACGAGTAACAACCCTCCTTTCATGTACCCCTCGGTTGTGATACAATATATGCACACTGATTGATTTAAAGGTACATAATGTGCAGTTCCTATCAAGTCCATCTAGATCATCAGAAGGAATTCAGGAAGTGACCTTGACACTGAATTACTGACCTAAGAGATGACCTCTGTCTCCACAGAAGCCAGTCCAGCACTCACATGAAGGAATTTAATGACACAGCATCCACCTGACAAGATTTGCTGCCAATTCTCATTTTTCAATGGGAATAGATCCACTTTCTGACAAATGGAGCAACACAAACTGCTCTAATGACCACCCTCAAATCACCAAATCACCACCTAGTGCCTAGTGATTTCTCACAAAATATCCTGGAGATTAGATTTTAGTCTTTGAAGGCTTCGGGGCCTCACTAGTGAGTTTTCATCCTTAATTGCATGGGAGTGCAAGCCTTCAGGTTCTCCTCGAGTTATAGGCGCACCTATATCTTGGACTCTGGAACTCCACCACCACCACCGCCACCCCTCTCTCACCAGACCACTCCATCTTGATCAAGAGTCCCCTTAATTTTTTTTTACCTCTTTGACTGGACTATATTGACACCTGAACTAAGGTACCATTTGCCATGACTCGGTGTCAGGATTTGTCTTATTATAATGCACCTTGAAAGAACTATCTAAATGCATATTGTTGTTTGCCAGTCTGCTCTGACTTAACACATCCTCTACTCTAGTTACACACACCTCTTCAACATACTGCATTTTTCTGTTGTGAGTTTTGTTTTAAGATGAGCTAAATCAACAAACTGCTGGAGGAACTCAACGGGTCAAGCATCATCTCTGGAGAGAAATGGATAATGATAATTTGGGTTGAGATTCCTCATCTAGAGTCCGGTCTGACAGTTCATCTAGTAGTTTGTTTTTTGCTCCAGATTCCAGCAACTCTGGTCTGTTGTGTCTCTTCATTGACTAGATGTCACCTTACAATCTCTTGTTCCTTACGTGCATCTCAGAATTAGTACTTGCAATCTTTTAGGTCAATATCAGTTTTAAAGGCCAAAATTTTGCTATTTGCCTAACTATTATGGAGGTGGAGGAGGCTAAAATATTAGGGGTATTTAAGAGCCTCTTGGACAGGCACATGGATGAAAGAAAAATGGAGGGTTATGGGGTAGTGTGGGTTTAGTACTTTTTTTAAGGATTATATGGGTCGGCACAACATGGAGGGCTGAAGGGCCTGTACTGTGCTGTAGTGTTCTGTGGTTCTACAGCCATCCAATTGGTTGTGCATTAGTTCCTGTTCTTTTTGAACTTTATGCTCTGGAACACGAGGCCTGGCTCTTTTCCTGTGATTCTCACCGTAAAGATAATTTAATAAAATAATTGTAGTAATGCTTTTGACTGAGCACATATGCTCTTGATGAAGAGTTGGATTTCCCTGATGGTCAGCAGATGATTTTAAATGCTCCCTCACACTTGCAGTAAGTGCTTATGCTGAACTGGGGTTTCCATTTAAGAATCCGATTTTGTGGCAATTTCATTCCTAGCTATCTCACCTCCGAATCAGAAAGATGAGAGTTCAAGGTTCAAGAAAATCGACCAAATAATGCAGCAGAACTGGGAGCAGTGTTTTTTTTTAATGTGTTGACAATCTTCAGTTGAAGTTTTACACTGCAATCCTGTCGTAGAAATGCACACATCCCTCAGCCAGTATTCATCCTTCTACTCACAAGTTTGAAAAGGTTATCTGGCTGTTACTTCATTGCTTATGTGTGACCTTGCTTTGTGTAAAATAGCTGCTGCATTTGTGTAGATAACAAAAGTGGCTACACTTCAGAAGTATCTCATTGGGACATTCTGCTTTAGAAAAGGTGCTATATAAATGCACATTATTGTTGCAAATAGAGTTCTTTCTTCTTTGATTCATGCCCACTCCCTCACCACATGTGCCATGAAAATAATATAAATTCACAGAGCACCCTATTTGGTAGAGAAAAAATTTGGATTATTTTTCAAATTTGATGTCTCGATTGGAACTGGAAGCTGAAAGTTTACTTTCATAGTGGCTTCAGGCACATACTATGAAAAAAGTCTGAGCAGTCCCAACTGATAATTAGTTATTGTAACATATACTGAGATACAGTGAAAAGCTTTTGTTTTGCATGCCATCCGTACAGATCATTTCAAGACGCAAGTACATTGAGTTAGTACAACAGAAAAAGCGGTAACATGAATGGAGAATAGAGTGTAACAGTGCAGTGCAGGTAGACAATATGGTGTAAGGGCCACAGTGGACTAGATACTGAGATCAAGAGTTTGTCTTGTCATCCAAGAGGAAGTGGGGTAGACACTGTCCTTGAGGCTGGTGATGGGTGTTTTTAAGCTTTTGAATCTGTGCCTGATAAAAGTGAGAAGAGTGAATGACCAGGTTTGGAGTGGATCTTTGATAATATTAGCTGCTTTCCCAAGGGGAAGTGTAGACAGTATTCGTGAAGGAGAGGCTGGTTTTCGTGATGTACTGAAATGTGCCCAAAATTTTCAGCAATTTCTTGCTGTCTTGGGCAGTGCAGTTGCCATTCCATGCCCGTGACGCACTTGGATAGGATTCTTTCGGTGTTACATATGTAAAAATTAGTGAGGGGCAATGGGGACAGGCCAAATTTCCTTAGCCTTCTGAGGAATTAGAGGCACTGGTGTGCTATCTAGGTCGTAACATGTATGTGGTTGAACTAGGACAAGTTAATGTGATATTTATACTTAGGAACTTGAAGCAGCCAACCATCTCCACCTTAGCACCATTGATACAGACTTTGGTATGTATTGTACCTGGCTTCCTGAAGTCAATAACCAGCTGTTTAGTTTATTTCACATTGGGGGACATTGTCTTGACACCATGGCACTAAGCTCTCTGTCTCCTTCCTGTACTATGTCTTTTCATTATTTGAGATCTGGCTCACTATGGTGGCTACATGGAGATGGAGCAGAATCTGGCCATACAGTTGAGTGTATAGAGAGCAGAGTAGGAATTGAGGACGCTGCTTTGCAGGTTATCGGGGTTGAGGATAATCGTGGCAGAGATGTTGCTGCCTAACCTTACTGATTGCTTCCGGTACTTCCTCACTTTTGGCCAGGAAGTAAGGGTTTTATTTGATGAGGGAGGTACTGAGTCCTAGACCTAGGAGTTGAGTTTGAATTATGGTGTTGAAGACGGAGCTGCATGCAATAAAGAGGTGCCTGTCTTTGTTCTTCAGGTACTTCAGAGATGAGTGTAAGGCCTTGGCATGGTATCTGCCTTGATCTGTTTTGGTGGTAGGTGAATTGCAGGGGGTTGAGGTTGCCTGAGATGCTCAAGCTGCTGTATTGTATGCTATGACCAGCCTCTCAGGCGTTTATGATTGTGGATGTCACAGCCTCCGGGCAGTCGTTGTTGAGTAATGTTACCTTATTTTTCTTGGGCATCAGGGTGATAGTGGTCTTCTTAAAGCAGGTTGAAGTAAGGAGGGGTTAAAAATGTTTGCAAATACCCTGCCAGCTGATCTACTCAAGATCTGAGGACACTATCAGGACTCCATCATGGCAGTACAGATGGTAGTGTGGGTGGCATTTTATGGTTAGAGATTCGAAATCTGGTGAGCAGGAACTCCCCAGGACCATTGCATCCAAGCACCACAAGGAGTTAATTTGACTGGCTGAGATTACAAATGGCCACACTGTTCAGAAAGGCTGAAGGGAGGCAATGTGGAAATTGTCATAAGCAGAGCTTCAGAGGTATCTTGTTGAGTTTGAGATATATTTTCGGACATAGTTGAGTTTTTCTCTACATCTAGCAGTACCTGAGCTGGTAATAAGTGGTGCTCCTGAAGCAGAAGACTTTCTATTCCCAAATACAAACATACATTTATATAATAAATAAGAAAGAATTGAGTTCTTTAAAAATTGAGGGCAAATAATGGGATTGACGTACCACCACAGCACCTCGCATTAAGAATGTGGTAAAGTGTAAAAGGTGCTTGTCCTAAGAGATGAGTTTAGAACAGTGGTTTAAAGGAGGTGGCAAGGATTAGGAAAAGAATTCTAGAGCTTTAAGACTTCAGTTTTATGCTTATGACTTCCACTGGGGAGAACTAGAGATCTTTAAAATTGCCAGAATTAGGGAAGTACAGTCTCACTGGTTAGAGCAGATAACAAAAATAGGCCAAGAATTGAAAATGTCCACACCCGAGATGATTGAGAGTGGTAGAGGTAGGTCAGTTTGCAGCTGTAAATAACCTCTGATAAACCGCAAATGGAATTTGGATGAAATTAGTGTAAAAAGAACGACTGAGATATGAAACCTGCTGTTGCAAGACTTGGTTGCGATTAGTAGCGTTGACCCTTAAAGGGAAAAGTTATAAATGCACGATGGAAAAAGAAATAGATTTGTAGGTGTGTATTCTTTTGCTGTATCCTGCGTAAGAACTCAATTTAATTACAATCTGAAATAAGGGATTAACTAGGAGGTTTGTTTGATTCACTTGAATTTTAGGCATTGGACTCCATGGAAAAAGCTTGATAAGCTTGTTTCTTTTGGATTTAACTGATCCACTGGGATCTTGTACTCTAGGTGGTAATAGAATATAGTTCAGCTTCTCCAACAATAGTGTACTGTTTATAATGCAAGAATTCTGCTCTGGAATTGCTGTGGATTTTAGAACTCATTATTCGAACTAACAGATCTTGTCCACACTACTAGACTATACTGTAATCACTGAAATACTAAGTTAGGTTTGCTTGGCCAGTTCACACTGAGGCCATAAAACAAGCAGAATAATTACAATTGACAATCATCCAATGCTTGGGTACAGTTAGTACCAAACAGTTCTGAGTGGAAACTGGATGCTTAATTTCCTATCGTAACATTGTGCATTGTAATATTTCCCACCTTCCCTTTAATGATGTTTTGTTTTGCAGGAGTTTGATGCTGCCCGAAGGAGTATGTTGCGAAAGTCATACCTATTAACAGATGAGGTGGGTATTGGTTGAAGGATTGATGTTAATCGTGATTTAAACATTATGTACACTAATAGTTATAAAAGAAGTTAAAAGGTATAAATATATTTAAGAAGTTAAGGAAAAAATGCAGGTGGGATTAGGGAGGAACTGAGCTTTAGCTAACTTTGGGAACTGTGTCATTCTGACTCCGTTCTTCCAGGTCGGGCGGTGAGAAGGGTGTAGAAAAGAATCCTGGGGATAATGCAAGGATGAGAAGCTATAATTATCAAAAAAGCCTGACTAAGCTTGAGGTTCTTTTACCAAAACTAAAATTAGGTTGGAGGAATTGTATAATCAAATAATGATGATGGCAAAACTGAACTAAATGAGCCTCTCCTCATCTACCAATTACTGTGTTTCTATGTATGCCTGCAGTCCCTTCTCCTGTCCTCATCTCATCACCTGCAGTCACTGTCAGTTATACTGCCTTGCCAGTCTCTAATTCAAACAGCCTCTGGACCTCCTACAACAGAGCTGCTTGGAGCTCCCACCTCCAATTAACACCTGTCCTGACTAGGCAGTGTGTATCTTTTCCAGTTTTGATCCTGGGAAAAGCACAGCCCTATACCAGTGTATGGAGGTATCAAACCATCCTCACCACGAGGATATCTGAAGCTGTGTAGCAAAAAACAGTCCTTTGATACCCACACCCCAAATAAACATTTAAATATGTTTTGCAATACTCAAAAAGATCCTTTTCACAATGGTCACCACAGTATCTTTTTTATACTATCATAATCTGAATGGCACTTGTTCTGGTTAGTAGCTGCTTCCTCTGTGTGACTTATTTTTAAGGCTGTGTGATCTGGAATTTCCTTGCTACCAACCTGCCTGAGCTCACCGATTTACAACCTGTTGATTACTAGAGCGGGGTGCCAGCACATGAAACCAGATTTCAGCTGAACTGTGAGATACAGTTGCAGGATTTTTTTTTGTAATTGAAAAATCAGGCTTGTCTTGAATGCCTTCAATATTCACAAATATTTAAAAACACTTCTGAATATTATGTAACTCTGAACATTTAAAATTTAAATCACTGTAAACTAATTAATGGAAGAGATTCTGGAGATATTGGAAGTCCAGAGTAACGCACACAGAATGCTGGAGGAACTCAGGAGGTCAGGCAGCATCTATGGAAGAGAATAAACATTTGAGATTTTGGGCCAAGATCCTTAATCAGTCCTGATGAAAGGAAAATAATTAAAGTGTTAAATGAATTTGGTCTTGCCAGTACCTTTGTGGCCATTCAGATGAATACATTTGCTTTGTGTGTCAAAGTTTCCTGCCAGTATGAGGGGGAATATGCAGAGGTTATTGCTGCCCCACTAGACTTCTGAGGAGTCCAACAGAGGGACACTGGTGTTCAGGGAATGGTAATCTAATGTGTGGAAGTTCTGGGCTTGACTTTGCCTACTTCAGTGTATAGAAGTGTGCGCTCCCAAGCACTCAAAAATGCTGAGTTGCCGTTGCTGACCAGGTTGAATGGATGTCAGGGTGTGGAGAGGTGATACTAGTGCTAACTGCGAAGAAGTACGAGGTTACTGATCTCATCTGGTAGGACTGATATTGGAGAATGAATGAATTTCCTCTGGATAAGTACACATTTCTCCTTTTTACAAATAACTCCTGAAGCCTTGTTCAGTTCTGGTTCCCTCACAAGATATTGTGATTCTGAATAGGGTGTCGAGGACCTTTACACTTTAAAGCTCCTGAGATCACGATGCTTTGAAGAGAATAGACAGCTTGCTCCAATTAAATTGCTTGGGAATGTACAAGAATGAACCGTTTTAAATTGTGTAAAAACAGTTTGACATTGGATCCCAGTAGATGTTCCTTTCCCAGAAAATAGTGAACTCAGGGCCAGTTTATGCATTAAATACACCTTTGTATTCATGTGTTCAAACTCTTGATCCTCTGGCATTGTGATCTGGCCTGGCTCAGTATTGTGTAGAGTGGAGCCAGAGCTCTTAACCTTTGGTTTGAATGTGGGAAAGGCCAGCCCTCAGGAGTCCTTAAAAAGGCATTGATGAGAGAGGATTTCTCAGTGCACCACTTAGTAATGAGCTAGATTCATTAGTGGCAATTCTTTTCTTGAGTTAGGTTATAGGTTCAAGTCCAACACCTGATGTCACAATTTATTTGACACTGTAGTGCATTGTTGAGAGAGCACTAAAGTATTAGAGGTGTGTTGATTAACCAAGATCCTGGGTACTCCCTTGAGTGAATGTAATAGATCCCTTGGCATTTTTCAAAGAAAGGACAAGCAAGTTATTTTCATTGACCAAGCCAGCTTTTATCCATCAGTCAGTAATACTCAAATGGGCTGCGTTAGATTTATTATTACTGACTTGTATGACATGAAATTTGTTGTTTGGGACAGCAGTACAGTGTAAGGACATAAAATTGCTATAAATATAAATCATGCAAAAAAAAAAAAGGAATAAACAAAGAGCTAGTGTTCCAAGACCATATGATGGTGGAGAGGTGTATCATTGATTGTGAGTCATTAGTGTATTGCTGTTTTGCACCTACGTTTTGTGTGTAAGCCAACTTGTATTTTTAATGTTACAGTTGCGACTGCACTCCAGAGTTGGCTGCAAAGTGCTGTGGGGCAACAAAGCCATGGAATATGTGTATTTAACCGTGGTTCTTTTCTCCCTCCCTCTCTCGATCAGGTGTTGAGGAGGCATCTGCTTCATTTCAAGTTGCCTAACGTGGAGTCAAACATCGGGTTCGACATGTACCAGGAACTGCCTCCCATGAGGCAAAAGTGGCTGCAGAAAGTCCTTGCAGACCTACTACATCTGAAGAAGGAGTAGGAGGCACAATAAGCAGAGAGAGGTGGACTCAATTCCCTTGAAAGGGTATATGTGACCCTGGACCCTCTGATTCTGCATCGACGATTGCTGGCAGCAGGATCACAGACAACTGGGGAAAAGCCAAGTGCCATTTGTGATTCCTTTTTAACTTGTATGTGATAAGCAGGTTGTACTTAGATAGAGTACTGACCCTGTTTTCATCAACTGATTGTCTGATCCCCTCAACAGTGCAGTTTTCACTGCCTCGTGCAGACCACCCTCTTGTTCTGAACTGGTTCAAGTTTCTATTTGCAAAGTTCCAACTGCACCATGGAATAGGAAGATTGTGTCTATCCTCACTCAGGAATCAAGGATTAGCCCAAAAAGTCCATATTTTTCTTTGAAGCAAGTGAAGATTTCTGGGAAAGATGAACAAAATTGGTTATTCCAGTTTTATAGTCTCTGGGCAGCCTGGTGTATTGTGAATTATGCAGAACTAGGCACCTGCTCTTCCAGGGATGTGATTACTTGACATAATGTCAGTTCGCTGTGTCATTGTTTACAACAACTGCATGCACAAGAACAAAGTACATTAAAAATGAAAGATGTTGTGTAATTGCTGTTAATGTGTGTGCATCAAGACCGGAGAATTGCTAATGTTCTTTCATTTAAGAAGGGCTGCAGACTTAAGCTCTATTGCTACATACTAGTGAGCAGTGGTTGGGAAATTACCAAGGAAAATTCTAAGGGGTAGCATTTATTTGGAAAGGAAGGAACTGACTTGGCAGAGGAAATGCTGTCTGTCTAATTTGTTTGAGTTTATTGAGGAGGTAATTGTAAAGACTGATGACAGGTGGAAATTGTTATCTTTTGGACTTTAGCAAGGCATTTGGTAAGGTCCTGCATTATAGGATGCTCTAGGAGGTTAAGGCACATGGAAGGCAAGATGGCTAATTGGTGGACGGATGCTTTTCTGACTGGAAGTTTGTAATTAGTGTTCACTATTGGGACCTTTGTTTGTGATATATAGTAATGGTTTTGTTTTGTATGTTGGTGGTATGATTACTAAGTTTGTGACACGAATGTTGATGGTGTTGTGAGTAGCGAGTACTCTTTACGTACTCGGGTTACGTAAAGATATTGATTAAGTGGAAAGATGGCTGTGCATTGGCAGGTGGAACTTAATCTTGACTAGTCAGAGGTGATGCATTTTATGAAGTCATATAGGATTAAGACATGTACAGTAAATAGTAGGACACTGAGGAATGTGGATGAGCAGAGAGACCTTGGGTAGATAGGATGGTGAGGAAGGCATATGGCATGTTTGCCTTCCTGGGTCGGTGCATAGAAAATAAAAGTTGGGATGTTATGTAGCAACTTTAAAAAACACTGGTTAGACTGCACTTGAGTATTGTGCAGTTGTAGTTGTCAGACTCAAGAAAGGATGTGGTTGTGCTGGAATGGAAAACCAGTTATAGAGAGAGATTGGATAGGCTGGGCTTATTTACTCTGGAGCAAGGAGGCTAAAAGGAGACAGGAGGAGGTATATAATGTTAAGTGGCATAGACAGATTTTTTTCCTTATGACAGGTGTATTAAAAACAAAAGGGCATGAGCTTAAAGTGTGAGGAAGGAGTTTTAAAGAGAATCTAAATGATCAGCAGTGTGGACGTGGGGCAAAGGGCATCCGTAGTCCAGGCCTCTGCTCCACATTCAAAGGCCAGTGATGTGGATGGGAAATGACGGACATCTGGAGCTACTGATATTTGGAACTTACTGCCAGAGAAGTTGATGAAATCAGATACAATTATTATGTTTAAGAGGTATTTAGATAGGCACTTGAATTGGAGAGGCATAGGAAGGTACAGACCTAATGCAGAAAATGAGATTAGTGTAGATGGGCAGAAAGTTTGGTCTGGTCAAGGTGGGCCGGAGGTTCAATTTCTTTACTGTTCAACTCTGACTCTAAGATGATGTGATCGGGGGAAGACTGGAGCCAGTTGTTCGTAGTATTTGAGCTTTATACTGTGTATTAGCAAGAGCATTGATCCATTCCTGGATACCCTACCTTTGGAAGGATGTCATAGCTGTACAGAGATTTGAAAAGAGATTTACTGGAATGATTCTGGGGTGAGGAGCTTCAATTAAATGGAGAAACTGGGGAACTAAGAATGACTTTAAAACAAGGATAATTAATGGGAAACTTCAATAGATAGAGTAATCAGGAGAAGATGTTTCACAGCAGGGTGGTCAACACCAATTTAAAGGAATTGACTTAATAATTCAAAGGAGATGCTGTTATGAGCTGAAAACATTGTCTTGAAGGTTGGAAACTTATTTAATAATTTTAAATGGGGAACCTGATAAACACTTGGAATGAGAAGAAACTCTAGGCTGTAGCAAAGGGAGCTGAAATAATTTGTTCAGGGATGACTTGTTAGGCTGAGTGGCCTCTTGTGTTGTATATTCTATAAGGCACAATACAGTGGATACTGCAAAAGGCAAATTGAGAGGCTATGTTCCTTTAAAAACTCACAGCTGAAGTTGGGCATCAAAGTTTGGGTACTTGGAGGCAGCAAAAATGATCACAAATATTTTAAACAAAAGTAGGCCAATGGCATGTTTCCTCTGCAAAGTTACAAAGTCATCCAGGAAGATCATTAAAAATGCTGCAAGACATTAACAAACTCTCCTCTACCAAACAAAGCAACTTCCATTTGCAATTGAACGCCATTAAAAAGCCATAAGGTACTTCACGATGGAAAAGGAAAATAAATTACTCAGAGCCATAAACTTATTTAAGGAGAGGGATTTCTGGAAATCACAGCTTTTGATCATGGTGGATCTGGTGAGAGATTCACAGGAGTCCATTACTGGATGAGACCAAAACCCCTGAAGGGTTGAGTGGCTACTAGAGGTTACAGAGAGAGTGGGCTGTGGTTCCCAGTTTTTTGTCAGTGGCTTGGGTATGGTAATAAGATAGTAACACTGTACTGACTGACACAACAAGCTGTGCCAGTGAGGGTAAGAGCCAGGGACAGTCAACTGGGCAAATCATACCCCCAATGCATTCTATGCTACGTCTCTCTTTTATGTATCATACTTGTAACGTGCAGATTAATTCTTGTACCATGCCGTGAGCAGGTCAGATTAATTTCTTTGATTAATAATCAGTTTGGATGTTCAGTTGTATGTTTACTGTAATGATTAGGGACACTAATGAATTCTGCAGGAAGCACCATTTCTAACCAACATTCTTACTCAACCACAAGATGCAGTGACTACTCTCAACACCATAAATTAACTGCAGGAGGTTTAACAGCTACTCAACAGTATGTAATTGCCACCAGCATTTTCTGGACTGATCAGAGGGCATGGCCTGATTCTCTGCACCCTGCACAAAAGGTAATGTTGGACTCAAGATGCTTGAATTTTGCACTGGCTACTCCAGTGTTCCCCTTGTTCTTCTCTGGTGTTGCACCTCTTGTAAATCGGAAGTCATCTGTGTTGTCCCTTTCACCTGTCATACGTGAGGATCCCTGACTCACAATAGTCCCAGGTTGGCAATTCTTCAATTTTAAAATCCACATCAATGCTTTTGAATCTTTCTTTTGTTTCACCAACATCTATCTCTGTAAACTCTTGTAGTCCTTTAAAATTCTGAGCTCTATGAATTGTGGCCTTTAGGTTATCTGTGGAAAGCCAGCAGGTGGTCAGCGCAGTCTACCAGCCCTTTGCTCATTGCTGCCAGGAGAAGGTGTTTGTGTTTGAATGGTCTCTCCCTCGATTCTGTCGGAAGATAGTGCTGGAGTTCTGGGTCTCAGGCAAGGTTTAATCAATGTGATTTGTGGATTGGACTCTAGTTCGTGTTATGATGTGTTTCTGGTTTTTTGGTCGCTCCTTTTTTTGCAGCTATTTTGGGCAACTTTGAATCAGGATGGCTGGCAGATAACGAACTCTGAGCTGAACTGACTATGCCTAGACATTTTCGATTTTGTGTTTTTCACTCTTTTTTTGTTGCCGTTTTACGTGATTTTGTTTTGCCTATGTGGGTTGCATTGATGTTTTGTTTGAGCGAGTTCCATAACTGCCTTTGTTTCATGGCTGTCTTTGGGGAACTACTACAGACAGTATGTATCGCTACTGCATACATACTTTGATACTAAATGTACTTTGAATCTGCAATATTAATCACTCTATCATTGAGAACAGTGCCCTCAATAGGCTAGACTCTCTGAGGAATTCTATTTCTTAAAGCCCTTTTTGTCTCTTTTTCCTACTTTGGTGGTTCTTAAAACCCTCCTTTTTGGCTAATTATTTGGTCATTGTTCTAATAACTCTAAATAGAATAAGATTTGGTTTCATAATTTTTTTGTTTCAAAAATAAACCTTTTCATTAAAATATCTGCATAAACTACAATACAATTAGGAGACATGAGAGACTGGAAGTCTCTAACAACACACAAAGGAGCTGGAGGTACTCAGGAGTTCAGGCAGCATCTATGGAGAGAAATGGACAGTTGATGTTTTCATCAAGTCCTGATAAACGGTCTTGACCTGAAACATTGATTATTCATCTCCCTCCACAGATGCAACCTGACTCGGGTTTTTCCAGTTCCTTTGTGTGTTGCTACAATACAATCTGAATCAGTTTTATTATCACTGACTTATATCAAATTTAATTTATTGTTCTGCAGCAGCTGCAATTCTGGAGAACATCAGTAAGGCTTTCTTTATGTTAATGGTGTCATCAAAGCAGTATCTTCTATTTATAATGAATTATTGTTGCTTGTGTTTTCTCTTTCAATAATTCATCTGTGAAGAGACACGGACCGGCCCCTCGATGCTCAATGGCAGGAGGATGTAAGATTATGGTCCTTGTCCATAAACCTTTTGCTGCACCAGCCTTCATTGTATCCCTGAGCACATACTCCCGTAACCTGAAATGTGCCAGTTGGCAGCCTTCCCTTCTTGGCATCTCCTAACAGTGAGTCCAACAAGTTTGAAGAAAACCAAAATGCGTCCTTCAGTGAGTTGATGACCTCCGAGCATCACTTGATGTTTATATCAGTGTGAGTCCCTAGGAACGGCCAATAAAGCAGAGTCATTCTGTGCTGACCACTGCTGGATGCATTTGTAGTAGAAGTTGTTTCTCCATAGCAACTTTTCTATGAAGGATAAGTTGTGCACAAAGGTCCAAATGGAAGAAGCTGTCCCGGAGCCTGTTGGTCTTGGCTTTTATGCTGCGATGTTTCCTGGATAGTAGCAGCTGGAATAGATAGTGGTTGGGGTGACTCAGGTCCCCAATGATCCTTCGGGCCCTTTTTTCACACCTGTCTTTGTAGATGTCCTGAATCATGGGAAGTTCACAACTACAGATGTGCTGGGCTGTCTGCACCACTCTCTGCAGAGTCCTGCAATTAAGGGAGGTACAGTTCCCATACCAGGTAGTGATGCAGCCAGTCAGGATGCTCTCAATTGTGCCCCTGTAGAAAGTTCTTAGGATTTGGGAACCCATAACAAACTTCCTCAACCGCCTGAGGTGGAAAAAGCGTTGTTGTGCCTTTTTCACCACACAGCTGGTTTGTACAGACCACCTGAGGTCCTCAGTGATGTGTTTGCTGAGAAACTTAAAGCTGTTCACCCTCTCAACCCCAGATCCATTGATGTCAATAGGGATTAGCTCATCTCCATTCCTCCAGTAATCCACAACCAGCTCCTTTGTTTCTGTGATGTTGAGGGAGAGGTTGTTTTCTTGACACCACTGTGTCAGAGAGATATCTTCTTCTCTGTAGGCCACCTCATTATTGTTGAGATTAGGCCAATTAATGTAGTGTTGTTGGCAATTTAATTAGCAAATTAGAGCTGTAGGTGGCAACAGTCATGGGTATACAGGGAGTAAAGGAGGGGACTTAGTACATGGCCCTGAGGGGCTCCTGTGTTGAGAGTCAGAGGGGTGGAGGTGAGAGAGCCCACTCTTACCACCCGCAGGTGATCTGACAGGAAGTCCAGGATCCAGCTGCACAAGGCAGGGTCAAGGCTGAGGTCTCTGAGCTTCCTGTTGAGCCTGGAGGAAATGATGGTGTTTAATGCTGAACTGTAGTCCAAGAACAGCATTCTTACATAAGCATCCTTCTTCTCAGATGTGTAAGGATGGTATATGTAGAGTAGTGGCTATTGGGTCCAGTTTGGGTGGAAGCATTCTACAGATGTAGTCCTTGACCAGCATCTCTAAGCATTTGCTTATTATTGAGGTGAGGAGGGCACTCTACACTGGGAAAGGGAGAGATTAAAAATGTCTGTAAACACACCTGCCAGTTGTGCACCGTACATCCTGAGTACTTGTCCTGGGATGCCATCCAGTCCCGCAGCCTTACGACTGTCCACTCTTTGGAAACATCTGCATACCTCAGCCTCAGAGATGACCAGGTCGCAGGTTGTAGCAGGGGCTCAGAGTTAGCGACACCAAACCGAGAGTAAAAGTGATTGAGCTCATTTGGGAGAGATCACTATGTTTGGCTTTGAAGTCTATGATGGTATGCATGTCTCGCCACAAGTCACGTGTGCTATTCGTAGTGAATCTTGACCCTGTATTGTTTTGCAGCCTTGATAGCTTTGCACAGATCGTAGCTGCTTTTCTTACTGATTGCTGGCAGCGTAAGGTCTGTGTTGTGTGATAAGTGCTTCTCACACGGAACAATTGATTCAAGGTTTCTGGTTCGTGAAGACCCTGACTGACTTCTGGGGGACAACGTCGTTGATGCACTTCCAGATGAAGCACTTGACTATCCAAGAACTTGGAAGCATCCTCATCATGGAAAACATTTCAGTCGACGTCATCGAAGCAGTCCTGCAGCATGGAGACTGATTGGTCGGACCAACAGTGAATGGTTTTAACTATGGCCATCTGTTGTTTCAGCTTCTGCCTGTACTTCAGCAAAAGCAGGATTGAAGAGTGATCTGATTTTCCAAACGCTAGGCGAAGGAGAGCTTCCTCTGTTGTCTGGAGACTTGTATATTATAACCTGTTGGACACTCCATCCTGGATCTCCAGATGAAATGGAAAATAGTTTAAATGACTGTCACAATGCAGCAGCAGGTTATGGGCTACACCAGTGCCACATCCAGCAACACTGAGTACACCTTACACTTGATGACCAGTTCTTTGTCTACCAACAAGAGGAATTATTGTTCTCCTGGGCCCAATTTTTGTTTTACCTTGGCTATCCACTCCAATCAATTTTTGCCATGTATAGCAGATTCTCTGAACCAGCTTCCCAGCACTTCCAGATGTGGGGCGTTTTTCTCCACTGAAGACTCAACAACAAAGTTGTGATGAGGAATGACTCATCGAACAATGCCCTTTCACTAGGAATACCAAAAATGATGGAGACTTCTGTAGCACAGACAGTAAGAATGGGTGACTTAACATGATGCAAGCTTACTGCAGGTTCAACAGTCAAGGATAACATCTTCCAGAAGGATGTATTTTTCTTGCCAGTGCTTCCTGCTCTTAAATTTACGTGTAATTGGAGTTTACTTTGCTGGCTGAGAGAAGATTTGAATATTAATCACTCATTTCTCTAGTTCTTCTATTGTCAGTGGTAGGTTTTATTCTCAACAACCCTCGGAGATGGTCTAAAAGAAAATCCAAGAGGGTGAGAGTGACGTTACCGTCGCCCACTGTACCTCTTCCAAATCTGTGACTTGAAATAAGGCTCACGACTTTGTCAGTTATGGAACTGCTAGTGTCTCTCATTATCAATACTGTGCTGACCTCTGGTGGTGTTTGGAGATGGTTGCTTGGCAGCAAATAAGTCCATTTTATTTGTTATCCTATTTTAAGTGGCATGTCCTCAAAAGTGAGATTGGGTATTGCTTTATTATTGTAACATGTACCAAAATACAACAAAAAGCTTGTCTTATATATTGTTCATACAGATCAAATCATTGCACAGTGCATTGAGCTAGAATAAAGTAAAGCAATAACAATGAGGTGTTATGGATTCAGGCAACAATAAATATATGAGTTAGGCAAGGGTTTTTATAACAAATAACACGTTTATTAAACACTGAAAACAAACCCCCCAAAAGTAAACAAATCACTAACGTAACCGGAAATCAGCTGCTGTGCGGCAGCTTAAACAGTTCTTAAAGCAATGAAGCTTACAGTCCTTAAAGCGATGTTGCAAGAACAGTTCTTTAAAGTAGTATTGCCAAAAGTTCAAAATGCTCACAGTCCATTTAAAGGAGAGACTTCTTAAGACGATTTAAATTCTCTTTCACGTCGTTTTGCTTCGGTTCCCCAAAGTCGAACTTTTCCCACGAAGAATTTACGGAACAAAATGGCTTAAAGGCACTGACCTTTCCTTTACCACACTGTCCTCAATCTTTTCTGCTATTTCGCAGAGATTAACACGAGAACAGTCAATAAATTCCTTCCGAATAAGGATCAAACAAGGTCGAACCCGTTTCACCATTGAAATCGATTCCCCTCGATCTTTTAACTCCCGACCGCCGATCTTCACTCTCCACTGATTCTCAACTAGCAGTATTGTAAAGAAACTGCTGGCAATGACCTTTTAAACTTTAGGCATTAGATAAAACTTCATCTTTCAACTAAACTGCGTCATCACATTAAATCACGCAGTGGCATGAAGTCAACATGGCAAATCCAGCCATGAACTGCCCCTCCTCACAGGGAGGGGTCCTCCTCTTATACCCTGTAAAAAAAACCTGTCACATGACCTCTACTGGCGGGAAAATGACATCACTCCACCATCACAAGACCATCACCTCAAGTCCGGTATAGCTTCAACCCTAATCACGTGACAAGGGTACCACTATCACGTGTCACGGGAACGTAACAGAGGAAAAAGTATAAAAGCTACTGAAAAAGTACAGTGCAGATATAAAGTGCAAGATCATAACGAGGTAGATTGTGAAGTCAGTAGTCCATCTTATCGTACAAGAGGTCCATTCATGAATCTTCTAACAGGGTGATAAAATCTGTCCTTGAGCATGGTCTGTTCTGGTTTTTGTATCTTCTGCCCAATGAGAGGGGAGAGAAGAGAAGATTGCCTGGGTGAGGGGGGTGGTGGTGTGGTCTTTGATTACACTGGCTGCTTTACTGAGGCAGCAAGAAGTATAGACAGAACCCATAGAGGGTTGCCTTTACACATGGAATATATGAATGCATTATATGTAAAGGAAACTGTAGTCCAATGAGCAAAGATTGCATCAGGATATCTAAAGTTTCTTCAGATACATGAAGTGTAAAATAAGCGAGAGTGGATGTTGAACTGCTGGAAAGCAATGCCAGCGAAGTAGTAATGGAGATGAATAAGTATTTTACATCTGTCTTCACTGTGGAAGACACTTGCAGTATGGTGGAACTTCCAGGTGTCAGGGGGCATGAAGTGTGTGAAGTTACCATAACTAGAGAGAAGATTCTTGGGAAACTGGAAGGTCTGAAGGTAGATAAGTCACCTGGACCAGATGTCACCTACACCCCAGAGTTCTGAAAGAAGTGGCTGAAGAGGTTCTGGAGGCATGAATAATGATCTTTCAAGAATCACTAGATTCTGGAATGGTTCCAGAAGACTGGAAAATTGCAAATGACACTCCACTCTTTAGAAAGGAAGAGAGGAGGAGAAAGGAAACTAAGCCAGATAATCTGACCTCAGTAGTTGGGAAGGTATTGGAGTCAATTATTAAGGATGAGGTCTCAGGCTACTTGGAGGCATGTGATAAAATAGGATGTAGTCAGCATGGTTTCCTCAAGAGAAAATCTTGCCTGACAAATCTGTTGGAATTCTTTGAAGAAGTAACAAACAGGATAGACAAAGGAGAATCGGTTGATGTACTGTACTTGGATTTTCAGAAGGCCTTTGACAAGGTGCCACAGATGAGGCTGCTTTATAAGCTACGAGCCCATAGTATTACAGGAAAGACTCTTGCATGGATAAAGCAGTGACTAATTGACAGGAGGCAGAGTGGGAATAAATGGAGCTTTTTCTGGTTGGCTGCCGGTGACTAATGGTGTTCCACAGGGGTCAGTGTTGGGACCTATTCTTCTTGCATTATATGTCAATGATTTGGATGATGGAATTGACAGCTGTGTTGCAAAGCTTGCAGATGATATGAAGATAGCTGGAGGGGCAGATAGTCATGAAGAAGTAGAGAGGCTACAGCAGAACTTAGATTAGAATAGGCAAAGAATTGGCAGACCGAATACAGTGTCAAGAAGTGTATGATCATGCACTTTGGTAGAAGAAATAAAAGGGTTGACTATTTTCTCAATGGAGAGAAAATACAAAAATAAACTGAGACGCAAAGGGATTTGGGAGTCCTTGTGCAAGATTCCCTAAAGGTTAACTTGCAGGTTGAGGAAGGGGAGTTAATTTGTGGTGAGGAAGTTAAACACCCCCTAAACCCTCACGGTTTCATTGGCATGGAGCACATATAGCAACTGGGGTTTTGCAAAGGCCAACACAGGTGCTTTAGTCAGCAACTCTACCAGCTTCTTTACCACCTTCTCCTTTCGTTCCCTAAGGAAGGGTAACTACATAGAAGCTGATTCAAAGTGGCGTACTTTGGAGTAGTCCTTCACAAATCTCCGGTAGTACTCGCAGAATCCAAGGAATGAGTTAAGGGCCTTGGGCTTTGACCATGTGGTCACCGTTCATATCTTCGACAGATCCTTACCTACTCCATCCTGTGAGACTATATGCCTGACATAGTTGACTGACATCTTACAGAACTGGCACTTGTCCAGTGACAGTTTTAACTCTTCAGCTTTCAGGCGGTCTAGCACCTTTAGTAGCCTCACCTCCTGCTTCTTCAGTGTAGCCCCCCCCTCCCCCCCCGGAACACTTTGAGATCATCCAAGTACACCAGTACCTCAAACACGTTCATGTCCCCAACAGACTTCTCCATGACACACTTGAAAGTAGCCGGTGCTCTTGATATGTTCTGGGGTATTCTTTCAAACTGAAAGAATCCAAGTGGATATAGAAATGCCGACTTCTCTTTATTAACTTTGCTCATGGGTATCTGATAATGCTCACTCCTTAGGTCCAACACACTGAACCATTTTGCTCCACTCAGTCAGGCCAGAGCAGTGGAACAGTATGTTGGGCGGGGACTGTGCGTCGGTTCAGTGTCAGATAGTCAACGCACATTCGTACCTTCCCATTCTTCATCCTCACCGCAACTATGGGTGACGCAAAGGGACTAGCTTCCTTTAGTTTCAGCAGATGCTGCCAAACATCCTCTATCTCCGCTAGTGCTAACCATCGAGACCTTTCTCTGAAAGGGGTGTCCTCTGTGGCTTGGATCGTAGAAAAGACATCTTTGAACTTTGACGTCTTCTCTGTTAGTCCCCTTTTCCATTCCTTGGGTATCGGGGTTGAATGACTTTGCTGTTAACTTTCCCGATCCAGGAGACGGGGTCTCTCCTGGTTTTCTCACCAGAAAACTAGACATAATAGTCACCTGGAAAAGATGTGCCATTAGTATCCCATGTCTGAGAGTGACCTCTCTCTCCGAGGTGTTCCTGACAATCACTGTCATCCTCTTTGCACAGACAGCCAAGGGTTTCTGCGGTTCAGGTCTCACCAGCACTCCAGCAGGTAAGTGTAACTTTTCCTCGTGATCCTCCGGAGTATCCACCAAGAGGGATTTTGTCGCTCTGGCTACTTCCCCAGGACATAACATGATGGATTTGGGCTGGGTATACCACACAGTTCCTCATTTATGTTCATCATCCTGCTGAGGAGGAATTTGCACCTTCTCAAAAACAGCTCTGATCACCAGATGAATGGACAAGGTTGTCTCCATTTCTCTCCTTGCAGGCTCCCATGAGCCTTTTCACAACGGGAGTATTTGTTCCCACAATAATGGAAGCTTCACCTTTTTCAACCTGATGTGGACAGATGAACACTAATGCATCAAGAACTTCACTACTTCAACATCTGCTTCTGAAAACTCCAGCTTTAATGACTAGTAACCATTAGACATCTGTACATTTAAAGTACTAAGGCCCCAAATTTCTAGAGCACGGTGTGGTGTCATGGTAAATGCATCAAATACCGGTTGTAAAAGGATCTGTACAATGGAGTAACCTGAGAACCTGTGTCCAGTACAGCTCTAACAAAATACCCTCAATTCGTATGTATATTCCTGAGCTTGGCCCCACTAAGCCTTCGGAAACAGGGTTTTACACTTTAGTGCGTTCCTTGATACATTGATTGCAATTCCAAACTTCCTTTTCTGTTTAGTTAACTGCTAGGTTACTTTCTGAAGCTTTTCCTGTCCTTCACACTCCCACTTGCCTTGTCAAGAGACCCCTGTCAGCAGCAGCCCTCTGCTTAGTACATCCCACCAGTGGGTTCATTTTCCTATCAAACTTGTTATGCTTGGTGGCAGCACTAGCCGACATCAACTGCGATACCTTGGCTTGTAAGTTTTCACTACATCCTTCAAAGCCCCCACTTGTGTGGCATCAGGGATCGCTTCAGCAACAGAGACGATGACTGAGGATTTTGCCCGACTGGTGGAGGCCTCTGTCTCCTCCATCATATCTCTTACTTCTCTGATTAGCTCAACAAACGAGGGAGGAGGACGCATCTTGTGAGTCATTCGAATGCTTACAGCAATTATGTAGCATGTCTGTGCATCCTTCACAACTTGCTTCATCCTGAATTGATTTATTCCAGCCAGTTGAACGACCCCTTTACGGCACAAGCAAAGCAGCCTTCTCTCTAGCCTGAAAATGTTGGCAGAAAGTTTCTCCCCTTTCTCCTGGAATATGTACCTGAGCCTAATCGTAAGCTCAGCTGGGCTGTCCATTGTGCCAAAAACATTTTCTAATGCCTGCACATAGCCCACGGACATGACCAACGGGTTTTCTGCCTTTCAAGACCTCGCTACTTCAGCAACTGAACCTTTTAGACTCTCTACCAGTCTCTGTCTTTTCTGATTATCTGAGCACTGCCTCTCATCTACTAACTGAGCTGTCTGCTCTGCCCAAGTCTCATTTTCTTCTCCCTCATTGGGGGTGTTATTGATTCCAGAGAACACTTGCAGCCTATGATAACTTTGGCTGTCCACCAGTACACTTTAGCACTTATCTACCAGTGATGTAATTGTGGAAATCAGCTCAGAATTTCCATCACCCGCTGAAGGACCCATTAGACTTTTCACATCAGTGAAAATATGGACTACCTCCCAATGTCCCGATTCTACCAGGCAGATGACTTCAGTTATGTCATTGCTGGTCTGGACTAACATGATATCCTAACCCACCGATTGATCAAACCACCATTCAACTAGCGTAACTTACCCCAAAACTTTTACAGAGCTCAGCACTAATTAGCAGTTCATCAGGGCTTCGGATATCCACCCCACTCAGAACACGAGTATTATTGGTGGGGAATCTCTGTGAATTGCACCAAATCTTAAATAGATTAAACAAGCTTATTTAATACACTTGCTACAAATGTGTACAAAATTATTACTGCCATATCTTTACAGAGAAAAACTGCATGTGTATACTGTATGATAGCTTGTGCTTGATCTTAAAATGTGATCCTTCCTTGTATCCCACTGCTATTCTGTCCTCCTCATCCCTAATTCCATTCAAATAAATCTGCTCACACCCTTTCTAAGGCCATGATATCCTTCCCAGTGCCTAGCATTGACAGTCTAATGCACATTTACGACCACAGCCAAGAAAACACACTAGTTCTTCTACTTTCTGAGAAAGCGTGTCCCTGAAAACTCTCACCGGTTTTTACAGATACACCTTGAAAACAGCTTATCTGGATGCATCACAGCTCGGCATGGCAACTACTCTGCCATCTAGCAAGGAATTGCACAGAATTATGAACACAGCCCAGTCCATCAGGCAAACCCACCTCCTCTCCATTGACAGTGTCTACACTTTCTCCTTCCTTGGGAAAGCAGCCAGGAGCCATTCCATCCGTAGGTCATTTTCTCTTCCCCATTGGGCTGAAGGGCAGCTTCTATCCTGCTGTTATAAGACTCTTGAAAGGACCTCTCATTTACTAAAGATGAATTCCTGATCTTCCAGTCTACCTTGTCATTGCCCTAGCAGTTTATTTTTCTACCTGCTTTGCACTTTCTCTGTAGCTGCAACAATATATTCTGGATTCTGTTTCCTTTTTCCTACCCCGATGTACTGGTGTACGGAATGATCTGCTGGGATGCCACAGTCTAAGGTTTTCCACTGTATGTGTGATGATAATAAACCAATTTAATCCTTGCCAGTGAGATATTAAGGTTTGGCACCGAAGTTTAGTGTAACCTGATGAGATTTGGCATGTGCTCCTTTACTTTGTACTTCTTTGTTTGGAGAGCCAAGAAACTGGCTTGCCTTTTCAACAATCTTCTCAAGTTGTCTTGTCAGTAATTTGCAGCCAATTATTTGCTACACACCCCAGTCTAGATTATATCCTTCGCTCTACATTGTCTCTTCCTACCGAAGTATATTACTTCTCACATCTCAATTCTGAGCTGTCTCTGGTGTCTCTATTTGGGGAGATGTGTGTCAACCATGGCTCAGTGAAGCACTCTCTCCAGATTCGAAAAACCCAGATAGATTGTCCTGTGTAGTCTTGAGGGTAGATTACCTTCAGTTGAAATGTTACACTAAGGTACTATTAGTCTTTGTGGATGAAGAAAAGATCTATGGTTTGCTTTCAATGAATGTATAAGAAAGAATTATACTGTACATTTCTTCCTTCAGGGAAAACACAGGAGGAAAATCATGGTTAACTTCAGAAGTTAAGGACAATATTAAAAGATTAGAATAAGAGATTTATAACATTACGGGGGGGGGGGGGGTGGGGGTGGGGGTGGTAGAAATGGACCTCAGAATTAGGAGCAGTTTGGAATTCAGCAAAATAAAAATTGAGGTTGATTAATAGAGGGAAGAATTGTCTATGAATAAACTTGGATCATAAAACTGGACTTGATTATGTTAAAAATAAGATATGTTACTGAAAGCAACATGGGAGAACTTAAAATGAGGAACAAAGCAATAGCAGAACAATCAAACAAGCACTTTTGTTTTGACTGTTCAGAATGGGGCACAGATGGTTTACCTGGAATGCCAGGGACCAAAGACAAGTGAAAATAAGCAGTTAAAGGAAATTAGTATTAATTAAGAACACTGCACCAGCAGTGAGGATCAAGAAGGTATGGACAAGGGAAGCACAGGAGCGCCTACAGGACTGCTTTGAATTGGTTGACTGGACTGTATTCAGGGATTCATCTTCAAACCTGGATGAGTATGCTGCAGTTGTTACTGACTTCATTAAAACCTGTGTGGATGAGTGTGTGCCTACAAAGATTTACTGTACATTCCCAAACCAAAAGCTGTGGATGAACCAGAAGGGTGCATCATCTGCTGAAGACTAGATCTGTGGCATTCAAGTCTGGCAACACAGGCCTGTACCAGAAAATCAGGTATGATTTGTGAAGGGCTATTTCAAGGGTGAAGAGACAATTTCAAATTAGGTTGGAGGCAACATTGGATGCACGGCAACTCTGTCAGGGTCTGCAAGACATTACTTCCTACAAAGTGAAACCCAATAGCATGAATGGCAGTGTGATGCTTCACTACCAGATGAACTCAGCGCCTACTATGTCCGCTTTGAAAGGGAGAACAGCTGTGAAGATCCTTGCTGCACCTGATGACCCTGTGATCTCTGTCTCAGAGGCCAATGTTAGGCTGTCTTTAAAGAGAGTGAACCCTCGCAAGGCGGAAGGTCCCAATGGAGTACCTGGTAAGGCTCTGAAAACCTGTGCCAACCAACTAGCAGGAGTATTCAAGGACATTGTCAACCTCTCACTGCAATGAGCAGAATTTCCCACTTACTTCAAAAAGGCAACAATTATACCAGTGCCTAAGAAGAATAATGTGGGCTGCCTTAATGACTATCGCCTGGTAGCACTCACATCGACATGCTTTGAGAGATTGGTCATGACTAGTCTGAGCTTCTACCTCAGCAAGGACCTGGACCCATTGCAATTTGCCTATCGCCACAATAGGTCAACGGCAGATGCAATCTCAATGGCTCTTCACATGGCTTTAGACCACCTGGACAATACAAACACCTATATCAGGATACTGTTCATCAACTATAGCTCAGCATTTGTTACCATCATTCCCACAATCCTGATCAAGAAGTTGCAGAACCTGGGCCTCTGTACCTCCCTCAGCAGTTGGATCCTTGACTTCCTAACCGGAAGAGCACAATCTGTGTGGATTGGTGATAATGTATCCTCCTTGCTGATGATCAGCACTGGCATGTGTGCTTAGCCCACTGCTTTACTCTCTGTATACCTATAACTGTGTGGCTAGGCATAGCTCAAATACCATCTATAAATTTGCTGATGATACAACCATTGTTGGTAGAATCTCAGGTGGTGACAAGAGGATGTACAGGAGTGAGAAATGCCAACTAGTGGAGTGGTGCCGCAGTAACAACCTGGCATTCAACGTCAGTGCTGATTGTGGTCTTCAGGAAGGGTAAGATGAAGGAACACATGCCAATCCTCATAGAGGGATCAGAAGTGGAGAGAGTGAGCAGCTTCAAGTTCCTGGGTGTCAAGATCTCTGAGGATCTAACCTGGTCCCAACACATTGATGTAGTCATAAAGAAGGGAAGACACTGGCTATACTTTTTTAGGAGTTTGAAGAGATTTGGTATGTCAACAAATACACTCAAAAACTTCTATAGTTGTACCGTGGAGAGCATTCTGACAGGCTGCATCAAAAGCTGCTGAAGGTTGTAAATCTAGTCAGCTCCATCTTGGGTACTAGCCTACAAAGTACCCAGGACATCTTAAGGGAGCAGTGTCTCAGAAAGATAGAGTCCATTATTAAGGACCTCCAGCACCCAGGGCATGCCTTTTTCTCACTGTTACCATCAGGATGGAGGTACAGAAGCCTAAAGGCACACACTCAGTGATTCAGGAACAGCTTCTTCCCCTCTGCCATCCAATTCCTAAATGAATATTGAAGCTTTGGACACTACCTCACTTTTTAAAATATACAGTATTTCTGTTTTTGCACATTTTTAACATCTATTCAATACATGTTATTGATTTACTTGTTTATTTATTATTATTGTTTTTATTTTATTTATTATTATTACTATTTTTTTTCACTGCTAGATTATGTATTGCATTGAACTGCTGCTGCTAAGTTAACAAATTTCACGTCACAGGCCAGTGATAATAAGCCTGATTCCGATTCTGAGATATGCATTACAGAAAGTTAATGGCCTGAAAGCCAAAAACACACCTGATGATCTGTATCCCAGAGTACTAAATAAGGGAGCTATGGAAATAGCGGATGCATTCGTTGTCACCCATTAGCATCCTACAAATTAAGAGACTATTCCTATGGATAGAAGAATTACAAATTTAACTCCTTAAAAACAGGGGTTACAGACAGATTAGTAGAGAAGATGCTGGTATTAGAAAGGATGTGATAGCAGGTGAATGTACCAATGGGATTAATTCAAATCAATGTGCATTCACTAAAGGGAACTAGTACTTGAGAAGCTTATTGGAGTTTTATTTATGTAAGCGGTAGAATAGAGAAGGGATGACTAGTGGTTATTGAGTACTGGGATTTTCAAGTCCCAAACAGAGCTTTGAGTGCAAAATTGAAGTACAGAACATGGGATTTGAGGTTATATACTGTCATGAATGGAAACCTGGCTGAGAAGTTAAATGGAGAGTAGGATTAAATGGGATTTTCTTGGGATGGCAGGCAGTAGCCGGCGTGATATGACGCGGATCAGTCTTTAGGCCCAGGCAGTTCACAATATGTTTCAAAGATTAGTTGAGGGAACTTAAATGACACAAAACTGAGAGCGGAATTGTAAGGAGGACATGGGTAACTTAGGCAAGTTGAGTGAGTGGTAAATGCAACCCCACCTGAATAAGTGTGGGAAAATAACAAAGCAGAGTGTCAAACAGTGAGAAATTGGGGAGAGTTGATGTACAAGGTGACCTGAGTTCTCGTACACCAGTAACTGAAAGCAAACATGCAACAAGCAGTCAAAAACAAAAGTTCACCTATATTACAAGAGGTTTTGAGTACAGGAGTAAGACTGGCTTACCATAAATATATTAGGGTTTGATGAGACAATAGCTGTTAAATTGTGTGATGTTTTGGTCATACTTGCCTTGGAGAGCAGTCCTGCAAATTTAATTAGATTGATTCTTGGAATAGCACAGTTGTTGTAGGAATGAAGTTGTCTTCCCACTGAGTTTCACTCCTCCCATGTACTTTTATATATGTTCTCATCCTCCAACTGTTCCCGTTTACTCACTGACCAGATCATCTTACCTGTGGTCACCTTAGTTTTACCTGATCAGAGACATTCCTCATTCCCATTCCCTCTGCAAGCGAATGAGTTCCTTTTCCGTTCTGACAAGCTATCTTAAACCTGAGAAATTACCTTTTCTCATCTCACAGACTTGCTCAGGATATCCAGCATTTTCTGTATTTAGATCTTTATTTGCGAGAAGCTAGAGATGAAAGGCGACTTTACTGAAAATTACACATTTCTGGTTTGAGTGCAGGGAGCAGGGAGGGTTAATTCCTCTGGCTGAATTGGGTGCAGGGAGGTATTTCCCCTGGGTGGAAAATCTAGAACATGAGCTTGCGATTATAGGGAGTAAGATAATTAGAATAATTTTTAACTCTGTGGGTAGTGAACCTGTGGGATTCTCTACCACAGAAAGCCGTGGAGACCTAGTTGCTAAATATGTTTCAGAGAATGATACATTTCAACAATGTGGGGTGGGAGAAGGCACGTGAAGATAAACCATGAAGAACCAAAAGGTGTTCTGGTATATTGCAAGAGAAGTTAAGTATTTATCTGGGGTCCTAGCCAATATTTGTTCTTTTCAGAAACATTAATTAATTAATAATCATCATATCCTCGTGAATTCTTAAACTATTTTCTATATTACTGAAGGTGCAATTTAAAAATATACTTGCTATATTGCTTTGTGACATGCCGAGGATGTAAAAGATACTATGCAAATACAAATTAGTTCTTGTAATATTAATTCCATAAATTTTCATTCAGATGTCCTCACTTTAATCTTTCTAAGGCTGCCTTCCTCAAATTAAGCAGCAGGTGGCACTGTTGAATAGACTGTGAGAAGAGTTAAGTACTGTACCAAACTTACCAGAGTATTAGCAAGTCAGTAGTCTGTGAGACCCTGTTATGTGAACAAAAAGCAAAGTGCTGGCAATGCTTAGCAGGTTCCTGAATTTGTGGGACAAGGCCATAAAGCTTGGTATTTCAGTTTAATGACCTCGCATTTGAACTGGGAAAAGTTAGAGTTAAAAGTTTTTAAGCAAGAGCAAAACCAATGCACTTATAAAACAATAAGGGGTGGGTGAGTCAGAGGGGGTAGTGTGAAACACGTAAGCCGCCCCATTGCATAGTAGTCCTGACAGGTGTAATTGAGGTAGGAGAGGTCTAAGGAAAGAATCTGAGAGCTTAAATCCTAACCACCTAAAGCAGGGGTTTCCAGCCTTTCTTGTGCCATGAACCAATAGCATTAAACAAGGGGTCCGTGGACTCCAGTGGTGGAGTAATTATATCTGAAGATGATCGAGAGGGCCACACGTGGGTAGTGGTGGGCAAAGGTAGAGGGCTATCTAAGGGCTATAGGGCTAGTGAAATGGGCACTTTGAGACAATGGAGGGATTCGAACTAGGATGGGGTCTTTTGTTGGGCAGGGGCCAACTGCAGGGCACTGATGGGTGAATGGAATTTGATGCAAATTGGGATAACAGCAGCAATGAGTTTGGCATGTTCTGGTTCATGTTGGTGGGAATGTGGGATTATATAGAATAATACAATACAGCCCATTATGTTGTGCTGACCCTTTAATCTACTTGTAAGATCAATCTAACCCTTCCCTCCTTACACAGCTCTCCATTTTCCCATCATCCATGTGCCTATCTTAAATGTCCCTGATGTATCTGCCTCTCCATCACACCTGGCAGGGTGTTCTACTCACCCAGTGGCTGATGTGTTAATACAGTGGGTTAGGGTAGGATGAGTGTAACTGGGTGGTTTGTAGTTTGCATGGATTCAGTAGGCTGAAGGACCAGTTTCCCTGCAATATCTCTCTGACCTTGACTCTCTCTCTTATAGAGAGTTTGAGGCAATCCTGGAAAGTTAACAAATCTAGACTAAATTGGACAGACTGCCTCAGAAGCCTCAGTTGCATTCTGCAAGCGCTTTCAAAGCAGACGAGCACAAATAACTAGCCAGCAAGCTTCGTATCCACGGACGCAGACTTTGCAGCTGTCAGAGCTGAGCACAATGGCTGTCAGTTCAGCTGTGGCATCGGCCACGGTGCATTTGCTTTAGGAGACATTTTAAAGCAATGAAGGGCTAGTTCCCAGATCTCACTCTTGCGTTGAAAAGTACATCTTCAATTATATGGTGATGTAATATTATCAAATTACTGATTGGAATGGTTTCAGCTGGAATGGGTTGTGTTGATGCTCAGAATTTGAATTTAACCCCCTTACTGTCGAAATTCGTAGCTGTGATGGAAACAGGCATCACTATTAGGGTTCCACAGTGCACAAACGCGGTTGTGGCAGTGTGTTAGATTGCAAACACGGATTACAGATGTTAATAGACGTCTTCACGCTCGTTCAAGGATACATAGAACACAAAACCGCTCAGAAATAGGTTTCTCAGCCCACAAAGTCTGCGCTAAACATGATGCTGAATTAAGCTAAATCTCACCTGTCAGTACATAGTCTCTGTATCTCCATTCCCTGTATCTTCGTGTTTCTAACTGCCTCTTAAATGCTATTATTATCTCTTCTTCCACCAACACTCTTGGCAGCCAGTTGTGGGCACCACTGCATAAAAAAGTAGACTACCTGTGCACATCTCCTTTAAACCTCCTCCCTCTCACCTTCAATACATGTTCTCAAGTACTTGACATGTCTACCCTGGGAAATGCTTTTACTTTCTAGAAGGTGAAGCCAAGCAGTATAAAGCAGCAATGCTTCACTCCCTGATGTTGAGCTCATCAGGGAGTGAAGCATCTCTGCCATTTATACAGTTAGGTTTTAAAGCATGCATAAAATAGAGAATAACGCTACTCCTGTGTCAATCCTAACAATATCAGGCAACCCTGTGACCTCTGTCCAGGAGGCTGACGTCAGAACATCTTTCAAGAGGGTGTATCCTCTCAAGGCGTCAGGTATCTGAGGTGTACCTTGCAGGGTATTGAAAAATAAACAGTGCTGAGCAACTGACTGGAGCGTCCAAGGACATCTTCCATCTCTTGCTGTTACAGTCAAGGATCCCCATCGGCTTCAGAAGGCCATTAGTTATACCGATGTCCCAAAAAGAGCAGGGTGAGTTGCCTCAATGACTACTTTATTAGGAGCTTGAAGAGACGTAGAATGTCTCCAAAACTCTTGAAAATTTCTATGAATGTTTGGTGGAGAGCACTCTGACTGGTTGCATCCCAGTCTGGTACAGAGGCTTCAAACCATTGGATCAGGAGATGTTACACAGGGTTGTAGGTTCAGCAGCTCCATCAGAGGCATCACCCTCACCAACTTCAAAGGCATCTTCAGAAAACGGTGCCTCATTAAGGACCCTCACCGCCCTCTTCTCATTACTACCATCAAGGAGATGGTATAGAGAGCCTGAACACTCACTCTCAACATTTTTGGAACAGTTTCTTCCCCTTCCCCATCATGTTTCTAGATAGTCCATGAACACTACCTTTCTATTCTTCTTTTGCATTATTATTTATTTTTTATAATTAATAGTATTTTTTTTACGTCTTGCTCGGTACTGCTGCCACAGAACAACAAATTTCATGATGTGTGTCATCAATAATAAACCTGATTCTGATATTCAGTGGGCAACCAATGCAGGCAAGCATGCCATATGCCTTTTTAACCACCCTATCTACGTGTGCGGTCACTTCCAGAGAGCCGTGGTCCTGGACCTCAACATTCCTATGTGCATCCAAGGATGGGTAAGGAGATGTGGGGCTCCATTGCAAGTACCTATGAGATTAAAATCAGAGGCAGGCCTCTCAGCTTGATGAAGCACCATCCTTCTCAAAGGCCTCACTTCATGGTGATTGGCAGAGAGTTTAAAAACCACCGCTGCTGAGATTTTATTTGTTGTTAATGGTATTAAGGCCAGCTGAAGAATTAAGGCATGCCTCAGTCACAGCCTATTTGAATGGTGGAATAGTTCCAAGGGAATGGGCAGCATGCAGTTGATCCAAATAATGAAGTTTTCTCTGCACTAGTTTTGGACTGTTTGGGTTAGAACATTCAAAAGTTACAGATGTGTCTTTTCTCAACATCTGCCGTGCAGCCTTGTTCCATAATGCACATGGAAGGTACTTCCTTGCAACTTTTATGGAATGCCGCCGTGGCCTGATGCATTCCCAGTGCCAGTGCTGCTCTCTCTCGTTCAGGATCTGCCTGAGGACTGTAGATGCTGGATCTCAACCCTTGCACTCCTGCTGCAAAAACCCATTGCTCGCATTCTATTTTCCCAAGCTCTTGAACCCATCAGCAACTCAGCTGTTTGCGAGAAAACGAAAGCCAGATCTCTTCGTGACATTTCACATCTGGCCGTGGGCAGGGTTCGGCCATCGTGGCTGCCGATTTCTTCCATTTCCCTGCACTTACTCCAAAAACTCTTAAACTTTTGTTCGTTAAACATGCAACCAATTCCAATTTGAAGGGTATTATTTAATCTGCTTCCAGCACCACTTTATCCAGAGTATTCCAGATTTAAAAATCTGTTTGCTCTGAATATTTCTGTGCCTTCTGAGTACAATTGTAATTTTACCTGTATTTATATACTGCAGTCTGAACATTGTTCCAGCCTTGTCTGCATTACTTCTCTGAACACCTTACCTCAACGCCGTTTCCTGGAACTATTATGCACCTCACCTGGGTGCTTAATGTTTCACCTCTACTATCATCCCCTGTTGTCTGTCTCAATGATTAGTGAGGAATGAATGTCATGTCTTTGAATCTGCTCACTTCAAAACTAGGTGTGATAGGTTATGTTAATCGTGGAGAAGATCAGGCCCAACTTGCTGTTAAACCAGGAAGTTATGGCTCTGGAACAACGTAATGGGAATTGAAGCAGATGTTGAAAGTGGCGCTCTCAGTGCAAACAAGTTGTACTGACACCACTCCATATAAGGCAGGGGATCTCAACCTGGGATTCACAGACCGCTTGCTCAATGGCAAAAAAAGATTGGGAAGCCCTGATCTAAGGTCTTTCTTGGAAATAGGATTTCACTTTCTTTTTGTGAGCTAACATGTTAATGCATGTAATGATAACTCCAGTTGGTTTCCAAAAATTTGCTTTAAAAAAGGTGATTATAGAAGTTACCTGCTGCAGGCATTTAATTTTGCCTGAATTTATATCACTAGTACAGCTGATTCTACACCACATCCAGATGATGCCCACTTCAAGAGATTTATGAAATTATGAGGGCATAGACAGGGTAGATATTTATAGTCTTATTCCCAGTGTAGAGTAATTGGAAACTATAGGACAGTATTTTAAGTTGAGGGGGAGGTTTTTTACACAGAGGGTAGTGAGTCTGCTTATGTAGAGGAAGACACAATTAGTACAGTAAAAGGCCATTGGACAAATATGTGGACAGGAAGGGAGGGACATGGGCCAAACAAAGGCAAATGGGATTAGCTTAGATTGACATCTTAGTCAATGTGCGTCAGTATACAGAGGCAACTGCTTCCATCTGTATGGTTCTATGAACTTAAGGTCACTACCCAGGTGATTCTGTATCCTGCTTTTATACAGGGCCCAGAGGAACTGAAATCAAGATCATAGGTCTGTTCTCCCTACCTGAGGAAGGATATGCCTGTGATAGAAGTGTGCAGTAACAATTCGACGTATTGATTCTTATGGTGAGGAGGTTTTTTAGGTTTTGAGAGCTACAGCAAATAGGGCATTACCTCTCTATAGAAGAATGGAAGGGAGTCCCATTGAAACATCTCATTGGTAGTTGGTTTATTAGTGAGAAACAGCAAAAAAGCTTTGTTTTGTACACCATCTCTATACATCATCTCCAAACAGAAGTACAAAATTCTTGAGGCTTGATAAGACAGATGTGGAATTGATACTTGACTCTGGCTGCGATGTCTAGAATCAGGGCTCACCGCCTTAGAGTAAGGAATGTGCCATTTTAGTGTGGGATGAGAAGAAATTCCTTTATATAGGGGCTCGATAAATTTGAAAATTCTATGTCTATGAGGGCTGTGGAGATTAACCTACTGAGTATATTCAAAACAGTGTGGGAGAGTTTGAATATTAAGAGATATGAAGTTACTGTAGGCAAGTGGAGCTCGGGTAAATGATTAGCCATTGATGCACCATCAATAACTCACGCTGAGACTTAGGAAGTGAGATATCGGCTTTTATTGACTGGAAGAATAAACAGCACTACATCCTGGGGAAAATGAGGGAGAGCAGCAGCCCACAGTCGCCTTTATACAGGGGTCTGTGGGAGGAGCCACAGGAGCAGTCAGCAGGGGTCTGTGGGAGGAGCCACAGGAGCAGTCAGACAGGTATATCTAGTTCACCACAGCCATGTTCTTGTTAGATGCTGGTGCAGGCTTTAGATTCTTTCACTCTTATTAATCGGCCTTATATGAGTCATCCCCTATACTGTTCTAGGAAGGTTCATTTAAATGAACATGGTGCCTTACTCTTTGTTGCTCTAATCAGCGAAAGACATCAGCCCGTAATGAAAACAGGTAGACTACAGACATGGCACTGCAGGGCCAGGTGCAGACTGGAGCCCTGAATGGGTAGACTGAAGTCCCATTTGTGGAGGATGCCATGAGGAAAGGAGCCACCTACCATTAGTAAAAGAGACCTGACATTCCCACTGTAAAATAAATGCTGGCTGGAAGGTTCTACTCGCTGAGATGAAGTTGACGGGCACACCCACTCAGGATAACGTAAGAGGTCAGGCAGGAAGTAACCGGGTGTGAGAATCCCCAGTTGTTTAGCCAATACAAAGAAATTTGAAATGCATGGGCTGCACAACAGTGTAAATGGTTGGCAGCCATTTCCATGGAGTGAATTCCAAGTGTTCACCGTGTTCCAAGTGAAGAAATGTCTCCTCATCTTAGTTCTAAATGACAACTCCCTTTGAGCCTAGACTGTAAGATTCTTTAGCTGGGGGAAACGTTTTCCCTGCATCCACTTCTTTGAGCACTATAAATTTTGTTTGTATTTCAATGTATTCTCCTCTCAATCTTCCCAACTCTTGGGGAGAACATGTCAATACAATCTCTCCTTGTATGTCAAACACACCATCCCGGGGAAGGTTGAATGGGTTAGGACTTTATTCCCCAGAATGTAGAGGTTTGAGGGGAGATTTGAAAGAGGTATACAAAATTATGAGGGCTATACTTAGAAAGGGTAAATGCAAGCAGGCTTTTTCCACGGACATTGGGTGAGACTACAACTAGAGGTCATGGGTTAAGGGTGAAAGGAGAAATATTTAAGGGGAATAAGAGGGGGAACTTCTTCATTCAGGGTGGTGAAAGCGTGGAATGAGCTGCCAGCACAAGTGGGTGGAAACAGCATCAATTTCGACATTTAAGAGAAATTTGGTTAAATACATGGACAAGAGGGGTAAAGAGGGCTTTGGTCCGGGTGCAGGTTAATGCTTTGACACAGACTAGATGGACTGAAGTGCCTATTTCTGTGCTGCAGTGTCCTTTGGCTCTATAACCAGTCTGGTGAATATTGAGAGTATTCCCGTTATAACAAGGATATCTTTTTAAGTTTGAGAACCCAGAAGTACGCATAGTATTCTAGATGCAATCCTATCAAAGTCCTATATAATTGCATTAATATCTGAATCCTCTCATTGTAGAAGTCATGTGCCTTCCTCACTTGTCCTACATCTGCATATTTACTTGCAATGTGTGCAAAGACATTTAGGTCCCTCTGAACATTATCATCCTTGGTCCTTAATGTTTCTGTTTTTACTATGGGTTTCTTAAGGTTCTTATAGCCAGGGGTGATAGTGGGTATACCTCCGACCATCTATTAAATGCTCCAATGGCATGCATCTCAAATAGTCTCTGACAAACAAGCTCAGCTACCAAGCCAGGCAGAACCATTTCTGACAGAAGAAGGGGCAAAGGCGGGTTATTGGCACTTTAAAGAGAGTCACTTCAGGCTGAAGGGGCAAAGGCGGGTTATTGGCACTTTAAAGAGAGTCACTTCAGGCTGAAGGGGCAAAGGCGGGTTATTGACACTTTAAAGAGAGTCACTTCAGGCTGAAGGGGCAAAGGCGGGTTATTGGCACTTTAAAGAGAGTCACTTCAGGCTGAAGGGGCAAAGGCGGGTTATTGGCACTTTAAAGAGAGTCACTTCAGGCTGAAGGGGCAAAGGCGGGTTATTGGCACTTTAAAGAGAGTCACTTCAGGCTGAAGGGGCAAAGGCGGGTTATTGGCACTTTAAAGAGAGTCACTTCAGGCTGAAGGGGCAAAGGCGGGTTATTGACACTTTAAAGAGAGTCACTTCAGGCTGAAGGGGCAAAGGCGGGTTATTGGCACTTTAAAGAGAGTCACTTCAGGCTGAAGGGGCAAAGGCGGGTTATTGGCACTTTAAAGAGAGTCACTTCAGGCTGAAGGGGCAAAGGCGGGTTATTGGCACTTTAAAGAGAGTCACTTCAGGCTGAAGGGGCAAAGGCGGGTTATTGACACTTTAAAGAGAGTCACTTCAGGCTGAAGGGGCAAAGGTGGGTTATTGACACTTTAAAGAGAGTCACTTCAGGCTGAAGGGGCAAAGGCGGGTTATTGGCACTTTAAAGAGAGTCACTTCAGGCTGAAGGGGCAAAGGCGGGTTATTGGCACTTTAAAGAGAGTCACTTCAGGCTGAAGGGGCAAAGGTGGGTTATTGACACTTTAAAGAGAGTCACTTCAGGCTGAAGGGGCAAAGGCGGGTTATTGACACTTTAAAGAGAGTCACTTCAGGCTGAAGGGGCAAAGGTGGGTTATTGACACTTTAAAGAGAGTCACTTCAGGCTGAAGGGGCAAAGGCGGGTTATTGGCACTTTAAAGAGAGTCACTTCAGGCTGAAGGGGCAAAGGCGGGTTATTGACACTTTAAAGAGAGTCACTTCAGGCTGAAGGGGCAAAGGTGGGTTATTGACACTTTAAAGAGAGTCACTTCAGGCTGAAGGGGCAAAGGCGGGTTATTGACACTTTAAAGAGAGTCACTTCAGGCTGAAGGGGCAAAGGCGGGTTATTGGCACTTTAAAGAGAGTCACTTCAGGCTGAAGGGGCTCGTCAGCCATGGTTGGCTGAACTTTTAGGAGAAGGCAAACTCTGATCTCGAACCTCCGCTGCCTTGCGGCTATACCCACTTATGGGGAAGGCTTCGAGAGTAAATCCTGTGGAAACATCCAGAGCTGGAGACCCTAGGGCAGTCCTACACGGAGTTCAATGCTGACTGGCAACTCCTGCGACACCATTTGCTGCCAAACTGTATTGGTCTCCGCCTTTCCTTTTGATTCATCAGTCGCATGAAGAGGGGGAGCCTACTGCATGGACACCAGCTTGCTTTCCATATCATACTATCCTGACTTGCATATTACATAGACAGCTGGGATTTAACATCAATGGTTGACCCTGACCAACGAGGGCCTCAGGGTGTGTACTGTCTCATTATATCTTCCGTGCTGTCTTCCAGTAACTAACATGTTCATATCCCCTCGTTACTCTTTACCTTCTCCCCGCCCCGACCCTCTGCTGGGACATAAGGCTAATAGCTTTCTGTTGAGACTATTAATAGATTTGTTCTTTCCTTGCACTGCCTTGGTCTTCTCCCCCACCCCTCATGTATACATCTAAGGTCAAAGCTTAGTTGAACTCTGCAAATAAAATGAGCCCTATCCTTGCTGCCACTGGGCTTTCTGGGTTTTATGCAGGGTTCTATTGCATGGGCCTCAAAGAGAGCCACAACGTTGTCGTGGTTTGGAGGCTTGCGTGCCACATTGACCCGGAGAACTATGTTGGCTGGAATCAGAGCCCTGTGCTTTGACTCTTGGTAGGGTCAACCGCACCAAACAGTTCCAAGGGTAAAGGCCTCTCCAAGAGTGGTCCACCAGTCCTCCAGGTTGAGCGGTTCAGCTCAGGGCTAACAGCCCTGACTGGTAAAACAAAATTGTTATGGAAACAGCATTGAAGAATACTTCTACATCTGAGTGTGATGGTATTCCTGAGCCTCCACCCGGGACTTGTTTGACTGATAGTAGTGAAAGCCATGAGGAAGTTACTGTTGCGTTGAAGGAAGCCCTGAACACCACCAAGACCAAGACCAAAACTGGTTTTGATGGCCAAGGACAGATGATGGAGGACCTTCACTGCTGCCCTGAATGCCAGCGGCATAAGTCTAAATATATGGGGGCAGAGGAGTGGAGGTGAGAGTTCCTGGTCTGTGTCAAAGAAAGGAGAGATGGAGGAGATATGAGGACATGGGGTGGAGGGGAGCGTGGTATGTAGATGAAGAAGAGGGGAAGTAAAGGAAGGTATAGAATTGGACAGGCAGTGGAGTGGGCATAAAATTGAAGTTGGGGGGGAGGATGGGAGCTCAATGTAGGAATGGCAATAGGAGAGAGGACAGGGGAACAGGAGCTGGGATGATGGACAGAAGAAATTCTTCCTCATGTGACAGTCTGGAATCCTGAATCCATGTATGGTACCTGTATCCTCTGTCTGGTGAGAGTGTGCATGAAAAAGATTTTATGATTTGTAAAAAGGACCCCCTAATAATGTAGAAACAATACACACAGCTTCTCTGTTACATTTGTAATGTACAGCTGTAATGTGTTAGATGGCTTTAGCTGTGCAACCTACATTTTCTATTCTTGCAGTTCTACTGTTTTTGGTAGTATGGCTTCCTACTCAAACTGTCTTATACTTTCAAACATCAGTCAGGAGGCTGAGGCTAGATGCTCAGGAGCCCCAACGTGTTCATTTGAATTTGTTGATGATGTAAAGCTAGGTGCTAGTCCAGGCCCTGAGAAATGTGCAGAAAAGCTTTGAGGGTGGTGGAATTGACAGGTGAAGTAAATGGGCAAGGAAGAGCCTGCTGGTTTTTATTTATTTGTTTATTCATAGGGATACAGCACAGAATAGGCCCTTCCAGCCCATCGAGCCATGACATTCTGCAATCCACAGACTTAACCCTAGCCTAATCACAGGACACTCTACAATGATGAGTTAACCTACTGACCAGTATGTCTTTGGACTGTGGGAGGAAACCAAAGCACCTGGAGGTAGCACGGGGATAACGTACAAACTCCTTGCAGATAGCGGCAGGAATGGAACGCAGGTCACTGGTGCCGTAAAGCATTGTGCTAACTGTTACGCTACCATGCTGACCCATAATATGGAAAAATGTGAGATTGTGAACAAAAGAAAAAGTGGAAAAATTGAATAATTTTCAAATGGCAAAAGATAGATCTTGAGAGGGACCTGGTGATCATGTGTACAAATCACTGAAGACAAGTTAACTGAGCGACTAGGACGGCAATTAATATATTGACCTTTACTGGAAGTGGACTTGAAATAAATGTATGTGCTCCAATTTTGTAGATCTTCTGTGAGAGACATCTGGAATATTAATTCTAGGCCCTCCTCCTGAAGGAAGGATGCATTTATGATTGAATGACTCAGCCAAAGTTCATCAGATTCATTCCTGGGATGGCAATTTTGGCATATGAGCATAGACTAACCTGTAATCTTTTGAATATTAAAGAATATGAAGTGATCTTATAAAAGATACAAAATTGTTATGCATCTTAACATAGTAGTTGAGGACTTGATGTTCCTCCGGCTCAGTGAAAAGAAATTTCTTTACTCATACTGAATCTCGGAAATTTTCAACTGTGAAGGCTCAGTCAGAGTATATTCAAAGGTTTTTTTTATTATCAAAATATACAATTTTGAAATTTTTCTTCTCCGGATAGTCATGAAACCAAGAAAGAAAAAAATTACAGTATGATCATCAATCCCCAAATCCCCCCTCCCCACACAAAAAAATGAACAAAAACAGAACAAGCACATTGACCCCCAAATCCTCCCCACCTGCCACACAAAAAAAAAACCAAGGAAGATCAGCCAAAAACAAAGCATGCATAAAAACCAGTGTGTCAGCCGAAATAGCATACATAAAAACCATAAGACTAAAAAAAGGTCCACAGTCCTAGTCCACCTCTAAAGTGCAGAAATCCTGGACAACATTGTCCCTCTCCATAGAAGAGTGATCTCACCAGCAATAAAAAGGCAATCTCCCCGTAAAAGGCAGCTTCCCCTCTCTGTAGCACGGCGATCTGTTTAGCTATAAAAGCCAGTCTCCCCTCTCCATAGCAGAGCAATCTCACCAGCAATAAAGGCAGGTGGCCGGTGTTTCAATCACCCTCATAATTTTAAATAGTGAACAATGGAAACTTTAATCAGTGAAATGGAGTTAAACATTGGCTTGCAGCCTTCTCACCATGAGGTTCCTCTCTGCTTCCCAGAATCCTCTCAGAGACGGCAGAGCTCTGAAGCACCCAAACCATCTCCAAACAGCAAAACACAGGCTCCAACAGTTCCAGAATCATATTCAAGATGAAAAACAAATGTAAAAGATATAAGAGAAGTGAAACATATGGTTTCATGATCTATCTGGAAGACGTCAACCGAAGGAACGTTGTACGCAGGCGCTATCTTTACCGGAAGGTCAAGATGTTGGATCTTAAGGGAGCCAAAGGATAGCAGGTGAGTGCAGGAAAGTAAAGCTGAGATAAAAGAACGGATGTGGTCATATTGAATGGTACAACAAGTATGAGGGGCTGAGTGACTTGCATCTTCTACTTACTGTATTTTCTATGAAGTGATCTTCCAAGTACCATTCCAAGATGCACTGTAGTGCATAAGAAATAGGCAAACCCCATAAAGATTTTGCCTTTGTGCTGTACTGTGAGAGGTTCTATGCATTGGATTACGAACTGAACCAAAGCCCTTTCTCACTTCCTAACTAGAAATTTAAAGTTTCATGAAGCTGTTTTGATCAAGGACAAGGGAGCCCTCCCTGACTGATGGCTGAGCAATGCCCCTCTAGTGGTTGAATATCATGGCAATTACTCATTATCACGTTGTGGGATCTTGTGTACAGATTAGCTAGCTTGTTTGCCTCGATATTCAGCTGAGGCGAGGTTGCAAACTTTGATTATTGATCCAGGCTACATGCAGCAGGCCATGTGATTATCCTAAATGAAGTAATGGCACCATGTATGCCAGTCTTCCCCCATCTCCTCAGGCCAGCACAGTCCTGCTCAACACTTCCTTCTCACACAGAAAAATACAGTCAGCAAAATCTACCTTGCTGCTTAGTAACAACCCCAGAAATATCAAGATGTGATTTTATTGGCTGACCAAAAAGATGTATTTACGGTTGTGTAATGTTGCCACAAAGTTGGCTTTGATTTTGTTTATCGTGTTAAATGTGAAACAATACTCTTTTGGGATCTTAAATCAGCAGAGGTACACATATATATTTTTGAAATGTTCTGGTCTCAAATAGTCATCTCTGATGAAAGATTGGACAGATTCATGTCAGCGAAACATAGAAATATAGAAAACCTACAGCACAATACAGGCCCTTCGGCCCAAAATGCTGTACTTTAGAACATGTACTTTAGAAATTACCTAGAGTTACGCATAGCCCTCTATTTTTCTAAGCTCCATGTACCTATCCAGGAGTCTCCTCAGTATTAATCACCAAGCTTCTAACCTGGGCCTCTGTACCTCCTTCTGCAACTGAATCCTTGACTTGTTCATCGGGAAACCAGAGTTAACTCAGATTAGTGATAATATCTCCTCCGCACTGACAATCAACACAGGCGCAGCTCAAGGATGTGGCTCTAATGGCTTTTAATGATCTGTATATTATCTAGGGCTATAGAAGCTTGCTTGATTTTCAGAAGTAGACCACTTTAAAAATTATTTTTTTCCCATTTTAGTAAGTAATTAGAAAAATGCAGGGATCAAGGAACAGTAGGAAGCCATATGGTTAATTGAATACATAGAACATCAAACTGTACAGCACAGTACAGGCCCTACAGTCCATAACACTGAGCTGACCATATAACGTACTCCAAGATCAATCTAACTCTTCCCTCCCACACAGCCCTACATGTTTTTTCATCCATTATTAAATGCCCCTAATGTATCTGCCTCTACTACCAAGCCAGGGAAAAGTTCCATAAGCTAACCACTCTCTATGTAAAAAAAACTTTCCTCTGCCCGAAACATTTAGAATTTTTGAAACAGAGTGGCATTCAAACTTGTATAAAAAGGCCAAGAGTACACAAGGTATCAGGGTATGATTAAAATGTTATTGGGTTTAATACTGCGGAGTTGTACTCCACACATTAATATTCACAATGAAAATTATAAAACGTTTTCCTGCATTTGTAAGATGTGAAGATGTGCCCTGGTAGAACTTATAGGGAGAATTTTTTCCATGTTGCCTAATAAAGAAAATTCAAACACCCACAAAATATTGAAGGAACTCAGCAGGTCAGACAGCATCTATGGAAATGAATAAACAGTTGAGGTTTTGGGCTGAGATCCTTCTTCAGGACTGAGATGGAAGGGGGAAGAGGCCAGAATAAAAAGGTGGGGGGGGGGGGGAGAGCATAATTAGAAGGTGATAGGTGAAGCCAGATGGGTGGGAAAGATAAAGGGCTGGAGAAGAAGGAATGTGATAAGACAGGAGAGTGGACCAGAGGGGAAAGGGAGAAGGAGGGACCCGGGGAAGGTGATAGGAGGTGGAAGAGGTAAAAGGCCAGAGTTGGGAATAGAGGGAAAGGGGGAAATATTTTTAACATAAGGAGAAATCAATATTCATGCCATCAGGTTGAAGGGTAGCCAGACAGAGTATAAGATGTTGCTCCTCCACACTGAAGGTGCCCTCATCGTGGCACAAGAAAAGGCAGTGGACTGACATGTAAGAACGGGAACTGGAATTAGAAATAAAATTTTTAGCTGCCCGGAAGTTATTTTTTTTGGCAGACCGAGTGGAGGAAATTCATCTGTCTGTTTTGTCCGGGAATTTTGAAAAAAGTCAAGTTTTTGGGGGAGTGATGCTTTAACATTGGCTTCACTGGTGCATGCACTCTTGCAGGTGATGGTACTATTAAAACCTTCTGCTCCAATGAGGCAAGTGGAGAGAGAGCCTAGTACACTATGCATTCTGCAGGGTGGCTGAGGCGTTGCTGAGCAATGCTTACCGAAACCATTACTGGCAGGAAAGAAACAGGCAAGCCTTGGGTGCGAGGTACGAGCTCCTTGATCTTTACCATTAGAAACCATCTTTACCAACTCTAAGCCATCCCTTCAAATTGCCACCCACCATTAAATCAACCTAATATTTCTTCTACTATGCCAAAAAAACTCATAATTTTTCAAGTCTTAGCATTTCCTCATAGCTGGCACCATCCCAGTAAATCGGCACTCTACCCTTTTAGCTGCCTTTCATTCCTACTGTAACATGGCCAGGCCGTCACCTAACACTCAGGCATAGGCTTACATAGACTCATTATTTTCTACAATTTTTTAGCCTGTCCATTGAGTTGCTGGTTTAAATGCTTCCCTAGCCCAAAATCAGAGCATTCCCTTTTTTTTCTGTAGGCTTTTCCAAAGTATTACTGTAACTACTTTTGTTTACCGAGAAGGGCAAAATGCTTCACATTTGCTGATAATGAGCTTACTGAAATTTCCTCAGGTTTGCAGTTACCTCCTAGTTCATGGGAAAGTTTGAAGCCTCTGTTTTGAACCAAAATAGGCCCTAAAATCTTCAGATCACTCTTAAACTATCTATAATTCCTGCCATGTGTCCAGCCAATCAAGACTGTGATAGGGCGAGGTATCTTCACTCAGAAGTTATATTAGTGTAGACTTAGTGAATTCATGGGAAACAGAGCTTGACATATTTCATGATGTTAGTGGAGTCAAAGTTGAGTTTATTGTTACATACATGAGTACAGTACATGACAAACATACTTACAGCAGCATTGCAGGCTGTAGCATTGCATAAGCAGCATTCACAAGGAAAATATAAATTAATTATAAATTATACGTACTTCTTATTAATGAACATAAGTTAAAAAAATTCGAAGTGGTCATAGTGTTGCTGCACTATAGCGATTAGGTTTGTGCCAGTTGGTTCAAGAACTGAATGGTTAACGGGAAGTAGCTGCTGGTGTGGGACTTGGGTTTTGTACCTCCTGCCTGGTGGTAACAGAGAGAAGATGGCATGGCCTGGATGGCAGGGATCTTTAATGACAAAAGTTGCTTTCCTGAGGTGTCGCCTCGTGTAAATGTGGGGATGGTATTGAAACATGTCTGAGTTAGAAGACCAGTCTTGATGAATGGCAGAGCAGGGTCAGATGTACTACCCCTATTCCTAGTTCTTATGTTTTCAGTTCCATTTGCTGTCTTCCCCTATTCCTTTATCCTTATCTTTTCACGTATGTTCATGTACTGTATCTTGGCAAAGCCAGACTGATTGTCCATGTTCCCTGCTTTGCTATGTTATTTTTCCTAATTCCCAGAGCCACAGAGTTCCACAGCATGGGAACAGGCCCTTCTGTTCAACTCATCCCCAAGCGGTCTATGAAAGGTAGTCCCATTTGGCTGTGTTTGGTCCATTGCTCTCTAAATCTTTCCTGTACATGCACCTATCTTAGGATATGGGTGTTACTGGAAGTTCATCAGTTGGTGCCTCTCTCTAGTTACTCCTTGATACAAAATAAATTCTTTGGAGCACACTGAAACAACAGCCTGGGGCTGGAGTCATACACAGACCTCGCCAGCCTGATAGGTGCTGCTCAATACCAGTTAAACTTTAATGATAATCAAACAATTTAGTATTCACCATAATATTCCAGGTACCTTTAAACAGTTGTCAGAGTTCTCCAGCATCCACCATCAGGGACCCCCCCCCCCCACCACCCAAGTCATGCTCTATTCTTGCTGCTGCCATCAGGAGGGAAATACAGGAGCCTCAGGACTCACACCACTGGGTTCAAGAGCAGTTACTACCCCTCAACCATCAGGCTCTTGAACCAAAGAGAATAACTTCACTTGCCCCGTCTTTGAAATGGTCCCTCAATCAATGGAATCATTTTCAAGGAATCTTCATATCATGTCATCAATATTTATTATTATTGTTTTTTTCTTTTTGTATTCACACGATTTGTTGTCTTTTGCACACTGGTTGAATGCTCAAGTTGTTGTGGTCTTTCACTGATTCTATTATTAAGTATACCCACAAGAAAATGAATCTCAGGGTTGTGTGTGGTGACATATATATACTTCGACAATAAATTTACTTTGAACTTTTGAACTTGAACCATCATGAGGCTTTTTGAACATGTGCTGGCTGGATTACTTGTGCAAGCCTCCAAAACAAACATCAGCCCTGCGTCATAACAACTGCATTCATGCACTCAGCAGATTTGCATCTTATCCACAAGTCTTAATGAAAGGGAATACCTAACTTGCTTTACTTGGATCAAGCCCAAAATTGTATTAGGTAATGTGAACTTTGAATTGGCCCTTTGCATATTTTCTGCCTAATTTCCAAAATCTCCAGTTTGTGAAAATTGCTCTGTTCAATGGCATTGTGATTTAACAGATCATGAATTTAGATGTGTGACAGCTCACTCTGAAAGATCTAGCTTGTCTGTATGGTTGATTGGATCCTACGATAACACCAATTATGCTCAATGTTTCATTGCACTCTGCATCTGTCTGAGAAAGCATTTTGTCGTTTTAAGCCTTCAAAGTTAGAAACAGAAGTTTAAACTACTAGGGAGATTAATTAGGGTGAGGTGGTGCAGGGAGGGTTTAATTTAGCCACTCATAGTTTGGTAATAGCAAAAACCCTCATTGTACTGCATTTTGGTACTGCATTTTGAAGTGCACTTGAAGAAACCAAGACCTATAAGGCTAGAAGTTATATAGGTGGGATGAGAGTGGATGGCTGTTTTTATAACTACCATGGAAATGATGAGCTAAATCTCTGTTTCCTCTGCTGTAAATTTTCTGGGATTTGAGCATCAGTTTGGCAAGATTTTAGCATGAAAGAGAAGAAAGAAGTTGCATTCCTACACAATCTTTCACAACCACTTGATCTTCCAAAATCCTGGACAGCCAGTGATGTCATTTTGATGTGTTGTCACTGATGAAATACTGGAAAGAATATAGTTCCTGGCTGCTCGACCTCTTCATCTGACAAATTCTGTGATCCAAGGAATCCGTCTGGTGATCCTTCGCTGCACCCCCTCTTCCTCTAGGAAGGGAGAACAATGCCATTGGAGTATCACATGTCTGATCTTAGACTCTTGTAATGATTTTGTCTGCTTTCAAAATTGGTCGTTATTCCTTGACACTAACCTTCAATGCATCATGTTCGAGGACTTCCAGGTCCCTTTGAACACCAATAGTTTTCAGTCTATTTTACATATTCAAATTATTCTTACTGGTACTTTTTAAGTATATGAAATATATAAATTTGCACTTTTCCAAATTATATGTCTTAGCACATTTATTGGGTTGCCTGGATTCACCAAATCCTCTCTATATCTTGCTCACAACCCACACTGCCATCCACCTTGTATTATTAGCAACCTTGAACATATTATACGAGGGGTGATTTATAAATTTGTGGCCTAAGGTAGAAGGAGTCAGTTTTAGAAAACCTAGCGCATTTATTTTTCAACATAGTCCCCTCCTACATTTACACACTTAGTCCAGCGATCGTGGAGCATACGGATCTTGGACCTCCAGAAAGTGTCCAGATGGGTGATTGAAAAGTTTGTGGCCTAAGGTAGAAGGAGATGAGTTATACAGCTCTCGTTACATGCACATGCAGGTCAACTCTTTGAGTGATTATGCAGAAAGTTCAAAGTTAATAACATCTCCTTCTACCTTAGGCCACAAACTTATCAATCACCTGATGAGTTATTACATTTCCTGAACTATGAAGTTTTGTAATCATTGTTTTATCAATTGTTTGGGAAAAATTTAAATCATTTTCCTTTGATCCAAACTACCTTTAACTTCTTATTTGGTTTTGTTTATAAGCTACATAATAATCTTTTTTTTTACTGTTACACCTTTCAATGTAGTCGCTCAATTTATCATACTCTACCACATGCATTGTGCCTTCATAGTTTGCTTTATTCAGATTTAAGGCTATGATTCAGAAAAAAATCACTTTCAATATTAATATAAAATTATTTTATATTATGAGCACAGTTCCCCAAAGATCCCTTAAGTACCAGTTATTCAATGAACTATTTCTCATTTTTTAAGACAACATCTAAAATAACTAGTTCTGTCATTAGTTCCTCAATATGTTGATCTAGAAAACAATCTCTTATACATTCCATGAAGTTGTCCCCTGCACTACTACCGTTCAGTACTTTTCCCAGTCTATATGCAGAAAAAGTCCCCACTGAGCACTGTATTACCCCTGTGATGTGGATCTTTTATTCTCTGGCTCAAACATCACTGCATGGGATCTTTTGATGGTTTCTGCCTCTCGATATTTCCTAGCTCTAGGCAAAATGATTCCACTTCTTGATTTTCTGAGCTAAGATTCTTCCCCTCCTCTATCTTCATCCAATCTGCTAGTTAGAGCCACAAATAATTGCAAAAGATTTGTTAAAAATGATTTATTTTCCACAAGTCCTTGCGGGCTCTGCTTGGTCATTTTATTATTTTATTATTAACACTTGTTTTATGGTAGAACGTAAACATAGAAAAGAGAGGAGTACATTGCAGAAATGGACTCCGGCTAGCACGTCTACCAACCATTAAAGCAATCTAGCTGATCGTGTATGTCTACACATGATCTGTATTCCTCTATTCATTACCTGTTCATGTATATGTCCTAATGCCTCTAAAACAATCTGTTCTATCTTCCCCCTGGCATTGTGTTCCAGGCACATAACACTCTCTGAGTTAAGAAAAAAACTTGCCTCACAAATTTCCTTGTAACTTTTTTCCTTTCATTTTTTTCTCACTATGCCCTCTTGCATTTTCATCCTGGGATAACAGACTCTATTTACCCATCCATGACTCTCACTTTATAAACTGGTGTCAGGTCATCCCTCAGCCTCTGATGCTCCAGAGCTGTCCAGCCTCTCCTTATAATTAGCACTCTCCAATCCATGCAACATCCTGGTGAAGATTTTCATCACACTCTCCAAAACCTCCAGATCCTTTCCATAGTGCAGTGACCTAAAGTACACATGCAGCCCAACTAAAGCTTTAGACTAAAGCATTTATACTCAATGCTTCCACTGATGTAGACAAGCACGCCATACACTTTCTTTACCATTCAGAACTCCATTTCATGTCACAAACAAGAGAAAATCTGCAGATGCTGGTAATCCAAGCAACACACACAAAGTGCTGGAGGAGCTCAGCAGGCCAGGCAGCATCTATGGAAAAGTGTGAACAGTCAACGTTTCGGGCCAAGACCCTTCGACTGTTTACTCTTTTCCACAGATGCTGGCTGGCCTGCTGAGTTCCTCCAGCAATTTGTGTGTGTTGCTTCCATTTCATGTCACTTGCAAATATGCTAATCAGACTATTTACATTTTCATCCAGATCATACACATTTCACAAGCAACAGAAGTCACAGCACTGATGCTTGAGGAATATACTACTAGTCACAGTTTTCTAGGTCGAGAAACTCCCCTCTACCATTGCCCTTTTCTATGACCAAAGCAGATTTGCATCCAATCTATTATCTCATTATGGATCCCAGTGACTTCACCTCCAGGACTAGCCTATCATGACGGACAAGAGATTCCAGCAGTTTGATGTCAGGTTAGTTAGCCTTTCTTTGTTCCCTGTTTCATTTCTGGACTATACAGCATCTTTTCCTATCATGCCTTTCTCTTCTAAATGTTGCCTCTTGGGATCTTTCACAATATTTCTGGGTATTTCTGATATTCCATGATATTTCTGGGGTGGCGTGTCTCGATAGACCAGATGGGCCTACTCTGCACTGTACTGCTAAATAAATATTTAATTCTTGACCTTGGTAATGTTGAAACTGTATCTCTGTGATGGTCACTCACTTGTACCCATTTACTCTTATTTGTTCTATTAATGCATCTGACTTGCTGTCCAAATCTAGATAAAGAATCATAGACCATAAGACTATAACACATAGGAGCAGATTTAGGCTATTCGGCCCATCAAATCTCACTGCCATTTCATCATGACTGATTTAATAGCCCTCTCAACCACATTTTTCCTGCTTTCTCCCCATAACTTTTGACACCCTTACTAATCAAGAACCTATCAACCTCCGCTTTAAATATGTCCAATGACTTAGTCTCCACAGCTGTCTGTAACAATGTATTCCACAGATTCACCACTCTCTGGCTAAAGAAATTCCTCCTCATCTCTGTTATGAACAGACATCCTTTTATTTTGAGGCTGTGCTGGCTGGTCCTAGAATTACCCACTATCGGAAACGTCCTCTCCACCGTCACTCTATCCAGGCCTTTCAATATTCAGTAGGTTTCAATGAGATCTCCCCTCATTCTTATAAGCTCTAGTGAGTACAGGCCCAGAGCCAACAAATGCTCCTCATATGTTAACCCTTCCGTTCCCGGGATCATTCGTGTGAGCTGGACCCTTTCCAACGCCAGCATATCCTTTCCTAGACAAAGGACCCAAAATGCTAACAGTATTCCATTTGGCCTGGCCAATGCCTTACAAAGCCTCAGAATTACATCCTTGTTTTATATTCAAGGCCTCTCGAAATGAATGCTAACATTGCATTGTCCTTCCTTAATTTATCAACTCAACCTGTAAGTTAACCTTTAAGAGAATCCTGCATGATGATGCCCAAGTCTCTATGCACCTGATTTCTTAATTAGCTCCCTGTTTAGAAAATAGTCTACATCTTTATTGCTTCTACAAAGTGCATGACCATCCACTTCTCTACATCGTATTCCATCTGCCACTTCTGTGCCCATTTTCCTAATCTATGTCCTTCCATGAACTCCCTGCTTCCACAACACTACTTGCCCCTCCATCTACATTCGTATCGTTACAAAGCCATCAGTTCTTTCAACTTAATCATTGACATGTAATGTGAAAAGAAACTGTCCCAGCACTGACCCCTGTGGAATACCACTGGCATTCTTTAATTTTCTTTAAAGGCCCCCTTTAATTTTGACTCTTTGCCTCCTGCCAGTTAGCTCATCTTCTACCCATGCTGGTATTTTTCCTGTAGTATCATGGTTTCTTATCTTGTTTAGCAACCCTATTTATAACACCTTGTTAAAGATCTTCTGAAAATCCAAATGGACAACATCCACTGACTGTCCTTTTTCTCTTCTACCTGTTATTTCCTCAAAGATTTCCAACAGATTTGTCAGCTAATATTTCCCCTTAAGGACACCATGCTGACTTTCCTCTTTTTATCAAGAGCCTCTAAGCACCCCAGAACCTCATTCTTTATAATAGATCCCAACATCTTCTCAACCACTGAAGTCAGGCTAACTGACCTATAATTTATAGTCTTTTGGTTGCTTCCCTTCAGAGTGGAATGACATTTGCAATTATCCAGTCCACTGGAACCATTCCAGAATTGAGTGACTCTTGAAAGATTACTATTAATGTTTCCACAATCTCTTCAGCCATGTCCTTCAGAACCCTGGGCTGTTGTTCATCTCTTCCAGGTGACTGCAGACCTTTGAGCTTCCAAAGCACCTTTTTCTTAGTAATGGCAACTACAATTGCTTCTGCTTCCTGACACTCTTGAATTTCTGGCCTACTGCTGGTGCCTTCCACAGTGAAGACTGATGCAAGATACTTACCTTGTCCACCATTTATTTATACCCAATTACTACTTCTCCAGTGTGATTTCCAGAAGTCTGATATCCACTCGCGCCTGTCTTTTACTTTTTATATATCTGAAAGAAAACTTATGGTATCCTCATTTATATTATTAGCTAGTTTACCTTCATATTCCATATTTTCTCTCATTATTTTTGTTTTTAGTTGCCTTCTGTTGATTTTTAAAACTTCCCAATCCTCTAGCTTCCCACTAATTTTTGCTGTATCATATGCCCTCTATTTTACATTTATGCTGTCTTTGACTTCCTTTGTCAGCCTCAGTTGCCTCATCCTCCCTTTATCTTCAGGATGAATCTATCCCTTCCAAATTGCTCCCAGAAGCTTCAGCCATTGATAGTCTGCCATCATCTCTGCTACAATTCCTTCCAATCAACACTGGCCAGCTCCTTTCTCATGCCTCTTTTGTTCCCTTTATTTCACTATAATACTGATGAATCTGATTTTGCCTGGTTTGATGTAGGCTAATTAACATATTCACATTGTCTTACATTTAGCTGATGTAGACCAGAACATCTCAAGTGTTTCTCTTTGTAAACCATATCACTTGAGCAACCTGTCGTGTGCTGTGGGCCAGAATCCTAAGCACAAATAGACAGTGCTGTTTGTTTGCAAAGCTGTTCTTTTAACTTCAGACTGATTATTACTGGCATCTTTCATTAAGAAGTAATGACTGGTTCTTGTTTACAATGGTGGTGGCATCCGTCGGTCTCGAGAGTTTCCAGGGTGCAGGCCTGGGCAGGGTTGTATGGGAGACCGGCAGTTCCCCAAGCTGCAGGCCTTCCCCTCTCCACGCCACTGATGTTGTCCAAGAGAAGGGCACTAGGACCCATGCAGCTTGGCACCGGTGACATCGCAGAGCAATGTGTTGTTAAGTGCCTTGCTCAAGGACACAAACACGCTGCCTCAGCTGAGGCTCGAACCAGTGACCTTCAGGTTACTAGTCTGATGCCTTATCCACTAGGCCATGCGCCAACACATTGTTTACAATAGGAAGCTGAATAAGGAATATCGGCTTGAAGTTTAACTTTGTCACAAACAACTCTGACTCTTTGGAAAGCTCATCTTGCTGGGCTAGAAAGCTGAGGTTAGGAATAAACCTCTCAGGCCCTGGAAAGTGAATATCCATCACAACTGCAGAGTGAATTCTATCATATTATGATCACCTGTTCCTAAAGCTTCTTTTACCTTACGCTTCTTAATTAAATCCTGTACATTACACAACACCCAATCCAGAATTGCCTTTCCCCTATTGGGCTCAACCACAAGCTGCTTTATAAAAAGCCATCGTGTAGGCATTCTATAAATTCACTCTCTTGGGTCCAACACCAACCTGATGCCCAATCTACCTTTATATTGAAATCCTCTATCACTATTGTAACATTGCCCTTTTTACACGTTTTTTAAAAATCTCCCATTATAATTGGTATCCTGCATCCCAGCTACTGCTCAGAGGCCTGTATGCCCCATCAGTCTTTTTACCCTTGAAGTTTCTTAACTTTACATGCAATCATAGAATGATTCTACATCTTCTGATCCTATGTTGTCTCTTTCTAAGGATTTGATCTAATTTTTACCAACATTGCCTCCCCAGCACCTCTGCCTATCTGCCTGTCTTTTGATACAATGTGTGTCCTTCGATGTTAAGACACCAACTGTGATCTTTCAGCCATGACTCAATGATGCACACCTGCCAATTTCTAACTGTGCTACAAGATCATCTACCTTACTTCATCTATAGTGCGCATTCAAATGGAACACCTTCAGTCCTGTATTCATTACCCTTTTCCATTTCTGTCTGCACATGACTGGAAGTTAAATTCTTATCCCTCTCTAATATAATCCACTGGCCATTTTTCTTCTGGCTCTGATGAAAGATAAATGATTATGTACAGATGAGTACCAGCAATATAATATGGTGCCTCAACTTGGAGTATAATTATTTGGAGCAATATCTGGAAGCAAGATCTATTGATCCAGAGATGTGTTTGATTCCCACCATGGCAACTGAAGAATTTAAATCAAAGCAAATAAATCTGGAAATAAAATGTAGTGTTACTTAATGATGACCGCTAAACTATCAGAATGGTGTTAGGGAGTCAGGGAGAAATACAGCACATAAATATGCTCTACGCCTAACTTGTTGATGCCTACCAAGATGCCCATCCAAGCTGGTCCCATTTGTCTGCATTTGCCCCACATTCCTGTAAACCTTTTCAATTCATGTACCTGTCTAGATGTTTTGTAAAAAAAGTATGTTGTGGGCAAGGCAAGTCTCCATGCTCAACTTGTCCATGCCTACCAAGGTCTTGATTCAAGCTAGTCCCGTTTGCCTGATTTGGCCCATGTTCCTCAATTCATATACCTGTCTAAATGTCTTGTAGAGTGTGTTTTGTGGGCAAGACCAGCATTTATTACCTGTCTCTCATTGCCCTTGAGAAATAGAAATGAATTGTTACCTTGAAGTGCTATAAAATTCTAGCGAGAGTGCTCTCACAATGCCATTCAGGAAGGAGTTTCAGAATCTTGCCCACTAGCAAAAACAGAAAAATAACTATAATTCCAGATCAGGATAACACATGTCTTAGAGGAAAATCTGAAGCATATGGTTCAACATAAAAAACATACCTTCTTGTTGGTAGAGGTAGAATCAAATGGAGAATCTTCTGACTTGTGCTTTGCAGGTGGTGGAAAGACTCGGGAATGTCAGAGGTTGAATCACTCGCTGCAGAAAACCCAGCCTTTGACTTGATCTTGAAGCCACAGTATTATTGACAGGTCCAGTTGAGTAACTGGCAATAGTGACCCTCCAGGATATTGATGTTTGTGAACAATGTTAATTTTGTTAAATGTCAAGGGTAGGCTATTAGATTTTCTCTTGTTGGAGGTAGTCACTGAATGTCATTTGTGGGTAGTGCAAATTTTACTTGATACTTTTGTCTTGGTTGTGGTGTGAACTGAAAGACATGGGTTGAAAGAGATCTTGGGGATAGAGTCATACCACACATAAACAGGTCCTTCAACCCACTGTGTCCATGTTGACCATCAAATACTAATCTATACTGACCCCATTTTGTAGCGTTTAGTCCATTGCCTTAGTGATGTATGGTCGGCATCATTACCTGTAGACTTGTGAATGCAAAGGAACATTGATACTAATTCATTCATTAATATGCTTCAGGGAAAGAAATTGACCATCCACATCTGATCTACTGTAAGGGGTGGCATGGTAGTGTAGTGGTTAGCATAACACTTTACAGTACAGGCGACCCAAGTTCAATTCCCACTGCTGCCAGTAAGGAGGTTGTACATTCGCCCTGTGACCATGAGGGTTTCCTCTGGGTGCTACAGTTTCCTCCTACAGTGCAAAGATGTACCAGTTGGTAGGTTAATTGGTCATTGTAAATTGTCCTGTCATTAGGATAGGATTAAATTGAGGGATTTCTGGGAGGCAGGAAGGGCCTACTCTGTGCTGTATCTCCAACCAATCAATCATTCAATAAATATTTTTTGCTGCAAAGCAGGGAAATTGACTCTTTGTAGCCACCTGAGATACCTAGCAAGCTATTTAGCTCAGAGGCACTGTCTAAGAATGGGCAATAACTACTTACCCAAACCAATGACACCCCATATCTTGCAAAAAGAATGAAAGAAAAAATGAGAATACAGTGTGTTAGATCCAGTTGTGGAGATGTTGAAGCAAGTTTATGAAAGGAGCAGGATCTTCAGAAGTTTCGGTGTTGTGGCACTATTGTGTAGAAATGCAGGCATCCTGATAAATATTGGCAAAAAGCAGATGTTCTGGTCAATACAATTTTACTCTCTGCAACTCAACCATGACAGTACTTCAAAAGTATTCTGTATCTTTAATTATTTTGGGATGGCCTCTGTCTCTGTGAAATATGTCACGGAAATGCAAGTTCTTTTTTTCCTTTACTGTAATTAATTTATAATTTCTTCTTGCAGAACACAGAAACCTTTTTGAAAGCTGGGTCATCAGTTCTGTTGAATAACCTTCATGGGTCACTGAACAGTTAACTTGGAGGAGTCAGCCGATAATTTTGTTAGACAGCAGGGCTGTCAGGTTAACACAGCTCACTCCGGGTCCTAGTAATGAACTTGAATGGAGTCCATTAATAGGAACTGATGTGTCCTGGAGCCAGCCATTAACGGAGCAGTCAGGGTGTTCCACAGAACGGGGCTCACCACACCACTCACATTTCTCAGCTTGGCTCAACATTATATTGCTGCATTCGCTAACAAGCACCTTCTTTTACCCAGATAAAAGGATGTAAATTCTGTTATCAGAGGGCACAGGGGAGTTAGTTAATTATTAATTGGAAAAGTAGAATCTGAACAAGAATTTACTTTAAAGAGGAATTGTAATGAGCTAAAATATCAAATTTTATTAAACACCAGCTGCTATACCACATTACTCAGGTTATTATGTCAGTCATGATGTTTGCATTTATTTCCATACAATTGAGTTTTATAACATTCCTTGTAAATGAAATATCATCTACCTTAATTATGTAATTATACCACAAATAATGTGATTGGGGTTAAATTATATAGTTTAACTGTACCTGACTGGAAGCCCGAGGAGTTTATTCATCATGTACACTGGGAAAGCACTCTTTTTTTAAATTTAATTAAATTTACCAATAACAATATACACACTGAAGTAAATATGTGCACCAAAATTACATTTAACGTTTTTCTCTTTAAGTATATACAAACTAATGCACAATGTGTAAACATAGTTTAGTGTGGCAAACATTATTCCTTTGTTAAAGAAAGGTAAGAGGGATAATCCTGGGAAATATAGACCAGTGGGTCTTACATCAGTGGTGGGCAAGCTACTGGAGAGGATTATAAACATTTGGAGATGTATAGTCTGATTGGAAATAATCAGTAAGGGGCAGTTCATGCCTCATGAGCCTGACAAGTGACAAAACAAATTGATGAAGGTAGAGCAGTGGATGTGGTGTATATGGATTTTGGTAAGGCATTCAACAAGGTTTCCCATGGTAGGCTCATTCAATAAGTTCTGAGGCTATGAATCCAGGGATTTCAGGATACCTAATGGTCTCCCTGATGACTACTTCTGCAAGAAGTTCACCCCATTTCAGCCCCAGACTGACAAGGTCAAAGAACTGGAGCTGGGGCTGATGTGCTCAAGATCATGTATGGTAGGTCATATCTAACCAATCTTATAGACTTTTTCGAGGAAGCTACCAGGGAAGTTGATGAAGGCAAGGCAGTGGATGTTGTCTATACGGACTTTAGCAAAGCATTTGACAAGGTCCTGCATGGGAGGTTCGTCAAGAAGTTTCAGTCGCTTGGCATTCAATAGGAGGTAGTAGATTGGATTAGATATTGGCTGTGCGGGAGAAGCCAGAGAGTGGCAGTAGATCACTATCTTTCTGACTGGAGGCCTGTGACCAGTGGAGTGCTGCGGTGATCAGTGCTGTTTGTTGTTTGTCAATGATCTGGATGATAATGTGGTTAACTGGGTCAGCAAATTTGTGGATGACTCCAAGATTGGGGGTGTAGTGGACAGTGAGGAAGGCTATAATGGCTTGCAGCAGTTTCTGGACAAGCTTGGAAAATGGGCTGAAAAATAGCAGATGGAATCTAATGCAGACAAGTGTGGGGTGTTGCACTTTGTTGCCAGGGTAGTTCTTACACTGTGAGCAGTAGGGCACTGAGGCATGTAATAGAACAAAGGGATCCGGGAATACAGATCTATAATTCATTGAAAGTGGCAGCAAAGGTGGATGGAATTGTAAAGAAAGCTTTTGAAACATTGGCCTTTGTAAATCAAAATATTGAGTACAGGAGATAGGATGTTATGCTGAAGTTGTACAAGACTGGGTGAGGACTGATTTGGAGTATTGTGTGTTGTTTTGCTGATCTACCTACAGGAAAGATGTAAATAAGATTTAAAGATTATGGAGAAAAATTACAAGGATGTTGCCTGGATTGGAGGACCCAGGTTATGAGGAAAGATTGAATAGGCTTGGACTTTATTCTTTGGAATGTCGAAGATTGAAGGGTGATTTGATAGAGTGAATACAAAATTATGAGGGGTACAGATAGAATAAGTGCAAGCAGGCTTTTTCCACTGAGATTGGGTGAGACTGCAAATAGAGGTCATGGGCTAAGGGTGAAAGGTGAAATGTTTAAGAGGAAAATGAGGGGAAACTTCTTCACTCAGAGGGTCATGAGAGTGTGGAATGTGCTATCAGCACAAGTGGTGCAGGTGAGATCATTTTCAACACTGAAGGGAAGTTTGGATAGGCACATAGATGGTAGGGGTATGGAGGGCTGTGGTCCTGGTGCAGGTCAATGGGACTAAGCAGCTTAAATGATTTTGCATGGACTAGATGGGCCAAAGGGCCTGTTTCTGTGCTGTACTTTTCTATGACTCTATGATTCTATAAGAAAGGGCAAGGATGGCAAGATAAGAGAAACTTGGATGTCCAGAACATATTTAAAGTTTAGGAAGCTAGTATCAGACAGAGTATAAGCCCTTGAGAATTATATAAAAAAAACCAGAAAATAACTCAAGAAAAACCAGGAGGGGTCATGAAATATCCTTGGCAAGTAGAATGAAGGAGAATCCCAAGGTATTCAGTACCTAGAGCAAGAGCAAGACGATAACTGGGGAGAGGGTAGGGTCAAACAAGGATAAAGGGGTAATATTTTTATTAGTTACATTAGTGTTTACCAAAAAGAATGTGGAGAATTGGGAGATCAGTGCTGAGCGTTTTGATATGCCAGGGCACTTCAAGGTGAAGGAGGAGGTATTGTTGGGTCTCTTAACGAGCATTAAGCTGGATAAGTCTTCAGACCTGATGGGATATACCTCAGATTATTGAGAGAGGCAAGATAAGAGATTGCTGGAGCCTTGACCTGTATCTTTGTGTCCTCCCTAGCCTGAGGTGAGGTCCTGGAGGACTGGCAAGTTACTAATGTTGTTCCATTATTCAAGAAATGTACCACAAATAATCCTGAAAACTATAGACCAGTCAGTCTCATGTCAGTGGTAGGGAAGCTACTGGAGAGAATTCTCAGGGATAGTATTTATGAGCGTTTGGAGAACTATGGCCTAGCTAGGGAGAGCCAGCATGGCTTTGTGTGGACAAATTCGAGTTTTACTAAGTTGATTAAGTTTTTTGATGAGGTGTCAAAGGTGAATGATGAAGGTAGAACTGTGGATGTTGTTTGCATGATTTTAGTAGGGTGTTTAATAAGATGCCTCATGGGAGGCTCATCCAGAAGATTAAGATGCATGGAATCAATGGCCATTTGGATTCAGAACAGGCTTGCCCATAGAAGACAGAACGTAATGGTTGAAGGTGTAGAGTATTTAATATTTCAGTTACAATCACGTAACTTTGTCAATATATTGTTTGATTAAGCATTATCTGTTTATTTACATAATTCATTACAATTTGTATGTAAGGAGTACATGAATGGTAAACATCATTACGCCATCACGCCATATTTGAGTACCTCACTAAAGAAAAGCTAAGTAGACACATTTCCCTGATCTCCTCTGTTTTCCTTTCAATTAATATCTGGATTTATAAATCGTAATGGTAGAGATAAGGTAGTTTAAATTGAATTTGCAATGACTACCTACCTGTTGAAGTGCAGCGAGACGTTTGAGTTAAAAAGAAGTGCAGCACATGTTTCTTTGGAAGGGGAAAGAGATGTTTAACTAAAATAGAAGGCAAAAAATGGATGACATTCACAGGTTCATAAACAATGAGTACTGGGTAATAATAATAATTTTAAAAAAAGCAGAAATGGCTGGCTACATCAGAAAGATAGAAGCATTCGATTGCACAACAGATAACTGGATGAAGTATACTGAACAAATTGAGCAGTATTTTGAAGCAAATGAAATAGCCAAAGAAAAGCAAGTGCCAGTGTTACTGTGTCTAATCAGTGGAAAAGTACACTGTTTGCTTAGAAGATTGACTGCTCCAACCAAACGAGCCAAAATGAACTTTTTAGCTAAAGTGTGGTGAATCTGTGGAATTTGTGGCCATAGATGGCTATGTAGGCCAAGTCATTGGGTATTTTTAAAGTGGAGGCTGATAGGTTCTTGATTAGTAAAGGGCATCAAAGGTTATGGAGAGAAGGCAAGAGAATGGGGTTGAGAGGGATAACAAGAGCATGGCATTAATGTGCCAAATAGTCTCATTCTGCTCTTATGTCTTATGGTCTTATAGTTATCTTATTTCTGGGATTCAAACTTTTCTGTTGTAGCTCACACAGAAAAAACTTTTCTGTTGTAGCTCACACCTGGACTGCTAATTTGTTCATTTCCTGCCTCCCTTTCCCAGGCGCAACCTGACCTAAAGAGTTTTCTTGGCATACACTGTCCTAGTTTTAGATTAGTAGTAGTGTTGTGTAGTTAATATGACAGTAATATTGTAAATATATTGCTTGATTAAGCATGCTTGTGCATTTAAATAATTCACTATGGGTTATATGTAAAAATACATAAATTGCATAGGTCATGATGATACCACATGATATGTGCACGCCTCACTTAAAGAACAAGTTGAAGACTTGCATCTCTCGGCTCTCTTCTTAACCTTCTGCAGTCCTTTATTCCATTATCTTGGCTGGCTCCTTATGCCCTCTTTATTTAAAAGGCTGTTGTTTGTATCTTATTCATCCATCAACCCTTTCCTCAGTCATATAGATTGAGAGCTTCAGTTTAAAAATTCTTCTCATTGCATTCAAATTCTTCCCTGGTTTAGTTCCTCAATGCTTCATGGATGGCCCTCTTATCTCGGTCATCTCCTTTGGCCCTATGAGCTCTTGCCTTTTGAATTAACCTTTGAATTAGTTCAGTGTTCTGGAGCTGCAAAACAGAACAAGTGCCTGCAATGGTCCACCAGTCAAATGGATTGGAACGTCATCCCCGGCTGACACTACTGTTCCAGTTAGTACCATCCATTTAGTTCTGTTTCTGCCTGATTAAAGAAGTTCTAATTAACTTATTTCTGGTCACAAATAAACCTTGCTTGAGCACATCTGTGTACTTTAATCCCTGATCTCAAAGTCATCCCAAATGGCTGAACTGATTTGTTGCCTTTATGGAGAGACACTAATTATCTGATAACTGTACCACACTGCCTCATGATTTGCTACTGTCTAATTAATCGGAGCCAGATGCTCTTTAAAATCGGACCTATATCAGATTATTTAGAATCAATTACAGCCAGTAGTTAATTGGGTGTTTCCTTGGAAAATATAATTTAGATTTATTGAGTGCTTTTCCTGTTCAACAGATAACAACATTAAATGAATGAACAGCTACTAGTGATAACTTCAATGTCTTCTTTTGTTATTCAGCCATGGTAATGATACCATGTAGTATGAAAAGGGATCATTGTCCAGATGTCATGAAGCTTGCAGCAGAAGGAAATGTAGTTAGTGCTTCATTCAAGATCTATTCTGCCTTGTCAATTGTGAAGGTGTTGACTCTTTGTACATGTTTACCAGCACAATACCATCCACACCATGTCCAAACATACGGTATGCCACCTATTATTCACCTGTTACCTTAACAACAAATATGGAGCAGGACCTATAGTTCAGGGGATGGGAAATGTAACCACACTATTTATATATAGGGAGAGGAATGACAGCGAATTGCAGACTAGGTCACCTCATGTCTTTTAAATGTTATAACAGAACCCATGGAATGCATTAACAGGACTGAACAAAGTCAACATGAGTTTATGAAAGGAAAATAATATTTAATAAATTTGCTTAAGTTTTGTGACTCGATAAGGGAGAACAATTGGATGTGGTGTATTTGAACTTCGAGTAAATTCTTAAGGTTTCACTTAGAAGTATAGTGTGCAAGTTTAAAGCATATGGATTGGGAGATGATGCACTGGCGTGGTTGACAGAAAAGAAACAGAGTCTGAGAATCACAGAAAAGTACAGCACAGAAACTGGCCCTCCAAGCCATCTAGTCCATGCCGAACCATCTAAACCGCCCGGTCCCATCGACAAGCATCTGGAATATAGGCCTCCATGCTGTTCCCATACATGTACCTATCCAAACTTCTCTTAATCATTGAAATCAAAATCGCACTCATCCCGTGCTGGCAGCTCGATCCAAACTCTCACACCCTCTGAGTGAAGAAGTTTCCCCTAGTGGTCTCATTAAACATTTCACTTTTTACCCTTAACCTATGACTTCTTGATGTACCCTTAGCCAACTTCAGAGGAAAATGCCAGCTTGCATTTATCCTTTCTGCAGTACACCGCTTATAACTTTGTATATCTCTATCAAATCTCCCCTCAATCTTCTATGTTCTAGGAAATAAATTTTTAACCTATTCAATCTTTCCTTATAACTCAGGCCCTTCAGTCTCGGCAACATCCTTGTACTCTTCCAGTCTTATTTACATCTTTCTTGTAGGTAGGTGACCAAAACTGCACACAATACTCCAAATTAGGCTTCACTAATATATTATAAAACTTCAACGTAACTCCTGTACCCTTAGTACAATTACCTCGTTATGGCTTTGCACTTTATCGTCTGCTGCGCTGCAGTTTCTCTGTACTGTAATACTTACTCTGTAATCTGTTACTGCTTTTCTCTTGTAATGTAGTTGCATTTTGAAATGATCTGTGTGTATTGCTAAGTTTTTCTCAGAACATGTGCCAATAAAACCAATTTACCTCTCTCTCGTTCTGTCCTTCCTCCTACTGTACTCTTTCCTGCTTTCACCCCTCCCCCAGTCTGCTCTCCTTCTCTCCTCTCTTCACCACCTTTCCCTCTCCCTCCCCCTCTCCTGTGATTAAAGTCAGGGACGCAGATGAGAGGAACAAAATTGAGGTCACGGTTATCCAAGAGCTGTGCAAGGTCACAAAGGATCAGAAAAGAAGGATGGGAATTATAAGACTGCAGTCTGCCTGGCTGGACTGACAACCGAGGTAGACAGGGAGAAGTTAGGGTAAAGAGTTTGAATGACAAATAAAGACTTGGTTTCTGAATTAGCACACAATGCTTTTGAAAAAGAAGTCTTCTCATTTGTTCTTTCACAGCCATGGTTAAACTGATAATGTGTACAGCATGTAAAATTCAATGAAATGCCTCTTAAATCACACTGAACTTTGCAGGCATAAATTGGTTTACGTTTGTACATTTCCAATATAGCTAAATAGAAGGAGACTGAGGCCAGAGTGAGGTGATTTACCTTCATTTGCAGTGATGCGGGCAATTCATTTGAGTAAATAATCTTTCTCTTTGATATTTTTAAAGTACTGTGTAAGAATATTTACTCTGCCATCATATCAAATTTTTTTGAACACGGTGAACTATTTTCTCAAGTGGATTATTGATTGCCTTTGAATATGTTAGCTCTTGGGCAGTGCTGACAACCCTACGATGTCCAGATAAAACCAAACCTTGATAAACAAATGCTCTGTCTCTTTTCTTTCCCATGTCAGATCTCTTGAGGTTCAGTCTGCTTCCCGTGATGCTTGGATTGGCTGTGGGTGTCCCAGATGCTCAGATGGTAATTCCTGTTAACGTCCACGTGGCGTAATTGCAGTGGCACAGGGTGAAGTGTACCAGACCTCAGACTGCATGGCAGCAGTTTGTATACCTCTACCTCTGTCTCCTCTCTCTTATCCCATTCTCTCCTATTTCATTCAGGCATCTCCCCCACTCTGTTTTCCCTCACTGCTGCCATCTGTCTCCTGCTCCACTCTCTCAGCCCACTCATGTTCCTCTCCTGCTCTCACGGCCTTTTCCAATTCCTTACTTTCTCCTGCTTTCACATCTCTGCCCTGACTGCTATCCTTTGCTCTTACTTTCTTAACCACCTCTCTACCATCCCTCTCTCTTTTTGATTTCCCACTCTCCTCTCACTCATTCACACAAACTTTCATCCTCTCACTCTTCCTCTCTCTCACACACTTCTTATGCCCTCTGTATTAATTTATTTGCTTTTCCACACATCTCTCTGCCCTCCTCACCACTCTCGTCCCATTGACCATTTTTCAACCTTACATTCCTCCTTCCCTTCCACCTCAGTTTTCTAATCCTCTAACTCTAACTCTTGTCCTCCCCTCTCATCACACTTCTTGTCTTGCAGATTTCCTTTTCTTTCTTTCCTTCATACACACACTCTCTGGCCTATTTTTCCCCTCTTTCTCCTTCTCCCTCCCTCCCTCCTTCTCCCCTCTCCTTCTCCCCTATCTCTCTTCCCTATCCCTCTCCCCCCAGCCCTCTCCACTATCCCTCTCCCTCTATCCCCTCCCTTTATCCCTCTCCCTCTCTCTCTATCCCTCTCCCTCTCTCTATTCCTCCCTTTCTCTATCCCTCCCTGTCTCTCTATCCCCCTCTCCCCTCTCTTCCTCACTCCCCCTCCCCTTTCTCTATCCCTCTCCCCTCTCTCCTTTTCTCAAATATCACTCTTTCCTCACCTTGCACTCACTCTCACTGTATTTCCTTTCCCCTCTTGTCTTCCACTCCTGCCTCCTTTACCTTCCCCTCCTGTCTCCCACTCTTGCCTTCCTTTACCTTACCCCTCCTGTCTCCCACTCTTGCCTTCCTTTACCTTACCCCTCCTGTCTCCCACTCCTCCTTTCCTTTACCCCTCTTGACTCTCACTCATCTTGTAACTTTATAGAAATACATCATCTATGGTAACTCTATAGAAATACATAATCCATGGTGGGAATGGCAACCAGGGGAGACTGGCCAGAATCAGAATTAGGTTTATAATTTAGTTATAGAACATTACAGCGCAGAATAGGCCCTTTGCCTTTACCTTACCCTCTTGGCTGTACCAAACCATTAATTTGCCTAATCTCACCAACCTGCTCACAGTTACACAGCTGACCACAGCTCTCCATACCCCTACCATCCACGTACCTATCCAAATTCTTTTAAATGTTGAAATTGAACATGCTACCCCCACTTGCAATGGCAACTCTAACAACACTCTGAGTGAAGAAGTCCTCACCATGTCTCCTCAAACATCTCACCTTTCACACTTTACTCTAGTTGTAGTTTCACCCAACTTCAGTAGAAAAAGACTGCCTACATTTACCCTATCTATATCCCTCATAATTTTGTAAACCTCCCACTCCTTTTTTTGACAAAGGCCAATGGGCCAGAAGCTTTCTTTATGACCATATCTATCTGTGACACCACTTTCAAAGAATTATAGATCTGTATTCCCTGCTCCCTCTGGTCTACCACACTCCTCAGTGCCCTGCTGCTCAGTGTAAAACCTACCCTGGTTGGTCCTCCCAAAATGCAACACCTCACACTTGTCTGCATTAAATTCCATCTGCCATTTTTCAGCCCACTTTCCAGATGGCCCAGATCCTGTTGCAAGTTGTGATAGTCTTTGTCACTGTCCAATGCACCTCCAATCTTGGTTCCATCCACATATTAGCTGATCCAGTTTACCACATTATCATCCAGATCATTGATATAGATGACAAACAGCAACAGACCCAGCACCGATCCTTGTGGCACTCCATTAGTCACAGGCCTCCAGTCAGAGAGGCAACCATCTACTACCGCTCTCTGGCTTCTACCATAAAGCTAATGTCTAATTTTCTACCTCATCTTGAATGCCAAGGGACTGAACCTTCTTGACCAACCTCCCATGTGGGGCCTTACCAAATGCTTTGCTAAAGTCAATGTCCACAACATCCACTGACTTGTTTTGATCAACTTTCCTGGTAACTTCCTCAATGAACACTATAAGATTGGTCAAACACAATCTACCACACACAAAGCCATGTTGAATATCCCTAATCAGTCCCTGTCTATTTCAATACTTATATATCCAGTCACGTAGAATACCTTCCAGTAAGTTGCCCACTTGCGATGGCATGCTCACTTGGCCTATAACTTCCTGGCTTTTTCATTGAGCCTTTCTTTCTAGCGCTCTGGTCCCCATCCCTCTACAACTCTAGTTAAAAACCCACCTCAACCCTGCCGTGCAGTACCTTCCCATTATGATATTAGTCCCCCTCCATTTCAGGTACAAACTGTCTCTTCTGTAAGAGTCCCATCTTCCCTGTGAAGAGCCCAATGAACCAAAATTCTGAAGCCCTCCCTCTTTTCCTCCTGCACCATTTCCTTAGCTATGTGTTAAACTGTATAATCTTCCTATTTCTGGCCTCTCTAGCAAGAAGCACAGGTTGCAATCCTGAGATCACAACCCTGGCGATCCTACCCTTTAACTTCGTGCCTAACTCCCTGAACTCACTTTTCAGGACTTCATCACTCTTCCTACCTACGTAATTGGCATCTACATGGACCATAATCTCTGGCTGTTCACCCTCCCAGTTTAGACTTGATCTGAGATGTCCCTGATCCTTGCACCTGAGAAGCAACATACCATCTTGGAATCTCGTTCTCGTCCAAAGAACCTTCCTTCTGTTCCCCTAACCAGAGTCCCCTATCGGTACAACTTGCCTTTTCTTCCTGCTTCCTTCTGAGCCACAGAACGAGAGACCTGACCACTGTGGATTTTCTGTGCTATGTCATTCCCACCTCCCAACAGCATCCAAAACAGTACCCCTGTAATTGAGGGGAATGGTCACAGGTGTACTCTCCACTAGCTGCCTATTCATCCCCTTTCCCTCTCCTGATGGCCAGCCAGTTACCTGTGTTCTACACCTTGTGTGTAACTACATCCCTGTATCCAGTCTGTCAACCCCTCAGCCTCCCAAATGATCTGGAGTTCATCCAGTTCCAGCTTCAACTCCTTACGATGGTCTGATAGAAGCTGCAGCTGGATGCACTTCTTGCAGGTGTATAACCATACAACAATTACAGCACAGAAACAGGCCATCTCGGCCCTTCTAGTCTGTGCCGAACACTTACTCTCACCTAGTCCCACCGTCAGGGACACTGGAGATCTCACTGTCTTTCCATATCCCTCAAGTGGAGCATCCACCCTCCCTGTCTGGCAACTCCACTGCTTTAAATGTGCAAAAAGACAGAAATAAAGTTAAAATAATGAAAAAAATCTACCTACTGCCAATGCCTCTCCTTGCCAAATCAGTGTGATATATCCAGAAATTTGTTTTCTGGCCACAGTACAGTGCCAAAAGTTGAAAGCAAATTTATTATTGAAGTACATATATGCCACCATATACAATCCTGAGATTCGTTTTCTTGGAGGCATACTCAATAAATCCATGATTGAATCAATGCAAGACCACACCAACTTTGGCATTCAACCAGCGTGCAGAAGACAATAAACTGAACAAATACAGAAAGAAAGAAATAATAATAAATAAATAAGTAATAAGTATCGAGAGCATGAGATGAAGTGGAAGTGAATCTATAGGTTGCGGGAACATTGCAGTGATGAGGTGAATGAACTTATTTCTTCTGGTTCAAGAGCCTGATGATTGAGGGGTAATAATTGTTCCTGAGCCTGGTTGTCTGAGCCCTGAGACTCATGTACCTTCTTCCTGATGGCAACAGAGAAAAGAGTGCAGGAAATTACTATGTTATGCAAATTAATAAATAGTGCAAAAACATGCCATGAAGGGATTTAGTGGAAGATGAGAATAGTAAATTTAATGTAATATTCAACCAGAAAGCAACTTGGGTCAGAACAGGGGCTTTAGGTGAACAGAATTCCAACTTGATGGGACCCAGGCAGCAGAATGCTGGATGAGTTTATGTTAATAGCAGATAGAAGAGGGTTTCCTAGAAGAGGGTTTTAGAAGAGGATAGAAGAAGGTTTCTCATGTAGGTGGAGAAAGGGGTATAAGAAGGTCATCCAGGAATAACGGAAGATGGAGTCAGACAAAGGTGCAAAGATGAAAACAAAATAAATACCATTGGAATCTCACCATGTGACAGCATTAAGGTTAAAAATATGAAAATTGGAAAGAACTTTCATTTGTGTAGCACTCCTTTACAATCTCATGCCACTCCTCACTACTCATGGTGTCCCCTTTGGCTCCTCTCACCTATCTCACTCCGCTTGTCCTTCATGTTCGGTCTAAAGTAGTTGCTAGGGTGACTGGCAGCTGCAGGTTCTTTTTCCCCTCTCAGGGTTTAGCTGTGAGAAAATTCTGCTCATCCATGAATGGATGTTGGACAAGTGTACCAGCACTTTGCTCTCATATTTCTGTCTCTCACTCTTCAGATTTTTTCCCCACTCCTTCATGTTTTCTCAGCCTTCCCTTCTCCCTGTCCTGCCTCTTCACTTTCCCCTCTGATTTCATCAGTCTCATCACTTCCTTCATCCAACCACCAACCTCCTCTTGTACTTCTTACATGTCCCTCACTCTCTTGCTCCTGTTATCCTGTCTCACCTGGCCTCCTTTACCATTCTCATAACTCTCAATCCTCTACTTCCCTCTGAGAGCCTCCTCTCTGCTCCCTCAGCTCTCACATGCTCTTTCACCTCGTATCTCTTTCCTCTTCCTCACACCACCCCTCACTCTCTCTCCCTCGCCATATGCTCACACCACTTTCTGTGTCTCACCCCTTTCTGACAGTTCTTGTTCTCTCTGGTGCTCTCTATCCCTCTCTCAGCAGACTGTTCCAACTCCCATTTGTACTTATGGATTCCCTGCTTCAGTTTTCCTAATTCTCAAATATGCTGCCCTACTTTATCATCATCTCTTCAAATCCTCACTGACCTGAAAACAAGGGTAAGATATTCATCCCCATCCACTTTAGTTAATAATAATACAGCAAAGTCACATTTTACCTGCTTCTCAAGTCCAGTTCCATTGAAGTCTGTGCTGACTACATGTAATGCAGATTAATCATACCTACAGCATTTTATAGAAGAAATATGGCAGGAGCTTACACGTATCTGGGTGAGCATGACTCTATTACAGCTCGTGGCATTCCAGAGTTCAGAGTTCAGCTCTGGTGTAAGGAGTTTGTACGTTCACCCCGTGAAGTGTGTGGGTTTCCTCTAGCAGCTGGTATTTCCTGCCACAGTCCAAAGACGTACTGGTTGGAAAGTTAATAGGTACTGTGATTAGGCTAGTGTTACATAGGTGGGTTGTCGGGTGGTGTGGCTCATTGGGCCAGAAGGACCTGTTCTGCACTGTATCTCTAAATAAATAATAAATAGTGTCTTCATGACCTCGGGTCCTTCCAAGGTTTGTTACTAGATTGTGTGTTTAATATAAGTGATCAAGAATAAATCTTTACTCCTGAAACTCAGTTTATAATTCCTTGTATCAATCAGCTCACTCTTTCCCAATGCCTTATCAGTGACGAGGGATCAACTTTATTCACCAAGTGCATTTAAAGAGATTAGGAACTTGTGGTGGAGTGTTGGTCAGGGTGCAACATGCGACAACAAACAACAATGATAAAGAATAATATAAAAATAAAGTTAGAGGCTAAAGGATGGATTTGGAATAATATGTGCATAATTACCAGTATGTATTTACAGCATTACAGCCTATGGGAGGAAACTTTTAAGATAGAGTGAAGTTTTAGATTCATTAGCCCTATAGCACTTCCAGATGGCAGCTTTTGGAAAAGGCAGTCTGCAGGATGGGTAGTGTCTGTAATAATTTTTTTAACACACTTCTTTATACTGGACACATACAAGTCCTGCAGTGATGGTAGACTGTAGACTTTCCTGCTGAACTGACACACTGTGTGTCCTCAACGTCCTCATTTCTTTTTTGTCACAATTAACATTCCCTCTAATATTTTCTACAGCTGCATGGACCAACCATTACTCTCAGCAGGGAATTGTTACAGGGCCAGAAAACTGCACGGCACTTAATTTTTTTTTTGTAATATGCAGACTATGAACATTTAGAATGAAAATTTTAAAAAGTATAAATTGAAGAGTATAATGAAATACAGTACACATTTCATAAACTTTTCCTCATTGTCTGTTACAAATCCATTGTCTTTAAACACTGTTCAGATTAATTTTGCATCCAGATGAAAGATATGTCTTAATCTCATTAGATCATTCAAATGTTCCACTTCTGGTCTGTTTCTGGATTTCCATTTGATTGAATTCATAAGACAGAATCCATGTTAGCAGACAGCACTAGGTACTTGAAATGTTCCCACATTGTCAACAAGAATTGAGAGTTCTTCAAATTCTTCATTTCAAAGCACATAGTTCAACAAATCAGTGAATATCTTAATTGAACCAGTCTTAACTTTCTTAGAAATGACAAATTTGAAATCACGGTATTGCTGTGATATTTTTGAGCTGACACTTTTGTCATAGTTTGTAATAGTACAAATCCCATTTCCAGAAAAGTTGGGATATTTTCCAAAATGCAATAAAAACAAAAATCTGTGATATGTTAATTCACATGAACCTTTATTTAACTGACAAAAGTACAAAGAAAAGATTTTCAATAGTTTTACTGACCAACTTAATTGTGTTTTGTAAATATACACAAATTTAGAATTTGATGGCTGCAACACACTCAACAAAAATTGGGACAGAGTTAAAATAAGATTGAAAAGTGCATAGAAATTTCAGGTAACACCGGTTTGGAAGACTCCACATTAAGCAGGCTAATTGGTAGCAGGTGAGGTATCATGACTGGGTATAAAAGTAGCGTCCATCAAAGGCTCAGTCTTTGCAAGCAAGGATGGGTCGTGGCTCACCCCTTTGTGCCAAAATTCGTGAGAATTGTTAGTCAGTTCAAAAGGAACATTTCCCAATGCAAGATTGCAGAGAATTTAGGTCTTTCAACATCTACAATACATAATATTGTGAAAAGATTCAGAGAATTCAGAGACATCTCAGTGCGTAAAGGGCAAGGTCGGAAACCACTGTTGAATGTGCGTGATCTTCGAGCCTTCAGGCGGCACTGCCTAAGAAACCGTCATGCTACTGTGACAATTATAGCCACCTGGGCTCGGGAGTACTTCGGAAAACCATTGTCACTTAACACAGTCCGTCGCTGCATCCAGAAATGAAACTTGAAACTGTATTACGCAAGGAGGAAGCCATACATCAACTCTATGCAGAAACGCCAGCGAGTTCTCTGGGCCTGAGCTCATCTCAGATGGACCGAAAGACTGTGGAACCATGTGCTGTGGTCAGATGAGTCCACATTTCAGCTAGTTTTCGGAAAAAACGGGCATCGAGTTCTCCGTGCCAAAGTTGAAAACGACCATCCTGATTGTTATCAGTGAAAGGTGCAAAAGCCAGCATCTGTGATGGTATGGGGGTGCATCAGTGCCCACAGCATGGGTGAGTTGTATGTATGTGAAGGTACCATTGACTCTGAGGCGTATATTAGGATTTTAGAGAGACATATGTTGCCATCAAGGCGACGTCTCTTCCCGGGACGTCCATGCTTATTTCAGCAGGACAATGCCAGACCACATTCTGCACGGGCTACAACAGCGTGGCTTTGTAGACACAGAGTGCATGTGCTTGACTGGCCTGCTGCCAGTCCAGATCTATCTCCTATTGAAAATATATGGCGCATCATGAAGAGGAGAATCAGACAATGGAGACCACGGACTGTTGAGCAGCTGAAGTCTTATAACAAGCAAGAATGGAAAAAAATTCCAATTGCAAATCTACTACAATTAGTATCCTCAGTTCCAAAATGATTAAAAAGTGTTATTAAAAGGAAAAGTGATGTAACACAATGGTAAACATGCCTCTGTCCCAACTTTTGTTGAGTGTGTTGCAGCCATCAAATTCTAAATTTGTGTATATTTACAAAATACAATTAAGTTGGTCAGTAAAACTATTGAAAATCTTTTCTTTGTACTTTTGTCAGTTAAATAAAGGTTCATGTGAATTAACATATCACAGATGTTTGTTTTTATTGCATTTTGGAAAATACCCCAACTTTTCTGGAAATGGGGTTTGCAGATGAGTATTTTTTTTAATCAGGCGAACAACATTCTCTTTTCCAAATTCAAAATTGTTTGTGTTCACAATAGCAACAGGGTCAAAAGCTACACACACAAAATGCTGGTGGAATGCAGCAGGCCAGGCGGCATCTATAGGAAGAAGTACAGCTGGCGTTTTGGGCCAAGATCCTTTGTCAGGACTAATTGAAAGAAGAGATAGTAAGAGATTTGGAAGTGGGAGGGAGAGGGGGAGATCTGAAATTATAGGAGAGGACAGGAGGGGGGAGGGTTGAAGCTAAGAACTGGAAAGTTGATTGGCAAAAGGGATACAGAGCTGGAGAAGGGATACAGAGGATCATGGAATGAGAGGCCTAGGGAGAAGCTTATCATTCTCTTAGCTAATCTTTAGGGAAATCTATTATCCAAGTGATTACGCACACATTAAATGAATTGAATAATAGGCACTGTATTGATGTCAGAACTTGTAGATGGAAGCGGATCGCAAGACCCTGCAGCAGATAGTGAGGTCAGCTGCGAAGATCATCTGGGTCTCTCTTCCCACCATTACAGACATTTACACTACACGCTGCATCCGCAAAGGAAACAGCATTATGAAGGACCTCATGCAAACTCTTCTCCCTCCTGCCATCTGGGAAAAGGCACCAAAGCATTCTGGCCCTCATGACCAGACTTTGTAACAGTTTCTTCCCCTAAGCCATAGACTCCTCAATACACAGAGTCTGGACTGACACCAACTTACTGCCCTCTACTATGCCTATTGTTTATCATTTATTGTAATGCCTACACTGTTTTGTGCAATTTATGCAGTCCTGGGTAGGTCTGTAGTCTACTGTGGTTTTTTGTGTTGTTTTACGTAGTTCAGTGTAGTTTTTGTACTGATTCATGTCGCACCATGGTCCTGAAAAACATTGTCTAATTTTTACTGTGTACTGTACCAGCAGTTATCATCGAAATGACAACAATAAGTGACTTGACTTGATATTTTACTTTGTCACTCCACTAAACAGCATCGCCAAGATACTGTGTCTGTAACTTATTACTTTTTACTTTTGCAAATGACAGTGCTTCAGTTGCTTTGAAACACCTTTTCTGAGGAATGTACAAAGAGATGTCATATCTTCTAATACACTGTTAACGACAGTTAATGGTACTTAGGCAGTGGTTGCTGATTGGATTGATACATTCACTAACTTGCTCTTTGCAATACTGGAAGTAAATTTAATTCCTCTTTAAAGCAGTAACAACAAAATGTCTTGACAGCCATCTTACTTCATTTAGTTGTCTAAATGACACTTACATTCTGTGGCGTTAATTAATTCTTCTAGCTTTACTTTTCTAACAAACTTATTTCAAAGCAACAAGTATCGTAGGAAACATGGATGATGGTGCTGAAGCCGAGGCAGCTGGTTTACAAACAGAGACAATGTGTAGTGAGGAGGGGCTATTGATAGAGCAAAACTGCTGTCAACAGGATGAGTGCAACGTAAAAAGTGGACAAAATCCACAAGTGGGATACAGGACTGAAGGTGTTGTATTTGAATGTGCGCAGTAACAGAATAAGTTAGATGAACTTGCAGCACAGTTGCAGATTGGCAGATATAATGTTGTAGGCATCACTGAATCATGGCTGAAAGAAGATTATAGCTGGGAGCTTTGTCTAAGGATACACATTGTGCCGAAAGGACAGGCAGGAAGGCAGAGGTGTCAGCATTGCTCTGTTGGTGAAAAATGAAATCAAATCATTAGAAAGAGGTTTCATTGGGTCAGAAGGTGTTTAATCAGTGTGGATAAAGCTAAAGAACTGCAAGGGAAAAAAGACCCTGATGGAAGTTGTATACACACCCCCAAACGGTAGTTAGGATGTGGTCTACATATACAACATGAGATAGAAAATGCATGCCAAAAGAGCCATAATCGTCATGAGGGATTTCAATATGCAGGAAGATTGGGAAAATCAGCTTGGTGTTAGATTCTAAGAGGGGGGATTTCTAGAAAGCCTATGAGATGGCTTTTTAGAGAAGCTTGTGGTTGAGCTCACTAAGGGATCAACTAGTCTGGATTGGGTGTTGTGTAATGAACCAGAATTGAATAGAGAGTTTAGGGTAAAAGAACCCTTAGGGGCAAGTGATCATAATATGATAGAATTCACCCTAAAATATGAGGAGGAGAAGCTAGTCAGATGTATCAATATTACAATGGAGTAAAGGGAATTACAGAGGCACAAGAGAGAGATGTTGTTGGCCAGAGTTGATTGAAGTAGAACACTGGCAGGGATGATGGCAGAGCAGTAATAACTGGAATTTCTGGAAGCAATTTGGAAGGCACAGGATATATACATCCCAAAAAGGAAGAAGTATTCTAAAGGCAAGATGACTCAACTGTGGCTAACAAAAGAAGGCAAAGCCAACATATAAACCAAAGACAGGGCATATAATAGAGCAAAAAATAGTGGGAAGCTAGAGGATTGGGAAGCTTATAAAAACCAACAGAAGGCAATTAAAAAATCATTAAGAAGGTAAAGATGGAATACGAAAGTAAGCTAGTCATTAAAGAGGATACCAAGTTTCTTCAGATACATACAGTCGGCCCTCCTTATCCGCGGATTCCACATGCGTGAATTCAACCAACCGCGAAGTGAGAAAACCCGGAAGTGCTCTTCCAGCACTTGTTGTTCGAGCATGTACAGATTTTTTTGTCATTATTCCCTGAGCAATGCAGTATAACAACCATTTTACATAGCATTTACATTGTATTAGGTATTATAAGTAGTCTGGAGATGATTTAAAGTATACCGGAGGATGTGCGTGGGTTATCGTGGATTGGGATCGAAAAAAATCGTAAGTTCTCTTACTAAGTAAGTCGGACCAGGTACATCCGGTATTATTTAGCGTCAGTTAGTCAAACATTTGTCTTAGTATATAGTATATATTTTATCTTTTTATGTATATAAAACACTTAAGAACCTATGTTTCAGCGCCGGGCTCGGGAACAGAAGTTCTCGGGACTCGGGACAGATCGCTCCCGAGTGCGCTCTCCACCGTGCCGGGTTGATGTGGAAAATCAAAAACCCAAAACCCCAAAACTCAATAATGAGACCACAGCGTTGCTTAGTAATAATTGTAGCTTTCATTGGGGCAGAGCCTTTCTCACTTTATCCTTTAAAATTTTTCCGATTGTTGACCGACGTAGCATAACACTTTTCCAATGACCGATGGCGTTTCACCTCTTTCCGAGTGGTTTATTATTTCCACTTTATTTTCAATCGTGATCGTGATTATTTTCGTGAACAGAAACACTGCGGATTCAGAGCTCTGGCGCTGGGTTCTAATGTCCACCGCACTGAAACAGGTTAAATAAGGTCTGGGGTTCTACTGGGTCCTAAGATCCACCGCATTGACAGGTTGAATAAGGGACTTGAGCATCCACGAATTTTGGTATCCACGAGGGGTCCGGGAACCAATCCCTCGCGGATAAAGAGGGCCGACTGTATGTGTAAAAGAGAGGCAAGAGTGGGTATAAGACCACTGGACAACAATGCTGGAGAGATAGTAATGGGGACAAGGAAAAGTATGTAGGCTTCCATTAGTCTCGATAGACCATGGATTTGCGCCTTGGAAAGTTTCCAGGGCGCAAGCCTGGGCAAGTATTTTCTTAATGGAAGACCAGCAGTTGCCCAAGCTGCAAGTGTCCCCTCTCCATGCCACCAAGGTTGTCTAAGGGAAGGGCACTAGGACCCATACAGCTTGGCACCAAAGTCGTTGCAGAGCAATGTGTGGTTAAGTGCCTTGTTCAAGGACACTCGCAGCCTCAGCCAAGGCTTGCCAAGCGACCTTCAGATCACTAGACGAATGCCTTAACCACTTGGCCACGTGCCAACATGGAAATGGCAGATGAACTGAATAAGTATTTTGCATCAGTTTTCACCGTGGAACTCTCCAGGTATCAGGGGTCATTAAGTGTGTGAAGTTACTATTTCTAGAGAAAAGGTTCTTGGGAAACTGAAAGGTCTGTAGGTAGACAAGTCACCTGGACCAGATAAGGTACACCACATAGTTCTGAAAGAGATGGCTGAAGAGATGGTGGAGGCATTAGTCACTAGAATCTGGAATGATTCCAGAAGACTGGAAAATTGCAACTACGACTCCACTCTTCAAGAAGGGAGAGAGGCAGGAGAAAGGAAACTATAGGCCAGTTAGTCTGACCTCAGTGGTTGGGAAGATGTTGGAGTCGATTATTAGGATGAGGTCTCGGGTACTTGGAGGCACATGATTAAATAGTCAGCATGGTCTTCTCAAGGGAAAACCTTCCCTGACAAATTTGTTGGAATTCTTTGTAGTAACCAGCAAGATAGATAAGGAAGAAATGGTTGATGTGGTACTTGGAATGGCTGGAATGGCTTGTCATTTGAAGAGCATTTGATGGCACTGGGCCTGTATTCACTAGAATTCAGAAAAATGAGGGATGACCTAATCGAAACCTATTAGATGATGAAAAGCCTTGATAGGCTGGATGTGGAGAGGATGGTTCCTATAGTGGGAGAGTCCAAGGCAAGAAGACACAGCCTCAGAATAGAAGGGTATCTATCCTTTAAGAACAGAGATGAGGAGGAATTTCTTCAGCTAGAGAGTGGTGAATCTGTGGACTTCTATGTCTCAGTCAGCTGTGGAGACCAAGTCTTTATGTATATTTAAGGCGCAGATTGCTAGATTATTGATTGGTCAGGTCATGAAGGGATACAGGGTGAAGGCAGGAGATTGGGGCTGAGAGGAAAAATTGATCAGCCATGCTTAAATGACAGAGCAGACTTGATGGGCCAAATAGTCTAATTCTGCTCCTAAGTTTTGTGATCTTAAACGATCTGCTGAATATTGCAATTACTGTTCCTAGCAGTGGTTCCTTATCCTGCATTGATACTTATTTCCATGCATCATCTAATCCCGGATCTTCTCTCTATCAATATAAGGTTGTTCAGACAGATGCTTTATTTCTCTTTGAAGAATTGCTCACCGTTATTCTTTCAAAGCATAATATTTTCCTCATCCAATGTAAGCATCACCATCTTTTGAATATTAAGATTGTTGTTTAAATCATTTTTAAATGCTTCAACAAAAATGATACTGTCATATGCAGTTTGTTTCAAAGTACCCACAAATACATTATTTTAGAAAGTTTCATTTTTCAGCCGAAATTTAAAATACAAATTAACATTTTCTGTACAGAAACATTTGTATTTTTGTCAACAGTTAGTGTATTGAAAGGTTTCTGCAGTTCTTCCATTATCTGCATCTGAAACACAAAGCTGATGCACTTAACAAATTCAAATGCATAGTTCTTACTGTGTCAACTCCCTGGTATATTTACATATTTGACCATGTGTGTGTGAAATTCTTCCATGGAATGAATAAAAGCATTAATTTTAATTGCTCAGATAATGTTACCAATTACCATATTAACCATATAGGAGTTCTTTTGAACCTTGTCTCACTCTTGCTATCTGCTCTTTTAGAGTTTCAGTTAACATGCAGAATCCCACATTTCTTCTGGTTGCATAATTTGCTATCTTCATCTATATGAAATTATCTGGTTAAACTGCCATTTTACGTAATCTAGCTTCCATTCTTTTCCATTACTGATCCCGTCCCCAACTTTCACTTCCACACAGATGATGCATACATCACCAGTTATCTTGTTATGGTCATATCTTGATATGTAAAAATATCAGCAATTTTTATTTTTGATATGAAGATGGTAGTTCAACATCTATGAGTTGCAAAAGCTACTCTACCTTAAATTTTGTACAAGCTTTGTTCTTTAAAACATTTAACTTTTCTTCTGTTTTCTTTTTAACATCCTTAGAATACTAAATATTATAATTATTTGAGGATATTTAAAATAATAAGTAGTATTATTTCAAAAAATTAACAAAATTCAAAAAATATATAATTTTAATAAAATAGCCAAATCACGCAATTTTATAGAAATGAATTTTTACTTTGCTCTAACAATTGTTTTAAATTTTAATAATCTAATTATATTATGAATTTTTTCAAAGATTACTTACCAAGAAAGTCCAGAATATAGAACTTTTCTATAAAGCAAACACAAACTATAACTCACAACATAAGTGAATGACGTCAGGCTGTCAAAACAACTGATAGGCAAAATGGCAAAACTAAAATGTTTTGACTAGATAGTGTTGGTGTTCAATGGGCCGGCGGTTTGTTAACAATGAGTCACCGTCTTCCATTCTGTGTTTATTCAAAGGTACATTTAATGTCAGAGAAATGTATACAATATACATCCTGAAATGCTTTTTCTTCGCAACCATCCATAAAAGAATGGAGTGCCCCAAAGAATGAATGACAGTTAAATATTAGAACCTCAAAGCCCTCCCCAGCTCCCCCCACCCATGCATAACAGCAGCAAAGCAACGACCCCCCCCCCCACACCAGCAAAAAAATTATCGGCGCGCACCCCCCCCCCCCGACCGAGCACTCAAGCATACAACAAAGCATCAATAAAGACACAGACTTGCAGTACCCCAAAGACTACACGTTCACCCAGTATTTGACATACCACAGGCTCTCTTTTTCCCCCTAATAAGGGAAAAAGAGGTATCTCCATTTCACAGTGAGAGGGGAGACATAACAAGTAACTCGCTGATTAGCGATGTTAAAAGTCTGTTGCGTCGCTTTTTCTGAGCTCTGTGCTCAAAGAACTGGGGTCTCTGGGCACACCGCCAGCAGCCGGCTCACTGCTTTCAATCATCTGTGTATTCCCAGAACACACTAGGTTCCAGCAGAGACACCGACCTCGAGTCCGCCCACCTCCAGAGCCACGAAATCCCAGAACCCTGAAGGCGCGGTAGTCTTCTAGGCTGCGTCCTTAGAATATCAAATAACGGCCAGTCGTGAGACCCCAAGAGCGGGTCCCATTCCTGGACAGAACCAAAGTCAGTGAGTAACTCCAGGTCAGGGTCTTCAAAAGAACCCTGAAAGGGAAAACTAGAGATATTAAAGGTAGGTACACACAGTAGAGAATGGCTAAACTGTGTTACATATATGCTCCATTTTTGTGGATATCCAAACACACTGGTCAAACCGAGCTCTGTGCATACAGCTACTGTACACCAAATACATTTTGGATACACTGACCCAGTCCTAATACAAGGGCTACACCTGAAAATGATGACCATCCCACTGCCTCCACAGATGCTGCTTGACCCACTGACCTTCTCCAGCATCTTGTTTTATTTTTGCAGTGAATAGATTTTACTGGATATATAACCAGAAGGACGTATGCAAATTAACTTGCACCAGCCTTAACTCTCAGCGCACATTGAGCTGAGCTGAAGTCTAATAGCAATCAGCTGTAGGCAAATAAGTGCATTAGGTTATTTCCTGTCATTACCATTGTTTTTAATTACTTTTATCAATGGGTATGGGCACCATTAAATCCACATTAATGGTTGTTTATTCAATGTCACTGTCAGTTTCACATCTGTCTACCTGTAATTTAATTCCCCATATTCCCACCCAACTCAGACTGTGACTGGGCTTCCAGCTATCCTGCACGATTGCAGATGGATTTCCTATTGATACGTCCTACATTATGTGTCCTTGTCCTATACTTCAGTTCCACCTCAATTGTCAACCCCCACTCTTAATGCAGCCAGCTCTCGCTGATGGGCCAAGTCACCTTATCTTACATGGTAAGTTCAAAGAGAAAGAGCTTGCATTTCCATAGCGACTCAACTTACAGGAGGAACTCAGCAGGTTAGGCAGCATCTATGGAGAGGAACAACCAGTCAACGTTTTGGGCTGAGACGCTTCACCAGGGCTGGAAAGGAAGGGAGGAGAAACCAAAATGAGAAGGTGGAGGGGGGAGGGAAAGAGTACAAGCTGGAAGGTGATAGGTAAAGCCAAGTGAGGGGGGGGGGGGTGAGAGATGATAAAGTGAGAAGCTTGGAGGTGATATGCAGAAAAAGTAAAGGGATGAAGGAGGAATCTAATAGGAGAGAAGAATAGACCATGGGAGAAAAAGGAATGAGGAGGGGCACTAGAAGGAGGTGATAGGCATGTTAAGGAGAAGAGAAGGGGTAAGAGGAGAGCCAAAATGGGGAATGGAAAAGAGAGAAGGGGAAGGGAAGAAATCACTGGAAGTTAGAGAAATCATTGTTCATGTGGTCAAGTTGGAGGTTACTCACAGAATATGAGGTGTTGCTCCTCCATCCTGAGTGGGGACTCATTGTGGTAGTAGATAATGTCATTGACCAACATGTTGGAATGGAAATGGAAATTAAAATCAAAATGGGTAGTCACTGGGACATCCCCTCTGTTGTGGAGGAGTGAAAGTGCATTCCCATAGTGCCTTTTTCAACCTCACCCCAACCTTGACACAGACAATTAAATATTTTAAAGTGGATCTATAGTTGTAATGCAGGATGGGTAGCAAACAGCTTAAGGTTCGTCAAGCTCCTGTTAGTGATGATAACCCAATAATCAGGCATATTAAATGATATTGGTTAAGCAAAAACATTGGCCAAAGTCAAAGTTGAGTTGATTGTCATATGACCAGGTGCAATGAAAAACCAACAGGAGCATCAGAGACACAACTGTCACAAGAAAAAAACATGAATTAAGTATAAATTATAAAAACTTATACAAGAATACAATTAGGACAAAAAAGTCTATTGTTGTGCAAAGTGGTTATAGCGTTGCTGTACTGAGGGAGTGATTAAGGTGGTGCAGGTTGATTCAAGAAGTGAATGGTTGAAGGGAAGTAACTGTTCTTGAACCTGGTGGTGTGGGACTTCATGCTTCTGTACCTCCTGTGCAAGAAGATGTCATGGCCCAGATGGCGAGGATCTTTAATAATAGATGTTTCCTTCTTAGTGAGTAAGAGAAACGTCTCTAAAATAGTGTCATGAAATCACCAGCAATGTCAAATGGGACCTCAGTTTAAAATCTCATTGGAAGTACAGGATGTCCTGCAATGTAGCAGTGGAAAATCAACCCTGGATTAATCACAAGTCCAAACAATGGACCTCCTCTCCATCTAGTGAGTATCCCACTATGTTACCAGGCAATTATAAACTCTTTGAAAGGGAATATTATATTAATGGATCTACACACAGCTGTTGCATTTAACTGAAGTAAAAATGGTCTTGAGTTTATGTGCTATATTAAATGTATCTTAGTAATCTCATGAGATAGATTGCTCGATTGAAAGTGAAGTGACATCTGTTGGGAACAGCATAAAATATGATTCTGTAAGCAACACTGAGACAAGAGAGTTAACCTACAGTACACCGATGCATTAAGTGGATAATGACTCAAATATCCAGAGTACAATACATCCCATTCAGAACTGTATCCTGGTATATTTGGGAAATGGATTGATGTTCAGTGATGGAGATACCCTCAATGGTCACTTCTCTATACTTAAGAAATCGGCGACTGAGTGCATGTTTATGGTCTTCTGCTGCTATAATCAATTCATTTCAAGGTACAATGTACAGTGTATTCAGGGATGTTCTTTTGCACACCACTGTTGTAACCTGTGGTTACTTTAGGTACTGTTGCCTTCCTGTCAGCTTGAACCAGTGTGGTCATTCTCCTCTGACCTCTCTCATTAACAAGGCATTTTCACCCACAGAACTACCATTCATTTGTTTTCCACCATTCTCTATGAACTGTAGAGATTTGTTCATGAAAATTCCAGCAGATCAGCACTTTCTGAGATACTCAAACCACCCCATCTGGCACCAACAACCAGTCTCCAGTCAGAGTCACTGAGTTCACATTTCTTTCCCATTCTGATGTTTGGTCTGAACAACAACTGAACTTCTTGAACATGTCTGCATCCTTTTATGTCTTGGGTTGTTGCCACATGATTGGCTGATTAGATACTTGCATGAACAAGTAGGTGTACCTAATAAAGTGTACATAGAAATGCAAGATTCTTAAGTCCTAAAGCAACCAGTCAATCTATATCCAGGCTCTCATTAATCTATAGCCATCCTATTGCGGTTTGGAACTGATCCACCAAAAGGGTGACCAAAGAATAAGGCATTATTGTGCACATTCTTCAGAACCAGGGTTATATTTTTAGCCAGCTCACCAAATAAGGAGCCCTTGGGATGGTCAGGAATGCTATTTTCCCAGCCACTGGCAATCAAAGGACAATATTAGTTCCTACTCTCAGTGGACTGAGAGCAGTCTGAGTCGCAATCAGTCCTTAGGTGTTCAAGAACCTTGGAAAGGGAGAACAGAAGGTCACAACTATCAAGACAGTTTCAAAGAGTTGAGTTCATAGAAATATAGAAAACCTACAGCACAATACAGGCCCTTCGGCCCACAAAGCTGTGCCAGACATGTCCTTACCTTAGAAATTACCTAGGGTTATCCATAGCCCTCTATTTTTCTGAGCTCCATGTACCTATCCAGGAGTCTCTTAAAAGTCCCTATCGTATCCGCCTCCACCACAGTCGCTGGCAGCCCATTCTACACACACACCACTCTCTGCGTAAAAAGTTTACCCAACATCTCCTCTGTACCTACTTGCAAGCACCTTAAAACTGTGTCCTCTCATGCTAGCCATTTCAGTCCTGGGAAAGAGTCTCTGACTATCCACACAATCAATGCCTCTCATCATCTTATACACCTCTATCAGGTTACCTCTCATCCTCCGTCGCTCCAAGGAGAAAAGGCCGAGTTCACTCAACCTGTTCTCATAAGGCATGCTCCCCAATCCAGGCAACATCCTTGTAAATTTCCTCTGCACCCTTTCTATGGTTTCCACATCCTTCCTGTAGTGAGGCGACCAGAACTGAGCACAATACTCCAAGTGGGGTCTGACCAGGGTCCTACATAGCTGCAATATTACTTCTCAGCTCTTAAACTCAATCTCATGATTGATGAAGGCCAAAGCACCATACACCTTCTTAACAACACTGTCAACCTGTGCAGCAGCTTTGAGTGTCCTATGGACTCGGACCCCAAGATCCCTCTGATCCTCCAGTGCCAAGAGTCTTACCATGGTCTCTTAAGGGATTCCTCTACTTAAGAGAACCATGTACTTAAGGCTGCTTTGATCAAAGTTTAGAAGACAGTAAATGTATCAGACTGTGTTTGCTTCAAATAAAGTAGATTGGGAGGAATAGATACCAGCTCAGCTTTCCTTTGTGTCCTGGCCAAGTTATTTCAACTTCTTTGTGTCATTTTTCTTAAGCTGTGATGTCTTTTGAGCACCAAATAGCATCAATGATGCATGTGGGCACTGATAGTTACAGAAGTGCAAGTGTTCATGTGCACCCAAATGTGTATTGTGGATAACCATGATCTCAGTTAGCAAGCAACTCTGAGGAACATCAACACCTTTTCTGAGTTGGACACAGTGAAGTCCATTCAAAAAAACTGCTGCATATTAATTGCTTGCTGAGTTCACCAGGCTATGAATTAACCTTCTGGGAGGCTTGCATGAGGACTCGTGAGTCCCTTTGCAACTCTCATGTTTGAACCTTCTCCCCATTTAGATAATAGTCTCCACTACTGTAGCATTATCATACATTTCCCAACATCTACCACTTTTTTTTATCCATTCTTCCAATTTGTCTATGTCATGGTCCCATCTGGCTGTCCCCCATCTCGCTATCTCCTTGATTGGGCCTTAATTCCAGTCATTAGATTCCCAATTGCTGCTAGTTCACTTAATTACAGCACACCTGGTGTCCATCAGAGACTGCAGGATAGGAACTCTGGTGTCACAACCACAGGTCGCCAGTTCGTTGGGCTATTCCCATGTGATAACTTTGTTTCCCGACCGCTTAGAACTGTTAGTTCTAAGTTCAGCTCCAGTTTCAAGTTATTCCATGAAAACCCCGTCTCTGCGTCAAGATTCTATATCAGATCTTCCTGTCAAGATTCCTTCTGGTTATCTGTTTCATGTTCGCGACTGTGCAAGCACCTCTCAACCCTGTCTCTGTGTGTGTGTCCAGCACTTGGGTTCGCCCCCAGTCGCCCCGAGAAACAGAATGAACTGGCCAAGGATGAACCCATTGGACACAAACCCCCTGCAACAGGCCCTCGCCAGCCAGGGTACCCTACTGGGCCTACACAACTAACTGCTCAGAGATGTCATGGAGAATCTCCATGCCCTCCGAGGATGTAAAGAAGGTCAGTGAGCAGATTGACCGAGTATCTGCTCCTATTACTCCGTTCCTTCCGAGAACCCGATCTGACCAACCCGCACAGCCTAGGATGGCAACGCCCGATGGGCTGGCAACATGATCACCAAGTGAGCTGCAAGTTCCCGAACTGGAACCCTACGCTGGGGACCTGGGGAAGTGCCGGGCTTTCTTACTGCAATGCTGCTTGGTTTTTGAGCAGCAGCCATGTACGTATGCCACGGACAGATCAAAGATAGCGTACGTCATGGGGTTGTTGCGAGGAAATGCCTTAGCATGGGCCACCGCGATGTGGGATAACCAGCCAGAGACCTGCTCTTCTCTTCCCACCTCCATCTCTGAAATGAGGAAGATTTTTGAACATCCCATTCATGGTAAGGATGCCGCTAAGCGCCTACCGACTCTCCGTCAGCGCTCACGAAGTGTAGCCGAATACTCCATAGAGTTCCGGATACTAGTGGCCGACTCAGAGTGGAATGACGAGGCCCTCCAGGAAGTGTTTTGACAAGGCCTCTGTGACAGGATAAAAGACAAATTGGCGGCGAGGGATGACACAAACAGCTTGGACTCTTTGGTCTCTCTAGCCATCAGGCTGGATAACTGACTCTGAGAATGTCAGAGAGAGAAAACCGGTCGCACCACTCTTTGGGTCACCCCACGGCCCGTTTTACCACCTTCGACCAGCCCAAACCTCTCTCCCTTCCACTCTGACCGTTCCCACTATCCTGGTGAGCCACACGACATTCCCTTCAGTCCTCCAAACCTGGATGCTGATCCAAGCTACTGTGAACTATCACCAACAGTCCCTGTCTTTATCTGCCTTGGTGGACTCCGGTGTCGAGGGAAATCTGTTGGATGAGGACATAGCCTCCCAGGCCGGAATTCCTCGGGAATCATTAAGTACCCCTCTGGAAGCCCGGGCGCTGGACAGAACACTTCTGGCCCGGGTCACCCACTGTACGCCACCCCTGACTTTGATTCTGTCTGGAAACCATCGGGAGCAGGTACAATTTAATCTTATCCATTCTCCTCAAGCTCCTATAGATCTGGGATACCCCTGGTTGTGTCACCATAATCCCCACATAGACTGGTCTACTGGGACGATAGCCAGCTGGAGCCCGTTTCGTCACTCCACCTGTCTTCAGTCGGCCTTATCCCCTGGGGAGGTCACTGCGACCTTGCCTGTCGTGGAAACCCCCGACTTGTCCAGGGTTCCAGCACATACCACGATCTGGGACAGATATTAAGTAAACAACAGGCTCTTTCCCTGCCTCCACACCGACCATACGACTGTGCTATCGATCTTCTCTCTGGGGCCTCGTTACCCACCAGTTAGTTGTATAACTTGTCCCAGCCTGGAAGAGAAGCCATGGAAAAGTACATCAGTGAGTCTCTCACGGTGGGCATTATCCTGCCCTCATCCTCCCCGGTGGGCGCAAGGTTCTTTGTGGGGAAGAAGGATGGGTCACTAAGTCCCTACATTGATTACCGAGGCCTTAACAACATTACCGTTAAAAACAAGTACCCACTGCCCTTTGTAAATTTGGTGTTTGAACCACTTCATGGAGCCACCATCTTCTCGAAGTTGGACCTACAAAATTCACACCATCTGGTCAGAATAAGGGAGAGGGACGAGTGGAAGACGGCACTTAATACCCCTCTAGGCCACTTTGAATACTTAGTCATGCCGTTTGGCCTCATCAAAGCCCCCGCCGTTTTTCAAGCCTTGATTAACGATGTGCTGAGAGACTTTATTAACTGCTTCGTGTTTGTCTATCTGGATGACATCCTGATCTTTTCCAGCAGTCTCCAGAACCACATACGTCATGTCCGTCAAGTCCTACAGAGGCTGTGGGAGAACAAATTATTCATGAAGACTGAGAAGTGTGAATTCCACGACCCCTCAGTCAGCTTCTTAGGCTACATCGAGAGCGGGCGAGTGAGAGTGGATCCCGAGAAGATCTGGGCGATGGCGGAGTGGCCCAGACCCATGACCCACAAGCAACTCCAGCGATTTCTGGGGTTTGCGAACTTCTATCGCCAGTTTATCAGGGATTACAGTCGGGTGGCGGCATCCCTTACCCGACTTACCTCCCCTACAACACCTTTTCTTTGGGACTCCGAGGCTGATTCAGCATTCGCTGAACTGAAGAGGCGTTTCACATCCGCTCCCATCCTGGTCCAACCGGACCCCACCTGTCAATTCACTGTGGAGGCTAACGCCTCTGACTCCGGGGTGGGGGTGGTCCTGACCCAACGTCCTGGACCTGATCAGAAACTTCATCCCTATGCCTCCTGTTCTTACTGGCTGTCTCCCGCTGAATGAAATTACAACGTGGGGAACCAGGAACTACTGGCGTTGGAAGCATGGAGGCACTGGCTGGAGGGGGGAAGAACACCTGTTTATCGTCTGGACCAATCACAAGATCCTCGCATATATCCAAACTGCCGACCGCCTGAATTCCCGCCCGGTCCGTTGGGCATTATGTTTTGGTTGGTTTAGATTTACACTCACCTATCATCCGGGGTCCAAGAATGGGAAACCTGACGCGCTCTCCCGTCAATACAATTCCAAGGAAGACCTCTCCAGCCCAGACACCATCCATCTGCCATCTTGTATAGTGGCTGCCCTCACCTGGAAAATCGAGGCCATAGTAAAAGAGGCCTAACGGGCTGAACCTGACCCCAGCAACAGACCCACCAATCGCCTTTTTTGTGCCCGATTCCTTTTGATCTCAGTTTCTCCAGTGGGGGCACATGTCTCGTTTCACCTGCCATCCCGGGAGTGATCGAACACTATCTCTTCTGAAAAGACACTTTTGGTGGCCTTCCATGGACACTGATACCTGTTCCTTTGTCTCTGCATGTTCCATCTGTTCCCGTGGAAAAGCCTCCCACCAGCCACCTGCTGGATTATTTTGTCCCCTACCTGTCCCTAGTTGTCATTGGTCTCACATTGCGCTGGATTTTGTCACGGGATTACCCTCTTCACATGGGAACACCATCGTCCTCACCGTGGTGGACCGTTTTTTCAAGGCTGTGCATTTCCTAGCCCTCCCTAAACTCCCTTCTGCTCAGGAGACTGCAGACCTTCTCGTCCACCACTTCTTCCACATTAACGGAATTCCTTCGGACATTATCTCCAACTGTGGCCCCCAATTCATTTCGCAAGTCTGGAGATCCTTTGGTCGAGCCCTGGGTGCCTCAGTTAGCCTGTCGTCTGGCTTCATCCACAGATGAACGGGCAAACGGAACAGATCGACCAGGATTTGGAGGCGGCATTACGTTGCATTAACATCCAACAACCCGTCTACCTGGAGCAACCACCTCACGTGGGTAGAGTACGCCCACAACTCTCTGGTCAGCACTGCCACCGGAAGATCTCCTTTTGGACGCTCTCTTGGTTACCAGCCCCCGGTGTTTCCCGCTCAGGAAGAGGATATTGCGGTGCCTTCTGTTCAGGCCCATCTCCGCCGGTGCCGCAAGGTCTGGGAAGAGACACGCACGGTCCTGCTCCGTTCAGCTGACCGCAACCAGAGGATTGCCGATCGCCAGCTGTCTCCTGCACCTGAGTATTGATCTGGGCAGAAGGTGTGGCTCTCGTCTAAAGATATTTCTCTCAATAATGAGCCCAAGAAGCTCGCCCCTTGTTTCCTGGGACCTTTCGAGATTGAGAGTATTATCAACCCCACGGCGGTTCAACTCAAACTGCCTAAATCTATGCACATCCATCCTCCATTCGACGTTTCCCACTTAAAACCAGTTTCCGTCAGCCCCTTGTGCCCTCTGACCGAACCCCCTCCATCCGCCCGGATCATCGATGACCACCCGGTGTATGTCATACCTGGTCAACTGGGAAGGATAAGGCCTAGAGGAACGATCCTGGATTCCCCGTTCCTTCATCCTGGACCCTTCCCTCATCCATGACTTCCATCGGGACCATCCAGACAAGCCTGGGGGATCGCCTGGAGGCTCCTGTTGAGGGAGGGGTACTGTCATGGTTCCATCTGGCCGACCCCCATCTCGCTCTTATCTCCTTGATTGGGCTTTAATTCCTGTCATTAGATTCCCAATTGCTGCTAGTTCACTTAATTACAGCACACCTGGTTTCCAGCAGAGACTGCAGGATAGGAACTCTGGCGTCACAACCACGGGTCGCCAGTTCATTGGTCTATTCCCGTGTGATAACTTCGTTTCCCGACCGCTTAGAACCGTTAGTTCTAAGTTCAGCTCTAGTTTCAAGTTATTCCATGAAAACCCCGTCTCCGAATCAAGACTCTATATCAGATCTTCCTGTCAAGATTCCTCCTGGTTATCTGTTCCACGTTCGCGACTGTGCAAGCACCTCTTAACCCTGTCTCTGAGTCCGTGTCCAGCATTTGGGCTCGCCCCCAGTTGCTCCATGTAACAGTCAAAGTCCTGCTGCAATTGCATTGCTTCCTCAGCACTACCTAGCCCTCCACCTGTCTTCGTATCATCCGCAAACTTTGTCACAAAACCATCAATTCCATTATCTAAATCATTGACAAACAATTTAAAAAGTAGCAGTCCCAATACTGACTCTTGAGGAAGACCACTAGCCAATGGCAGCCAACCAGAAAGGGCCCCCTTTATTCCCACTCACTGAGTCCTGCCTGTTAGCCATTCCTCGATCCACGCCAGTATATTTCCTGTAACACCATAGGATTTTATCTTGTTAAGAAGCCCCATTTGAGGCTCCTTATCAAATGCCTTCTGCAAATCTAAGTGACATCTACTGCCTCTCCTGTGTTTACCCCGCTTGTTACTTCTTTGAAGAATCCCAACAGATTTGTCAGACAAGATTTCCCCTTACATAAACCATGCTGACTTCTTATCATTTGTCCCCAAGTACCCCAAAACCTCATCCTTAATAGTGGACTCCAACACTTTCTCAATCACCGAGGTTAGGCTAACTGGCCTATAATTTCCTCTCTTTTGTCTTCCTCCCTTCTTAAAGAGTGGACTGACATTTGCAATCTTCTAGGCCTTTGGGACCATGCCGGAATCAAGTGATTCTTGAACGATCATTACCAAGGCATCAGTTATCTCTGTTATCCTGTGGTCCAGTACATCCATTATCCAGTGGTCCAATATTGGCTCCCACCTCCCTTTTATTCTTTATATAACTGAAAAATCTTTTAGTATCCTGCTTTATATTATTGGCTAGTTTACTCTCATATTTCATCTTTTCTGTTCTTATAGGTTTTTTAGTTGCTTTCTGTTGGATTTTAAAAGCTTTCCACTCACTTTTGCTACATTATATGCCCTTTCCTTGGCTTTTATACCCAGTGCATAACTTCCCTTGTCAGCCACGGTTGCCTAACCCTGCCATTTGAGAACAACTTTTGTGGGACATATCTATCCTGCACCTTGTGAACTATTCCCAGAAACTTCAGCCACCTCTGTTCTGCCATCATCCCCACTCTTATCCCCCTCGAATCCACGTAGGCAAGCTCTTTTCTCATGAGGAGCTTGCCCGGGTGGATTGCCTCCATAATTCCCTTTATTCTATTGCTACACTGATACATGTGACTTGTGCTTCTCCCTCTCAAATTGCAGTATGAATTTAATCACATTATGATAAGGGTTCCTTTACATGAAGCTCTCTAATAAGATCTGGGTTATTACACAACACCCAATCTAAGATTGCCTTTCCCCGAGTAGGCTCAAGCACAAGCTGCTCTAAAAAGCCATCTCATTGACATTCAAAAAATTCCCTCTCTTACGATCCTAATTTTCCCAATCCCCTTGCATACTGAAGTCCCCCATTACAATTGTGATTATTACATGGCCTTTCCAGCTCCCTTTGCAATCTCAACCCCACATCTTGGCTACTATTTGGAGGCCTTCCGTAGGTTGTATCTGAATTTATTGTATAGTTCTGGATCACCAGTTTTCGATGCCACTGATCTAGCCTTCAGCAAACTACAAATCTCTTGGTTCATCCACGGCTTTTGGTTTGGGTATGTCTGGTATGTTCTCAAAGGCACACACTCATCCACACGGGTCTTAAATGAAGTCAGTCACAACTGTGGCGTATTCAATCAGATTCGAAGATGAATCTCTGAATATTGTCCAGTCCATTGACTTAAAGCAGTCCTGTATGTGCTCCTCTGCCTCGACTGTACCTTCTTGGTCCTCACCACTGGTGCTGAGGTCTTTGTTCTCTGCCTGTACACTGGAAGTAGTACTTCCAGTACACTGGAGTACAGCCAGGTGATCGGATTTTCTGAAGTGTGGGCGTGGGATGGCATAGTAAGCTTCAAGTGCGTTGCTGCTCTGGCTCCACAGGTAATCTGTCGGTGATTGTTGTTCAGAGACTTCAAGCTGACCTGGCTGAAATCCCCTGCAATGATGGGGAAGTTTTGTGCCTGCCGGTATCTTCTCCCCTCTTCCATTGGCAGAAGATATAAAAGCTTGAAAGCACCAGACTGAAGGACAGCTTCTACCCCACAGTTATCAGGCTATTAAGTAGCTCCCTGGTACAATAAGTTGGAGTCTTGATCTCGCCATCTACCTTGTTATGAACTTGCATTTATTATTTGCCTGCATTGCACTTTTCCTGCATTGTTCTTGTTTTTCCTTGTACTATCTCTGTACAAGTGGCAGTGATAAACCAATCTGAATTGTCCCAGATATGACTGCCTTAGGTGGCCTTCACCTTTGACAAAGGAACACGACTGGGATAATGAGGAGAGGGCCTGCAGCTGCTCTACAGGGAAAGAAGGGAACAAGGCTGCTGGCACTTCGTACATTTGAGGAGCAATGCACTGACTTGCACCTCAATCTTCCTGTTCCTTGTCGAGAGCTACCACTTGCTACTACAGTAAGTGCAACCTCTGAGCAGAGCATGGACTCCAAGTACCCTTTTGGTTTGGCTTCCTTCCTTGCTGATTTATTTGTAATATCGCTGAGCTTGTCATCACAGGCATAAAATTGTGTGACCATGTGCCTTCAGCGTCATTTTCTTCTTCCTTTATGTTTCAGTTCTTGACATTTCTACTCTATTTGCTTTTCATCATTTGCCCTCTTCTCATTACTATCACTGGGAAGGAGGTACAGGAGCCTAAAGACCCACACTCAATGTTTAAAGAACAGCTTCTTCCCCTCCACCATCAGATTTCTGAACAATCCATGAACACTGTCTCAATATTCCTCTTTTGCACTATTTGGTTTTTCCTGTAACTTCCAGTAATTTTTTTATGTATTGCACTGTACCACTACCATAGAACAACAAATTTCATGACGTACAGTACTGTGCAAATGTCTAAAGCAAATATATATATATATAGCTCGGGTGCCTAAGACTTTTGCACAGTACTGTATTTGGCAATGTGGAGTGGAGAGTGAGTATGTAAATCTGGTGAGTGCAAAGGATGTTGGGAATGGTGAGGGTAGAGCACTACAGGAGGGGTGCAGGACAGATGGCAGAGATGCCAGGAGATGAGGTGGCGCCGGTACAGTCAGCAGTGGCTATGCAAACAGGGCCTGCAGCTGTGGAACCCATGAGGAATAGCACTATCTGTTAACTGGCACCACTTACAGGAGCAACCACTCACTGAGTTCAGAATTCCCATTAGGCACATTTAAGATTTCAATCATCACAAATTTATCAAACAAACTTAAGATATGACAATGTAAGTTGATATGTATTGATGAAGAAAGGACCCAATAAATCTTCGGAAAGTTAATTAAGGTCCATTCTATAAAGATGGGATGTCTGAGGTGCCATTAAGTATTGGTTTTTACTGATGGTCAAGGACACTGGAGGAGACAGAGAATCAGCAATGAAGTTCACTGAACCCTACAAAGGCTGGGATGTCTGAGGTGCCAGACAGGATTGGTTTAAACTGATGGGCAAGGGCGCAGGAGGAGACCGAGAATGGATGATGAAGTTCTCTGCACTCTACAAAGCTCTAGTTTTCAGACTTCCTACAATTGTCTAATCTGCTAATTAGGGTTTAATCAGAAATGACAGGCTTGTGCATGGAACTGAGCAAACGTCGTATTAATCTCTGATGAGATGGATGTCATGGTTTTACAACAGTATGATTGGATTTTCAATAGACGATGCCAAAGCCTTTTCTTTTTAAGTAATGGTGGAGTTGATTGGATTTATACTTGGTGGTTTACTTGGAAACTTCATTGTGTTGCTCCACTTGTCTAAGTTCGCCAAGGTCAGACTTGAGATGCAGTCCAGATATCACTGGCTCATTTTGCAGTCCTGGCTCTTTGCCATGGATTCACTTGGCTGACAAATGCAAGCAAGCTGATTCCCTGCAACAAACATCTGCATCACAGTTGTGTCTGTGAGCTATTCATTAGCTAAATGGTTAGGGTAATGACTCCAAAAGGCTTTTCTATATTGAGTTGTATTGATTAAAACTAATTGTTCTTAATGGGAATAATAGATATGCTGCAGTATAGAGGAACCAGCATGCAAGATGTTGCTAGTATTAGGTAAAGCCAGACAGAGTATAGGAAGATGAATCTGACCCCAGCTTTGGACTGAGACCCTTCAGCCTGATATTTTCCACATAGAGCTTTAGTATTTGATGTTACCCCTTCCACCCTATTTCAACTGCACCCCTTGTTGTGGCCTTCAACCACTAACTTTCCTGGGCAGCAAGCAGCCTGCCTGCTGGTATGGCTAAATGCCAGGTGGCAAGCAAAAGATTGAATTTGCAGTGGAGTTCTGCCGTTAAGCGCAGCTGGACCTGGATGACACAATCCTTTATAGCTTTCTAGTTCTGTGGAGTTCCATAAAGGTGTACAATCTTGTGAACTTGATGTGTGGCTGGTTAAAAGTCTGTTCACAGAACAGCTGATCAGAGACATGACAAGGCAGGTATGCCAGCAAGGAACACCTACTTCGACATTAAACCAGGATTTACCTACTGCCCATGTAGAGAAGGACCCAGTCTCTCCTGAGAACATTTCCTCCTCTTCTCATTATCTTCCACCTCATCCTCCCAAACAACTCTCCTGCTCTCTCCTTCCTCTGCCATCTGTTTCCTCACTTCTCTTCACCCCTTCTTTTAACTCGTGCACAGGATCCTCAGTCTGCGTGAAAGCACACAGCACCTTCTGAATGTCACCTGAAATTCATCTCGAACAAACGGGCTCTCCCACGGGAGTATTGGTCCTTCCTCCTTGAAGCTATTCATCTGTACAAAGCACCTTGTGGCACAGGGATGACATCTTTAGCCATCTTCCGTCTTCTCCAGCTCTTGCCAATAACCCTCAACCCACACCAGTGTCCCTCACAAAAACCTCTCCGCCCAGCGCTCTCTAGACCCTGTCTCCTAACTCCACCATCCTGATCGGTTGATACTGCATTCCTAAATTGAGCAACAAAGCCCCTTATCTCAGCTCAAACCCAAAGGCTGAAAGCAGAACAGACTGCTCTTAGAGAACTGCTAAAATGAAATACCTACAACATATCAGTGAAGTTCTTTACCATCAGGTATTTGGAGGTTGTGTATGTATTTAAAAACTTCACTGCCACAAACCCTGATCAGCTTACGTTCAACAGTGATTTAACATTTTTGACATAAGGATAGTAAAGTTGAAATAGAATGGACAATGGTATCAAGGTATCAATGATTACATTGTCTGTAAAATTGGATGGGAGGCCAATTTGGTGCTGACATGAATTAGTAATGATTAACTTTAGATATCCACCTTTTTCCAAGCTGTTGTCATGGGAACCCATAAGAGTCCATATTTTTACTCCTGGTGTGATCTGTGCAACATTGGCTCCTTCATTTTTAGTTGGGTTGTCTTGTTTACATGGATAATGGGATCATACATTCCCCAACTCCGTTTTTTCCTCAACTTTGAGCAGTCCATCCTTTCATTTTCTTTCTGTGTCTTTTAGATCTCCTTTTCTGGAGTTGGAGAGTGACCACAGTCCACAGTGCCCAATGATTCCCACAGCTACCTACATTCCCTCCTTTCAACACACATTCAATCCCACCAAAATGTACACTAATGGACCATCTCGGCACCTCCAGTGTGATGGCATTAAAAAAAGACACCACTCTCTCCCATCTTCTTTTAGTATTCTGAAGGGACTTAGGGGGCATTGAGTTATGCAGCCTGGAAACACATCTTCTGGCCAACTGAGTCCACATTGACCATTAAGCATCCAGTTACACTCACCAATTTTCTCAACTTCCTCTTCAGTTCTCCCCCAGATTCTAATACTTGTCTACACACAAAGGTTAATTGGGTTGTGCGAGGAAACCAGAGCACCTAGAGGATACCCACGTGTTCAAAGGACAAACCTGCAATCACCACCAGAGGTCAGATTGAAACTGGGTCTCTGAAGCGTTGAGGCAGCAGCCCTACCAGCTATGCCACTGTGCTGTTTATTCTGTCATGCCTGGATGTTCTCAGTTGCCACCAACATCCTCTCTGCTTCCTTCAACAGGTATATCACAATGTATCACATCTGTCCTCTTAACCTCCTTCCTACCTTCTCTTCCAGACCCCAAAACTGTACTTCATTCCATATGGCATATCTGCTGACACAATAAGCAGAGAACATCTTATTCATTGTAAAAGTATACCCATACGCTTCCAGATGTTTTGATCTCTGCTTCACCCTGCACTGATCTTTGTATTTTCTTCCCTGCAACACTCTTTTTACAACTTAAAACTTAAACCACTAACTTTTTCCCATCCTGATGAAAGATCATTCACTTGAAACTGCTTCAGCTTTCTGACAAGACATCAAGTTGAAGTACTGTCAACCTTTGCAGCTGAATGGGTAAGATAAAATGACACTGCTGTCATTCCTACATTTATCCACTGAGCAATGTCTGAAGGTTGCAACCTGGCTGTTTTTCCAACAGCATTTTGTGGGATCTTGCAGATTGGAAATTGACAGCTCCATTTCTTAGTTTCTAGAATAGACTTTCCTCTGAAATTACTTCAGTGACTGTAAAACCATTTATGGTGATGGAAAGTGCTATGGAAGCAATTAACTTCTTTCTTTATTTGTTTGATCCTTGCTTATGTCATAATCTGTCAAAAGTTATTTTGGAGACTTTGACCCACTACTTCAATAGGGCCACCTAAGCTCCTAAAACAGAAGTACTTAATCGACTTAGAGTTAGGATCTTAAGATTTCCCAAAGTCATGCAGGGAACCGTTAATATAAAATACATCCTATGTAATTGACAGTACTGTTTAAAACTCTTTGGCACATATACAAAGCTAGGGTGTCTAAAACTTTTGCACAGTACTAATAAATATAATAATACACCTTGCAATATGCTCAGACACATCAACGGTGATATAATTTTATGTGGAAGTAATTTTATGTATTGCACTGTACCACTGCTGGACCAAAAAAACCCAAAATTCATGATGTAGTTGAGCAATGATAAACCTGATTCTGATATGGGTTTCAATTGCGGACTAAGAGTGGGAAGGGTAGAGGGAGAAGAGAATCATGTTTGGGAAAAAGGGAAGTGAGAGGGAAATACCAGAGACATTTTGTCTCTGTACATAAATGTGCATGGTACATAGATACATAACTGTGCATGGTATCTCAGGGCTAGGTGAGTCCGTACTCGTGCCACTTCCCCTCGCCCCTGGCACTCCTGCACTCCTTCTCTGTCACCTGTGCCAAACCTTTCCTGCTGCGCTCCAGCCTCATTTCCAACACACACACACACACACACACACACACACACACACATATTATATATATACATATTCATATAAACACACACACACAAACACTCCTACATACAGTACATGCGTAGAACTTTTGCACAGTACTATATTCCAGCAGCCCTCCTATAACCTGATAATGAAACAGGTGTGAAATTCAGAGGCCAATTTCCTTCCTTTCACAGAAAATAAGGGAACATCTTCTTCCTGGGAATTTCCTGTAACTAGCCAGGATATGTTGAGTTGGATGCTCGCAGATGATCTCTATTTTTTGAAGCACTTCACCTGAATAAAGACAAGCCCAAACATCTCTGAGTACCAGATCATTTTCTACAAAAATGGTCATAACCTTAGAGCAGCTCTGGGAGAATCTGGTTGGCTCATCAGCTCCTTTGTAAATTTGACTCTGAGGGTTTTGTAGGAGGGAACAGTGTGTTTGGTTTGCTTTCTGATTTGCAAAAAAAGTAGTCTCAGCTCCAAGTATCCTCTATATATTCGAGTATTTGCAATTCCAGCTACCTTTAGTAGTTGTTGTATTTGTTGGCAGTTGTGCTTTTATGTACAGGAGAATACTTTTTATATAGCTTAATTTCTCAGCCAAACACACAGACCTTTGTTTCCCATGTCTGCTCTGGCTCTGTGGTAACACTCCCACGTTGGAGTCAGAGGGCATTAGATTTGAGACTTGTGCAAAAGAGTACACATTCTTGGCTGACACCCTGCAAAGGGAGTGGTGCAGACTTTATGATGAACTCTTTGAAGATTTGTCTTCTGTGGAAAGAAAAGTTCCTATCATACTAAAGTGGGGAACAGAACTTTTTCCTCCCAGTGTTTTAGCCAATAGTTATTCTTTAATCATGACAATGCAGGCAGCTTTGTCTGTTCTATTGCTATCTGTAGCAACAGGTAAACTGGCCATTGTTATAAAGGTGACACCAGCTCGGAAGTGTAATGCCCTGAGGTTGTAAAATGTGCAAAAAGAGTCCAGAAACATGATATCTGATATAAAAACAGACAATTCTGGAACTGTGCAGTAAGTCAGGACCCACCAGGAGAAAAGCAGAGCCCATGTTACAATGGATGAAATGTTACAACAAACAAATACCTCCTCCGCACTTGCTACCTGATCTGCTGAGTATTTCCAGCACTTCTAGCTTTTATTTCACATTCTATATAATTGAAGGTCTTCTGTTTTAATTAGCTTTTGCTGGCCTTATTCAGTGTTGCATGGGCTTGCAGTTGATTGGCAAAACACTTGTCAATCAAATGGAGGAGCATATCCCCTTTAGGAGTAATCCAGAAAATGAGTAAAAACAAGGATTACTGCATAGAGGTGAATGCTATAGGATGATTAAATAAGGATAGTTTGTGTTGAATGTACTGAACCAATTTTTAGAAAATAAACTAGTTGGAGTAGAACACATCACAAGACCATCTAATCGCATACACCTCACCAGGCACAGTGCCTGAACTTAGTGCCCTTATCCTGCATCAATGGGAAACAATTTACCCTTCATTACCTAGCAGCACCAATCAAGCAACCTTTCTGCCCAAGTCACATAATTTGTATAATGTGTGAATAGTATGGCTCAAAGAAATTTTATTTTAAAAAGGGTGCAATTTTCACCCTTTTGATTTTTTTGTTCCCCCTCATGGCTAGAGATTAAGCTTTGGTTTCTCGAGACTGTAGGCAACCTAGAACAGTACAGCATAGTACTTTGGCCCACGATATCCTGCTGACCCTTTAAACATCACTAAGATCAATCCAACCCTTCCTGCCCACATAGCTTTCCATTTTTCTTTCATCCATGTGCCTATCTAAGAATCTGTTAAACATTCCTAATGTATCTGCACCTACCAATCTCTGTGTAAAAAACTTGTGTCTGACATACTCCCTATTCTTTCCATCGAGCACCTCCAATTCCCCTAATGTTAGCCATTTCCATCATGGGGAAAAAGTCTCTGACTGTCCACTACATCTATGCCTCTCTTCACCTTCTAACACCTTTAGCACTTCTCATCTTCCTTCATTCCAAAGAGAAAGGCCCTAGCTTGCTCACTAAGACATGCTCTCTGATCCAGGCAGCATTCTGGTAAATTTCCTCTGCATGCTTTTTAAAGCTTCCACATCCTTCCTATAATAAGGCAACGAGAACTGAACACAATAGTCACTGACAACTTCAATGTTAAATCAGAGGTCTGATTCATAGGCACAGTTGGTAAATAAAGACTACTTTAGAGGCACTACCAGGCACAAAGTATTTGTTATTTCTTGTTGGAATCCTGAAATAAATAAAACCTTGCTGTTATAACATGGCTTTCTTACTTTGATGTTGTGGCCATTAAAGAGACTTGGATGGCTCAGGGGCAGGAATGGTTGCCAGGTTTTAGATGTTTCAGAAAGGACAGGGAGGGAGGCAAAAGAAGTGGGGGCATGGCATTGTTGATCAGAGATAATGTCACAGCTGCAGAAAAGGAGGAAATTATGGAGGGATTGTCTGCTGAGTCTCTGGGTGGAAGTTAGGAACAGGAAGGGGTCAATAACCCTACTGGGTGTTTTTTATAGACCACCCAATAGTAACAGGGACATTGAGGAGCAGATAGGGAGACAAATTCTGGAAAGGTGTAATAATAATGGTTGTTGTGGTGGGAGATGTTAATTTCCCAAATATTGATTGGCATCTCCCTAAAGGGAGGGGTTTAGATGGGCTGGAGTTTGTTAGGTGTGTTCAATAATGTTTCTTGACACAATATGTCAATAAGCCTACAAGAGGAGAGGCTGTACTTGATCTGGTATCCAGAAATGAACCTGGTCAGCTGTCAGATGTCTCAGTGGGAGCACATTTTGGAGAAGGTAATAACAATTCTATCTTCTTTACCATAGCATTGGAGAGGGATAGGAACAGACAAGTTAGGAAAGCGTTTAATTGGAGTAAGGGGAAATATGAGGCTATCAGGCAGGAACTTGGAAGCATAAATTGGAAACAGATGTTCTCAAGGAAATGTACGGAAGAAATGTGGCAAATGTTTAGGAGATATTTGGAGTTCTGCATAGGTATGTTCCAATGGACATGGAATGGATGGTAGGGTACAGGAACCGTGGTGTACAAAGGCTGTTGTAAATATAGTCAAGAAGAAAAGAAGAGCTTATGAAAGGTTCAAAAAACTAGGTAATGATAGAGATCTAGAAGATTATAAGGCTAGCAGGAAGGAGCCAGAAGGGACCATGAGAAGGCCTTGGTGGGCAGGATTAAGGAAAAACCCCAAGGCATTTTGCAAGTATGTTAAAAGCAAGAGGATAAGGAATGAGAGAATAGGACCAATCAAGTATGACAATGGAAAAGTGTGCATGGTACTGGAGGAGATAGCAGAGGTACTTAATGGGTACTTTGCTTCAGTATTCACCACAGAAAAGGACCTTGGTGATTGTAGGGATGACTTACAGTGGACTGAAAAGCCTGAGCATGTAGTTATTAAGAAAGAGGATGTGCAGGAGCTTTTGGAAAGCATCAAGTTGGATAATTTAGCAGAACCAGATGAGATGTACCCCAGGCTACTGTGGGAGGCGAGGGAGGAGATTGCTGAGCCTCTGGTGATGATCTTTTCATCATCAATGGGGATGGAAGAGGTTCTGGAGGACTGGAGGGTTGCGGATGGTGTTCCGTTATTCAAGAAAGGGAGTAGAGATAGTCCAGGAAATTATAGACCAGTGTGTCTTACTTCAGTGGTTGGTAAGTTGATGGAGAAGATCTTGAGAGGCAGGATTTATGAACATTTGGAGAGTTATAATATGATTAGGAATAGTCAGCATGGCTTTGTCAAGGGCAGGTCATGCCTTACAAGCCTGATTGAATTTTTTGAGGATGTGACTAAACACATTGATGAAGGCAGAGCAGTAGATGTAGTGTCTATGGATTTCAGCAAGGCATTTGACAAGGTGCTCCATACAAGGCTTATTGAGAAAGTAAGGAGGCATGGGATCCAAGGGGACATTGCTTTGTGGATCCAGAACTGGCTTGCCCACAGAAGGGAAATAGTGGTTGTAGATGGGTCATATTCTGCATGGAGGTCAGTGACCAGTGGTGTGCCTCAGGGATCTGTTCTGGGACCCCTTCTCTTTGTGATTTTTATAAATTACCTGGATGAGGAAGTGGAGGGATGGGTTAGTAAATTTGCTGATAACACAAAGGTTGGGTGTGTTGTAGATAGACTGGAGTGTTGTCAGAGGTTACAATGGAACATTGATAGGATGCAAAACTGGGCTGAGAAGTGGCAGATGGAGTTCAACCCAGATAAGGGTGAGGTGGTTCATTTTGGTAGGTCAAATATGATGATGACAGAATATAGTATTAATGGTAAGACTCTTCACAGTGTGAAGGATCAGAGGGATCTTGGGGTCCGAGTCCATAGGACACTCAACGCAGCTGCACTGGTTGACTCTGTGGTTAAGAAGGTGTATGGTGTATTGGCCTTCATCATTCGTGGGATTGAGTTTAGGAGCCGAGAGGTAATGTTGCAGCTATATAGGACCCTGGTCAGACCCCACTTGGATTACTGTGGACTTACTTGGAATACTTGGACCCCACTCTGATCACCTCACTACAGGAAGGATGTGGAAGCCATAGAAAAGGTGCAGAGGAGATTTACAAGGATGTTGCCTGGATTGGGGAGCATGCCTCCTGAGAATAGGTTGAGTGAACTCGGCCTTTTCTCCTTGGAGTGACGGAGGATGAGAGGTGACCTGATAGAGGTGTACAAGATGATGAGAGGCATTGTATCGTGTGGATAGTCAGAGGCTTTTTCCCAGGGCTGAAATGACTAGCATGAGAGGGCACAGTTTTAAGGTGCTTGGAAGGAGGTACAGAGGAGATATCAGGGGTAAGTTTTTTACGCAGAGAGTGGTGAGTGCGTGGAATGGGGTGCCAGTGACGGTGGTGGAGGCAGATATGTTAGTGTCTTTTAAGAGACTCCTGGACAGGTATATGGAGCTCAGAAAAACAGAGGGCTATGGGTAAGCCTAGGTAATTTCTCAGGTAAGGACATGTTTGGCACAGCTTTGTGGGCCGAAGGGCCTGTATTGTGCTGTAGGTTTTCTATGTTTTTTATGATATCCTAAAGTACTTTGCAGCCAATGAGTAAGTTTTCACATGTTGCCACTGTTGCAATATAAGAAACCTTTGTATTGAAAATAATTTTCATAAATGCTAAGTCAGCTAGCCTCTGTGCAGGCAAGAATAAAAACACTACAGAATTTACCTTATGAATTCTCCCTTCTGCTCACCATAACAATTAACAGGGCCATGCAGTTTTACAATTTAAAGGGACTCCAGTGTACTAGAAATCTTTGTCTCTCACTTAGCATAAAACAGGTTTTTGCTTATTTTCTTTTTTGCTGTTTAACGTACCTTGATTTGTGCAAATTGTTTGCAAGACTTGTCGTAAATGATAATGGTGAACACATTCAAGAATCAGTTCATTATCTGAAATGTGCTTTGGTTTGCCTGGAGGTTATGAAGGATTTTACATCAGCGTTATTTCTTTCCTTCTTGTAAAATAACAAGAGAAAATGGATGATACATTCAGCAATTCAATTGACTTTTCTGCTAACCAATTCACTAGAAATGCATATTATATTTTCAGCGCTCCTTAATAAATACAGCTATCATGGGTGTAAGCCCTCCCCACCACTGAGTACATCTATATGGAGTACTGTCGCACATTATCCATCATCAGGGACCCCCACCACCCAGATCATGCTCTCTACTTGCTACAGCCATCAAGAAGGTGGTACTGGAGCCTTTGGCTCACGCCACGAGGTTCAGGAACAGTTATTACCCCTGAACGGGTCTATTCAGGCTCTGAACCAGACCAGATATCTTCACTTGCCCCATCACTAAACTGTTCCCACAACCTTTGTACTCACTTTTCAAGGATCCATCATCTCATGTTCTCAATACATTGTTTATTTAATATTATTGCTCTTTTTCTTTTTTTTTTGTAATTTGCACAGTTTATTGTGCTTTGCACACTGGTCTTCCACCCTGGTGGTGCAGTGGTTCATTGACTCTGCTATTGTTTTTGGATTTATTGAGTAAGCCCACAAGAAAATGAATCTCAGGGTTGTATATGGTGACACATATGTACCTTGAATGTAAATTTATGTAACCTGGAGAGAATACACACGCAGAACAAGTACTGTTTCGGGTCTTTCATTCCTTTATCTGTTTTAGATGTTTTAATGCAGAAAGAGGGTATCCGAATAAAAACGACAAAATAAATTTTTTAAAAAGTTCCCACTATTACAATCTCAGTTTAAGTTTGGTCCACACCCTTGTTACGTATGCAGTATGAAAATAACTAAAACAATATATACAAAACCAATAAAGTCGTGGCAATACTAAAAGAAACAACACAAACAATACTAGAATCCCACCAACTCTGTACCTTATATAGAACATTGACAATATGAATGAATACATCTCATCTTAACTATGAGATATGTTCACATTTGGCACACGTGCTTAACTTCCAAACACATCTAGGCCAGACCTTGAAATGAGTTCACTTTGGTCACACTACGTGAACAGAGATTGACACATTTACATTTGATCAAGAAACAATAAAGAAAGAGAAATAAACTTTTACAATATATCATACAAGCAATTTTGGCTGATAACAACCTGCAAAGGTACATAAATACTATTGATAACCCATGGGTAAAATTGACTCTTAAAATATGGAAAACTACTATAAAAGAATATAATCTAGAGGGAGATGTTGCAATTCTTAAATTGTGTGCATATGACTCAGATTTTACACCAAATAAATTGGATGCTAGATTTAAGGACTGGGCAGCTAAAGGAATAACAGTTCTTTGCAACATAATGAAAGAAGGAACACTGTTCAGTTTTGAAATGCTTAAAGAGAAACACTTATTAGAAAAACAAGATTTTTATCGGTATTTACAGATGTGACAATATGTTAATAAGACGCTTAAAAATGTAACCAAGGCAAATACATGCTTGATAGAGCTCTTTAGAAAAGCATATAATTCAGATAATAGTAGTAGAATAATTTCAAGCATGGATAAGGGGTTGTCAAATCTTAAAGCACATTCAACTTTATACATTAAAACAAAATGGGAGAAGGAAGGAGGGATAATTATATCTGAGGAAGAATGGACAACAATATGGAGATATCAATGGAAGTGTACCAGTTCACAGAAATGGAGGGAGTTTGGATGGAAAAACTTGGTAAGATATTTTATTACACCCTCTCAGAAATCCCATTATGATAGTAACCTCCCTGTTTGCTGGAGAAATTGTGGAAATCAAAATGCAAATCATTATCATATTTTTTGGGACTGCCCTGTTATCAAAAACTATTGGAGGGGGATACACAATGCCCTACAAGACATCTTTAAATGTGAAATACCCTTAGAGATTAAGAGCATATATTTTGGGTATATACCTCAAGAATGGTTAAAAAGAGATAAATATTTAATGAATATACTGTTGGTGGCTGGTAAAAAGACTCTTACTAGGAAATGATTATCACAGGAGAGCCCAACTTTAAATACATGGATGGAAATTACAATGGACATTTACAAAATGGAGAAGATAACAGCATCTGTTAACCATAAGCTGGAACAATTTGATTCATACTGGGAAAAATGGTTTAACTACATAATGCCTCATAGGCCTGATTTTATTCTCACAAATCAATGAATCTTTTGTAAAAAAAGAGATCACTCTCTACTTATACATAGTCCTTTCTTTTTGCTTGTTTTTTTTCTTTCCACTCTTTTCTATAAGTGTATACCTCAGATAAATACTTTGTGGAGATTTGTGATATATATGATTATATGATATACAATATATGATATACAATGTCTGAAATACATCTTATGGAAATGTTTGTTTGATGATGAACCTCAATAAAAAAATAAATTACAAAACAAAAACTTTTACAATATATTGCCTTGTAGTTGAATTACTAAGAAGACTAACCTCGCAGGCCGCTTGAGGAACTTGGCATTCACGCTATTCCAGGGTCAATCAATTTTACTCGTGAAAATCTAAAGCATCCACATGTAAAACATGTCAAATTACCGATATTCTGTATTTACAAACAAGTATGAATGAAATAACATGGATTTTATTAAATATTACTCACCTTTTCTCACCCAACCTGGGAAAAGTATGCTGTTAAGAATTTGATACCAAAATCAACTTCATGAATATTTTTTTTCTGTCTTTTGGCACCATACAGTTCTGTTCTGAAGACTCTTCTGGTGTAAGAATATTTGTTGGTACAATTCATGAGGATCAGCTTTGGTTTGCTGAAAAAGGCTGTTGAGTCTTTCAAATTCCTGTACAAACTCAAAGAACTCAAAGGTGTTGCAAACTCAAAGAACAAGTAGTTTTTGTAGTCTGACAACATTTCCTTTAGGAGTCTTGCTTTGAATTTTGTATCAAACTTTGATTGGGCTAGTTCAGCAGAAGTGAAATAAGCCTTTAGCTCTTCCCAGTTTATCAAAATTTTAAACAAAACCTTTCCACGCACAAGCCACCGAGTAGATGAGGGGTTTTCAAAGGAGAGGAGGGCAGTTCGGGTTAGCTCAAATTCTGTAGCTGTGTTCATCACTCTAAACAATTCTTTGTATGCTTCTTGTCTTAATTCACTTTGGCGAAAACAATTGGGTATTTCTGACAGCAAAAATCCAATATTTGATGGTAGCTTGGATACTGCATATTGAATGCACAGTGCCAGCGAATGACAGATACATTTGAGCTGCACACAGAAAGGAGACACATCGTTTAGTCTAGACCACAAAGAATTGTTGCACCCAACCATGTTTGATGCACCATTGGATGCAAAACCAATGCAATTTGCAAGACTCTGGCCACATCTTTTGATTTCCTCGTCAATCAAATTGAATATGTTTTTCCTGCAGCCTCTTGCACCGGAATTAAACCTAGAAATCCAGTTACAATTTCCTTTGTCCTATTACTTAAAAATCGAACTAAAATACACAAGTGTTTTCGTGTTGAAATGTCAGTAGATTCATCTATAATGACGGCATATTTCTTGTTCTTAAAGTCATCAGTTTTTAGTGCAGGTGAAATTATGTTTTTGATTAAACATGCACATTTAGTTTTATGTAACTTTATGTGCTCCAGTGTACTCCCAGGCCCCTGTGCTATCATGATTTCACATGGTCAACTGTACCTATTGCACAATGGCAGGTCATACTTAGAGCAACTTTCAGCTCTACTGCCTTAACTTTATCATTATCTTGCCTAGGAGTCTTCTAAGTTGTGTCTGGCCTTTTGATGGAGTTCTCTGCTTGTGTTTCTCCGATTTTTCATGATTTGAAAGGTCGCTGATTCTTGGTAAAATGTTGGAGTGCAACAATTTACAATAAGCTGCCTCTGATCCATCAGCAGCCTTTTGAACCCATACAAATGTTTCTTCCCATTTGCTATTGTACTTAGGATTGCTATCATAAGAAGCTTTCCATTTTGACGACATGGCCAAGGGTGTTGATAATAAATGATTTATAAAAACAGCCGAAGGCGTCACAGTTACCACAGAACGTTATTACGTATAGAAAGTACACTTCACGGTCGATTTGTATGATTATAAATCACATCCAAACGCTTCGGAGGCCCGAGACAAACTGGACCCCACTCCGCCGGCGGCCGCATGTGACCGACCGTGTTGCCGATGCCGACCCGACTTGCCGGTTTGGCGCCTTCTTGCCCCCACCCCACCCCCCAGACTCAGCTGGCAGCAGAAATATTGCCAAATGTAACTGACCAGAAAACATTTTTCTTAAAGGAAAATGTTTTAGAAAAAGGATGGTATATAATTTTCATGCAGATAATTTTAGCATGTTAAAAAGCCAAATGAATTTTCTGAAGCCAACCAGAAAGGGAAAAAAAAAGCCTATTCTCTGGGATATGGTTTAGAAAAAGCCAATCTGGTAACGCCGTAAATGTCAACTCTTCCACACCCGTGCAAAATAACGTCATCCTTTTCTCTTAAAGGCAGAGGCAGCTATGTTAGCATTACCACGTCAGTGCATCTTCACAATAAAATGATATCCAACGGTCACCTGGTTACATTTACTTTAAAACTTCACTTTATCCATGGTACTTTCAATCTTCCAGCTCTATTAGCATTTGAAAACTATTTCCATTCAGCCATCTTCCGGTTAAGATGTCACCTCCAAACGTGTGCGACAGCTTTTGGTAGTGCAAAAAGATAAGAAATCCGATTGAAAACATCATAAACGGTAAATTGTGTTAAATTTATCGCCGCAAACAGTGAAGGGCGAGGCATAATATTGCACAATCGTTGCGGATGGGGCTCCGATGCTCTGTGCAGTTTGCCCGGCTGCGAGGGTGGATCGCTCTGGGCGCCGAGCGGGGCGACGGAACCTGGGCCCGGGGCGAGCCGCTGGAGCTGGGTCCTACTCCAAAGCTTAGGCAATTTAAACTCCGACATGGATCGGAGGCGAGGGCCAATTTTGCTTGCTCTCCGCCATCTTCACTCCTCTCTCCATGGTGCTGTTCCGTCGTTGGGTCATTTCAAGCGCCGACCCAGAGGGATTTGGTCAGGACAAGAGCCGATTGCACTCGTTCTCCGCGATGGTCACTCTTCTCTCCATGGCGCTATGAAGTGAACGTAGGTCCCTTGGAGGACGAGAAGGGGGAATTGATATTGGGTAATGAGGAAATGGCCCAGACTTTGACTGACTATCTTGTGTCCACCTTCGTGGTGGAGGACATATCTAATATGCCAAAGAGAGATGTTATGGATGCGATGGGAAATGAGAACCTCGATACAATAGCTATCACTAAAGAGGTAGTGCTGAGCAAACTTGTGGGCCAAAAGAAAGACAAATCCCCTGGTCCTGATGAAATGCATCCCAGGGTATTGAAAGAAATGGCAGAGGTAATAGTTGAGGCTTTGGTGATAATTTACCAAATTTCTTTGGGTAGGTTCTGACAGATTGGATGAAGGTGAATGTCACGCCACTGGTCAAATAAAAAAGGATGTAGACTAAAGGGAGGCAACTGTAGACCAGTTAGTTTAACATTTGTCGTTGGGAAAATGCTTGAAACTTTCAGTAAAGAATAGTGAAGCATCTGGAAAGAAATGGATCCATCAGGCAGATACAGCATGAATTCAGCAAAGGCAGGTCCTGTTTGACAATCTTACTGGAGTTCTTTGAGGACATAACGAGTGCAGTGGATAGAGGGAAACAGATAGATGTTATTTTCTTGGATTTCCAGAAGACGTTCGATAAGGTACCGCATAAAAGCCTTATCCATAAGATAAGGATGCATAGTGTTGGGAGTGATGTATTTACATGGAGAGAGGATTGATTAACCAATAGAAAGCAGAGAGTTGGTATAGATGGATGTTTCTCTGCTTGGCAGTTAGTGGTGAGCGGTGTGCTGCAGGGGTTGGTGCTGGGCCTGCAACTGTTCACAATATACATTAATGATCTGGAAGAGGAGACTGACTGTAGTATATCTAAGTTTGCTGATGACTCTAAATTGAGTGGAGGAGCAAATTGTGCAGGGGATATGGAGAGTCTGCAGAGGGGTATAGATAGTTAAGTGAGCGGGTAAGGGTCTGGCAGATGGGATAGGATGGAGATGGAGTAAATGTGAGGTCATCCAGTTTGGAAGGAAAAGTAGAATAGCAGGTTATTATTTAAATGGTAAAAAATTGCAGCATGCTGGTGTGCTGAACGACTTCAGAGTGCTTGTGCATGAATCACAAAATGTTAGTTTGTAGGTGCAGTAGGCTATTGAGAAGGCAAATGGAATGTTGGCCTTCATTGCTAGAGGGATTGAATTTAAGAGCAATTTATGCTGCAACTGTACAGGATACTGGTGAGGCTGCATCTGGAATACTGCATGCAGTTCTGGTCTCCTTACTTGAGGAAGGAGATACTGGCTTTGGAGGCAGGGCAGAGGAAGTTCACCATGTTGATTCCAAAGACTATGAGGAGAGATTGAGTTGCCTAGGACTGTACTCGCTGGAATTCAGAAGGATGAGAGGAGATCTTACCGAAACATATAAAATTATGAAAGGGATGGGTAAGATAGAGGCAGGAAAGTTGTTTCCACTGGTAGGTGAGACCAGAACTAGGTGACATGGTCTCAACATTCGGGGGAGTAAATTTAGGATGGAGATGAGGAGGAACTGCTTTTCCCAAAGAGTGGTGGATCAGTGGAATTCTCTGCCTAATGAAGCAGTGGAGGCACTCCAGTAAATATTTATGAGACAAGGTTGGATAGACTTTTGCACAGCAGGGGAATTAAAGGGTTATGGGAAAAGGCAGGTAGGTGGAGATGAGGCCATGGTCTTATTGAATGGCAGAGCAGGCTCCACTGGCCAGATGACCTACTCCTGTTCCTATGTTCTTATGTAAGACTGCCCTGGATGCTGTGCCCTGTTCCGGCTAATAAGATGAACTGATGCGAGATTTTGGGCCTACTCCGGACTGCTGCAGCATTCGGATCTGAGGACTAAATTTTGGTTTGGAATTCTATTGCTGTTTGCATGATTTTTTTTCTTTCTCTTGAGCATCGAGTGTTGGTCTTTTATTTTTATTTTTATTCCATTTTTCTTTAATTGGGTTCTTTCAGGTTTCTTGCTTTGTGGCTTCCTGTGAACAAGCAAATCTCAAGGTTTATATGTTCTTTGATAATAAAGGAGCTTTGAATCTTGGTTGTCTATGACTCTCTTTGCTCTGCCGATTTGTGGCCATGCATTCAGTTCCAAATGTGGATTTCCCACCCTCAACCTTTCATTCCCTCTACCATCTTTCACTAATCTTAAGATGCTCCTTAAAATCAACCTCCAAGACCAAGTTTCCAGTTTCCTGACATAACCTCTTCTCTGTGGTTCCATGTAAGTTATTATCCAGTCAGATTTCTGTGAGATGAGTTGGGTTAATTTATTAAAGCACTTTCAGAAAGAATGAGATGCTAATTTTTTTAATTATAGGCAATTACCATGAGTCTGGGCTGTGCCTCAGTGGTACTGTGCACTGAAGCCCTGCCTAACTGGCTTGCTCAACTCTGCAGACAAGCTGCACAGGTGCTTTGTGCTAACCCCAATACGTGTCCAGCTTAGTAGTATTAGAGTACCAATATAGGACAGGGATGGCCAACCTATGGCACATGCGCCAAAAATGACGCATTGGATGATTAGAAGTGGCGCAATGAACAGTGGGAAAATGAGTTCTTATTTATAGCGGGTTTGTCAGGAAAACCTTTGTGCATTGTTTGAGAAAACACTTTCTCACATAATAGAAGACATAATCTTAATAGACACTACAAACCACAACATCATACTGAAGTAGAAGGAAAACTGAAGCTAGTGCTTGGGTCTGAGTTACAGAAAGAATATGTGATTAAGAAAAAGGAAGAAATCAAAAGAAGACAACATATATTTGTTAGGTTTCATTAAGGTAAGTAATGTTTATCTTGTTTTTATATTAAATCAATATATCATGTAAAAATACTAAATATGTCTATATTAACATATTTTTACAAGAACTGAATGGGGAACAAGAGTTGTATGGCGCATCTGAACTCATGCATGAAAAATTGATGCATGGAATGTAAAAGGTTGGCCACCCCTGGAGTAGGAGAACAGATACTGTATAGTCATTAAAGCTTCACTGTTGCTCTGAAGTTGTGTGACAGAAAGTGAGTTAGAAACATTAGGGACATGCCCAGTGCATCCAGGAAGCCCTAGGGGCACTTGGAATATTTCAAGTGCTGATCATCATTATGAATGATGAAAGCAAATATTTAAGTGACACTAAAAGCAATCAAGCTGACATATCTGTTGGCTCTTTTAACATTTGATGTTTGTCAGTACACAGTAATGTGAATACTTTATATGAGTTTTCAAGGACTCTGTCCCAGACAATTAGTCCTGGCAGTAAACAAGTATACAACTTGCTTTCCACATTGTGTCAGTGCTTTCATTACATTTTCATTAACTTGTGATGGGTCATTCGATCAAAATCACTTAATTCAAATGGCTGGATAATACAACACTTTCAAAGCATTACATTGCCACGTAACTGTTTTATTTCTGCTCCTTAATTCACTTCTTTTGTGAGCCTTACATTCCCACTGCTCTTCCTGCATGCAAATGAATGGATAATTCATTTCTTCTTCTCGTATTTAATTTCCGGAGTTCAAGGTGCAGTTCAAGTGAACAGTGCTAATTGTTTGAATTCAGGTTCTTTCTTCTCAATACTTCCCACAAGGCAAACACCACAGTGAGTATGCATAAAATAACATCATTTGGTCCAGATGATTCAGATTGAATTGCTTTCTTAGGAACTGGACTAAGAGACGCACGATGGATTAATTATCAGATCAAAGTCAATAATAAAGCCGTATCACTCCAGTTCCTTGCATGGATTTACATATGGAAAAAAAATCTCTTGTATTTTAATCACAACCATTACAACCTCAGAACAAGCTAATGCCCTTCACCAATGCTCTTTTTTTCAGTATGGAGAGTCATCGGTGCACAGGAAGCTTCCATGAAGAGCAAAGTTAAAATGACTAGATAGTTGGAAGAAATTTGATCTTACATTGTTATTTATTTATTTTTTTTGTAATTTATTTTATATTGAAGTTCATCAAACAAACATTTCCATAAGATGTATTTCAGACATTGTACATATATATCATATAATCATATATATCACAAATCTCCACAAAGTATTTATCTGAGGTATACACTTATAGAAAAGAGTGGAAAGAAAAAACAAGCAAAAGGAAACAAGTAGGGAGTGATCTTTTTTTTTTACAACAGATTCATTGATTTGTGAGAATAAAATCAGGCCTATGAGGCATTATGTAATTAAACCATTTTTCCCAGTATGAATCAAATTGTTCCAGCTTATGATTAACAGATGCTGTTATTTTCTCCATTTTGTAAATGTCCACTGTAATTTCCATCCATGTATTTAAAGTTAGGCTCTCCTGTGATAACCATTTCCTAGTAAGAGTCTTTTTACCAGTCACCAACAGTATATTCATTAAATATTTATCTCTTTTTAACCATTCTTGAGGTATATATCCAAAATATATGGTCTTACTCTCCAAGGGTATTTCATATTTAAAGATGCCTTGTAGGGCATTGTGTATCCCCCTCCAATAGTTTTTGATAACAGGGCAGTCCCAAAATATATGATAATGATTTGCATTTTGATTTCCACAATTTCTCCAGCAAACAGGGAGGTTACAATCATAATGGGATTTCTGAGAGGGTGTAATAAAAGATCTCATCAAGTTTTTCCATCCAAACTCCCTCCATTTCTGTGAATTGGTACACTTCCATTGATATCTCCATATTGTCCATTCTTCCTCAGATATAATTATCCCTCCTTCCTTCTCCCATTTTGTTTTAATGTATGAAGTCGAATGTGTTTTAAGATTTGACAACCCCTTATCCATGCTTGAAATTATTCTACTACCATTATCTGAATTATATGCTTTTCTAAAGAGCTCTATCAAGCATGTATTTGCCTTGGTTACATTTTTAAGCATCTTATTAACATATTGTGGCATCTGTAAATACCGATAAAAATCTTGTTTTTCTAATGTATTTCTCTTTAAGCATTTCAAAACTGAACAGTGTTCCTTCTTTCATTATGTTGCAAAGAACTGTTATTCCTTTGGCTGTCCAGTCCTTAAATCTAGTATCCAATTTATTTGGTGTAAAATCCGAGTCATATGCACACCATTTAAGAATTGCAATATCTCCCTCTAGATTATATTCTGTTATAGTGGTTTTCCATATTTTAAGAGTCAATTTCAATCATGGGTTATCAATAGTATTTATGTACCTTTGCAGGTTGTTATCAGCCAAAATTGCTTGTATGGGGATGGGAAGTACCCGCTCCTCAATGTTTTTCCATTGAGCATCATATGATGGGTTGCACCAACATATCACAGCTCTCAACTGTGCTGCAAAATAATAATTTCTAAGAGAAGGCAAGCCCCATCCCCCCTTTTCCTTTGCTAATTGCAAAGTTTTGAGATGAACTTTAGGCCTTTTACCCTGCCAAATATACCTTGATAGCATCTTGTTCTATTCATTGAATTGATTTTGATTAATCTCTATTGGTAGGGTCTGAAAGAGATATAACAGTCTGGGCAGTATATTCATTTTAATAGACTCTATCCTTGAACTGAGACTGAAAAAAGGAATCAGGCTCCATCTTGCCACATCTTCCTTAATTTTTTTATATAGAGGCTGATAATTACATTCTGATAATTTCACCAAATCTTTTGGCATAATGATGCCCAAATATTTGAAAGACTCTGTGTGCCATGCCCAGGGGTATCGACTTTCAATTTCTCTTGGTGGGCTATAGTAATATGAAAGTAATTGGGTTTTATCTATGTTGATCTTGTATCTTTATAATTGACCATATTGTTCAAAGGTTTGCATCAAATTAGGTAAAGAGTATGTTGGTTGTCCTGGATAGATCAAAATGTCATCCGCATAACAAGCCAATTTATGCTCTGTCCCTTTAATAGTAATTCCCCTGATATGTTCATTTTGTCTGATGTATTGAGCTAATGGTTCCAGATATAGCGCGAAGAGTAGTGGTGACCATGCACAACCCTGTCTCGTGCCCCTTTCTAGGGTAAGACTATTTGATAAATATCCATTGATTTTAATCCTAGCAGTAGGATTGTCATATAGTGTCTGTATAGTTTTAATAATTGTGTCTTGGAAACCAAATCTATGTGAAACTCTGTAAAGAAAATTCCAATTAACCGAATCAAATGCTTTTTCAGCGTCCACGCTTATCACTATTGCTTCGATTTTATTTTTTTGTATATGATCCATAATGTGAAGTGTCCTTCGTATATTGTCTTGAGTCTGGCGTTGTCGTATAAAACCTGTCTGATCATTACGTATCAGTATGGGTAGAAACTCCTCTAATCGTTTGGCCATGATGGAGGTAAATAACCTATAATCTACATTAAGAACAGATATTGGTCTAAATGACCCGCATTCCATTTTATCCTTGCCTTCTTTTGGTATAGCTGAGATTATCGCTTCCTTCCAACTGGGTGGCATTTGTGCCTTTTTTAGAGCCCAGTTCAGTGTGGGGAGTAAAACAGGAATTAACTCATTTTTAAATTCTTTGTACCACACTGCCGTACACCCATCTGATCCTGGTGACTTGCTTAATTTAAGCCTACTAATTGCAGCTTTTAATTCAACTTCAGTTATGTCAGCAGTTATCCTTCTATTTTGTTCTTCGCTTAAAGTGGGTAACTCTAGAGAATTCAAGAAGGTGTCAATTTGGGTTATGCTTCCCCCTGGAACTTTGGAATATCGTGTTTTGTAAAACACTTCAAAAGCTTCTTGAATTTCACTTAGCTTATTTTTTTTTATCATTTTCATTCTTGGGTCCCTAATTCTATGAATTGTATTTTCTGCTATCTTTTTTTCAGTTTCCACGCCAGTATTTTCATAGATTTCGATCCACTTTCATAATGTCTCTGTTTCAGAAACATTAAGTTTTTCCTGATTTCTTGCGTAGCCAAATTATTTATTTCATTCCTAATTCTTTTAATTTCCCCTAATGTATTCTGTGCCAAATTCAATTTGTGTTTTTTCTCTAGTTCCTTCAGTCTATTCTGTAATTCCTCAAATGTTTTATTCCTTATTTTTTTCTTATATGAAGATATCGCTATAATTTTCCCTCTTAAGACCACCTTCAGAGTATCCCATAAAATGGGAGGTGAAACCTCTCCATTATCATTAAATTCTAAGTAGAGACCAATTTTTTAAATTTGTTCCTTAAAGTACAGATCATTGAGTAGACTTGAATTTAGTTTCCAAATAGTATTCTTTGGTTGTAGGTCAAAATCAACAGATAAATATATAGGTGCATGGTCACTTACATCTATTGTCCCAATTTCACAGGTGTTTATTTAGTCTTTGTCTTTTCCAAATGTTATGAAATAGTCTATTCTTGTATATACAGAATGTGGAGCAGAATAATGAGTGTAATCCCTTCTGTCGGGGGAAAGGTCCCTCCATATATCAATTAAACCAACATCCTCAAAAAGTGTATTAACTTTCTTATGTAAAGATTTTGTTTCATAGGTTTTTCTATTGGAAGAGTCTAAGTTTGGTTGTAATTGTAAATTTAAGTCTCCCCCACATATCAGGAGACCTTCTGTTTCCGTTACCATAATATCAGTAATTTTCTGAAAGAAACCAATATCACTTCCCGGGGGTGCGTACATATTCAATAGAGTAACTGAAATGCCGTCTATATTCCCCCTTACCAGAATATATCTGCCTTCTTTATCTCCCATTTCAAATATTTTTTCAAAATTTAGCTTACTTGAGATAAGAATAGCAACTCCTCTCCTATGTCCTGATTTATATGAGGAGAAAAACAGATTAGTGAAGCCCATTCTCTTTAGTTTTTTATGCGCATTATCACTTAAGTGAGTTTCCTGTAAATATACTACATGGCTTATTCTTTTTTCATTTTGGATAAAATTCTCTTACGTTTGATTGGATTTAATCACCCATTTACATTAAAAGAAATGAATTTTACCTTGTCCTTAGCCATCTGTATTTATCTGTCAATGTATCATTGAAATTAGAATAAAACTTAATCGATCTACTCCCTGAACAAATAAGAACCAAGAAACTAATAATAACAAAAATGGCAATCAACGTGTGATTCCAAGGCTGAGGTCTCTAGTAAATGACCCTGCGTTGAGCTAGAGGAAATGTCTAGCTGTGGGGGATAACCCCTCCTACTTGGGAGTTGGGGGCCCCCATTGCAGTATTCATCAAAGTCAGTGAACAAATCTATTACACAGAAAAGATTTCCCTGTGTACTCCTCCTATATATATACACACACACACACATACACAAATATATATACATGCATACACATATACACATATATACATATACATACATACACACACACACACACACACACATATATATATATTCTCATTTTCATGGGGGAAAAAGGAGTAAGTGAGCGAATAAAGAATAACAACTAAGTAATATAAAATCCACATTATAATAAGTATTTCTCGAGATAGGTATATCACCATGTACTTTTGCTTCTGTTTAGCTTCTCAGCATTTTTAAAGTTAACCAAACCTTATGGCTCTTCTGAAAGGGGTGAGGACTGTTTTTGGGAAACTCCCAGTCTCTTCCTGATATGTTTCTCTCGGCTTCCTCCTGTCTCCTGCCTTCTCGTTTCTCGCACTATTTCCCAAGCCGAGCGGGACAATTCCTCAGCCAGGCTTTCTTTCATTTTGGTCACGCTGATGGACAACCCTCTGGCCTTCATGTCTGTAGTCGCCTCTTCCACTGTCTGGTACAACTACGTCCCGTTGTCATAAAACACTCGAAGTTTAGCAGGGTACGGAGTTTGAAATCTAATCTTATTTTGCTTTAGTACTCGCTTTACTTCGGAGTATTCTTTGCATTTCTGGAGGACCGCGGGGGGGGGGGTAATCTTGGTCAAAATATATTAATTTATCCTCTAAAAACACTCTTTTCTTACCCCAGGCCCTTTGTAGAATCTCCGCCTTGGTGCTGTACCGAAGGAATTTAATTATAATTGATCGTGGATTTCTATCCCTGGTAGGTTTTGGGACTAACGCACGGTGCGCTCTTTCGACTTCCAGTTTCATAGTCGGGGGAAGCTCCAGTGCGTCCCGCAGTAACTTTCTGACAAACTCCGTCATAGACGGGCCCTCCGCTCCTTCGGGAACGTTGTAGATTCTGATATTTTTCCGCCATGATCTTCCCTCCAGATCAAGCAGTTTAACTTCTTGGTGATGTATGATTTTTATTGTCTTGCTCAGTATCCGTTCCACGTTTTGAACACGATATTCCACCTTCTCAATGCGAGTCTCTGCCACCGCTATTTTTTGATTAACGCTGGCAAGCTTTGCCTTAATATCACAGAGCTGCTGCTTTATATCTTTCTGGACCTCCATTATTTCTTTCAGGATTTCGAACATATTCGCCGCTTTGTCTGAACGAGGCCCGGCAGCTGCCTCGCTTGCACGCGGTCGGGTCGGAGAGCCGTTCGCTGCACTCCTCTTGGCCGCAGGGTCCGCAGTGTCGCTTTTTAAATTTCCGTTCTTTTTCCCCATTCTTGCCCCTCTTTTCAGTTCAAATATTTTTGAAAAATACTATATTTGACAGGTTAATGGGGCTCAATACGCGTTTTTCCAGAGGAGCTAGTGACTTAAGCTGTCATTCTCGACGATGACGTAACTGGAAACCTGTTATTTATTTTCAGTGTAATTTAACTGAGAATCACTTTTCCCTGTGATGACAGCGATCCTGTTGGTCATTTTGCATCCGTTCTGAAATTCTTACTGTGGTTCCAAGTTGAGCCACCCTTATATGTTCAATAAAGATTTGCATGGGATGATATCATTCTCATTGCAACACACCCATTGAAGCATTATAAGGGAAGCGGGGTCACTCTGCTCCAGGAGAATTAACTAATGGGCACTCCTGAGACTGGGCAACCCACTGCACTCACCATTGCTCCCTTGACCCAGTATCTCCCTCATGGATCGCTGCTTTAAAGAGCAATGCCTCCAATCCCTTGCTAAAGCCCCTCCACCCCAACTTCACCACAGCAGAGGGTGCTGATGTCTCTCCATCCCTACCTTCACTACCCTACCTCTCCCCAGTACCTACACACTCTGCTTCTCCACCATAACATTGGACTATGACACCAACCATCCCCTGATTTGGTGCACAGCTGCCAGTTATCCCTGTCTGGAGTGTCAGTCTAGAGATTGTGCAAGTCAGGATATCAGCTTTGAAATGGGGCCTGAATGCAAAAGCTACTGATTTCATATCTGCATATGTTGTAGAAGAAGACCATTCACCCATTGATTCTGTGCTGGCATACAGAGCAATCCCATTCAATGACTAATTATCCCTGTGATTTATTCTTTCCACATTCCCACAACAATCCCCAGATTTTAGACATGCAATCGTCAATTAACCTACACATTGGGATGTGGGAGGAAACCAGATATAGGTACAGAGAAAGTTATCCTCTTTTCTCCTTGCTAAAATGAGGGTTCTTTAAACTCTGGTCTTCCAGCAGTCAGTGTGACAATGACTTGACAGCTATGAGCACAGTACAGTGCTCTTCGTGTGAACCATACAGATTCTGCTTTAGTATGTATGTGATGTTGTGTGCTTCTAACAGATCTTTGCCCAATTTCAGATTATTTTGGGAAACAAGTGCTTTAAACAGCACATGTTTAGCGCATTCAAAGAACTCCAGACTCTAGCCAATGTTATGTAACTATTTCAGATTAAAAAACATACACATGCCAGACAACTGTCCAGAAAAGCTTATGCACCCACAGATACAGATGTACACATTCACAAGCGTGCATACAGGCACATACAGATGCATACATGCAAGTACCAGCAGGTGCACAGGTATGAGTGGAAGTAAGATTCTGGTATGACATATAGAGTAAATAGCAGGGACCTTGGGAACATTGTTGTATATCGTGACCTTGGGATGCAAGTCCATGAAAGTGGCAATACAGATGGATAGAGTAGTGAGAAATGTATTTAGTATGCTAACTTTTGTAGGCTGAGGCATTGGATATCATAGTCGGGATGTCACGTTGCAGTCATACCAAACATTGTTCCCAAATTCACTGGAATTTAGAAGATTTAGAAGATTGAGGGGGGATCTTATTGAAACGTATAAAATTCTAAAGGGATTGGACAGGCTAGATGCAGGAAGATTGTTTCCGATGTTGGGGAAGTCCAGAACGAGGGGTCACAGTTTAAGGATAAAGGGAAAGCCTTTTTGGATTGAGATGAGGAAAAACTTCTTCACACAGAGAGTGGTGAATCTGTGGAATTCTCTGCCACAGGAAACAGTTGAGGCCAGTTCATTGGCTATACTTAAGAGGAAGTTAGATATGGCCCTTGTGGCTAAAGGGATCAGGGGCTATGGAGAGAAAGCAGGTACAGGGTTCTGAGTTGGATGATCAGCCATGATCATACTGAATGACGGTGCAGGCTCAAAGGGCCGAATGGCCTACTCCTGCACCTATTTTCTATGTTTCTAAATTATGAGAGTTAAAGATAGATTAGATAGAAACCTTTTCTCAGGGCAGGGCAGTCTGCAATTAGAGAGTATAGGTGTAAGGTGAGAGAAGTGAAACTTAAAAGAGATCTGAGATCACCCAACGAGATTGGGGGTGTCAGTTTTTCACACATAAGGTGGTAAATATCTGGAACAAGCTGCCAAATGAGGTGGTGGAGACAGATACAATTACAATGTTTACAAGGCATTTGAACAGGTGCAGAGATAGGACAGAAGCAGAAGGATATAAGCCGTAAGAAAATCTGCTGTATGCTTATATGAGTCCTGACTTAGAAAAATGTCATCGCATGTTTGTGGATGTTTCATCTCAGTACTGCAACTTCCTCGCCAACAGCACTTTGGGAGGGAGAGACTTCACCAGAAACACTGCAGCATTTATGAAGATGGCTCACCACCACCTTCTGAAGGGTGGTGACACAATCCTGCATGGAGACCTGTAGCTGAAGATGAAAGGCACCACACTGTTAGCCAAGAAAAATCTTCAGCCTCAAAGGAGGACCAAAAATCATTTGCTGGAATAAACCAGAGTTATCCACATTACTGCAAGAAATTGATTAAGATTGATAATCTTACAACAGTGGTCCTACAGCAACAACCTCTCACTCGATGTCAGCAAGACCAAGCAGCTGATTATTGACTTCAGGAGGAGGAAACCAGAGGTCCATGAGCCAGTCCTCACAAGGGGATCACAGGGTGAGCAACTTTAAGTTCCTTGGTGTTATGATTTCAGAGTATATGTCCTGGTAAGTGTCATTATGAAGAAAGCATAGCCACACTCTACTGTCTTAGAAGTCTGCGAAGATTTGCCATGTCATCTAAATACCTTGACAAACTTTGAGTGATGTGCAGTGGAGACTATATTCACTGAATGCATCACAACCTTGTATGGAAACACCAATGCCCTTGAACAGAAGATCCTACAAAATGAAATGGGTATGGCCCAGACCATTACAGTGAAATCCCACCCCACCATTGAGCATTGATGCAGGAAAGCAGCACCCATCATCAATGCCTCCCACCATCCAGGTCATGCTCTCTTCTCACAGCTGCCATCAGGAACCTCAGGACCCACACTACCATGTTCAGAAACAGTTATTACTATGCAACCATCAGGCTCTTGAACCAGAGGGGATAACTTCACTCGCCCCACTGTGTACAATTCAGTGTGTACATCACTGAACAAATTGTTTCCACAACCTATGGACTTGCATGCAAGAACTCTTGAACTCATTTTCTTGCTATTTATTGCTTATTTATTTATTGTTATTTTCTCTCATTTTGCACTTGCACAGCTGCTGTCTTTTGCACATCGGTTGTTGTCTGTCTGTCCTGTTGGTAGCTGCCTTTCATTGATTCTATCAAGTTTCTTGTATTTACTGTGTCTGCCTACAAGGAAGTGAATCACATGGTTGTATATGGTGACATATATGTATTTTGATAATAAATGTACTTCTGAATTTTTTGAAAGAATGATGTTTTGGGCCAAGACCCTTTTGCACAGGGGTACAATTGAGAGCATCCTGACTGGCTGCATCACTGCCTGATATGGGAACTGTACTTCCCTCAATCGCAGGACTCTGCAGAGAGTGGTGTGGACAGCCCAGCACATCTGTAGGTGTGTACTTCACACTTTTCAGGACATTTACAAAAACAGGTGTGTAAAAAGGGCCCAAAGGATCACTGGGGACCTAAGTCAAGCCAACCCCAAACTGTTACAGCTGCGACCATCCGGGAAACACTGCAGCATAAAAGCCAGGACCAACAGGCTCCAGGACAGCTTATTCCACCAGGCCAGACTGATTAATTCATGCTGATACAATTGTATTTCTATGTTATATTGACTGCACTGTTGTACATATTATTTATTATAAATTACTATAAATTGCACATTGCACATTTAAACGGAGACATAACGTAAAGATTTTTGCTCCTCATGAAGGAGTAAGTAATTAAGTCAATTCAATTCAAAATTCAATATCTCAGCCATGAATCTGTCACCAAGTAACTTTTCTAACAATCTGGGAGTAATACCTGAACAGTGAGCCTGATGAATTATGTGGTATTTTGGTGAACAATGGAAGTGAGGACCCAACCTTAGTGGTAATGAATCTGAGTTATTCCTGAATACAAATGAACCTTAGTGAAATATCAGATTAGAGACACAGATAATCTGGGAAATACTTCAGAATATATTGAGTCTGAAACTGAGAATTACGGAAGGTCATGGAAATGTTTCTATGGTGTCATCTCATGAGTTTCTTTGGAATAACAATGGAAACTACAGTTTCAAAATATGGGAAAATAATGGGATATCGAAGCTGTGTCCATGGGGACTGAGTTCTGGTATCAATGAGCAGAAATTAAGCATAATATAATTGGAAAAGATGAAGAGAGAAGTGAGTCAGAGATCAAGTAAGATACGAGCAACCAGAATTACAAATTTAAGATGCTTGAAGCCATCGGCTTTGTTGAATAGCCAGATGGTAGGGATTATTGTCATAGAGTCTTACAGGAACCCCTCATTCTCATTAAATAATCCATCTGCTTTCAATAATTGAGCATAAGAAACACTTTTATAGATTTTGTACCAAATTTCCATTGCTTTTGGATACAAAAACTCATCTGGAATTGGTTTAACAATTATTTAAAGAATACGATCTGTTATACATTGAAATTTTTATGACCAAGGCTTAAGTAATTTGTATTCACTTTTGAGATCAGTGCATTGCCAATGAGGTAAGAATTTATTGTCCATAATTTCTGTTGGGAAGGTGTTGGTGAGCTGCTTTCCTGAACCATTAATGAATGTCCTTTTTATGAACATGCTCCCTTACTGTCATTGGGTGGTATTTCTGGGATATAAACCGAGTGGCAATAAAAGAATTGTTATGTATTTCCAAATGTCGACTGTACTTCCTTAGAAGGTTGGCGTCATTCAATGTCTGCAGTGAGATGCTGAAGATGTTCTATAGGTCAGTTGTTGAGAGCGCCCTCTTCTTTGTGGTGGCATGTTGGGGAGGAAGCATTAAGAAGAAGGACGCCTCACGTCTTAATAAGCTGATAAGGAAGGCGGGCTCTGTCGTGGGCAAAGTACTGGAGAGTTTAACATCGGTAGCTGAGCGAAGGGCGCTGAGTAGGCTACGGTCAATTATGGAAAACCCTGAACATCCTCTACATAGCACCATCCAGAGACAGAGAAGCAGTTTCAGCGACAGGTTACTGTCGATGCAATGCTCCTCAGACAGGATGAAGAGGTCAATACTCCCCAATGCCATTAGGCTTTACAATTCAACTGCCAGGACTTAAGAACTTTTTTTAAAGCTATTATTAATGCTTTTTGAGTTAGTGATTTAGATGCATATCATATTATTACTGAGTTAAGTATTGTATGTAATGAGTTTTTGCTATAACAAGTGTATGGGACACTGGAAAAAATGTTGAATTTCCCCATGGGGATGAATAAAGTATCTATCTATCTATCTATCTATCTATCTATGACATTAGTCGTGACATTTTATGAATCTACTGCCTTTGTTCTTGGTGATAAAGCTCATGGGTTTGGGAGTAGTCTGGGTGAGTAACTGCAGTGCATTTTGTAAATGGGTCACACAGCCCCCATTGTGTTTTAGAGAGAATGAATGCTTAGGGTGGTTGATGGATTGTCTGAGGGAGAAGTTAACAGAAAGTTTATTCCAGGACCTCAGGTCCTAAAACCTGTTCCAAGTGCCAGAAGGAATTTAATAACCTCATATGGCATAGCCAAACTCACAAAAGAAATCAGCAGATTTTAATTCCCCAGCTAAATGCATTATAATCTATCATACTCAATGCAATTCAAACCTCTTCTCACTTCTGCCATCAGAGAGGGGGAACAGAAGCAGAAGTCAGGACTAGCTACTTTCCTATAACCATCAGGTTCTTGAAGCGACTGCATAACCTGAATCCTACCTCTACAATGAAACATCATGGAGCACCCCTTGCACAATGACCACAACCCTGCCATTGATTAAGTCTTTGCTTTATGCGCTGAAGACTTGTTTTGCAGAGTTCTTTTTCTCTCTTACTGGGTTGTATAATTTTGCAAGTTATACTTTGTATACGGTCTTTTTAAAAATAGGTTCTATTGGGTTCCTTTGTTTTGTGGCTGCCTGTAAGGAGACGAATCTCTAGGTTGTATAAAGTATACTTACTTTGATAATAAATGTAGTTTTGAACGTTGGACATTGTGTGTTGTCTGTACCTACGTGCCTGCATTGTCATGGGAAACATGATTTTCATTTAACCTGTACCTCACCATTCTTGTGATAGGACAATAATCTCAACTTGACTTGACAAAACTTGACAACAACCATAGTCCATCATGACTCCTACCAAATATTCAAATCATAGACTTACCACAGCTGCTTCACTGGGCAGATAATTCCACAGATTCACCACTCTCTGGGAAAAGCAGTTCCTCCTCATCTCCATCCTAAATTTACTTCCCCGAATTTTGAGGCTATGTCCCCTCGTTCTAGTCTCATCTACCAGCAGAAACAACTTTCCTGCCTTTATCTTACCTATCCCTTTCATAATTTTATATGTTTCTATAAGATCACTTCTTAGTTTTCTGAATTCAGATCTCCTGAACTTACACTTGTCTCACAGCCAACGTACATTTACAGGAAGATTAAGTTAGGAACTTGGACTGTTGTGGTAGATAAAGGGTTGTAACATTCCCTCACATTGTTGTATAGAAAAGTGCTTGCTGAGGAAACCATTTCCATCAACAAAGACAAGATGAGAGTGCACTCAAAGCCAATCCTCTTGACATCTCACACCACCATATCATTGATGAAGGCAGAGCAGTAGCTGTGTGTATAGATTTTAATAAGGCATTTGACAAAGTTCCCCATGTTAGGTTCATTCAGAAGGTCATGAGGCATGCGATCCAGGGAAACTCTGTGCATAGATTCTGAATTGGCTTGCCCACAGAAGCAGTGCATGGTAGTAGATGGAGCGTGTTCAGTCTGGAAATTGTTGACCAGTGATAATCTGTAGGGATCTGTTTAGCAACCCCTGCTCTTTGTGATTGTTATAAATGACTTGGACGAGGAGGTGGAAGGGTGGATTAGTAAGTTTGCAGATGACATGAACATTGATGGTGTTGTGGATAGTGTAGAGGGCTGTTGTAGGTTACAATGGGATATAGACAGGAGGCGGAGTTGGGCAGAGAAGTGGCAGATGGTGTTCAATATGGAAAAATGTAAACTGATATACGTTGGAAGATCAAACTTGAAGCAAAGTACAAGACTGATGGCAGGATTCTAAGCAATGTGGTGGAACAGAGGCATCTTGGGCCCAAGTCCATAGATCCCTCAAAATCGCGGTGCAAGCTGATAGGCTCTTAAGAAAGCATATGCTATGTTGGTCTTCATTAGTTAAGGGACTGAGTGTAAGAGCCATAAAGTAATGTTACAGCTCTGTAGAGCTCTGGTTAGACCACACTTGGAGAATTGTGTTCAGCTCTGTTGTGTCATTATAGGAAGAATGTGGAAATTTTAGAGAGGATGCAGAGGAGATTTAATAAGATGCTGCCTGGTTTAGATAATGCATCTTATGAGGAAAGATTGAGCAAGCTAAGGCTTATATAATTATAATTTATAATTTTATAGAAGCAAATTTTAACCTTCTTCTAACAATTGTTTAGTTAAAAATTCTTATTAGATATAATTTTTTGAATTGAATTTTTGGAGAAGATGCTGAGAGGCAGGATTTATGAGTATTTATGCCTATCCCTAATCAGCATGGCTTTGTTGAGGGCAGGTGGTGCCTGACGAGCCTGATTGCATTCTTTGAAAATGTAACAAAACACATTGATGAAGGTAGAGTAGTGGCTGTAGTGGTTATGGATTTCAGTAAGACATTTGATAAAGTTCCCAATGCCAGGCTTATTCAGAAAGTAAGGAGACATGGGATCCAAGAAGACCTTGCTTTGTGGATCTAGAATTGGCTTGCCCACAGAAGGCAAAAGGTTGTTGTAGATGGTTTAAATTCTGCATGGAGGTTGGTGACCTGTGGTGTTCTGTAGGGATCTGTTCTGGGAGCCCCCCTCTTCATGATTTTTATAAATGACCTGGATGAAGAAGTAGAAGGGATGGGTTAGTAAGTTTGCTGATGATATAAAGATTGGGGGGTGTTGTGGTTAGTCTGGAGGGGTGTCAGAATTTACAGAGGGACATTGATAGGATGCAGGACTGGGCTGAGAAGTGGCAGATGGAGTTCAACCCAGATAAGTGTGAAGTGGTTCATTTTTGAAGGCAGAATATAATATTAATGGTAAGAGTCTTGGCAGTGTAGAGGATCAAAAAGATCTTGGGGATCCATGTCCATAGGACACTCAAAGCTGCTACACAGTGTTGTTAAGAATGTGTATGGTGTGTTGGTATTCATCAACTGTGGACTGAATTCAAGAGCCGTGAGCTATTATTACAGCTATACAAGACCTTAGTTAGACCCCACTTGTGTTCAGTTCTGGTCACCTCACTACAGGAAGGATGTGGATACTATAGAGAGAGTGCAGAGGAGATTTACAAAGATGTTGCCGGGAATGGAGGGCATGCCTCATGAAAATAGGTTGAGTGAACTTGGCTATTTCTCCTTGGAGTGGCAGTGGATGAGAGGTGATTTGATAGAGGCAAATAAGATGATGAGAGGCATTGATTGTGTGGGTAGCCAGAGGCTTTTTTCCAGGGCTGAAATGGCTAACATGAGGGGGCAGAATTTTAAGGTGCTTGGAAGTAGGAACAGAAGGGATGTCAGGGGGAAGTTTTTCACACAGAGAATAGTGGGTGGGTGGAATGCACCTACATAGCTTTGAGGGAATGGTGGTCAGAAAGACGTGTCCTCACACAGCAGCTTGTGCACAGAAGCCATACCCAATATCCAGCATTGGAGAGAGAGCACCATATTATCAGATGTGCTACTTTTCAGATGAAATTTTAAAACTAATCTCTTTCTGCCCTCCTGGGTATTGTGAAAAAAAGATTGCCAGTGTTGCTGGGTAGAGAACGTGGAAAAGTATATTGTTTGGTTAGAAGATTGACAGCTCCAAGCAAACCCAATGAAATGAGCTTTGCAGATATTTCTAATGTAATTCATAAGACTATAAGACTATAAGGTATAGGAGCAGAAGTAGGCCATTAGGCTCATCGAGTCTGCTCTGCCATTCAATCCTTCCAGTCATCCCCACTGCCCTGCCTTCTCCCCATACGCTTTGATGCCCTGGCTAATCAAGAACCTATCTATCTCTGCCTTAAATACACCCAATGACTTGGCCTCCACAGCCACTCGTGGCAACAAATTCCATAGATTTACCACCCTCTGACTAAAGTAATTTCTCTGCATCTCTGTTCCTGAAGTCATGCCCTCTTGTCCTGGACTCTGCTACCATGGAAAATAACTTTGCCATATCTAATCTGTTCAGGCCTTTTAACATTCGGAATGTTTCTCTGAAATCCCCCCTCATTCTCCTGAACTCCAGGGAATACAGTCCAAGAACCACCAGACATTCCTCATGCAGTAACCCTTTCATAACTGGAATTATTCTCGTGAATCCTCTCTGAACCCGCTCCAATGTCCTTTAGGAAGTATATCCTTTCTAAAATAAGGAGCCCAAAACTGCACACAATACTCCAAGTGAGGTCTCACGAATGACTTACAGAGCCTCAACATCACATTCCTGCTCTTATATCCTATACCTCTAGAAATGAATGTCAACATTGCATTCTCCTTCTTCACCACCAACTCAACCTGGAGGTTAACCTTTAGGGTATCTTGCACAAGGACTCCCAAGTCCCTTTGCAGCTCTGCATTTTGAATTCTCTCCCCATTTATTTCTTCTACCACAGTGCATAACCATACAATTTCCAACATTGTATTTCATTGGCCACTTCTTTGCCCATTCCCCTAAGTTATCTAAGTCTCTCTGCAGGCTCTCTGTTTCCTCAATACTACCCGCTCCTCCACCTATCTTTGTATCATCAGCAAATTTAGCCACAAATCCTTTAATCCCATGGTCCAAATCATTGAAATACAGCATAAAAAGCAGCGGTCCCAACACCGACCCCTGTGGAACTCCACTGGTAACTGGCAACCAGCCAGAATAGGATCCCTTTATTCCCACTCTCTGTTTTCTGCTGATCAACTAATGCTCCACCCATGTTAGTGACTCCTCTGTAATTCCATGGGCTCTTATCTTGCTAAGCAGCCTTATGTGCGGCACCTTGTCAAAGGCCTTCTGGAAATCCAAGTACACCACATCTACTGCACCTCCTTTGTCTACCCTGCTTGTAATTTCCTCAAAAAATTGCAGCAGGTTAGTCAGGCAGGATTTTCCTTTCCGGAAACCATGTTGGCTTTGGCCTATCTTGTCATGTGCCTCCAGGTACTCTGTAATCTCATCCCTAACAATCGATTCCAACAACTTCCCAGCCACTGATGTCAGGCTAACAGGTCTATAGTTTCCTTTCTGCTGCCTCCCACCCTTCTTAAATAGCGGTGTAACATTTGCAATTTTCCGGTTATCCAGTACAATGCCAGTAACATTTAGAACTAAAACCATTGTTGATTTCAGAATGATTTAGGTTTCATAAGTGGAATCAAAAGGAAGGGGAGTCCATTCAGCTTACAAGGTGGATTTGAAGAAATAATTCGAGCATTGTTAGTTCAGTGATGGGCTTAATGATGCATTGAGAGATCGTTTAGTTTGTGGAATCATACAAGGAAACATTCAAAAATGACTCCAAACTGAATCACAAGTCACATTTAAGAGTGCAGTTGAAATTGCTGTATTGATGGAAACAGTAAGTATGAACAAAATTGCAAGTCTAAATAGAAACTTGCCTGACTAAAGAAATGGTGTTACTGTTGTAGCAGGGCTCACATAGATCAGACCAATGCAGGTTTAAAGACAAAACTTGTGGGAAATGGAACAAAGCAGGGCACATACAAAGAGTATGCCAGACAGACAAAAATAAATGGGCTACACAGAGGAGAGAAAAAGATAAAAAGTCAAAATGTAATTTTAAGACATCTGCATGCTGTTGATGAAAAGTCTGATAATGATGAGAGTGACACAGGACTGAGAAGCCTTTGTATTTACAATGTGAAAATTAACAAGAGAAAAGCAATATGGTGTACATCAGAGGTGGATGACAAATTAATTAAAATTGATTTGGATACTGGCTTGGCTATTTCAGTTATTCCACAAATGAGCTTGAACAGCATATCAAAGACACTGAACTGAAGCCTGCAGATATCCAATTAAGAACTGGTACTGGAGAAACTATGACTCCAACCAACAAGCTATATTAGGCTTGTATGCACTACAGCTTGATTGAAGACACATCTTCTACTAGCAAACCACATCCTCTGCACTAGAGTCAACTGAAAGTGTATTAGGAAAGATACTGGATGATGCCACAGGAGTGTTCAAGGATGGCTTTGTAAAACTCAAGCATATCAAGTGTAAGATTGTGTTAAATGAAAAAGGTACACAAAAGTACTAGAAAGCCCGTACAGTTTCTTATACCTTTTGTGACAAAGTAGTCAGTGAACTAGATCACATAGAAACTGAAGGAATTATTTGCATGGTTGATTGGAGCCAATTGGCAATCTCAATAGTCCTACCAGCCCCAAAAAAGAATGTGTCCGTCAGGATCTGTGGTGATTTTAAGGTCACCATCAACCCAGTACTGAAAGTAGATCAATACAGTCTGCCCAGGATAGATGGTATTAAAACTTTTCTGGAGTATTTTCTGGGAATACCCCATTATCAAAGATTATTGGAGTGGAATACACAATGCCCTACAAAACATCTTTAAATGTAAAATACCCTTAGGAAGTAAGACCATATATTTTGGGTATATACCTTAAGAATGGTTGAAAAGAGATAAATATTTAATGAATATACTGCTGGTGGCTGGTAAAAACAGGAGAGCCCAACCTTAAATGCATGGATGGAAATTACAATGAACATGTACAAAATGGAGAAGATAACAGCATCTGTTGAGTTGGAACAATTTGATTCATACTGGGAAAAATGGTCTAACTACATAACACCTCATAGGCTTGATTTTATTCTCACAAATCAATGAATATGTTGTAAAAAAAGGATCTCTCCCTACTTGTACATAGTTTTCTCCTTTTGCTTGTTCTTCCTTTCCTCTCTTTTCTATAAGTGTATACCTCAGATAAATATTATGTGGCAAATACGTATATGATATATATGCACAATATCTGAAATACATCTTATGGAAATGTTTATTTGATGATGAACTTCAATAAAAAATAAATTACCAAAAAAAAACCTTTCTGGATGGAAATACTTCAGGAAAGTGGAATTAGCGTAGGGCTACCTACAGAAGGAAATGGAAGAAGAGTCCAAAGTGTTTCTCACTACAAACTCTCACAAAAGGCTTTATCGCTATAATATCCTTATTTTTGGAGTAACGTCTTCACCTGCACTCTGGCAGAAAGCTATGGACCAGGTCCTGCAAAGCTGCCCAGGCTCTCAGTGTTAGCTGAATGGCATCATTGTTACCAGTGTTGATGACAAAAATCTACAAAATCTCAAGACGGTGTTAAGAAGATTAGAAGTTTATGGGTTCAGATCATAATGCAACCAGTGTGAATTCTATTAAACAAGGATCACTTACTGTGGTCATGCCACTGATGCGTAAGGTTTACAGACGTATGCCGAGAAAATTCAAGCAGTGATGGATTCCCCAAGGCCAAAGGATGTGTCACAGTTGTGGCCCTTGTTAGGATTTGCCAATTACTATCACAGGTTCCTGCCAAACCTGGCTACTGTGCTCCACCTCTTGAGCTCATTACTACAGATTGGGAAGAAATGGCAATGGACAAAGCAGTGTGAGGGGGCTTTCCAAAGGATAAAGGAAATGGTGATGTCATATACTGTACTCACACATTATGACCCACACCGTCCAGTGAAGCTTGTCTGTAAGGCCTCGCCTTATGGTATAGGGTACAGTTATATCACATGTTATGGGTGATGGAAGTGAATGCCCCATAGGGTCACGTTTCCTCCCCGCAGCAGAGAAAGTTTACACACAGATTGACAGAGAGGCCTTGAGTTTGGTTTGGGGTGTAAAATGTTCCTACCATTACCTGTATGTGAGAGAGTTTGCCCTCATTACTCATCATCAACCACTAGTGTCCATCTTCAATCCACAGAAGGGTGTTCCATTAACAGCACCAGCATGAACGCAGAGATGGGCTCTGTTTCTTGGAGGACACAATTAAAAGATCGAATTCAAGAGGACAGCTCATCATGAAAATGATGATGGATTGTCCCATTTACACTTAGAAAAGGAAATTCCTGAAAAATTTACAAAAGAGGCAGTCCTCTTAACGTATTCTCTCTATTGCAAGTTGAAAGTCTTCCTTTTATGACAGGGATGATCAAAAGGGAAGCGAGAAAAGACCCCACATTGTCTCAGGTCTACATGGCAACACAAAATGGCTGAAATATGCAGCAGAATTTCCAGCTCCTTCATTTTTACCATTACCAGGATGAACTTGCCCTTGATAGGGCTTGCCTTATGTGTGGGGATTGAGAGTTGTTGTACCATCCAAACTGAGATCTGAAATGTTGGAGTTTGTACATGCTGGTCATCTAGGCATGGTGAAAATGAGGGTGTTGGCTCAGAGCTTTGGTGGCCTGGAATAGATCAGCAGATTGAGCAGCTTGCCATGTTCTGTGCGGGATGCCAGCATGTCTTGAAGATGCCAAGAGCAGCACCTCTTCATCCTTGGGAATGGCCCGCATGGCCCTGGCAGATGAATTGTGTGGATTTTACCCGAGCATTCATGGGCACAGGATTTCTTGGTAGTAGTAAATGTAGGCACAAGGTGGTCAGAAGTGTTTCTAATTGTCTCCACTACAGCCTCACACAATGTCGATGGGTGGAGAAGCCTCTTTGCAAGGACTGGTGTTCCAGAACACTTAGTCAGTGACAATGGACCTGTTTGTTGCAGAGCAATTTCAATCATTCCCAATATGAATGGAATAAGACATATTACATCTGTATGATACCACCCAACTACAAATAGCTGGGCAGTAAGGTTTGTCCAGATTCTAAAGAACACACTGCGAGCAATGTCATTGGAACACACTACACAGTCACGGAACCAGAACCTCGCCAACTTCCTCCTTGCACATCCCAGTGCAGCACACTCCAGAACCAACAACTCACCAGCTACGATCCTGGGCCGTCCCTTGCGCTCATGCTTGGATCACCTCAAACCAAGTGAGTATGCAGGACAAGTAACTGACACAAACTGAGGGCTCTTCAAACAAGGACACTGGGTGCCTCACTCCTGGGCAAGCGATCTTAGTAAGGGACTATAGAGGTGATCAAAGTGTGTGCTTGGGAAGATAAGAATGGGACTGGACCACTCTCCTACACAGTGGAGATTGTGTCTGATGTCATCTGGAGCTGACACATTGATCAGTTGTGTAGGGCAGAGTCAATTGTTAGAGAAGGAAGGTATTCAGAGCTGTCAGAACCTCTTCCTGTAGTCCCTGAGCCTACCCATGCCCCAGAACTTGAGATTGTTTCACAGCCATAAGTTTCACCTTCCAAGCAGAGTGACTCCCCTGCCACCCCTTGTCTGGAAAGAGGTTATCCCACAGGAATAAGATATCCTCTATAGTGATTAAATCTTTAGGTCTGAATGGGAAACTTTAAAAGTTACTGTGCTATAGACGTCTATATAGTAGTGGTATTATATAGTATACTGTGTCTATATACATAAATATATATATATATAATACATATATATATATATATACACTCAGTATATAATGACTAGAGAGTAATACATTACCTATTTGAGTTGAGATCCATTCTATATTGAGTTGGTTTATAGTTAAGCAGTAGTGTATTTAATATTTCAGTAATATTTGAGTAATATTATTTGATTAAACATTCTTTGTTTATATAATTCATTATGGGTTATATGTAAGAAGTTCATGAATGGCATATGTCATGCCACCGCCTCATTAAAACAAAGCTAAGTAGACAAGTATCCTAGTTGCTGTGTTTTTCTTTCAGTTAATTTCTGGACTTACAAGATAGAACAGAAGCCTTCAGTTGTGTAGAGCAGAGTCGATTGTTAGAGAAGAAAGGTATCCAGAGCTGTCAGAACCTCTTCCTGCAGTCCCTGAGTCAACCCATGAGGTCCTAGAACTTGAGGTTGTTTCACAGCCATAAGTTTCACCTTCCAAGCGGAGTGACTCCCCCCCCCCCCCCACCCCTTGTCTGGGGTGGCATCTCAATATTCTGGAGTACTGTTGTTTTAGACGTGAGAGGGGGGAGGGATTAACAGGGAAGGGTGGCATTATTAGTCAGGGAAAATGTCACATCAGTGGTCAGACAGGACGGAATGGAGGGCTTGTCTACTGAAGCTATATGGGTAAACTGAGGAATAAGAAAGAAATGATCACGTTAATGGGATTATATCACAGACCACCCAATAGTCAGTGAGATTTAGAGAAACAAATTTGTCGAGAGATAACAGACAGTTGGAGAAAATAAGGTTGTGATAGAAGGTGATTTTAACTTTCTACATATTAACTAGGAATCCCATACTATAAAAGGACCATATGGGATAGAGTATGTTAAATGTGTTCAGTAAGATTTCCTTTATCAATATATAGAGGCCTCAACTAGAGAGAGTGTGATACTGTGTCTCTGATTAGGGAATGAGACAGTGCAGGTGATAGCAGTGAGTGTAGGGGAACATTCTGGATCTCGTGATCATAATTCCATTGGTTTCAAGAAAATTATGCAGAAGGATAGGACTGGTCCTCGGGTTGAAATTCTAAATTGGTGAAAGGCCAATTTTGATGGTATCAGAATGGATCTGGCAGGTGTGGATTGGGACAGGTTGTCTCCTGGAAAAAGTGTGCTTTGTAACTTGGAGGCCTTCACAAGTGAAATTTTGAAAGTACAGAGTTTGTATGTTCCTGAAAGAATAAAAGACAATGCAGCCTTGAGCTTTCCCACCCACCTGGCTTCACATATCACCTTCTCGTGGCTGTGATACAATCTCAGGTTTGGGGCCTCATTGGTAGGAGTTGCAGAGTTGACTCTAGGACCGGAGGAGTTGACTCTGAGACTGGAGGAAGTGGTTCTGACAGCTCTTTCCCATGAAGAAGGGTCTCAGTCCCAAACGTCGGCTGTTTGCTCTTTTCTACAGATGCTGCCTGATCTGCTGAGCACCTTCAGTGTTTTGTATGTGTTGCTTTAGATTTCCAGCATCTGCCAACTTTCTCGTGCTTGTAAAAGATGAAAAGCTTAAGTCATGAGATTTCAGTTTTTCTTTATTTAAGTTACTGACCTTGCAGTTAAGTAAAGGAGAAATCTAAGTATTTAAAACATCTTTAGTTACGGGTGAGGTGCCAGAAGACTGGAAGATAACTAATGTTGTTCTATTGTTCACAAAACATTCTGAGAATAAGCTGGGAAATTATGGGCCACTGAGCTTGATGGTAGCAGATGTTCCTCTCTCTAATTGGAGGCCTGTGACTAGTGGTGTACAATAGGGGTTAGTGTTGGGTCTGTTGCTCTTTGTCATCCATATCTACCAGTTTAAAACGGTGCTGCTGAAGGCAGGTTACAACTTATTGGCGGTTTCCGAAACAAGAACTACGACTAAATACTTTACTAATAATACCTATTCTGTAAAAAATTATAATAACCGATCACTGCAAACAATGTAGAGGTGACAGAAAGAGAGGCTGAGTCGAGGGTCAAAGCATTCAGGTGTGAGGTGAAGGTGGGGAGAGATCAAGGCATGTTTGAGGAGAAGTCGAGAAAGGTTGAGGCATATTTGAGGCAAAGTTGTGGCGTGAGAGGTAGATTCGGAGCCCACCCACCTAAACCAAGAGTGAGGTTTGATCAATGTAAGCACCGGGGCGACTCATTGTCCCATGAGGCAGCGCGGCACGGCAGCAGCGGTCTTTCAGATCTGGTGTTACTTTAATTTAATTTTCTATTTTAAGTTTGATACACGATTTTCGATTAGGGCACATGGATAACAGAGCGGCTATCTACCATCGCCAGATACTACTACAATACACAGATCACCCAAAAACAAACCTTCACAAAGATCTGCTGGCTGAATTATGTGACGTTGGCTCGCTGAGGGGAACGGGCCTACATTCCTCAGACTTGCCTGATGCTGGGAGCCGGAGATGGAGACGTCGAAAGTGATGTGCGAGGAAGCAGAAGCGAGGCAAACGGGCAGGGGTCCGTGCCAGGCTAAAAGCAAACCCTAGCCGGCCAGCCGGCTCTCCGTCCATTCTGCTCTGCAATGTCCGCTCCCTGGCCAATAAAATGGACTACATCCAACTCCAACGTAATACTCGGCGGGAGTACAGAGTTTGCTCTGCGTATGTCCTCACAGAGACATGGCTCACTGATGGGATTTCGGACACTGCCATCCAGCTAGACGGGCTAGCTTTGTTTCGTTCGGACAGAGATGCAGCTGTCTCCAGTAAGACTCGCGGTGGCGGTGTCTATGTTTACATCGACACGGAATGGTGTAAGAACTCTGTGCTGGTTTCCAGACACTGCTCATTGCTAGTGGAGTTTGTGGCAGTTCGATGCAGACCATTTTATTTGCCACGGGAATTCACCTCTGTCCTTATATTCGGTGTCTACATTCCCCCCAGCGCTAATGCTAAGGAGGCGCTCTGTGAACTGTACGGGGCTATTAGCGAACTGCAGAACGCACACCCTGATGGACTGTTTATTGTCGCCGGTGATTTTAACCACGCAAACCTTAAGTCAGTGCTCCCCAAATTCCATCAGTATGTGGACTTTGCAATGAGGGGGGAGAACGTGTTGGACCTGGTTTACACAAACATCCCTGATGCATACCGGGCAGAGCCCTGCCCTCACCTCAGATACTCAGACCACATCTCTGTTATGCTAATCCCAGCATTCAGACCACTCGTCAGGCGCTCCAGACCGGTTCAGAAGCAGGTGAAAACCTGGCCAGCAGGAGCCATCTCTGCTCTTCAAGACTGCTTTGAGAACACTGACTGGCACATGTTCAGGGAGGCTGCAACCGATGGCGACTCTATCAGCTTAGAGGAGTACACAGCATTAGTGACCAGCTACATCAGCAAGTGCATTGATGATGTTACTCTGTCCAAGACCATCACTATACGTGCCAACCAGAAGCCATGGATGACCGCAGAGGTGCGCGCGCTGCTGAGGTTCCATGACTCCGCCTTCAGAGCAGGCGACAAGGCAGCTTTAACAACAGCAAGGGCCAAACTGTCCCGAGCCATCAGAGGGGCAAAGCGTGCACACGCCCAGCTAATCCACAGTTACTTCCAGGACAGCGATGACACGCGGCCCATGTGGAAGGGCATCCAGGACATCACCAATTACAAGACATCACCTGACTGTGCAGGTGATGCCTCCCTCCCAAATGCGCTGAATAACTTCTACACCCGGTTTGAGGCAGAAAATGACATGTTGGCGAGGAAGTCCACCCCTCCTACAAATGACCAGGTGCTGTGTCTCACTGTGGCTGACATGAGAAGAACCCTGTGCAGGGTCAACCCACAGAAGGCTGCTGGACCAGACAATATTCCTGGTAGAGTGCTCAGAGGATGTGCAGACCAGCTAGCAGATGTGCTCACTGGCATCTTCAACATCTCCCTGATCAGTGCCACCATTCCAATGTGCTTCAAGGTCACCACCATCGTCCCCATGCTGAAGAAGTCTTCGGTGTCCTGCCTAAATGACTACCGTCCCGTTGCATTTACATCCATCATCATGAAGTGTTTCGAGAGGCTCGTCATGAGGCATATCAAGACCCTGCTGCCCCTCTCACTGGACCCCCTGCAGTTTGCGTACCGTCCCAACCGCTCAACAGATGACGCCATTGCCACCTCCCTCCACCTGGCCCTAACCCACCTGGACAAAAAAGACACATACGTTCGGATGCTGTTCATAGACTTCAGTTCAGCATTCAACACAATCATCCCTCAGAAACTGATTGGAAAGCTGAGCCTACTGGGCCTGAACACACTCCTCTGCAACTGGATCGTAGACTTCCTGACTGGGAGACCTCAGTCAGTCTGGATCGGGAGCAGCATCTCCAACACCATCACACTGAGCTCGGGGGCTCCCCAGGGTTGCATGCTCAGTCCACTGCTGTTCACTCTGCTGACCCACGACTGTTCTGCAACACACAGCTGGAACCATATCATCAAGTTCGCCGATGACACGACCGTGGTGGGTCTCATCAGCAAGAATGACGAGTCAGCTTACAGAGAGGAGGTGCAGTGGCTAATGGACTGGTGCAGAGCCAACAACCTGTCTCTGAATGTGAACAAAACAAAAGAGATGCTTGTTGACTTCAGGAGGGCATGGAGCGACCACTCACCGCTGAACACCGACGGCTGGCCACGATCATATCAGTAATTCCCAGTAAGGTGTGCTTCTGTTCTGTCCTTTTCTTCAATTGACTGCAACACTGGACGTAGTGGGTCTTACTGATTCTAGTCAGGACCGATGGAGGATATTTATCGTGCTGCTGGTGACATGCTGTCTGCAGAGTTTGCTGTAACACTTCACTTGAAAACCCTGAAGTCAGTGTTCCTTGACAGATGTTATACATGAACGGGTCAGTGTACGCCCATTCTTGGCATTGGATTGGAGTCACCATTTAGGATGAAAAAAATGCATATTTTAACTCATTTGATTTTAATATTTTCAATGATTTCTTAGTGTTTTATGCTTCCATGCTTTTGTCTCTGACACATTTGAAGTCTATTAAGAGGTCTCATTGACATTTGACAGCAGGCAAAGCTCTGCCCTGAACCATGCATTTTGCTGAAGGCTGTTGGCACACTGCTGTTGAACCCTCACTTCACTGAAATCTTTACAATGCCAGATGCCTCCTGGGTGCAGAGGACAAACTTGATTGACCCTATGTATGCAGTTATTCTGGCAGGCAGGGATCATGTATGGCCAACCCAAGGCAGTAGGTCATCTAGATTCAGCCCACTGAGCAAAAACCATGAAGTTTTATGGTTTATAATTGCCTTCATTCTTTGAGGTGCTGAGTTGAACTTAGATGCAAAACTTAGCTGGGGATAACATTTGGAGCATACTGTGCAATCTAATCACCACATTATAGAACAGCTGTCAAGGCTTTGCAGAGGGTGCGGGAGAGGCTCACCAGGATGTTTCCTGGATTAGAAAGTATTACCTGGAGCATCGGAGGCTGAAGGGTGACTTGACAGAAGTTTAAAAATATATGAGAAAAATAGATAGGGTAGATAGTCAGAGTCTCTTGCCCAGAATTACAGAAGCTATAGAAGGTGAGAGGTGGAAAGGTTATAGGAGATGTGACGCAAGGGTTTTTACACAGAGCCTGGTTGGTGGCTGAAATAGTATGCCAAGGGGAGGTGTTTGAAGCAGATGCTGCAATACCATTTACAAGGCATTTGAACAGGCACATGGACAGGCAGGAATGGAGAGAAATTAACCATGTGCAGGCAAATGGGATTAATTGAAATTGGCATTGCAGTTGACACAGACATCGTGGACTGAAGAACCTGTTTCCCTGCTGTATTGTTTTATGTTTAGTAAAGACCATTTAGCCCAGAATGCATTTGTCAGCTCTTTGAGAAAGCAAGCTGGTTAATCCCATTCTGGATTTTATTCAAATATTTTCAGCAAGATTTACAACGTGGTTCATATAGCACTAGCCTCAGTGAGCTAAGTCTGTTTGGCAGATTCTTGACGTTATCCACCTCAGGGTATAAATTCCATAGGCATTAACTCTTTTGTCTGCATATAACCTCAGTCATTTCTCATGTTATTAATTTCTGCAATTGGAAAATTTCAACAATGGTGAATATTGAACCTTTGAACCTTTGGTTCCAGATCACCGTCAACTTGCTATGTTACAAATAGCCAGAGGACTTGGTACTGAGCTGCTGGTCTTAGTTACCACAACCACATGACTGTTTTGTCTACATTCTGCTTGCCTACAGTAGTGACACAACTCTGTCAGGAAATTTGAAGATTCTTTTTCAGTCCATTCCGACTCTGGCCTTAAAGCAACAGTTCTTGTATCCGTGAACCATGTTAAATCGATTTAACCCAGAATGGATGGTGCTGGTAGACAATTTTTGAGAAAATCACATCCATCACGAAATTCAATAAATACATGTTTGTGCTGTACATGCCTATATTTTCAGCAGCAACCAAGATGCACTAAGTTTTTTAAAATTCATTTTTCGGGATCTGATGTAAGCCATGCCAGCGGCTTTCTTAACCGCTGTTGTCCTTCCAGCGAGTAGTTCCACAGCGCTATGAGGGGTGGTGGGGGCGGGGGGGGGGGGGTGTTAGTTGCAGGAGGTTGAACCCAATGAAGAAATGGCAGTATATTTCCTGGTCAGGGCAATGTGCAATTTGTGGGCAGACCACCAGGTTATGGTGTTCTCAGGCACCTGATGTCCATTTGGTGGTAGACACCACGGGTTAGGGAAACTCACCAGAGCAGCCTCGGTGAGCAACTGCAGTGCATTTTGTAACTGTGTGCTGCTGGGGAAGGGGTTCACTGATCATGGTGGCAGATGGGCCTGCTTTGCCATCAATGATGTGGGGGCTGTGTTTATCCAAGCAAGTGAGAGTATTCCCTCATACTTCAGTTGTGTGACTTGTAGGTGGAAATGTTTGGGTTGTCAGGAGGTGAGGCGTGCTCTCCAGGGTTTACCACTCTTTAACTTATTGTTATAGGTGTAGAACTTACATGGCTGGTCCAGTTGAATTACTGGTCAATGTAACCGCCAGAATGTTGACTACTTTGGATGAGTTTCCAATCAGAATGATGATGCAGGGAGACCAGGCAAAGTAATGCCATTGAATGTGAAGGGTAAGTGATTAAACTCTTTCCTTGTAGAAGCATCCATTGCCTGATGCTTATCTTATCCCAATGTCACTCACCTGGACCTTTTGTCTTGCTGCATGCAAGTGCAGAATGCTTCATTTGCTGAGGATCTGCTGGATCCAATGGCCTTAGTCTTTCCTTGGTCTCACTTCGACTGAATTGACTGGTTTCTGACGACTGCAAGAAGGGGCTGATATGGTTCAGTTATCTGGTACTTCTTGCCAAGCATGTTTGCCAGTGTTGGACAACCCAAAGCATGTTAACCCACACTTGTCTGGATTAAGTTCCATCTGCCACCTGTCCAACCAACTTTCCAGATGGTTTAAATCCCCCAATCATCCTCACTATTTACAACTCCAGTAACTTACACAGACATTCTTCTCCAAGTCATTTATATACTGTAGATTCTAAACAACAAAGGTCCCAGTACCAATCGCTGTGGTACATTACAGGTAACAGGCGTCCAGTCAAGAGAATCAACCCTCCCCCTCCATGCACTTACTACCCTCTGTGTAGGACATCCTCCTTATACATTGGTCCAATCACCTTATCTCACATTAGCGACTGGTGCACCATCCAATCTATCTACTTTTTTAAACATCTTACAGACCTCCGTTAAGCTTCCCCTCATCTTCCTTTGCTCCAAAGAGGAAAGCCCCAGCTTGCTCAACCTTTCCTCATAAGACGTGCTCTCTAATCCAAGCAGCATCCTGGTAAATCATCTTTGCATCCTCTCTGAAGCTTCCGCACATGATAAAACAGGCCAGATTCAGCATGGTTTCCTCCTGGGGTAATCTGGACTGAAAATCTATTGAAAGTCTTTGAGGAAACAACCTACAGGATAGACAAAGAAGTTGTTTATGTGGATTTTCAGAAGGCCTTTGAAAAGACATTGCCCATGAGACTGCTAAACAAGATAAGAGCCCATCAGGTTACTGGAAAGCTACTAGCATGGACAGTAGATCAGCTAAGTAGCAGAAGGCAAAGAGTGGTAATCACGGGTTGGCTTCCAGTGACTAGTGGTGCTCTGCAGAGGTGGTACTACTTCTCATGTTGTATGTTAATTATATGGATGAGGCATTGGTCAGAGGGTGTTTGGGGTACACTAATCATTTTTGGGCCCCATATCTAAGAATGGATGTGCAGGCATTGGAGAGGGTACAGAGGAGGTTTACAAGAATGATGAGTTTCAACTCATTAGCTCTAGAAACTGCGTCTTATTTTTGCCGGTGTGGTGACTATGATAATGCAATCCTGGTAGGCCTCTCTTTCCCATCCACTATATCAGTGGCATGTCAGGCCTCTGCTGGTTCTCCTGACTCTTCCCCATTGGTCCTGCAAATCTTCTCTCTTTATCCAATGCTTCTGAGTTTTTTTTTGTAAATAGGCAGTAAATTCCCACTCATAACAACTGCAGTTCATGATGTGAAAGGCTGAAGAGAGATAAAGCGATTACAATATTAAATCTAGACTTAAATGTCTCTGTGGGATCAAACCCTTGATGCTTCTTCAATGATGGCAGATAAGAGCAACAACAGTCAGCATCTTGGGTGTTGGTAGTTGTGTTTGAAAAGTGTTAGATTTTTAACAGGACTTTGAGTAAGTCATAGTGACTTTGGGAAGTTGGCTTGGCAGATGTGATATTCAGATTCAGATTCAGTTTATTGTCATTTATAAACCACAAATACAATGCAGTTAAAAAACGAGACAAAGTTCTCTGGAATGATATCACAAAAAAGCACAAAACAGACCACACAAGAAAAACCACATAACGTTTGGTAATCCCCAATCTAGAGTCCGGAGAGGCTGCTGCGTATTGATATCACGCTACCGTCTTAGCACGTACCCTGGAAAGGAAATAGAAACCCATCAGACAAACCTAAAGCTACAAGACCTACACAAAACCACATAGATTACATATAGTTATAGTTAACATATAGTTTCAACAGTGCAGACAATACCATAATTGATAAAAGACTAACTGACAAAGACCACATAATTGTAACACATAGTTTCAACAGTGCAAAGCAATACCGTAATCTGATAAAGAGCAGTCCATGGCACAGTTTAAAAGAAAGTCTCAAAAGTCCCGACAGCCCATCATCTCACCTGAGGCGATCTTCTGCTCCCTGGGACCCATGTAGCTTCCAGAAATCTCAACAGATCTGAGTCATGGCTTTGCCTTCTAGTGCCTGTTAAGCACTCATCAAGTCCTGTCAGAGTCCTACAACTCAGTTGATTCAAGTCACTTCAGGAGACCACATTTGATAGGAAGGAACCTCTTCGAGAGACACCATCAAGGAAGTTCATTTTTCAACTCGCTCGCATGTTTGCGTTAGTGTTTCATCTCAGAGTGCCCCAGTATACCACCGATTGACGTAGCTTTGAAACAGAGTCTTGTTGTTCAAGGATGAATAACAAGGCCATCTAATGTTTGGTGATGAGTATTGCTCAGGATATTGGCAAAACTCCTCTGATTTTTGCCAATGATGTTTTACCTCCAATTGAATGGCTGAGCAAAGCTACCATTCAGCACCCTTTTCATTGCCATAAGAGTCCGAGGGAGCAATTGTGTCATGAAATTATATGCCACTATGGCCCAACTCATCCATGCTGACTAATTATCTCTCTTTGCTAATCCCATTTGACTGTGTTTGCCCCATATCTCACTCCTATACTCCTTGCACACTCCTAGCTGTGTAACCAGATACAGCCAAAATACCATCTATAAATTTGCCGATGACACCACCACTGTTGGCAGAATCACAGTTGGCGACAGGGAGGCAGGCTGGAATGAGTCAGATCGCTTGGTTGAGTGCTGTCACAACAGGAGCCTCAGCAAGACTGTGGAATTTGGGAAGGAAGAGTTGGGGGAATAACACACCAGTCCTCATTGAGGGGTCAGGAGTGGAAAGGGTGAGCAGCTTCAAGTTCCTGGGCATCAACATCTCAGAAAATCTATCCTGGGCCAAACATATTGATGTAATCATAAAGGCACACAAGCCACTCTATTTCATTAGGAGTTTGAGGAGATTTGGTATGTTACCAAATACTCTAGCAAATTTTTACAGATGCGTGGTGAAGGGCGTTCTGAGTGGTTGCATCACTGCCTGGTACGGAGGCCGCAATGCACAGGATTGAAAGAGGCTGCAGAGGATTGCAGTCTCTGTCTGTTCCATCATCGGCATAAACCTCCTTACCACTGAGGACACCTTCAAAAGTCGGTGCCTTAAGAAGGGAGCATCTATCATTAAGGACCCTCACTATTCAGGCCATGACCTCATTTTATTACTACCTTTAGGGAGTAGGTTCAGGGGCCAGAAGATCTCACATTCAATACTTTAGGGACAACTTTCTCCCCTCTGCCATCAGATTCCTGAACCTCTAAAGACTACTTCACTATTTCTCTTTTGCACTATCTATTTATTATAATTAACAGTAACTTTCTATATCTTGTACTGTAGAACATAGAACAGTACAGCACAGGAACAGGCCCTTCGGCCCACAATATCGTGCAGAAACAGCTAAAAAACATATCAAAAACACCCAAACACTAATCCCTCCTAAATACACAATGTCCATATCCCTCCATCTTCCTTAAATCCATGTGCATTTACAAACACCTCTTAAAAGTGTTGAACGTATTTGTCTCTACCACCATACCAGACAGTGTATTCCAGGCATCCACGACCTTCTGAGTAAAAAGAATACCTCTTCTGCACCCTCTGCAAAGCCTCAACATCCTTCCCGTAGTGGGGCAACCAGAACTGTATGCAATATTCCAGATGTAGACTATTCAGATTTTTTTAATAAAGTTGCAACATAATCTCCTGACTTTTGAACTCAATGCCTCAACTAATGAAGGCAGGCATTCAATAAGCCTTCTTGACCACCTTATTAGCCTTTGTAGCCTCTTTCAAGGACTTGGATCCCAAAACCTCGCTGCTCAGCAACACTGTTCAGGATCTTGCATACAGTATACTGTCTCCTTGCATTTGCCCTGCCAAGGTGCAACACCTCACGTTTATCTGAGTTAAACTCCATCTGCCATTTCCCTGCCCATATCTGCAACTGATCTATATCATGCTATATTCTTTCCCAGTCTTCTACACTATCCACAGCTCCACCAATCTTGATATCATCCACAGACTTACTAACTCACTGCTCTATATTTTCATCCAGATCATTTATATACATTACAAACAGCAGAGTTCCCAGCACAGATCCTTACAGAACATCACTAATTACAGAAGAAGCTTGAGTAAGTCCTTTTAACCACTATCCTCTGTCTTCAATGTGCAGGCCAGTTCTGAATCCAAACAGCCAGTTCACATGGACCCGATGCATCATAATCTTGTGGTTTAGCCTCCTACGGGAGACTTTGTCAAAAGATTTACTAAAATCTATGTAGACAGCATCCACTACCCTACCCTCATCATTCTCTCTCGTCACCTTGTCAAAAAACTCAATCAAGCTGGTAAAGCATAACTTGCCATGCACAAGTTATACACCCCTAGTGCTAGAAAATATGTGATAGCCTTGCAGCGGCGGTAGCTTTCTGTGTGTTATCATGCGATTTATTACCACCTGCCAAAACACACTTCTCAAAACTATACATAGCACAGAATAAAGCATTCTACTTCAAACTGATGGTTCTCTCTTATTATCGATGCTTTGTCTTTGAAAATTGGTGGAAATACAGCACAGACTATATGTTTTTCAGAAAAGTTGTTAAAATTAGTATCTCTACAAATGTTATTTATTACTGGCAGTGACAACACAGTGACTATACATTACATAAGATGTACTTCTGTTTCACATTTATATCTTGTATATCATCATTTATACATACCTTTGCAGCAGGTGCTTTTTTCACCAGCAATGTGAATGTGATTTTTTTCTGTTTCAGATACTGTGGTAGTGGGATAGTCCTGCACAATAGAGGAGAGAGAAAAGTAGAGTAGGTTTAGATCTGGAGTAGCTGAATCTCTTTGCTTCAGAATGGAGAGCCATAGGCACAAAGAATCTATTAAGAAGCAGTGTATCATACACCGTAAAACATCAAAAGAAGATGGTGATCATTTAGTTAGTCCTCAAAACTATGAATCCTGGAAAACATTACTTGCAGCAGCCAAAGTGAGAAACTATGCCCCTATTTTAGACGTTGCTAAAGAACTTGGAGAAAAAGAAGTCCCAATAATCTACTATCACCGACAATGCCGAAGCCTCTTCACCATGAAGAGAGACTTAGAGACTCTGAAAAGGAAAGCCAAGGAAAGCATTACTGATGAAGCTGGTGAGAATACCTGTACATCAAAAAGGCCAAGTAGGAGATCTTCATCAGAAACAAGGGTGTATGATCAAATCTGCATTTTTTGTAATAAGGTGAAATTTCTGAAGGGCTCCAAGTCACGTGAAAAGCTTACACAAGCTGTACAACTCAGAGCCAACCAAACACTACGGGAAGGTGCAACACAAAAGGAAGATGAAAAGATTCTCGCAGTAACAAGCAGAGACATAGTTGCTGCAGAGGCACGCTATCATGTTTCATGCTATAAGGATTATACCAGAATCAAGAAAAAGGAACCTGAGTACAAAGAGAATGATGATGAAACGGATGGTGATGAACTGTATAAAAAGATTGAAAGGGAAGCCTATAAAGACCTTTTCAAGTGTATCAGAACTGATATCATACCCAACAAGATGATTGTATAAGTCACTTCTTTGTTCACAAAACTTGAATCTTTCATGCTATCTGGTGGAGTTACACTCCAGCAAGATTCTACAAGGAAGCACATTCATAAAAACTGGAATCTGAGCTGGGCCATTCAGGAGATATATTTCCAGATGACAAAGGAAAATTGTTAATGGTTCCTGAAAGTGTATCATTAGGGGATATTGTTTTGGAAAATCAAACTCTACAGAGGGAACTCAAAGTTTGGAGGGCCAAGGCAACCAATTTCGACAAGATCATAGATCAGACTTCATCACATATCAGGCCCTATCCACACCAGAAGGATTGCTGAGAAAGACAAATAAAGCTACTTTAGCCACAACCTTGCAGAGAAGTGCAGAAGTAGAAGAGCAACTCCCAGGAAACTCTGCTATAGTGGTTGATGGAATGAACTTGGTCCAAAGAGTGAAAGGTGATCAAGTTACTTTCAGAGATGTTGCCACAACAATTCTGGGTACTGATTACTTTGCAACTCATGACCAGTTTCTTCACCCCGTAGAGATCTGAGGGAAGGCAGTCAGAGTAGCAGAATAGATGTTGTGTTCGACACATACAAGGAGAACTCCATCAAGAATAGTGAAAGATCTCTACAGGGTGAAGAGACTGGTCATGGGTTGCAAGGTATCACAAGCACACAGATGGTGAGGTAGTGGAAGAGCTTCCTGACCAAAGTCAGTAACAAAAATAGTCTCATTAGCTTCATAGTCCATGAATGGAGGAAGGCAGAGTACAGAGCAAAGCTACAGGAGAAGATTCTGTATGCAACTGTGAGTGACAAATGTTACAGAATCACATCTCAAGACAGTGAGGAGGTGTCAGCTCTTCAGTGTCAACAAGAAGCAGCAGATGGCCGCCTGCTTCTCCATGCTGCCCATGCCACAAGAGAGGGATACCAATCTGTAGTGATCTGCTCAGAAGACACTTTATCATGTCTTTAGCATTTTGTGACAAGATTGAGGTCCCATTGTTCCAGAAGTGTGGCACTAGAACCCGTACAAGGCTTGTAGACATCGGGAAGGTTGCTGCCACTGTTGGCATAGAGGTTTGTAGGGCTCTCATCGGGTTGCATGCATATACAGGATGTGACATTGTAAGCGCTTTTGCTGGCAAAGGGAAGACAAGTGGCCTTAAACTTCTGACCAGCGACAGGGAAACTCAGGACACATTCTTAGAGTTGGGTCAGGAATGGGACCTCTCCCCAGAACTGATGGACAAACTGGAGGCATTTACATGTCTCCTGTATGCCCCAAAAGCATCGACCACCAAGGTCAATGAGCTCAGGTATCACTTTTCCTGTGCCAAAAAAGGAGAAATCAAAAGTCATCAACTCCCACCATTCAAGGACTGCTTAACAAAACATGCACAGCGAGCCAACTACCGGGCTGGTATATGGAGAAGATATTTGGAGAAGGACCCACAAGTGCCAAGCCCTGTTGGCAGAGGATGGAAGATGGAGAGAGAAGAGGAAGCTGAACAGTTGGTGGTGCACTGGATGGAAGGCCAGCCAGCACCCGATGCCGTCCTGGATCTACTGGCCTGTAACTGTCCAAAAAAATGTTCATTCCCAAGATGTATGTGTGTTGCAAATGGCCTCAGGTGTACTGATGTGTGTAGACTAGCAAACTGTGAGAACCAGGCATCCACCTCAGAGAGTGTGGAAGGTTCCGATGAAGATGTGGAAGACATGGAAGATTTGGAAAATTATTATGATTATTAATAGGTTATGAAAGTATGGATAACAAAGTATGGAAAGCAGTCTTTGATTAAATATAGTCATTTTACACCCAAATGGGGCTTAGGTTATGGCCGTGTGGAACCTCAGATTTGAATTATTGTACTATAATTCTTTATGCTATGACATAAGCTTAAGATTGTTTTGATTTGATACAACAATATGGAAAATATCATAACATTGATAAAACTCCAGAAATCTCTCCAAATGAGGTTTTTTAACCTTTTGAGGGGTGGGGTAACATTTTCTGCTGTACTGATGTTAATATGGAATATATACAAAACGTGATTACTTATTTGAAGTAATAAAGCTGTCATGGTCCAGTCTGTGAAATCTGCATTCTGGTTCACGGTCTGGTCCACGTTCCTTATTCCAGGTTTTCCGGTTTTCCCCAGTTTCCGTTGAGGCAGCTGATTCTCGTTTGGGCTGGCTTCATAAATAGCTTCAGGATTCAGCCTCTGGCTGCTGGATTGTTCCTGTCCAAACCTCCTGTCTGTATCCCTTCCTTTCACCTTGCCCCTGGAGCCTTGCCTTGCCTCGCCTGGAGCCTCGCCTTGCCTTGCCCTGAGCCTCGCCTTGCCTCACCTGGAGCCTCGCCTTGCCTCACCTCGCCTCACCTGGAGCCTCGCCTTGCCTCACCTCGCCTCACCTGGAGCCTCGCCTTGCCTCACCTGGAGCCTCGCCTTGCCTCACCTGGAGCATCGCCTTGCCTCACCTTGCCTCGCCTTGCCTTGCCTTGCCTCACCTCGCCTCACCTTGCCTCACCTCGCCTCACCTGGAGCATCGCCTCGCCTCGCCTGGAGCCTCACCTCGCCTCGCCTTGCCTCGCCTGGAACCCTTGCCTTCACTGCTGTCAAGTTCAACCACCATTGCAAGATAAGGAACTGTCTTTCATTGTTTTGAACTGTCTCTGTGTCCACGCTTTTGCTAGGTAGGTCCAACTGTTTGCCGCTACCTAGTGTTGGGTACTGTCTGGTCATATTCTGCGTGCTGTGTAATGAGTCCCGGCCCTAGGTCCTGTACCCAAGGAGGGGACCTGGCTCTGTGTTCTGTGTAATGAGTCCCGGCCCTACGTCCTGTACCCCAGGAGGGGTCCCGGCTCTGTGTTCTGTGTAATGAGTCCCGGCCCTACGTCCTGTACCCCAGGAGGGGACCTGGCTCTGTGTTCTGTGTAATGAGTCCCGGCCCTACGTCCTGTACCCAAGGAGGGGTCCCGGCTCTGTGTTCCATGTTCCTGTCTCTCCCTCAACCAAGGCTCTGCATTCCTGTCTCTCCCTCAACCAAGGCTCTGCATTCCTGTCTCTCCCTCAACCAAGTCAAGGCTTCGGGGTCTCGTCCAGTCTCTGGCTCGGAGTACAAGCCCAGGATCCCAGTTCCCAGTTCCATATCCTGGTTCCGCTATCCTAGTCAAGTCCTAGCCCAGGCCCGGAGTCCTTGTCTCGTCCAGGGGCTGTGTCATGTCCAGCATCCTTTCTTCCCCACATCTACAAAGACAGGTGTATGAAAAGGCCCGAAGGACAATTGGGGATCCAAGTCATCCCAACCACAAACTTCCAGCTGCTATCATCTGGGAAACAGTACCACAAAAGCCAGGACCAACAGGCTCCGGAACAGCCTCTTCCACCAGGCCATCAGGCTGCTTAATTCACGCTGATACAATAGTATTTCTGTGCCATATTGACTGTCCTGTTGTACATACTATTTATTACAAATGACTATAAATTGCACATTTAGATGGCGATGTAACGTAAAGATTTTCACTCATGTATGTGAGGGCTGTAAGTAATAAAGTCAATTCAATTCAATTTTCTACCGTCTCCAAAGGAGGAATTCTCAGCAGTAGCTCAGGATGTCACCTTGACTTCCTGAAATCCAAAGAAGCAGCTTCATTAAAGACTGATGTTTACAGCATCTCTTTCTCAACCTCAGGGTATTCGATTACACTTGAAGAACTTCTGACCTCCAGAACTGTTACCCACTGTTGGACACATTGCCAGTTCCACACCGTAACCACTGTGAATGTAATCCTGTCTGTTGTGACGCTGGTTGGGTGATTAGTATTGGCAAAGATGAAAACACTTTGTCACAGCTGAGAGGGGTGACAAGGCCTGGTGCCCAGTCATAGTGTAGCATTCCCCCAGTCCCTGTGCCTCAGCACTAGATGAGGCTTGAAGATTCTGACTAAAAGGCCTCTGCATATGCCTGACTCAAAGAAAAATGAAGAAGTGTAAATGAAATACAGAGGTCTTTAACCTAAATGGTTGATTATAAAGAAGATTCACAATCATTTGCCTCCTCCTCAAAGCAAGTGACCCAATCCCATCTCAATGAGGCATCAGAATTGACTATTTCCTCTGAAATCCATTTCAACGAATGACGTAAACTCATAATGAACATACACGTAAGCCAGCATTTCATCAGTCACATTTAGGCACTTATTAAACAGTGTCCCTTGAACTGCAGAGGGAGGAGGGAAAAGTGTCAGAGTAGCTTTACAGAACCGGCTCTTTGATTTAGTATTCCATTTATATCTATTTGCTTTGTAATCCATGATGAGATGCCAGCTCTAACCCACAATATTGATATACAGTAATTTCTTTATTATATTGCATTCAATTTTCCAAATAGCTTCTTCATACTTTGATCTATTAATCACTTGTGATCTCAGCTGTCTCGCGTACACCGTCGATGGTTTTAGCTACTGCATTAGGTTAATTATGTTCCAGTCCCTCACCAAAGACACAGTCCAACACCACTGCCTCTCCTCCAGTCCTACTGCTAAACCCCTGACTTGCGGGTCCCCAGCATGGGTTCCCGACAATTCAAAACTGGTGCATTAGGTTAAAATAGAAATCAAATTAGACTGACCCGCGGAGCTGCACAGCAAAGGCAATTACAGTATGTAATATCTTAATTTAGTCACTTTCATCATTTTGTTGCTTTGGGCAATTTCATTTCTGGAACAGCCCGAAATTCTTTTGTGTGAGGGTATTGTTACAAGCTGAAGCTACACGTCAAACCACGTTTGGTTGAACCGAACTGAAAAGGAATTACATACTCACAGTCACGTTCTGGCTTACACTCACTCCTCATTATTTACTACGTCACTATTCATGTGCTCACCTGGTCAGCCCCAGGCCCCTTCTTAAAATTCTTCTAACAATCATTGTCATTATAAAGATGGTGATTATTTTTCAGACCACTTATATTGTGACTCCCTCCTTTGTTCTGTTCTCATAGAGAATGGTTTTTGTTTACATGGTTACACTGTAGTGTGACAGCTAATATCATTTTTTAATGTATTTAGATGTTATAAAGTGTTTACTACACTGCATAAATACTCTTAGAGCATTATTGGGATTTGGGGAGTATATAAGGTACAAAGGACCAATAGAGGTATCTATGACTTTGATTTACTTATTGAAATGCAGCACGGAATAGGCCCCTCTGGTCCCATGAGCCATGGCACCCAGCAACCCCCAATTTAACCCTAGCTTAACCACAGGACAATTTACTATGACCAGTTAACCTACCAACCAGTACATCTACGGACTGTGTGAGGAAACTGGAGCACCCAGAGGAAACCCACACGGTCATGGAGAGGCCATACAAACTCCTTAGAGACAGGAGCAGGAATTGAACCGGGGTCACTGGTACTGTAAAGAGTTGTGCCAACCACTACACTACCATGCCACCCCTTGTTATCCCTGTGAAGTCATAGAAACATAGAAAACCTACAGCATAATACAGGCTCTTCAGTCCACAAAGCTCTGCTGAACATGTCCTTACCTTAGAACTACCTAGGCTTACCCTTAGCCCCTCTATTTTTCTAAGCTCCATGTCCCTATCCAGGAGTCTCTTAAAAGGCCCTGTTGTTTCCACCTCCACCACCGTCACCGGCAACCCATTCCACGCACTCACCACTCTCTGTGTAAAAAAAAACACTTACCCTGATATCTCCTCTGTACCTACTTCCAAGCACCTTAAAACTGTCCCCTCCCATGATAGCCATTTCAGCCCTGGGAAAAAGCCTCTGACTATCCACACGATCAATGCCTCTCATTATCTTGTACACCTCTATCAGGTCACCTCTCATCCTCCATCACTCCAAGGAGAAAAGGCCCAAGTTCACTCAACCTATTCTCATAAGACATGCTCCCCATTCCAGGCAACATCCTCGTAAATCTCCTCTGCACCCTTTCTATGGTTTCCACGTCCTTCCTGTACTGAGGTGACCAGAATTGAGCACAGAACACCAAGTGGGGTCTGAACAAGATGGCGGCGCGACGCAGCTTGCAGCGGCCACTCTGGAGCTGATATGTTATTTGTTAAGCGGGGGTGCCGTGCGCAATCCTAATCTAATGAAAAACGGACGTGGGAGCACGGAGCACGGAGGAACATCTGGAAATCTCCAGGAAGGCCCTCTTCATTGCTGCTGCTGCTGTGAGGTCCGGGTCTCTGCTGAGAAGAACAGGCCCCCAGTCCTCGGGGTCGTGTTGCCGGTGGTCGTTAGCGGGGGTGTCTTAATACGCTCGGCAGAGGATGGTGCTCGGAGAAGCTGTGCCGGAGGGGATGGTCGGAGGCTCGGAGGTTCGACGGATTCGGAGTCCACTGCGGTCAGGTCGCTTTCGGTGTGTGCTGTATCTGCGAGGCTGGGTTCGATGGAACTTTCATTGTGTGCTGCGTCTGCGAGGCTGAGTCTGGCGGCGCCGTGGAAGTCCATAGCGGGGGTATTCCCTTCTGCCGCCAGTGTGAGATGACGAGTCTATTGGGACCCTGAGGACTTGTGGAAACTGTGTGGTGGTTTCTTTCAAACTTATAGTCTTTTAACATCTTTGGACTATTTCTACCATGCCCATGGTCTGTTTTTTTAAATCAAATTATGGTATTGTTTGCACTGTTGTAACTATATGTTGTAACTATGTGGTTTTGTGCAGGTCTTGTAGCTTTAGTTTTTGGTCTTGTTTGTCTGGTGGATTTGGAGCTCCTTTCCGGGGAACGCGCTAAAACGGTAGCGCGATATTAATACACAGCAGCCTCTCCGGACTCTGGATTGGGGATTGCCAAATGTTATGTGGATTTTCTGATGTAGTCTATTTTGTCATGTGCTTTGTTGATATCATTCTGGAGGAACGTTGTCTCATTTTTTAACTGCATTGCATTTGTGGTTTTTAAATGACAATAAACTGAAACTGAATCTGAACAGGGTCCTATATAGCTGCAACATTACCTCTCGGTTCTTTAACTCAATCCCACGGTTGATGAAGGCCAATGCACCGTATGCCTTCTTAACCACAGAGTCAACCTGCGCAGCTGTTTTGAGTGTCCTGTTGACTCGGACCCCAAGATCCCTCTGATCCTCCACCCTGCCAAGAGTCTTACTATTAATACTATATTCTGCCATCATATTTGACCTACCAAAGTGAACCACCTCACACTTATCTGGGTCGAACTCCATCTGCCACTTCTCAGCCCAGTTTTGCATCCTATCAATGTCCCGTTGTAACCTCTGACAGCCCTCCACACTATGCACAATACCCCAACCTTTGTATCATCAGCAAACTTACTAACCCAGCCCTCCACTTCCTCATCCAGGTCATTTATAAAAATCACGAAGAGTAGGGGTCCAAGAACAGATCCCTAAGGCATACCACTGGTCACCGACCTCCATGCAGAATATGACCCATCTACAACCACTCTTTGCCTTCTGTGGGCAAGCCAGTTCTGTATCCGCAAAGCAATGTCCCCTTGGATCCCGTGCCTCCTTACCTTCCCAAAAAGCCTTGCATGGGGTACCTTATCAAATGCCTTGCTGAAATACATATACACTACATCTACTGCTCTAGCTTCATCAATGTGCTTAGTCACAATCAGGCTCGTAAGGCATGACCTGCCTTTCAGAAAGCCATGCTGACTATTCCTAATCACATTATGTCTCTCCAAATGTTCATAAATCCTGCCTCTCGGGATCTTCTCCATCAACTTACCAACCACTGAAGTAAAACTCACTGGTCTATAATTTCCTGGGCTATCTCTACTCCCTTTCTTGAATAAGGGAACAACATCTGCAGCCCTGCAATCCTCCAGGACCCAAGGAAATTTCTTTGATGGAAATTTCTTCTCATGTTACCTTGCAGATGACAGCCAGGCTTTATGAGAGGGAGGAATGTTTGTTAGATCCCTTTCAGAACATTGGCAGACCATTGGTGTCTCTGGCAGTGCCACGTGCTTCAGCTATCTTCCCTCTACAAAGATCCACTAAAGAGACAGAGCACAGCTTTCACAACTTACACCAGATCTCCCCACTGCATCCCACAACTCACCTGATCTTCAGCTGCACTGTTGGAGATGTTGGCATTCAGATGTTAAGGGAAGATCCTGATTTACGTGAATGGTCCCACATCAATGCAATAAAAGTGGGGCAGTTCACAGGCCAGCTTTTTTCTTTCAACAACATCGGTGCACTGGATCCTCAACCTGTATCACTGTGCAGGGGGGAAAAAAAGATCAAGATAGTGTCCAAAGCCTCCTTGAAGAAATGCCACATCTCCTTGGCATCCTGGGAATCTCTAATGCATGAACGCTCAGAGGAGCTCTTGTAATGGCATTGAGAAGCATCAAGGGGACCACACAAAAGCCTTGTGTAGGTGGCAGGATGGTCCCACCACCTCACCACCTTTCTGCACACCTACCCCATCGGCCATCTGCTGCCCCATCTATCGAAGAGTCAGCGGTTCAGACCCACAGAACCAGTTTGGAAATAGGTCATCCTCATCTGCATGGGAAGCTACTGCTCATGGGAGCTTGGTGAATGCATTTGGATTCTGTGTTTCATCTACCCCAATAGTGACAACCTCTCAACAGGAGTTCAATATCTATATATCTCTCTGAGATGCCCTGAACTAGTGAAAAGTATTGCTTATTCTTTGTTATTTAAATGGGATATTATTGGAATTTACAATAGCAGAGAGGAATGCTTGAATAATCTTAGCCTCAAGTAATTTTGCTTTGGAAGAGATTTAAACAATACTTTTCATGCCAATCATTTGTTATAGCTTCCAACAAAACAGTGAGCCTCTGTTTTGCAAAGGTTCTAAAGGTCTGGATTGCTTGAAGTTTAAATCGTTACAGCAGCATCTTTGCAAATGTGATTTTGTTAGCCAATGCTTTTGGTTTTGATTAAAATCCATTGAAGGTAAATAAACCATAGCTTGATGTGGCTCTACTTCACTATATCATCTGCCCCACTCTGCAGCTTCTTCTCTGAATTCAAAGAACACTCGAGGTTCAGAAATGGATCAAGATTGGGTGACATATCCCATCAGCACAATGTACCATTCAATAAAATTATAGATAATTCCATTTATCAAATATAAAGTCAAGTTTATTATTGGAGGATGAGAGGTGACCTGATAGAGGTGTATAAGATGATGCGAGGCATTGATCGTGTGGATAGTCAGCAGCTTTTTCCCAGGGCTGGAATGGCTGCCACAAGAGGGCACAGGTTTAAGGTGTTTGGGAGAAGATATGAACGGGTCTTTTAAGAGACTTTTGGATAGCTACATGGAGATTAGTAAAATAGAGGGCTATGGGTAACCCTCGTAATTTCTAAGGTAGGGACATGTTCGGCACAACTTTGTGGTCTGAAGAGCCTGTATTGTGCTGTAGGTTTTCTATGTTTCTATCACGTGCACAAGTACCTGTATGCACAGGCACAATGGAGAACATTTGCAACAACATCACAAGCACGTAGCATCAGAAATACAACCATCAGAAGCAAAATGTAAATTACACATAAATTATACAAAATTATCCATGAAAGAAAACAATTAGAACAAAAAGAAAACAAAATCCCATTGTCGCACAAAGTGGTCATAGTGTTGATGTACTGAGGCAGTATTGGGCTGTGCAGGTTGGTTCAAGAACTGCATGGTATGATGGTGTGGGACTTGAGATTTCTAGACCACCTGCTCATTGGTAGCCATGAGAAGATGGCATGGCACTGAAGCCGGGGATAGAACCATAGAACATAGAACACTACAGCACGGTACAGGCCCTTCAGCCGTCCATGTTGTGCCGACACATATAATCCTTAAAAAAAAGTACTAAACCCACACTACACCATAACCCTCCATTTGTCTTTCATCCATGTGCCTGTCCAAGAGGCTCTTAAATACCCCTAATGTTTTGGCCTCCACCACCATCCCTGGCAAGCCATTCCAGGCACTCACAACTCTTAGTGCAAAAAACTTACCCCTGATGTCTCCCCTAAACTTCCCTCCCTTTATTTTGTACTTATGCCCTCAGGTGTTTGCTATTGGTGCCCTGGGAAACGGGTACTGACTATCCATCCTATCTATGCCTCTTATAATCTTGTAGACCTCTATTAAGTCCCCTCTCATTCTTCTACGCTCCAAAGAGAAAAGTCCCAGCTCTGCTAACTTTGCTTCATTTGACTTGTTCTCCAAACCAGGCAACATCCTGGTAAATTTCCTCTGCACCCTCTCCATAGCTTCTACATCCTTCCTATAATGAGGTGACCAGAACTGAACACAATACTCTAAGTGCAGTCTCACCAGAGATTTGTAGAGTTGCAACATGACCTCTCTACTCTTGAACTCAATCCCCTTGTTTATGAAGCCTAGCATCCCATAGGCCTTCTTAACTACCCTATCAACCTGCGCAGCGATCTTGACGGATGTATGGATTTGAAACCAAGGTCCCTTTGTTCATCCACACTCTTAAGTAACTGACCATTAATCCTGTACTCAGTCTTCTGGTTTGTCCTTCCAAAATGTATCACCTACACTTGTCCAGATTGAACTTCATCTGCCATTTTTCTGCCCAACTCTGCCGCCTGTCTATATCCTCTTGTAACCTTCGACAACCTACAGCTCCATCCACAACTCCTCCAATCTTCGTGTCATCCGCAAACTTACTCACCCATCCTTCCGCCTCTACATCCAGGTCATTTATACAAATCACAAATAGCAGGGGTCCCAGGACAGATCCCTGCGGTACTCCACTAGTCACCGACCTCCAGGTAGAATACTTTCCTTCCACAACTACCCTCTGCTTTCTTCCTTTAAGCCAATTTTTTATCCAAACAGCCAAGGTTCCACTTATCCAATGCCTCATGACTTTCTGGATGAGTCTCTCATGAGGGACCTTGTCAAATGCTTTGCTAAAGTCCATGTAGACCACATCCACTGCCCTACCCTCATCAACTTCTCTTGTTACCTCGTCAAAAAACTCAACCAGGCTCGTGAGGCATGATCTTCCCTTCACAAAGCCATGTTGACTATCCATGAGTAGACTGTACGTCTCCAAATGCTCGTAGATCCTATCTTTAAGAATCCTTTCCAGTAGTTTGCAGACCACTGACGTAAGACTCACTGGTCTATAGTTCCCAGGTTTCTCCCTATTACTTCTTTTAAACAAGGGAACTACATTTGTCATTCTCCAGTCCTTTGGCACTTCCCCTGCAGCCAAAGAGGATTCAAAGATCATAGCTAATGCTCCTGCGATCTGTTCTCTCAATTCCCACAACAACCTGGGGTGTATCATATCTGGCCCTGGGGATTTATCAGTCTTAATGTTTTTAAGAAGATCCAGCACTTCTTCTTAATCTCCACATTGTCCAGCACACAGGCCCGCTCTACTTCGACCTCATTCTGATCAAGATCTTTTTCACTTGTGAATACTGAAGCAAAGTATTCATTTAGGACCTCCCCAACCTCCTCCACTTCTAGGCACATGTTGCCCTCTTTATCCTTTAGCAGTCCCACCTTTGTTCTCGTCATCCTCGTATTCTTCACATACGCATAGAACGCCTTGGGGTTCTCCTTAATCCTACATGTCAAGGCCTTCTCATGCCCCCTTTGAGCTCTCCTAAGTCCTTTCTTTAGTTCCTTCCTGGCTACCCTATATTTCTCATAAGCCCCTCCTACTTCCTGCTTCTTATATCTAACATATGCTTCCTTTTTCCTCTTGATGAGTTGCCTCACATGTTTCATCAGCCATGGTTCCCTTTTCCTACCATTTTTTCCTTGCCTCAGTGGGACAACCCTATCCTGAACCCTGCTCAAGTGGTCCCTAAACTTCTCCCACATTACTTCTGATGATCTTTGATCTTCATGGATCTTTGATGATAGATGCTACCTTCTTGAGGCAGTGTCTTGTTTGGATACTTTTAATGTTGGGGATGTATTGGATTGAGTCTACTATTCACTGTGGTTTCTTATGCTCCTGCACATTTGAATTGTCATGTCAGACTATGATGCAACCAGTCATGTACAGTACTTTCAACAGTACACTTGTAAAAGTTTGTTAGGGTGTTCTGTGACATGTCAAACCTCCTCAACCTCCTAAGAAATTAAACATGCTAACTCTTCTCTGGATTGAACTCAACTGCCATTTCTCCACTGAGGTCTGCTTCATATCAATGTCCCATTGTAACCTATGACAATCTTCCACACTATCCACAATGCCGCCAACCTTCATGTTGGTGATCGATAAAGAGTAAACGAGAGGTAAAAGTGGATTTTGGACCACTGGAAAATGATGCTGGAGAGGTAGTGATGGGGGACAAGGAAACAGTGGACAAATTTTATAAGTGTTTTGCACCAGACATTAGCAGTATACCAGAGATTTGAGAGTGCTGGGGGCAGAACTGTGTGTAGTTGGCATTACTAAGGAGAAGGTGCTTGGGAAGCTGAAAGGTCTGAAAGTAGATAAGTCACCTGGACCAGATAAACAACACCCAGGATTCTGAAAGAGGTGGTTGAAGAAATTGTGGAAACATTAGTAATGATCTTTCAAGCATCTTCAGATTCTGGAATTGGTTCTGGAGGACTAGAAAATTGGAAATGTCACTCTACTCTTTAAGAAGGGACGGAGGTAGAAGAAAGGAAATTATAGGCCAGTTAGCCTGACTTCAGTGGTTAGAAAGATATTGGAGTCCATTATTAAGGATGAGGCTTTGGAGTACTTGGAAGTGCATGATAAAATAGGCCAAAGTCAGCATGGTTTTCTAATGGGTAAATCTTGCTTGACTAATCTGTTGGAATTCTTCAAGGAAATAACAAGCAGGATAGATAAAGTGGAGTCAGTGGATGTTGTTTACTTGGATTTTCAGAAGGCCTTTGACAAGGTGTCACACATGAGACTGCTTAACAAGATAAGAGCCCATGGTATTGCAAGAAAGATACTAGCAATGATAGAAGATTAGCTGACTGGCAGGAAGCAAATAGTGGGAATAAAGAGGGTCCTTTCTGGTTGGCTGCTGATGACTAGTGGTGTTCTGCAGGAGTCTATATTGGGACGATGCAAGGATAGGTGAAAGACAGGTAGTGTTGAGAAAGCAGGGAGTTTGCAAAATGACTAGGACAGATTAGGAGAATGGGCAAAGTTACAGATAGAATATAGTGTAGGGAACTGTATGGCTGTGCACTTTTAGAGGAATAAAGGAAGAAGCTATTTTCTTAACAGGGCGAAAATTCAAAAATCAGAGGTGCAAAGGGAGTTGGGAGTTCTTGTGTAGGATTTCCTAAAGGTTAACTTGCAGATTGAGCCGGTGGTGAGGAAGGCAAATGCAATGTTAGCATTCATTTTGAGAGGACCAGAATTTAAGTACAAGGATGTGATGCTTTGACTTTCTAAAGAATTGGCCAGGTCACACTTAGGAGTATTGTGAGCAGTTTTAGTTCCCTTCTCTAAGAAAAGATGAGCTGGCATTGGAGGGTTCACAAGAATGATTCTGGGATTGAAGAAGTTAATACATAAGGAATGTTTAAAGGCTCTGAGCTTGTACTCGCTGGAATTTAGAAGAATGAGGGGGGAAACAATGAAATCTATTGAATGTTGAAAGGTATACAGTAGATAGAGTGGATGTGGAGAGGATGTTTCCTATAGTTGGTGAATCTAGGACCAGAGGCCACAGCCTCACTGTGGAGGAATGTCCATTTAAAACAGAGATGCAAAGGAACTTATTTAGCCAGAGATTGGTGACTCTGTGGAATTCATTGCCATTTTCAAGTCACTGAGGATACTTAAAGTGGAAGTTGATAGGTTCTTCATTAGTTGGGGCATCAAGGGTTACAGGGAGAAGGCAGGAAAATATGGTTGAGAGGGATAATTAATCAGCCATGATGGAAAGGCAGAGTAGACTTGATGGGCTGAATGGCCTAATTCTGCTCCTATGCAGTATGATCTTATGTAATCTGCAAACTTACTAACCTATCCACACTTGTTGTTGTGGATATGTTGTTGGTCACTACTGAAGCCCTTTCCTCTATGTTGCAAGGCCAAGTCAAATTCATCGGCATTGCACGGATACAATAAAATACAATACAATGAAAAACCTGTAGCAGCATCACAGGCACGTGGGTGTGACAAAACTCCAGATATAAATTAAACATAAAATTAGACCATACATTGAAAAAAAAGCAAGACCTCAGTACAGAAAAAGAAACAAAGACACAATTGAAGTCAAGTCCATGAGAGTGTAAGCGGTGATCCATCGTGTTCCTTTCCTGAAGTAGGGTTAGAGGTGTGCAGGTAGTTGAAGAAACCATATGGTTGTGGGGCAATAGCTGTTCCTAAACCTGGTGGTGTGGGACGCTGAGCCTCTGTACCTCCTGCCTGATGGTAGAAGTGAGAAGGAGGCATGGACTCAGATGGTGGGGACCCTTGGAGACAGATGCCACTTCCTTGAGGCAAACAACTTCTGTGGTTGCTGTCAGTGCTGAGAAAGGCTATGCCCATGATGGACTTAGAAGTGTCCAGTATTCTTCAGATCATCTTGTGTATTGGAATTGCTGTACTAGGACATGTTGCAACCAGTATGGATATTTTACAGTGCATCCACTGTAAGGTATTAAGGATTAAAAACAAAAATAGATGTAAACACCCAGCAAATCAGACACGTTCTGTGGAAAGAGAAACAAAATTAATATCTGATGAAAATTTTTGACTGGAAGCATTAACCCTATTCCTGTTTCCACAAATGCAGTCTGACCTGCTGAGTGTGTTTTTTTTTGCATTTTTTGTTTTAGTTTTTTTTATTTTCATGGTGGTGGGGAATCTTTCTAAATCCATCTAAATGAAGGTACTCATTCATAGCATCATCTTGATGTTGATGTTTCCATAGGCAGCTGTGGAGACCAAGTCATTGGATATATTTGAGGCGGAAGTTGATAAATTCTTGATTGGTCAGAGCATGGAGGGATATGGGCAGAAGTCAGAAAAATGGGGAAATCGACCAGCCATCATGTAATAGTGGAGAGGACTCAATGGGCCGAATGGACTAATTTTGCTCCTACATTTTATGGTCTTATGCCCTTATCCGTCTCATCTTGGAGCGATGTGGAATGTGATAAGAGTTTGTGTTGATAGTGCGCCTGTGGGTGATCTTGGTCTTCCCTCGTCCTGTTGTATGTCTCTCAGGATTAGTGGGGCTTCTAAGTTCTGTCTAGTTTGTGACTTCCACCTTAGTATTCAAATTGAGGATGGACATCGGGCTAGCTACTGATGTGCTTTCTTGTCCTTAAACTGATAAGCTTGCAAGGACCAACATTCCTGGGGCCACATATACGTGTTGCCAGACTTATGAAAGTAAAGCTGTCCTGGTGGAGTTGTATGACCTGTGTGCCAATGTGGCTTCTCAAAAATATATGCAATGTGGTAATGTTTTTTTTTGGCCTTTTCTACTCAACAAAAAGAACAGACTCTAGTCTTCCTATACTCTGTTCAATTGAACACTTTCCCATCCACTCCATTAATGTGCAAACACGAGGAAATCTGCAGATGCTGGAAATTCAAACAACAACACACACAAAATGCTGGTAGGACACAGCAGGCCGGGCAGCATCTATAGGGAGAAGCGCTGTCGACGTTTCGGGCTGAGACCCTTCGTCAGGACTAACCGAAAGGAAAGATAGTAAGAGATTTGAAAGTAGTGGGGGGAGGGGGAAATGCGATATGATAGGAGAAGTCCGGAGAGGGTGGGATGAAGCTAAGAGCTGGAAAGGTGATTGGCGAAAGTGATACAGAGCTGGAGAAGGGAAAGGATCATGGGACGGGAGACCTCAGGAGAAAGAAAGGAGGAGGGGGGAGCACCAGAGGGAGATGGAGAACAGGCAAACAACTAAATATGTCAGGGATGGGGTAAGAAGGGGAGGAGGGGCATTAACGGAAGTTAGAGAAGTCAATGTTCAACTCCATTAATGTGTTCAGATTCCTTTGCAGGCTCCTTGAGCCTTTCTCACGGGTCATCTTCCCACCAAGCTTTGTAGTATCAGCAAGCCTGCATACTCAACACTCTGTCATTTCAAACAAACTTTAATGCGAACAGTTGACAGGCCACAACTGATCTGCGAGGCACTGAACATGATGCCCACCTGATTTATTCTTTCTTCCTGCCATCAGTCAGTTCTCTGTCTGTGCTAATGTGTCATTCCTTCAAACCCATGAGGGCATTTTATGTAGCAATGTACTTAACCCAAGAAAACTGCTTAGCACAAGGACTTCATTTGATGGACCTGTCTCACAGCAGAAAATTCAAACTTACTAAAATAAGACAAATGAGATTAATATATTATTCATAATAATTCAAAGGGAATATGACAGGGTATGTTGACTCTGCTTTCTGCCAATTTCCATGCTTTTTAAATTTTTTTCCTGATCTTATCCCAAGCAGGGACAAACACGTGGTAAAGCTATGCCTCTGATAAATTTGCAGTGTTACTGAGGTCAGGGTAAATAAAGCAAGATAGATTTTATTTCTAGTTAGCTTTCACATCCTCAAACAAATAACACATATAACCGCTAACGTAATAGGATCATAAGACCATGTGACCATGTGATCTGTCCATTAACGTGTTCAGATTCCTTCGCAGAATCCTTGAACCTTTCTCACAGGTCACCTTCCCACCAAGCTTTGTAGTATCAGCGTTTAAACCTCTGCTTTAAATATACCTGATGATTTGGTCTCTGCAACTATCTGTAGTAATGAATTCCACAGATTTTCCTCTGTCATCTCTGTTCTAAAGGGACGTCCTTCTATTCTGCAGCTATGCTCTCTGGACCTAGACTCTCTTACTAATACAAACATCCTCTCCACATACACTCTATCTAGGAGTTTTAATACTCAGTATGTTTCAATATTAGAACTCCTAGATAGAGTGTATGTGGAGAGGATGCTTGTATTAATATTCAATATGTTTCAATGGGGGTGTATGGGGTGTCTAGGGAGGGGTAGCACCTCTGATGGGGGGCTGACATGCCCTTTTTCAGGGCAGCTCGTCCACCTTTGTTCCCCACCTGGCGCTCAGCTCTCAGCTGTGGCTCCAAGTAGCTGTAACACGCGCAGCGGCCACAACACGGTAAACTGTCTCGGCAGACGGGCCAAACCAGGTGAGGGTGGCCGATGGGTCTTCGACCCTCGGTGAGGTAGAGGATTTGTCTATCCCAGCGTGTGAAGTCTGGCCCTGGCAGACTGAGCGGAGGAGACCGATTAATGGTCCAACGGTCAAGGAGGCAGGCCAGCAGGCGTTTGTGGAGCGCTAAGAGCACGACAAGGCACTTAGATGTGGTGATCCCTTTAAACTCGCCTGGCAATAGGCAAAGGCAAACCACTGCTGTAACCTGCCACGAGCATGACTTCCCAATGTGTCAGAGAGGCGTGGAGAGAAATCGTCCGCCAAATGGAAATTCCAGATGTGACCTGATGAAAAAAAATGTTTCAATTTGATCCCCCCCCCCCCCCGCTCATTCTTCTAAACTCTAGTGAATACAAGTGCTCTTGTAAAACTCCTGTGGATCTTCTCCAGTGCCAGCACTTATTTTCTCTCGAATGGAATTGCTCAAAATTCTCCATTGCTGGTCCCTGGATAGGTCCTCTGATATGATAACATAAAAGAATTTAAAGTTACTGACGTCCCTCCACCTCCAATCCCTTATTGAGGGCTGGCTCATGGACCGCCAGCCTTTTCCTGATGTAGTCTTTGGGTGTGCGGATGTTAAGTGAGAGGTTGTTGTGTGGCACCATTCCAGAAGATTTTCAATCTCTGCCTGATTGAACCCCCTTATGTTAATTTGTCACCACCGTTGATTCGGCCAACAACAGTAGTGTTGTCAAAAACATCTAAATATGCTAATATGCAAAGTGTGACCAAATATAAAAATTGACTTGTGGCTGGGTAGGGGTGGTGGTGAGGTTTAAAGTGCTGTTGTGTATTAAGGAGAGGAACTTGTAAATATTGTTTAATAATGAAAGAAAAAGGAATGTGCACTGGCTTTGAATGACATGTCAAACAGGTTCTTGGAAAACTTGGTACGAAAATTATCGTGAAAACAAATGAAGGGAATCTAACTGGCTTTACATTTGTCCAGAATTACTAATTTCAACATAGGAGTCTTTAAAATCTGTTTAATATAATCTGTTTCTCAAGGGGCCATGTAGAATTCATTGTGAGACCAAGTCTCATTAATTAGAATTGATTTGTAGCAATGAGAATTATTCCTATATATAACACAGGCTTATCAAAGTTATTTAGACTGACTTGTCTACTAGAATTTGGAATTTGGTTCCAAGTCTGCTGGAACTCACCATCCCAGTTCCAAAAACATGGTCTCCATGGACAAATACCCTTAACCCCCAAGCTCAGTCCCAGACCCACAATACCTGATCTGCTACCTGTGCCTTATCACTGAAGAACTGATCAGGGCAATGTTCTAGTACTTCATCGGTTATTTTCCTAGCATTTTGGTCAGACTTTATGGTGGGGTGAAAGGATTAGTGAACAATGAGGACATGAGAGGGGTCTAACTGTGCAGCACACACAAAATGGTACAGGAAAACAGCCAAGACCCTTCATAAAGTCTGTGGTTTTATGTTCTGATGTGGAAGATCAGATGGATTAGATCAGCAAAAAGGAAACTCCCAGGAACTTTTCTACAATTAATTATTTATATTGCAACTGAGATTGCATGGAAATTCATCAGCGTCTAAAATCAGCAACTTGCCAAAGAAATAAAGTACTTGATTGCATAAACCCCAGGCTCCTACGTGTTTGCAACACTTGGTTGTTGAGCCACTGCAGAGGCTCTGCAAGCAATACTCTTTTGGAATTCACTGAAAATGTGCCACCCCCCTCTGCTTTAAAGAACACGATGGAGACATAATTGTTTTTCCTACAGAACTAAGAAAGTCCCAGAATCATGTCAGAATCACTCAATTATCCTGATTTGCAAACTGTAGCCCCACACATGTGGAGAAGGCATTGTACCAGATGTGATGGGGGGGATAGGGATAATCAACACATGCTTGAATTACTTTCCAGGGACATTTTTGCAGAGTTGGGCTATCTCAAAGCTTCATTCATTCTCTGTCCCTTTCTGCCTACTCCAGCTTTCTCTGGTCCCCACAATTCATGTCTCTAGGGTTCCTCCTCCCACCTGCTTCATTACTGCAAATTCTATACTCATTCCCAAGGTTCAGACATCACATTTGATCTGCTCCATGGATCAGGAATCATTATCCCTTCCCAAAAACGTCCTCCCTGTCACTAAAGTTGCTCCCCTGGCTTCTCGTGTTTTCTGAGTTTGGCCTCAAAATATAATTGAAAAAGAAGTTTGGAATCGTAATCAGGTTTAATTTCACTGGTACATGTCATGAAATGTGTAAGCTTTGTGGCAGCAGAACATGATAGTATAGAAAAAATAAGTAAATCAATTACAGTAAGTATGTAATAGTTAAATTAGAAATAGTGCAACACAGAAATAATATTTTCAAAAAGTGAAATACTATTCTTGGGTTCAATGTGCATTTAGGAATCGGATGGCCGATGGGAAGAAGCTGTTCCTGAATTGTTGAGTGTGTGCCTTCAGGCTTCTGCACCTCCTCCCTGATGGTAATAATGAGAAGAGGGCATGCCCTGGGTGATTCAAGATTCAAAAACTTTATTGTCATTCTAACCGTACATCAGCTCTGCAGGGCAGAATGAGACAGCGTTTCCCAGGAGCAGTGCAATCATAACATAACAAACGCAACACTAAATAATAAACATAACAATAAACAGTAAAACACAACAGCCACATGTCAGTTAAAAGCAAGTTATAAGTGTCTAGTGCAAGTTAAAAGTGTCCAAAGCAGAGTCAGGTAGAGCAGCTATTTAGCAGTAAATAATGGGGGGCATTAATAATGGATACCACTTTTTTGAAACATCTGTCCTTGAAGATGTTTTGGATATTAGGGAGGCTAGTACCCAAGATGGAGCTGACTAATTTTACAACTTTCTGTAGCTTCTTTCAGTCCTGTGCGGAATCTCCCCCCTGTCAGAATGCTCTCCATAATACATCTACAGAAGTTTTTGAGTGTTTTAGATGACAAACCAAATCTCTTCAAATTCCTCAAAAATAGAGGGCTATGGGTAACCCTAGGTAATTTCTAAAGTAAGAACATGTTCAGCACAGCATTGTGAGCTGATGGGCCTGTATTGTGCTGTAGGTTTTTCTATGTTTCTAATGAAGTATAGCCACTGTCTTGTCTTCTTTATAGCTGCATCAATATGTTGGGGCTAGGTTAGATCCTCAGAGATATTGACACCCAGGAACTTAAAATTGCTCACTCTCTCCACTTCTGATCCCCCTAGGAAGACTGGTTCATGTTCCCTCGTCTTAACTTTCCTGAAGTCTACTCTTTGGTCTTACTGACGTTGAGTACAGGATTGCTGTTGTGACACCAATCAAGTAGCTGATATATCTTCCCCCTTGTACACCCTCTTGTCTCCATCTGAGATTCTGCCAACAAGGGTTGTATCATCAGCAAACTTATAGATGGCATTTGAGCAATGCCTAGCCACACAGTCATGGGAGTAGAGAGAGTAGAGCAGTAGGCTAAGCACATATCGCTGAGGGGACAGATTTTGCTGCCAAAGAAGCCATTCTGAACCATTCCAAACTGACTCGGCACTTCTAGCAATCCACCCTCGCGCCCGGGATAGTTGAACGGGTATCGAAACTCCTCTGCTTCTCCTCTCCGAATCATTCACTCCAACCAGCATGTCTCCAACTCCAGGTGCACTGATTCGGCAGCTCACCAGCATGGCACGTCTCTTGAATTCGCATTGCCTTCACTTGTCTCCTCATTGTTTGTGGTGATAGTTTACCACAATTTACTTCAAAAAAAGTGTTTTAGTAATTTTTTTAATCAAATTTCTTTGCTTTCGAACTACCCTTAAGCTATCGCATGTTTTCAGCAGCGCTGAAGCTGGGGATGTGAGAGGAAAAATGTGCTTTAGATAAATGGGTGCTTGACGCTTGGAGTGTAAGTGGTGGGTTGGTACCCATGCTCATTGACTCTGACTCAGTTTGGATACTAGGCCATGTGATCATGTGGGATATAAGGTTCGCGACTTTCTATGAATGGGAAAGCCAACAAAAAGTGGCGGACACAGCTTAGTCCATCACAGGCAAAGCCCTCCCCACTACTGACCAAATCTACAAACAGTGCAGCTATAAGAAACCGATAACCATCGTCAAGAATCCCCACCATTCAGGCTGTGCTCTCTTTTCATTGCTGCCATTGGGAAGGAGGTACAGGAGCCTTAGGTCCCACACCACCACCAGGTTCAGGAACAGTTATTACCCTTCAACCATCAGGCTCCTGAACCCACAGGGATAACTTCACTCACCTCTACTATGAACGGATTCCACAATCCAAGGACTCACTTTCAAGGACTCTACAACTCATGTTCTCGATATTATTTATTTACTTTTTTTTTGTATTGGCACTGTTTGTCTTCTTTTACACATTTGTTGTTTGTCAGTCTTTGTCTGTAGTTTTTCATTGATTTGGTTGTATTTCTCTGTTTCTTTTAAACACGGCAGGAGATGGACTTGTGTTGATGTTAAGGGGGACATCTGGTGTTCAGAAGTACCTGGGTGTTCTTGAACACAGGTCAGGGAAATTTTTACTTGCGAGTTCAGCAAATAAGTAGGAAGGAAATTGTATGTTGGTATTTGTTGCAAGAGAGTTCGAGCACAAATATAGAGATGTCTTTGCTTTATTATAGATCTACCCCTGGTGAAACAGTTTCTACTGTGGGTTTGGCCTTCCTAGTTAAGGACGGGTATATTTGCAATTGAGTCGATGCAACAAAGATTCACCAGACTTATTACTGGGATGCTGTGTTTGTCGGATGAGGAAAGATTAACCAGACATGGCCTAGTGTTCCCTAGTGTTTATGTTATTAAATGTACAACATTTTTAAAAGCTTAGGTTGGATAGAAGTATGTAAAAGAAACGGTTCAGGTGGATAGTAAGAATTATTTTCCACAGGTAGAAATGTCAAATTCCAGAGGGCAAATACTTAAGGTGAGAGGGGGAAATCTAAAGGGGACATGTGAGGCAGGTGCTTCACGCAGAGAATGTAGATGTCTGAAACCCACTGCCAGGGGAGGTGGTGGAAGCACATACGACAACAACTTTAAAGAAGCATTTAGACAGGCATATGGACAGAGAACGGAGGGATAGGGAGCACGTCCAGCAAGACGTGATGAAGACAGTCAAAGAAGAGATTTATATAGGTGAAAGGCCTCTGCTGTGGCTGTTTTGTTCCTTGTAGATCCAGAGCTGATGTTTCCACTGGCTTCTGTGAATTAGACAACACAGCTTCAAAATAAGGCATCAATATTTCAGAACAGGGACGACAAAATATCTCTTCACAGAAAGGATAATGCAACTTTAGAATACTTTACCCAGTCACTGAGTACTTTCAAGGCTAAGGTCAATAGAGTTTGGGATATTAACATTGTAGGAAAGTGGTCTTCTTCTTCTTTAATCCTTTTCACTCCTTATGGAGCATAGGGCCTCAACAAAAGTCCTCCACTTCCTGCCATCTCTAGCAGATGTTTTTGCAGTCTCCCAAGTTTGACCGGCGGCTTTCAGTTCATCCAAAAGCCTACGCCTCCAGGTTTGCTTTGGGCGACCTCTTCTTCTCTTCCCTTGTGGATTCCATTCGAGTGATTGTCGAGTGACATTCGACTGGCTCTTCCTCAAGGTGTGGCCGACCCATCTCCACTTCCTCCTCCTTATCTGGAATACGATGGGCTCTTGGTTTGCTCTCTTCCATAGGTCTAGGTTTGACACTCTGTCGTACCACTTGAGGCGGAGGGTCTGCCGGAGACATGTGTTGAGAAAGGTCTGGATCTTGTTGTAGCTGGTGTTTCGGATCCATATAGCAGGATGGCTTTCACATTGGAGCTGAATATAAAGAGCTTAGTTTTGACAGAGATGGCCGTAGATCTCCAAATAGGTCGTTGGGTTGTGAAGGCATGTTGGGCTTTTCCGATCCTTGCTCTGATGTCCTCATCTGTACCTCCTGATTTACTGATTTTGCTTCCGAAGTAGGTGAATTTGTCTACATCCTCAACTATTTGTCCTTCAATCCGTAATGGCTCCAATGCCATTGTTAGCATGGAAATGCCATCGCCTAGGGGAAGGTGACCCTGACAGAAAACCCCTGGTCCTCCAGGTTGGGGGATGTGCAATGGGCTAACAACTCGTTCACATAAAACAAGCAATTGTTACAGGAAAGTGGTATTGAGGTAAAAATTAACCATGATCTTATTGAATAATAGAACAAGTATGAGTTATTGAGTTAGTGTACAGCTTCATCTATCACTTGTTGCAAACTTAGAAGGAAGGGAATGGCAAAGTAAACACTGGCCTCTTTGACACTGAGACAAAGAAAGTAAATGTTGTGGAATAAGAGTAGAGATATTAAACAAATATTTTGTTTTAGTCTTTACAGCAGGAGGCACAAAATGCAAAGCAGAAATAGTAAACAACCAAGGACAGGGATCTTAAAATGATACATATTGCAGGAGAAAAAATACTAGGAAAACAGTTGGGGTTAAGGGCTGAAAAATTCCCTGGGCAGTGTATGAATTTGCTCTAATCTTCCAAATTTCTGTATGTTCTAAACAGATCCAAATGATTGGCACACAAAATGTAGAATTATTGTTCAAGAATGGATGAAGAGAAGCAACAGCCAACTATAGGAAAATTACCGTAAATTTCAACATCAGGAAAATTTCTGGAATGTATTCCTCTTCTTTGGCAAGGACTAACATGCTTCCACTCTAGTTTTGTAGGTTCTCAGGTGAGATGAACTGGTGACTCTTCCTTAGCTGGTGAAAGGCCACGCAACCTCACTGAAGGTAGTAGTGAATGTTATCATGCATATTTGCCTTTGTTGATTGCTGGTTCTCAGATATGGGAAGTGATAAAGACTTTCCATGGTCATGGTATGGACCTTGGTCAAAGCTTATTCTGTGTAGTGGCACTAGGTTGGTAGAGAATCATTGTCCTGCAGACATCAAGTGTCTCATCCTCTTTATTTCACTGAATGAGTTGATATTGTCTTGGACTTGGAACAGGCAATATTTGCATATTTCAGCTTAACAACTGAGGTTAGAGGACATTTAATTATGAAGTGTGGGAACCTCAGATGTCTTATCGGTCTCAGAGTTGCAGAATACTACAGTACAGAAACAGGCCCTTTGGACCACCTAGTCCATTCCAACCTGATCTTCTGCCTCATCCCCTCAACCTGCACCTGGACCATATCCCTCAAATCCCTCTTCATGAATGTTCAAACTTCTCAGCAGGTTGGTCCTATGGATTACACCAGTCCTGCAGGATGTTCGTGGCATTGTGGTGAGAATGGTTGAGCTTTCTGGATAATGACGCAGCCTTATTTGAAACTGGTCTTCACTGAGACTGGCCTTGTTGTAGGCCTGTTACTGTATCAAGCAAACACAGGAGAGAAACAGGTTTCTGTAGCAGCCAAATTTAAAGAGAGTGTTCTGCAATTCCATGGATTGAGGGAGTCAAAGGCTCTTGTGAGGTCAAAATAAGTCACATACAGTGAAGCTAGGGACTTTTCTTCGAGTTGTGGTGAAGTGAATATCACTACACCTATGAATGGATGAACCAAAGGTTGCCCCGTCACTCAAATGTTCTCACAGCCTATGGACTCATTTTCAAGGACTATCATCTCATGTTCTCAATATGTACTGCTTATTTATTTATTATAATTCTTTTTTTCTTTTTGCATTTGCACAGTTTGTTGTCTTTTGTACACTGATTGAACACCCATCTGGTGTGATCTTTCATTGATTCTAGTATGGTTTTTATTCTATTATGGATTTATTGAGTATGCCCACAAGAAAATAAATCTCAGGAGTTGTATATGGTACTTTGATAATAAATTTACTTCAAACTTTGAAACCCATGGGGAGTAGCTGATCCATCTCTATGAGGAGGCAGATAAAGAGGATCATAGTGTGTGACTTTCTCCTCTGACGCTCAGAAGGGAAACACTTTTGTAGTTACTTTGTTTAGATTTGTCCCCTTTCTTAAAGGTGTGTGTGTGTGTGTGTGTGTGTGTGTGTGTGTGTGTGTGTGTGTGTGTGTGTGTGTGTGTGTGTGTGTGTGTGTGTGTGTGTGTGTGTGTGTCTACATTGAGAGTGTGCATGCTTGCTATACCCCATAATGTAACACTATTAATATTCATGTAGCAGAGCCTGGAATGCATTATTAAGGAATGGATAATAGAACATTATGAAAGGCATCATTATGATTACATGGAACCAATATAGCTTTATGAAGGGTGAATTATTTCAAAACAAATTCATTGAAAGTGTAATTGGCAAGATAGATAAAAAGGAGATAGTGTGACGCTTTCAATTAAGTTTTTCAAAGCTGCATCAAGTTGCACTGCCAAGGTAATTTCTTATTGTAAAGTTTCTATGGCGGGTGTCTAAAACCTACTTGTAATTGTGTTAAAAATTGTGGAGAGAAGGGAACTGCTGACATTTCAGGTCGAGACCCTACATCAGGGCCTTGACCCTGATGCTGCTCGACCTGCTGACTTCTTCCAGCAGTTTGATTTTTATTTGCTACATATTTTAACACCTGCAATCCAGTCTCCCGTGTCTTCTTGAAGTTGTGCTAGTTAGTTGTATTGAGAGGAGGCAGAGATAACGTAACAGGCTTGGGTGCAATAATAATCTGACTGTATGTGCCATTTACTCATTTTGTAGTTTTCAGAGTTAATTATATTCAGAAAGCACATGCCATAAAATACCCCGGTTGTGTAACTATTTATACACACAGTTAAGTTTTAGCTAATCTTTATTTTTCTCCCTTAAATCAACAAGAGAGTTAATTGTTGTTTATCCCTTGTAGTCATGTGCGATTAGATTTCAATTTTCCTGCTAGTGGCTTTGTGCCTGGGGATTTGTGTATCTGTGCCTCTTGTCTTACAGTGAGCTGTTCCAGCTTTTGAATTTTTGATGATAAAACCAGAGTGATGATGAGACAGGGTGAAAACAGCATCTGCTATTTTGAAGGAAATTCATTCTTCCTTGGGGAAAATTCACGATGTCCCTCAGAGTTTGGGGGTGACTTGCTTCTCTCCAGGTTTGAGGAGGGGAAGATCCAACATGGAACAGCTACAATCATGGCCCTGGCCCTGAGCCAGTGATGAGATTTGTAATGCACAGACTTCGTACACGCACCTCCACATACGTGAGACGTACACACCTGAACATACACACGGATACATGTGTCTGTGTGAACACCCACAGAGACACATGATATACACATGAATACACATACACTGATACACACACACACATAAATACCCATACACACAAGCACACAGATACCTATACATACACACGCATATGCGCACCTACACTAAGCCAACAGGTCATCACATAAACAGCAGACTCATACACAAGAATGAGTGTATGCACACACATATATAGACATGTGCACACAGAGAAACACACACGTGTGACTCTCATGTGGACACACACAGGAACAGTCACATGAGTTTGCCCTTATACTTTTCTTCAGGCATCTCCTCTTAACCATTCCAGCCCTGAAATTCTTCTTTCTTCAGCCTCACTCTCCTCATTTCCCTGTTCTTGTTAACTGATTCAATTTTTCGGTCTCGTCAGGTCTTCCTCCTCTTTCAATCTGCCTTCCACTGTTCCCTTCGCACACTCACTTCCCTCCTAGTCTCTCCATCCTTATCCCTCGCTTTCCTCTGTTCTCCCCTCTAGTCAGATGCTTTTGGCAATAGTAGAAAACATGCTGAACCAAAATGAGACCAGACATCTGACTGTGCCTCGAACCTGATGTGTTGCAGAGACCCCTGTGTCAGCGCTCAACTTTTCAAACAGGTGGTAAACTGCAAAGGAAATCCTGAACTATTTGATCATCCAAGCACAGTCGTTTCTTCCGGAACTCTGCTATGTAACAGTATCATCAAAGTACTAAGGCGATCACATAAATAAGATGACTCCAGAGCAACTAAACCTAGTAACAGGTAACTGCAAATGTAATTCTGCACTGCTGATAAACATATTTTTCCATCAAAGCAGCTTTGTTCAACTAACATCAAGCATTCCTTTAGTACTGTACAAAAGTCTTAAACACACACACACACACACACACACACACACACACACACACACACACACACCTGTCACACACACACACACACACACACACACACACACACACACACACCTGTCACACAAAAAAAATCATGGCATATGTATGTGATGCTAAACCTGGTTCTGAAATGGTTCTCTATTGTGGACTGCGAGTAGGAAAGGGGCAGGGAGAAGGGAATCATGGTAGAGAAAAGGGGAAGAGAGAGGGGAGAGAATGGGAAGCACCAGAGAGGCATTCTGCAATGATCAATAAAACAATTGTTGGAATCAAATTACCTTGCCAGGTGTCTCAGGGTTGGGCATGTCTGCACCCGTGCCATCCCCAGCCCCTGGCACTCTTCCTCTGCCACCTGTCCCACACCTCTCCAGCGGTGCTCCACCCTCGCCATTCCCAACATTCTTTGCTCCTGCCAGATTTACAAACTTGCTCTCCACTCCACGTTGACAAATACAGAACTGTGCAAAAGTCTTAGACACTCTGGCTATAGTGTGCCTAAGCCTTTTGCACAGTCTTGTATATTGGACCAGCAGGATAGATCCTATACCACCAAAAGGGGAGGTTGCATCAATGATAGTGGAATGGGATTGACACTTGAGTCATTACAGGACTCAGAGAAAGGGGTTAAACCTGGAAGGAAGCATATCCAGACAACCCTGAGTGTTTGCCATAGTCAGTTCTGTTTAATATCATCCGGACTAGATTATGTTAAAGGCGTCAGAGATAAGAACAACAAAGTGGTGGTTACCAGAGGCAGAGGAATTATATGGGATTGCAATGAGTCAGTGGACTGGGCCACGTTCAAAGATTCATCAGAGGATTGAAATGAATACACCATGGTTACTACTGACTTTATAAAGACACTTGTGGATGAGTGTGTCTGAAAATCACTCAGAGTCTTCCCCAACTGGAAGTTTTAGATGAAACAAGAGATCTGCAATCTGCTGAGGGCTAGGTTGGTGGTAATCAAGACTGGCAACCCAGGAAAGTACAAGAGGCCCAGATGTAAGCTGCAGAGAGCCATCTCACATGAATCACAGTAGGATCCTTGACAACTATGGCAGGGGCTGAGTGCCATCATTTGAATGCATAGCTAAACAACATAAATGACAGAGGTTTCACTCCTAGATGAGCTCAATGTACCTTTTGCTCACTTTGACCAACAGAACATGGAAGAAACTTCACACAGCCACTAGCGACCCTGTAATTTCAGTCTCTGAGGCCAACATGAGAATATCCTTCAGGAGGATGAACTCACAGCAAGCATCTAACCCATACAGTCTATCCGACCAAGTACTGAAGACCTGTACTAATAATCTGGCTGGAGCGTTTACCGAAATCTTCAACCTCTCGCTTTGGCAGTCTGAGGTACCCACCTGCAGGCTTCAATGATAATGGTGCCCGAGAAGAATGTGGTGACCTTTTTCAATGGCTATCATCATGTGACACTGACATCCACTGTGATGAAGTGCTTTGAGAGGCTGGTCATGAAGCATATTAACTCCTGCCTGAGGAGTGGCTTGGATCCGGTTCAGTTTGTTTACTGTCACAACAGGTCAACAGCAAATGCCATTTCATTGACTCTTCATTCAACTCTGGAACATCTGGACAATGAAGATGCATAGTTCAGGATGCTCTTCAACGACTGCAGCTCAGCAGTCAACACTACCCTCTGCTCTTAACTAATCACTAAGCTCCAAGACCCAGGCTTCAATACCTTCTTATGCAATTGATCCTCAAGTTTCTCACTTGCAGACTCAGTCAGCTTGGATTGGCAACAACATCTCCTCCATCAGCACAGGTGCACCACAAGCTTGTGTGCTTAGCCCCCTGCTCTACTCGCTTTACACTTATGACTGTGAGGCTAAGTACAATTCCAATGCCATATTTAAGTTTGAAAACTACACCACTGTTGTTGGCTGAAATAAAGGTGCTGGTGAATTAGCGTCTAGGATGGAGATTGAACATTTGGTTGGATAGTGCCACTACAGCAACCTCGCACTCAAAATCAGCAAAACCAATGAGCTGATTGTTGACTACAGGAGGAAGAAAGTGAAGGTCCATGAGCCAGTCCTCATCTTGGGACTGGAGGCAGAGAAGGTCAATAACTTTAAAATTCCTTGACTTTACCATATCTGAGGATTTGTCCTGGGATCAGCACACACATGCATTACAAAGAAGTCTGTGCAAATTTTGTATGTTATCTAAAACTTTGACAGATCTCTATAGATGCACAGTGGGAAGAATCCTGATTGGTTCAGTCACAAGCTGGTATGGAAATACCCATTCCATGAATTGGAAGAGCCTACAAAAAGAGTTGGGCAAAGTCCAGTCCACCACAGGAAAAGCCCTGCCCATCATTGAAAACATCTACAAGAAAGCAGCTTTCATCATCGGGGACCCCTACCATCTAAACAATGCTTTCATCTCGCTGTTGCCATCTGGATGGAGGTACAGGAGCCTGAGGTCCCACACCACCAGGTTCAGGAACAGTTAGCATCCTTCAACCATCAGGCTTCTAAACCAGTGTGGATAACTTCACTTATTTCAACACTGAACTGATTCCACAACCTATTTACTCATGTTCAAGGACTCTACAACTCATGTTCCAGCATCATTTATTTAACTTTTAGTTGCACACCTTTTCTTCTTGTGCACATTGGTTGTTTGTCAGTCTTTGTCTGAATGCAGCTTTTCACTGATTATATTGTACTTCTCTGTTCTACTGTGATTGGCTGCAAAAAATAATCTCAAGTTAGGATAGGATTACAAATTTACTTTGAACTTTGACTTAAAGTATGTCATATTTGGAAATGAAAAATACCATACAAGGAAATAACATGGGAATTGACCATTTGCGTAGAGAGAAAGATGGAAAGGGATGTCTCAAATTACTGTTAATGGTTAAACACTGTGTGTGGAGTAGAATCCAGAGGTCGTATCGAAGCATGACAGACTGCGATATTTTATAGCATAGCTCAGGTAATTTCACGTCACATCTTGTTCTGTGTTATTTGCATAGTTTTTATATCTATTGTTTGCATAGTTCATATATCTATTATTTGCATAGTTCATATATCTATTATTTACATAGTTTATACATTTATTATTTGCTTCCTGGTGTTTGGCTGGACTTAAATAATGTAGAATTGTTCTGAATTATCCTCTTTAAGTTATTTTCTCTGCCTGGACAGGTTCAGAGGGTACATGCAAATTTGGTTTTGAATGCAGGGAATGAATAAAAGGAATGGGTGAAAAGATAGAGTAGCATTTTGTAATAAATTACTAATGAAGGAATACATTCAGTGACCACTTTATTATGTACATTCTTTACCTAATAAAGTGGCCATTGAGGGTATGTTTGTGGTCTTCTCTCTGCTGTAACCCGTCTTCTTCAAGGTTCGATGTGTTGTGCATTCAGAGATGCTCTTCTGCACACCACTGTTGTAACATGCGGTTATTTGACCTACTGCTGTCTTCTTGTCAGCTTGAACCAGTCTGGTCATTTTCCTCTGAACTCTCTCATTAACAAGGCGTTTTTGCCCACAGAACGTCCGCTTACTAGACACATTTTCTCTTGTTTTTTTTTTGCACTGTTCTCTGTAAAGCTTCTGAGACTGTTGTGCGTGAAAATCCCAGGAGATCAGCAAACCACCCCATCTGGTACCAACAATCACTCCACAGCCAAGTCACTTAGATCAGACTATCAGATTTTTTTCCCCTTTCAGTTGTCTGGTCTGAACAACAACCAATCACATCTGCATGTCTTTATGCATTGAGTTTCTTCCACATGATTGGTTGTTCAGATATTTGCATTAATAAGCAGGTGTACGGGTGGATCTGATAAAATGGCCACTGTGCGTATGTGTTTAATGATTGTGATTGCAACTGATTCCATTAAAGAGGCTGTGAAAGAGCCTTGTGGGGCTAAGATAAAGCTGAAATGGAGAAATAGCAGGTGGCTGGCTGTTAATATATACAGGGAGAACACAGTCATTAATGTGGGAAGATAAGGAGAATGATTATAAACCAAAACAATGGGTAACCATTGGGAAGAAATAAAACATTTCAAGAAAAGGCAGAAAAGCTGCTGGAAAGAAAAGGGTGAAAATGGCAGGAACATTGAAAAATTCCAAGGAAAGAATGGAAGGATGCAGGAGAATGATGTTACCCGGGAGCCAAGGAAGTTGAGTTCCAGGAAGAAATAGATGGTGGGTAGGATGATGATAGGAGAGAGAAGGGGAAAAGAAAATGGAGACAAGATGTAGTTACTTAGAGCTACAGGGAGTTGAATTACACTATTGATATGCTGAATGACACACAGCTCTGAATGATGAAAGGAAAGAAAATAATTGGGTATTTAAGGATTGATTTAAAGGCATCATACTGGGTGAAAGAAATGGGATCAGGGACATGGGTTGGTCATTCAGGGGAGAGATTACACGCTGAAGCAGATGTCATAGAGACAGAGGTTTGTGCTATGACAGGATGGGCTGCGGAAGAAGGGAACATTTTAGAGACAAGGTGGGAAAGGCTGCAGGAGAAAGCTGTGGAAGGAGGGATGTGGTAGATGGAAGAGCAGTATATCCAGCGAGACACATGGAAACAGTAAATGAAGAGCTTCAGTGATATTGATATGATAAATCATCTTCTCCTTGAGAATTAGGGGAAATGGTAAGAGCTCTGGGCAGTCTGAATAGGGGCAAGATGTGGAAGGTCGCCTATTGTACTTGGAGACAATAGCTGCTCTGCAGGCCTTTTGATGAGGCTGACCCAAAAAAGTTTAGATCAGGCAGTGTTGGTTGGGTTGTGCCAAGGCTCCAAGTCCAGTAGCTGGAAAGATACAAAGCAACATGTCAGCAATGCTTGTGATACGGAAAAGGTGAACCCTTTAAACTCACAATAGGAAAGAAGGGTGAACTCCCAGATACACTCACTGGTGGATTATAAATTATTTATAATGAAATATAGGGAGAAGGATTAGATTGACATCAATGGACTAGAGCTAACCTTCATTCTTGCTGGGATTTGATTTGGTAGAGACATTGGTTATGCTAGGAGGAGAAGTGGGGTAGAAGCGGGCCTAAAGGAAAAAAGAGAGAGCAGGTACAAGAATGGTAACCACAGGTTGTTCCTGTATCGACCACTAAACTGAGCCAGGGGAATGAGAAAGAGTCAAGGTAGCAAATTTAGCAAAGGGGAATCAATTCAAAGTAACCGACCTAACAAATAAGAGAATATCATCGATGCAGGAGACTTGGTCACAGGGCTCAGGATTGCTGTGTTCTGAGGGAGAATGACAGGTAAAGAAAGAACAGATCAATCTTGAGATCAGGTAGATCAACAAACCCAGGTTTTAAGAGAGACTATAGCTGAAGGCTACTCCGCCCATGGAGGAAACAGAGAGGGACATTAGCTGAGACTGACACCTCCAGCACCCCAATAAAAGTTGGGGCTATCAAGTCCAGGCATACTTGTGTCAGCTCTGATAGGAAGGCCATGGAAGATCAACCATGTTAGAAGAAGAAAGGAGACATGCCTATCTTGAGCTCTCACAGTACACAGAAAACTTAGGCATGCTTGCTGGAAGTAGATAATGTACACCTGGAGATAGTTATCACAAAGGGGAAATGGTATACCCAGGAATTCCCGTCTCAAGGTCCCAGCTGTCCAGCTGGACATGCCTGTCACAATGGGCAGCAGTTCACCTGCTCATGTTATCATAAAGGTCCAGAAGAGCCTGTCTATGTTCCAACAATGGATGCTTAGGTATTGGGAAGAACCTCCTGGCAGGGTGCAAATGATTCAACACGCTGATGACTTGGTTTTTCATTGGAGGTGTGGCCCATAATGGTATATTGTTGTAACAAGAGTTTTTGCAGAGGCATTGACCCAGAGGGCAGAGATCTCTGTAGAATGAGCGAGAAGACCAACTGCTGGAGGAAACTCACTCCAGGAGCCATGGGGAGGGAGTTTTCAAATCTGCTTGAGTAGAAACCCTGCTTCAGAATCACAGATGCTGCTCAACCCACTGAGTCCCCCAGCAGGTCGTTCCTTTGCTCTTAATTCCAGCATCTGCTGTCTCTCCTGTCTGTCTGTAGATGGATCCAGTTGTGCGGGAAAGCGAGGAAGGCAGGCAGGATGGGAAGCTGAAGGTCTGAGTGTGGAATATCACCAAAATGACTGAGATCCAAGTGGCCAGCAGGCATGGTCAGCCAACGCTGCATACATAGAGACTCGCTTAGTTCAGTTCCCACCTCCTTTCACCATTTGTTTGGATTCTGCGTTACTCCGTAATTCACGAACAATATTTCAGGCTACTTGGGAAGATTGAAGATTTACACCAGCAGACAGCAAACTACTTTCAAGTATCTGAATTTTGCAAGTAGTGACAGTTAATGCTCCTAACAAGTGGCCTGGACTTGAAATGTTAACTGCCTGTCTCCCCACAGTTTCCGCCTGACCCACAGGATGCTTGCAGCATTTTCTAAGCACAACAGATTCTGCAGACGCTGGAATTGTGGCTTCTGCCCCCTTCCCTTCCAATTCTGAATGAGGGTCTCAGCTTGAAATGTCAACAGCTTGTCTCCCTCCATTGGAGCTGCCTGAGCAGCTGAGTTCCTCCAGCATTTTGTCTGTGTTACTCAAGTATTTTCTGGGTTTTTTTGGGGTTTCCAACGTCCTGCAATTTCTTCTTTTTATTTTGCTTGTCATATGCAAGCAGTCAGGCTTCTTGTGCAGTCCCTTGGCATCCACTCCAGGGTTCTGAAGTGGCTGATGAAGTTAATTGGAACTATTTGCACAAGCGTTTTGGGACAGCATGAGAGCGTAGCAGATAACAAGACGATGTTACACAGGTTTAATTCCGCCGCTGTCTATAAGCCGTTCATACATTCTCTCCGTGAGCATGTGGGGTTCCTCCGGGCATTCTGGTTTCCTCCCACATTCCCACGGTGTAGAGCTCATGAGGTTAACTGGTCACATCAGAGCAACTGGGCAGTGTGAGTTCATTGGGCCTGTTACCGTGCTGTAGCTCTGAAGAAAAAAAATAAATTGGGTAGGAGGTGACCGGGGGATTGAGTGGAATGGTAGTTTTTTTTTGAGGTGGTGCACACTTTCCGTCTCTGCGTGTGCTTCTCATATGTGGGCACGAGGCTCTCAAAACCATCCTGAACAGCTCTTCTTCAGTTTGAGCAGAACCGAAGCCGAGATTCCCAGGAGCCAGTGGAAACCTGTGAGCACATTCTTCAGTCACCCTCTGTCCTCCTGCTAATCTCTTCCCACGGCAGAGCTCAGAACGGTGTCCATTTCAGGAATGATATTGGGCACGCATGTTATCAGGGCCTGCTCAATGTAGATGAACAGGAGGAAGTGGGACCTCAATGCTGGGGGTATTAACGTTCAAAGTTCAAAGTACATTTATGATCAAAGTATGCATATTACTAATGACCTTGAGATTCATCTCCTTACAGGCATTCACAAATGCAAGAAGCCTAATAGAACATATTTAATAAAGAAGACCATCCAACACCCAATGTGCAGAGAGAGAAACAAACAATTGTGCAAACAATAAAAATAATCGACTAACATTCAGAATTGAAGTTCACAAAAGTGAGTCCACGGCCATAAAGCCAGTCAGTCAATCAAGGAGTCTGGGAGTTGCAAAGCACAGCTGCAGTTCAGTGCAGAGATGAGTAAACCTCACGAGCAGCGAGCTGAACACCAGCCCATCCCTCTCATCTGGCCCCAACACCTTGACCTTTTCAATCCAGCCTGGCACTTCTATGGCCAGACAGTGGGTCATCCCGCACTCTTAGACCGGGCCCCGCCGTCTCGGTTCGGCCCAAACTGCCCAGGCACTTAAATCGGTCAACCATTGGTTTATTCCTTGGCCTCGGGCCTGGGCCCTGCCACTTCAACTCTGGCCCACTTTGATGCTGTTGCTTCAAATTGCCCCCAGGTCAGCTCCAGCAGTGGCTTGTTCCCTGTCTTCAGGGCTGGGTCCCGCCACCTCAATTCGGCCCAGACACACACCACAACTGTCCTGCACTTTCAAGACTTCAGTTTCCACCACAAAAATGACAGGTTGTACAGACAGTTCAAAAGCTCAGCTTCGAAAGGGAAGTTACAGCCTATTGATTGCAGTGATCATTTTTGTGATAAAGTATGATTAATAAAGTAGCTAGTAGTTTTTGTTTGCAGCCAGCAAGTCGTTACCATGCTTCACCAGCACCATCTTAAACTGGAAGTCTATGTAGAAGATTTTGGGGAGACAATATTGGCAGTATGCTTCCAGAGCCATGACGTGCTGGCTGTAGGTAATCTAGGTCTTAGAAGCAAACAAGAGGCAGGAATCACTGCTACCCAGTAGACCATGAGATTTGTGCCAGGTCTGATGTTTCAGTCTTCAAATATGCTTTTTCTCACGTGGCCAGTGGTGGCGCTAGTGCTCTGAATGTCATCATTGATCTCTGCCCTCACTAAGAAGTGGCTCCCAAGTTATGGGATGCTGGCCATGTTTTCCAAGATCTTACCATGAACTTATTTTGTTGGGGGAAGCGTATTGTCTGGAAAGGACAGAATGGTAGAAGCTGGTGTTGAGCGATGGGGTATTGACACTGTTCTCAGCGACATACAATGAAAAGCTTTTGTTGTACATGCCATCCAAGCATATCATGCCATACATAATTACACTGAGGGAGTAAAAAGAGAGCAGCATGCAGGATATAGTGTTGCAGTTACAGATAAAGCACAGCACAGTGCAGACAGTGAAAGGGCAAGTGCCACAACGAGGTGGACTGGGAGTTCCAAGAGTTGAAGAGTTCATCCTATAACTTATGAAAGGCTCAGCAAGACTGGTGGTCCATGTTCTCCAGTTTTTGTGTTCTCTGCCTGATGGGAGAGGGAAGAAAAGAGAACGACCACGGTAGGATTGTGTCCCAGGGTAATGGAGTCAATGAAGGCGAGGCAGGTTTGTGTGATGGACTGAGTTGCATTCACAACTCACTGCAATTTCCTGTGGTCTTGGGCAGAGCTGTTGCCATAGCCAGATGCCATCTGTATAGAATGTTTTCTATAGTGCAGTTATAACAATCTGTGAGAGCCTTCGGGGGCATGCTGCAGTTCGTTAACCTTCTGAGGAAGTAGAGGAAGGCAGTTCCATCTTTGCGTTTGCTTTGCCAAATAAGCCAAGCATATCGTAGAACTCAGTCTCCAAACGTGTGCAAACGCAAGCATTGCATTTGCCGACATGCCACCCCACAGTACGCCCATTCAAGTAACAATAGTTTCCCTTACAGAATTCAACTTATTATGTTTTCAAATCATGTTTTTTTTGGCACGTGTTCAGATGACATGAGGTTCTGCAGTAAAGAACATCATGGTCAGGGAAACTGAACTTTTCTTGGAATGCAGCCCTTTCTATAAACAACTTTTGTTGTTCAGTCATTGAGTCAGACTCTTTGTGACTCAGCGACTGATGGACCATAAAATACTGCCTTTCTTCCACGCAGATACTGCTGCTGCTCAGGTTGGGACCCGACTGGGTTTGAACTCAGGACCATCTGTCTTGAAGTCCCGTGCTGGTGCCACTACGCCACCAGCCAGCCCAGCACTTCACTGCACTACAGCTCCCATTATTGAAGCCAGGATGATTTCTGTCCTACATCAAAGTTGCACACATTTCCATTAGTTCTTAAGGTTATTTGCAAACCAGCAGTGAGTTTGTTGGAGATCAGGTGGGACGTGGTGCTAAGAAATATCAATAAAAGTGTTGGGACAGAGTTAGATTTGAGGACATTATCAAGATCCTTTTCAGCAGGTGTTGACTGCTTGGTGTCCCTAATGAGTTTACCTGTCAGTTCTGTGTGGCACTTAAGAACCCACATAGATCATGTCTACAGGTTGCTGAGACATCAGTGTCCTCACCTGTTGCTTAGATCCTGGGCTTTCTGCTGGGCCTCTCTTGAGGACCAATGAAGCTTCCAATCCAGTAAGATCATACGGTTCAATCCCTTGCTTATCCTCAGCAAGCCAGCCCTGTTTTTTTTCCCCTTTTGACGGAGAAGCTATCAATTATGGCAGACATGGTAAAACTAGTCCAGTGATTTTTGTTGTAATGACCCAAAAAGTTTCACATCAATCACAAGAAGAAAGTGGGTGCAAACAGCACTGTTATGAGTGTGGCAAAATGAGGGAGGATATTAATATGAGAATCCAAGGAGGGATGGTGACTGTTTTTTTTTTGGAAATGACAGACTGTGTTGAGCAGTTCTGAAAGGGGATAACCTGAGAGAATGTGTTGCTCTGCTTCATTAAGTAAGAAATATGGCGAAGGTAACTGGGATGGCTCTGTATCTGACAAGAATTTCTTAAAATAGAAGAAAGCTCTTCTGTCATTGTAATGTAGTGGAGCATGCTATTCCGGCATCTAGATCTGATTGAGACCCTGATTGTAGCCTATCAGTTCAAGTCCACACCTTCCTATGAAGTCAGCCTATCAAAGGAAAGGTTACTATTGAGTGACCACCCTTGCCCTGAGAAAAACCAATGGAAGGTTAGATTGTGCTGTTCAACTTCTTGATAAATTTTTGTTCTACATCAGTAAGACGTGTAAAACTTGACCTGAAGATCTATCCGAGACGTTTCTATCCCAGAGCTTTGTTGCTCCCCTTTGTGCCTCGTGGAGCATTGGGCAGCAACCTTTGCCATTTCCTAGCATTTTTGTCTGTTCCTTATGATGCCAAGTTACTAGCTTGACAATCAACCCAGGACAGATGGAAAACATGCAAGGAGACAACAGGATTCGAACATGGAACCACTCGCCTCGAAGTGTGGTGTGGATGCCACTACACCACAGGCGGCAAAGAGCTTTATTATGTCAGAACTGTTCTGCGCGATATGGTATAAAGCAAATTTGACTGTCTTGAAATACTGTGAACATGCCACTAAAGGGAGGATCTCTTGTCATGGAAAGAGAAATTTACACGAGCAATGAGACACATAATAAAAAGAGGAATGATTCTAGTCTGGAGTTACTGAAGAGATGTAAAACAAAGAGGACAGTCCCAGAGAAGCAGCGATACACTCAGCAATGAGGAAAAATAGTTATTTCTCTGTTACCATGAGAAATATCAATTAAAAAGAGTGTTTTCAGTCTTATGTTTCTGTCAGATGTGAAACATAAGATGTCCAGAGCCTCGTATAACAGTGAAATATGCAAAGTAAGGGAAGATTTTTTACTCTTATTTCACTGTGAAATGCCCAAGGTAAAGGAAGAGTTTCCTGCTTGCTATAACTTTACAAGATATACTATAAAGCACAAGAGGCTGCTGAACAAGTTAAGTATTACAGGAAACGTACTAGCAAGGACAGAAGTTTGGCTTACTGGCAGAGTGAGAAGAAAGGGAGCCTTTTCTAGTTGACTGTTGATGATTAGTGGTGTTTGGCAGAGGTTGGTGTTGTGACCATTTGTTTTCACATTATATGTTAATGATCTGGATGACAGGATTGATGGTATCATGGCCAGGTTTGCAGATGATACAAAGATAGGTGAAGGGGCAGGTAGTGTTGAGGAAGCAGGAAGTCTGCAGATGAACTTGGACAGGTGAGGAGAATGGGCAGAGAAATCACAGATGGAATACAGTGTAGGGAAGGGTAAGATCATGCTCTTTGGTAGAAGGAATAAAGGTGTGGACTATTTTCTAAACGGGGAGCAAATTTGGAAGTAGGAAGTGCAAAGGGACTTCGGAGTCCTAGTACAGGTTTAATAATTGTTGTCATTATTATTATAAAAATATTAAGTACTTTATTGATCCCGAGTGGGAAATTCTTCTGTTACAGCAGCAACATTTAAAAACACACTTAGCAATAATAATAAAGTGCAGAATAATAATATACACAACAATAATTTACCAATGTGCAATAATGTGCGAAATATTAAAACAGACTATGATGTACTATGATGTGTGTTCTCCTGTTGCACAGAGATGAACTGTTGTATTTGCTTATTGCATTTGGTAGGAAAGATTTTCTGTAATGATCCTTGTGACAGCGGAGCTGAATGAGTCTGTTCAAAAGGTGCTCCACTGCCTATACAGTGGGTCATGGAGAGGATGTGCCTGATTGTCCATAATGGATAACTGTTTGTTTCGTGACCTCCTCTCCATCATTATCTCTAAGAGTTTGGGTTGTGGCCAAGAACAGATCCAGCCTTTCTGATGAGATTATTTAGTCTTTTTGAATCACCAGCACTGATGCTGCTCCCCTAACATAAAGCTGGAAAGAAGACTGCATTCGCTACCACAGACTGGTAAAAGATCTCCAGCATCCTGCTGCACACATTGAAAGATCTCAGCTTCCTTAGCAAATAGAGTCTGCTCATCACTTCTTGTAAGCAGCCTTGGTGTTGGTTTTCCAGTCAAGTCTGTAGTCGAGTTGAACACCCAAGTATTCGTACTCCTGCACCACCATAACATCTTCTCCCAGAATGTATATAGGACTCATTACAGTCCTCTTCCTCCTAAAATCAATCACCATCTCCCTGGTTTTGACCACATTCGGGAGCAGATGATTCCTCCCACACCACTCCACAAACTTGTCCACCTGTCCTCTGTGCTCTGACTCCTGCCCATCTCTGATACACCCAACCACCGCAGAGTCATCAGAGAACTTCTTCAAGTGACAAGACTCAGAGTTGTACTGAAAGTCTGAAGTGTACAGTGTGAACGGAAATGGAGACAGGACAGTCCCTTGTGGTGCTCCAGTCCCACTCACCACCATCTCAGACAGAGAACTACCCAGCCATACAAACTGGGGTCTATCTGTCAGGTAGTCAGTAATCCAGGAGATAGTGGATTCCTCTATGCCCATCCTTTGCTCAGAAGAAGTGGCTGGATTGTATTGAAGGCACAAGAGAAATCTAAAAATGTGATTCTCACAATGCCACCAGCATCATCCAAGTGGGAGTGAGGTCTCTGCAACAGGTAGATGATGGCATCGCCCACTCCCACATGAGGTTGGTAGGCCAACTGTAGAGGGTCCAATGAAGATCTCACCTGCAGTCCAGGGTAAGTCAGGACCAGCCTCTCCAGCACCTTCATCATGTGAGATCTGAGGGCAATTGTTCTGTAGTCACTAAGTTCAGATGGAGTCACTTTCGTGGGTACAGGAACCAAGCAGGAAGTCTTCCCAAGCACCGGTATCTTTTCCTGACTCAGAGTTAGAGTGTAAAGGTGCTGCAAAATACCCAACAACTGGCTCGCGCAGGCCTTCAGTACCCTGGGGCTGATACCATCCAGTCCAGTAGCCTTGCCTTGATGTAGTCTCTCCAGCTGTCTCTTAACCTGACCTGCAGTTACACTCAGGTGGGGAGGGTGATCATCCCCAAGGAGGCAGGATACTCCAAAGTTGGGGGGGGGGGTGTTTAGAACACAAGCACTCACCAGAGGGGACGGAGGGGTGGAGGGAGAAGGCTTCAGGATTCCCTGAAGGTTATCTTGCAGGTCGTGCCAGTGGTAGAGGAGTCAAATGCGATGTTAACATTCATTTCAAGAAGACTAGAATATAAAAGCAAGGATGTAGTGCTGAGAACTTATAAGGCATTGGTCAGACCACATTTGGAAAATTGTGAGCAGTTTTGGGCCCCTTATCTAAGAAATGTGCTGGCATTGGAGAGGGTCCAGAGGAGGTTTATGAAAATGATCCTGGAAATGAAAATGTTACCATATGAGGAGCTTTGCTGGCTCTGGGCCTGTACTGGATGGTGATTAGAAGAATGAGAGGGGATGTTATTGAAACATACAAAGTATTGCAAGTCATAGATAGAGTGGGCATGCAGTCAATGATTCCAAAAGTAGGAGTGTCTAGAACCAGGGAGCACAGCCTCAGAATACAAGGATGGCCCTTCAGAACAGGAATGAGGAGGAATTTCTTTAGCCAGAAGGTGGTGAATCTGTGGAATTCATTGCCATGGGAGGCTGTGGATGCCAGGTCATTGGGTGTAGTTAAGGCAGGGGTTGATAGGTTATTGATTAGTCAGGGCATGAAAGGCTGCAGTGAGAAAGCAGGAGAATGCGGTTGAGAGGGAAATGGATCAGTCATGATGAAATGGCAGAGCAGCCTTGATGGGCCAAATGGCCTAATTCTGCTCCTATCTCTTATGGTCTTATTATCACTGCAAATACTATGATATAACAGAGTTTCAAATATAGCATTGCTGTGAAACACACATAAAATGAAAAGGGTTTCTCTCTGCTGTTACTGTGAAATCTGCAGTGTTTTACAGTCTAGTGAAATCAAAATATTCAATGTAGTGTTGTGGTGGAACTTTCAAGGAGTTTGCAGTCTGATGAAAGTGTTGAGTATGAAGAAAGTGATTCCAGTCTGGTGATCCTGTGAAACATGTCAACTACCGTATGAGAAAAAAGTACCTGTGGAAGGCACAGTATTAGGGTACAACTCCAATTTAGTGTTAGTGTGAAATGTGGAGCATAAATAAGAAGGTTGCACATTTATTTTATTGTGGAATGTGCTATATAAGGATAAGGTGCCAGTCTGGTGTGCAACTGTGAACCCTGCATCATTATGGAAGGGTTCCAGTGTGGTGTTACTTGGAAACATGCGAACTAAAGGAAGAAATTCTTGTCTGGTGGCAAGAACTGGAACATACAGCAAAAGGAGCTGATGTTACTGTGAAAAATGCAATACTTAGAAAGAGTTTCCAGTCTGGTGCATCTGCGAAATTACGATATAAAATGCAAGAATTTCCGTTCTCGTGTTCCAGAAAAATAAACAATATAAAGGGATCAGTTCCATTCTGGTGATTTTCCTATCTTCTGGCAAGAATATGTTTAAAAGGGAGAGTTTTCAGTAACGTTTTACTCCAAAACATGTAGTGTAAATGGGAATTTTACTGTATGGCGTGACTGTGAAATATACAGTACAAAGAGAATTTACTGCTTGGTGTGACTGTGAAATATGCAGTATTAAAAATTAGGTTCCAGTCCAAGAGGAGTGTAAAAACAACAATGTGAAGGAAGATTTCCAGTCTGATGCTACTGTAAAATCCCTGTCAGGTGCAATATGTCAGAAGAGATTTCATTGTAGTATACGAGAGGTGATTCATAAGTTCGTGGCCTGAGGTAGAAGGAGTCAATTTTAGAAAATCTAGTACAGGTATATTTATTTTTCAACATAGTCCCCTCCTACATTTACACACTTAGTCCAGTGGCTGTGGTGCATACAGATCTTGGACCTCCAGAAAGTGTCCACAGCAGGGGTGATTGATAGGTTCGTGGCCTAAGGTAGAAGGAGATGAGTTATACAGCTCTCGTTACATGCACATGCAGTTCAACTCTTTGAGTGATTATGCAGAAAGTTTGAAGTTAATAACTCATCGGGGTGATTGATAGGTTCGTGGCCTAAGGTAGAAGGAGCCGAGTTATTAACTTCATTCTGATTGGGGTCTCCATTGTAGACTGAGAGTGGAAAGGCGGCAGGGAGAGGGGAATCCTGGTTGGGAAAAGGGGAAGGGAGAGGGGAGGGAGTGGGACACACCAGAGAGACATTCTGTAATGATTAATAAACCAATTGTTTGGAATCAAGTGACCTTGCCTGATATCTCAGTGCTGGGTGAGTCTGCAACCGCTTCAAACCCTGCCCCTGGCACTCCTCCTCTGCCATCTGTCCTACAGCCCTCCTGTGGTGCTCCACCCACACCATTCCCACCATCCTTTGCTCCCGCCAGATCTACCAACTCATTCTCCACTCCACGTTGACAGATACAGTATTGTGCACAAGTCTTAGGCACCCTAGCTCTATATCTGTATCTATGACTTTTGCACAGTGCTCTGTTTGTCACAGAACTCTGAAACAAACAACGTAAACTTTTTTTTTGCTTGGTATTACTTTGAAATATGCAATGTGGAGGAAATTTCTTGTTTGGTGTTACTGTGACACTTCCAGCCAGGTGCGAATGTCTAATATGCAATATCCGTCTTGAGTTTCCTGCAGGACGTTAGTGTGAAATATGCGTTATGGAGGAAGCCATTCTAGTTTTGAATTACCGAGCAAAGGAAGTGATATACAGGAAGGTGCAACAGCACAGGAATGTTTCCAGTGCGCTGTTGATGACCTACGCAGTGCAAAGGAAACGTTTCCTACTGATGTTGGAACGTAGGGCGGATGTTCCAGAACAATGTTAGTGGGAAACGTGCAACAAGAAGGAAGAATTTGCAGTCTGCAGCTTCTATGAAGGACATGAAACCTAAAAATGTTGCACATGGGAACAGGGACTTTGATCCACTATGTCTACGGTGACCAGTATGAGATATAGAGAGTATCCTGCCTGGAATGCAAAGTACAAAGTGAGGGATTCCAATCCGAAATTCCAACAAATGGAACAGTTCTAACAAGCGGATGCTAGGGCAGAGACGCTTCGACAGGTACAGTAAAAACTTGACAAGCCTGAAATAATGTGAAATATCCACAAGAGTGAGAGATTTTCCTGTCCAGAGCTACTGGAAAATACTACAATCTTCTGGGAGACTAGTCTGGAGTTACCCCGAAATGAACAGTGACTATCCACCGCAATGTTAATACAGGACGTGCAATATCAAGGCAGATTTGCCAGGTGGTTTTATTAAATTATGCACAATTATGTGAGTACCTCCAGTACAATGAAATATGTGATCTAGAGGGAGAGCTTTCTATGCAGGTTACCGCAAACGTTCAATATAAAGAGAGAATTTCCAGCCTGAAGGTGAAACTTCTATAGATGTGTAGTGGAGAGTGTACTGATTGGCTGCATCACAGCACGGCATGGAAACACCAATGCCCTTGAACAAATCCTGCAAAAAGCAGTGGGTGTGGCCCAGTGCATCATGGGTAAATCCCTTCCAACCACTGAGCAGATCTACATGAAATGCTGTTGCAGGAAAGCAGCATCCATCATTAGGGACCCCCACCACCCAGGACATGCTCTCTTCTCACTCCTGCTATCATGAAGAAGGTACAGGAACCTCAGGACTCACATCACCAGGCTCAGGAACAGTTATTACCCCTCAATCATCAGGCTCTTGATCCAAATGAAATCATTCCACTCAACTTAACTTGCCCTATCATTGAACAACCAATGGACTCACTTTCAAGCTCACTTCATCTTATGTTCTCTATATTTATTGCTTAGTTATTTATTATTATTATTATTTCTCTCTTTGTATTGCACAGTTTGATGTCTTATGGACCCTGGCTGAATGTTCAAATTGAGTGGTCTTTCATTGATTCTATTATGGTTATTATTCTATAGATATATTAACTATGCCTACAATAAAATGATTCTCAGGGTTGATATGGTGACATATAGGTACTTTGATAATAAATTTACTTTGAACTTTGAGTGAGAGGTTTGAGTCTCGTGTTACTATGAAGGACAACCTTTTAGTGCAAGATTTTGAGGCCAGAGTTGCTCTGGAACACTAATCCTGAAGGGAGATTAGTCTTTCTAGAATAGTTTGAAACAAGTGGTAAAATACAGGTCCCAACCCAAAACATCGACTGTTTGTTCATCTCCATAGACGCTGCCTGACCTGCTGAGTTCCTCCAGCATTCTGTGTGTGTTTTCAGCATCTGTAGAATCTCTTGTGTTTCAAAATACAAGAGTGTCCTGTATAGAGTTATTGTGAAACATGGAACAAATAGGGAGAATTATGAGTCCAAAGATAGTTGGGGACCTGCAATAAAAAGAGCATTACGCGATTGGTGAAAATTGTAATATGGCGAGGTTCTGTGAATCCTGCTATGTTAGGGAAGCTACTGTGAAAATTAAAAATGTAAAGGAAGAATTCTTGACAGGTGTTACTGTATGTGATGTAACTTAAGAGTTACCAGTCTACACTTCCTGCAATTAATATAATATTAATGCAGTTTCCAGTCAGGAGTTACTGTTAAATACGCATTATTAAAAGAGTGAATAAGAAACATTCAATTGAATTTTGAAACAAACTAATATTTCCCAGTCAGGAGGTAGAGTGAGTTGCGTACTATATTGGAAGATAGTTGTCATGCAGGCAGGATAGTAAGAATTACCACTGGAATAATCAGCAAACCAACATCAGTGTCCTCACCCAGGCTAATATTCCCAGCTTTGTGGCCCAGTTGTCATCATTTGGCTCGATTTGGCAGTTGGCAGTCTCCTTGCGCCCAACATTACCCTCCAGAAACACTCACTCTATTCCAAACTCTGTTGTGGAGAGAGATTAACAAGCACGCAGAGCAAAAGATCTAAGGATGACTTGGAAAATGCAGCACCCTCTCTGTTTCCCAGGAATACATGGCCCGTGACCTCTCTATATGAAGAGGCAACATTCAGGGTGGCATTGGGAACCTCGAGTCCTTGCGCCAGGAGCATTTAGAAGCCCTGAATAGCAACTCCATGAGCTCACCATCTCAGCACCTACCACCTGCATCATCTGATACCTCCTGTGGAGAAGGGCCTGGGTCTCAACCAGGCCTCGTTGGCCAATAGGAAACCAAGTGAACCAGAGTGGGAAGCACATTATGTTCCACTCAAGAGACTCCTAAACAGGGTAGGAGAGATGTAAGATAAAGGGGGAGCTCTCAGACTGCAGCTACTACCAAATGTTACAGGTAATTTCCAGATCACAGTTAATGCATAACATACAATATAAAAGGATTGGTTCATGCCAGGCTTACTACAAAGCATGCGGTGTAAAGGAAGGGTTTTCATTTGGGTGTGACTGCATAAGGCAAAGCTTCTAGTCTGGAATGCGTGCAGAGTATGCATAGTGAAGAGCAGTTTCCTAGTCCAGCAATATCAAATGCATGTGTTTAAGGCGAGGAGGAAAGGCTAAAGGAGGTATCTGGGACAGGTTTTGTGTATAAGTGGTAGATTGCCGGAAGAACACTGCCAGGGGAGGTGGTAGATCAGGATACATTAGTAAAGATTAGAAGGCATTTAAACAGGCACATGAATATGCATGAATTGGAGGGAAATGGATTATGTCAAGACAAGTCAAGTCACGTCACTTTTTATTGTCATTTCGACTATAACTGCTGGTACAGTACACAGTAAAAACAAGACAACATTTTTCAGGATCATGGTGCTACATGAAACTGTACAAAAACTACACTGAACTACGTGAAAACAACACAGAAAAAAACGACACTAGACAACAGACCTACCCCGGACTGCATAAAGTGCACAAAACAGTGCAGGCATTACAATAAATAATAAACAAGACAATAGGCACAGTAGAGGGCAGTAAGTTGGTGTCAGTCCAGGCTCTGAGTATTCAGGAGTCTGATCCTTGGGGGAAGAAACTGTTATAAAGTCTGGTCGTGAGAGCCCAAATGCTTCGGAGCCTTTTCCCAGAAGACAGGAGGGAGAAGAGATTGTATGAGGGGTGCATGGGGTCCTTCATAATGCTGTTTACTTTGCGGATGCAGCGTATGGTGTAAATGTCTGTATTGGCGGGAAGAGAGACCCTGATGATCTTCTCAGCTGACCTCACTATCCGCTGCAGGGTCTTGCAATCCGAGATGGTACAATTTCTGAACCAGACAGTGATGCAGTTGCTCAGGATGCTCTCAATACAACCCCTGTAAAATGTGATGAGGATGGGGGGGGGGGGGGGGTGGGAGAAGGACTTTTCTCAGCCTTCGCAGAAAGTAGAGACGCTGCTGGGCTTTCTTTGCTATGGAGCTGGTGTTGAGAGACCAGGTGAGATTCTCCGCTAGGTGAACACCAAGAAATCTGGTGCTCTTAACGATCTCTACCGAGGAGCCGTCGATGTTCAGCAGGGAGTGGTCGCTCTATGCCTTCCTGATGTCAACAACCATCTCTTTTGTTTTGTTCACATTCAGAGACAGGTTGTTGGCTCTGCACCAGTCCATTAGCCACTGCACCTCCTCTCTGTAAGCTGACTCGTCGTTCTTGCTGATGAGACCCACCATGGTCATGTCATCTGCAGAGGAGATTTAATTTAATTTGGTATCATGTTCAGCACAGGCACTGTGGGCCAAAGGGCCTTTCCACCATTGAATTGTTTGTTCTATGTTTTATTACAGGAGAATAAATTATAATATTCAAGACCATCCAATGTGATTTATCGTGAAACCTGCCTTTTTGAAGGATATAAAATCATGCGAAACAAAGATAAGGTCTTTTTATCAGGATAGGGGAGTCTAAAACTAGATGGCATAGATTTAAGATGAGAAGAGAAAGATTTAGAGGGGACCTGAGGGGAAAATTTTTTACACAGAGGATGGTAGGTACATAGATTGAGTTGACAGGGGAACTTGAGATGGGTACAAAAACAACATTTAAGATACAGGCACATGGATAGCGAATGTTTGACATGCTCGCTCAGGTAGGTTGGCTCCTTTGTTGATGGAGATGAGTGGTTTCATTCAGTATAACTGTAAAGCTCGAGTGAAGTTACAGCCTAACAGGAATTTAAATGAGCAGTTATGCAGGAAGATGTACTATTGAAGCAAGTGTTCCTGTTTGGAGTTCCCACAAAACTAGAAATGTAAAGTCGGAGTGTCAGCTCAGGAGATCCTGTGAATTGCTTGGTGTCACAGGAGGAGTTGTAGGTCAGTGAAAACATATATCATATATAAGACGCCTCACGTCTTAATAAGCTGGTAAGCTCTGTCGTGGGCACAGAACTGGAGAGTATGACATCGGTAGCAGAGCGAAGGGCGTTGAGTAGGCTACGGTCAATCATGGAAAACCCTGAACATCCTCTGCATAGCATCATCCAGAGACAGAGAAGCAGCTTCAGCGGCAGGTTGCTATCGATGCAATGCTCCTCAGACAGGATGAAGAGGTCATTACTCCCCAATGCCATTAGGCTTTACAATTCAACTGCCGGGGGTAAGATATGTTAAAGTGCCGGGGTTAGGACTGAGCTTAAGTTACCATTCAATGTATTTTATTTTAAGTATTTTATTTTATGTATGTATTTTAAGTATTGTATGTATTTAGTTTTTGCTACAATAAGTGTATGGGACATTGGAAAAAATGTTGAATTTCCCCATGGGGATGAATAAAGTATCTATCTATCTATCTATCTATCTATCTATCTATCTATCTATCTATCTATCTATCTATCTATCTATCTATCTATCAAGTAGATCTGCAGGTGCTGGATGTCCAAAATAAAACATAAAATGCTGCAGCGTCTTTGGGATTGAACCAAAGGCAGTGCAAAGCATACACAACAATGAGAGGAGTTTCTGTGAATTACAAAGCAAGTGTTTCCAGTCTCAAAGTAGTGTGAAATCACGAATGTAATGAAGGAGCCTCCACTCTAGAGTAACTGTCGAACACACAGCACTGATAGGAGACTATTATGGGAGGTATGCCAGTCCAGAGTTACCATGGACTCTCTAGTTATTGGGGAATCTGAAAGATGACAGGAAAGTTTCCATTCTGGAGTTACATTCAAATTCACGTTTGCTATTGTAAGGATGCATGCACAAGGTATTAATGTGATGAAAATCAGCTTTTTGCAGTGCAGTTAACATAAATTTAAACTAACATGAATTATTCTTAACTTATACAGCAAAATGCTGAACAACCTTAGTCCAAGTTGAGGGGTGAGTAAAAGAACTATAATCTGGAGTAGTCTTAGGGGTTTTCCAATGGGTTTAGGTACCTTTAGGTGTAGGTTCTCTGGCTCCCAAACCTCCCGCCTGATGGCAGCATCAAATACTAATTCAGATTACCCACTCCTGATTTTTTTTTCAAAAAAAAGGAATGAGTTGAGGGTTACCACAAACCATTCTAATCTGTTGATATTTTCCTTCATTTTCTATTTTTATTTCAGGCTTCTGACATCTGCAACTTGTTTAGATTTTAGCATATTTTATAACAAGTCAGAGTGGTAAAATGCCATTATTTTGCATATTTCTCACTCTCTTTAGACTACGTGTTTTCTTTATATTAGACCTTTCTCTGTAACTCTGAATGATAAACAAACTCTATACTTTGCTACCTAGACTAGCTTGTGTTCTGTCTTGCTCGGTTCTGATGACTTGCTTGACTTGCTGGGTATTAATGGAAGAAGTTACTGTCTAGTATTACAATGAAACAGGTAGTATTAAGGTTATTTTAAAAAACTACAAATGCTGGAAAACTGAACTATAAACAGAAAATGAGGTAATACTCAGCAAGTCGAGCAGTATCTTTGGAAAGGAAAGAATCAATGTTTCATATCAAAGTTCCCTCATCAGAAACGACTAAGAAAGAAAACCCACCTTCAGCACTTCTCAATGTTCAAGTGTATCATAGCTGGCGCACGCACGCGCACGCACACACACACACACACACACACACACACACACACACACACACACACACACACACACACACACACACACACACACACACACACACACACACACACACACACACACACACACACACACACACACACTCTCTTCCATATTGACATTTGTCTCTTCTTGCCTTCGTATGGAGATGGTAAGGAATTATTACCAATAAAAGAAGGGGAGTCCTCCGGACTCAATTTCAACCTCAGCAGGAGGAGAACTGCAGAATACCATAGATCTGGTAAGAAGATCTTTGATAAGTTTCAATATAAGGCTTCAGAGCGCAAAATCAAAGCATGGAAGATATTGGCATGGACTGTAAATTGATTGGAAACAGTGAATAAAGCTTCTTTTATAAGGTGGCTAGCACTGACTGGGTGGGTGCCACAGGGATCAGTGCCAGATAACCACAATAAACATCAATGATTCGGGAGCTCAACATAATATCTCCGAGCTTTCAGATGTTATTAGGCAGTGAGAGTACTGTGAGTTGTGTGGAGGATACAAAGAGAATCCAGTGTGATTTGGACATGTTGAATGAGTGTAAAACTGCACAGCAGATACAATTTAACAAGGATAAATCCCTTTTGGTTTCAAAAACAGAACAACAGGATACTATTTAAATGGTGATAGACTGGATAAAGGGAAGACTTTGACAAGACCTAGCTGTCCTTGTACACCAGTCATTGAAAGCAAGTATTCACGTGCAGCAAGCATTTAGGAAGGTTGGCTGTGTTTGCAAGAGAGTTTGAGTTCAGGAGCAAGAATATTTTGGACTCGGTGAACCACCAGCTGTAGTTTTGGTCTGTTGATATGAGGGAGCAATGTTTTTGAGATGAAGAGAATGTAAGAGAGGTTAACCAGACTGTTTCCTTGATAGCAGGACTGATGTACCAGGAAACTGGGTTGGTTCGGCCTTTGTTCATTGGTGTGTAAAAGAATGAGAGAGAGAGCCTCAATAAACTATAAAATCCTAGACAGACTGGATACAGGGAGGATGTTCCTGATGGCTGGAGAGCTGTGTATATTTCAATGTAAGGAGTTTTGTAGGAAAGACAGATGAGCTTAGAGCGTGGAATTATGACTTTGTAGCCATTAGTAAGATTTGGTTGCAGGATGGTCAGGACTGGCAGCTCAATATTCCAGGATTCTGTTGTTTTAGATGTGATAGAGGGGAAGGGATTAAAGTGGGAGGGGTGGCATTAAGGGTCAGAGGAAATTTTATGGCGGTGCTCAGTCAGGACAGACTGGAGGGCTCGTATAGTGAGACTATATGGGTGGAACTGAGGAATAAGAAAAGGTATGACTACATTAATAGGGTTATATTATAGACCATCTAACAGTCTGTGGAATTTAGAGAAGCAAATTTGTAGAGAGATTGCAGACAATTGAAAGAAATATGAGGTTGTGGTAGTAATGATTTTAACTTTCCAAATATTAACTGGGTACTCCCATACTGTAAAAAGGCTGAATGGGATAGAGTTTGTTAAATGAGTTCAGGTAAGTTTCTTTAATAAGTACATAAAAGTTCCAACTAAAGAGTGTGATACTAGATCTACTATTTGGGAATGAGGCAGTGCAGGTGACTGAGGTTTGTGTAGGGGAATACCTTGCATCTAGTAATCATAATGCCATTAGTTTCAAGGTAATTATGAAAAGGATGGGTCCCGTATTTGGGTTGAGATTCTAAATTAGAGAAAGGCCAATTTTGATTGCTTCAGGAAGGATTTGCCAAGTACGGACTGGGATAGATCGTCTTCTGGCAAAGTTGTATTTGGTAAGTGGGAGGAAGTCTGAGAGTACAGAGTCTGTATGTTCCTGTCAAAATAAAAGGGAAGGATAACAGGTTTAAAGGACAAACACGAGGAAATCTGCAGATGATGGAAATTCAAACAACAACACACACAAAATGCTGGTAGAACACAGCAGGCTAGGCAGCATCTATAGGGAGAAGCGCTGTCGACGTTTCGGGCCGAGATCCTTCATCAGGACCTTGGTTTTTGAGAGATACTGATGTCCTGGTTAAGAAAAAGGAGTTGTAGGCAGGTAGGAACAAATGAGGTACTTGAGGAGTATAAGAAATGCAAGAAATCACTTGAAGGAAATCAGGAGGGCTAAAAGAAGGCATGAGGTTGCTCTAGCAGACAACATGAAGGAGAATTCTAAAGGCTTCTACAGATAAGTAAAGAGCAAAAAGATTGGAAGGACCAAAATTGGTCCTCTGGAAAGCCAGAATGGTAATCAATGCATGGGGCCAATAGAGATGGGGGAAATCTTAAATAGATTTTTTCATCTGTATTTATTCAGGAGGCAGACAGAGTCTGTAGATGTGAGGCAATATAGCAGTGAGGTCATGGACCCTATACAGATTACAGAGGAGGAGGTATTTGCTGTCTTGAGGCAAATTAGGGTGGAAGAATCCCCAGGGTGTGACGAGGTTTTCCCTGGGATCCTGTGGGAGGCCAGTGCAGAAATTGCAGGGCCCCTAGCAGAGATAATTAAAACATCCTTAGTGACAGGTGAGGTCCCAGAGGACTGGAGGATAGTTAATATTCTGTTGTTTAAGAAAGGCTCTAAGAATAAGCTAGGAAATTATGGGCCAGTGAGCCTGAAATCAGTAGTGAGAAAGTTATTGGAAGGTATTCTAACAGATCAGATATGTAAGTGTTTGGATAGACAAGGACTGATTAGCAATAGTCAACATGGCTTTGTGCCTGGTAAGTCATGTCTAATCAATCTTATAGAGTTTACAATGAAGTTACCAGGAAGGTTGATGAAGGCAAGGCAATGGACGTTGTCTACAAGTGCTTTAGCAAGACTTTTGATAAAGTCGCACCTGAGAGATTGGTCAAGACAGTTCAGTCACTTGGCATTCAAGATGAAGTAGTAAATTGGATTGGACATAGTCTTCACAGGAGAAGCCAGAGAGTGGTAGTAGGTGGTAGTGGAGCTGCCCCTCTGTCTAGAGGCCTGTAACTAGTGGTGTGCCACATGAATTGGTGCTGTGTCTATTGTTGTATGTCATCTACATCAACAATCTGGATAATACCGTGGAAACTAGATCTGCAAATTTGCCGATGATACCAAGTTTGGGGGTGTAGCGCACAATGAGGAAGACCATCAAAGCTTGTAGTGGGTCTGGACCACCTGAAAAAAATGGATAGATGGAATTTAATGCAGACAAGTGCAAGCTGTTGCACTTGGGGAGGACTACTCAGGGTAGGTCTTATAGTGACTGGTAGGGCACTGAGGAGTACAGTAGAACTGAGGGATCTGAGAAAACATCCATAATTCCATGAAAGTGGCATCACAGGTAGATAGGGTCATAAGGAAGGCTTTTGGCACATTGGTCTTCAAAAATCAATGTATTGAGTACAGGAGTTGGGATTTTATGTTGAAATTGTGTGAGTCCTAACTTGGAGTGCTGTGACCAGCTTTGGTCACCCACCTATAGGAAAGACATGAATAGGACTGAAAAAGAGCAGAGGAAGTTTACAAGGTTGTTGCCGGCACTTGAGGACCTGAGTTATAGGGAAAGGTTGAATAGGTTAGGACTTTATTCCATAGAATGTAGAAGATTGAGGGGAGATTTGATAGAGGTATGCAAAATTATGAGGGGCATAGATAGGATAAATGCAAGCAAACTTTTTCGACTGAGGTTGGGTGAAACTAGAACTAGAAGTCATGGGTATAGGGTGATAGGTGAAATGTTGAAGGGGAACATGAGGGGGAATTTCTGCATTCAAAGGTTGGTGAGAGTGTGGAATGAGTTGCCAGCACAAGAGGTGGATGCAGGGTCAATTTCAATATTTAAGAGAAATTTGGATAGGTACACAGATGGGAGGGTATGTGGGGTTGCTATGGTCTGGATGCAAGTTGATGGCACTAGGCAGATTAATGATTCAGCATGGACTATGGGCCAAAGGGCCTGTTTCTGTGCTGTAGTGTTCTAAGAATTCCATTGGGACCAAGAGTTACAGACTCAGGTTAGGGGTATATCGTTCAGAACCAAGAGAGAGAGGGTGATGAACCTTGGAATTTTCTGGCAGAGAATGCAGTGGAGGCCAAATCATTATATTCAGCAAGGTAGTAGATATATTTCTTAATGCCAAGGGATTGGGAGATATGCAAAGAACTAGGAAAAGAATATAGAATCCTGAAGAATGGTGGAACAGATTTGAAGGACTGAATGGCCTATTCCTGCTCCAGTTTTCTATGTTCATATGAAGATGGAAAGGATGACAGATGCTGGCATCTGGAGTAACAAACAATCTGCTGGAGGAGCTCAACGGGTCAAATAGCATCTGTGGGAGAAAAGGAATTGTTGACATTTCGGGTTGAAGCCCTTCATCAGGGGCTTGAGCCAGAACATCGTCAATTATTTTCCTCCCACAAAAGCTGCTTGACCTGCTGAGTCCTGACAGCAAACTGATGCTCTCTGCTTCCATGCAGGATGTAATACATTTGAATGATGATGATTGACTTATATAGTTAATCTATCCTTTTAGATCTTCCCCCTTTAATGACATTGCATGCTTTGCCTCATGTCAGTGTAATCTCTTACTACTCAGCAACTTCCTTTCACACAACCAAGTTCTTTGAACTATATTGCAGAAGAATTAAAGGGGATGTCAGCTGGCAACTATCTTTGCCTGGATGTGCTAAACTCAGAAAGAGGAGGGGCACATAGTTTTATCGTGCTTGGGAAATCCAAGCATCAGCTCAGATCTCAAAACTTAGTGGAATGTTTCTTAGTGGATCCTTCAAAGAGGTGCATTTGATCTGGCAAGACTCTTGGAGTTAATGGTCAGAGTGCAGCCTCCTCAACCCAGAGTCATTAGGGAACTCTTCAGTTCCAACTGCAGTCTGTATTGCAATGCAGCATCTTGCCACTAGCATCCAGGAAGATCAGTGTTAGACAGAGAATTGCCCACCAGACCAACTTTGAAAGTGCTACTAAAGGAAAGCACAAAGGTGATGTTAAACATAAGTAGTATATAAGTGGAAATACTCTTTTCACTTTGTTTTCAAATATTTGTTTGATGTACAATCCATATGATCTATTTTGTGCTGTGGGAGTGATGGAGGAGACATGCCCAAAGCATGGAGTGCAGCAATTGATGTGTTGTGCTCTATGTAATCGATTGATGTGTCAATTTCTTCCTCTATTAGTGGTTGTGTTTGACCTTGGCATTGGGAGGGAGGTAAATTTATTGCGTCCACAGGTAAATCAACAGGCTTCTGCCAGTGATGCCCTTCCAAACCCACAACAATGGTTGGGTGGAAGAAATGGGAAGATCTGCTAATATAGACCTTGGAAAATAAAACAGCAAGGGAATCAGAATCAGAATCAGACTTTAATCGCCAAGTACCTATGCACATAAAAGGAATTTACTTCCGGCAGATGTTGTCTCTCTGCTCATAACAATAATAATGATAAATATAAATGAAAATGTAAATTGTACATACAGGTAGTGCAATCCAAGTAATAGTTAGCCGACAGTTAACCGGCAGTTAACTGTTCAGCAAAGTGACCGCAGTAGGGAAAAAACTTCTCCAGTGCCTATTAGTCTTAGTCTGGAGGGATCTGAAGCGCCTACCAGACGGAAGCAGATCAAACAGTCCGTGTGCAGGATGGGAGGAGTCCTTTATGATGTTCCCTTCCGATGCAAAGAATCCATTGTCTGTTATCACATGCTTACAAATGAATTTCTCCAGCTATGAAGCCATAAGCAGTACAAGGTTTTCATTGTGAGCATAATCTTTCACACACTCTTGACCACTGGGATCACAATGGCAGAAAGTTGGGAGAGTAACTGATATTGTAAGCAATGGTGCATGTAGCCATTAACCTCAAAGGGCAGTACTGCCTTTTCACTGTTTGGAAGAGCAGCAATAGTAATGACATTAATCTTCTTGTAGATACTTTCCAACCATTAATGTAATCAGGAGCTGAACTTTGTCTGGGAAAAAAAAGCATTCTAGAAAGCGTTCTGTCTGGATGCATACTGGCTCGGTATGGCAACTGCTCAGCACATCACAGAAACCAGCCTCCCCTCTATGGCCTCTCTCTGTACTTCTCACTGCCTCAGTAAGGCAGCCAACATAATCAAAGACAGCCCCCCCTCACTCACTCCAAACACTCTCTCTCCTCCCCTCTCCCACTGGGAGAAGATACAGAAGCCTGAAAGAACATGCCACCGGGCTTAATGATAGCTTCTATCCCACAGTTATCAGACTCTTGAATGGACCTCTTGTATGAAAATATGGACTACTGGCCTCACAATCTATCTCATTATTATCCTGTCGTTCATTGTTTACCTGCACAGCACTCTTTCTGGAGCCTTTACACTTTATTGTGCATTGTTGTTGTTTTACCTTGTTCCTCCTCAATGCGCTAATGATTTGATTTGAGTGAACAGCATACAAGTTTTTCACGGTGTCTTGGTACACGTGCCATTAAGACGGGGAGATAGGTTAGCATGTTTAGTCTTTGTGATCAGATTGCTTTGTTCGGCTGAAGAAACTAGAACTGTACTTGGAGGCTGTAAATTCCCCAGGTTAACGTCCCTTCGGACTGGAACTCACAGCAGATCCTGGAAATAGCTTCTGCCACTGAGAATTAATGTGGAAACCTTGGCTCTGGTGATTGTAGTTAGACCCTCAACAAGAATGAATGTAAACTGATGTTAACGGTGCCAGGTCAGTTGGCATTGTTAATAAGAAATTTTAAAAACACTGCGGACACTGGGAAAATGAAGTAAAAGCAGAAGATACTGGAAATATTAAAGGAATGATGCCTGAAAAAGATGGCATCCGTCATTAAGGATCCCATCACCCAGGAAATGCCCTCTTCTCATTGCTACCATCAAGGAGGTGGTACAGACACCTACTTAACGATTTAGGAATAGCTTCTTCCCCTCTACCATCAGATTTCTGTATGGACATTGAACCCATAAACACTTTTTTTTCTATTTTTACACTACTTACTGAATTTAACATACATGTATTGCAATGTACTGTTGCCGCAGAACAACAAATTTCACTACAAATGCTGGTGATGTTAAACCTGATTCTGAAACCTCAGCATCTGCCAAGAGAGAAACTTAACTTTTTGAATCTGAGACATTTCATCAGAACTTAGAAAGAGGGAAAACTAGATAGCAAAGAAAGTGGGAGAAGGGAGTAGGTGGAACAAAGGGAATAGCTCTTATAGGGTGAGACTGAACACCTAATGTAGAATTTAAAGGGGCAATTTAGATCAGATTAATGTTCTTTGTGTACTGAGAACCTCTCTAGAGAGTACAGTAATCCACTCTATTGTCCATCCAGGCACCCAATATCTCTTTCCAAGATCCTCCTGATTGCCTTATGCTCGACACAGTAACAGGCGAGGAGACAACAGAAAAGCGAACAATCTTGATCACCCAGGTACCATTTCTCAGTGAGGCATTGTGGCCAAAATATCGCAGACAAGAATAAATGAGTTTGCCAAAGGAATAGAAAGGCTAAAAGAAAATCCTGCAGATGCTGTTCACCTGAAACAAAAACAGAAAATGCTGGAAATGTGCAGCAGTCAGGCAGCGTCTGTGGGAGAGAAACTGTCCTGTGGAAGACCCTTAACCAGAACTTGCGCTATGCAGGGGTGGCGAATCTATGATAGGTGTGTTCAAAAACATTTTGTTGGCAGGTGGTATGCAGTCCTACCCCTTGATTCTTTAAACTCCCACCCATAATAAAACAATACATAATGATTACCTTTACTGCCAAATGAAACAGTGAATTATTTTTTACAATCTGAGAGCAGTGAGATGTTTTCACAGCTGGGCTAGTTGGCATTGGCTTCACCTGCTTCTGTTTTTTCTACTGTTGTTTATAAGTGAACACTGAATATTCAGCGATAACAATATTAAATATGGATGCAATTTAGTGCCTCCATTTATATTTAATTTTCAATTTTTTAAAGACATATTAATATTTTTAAAATTCCACTCACCTCTTCATTGTTTGTGGTGATAGTCCATCAATTTTAAACCACAATTTTTTTCACAAAAAGTGTTAATAAATGATGTTTTTACTCACGTCATATCAATGTCACTGATAAACACAAGTAAGAATGGAGAATGCCCAGTTTAGAGATTGGTAAACATCAGTTGTAAAGGAGTGTGACATGCAGTTACAAACAAATATAACAGAGAAGAGGATTGTTCGCTCTATGATGGTTCCTTTGACTGTCTATCAACCAAGCCCCAGTGTCATAAGCTTTTCCCATATTTCACCATTTTTTCAACCAATTTCCTTTCAGAAGTTATTGATGATTTTGCCTGCATCAAGCTTGGAGGCTGTTCAATATCCAGATCATAACAGCTCAATGAATAAAACCCACGTCACTTCTGCCCTGTTGCCAATAATCTACAATCCATTTCTGGGCTGCTGACTTTACTGCTGATTAAATCTCTTAAAAACATTTAAGATTTTTAATATAACTCATGTCTCCCCACCCCAATCTTCTTTGCTTTGAATCAAATAACACTAGTTTCTCTCGTATCTCATCATTACAAAATGCGTCACATCCCTGCTACAAATAAAGATTAGCTTTATTTGTCACATCTACATCAAAGCATGTCATTTGCATCAAATCAAATCAAATCAAATCAGTGAGAATGGTGCGGGGCAGCCCCAAATGTTCCACGCTCACTGCATGCCCGCAAGTCATTAACAGTATGTCGTTAGACTATCGGAACCAGAGCACCCACGTGGTCACGGGCGGGAGAACGTGCAAACTCCACGTGCAACTGGTAGTGTACAGCATTGCACTAACATTCTCTACGTTGCAACACCACAGTGCCACTCTCTATGGAATACATCTCCCTTACACCATCACTAAGACGTTGACATCAAGAAGTCTTCCAACCCATCACTAATCTTTATCAAGAACTAACTGCAATTCCAAAACCAGCCACTGGAGGTGCAGCGGGCAGTGCTGGTGCTTCATAGCTCCCATGGGGCAGGTTTGATCCTGATCTTGGATGTTGCCTGTCTGGAGTGGATAGGTTCTTCCTTTGACTTTATGGGTTTCTTCCTCCCGGGTATGTGCTGGTAGATTAACTGGTTAGTGTCAGTTACCACCTGGTGAAGACTGAAGGCAAAATGAATCAAAGGGGTGAGGGAGAATGGGGGACACGGAAACAAGGAGAGAGGAAATGGGACCAATTGGGCTTCTCTCCTAGGAGCTGGCATAGACTGAGTTGACTGAATAGCCTCCCTCTGTATTGTGAGATATTTAAACCATTGCTTTCAGCTTTCAGCCGTCAGTCCCTGCTTCTAGAATCGCACAGGCTACAACTTCGCTGGTGTTTATTGTGAAAGTTTTGTCAAATTCCTTTCCAAACCACAGTAAACATCAATGCACCCCCTCACCCACTCTCCTCTTTAGCTTCAACTAGTTCAGTTGTGTTAAACAAAATCACCTTTAACAGTCAATATTAAATTCAGTTAATTGCCCCATGTTTCCAAAAATATTCCAGTTGATTGTTTAGCATAAGATTAAAGGGGAGACTGGTCTGTCAGTCAGCGGTAGAAAGGGAGAGTTAGCAGACAGTTTAAACACTGATTTAAGGAGGGGTGCATTTGCAGGAATTACCCTCAAACCCACGCGTTTAGGATGGTGTCAATCTGAACTCACACCCTGGTATCAATAGTCAAAGACCACACTGGCATTCAAGGCAGGTGTGACGTAAAAATGGATAGTGTAATCAGGTAATTACGGCTAATCACATTTTGTGATGTTGCGGTTCATACACAGCCTTTCTTTATCTACCTCCGCGCATAGCTTTCTCCTCTGCATTTATTATGTCCACCTCAGTTCCTGAGCTCCGCGTTTGCAGCCGTGACCATTCCGAAGAGACTCGCTCCCGTGTCGACTCTATTAAAACCCTGGATGTTGTTCTCCATTGCAGCAGTGACGACAACTCTACACAACAGTAGCTTGTAAAATGCGCTCGGACTCCCCATGAGACCGTGATAGGTACTAAACTGTTGCAGGTCGTTTCACAGCAGCTTGCCGGGCATTAAAATAGAAGAGTGCTGAACGGGCGAGAATGGTTTGTTTCAATGTGACGTTTCAGTTAAATGTGATTGATTTAATTTACTTGATGTGTGGATGCATCACCAACACACAACATTTTAAGGCATAGTGGCGAATGCGTAGTACAAGCGCGCTCTTCTGTTTCAATACAAGGGGGTCTTTGGGAAGAGTGCTGAATTCACATCCGATGACTGTCAGAAGTTCGGTCTGAATAAGATGACGCATCTTTGCAGCTCTGATTGAGAGATTTTTCTTTGGCTCGATTAAATTAAGCGGGTCATATGATTTAGTTTTTGGAGAAGGAGTCTAACGTGTAACTACACGAGTGTCGGCTGTGCCGGGCGTCGCTCCGTTGGAGCAGAGCAGCATCCACCCCCCCGAGTCAGAGAGCACATCAGTACGGGACCGAAGGAAGAGGGAGAACTCTACGACTCGCCTCCGGCGGAGCCATGGGCTCAACAGCAGTGGCAGCCCGCCCCCACCTCCTAATTTTTTACCTGCTCCTTTCCCTGGGTAAGTCGACACATGCCTCCGCTTTGTCCCAAGGGTCTGAATCCCTGTCCCTTCGGTTCAAGTAGGACTGAGGTTAGGCAGAAACGGGGTACGGGGAAAAAAGCAGTATTTCTTGAGCGTGGATTTTATGGGGGGATCAAGTCTCAATTTCTTTGTGGGGTACCCTATGGCATGGTGTGTGACGTGGAATAATCATGAAGGGGGTTCACCGTACTGGGGTAAAATGAAAGGGACGGAAGAGATGTATATGGTGGTGTGAGGATGATGGGAATGTAGCTGCAGGTTTTGCGGTGGTGAAGGTTAGACTGTGGTGTCAGTGAGAATGGTGTATGTTTTATAGTGGGACACACACATACAGTCTGTACTGATGAGTGTATTGACGGGGGTTAGTGTGCTTGGGTTAAGGGTGGGTTTACTCTGATGTGGTCCTATTGGGTGGTCTACATGATGGACCATAGTGGTGTTTGTGCAGTCAGTTTGGTTGGAGTTTTATGATACCTTCCATGTAGAGGGCTTTCTTGTGGCGAGTGTTGGTCTTATTGTAGGGCCAATTTGTGGGCTTCCTGAGGGGCCACGTGTTGGGTCTTATGATGAGTGGGTCAATGAGTTGAGTCTTATGCTGGTTTTAATATGGCAGAATTTTCTGATGAGGTCATCATCAGTGTGTTTTTTTCAGTGGAGTCGGTATGGTGGCTGGTCAGGATGGAGGCTTTTACAGTGGGGAGTGGTTGACCCAGAGTAGTAGATCTCATTGCAAGGACAGACCATTAAGAGTTCATGGGATGGGGAGGGGGTGCTTAGTGTTACTGTAAGAACTATGTGGTTGAAGTTGTACAGTTTCACAGTGGTGGGATTTCCAGCAAGGTGGGTTTTACATCAGGGTATCTGCCCTGGAGAGAATGTAATGGATTTCATATTAGGGTCAATGAGATGGGGTGTGTGTAAATATTGGGATGGTATGCAATGTTGGTGTGCTGAATAACAGTTTGGTGTGGCTTTGTAGTGTGATCATGATAGATTTCATGGGAAGGTCAGTCTGGTTAGTGTACGCACACTGGATCTTGATGGTGGTGTTGGTGCTGGGATTCGTGCTCAGGTCAGAAAGAAAGGCTTGGAATGATGTCAGTTTTTAGGATTTAATGGTAGGGTGAAAGAGATGTATTTAGTTGGATTAAGAGGTCTTTGGATGGGGTCAGTATGTCAGCTTTCATTGTGGGTCAGTGTTTTGTGCTGAGGGGTAGAGTGGGGTTTTGTCGAGCTGACACGGTCACACATTTATTGTTGGGATTAATAAGGCAGGACTTACAAAAGGATGGGTATAATGGGTTTTATTCTGTATGGTGTGGGTTCTGTGTTGGGGTCAGTGAATGTTAACTGGTGGACTCTGTGCTGGGCTAATCTGGCAATGTCAGTGTGGTTACTCTAATGGAAAATGTAGGTGTTTTATGGCAAAATCAGCATCGTATACAATGAGTAGTCCTGGTTGAGTACTGTTGGGGGAGACGGCCTTCCTGGGGAAGCAACAGTGGTCGCGCCTCTGGCACAGGGTCTGGCCCTATGGCTCAGAAGGGTAGGGAAAGGAAGAGGATGGCAGCATTGATAGGGGACTCAATTGTTAGGGGGTCAGACAGGCGATTCTGTGGACGCAGGAAAGAAACATGGATGGCAGTTTGCCTCCCAGATGCTAGGGTCCGGGATCTTTCTGATCACATCCACGATATCTTGAAGTGGGAAGGAGAACAGCCAGAGGCCATAGTACATATTGGTACCAACGACATAGGTAGGAAAAGAGAGTAGGTCCTGAAAACAGACTACGGGGAGTTAGGAAGGAAGTTGAGAAGCAGGACCTCAAAGGTAGTAATCTCGGTAGTAATCTGTCACATGTGACAGTGAGTATAGGAATAGAAGGAGGTGGAGGATAAATGTGTGGCTAAGGGATTGGAACAGGGAGCAGGGATTCAGATTTCTGGATCATTAGGACTTCTTCTGGGGCAGGTGTGACCTGTACAAAAAGGATGGGCTGCACTTGAATCTGAGGGGGACCGATATCCTGGCGGGGAGGTTTGCAAAGGCTATTGGGGAGAGTTTAAAGTAGAATTCCTGAGGATGGGCACCGAACTGAAGTGACGGAGGAAAGGGAGGTTGGCTCACAAATAGAGAAAGCTTGGAGACAGTGCGAAAGGGAGGATAAGCAGGTGATAGAGAAGGGATGCATTCAGATGGATGGTTTGAGATGTTCTATTTTAATCCGAGGAGTATTATGAATGAAGAGGATGAGCTTAGAGCATGGATCAGCACTTGGAGCTATGATGTTGTGACCATTACAGAGACTTGGGTGGTGTAGGGGGCAGGGATGGCTACTTCAAGTGCCAGGCTTTAGAAATTTCAGAAGGGACAGGGAGGGAGGCAAAAGAGGTGAGGATGTGGCATTATTGATTAGAGAGTGTCACGGATGCAGAAAAGGAGGAAGTCATGCAGGGGTTGTCTACAGAGTCTCTGTGAGTGGAAATTAGGAATAGGAAAGGGTCAATAACTCTATTGGGTCTTTTTATAGACCATCCAATAGTAGCCAGGAAATCGAGGAGCAGATAGGGAAACAGATTCTGGAAAGGAGTAATAATAACAGGGTTGTTGTGAGAGATTTTAATTTCCCAAATATTGATTGGCATTTCCCTAGAGTGAGGGGTTTAGAAGGGGTGGAGTTTGTTAGGTGTTCAGGAAGATTTCCTGACACAACATGTAGATAAGCCTACAAGAGGAGAGGCTGTACTTGATCTGGTATCGGGAAATGAACCTGGTCAGGTGTCAGGTCTCAATGGGAGAGCATTTTGGAGATAGAGATCACAATTCTATCTCCTTTACCATAGCATTGGAGAGGGATAGAAACAGACAAGTTTGGGAAATGTTTAATTGGAGTAAGGGGAAATATAAGGCTATCAGGTAGGAATTTGGAAGCATAAATTGGAAACAGATGTTCTCAGGGAAACGTACAGAAGAAATGTGGTAAGTGTTCAGGGGATATTTGCATGGGGTTCTGCGTAGATGCGTTCCAATGAGACGGAAAGGATGGTAGGGTACAGGAACTGTGGTGTACAAAGGCTGTTGTAAATATAGTCAAGAAGAAAAGAAGAGCTTATGAAAGGTTCAAAAAACTAGGTAATGTTAGAGATCTAGAATATTATAAGGCTAGCAGGAAGGAGCTTAACAAAGAAATTAGGAGAGCCAGAAGGGGCCATGAGAAGGCCTTGGCGAGCAGGATTAAGGAAAACCCCAAGGCGTTCTACAAGTATGTGAAGAGCAAGAGGATAAGATGTGAGAGAATAGGACCAATCAAGTGTGACAGTGGAAAAGTGTGTATGGAACCAGAGGAGATGGCAGAGGTAGTTAATGAATACTTTGCTTCAGTATTCACTACAGAAAAGGATCTTGGCGATTGTAGGGATGACTCGCAGCGGACTGAAAAGCTTGAGCATGTAGATATTAAGGAAGAGAATGTGCTGGAGATTTTGGAAAGCATCAAGTTGGATAAGTCATCGGGACCAGATGGGATGTACCCCAGGCTATTGTGGGAAGCGAAGGAGGAGTTTGCTGAGCCTCTGACGATGATCTTTGCATCATCAATGAGGACGGGAGAGGTTCTGGAGGATTGGAGGGTTGAGGATATTGTTCCCTTATTCAAGAAAGGGAGCAGGGATAGCCCAGGAAATTATAGACCAGTGAGTCTTATTTCAGTGGCTGGTAAGTCAATGGAGAAGATCCTGAGAGGCAGGATTTATGAACATTTGGAGAGGTATAATATGATTAGGAATAGTCAGCATGGCTTTGTAAAGGGCAGGTTCTGCCTTACGAGCTTGATTGAATTTTTTGAGGATGTGACTAAATACATTGAAGGAAGAGCAGTAGATGTAGTATATATGGATTTCAGCAAGGCATTTGATAAGGTACTCGATGCAAGGCTTATTGAGAAAGTAAGGAGGCATGGGATCCAAGAGGACATTGCTTTGTGGATCCAGAACTAGCTTGCCCACAGAAGGCAAAGAGTGGTTGTAGACAGGTCATATTCTGCATGGAGGTCGGTGACCAGTGGTGTGCCTCAGGGATCTGTTCTGGGACCCCTACTCTTGGTAATTTCTATAAATGACCTGGATGAGGAAGTGGAGGGATGGGTTAGTAAATTTTCCAATGACACAAAGGTTGGGGGTGTTGTGGATAGTGTGGAGGGCTGTCAGAGGATACATCGGGACTTTGATAGGATGCAAAACTGGGCTGAGAAGTGGCAGATGGTTTTCAACCAAGATAAGTATGAGGTGGTTCATTTTAGTAGGTCAAATATGATGGCAGAATATAGCATTAAGGGTAAGACTCTTGGCAGTGTGGAGGATCAGAGGGATCTTGGGGTCCGAGTCCATAGGACACTCAAAGCTGCTACACAGGTTGACTCTGTGGTTAAGAAGGCATACGGTGCATTGACCTTCATCAACCGTGGTATTGAGTTTAAGAGCCGAGAGGTAATGTTGCGGCTATATAGGACCCCGGTCAGACCCCTCTTAGAGTACTGTGCTCAATTCTAGTTGCCTCACTACAGGAAGGACGTGGAAACCATAGAAAGAGTGCAGAGGAGATTTACAAGGATGTTGCCTGGATTGGGGAGCATGCCTTATGAGAATAGGTTGAGTGAACTTGGCCTTTTCTCCTTGGAGCAATGGAGGATGAGAGGTGACCTGATAGAGGCGTACAAGATGATGAGAAGCATTGATCGTGTGGATAGTTGGAAGCTTTTTCCCAGGGCTGAAATGGCTAGCATGAGAGGGCACAGTTTTAAGGTACTTGGAAGTAGGTACAGAGGAGATTTAAGGATAAGTTTTTTTTTGTGCAGAGAGTGGTGAGTGCATGAAATGGGCTGCCAGTGGTGGTGGCGGAAATGATAGGGTCTTTTAAGAGACTCCTGGATGGATACATGGAGCTTAGAAAAATAGAGAGCTATGGGTAAGCCTAGGTAGTTCTAAGGTAAGGACATGTTTAGCACAGCTTTGTGGGCTGAAGGGCCTGTATTGTGCTGTAGTATTTCTGTTTCTATATATTTTGTTATTCCAGTGACTTCTATCATGGTCTTCATGTTGAGGAATTTATGGTAGGTTTAAGCTGATGAGGTCATTATTGTGTGGTTTATTGGGGGATCAATTAGTATTGTTTTGATAGTGGGATTATTATGGGATAATGTGCTGGTTTGTACAGATTGTGTACCCCTTATTTAAATATCTTGGGGCCAGAATTATTTCAGATTTTAGATTTTTTTGTTCGTTTTTGGAATGTATAATAAGATAGCTTGGGTGACCATCATTTCTGACTCTGAATTTACGTGCTACCAGTAAGCAGTCTTTGTCTTGCAGTTCATCACACAGGTACGTAACAGTAAAAGTGATTCCATACCATTAATATCATGAAACTATAATGTGTGCAGGGTAACAGCAACATCGGGAGAGAATACCTGAGTCAGCTGTTGAACAACAAACAATAGCAGGTTTTCAATCTTCATCTACTATGTCGTGCTTTGATTAAAGGGTTACAGTCAACTCTTTTTAAAGGTTTTATGTAAAGTATAAAAACAATCAGATTGTAGACTTGTTCTGGTGTTAGGTTTTCATCAATGATGATCTCAGCAAACTCAATTAAACTTTCTGCTGCTTGGTGATCAGATGCTTTAGAAATTTTATGTTGTGCCTTTAATTTGTGCAAGCTGACTGCTGAATATTCACAACTATTTTCAATTTTCAGTTCATTGTGATGGATCTCTGCTTGTTTCACGACCAGCATACCGTTAAGCGGTGTATGTTCACTTTGACACTCTTTCAATACGTGACAGCGATCTTCATTTCTTCACTTCATGAGGTGTTCTATTTTTCATTAACTTCTCTTCATTACGTATGTGAGGTCACTTCTCAGAACCGTCCGTGGTGCACATTGCCTGGGAAACTTCCCCAGCACCTTGTGGAATCTTCCATTTGTGGCATCATGTCTGCACTCGGAAGAAGAAAAAAAAACCCAGATTGTGGAGATTTTTGGATTTTGGATTTTTGGATAAGAGGTTCTCATGGTGCAGTTAGTTTGAATTGCTGTTTGAATAGGATAGTCATTAGGCTTTGTTCAGTCCTGCATGGTGGCATCAATGTGGATTTTTTTAACACTGGAGTCAATATAGTGGTTTTCATGTTGGATTCAATGGCTAGAGCTTTATGGAATGGTCTCTGTGGCTGGTGCCTATACGTCATTAATGGTCTATGATAGCAAGATCAGAGTGGCTTTATTATTTGGTGGGGGGGGGGGAGAATGTTGCTTTCTAAGTTTACTCTAATTATCAGTAGAATATTGGTTCTGCTTTTGGGTCTAAATGGTGCTAATTAGTGTGAATAGGGCTGGCAAACAGTCAATCAGTGTGATACATCCTTTGGTATGTTAGCATATCTCTAGTGGTAGCCACTTTGTCTCTAGCTGAGAAAGTTATATCCTGTACCATCAACACAATAAAAAGGCTGACAGTCCAGTGCAGTACTGAGAGAAATTCAGTGCATCAGTGCTACTGGTGCAGTACTAAACCAAAGCATTCTCTATGATGCACTATCTAGTGGCATGTGAAGAATGAGCTATTTGTTTAGCACTAGATTCTGCTAATATTTGTCCCTCAACTGGATCACAAAACACATTATAGTTTTTTTGAGAGCTTATTGTGTGTACATTGGCCACGGCATCTTGCAGCATTACAACAAACTTGAATCTTGGAAGATACTTTGGTTATAATGTGCTTTGGAGAGCCCTGAAAGACAGTATGTTGACGTTACAATTTTTCTTGCTAAAACATGCTTGGGCAATCTTTTAATATATGGTATAGCAGGTACAGTGTGTCAAGGTACATGCTAATGGGCTCAAAAGACTGTACATTAGGTGATTTTTTTTCTCTGGCAGGACCTGTGTGTTAATGCTGTTACTGTTCAATGGTGTTGCTATGGCCAGGGCAAGTGCAAACGTTAGGCTGAGAGAAATTTGCAGGAATACAGCTGCAGTACAGAATCCCAGTCGTATTGTTCTGCTCTGCAATATTTGCTGCATTAGTGGAGGCCACAGCTCAACGTGAAATGAGATTGCAAACTGAGCCACATTATTTTAGACAGATGCATGTTCTTTAGTGAATTGGAATGCCCCAAGTGTGCATCTTAATATATAGCCAGAGGCACTCTCATGGGACAGTTCCATTTGATTAAGAACTTCTTCGGAAGTTTTTCCATCGTCAAATGATTTCACCCTTCCTCTCCATCTTTCACCAGAACTTATTTCCCTCATTTTGTATGCTGTCTGTGGTTTTGTTCCTTTTTGGTGTGAGTGGTTCAGTCATGCAAGCCACCAAGGACTCATCTGTGCACCTTGAGTTGGGATCCTTTCCTTCTACCAGGGCAACATGAGAGCTCCCTATTCCTCTCCCAATCACCCCTCTGCACTGGCTGAAAATGGGCAATATGGAACCAGCGTGGTTTTAACTTTGGTGAAAGAGCCAGTCGATGCTCTCAGATGTGGCTGGTGAAAGAGTAATACTACCTGGGAGATCTTGGAGGAAGGAGGAGCCAACATTATGGGAAGGGGTGGAAGGAACAGTTTAAAAGTTTTTAAAAACATTAAAGTTGTGCTTATTTTCATTTTAAATGCTCACTCTAGTTTCTAACATCTGTTTATAGGAAATGTTTATTAAGAAATCCTGCAAAACATTTTTATTGCCTTTATGAATAATCTGACAAACACTTGATTTTAATCTTATCGCACAACAGGCAAGTTTAGTCAATTGATGTATTCATGGCTTTTGTACCCAATGTACACGCTGTGGCCACTTCATGAGATACCTCCTGTACCTAATAAAGTGTCCTCTGTGTACGCTTGTGCTCTTCTGTTGCTGTAGCCCAGGTTCAATGTGTTTGTATATGTGGCACACCACAGACAAAATTGTTACTGTCGCCTTGCTGTCAGCTTGAAACAGTCTGGCCATTCTTCTCTGACCTCGCTGAATAACAAGTCATTTTTGCTCACAAAATTGCTGCTCACTGGACGCTTCTCCCCCCACCATTCTCTTTAAACTACAGAGGCCATTGTGCATGAAAATCACAGGGATCAGTAGTTTCTGAGATACTCAAACCACACTGTCTGGCACCAACAATCATTCCACGGTCAAAGTCACTTGGATCACATTTCTTCCCCATTCTAAACTTTTGTCTGAACAGCAGAACCTCTTGACAATGTCTGCATGATTTTGTGCTTTGTGTTGCTGTATGCATTAACAACCAGGTATACAGGCATATCTAATAAAGCGGCTCTGAGTCTATGCATGACATTTGATAGTAAGCTTGAACTTGAGACTTGCTAATTCTAGTGTATAAGAATTGTGTCCGAAGGGTTTGATACCTGTGCTTACCTGACATAATGTGTGGATTTCTGGTTCAATTCCAGTGTTACATACAGCTCTGACCACCACACAAGTGGGAAGGTTGTGGATAGGTGATTAAGTTGAAGCCTGTGATGTGACATTTGCATTATGAGAAGGGTTTATGTTCCTCATAGCAGAGCAGGCTGAGGAATAACCTGACAAATGTGTTTTTTTTAATGATAATGTGGAGAATCACAAACTGTTTACATATAACAGACACATTGAAAGCCAGAAGGCATGGGTTTAAGATAAGGGTAAAATATTTTCACCCGAAGCATGGCTACAATCTGGAATGTGACCCTTGAGAAAGTGGCGTTTTGTGAAAATATCAGGGTGTGTTCTTGAATTATCAAGTCATGGATGACTGTGTACCAAGTGCTTGATGGGCCCTTGATAGTTGGCATGGATATGGTGAGCTGAAGGGCTTGGTTCCGTGTTGCTCTACGAATCAAAGGAAGGAATGTAGTGTCATACTGTCTAGTTTACTTTCAGCAAGGGTATCATACTAATTAGAGGGCTATAACAAGCTCTTATTAAATTAATCAAACCCAGAGTTTAAGTGGATTCCAATGAACTGCTACTCTGAGGAGCTGTTCTCTCCTCCAACAATTGGGGGAAGTTCCTTAATTCTGTGTAACCACCAGCCCTTACTGGCTGCATGCTAGTTGGTTTAGTTGCAGTACCGTACCTTCCATTTCTCCATCTTGAATGGTCCCAAATGTCAATATTTCCTTGTTTTGGTCTCGGATTTCCAGTGTTTGTGGTTTACAAAAAATCTCTTCGTGTGTTTTCTGGCATCAGTCAGCATGGGCCCAATGAGAGGAAATTCTATATTCGGCAAGCCTGAAACTTCAAATCCCACACAGAGAACTGTGTTCCTAACTCTTAGTTCAATCTGCATCCCTCTGTCATTTGCACGAAGCATCGAGCCAAGACTGTATTAGCTACATCTTGGATGGTGGTCCAATGTACTCAACACTATTTCAAAAAAGAATAGCTTTAAATTTTTTTCTGGTGGCCTTGGTAGCAATTTTCCAAAGATCTTAACCATTGACATGAGTAGACCACTTTGTCCCTTGGGCCATTGGATAAGATGATGGCTGATCTGATTGTAACCTCCAAATTGCATTCTCTTTATGGCTAGCAACATTTCTTTTCTGTAGTGTGTCAGTTATCTACCTGCCTGTGACTTAAACAATCTTTTGAGTAAGTGTGTTCCAAGCACAAACCACCCTCTGAGAGAAAACATGTCTCATCTTCCTTTATAAACACTCAATCCCTTTGATTAGGCAGTGGTCCCTGGTTCTAGATTTACACATACAAGAAAAAAAATCCTCTACATGTCCACCTTGTTTCATTTAAGTTTCCTCTCATCCATTTAACCTCTAGCATTTATCCTATACTACCATTCCTCCATTCCAGATTCCAGAAAACCTTTTCATTTCAGCTAACAGTGTCAAACATATTCTCTGAACAGCATAAACATCCTTCCTTGAAGAAGGAGACTAATATTTTGTACTGGATGTAATCTCACCAATGCTCCTTAAAAATGAAGCTTAGCCTCTTTACTTTTGCATTTGATTTCCTGAAGCAATTCTGTTAGCTTTCTGATTACATCCTATACCCGCACACCAGCTGGCTGTGAATTTTGCACTAGGACACACAGATTCCTCAACATCTCAATACTTCAATCTCTCACCTGTAGAAGGTACGGCCCACTCTCGCTAGTATCAGCTCATGAAGACGAATAAGGACACCATTTCAAAAGGATGTCATCCAGCGCCTTGACTCAAGCAATAACGAGAATTTCTCAAAGCGTGGTTCTCTACAGAAGGATCCATCAACAGACACATCAACACACATCTGGCATATGAACCCTTACAGAGAAAAGAAAAACGACATCAGCAATCTACGAACCGCCAGTAATCTCGGGATCTGGACAGCGAAGCAAACAGCCCTCCATTGAAGCTAGCCAATCAGAATCTTTACTGCTGTTCAGTGTTTTGAACCAGCCAACCAGATCACGACATCTAATCAATATCCATTCGGACCCCAGAGGAGCATTCTGAGGAGTCAGCACCCTTAGCTGCGCATTGATGTTGGTTTCTTGATTGGAGTCGAGACATCTGCAAACATTTTGCCAAGCTGGGCGATCAATCAGACTTCCACGTAGATTAGAACTCCCCCATGACCGTTATCATTCTCTTCTGATTTGCGCTTGGTCCATTTATTTCTGTTGGGAATCCTGTACATCAGTGGTTCCCCAACCACCGGGCCGCAAGGAAACGATATGAGTTGGCGATATGAAATGGTATGAATCAGCTGTACTTTTTCTCACTCCCTGTCATGGCCACTGTTGAACTTGAATGCATGTGAGGTCATTACGATACCCTCGCGCCAAGGGTCACCGGTTGGCCACATGTGGCCGGTGGGAAGTGCTGTTGCTACTGGCCTGGAGCGCGGACAGATGGGCGCCACCTCTGAACTTGTTTACCACACCAAATGTTCGTGGGGAACCCGGTGCTAACATATTCGCAGAGGACCTAATTTGGGCTCGGGTTTTGTAAGTAGATGCAATCTACTGAAAGTCATCCCTCGAGCCAAACTTCAGTCAGCCGATAGATCCGACCAACCTACAGGGAGGCAGGCAGGTGCCCTGTCGCACTCGTCGCTCGGTCGGTCACTCTCTCCGGACTGCGACCGCCGTGGCCCCGGTATGGGGACCTCCGGTCCTTGTCCTCTCACCCCACTCACGACCAGCCGCACCTGGCCAAGGCGGCTGGCGGCGGGCAGACGGGAGGCTGGAGTTCGGGCCCGGAGGCTGTCTAATGAGGCAATGAAGCCCTCAAAACTGCTTTGGCACCTTGAGTCCAAGCACCCTGCACTTAAAGACAAACCTGTTGAGTTTTTTGAGCGGAAAAAAACGTGAGCAAGTGGGATAGCAGCAAGTGCTAATAGCCACGAAAACTAAATTGCGGAATAGACTGGACAAGAGGAACCCCCTTTGAGTATCACTGTATTCCTGTCGTGATTAACACCCCCCCTCCCCCCGTCGGCCGATCCGCAAGAATATTGTCAATATTAAACCGGTCCGCTGTGCAAAAAAGGTTGGTGACCCTTGATGTACACCATTCCCATTAATGCAGTCTTCTCTCCACCCAAATTGCTTCTGCATCTTGGTTTCCTGAGCATCTCCCTCTATTGTGCTTAGACCATTTGTCAAGTTAAAATTTCTTTATAGCACTTTATAGCTTCTCTTCCCACCCCAACAAAACCCCCCCACAACCCCTCCCATCAGTTCATCCGCTCTGTTATCCTGGTTGTGTTATGCGTCAGCCATGAATGAGTCATAGTGTCATGCAGGGCATTGTTGTGTAATGAATGGGTTTCATTTTTACAGACATTCATTCATCACTTTTGTACACAAATCTGAAAATACAGAATGTGGTGACTACCTCCACAGTATTGTAGTGAATGGCATCAAAATCGCAAAAGCTTGATAGGAAGTAATTAATCTGAATGTAATAATATAGCTAGCCAGTGGTGTAGTGGCTTCAAAGCAAGAGGTCGCGGGTTCGAATCCAGCTGGCTACTTGTACGCTTTACATCTGTGCTGGGTTGAGAGAGCAACTCAGCCTCAAAAAAACACACACACATGCTAAAGAAACAGTTAGGTTGCTGCCCAATACACCACAGAGCTTGGAAAGGACCAACAATAATATTATAGGAGATTATTCTATGTTCATACATTGGGCATCCCTAACCTGGGGGTGGTGTGTACATGCCACATGCTTCCAGGTGTTCGGTGGGGGGTGGAGGGAGGGATATTTTGCGTAAGGGTATTGTTGATAATGAATGGATTCTGCCGTGCTAAGTGATGGGGAGTGTCCCAAGGAGTCTGAGAGATTGGGCAGGATAGTGAAATGCACAGAAATTAAGTCTTGTACATAAAGATCATGTGGATTAAAGATCAGAAGAGTAGGGTTGGTGCAATCAGAACTTGAGAAGCTGCCCCTCTGAATACTCAGAGGGCCGCAGCTTTTCATGAACTTAAGGGTCATGGAAATGGCAAGTGACCTCATAAACCACGAACCAACTTAGAAACCTGCTGTACAACCCTGTTCCGTGAAAGACGCACCACCCCAGGTCCCCAGTGGTGAAGTTCTCCCACCCTTTACCAACAGCGAACCGTTGCACAAATCATAACAACATGTCCGCTCAGCAGATGAGGAGGGCAAAGAAGTGGATAGTGACATCGGTACAGGAAACGCATGCTTGTGGATTTGACAGCACGGAGCGCATTTCAGAAAGACAGCTCATGTTGATGGGTCTGAGTCCCAAAGAAGCCTTTGGAATCTGGTTCCACTGAGCAATTCCAGATGATCATGCAAACTGAACAAAATTAATTTCATCTCTTCAACTCCTTAGGAACTCCACCTAAACTCAATATCCATCCAGAGAAGTGACTTCCCGGAAAATGTATGACATGTGGTAGTCCTTCAGTTACTAGGAAATATTGGCCAGGCTGCTGATCTTCTTTAGAAAAGAGAATGCTGTGAGGTGATTGACTCAAACTTGGAGTGCTGTAGGGTAAATGAACAGAAAATATTTCAACATATGAGGAATGGTGGATGAGTCAAGGACAGAAAACAAGATTAAGTATGTATAAATCTTGTTAGGAACTCTGGATAACATTCTTTAGCATGGAAAGGTATGACCTGGAAGGATTTTTAATATTAAGTTGTTGAGACAAGTAACTCAAGGCACCTTTAAGCTGTGGCCAAGTAATTACAGAGGGTTATACAGTGAGGCTGTAAATTGGTTTATTATTGTCACATATGACCATATAACAATTACAGCACGGAAACAGTCCATCTCGGCCCTTCTAGTCCGTGCTGAACGCTTACTCTCACCTAGTCCCACTGACCTGCACTCAGCCCATAACCCTCCATTCCTTTCCTGTCCATATACCTATCCAATTTTACTTTAAATGACAATATCGAACCTGCCTGTACTACTTCTTCTGGAAGCTCATTCTACACAGCTACCACTCTCTGAGTAAAGAAGTTCCCCCTCGTGTTACCCCTAAACTTTTGCCCCCCTAACTCAACTCATGTCCTCTTGTTTGAATCTCCCCTACTCATTGGAAAAAAGCCTATCCACATCAACTCTATCTATCCCCCTCATAATTTTAAATACCTCTATCAAGTCCCCCCCTCCACCTTCTACGCTCCAAAGAATAAAGATCTAACTTGTTCAACCTTTCTCTGTAACTTAGGTGCTGAAACCCAGGTAACATTCTAGTAAATCTCCTTTGTACTCTCTCTATTTTGTTGACATCTTTCCTATAATTCAGTGACCAGAACTGCACACAATACTCCAAATTTGGCCTTATTAATGCCTTGTACAATTTCAACATTACATCCCAACTCCTATACTCAATTCTCTGATCTATAAAGGCCAGCATACCAAAAGCTTTCTTCACCACCCTATCCACATGAGATTCCACCTTCAGGGAACTATGCACCATTATTCCTAGATCACTCTGTTCTTCTGCATTCTTCAATGCCCTACCATTTACCATGTATGTCCTATTTTGATTATTCCTACCAAAATGTAGCACCTCACACTTATCAGCATTAAACTCCATCTGCCATCATTCATCCCACTCTTCTAACTGGTCTAAATCTCTCTACAAGCTTTGAAAACCTACTTCATTATCCACAACACCACCTATCTTAGTATAATCTGTATACTTACTAATCCAATTTACCACCCCATCATCCAGATCATTAATGTATATGACAAACAACAGTGAACCAAGTACAGATCCCTGAGGCACACCACTAGTCACTGGCCTCCAACCTAACAAACAGTTATCCACCACTACTCTCTGGCATGGTTGAATCCATTTTACTACTTCAATATTAATACCTAATGATTAGACCTTCCTAACTAACCTTCCATGTGGAACCTTGTCAAAGGCCTTACTGAAGTCCATATAGACAACATCCACTGCTGTACCCTCGTCAACTTTCCTAGTAACCTCTTCAAAAAATTCAATAAGATTTTTCAAACATGACCTTCCACGCACAAATCCATGTTGACTGTTCCTAATCAGACCCTGTCTATCCAGATAATTATATATACCATCTCTAAGAATACTTTCCATTAATTTACCCACCACTGATGTCAAACCTACAGGCCAATAATTGCTAGGCTTACTCTTAGAACCCTTTTTAAACAATGGAACAACATGAGCAATACGCCAATCCTCTGGCACCATTCCCATTTCTAATGACATTTGAAATATTTCTGTCAGAGCCCCTGCTATTTCTACACTAACTTCCCTCAAGGTCTTAGGGAATATCCTGTCAGGACCTGGAGACTTGTCTACTTTTATATATCTTAAAAGCGCCAGGACTTCCTCTTCTTTAATCATCATAGTTTCCATAACTTCCCTGCTTGTTTCCCTTACCTTTACATAATTCAATATCCTTCTCCTTAGTGAATACCGAAGAAAAGAAATTGTTCAAAATCTCCTCCATCTCTTTTGGCTCCACACATAGCTGTCCACTCTGATTCTCTAAGGGACCAATTTTTATCCCTCACTATCCTTTGCTATTAATATAACTGTAGAAACCCTTTGGATTTATTTTCACCTTACTTGCCAAAGCAACCTCATATCATCTTTTAGCTGTTCTAATTTCTTTCTTAAGATTCTTTTTACATTCTTTATATTCCTCGAGTACCTCATTTACTCCATGCTGCCTATATTTATTGTAGATCTCTCTCTTTTTCCCAACCAAGTTTCCAATATCCCTTGAAAACCATGGCTCTCTCAAACTTTTAACCTTTCCTTTCAACCTAACAGGAACATAAAGATTCTGTACTCTCAGAATTTCACCTTTAAATGACCTCCATTTCTCTATTACATCCTTCCCATAAAACAAATTGTCCCAATCCACTCCTTCTAAATCCTTTCGCATCTCCTCAAAGTTAGCCTTTCTCCAATCAAAAATCTCAACCCTGGGTCCCGTCCTATCCTTCTCCATAGTTATATTGAAACTAATGGCCTTGTTATCACTGGACCCAAAGTGCTCCCCAACACACCTGTCACCTGACCTATCTCATTCCCTAACAGGAGATCCAACACTGCCCCTTCTCTAATTGGTACCTCTATGTATTGCTGCAAAAAACTATCCTGCACACATTTTACAAACTCTAAACCATCCATCCCTTTTACAGTATGGGCTTTCCAGTCTATGTGTGGAAAATTAAAATCTCCCACAATCACAACCCTGTGCTTACTACAATTATCTGCTATCTCCTTACAAATTTGCTCCTCCAGTTCTCGCTCCCCATTAGGTGGTCTATAATACACCCCTATAAGTGTTACTACACCTTTCCCATTCCACAATTCCACCCAAATAGTCTCCCTAGACGATCCCTCTAATCTATCCTGCCAGAGCACCGCTGTATTATTTTCTCTGACAAGCAATGCAACACCTCTCCCTCTTGTCCCTCCGATTCTATCACACCTGAAGCAACAAAATCCAGGAATATTTAGTTGCCAATCACATCCCCTCCTGCAACCATGTTTCACTAATAGCTACAACATCATATTTCCAGGTACCAATCCTTTCTATAAGCTCATCCACTTTTCTTACAATGCTGCTAGTGTTAAAATAAATGCATTTAAGAAATTCTCCACTTCTTACTCTGTTTATCGCATGTACTGAGTTACAGCAAAAAAACTGTCATCCATACAAATATTCATTACAACAGTGCATTGAGGCAGTACAAGGGAAAACATAATGCAGAATAAAGTGTTACAGTTACTGAGAGAGTGCAGTGCAGGCAGACAATGAGATACAAGGTCACAATGAGGTAGATTTTGAGGTCAAAATCCCAGCTTATCATACTATGGAACTGTTCAAACAGCAGGGTAGAAGCTGTCCTCTTTGCACCTGGTGGTGCATCCTTTTGGGCTTTTTATATTCTGCCTTTTTGGAGAGGCAAAGGAATGTCCAGGGTGGGTGGGGTCTTTGATTATGCTGGCTGCAGGAAGTGTAGAAAGGATCCATGGAGGGAAGGCTGGTATCTGTAATGTGGTGTTCGTAGCTCGGTAATGGGCAGAGGAGTGGTCATTGGTTGAAGGGCACCAGAGAGCCAGTTTGCTTGCTGCACACTCATTATGTAGAACTCGTATATGGAGCCGCAGGTCAGTGCAACCATTAAACTCAATGTTGTGGTAGGAATGGGCCCTTCAGCCCACAATGTTGGTGCCAACCGTGATGCAAATCTAACTAATCCCCTTTACCTGCACATAGCCAACATTCCTCTATCAGTTTCCTGCTCATGTGTCTGTCCAAAAACCTGTTAAACATCACTATTGCATTAGATTCTTCCACTTCTGGCAGCACATTCCAGGCATCCCCAATCTAAGTGTAAAAAGTACTTCCCTTGCATATCCCCTTTAAACTTTCCCCCTCTCCCTTAAAGCAATGCTCTCTGGTATTTGATATTTGGGGGGGGGGGGGAGGGAGGACTGATTATCTTGGTCAGACCCCACTTGGAGTACTGTGTTCAGATCTGGTCACCTCACTACAGGAAGGATGTGAATACTATAGAGAGAGTGCGGAGGAGATTTACAAGGATGCAGCCTGGGCTGGAGGGCATATGAGAATAGGTTGAGTGAACTTAGCCTTTTCTCCTTGGAGCGACGGAGAATGAGAGGTGACCTGGTAGGGGTGTATAAGAAGATGGACATTGATTGTGTGGATAGCCAGAAGCTTTTTCCCAGGGTTGAAATAGCTAACATGAGGGTGCATAGTTTTAAGGTGCTTGGTAATGAGTACTGAGGGGATGTCAGGGGTAAGTTTCTCACACACAGAGTGGTGGGTGCGTGGAATGCACTGCCAGTGAAGGTGGTAGAGGAAGATACAATAGGGTTCTTTAAGAGACTCTTAGATGGGTACATGGGTCTTGGAGAAACAGAGGGCTCTGCGCTAGGGAAATTCTAGGCAGTCTCGAGAGTTGGCCAACATCGTGGGCCGAAGGGCCTGTAATGCACTGTAAGTTTCTATATTCTATCTGTCCCATCTACGCCTCTCATAATTTACACATTTATATAGGATCCTCCTCAGCATCCAGCACTCCAGAAAAGTAAAACCCAAGTTTGTCCAAACTCACTTTATAGTGAATACACTCCCATCCAGAGAATGTCCCGGTAAAAATGTATCTGCCTCCTCATTCTTTAACTAGTGAGGCAACGAGAACTCACACAATACTCCTAATGCGGCCTAACCAAACATGGTCTCCCAGCTTTTATACTCAGTGATCTAACTGATGAGAGGTTACATGTAATAGTCACCTTGTTTTCATTTCACTGAGATATGTTACAGAATAGATCCTTCCAGCCCCTTGAGTCGTAGCTCCCAACAGTCCCCCGACCCCCAGTCTAATCACAGGACAATTTACTATGATTGATTAAGCTACCGACTGGTACACCTTTGGACTGTGGGAGGAAACTGGAGCACCCGGAAGCTCTTGCAGTATAGGGGAGAACGTACAAGTTCCTTACAGGCAGTGACGGAAATTGAACCAGGGTTGGCTGTACTGTAAAGTGTTGTGCTAGCCACTACACTACTGCACTTCTGATCAATGGCACATTTTAATGATCATGTTGCTGAGTTTGCCCAGTGTAGGAAATGATAAGTTAGCTTTAATTCATATGATATGACATAAAACAGCATTGGTTGAACAGATACTGGTGTTCTTGTGATACTATACTTGCATCTACATAAGACCTTATCACTTTGACAGATCTCAAAATACTGCACACACTGAAGTGTCTACATAATTATAGTTGCTATCAGCATGTAGGCAGAAATCGCTATGTGTTATACTTAAAATATCTACCTCCCTAAAGAACCGGAGGAAAGGGGAGAATTATTTTGCATGCAGTGGGTTGTTGTGATGTGGATGAACTCCGTGAAATATATTTGTAGAAACAGATTCAACAGCAGCACTCAACCAAAAATCAACTTACAAGGAAAAAAATTGTGGGACTATGGTAGAAGACAAGAGAGTAGAGTTAATCGGATAGTTATTTAAAGAGCCAGCACTGGAAAATTGAATAAAGTTGCACCCTTCCATGCTGTTATCAAGACAATCAATGCTGAGAACATTTCTTTAGCCAAATTCGTCAATCCATTAAACCTGCATCCAATATTGGTTTACTATGTAGGGGCTTTGGTAATGTGACAACAATCCTTCCAGGCAACCTTATGTTAAGACTGGATTAGAAAAGTAAAAATATAGACCATCTTTTGTGGAAGCCAATGCACAGTCCAACATAAGTTCCCTTGCATATAGGAGTTTGGAAGGGGCAAGCTGTTGAGATAGTCAAGATGGTGCTGGGATGGGAGCAGGTAAAAGGGAAAGGCTCTGCACTCTAGTGTGGAAATTGAGAACAGAGTTGGGGGTGTGGAATAATTTCCGTGGAAATTTAAATGACTTGTAGATGATGGAGGATTTCTCACTGGAGAATCTATCCTGGGCCCAACATATTGATGCAATTACAAAGGCAGCTCAGCAGGAGTTTGGTGTATCACCAAAGACACTTGCAAGTTTCTACATATGTACATTGGAGAGCATGCTAACTGGCTGCATCACCACCCGGTCACTCATGGGTCAGAAAAAGCTGCAGAAAGTTGTAAACTCAGCCAGCTCCATCATGGGCACCAGCCTCCCCTGCATCCAGGACATCTTTAAAAGGCAATGCCTCAAAAGGTGGCATCGGTCATTAAGAACCCCTCCCCTCCAAATCAACCAGGACATGCCCTCTTCTTATTACTACCAAAGAGGAGGTACAGGAGCCTGAAGACACACACTCATTATTTCAGAAACAGCTTCTTCCTCCCCATCAGATTTCTGAATGGGCAATAAACCCATGAGCACTCGTTCAGTATTTCTCTCCCCCTCTCCCCCTATGTGTTGCAATCCACATTGTAAAGCAACACATTTCACGACATTTTCTGGTGATATTAAACCTGTTTCTGATGCACCATCAATAACTCACTCTGAGATGTAAAAGCGAGGTATCGGCTTTTATTGACTGGAAGAAGGAACAAGCAGTGAGTGACCACCATACTACATCCTGGAGACTGAGAGGCCAGGCTCAGACCTCCATCACCTTTATACAGGGGTCTGTGGGAGGAGCCACAGGAGCAGTCATCAGGGGGTGTGTCCAGACAGGTATATGTAGTTCACCACAGTTTCCAATGTTAGAAAGTAAGCCTTCCTTTGAGGAACTTCGAACACACTCCCCGAAAAGTTGTTGAGGCCTGACAAGTGCTAGATACACATATAGCTGAGATCACGTGAAGGGTCTCAGCCCAAACCATTGACCGTTTATTCCCCTCCATAGATCTGCTGAGTTCCTCCAGCATTTTGTATGTGCTACGCAGGGATATTGGGCCAGCTGAACATTCCAGAACTCTGATATATTTTCATTAGTTAAACGATCAAGGAGATGTTACTGAGGTGGTGAAGACATCATGCGATAGTAATTAACTAGTCAATGCTAATCTTGGAATCTGAACGTCTGTGCTACTCACAACCACAATTACATCTGGAATTTTAAAAATGCTTACGCTCCTGTTGCCCTGAAGTAACTTGTCAGATAAATCCCTCTGTTTGCTGCCTCATCCTCAAAGGCATGATTGAAGCTTCACATAGATGACGGAGGCAGAGGTCTATCAAGTAGCGGGGCAGTGCAGTCTCTTATCTAAGCCTAGAGCTGTTTATTTAGCTTTCTCTAGCCAGACAATTGCAGTTTGTGAATGAAAGGTTGCTCCCATGAACATTTTTAACACTTCTCTCAATTGTTTCTCCTTGTAGAATTTGTATGCCCAAACATAAAATGGTAAAAGACAAGGTGGCAGGTCAGCACAGTGATGCAACCAGTAGAGCTGCTGCCTCACAGGTCAAGTGACGTTGGTCCAATCCTGACCTCTGGTGCTGTCTGTGTGGAGTTTGCAGGATCTGCTTTTGACTGTGTGGGCCTCCTCCCACATCCCAAAGACGTGTGGGTTGGCAGGTGAATTGGCCACTGTGGAATCTGGAGGTGGTGATGGTGAGAATGTGGAAGAAATGAAATTGGGTTAATGCAAATGGTAAGCATGGGCTCTGATGGGCTAAAGGCCTTGCTTCCACATTATAGGGCTCTATAAAATTTACATTTCTCTAGCACTATCATGACCTCTGACCTTTCGATCTGCTTCACAGGACATAAAATACTATTGAGGGTTATTCACTATTGTAGAAAACATGACAAATGCTGTTTATTGCCAGTCTTCAGTACACGAGTGTAAAGGGGAATGAAATGATTGTTACTCTGGATCCGAAGCAGCATTTAAAAAAAGAACACAATTTAAAAAAAACACAATATAAAGATAAAGCAATTCTTCAAAAACACAAGTAACTGCTTGAGTGTGGCCATATATACACACAAGATTTGTTTATGTACATAAAGTGAAATGAGGTGGAGTATCTGTTTAGGTGATTGGCAGGAAATTATTAAGTGACAAAGTGACTTCTGGCTAGGAAACTTCGGGGTGTACATAAGATCTTCTAGGTTCCACAAACAGTAACACATTATCTGGTGAATGATTTCAGTCATGGTTCTAGTGAGCCACATGACTAAAGAAATAGAATTAAGTAGTGTCAGAAAGAGGACTTGCAGACGCATGGTAGAGTTACAGATACACCTCAGCACATAATGAAATCCAGCCGCCCCTCCATGGACTCCATCTACTCAGTAAAGAGCCAGTATTCAAAGGTGCCACCCACCCTGGACACTACCCACAGGCAGAGGACACAAAAGCCTAAAAGCACTTACTATCAGCCTCAACCTCGCTATTAAATGGTTCTGAAGTATGATAAAATGGGCTCTTGACCTAACAGTCTACTTTGACGTGGCCTTGCATCTTACTGTCTAGCTGCACGGCGCTTTCTCTGTAACTGTAACACTTTATTCTGTGTTCTGTTATTGCTTTTCCCTTGTACAACAGCAATGTACTGATATGAAATGATTTGCATGGATAACATGCAAAACAAATCGTTCACTGTAAGTACATGTGACAGTAATGAAACTTTAGCCAATTTACCCAAGCAGCAGAAATGTAGTAGATAAAAGAATAGACACAAAGTTAGAGTAAAAGATTTAAAATTGGGAAATGACTGCGACAGGAAGTGGAGAGAGCTAATCTGGAAGTAATTCGATATATTGAGCACTACAGCACAGAAAGTGTCAAAGGTATTATTGTGCCTACTCCCATCGACCTGCACCTGGACCAGTCCTCCATAGCCCTCCCATTAATGTCGTTATCCAAACTTTCCTTAAATTTTGCAATCAAGCCTGCGGCCACCATTCCTGCCAGCAGCTCGTTCTTCCTCATATTCCCCTAAGCATTTCAACTTTCACTCTTGACCCATGACCCCTAGTTCTAGTCTCATCCAACCCCAGTGGAAAAAAAAAGCCTGCTGGCATTTACCCCTCATAACTTTGCATACCTCTATCAAATCTATAAAGAAGCATTCACCCTGAATTTGCTGCTGACCTACCCGATGAGTCTGGCTTCGGGATCCCCCGGAATTTACCTCCTGTAAATTGGCAAGCTCCTCTTCGACGGTGATGTTGAAGCTTGAGCCTATTGATTCCAGGGGCATTCAGAGCAAACTTCAAGAAGCATGTGGAGAAAGTGTAACAGCAAGCTAAGGCAGAACCCCAACTGAGCTGGCTTTCACAGTTGCCCAGGGCAATCAAAACTGCTAACAATCAAAAATTTTTCAATGCCCAAGATAATACTCTTAAAACATATGTGCATTGAAATGAACTGAAAACATTCAACTAAACTTAATGGGCATTTAAAAGTGAAACTAAAACTTTGTTCCTCTTTCAACTGTTCAAACAGTTAGAATCGCTGATGTATTGGATGGGTTCTGCAGTGGAAGTACTGGGGAGTAACTGTAACCATACCTTGACCCTATGAGGAGATGATGGGAAAAAGCCCAGAAAAGAACATGGAGATCGTTTGAACATTCCTGAACTTGAAGGCACATATGCAAGGAATTGGCAGTGGCTCCTTGCTGAATTACTGGCACTTTATCAAGATCAATATATCGCAGGACAATTTACCCTTCTTGTTGCTGTTTTATCTGCTTATTCATACTTAATTTTATGCTCCTCCAGCTCCTCAGTTAAAATCCAATATGGTTCAACTCTTTTTACAAATTCTATCCCCCCCCCCACCCTTTTTCACATGTAGCGTGTTGTGGAATAGGTATTAGTTACTTTGTATGCAAAGCTTATCTGATCCTAAAATAACCCTTTTGATGCACTTGAAAGTCATACTTTAGGGAGTAACTTGAGTAGGGTTGTATAGTATACCTGGTTGTATGCCTTGTAATCCAGAATATGGTAGTGGTTCAAAGTTTGAGAATGTATTTCCCACTCTACAACTTCTGTCCCATTGCAGGTTGATCTCCCCAGGTTATGACAGGGTTCCATTCCGACTGTGATCTGCTCATAATTCCATCAGAAGGCTCAACATAACCCAGCTGACAAATCCGTCTGCCTGATCTTCCAAATCCTCCTTTGTATGTACGGACTGTACGTACCTGGAGTTTGAAAGCTGGGGAGGACTTGTGTGCGTGTATCACACAGAAAGTGCTTTGTGGTACTTGCTCAGGCTACTCGACAGCATCTTCCAAGCCTTTCAGCTTCTATTGCCAAGGGTAAGGGTAGCAGGTGCACAGGACAGGTCCCCCTTCAAACAGCCTACCATCCTGATTTTGAAAATTCATTGCTGGCCCTTCAACTTCACCCTTGTTGGGCACCTGGCTGATAATGCCCATCGTTTAGCATGCACACGCACACCCTATGTATCCCTCTTCCTCTCGCTTCTACATCGCAGCCATCACCCCTCTACACCCTCAGTCCTGATTTAGGTTTTTTTTTGCTTTAAATCTTGGAACTTCTTCCACAACAGTGCTCTGGTGTATCTTCACCAGAAAGAACGTGGTGATAGAGAGCAGCTTGTTAACTGCATTCTCAAGGATAATTATGAATGCACAATCAAGGATGTGGATCTTGGCAGCAACCACGTCCTGAAAAGTGAATCCCAAATATAGTACACTACAGCTTAAGTTCAAATTTCCTTGAACCTATTTAAATGAGCAGGTAGACTCTTGTCATTGTGCTAACTGACATTTGTTCCTCAATAAACATTCTTAAACTACTTTATCTGCTCATCATTATTTTCCTGTTTGTGAGAGCTGGGGGTGTACAATACAATACAAATCTGTAATACAAAGGTACATATTTGGTTTGGGGAGGTGTTCTGAATTGCTTGTATTGCTCTGAATAGCATGGAGTTTGCTCCAGTAAAGTATTCCTGGTGAGTACTACTACACTGAACACCTCTGTCAAAGCTCCACCTAAACAAGAATGAACACGCTCTCCTCCTCTTCACACTAATATTTCTCAATCCATCTGACTTATTTTTCCCTTATCCTGTTGATATTGGTTTATTTTTGTCACATACAAGAGGGTGCTGAGGCGCAACAGTGTTTTGTGGCTATAGTATCGCACAAGGTTGGATCAGGATAAATTGTTGATGATATTTACACTTGGGAAGTTGACTCTCACAGCATCATTAATACAGACAGGGATGTATACTTAAGCACACTTTCTGAAGTCAATGACCAGCTCTGCTCACTGTGTGGAAGGGTTCAAATTTCAAAGTACTCATCTGTCACCATGTACTACTTTGAGATTCGTTTTCTTGCAGGAATTTACAGGAAAATGAATAAATACAATAGAATTTATGAAAGACTATACATAAAGATTGACAAACACCTAATTTGCAAAATAGGACAAATTATGGCAATAATAAATAAAAGTAAATAAATCATACTGAGGACATAACTTGTAGAATCACTGAAAGTGAGTCTATAGATTGTGGAGTCAGTTCATTGTTGAGGTGAGTGAAGTTATCGACACGGTCTTGACGTATTAAAGAACCAGGTGAGGTCACCTGTGCTGTGAACTCCTAGATCACATAACGCTCTCCACGGAGGAGCCGTGCATCCACTGAGGGGAATGGTCATTCTGCACCTTCCTGAAGACCACAAGTGATTTTCTTTGTCCCCTCCACGTTCAGCCTTAGTTTGTTCTTCTCACACCAATCCACCAGCTGCTCCACTTCCTCGCTGTACTCTATCTTGTCATCGCTCTCAATGAGGCCAGCCTTTGCTGTGTGATCTGCAAACTTGATTACACGGTTTGAGCTGGACCCTGCGACACAGTCATGCGTCAGCAGTGTGAACAACAGTGGCTGAGCACGCAGCCTTGCGGAGTGCCAGTGCTCAGTGTAATGGGATGAGAGACGTCGCCGCCCACGTGGACTGACTGTGGCCTTACTGTCAAGTCCAGGATCCAGTTGTAGAGGGAGGTGTTGAGACCCAGCGAGGGCGGTTTCCCCACCAGTTTCTGGGGCATGATGGTGTTGAATGCCAAACTGAAGTCTATGAGCAGCAGTCACCTGGTTCCTTAATGACACCTTCCTGGGCAAGAAGGCACAGGAGTGCCTCCACTTCCTAAGAAGAATAAGGCCAGCAAGGCTCCACCCCCCCCCCCCCCACCTCGCCTTAAGTGCAGTTTACAGGAGCACCATTGAGAGCATCCTGACAAACTGCATTTCCATCTGGTATGGGAGCAAAGAATACATACACAATGCTGGAAGAACTCAGCAGGTCAGGCAGCATCCATGAGGTATGGGAGCAGTTGTGCATCACACCTGAAGTCCCAACAAAGGATTATGAGAACAGCTGAGATGATCATAGGGGTCTCCCTACCGTCCACTGGGGACATTTATCAGGAGCTTTGCATACACAGGGCCCTTAGTATTATCAAGGAGCCCACCCATCCATCCAGCACCCTCTTTGACTTTCTACCATCAGGCAGGAGACTCCGATGCATAAAAACATTAACAGATTTTCCCCAGGCCATTAGGTTTCTGAGCTCCCTGCCACACCATATTCAAAGTGTCACTGGTTAATCTGTTCCGTACCTTACAATATTTAATATTAATGCATTTTAGTTTGTTATTTATGGGTGATTCATCTGTAGATTTTATCCTTACCTTTGTTGGTCACCGTGTGTGTTGTGTACTATTGTGCTTTACACCCAGGTATGGAGAAACATTGTCTCATTTCTATATATGTTATATGGTTATAAACTTTATGCAGTTAAATGACAATAAAACACTTGACCATACAACTAGACTCTCTATCTCCTTCCTGTACTATCTTACTCAGGCTTCCATCTTTATGGAGTCTTCTGGTGTTTGACTTGGACTACGACTTTTCATCTGTAATGGTCCTGGTTTATTTTTGTCATAGGTACCAAGGTGTAGTGGAAAAACATTTCTGTTTGCATGCCATTCAGTCACACTTTGCTACACACAAACACACTGAGGCAGTGAAAGGAAACAGAATGTAGAATATGGTCTAGCAGGTGCAGAGAAAGTGCCGATCGATAAGTGCAAGTGCCATGATGAGGAAGATTAGAAGATCAAGAACTCATCTTTACCGTATGAGGGGTCCATTCAAGAGTCTGATAACAGCAGGATAGAAGCAGTCCTTGAGTCTGCTGTCACATGCTTTCAATATTCTACCTGATGGGAGAAGAGAGAATGATGGGGGTGGGTGCTCGATTATGTTGCCTATTTGCCTGAGGCAGCAAGAAGTATAGACAGACTCAGTGGATGGAGGTTAGTTTGTGTGATCCACAAGGCTGTGTCCACAACTCTCTGTAATTTCTTGGGGTCTGGGGTGGAGCAGTTGCCATACAAAGTTGTCAGGCATTTGGATAGGATGCCCTTTATTGGGCATCTGTAAAAACGGAGTCATCAAATTTCCCTCACCTTCTGAGGAAATGGAGTCTTTAGTGTGTTCAGAGGTAATTTGTGCAATCTTCTCATCCTCTTGTTGATAATACATTCCCGCTCCCTTCACTCTCTGTTCACATGGGTTCATTGTCCTCAGAATAATCTTTTTGAATTCAATTAATAAAGTTATCCCAAATCGCCTTTAACCTCTGCTTGGCTAGCACTTTCTCCCAATGAGATATCTAGGTAGATTGCCATCCTTTGCATGCCCTACTCACCCAGAGTTTCTGCTTACCTCCCTCTTTCTGACTTGAAGAACATTTTACAAGGATTCTGTTGCCACTTCAAGAGAGAGACTTGATTTTTATATTTGCAATACTAACTCTTCAAGGCTTCCACATAATGCTTTAGCATCTGATATTGGTGTTGGTTTATTACTGAGATTCGGTGAAAAGCTTGTCTTGTGTCTGTTCAATGTGCATTGAGGTAGAACAAAGTAAAACACTAACAATGCAGAATGAAGTGTAACTGCTACAGTGAAAGTGCAGAGCAGGTTGTTCCTTATACGTACCGTGGGTTACTCATAAAGACACATATTCTGGAAGAATATAACGAGAACTTCTACTTAACAGCAAACAGCAACCACGTCTTAACATACAGTACAAGCTTCTCGATCATTCTGTCATTTCTGCGCATGCTCATAGCTCCGTCCAATCACATTCTTCCACGTGACATGTGATATCACCACACAGGTAAACAATGTGCGAGGTCATAACAAGGTAGGTTGTGAGATCATAAACCCATCTTGTTATACTATGAATCATTCAATACTCATTACCATGGGGTAGAAGCTGTCCTTGAATTGATGATACTTGCTTTCAGGCATTTGTACCCTGTTCAGGGTGGGTGGGGGGGGGGTCGTCTTTAATTTTGCCGCTTTGCTGAGGTATTGAGAAGTGTCGACAGAGTTGCACAGAGGGGAGGCTGGTTTTCGTGATGTGCTGAGCTGTATCCACAACTCTCTGCTGTTTCTTGCGTCGTATGCAAAGCAGCTGCACCCAAACAGGGTTCTTCCTTTAGTGCATCGAATAAGGATTGGTAAGGGTCGGCAGCGACATATCAAATTTCTTTAGCCTCCGAAGGAAGTCGAGGTACTGGTGAACTTTCTTGGGTGTGGTGTCTATGCGTTTGGATCAGGGCAGGCTATTTACACTCCTAGGAACCTGAAGCAATCAATCCTCTCAACTTCAGTACCATTGATGTAGACAGGAGCATGTGCACCCCCCCCCCCCCCTCCTGAAGACGTTGCCTGTCTCTTTTGTTTTGTTAATTTTAAGGTAAAAACTGTGGTCTTGACATCATGTTACTAAGTTCTCTGTCTCCTTCCAGCTCATCATATTTGAGATACAGCCTGCTATAGTGGTATCACCTGCAAACTTGGAGATGGAGTTAGAGCAGAGTCTGACCACACAGTCATCGGTGTACAGGGAGTGTAAAAGGGGCTGAGGATGCAGCATTGCAGAGCACCAGTATTTAGAATAATTATGGTGGAGCTGTTGCTGTTGATCCTTACTCGTTGTGGTCAGAATGTCAAGGATCCAGTTGCAAAGGGAGGTGTTGACTCCTAGGATTTGGTGATGGTTTTCTTGGAATTATAGTATTGAAGATGGAGTTCTAGGCAATAAACAATAGGCTGATGTAGATGTCTTTACTATCCAGAAGCTCCAGATACAAGTGTAGGACCAGGGAGAAGGCACCTACCATAGACCTGTTTCAGTGATGGGAAAACTGCAGTGGGTTAAGATTGTCTGGAAGGCTGAAGTTAATGTGTATTATGACCAGCCTCTCAAAGCACTTTGTGATGGTAGATGTCAGAGCCACTGGGAAGTAATTGTTAAGGCATGTTGTCTTTTACTTGGGTACTAGGATGACGGTGGTCTTTTTAGAACAGGTGGAAACCCAGACTGAAGAATGGAAAGGTTAAAGATGTCTGCAAATACACCTTCCAGCTCATTTACACAGGATCTAAGGACACAATCTGTTCTATACCTATCTGTTCAGAATGGTGGATGTTTTGGATCACAGGCACAGCTCCTGAAATGTCAATCATTGTGGGTCATTATGCATCTGTGAGGAAGGGCTTTGCAAGCTTGGTGCTTTCCAGACGGCTGTGTAGAAGGTGAATACCAAGGATGAAAATGGCAGATTTGTAGAATCGGGCAATATCTCACAGGAGGCACAGTGGTTCAATTAGTGGAGCTGCTGTATTGCAACTCCAGCCATCTTGGTTCAACCCTGACCTCCGGTAAAGTTAGTGCCAAGCTCGCGTGAGTTACCCTTGGGTGCTCCAGCTTTCTCTCACATAACAAGGACGTGGTGTCATAGAGTCTTTGAGCAATACAGCACAGAAACAGGCCCCCTTGTGATGCTGACAATGGTGCTATAGCCCTATTTGGTGCGTATCCCTCTAAATCCACCCCCCCCCCCCCACCATGTACTTATCCAAATGTATTTTAATTGTTGCATCACTTTCTCTAGCAACTCATTCCATGCACACACCGTCCTCTGTGTGAAGAAGATGCCCCTCAGGCCCCTCTTAAATCTTACACCCGTCACCTTAAACATACACCCTCACTCTTTTAACTCCCTTTAATCCACTTCCCTGGAAAAAGTTAACTGGACACTATAAATGACAGCTTTGTGCAGGTAAATAGCAAAAAGAATCAAACAAGAGTTGACAAGCGTGTGAAGGAAAGTAAGTTGCAATGGCTCAGGGAAATGGGACTGACGATATGGCCGTGCACGCAGTAAAATTGACCTGGTTATCTGGCCGGCTTCTGTGTCATAATGAAGTCTGAATGAAGTGGAATTCGTTTAAAAGCAGACTAATGAAGCGGTTTTATGGGAAGAAATTTGGGGAGACCCAGATATGAAAGTATGTTATTTAGTGTTGTCTTCTCTGACTATTGGATGTCCAAGATGACTGTATTGAGCACACAGCTTTCACAATGGCACATTGAATCAATTATTTAGAGGGGTGCAGTCATGCACCATGAAATGATTTTCTCTTTGGTTTTAAACTCATCTAGGGAGATGCAGCAACTCTTATTAAAAGTGAACCATGTTACGATGTCTCTTTGGAACTTATAGCAGCAGTGTTCTGCTTGACTAATATTTACAGAGCTACAATTCATTTGATTAATTATAGCCTACAAGTAAATGGCTTACAGTCTGAAGGGTAAATTTTCCATAGGCCAAGTCTATGTCCCAATCCATTCAAATCAATTTATCACTAATTCCTTCATTTCAGAAATGCTTTCAGTTTAAATTACATGGCCGTCTGTAATGTTAAGTTACTGAAACCCTTTTTTAAAAGAATCTGTTCAGTGCATTCTGAATGATTAGGTTAACGGTGCACCAAAGGCTGCACAGAATTCTAAATGAGCTTGTGCTATTGAATGCTGGCTGTGCAGAGAGCTAGGTTGATGTTCCTCTAATAACTCCAGAAAGCAAACATTCCTGATGATACACGCAGGAAGATCTGTATTAGTAAAGAGGTGATGGAAAAACTTTCTATATTAATGACCCTGTGGGATAGACGGTTTCTTTCAAGAGTGGTAGAATGAGGGAAATTTCAAATCAGCTACCATTATATACACACTGTTTGAGTGGACAGGGGTAATAGTACAACATATTGAAAACACTCAACTGTTCAGGCATATCTGTACAAAGAGCAACAGTGTCAACACTGCAGTCTGAAGAACAGAGGTTACATAAACACAAGAGATTTTGTAGATACTGGATATCCAGAGTAACATATACAAAATGCTGGAAGAACTCAGCATGTCAGGCAGCATCTGTGGAAAGTTGGCGTTTCGAGCTGAGATGCTGATGAAGCATTTAGTCTGTGTTACTCAAGGTTACGTGAACTCTGTTTGTCTTTCCACACACATTTGTTGCTGAGGAACTTCACGTCATTTTTCATTTCAGATTTCTAGAACCTACACTTCTTTCATTTTTCAATGGTGGCTGCCCGTGGATATTTGGAGTGTATTTTCAGAAGGTGTTTGATTAAGTCCTGTGTAATGGAAAATTACCAAAAGTTTTAAGGTCTATAGACAGATAGGGATTACAGCTGTGGTAAGATGTAAACATAATGTCCTACATGGATCTGAACCGGGGTTTCAATTATTCACCGTATTTATATATGATATAGATAATTGAATAGAAAGCTGCATACTCAAGTTGGCTGATGTTGCAATATAAGCAACGTAGGCAAGAGCATTAAATTTTGAACAGTTATCAAACAGTTTGAACAGTTATTAAACAAATAGAAATACTATGATAAATAGATTTCAGTGCCGGGAAATGTGAGGTCATCCATGTTAGATTTGTAAAGGAAAATATACTTTTTTATATATATAAAGTGGGAATTGGTAAGACAGTGGCAATGCCAAGGCAACTAGGAATTGAGGTAGATGGGTTGCTAAAATAACATGGAGGCATGCAAGTAATGGGAAAAAGGCTAAAACTGTTGTGTTTAGAGGTTCTTCTGTGTTGCTGTTTGCAAGAGCAATATTGAAAGTAGTATATCTCAAGCAGTGCCTGGTACACCATTGTATTAAAAGATACTTATCATATCTTATACTCATTACTTACACTTAAATAAACTTCTGGAATGCTACTGTTCTACCTAGATGCGAATGGGTAGAAGTTATGCTGTCACTTTGCAACCATCTTTGGAGCACCAACACAGTAGTAGTTCCAAGCACACACCTTAAACAGGAAATAATGCAGATATTACTTTAATTCTAAGCAATAAGTTACAAGGAGGCTGACTGAAAGTTTCGAAGTAAAATTATTAACAAATTTACTGGCATATACACACTTGAGATTCCTTTTCTTTCAGCCATTTACAGAGGGAAAAAGAAATACAATTTCTTTTGGCATAGAGAGTTGGTGACAGTTCCTCGTGGAGCTTACATGCCAGTTTTCAAAAGCGAACGGGGCCTGTCACAACTTGAGCGCGGAGCAGGTGGTGGCTTGGGTTATTAGTAACTTAGCAAGGACCAAATGGGGGAGAAAATGCAAAGTGACAGCAGAGCAGCCATCGTGGGAGCGGATGTTGCTGAAGTGGTAGGATTTGGTCCAACAGGCTTTGAGGAGAACAGGCGAAGGTCCAAAGTAAGTTTTTTTTATTCTCTTCCTTTGTCTATTAGTACATAGCTAGTGCATTGAGAATGGATCCAGGGTAAGTGGTACGTTCTTCATGTGAGACCTCCAGTCTCCCTGATAACTACATCTGTATGACGTGTATCGAGCCAAAGCTGGCTGATATTCCACTCATATGAGAGAATGAGGAGATGATCGATAAGAGCTATAGGGATGCAGCAAGTAGCAGGTGGACAGCCAGTGCAAAGTACCCCTGGGGCAAGTTCCCCTCAATAACAATAATAGTAATAACACTTTGAATACTGTAGGAGGGCCGACATACTGGGGGAAGCCACAGTGACTGGGTCTCTGGTACTTAGCCTGGCTCTGATGCTCAGAAAGGAAGGGGGAGGAGAGGAGTGCAGACAGGAGATTCTGTGGATGTGAAAGAGGCACCTGGATGGTATATTGCCTCCCAGGTGGCAGGGTCTGAGATGTCTCTGACTGGGTCCACAGCATTCCAAAGGGGAGCTGGACAGTGAGAAGTCCTGGTACACACTGGTACCAACAACGTGGGTATGAAAAGGGATGAGGTCCTGAAGAGAGAATATAGGGAGTTATGTAGAAAGTTGAAAAGCAGGACCTCTAGGGTAATAGTCTCTGGACATGCCTGTGAGAATAAGAATTGGATGGTCTGGCAGTTGAATGTGTGGCTGATTTCTGGATTATTGGGATTTCCTGTGAGGAAGGCATGATCTGTACAAAAAGGACAGGTTCCAGCTGAACCCGAAGGGGACCAATATAATTGTGGGCAGGTTTGCTAGAGCTGCTGGGATGGTTTAAGCTAATTCAGCCAGGGTTGGGAACCGAGGTGACGGGGCAGAGGATGGGGCAGTTGATGAGCAATGGATGCAACGTGTAGTGAGACTGTGAGGAAGGACAGGTGGATGATAGGACAAAGTTGCAGTCACTGGGATGAGTTGAAATGTAAAATGGGTGAAAATTGAAAAGGGTGACAAACACAGGATTGCAGGTGTTAGATTTGAATGCACATAGTATATGGAATAAAGTCGATGATCTTGTATGGCAGGTACGATGTTATGAGCATCACTGAGTCATGGCTGAAAGGAGATTATGGTTGGAAGCTTAACATGCAAGGATGCATGTTGTATCAAAAGGACAGATGGGTGAGCAGAGGTGCTGGAGTGACTTTTTTGGTTTAAAAAAAGAAATCAAATCTTTAGAAAGGGATGACATTGGATCAGGAGATGTAGAATCCTTGTGGGTTGAGTTAAGAAACTGCAAGGGTAAAAAGACCCTAATGCGAGTTATACAGGCCTTCAAACAGTAGCCAAGGTATGGGATACAAATTACAATGGGAGGTAGAAAATGCATGTAAAAAGGGCAATGTTACAATAGTCATGGGGGATTTCAATATGCAGGTAGATTGGGAAAATCAGTTTGGTGTTAGATCCCAAGATTAAAGGCATAGACTATTTTCTAAACGGGGAGAAAATTCAAAATCAGATGTGCAAAGGGTCTTGGGAGTCTTCATGCAAGATTCCCTAACAGTCAACTTTCAGCATTGAGTTGGTGATAAGGAAAGCAAATTGAATGTTAACATTCATATTGAGAGGACTAGAATATAAAAGCAAGGATGTAATGTGGAGGCTTATTCTGACTGCATCTGGAGTATTGTGAGCAGTAAGTCACAATACTTTAATACTACAATACTACAAATTTCACAATGTGAAAAGTCGTGATGAAGAGGGTACATAGGAGGTTCACAAGAGTGATTCTGGGAATGGAAGTGTTAATGTATGAGGAGTGTTTGATGACTCTGAGTCTGAACTCGCTGGCATTTCCAGGAACAAAGGGATATCTCATTGTAACCTATTGAAAGGCCTAGATGGAGGGGATGTTTCCAGTTTTGGGGGAGTCTAGGACTGGAGGGCACAGCCTCAGAATAGAGGAATGTTCATTTCGAACAGAGGTAAGAGGTAATTTCTTTAGCCAGAGGGTGGTGAATCTGTGGAATTCATTGCCATAAATGGCTGTGGAGCTTGAGTCATTGGATGAGTTTAAAACAGAGGTTGGATAGGTTCTTGATTAGTCAGAGCAACAAATGTTATGAGGAGAAAGTAGGAGAATGGGGTTGAGAGGGATAACAAACCTGCCATGATGGCGGAGCAGATTCAGTGGGCCAATGCCCCTATGTCTCATGGTCAATAGAATTTTACAAAAAACATACAAAGATTGACAAACAACCAATATGCAAAAAACAAACTGCAAATAAAATGTCATACTGAGAATATGAATTATAAAGAGTCCCTGGAAGTGAGCGTGTAGGTCATGGAATCAGTCCAGAATAGTGGGGAATTAAGTTATCCACACCAGTTCAGGATCCTGTTGGCTGTAGGGTGATAAATGTTTCTGAACCTGGTGGTGTAGCACCTAAGGTTTCTATACCTCCTGCCCAAAAGTCGTCGGGCATGGCGGGGTGGGGGGGGGGGGGGGGTTCTTTGGACACTGCTTTCTTGTGGCAGCACTTCATGGATTCAGTGATAGGGAGGGGGCTTCACCTGTGATGCACTGGGCTGTATCCACCACCTCTCGTGGCACTCATTCTTGCGCTTTACCAGGCCATGACGCAGCCGGTCAGGGCACTTTCCACTGTGCATCTACAGAAGTTTGTCCAAGTTTTTGGCGACATGTGGAAACTATGCAAACCTAAGAAAGCAGAGGTTCTGTCGTGACACCTTTGTGATGGCCCTTGTTGATGATTCCAGATCAGATCCTCTGGTATGTTAGCACCAAGGAATATATAGCTACTGAGCCTCACCTCCTCTGCTCCCATAATGAAGGCGGGCTCATGGATCAGGATAGCTCATAGCTGGCTGAGTGGTCTTGCAATAACTGTATCATGTCAGTAAGACTAAGGAATTGACTGTGGACTTCAGGAGGGGAAATCAAGGGAACACACACCAGTCCTCATTGAGGGATCAGCAGTGAAAAGGGTGAGCAGCTTCAAGTTCCTGGGTATCAACATCTCTGAAGATGTATCATGGCACCAAAGACAGCAAATTTCTACAGGCACACCGTGGAAAGATTTCTGACTGATTGCATCTTTCATCTGGAATGGAAGCGCCAATGCACAGGATCAGAAAAAGCCGCAGAGGGCCATAAACTCAGCCAGCTCCATCATGGACACTAGCCTTCCCAGCATAGAAAACATCTTCAAAAAGCCATGCCACTTTGGGAGTAAGAACAGGAAGGCAGAGTATTATCTGAACGGTGTAGAGTTAGGTAAGGGAGAAATACAAAGAGATCTAGGAGTCCTTGTTCATCAGTCACTGAAGGTGAATGAGCAGGTGCAGCAGGCAGTGAGGAAAGCTAATGGAATGTTGGCCTTTATTACAAAGGGAATTGAGTACAAGAGCAAGGAAATCCTCTTGCATTTGTACAGAGCCCTGGTGAGACCACACCTGGAGTATTGTGTACAGTTTTGGTCTCCAGGGTTAAGGAAGGACATCCTGGCTATAGAGGAAGTGCAGCGTAGATTCACGAGGTTAATTCCTGGGATGGCTGGACTGTCTTACGCAGAGAGGTTAGAGAGACTGGGCTTGTACACGCTGGAATTAAGGAGATTGAGAGGGGATCTGATTGAAACATATAAGATTATTAAGGGATTGGACAAGATAGAGGCAGGAAATATGTTCCAGATGCTGGGAGAGTCCAGTACCAGAGGGCATGGTTTGAGAATAAGGGGTAGGTCATTTAGGACAGAGTTAAGGAAAAGCTTCTTCTCCCAGAGAGTTGTGGGGGTCTGGAATGCACTGCCTCGGAAGGTAGTGGAGGCCAATTCTCTAGATGCTTTCAAGAAGGGGCTAGATAGGTATCTTATGGATAGGGGAATCAAGGGATATGGGGACAAGGCAGGAACTGGGTATTGATAGTAGATGATCAGCCATGATCTCAGAATGGCGGTGCAGGCTCGAAGGGCTGAATGGTCTACTTCTGCACCTATTGTTTATTGTCTATTGTCAAGAAAACGGCACCTATCATTAAGGACCCTCACCATCCAGGAGATGCCATCTTCATGTTACTACCATCAGGGAAGAATTACAGGAGCCTGAAGATGCACACTCAATGTTTTAGGAACAGCTTCTTTCCTTCTGTCATCAGATTTCTGAATGGTTGTCTGCATATCGGAGCTCCATGGTGGAAGTAGTTGACTCTTTGCTCTTCGCACTGAACCTGTTAAGGTTAAAGAACCCTCCATCTGCCCTATAGGGAATATGGACTCCTTATGGGAGGTCTTGACCTGTGAGGTGAAGAATAGTTGCAATGAAAACAGCAAACAGAGCTGGGGCAATGATGCACCCCTGTTGCACTCATGTCATTGTGTTAGGGCTGAAGGATCTTGAAGTATTTCACTGCACACCCGATTTGCCAAAGGGCAGGACGATTTGCAGAGTCATATGCTTTTGCAAGGTCTAAAAAGGCCACTTAAAGTGGGAGATTTTGTTCCTGGGCTTTCTCCTGCAATTGACATGAGGAAAAAAACCATGTCAGATGTTCCTCTGGCTGGATGGAAGCCACACTGAGACTCCAGCAGGAAATGTTCTGCCAGAGGTCAAAGGTGGTGACATAAAGTTCGGGAGAGTACCTTTCCTGTTTTGGAGAGGAGAGAGATGCCTCTAAAATTTCTGCAGTCAGCTTTATCACCCATTTGTGAAGAATGTGACAGTCAGGACATCCCTGAGTTCAGCTGGAATCTTCTGCTGGTCCCAGATCTTGACAAATGGGTACTGAATATGATTTAAAAGTTCTGTCCCACCTTCCTTGAGGATTTCTGCTGGAATTCCATCAGTCCCGGAGACCTTGTTGTTCCTCAATTTCTTGCAAGTCACCTTTGACACTAGGAGGCTTGTTAGTGCCCTCCTTCATGGGGTGTTGTGGAAGCTGGTTGATGACACCATCATAGCTCACTCTGAGGAGGATCTGCAGTGTATAATGGATGCTTTTTCCAGAGCATACAAACTCCTAGGACTTGATCTAAACATCAAGAAAACCCAAGTCCTGCACCAACCTGCTCCAGATAGGAATGCTGTTCATAGACTTCAGTTCAGCATTCAACACAATTATTCCTCAGCACCTGATTGGAAAGCTGACGCTACTGGGCCTGAATACCTCCCTCTGCAACTGGATCCTAGACTTCCTGACTGGGAGACCTCAGTCAGTCCGGATTGGGAGCAGCATCTCCAACACCATCACACTGAGCACGGGGGGCCCCAGGGCTGTATGCTCAGTCCACTGCTGTTCACTCTACTGACCCACGACTGTGCAGCAATACACAGCTGGAACCATGTCATCAAGTTTGCCGATGACATGACCGTGGTGGGTCTTCATCAGCAAGAACGACGAGTCAACATACAGAGAGGAGATGCAGCGGCTAACAGACTGGTGTAGAAGCCAACAACCTGAATATGAACAAAACAAAAGAGATGGTTGTTGACTTCAGGAGAGCACGGAGCGACCACTCTCTGCTGAACATTGACGGCTCCTCTGTTGAGATTGTTTAGAGCACCATATTTCTTGGTGTTCACCTGACGGAGAATCTCACCTGGTCCCTCAATACTTGCTCCATAGCCAAGAAAGCCCAGCAGCGTCTCTACTTTCTGCAAAGGTTGAGAAAAGTCCATCTCCCACACCCCATCCTCACCACATTCTACAGAGGATGTATTGAGAGCATCCTGAGCAGCTGCCTGGTTCGGGAATTGCACTGACTCAGATCGCAAGACCCTGCAGCAGATAGTGAGGTCAGCTGAGAAGATCATTGGGTTCTCTCTTCCCACTATTACAGACATTTACACCACACACTGCACCCGCAAAGCAAACAGCATTTTGAAGGACCCCACACACCCCTCACACAAACTCTTCTCCCTCCTGCCATCTGGCAAAAGGTACCGAAGCATTCGGGCTCTCACGACCAGTCTGTGCAACAGTTTCTTCCCCCAAGCCGTCAGACTCCTCAATGCTCAGAGTCTAGACTGATATCTACATTATTCATTATTATATTATAATTTGTCCTCTACTGTGCCTATTGGCTTGTTTATACAATTATTGTACTGCCCTGCACTGTTTTGTGCACTTTATGTAGTCCTGTGCAGGTCTGTAGGCTAGTGCAGTTTTTATGTTTTACGTAGTCTAGTGTAGCTTTGTGCTGTCTCACATAGTCTAGTGTAGTTTTGTGTTTCATGTAGCACCAGGGTCCTAGAGGAACGTTGTTTCATTTTTACTGTGTACCGTACCAGCAGCTTATGGTGGAAATGACAATAAACTCGACGACTTGACAGATCAGGCCTCTAAACCTCCAACCATCCAAGTTGACAACATCCCTCTGGAGAACACTGATCTTTTCCCATACCTTGGCAGCCGTCTTTCTTCAAGAGCCAACATTGACCTTGAAATAAATTGCAGAATAGGCTGTGCGAGTGGCGATTTTGCCAGGCTAAGAAAGAGGGTTTTTGAAGATCGGGGTATCAAACCAACACTAAGCTTATGGTCTATAAAGCTATAGTCCTCCCCTCCTTGCTACATGGAGCAGAATTATGGGCAATGTACAGTAGGCACATAAAATCCCTAGAAACTTACCATCAAAGATGCCTTTGAAAGATTCTGAGAATTAGCTGGAAGAATAGGCGTACGAACTCCAGCATCCTGGAGGAAGCTAACATTAACTCCACATCCACGATTGTGATCTCAACACCAATTGCCACATCATCCATATGCCTGACTCCCACCTCCCTATACAACTCCTGTTCGGCCAGCACAAGGATACAATGCACACTCTTGGAGGGCAGAAAAAGTGGTTCAGGACCCACCTAAGGAAGTGCCACATCAACCTGAATGGATGGAAGAAATTAGAACAGGTTAGGGAAAGCTGGAGAAGGACCGTCTATGAGGCAATTCACAGTTCAAAGAGTACCTCTACTCTGCCACTGAGACTAGATAGCTTCAATGTAAGGAGAGACTGGAAAAGGCCCAACCAGAATAATCCACCACCACTTCAATGATCTACACCTGCCAACATTGCAATAGGACTTGGGGATCATGGATCAACCTCTTTAGTCATCTGAAGACCCAAAGGGACCAGATCAACCACCAGGAGAAGAATCATACCCAACTACAAGTGATCACTGCTGATGATGGAATGGTCCATGGACATTTTGCACTGCTTATTTTGTATATATTTTATATTTTGTATATCGTAATTTTTAATGTATTGCACTGTACATCTGCAAAACAACAGATTTCTGAGATATATTAGTGATAATAAACCTGATTCTGACTCTTCTGGTTAGATAAAGAACAATATCAGGTTGTGTTTTGTTTTGTTAATGGGGGCTGTGGGTATAAATCCAGATTAAGATCCAGAGCGACCAATACTGCTTGACTTCTGAGTTCTTCCAGCAGGTTGATTGTTGATGAAGTTCCAGGTCCTTTGGCGGTAAAGTCAGGAAGTGCTGTCACACATTGTGATAAATGCCATGCGTGGAACCACTTTCCTCAAATGGCAAATTATGTAATCATTAATTATTTTTAAAAGTATTTGAGTAATAACTTATTAATAATTTTCAGAGGAACCTGGAGCCCAGAGTAATCCAAAATAAAATCAATTGCATCTTAGCTTTGTACATCAACCTAAAACACTGTGCTGTTCCTGTTTATTTAGAGTTTGACTTCAAAAGAGTTGCCAATAATAAATATGAAAGGAAGCTTTATACAATGTTTTACTGAGCTAGGCTTTCTTCTCAAGACATCTATTTCTTGTGTCCTTTCAAGACTGGCTGCAGGCAGGAATTTTCCCTGCAAGAATAAAGTTATCTAAATATTTTTGGCTGTTGAAGGAGACTTTGGCTCTACAAATGAAAATATTTGGAAGTGAAATGGGGAGCGTGGCTGTAATGTCAATGGTGAATCGGATTTATTATCACTGACTTGTGTAATGTAAAATCTGTTGTTTTGGGCAGCCAGCACAATGCAAAGATATTAAATTACTATAAAATGCAAAAAAAAAGGGAATAATGAGGTAGTATTCATGGGTACAAGGACCATTCAGAGATATGATGGCAGAGAGGAAGAAACTGTTCCTAAAATAATTGTGTGTCTTCAGGCTGTTGTACCGCCCCCTGATGGTAGTAATGAGCAGAAAATATGTTCTGTATGGTGGTTGCCCTTAATGATGCATGCCATCTTCTTGTGGTGCTGCCTTTTGAAGATAGCTTCGATGGTAGCGAGGATTATGCCTGTGATGGAGTTGGCTGAGTCTACAAATCTCTGCGGCCTCTTGCATTCCTGTACATTTTGCTTTTCTGGATTGAAGATTACCATTCTGAAGATTTTACCACTGAGATGGAATGTGAGGCGTGATTGATTAGCCAATAACAGTATTAATTGTACTTTAGATGTCCTTTGTACTTTTTTTAACTTGCATAGTCGAGGAGCCAAGGATTTTTTTTGTTATTTGTTTCAGCAGTCTGTGCCTGAACTTTAAAAAGCTCTCCAATTTATTCCAATGCCCTGTTCTTTGTGCATAGTTCACAACTTTCATTTCCAAGAAATTGTCCAATTCCCTCTTGAAACTTTTGCTACCACACCCATGAATGGATTCCAGATTATAACAACTCATAGAATTAAGATCTTGGCCAATCCATTTTTATTGTCATATACTTAATCTTTTCTACTGTGTAATCCCTCAAACTCCTTCCTTTATTAAATCATAATTAATCTTCTTTGCCCTCACCATAATAGTTATGGATTCACTAGACTAACTGAAATCCCTCACCCCCAGCACCATTTTGATAAGCTTATTCTGCACCCTCCAAAGCTTTGATGTACATTCTACAGATTGATGCCCGCAGTCGGTTAAGTCCAACCTGAAGTTAAGCAGTAAGTGATAAAGGTTTATTGTAACTTTCTAATTTTGACAATCCAAGCTTTTGCTTCTGTTGAGGATTCCCATTTTTTTTTAAAGAACCATTTCAGTGTGTTCTAGTTCTTATTTTAATAATTGCTATTCAGGAAATCAACTGCAATGTCAATAATGAATGGCATTTACAAACAGCAGCTGTGGAAGATCAGTGTATTTTCCAGAAAAGCTCTGCAATACCCTCCCATGCACAATTACACAGTTTAAGAAATGAATACTAATATCTTGCATCCCCAGTGTTAGTTCCTCCACGTGCCTGTCATCGGTTACTGGTTGTGTACTTGTAAGAGCATTGAGTTCAAGGCTCTTGAGTGAATAATCCATATTGACACTATGGTGCAAAACCAGTGGAATGCGAGTTATGAAAATTACAAAAGGCTGCAGATGCTGTAAATCTAAAAGAAAATAAAACAAAGTTGCTTAAAACTCCACAGGTCTGCTAGCATCTGTAGCCAGAAAGGGAGAGCTGGCTGACATCACAGATCCAAGACCTTCCATCAGAACTGGGACTGAAGACAAGCAAGTTCATTGGAAGTTGAAGATATTAAGGAGGGGATGGATAGGATGAGATACCTGTGGTATTTTGGAGCCAGGGCTGCTGAGGAGATGACTTGCGACAAAGAATGTGTTGCCAATAGCCGATCAGGGTGTGCTAGGGAAGAGTTAAACAAAAGCCAATGTCACAGATAGGTTGTTTACTGTCAAATTGGCCAATTATGATATCTCAAGAGAGCTATAAGAAGCCTTCAAGACTCAGTACCAAATTTTTCAGCTTTCTTTGTTCACAGATGCTGCCTGACTTGAGTGTTCGCAGCACTTACTATTCTTGTGAAAAGAATGCTGCACTTTTGGCCATTCCTTCCAGTGAGACACTTGACTCCTTTCAATTGAATATACAGATCTAATTGTGGTATAGACAAGCAGTGAGGTAACTAGAATTGTACCCAAGATCTTGTCAATCTAAGCACGAGTTTGAATCCCATGTTGGAAATTGGTAGAATATAAATTCAAATTAATTAAACTAAGATGAACAAGGGTGACTATGGAATTACTGGGTTATTGTAAAAACCTATTTTTTCACTAATTTTCTGCAGGAAAAGAACTCTTACCCAGCCAAAATTGTAATGTGCCTTCAGTCCCCACAGTGTGATGGTGTGGGGACTCTCTGACGGTGGTGTCTGAAAAGAGGATGCTGTCCAAGTTGCATGCCATCTTGGACAATGACTTCCATCCATGCCATAATGTACTGGTTAGGCACAGGAGTACATTCAGCCAGAGACTCATTCCACTGAGATGCAACACTGAGCGTCGTAGGAAGTCATTCCTGCCTGTGGCCATCAAACTTTACAACTCCTCCCTCGGAGTGTCAGACACCCTGAGCCAATAGGCTGGTCCTGGACTTATTTCCACTTGGCATGATTAACATTATTATTTAGTTATTTATGGTTTTATATTGCTATATTTCTTCACTATTCTTGGTTGGTGCAGCTGTAACAAAACCCAGTTTCCCTCGGGATCAATAAAGTATGTCTGTCTGTCTGTGTGGTTGGAGTAGCTGTCTCCTTTCATGAGGGAGCATTTAGGGATGGACAATAAATGCAAATTTCTCAATAATGTTTACATCAGATCAACAATAAATAAACTAGTTGATCAGTAGGAGTTCTTGCCAATGTCCAGGCCAATGTATTACTTCCATATTAACTTCTCAAAAACAGGTTACCTGGTTATTGTACATTGCTGGCTGAAGGACCCTGGGCTGCTAAAAGTGACTGTTCTGTTTACCGAAGTGCAAGAGACTGTAAGAATTCAAACATACCTCCTTGGCATCAGGGACTTTAGGACAGCCAGGGTTTGCATTTAGAAATGCAAGTCCATTATGCATTCTGTAGGCACTTATGCTGGTATTCCAGAGATCACTGTGCCAAGACTTGAGCTAAGATTCCATTTCAGGATTATTAGTATTTAACCTTTGCCAAAGGCAAGGAGCTGGAATGCTTTCCTTTCAGGTGCAGAATGTGAGCAACATCGAAGGAACACCTAATCATAGACTTTATAATTGACTATTCAATCTTCATCTTACAGCATGTTTAGAAATATTCGCACACCATTTGGCTAGGAGACTTTTATTTCCATAATTCCTCATGACATTGAACAGGAATGTTTCAAAGGGATATGGGTCAAACAGAGGGCAGTCAAATTAGCATAGGAATTTTGATTGGTTTGGATGAGTGAGGCCAAAAGGGCTGTTTCTGTGCTCTGTAACGCTGAATCTATGGATTTGAGGAGGCCAGTCAGCCAGCTGTGTTTTTGGCAGATCGAAGAGCACACCCATCCCCTCTCATTTTCTCTCTAACCTACACACAGAGACCACTTTATTAGGTACACCTATTTGTTAATGCAAATATCTAATCAGCCAGCCGTGTGGCAGCAACTCAATACATGAAAGCAAGGCAAATGTGGTGAAGACATTCAGTTGCTTAAACCGAATATCAGCATGGGAAATAAATGTGACCTTTACTGTGGAATGGCTGTGGAATGATTGTTGGTGCCCAATGGGGTGGTTTGAGTATTTTAGAAACTGCTGATCTGGGATTTTCATGCACAACAGTCTCTAGAATTTACAGAAAATGGTGCAAAAAGCAAAAAAAAACATCCAATGAGCAGTGGTTCTGTGGGTAAAAATGCCTTGTTAATGAGAGGTCAGAGGAGAATGGCCAGACTGGTTCAAGGAAGGTTACAGTAACTCAACAGGCATTACAACGGTGGTGTGCAGAAGACTATTTTTGAATACTCAACATATCAAACCTTGAAGTGGACGTGCTACAGCAGCAGAAGTCAATGAACATGCCGAATAAAGAGTGACCTCTGAATGTATTCTTCCCACCTTCTCATCAATTCCCCCCACTCCAGATTCTACCACTCAGCCATACAACACAGGCAATTTACAGTGCCAATGAACCTCCCAATCCACACACCTTTTGTCTGTGGGAGGAGACTAAAACAACTGTGATGCACTATCAATAACTCTAGGAGACTGGAAATAGAGTAAATAATGATAGGCTTTTATTAACAGTGAAATGGAGCACGACATGTTGAAGACTGAGGGAGGAGCAGTGCCTCAATCACCTTTATCCAGGGGTCTGTGGGAGGAGCCACAGGAGCAGTCATCAGAGGGGCATGTCCAGACAGGTATACATGGTTTACCACATTCACCCCTCCTTTTTAAAAGAGAGTCCCCACGGGGCGAAGTGACTGATAAGTATATTTACAGGTCGAGTCTATCAGGCATTCAAGTCCGTCGCTGCGATCTATGTAGCACTGGTGGTGATTGCACCGGTGACGGTAGTTGTGCTGGCTTGAGGTGCCAGCACGTTAGGCATCAGTAACCCCTCATGCGTGTGCATGGCGCCTGGCATGGGAGTGTCGTGAGGTGTCTGTGTAGAGCTTGTGATGAAGTCCTACAGAACTGGAGCTCTCTGACCATCGGGAGATCGCGCGCCTGGAGAGCGTCAGAGTTATGCAGAGCGGCCTCCAGCGTGTTGGCCAGCTCAATCGCCGAATGTAAAGTAAGATCGGCGTGTTCCGGCAGCCGCTGGCGCACGTACACTGACCTAATCCCTTCGTCACTAGGAGCTCCGCATGCTGTTCGGCAGTCAGCCCCCGGCAATCGTAGGCCCGCACGAGTGTCTGTAGGCCCGGACAAACTCAGCGCTCGACTCTCCTGCCCGCTGCCGCCGTGTCACTAAGCAATGTCTTGCGTAGACGGTGTTTACTGGCCGCAGGTATTGTCTTTTGAGGGCATCCATCATGCCCTGGTAGCTTGGCTGGTCTCTGATCATGGAGTAGACCCGTGGACTGACCCTGGAGAGGAGATCTCTGCGCTTCGTGGCAGACTAGGTCACTTGAATTTCCTCCAGGTATGATTCGAAGCAGGCTAGCCAGAGTTCGAAAGTGTTGCCAGCCTCAGGTGTTTGCAGGTCGATATCCAATCTGTCGGGTCTTCAAATGCATTCCATGTTTTAAAATCGCTGTTAATAAAATTGATGCACTATCAATAACTCTAGGAGACTGGAAGTAGAGTAAATAATGATAGGCTTTTATTAACAGCGAAAAGGGAGCACGACATGTCGAATGACTCTCAGAGGAGCAGTGCCCAATCACCTTTATCCAGGGGTCTGTGGGAGGAGTCACAGGAGCAGTCAGCAGAGGGGCGTGTCCAGACAGATATACATGGTTTACCACAAACTGTGAAAACCCACACGATCATGCAAACTCCAGCCTCACAGCACACATGGTCAGGATTGAACCCAGGTCACTGGAGCTGTGAGACAGCAGCTCAATCAGCCGTGCCATTCTTCCACCCTTAAAGATGCTCTTTATTAAAGCTTCGTTCATGTGGAAGAGATAACGGAGAGTAGCCTTGCTCAGGATCACTGTGGAGAGATCATTCACCAGTGTTCCTTTGTAAAACAAAACTGGTTTGATTCATGGAGTCAAACTAACAACACGGAATCAACATGAAAAATATACTTCAGTCCATACTGACAATCTGTCCATTTGCACTAATTCTACATTAATGCTATAGTTTAGTCTCTGATGAACTCCCTCCCCCACCCCAAGAGTCTATCACTCACACACACTGCAGCGTCCAGTTGACCTACCGACCACATGGGAAGATTTGGGATATGGAAAACCAGAGCACATGAGGGACAGTCAGTGCCAGGTGCCAAGTTCAATCCTGACCTTTGCTGTCTGTGTGGAGTTCTCCCTGTGACTTGTGGCTTTCCTCGATGTTCCAGTTTCCTCCCATTTCCCAAAGACCTGCCGGTTAGTAAGTTAATTGGCCAGTATATAATGTCCCTGTGAGAGACTTGATGTGAATGTGGGGAGAACGGGTTACAGGAAAAATTAATTTGGGAAGTAATTGCTCTGAGCTGGCATGGACTTGATGAGCCAGATGCAAAGAAAATATGAAAACACTAACATACTATACAGACTTGCATCTCCCTGTTAAAATCTTATACTTACAGTATAGCACATTGATAAATGCCACACATCTGACCATAACACATTCCTGACGGGGCCATTAAAATTTTCCCTATCCTTCACAGTATAGCGCTTTCTGACTTCTCCACACATAGAAATTAGAAAAACAGGAAAATAGCAGGAGTAAGCCATTCAGACCTTCCAAGTCTGTTCCATTACTACATGTGAGCATAGCAACTCAACCAAATTCAGTACCCAAACTACTTCTCATATCCCTTCTTCTTTTAGCCTGTATCTAACTCTTCTTCTGGGTGCTCTGGTTTCCTCCCACCACATTCTGAAGAGGTATGGGTTAGGGTTAGTGAGTTGTGGTCGTGCTAAATGAGTAGTGAGGTAGTGTACTTGGTTTCAATGTCCATTCAGAAATTTGATGACAGAGGGAAGAAGCTGTTACTGAATCGCTGAGTGTGTGCCTTCAGGCTTCTGTGCCTCCTTCCTGATGGTAGCAATGAGAAAAATGACCTGGGTGATGGGGGTCTTTAATGACGGATATCCATCTAAATACATTAAATCAACTTTGTTAACTTGTGTTTGTCCATGTAACATCCTGTCTTGCTGTAAGTAGTCAATTTTCATGGTATTTATACATCTGTACATCTAAAACAACAATGAACTTGAATTTTCTCGCTAAGAAGACCGGCATATCATCTTCTGCTTTATCTGCCTGCTGCATTTGCACACTTCAGTGACTGGTTTACAAGTACATCTGGTCTTGTTGCACTTCCCCGTTCCCAATCTATCACCTTACAGATAATCTGCCTTCCTGATGTTGCCACCAAAAGTGGATAACCTCCCATTTATCCACACGTCTGCAACCTCAAGGTTCATCCTCCCAGCTGACCTCGTGCTGTTTACACCCCTTCAGATATTACATTTAGTTCCTTCATCAAAGACCATTAATATATATTGTGTACAGTGCACCAGTTTCTGGGGAAAAAAACACTTTTATTCATACTGTTTTTCTAATGACACAACCAATTGTCTATTTATTTCAGTAAATTACCTCTAATATATAGATTTTATCAAAAGATTTCTGAAGGCTCAAAGTTCAAAGTAAATTTATTATCAAATTATGTATATACCTCTGTATACTACCCTGAGAATCATTTCCTTGCAGGCATTCACAAGGCAACAAACAGAATCAATAGGAAAACTACACACAAAGACTGACAAACAATAAACATGCAACAGAAGACAAACTGTGTGAATACAAAAAAAACTAAATAATACTGTGAACATGAGGGCAGCGGGGTGGAGATATGTCTCTTCCAAAGGAGGTGTAAGGCACTACTTCCCTCTGCTATCCTGCAGGTCAAGGTGTAGCACCTGATTACTCCAACTGTTTTCCAGCCCCCCCCCCCCCCCCCCAATTGCACAATCAGGGTCATATGAAGCCATGGGGGCAGATGGTGCATATCACAAGTCCTGGTTATGTGACCACTGACCACTGACGTCAAGCAGGTAATCCCGGAAGGGTATTGATAACGACTGGGGTCACCCATCTTGTAAAGACACTGCCCAGAAGAAGGCAGTGGCAAACTACTTCTGTAGAAAAATTTGCCATGAACAGTCATGGTCATGGAACGACCATGATCATTCATGTCATACAACACAGCGCATAATGATGACGTGAACTTGAGTTGTAGAGTCCTAGAAAGTGTGTCCATAGGTTGTGAGGTCATTTCAGTGTTGAGGTGAATGAAGTTATCCACACTGGTTCAGGACCCTGATGACTGAAGGTAATAATTGTTCCTGAACCTGGTGTGGGACCTAAGGCTCCTGTACCTCCTTCCTGATGGCAGGACTGAGAAGAGAGCATGGTCTGGATGGTGGTGGTCCTTGATGATGGATGTTGCTTTCTCATGGCAGTGCTCCTTCTACATGTGTTCGGTGGTGGGGAGGGCTTTTTCTGTGATGGAGGGCTGTATCCACTACTTTTTGTAAGACTTTCCATACCAAGCCATGATGCAACCAGTTAGGGTACTCCCCACTGTGTATTGATAGAATTTTTTCAAAGTTTTAGATAAGGTGCCAAATCTGCACAACCTTCTAAGAAAGCAGAGGTGCTGTCATGCCTTTGTGATGGCACTTACGTGCTGGTCCCAGGACAGTTCCTCTGAAATGATAATGGCAAGGAATTTAAAGTTACTGACCCTCCCTACCTCTAATCCCCTAATGCCAATGTTGACTGAAAGGTTGTGGTACCACTTCACCAGATTTTCAATCTCCCTCCTATAAGCCGATTCAATACCACCTTTGATTTGGCCAATAACAGTGAAGTGAGCAAGATTACTTCAAACAACGCCACAATACCAACAATCAAGCTCCCTCAAGGTCACTGCGCAGGTTGATAGGGTAGTTAAGAAGGCCTATGGGTTGCTAGGCTTCATTAACAGGGGGATTGAGTTCAAGAGTAGAGAGGTCATGTTGCAACTCTACAAATCTCTGGTGAGGCCGCACTTAGAGTATTGTGTTCAGTTCTGGTCACCTCATTATAGGAAGGATGTGGAAGTTATGGAGAGGGTGCAGAGGAGATTTACCAGGATGTTGCCTGGTTTGGAGAACAAGTCATATGAAGCAAGGTTAGCAGAGCTGGGACTTTTCTCTTTGGAGTGTAGAAGAATGAGAGGGGACTTGATAGAGGTCTACAAGATTATGAGAGGCATAGATAGGGTGGATAGTCAGTACCTGTTTCCCAGGGCACCAATAGCAAACACCAGAGGGCATATGTACAAATTAAGGGAGGGAAGTTTAGGGGAGACATCAGGGGTAAGTTTTTTACACAGAGGGTTGTGAGTGCCTGGAATGACTTACCAGGGATGGTGGTGGAAGCTAAAACATTAGGGGTATTTAAGAGCCTCTTGGACAGACACATGGATGAAAGAAAAATGGAGGGTTATGGGGTAGTGTGGGTTTAGTACTTTTTTTTAAGGATTATATGGGTCGGCACAACATGGAGGGCTGAAGGGCCTGTACTGTGCTGTAGTGTTCTATGTTCTATGGTTCTATGGTTCTAAATGAGAAACAGCTACCCAACGATCCACACCCAACATACTTAGGAGTCACACTATATCAAACTCTCTTCAAGATCCATCTTCAAAATGTTGCAAAGAAACTAAAGTTCAGAAAGGCCATGATTAGGAAGATAGCAGGAACCAAATGGGGTGCTAACCAGTCAGTCCTATAAACATCTAGCCTGGCACTACGTTTCTCAGTCTCTGAATATCGCACACCCACCTAGGAGAGAAGTGCTCACACAAACATCATGGATACACAGCTCCATACTTCTATGAGAATAATCTCAGCAGCCCTAAAATCCACACCTGTCCATTGGCTCCTAACAATGAGTGAAATAGCACCCCCGGAGATCTGTAGAAGAGCAGCTCCAGGAAAACTCTACAAGTGTATCCCAAATATGCCCAATAACATTCCAGTTCATAAACTCATCGAAAATACTTCAATTTCCCAACTCGGGTCTCGAAAACCTTTCTACGACTTGAGAAACCTTGACTCCTATGATGAACAAACTGAACAGCGCCAATACTGGCACACCAACACGTGTCTCTTCCCCCCACCCCCAACCCCAGCAGAGATCTGATCAACAACCCCACCTCGCTCCTCCCGAGCTTTGCTACAGCTACTAGAAAAAAAAACTGGACAGGCACTCAGAAGTCGAATTAGTCGACATGACAAAACAACACAAACACTACACCAATGGGGTGGCTCAACAAACCCCAGCTTTCCCCTGTGGTGCCCCAACTCAGGACGTCCTCCCCCTGGTCCAAACATGCCCTGTCACCAAGATCCAAGATGACTTTGATGAGAGACGGCCTGCTGGTGCGGCCACAAGCTGGAGGAGTGGCTTGGTAAACAACAATCAGAAGTGCGAAGAGAAGAACACCTATCATAGGAAACAACACCAGCAAACTTAAATACGGCATTAGAACTGTACTTGCAGTCATCAGTCAGTCATTAGTATAAAGCAGGGGCTAAGCTCCCAGCCTTGTGGTGCATCGGTGCTGATGATGACTGTGTTGCCAATCTGAATTGACTGACATCTGCAAGTGAGGAAATCAGGGATCTATTTGCACGAAGAGGTATTGGGGCCTAGTTCTTGGAACGTACTGATTATTTACAAGGGGATAATGAAGTGCTCTGCTACATGGACTCTGACATTTTCCCATTACTAATCTCAGGTGAATTGGTCCATCATTCTTGGTTTTCTTCCTACCTCATTTTTTAACTATTAGGGTTTCAATCCAATGGATGGCTCCAGAGTATAAAGAATGTAGGAGCATGATCATTAAAGCATCTACTGTATCTGGGGTATTCAGTATTAACTGGGTATTCTGAAATACTGCTGTATCTGGGGTATTCAGTATTAACTGGGTATTCTGAAATACTGCTGTATCTGGGGTATTCAGTATTAACTGGGTATTCTGAAATACTGCTGTATCTGGGGTATTCAGTATTAACTGGGTATTCTGAAATACTGCTGTATCTACTGTATCTGGGGTATTCAGCATTAATTGGGTATTCTGAAATACAAGCTCTTGGGCCCTGGCGGTTTATTGGTCTGTAATCCTTTTAATTTACCCAACATATTTCCATGCTAATACTGATTTCATTTACTTCCTCCATCTCACTAGACTGTGTTCCTAAACCTCTCAGAAATGTTATTTAGATTTGTGAATATGTATTTAATTGTTCCGCCTGTTTGCTGCCCACTATAAATTTCCAAGCTTCTGACTGTGAAGACTGACACAAATCTTCACTAATCTTTTTTTCTTTTCACATACCTACAGGAACTTTTAAACTCAGTTCTTAGATTCTCTACAAGCTTACTCTCATTCCCAATTTTCTCCTTTCTAAACGATCTCTTCCTCCTCCTTTCCTGTACTCCGCTCTGCTGTCAATTTCAGGGTTCACTGCTTAAACTGGAGTTTCTATACTTCATGTTGGATATAATACTATTTAAAATTACTTCTGTCATTTTGCTATAAATTCCATTTTATTTTCCACCCTAGTTGTTTTCTGAAACTTGGGTAGGAGGGGAGAAAAGCTCCCACCCAAGTCCTTTTCAACAACAAAGATGCCGGAGGAACTCAGCAGGTCAGGCGGCATCTATGAAAATGAATAAGCAGTCGGTGTTTTAGGTTGAGACCCTCCTTCAGGACTGAGAAGGAAGGAGAAAACACCAGAATTAAAAAGGTGGGGGGAGGGGTGAGGGGAAGGAGGCTAGGTGGAAGGTGATAGAAGAAGCCAAGTGGATGGGAAATGTGAAGTGCTGGAGAAGGAGTCTGATAGGAGAGGAGAGTGGATCATAGAAGAAAGGGAAGGTGGAGGGGAACCTGTGAAAGTGATAGGCAGGTGAGACAGTAGGAATCTAACCTGATGGCATGAATATCAATTTCTCCTTCGGTTATAAAAGAGAATCCCTCTCTCTCCCCTCTTCTATTCAGTCTGGCCTTTTACCTCCTACTGTTTTCCAATAACCCAACTAATTCTATCAATATCAGTAAATTACCTCTAATCCCATAGGGAATTTATCAGAAGTTTTTTGAGGCTCCAAACAGGTTCAGAAGGTACACAACATTCACTAGCTCACCCTCATCAATACTACTGAGATATATGTTCATGAAATTCCAACAGCTTTGTCAAGCATGAATCCCCATTGATATTGTCTGATGTGACCACTCTCCTCCAAATGCTCTGTATATTATTTCCATTTATAATTTCTTTTATTTAAATTCAGGGCTTTCCACCCCCTCCCTTGATGAAGCCTTTGCCTCTTGGTGCAACAGGTTAAACTACACCGCTGGAATGTTTTGACACCCCAATGTAGTATTTTCTGACATTTCCACCCTCATTGTAAAACCTTTAATAGAATTCCACCCCCCCCCCAACTGACCCTTTAACACTGACAACCACAGTACTAATTTTTGATATATCTACATGTATTTAAAAGTCCTTAATGTATCTGCCTCTACTGGAAAGTTGGGGTGTTCTGATTAAAGAATTTTGATTTTAGTGACCGTTGTGTAAACACTGCCCATGCACAATTATCAGTCACCAAGAAATGACAAGACGTATACCAGCAAAAAATTACAAAGGAAGTATTTTATCAATTTTCAACTTTATCGGTTAATAGGAAAAGAAAAGGGCCCATTACAATTAAGCCAGTCCAATATGCACATAAACATTGGAGCTCGTTTCTGTAGTAGCTGGGTGTGGCACTTTACTCACGGCATTGAATTTCCATCATCAATCACAGGTAGAACTCCCTTCTTGGAATCCTTCATCTTGCGAAGTGCTCCTTGTAATAGGGTCTCTCCTTCGGGCAGCATTCTGCAGCATCTTCCCTCGTGCCCCGCTCAGCAGCTCCCACCCAAAAAGCCCCAAACCAGACCACTGTCCTTCAGAAATACCATCCTGCCCAGCTCTCCAGAACCTTCTCTCACATCTCACTGGGCAGAACATTACAACACGTACCCAGACAGTCCTGATTGCTGACACAACATTTCTAAGTTGGGCAACATGGTTCCTTAACTTTAGCCAAAGCCAAAACACTCTTACTAGCAGGATGCACTGCTCTTACAGAAAACTGCTAAAATAAAAATAGTTCACAGCACAGCAGTAGAAATCTTACCCAGGGCATTACATGTATATACTTACTGTAATTGATTTACATATTTCTTTTTTTCTATATTATCATGTAATAGATTGCACTGCTGCTGCTAAGGTAATCAATTTCATGATGTATGCCGGTGATATTAAACCTGATTCTGATTCTGTTTGCATGATTTGTGTTTTTTCTGCATATTGGGTGTTTGATGGTCTTTTTTTTAATGGGGTCTATTGGGTTTCGTTGTTTTGTGGATTCTTGAGATGAATCTCAAGGCTGTATATAGTATACGTTGATAATAAATGTTCTTTGGGCCTTGATAAGTTGAACTTTAATAAGAAAGTAAAGATGCCGGCACATCTTTCTCGCGATTGCTACTCTGTGCTGGGCTCAGGACCGAACAGCTGATATGTTGATACCCAGGAATTTCATGTTGCTGAGCCTCTCCATTGCCGATTCTCCCAATGTGGAGAGCACGTGTTCACCTTTACAAATGCTGAGTGAGAGGTTGCTTTCTGGCATCACTCAAGCAGGTATCCTATTACACTCCTGGATGCTAATTCATCACCAATGCTTTGCCCAACAGTAGTGGTATCGGAGGTGAACTTATAGAAGAACGTGCAAACTCCATGCATTCAACTCCCTATGCCACCAATACCATAACATCTCACCTGGGAAGAGAGGACTATTCCCTGGGAAGGGAGACCAGGCTATGGATTAAGTTGGCATCTTCCACAGAGTGCCTTGGTAATGTAAAACACTCAGTGCTGCATTGAAATCAACTTGATTGAGCAACAATCCTGGGACAATTTACAGTGACCAATTAACCTACCAACCGGTATGTCTTTGGACTAAGAGAGGAAACCCATGCATTTACGGGGGAGAATGTTCAAACTCCTTACAGGCAGCTGTAGGAATTGAACCCCGGTCGCCAGTACTATTAAATGTTGCCCTAACTGCTATGCCACTGTGCCAGGGTAACTGGATTTGAACTTGTGTCTTTCGGAAGCAAAGGTGGGAATACTACCAAACGCATTACAGCTGCGCTATCACTTTGAGCGACCAATTTGGCAAGTTATCCTGAGATAGGGCCAAAAGCAGGACAAAGAAATTGAAAGGGAAATCTCACAATTGGGTGCTCATTCCTTAGAAACTAATTTAAATAGCCCTCTGTTTAGCTGCTGCTTTTGTGTTGTGAGAGGGTTTTCACACTTGCCTCAAGTATATTTTAACCCAGCAGATTATTCAAGGATTTCTTTCCTGAATGTGTTGCTGTTTGAATATTGAAACTTGGAAAGCATATTTTGTTTCTTTAGGCTTTATCTTTCTCAAGTGCATTGATGGGCCCAGTATTTTTCACCCCCCCCCCACTTCATGGAAAACACAAAGTCCAGCTTTGTTGCTGAGTTACTTGTGTATTAAAATTACATTTTAAAAAACACATCAGTCTGTTAGGTGCCTACTAGACTGGGTGACTTTTTAACGGCCAGAGGCAATGTGTTTGCAACAAGTATAACATTGAACTACTGGATGGGCTTCAGTATCATCAGCCATCAGTATTCTTTAGCCGGTGGACATTTCATTCAGGCCATGGCAGAACAAATGGCCATTGTCTACAATAATCCTCATTATAACAGTGACGTGCACTTATACAGAACCTTTCACATAATCTTTCAAAAGTGATGATGACAAATATCATTTGAAAATCGGCCATAGAATGAGCTATTAGAACAGCTGTGGAGTGTATGTGTCCTCAGTGGATTCCGGGTGCTCCAGTTTCTTCCCATCTTCTGAACTCAGCAAGGTTTGGCTGGTTAATTGACTGCACCAACAGGGTGGACAACCAGTGTGCAAAAGATAACAAACTGTGCAAATACCGAAGTTCAAAGTACATTTGTTGTCAAAGTACGTATACTATATACAGGCTTGAGATTTGTCTCCTTACAGGCATACACAAAACAAATCCATTTCAAAAAAAGACTTTCAAACACTCAACGTGCAGAGAAAAAAACCAAATCATGTAGACAATAAAAGTAAGCAAATAACATTCAGAACTGAAGTTCACAAAAGTCAGTCCACAGCCACAGTCAATCCAGGAGCCTGTTAGTTTCAGGCCACAACGTCAGTTCAATGCAGAGGCAGGGAGGAAAAAAATAAATAAATAAGCAATGAATATCGAGAACATGAGATGAAGAGTCCTTGAAAGTAAGTCCATAGGTTATGGAACAGTTCAGTGATTGACCAAGTGAAATTGAGTATACAGTAGTTAACTCCTCTGGTTCAGGTGCCTGATGATTGAAGGGTAATAACCTGGTGATGTTGGTCTTGAGGCTCCTGTCTTTCTAATGGCAGGAGTGAGAAGAGAGCATGATCAAGTTGGTGAGGTACTCTGACGATGGATTCAAGATTCAAAAACTTTATTGTCGTTCCAACCATACATCAGCTCTGCAGGGCAGAATGAGACGGCGTTTCCCAGGGGCAAGTGCAATCATAACATAACAAACGCAACAATAAATAGTAAACACCAAACAATAAATAGTAAACACAACAGCCACATGTCGGTTAAAATCAAGTTATAAGTGTCCAGTGCAAGTTAAAAGTGTCCAAAGCAGAGTCAGGTAGAGCAGCTATTTAGCAGTCTGACTGCCTGTGGGAGGAAGCTGTTTAGTAGCCTTGTGGTTTTAGTTTTGATGCTCCTGTAACGTTTGCCTGATGGCAGAAGAACAAACAGTTTATGGAGAGGGTGTGAGGGGTCTTTAATGATGTACCGTGTCTTCTGGAGGCATCGACTCTGAAAGAGGTCTTGGACAGAAGCATCAATGTGACAGTGCTCATGTAGATGCGCTCAATGATGGGGTGGGCTTCACCCGTGATGCACTACACTGTATCTACTACATTTTGTAGGATTTTCGTTCAAGTGCATTGGTGTTTTCATACCAGGCCATGATACAACCAGTCAATACACTTTCTACCACACAATTATCAAAGTTAGTCAACACTTTAGATGTCATGCTGAATGTTTGCAAGCTTCTAAGGAACACGGGTGCTGCTGTTGGGGAGCAGGTTAAGGGAAAGTATTAGGGGAATGGGATTTATTAGATTGCTCTGACAGCCAGTTGGACTCGTTGAATGAATAGTTTCCTCCCATTGTCATAGAGTCATCCAGTGCAGAAACCAGCCCTTTAACCCTGTAAAACCCAACCTGGGTTTTAAGAGTTATAGAGTCATGGAGTGGTAGAGCGCAGAAACGGCCCTTTGACAAATCACATTCTGGCCTTTTTTGACCATCTGCATTAATCCCATTTGTTCACATTAGGACCATATCTTCCTATGCCTTGCCTATTTAAGTGTCTGTGTAAATGTCTCCTGAACATAGTAATTGGATATGATTCAACCATCTCCCCTATCAAGTTCCTCTCAGCTTGAACCCAGGCCGCCTTATTCTCAATGTCCATACCATGGGAAAACAATTTTGACTATCAACCCTTTTATAATCCTATATAATTCAGATCACCTCTGTCTCCTTCACAAAATGAAAAACAAGCACAGCCTATCCAATCTCTCCCAATAACCAAAGTCCTTCAAATCTACATAACACCTTGGTGAAGCTCCTTTGCATTCTCTCAAGTGCAATTATATTCAATAGTGTGGTGTCAATATGTAAAGTTGAAGCATAATATTCCAACTGTCTGTCACCAAAGCAAAGGGCTGGTCATTGACTTCAGGAAAGGGGCAGCTGCACCTGTACCTGTCTACATGAATGGTGCAGAGGTTGAGAAATTTAAGTTCCTGGGTGTTAAGATCATAAATTGCTTGTCCTGGTCCAACCATGTAGATGATATGGTCAAGAAAGCTACCAATGGCTCTTTTTCCTCATGAGGTTAATGAAATTTGGCATGACCCTATCTATCCTTAGGAATTTTAATTGATCCATGAGAGAATTCCTCCTATCTGGATGCATCAGGACTTGGTTGGGCAACTTCTCTAAAAGTTGCACAGAGCTCAGCCCATCACCTGAACCAGCCTCCCCTCCATGGACTTGTCAAAGTTCAAAGTAAAGTAAAACCTCTGAGTATTTTTTCACATTCAAAAATTAGAGCAAAGGGACGGGGATAATCTGAAAATGCCACAATGTGTTTGATCTCCAATTCACCTCTGCCTTTCGTTCAAATTTCAAAGTAAATTTATTATCGAAGTGCGTGGATGTCACCGTATACTACCCTGAGATTCATTTTCTTGTAATCAGTTATGGTAGAACAAAGAAATATGATCGAATCAATGAAAAACCACACATGAATCAAGGCTGACAAACAACCAATGTGCAAAAGAAGACAATATGAGCAAATGCAATAAGTAAATAAAGATAAGTAATAAATAAAGCCAAGAACATCCAAGAAGGTTGTAGAGTTGAAAGTGTAGAGACTTTTTCTACACTTACCGCCTCCGGAAGGCAGCCAGTGTAATCAAAGGTTCCACTACCCTGGGCATTCTCCCTTCTCTTCTCTTCCAATGGGCAGAAGAGTCAGAAGCCTAAAAGCATTTGCTGCCAGGCTAAAGGAATTTCTATCCAGTACTTACAAGACCACTGAATGGTTCCTCATGACAATAAGATGGACTCCCAGTCTCACAATCTTACTGGTTATTATCTGGTGTCTTATTCTTTACTTGACTTCCCTTGTAGCTGATACATTTTACTCTGCCTTGTTATTGTTTAGCTTCATACTGCCTCGAAGTACTATGTAATGAATTGGTCTGTAATGACATTTTTCAGGAGAAGGTTTTCACTCTACCTTGGTATATGTGATAATAATCTAAAAATAATTGAAGATATTACACAAGTCGAGGTACAAAATGCCACATTGGCCTAAACCTGTACATGCGTTGGTATGGCACTCTGATTTGGGAAGTCAAAGCATTGGAAGGGCTGCTGTTACTCGAATGCCAGAATGGAACCAGGGATGTGGTTCCGTGTATGGAACTTGGAGAAACTCCTGACCATGGAAAAGGTTAGGGGAAAGAATTAATGGGCTGGATTTCATCATTGGCCATGGAATCATGCAAACATGCAACACAGAAATGGAATCTTTCAGCCCACCTTGCCCCATGCTGACCCTGATGCCTTTGTATGCTAATCCCACTTTCCCACATTAAGTCTGTATCCCTCACTGTCTCTCCTTTCCTTAAGCTGTCCAAATGTCTCTTAGAGTTTGTAATTGTATCTGCCTCCTCTGGCAGCTGGGTCCTGACATTTGCCACCCTTTGTGTGGGAAAACTTACCCCTCAGATTCTGACTGTTTGCAAGGAGAGAAGGACGTTTTTGCCGTGCAGCTCTTGTACAAAAACAGCAACCTGCTGGAGGAAATCAGCAGCTCAAGCAGCATTTGTGGAGGCAAAGGATGCTCTGTCTGCTGGAGGAACTCTGCAATTTTTGCTCCAGAGTACAACATCTGTAGCCTCTAGTTCTAAGCTCCCTGGCCTGAGAGAAAGACTCTATCTGACTTGTACCCCTCATAATGTAATAAACCTCTACAAGTTCACCTCTCAACTTCTTGCATTACTGTGAGAATAAACCCAGCTTAACCAACCTCTCGTTATAACTAGAACCATCTGTTGCAGACAACCTCTGTATTGCTACCAATTCCGTCCTTTAGTGTGCCATTTCTTGCAGTCTGATGAAGCTGTACCTCCCAGCAGGTGGGGGCTGCACTTTTCATGGGACATAACTTGAGCTGACAAACTTGTGGCAGGGACACAAGTGCCAGGGTCAGGGATGTCTCTGATGGTGTGCACAGCTTTCTGAAGTGGGAAGGTGAACAGCCAGATGTCATGGTACACATCGGTACCAATGGTGTAGGAAGAAAGAGTGAGGAGGTCCTGAAGAGTGAGTATAGAGAGCTTGGTAGGAAGTTAAAAAGCAGGACCTCAAGGGTGGTAATCTCAGGATTGCTACCTGTGTCACGTGCCACTGAGGGTAAGAATAGGATGCTCTGGAGGATGAACACATGGCTGAGGAACTGGTGTAGGGGGCAGGGTTTCAGATTTTTGGATCATTGGGACCTCTTCTGGGGCAGGTGGGACCTGTACAAGAGAGAGGGGTTACACCTGATCTGCAGGGGGACCAATATCCTTGCAGGGAGGTTTGCTAGTGCTATTGAGGAGGATTTAAACTAGATTTGCAGGGGGATGGGAACCAGAGTGCCAGAGCAGATAGTGGAGTGGGGGTGAAAATAAATGAAGTTAAAAGTTCACGCAAAGTCAGAAATAGAATGGTTGTTTATGGTTGTAGTGATCTTCTGAGGTGTGTCTATTTCATTGCGAGGAGTATTGTGCGGTAGGCTGACAAGCTGAGGGCATGGATTGACACATGGAATTATGACATTGTAGCCATTAGTGAAACTTGGCTACAGGAGGGGCAGGACTGGTAGCTTTATGTTCCAGGGTTCAGATGTTTCAGACGTGATAGAGGCAGAGGGATGAAGGCTGGGGGGGTGGCATTGCTAGTCAGGGAAAATGTTACAGCAGTGCTCAGGCAGGACAGATTAGAGGGCTTGTCTACCGAGGCCATATGGGTGGAGCTGAGAAACAGGAAAGGTATGACCACATTAATAGGGTTGTTTTATAGACCACCCAATAGTCAGCAAGAATTGGAGGAGCAAATCTGCAGAGAGATAGCAGACAACTGCAGGAAACATAAAGTTGTGATAGTAGGGGATTTTAATTTTCCACTTATTGATTGGGACTCTCATACTGTTAAAAGTCTAGACAGGTTAGAGTTTGTAAAATGTGTTCAGGAAAGTTTTCTAAATTAATATATAGAGGTACCAACTAGAGAGGATGCAATATTAGATCTCCTATTGGGAAACAAATTAGGACTAGTGACGGAAGTGTGCATAGGGGAACACTTTGGGTCTAGTGATCATAACGCCATTAGTTTCAACTTGGTCATGGATAAAGTTGAATCTGGTCCTCGGGCTGAGGTACTAAACTGGAAAAAGGCCGAATTTGAAGAAATGAGAAAGGATCTAAAAAGAAAAAAGAAAAACACAAAATGCTGGCAGAACTCAGCAGGCCAGACAGCATCTATGGGAGGAGGTAGTGACGACGTTCCGGGCCGAAACCTTTCATCAGGAGTGAAGTAACATGGGATGGTCGAGGGGGGATAAGAAGTCCAGTTCCTATATACCTCTATCCCCAACCAGGAAGGTCTCCAAGCTCTCCGTTTCTTCCTGGATTCCAGACCCAGCCAGTCACCCTCTACCAAATCTACAGGATCTAAAAAGCATGGATTGGGACAGGTTGTTCTCTGGCAAGGATGTGATTGGTAAGTGGGAGGCCTTCAAAGGAGAAATTTTGAGAGTGCAGAGTTAGTATATTCCTGTCAGGATTAAAGGCAAAGTGAATAAGAATAAGGAACCTTGGTTCTCGAGGGATATTGGAACTCTGATAAAGAAGAAGAGAGAGATGTATGACATGTATAGGCAACATGGAGCAAATAAGGTGCTTGAGGAGTATAAAAAGTGCAAGAAAATACTTAAGAAAGAAATCAGGAGGGCTAAAGGAAGACATGAGGTTGCTTTGGCAGTCAGGGTGAAGGATAATCCTAAGAGCTTCTACAGGTATGTTAAGAGTAAAAGGATAGTAAGGGATAAAATTGGTCCTTTTGAAGATCAGAGCGGTCGGCTATGTATGGAACCAAAAGAAATGGGGGAGATCTTAAATGGGTTTTTTTACATTTGTATTTACTAAGGAAACGGGCAAGGAGTCTATGGAAATAAGGCAAACAAGTAGTGAGGTCATGTAACCTATACAGATTATGGAGGAGGAAGTGCTTGCTGTCTTGAGGCAAATCAGAGTAGATAAATCCCCCAGGACCTGACAGGGTATTCCCTCGGATCTTGAAGGAGAATAGTGTTGAAATTGCAGGGGCCATGGCAGATATATTTCAAATGTCCGTATCTACGGGTGAGGTGCCGTAGGACTGGAGGATAGCTCATGTTGTTCCATTGTTTATAAAGGCTCTGAAAGCAATCCGGGAAATTATAGGCCGGTAAGTTTGATGTCAGTAGGAGGTAAATTATTGGAAGGAGTACTAAGAGATAGGATCTACAAATATTTGGATAGACAGGGGCTTATTAGGGTGAGTCAACTTGGCTTTGTGCATGGTAGGTCATGTTTAACCAATCTATTAGAGTTTTTCGAGAAGGTTACCAGGAAAGTGAATGAAGGGAAGGCAGTGGATGTTGTATACATGGACTTCAGTAAGGCCTTTGACAAGGTCCCGCATGGGAGGTTAGTTAGGAAGATTCAGTCGCTAGGTATACATGATGAGGTAGTAAATTGGATTAGACATTGGCTCAGTGGGAGAAGCCAGAGAGTGGTAGTGGAGGATTGCTTCTCTGAGTAGAGGCCTGTGTCTAGTGGTGTGCCTTAGGGATCAGTGCTGGGTCCATTGTTATTTGTCATCTATATCAATGATCTGGATGATAATGTGGTAAATTGGATCAGCAAATTTGCTGATGATACAAAGATTGGAGGTGTAGTGGACAGTGAGGAAGGTTTTCAAAGCTTGCAGAGGGATTTGGACCAGTTGGAGGAATGGGCAGAAAAATGGCAGATGCAGTTTAATGCAGACAAGTGTGAGGTATTGCACTTTGGAAGGTCAAACCAAGGTAGAACATACAAGGTAAATGGTAGGACACTGAGGAATGTAGTAGAACAGAGGGATCTGGGAATACAGATATATAATTCCCTAAAAGTGGCATCACAGGTAGATAGGGTTGTAAAGAGAGCTTTTGGCACATTGGCCTTTATAAATCAAAGTATTGAGTATAAGAGTTGGAATGTTATGGTGAGGTTGTATAAGGCATTGGTGAGGCCGAAATTGTGTGCAGTTTTGGTCACCGAATTACAGGAAGGATATTAATAAAGTTGAAAGAGTGCAGAGAAGGTTTACAAGGATATTGCTGGGACTTGAGAAACTGAGTTACAGAGGAAGGTTGAATAGGTTAGGACTTTATTCCCTGGAGCATAGAACAATGAGGGGAGATTTGATAGAAATGTATAAAATTATGATGGGTATAGATAGAGTGAATGCAAGCAGGCTTTTTCCACTGAGGCCAGGGGAGAAAAAAAACCAGAGGACATGGGTTAAGGGTGAAGGGGGAAAAGTTTAAAGGGATCATTAGGGGGAGCCTCTTCACACAGACAGAACTGGGAGTGTGGAATGAGCTGCCAGATGAAGTGGTGAATGCGGGCTCACTTTTAACATTTAAGAAAAACTTGGACAGGTACATGGATGAGAGGGGTATGGAGGGATATGGGCCAGGTGCAGGTCGGTGGGACTAGGCAGAAAAATGGTTCGGCGCAGCCAAGAAGGGCCAAAAGGCCTGTTTCTGTGCTGTAATGTTCTATGGTTCTATGGAGACTGAGTTGATCGGGGAACACTCCTTCCCTGTCACTCCCTTTGATGGTGACATTTTACACCGCTTTTGTGTGGCTACCAAGAGAGCAATAATGTTTTGTTTTAAAAGGCTACAGGGCACTTTCAAAGAATCTTGGCATCAATGAAACATGTTGCAGATTCTGTAAATAGCCAAGGTGGAAAATACAGCAGGCCATGTTTTAATGTAACAAACAGTCTGAAAACAGTACTAACAACTCCCCCCCAACCCGAAGTTTTCCCAATACTCCATGTATGTCCAGAGTAATGTTTTTTACAGGCACAACTTCAAATGGAAGCTCTGACTGAAATCCTCTGCTGGAAGCAGTGAATATCAGCCACAAAAAAGTGAATTTGAAAAAAAGTGTTGAATGTGGTTTTAAATAAAGTACTTAATTTTTTTTTCAAGTTCTGGATGTATGTTCACCAAAAATCTTAAGAAACAGAAGAAACCCCTTTGATGCTGGTCTCTGGAAAGAGTAAGAGTTAAACACACCTCCTCCTGACCCATATATCCTATAAAATATTTTCGGTAGTTCTTGAGTTCAAGAATTGCATTTAAAAGTATTACCTAAATGAGCCTAATTGAACTGCAGATTGGATTAATTTGCACATCCCCAAATAATAACAAACATAATAAAGTATTTTGCACTCTTACATGTGACAAGGTGGCACTTTTGAAAATGCATCAGTGCTTGTGATGGTTTAAGATAGTGAAGCATAGGAATTGCCTGTTTTTTTTGTGTGTAAGTTGCAGATGAAGACTAGCAGAGCCTATGTCTCACAACACCAATCTGGATCTCCAGTCTTGTCTACGTGGGGTTTCCACATTCTCATTGTGACTGTGGGGGTTTCCTCTGGGTGTGCCAGTTCTCGCCCAGCACTGAAGTCACGTGGATTGGTGGGATCAATGACCACCATAAACTGTCCTTAGTGTGCTGATGAGTGATTGAGTGTGGGGAGAGTGAAAATGAGATTAATTGAGGTGCAAACTCAACGGGCTTGTTTCCAGGGTGTGTCTGTGACCTGGTGAGTCATGCTGGTCGAGATCTCACACTTCCTGAAACTGAATTGGGCTTTCCAGACTTGATTTGCAGACGTGTGGCTGATAATTCTTTAACATCATTCGATGTATGATGACAGCATTGGCAAGCGCGATGCTCATCTCTGCCTTACTAAGAAGAATTGGACCCATTATTTGCAGACTGTGACGTTTACAAAACAGGGGGCAACCACCCTGGCAGGTCAAATAGGAGAGGTGAACTGAGGGTGCAGTGTCTTGCCTGAGCTCTTACTGCTTGGTGTAATTTTCACACATTGCTGAGTTTTGCAGTGCGGAGCAGAGCTGTGATCTCTGCAGAGGTGAACCCAGGAACAGGCATGGCTCCTTTTGTTGCACAGATCGCCATTAGCACCGATGAACTCAGGAAATGGGGAGTGTCGGGGGGGGGGTGGTGGGGTGAGGTTGGATTGGGAAGATGTTGATCTGGAAACACTACCTCCCACCGAGTTTCCACTCAACTCAATGGCAGCCTCTTGCGTATCTAAAGCGTCAATATACTTCCTGTCAGCAATCTGGCAGACAGCTGCAGTGGAGAAAGACGCAGGACATGTTTCAATGCAGCAAGCAGTCTGAAGATTATGGAAATTAGAGCTACATTTTCCTCAACTTTGCGAATGACAGGGCACATCAGCAGTTTATCAGCCAGATAAAAGTGAAATCTAATTTCAAAACAGTAATGTTAACAGTAGCTAAAGTAGGATGATTACAACTCTGTACATGCCTTCATGGTAGTTAAGAAAGCACTTTGTGCCTATTGCTGGACAATAAGTGAATCACCTGTTTTTCATTCCGCCCAAAGCCATCTTACAACAGCAGGTTTGGCGATTGTTTGATGTTTCCTCCTGCGATTCCATTTGTTCCAGAGTTGGACTGTAGTCCCTCATGTTTAGCTGTATGGTCAGGCAATTTGCACAAAGAAAGAAGCACGTTACAATGGATCAACATACTCTGGGGGCATCTCAGATGATGTATTTTTCAACATGTTTAATGTTATAATGCAATGTTCTAAAAAAATCAGTAAGATATTGACTTGCTTTTAATGATGCTTATTTAGGGCTGAGCACACCAGAAAACATTACCCTGTCCTTCCTCAAAATTGCTCTTGGGTCTTTAACATCCATATGTCAGAGAGTCTGTGGGTGCTGTTTAACACCCTCATCTATGAAATGCTGGAGGTATTCAACAAGTTAGGCAGCATTTATGGAAATTAATAAACAGTCAATGTTTTGAGCCAAGACCTTCTTCAGGACTCGGACTGAAACGTCGACTGTTTATTCATTACCTTAGATGCTGCCTGATCTGCTAAGTTCCTCCAGCATTTTGTGTGTGTTGCTTTGGATCTCCAGCATGCGCAGATTTTCCCATATTTAAAGCACCCTCATCCAGCTGACCAGTCCCTAGTAATGCAATGCTCCCTCAGGAGTGCCAGTTTCGATTACATTAACTGAAGAAGTGGGACTTCAACTCGTTATCTTCCAACTCAGAGTAGGTAAATACTCCCAATGAACCTTGCCACATGTTGTTTTTACTTGAGCAGTAATTATAATTTTTGACATATGACCCTCACAATCATTTCTGCATAGATCAAGTATCAGCTCCTAAACATGCACAGAAAAACAGAGTGTGGAAGGGAAGAATTCACTCACTAAAGAGTTTTACACAGTATTTGCTCCAACCCTTACCCTCACCTCTTTACAAAGGTTATCTTCTCTGTATTTTTCAGTCTGGGTGAGGGTCCTCATACAAAATATCTATTACCTATTTCCCTCCATAGTTCGTTCAGCTCTAGGTCCCTATATCTACCTTCTCTTGCACGTTCCCTCTATGGCAGCATGGGCTTCCATAAGACCATAAGATATAGGAGCAGGAGTAGGCCATTGGGCCCATCGAGCCTGCTCTGCCATTCAATCATGGGCTGATCCACTTCTTCCAGTCATCCCCACTCCCCTGCCTTCACCCCATACCCTTTGATGCCCTGGCTAATCAAGAACCTATCTATCTCTGCCTTAAATTAACCCAATGACTTGGCCTCCATAGCCACTCGTGGCAACAAATTCCACAGATTTACTACACTCTGACTAAAGTAATTTCTCTACATCTCAGTTCTAAAAGGACGTTCTTCAATCCTGAAGTTGTGCCCTCTTGTCCTAGAATCCCTTACCATGCAAAAATATCTTTGCCATATCTAAGCTGTTCAGGCCTTTTAACATTCGGAATGTTTCTATGAGATCCCCCCTCATCCCCCTGAACACCAGGGAATACAGCCCAAGAGCTGCCAGACGTTCCTCATATGGTAACCCTTTCATTACTGGAATCATTTTTGTGAATCTTCTCTGGACCGTCTCCAATGTCAGTATATCCTTTCTAAAATAAGGAGCCCAAAACTGCATACAATACTCCAAATATTGCAGCTGCATCACTGCCTGGTTCGGAAATTGCACCATCTCAGATCGCAAGACCCTGCAGCAGATAGTGAGGTCAGCTGAGAAGATCATCGGGGTCTCTCTTCCCGCCATTATGGACACTTACACTACACGCTGCATCCGCAAAGCAAACGGCTTTATGAAGGACCCCACGCACCCCTCATACAAACTCTTCTCCCTCCTGCCATCTGGGAAAAGGCACCGAAGCATTCGGGCTCTCACGACCAGACTATGTAACAGTTTCTTCCCCCAAGCTATCAGACACCTCAATACCCAGAGCCTGGACTGACAACTTACTGCCCTATTGTCTTGTTTATTATTTATTGTAATGCCTCAACTGTTTTGTGCACTTTATGCAGTCCTGGGTAGGTCTGTAGTCTAGTGTAGTTTTTTTTTCTCTGTGTTGTTTTTTACGTAGTTCAGTCTAGTTTTTGTACTGTGTCATGTAACACCATGGTCCTGAAAAACATTTTTACTCTGTACTGTACCAGCAGTTATGGTCAAAATGACAATAAAAAGTGACTTGACTTGACATGAAGTGTGGTCTCATGAGTGCCTTATACAGCCTCAACATCACATCCCTGCTCTTATATTCTATAACTTTAGAAATGAATGCCAACATTGCATTTGCCTTCTTCACAACCGACTCATCCCGGAGGTTAACCTTTAGGGTATCCTACAGAAGGACTCCCAAGTCCCTTTGCATCTGTATTTTTAATTCTCTCCTCATCTAAATAATAGTCTGCCCATTTATTTCTTCCACCAAAGTGCATGACCATACACTTTCCAACATTGTATTTCATTTGCCACTTCCTTGCCCATTCCCCTAAACTATCTATGTCTCTCTGCAGGCTCTCTGTTTCCTCGACACTACCCATTCCTCCACCTATCTTTGTATCTTTGGCAAATTTAGCCACAAATCCATTAATACCATAGTCCAAATCATTGACATACATCGTAAAAAGCAGCAGTCCTGTGGTAAACTATGTATACCTGTCTGGACATGCCCCTCTGCTGACTGCTCCTGTGGCTCCTCCCACAGACCCCTGTATAAAGGTGATTGGGGCACTGCTCCTCCCTCAGTCTTCGAGATGTTGTGCTCCCTTTTCGTTGTTAATAAAAGCCTTTCGTTCACTTCCAGTCTCCTAGAGTTATTGATGGTGCATCAATTTTATTAACAGCGATTTTAAAACATGGAGAGCATTTTACGACCCGACAGATTGGATCTCAACCCTCAATCCCAGGAAGCCGGCAACACTTTCAAACTCTGGCTAGCATGCTTCGAATCGTACCTGGAGGAGATTCAAGAGACTGAGCCTGCCACGATGCGCAGAGTTCTCCTCTCCAGGGTCAGTCCACGGGTCTACTCCATGATCAGGGACCAACTGAACTACCAGGGCATGATGGATGCCCTCAAAGACAGTACCTGCGGCCGGTGAACACCGTCTACGCAAGACATTGCTTAGCGACACGGCAGCAGCGGGCAGGAGAGTCGAGCGCTGAGTTCGTCCGGGCCCTACAGACACTCGTGCCGGCCTGCGATTGTAGGGGGTTGACGGAGGAACAGCATGCGGAGCTCCTGCTCCGCGGAGCATGCGGAGCGCCTTCGTTACAGGGATCAGGTCAGTGTACGTGCTGCTGGAACATGCCGATCTTGCCTTACATTCGGTGATTGAGCTGGCCGACACGCTGGAGGCTGCTCTGCACAACACTGACGCTGTCCAGGCGCGCGATCTCCCGCCGGCCTCGTGGATGCCGCAGACCCCGCAACCCGCCGGCGAATCAACCATGGCTGCTGCCAGTTGCAAGTCCGCGCAGTGTTACTTCTCCGGACTCGAAAAGCACCCCCGAAAACGCTGCCCGGCCCGAGAAGCGACCTGCTCCAGCTGCGGGAAGAAGGGCCACTTTGCCAAGGCCTGTAAGTCCAAACCACGAGTGGGGTCGAGCAGTGCCGCGTACGAGGCATGGGGGTCGCCATCTTGGTCGCCACAATCTTGCCTGCCCGCCACTTGCGAGGCATGGGGGCGGCCATCTTGGTCGGCGCCACCTTGCAGCACCTACGACCCATGGGTGCTTACTGGGCACCCCACCGCGCCGGACCAAGATGACAGTTCAACTCTGGCCTCCGTGACCCTCGACCAAAGTGCTCCACACCAGCTCACAAGGTCAATGATGGACATCCTGGTGGAGGGGCGCAAGACTAGCTGCCTGTTTGACACGGGCAGCACTGAGAGTTTTATTCACTCGGACACAGTGCAACACTGCAGACTCGTGACACGGCCGGTAAGCCAGAGGGTCGCCATGGCTTCTGGGTCGCATACAACAGACATCTGGGGGGGTTGTGTAGCGACACTAGTGGTGCAGGGCACAGAATATCGGGACTTTGTCTTACTGGTCATGCCTCAACTGTGTGTCCCTGTGCTATTGGGGCTCGACTTCCAGAGCCACCTGAAAAGTGTGACAATGGAGTATGATGGGCACCTCCCACCAATCACTGTCAGAAATCCCCAGTTCTGTAGGAATTCGTCATATACCCCGCTACTGACCACACACACACACCGACCCGCACATCCCACCCATCACCATGCCGACAGCTGCGCTACTGACACCACTTGCGGCCTCTCCACCCTCAAGATCCCTCCCCCACCACTGTTCGCCAACCTGGCCCCCAACTGTAAACCTGTGGCAACTAAAAGCAGGAGGTACAGCGCGGGGGACAGGGCCTTCATTCAGTCAGAGGTGCAGCGGCTGCTCAGGGAGGGGATTACTGAGCCAAGCACAAGTCCTTGGAGGGCCCAGGTGGTCGTTGTTCAGACCGGGCAGAAAAATAGGATGGTCGTGGACTATAGCCAGACCATCAATAGGTTCACGCAGCTTGACGCGTACCCCCTACCCCGCATCGCGGATATGGTCAATCAGATAGCTCAGTACAAGGTGTACTCGACCATAGACCTGAAATCCGCTTACCATCAGCTCCCCATCTGCCTGGAGGACCGCTCCTACACCGTCTTCGAGGCGGGCAGCAGACTCTGTCACTTCCTGCGCGTCCCCTTCAGTGTCACGAATGGTGTATCTATCTTCCAGAGGGAAATGGACCAGATGGTGGACCAGTGCCAACTGAAGGCCATGTTCCCATATCTGGATAACATCACCATCTGCGGTCACGACTGGCAGGATTACGACACCAACCTCCAACAATTTTTTCAAGCGGCCAAAGTTTTTAACCTTACCTATAACAGGGACAAGTATGTGTGTTCGTTACCACCCGACTTGCTATCCTTGCGTATGTTGCGTATCATTGGCCCTGACCCTGACCATATGTGCCCCCTGTTGGAACTCCCTCTTCCCACCACCCTCAGAGCCCTCAAACGGTGCCTGGGCTTCTTTTCCTATTACGCCCAATGGGTCCCTCACTACACAGACAAGGCCCGTCCCCTGGTCAAGTCCACCACATTTCCCCTCTCAGTCGAGGCCCGCGCGGCCTTCAGCTGCATTAAAGGGGACATTGCCAAAGCAATGATGCATGCGGTGGACGAGACCATGCCCTTCCAAGTAGAGAGTGACACCTCCGACTTCGCGCTGGCTGCTACCTTCAATCAGGCAGGCAGGCCAGTAGCATTCTTCTCTTGTACCCTTCAAGGCCCTGAAATTCGGCACTCCGTGGTGGAGAAAGAAGCCCAGGCCATAGTGGAAGCTATTAGGCACTGGAGGCACTATCTCACCAGCAAAAAGTTCACCCTGCTGACTGACCAGCACTCAGTCACATTCATGTTTAGCAACCAACAGCGGGGCAAAATCAAAAATAAAATTTTGAGGTGGAGAATCGAACTCTCCACCTACAATTATGAAATCCTGTACCGGCCTAGAAGGCTCAGTAAGCCCCCTGATGCCCTATCCCGGGGTACATGTGACAGCGCGCAGCTCAACTGGCTATTCGCCCTCCATGCAGATCTTTGCCACCCGGGGGTCACCCAGCTTTTCCATTTCGTGAAATCCTGGAACCTGCCTTACTGCCTTGAGGACATCAGGACGATGACCAGGGACTGCCAAGTCTGCGCTGAGTGCAAACCGCACTTCTACCGTCCTGAAAAGGCACAACTTATCAAGGCCACCCGCCCCTTTGAGCGACTGAGTGTCGACTTTAAGGGCCCCCTTCCCTCCACCGACCACAATGTGTACTTTCTTAACATAATGGACAAGTACTCGCGGTTCCCCTTTGCCATCTCCTGCCCCGATACCATTGCCACGTCCGTCATAAAGGCCCTGCACCAGCTCTTCACTCTGTTCGGATATCCCTGCTATATCCACAGTTACAGAGGGTCCTCGTTTATGAGTGACGAGCTGCGCCAATACCTGCTGGCTAGGGGTATTGCTACTAGTAGGACCACAAGCTATAATCCCCGAGGGAATGGACAGGTGGAGAGGGAGAATGCCACGGTGTGGAAGGCCACACTCTTAGCCTTTAGGTCAAAGGGACTGCCGGTCTCTCACTGGCAGGAGGTCCTCCCCGAGGCACTCCACTCTATCCGCTCCCTGTTATGTACGTCCACCAATGCCACCCCTCATGAGCGACTCTTTTCTTTTCCCAGGAAGTCGACCACTGGGACCACCCTACCGGCTTGGCTGACATCCCCAGGGCCAGTGCTGCTCCGGAAACATGCGAGGAGCAATAAATACTCCCCACTGGTCGAGAGGGTTCACCTACTTCATGCGAACCCCCAGTATGCCTATATGGTCTTACCTGATGGGCGGGAGGACACTGTCTCCATCCGCGACCTGGCGCCCGCAGGAGCACCAGACCCCTACACTGAACACTCCATGGTGACTATGAACCCCGTACCCACCGATGTATATACCCACAAGACACCGCGCATGCCAAGCCCTACACAGACTCCTCACGACACTCCCATACCGGGCACCACGCACACACATGAGGGGTTACTGATGCCTAACGGGCTGGCACCTCAAGTCAGGCCAGAGCCAGCACAACCACCGTCACCGGTGCAATCACCACGGTGCTACGTAAATCGCAGCGACGGACTCAACCACCTGATAGACTTGACCTGTAAATATATTTGTCAGAAACTTCACCCCGTGGGGACTCTCTTTTAAAACAAAGGAGGGGTGAATGTGGTAAACTATGTGTACCTGTCTGGACATGCCCCTCTGCTGACTGCTCCTGTGGCTCCTCCCACAGACCCCTGTATAAATGCGATTGGGGCACTGCTCCTCTCTCAGTCTTCGAGATGTCGTGCTCCCTTTTTGCTGTTAATAAAAGCCTATCGTTCACTTCCAGTCTCCGAGAGTTAATGATGGTGCATCAAGTCCCAACACCGACACCTGTGGAACTCCACTGGTCACCGTGCGGCACCTTGTCAAAGGCCTGAAAATACAAGTACACCACGTCTACTACATCTCCTTTGTCTACCCTGCTTGTAATTTCCTCAAAGAATTGCAGTAAGTTAGTCAGGCAGGATTTTCCTTTCAGGAAACCATGCTGGCTTTGGCCTATCTTGTCATGTGCCTCCAGGTACTCTGTAATCTCATCCCTAACAATCGATTCCAACAACTTCGCAACCACTGATGTCAGGCTAACAGGTCTATAGTTTCCTTTCTGCTAACTCCACCCTTCTTAAATAGCGGTGTAACATTTGCATTTTTCGAGTCATCTGGTATAATGCCAGAATCTATCGATTCTTGAAAGATCATTATTGATGCCTTCGCAATCTCTCCAGCTACTTCCTTCAGAACCTGAAGGTGCATTCCATCAGAGCCAGGAGATTTATCCACCCTCAGACCATTAAGCCTCCTGAGCATCTTCTCAGTCATAATTTTCACTGCACAAACTTCACTTCCCTGAATCTCTTGAATGTCCGATATACTGCAGACGTCTTCCACTGTGAAGACTGATGCAAAATATGCATTCAGTTTCTCTGCCATCTCTGTATCTCTCATTACAATATCTCCAGCGTAATTTTGTATTGGTCCTATATCTACCCTTGACTATCTTTTACCCTTTTATATACTTAAAAAAGCTTTTAGTATCTTCTTTGATGTTAGTCACCAGCTTCCTCTCATAATTCATCTTTTCCTTCTGAGTGATCATCTTAATTTCCTTCTGCAAGTTTTTAAAAGCTCCCCAATCCTCCGTCTTCCCACTAGCTCTGGTTTCCTTATATGCCCTCTCTTTTGCTTTTACTTTGTCTCTGACTTTACTTGTCAGCCACTGTAGTGTCCTTCTTCCCTTTGAAAATTTCTTCTTACTTGGAATATATTTGACTTCTTCTGGGTATTCTGTTTTACTTTTTTGGTCATACCCCAAAGATGGATGGTTGGTAGTCTAATTTGTAAATTGCCATTGTAAATTGCCCCTGGTGTGTGCTTAAGTGGTAAAATCTAGGGGAGGATGAATTTTACTAAATGGGATTTATGTTGTATGAGTGCTTGATTGTTAGCATGAACTGAGCTGAAGGTCCTCTTTCTGTACTATATACTTCCAGAGTTGTAAGATCTCAGTGCTGTTGAATGTCAAGGGTTATTGATCAGACTCAAGGTACATGGACCAATTTCTGGACAAAATATTACAGGTTGGCCTTCTATAATCCGGCACCATTGGGACCTGAGGAGTGCCAGATTACTGAAAATGCCGAATTACAGAAGGATCACATTAAGCAATAGCTAACCACCTCATCATACCTTTAAAATACAAAGTTTGTATCATGTAAATCAGTACAAGTTAGATAATAATGAAACAGAAATATTAAATGAGTAGCAAGTGAAATTTTAATGAAGTAATATACTGTACAGGCACAGATAAAATAAAGGGTACAGGTAAATGTACAGGAATTGACTTATACAGAATAGTTGAGCACTGCCGCTTCTAAAGTGAGACGTTCAATATACCTTCAGGCAAAGTTACATGTCTGCAAGTGTGGGGTTCTCAGGATCATCAACATCTTCATCTTGAAAAATGAGTGAAACATCAGGAACTGGTGCTGAAACTGGCACAGCAGTTTCTTCAAAAACTATTGATGTTGGTGGCAGCACATCTGGGTGAGCAGAAGCAGAAGTCGGAGAAAGGAGGTCTTCTATACATCACATTTCACGTGACCGCCAAGTGGCCGAGGATTCAGCGCTGGACTGCTCCCTCTTCACTTGCAGTTACTGAGGGAATCCTCGTTAGTTTCTTTTCCTCTACTTAGTAATATGCTTAAATTCAGCGGGTCGCCACGTCTGATCTGAGGTCGTAGGCAGAAGAGAATCGAGTGCCAACCGGGTGACGCTGGAGGGCAGTGCACGACTGCCGGCAGGCGGGTGAGAAGGTGGACTGACACAGCACGTGCCAGCCTTTCCACTGCTGGCAGGTGAGATGGGTGGGTGCCGGGCAGCCACGCCTGATGCATATGATATTAATAAATACAGGAAAACAAGCAGGAATCGCCTGTCTGTGCTTACAAGAGCGCGCCAACATGTGAACAGATCTAACACAACCAAAACAATGCGCAGCAGATTGGTACGGTGGCCCAGGAAATTTGAAATTACAGTTGCATGGAAAATTTTAAATCAGTGCCGTATTATCGAAGGAACCGGATTACAGGTAGTCGGATTAGTGAAGGTTAACCTGTATTTATAATCCAAGTTTGTGTATTGAAGAGGCATGGATTGCTTCATTATTTGAGGAGTTGGCTTCTATGTAATGATGAGTGAACGTCCTAATCTATGACCTCATTGTGAAGAGAAGGTGACTGATGAAGCAGTTTAGAGGCCTGAGGGAAATCTGAAGCAATGCTCACAGGCTGAGCTAATAGCTCTCTGGGACATAACCTTCTTTCCAACTGCAGTACACAGTTCCAGCCAGTGAACAGATCTTCCATGGTTCCCCAAGGCTGTACATTTATCCAACTCCCTCTTCGAAACCACAATGGAATCTACTTGCAGACAATCCATTCCAAACCTCGACCACACACTGACTTAAGCCATTATTAATTATCTTCCCTTTATTTTAAGTCTGTGACCTCTTGTCCTCTTCAACAACAAGAGCAGCCTCTCAGTGTCCACCCTGTCCATTTTACATTCTTCTACCAGATCCTTCCTCGGTCCACAGAACTGCGGCTCACTGGATGTTTTGGATGGGTTTTTTTGCACCGTTCTCTGTGAGGTCTGGAGACTGTCGTGTGTGAATCCCAGGAACTCAGCAGGTTCTGAGATACTCAAACCACACTGTACGACAGTAACAATCATTCCATGGTCAAAGTTACTTAAATCACATTTATTCCCCATCTGATGATTGGTCAGAACAACAAATGAACCTCTTGACCATGCCTGCACACCTTTATGCATTGAGTTGTTGCCATATAATTGGCTGATTAGATACTTGCATTAAGAAGCAGGTGTGCCTAATGAAGTGGCCACTGAGTGTAGTTATGCACTAATTTGCCTTGAAATTATTTCCATTAACATCTGTTTTCCATGCACAAATTGAGCATAAAAGCAGCATTATGTGGGTTAGATTGCCCAAACACTCAACTCAATCTCAAGCTGCACCCACTGGGCAATTGGCATTGGGTCATCTAAAATTAAATGGGTCATTACTGTGGTATGTAGGATTGCAGAGGTGGGAACTGCTGGGCAGATGCTGAGAAATTGGAGAACATTCAGGAGTGCCATGCTGAATCAAAAGTTGGCTTCAGCATGACATTGCTCAAGGAAGCTTGACGCTGATGAGATCACAACTTTGCAATTGAATGTCTGTCTTTTTAGGAACATTCACAAGCATTATTTGGACAACCTGCAACACTGGTTTAACATAAAAAATGGGTAGTAATGCAATCTGTAGCCTGAAGTAAGTGCTGCTGGTCTTTGACTTAACTCTTAAAGGGGACAGCATCCTTTGGAGCTGCAAGAGACTGCGGTCGCTGGAATCTGGAGCACCAGATAAAGCACGGGAGAAACTCAGGGGTCAGACACTGTCTATAGAGTGAAGTGTACAGCTGACGTTTTGAGACCCCTCATGTGGACAAAGAAGGACCCAGATGATGGGTCTTGACTCAGAGTGTCAGCTGTCCATTTTCCTGCACAGATACCGCATGACCTGCTGAGTTCCTCCAGTGCCTTTTGTGGAGCATCCTTGATTTTGTATACCTCTCCTACTTCTCCAATTTCTTTGCTCAACGGAGAATGACCCTATATTTCATATGATAAACAACTTTCATTATGCAAGGTGGATAATGGATAGTTGCTGCCCCCCCCCCCCCCCGATTTCCCCCCTCCTATTCAGTAGTCTGCTGCCTTGCATACTCTGGTTTAACTTTAGTTTCTCTTAAATCCCCACACTGTCAATGATCTCAGTAGACAGCTGATACAGTGAAAGTGTTCCCATAATGGAAATTCCATTTTTTAAATGGCAAAGCAGAACCTCTCTCTCTTTACCAAGAATAAACACACAATACAGGAAGTTAATAGAAATATTGTTTTGTCAGAGTTATCGGGACTTATGAATGAATAGTTGGCACTGTGAGACAGGCTGAGACAAGTGTAAGAAGAATATAGTGTATCCTATAGCCTAAAATCTACAAATGGATACTAGATGCATGCTGACATAGAAGCTACTTGGTCAGTTGCCTGTTTGAATTGGGCTTTTGCAAGTGAGGGATATAATCAAAGGCGGAAAATTGAGTACATGTGCAGATAATTCCTGTCCATTGCATCCAATGTGTATGTTCAGTGTACGGGCGTGTAATTTTGTATTTGTCATCAAAAGTGACGGGAACAGTGACCATCTGTTAGTGAGGCCCATGTGCTCTTCCCAGCCCAGATCACATGGCCTACTCATAATTAAATCAAAGAATGAGAATCGTCCTGTCTTCCAACATGTCAATAAGCTTAGCCAGAGCATTAAAGAGGCAATGTGGACTTCCTATGTTTCTGTCCTAGAGTACAAGTCCAGTATTTCTCAGTCACTGTGTACAGTCAAGGAGCTCCTGTTATGGACATTTCTAAAGTTTAATGCCTAAGACAAAGGCAGAATGTGTATAGGTCACAGAGATTCTAGAAGAGCAACGTGAGGCCACTTGGTTCTTCAATCTTGTTCTGACCTTCAATAAAACATTGGCTGATCTTCTAAATTACACCTGTCTAACTCCACCATATCCAGGGCCCAGTGATTCCCTGTACTATTCAGAAATATATTGCTCCAGAGTCATAGGGAAGTACAGCACAGAATCAGGGCCTTTGGCCCATCTAGTCCATACCAAAACTATTTAAGCTGCATACTCCCATTGACCTGCACTGGGACCATAACCCTCCATATCCCTACTATCCATGTACCTATCCAAACTTCTCTCAAATACTGAAATCAATTTACATGCACCACTTGTGCTGGCAGCTCATTCCACCCTCTCATTACCCTCCGACTGAAGAAATTCCCTCTCATATTCCCCTTAAACATCTCACTTTTCACCCTTAACCCATGCCTCTGGTCATAGTCCTACCCAACCTCAGTGAAAACAAATCTGCTTGCATCTACCCTATCTGTACGCCTCATAATTTTATACAAATCAATCAAATCTCCCCTCAATCTTCTATGTTTCAAGGAATACAGTCCTAACCTATGCAACACTCACAAAATGCTGGAGGAACTCAGCAGGCCAGGCAGCATCTGTGGAAAAGAGTATAGCCTATGTTTTGGGCTGAAACCCTTCAACAGGACTGGAGAAAAAATAAGAGGAGAAGAGTTAAAAGGTTGGGGCGAGGGTAAGAGGGAGAAGGAGAAACACAAAGTGATTGGTGAAACTGGGAAAGGGGGAGGAGTGAAGTAAAGAGCTGTGAAGTTAATTGGTGAAAGAGATAAAGGGCTGGAGAAGGGGGGAATTTGATAGGAGAGGACAGAAGGCCGTGGAAGAAAGAAAAGGGGGTAGAAGCACCAGAGATGGGCAGGCAAGAAGATGAGGTGAGAGAGGGAAAAGGGGATGGGGAATGGTGAGGGGGTGGGGTATTAGCTGAAGTTGGAGAAACCTATGTTCATGCCATCAAGTTGAAGGCTACCAAGATGGAATATAAGGTGTTGTTCCTCCAACCTGAGTGTGGCTTCATCACTGAGAATGGGAAGTAGAATTAAAATGAGTGGCCACTGGGAGATCCTGCTTTTTCTGGCTTCTTACTTCAGCCCTCCCTGTCCCAGTTTCACCTATTTCCTTGTGCTTTTCCATCCTCTCCCCCCACCTATAAACTCCACTCCTCATCTTTGTTTCTGCAGTCCTGCCGAATGGTTTTGGCCTGAAATGTCGACTGTACTCTTTTCCATAGATGCTGCCTGGCCTGCTGAGTTATTCCAGCATTTTCTGTGTGTTGCTCGGATTTCCAGCATCCGCAGAGTTTCTCTTGTTTGTGATCAGCCCTAACCTATTCAATCTTTCCTTGTAACTCAAGTCCTGTAGATCTGGCACCATCCTTGTAAAGTTCCTCTGAACTCTTTCATCCTTAGTTACATCTCTAACTTAATTATACTTCATAGCAGAGCACCGACAACCCTCTGGGACAAGAGAATCAAATATTCATAGCACTTTAAGTAAGGAGTTTCTTTCTTTTCTTTATCAATCTTTTTATTAGTTAAATAAAATAGTACATATATATATAAAAGCAAGAGGAGAATTATCTCAAATACCTATATCAATAACAATTCATATAAATGGTAAAATAAACATTATCAAGATAATACATATTATTAATCTAATGGTATACAATAAGAATTAATAATTCTCCTCTTATCCATAAAAAGAAGAAAAAAAGATAAAGAAGCTTTTATAATTATAATATACACAAAAAAAACCAAAACAAAAAAGAGAGAAAAAAAAGAACTGGGCAGCTCAAACTGAGAGTAAAAGCAAGAAAAAAGAAAAACTTCCTGATCAAATCCAACATTTCGAGGAGGTAACTGGAAGAGCCATAAGTCAAAGCATATGAAAATAGTGAATAAAAGTTCACCAAGTTTCCTCAAATTTAAAGGATGTATCAAATGTCCAACTTATTTTCTCTAAACTTAAACAGGACATAATGGAAGTAAGCCAATAAATAGCAGTAGGTGGATTAGAATCCATCCTAGCCAATGAAGTTGTGAGGAGTTTCTAACCGTGGTTCTAGATGCATGCTCCGTATCCTGAGACTAAGTTTTAGACAGGACTGTGAATCTGCTATCTTCTGTGAGTAGATTCTCCCTGGTTCGAAATACCTAATACTAGGGCCATGCATTTAAGCTGAGGTGGGGTAGGTTCAAAGGAGGTCTGTGGGACATTTTTTTGAAAACAGAGTTGATGGTTGGGGTGCTTGGGATGCATTGCCAAGGGTGGTGGTGGAGGAGGCAGAACTTTAGGAAGTTCTTAGTTAGGTACATGAACGTGCAGAGAATGGAGGGATCACGTATACTCTGTGTTTTACAGCCAGAGTCAGAACTCTCAGAAAAGGCCATGCAATTGAAGAGACTACTAGACAGGTATATGGAGGAATTTAAGGTGGGGGGGGTTTATATGGGAGGCAGGGTTTAAGGGTTGGCACAACATTGTGGGCCAAAGGGCCTGTACTGTGCTGTATTGTTCTATGTTCTATATGGACACTGTGTAGGCAGAAGGGATTGGCTTAGTTAGGGATTGAACTACCAATTTAACTGGTTTTGCCTTTTCCTGTGCTGTACTGTCCTATATTCTATGTTCAGTGCAGGAGTTAATGAAGGGGAATAGGCCGGCAGCCACTGACTATCACAGAGGGGCTCAGTATGTGGGAATTCAGGGAATGTGGATCTTAGAAACAGGGTCAGGCCAGTCTGCTACTGAGCGATTCTGTGATGAGACTGTGGCTGTTCTTAACAATAACTCCATTTACTAGCCTTGTGTTTTTCTGCTACCTTGCTCAGTGAAATCCATCCTGTCACATGCAAGGGGTAACTCTACAAAATATATCGAAAATGTAATAGTCAGCAGCTCGGGGGAGAGACACAGAGTCAGTCATGAGATACTGATGGTGAGTGTCTGATATATATTGGCCAACAGTTGGGGAGATCTTCATTGTCCCTCTTCATATTTTGCAGCATTATTTACATTCATGAGAGGGCTGACAGGACCTCGGTTTAACATTTGCTCTAAAAGACACTTCAGTTATGTGGCACTCCCACCCCATTGCATTGGTGTGCAAACCGACACTCTGCCTGTGGCCTCAATGAAGAGGCAGGCACGTATTCAATAATGGAAGACTGATACCTGACCTAGATATCTAAGAGGAAGAGACAAGAGGTTTGACAAAGAGGTAATGCTACAAGGAAAGACTTGTGAGAACTGCTGAAAATTAAACTGCTTCTGTAGAGCCACAGAGGGGTACTCTATAGAAAAAGGATATTCAGCCCATCGAGTCTGCACTGACTATCAACTGCCCATTATTTAATTCTTCCCTCCCCACTTTCCCATCAAATATCCCTTCCCACCCCCACCAAATTCTACCGCTCAGCTACACACTAGGGGGTAGTTTACAGCAGCTAATTAATACACCAACCCTGCATCTTTTAGGATGTGGGAGGAAGCTGAAGTATGAGGGGAAACCCACAGGGAGGACATGCAAACTCCACACTGCCAGCACCGGAGTACAGGATTGAACCTGAGCTGCCGGGGCTGAAAGGCAGTAGCTCTCTTGGCAGCACAACACCAACCAGCACGTTTACTTAAAGGCTTTGAGCACGGGGAAATCTTTGAGGCACGAAGAAGATAGATGGGAGTGTGTGAATGCTCTTCCCAGATTCACGAGGGTTTTGGTCACCTAGTTGTGGAAGGTTCAGAAGAAACGTGGATGCTTTTCAGAAGGATAAAGAGGGCAATCAGAATGTTCCTGCTCCACTGAGAAGTAATGGCTTTAGTGAGAAATAAATAGAATGGATAAAGGGAAATTGTTAAAGACGTTCACCTCAGATAAAAACAAGACCATGATGTGGTTGGTCACGAAGGTCACATCACTGAGTTAGTGTATTTGTGCCTTTCGGAGCTCTCATGTGCCTGTCATTTCAATTGGTTCTGCCACACAGAGCCAGCAAAGTACACTCAAAGACTTAATTTGAAGCTTTCATCAAGCTGTTAAATAGGGCTGAATTCAACAAGTCACCTTCTCAACGACAGTACTGAAATGGTGCTCTTTGACCTTTGGATCACTTTGAGAGCTAATAGATTCAGTAGGTAATATCTTCTATTATGCTTTTATGTTGTGCCCTGACGCACAGTTGCGCAGCTGGTGGAGCCGCCGCCTGACAGATCCAATGACTCGGGTTCAATCCTGGCCTCTGGTGCAGTCCGTGTGGGGTTCTGCACAGTCGCTCTGCGACTGCATGGGTTCTCCTGGGTGCTCCCGTTTCTTCTCGTGTCCCTAAGGCAGGCTGATCAGTAAGTTATTGGCCACTGGTGTGCAGGTAAGTCGAAGAATCTAGGGTGAGTTGAGGATGTGCAGAAAGTAAAGATCAGAATGAATGTAAGCTAGCCATAAATGAATGGCCAACAGCTGGTTTTGAGATGATGGGCCTGCTTCTATACCGTACTGAATGATGTAATTCAGGAAAGATTTTTTATGTGTGTTGATTCATTGTGCAGGCGCCAGTGATTACTGCAAGTGATGAATAGGAAGTGTGATCCAGACAGTAAGCCCACCATATGTTGCTTTCGCTCTTGTGGAAAGGACAGGTTCATGCGACCCTGAATTTGCCAGACCCCTAGGGTATCTCTATGTGTCAGTCACAGGAAATGGTGTTGTAGTGGTTAAGTTATTGAATGAGTATTCCATCTGTCCTGATTTACAAGAAGCCTGAAAATCCCCACCCAATGTTTTATGAACAGTTATTTCCCCTCTGCTATCAGATTTCTGAATGGTCCATGAACACTACCTCAGTATTCCTCACTTACAGCAACTTTTTTTTTGTCTTGTACTGTACTGCTGCCACAAAACAACAAATTTCACAACGTAATGTCAGTCAGATTCCAATTTGGCCCTGATTCTGATTTGAACACAAAAAGGGCGTAAAATGGGAGAAGACACAGGAGGACGTATCTGTCAGGACAGGCTTGAAGGGTCATTTTATGTGATCATAACTGATGCGTCCCAGACTTTATCAATACTAATTCCCCATCACCCTGATCTCTCAGATCTTATGGGGGAAAAAACTCTTTTCAAAACACCTCCATCAATCTTGTATAGAATTTCAGGGTAAATCTAATGACATGAATTTAAATGTCATCATGGACACCGGGCCACTTATATGGAATTAATTAAGCAATAAGTAGTTAAAATAAAGCTGGTGTCAGTAATGGTGACCATGAAAGTACACAACACTTGTTTGTTTATCAAGTATTATTTTCTCTCTTACTTGACCTGGCCTTATGCATGTCTAGTTAATTGCTAATTGATACTGTCAAACAAGATAAGTTGCTCATTCTGCTGGAGTAACTCTACAGGTATAGCAGCATTCAGAGGAAGTAGAGGCACTGTTTATATTTTGAGTTGAAACACTGACAATTCCTTCTCCCTGGACAGATTACTCGTTGCTCCAGATTCCAGCATCTGCAATTGGTTGGATCTGATCCAACAAACAGAACAAGTGATTGTCTTGGATGTTTTTACTTGGATCATTTGACATTGGTAAAGTAGAATCCTGCAAGTCAAGTTTACTGGTACATTGGAAACACCAATGGCGGGGGAGCTGCATTGCCTGGGTTGTGGTGAGGACTAGGCCTTGGTCACGGGGTCACCTCGGATGCAGCAGCCTGTTACGGTTGCCCAAAATTCAAAGCAAATTTGTTATCAAAGTACATATATGTCACCATATGAAATCCTGAGATTCATTTTCTTATAGGCACACTCAATAATTCCATAATAGAATAATAACCATAATATTATCAATGAAAGACAATTCTAACCGGGTTTTCAACCAGTGTTCAAAAGTCAACAAACTGTGCAAATACAAAAAGAAAGAAATAATAATAATAAATAAGCAATAAATATTGAGAACATGAGATGAAGATTCCTTAAAAGTGAGTCTATAGGTTGTGGGACCATTTCAGTGATGGGACAAGTGAAGTTACTCCCTTTGGTTCAAGAACCTGATGGTGTGGATCCTGAGGCTCCTGTACCACCTTGCTGATGGCAGCAGCGGGAAGAGAGAACGACCTGGGTCATGGGTATCCCTGATGATGGTTGCTGCTTTCCTACAACAATGCTCCAAGTAGATGCGCCCAGTGGTGGTAAGGGCTTTACCCGTGATGGACAGAGTCATTTCCACTACTTATGACTTATAAAGGAATTGGTGTTTCCATACCAGGCTGTGATGTAGCCAATCAGTATTCTCTAAACCACTCTTCTATAGATGCTTTCTTAGTAATTGCACTTGCATGCTGGGCACGGGACAGGTTCTCTGAAATGATAATACCAAAGAATTCAAAATTGCTGACCCTCTCCACCTCTGATCCTCCAGTGAGGACTGGCTCATGGACCTCTGGTTTCCCTCTCATTAAGTCAATAGTCAGCTCCTTGGTCTTGCTGTTATAGAGTGAGAGGTTGTTATTGTGGCAACACTCAGCCTGATTTTCAGTCTCCTTCCTATATGTTGATTCGTCACCACATCTGTTTCGGCTTATGACAGTGATGTCATCAGTAAGCTTGAATATGGCATTGGTGCTGTGCTTAGCCACACAGTCAAAGGTGTAAAGCTAGCAGAACAGGGAGCAAATGGAGATTGTGGAGGAGATGGTGTTGCCAATCTGAACTGCCTGAGGTCTGCAAGTGAGGAAATCAAGGATCCAATTGCACAAACAGCTATTGAGGCCAAGGTCTTGAAGCTTATTGATCATTTTTGAGAGGACGATAGTATTGGATACTGAGCTGTAGTCCATAACTAGCATCCTGATGTATGCTTCTTTGCTGTCCAGATGTTCCAGGGTTGAGTGAAGAGCCAATGAGATGGTATCTACTGTAGATTTACTGCTCCAGTAGGCAAATTGGAGCAGATCAGGCAGGAGTTGATGTGTTTTATCACCAACCTTTCAAAGCACTTCATCACAGTGAACGTAAGTGTTACTGGATGATCATCATTGAGGCTGGTTACCATTCTTCTTAGGCACTGGTATAATTAAAGCCTGCTTGAAGCAGGTGGTACCTCAGACTGCTGAAGCAAGAGCAGGGGCCTCTGCTGGGCACATTAAATCCATGCTAACTTGGGGACTGGCCCCTCCTATTAGTGCTGCCCTCCAGTGTTTTCTCAATGGAAGAACAAGCTAGACCAGGACAATCTACAGTCATGCCACTTGGACTTGAGCTATCTCATATTTTCTGAAATTGCAACCATACGTGCTAAGTGCTGTGTGCTGCTGGTAATGTGTTTAGCACCTTGGCCAAGTATGAACGCTGTTTCGTTTGGCTATACTCATGTATGATTGATTGATAATTAAACTTTTACTCTTGAGTCTCCAGTATCAGAATCAAACCACCTGAACAGCTTGGCATCCAACTGGGCCCTGGAACCCTGGCCACAGAACATGAGAAAAGTCCTGTCTTGCAGTGAACCTTGTAAAACCATTCTCATACATATCTGTGGGCTATAGTTTACATTAGGAAGATGCTCCATAGTTTAAAAAAAAAAGCCTTATCTAGTCATATTCCAGGAATGAAGCCTCTCCACCAATATTCTACATCAATCTCTGGATAAATTCTGTGCCATTGACTGAATGGCTCCATTACGTAGAGGCAGAAGGTGTGAAAATGAGAGCAGAGAGCATCGGATAATCATAAGCTTTAATCCAGATTTTTGGTTACCTCATGACATGCAGTCACTTCGGCAAACAAGGCACTTGATTGACACCTACCATCCTCCATCCTCTGATGAATGCACGCATGAATGCCATTTGGAAGAAGCAGTGATGACAGCAAAGGCACATTCTCCATGTGGGAGGTTCCAATGTCCACCAGCAAAATCGATTATCAGTGGCCTTGATGAACCTACAAAAGTGTAGTTCCTGAACTGGGTCTCCCAGGGATGGGTCACTCATATAGTTTTGTCATATAATTATTAAATATAATGGCCTCCAAAGCAATACACCATATGATGAAGCAGCTGGAATAGATCCAGACAAAGATGGTAACCCCAATTCCACATGATTTGAAGAAACTGATGAACTTTGGGCACAGCAAAGGATATAGGATCAGTTTTGTGCTCCAGAACTATCTATACCTTCGGTATATTACAACAAGCTCAACAATTTGGAAAGTTTCCCAAGTATGTACTGGCCCCAAGACTGACGAATCAAATACAATCATTAGGATGTTGATGGAAGGTGTCTTTGGCAGTGCTGTTATGTGCTACCATAACCACTTACCAATGACCAGTTTGGATTTCATCAGGACCATAGTCTTGATCCAAACGTGACTAAAAAGCTGAATTCCTGGGAAAATTTGCAGTAAGCTCACGTAATATGATTTCTCTTCTTGTCCTATAACTTTGAAGAAGCTCACTCTGATCATTGGAGAAGATCATGTTGGCTCTCAGACCATTCCCAGCAGTCCTACTCTCCAACTTATTTCCCCACATCCTATTCACTCTCATATCACCCACTCCCACCAATTCTCCTGCTACTCACCTACACAAGGGGTTATTTACAGTGGTCAGTTAATCAACTGACCACCCATGTCTTTGGGATATGGAGGAAACTGGATTACCCTCGGAAAATCTACATGATTATAGGGAGAATTTGCAACTTTCACACGCTTAGCTCTCTTGTTTAAAGTTGAGTGATTTAAATATTTTAGATGCTGGTGTGGATGGATATTAGACTGAAATCTAATCTAAAGATCCACATATATTACTGGATACCTGGAAGTGAGTTTAAAAACTGGGCCTAATTCGGGTGCTCAATTATTGTACTGAAAAATGGTTACTTAGGAGTTATAATCCAGGAGGGGGAATTTATAGAAAGTCTACAAGATGGCATTTTAGAGCAGCTCATGGCTGAGCCCACTAGGGGATCAGCTATTCTGGATTGTGTTGTGTGATGAATCGGAATTGATTAGACAGCTTAAGGTAAAAGAACCCTTAAGGGAAATTCATCATAATATGATCAAATTCACCCAGAAATTTGAGAAAGAGAAGCTAAAGCCAGATGCATCAGTATTATAGTGGAGTAAAGGGAATTACAGACACATGAGAGAGGAGTTGGCCAGAATTGATTGGAAAAGAACACTGGCAGGATGACATTAGAGCAGTGATGGCTGGAATTTCTGGAAGCAATTTGGAAGGCACAGGATATATACATCCCAAAGAATAAGAAGTATTCTAAAGGAAAGATGACACAACCGTGGCTAACAGGAAAAGTGAAAGCCAAGCTAAAAGCCAAAGAGAGGGCATATAATGCAGCAAAAATTAGTGGGAAGTCAGAGGATTGGGAAGTTTTTAAAAACCAATAGAAAGCAAATTTTAAAAAGTCATTAAGAAGGTAAAGATGGAATACGAAAGTGAGCTAATGAGTAATATTAAAGAGGATATCGAAAGATCCTTCACATAGATAAAGTGTAAAAGAGAAGCGAGAGTGGATATTGGACCACTGGAAAATGATGCTGGAGAGATAGTAATGGGGGACAAGGAAATGGTGGGTGAACTGAATAAGTATTTTACAGCAGTCTTCACTGTGGAAGACACTAGCAGTATGGTGGATGTCCCAGGTGTCAGGGGTCATGAAGAGCATAAAGTTACCATAACTAGAGAGAAGGTCCTTGGGAAAATGAAAGGAATGAAGGTAGGTAAGTCACCTGAACCAGATGGTGTACACCCACGGGGTTCTGAAAGAGGTGGCTGAAGAGATTGTGGAGGCATTAGTAATAATCTTTCAAGAATCACTAGATTCTGGAATGGTTCTGGAAGACTGAAAGTTTGCAAATGTCACTCCACTCTTCGAGAAGGGAGAGAGGCAGAAACCTCTAGGTCAATTAGTCTGACCTCAGTGGTTGGGAAGATGTTGGAGTCAATTATAATATTAAGGATGAGGTCTCAGGGTACTTGGAGGCACATGATAAAATAGGCCGCAATCAGTATTGTTTCCTCAGTCTAGCCTGACAAATCTGCTGGAAGTCTTTGAAGAAGTAACAAGCAGGATGGACAAAGGAGAATTGGTTGATGTTGTGTACTTGGATTTTCAGAAGGCCTTTGACAAGGTGTCACACATGTGGCTGCTTAATAAGCTACCAGCCCATGTTATTACAGGAGAGATTCTAGCATGGATAAAGCAATAGCTGATTGGCAGGAGGCAAAGAGTAGAAATAAAGGGAGCCTTTTCTAGTTGGTTGCTGGTGACTAGTGGTGTTCCATGAGGGTCTGTGTTGGGACCGATTCTTTTTAAGTTGTATGTTAATTTGAATGATAGAATTGATGGCTTTGATGCAAAGTTTACAGATGGTGTGAAGATGCTTGGAGGGGCAAGTAGTTTTGAGGAAGTAGAGAGGCTACAGAAGGATTTAGACAGATGAGGAGAATTGGCAAGGAAATGGTAGATGAAATATAGTGTCAGGAAGTGTAAGATCATGCACTTTGGTAGAAGAAATGAAAATGTTGACTATTTTCTAAACAGAGAGAAAATACAAACATCTGAGCTGCAAAGGGACTTGGGAGTCCTTGTGCAAGATTTCTTAAAGGTTAACTTGCAGGTTGAGTCTGTGGTGAGGAAGGCAAATATGATATTAGCTTTTATTTCAAGGGGACTAGAATATAAAAGCAAGGATATAAGGTTGAGACTCAATAAAGCACTGGTGAGGCCTCACTTGGAGTATGTGAGCAGTTTAGGCCCTTATCTTAGAAAGGACATTCTGAACCTGGAGAGGGTTCAAATGAGGTTCACAAAAATGATTCCAGGTTTGAATGTCTTGTCATAGGAAGAGTGTTTGATGGCTCTGGGCCTGTATTCACATGAATTCAGAAGAATAAGGCGTGGCCTCTTTGAATCCTGTGGAATGGTGAAAGGCCTTGATAGCATGGCTGTGAAGAGGATGTTTCCTATGATAGGAGAGTCTAAGACCAGAGAGTAAGCCTCAGACATCCTTTAAGAATGAAGATGAGCTGGAATTTCTTTAGCCAGAGACTGGTGAATATGTGGAATTCTTTGCCACAGGCAACTGTGGAGGCCAGGTTTTTATGTATATTTAAGGCAGAGGTTGATAGATTCTTGATTGGCCAGGGAAATGGCCTAAATCTGCTCCTATATCTTATGGTCCTATATAAAGAGTAGAATGTAATTGTCTACCTGAGCTTTTAATGTAAGATCCCAGTGGTAGTAAAGCTTCCAAAAACAAACACAAAGTCTGAAGTCTGATGATTAATTTCATCATCTATTCAATTTTCCTTCAGAAGTCTGTGCGTTTTAATTGAGCCGAGGCAGTTAGTATCTTGTGACTCTTGGCAAGTCAGTGGACTTTCTTTATCTAATTTACAAGTCATTTTCTCTTCTTAGTTGTTTACAGTGTCTTTGAACTCTTTTCAGTCATCTCTGTTAGATCTTATGTGACAGAGATCATGTTGTTTACTTGGAACTGCCACTGGCTTCTACTGAAAACTAACTCTTTATCACATCATCTAGCTCCAGATCTGCCGCCTTACCGTCACTCAAAGTTTCAGAATTCTCTTTGTCTTGAGGTGCATCTCATGCTGAGGTCCTTTACCTGTCCTCCTTTGTTCAATGGAGAAACATATGTCACTGTTAGAAAGTGGGTCGTTCATTTGGTGAACCAGTTCCTGAACTCAAATATTCAAAGGTTCATTTATTATCAAAGTATGAATGCAGTGTACAACTCTGAGATTCATCCTCTCCAGACAGCTGCGAAACAAAGAAAACCATGGCAGTCAGTCCACGGGAAACAGCAATGCCGCCCCCCCCCACCCCCACGCAAGATGAACAGTAACACTATCATCCCCCCCAAACCCTTCTCCTGCCCCAACAAGAACTTCGGCCCCCAAGCCCCTCTCCCTCCGCACAAAAAAATGAACGGAAATTGAACTTTTTCTTTATTGCATATGGAAAGGTTCCAGATTTGAAATGGACCAGTAAATCAAGGCCAGAGCTGCTGTTCAACTGAATGTAAATGATCCTGTGACACTCTTTGAAGAAGACTATTTCTCCCAATGTCTGCCAAATCAGCCCTGTGAAATATAACTGCTTCACTCCAGTGCTCTTTATATATTATAAAGAACAGAATGTTTGACCTTTATACATCAATGTCCAGTTATTTCATACACTAATACCACTTTGCCTGAAAGCCCACTGGTGCTTCTTTGCCAGCATCTCAGCATTTGACGTCAGTCAGGGTTGAACCCAGGCCTCTGGCACTGTAAAGAATGTTATTTCCTGCACGTCTTGTTTATGGAATCTTGTCACATGCACTTTGGCTACCGACATGACAACAGTAATTGGCAGATAGTTTGTTTATTGCCATATGTACTTGGATACAATGAAAAGCTTTCATTTGGATGCTAACCTGTCAGATCATCCCATACATAAATACATCCAGGTGCTACAAAAGAAAAAACAAAAGCAGAATGCAGAGTAATGTGTTTACTTGTTGTTCTGTTTCCAGTGGTAGACTTGGGAGTTTGGGAGATACTATTGAAGAAGACTTGGAGTGTTGTAACGAGGTGATTATGGGAATGGATGCTTGCGGGTTATCAATGGGGTTCCAATTATGTAGATATTCTTGGTTGATAACTATAATGAGAGATACTGGACTCCCAGGCAGATCAGGCAACGTCTGTGGAGAGAAAAACAGAATTAACTTTGTAGTTCTGAAGCTCTTTTGTTCTCCACAGATGCTGCCTCAATATCCCTAACATTTTTGTTTTTATTTCAGATTTCTTAAATCTATTGTGTTTTGCTGTCCTCTTTGTGACTGGTGATGCTTATTGAGTACGTTTAGAGCATAGAACAGCACTGGAACAAGCCATTCAGCCCACAATGTCTGGGCCAATCATGATATCAACTGAAACTAAATCCATCTGCCTGGATTTAGAAGAAATGCACGGTGAAACTTTACAGTGCCGGCGATCAGCGATTGGGGGTTGTTCCTACCACTGTCCTTAAGGAGTCTGTACATTCTCCCCATGACCATGTGGGTATCCCCTGGGTGCTCCAGTTTCCTCCCACAGTCCAGTGACACACAGATTAGGGTTAGTTAGTTGTGGGCAAGGAATATTGTCAACACTTGTGGCTGCTCCCAGTACATCCTTGGGCAATGCTGCTCATTGATGCAAACGGTGCATTGCACACTGTTTCGATCTACAAATAAAGCTAATCTTTAATCTGCAGATGGATTTTCCCCCTCTATTTCCTTCTTATAAAAGCCTCTAATTGTACATGCTTGCACCCCCTGCCTGACCACTCACTGTAAAAATAAACTTGCTGTACACAGGATGACATATCTCAGAACTGTATCGATACCCCGTACAGATAAACCATCCCCTATCACTGCTGTTACCCCACAGAGAATCATCCACCTCCAATCAATGACACGTGAACTCTTTTCTTTTTGAATTGAATGGAATTGACTTGATTTCTTACATCTTTCACATACACGAGGAGTAAAAATCTTTATGTTACTTCTCCGTCTAAATGTGCAATGTGCAATCATAGTAATTTATGATCATTTATAATAGTACAGTCATTGTAACATAGAAATACAATCAGATCAGTATGAATTAATCAGTCTGATGGCCTGGTGGAAAAAGCTGTCTCGTAGCCTGTTGGTCCTGGCTTTTTTGCTGCGGTACTATTTTCCGGATGGTAGCAGTTGTTATAGATTTTGGTTGGGATGACTAGGGTCCTCAATGATCCTTCAAGACAGGAACTGTCCAGAGAAATGGGAAGTATTTATCCCACTCCTGAAAGGGCCCTCAAAATGTTTTGAGGAGGAAAGAAATGAGTGAATTGCCACATTATGCTCAACCTCTGACTAGTCCTTTTGGCTGTGGTGTTTTTGGGACTGGAACCAATTGAATTTCAGAACCATGTGATCCTTCAAAATACTGACAGTCAGGGGAAGGACAATGATAATGTGATTGCATATCATGGGAAGGTGATTAGCTTTCCTCTCACTAAATTCACAGTCTCTGAGTTGTTCTTTAATAACCCCTAGATTACTTACAGCATGTCCAGATCTTGCAAATAACAATTTGATGGAAACAGCTTGGAAACCTAATTGTTTAACAGGAATCAACTGATTTCAATTTCCAATTTTCTAAAATGCTGACAATAATTACTGGAAATGTTCTATTCATTAGCATACGCCATGTATTACCAGAGGCATAAAGTGAGGAATTAGATTTACGATTAAATGGAGATGCGCAGTCCACAGTCTCCTAAGGCTCATTCCATAAGGAAAACCTCACACTTATCCTAGCACGAGAAAGGTTCCAGGCATGGTTGCCTGCTCATACATCAACTCCTAACTCTCTGAAAAGTTCCAGGTATGGTTATCTGCACATACATCCAGACCAAACTCTCAGAAAAGTTCCACACACAATTACAACAGACAAGGATTTATACTGAGCTCCCAAATGTAACACATAACCTTATCCCTGTTTGTTGCAGTCTATTCTACTCCTTTCACTATCCCCTTCCACTCACACACAAGATAAGCACTCAGTCTAACTGAGCTTAGTCTGAACTCTGTGGTTCATATCCTAAGCAATCCAAGCTGTATCACATAGCCCCTCTCAGCACATAAACTAACATGAATGTGAACTTAACAGACTATGGTTAGCAGTCGTGTAAGAGGCAGGTGATTGTGTAAGGATAATCGTAGTGCTCTGGGGTGTGTGATTGTGTACAGTATAACAGGAATGATCTTGAGGTGTATAACTGTACAATGATAACAGTAGTGATCTGGGATGTGTGATTGTGTACAGTGATGGTTCGGCATGGACTAGAAGGGCCGAGATGGCCTGTTTCCGTGCTGTAATTGTTATATGGTTATATGGACTATAGTGATTGGGGGTTGTGATTTGGGGAGGATGTGACTGTACAGGATTACTAGTGATCTGGGTGTGTGTGACTGTGTACAAGATAACAGTAGTGATTTGGGGGATGTGACTCTGTACAGGATTACTAGTAATTTTGGGGGAATGTGATGTTCAAGATTACTAGTGATATGGGTGTGTGTGTGACTGTGTACAAGATAACTAGTGATCTGGGGGGGTGACTGTGTACAAGATAACAGTAGTGATTTGGGATGTGTGTTTGTGTACAGTGACTATAGTGATCTGGGGGTATGTGATTATGTACAGGATAACAGTAGTGATCTGAGGTGTGTGACCATGTACAGGACAACACAATCTTTGCCCCAGATCACTACTATCACCCTGTATACAATAACTGCCCCAAATCACTATCACCCTGTACACAATCACCACCCAGATCACTACTGTCACCCTCTACACAAAAACTGCCCTAGGTCACTACTGTCACCCTCTACACAATCACCACCCAGATCACTACTGTCACCCTCTACACAATCACCACCCAGATCACTACTGTCACCCTGTACACAATAACTGCCCTAAGTCACTACCGTCACCCTCAACACAATCACCATCCAGGTCACTACTGTCACTCTCTACACAATCACCACCCAGATCACTACTGTCACCCTCTACACAATCACCACCCAGATCACTATTGTCACCCTCTACACAATCACCATCCAGGTCACTACCGTCACCCTCTACACAATCACCATCCAGATCACTACCGTCACGCTCTACACAATCACCATCCAGGTCACTATTGTCACCCTCTACACAATCACCATCCAGGTCACTACTGTCACCCCGTACCAAAATACCCACCCAAAATCACTTACTGTGTCTATGGAGATTTGAAGTAGTGAAGTGACCTGTGGTGAGTATATGCAAACACAATGACAACTGTTCTTCAGCTGCATGAATGTGGGAACTGATTGGAGTAAACTGTGATGAAGGATTGTATGACTGTGGTGTTGGTGCCAGGGTGCCTTTAGTGGTGTGGCTGTAGTAATCTAAAGTGGACAATTGTTGGTAATCTGAGCAGGATTGAGTGACTGTGGTGATCTGGGGTCAGCAATTTTGGTCTGTATACCTATAGTAGTTGGAAGTGAAGAAATGTAGGCAGTGTGACCTGAAGGGAACAATTATGGCCTTGTAGCTGTTGTGTCTTAGGGGTGTTACCGTGTGACTGCAGTGGTTCAAAGTCTGTGAGCAATGTGACTAATGATTTGCATTATCTGAATGTAAGGAGGGCAAATGCATGATCAAAGATGTAATTAATGATCCAAGGCTTTGCCTGTGGGCAGTGTGAAAGACTGTGAATAGTATGGCTGTAGCAGTTGGGGCTGGGAGGGGTGATTTTGTTCACCATTAGGATTTGGGGGAATCATTGGAATGCAGTTTGAAGGATTTTATGTAACCAGACCTTTTGGTTTCAGTACAAGCTGACAGAAAGGAGGAGCAATAATGTTTTGGAAAGATGTCCAGAATTTGTGGTCTTGATGGTGTGGCTGATGGGGCAAAGGAAACCAAAGATGTAGGTTTAACACCTTCCTGCACATCACAATAAAACATGTTCTAAGACCAGCCGAAGTCAACCCTGACCTCAGCTGCTGTCTGTGTGGAGTTTGCATGCCGCCTCTGGGACTTCAGGGGTTTCCTGTAGTTTCCTCTCACATCCCGACAAATATGTGGGCTGGTAGGTTCGTGTCTGCAGTAAAGTTATAGATGAGTGCTAGAATCTGGGATGAATCGATAGGAGTGTGGGAAGATTAAAATGGGTGAGGGTAATATTAGTGTAAAACTGGTGCACACAGACGCTGTGGGTTGAAAGGCCTGTTTCTGTACTGTCCCCTTCTCTGTCTCCATGGCGCCTTGGTGAATTTCAGCTCATATCTGCTTCAGCTTGCTGATCTTTAGACAAGCTGCCACTGCCACAGTCACCTCCATTTCTTTATTTTTATTGAAATGGAAATCAGGCAAATTCAACAAAGGACAGATAATTCTCAATACTGTACTGATTTTACGACTGCATGGAGAGAAGAAAGCCCATCCTCTATTTACTGAACACAAGAAAATCTGCAGAAGCTGGAAATCCAAAGCAACAGACACAAAATGCTGGAGGAACTCAGCAGGTCAGGCAGCATCTGTGGAAAAGAGTGAACAGTCGACATTATGGGCTGAGACACTTCTTCAGGACTGGGAGGGAAGGGGGGAGATGCCTGAATTAAAAGGTGAGGGGAGGGCAAAGGGGTTAGCTGGAAGGTGAAGGGTGAAGCCAGGTGGGTGGGAAGGATTAAGAGCGGAGAAAAAAGAATCCACTGAAAGCGGTTCTATAGCCGGATTTTCATTTGCACAACCCGGTTGCGTGACATTTTAATTCCCCTCCCCATTCCCACCCCAATCTGTCTATCTTTGACCTCCTCTGCTGCAAGAATGAGACAAACTGCACATGAGAGCAACAGCATCTCATATTCTGCCTGGGTAGTCTACAACATGACAGCTTGAAAACTGAATTCTCTATTTTAAGATAACCTGCTCCCCCCTCTGTCCATTTCTTATTCTTCCTTATCTATTAAGTTTCCCTTCCAAAAACCCTTCTTTCCAATAACCCCTCCACTTTCTCCTAACACCCAGTTTCTTTCCCACCTTTCTCTCTTCCTCCTCTACCTAAACTTCCATTCCATCACCCACACACTGGTCCCCTCCCCCCATTTTTCCCACCTGCCCCCCCCCCCCCATCTCCCTTATTTGGTTCCATGTTCCACCATCCATTCCTAGCAGATTCCATAATCTGCAGGCCTTTATTGGTTCCACCTGTCACTATCTCCACCCCACCTCCTTCACTTGACTCCATCTGCCTGTCTCAGCTCCATCACATGCCACCTCTTGCCCATCTACCTCCCCTCTTTATATTGACTACCTCCCCTCTATCTTTCAATGCAGATGAAGTGCTTGGACCAGAAACATCAACTGTTCATCCCCCCCACCCCCCCACCACACACACACACACACACACACACACACACACACACACTCTCTCTCTCTCTCTCTCTCTCTCTCTCTCTCTCTCTCTCTCTCTCTCTCTCTCTCTCTCTCTCTCTCTCTCCTCTCCTCTCTTCCCCCCCCCCCCCCCACTGAATTCCTCCCGCAGTCGTTTTCTTTTTTGTTACTATTTCCGGTTCTACCCCTGTGCTTGAGATTGAATGGCTTCTCGAAAGGAAACAGCAGGATAAGGGAGGAAGGCAAATGAAAGTGGTATCCTTTTATCTGAACACAACAGGGACTTCAACAACCAAGCTGATTAAATTTAAAAAAAATCTTGTTTCTTAAATCACTTGCAGAAGTAGTGAAGAATCCTGTTGACATAGTTTGTTGAGCACTTGCTCCATCATGGTTACTTGGCCACCTGGGAGGTGAGAATGAACCTACAAACAGTGCAAAAAAAACCAAATTGATTCAGCCAAATTTACTTTATACTTGATCCACTTTGGAATTCTTGGAGTTTGTGTCAGACTTGCTTGCATTACACCTTCCATGCCTGCACACGTGGAACATGCCTGAGTCTCCCATTCTCTGCCTTTTGCAGAATTTGAACCTTTATTCCAAGAAGGAGGAAGGGTCTGGATTAATAGATCTGCAATGTACTGGGAAATGGACAAACGCGACCAGTTTAGTGTTGGTCCTTTGTGAGGTTAATTCATCATGCTGTCAATTATTCAGAAGGAGCCTCAACAAAAGACTCTTTCTCTCACCCCAATTCCACCTCCCCCGCCCCCACCGCTGCCCCGCTTCCCCTCTCAGTCTCTCCCTGTCAAGGATTTATGTGTATACATGCAGAGAGTGCGCAATAGGCAGCCACAAAACATTCCATTATTACAAGCACTGATTGCATTATTACCGGGGTCCGCATTAATCATCCTTGAATGCACTGTTAAAGTGTAGCCTCAGCAGGAAAGGAACACGCGGTCGAGAAGAGGAATTTGTGCATCCGATATAAGAAAATCCGTCACCTGGACTGAATTCTGGGTGAGGGATAGAGTCCAGTGACGGTACTTCAAACAGTTGACTGAGAAGTTCAACTCGCCCACCCCTCCCCATCTCACCAGCACCAACTCGCCCACCCGATCTTGGCAGCCGGGCTGAGTAAAATGTGAGGTGTTGTTCTTTGAGTCTCTAAGAGGCAGTGGCAGTGTGATAAGAAAATGGCCCTGGCGCAGTGCCATGTTGGCATGCTGAAGAAGGCTTTCAGGAATCTCAATGGGTGTTGGTGATTTGGGAAGGTTTGTGAAGGTTGTAGAGCCAATCTCTGGCAATGCATTCTACTTTGCGTTGTTAATTAAAGGCCTATGTAGTGAGTTGTAAAAATCCTCCAGCACTTTGAATAGTGTTATTCAGGCCAGGTTTCTGTCTTGGTCACGTGGGGTGATGAGTAAGAAACTATTCCATGGGAAAACTGGCGGGAGACCCCTTGGAGAGATGACATTGAGCCAATATATGTTGAAGTGGCATTCACTCAGGCATCTTACCAATATAATGAGGATGTTTGATGAAGAGGACAAGTAGTGACCCTCTTTGAATAAGGGAAGCTGGAGACATAAAGGTGAGGTCCCAAGCTGAGCTTTGAAACTTTTCTCAGACAGTTTTTAAAATGGCCCATTTATAGATGGAGTGTTGCTTGCTGCTTAAGGGAAAGAAAGAGTGACTCGTATTCTCGTCCATGTGAAGAAATAATCACAGAAGCATGGACGTCAGTACAGCTCTGATTTCTCAAGAAACGCTTTATAGCCATTTGTATTATTTTATGTTTCCAGTACAGGCTACAGTAGCGAATTTGTTTATATCAAGGTACCACAGACTGCAGAGTGCTTTTGATAAATAATCTGTTTCATTGACTGGCGGAGAAACTACTAGCCAAGGCATCGAGGATAATCCAGGGAAATGGGGCTGTAAATGCTGAAACCAGGAGTAACGAACAACCCATTGGGTTGAGCAGCACCCGTGGGGGAAAAGGAATTGTCAACATTTCAGCTCAAAACTCTACACAGCCATAATGTTGACATCAGGGCTATGTAGAGTTTCGACCTGCAGCGTTAACAATTCCTTTCCTCCCACATATGGTGCTCCACTGCGGAGTTCCTCCAGCGGACTGCTCGTTACATTCAGGACACTCATTGTGCAAATGAAACCTTTGCTTCACATCCAAATGGTGAAGTAGAGGATGCATTTGTTTGCACAGTGGTTAGAGCTGCCACCTTACACTCGAGTGATCTAAGTTCAGTCCTGACCTCAGGTGCTCTTTGCGTAAAGTTTATACGTTCTCCTTGTGAGTGCACTGGCTTCCACACTAATTACCTTTTAGCCGAGGTCAATGGTTTTGAGCAGCCAACGGACGTGTGAGGGTGAAAACATGCTGGCTGAAGTGAGAAGGTGACACCAGCAAACAACGCGACCAAGAGCGACATCCTCCGGACGGTTCTAGAAACTACTTCTTTCACCTCTTTTAGGTCTCTTTCTTTCAAATGTGGTCCTGCTATGCAAACACGAGAAAATCTGCAGATACTGGAACTCCAAAACAACAGACACAAGATGCTGGAGGAACTCAGTAGGTCAGGCAGCAGCTATGGAAAGGAGTGAACAGTCGACATTTTGGACTGAGATCTTTCAATCTTGGCCTGAAACATCAGCTGTTTAATCTTCTCCATAGATGCTGCCTGGCCTGCTGAGTTCCTCCAGCATTTTGTGCATGTTGCTTTGGCTCTGCTATTGTTGGGGTCCATGATCTACATCTTGGTGGTGGTCTATTGAGCGATCTGGTCTTTTGCTGTCTACTAGGGTGTCTCCAAGCCAAGAGTGTGGCCTCAAGGCCAAGAAACCTGGAGACGGGGCGTGAGCCCATGATCGACTCCATTTCTCACTGACCTCGCCAATTAATGCACCAAGGATGGTTGAAATCATCGAGGTGAGTGCAGAAGGAGAGCATGTGTTCAGTGCTGTGTACCAGCCTCTTGCTCACTGCTGCCAGAGGAAGGTCCCTACATTTGAATGGTCTATCTACTTCAATGCTGTCGGAGGTTGGTGCTGGAGTCCTGGGTCCTGGGCAAGGTTAAGTTGATGCTGTTTGTGTGTTCGACGTTATGATGTGCTACTGGTTTCTAGTCACTCCTTTTCTTTATTGTTGCTATTTTGAATCAGGGTGGCCTGCAGCTAATGAACACGGAGCTGAACTGAATATGCCTGGATTCTTTTGATTTTGTGCTTTGCGCTCATAGAGGGAAGGGGGAATGGGATTGTTGGGAAAGCTCTTCATTCTCCCAGTGGTCTGAATGGCTCCTTCTGTGTTATAATGAGTAAGTTCAAAGTAAATTTATTAGCAAAGTACATGTATGTCACCATATACAAACCTTAGATTAATTGTCTTGCGGGCAGACTCAATGAATCCAAGGTAGAGGAAATGAAAGAATGCACCAACTGGGCGTTCAACCAGTATGCAGAAGAGAATTTTCACTGTATTTTGTACTTGAACCCACAATCATTAGATAATTTAGCAAAGGAGGGCAGTTATGTTACTCCTCTCGCTGCCTTGTGATGCACTGGGTGGCAACATTGCCGTTTCTTTAGCATTTCATCTGTTTTTTTATTTACGAGGCTGAGTTGCTAGCTTGACGCTCAACCCAGCACAGATGGAAAGCCTACAAGGAGCTACACACACAAAATGCTGGTGGAACACAGCAGGCTAGGCAGCATCGATAGGGAGAAGTGATGTTGACGTGTCAGGACAAAGGGTCTCGGCCCGAAATGTCGACATCGCTTCTCCCTATAGATGCTGCCTAGCCTGCTGTGTTCTACCAGCATTTTGTGTGTGATGTTGTTTGAATTTCCAGCATCTGCAGATTCCTCGTGTTTGCTCTACAAGGAGCTGGCCGGATTTCAACCCAGGACCACTTGCCCTGAAGTCCAGTGCTGATGCCACTACACAACCGGCCAGCTTAAGAGGGCAGTAAGGCACTTGGAATTAGGTGAACTTTGGAAGTCAGTCTTGAGAAATATCAAAGCATTCTGCAGAGAGGAAAGGAGAGGAATGTACATAACATCTTAAGTTCTTCTGCTCAAGCTTTTATCCAAGGGACTGTTAAACCGCAGAGAGTAATGGACTCAACCCAATACAGGCACAGCCCTCCCTACCATCGGTAGTGTGTACATGAGGAGCTGCCTCAAAAAGCCAGAATTTATCATCAAAGATCCCCACCATCCTGACTAGGCCATTTTCTGCCATTGCCTTTGGGCAGGGGGTACAGAAGTTCCATACCACCAGGTTCAAGAATAGCTGTTGCCCTTAAACCATTCACTGCTTGAACTAACCTGCACACCCCTAATCACTACACCAGTGTAGCAACATTGACCATTTTTGATCTAATTGTGTTCTTTCTTGTAAAAACTGTATATAATTTCTGTTTTTCCATGAGAATGTTGTGAATCTGATGCTCCGTGCCTGTGATGCTGCAGCAACTCAGCTTTTCCTTTGCACCTGCGCATCTGACAGTAAACTTGACTTTGACTTTGATTTTGTACAGAGGTGATAGGATCCATCATTCGGTTCCCAGACCCCTTTCTGCCAGACTTGGACATAAGCCCTACTTCTGGAATGGAGCGAGCGTTGCACTAACCTATGACGTCACTGCCAGTCTTCTGTCTGACAGTGCACTGAGTGTCTGTTGGCCAAGTTGCATAAACCATTTTCAGTCTTCCATGCACTGCACTGAGTACTGCCAAAGCCCTGTGGGTGAAAGGATTTGGCACTGCCCCAAAGTCTCACGCAGTTGTGCAAACTTTCTTTCAGCGGCAGGCTTTGGAAGTCATCCCACTGAGGGATCTGCGGCAACAGGGCAGACTGACCTTCATGCACCAAGCCAGTTGGAAGCTCACCTACCAGAAGGGATTGCTGTTGATGGTAAGTGACAGCAGGATCAGTGAGACGTTGCACGAGGTGGCAGGAGTTGACGGACAAGCTTTGACCAGAAAGCAATGCATGATGAAATGTCATTGGGAGATCAACCAGAGTCATTTCATTTCACAAGCAGTGGAGCATAAATACATTCAATGCACTGTCAAAGGTGAAATGATGAAAGTCTCATTCAGCTTGCTAATAACTTTCCATGGAAGTGGACAGACAGCAAGGTTATTGAATGTGGCACACTTCAGGTTTGGGACTGAATATGTCTTCCCTCTCCAGGCTTGCATTTCTCTCTTTGCCTAGGTCTACCTTTATGGCCGATTTTCTCCAGCTCTACATTGCTTTCTTTCTGTCTCACTCCATCACTCTCTCTCTGACTGTCCCGCTACCACTATCAATCACAGTACAACATCTCAATATTGTAGTATGTTTTTTTTTGTTGCTCTAATCCTGTTCTTTCTTGTAAAAAAAAAGAACATAGAAAACATACAGCACAATACAGGCCCTTTGGCCCACAAAGCTGTGCCAAACGTGTCCTTACCTTAGAACTACCTAGGCTTACCCATAGCCCTCTATTTTTCTAAGCTCCATGTACCCATCCAGGAACCTCTTAAAAGATCCAATCATTTCCACCTCCACCACCACCACTGGCAGCCCATTCCATGCACTCACCATTCTCTACGTAAAAATCTTACCCCTGACATCTCCTCTGTACCTACTTCCAAGCACCTTAAAACTATGCCCTCTCATGCTAGCCATTTCAGCCCTGGGGAAAAGCTTCTGACTATCCACAGGATCAATGCCTCTCATCATCTTATACACTCTGTCAGGTCACCTCTCATCCTCCTTCGCTCCAAGGAGAAAAGGCTGAGTTCACTCAACCTATTCTCATAAGGCATGCTCCCCAATCTAGGCAACATCCTTGTAAATCTCCTCTGCACCCTTTCTATGGTTTCCACATCCTTCCTGTAGTGAGGCGACCAGAACTGAGCACAGTATGAACAGTAAATGTGTATAATTTATGTGTAATTGATGTTATTCTTTTGAATGTTGTCTATATGATGCTGAGTGCCTGTGATGCTGCTGTCAGTTAGGTTTCCTCTGTACATTTGCACATCTGTACTTGTGCATGTGACAGTAAAATCAACTTTGACAGAGGATGTTCCATCCCTGTTTGCAATTCCTCTTCAGAGCCAGCACTCATTAACTCTGGAAGAATGTTATACTTTTACTGGATAAGGTTCTGTCTAATGGTTGGAAAGCAGATTGCTGGAAAATTATGCAACTGGACAATGGGAATGCATCTGCATCGATTTCTTTCTCCATTTCTCATCTTTGTAAATCCCGGTGATCACGGTGTTAACTGAACTGGCTGCAACCTGAAACAACTTTGCACAAGACCTAAGATTCTTAAAGCCTCATAAAAGAATCTTTCCCTGCAAAAGTACTTCAACATGACAAGGTACCACCAGTTATTGATCCAATGAGTACCATCACAACATTCTTCCTGCTGCTGCCATCAGAAAAAAGGTCCAGGAGCCTCAGGACTTATACTAACAGGTTCTGGAACAGTTATTACCCCTCAATCATCAAGCTCTTGAACCAGAGGGCATAATTTCTCTCAACTTCACTTGCTCCATCTCTGAACTGTTCCAATAGACTATGGACTCACTTTCAAGGACTTTTCATCTCACACGCTTGGTATTTATTGATGATTTGTTTTTTATATTTATTATATCTTTTTTTCTTTCTTTTTGTATTTTCACAGTTTATCGTCTTTTGCACACTGGTTGACCGTCTTGTCGGGGATGGTCCTTCATTGATTTGATTATGGTTTTTGGGTTTATTGAGTATGCCTACAAGACAAAAGGGTTGTACATAGTGACATATATGTACTTTGATAGTAAATTTACTTTGAATTTAGCGATGCTCCCATATACTTCCTTGAAACAATAGGTAGGTAACAATAAATGGATCAGTGAAATAGCACCATAAGGTGGTGCTGCTCAGCATGGGCCTATGAGCCATTGTGTGCATCACTGTAATAAAAAGCCTCTATACAATTGAGATGGGAGTAATGATGTCAACATTAAAATTGACAGTATTACCAGTGAACCTCTTTTCTAAATTAATTAACAGCTACCACTAATAGCATTCCAGTCGTTTGTAAACTATCTAACAATAGACTCCATTACAGGAGTGTGACCGATTCAGACAGCATTTATTTATGTTCAATTAGCAACAGTGAGACCTGTCCCCGTGCTCTTTATTAATAACTAACTCACATTACTAATCACGTGGAACACACCCTAGACTAATAAACAGATTTCATTAATTGCAGGGAAACCATCCACGCAGTATGTGTTGGTGAATTAATTCTAGTGTTAATAACAAGAACCCCCTCCACACCCCATGTCATGTTGTCCACCCACACAATCAATATCAATAAGATGATTCCATATCAATAATAATCCCTAAAAACTATTATTAAATAGATTTCATTACTGACAGGAAGGTCATCTACTAAATCGTTATTAATAATATTATATTGCTAACTCATCTCTTTGCTTATATGGCAAAATCTTTTCTGAGTGGATGTATTCTTGACTCTTTTTTTCATCCGCATTAATAGCCCATCAACAATAACATTTGAAGCCACAGTATTAGATTATAGAAGTAAACAGATCACTGCTCTCTTTATTGGTAAATTTGGTAAATGGACTTATTATTGTCACTTGTACTGAAATGCAATGGAAAACTTTCAGCGTTACCTCACATCGGCACATTGAATGTTGAATGAAGTGTCGCAGTAGTGCAGCAGACAATAAGGTGCAAGGCCATAATGAGGTTATCTCACCACTATCTGTTGCCATCCCCTGCACCCTCAACTAACAGAACTTATCTGTCTACTTGTCTAGCATCCAGTTCTGGAAAGTCCAAAGTTATCGTCTTTAGTCCCAGATGGAAAGAATTTCCTCCGGTCCATTCTACTTCCCCCAAACACTTGCTCTGCAGCTCATTCCACATTAATGCCACTGCTTATGTAAAGAAAAAAACTTACACCTTGACTTCTATTAAATGTTTCCCTTTACAGTGTCACTGCACACCCATTTGTACTGCACTCATTGCTTATGATGTTGAAGAAACTGGCATTTACTACACACAGTTGTGAAGCCACATCAGTGGGATGAGTTTAATAATTTGGAGTTTAGATTAGAACAGCAGTAACTTAATTGAAGCTGAAAATAGAATATGTTTGATGGGCTGAATGGCCTGAGGGTGAACTAAGGTCAAGATGCTTGGCTGTGGTTATCAACTTTTATGCATCACCATTGTATATCAGCTACAGGTCAGTTCCTTAAGGTGCTCTATTATTCTGCATAAGACTGCCTTTGTTGTCTTCACAGAGACGGAATCAGTGACATTGGAGAGTGACTCCATGCACCATCATGAAGATCTTCCATTTCCAATGCTAGACAACACTCTATCAGGTAATAATACTGAGAGATGTATACAAAATGAATTAACCAGTGGTTAATTTAACTAATGATTAATATGCAAAGGTAACAATTCTGTGAATATCAGAGGTGCTGTAGAGTTTTGCAGAGATTGGCCCTTCTCATCAGGAATTTCTGGCCAGTGATCACAGATACTATTTGGACACTATTAGTTATTGGGGACGTTCTGCTCCATTATGTAGTGCTGCATGTCTGTAATCCTCTCATTATCTGTATAATATACACAGATCAATAATCTGTGTTGTGTACAGAATGTACTGGGTCCACATTTTATTGCATTATACGGAATGAGCTGCCAGAGTAAATAGTTGAGGTAGGTACGATAATGATATTTGGACAGGTACATGGATCGGAAAGGCTTAGAGCGATATATGCAAAACTCTGGCAAATAGAACTAGTTTAGATGGACAAGATTGGGATGAAAGGCCTTTATTCCATGTGTATTACTCTGCAACTTCATTGCAGAGTAAAGGTTACCTGGCTCATCAAGTTAATGTTTGACTTTACCCCGGACACTGCTATATGTATATTATATATACTGTACAGCTGAGATCATGTCCTGTTCCCAGATTTTCTGTGTTCAATGAGCAACAGTGGCCTCTATCTAGTGTTTATTACTCTTACCCCTGTGTCTTCAAATCCTTTATCACTCTGAAACTCTGCTTCATCCTCTCGCTCTGCAATCATTCAACGTGTTTCTGTGGTGAGGTCACTTCTATCATCATCATGTACTGTAGTGTAATAATGAAAACAATGCTCTTGTTCTAATGAAAGGTTACTATCCTAGCAGAAACATTGCTTGGAACATTGTCTCTGTTTAAACACATGGCGTTTTACAGCCGGTTACAGGTATTGATTTTAAGTGACGATTCAATGGCCATCACCATCCCTGATGAAGATGCAGAGTTTGTCATTGCTACATCAGTTAAAATTGATACCTGTACCCAGCTGGAAACCCAAGGAGAGTTTATTTGTCATATATGCTGGGAAAGCACTAGATCCTCTTTGATTGTCTCTGTTTCTTTCCCTAGAGATGCTGCCGGATCTGTTGAGTATTTCTACTTTTATTTCAGTTTTCTAGGGTCTGCAGTTTTTTTTAAACATTTTGATTGCTGTTTAGCTTGCAGCCACTTCTTTTCCAGAACTGCCTAACTTTCTCCATACGGTGCTTCCGTATGCCTTGCTCGCCTTGATTGCCAACAAAAACTTCTGTTCCCCTTCTTTCTTGTCTTGTATATTTACAGATGACAACAAAGTTGGTAGTATAGTGGACGGTGAAGAAGGTTTCTAAGATTACAATGGATTATTACTCAACTCTGAGCGTGGTGGGGGTGGGGGAGGAATAGTGGATGGAATTTAATTCAGCCAAGTGCAAAAGTGATACATTTTGGAAAGTGAAACCAGGGCAGGGCATACGCAATGAACGACAGAGTCCTGGGGAGTGTCGTTGAACATAGGGACTTAGGGGTACAGCTATTAAGTTCACTGCAAGTGATGATGGTGAAGAAGACATATGGCATGATTACCTTCACTGAGTACGAGAACCGGGATGCCATGTAACAGTTGTACAAAATGTTGGTTAGACCTCACTTGGAGTAGACTCAGATTAAGATTTATTTATCATGTGTACATTGAAATAGTGAAATGTGTTAACAACTAACACACACAAGGGTGTGCTGGGGGCAGCCCACAAGTGTTGCCACACATTATGGCACTAACATAGCCTGCCTACGATACTCAGCAGAACAACACAGAACACAGTAAAAAGACACAACAAGCAACAATCAACAACAGCAAAACAAGCCCCTTTCCTCCTTCCCATACATTCACTGTGAGCATATTCATTTGTCTACCTTAAAAACCTCTTAAACATCGCTACCTTATCTGAGTTATGTTTCCTAAGAAGGTATCAAAGCGGCAGGGCCCAGATCCGAGAGTGGGGAATGACCCAAGGTTTGGCCGATTTAAGCAGATTGAAAAGGTCAGGGTGGTGAGGAACAAGCTGATGTTTGGCCCACTGCTCTGCGAGGTTTACTCGTCTCTGAGAGCCGAACTGAGGCCATGGTCTGCAACTGACGGCCTCCTGGATCAGCTGTGATGGGCTCCGTGGCTGTGAGCTCACTTTGGTGAACTTCAGTTCTCAATATCATTTGCTTATTTTTACTGATTGCACAATTAGTTTTCTCCCCCTGTACATTGGGTGTTTGACAGTTTTCTGTTTATGAATGGGTTTGATTGGGTTTCTTTGTTTTGTGGCTCCCTGTAGGGAGATGAACCTCAAGGTTGTGCAGAGTATACATGTTTTGATATTAACTGTACTGTGAACTTTGTCAGCCTGGTTATGGATGGCTGTGTGAAAACAATGTACCTCATCCCACTGCAGACTACTCTGACATGGCTTGGCTCTTTACATCCTGTGGGGCGAGTGGTCCGAACGGCCCCACCCAGGCACAGTGCAACAATGCCTACCGTCATACCAATGTCTCCGTGGGGATTGAAACAGAAGGACCTCTTAAGGGCATCCAGATGTGGCGAGTGCCAGCAACCAACAAATACGTGTAAGCAGAACCGCCTCTAATGTTGGCACAGGTCTGTGGGGTTATCGACGCAGGATCAGGCTAACGTGATCTGGGGCAAGGAATGGGTGGGCTTCTGAGCCAGAGACTGCTGGTCTTTCTGAATCCTGTAGATTCTTACATCCGCTTAATCCTTTCATCCCAGTCATAGAATCATAATGGAACACTACAGCACAGAAACAGGCCTTTCAGCCCATCTAGTCCATGCTGAACAGTTATCGTGCCTAGTCCTATAGACCCACACCTGGACGATAGCCCTCCCATCCATGTACTTATCCAAACTTCTCATAACTGTTGAATTGACTCCACATCCACCACTTTCACTGACAACTAGTTCCACTCTTGCAGCACCCTCTGAATGAAGAAACTCGCCCTCGGGTTCCACTTAAATATTTCACTTTTTACCCTCAAGGTTAATTGGTCATTGTAAATTGTCCCATGATTAGGCTAGGATTAGATTGGTGTATAGCCGGGTGGAGTGGCTCGAAGGGCCAGAAGGGCCCACTCCACTCTGTTTGTCAATAAATAAATAAAATTTAACCTATGTCCTCTTAAAAAAATATGCCCTTCAGGGTCTTTCACCTCTAACCCTAAAACTTTGCACTCTAGTTTTTGATTGCCCTGCGAAGAGAGCACTCACCCTCTCTATGCTCTGTATGATTTTATGTACTTCTCTGAGATCACTCTTCAGTCTCCCCTACTTCAATGAGTAAAGGCCCTGTCTGTCTATGCTCTCCCTATGACTCAGTCCAAGTCCTGGCCACAGTCCAGTAGATCTTTCTTGCACTCTTTCCAATTTAATCACATCTTTCCTGCAACAGGGTGATCAAAATTGAAGACATTATTTGAATACTGGCTTCATCAATGATACCTGTTACTTCCAGGTGTAGTTCTACTAGGATTAAGCCAGTAGTTGCAGTACCCAATCCAGCAAACCTGAATGTTAGTCCCAGCTTCCTGATCTCATTTGTCCTTCTCCAATCCCTCTTCTCCAGGGTGTTTGCTTACGGAGCGGCAGGGGGCAAAGGAGCCCGGAACAGCAACAAGAGATCACATGGCATCATCATTTCAGCCATCTTTCATCTGGAGAAGGATGAACTTCTTTATATCCTCATTGGGCAGCAAGGGGAGGATGCTTGCCCTGGGGTAAGTGGATAGTCTTTCATACCAGATGCATCAGAGCAACTGAATGGTTTACTCACAGAGGGTATGCACCGAGGGCAGGAAGATGAGCAAAGCACCCCATTAGGGCATTGGAATGAAGCATCAGGTCTGAATAGGATCCATAGAAAATATATAAAACTGCAGGTGCTGATCCAGGGTGTTTACCAAAACGTTCCGTGGAAAATGTCATTTGCAATTACAACCAACACACCTAGGGATGCAACAAATTCCCATGCAAATTCCTCGCAGTAACAGAATCTCAGGGTTGTATGTGGTGACGTGTATGTATGCTGATAATAAATTTTACTTTGAACTTTGAACTGACATAACATGCTCACAATGCTTGACAAAACAACATGGAACAACAGCAAAGAAGTCCCACTTTCCCTCCCCCCCCCCCACCCAAGCCACCCTCACACATGGAATGTCCTCCGACTCCTGGACAGACTCTGGTCTTCAAGCTTCAGCCATCTGGCTTTGATTTCCAAACTTCTGATCAACTTTCAGGCTCCAGTCTTCAGTATCAACCCCTGGACTAGCCAGTGACAGGATACCAAATTTCAGGCTCGAACTCCAGGTGCGTGGACTGACTGGCCCTTGTGTCTCCTGCTTGCATGGACGTCCAGTTCTGGGACAGACGGTCATTGAGGGATATCCTTCATCACCGTTCCAAGTTGCTGGCCTTCGAGTGCGGAGCGAAGACGTAGACTCCACATGTTCATCATTCCATGTTCACATTGCTGGTCTTCAAGGATAGAGCTGAGATTTTGACTCCAGATGTCCTTTGTCACCTACCCACATCTCTGACCTTTGAACCTGGAGTGGAGGTCAGACCTCTAACTCCTCCATATCCCTGTGCCTAAAACCATAGTCTGATGTCTAACTTCCCCTCATCACTGCCTCTAAATCCCTAACTCGCCTCGTTTCCAAAACCCAGAAAACAACTAAGCCTAAAGCACGATCTTGACAGAGTAGAACATAGAACAGTACCATGGAGGAACAGGCCTTTCTGCCCACAGTGTTGTGCTTAACTAATCATTACTTTATATCTAGTTACATGAATCCGTTATGACTGCACATGGGCCGTATCCCTCCATTTCCTGCACATTCATGTGCCTGTCTAAGGGCTGCTTAAATGACTCTATCATATCTACCACCATAACCAGTCTTGGTGGCACATTCCCAGCACCCAGTCGAGTAAGAAAAAACTTTCCCCCTCACCTGTAATGCATGCCCTCTAGTATTGCACACTTTGACCCTGGGAAAAATAATACCGTTTATCCACTCTATCTGTGCCTCTCATAATTTTATAAACCTCAGCCTCCTCTGCTCCAGAGAAAAGGACACAGATGTTCCCAACCCAAGATTATCCAGCCTCTCACGATAGCTCATGCCCTCTAATTGAGGCAGCATCCTGGTAAACCTTTTCTGCACCTTCTCCAAAGCCTCCGTATCCTTCCTAAAACAGGGTGACCAGAATTCCAGATGCAGCCTAACTAGAGTTTCAAAATCTGAAACTAAAACTGAAATGCTGAAAGAACTCAGCCAACTCTGAGAAGGAAGGGTCATTAATCCAAAACATGAGCAGGTTCCACTAATGCACCTAGTATTTCTATTTCTGAAAGGACTCAGATTTAATTGTGATGTGCTATCTTGCTTTGTCGGCAGTGAAGTCAGAGCTGGATCTGTTGTGTAGTGTGTGGCCGATGGGAGCACTCAGATTATTCGATGTCCTTGGCTGGTTGGTCAGAGATTGTCATGGATTATTGTAGCAAATTCATTGCACTTACCTCCTCCTCATTCAGGATCGATGTATTGTCGTATCATTAACTCCTCCTCATTCAGGATCCTTGTATTATTAACTCCTCCTCGTTCAGGATCCTCGTATCATTAACTCCTCCTCATTCAGGATCGATGTATTGTCGTATCATTAACTCCTCCTCATTCAGGATCCTTGTATTATTAACTCCTCCTCGTTCAGGATCCTCGTATCATTAACTCCTCCTCATTCAGGATCGATGTATTGTCGTATCATTAACTCCTCCTCATTCAGGATCCTTGTATTATTAACTACTCCTCGTTCAGGATCCTCGTATCATTAACTCCTCCTCATTCAGGATCGATGTATTGTCGTATCATTAACTCCTCCTCATTCAGGATCGATGCATTGTCGTATCATTAACTCCTCCTCATTCAGGATCGATGCATTGTTGTATCATTAACTCCTCCTCGTTCAGGATCGATGTATTGTCGTATCATTAACTCCTCCTCATTCAGGATCGATGTATTGTTGTATCATTAACTCCTCCTCGTTCAGGATCAATGTATTGTCGTATCATTAACTCCTCCTCGTTTAGGATCGATGTATTGTCGTATCATTAACTCCTCTTCGTTCAGAATCCATGTACTACTGGCTGATGAATGACAATCAAACGTATCTCACTTGAAGCTGGAGCACAATCTACAGCCTGACTTTTCTGCTCTGGGTCATTTTAAGCAAACTGCATCACTCTTTTTTTCCTGTGAAATGATTCATGGTTTTCTCCAGAGAGCCTAAGTAGAGCACTTTGAATGTTCAACAGAAGAGCTTCACGGTCCTGAGGTCTTGAATTCCACAGTTTTAAACTCCTTATCCTTGATTTTGTACCCCTCAATGGGTTTACTTCCCCTTTTGAGAAGTTACCTTGCCTTCTTTTACCCCGTGCATCCACGATTTTAATCACTCTGGATTGATGGCTGAGCTAAGTATATCCACTGTAAGTGATGCACAGTTGCGTGTATTGAATATACATCCTATGAAATTCAATGGATTGACAGTGTTGGAGTGCAGGGTTCTTTGGTTTTTATCTTCAGACTTTACAATCTTCCTGGTCTCCACACATTTTGCCTGATGACATTGTGAGTTGGTTCTATGTTGATAAATCCCTGAGAGTGTGTCAGCAAGGCTGGGTGTGAGAGAGCCAGTGTGGAGTAGGGCAGACAAGACAGCAAGTGGGGCCGGACTCGTCCAAGGTCCCTACGTTGTGCACAGAGGGCGTGGTCATTCAGATCAGGAGTGAAGCAAAGAATTAAAAGCAGAAAATGTTGGAAACATCTGAAAGTCAGGCAGTAGCACCGTGGAGGGAGAAACAGAGTTTATGTTTCCAGTCAGAAACTTGTTTTCATTTAACTTTTACAGTTATGACAAGGGCCTCTGACTGGAAACATTAACTCTCTTTCTCATATTTATACAGGTGAGTCGCTGGGCTGTTCTACGCTGGCTGTATCTCTAAATAAATAACTTATAACACAGATAGGACATTCAGCCCATCTAATCTAGACTAGATTTCAAAGTAACCCCATCAATCCCATTGCCTCATTTATTTTCCTATATTCCCTTCCCAAACCTCCCCAGATTCCTTCATTCATCCACACAAGGGGAAATCTACAGAAATTTTCAGATGGCTGCAGAATTGAACCTGGGTCAGCTGTGCTGCTGTGGCATTTTGCTAACCGCTACGATCTTTGGGAAACGGAAAGAAACCAGAGCACCCAGGGAAAAAGTCCTATGCAGGAGAACATGCGAACTCCAAACAAACAGCACTGGAGGTCAGGGTGAGACCCACTTGGCTGGAGTTGAGAGGGAGCAGGAAGTACTGATAGGACAGAGTGAATATCTCCGATAGGGTGAATCCAAGTTCACACAGGTCATAGGGTCGTACAGAGATGAGCCCTTCAGATCAGCTGGTCCATGCTGACCGAGCTGCCCATCTAAGTTAATTCCAATTGTGCATTTGACCCATTTCCTTCTCAGCCTCTCCTTTCCCAGTACCTGTGTGCTTTTTAAACATTATTTATTTATTTGGAGCACCACTGTTGGTGTAGCAGTTAGTATACAGTGCCAGCAACCCGGGTTCAATTCCACCGCTGTACATAAGGATCTTGTAAATTCTCCCCATGATGGCGGGGGCTCCTCAACCACCCCGGGATGCAAATTCTAGGCACCAGCACTCCCTCTGTAAAAAAAAACATTTGCCCCATGCCTCTCTTTGAACTTATACCCTCTCACCTTAAATGCATGCCATCTTATATTAGATATTTTGACCTGGGAAAAAGATACCAGACTCTACTCTGTCTATGCCTCTTATAATCTTTAATTAAAAAAAAATATTTATTTGAGATCAATTGTATTATATCTTCAGTTATCCATTTCTTCGTACTTTTCCACACTTTTTGTGTGATGGTTTATTTTGCAGCTTCAACCATGGATTCCTTCAGTATGTCCCAGGAAGATTTGCCTCCTTCATCCTGCAGCAATTGATAACGGTTTTTCACCTTGATTGTGTATTCTGTTTTCAGATGAGGGTTGTTTTGTAGTTGTTGATAGTCCAGTGGCTCTGATCTTTTTGGCTTCTTTAATTTTATTTCCATTTTGCAAATGACTGGTACGTGGACGGTTCCAAGGTCTCCTCCCAGAAAGCCAGTGTGGCTTCCATGCAGAGCGTGGAACTGTCGACATGATATTTGCTGCACGCCAACTCCAGGAAAAATGTCAAGAGCAGCACAGTGACCTCTTTATGACCTTCGTCGATCTGACCAAGGCATTTGATACGGTCAGCAGAGATGTCTTATGGAAGATAATGGAGAAGTTTGGCTGCCCTAGCAGATTCATCATGATTGTTCAGCAGTTCCACGATGGCATGATGGTGAAAGTTTTGGATGATGGTGACGAGTCAGAAGCTTGGATTGAGTTATGGAATTTTTGAATCTGTTATTGATTGTTATGTAATCGATTTGATTTTTGTTGTTCCCATCTGGGCTTCTCCATGTCCATTTCCTTCTTGGATGTCGTTTAAACCAAGTGTTGGTGATTATCTGATTGCTTGTTTTACACCATGATATAAGCTTTTCTCCTCTTTTGTTTTCTTCTCCCAATCCCTGGTCTCCAACAATATGGTCTTCTCTTCCCTTACCAACTTTTTCATTGAAGTCGTCCATGACTATGATGACTTCTTGTGGTTTGCATTGTTCTAGTGCTTTGTCTAGGGAGTAGTAGAAGGCATCGATTTCTTCCTCTGAGCCTGCCATTGTGGGTGCATATACTTGAATGATAGAGATGTCGTTTTGTTGTCCTTTTAGTTTGATTAGCATCATTCTGTCTGAGATATGCCAATATCCTAGCAGGCTCTTGGATGTTTCTTTGTCTAAGATGATTGCAACACCCTTTTCATGTTTATCTCCTCCAGAGTATATCATTCTGTAGTCGTCTGATTGGAAATACTCCAGTGCCTTTCCATTGTATGACACTTAGGCCTAGGATGCTGACTTCTAGTCTCATCATTTCTAATTTTACGTTTTCTAGCTTATCAGCTTGGTGCCGGGTTCGTACACTCCAAGTGGCAATTCGCAGTCTCTGGTTCTTGCAGACAGCAGTGGCATGACGATCCGGGCTCACCTGTCTGTTTACATGATATCTCGTACCGAGCAAGGTGTCCGCACTATTTGGTACTGGGATCCCATTTATGCTGTTGTCTTTTACGTTTGTGTATTAACCATGGTTGTAGTAGGGATGAAATACAAGAAGTAGCTTCCCCTTGCTTGCTTCCAATGCAGTGTCTTTACAAGACGGGTGACTGTGACCATTGTCTTATTAAAAGGATCTACTACTCAGCGTCTGAGAAGCAGGAACCATCAATTGTGTTACGCACAACTTGCCTTCTGCTTCATCCACCTTCACTGTAACCCAAGTAGGGAGGCTAACAGGTGCTACACCTTGCCTGAGGGTGACCTGCAGGTAGCTGTGGCTGATGGTAACCTCATCACCCAAAGCAAATGCTCCACAGCCAGGTGTAGTTTATCCTCATGCCCAGGATACAACAAAAACAGACCAAGAGACAGCGAAGAATACAAACAACTTGGTAAGACAATAAGAAGGAAATGCAGAGAAGCTAAAGACAGATGGCTAGATGAGAAATGCTCAGAGATAGAAATGCTACAAACCCATAACTCTGGAACAAAGATGATGCACAGTAAGATTAAAGAACTAACGGGGAAATTACCTTGCTCAGCCAGTGGATGCATCAAGGCAAAAGGCGGCAACTTAATTATGAGCAAAGAGGAAATCCTAAAAAGATGAACAGAATATATAAAAGAACTTTTTGAAGACCAAAGAGGAGAAAAACCAAACATAAAGAAGAATCTTGAAGGACCTAACATTCTAAAATCAGAAATTCGAACAGCCATAAATAAAACAAAACATAACAGGGCAACTGGTCCAGACAACACCGCTGTTGAAATGGTACTGGCATTAGAAGATTTTGGAATAGAGAAAATAACAGAAATAGCAAATGAAATCTATGATCAGGGGGAGATACCTGATGATTTAAGTAAATCAGTGTTCACTTCCAAAGAAAGAGGGAGCAACAGAATGTGAGTTACATTGTAAAATAAGCCTGATGAGCCACGTGGCAGAAATTATTCTCAGAGTAATCACGATGAGAGCAAGACGCTGTATAAAACCAGAAATCAGTAAAGAACAATGCGGTTTTGTGGAAAACACTGGAACCAGAAATGCAATTTTCATGCTACGGATGATCTGTGAACAAGGCATCCAGGTATAAAAAGACATCTTACCTATGTTTCATCGACTATACAAAAGCTTTTGACACTGTCAGACACCAAGATCTTTTGGAAATGCTTCAAGATCTTGACATAGATGGGAAAGATAAATGTGTCTTAAGAAACTTATACTGGGACCGAACAGCATCCATCAGAATAGAAGGAGAAGTGAGTGAGTATGTGAATATCATGAGAGGAGTCAGGCAAGGTTGTGTCTTTTCACCCGACTTATTCAACCTGTATAGTGAAAATATCTTGAGAAGTATCAAAGACATCAAAGGACTCACAATCGGAGGCCATAATATAAATAACATCAGATATGCTGATGACATCATACTAATAGCTGACTCAGAAACAAAACTTCAAGAACTACTCACTATAGTGGCAGCAGAAAGTAATTGCAGAGGCCTCTCAATCAACACCAAGAAGACAGAAAGCACGGTCATCTCCAGAAAGACAAACATCCCACAATGCATGATCAAGATCAGAAATGCAAACATCAAACAAGTCAACAAATTCAGATATCTTGGCAGCCAAATAACAAGTGATGGCAGGTATGACGCAGATATCAAATACAGAATAGCAACGATGAAAGAAGCTTTCCAGAAAATGAAGACCATATAACAGTCAGAAAGATGAGCATGTACACTAAAAACAGAATACTGCAGTGCTACATTTATTCTATCCTGACTTATGGAAGTGAATGCTGGACCATTTCCCCAGCAATGGAAAAGAGACTAGAAGCAGCTGAATTATGGTACTACAGGAGAATATTAAAAACATCATGGACCACACACACATCAAATGAAGAAGTTCTCAGAAGAGCCCAAGCAATTAGATCATTCATACCAACAATAAGAGAAAGACAACTCAGATTCCTAGGACACGTCATGTGGAAAGATGAACTAGAAAAACTCATATTCTCTCTGGAAAGATCGAGGGGAGCAAACCTAGAGGAAGACCTCGGCTTATGTACATGAAACTCCTAGCCAAGTGGCTACACATCGAGGAAATGGAAGTCATCCAAAGAACAAGGGATAGATCTGTATGGAAAACCACGGTCACCAACGTCCACATCGGATATGGCACCTAGACAGACAGACAAACATTTATTGAGGTACTGGGCAAATAGGCCCTTCCAACCCTTCAATCCCTGCTGCCCAGCAACCCCTGATTTAACACTAGCCTAATCACAGGACAATTTACAATGAGCAATTAATCTATCAACCAGTATGTCTTTGGACAGTGGGAGGAAACTGGAGCACCCAGAAGAAACCCACATGGTCACGGGGTGAACGTACAAACCCCTTATGGACAGCAGCGGGAATTGAACCCAAGTTGCGGGTACTGTAGAGCTTTGTGCTAACGATGTTGTGCTTGCCACCCTCACCTTAGAAACTCCTATCAAGTCAATTTTCAGCTTCTGCTGTGCCAGAGAAAGGAACCCATGTTTATTCTACCTTTCTCTATGCCACAAGCAGTATCCTGGTAAACTTCTTCTGCTCCTTCTCCAAAGCCTCCATGTGCATCCTGTAATGAGGCTTTCATTCCTCTAATAGTTGTCCTTCAGGTTCCTATTAAGTCTTTCACATCTCGCCCTAAAACTATGTCTTCTAGTTCTCAATTCCCCAACTTTGGGGGGGCAGGGAGGGGGGAAGATGTTGCATTCACCCTACCTCTGCCCCTCAGGCTTCTACACATTTCTCTAACATCCCCCTCTCCATTCTCCTACAGTCCAGTGAGTAAACAGCCAGCCCACTCAACCCCTCTTCATAACTCAGCCCCTCGTAGATCTCCTCTGCATTTTTTCCAGCTTAATGGCATTGTTCCTAAAGCAGGGTGATGAAGACTAACACAATAGTCACCAACATCTTGTTAAAAAATAATCTGAATGTTTACAGAGCTACATGGTGATTAATTCATGAAGGGAGTTAGAGGACAAAGAGGCGTCTAAAAACTGTGAAATACAGGTCAAAGCTCCTCCTGAAAGCAAACAGAGACTGCTGGAAATGCCCAAAAGATCAGGCAGTATCTGTGGAGAGAGTAAAACTGAGTCAACATTACAACAGGTACATTTAATGTTAGAGAAATGTATACAATATACATCCTGAAATTCTTTTTCTTCACAAACATCCACGAAAACAAAGGAGTGCCCCAAAGAATGGGTAAGCTTGCAGTGGAATTACTGGAGAAACACTGAGCCAGATAATATTTGAGTGACTTTATTCCATATGATGTTAGGAAAATGTTTCTATAAACGAAGTGTATATATTCAACAACTAGCAATTGATGTTCAATCAGATAGTTTTAAGCCTAAGGTTGGTAGATTCTTGATAAAAAGTTGTATTAGAGAAATGGGGGTAAAAACAAGTGTAGGAGTCGAATCAGAGATCAGCTCTAATTTCAGTGAATAGTGAAATAGTTTAAAAGGTCTATTCTTGTTCTTCTGTGACTATGTAACCTGTCAACATATCCTTTTGCATCTGTTTCTTCATATTTACATAGTTTCTACTTATTATATGATATTAAGAGCAAGCTACAGTCTGTAGAATGGCTGAGCATGTCCAGCAAAATCTTGAAGCTAATAATATTTCTGCATCTCTCTTCAGAAAGACCAAGTGACTCAGAAGATCTGCTTGGGAGAATCTTCCATCATTGAAGATGACTACAACAGTAATAAAGCCATGTTAGAATGGGCAGGAGGTGGAGGTGGAGGTGGTGGAGCAACATACATTTTTAAGGTATACAAACTCTTTTGAGGTAGACAACTGAATGTTTGCACACTCATGCACTTATGTAAATGAGAACATCATGCATATGCATGTATTTAAATGAGTACTCATAACTGCCACAAAAGTCTTTAGTTAGTCAAGACATTGAAGAGAAGTCCCTCGTCTCCATTAAAATATCTCTGTGGTATCAGGTACCTGATGTTATTGAGGATTTTCTTTCCCAAATCAAAGTTGACCAAGTCAGATTAGAGTTAACTTTCAAGTGCCCAGGTACATGTATGCACAGGTGTAACGGAAAACTTGGAGTAGCATCATAGGCAGAATATTTACAAGAAAAATATAAATTGATTGCAAATTATGCAAGGGTGAACACAATTATAGTGAAAAAAGCCAAGTCCATTGTATGCAAACCCATGAAATTGAGAAGCATTTCTGACAGTACAGCTCTCACTCAGTAATGTACTAACAAGGCGGGCAGTCACAGTCTTTTCCCTTGGATTGTGGAGTCAAAAACTAGAGGTCACAGATGCAAGGTAAGAGGGAGAGAGAGATTTTTTTTTATAAAAGGGATCTGATAGGTAACTTTTTACACAGAGAATAGTGAGTACCTGGAATGAGCTTCCAGAAGAGGTGATCAAGGTGTGTACAACTGAAATATTTTAGAGGCATTTGGATAGGTGCATCCATGGAAGGGAGGGGCTTGGAGGATTATGGGCCGAACACAGGCAACTCGAATTAGCAGGAAGGATGCTGTGGTCAGCATGGAGAAGGCCTGTTTTTATACGGTATTACCCTTTACGACTCTAAGATTACACAAGTACTATGTTTTGAAGCTACAGCCAAGTACCAGAACACTTCTGCAGAACAAAACAGTTATGTGAAGCAATTGAACTCTGTCACTTTATCCAGATGGAGAATGGCATACAAGTGCCATTGCTTATTGCGGCAGGCGGGGGAGGAAAGGCGTACCTGGAAGACCCAAGTTACTCGATGGATGTCCATGTAACGGAACAATATGAAAATGATACATCAGTGCCTGGATACAATGGCCAAGTTGGGGCAGCAGGTCAGTGAGAGGAAAGAAATAGGCCGAGAATTCTCATTAGTGTGTTATGAAGATCTTGTTAGTCTCTTGTTCATCGAATCTCTGCCGTAGATTTTGTCATACGCTTTTCAAAGGTGACACTGCAGCCCGTTTTGGAGGGACAAATGTATTGGCCTTACTTTGTTTTTGTTTGTTGGTTGTTGTCCTCATGATCACCGACTGGTAACAAGATGTTGATATGAGAGCAACACTGAAAAGGCCACATTTATTGTCCATTCATGATCTTAAACATTTCAAAAACTGCGCACACAGATTTTTTAGGTAAAGGTGGGGAGAAGTCCAACAACGTAGAGGACTGCGTGACTGCGTTGGTGGGGAGCAAGTCTCTCTCAGTGTAACCCACTGGGTCAGTAGCAAGTGGGGTGGAAACAGTGTGAAACCCTTGGGGAACAGACCAGTAGGGACAAGTCTATCACAGTGTAATACTGGAGGGAACAGGTCTACCACTGGGCTAAAAAGCTGGGGGTACAGGCCTGTCACTGGGGGCAGTATTGGTGGGAACGTGTCTGTCACTGTAAATTATGGGGGGACGGTACTGGTGGGACAGGCCTGTCACTGTTTCCCACTGGGAGAGAGAGCTGATGGGGATACATTTGGCAGTGTGCTTTTAGGCTTTCTGCAACTCTGCAAGTCAAAGGTTTGAGCAACACTTGATCCTGGCAGGATCTGTCCACTCTCAGTCAGCCATAGACTGAGCTCCAGCTTTGGGGATACAAGTGACAATTCCAACACCTAGTTTCCAAGTCACACCAGCATAGCTATTGTTTAAGGGATATATGGTTGTCCAGTGGATTATCGGGAATGGGTGGAACTGTTCGTCCTCGTCTTAACTTCTTTCCTTGGAACTTCTGTCCTGCAGGTGGAGGCGGAGGTTGGAATGATGTCACAAAGTTTCCCTGGTCAGGAAAATCTCTAGCGGAAGGTGCAACTGGGGGCAGTGCGTGCCCCCGGGCATTGGAGAAGCTGGGGTGGGCAACACATGGTGGATTTGGAGGGGGTGGTGGAGCTTGTACATCTGGAGGAGGAGGTGGTGGATACACAGGTGAGCCCTACCAACCACACTGTGTTCATGAACTGTTTAGGGTACTTCTGACTTGTATGTAAAGATTTAGGATTATGTATTTGCCTTTCATCTCCGCTTGTTTCAGTTCTTTTTCACTTTCTGCTGAGATATCTTACAGTTACCATGGTTAACTCCATCCTGGCTTACTCTTGTAATGCCCTTGTTCAGTTGCTGAGGCCTGCTTTGATATTAACATGTGGGGGAATTTTCCTTCTTCCTGGTGACAGAGGCAGAGCTTGAAGCTCAGTCAAGCGCTCCTTGTTTTAGAACCTGGTTCCCCATAGCAGCCCACATCACTGAACCACAAAATGCCATGAGCTAAAATGGAATTCACAGCCCTCCTGCAATTCAGGTTTCTGCGTTTGTTCATTATAAACGATGAGGCAATTATACAAGTTTAGCAAACAATATTACAGCCATGCAGAAAATTCAAGAATATTCAATATATATTTCTATTCAAGCAACTTCCTTGCTTCCAGCTGAGATAAATAATCCCTTCTCCCTCGTTGTTATATTTAAATGATGGGTCGCTGCGCTTTTTCTTGCCGGTTCCTGTCTCTGCTTCAGAGCAGCTGCTCCGATATGGAGCAATGAATGGAATCTCCAGCTGTGAGGAAGGTTGTATAACCGGCCCCTTGCTTTTCTATTGATGCTGAAACACACAGGATCTTCTGCCTGTCGGCACGTAAGTAATTCTGCACAGATCTGATTCTTCCTGTGTGTTGTTTACTTAACTGGCTACCTTTCGTAAAACCATAAACTGAAATATCAGAGTTGTTAAGGTATATGCTCATTGACGCAAAATATCCTATTAAGTGTTGTACAGGTACTCTTGAAATGTAGTCAGTGTTGCTGTGATTAAAGGGCCAAAGAGATTACCACAGACACCAGTGGGATAATTTGCAGTCCCCCGATTTCAGGTTCACTGTAAATTTATTATCAAAGTACTTATATGTCACCAAATACAGCCCTGAGATTCAATTTCTTGTGGGCATACTCAATAAACCTATAGAATAGTAACCAAATCAGATTCAGTGAAAGTCTGCCCAACTTGGGCGCTCAACCAGACAGCAGAAGAAAACAAATCGTGAAAATACAAAAAGAAATAATAATAAATAAATAAATAAATAAATAAGCAATAAATATTGAGAACATGAAAAGAAGAGCCCTTGAAAGTGAGTCTTTTGGTTGTAAGAGCAGTTGAGCGACAAGGTGAGTGGAGTTCAAGAGCCTGATGGTTGAGGGCTAGTAACTGTTCCTGAACCTGGTGGTGTGAGCCCCAAGACTCCTATGGCAGCAAGAAGTGAGCATATCCTGGGGGGTGGGGTCCCTGATGCTGGATGGATGCTGCTTTCCTGTGACAGTATTTCATGTATATGGGCTCAATGGTGGGGAGGGCTTTACCCATGATGGCCTGGGCTGTAGCCACTACTTTTTGTAGGATTTTCCGTTCAAGGGCATTGGTGTTTCCATACCGGGCTGTGATGCAGCCAGTCAATATACTCTCCACTCCACATATATAGAAGTTTGTCAAAATCTTAGGAGATTGCGGAGATTCAGCATGACACCTAAGGAAGTAGAGGCATTGCAGTGCTTTCTTCATATTGCACTTGCATGCTGGGCCCAAGACTGGAATTTAAAGTTGCAGAGCCTCTCCATAGCTTTCCTTCTCTTGAAGTCAATAATCAACTCCATGGTCTTGCTGACATTGGGCAAGAGGTTGTAGTTCTGGCACCACTCAGCTAGATTTTCCATCTCCCTCCTATATGTAGATTCATCACCACCTTTGATTCAGCCTACGACAGTGGTGTCGTCAGCAAACTGGAATATGGCATTGGAGCTGTGCAGGGGGCTAAGCACCCAGACTTGCCCTGTACCTGTGCTGATGGAGATTGTGGAGATGTTGTTGCCAATCTGAACTGATTGGGGACTACAAGGGAGCAGATCAAGGATTTAATTGCACATGGTTGATTGTGAGATAAATATTGACCAGGACAAAGAGAATGTTTTTTATTTCTTCAAAATAGTGAAATGGGATCATCTATATTCAGCAGGAGCTTCAAATTTAACAGTCCACTTAACAGGTAGAATCTCCAACTTTATGAGCCAAAATCTCTGAAAGTGGGGATCCATAGTATTCTAACCGAGCAGTGTGAACTGTACTGTGAAGTCTAAAGCCTTATAAACGAGCTCCTTTATCAGCTGTGTAACAAGTAACCCTGCAGCTCTCAGTTTCTGTGCCCTCTTTCAGGTGGGAATGCATCAAAAACTGATCACATTAGCGCCGATGGCCATGACGGAATTTCATTTGTTAACCAAGCTGGAGAGCTTTACTTCCTCCCATTAGCAGGTAAAGTGAGTAGACATGCTGCCCATTTGTTTTGATATCGCTTACGACATTTATTTCAATAAATCATTGAAACAGTTCTTGAAAAGGTAACTTCTTGAAAAATAACTTACTCGTTTTCCACTTTGGCTCAGTATCAGTGTGAAAGGGTTTGGCTTGCAGGATGATTAGAATTATCTTCAGTAGTCAAGGAGAAGTTCAAGCACCACAGTTGAAACAGAAGAATAGGAGTGGCCCGTCCAATGGTTTCAACTTAAGCTGCTGTTCATTGAATTCAAGGTTGATCAATGGCATAACTCCATTCATTAACCTGATCCACCAATTTCTTTGCATCAAAGATTTAGTTTTGGAAGAGAATTCCGCTGATTTGTATGAAGACGTTACCAAACGTCATGTAAATAGATTGATTCTTACTCTAAAAATAGAATCTCCTTCTTGACTTTCTCAGGGGGAGAGCTTTCATGTGCCCTGATGAAGAGCCTCAGCCTGAATTGTTGACTGCTTATTCCCCTCCGTATATGCTGTCTGACCAACTAAGTTCTCCGGCACTGTGTGTTGCTCTGGATCTCCAGCATCTGCAGAACCTCTTGTGATTAGCAAATGATTTCATATTTTCATGTGGGCCATCATGTCTACGCCAATCCCATCAATCCCACTTATCTGCCCCATAACTTATTCTCTTCCACTTGCTCTTTTACTCCAGCCTGATACTCCACACACTCATCTATATAATGGATCATTTACAACAGCCAATTAACCTATCAACCTGCGCATAATTGAAAGGTGGGAGGAAGCCACAACATCTAGAGCAAACCCATGTGGTCTCAGAGAATTCGAAAACTCCACATAGACAGTGCCAAAGTGAACCTGGATCTTTGATACCACGAAGAATCAGCCCCACCATCTGTGCCACTTAGCTGCCCCAAAGCAAGTAGCGGAAATATTCACCAAACCTACACTCTACCTGAGTTTCGTCCCACAGCTGGACATCCAGTACGGTTTAAAGTAGTTTCCGTTCATGTCTTTTCCTCCTGTGAGTAATATTGTCCTTCTGGCCTTACAGCAATGGAAAGCCATGGAGAAGCTGAAATTCGGATCCATATCAACTGCAGCCACTGTGAGTCGGACAACTGCATCTGGGAGAGAAAGTCAAAGAAGATACTGTGTCTGTGCCTGGGTGGCAAAATTTTAGCCCAGGATAACGTTAGCTGCACAGGTAGGAACAGATCACAGAACATGCTGCCTTGCAGAATTATTCAGTATGATTAATAATAGTGACTTAGTCATCATTATCTATTTCAACTCATGATCAAGTTGGGGGCTTGAAATTACTTTATTATATTTTAATCATGCTAAATCAACATTATCTGCAACCCTAACTCTGCTTTTAAAGATCCCTTAAGGAATACAGTCTTCCAGTGTTAGTATTCCAGAACTCCTTTATTAAGTTTCCCTGTGAAATTAGATACCCATGTGCCATTTGGGGCAGAGTTACAGTCATGTACATAGAGTAGGGTTAATGGAGTGAGAGGTAGATCCCAAATGGGATAGAAGTCGAAATAAGCAGGTACTAGGAAGAGTAACTACACTATTATGTGGTTAAACTGCCTGTCCAGATACATGCCTCTTAAGGAGATGAAGGAGGTGGGAGAGTCACAAAGAACAGGACAGAGCTACAAAATAAGGACTGGTCATTAAAACTGAAGTGTGTAGCCAAGGGGCAGTGAACCCTATGGAATTATCTGCAAATGAGGGTGGTGGGGCCTAGATAATTTGATATACTTGAGGTGGAGGTAGATCAATATTTTGCAGATTGAGGGTTATGTGGAACTGGTACAGGAGTTGAATCGAGGCCAATATAGATCAGACCTGATCATACTGAATGACGGTGCAGGCTTGAGGGGCGGAATGCCCCTACTCATGCTCCTATTTGCCTGCGTTCGTGTGAAAATGGAGAGAGCCAGTGGTGTCCGAGGACTGAAAAATATTTTACACTTGTTCCAAAAGCAGTGTAGGTTTAAAACTAATAATTACAAGTTAATGATGGAGAAAATTCTAGAAACACTAACCAAGAGTAAAATTAGCAGTCACAGATATGTGGCTTGAATAAGGAAAGCCAGCATCAATTTGTTAAAGGTACTGATGGAACTTTTTTTATTAACAGCTGATTATTGAGCGAGGTGTAGTTGATAAGTAATATTTGGATTTCCATAAAGTAACTGATAACATGCTCCACTGACAACTTGTCAATAAAATTGAAGGTCACAGAATAAAGGGAGCTTTAGTGGTGCAGATAGATAAGTGACAGCGTAATAGAAAACATCTGCAGTTACAGGTTGCTTTCCTGGAATAGAAGTGTATGTGGAATTTCCCAGGTATTGTATCGTATCAGAACCTCTTTTTTGCCTAGTGTGTATTAATGAATGGCTTTGGCACAACTTCTAAACTTAGTAAATGACACAAAACTTGGAGGTGTAGTGGACTGTGAGTGTATGATAATGGACTAGATACTAATAGGTCAAATAGGTTGGCAAATAGATGATAGGCAGGTGAAATTTAATACCATGAAAAGTGAAGTGTTCCATTTTATGTACTGTTTGTTTTATGTGGTAAGGCAAGTGGACAAAGCCATTAAAAAGGCTCATAGGTTCTTGGGCAAGTGCAAAGGAGCCAGGGTGAACCTTTGTAAAAGTAGCTTGGCCACAGTATTGTGTACAATCCAGGATGCCACATGAAAGAACCGGAGAAGATGTAGCAAAATTTCCCAAAACAATTCCAGGAATGATAGATGGGATAGAATGTTATTATTCTCCGTGAAACAAACCAAGTTGGAGGGGCCAGAGCATTAAGTAATGGGAAGGCCATCAACACCGTAGAGAGGGGGAATCTGCTCCCATTGACAGAACATCAAAAACTAATGGACACCGAATGAAAGAGATTTGCAAAAGAACCAAGAGTGGCATGAGGAAACATGTTTCCAAGCAGGAAGTTTTTAGGGATGTGTTGCCGGGGATAGTGGTGAGGCAGATTCAGCAGACCTGGAAGGAATGTGCAGTGATCTGTGATGAAGGTGGGGGAGTGGGGTCAAGTCAGTGGAATTGCTCTTATTTAGAAATGGCGCAGACTCAACAAGCTTATTGCCCTTGTATTCTACAACGATCCTGTGGTTCTGTGACATGCCGTACTACACCAGTTTCAGGGCATAGAGCCTTGCAGTATAGAAATAGGCTTTCAATCTATTGTGACTTCTTGCTTAGCCTAGTCTCTGTAAAGCTGAGAGTTTTAAAAGGGCACAGAAGAGGACAAACAGCACAGTCCAGAAACTGGAGAATGTTGCTGCCTACACAATGGATGTTGTAGTGATATTGGAGAGTGCTCCAGGATTGAGACAAATCTGTTCAGTCTGGTGATGGACTTACCTGCATGTTCTTTGGTAAGGGGTCCACAGAAGACTCTCTAAGATTACAGCAATTTGTCAGGTAATTTTCTGTAGGAAGCAAACATCCCATCAGTCTAGTCTGTGAAGAACTATGCTTTGGGAACTCTGTACTGATTCCCAAGAGCCATATTAATAGTAGATGAGGTCATCTTTCTTTGAGTAAAGACTTTGGTTTAAGGACTTTACCTCCTTAATGCAGCAGTGAGCATTAAACTGAGGTGTGGCAGAGGTCATCAGCAGCAACCTGGTATAATTCTGAGACTTGTAATCCTTGACTTCCACAAATAAAGTAGTTCAGGCAAACAAGTGAATCTGTGTTCAGGGCTGCAAGAGATAACCAATAGATGAAGAACAAGGATTGCAGACAGTCCTCTCGATAATGCAACTTCAGACAAAGAAAGCAAGCAGGACTAGAAAAGTTAATTATTCTGTGAGTGGGTAAGACCAGTGCAGTTGAAATTCATGCTGGAGATGATTTCTGTACTGCTGTTGACAGGAATTAAGGTAGTTTCACCCTCAGAAAGAGCTTTTATTGCTGATGGACATCCAGCCTGAAAGATGGGAATTGTGTTTGGCACTGGGTGCATAGAGACCCAGATGCAGTAATATCTGGCAACAGATTAAGCATGTTCTGAATAACTTTATACCATTTGTTTGTTAGAGTTGTGCAGTGAACTTTCTAAGCCAGAATGCTTCCCTTTAATGGACAATGTAACAATGGGATGTTCTGTATGGTCAGTGTTACGGATAGCATGTCTGCCATGGTTAGTAAAATGGATGGTGTGTTCCATAGGGTCATTGTTATTATGCATGTCCCATATAATCACTGTCGTGGATAGCAGATTCTATATGGTCATTGTAATGAATTACATGTTCTGTATGGCCCGTGTAATGCAAAGGTTCTTTTTCAGTATACTTAGTGTACTAGAAAAGATGTTCTCTATGTGAGACTTCTTGTATTGGAGGGTGTACTCCACATGGTTAGCATAATGAAAGGAATCTGTATCATCAGGGAAATGGTTGCAGTGCTCTGACCTATGTAGCCGATAGGTGAATGCAGCTGGTCAGAAAAGAATCAAATCAAGTTTTATTATCATCTGAACCATACACAAATACAGCAGAACAAGACAGCATTCCTCTGGGGCCGAGGTGCAAAATACTCAAAATAGCAAGCATACATTTGAAAATAGCAAGTAACAGAATTCAAAACAGCGAGCAAAGAAGCATACTCACTCAAAATATGCACTGTCCGGCGATCGATGGTGTAGCCTCCCAGCAGTATACAGATGCACGCCACGCAGCCTGTCATTCCACTGCTCAAACACGGGAGGGCAGCTCCAATGGGAGCGGCCAGGCCTCAGCCAAGCTTGAACACCACGCTGTAAACACTTCCACATCTTCCCTGGTCTGTAGCAGCAGGCAAACCTGAGGCTTGAGGCCCAAGTTCTCGCTACAAACAAGGCTACACGGCTCCCACGTCACCTGTCCCTCCAACAGACAAGGGTAACAGGCCTGTGGCTGTGTGAAGCAAACAGAGTCACCGGGGTGCTCTGGATGGTCAGCATTGTGAATGAGACATTTGATATAGCGTTAATGCTCTCTGGCCTCATTGTAATGGGAAATGTCCTCTGCATTTTCACCTTAACATACTGAGTGCACGATAAGGCCAACTTATTATTGGAACTTGTGTTTCCTCTGGTCTTTAGTTTAAATTCACGTGGTTCATTGTTTAAAATGTAATTAAGACTGATTATGGACAGCTCAACTCCTGCACCGTATCATTGTAATAAATAATTTAGTCGTGTCAGGAATTGGGGGATGAATGGAGCGTGCGGTTGTATAGGCAACTAGATAGGACATGGGTGACCTCTAGCAATAGATATCTGGAACTGCAGAAGGAATACATGTTAGAAACAGGAATGTAGTTCACCATGAATATTGGAGATGATTTAAAATGCGCAAAGCCCATACATTTTGTTAACACAAGAGATTCTGCAGATGCTGGATATTCAGAGTGAAGCATACAAAATGCTGGAGGAGTTCAGCAGGTCAGGCAGCATCCATGGACAGGAGTAAACGGTCGATGTTTTGGGCTGTAACCTTTCATTGGGACCGGGTCTTGGCCCAAAAAGTCAACTGTTTATTCCTTTCTAGGGATGATGCCTTATCTGCTGAGTTCCATCAGCATTTTGGATGACTTGCATGTGTTCTGTTTGTGGTTCTCTCTGGTATCTTGCATGCTCAGTCACATCCAGTGGCAGGCAATTCACAGAACTGCTTGCCTAATTTTTATTTACACATTTGCACTATGTACTGTTCATGGGCCGCTCGTGCAGGAGATGCATGGGTGCCCCTTGTGACTTAAAGGGAGCCTGGCTTGAAACCTGACTTGGGTGTATTTTTAAGGTAATTAATTTTCTTTTGGGCCCTCAACTCCACCATCTCCTTGCCCATCTGGAGAATGTCCTCCTCCAGAGTAATCTGCATCTGCCGCCCAACCTCCTACCCTTGCTCAACTGCAGATTGGTCTGCCTCCCAAACCACATGACAATCACCCTGCACCTACAGTACCTCCAACTACCAATCATACAGCTTCTAAATCTACCACCATGACTACTAAACTCACTTTCCTGACTATTAAATTCCACCCCACCCCCAACCGCTGGCTACTGAGACGACCTGAAAAGACTACAGATATTGTAATCTGGACTCAGTGGGTCAAGCAGCATTTGAGAGAGGGAAGGAATTAATCATCAAGGCTGAAACCCTACACTGGGCTTTTAATGCAAGATTTACTCCCAAACCCTCGTAGAAGATCCCTGCCTTATTATGACCCAGGCTCTCATCTTTCTACCAGATGGCCTCTCTTCCCCCATGACCACCTGATCCTGACTCTGGCTTGGCAGTAGGTTTACCTGCTGTCCTCCCTGTAGTTGCACCTTAAAGTTCAAGTTTAATTGTCTTTCAACCATATAATAATATCCTTAAATGCAATCAAATGAAACACCATAACTCTGGGACCAAGGTACAAAACACACTACCAACAGTCATACACAGCACAGGACACATGTAGCACACAAGATAGCAAGAACATATAGGATAGCAAGTACCTACAAGATATCAGTAAAATACAGTCACAAAAAATACAGTCCAAGACCCTGAGTCCAGGAATGTTGCAGCAGTTGGCAGTTGAATATAACACAGCTTGTCTTCTGCCAAACAAACACTAGGGGGCAGCACCAACTCCAGCTTGGATGTCACACCACACCACCCCGGGCACTCTGGTGGAGCACACGGACTCAAATGCCTCTCTCTTAGGCACCTTGGATAGTGTCTTCAGGAGAATGATTCGTAGATCAACTCTGAGGACATGATACATTGGTTAAACTGTTGACCTGGTGTTTTTTGGTTTTGTTCCTCTGATCAATCAGTAGTCTCTGACAGTATAATCAGGAGCTATTGTGCATGAAAGCATTGAGAATGAACCTTTGGTCATAGGTGAATTAAGTCTTAATTGCTTTTTGTTTCTTTGTCTACAGTTCCTGGAGGCATCATTCCAGAAGGCCATCTTCCTTCCTCCCTAATAATTGCCGTGGTTACGTCCACCATTGTTACTGGAGTAGTTCTAACCTGTGCTGGACTTGCTCTCAGTAAGAATTTCATTAAACTTTGTACTGCACAGCTCCCTTCTCAACCAACATTTCACAAGCTATAAGCTCAGGAGGACATTTTTGTTGTTGTTTAAATTGCTGTCCATAGCTGCTTTTTCCCCCAATCGTGCCTCATGGTGCATCCTTTATCCTTCATTGAAAACATCTAACCACAGTTTTACTGCCTCTGTATGCCCCTCATACCTGAAACAAATTTAGTCAATATTGTAAGTTGTATTAGTGTAAATATCTGTGTTGTGCAGCTTTGCCTATGACACCGTTCTGTGCTTGTTAGGTAGATAGGATGACTGGGCAAACATTTTTATCTGCACCAGGATTGGTTACTTAATTTTGACGAACCCGGCCTGTTCTTCTCAAAGTCTGCAGAATATCAGCACAGCAGAATGTAGGACAACAACTTGCTTTATAAAGCACCTTTAACACACTGAAATATCCCAGGAATCTTTACAGGAGTATGTCAGGTAAACATTACTGGGACAAAGGAGGATGATTTAGGAGAGGTAACGTTACATATGACTGACTACAGAAGCCTTGTGACTAGTTTTCAAATCTATCCATAAGCCATACTTAACTCTGATTGCACTATTTCAACAGTAAACCCAACTATCTTCAGGCACAAGTTAATCAAATAATAAATCCCCCTAGAGACACCTCCTTATATGTCCTCTTGAATGAGCAGGGCATGGGTAGGGCTTAATACTCAATCCTGAGTGGCTGGATCTGAATTGCCTATTCTTGATTGGTTAGTTTAAATTGGCCTTGTTCTGACTGTCCAATTTATTTTAGGCCAAACCCTCTTTAGGTAATGCTAGACTGGAGCTATCTCTACTCTAGCTTCAAAGATTCCTGAAGAGGGTATGGCCTAAAAATCAACCAATCAGAACAATTCAAGCTAACCAATCAGGAATGGGCAATTCAGATCCAGCCAATCAGGATTGAGTATCAGACTTTGTTCATGCCCTGTTCCCTTCAAGAGGGTATAAGGAGGTGTCTCTCGGGGATACTTGTTGCTTGACTAACTTGTGCCTTAAGGTTCCCTGTTGAAACAGTGCATTCAGTTTATGTAAGTAAGTGACTGTTAAGGCCAAAGGACAGCATGGATAGAATGTTACACTTGATCAATGAATTAGTTGTAAGAGAAGTGATAAAGAAGGGAGATCTAAGCAGGCAGTCAGGATAGAGTTAACCAAATACTTAGCCAAAGAAGGAGAATATCAAAAGAAAGAGGCAAAGGACAGGAGAGGTTTAATCAAGTAATGCCAGATAAGTGTCAGGACAACTTAAGGTGATAAGGGGCCACAGTTGGAGGAGTGCAGAGGTCCTGGACACTGGAACATTTTAAGGAAGATGTAGACATGTTGAGGGGACTTGGAGCACTGGGCGTGATAACGTGCTGGCACTGGCGAACCAGCTCAGTCAGCAGAGGGATGACGATGCCTGAGAATTCTGCGGCTGACCTACAGTAGGATGACAAGGAAAAGGGCAATTCAAGTTGTCCCTCCAATATCCTGTATTTCACTTCATATCCACATCATGTTACATCACTTTACACAATGTTTTTGCTCATTTTTACCCTACCTGGCAGATTGTTATAAACATTCAGCACTCTTTATGTAAATCTGAACATAGTGTTGTCACTTCAATTTTATCTTTCACAAATTTTGCCTTTGATTATACTTGTTTCAATTATTTTAAAGCAATAATCTTACTTTGCCATTTAAGATTTTTTATATCTGTTCCATAAAATCCCTTCATAAATGCCCTCTAACCTGTAGAGTACTTGATTCACTGTAGGGTGTAGAGATAGAAGGCTGTTCAAGGCCCCAAGTATATCGTACCTTGTTAAATTAGATTGTGCTCATCAGTATCTTAATTCCATCCAGCAGTCATGATTCAATATTGCTGTATACTTCCCCAATATAAATATATCATCCTTGATTTTGAAAGAAAATGTATTTATCTTTGGACGTGGTGTGAGAGTTCCACGTATTCACTAGTCAGGCAGCATCCTTCCTAGCCCAGCTATACTATGAAGATTATCCTCCTTTGCTAATGTCCCAGTGCTCTTGGCATAAACATTGTGTTTTTTTACACAAGGCCATCAACTTTAGAACTAGACGCCCAGGTTTCTGCTCTTCCACAGTTGTTATTTAGAAACTCTGCTGACCAATGTTATTAGGTCCAGTGTGGCTGATTCTACAATGCCTCACATTAAAGTCTATTTGCTTCCCCCACTCACTTGTTCTTTCAAGGCTTCTGTGTAACCTCCTCCTCCCATCTACACAATTCTCCAGGTCAACTATCTCTGTCATCAACAATCTAGGATAAAGCTCTTTATTCTTTAAGTCATTGGAAAATACAGTTACTAGTTGGCTATATTATCATTCACACATAAACAATGATGGTTCTTCTACCATCTAACCAATTCCTACTGTATCTAATGGGTGCCTTTGAATTTCATATGACATCATTTCAGTTACGAATCTTGCGTAATCTTCCGGACAAAGTTCCTGGAGCTGGTGTTTATTTCTTCCTTTTCCCAGTAATCTTCACCATCCTCTCCTACCCATGTTGACTTGTCATTGATGTATTCATTGAATGTTTCCAAACAGCAATCCACAACTGCCCACAGCTCATGAAAATGGTAAAGCAAGTTGCAGCCAGCTATTCCAAAGTGAGAAGGTGAGGCCGCAGCTGGGTTCCGAGTCCAGTCCCCTTCTCCATTACAATGACTACACTCCATTACAAAATTGACCATGGTCACTTTCCACCCCTTAACTTCATAAGCTTCCACTATTGCTCCTCCAGTGCATGACATACAGAAGTTCAGCACAGAGCAAAATGGAACGTGGGACTTGCTTGGTCTGCACAGCTCACCAACTTCCTGATTAAATTCAGAGGCATCAGGACTTCCCTTCGTTACTGAAAAGCTAGAAAAATGACAGGAGAATGGGGTTGAAAGGGTAATAAATCAGCCATGATGGAATCGCAAGCTGACTTGATGGGTGGAGTGCCTAATTCTGCTTCTGTGTCTTGTGGTCTAGCTGTCTACCTCGCATTCCATTCTTTGGATATTTGATTCTGATTTGTAATTTTTTCGCTTCATATTGCTACTTATATAACTTCCGTATTGGTTAAGTATATAGTTGCTGCAGAATATTTGTTCTTGTATCACTTTGGACTCGTATGTCTAGCACATCGTAAAAAGCCACAAGCTTGTCACATCTCTTCTAAAGCAGAGCTTTGGGTTGTTTGTATCTGTCAGCTAGTGCCCAAATGTGTTAGCTTTAGTTGTGACTCTCTATTCTGAAAGCATTTATATTCAGCCTTATTGATTAGAGTTCAATACTGCATGCTGGTGATTTTTAGTTTGGGGTTTCATGCTTGGGTTTTTGAGGATGAAGATTCCTGTAATCTCAGACTGGCAAATTCTCCTCTGTCACACCAGGCAATCCAGTGTATTCTCTATATGGCAGTAAATATACAGTTCAATATAGTCCTTCCTGTATTACAAATACAATTCAATATATATCAAAGGGTGCAAAATAACCTGAGGCGTCCTGTAGCTATGATGAATGCAAGTCTCTCTCTTCTTGCTTTCCTGTATCATTACACTAGATTATTAAAGCCCTTGTGATACACCTGTTAGCCATCTGAGGTTTGGACTGGATTCTCCTATTGTGTTGTCTCTGTTGCTCCTCTGTACAATCACCTAACTGTCCTTGTCCATCTGACTTGATCTCGTATCTCTCTATCGTTTCTGTAGACAGGGCGCATCTATTCACAAAGTGGTGGTGATGACGTGCTGGTCTTTTCTCATTCCCCAAATGTGACTTCTCAGCAGATTGGAATTCTTCTCATTCTTTGAAACAAGCATTGGATAGCCTGCCTAAATGGATACTTTGGTGTAGAATAGCCTAAATTGTTTTCCCTGGGAAGTTTTCATGTTTTATTGTTTTACAATATTGGATCACAGTGGATTTAATTTGGGGTTTTTTTTGATACTGATGAACAGAAAAAGACTCCCGTGTCAAAGTGAAAACAAATCTCTACAAAGCAATCTAAATTAATTACAAATATAAAACACAAAATAATTAATTGCATAACCTCACCATTGGCAGCAATTACAGCCTCGAGTCTGTGTAGATAGGCCTCCGTCAGCTTTGCACATCTGGGACTGCAATTTTTCCCCATTCTTTACAAAATTGCTCAAGCTCTGTCAGATTACATGGGAATCATAAGTGAACAGCCCTTTTCAAGTCCAGCCACAAATTCTCTGTTGGACTGAGGGCTGGACTCTGTTTTTAAGCTATTCCTGTGTAACTTTGGCTTTATGCTTGGAGTCAGTGTCTTGCTGGAAAACAAATCTTCTCCCAAGTTGCAGCTCACTTGTAGACTGCATTAGGTTTTCCTCCAGCATTTCCCTGTATTTTGCAGCATTCATTTTACCCTCTACCTTCACAAGCCTTCCAGGTCCTGCTGCAGTGAAGCATCCCCACAGCATGATGCAGCCACCACCATGCTTCACGGTAGATATGGTGTGTTTTTGATGATTTATTGTGTTTTTGTCTTGCACCAAACATAGCATTTAGTCTGATGGCCAGAAAGCTCAATTTTGGTTTCATCGGACCATAGAACCTTCTTCCAGATGGCTTACGTCTCCCATATGCCTTCTGGCAAACCCTAGCCAAGATTTCATGTGGTTTTTTTTCAACAGTCTTTCTCTTTGCCACTCTCCCATAAAGCTGCTACTGGTGAAGCACCCGGGCAACAATTGTTATCTGCGCAGTCTCTCTCAGCTCAGCCACTGCTCCAGAGTTGTCATGTGTCTCTTGGTGGCCTCCCTCACTAGACCCCTTCTTGCACGGTCACTCAGTTTTTGAGGACGGTCTGCTCCAGGCAAAATTGCAGTTCTTTCCAATTCTTTTTGATCAACTTAACTGTACTCCAAGAGATATTCAGTGACTTGGAAATTTTCTTGTATCCATCTCCTGACTTGTGTTTTTCAATAGCCTTTTTGAGGAGTTGCTTGAAGAGTTCTTTTGTCTTCATGATGTAGTTTTTGCTAGGATACTGACTCACCAGCAGTTGGACCTCCCAGCTACAGGTGTATTTTTACCACAATCAATTGAAACACCTTGACTGCACACAGGTGATCTCCATTTAACTAATTATGTGACTTCTAAGATCAATTGGCTGCACCAGTGATGATTTGGTGTGTCATATTAAAGGAGTGTGAGTACTTATCCGAACAATTATTTTATGTTTTATATTTGTAATTAATTTAGATCATTTTGTAGAGAAGTTTTCACTTTGACATGAAAGAGCCTTTTTGTGTTGATCTGTGTCAAAAAAGTCAAATTAAATCCACTGATTCAACGCTGTAAAACAAAACATGACAACTTCCAAGGGGATTGCATACTTTTTATAGGCACTGTACAGCATTGTGTTCTACACTTTTGTGTCAGTGTGCACTAGTAGCTGGTTGTATCAGTGACACAGTTTGTAATGAATATCAAAATAACATCTTAAGAGGCAGGTTGCAAACTTATCAGAAACAGGACTGTGAATTGAGATAACTCATTTCTAGCAATTCTGAGTAGGTGATATGGACGCTGACAGCTAGTATAATTTGGGCCTGAGAGAGCTATCTGAATTTCATATGTTCTTATGAAATAACTTCAATAAGACATGAGTGACAAGTGCAATCATACACGCTTGATCCAGACAAGAGAAAATCTGCAGATGCTGGAAATCCTAGCATCACACACAAAATGCTGCAGGAACCCAGCAGGCCAGGCAGCATCTATGGGGGAAAAAAAGTACAGTCAATGTTTCGGGCTGAGACCCTTTGGCTGGACTCGGGAAGGGCCAGTCCTGCTGAAACACTGACCGTACTTTTTTCCATAGATGCTGCCATACCTGCTGAGATCCTCAAGCATTTTGTGTGTGACACTTGATCCAGGTTGTTCAATACAGCAAATTCTTAAGTGGATCCTTTGGTAACCTAATGCTGTAGATGTGGTGGAGTTCAACCAGCTGAAGATGGAAAGTGCATTCTAGTACAGACGAAGACTTGCTATGTTTGTGGTTGACAGATGTGACTGACCAGAGAAGCTCATCTCTCCCATTCTATCACATCCATCTGTAACTTCGGCTTGACTGTTCTGTGTTCCTCTAACATCATTACTCAGCTGTAGGGACCAGCCTTGATTGACTGGTTCTATTCCAAGTTATCTCTGTGTAGGCAAAGAAATATCTGTAATGGCTATTCTTTGCTCTTCTATGTTACCTTCTTTCTATTCCTCATTTATCGTCTGCCCACTCTTAACAGCTTGAACTACCACTGCCTCTCCGCTTGATTCATCAGACACAGAAATGGCTGAGTTGGAATTTTCTACAGCCAAATTTTGGGAGGAACTGAAGCTTTTAACATTGGCTTAACTTCCCAGAGAGAAGGCTAAAAGGATACTAAACTTGGGCTATACTAATTCATAGAGATCTAAAATAGAGAGAATCTCAAACTAAGGACCATCAATTTGAAGGAATGAGTGGATTAGAGGGAAGTGGGGGGGGGGGGGCGGAATAAGAGGCTGAAATCCTCAACTTAGTTAACCAGCACTTGAGGAGTATGACCTGTAGGGCTAACACCATAAAATTGGGAGGTGGGATTAGAATTGACAGGTCCTCTTTTGCTTGGAGCAGACAAGATGGACTGAACAGCCTCCATATGTATCATAAATGTTCAATGATTGTATGATTTCTAGAGTTCTAAACATCATATTTGCCAACTACTGGCTCCATAATCATTCACTTACAACTGTGCAGTGCCAGGTCCAGTCTCTAATTCCCTATCTTCTTCATTAAGATGCTTTCCACCTCCAGAACAGTGGCTGTTTCCACCCCTCCATCAGCAACTCAACTTACAAACTCTGTAAGCAGTAGACGGTTCCAAATGTCCAATGTCCAGCCTCCCATCTTCTTTGCCGCATGAGCTCAGAGTCAAAGTCGAATTTGTTGTCATATGCACATGTAGGTATATGTACAAGTATATATACCACATGTAGGTATATGTACAAGTATATATACCACATGTAGGTATATGTACAAGTGCATTAAAAACTTGCAGCAGCATCACAGGTGCATAGCATCATATCAGTAGCATTCACAAGAAAAACAAATTATACTGTACTCAATTTTTACAAGACTCATTGAATTCCAGTGCCTGCTAACAGTTCAGTTAAGCCAGGAACTCCGTGTTTCCCATTCAGAATCCTGATTTCAACTCCCTTCATGTTCACTCTGCTACTTTCTGTCATCTTTTCCAGTTCTGCAATCCTTGATCTCAATGCTCCTCCTTGTATGTCTCCACGCCCTCTTAAATATGCCCCTGAAAATCTGACAATCTCCATTTTTTTTTAGGACTTAGTGTAATTTTACTTATTAATGCTCCTGTGAAGTGCCTAGGAACAGTTTTGATATTCAAAATACACTAAAATGCAAGTTGTTGTTCTAATCTTCAAAATATTGTAATATTATTGCAAGTATTAATGGAAACTAGTCTATGTACCCCTATGTAGCCAGACTGCCTGAGCTTTATGGATATTGTTAGAAGCTGCACTTTATTCCTGCTTAAGTACCATCAAGTATTGTTAAGTTCTATTGCTAAGAATCAGTGTTTGAATAGTAAGAGAAAAGAATTGAACTAACCTAGTCCTTTCCATGTGTAAAATATTCCTCAAGTAATCGAGGAAGAGCTTTGAGGACAAGTCTGAACCACAGGAACAGGTAGATGGGATCTTTAATAACTCAGAGCTCCATTACAGTATTGTCTTTAACCGTGTGCTTGAGTCTTGGAGTTCAACGACTCCAAATTACTGTACAACTGAGCTAATTGGGCATTTGTTAACACAGTATCTGTCAAAAGGGAATTGATGTAGTAAAGGGTTAAAAAGAAATCCTAGGGAAGAAGCAAAGGTGGGGCTATTTGGGAAGCTCATTCATTGATCCAGGCTAGATGTGATAGTCTAAATGCCCGAATGGCCTCCTTTGTATATGATGCACCATCAATAATTCTTGGAGATGGGAGGCGAATGATAGGCTTTTATTAGCAGCAGAAGTGACCACAACATCTTGGAGACTGAGGGAGGAGCAGTGCCTCCAATTGCCTTTATACAGGGGTCTGTGGGAGGAGCCACAGGAGCAGTCAGCAGAGGGGCGTGTCCAGACAGGTATACGCATAGTTTACCACAGTATACAATGGGAAATACTAAGGTGATGTAATATTTAACCATTAGTCTTCACATAATCCTTCATATTGCTCTCTTCTCACCATCTATTAAATGCCAACTGATCATTTATTTGAGCTATACCTCAGTGGTGACATTTAAACATTTGAGAATGTAAAAACCAATTGTTCTCTCAGTATTGGTTGACTAAGCACAGAGCAGCAAACATTCTAGACTCAATTGCTTCAGCTGATGACTTTATTGTGATCTGCTATTATGGAGTGTTATCAGCCATAATGTGACAGTTCGATATCACTGTCAATACTGTTGCCGTGTCTTTGACATCATCACAGTTGCCATTTATATCATCATGATTGTCCTTGACCCCATCACTACTGCCTTTGACATCACCACAATGACTCTCTGCCATCACCATTCTTATCTTTTCCATCACTATTATCTCTTTAACAACATCACTAGTGTTTTGATATCAGAACCTTTAACAATCAACTAAAACTTCTGTCCACCTCAATAAAACAAAGGATTCAATTGATTTTATCTTGACTAATTAATTCCTTAAGTTTCTAACCAAGGTAATGATCTTTAGCAATCAATACCAATTCTTTGGCCTGTTTGAACTATGGCTCCACAATTTGTAAATCTGAACTTAATTTAGCTGGCTTTAGACATCTTAATCTGCAGTGAATTTCTGCAGAGCCTATGATACATTGTCAAGTGTGCACTGTGTCTATCAGAAGAGGCAAATAAAGGCTCACTAGAAAAAGTTCCTTGTGTCTGGTGCAATTATTTAAGTGCTAATGTACCAGTACTAAGCTGCAATGAGTGGGAAATGTGCTTGTGGGCTTCAGCTTGAGAAGGGAAAGGGTCAAGTTCAAAGCAACGCACCTTGAATATCTCTGCTCCTCTCAAACCCCGTATTCAGGTAAGTATGGTGTCAACATTGGACCTTAATGGTTGCAACTCAAGCTGCTCCTTTAGGCATACTACTTGGGTAACATTATAGCTCGATTCCCCTGAATGCTAAAGATCTTTAAACAGGCATTAGGTCCTTATTTTGAACGTCCAAAAAGCCATCCTGTCAGTTTTTGGTGTGAGAACTGTTTTTTTATATATCGCACCAGTAATGTGGGCATTGGCTCAATTTTCCCTTTTTTTTCTTCTTGTGACCTGCAGGAAAGAGGCTCCGATGTTTCACATTAGGTGCGTAGCTTTGATCTGAGGGCTCACCTTTTATCAGATTGAGTGGAAGGCCAAATATTGATTTATTAGCTTCAGTGAGTCAGACAAGGAAAGAACAGGAATTTAATAAGTGAGGCTAAAATTGAAATGTTGGTGATTTAATTCCACCTTTGAGTCATGCCATTATAACTCAAGGAACACCCTCATCAGATCTAATGGGAGATACAGTACTGTGCAAAAAATCCTAGGCATATGTATGGGTGCTGAAGACTTTTGCGCATTACTGTATATAATACCTTTCCAGTTACCAAATTACACTGAATACTACTGAGGTAATACAAAGCTAAATACTCCTATTGTTGCTACCCAACTATCTTCCAATTTTAACCAATATACAGTACTGTGCAATGGTTTTGGGCATCCTAGCTATATATACTGTATGTGCCTAAGACCTTAAGTCAGTAAAGTGCTTTCTTGGGCATCAGAGAAGATTGATGGTGTTGCTGCATCTTGCACTTGGCTGGATAAAGACTGTAATCTTTTGCTGCAATTTTCTGTTCAACTTGCTGTGAAGGCATTAACCCTCAATAAACATGCAGTTCCATGGTGGCCCTCCGCTGGAGTATTGGTGAGCCATTTGACCATGAAAAATCTTGCAGTTCAGTCCAACCCCTTCAGATTCAGATGTCAACACATATAAAACTTCCATCGTAGATGCTAAAGACTGATTGGTATGGTTTCCTAATGGATTAACAACCCCAACTTTCTCTTTCAACTCTTTTCTCCCATGTTTCTCTAAACTCAAAAGTACGAGATGAAATGGGCCATTCGGCCTCTCTCTCACTTGAAGACAGATCAATTTTCATGGATGAGATATTGAAGCCTGGGTCAGCACATCTGACCATTTCTCCAGCTTGCTTTACATTAGATTATTTTTGTCTTTGAAAAGTCAGCTGATTTCTGACTGCCCAGGGTGTGCCTCAGCACCACACCATTGTGCAATCAAGACAAGTTTTTGGGGAAGGTGACAAACATGAATTCAAATCTGAACTGTAAGCAGAAATTTTATAGGATACAGTGGAACTAGTGAAATTTCCTTTGGATAGTCATGATACTCAGTGATATCTCAAGGAAGGACAAAATGACTAGTAAACAAGTTCCTGCCTAGGCTTTAAACTTGATGCCAATGCTTCCCTCCCACCCCCGATAAGGTGGGTGAATTATTTTACGTCTATTAAATGTTTCTATTTGCTGATTGATATAACAGAACTATAATTTACAGGATCACTTTGGGATGTACAATACCACTCAACAAGTTCTGCTCTAAAGGTCCACGTCAAGCTTGAGCCCAGTGTCCTAAGGCTTTTAGATGACTGTGTCACTTTGAATTTGAATTGGTGTCGTACGGGAAGTTTATAATAAAAATGTCTTTGGACATACGTACCTGCTAAGTGTGGGCTCAGCTTCAGCTAGGCTCATTTTGTCCATTAGAAGTGTGTTTAATATCACCGGCATATATCGTGAAATTTGTTAACTTTGCAGCAGCAGTACAATGCAATACATGATAGAGAAGAAAATGAAAACTGAATTACAGCAGGTATATATTAAGTAGTTAAATTCAGGAAGTAGTGCAAACGAATAGAAAATAAAAACGTAGTGAGGTAGTGTTCGTGGGTTCAATATCTATTCAGAAATTAACTGGCAGAGGAGAAGGAGCTGTTCTTGAATCGTTGAGTGGGTGCCTTCAGGCTTCTGTACCTCCTTCCTGATGGTAGCAATGAGAAGAGGGCATGTCCTGGGTGTTGGGGTTCCTTAATGATGGGCTCTGGCTTTCTGAGGCACTGCTCCCTGAATGAGATGTGTGCATTCTATTCCTATTTCCTCTGGCAAGCTGTAAGCTGGACTAGCAGACAGTGTACTTCTGATGTTGTGGTGAAGACTTGGCTGCAGAATGAGGGAGCTCTTTTGGGTATGGGTGGGGTCACATAATTCCCAGTGTAATTGTCAATCAGCCATTCTCTCGTTGACCATGATATTCCCAGAGGAGATGCCTTATATGCTCCTCCCTGTATTCAGAGGATTCTTGTAGCTGTTTTTCAAGTTTCCTGCAGTGTTAGTTAAGCTGGTTTATTACAGGTATCCCAGTGTACCCAGAGCAGCGGTCTCCGAAGGCCATCCCGCCAGATTATCCTACCCTTGTCCCAGTTTTCTAGAACTGATAATATTCACTTGTATGGTTTCATACTTGTGTATGACATATTCGGAGGCCATTCAGGCCATCAAGTCATTGGCAGCTCACAAAGTACTGCCATCAATTCTATTCCCCACAGACAGTCTACAGATGCTGTAAATCCTGTTCAACACACAAATCGTTGGAGGAGCTCAGCACATCGGGCAGTATCTATGGAGGGGAATAAATAGCTGACATTTTGGGCCAAGGCCCCTTCAACAGGACTCCAGCATTTTATGTGTATTGCTCATTTCCCCACAAATTTTCACACACGTATGCCCATAAATCCCTCCCTGATTCTCCTTCCACCCACACACATGACAGGCAAAGTAGAGTAACTAAATAACCTGGAACATGAGAGGAAACCAGAGGTCCTTGGAGAAACCCATGAGATCACAGAAAGAGAGTGCAAACTCCACACAGACAACACCAGAGTGTGGGATCAAGCCCGGGTTGCTGGAACTTTTGAGGCAGAAACTGTTCTTGCTATATCACTGTGCAACTAGATGTTTTTTCCTGATATTTTATCTGATTTGGTTTTGATCTTTAAAAGATTTTGTGACAAAGGATCATGGCTCCAAGAACAATTACTGGATTGAAAGGCTGTTAGGAAGCAAACACTTTCCATATATCAAACAGAAATCAAATAAAAACACTTATGACTTTTAATCGCAAAGTGATCTTGAGAATTGCAATTATGTTATATCAACAAATAGAATATATTCAGCAGTTTCTGAAATGAGCAGTCAATGAACTCCACACCCTTTGAAGTTAGAAGTAGGCCTCCAAGACTGGGATTGTTTTTAAGAGAACCAACTATTTCCCCACATCATGTTAAGGAGATCTGGTATGAAGATCTGGTAGGGTGATCCATCCTAGAAAGACAATCTCCATGGAGATCAGGTAAGAAGATTTCATAGAAATGACTGTAATTTTCTCTCTCACTGCAATTGCTGCTTTTGTCTGGTTTCATTGGTTATGGCTGACCTCACTCTCTTGGATATTTTACGAACGCAAGCATCTCTTGGCTGTCAGTGTTTGGGGTAAGTGAGACAAGTGCTCTTCCTGAACACCCTAATAAGTTTTCGAAATGGAGCGGTCATTTGAGTTCCCCACACTGGATCAGTTAGAAAAGTTTGAATCCAACACCAGTTTGAATTGCTGGTATTTGAAGAGTCAATTTAACAATTGATTTTGCTAGCCATGGAGCAGGGGAATATAACAGCTTCCCTCCTCCTACAGATGCTGCTCTAATACAGTACTGCCACCTCTGAGGGTAGCATTTTTACCACCTCAGTCAGGGTATTGACGGTTCAAGTCCTGCTACTGACATTAACAATTTTGTGCAGTGATGAGGGAGTGCTGCTTGGTTTTAAAACTATTGTTAACTTGAAGTCTGACTTTTTAGTGAATGTCATAGATCACATGACTTTTTTAAAGGGTAGAGGAATTCTTTCATTGTCCAGTCCTGATATTATTTTTTAACTGCATCAAGTAATATACAGGCACTTATTTCATTGCTAATATTGGTATCTTACTATGTTCAAATTTGCTGACATATTTCTTCTATTAGACTTCTAAATTATATTTAACATTCTAATCAGCCATAAACGATTTGGGTTGATCTAAGATTGTTAGAGTTGGCTGTATGTTTGCAAAGCTCTTTTACCTCTCTCTCTATCATTTTGGTAATACCATTTACTTGGTTGAGTACAGCTCCACCATACTTTACTCAGCACCAAGGACAATATCTATTTAATTACTGCCTCATTCACCAATCTAAATGTCCCCCTTCCTCCACTGCTTCACGGCTGCTTATGTCACCCAATAGCTACCCGCTGAGGCATTGGTGGTTGCACCTCCCAAATGTAACCTCAGTAATTTAATAGGAGAAAGAATGCAGGTCCTTAGGAAGGCCATCCACATTCCAAGTGTCATACTAGATTATCTGAACACTTATCACTGTTTCTTCATTGACTCCAACTCAAAACCCCGAAACATGTTACCGAACAGAATTGTAGCCTACTTGCAATATGCAAACTTCAGCAGTTTAGGAACAAGCTGAGTCACCATCGTTTTCGTATTGACATTTGGGGCTGTGCAATAAACACCTGTCTTGCCAACAACCCCCAAGTCCTGACATTGTATATGGATATCAGGTAAAATATATGTAGGGTCAAACTGCGCCAAATGGTTTACGTGCCAATATACCTACAGGCACAAAAGTTGATTCCAAATTCCAAATCCAAATTCCTCAAAAACTTTAGGTGCCCTTAGCAAGATGCAAGAAAGAGGGAAATATTGAGTAGAGCCATGAGAGGGTAGAGATACGTGCACAGGTTGGGGCCACTCAACCTATTACATCCATGCTGATCTACTGGAATCCTACTTGCCTTCACTTAACCTCTGATGCGTTGCTGATTTAACTGCTTGTCTAAATGTCTCTTGTGCAGTGATTGTGTTTGACTCCTGTAGCAGCATGGTCTAGATATGAACCACTCTATATTAAAAAAATTCCTTTCCTCTCAAATATGCTTTAAAACTCCTTCCTCTCACCTCGCACCTATTCCCTTGTTTGATGCCCCTGCTGTGTGCAAATGATTCTGCCTATCTGCCTTATCTATGTCTCTTATAACTTTATATCTCTGATATGTCATCCCTCACTGTTCTTCGCTCCACAGAAAGCAGGTCCAGCCTATCCAGTTTCTCACTATAACTACAGTCCTTCAATTCAGATAACATCCTGGTGAATGTCCTCTGCATTTTCACCAGCTCAAATACATCATTCATGTTGTGTCATGTCCAGGACTGCACACAACCCCCACCACCAAGAGCAATTTAACCAGTGTGTTGTAAAGTTGAACCACATACCCTCTCCTCCACCCTATTTATTGTATCATTACTTTCAGGGACCTATTGACTTAAACCCCAAAATTCAACTGATCATCAACACCCTGCCATTTACTTTGTCCTATCCTTTCTTGACTTTCCAAAAGGCATCACTTTGCACTTGTTGGGATCAAATTCCATGTGCTAAAGCTTGATTCAACTTTCCATCAGATCTGTGTCCTACTGCAGCTTTGGACAACCTTCCTTGTCATCTGCAATAGTACCAACGGCTGTCATCTGTAGACTTGCTAAATGCAGTATGCCTCCTACATTCATACCCAAGTACATTTAAAACAAAATTCCAAAACATTAAGAGGTAATGATTCAATATATATAACGCTAAATTTGCACAGGCCAGGGGTTCCCAATCTTTTTTATGCATGGACCCCTACCATTAACCAAGGGGGTCAGTAGACCCCAAGGTGGGAACCCCTGACATAGATGTTCCTGGATGAAGATGGGAGCTCTGGTTCCCTTTGATTGAAGGGGCAATTTCATTAATAATGTGTACAAAGGGTATTTACTCAATGTCCATACGTCTGCCAACACAGTACAATATTGGTGTAATTCTTTTAAGAATAACAAGAATAAGCCTCTAATCTATTTAAATGCCAGATTCACAGAGTTATGTGAGCAGAATATTTAGACTCTTCATTAATTAGATGGTACTTTTGTGACTGAGATAACTACACCATAATCTATGGCAAGATGATCCAATGAATCATTAGAAGATATATTTGTAGCAGTAGATTCATTGGGGTATATTGTTCATTTAGAAGGGAAAACACACAAAAATTTGCATTTTCCAGCTCTCCACTCGGTGACCATAACCATCTATTTAACTGCAATAAACATGGGACTGTAATTATATCCCTATGCAACACTACAACAGTCTCTTTTCCTAATTTTGCAGTAGCTGGAGCTTGCAGTGGCTTTAATCATCTCTCCATGCAATTACAATAAATATTTTTCACCATGTCTCATTGTACATTAAGCCTACTTGGTAAATGCTGGAGATGGAGAGAGTTAAAATTAGGTCCAAATATAAACCCAAGCCTCTTAAGGAAAGGTTAGGATGAGTGAAAAGGATTATGGAGGGTATCCCAGAGTTTGGACTTCCACAGCTGGACCAGAGATGGACATCTGGAGGACTACAGATTTCCTATAGAAGAGGTTTCAAGGCGATACCATGGGACAGCTTGTCCACAATGATGGGGTAATTATCTCACCACTGTGCAGAAATAACTGCCTCAAAATTCTAACACATACTAACTCATGGCCATGGAAGCAGGGACCAATGTTATCCTGTCCCACGCAGCAAAATGAAGGTTATTTGGACATTGGGGTAACAATTTGGTGTTGCACATTATTGGCATTGAAAATGTGACAGTGGGAACCCTGTTCAGAGGCCAGGCTGTGGTTGGTCAATAGCTTCCAAATAGAGTTCCAAGCCAGAACAAGGGAGGTGGGTGAGGTGGTGGGACAGGGTGTGAGGTTGGCATATGATTAGATGGCGGGCAGATAGGTCTAAAATTAACAATGAATTCTTTGGCTATGAGGTGGAGAAGGAGTAGTGGGGAAAGTCTTAAAACTGCAAATTATGTTTTGGAGGTAGGAGAATGTGAGTTGGGATTCCAGCTACGAAGCAGTGGGAACTGGGAACGAGGAGATCAGAAATAGTGCTTAGGTTAGTGGGCACTGAGGAATCAGGCCTGGGACTGATGGAATTGTGAGGGCCATAGACCTGGAGCCTGGGACTCATTTAGGGTGGGGTCAGGTTATACTGGGAAGTGCCGGGGTGAAGCAGAATTAGAGTGGGCTGCAACAAGTTGCCAACTTGCCTGGCAAGTGTTCTGGTCAGGTACTGTGCTGGGAAACTCTGCTCATGCTGGAAGTACCTGATGATGGGCTCCCTCAGGATCCAACTGTCCCTGCAACCCTCCTACAGGGGGTTTGGACTGAGTGATGGCATCCTTAACACCCCCTTGCAGAAATCATATCAGAGATTAGATCATTGAAGTGACTGTTCTCCAGTTCTTGTTAATTTATTCATTTTTCAGAGCTGGGAATCATTGGCAAAGCCAACATGTATCGAATGCCTTTAAATGCCCTTTAACTGCTGAGTCATTTTCCAAGGGAAAATAAAAATCCACCGCACTGGTGGTCAGAATCCTGCTCAGGCCAGATCAGGTAAGAAGAGCAAATCTTTTCCCCTGAAGCACAACTAGTGAAGCTGATGGATTCCTGTAACGTCATAACTGAAACAAGCTATATGTATGTGTTTTATTTCCCAATTCCTCCTTTTGCTGCAGTTGTGGGATTTGAACCTGGATCTCTGGATCATTGGCTCTACCTGCTAGATTACTGGGACACTGTACCAGGTTAAATTGCTAGACTGACCCAGATATGGTTGACATTGCATTGTACTTCACGGAAAATAGCCTTTCAATTGCTTAACACTGACTAAAAAGGGGTTATGCCTTTGAATCTATAAACAGTGAACTTTAAAGTTCTGCTGATCAATGAATATGAGGAATATCCTGACCTAAGCTCTAGAAAAATACTTCATTTTCTAAAGGAAGAAACGAGACTGACATATGTTTTTAAGGTGTCTATCAGAGCTTCAGAACATTTCAAAACTCCTAGTGAAGTACTTCTAGAGTGCAGTTATAGTTGCAATGTAAAAGAACATAATTGGGAGGAAGTTCTCAATTAAAGTAAAAGAGAAATAATTAACCCACCTTACCATTTTGTAACAAAGTTTAAGGGGAACAAGAAGGGAAACCTAATCACTCAGACAGTCATGAGATGGTGGAATGAGTTGCCAGCACGTGCTGCATGCAAGCTCAATTTCAATGTTTAAGAGAAGCTAGATAGGTACATGGATAATAGGGGTATGGAGCATTATGGCCCTGGTGCAGGTCGTTGGGAGTATGCAATTGAAATGGATTTGGCATGGACTTGAGGGGCCGAAGGGCCTGTTTCAGTGCTGTACTTTCCTATGACTCTGACTCCAATTTGAAACAACATTTTACTTTTTAAACAAAATTTCAGAGGCCCACTGTTGCTCAGTAGCTGTTTCAACACAGATGGCAGGTCTGACAGAGTCAGTGTGAGGTAGCTTCAGCAGGAATTGAATCAGGCGGACTTTCAAAGTGACCCACTGGAAACTCAGTAAGCTCTGGTGTCAGTTGCTTTGAGCTTGTGCCATGCTACAATCTTACGGAAGGAAGCTTGGAGGCAACCTATCACCAAAGGTTGTTGAAAGATTCCAGCCAATGAGGAAGTACTGGGAAAATAACTGTTAATGGAGGGTTAAAAATTCTCAACTTTCTCTGTAAGTCCTTCCACATTTCTGCCTTAGAGCCTCAGACACACTAAATTTGGCATCCAGAACAATTACAAAGTAATCTTCAGCTAATACATTTCATTTTAATTAAACTCTAATTTTATTAATTAGTTTTATTCTAAACTCTGGAATTCAGCTCGTCAAAATATTCTCCTCCAATGCCCTCAACTCCCTGCTGCCCCTTTAGGCCTGTTTTTGCTCACTACCCTATTAAGTGCAGGTCAAATACTGTATATTGTTGACCCCCTATGGGATAGTGTATTAAGTTAAAAGCTCTGTAAAAATGCATATTGTTTAGTAAAGCCGGTGGGGACCTCTTTCATGCTTTTTGTTCTGTATAAGCCACAGGTATCTGTAGATATATGTTTCACTGAGAGCGTGGTGGCGCAGTGGTTAGTGCTACTGAGTTTTATCCCGATTCATGGCCCTGTCTCTGCGGCGTTTCCACACTGTCTCTGTGATCACGTAGGGTCTCCACCAGATGCATTCATTTTCTCCCACAACCCAAAGACTTGAAGGTGGGTAAACCCGTCCTGCTGAAACGTCAACTGCACTTTTTTCCATAGATGCTGCCTGGCCTGCTGAGTTCCTCCAGCATTTTGTGTGTGTTGGTGGGTTAACTAGTCCCTGGAGTAAGCAAGTGGCAAGCAGAAGATCACGGGGGAGTTGCTGAGTGGTGTGAGAGAGAATAAAACCGGCTACTGAGAAAAAAGGATTTGAGAAATGGAAATTATGTAGCGGACTGTGGGGAGCTAGTATGAACACAATGGACTAAATGGTCTCCTTGTTATTAGTAATTAGCCTTATCACCAGTTTGCTTTTATTAAAGGAGCACTGTTGAATTTGCTAAGCACAAACTGTCTTTAGTGAATCTAGGTAGGTTGATTTCTAATTTTCCCATACTTTTCTAAATATTCTCTAAATTTCAACTAAACAAGTTTATCCTCAACTTGTGAGAGATGCGTGCATCAACAGTTACCTGCTTTACTGTCCCTTCTTAGAACGGAGTAGTTTGAATTTCCTGTGCTACTTTAGAAATTAGAAGACTACTTGTCAATTAAAAGCATTAGAGCACAGAGGGAAGAATAGGCCTCTGGAGGCTAAATGTCATCTGCCGGCAGGTTTAAAAAAGACTTATCTTTTCATCATCTATTGCAACATTTTTGTTCAGTATGTTAGTACAGTGATATATGAATGTCACAATTCATATCACCTTGTATGACCTTATGACTTTTCACATCTTTTTGAAGTGAGTGAAATACATTTTTTAAAGTATAGTGATGGTTTTACAGAGAAATCATGACTGCCAACTTGTGCACAACAAGATTTTCCATTCAACAATATAATAGCTTTTCCATTTAGCTGTTCTGTGAGTATTAAGTATTGGTCTGGACATTAGGAAGAGTGTCCTTACTTTAAAACCAGTATTGGGATCATTCACCAGGAAGAGCTGAGAGGACCTTAGTTTAATCTTGTCTGAGGAAGATCCTTGATCTTTCAGAGTTGCACCAAATATTCTGCCCAAATTATGTCATCAATCTTTGCAGCGGGTTTCCAAAATGTCTGTTTTCCTATGAGTGATGTATATATGCATGGCCTGGGAGCATAAAATCCACAAAGGCAGTAACTTATCACCAGTAGGAAGTAGTAGCCATCGCAGGAGTGGCTGGAATACTGGGAATAAGAGGAAATATCTTGGCTCCTATGGTCCTGCTTTGGGAAAGTTATTCCAATTGACCAGCTTGCAGAAATTTCATTTCATGTTAACCTGTGAGCTTTGGGACACCTGTCATTAATATCACCAGCTTTCAATTTGTGTTCAGGATACAGTTCCTTGGCATTACAGGAGCTACAAAGAAAAGAGTCCAAAGCTGCTGAGTGAGCCTCCAGATGGCTGTAGCTCGAGGTGTGAGGTGTGACCCGTAGACCCATGCTGCTGGGACATAAGCCAGGGCCTGATCCACCCTGGCTCGGTCGTTTGGACAAGGGTGTCTGCTGTTGAAAGACCTGAAACACCCGATCACCGATGTTATGTCCCAGTGCATCCTAGCATGGATCTCAGCATCATTAGCCTTGTACTCCCTGAAGAATGGGAGAAGGGAGGGTGACATGAATGTGACTGAAGATCTTGAAAAGACAACGGTGTATACTGAGAGAAACTACTTCACCTGCAGGGGGAGCCAGGAGTGAGAGGAATAAAATCAGAATCATTCAAGAAAAAAATCAGCTGGTATATTTTAACATTAAGGGCAACACAGAACCAAAGTCTTTGAGTTGAGCATTCAAGCCCTATGGTCAATTGATTTTTCAACTGATTAATAAAGACATACAAATGTATCTGTCATATAGGTTAGTCACGGACTAAAACTGCTTCTTGGTGTGCTGCCCTTGTCACATTTAAAGTGTACCTGAATGGGTTCTTCAAGAGCAAAATTGTTAGTGTTTGAAGAAGCACCACTTTTCATCAACGTGGTCAAGACTGGCCAAGATGTCATCAGCTATGTCATAAAACTTCTATTATTTTATGAGGCACCTTCTTTGGTGTGGCTGGGCAGGAAAGGTACTTGCTAAAATTGCAAAGGCTGGCATAGTTGAATGCATTGTTTCAGGTTCAAGGAAGAATCGCTTGACAGAGGAGGCTCAAAGGGCCACACCAATCTCTCTGGTGCTGATTGACCAAATAAGTCTGGGCCCCAGGGTGAGACAGGGTGCTTCAGTGATTGAAACAACACTGTTGCTGCCCCCTAGTTAAGTTTTCCTTTTCAATCAAAACACACCAACCCTTTCCCCTGTCCTTGTCAGTTTCTGCAGGGAAAGTAAGCATGATTGTTGAAGTATATTACTGACAGGAAAAGTTAACCTACAAATGTGCAGGCAACGAGGTACTGGGTACTCAGGAAAAAGTAAGGATGATTGTGATCACCTTACTTTAAAGAAGTTTAATTGAATAGAGTGCAACAGAGAAACTGCAGAAATCTCATTTTATGTAAGGGTCATGACCCACCCACAGTCATGAGGTTCAGCATGGGATGGGGTTTTGAAAGCATGCCCAAAGAGGAGATCCAGTACATGGCTTGAGGGGGCGGGCACTCAGTGAAGGAGAAATTCTCCCAATACTTCATCCCAATTCCTGTTGTGATAAAATGGTGCTTAACACTCATCACTGCATTATTTTGCATTAAAATCAGCTGTTGCCTGTAGAAGGTTGGTGTGTACTCCCTGTGACTGTGAGAGTTTCATTCCAGTGATATGACAGTGTGTCAGTTGGCCACTATAGGTTCCCTCTTGTGAAGAAGAGCCAGAGTGGGATAGACAGAAAAAACCCCAGAAATTAATGGGCAAATGGCGCTAATGGCTGAATGCTCTCCTCTGTGGCAAAAAATGAGAGTAGTTGGTTTCTAAAATGATGTACAGTAGAGATCCAAATATTGTAGTTCCTCACTATGAGCCATGCCTCGCTTTCTGTCCTCTATTTCAACTGCTACCCTAAGTCTCGTGGAACCAAGGTTGAGAGGTTTCAAAAGAAATCTGACAGGTTTCTATTGGAAATTACATTTTAAAATCGGTACAATCAACAACTGAGTCCTAGTTTGTTTTAGCAAACAAGGCCTATACTCTCGAGAGTTTCGAGTAATAAGTATTGATCTCAATGTCCATTCTTATGGGGCTGGACAGATATCCAAGACAGAAATCAATGAATTTTGGATATTAAGGTAACCAATGGATATGGGCTTAGGGCAGAGAAGTGGTAATGAGGGAAAGGATCAGTCATAACCTTTCCGAATGCCAGAGGAGCCAAATTTGCCTATTCATGCATCAATAACTTTTGTTTGTACATTCCTTATCTTAATTAATTTTGGCTTAATTTAACAAGATATCCATTTAGCAAAAGCATAAATTGATCATCAGAAAAAAATCAGATTCTAATATGGTTACAGAACACTTAGAAAATGAATGGAAGTGAGTTTGCATTTGTACAGGACTATACACACTGTCTATCTCACAGCACTTCAAGAAGTGCATTTGAAATATATTCACTGTGTCTCAAAGACAATGCAACATACAAGGAGGTAAACTGCAAGATTACAGTAACTGGTTCAGCCAGGTGATGGAGTAGTAATGTTCTAAATCAGAGGCAAGGAACCATCACTGAGACAACTTGAGTTCAGCAGCCAGTTCTGATGGGCTGAGACGAGAGGTTTCTCATTATTATAGTTAGAACGTAGACGAGTACAGCACAGGAACAGGCCATTCGGCCCACAATGTTGTGCCGAACCAGCTGAAAAGCAAATCGAAAACACCAAAACACTACTCCCTCCTGCCTACACCATATCCACATCCTTCCATCTTCCTTACATCCATGTGCGTATCCAAATGTTTCTTAAAAGCCTGGCAATGCATTTGCCTCTACCACCATAGCAGGCAGTGCGTTCCAGGCATCTACCACTCTCTAAGCAAATAACTTGCCCCTCACATCCCCCTTGAGCCTACTCCCTCTCACCTTTATTGCATGCCCTCGGGTATTAGACATTTCAACCCAGGGAAAGATACTCTCTGTCCACTCTATCTAGGCCTCTCATAATCTTATAAACCTCTATCAGATCTCCCCTCAGCCTCTGGTGCTCCACAGAAAGCAACCCAAGTTTCTCCAGCCTCTCGTGAGAGCCAATGCCCTCTAAGCCGGGCTGTGTCCTGGTAAACCTCTTCAAAGCCTCAACATCCTTCCAATAGTGGGGCAACCAGTACTGTATGCAACACTCCAGATTTATAAAGTCGTAACATAACCTTCTGACTGCTTCTTAAGTATACAGGGATTTGCTTTTCTCCGTGTTGCAACGGAGAACAAAAAGAAGGATTTGTGCCAGCCTTCAGTACCCACTGGACATCCAAGAGTGCTTGCAGCCAGTGAAATATTTCTGAAGTGGAGTTACTGTTGTAATGCAGAACACCTATGGCATAAAGCATGGATACAAGCCCAGAATGGCTGCGACTGGAGCGTAACAAACTGCAACCCTTGTCCAGTCTGTGAATCTGTATACTTGCATGTGTCACGCATATAAGTGTGCACCCACAGTCGGCCTGTGTGAACTGCTTGGGGGGCATGGCGCCATGGCAGGGTATGAGGCAGCACCCTGATCAATCGTTCTGTTGTTTTCACGGCAGTTCACTATCGTAAGAACAACAGGCTGGCGGCGGTGAGGGTGAAGCTGCAGAGCTCGGAGTACAAGCTGAGCAAGATCAGGACTTCAACCATCATGACGGATTACAACCCGAACTACTGCTTTGCGGGCAAGGTGGCCTCACTCAACGAACTCAGGGAGGTACCCAGGAGGAACATCTCCTTGCTGAGGTGGGTGACGCTAGAGCTGCGGAAAATCACCATTCAGCCTATCTTACCGCTGTCCAACGAGATTCACTCCAACCTGCCCTTTCCCCCTTGCCTTTCCATTTTCCTTATCGATTTTGTGTGAATTTACTGAGCTACTTTCATCCACCCAGGCAGTCTACTACGGATCAGAATCAGGTTTACTCTCACTGTCTTGTTTGACATGAAATTTGCTGTTCTACCGTGGTGGTACAGTGCAAGGACACAAATATAAGAGACAAATACAGTAGTGCAAAAAATGTAACATGGTAGTGTTCACGGACCATTCAGAAATCTGATTGTGGTGGAGAAGAATCATTGAATGTGGGGCTTCGGGTTCTTTCCCCCTCCCACTTTGTAGAAGTGAGAAGAGGGCACATCCTTGATGATGAGGGTCCTTAATGGATGCTGCCTTCTTGAGGTACCGCCTCTTGAAGATGTCCTCCATGGTGTGGAGTGTTGTGCCCACGATAAAGCTAGCCGAGTCCATAACCCTCTGCAGTCCCTTGCGATCCTGTATGATGGAGCTTCCACACCAGATAGCCTCCAGTTAGAATGCTCTCCACGGTCCATCTACAGAAACTTGCGAGAGTCTTTGGTGACACACCAAATATCCTCAAACTCCTATCAAAGTAGAGGTACCGGTGTGCAGCCTTTAAGATGGCATCAATGTGTTGGGCTCAGGATAAATCTGAGATGTTGTCACACAGGAAGGTTTTCAAAGCTTGCAGAGGGATCTGGACAAGCTGGAAAAATGGACTGAAAAATTGGAGATTGGCAGATGGAGTTTAATACAGACAAGTGTGAGGCATTGCACTTTGGAAGAAAAAACCAAGGTAGAACATACAAGGTAAATGGTAGGGCACAAGGAGTGCAGTGGAACAGAGGAATCTAGGAATACAAATACAAAATTCCCTAAAAGTGGCATCACAGGTCAATAGGGTAGTAAAGAGAGCTTTTGGTACATTGGCCTTTATAAATCAAAATATTGAGTATAAGAGTTGGAATGTTATGGTGAGGTTGTATAAGGCATTGGTGAGGCCAAAATTGTGTGCAGTTTTGGTCACCGAATTACAGGAAGGATATTGATAAGGTTGAAAGAGTGCAGAGAAGGTTTACAAGGATGTTGCCGGGACTTGAGAAACTGAGTTACAGAGAAAGGTTGAATAGGTTAGGACTTTATTCCCTGGAGTGTAGAAGAATGAGGGGAGACTTGTTAGAGGTGTATAAAATTATGATGGGTATAGATAGAGTGAATGCAAGCAGGCTTTTTCCACTGAGGCCAGGGGAGAAAAAAACCAGAGGACATGAGTTAAGTGTGAAGGGGGACAAGTTTAAAGGGAACATTAGGGGGAGCTTCTTCACACAGAGAGTGGTGGGAGTATGGAATGAGCTGTCAGATTAAGTGGTAAATGCAAGCTTACTTTTAACATTTAAGAAAAACTTGGACAGGTACATGGATGAGAGGTGTATGGAGGGATATGGTCCAGGTGCAGGTCAGTGGGACTAGGCAGAAAAATGGTTCGGCACAGCCAAGAAGGGCCAGAAGGCCTGTTTCTGTGTGATGCACCATCAATAACTCTCGGAGACGTGAGGCGAGAGATAGGCTTTTATTAGCTGGAAGAGAGAGCACTATCAGCAGCAAGAGACCATCACACAACATCCTGGAGACTGAGGGAGGAGCAGTGCCTCCAATTGCCTTTATACAGGGGTCTGTGGGAGGAGCCACAGGAGCAGTCAGCGGGGGGGCGTGTCCAGACAGGTATATGTAGTTCACCACACTGTGCTGTAATGTTCTATGGTTCTATGGGACCTAAAGCTGCTTACCCCTTCCATCACTGACATCTCAAACTCCAAACCTCCCCTACCTGGCAGTCTCGGTCAATTCCTCGATCTTGCTGGCACTGTGCAAGGTTGTTATTGCAACGCTACTCAACTAGTCATCTGAGATTTTTACCAATGATGGTGTCCTCTGAAAATTTATTAATAGCTATATTGTCATGAGTTCAGAAGAAAAGAGTAGTGGGCTAAGCACATCTTTTGAGGTAGATTGCCTGTGTTGATTGTCAGAACAGAACTGATGTCTGCTGGCTGTGGAGTCCTGATGAGGAAGCTGAAGGTCCACTTGCACAGGTAGTTAGAGGACCAGGTTTAGAAGCTTGTTGATTTATACTGAGGGGATGACAGGGTTGAACACTATGCTGTAATCAATAAACAGAAACCTATGTTTTGCAGTTGTCTAGGTGCTCCATAGCCAGTGAGATTGTTCCGCTGTAGACCTGTTGCAGCACTAGGGAAGTTTCAATAGTTTCGGCTGTTTGCTCAGCCAGGAGTTAATTCTAGCCATAACCAGTCTCTCAAAGTACTTCATCACAGTAGACATGGGTGCTACTGGGTGATTATAATTGAAACTGCTCACCCTGCTCTTGGGCATCAGCATCATTGCTGCTCTTTTGAAGCAGCGAGGAGCCCCACGTCCCAGCAATGTGAGGTTGAGGGTGTCCTGGAACACTCCAGCCACTTGGTTGGCACCATTTCTCAGTATCTGGCCAGGTACACCATTGGGGCTGGATGCCTTGCAAGAGTTCACCCTCTTGACCGATGTTCTGATGTCGGCTTCTGAGATGAGATCACAGGATTGCTGGATGCTGTGGGAATCTGCACAGATATAGTGTTATTCTCCCTTCCAAAACCCACATAAAATGGCATTGAGCTCATCAGGAAATTACACATCACTGCCATTTATGCTGTTAAATGTCACCTTATAATGGCATATAAATCTGCCACAGTTGTCATGCATCTGATTGTTTTTCGCATGAGTAACCTTTTTCCTTTCATGATGACCTTCTGTAGATCCTGTCTGGACTTCTAGAATGGGTCTGAACTGCCAGTCCAGAATGCCACAGATCTAGCTCTCGCAGACCACAAATCTCTTGGTTTATCCAGGGCATCCATTTTTGGAAAACTCTCAAAGGCATACACTTCTCCACACAGGTCTTGAAGTCATTTCTACCTCCTGTTTCTACCTCCAACCCAAGATCCACAACCCACTTGTCTGGGTAGACCCATTGTTTCAGCTTGTTCCTGCCCCATTCAACTCGTAACGGCTTATCTTGACTCTGTTTTATCCCCCCCTTCCTACCTACATCTGTGACACCTCACACGATCTTGATCTGTTCAAGGATTTCAAGTTCCCTGGCCCCCATCATCTCATTTTTACTATGGATGTCCAGTCCCTTAATCCCCCACCAGGAAGGCCTCAAAGCTCTCTGTTTTTGCCTGGACACCAGACCCAACCAGTTCCCCTCCACCACCACTCTCCTCCCCCGGTGGAACTTGTCCTCACTCTCAATAGATTCTCCTTTGGGTCCTCCCACTTCCTTCAAGTTCCCTCCTGTGGGTACTTGCATGGGTCCCAGCAATGCTTGCCTGTTTGTCAGCTACATGGAACAGTCTATGTTCCAAGCCTTCCCTGGTGACTGTCCCCCACTTTTTCTACACCCATGCTAAGTTCATCGACTTCATCTACTTTGCCTCCTACTTCCACCCTGCCCTCAAGTTCAACTGGTCCATTTCTGACACCTCCATTCCCTCTCTCAACCTCACGGTCTCTATCTCTGGAGACAGCTTATCCACCAATGTCTATTACAAACCCACAGACTCTCACAGCTACCTAGACTACACTTTGTCCCACTCTGCTACTTGTAAAAACGTCACCCCCTTTTCTCAATTCCTCCGTCTCTGCTGCATCTGCTCTCAGGATGAGACTTTTTATTCTAGAACACAAGAGATGTCCTCTTTTTTTTTCAAAGAAAGGGGCTTCTCTTACTCCACCATCAACACTGCCCTCGACACCATCTTTTCCATTTCACGCATGTCTGCTCTTACCCTATCCTCCCACCACCCTCCCAGGGATAGGGTTCCTCCACATCCAGCACATAATTCTCTGAAACTTCCGCCATCAATGGGATCTCACCACCAAGCACATCTTTCCCTACTGCCCCCCCCCCCGCTTTCTGTTTTCTACAGGGATCGCTCCCTACATGACTCCCTTGTCCATTCGTCCCTCTCCAATGACTTCCCTCCTGACACTTATCCCTGCAAGTGGAACAAGTGCTACACCTGCCCCTACTCCTCCTCCCTCACTACCATTCAGGACCCTAAGCAGTCCTTTTAGGGGAGGCGAGACTTCACCTGTGAGTCTGTTGGGGTCATCTACTGTGTATGGTGCTCCTGATGTGGCTTCCTGTATATCAGTGAGACCTGACATAGATTGGGAGACTGCTTCGCTGAGCATCTACGCTCTGTCTGCCAAAATAAGCAGGAATTCCCAGCGGCCATCCCTTTTAATTCCCCTTCCCATTCCAATATGCCCATCCGTGGCCTCCTACACTGTCGTGATGAGGCCACACTTGGGTTGAAGGAACAACATCTTGTATTCCGTTTGGGTAGCCTCTAACCTGATGGCATGAACATCGATTTCTCAAACTTCCAGTAGTGCCCCCAACCTCCTGCACCCCCCCCCCACCAGTTTTCCATTTCCAATCTCCTTTTCCCTTTCTCACCTCATCTCAACTATCAGCTTCCCAGCTCCTTGCTTCATCCCTCCCCCTCCAAGTTTCACCTATCACCCGGCGTTTCTCTCTTCCCTCCCCCCACCTTTGAAATCTACTCCTCAGCTTTTTTGCTCCAGTCCTGCCGAAGGGTTTTGGCTCAAAACATCGGTTTTTCCACAGATGCTGCCTGGCCTGCTGAGTTCCTCCAGCTTGTTGTGTGTGTTGCTGTTGATGGCCGAAGCATATTCATTTGGATATGAAGATGAATCCTTATACGATCCAGTCCACAGATTCAAAGCAGTCCTGTAAACACACCCCTGCCTCCTTTGACCATATCTTCATGGTTGTCACCGCTGCTGCTGCTGTTCTTACTCTCTGCTTATGTGCCAGGGGTAAAAATACAACCAAGTGATCAGACTTGCCGAAGTCTGAGTGTATGGTGGCACAGTAAGTGTTCTTTATGTGGTGTAACAGTGACTGAGTGTGTTGGCTCCACTGGTTCTGCAGGTGACATATTGGTAGTAGCTTGTCAGAGACTTCTTTAAGCTGACCTAGTGGAATACCCCCTTGAAGATTGGGAAGGCGTCAGGTGTGGTGTCACATTACTGCAGATCACGATGCTTGGCTCCTCCAGTGCACACGTTTACCAGGATTACGGCAGGGAACTCCCTCACCGGATAGAATGGATGACACTTGCCGGATAAATGTCCCAGGTTGGGGGAACAGGACTGAGGTGGAAGTGCCACATCTGTACACCATGGTGAGTGAATCATGAAGCAAACACTCTTGCCCCTGCCTTTACCTGATGCTACCATCTGGTCCATGTGGTGGAAGACTAAGTCTGTGGTCTGGAGCGCTGTGTCCGAGTGCTGGGGGTGAGCCATGAGTTTGTGAAGCAGATTTCACACCAGTCCCTGATGCCCTTCTGGTACTGCAATCTGTACCATATTATTATTTTCCAGAGACTGTACAGCATCCAGGAGGGTGGTAGGGAAGAGTATGGGCCTTAAAGCCCTGTGCTTCAGTTTTACCTCGGGCCTCCCCAACAGCCTCGTGTCCTGAGAAATTGGAGACCGTCCTGAGCTCCCAGCGGCTGTAATCGCATTCTGAACTCCGGTAGGTCTGCAGTTCTTTTGAACAGCGTGAAACAATGCTACAATGCCAGTCTCTGGCTACAGGTTTCAGTTCCAAAGATGAACCAGCTGCTGCCATCGGGCAGGAAGTACAGGAGCCTTGGGTCCCACTCCACCAGGTTCAGGAACAGTTCTCACCCTTCAACCAGCAGGCTCCTGAACCAGCGTGGATAACTTCACTCACCTCAACACCGAACTGATTCTCCAACCTCTGAACTCACTTTCCAGGATTCTACAACTCGTGTTCTCAGTATTTATTTATTTGTACATTGGTTGTTTGTCGGCCTTTGTGTGTAGTTTTTCATTTATTCTATTATTTCTTTGTTTTACTGTGAATGCATACAAAGAAATGAATCTCAGGGTTGTATATGGTGACATATATGTACTTTGATAATAAATCTACTTTGAACTACCAGAACTACTATAGAATTACGTGAGCAACTCGCCTTCCACCTAGCCCACAACCCAGCATAAATTACCTCAAACCTTGAACCACCAGTAGCAGGTCACCTACTAGTGAAAATAGTTTGTCTCCTCTCAATCCATTAAAACCTTCCTGGTTGTGACCCCTCTCAATCTCTTGGGGAAACAACAATGAAGTGCCTTCGGCAAGAATGCTCTTCGATGTCCTAAATATTCTTATACAAACCTAAAAATGTCTTCAAGCCAAATTAAATACAAGCATTAAAAAAAAGTCTCCCAATGGAAATTACAGTCTGTTACCCCAGTTAATACATTTCTGGTTGTAATTAGTACGTTGGTCAAATCAAAGCTGGTGATGAATCGGCATATAGGAGGGAGATTGAAAATTTGCCTGAATGGTGTCAGAACAATCTCTCACTCAACATCAGCAGAACCAAAGGGCTGATTATCGATGATAGGAAGAAGCCAGGGGTCAGTGAGCCAGTGTTCATTAAGGGAACAGAGGTGGAGAAGGTCGGTTCCTTTAAATTCCTTGGCATCTGTCCTGGGATTAGCATTCAAATGAAACCACAAAGAAGGCATGACAGCACCTCTTCTTTCTTAGAATTCTGTGTAAATTTGGCATGTCATCTGAAACTAGTATAAACTTGTATAAATGCAAAGTGGTGAGTATTCTGGCTGGTATGAAAACACTAATGCTCAGGAACAGAACAGAAGCAAGCAACAGCATTCTCAACCAAATTGAGTCCTTGGATTGAATCCCTGGAGTAGCCCAGAATAGGCCCAAAGCCTCGGTCTCAATTCATCATATAAGTGGGGCAAATCCTCGCGAAGCAGCTGGGGCAGTCTCACAGCCTCAGCATCATGGAGACGGGAGTGAACATCATGGGAGAGCGAGCGAAATTGGCCCAATCCTCGCCTCCAGTCTCAACACCCAGCCTTTCCAGTCTATCTGGGCTGGCATTTAAATCGTCCAGAGAGCAGACCATGCCTTATGTTCGGACCTGGTCTCCACTACAGCAAAATGCTCCGGGCCTAGACCACACCACCCAGCCTGAAGCCATCCTCTCCTCTTGTGCATGCTCTTTACAATCTGCCTTCCATGTACCAATCTATCCTTTTCAGCAGCGCCCCTCCAGCATGTGGCTGTTACTCTGGAAAGGGGGAGGTAGCTGATGGCTGCAAAAGGCCTCTACACAACAACAGGCCTAAGTAGCTCTGATCCAGACTTTACCATCCAAAATGCTGCCTGGACTGAATGAATGAACAGTTAGAATAAGTGCGGCAGTGATGAGAACATGAATGCAGGTTCATACCCAACAGGCAGTTTGTCAGTTCCCTGGGGCAAGACATCACAGAAATGTCTGCTACAGGTCAACTTGCTTAGAACTGGGACAGAGCACAGAAGGAGGTGAGTGTGAACATGGATAGCAGGGTGCGGGTGTGACATTGCCCATGCCTGAGACGATGCAAGTGGAGAGTCAGGAGAAAAAGCCTTGACAATATTGCAAAAGCTCCACTGAGACGTCAGATCTAGAGGATGTGGGCAATGACTTGTTCATTGCTGATGAATAGATACGAAATAGCTGTGACTGAAATAGGCTGAGTTGCACTGTCCGATGGGCGAGTTTCACCTCTGGATCCACACATTGACTGAGACATCGTGCCTCTAGCATTTCACACTATAGATGAGATACAACTTGATAATAAGGTGCATTTTTACAATCTTAACCAAGCATCTTTCTTTCTTAGGGCTCTTGGTCATGGCGCTTTTGGTGAGGTGTATGAGGGCCATGTGGTTGGAATTGGTGGTGAATCAGCCCCTTTACAAGTGGCGATCAAGGTTAGTGATAGACCTTTCTGCACCATATCAGACTGTTTGTGAGAATGTGTCAAGTATGTATGCGGCTGATTAATCACATGGTGAATTGATAGGGCGTCCTACATACGGAAGGCTCTCTCTTCTTGCGTGGTGTTTCAAGACAAATTTTTTTTGCTGTCTCAGCAGGTCAGGTTCCTAACCCCTGCACTGTAGTTTGCCCAGCATGTACAGAGGCTAACGTGACACAGTAAAAATGTTCAATCCTACTGCTCCATTGCCATTTTTGCTCCGTACATGTGCAACACCTTCCAAATTTGTTTTCCGATGTAAGGGTCATTGGGTTAATAAACGAGACTGAGACTCCTCCGATTATGGGTGGAGGACTGGTTAATGAGAAATAAAAGTTCGACTAGAAATAAAGTGGTCATTCTTGGATTAGTAGAGTGTAACTGATTGACTGAAGCAAGGAGAAATAAATAAGCAATTTAAATTCCATACCATAGAATCATAGAAATGTACAGCAGAGAAAAGGGCCCTGAATGCTCAGCTCATCCAAGCTGAGCATGGTGCCTATCCACCTTAATCCCATTTGGCCACATTAGACATGTAGCTCTCTACACTTTTCCGATTCAAGTACCTGTCCAAAAGCCATTTAAACATTGAAACTATTCTTTCCTTGGTAGTTCATTCCAGAGAGTATTCACTCTCTGTGGGGAAAAACTTGCCCTTCAGATCTTGGTTGCTGAGATGAGGGAACCAGCTAAGTTCACTTGTAAGACAATGTAGGGAGAGCAAGTGTGTGGTGGAAGCAAGTGGGGTGCGGCCAGATTAACTGATGGAGCCTGATGTGATTATTCAGTTTGAGAGGAAGGATGAGAGCATTAATCAGAAGGTGAGGGAATAAATTATTCTGATAATTGGAGATTTTCGAACGTCACTATGTGCATATGGCAAAACATTAGCATGTAGGGACAGCAAGCGTCAGCTTGGCCTATGTTGTCTGGGAGTAGGAATATACAGTACACTCAACGGCCACACTTTTTAAGGTACTTTTACCTCATAAAGTGGCCACTGAGTGCATGTCCATGGTCTTCTGCTGCTGCTTAAAGGATCACGTGTTATTCATTCAGAGATGCTCTTCTGCACACCACTGTTGTTACACATTTTTATTTGAGTTACAATAACCTGCCTGTTAACTTGAACCAGTCTGGCCATTCTCCTCAGATCTCTCTCGTTAAGAAGAAATTTTTGCCTGCAGAACTGTCACTCACTGGATGTTTATTTTTGCACCATACTTTGTAAACTCGAAACTGTTGTGCATGAAAATCCCAGGAAACCAGTAGTTTCTGAGATACTCAAACCACCCCAACTGGCACCAACAATCATTCCACGGTCAAAATCACTTAGATCCCATTTCTTTCCCATTCTGATGTTTGGTCTGAACAACAACTGAACCTCTTTTATGTATTGAGCTGCTGCCATATTATTGGCTGATTAGATACAGTATTTGCATTAATGAACAGGTATAATAATAAAGTGGCCACTGATTCTTTTTCAATTAAAATGATGCAATTGTGTATTACTTTGATGAGATCACATGTGGAGTGCTAGGTATGGATTTTGAATTCTTATCTAAGGTTATACTTAGACATACTGTGATGAACGTTCAGTGCATTATTTATTGGAATGCGAAGACTATATTTTGAGGACAGATTGAGAAGAAGGGAACTATATATGCTTTGAAATTTCAAGAATGAAATGATCTCAACACAACAGAAAGTTCTCTATCAGGGTAGGCACTAAGGGGATATTTTCTCTGTGGAGTATAAAAAAGCAAACAGAGGTTAATAGGGTAGATGGTGTTCTCTTGAGTGAGGATGTCTAAAACAAGAGGGGATATGTATAAATTGAGATCAAGAGGTTTAGAGGAAACCTGAAGAAGAATATTTTCATATAGAGAGTGGAGTCTGGAATGCACTGCCTGAGGAGGCGGTGGAAATAGAACTTCCATAAAATCTTAAGAAGTATTTAGACAACATTTGAAATGCTTCGCATTGAAGGCTATAGAATGAATGTAACTAAGTGGAACTTGAATAGATATGTATAAAGGTCATCATAAATGTGATTGACTGAAGGGCCCGTTTCGATATTATATGATCGCTGTGACTCTACAGTACAGCTAAATAGGAGTCATAAGCCATCAGCTATTTATGACTTAAATGAGATTGTTTTAATACAACAAGTTGTAATTCTTTGTAATTATTTTGTGTGGTGGACTATAGATGCTTCATTTTTCAATATATTTGGGTCTGGGTTGGAGAATCTTTTCAAATTAAGGGAATGGATATAATTAAGTGCAAGAATTAGGCCAAGTAAGGCCCATGATCCATTTCTTCTGTCATTAAATCCTTGAATTCCTAATTCTTAAATGCTGATGTATTGCTGCATTTATTTGCTACCAATCACAGACTCTGCCAGAAATCTGTTCCGAGCAAGATGAAATGGATTTCCTGATGGAGGCTTTGATTATCAGGTAACAGTGGCAACTCTGTTTTCGTGCATTCCTGATTGCTTGAAGGTTTAGAATAGGACACGAGTCACACATTGTACATTTAGGTTTAGATTCAGGTTTAATTATCCCATGTACATTGAAACCTACAGTGGAATGCATCGTTTGCGTTAACAACCAATGCACTCAAATGTTGCCTCACATTCCAGCGCCAATATAGCAAGCCCATAAAGTTCCAAAGAACAACACAAGCAGCAATAACAACAACAGAACAAGTCCTTTCCCAGTCCTCCCATCCATTCGCGCACCCATTGAAGACTTCAATGCCAGGATAGGACAACCCCAGGCTTCTAGTCCTTATCCTCGGATACTCAGACTCACAGACATTGGGCTCCAACTTCGGAGTTCATCCCAGGTATGACCTTTGAGTACAGACTGCTGGACTCGTACAGATAGTCAAAAGTTGACTGTCAGTTAATTAGTGAAGGCCAATTAGGATTAAATGTTAGACTCAAAGGCGGGAGGTATGTGAACATTCAATCCTGTTCTTTTTCATCCCACTTTTCCAGTTAGACTGGACTGTGTGTGATGCTTCCATTAATGCATCCTCCATTTAAGAAGCATTCTTCTGAAATCCCCTTCCTCATGAAAAAGATCTAAACTATTAATCTAGCTCCAAATTTAGTTTGTTCTAAACTTGATCTTGTTGCCCAATTTTCTCCCCACAAGTTCTGCCTTGACAGAATGCTTCCCATCCAATTGTAACTCTTCTTTTCCCTCTCTATACAAATATTCAGTTTCCTTTTTTTGAAGACCACCATTAAATCAGCTTCCTACACTTCCTTAGGCAAGGAGACCTTGATCGTAACAATTAATCGGGATAAAAACAATTATTCTCTTCTTCCTTTAGGTTCTTTTGCTAATATCTATAAACTTGTTCTCTACCACTGGTGGGAAGGTGTTTATTGTATGCGTATAATCCTTTCCTCTTCCTTATTCAGTGAAATACTTTTCATCGCTAGTATTCCCTTAATCTTCAATGTGCTTTGAACTTTTAACTGTATTATTTCCTTGTTGTCTTTAATAGCAAGTTCAACCACCAGAATATTGTCCAGTGTATCGGTGTGAGTCTCCAAGCCCTGCCTCGATTTATCCTACTGGAACTGATGTCTGGAGGAGACATGAAGACTTTTCTCAGAGAAAACAGGCCTAAAGTTGTAAGCACAAAAGCAACTATTTGTAACATTTCCTGTGTGGTTTGCCTCTCAAGCCTGAAGGGCAAGTGACAGATTTCATCTGGGCTTCAGCAGTAGTTGAACAGATACAAAGATGGCTAGTAAATAATTAAGCAAACTTCCCAACCTTGCCTGATGTGTATTCCATTCCAAGTGCATAACTTTCTCTCTGGTAGCAAGGTGATGTATTAGAACATAGAACATTACAGCGCAGCACAGACCTTTTGGCCCACGATATTGTGCCAAACCCTTAACCTAAAATCAACTTAATCTTCCCTCTTGCATAGATCCCATTTTTTTTTTTATCACCACGTGCCTATCTAAGAGTTTTTAAAATATCCTTAATGTATCTGCCTCTACCACCATCCCTGGCAGGATGTTTCTTGCACCCACTAATCTGTGCAGAATATGTAACTCCTAGCATCACACCCATCTCCTAAAAATTATACCCCCTTGTATTAGCCATTTCTGCCCTGGGAAAAAGTCCACTCGATCTGTGCTTCTTATCATCTTGTATTAAGTCACCCTGTATCCTCCCTTGCTTCAAAGAGAAAAGTCCTAGCTCATTCAACCTATTCCCATGAGATATGCTCTCTAATCCAGGCAACAAACTAGTAAATCTCCTCTGCATCCTCTCTGATGCTTCCAAATCGCTCCTATAATGAGGTGATCAGTGTTGAACACAATATTCCAAGTGTGGCTACCTCCTGGCTCTTGGACTCAGTTCCCCCGACTAATGAAGGTCAACACACAATAAGCCACCTTAACAACCCTATCAACTTGCACGGCAATTTTGAGGGATCTATGGATGTGGACCTCAAGATCCTTCTGTTCCTCCACACTGCTAAGAATTAAGCCTGTACTCTGTCTTCAAATTTGACCTTCCAAAGTGCATCACATCATACCTTACTGAGTTGAACTCTATCTGCCACTTCTCAGCACAGCTCTGCATCCTGTAAATTTCCCTTTGTATCCTATAACGATAGGTTTAAAAAATATCAGCCATGATTGAACGGCGGAGCAGACTTGAAAGCCCAAATGGCCCAATGCTGCTCCTATATCTTATGGTCTTATGCATAACGTACTTCTGTTTTCACTTGTGTTTCTTTAGAAATGCAACAAATATCCAAAGACTCCATAATTCAAGGCATAATTATATCTTTGATCATAATATAAGTTATGTAGTTTGACACCTAGTTGTTGACTAATTTTCCAAATTTAATGGTTTATTCTAAACCATATTAAATGCAGTGGATCATCTCATACCAGTGCCATTTATTGTTTTTACTGCAGACACACACATCCACATTGACAATGCTGGACCTTCTGAGCATGGCCAAGGACATAGCTTGTGGCTGCAAATACCTGGAAGACAACCATTTCATTCACCGGTTGGTAATGATATCAGATTATGAAATCTTAATCAGACTAAAGGCATTAGATTTTATAGTAATGAATTGTATTAGTTTCTTTTTGTTTGCTTGGGTTATATCCTTTATAACTAGTGAAGATGTACCTTTCTTTATCACTGTATTTATTCTTGCACAGGTCACCCCAGAGGGTTCCATTCCTGAGATCCATTCATAAACCAGAGAGTTTGCAAGTCATAAATATGGCAGAATATATCTGCAGCTTAGCAGGCACCTCAAGGCACTGGAAAGATACCCACAATGTTCTCTCTGCAAAAGCCTAGTTCACTAGAAGAATAAGCAAACTATTCCCAGCATCCTCTCCCACGCTAATACTCCGATCACTGAGGCTCCAGTCAGTATGTTGGGTGTGCAGTGTTGTCAGCACGACCCCATATTCCAGAAGTGGACAATTTACGTCAAGCTGTCACACAGATGACCAGGTGGACAGAGCAAAAGATTCAAGGATGCTCTCAGAGCATCCCTGAAGAAATGCAACATCCCCCACTGATTCCTGAAAATCTCTGACCCATGACCCTCTGAAAGCAGAGAGTGAGAATTCAGGATGGTTTTGAATACCATTATTGGAAGCACTTCCAACTCACAAACTGGTCACTAGCCATTAGTGTTCCCTCTTTTTTTTTACAGCTGTGCAGACCAACCTTTGCTCTGAGCAAGTAATTTTTACATGCCCTGAAAACTGTGTGGTACCTTAATATTAACATTAGAAGAAGATTCCAGCTGTGCAGCAACAAAGGCTATGTGCGCGGGAGCATTTCAGTTACTGCGTGGCCATGCAGCTTAGAGAGAACATCCTATTAGGTACCACCCACACTGTCTGTGGAAGGATTGGCAGTTCCCACATTGGCCTCATCCATTTCAAAACCTCACAAAATTGGACTGGAAACCAGGGGCCAGCTAAGAACAAAGTTGTAATTTTTGCTTTTACGTGGTTCCAGCTATTGCTGTGGTTGGGACCGATATGATTTCTGTAGTTCCCATTGCTTTTATTGTAGATGTGTCCATTGTTACTTCTGCAATTATATCCTGCTAGTAAGGGTTGTGGTTATTCTTAATGCTTTGCTGAGCCTGTTGTTATTGAATGTCCACTATTATCACGGTACTTGTGTCCTTTTTATTACAGCAGCTGTATCCATTATTATGACTGCACATTTTCCTTGGTATATCTATAACCTCTGTTATTACTATTGTTCTGTACATCATTTCAACAGTAGTGCCAGTCATTGCTATTCCTGTGATAGTGTTCAGCGTGCTGGTGTCAGATTTATTTAACTCTTTTCAATGCAGGGACATTGCAGCAAGGAATTGTTTATTAACCTGCACTGGACCCAAGCGAGCAGCTAAAATTGGAGACTTCGGGATGGCTCGAGACATTTACAGGTATATCTCATATCCTTGCCTGTCTCTGTGTTTGACGTGAGTTGTATTTAGCTGGTCCAGTTCATCCTTTAGATAGTATTTACTAGAATCAAGCCCATGCCTTTGTTGTTGTTCAGTCATTTAGTCGAGTCCAACTCTTTGTGACCTCATGGACCATAGGCAAGTTACAGTAGTAGACTGCCAGGCCTTTCTTCCACGCAGATACTACTGTTGCTCGGGTTGGGACCTGACTGGGTTTGAACTCAGGACCATCTGCCTTGAAGTCCAGTGCTGATGCCACTACACCACCAACCAGCCCAATGTACAATGTACAACAGTCTTACTATGTACAAACCCACTCACAAGGATGCATGATGTACTGGACAAATTTAGTCTGTAATGTGGTTCACCAAATCATTCTCCTTCAGTACTTCTCAGCTGTCTTGTATCTGGATGGGGCCATGCTCGAAGGTTTCCTTAAATATTAGTCTAGTTGCAGCTAAAGAATGATCTATAATGGCTTCTTTCTCAGTTAGGAATGATTACCTCTGCTATGTCTGAAGGATAGCCCCTTCTTATTGTCCCTGGTAGTGTTACCTGAGCCTCATTGTCAGTTTCAGTATGCAGAGTGGCAGCATCAGCCTCGGTAAAGCTCCCCTCACCTGTATTCGACTTGTCAGATAGCTTGTCTGATACTCAGATCAGAATGAGTTGAAATTTCCTCTGGCTGAATGTCTGGAAGACCATAGGCATTCTGTTCATGCTCAGCTACCCAGATCCTGATGCCATCCCTGTCAGAGGCTTGTAACCTTGGCAATGGTGGTCCAGTGTGATCACAAATCCGTGCAGTAGCTAAAGCAGCCTATTCCCACATCAATAAAATGAGCTGATTCCACCCTCGGCTCAACTGCTGCTAACTGTAGCCTTACCTTTCTTACCTTCAGATGTAAATGTTCCAATTGTTACACCCTCACGAGACTCAATCTTAACTAAAAGCTCAGAGCAAGTTGAGCAGAAATGTCCCATCCACTCATCACCCCTGTATTTGCTATCCTACAATGGGTATTACCAGAGCAATATCTTTGGCTCAAAACGTAATCTTTTTATTTTAAATTCTGCTGTATCTTCACTTCTCCTTATCTCTGTAACCTCCTCGAGACTAATAATTCTCCAATCACTGCACTCTTCCAATTGGGGCGGCACAGTAGCATAGTGATTTGCGCAACACTTTACAGTACCGTTGACCCAAGTTCAATTCCCACCGCTTTCTGTAAGGAATTTGTACGTTCTCCCCGTGACAGCGAGGGTTTTCTCCAGGTGTTCTGGTTTCCTCCCACAGTCCAAAGATGTACCCGTTGGTAGGCTAATTGATCATTGTAAACTGTCCTATGATTAGGCTAGGGTTAAAGTGGCATAGTTGGCCTATTCCACGCTCTATCTCAATAAATAAATAGATTCCCACCATGAAAATGCCCTGATTTTATTCTCACCGCCATTATACTAAACAGTTGAATCCCCTCTCTAGTCAGCCCCTCTAGTTTTCTTTTAAGACAACCCTTAAAACCTAGCTGTGTTTATATCTCCCTGCATGGTCAAACCTTATTTGATAATATACTCGTAAAGCACCTTGAAATGTTTTATTGTGAAATAAGCTGCAGAAGTGCCCATGATTATTGTAGCTCATTCCCAAAACTCGGCTTAATTCCCAGATTCTCCTTGTGTAATCTGATCTGAATGTGCCTCTCCCCAGGGCAAGTTACTACAGGAAAGGTGGGCGCGCAATGCTGCCAGTCAAGTGGATGCCTCCAGAAGCTTTCCTTGAAGGAATTTTCACTTCGAAGACAGACACATGGTAATGCAGCAGACATCGGCAACACTTGAAGCTTATGGCAGGTCGTTCCATGAAGTCAGCGTCTGACCAATTGTGGCTAAACCGGTGTATGTTCTCAGTTTTCTAAACCTTGCAGCCCTGAAGAGCTAAAGGTGCAAACCAGAGAGATGGCAAACATTGTATAAGTATTTACACCTACCAAAACAAATGAAAAATCAATAGCAGCCCTACTACACTGAGAACATCTCTCATTACAATGAATTGTCTACAACAACGATTGGGTGGTGGGGTGGAGACATCTCCCAAAGGAGGTGTCAAGCACTTTCATCCCTCTGCTAGCCTGCAAATCACCCTTGGACAAGGTGTAGCAGCTGCTTAACCCCCCCCGATCAGGGTCACGTGAAGCCATCGGAGCAGGTAGTGAAACCCCCGATCAGGGTCACGTGAAGCCATCGGAGCAGGTAGTGGATGGTCATATGAGCAGCTGGTGCACATCATGAGTCCTGGTTATGTGGCCACTGACGCCAGGTAGATAATTTATAATGGCTGGGATTATCAGCAAATCAAAGACACTGCCCGGAAAAAGGTTAATAACAAACTACTTCTGTAGAAAAATTTGACAGGAACAGTCATGGTCAAGACAATGAACACCTAAGTCATTGACATGGCACATAATGAATGACAACTGTATCATGTCAAAGGGCTTGTTTGCAACCACTCCTGCTCACTGCTTGTGTTTTATTTTGTGTAATTAAATTTCTAGGTTAGATTACTGGGATCAGCACCTAATAATTAGACAGATGCATCATTTATTCTGGGTAAAAGTTGTGGGTATATTTTAATGCTAAACAAGAGAAAATCTGCAGATGCTGGAAATATTTTAATGCTTGGAGTATTATGGGTAAAGGTGATGAACCTAGAGCATGGATTAGTACATGGAACTACGATGTTATAGCCATTACTGAAAATTGATAAAGTGGGGGACAGGAATCAGTGATTAATGTACCAAGTTTTCAAAGTTTCAGGAAAGAGAGAAGAGGAGGTAAAAGTGTGTGTGTGGGGGGTGGGGGGGTGTGGAGGAGTTGCACTACTAATCAGGGACCACATCACAACTGCACTCAGGGGAGACATAATGGAGGGATCAGACAGTGAGTCCATTTTGGTGGAAATCAGGAATAGAAAGGATGCAATCACACTGATGGGCTTGTACTACAGACCCCCCAGTAGTCACTGAGGTACAGATATAAAATCAGATTAAGGAAGTGTGTATGAATAATAGGGTTGCTGTCATAGGGATTTCAACTTCCCCAATGTAAACTGGGACCACCTTAGTGTAAGGGGTTTAAATGGGGCAGAATTTGTTAAGTGTACCCAGGAAGGATTTGTAAATCAATATGTGAATGGTTCAATGAGAGGAGGGGCCGTACTGGACCTGATGTTGGGTAATGAGTCTGGCCAGGTGACTGACCTTTCAGTGGGTGAATGGTTAGGGAACAGTGACCACAACTCTTTAGCTTTCAGATTAGTTACAGATAATGACAGGTATAGTCCCTGCAGGAGAGTTTTAAACTGGAGTAGAGCAAATTACAAGGGCGTTAGGCAGGAATTAAGAAGCATTAATTGGGAACACCTTTTCTCCAGCAAGTTCACATCAGACATGTGGAGGGATTTTAAAGATCATTTGCACAGTGTACAGGAAAGGTATGCTCCTGTTAGAAGGACAGACGGGGATGGAAAGATAAGAGAGCCTTGGATGTCCACAGAGACAATGAATTTAGTCAAGACGAGAAAGGAAATGTATGTAAAACTTTGGAAGACAGGATGAAACAAAACACATGAGGAGTACAAAGAAGCTAGAAGAGAACTAAAGAAGTGAATTAGGAAATCCAGGAGGGGCCATCTTGGCAAGTAGGGTTAAGGTGAATCCCAAGGCATTCTATACATACATCAAGAGCAAGAGGATAGTTGATACTTTGGCTTACTCAAGGATAAAGGGGGGTGGGGGGGGTGGAGCATTTGCCTGGATGCAGGGAATGTGAATGAGGTACTTGAGTACTTTGCTTCAGTGTTTACCAGGGAAAAGGATATGGTGGATCAGGAGATCAGTGCTGAGTGTATAAATATGTTAGGGTATTTAGAGGTCAAGCAGGAGGTAGTGCTGGGTCTCCTAATGAGTATTAAGGTGGATAAGTCCCCAGGGCTTGATGGGATTTACCCCAGGTTATTGAAAAAGGCAAGAGATGAGATTTCTGGGATGTGGGCAGAGAAATGGCAGACGGAGTTTGACCCAGATAAATGTGAGGTGCTGCACCTCGGTAGGGCAAAGGCACGGATACAATACACTGTTAAGGGCAAGATCCTTGACAGTGTTGCTGAGCAGAGTGATCTTGGGATCCGATTCATAGGTCATTGAAAGTGGGTACACAGGTCAAAAAGGTGGTTAAAAAAGCTTTTGGAATGCTTGCTTTTATTAGTTCAAAAGTCAGGAGGTTACGTTACAATTTTATATAACTGTGGTTTGGCCACATCTGGAGAATTGCATACCATTCTGGTTGCCCACTATAGGAAGGATGTTGAGGCTTTGGAGAGGGTGCAGAAGAGGTTTGTTTTCTCAAAAGCTGAAGGGAGATCTGATAGACATTTACAAAATTATGTGAGACATAGACAGAGTGGACAGAGTGTATCTCTCTCCCAGGGTTGAAACATCTAATACTGGAGGGCATGCATTGGAGGTGAGGGGGGTAGGTTCAAGGGGATACAGAAGGGGTAAGTTTTATTACTCAGTGTGGTGGATGTCATGGGCATGCATGTTTAGGATATAAACACCTTCAGAATTTAATTTTTGCATCAGTAGCACATATTAAATTAACATAAATTATACATAACTCACCAGACAAGATAAACAAAACTCGGCATAATGACATCAGTGCAAGTTGAGGGAAATTAAGTCTGAGGTAGAATGAAGGTCTTTTAGTTCAGTTCAAGAACATGCTGGCAGTGGGGAAGAAGCTGTTTCTTGAACAGCAATGAACGTTCAGACAAAATAACAGCTTAATGGGGGGGGGGGGGGACCCTGAGATTTTTACTGATAATCCCTCAGACCTACCTAAAGGCGACTGAGACAATTGGAGACTACTCTGCATGCTTCCCCTTATGTCAGACATACCTCAACCAGGAGACGGTCTAGTTCTCACTGTGGGCATGCCTTGTTGGTGCCCGAAGCTTGGCAACACTCACGGGCTTCCCCCAGCTCATCCTCAGACAGTGTTTGTTGTAACACAAACAATGCATTTGACTGTATGTTTCAATGCACACGGCACTGATAAATCCAATTTCATCTAATCTAATTATTAACAGTTGAGGTGTTGTATTCTTTGTCTGTACTTGAACCTCTTGCAAAATGATAGCCCTCCAACTTCCCCGTGATTTCACTCATTCACTCAAAAGATCTAACTAGTCATGTGGGCTTGCCCCCATCCTGCCCACACATAAACTCTGCAACCAAATATTGCACTGCAACAGTGTAAAATTCAGGTCAGCTACAGTAAGACTGCTGCTTTCAGTTGAAAATCCCTCTTCAAAGCCTCTGGTGTATTATCCAGGGAAACATTCCAGGGCTGGCATGGTAGTGGAGTGATTAGCACAACCCTTTACAGTCCAGGCGACCAGGGTTCGATTCCCGCTGCGGTCTGTAAGGAGTTTGCATCTTCCCATGACTGCGTGAGTTTCCTTTGGGTGATTTGGTTTCCTCCCATGGTCCAAAGACCAGTTGGTAGGTCAATTGTCCCATCGTGAGGCTAGGATTAAATTGGGGGATTGCAGGTCAGCAGGGCTTGAAGGGCTGGAAAAGCCCATACCCAGCTGTATCTCAATAAATAAATATTGAGATATTGGAGGTAGCATCACTTGATTGAAAAGTTGAAACAAAGACCACCCCCAAACTTTCCTCTCAAATGCTTTAAAGGGTTCTGTGAGAAGTAGTTGAGAGGAGGTCAATCCACCCTGGAGACCTGATCACGTTTGTCATTCCACCAACAAGCAGGGTTACCTGTGACAGGATTTCATTTTGCAATGAATTGAAATTAAAAACAGAGATTTAAAACAATGCAAGTAATACAAATCCAAAATGAAAGTAGTAAAAGCTTCAGGGAGTGTCTAAGGAAAAAGACAGAATTAACTTCAATCTGAAATGTTATGCGTCTCTTTCCACAGGTGCTGCACAGCTTGTGGAGTATTCCCTGCTTTTAGTTTCATATTTCACTACATAATAGCACTTAGTGACTTTGTTAATATGAATTATATTGATACAATCCATACCAAGTAATCCACTACATTATTAAATTCACAAGAACTGGTTGTAAAGCACTTTGAGCCATGCTATACAATGACAAGTCCTTTTTTGCTTTTGAATGTCTCTGCAGGTCATTTGGAGTGTTGCTGTGGGAGATCTTATCTCTCGGATACATGCCCTATCCCTGCAAGAGCAATCAGGAAGTTTTGGAGTTTGTGACAAATGGTGGAAGGATGGATCCCCCTAAGAACTGTCCCGGACCCGTGTAAGTAATCTTGGCGGAGCAGGGTGATTTCCAGCAAAAGTATAGCAGCAGGTCAAACAGTAATAAAAAAAATGTTCCTGAAAGCAGGGTGAATTAAACAGTAAAATCAAAAATTTAGGATCAAGCTGGACATTAAACACTGCAACAGCACATGGATGAGACTTGATGAGAAATGTTGCTGAATAAAGATTGTTTATTTGAATATGGATCAATCTTAAGAAATTGCATTACATACCAACTTTCAAACCTGACTTTTACAGCTAGTAAAGTGCGTTGAAGTCATTATTGTAGGAAAAAAGGCAAGATGTTTGTGCATAGATTACACCATTTCAAACGCAGAGTTCATAACACTCCAATGTAAGCCTATACAGTATAAGACAATAAGACAAAGGAGAAAATTAGGCCATTTGGCCCATTGAGTCTGCTCCATCATTTGATCATGGTTGATTGATTTTCCCCCTCAACACCATTCTCCTGCCTTCTCCCTGTAATTTTGAAGCCCTGACTAATGAAGAATTTATCAGCTTCCAATTTAAATATACCCAATGACTTGGCTTGCTGTGGCAATTAATTCTACAGTTTCGCCACCCACTAGCTGAAGAAATTCCTCTCATCTTTGTTCTTTTTAAAACAAAGGGTGTCCTTCTATTCTGAGGCTGTGCCCACTGATTCTAGACTCTTCCACTTTTGGAAACATCCTCTCCATGTCCACTCTATCTAGGCCTTTCAATATTCAATAGGTTTCAATTCATCTCAATCATTCAATCATTTCAATCACTCTTCTGATCTCCAGCGATTAAAGGCACAGAACAATAAAATGCTCTTCATCTGCAAACCCTAACATTCCCTGAATCATTCTAGGAAGCCTCCTCTAAACCCTCTCCAGTGCCAGCACATCCTTCCATAGATATGGGGTCCAAAACGGCTCATAATACTCCAAGTGCAATCTGACCAATGCCTATTAAAGCCACAGCATTCCATTATTCCATTTATATTCCAGCCCTCTAAAAGTCAATACTAACATTGCAATTTGCCTTCTTTATCACCAACTCAACCTACAAGTTCACCTTTAGGGAATTCTACACCAGGAATCCCAAGCCCTTTTGCACCCCCACCTTCTGAACTTGCTATCCATTTAGGAAATCATCTATGCCTTTATTTCTTCTACCAGAGTGCATGACCATACTCGTCCCAACGCTGTTTTCCACCTACTACTTTTTGTCCGTTCTCCTAATTTGTCCAAGTCCTTCTGCAGACATCCTGCTTCTTCAACAGTATCTACCTTCTACCTATCTTTTCATCATCCACGAACCTTCAATTCCATCATCCAAATCATTGACGTATAACGTGAAAAGCAGGGTACCCAACACCAGCCCATCCGGAACACCAGCAGACATTGGCAGCCAAACAGATACTCACTCTTTGCCTCTTGCTAGTCAGCTAACCTATTCATGGTAGCATCTTTCAAATAATACGATAGGCTCCTATCTTGTTTAGTAGCCTCATGTGTGGCACCTTGTCAAAGGCCTTCTGAAAATCAAAGTAAATAACATCCACTGACCCTCCTTTGTTGATCCTGCTTGTTATTTCCTCAAAGGGTTCTAATAGATTTGCCAGAAAAAAATTCCCCCTTAAGGAAACCATGCTGGCTATGACCTATTCTATTATTTACCTCCAGGTACCCTGAAACCTCATCCTTAATAATAGATTCCAACATTTTCCTGACCGTTGAAGTCAGGCTAACTGGCCTAAAATTTCCTGTCTTGTGCCTCCTTCCCTGCTTAAAGAATGGAGTGACATTTGCAAAATTCCGGTCCTCTGTAACCATTCCAGAACCTAATGATTCTTGAAAGATCATTACTAATGCCTCCACAATTTCTTCAGCTACTTCTTTCAGAACCCTGACGTGTTGTCCATCTAGTCCAAGAAACATGTCTACCTTCCAGCTTCCCAAACACCACCTCCTTAGTAATAGCAACTACACCCACTTCCACCCTCTGATTGTCTCAAATTTCCACCACGCAGCTGGCATCTTCCAGAGTCAAGTCTTATTCCTATTCAGCTCATCTACCATTTCTTTGTTCCCCATTATTACATCTCCAGAGTTATTTTTCAGTAGTCTGATGTCCACTCTTGCCTCTCTTTTACTGCTTATATATCTGAAAAAAAAACTGTAGGTATTCTCATTTATATTATCAGCTGGCTTACCTTCATATTTAGTCTCTGCACTTCTAGTTGCCTTCTGTTGAATTTTAAAAGCTTCCCACTAATATTTGCTGTACTGTATGCTCCGTCTTTTGCTTTTGTGCTGTCCTTGACTTCCCTTATGAGCCATAGTTGCTTCATTCTCCCTTTAATGCGGCTTCTATGGGCTGAAATGCTCCTGCATTTTCCAAATTACTCCCAGAATAGCCAGCCAGTGCTGCTCTGCTGTTATCCTTGCTGGTGTCATCTTTCCAGTCAACCTTGGGCCAGCTCTTTACTCATGCCATCTGATTTTAGTTTCTCCCTCTTAAACTGTAGGGTGAATTCTATTATATCATATCACTACCTTCTAAGGGTTCCTTTACCTTAAACTCCCTAATAAAATCTAATTCATTACCCAACGCCCAATCCAGAATTGTCTTTTCCCTAATGTGTTCAACCACAAACTACTCTTTAAAAAGCTGTCTCACTGACATTCAGCAAATTCCTTCTCTTGGGACCCGGCACCGGCCTGATTTTCCCAATTTACCTACATATTGAAAACCTCCTTTTATCATAACATTTCCCTTTTTATGTGTCTTTTCTATCTCCTATTGTAATTTATACCCCACATCCTGGCTACTGTTCAGAGGTCCATATATAACTCTCATCAGGATCTTTTACCTCTAACCGCGAGGATTTACATCATCTTTCTAAGGATTTGATTTCATTTTTACCAACAAAGTCACCCCATACCCTCTGACCACCTGCCCGATACAATGCTTATCTTTGGATGTTAAGCTTCTAGTGGTGATCTTCTTTCAGCTGAGATTCTGTGATGTCCACAATGTCAAAACTGCTAATCTTGTATCTCTGATACAAGATCATCTACCTCATTTTCATGAATTCAAACGTATCCATGAAACTCTAAGGGAGTAAGCTGGCAATGGTCCACTTGTCCATAAATTGATGATGTATGCTTCTGGCTGATTCCAGATGAGATGGCTGCTACAAACTGTTACTTGCCCAGGTGGCTGGTGGAACTGGGAAGTTGATGGACTTTGGGATGAATAGGCCATGGAGAAAACTAGTAAGAGAGTGGGATTACTGTGAGAGTGGGTACAGATTGATGAGCAGAATATTCTCCTTATAATTCATTTAGAAATCCGGATATGGACTGCACACTAGCAAACCATTAACAAAACACATTGCCATGACTTACAATAGAAACACTAAGGCATAACATTTCCTGTGTGTTTAATGCTAGTAACAGAACTACAATGAATAGCTGCCAAGGGTCTGGGAGGCTTAAGTTATTAGGAGAGAATAGATCAGCTAGCACTCCTTTCCCTCAGCAAAGGAGGCTGACTTTGTAGAGATCTGTAAATTCATGAGGGGCATGGACAAAGTCTTTTTCCCAGGATGGGGAAGTCTAAAATGAAAAGGCATGGGTTTAAGGCGAGAGGGTAAAAATTTGAAGGGGACCTGGGGGCAAGTTTTCAACAGAGAGTATATGAAACAAACTGCTGGGGAGGGGTGTGAGGTTGGTACAATTACAGTATTTAAAATACATTTTGATAGATATATGGATGTGAAAGGCTTACTTGGAGAGATATGGGCCAAGCACAGGCAAATGAGATCAGCTTAGGTTGGTTGGCATGGGGCCAAAGGATTTGCTTCTGTGCTGTATAACTGTATGTGCCGATGATTCACATGTGTTACGTCAGCAAAGGAGACTGGGTACGAGACTGACAAATGGAACTCCCAAGTGGCTGAATCAATTTAGATCACTGTGTCCTGAATTGCACTAAACCAGCTAAATTCCAACAAATTCTACCGATCCTACCCACCCCTGCCCTCACCTGCTCCACTAGGAGCTCTGCATAATCTCCCAAATATCCTTGGTGAAGGCTCCACATTTCATTCATAAGCTCTCCTCCTGAGTTGTGTGGAATTGGTGGGCTTGTACTTGCTTCTCTCACTCTTGCAGTGTGCAAGGTTCTCTTCCCCCTTTTAGATGCAGCTGGATGTTGAACATCTCTTTCTGCTGAAGGACTGTGACCTATATCCTGTGTTTCCAGATGCTGGCACTGATGTCAATAATGGTAACTGACATAGTACTTCCAACTCATGGTGCAAGTAATGTCAAGAGAAAGGTGAAATTAATCCGACTTCACTGGCCTCCAAAGAGTCATAAAAGGCAACACAGTAGGTCTACTGCCCCAGAGTCCCAGCAACCTACTTCAGATCCTGAGCTATGGTGTTTCACTGTGGGGGTTGCACGTTCTCTCTGTGCCCATGTTGGTTTTCTCTGGGTACTCTAGTCTTGCCCACATCCTAAAAGACATGCAGGTTGGTAGGTTTATTGACCACTCTAATTTTCCCCTCGTGGAACTGGCTGATAAATTTTGGAGGAAATTTGATGGGAATGTGGGGAAGAACAGGAAACAGAATAGTTGGGGGTGGCAGGATGGGTTTATAAGTTGGTGTGGAAATCAAGGACAGCATAAAAGCCAAAAGGGCATATAATAAAGCAAAAACTAGTGGGAAGGTAGAGGATTGGGAAGATTTTAAAAACCAAAAGGAGGCAACTAAAACTGCAACAAGGAGGGAAAAGATGAAATATGAAGGTAAGCTTGCCAATACTATAAAAGAGGATACCAAAGGTTTTTTTTCAGCTATACTAAGATTAAAAAAGAAGCAAGAGTGGATATTGGGTCTCTAGAAAATGACAATGAAGAGGTAGTGATGGGGGCAAAGAAATGGCAAACAAACTTAAGTATTATGCATCAGCCTTCACTGTGGAAGATACTAACAGTATGATACAAATTCAAGAGTGTCAAGGGGCAGAACTGTGTGCAGATGCTATTACTAAGGAGAAGGTGCTTGGGAAGGTGAAAGGCCTGGAGGTAGATAAGTCACATGGACTACACCCCAGGATTCTGAAAGAGGTAGCTGAAGTGACTGTGGAGTCATTAGTAAGGATCTTTCAAGGATCATTGGATTCTGGAATAGTTCCAGAGGACTGGAATATTGCAAATGTCACTTTAAGAAGGGAGGGAGGCAAAAGACAGGAAATTATAGACCAGTTAGCCTGACTTCGGTGATTGGGAAGATGCTGGAGTCCATTTTTTAAGATGAGATTTCGGGGTACTTGAGGCATATGACAAAATAGCCCAAAGTCAGCATGGTTTCCTTAATGGGAAATCTTGCCTGACAGATCTGTTGGAATTCTTTGAGGAAAAACCAGGCAGGACAGTCAAAGTAGAGTCACTGGATGGTGTTTACTTGGATTTTCAGAAGGCCTTTGACAAGGTGCCACATGTGAGGCTGCCAAACAAGATAAAGAACCCATGGTATTACAGGAAATATACTAGCATGGATAGAAGATCTGCTGAATGGCAGCTGGTAAAGAGTGGGGGAATAAAGGGAGCCTTTTCTGTTGTCTACAGGCAACTAGTGGTTTTTCACACAGGTCAGTGTTGGGAGCATTTCTTTTCACATTGTATATCAATGATTTGCATGACGGACTCGGCTTTGTGGCAAGGTTTGCGGAAGATAAAAAGATAGATGGAGCGGCAGGTTGTATTAAGCAAGAAGGGAGTCTGCACAAGCACTTAGGAGAAGTGCAGATGGAATATAGTGTAGGGAAGTGTATGGTCATTCACTTTGGCAGATTAAAGAAAAGCTTAGACTATTTTATAAATGAAGCACAAATCAGAAATCAAGGATGCAAAGGGATTTTGGCATTTCGGTGTAGGATTCCATAAATGTTAACACGCAGGTTGAGTCAGCGGAGAGGAAAACAAATACGATGTTTGTATTCATTTTGAGAGGACTAGAATATAAAACCAGGGAGGAATGTATTGCTGAGGCTTTATAATGTGTTGGTTAGATAGTGTTTGGCATAATGTGAGCTTTGGGCCCCTTATCTAAGAAAGCATATGCTGGCATTGGAGAGGGTCCAGAGAAAGTTCTTGAGAATGATCCTGGGAATGAAAGGGTTAACAAAAAGGAGCTTTTGATGCCTCCTGGCCTGTACTCACTGAAACTTAGAAGAATGAGAGTGGATCTCATTGAAATCTGTTGACTATTGAAAGGCCAAGGAAGAGTGGATGTGGAGAGCTTGTTTCCTATATTGGGAGCGTCTAGGACCAAAGGGCTCAGTCTCAGAATAGAAGAACATCCCTTTAGAACAGTGATGAGGGGGAGTTTCTTTACCAGAGGGTGGTGTATCTATGGAATTAATTGTGGAGGCCAAATCACTGGATGCATTTAGAGAGGAGGTTTATTGATTCTTGATTTGTAGGGGTATCAAACATTACAGGTGAGTAGGGGGAAGGCAGGCATAATATATCCACCAAGATGAAATGGCAGAGCAGATTCAGTGGACCAATGGCCTAATTCTGCTCCTATGTTTAATGGTTTAATGGATTCAAAGGCCCAGATGACATCCTCCTATGTCTTAAGTAAACATGGAAGTATATAAAAATGTTAAACGTACCGTTGTAATATTCAATAATAAAAAAAAGGAATTTTAGCTATGAAATCTCTTTTTCATTATGCCTCAGTAAACTCTAGAACTCTGCAGAGGCTATACTATGACGTTCTTCGGTTGATCATACGTGCACTTATAGGGAAAACATGGTCTCTTAAGTTGAGGTGAATGACTTACTCCAATATAGATACATCAAGAAACTGGAAACAAGGGCAGAAAAGCACAACAAATGCAAAGTTAGTCTTGTTTCATTGGCCTCACCATCTCCTCTGAGTCCACAGATAATGTACATTATTTCATTAACTTGAATGCACTCTATCCAAACATTTCATGCTGAGGGACTAATTGCATTGTCAAGGTTGTTATATTTTGGATGAAATGTTAAACCAAAATTTTACCTAAGTCTTTTAGTGGATTAAATGAGTTGGTGTCACAAAACAGCAATGAACGGAGTTCTCCAAGGTCCTCTGGCCAATTTCCATCTCTCTGCTATTATCACTGAATCTAATCACCTGATCATTATCACACTGGTGTGTAGGGAGTCTGTAACGTACTACTTGCTTGCTGTGTTTTCTACATTATAACATCAGAATTAGGAGCAGTAGGCCAACGAGCCATTCAAGCGTGCTCCAGATTTCAACACAATACCCTTTTCAAGCACTGCTCCTGTATCCTTTGATCCCTTTAATATCCTTCTGTGTATCCATCAATGAGCTCTTTGAACAAAGCTCACCAACCCTTCAGGTTTGAGAGTTCCAGTGATTCACTACCTTCCAGGATTTCTTGGAGAAACTTCCGGTGTCTTTTTCTGTAAATGCAACACGCTAGATTCCTCAACCAAGGGGAACATCCTACCCAGCCTGATGATACCTGTAAGAATTTTGTAAGTTTCAATTACTTCACTTCCCATTTTGCTAAACTTGAGAAAATACTTGTATATTCTATTCAACTTCTCCTGTATGACCAACCCACCATCCTTGGAACTAGTCTGAGAAATCTTTGTACATCCTCTGCAGCATGCATTCTGGGTAAGTAGACCAAAACTGTAACCAATGCTCCAGATTTGGACTCTCCAGGGCCCAATATAATTGTAGCAAGACACCTATACTCATATATTCAATAAAGGTTTTTGCTTCAAATGTACACAATTGGCTGTAAAATACTAAGCTGTCCTGAGATTGTACAGTTTGAATGAACTTATCTGGTAACGTTCCTTTAGATATCGTATCATGACCCAGTGCTGGCAGCATTCACCCGAACATCGACCAGATTTCTCCACTATTTTGGAAAGAATTAACTACTGTACCCAGGTAGGAAGCTCAGTATGCATTCAGTAGAGATATTAGAATAAACATTGACAGCAGCAGAAGCAGCTGTGTGGAAGACAACTTCCATCATTCTTACATTAAAACAGGAACCATATCGACGACGTTCTTTGCTGGCCACGAGTTACAAATGTCAACTATGTTGCATTGAAATAAAATATCAACTCCATCACAAAAATCCACTAATCACCCCATCTCTTTCTCAGGCAGCTATCCAGTTTCCCTTTTGCAAGGATGTTTAACAGACTCTCCATCAACACACTGATCCAGGCTACATGAATGGCCAGTCTTGAGCTAGGCTCTGTGGAAATTATGCTTAAAGAGCATTGGGTATCATATAGATGAAGAAATAAATTTTTGACTTAATGGTAATATAGACAATAGACTCCTATTCTGTGATCTGGTTGATAACCAAAGATTCTTAATGAACAATCAAAAAAAATTGTTCCAAAGGCAACAAATTCAATGGGTAAAAGGAGTTAGCCAAACTGAATCTGAGACAGAACTATGAGGACCCTTTACTGGAATTGGGGCTGTGATCCAGTTGGACACTGGTTTAAGTGAACATCGACTGAGCATCTTTATAAAGAATGAAATTTCAGAACAAGAAATTTCGTCTACAGGGCATAAAGACTGTACAGGACTGAAGGATAGTTCTGGATCGAGGATAGAACAGGAACGATTCAAATGCGTCAAGCAATGTCTGTGGAAAGGGAAAGCGATTAAACTCGATGACCTTAGACTGCATGAAAGATAGTGATGAGAGTTCATTGATATAAAATGTTTAATCTCTTTCTGTCTCCATGATGCTGCCTGCCCAGTTAATTAGTTCCATCTTTCTCAGCTTTCACTTCAGATTTACACCTGGTGTACTTTGCTTTCAAATACAAATACAATAATAGAAATACAAATACTTTATTGTCACCAAACAATTGATACATCATCACAGTGATATTTGTTTCTGCGCTTTGCGCTCCCTGAAATACAAATCGAAGTAAATATAATAAAAATTTAAATTATAAATCATAATTAGAAAATAAATTTCTGAATTAAATTAACAACTATTGGTGTCCAGGCATCCTAAAAGAACAGGAGTGGTCAAATGACTCATACGGAATGAATCAATATTGCTGACTTGATCAGTCTTTTCCCTGTAACATTCAATTTATGGCTTAAGAAATACTGGTCTTGGACTTTGGGTCTATAGATTAGTGATGAGCTGCAGTCATTACTGGAGTGCTTCTACAAGAACTATCATCAGCACATGGTCACCAATTATGTGGATAAAAAACACCAAGATAACATAATCACTTACTGTTGGTGTTGAGAGGAACTCATCTGGCAAGGATCACACAATATTAACTAGCATTTATATATTTAACATAGGAAAGATCCTGAGAAACTTCCCAGAAATGCTATCAGTAAAAGCATGAAGGCAAGTCACAAAATGAGACACAATTGCGGATGATCGCAAGCTTTTAACTGAATAGAAAAACAAAGCAGAGAAAGAGTGAATTTAGGGAGGGAATTCCAGAGTTTAAGGGCTTAGAAAAGTGATGGCACAGGTAACAGCAGTAAAGTGGAGAAACTGGAATTGGGAGTGCCATGGAGCTCAGAGTTGGATGCAGAATGGGTGGGGGGGGGGGGGGGGTAGATTGTAGCACTGGAATAAATTATAAAGATGAGATGAATTAGTGGCACATCAGATTTTGAATATGACTAACATTTTTAATTTAAAGTGTGGTTGCTCTGGCAATCAACAAAGATTGAGCAACACTGAAATTTCAAGAGCTTCTTTACGAAATTTGGAAAAATATTTACACAACAGTATTTCAAGATGCTTAACAACCCAGAAAACCTGAATGAGGTCTATTAACTCTATTAATTCTAGTATTGGCCAAAACACTAGGGCAACACCACGATGACCATAAGAAGCAGGAACAAATCTGATTTTCTTAACCCAATTCCTCCACCTTTCCCAGTTATCCTTGACCCACCTGCCAATCAAGAACCTGAATTTAACATCACTGGTGTATGTTGGGAAATGTGTTATGTGGTAGCAGTAGATTGCAGTACAACATAAAATTATTATAATTTATTAAAATGTATTGCAATTATAATGAATTATAAAATTATATCATTCTCTGCCTTAAATATAGCTGATGATTTGAACTCCACAGATTCACCACCCTCTAGCTATAGAATATTTTCATCTCAGTTTTAAGGAATGTCCCTTTATTTCTGAAGCTGTGCCCTCCGTTCCTAGACTCTCCCACTAATGAAAACATCCTCCCCAGATCCACTCTATCCAGGCCTGTCAGTATGCAGTAATGAGATTCCTCCTAATCATTCTGACTCTGCTCTCTAGCCAACCACCCCCCCCCCCCCCCACCACCACCCAGAATCATTCTTGGGAACTTCTTCCGGACCCTCTCCACAGTCAGTTTGTCCTTCCTTTGATACAGGACCCAAAATTTGCTCACAATATTGGAAATGCAGACTAAACAATATCTTATAATCTCAACAGTACATCCTTGGTTTTATATTCCAGTTTTCTGGAACTGAATGCCAACATTGCATTTGCCACCCTTCAATACTGACCCATCCTGCAAGTTAAGGGAGTCAGTGAATGAAGGTCAATGGAAGTAATGGAACAGCCTGTGTGTTACTTTACGTGACTTGGAGATTTGGATTTAATATTTCTTCTGGAAGCTGGGCGTGTATAGGTAGGCATTTTTAAGAAAGGGGGAGAGTGGAGTTTGAAGCAAGTATTGAAAGTTTTTATTTTGTATTGTGATTTAGGATCCGGACATTGTGAACACACTCCTCCCTGTTGAGAATGAGCCTTCCTGCGAAGAAGAAGGAGGTGCAGTGATACGGCCTGACAGCTCCAGCGGTCTGACCCCCCTGAAGGTCGATACAAACCTTGCGCCTCAAATTACCTGTCAGGTGCCCGAGTTCCTGCACTCTGGGGCAAAGCTTCAGTGCCCTCGGGAGCCATTGAAGAGGGGCAACTTTGGTGGCTGCGTGGAGACGGGCTCGCATGGCCGCGATTGGCAGTGCCAAGATCCCGAGGCCAGTACCCAGCCCGATGCTAAGCCTCGGCGAGGGCAGGCGCTACAGAACCACTCCAAAACCCTCTGGAACCCCACTTACGGCTCCTGGATCTCCGAGAGCTGCAGCCAAGCCGCGGCGGCGGAAGCGGGTGGGAAGCCCCCTGCCTCCCCCGAGCACGATGACTCGGGACTGGATTGCAACGGCAGCTCCCCGCCCAGCTCTCGGGAGTCGCCCTCACCTATCGGTCACTATACCCCCCTGGAGATCGGTGGGCTGGCGCTGGCCAAGCTGCACAGTTTCCCATGCGGAAACATAAACTATGCTTACGACAGTCTGGGCTGCGACACTGATGGGGAGCGAATCTCACCGGACGCCGTTGACGAGGATGGTCCCAAGCCGAAGACCCTGCCCCTGAATAAAGAGATGGATTGTATCAGCAACCCGGAGAAGGTGACGAGAGATCGCGACTCGGGCCTCTCGCTGTCTGAGGACCTCAGCATCACCCCCGTGTAGAAGCCAACCCACTTGCATGAATTAGCCAAGTTCGGCCTGAATGTTGAAGTAAAATATACCATTTCCATTGACCACTGCACCCAGATTATCAAGTAGCCGCTTTACGTCAATCTTCAAGATAAGATTGAAAGGCTGTTCGGTCGCTAGTCAGAAAATTATCGCCCTGCATACTGTATTTGTTTTACTGCTGAGAACGTCCTGGACTCTGCGGTCATCGCTTACTGGCGCTTAAGAGACCTTCCCTGCAGATCTCGTCGACGAATATGGAACACGCGACGAATCGCCCTATCAAACCGGTGAAGTAATCTCACACAGCGGAGAGAAACAGTTGAAAACTGATGTTAAAGATGACACTCTCGACAGTCTGGAGTCTGCAGCAATCTCCAAAATATAGGACCAGATGTGGGATCCCGCATCTTCAGGAGTTACTAATACAGACTGGAATTACATTTCCAACGTTCCTCCTAGCACTCTACCTTATCCAATTTAATTCCCAACTACAAACACCAGTTTTGAAGTAGTGTCCTTAAATTAACTGAGATGCATGTCTCTGGAATTCGCATTTAAATGCAGTTAGTGAGCCATTGACTGTCTGTGGTAAGCATTCGTCAAAATATTTTTTGATTAGAAAGCACTTATAAACGCGCGTGAAATGAAGACAGGAAGTACAATATTTTGAGATAGTCGGGTCAGGAACGGAAGCAAGTGTTTTCACTGTCTCTGAAACAAAAGTGTAACCTGCTTATCGTTCTGTTAAATGCTTGCAGGGGTTCCCAATCTGGGGTCCACGGACCCTTGGAACCCTTGCCTTAGAGCTGCATTTTGAAAATTTATTTCTGATTTTTCGGTAGAAGGCCCCTTTATCTTGAAACGGGAAATGAACCTGTGAGAACTATTTGACTCAACATGTGCGGCTTTGTAAATGAGGGCTTCTTTAATCTTCCTTGACCGCACGTCCTCACGAAAGAAGAGCTAATGTGAAAACGTTGGCTTCACATTGCACTGCCGCGTCTCCCACTAGGGGGCAATGTCGAACGGAAGGACACAATGTTATTTTCCAGAGCCCATGGAAAGGGTTTCGACCTGAATTATCGCCCGCCCGCTTCCCTGCGTAGATTCTGCCGGATGCACTGAGTTCCTCCGGCGCTTTGTACATTGTCCAGATTATTAGCACCTGCGGTCAAAGATGTCTCGATTTTATGTTCACTGTTTTGCATACGCCTTGCTGCTTCGCTAAAGAGGGATTGGAGGACATGAGCAACGAATTGGAATGGGTCATTCACCTGGTAACCAACAGAATTAAAGAGATCGTTTGAAGAGCAAATCCTAATCTCTTCTGACCCAGCACACCTTCTAACATGGCAACATTGAAGCTGAACATCGAAACAGGAAGGCTCCGAATAAGGTTTCTTGCAGAACAAAAGAATTGGGATCTTTGCAGCAAATTGTTATCCAAAGTGTTTGAACTGGGTCAGCAAATATTTTTTTGCGGTACTACCTTTGCACATCATTTTCAACAACGGGGTCACTTGAACAAACACTTCATATAGCAACCGTGGCCGGCAATGTTGTCATTTACAAATTCTGTTATCTTTCCCCTGTAATCTTTCATACTGTCTGTGCAATGCGTACTCATCCTTCCACTATCTCTAATTACAACTTAACAACCCCTCTGTCGTTTCCTTAACATCTCGCCTCACCTCCTTCCGTTTGACCTCTTTCCTGCTTCCATTCTCCAATGCCCTATCGCTCATCTTTTCACCTTTCACCGCTCCGTCACCTCTCCTATTCTTCACACCGCCTTCTGTCCTGACGAAGGGTCTCGGCCGAAACGTCGACAGTGCTTCTCCCTGCTGCCTGGCCTGCTGTGTTCCACCAGCATTTTGTGTGTGTTGTTTCTGTCTGCCCTACCTCTTTCCACCCCTGTGCTCTCCTCTCCTTACAAACTCACCGTTCTCTTCCCTGATCCTCATTTTACATTATCCCTCAAGCTATTGCCCTTCTTTGACCCTTTCTTTCCAACCCTTCCCTTTAGTCCCTGTTTAGTGTCAAGGTTCATTAAACATTTCGGTTACTGTCAGGAAACGTTGTGTATACAAATAAACTCTCCTTGGGCTTCCAGCCTGGTACGGGTATCAATTTTAACAGAAACTCCGATGACAAACTCTACCATCTCTGCCAGGGATGGTGATTGCAGAGTTTGTCATCCGACATCAACAGCACCAGGTTCAGAAAATGTGTCCATCCCAAGTAGTTTCTGCAGGAGTTGTTAATGGGGGTCTCTTATGTTAAGTCCTTCCTAAATCAGTTGTTTTGTCTGGAAGTATTTCTTTATGAAGGTTAGCAAGGCGAATTCCATATCAGTGTTACACTGTCCAAGATGATTTCTGACGGTGAGCACTAACAGAGTGTGTTACCACTTTTGGTGACTCATGATGCTGCAGACACTGGAATTCGAAGCGACAAACAGCATGCTGGGGGAGCTCAGCAGGTCAAGCTGGATTCATGGGGTGGTGGTGGGGCCTTTATAGGAATTGTGGATATTTTGGGTGGAAACATTACATCAGACCCTCCAGTAGATTCTGTTGTACCGTTTTTGTTGGTATAGTAATAGTCCTGCTGCCTCACAGATCTGGGGACCCGGGTTTGATCCTGGCCTCGGGCACTGTCTACACACTTTCACTGTGACTGCACGGGTTACGTCCAGTTGCTTTGGTTTCCACCCATGTCCCACGTGCTAGTAACTTAATTGGCCACTATATGTGCCCTCTTGGTATACTGAGCAGCAAAATGTTTGATTAATGAGCATGTGAGACAATGTCTTTTAAGGCCTGATGGCAGCTCTCATGGACTTAATGGGCCAAATAGTTTCCCTTTATTTATCATAAGAAGTAAGTACCAATCTTTTGTGGTAGATTAGGTTCAGAACTGCATTCAGCTAAGCCTGTGAACTGCGGTTGGATAATTTCTGCAGTTTTTTAAAATATATATTACTATAGCTAGTTCACACAGAATTGAGACCAAATGGCCACAATTAGTGCACAGTGCCAATGATTTATCTAAGGTAACACTGGCCACTGACAAGTGAGACTGGGAGATGCCCTCTGCGGCTGATTGAGGCAACAGCATGGGCCCTTTGATCACCACTTCAACCCCCTACCCTGCATGAGTTGACTCTTTCTGAGTCAGTGACAAAGTGTGCGGGTTATCTCTGGAACCCTTGGCCTCTACCAGCAGTGGAGGAAATCTTACCTGCCTGACATTTTTTTTAAAAATCCTTCCTTTTCCCTTTCCAACATTTTTGAAATAATTAAAACAATTTTTTTTAAAGTGCTGATATATTTTCTTTGTTTCGTTATAGTTTTGAATTCAGAACAGTTCCAATGAACTGGTATTCTTAATTTAATGTCATGATTTATGTTGGTACTTTTGGTCTCTAAGGTGGCTTTTATATTAGCTGGTGTGAGGGGATTAACTACTGAAAACAAACAGGAATGTTTTATAGACATCCTGAATGCTAATAAAACTGTATTAGGTAGTTAAAACACTGTTAAGTAATTTTAAATCAATAGTTATTGTTATAGTTTCTACAAATTCTGTCATTGGTAGAGTTTACTAAATGTCTATGCTGTTAAAGTTGTAGTTGGATTAAGTTGCCTTACTGTATTCCTGTAACATTAATCAATGCCAAGAAATTGGAGTATTTCCTTTGGTATGCTAATGTGCTACATATTATGCTGATGCCTACTCCGATGTCTTGAAAATATTTGCAAAACTAGCCAAAAAAAAAACAGTACAACTCCAACAATCCTGCATTTGAAGTTCAGAGATCAAGATGATCTGGCATCTGGCTCATTCATTGGTCCTTGCAAGCTGGAAACATGGCCAGAGCTGGGGACTGATTGGTCAAACCAAATCTCATGTCTTACAGAATGTGATTGGTTTAACTCAAACTTGATATATATTTTTCATGTTACTGTGAATATTCTAAGCAAATTTCTGCTTTTTTCAGGTTGTCGATGATTGTTTTTCAAAAAAAGACCCCACAGTCACTACAATGTTAACACTGGGTGGTTTCTATTGATTTAGGTATCTTTTTCTTGGTAATCTCTATACAGGACACTTCAGAAGTTGCACTGTTTTCATTTACAAGTAGAAGTTCATTAAAGCTTATTTACACCAAACTAACAACTTCCTTGAAAGCTTCTTTGCTGATTGCGCTGCTCACCTTGGGACAGCACAGGACAGATCTACTCAAACTGCCCAGCAGCTGGGATCATGATGTGTATTTCTGTGTTTTCCTCACCATCTCAAAGCCAAGGAAGAGGAAGTGATCGCTAACATTCCTACATCGGATCATAGTTCATGACATAACTCTGGAGTCATGAACAGATAGTGCAGGTGGTAGTGAGGGTAACCATATGATGCATCAAAAGATAACTGGAAATGAAGGAGGACAGACAAGGGCAGATCATAACTTTATCTGTCGGCTGGCGCATACAATGTACTTAATTATCCAGGGTATCTTATTACTTTCCCCTTGTACTACCTCAATGTACTTGTGTTTGAAATGATCTGTATGGATGGCTGCAAAACTAAGATTTTCACTGTATCTCAGTACATGACTATAATAAACCAATTCCAATTCAATTTCCTGTTTAGAGTTAATTGCATAAAATGTTCAGGGGTTTTGATACCTGCTGAATGAAATGGTGTAAATATAGCAAGAAGAATAGATCGATTTTTACAGAAATACATTTGGCAAGAAGGGAGGAAGGCACATGAGAACCTCATCATCCCATATACCTTCCCAGCTCACATGCCCAATCCAATTTTTTCCTTTATTATTGCACAATCAGCAACCTGGCATTTCCTACCTATCAGCAGCCTCACCAAATGAACTGTAGTGGTTCAAGGCCATTCATTTTCAGAGTTAAGCAGGGAAGAGCGGTAAAGGCTGACCTTGCCTGCAATGCTCTAATCCCTAAAACAAGAATCTCCATCATGTTGTATCGAGGGTTTACATTTCTTTTTGGTTTGTGAGAACATCTTCACATTTAGCACCATCACAAAATTAGAGCAGTTGGTCCAAAAAGCATTTGAAGAAGAGTTGGAGGAGGTTCGTACCCAGGCAAAATCAGGTTCTGTCGGGCTCCCAATGGGGCCAGGCTCAACCGCACACTTTGCTCCCCAGTGATCGTAGTGAGCAGTTGTCTCTTAAAAGCACATTCCCCGCACAGGCTGGAAACCAGCGGCACATATTAGTCAGCAGTGGAGGTGGGGAGGAGGGAATGCAATTCAGGCAAGAGTGGGTAAGTTCCACAGTTTACAGAGAAGGATGTGGAAGTTCTGCACGAAATACACCCAGAAGGGAGGTCCTCTGCACAGGGAGAGAGGAACCCACACAAAGGGACCTCAGAGCTTGGTGCTTCATCTTACTGGAGGCAACACTCCTCCCCAAGAACTGGCCAAACGATGTGACGAGCAGGGGCAATGTTAAATGTACTAGGTAAGCTCATGGTGTTCCATTGTGATACCACGTTCCCTTGATTTAATCTACAGTGGGCACTCTCATCACCATGAAGGTTATTTCTGCACACGGCATGTGAATGTTCCTCTTTCTGCTTTGTCTTTGGATGGCAGCAAAAGAGGCTCTCCCTCCCCACAACACCGTCACTCTGAATCAGATAAGGGGAAGGAGTGACAAGGGCAATTGGCACAATGGCACTGTGGTTGGCACTGCCGCCACTTATCCAGTGATATGGAACACAAGCGATTCTGCAGACACTGGAGATCTTCAGCAACATGTACCAAGTTCCGGTGGAACTCAGCCGGCCATCTACAGTTGATGTTTCAGGCCAATACCCTCCATCACGACCGGAAAGCAAGAAGGAGCCAGACTGTGAAGGTGGAGGGGAGGGGAAGGGAAGGGATACAACAGGAGAAGGGGTGAGAGGGAAACCAGAATGGTGAATTGAAAAAGAGAGAAGGGAAGGAGGTTGACGTTACCAGAGGTTAGAGACATCGATCTCCAGACCATCAAGGTGGAGGCTAACCGGCCGGAATGTGCAGTGCTCCTCATCCAACATGCGCACGGCCTCATTGTCACAGTAGAGGAGGCCATGGACTGACATATTGGAATGAGAATGAGAAATCGAATTAATTTCCACCAGGAAATCCTGACGTTTAGGCCAGATGGAATGAAGATGCACAACTGCTCACCACTTCCCTCTAGGGTCATTCCTCCTTCCCTAGTCATTCACTTTGCAATCAACTGAGTTACACTTCATTTGCTGAAGGATATGGTACTTTCATTTTAAGACACCCACAGGAGTTTAAGTGCTGGGGAAGGGGTGGAATAATGGTATTTGAGACTTGTAGATTAGTGGCTATTTATCTGTCATCCATTCTCTGGAATTCCTTCCCTTATGATCTCCACCTTTTCTCTAAAATTTAACTTGAAACCTAACTACCTCAACTAACAATTCCTATCACTCAGCATTGGGCATTACCTGATGTGACTTCTGTGAATTCCCTGCTCAGTACAGACAGAGCATAAATAGGGGCAGGAATAGGCCACTCAGCCCCTCAAACCTACCCCATCTTTCAATATGATCATGGCTGATCTGTCACAGGCCTCATCTCCTCATCTGTACCAATTCCACTTAGCCCTCAATCCCCTGATAATTAAGCAATGTAACTACTTCCTTTTGAAATGTCCCCAGTGATCCAGCCTCCACAACCTTCTGAAGAAATTGCAGGCATTCACTACCCTCAGTAAGATGGTCTGACACACCTATCCATGAAGGTGGTCTATGAAAATTATGTTTGCTGTTTCTCAGCTCCCTGACATACTCCTGTAAGCTCCATGAATGCTTTACCTTTGAGTTCAAAAGAAAGCATTTCACTGATGCAAATAATCTGTTGAAAGTTTCCAGAGTTGACCAATACCTCTGCTAAACAAAATATTAATGCAAAGTATAGAATACTTCAATCAGATGTAAATTGTTAACTGAACCACTGAGATGCGTCACAGCAGTAAATATCAGCAATATTTTGACCCTGAGGCACATGAAGACATCAGGACAGATCACCAGATCTTGATCCAAAGCATGGTTTGCTTATGGAGACGTGTGCTTGTAATTATTAATCAGACCATAATAACATTATTGAGACCACAGTAAATACAATAACAATTTATTTTACAACCCATTTCCTACTACATTGTACAAAATCACCCTATAACAATTATCAGTAGTGTTCAGTTATAAACAGTGGCAATTCCTCTGGAGTCACTGCATTCCCATTTGTTAGAATACTTGCTCCAACGCATAGAGATCAGCTGTTTCTCCACGGAATAATTACAGGATAATTTTCAGCTTTCAGCCAAGTCCAGAATAATTCACAATAGCTCCCTTCCTCACTTCAGAACAAATGATACAGAACACCTTAATATGAACTTGAACAGTCAGAATGCCTCTGATTCTCTCCCTCGGAGATGGAGAGTTTACTTTGCTGTAGTCAATACTTTGGCAACCTAACAAGACAGAAAACTCAGTTGTTAAGTTTTTTGGATTTGCTTCTTAATGATGTGACCTAGAAAGGAAGACCTCTATTGTTATTCTCAATAGGTAAGCGAGGACCTAGATACAGAAGTATCTATGGAGAACCCAACAGTGATCTAAATAATTTTTTTTTAAACTTACTTTTCTGCTCATATACAATGGTAGGAAGAACACAAGGTAACAAAATTACATTACATTTGGAATACAAGTATAAATATAAGAAAACCAATGAAAAAACTTAAATGGAGTATGTAAGAACATACTCCCTTATTTGGTTTTCTGTTTATCATTTATTTTCTTCCTTGTTCTTTCCTCCGTTTTCCTCTACCTTTCATATGGTTTCCTCTTTTCTTTAAAGCAACTCTCTCCCTGCTTCTCTCGCTCTGAAACTTTATCCTTAACACCAGCACCTCATCCTCTATTGCTCTGGACTTCAGCTTAGCTCCTGGAAATTCCACTGAGACAGTTTGTGATTTTAATGCCATTTTTGAACAAGCTGGTATCAGTAGTTAACTATTAAGACCTCAGGTTTTCAGTTAAAAACCCAAATGGTGTATTAATAAAAAGAAAATGTCTTTCACCTTGTACAAAAGAGAAGATCTGACTTGCCAAAGTCACTGATGTCAATTGAAATTGCTATCAATTGAAGGTGCTGGCTTGGAAGACCCAAGATCTGGTGCTCATGGGGCACATTTAATAAGTCACACTTAAATTAGTTTGAACCAGAGTTCACCAGGAAGTTCCCAGAGTCATAATACTTTTCATACATCTGCAGAGATTCTACATCACACCCAGTGTGTTGCCAGGTTACAGACGCAGCCCGTGTGCTGCACGATAGGATGTGGACTCGTGTCTCTCAGTGGTTAGGGGAGGCCTTTATGCAGCCACTTAATCATTATATCAGCACCATAGCACCCCAGCTCTGGAAGCTAAGTGTAACTAATAGGAAGGGAAGGCAATGTTCTGCCATCCACCCTAGAAGGAAGCTACTAGAGATTATGAGAGGTGGCACTCACTCACAGCAACTGGTCCATTTGAATCCTGATTCAGTAGATGAAATGCCAGTGTCCCAACACTGTCGATCAACTTGATACAACTATCTGCATCAAATGTTTGCACTAGTCTTAACTTTAGTCAACTGAGTCAAACTGAGGTAGCTAGGAACAGCTTGCCTTTGCTTTTGGAGTTCACCTTGGACTGGCAACTGATCTTCATTTTCTCAGGTTTGCTGGGTCACCATATCTTGGAACTGGAGTGTCCCATTGTCAGTGAGTAGGGAGAAAGAGTAAATCTTTCAGGAAAGGCCAGTCCTTCAGTAGCTGGAGAGCTCCAGAAGGGAGCCCAATAAATGCTGGACCATCAGCTCCATTGTACGGATAAGCTAATGGAGTGCGCTCAGGAAGGATATATTGGCCTTAGCAGATTCAAACAACAGCTTGCGTCAGATAGCACCTTTAAGAAGTCAAAATGTCCCAAAGTAGTGATATCAAACAAACGTTAACATTGAACCACATGGAGATGTTAAGTAGATACTCAAATAAAATGGAAGACTCGACACTGGTCAGAAGCACTGGAGCAACAGGGGATGATGGTGATTGCAAGTTAGGAAATGGATGGAAGAGCATTTGATGCAATCTCAAATTTACAGCAGATCAACCATGTGACTGATAGAATATCATGTTTAGAAGCAATAAAAATGTGGGCCAGAGCATCAGCATCAGATGAGTTCTAACAGAAATTGGTTAAGTTCCAACTGCTGCCAGGGAATAGATTGGAGTCAGTGGCTAGAAAATGAAATTTCTTACAGGAGCTTGAGGTGATGGCTTTCATCTTCCCAATATTTACTTGGGGAAAATGTCTGCTCTTAACATTGGGACTGCTTCTTATTATGTTATATGTCAATGATGTGGATGATGGAACAGATATCTTCATGGCCAATACAAAGACAAATGGAGGGGCAAGTGGTTTTGAGTAAGTAGAGACACTACAGAAGGATTTAAACAGATTAGAATGGGCAAAGAAGTGGCAGGTAGAATACAGTGTCAGGAAGTGTATGGTCATGCACTTAGGTAGAAGAAATAAAAACATAGACTATTTTCTAAATGGAAAGAAAATTCAAAAATCTGTGGTGCAAAGGGAATTGGGAGTCTTCATGCAGGATTGCCTAAAGGTTAATTTGCAGGTTGAGTCAGTGGTGAGGAAGGCAAATGTGATGTTAGCATTTATTTTGAGAGGACTAGAATATAAAAGCAAGGATTAGGCTTTATAAACCACCGGTGAGGCCTCACTGGGAGTACTGTGAGCAGTTTGGGCCCCAATGTGCTGTCATTGGAGAGGGTTCAAAGGAGGTTCACGAAAATGATTCAGTGACTGAAAGGCTTTATCATATGACGTTTGATAGCTCTGGGCCTCTACTCACTGGAATTCATAAGAATGAGGGGTGACCTCATTGAAACCTATAGAATGTTGAAAAGCCTCAACAGAGTGGATGTGGAGAAGATGTTTCCTATGGTGGGGGAATCTAAGACCAGAGGATACAGCCTCAGAATAAAGGAACATCCTTTTAGAATGGAGGTGAGGAGGAATTTCTTTAGCCAGAGAGTGGTGAGTCTGTGGAATTCATTGCTACAGATGGCTGTGGAGGCCAAGTGATTCGGTAGAGATTGGTAGATTCTTGATTAGACCATCATACCATAAGACATAGGAGCAGAATTAGGCCATTTGGCCCGTCGAGTCTGCTCAGCCATTCAATTATGTCAGGGTATGAAGGGATATGGGGAGAAGGCAGGAGATTGGGGCCGAGAGGGAAAATGGATCGGCCATGATGAAATGCTGGAGCAGACTCGATGGGCCAAAAGACCTAATTCTGCTCCTATGTCTTATTGTCTTACAAAACTACATACACCTGAATAACGGCAGAATTTTAAGGTTTACATTGATAAAGGAGATTACATTAATGAGGTTTCCACTGCTCAGAGTTTAGACATTGGCAAGGTAATATGATGGAAATTTTTTAAAGTGGTACAAAAAGAAGCAGAGAGTTTATCTCCTATGATGGGGGCATCTTAAAGTCTGTCAATTGGGGTTGGGATGTATCAGTATTTTAGTAAGAGGCGTGGAGTATATCAGATTGTTATAAAGAGGTCTTGAGATATACCAGGGTGTTATAGTCAGGTTATGAGACTACAGGGAGGGCCGTAGAATATATCAGTGTTTTATAAATATATGTCTAAGAGTGTTACAGTGTGAGGGTGTAGAATGCATCCGTGTTATGGAGACGGATGTGGGAGGATACATTAAAGTGTTACATAGAGGATGTAGGGTATATCAAAATGTGTGTAGCACATGTAAGAGGGTGGATTATTTCAGTCTCTTACAGTGTGGGAGGTGCATATATTGTCGCTGTGAGGAGTGAGTGATATATAGAGTGTTAGGGTGAGGAGAATGATGATAACGGATAGTTTAAAGAATGGCCAGAGATTTATTCTAGGAGACATGGGTCCTAGATCATGCCAGTAAAGGGATGCGGGTCTCTCAGAGTTTTACACTGCGGGATGCTGAATAATATCAGAGTGTTAACAGCTTGTTACATTTGTGCTTTGAAGTGAGAATGTTTGTTTTATAGACATTTATTGTGTGCAGGTATGCAAACCAATGAATTAGTAATCCATTGTATCTGTTATATACTACAAAACATCTTTCTTATGGGCCAAGAAAGTACTGTGCTGTTCTGTGTTTTAAGTTCTTAATGACATAGCAACAGGAAATGTCTAGTGTACTGTTTCTTTGTTCTGTTTTAATGTGCAGTCATTACAGTGAATATTGGTCAGAATTATTACTTTTAAAATTTGCAGTTTTAGTGTAATATATCTTTGTGTTTGTCAGTGTCTGCACCACATTGGGCTCCACTTAATCAGTGGCTTGTCACAGGTAGCTCCAAGTAAATAGCAAAGCCTTGTCTACACTAACTATTTAAAAAACAACATCAGCTCAAATTGAGTCGAGTTTCTTGTCATGTGCACAAGTACTGTGAAGTACAGGTGCAATGAAATACTTGCTTGTAGCAACCTTACAGAAGGACTGTCTAACTGTGTCTCAGGTCCCACTCTGGGATCTCAGCTCACACTGCAGGTGAATGCCAAGAGTTGCACTGACTTCCTTTCGATCACGTTCTTCAGTCCGTATAAGAGTTTTGTGACACATTTCTGGAGAACAGTGAAATTCTCCCTGGCCTCTTGGCCAATAGTTAAAACTCAACCATCAGTCATTGTTGTTTGCCCAGAGCTTGCTGCGAACATATTGACCAGTTGCTTTCCTGTGAGCACACTTGAAAAGTACTAAGTTTGCTGAAAGGGGCTTAAAAATATCCTGAGGTTGTGAAAGCTGTAATAGAAATGCAAGGAGGCACACAGTGAAAAATTCCTTAGAAAAATATTAATCTATTTCCTACCTCAGATGCCATTTTACACTTGAGGCAAAGGAGGTAACAAGGATATGTTACAGAGCAGGGCCAAGGGGAGTCTGGGAACCAAATGTCCTTGGTTGCTGCTGCTTTTAAACTGGCCACAAGGTGGCAGAAGTGAGTATCTGGAGAGAAGCTTGTCATCAGGAGCTTCATCGATATTCATCTGAACTCATCATTTCTTCAGGGGGAAAAGCCCAAGTTTTTTTTAGTTTTGCCTAAAACAATCACTTGCAACTGTTCTGTTATGATAGTAACCCTATTTCCTACTTGACAAGCTGACCCCTCTCACTGTGTAGAGACTATTTTCCTCTGGGTATTATTGCATTCATGATGTGAGCCCATTTCTCAAGAAAATTTCTGGTCAATGGAGAAACCTTAATTTTGTCTCACCATTTCATTTGTTCTCTTTTTTTTTGCCCACTGTCTTACTAGCAGGAATTGTAGTAATGCACCCACATTCAAAAACCTAGTCAGATAACCTTGCAGGTCCCCAACGGAAAACCCATGACAAAGAAAGTCCTGGCCAGGAATCACCGCTTGTCCTCCAAGATCATGGTTGCAATGCTAATTATGTTGTCGAGCCCCCAGAGGTAGCCATCTTCTCTGTTGCCCTCCTGCCACCTCAGGCGGTGGTTAAGAGTCTGTCCATTCGGTAGCTTTCTGGTTTTGCCAAAGTCAATCAGCCAAATCTTGGCTAGCTCACTCTTGTCATGGATGAACAGCAAAGAGCTCCCAATCACCTGTATCAAGTGGAGAAGGTTGGACATCAATAACATGGCTCAAAGATTCAGAACACTCCCACACCAAGATGTAATTTACCTTCACCAGAGCTACATAGGAACTATTGCATAAACGAGGAGGCATTTGGCTGAGATGTTTAAAATGCTAACAGGTTTGACAGATGTGATAGATGGGAGTATCTAGAATAAATTAGCATAATGCTCTACCTGGAAAGTCTTCTCAGAAGGAAAAGAAGAAGCCAGCAGAAATCTGGAATTCTCTGGGATAACTGGAGCTATAGCAACAAGGAAAGGTAATCGTTGGGTCAGGTTGTCAAGTGTTGCTTGTCAAAGGTGGCAGAACAGATTGTATGTACAGATTCACCAAGAGCTAGTGAACTAGCAGCCAATATCTGAGGGCAAATGAGTTATTTTAGAACCTATCAAAGGAGGAGCTAGATTTTTTCTTATTTATTTATTTATTGAGTGATAGCACAAATTAGACCTTTCTGGCCCCTCGAGCCATGCTGCCCAGCAATATCCAAATTTAATCCTAGCCCAATCATGGGGACAGTTTTACGGTGAACAATTAACATACCAGCTGGTACATTTTTGGACTGTGGGAGGAAACCAGAGCACCCGGAGGGATCCCACGTGGCCATGGGGAGAATGTGCAAAGCTCCTTACGGGCAGTGGCAGGAATTGAACCCGGGTCGCATATACTGTAAAGTGTGATGCTAGCCATTATGCTACTGTGTCACATGTCCATTAGGTTGAGCAACAGACTGTAAATTAACAACAATAACTTGTACTTAAATGGACAGAGGGGTGAATTCCCAAACTGAGAACCTTGGCAATTGAAAGCAGGGGCCTAAGTATTGGAGCAATTAAATCAATTCTCAATGAGCTGGAATAGGAGGACCGCAGTTGCAGCACAGGAGATGACATTACTTTTGTCATCTGTGCGTAGCTCAGCAGTGAAATGTGTTCGATAATGAGGTTCGTTGCAAATGTTTACTTTGCTAAAGCACCTATTTAAGTTCAACTTATTGTTGTTAACATTAAAATATATGGTCCCAAAACAGCACTTGAGAAACTCTGTTTTAAAACACTAGAAACATTTTAAAAAATCATCTCCGGTGAGAGTGATGTTGGTTTAAATAACGTCTCCTAAAGACGTGCAATTTGGTAGGTTAATTCGCTGCTGTAAGTTGCCCATCCTGTATAGCTAAGCAGTAGAATCTTTAGTGAGCTGAAGTGAACGTGGAGCAAATAAAACAGGGTTAGTGCAAGGGTTCCCAATCCTTTTTATGCCATGGTCCCCTACCATTTACCGAGGGGTCTGTGGACCCCAGCTGGAAACCCCTGCATTAATGCAAATGGGATCCTGATTGTTGGCATGGGCACAATGGGCTGAAGGGCCTGAATCTATGAGCCTGCACAGATAAACAGAGGTGAGGCACTGGAGGAATTTGAAAACTATGAGGAGGATTTTAAAACTGAATCACTGTTGACCACAGGCACCAACAACTACTGGGATGTTTAAGGAACTTGGAGTTGCTCTGTAATGATTTGCTGACACGAAGTGCGATTCCCCTGGTGTGAGGCAGAGAATTGAGAGCGGCACCAGGGGTGTGGAGTAGAGAGGGGAAGGACTCCGGATTGAATTTCTTTCAGCACTGGCTTCTGGCTATGGATACAGCCAGTCTGCAGCTCTTCTCTCACATTCCTCCAGGTCCAGGAGAATCTAGTGGTGACTTTGCATGAGTTCACCCGACCCCACCCACCATTATCAGGAGCCAACAGAGCAGCCCCCTCCCCCCACAACACTGTTGTCCCTTCCTTTCCAAAGGAGCAGAAGGAAAGTTAGCAAAGTGTGCGACTCAGAAAGAGAAACCCTGACATTCTCTCTCAAGGACACCCACAAGCTAACAAAATTAATTAGTACTAGTGTCATGACTGAGGTTACCTGACTCTCCAAAGTCAGACTTAAGTTTATTGTCATGTACACATGGGTACAGTAGAAAAATTACTTACAGCGGACTTCAGAGGTCACCTCTCTTCTCTCAGGCCAAGCAGAAACTGGTCCTGTCCTAATGTTTATACCTTGCCTCTCATTCCACTTGCCTTGGCACCTCTCAGCCCACTCTCAGGGGATCCTCGCACCCCTGCAAAATGCACTTCCCTCCAGTGCATTGCAACACCCCCAGGGTCAACTATGCCACTTAACTGCCAATGAAAAGGTTGCTGAAATAATGCAGGGGCACCGCAAGGCACTTCAGACAAGCAAGTGGTGCTAATATTGACACCCAGGCCACCAACAGCCTGTAGAGGGACTCCAAGCTAATCTTCCCTATTACAAACATACCCCCCTAGGGTGGGGTTATCCAGAACTAGAGGACACTGCCTCAAAATTGAGGAGCGACCCTTTAGAAGAGGTAGGAGGAATTTCTTTTAGCCTGAGAGTGATGGATCTGTGGAATGCTCTGCCACAGACCGCAGTGGAGGCCAAGTCTGTGCGTATATTTCGGGTGGAAGTTGAACATTTCCTGATCGGTCAGGGCATCAAAGGATATAGCGTGAAGGCAGGTGTATGGGGTGGAGTGGGATCCGGGTCACCTGTGGTGGAATGGCGGAGCAGATTCGATGGGGTGAATGGCCTATTTCTGCTCCTATGTCTTATGGACTCTGCAGGCTTAAGAGATTTGGTGAAGTAAAAGCAATTATCCCAATAAAGTTGTAAGCGTGGGAAAGCAATAGCGTATGAAATCAGACCAAAGACACTTGCAAATTTCTGCAGTTGTACTGCGAGAGCACTCTGACCTGTTGTATCACAGCCTCTTATACAGTCTCCAATGCACAGAATCAAACAAGTGCAGAGAGTAGTAGTGTCAGCCTTAAGAAAGCAGCACCGGTCTTTAAGGAGCCTCAGCATCTTGTACAGCCCCTTTTCTCATTACTACCATCAGGGTGATGGTATAGGAGCCTGAGGAGGCACACTCAGTGAGTTAGGAACAGCTTCCTTCCCTCCATCATCAGAATTCTGAACAAAGTCTATGAACCCATGAACACTGTGTCTTACTTATTTTTTACACTATTTATTTATTTCTTAGTTTACAGTATTTTTAATGTCTTTGCACTGTGTTGTTGCTGTAGAAAAATTTTCATGTCATCTAAGTCAGCGATCCTCCTAGTGGGCCACACCTTGTCGTGGTTTGGAGGCTTGCGTGCCTCAATGACCCGGAGATCGATGTTGGCTGGAGTCAGGGCTTTATGCTTTGGATCTTGATAAGGTAACCCGTGCCAAACAGGTCAAAGGGTAAAGGCCAGACTGAGAGTGGTCTACCGGTCCTCCAGGTTCAGGGGGTTCAGTTCAGGGCTAACAACCCTGACTGGTCAAACAAAATTGTAATGGAAACAGCAATGAAGAATCTTCCTACATCTGTGTGTGAGACAGTATTCCTGAGTCTCCACTGGGGACAGTAGTGAAGACCAAGAGGAAGCCAGTGACATGATGACCACCGCCGGAAAGGGGAGGCCTTCACTGCTGCCCTAAACACCAGCAGTGTTGACAGGCAGTAAGTAAGGCAGTGGTAATAACCCTGATTGTACTTCTGTGTCTGGAGCACTGGACACCAGTTTCTGATCTGTGATTCCCAATTCATTATAAATAGAAAGAAAATCCAGGGAAAATTCAGCACTCACTTCCAGAGTGCTCCCTGGCCCCCTGCTTATCCCATGATTTTCAGACTAACAACAAGCTGACACCTACCTCATGCACTTTGAAGAAGTCAGAAGACTCCAGGGCTTTCCGGATCTCAAGCAGTCGCATCAGGTAGGCTTGCTACATGTTCAAAGAATTCAGAAAAGCACATGGTCAGTCACACGACATGGATTGAGATAATGTCCCTGGTCTTGCGCTGGTGATGGGTGGGGCGCTCACGTGGACAAGTTGCAATCCCATTCTTTCTTCATTAGCTGACCCCCCACCCCCACCTCTGGGCCAACCCTGCCACTCCGACACATACCGCCCAAACACCCAACCGTCCTGATATTGTGCTTTATACCTTATTTGGTCCTTTCAACTCCCAGTCTTGTTTCTTAACCTGGAGTCATGAAGCAGGAAGACCACCCCTTCAGCAGCCATCGAGTCTGCACCCATTTTCAATAATCCTATTTTACATTCAACCACCCACTTGCACACGAGGGGCAAGTTACAGGGGATCAGTGGACCAACCAGCCGCATGTATTTGGGGTGTGGGGCAACGGCGGAGCACTTGGAAGAAACCCACAGGGTCCTAGTGAGAACGTGCAAACTCCACACATTCAGCACCCGCAATCAGGGTTGAACCCGTGTGTCAGGAACCGTGAGACCACAACTCTACTCGCTGCCCCACCGCGTTAGCCTTTTGTCAAACTACTGGTGTTTTGGGTCCGGTATTGCTAAAAATGTGTTACCATGATGTTCTTGCTTCCGTCGACAAAGTCTTCAAACACCTGAAGAATCTGTTCCTTCGTTTTGGTCTTTTTGAAATTTGTGCTGCCTACATTGTCTGCTTTCTGCAAGGGAGAGTGAGAAGACAGTAACAATTATACCCAGGGCAGAACTCAGGCTCTGAGTCACATAATAAACCACTGAAGATTAGACATTGTAATGTTGTTGCTTTCCAGATGTACTGTCCCAAATACATCCTCCCCGATTAAAATTGCACACCCTAATTATCTGTGTTTCTCAATAACTTCAGCCATTGATGGAGAGGGGCAAGCAAGCTTGCTGCTGTCTAGGTCGCTGCTCATCCCTGCACTGAACTGAGGCTCTGGACTCACTTTCGTGAACGTCAGTTCTGAATGTTATTTGCTTATTTTATTGTCTGCACGATTTGTTTTTCTTCCCCCTGCACATTAGGTGTTTGATGGGTCTTTTTTTTGTTGTAGTAGGTTTTTGGGTTTCTTTGTTCTGTGGTTGCCCGCAAGGAGACGAATCTCAAGGTTGTATAATGTACACGTACTTTGATAATAAATGTACTTTGAACTTTGTTGTGTTCATTATTTTTCTCAGGTAATGCTCCTTAAGCAACAACACACTCCCTGACACGTAACATGTAAAATTTCCCCCTCAGGTACCCTTTGCTGAACACATTTTTGTCTGCCTTGAAACTAATTCCCCAAACCCCCTGAAACACTGTTACCACAGGCTCCTCTGTTGCATATAACAATGTGCTGGAGGAACCCAATGGGTCAGGCCCCATCTGTGGAGGCAGCTGGTCGGTCGAAGCCACATATTGGATCACAGTGCTTCCGCAGATGCTGCCTGACCTACTGTGTTCCCTCAACAGCTTGCTTCTTTTGCTCTGGAGACCAGGTATAGCCTCTAGCGACCCTCAGATGCATTTTCCCTGTACTCCCTCTGAGAATCAGGTGTCCATTTTATTTGCTGGAGATATACAAAAGCTCGGTAAACAGTAACCCCCTTCCCCAATTATCCATCTGCCTGGGCTATCGAATAATTCCTGCCTTACCCAGCAGAGCCTGCACACCACACATCGGCCTCATCAGCCACTTCACAACTGGAGTGGAAGCAAGTCATTCAGGAATGGCCGCAGAGAGTGTCCCTTTTGCACTGCATCTTGCAACTTCTTCAAGCTTCTACTACTTCGTCTTTGCTCCCCTTGAACCCTTTTCAGATGATCACAAGGCCTGCTTCTTCAATCTTGTAGCCAAACCATGCCCCCTGGCACATGTAACAGGGATTTCTTGCCAAGGTCAGGTGGCGAGATTCCCTGGACAACTTTTAAGTAGTTTTGTTTCTCTTACAGCTCATCTTTTTTTAATGTAAACAAATGGTATGAAAAGCTATGTTGAAACTAACTTTATTGTTAGCCAAAAGACCAATTTCGTACACAGTCATGAAAGTTGTCAAAAACTGCAGGAGGATCTTGATCAGCTGAGTGAAAGGGCTGAAGACTGGCAAATGGCTTTCAATCCATGTAGGTGTAAGGTGTTCCATTTTGGTACGCTGAACCTTCGGTAGGATTTATACAGTGAATGGTAGCATCCTGGGGAGGGTTACGGAACAGAGAGTGCATAGTTCCCTGAAAGCAGTGTCACAGGTAGATAGTAGGGTGGTGGAGAAGGCATTTAACATGCTGACCTCAATCAGACAGGGCACTGAGTATAGGAATTGCGACATCATGTTGCAGTTGTACAGGATGGTGAAGTATTATGTTCAGTTTTGGTCTCCCGATTATAGAAAAGATCTCATTAAGCTGGAAAGAGTGCAGAGAAAACTTCCACGTATGATGCAAGGACTCGAGGGCAGTGCATTCCACGCACCCATCATGCTCTGTGTGGAAAACCTACCTCTAACATCCCCCTTGTACCTACTTCCAAGCACTTTAAAACTATGCCCCTTGTGTTAGCCACTTCAGCCCTGGCAAAAAGCCTCTGGTTATCCAAACAATCAATGTCTCTTATCATTTTATACACCTCTATCAGGTCACCTCTCATCCTCTGACCCTCCAAGGAGAAAAGGCCAAGTTCACTCTCCAATCCAGGCAACATCCTCGTAAATCTCCTCTGCACCCTTTCTATAGTATCCACATCCTCGCTCTAGTGAGGTGACCAGAACTGAACACAGAACTCCAAGTGGGGTCTAACTAAGGTCTTGTATAGCTGTAACATTACCTCATGGCTTTTCAACTCAATTCCACAGTTGATGATGGCCAATACATCATATGCCTTCTTAACAACACTGTCAACCTGTGCAGCAGCTTTGGGTGTACTATGGACATGGACCCCAAGATTTTGCTGATCCTCCACACTGTCAAGAGTCTTACCTTTAATATTATATTCTGCCTTCAAGTTTGACCTAGCAAAATGAACCACCTCACACTTATCTGGGCTGAACTCCATCTACCAGTTCTCAGCCCAGTTCTGCACCTGCATTAACATCCCTCTGACAACCCTCCACACTATCCAAAGTACCCGCAAATAGAGACAAGGAGACTGAGAGAGAGAGAAGGCTGCGTGAAATTATGAAAAGATTAGGAGTGAAGGAGAGGGAGAATAAATCAATGATCAAGAAAGGAGCACAAGAAGGGAATGTTTCGAACGCTTTCATATTTTGCTGGTGAAAGTTCTGGTTTATGATTGGAAGCTGATAATTTGGAAGTCCCAGATGAAGTGATTGTCATCAAAGAACGCATCACACAAAAGTGGTGGGGCCTAAGCAGTTGGGAATGGGCCAAGTTACCTCCAGAGAGTGCGATCAGAAGCAGAGCCGTCTATGAAGGTCAGACAAGATTGCTCCTAACCTTTGAACTATGTCACTATAGTCCCCCATAAGGTCACAGTTGTCCTTCAGATTAGTGAGTGTGGTCTGACCATCAACCCCGCACTCACGCCAACCTTACATAAACCCCAATCTGATTAAATCCCCTCAGCACCAAAAGCACTCACCTGTGGCAACTCCCAGCTGCTAATTAGCCCACCAGCAATGTCTTTAGGATGTGGGAGGAAACCAGAACACTCAGTGGAAACCCACAGTAATATGAGAGGCACTGAAGTTCCCCAAAGACAGCACAGGGGGAAGAGGTGAACCCAGGACATTGGAGCTGTGAGACTGTGTCACTCTGAAGATTAGCATTTTGTACTGGCTGGGAATTGAACCCAGAGCTCCAGGGTGGCAGGTGAGATTTTCACCTCTGCACGACCGGTGCCGAGAACAACTTGTCAGAGAAACGGCAGAAAAATTTGCTTGCACAGTACCGTGCAAAAGTCTTAGGCACTTATGACTTCTGCACCATACTTTGTAATTTTATGTATTACACTGTACTGCTACTGCTGCTGCTGCAAAAAACAGGTTTCACGACATACGGGAGTGTTGATAAACCTGGCTCTGTATTGGGGACTGAAAGTGGGAAGAGGATAGGGAGAGGGTTGGGAAAAGGAGAGTCCTCTGCCACCTTTCCCACACCCCTCCTGCAGCAATCCACACTAGCCATTCCCGACATCCTTTGCTCCCGCACTCTGCTCCACGTTGACAAATACAGTACTATGCAAAAGTCTTAAGCACCCTATACAAATGTGCCTAAGCCTTTTGTACAGGACTGTATTTCCCCAGGAGAAGGATCACAAAACACTTCCTTAATATGTCTCCAGAAGAGTAAAATTAACCCCCAGTCCTCAGGTACCTTAACACCTTCAATGCGAAAGCCTAGTGTTGCTGTAGAACTGAGTGATTCTCTCCACTGCATGTAACGTGGCTTGGTAATGGCCTGCTGAGCGTGCTCCTGTGCTGTCGGCGCGAGAGGGTCAACCTCTACCATCTTCTTGTACATGTCATTCCGCAGCTTTGGTTTTTCTCGGGCTTTCATTGGCTCTTCCTCGAAGTACGTCCTACAGAGGAGAAAGGATGCAGACGTTGGAGACTGGGATGAATTTTCACTGTGGAGGACACCAAATCCATTTTACAGCAGGCGCACTGTGTCACTGATATACCCTGAGATGCTCAGGGGCCAGAAGAGGTGCCTGAGAATGATTCCAGAAATGAAGGGGTTAATGTATGAAGACTGTTTGATGGCTCTGGGCCCGTGCTTGCTGGAGTTTAGAAGAATGAGAGGGGATCTCATTGAAACCGATCTAGTTTGAAAGGCCTAGTTAGAGTGGACTTATGGAGAATGATTCCTATAGTGGGTAGAGAGGAAATAATAACTGAGCGATGATTGGACAGCAGAGTAGGTTCAATGGGCTGAATGGCCTAATTCTGCTCCCATGTCTTTATGGTCTATGGCATTACAGGTGAGTTTAGGACTAGACAGCACAGCCTCAGACTTGAGGGACGTCCATTTAGAACAGAGATGAGGGGATTTCTTTATCCAGGGGGTGATGAATCTGCGGAATTCATTGCCACAAACGGTTGTGGAAGCCAAGTCATCAGCTATATTCAAACAACACACACAAAATGCCGGTGGAACACAGCAGGCCAGGCAGCATCTATAGGGAGAAGCACTGTTGACATTTTGGGCTGAGACCCTTCGTCTGTTCTAACTGAAAGGAAAGATAGTAAGAGATTTGAAAGTAGGAGGGGGAGGGGAAAATGCGAAATGATAGGAGAAGACCGGAGGGGGTGGGGTGGAGCTGAGAGCCAGAAGGGTGAATGGCAAAAGGGATACAGAGCTGGTGAAGGGAAAGGATCATGGGACAGGAGGCCTCGGGAGAAAGAAAGGGGGAGGGGAACACCAGAGGGAGGTGGAGAACAGGCAGAGTGATGGGCAGAAAGAGAGGAAATAAAAGGAGGGGGGGAAAAAACTAAATATATCAGGGATGGGGTAAGAAGAGGAGGAGGGGCATTAACAGAAGTTAGAGAAGTCAATGTTCATGCCATCAGGTTGGAGGCTACCCAGCCAGTATATAAGGTGTTGTTCCTCCAACCTGAGTGTGGCTTCATCTTGACAGTAGAGGAGGCCATGAATAGACATATCAGAATGGGAATGGGACGTGGAATTAAAATGTGTGGCCACTGGGAGATCCTGCTTTCTCTGGCGGACAGAGGGTAGGTGTTCAGTGAAACAGTCTCCCAGTCTGCGTCGGGTCTCACCAATATATAAAAGGCCACACCAGGAGCACCGGACGCAGAATACCACACCAGCGCACTTGCAGGTGAAGTGTCGCCTCACCTGGAAGGACTGTCTGGGGCCCTGATTGGTGGTGAGGGAGGAAGTGTAAGGGCAGGTGTAGCACTTGTTCCGTTTGCAAGGATAAGTGCCAGGAGGGAGATCGGTGGGAAGGGATGGGAGGGACGAGTGGACAAGGGAGTCGCGTAGGGAGTGATCCCTGCAGAAAGCAGAAGGGGGGGAGGGAAAGATGTGTTTGGTAGTGGGATCCGATTGGAAGTGGCGGAAGTAACAGAGAGTTATACGTTGGACCTGGAGGCTGGTGGGGTGGTAGGTGAGGACAAGGGGAACCCTATCCTGAGTGGGGTGGTGGGTGGATGGGGTGAGGGCAGATGTGCGGGAAATGGGAGAGATGCGTTTGAGAGCAGAGTTGATGGTGGAAGAAGGGAAGCCCCTTTGTTTAAAAAAGAAGACATCTCCTTTGTCCTGGAATGAAAAGCCTCATCCTGAGAGCAGATGTGGCGGAGACGGAGTAATTGTGAGAAGGTGTTAGCATTTTTGCAAGAGACAGGGTGGGAAGAGGAATAGTCCAGGTAGCTGTGAGAGTCTGTAGGCTTATAGTAGATATCAGTAGATAAGCCGTCTCCAGAGATGGAGACAGAAAGATCAAGAAAGGGGAGGGAGGTGTTGGAAATGGACCAAGTAAATTTGAGGGCAGGGTGAAAGTTGGAGGCAAAGTTAATGAAGTCAACGAGCTCAGCATGCGTGCAAGAGGCAGTGCCAAGGCAGTCATCAATGTAGCGACGGAAAAGAGGGTGACGGATACCCATATAGACTTGGAACATGGACTGTTCCACAAAGCCAACAAAAAGGCAGGCATAACTGGGACCAATGCGGGTGCCCATGGCTACAGCCTTGGTTTGGAGGAAGTGGGAGGAGCCAAAGGAGAAATTATTGAGAGTAAGAACTAATTCTGCTAGACGGAGGAGAGTGGTGGTAGAGGGGAATTGGTTAGGTCTGGAATATTTAAGGTGGATTTTAATAGGTTCTTGATTAGTCTGGACGTCAAAAATTAGGGGAGAAAGTAGGAGAATGAGCTTGAAAAGGATAATAAGTCAGGTGGGGCAGGCCCAATGGGCTGAATGGCCTAATTCTGCTCCTATGTCTCATGGTCTTTGGGTGCTACTAACATCAGTATAGCACGGGCTGCACAGCTTCAGCACAGTTAACCAGCCCATAAGAGCTGCTACCTCATAGCTACATCGACCTGAGTTCAGTCTTGTCTTCTGGTACTGTCTATTTGCACATTCTCCTGGTGACTATATGGGTTTCTCCCCTCACCCTCAAAGAAGTGCAGGCTGGTAGGTTAAATGGCCACTGTAGATTGACCCCAGTGTGTAGGTAGGTGGAGGAATCTGAGTGCTGGGTGTCAATGATAACGTGGGAATCAGTGTAATGGATTGATATTTTGGTTGGAGTGGGCTTGATGTTCCAAAGAATCTATTTCTGTGCTGTATGAACCTATCTTCCAAGAGAGCCACAATCTTTTAGTGGTTTCCCATTCTGTGCCTCAATGACCCAGAGAGCTATGCTGGCTGGAGTCAGGGCCTCGTGCTTTGGCTCTTGGTAGGGTCTCCCATGTCAAACAGGTCAAAGAGTAAAGACCAGACTATGACTGGTCCACCGGTCCTCCAGGTTCGGGGTTCAGCTCAGGGCTAACAACACTAACTGGTCAAACAAAACCGTTGTGGAAGCAGCAATGCAGATTCCTTCTACATCCAAGTGCGGTGGCTTTCCTGAATTTCCACCCAGGATTTGCTTGAGTAGTGAAAACTGGGAGGAAGTTACTGATGTGAAGACCGGAGATGGAGGACATTCACTGCTGCCCTAAACACCAGCGGTGTAACAGGCCGTAAGTAAGTATGAATCCAGAACTCCTTCTGGTTTAAAGTTCTCACAGACTTTGCAAATTGGTGTTTATAAAACAATGAGAGGCACAGAGAGGAGAGTGAGTCAGAATCTTTTCCCCAGGGTAGAAATGTCAATTAATAGAAGACATGCACTGAGTTGAAAGGAGTCACATGTAAAGTTCTGTGGGCAATGTTTTAAATGCCTAAAGCAGGGGCTGTCAGGGGTAGAGGTGAAGGCAGACACAATTAGTGTTTAAGAGACTATTAGACAGACAGAGTCGTGAAGCAGTCTCCCAATCTATGTTGGGTCTCACCGATATTTAGTTTAACATGGCATTATGTTTGACACAATGGGCTGAAGGCCCTGTTCGTGCTGCACTATCCTGTATTTGTAAAAAGAGTGCTAAGTACTGAAGTTCTTTCTTACATGTTTATTCGCTCAGTTCAACAATTGTTTGGTTTAAAATGTCAACTTAATTTAGTGTTTCCTTAACTGTTCTGTACTAGGAACCTGTGGTTTGGCACTGAAGGTGTTGCAGGGTCTGCAATTGACACCAAGACTCTCATGCTCAAACTGTGCAAAGAAATAAAGACATGCATTGTTCCGATCAAAGTCAGGTGGTAACCCCAGACTCAAGGGAATTATGGGTGCTTCTCCCCATCTAGTCAGGGATGACGAGGGGCGAGGCAACTATTAAGCTGCAGACAAGGTCATGGAGTAGAGTGGACTAAATTACAAGAGGCAGGATGGCATGCACGTGGAATGAGCTGCCAAAGGAAGTGGTTGAGGTAGGTTCAGTATAACAATTAAAAGATACTGAACCTATCTTTAGACGTAGATAGGAAAGGTTTGGAAGGTTACAGGCCAAACATTGGGCAAACAGGACCAGTTTGATAGGGAATTAGGTTCGTGTGGACCACTTAGGCAAAGGGTCTATTTCTGTGGTGTGGGACTCTATAAATCTAAGGGCAAGTGAATTACTGCTTCTCCTGGAGCGACTACTTACACCCCTGGAATGTGGGAAGGGAAGAGGTAAATGGGCCTGTGGTGTATTTCCTGCAGATGCACGGGAAAGTACTGTCAGAAATCTTTATTTCGATATGCAGCAACTGCAGTTTTATTTTTGTTTTTCAATGTTGAGTCTTTCATGATGAATTAACTCCGAACTCTTTTGACTTCTCGACTTCCACTGAGACCACCATTTTAATGCAAGGATTTCTGATGTTGATTGGCCTAAGATCTCGAATGCTACTCCAGCACCATACTTTGCAGTACAGTAAATGCATCCTAAAATAAGTAAAATCAAAAATAACTCTCCTACACAAAAGGGAAACTCAACCGGATTCATACAGACAGCTTCGACTAGATTCTTGTGGTTTTTAAGCAGTGGAGTCCTAGGGGGGGAAACACAGATCCGGTGCGATAGACATCTACAGTACTGTCAGTGAGACCTTTCTTATCTCAGCTTGTGAGCAGGCATTCTGAAAATGGGCCGATCAGGAAAAGAATCTTGAAGCTGTAGTAGAAGAAACTGAGAGCGCTGGTAATCTGCTGATATGTGTGGGAAGGTCACAGATTACAGAGACAGGTGTTTGTAGAGATAGAGAGGGGCATATGCACGCTGACTGAGAATATTTACATTGAGACGTTGCTGGACCAGGAGCCGATATAGGTAAGGGGGCACTGGGAAACTGGGCAAGTTAGGATATGATCATGAGCAAAGGAAGAGTTCTGGATTAGTTCATATTTGATGGGTGCAAGGGCACATTGTAGGAGACAATCTTTCAATAAGCAATAACAAACACACATCTATCGACCAGCAGAAGGTACGTTTGTTGAGTGAAAGGGAACACGAGTCCCTTGTCAGGAGGTAATGGGCAGAGGTCCCATTAACCTTGACTGCAATGAATAACATTTTTGGCAGTTGGTTTAATACAGATCACACTTCTAAATCATCAAATTCATTGTTACGTTTCCTATATTGCCTCAACAGTGGCACCTCAAGTGCTACTCGTGTGTTTATTTTCTTAGGAGGTTAAAGAGATTTGGCAGGTCACCAAACATGATAATAAACTTGTACAGGTGTACTGTTGAAAGAATCCTAACGAGTTGCATCATGATCTGGTGCAGCAAGTTGAATGCATAGAAGCTGCAGAGTGCAGTGGACTCAGTCCCAAAACACCACACATCCATCAGTAATATCTCCATGAAGTGCTGCCTACAACACCTATCACCAGAGATTCCCACCATCTGGGCCAGGCCATCTTCTTGTAGCCTCCACGGGGCTGGAGGTAGAGAAGCCAGCAGACCCGTACCACCAGGTCCAAGGATATCTACTGTGTTTCCCTTCAACCATGTGGCTCCCGAACCAACCGTTACAACCCTAATCACTTCCTCAGTACGTTATTATGTCCACTTCATTCACATAAAAAGGATATCATTTTTGTTCTAATTGTGTCCTTTTTTGTAAAAAATGTGCATGATTTATGTTTAATTTACTTTTTACTTGTGATGCTGCTGCAAGTAAGTTTTTCATTGTACCTCTGACATGTACTTGTGCATTCAACAATAAACTCGACTTGACAATAAACTTGACGTGAAACAGCTCGAAAAGGCTTCCTTTTATTTCTGGCTCTTCTTTCTCTTTCTCTCCACTTTTCTTAAAGCAAAGAGGTTAACTCTGGGTCACCTTAAACATGAAGATCTCACATACCTTACTCCCATTTTACAGTCCATGACACACGGGCCGTCAAACTCGGCCAACAAGTCATCCAGCTCAATGTACTGCTCTTCTCCTTTTTTGATCACACCATGGTAACATGGTACAAAAGCAGCCAACTGGTCCACTTTTAGTTGCTCAAAGCACATCTTCTCATTTTCACTATATTTCTTCAGGATCTTCCCACCATCCCCTGGTTTGAAACTACCTAAGTGGGAAACAGAGGAAAACTTTATTTTTTAACATACAGGAATAATGACAAAAATGAAAGGTAATGTTACCAATGAAGATGCATCACGGCGAATAAACTATCTAACAGCTGTCCAGTGAGTTGCTGAGAGGTGATCAGGGTAAGGATCTGGATTAAATTGAGTGGAGTGGAGACGAGTTCTAGACAGATTCAGGGAAGACACCCTTGAACACAAAGGAACCTTAAAGGAGTAGTCAAAAGATATCAATTGCTTGTTTATCAACAGTAAAATGATACCTTGTGGGGCCAGTTTAAGTCTACACCACACTAAAGAGCGCAAGGCACAGCTTATGAGCATCCATTACAGTCAGGAGGTTCTAGGCAGTCTGCAAAGCTCAGGGCAAGATCAGCGGAGATCCAGGAAGGAGTTTGAAGGGAAGGGGGAGGTTCCAGGCACATTCAAGAGGTGCTCCAGGCATGAGAAGAGTCAGGAATGTTGGTGAAGGGATGGGCAGGTTTAAAAGGTAAATCTGGACAGGATCATGGGGAGGTAGGAGAGGCTCTTGGCTTGGTTCAATGTTTAGTAGCCCTACACAAGCACTCCTCCTTTCAAGAAAACTGAAGATGATTGAAATTTAACTTCTGGGCTTCTAGTTTCCAATAAATTAATCTGAAAAGAAAGCTATCATTGCTCCCCTGCTCAGGCCCACGTCTATCTTCTTCACCTTTTCACTTGAACCAGCTAAAATGGGAACAGAGTGAGGAGGAGGTGGGACTGATGCAGAACATGGGAACTGACCAGCTAGAAACAATTGAAATTGAGGCCACAATCCGACCACTGGACAGATTGCAGCAAGCAAGTGTGGGAATTAGTCTGAGGGTTGTTATCAGCTCCTTCAGAAGCTCATATGAGCTGACAACGCTCAAGTACAAGGACATTTTGTCCTTTGCCCTTTGTCGAGTTGACAGTCCAGACCACAGATACCAGAGAAAACAGTAAACAGGAAACAATGAACAGAGAACTCAGCTCACAGAATCTGCCCACATTAGTACATCTAACAATAAGTTAAGAAAACTTGGTTGGACAACACGTGAAAAAGTGCAACATCAACTGGAACATTTATATTTGTTGTCACATAACACAATATTATGTAAACTTCCGATCATTTAAAACATTACAGGAGGTTGATAACACCCATCCAATTGGATTTGCAAGATTATTCATGAGTTGAAATGAGCCTTACTGTTCTGAATAGCACACATAGTCTGGTTTGGTGGTTGTGGGTTTGAGTGTTACCTCAACAATAGGAGTACGAAATGTAATGATGAGGAGATGATGTTACCTCTGGCTGGGGTGCTTAGAACCAGAGGCCATGGAGTCAAAATAAGGCTTAAACCTTTCAGCACAGATTTGGAAGAAATTTCTTCAGAGGGTGGAGGTTCTTTGGGGTTCTGTACCCAATAACACTGCAGGATCATAGCGTAGAAACAGCCGAAAACAGACCTCACAGTGCCACCCCTCCCTGAACCTGTATTGTCCACCCATTCATGCTAATCCTATATCAATTCCCTTTTGAAAATTCTCCCCAAAACTCCACCAGACTCTACTACTTACCTACACACGAGGAACAATTTGAAGTAGCCTACAAATCTGTATGTGAGAGGAAACCAGAGCACGCAGAGGAAACCCATGTGGTCAGATGGAGAACGTGTCAATTCCACACGGATAGCAGCTGAGGTCAGGTTTGAACCTGGGTTTGTAGGGTAGCGACTCTACCTGCCGTACCAGAATTGGCTCATGTGTTTTTTCAAGACCAAGGTTGACAGGGTTTAAGTGCAGGGAAAGGTAGCTGAGGGAAACAGTTAGATATGATCTCTCTGAGTGACAGAGCTAATATGAGGGGCTGAGTGGCCTCCTTTTTGTTTCTAATGTTCTTTCTTATGAATAATTAAGTTTAACCCATCAGATGGCCCATTAGACTCTGAGAATAACGGCAGAGTTTTCCCAATGCTCTGGCCCACGTTTGTCCGGCAAGGAAGGATTTAAGAAATGATGTACTGGCATTGGAGAGTCCGGAGGAGGTTCACACAAATGATCCTGGGAATGACAGGGTTAATGAACGAGGAGCATTTGATGTCTCTGGCCTGGACTGGCTGGAGTTTAGAAGAATGGGAGTGGGGGCCAGAGAAGAATCTCACCAAAACTTGATGAGTATTGAAAGGCCTAGATGCAGTGGCCATGGAGAGGATGTTTCCAAGAGTGGGATGTTTCCTACGACCACAGTCCTAGAATACAAGGACATCTCTTTAGAACAGAGATGAGAAGGAATTTCTTTAGCCAGATGATGGTGAATTTGTCAATTTGTTGCCACAGATGGCTCTGGAGGTCAAGACATTGGGTATGTTTAAAGCGAATGCTGATAGTTAATTGATTAGAGAGAGAAGGCAGGATAATGAAGTTGAGAGGGAATATAAATCAGCCATGATTGATTGGCGGAGCAGACTTGATGGGCTAAATAGTCTAATTCTGTTCTTATGTCATGGTATTTTTCCCTCAAGCAATTTTACCGTGCCAAATTCTCAGTTCATTGCATCAATACTATTCGTAAGAGTTTGCAAATTGACTAGCGTCTTTTCCTTCGTGCTTATATGCTACCTTTGGCTCTGATGCTCAAATGTTCAAAAGCATTATGTTAATGCAAATTCCCCCTTTCATTATTGTAAAACAGCGATAAAAGAAAGCAACACAAAATGTCACTTACAAATGCATGTTGCTTCAGAGTCTATGTCTATGAGTCTAAGTGTCTATGAGGAGAATTACCTGAATGACCAGCCAATTGAATCCAGCAATATTCCTTCTTGAAGGAGACTTTGAAAGGTGAATAGTGCTCTTTCCTCTTAGCTTTCACCCGGGGGTTATTCTGCAACAAGAGAAGAGGTCTGCAATGAAGTTCAACTACATTCACGCAATAAGGGTTCCATGTGGGACCAGTGTCATTGTGGAGGAAACGAGAAAGGAGATCAAGGAAACAGTGCGGTGTCAGTGTCAGAGAGAGAGGGAGTAAAGGATGGAGAAAAGAATCGATATTACAGAGAAAAGGAGACAATAGACAGACAAAGGTAGTGAAATGAAGAAAATAGTGAGTGGAGAAAGAGACGAAAGAGAAAAGACAGAAAGAGACAGAGAAAGAGAGAGAGCGAGATAAAGTGGGAGAGAGTTAGAGAGAGAGAGATCGGAGATAGAGTGATAGAGAGTGATATATATAGAGTCAATTATGGATAACTCTGAACATCCTCTACATAGCACCATCCAGAGACAGAGAAGCAGTTTCAGCGACAGGTTACTATCGATGCAATGCTCCTCAGACAGGATGAAGAGGTCAATACTCCCCAATGCCATTAGGCTTTACAATTCTACCGCCAGGACTTAAGAACTTTTTAAAAGCTATTATTAATGCTTTTTGAGATAGTGATTTAGATGCATATCATATTTTTTACTGAGTTAAGTATTGTATGTAATTAGTTTTGCTACAACAAGTGTATGGGACATTGGAAAAAAAGTTGAATTTCCCCATGGGGATGAATAAAGTATCTATCTATCTAGAGTGAGAGAGATCTTTAGCCTCCACATCTCTCTAGCTTTCTATTCAACACATCACTGTTACTGATAACATGCAAAACAATATTTCACACAATGCCTTTAACACAGCATTCCAAGGCAGTTCTCAGAATTACCATATAAACAAAAACACAGATACTGAACCATGCCAGCAGATACAAGTGCAAACAGAATGGCACCTGCTCTGCATAGGACCACATGAAACTGTAGACTAGAGTTGCGCACACAGCTAGTCTATCAGTGAAATCAGTCCATCATGGAAACCAGCCTCTCCTCCATGGATTCCTCTACACATCTCGCTGACTCAGTCAAGACTGTAAGATATAAGAGCACAATTAGGCCACACGGCCTACTGAGTCTGCTCTATATATAAGAGTCACTCTATATATATCACTCTCTCACTCTACCTCCGATTTCTCTCTAACTCTCTGCTACTTTATCTCGCTCTCTCTCTTTCTCTGTCTCTTTCTGTCTTTTCTCTTTCGTCTCTTTCTCCACTCACAATTTTATTCATCATTTCATCATGGCCGATCCATTTTCTCTCTCAGCCCCAATCTCATGCCTTCTCCCTGTATCCCTTCATGCCGTGACCAATCAAGAATCTACTGAGCTCTGCCTTAAATATACGTAAATACTTGTCCTCCACAGCTGCCTGCGGCAAAGCATTCCACAGATTTACCACTCTGGTATTAGAATGGAAAGTAGCCAACATAATCAAAGATCTCACCCACCCCAGGCATTCATTTTTCTCATTCTTCCTGTCATAATAAACTGCTTCAAGAGACTAATCACAGCACATATTAACTCAAGCTTCCCAAACAACACTCACCCACTGCAATTCATCTAGTGTTGCAACAAGTCTATGATGGAAACCATCTCCCTGGCCCTATAATTATCTTTGGAGCATCTGGACAGTAGACACACCTAAGTTAGACTATTGTTTATTGACTACTGCTCTGCCTTAATTCCAAGAAAACTCGGCACGAAACTCTGATACCTGGGTGGAGGCAACTCCCACTGCACTAGATCCTTGACATCTTGACCAACAGACTACAATCAGTAAACTTGGGCAGCAATACCTCTACCATGATTATTCTAAACCCTGATGCCCCTAGGTTACAACCTACTGCTCTACCCCTGTACACCCACAACTGCACGGCCAGATTCTGCTCTAAATCCATCTACAAGTTTGCAGACGATATCACTGTAGTGGGCATTATCTCAAATAATAATGGACTGGAGTATAGGAAGAAGATGACAAAGATCTTTCCCTTGATATTAGCAAAACACTGATTTCAGAAAGGGGAGCGGTGGCCATGTTCCTGTTTGCATCAAAGGTACGGAGATTAAAAGGGTTGAGACCTTCACCAGCAGCCTGCCTTGGTCCAACTACGGTATGTAGACATCATGGCCAAGAAATCTCACCACCTCAATGCCATGATCAAAAAAGTTCACTGGTGCCTCTACTTCCTCAGAAGGCTAAAGAAGTTTGGTATGAACCCATTGACCCTTACCAAAGTGCAAAGTAAATTTATTATCCAAGTACATATAGCTCAACATATACAACCCTGAGTTTTATTTTCTTGCAGGCATTCACAGTAAATTTAAAGAAACACAACAGAATCAATGAAATACCAAACTCAACAGAGATGGGCAAACAACCAATGTGCAAAAGACAACAAACTGTGCAACTACATAAGGAAAAAAAAACCCATAAATAAATAAGCAATAAATATTGAGAACACGAGTTGTAGAGCCCTTAAAAGTGTGTCCATGGGTTGTGGAATCAGTTCAGATTTGGGGTAATTGGAATTGTCCCCTCTAATTCAAGAGCCTGATGGCTGAGAGGTAATAACTGTTCCTGAACCTGGTGATATGAGTCCTGAGGCTCCTGGACCTTCTTCTTGATGGTAGCCAGCGAGAAAAGAGCCTGGCCTGGGTGGTGGGGGTCCCTGTTGATGGATGCTGCTACTTTAGAAATCATAGGTTAATACTGTGAAAATAATGTGTCAATTACAATTAATGCATTCAGTTTTTGCCTGTGTGTGTCACTGAGTGCAGGTTTTGGGAGCTGCAACCAAGAAACTTCAAAGGAAAATAAGATCTCAGCCTTTAAACTGGCCCAGAAATTGATAGTGAAGTCAAAGAGTCTGCTCGCTCTCTTCCCAATGCCACCTGAGCCTCAGTCATTTTGTTTTTCTGTAATAACTTCCTCCAGACATTTTAAATGCAAATATTGCGGTACCTCAGTCACCATGCTCTACAAATGTCACTCCATTCAAAACAGGAACTTGCTGCGTGGTTGTTTCAGAACACTGTGCTGTTAAGTGCAACAACAGCCTGCAATTGGCGACACAGGTTGGTCCAACTCAGCCCAGAGAACTTTATGACACTGAACTCAGGAATGATGGACAACTATGAGAGAGCAGCAGTTACAAAGGCAATCTTCCACTGAATCTAATCAGTTAATCAGTGGTTTTGCAGCCTTGCAGCATATTATGCTTATGCTGCTAAAACTGTATACAACTTTAATAAATATCTCATGCCCTACTGAATGCAGAGCACCACAAATGATGACAGAGAAGAAGGAGATGTGAACTCTGTCCTGCTTGTGCAAATCCCAATCGCTCATTTGGTGTTTTTCCCTCTTGCTCCCTCTTGAGCACCGTTAAAAAATCTTCCTTTTCAACCACCCCTGAAGTGAACTTTGTGAATAAAGAAAACAGTTTCCATCCATCACATCTAGGATAGCACAGCAGTGAAATGGTCAGCACAACGCTTTACAGTACTGGCAACTTGGGTTCAATTCCCATCACTGCCTGTCTAGAATTTGTACGTTCTTCCCGTGACTGCGTGCTCCAGTTTCCTCCCACAGACCAAAGACCTACCAGTTAGTATGCAAATTGGTCATCATTATACATTGTCCTGTGATGAGGCTAGGGTTAATTTGGGAATTACTGGGCAGCCCGGCTTGACTCTGTGCTTTATCTCAATAAGTAAGGAAATATCTTCAATTGAGGGTTGGAATACGGAAAGGAACAGGACAGGGTCAGGTGTGAGCACTGTGCTTGGAAATAGGATGTGAGGGCATTGATTGCCCAGTAATGGGGGTGAGTGAGCAGGCATCAAGTGCCTGGGGAGGGGCTATGTGTGTGGTCAGAGTTCTTGGAAGCAGGGCTGGCTGGTGTAACTGGTGTGCTGTGCGGAATGGCTGGGCTATGGGACAGGATCTAGGGCCTGGCTGGGAAGACGAGCCGGTGAGCAGGTAAAACAAGGCCAGGAATGTGGACAGGCATGTGACTGTGAGCAGGAGAGTGTTTGGGATGGGAAACTGCAGGCCAAGGTGGGGTCTGGATTAGGGACCAGATACTGATCACAACTGGGTTGGGGAGCCAGACCGTGATGGGGGTTGGGAATCAGGTCCCAAGGCCACGACTGGGATCAGGAACTGGAATGTGGCTGGAATAGTGGGAATCATTTCTCTCAGAGAATCCATGTGATTTTGTTTAAGAAGTGCCCAGGAGCATAATTCCTAGCTTCTGACGACTGAAATAATCCAGTACCCAATAGATCCAATGAACTTTGCCATTTTCATCTTCCCCTTTAAATTTTCCTGTCCTTGCCTGCATACCTGTCAATCTCTACATTTGAATTTTATAATTTGTTCCTTTCTCTTTATAGTTCCCGCTTTCCCCTCTCCATCATTTCCTTGGCCAAGTTTCGCATATCTGCAAAACCCTCCTTATTCTCAGAATTGCTTGTTATTTGCCAGGGCTATTAACATCCTCTGTCCACCATTTTGCACTGTGTGTGTCCTGTGGGATTTGACTCCAAAGTAATGCATGTTTGTTAGAACTGTATGTTAAAATGATTGCTGAATGTGTATTCTGGTTAACAGGAAATGAAATAGGGAGCATGTGAAAGGGAGAGGGAGAGAGGGAAAGAGAGAGGGGGAAGGAGAGAGGGGGGAGGAGAGAGGGGGAGGAGAGAGGGGGAGAGAGGGGGAGGAGAGAGGGGGAGAGAGGGGGAGGAGAGAGGGGGAGGAGAGAGGGGGGAGGAGAGAGGGGGAGGAGAGAGGGGGAGGAGAGAGGGGGAGGAGAGAGGGGGAGGAGAGAGGGGGAGGAGAGGGGGGGGAGGAGAGGGGGGAGGAGAGAGGGGGGAGGAGAGAGGGGGGAGGAGAGAGGGGGGAGGAGAGAGGGGGGAGGAGAGGGGGAGGAGAGAGGGGGAGGAGAGAGGGGGAGGAGAGAGGGGGAGGAGAGAGAGGGGAGGAGAGAGAGGGGGAGGAGAGGGGGGAGGAGAGGGGGGAGGAGAGAGAGGGGGAGGAGAGAGAGGGGGAGGAGAGAGAGGGGGAGGGGGAGGAGAGAGAGAGTGTTAAAGCAAAAGAGGCCAAAAAATGGAGTCACGAGCAGACTTGGAAAATATACTGATGACTGACAGGTGGTGGAGAGCTGAAAGAAAGATAGAGCAGAGCAAAATGAGGGAGAACAGAAGAGAAACGTAGTCAGGTAGAGAAATACCAAAAAAGACTTAAAATGGGTTGTGAGATGCCATTTTTTTCACATAAGAGAGTGGTGAGCCCACGGAATGGGCTGCCAGAGAAGGAGGTAGAGGCAGGAACAATTATAAGAGAGAGAAAGAGGAAGTGAGGTAAAGGACAGAAGGTAGTGAATGGATTATGATGGAGTGTGGTGTGCAAACAGAGATAATGTGTGTATGACTGAAGTTCATGCTCAGAGAAAGTGAAGCTGAGCATGAAGGATAAGAAATAGAAAGCTAGGAAGTCAAGTCAAGTCACTTTTTATTGTCATTTCGACCATAACTGCTGGTACGGTACACAGTAAAAACGAGACAATGTTTTTCAGGACCATGGTGCTACATGAAACAGTACAAAAACTACACTGAACTACATGAAAACTACACTAGACTACAAACCTACCCAGGACTGCATAAAGTGCACAAAAACAGTGCAGGCATTACAATAAATAATAAACAGGACAACAGGCACAGTAGAGGGCAGTAAGCTGGTGTCAGTCCAGGCTCTGGGTATTGAGGAGTCTGATAGCTTGGAGGGAAGAAACTGTTACATAGTCTGGTTGTGAGAGCCCGAATGCTTTGGAGCCTTTTCCCAGATGGCAGGAGGGAGAAGCGTTTGTATGAGGGGTGTGTGGGGTCCTTCATAATGCTGTTTGCCTTGCGGATGCAGCGTGTAGTGTAAATGTCCATAATGGCGGGAAGAGAGACCCCAGTGATCTTCTCAGCTGACCTCACTGGTAAGGAAGGTGGGCTCTGTCGTGGGCAAAGTACTGGAGAGTTTAACATCGGTAGCTGAGCGAAGGGCACTGAGTAGGCTTCGGTCAATTATGGATAACTCTGAACATCCTCTACATAGCACCATCCAGAGACAGAGAAGCAGTTTCAGTGACAGGTTACTATCGATGCAATGCTCCTCAGACAGGATGAAGAGGTCAATACTCCCCAATGCCATTAGGCTTTACAATTCTACCGCCAGGACTTAAGAACTTTTTTTAAAAGCTATTATTAATGCTTTTTGAGATAGTGATTTAGATGCATATCATATTTTTTACTGAGTTAAGTATTGTATGTAATTAGTTTTGCTACAACAAGTGTATGGGACATTGGAAAAAAAGTTGAATTTCCCCATGGGGATGAATAAAGTATCTATCTATCTATCCGCTGCAGGGTCTTGCAATCCAAGATGGTGCAATTTCCAAACCAGACAGTGATGCAGTTGCTCAGGATGCTCTCAATACAACCCCTGTAGAATGTGATGAGGATGGGGGGGTGGAAGATGGACTTTCCTCAGCCTTCGCAGAAAGTAGAGACGCTGCTGGGCTTTCTTTGCTATGGAGCTGGTGTTAAGAGACCAGGTGAGATTCTCCGCTCCAGGTGAAATTTGGTGCTCTTAATGATCTCTACCAAGGAGCCGTCGATGTTCAGTGGGGAGTGGTCACTCCGTGCCCTCCTGAAGTCAACAACCATATCTTTTGTTTTGTTCACATTCAGAGACAGGTTGTTGGCTCTGCACCAGTCTGTTAGCCGCTGCACCTCCCCTCTGTAAGCTGACTCGTCGTTCTTGCTGATGAGACCCACCACGGTTGTGTCATCAGCGAACTTGATGATGTGGTTCAAGCTGTGTGTTGCAGCACAGTCATAGGTCAGCAGAGTGAACAGCAGTGGACCGAGCACACAACCCTGGGGAGCCCCCGTGCTCATTGTGATGGTGTTGGAGATGCTGCTCCCGATCCAGACTGACTGAGGTCTCCCAGTCAGGAAGTCTACGATCCAGTTGCAGAGGGAGGTGTTCAGGCCCAGTAGGCTCAGCTTTCCAGTCAGTTTCTGAGGGATGATTGTGTTGAATGCTGAACTGAAGTCTATGAACAGCATTCGAACGTATGTGTCTTTTTTGTCCAGGTGGGTAAGGGCTAGGTGGAGGGTGGTGGCAATGGCGTCATCTGTTGAGCGGTTGAGTCGGTACGCAAACTGCAGGGGGTCCAGTGAGGGGGGGCAGCAGGGTCTTGATATGCCTCATGACGAGCCTCTCGAAACACTTCATGATGATGGATGTGAGTGCAACAGGACGGTAGTCTTTTAGGCAGGACACTGAAGACTTCTTCGGCACGGGGACGATGGTGGTGGCCTTGAAGCACGTTGGAACTGTGGCGCTGCTCAGGGAGATGTTGAAGATGTCAGCGAGCACATCTGCTAGCTGGTCTGCACATCCTCTGAGCACTCTACTAGGGATATTGTCTGGTCCAGCAGCCTTCCGTGGGTTGACCCTGCACAGGGTTCTTCTCATGTTGGCCACGGAGAGACACAGCATCTGGTCATTTGGAAGAGGGGTGGACTTCCTCGCCGTCACGTCATTTTCCTCCTCAAAATGAATGTAGAAGTTATTCAGCGCATCTGGGAGGGAGGCATCACCTGCACAGCTGATATTGTCCTGTAGTCGGTGATGTCCTGAATGCCCTTCCACACGCGCCACATGTCGCCGCTGTCCTGGAAGTGGCTGTGGATTCGCTGGGCGTATACAGGCTTTGCCCCTCTGATGGCCCGGGACAATTTGGCACTTGCTGTTGTTAGGGCTGCCTTGTCGCCTGCTCTGAAGGTGGAGTCACGGGTCCTCAGCAGCGCGCGCGCCTCTGCGGTCATCCATGGCTTCTGGTTAGCGCGTGTAAGCAAAACAGTAAGAGTTGAAACAGAACAAGAGAAAGTGAGAGAAGGGAAAGGTGTAGGAGAGAAAATTAATTCAAAAAAAGGGGATGGGGATAAAGGGAGAGAGAGGACAAGTGAATTACTGAGTGATGGGGGAATGAGAGAGTGAGATGGAGAAGGAGAAAGACATGAGAAAGAATGAATGATTCAGATAGGGATTAGAGTAGGAAAGACAGCAAGGAGAATTACAGTGAGAGATAGAGATGATAAGAAAATCAACTGGTACCAAGGAATGTGGGAATGGAACTGGGTGGAAAGACAGAATTACAGGCAAAGGATCAACTGAGAGAAAGAGGATTGGGGTATAAAGTCAGTGTGACATGTGGAAAGCAGAGAAGCAGAAAAGATTAAGAACAAGAAATGAGGAAGGGAAGGGAATGAAAATTGAAGTGTAGAGGAAAATAAAAAAGGGGAGGGTGAGAAACCAGGTTATTGCAGGGTAGGAAGTCATGTGACTCCCAAATTTAAGTAGTTTACCAATATGGACCTGCTTGATAAATATTCCCAGAACCAAGATCAGCAAAAACGACTTCCTCATTATTGAAACATAAAGTTCAAGCAACTCCTTTTGAACGCATCTCAGGAACTGCACCCCCATCTTTTTCCCCTTGCTATTGCTATTCCAGTCTCTATTTGAATAGCAAGATCCCCTTATCACCATGACTTTTACACATTCTGACAATTTCCCTGTTCTTGTTCCGAATACCAAGAAGCCACTTACATCACATGAGCCTTCATGATAGTGAATGAGAAAGACTGCAAATATGGGAACCTAAAATATTCACAATAAATTCCCATAGACATTCAGGCAGTGCTCCATTTATTAAGTACTGTACTAAATGGCAACCACACAGTGTGTACCAGTAATCTTTCTGTTAGGTAACATATCAAGGTCAAAAACAATTCACTTCCACTCCAATTCTGCCGATTTCCAGGTGAATGATGAGTTCCGTTTGGGACTGACAGACTCTCCTACAGCTGCGACAGAAGGTGCTTAACATAGTTTGAGAAGTGATGTGACATTTCCATTAATAGCATTGGGCTTCCAATTGCTCCAGAGTTGAAGTTCTCAATGCACCTTTTTTTTTTGAGCAATGAGGGGATAGTGTTTCCCAGGCATTGATGGGGGGCCTAGAAAAGGTCTTTAAATCTAGAAGACTAGAACATATAAGCAAGGATGTACCGTGGAGGCTTTATAAGGTGTTGGTCAGACTGTGTTTGGAATATTGTCAGTGATTTTGGGCCCCATTATCAAAGGTAAGATATACTGGTTCTGGAGAGGGTCCGGAGGAGGTTCACAAGAATGAATGACTAATCTTGTGAGGAGCATTTGAAGTCTCTGGGTCTGTATTTGATGGAATTCAGTTGGATAAGGGGTGATCTGATTGCAACCCACTGGATACTGAAAGGCTTGGATAGAGTGGATGTGTAGATGTCCACATTGGAGGGAGAGTTTAAGATCCAAGCATACAGACTCAGAATCCCTTTAAAACTGAGTTGAGGGGTAATTTCTTCTGACAGCCTGGCAAGCCTGTGGAATTCATTGTCACAGAGGGCTGTGGAAGTCAAATCATTGGGTGCATTAAAGGCAGAGATAGGTATTTGATTGGTAAAGGGGTGGGGTAAAAGTCACAGAAGAAGATGGGGTTATGGGATTAAATGGGGTTAAAAATAATCAGCTACAATTGAATGATGGAGCAGATTCGATGGGCCAAATGGCCTAATTCTGCTCCTATACCTTATGATCATATAGTTTTATGAATCATTTCCTCTGTCGGCCTATAACCTCTTGCCTTGGCAGAACTCCAAGCAGTAATCTGTGCAGGAGTCTGGCGTCTGTTATAAAAGAGGAAATTACAACACATTTGGATGGCAGTAGAAGGATCAGTCCCGGTCAGCATGGATTTATGAAGGGAAAATCATGCTTGACTAATCTTCTGGAGTTTTTTGAGGATGTAACTATGAAAATGGACAAGGGAGAGCCAGTGGATGTAGTGTACCTGGACTTCCAGAAAGCTTTTGATAAAGTCCCACATAGGAGATTAGTGGGCAAAATTAGGGCACATGGCATTGGGGCAGAGTACTGACATGGATTGAAAATTGGCTGGCTGACAGGAAACAAAGAGTAGCGATTAACAGGTCTCTTTCGGAATGGCAGGCTGTGACCAGTGGGGTACCGCAAGGTTCGGTGCTGGGACCGCAGCTGTTTACAATATACATTAATGATTTAGATGAAGGGATTAAAAGTAACATTAGCAAATTTGCCGATGACACAAAGCTGGGTGGCAGTGTGAAATGTCAGGAGGATGTTATGAGAATGCAGGGTGACTTGGACAGGTTGGGTGAGTGGGCAAATGTATGGCAGATGCAGTTTGATGTGGATAAATGTGAGGTTATCCACTTTGGTGGCAAGAACAGGAAGGCAGATTACTATCTAAATGGAGTCAAGTTAGGAAAAGGGGAAGTACAACGAGATCTAGGTGTTCTTGTACATCAGTCAATGAAAGCAAGCATGCAGGTACAGCAGGCAGTGAAGAAAGATAATGGCATGCTGGCCTTTATAACAAGAGGAATTGAGTATAGGAGTAAAGAGGTCCTTCTGCAGCTGTACAGGGCCCTGGTGAGACCCCACCTGGAGTACTGTGTGCAGTTTTGGTCTCCAAATTTGAGGAAGGATATTCTTGCTATTGAGGGAATTCTGGGAAGGTTAATTCCCAGAATGGCGGGACTGTCATATGTTGAAAGATTGGAGTGACTGGGCTTGTATACACTGGAATTTAGAAGGATGAGAGGGGATCTGATTGAAACATATAAGATTATTAAGGGATTGGACACGCTGGAGGCAGGAAGCATGTTCCCACTGATGGGTGAGTCCAGAACTAGAGGCCACAGTTTAAGAATAAGGGGTAGGCCATTTAGAACAGAGATGCGGAAAAACTTTTTCACCCAGAGAGTGGTGGATATGTGGAATGCTCTGCCCCAGAAGGCAGTGGAGGCCAAGTCTCTGGATGCATTCAAGACAGAGTTAGATAGAGCTCTTATAGATAGTGGAGTCAAGGGATATGGGGAGAGGGCAGGAACGGAGTACTGATTGTGTATGATCAGCCATGATCACAGTGAATGGCGGCGCTGGCTAGAAGGGCCAAATGGCCTACTCCTGCACCTACTGTCTATTGTCTATTGCCCTCACTATCCACAAAAGAAGTTTATAATAAACCCCAAGACATCTTCTTACATCTCAATGAAGGCAATCATCCACGGATAAAATTCATCCTTACCTTAAGTGTGCCAGAGTAGACTTTGATCATTTTAGAAAATTCAAACCTGAAATCCAGCATAAAGGTTCAGGGTCTACTCGGCAGCAGTGATCTCTGCTCTCTGACCTGCTGCCTAGACTAGGGCTTCCTCAAACAATTGCAATCCTGCTGATTAAACATCAACTCTAGTCTTGCTTAGTTAAGCAACTCCACCAGAATCAGAATCAGAAACGTGGTTAATATTACTGACATATGTCATGAAATTTGTTGTTTTGTGGGAGCAGTACACCGCAATACATATTAATAATTACAATGAGTATATATTTAAAAATTAAATTTAATAAGTAGTACAAAAAAAGTGAGGTAGTGTTCTTGGGTTCATTGTCCATTCAGAAATCCGATGGCATAGTAATCACAATGTCAGTGACTCTCACGCCAATGAATTAACAAAACCCTATTAACACAACGGGGACATGGGAGACCACAGACACTGGAATCTAGAGCCAAAAACAAACTGCTGGAGGAGCTCAGTAGGTCGAGCAACCTCTGTGGAGCCAAAGGGATAATCAGCATTTTGTGTCAAAGCCCTACTCGTACCTTTCTTCAGGCAGAATTTGTGTGGGCTATCCTCTCAGAGGATTTGAGAGGAGTACATGGAAATCATTGTTTCCGTTCCCATTCCTCCTGGATAGACGTATGCATGCAAAAAAAAAGAATCTTAATGACAATCCTAAAGCAATTAAATTTTACTGTGCCAGATAATCCAAGTGATAAATAATTAGAGCGTAAGCAATCCCTGCCCTACAACTGAACACCGACTCCAAACAATTTTACACAATAAACAATCCACAACATATTTCACTACTACTAAATCCATACAGATACATTCATTGTCATCACTTTGAATCAGCATGAACTCTATATACTTTATCTAATAAAAAAACTAATCTTTCCTTTCTGGATTAATAACCATTGTAACACAAAAAAAATCCTTTTTGAACTGAATACACAGATCCCTACAGCAAACCATCCTTATCCTCCATACATAATAGAGAAAGCTAGAAATACACAACAAATCAGGCAACATACACTCAGTGCCCACTTTATTAGGTACCTCCTAATAATATTTGTGGTCTTCTGCTGCTGTACCCCATCCATTTCAAGATTCCACATGTCGTGCACTCAGAGATACTCTTCTGTGGTAATTTCTGTGGTTATTTGAGTCACCGTCACCTTCCTGTCAGCTTGAATCAGTCTGGCTGTTCTCCTCAGACCTCTCTCAAAAACAAGGCATTTACACCCACTGAATGTCTGTTGTTTCTCACAACATTCTCTGTAAACTCTAGAGACTTATGCGTCAAAATCCCAGGTGACCAGCAGTTTCTGAGATACTTGAATCACCCTGCCTGACATCAACAATCATTCCACGGTCAAAGTCACTTAGATCACATTTCTTCCCCATTCTGATGTTCAGTCTGAATAACAGCCGAACCTCTTGACCGCATCTGCATGCTTTTCTGCATTGAGTTGCTGTCACAGCATTGGCTGATTATATATTTTGTTAATGAGAAGGTGTACAGGTGCTCACTGAGTGCATGTGAAGGGTGTATCTGACCTACTGAGTTCTCCCAAAATGTTCTGCAATACATCAGATTTTATGGATATATAGTACTTTGCATTCAAACTAACTAAACACAGAGCAGCAAAATAAACAACTCCAGACAATTTCACAGGAAGGAAAGTTTGTAATACTTAACGATTGCAAACATCTAACTTATGTACACCTGCACATATGAAGAAGTGCCCACAATATTATTAAATTCAAAGCCCTACATAATGTACCTATGTTGGATCCGACAAGTGGCAGAACTAGTTTCTTCTCACTCTCTCTCTCTCTCCCTTGACTTTTAGTAGTTGCTCTTTCTTTTTGATTTTATGTGCTTTTCACATTATTCGTAATAATACTGTGCAGTTATGGTTACCATTTGAAGTGATTTTTGGTAAGTTTATGACTTACAGGTAGAATCAATTGTTGGGCATCTATTGAAAATAGAACCCACTCATTGCCCAGGGATGACCTGTAGTTCCAACAGAATTCCAAAATGGGGCCAGCAACAAAAGCACATCAGTGGGACAAACAAATGAGATACCCTGTCCGTGCAGGTGCTGGGGATGAGGTGAAATACTTGACAGGAGGAGTTCAGAGAAAGTTTACTAAACTAATACATGAAATGGGTGAATTTTCTTAAGAAGAAGGGCTGGCAGGCTAGTTTAGAAGAGAGAGAGACAGAATCTGGTTTATTATCTCTGACATAGGTTGTGAAAGCCGTTTCTAAAATATTGAGCATGGGTCTTCAGGCTCCCAGAGAGAAACAACAAGAAGTGGGCATGCCCCAGATGGTGAGGGCCCTCAATGGTCGAAGCCACCTTCTTCAGGCACTGCCTCTTGAAAATGAGCTCGATGGGGAGGGGGGGTGGTTTGTGCCCTTTTGGAGCTGGCAGAGTACACAACCCTCGGCAGCCTCGTTCGACCCTCCATACCTGGCGAGTGTTGGAACTAGACATAATGCTCTCCACAGTAGAAATTCAGAAATAGTGTCTTTGGTGACACACCAGATCTCCTTAAACTCCTAACGAGGTATTGGCGGTGGAGTGCCTTCCCTGTGATTGCATCAGTGTGTTGGGTCCAGGACAGGTACCCAGGAAGTTGGAGCTGCTCAAGCTCGCCGCTGCTGACCCCTCCAAGAAGATTGCTGTGTGTTCTCTTGTCTTCCCCTTCCTGAAGACAACTATCAACCCCTTTAAATCACTGATGTCGAGTACGCTGAGTGCTTAATTTAAAAGTTTCAAGATCTTGAGGACTGAATGTTGGGAAGGTGGTTCCCTCTTGAGGTAGGTCCTTCCTCTTGAGGAAAAATCCAAAACTAGGGGTCATTGCTTAAAAATAAGTAGCTGACTATTTAAGATAGGAATGAAGAGAAGTTTATCTTTTTCTCTCGTAGGCCTCTGAAAGCATAGAATCCCCTCAAAGTTCAATGAAAGCAGAGACTTTGAAAGTTAACACAAAAGTCGATAGAGACTTGATAAAGAAGAGGGGGTTAAAGTGAGGGAGGAATGCGGAACGGCGAGATTCAGATCACCCATCATTGCCTTGAACAGCTGAACAGGTTGGAATGGCTGAGAGACCTAATTCGCATCTTAATATCTGGAGGCAGCAAATCATGTCAAAAGCATAATATAATGCATCAACACTCGCACTACCACTTTGTACCTCAATGTTCCAATTTATGTCACTTGTTTTCATGTTCCCACCATCACCCATAAACACCTCCACCAACACTATTCACAGGCAACATTAATTACTCAAGGGTTAGCTATTGATTAATGTCATGCTCTTGCTATTTTACCAATGTGGAATGACAGGCTGGATTGCGTTCTCCTGTCCACTGCCAGGGGACTGTACCATTGGTTGCCAGACATTGTCGCTCAGGGTCTTGGACCATACATATGATTTTTTTTCTGTGTCAATATGCTTCTTTGCTCACTGTTTTGAATTACGTTACTCGCTATTTTGAATGTTTTGCACCTTGGCCCTAAAGGAACACTGTCTCCATCAGCTGTGTCTATGTATGGTTTGAATGATAATTAAACTTGATTTCATTTCATATTCTTCTGAGAAGTGTCTCAACTGGCAAATTTTTTCTTGACCTCAATGCTTTTCAAGCTCTCCACACCAAATGGACAGATATTAGGCATGGCTGCACATTTTGTTACATAGTGTCAGTGGGAGAGTGGGCAAAGGGTCCTTAGAAAAGCTCCAAGTGGTAGAGAAAGGAGAGACAAAGGGACAAGGCCAACACTGGGTATTCAGGGAGCAGGACTTTTAGCTGACCTGTACAGTATGAACCCACTGAATTCTCTAATTTCAAGTAAACTGGTCTGTTTGTCCATGTTCTGTCTCCTCCTGATCTACTCAATTCTACCTACACTTGTCCCATCAGCCACACAACCCTACCGCCGGTTCTGGGTCATCCCCTCTGTTTCTGCGCTCTCCGCAGATGCAAACCAACATGCCTGGCTTTTCCAGTGCTTTCCTTTACTTCCGATTTATGACTGCTGTGTTCAGTCCCTTTGAATTCCAGTGTTGCTTTATGCTTGCTTCCTCTATTCCCCTGCTCCAGGCGGCTTAGGTGCCATTAACCAACACCAATCAGTGTTGTCCATTTTTTCTCTTAGTCTCACTCTGTCACAGACACTCCCTTTACTTTCATCACCTTTTCCCCTTGTCTGCAGTTTTAAACACGTCTGTGTTTTAACTCTTAATCTAATTTAGAGATACAACAAGGATCGGGCCCTACTGGCCCAACGAGACTGCGTCTCCCAATTATACCTCTGTGATCATAAGACCATAAGATATAGTAGAAGTAGGCCATTCGATCAATTAACCTACTGACCCGTCTCAGAGGGAGGAAACCCACACAGTCGCTGAGACAACAGTCCTGACAGACACTGGCGGAATTTGAAGCCAGGTCGCTGGTGTTGTAATAGCGTTATGCTACCATGCTGTCCTTCTTAGGGTAGTTCTGACCGAAGTGACTAACCTGAAGCATTAACTCTAAACACTAATGTTAAACATTCTCTCTTCGCAGCATTTTTAGTTTTTAATTCCCTATTTGCACCATTTGCAGTTTTTTTCTCCCCATTCAAGTAACAAAGTGATCAGCTATGACGTCTTATGGGCAGCAGAGAAACAATTAGATCTTTGTAATAACTGGGAAATAAGTGAGACAGGGAGTAAAATGCATTTTCCAAACCAGATCAGAAGTAAGGATGAGAAGCAATCTGACAAACACAAAACCTGAGACTGAGCATATAATTACATCACAGCACTTGAAAAATATTTCCTGAAATTCTGAAAGTCAAGTGCATCATCATTATGTGCAAGTGTGGAGAGGTACAGGTATAATGAAAAGCTTGTCACAACATGCACATACGTAGGGAAAGACACCACAGAGAAGATAAATTATCCATGCATTATACATAGGTTACACAAAAGATAAAGGAAAAAGGTAAAGATTAGCTTTATTTGTCACACTAACATTGATACAAACAGTGAAATTCATCATTCACATCAAATCAAATCGGCGAGGGTTGTGCTGAGGCAGCCCGCAAGCGTCTCAATGCTCACAGCTTACTAACCCTCACCCGGACTGTAGGTGTCGATGTGGGAGGAGGGCAGTGCACCAGGAGGAAACCCATCGGTAAGCTCACCAGGAGAATGACAGCAGCAGCAGCAGGAACGGAACCCTGATCGAGGATCCCAAACGATGCAAAGCAGTTGTGCCAGTCACTACGCTACTGCGATGAATGAGAGCAAGGAAAGGACCCTGTAGAAACAAGAACTTAGTCCAAAACAACACAGACACAATCAACTATAAGTCCTTAGCAGTGTAAGCATATCGTGTTGTATTACTGATGTAAGGGTTTTAGGGTCGGTTCAAGAACTTGATGGTTACAGAAAATAGGCTTAAAAGAAAATATGTTGAAAGAAAGCAAAATTATAATTGCGGCATATAGATAAGACAGAATTCCACAAGAAAGAATAACAGGAATCAGAGGGGCAAAGGGAAAGCTCACTGGATATCCTGTCACAATAATGGAAGATGGTGAGTGACAACTGTTGATCACATTCAATCACAGGGCTATGGAAAAAGAACACAAAACTATTCTAAAGCTGAATGCGTCATAAATGAGAAGGGATGCCAACTTTTCAGAACAGTATGCACCCCGGAGTGGAGCCAAACCCTGAATTGTCACAGCTACTGCAAAGCTGGAAACATCAGGGGCAAGAAAGTAGTTCAATTCTTTAATTCCTCGTTATGTCAGAATAGACAACAAACTTGAAACAGCTACTGGAAGGAGCAGCTGAATACTGATGGTTACGATGCAGTGAGGAGAATTTTAACAAGCCTGTCGTCAAACAAAAGGGGAAAAACAAGCCATTTCGCATCTCTAGTAGAAAATACGCACGTAATATTGTTTGCAGTGAAAGCACGCATGTTGGCAAAAACAAGATACATCAAGAGAAACATCGATAGTGAGAATTTCCCCGAGTGTGTGAACAGGAAGCAAAGCTAATCACTGACCCCTAGATCCCTAGAACAAGTCCATAAGAAGTGTACCAGTATTGGAAAGGTTACTGGAGAGGATTCTGCGGGACAGGACAGCATTTGGAAAGCAAGGAACGGATTCGGGATCATTAGGGATCAATATCATTTTGCACGTGGGGAGTTGTGCCTTGCAAATTTGATTGAGTTTTTTTGAAGAGGTAATCAAGAGGATTGATAAGGGCAAGTCAGGAGAGATTGCTTATGACTTTAGCAAGACCTTTGACAAGGTCTCACATGGTAGCTTAGATCACATGGGAGCTGAGGTTAGCTGACCAATTAGATACAAAACTTCTTTGGTGATAGGAGGCAGAGGGTGGTAGTGAGTCTGTATTGATTGTCATTTAGATATATATACAGGAATTGGGGACATACATATATATAAATGATTTGGATGAGAATGTAGGAGGCATGATTAGTAAGTCTGCAGATGACACCAAAACTATTGTAGTGGTCAATGAATACGGATGTCTAAGGTTACAGCAGGATCTAGAGCAGGCAAAAGGACAGGAGGTAGAATTTAACTCAGACAGGTGCAAAGCGATGCAGTCTGTGAAGTTAAACCAGGCTAAGACATACACAATAGATAGCAAGGCCCTTAGTAGTGTTGAACACAGAGACCTCGGCATACAAATTCAGTTTCCTGAAGGTGGTGATAGAGGTAGCAGGCTGGTAATGAAGTTGTATAGCAAGCTTGCCTTCATTAGTTGGGCCACCAAATACAGGAATTTGGACATCACTATTGTCACGGGTAAACCTAGTTGAAACGGGGTCCAGAATAGACCCTATGAACTGTGTGTGTGTGGGGGGGGGGGGGGGGGGGAGAGGGAGAGAGAGGGAGAGAGAGGGAGAGAGAGGGAGAGAGAGAGAGAGAGAGAGAGAGAGAGAGAGAGAGAGAGAGAGAGAGAGAGAGAGAGAGAGAGAGAGAGAGAGAAACTGCTCAAAAGATTGATGTTATGGTTTCTCTGCAAATTGTTCACCTTTCCCCGAGGACACTTGCCTGCTTGGAGAGAATCTGCAGAAAGAGGAGGGAGGAGCAGGTTGATGGACAGCCGGTGTCCAGCATGTGGAGATAAAAAGCAGGCCCGCTGTTACACAGGGAGACACACCACGAGACACACAGTGCGGACACTGGACGAGCTTTGTTGCACCCACACGAAGGTGGGGGTTTTGGAGGATCGATTCGGGGAAATCGACCAGTGGCTCACAGTGTGAAAAGGTGTGACCGGTGGGGAATTATTTGTGTGTCCATCCTTGCCTGGGTGATAATTCCACCACTGAAAGAACGGTTGTACGTATCATGGTCATAGTTGGTGACCACAACAGGACTTCGGAAGACAACGGGAAGATCAACGGCATCACCTCTCACCTCTCTCTCTCTCTCTCTCTCTCTCTCTCTCCAATGTTACTCAACTAACTACCTCGAACTGAACTGAACTCTCTCCATCATCATAAGACTGTACCCATTTACCCCTAGGTTTTTATTTATTTATTATATTTTTAAGAGAATTACATAGAATGAATGGAATATAGAATAGTAAAAAAAAAATTAATATTGACCCTCCCCCTCCCCCCCTTAACCCCTATCTAAAAAAAGGGGAAAAAAAGAAAGGAAAGAAAGAAAGATTGCCTGAATATCGGAGGTTCCCCACATGCTCCATGGAGTTCAAAATAATTTTAATTTTTATTTTTATTTTCCCCATTACTTTGTAATTTTATCTTCAAAGGACCTGTATATTTAATCCTATCTTTTGTAGATACAGGTGCCAAATTTTCAAAAATATATCATATTCATTTCTTAGATTATAAGTAATTTTTTCAAGTGGAATGCAGCTATATATTTCATTATTCCAACGATCCATAGTTAAATATAAGTCTGATTTCCAAGTAACTGCAATAACTTTTTTGGCTACTGCCAATGCAATTTTTATAAATTTTTTCTGATACTTATTCAAATTAAGTTTCGGTATTGTCCCTTCAAAGTCATCTAGTAAAAAAAATATTGGGCTATGTGGGAGTTGTACTCCAGTAATTTGTTCCAATAAAAGTCTTAAATTTATCCAAAATGGTTGAATTTTAAAACAAGACCAAGTAGAAATTTAAAAAGTACCAATTTCTTGATTACATCGAAAACATTGGTCGGATAGATTTGAATTTAATCTATTTATTTTCTGTGGTGTTATATATAATTGATGTAAAAAATTATATTGTACTAATCTAAGTCAGACATTTATTGTATTTATCATACTATCAAAACATAATCTTGACCAATTTTTTCCATCAATTTTAATATTCAAATCAGATTCCCATTTTTGTCTTGATTTATGAATTCTATTTACCCCTAGGTTTGAAAGAGCCTAGTTTTGTTCCCGTTTCCACACATATACATCTATATATCGTTGCTAACCTGTTCAATATATTTGCATTTATATTACTGTATGGCTTAGTTACCAATAAACTCTATTAGTTTATAGAAATACCAGACTCTAAAGTGTTTTCCATTTCTGCTGGTTCTTCAACCCGGTCACGGGGTACTTGACACTATACAGCTGTACCAGACATTGGTAAGGCAGTACCTGAATATTGTGAGCAATTCTGCTCACCGCTCTATCGGAAGGATGTGATTAAGCTAGAGGGAGTGCAGGAAAGATTTACAAGGAAGTAGCCAAGATTGGGGGGCTCGAGTTAAAAGGGGACTGGATAGGCTGGGACTGTTTTCCCTGGAGTAAAGACTGAGGTAGCCTTCTTTTATAGAGGTTTATAAAATCACGAGGGGCACAGTCTTTTTCCCAGGGTAGGGGATTCTAAGACTAGAGGGCATAGGTTTAAGCTGGGGAGGGGAAAGATTTACAAGAGATCTGAGGGGCAAGACTTTCACGCAGAGGATGTGGATACGTGGAATGAGCGGCCAGAAGAAGTGGTAGAGGTGGACACAATTACAACATTTACAGGACATTTGGACAGGTTCATTAGTAGGAAAGGTTTAGAGCAGGGGCTCCCAACCCAGAGCCCACAGACCCTTTGTTTAATGGTGTTGTTCCATGGCATAAAAAAGGTTAAGAACCCCCAATTTAGAAGGGTATGGGCAAAATGCAGACAAATGGAACTAGCTTAGGAAGGTACCTTGCTCAGTATAGACTGTTTGGTATGAAGAGCCTATTTTGGTCTGTAAAACTCTGTGGCTCTAAGTCTCCAAAGCTTAAGGGTAATAACTGAAGGAAAGGGAAATATCAAGAACCAGCAGCAGTCAGGGATCTCAGCCACAGGATTAATGATATATCACCAAAACAGTCCACCATCTCTTCACTCAGACAAATGACCACTGTCAAGTCAATGAGGGTGGCACAATGGTGCAGCCAGTAATGCCGCTGCCTCACAGTTCCCGGTTCAATCCAGAGCTCGGTGCTGCCTGCCCTGAGCTTACACCGTCTCCCTGAGATCTCACGTGTCAGCTCCCGACACCTGTTTCCTGCCACACCCCAAAGAGACGCAAGCTCTTAAATTAATCTGCTGCTGCGAATTATTATCCCCAGTGTGTAGGTGAGTGGTGGAAGCTGGGGAAGAGGGGTTAATGTGGGAAGAGTGGTCGCTGTGCAGTGGCTGAGCCAAATAGCCTGGTTCAGTGGTGTATGACTCGATTACTCAAAATTGGAGAGCACCACCATTTTGAGATCATGGCTGATCAACTACTATCAATACCCGGTTCCTGCCTTGTCCCCATATCCCTTGATTCCCCTATCCATAAGATACCTATCTAGCTCCTTCTTGAAAGCATCCAGAGAATTGGCCTCCACTGCCTTCCGAGGCAGTGCATTCCAGACCCCCACAACTCTCTGGGAGAAGTTTTTTCTTAACTCTGTCCTAAATGACCTACCCCTTATTCTCAAACCATGCCCTCTGGTACTGGACTCTCCCAGCATCTGGAACATATTTCCTGCCTCTATCTTGTCCAATCCCTTAATAATCTTATATGTTTCAATCAGATCCCCTCTCAATCTCCTTAATTCCAGCGTGTACAAGCCCAGTCTCTCTAACCTCTCTGCATAAGACAGTCCAGACATCCCAGGAATTAACCTCATGAATCTACGCTGCACTTCCTCTACAGCCAGGATGTCCTTCCTTAACCCTGGAGACCAAAATTGTACACAATACTCCAGGTGTGGTCTCACCAGGGCTCTGTACAAATGCAAGAGGATTTCCTTGCTCTTGTACTCAAATCCCTTTGTAATAAAGGCCAACATTCCATTAGCCTTCTTCACTGCCTGCTGCACTTGCTCATTCACCTTCAGTGACTGATGAACAAGGACTCCTAGATCTCTTTGTATTTCTCCCTTACCTAACTCTACACCGTTCAGATAATAATCTGCCTTCCTGTTCTTACCCCCAAAGTGGATAACCTCACACTTATTCACATTAAACGTAATCTGCCAAGTATCTGCCCACTCACCCAGCCTATCCAAGTCACCCTGAATTCTCCTAACATCCTCATCACATGTCACACTGCCACCCAGCTTAGTATCATCAGCAAATTTGCTGATGTTATTTTCTATGCCTTCATCCAAATCGTTGACGTAAATTGTAAACAGCTATGGTCCCAATACCGAGCCCTATGGCACCCCACTAGTCACCACCTGCCATTCCGAGAAACACCCATTCACTGCTACACTTTGCTTTCTATCTGCCAACCAGTTTTCTATCCATGTCAATGTCTTCCCCCCGATGCCCTGAGCTTTGATTTTATCCACCAATCTCCTATGTGGGACCTTATCAAATGCCTTCCGAAAATCGAGGTACACTACATCCACTGGATCTCCCCCGTCTAACTTCCTGGTTACATCCTCGAAAAACTCCAACAGATTAGTCAAGCATTGGACCATATTGGATTGCTACAGCAATGGCACAAAGAGAATGCAAGTAATTGAACTTAATAATTTTTAAATGATATAATAAAATTAAACATTAATTTAAAACAGAATAGCTTATGTTATTATATATTTTATTTTATGTTATATTATTGTAAGGTAGTGAAGGTAACTATGTATAGTGCATGTATGCGTTTGGAATTCGTACTGTATCACTGATGCACAGTGCTGATTGTACAACTTAGCAAACACGTGACATGACACTTGAACTGACGGATCTGAACCTGAAAGCTTAATTAAACTATGCTTTGGAAAACAACAAAATGAAAGCAAACAAAAGTTTGCATGAAAGCTCCTAAAAGTCCTGCCATTTTGTGGTGTTGTGGTATCCATATCCTCCATGTGACTTTGCCTGCCCTTGTACACCTACATGACACTCAACACGGGATGGCCATCGAAATGCTAACTTCTCCCCTCCATAGACTCTGGCTATACTTCTCACTAACTTGGGAAAGCAGCAAAAATAATCAAAGATCATTCTTACTCCAGACATGCTTTCTGCTCCACCCCCTCCCGTTCGGGAAGAAGGTACAACAACCTGAAAGCGTATACCACTAGGCTCAAGGGAAATGTCTATCTTGCTGTTATAAGACCACTAAGATGGATTCTTGACCTCACAATCTACCTCTTCATGGCCTTGCACCTTATGGTCTGCATTTTCTCTGCAACTATAGACCATATTCTGCAATCTGTGCTTGTGTTATCTTGATGTACTGGTGTGATGAGATGATCTGTGTGGAAAGCATGCAAATCGAAGTTTGCTGCTGTTGCTCAGTACATGTGATAATAATAAACAAATTTACCAATTTACCAGCTGCGCTCTCTCTCCGCAAATGTTACAATCAGACATCTCACCGCAGAGACACATTTTCTCCAAGCCCGCATTTAAATCGTGTCCACTTCCAATATCTGAGGTTTTGCCTGCCAGTGTCAAATTAAGTGACAGCATTTCCTCACTGTCATGGAACAGAAAATGTTGCAAGTATTTGGCAGGTCTGGCTGCATCCCTGGGCAGAGAAGCAGAATTAAAGTTTCGGGTCAAAGACCCTTTGTCAGAACTGGGAAGGAAACAAAAGGAGCTTGTTAAGGTGAAGGTGGGTGAGGGGGGACGTCTCTGACCAGGTAAAACCAGGGTGACTATATAGATTAACTATAAACAAGATTACCCGATCAGTCAGTGAATTCGAGAGTGAAAACAATGGACACAGTAGGAGTCGTGAAATGCAGAGGAGGATTGTACGCTGAGCATGTCCTCCACTCCCAGAGAGAATGAGACCAATAGAGGAATGAAAAACAACAGATAACTGAGCCAATATAACCGATGCACAACTGTTCCTTGCCAGGTTGTAGTTCACAACAAGCTGAAATGAACGTTAAATCACAAAAGTTTGTGCCTTGAGAGTAGATAAGACATTATGCACAAGGATACCCTCTAAGGTTCTAGCCTTACTCAGACCACAACTATGCCAAAAGCTACCCCAATTGGCTGTTGTAAGGGGGGTTTGCCTTAGCTTTAAGATCCAGCTGTGAACTGCACCACCTTGGCATTAGGTGCTCCTGGCTGAACAGGTGGACATATGCGAGGAAATCTTCCTCAGAATTCATACCCCACAGAGTCACTCCCCTGGCACAAAGCCTCATCCAGCCTGACTGCTGTTACAGATGCCTTTGCCTATATGGTCATCAGGCCAAGCTGGCATGAGGACAATCTGAGTGAGCTTTCTTCCACAGAAACTCCCAAACATAAGAACAGAGAAAGTAGCAGTAGAAGGCAGCTTGCAAGTCTTCTGTGCCATTCTACATACGGCACCAAAACAGGCTCTTTGGCTCCACTTCTTCACGCCGACCAGAATTTCATCTGAGCTAGACCCATTTGCCCACAATTGGCCCATAAACTTCTAATTGAGGATTAGCCAATCCAATGACTCTTCATGAGTCGGACCTGCCGTTCTAGGAACCATTTCCTCAGGGTAACTTAAATAGTGAGTGCTGCAGCTGACCCCGTTGACCTTGGCCATCAGACCATGCAGGGCAGCTAGATCCATGGGTATATGAACAGGGTTGTTCATCATTTCCATGCAGGGAAGCACAGTATAATATCTGAGCCAAGATGGTGACCGTGACCTCAAGCTTTCTGCTAGTCTTCCCAATGCCTCAGCCTTCCATGGTGGCCTGGCTCATCAGTGTCCTCTATGGTGGAATGCTTGTACATTCCCAGCTTGCACTTTCCTCAGTCCCTCTCCTGGCCATCCGTTTCCACACACCCTGTCGAAGGGTGAAATAATCACTCGTTTACATTCTCCCATGTCCTGTCCTGGCTGCATGCTCCCAACCATCCCGGGAAAGAGTCACTGACCTGAAATGCTTCTCTCTCTGCAGACCCGGCCCAACGTACTTACAGCTGAATTGAATTGACTTTATTTTTTACATTCTTCACATACGTGAGGAGTAAAAATCTTCGTTACATCTCTGTCTGAATGTGTAACGTGCAAATTATAGTGATTTGTAATAAATAGTATGCACAGTCAGATACACAACAGAGCAGTGAATATAGCTTAGAAATACAATTCTGTCAGCATGAATCATAGAACATTACAGCACAGTACAGGCCCTTTAGCCCTCCATGTTGTGCTGACCCATAAAATCCTTTAAAAAAAGTACTAAACTTACACTACCCATAACCCTCCATTTTTCTTTCATCCATGTGCCTGTCCAAAAGGCTCTTAGATACCCCTAATGTTTTAGCCTCCACCACTATCCCTGGCAAGTCATTCCAGGCACTCACAACCCTCTGTGTAAAAAACTTACCCCTGATGTCTCCCCTAAACTTCCCTCCCTTAATTTTGTACCTATTCTATTGTTTGCTATTGGTGTCCTGGGAAACAGGTACTGACTATCCACCCTATCTATGCCTCTCATAATCTTGCAGACCTACAAGATTATGAATTAATCAGTCTAATCAGTTCTCTCATCACATGCGCATGCTGCCTCTAAACTCTCTGTTAAGTTGCACGCATTGCCAGTATTTGTGCTTATGTCCTGGCCGCTGTGAGATTAAGAGAGTGATTAATTGTTTTACGTAGCTCACAGTGATCTGAATGAGGTATAATGTGACTTGTGAAATGAGCACAAGGACGCCCTCAATGGTTTCCGCTCACTTCCTTGCTGACGGTTATCCCAATGATGGCAAGCACTGTCTATGGGTGGACAGGCCATCAAAAATAGCAGAAGGAGGACATAGGAGTAGGGGAAGGAGGGTGAAACGGTGGCACATATAACAGAGCCAATGCCTCAAGTTTGATCCTAACCTTGGATGCTGTTTGTGTGGAGTTTGCATGTTCTCCCTGTGACTGTGTTGGTTTCCCCAAAGTGGTGCAGTAGGTTGATTAGCCACTGTAAATAATCCTTAGTGCATGAGTGGGGGGAGTTGATGGGAATGTGGGGAGAGTAAGTTCAGGTAAGTGGGTGTTTGACAGTCGGTACAGTCTCAGAGGACTGAATGGCCTGTTTTGAAGCTGAGTTTCTTTACAAGTCATGACTGTCCTGATCTTTGCCTGAACCCCAGTCTCCCACCTGCTCCCCATATCCACGACTCCCTATGGATCACCATCACGAATATAATGAAGGATGGAACCAGCTATTCACCCAGCCCTCTCTGGCTGGCTGCTAACTGTGTGACTTCTTGCCCTGCAGGAGAGAGAGGGAAGTGTGTCTAGAGAAGTCTGTTTTGGTGGCACATCTGCTGTGCCTGAGCATATAGGCTACAGGTGCAACCTACGAGATGTGACACTGAGTTTTCAGCAGAGCTCAGCTTGAGGGCAAACAACAGAGCAAATGAATGTGGAGTCCCACTTCTAATTGGTACAAATGACGGGGGGGGGGGGGGGGGGAGATGGGTGGTGGGATTCAAGAATGGAGGAAATTTCTCTTTGCAGAGAATGGAGCAGAGCCTGAGGTTTAATGGTGCAGCTGGTGGTGATTTAGCTGACTCTGCCCACCCATCTGAGGTTATTTGACATTTTGTGGTTCTCTACCTTGGCTCTTCGTGATCTATCTCCAGCCCTGGGCTTTACAGCCATCTGTAGCCACCCCACTCTGACGAAGGGTCAGAGTAGGTGGGAACAGATGTGAAAATATTTGAAATGTTAACTTTTGTTCCTCCCCCCACAGATGCTGCCTGACCTACTGAGCATCCGAAAGATTTGAGTTCAGTTCCCACCATCACAGTCTGGGACTTCCACCCCGTGACCTTTGTAATGCAGTCACAGAGGGAAACAGCACAGAAACAGGCCCTTTGTCCGACTGAGTGTGTGATAACCACTTAGAGTGCTTTATTCACTTTATACCTGTGACTATGAGGCTAAATACAGCTCCAATGCCATATTTAAGTTTCCTGACCACACCACAGTTGCTGGCTAAATCAAAGCTGGTGACATACAGGAGGGAGATTGAAGGTCTGGTTGAATGCCGCTACAACAACAACCTTTCAGTCAGCGGCAGCAAAACTGAAGAGCTGATTACTGACTCCGTGAGCCAGTCTTCATTAGAGATTCGGGGGTGGAGAGGGTCAATACCTTCACATTGCTTGGCTTTAGAATATCAGAGGATGACAAAGAAGGTATGACAATGTCTGTGCTTTCTCAGAAATGGTGTAGATTTGCATCATGGCCTGTATGGAAACACCCCTACCCAGGAATGGAAAAGACTACTGACAGTGCTGGATACAGCCCGGTCCATCACAGGCAAAGCCCTCCCCACCACTGACTACACATACATGGGGTGCTGGCGCAAGAGAACAGCATCCATCGTCACAGACCCTCACCTTCCAGGCCATGCTCTCTTGTTGCTACCACCATCAGGCAAGCAATACAGAAGCCTTTGCAACCCAAACCACTGGGTTCAGGAACAGTTATTACCCTACAGCCATCAGGCTCCTGAGCTGGTGCGGGTAACTTCACTCACCACAACTCCGAACTGTCTCTACGACCTACAGACTGTCTTTCAAGGACTCTGCACAGCTTGTGTTCTGTTTAAATTTTCTTTTGTTTACACAGTTTGCCCATTAATTGTTTGTCACTTTGTTTACGTTTGTTTTCTCATACATTATATTGTATTGTAGCGATGTGCTACACACTGCGCTGAAATAACGACACGCAGTCGGTAAGTCGTTTTGAGACTAGTTTATTCAAACTTTGCAGCGCTGGCATTTAAATCCCTAGCGCCCGCCCTCTCCGGGCAGAAACGACGTCAGAGGTGCATTACCAAAGTCTCCCCCCCTGCGCGCTGGCTATTTGTGAGCCAGTTCGCCTGCGCAGAAACTGGGTTGCCACATAACCACCCCCCCCAGAACTGGCAATACACCCCCAATATCCACAGTCTGGATCAGCCCCTGTTTGGGAGGTCTGCCTCTGCGCCGCGATGCCTGAGCCTCGACCGGCTGCGCCAAATCCACATGGGCTGGTTTGAGTCGGTCCACAGTGAAAACCTCCTCTCTCCCCCCAATGTCCAGAACGTACGTGGACCCGTTGTTGTTGATCACCTTGAATGGCCCCTCGTACGGCAGCTGTAGCGGTGCCCGGTGTCCGCCCCTTTGTACAAACACAAACTTACAGTCCTGCAGGTCTTTGGGTACATGGGTCGGGCTCCGTCCGTGCTGTGAAGTTGGTACGGGGGCCAGGTTGCCGAGCCTTTCGCGTAGCCTGTACAGGACTGCTGCGGGTTCTTCCTCTTGCCCCCTTGGGGCTGGTATGAACTCTCTCAGGACAGCCAGGGGCGGGCCGTACACCAACTCAGCCGACGAGGCGTGCAGATCCTCTTTGGGCGCTGTGCGAATTCCAAGCAGGACTCAGGGAAGCTCGTCCACCGTTAGGTCCTCTCTCAGGCGGGCCATGAGAGCCGACTTCAAGTGACGGTGGAAGCGTTCCACTAGTCCGTTCGACTGTGGGTGGTAGGCAGTAGTGTGGTGTAGCTGCGTTCCCAACAGGCTGGCCACAGCCGACCACAGGCTGGAGGTGAACTGGGCGCCTCTGTCGGAGGTAATGTGGGCCGGTACCCCCGAAGCGTGCTACCCAGGTTGCGATCAGTGCTCGGGCGCAGGAATTGGCAGATGTGTCGGTGAGCGGGACCGCCTCTGGCCACCTCATGAACCGGTCTACCATAGTTAGGAGGTACCGCACTCCTCGGGACACTGGTAGGGGGCCCACGATATCCACATGAATGTGGTTGAACCTCCGGTGGGTGGGTTCGAACTGCTGCGGTGGGGCTTTAGTGTGCCGTTGCACCTTGGCTGTTTGGCACTGCGTGCACGTTCTGGCCCATTCACTGACCTGCTTGCGAAGTCCGTGCCACGCGAACTTGCTGGAGACCAGCCGGACGGTTGTCCTGATAGATGGGTGCGCCAAACCGCTCCAGGCTGCTGGGACGATGGGGCGAGGTTGGCCGGTAGCCATGTCGCACAGGAGGGTCCTATCACCTGGGCCTACGAGAAAGTCCTGCAGCTGCAAACCCGAGACTGCGGTCCTGTAGCTGGGCATCTCGTCGTCTGCCTGCTGCGCCTTCGTCAGTGCTGCATAGTCCACCCCCAGGGACAGGGCCTAGACAGCTGGTCTGGAGAGTGCTACCGCCACGACGTTGTCCTTTCCCGAGACATGCTGGATGTCCATCGTGTACTCGGAGATGTAGGACAGATGTCGCTGCTGGCGAGCCGACCAGGGATTGGACACCTTCATAAACGCGAAGGTCAACGGTTTGTGGTCCGTGAACGCGGTGAAAGGCCTGCCTTCTAAGAAGTACCTGAAATGCCGGATTGCCAGATACAGTGCCAACAGCTCCTGGTCGAAAGCACTGTACTCTAGTTCGGGTGGTCGTAGGTGCTTGCTGAAGAACGCCAGCGGTTGCCAGCGCCCCTTGATGAGCTGCTCCAGCACCCCACCGACTGCTGTGTTGGATGCGTCCACCGTGAGGGCGGTCGGAACGTCCGTTCTGGGGTGCACCAGCATCGCGGCATCTGCCAAAGCTTCTCTGGCTTTAACGAAAGCGGCCGTGGCCTCCTCGTCCCAAGTAATGTCCTTGCCTTTACCCGACATCAGGGTGTACAAAGGGCGCATGATACGGGCTGCTGAGGGGAGGAAACGGTGGTAGAAGTTCACCGTACCAACGAACTCCTGCAGGCCTTTGACCGCGTTGGGCCGGGCAAAGTGGCGGATCGCTTCTACCTTGGCGGGCAGAGGTGTTGCCTCGTCTTTGGTAATCCTGTGGCCCAGGAAGTCAATGGTATCGAGACCGAACTGGCATTTGGCCGGGTTGATTGTGAGGCTGAAATCACTCAGGCAGGAGTAGAGCTGGTGGAGGTGGGACAGAGGCTCCTGACGACTACTGCTGGCTATAAGGATGTCGTCCAAATAGATGAACGCAAAGTCCAGGTCACGTCCCACCGCATCCATTAGCCATTGGAATGTCTGTGCGGCATTCTTCAGGCTGAACGTCATTCGGAGAAACTCGAACAGGCCAAACGGGGTGATGAGTGCTGTTTTGGGGATGTCTTCAGGGTGCACCGGGAATTGATGGTATCCCCGGATGAGGTCTACTTTGGAAAAGATTCTTGCCCCGTGCAGGTTTGCTGCAAAGTCCTGTATGTGCGGCATGGGGTAGCGGTCTGGAGTTGTAGCCTCGTTCAGTCTGCGGTAGTCACCTCATGGTCTCCAACCCCCGGCTGCTTTGGGCAGCATGTGCAGGGGGGAGGCCCATGGGCTGTCAGACCTCCGTACGATCCCCAATTCCTTCATCCTCTTGAACTCCTCCTTCGCCAGGTGGAACTCTTCCAGGGGGAGCCTTTGTGCGCGGGCGTGGAGGGGTGGTCCCTGGGTCGGAATGTGGTGCTGTACCCCGTGTCTGGGCATGGCTGCCGTGAACTGCGGTGCCAGAATCGATGGAAAGTCCGCCAGGATTCTGGTGAATTCGTTGTCCGACAGTGTGATGGAGTCCAGGTGTGGGGCCGGCAACTTGGCTTCACCCAGGGAGAACGTCTGGAAAGTCTCGGCATGTACCAGTCTTTTCCCTTGCAAGTCGACCAGCAGGCTGTGAGCTCGCAAGAAGTCCGCCCCCAGGAGTGGTTGGGCCACGGCGGCCAGTGTGAAGCCCCACGTGAACTGGCTGGCGCAGAACTGCAGCTGCACTGTGCGGGTGCCGTAGGTCCGTATCGTGCTGCCGTTTGCGGCCCTCAGGGTGGGTCCTGGCTTCCTGTTGCGGGTGTCGTACCCCGTCGGGGGCAAGACGCTGATCTCCGCTCCGGTGCCGACCAAGAAGCGACGTCCTGACCGTTTGTCCCAGACGTACAAGAGGACCACCATAGTCATTAGCGGCAGCTGGCCCTGGCCCTTACAGGGCGGGCGACAACGGCGGGCTTTTGTGCCCCACCACTGGTGGTAGAAACACCACTGTTCACTGGCCTCCTCACTCCTGCCTCTGTGTTGTGTGTGCCCCCCTGCTGGGCCTGGTCTGGTAATCTGACGGACGGACGCCACGCTCTCCCTCTTGGCTTTCCACAGCACGTCTGCCCGGGCCACCACCTTCCGGGCGTCGCTGAAATCTGCGTCAGCCAGCAGCAGATGTATGTCCTCGGGCAGCTGCTCTAGGAACGGTTGCTCGAACATGAGGCAGGGCTTGTGTCCGTCAGCCAGGGCCAGCATCTCGTTCATCAATGCTGACAGCAGTCTGTCTCCCAAACCGTCCAGGTGAAGCAGGCGGGCACCCCGCTCATGCCGTGAGAGGCCAAAGGTCCCAATGAGCAGCGCTTTGAATGCTTCATATTTGCCTTCTTCCGGGGGCGACTGTTGCCCATCCGCAACCTGGGCGGCTGTCTCCTGGTCAAGGGCGCTCACCACGTGGTAGTAACGCGTGGAATCAGATATCTGCCGAATCTGGAACTAGGCTTCTGCTTGGCTAAACCACACGCGTGGTCGCAGCGTCCAGAAAGTCGGCAGTTTTAGCGAAACTGCGTGAACAGATGAAGAGTCGGGCATCTTTGGCCCAAATCCCGTTTGGACCGTCAGGGTCACCAATGTAGTGATGTGCTACACACAGCGCTGAAATAACGACACGCAGTCGGTAAGTTGTTTCAAGACTAGCTTATTCAAACTTCACGGCGCTGGCATTTAAATCCCTAGCGTCCGCCCTCTCTGGGCGGAAATGACGTCAGAGGTGCATTACCAAAGTCTCCCCCCGCGCACTGGCTATTTGTGAGCCGGTTGGCCTGCGCAGAAACTGGATCGACACAGTATTGCTTTATTTTGCCTGCAAATTCCTGCAAAAAGTAAACTTCACGGTAGTATGTGGTAACATACATGTTCTTTGACAATAAATTTTCTTAAACTTTGAACACTAAGCCTATATTAATCACATTTTTAATTCGCTCCAGATTCCCTTCAACTCCTCCCAAATTCTACAACTTCACCTTCAGTGGCCAAATAACCTCCCGATCCACATGTCTATGGGATACATGAGGAAACTGGAACACCCAAGGGAACCCCATGTGGTCAGATGGGGAGCATGCAGACTCCACACTGACAGCTCCGAAAGTCAGGTCTCTGACGGAGTGAGGCAGTGGCTCCAATAACAGCCCCAAATCCCAGAATCTGATGCCCCGAGTCTCCACAGTCCCCAAGCCTACTGAACTCAACCTTTGCCCCCACTCCACATGCTCTAGTTTACCCCATCCCAAAGGCGTGCATTTTAGCTGGATAATTGGGCTCTTTGAATTGACTAGAGGGTGTGGGTGGGTGGTGGAGTTGGTGGGAGTATGGGGAGAGCAGAGTGGGTTCAGTGTGGATGGGTGCTCGTTGGCATGGACTAAATGGGCTAAGGAGTTTGCTGTCTGCTGTAGGACTCTAACCAATAGACTGCAGCTTCTAAGTGCCATGGCAGGAAGAGATGATCTTGTATCCTTCTGACTACTGCTATGGGGATTACCCTAGGTGGAACAGGTGCCAGATTAGATCTTTTGACCTCTGAAGAATCCTGCATCAGACGGGGTCAAACTGGAAATGCTATAAGGCATCAGAACAACAGAAAAGAAGATACACTGTCGCTGATAGTGACTGTTCTAATTACAAAGTACTGTCGTGATCATCTTAGAACAGAACTTGCATCAGTCAGTGACAATGAGTTCCATCAAACTTTACAGGCTACCACCCACCAAGAAAGGGGCATGAAGGAGGGAGGGAGAGAGAGAGAGCGAGCGAGAGCGAGGGGGGGAGAGAGCGAGGAAACAGCAGAGACATGGCAAGGCCACACTCGGAGTGTGATCTTGCTGTGGTTCTTGTGGCAACATTTTTTGAATGTAGGCAGTGCGTAGACTCCTCCCTTTCTCATGATTATCTGTGAGACAACGTGTCCTAGCCACCTGTTCCGAGGCGTAAGAGCAGATCTACAGAGACCTTTAAATATTTTGCTCAACGGATTCAGAAGCAAAAACACTGTGTGGTTAGCTGGCTTGTTAAGCAGTGAGTGCCAGAAATTGTACTTCACCAACTGAAGGAGAACGTACAGCACAAGGATTAAGCTACAAACTAACCTGTCAGACTCAGGCTCTGCAAGTTTCAAATCCTATAACTACCATCATCCCCTTAAGCATGATTGTGGTAGTTACCTCAACCACTCCTGTGGTAGCAAGTTCCATACTCTCACCACTCTTTGGGTAAAGTGGCTTATCCTTGCGGGACATTCTTATAGTAGCTATCTTATAGTTAGGAATCTCTCTCATGCCCACATGTCACCTGGCTACCCTCATCCCTGACCTTTATCCCCCCCCCCCCCCCCGAATGGAAATAACTCTGGTAAGTATATTTCACTCAGATCCCAAAAACTGCATTTTGAAATGTTTGTACAAACTTGGTGACTTTCTTAAAGTTTTACCTTTGCCCCAATAGCAACAAAGCCTCATTCACTTTCCAGTTTCGAAAAGCATCTTCAATGTTTTAAAAGGACGTCGTCGGACAAAATCTGAGGCAATGGCATTGGGAGAGGGGTTTGAAGGCTTGACCAGCTTGGTGGGACAAAACGTGTCCTATTTTCTTTTCCACATTGGGTGTTTGTCAGTCTTAGTTTATATTTTGAACTGTGATATATGGGGTAAGGCAATTAGAAGAAAACCCAGGAGAAAGCTCTCTACCTGGAGAGTGGTAAACTTACAGACTTCTCTACCACAAAAGGCAGTGGAGACCAAGCCATTAAACATATTGAATGACAAACAAGAGAAAATCTGCAGATGCTGGAAATCCAAGCAACACACAAAGTGCTGGAGGAACTCAGCAGGCCAGGCAGCAACTAAAGAGTAAACAGTCGAGGTTTCAGGCAGAGACCCTTCATCAGGACTTCATCAAATATATCAAATGAGGAGGTTGATGCATTTCTTGATGATAGAGGGATCACAGGACAAGGGAGAAGACATCAAACAGGGAACTGAAGGAGATGATCACTCAAGATCACGTTGAGTAGTGGAGCAATTTATGTACCCTGTGGAGAAGGAAGCAAAATTCCTCCTTAAAGCCCTCCTTTAACAAAGCTTTTGATCCCCTCTCTTCCAATCGCTTCTCCAGCTTTTGTCTGTTTATGGCTCTTTGAAGCCCTGTGAGACATTTTCTCAAATTAAAAAATAAATTCCCAAGCGTTACTGTTGTGAACTATTTTCCTCAAATGGTTTTGCAAAAATTTACTTGCATATTTTCAAATGTCACATCTCCCATAAAGAACCAAAGTAAGGTTGCACTTTAGAATGTGGCATGCTTGTAAAAACTTGTTTTAAAAGTATTTGTCGCTACATTAAAGCTACTAAATTGCTACAGTTCCATCAACAAAACCAAAATCTGTTTATCACAAAAATTAACCAGTGTCAAACCACCAATGACGCACAACTCAATTTTGAATAATTAAATACAAGTTAAAAATAGTTTGATCCTTTCGCTTGCCATGGTCAGTTTATTGATTTAAAAAACATCTATTTTAAAGATGCCTTTTAATGCTATTGTGTTTAAAAAGGTTAATTTTAAGAAACTACAATAATCGTTAGAAGTGCACTTTAGTTATCAAGCACAAAAGAATAAGGCAGATTTCAACATTTTATTTAGTACAAATGCATTTATTGCAATTTTTGCAAAGCCCTAACATTACATTCTTATGAAGTTGGCCATGGTTCCCAAAAAATGGCTGAATATTCAATCTATGCTCAATATGACTTGCACTTGGAATTTCTAAATCTGTTGTTCTCAGTCGATCAATTATAGGAGTGAATGAAAGGCCAGTACTCCAGTAACCTGCAGCCGAGGGCCCTGTATACGACAGAGTGTGGCCGTTGAAGGAATGACACTCCACACTGTCCAATGTTCGCTGAAAGTCTGATGCTTAACCTCCTGCATCAGCAACTGAGGCAAATAGCACTGATACATTTACAGAGAATAAATACATGCAGGAGAAAAGAACAGATGGAGATCCTGGAGGAAGAGATCTCATATGCTAGGTGACTGACCTGTTAAATCAACTAACCTATTTCTATGATTATGATTTCAATGTTGTGAGATGAGTTATTAGTATGCAACAATATTTGTCATCTAATGATGTGCATTAATTCAACAGCTGTAACATTGGCCTGACAGCCCCAACTATGTATAGTCAAAGGGTCTCAGCCCAAAACATCGACTACTTTTTTCTGTAGATGCTGCCTGGCCTGCTGAGTTCCTCCAGCATTTTGTGTGCATTACCAACTATGAATATCAATCTTAGCCTAAAATAAGAGGAGCTACGAGCTGACAATATATAAGTCATGATTAATTGCTTGGCCAGTTGGTAGGTTTATTGGTCATTGTAAATTGTCCCGTGATTAGGCTAGGATTAAAATCGGAGGATTGCTGGGTGCAGCAGCTCGAAGGGCCGGGAGGACCTATTCCACGCTGTATCTCCATGGTAAATAAATCAATCTGAAATGTCAGATCTGTAGTGTATACAACTCAAGTATAGCTCCTCCTGAAGTAAAGTTCTGGATGGATCTTGTCTGACTTTGCAGCAGAATTCCTATAAAATTTCACGTTGCCACGTCATTTGAAGCATGCCTTCCTTTTCCAATACCACACGTACTATAGGATGGTGCGGGTAATGGTGAAACTGTGCTGGCTGGCTGAGGGGAAACATGTCACTAATGATTCTCGCTGCCTGTTGAGCAGGTAGCGGGATAGTGAGAGAAAACAAAAGCAAAGAACTTGCACATCTAAACATTTTCTTGTGACCTCAGATTATTTTACATTCACCAGGGTGCAATCAAATTTTCTGACTTGCGTGAAGCTCAGTGTCGACAGTGAATATGACAGCGACAGGGGCAGAAATAACAGAATGGTGCACAGTGTAGTAGAACACACTGAAGAAACTCTAACTATTCCACTTCAATAATACAGCCACTGCACTTTTGGAGACAAAGTCCTATCTTTCTACCCAGCACATGTCATATGACACGACGTTCATGTTGTACGGGGTAATCACAGTTCTGGAAGCTGTGAACTATCAGCAGTGACAGCAGAAATGTACACCACCACAATCTGTGACCTCTTGCCTGACACATCCCTCACTTTACCATCACGGTCAAACCAGGAGAATCAAAGGGTGAGCAGGGAGTAGCAGCCAGCCAACAGTAAAATGATGAGGTACCAAGATGGTCAAGAAAAAAGCAAAGATAACGCACACTGTAAATTACAAAAGCTGTATGCGACAGACAAAGCTGAGAGGTTTCGCAACCAGTGAATCAGGCTGAAGCTCCATGGTCTGACAATATCTAACTGGGACTGGGGGTGTATAATTAAGTGGCTAAGAGGAAGTGGAAGCTTCAAGGACATCTTCATCCTCGGCGATGGTGGGACCAGCATGTGAGTGCTACAGGCAAAGCTGAGGTATTTACAACCTTGTGTGCAGAAGTCTTTAAGAAATGGTATCCATCTCACCTTCACACAGGCCAATTTTCAGCCATTTCATTCACTTTATATGGTATCAAGAAATGGATGAGAGAACTAGATAAAGCAAAGGCAACATCCGACCTGCGTTAGAGTCTTACTCTCTGGAACTAGGCCACATCTCCAGTTTCAATGCATTTATATCACCAAGACTGCCAGACGATATGGAAGACTACAAATTTATATTCTATTCACAAAGATCCTTTCTGCCTAATTCCCATCCAATCAGTGTACAGTCCATCACCAGCAAAGTGATGAAAGCTTCTTTAACAATGCTATCAAGCAGCACTTATTCACCCAACGCCCTGCTCAGTGATGCCTCTTGTGGTTTTGCTAAGACCACTTAGCTCCAGACATTCAGAGAGTGATGAATCTGTGGAATTCGTTGCCGTAGGTGGCTGTGGAGTCAAGTCACTGGGTATATTTCAGGCAGAGGTTGATAGATTCTTGATTAGTTGGGGCATGAAGGGATACGGGGAGAAGGCAGGAGATTGGGACAGACAGGGAACATGGATCAGCCATGATGAAATGGCGGAGCAGACCCAATGAGCCAAATTCTGCTCCTATATCTCAATGTCTTATCATCACCAAGAACTGAGTTCCAGATGAGAGGTGAGTAAAGGTGTGCTGCATATCAGTTTGACAGAGGATGATATGAAGGTACCACCTGGTAAATCAACGGTCAAAGGGAAAACACTCCAGAGCTCATGATTATCAGAGAATACACATCCAAACCTTACAACGTCATTGTTGATGGTCCTAGACCCAACTATATTCAACTGCTTCATCAATAACCTCCTTTCATCAAAGGTTAGAAGTAGGGACACTTGCTAATTTCCCTTGGGATCAATAAAGTATGTCTGTCTGTCTGTCTAATAAATACACAATACTCTATTCTATTTATAACTCCTCAGCCAATGAAGCAGCCCTTGCCCGCATGCAGCAAGTCCTTGATAGGTAGCTAATGACATTTTGCTATGAAAGTATTGGGCAACGACACCAACCACAGGGTCTCCACCCACCCTTTACATTCAATGGCATTAACACCACTGAGTTTCTTGAGTTCAGCATTGACCAGAAACTCAACCAGACCGGCCACATAATTACTATGGATGCAAGAACAGGTCACAGTCAGAGTACCTTGCAGCACGTGTATCGCTTCTTGACGCCCTAGGCCTTTCCAAATTCTACAAGCCAACGAATCAAAATGGGATGAGTTGAACTCCAATACCCCTCAGCAACATCCACTTCAAAGCAGCCTCTTCGCCTGGTACTCCGACCACCACCAGCTTAAACGTGCACACTCTCCACCACCATTACACAGGAGCTGCTGTGTGTATAGGCTACGAATGCACTGCAGCTACTTCTGTAGTTTGCCCTTCATTCCGACCTAAGCCACAAAGTAGGACAACTCAGTAGATGAATGGAGTCAGCAGCTCCCTTCTGTCCATGTCACATGCAATCCTGATTTAGCACAGTTCCTTCATTACTGAGCCTGAATCTTGCAACTCCCTCCCTAAGAGTGCCACAGAGTACCTTCACCCAAAGGACTGCAGTAGTTCAAGAAATGGCTCACCACCACATCCCAAAGGTGGTTGAGGATGGGTAACAAATAGCTGTAAAGCCTGGCTACCAAAGAATGAACAAATTTTAAAATCCTGCAAAGCGACTAGAATGGACAAACAAGAGAAAATCTGCAGAAGCTGGAAATCCGAGCAACACACACAAAATGCTGGGGGAGCTCAGCAGGGCTAGGCAGCAGTCGTGGAAAAGAGTAAGCAGTCGGCATTTGGGGCCGAGACCCTTCAGCGGGTAGAATGGACAAGCTTTCTCGATTTAATTTGGAAGGGTTATAAAAGGTAAATGGGCACTTGTACTGTGCATGACAAGACGCGAAAGCACTTTGAGCCCAAGAACTCCATTCTCGTTATTTGTAAATATGCATATACGTTGTAATTTTGGAAACATGACACTCATTATACAAAGCTGAATCCTAAAACGATACAGGAGACTCGGCATTACAGCCATTTGGGTAGTAACCCAGACAGAATTCATGAATCGCTACACAATAATTTTAAAGTATGAAATAAAACTTTTTCCAGCAAAACTTATGTGAACAAATAAAGAAATAAACAACTGGCATTTCTTGACACATGCACAAATGATGCAGTTCTACATTATGGAAAGTCATGACCCAGACCATTTACTGGGAACACAGAGCTCACACTTGATGTCAGAAAACCTATAAAATCTTCTTTCAGCAATATTGTCAGGCTTAGTCACTGGGGAGGACCCTCCTTGTAACACTAGCTTTGCATCTTTCACTTCCATCTAAGTCTACGTAAGGTCTAGGTTTTTGCTGTCCTTTCCAACAGACAGCACTTCTGATTGTGAAACCACCTCCAATATCGCACAGGAGTAAAGGATAAGACCCGAGATTGAGCCTTCTGACTCAAGTATACTACACAGAGGCAGCAGAGCCAAAGGAGGTTAGGAAATAGCAAATAAAAGTGCAACGAAACAGACTGAAAATAAAGGCTTTCTCTGCCCGAGTCAAGTTTTCATATAGTTCTTATTGGGATACAGCACAAAATCATTCCTTCAAACCACACTGTCCAGCAATCCCCTGATTTAGCCCTAGCCTAATCGTTGGGGCAATTTACAATGACTAATTAACCCACAAACTCGTTTGTCTTTTTTTTTTGGAGCTGTACAGTGCAATAGATAAAATTACGACAGTATTGTGCAAAAGTCTCAGGCACCCTAGCTATATATATCTGTGCCGAAGACTTCTACACAGCACAGTATATGCATCCCTATGATTCTCTCCTACCATATGTGCATGCAGTAGTAAGAACTACGAGTTTTGCCCCGTTTTCCTGAAGTAATTTACTTCAAGGACCTGTTGGATTTACAGTTTATGCTTATGATCTCTTGTTGGAGTGGCTCATGCGGTGACAGGAAGAACATTCAAACTCCACACAGAATGCACCCTAGCTCAGCATTAAATACAGGCGACTGAAGTGAGAGAGAGTGCGTGGAATGAGCTGCCAGCAACGGTGGTGGAGGCAGATACGATAGGGCTTTTGGACAGGTACATGGAGCTTAGGTAAGCCTAGTAATTTCTCAGGTAGGGACATGTTCAGCACAGCTTTGTGGGCTGAAGGGCCTGTATTGTGCTGTAGGTTTTCTATGTTTCTAAGAGAGTTAATATTTCATGTTGATGGCCTTTTATCAGAACAGGGAGAAAAAGAAAACAAGAAGTGTTTTAAATTGCAGAGGTGCAGAGGACGAAGGTTATAACCATCATGGTGGAGACCATGAGAATGCAGCTGGTGTCGTCTAACAGAGAGCAGTCAATGCGTATCAAAGGCAGATGATTGGTCTGCTGGACGTGTAATAATAGGAATTGAATTATTAAACGTTAACTCTGTTTCTCTCTTCACAAATGTTGCCATCTACTGATATCTCTAACACCTATAGTTTTTTCCAAAATACAATATCACCCAAATATTAGCACACTGTTTGTGGGAGCTTTCTGTTTACAAATCTGCCATATTTTGCTCCTTAATGGCACTTTGAAAATATCTTAAGTCTAAAATCTCTTGGCTGTCCTAATGTTTGAGGGAAAAAAGATGTAATGGTGTATTTCACTTCAATAATACAGAACAGAAATAAATAACCTGGAGGAATGACTCCTTCTGCTTTTCATTATTGAGTTACGTCATGTTCTGTCTCAGTGCCAGCTCAAGTTAATTTTCCACACCTGGAGTTTTAAATTGTGAATGCCAAATAGTGGAAAGTTGTGAAAGCTATTGGAAGTTTGGACAGCACCCATCACTAATGTCAAAAGAGCATGAAAGGGTAAAAATCATGTCTCAGTTAAACTGTTGCAATAGCCTCAAGGTGCTCTCAGAGAGAGTCAGCTCACCTGTATCAGAGAGAGAGAATGATATCAGCACCCAACGCACAGGAAAAACAGGTTGGGCAGCATTACTGCTGCCGAAAATTATAAACTCAGTCAGCTCTATCACGGGCACCATGCAAGACATCTTCCAGAGGTGATGCCTCAGAAAGGCTGCATTCATCATAAAGGACCCCCATCAGCCAGGACAACCCCTCTTCTCATTGCTACCATCAGGGAGGAGGTACAGGAGCCTAAAGGCACTCACTCAATCAGATTTCTGATGGACAATGAGCCCATGAACACTACCTCACTATTTTTTCTCTCTCTTTTTGCACTACTTGTTTAACTTTTAAATACAGATTTTTTATATATTATATACATACACACACACACTTCTTACTGTAATTTAGTTTTTATTATGTAAGCAATGCACTGCCATTGCGTAACAACTTTCACAATATATGCCTAGGATATTAAATACGATTCCAATCTACATAGGGAAAGGGAGTGTCGATGCTTCGGGTCAAGACCTTTCATCTGAACTAGAAAGAAAGAGGGAAGAGGCCAATATAAAAAGCAGGAGGGAGGGTCTGGGCAGGAGCTGGCAACTGATAGGTGGATCCAGGTGACAGGGCTGACAGGCAGATGAGGGATGACAGAGTGGAAATTATGTTAAAAGCTGGGAGGTGACGGGTGAAAATGACAAAGGGTTATTGGAATCTGATAGGAAAGGATCATGGAATAAAGTGAGGGAGTTGTGGAGGAGTACGGGGGAGGTATGTGTGGGTGATAGGCAGATAGCGAGGATGGGGAAGTGGAAAGAAATTGGGTGATGGGGGGCAGTTGGATCAAAAGGAGAGAAAAAAATAGGGAAAAGGGACAGAGGGGAGCGGTTACCAGAGGTTAGAGAACTCGACGTTTGTGCGTCAGGTTGGAGACCACCAAGGCAGAATATAAGGTACTGCTCCCCTAATCTGCATCTACCCTTGACCTGGCAGTGGAGGAAACCCCGTGGGCAGAATGTTGGTTCCAGAATATGAAGTGGAAATAAAACAGGGAGATGGCAGCAGACATGATGGGCCCAGAGATGCTTGGTGAAGCAGTCCCCAACCTGTCTCCAGTCTCACCAATGTGGAGGAGGCCACACCAGGGGTACACAATCCTGTGGAAGTCACATGTGACAGACTACCTCAGGTGGAAGGGGTGATCAGGGCCCCGGATGCCGGTGCTGCCCGGGCCGGTGTAACACTTTGCTGTGCAGGGACACATGCTTCTTTACGGCACCTCTCCTCACCTCAGTGCTCAATGATTAATTAAGTACTTTGAAATGTCCTCACAGTGGTAATGTAGGCATTACCATAAATAGCTGCATCGTTTTATTTCCTTCTGGTCTTTTTCCGTTCTCGTCAATCTCCTCTGGTTATCAACCAGAAATTGTTTTGTTTATTCACTCTCATTAAACCTTCATGATTCTGTTTGCCAACGAACTGATAAAGAGTGGAAACATTTTCCCAATGAGTCACTGTTAATTATTATACTGACAGAACATAGTACAGTACAGGAACAGAACCTTTGGCTAAAAATGCTGTCCCGAGCCAATTAAATTAGTATCAAATGCCCAACTGAACTAATCGCTTCTGCCTACACTATACATATCTATACCTTCCATCTCCTGCACATTCGCTTGCCGATCTAAAAGCCTCTTGAAAGCTTCTATCATATTTGTCTCCACAACATCACAGGCAGTACATTCCAGGCATCCTCCATTCGCTGTATAAAAACTTTGCCAGTACATCTCTATTGAACTTATCCCCTCTCACCTTAAATGTAAACCCTCTGGTATTAGACATTTCAACCTTGGGGGAAAAAGATACTAGCTGCGTGCTCTTTCTATGCCTCTCATAATCCTCTGTCATTTCTCCCCTCAGCCTCAGAGAAAAAACCCAGGTTTGTTCAACCTCTCCTGTCAGCGATGCCTTCTAATCCAGACAGCGTCCCAGTAAGCCTTTTCTGCAGCCTCTCCAGCGTTCCTATGTTGAGGAAACAAGAATTAAAATGCAATACTCCAGATCTGGCCTAGCCATGGTTTTATAAAGCTGCCACATAACTTCCTGACTCTTGACTAATATAAATAAGCATGCTACATGCCTTCTTATCACCCTCTGTAGCCACTATCTGGGAACTATGGACTTGGACCCCAAGATCCCTCTGCACATCCATCAACGATCTTAAGGGTCTTGCCATTAACAGTGTACTGTCCCTTTATATTTCATCTCCCAAAATGCCACACTTTGCACTTAGCCAGTTTAAACTCCATCTGCTACTTATCTACCCATACCTGCAACTGATCTATATCCCACTGAATCATTTGACAGTCTTCTACACTATCCACAACAACCCCAATCTTCAGATCATCTGCAAACTTCCTAACTACCCATCTACATTTTCATCCAAGTCATCACAATCACCAGGGGTCCAGTGAAGATCTATGCAGAACACCACTAGGTACAGACATGCAGCCAAAAGTCCCATCAACTGCTACCTTCACGAATATATCTTCAGTTTTCCATGGACAAGCCAAATCTGAATCAAAACAGTCAATTTACTGTGAATTCCATCCATCCTGATTTTCATGAGGGACCCTTTCAAATGCCTTTTTAACATCCATAGTTCCTAGAAAAAACTCACAGGTTAGCAAAACATGACTTGCCCTACACAAAGCTATGCTGACAGTTCTTATTAAGGTACAGTTTTCCAAGTGCTCATAAAGTGCCCTAAGAATCCTCTCCAACAATTTCCCTACCACTGGCACAAGACTCATTGGTCTATCATTTCCAAGATTATTCGTATTTCACTTCTTGAATAATGGAATAACATCATTCTTGCATTTAACCTACATTCTCATCATCTTCCCCCTCGATCTACCACCTCGCCTACACCAGGGGCAACTTACAGTGGCTACTTACCCCACCAGTATCATGTTTTTGGGATGTGGTACAAAATCAGAGAATCTGGAGAAAACCCACACAGCTACGGGAAGATCTCTACACAGACAACACTACTGCACACAAGTTCCTTATGTGCAAAACTCCAGCAAGCTATGTCCTCTAGAGAGTTCTTTGGGAACTTTATCAAACATAGAAGTACTTCATCAGTTGTAAAGTGTCACTAGTACCCTTAGGACAAAAAAAAGTGCATTTCTATACTGAAGATTTCCACTGGAACATTATTCTATAGGATTTGGACTCTCACAGTGCAAGCACTTGTACTGAGTCTAGCTAAGAAACCAGTGATAGTACACATCCGATACCCAGCACCTTTTCCTGAATACTCAACAGTTTATTCCTCCCTCTCCTTTAGAAGAAAACATGAAGATGTTAGTAAAATGCAGCTCACATGTGCAAGCTCTGACACAAGGAGTAATTGAGATGAAAAACATAGATGGATTTAAAGGTCAGCTAAACGTGAAGAAGAAAATAACAGAGGTTATGTTGACACGATGAGATAGACTAGAGGAACGTAAACATCATCCTGAACCATAGGTCTGAGAGATCTCTATGATTTGATGTCCTCATGGAGAAATGGCTTTGAAAGTCTGTACGAGAAGCTCTACATCACCAGCTGTAAGGCAAGCGGAAGGGTGCAATGTAACACGTCACTTCATCACTTGAGTAAAACAGCATTAGCAGCTGTCAAGGAGGCGCCATCTGAATGCATTAACACCAGCTGCTATGTGCAGTAGCATTTCCCAAGGACATATGCCGGAAATGGGAAATCCGGAGCCTTGTACCGTAATGTTCAAAGAGACTGTATAGTAATTATGACAATAACATTGCTGAATTAACTAATCTATGTACTGTTAATCTAAAATGCCAGCAGCAGATAGAACTTCTGGTATTTGTGATTAACTTAATTGCACTCAAGATTGCTTTGGCCGGACTTTATCTGATTCATACACCCTGCACTGACTCAATCATTGCAAAGAGAACATCCATTCTCAGAGTTGCTTATTAACAGCTTGTTGAATGTGGAAACCCAAATCGTCATTGCTAGTTATTCAGTAACAAGCAAGAATGCAACTCACCAAGAAAATGCTCAAACTATGTTGAAGCTCTGATGCATAGGAGCATAAGAGGCTACAAAGAGCGGTGGATTCAGCTAGTTCCACCACAGGTTCTCCCCACCATCGATGACACCTGTAAGAGGCAATGTCTCGGAAAGGTGATACCTATCATTAAGGGCCCCCACCACCTGAGCCATGCCCTCTTCTCGATGCTGCCACCAGGCAAGAGGTTCAGGAGCCTGACAATCCACACTTCAAAGATCAACAACAGCTTCTTCCCCACTATAGGTTCTTGAATTGACCTTAAAACCCCTAAAACTACCTCAGAACCAAATCTATTTTTCCTCTCTCTCGACTTGGATTAATACATAATGTTTCTTTTAGTTTGTTTTGCTTGGTAGGTTAAGTACAACTTACATTAATTTAAGTCTATGTTAACTTATGTTTGTAATGTACTGCGCAGCTGCTGAATTTACACCCTGGGCATGTGTGCCCACAACAATTAATTCAAACCTCACTTGAGGTCACTTGGTCTGCAAGAAGCTGACTTTCATGGCATTGATATCCGGACTACATATGCCTGTGACAATAAACGAATGTGAAAGTGCATATGCGTTATTGTTCTAGTTGCAGGTGCTGCAGGAGTTGGCAGAATTATCCTCTTTGCTTTGTGCAATGATATGGTGAGGTGGATGGAGCACAGATGGTGACTGATGAAAGGTGGTCCTATTCCAATACCAATCTTCCATTGCCCACGACAAAAACAAACAAGAGCGCTCTCTCTGCACCCCTTCACCCACTGCTAACCTCTCCCCAACATTTGACTCACTATTTTAGTAATTTGGTATAATTATTTAGATATTGTTGCCTTTGTTTAGAAGGTTCTATGTTTAAGAACTGCACCAGAGAACTGAGCATGTAATCAAAGCAAAGGCCATACAGAGCAAGCTGCATTGTCAGAAGGGGCAACTTGCAAATAAGACTTCAGGTAACTTCTGAGTTTAATGAGAAAGACCCAGTGGTGCTGTGCAAAATAGGTCAGATTGTTAGTCACAGAACTATACAGCAATGAAAACAGGCCATTTGGCCCAACATTTCCATGCTAGCCAAGTGGCCTAACAGTTTCCTGCCGTTCTCATCAATATCTATCAATCAACATCACTAACCCAGATATCCAGGTCATTATCACATTGCTGATTATCATGCAACTAAATTGGCTACCCTTTTTTAAATGGTGAGCACACTTAATTTCTACCTAACAATGGTAAATACACTTGAGGTCCACACAGATGCTATATTAATGCAATTTATTTATTTCCACACATAGACATGATTTCTATTGAAGTAGATTTGATGTGTGTTCCTTTTGAATTAGTTTTTCAACTGACAGCTAGCAAATTTACCCCCAGGTATGGAAACAACACAGAGACTTTAATCTTGCACAATGTGTTCCTTTAGGCTGATCTACTTTAAAAAGTTCACAGGGTGCGTTTGGAGTCACCAAAACAGATTATGGTAGATCTTTTTAAGTGGCAGCTGCATGATACTGTACAATGACATGTCATGAGAGAATTGACTGAATGTTTTGCTAAGGCAACTGCGTGGGGCATCTTGCAATCATTAACTTGGGTTTGACTTGTGTCATATTCCAAGACTGGATGATAATGTGGTTAACTGGATCAGCAAGTTTGCAGATGACACCAAGATTGGGGGTGTAGTGGACAGTGAGGAAGATTACCAGAGCTTGCAGCGGGATCTAGACCAGCTAGAAAAATGGCAGATGGAATTTAATGCAGGCAGTGTGAGGTGTTGCACTTTGGGATGACTAATCAGGGTAGCCTTACACGGTGAGTGGTAGGGCACAGAGGAGTGTGGTAGAGCAGAAGGATGTGGCAATACGGATCCATAATTCATTGAAAGTGACAGCACAAGCCTCTGGCTTGTAAAGAAAATGTCTGCAACTTTGGCCTTCATGATTCAAAGTATTCAGTTCAAGAGATGGGATGTTACAGTGAACTTCTATAAGACGTCAGTGAGACCTAATTTGTTGTATTGTGTGCAGTTTTGATCATTTACCTACAGGGAAGATATAAATAAGGTTGAAAGAGTACAGAGAAAATTTAAAAGGATGTTGCCAGGACTGGAGGAGCTGAGATATAAGGAAAGGTTGAATAGGTTAAGCTGTTATTCTTTGGAATGTAAAAGATTGAGGGGACTTTTGATAGGGATATACAAAATTAAGAGGGGTATAGATAGGGTAAATACAAGCAGACTTTTTCTACTGAGGTTGGGTGGGACTACAACTAGAGGTCATGGGTTAAGGTGGAAAGTTTAAGGGGAACATGAGGGGAATCTTCTTCACTCGGAGGGCTGTGAGAGTGAGGAATAAGCTGACAGTGCATGCAAGCTTGATTCAACGTTTAAGAGCAGTTTGGATAGGTACATGGATGGTAGGTGTATAGAGGGCTATGGTCCTGGTGCAGGTCGATGGGAGTAGGCAGTTTAAATGGTTCAGCGTGGACTAGATGGGCTGAAGGGCCTATTTCTGTGCCGTATTTTACCATGACTATGAATGTTGCTTAGCTGAGGTTGCAAACAGTCCTTTACTAAATGGAACTTCTTTGTTGAAAAGGAAACTTGCCTGTTTCATATAACATTAATAAAAGAAACCAATTTTCCTGTAAAAACCAACAATAAAGCCCAGAATAGATATAACTCCTTAAAAGGGGAACCACTGATGTTATCATTCTGTTTACTCTGAGAAGCAGGTAAGGAACCTTGTGGAGGTTACAATTGAACCTTGTGGGATCCTTGGTGTCTAGACCCATGAAAAGTCCAAGCTCAGTTTCAACCCCAGGCTCGGTCTGCCTCCCATCTAATGTTGTCCTGGGCTACCAGGAAACAGCCTGTACACGAGCAAAAGGGACCTCCCTCAACCCTTGCTCCTGGACACCACTAGGCATCAAGAGCTTGGATGGATCTCCACACCCCAATTTATTACAGGGAGGGTAAGCTATAATAATCAAACCTATCCCAATAAGCCTCACCCACAACAAAACACACAACTAGCCACTCCCCATGGCTCCAACAAGCATCGACCACAATGAAACCCACCCAGAATAAGCACCTTCCACAACAAGCCCCTGCCCAAAGTAAAAGCTGTCTCAATGGTCCTCACCCGCTAGACCCACTCACAACCCACAGCTTGCCACTGCCCATGGCTCTAAGGAGCCCCACCCATAATAAGCCCCATCCCCATCAAGTCCCACCCAGAAAGCTTACCCACAAGCCACATATATCACAAGCCCCACCCTTAAGTCTCACACACAAGCCCCTTTCACACCACGTTCCACCCACAACAAGCTCCACCCACAACAAGTTCCACCCACAACAAGTTCCAACCACAACCTCTCCCTTACATAGAGTTACAAGGCTAAGAACACTACATCACGCTGGTCCCAGACTTGAGGCATCGATCAGACAAACTGCAATGGAATGTATTAAGTGGCTTCTGTAGTTGTGATTTAATAACTTCACAGTTAACACTGCCTCAGTGGATTGGTGTGAGAATGTCTAGCCTGAAGGAATTTTCCCAGTCTGATCCCTAGTCGGTTGTCATCCCTACCAGGAAGGGAATGTAAGGATCAGCCTTGAAAGAACTAAAATCAGGAAGAGAGCAGTCACATTGTCTTCCCTTAGAGTTCCTATCACCCCAAGCTTCCGCATCCAGCAAATCATCTTCCACAACCTCAGCCATTTTCAGTGGGATCCTACCACCGTATGGGAGCCTGTGTTGGGGTCAACCATGCACGCTGCCGCCCAGCTGTCTACATGATATGCAAACCAGTGCGCAAGTACGCAAGCCTGGGCAGTACAATATGATGACCCGTGCAGCAGGCTCCCCCTCTCAACGCAGCTCAGGAATCCAAAGGAATGGCAAAGACCGACCCAGTTTGACACCAGCGGCATCGCAGAGCTGTCAGTCAGCGTTGAACTCAATGTAGGACTTTCTTTGGGACCCCAGAACTGCAACTTCCCTCAGGGTTTACTCCCAAAGACTTCTCCATGAGTGGGTACAGCCGCAAAACAAAGGAGGTTTAAGGTCAGAGTTTTCCTTCTTCTAGATGAGTTTCCAACCACAGCCGATGAGATCCATCTGCTCGAAGTGACTGGTTTTAAGGTGCCAGTAACCTTTGCCCCTTCTCCTGTCAGTAGAAACGGTTCTGCCAGGCTTAGAAGCCAAGCCACACATGAAGGCCAGGAGCTGGACTCAGTTGGCAGAGGCTATTTGAGACGCACGCCATTGGGAGCATTTAACAGGTAGAGGGAGCTTATCCCCACTACCACCCCCAGCTATAACAATGATAAGGAAACTATCGTACCGCCAAACACATTTTTAACGCCCCCCCCAACTCTCTGCTTTCCATATGGATCATCCTTACTGTGATTCCCTTGTCCATTTGTCCCTCCCCACTATTCCCCTCCTGGCACTTATCCCTGTAAGTGTAAGAAGCACTACACATGCCCATTCACCTCCTCCCTCACCTCGATTCAGGGCCCCAAATAGTCCTTCCAGATGAGGCAACACTTCAGCTGTAAATCTGTTAGGGTTGTCTACTGTGTCTGGTGCTCCCGATGCAGCCTCCTTCACATTGGTGCCAGCCGTCGTGGATTAGGGGACCGCTTTGTCGAGCACCTTTGCTCCGTCCACAAAAACCGGGATTTCCCGTTGGCCAGCCATTTTAATTCCAATCCCCACTCCTATTCCAACAGGTCATCGTGGTCTCCTCTCCAGCGACAACCCATATATCGTCCAGGTAGACTCCAACCTGAAGGCATGGACATTGATTTCTCTCACTTTCCCTTCCTTCTTGCATTCCCACTCTGGCTCCCCTCTTATCTCTTCACTTCTCCTTTCCTGCCTATCACCTCCCCGAGGCTTGTCAATCAATTAATAAGCTTCAAGACTTGGCCTCAATACCTCCTTGTGCAATTGGATACTCGATTTCCTCACTTGCAGACCCCACACAGTGGGACTGGCAGCAACATGTCCTCCACAATCACCACTAGCACATATTCACCAGGAGGCTGTGTGCTTAGTCCCCTGATCTGCTTGCTTTACACTTATGACTGTGTGGCTAAGCACAGCTCTAAAGCTATAGTTAAGTTTGCTGATGACACCACTGTCATAGGTTGAATCAAAGGTGGTGACGAATCAGCACACTGGCGGGAGATTGGAAATCTGGTTGAATGGTGCCACAACAATAACCTTTTACTTAATGTCAGCAAGAACAAGGAGCTGATTATTGACTTCAGGAGGAGGAGACTGGAGCCAGTCCTCATCAGGGGATCACAGGACCTCCCCTGGGTACAACATGTAGGTGCAATTATGAAGAAAGCATGGCAGCACCTCCACTTCCTTAGGAGTTAGTGAAGACTCAGCATGATGTCTGTAACTTTGACTAACTTCTATGGATGTGTCGTGAAGAATATATTGACCGGCTGCATCACAATCACTAATATACTTGAATAGAAAATGCTACAAAAAGTACTGGATACAGCCCAGTCCGCCACAGGTAAAGCCCTCCCCACCACTGACCACATCTACATGGAATGTTGTTGCAGGAAAGCAGCATCCATCATCATGGCCATGCTCTCTGCTCACTGCTGCCATCAGGAAGAAGGTACAGGAGCCTCAGGACTCACACCATCAGGTTCAGGAACAGTTACTATCAGGCTCTTGAACCAGAGAGGACAACTTCACTTGCCCCATCACTTAATAGTTCCCACAGTCTATGGATGAAATTTCAGGGACTGCTCTTGTGTTCTCATTATTTATTATTATTGATTATTTGTATTTGCACAGGTTTTTTGCCTTTTGCATATTGGTTTTCCACCCTGTTAGCGTGATCTTTCATTGATTCTATTATGGTTATTGTATTTATTGAGTATGCCTGCAAGGCTTTGAACGTTTCTCCCACAGTCCATACTCTTCTCCTCTCAGATTTCTTCTTCTTCAGCCCTTTACCTTTTCCAGCTTCTCATTTCAAACCCCCTCCTCCACCCAGCTGGCTTCACCTTTCACCTCCTCCCCCTCCGCCACTTTCTTATTCTAGCTTCTTCCTCCTTCCTTTCCAATCCTGATTAAAGGTCTTGGCCCGAAATTTCCACTGTTTATTCCTTTCCACAGATGCTGCTTGGCCTGCTGAGTCCCTCCAGCATTTTGTGAGTGTTACTCAGAGTTTCCAGCATCTGCAGAATCTCTTTAGTCCTCCCGCTGCTTTTTGTACTGAGGAAATCAAAACCAATCCCACACTGTGCCTGTTGATAGATGAGGCTGGAATGACAGAGACATTAAGGCAGTCTTTTGTCCCTCACCCTGTAAACAAACACAATCAGACCAGACATCTGACACAAAGGAAGTTAAAAACAAGCCTCTTTACTCACTCCTCTCATCAAAGAGATGGTGACTAATAATGTGTACTCTAAATCCACCCAAACAAAAATGCTGGAGGAACTCAGCAGGCCAGGCAGTATCTATGGAAAAAAAAGCACAGTCCATCTTTCAGGCTGACAGCCTTCAGCTGGACTGGAGGTTAAAAAAGATGAAGAGTAGATTTAAAAGGTGGGGGGAGAGGAGAGAGAAACACAAGGTGATGGGTGAAACTGGGAGGGGAAGGAATGAAGTAAAGAGCTGGGAGGTTGATTGGTGAAAGAGATACAGGGCTGGAGAAGGGGAGTCTGATAGGAAAGGACAGAAGGCCATGGAAGAACGAAAAGGGGGGAGGAGCATTAGAGGGAGGTGATGGGCAGGCAAGGAGATAAGGTAAGAGTTGGAAAAGGGGATGGGGAATGATGAAGGTGGGGTGGCATTACCAGAAATAAATCACTTATTATTGCTACTTTGGGTATTTAGTGAGAGACTTGTGACTGATGCAAATGAGCAGGTGTTTGAATATCTGGTTGAAACTTGGTTAAAGATAATCGAAGATCTCCTCTTTTCACAACGACAAGACAGTTATGAACTTTTGATAATAGGTGAAGAGCTAAAACCACATTCAACTAGATAAGTGGTGGGAAATCTAATTAGGAACAACTTTGCTTTCTTCCAGATCTGTGGAAACTTATTTTGATTATCACTAGTTATCTAGAAAGTTTGTTTGCTGCATTTGAATTTTGCTGAGCTGTTGTATCACTCTGCAGCTCAATAAGACATTCTTGCAATGTGGCGTCAACATCATTCACGTTCACCCCAAACGGATCCACCACCCAAACTGGAATATGCATCTCCAGCAGCTCTCTGAACAGAAATTCCTTATCAGTTGTTTCAAATGATCAGGATATACAATCAGATCATCATCTTGCAATTCTATTTGAGAGTGGCCAGTGAAGGAAATTACATCATCTCATGATGTCCAATATTGCTGCTGAAAAGTTTGATCTTTCCAAGGGAAGTGGTAATAGCCTCTTTGCATGATATGAGATTAAATGACATCAACTATGTCAAACTCAGTAGCGACAATAACTTTAAAATGCTACATTACTATCCCAAAGTGCAACAAAGCAACAAATACAATTCCCTTTTGATACGCTTCAGACCTCTGTATGCAATAATAGCTATTCAAAATCTTCTATGTTTTCCGCACCAAGGTGTCAAAACACTTGATCTTGAAGTGCATTTGATTTGATGAAGTTGACAGCCTTTATTATGGATGTCACACAATCAAATGCTGACATGTATGTGTTATGGTCCGGTCTGGAGCCCGCATTCTGGGTCTTGATCCGGTCCGCGGACTCCGGACTCCAGGTCTTGTAGCCGTCCCTCCTTTCGCCCTTGAGCCCAATTTGTCACACCTGTGGATCATTGTGGCTTGTTGGGGCTCAAGGAGGTGCATCTGATGCCCATCGGCTGGCGATGCCCATTGGGGCTCTGGGACTGAGTTGAGTTGGGGGGCTGTCTTGCTTATCCTGTTCCTCTGGTTGCTCTGGCTTGGAGTTCCCCTCTTTAAAGATGAGTTCTTCGAGTAAGTCTGGCAGTCATCCTGGACCTAGTTCCCTTCCTATCCCTTGCCTTCGTCGGGCAAGCCTAGCTGGACTGCTGTTGCCCAGCGGGGGACTCTGCCCCTTTCCATCCCTTGCTGCTGATTGGTTGTGCCCTGCAACCTACCCAGGTGCCCTGTGACCTGCTCAGGCCCTGTGTTCCTGCCTGGGAGGTCCGGGCCCTGCCGAGGAGTTATGTGGCCTGCCCAGAGGTCTCTGCCCCTACCTATCTCTTGTTGTTGACGGGTTGTGCCCTGCTACCTAGGTGTCCTGCGACCTGCTCAGGCCCCCATGTTCCTGCCTGGGAGGTCTGGGCCTTGCCTAGGAGTTATGTGGCCCGCCCAGAGGTCTCTGCCCCTACCTATCTCTCGTTGTTGACGGGTTGTGCCCTGCTACCTACCCAGGTGTCCTGTGACCTGCCCAGGCCCCTATGTTCCTGCCTGGGAGGCCCAGGAGTTATGCGGCCCGCCCAGTGAACTCCTAGACCCTGCATGAACTCCGGGATCCCGCCTTGCCTGAATTCTGGATTCCCACCTTGTCTAAACTCTAAGACTCTCCCGGAACCCCAGAATCAACTTGAACATCATGTCCCTCACGCACACCACAGTCACCACATTTTGTCTATTGTTTAGTTGTTCCTGTCCTGCCCCTAGTGCTTCAGTGCCTGTGTCCTGCAATTGGGTCCAGCCTCTTATGACAGTATGACACAGTATATGCAAAAAATATCAGGTATGTGTTGCTTTATAATCCCAGAACATAAAACTAATTGAAAGAAAAACAAGGGAGCCAGGAGGTAACTCGTGTTTGTTCATTTCTACTTAAGGCGAGGCATGCACATATGACATTGTAGCACCATGATGCATGCAATTCACTCATTTTTACATATAACCCATAATAAATTATTTAAACAAACAAGAATGCTTGATCAAACAATATATTTGCAATATTACTCAAATATTACTAAAATATTAAATACACAACACTCCTCCCTCCTTAGCTATAAACTTCAATTCAATATAGAGAGCATCTCAACTATATTATACAACTCCTATATATAGACATCCATAGCATAGTAAATTTTAAATTGTTCCATTCTGGCCGAAAGACAGTCACTGAGCAGGCTTTCTTACTCTTGGGAAATAATGTTTTGTCTGACTTGGGGAGTGGTGGTGGTGTAGACATTTTGTCTGGCAGGTAAGAATCGTGCCTGTGAAAACAATCTCAGGTCTTGAGGCCACCTTCGTGGTGGTTGTGGAGTTAGCTCTGAGACTGCAGGAAGTGGTTCTGGCAGCTCTGGGATCTATCTTGATCCTTACTTCTTTCTTGGTCCCAGCTTCTTTCTCTTCTTTTTGTTTCTTGTATCTCAGAATTTGCTAATTTCTCAAGAAATTAGGTCTCGTTTATCCTCTTCCATTTCCATATGTCATCCTCCTTTTTCTTTTCGTTTTTCTTCTTTCTTGGATGTGCATCTCTATCTTGGGAAGGTGCATTCAGTTCACCGGAACATCCTCTTATTAATCCTTCTATTTGATCCCTTTGCGATCTGAGTGACATGGTCCTTCCTTGGTCTAATAAGCTTTCCAAACAGAGTCACAGAGGGTGGCATCAACACGTGTCTGCCCTATGATGGGCAACGGTTCATAGTGTACAGCAGGGAGACAGTTGTGCCAACAATCTTTCTTAATCCACTTTCAGTTAACTCTATTACAGGAAATATGACATGCAAATAGTTGATGGATCTCCAATCAAGTTGTTGTTGTCTCAGCCAATCACCTCCCCAAAATGCTGTTCCTCCTGTCTTCACCACATACAAGCCCAATGTGGCTTGTTGGTTGTGTATCTTCTCACTGCTACAAATGTCATTCACACAGGAATGATATTTTCTAAAGTGTAAGTTCTTAGCCGAATATCTGCAGGCTTCAGTTTAGTGTCTTGGAAATGCCATTCAAACACATTTTGTGGAATGACTGAAAGAGCCGAACCAGTGTCCAATTACATGTTAATTAATTTGCCATTCACTCATGGAATAAGCCATATTGCTGTGCCTATTGTTAGTTTTCTCACTGTAAAGCTCAAGGCTAGCAACAGCATACAGATCAGTGCTCTTCAGGAAACTACAACTTGACTTTTTATCTTTTACTCTTCCCCATACAATCCATTTACTTTTGTCTGCCCAACAAGATCTCTCTGTGTCCTACTTCCTTGCATTTTCTGCAAGTTTCGCCTTTAAACTGGTCTGGTGTACGTGAGCCCCTGCCACAACGGTAACACAGTTTGTTTGGCCAGACCAGTTTCTGTTTAGATATTACAGTTTTGTTTATGCTTACTTCCATTCCTGACTGCAACTCAGTCATCTCTCTCTGCTGTTTCCATTGATAAAGCTATTTCAACTGCTCTTTTAAACTTAAGTCGTACTACAGTTAAGAGCCATTTTTGCATGATTTCTTGTAAGATATCACAAACTAAACTTCTCAGTGCATCATTAAGCCTATCATTGAACTGATAATGCTCAGACAATTATTCAATTCAGCCATCTAAACTAAAATGGACTCCCCTTCCTTTTGATTCCACTTATAAAACCCAAAGCATTCTGCAATCAACAATGGTTTCAGTTCTAAATGTTCCTGCATTATTTTCATGATAACAGCAAAGCTCATTTTGCCAGATTTGAATAGAGTTCAAATTTCAAAGTACTTTTATTTTCAAAGTACATATATGTCACCATATACAACCCTGAGATCAATTTTCTTGCAGGCAGGGTTGCATGTGGAGACATGTATATACTTTATAAGTTTTATATGTACTTTGTAAGTCAAACTTCTAAGCAAACAGTATGCCTTTAAATCCAATCCAACTCACTTTTCATTGGCAAATTCATTTACTTCAATTCACTCAGTATACATGAGCCAGTTATCCATTGTGCAATGGAACGTGTTTACCTTTCCAATGAAGTCAGCCATTCATTTCTGCTTTTTTTTCCAAATGATTATTATCACCTGGTACTATCTATTTCGGAACCCATGAATTCTTCCATTTCCTGCCTTTTTCCCTCTTGCAAAGAAAAAGAGTGCTGTGATTTTACTTAACTCGATCAATTCTTGCTGCACTTTTTCTAACTTGAACATCTCGCTGCACCTCAGCAGGTAGGGAGTCATCTTGGGTTCGTTTAAAACTCATTCATCACCACTGTTATGATTTGTAACACCAAAACATAAAACTAATTGAAAGGAAAACAAGGGAGCCAGGTCATAACTCATGTACATTCGTTGTTACTTAAGGCAAGGCATGCACTTATCATGATGTATGCAATTCACTAATGTAAGGAATTACTAAACAAACAAGAATAATTAATCAAACAATAGGTTTACAATATTACTCAAATGCTACTAAAATATTAAATACACAAGGCACTGCATTTTTTTTAAATGAGCAATGCATCTTACTACCACAGAAACAGCACCATCAGTTGCACAAGCCATTACATTTTCCAGCAGGATATTATTTTCAAAGATATAGCTCTTGACTTCTTCAAAGATAGTTTCACCTTCAATATCTGTCTTAAGCTTTTGTGTGTGTGTGTGTGTGTGTGTGTGTGTGTGTGTGTGTGTGTGTGTGTGTGTGTGTGTGTGTGTGTGTGTGTGTGTGTGTGTGTGTGTGTGTGTAGAGTACAGTACCAACTACAAAATTGTGAGTAGGTTCTACAGAAAATTAGAAAACACCTGAAAATTATAATAAATATAATCTCATGTATCAGTTTCAGTATTGAACATACATGTAAAAATAAACTAACTTTTCAGGCAGTATTTTTTAAAATAATTATATTTTTCAAGGACATATCTTTTAAAAGCTATATACATGCGAATTCCATCTGACAATAAAAAGCATGTTCTCACCAAGAAAAGTGAATTGAATTTCCTTTCAAAATGTGTTAAGTATCAGGGATTTAATGGAAGTTGTGCTGGTAGATGGGGACGTAGTGGTGGACGTCACGTGTTCTCACCTCTCTGCAGTAACTGCACCCTCCTTGTCACATTTTATAAATATTATAGCACACAAGGGTCGGTGGAAGCAGCCCCATGCTGACTGGACTTGCTGCCGAAAACCTCGTCCGAATCTGCAGTTTGTGATTTGGGGGGTGGACGTGGAGTGGGACCCAGTGGGCCGCTCCGCAGGGTATGAATGGTGATTCGTGCATAGTCAAGCAGGAGCAGAGATAACCATCAACAAAGCTGCTTTGCTGCCTCATTTGCATCATCTAGCATATTTTCCCATTCATTTCATTCAGGGATCCAATTAAGTCACATATATTCATTTCTTTTTTATTTATACATTTTAGCAATATTTCATTAAAATAGTAAAACTTATCACGGCCCATTCAGAGATTCCTGTGGCCTCCAATTTTTTTTACTTGTGGCCCCTATGAAATCCGGCATGGCCCCTGTTGAGCACCGCTGATCTAGTCAATAGTTGAGACCCTAAACTCAGATGGTTAGGTTAAATATTAGTGTCTTTTCACCTTCAGGTTCAAGTATGGGCCCATTTACCATGCTCTCTCTTACAGTGTGAACATTCATCCCATAATCTCTCAATTCCATGAGCCACAAATTAGCTAACAGCTTTTTAGATGGAGCTTTGCTGGATGCCTTTAGCCACTCATTACTGCTCGTGGCTGTTCCTAATATGAACGCAGCTAAATCACAATCACGCCAATCCTAAAACATTTCTCTTTCTCCTGAAGCATCTCTAACCTAAAACACTAACACTATGTCTCTTTCCGCCTCTGCAGCCTGACCCGCTCTGTAGTTCCAGCTTTCTTTTTGCTCTGAAGTGTAACCGTGAGTTTTACCAACCAGCAGTACATGAGCAGGGGAAGTCACTGAGGTGGAGGTCATGCAGCTAAAGTTCTGTAACTGAGGATAGGGAGCTGCAGAGAAGCAGCAGGCAGAGTCGCTGCCATTAATCCTGACTTGTGACGCTGTCTGTGTGGAGTTTGCACGTTCTCCCTGTGATTGCGTGGGTTGCTTCTGAGGGCTCCAGTCTCCTCCTACACCCCAAAGGCTGCTGTGAAGTCCCCTCTCCCTGGTGGCTGGCAAGAGAATCAGGGTGGTGGAAGAAAAGTTGGGCAGTGGGATTTATGAGACAGCTCTTGGCTTTGGCATAGATTCAATGGGTGGAGACCCTCCTTCATCCCCAGAAGCAATCACAAAATGATTAAATGATTGACTTGGGCAGCAAGAATGTAACAGGACGTTCTGAAAACCCAGATTTGCGGCAGTATCACAACGCTGGGAATAGAAAGCTCTGGACAGTCTGCTTTCTCGGGATGTCCAGGACTTATTTGATCGGTACATGGATGGCAGGGGTATGGAGAGTGATGGCCCGGGTGCAGGTCGATGGGAGTAGGCAGTTCAAACAGTTTGGCACAGACTAGATGGGCCGAAGGGCCTGTTTCCCAGCTGTATTTTTCATTGACTTTTTCTATGACTAATGAAACCTCCCATAACAGCGCAAGTATTCAGACGTAAACAAATACGAGGAGGGGCAGGTTGGCCTTTCAGTCTGCACACACAAGGCATGCCACCCAGCCAGATGGAAGTACAATAACACGCGGTTCTTGGACTGATAGAAGAGTGCACAGGAAGGGTGGAGCAGGAAAAGGTGTGAGGGGTAGGGGAGGGGTGAATCCCAGCACTATTTAAAGGCAAAGATCTGCACAGCACAGTAGGAAGGCTCTTTAGGAGTATTGCCGCATCAGCAGTCAAGTTTCAGATAGCTTTTATGTGTGCAGTGATAGCGCCTGCAGCCTGAGATGATGTATGGAGCTGTGTGTATTCTTAGAAAGTAAAATCAGTCAAGGATAGAGTTGGGGGGGGGGAGAGGTATGCACCCCCAGATGGAGGGAGCCCTGAGCCAGAGAGTGTGAGAGGATGGGTGTAGCTCAAGAGAGAGGGAAACTCACCCCAGGGCAGCATGAGGGTTAGTTTACCCTCTGAAGGAATGGGAGGGTGGGTTTAGATACAGAGAGAATAGAATTACCCAATGTGTAAAGGGCAATGATTAACTGGAATTAACTTGGTCTCCAGACAGAATGGAACTAAGATTCTAATTGGATCAGTTGATTGTTTACTCCTAGACTGGGTAAAAGATGAGACCGTTTTAAGTGGAATGTTATCTCGTGGAAAGCGTAGGAATACAGGAAAACACTGAAATATTGTGGGACTGATATTTCCCCGAAAGCCTGAGAGAGACTGAACCAAGAGCAGCTGTGTAAAGGGCTGAAACCATGAACCAGCTCAATATAATCACAAGGGGAAAAAAACACAAGCACTTTCCTGTACTCACAGCTATTTACTAATTATTTTAACTGTTATTCAACGAGAACCGTTTCAAGGCATTTCAAGTTTAACACCAGCTGTAGGCCACGTCACAGATCCTGGGTGAATCGCTGGGAATTACGATTATTTGACTTGGCTGTGATGGTCAAGGCAACACCATTAACAAACAGGATCCTGATGCAGCCTGATACACCTTTTACAACAAACACAAAGCTACATGTTTAATTTGGGTATTTCATTTACCTTTCCATACAGAAGAACCCTCTGACACAAGAACTAATAATAGTTCTGTCAATGTTATTGATGAAAATCCTGGCTTGCAGTGAAATTGAGGAGGAGTATATATCAGCAATACTGTAACTGAGATTATTTCCTAAATCCTACACGCACAGAAGGAATGGACAGGAGGAGGATAGAAGTTGTGTTTGTAAAGCACCAAGCTATCCCAAACAGCTTGGGATGTTTTTCCAAATTAATGATAACACAGAAATATAAGGTGTTTCCAAAGCTATGCCCCACAAACTCCAAAGCAGGTTATCACATTTATTGGAGCACTTTAGTAGTCCAGTAGAAGAGGGCGCAGGTGTAAATCTCTCACATCTGATCTTACAAGGGACATTAAGGACAGCTTCTTCATGCATATTTGGAATGAGCTGCCAGAAATAGTGCTTGAGGTGGCACATTAGCAGCATTTAAAAGCTAGCTCAGTAAGTAAATGGATAGAAGTGGTTAGAGGATTACAGATCAGAAGGGATTAGTTCATTGGACAATACAGTTGGTATGGACCTGGTTAGACTCTAAGATGCATGACTCCATGTTCTCCACAGCCAATACAGGAATTACAGTAAGTGTGGGCATATCACCCTCAGAGGGCCACATGAGTGGCAAGGATGGCAGAGTTAAAACAAAAGTTAACACTACTGATTGTATTGACCTCGAATACAAACATTTTGCAGTAAACATTCTTCTAGATATACTGTGGATTCTGGTTAATTGGGCCATCAGTTAATTGCTGCAGCCACTTACTTCAGACAACACTTAAAAAACAAAAATATTCAAGAAAATAGCTGGGTTTCCCTTCATTTATTTGGGGCACTAGGCTGCTTAAGTGAGACAAGAGACTGTTGCCAAACAGATTCTAACTAGTGTCACTGCCGTGTATTTGTGTGGCTGTTAGGCACCATACCGTGCTTAGAGCAAACAGTTTTTAAACAGCATCAATTGCATGTGTTTGTGTTCAAAGATCAGTGATTTCTGTCACTGATAGTTGGTGAGAAATAACCAGCAAAAGAATTCAGAACCGTTTTGCTCACTGCGGTTTCAAACATTCAGGCATGGAGATGCCAGGAACAGCTGGGAGTGAAAATGAAATTATTTCACTACTTCAACAAGTTAAGAACTCCGAAGAACTTGAAGGTATCAACAACCATCTGTAATGTTACAATGAAAATGAAGGTATGGAAGATGCAATCCCCGAAAGCATTGTGTGAAGCCAGTCCATTATCTACACTAGGTGTCCGCGATGATTTTGTTCATATACAGTCAATCAAAAGAAACCAGCAGTGTACACTGGATAACTACCTCTGTTGATTATCATTAGGAGCTACAGCTTTTTAGTACTGTAGTAGTATTGTTAGTGTTCTAGTTTGTCCTGTATATTTCATTTAAATACATAATTTCTTACTCAGTTAAATAATAGTTCATCTTTTTTATACGTGAACTATTTATGAAAAAGACAAACTACAATTTAACTTCGGCTAATTGGTGAAGCCTCTTAATTTAGCCAAAATATTCCAATGTGTCCCAATTAACTGGAATCCACTGTATACTTTTTATAATGAATAAAGTTATTGTTGAAATAAGAGAGTCTATTTTGTGGTGTCATTGGCTAAAAGACTGACATGGAACAGTTCATCATGGAGAAGGCCTCAGGGTTTCCTCAAAATATCACAATGGTTTGCTACAAATTCACTTGAGTGAGCCTCTGTTTATCCTCCTCACCAACAATGCAATACAGTATTCCCTTAGCAGCATGCAGGAATGCCAACCTGCACTGTAAAGACAAAAAGACACACAGCACAGCAAGAGGCCCTTTGACCTTTCATGTTCATGCCAAACAACATGTCCCTTCCTACACTAACCCATTCACCAGCTCTTTGTCGATTTTTATGCTTAGGCAATTTGAATGCTCATTTAAAGATTTCTCAATTATTGCATAAGTACTTACTCCCTACCTGCTCGGTAAGCACAGCTCCTACACCATATACAAATATGCCAATGATACCACTGTTGTTGCATGAATCAGAGATGGTGATGAGTCAGTGTACAGGAGAGAGAAGACAACTGGTTGAGTGGTGCCGCAAAAACAGACTCTCACTCTGCATCAGTAAAACTACAGAACTTATTGCTGACTTCAGGAAGTTGAAAGAGGATGAACACTGATCGTGTTCAGTGGTGCTTTAAATTCCTGACTGTTACCATATTGGATAACCTGTCCTGGGCCCAGATATCGCTGATTGAATCTAGACTGCACTGCCTGAAAGAGGGGTGGAAATAGTCCAATTCAAGGTTACTGTTACATGCGTGTTTTATAAAGTTGTACTATAATGTCCGAGCTGTTATATGTTGTGCCCTGACTAATGATTGAAATTACCCATGTGCCTTCTTCCATCATCTCATCTCTCCATGTTGCCACCTTCAGAAACCTTTGGATTTGTATAAAAAGTTTTCTCTGTTCCTCCAAACTCACCAGAGCCATTTCTGGTTTACACCCTACCCCTGTTATTCCTCACACTTATTATCCATCGCCGTTTGCTCTGCCCATCTTACCAAATGATCGTTATCACCCTGTAGCCAATGGCTATTCTCTTCACTAATAAAAACACCATCAATGTTCTTGCCATCTGCAAATTTACTAACCATACCTCCTGCATTCACCTCCAGACCGTTAATGTACGTATCAAACAGCACCACTGGTCATAGGCTTCATGATTTCATAAAAACAATCCTTTGGGTAGTAGGGTGGAGGCACATCTCCACATAGGCATGATGATGTCATCACCCTCTCCCCTTTTTTACCAAGCTGACTTTGGGTCCAATTTGTCTAGGATCCTACAGGTTCTAACCTTTTAGGCATGTTTTCCATGTAGGACCTAGGCAAAGGCCTAACCATCAACCACATTACATGCTCAATGCTTTGTCTGATATAAATAGAAAGAAATTGCACTAACGATAAAATAGACACATACAGTCAGAGCAAAACAGCACGAATACAGACCTTTCGGCCCACCAAGTCCATGCAACCATGGTGTCTACCCCGCATTCAGCACATACCGTTCTATGCCCCACACCTCCACGTACCTATCCAAGTGCTTCTTAAATATTCTTGTGTCAGCTTCCACCACTTCTAGCAGCTCGTTTCATATACATACTGTCCTCTGTGTGAAAAAGGTGCCCCTCAGATCTTTTTTAAACCTTTTGCTTCTCACCCTACACCTATGCTCCCCTGCTTTGCTCACCCTAGCCTGTGGAAAAGACCTTTCCCATCCACCTTATCTATGTTTCTCATAATTTTAAACACTTCTATAAGAATAAACATTTCCACAATGTTTAGAAATGCCCTGTATAAATTTTCCTCTTGGAATCACTGCATTTAGATGATAAAAATATTATTTTGTAAACTTTGAGGCTCCTAAGTCTGAACTGTATCTTACAGAATTAATTACATAACTCAAGAATATTTGAATGCACTGGGTCCAAAGTCAAATAGAAAATGCTGTTTCTTCAGAAACAGATGAGCTTCTGAGAGTACCTATAAACTTTATTTCTGCAAAATATGCCACTGAACACTTAGGAATACTTGACATGTACATGATGTAGCAATATGATGATAAAATGATAATTAGACCTGTCTGTTATGAAGAAATTCCTACCACAATTAGCAATTTAATGTAATTATGTATTTCAAAGCCATCTGTCTACACTAAGCTATTGACTCAGCAGCATTTATGGACATTTTTTATTGGTTTCACTTCAAGTTCCAACTTCTATTACATTTCCTGCATTGAGTGTATGCATTTGTACGTGTTTGCATGTCTATATGGCAGCTTGTACATCTGTGCTTGCGTGTGTATTTTTGTATAAGAGCAGGTGTGTGTGTGTGTGTGTGTGTGTGTGTGTGTGTGTGTGTGTGTGTGTGTGTGTGTGTGTGTGTGTGTGTGTGTGTGTGTGTGTGTGTGTGTGTGTGTGTGTGTGTGTGTGTGTGTGTGTGTGTACACTGACTATCTTTCTGTATGTAGTTGTAGGCACCCTAGGTTTTTGGTTTCAGATGGTATGATCTCCAAAGAGCTCTGATGTCAACATCATCCAGGCTCTCTGGGACTATCTGAAGAGGCAGAAGCAAGCAGGACAGCCAAAGCCTGCAGCAGAACTGTGACAAGTTCTCAGAAATGTTTGGAACAACCTACTAGCTGCTTTTCTTATAAACTGCACAACAGTGTACCTAAGAGAACTGATCCAGTTTTAAAGGCAAAGGGTGGTCACAACACATTTTTTTTACTCTTTACTGTTCTTTATAGTAATTTTTTTGATATTTAGAAACTTCTCATTTCATTATTCTTGAAAGCATCTTCACTTTACATATTTTTACCTGTGTCTGAAGACTTTTGCACATTATTTTATATGTATGTCATCGTGTTTGTGTGTATGCATATATGTGTGCATTTGTGTATATGTGTCTGTTTGTGTGTGTGTGTGTGTGTGTGTGTGTGTGTGTGTGTGTGTGTGTGTGTGTGTGTGTGTGTGTGTGTTACATTGAGGTAGTTTTGTTCCACCACCTGTAAACAATGCAGTCCCTGTCTGCCTGCGAAACTACATAACAAAAGAACTACTCACGCCTACTGCTGCTAGTTTTTGGCACAATTTCCTGTAATTTATCTCATACTGCACCAAGCAAGACAAGAGCATTTCTCCCAGCATGGGTGGACATAATAAACTTTAGAGCCACAGCTTGCTGTTCCTTGAACAAAACAAGAATGGAAATTATCGTGTTGAGCAGCATCAGTGGAGAACCCAGTCAGTTCAAATCTGTGATCTTAAAGCCATCCCAGAGGCTCCATGCTTCCAGGGGTTTGGCCATTTTCTGATCTGCACATGGAAGCCCACCACATGGGAGGAGACAATTTGGCCCTGGCATCCCTTCTCCTTACACCTGTTCCTTAACTAAGAGCTCTAAAATATTCTTCTTACAGATACTGTACTGGTTCCTGTTTGCTAGTTGCAATTGAACCTTCCCCAGGCATCCTCCAAGCCAGTGCATTCCAGAACACAACAGCAGACAGCATCCAGTCAAATGCCATCACATTGAAATGGTTTCCTCTCCACAAATGTGGTGTCTCCTGCTGCTTTTTATATTTTAAGTTTCTGTTTTGATAGATCTTTCCTATTCAGAGGAAGGCCATTTGGCCCATCATGTCTACAGCAGCAATCACATTCTCCCAGTAATTTTCCCTGGAATCTGCTTTCCCCATATTCCCATTAACTTGCCTCAAGTTTATTACATCCAACACCACCAGATTTAAGAGCAGCTACTTCCCTTCAGCCATTTGGCTCTAACACCAACCTACACAACTCTACTCACTACTTCAGTGTGGCAACAGTATGACCACTTTACAGTATAACAGAGTTTATTTTTGTTTTAATTGTGCATGATTTATGTTTACATGAGGAAATCTGCAGACGCTGGAAATCCAAGCAACACACACAAAATGCTGGTGGAACGCAGCAGGCCAGGCAGCATCTATAGGGAGAAGCACTGTCGACTTATGTTTAATTATTTATTTATGTGATTTATGTTTAATTTGTTTTTTTTGCATGAATGTTCTGTATCTGCTGCTATACAATTAAGTTTTCTATTGAACTTTAACGTTATGTACTTGCGCATGACAATCAACTTTGACTTTGAAATTCTGCCATTCAGTTACACACTTAGAGAGCCCAAACAACACAGAAACAGGCACTTTGACTCACTACATCTGCACCAACCAAAAAACAGCCAACTACACAATTCCCATTTCATTCTCCCCACGTTGCCCACCCCTCAGACTATAGCACCCGTGAACCCCACACGGTCAGAGGAAGAAATAGCGAACTCCACACATATAACTGCAGAGATCTGGACTGAACCCCGGTTGTTGGAGCTGTCACCCTCTGTACCACTCCAAAACAAACACTTTTCTTCTGCCAATGACGTCATATTTGTGCCCTCTGTTAGCCACCTTGCTGCCGATTGTTCTGCTCAAAACACCTAGTGTTTGGAGGGACCATTTGATGGTACCAGCTGAGCTCCTCAGTACTCTGGAGTTTCTTACCATTGTTGGAATTCTCCCTCCTGACTTTCTAAAGCGCTGCACGGAAGCTAGAGTTCAGGTCAAGCACTCACCAGACTGAAGTCCCGGTAATCCTCGGCGCCCAGGTCTTGCGCCTGACCATCCAGCAGGTCATCCTCGGACTCCTCGAGGAGAGAAGAGCCCGTGGAGGAGAGCGAGGAGTTGGAGAGCTTGCGGCGCACTCTGATGTTGGAGTCCAGCTCCAACTCCAGGCTTTCCTGCGTCGTCCCTTCGTCCGAGGTGATGGTGAGTTGGGGGACGGGGAGTCGATGGCGCTGCCGAGGTTCCAGCTCGGTCCTCGCCTCCTCCCTGCCGGCCGGTTGCAGCCTGCAGACGGAGTTATCTGCCTCTTGGCTGGTGGGACCGGCGGAAGTGTTCGCCGCGCTCAGATCCACCATGGTGAATTTCGCTTGCGGTGCAGGGCTGCAGTTCCTTTTGCTCCTGGACGTTTCGTTGATCGTGTAGGACTTTCGATGGAGCATCGCACGATGCTTCTCAAGGGGAACCTGCGTGGTTCCAACCTGCATGAATATCTTGGTCTGCAATCCACTTTGTTACCTGTCTGACTGTCTCTCTCTCTCTCTCTCTCCCCCGACTGCAAACCGTGCCAAAAGCGGAAGTTCAGTATCAGACCTCTGTAGCGAGGACAGGACAATCAGCCTCTATTCAGCGGCGCAGCCCAAATGTCTGACTTAAAGATCGAGTACCCCTCCTTCTGCAAACAAGACAATTGGAGGCGCGATTCTGGGCGGTATTTGTGTAACCTGTGACAAAGCAACCACGAGTTTGTTTAAGTTGCAATCTTGCGTAAACCAAATCAAGAGAATAACCGGGAACTGTTTAATGATGTTTGTGCAGACATGTCCAAGTACTGTATGTGAATAGTACTATCATGACCAAAGTTTGTTGTACTTCCTTACCCTGGAGAAGGGAGAGCGGCAAAGCGCTCTCTTGAACCCATAAAACCGTAACACACAGGAGCAGAGTAAGGCCATTCGATCTATCAAGTCTGGTTTGCTACTTCATCATGGATGATCCATTTTCCCTCTCAACCCCATTCTCCTGTAGGCCTTTGATGCCCTAACTATTCAAGAACTTATCAACCTCCAACTTTAATACACCCAATGACTTGACCTCCACAGTCATTCGTGACAATGTTACAGATGTTACCACCCACTGCCTAAAGAAAGTCCTCTTCAACTCTAAATGGCCATACCTGCAATTTGAGGCTGTGCCCCCTGGTCCCAGACTCACTCACTATAGGAAACATCCTCTCTCTATCCATTCTATCGAGGTCTTTCAATATGTGATAGGTTTCAATGAGATACCCCCTTATTCTTTTGAACGCCAGGATTACAGGTCCAGGGCCATCTAATGCTCCTTATACATTGACTCTTTCATTCCCGGAATCATTCTCATTAACCCCCTCTGGACCGTCTCCAAGGCTAGTAAAGCTTTTCTCAGATAAGGGGCCCCAAACTGCTCACAATGCTCCGGGTGCGGTCTAACCAATGCCTTATAAGGCCTCAGCGTTATATGCCTGCTCTTATATTGGGGCGGTACAGTAATGTGGTGGTTAGCACAATGCTTTGCAGTACTGGGTTCAGTTCCTGCCGCTGCCTGTAAGGAGGTTGCTTGGGTTTCTCCGAGAGTTTAGGTTTCCTCCCAACAGCCCAAAGACATATTGGTTGGTAGGTTAATTGCTCATTGTAAATTGCCCTGCGATTAGGCTGGGATTAAATCAGGGGACTGCTGAGCAACATGACTTGAAGGGCCGGAAAGGCCTATTCCCTGTTGTATCTCAATAAATAAATAATTAACTATTGTAGTCCTCTCGAACCGAATGCTAATATTGTATTTGCCTTCTCTACCACTGACTCAACCTGCAAGTTAACCTTCAGGGAATCCTGCACAAGGACTCCCAAGTCCCCTTGCACCTTGATTTTTGAATTTTCTCCCCATTTAGAAAATAGTCTACACCCTTATTTCTTGTACCAAAGTGCATGACCATACACTTCCAGACACCGTATCCATCTACCAGTTCTTTGCCCATTCTCTCAATTTGTCAAAGGCCTTCTGCAGACCCCCTGCTTCTTCAATGCTATCTGAACCTCCGCCTATCTTTGTGTCATAAGCAAACTCGGTCGCAAAGCCCGCTGAACCGGGTTGCTGTACTGCAAAGCGTTGTGCTAACCACTATGCTACTGTACTGCCCCCAATGTAAGAGCAAGGATATAACGCTGAGGCTTTATAAGGCATTGGTTGGACCGCACCTGGAGCATTGAGAGCAGTCTCGGGCCCCTTATCTAAGAAAAGGTTTGCTAGCATTGGGGATGGTGTAGAGGAGGTTCATGAGAATGATTCCGGGAATGAAAGAATCAACGTATAATCATCTAAATCATTGACATACAACATGAAAAGAAGTGGTTCCAACATCGGCCCCTGCAGAACTGCACAAGTCATCAGTAGTCAACCAGAAAGGTCAGTCTATCTGTCGAGATGGCTCCATGACACGTTGTGGGGTCAAGTGGTTTATATGGGGCAGTAATGCAGTCAGGGTGCTGTATGCGACATGGAGATGTTGGTGGCATGCCCAGTGCAAATCATAAAAATTACTGTAAGGTATTCACTTACATTCGTAGTACAAAGGGGGATTAGCGAGCTTGTGTCCATGAACCTTTCCAAAATCTGATGATGAAGGGGAAGAAGTCACTCCTAAAACACTGAGAATGGGGATTGCATACATAACTTGGTGAGCCAGATTCCAAACGACATGGATCACTGAAAAGCCCAACAACAGTTTAATGGAGTTTTATATACAGTCAGCCCTCCTTATCTACGGGGGATTGGTTCCGGGACCCCTCGTGGATACCAAAATTCGCGGATGCTCAAGTCCCTTATTCAACCTGTCTCAATGCGATGGACCTTAGGACCCAGCGGAACCACAGATCTTATTTAACCTGTCTCAGTGCGGTGGACATTAGGACCCGGCGGAACCACAGATCTTATTCAACCTGTCTCAATACGATGGACCTTAGGACCCAGCGGAACCACAGATCTTATTTAACCTGTCTCAGTGCGGTGGACATTAGGACCCGGCGGTAGAGATCTGAATCGTCAGTGTTGCTGTTCACAAAAATAATCACGATTGAAAATAAAGTGGAAATAATAAAGCGATCGGAAAGAGGTGAAACGACATCGGTCATTAGAAAAGCGTTAGGCTACGTCAGTCAACGATCGGAACAATTTTAAAGGATAAATTGAGAAAGGCCCTGCCCCGATGAAATCTACAATTATTACTAAGCAACGCAGTGGTTTAATTATTGGGTTTTGGGGTTTTGGTTTTTGATCTTCCACATCAACCCGGTACAGCGGAGAGCGCACTTGGGAGCGATCTGTCACTAGATTGAACTCAGGAACTTTCGTTCCCGAGCCCAGTGCTGAAACATTCGTTCTTAAGTGTTTTGTATGCATAGAAAGGTAAAATATATACTATATACTAAGACAGACGTTTGACTAACTGACGCTAAATAATACCGGATGTACCTGTTCCAACTTACTTAGTAAGAGAACTTCCGATTTTTTTCGATCCCGATCCACGTAAACCCACGCACATCCTCCGGTATACTTTAAATCATCTCTAGATTACTTGTAATACCTAATACAATGTAAATGCTATGTAAATAGTTGTTATACTACATTGCTTAGGGAATAATGACAAGACAAAAAGGTCTGCACATGCTCGAACAACAAGTGCTGGAAGAGCGCTTCTGGGTTTTCGCGATTCACGGTTGGTTGAATTCGCGCATGTGGAATTCGTGGATAAGGAGGGCTGACTGTATATATCTTTTGCCACATTCTCTTCTCCATTCTTTCTGCATCACAAAACCGCCTTGTTTTCCTTCTTTCACAATAGGTGCTGCCAGACCTGATGAGTGTTTCCTGCAATTCTGAGATTTTTTTTGTTTCAAATTCCCAGCATCTGCCTTTTCTATGTTTAGTAAATGCAGTGGTTTTGAGATTAGTGAGTCAATGTTTAATAATTTATTGTGTGTTTACAGAGACAAATATTAGTCAGGAAACAGTTTGTGCAAAGATAAACAATGTCACAGCTTGTTCCTTTGACTGTGTCGCACTCCTCCAGACTGCAGGTGAATCAGCCTGTGTAATGTGCCCAAATCTAACATTCTGACTCAAAAAGAAAAGCCGCTACCAACTCAGTAGTGATTGCAGTGTGATGCAGTTTACTGACTGTATTATTGTTTCTACAGGGGCTCTCCGGGTTACAAATAATCTGACACTTCATATACCGTCTGAGTAGTCTCCAGCCCCTTGGCATGAACATTGAATTCTCCAACTTCCGGTAATTCCCTCCCCCTCCCTTCCCCCATCCCAGTTTCACTCTGCCTCCTCCTCCAGCTGCCTATCACCTCCCTCATGATTCTGCCTTCTTCTACTACACAATGCTTTCCCCTTACATTCCTTCTGCACCTTTCCTTCCTATCCACTCCCCCACCCCCTGATCTTTCCCCTTACTGATTTTTCACCTGGCACCTAACAGCCTTCTCCTTCCCACCCTCCCCCCACCTTCTTTATAGGGCCCCTTCCTCTCCCTCTTCAGTCCTGACGAAGGGTCTTGGCCAGAAATGTTGACTGCTCGTTTCCACGGATGCTGCCCGACCTGCTGAGTTCCTCCAGTGTGTTGTGCATGTTGCTTTGACCCCAACATCTGCAGAGTATTTTGTGTAAATAATCTGACTTATTCACAAATTATTCCATACACTTTGTAAAACATATCTTAAAGCTAATAGTAATATAATGAACTTTGGACTAGATAATTGCAGAACAGTAAACATAAAGAAAGGTGCAATAGATCTACTCGAAATAAAACAGAGCAGGAGGATACAACTCATCCGATGGATGAGCATGAAACATTTAAGTATCTTGGATATCAACGAATAAAGAAAACAGATCATAGCGCAATAAAGGTGAAACTTTTGACAGTATTTACTTCAAGGCTTAAAAAACATCTGCCAAATAGAGCTCATAGTAAAAATATAACAAAGGGAATAAACACTTTCACTATTGGTTCATAACCAATCTGGAAAATTTACAAAGAAAAATAAGAACTGCAATGACAAATTTTAGAAAACACTAGGTTAACACTTAGTTAGACTAACGCTACCTGGGACAGAAGGAGAAAGAGAATAACAGACATTAAAAGTTTACACAACGTCAAATAAAACTTCTAAAGATATATTTTCATGCATAAAAACAGGATTCAACACAAGCATATCCAATTCTGATAAGAAGTACATAATACAAAACTTAAATGAAAGCACAAATCAGAAAAATGAAGAAATTATCACTACAGAAGAAAAGGTTAACCAATGGAAGAGTATGACCTTCATGGAAGACATTACAACATCTGAGCAGGCTAGATGTCAACAAGGATGCAGAGATGGAGAGCTCTTCCCAGAAACAGAGGAGCTGCTTGTGGCAGTACAGAGCCAGGTATGACAGCGGGATTGAACTTGTTCTTGAGCCTGGTGGTATGTGCTCTCGAGCTTTTGTATCTTCTCTCTCGGAAGGGGAAGAAGAGAAATTGACCAGGGTGAAAGGGGTCCTTGATGATCAAAAATACATAATAAAAGATGCAACAGATTCAAGGCAATAAATTGAGAAACTGCCTAGAGAAACCAGAAGCAATCAAATACATTGCAGGATTCTGCAGCATTTTAACCCAATCTGATTTCTTACACAGGCACAATCAAGCGGCAGACATCATTCATCAAAAGGTAAACACAAAGTACACTGCAGATGCTGTGGTCAAATCAACACGTACAAACAAGCTGGATGAACTCAGCAGGTCGGGCAGCATCCGTTGAAAAGAGCAGTCAACGTTTTGGGCCGAGACCGTTTGTCTGGACTGAAGAAGGAGGGGGCAGGGGCCCTATAAAGAAGGTGGGGGGAGGGGGAAGGTGCAGGTGAAAAACCAATCAGAGGAAAGATTAAGGGGTGGGGGAGGGGATAGGCAGGAGAGATGAGGCCACCTTCAACAGGACCCCACCACTAAGCACATCTTTCCCCCTCTACCCTCTCTGCTTTTCGCAGAGATCATTCCCTCCACGACTGCCTGGTCCACACGTCCCTCCCCACAGATCTCCCACCTGGTACTTATCCCTGCAAGTGTAAGTGCTACACCTGTCCCTACACCTCCTCTCTTACCACCATTCAGGGCCCCAAACAGTCCTTCCAGGTGAGGCAACACTTCACTTGTGAGTCTGTTGGGATAATCTATTGCATCCGGTGCTCCCGGTGCAGCCTCCTCTATATCAGCGAGACCCGACGCAGACTCAGGGACCGCGTCGTCGAGCACCTCCCCTCCGTCCGCCACAACAGACAGGATTTCCCGGTTGCCACCCACTTTAACTCTGCTTCACATTCCCATTCGGATAAGTCCATACACGGCCTCCTCTACTGCCATGATGAGGCCAAACTCAGGTTGGAGGAGCAACACCTCATATACCATCTGGGTAGTCTCCAGCCCCTTGGTATGAACATCGAATTCTCCAACTTCCGGTAATTCCCTCCCTCTCCCTTCCACCATCCCACTTTCACTCTGACTCCTCTTCCAGCTGCCTATCACCTCTCTCATGATTCTGCCTTCTTCTACTACACATAGTGCTTTCCCCTTACATTCCTTCTTCACCTCTCCTGCCTATCCCCTCCCTGCTTCCCCTCCCCTTGATCTTTCCTCTGGTTTTTCACCTGCACCTTCCCCCTCCCCCCACCTTCTTTATAGGGCCCCTGCCCCCTCCTTCTTCAGTCCTGACAAAGGGTCTCGGCCCAAAACATTGACTGCTTCTTTCAACGGATGCTGCCCAACCTGCTGAGTTCCTCCAGCTTGTTTGTACGTGTTGATCATTCATCAAAATCCTGCTTTAAAATACAAACTCATACCTCACAAGAAACTATATGAAAGGTATGATTTGAAAGACTATGGTCTTTGAATGCTTTGAAAGACTGTGGAACATGAACAGGTGCTCCCTGACCTGATGAATGTTTCCAGCAATTTTGTTTTTTTTTTGTTTTGGTTTCCCTGCATCTGCCTTTTCCATTTTCAGTAAATGCAGTGGTTTTTGAGAACAGTGAGCCAATGATTTAATAATGTGCTATGCTGGTGTTCACTGAGACAAATATGCATATCTTCAACCTAATAATAGTAAGAGTGAACTTTGGACTATGTAATTGCAGAACATTAAACATAAAGAAAGGTGCAGTCGAGCTAGTAGTATATAAAGTGGAGCAGAAGAATACAACTCAACCGATGGATGAATATGAAACATGAATATCTTGTATATCAACAAGCAAAGAAAGTAGATCATTATGAGATAAAGGGAAAACTTTTTGACAGAATTTACTTCAAGGTGTAAAAACTCTGCCGAACAGAGCTCAATATAATGATATAGCAAAGGCAATGAACACTTTTGCTATACACATATTAACGTATTCCTTTGGCATAATATCTTGGTCTGAAGCCAATCTGTAAAACTTGCAAAGAAAAATAAGAACTGAAATGACAAATTTTAGAAGACACTATGTATACTTACACTACACTATCTAGGACAGAAGGAAAAAAAGAAATAACAGACATAAAAAATTTACACAACAGTCAGATAAAACTTCTAAAGGTATATTTCAATCCACAAAAACAGGATTCAGCACTCAACACAAGCATATGCAATTCTGTTAAGTACACACCACTAAACTTAAATGAAAGCACAACCCAGAAAAATGAAGAAATTATCACGACAGAAGAAAAAGTTAACCAATGGAGGAGCATGACCCTCCATGGAAGACATCCTAATGATTAAAGAAGAGTAGATATCAACAAGGAAGCTTTGAAGGCATAACTCAGAGTTGGAGACCTCTTCCCAGAAACTGAGGGATCCTTGTGGTAATACAGGACCAGGCAGTTAACACAAAATGCTATGAAAAGTACAGAATAAAAGACCAACAAATTCAAGATGTCAAGAGGATAAATGCAGAAAATGCCAAGAGAAACCAGAAACAATTCAACAGATTGCAGGATTCTGCAGCAGTTTAACTCAATCTGTTTACTTACTAAGTTCAAAGATGCAAGTTCAAACTACATTTATTATCAAGTACGTATCCTACATACACGTTTGAGCTTTGGCTCCTTACAGGCAGCGACAAAGCAAATAAACCCAATAGAACTCATTACAAAAAGGAGACCGTCAAGCACCCAATGTGCAAAAAACAAAACAAACTGTGCAAACAGTAAAAGTAAGCAAATAGCATTCAGAACTGAAGCTCACAAAAGTGAGACCACAGACATGAAGCCAGCAGCCCGTTAACTGCAGGCCACAGACTTAGTTCAGCACAGAGACGAGTGGAGAATTGAACTGAACCGGAAAGTCCCTCTCCTCCAACCCCAACCTTTCCAATTAGGGCAGGTACTTAAATCGATCAAATCTTGGATCTTTCCTTGCTCTTAAACCCAGCTCTGCCTCAGTTCTGCCACATTGAATTACCTCCAAGTACGCTCCAGCCATGGCCAATCATTGGCTCATTCCCTGCTCTCGTGTCTGGGCCAAGTTGCCTCGATTCGGCCCATACACACCACGCTGCAACTATCCTGCACCTTTGAGACTTCAGTTCACTCCGCAATAGTGCCAGGCTGTACGGGTAGTTCGAAAGCTCATCTCCGAAAGGGAAGTTAAAAGCTACTGATTGCAGCGATCGTTTACCAGAGAAAGTGTGATTAATAAAGTAGCTAATAGTTTTCTTTGTTTTGTTTGCCACTGGCAAGTACTTGCTGAGCTTCACCAGCGCCATCTTAAACAGAAAAGTACAATTAAGACACAGGCACAATCATGTGGCAAACATTGTTCACCAAGATCTTGCTTTAAAATACAAACTCTTAAGATACACCATATCTTCCTTTTAATACAATCCTGATCCATTTTTTGAGACAGAGTCCAACAAATTATATTATGACCAATCCCTTATTACAGATAGGACAATCCATAATAACCAGCAAGTCGGGCAGCATCTATGGAAAAGAATAAACAGTTGACATTTCGGGCCTAGACCTTTCTTCAGGGCTGTTCAGAGAAAGTCTGCAGATTTTCTCATGGTTGTGATCCAGAATAACCATCCAGATATAATATTACAGGGTAAACAATTTACATTATAGATATGACCATTCCAAACACACATAAATACAGAAACCAATAAGTGTGAAACACTGGCAACATGCTGAATTAAAAGAAGAAACGGAAAGACTTTAGAACATGAACATTGTCCCAATAGCAATCATCTACAACCGGTATCTTCCCAAAGTCACCACAACAATTACACAGCAATATTTATGTAAACCTCCAAAAAGACACAATGCTAAACACCACTAAAATAGTCCAAATGTTCCTAGCAATGGAGAAATGAGTGTGTTTGGCTGTGCCTGTACCAGCTTGAGCTAAGAGAAAAATCAACTTTATTGATGGAGCACATGTCATACAGATGATGTAGTTCAAAGAGCTTTACAATGGGAGAAAAGTACAAACATGAAAATAAAATAAAAAATAAAGCTAAATATAAACATGAAGATAAAAGACAAAAAGATGTTAGTGAAAAACAAGGTTAAATAAATCAGTTTTGAGCTGGTGTTTAAAAGTGCCGACTGAGTCTGCATCCCTTATAGTTTTAGGTATTGAATTCTACAGTTTAGGAGCTTAGTTCAAAACAGCTGACCTGCCAATTTTCTGCTGGATTGTTTAAATTTTAGAGAGTGGTGAAAAAAGACTTGAGAGCTCGAGCAGGATTATAAAATGAAAGTGATTCTGTGATGTACTCCCTTCTCAAACCATTCCGAACTTTAACAACAAGTAAGAATTTTTTTATTCAATTCTTAAAGATAGAGGAAGCCAATGCAGAGTATCTACTACAGGAATGATATGGCATGAATATCAATTTCTCTTTCCATTAAAAATAATTCCTTACCCCTCTCCTCTTCTTTTATTCCCCACTCTGGTCTCTTACCTCTTCTCTCCTGCCTATCAGCTCTCACTGTTGTCCCTCTTTCCCTTTCTCCTGTGGTCCACTCTCCTGTCCTATCAGATTCTTTCTTCTCCAGGCCTTTCCCTTCCTCACCCACCTGGCTTCACCTATCACCTTCCAGCTATTCTTCTTCCTCTCTCCCCACCTTTTTATTCTAGTGTCTTCCCCCTCCTTACCAGTCCTGATGAAGAGTCTCGGCCTCAAACGTTGACTGTTTGTTCATGTCCATGGATGCTGCCTGACCTGCTGAGTTCCTCCAGAATTCTGTGTGTTTTGCTTTGGATTTCCAGCATCTGCAGCATTTCTTGTGTATATGTTCGCTTGCCCTGGTTTTGGTTAAAAGTCTAGCAGAGGCATTCTGAAAGATTTGAAGTTTGTCAGTCGAATTCTTTAACCTTTTCAACCAGACCTCTATGTGGTGACCTGTAACTCAAAAAGCTCTGCTGAATTAATCATGGTTATCATCCCATTTGGTTGACTCATGCATTTTTTTTGCATTAAAACAGAGTGCAAATTGTGCAGCTGAGTAACTTCCTGCAATGAATAACAAGGCTGCCTTTCTACAGCTTTGAGGATTGTGTTAAATGCTGAAGAAGCACCAGCCCAAGATAGTTCATCCTCTTAACAAAAAATCTTTACTTCAGAGTCTTTGGAACTTTCAGAATCAGAATCAGGTCTCTGGTTCATCTGGGGATAAGTCCAATGGACCATGATACACCTTGGACAACAGAGTTAAAATTGTATCCAATGCAACCCTGACCAGCTTCATGTGTGGCTGCATCAGGCTGTGCGTGGAACCAAGGAATGTGGGCACTAAGTGTCACTTTGTACTGGGTTTGTACCCGGCCCTGGTGCTGCTGGCATCGGTGGTGGAGGTGGATACAATAGGGTCTTTTAATAAACTTCTGGACAGGTACATGGAGCTCGGAAAAATAGAGGGCTATGGGTAACCCTGTGTAATTTCTAAGGTAGGGACATGTTCGGCACAGCTTTGTGAGCCGAAGAGCCTGTATTGTGCTGTAGGTTTTCTATGTTTCTAACATACAAACTCAGTGACAGGAATGAAGAGAGTGTGAAGAAAGATGTGAGGACCCCTGTCACAGTTCATCCACAGCAGCTGAGTAAACGAGGACTCTCTGATCTATGGGTGCTCCTCAGGGGCATTCACCAGGGTAGATATCAAGTCCTGCTAGACGATCATCAATTCAGTGAAAGGTGCTCTTTCGTCTGACCAAAACAGGTTGGTCTTCCAAAGAGATGTTTGTAAAGGAATATTCTGAATGGCTCGTTCCAGGCTGGAGGAGTAGATGCTGTGGGATGAGCAGCCAACACAAGGGCTCAGTGGGGAAGAACCACAATCTGTTGTTCATCTTCTACTGGATATGAATGAGTGGTGAAGCCCATAAATCGTCTCAATTAATGTATCACCCTAAGGGGCCACACAAGTGGCTGGGATTCTGTGGATTAAAAAAATAAGTTAGCACAACTTGACATTTTGACCATGAATGTTACCATTTGGCTTATTTTATTCTTTTGTACATTTTTTTGTTATGATAATACATTTTGAAAGACCATTATGTTGTATATAACAACTATGTGACTTGCAAAACTTACTTCCAAATTTCAATTAAAGACAGTAACAAATTCCATTTTTTAAAAAAAAGTATAGGCAGTACCAGGTTATTTGAGAGTTCTATTCCTGGGAATTACCTATAAACTGATACCTCTGTAAGTCAGAAATGTCCATTTCCTACAGTAACCTACAGTATGTTGTATCCCTCTACATACAGTACACTTGCTATTATTATTTCATTTTATTGAGCCCTAACTCTACAGATAATTAAAGTAAACCTGTATCCAGTCATTAATGAATACTGCAAAACAGCTTTATTATTATGCTATTTTTACTATTTCTCAGCTCAAGCTGGTAAAACCCAAGGTATGGGCATAGCCAAGCACACTCATTTCTCAATTGCTAGGAACTTTTGGACTATTCTAGCGGAATTTAGTATCGTGGCTTTCTGAAGATTTATATAAATATTGCTGTGTAGTCCTAATTGTTTAATGTTATTTGTACTGACTTTGGGATGATACCAGTTGTAGATATTATGCGTGGGACAATATTTATCCTGTTCATGTTCCATAGTCTTTCAATTTCCTTTTTTAATTTTTGGTTATTTTTATTGATTTCTGTATGTTATGTGTTTTTGCAATGGTTATATCTATTAAGTAAGCTGTTCTTGATTGTTTATCCCTGTAATATTATACCCGGATGGCAATTCTGGATTGTCCTATCTCTAATAATAGATCGGTCATCATATAATTTGTAGAACTCTGACTCTAAAAATGGATCTGGCTTGTATTTATAGTGAGGTATGGTGTCTTTTATGAATTTGTATTTTGAAGCAAGATTTTGTAGGATGCAGCTTGCCACTTGATTATCCGTGTAAGTAATCAGATTGAGTTAAACTGCTGCAGGATCCTGTAATGTGTTGGATTGTTTCTGGTTTTTCTTGACATTTTCTACATTTATCATCTTGGATTTGTTGGTCTTTTATTGTGTATTTTTGATCATCAAAGACCCTTTTCACCTTCGTCAATTTCTCTTAGACCATAGACCATAAGACACAGGAGTAGAGTTAGGCCATCTGGCCCACTGAGTCTGCTCCGCCATTCAATCATGGCTGATCCTTTCTTTATCTCCTCCTCAACCCCAGTCACCAGCCTTCTCCCTGTAAACTTTGATGCCATGTCCAATCAAGAACCTATCAATCTCTGCCTTAAATACACCCAAGGACCTGCCCTCCACAGCTGCATGTGGCAACAAATTCCACAAATACACCACCCTTTGGCTGAAGAAATTTCTCCGCATCTCTGCTTTGAAAGAGCGCCCTTCTATCCTGAGGCGGTACCCTCTTGTCCTAGACTCTCCCACCATGGGAAACATCCTTACCACATCTACACTGTCTAGCCCTTTCAACATTCAAAAGGTTTCAATGAGATCCCCCCTCATCCTTTTGAATGCCAGCAAGTACAGATCCAGAGTTATCAAATGTTCCTCGTATGATAACCCTTTCTTTCCTGGAATCATCCTTGTGAACCTCCTCTGGACCCTCTACAATGCCAGCACATCTTTTCTAAGATGATGGGCCCAAAACCGTTCATCATACTCAAGGTGAGGCCTCTCCAGTGCCTTATAAAGCCTCAGCATCACACTCTTGCTCTTGTATTCTAGACCTCTTGAAATGAATGCTAACATGGCATTTACCTTCCTCACTGACAATCTGACCTGCAAGTTAACCTTCAGGGTGTTCTGCATAAGGACTCCCAAGTCCCTCTGCAAATCAGATTCCTGGATTTTCTCCCCGTTTCGAAAATAGCCCGCACGTTTATTTCTACTACCAAAGTGCATGGCCATGCATTTTCCAACATTGTATTTCATTTGCCACTTTTTTGCCCATTCTCCTAATCTGTCTAAGTCCTTCTGTATCCTACCTATTTCCTCAACACTACCTGCCCCTCCACTAATCTTTGTATCATCTGCAAACTTGGTAACAAAGCCATCTACTCCATCATCTAAATCATTTATATACAGTATAAAAAGAAGTGGTCCCAACACCGACCCCTGCAAAACACCACTGGTCACTGACAGTCAACCAGAAAAGGATCCTTTTATTCCCATTCGCTGCCTCATACTCTAGCCATGTTAGTAATTTTCCTAAAATACCATGGACCCTTAAATTGGTAAGCAGCCTCATGTGTGGCACCTTGTCAAAGGCCTTCTGAAAGTCCAAATATGCAACGTTCACTGCGCCCCCTTTATCTAACCTACTTGTGATCTCCTCAAAGAATTCTAACAGGTTCATCAGGCGGTATTTTCCCTGAAGGAAACCATACTGACTTTGTACTCTCTTGTCCTGTGTCACCAAGTACTCCATCACCTCATCCTTAACAATAGACTCTAACATCTTCCCAACCATTGAGGTCAGGCTAACTGATCTATAATTTCCTTTCTGTTGCCTTCCTCTTTTCTTAAAGAGTGGAGTAACATTTGCAATTTTCCAGTCCTCTGGCACCATTCCAGAGTCTAATGATTTTTGAAAGATCATTTCCAATCCCACCACAATCTCTAACGCTACCTCTTTCAGAACCCTAGGATGCAGTTCATCTGGTCCGGGTGACTTATGTACCTTTAGGTCTTCCATCTTTTTGAGCCTTCTCTCGGAGTACTAACAGCACCCACTTCTCTTCCTTCACACACTCCAACATCAGGCATACTGCTAGTGTCTTCCACAGTGAAGGCTACAAAGTACCCATTTAGTTCATTAGCCATCTTCTTGTTCCCCGTTAGTATTTCTCCTGCCTCATTTTCTAGTGGTCCTATATCCACTCTCATTTCTCTTTTATTTTTAACATACTTGAAAAAAGTTTTACTATCCACTTTGATATTATTTGCTAGCTTGCTTTCATATTTCATCTTTTCCTTTGTAATGATTTTTTAGTTGCTCTCTATAGGTTTTTAAAAATTTCCCAATCCTCTATCTTCCCTCTAATTTTTGCTTTGTTGTATGCCTTTTCTTTTGCCTTTACAGTAGAAACATGGAAAACATAGAAACATAGAAAACCTACAGCACAATACAGGCCCTTCAGTCCACAAAGTTGTCCCGAACATGTCTCCCTACCGTAGGAATTACTAGGGTTACCCATAGCCCTCTATTTTTCTAAACTCTATCCAAAAGTCTCTTAAAAGACCCTATCGTATCCGACTCCACCACCATTGCCGGCAACTCATTCCATGCACTCACCATTCTCTGCGTAAAAAACTTACCCCTGACATCTCCTCTGTACCTACTCCCAAGCACCTCAAACCTGTGCCCTCTTGTGGAAACCATTTCAGCCCTGGGAAAAAGCCTCTGACTATCCACACGATCAATGCCTCTCATCATCTTATACACCTCCATCAGGTCACCTCTCATCCATCGTCCCTCCAAGGAGAAAAGGCTGAGTTCACTCAACCTATTTTCATAAGACATGCTCCCCAATCCAGGCAACATCCTTGTAAATCTCCTCTGCACCCTTTCTATGGTTTCCACATCCTTCCCGTAGTGAGGCGACCAGAACTGAGCACAGTACTCCAAGTGGGGTCTGACCAGGGTCCTACATAGCTGCAACATTACTTCTTGGGTCCTAAATTCAATTCCACGGTTGATGAAGGCCAATACACCGTATGCCTTCTTAACCAGAGTCAACCTGCACAGCTGCTTTGAGTGTCCTATGGACTTGAACCCCAAGATCCCTCTGATCCTCCACACTGCCAAGAGTCTTACCATTAATACTATATTCTGCCATCATATTTGACCTACCAAAATGAACCACTTCACACTTATCTGGGTTGAACTCCATCTGCCACTTCTCAGCCCAGTTTTGCATCCTATCAATGTCCTGCTGTAACCTCTGACAGGCCTCCACACTATCCACAACACCCCCAACCTTTGTGTCATCAGCAAACTTACTAACCCATCCCTCCACTTCCTCATCCAAGTTATTTATAAAACTCATGAAGAGTAGGGGTCCTAGAACACATCCCTGAGGCACATCACTGGTCACTGACCTCCATGCAGAATATGACCATCTACAACCACTCTTTGCCTTATGTGGGCAAGCCAGTTCCAGGTCCACAAAGCAATGTCCCCTTGGATCCCATGCCTCCTTACTTTCTCAATAAACCTTGCATGGGGTACCTTATCAAATGCCTTGCTGAAATCCATATACACTATTTCTACGGCTCTACCTTCATTAATGTGTTTGGTCACATCCTCAAAAAATTCAGATAGCTTTGACTTCCCTTGTCAGCCACGGTTGTACTAATTTACCATTTGAATATTTATTCATTTTTGGAATAAATATGTCCTGCACCTTCCTCATTTTTCTCAGAAACACACACCATTGCTGCTCTGCTGACATCCTGCCAGCAGCTCCTTCCAATTTGCTTTGGCCAACTCCTCTCTCATACCACTGTAATTTCCCTTACTCCACTGCTACATCAGACTTTACTTTCTCCCTATCAAATTTCAAGTTGAACACTATCATATTGTGATCACTGGTTCCGAAGGGTTCTTTTATCTTAAGCTCCCTAATTGCCTCTGGTTTATTACATAACACCCAATCCAGTATATTTGATCCCCTAGTAGGCTCAATGACAAACTGCTCTAAAAAGCTATCTGTTAAGCACTCAACAAACTCACTCTCTTGAGATCGATTATCAACCTGATTTTCTTAATCGACCTGCATGTTAAATCTCCCATAACTACCATAACATTGTCCTTTTGACTTGCCTTTTCTAATTCTTGTTGTAACCTGTGGTCCACCTCCCAGACACTGTTGGGAGGCCTGTATATAACTGCCATCAACATCCTTTTACTCTTGCAATTTCTTAACTCATCCCACAAGGGTTCAACATCTTCCAAACCTATGTCACGTCTTTCTACTGATTTGATGCCATTCTTTACCAGTAGAGCCACACCACTCCCTCTGCCTACCTTCCTATCCCTCTGATAGAATGTATAACCTTGGACATTCAGCTCCCAACTACAACCATCCTTCAACAACAACACCATACCTGGTAATCTGTAATATTGCAACAAGATAATCCACCTTATTTCTTATACTACACACTTTAGATACAACACCTTGAGTACCGTATCTGCTATATTTCCTGACTCTGCATCCCTAATGATTTGATACTCAGCCTGTTGGGTGCAACTAAGTCCCATCACCATCTGTCCTATCCTGAGTCCCTTCTCTCTGGTTCCCACCCCCTGCCAAGTTAGTTTAAACCCTCCCCAACAGCTCTAACAAACCTGCCTGCGAGAATATTGGTCCCCCTCGGGTTCAGGTGCAACCCATCACTTTTGAATAGGTCATACCTCCCTCAGAAGAGATCCTAATTATTCAAGAACCTGAAGCCCTGCCCCCTGCACCAGCTTCTCAGCCACGCATTTATCTGCCAAATCTTTCTGCTTCTACCCTAACTGGCACGTGACGCAGGCCGCAACCCAGAAATTACTGTCTGGGAGGTCCTGTTTCTCAGCTTTCTACCTAGCTCTCTAACTTCTCTTTACAGGTCCTCATTGCTTTTCCTCCATATGACAATGGTACCAATATGTACCAAGACATCTGGCTGTTCCCCTCCTCCCCCTTCCAAAATGTTGTGGATGCCATCTGAGACATCCCTGACCCTGGCACCTGGGAGGCAACATACCATCCATGTATCCCATTTATGTCCACAGAATCTCCTCACTATCGAGACCCCTATCACTACCGCTCCATTCTTCTCTCTCTTTCCTTTCTGCACCACAGACCCATGCCTGTAACCCAGTCACCGTGGCATTCACCCAGGAGGTCATCCCCCACAGAAGTATCCAAAGCTGTTTTTGAGGGGAATGGCCTCAGGGATGCTCTGCTCTAACTGCCTGTTTCTATTTCTCTTGACTGTCACCCAGGTCCATGCCTCCTGCAACCTTGGGGTGACTACTTCCCTGTAACTTTGATCAATTATATCCTTGCTCTCCCGTACAAGTCCAAGGTCATCCAGTTGCTGTTGCAGATCCCTAACACAGTCCTCAAGGAGCTGCAGCCGGATGCTCTCCGGTAGACTCTGGGTCTCCCAGTTCTCCAGCACCCGGCACGAAGAGCACACCTCAGCCATTTAAATGGTACAGTAAGAGGGGGAAAAAAAACTAAAAGGAAACCTTAACAGACGCTTTACAGAGCCGATGCCTCCTCTGAGCCGAAGCCTGGTTTGAGCCAGAGCCTGTCACTTCTGCTCTTGCCACTGGCCTACTCCCGACAATGGCCGCTCTGCTTATCCCTTCTTTACTTTTATTTAGTTCCTAGAGCTTTGTTGATGCCGCTGACAGGCCATGTGCCAGGTACAATGGACAAATGCTCGCGAAGCTCCCTTCTTAAATAACCGCCGCCGACCTGCGAGAAATCCCTCTTGCTAAAGCTCTGTTGACGCCGCTGAAAGGCCCTTCCAAGAGAGAAGATACAAAAGCTTGAGAGCACATTCCACCAGGCTCAAGAACAACTTCAATCCCACTTTTATGAGACCTCTCACATACTGAAAAATGACCTCACAGTCTACTTCAATGTGGAACTTGCTCTTTACTTGTCTACCTTGGCCCACTCTTTCTCTATCAGGAAACAGGATCGCAACCCAAAGCATCAACTTTACATTCTCCACCACAGATGCTGCCTGGCCCAATGAGTTCCTTGAGAATTTTGTGTGATCCAGCTTTACTTAGGCCTTGTTCTAATGGTTCCTTCTTTTCTCCCAAATCTGCCTCACATTCTAACGGTTTTCTGATCCTCCCATCTATCTCTGCTTGTAAAGAGGACTGAGAGCCTCAATGTATCTTCCCTCATGAAAGTTCAGAATCTCCACATGTTCAGAAATGTGTAGCTGAAACAAATTTTTACAATGCCATGTTTTGAAATGGAGTACAGGTGAGCCCTGCATTAAAAGGGCATTGGGTTCTCGGGATCTGGCATAATTTTCTGAAATGCAATGGAATGTCATTTGCTCATGCACCAAGAAATTGGGGCTGAAAATAAAAGAAAAATTGACACACAAGTTCTGGGAGCAAATTTCATTAGGCATCTTGGATTTTTGGGTACGATTTGTGAATTTGGTAAATATAAATTCCATTTGCTGTAACGTGGGGGTTCCCTATATTGTTGCAATGGATCAAAGCCAATAGACCACCATTAAAAGCAATCAGGTATGAGATATCTTATATTACTTATCTTGTTATATCTTAAATCACATCAATGTGATACCACCATTGATGCTGCCTATACATCCATATCTCCTGTTTCCTGTTCCATCTCTGTCACCCCATCTTCCTGCTGCCTTAACAGAGATAGAGTACCTGTTGTCCTCACCTACCATCCCATGAGCCTCTGAATCCAGCACATCAGTCTCCGCAACCTTTGCCATATTCAGTGGGATCCTACTACCAAACATATCTTGACCTCCCCCCAAACCCCTCACCAAGTCTCTGCTTTCTGCAGGGATCGCACACTCCGTAATTCCTTTGTCTATTTGTTCCTCCCCACTAATCTCCCTCCTGGCACTTATCCTTGCAAGCAAAAGATATGCTACACCTATCCATACACCTCTTCCCTCACTGGCAATCAGCACCCCAGACAGTTTTTCCAGGTGGAGCAACACTTCACCTGCCAATCTGTGTGGTCACCTACTGTATCTGGTGTTCCCCATGTAGCCTCCTTCACATTGGTGAGACTCAACGTAGACTGGGGAACTGTGTTGTTCAACCCCTTCACTCCACCCACAAAAAAACAGAACTCCTGGTGACCAGCCATTTTAATTTCAATCCCCATTCCCATTCTGACATGGTCTATGGCCTCCTCTGCTGACACAATGAGGCCAGGTTGGAGGAGCAACACCTCATTTTTCACTTAGATTGCCTCCAACTGAGTGGCATGAAATTCGATTTCTCCAACTTCCAGTAATTTTTCCTCTCACCCTTCCCTCTTTTTTTCACTTGCCTATCACCTTCTCCTGGTGCCCATTTTCCTTCCCTTTCTCCCAGGGTCCACTCTGTTCTTCTATCAGATTTCTTCTTCCCAGCTCTTTACTTTTTCCACCTATCATTTCCCAGCTTCTTACTTCCTGCACCCCTCTCCACCCACCTGGCTTCTCCTATCACCTGCTAGCTTGTATTCTTTCCCATCCCTCCACAACCTTCATATTCTGGCTTCTACCCCACTTCCTTACCAGTTCCAATGAAGGGCTCGACCTGAAACGATGACTGTTTATTAATTTCTATAGATGCTGCCTGGCCTGCTGAGTTATTCCAACATTTGTGTGTTGCTCTGGATTTTCTGCGTCTTTGGAAACTCTTGATTTATTTCTTGATAGTAGGTCATTAGAGTGAGAAATACTGACTAGAAATTTTGGAGATTTCATAATTACTTGAAATAGTATTCTTCAACACCAGTAAAAGCAAACTTGTGCATTGAACAGTATTTCTGAATGCATTGTTTCTGAAGAGCAGAGATGGGTCAGACTAGTTTAGATACTCAAAAGTTTCAATGTGTGTTTGTCTTAGAGTGGAGATGTAGATAATTCATACAAAATAATTAAAGTCTGACTAAATTATTCACTTCTATAATCTACATCTTAAAAATTTTAGTTTTAATGTGGTTCTCTCAATTCCAGCTTGGCTGTTAATACTTTTCAAAGTATTCTTCCAATTCCAAATTGAAGCTTGTTATTATCCCACGGAATTTATATTGCTGAAATAGTAAAGTCGGTGTTATTGATATATTATGTTCAAAATAATTGTTTTCTTTGCTTGTGAAACCGCGTAACAATGTGATATGTGGCTTTTGTAAGTGTGCCTTGCATCATTAGAACAGGGCTTCAAATCTAGCTGCTCAACCAAGTACTTTCACCTTTTGTAGGAGTTTTCAAATGATTGAAACCACAGAGTGTGAAGCAAATAACCTACTGTCACAAACACCAATACTTCCCTCAATCGCAGAGAGTGATGCGGACAGCCCAGCACATCTGTAGATGTGAACTTACATTTACAGGACATTTACAGCGACAGGTGTGTAAAATGGGCTTGAAGGATCATTGGGGACCCGAGTCACCCCAAACACAAACTGTTCCAGCTGCTACCATCCAGGAAACAGCATAAAAGCCAGGACCAACAGGCTCCAGGACAGCTTCTTCCACCAGACTGATTAATTCATGCTGACACAACTGTATTTCTGTGTTATATTGTTTACATACTATTTATTTTAAATTACTATAAATTGCACATTGCTCATTTAGATGGAGACATAACATAAAGATTTTCACTCCTCATGTATGTGAAGGATGTAAGTAATAAAGTCAATTCAATTTAGTTCAACATAATCATTTGAGATATACTCTGTTTTTGGAATTTGTTCACTCAACTGCATTTCCCTCTTCACAGAATCATGGAAGCTCTTGTACCTGATTCAAATATTCAAATTACATTTATTATCAAAATATGTATAAATTATACAACCTTAAGATCTGTCTCTTTACAGCCATGAAACAAGAAACCTAAAAGAACTAATTTTAAAAAACACACAATGCGGAGAGAGAGGGGAAAAATACAATTTGTGCAAACAATAGAAGTAACCACCAGAGTTCAGAGTGAAAGTGAGTCCACTGACATGAAGCCCAGGGCAGCTGGAGTAGGCCCCCAGCCTCAGCTCATCACACAATGGAACAAAATATTGCGGAGCTCACAGGCAGAGCCTGGAGCAGGCCCACGGCACCAGCCTTAGTGATGCACCATCAATAACTCTTGGAGACTGGAAGTGAACGATAGGCTTTTATTAATAGCAAAAAGGGAGCACGACGTCTCAAAGACTGAGGGAGGAGCAGTGCCCGAATCGCCTTTATACAGGGGTCCGTGGGAGGAGCCATAGGAGCAGTCAGCAGAGGGGCGTGTCCAGACAGGTATACATAGTTTACCACACTTAGTTCATCACACAATGGAGTAAAACTTTGCGGAGCTCACAGACACAAAGCACAAGGCAGCTGGAGTAGGCCCAGAGCCTCAGCCTCAGTTCATCACACAATGGGAGCAAAACGTTACAGAGCTCAGACACGAAGCCCGGAGCAGCCAAAGTAGGCCCATACCTCTGCCTGAGTGCAGCAAAGAGCGGAGCATATGTCGCAGAGCAGCGAACAGAACCAGCACGACCCTCACTTTTGGAAGCGCACTGCAGCCAGAGTAGGCCCACAGCCTCATGCTCAGTTCATCATACAGCAGAGCAAAACGTCACAGAGCTCAGGTTGTCGTTCCACAAATGCTTGCATAGACCATGAGAGCTGGGTGGTTCTGTCACTATGAGATGATCATATTTTCTCTCTATTATCTATTCACTGTGCTTTTAAAGCATTGGATTCTGATCAGCTTTTGTCCTTTTGTGGTGAACTACATATACCTGTCTGGACACACCCCCTGATGACTGCTCCTGTGGCTCCTCCCACAGACCCCTGTATAAAGGTGATGGAGGTCTGAGCCTGGCCTCTCTGTCTCCAGGATGTAGTATGGTGGTCACTAACTGCTCGTTTCTTCTTCCAGTCAATAAAAGCTGATACCTCGCTTTTACATCTCAGAGTGAGTTATTGATGGTGCATCACCTTTCTAACCAAAAGTGTTCAACATTAAATTCTATCACAGGTTCACATCAGTGACCCAAGATCTTATCATATACCAGGATCTATGAAATATATCCAAGACTTCTTACCATTTCAGAGCAGGATCTTGCAGCTTTACTGTGCTGGCAATTTCCCTCTCAATCACTGCCAGCTCCTTCTCTGCCACTGCCAACTCCCTCTCTACCACTGCCAACACTCTCTCTTCCTGCTTTCGTTTCAATTTCAAGTAAAACCCTTGAATTACTGAGAAAGATTCCATCTGTGGTTTGTACAGGTAAAATAATTTGTTTATGGAAACTGGGAATTGCTGTTCAGCCAGTGTCTATAGCACATGTCAAAGTGTCCATTGGAGGTGGTGGGCTACCGACGTGAACCATTGCAGTTTCCCTAGTGAAGGTACTCCCTTTGTGTTGTTGGGAAGGATAACCTGGATGTGTAGATGCAGTGATTTTGTATCTGGCTCACAAAGGATTCAGTGAAGGTTTTATGTGATAGATAGGGTGGGATGCAACGTGCTGGACAGGGTCAAGCGTTCTGGCTGTTGTCAAAGCACTGAACCAAGTGGAGAGTATTCAGAAACTTAAGAAACATAGAAACAGGCTTCTCGGCCCATCACAGTTGCAGCACCGTTCATTTACATCATTTCCCTCAGAGCCACTGTTCTGTACAAATCTCATGTCCTTTGACCCCTATCACATTATTTATTTACTTACTTACTTATTGATTGAGATACGGTGTGCAATAGGCCAGCTGGTGGCATAGTGGCGTTAGCGCTGGACTTCAGGGTGAGAGGTCCCAAGTTCGAACGCTCTCTGTCTGTGCCTGGGTTGAGTGTCAAGCTAGCCAATCGACCTTGTGATAAAAACCTGGAGAGGGATGGGCTCCGCCAGGTTTTAGATGCCCAAGATGCGCCATACGATGAGCAATTACCAAAAAAATCGGTGCAAAAAGCTTGTCATGACAGCACTCCGACAACTTCACCAGGAATTAAGGGCGTGCGCGCACGCGCGCGCACACACACACGCGCACACACACACACACACACACACACACACACACACACACACACACACACACACACACACACACACACACACACACACACACACACACACACACACACACACACACACACACACACACACACACACACACCAATATGCCTTCTGGCTCTTCGAGACTATGCCGCCCAGTAATCTCCCAAGTTTACAATAAAGGTACCATAAGGACTGTCTTTGAACTGTGAGAGGAAACCGGAGAACCTGGAGGAAACTCATGTGGTCATGGGAAGAACGTACAAACTCCTTACAGTCACCACCGGGAATTGAACCCTGGTCTCCTATATGGTCTAGGCACCATGCTACTCACTACACTATCATGTGTGGAAGAATGGCATCGATGTAATATAGAACACCAATATGGAGTTACCAAGTGTGACTGGGAAGTAGGAAATGTTGACATTTCCACTTACGTGATGCTACTCATTTTGGCTTTATATGATGTGGTGCTTGGTATGAATCAATTTCTAGATGCGAGAAACATACTAAGTTCCAAGTGCCCTGTTACAAATAACATAAGTTTGACTCTATTAACTTAATTCTGCTGCTTTATACTGATGTCAGCCAACAAGCTGTAGGTTTTGGATACTGCTAACATAAGAAACTATTTTGTTTCTTTGAGCAATTTTACCAAAGGAGGCCAAAGTTCACATAAACTAAATCTATATGGTGAGTTTTTGAGACGAGTCTTTGTCAGCTCTTCTGTGATTCTAAACAGTAAAATTAAATTCAGCTGAGGCCCCCTTGTGGCACAATTCCACTGTTTTAAAACAGGCCAAACTTTGGCAAATGTTTAAAACCAGGAAAGAAAATTATATTATTGATTATATAACACTTTATTAACTCTAGTTATGGAAATCTTATAGAAAATATAAAATATAAATATGTTTTATATTTTAATATAAAAATATATTTGGAACAAATAGCAAACACAAAATGCTGGAGGATCTCAGCAGGTCAGGCAAGTCAAGTCAAGTCATTTTTATTGTCATTTCGACCATAACTGCTGGTACAGTACATAGTAAAAACGTGACAATGTTCTTCAGGATCATGGTGTTACATGGTGTTTCGAGAGGCTCGTCATGAGGCATATCAAGACCCTGCTGCCCCTCTCACTGGACCCCCTGCAGTTTGCGTACCGTCCCAACCGCTCAACAGATGACGCCATTGCCACTACCCTCCACCTGGCCCTAACCCACCTGGACAAAAAAGACACTTACGTTCGAATGCTGTTCATAGACTTCAGTTCAACATTCAACACAATCATCCCTCAGAAACTGATTGGAAAGCTGAGCCTACTGGGCCTGAACACCTCCCTCTGCAACTGGATCCTAGACTTCCGTACTGGGAGACCTCAGTCAGTCTGGATCGGGAGCAGCATCTCCAACACCATCACACTGAGCACGGGGGCTCCCCAGGGTTGTGTGCTCAGTGCACTGCTGTTCACTCTGCTGACCTATGACTGTGCTTCAACACACAGCTCGAACCACATCATCAAGTTCGCCGATGACACAACCGTGGTGGGTCTCATCAGCAAGAACGACGAGTCAGCTTACAGAGAGGAGGTGCAGCGGCTAACGGACTGGTGCAGAGCCAACAACCTGTCTCTGAATGTGAACAAAACAAAAGAGATGGTTGTTGATGTCAGGAGGGCATGGAGTGACCACTCTCTGCTGAACATCGACGGCTCCTCGGTAGAGATTGTTAAGAGCACCAAATTTCTTGGTGTTCACCTGGCGGAGAATCTCACCTGGTCCCTCAACACCAGCTCCATAGCAAAGAAAGCCCAGCAGCATCTCTACTTTCTGCGAAGGCTGAGTAAAGTCCATCTCCCACCCCCCTCCTCATCACATTCTACAGGGGTTGTATTGAGAGCATCCTGAGCAGCTGCATCACTGCCTGGTTCGGAAATTGCACCATCTCAGATTGCAAGACCCTGCAGTGGATAGTGAGGTCAGCTGAGAAGATCATCGGGGTCTCTCTTCCCACCATCATGGACATTTACACTACACGCTGCATCCGTAAAGGAAACAGCATTATGAAGGACCCCATGCACCCCTCATACAATCTCTTCTCCCTCCTGCCATCTGGGAAAAGGCTCCGAAGCACTCGGCCTCTCACAACCAGACTATGTAACAGTTTCTTCCCCCAAGCTATCAGACTCCTCAATACCCAGAGCCTGGACTGACTCTTTGCCCTATTGTCCTGTTTATTATTTATTGTAATGCCTGCACTGTTTTTGTGCACTTTACACAGTCCTGTGTAGGTCTGTAGACTAGTGTAGCTTTCTCCGTGTTGTTTTTTTACGTAGTTCAGTCTAGTTTTGGTACTGTGTCATGTAACACCATGGTCCTGAAAAACGTTGTCTCATTTTTACTATGTTCTGTACCAGCAATTATGGTCGAAATGACAATAAAAGTGACTTGATTTGACTTGACACAGTACAGAAACTAGACTGAACTACGTCTACATTGATGCAGAGGAATAAAGTGAACGCTTCAAGCCAAGACCTTTCATCAGGAGTAGAAAGGAAGGAAGGGAGAAGACCAGGCAGCGCGGTAGTGTAGTGGTTGGCACAGTGCTTTACAATACCAGTGACCCAGGTTCAATTCCCACTGTCCGTCTGTGAGGAGTTTGTACGTTCTCCCCATGACCACATGAATTTCCTCCAAGTGCTCCAGTTTCCTCCTACAGTCCAAAGGTGTACCAGTTGGTAGATTAATTGGTCATTGTAAATTGTCCCAAGATTGGGCTAGGATTAAATCAGGGGTTGTTGGGCACTGTGGCTCAAAGAGTCTGTTCTGTGCTGTATCTCAATAAATAAAGAAGAAGGTGGGGAGGGGGTGAGTAAAAGCTGACAGGTGATAGGTGAATCCAGGTGAGGAGGAAGGTGGGAGGTGATAGGTGGAAAAGGGAACGGGCTAAAGAAGAAGGAACCTGATAGGAGAGGAGAGTGGAGCAATTAATTGTGACTTTTGGGTAATATCTGAAGTCGGTATAGTGATAAATCAAGATGCAGAAAATGGAGGCATCAACTCAGTCAAGATAGTCTATAACATGCAATATAGTATTTCTGCGTATGTGTTTTCTTGCTTAAGATGTTAACTCATCTTGAGGTATCCTTATACATAGCTTTTTCTTAACTACCCAAATACTTTCATGTCAGATATTGTACTGCAATGATATTCAGTAAAGAAACTAACACTGAAAGACCAATTGTGAGCAGAATAACAATATGAACTAGCCCTTAGTCAGATTGCACAGAAACAGATGAGTTTAAAACTCCTCCTTAGGTTATTTTGACAGCTTTTTATTTTTGTTCCCACATTGATTTTTATAATGCTGCATGTTTTCTGAGAACAAATATTTTTGGTAAATCTACCATCAAAATAGAAGAGAATGTACGATACCCATTTAATGTTTGTGCACTTAGGTCTCTGATAATAACATTTATCCTTTGTTAACAGGAAAGTAAATATTGTTAGATTATGGCTATTTTATTAAATCAGTTTAAATATCTGAAGAAATAATAGAATCTGTAGTATACTCAATGTGCAGTCAAAATGGTTGTTGTGATGTGTCTCGTGTGCTAGTGCAGTGGAGTAAGGGAGTGGTATGAGAGAGGAGCTGGCCAAAGTGAATTGGAAGGAGCTGCTGCCAGGGATGTCAGCAGAGCAGCAATGGTGTGCGTTTCTGGGAAAAATGATGAAGGTGCAGGACATTCGTATTCCAAAAATGAATAATAAAAATAATAGTAAATAAAAATAGTAATAAAAATAAAATAGTACAACCGTGGCTGACAAGGGAAGTCAAAGCTAATGTAAAAGCAAAAGAAAGGGCATAAAACAAAGCAAAAATCTGTGGGAAGGTAGAGGATTGAGAAGTTTTTAAAAACCTACAGAGAGCAACTAAAAAAATCATTAGAAGGGAAAAGATGATCATCTACTAGAGACCTCAGCCTTGGAATCACACCTTCGTCGCCTTATTTTTATTATTCGCGTTCCTTGGTTCTTATTTTTTCAGGGAGTAGATCGATTAAGTTTTATTTTGCTAATTTCAATGACATATTGACAGATAAATATATATGGCTAAGGACAAAGTAAAATTCATTTCTTTTAATATCAATGCACTGTTAAATCTATTCAAATGCAGTAAAATTCTAACCAAAATGAAAAAAGAACAAGCCCATGTAGTATATTTACAGGAAACTCACTTAAGTGGTAATGAGCATAGAAAACTAAAGGGAATGGGCTTCACTAATTTGTTTTTCTCCTCATATAAATCAGGACATAGGAGAGGAGTTGCTATTCTTATCTCAAGTAAGATAAATTTTGAAAAAGTATTCAAAATGGGAGATAAGGAGGGCAGATATATTCTGGTAAGGGGGAATATAGATGGAAATTCAGTTACTCTACTGAATATATATGCATCCCCAGGAAGTGATATTAGTTTCTTTCAGAAAATTACTAATATTATGGTAATGGAAACAGGTCTCCTGGTATGTAGGGGAGACTTAAATTTCCATTTACAACCAAAGTTAGACTCTTCCAATAGAAAAACCTATGAAACAAAATCCTTACATAAGAAAGTTAATACATTTTTTGAGGATGTTGGTCTAATTGATATATGGAGGGACCTTTTCTCCAACAGAAGGGATTGCGTTCATTATTCTGCCCCCCATTCTGTATATACAAGAATAGACTATTTCATAACATTTGGAAAAGACAAGGACAAAATAAACACCTGTGGAATTGGGACAATAGATGTAAGTGACCATGCACCTATATATTTATCTGTTGATTTTGACCTATAACCAAAGAATACTATTTGGAAACTAAATTCAAGTCTACTCAATGATCCCTACTTTAAGGAACAAATTTAAAAAAGAAATTGGTCTTTACTTAGAGTTCAATGATAATGGAGGGGTTTCACCTCCCATTCTATGGGATGCTCTGAAGACTGTTTTAAGAGGGAAAATTATAGTGATATCTTCATAAAGAAAAAAATAAGGAATAAATCATTAGGGGAACTACAAAATAGGCTGAAGGAACTAGAAAAAATACAAATTGTATTTGGCACAGGCTACATTAGAGGAAATTTTTTTAAAAACTAGGAATAAAATTAATAGTTTGGCTACGCAAGAAATCGGAAAAATTTAATGTTTCTGAAACAGAGACATTATGAAAGTGGATCAAAGTCTATGAAAATACTGGCATAGAAACTGAAAAAAATAGATAGCAGAAAATACAATTCATAAAATTAGGGATCCAAGAACAAAAATGCTAAAAAATAAGCGAAGTGAAATTCAAGAAGCTTTTGAAGTGTTTTAGAAAACTCTATATTCCAAAGTTCCAGGGGGAAGCATAACCCAAATTGACACCTTCCTGAATTCTCTAGAGTTACCCACTTTAAGCGAAGAACAAAATAGAACGATGACTGCTGACATAACTGAAGTTGAATTAAAAGCTGCAATTAGTAGGCTGAAATTAAGCAAGTCACCAGGATCAGATGGGTATATGGCAGAGTGGTACAAAGGATTTAAAAATGAGTTAATTCCTGTCTTACTCCCACACTGAACTGGGTTCTAAAAAAGGCACAAATGCCACCCAGCTGGAAAGAAGCGATAATCTCAGCTATACCGAAAGGAGGATAAAATCAAATGTAGATCATTTAGACCAATATCTGTTCTTAATGTAGATTATAGATTATTTACCTCCATCATGGCCAAATGATTAGAAGAGTTTCAATCCACACTGATACATAACAATCAGACAGGTTTTAATTTGTGAGATGCCAAACACAAGACAATATACGAAGGACACTTCACATTATGGATCATATACAAAAAAATAAAATCAAAGAAATAGTGAGAAGCGTGGACACTGAAAAAGCATTTGATTTGGTTAATTGGAATTTTCTTTACAGAGTTTTACATAGATTTGGTTTCTATGACACAATTATTAAAACTATACAGACATTATATGACAATCCTACTGCTAGGATTAAAATCAATGGATATTTATCAAATAGTTTTACCCTAGAAAGGAGCACAAGACAAGGTTGTGCATGGTCACCGCTACTCTTCACATTATACCTGGAACCATTAGCTCAACACATCAGACAAAATGAAGATATCAGGGGAAATACTATTAAAGGGACAGAGCATAAATTGGCCTGTTATGCAGATGACATTTTGATCTATCTAGGGCAACCAACATACTCTTTACCTAAGTAGATGCAATCCTTTGAACAATATGGTCAATTATCAGGATACAAGATCAACATAGATAAAACCCAATTACTTTCATATAACTATAGCCCATCAAGAGAAATTGAAAGTCGATTTCCCTGGGCATGACAAATAGGGTCTATCAAATATTTGGGCATTATTATACCAAAAGATCTGGTAAAGTTAGCAGAATGCAATTATCAGCCTATATATAAAAAAAATTAAGTAAGATATAACAAGATGGAACCTAATTCCTATTTTTAGTCTCAGTTCAAGGATTGAGTCTATTAAAATGAATATACTGCCCAGACTATTATATCTCTTTCAGACCCTACCAATAGAGATTAATCAAAATCAATTCATGTAATGGAACAAAATGTTATCAAGATATATATGGCAAGGTAAAAGGCCTAGAGTTCATCTCAAAACTTTGCAAGGAAAAGGGGGAGGATGGGGCCTACCTTCTCTTAGAGATTATTATTTTGCAGCACAATTGAGAGCTGTGATATGTTGGTGCAACTGATCATATGATGCTCAATGGAAAAACATTGAGGAGCGGGTACTTCCCATCCCCATACAAGCCATTTTGGCTGATAACAACCTACAAAGGTACATAACTACTATTGATAACCCATGGGTGAATATTTAATGAATATACTGCTGGTGGCTGGTAAAAAGGCACTTACTAGGAAATGGTTATCACAGGAGAGCCCAACCTTAAATGCATGGATGGAAATTACAGTGGATATTTACAAAATGGAGAAGATAACAGCATCTGTTAATCATAAATTGGAACAATTTGATTCATACTGGGAAAAATGGTTTAACTACATAACACCTCATAGGCCTGATTTTATTCTCACAAATCAATGAACATGGTGTAAAAAAAGATCACTTCCTAATTGTACATGGTTTTCTCCTTTCGCTTGTTCTTTCTTTCCTCTCTTTTCTATAAGTGTGTACCTCAGATAAATACTTTGTGGAGATTTGTGATATATATATGATTATATGATATATATGTACAATGTCTGAAATACATCTTATGGAAATGTTTGTTTGATGAAGAACTTCAATAAAAAATAAATTACATAAAAAGGGAAAAGATGAAATATGAAAGCAAGCTAGCAAATAATATCAAAGTGGATAGTAAAAGTTTTTTCAAGTATGTTAAAAATAAAAGAGCAATGAGAGTGGATATAGGACCACTAGAAAATGAGGCAGGAGAAATAATAACAGGGGACAAGGAGATGGCTGATGAACTAAATGAGTATTTTGTGTCAGTGTTCCTGTGGAAGACACGAGCAGTATGCCTGATGTTGGAGTGTGTGAAGGAAGAGAAGTGGGTGCTGTTAGTATTCCAAGAGAGAAGGTGCTCAAAAAGCTGAAGGACCTAAAGGTACATAAGTCACCCCGGAGCAGATGAACTGCACCCTAGGGTTCTGAAACACTAGGTAGCGGTAAAGATTGTGGTGGCATTAGAAATGATCTTTCAAAAATCATTGTACTCTGGTATGGTGCCAGAGGACTGGAAATTTGCAAATGTCATTCCACTCTTTAAGAAAGGAGGAAGGCAACATAAAGGAAATGATAGACCAGTTAGCCTGACCACAGTGGTGGTTGGGAAGATGTTAGAGTCAATTGTTAAGGATGAGGTGATGGAGTACATGGTGACACAGGACAAGATAGTACAAAGTCAGCATGGTTTCCTTCAGGGAAAATCCTGCCTGATGAACCTGATGGAATTTTTTGAGGAGATTACAAGTAGGATAGATAAAAGGGGTGCAATAGATGTTGTATATTTGGACTTTCAGAAGGCCTTTGAATAGGTGCCACACATGAGGCTGCTTACCAAGTTAAGAGCACATAGTATTTCAGGAAAGTTACTAACATGGTTAGAGCATTGGCTGATTGGTAGGAGGCAGTGAATGGGAATAAAACGATCTTTTTCTGGTTGACTGCCAGTGACTAGTGGTGTTCTGCAGGGGGTAATGTTGGGATCACTTCTTTTTATGCTGTATATAAATGATTTAGATGATGGAGTAGATGGCCTTGTTGTCAAGTTTGCAGATGATACAAAGATTAGTGGAGGGGCAGGTAGTGTTGAGGAAATAGGTAGGATACAGAAGGACTTAGACAGATTAGGAGAATGGCAAAAAAGTGGCAAATGAAATACAATGTTGGAAAATGCATGGCCATGCACTTTGGTAGTAGAAATAAACGTGCGGGCTATTTTTGAAACGGGGAGAAAATCCAGGAATCTGATTTGCAGAGGGACTTGGGAGTCCTTATGCAGAACACCCTGAAGGTTAACTTGCAGGTCAAATTGTCAGTGAGGAAGGCAAATGCCATGTTAGCATTCATTTCAAGAGGTCTAGAGTTCAAGAGCAAGGATGTGATGCTGAGGCTTTATAGGGCACTAGAGAGGCCTCATCTTGAGTATGGTGAACAGTTTTGGGCTCCTCATCCTCAAAGAGATGTGCTGGGATTGACGAAGTCCAGAGGAGGTTCACAAGGATGATTCCAGGAATGAAAGATTCAGCCAAGATGGCGGCGCAACGCAGCGCGCAGCGGCCACTCTAGGAATGAATATCTGTTATCTGTAAGTAGGGGCCGTGTACAAACCTGATTTGATGGAGACGGACGTGTGAAGCACGGAGGAACATCTGGTGAAACTTTTGAAATGCCTGTTTCGCTGCTGCTGCTACTGTGCGATCAGAGAATCTCCGGGAGGAAGGCCCCGAATCCTCGGCTTTGCCTGTTGCTTGGCGGCCGGTGCCGGGGTTGAAGCGCTCGGCAGAGATGGTGCTCAGTGCTCGGTGTCAGAGGGCTGGTCGGAGGCTTGAAGTTTTCAGACGGACTCGGAGTTGGCTGTGGTCGGAGCTCCCAAAGTGCTGTATCGGCAAGCTGCGGCGCTGGAGGTTCATGGCAGGAAGAGTTTTTCTTCCTTCTACCGTCTGCGTGAGATGATGGGCTATCGAGGACTTTGAGACTTTCTTTTAAACCGTGCATGGACTGCTCTTCATCAGATTATGGTATTGCTTTGCACTGTTGAAACTATGTGTTATAATTATGTGGTCTCTGTCAGTTAGTCTTTTATCAATTATTATCAATTGTCTGCACTGTCGAAACTATATGTTAACTATATTTATATATAATCTATGTGGTTTTGTGTAGGTCTTGTAGCTTTAGTTTTGTCTGATGGGTTTGTAGTTCCTTTCCGGGGAACATGCTAAGACGGTAGCGCGATATCGATACCCAGCAGCCTCTCCGGACTCTGGATTGGGGATTACCAAACGTTATGTGGTTTTTCTTGTGTGGTCTGTTTTGTGCATTTTCGTGATATCTTTCCAGAGAACGTTGTCTCATTTTTTAACTGCATTGTATTTGTGGTTTATAAATGACAATAAACTGAATCTGAATCTGAATCTGAAAGGGTTATCATATGAGGAATGTTTGATGGCTCTGGGTTTGTACTCCCTGGAATTCAGAAGGATGAGGGGGCATCTCATTGAAACCTATCGAATGTTGAAAGGCCTAGACAGAGTAGATGTGGAAATGATGTTTCCCATGGTGGCAGAGTCTTGGACAAGAGGGCACAGCCTCAGGATAGAGGGGCACCCTTTCAAAACAGAGATGCAGAGAAATTTCTTTAGCCATAGGGTGGTGAACTTACTGCCATGTGCAGCTGTAGACGCCAAGTTGTTGGGTGTATTTAAGGCAGAGATTGAAAGGTTTTTGACTGGTTAAGGGGAGAAGGGAGAACTGAGGTTGAGGGGGCGATAAAAAATGGATCAGCCATGGTTGAATGGTGGAGCAGACTCGATGGGCCAGATGGCCTAATTCTGCTCTTCTGTCTTATGGTATTGCTTCATAAGCTTTCCTTTTGACTACACTGGTGTGGCCAAGAGGGCTTTGGTGACTGAGCATCTCAGGATCTCCATACCTTCCACCCAGGCTTGTGATGATGATGATCATTATCCATTGTCCTTCAAGACTGATGGATGCCAACCAACCAACCAGCCAACCAGTGCCTACTTGGTTATGAAATACTCTATTGCCTAAAAATTGCATATACCTGCATGTTGCGTGCTAGATTTGTACTAAATGTGTTCATTTTAAAGGTTAGGTGAGGGTGTGGTTTCCCAACGTAGGAGAAAATCAAGTTTCATTTTCTCGCATCCTCTCTTTCCATTTTCTCTCATCTCCATGCCAGTGAGTTATGCTTTTGTTCTGTGACTCCCATGGAGAGGGTTTCTTAAGATCTGGCTCACTTGCCTGTAGTCGTTCATGGCAATGACATAGCAACTGCAAGCTCAACAAGTAACTGACACTGGGAATCACACTGGAAATGTTTAATTGCTTTACGCTGGGTGAAAGCTACCCTGGTGTTTTTGGTACTAGATTTTTTTTTCTCTCAAATGACCTAATTTTTTGCAGGTTTGGATCTCACCTGTTTGGGCCCCAGCATTACACACACTACCTGTTTAGCACACCAATAATGGTAAATGCTGGAAATCTGGAATAACAGAAAATGCTGGAAACATTCAGCGAGTTGATGGCATCTGAGGAAAGCAAAACAGAGTTTAGATTCGAGAGCCTTTGTCAGAATGATAAAATGGTAAACAATTAGGCATTTGTACCCTGTTTTGAACAGAAGTCAGTTAGAGACATGAAGCCTCTTAAGTATCACTTTTGTTTTATTGTTTTCAATATAACTTTTTTAGAATGATTCTTTTGCTAGTTAGTTATAAATGTAAGCAAATTAATAACCACAGTGTTCTTGCTGTATAGAGCAAATGACATATAGTTGATCAGCTGTTAGCTGGGCTGACATAACACAAGATCCAGCAGATACCAGGCGGCATCTTCATCTCCAGCAGGATACCTGTGCAGCAAGGATAATGAAAGCGGTTTGAGTAGATGATACAGTACAAAAGTGATGACTGGTATTCACAATGGAATGAAGATGACCGAGGACAACTACTTAATAGACAGTACAGAGGAAGTTATTCTATTACATACACATTATTTCAGATTCATTTATCACAGATACATCAAACCATACAGCGAAATGTGTCATTTGCATTAAAAATCAACACACCCACGAATGTGCTGGGGGCAACCTGCACTTAATGCCACTCATTCTGGCACTGACAAAGCATGCCCACATTGATCAGCAGCACCAACAATGGAAAATTTGATGAGGGTGATCCATTTCATTACATATGTTTCTGGTCTCACCTTCTCCATCCCCAGAACCAGGAGAAATTTCCCGTTGTTCTCATTTATTTTTACCTCATTCTGCAATTATCCTTAGTAATTTCTGGTACTTTCAATGTACTGTCATGAGCAGATAAACCTTTGCCACTTACAACCACCCATCAAATCCTTTGGGACACTGGTTCACTCTTTAATTTCCATTTCCCATGAAAGAACATATTTCCTTTTACCCCTTTCTGAAGTTTAGCAGATAGCATTTGTTACTCAATAAATGATCTCATCCACAAGCTAAATGCAGGTTCAGTTAGTGATTTGCAGAATGCTCCTGTTCAGACTGAAAGCCAGGCACTGAGCTGCCAGTTGTCTGTCCCATTCATATTCTGACCTCCAGGTCCTTGGCTTCTTACACTGTTCCTAATAAAGCTGAATGCAGTTTGAGGATAACACCTCACCTTCTGACTGGACATATTAGAGCCTCCTAGATTCAATAAGGAGTTAATCAATTCCAAGTAATCAAAGTTTCTGGAAGTTTAGTTTAGAATTCCAGTATTTTCAGGTAATTACTTGCAATTGCACTTGATCTTGATTCCTGTTAATTTTCACTATCACCGTCTTTGTCATTTAATCTCTCTTGCATTATCATGGACCTTTTCCTTCTCTTTCTCCTTCCTTACCCTGTATTAAATCTCCACCTCTTGCCACTTCTGATGAAAGATCACTTGCTGAAAGGTTAACCCTCCACAAACACTACCAATATTTGGAGTATTTTCCAACTGCAATTCAGATTTCCAACATCCCCAGTATTTTGCCTTTGAAGATTTGATCTGTGAATTATCTATATAAGAAAAAAAAAGCAGGCTAATACTTTTAAGATTCTCTGAAACACATCTTGTGAACTTCAGAACTTTAGGAGTGGATGCATTAGACACTTCAGCACTTATGTAAGGGCAAACCTCTATCCTTCTATACTTGTCAATACAATGACGTTGAGACTTCTTATGCGGAGAACATATTTATTTAAAAAAACAATAAATATTACAACAGTGAGCAACTTTCTTTCTTAACCACTATGCTGCTATATTCACTTTAGATTTCTACACACTGCTGTGAAATATGAATCATCTTTAAATTTCATTCAACCAGTACTCCCTTGTAAGTAAGGGACTATGCTCGAATTCAAATTCTGTAGAGAATACCTAGTTTACTATCCATTCTCATAATCTGTACATTTACTAAAATACTGTACCATCAATTGGGTTTCTAGTAAATTAAAATATGTATATGAATTCACATAATTGTCTAGAGAGCTTAAGGTAAAAGAACCCTTAGGGGCAAATGGTCATAATATGATCGAAGTCACCCTGATGTTTGAGAAGGAGAAACTAAAGACAGATGCATCAGTATTACAGTGGAGTAAGGGAATTACAGAGGCATGAGAGAGGAAATGGCCAGAATTGATTGGAAAAGAACACTGGCAGAGATGATGGCAGAGCAGCAATGGCTGGAATTTCTGAAAGCAGTTTGGAAGGCACAGGATATATACATCCCAAAGAGGAAAAGTATTCTAAAGGAAATATGACACAACCATGGCTAACAAGAGAAGCCAAAGTCAAAATAAAAGCCAAAGAAAAGTCATACAATAGACCTTTCAGGGGTCATGAAATGTGTGAAGTTACCGTAACTAGAGAGAAGGTTCTTGGGAAACTGAAAGGTCTGAAGGTAGATAAGTCACCTGGATCAGATGGTGTACACCACAGAGTTCTGAAAGAGGTAGCTGAGGAAATCATGGAGGCAATAGTAATGATATTTCAAGAATCATTAGATTCTGGAATAGTTCCAGAAGACTTGCAAATGTGATTCCACTCTTCAAGAAGGCAGAAGAAAGGAAACTATAAGCCTGTTAGTCTGACCTCAGTGGTTGGGAGGATGTTGGAGTTATTAAGGATGAGGTCTCAGGGTACTTGGAGCCACATGATAAAATAGGCCATAGTCAGCGTGGTTTCCTCAAGTGAAAATCTTGCCTGACAAATCTGTTGGAATTCTTTGAAGAAGTACTAAGCAGGATAGACAAGGGAGAATCAATTGATGTTGTGTACTTTGATTTTCAGTTCTTTGACAAGGTGCCACACACGAGCCCATGGTATTACAGGAAAGATTCTAGCATGGATAAAGCAGTGGCTGATTGGCAGGAGGCAAAAAGTGGGAATGAAGGGAGCCTTTCCTGACTGGTTGCCAGTGACTAGTGGTGTTCAACAGGGGCCTTTACTGGAACCAATTCTTTTTACGTAATATGTCAATGACAGATGATGGAATTGATGGCTTTGTTGCAGGGTTTGCAGACAATATGAAGATGCGTGGAGGGGCAGGTAGTTCAGAATAAGTAGAGAGGATATAGAAGGATTTAGACAGATTAGGAGAATGGCCAAAGAAATGGCAGATGGAATAGAGTGCCGGGAAGAGTACGGTCATGCACTTTGGTAGAAGAGATGAAAGGGTTGACTATTTTCTATCTGGAGAGAAAATACAAAAAAACAGAGATACAGAGGGACTTGGGAGTCCTCGTGTAAGATTCCCTGAAGGTTAATTTGCAGGTTGAGTCTGTGGTGAGGAATGTAAATGCAATGTTAGCATTCATTTCAAGAGGACTAGAATATAAAGGCAAAGATGTAATTTTGAGGTTTTATAAAGCACTGGGGAGGCCTCACTTGGAGTATTGTGAGCAGGTTTGTGCCCCTTATCTTAGAAAGGAAGTGTTGAAACTGGAGAGGGTTCACAGGAGGATCACAACAATGATTCCAGGATTGAACGGCTTGTCACATGAAGAGCGTCTGATGGCTCTGAGCCTGTATTCACTAGAATTCAGAAGAATGAGGGGTGACCTCATCAAAACCTATCGAATGGTGAAAGGTCTTGATAGAGAGTGGATGTGGAGAGGATGTTTCTATGGTGGGAGAGTCTAAGACCAGAGGACACAGCCTCAGACTAGAGGGGTGTCATTTTAGAATGGAGTTAGCCAGAGGGTGGTGAATCTGTGGAATTCTTTGCTACAGGCAGCCGTGAAGGCCCAGTCTTCATGTATATTTTAGGCAGAGATTGATAGATTCTTGATTGGTCAGGGCATGAAGGGAAACAGGGAGAAGGCAGGAGATTGGGGCTGAGAGAAAAATTGGATCAGCCATGATAAAATGGTGGAGCAGACTCAATGGGCCAAATGGCCTAATTCTGCTTCTATACCTTATGGTCTTATGATCTTATAGTATAAGACACCAAAGGGGACCTCTTGACCTATTCAGACTTTGCAAGTTCCTATTAGAACAGTTTAATGAGTGCCAATCTCCTTCTGCTTTCTCTATAAAGAATAGATTTTCCTCCTCTCCCTGGCAGACCTTTTCCCTATAATTATAAATATTCACCTCATAGCTTTAAGTTGCCTAGTAGTGCCAGTAGTGCCCTTCAATTTATATTATCTAAACCAGTCATGATCTGTATATTATTGTCAATTCCTCTCTTACCCTTCTTTGATTCACAAGATAAACCATAGCTTCTCCAGGCTCATGTTGGAGCTGAAACCCCTCCAATTTTTCCAGACCTTTTCTACAATCTTCACATACTGCCAAAAGGTTTAATGCATATGTGCAATGCAATCCCTCTGTTCCAAATCTATTAGAACTTTGCTATTTGATCCACATTATCCTCTTAATCTACCTGTCAAGTTGTAAAACTTCTCATGTCTCTGTATTAAGTTTTATCTGCACTTGACTGCCCACGCTGCCAATCTACCTCTGTTTTCTTAGAATCTACTTTTATCCTTCTTGCTAAGTAATACATTTCTAAGCTTTGTCTCATCATTTTTTCCCTTGTACAGTCACCTTTAAGTCACTAATATATATCAAAAAAGCATGGTCCCACTGACCTCAGGGAACACTATTATTTACCATTCTTCATTCTGAAAACAATCACTTGCCACTCCACTTTTCTGCCTTTCAAGTTACTCCTGAACCATTAATTTCATTGGCCCCAGCCTCAATTTGTTAACCATCACATTTATCAAGTGCTTTTCGAAGACTCATCAGTCTTCTTGTAGTATTAGCCTCAATCATAACGGGTTGTGCAGCTGACATCAGGAACCCCTACCACCCAGGTCACACTATCCATCATCAGAGACCTCTACTACCCAGGACATGCTCTCTTTACACAGCTGCCATCAGGAAGGAAGTACGGGAAACTCAGGACTCACACCACCAGGTTCAGGGACAGTTATCACCTCTCAACCATTGAACAAAGGGGATAACTTCACTTAATTTCACTTGCCTCATCACTGAAATATCCCCACAACCAACAAACTCATTTTCAAGGACTCTTCATTGAATATTCTTGATAATTATTGAAGGAGAAGACATCCGGAGACCTCCAAAGCAATATGATACACTGAAAATTTTCTCACCAATGTGAGGTGAAAGTTGTCAGATTTAAATATTTGGTTCAGCAACTAGCTCACTTTTTTCCCAGAGGTCACAAACAGGTGGAAGTTATACTTTTGGGATAAAGAACCTGAAGCAGAATGAGATGAGTTACTGGTTCATTAAAGAACTTCCCCTTTCTTTATAATCTTGGTACCTTATGAGACAGATTTGCATGTGGACTGGTAGATTTGCATGCTTGGATGAACAAATTCGGTGTATGCTGCTGAGAATGCAAAACTTGACATTCAAGCCCAGATGAAATTGTCGTGCCAATGGACAGAGCCAAAAAGGATAAGAGAATGTCATCCTCCACAAGTAAAAGATGCAGTGCAGTCCACAATTGCTGTAGCAAAATTAAAGACCTCAGTGCTGGTTGCAGTACATATTGTCAAGACCAGCTAATTGTTAAAATGTCATTTGGCAGCATTCCCCCATGGACATCTCCGTGTGCTGGTAGACCATCAAGTTTCGGGCCGACCAAAGAGTGTCTTTGACTGAGTTGATGATCTGCCAGCAGCACCGGATGTTGGTCTCCCCGGGAACAGCCCGTAGATCAGAGAGTCCTCTGTTACGCAGCTGCTGGGGATGAACCTCGACACTGTCCCCTCCATCCTCCTCCACACCTTCTCCGCGAACCCACAGTGTGCAAAGAGGTGGGTCACCGACTCCACCTCACTGCAGTCCTCCCGTGGGCAGAGGGGTGTGGAGACGACGTTCCGGGTGTACAGGAGGGATCGGACTGGGAGGGCCCCTCTCACCGCCAGCCAGGCGAGGTCTTGGTGCCTGTTGGTGAGGTCTGGCGATGAGGCATTTTGCCACATGAACTGGACGGTCTGCTCAGGGAACCACCCCACTGTGTCCATCTCGTCCTTCTCCTGCAGTACCTGCAGGACCTTACGTGCTGACCACTGCCTGATGACCCTGTGGTCAAAGGCGTTGACCTGAAAGAACTTCTCTACACAGGACAGGTATGGCGGCAACGACCAGCTGACAGGGGTGTTGCGCGGGAAAGGGCCCAGACCCATCCTTCGTAGCCAGGGCGACAGGTAGAACCTGGGCACGTAGTGGTACTTGGTGCCCACGTACCTGGGATCCACACACAACCTGATGCAGCCACACACGAAGCGGGCCATCAGGGTGAGGGCGACATTGGGGACATTTTGCCCCCATTGTCCAGGGACTTGTGCATGGTGGTCTGTCTGACCCGCTCCATCTTGGATCCCCAGACGAATCTGAAGATGGCTCGGGTGATTTCCGAGCTGAAGGAGCAGGGGACTGGCCACACCTGCGCCAAGTACAGCAGCCCTGAGAGCACCTCACACCTGATGACCAGGTTCTTGCCCGCTATCGATAGGGAGCACCCTCCCCACAGTCCCAGTTTCTGTTTGACCTTGGCAGTCTGCTCCTGCCAGTTCTTGTTGCACGCCTCAGCCCCTCCGAACCAGATCCCCAGCATCTTCACGTGATCAGACCTGATGGTGAAGGGGACGCTGGATTGGTCAGGCCAGTTGCCGAAGAGCATGGCTTCGCTCTTCGTGCGGTTGACCCTGGCCCCCGACACCTGCTCGAACTGTTTGCAGATGCTGATCAGCCTGCGAACTGACCTCGGATCAGAGCAGAAGATGGCGACATCATCCATGTACAGGGAGGTTTTGACTTTGGTCCCTCCACTGCCTGGGAGCGTCACCCCTCTTATGCCCTCATCCCTCCTGATGGCTTCGGCAAAGGGTTCTATGCAGCACACAAACAAGACGGGGAGAGAGGGCAGCCCTGCCTGAATCCAGACCTGATGGGGAAGCTGTCTGTTTCCCATCCGTTGACCTGGACTGCGCTACAGATGTCCGTGTAGAGCAGTTTGATCCAATTCTGGATTCCCTTCCCAAATCCCATTTTGGAGAGTACATCCGCCATGTACGTGTGCGATACCAGGAGTACGTGCTGAGGGACGCACTCAAACTCGGTGCAGCCACCGCAAGGGCCCGGTGGGGAAGGACCACAGTCTAGGGTTCTTCTCCCGTGGGACTTGAGGGATGGGGGGTGGGGGTATACCCCCTGAATGTAAATATGAAAGAACAAAGTGCCATGTGGGTAGCAAAACATTAGAATTTTGAAAATGTAAAGACAGTAATGGTACAAACTGTAAAGAATTGAAAGTCTTTGACTGGTTATTGTATATAATTTTATTTTGGAATAAAGTATATTTTGTTTAATAAAAAAAATTGTTAAAATGTCATACATCATTATTCACATTCAGTTGCCAAAAGAAAGATTTAGATTTTGTTAGCCTGCACAACCAAACTTAAGAACGGCAACAAAACAAATCTCAGTGACAATTCTAAGTAACTACAGTATGAGGAATACTGAATATTCCTCCCTGGAGGAGGGTCTGAATATCAATGTTGCAAGCAGTAATTGTAGCAGATTTTAGAGAAAACTTGTTGACTGGCAACCAATGCAATGACATGCAAATTGATGCTGCCACAGGCTTTTTGGTAGTAAGTGAAAACACTTATTTTGACAGGTTCAGCCAGATACCAGAAAGCCCCAACAAAATGAAAAGCTGTTCTAGTGTGGTTTCACTCATAGATATCTGTACAAATGGGGTGTATGGTGCTGTGGAACAGACAGGTACAGCTAATGACAAGAATAGCAAATTGGGAAAATAGATCATCTTTAATGGGGAATGAATGGCTGGAACTGAAGCTAGAATGGAAAAATACTTGTAGCATTAAGCTTTAAAGTTGAAGCTTGATATATTTTTGAAAATATATTTTGATTATTCAAAGGCACAAGTGGATACAATGCACATATTTGCATAAGACTAGATACAAAACTGGTTTTCTGCATGTACAGACTAATCATATATAGGAGCCAAGTTGAGAATCGGAAAAAAAGATGTGCTTTTGAAAACTAATAGTGAATGGTTTACACCAATAGTGGCTATAATAATGTCATTTCTTTAATTTTAAAGAAATTAAAAAGGCACAACTATATCTGGTACACACTTTGTAAGATTAGCACCCAAAGTTAGCACAATTATAGGTCTCCACAAAATTGTACCTTTCCCATGCTTACAAATGACTGAACATTGATAAAGACTGTCAGCAGTACTTGATCATCAATGCGGGCAATGGGTTCCATTCCTGTGCAAGAGAAGCCTATAATTTTCATTACAATCATTACAAAACAGCATACAAATCTTTTCAGAAATTGAAAAAGGATGCACATGGTTGCAATCAAGAAACTCCAACAATTTTTCTTGGTAGATCTTTTTTTTCTGTTAACAGATCATAAGTCACTGTGAATGAGCTTAGATCCAGAACAGCATAACCTATTAAAGATGCAATGTTAGACAATGCTTCTAGTCTAACATGACTTTCAACCTATTACAGGAATTTCAGGCATTAGGGCATAACAGATGCCTTGCCGTAGCTACTGCAGGAGAACCAGCCGTCATCATCATCATCTTCATCATCATAAGTCACTCCTCAGGCAGGAGTTGATAAGCTTCATGATCTGCCTCTCAAAGTACTTAATCACAGTGGATGTAAGTGCTACTGGATGTTAGTCATTGGGGCAGGATACCATGTTCTTCATAGGCACCAGTATAACTGAAGGCTGCTTGAAGCAGGTGGATACATCAGACTGCCAAAGCAAGAGTTGAAGATCTCAGGGAACACTTCAGCTGGTTGATTAGCACAGACTTCAGTACTTGGCTAGGTACACTGTCTGGATCACAAGTTTTTGTGGGTTTACTCTCCTGAAGGATGCTCTCACATTGGCTTCAGAGACTGGAATCACAGGGTTGTTGGGGTCTGTGAGAGTTTGTGGACATGCCTACGTGTTCTGTCAATCTGAGCTTAAAAGATATTGAGCTCATCTGGGAGAGAAACCTCGTTATCGTTTATGTTGCTTGCTTTTGCTTTGTAGGAGCTGATGGCATTCAACCCCTGCTACAGCTGTTGATTCAAGTTTGTTCTGAAATTGCCACTTTGTATGTGAAGTGGCTTTCTGGAGGCCATACCTGCACTTCTTGGACGTTCCTGGGTCACCATTGCTGAACACCGGTAACCAAGCCCTCAGCAGATTGCGGGTCTCTTGCTTTGTCCAGGGTGTCTGATTGGGGAAGGCTCAGAGTGATTTTGTGGGGATACGCTCATCCACGGCTGTCTTTATAAAGTCATGACAAACCAGGCATGTTCGTTCAGGTCCTCAGATGAGTGCTTGAACATGGTCCGGTCCAACTTCAGGGTGCTGTACCTGCATCCTGAGCGTCAAGTTCATCAAGAGCCCTTCAGCAGATTGTAAAATCTCTTGTTCGCTTAGATGGCTCAAAAGTATGTTTCTTGAAGGGAAATCACAAGCTGTAGATTGCAGTGATATTCGTTCAGAAGATGTGGATCTAGAAGTTTTGTGAGCTGACCACGAAACCTCCTGTGCCTAATAAAGTGGCCACTGAATGTATGTTTATGTTTCCTGCTGCTGTAGACCGTCCACTTCAAGGTTTAGTGTGTTGTGCATTCAGAGATGCTCCTCTGCGCACCACTGTCATAACACATGGTGATTTGTGTTGTGTCTGTGCACAACTACATATCAATTAAATAAAAGCATGCACGTGGGAGATGGTTTTAACTGGTGTATTCACATTGCAGTGTGGGTGAGAGAGAATAATGCTCATTTGTAGACAACCGATCAATAGATAATGCTAAGGGGGGAGGTGTCATTGCTCTTAAAGAAATAGATCCATACATTACACTTCCTCCCAATTTAGATTAATGCAACATAAACTGTAAATGTACAGAACATTCAATTTCCCTTTAATAACCTACATTCCAAGTAAACATTCTTTCACAATAACGGTCCATAACTAACTTCAGTTCTAAAGATTCAGTCTTTTGGGTGGCGCTCTGTTTCTTTCAGGATAGCACCTCTGGACCTGTGGAGTGGCATCAGGTTTGGCAGGGGTGTCTTATCTAAAACAGCATTCTCGGTTTCCAGTGTCACATTGCTGTCAGTGGCATCATCACTGAGAGATAAATCTGGTGACTGTAATGTGTCCATCTTGTTAGATGCAGTCGATTCAGGTGCGTCCTTTAGCTGAGCATTTGGTATCTGATCCACATGACGTCTTCATTCTGATCTCCACTGTGTACATCAGCGGTCCAGTTCTTGTAGCTATCCTACAAGATGTTTACTGCCTTCTTGGTAATTACATGCTAGGACTTCCTGTTCAACCTCGAAGCTCCTTGCTACTTCCCTAAGGAGGTCTGGTTTCAGGAGGACTATGAGAGATCTCAGATTCCTGTTCATGAACAGCATTGCATCCCTCCCCCTCCTGTCTTCTCCTATCATTTCGGATCTCCCCCTCCCCCTCCCACTTTCAAATCTCTTACTATCTCTTCTTTCAATTAGTCCTGACAAAGGGTCTCGGCCCGAAACATCGACTGCACTTCTTCCTATAGATGCTGCCTGGCCTGCTGCGTTCCACCAGCATTTTGTGTGTGTTGCCTGAATTTCCAGCATCAGCAGATTTTCTGGTGATTGTAGGTGTTTGATTTGTTGTCACATGAACAGAGTCCTGATACACAAAAAGGAAGTTGTTCACCTTGTGCTGTAGAGAAATGCCCTCCTTGTCCATTGCTTTAATGGACTTCTTGATAGTTTGGATAAACCTTCAGTCTAACCCATTCATTGCTGGATGGTGAGGAGCTGACTTGAAATGTCTGATGCCATTTTTCTTCATGAGCAGTCAGAACTCTTCTGACGTGTATTGATGTCCATTGTCACTCACAATTTGTTGTGGTAAGCCATTTCTGGCAAAGATAGTCCTCAGAGCGGAGACAGTCCTTGCTGAGGCGGTTGACCTCATTGGTATGACCTCCGGCCACTTCGAAAGAGCATCCACAGCAATCAGAAACATGGAGTCCATGAATGGTCCAGCAAAGTCAATATGTTCTCTTCGCCAAGGTGAAGACAGCCACTTCCACGGGTGTAACAGTGCCTTTGAGGATGCATTTTGAACTGTTTGGTGTCTCAAACATCTTTTGGCCAAGTTTTCGACCTGTTTATCTATTACCTTTTCAAACACCTTCTGATTAACATTAAGTAGCTGTGACAGCCTCTACTTAGTGCTATCATTTGGGCTGCCTGTTGATGCCACACTGAGAGCTCTGATTGAGTGCTAGTCTAGTTGGAGTTTTCTCAACCATTCACATCCGAAAGGGGCTGGTCCTCCACTTCTCATTACATAAAGCTCTATCTGCTGTGTTTGGTCTCCATACATCACATTTTTCTTCACTTTGTCTTTCAGAGACACTTTTTTGCCTGTGTAGGTTTCTAGCATCACTCAGGTCTTCTCTAATGGTATCTTAGAAAGCAATTTGTTGTAGTCAGCCTCTGGAATTATGGACAAAGCTGACACTGTATCCAGCTCCAATTTTGGTTTTACACTGCACACATCTATTGTGATCCAGATCGTGGCCTACTTCAGTTATACTATGCAGTTCTAGGCATGACGTTTCACCTTTGCCAGACCCTATGTTATCTGATTCTGTTTTACATTTGGTAGCTTCATGCATTTGCTTAGTTTTGAGTTTGAGACTTTTCACTTGGTCGTGCTTTTTGTCTGGCTTATACACTCTCTCTACGTGACCTTGTCTGTGACACTTTCTGGAGATTTTTTCTTTGAACCAACAGTCAATTGCATCATAGGAGGATATGCCACGTTGATAACATTGTTGGCTTTTTGCACTATTCATGGACATTTTGTGCATTTCACATTCTAACCTCCTTGTCTGTAGTACTGTGGCATCATTTGCCACAGCCTCTAATGATATTGCAATGGTCAGTGCCCGCTCAAAGGCTGGGCCTCTTTTAGACAGTGGCCTCTTTTGAGTGCTTTGATGGTGCATGCCACATACAAGCCTATCCCTTAATGATCAGAAAGTCCACCTCCAAAGTCACAGTACTGGGGAAGTTTGCGCAGTTCTGCAACGCTTTCATCTTTTGATTGGTTCCTTTTGTAAAATCTATATCGCTCAGCTATTACCAGCAATTTAGGGCTCAAGTGGTTTTGTAAAATCGTAACAATTTTGTCGAACATCTTGTTTGCTGGCTTTGTGGGGGTTACTAAGTTGCGTAAGAGACTCTATGTTTTTGAACCCATTAAGCTACGAAGCGTGGGGGCCTTCTTTTGCTCCTCCATGTTGTTTGCATTACAATACAGTTCAACCCCCCCCCCCCGATATACAACTCCCAGCCTTCACTAGCACCATCAAATTCATCAGCTTTCCCAACTGAAGCCATCGCCATGTTATTTTCACTTTAAATTCAGCACATCTTTCACTGTTACTCACGGATCCTTTAGTTTTCTCGTGCTGTTTAACTCTACTGTTTCGTCCCGTAACTGTCGGTGCAGTTCATGGTATTTTCTGACATTCAGGTTCGTACTCATTGCCAATTTGTTGTGTCTGTGTACAACTGCATATCCATTAAATAAAAGCATGCACGTGGGAGACGGTTTCAGCTGGTGTAGTCACATTGCAGCGAGAGAGAGAGAGAGAGACAATGCACATGTGTAGACAACAGTGTATGCGCAGACAGCAGATCAATATGTAGTACTGGGGTGGAGGGGATCATTGCTCTAAAAGAAATACATCCATACATTACAATTTGAGTTACTTCACCTTTCTGTCAAGCTTGAAACAGTCTGGCCACTCTCACTAATAAGGTGTTTTTGTACTGCCACTCACCAAATGTTTTTTGTTTCTCACATGATCCTCTATGAACTCTGGGCTGCAGTTGTGTGTGAAAATCTGAGGATATCAGCAGTTTCTGAGAAACTCAAACCACCCCATCTGGCACCAACAATCATTCCACAGTCAAAGTCACTTAGATCACATTTCTTCCCCATTCTGATGTTTGATCTGAACAACAACTTTTGACCATGTCTACATGCTTTTATGCATTGAGTTGCTGCTAAATGATTAGATATTTGCATTAGTGAGCTGGTGTACAGGCATACCTAATAAAGTGGCCACTGACTGTATATCACCAGCACCATCTTACTACTGAACACTAAACTCTGTAAAACAATCAGGAAGACTCTAAAAACCATCATTACCTCAGCAATTTTGCTCATTGTTTGCTGTGTGAATGAACAAACGATCTGTATTTCACTTTTGCTTTAAAAATGGAAGCAGAGTGCAATTTTTATATAATGAACAAATTGCTTTCACTGTGTCTGTACCAGTTATTATATTACAATTATTTTGGACAGTAAAATTGTCTGCTGTACCTGCTTCTCAAACAATGCTGCAATTACAGTACATGGACATTCAGTTTGGACCAAAGCCTTAATGCTCAACTTGTAATAAACTTTCAAATAAACCTTTAACCTCTTTGGATTAAGTTTGCTATGTCTCAATGTACCTTGAAGACATTAGATTGCTCCCCTTTTTAGTTTGTCTTGCAGCATGTTATGTCGGGAGGCAATACACTATGTAAGACTAATAATGATAATTACAGAGACAGGTGCCTATCTCCCTGACTATGAAGTCAGCTCTGACAATCTGTAAACTGGGAACAGTTTTAATCCTTATTGTTAATTATATATTTTTTTAACTGAGGGACATGACATCTCTGCTGCTTTCTTTATTGCTGGGCTTCTCAGAGCCATACTCAGAGTTGTTCAAGAGGAAATATAAAATATAACACAGTAAGTTAACAGTACCACAGTAACCACTTTCACCATCCTCCCCACCCCCACCATTCTATTAAACTTACTTTTCTTTTCTTTTGGATCTTCTTGTTTCTCTTTCTGTATTTAGCTAACTTGAAAATTGTGCGATTGTTCCTTCAAAGTAGAGAAAATAAGGTCAAAGTTCAAAGTGCATTCATTATCAAAGTATGTATACTATATACAACCTTAAGATCTATCTCCTTACAGGCAGCCATAAAACAAAGAAAACCAATCGAACCCCTTAAAAAAAACAGACCGTCGGGCACCCAATGTGCAGGGAAAAGAACAAATTGCCCGAACAATAGAAGTAAGCAAATAACATTTAGAACTGAAGTTCATGAAAGTGAGGCTACGTCCACACTAGACCGGATAAATCCGTAACTGAAGCTTTTTCTCTTCATTTTGATCCTCCGTCCACACTAAAATGGCGTTTTCATCCCACTAAGACAGGGCTTTTCTAAAACGCTCTCCAGTGTGTGTAAATTTGAAAACGCTGAGACGGCAGCGCGCCATTTCATTGTTTTCTTGAACGCAACCTAACAATTTCAGAACAGACGGCAATGAGACAGAATCCAGAAGAGTTAGAAATATACTCACCAAATACTTTGACCCATAACTTAATGAATAAATAAGTATACTGTACTCACTTTGGCCTGTTTTCTGTCCTTGCTTGTATGAAGGTGGTTTACCTATTTATGTAAGTACTTCTTTTTTAGTTTTAAGTCCTCCTGTGCAAGAGCCAACAGCTGTCCGTCATTTAAGTTTTTCTAGTCTGTAGCTGAACAAATGCGCACCAAGTCTTTAACGGCGAGATTTGACACCAAACGCGTCACTTGTTTTTGGTAGATGTGTCCTGTGCATGCGCAGTAGGAGAAGATTCGCCGAAATATCCATTTTAATGTGGACAGAAGTATTTTCAGAAATGATTGGTGTGGACACGCGAAACTGGTGTTTTCAAAATTCTGTCCTGATGAAGGGTCTCGGCCCGAAATGTTGACAGCACTTCTCCCTATAGATGCTGCCTAGCCTGCTGTGTTCCACCAGCATTTTGTGTGTGTTGTTGTTTTCAAAATTATCCGGTCTAGTGTGGATGTAGCCTGAGTCCACAGCCATGAATCCAGTCACCATTGCAGCTGATCCAAGAGCTCGTTAGTTGCACCCACAGCCTCAGTTCGGCACAGAGTCGAGGAAAATTGCGGAGCAACGAGCTGAACGCTGACATGTCCATATGAGTCATATGTCATTACGCTTGCAAGCATTTTGGTTTCTTGTTGGTGCCACCCTAATGCTCCTGCTTTCTTGTTTCTCCATAGTTCTGCAGATTTTCCTTTTCAAGCATTTATCCAATTCTGATTTGAAAAATACTATAGGATCTGTTTTTAGGCAGACCATTTCAAATATTTCTAATTCCCTTACTTTCTACTATTTCCCTCAATTACTTTAAGTATATCTTGCAGTTACAAACCCTCCTTACTATTTTCTCCTTACCTACATGATCAATTTTTGGGACCAGCAATACTTCACCATTGATATAAAATCTAACATTTGAACTCAATATCTCCAACCCTTTGAATCATCTGTACTTACATATCTGCTGTTGTCTCTTTCTCTGTATCTTTAGCCTCACTGAACTGCAATTGTGAAGAATTCATTTCTGCCTCTGAACCCTACAAGTAGAAAAGAATTATTTTAAACACTCTTTTCTTAGCTTTTCTCTTCTTTGAGTAAAATGATTTGCAATGGGACAAGCTCAGATTACACATTGACTGAGGGAGTGAGCATTTGTGACAACCTAGCAGTAAGGTTTCTCAGCCCTCTGTTCTGACTTACTTACATTTAAACCATGGCAATAGCTTTCAACTTTATTATAGCTGTTCTGCCTCACTTTCTGTGACCCTCAATGAGAGTGGATAACTCTACAGGCTGAGCAGAAAATGTGGAAGGAGAGACAGAGATGACGTATGAAAGGTAAGTCAGTAAATTACTTTATTATTACTATATGTACCAAGATATAATGAAAAGCTTGACTTGCAAACTGTTCATGCACATCAATTCATTACACAGTGCATTGAGGTAGTACAAGAGCAGAATGCAAAATAAAGTGTTTCAGTTATGTAGGAAGTGAAGTGCAGGTAAACAATAATGTGAAGGTCATAATGAGGTAGTTTGTGATGTCAAGTGTCCGTTTGATCATGCCTATTTACTTATTTATTGAGATCCAGCGTGGAATGGACCCTTCTGGCCCTTTGAGCCGCACCGCCCAGCGATCCCCTGCTTTAACCCTAGCCTAATGACGGTACAATTTATAGTGACAATGAACCTACCAAACAGTACATCTTTACTCTCTGGGAGGAAACCAGGGCACTACGAGGAAGCCCACATGGTCACAAGGAGAACATGCAGACTTCTTACAGACAGTGACAGTGGTCCATACTAAGGTACCATTCAAAAGAATTATGACAACAGGATAGAAGCTGTCCTTAAACCAAGCGGTATGTAACTTCAGGTGTAGTTGCCACACCAAGTGGCAGTGCATCCAGGTGGGGTGCTTTCTATGGCGCATTGTTCAAAGTTGGTGACAGTCAAAGGGGACGTGTCAAATTTATTTAGCCTCCTGAGGAAGTAGAAGGACTGGTCCACCTTCCTGGCCGTGACATCTATATGGTTAGACCAGGACAGGAAAGTGGTGATGTACACTCCTCAAAACATAAAACCCTCAACACTCTCAAACTCAGCACCATTATTGTAAACAGGGGCATATGTACTGCCCCCTTCCTGAAGTCAGTGACCATCTCTTTAGTTTTGTTGGTATTGGGGCAAAGGTTGTTGTCATGGCACCATGTCACTAGCTTCTTTACCTCCTTCCGTCTCATCGGTATCAGCTACAAACTTGTAGATAGAGTTACAGCAGGATCTGGCCACCCAGTCATGAGTGTACAGGGTATTGAACAGGGGACTAAGGACTTTACTTTGTGTGGCAAAAGTGTCACGAATTATTGTGGTGGAGGTTCTGCTGCCTAACCTTACTGATTGTGGTTTGTTGGTCTGGAAGTCAAGGATCCAGTTGCAAGAGGAGGTGTTGAGTCCCATGTCTAGGAGTCAGGAAGATGAGTTTGACTGGAATTACGCTACCAATGTGCCAGCCGGTGGTGTACTGGCATCAGCACCGGGCCTCAAGGCAAATGGTCCCGAGTTCAAATCTAGCCGGCTGCTTGCACACTTTCCATCTGTGCTGTGCTGAGCATCAAGCTGGCAACTCGGCCTCGCAAGATAACAGTCAAATGCTGCAGGAACGGTAAAAATGCTGCCTGATGCACCACAAGGTGTGAAATGGAACAACAAAGGCAAGCGGCATTCAATAAACATCTAGGAGGGGCAGAGGTACGACAGCACATAGCAGTGACTCCTTCAAGCTCATCTGTGGAAACAGCTTAATTTCTACCTTTGATCTCCCTCTTTTACCTTTTCGGGGTTCTGACCTGGAGTTACACTGAGATTTTTGTTCCTTGCGGTGGTGGGACCCACTTCTGGGGGCTCACGACCAATCGCTTTCCGAAATCCCAAGGACATGGCCCAGAAGACAAGGTGCCCTCGGAGTTCCAAGGCTTCGTGACCCAGTGGACGTGCTGATTCTATGCCGGTGCTACCAACTGAAGCGTCATGGGAGAAAACTGAACACCAGGATCAGCAGATCGGCTGTCTGAGTCTCTGTGCTCGATGGATTGTGCTCTCTCTCTCTCTCGTCAGTGGAGGAGAGTTTGTTGCCAACTCTCGAGTCAGAGAACTCAGAAAACAGCAACACGACAGACTTTATCATTGCCAATCAACGAGTTGTTCTGTCACCTCTCCCTTCTCACCGCAAAAGGGGGACACCTCTCTTTCCCTTCATTAGGGAGAGAGAAAGAGAGCATGTGGTATGTTGAATTGTTGAGTGAACAGTTAGTTTTTGTTGTACTGCAGATCATGATCTTTCTAGAGGGCTTTGCTATTGCTTACTTGGTGGGTGGAGGGTGCTGATGCTCTCTGGTTGGGGTGGGGGAAGGTCGTACCCTTGCTGCTGCTTGTGCGTGGAAAGGGGGAGTGGGGGTGGGTCTTTGGGGTTCTGATGTTTTCACTGCCATTCATTCTTTGGGGCACTTTTTGTGAATGTTGACAAAGAACAAGAATCTCAAGATGTATATTGCATACATTTCCCTGATATTAAATGGAACTATTGAACTATTGAATAAACATAGGTGCCTTTACTGTCCAGATTCTCCAGAGATGAGTGTAGGGGCAGGAGGATAATATCCATTATAGACCTGTTTAAGCTTTAGGGAGGGTACCACATTAGTGTAGTGGTTAGAGTGACACTATTATGACTCGGAGTTCAATTCCGGTGCAATCTGTAAGGAGTTTGTACTTTTGCCTCGTAACCACACGGGTTTCCTCCAGGTGCTCTGGTTTAATTTTTAATTAATTTATAATTGAGCTATAGCATGGAATAGGCCCTTCTGGCCCTTTGAGCCGCACTGCCCAGTAATCCCCTGATTTAATCTTAGCCTGATCACTGGACAGTTTACCAATTAACCTATCAACCGGTACTTCTTTGGACTGTGGGAAAAAGTGGAGCACTCAGGGGAAACCCATGTGGTCATGGAGAGACTCCATACAGGAGGTAGTGGGAATTGAACCTGGGTTGCTGGTACTGTAAAGCGTTGTGCCAACCATTACTCTTCCATGCTGTTATTTGCAATGGTGACCGTGGGTTCAGGTGCATTAGAGGCTATCAGGATGAATGGTATCATTCTAAACCCCTTCTGTTCAAAATATACATAAAATGTGTTAAACTCATTGGAAAGGGATGGGCTGCAGTTGGCATTACTGCCCAACTTTGGTTTGTAGCCCATTATAGCATGTGAGGCCTGTCACAATTGATGGCTTGTTTGACACTCAATTTTGGACTGGTATTATCACTTGGTGTTCTTAATAGCATTATGAAGGATGTATCTCAATTTCTTGTAAAGGTCAGGGTCACTTGATTTGAACAAGACCTCAGTAGGGAGTGGATCTCTCTGTTCATCCATGGTTTCCAGTTTGGTACACCCAGATTGTGTTCTTTGGTACACAGTCCTCATTGGATTTGCTGATAAAGTCTGTAATGGTAGTGACATACTCATTTAGGCTGTGAATTGAGTTTTTGAACAGTTTCAGATGACCTTTCATCAGAACTATGTTTCTCCATCATTTTCCATAGGGATGTGATACCAAAGCAAATTGCTTGCCCTGTGTATTATTAAGCATCAAACATATGGTGCCTATAAAAAGTATTCAGCCCCCTTGGAAGTTTTCATGTTTTATTGTTTTGCAACATTGAATCACAGTGGAATTAATTTGGCTTTTTTTGATGCTGATCAACAGAAAGAGACTCTTTCATGTCAAAGTGAAAACAGATCTCTACAAAGTGATCTAAATTAATTACAAATATAAAACATGAAATAACTGATTGTGTAAGTGTTCACCCCCTTTAATACGACACACCAAATCATCACTGGTGCAGCCAGCTGGTTTAGAAGTCACAAAATTAGTTAAATGGAGATCACCTGTGTGCAGTCAAGGTGATTCAATTGATTGTAGTAAAAATACACCTGAGGCTGGGAGGTCCAACTGCAAACAATTCACCTGTGGTATAGACCTTCCAATTAGCAAATCAGAAGCTAAAGTGTTGGTGTTGCTAAGAGTTAGGGGATTATGGCAAGACTTATGAGATAATGGGCATAAGGGGAGACAGCTTTACAGAATACATAAAACTGTTGGATTGATGGGAGAAGGGGGGTAAAACAAAAAGGGAACGGATTATATTGAATTGACTAAGAATTGAACAAACTATGCTTAATTATTCCTTATATCTTGTTGGAAAAGATCACTCTGGGTATGTAGGTTTTGTCATTACGGAACAGTTGAACACATTCTTTTACAATTTGAAGATATAAGGTGCAAGAAAATCAAATGCAGGCTTCACTACAATCTTTGGTCGTTGATAGCTTTCATTAAAACTTCACTAAGTTGTGGAAGTGACTTTAATTCACAATATAGTCTTTCATTATTTACAATCTATAGGGTTTTTGGGGGTAATTCAGTACAAGTAATTTAGTATAAAAACAAGTCAGGGTTTTATTTCCCAGTTCCCTACACTATAGTCCAGTTGGTGGCAGTAATGCACCTTTAAGTTAGACTGCCAAATGCCATTAAAAGTCAAAAGAAGAAAGTGGTCCAGCTGCTGGTGAGTCCGTATCCCGGCAAAAACTACACCATGGAGACTAAAGAATGCTCTAAGCAATTCCACAAAAGGTTTATTGAGAAGCACAGGTCAGGAGATGGATACAAGAAAATTTCCAAGTCACTCAATATCCCAAGTCAATCATCAAGAAATGGAAAGAATATGGCACATCTATAAATCTGCTTAGAGCAGGGCATCCTCAAAAACTGAGTGACAATGCAAGAAGGGGATTAGTGAGGGAGGTCACCAACAGACCAATGGCAACTCTGGAGAAGTTACACGCTTCAGTGGCTGAGATGAGAGAGACTACACATACAACAACTGCTGCCCAGGTGCTTCACCATTTACAGCTTTATGGGAGAGTGGCAAAGAGAAAACCACTGTTGAAAAAGATTCTCATGAAATCTCGGCTAAAGTTAACCAGAAGGCATATGTGAGACTCTGAAGTCAGCTGGAAGAAGGTTCTATGGTCTGGTGAAACCAAAATTGAGCTTTAAGGCCATCAGACTAAACACTATGTTTTGCATAAGCCAAACACTGCACAATGTCAGAAACACAGCATCCCTACTGTGAAGCATAGCGGTGACTGAATTGTGCTGTGGGGATGCTTCACTGCAGCAGGCCCTGGAAGGCCTGTGAAGTTTGACAGCAAAATACAGGGAAGTCCTGGAGGAAAACCTGATGCAGTCTGCAAGAGAACTGAGACTTGGCAGACATATGTTTTCCAGCAAGACACAAAGAACTGGAGTATCAAGCCAAAGCCACACAGGAATGGCTTAAAACAACAAAGTTAATGTCCTGGAGTGACCAAGTCAGAGCCCAGACCTCAATCCAATTGAGAATTTGTGGCTGGACTTGAAAAGGGCTGTTTTCTCATGATCTCCATGCAATCGGAAAGAGCTCGAGCAGTTTTGTAAAGGATAATAAGGACAGATTTAGTGTCCAAATGTGCAAAGGTGATAGAGACCTATCCATAGGCTCAAGGCTGTAATTGCTGCCAAAGATGCATCTACTCAATACTGACTGGAAGTGGGTGAGTAATTATGCTATCACTTATTTTGTGTCTAATAATTGTAATAAATTTAGACAAATTTTTAGACATCTCTTTTCTCTTTGACACAATAGAGTATCTTCTGTTGATCTGTGTCAAAAAAAGCCAAATTAAATCCATTGTGATTTAATGTTGTAAAACAATAAATCATGAAAACTTCCAATGGGGATGAATACTTTTTATAAGCACTGTAAGTGTGACCCTGATTTCACTTTGCACCTACAGGCAAACTTCCTAACACAAATCTATTTGTAGGTAATCTTTTGGTATTTTTCCAAAAGAGCTCCTGTGTTGAAATGGAAAGTTAGAGGCCAAGGAAATGTAAGATTGGAAGACTTAAGATTAGAATAAAAGGTAATTAAAAATAGAATAAAATTATAACTTAAAGAAATATTCAGATGAAAGGCAATCATGGGCCATGCTCTGAGGTGTTTTATTTCTCTAAATAAGGTGACTTTTTAAATGTTTAATATGATTATTTTCTCAGACATGAGTAGCTTTATTTATAGTAAATTTGATTTATAATCTAAATTACATTGCATAAATTGAAAACAAAAACTATGCAGCCAGGTGGGCAGGAATATTTTAGGTTATATTTTTAACATTGACCTAACTCCAGTTGCCATTTTATAGATGAGGATTACAAAATTCTTCCACTCTTCACTTTCCTATTTCATCACTGTAAATTCGAGCTCAAATGTTTAGGCTGTATTCACTTATTTGAAGCAAACATTTGTCTTGGGCAGTGCTACATACAACATGTGTTAAATTTCTAATATCTGTAATATTCTACCCTGACTACTTTGTGCCACAATCTGTAACATATTTTGACATCCTTGATTTGCTAATCACCAGAAATTCTTTATCTCCACTTATTATTACCCCTTAATAACATCAGTCAAATCAGCACTTAACCTTCTAAAAATAGCATACAGCATTAATTTGTCTAATTTAATCCTTGGTAAATCCAGGTATTAATCTCATCAAGTTTTACTAATCAATCTATGTGAACATAATATCTTCTCAAACACAGATTAGATGTGGTCTGACTATGGAACTGCATAGATGTGGGTTAAATCTTACCAGACTGTGCCTTTTGACAAATAAATTCTGATGAATGTTTTGCAAGTCTACTTCTTCATGTTCCTGGTCTCTATGACCCCTTGGACCCAATTGATTACTGAGAAAAAAAAAGGAGTGTAAATTATTTGATTCTTAAGCATCCTGTTGACAGTACTCTTCCACTCATCTACAGATCTTGATATAGAGTACATGTCTGTAAAAGTCATATGTCACTGAATACTAGAAATACCTCAGCAAAGAAGGAAACTATTCTTCCCAAAAAAAATTTTAAAAACCTGTAGGCACTGAAAACCTTGGAATGGAAAATACAGGAAACACTTAGAAGGTCAGGCAGCATCTGTGGAAAGAGAAACAGAGTTAGTGTTTCAGAGTGAAGATGTTTCACTTCCACAGATACTGCTGAGTGTTCCACACATTTTCTGTTGTTAATTTATTCCCCAAGCCTGTGCCAACTCTTGGAAAGAACTATCCAATAGCACCTCCTTCAATGGCAATGGTTCCTTTATATGTAAGTATTTAATTTCCTGTCACCAGTAACATTTAATTATTTATTGAGATTCAGCATGGAATAAGCCCTTCTGACCCTTGGAGCTAAGCCGCTGAGGAACCCACGACTCAGTCCTAGCCTAATCATGGGAAGGTTCACAATGACCAATTAACCTAGCAACCGGTACCACTTTGGACTGTGGGAGGAAACTGGAGCACCAGGGGAAGCCGCGCAGTCATGGAAAGAATGCGTTACAGCAGGGGTTCCCAACCTAGTGACCACAGACTCCTTGATTAAAGATAGGGGTCCATGGCATAAAAAAGGTTGGGAACTCCTTCCTTACAGGCAGCAGTGGGAACTGAACCTGGTACACTTGTACTGTAAAGCATTGTGCTAACCACTACACTACTATGCCACCCACTTAGACAGTACAGTTAAGATCACAAAAGCTCATTACACAAGGACGTTCTCATTTCAGATTTCTGTTTTGTCAATTATCTTAACTCTCTGTCCTTTAGATGCTGACCCATTCATCACAGAAACTGTTTCTTTTTACTTTATCAAAAACCTCTATATTTGAATATTTCTCTTAGAATAATTCCAACATCAGTTTTCTTAAAAATATCTCTGTATTACCAATCCAGTAAGTCTCTTCTGCACTTACAATTTCTTTCCCAATCCATGATGCCCTCAATGGACACTACTTGAACTGGGCCCAAGCATAAATTTGTAAAGATTTAGCATAATATCTTTGTTTTCTTTGTACTCCAGTGTCTCTGTTTATAACGTCAAAGAAAATGAATGAGCAAACTTATTAAATTGTCCCATCATTTTCAATGATCTCTATATTTAATGAAAATTTGGTGAAAATTTAATGAAAATTTTGTCTTTTCCAACAGTTTCTTAGAGATAAAGTTTACCAGTGTAGTTCTGCAAATGACACACAATGTTTAAAATGTATACCTTAAGTAAATGGGATGCATCCCACTGCCTGCAATGATACTATGTGAAATGAGTTAAAGTTAGCAAAAATGGTTAAAGGCATGTTCTTTAATGAAGCCAATTAGCTTTAGGTTTTTTTTTAAGTATTTGTTGAGAATTTGTAACGCCATTACTAAGAAAATACTTTTCATTTTCTTCATTAATGTAAACAAACAGATCAAATATTACATCTTTATTCGGAGGCAATCTACTGGTTGTATTTGGATTAGAATTGCAGTGAACCATACATCCACCCTCAAGCCATAAAATTTCTATCATCGCATGTCCATTTATACTAATTTGTGTGATAAAGTGAAAGCAAAATTTAACAATGATTCAATAGCACGTCCATCAACTTATCAGAAGAGATTGCTTCACTGCTCAGGATCTATAACCTAATTGCCTCTCAGGACAGGAGTACAACAATACTGCACTCTGTGGTTTACCGTAGATTCCGGACTACAGAGCGCACCTGATTAAAAGCCGCTGGCTCTAATTTTAGAAATAAAATCAATTTTTTAATTGTAAAGGCCGCACCGGATTTTAGGCCGCACCGGATTTTCGGCCGCAGGTGTCCCACGTTGTAATATGAGATATTTACACAGAAAGATATTACACGTGAGGATTTTTTTAACTTTTAATTAAATCCATATGGTAACAAAAACAAATACATATTGCAAATGCTTTTTTTCGAACCGGGCCCGTAACGCGGCTACTTTTAAATATACGTTGCGTATACTTCTTTACTGAACAACATTCCAATATCTCCTAACGACTGGTAAAAAATATATATACTGCAGCCTACCAGGAAAAGTTATTGATCACCTTTAACTTAAAAGCAGCGTTCGCTCAGATCCAAAGCCGCTCGCGTAATGCGCTCCCTCCCTCCGTCCCGTTTCATCGCAAACCAGCATTTTCCCACAAGACACCGCGAAACCGGGTGTGACGTCATAGCATCCCGCGATGTAGTACAGAAAACAAATATAGTTAAAACTCTTCTAACTTTAACTAGAAAATGAATTACTAAGCGAAAATATTATAAACTAAGTAACTGCCATAAGGCAGCACAATGCTTCGAGTGTTTTCCATGTTGATGAGGGTGAGTACAAATGACTGATTTACAATAATTTAATTGTGAAAGTGCGCTTGATTTATCGTACAATTTCATTGGACCTCTGTGAACTACTCATCAATTTTATTGGTCTACTGTTATGAGGCAAAATGTTTACGAGGCGGCATGAAAAAAAACCATGTATTAGCCGCTCTGGATTATAGGCCGCAAAGTTTAAAGCTGTTCAAAATGTGGGAAAAAAGTAGCGGCTTAAAATCCGACATCTACGGTAATTGAAAATTACTTTCTTTCAAGTTATATTCTGTGCTTATTTTGTAAGTACCATGGATCAATTTTTTCCCAGCCCCTTGTGCATGCCTAATTTGCACAGCTCACCAGAGCCTCGCCTCACCTCACCTTCAAAAATACGTTCTGGAATGTTCCTAAACTTTACACCTGGCAGGCATGAATTTCTGAAGTCTGGAACTATACTTCCAGCTGCTGCTCACAAACAGCATTCAGAGAGATTAGGTCAACAAGATTGTTCCAGTGCAGAGAAGGTTAGTAAATCCACCATAATCCTCATTTACAACAGTACCACCACAGAAGATCTCTTGCTGCTGGCTTTAATATTTGGTTGAGCTAACAGAGGAAAATGAATCTGTGTGTGTGTGTGTGTGTGTGTGTGTGTGTGTGTGTGTGTGTGTGTGTGTGTGTGTGTGTGTGTGTGTGTGTGTGTGTGTGTGTGTGTGTGTGTGTGTGTGTGTGTGTGTGTGTGTGTGTGTGTGGAATTCTGGGGCAATATTCTAAGCTGAATACACAGCTGCTCTTTTTCGAATTCCACTTTCTTCTGCTGAATACATCTACATTCCCAAATGTACCAGAGTGGTGATCTCCTTTTACAGTATATCTATAGGCCTTCAATGGAAAAAATAATTCAGTTTTTAAAGGCATATAGATTTTTGTTTTACTACTCACAGGATAATTCCACTCCTTTCGTCGTGTCCCACTCTAGGGCAGATCCTTCCATTTCCTAGTGGATAACCATGGGAGAATTAAGACATAAGTAATAGTTTTACCTTTATCACCTCTATAATGCCTACTACTTAAGTTCAACTAAGACAACTGCGCTGATCTGAAGAGCACTATATGAGGTCATGCTTACCCTCGGCCATTAGGCACTATAATGAGTCAACCTATAGCTGGGGGAGTGATGATGTCTTCCTGTTAGACTGGTTGAGATAACTTGCTTTTTATACTTCCTTGCTTCTCTTCTAATATTTGTATATCTGTGCACTTATAATGCCACTGGGGCACTAATTTCCTTTGGGATCAATAAGGTATCTATCACTCTATCTTGTATGATTCACTGTTTTGGCAAATTAATGGAGAACAATGGTCTCTCTGTATAAAGTAAACTTAATAGGCTATTTAGAATTTCATGTCTCTGTCAAATCACTAAATAATAAGAGACTTGACTTGCCAAGAAATTTGAGCAAAAATATGAGGTTTGAGAGTGTCATGGATTCTAGAGTGGATCAAGTTTCAAAACACTGCTTTGAATGAAATGACCCAAAGAAAGCTTACGTGGAGCAATAATTAGAGAAATGAACTAGGGGTAAGGGTATCCTGCCACACCAGAATGGAATAAAGGTTCAAGGAACTTATGAATTTATATGGATAAATATTCAAGGAAAAATATTTATGAACGGTACAGAATGAAGTTCTGAGGGTAGCAGACTGAAGTAAGGGAATTTTGAATGTCTAAGTGAAATAAATAAGGCTTTATAAATGGCAAAATTATATGTAAAAACAAGCAAACTTTTCTAAATTTTTGTAAATGATTGGTTAACCTCAGACAGAGAATTGCATCTAATTCTGAGCACTGTGCTTCTCGAAGGATATCACAAACCTGGAGAGATGCAGAGAAGGTTATCAGGATTTATGAGGTAAGTCTAGTCAGGTCAGACTGGTATTTTGGTATTTGGTTATGGTTGTTCAAAGCCTTGAGGGGTTTTGGGGGGGGGGAATAAAGGCTGCTAATAAGCAGGAAAATAACCTAGACATATGGTAGACTATTTTGAACATGTTGAAACACTCCAATCTGGAATCCACTGCTGAATAGGAAGAATACATGTAAAAATATGCTTCAGACTTGTAAAAGATGAACAAGATGCAGAATCAATGCCGTTTTCTCAAAAGCCAACACAGGTTCAATTGACCCAATTGGCCATTTCTTGTGCTATATGATTCCTGAATATTTTAATAAAGGAATCAAGGTGGAATAATGAGAGAACATTAGAAATACAAGTTACAGTGTCTTTAAACCAACAAGAAATATAGGCCTTGGGATGTTGGTACAGAAATGATGGAACCAAGGAATGATAAAATTCAGGTTGACTCCATGTTAATTTTTCAACTTTACACTGCTAATCAGGAGGAACATTGCTGAATGCACAGTACTGTAGTAATTTTATGTATTGCACTACTGCTGCTGGGGGAAAAAAACAAATTTTTTGACATATGTAAGTGATGATAAACCTGATTCTGATTTGGCTATCTATTGTGGACCAGAGTAGATGGGTGCGGGGAGAGGAGAATCATAGTTGCGAGAAAGGAGGGAGTGGGAAGCACCAGAGAGACATTCCATAATGATCAATAAACCAATAGTTTAGAATCAAATGACCTTGCCTGGTGTCTCTGGGCAGGGTGTGTCTGCACCTGTGCCAACTCCTGCCCCTGGAACTCCTTGTCTGCTACCTATCTCACAACCTCCCAAGGCATTCTACCCTCATCATTCCCAGCACCCTTTGCTCCTGCTAAATTTCAAAACTCACTCTCTGCTCTATGTTCACAAATACAGTGATATGACTTTGTGATATGGTGCAACTCAAACTACCTGCGTCTCAATATCACCAAGACCAAGGAGATGGTGGTGGACTTTAGGAGATCTAGGCCTCATATGGAGCCAGTGATCATTAATGGAGAATGTGTGGAGCAGGTTAAGACCTACAAGTATCTGGGAGTACAGTTAGACGAGAAGCTAGACTGGACTGCCAACACAGATGCCTTGTGCAGGAAGGCACAGAGTCGACTGTACTTCCTTAGAAGGTTGGCGTCATTCAATGTCTGTAGTGAGATGCTGAGGATGTTCTATAGGTCAGTTGTGGAGAGCGCCCTCTTCTTTGTGGTGGCGTGTTGGGGAGGAAGCATTAAGAAGAGGGACGCCTCACGTCTTAATAAGCTGGTAAGGAAGGCGGGCTCTGTCGTGGGCAAAGTACTGGAGAGTTTAACATCGGTAGCTGAGCGAAGGGCGCTGAGTAGGCTACGGTCAATTATGGAAAACTCTGAACATCCTCTACATAGCACCATCCAGAGACAGAGAAGCAGTTTCAGCGACAGGTTACTATCGATGCAATGCTCCTCAGACAGTATGAAGAGGTCAATACTCCCCAATGCCATTAGGCTTTACAATTCAACCGCCAGGACTTAAGAACTTTTTAAAAGCTATTATTAATGCTTTTTGAGATAGTGATCTAGATGCATATCATATTTTTTACTGAGTTAAGTATTGTATGTAATTAGTTTTGCTACAACAAGTGTATGGGACATTGGAAAAAAGTTGAATTTCCCCATGGGGATGAATAAAGTATCTATCTATCTATCTATCTATCAGTACTGTGGAATAGTCTTTGGCACCCTAGTTATATGTGCCTAAGACTTTTGTACAGTCCTGTAGGATTCAAACAATGTCCCATCTGTTGGTGCATAACCACAATTCTGATAGACCAATCTGCTGGGTAAGTTTTAGCATGAAGAATTAATAGAATTCTTTATGATTGAACGATGACCCAAGAAAGACTCTTGAAACTATATATATTAGCATTAAAGATAGACCTCCTTTTACCAAGCACTGTATAACATCTATCCAAAATACCGGATACTTCTCACAAACATTAATTTCTTTGTAGAATACTAATTACATCTTGTTCATATGAGAATCCTCAATAAAGAAGTGACAAAGTTGTAAAGGTAATCTGTTTTTGGTGGCATTTGTTCAGCAAGGAATGTAGTCCACAGCACTGTAAGAATTCATTCTCTCTTATTGCAGTGAATGGTCCATGTGAGAACTACCGCAGAGCAGTGCAGATACTAAAACAAGCTGCAATATACATTGCTTAGAGTTCGACTTGCACTCATAACTCCTTACTTCAAAGGAAAGGTGATTGCCAAAGGAGGCAAGCTGGAAGTTTTAAAACCAAAGTTCCTTTTGTGGTGAAGAATTGGCTGTGTGTTGTTTTCAATGGAAAGTTGAAGTTCCACAATGGATGATGTGCCATTCACCATGTGGAATGATGAGTGAGAGGACAGTGTGTATTATCAGAGGTACTCTTTATGACCTCAGAGGCATGACTGAAAAACATGGGAATAGTAGTAGGTCATTCAGCTTCTGGAGTCTGCTCTGCTAGTTAACCAATTTAAGACTCATCTGTAAATGAGTCATTTTAATGCCTGTCAGACAACTCTGTCTTTCCAATCTCTAACCTATCAGAATCAGTGTGGGCATTTCTATTTTGCTGAAGAGCCTTCTGATTCTCAGATTCTCTTTGGATATCCCTTAAGGTCCCATACTCGAAGGAGTAAAAGCCTAATCTGTTCAACCTGCTCTAAAATGTTACCCCTGAGACACTGGTTCTGTATCCATTCCTAAAGCAGTTTTATTTGTCCTGAATTAAAGTGAATTCCTAATGAGATCAGACCAGAACTCTACATGATTTTGCTCCTGGAGTTCCATATATTTCAATTCAACATCTGGGTTTTCTTTAGCTGCTCTGCCATCCCAAAAATGGGACATGAATTGTCCACTGTAAATTACCTCCCAGTATGTAGATGAGTGGCAGAATCTGGGTAAGGGTGGGGCCGATGGGTATGTGGGGAGTGTGAACTTTGTTCGGATGTGTACAAGGCAAAATTGGTGCTTGATAGTTGGCATGTACATAGTGGGCCAAATGGCCTGTTTCCATGCTGAATCTCTCAATGACTCTGTAACTCTAATATTATCATGTTGCAAAGATCATTCATTGGAAACTTGTTTTTTTAAAAAAATACTTTTTATAAGATTTGTACATTCTGTCTGGCAGAAAACAATATGGCAGCTAAACTAACAGTTTATCACCATTCTCATTTTTCATTGTCTAAGTATTAGCACATTACCTACATGATGTAATTGCTTTAATTATGTAGCCTATTAACTGACTCAATCCTAGCTAAGGAATTTCTCTTACCCACAAGTGATGAATTTTTCAGAGGCACAATCTTGGCTTCTTTATTCCTTTATGAATCTTAGCATCATTTCTCAGCTCTTTTTAGTTTGCTTAGTATTTGTATGTTTGTACTCTAAAATAAACTGAAATCTTGGAATTAAGACTACTCGTCACTCCTCACTCCTGAAAGAACCTTGAGGATTTGAAAATAAACAGAGATCTAACACTATTCTAACCCTGTTTTTAAAGCCTTCCTTAAAAATTATTCTGTGTTTGTGTTTATTAAAATAGTATATTGAATTTAATCTTTAATTATGAGCAGATATAATGTGAGTTAGATGAAGACCGGTGTTAATAATTTGTGATACTCTGCTAAAGTAAACTTCTGCTGGATGAATTAGAAAGGCAGATAGCCATTTTGATACATTAGTTCAATTCTTAAACGTAAATCTTACCACTTTTTGCAGACTCTTCTTCATCTTCACTAATTATCTGTTTTTTTTCAGTTGCAATGAGAATAGGTTGCTTCTCAGTAAATCCCATCTGTGCTATACATTGTCCTTTTGAAATAGAGTTAGGCTGGTTGTACGGATGCACTCCAGCTTCAAGACACTGCTTTGCCTCACCGTATAAGCTGTCATTTTTAACTGGATCTAAGAGTCCTAATGTTAACTCCGTATTTTCCCTCCTAATCATGGTCTTTATGGGGCTACTCTTGAGGTATGTGGACATTTTTGAGCAGGTAGAGTTATTTCTTCTTGTATTGGGATTGACCGCTTGTTTTCTTGCCCTTTCTTTTTGATGAGCTTTTGTATTTTGTTTCTCTTGTTGGAGAACAGCAGCCTTAATATTTAAAAAAAAAGGTCAATATATTTCCTCAAAATAATTCCTGGTTCTGATTCTTCAGATGCCATAACCAAAGAAACATTATATTTGACTATGTACTACTAAATTGTATAACTATATTTAACTCTTCCAAAATACTACATTATGAAATATTATTAAATGATTAATAGTCTCTCACGTTATTGTCCTAAAGTAAATATTGCCTACCATCCCTTTGGAGCAAAAGAAACTTTTTTTTAGGATTAGTAATTGTTAGTAATTAGTAAATGCTAGTAGCCATCTTTCAACAACTTACAGATTCTTACATTTCATACCTCAGTCACAAAAGATCTTGTAGAATATTTTCCGGAATTGTTATTTCTATTCCTTTGACCTTCGCTTGTTGATGGAAAGGTACCCGAGTGTTTAATTGTACTTCTGTCTTTGTCAGTCGTGTGATCAACTAGAATCACTTTGCTAAATGAACGATCTGACCTTGATGGGTGAGATGGAGGTGGTCTTGTAGGACTTCCTAACGTTAATTCTGAAGAATGTTTGTACACACACCAAGATACCTGTTGACAAGCTTCTTGATATGGATGTGGGAGATGCATTGTGTTCTCTGTGAATGGAGTGAATGGTTGGTCAACCCGAGTTCCATTATGTCGTAACTTAAGACCTTGGATTCTTTCAGAATTTCTGATAGTCAGGGTGTTCCCTTTATCAACAGCTGTTTGTGTAATAGTACTGTTGTGATTCAGTTGATGATGTGTGCTCTTAACATGCGCCTTGGCATTTGCACACTGAGGTTCCTTCAGCAGCTGATAACTGTGTTCCTTGCTCTCAACTCTGCCATAATTCAAAGCGGCATCAAGGCCTTGGACAGACAGCTGGTAATAACTTGTCCGATTATACTTCTGTTTCAATTGCTCCATGGTAATGAATGGATGGGTTAATGCAGAATCTGGTGAAATGCGCATTTTGGGATCAATGTTGAGCATTCTCTTCAGAAGAGCTACCATATCATTGCGGTCATGTAACTCAGCTATATCATCATCACTTGAGGATAATGTTTGAATGATATTGAATGTCTCGAGCTGATCAAGTGACTTTACAGTCTGTCGTCTTGGCTCCAGGGTTGTCAGCATCTTTGAGTCATATTCTGACAATGATTTAAGTTGCCACCGGTGAGCTGAATAAGGGCAAGGATTTCTTTTGAAGAAAAGATGTGTTTTACTTGCCTGGTCAAGCAAATGGTCCTTGGGTTGTCCTTGAGCTTCAGTGATGATTCTGATCTGATCATATTGACTTTTACCGGGATACAGTGGCCTACCAAGGCGGAGCTCAGCTAGTACGCAACCAACAGACCACATATCCAGTTTTTCACAGAAAGGCAACCCTAAGAGGATCTCAGGGGATCTGTAATATCTGGCTTGGATATAAGGGTCTTTAAAATGAAAATTAAATGTTTCTATTAATAGAAAATTGAAATTAAATATTAACTTATTTTCAAAAGTCAAACATTGTTAATTAGCTACCAAATTAGAAGTTCTTACTGGTGCTTCATTTTTACTTCTAAATTTTGGATGAGAGAATAAAACAGAGCTGAAAGCGATCGCCCTCTGTGAAATGTAGCTCTTCGTTGGATGAGCTTAGTGCAGACTCTATGCAGTTGTTAATGAGCATTAGTGTAAAGCAAAAGAAAACTGGCAAAAAGATTTGCAGTCACACGGCCAGTAAAGGCAATATCTAAATATATAAGGAAGCAGACTTTGGCCATTGTACAAACATTGTAGAAGGGAATGTATGAATTACTGAATACTATGGAATAAAGTGGTTTGCATTCCTGTGGAGAGGGTGGTTATATAGAACATGCCATGTTTCATATTTTGTGGGATTATAACTCTGTTATGCCTGTAAAGGCTTATTTTGGGGTTAGGACATATTGTGAGCATTGACTTCAGCAACCAACCTTCGGATGTAAATATGGATTGTAGATTAAATATAAAATGTAGCTCTGAACCAGAAAAAAAGGCACTTGACTGATAAGTGTTTGCATATGCATGAATGCTATATCATTGCATCAATATGGCAGCCAGCAACACTTACTTTGGATGTGTTGGTGTGAAGATACAGACATTTGAAAATTCCATGTAACTCAAAAAAAACATTCTGAGGGCATTGGAACTATAGAAGGTGTCCTGTTATCTTTGTTCTTTAACATATAAAAATGTTGGATTGGGGAGTTTCTTGCTTTCTTGAGTGACTCCAAAAGGCTGTCAGCTTATTTGTATGTGTCAAATAAAAGACTACTTTTTAACCCACCAGCTGTGCCTCTCTGATGACCTTGTTCATGTTACAACAATGCCCACCTCCCCACACCTCTGCCCAAAACTTGTGCTTAGTCACTGTTTGAGCAGTGTACCTTAAATATGCTGTAACATCCTAAATCATCCTTAAATTACATTAGTAAAATGGCAGCAGGTTCACCAACTGGAAGGACAAATGGCATAGAAATTAGGTTTGGAAAGCCAGTGTTTGAAAAAATATTGAAAATATGTGGGCAGGTTGGAGGATAAAAGTGTGACCTGCTTCTCCATTGATTTCTAGGCTGCCTCCTACAAACATACAGTTTATATGTCAACTCCTGATAATGGTCCTGTGGTACAAGAACTTTTGAGCAAGGATTGTCATGTCTGGGGTAAACAGAGACTAGGAAGCCAACAGGTAGCTCAAGGAGTTTTAATGAAAACAGGGGCCTTGCGTGGTTGGATCTTTGCCCTTTTCACATCAATTCCAGAAATCCTTTGAAGTTATGGCACAAATACATCCAAACATGTATGGATTTATATTTTATCAAGGTTTTCATAGGTCAGAATTTTTTCAGAGGAAATGGAGATCGAGTGTACATTTGATGCTATTTAACCAAAATGGTAGTGTAATGAGCATAATTTAACATTTTATTGCTCCCTGGCTACCAATAATTTACATGAAAATTCTAATTAACAAAACATTTATTTGCAGAGTTTAAGTAGGTAATTAGAACACATTGAATTTAAGGGATTTATTTTGAGCTTAGTACTATATTTATTATTTAGATATAATGAAATTACTGAGCCAATGAGAAACGAAAGAATCTGAGCTGATTGGCAATACTAGCACCACTGAGGTAGAAATCACTGATCCATTAGTAAACAACAACTGGCCCTATAGGAAACAAAGGAATAAATGAGCCAATAGGAAGCAATGAAAGTTGAACTATTTAACAACAATAACATCACTATTACAATGGAAAGTATTCATATGTATGAATTACTCAAAAATATTTGAATAATGAATTAGAAACAGTTGAGTCAGAGCTAATTAGAAACAGCAGAACTACTGGGATAATTATTATTGCTGTGCTACCTGAAAACATGATATTCATCCAACCAGTTAGAAATGATTGGAATACAACAATTAGATTGCTTAGATATAGAATTAAATAATGTTAGCATTTTTACACGTATATACCATTTGTGCTGAGTCAGTTGAGTGATTTCCATTTAATTATCATATACAGTATATTTGGCTATTTCAAAAATGCAGTATATTTGGCTATACCTGCCAGCATTTCCTTGAAAATTGTCTGTCAAAAGTCAAGCAGTGGGAAGTATTATGTTATTTAGATGAGTTGGTCATGGGTTTGATGTCCTGTTGATGCTTGGTTGAATCAGCATAAGACTGGTTAATAGTTAGCAACAACCTTCATAAATGATTCTTATGGATCAACACATTTCTCTCCCCTGAAAATACAAACACGTAGCTGAGATCGGTTCATAGACTTCTCTTCTAAGCTGAAACATGGGCAATGGTTATAGAGGAACTACTGTGTTTTAGTACATGTTAGAAATTTTGCAACACCCTAATGGCTGTTCACCATCTACAATGTTCATGTCAGAATGGAATACTTGCTTGAATGAGGGTAATTTCAACAGGAGTCAAGAAGCTCAACGCCAAACAGGATATAACAGCCTATGTAGCTGCCCAACCCACAACCATTCACTCATTCCACCACTGATGCCCCATAGCAATTGTTCGTACCATCTACAGGACACAATGCAGAAACTCACCAAGGTTCCTTAGCCAATGCCTTCCAAACCCCTGACATCTACCAAGTGGAAGGACAACGGCTGCAAAAGCAAAGGAACACCACCTGATAAAAATTGTCCTCTGAGCCACACACCATTGTGACTTGGAAATATACTGCTTTTCCTTTACAACTGTTGGGTCAAAATCCCAGAACTCTCTCCCTAACAGCATGGTGGGTAAAATCACACTTCAAGTACCGCAGCAATTTCAGAAGGCAGCTTACACCACCACCTTCTCAAGAGCAATTAAGTACACACTTTTAAAAAAAATGCTGGTTCAGCCTGTGAAGTCTGTATCATTTGAATGAATTTTTAAAATGTACCAAATACTGAATAATATGATAAAAATATGCTGTGAGTGGTAGAATTCTTTCCTTAAAGATGTTAAACAATTTCCTAACATTAGATATCAAAATTATTAGTAAAGGGATTGTCAAATACATACCATTAATATGTTGAACCTCAGGGAGTATACTGGCTGAACCAAAGTCAATCACTTTGACCCTGAAAGGAAATCGGTTGTGGGCTACTAACATAATATTATCTAGTTTGATGTCCGTGTGAATGATAGATAACTCCTTCAGCATCACCAAAGCTCTCAGCAACTGAATGCCAATGATCCTAATATGCTTGGCAGGGAGAGGAGTAAAATTGTTAGCTTTTTGGAAGTCCAGCAAATTCTGCTCTAGTAGCTCAAATACTAGGTAGGACTTTCCACTACTGTGGAAGCATTCGAGAAACTGTACAATATGAAACTTGTTTGTATCCATGTTTTGAAACAGTTTTAACACCCTGATTTCTGAGGCAATGCAATTATCATATTTTAGGGTTTTTACAGCGACAAACTGACCAGTACTTTTCTTACGGCAGCAAGACACCTCCCCATATACTCCCTCATCTATCAATTGGATAATGTTGTATGTGTCATTGTGAGATAGAATTGCAGACATCCTCTTATGAGTGGGTTCACAGTGAATGTTTTTTGGGGAGCATATGATATTCTGTGATTTAGGGTATCCAGCAAATCTTCCAGAGTTGATGGTCAAACTGTTCTCTCTTCGGTCATCCATAAGTATGCCATCTTCATTGTTAGAACTCTGAGTGGATGCGTTAATACAAGATTGCTGCTCTTGTCTACATTTGTAGTCCCCTTCATCAGTGTATATTTCTTCATCTGGTCTCATTCCATCCTTTATTTTTTTGCTGTTGAGGCCACATAGAAACTTTCCAGAATAAAATGCATTTTTGGAGGTCATTCTCAGTCAGTGATACGGTAATAAGGAACTATGCTCTTATCAGAAGCCGAAATAGAGCTTTATATATAAGTTTCTCTGCAATAAAACAAGTAATCAGCTATTGAATGCAGTCGCCAAGCATGAACTTAGCTAAATCAGTAGTCATGCAAAACAGTACATACTGGTTTACCAAGATCCTGTCACATTGTATCACAATCTGTATGAAAATGTTTGTGCTCTGATGTCATAATTATCTTATGATTTCATCAGGTTGTTTTGTGGGAAACTGTACTTAAACATGATAATTTCTGTATCTGAAGAAGCCCTCTCTATAATAATATAGTGAGATTTATCTCTGCATTTATACATGTAGACAGAATAAATTTTGCTTTTAAATAATCTTCATTTTTTTTCTACAATTCCATTGAAAACCTGCATTCAGAGACATTCCCACACAACTCATCTGTGGTGAACTACATATACCTGTCCGGACACGCCCCTCTGCTGACTGCTCCTGTGGCTCCTCCCACAGACCCCTGTATAAAGGCGATTGGAGGCACTGCTCCTCCCTCAGTCCCCAGGATGTTGTGTGGTGGTCTCTTGCTGCTAATCGTCGTCTCTTGCAGCGAATAAAAGCCTATCGTTCGTCTCCCGTCTCCGAGAGTTATTGATGGTGCATCATCATCTTAGAATTGTCACCTTTCGACATGTGAGACAGCTAAGGCAGTACGATAAGGAACTACTGTGGAATAGTAATTACTGTGAATAGAACAGGAATTATAGAATTGGAGCATCTTTCTGGGCTTGATCTCCAATTGCTCCGAAGACACACTCCTGGCTGCATTCGCGAAGTGTGATTATATATCTGGAGGTAGGCTTCCGCTATACAAACTACAGTCCTAGGGCACACCTTTACCTACTTGGCTTGGACCTCAGGAGCACTATTATTCACCTGGCGTGGGCCTCAGGCATGCTGCTGTTCGTCACGTTGAAGTGGAATGTCAATCTCCTGGATAATGCCCCAACAAGGCAAACATTTAATTGTAATACTTGCTATGCTACTAGATGCCTCTCAGTTAAAACATCTCCTCAGGTCACTGAAATTTTACTTGGTTTCAATGTGATTTAAATTATTATTTGAATTTTCTATCTTTTGCAGAATCCATGAGTCTCTAGATCAGTGGTTCCCAACCTTTTTTTGGCCATGCCCCACCTAATCACCTCTAAAATCCTGATGCCCCCTGTGGTGATATATAATTCTTATTATTCAAAAAATGAACTCCTATTCACCTGGAGGAAGCCTAAAAGACCATTAACTTGGTTTAAACAAGCTTCCAAAGAACATGGCATTCATGAAAGAGAAAAATAAAAGAACCAAAGGACTGTTAAAGTTCTGAGGAAGAAATTACTAAGAAATTGTAAAAAAAAGAACATTAAGTGATATTAAAATAATAATAATAATAAATAAATAAAACAATGCCGATTCGTTTCTACAGCATACAAAGACAGATACACCGTTTAAAAGAGATGTCGCAATGTACACACCTTCACACCACCAAGAACCGAAAGCTACTGCAAAAAGCAGCATTGGCGCGACCTCGTACGAGTTTCTTACGCGTTTGGACTTGTTCATTCGTTCCTTCCTACATCAGTCAATTCATTAATTTAATTATGAAAGCCATTTGATGGTTGTAATGATGGTGATACACTATATATACAGTACATACGCAATTACACATGTACATACACAAGTATTTTTATGTATGCATACTGTATATACACATATGTATTAACTCGCACACACACTCATACTCACACAGACTTACTAGAAAAAATTCACTGTTAATAACTCATTCTCGAATTGCCCCCCTTAAAAATCAAATTACCCCCCTGTGGGGCGTATGCCCCACGTTGGGAACCACTGCTCTAGATGAACAAAAATCTCTATTTAATCCCACTATAATCTGGAATAAACACTGTCACAAAAATTTAGTGCAACTGACACTTTCAACGTCATCAGCAAGGGAAAAATTGATCTGGTGCTTGGGCCATATTACCTCAAGAGGACTACAACTTTGTCGTGGTTTGGAAGCTTGCGTGCCTCAGTGACCCAGAGAGCTATGTTGGCTGAAGTCATAGCTTTATGCTTTGGCTCTTGGTAGGGTCACTCATGCCGAACAGGTCAAGGTTAGAGGACAGACTAAGAGTGGCCCATTGGACCTCCAGGTTCAGGGATTCAGCTCAGAGCTAACAAACCTGAAAGGAAAAGTGAAATTGTTACTGAAACAGGAATGAAGAACCTGTCTACATCTAAGGGCAACGGTATTCCTGAGTTTCCACCCGGGACTTGCATGATTGGCAGTAGTGAGAGCCAAGATAAAGGTACTGACATATGAAGGAAGGCCTGAACTCTGCCAGAGATGGAGAATCATCATTCCTGCCCTAAATAGCAATGGTATAATGAACAGTAAGTAAGTTGGCTCATAACTGCTGCCGTAAAAGATGGCTTAGTGACTATCTTCTTGGCAGTGACAGTGTGTTCACTCACAATGCTGCTTGGAAAGCTGCAGGTTTGGAGTCTTATTCCATATATACTTTCCTAATGAGAATACCTGAAAGCAATGCCATATGCCTCTCCTTTATCAATCAATTTGCTTGGGTAATCTTACCTGCAGCCTCATTGCCAACCCAATCATCATAGTATAGATACTCTGGATGTAGTTAACTTTACAAACATTTACACCAGCTACAACAACCAACTGATTAAAAACAGTAGGCAAACAAGAGCCAGACTCTAGCCTCCAAAATGAACCAATTACCGTAGATTTCGCACTACAGAGCGCACCTGATTAAAAGCCGCTGGCTCTAATTTTAGAAAGAAAATCAATTTTGTACTTGTACAAGCCGCACAGGATTTTCGGCCGCAAGTGTCCCACGTTGTAATATGAGATATTTACACAGAAAGATATTACACGTGAGGATTTTTTAACTTTTAATTAAATCCATATGGTAACATAAACAAATACATATTGCAAATGCTTTTTTTTCGAACCGTGCCTGTAATGCGGCTACTTTTAAATATACATATGTATCGGTAACACCCAAATTACGTTGCGTATACTTTTTTACTGAACAACATTCCAATATCTCCTGACGACTGGTAAAAAATATATATACTGCAGCCTACCAGGAAAAGTTATTGATCGCCTTTAACTTAAAAGCAGCGTTCGCTCAGATCTAATGCCGCTCGCCCCCACCTTCCCGTTTATCGCAAACCGGTATTTCCCACAAGACGCGGCGAAACCGGGTGTGACGTCATAGCATCCCGGGATGTAGTACAGAAAACAAATATAGTTAAAACACTTCTAACTTTAACTAGAAATTACTAACAAATGAATTACTAAGCGAAAATATTATAAACTAAATAACTGCCATAAAGGCAGCACAATGCTTTTCTTCGAGTGTTTTCCATGTTGATGAGGGTGAGTACAAATGACTGATTTACAATAATTTAATTGTGAAAGTGCGCTTGATTTATCGTACAATTTCATTGGACCTCTGTGAACTACTCATCAATTTTATTGGTCTACTGTTACGAGGCAAAATGTTTTTGGCGGCATGAAAAAAAATCATGCATTAGCCGCACCGTAGTAAAGGCCGCAGTGTACAAAGCTGTTCAAAATGTGGGAAAAAAGTAGCGGCTTATAATCCGACATCTACGGTAGTTTGAGCAAGCCCAAGGGAGGCTGAAAATAATGTTAGTTTCTGATGAAAGCAGGATTTCAGACCACAAAGCCCACATACACAAGGTATGCCTTCAGAATCAGGTTTATTTTCATGGTCTCACATGTAAGTTGTGAAATTTGTTGTTTTGTAGCAACAGTCCAGTGCAAATAATTATAAATTTTAAAAATAAATAGTGTAGAATAAATAAAGGAAAAATGGGAATAATGAGGAGTGCTCACGAATTCATGAGCCATTCTGAAGAAGCTGTTACTGAATGACTGAGTGTGGATTTCGGGCGTGAGACCATTCCCTGTTCGCTGATGGATGGCAGCTTCTTGAGGCTCTGCTGCTGAAGATGTCCTCAATGCTGGCTGAGTCTGCTACCCTCTGCAGCCTCTTGTGATTCTGTGCACCGGAGTCTCCATACCAGGCTGTGATGAAACCAGTCAGAATGCTCTCCACTGTAAATCTCTAGAAATTCACCAGAGTCTTTGGTGATATTCCAAACCTCCAGAAACTCCTCATGAAATAGAGCCACAGGCGTGCCTTCTTTGTGACTGCATCAATGTCCTGGGTCCAGGACAGACATTGACAAAGAGGAACTTAAAGTTGCTCACGTTCTGCTCTGCAAACTCCACAATGAGAACTGGTGCATGTTCTACCAACTCCCCCTTCCTTAGGTCCACAATGGATTCTTTAGTTTTGCTGATGTTGAGTGAGAGATTGTTGTTGAGACCCCACTCAGCTAGATGATCTATTTCACCATCTTGCCATCTGGAATTTTACCAATAAATGTGCTGTTATCTGCATATTAATATGCTGTGCTTAGCATGAAGTCAGGAGTGTGGAGAGTAGAACTGTGGGCTAAGCACGCATCTATGAACTGGGCCTGTGTTGAGTGAGGAGGAGATGTTATCACCAATCCTCACTAACTGCGGTCATCTGACAACAAAGTTGAGGATCCAGTTGCGGAGGGTGGTATAGAAGTCCAGGCTTAGAAACTTGGTGATTAATAATGAGTAAGTGACTCAGAGCTGTAACCAAAAAACAGCAGCCATGTTTTGCTGTTGTCCTAGAGCATCAGAGCTGAGTGGAGAGCCAATTAGATTGCATCTGCTGAATATGAATCCAGTTTAATGTCACCGGCATCGTCGTGAAATTTATTAACTTAACGGCAGCAGTACAATGCGATACATGATAAATTTAGAAAAAAATTATAGTATTTGTATATTAAATAGTTAAATTAAAAACAGTGCAAAAACAGAAATAATAAAAGAGTGAGGGAGTGTTCAAGGGTCCAATGTCCATTTAGGAATTGGATGGCAGAAGGGAAGAAGCTGTTCCTGAATGGCTGAGTGTGTGTCTTCAGGCTTCTGTACCTCCTTCCTGATGGTAACATCCTAGGTGATGGGGTCCTTAATAATGAATGCAGGCTTTCTAAGGCACCGCTCCTTGAAGATGTTGTGGATACTACAGAGGCAAGTATCTGCAATGGAGCTGACTAATTATACAACTTCCTGTAGCTTCTTTCGATCCTGTGCAGTAGCCCCTCCCCCCATACCGGACAGCAATACATCCTGTTAGAATGCTCTCCATGATACATCTGTACAAGTTTCAAGTGCTTTAGGTGACAAGCTAGATCTCCTCAAACTCTTAATGAAAATATAGCCACTGTCTTGCCTTCTTTATAGTTGCATTGATATGTTGGGTCCAGGTTAGATCCTCAGAGATATTGACACCCAGGAGCTTGAAATTGCTCACTCTCTCCACTTTTGATCCCTCTGAGGATTGGTTCCCGCGACCTACCTTTTCTTAAGTCCTCAGTCAGCGCTCTTTGGTCCTACTGACATTGAGTGCAAGGTTGTTACTGCAACACCACTCGACTAGCTGGTATATCTCACTCCTGTATGCCCTCTCATCACTATCTGAGATTCTGCCAACAATGGTTGTATCATCAGCATATTTATAAATGGCATTTGAGCTGTGCCTAGCCACACAGTCACGTGTATACAGAGAGTAGAGCAGTGGGCTAAGCACACACCCCTGAGGTGCGCCAGTGTTGATCATCAGCAAAGGGAGGATGTTATTACCAATATGCACAGATTGTGTTCTTCCGGTTAAGATGTCAAGGATCCAATTGCAGAGCGAGTTGCAGAGGCCCAGATTCTGTAGCTTATCGATCAGGACTATTGGAATGATGGTGTTAAACGCTGAGCTATAGTCACTGAACAGCATCCTGATATAGCTGTTTGTATTGTCCAGCTGATTTAAGGCCACATAGAGAGCCATTGAGATTGCATCTGCCATAGACCTATTGTGGCGAAAGGCAAATTTGTAGTGGGCAGGTCCTTGCTGAGGCAGGAGTTGGTTCTAGCCATGACTGACCTCTCAAAGCATTTCAGCACCATAGCTGTGTGTGCTACTAGATGATAGTCGTTAAGGCAGCTCACCCTACTCTTCTTGGGCATTAGTATAATTGTTGCCCTTTTGAAGCTGTAGACTTGTGGCAATAAGCAAATTGCAGTGGGTGCAGGTCCTTGTTCAGGCAGGAACTTATTCTAGCCATAACCTCTTGAGTCACTTCATTTACAGCAGCTATGCTAATAATCTGTTCCAGATACTATCTTTTTTAATGCAATTTGATCTGTTTTGATTTTCTTTTTCTTGACCTTAATTTGTAAATCTGGTTCTTTTGTGATTGAGTTGTACAAATGGGTTTACTTGGACCCAAACTATCCCAATCTCTCAGAATTTTAAATACCTCTCTCAGTCCTGAGTTAATTAACCTTTAAATAAGTCATGAAGAGGTACTATTCCAGTTGTGTGTGGGCCTGGTGCAAAATGACAAATAGCAAGCTGAAGTAGTGTAGTTTCTGACACATACAGTAGCCTGGAATCATTGTATGATTCACAAAGAGGTATTAGCTGTGAATAGGATGGTGGAGCTCTGCAACTCTTTCAGCTGCAGTGAAAGCTGTGATATTTTAACTCACAAGGGAGGTAAAGGGAATGAGGAAAGAGCAGGAGGTGTTGTTGAGGCTGAGATTACTCATCTTTTTATTAATTGGTGAAGTTGATTGGCCTACTCCTACTCCTAATATTGTGCACTTATATTTTCAGTCTTATAAAGTCACAGCTAATTAATTCAGGGGTTTTGGCATTACTTGCAAAGAAATGGAAATGTACACCAAAACATATTTTGTATATTGTACAAGAACATGGAACACACATCAAAGTAAGAGATAGCTCAAACCTATGAGAGACCGTCCCTATCTTTGTCATGGGTATACTTCTCTGCTGGTATAATGTTCTTCTAACAGACTATGCATATCATTGGTTCACATATTTGACCAACATATCTGAGCAAACAAATTTTCTAAATGTTTCAGGGAAGAGATATAAATATTCCCACCAAGACTGGAGAGCAGCATTCATAACAAACCTAAACTGTGTCCTCACAGACTTGCAATTTGTTTGCATGTTTCCAGCACTGCCAAATTCCATGCTAACTTGGGTGCATTAATTCAACAAGTGCATTGTAGGAGTTTATTTATCAATACTTCCTCAAAGTGGGGCAAGACTTAGATGGTGAGTGGATCAGGAACTCTATCACCTTTGAAACAGAATGATTTCAAAAAGCAAGGAAGGTTTTGTGGTGGAAAACTGAAGAAGAGACTGTGATAATTGTCTGTCATTGCCTCTGGTTATCATCACTAGCTGAATTTCACAAGTTAACACATGGAAATATTATCCATTCCTTTCCTACCAACCAACCTTTCAATCAACTGAATGCACTTATCAAAGAATGGGTATTGGGTTGAAAAATCTTTGTGATATACAGTGTGCACTGACAGTTTTTCAGACATGATGAGCGATCCATCTAACTTTCAATAAAAAATGTAGACTAAACATTACCTAGTGTGGTTTTCAGTCATTCTAGGATCTATCAATACGTCCTCATTGCAAAAACATTGTCATTGTGTCTTTGTGTTGCAATGAATATTGTCACACTGTCAGTAAACTCCAGTAAACTGAATGTCTAACTGTTTACTCCTTTGTCTGCAATAAATTGCATAGTGAATACAAAGCTCTGCTCATATGCACTAAAGGTCTGATGGGTTTCATAGGTAATAGGTTTTTAAGCACAATTTTATACCATAAAGAATTTGCAGAAATGAACCTGCCAACACAAAACAAAATATTCAAGGCAAGAGATGCTTCTCTCCATGGTAACCTAGGTGATAGCTTTGATAATTCTCACAGTTCTCGTGACCATGAAATGATTGTTGGTGCCAGATAGGGTGATTTGAGTATCTCAGGACCGATGATCTCCTGGGATTTTAATGGACAACAATCTCTAGAATTTACAGAGAATGGTGGGAAAATCAAAAAAACCATAGTGGGCAGCAGTTCTGTGTGTGAAAATGATTTGTTAATGTCACAAGAGGATGGCCAAATTGATTCAAACTGACAGGAAGGCGACATTGACTTAAACAACCACTGTTTAGAACAGTACTGTGCAGAAGAGCATCTCTGAATGCACAACATATCAAACATTGAAGTGAATAGGCTACATCTGCAGAAGATCGTGAGAATACACTCAGTGGCCACTTTATTAGGTACAGGAGATGCCTAATAAATTGACCACTGAGTGTACATGGAGATCAAAGCTCTTGGCACAAGTTTTGATGCAATCTTACAGTGTCCTTGCATCAAAACTTTGGTATCCTTTACAATAAAGACTAACATTCCACTGACCTTAATTGTTTGCTGGATCCCCATGCCAACCAATTCTGTTCCGTGTACAAAGGCAGTGAAAATCCTTCATAACACAGCATTTTTGTAGTCTTGTTCAATTCAGCTAATAATATCTGTGAGAGTCGAAGTAAATTAAGATGTGCGTTTCTGAAAGAGGTTAAGGGTCAGTGCAGAGGACAAATGTGATTTAATTATGTCTGGGTTAAAGTCAGTAAACAAATGTGATTTAATTATGAATGCAGAAGCCCTGACAAGATTAACTGTTTGTGGAATCATCGAAGTCCTGAGATATGGACTATTGTTTTACAGAAATGTGTAAAAAAACAACTCCAAATATGGAATGGGATAAGACTATGTACCTCCCGAGTCAGGGAGGGGAGGGGTAAGGAAGAAGGATAAAACCTGCTGCCCTGTAAGGTTCAGGGTTCCCTTCTCTGAAGGCACCCAGCTCTGCAGAACTGTTAATAAACTTTGTTTCCTTGAATTTGTCTTGAAGCCATTATTCGGGAGCATGGCTCGTTTCTGACAATATCCAAAGTGGATAACTTGTCACTTTCCTATATTTCATTGCACACACTAACTCCTTGCCACTCACTTAACCTATCCACACAGCACTATTGATACCTAAATGGACTGTGAGATACATTCTTATTTATTCTGGCTGTTGGTGAAATTCCATCGATTTATAGAGCCTTCCTCTATGCCTGATGTTTCACAGTTAATCATAAGTAGGTGTATGGATGGCACTGAAGTGCTTTATTGGTGAATGTAAGACTCGTAGTGAGAAAAGTGTGATTAGGAGAATGAAAAGTGAATGTAAATAACAGGACAAACTGCTAGAGAAGAATGTACAACTCTTAACAGCAGCTATGTTCTTTAGGGCATTTAGGGGTTGACTCTCTTCATTCTCAGCAGAGGCTAATAAATAAAATAAGCTTTGCTAGGAGGGCTCTGAGCATGCTCCGAAAACTGCTGCTGACAAATGTTTACCTAAAAGTAGGGCAAGGACTACAGTGTCAGCATTAATCAAAGTGACAATGGCTATTCATGTTTAATGCATTTGCATTCTTACAGCAACTGCTAGAGATAGAAGGGTCATCTCACAGCTTGCATTACACTAACTAGGAGCTTACTCAGACTCTTTGTACAAGTTCAGGCAATTCGTTGTATTCCACCTTTGCACAGGCAAGTAGGCAGAGTGAACATAAAGGTTTGCTCAAATTGCAGACTTCACAGCGGGATAGGATACCATAAACTGTGGAAAACTGAGCCCTTTTACCCAAACTCTCCTTGTGAGCAGAGGCAACCATCACGCTGCCTGGTATCCCTGGAAGAAGTCAAAGACTGACTCACACTGCAGGTTAGAGGTGTGTACTGCAAACAAGTAGTAAGAGCCAGACTGCTACAAAGAACATCTTTGGGCACAGTATCAATTTCGCCAACAGTGGATCAATTGCCTGCATTACCTTTGTCCACATTATTTGTTCCCATTTACCTTTTCAAACAAAACAACTACCTTTTCAAGCAAGATATTTTGCAACTGATTCAAATACTTTGACAATGCACCTACAATTTAAGTCACCACATAATTTGGTTAGCTTACCCTGAGAAAAGGATCAGCATTTTACTTGCTATATTCTCTTCCTGAAAACACAACTACTGGGATTATTTAAGAATAGACCATTCCACATAAACTTATACAGATGCCACCCTCGGTTAGATCATCTGAGCCACCTAATAACCAAAATAGTTAAGTGGGTTCTTAATAAATAAGTCCAATATTAACTCTTCAAGAAGTCTCCCTGTAGGTGCCAACCACGACTGTACTACAAAGGAGATTTTTTTTCCTCTCTAATAATTATAATGAAACAAAGGGCACCTCAACCTATCTGTCCTAGGTCTCTTGACCAATTTTGTCCTACAAGATATACTCAAGTTCTTTGAGTGTACAATGAATGTTCTCAGTATTACAGAGATAAACTCAACAAAGCAGCGAGCATATTGCGTGGTTCTCTGATGGTTTCTGCTTCCAATTTTTCTGAGGCAGAGCCTTCTGTTCATTTCCGGCATTCAGAAGGAATACAAAATCTACTGAATTCTCATCAGAATAGATAGATAGATAGATAGATAGATAGATACTTTATTCATCCCCATGGGGAAATTCAACTTTTTTCCAATGTCCCATACACTTGTTGTAGCAAAACTAATTACATACTATCCGATACTGTGCAATAAATAGTCTTCGGTACATATATAGCTAGGGTGCCTAAGACTTTTGCACAGTACTGCATTTGTCAATGTGGAGCAGTGAGTTTGCAAATCCAGTGTACGCAAGTGATGTTGGGAATGGTGAGGGTGGAATGCCACAGGAGGGTGTGGCACAGGTGGCAGGGAAGTGCCAGGGGTGGGGGGTGGCATGGATATAGATGCAGCTCACCCTGAGACACCAGGTCATTTGATTCCAAACAAATGGTTTATTAATCATTACAAAATGTTTCTCTGTCACTTCCCACACCCTCCCCTCTCCCTTCCCCTTTTCCCAAACACGACTGCCCTCTCTCTGCCCCCTTCCCAATATCAGTCCACAATATAGACCCATATCAGAATCAGGTTTATCGTATGTCATGTTTTTTTGTGGCAGCAATACAGTGCTATACATAACAATATTACAGTACTGTGCAGAAGTCTTAGGCACCTTAGCTCTATATATGTGGCTAAGACTTTTGTGCAGATGGTATCTTTCTTTACCAGAGCTGCTGATGAAGTCCTGTAGCCCTTCTCTTTTAACTCCTTTAACATGTTACCACCTTACCATATCAAGGCATGGATTATTTCACTGAAAAGGATTAGTTTATAGCAGTATTTTGAAAAAGCAAGTAATTACACAAAGTTACCTGCACACAATTAATATAAACAATATCTTTGTTTTAATACATTCTTACAGACAGTACTTATCTTGGGGGGGAGGTGTACACTCTGACACTCTCAATCACATTGGATGTTTATGCACAATGAATTTTTAGGTTAAGATGTTCTGAAAGATTTGTTGTTTTTAAGTATTCGTTTAAGCAATGTGAGCTTCAGAGGCTGTGCCAACATTTAATTGCCCGTTCTGTTTTGCCCTTGAGAAGGCTAGGGTGAGCCGCCGTTTTGAACTGCATCAGACCTTGAGACGTGGGTATGCACACAATGTTAGGGAAATGTTCAAAGAGTGAGAGAAAACATGAAATGCCTTGTTCAGCCAGGAAGGAGTGGTCACCATTGTTTCTGGATACTAGTCTAGCAACTTGACCATTGTACTATCATTCCTGTAGATCAGGGGTTCCCAACCTTTTTTATGCCATGGATCCTGACCATTAACTGAGGGGCCCCATGGACTTCAGGTTGGGAACCTCTGCTCTAGCTTGAATACTTTTTACCTGGATGAATGTAGCTCTCATGTTCAAACACATCAACATTATCCAGGACAAAGTAATACACTTGATGGGCTTCCCTTTCTCCACCTTAACCATTTGCACCCTCCATCACAAGAGTATAATGGCTTACCATCCTTTTCTCAAGGGCAGTTAGGGTTGGCAGTAAATGTTGAGCTTGTCTACAATATTCACAGTGATGCATAACAAATAAGGAGAGAGATGAATGTTCAGTTCCAGTGTTAGTAGAATGGAACTATTGAATTGACAGTTGAAAGTGATGTTAAGTATCTGAAAGTGAGCTCAATCTTTACCAGCCTACTGTAAGTCACACAAAGTCACCCAGGGCTTAAAGAAATTCTGTTCACTTTTAATTAGGCCTTTTAAATATGAAACTATGACAGCTGCTGCGACTGTTTAAGACTCTTGAACAGACTTGTACAATAAAGACGAGCTCTTAATCTCCATCTACCTCACTGTGGTCCTTGCAGCTCAGTTGTCTAGTTGTACTGCATTTTCTTTGTAACTGTAATACTATATTCTGCATTCTGTTATCAGGCTTTTTTGTACTACCTCAATGTACGTACAGATGGAATGATCTGTCTGGATGGCATGCAAAATTAGGCTTTTCACTGCATCTTGGTACACATGACTATAATAAATAAATTATCCTTAGTTAGCTAAAATTCCTAATTCTTATGTCTCCAGATACCCCATTCAAATGTTTCTCTTGATGAAGAATATTTGTTGCAAAAGGGATTTGTTGGGCATATTTTGCTGCCAGAAGGATAGACTCCTTCCACTCACTACCCAACCAATATTTCCTACTTCATTCTATTCAGTTTTGTATATGAGAGTTGTAAACATGAAAAATCCATATCGATTTGTAGAGGTTCCACCAGAGGTGAAGAATTAGGTCCAAGATGAGTTTGACAATTGAGGAACAGCTCTGAACAGAAAATTGCTGAGATTGGAAATATCATGTTGCTACGGGTGAAACTTTGGTTGAAATCAGGATTTTTTCAGACATATATATGGCGGTAGCTCTCTGGGTTGCAAATGACCTTAATTACAGAAATCCAACTTTACATAAATTGTCATTTTTCAAGGAGATTTTAAGCTGGTAATTACAAAAAAAATTGTTTCATGATATTCACTACATTTTACAGTATACACTCAGTGGCCACTTTATTAGGTTCAGGAGGTACAGTACCTAATAAAGTGTCACCGGATGCTTTACAGTATGTTCGTGGTCTTTTGCTGCTGTAGCCCATTCACTTCAAGGTTCAATGTATTGTGCATTCAGAGATAATCTTGAGCACACCACTGTTGTAACACATGGTTATTTGAGTTACTGTTGCCTTCCTATCAGTTTCATTATTCTCCTCTGACCTCTCTCATTAACGAGGTGTTTTCATCTACAGAACTGCTGCTCACTGGATGTTCTTTTTTTCATCATTCTCTATGAACTCTAGAGGCTGTTGTGCGTGAAAATCCCAGGAAATCAGCAGTTCCTGAGATGCCCTAACCACCCCATCTGGCACCAACAATTCTTCTATGAACAAATTCTCCCCCATTCTGATGTTTGGTCTGAACCTCTTGACTATGCCTGCATGCTTTCATGCATTGAGTTGTTGTCACATGATCAGATGATTAGTTATCTGCATTAATGAGCAGGTGTATAGGTGTAACTAATGAGGTAGCTACTGAGCGTATACTCCATTAGTAATTAGGGGCATTTATGAGTATTCAATAAATTGAAATAATTACAGTAAGTTTACTTAGAGTAATATGATCTGGGTTACTCCTGAAAACAGGTGTTTCTGTGCTGTAGAAGGAAACAGAAACATTCAGGGGAAGCGTGTGAGGTCACAAAGCACATACACACACCATCAAATATTGAACTTTGGTTGCTGTATCTGTGAAGCAACAATGCAAACTATTGTGTCACCTCATATATCATACACCTGCTCCAATCTAACGTGAGTGAAGCCCTCAGTGATTATAGGCATTAGTAACTATCAAGACCAACCATAAGAATGAGCTAGGTTGATAGAATGGGTACCTAGGTAGCATTTAAGCAACATTTGCTCCCTTATATAGGCATGGTGTGTCATGAGAAACTATGAAGATCAGTAAACAGTGCTAAAGTAAATAAAGGATGCTGAGGAGGAACTCTAGTATTAGAATGACAGGTCTGTGTTTTTCTGACAACGTATACTGGCAACCTCTATTCAGTCTGTGGACAATATGAGGTGGTAGTGGAAGCAATTTAATGTCATTATGAAGCAGCAATTGCAGAATAATGTCAATCAGCACCATGTGTGACATAAGGTGTTTGCAGGGTATGAGTAGTCCTAATACTGTCCCTGACAAAATACAACATAAATATTCCACACGTCCTTGGCAGCATATGATACATCCTCATCACATCTCTGACAAAGTATGACACCAACACTTAGCAAATCTGTGAGAACACATAGTTCTAACACTGTCTACATCCCCAACAATTCACGTTGCTAATATTCCTCACATCCCAACTAATGCATTTTCAACACTTCCTTCATTTGTGATAAGGCAGTGGCAATGCTAATAATGAACAGCAATGATTAAAGACCTAACACTTCACGTCCTTTCTAATGCATAGCACTAACATGACCAACGTGTCTAATAAGACACTGCAAACACTCTGCACATCTCCAATCACTTGAAGAGCTAATACCACCCATATTCCTACACACAATACTCTCCTCATCTCTAATAACATGTAGACCAAGCACTCCCCACACCCCTATTCGTTCACAGCAATAACACAATTCATGTCCTTAAAAACATAATGCTAACACTCTTCACATCTCTAATAACACACAATACTAAACTTCCCATGTCTCTAATGAACACAGCACCAACACTTCTCGCATATCTTGTAATGCTAGAAATCTCTAGGCATATTGTACATTCAGCTGTGAAAATATTAACTTAATATTCCTTCAAAAAATGAAAATGAAGCACTCTCTTGGAACAGCATTAGAGCAATAACCCAGAGTGTGTGCTTAAGTCTTTGAGTGGGTCTTGAAACTATGTTATCCTGACTGATAGGCTGTATGATATGGCTGAAATGTAGCACTCTTCTCAAGGGGAAAAAATTGTTGTGGATACTGAGGAAAATCACCAAAGGGCACAATAGGATATTGGTCAGTTGGAAATGGCAGATGGAATTTGATCTGGACAAATGTGAGGTTTTGCGTTTTGGGAGGTTAACGGCAGGGGAGATTATACAGTAGATGGCAGGACCCTTCGGAGCACCGATAAATCGGGCGTAAGTCCATAGATTTCTGAAAGTGGCAACACAAGTTGTTAAAAAGGCACAAGACAACTTACCTTCACTGGTCAGGTTACTGAGTCTAAAAGTCGAGACATCTTGGTGCTGTTACCTAAAGCTTTAGTTAGGCCACATTTGGAATATTGAGTGCAATGTTTAAAATGTGGAGGTTTTGGAAACTGTATGAAAGAGGTTTACTATGATGTTACTTGGTCTGGAAGGTATTAGTATAAGGATAAGTTAGACAAACTTGGATTGTTTTCTCTGGAGGCTAAAGGATGATCTGATACAGTAGATGGTCTTTTACTTCAAGTAGAAATGTTAAATACAAGATGACACAGGATTAATTACGAAGTTAGAAGCTTAAGGAGAGGGAAGGGTTTTTTTATATAGGATGCCTGGAGCCTACTGCTAGTGGAGGTGGAAGAAGCAGATTCAGAGAAATGTTTAAGAAGCATTTTAGACATACGCTTGCACAAACAGGGACCGGGAGTATATGGACCATGTGCAGGCAGCAGAGATTACCGTAGTTTGATTCGCCATCATGGACCATGGTGGGCTGGGTTCCTGAGCTATACTCTTCTATGTTGAAGGCAGAGGTCTGACAGAAAACCCTTGACCAAATGAATAGATGGCAGGTGTCAGTCAATGGCTACTGCAAGGAAAACTTCAAAGACTGTGATGTAAGTGCCATTGATTCCTTTGTACAACAGCTTATTTAGTCTTAGCTTTTCTGCCATTTTTAACTGATAAGATGAAAAAACTGTGATGAACCAAAAGAAAACAAAGCTTCAGGAGCAGACAGTATATCTAGTGAAATTCTAAAAGTCAACAATAACTAACATTGGTTATGAATCCACAATTCATAGTCCACGCGTAGGGACAGGGGACGTACCATGGGGCTTTAGAAATGTAATCATCATGTCCATCATGTCAAGGAGACAACTCTAACTATGGAAATTACTTTTCTATGACCTGCAACATGGAAAGTCATCAGCACGATCCTCCTCAAATATCTCCTTCCATTGACCAATGACCAGCTGCCCCAATTGCAGCAGAGGTGTCATTGTTCTAGGGACACACAAAACAGAATCCTCACCATACAACAACTTCAAGCCAAATGTGAGGACACAGCAGCAAATACCACACATGGCCTTCTTGGATCAAATGAAAGCCTTTAACCTTATCATCTAAGTGGGACTGTGGGGTACGTACATCAGATTTGGTCGGCCATAGAAATCGATCTCCATGTTGCCTTTGCTTTATCTTGCCTTTGAAGTCATGATTCTAATCCACAGCTTCTGAAAAGAGCCAACATAGTGTTAGACATCACTGCACCACTGATCCAATATTTTTTCAGTCTTTCTTCCGGAATGCTGTACCTCACCTCCTTTGTCAGAATGAATGCAGAATTTTTCAAGCTTAATGACTACACACTAGAATCAAGGTTACCACAATGTCAGTGGAAGAGCTGCAGAATTCAGATGATGCATGCCTTTGCACATGCTAAGTAAACAAGCTGCAAGCTATTGGAGAGTTGTTCACTGAAATATATCAGAAAATGAATTTTACACTCAAATTCTACAAGACAAACATTCTCTGCCAACCTGCCCTTGCTTTATCGTTCCAGCTTCTGACAGTAAAGATTCACAGCAAGGACCTGGCAAACTATATTGAGAGTCATCTTTCAGTGAAGGCAAAAGATTGATGATTAAATTTATCGATGCCTTCCAACTCGTCAGCGCAGTCCTTACCCACAGGAAGAAATCGATGTTTGAGGATCCAAGATGAACAGATTGAGTAACGTCTTGTAAAGTGAATCTCCTGATTAGTGGGTCTAAGCCACTAAATCTTTGGCAGATAGGAAGTGCATTAAGTTCAAATTCCTGCAACTACTAAAGAGCTGCTGGAGAAAATTCGACTCCGTTCCAAAACAGAACCCATGGTTCAATGGACAACTTTGATCACTGCCCTTTTTTGCTTCTGAGACTTGAACTACTTATGGTGGGAACCTCAAGATACTGGAACATTGCCTCCACAACGTCCTTAAATTCTACCGACAGGATAAGCACATCAAAATCAACTTCTTCTTTGCTTCAAAGCCCCAATTAAACTCAGTCAGCTGTTACTCAAGTCATGCCTTCTGCATGTCTGATCCTGGATTCTTGAAACAGATATCACATACTGAGCTCTGAAGAGGACAATGACTACCAGCAGATAGAAGAAAATGTTCAATGGTGTGCTGAAAACCACCTGGAAGGTTGCAAACTCCCCGCTAGCTCCTAGGGAACTCCATCTCAAGGTTGGGAAGTAGCATTTGGCCTGGTATTGAGGACATGCATTGGGAACACACAGAATTTTAAATTTGTAAAATAGAAAATTGGTTTATTGTTGTTATATCTAGTACGGTAGAGTGAGAAACTTGTTTTGCATTGTTATGTACCCCTAGGGTTCATTTTTTCTGTGGACTGTCACTTTAAAATGCCGGGAGAATGAGACTGATTTTTGGACACTGTTTGAGCTGCGAGAGAGAGGGAGAGAGCAAAAGAGAGAGAGATGGATGGAGTTATTTGATGGACAATGAATGTTATGGTTTCTCTGCAGCTTGTTTACTTTGTACAAGGACAATCACAGACACACAGAAAGACACAGTTAGAGTCAAGATGGATTCGGTCAATGGAAGACACCAGGGAGTCGGTGGCTGGTTTAAACTTTCAGTAGCCCAAAAAGGGTGAGTTGAGATTGATACAGAGTATTGATAAATGACTCTCACAAGTTTCTGCACCTAGAAGAAGTTTGCAGAGAAGTGAAGAGAGGAGAGGAAGGTTTGAAACAGAAGAAATCCAGTGACAAAGATCACTATTTGGACTCTCTCTAAGTAGCCAGTGAGAGTGAGTTTGTTTCCATTTGGCTACAAAAGTGTGATTGTCACTTAGTTAATCCACAGGAGTGGATTCTCTGGTGAGGGAAAACCTTTGTGAATACCACGTGTGTGTTTACACATTGTCTGGGTGTGGTAGTTCACTGAAGGAAGGCACCTCTGTGGCAAATCACTGTTGGAGTTATTTCGAATGTCATGGAACTGGATAAGTAGTAGCTATCACTTTGTGTGTTTGGGGTAACCTTGTGGAGTCTACCAGTGTGTCGACTCTTACCTGGGTGGTGGTTCCCTTGAAGATGGTCCCCTTTGTGATAAGCTACTGTTGGTGATAATCCATACGTGGATTCTGTTTGAGTAGCCTGTGGCCACCACTTTGGGATGTCCTGTAGCTGAATTCGGGTGTGGTACCACTTGCGTTTAAAGGATATTCATTGAAGATCACTGTTGGTGATACTTCGTGTGTGGAGTGGAACAACTTCGGAGATGAAACCTACTGCTATTGTTATTTTGTATTGCTGTCATGGAATCTGTGGAATATTGACGTAATTGCCTTCTCACAACATTCACCTTTGGATTACAAACATCTCACTTCAATCCCGTCCATCTGAACTGAACTTTTCTTAGCTACCATCGTAAGACTGTAACTCTTGCCGCCTGAGCTTGGATAAGCTTGGGAACTTTATTTACACCTATATATGCAGTACATGTTTAACTCTTGATTTACCTGGTTTAAGTTACTATGTTACGTAGTTACTAATAAAATAGGGTTTTGTTAACAGCAGAACCAGACTCCAGGTGTGTTCCATTGCTGCTGATACTTTTACATGGTTGCATATGCGTAACAGCATGTTGTCCATACAGATCATTTCATTACAGTAGTGCATTGGGGTAGTACAGCAGAAAAACAATAACAGATTGTAGAATAAAATATTACAGTTATAGAGAAAATGCAATGCAGCTAAGCATTAAGGAGCAAGAGCATAACGAGTTAGATCATGAAGTCAAGTTTCCATCTTGTCCTACAGGGGACTGTTCAAAAGTAACTAAATACTTATTAATAACACTTTTTCTGTAAAACATTATTGTAAATGATCACTGCAAACAAAGAAGAAGCAAGCGAAGGCGAGGCAGAGTTGAGAGTCGGAGTGTGTGGGTGTGAGGCGAAGTTGGGGTGAGTTTGGGGCGAGCAGAGCGAAGCAAAGTCGGAAGGGAGGAGAGGCAGATTGGAGGCCAGTCCACCTGAACCGAGACTGAGGTTTGATTGATCTGAGTGCCAGGTTGATTTTGAGTGGTCGGGTACAGGCCAAAATGTGGCAGCGGGATCCATGCCCAGAGCATACTAATGAAACAGGGCCTGGGTCTTAGAGCAATGAACGACCGATGATTGGCTGATTTAAACACCGGCTCAGATGGATTGAAGAGGCAGGGTGTCAGGACCAGAGCTGAGGGTCAGGCCGGTTCTGCTTGCTGCTCCATGATGTTTACTCTGCTCTTCGTTGTGCTGAGGCTGTGGAGCCGCTCCAGCTGCTTCAGGCTTCGCGACGTTTTCTCCGCTCTGGGATGAACTGAGGTTGTGGCTTCGTGTCTGGGGTCTCACTTTCGTTCTAAATTCTATTTGCTTACTTTTATTGTTTGCATGATTTTTTTCCCCCTGCATATAGGGTGTTTGTCGATTTTTTTAAAAAAATGGGTTTGTTTTTGGATTTCTTCGTTTCGTGGTTGTATAATGTATACATACTTTGATAATAAATGTACTTTGAGCTTTGTACTTCGAATAGACGCTGTCCTTGAACCTGGTGATATGTGCTCTTAGGCTTTTGTATCTTCTATCCAGTGGGAGGAGGGAAAAGAGAGAGTGTCCAGGGTAAATGAGGTCTTCAAGTATGTGAGCTGCTTTACCGATGCAGTGGGAGGTGGAGGTACAGTACATGGAAGAAGATTGTTTTCCGTGATGTGCTAATCTGTGTCCACGTCTCTCTGTGGTTTCTTGTGTTCACGGGCAGAGCAGTTGCCATACTACGCTGTGATGCATCCAGATAGGGTGATTTCTATGGTTGTGACAAACTACTTTAGCCTGCTGATGACAGAAAGAGCATACTACCTCACAAACTAACTCGTGAGTGGAAGTATCTGCTGTCTGAACTTTAGAGGTGAGCATTAGGACAGAAACCTAATGAGATTTTTTTCTTGCAAATCCAATTTGAACAGACAAGAGTGGCATCTTGTAAAGTGAAATATATATCAGATAGAAGCTCTTAGGTAGCCCAGTTTTGTAAGTTTTCATCAGTGATGATAGAATCTTCTACAGATGAGGCATAGAGTGCCTCTAAGAGAATAAGGTCCTAACCTGTTTACCCTTTCCCTATAACTCAAGTCCTGGCAACATCCTTGCAAATTTTCTTTGTATCCTTTCAAATTTATTGATATATGTCCTATAGGTGGGAGGCCAGAACTGCACATAGTACTCCAAAATGGGCCTCACCAATGTCTTATACAACTTCAAAATAACATCCCAACTCGTGTACTTAATACTTTGATTTATGAAGGCCAATTGTGCCAAAAGCTCTCTTTACGACCCTATCTACCCGTGACACCACTTTCGCAGCTGAGGCTATTTGCTGTCAGAAAATTTCCATCTGCACAAAACCAGGCCTGATTTGTCACTTGGTTGAAAAGATGCAGTTCCCGTTTATCGCCACAATTTTCATGGTTTCATCGATTCAGTGGACAAACCTGTGCTGTGAATATTTATAGACTTTCCATTACCTTTAGGACTAAAACTGCAAAATTGAAGCTCAATGTCAGATTTAAAATACTTTCACCTTTAAGCTGTTTGAACACTTGAGTTGATCTCTGTGCTTTAATTGATCTGTAATTTAATAAAGTTCTTTGTTGCTGAGAGAGTTGTTTAAAAAAAACTGCCGAAGGAACTCAGTGGGTTAAGTATTATCTTCATTGCTCTCTCACTGTTGATTCGGTCACATATTTATGCATGTATGCTGTATTGCTTATATACACTAGGAACCAAACTACACCCTCCCACTGTCACCCCACGTAATAAGTTGCAGTCCCCAGCATGAGAATCACAGCTTTAGCAGGCCATTTTATACCTTAAAAAACCAGGGAGCTACAAATTCTGATTCTTTCTTTTTAATTTATGCCGTGAAGTCACATTTGAAAATTAGAGCACCACACCATAGCTAATTTGATCTATTAAAGCTTTAAAGATAGGCAAACAATCACAACAGTGTGCATTTTCTTTTTCACATTTTTGAGCTGATAAATGTACCAGGAGGCTTCACAGAAACCTTATCAGACAAAAATTTGGCATAGACTTCTGCTGTGTGATATCACAGGATGTAATCAAAAACCTGATCAAAGGGGTCAGTTTTATGAAACCACTTACAGGAAGAAAAACACGGAGAGGCTCAGGAGTGGAATTCCAGGTCAAGGGATCCGACAGCTGGAAGCACAGTTGTCAACTGTGGCTTTATTGAGGTCATGTTTGTACAAGTAGGTAAAAATAGAAGATCCTCTGATTTCAATTCTGCACAGATTTTTGAAGGGTTGAGGGGCTGGAGGAAATTATAGAGAGATAGACATCTGGTAGGTTTGACAGATAAGAATCAGGATAATACCCAAGTTCACTTCTTTCTCTTCTAAGTGGTTAGAACCACTTTACTGCGTTAACCAGCTCAGTGCAATGAGGCCTTCTGGTCCACACAGTTTTGCTGTCTAGCAGATATAATCAGTCACTAGGGGAGTCCAATAGATAATGTTTTAGCCACTTCAACACCAGATGGAGCTCTTTAACACTCCCAACATCAGTTTCTAGTCTGTAAATGCTTTTCTTTGATACACTTGCCCTTTCTGATTCACTGCAATTAATGTAACACATCCATGTTACATAATATATTTCTAATACCAGTTGGAGGGCAAGCAGACTTCGTTACTCATCTGGATTGTTCTTAGCTGCTGCTCTTACCACCCCCCCCCCCAACCTGTGCTCCCCACCTTGCCCCACATCTCCTAAGCATTAAAATCCTCAAAAACAATTTTAAACATATTGAAAGCTCAGATGTGTGGAATGAGTATTGTAGATGCTGCAATATTGGAAGTGCTTGTGATATTTGGTGTGAGTTTTTCAACTTTACTTTAGGGTGCCAATGCATTTGTTGAACTGAACAGTGTGATTGATCTCTGCATGCTGCTCGATACTTGGTAATTAATGCTAGTGTGATCAGAATACGTTCTTGGTGCCTTTCCCTAACCTGGTGCCTGCTTTCTGCTCCCTGAAAGCAGTAGTTACTTTGCTGTCTTGTCTGCATCTATCCGCCTAACCTGTCTAACAATAACTGAATCAAATTACACATTGGCAGATAACAATGAATTAATCTGCCTAAGATCAGAGCAAATTACACGTTGCAGACTGACTTCTGAGTGTCCTCCGAGAGAACAGATCAAAACTCTGGTCCAATCCAATTAAACTACTAATATGTAGTCAGAACTATAAGTAGGTATCGATAGTATTTTGTACACAGTATCTGAGATATTTTGGTGATTGTTATCTTAGGACGAAGCGGGAAGCAGAGAAATCCTGTTGCATTCAGGATCTCGATTTTGCATAAGGCGTTAACTTAGAGTTCTGATGCAGGGTCTCCATATGAACTGTTGACTATACTTGTGCCTCTAAAGATGCTGCCTAACCCACTGAGATCCTTTGGCAGTTTTTATTAAATAACTCAACTTAATATATGCAGAAATAACTTAAATAAATATGGTTGATAAGTTCATCCTTAGGGGGAACAAGATTGAAAATGGAGATCACAGGTTGATCTCACTTCAGTGGTAAATTTGCTAATCTCCATTGTGGCTGCAAGAAATATAACTTGAAATCTTTGTAGAGAATGGAGTCAAAATTAATTAATCTTAATGTTATCCAATGACCCTTGCTGGCAGCATACCTGTTGCACTGTTGAATTAAGTTTAGAGTCAAATTTGATTTTTATGAGGGTGATTGATAAGTTCGTAGCCTAAGGTAGAAGGAGTCAATTTTAGAAAACCTAGCACATTCATTTTTCAACATAGTCCCCTCCTACATACACACTTAGTCCAGCGGTCATGGAGCATACAGATCCCTTCTTTGTAGAAGTGGTCCACGGCAGGGGTGATTGATAAGTTTGTGGCCTAGGGTAGAAGGAGGTAAGTTATTAACTTCAAACTTACTGCATTATCACTCAAAGAGTTGAACTTCACATGCATGTAACAAGAGTGTCTTGAACCTCCAGGTGGTCCACAGTAGGGGTGATTGATAAGTTTGTGGCCTAAGGTAGAAGGAGATGAGTTATACAGCTCTCGTTATATGCACATGCAGTTCAACTTCTTGAGTGAAAATGCAGAAAGTTTGAAGTAATAACTCATCTCCTTCTACCTTAGCCTGCAAACTTATCAATCACTCCTCATATATCCTCCTTTGGTCACAGCCAGTGAAGTTCTAATGTTGACCGTCTGGGTCTCATTCGGCAACTAAAGGAGATGCCAGAAGACTAATGGTTCTGGTATTGCAACATGGAACAGTGCTTTGCTTATAATATCAAAGTGTACATATGATTGGACAGAAGAGCCAATAAAACCTGTATTATTTAATGACAAAGGTAATGGATGCAAGTAGGCGGTTAGCATAATGCTTTACAGCGTTACCTGTAAGATTGGAAGACAATTCCTTCTGCTGTGTGTGAAGAGTTTGCATATTCTTCCAGTGCACGCATTGGTTTCCTCCGGGTACTCTGTCTTCCACTCACACTCCATAGACTTATGCGTTAGGGCTAGTAAGTTGTGAGCATGCTATGTTAACACTGGAAGCATGGCAACACTTGTGGGCTGTCTCCTGTACATATCAGGCTGTGTTGGTCCTTGATACAAAGAACACATTTTGCTGTATGTTTCAATGTTTTGATTACATGAGATAAATAGATCTAATCTAGTTCCAGAAAAATTCTGATGGCATACATTTCATTTATTATCTTAAATTAAGTCTTTCCCTTGGCCTGCCTCTATTGATCCTCACCAATTTTTATAGATGCACCATTGAAAACATCCTATGCAGATGCATCACAGGTTGGTATGGCAACTGTTCTGTCCAAGGCCGCAAGAAATTGTAGAGTTATGAACGTAGGTCAGTCAATCACAAAAATCAGCATCCTCTCCATGGACTCTGTCTATACTTCATGCTGCCTCATAAAAGCAGCCAGTGTAATCAAAGACCACCACCCACCCTGGACATTTTATTTTAATGGGCAGATACAAAAGCAAGAAAGCACATACCGCCAGACTCAGAGACTTCTTCTATCTTGCTGTTATTAAACTATTGAACTGTTTCCTAGTATAATAAGATGCACTCTTGACTTCACAGAGTACCTCATTGTCTGCCTCCATTGCAATTTCTCTGTAACTGTAACACTATATTCTGCATTCTGTTATTGCTTTTCCCTTGTACTGCCTCAATATACTTATATTTTGAAATGATCTGTCTGGACGGATTGCAAAACTATTTCTCACTGTATCTCGGTACACATGACAATAATAAACCAATTCAGGTTTTGAAAATTATACAAACCGTGACTGAAGTACAAGTACTGCAAGAATGAGGACTGGAAGAATAGTTTGTGAATACAGGGGCACACAAATATATAAGGTAGCTTTAAATAAAAGTAATGAAATTGGATTACTTGCCTTTATTTATGCCCTGTCTATTTGAGTTTCAATAATTGAAGAGTGAGGTTTAAATGAGTTCCAAGATCATTAATAAAACAACGGTATATAACTTTTAGTTTACTCCATTCCACTTTTCTTCATATTTGTTTTTTTATGTTTAATGTTCTATTTTTAATTTGTCCTTTTTCCATTGCATTAATAAGATTCTAAATATGTTTTTCCTTAAAACTGCTAATCAATGAAAAACAATCAAAACTTCAATTATGTATGATCTCATCATGTAGAAACAGGCAGTGAGTTGGCAGGTAATATAAATGCTCCTACAGCCCTTCTGCAAATAGTTGTAGGTTAATTTTAAATAATACTAAATTCAATTGATTTTTACTTTTTGCCTAGTTTTGTTTCCAACCAAATTATGGCAATGGCCTAATTTATCTAATAATGTTGAGTCATTGAGATAGAGAGCATAAGGTTAATATCCTTAATTTCCCCAGAAAATCATGCTTCAAGTCTAAAAACAAAAAGGTAAGCTGCAAGTTTCCTACCTGCTTAAATTCCTAACTCTTACTGAAGACCCCAAATCCAATTGAAATAATTTGGTGAGGAAAATCCACTTTTGAAGGTCCCTGTGAGAAGTGATATCTTTTAGATGAAACATTAAGCAGGATTTTGGTTCATTCTCTTAGACAATTCCTCAGCACACTGTAAGAGTAAGAGGGGTGTTCCTTATGTCCTGACCTATAGTTACTAATCAAATATCATTAGGGCAGATTACCAGAACATAATGAAATTGGCGGTTATGACAACATGCTGCGTGCAGCTCAACTATCATGTTTCCTGAGATCATGAAGTGTCCGTCATAAATTAAGTCCTTTTCTTAAAGTAAAATTGTATTTAAAGCCTGTATCTTGCAATTTGTCTGTTTTCTTATATTGTCATAATTCTGTTGCAAATAGACAGAAACCTTGTAATGGACTGCTTTGTCATAGTGATTTATGAAAGAGTATCAAAAAAGGGGAAAAATGGACAGACATTTTAGGTGAGTAGGATACAAAAGTTTAGGAAAACAGTAAGCCGGTGGAATTAAGTTAGATTGCATCAGGCAAAATAATAGCAGAGGAGCAATGGGATAATTAGTCTCTTTCTGCGCTATTTTGTCGGAGCAATGGAAAAAAAAATGTAGGGCATGTTACTTTGGTTGGCCTTTCCACCTGAAGAGCTAGTTGTAATGATGATGCAGGATATGAGATGATAATTGCTGTTTCCAAAAATGGAACACACATAAAATATGGAGGAGGAGAGAGAATAATTTAAAACATTAAAATAAAAAGGAAGTCAAATCATTAGTAGAATTTGAGACCTTAAATGGGCTATTTTTTTGTAAACCCAGTTGAAAAAGCTCCTTTTCTGTTTGTTTAGGCCATGCTTTTCATGGTCCAGCAATGACTACTGTTGTGTATTCAATATTTCAGTAATATTTGAGTAATATTGTAAATCTATTGGCTGATTAAGTATTCTTTGTTGTATACATAATTCATTAGGGGTTGTATGTAAAAGTACATGAATGGCATACAGTACATCATCATGTCACCATGCCATCAGGGCACACCTTGCTTAAAGTAAAACAGAACTGGATGGAGCATGCTTCTCCCGGCTCCATGTTTTTAGTTCAATTATTTTATGTTTTGGAGTTACAAAACATAACAGTGGTGACGAGAAAGTTTTAAACAAACTTGAGACGACTGCCTACCTGTTGAAGTGCAGCAAGATGTTCAAGAAAATTTAAATTGCAGCAAGACATTCGAGTTTTTTAAAAAAAGCATAGTGAGACATTTGAATTTATAAAAAAGGCAGAAAAGAGATGAAATCATGGGTTCCTAAACAGTTGGTAGTGGCTGATAATAAGCATAAATAAATTAAAAAAGAGCAGAAATGGCTGGCTACATTGGAAAGATAGAAGTGTTTGATTGCATGAAAGATCAATACTGGCTGATGTATTTGCAGTATTTTGAAGCAAATGAAATAGCCAATGAAAAGTAAGTGCAAGGTTTTCTGAATGCATTGGCAGCATGGTAGAGTAGTGGTTAGCACAATACTTCACAGTACCAGTGATCCAGGTTCAATTCCTGCCACTGTTGGTAAGGAATTTGTATGTTCTATCCGTGACTGCATGGGTTTCCTCCAAGTGCTTCAGTTTCCTCCCACATTCCAAACATATACTGTTGGTAGGTTAATTGGTCATTGTAAATTGTCCTACGATGAGACTAGGGTTAAATTGGGGATTGCTGGGTAACATGGCTCAAAGGGGCGGAAGGGCCTATCCTATGCTGTAACTCAATAAATATAATAATTAATAAATTAGGTGGAAGTGCATACAGTTTGCTTAGAAGTTTAATTGCTCCTATCAAACCAGTCGGAATGAGCTTTGTTGATATTGTGAAAGTATACATGAACATTTAGAACCGAAACCCTTGTCGATTGCATTTAGGTTTCATAAGCAGAATGAAAAGGAAAGGGAGTGTATTTTAGTGTACATGGCTGAATTGAAGAGATTCTTTGAGTTTTGTCAGTTCAGTGATTGGCTTTATGATGCATTGACAGATCATTTATTTTATGGAATCTTACAAGAAAGCATTCAAAAATGGTTCCTAACTGAAATGCGACTTACATTTAAAAAAGCAGTTGAAATCACTGTATCATGGAAACATAGAAAATCTACAGCACATTACAGACCCCCTGCCCACAATGTTGTGCTGACCATGTAACCTACTCTAGAAGCTGCCTAGAATTTCCCTACTGTATAGCCCTCTATTTCTCTAAGGCCCATGTACCTATCTAAGAGTCTCTTATAAGACCCTGTTGTATCTCCCTCTACCACCTTCACTGACAGTGCATGCCACACACCCATCCACTGTTCATGTAGAAAAAACTTATCTCAGACATCCCCTTTGTACTTACTTCCAAGCACCTTAAAACTATGCCCCTTTTGTTAGCCATTTCAACTCTCGGAAAAAGCCTCTGGCTATCCACACAATCAATGCCTCTCATAATCTTATACATCACTATCAAGTCACCCCTCATCCTCTGTCGCTCCAAGGAGAAAAGGTAAAGTTTACTCAAACTGTTCTCATAAGGCATGCTCTCCAATCCAGGCAATATCCTCGTATATCTCCTCTGCACTCACTCGATAGTATCCACATCCTTCCTGTAGTGAGGTGACCAGAACTCTAAGTGGGGTCTAACTAAGGTCTAATATAGCTGTAACATTACTTCATGGCTCTTGAACTCAATCCTACGGTTGATGAAGGCCAACACACCATACGCCTTCTTAAAACACTGTCAACCTGCGCAGCAGCTTTGAGCGTCCTATGGACATGGACCCCAAGATCTCGCTGATCCTCCAACCCGCCAAGAATCTAACTATTGATATTATATTCTAAATTGACCTACCAAAATGAACAACTTCACATTTTTCTGGGCTGAATTCCATCTGCCACTCCTCAACCCAGTTCTGCACTCTATCAATGACCCGCTGTAACCTCTGACAACCCTCCGGACTATCCACAACACCCCCGACTTTTGTATCATCAGCAAACTTACTAACCCATCCTTCTACTTCCTCATCCAGGTTATTTATTAACATCACAAAGAGGAGGGGTCCCAGAACAGATCCCTGCAGAACACCACTGGTCACCGTCTTCCATGCAGAGTACGAACCATCCATAACCACCATCTGCCTTCTGTGGTCAAGCCAATTCTGGATCCACAAAGCTAGGTTTCCTTGGACCCCATGCCTCACTACTTTCTGAAGGAGTCTCACATGGGGAACCTCTTCAAATGCTCATAAATCCTGCCTCTTGGGATCTTCAACAACTTACCCACCACTGAAGTAAGACTCACTGGTATATATCTCTGCTGGGTTATCTCTACTCCTTTTTTGAACAAGGGAACAACGTTTGCAACCTTCCAATCCTCTGGTATTACTTCCATCGCTATAGATGATGCTCAGCAATCTCCTCCCTCACCTCTCACAGTAGCCTGGGGTATATCTCGTCCAGTCCCAGTGAGTTATCTAACTTAATACCTTCCAAAAGTTCTAGCACATCCTCTTTCATAATGTCTATACACTCAAGCGTTTCAGTCCGCTTTAAGTCATCCCACAATTGCCAAGGTTCTTTTCACTGGTGAATACTGAAGCAAAGTATTCATTAAGTACATCTGCTACCTCCTCCAGCTCCATGCACGTGTCACATGGCTCATCCTCTGTTCTTCATATACTTGTGGAATACCTTGGGGGTTTTCTTAATCCTGTTCACCAAGGCCTTTTCATGACTCCTTTTAGCTCCTAATTTCATTCTTGAGCTCTTTCCTGGCATCCTTGTAATTTTCTAGCACTCTAACAGTACCTAGTTTCTTGAACCTTTCGTAAGCTTTGCTTTTCTTCTTAACCAGATTTTCTACATCCTTTGTACACCATGGTTCTTTTACCCTACCATCTTTCCCTGTCTCAATGGAACATACCTATGCAGACTGCCATGCAAATGTTCCCCGAACAATTGCCACAATTCTGTTGTGCATTTCCCTGAGAACATCTGCTCCCTATTTATGTTAGCAAGTTCTTGCCTAATAGCATCATAATGATAGTATCAATGAAAACAGCAGACAGAGACACAAATGAGTTGAACAAAATTGCAACATCTATACAGAAACTGGTGCGGCCAAACAAATTATGTTACCATTGTGGCAGGGCCTCACGTGCCAATTCAAATTTAAAGGCAAAACTTAAAAGAAAATACAACAAAATACAAAGAGCTGAGGCCTACCTGCAGATGGAGACGGAAGAAGAGTCCAAAGATTTCTCACAATAAACACTCACAAAGGGCTTTATCACTATAATAGGTTTATTTTTGGAGTAGCATCTGCACATTCACTCTGCAGAAAGCAACAAGGCTGCCCTGGTAATCAGTGTTACCTGGATGACATCATTGTTACCAGTGAGTCTGACAAGGAACATCTCCAAAATCTCTTGGCAGTGTTAAAAAGGTTAGAAGATTATGGGCTCAGAGCATGATGTGCCAAGTGCGAATTCTTTAAACCAAGCATCATTTACTGTGGTCACACCGCCGACGCACAAGTGTGCTGAGAAAATTCAAGCAGCAGTGGATACACTAATGCCAAAGGATGTGTCACAGTTGTGGTCCTTTTTAGGATTTGTCAATCACTGTAACAGGTTCCTGTCAAAGCTGGCTTCTGTGCTCCACCCCTTGAGCTCATTACTACAGATCAGGAAGAAATGGCAATGGACAAAGCAGTGTGAGGTGATTTTCCAAAAGACTTTGATACTCAGCTCACACATTATGAACCACATCATCCAGTGAAGTTGTCTGTGAGACTTCACCTTATGGTATAGGTGCAGTAATGTCACATATTATGAGTGATGGAAGTGAATGCCCCATAGTCTTTGTATCACGTTTCCTTAACGGCGAAGAGAAGAATTACTCACAGATTGACAGAGAGGCCTTGATTTTGGTTTGGGGTGTAAAACATTTCATCACTTGTATGGGAGAGAGGTTTTACCCTCATTACTGACCATCAACCGTTAGCGTCCATTTTCAATCCACAGGAGGGTGTTCCACTAACAGCAGTGATGGGCTTTGTTTCTTGGAGGACATAATGTCAAGATCAGATTCAAGAGGGTGGCTAATCATGGAAATGCTGATGGATTTTCCTGCTTGCCCTTCAAAAAGGAAATACCTGAAAAATTTACTAGAGAGGACACTCCTCATGACACATTCTCCATACTGCAAATTGGAAATCTCCCTATTATGGCAGAGATGATCAAAAGGGAAACCATAAAAGAACCCCAGTGCCTGAGGTCCATGTGGCCACCCAAAATGGCTGGCATGTGCTACAGAAATCCCAGTTTCCCCATTTTGCCCTTGTTGGGATTGCCTGGTATGGGGATTGAGAGCTAAAGTGCTGGAGGAGTTACTTTGCCGGTCATTTAGGCACGATCGAAATGAAAGCGTTGGCTCGAAGCTTTGTCTGGTGGCCTTTAATGGATCAGCGTATCAAGAAGCCTGACGTGCACTGTTATGGATGCCAACACGTCCAGAAGAAAGGTGTCCACAGCTGTTAGAACCACTTCCTGCAGTTCCACAGTTAACTCCTACAACCACCATGGAGGCAGCCCTAGAACCTGAGACAGTTTCACAGCCACAAGTCTCACCTGCCAAGCAGTGTGACCTCCTTGTCAGGAAAAATGTTATCCCACAAGAGTAAGAATTCCTCCAGAGCAATGAAATCTTTAGGCCAGATTGGGACAATTTAAAATTTACTATGCTGTGGATGTCTATATAGTAATTGTCTTGTAAAGTATACTGTATATACTATATATAGGTATATAAGTTGAGATGTATTCTATATTGAGTTGGTGCTTATAGCTAATCAGGGAGGAATGTTGTGTATTTAATATTTCAATATATTTGAGTAATATGTAAATATATTGTTTGAGTAAGCATTGTTTGTTGTTTATATAATTCATTTAATATAAACTACCTACTGCCTTTTTTACTATGTTGTGTATAATGTAGAACATGTATTATTAACAGCACTCTGCAAGCACAGTATAGTCCCACTTGACAGATTTGATCACAACCCGGTCCTGCTAGCATCCAGGTATGTGCCTCTTATCCAGCGGCAACCTGTGTCAATTAGGACTGTAAGGAGGTGAACTCAGGATGTTAATGAGGCACTGTAGGAATGCTTTGAGAGGATGGACTGGAATGTGTTATGTAAGCCACACAGGGAGGACATTAACAATATGACTGACTGTATCACAGACTATATAAAATTCTGTAAGAACACCATCTTGTCAGCCAGGACTGCTTCCCAACAAGCACTGCATCACCAGTGACCTGAAAGAACTTCTGAATATGAAGAAGAAAGCCTTCAGGCCTGGAGACAGACAAGTACTGAGGTGAGTACAGAGTGAACTGAGGGTAAAGCTGAGGGAGTGCAAAGAATCCTACAAGAGGAAGCTGGAGTACAAGCTCCAGCAGAATAGCATAAGGGACGTGTGGTCGGGCATGAAGCTTCAAGGTTAGGGAAAGGAAGATCAAGGGCTGCCTGGAGAGGGACAACTAATTGAACTTGTTTTTCAACAGGTTCAGCATGAGACCTCCTGCTGTCCACCTCCCCTACTTGCCCAACCTGACACTCTCCCTGTCCCCGAAGCCTTCTCCCCCCCCACCCCTCTGGTGAGTGCTTGTGTTCCAAACCCCCCAACTTTAGAGTATCCTGCCTTCTTGGGGATGATCACCCTCCCCTGCCTGACAGTGACTGCAGGTCTGGTTAAGAGACAGCTGGAGAGACTACATCAAGGCAAGGCTACTGGACTGGACGGTATCAGCCCCAGGGTACTGAAGGCCTGAGTAAGCCTTGTGTCTGGTATTTTGAAGCACCTTTACACTCTGACTCTGAGTCAGGAAAAGATGCCGGTGCTATGGAAGACTTCTTGCTTGGTTCCTGTACCCACGAAAGCGACTCCATTTGAACTTAATATCCACAGACCAGTTGCCCTCAGATCTCACATGATGAAGGTGCTGGAGAGGCTGGTCCTGACTTACCTTGGACTGCAGGTGAGATCTTCATTGGACCCTCTACAGTTGGCCTACCAACCTCATGTGGGAGTGGACGATGTCATCATCTACCTGTTGCAGAGAGCTCACTCCCACCTGGATGATGCTGGTGGCATTGTGAGATTTTTAGATTTCACATTTTTAGATTTCTCTTGTGCCTTCAATACAATCCAGCCACTTCTTCTGAGCAAAGGATGGGCATAGAGGAATCCACTATCTCCTGGATTACTGACTACCTGACAGATAGACCCCAGTTTGTATGGCTGGGTAGTTCTCTGTCTGAGATGGTGGTGAGTGGGACTGGAGCACCACAAGGGACTGTCCTGTCTCCGTTTCCGTTCACACTGTACACTTCAGACTTTCAGTACAACTCTGAGTCTTGTCACTTGAAGAAGTTCTCTGATGACTCTGCGGTGGTTGGGTGTATCAGAGATGGGCAGGAGTCAGAGCACAGAGGACAGGTGGACAAGTTTGTGGAGTGGTGTGGGAGGAATCATCTGCTCCCGAATGTGGTCAAAACCAGGGAGATGGTGATTGATTTTAGGAGGAAGAGGACTGTAATGAGTCCTGTATACATTCTGGGAGAAGATGTTACGGTGGTGGAGGAGTACGAATACTTGGGTGTTCAACTCGACTACAGACTTGACTGGAAAACCAACACCAAGGCTGCTTACAAGAAGTGATGAGCAGACTCTATTTGCTAAGGAAGCTGAGATCTTTCAATGTGTGCAGCAGGATGCTGGAGATCTTTTACCAGTCTGTGGTAGCGAGTGCAGTCTTCTTTCCAGCTTTATGTTAGGGGAGCAGCATCGGTGCTGGTGATTCAAAAAGGTTAAATGAACTCATTAAAAAGGCTGAATCCATCCTTGGCTACAACCCGGACTCTTTTGAGTTAGTGGTGGAGAGGAGGTCATGAAACAAACAGTTATCCATTATGGACAATCAGGCACATCCTCTCCATGACCCACTGTATAGGCAGTGGAGCACCTTTTGAATAGACTCATTCAGCTCCGCTGTCACAAGGATCATTACAGAAAATCTTTCCTACCAACTGCAATAAGCAAATACAACAGTTCATCTCTGTGCAACAAGAGAATACACATCATAGTATAGTAGTCACTGTTTTATTATTCCATACATTATTGTTGCACGGTATTGCACATTGGTAAATTATTATTGTGCATATTAATATTCTGTATTCTATTATTAGTTAATATTGTTTTTATTATTACTTATTATTGTTGCTAAGTGTGTTTTTAAATTTTGCTGCTGTACCAAAATAATTTCCCACTTATGATCAATAAAGTGCTTATTATTATTGTTATACTCATAACAATAAACTCTTTTCAATAGCAGTATATATTTTACATTTAAGAAAAGAGATACAATGAGACCAAAATGTGTAAATTCACCCTAAGGCATCATATTGGAAAATATGTTTTGAATCCTGATTTGTTCTGTGTGAAAGGATTTCTGTGAGGGAAGACACAGTGTAACTGGAAATCTGGGAGCGAACATATCAGATAAGATTGCACTTTCATGAGAAGAAATGCCTGTGTATAGAGAACAGTGTAAGGATGCCTTGGATCGGTTTACTCTCTCTTGGCTGTGATGACAACAGCAAGGATGAAGTGCCAGCTATCAATATCGGAGCACAGAAGTTTTGCGCAAGTGAGAAAATATAGGAAATCCACTTCAATGAAAAATGATACTCAACAGTAATAATGATATCCTAACACATAGGATATCAGCTGCAGTTATATGAGCTGGCCTGCAAAAATCATTGCTGGGAATACTGTTCTATTTAATTAAAACTAGTGATCCCCTAAATTATACGGTGACTAAATGTTGGGAGAACTGCCATATTCTTTTTATAGAGGTGAAAACATTTCTAAATTATAATATCATTACTTGCTGCCATTCAAGGGCATCAGTAATACTTGGAAACAAGTGAATGTTTGATTAATTGGGTATGTCTGTCTGTTTTGAAAGTCCACTTACTCCAGTCAATGAAGCCTTATTCTCCTGCATTTTGGGGAGGAACATCACATTTCACCAGAACAAGCACTGGAAAGACAATTCATTGCTTCCTATTCATTGTGTTGTCTTCACATCCTCCCACAGTGAATTATAATATCGTTAAAAATTGTAGGAATATACGTTGAAATTCAAAATCAGAATAGAAATTGATACAAATACACAAGTGACTTCAATACCAAAGAAAGAAATGGATGTTTTCAGTGGAAAATCCATGGTGAATGGAAAAAGATCATACCGACTCTTTAAAGAAGTAAATGAAACAGAATTTTAAAAAAAACTAGCAGTAAGATTGAGGGTCCAGAATGAAAATGATGCTATCCAATGTTATTTTAACCATTGGCTGGGTACCTTTATACTTAAAGGAAAGTTTGATGCTAACTTTTTGACAAGATATTCATTTGCCTTAACCACCTTTTTCAGCAGAATATTCCCTCAAATTATATTAAAAGTATAATGATGTGCAAGCTGCATCTTCATTGCAACTTTCAGTCTCAAAAAGAACAGTCCTTGTTTACTCACAGAACAAAGTTTTATTCACTGAAACCATGGGAGTAACTTTCAAACTTCTCTGAGATCTGTGACCAACTGCAATCTTAAACATGCCTTTAAATTGCTTTGTGTCTGAAGGACAAAGTTACGTTCACTCTCTTAGCTTCAGTATCCTTCTGGTGTGCCGCATCTCAAAATTTGCGGTTCACTGCACACAGACTCACCAGTTGAAAGAGAAGACGACTTCTACTATTTCATCAGTCAACAAGACTTTCCCAAAACACATTATTCCTTACACATAACTTACTAGCAGCTTCTTGTTAGAAGCACCTAGCTGTAGAGCTGGAAGTATCCACAGAACAATGAACATACCTCTTATGGGTACCAGCCTGATTAGCTCCTGCTGACATCCCATTTTTTGCAGCATCCACTAACTTAAAAGCAGTAAAATTTCCGTGTGTCTCAAAAAGTGCTGCTTGTATTTTGGTTTGTCCTTTTAAGGGCTGACTTCTCAGACTGCATCTATAAGGCCAAATGCTGATAAGCTGTAAGAGCTTGCAATAGGTTAATAGAACAAATTATGCCAAAACTGACATAGGTCTGTGCTTCCTGGGACAATCTGACAGTTCTCGTCTGTGAACCTCACAAATGAAGCTGATGATACTTATGGAATTTTCATAAGCAGTGATCCACCAAATCGCTTTAACACCACTGAACAGCAAAGTAATTTCTGGACTTTTTTTTTCAAAGATTATTTTTTGTCAAAGTATTATATAAAAATATAAATTATATTTCATATTAACTAGCAATTTTCTGCATATGGTATAATGATTGCTCAAGCTGTCTAGAAATTTTTGGTTTACCTCCACATACCTCCCTCTTTAAAGAAGGTATTTCCGCCTCTGTTTCTGAAAAGACAGGCTGTTAAACACACTAAGTTTAGATTATGTTCCCTATAAATGAGGTGAAATGAACAGTATTATCAATGTAGAGACTCCAGTTAGATCTCCCCCCAAACTTCTGAAGGTTTTTTGCAATTTGCCTTCAGAATTTAATCATTCATATCCTGCATTTAATTATATTGACTTCTTTTTGATGATTTCCCCCCCTCCTGTAGATATGTTCAAATGTGGATGTAATAAGTCAGATAGATGTGAAGCAGCAATTTTTGCTTTTGAATTCCAGCTTCTGAATATAAGATTCATCCACAATAGTTTGACCACTCACTTAATTTGCTTGTTTATAATTTTCTGTTCTCATTTACACAATTTATGGTGTCTTCTAACCTAATATCATGTACATATAGGACTATTCATTTGCCTGTTCATTAATATATATGGTAAAAACATGAAACTCCACTCGGGTCTCTGGTACACACCACCTGTTACATCCTGCCAATCAGAAAACAAGCCATTTTTTCCCCATACACTCCGGCTATTTATATCCATGTGTACTTGGAATGTGGCTATGGAAGGTCTGTCCTGGTGAATGACTGGAGAAAGTCATAGAGTTGTATAGCATGGAAACCTGTCCTTTAGTCCAAATGGTCCATGTCAAACAAGACTCCATTCTATGCTTGTCCCATTTGCCCAAGTTTAGCCAATATTCCTCCAAACTATTCCTATCCATGTATCTGTCCTAGTACCTTTTAAATGCTATGAATATACCTGGCACAACCAGCTCCTCTGGCAGCTCATTCCATATACTGATCACCCTCTGGGTGAAAAAGTTTCCCCTCAGGTTCCTATTAAATCTGTCCAATCTCCCAAGCTTATGCCCCTAGTTCTTGCTTCCTCAACCCTGAAAAAAATTTGCTGTACCTATGTCTCTCAATTTTTATACACCTCTATAAGATCACCCCTCATTCTCCTATGCTCCAGTGAAAAATGTTCTAACCTGCTCAATCTCTTTCTATAACTCAGTCACTTGAGTCCTGGCAATGTCCTCATAAATCTTCTCTGTGCTCTTTCCAGCTTAATGGCATCTTTCCTGTAGCAGGGTGAGCAGAAATGAACACAATATTCCAAATATGGACTCAACAACATCTTGTACAACTGCAACACATCATCCCAACTAATTTAATATGACACGATTGCTTTCATCCAATTCTACCTTTTAATTTATTAGTTTCACCTTCTTGTCTACCATATCATTTAGCACAGAAAAAGATCCTTCAGCTTCTCCATGCTGCTCATCAAGCTCTGTGTACCCTTGCATTATGGAAGGGTTGCATTCTTGGAAAACTGTCTGCATTGTGATTTTCTCCTTCTTGATTTCCAGATTTTCTAGCATTTCCAAATGCTACAGTGGCCTCTAGCAAGAAACAGCCTATGATCATTGTTCGTTGTAAGTTAGTTCAGTTAATTAAATACATTTTGTGTTTACTGTAACACACACAAAATGCTGGAGGAACTCTGGCAAGCAGGTCAAGTAGCATCTATGGAGGGAAATAAACAATCGACATTTTAGCCAGGGACCTCACATCAAGTCTGGAAAGGAAGAAGGGAGAAGCTAGAATAAAAGTGTAGGGAGAGGGGAAAGGGAGAGCAATGACAGAAGGGCAGGTGACAGGTGAATCCAGGTGAGGAAGTGGAGAAACGGAACAATGGGGGAAGTTGGGAGGTGATAGGTAGAAGAGGCAAAGGGCTGAAGAAGGAGGAATCTAATAGGAGAGGATGGTAAACCATGGAATAAAGGGAAGGAGATGCAGAACTAGAGGGAGAAAGCTAAAGGTGATGGACAGGTTGTGAGGGTGAGGGCAATGGTAGGGGAGAGAAAGGAAAAGGGATAATGGTGCCACAGGAATAAGGAAAAATGCAGGGAAGGGGAACAAAAGGAGTGGTTGCAGCAAGTTAGATAAATTGATATTGATGTCATCAGACCAGAGTGATGCACCATCAATAACTCTCGGAGACGTGAGGCCAGCAAATGACCACCACACTACATCCTGGAGACTGAGGCCGGGGCTGTGTCTCCAATCGCCTTTATACCGGGGTCCGTGGGAGGAGCCACAGGAGCAGTCAGCGGGGGGGCGTGTCCAGACAGGTATATGTAGTTCACCACACAGAGAGAGAGGGGGGAGAGGAAAAAAAAGGAATTGCACAGCACATATGAAGGCAGTCCCTCCGGCCTGGATGGGAGTGAACACAAATGAGCTGAGCCCTTTCAGTGGCTGAGGAAGATGCAAATTTGAGAAGCAAACATCAAATATTCCCTCTTGTAGTCTCCAAGCTGATGGCATCAAAATTGATTTCTCTGACAACTACTCCCCTTGGCAAGCTCCCTACCCTCTTATCCCTGGGGTCTGTTATCTTTTTCACTTTACCCTGTCCACCCTCACAATCTACCCACATATTCATCTTTCATTTTGTTCCCCATCTCCTCCTCTTTATTCTATGGTCTGCTGTCCTCAGATCCAAGTGGAAGCACAGAGGTTGATTGGAAGTCTGGATCAAAGATCAAAGGTTGATTAGAGGTCTGGCTTGAAGCCTGAAGGTTGAGCAGAGGTCTAGATTGAAGCCTGAAGATTGATCAGAAGTCCAGAATTCAAGGCCTGATGGCTGGAGACTGGTTGCCCGAATCTCTGTAGATCTGTTGGGTAAATTGGGACCCAGTGTCTGTATATCCACAAGTCCACTGGAGACATAGAACACAGAAAATCTACAGAACATTACAGGCCTTTTGGCCCACAATGTTGTGCCAACCGGGTAGCCTACTCTAGAAGCTGCTTAGAATTTTCCTACTGCATAGCCCTCTATTTTTTTAAAGCTCCAGGTACCTACCTAAGAGTCTCTTAAAAGACCCTACTGTATCCACCTCTACCACCTTAGCTGGCAGTGCATTCGATGCACCCACCACTCTGTGTGGTAAAACTTACCTCTGACATCCCCTTTTACCTATTTTCAAGCACTTTAAAACTATGCCCACTCGTGTTAGCCACTTTAGCCCTGGGAAAGACCCTCGGGCTATCCATATGATCAGTGCCACTCATTATTTTATACACCTGAGGATGAAGGAGGTGGCCTGTCCTGGCATTAGAGGACTGTGTCTGTGTTTGGGTGGGTGTGTGGGAGGGAGGGAAGAACGGAACTTGTTTCACTATCATTGCTTTGTTGTTTGGTATGTCCTGTTTTGTTGTGTTCGGTGTTGTTCTGCCGAGCATTGTGGGAATGCTGTGTTGGCGCTGGAACGTGTGGTGACTTGTGGGCTGCCCTCACCACATCCTTGGGTGTGTTAGTTGTTTACGTTAATGACCATTTGGCCATATGGATTCAGAGCTGTCTTGCCTATAGAAGAGTGAGGGTAGTGGTCGAAGGGATTTGTTCTATCTGGAGGTCTGATAATAGTGGTGTTCCGCAAGTGTCTGTACTGGACCTCTGCTGACTGTGATGTATACAAGTGACCTGGACGAAAATGAAAATGGGTGAGTTAGTAAGTTTGCTGATGTTACAAAAATTGATGGTGTTGTGGATAGCATCGAAGACTGACAAACAGCGGGATATAGATCAGTTGTAGATACGGATGCAGAAATGGCAGAAAGAGTTTAACCCAGCCAAATGTGAAGTGATGCTCCTTGGAAGGTCAAATGTAAAGAGACAGTACACTGTTAAAGGCAAGACCCTTATAAGTGTTGATAAGCAGAGGGATCTTGGGGTCCAAGTTCATAGCTCCGTAAAAGTGACTACACAGTTTGATAGAGCAACACACACAAAATGCAGGAGGAACTCAGCAGGCCAGGCAGCATCCAGGAAAAGATTACAGTCGATGTTTAAGGCAGGACTTGAGGAAAAAAACTAGGGAGTATATTTAAAAGGTGGTGGGAGGGGAGAGAGAAACACAAGATGATAGATGAAACCTGGAGGGGCAATGATGAAGTAAAGAGCTGGGAAGTTGATTAGTGAAAGAGACAGAAAGTCATGGAAGAAAGAAAAGGGGAGAGGTGCACAAGAGGGAGGCGATGGGTGGGCAAGGAGGTAAGGTGGGAGAGGGAAAAGGTGAAGGGGAGCATTACTGGAAATTGATGTTCATGCCATTAGTTTGGAGGCTACCCAAACAGAATATAAGGTTATTGTTCTCCAAACTAAGTGTGCCCTCAGCACGGCAGTTTGAGAGGCTGGTTATGAAGGTGTATGGCATGCTTGCTTTTATGAGTTAAGGCACTAAGTTCAAAAGTCAGGAAGTTATGGAGTGTTGTAAACAGTTCTGGTCACCCCATTATATGAAAGATATCAAGGCTCTAGAGAGGGAGCAGAAGAGGTTTACTGGGATGCTGTCTGGATTAGAGGGCATGTGCATAAGAGGTTGGACAAACTTGGGGCGTGGCAGAGGCTGAGGAGAGATCTGATATTGGTTCATAAGATTGTGAGAGGCACAGATAGAGCAGAGAGACAGTATCTTTATTCCAGGGTTGAAATGTCTAATACCAGAGGGCATGCATTTAAGGTGAGAGGGGGTAATTTCAAAGGAGATATGAGGGTTAAGTTTCTTTACACAGAGTGGTGGGTGCTGGAATGCGGGGTAGTGGTAGAGGCAGATACATCAGGGACTTTTAAGAGATGTTTAATGAGGCACACAAATGTGAGGAAAATAGAAGAACATAGAAATTGTGTAGGTAGAAGAGATTAATTTAGTTGGCCACTTGATTACAAATTTCATTGGTTTGGCACAACATTCTGAGCCAAAGGGTCTGTTTCTGTGCTGTACTCTTCTGTTTTATGTTCTACCAAAGACCTATAAAGGGAAATGTGATAAACAAACAATCTATTTTAGCGATGGAGACTGAATTACATTTATTGATCCAAACATGAGCAGGTAAGAAATCTCCTGTTCTTCTTTGGACTTGGGTATCTCAGCAGAAAGATGCCCACGTCTGGCAATGCAGCAGTATTTCAGTATTGTACTCTTCACCCACTAATGCATTCCCTCACTGAATAGCCTCCAGCACTCAAAACCACATGTCCCCCAGGACTGTACATTTCCCTTTGGTCCTCACTCTTCCCTCAGGAGTGTGCCCTCTCATAATAATGCACTCCTCCCTCAGGACTGTGTTTCACTGAAAACTCTGCTGTCCCCCCCCCCCACACCACATTTCTTTCCTCAGAACTCTGCTCTATACTGCACCCCCCCACCCCGTATTCCCTTTTCGCGACCGCCCTCTTCTCCCCAGCACTGTGCGGGGGAGAATGACTGGACTCTGCTGCCTTCTCCAGCCCTTTATCTCTTTCAGCAGCCCACTTCCCAGCTCTTTACTTCACCCCCCCTCCTTATCACCTACTACCCTGTACTTCTCCCTCCCCTCTACCTTCTTGTCTCATTTTTCCAGTCCTGATGAAGGATCGCAGCGGGAAACGTTAACTGTTCACTCTTTTTCATAGAAGCTGCCCGGCCTGCTAAGTTCCTCCAGCATTTTGTGTGTAATTTCCAGCATCTGGAGATTTTCTCCTGTTTCCTCCCCTGTCACCATGCCCCTCACCCCGGGGAGTGTAGCCCAGCTTCTGGGCTGAAATCTCCAGGACTGCTTGCCAAGGAACGCCCGAGGAAAGTTTGGGGCGACCGCTCTGGAGCAGGACCACGCGCTCGCACCGCTTGGGCGTGAGCGAGCCGGTGACGTCAGCTCCAGCTGCGGGGACGCGCGCGGGGGGCGGGGGCTGCCGGAACGCGCAGTCGGTGATGCGTTTCCGGTGGGCTGGCCGGCGCTGCGGTGAAGGAACCGGAGAGAGCGGTTGCGAGATAGGAGGAGGTGCTGGGGATAGCGGTACCCGATCGTAGTATGTACACCGACTACTGACACACGCAGCATGGCCGAGAAGGGGAGACTCAGTTTCACTGGTTCGTCCGGACTCAACAAGCCCGTGCCTATGAACCTCTTTGCCACCTGGGAGATAGACGGCTCTTCGCCCAGCTGTATACCCAGGTACAAGGCAAAAGGGCTGCGGGCACGTCTGGCATAGCAGTGGACGATTAAAGGTGGCAGTGGGCTGCAATCGGGGCGTCTGGACTTGTCTGAGTTCAAGTTAAGGTTGAGATGTGGTGAGGGTGGGGGGTGCAAGCAGTGTGGCAGAATTATTGCCCGTCAGGGCTGATGCAGGGTTGCAGAATTAGGACGGAGAGGTAGAAAGGCAGAGAGAGTAAATGACACAGGGTGGGATCGGTGGCGGGTGACAAGGCTGGGACGGAGGCGAGAAATATCTGGCGTAAATAGGGACGCTGAACCACCAAGGGGCAACGATTGTGGTCTGCCTCGTAATGATGCATGGGAGAGAAGGGGGTAACTGAGAGGAGATAATAGCTTCAATATTGGGAACGATATATTGAAATGCTTATTTTTGTGTATGCATTTTTATCAAATTCCCATTGTTTGAAAAGTTTTGCGGGTTTGACAGAAGCGTGGGAAACCTGTAAATTGGGGCGATGATTGTTTAGATGATTTAAGCTATGGATACCACAGGCGATGCTGCTTTTAAAAATGAGTACAAAGAAGAATGAGCCTTTGACCTCTTGATCATTGCAGATTTATAGAAATATTTAATTATGACGATGTTTATTTTAGAAAGCTTTTAAAATGTAACTGCTGTCCAGTCATCTTGCTGCATAACGCCTGTCATAAATGGGTCTAGGCTTCAGTTTTTGCAGGTGTTTTAGACAATATTGTACTGTTTGTAATCTGTAATTGTAAATATTTTTATTATTTAAAATTGCCTATGTATTTAATTACAATTGTTTATTTTCCCACAAAGGACTATTTGACATGTTAGTTACAGGGACGAAGTGCATACTTGACCCATGTACAAGTGGAGCAGGCAGTGCTGAAGGGAGAGTATGTGAACAATCTGTGCTAAGCAGTTCCATTGAATTTCTTCCTCCTCCTCCCCCACCACCTTAAATTTAGAAGCAATTGAGTAACATATTTACCAGCAGCCAACTGATTTACTTTTGTGTTTGGCAAAGTACAACATATTGAACTGTAGTGTATAATCATGAAATGCTTATAGGCAAGTGGAGAACCAGTTTATTCACAAACCAGATGTAATGAAATCGGAAGTGAGAAATGACCACAAAAATCTCTGTTTTAGACAAGACTGATATTCATTAGAATACTCAGATATCCAGTGCTTGTTTGTATATCTGAAATTCTATTGTTTATGGCAGATAAAAGAAGGAGTGACTGGCAAGAACCTCACATGTTTTTATCACAAAGGAAGTAATTTAAATGGAGTGAAACCTTGTTCAGTGTTGTAAAATGCAAAGTAAATAACTGGATGTATTTTGTTTGCATAGTCGATGTTTTTTGAAGAATCTGCCAAGTAATTGCACACCATGTGGTTTTCACTATTTTTCTGCCAGTTACCTCTTCAGCTGGGGATTGATCCAAAGAGCATTGGTTGCTCTTCAGTGTGGTGCTGCCATGATAGTGTATCTTTCATCTTCTGTGTTGGGGGTATTCCAACTAAACCTGAGCTTGGCTTCCACAAGTAGGCAGATCATGAGATATCAATCATCATCAGGTTGAATCCAGCAGAAGACCACTGGGACCAAATAGATCTATGTGAGATGGTTGGCATGTTATTGGTAGAGACGACCCAATCATCCTACAGCCAGCCTGGGAGACGTGATCTGATCTGTTTAGATTAAGCAGGCAGAGATGAATGCCAATTGATACCAGCTGATTCTGCAGACCAAGCATATTCCTTCTGAGTCTGTTTGAAATTTGCTTACTGGGAAATTTTGCTGAACCATCAGGTATTTGATAGTATTTGTAAAATAATTTTATTAAAGAGTCTAGTTTGATTACAGTGATCAGAGAGAAATTCTTTACTAACACCGAATTAAATGAGGTTCAACTTGGGATGTTTTTTTTCTTGCCCCGTATTTTGTGTCTCTTAAGGAAAGAGAAGCATTTTGATTGCAACTGAAGTTTACCCAACTTTAAATTAATTTTGAATCATTTTTAATCAATTTAATGAATTTGAATCAGTTTAACCTAAGAAGTCAATTTGAGATTTCAGTAATAAACAGGGTTATAATTACTACATTCTTTGCAGTTGTTTAAAAATACAATACAGTGCATTCTGGTTAATTGGACCATCAGTTAATCATTCAATTGCTTATTTGGGACAACTCTTAAAGAACAAAACTTAATCAAGGAAACATCAGGATTACTTTTGTTTATTTGAGACACTAAGCTGCTTAATTGGGACAGGAGACTGTTGCTGAACGGTTTCTGACTAGTATCACTTATGCACACATGTGTCGCCGTTAGACACTATACCGTGCTTAAAGCAAACAGTTTTTAAACAACTTCGATTGCGTGTGTTTGTGTTCAAAAAGCCGTGATTTTTGTCATAGATAGTTGGTGAGAAATAAGTAGTAAGACAATTCAGAACTGTTTTGCTCTCTACCATTTCAAGCATTCGGGTTTGGAGATGCCAGAAATGACCACGAGTGTAATTGAACCAATTTCACTACAGTACTTCAACAAGTTAGGAACTCCAATGAATTTGAAGGTATTGAAAATAATCTTGGATGTTACAATAAAAATGAAGATTTTGAGGATTGAATTAGTGAAAGCTTTGTATGTAGACAATAATTATCTACAGTAGGTGTCTGCACTGGTTTTGTTCATTTACAGTTCATCAAAAGAACATGCAGCGTGCACTGGATGAATTCCTCTGTAGGTAACTATTGGGAACTAATACACAATTTTATAGTACTGTAGTAGTATTGGGAGTGTTCTAATTTGTTTTGAACTTCATTTAAATACATAACTCGTTACTCAGTTGAATGATAGTTTGTCTTTTTTTAATATCTTTTAAACTATTTCCATGAAACTTTGGCTAATTGGGGCAGGTTCTTAATTGGATCAAAATGTACTGGTCCCAATGTGTCCCAATTAACTGGAATCCACTGTATATATCAGTGCTTCTATAGTCATACAGCACAGTAGTTGGAGAAATGTTTTTCAAATATATGTTCATATTCTTTAATAAATTGGTAGTAAATAAGTTGCATCAATGATTTGTCTCTAATGTTTTGGGTATCCTAAAAATATCATCACTTGTATGTATATAGGAAAATGGAGAAACTGTCAATGCCAAATCAGTATTTTAATAAGGGATTGATGTTTAATTAGAATGTTGGTGGTTTATAATCATCTGAATTATGATAGCTTGCTTAAGAATGGCACCGTTAGCTAAAGAAACAGCAGGGTTGCCACCTGATGTGTCACAAGGCGCAGAAAGGAACAGCAGCAACAATTGTAAGGCACAGTAGATGAGGGGTTCCCGACCTGGAATCCATGGACCCGTCAGTAAGAGACCATGGCATAAAAAATGTTGAGAACCTCTGCAGTAGATGGAAAAGCTGAAAAGGCGAGAATCTGTATTTAGCTGTAATAGTTCTTGCGTTTCATTTTGTCTTGATTTAATTTTAATTTCAGACAATAGTGTTAAATGTAATTAGCATTTGCAACTGTTTTTTAACTTTTAAGCAATGCAGTCAATTTTGGCAGAATAATTTGTAGCTGTGTTGATGGTTACAAAGAGAAATTAAGCATTCAAACCTCAAATGTGTATTACACTTTTGTGTACTTGTTTTGGTTTTTGTTGTAGCAGCATCATTGCAGTCCCGAGTTAGGCAATTGAAGTAATGGCATTTAATAAACACTTGGATTAAACATAGTTTGCCTGATTGCATAATCAATAAAGTTTACAAAAGTTGTAGATCTATTGTATTTCACAAGTATTGTTCCCAGGTAGTATTTTCTGTTCAGTTGTTTGCTTTTTCTGTAGAACTATTTCTTATTCAGCCAGAAAATTTTTAGGCCAATTAGAGCTTTTGGCTATGAGGTCAAGATTTGTGTTGGACATGGATCTCATATGACTGGAGGCACAGTGCAGTCGTTATCTAACTAAATGACAGATTGGACTCTGAACTGAATGGCATACTTTTGTTTTTCTGCTGCTAGTATTGCCAGATGAGATCATTTGTGATGATGGCACCTCATTTGTGGCTAAATCCCAAGTGATTGTGGGTCCAAGTTTTAAGATGGATTTTAATTAATATAAGGAAGAAAGATTGGATTCACGGCACATACAGAGCTGGGACGTTGACCGGTTTGGTTGCAATGATTTAAATGTTTTTGTTATTTTTTTTTAAGAAGGCCCCGGTTATGGTGCTGATGAAAGAATTGATTTTAATTTACAAATATTTAGTACATAATTTCCTATTTTTAGGCTGGGTGAATGTTTCTCCTCAAATCATGTGATCTGAATCAGAACCAGGTTTAATATCACTGTCATATGTCATGAAATATGTTCTTTTGTGGCAGCAGCACATTGCAGTACATAATAATAAAAACTATAAATTACAATAAGAAATATTTCTAAAAAGATAAATAGTGCAAAAAGGGAGGGAAAAACTCTCCCTCTCTTAGTGTTCATTGGTTCATTGTCAATTCAGAAATCTGATGGTGGAGGGGAAAAAGCTGTTCTTGAAATGTTGGGAGTGTGTCTTCAGGCTCCTGTACCTCCTCTTTGATGGTAGCAATAAGAAGAGGGCATGTCCTGGTTGAATGGGGTCCTTAATGATGGATACTGCCTTCTTGAGGCATTGCCTTTTGAAGGTGTCCTGGATGCTGGGGAGGCTAGTACCTGTGATGAAGCCCGATGTGTTTACAACTTTGCAGCTTTTCTAATTCTGTGCAGTAGCCCCTCGATACCAGATGGTGATGCAACCAGTTAGAATGCGCTGCAAGGTACATCTGTTGAAATTTGTAAGTGTCTTTGGTGACATACCAATTCTCAAACATCTAGTGAAATATAGACGCTGTTGTGCCTTTCTGTAATTGCATAAATATGTTGGGCCCAGGGTAGATCCTCAGAGATGTTGACACACAGGAACTTGAAACTGTTCACCATTTCCACTTCAGATCCTTTGATGAAAACTGGTGTGTGTTCTCTTGACTTCTCCCTCCTAAAGTCCACAATCAATTCCTTGGTCTTCCTGACGTTGAGTGCAAGGTTGTTGCTGCAACACCAATCAGCAGATCTTTCTCACTCCTGTATGCTTCCTCGTCACCATCTGAAATTCTGCCAATAACAGTCGTGTCATCGACAAATTTATAGATACCATTTGAAATGTGATTAGCTAGCCACACAATCGTGGATGTAGAGAGAGTAGAGCAGTGGGCTAAGCATGCATCCTTAAGGTGTGCCTGTATTGTTTGTTAACAAGGAGGAGATGTTATTTCCAAGCCACACTGACTGGTCTCCTGGTGAGGAGGTCGAGGATCCAATTGTAGAGGGAGGTACAGAGGCTCAGTTTTGGAGCTGTTGATTAGAACTGAGGGTATGATCGTGTGCTTACAAAATCTATTAAATAAACAAGGCAGAATAATTTGTTAATATATATTTAGATCTATGAGCAGTATCTAGACATACTCTAATTCTGGTAAGCAAAGAGAAACTGCATTAGATAGTGATCTGATGACTTGATCGGGTGGTACATAGAAGAAGAATTAGTTTTGAACTGTCACCAGCTTTGATCTGTGGAAAAATGCAGGAAGCAGTTTGCATGCAGCAAGTTTCTACAAGTAACAATAGGATCATGTGATGATAACGTTAAGTAATGACACACATTGTCGACGAACTGGAAGAGCTCCTCTGTTGTGCTTCAAAGTGTGCAGTGGAGCCTTTTACACACACTTGAGAGGACAGATGGGCTCTTGCTTTAACATTTCAAAAAAGTGTCTTAATAACAGTGCCAATCTTCTTTGCAATGTTTTGACATGTGCTATCAATGAGCTAGATTTGGCTGAAAACTGGATATAAAATCAGAGATAAAAGTGCTTATGGCTTTAACACCTTTGTTGCACATTTTTTTTCATTCCTTGCCTTTTAACTTAGTAGGAGAAAAAAAGTTTAAATGGCTTCTGGTCCATCCATAATGTCAGGGAAAATAAACCTTGCCCCATTGGTCCTCTAACTATGTATGGATGTCATATAATGCTTTCAAATGCCATTCTACTATAGGAAATCTAAACTGTTGAATTCAATTGAACACCCAACTGAGCTCTCCAGTGGACAAATATTAATGCGCTTTCTAGGTCAAAGCAATTTTAGACAGAAGGAGAAAGAATATCAGATTGGTGGCGAGTGAAAGTTTGAAATTTTAATAGAGAATAAAAGGTCAAACGTAAGTTATATGTTAATTGGCTTTCAAATAGGAAAGATTGTCTATCCTTTCAAACTTGATCCCAGTGCTATTTGGTCACGTGAGTAAATACTTAGTTGGTCTATAGCATCTATGGAGAGATTAGAATTAATATTGTGTTTTGGATTGACAACCTTTTATCAGTTCTGATGAAAAGTTGTTGACCAAAACATGTAATATCTCTTCTGTGCAGATATTGCTTGACCTGTTGAGTGTTTTCAGCAGTTTTCATTTCAGCTTAAGACCTGAAGTAACACACACAAAATGCTGGAGGAACTCATCAGGCCAGGCAGCATCTATGGAAAAGAGTAAATAGTTGACATTTTGCGCTAAGACTCTTCATCAGGTCTGAAGAAAGAAAGATGAGGAGTCAGTTAGAAGGTGGGGGGGAGGGGAGGAAGAAACACAAGGTGATAGGTGAACTGGGTGGGTAAAGAGCTGGGAAGTTGATTGGTGAAAGAGAGACAGGGCTGAAGAAGTGGGAATCTGATAGGAGAGGACCGAAGGCCATGGAAGAAAGAAAAAGGGGAGAGCATCAGAAGGAGGTGATGGGTAGGTAAGTAGATAAGGGAGTGTTTGAAAGAAGTGGGAGGAGCCAAAGGCGAAATTGAGAGTGAGGACAAGTTCCACCAGATGGAGGAGAATGGTGGTGGAGGGGAACTGGTTGGATCTGGTGTCCAGAAAGAAATGGAGAGCTGTACCTGGCAGAAAGATCTTTGACAGCTTTGTGCTATGCAGGAATACTATTGCCTACCTACAGGATGGGGGTGGGTTGGGTGGTGGATGCCTGCCTGGTCAGCTAGGGCGAGGAGAAAGCTTATGACAGGATATCACATATGTGACAAACATGCTCTCCATAATGGTCTCTGGTGTTGGGGCGGAGGTGGGGTGGAAATCAGGAATTGTATTTAACTGCTCTGCACAGATATCTGTAGTGCAGACCAAATCAATGTGTGGGAAACATAGATTCCCCATCAAATCTGGAGTCAGGCAAGGTTACCTACTCTTCCTTGTCTTCTTTGTGTGATGTGTAGAACCCTTTGCCAAAGCTGTCAGGAAGAGCATAGGAGGGTGAAATTGCCTCCAGTGGAGGATCCCAGGTGAAAATCTCTCTGAACATGGATGACCTCTCTGCCTTCTGCTCAGATGTGAGTTCGGTTCGCAGATTGATTAGCGTCTGAGTTGGCATCGGGGACCAAAGTGAACTGCACAAAGAGCGATGCCATGCTCTTTGGCAACTGGCCCAACTGATCCAGTGTCAGATCTGATTGCTTGAAGGTGCTGGAGATCTGGTTTGGAGGGGCTGAGGCCTGCAGCAAGAATTGGCTGTAGCTGATTGGGAAGGTATAACAGAAATTGGAACTGTGGGGGGGACTCTGTCTCTCTCTCTCTCGATAACAGGAAAGAACCTGGTCATCAGTGTGAGGTGTTGTGAGGCAGTATGAGGCTTGCTTTACTTGGCGCAGGTGTGGTCTGTCTCCCTCTCCTCCAGCTTGGAAATTACCTGGGTCATGTTCAGGTTTATCTAGGGATCCAGTGTGGAGTGAGTCACAGTAGTTACTTTGCAAAATACCCTGGAGAATGAGGCAAAATCATACCCAATGTTGTCTTCCCCTTGATGATAAGTTTGTGTGTGGCTGCATCGCGCTGTGTGTGGAATTGAAGTTTGTGGGCACCAAGGTTCTGTCTGTCCCTGTTGTTATGAAGGATGGATCTCGCCCCCATTGCTGTGCAATATCCTAGCCAGCTGGATGTTGCCATACTACCTGTCCTTAATGGAAAAGTTCTTCCAGGGCAATACTTTTGACAAGAAGTCCATCAGGCAGTGGTCAGCACACAATCTCCTGCAGACACTGCAGGAGAAGGACTCGATGGATACAGTGGGGTGGTTCCCTGAGCAGACTGCCTAGGCCATCTGGCATAATGGCTCATTACCAGATCTCACCAACATGCACTAAGACCTTGCCTGGCTAGCGTTGAGATGGGCCCTCCCAGTTAGATCCTTCCTGCATACCCAGACCATTACTCCCACCACGAGCTGCCCCCAAGAGGACAGTAGTGAGGTCGAGATGGTAGTTCAGATTATTGTGGTCTGTGGGTTTACAAAGAGGGTATGGAACCTGTGTTACGGTTCATCCTGAGCTGCTGCATGACAAAGGACTCTCTGATCTATATCCAGGGATACACACAGCACACAATGGGCATCATGTGCTCCTGGAAGATCAACTCAGTGAAAGGCACTAGCTGTTTTGCCTGAAACCTGTTGGCATTCCAATGCATTGAGATGTCAGTAGTGAAACGCTGCCGACTGGCACATTCAAGACTGCAGCAGTATGTGCTGAGAGACGCAGTGAAGCTTGGTGCAGCCACCTCAAGGGTTTGGAGGGGCCAATTTGGATGAGGAAGCCCCTCAATTATTGTAGTAGTGTACCATCTCAGAAGGGCACATGAGTGGCCACAGCGCTATTAGTTTTAAGAAATGTGATTGAAACCTACTTAACACATTGCTATGGATGTAAGAATGAAAATGCATTACACAGTTTATTCCTTTGTAGTGACAGCAGTCTAGGGCAAAGTCTTAACCAGCCTGCTTTTGAATGCTACATGAGTTTTTCTATCTCCATCAGAGAAGGCAGTCAAACATTAATTTCATGCTGCTTTTGAAGGATGGCACCTTCTGATCTGATTTGTCCTCAAGTCCTGAAGATTTGAATCCACAGACCATTGAATAATTTTACCACCACTGAACCAAGGTTACTGCTCATGACCTAAGACAGTAATTGAGAATGTTGTATCATAACCTTTATTGCTTTTTAAGTAAACTATGCAAGATAAAGACATAAATATATTCAGCAGCAAAATGAGTTAACAGGAAGTACTCTGCACTCTTGTCAACAAACCTGCATGCAAATTAGCAGTTGCTGTCAGAGTGAATATATCAGGTGCAGTTCCACATATTGCGTTTCTGTAGTTTGGCTATAAAAATCTGGTACAAGATAGCTTATTTTTTTTTAAAAAAGACGTTATCATTTGGAGCTGTTACCCAAATACTTGCAGTCAAAACTTGGATGTTTGATAATTGAAAGTGCCTGCCTGTTTTGAAGAATAATTGAACCCTTTTCTATGTTTCAATAAACTTTCCTTGCATGGGGCGTTTTGTACATGGAGACATACAGTACATTCCAAAAACAGAAGCTGTCTGTTATGCAATATATACAATAAGGTTTCACTTCCTTTGTCTTCACACTGTTTAAAGGTGGTTACTTTAAAAGCACTTGTTGCAGAATGTAATATATTGCTAACAAGAAGTTCCAACGTGCTTCAAGGCCGCCACCATTGTCCCTGTGCCGAATAAGTCTTCAGTGTCCTGCCTAAATGACTATCGTCCCGTTGCAGTTACATCCATCATCATGAAGTGTTTCGAGAGGCTCGTCATGAGGCATATCAAGACCCTGCTGCCCCCCTCACTGGACCCCCTGCAGTTTGCGTACCGTCCCAACCGCTCAATAGATGACGCCATTGCTACCACCCTCCACCTGGCCCTAACTCACCTGGACAAAAAAGACACTTATTTTCGGATGCTGTTCGTAGACTTCAGTTCAGCATTCAACACAAACATCCCTCAGAAACTGATTGGAAAGCTGAGCCTACTGGGCCTGAACACCTCCCTCTGCAACTGGATCCTAGACTTCCTGACTGGGAGACCTCAGTCAGTCCAGATCGGGAGCAGCATCTCCAACACCATCACACTGAGCACGGGGGGCCCCAGGGCTGTGTGCTCAGTCCACTGCTGTTCACTCTGTTGACCTACGACTGTGCTGCAACACACAGCTCGAACTATATCATCAAGTTTGCCAATGACACGACTGTGGTGGGTCTCATCAGCAAGAACGACGAGTCAGCTTACAGAGAGGAGGTGCAGTGGCTAACGGACTGGTGCAGAGCCAACAACCTGTCTCTTAATGTGAACGAAACAAAAGAGATGGTTGTTGACTTCAGGAAGGCACGGAGTGACCACTCCCCACTGAACATCGATGGCTCCTCGGTAGAGATTGTTAAGAGCACCAAATTTCTTGGTGTTCACCTGGCGGAGAATCTCACCTGGTCCCTCAACACCAGCTCCATAGCAAAGAAAGCCCAGCAGCGTCTCTACTTTCTGCGAAGGCTGAGGGAAGTCCATCTCCCACACTCCATCCTCATCACATTCTACAGGGGTTGTATTGAGAGCATCCTGAGCAGCTGCATCACTGCCTGGTTTGGAAATTGCACCATCTCAGATCTCAAGACCCTGCAGCGGATAGTGAGGTCAGCTGAGAAGATCATCGGGGTCTCTCTTCCCGCCATCATGGACATTTACACTAAATGCTGTATCCGCAAAGGAAACAGCATTATGAAGGACCCCATGCACCCCTCATACAATCTCTTCTCCCTCCTGTCTTCTGGGAAAAGACTCCGAAGCATTCGGGCTCTCACGACCAGACTATGTAACAGTTTCTTCCCCCAAGCTGTCAGACTCCTCAATACCCAGAACCTGGACTGACACCTTGCCCTATTGTCCTGTTTATTATTTATTGTAATGCCTGCACTGTTTTTGTGCACTTTATGCAGTCCAGTGTAGGTCTGTAGTCTAGTGTAGCTTTCTCCGTGTTTTTTTTTTACGTAGTTCAGTCTAGTTTTTGTACTGTGTCATGTAACACCATGGTCCTGAAAAACGTTGTCTCATTTTTACTATGTACTGTACCAGCAATTATGGTTGAAATGACAATAAAAGTGACTTGACTTGACTTGATATGCAATAACCTTCAGCGTCAATGTTAAGAGCTGAAATAAGCTACCTCAGCTTCAAAAATCAGAGAAAATTTACAATCCAGGTGGAAGTGATTCAGGCCATGTTTCCATTTTAATTCTTTATTAATCCTGCCTGTCAACTATTAATCTTGAAGTGCACAAGCAGGAATGTACCTTGTTACCTGTGTTTCTTGAAATTACTAGCTTGAGATCAGAGCCGTGTGGCAGCATTCATGTTTCAGCTTATAGAATACTTTAATTTATTGTCACCAAACAATTGATACTAGAGCATACACTCATCACAGTGATATTTGTTTCTGCGCTTTGCGCTCCCTGAAGTACAAATCGAAGTAAATATAATAAAAATTTAAATTATAAATCGTAATTAGAAAATAGAAAAGGGAAAGTAAGGTAGTGCAAGTCAGGTCCAGATATTTGGAAGGTACGGCCCAGATCCGGGTCAGAAAAATCAATTGGGAATCTTTTTGGTCTTCTTGTCTCAGGATTTGCAGTAAAAATGGCACTTTTGAAATCTGGACATTGGAATGTGGTTTATGTTGTGACCTCTTCAGAGCACTAAGAAAACTTCAGCACATTTTCATCTATGTGGGAACAATCCCGGAGGAAATACTTTGGAAGATGGAGGAGGGGACAACAATGCACTGTATTTTAATCTTTTTCCAATTACCTCCTGTAGGCTGTCATTCTTCAGTATGTTGGTGGCTAAAATGCTGACCTTTTCAGAATCTGCCCTGTAACCCTCTTGAATCTTAAAAAAATTTTGCTTAGGGTGTTGAGTAGGTGGTTGCCTTGCATTTTTTGCATGTGAAAGGATATCTGTGACTTGATTTCTCTGTTAGGCCATTAAGTGAAGCAGTCCTACTGCCAGAAACTGCAAATCATTTATAAATCAAATAATTCAAGTCTCTGTGCATAAAATCTCACACTTCCCATTGTGAATTAGCGGCCACTTTGGGCCGATCCTGTGTTATTTTCCACTCTTCATGAAATGTGTATTGCTGTCAAGCATTTACTACCTATCCCCAAATGCCATTAATTATGGTGGCTAGAATAGCCTACTGGTTAGGTAAGCATGGCAGAATATTCCCCTGTAAGGTATGAGCAAGCTAGATGTATATTTACGATAACAAGTTTGATAGCTCCTGACTCTTGTGTCTGCAAGTTTGTTCCTTGTTGCTGTGTTTTCTTATTTAATGTTTTGGTATAGATACCATCTCTAACAGAATAACTCGTCACTAGCAGCTGCAGTGTTCTATATTTGGCTTTAAATATTTAAATATTATACAATATTGTAAATCTATACTACAATATTGTAAAATAGAATGGAACAATGCAAGTATAAATGAGGTGCTCCTATTGTGACAAAAGTAATAATGGCTTTTAATTTTGTAATGTCCTAAAGGCGAACTTGGTGGCGGGGTAGAGATACGCCCCTACCATAGCAGGTGGTGGATGGCTGCAAGAGCAGCTGGTGCATATCACAAGTCCTGTTTATGTCACCACGGACGCCAGACAGGCAGTCTCTGAACAGTTTAGTTAATGGATGGTTTCACCTGTCTTGTAAAGACACTGCCCAGAAGAAAGTAAGGGCAAAACACTTCCATAATAAAAATTTGCCAAGAACAGCCACGGTCACCATGATTGCCTATGTTATACGACACAGCACATAATGGTGATGATGATGAAAGGTGAACATCAGAGCCACATTGTGGAAGTTTATGGTTAATTGGTTCATTAATGTCGTTAAGGAAAGGGAAACTGTCACGCTAATCTGCACTGTCTGGTCCCGTGGGATCTCTAAGACTGAGTAATTAATGCCACCTTGCCACCATTGCTCATGTTTTTTTAAGCAAAGGAGAATGCTGTTGTTGATGTGTCTGAGGATTGTTTCCCCCTTGCGTTCTGCTACTGTCTAGGGAATCTGAAGCACCATCTTACATTCTGCAATAGTTCTGCAACATGATATCTTGACAATCTTAAAAGCATTATGTACAGCTTTATTTATATAAACATATATTAAGGATCATGGTCTTTGTACAGATTGGGCATCAACATACTAATCAAATATGACATGAAAGGTTAGCTCACTTGTCTCTTTATCACCTTCCCCAATATAGAGCAGCAGCTTTCACTTTTACTTGACTTGGACTTGACAAATCATAACTGGCCAAGGCTTGAAAACTGATGCAAGTATGTTAAAGAAGTCAAGTACCAATTTCTGATCGCTTGTTTGAGGAGAAAGCTGGATTTGAAATTGCTTTTTTGTAATAATAATGTAATCTGTATCTCAGTATTTTAAACAGTATGTCTGATTTTGTTGTTCTGTTAAACGTAATTTTCAGCAAATTATTTTCTTTTGGATTTCTGCTTACATTAATCTCTATAAAAGGCTTTGTTGTAAATGAATAGGACTATTTGGTTAAAATTGAACGGTGTGTTTATTTGAAGCCTGTGTGGTTTACAGTGATAGTGTTGTGACTTGATGACAAATTTGAAGATGAGGTCAAATACTATGGCAATTTTGATTGGTTCAATAATATATAAAAAATGCCTGTTAAGCCTTTGAAAGAGACAAACACTTGTAATTTCTACCAAGCTTTGGAATTGGTTTATTATTGTCATGTGCAGTGGAAAATTAGGTTTGCATGCCAACTGTACAGATCATTTCAAAACAAGAACATTATGCCCCTTCCGTTGGTGCTGCCTGGGTGTTTGCTCGGTCCTGCACTCCAGTGTTTGCTCAGTGGAAGAACAAGCTAGATGAGGACAACATCCCATGCACCATCATTCTACAGGCCGTGACATTCAGGGACTTGAACTATACTTTTTTGTGATTGTACGTTTTCTGCTATCATTCCATATGCGCTATGTGCTGTGTTGTTGGTAATGCGTTTTGTACCTTGGCCCCAGAGGAATGCTGCTTTGTTCGTCTATATTCATGTGTGGTTAAATGATAATTGAACTTGAATTTATAATAGTACAAAGGAAATACAATAACGGAATACAGAATGTAGTGTTGCAGAAAAAGTGCAGTGCAGTAGACAATGAGGTACAAGGGCCATGATATTGTGAGGTTCAGCTTTCATCTTTAACGAACAAGATGTCCAGAAATGAATCTGGGTACAGATTTAAAGGTAAACCAATTTTTTTCCCTTCTGAGCTATGATTGGTCACACTAATCGAAGTTGCTTCATCTTACTACCCATGAGTTGTTCTTTTGATATTATTCAAAGTCATATTATTCATATTCCAACAGTAAGCTGATGATGCCTGGAGAGTGAGATCCTTCATGATGGAAGCAGCCTTCTTGAGGCTAGTGCCTGTGATGGAACTTGGCCTCCAGCTTCCTGCAGTCTCTTGGGATCCTGTGCATTGGAAGTCCATACCAGGCTGTGATGCAACCAGTGAGAATGTTCTCCATTGCACATTTGCAGAAATTTGCTAGAGTCATTGGTGCCATACCAAATCCACTGAACTCAAACTCTTAATGAAATATATTCACTGGTATGCCACCTTCTATGGCACCAGTGGATAATGTTACCTTGGGCGACATCTTCCATATAGTCCACCTGATCCACCTATGTTTGTCTGCAGGATGTCAGTGACTAGACTTATAGTAATGACTTGTTTTATTGTGTTCAAAGAGCAATCTGTTCTGAGTTTGTATGTTACCTGTTGTTGGAAATGTACTACAGTCAGCCCTCCTTATCCGCGAGGGATTGGTTCCAGGACCCTTTGCGGATACCAAAAAACGCGGATGCTCAAGTCCCTTATTCAACCTGTCTCAATGCGGTGGACCTTAGGACCCGGCCGCAGAGCTCTGAATCCGCAGTATTCATGTTCACGAAAATAATCACGATTACGATTGAAAATAAAGTGGAAATAATAAAGCGATCGGAAAGAGGTGAAACGCCATCGGTCATTAGAAAAGCGTTAGTCTACAGTCGGTCAATGATCGGAACAATTTTAATGGAGCATGTGAAAGGCCTTGCCCTGGTGAAAGCTACAATTATTACTAAGCAATGCAGTGGTTTAATTATTGGGTTTTGGTTTTTGATCCTCCACATCAACCAGGCACGGATGGAGAGCATACTGGGGAGCGATCTGTCACTGGATAGAACTCGGGAACTTCGGTTTCCGAACCCAGCGCTGAAACATGTTCTTAAGTGTTTTATATGCATAGAAAGGTAAAATATATACTATATACTAAGACAAACGTTTGACTAACTGATGCTAAATAATACCGGATGTACCTGTTCCAACTTACTCAATAAGAGAACTTCCGATTTTTTTCGATCCCGATCCACGTAAACCCACGCACATCCTCCGGTATACTTTAAATCATCTCTAGATTACTTATAATACCTAATACAATGTAAAATAGTTATGCTGCATTGCAAGAAAAAACATCTGTACATGCTCGAACAACAAGTGCTGGAAGAGCATTTCTGGGTTTTCACGATTCACGGTTGGTTGAATTTGCGCATGTGAAACTCGCGGATAAGGAGGGCCGACTGAACTTTAAATGAACAACATGGCATCTTCTAATTTTGTAAAATGGAGTCCTGACTGAAGAAGAACAAACATTGTATCTCGTTGGAGAAGCAGAACCAGTGTCACATATCCTTTTATTTGCATTGGGGAATCTATTGTCTGTTTGTGCAATGTCAACCACCGAGGGGAAAAATCCTAATCGTACCTTCCTAAATTCGTGTTGTTAGAGTTTGCTTTGTTTTCCCGATTTGATGATAAAATGAAGAGAGCAAGTTTCCTATAAAATTTTTCACATTTAAAGTGTGCTCCAGCTGATTGAGCACTTTTTAAAGAATTGGCATACTGTAGTTAGAATATAGGCAACTATAGGTAGCAGATTTGGAAGCTAGGTTCCACAGACTAAAATTAGTAATGACTAGGTAATAAGTTTAGAGAGGCTCTTTAAGAAATAATTAATTGGCCTGGATATTTCCCCTACACTCCTTTAAAATTCTTAAAATCTTTTAAAATCTTATTTTAATAAGATTAAAATCATTAGAATCTTCTGTCATTAAAATCTTCTGTCTACATACCAGGAGAGACAGTACTGCTTTTGCAGTGCACCATTTCCTTTGTATTCCACTGGGATGTTAATCTAGGTTCTTTGTCCCATGTTCTTGCAGATCTGTGGTGGCATATATTGCAAGAATTTTGGTCTGTGAAAGATGATCGGTGTAGACCAATTCTGTCTTTTCCACCCATTTTATGAAAGCCCTCCAAATTTAAGTTGACCTGCATATTAGAGTGGCAACAAATGCCTTCATTCAGTACTATTCTGATGCTCATTCAGAACTATTGTGATGCTCATTCAGACATTTGAGGTGCAATTACGTAAGTGCAAAGGAATACTTTCTCTACATTATGCACTGTTTTGACAGGTCAGATCATTGTGATGCTGATCATTGCAAAAGGATGAGGTATTAATCAGTCATTTAAGTAAACTGTGGGCGGTTACAGGCAAGCCTACTGTTTAAGAGGTGCAATTTTCAAACACTACAAACATTGCAGTAGAAGCCTAATATTGTAGAATGTGCAATTTCTGCCGAATAAGCAGAGTTTTTTTTCCATTGGCAGGTGTGTGAGAGAACAAAGGGCATCCATTGAAAAACAATTAATAAAAGCAAAACTTGCAAAAATATTCTTTTATGAAGGAGTGTGTGGGTAAAGAGAGATGTCTGGAATAGTTGTGGTAGCTGATTTAATAATTTTTAAAAGGGAATTGAAAATGTACTTTAGAATGAAAGGCAACTTTTAGTGGTGCAATAGGGACGGGCTTTCACACAGCCAGGGCAGAGCATTCTTGCTGAGTCAGATGTCTTTTGCTGTGCTCTAGGGCTCTGTAAAGTTAGGTGCAAGTTTATTGCCCAATGTTCAATCTTTCTCTGACAAAATGAGATTGAGCTGGTAAGAATAATGGAACAAGTTATTCATTAATATCACTTTCGAGATGAATGAGACTTTGAGGTTAGTATCTGTGTAGTTTTGGATTGATGGCAATACAGGAATACTGACAAGTGTTTGTAGAATTGAATAGATTCCAACCAAGCTGTGTTGAAGTCGGATTTCAAGGATAGGAGTAGTGGTTTAATGTACACTTGTTATTATTTCAGAGTTTTGGGAAGAGAGCAATCAAAAGCAGATGTGAGTCTGAGACAGGAGCAATGAATCAGTCAAGCACAAATCAAATGTGCAGAATTTGGGTAATTTATTTTGCAGCCGTGGAATAATAGTAAATTGAACTTACTGGAAAGCTGTTCTGTGTTCTGTTCTTTCTGATATTTTATGTAAAACAGGTCCATTGATTTAAATTCTTGTTAGTTCTGCTTTCTTGACAAGAAGAGGCATTCAATAAAAAATGCTGTTTGCTTTACTCATCATACAATGGCATGCAAAGGTTTGGACACCCCTGGTCAAAATTTCTGTTACTGTGAATAGCTAAGTGAGTAAAAGCTGAACTGATTTCCAAAAGGCATGAAGTTAAGGATGACATATTTCTTTAATATTTTAAGCAAGATCACTTATTTATTTCCATCTTTTACAGTTTCAAAATAACAAAAAAGGAAAAGGGCCCCAAACAAATGTTTGGGCACCCTGCATGGTCAGTACTTAGTAATACCCCCCTTGGCAAGTATCACAGCTTGTAAATGCTTTTTGTAGCCACTAAGAGTCTTTCAATTCTTGTTTGGGGGATTTTCGCCCATCTTTCCTTGCAAAAGTCTTCTAGTTCTGTGACATTCTTGGGCCGTCTTGCATGCACTGCTCTTTTGAGGTCTATCCATAGATTTTCGATGATGTTTAGGTCGGGAGACTGTGAGGACCATGGCAGAACCTTCAGCTTGTGCCTCTTGAGGTAGTCCATTATGGATTTTGTGGTGTGTTTAGGATCATTGCCCTGTTGGACAAGCCATCCTCTTTTCATCTTCAGCTTTTTTACAGATGGTGTGATGTTTGCTTCCAGAATTTGCTGGTATTTAATTGAATTCATTCTTCCCTCTACCAGTGAAATGCTCCCTATGCCACTGGCTGCAACACAAGCCCAAAGCATGATCAATCCACCCCCGTGCTTTACAGTTGGAGAGGTCTTCTTTTCATGAAATTCTGCACCCTTTTTCTCCAAACATACCTTTTCTCATTACGGCCAAAAAGTTCTATTTTAACTTAATCAGTCCACAGGACTTGTTTCCAAAATGCATCAGGCTTGTTTAGATGTTCCTTTGCAAACTTCTGACACTGAATTTTGTGGTGAGGATGCAGGAAAGGTTTTCTTCTGATGACTCTTCCATGAAGGTCATACTTGTGCAGGTGTCGCTGCACAGTAGAACAGTGCACCACCACTCCAGAGTCTGCTAAATCTTCCTGAAGATCTTTTGCAGTCAAACGGGGATTTTGATTTGCCTTTCTAGCAATCTTATGAGCAGTTCTCTCGGAAAGTTTTCTTGGTCTTCCAGACCTCAACTTCACCTTCACTGTTAACTGCCATTTCTTAATTACGTTATGAACTGAGGAAATGGCTATCTGAAAACGCTTTGCTATCTTCTTATAGCCTTCTCCAGCTTTGTGGGCATCACTTATTTTAATTTTCCAAGTGCTAGACAGCTGTTTAGAGGAGCCCATGGCTGCTGATTATTGGGACAAGGTTTGAGGAGTCAGTGTTTATAAACACAAAGTACACTGCAGATGCTGTGGTCAAATCAAGACGTACAAACGAGCTGGATGAACTCAGCAGGACGGGCAGCATCCATTGAAAGAAGCACCCGAAACGTTGACTGCTTCTTTCAACAGAGGCTGCCTGACCTGCTGAGTTCATCTAGCTCGTTTGTACGTCTTGAGGGTGTTTATAAAGCTTTGAAATTTGCATCACCTGGCCTTTCCTAATGATGACTGTGAACAAGCCATAGCCCTAACAAGCTAATTAAGGTCTGAGACCTTGGTAAAAGTTATCTGAGAGCTCAAATCTCTTGGGGTGCCCAAGCTTTTGCATGGTACTCCTTTCCTTTTTTTGCACTCTAAAATTGTACGCAATAAAAGTAATAGACTAATCTTGCTTAAAATGTTGAAAAAATGTTTCATCTTTAACTTTATGACTTTTGGAGATTGGTTCATCTTCTACTCACTAACTATTCACAGTAACAGAAATTTTGCCAGGGGTGCCCAAACTTTTGCAAGCCACTGCATATAGCTAGGGTGCCTTAGACAGTTGCGCAGTACTGTATTTGTCAAAGTGGAGCAGAGAGCGAGTTTGTAAATCAGGTGGGAGGAAAGGACGTTGGGAATGGCGAGGGTGGAGCACTGTGGGAGGGGTGTGGGACAGTTGGCAAAGGAGTGCCAAGGCTGGGGGGCGGCGCAGGTGCAAACACACTCATCCCTGAGATACCAAGCAAGGTCATTTGATTCTAAACAATTGGCTTATTGATCATTACAGAATTTCTCTCTAGTGCTTCCTGCTCCCTCTCCACTCCCTTCCCTTTCCTCTACCATGATTCCTCTCTACCTGCCTGCTTTCCACTCAGTCCACAATAGGGTCCCATTTCAGAATTGGGTTTATTGTCACTCACATATGTCACGAAATAGATTTTTTTTTTGCAGCAGCAGTACAGTGCAATGCAGTATAGTACTGTGCAAGTCTTAGACACATATCTAAGACTTTTGCATAGTACTGGATGAGAATGAAAAAGATGGAGAACTATGAGAAAGAGAAAGAATTAAGGGCTAATTAGATAAGCCACTCAATTGCTGGCAAGCCCCGAGGTTGGGAATTACCACCTGGATTGTGATACAAGTCTATAAAAAGAACAATGAATACAAATATTGTTTGTGGGTTGTTATTTCTGTTTTGAATCTATTCAGAAGCAAACTGTTGTGTCCCTCTCTGCATTTACACACTGATGGATAATTTTCAACAATTTGTGTCACTACATTGAAAATTGCCATTAGTAGTTCAAGGCCATAAATAATTGCCTCAAGAACCAACAATTTTATCTACCTTTTATCATGGATTCATCCCTACAGTAGCTAAGAGTTAACTTGCTGGATTAGCATCCAGAGACCTGTGCCAGTTCAAAACTTGCCATAACAGTTGGGGTAATTTAAATTCATGTAATTGAATCTGAAAGATAAAGATAGAATTAATAATAACAACCATGAACCTATCAGATTAATGTTATAATCCAACTGCTTTGTTAATTTCCTGTAGGGAAAGAAATTTGCCATCTTTGTCCTGTCTGGGCTAAAGGTGACTCTATGTCTATCTTTCTGTTTGACTCTTACCTCCCTCCACTGTTGAGTAGTAACTCAGGAATCGACAGTAAATGCCAATGTTGATTGCCAGAGACATCTATTTCTCATGAGCATATAGCCATAGAAACTGCGCCATGGACTGTCCCAAGCCCGGCTGTGAGAGGAGGAGAGTTGTACATGGGGCTAGCAACCCCATTCTGTAAAATCTCTGAACTACAGGAATGCCAACAGAGCTCCAAAGCTGTAATTCCTGGAAGAGGAAGGATACATCAAGGAGATAGGCTACACAAAGGGACAACTTGAAAGACTGGCCCAGGACAGAGCGCTCAGTAGGGGTGACAGGCTTAAGTAAGTAAGTAGTATAACCATAGACTCCAAATATTAGGAACTGCCAGAACTTGTTTTAATAGAATTTTTTATAGTTTCTAGGGCCTTAGTTATATTAAAAGTGAACACTTTTGATTGACATCTCCCCACTACAAATATGTGAGGGGTCTGTCGGTGCTACAGAGAGCAGTGTGTCAATGTTGCAGTTAAACTGAGGGTTGAAGTATCATTCCATCAGGAGAGTGAACAGGAGAAATTTAGTTTCATTTTAAAGTCATGGGTGCAGTCTGCCTTCTGGTGGGGAGAAAACTGGAACAGCTAGAATACTTTTTCTACTTAGGTTATCATTCCTGATTTGATTAACTTCATCTCTGGCTAATCTGGTCAGCTTCTAAGTTTATCCATTTTATGGGCCCGTAAGGAAATAATTTAAACTGCATTTCCTTTGCCTTTACAGAGATGTTTATTGTTTTATGGACTTGCTGTCATAAAATTTGCCACTCCTTTGAAATGATAATCACTGTAACTGCACTATCAATACTGCGGCAATGTTTAAAGGTCACCGTGGATGCCAAAACTTTTCAAGGTTATCTTATTCAATAATTGCCTCAAATTAGAGAACTGAATGTTTTGTATCATTCACCCGTGTAAGGATATTGAAACGGGTAGGGAAGTCAAGGAAGCATAATATCTATCATCAGGAGATTGCTGGCCTGAAACTAAAGACAGAAGGACTGAAAACCTTTAATTTTTGAACTGAACTGAGGGAGCTGCTATGGATTTGTAAAGAACCATCATCCCATAAGTGAAATTTTAAAGTGCTGAATTAAGTAATAGCCAGCCAAATGTCTATCAATGTTATATGTATAAGACCATAAAGGATATGAGCAGAAATAGGGAAATCATGCTGACTTTGGCTTATTTTGTCCTGCGTCTCCAAGTACCCTGAAACTTCATCCTTAGCAATAGACTCCACCATCTTCCCAACCACTGAGGTCAGATTAACTGGACTCTAATTTCCTCATTTCTGCCTCTCTCCCTTCTTGGAGTGACATTTGAAATTTTCCAATCTTTCGGAACCATGTCAAAATCTAGTGATTTTTGAAAGATCATTACCAATGCCTCCACAATTTCCCCAGCCACCTCTGTCAGAACCCTGGGGTGTATTTCGTCTGGTCCAGGTGACTTATTCACCTTCTGACCTTTTTAACTTCCCAAGCACCTTCTCTCTACTATTAGCAACTGCACTCACTTCTGCCCCCTGACATTCGCAAACTTTTCGTATACTGCTAGTGTCTTCCACAGTGAAGGCAGATGCGAAATACTTATTTAGTTTGCCTTTGTCCTATATTACAACCTCTCCAATATAAGTTTCTAGTGGTCCAATTTCTACTCTTGCCTTTATTTTACTCTTTATATACCTGAGAATTTTTTTTGGCATCTGCTTTGATATTGTCGGCTAGCTTGCTTTCATATTTCATCTTTTCTTTTCTTATGACTTTTTTTTAGTTGTCTTCTGTTGGTTTTTAAAAGCTTTACAATCCTCTAATGTCCCATTAATTTTTGCTCTATTACCTGTTCTTTTTTGCTTTTATGTTGGCTTTGACTTCCCTCGTCAATCATGGTTTTGCCATATTCCCTTTATAGTACTATTTCTTCTTTGGGATGCATCTATCCTGTGCCTTCTGCATTGCTCCCTGAAACTCCAGCCATTACTGCTAGTGTTTCCTTTCAATCAACTTTGGCCAGCTCCACTTTCATGCCTCTATAATTTCCTTTTACTGCACTGTAATACTGACACACCTGACTTTAGCCTCTTCCTCTCAAATTGCAGCGTGGTCTATCATAATATGATTACTACCTCCTAAGGCTTCCTTTATCTTAAGCTCCCTAATCAAATCTAGTTCATAACACAATACTGTGCCTTTCCCCTTGTGGGCTCAACCACAAGCTGCTCTAAAAAGCCATCTCGTTGGCATTCTACACATTCAGTCTCTTGGGATTTTGGGATTGTGAACCTGATTTTTGCTTATTTAAGTCCCGTATGACTATTGTAACATTGCCCTTCTGATGTGCATTTTCTATTTTCCGTGGTAATTTGTAGCTCACATCCTGGCTACTGTTTAGAGACCGATATAGAACTCCATTTGGGGTCTTTTTACTCTTGCAGTTTCTTAACTCTACTTCAGTCCTATGTGACTTCTTTCTGAGGATTTGATTTCATTTTTTTTTACCAACCGAGCCATGCCACTGCCTCTACCTGCCTGTCTGTCCTTTCAATACAATGTGTATATTAAGCTCATTGAATGTTAACCACATAACTGTGATCTTCTTTCAGTCACGACTCAGTGATGCCCACAATGTCATACCTATCAATCTTTAACTGAGCTATAGGATCATCTACCTTATTCTGTATACTGCATACATTCAAATATAACACCTTCAGTCCTGTATTTGTCACCTTTTTAGATTTTGTCCCCGTGTTACAGTGCTACTCATCCCACTGACTTGCAGTTTGCCCTATCAGCTGCCTGTCCTTCTTCACAGTCTCACTGCACTGCACACTGCAAAAGGTTGTATACCAACTGCCCCAACCTCAGCCCTATCTCTCTGGTTCCCATCCCTTGGCTAATTTAGTTTAAACCCTCCCCAACAACTCTAGCAAACCAGCCAGCAAGGATATGACTTGAAGATGTCTGAAGTTCCTGAAAGCTGTGGCACAATTCTAAATGGTCTACAAAAGCAGAAGGACCTGAGTGTATATGTAAATAAATCATGGAATCCTAGAGAGATACAGCATGAAAATGAGCCCTTCAGTGTACTCAGTCTGCACCGACTATTATTTGCACATGTCATCTTGTGTTAACTCCGTTTTTTTTCTCCTCATATTCTTGATAACTGTCCTCATATTCTACTACTATTATTCTAGGGGGAATTTACAGTAGTTAGTCAACGTATAAGGCATCTCCTTGGAGGATACTGGATTACCTGGTAAAACCCACATATTCAAGAGTGAAGGAGCAAACTCAGACCTCATTGGAGGCCACATTTGAACTTCGATCTCCAGTGTTGTCAGGCAGCAGTTTTACTAACTGCGCCTCTGTGTTGTTAAAAGTTGCAGGAGTTTTGAAAGAATTTTGTTTTTAATATGTGATCCTGTGATTCATAAATATGCCTAATATACAACAATAGGGAGGTTGTACTGAAGATTTATAAACACTGACTGGGCCACAATGGGGAACATTGTAATCAATTTTTACTTGATGGGAAAAATGTAATCATTCAAGAATAATTGCAGAGAAGGTTTACAAAAATAATTTCATGGATTTCAGCTACAGGGTTTTGACTGGAGAAGCTGGGGATTTCTGCTTTTCAACAAATGACCATCAAGGTTGCTGCCAGGAGTGGAAGGCTTCCCTTATAAGGAAAAATTGGAAAGGCTGTTTTCTTTACTCTGGAATGTAGGAATCTCAGGTGTGACCTTATAGGTATTTAGATAGAGTAAATTGTCTTTTTCTTAGGGTGGGAGGAGTCTATAACTGGAGGGCATAGGTTGAAAGTGAGAGGGGAGAAATTTAAAGAAGATCTGAGGAGCAAGTTTCTCAGGCAGAAGGTAGTGATTACATAGATTGAGCTGTCAGAGGAAGTGGTAGATGCACGCGCAATTACAATGTGTACAGAAACTTTAGATTAGTACTTGGATAGGAAAGGAGTTGGAAAAATATGGGCCTAATGTGGGCAAATGGACTTAGATTAGATAGGCATCGAGATTGCCATGGATACGTTGAGCCATTTCTGTCTGTACAGACCTGTATGCAAGATATTGGGTAAATGGATTGAAATTATGAGTGGATGATTCAAGGACTGATTCGAAGATATGGACATCCGGGTGCTCTGGTTTCCTCCCACAGTCCAAAGACGTACTGGTTGGTAGGTTAATTGGTCATTGTAAATTGTCCTGTGATTAGGCTAGGATTAAATTGGGGGAACTGTTGGGTGGCATGTCTCGAAGGGCTGGAAGAGCCTGTTCCATGCTGTATCTCAATCAATAAATAAATAAATAAATATTGGGAAATTCTTTCACTCTAAATATTTATAGTCTGGAGCTGGCTTCTGGAGCAGGTGGTGAAATTCATAACAAAGGGTTTTCAAAAGGAAATCGCATGGTCATTAGTTGGGTCATAGAGAAAGTGCAGGAATAGAATTGACTAGTTTGCTCTAAAATCTGCTGATTTGTATTTGATGCTGAATAGCTCCCTTTTTTTTGAATAACAGTTCTGTGTTTCTATATTAGTTGACTATCAGCTAAAATTGAAAGCAATGAAGAGGTAATATAATCATGGTGGACTTCAATTTACTTTGTTGACTAATCAAGTTAAATTAGCAGAAGTATGGTGGAAGATCAAATCATAGAATGTATACTGGATGGTTTTCCATTGAGGAACAAACTATGGAAAAAGCAATTTTAAGTCTTATTTTGTACAATGAGAATAGGTTAATTGAAAATGTCTTAAAGGACTATAAAAGTAACTATAAATAATTTTGTTTTGGGTTTAATGCAGTTCTGTCCAAAAGCAGAGAATTGACTGAAGTTAATGGGGGGGGGGGGGGGGGGGAATAAATGATTGAAAAGCTTGAAGGTGGACCAGTAATAGCTAGGATTTAAAATAGTAGTGAATAGCAGTGAAAGTTATTTTTATGTCACAAAAGCTGAACAGGAGAAGTCTTCCAACTGAGGCCAATGGAAGAAATTAAAGACAGTGTTAAATCTAAGGAAGAGTTGCCAGAAATAACAGTGGTCCAGAAAACTGGGAACATAGTAAAACTTGGCAATGGAGTTCCAAGAAATTGATAAAGGAATGCTAAATAGAAAATGGGGAACTGGTAAGAAACATAAGAATGGACTATGAAAACTTTTCCAATAATTGGTATTTGGTATTGGTTTATTATTGTCACCATGTCCTGTGATACAGTGAAAAGCTTATCTTTCATACTGGTTATACAGATCAAATAATTACACAATGCATTGAGCTAGAATAAGATAAACCAATAAAATGCAGAATGAAGTGTAAAAGCTGTTGGAAAAAGTGCAGTGCAGGTGAATGATAAAGAGAAGGATCATGACTAGGTAAAGGCCAAGAATCCATCTTATTGTGTAAAAGGTCTGTTCTAGAGTCTGATAATACTGGGATAGAAAGCTGACCTTGAGGCTGGTGGTATGTGCTTTCATGCTTTTCTACCTTCTGTCAAATGGGACTGGGTAAAAAGAGAGAATATCCAGGGAGGGTGAGGTCTTTGATTATGTAGGCTGCTTTACCAAGGCAGTGTGAAGTATAGACAGAGGCCATCGAGGGGAGGCTGGTTCCTGTGATGTGTGGAGCTGCATCTACAACTCTTTGCAGTTTCTTGTGGTCACTGTGGAGGTGCTGTCATACCAAACTGTTAAGCGTTCAGACAGAGTGCTTTCTATGGTGCATCAATAAAAATACCAAATCCTGAGGAAGTAGAGACATTGGTGAGCTTTCATGGTTGTGATATCGACGTGGTTGGACTAGGGCAGGTAATTGATGATGGAGAGCCATGGTAGCATAGCGGTTAGTATGATGCTGTTACAGTTGGAGTTCAGAGTTAAATCCTGGTGTCTTCTGCAAGGAGTTGCTGTACATCCTCCCTATGGAATACATGAGTTTTCTCCAGGTCCTCCAGTTTCCTCCCACAGTCTAAAGATGACCCAGGTAGGTTAATTGGTCATTGTAAATTGTCCTATGATTAGGTTAGGATTAAATCGGGGCTCTCAGGTTGCTAGGCAGTGCAGCTCAAAGGGCAGGAAGGGACTATTCCAGACTAAATAAATAAATAAATATTCACACCTAGGAACTTGAAGCTCTCAACCTCAACATGTAGATGTAGATAGCAGCATGTGTACCACAACAGTTTCTGAAGTCAGTGATTCAATGGTTCCATTTAATGTCAGAAGATGTATACAGTATACCACCTGAAATTCTTAGTCTTTACAGAAATCCACAAAACAGAACAGGACCCCAAAGAATGAAAGATGGTAAAACGTTAAAATCCCAAAACCCCCCTCCCCCACGCACAGGTAGCAGTAAAGCATAATCTCCCTCTTCCAAATTGTTCCAGTAGGAAGCACCAGCACCCACCACCCACCAAGCAAGCAATAGCAAAGCCCCTAAAGAGAGACCATGATCTGCAGTCCTGCGAAATCTGCTGTTCACCCAACAGTTCGACATGCCACTGGGACGCTCTGTCACCAACAAGGGACAGAGTGGTGTTGGCTCCTTCCATGGAGAGACGGGAGCCAGAAGCAGCTTATTGTTACAATATTACAGTCTGCAGTGTCGCTTTTATTCTGAGTTTCTCCAATTCGAGAATTGGGGAGTGTAGAGGAGATATCCCCCCCGCCCCATATCACCTGCCATCACGATGTTTTGTTCTTCCGGTATGGAATCGATTCATCCACAGAGCCACACCCCGAAGGCACACATCTTCCAGGCTGCTACTGGAGGTGTCAGAAAACAGCTGGCTGTTGAGCTCTGGGAGTAGGAACTCATCAGCCATGAAGAACCGTAGTTTGAGTGTAGCAATAGATCAGAAACTCTGACAGAACACCACCCACCTTGAAAAGGAAAGTAAAGGGACCTTAAAGAATTTAAGCTGCTTCGCAGTTGAACTCGAAGAAGTCTCCCTCTGGTGCCATCTTAGGTCCACCCTGTGACCAGTTCTTTAGTTTTGTTGATATTGAGGGAAAGGATGTTGTCATGACACCATGTTACTAAGCACTCTATCTCCTTCTTGTACTCCATCTCATCATTTGATTATATCATTAATTATAGAAAAGGAAAAGACTGGCAAAGTCAAATGTGTCCCTAGTAGACAGAGGCATGAGAATTTTTAACAAGTAGGGAATTGGCAAGGAAATTATGTTTGAAGAACAACACAAAAAAAAAATCTGCTAGAGAACCAAGGAATGGTAAGAATGAGAAGCTGAAGAAAATTGTTGTTTAAAAATAATCAGAAAAGTCAATGAAAGCAATTTCAATTCCAAGGACCCAACAATCTATATCTCAGTGCTTTGAAAGAGGTTGCCAAAGTGAGAGTGGACTCTGAAATATCCCATTTTGCAATTGTCCTTTAACTTAGAGTGTAGCAGTTGTAAAACTGGGAATTACCAACTTGGTGGTCCAACTTTAGTTGAAGAAGTATAGTAGAATTTATAATGCAGGATGTAATAACAAAGTACCTTGAGAAGAATAATAGTTGGCATGAATTTGCCAAAGGAAAATTATATTTGACTAGTTTATTGAAATGTTGGATATGACTGGAAGAGCAGATAATGGGCAACAAGAGGTGTATTGTTTTTGGGTTTTTGGGAAATTGTAAATAAGGCCCTAGACAGAAATATTGTCAGAAAGTTAGGGTATATTGAGGTTAATATTCCCTTGTGGATTGAGAAATGGTAGACAGATAAGTGGATCTTTTTGAGACTGCAGACTGTGACTATTAGAGTACCTGTACTCCTATGTATGGACACTATTTATACATTATATATTTGGCTGATGGAAATAAATACCATAAAAAGAGAGAGAAAGAGAACCAGACTAAAATTATAGATAGGGATGGGGTAAGGGGGGGCAGGGGTATCAACGGAGGTCTGTGAGTTCAACATTCAACTACCTCTATCTATAATTTTAGTCTGGTTCTCTTTCTCTCTCTTCCCCCCCCTCACTATAATCTCCCCCAGCCCTACCTTTCTTTCTCTTTTATTTCCCATAATTCCCCACCTTCCCCCGAGCCCATTTCCCTTCAGCCTATCACTTCCCAGCTCTCTACTTCATCCCTCCCCTCACTTCTTATCCCCCCTCGACCATGCCAGGTTACTTCACTCCTGATGAAGGGTATTGGCCCGAAACGTCGTCACTACCTCCTCCCATAGATGCTGTTTGGCCTGCTGAGTTCGGCCAGCATTTTGTATTTTTATTTATTTCCAGCATCTGCAGATTCACTCGTGTTGCCTAGAGGCAATTGATATGTTATGAGAATCCAAGCACAGGAAAATACTGCAGATGTCTTACTGCTCTTGTTACTGTATATGGAGTCTTGATGAATGCATCTGGAGTAGTGTGTATAGTTCTGGTTTCAGTTAAAATAGTGTGAGGGAGTACCATGAAGGCAGGAGTTTGCTGCTGGAGGGGAGATTGAGTAAACTAGGCTTGTGAAGAAGATTTAATAACTGAATCTCAGAATCTTTCAAAATTTGATGTGCTGAATATGGGGAGAATACTGAATCCCTGGCTGAGGAGTCAAGAACTAAGGATCAATCTGAGAATAAAGAGAATAAAGAGGTGTAGAAATGAGATAGAGAAATGCTTTCAAATTATGGACACTGAAGGGCTGTGGAGGCTCAGTAACGGAATTCACATTTGAAACAGATTAACATCCAGAAATTTGTCAAGGTATTCAAAGGGCGGTACGGGAAATGCTGCTGAGGTATCATGATCTTGATGAAGAGCAGAACATATATTTATCATCGTAGGAAGGCAAGTTATTGATCTAGTTGGGATATAGAGCAGTGACAACGAAGGCATCATCAGCACAAATAGGCCGTTATTGATGTGTCCCACAGTAATCTGTGTTAGGAATAATATGTATTTGATTTATAAACAAATTTGATAGGATAGAGCATACAGACAATTTTAACGATACATAGTTGATATGATGAGCTGTGTAGACAACTAAATGTCATGGTGTAGATGTGGCAAATGTATTTGCCTACTCTGAAAACTATGCGTAGCTTCCTCCCCAGGTTGCAATGCTGAGTTTGTGAACAGCTCATGCATGTAAATGAGTTTGGGAGACCGGCTCTGCAGGGTTGTAGCATCTCGTGTTGTGTGAGGATTTGGATTGTAGAAATATTATTTGCATTTTGTATCTGAGTGGTTTGATGAATGCCTTGGGTTGGCCTATGTTTTTATTTGGATATATTTTATCTCAAATGGTAAAGAGATTGAAGAAGCAGGAAGAGTGAATGACACTCTGCCACCATTAAGACCTTTCCTGGATGATTTGTAACGACATTTACTCCTCGCAGGTAATCAATGCATGTACTTCAAGGCTCCATGCTTAGTTCCCTGCAACACACACAAAATGCTGGAGGAACTCAGCAGGTCTGGCAGCATCTGTGGAGGGGGATAAACAGTCAGCTTTACTCCCTCTATACACATCTGTGTGGCTAAGTGCAGATCCATTGCCATATACAAATTTGCTGATGACACCATTGTTGGATGAATCAAAGGAGGTGATGAGTCAGCATTACAGGAGTGAGGTATGACATCTGCTTGAGTGACACAACAGCAACTACCTCTTGTTCAGCCTTGTTTAAAACTAAAGACTTGATTGTTGACTTCTGCAAGGGGAAGAGGGGTGAACGTCATGGATCATCGATGGAAGTGGTCAGCAGCTTTAAATTCCTGTGTGTTGATATTGTTGGATGACCTGTCCTGGGCCTCGCACATAGATGCAATCATAAGGAAGGGCTGCCAGCATCTTTACTTAATTAGGAGGTTAAGAAGGCTTGGCACGACATCAAATACTCCAATGAAGTTTTACAGATGTGTTGTTGAGTGGTTGTATTATGGTCTGGTATGAAAATTTGAATGCGCAGGAACATAAGAAGCTGCAGACCCTAATGAATTCAGCATAGTAAATTATGGGCACGTCTCTCTTCACCATCAAAAGCATCTATATGGGGTGCCACGTCAGAAAGGCAACATCTATAATTGAAGGTCTGTACTATACAAGCCATGCTGTCTTCTTGCACTCACCATTGGATGGGAGGTACAGAAGCCAGAAGGTCCACACCAGCAAGTTCAAAAGCAACAATTTCCCTTCAATGATTTGCTATTTGAACCAACCTACACAACCCTAATCAATCCTCGTATAATAACATGATGACAACCTTGCACTACGATAGACTTGTTTGTCTAGTTGTGTATAATTTGTTTTTCTTGTGAATGTTGTGTATCTGACGATATGTGCCCATACTGCTGCTACAAGTCGGTTTTTCATTGCAGCTGTGCATACACATATTTGTGCAGATGACAGTGGTGGAGAATATATTGACCGGTTGCGTGCCGCCCAGGCATGGAAACCCCAATGCCCTTGAATGGAAAATCTGACAAAAAGTAGTGGATATAGCACAGTCCATCACGGATAGAGCTCTCCCCTCCATTGAGCACATCTACACAGAGCGCTGTTGTGGGAAAGCTGCATCCATCATTGGGGACCACCGCCACCATGTTCTTCTCACTTCTGCGATCAGGAAGAAGGTACAAAGAATCAGGGCTCTCACTCCAGATTCTGCCACTTGGGCCAGTGGAGATAAATTCATTCAACTTCACTTGCTCATCACTGAACTGTTCTCACAACCTGTAGTGTCACTTCCAAGAACTTTTTGTCTCATGTTCTAGATACTTATTGCTTATTTATTTATTATTTTGCATTCTCTTTCGTATTTGCACAGTTTGGCATCTTGCCCTTTGGTTGTTGTCTGCTGTGTTCGGTGTGTTTTTCATTGATTCCATTGTGATTCTTGGATTTACTGAGTATGCCCACAAGAAAACAAATCTCACAGTTGTATATGGTTGACATATGTGTACTTTGATAATAAATTCACTATGAACTTTGAACAAACTTGACCTTGCTGAGACATCATTGCTTTTGGTATTAGTTCCTAATGTTGGATTTCAGGAGATCTTCATGAATTGAACTGTCACCACATATGCTGCAAAAAGCTCATCAGATCTTTATTTATTTCTTCTTTGATCTTTGAGACCTGAGCTATCAGGTTTTGAATTCTTATCTTTTCCTTTTTGCCATTTTCAAGATGTAGGCATTTCTGGTAAAGTCAGTATTTATTGCCATCTCTTTATTGTCATGACCTAATGGTTTGCTGGACTGCCATGCAGGATATTTAAGAGTTTATACTAGATATTTTAGGTATTTTAGGTAAGATATTTTAGTTGCTGGAAATCTGAAATAAAAGCAAAGAATATTTGAAGTTTTGGAATGAGGAACATGAGTAAAAGTTAATTTTTTTTTTGCAAAAGATTAATGTCCTGAACCATTAATTTTGATTTGTTGATTCATTCTGGTTATGATGCTTAACAGCATTAAAGTTACTTTTACTGCTGCCAGTATTTTTGTTCTATGTTTTCTGAACCAATTCCCATATAAACATTATTTAAAGACTCCTTCTGAGTCCAAAGGCCAGTGTTCAGATCTCTGCACCAGTAATGTAACTACTGCATCTGTACTGCACTTTGGTACCTCAAATCAAAGTAAAATTTATAATTTAAAATACATATACACTCATTGGCCACTTTATAGGTACACCTGTACACCTGCTTGTTGATGCAAATATCTAAACAGCCAATCACTTTGCAGCAATTCAATGTGTAAAAGTATACAGACATGGTCAAGAGGTTCGTTTGTTCAGACCAAGCATCAGAATGCGAATAAATGTAATTAAGTGACCTTGACAGTGGAATGATTGTTGGTGCCAGGTGGAGTGATTTGAGTATCTCAGAAACTGCTGATCTCCTGGGATTTTCATGCACAATAGTCTCTAGAGATTAAAGAAAATGTTGCGAGAAAACTAAAAGAAACTCTCAGTGAGTGGCAGTTCTGTGGGCGAATGTACCTTGTTAATGAGAAAGGTCAGTGGAGAATGGCCAGACTGGTTCAAGCTTGACAGGAAGGCAACATTAACTCAAATAACCATGCATTACAACAGTGGTGTACAGAAGAGTATCTCTGAATGTACATGTTGATACTTGGAGTGGATGGGCTTGTAACACACATTGTAACTACTGCTAGGGTTACCCATTGATCTTTCAGTCCTGGGGACCCAGGATTGCACTTTACTTCCACATAGAGGATAGAAGTCTTTGAAATTAGGGATGATTCAGTACAACCTCTAATGGGCATGGTTGTGTTGTATAAAGCATCTGTTTTTTTTTTATCTGGAATGGTAAAAGGTTTGTGATTGCCCTTATATTTTGCATCTTTACCAGTGTGTGCTTAATGCTGATATATCCCAAAAATGTTCCTATCTTAAAAACAGTAAAGGAATAGAGAATCATGTTAATATTTGTCAATTTCCACCCTGTTTCTTTTTCACTTCTAAGTTTCAAAGGTTCATTGATTATCAAAGAATGCAACTCTGAGATTTTTCTTCTTCAGATAGCTATGAAACCAAGTTTAAAAAAAAATGGCAGCATGGTCTTAACCCCCAAACTCCATTCCTCGCACGGAACCCAAGACCATCAGCCCCAGGTACCCCTCTCCCTGCAAAAAATGTACAAAAATGCAACAAGAACATCGGCCGCAACCAATACCCCCTTCTCGCACAAAGAAACTTAAAAAAAACACCACAAGAGCATCAACCCCAAAATCCACCACCCCACCCAAAAAAACAAGAAAGAACAGGTGAAAGCACAGAATATAAAAAGTGTATAAGACTGGAAAAAAAGTCCGAAGTCCATATCCATATCTGAAATGCAGAAAACTTTGGTAACATTTTCCGGGCACAGCAACAGGCCACATGGGCTTCCCTCTCTGTCAGCAGAGCGATCCCACCAGCGATCAGAAGGCAGGCAGCCAGCGTTCACTTCTGCATTTGCCTCATGGTTCAATCTTGCTCGTCGCTTTAGTCAGTGAACAAAGGAAGCTATACTCAGCGACATGGAGTCAAACATCGGCTTGCGCTTCTGCAGCTTCCCAGAATCCTCTCAGAGTCAGAAAAGCACTGGATCACCCTAATGTTCTCCAAACTGTAAATCACAGGCTCCAACAGTTCCAACATATATAAGATGATAAACAGGTGGAAAAGACAAAAGAAGTGAAATTAATAATTTCATGATCCATCCGGATGTTGACCATGGGAGCATTGTACGCAGGTGCCATCTTGATTGGATTTTCTCCTTGAATATTTTATTGTGGGAGTAATATTTCACGGACATCTCCATGGTATTGAGCACTCTTGTTCTTGTGGGACCTTTGACAGTATAGTTATTTAATGACTATCTTGCTAATAAGTCCAATGTATTAATTCTTAACTGTTGACCAAATGTAGTTGTAAGAGCCACTCCAATACATGTTATGTACTATGATGAAATGCTGGCATTTATGTCACTGGGGCAGCCTAATGTTGGAAGTTGAGAAGCTCTTCTCTATGTGAATCAAATCCATTCTATGCACTAACCTCTATAGTGACCTTGATTTATATGGTTTGGAAAGAAACACGTAGTTGGTGACATTTGGAATGTTTTGCAACTATAAGTGGATGAAGCAGAGACCATTGTTACTTTTGGGTATAAATACTTCTAGTGGAGTACAGGCAGTCCCCGGATTATGTACGAGTTCTGTTCCTGAGTCCATCTTTAAGTCAGATTTGTACGTAAGTTGGAACAAGTACATCCGGTATTATTTAGCGTCAGTCAAACATTTGTCTTAGTAAATAGTATATATTTTACCTTTCTATGCATATAAAACACTTAAGAAATGTATGTATTCCAATAATTAAACCACTGTGTTGCTTAGTAATAATTGTAGCTTTCATCGGGGCAGGGCCTTTTACATGCTCCATTATTCTCACTTTATCCGTTATCCTTTAAAATTGTTCCGATCGTTGACCGACTGTAGCCTAATGCTTTTCCAATGACCGATGGCGTTTCACCTCTTTCCAAATGCTTTATTATTTCCACTTTATTTTCAATTATGATTGCTTCCCATCAATGGAACAGAAACACTGCGGGCGGCAGGTCCCAAGCTCTGCCGGCTCCCGAGGTCCGCTGGGTCCAAAGGACCACCGCACTGAATTCCCCGGGTCCTAAACTCCACTGCACTGAGACAGGTTAAATGGACTGAGACATGGTTAAGTGGGGGTTTGGGTATTTGATCCTCCACAATATTCCGTGTGGGAATTTAAACTGGAGGTGGCTGTGTTTTTTTTATGAGGTCGAGTTGCGATCTCGACATCAACCTGGCACGGATGGTACGGGAGTCACTGGATCGACATCAACCCAGCACGGGAGCGGTCTGTCACTGGATCGAACTCGGGAACCTCTGTTCTCCAGCCTGGTGCTGATCTCACTGCGCCACCAGCCGACCGGAACGGAGGGGAGGTGGGGTCAGGGTGAATCTTACTAAGAAAAATTTTAGCCAAATACAAAGTTAAACACTCAACACAGTGTCAATGGCAACTACTTAAAATGGCAGATGGCATGGCGATCCGACTTAAAATGGTGGACGGCGTTCTCCTTCCTCGGTTCGTAAGTACGAGTTGTCCGTAAGTCGAACGTTCGTAACTCGGGGACTGCCTGTATTATTACAGGGAATGGGCGAGTACTGAAGAGATGAGTAGTGGATTAGTTTTGGATTGCAGGCACAGCACAATTTTGTGGAGATCAGCTGAGGAACAGCAACCTGGATGATCTCAAACAAGAGAAAATCTGCAGATACTGCAAATCCAGAGCAACACACACAAAATATGAGAGGAACTCAGCAGGCCAGGCAGCATCTATCAAAAAGAGTAAACAGTCAACATTTCTGGCCAAGACCCTTCTTCGGGACCTATTAAATAACCTGGTTAATGTTTTTGCATTATTTTTGAGGGGGTGGAGGTGGGTTGAAGTTGGGGTGGCACAGATTGTAACTCACAAATACATTAATTTCTGATAAGAGTTCCAAGATTTTGTCTCATCTTGATAAAGGTCCAGTGTCCTTATCGACAAACTCTGAATGAACAATGGGCAGTAACTAGCCTTGCATGTTCTACAATTGTGTTTTTAAGCATTGCACTTGTACGTGAATTATTTTATAGAATAGTACAGCACATTACGGGCCCTTTGGCCCACAATGTTGTGCCGACCCTCAAACCCTACCTCCCATATAACCCCCCACCTTAAATTCCTCCATATACCTGTCTAGTAGTCTCTTAAACTTCACTAGTGTATCTGCCTCCACCACTGACTCAGGCAGTGCATTCCACGCACCAACCACTCTGAGTGAAAAACCTTCCTCTAATATCCCCCTTGAACTTCCCTCCCCTTACCTTAAAGCCATATCCTCTTGTACTGAGCAGTGGTACCCTGGGGAAGAGGCGCTGGCTGTCCACTCTGTCTATTCCTCTTAATATCTTGTACACCTCTATCATGTCTCCTCTCATCCTCCTTCTCTCCAAAGAATAAAGCCCTAGCTCCCTTAATCTCTGATCATAATCCATACTCTAAACCAGGCAGCATCCTGATAAATCTCATCTGTACCCTTTCCAATGCTTCCACATCCTTCCTATACTGAGGCGACCAGAACTGGACACAGTACTCCAAGTGTTTTGAACAACCATTTGTGACAAAGCAGAAAGGAAACTTTTTATGATCAAAATTCTATTATTTATCCTCCACTAAATTGGCTGTTTGAAATAATAATAAAATGATAGTTAACTTCTCATCTCACCTAACCTTAAAATTTACTTTTAAATATTGCTTTATGCTATTCTCTCACTCTGGGTTGGAGATGTCTTGTAATCATTCTTTACACAAACCAACAGTACTTTGGCATAAACTTTTCCAGATTTTATAAGAGTTGTGATGCAACACAAATACTGTATAGTCTTGAAGAAGAGTCTTGGCCCAAAACATTGACCGTTTATTCATTTCAACAGATGCTGCTTGACCTGCTGAGTTCCTCCAGCATTTTGTGTACGTTGCTTTGGACTTCCAGCATCTGCAGACATTCTCATGTTTATAGTTCATAGTAATGTTATATTTAGTGATGAGTTTGTTGCAATTTAATTTTGTATGACACCTCAGGATGCACAGTTAAAAATTCGAATGGTGTAAACTGTTTCATTGATATTAGATGTAACCTCAATCAGAAATCACAACTTTTGGCCCAATGTCTACAATGGTGTTTATAGTGTATAGGAGCATCTTCCCAGCCTTAATCTAATCTCATCTAGAAAGCTGTCTTCCTAAATTCATGTATGCAATTTGCCTCAAGCTCATCACCTACTAGTAAGTGTTACATTCTGAGCATTGTCGTACAGTAATACAGCACAAAAACAGGCCCTTCTGCCAAACTGGTCATGCTGTAAATATGCCCATCTAAAGCTTATCCCATTTGCTTGTATTCGTTTCATATCCATTTAAACCTTTCCTGTCCATTGATTTTATACAGTTGCTCTATCATAATCATGCCTCCACAGTATTGTAAGGAATGATATCAAAAACACAAAAGACTGAGAAGGAAGAACAATTACTTAAAAGGGGAGAGAGATGAAACTCGTTCTGCTGTTCACAGGAATAAACATGGGTACATATGTCAGACTTTTGAATTTAATAATATGTAAACTTCTTTGTAACTATGGGTGTCCATAAATCTAGCATTTGTAATTGTTGTGACTGTCAACAAAAGCCACTGGAGAGACATACTGCTGGTAGTATAAAAGTCTTTATTCAGCACACATAAGTTAACAGTATTTGGAGACACTCTGGACAGAGGCTCCCTGACCCAACGTTACATCACACTTTTAGATGGTAAAAAGCAAAGGTAACAACAAGACAATTTTTATAGTTGCAATGCATTCACAATGCTTCCTTTGAATTGCATGTAATTTTCAAACACCAACATACCCACAATGAATGTTAATCACCACTGTCTCAGGTATCTCAGGTCAATGGGGTATTTCGTGGTCTGCAGTTAAACCCAAAATGCAGCTCCAGGAAGACCATTGTTCTGAGATGCATTAAAAATTCAATCTACAATCCATATTCAGATCTGAAGGCTGGTTGTTGCTGAAATTAATTTTGGCTATATTTCATAACCCCAGAATATGCCCTAACAGTAATCTTTTATTGTTGTTCTACCTTTCTGTGCCTTGTGGTGCATTGGATGACAGCCTTGCTATTTCTTTAGAATTTTGGACTGCATTTTATGAGGCCGAGTTGCTAGCTCAATGCTCAACCCAGCATGGATGGAAAGCGTTCCAGGAGCCAGCCAGATTCAAACTGGCCTCAAAGTTAGACGTGGATGCCACTACACTATTGGCTGGCTCAATAGTAATCTGGAGATGTAATATTTTGCCACTTTATGTAATAGTTGAGATGCTTGGAGTAAGATAAGATGTTGTGAATTAAGCCTGCCATTACTTGCTTTGGTTTGATGTCACTGGGTGGCTTTTAGTTTGTATTCCTGGATGTTCTGGTTTGTGTGTTTGATAATTATTACCATACTTCAAGCAGCTGTTGCCCAGTATGTCAAATGGCTATTGTAGTTGGGCTGTCTCATTTGCTAAGTTCAATTTAATATTCTTGAATATTGAGAAAGGAAGCAAACCATTTTATATTTAGGAATGAACCACATTTAGTGAATTGTGAACTTTAATCTAAAAGCTATCTCTAGTTTGATCAAGTTCAATATAGTGTCCCAGTGAAAGAGAACAGAAGACTACTGCACAGGTTCTTGGTTTGACTGCTTCCTTGCCATTATATGGATTATCTTAGTAGTTATCATTTGTTAATTAATAACCAGTGAGAAACATGCCAAAGGGAGCTTATGATACAGAACCAATTTACACTTCCTTAAGAGATAAGAATGCAGCTTGAAAAATTCCCGTATATGGTTAGTGTTAGATGTTTGATGTTACAGACCATTGGATTATCCAAAGCAAATTGCTGTTGAAGTTATTTGTTTTCAGCCTGTGCTGTTTTGGCATTCCAGTTAATAATGTGACATTATTAACAAATTAAACAATAGTTGACCACAAATGTTTTGAGAATATTTAGTGCATCTGGTCTCTTACTGTCTGTATTTAATGAAGCCTTAAGTTCTCTAGTCAGATAATATGCATCTTATCTGGCCCAACCACCTGACTTTTATCTTTTCTTTACTGTTTGGTTTCTGGAAAATGTAATAACTGCTTTACACAGTTCTGATGAAGGGTCTCAGCCTGAGACGATGACTAACCTTTTTTCCATAGATGCTGCCAGGCCTGCTGAGTTCCTCCAACATTTTGTGTGTGTTACTTGGATTTCCAGTATCTGCAGATTTTCTCTTGTTTGTGATTACACGCAGGGCAATTTTTCTGCTACAAATTAATTATGCTGTCTTGAACAACTGGGGTAATATTTTCCCAGGCTGAGGCACTCAAAGACATTTTGCTATACTTGAAGCTTCATGTATTTCAAAGCCAAGCTAAATTTTTTTGTACATCCTTTAGTTGTCTTCCATTTTAATACTCTTTTATAAATAGTCATATTCATGCAATCAAGTTTTACTGTGCTATTTCCCAAGTATTGTTCATTTTACTCAATTATTCTACCAGAAGGTGGTCCCAAGTATTGAACAAAATATATTCAAGCTAAGAAGAAGAAAGAATAAACAAAGTATAAACTATAAAAAGAGTTGAAAAACTGGCAAGTATATTAGCAGTTTTTGAATAAGTACATTAGGAAGAAGGGGTCATTAAAGGCCAAGTTGGCCTTAAAAAACATCATTGTAATGAAACAGTGAACAGATGGAATAATTACTTTCTTGTAGATTATGGAGAAAAAATCAGTACAATTAGTATAAGCAAACCAATCATAATGAAGAAAATAATGATAAAAAAGATGCATCCATAGAATCATCCAGGATGTTAAGGTAGTAGATGAGAACTTCACAAGAGTCCTAAATGTAGCTGTCTTCTTAATTCCAAAGTACATGTACTTTTCAACTGGAAAATTATGCACATTTAATGAGAGGTTTAAATTTCAGAATTTTCATTTGATTAGTTATGGTGTGGGGGCGATCTAGCATAAATTTATAAGAGGAAGGTTGTGCCAGATGAACTTTCTTGACACATTCTGGCAGACACAATAGAATAAATGGCATTATTGTAAAGACTGGATGGGCGTGTGTATTTTTTGAAAATGGCAAGACATTGACAGTGGGGTTAGAAAGCATATGGGAGTGTGCATATGGTAAATAAAAACAATATGCAAATCAAGAGGTTAGGGTAAAAAAAAACAATGGTTTTATATCCACAAAAAGATAAATGCAAATAATTCTGGCTACCACATTTTAAAAACGTTGTGAAGGTCCTAGAGAATATCCAGAAAAGATGTGCCAGAGTAGACAATAGACAGTAGGTGCAGGAGTAGGCCATTCGGCCCTTCTAGCCAGCACCACCATTCACTGTGATCATGGCTGATCATACACAATCAGTACCCCGTTCCTGCCCTCTCCCCATATCCCTTGACCCCGCTATCTATAAGAGCTCTATCTAACTCTCTCTTGAATGCATCCAGAGACTTGGCCTCCACTGCCTTCTGGGGCAGAGCATTCCACATATCCACCACTCTCTGGGTGAAAAAGTTTTTCCACATCTCTGTTCTAAATGGCCTACCCCTTATTCTTAAACTGTGGCCTCTAGTTCTGGACTCACCCATCAGCGGGAACATGCTTCCTGCCTCCAGCGTGTCCAATCCCTTAATAATCTTATATGTTTCAATCAGATCCCCTCTCATCCTTCTAAATTCCGGTGTATACAAGCCCAGTCGCTCCAATCTTTCAACATATGACAGTCCCGCCATTCCGGGAATTAACTTGTGAACCTACGCTGCACTCCCTCAATAGCAAGAATGTCCTTCCTCAAATTTGGAGACCAAAACTGCACACAATACTCCAGGTGGGGTCTCACCAGGGCCCTGTACAGCTGCAGAAGGACCTCTTTACTCCTATTCTCAATTCCTCTTGTTATAAAAGCCAGCATGCCATTAGCTTTCTTCACTGCCTGCTGTACCTGCATGCTTGCTTTCATTGACTGATGTACAAGAACACCTAGATCTCGTTGTACTTTCCCTTTTCCGAACTTGACTCCATTTAGATAGTAATCTGCTTCCCTGTTCTTGCCACCAAAGTGGATAACCTCACATTTATCCACATTAAACTGTAACTGCCATACACTTGCCCACTCACCCAACCTGTCCAAGTCACCCTGCATTCTCATAACATCCTCCTGACATTTTCCAGCGCATTAGGTTTTTGGCTGAGAGTTTAACTGGAGAAATTGTACCGTAGATTCCGGACTACAGAGCGCACCTGATTAAAAGCCGCTGGCTCTAATTTTAGAAAGAAAATCAATTTTTTACTTGTACAGGCCGCACCGGATTTTCGGCCGCAGGTGTCCCACGTTGTAATATGAGATATTTACACAGAAAGATATTACATGTGAGGATTTTTTAACTTTTAATTAAATCCATATGGTAACATAAACAAATACATATTGCAAATGCTTTTTTTCGAACCGTGCCTGTAACGCGGCTACTTTTAAATATACGTTGCGTATACTTTTTTACTGAACAACATTCCAATATCTCCTAACGACTGGTAAAAAATATATATACTGCAGCCTACCAGGAAAAGTTATTGATCGCCTTTAACTTAAAAGCAGCGTTTTGGCTCCGCCGCTCGCCCCCCGCCGTCCAGTTTATCGCAAACGGCATTTTTCCCACAAGACGCGGCGAAACCGGGTGTGACGTCATAGCATCCCGCAATGTAGTACAGAAAACAAATATAGTTAAAACTCTTCTAACTTTAACTAGAAAATGAATTACTAAGCGAAAATATTATAAACTAAATAACTGCCATAAAGGCAGCACAATGCTTTTCTTCGAGTGTTTTCCATGTTGATGAGGGTGAGTACAAATGACTGATTTACAATAATTTATTTGTGAAAGTGCGCTTGATTTATCGTACAATTTCATTGGACCTCTGTGAACTACTCATCAATTTTATTGGTCTACTGTTACGAGGCAAAATGTTTTTGGCGGCATGAAAAAAATCATGTATTAGCCGCTTCGTATTAAAGGCCGCAGAGTTCAAAGCTGTTCAAAATGTGGGAAAAAAGTAGCGGCTTATAATCCGACATCTACGGTAATTATTCTCTTGGAAGTTCAAACTTAAGAGGGGATCCTATAGATGTGTACATAACATTTTATCTGGATAAATAGAAGCTATTCTCATTGTTTTAGGATCAGGGATACATTCAAAATGATGAGCAAAAATGTAAATGGGGATGTAAGAAACTTTTTTTTAAGTTAACCATATAACCATATAACAATTACAGCACAGAAACAGGCCATCTCGGCTCCTTTAGTCCTTGCCGAACACTTACTCTCACCTAGTCCCACTGACCTGCACCCAGCCCATAACCCTCCATTCCTTTCCTGTCCATATACCTATCCAATTTTTAAAAAAATGACAATATCGAACCTGCCTCTACCACTTCTACTGGAAGCTCGTTTAACACAACTACCGTTCTCTGAGTAAAGAAGTTCCCCCTCGTGTTACCCCTAAACTTTTGCCCCCTAACTCTCAACTCATGTCCTCTTGTTTGAATCTTCCCTACTCTCAATGGAAAAAGCCTATCCACATCAGCTCTATCTATCCCCCTCATAATTTTAAATACCTCCATCAAGTCCCCCCTCAACCTTCTGCACTCCAAAGAATAAAGACCTAACTTGTTCAACCTTTCTCTGTAAATTAGGTGCTGAAACCCAGGTAACGCTCTAGTAAATCTCCTCTGTACTCTCTATTTTGTTGACATCTTTCCTATAATTCGGTGACCAGAACAGTACACAATACTCCAAATTTGGCCTCACTAATGCCTTGTACAATTTTAACATTACATCCCAACTCCTATACTCAATGCTTTGATTTATAAAGGCCAGCATACCAAAAGCTTTCTTTACCACCCTATCCACATGAGTTTCCACCTTCAGGGAACTATGCACCATTATTCCTAGATCACTCTGTTCTACTGCATTCCTCAATGCCCTACCATTTACCATGTATGTCCTGTTTTGATTATTCCTACCAAAATGTAGCACCTCACACTTATCAGCATTAAACTCCATCTGCCATCTTTCAGCTACTCTTCTAAATGGCCTAAATCTCTCTGCAAGCTTTGAAAACCTACTTCATTGTCCACAACGTCACCTATCTTAGGCTACATCCACACTACGCCGGATAAATCCATAACCAAAGCTTTTTCTCTTCATTTTTCCCCTCTGTCCACACTAAAATGGTGTTTTCGTCCCCCGAAACTGGAGCTTTTCAGAAACGCTTTCCAGGGTGGGTATTTTTGAAAACGCTGCTCGGGCAGATCAGTGTGGATGGGGTAGCCGGAGACTTTTGAAAACGCTGTCAGAAGGCAGCACGCTATTTCATTTTTTTCTTGAACACAACCTAACAATTTCAGAACAGACGGCAAAGAGACTGAGCCAGAAGAGTTAAAAATGTACTCACCAAATACTTTGACCCATAACTTACTGAATAAATAAGTATACTGTACTCACTTTGCCCTGTTTTCTGTCCTTGCTCGTATGAAGGTGGTTTACCTATTTATGTAAGTACTTCTCTGACAATAAATGTGTAACAGCCTAATGTAACATTGTATGGAAGTCCAAGATAACACTGATGCAGACATGTTTTATACATTTAACAAGGTGCTTTATTAATGCAACAGAGTTAGTCAGTTTTTCACTGTTCGTCGTCAGCCGGGTCAATCTGTCCGTGAACTCCCTGTCGGTTGCAGCCGTATGCTCCAGTATTTGTTTTTTTTTAGTTTTACGTTCTCCTGCGTGAGAGCCAACAGCTGTCCATCGTTTAAGTTTTTCTTGTCTGTAACTACACAAACGCGCACTTTTATGGCGAGATTCAACACCAAACATGTTGCTTGTTTTTGGTAGATGTGTCCTGCACATGCGCAGGAGGAGGACATTCGCTGAAATCTCCGTTTCAGTGTGGATAGAGATGTTTCAAAAATGCATAGTGTGGACGCCTATCGTTTTTACACGAAACCGGCGTTTTCAAAATTATCTGGTCTAGTGTGGATGTAGCCTCAGTATCATCTGCATACTTACTAATCCAATTTACCACCCCATCATCCAGATCATTAATGTATATGACAAACAACATTGGACCCAGTACAGATCCCTGAGGCACACCATTAGTCACCGGCCTCCAACCTCACAAAGAGTTATCCACCACTACTCTCTGGCATCTCCCATCCAGTCACTGTTGAATCCATTTTACTACTTTAATATTAATACCTAACGATTGTACCTTCCTAACTAACCTTCCATGTGGAACATTGTCAAAGGCAAGATCTGGAACTCCTTTTTCTCTAATTACCTTGTCTTGATAACCCACGCAGACAATCACATGGGGTTTTCATATCAAATTGGCATTTACAGGAAAGAGCGGTGGATTGGGACCATTGGAATTATTCCACAAAGAGACAAGAGGCTATTCAAGTCCAGACTTTGGTCCCATACAAATTCTATGCCAATTTTTTTGAAGTGATGAGAATACCAATGAATGTTATATGTGTGGACTTCCAGAAATGATTTGGTAAGGTCTGCTATGAGGGACTATAAGCTAAATTTGAAGACCATGGAGTGAATGCAAATTAGTGTTTATGATGTGAAACCAAATGAGTGGCAATAAAATGCAGGAATAAGAACAGATATTAAAACATATAAAGATCAGCAGTTCAGCTTTTATTATGTTCAGAGCTCTGGAGTACAAAGATTTGGAAGTTATAGTTTGGTTAAAACAAACCTTGGCTACTGTGAGCAGCACTTGGCTTTGGTCTTTAAGTGACATGTTGACCTTCGAAAGTGTACACGGCTGATTTATCAGAATTATATTTGGGATATATGTGGGCAGATGGAGTTGAGACCACTGATCAACCATCATCTCATTGAAGAGTCAAGGGGCCCAATAACCTGCTCCTGTTCTTAAATGAGGTTTCTAAAGCATAATTTACTTTCCTTTTGAATAGAAAGCTCCAGCTAAGCAATAGATATCTACCACACCATCCATCAGTGCAGAGGGTAATGAGTTGCTATGGTGTGGAATAATAAGCATTTATCATAGGCTGTTGTATATTCACCCTTTATTTCATCCATTTCAAGTTTAGCAATGATGCAAATTTATTTTCTGAAGATTATTTCACTTATGGGAAATATAAAGTTGTGTTATAGACGTTATTTTCAATAAATCTGGTAGAACTTTCTTCCCTTTGAGAATTGTGTATTGTTATAACCTGGATAGCAATACCTATTTCCCTGGGCCCGTCCTTAGTGGAATTCAGAAGGATGGGGTGGGGGTGAAATTCATTGAAATCTGCCAAGTTTTGAAAGGCCTGGATGGAGTAGAGGGAGACTATGGCCAGAGGACACACCTCAGAATATAAGGACATTTCAGAACTGAGATGAGGGGGAATTTATTTAACTGGAGAGTAGTGTGCCTGTGCAATTCATTGTCTCAGATATGCTGTGGAGGCCAAGTCATTGAATATACCGGTACTTAAAGCTGATTTTGATAGGCTCTTGACTAGTAAGGGCATCAAAGGTTACATGGAGAAGTCAGGAGAATGGGACTGAAAGAAAAAAATGAATCAGCCATGAGTGAATGGTGGAGCATACTCAATGGCCTAAATGATTCTACTCCTTTTTCTTATGTCTTATAAGACAGAGAAGCAATCTATATCACTAAAGGGGAAGTTAGAGAAAGAATAGAATATGTTACTTTGTTAAATAAGTAAATGTGGCATTTGAAACAATAACATTGACAGAAATCATTTGGGATGAATGGTTTGAGTCCTGACGAAGGGTCTCGGCCCGAAACGTCGACAGTGCTTCTCCTTATAGATGCTGCCTGGCCTGCTGTGTTCCACCAGCATTTTGTGTGTATTGCTTGAATTTCCAGCATCTGCAGATTTCCTCGGGCTTATTTTTGAACAGTATATGCATTTTATTTTTCCTATACTTTAAAAAAATGCTCTGAAATTGTATTCTGTTTCTTTCTATCTGTGCAGTTTCAGAAGGGCAGGCAAAGAACATCTGTCTAGAAGTAAAGTATGGGTTTCTGTTAGAATGCTAATTTGGTGCCCCTTCAAAATTGCTTTTGTCTTTGACAGCCTAGATGATTTATACATGCTTTCTGTACAAAAGTACAATCCAGTTCTATTCCCTAAGCTCAGAACTTTGATAGAGCATCTCCTATTGTTGATTCCTGCAGTTATAGTGTGTAAGAGTTCCCATTGAAATGAATTATTTTTATTATTTTAAGTTACAATTAAACTAAGTTTTATATTGAAGGTGATCTTGAGGCCCAAGGTAAGCATTTTATGTGTAGAAGCTATTTTTCTAGATTAATTCTAGATTAGATCTTACAATTGTAAGAACCATGATTCCTCTGGGCAACATACTTATGCAGTTCTATTAGAATTATATCTGAATTGAAGAAACAACTCCAGTTTTACAAGCTATGACTTGTTCACAAGCCACCGGCTGTGTGAAACAGAAACAAAAACAATGAGATGCTATTTTCTGTTTCTGTTTCATAAAGCCATGAAAAATCTGTAGGGAGAAATTTTAATTTTACTCTAAACTTTTAAAAAAATTCACATACCACTGTTCCATTCCGAAATATTTTACTTTCCAGAAAATAAAAGTAATTTTGCAGGCTGCCTCACTTATCAATTTAAGTAATTCTACCATTTTAAATAATTCTAGCACTTACAATTTATAAATGAGGAACTGGATAAAACAGCAGTGATATCTCTTATTTATGAAGTAACATGGAGCTGCAGAAGATCACATATTGATAAATAATGTTCTTGCAAGTAGACTTGTCATGTTGTGAGAATGTTACCTTTTCTGTGATTTTCATAATCATATACATAAGATCATAGATGAGTTATGAATTTAACTTCCCAAAATAAAATAAATTTCAAACCTTGCATTCTCAAATGAAAACAAGACAGCTTCAGGCATTGCCTCATATTTTTTATGCTCCACATGACGTTCATCTTTAATTAATCCCAGACCTAGTTCAACAGAGAGATGTGAAGTGGGTGTGATATTACTATAAATCTGAAACAGCTAAAAGAAAAATTACTGTAAATGCGTGGTTGGATTTTGAAAATTTCCTAAAATATTTTGGAACTTGAAGCCTCACTGTCTTTTTAACTGAGGTGACATCTTGCCTTGCATTAAAAAAACACACTGGAAATACTCAGCAGTTCGCAGCATCTATGGAAAGAGAAACAGTTAATATCTTGCGTCAAAGACCTATTATCAGAACTGGGAAAGAGGAAATTGCAGTGAAGTTGGTGGAGGAATGGATAGGGTAGAAGCATGTCTCTGACAGGCTGAGGACAGGGTTGCTGTGAGTATAATTTGTTGAAATTATCCATAGGATAATCCAGTGGAAACCCTTGAGGACAAACAAGACAAGGAACATACATTTCATTGGAGAATGGAGGAGAACTTCAAGGTTGGCAGCCTAAAAGCGATATGTAGCTGTATGGCTAACAGCTATGCCTTTGAGTATAAGTAAGGGAAAAAAAGTCAATTTCAGATGAATTCTGGGAAAAGGAGTAATTTTTTTACATGAACTTTGTAGCCTTCTAGAAAGAGAAAGTGGAACCAGACAGCCACTCAGTAATCTAACCGATTTGTGAAGGGTTCTCAACCTCAATGGGGCCCTAGCTTGCTAAATTAATGTTAGAGGGGGTAACAGTGGAATAAATGTATGCTGTTCAACCCATCTTTGAATGAATGGCCTCAGCCATGTGGCATTGGCAGGGGATAAGTCAACAAACTTCAAGAAGATCAGAAGAAAGTATATTAAAGAGAGACCATCAAGGACATTATTGGTGAAAACCGAAGAACAACTATTACAGAAAAAAGACTCTTGAGTTTGGAATTTGGAGATTATAACTTTCATCGGAGTGAGCTTTGCCAGATAATCTCACACAGATAGTACTTAAGTTCAAGTAACGAGTGTCATATGTGGAGTTACTGGATGTTTATCGTACATTAGCACATCTAAGTAAGTTGAATACCAATAAAGACAAAGTTGTTCTAAATCTTAGTTTAGAAGTCTCCTTGCTAGACATGTTACTTGATATCACATAGATTTAATAGTGTCAAGGGATGTAGCAGTGAATCCAACTGTTCAACTTCGTAATAGTTAACCAAAGTTCAACTGGGCTGGCATGAGTTTAAAAATTGTAGACAAGAATATTGAGATATTAAAAGCAACTCTTAAAGAATGATGTATAAAGTTGAGAATTAGGTCATTGAAATTTGAGAATTGTGTGTACAGTCTGCAAGACTTTAAACAAAATAAGATATTTGTAGCTATAATAACTTTTGATATAAGAAATATTCCATGGTGAATCACAGGAATTCTGTGTTTTAAAAAAAAGTAGAGAATAAGTCACAAAAAACTGGTCACTGATTATAAGCAGTGTCCTTCAGGAACACAAGTGGAGAGACAGAGTGCATGAGGGAGTGAGTTCTAGAGATTTAGGACATAACACAAAGAAGTGTTTCCCAGTGGTGGAGTCATTGCAATCTGGGGTGTACATGAGATTGAGAAGGAGATTAAGGATATGTTAAGGTCATATAGGTATTTGAAAATTTGTGGTTGCATAGCTTGGGCCATTGTAGGTAAGTAAGCAAAGATTATGGCTGAACAAAATCTAATGCACTATAGGAAACAAATAATAAGCTCTTGGTTCTTTGGTATTGCCATGCCAGTAATACGAACACATCTAAAATATCTTTCTTTAAAATCAGCTACTGCCTCAACTCACAGCAGTAGCTGATAAAATATCAAAAGTCCTGGTACGGAGTTTGTAAAGGTATATTCACTCATACTACAATGCATCCTCCTCAAAATAACACATCAATAATTATCTCCATGTAAAATACCATCGGTTAACTATCTACATGTCCAATTATGTAGTTAACCAATTATTTAAAGATGCATATTGAATTTGAATTGAATGATCTTTATTGTCATTACACAAAGATACAATGGAACTCTGTTTTGCTTCATCTCAGGCAATCAAACAAAGCGGTAGATAAAAACAAGACAGTAATAGAAAAACAGTATTAAATAGATAAGTAGCAGAAAATAAGTTTCAGCAGCACCAGAATATCACAGTAATGCACAAAGTGCCGTTAGTGCAAGTATTTGAGTCCTTGTGTGTGCTCATAGTTTCAGTCATTGTTCTGTGGGAGTGGTGTGAAGGAGGCCACTGCTCTGGGGTAGAAGCTGTTCCTCAGTCTATTTGTTCTGGCTTTTAGTATCCTGAACCTTTTGCTGGACGGCAGTGGGTCAGACAGGGAGTGGCCGGGGTGTGTGGTGTCTCTGGTTATGCTGATGCATACTGTATATACCTAGTAAATTCAAACAAATAAATGTTCTGAATTTTCTTGGTCCTTTAGAACACAAACTGGACATGAGTGTCTAAGCTAAGCACGTGTCCATTAGAGATATTGATCCTGTTAATTACTTCTCCAAATAGATAATTAATTTCACATCCTGTACTATCTTAATTATTTATAACCACAAGTATAGTTCTAACCATCAATTTAACTTTAGGTGAATAACACATGAATACTTAAGTATTAGGATTGATTGTAAAATTTTCTAACTTTTTTGTGAGCCTAGTCATTATGTTGTGCATCATAACCTACTATGGAGACTAACCCTTTTCCTTCCTCCAGCTTTCTTAGTTGAAGTTAGAAAATCATCAACTAAGCTGTCTTAAATTTTCACAAGTTCAGTCTCTTCTGGACTCTGTCTACACTGTATTAATCTGACATCAAAATCTAGGCCTGGTGTAATATCCCATATGAGATCTTCAGAACTCTTAACTTCTGTAGCACAAAGCACTCTTTCTTCAAGTCTATAGTTAGAGGAGATTCTGTGGATGTGAAAAAAAACACCTAGATAGTATGTTGCCTCCGGATGGCTCTGATCAGGTCCACAGCATTCTAAAGGTGGAGGTTGAGCAGCCCAAAGTCGTGGTACAAATTGGTATCGCCGACGTAGGTAGGGAAGGGGAAGAGGTTCTGAAGAGATGACATAGGGAGTTAGATAGAAAACTGAAAAGCAGGACCTCTATGGTAGTGATTTCTAGATTGCTTCCTGTGTCTCACACTAATCAGGGTAAGAATAGGATTATTTGGCAGATGAATGTGTGGCTGAGGAATTGGTGCAGGGGGCAAGGTTTCAGATTTCTGGATCTTTGGGATGTCTTCTGGGGAAGGTATGGTCTGTACAAAAGGGATGGGTTACACCAGAACCTGATGGGAACAATATCCTTTGGGCAGGTTTGCTATGGCTGTTGGGAAGGGTTTAAACTAATTTGGCAGGGGATTGGGAACTGGAGTGACAGGGCTGAGGATGGGGCAGTTGATATACAAGTAGATGTAGTGTGTAGTAAGATTGTGAGGAAGGACAGGCAGCTGATGGGGCAAATTTGCAATCAGTGGGATGAGTTGAATAATATTGGGGACAAAATCGAAATGGATGATGAAGGTGCTACATTTGAATGCACTCAGTATACAGGATAAGGTAGGTGAATTGTAGTGCAGTTAAAGATTGGCAGATATGATGTGGCCATCACTGAATCATAGCTAAAGGAAAGTCATCGTTGGGAACTTAACATCCAAGGACATTATATCAAATAGTCAGGCAGGAAGGTAGAGGTGGTGGTGGTGTTCTTTTGGTTCAAAAAAATGAAATCAAATCCTTAGAATGAGGTAAAAATAAGATTGGAAGATGTTGAATCTTTGTGGGTAGAGTTAAGAAACTGCAAGGGTAAAAATACCCTGATGGGTCTTCGAACAATAGGATATGTAAAAAGGACAATGTTATGATAGTCTTAACGGGATTTCAATATGCAGGTAGGTCAAGATAATCAGGTTGGTGCTGATCCCAAGAGAAGGGATTTGTAGAATGCCTACAAGATAGCTTTTTAGAGCAGCTTGTGGTTGAGCCCACTAGGGGAAAGGTGATTCTGGATTTGGTGTTGTGTAATGAACCAGGTTTAATTAGAAAGCTCAAGGTAAAGGAACCCTGATCATAATATGATAGAATTCACCCTGCAGTTTGAGAGGGAGAAGCTAAAGTCATACATTACAGTATTATAGTGGAGTAAAGGGAATTACTGAGGCATGAGAGAGGAGGTGGTCAAAGTTGATTGGAAGGGAACACTGGCAGGGATAATGGCAGAACAGCAATGGGTAGAATTTCTAGGGGCAATTCGGAAGACTCAGCATAGGTGCATCCCAAAGATTAGATTTTCTAATCTTGGATGAGGCAACCGTGGCTGACAAGGGTAGCCAAATACAGTATAAAAGCAAGGGAGGGCATGTAATGTAGCAAAAATTAGTGATAGAGGATTGGGAAGCTTTTAAAAACCATCAGAAGGCAACTAAACAGCCACAAGGGGAGAAAAGATGAAATATAAAGGTATGCTAGCCAGTATTGTAAAGGAGGATACATGAAGTTTTTTCAGATAAATAAGGAGTTTAAAAAAGGTGAGAGTTGATATTGTGCGCTGAAAAATTATGCTGGAGAGGTAGAAATGGCGGATGAACTGAATATATATGTTGCATTAGTCTTCACTGTGGAAGACACTAGCAGTATGCCAGAAATCTTTGAGTGTCAGGGGTCAGAAGTGAGTGTAGTTTCTATTACTAAGGAGAACTGCTTGGGAAGCTGAAAGGTCTGAAGGTAGATAAGTCACCTGCATCAGATGGACTTACACCCCAGGGTTATGAAAAAGGTAGATGAAGAGATTGTGGAAGCATTAGTAATGATGTGTCAAGAATCACTGAATTCTGGAATGGTTCCAGAGGATTGGAAAATTGCAAATTCCATTTCACTTTTTAAGATGGGAGAGAGGCAGAAGAAAGGAAATTATATTCAGTTAGTCTGATTTCAGTGGCTGGGAAGATGTTATAGTCTGTTGTTAAGGATGAGGTTTCGGGATGCTTGGAGGCATATGATAAAATATACCAAAATCAGCATGGTTTCCCTAAGGGGATATTCTGCCTGACAAATCTGTTGGAACTCATTGAGATTCATGGATGTTGTTTATTTGGATTTCCAGAGGTGCCGCACATGAAATTGCTTAACAAAATAAGAGCCCGTGGTATTACAGGAAAGATACTAGCATGGATAGAAGATTGGCTGACTGGCAGGAGGCAGAGAGTGGTTATAAAGGGGGCCTTTTCTGGTTGGCTGCCAGTGATTAGTGGTGTTTCACAGGGGTTGGTGTGGGACTGCTTTCCTTTCTTTTTCTTTTAAATCTTTTTACTGATTTTTTCAAAAACAGATACGTAACAGTTATAATAGTACAAAGGGAGTGAGATTACATTGTTGGCAGTTAATATATGAGTAAAAACTATATAACAGCATATAATAGACTTCCCAAACCCTAAATATAAACAGGATACCAGAAAAAAAAAGATGGGGTAAAAAACACCAAATTGAAAAAAACAAAAACAAAATATACTGAACTAAACACAGCTAAATTTAAACTTTAAAAAAAAAGCAAGCTGGGCTATCCTATTACATTAAAAAAAATTATTAGTGTTGTCAACTCCGCTCCTGTACTCAAATTAATGAATAATATAAAGGAATCTGAAAAGGTCAAATTACATTCTGTGAAAGTATTAAATAAAAGGCCTCCAAGTTTCTTCAAATTTAACTGAGGAATCAAATCACTTCTAATTTTTTTTCTAAATTTAAACAGGATATGGTTTGAGAAAACCATTGAGATGTAGTTGAATGATTTATCTCTTTAATTTAATAAAATAGATCTTCTAGCCATTAAAGTAGCAAATGCAATCATCCGCCAAGCTGAAGAGGGCAGATCAATCATTGGTAAACCAAAAATTGCATTAACAGGGTGAGGTTGTAAATCAATATGCAAAACTAGGGAATGTATCAAAAATATCTTTCCAAAATTTTTCCAAAAGAGGGCAAGACCAAAACCTATGAGCCAGAGAGACTACCGTAGATTCCGGATTATAAGCCGCTACTTTTTTCCCACATTTTGAACAGCTTTGAACTCTGCAGCCTTTAATCCAGAGCGGCTAATACATGGTTTTTTTTCATGCCGCCTCGTAAACATTTTGCCTCGTAACAGTAGACCAATAAAATTGATGAGTAGTTCACAGAGGTCCAATGAAATTGTACGATAAATCAAGCGCACTTTCACAATTAAATTATTGTAAATCAGTCATTTGTACTCACCCTCATCAACATGGAAAACACTCGAAGAAAAGCAAGACCCGAGCGCGTCAGACCCGAGCGCATCAGACCCGATTAGACCCGATCGCGTTACGCGAGCGCGTCAGACCCGAGCGCATCAGACCCGATTAGACCCGATCGCGTTACGCGAGCGCGTCAGACCCGAGCGCATCAGACCCGATTAGACCCGATCGCGTTACGCGAGCGCGTCAGACCCGAGCGCGTCAGACCCGAGCGCATCAGACCCGATTAGACCCGAGCGCATCAGACCCGATTAGACCCGATCGCGTTACGCAAGCGCGTCAGACCCGAGCGCGTCAGACCCGAGCGAAAACGCTGCTTTTAAGTTAAAGGCGATCAATAACTTTTCCTGGTAGGCTGCAGTATATATATTTTTACCAGTCGCTAGGAGATATTGGAATGTTGTTCGTGCTGTTCAGTAAAAAAGTATATGCAACGTAATTTGTGTTACCGATACGTATGTATATTTAAAAGTAGCGGTGCGGCCTAAAATCCGGTGCGGCCTTTACAATTAAAAAATTGATTTTATTTCTAAAATTAGAGCCAGCGGCTTTTAATCAGGTGCGCTCTGTAGTCTGGAATCTACGGTACTTCAGATTGACATCTACCACAAATTGGATTTATATGAGAGTAAAAATGAGCTAATTTATCTTTAGACATATGAGCACTATGCACCACTTTAAATTGAATTACCATATGTCTAGCACACATAGAAGAAAAATTAACTAATTGAAAAAATTCTTCCCATTTCTCTAAAGGTAAAGAAAGTTGAAGTTCCTTCTCCCATTCATTTTTTATTTTATCGGATATATCTGGCTGTATATTCATAATCATATCATAGATGATTGCAATGAAACCCTTTTGATAGGGGTTGAAGCCCAAAATTTTTTCCATGATATCAGTTGGATATGAAATTGGAAAAGTAGGTAACATCGTATTTAAAAAATCTCTAATCTGTAAGTATCTAAAAAAATGGGATCTGGGCAAATTATATTTATTAGATAATTGTTCAGAAGACATAAAACAATTATCCAAAATTAAATCACGAAAACATATTATACCCTATGTTTTCCAAATCAAAAAGGCTTGATCCATGAGAGGGATTTGAAAGAAAAAAATAGATATAATAGGACTTGATAAAATAAATTTATTCAAGCCAAAAAATTTATGAAACTGAAACCACATCCGAAATATATCTTTAATTATTGGATTAACCATTTGTTTATTCAATTTAGAAAAAACCAAGGGAAGCGAAGTCCTTAAAATGGATGTCAATGAAAATCCTTGTACAGAATTACATTCAAGATTAACCCATTGTGGTCTGACGTTAATATCCACATCTTGTGTCCAAAATATTAAATATCAAATATTAATTGCCCAATAATAAAATCTTCAATTCGGCAGTGCCAGGCCACTGTTTTTTTTTATTTCTGCAAGTATTTTTTACTTAACCTAGGATTTTTATTTTGCCATATATATGACGAAATTTTAGAATCAATAGTATTAAAAATGGATTTAGAAGTAAAAATTGGTACCGCTTGGAAAAAATGTAAAAATTTAGTTAAGATAATCATTTTTATAGCATTGTTTGGACCAATCAATAATATAGACAGTAAGGACCATTTAGTAAGTGATTGTTTAACCTGATCTATTAAAGGTAAAAAAATTAACGTTAAATAAATCCTTGTTTTTTAGTAATCTTAACCCCTAGATAAGTAAAATAATCCGTAACCAATCTAAATGGTAGGCGTCAATAAATTGGAACTTGCATATCTGAAGGAAAAAGTTCATTCTTATTAAGATTCAGTTTATAACCAGAAAAGTTACTAAACTGAGTGAGCAAAGATATGACAGCAGGAATGGATTTCTCAGGATTCAAAATATATAATAACAAATCATCTGCATATAATAGCTGGTGTATCACATTTCTGTGGGAAATGCCAAATATAGAAGGTGAGTCACGAATAGCAATAGCTAATGGTTCCAGGGCAATATCAAATAAAAATAGGCTAAGAGGACAACCTTGCCTAGTGCCCCGAAACAGCTGAAAAAAAGGAGATCTTATATTATTGGTAAGTACCGAAGCTGTAGGGGCATAATATATCAATTTAACCCAAGATATAAATTGTGGGCTAAAATTAAATTTCTCAAGCATACTAAGTAAATATGGCCATACAACTCTATCGAACGCTTTCTCGGCATCCAATGAGATAACATGTTCTGGAGTTCTAACTGAAGGAGTATTAACTATATTCATTAATCTCCTAATATTAAAGGACGGATAACGGTTTTTAATAAATTAGTCTGATCAACTGAAATAATTCGTGGCAACTCCTTCTCCAATCTAGTTGCCACTATTTTCGAAAAAATCTTAGAATCTACATTCAGCAAGGATATAGGCCTATATGATGCACATTCAGTAGGATCTTTATCTTTTTTAAGAATTAAAGAAATAGAGGCACTGTAAAAAGATTGTGGTTATTTATCTATAAGTAATGCATCCTTAAAGATTTTACGTAGCCACGGAGAAAGTATAATAGAAAAGGATTTTGAAAACTCTACTGTATAACCATCTGGGCCAGGTGTTTTACCTGAATTCATTTCTTTTCCGTAATAGGAGCATCTTAGACTAAACGCTCATTAGGTGATAATTTCGGAACATTCAATTTCCTTAAGAATTTATGCATTATAGTGGGGTCATCAGGAGATTCTGATTGATATAAGGAGGTATAAAATTCTTGAAATGATTTGTTTATCTCATCATGATCAACTGTCAAAGTTCCATCTTGTTTACGAGTTTTAATAATCTGACATTTAACCAAAGCCGATTTCAATTGACTAGCCAATAATTCACCAGATTTATCACCATGTATATAAAATTGACGTCTAGACTTAATTAATTGATTTTCAATCGAGGATGTTAAAAATAAACTATGCTCCATTTGAAGTTTGACCCTTCAAAGGGAGGGAGGCAAAAAGAAAGGAAATTATACCCAGTTAGTCTGATTTCAGTGGCTGGGAAGATGTTATAGTCTGTTGTTAAGGATGAGGTTTTGGGATGCTTGGAGGCATATGATAAAATATACCAAAATCAGCATGGTTTCCCTAAGGGGATATTCTGCCTGACAAATCTGTTGGAACTCATTGAGATTCATGGATGTTGTTTATTTGGATTTCCAGAGGTGCCGCACATGAAGTTGCTTAACAAAATAAGAGCCCATGGTATTACAGGAAAGATACTAGCATGGATAGAAGATTGGCTGACTGGCAGGAGGCAGAGAATGGTTATAAAGGGGGACTTTTCTGGTTGGCTGCCAGTGATTAGTGGTGTTTCACAGGGGTTGGTGTGGGACAGCTTTCCACATTATATGTCAATGATTTGGACGATGGAATTAATGACTTTGTGGATGACATGAAGATAGATGGAGGAGCAGGTAGTGTTGAGGAAGCAGGGAGTCTGCAGAAGGACTTGGATGGACTGGGATAATGGGCAAAGGAGTTACAGATGTAATATGGTGTAGGGAAGTGTATGGTCAGACATAAAGGCATAGGCTATTTTCTAAATGGGGAAAAAATTCAAAAATCAGAGGTGCAAAAGCATTTGGGAGTCCTTGTGTAGGAATCCCTAGAGGTTAACTTGCATTTTTTGAGTTGGTGGTAAGGAAGCCAAATGCATTGTTAGCATTCATTTTGAGAGGATTAGAATACAGTACAAAAACAAGGATATAATGCTACCCCATTATTGATCAAACCACATTAGGACAATTGTGAGCAGTTTGTGCCCCTTATCTAAGAAAAGATGTGTTGACATTGGAGAGGGCCCAGAAGAGGTTCATGAGAATGATTGTGGGAATGAAAGGATTAACATATGAGGAGTGCTTGATGGCTCTGGGCCTGTATTCGCTGGAGTTTGGAAGAATGGGGGGGGGGGGGGTATCTCACTGAAACCTATCAAATATTGAAAGGCCTAGATAGATTAGATGTGGAGAGGTTGTTTCCTAAAGTGGGTGTGTCTAGGACCAGAGGGCACAGACTCAGAATAGAGAGATATCCATTTAAAACAGACGAGGAATTTCTTTAGCCAGAGGATAGTGAATCTGTGGACAGATGGCTGTAGAAGCTAAGTCATTGGGTATATTTAAAGTGGAGGTTGATAGTTCCTTGATTGTCAGGGTGACAAAGGTTATGGGGAGAATAGGTATTATGGGATTGAAAGGGATAATTAATCAGCCATGATGCAGTGGTGGAGTGGTGTATATATAATAGTTAAATAAGTAGCGTAAAAATAGAAATCAAAAAGTATTGAGGTTAGTGTTCATGGGTTCAATGTCCATTCAGAAATCGGATGGCAGTGTGGAAGAAGCTGTTCCTGAGTTATTGAGTGTGTGCCTTCAGGCTTCTGTATCTCCTTCCTGATGATAGCAAGGCAAGGCATGAGCTGGGTGATGGGGTTCTTGTTGATGGACGCTGCTTTTTTGAGGCATCGCTCTTTGAAGATGCGATGCTAGTGCTGACCTGCTACTCTCTGCAGCTCACTTCAATCCTGTGCAGTAGCCTCCATATGCCAGATGGTGATGCAGCCAGTTGAATGCTGTCCACGGTACATCTGTAGAAATCTGTGTGTCTTCTCAATCTAATGAAATATAGCCACTGCTGTGCCTTCTCTGTGGTTGCATCGATATTTTGGGACCAGGTTAGCTCCTCAAAGATATTGACACCCAAGAGCTTGAAATTACTCACTCTTTCCTGATCCCTCTATGAGGACTGGTGTGTGTTCAATTGTCTTACCCTTTCTGAAGTCCTCAATGAGTTCTTTGATCTTACTGATGTTGAGTACAAAGTTGTTGTGGCACTCTACTCAATTAGCTTATATATCTCGCTCCTGTACACCCTCTTATCTCCATCTGAAATTCTGCCAGCAATGGTTGTATCATCAGCAAATTTATAGATGGTGTTTGAGCTATACCTAGCCACACATTATAAAAGGTGTAAAGCGAGTAGAGCAGTGGGCTAAGCGCACTCCCCTGTAGTGTGCCAGTGCTGATTTTCAGTGAGGTGGAGATGTTATTTCCGACCTGTACGGATTGTGGTCTACCTGTTAGGAAGTAGGGGAAGCCTGTTTGCATAGGGAGGTACAGAGGCCCAGATTCCGGAGCTTTTTGATCAGAACTGTAGAAATGATTGTGTTAAATACTGAGATGCAGTCAATAATCAGGATCCTGACATAGGTATTTGTATTGTCCAGGTGATACAAGGCCCTGTGAAGAGCCAATGAGGTCATGTCTGCTGTAAACCCATTATGGTGCTAAACAAATTGCTGTGGTTCCAGGTGCTGAGAAGGGAGTTAATTCTAGTCCTAAACTAACTTCTCAAAGCACTTCAGCACCATAGATGTATGGTGCTTCTGGACAATAGTCATTAAGGCAGCTCATCCTTCTCTTCTTGGGTAATGGTATAATTGTTGCACTTTTGAAGCAGGTGCAAACTTCCGTCTGTAGAAATGAGAGATTGAAAATGGCTTTGAACACCCCTGCCAATTGGTTGGCCCAAGTTTTCAGAACCCTACCAGGTACTCCATGGGGGCCTGCCTCACCCTCTTGGAAGACAACCTGAACATCAACCTCTGCGACAAAGATCACAGGGTCAACAGGTGCTGCAGGGATCTGCACAGCTGTAGTTTTATTCTCCCTTTCAAAGAGAACATAAAAGCCATTGAGCTGGTCTGGGAGTGAAGCATCACTGCTATTCATGGTGTTATGTTTCGCTTTGTAGGAAGTAATTGCCTGTTGTAGGAAGTAATGGCCTGCAAACCCTGCCAGAGTTGACATGCATCCGATTTCACCTCCAACCTGTTTTTGAATTGATCATTAACTCTTGAAACAGACCTCCGCTAGTTGTACCTGTTTTTTTTGTATAGACCTGGGTCGCCAGATTGGAATGCCACGGATCTGGCCCTCAGCAGACCACGAACCTCCTGGTTCATCCACAGCTTTTGATTTGGGTATGTACAGTAAGTTCTCATAGGCTCTCACTCATCCACATAGATTTTAATGAAGTCAGTGACAGCTGTGGCATACTCATTCAGATTCAAAGATGAATCCCTGAATACAGTTTTAAGTTATCCAGTTGAATCTGAGCTTGATTCAGCCCTTCTAGTTACTCAGTAAACAACAGAAATCCAGTGGAGCACATACTCTTCTTGTCCAAGATTTTTGCAGTCTCATTCCCCAGAGCTTAATTACAGTGACCTTGACACAGTACCATGTGCAGAACTTGCTGTCTTAAAATTTATCTGTAGATCCTTGCCAAGGCACAGCTGTTGCCTGGTTAGCTGTGACTATCCAAACAGATTGCAGACTCTCCCTCAAACTGCTTGCTGTCAAGAATTGTGACCGATCCCAGTCTCTGAAAGTGGTAATCAACATCCAAGGACTGCAACTACTGGAATCTGGAGCAAAATCAAGTTGCTGCTGGAACTCAGTGGATCAGGCACTATCTGTGGAGATGGTCAATGTTTCAGGTCAAGACCCTGTATCAGAACTGGGATGGTTGACACAAAATGTTGATTATCCCTTTTCCTCCATAGATGCTGCCTGACTAATTGAGTTCTGTTTGTTTTTTGCTCAAAAATTCAAATTACATTCTGAACTTGGGCTACTGTCCCCCTGGGCCATCTTGCCAATTTTCTGGCTTGCTTGATACTTTGTCCTGCAGGCATGCCTTTCCATCTTGTAATGCACGATACCTGCATCTCAATCTCACTAATACTGTTTGCGAAAAAATTTTCTTGCTGCCCTGCAATTCAGTCCATGTGCACAACTCCTGCTGGCAGATACCCAAGAATATTAGCAGCATGTTTCAATTGCAAGCTCCTGCTTTTGAAACCTGCTGCTAATGTTCTCTATGACCCAAGAGGTGTATTCTTTGGTGGTGTTAGCATCTTGCATTCCGCATTATCACTTTTCTATTCAATGCTACATATTTTCCCCTCCATGAACCTTGGCTGTCTAACTTGGTCAGTTTTTTAGTCTCTGGTTTTGGTCTAACATCTGTTTGTCCTCTGAAGAAGACCTTAAATGTAGCTGAACAATTTGAGCAGGTCAGGCAGCATCAACAGAGGGGAATAAACAGTTGGTGTTTTAGGCTAAGACCCTTCATCAGGGTTTGTTTATTCCCCTTCTATAGATGCTGCCTGACCTGCTGAGTTCTTCCAACATTTTGTGTGTGTTACTCTGGATTCCAGCATCTGCAGATTCTCTTGTGTTTTAAATCTAGCTGCATATCATTGAACTCCCTATTGCCTTTTAACTTTCTTAGGAAACTGCATCTACTGTCTTTGTTTGTAACTTTTATCGCCGTCTTTATACTCACCCTGTGACAGTGGGCCATCTTGAAAGAGCAGGCTGAATGAAGCCAAAGAACTCCTTTAACTCCCAAGGCCAAGGGGATGAATGCAAGAATTTGAGACAAGCCTTGTGTGCACCACTGTTGGCATGGACTTATTGGGCTGTAGTGTTGTAATGCTGTAATGACTGTACAACATTTCATGCAAGTGGTCTCATATTTTTGATCAGGTGATCTACAACCTTATGGCCTTTGGCATTTGCTTAACCTATTGGTTTCCTGCCAAGCTTGCTTTAATCCAAATGACTTTGCCTTGAAGGTGACGATCATGCTCTGTGTCAATTTCTATGGGATTGCTTCCTGCCTGCACCTCAGAACTGTGCCCTGAGTGAGCCTGTCTTAAATTTTTTTCATTACCATCTCCATAGCGCTTATTTGTCATCCTCCTTCAGTGTGTAAAAAGGTTTGCCTAAATTCTTTCATTTGCTGGACTGTACGCAAACATTTGCACACTGCCTGGTCTTGAAACAAGACTGAAAGTCACTTTTTCCCCTTTTTTTCTTCCGAGGCCTCCCGTCCCATGATCCTTTCCCTTCTCCAGCTCTGTATCACTTTCGCCAATCACCTTTCCAGCTCTTAGCTTCATCCCACCCTCTCCGGTCTTCTCCTATCATTTCGCATTTCCCCCTCCCCCCACTACTTTCAAATCTCTTAGTATCTCTCCTTTCAGTTAGTCCTGACGAAGGGTCTCGGCCCAAAACGTCGACAGCGCTTCTCCCTATAGATGCTGCCTGGCCTGCTGTGTTCCACCAGTATTTTGTGTGAGTTGTTGGAATTTCCAGCATCTGCAGATTTCCTCGTGTTTGCTGAAAGTCACTTGTTTAAACCCGTTTTTAACTTTGCCACTTTTTACCAACTATTTTCTCTGATTTTGATTGCACATACTAAACATGTAGTTGTTGCAAATCTCTAGAAACTGTGTTAAAAAAATCCTTTGAGGTTTTAATGGTGCCCTCACAGGGAGCCTTGTGTTTTGTGACATGAGTAAACTTGTAACTTGTCACAATTCAGGCCTCGAGAGCTCATAATCTAATGTGGGCAAATGGAACTATCTCACTTGACAACAAAGTCAGCATGGATGAGTTGGACTGAAGGTATGCTTTCATGCTGTGTGACTGTAGAGTGAAAGATAATGGCCAGAAATCCAATAGCTCTGGTGATAACAAAGACGTGGGTAAGTGTTTCAGAAATATATGTTGAGGCAGAATGGAACTGGGCAGTGTTAAGGAAGAGGAAATGGGTGAGAGTGAGGTGCAGATATCCAGAAACAACCAATGCAGATCTGTGGCATCATCAATGGTGTCATCAGCCAACTTAAATACAGCATTACAACTACATTTAGCCACAGAAGAACGGGAAAAATGCCCTGGAATATTGGTTTGGATTGAATTGCTTGGCTGCTAGAGTGGATTTGGAGGTGATTTGAAAAGCCAGAACCGAGGCAACAGGGCCCAGGCCTGAGAGTGAGGAGCAAGCCGAGATTTGACCGATTTAAGTGCCGAACTGAATTGGGAAGGTTGAGTGTAAGCTGATTCAAGGTGATAGGTCCTGATCTTGAGAGCATATTGAAGTGGTAGGGCATGGGTCTGAGAATGAGGAATGACCCAACGTATGGTTGATTTAAGCACTGGGTCCAATCGAAAAGGTCAGGGTGTTAGGGCTGGAGCGGAGGGACTGGCTGGTGTTCATCTACCTGCTCACAAGGTTTACTGGTCTCTGCACTGAACTGAGGCTGTGGCCTGCAACTAATGGGCTTCTGGGTCGGCTGTGACTGGCTTTGTGGCTGTGAACTCACTCTTGTGAACTTCAGTTCTGAATGTTATTTGCTTAGTTTTATTGTTTGCACAATTAGCTTTTTTCTGTGCTTTGGACGTTTGACGGTCTATTTTTAATGGGTTTGATTGAGTTTCTTTGTCTTGTGGCTGCCTGTAAAGAGACGAAACTCAAAGTAGTATATTGTGTATATAATTTGATAATAAATATATTTTGAATTGTGATAATATGGTGGATAGGTTAAATTAATTGGGCTTCAAGGATAGGCGTCGTAACCCTCTTCTGCAGCAAACTTGATATTTGAAATTAATTTTCATGGTAAATTGGTACAGTAAATTTCACAGGAAAATGGTGTAAATTTCCAGAGAGTGTTGTAAAGACATAAACTTTGGAATCATTTAAGAAATAATTTGATCCAAATGGAGTATTAAGATTTCTCTGGTTCTTGAAGGTGATGCAAACGGCCTCCTCTTTTGGTAATTGTTGTAACCTTGTGAGATCTTGGAAGAGTATTAATCTCCAATATCAAAAGGAAATGGATTACATGAAATAAAGCAATCTAATCTTTAGTTACTGATAAAATTGACATTTTGGTTGTAGAACATTTGACTACACTCTGGAGTGTACTGGCTGATTTTAAAAACATGAGTTATTACACTCAGCGGCCACTGTATTAGGCACACCAACTAGATAAACCAACATCTGCTGCTGTTCCCCATCCACTTCAAGGTTGAACCTGTTGTGTGCTTCCACACATAATGCTTGTAACGTGTGGTTATTTTAGTTACCATCACCTTCCTGTCAGCTCGAACCAGTCTGGCCATTCTCCTCTGACATTTCTCAATAACAAGGCATTTTCACCCACAGAACTGCTGCTCTCTGGGTGCTTCTTGTTTTTTTGCGCTATTCTCTGTAAGCTTGGGACTAGTGTGTGTAAACCCCAGGAGATCAGCAGTTTCTAAAATATTCAAATCACCCCATCTGGCACGGTCAAAGTAATTTAGATCACATCTCTTCCCCGTTCTGAAGTTTGATCTGTACAACAAATGAACCTCTTGATCTCTACATGTTTTTATGCATTGAGTTGCTGCCGCATGATCGGCTGTTTAGATATCAGAATCAGAGTGAGAATCAGGTTGAATCTCATCGGCATATGTCATGAACCTCTACAACCCACACCTCCAATCTCATTTCATTCATTGCAACACCTGACTCCAAATACCTTTTGTAGAAGATATTACCACAAAGATTCACATACTTTTTTGAACCTTAACTGTGATTGTTTAAACAGTGTACTCAGTATTGACAGGAAGAAGTACAATTATTTCTGTGTTATTAGTTTACGCAGATTGTGCTTGGCTACTATTGTGACTTTGATGAAGAGTAGACCACATTTTATGAGTAATTAATGCAGAAAAGTAATTGCAAAGGGTTCACAAATTTTTTCTTGGAACTGTATGTGTATGTATGTATATATTGTTAAATTAAGTTCAAAAATAGAAAAAGTAGTGAGGTAGAATTCATGAGTTCAATGTCCAATCAGAAAACGGATGGCAGAGGGAAAGTTGAGTGTGTGTCTTCAGATATTTGCATTAACGAGCAGGTGTACTAAATAAAGTGACCACTGAATATACTTCCAGCAAGAAGCTTAAAGAGCAATCTTAAATGCTTTCCATTTACTTAGTCTGAAATGGAGGCACAATTGATTTGAAGCATCATGACAGCATTGTCAGTTATCTCTGGTATACCAGCTAATTAGTTGCTGCAAGCATATGTCTGATGTAAGCAAAACATTGCTCATTAGCAAAAGGGAAGTTTAACTTTGTGCAGTGGTTTTCACAATCTCACCATGTAAATGTGTTTGATCTTGTGTAGGAAAAGCAACAGCCAACTTGTACAGTGTTAAAGTCCATAATTGTTTTTGTGTTGGATAAGAAAAGAGTAAAGGGTAGGGAAACAGCTCTATACAATTCTGTTTTAACTTTAGAGTGATATACCAAACCAAATGGTTAGTGGGGCACTGGAGTTAATTTTTTCACCTGAAAAATGTTGCTTCTGATAATGAAATCCGCCTAGAATTAATCTTCACTTCTGTGGATCCACAAGTTTCTGACTGACTGCTGGGTGATTACATAAAATACATATTCTCTATTCTGGTAACAATGAGACACTGCTGATTTTTATTTTGATTTTTTGTTGTTGTGAAGCAGTTTATTCAATAAAAGTAAGATTATCCATCTTAGTCAAATAACCCGCAAATTACACTTGTGCAAATACATTTAAAAGTAATTTATTTGTATGTTGCATTTATTAGTAAAATCATTTTCAACCTTTTCGTGGAGGTATTTTTAATCGGCTATTAGGTTGTAATATGGATTGATGTTTAATAAATAACAAATATTCAGATTCTGCATCAAAGATGATACTCAATTCAAGCAGTGTAAAAATCAAAGATAGATTATTATTTTGATGAATCCATGCATCATCTCATTGAAAGTAACTTATTGGAATGCTTATAGTTGCTATAGTTTCACTCCGGTTCATCTTTTTTAAAGGCTATGTTAGGAGATTTAAATTGAGTGCTCACCGTTAACAGAAGCTGACACTATATATACGAGAATAACAAGAGTTACATTTTTGTTGCATAGAGGATAATGGTGAAAGCCATGGATTTAACTGAGTTTGAAATGCTTGTTTATATAGATTGTTTGTCAAACAGACTTTTAAAAACTGGTGGCAAAATTGGATGCTTTTTGAAATAATATACTGCAACTACTGATGTTCCACTGAATCATTCAAACTGATGCACAGACTATATGTGCCAGGTATACATAGACTATCAAAGTTCAAAGTAAAATTTATTATCAGAGTACATACATGTCACCACATACAACCCTGAGATTCTTTTTCTGTGGGCATACTTAACAAATCTATAGAACAGTAACTGTAAACAACAGGAACTGTTAACTGTAAACAAACTGCAAATGCTATTTTTTATTTATTATTTATATTATTATATTATTTATTTTTATTTTATTTATTATTTATTTGCCAAATAAATAGCAAACATGAAATAACAATATAACTGAGTCCTTAAATGAGTGTAGCTATTGCCTTTTGTTCAAGAGCCTGATGGTTGAGAGGTAGTAACAGTTCTTGAACCAGATGGTGTGAGTTCTGAGGCACTTGTACAGTATCTTCTTCCTGTTGGCAGCAGTGAGAAAAGAGCATGGTCTGGGTGGTGAGGATCTTTGATGATGGATGCTGCTTTTCTATGGCATTGTTTCATGCAGATGTGCTCAATGTTTGGGAGGGTTTTACCTGTGATGTTCTGGGCTGAATCCACTAGCTTTTGTAGGCTTTACTGTGCTCAAAGGCGTTGATATTCCAAACCAAGCAGTAATGCAGCCAGTCAGCACACTTTCCACTACACGTCTAAAGAAGTCTGCCAAGTTTTTTGGTGACATGCCGACCCTCTGCAGACTCCTGAGAAAGTAGAGGTGTTGTCGTGCTTTCTTCACAATAATATTTATATGATGGGTCCAGGACAAGTCCTCAGAGATGGTAATACCCAGGAATTTAAAGAATTTAAAGATACTATCAGAATCAGGTTTAGTATCACTGTCATATGTCATGAAATGTGTTAACTTAGTGGTAGCAGTACATTCCAATACTTGATAATAAAGAAAAAATAAATAAGCAAAACATAAATGTTAAACTAAAAACAGAAATAATAAAAAAGTGAGGTAGTGTTCATGGGTTCAATACATTTAGGAATCATATGGCAGAGGGCAAGAAGCTGAGTGTGTGTCTTCAGGCTTCTGTACCCACGTTCTGATGGTAACAGTGAGAGGATGGCATGTCCTGGGTGATGGGGGTCCTTAATAATGGATGCTGCGTTTCTGAGACATCGCTCCTTGAAGATGTCTTGGATACTACAGAGGTTAGTGCCTGAGATGGAGCTGACTAATTTTACAACCTTTCTGTAGCTTCTTTCAATCCCATACCAGACAGTGATGTAGCCTGTCAGATCTGTAGAAGTTCTTGAGTGTTTTAGGTGATAAACCAAATTTCCCCAAACTCCTAATGAAATATAGCCGCTGTCTTGCCTTTTTTTTAATAGTTGCATTGATATGTTGGGTCTAGGTTAGATCCTCAGATAATTTGACACCCAGAAACTTGAAATTGCTCACTCTTTCCACTTCTGATCCCTCTATAAGGATTGGTACGTGTTCCCTTGTCTTCCCCTTTCTGGTCCACAATCAGCTCTTTGGTCTTCCTGACATTGAGTGCAAGGTCGTTACTGCAACACCACTCAATGAGCTGATATATCTCGCTCCTGTATGCCCTCGCATCACCATCTGAGATTCTGCCAACGATGGTTATTATTATCATCAGCAAATTTATAGATGGCTCTTGTGCTAGACCTAGCTACTCTGTTATGGGTATAGCGAGAGTTGAGCAGTGGTCTAAGCACACTTTCTGAGATGCACCAGTATTGATTGTCAATGAGTGGGAGATATTATTACCAATCTATACAGATTGTGGTCTCCCGGTTAGGAAGTTGAGGATCCAAATGCAGAGGGAGGTATAGAGGCTTAGGTTCTGTAGTTTATCAATCAGAGCTGTGGGAACGATGGTGTTAAACGCTGAGCTATAGTCAATGAACAGCATCCTGACATAGCTGTTTGTATTGTCCAGGTGATCTAAGGCTGTGTGAAGAGTCACTGAGATTACTTCTGCTGTAGACTTATTGTGGTGATAACAAATTGCAGTGGATCCAGATAGTTGCTGAAGCAGGAGTTGCTTTTCCCCATGACCAACCTCTCAAAGCATTTCACCACTGTAGATATGAGTGCTACTGGTCATTAAGGTCAATAGTCGTTAAGGCACCTCACACTATTTTTCTTTGGCACTGGTATAATTGTTGCCCTTTTGAAGCAGGTGGGAACTTCTGACCATAGCAGAGTAAGGTTGAAAATGTGTCCGTTAGTTGGTTGGCACAAACTTTCAGAGCCTTACCAGGTACCCGATTGGGACCTGCCACCTTGCAAGGGTTCACCTTCCTGAAAGGCAACCTGACATCGACCTCTGAGACAGAGATCACAGGGGTCACCAGGTGCAGCAGGATCTTCACAGCTGTAGTTATATTCTCCCTTTCAAAGCGGGCATAAAGGGCATTGAGTTCATCTGGTAGTGAAGCTTCACTGCCATTTATGCTATATAGGGTTTTGCTTTGTAGGAAGTAATGTCCTGCCAGAGTTGATGTGCATCCAATATCACCTCCAACCTTGCTCAGAATTGTCACTTAGCTCTTGAAATAGCTCTCCGCAAGTCATACCTGGTTTCCTTGTACTAACCTGGGTCACTAGACTTAATTAACCATATAACAATTACAGCACGGAAACAAGCCATCTCGGCCCTTCTAGTCTGTGCCAAACGCTTACTCTCATCTAGTCCCACCTATCTGCACTCAGCCCATAACCCTCCATTCCTTTCCTGTCCATATTCCTATCCAATTTTTTAAAAATGACAAAATTGAACCTGCCTCTACCACTTCTACTGAGTAAAAAAGTTCCCCCTCGTGTTACCCTTAAACTTTTGCCCTTTAACTCTCAACTCATGTCCTCTTGTTTGAATCTCCCCTACTCTCAATGGAAAAAGTCTATCCATGTTAACTCTATCTATCCCCCTCATAATTTTAAATACCTCTATCAAGTCCCCCCTCAACCTTTTATGCTCCAAAGAATAAAGACATAACTTGTTCAGCCTTTCTCCGTAACTTAAGTGCTGAAACCCAGGTAACATTCTAGTAAATTTTCTCTGTACTCTCTCTAATTTGTTGACATCTTTCCTGTAATTCGCTTACCAGAACTGTACACAATACTCCAGATTTGGCCTCACCAATGCCTTGTACAATTTTAACATTACATCCCAACTCCTATACTCAATGCTCTATTTTATAAAGGCCAACATACCAAAAGCTTTCTTCACCACCCTATCTACATGAGATTCCACCTTCAGGGAACTATGCACCATTATTCCTAGATCACTCTGTTCTACTGCATTCCTCAATGCCCTACCATTTACCATGTATGTCCTATTTTGATTATTCCTACCAAAATGTAGCACCTCACACTTATCAGCATTAAACTCCATCTGCCATCTTTTAGCCCACTCTTTTTACTGGCCTAAATCTCTCTACAAGTTTTGAAATCTTCATTATCCACAACGCCACCTATCTTAGTATCATCTGCATATTTACTAATCCAATTTACCACCCCATCATCCAGATCATTAATGTATATGACAAACAACGATGGACCCAGTACAGATCCCTGAGGCACACCACTAGTCACCGGCCTCCAACCTGACAAACAGTTATCCACTACTACTCTCTAGCATCTCCCATCCAGCCACTGTTGAATCCATTTTACTACTTCAACATTAATACTTAACGATTGAACCTTCCTAACTAACTTTCCATGTGGAACCTTATCAAAGGCCTTACTGAAGTCCATATAGACAACATCTACTGCTTTACTCTCGTCAACTTTCCAAACCCTTGTCAACTTTCCATTTGCCACAGGTCTAGCCCTCAGCATGCTATGATCCTCCTGGTTCATCCATAGCATTTGGTTTAGGATTGTACAGCAAGTTTTCAGAGGCACACACTCATCCACACAGGTTCTAATGAAGTTGGAAACAACTGCGGCATACTCATCTAGATTTGAAGATGAGTCCCTAAATACAGTCCAGTCTACTGATTCAAAGCAGTCTTGTAAGTGTTCCGTGCTTCACTTGTCCATACCTTCTTGGTCCTCACTACTGGTGCCGCAGTCTTCAGTCTCTGCTTATACTAGGAGAGTAGAACTACAGCCCTGAGATGAGGCTTTCCAAATGTGGGCGTGGATTAGCATGGTAAGTGCTCTTGATGGTGGAGTAACAGTGGTCCAGTGTATTGTTTCCTCTGGTACTACAAGTGATTTGTTGATAATAATTATTTGGTGACTTTTTCAAGCTGGCCTGGTTAAAATCCCCCAAAATGATGGTGAAGGCATCAGAATGTGCTGTTTCTTGCATGTTGATCACATTGCTCAGATCATCTAGAGTCTGTGTGACATTGGCCTGAGGTGGAATGTACATTAGTACCAAAATGATTGCTGAAACATCCAGTTTTATAATACAGCATTCAGCTTTAGTGAGCTACTTGCAGCAATTTTGAACTGTTTAAAGCTGCGTTCTCAAGTGCAACAGTACTTCCTGAAAGTGAGTTGTCTTCCCTGATCTAGAAGCCATACTTAGAGTATTTTCTATCGCCTCCTGTCAATGTTGTACCTGCACTCTGGCATTTATCTCTGTTAATTTGTTTGTTTTATCTTGTGTTTGTTCTAGTCTTGTACTGTGCAGTTGCTGCAAAAAGCCAATTTTCATGGCATTTATGCCCTGTGCATGTATGCCTATGAACACAATAAAATTGAACTTGAAATTTGAGCAATTTGTTTGCACTTATAGAATACTATAGTTCTATAGTAGTAAGTGAAGTATGGGCATTTCTAGAAGTTGTTTAATATTATTTGTACTTTCTGATGCATAAGATTGTAGTTTTGTATCCTATTTGGGACTGGAATGCAAAATTCTATGAATTAACAGGAACTTAGAAAGAGGCAATGTATATATCTTTCACGTTGGAGGGCTCCATTGCTTTTGCTGTTTCTAATGCACTGTGGTTTCTTAATAAATGGAATGAATCAAATTGGCTTTCTTCAGTGATGGTGGGAATGTCAAGAGAATGCTAGATGAATTATCCACCAAGCATCTCTGAATGAGGATTGTTGTATGTATTTCACCTACTTGCTGTTCACATGTAATGCTCTGGCAGTATTGAGAATAGGAAACTTTACTGGAATCTTTGTAAATATATTTTTAAATTGTCTAGCACTCACTGCATCTGCAAAACTGAGCTCTGTTTAATGCTGTTTTGCAGGCATGTACTTCTTGTGTTGTAGTCTGTTCTGCCTAATGTTGCACTTGATGCATTCTTCTATGGTTCTCATTGAGAACGAGTTGTAATGAACTAATTTGATGGCAATTAAAGTGTTGCAGATTGAGATGGAATATTGTTCGGCTGGAGATGGCCCAAATTGACTTGTGTGCTCAATTCTGCGTTAAGCTTCGAACCCTCTCACTTGGAGATGAGTGTGGGGTTGCTGAACTAGCCAAACATGCAAGCGTTATTTCTTCCCTGCTCTTTCCATAAAGTGTGGTGTGGGATGGGAAGAGGGAGAAGTAAAATGCTTCCTGAGACCTAAATCATCTTGCAACAGCAAACTGCCATGGATGAAGCCTCCACAAAAAAAAACTCTGGGTTTTGGAAAGAAAAAACAAATTTTAGTAGTTGGAAGGAAAATATAACAGATAAAGTAGCTTAATTAAATACATATTGAAGGGGAATTGAATAACAATGTTTTGAGCATTAACAGGAATAGATTTATGTAATGAGAACAAAAGTGACTATTCAATCCCTCAAGCCTGCTTAGTCATGATTAGATTTTGGATGATTTGCATCCTAAATCCATTTATCTGGTTCAGCTCCAAATAAGCATCCACAGCTGAGGAAAGAGTGCTTAAGATTTCCTTTGTCTGTGTGCACAAATGCTTCCTGATACCTCTCCTGAGTGACATAGTTCTGATTTAAGGATTATATCCCTTCTGTATTTCCCTGTCAACTGAAATAATTGCATAAGCTAAAATATCAGTTTCATGTGTTGCTTTGAAGCTTTGGAAATGTGTACTGAGCACAGCAGTATGTGGCTCATGATTAAGATTTTTATTTTGTGCTTTTTTTTATCCTTGGCCAGCCTGGGTGTTTTTTTAATCATGGGCAAAGCTGGATATGTTTTAGTTTTTCAACTGAAGTTTCCATTAAATGATTCATCAACCTTTAGTAACAAGATAATAAATAAAAATTGTTTATAATTAGACATGAATATTCAAAGTTATTAAAATTAACATAATTGCTTGTGCGAAAATATTTCTGTTGAAATAATCTTTCCAATAGTTACATTGATGATGGGTGCAAACTAAATGCCATTATAAAGATCAGTGAGGGAATGCAGATGGACAGTTTTAAGATTAAGAAAACCTATTGCAGTAAATTATGGCATACATTTTTAATGATCCGGTAAAATACTGATGTCCTTTCCTTGTAGTTATTGATGACATGTATCTGAGGGAAGACGTGCTTCACATTTGCTCTGCCTACAAACATCATCATTACCATAAAATAATTATGCACTAATTCTGGCCGCTGCATGTCCTTTGAATCCAATTGATAAGTGCTGTGATATCCTGATATTCATATGTACAGACTGGGATGAATGTGCGTTCCATTATTTAATTCTGCAGGATTACTTGCAAATTAGTTGAAAGTTAAAACTACGAACTAATTCTGAAGGCTTGGGAGAATTGCTGACGGTGCAGAAAATCAAAATGAATGTTCAGAAATTATAGTGCTTCTTCAAGTGCTTTGTTTGCTAAATTGTAAGACTTGAATGTAAGAAATACTTCATAGGTGCTTTAAACCTTTCACATGTCTTAAATTTTAAACTTTTCACATTAAACTTTTCACCGGACAGGGTATTCCCTCAGACCTTGAAGGAGACTAGTGTTGAAATTGCTGGGGCCCTGGCAGAAATATTTAAAATGTCGATATCCACAGGTCAGGTGCCGGAGGATTGGAGGATAGCTCATGTAGTTCCATTGTTCAAAAAAGGCTCAAAAAGTAAGCCGGGAAATTATAGGCCAGTAAGTTTGACATCGGTAGTAGGTAAACTATTGGAAGGAATACTAAGAGATAGGATCTACAAGTATTTGGATAGATAGGGACTTATTAGAAAAAGTCAGCATGACTTTGTGCGTGGTAGGTCATATTTAACCAATCTGTTAGAGTTTTTCGAGGAAGTTACCAGGAAAGTGGATGAAGGGAAGGCAGTGGATGTTGTATACATGGACTTCAGTAAGGCCTTTGACAAGGTCCTGCATGGGAGGTTAGTTAGGAGGATTCGGTCGCTAGGTATACATGGATAGGTGGTAAATTGGATTAGACATTGGCTCAATGGAAGAAGCCAGAGAGTGGTAGTGGAGGATTGCTATTCTGAGTGGAGGCCTGTGACTAGTGGTGTGCCACAGTGCTGGGTCCATTGTTATTTGTCATCTATATGAATGATCTGGATGATAATGTGGCAAATTGGATCAGCAAATTTGCCAATGATACAAAGATTGGAGGTGTAGTGGACAGTGAGGAAGGTTTTCAAAGCTTGCAGAGGGATTTGGACCAGTTGGAGGAATGGGCTGAAAAATGGCAGATGGAGTTTAATGTAGACAAGTGTGAGGTATTGCTCTTCGGAAGGTCAAACCAAGGTAGAACATACAAGGTAAATGGTAGGACACTGAGGAGTGCAGTAGAACAGAGGGATCTGGGAGTACAGATACATAATTCCCTAAAAATGGCTTCACAAGTAGATAGGGTTGTAAAGAAAGCTTTTGGTACATTGGCCTTTATAAATCAAAGTATTGAGTATAAGAGTTGGAATGTAATGGTGAGGTTGTATAAGACATTGGTGAGACCGAATTTGGAGTATTGTGTGCAGTTTTGGTCACCTAATTACAGGAAGGATATTAATAAGGTTGAAAGAGTGCAGAGAAGGTTTACAAGGGTGTTGCCGGAACTTGAGAAACTGAGTTACAGAGAAAGGTTGAATAGGTTAGGACTTTATTCCCTGGAGTGTAGGAGAATGAGGGGTGATTTGATAGAGGTGTATAAAATTCTGATGGGTAAAGATAGAGTGAATGCAAGCAGGCTTTTTCCACTGAGGCCAGGGGAAAAAAAAGCCAGAGGTCATGGGTTAAGGGTGAAGGGGGAAAAGTTTAAAGGGAACATTAGGGGGGGCTTCTTCACCAGAGAGTGGTGGGAGTGTGGCATGAGCTGCCAGATGAAGTGGTGAATGCGGGCTCATTTTTGACATTTAAGAAAAACTTGGACAGATATATGGATGAGAGGGGTTTGGAGGGATATGGGCCCAGTGCAGGTCAATGGGACTAGGCAGAAAAATGGTTCGGCACAGCCAAGAAGGGCCAAAAGGCCTGTTTCTGTTCTGTAATGTTCTATGGTTCTATGTCAATTATAGATTGTGAAACTTGTATGACTCAGAACCACGGTCACTTAAGCTAAACATAGTTGTAAAATGTAAACCTGTTGAACAAGGTTGCTTCAATTTGTAATCTTTTGTTTCCGTCAAGGGTGGTATTCCCATTCACAAACTTAAGCTAGTAATTTTTTTTCCCAGTTTGATGTTGCAAAATATGAAGGACCAGAGTGCAGAAGCTGTGTTGCTTACCAGAACTTTTGAGTAGTTTCCAGTATTCAACAATGCATCAAACAGTTACATTTTTAAAAAAAAGCTGAATATCTACTGTGAAGCTGGCATGTGTGTGACACAGTTTCCTCTGCAGGAGCCCTTTGGAGAAATAGCTCAACGTAGGGCACTTGGTTTCCAATAGTGCAAGTGTTCAAACAAGTTATTAGCTGACATCTTTTTCTTCTTTGTATGTCTCTTTTATTTTGATTGTAGTTTCTATTAGTGACATCTGTACTACTCTAAAAATCAAGACTAGAATTTTTAATTTTGAGCGTAATGCACATCATAGTCATCATTTGTTCCTGGCGTGTGGCTTGGCCAGCTGAAAAACATCTGCAGGCTTACTTGGGGTGGAGTGGGGCGGGGGGGGGGGGAGGATTTTGTTCTCCAAATAAACATTCAAGTGTTTTATTTTTCCAATTGTTTATCAGTTAAATCCAAATACTGCAAGTCCAATTCACAACATAGAACCATTGGTTTCGAATAAAATAAAACTGCCTGCCCATATGCTGGATCTTTTCCTTATTTCCATTCTCAAACAATGTAAACACAAGAGATTCTACAGATGTTGGAAATCCAGAGTAACACACAAAATATGCTGAAGGAACTCAGCAGGTCAGGCAGCATTTATGGGAAAGAATAAACAGTCAACATCTTGACCCAAGACACATCATCAGAACTGGAAAGGAAGGGGGGAAAAGCCAAAGTTAAAAGCTGGAAGGCAAACTGGACAGTGATAGATGAAGCCATTTGGGTGGGGGAGGGGAATGAGATCAAAAGCTGGGAGGTGGAAAAGATAAAGGGCTGAAGGAGGAATACGATGGGAGGAGACAGTGGACCATGGAGAAAGGAAAGGGAATGGAAGCAGGTGTCCAGAAAATGGAGGAGATGCAGGTGAGGGCAGCATTAACGGTGGAGGGAGGGAAACCCCATTATTTTTGTTGTTCTGGAAAGGAAAGCCTCAACCTGAAAATGGAGACAAAGGAACTGAGAAAAGGGAGTATATTTTATTTTAAACAGGTGGTAGGGTGGTATAGAAAAGATAGCTGTGAGAGTCAATAGGTTTATTAAAGATATTGGTAGACATGTTATCTCCAGAGATGGAAACCGAGAGAGATTGAGAACAGAGAGAGATGTCAGAAATGGACCAAGTGAATTTAAGGGCAGGTTGAAATTCATGGGAAAGTTGATGAAATTGACCAGTTGAGCATTGGTGCATGAGGCAGTACCAATGCAGTTGTCAATGTAGTGTAGAAAGAATTGGGGAACGTTACCAGTGAGGACTTGTAACATGGACTTTTCCACATTGACTGTTTATTCTTTTCCATAGATACCGTCTGACGTGCGAAGTTCCTCTTTTTTTTTGTGTGTGTTTAAATAATGTGAATTCAGATAACTGTTGTTGAGCAGCATTCTCAAAACACATTGGAATCCTCAGGTTGGTTCTTGTGGTTTTGAACCTAGAATGAAATGAGCTCAACTTTGAAAACTTATTTTCTATGCCTGAAACGTCATCAAATTGACCAGTTGAAAGCAATAGTTGTATTTATTTGTTTAATTAGAAATACTTTACAGACCAGACCCTTCTGGCCCAATGAACCACACTGCCAGCAACCCACTTATTTTATACTAGACTAATCACAGGACAATTTACAATGGCCAATTAACTTGGTAAACGATATGTCTTTGGGTTGTGGGAGGAAACCAGAGTACCCAGAGGAAATCTATGCAAATCACAGGGAAAACGTACAAACTCCTTACTGACAGCGCCGGAATTGAACTCTGAATTCCAAAATGCCCCGTGCTGTAATACTGTCGTGCTAACTGTTACTTATGATTCTCCCAGATACTTTAATGGATCAAACAGATAAGACACAAACAGTATTGTCTACAGGTCAGCTGTGAAACTTTTATTACAGAGTAATGAAACTGGTTGAAAGAGATTTGAACATCAAAGTAAGACAGATATAAATCAATTACAAGTCAAGTTAAATAGCATAAAAAGATTGCTGAGTAAAATATCCTTCAACATTGATGTGTCACTGAGAGAAATGCTATGAGCCTGCTTTGATATGTGTGGTTATTTAAGCCCTTTTATTGGTCATCTCAGTATCTGCAGCATTTTTTAATGGGGAAGTATGTAAGATTTTTATGGGGAAGTATGTAAGTATGTGTTTATGGAAAATGTTTAGCCATTTGGGACAGCAAACACAATCCATGTTGTGCCATTTGCAGCCACTTGCTTCTATCGTGCCTCAAACAAAGAAAAACCCCTGAAGAGATGTAAACCATGAAAAGTAGTCCTTTTACTTTTGAACTGAATAAGACAGACAGCCAGTCATACTTTATTGATCCTGAGGGAAATTGGGTTTCGTTACAGTCACACCAACCAAGAATAGTGTAGAAATATAGCAATATAAAACCATAAATAATTAAATAATAAGTAAATTATGCCAAGTGGAAATAAGTCCAGGATCAGTCTATTGGCTCAGGGTGTCTGACACTCCGAGGGAGGAGTTGTAAAGTTTGATGGCCACAGGCAGGAATGACTTCCTATGATGCTCAGTGTTGCATCTTGGTGGAATGAGTCTCTGGCTGAATGTACTCCTGTTCAGATGTTCTGTTTTGTTTCCCTCAGTTCCCTTTTGAAAGCCTCTTGAATATACATCCTCCTTACGCCCAGGCTGTACATTTCAGCACATAACCACTTGTGGCCTAAAAATGCTTCAGGATTTGGTCTTCAGTTAATTTAAATTTGTGGCCATTTAATTTTCAGCTTTTTGCCACTTGGAGCAATTTCTGTTCATATGTCTTGATTAAACCTTTTACAGTTCTAGCAACTCTATTCTAGGGAGGGCAACCCCGGTACTTCAGTCTGTTGTCATAACTGAAAGCAGCCTTATCTAGAGCTTTTATGTCCCTGCTAACAGTAAAAGGTGTGGTGAGGAGAAGTCAAAGACCTAATCAGTGCTTGTTAAGATTTAATGTAACTTTTAATTTATAAAACATAGGATCTTTGTTTACCCTTCTCTCGAGCTGTCCTGCCTCCTTTAAAGATTTATGCACTCTGTCTACTTGTGCATTCACTTTAAAATCGTATTTTTTAATCTTTATCTATTGTTGATCTCTTGCCAAATTGTATTATTTTGCATTCTGTGCATTAAATTTTTATTTGCCTTATGCGAATGCTTTGAACTACCAGCCTTGTAACTATTGGCTTTGCATCCAAGCTTTGTGCCATCTATAAATTTGTGACCTATACACTATACACCTATTTCTAAATCTCTATACTGCATCTGTCAAAAATAGTAGTAACAGGATTGACCTTTGAACTCTTATCTCCCTTCAGCCTCTGCATGATCACAACACAGTATTTTATTCCCGGACCAATTTCTGTCCATGATGCCAGTGGGTTCAATTTTGAAAGCCAGTGTTTAATGTGAGACTTTATCAAATGTCTTCTGAAAATCAATATCCAGATGCTGCATTGCTGTCCTCAATCCTTTGCTTTAAATAATGGGGAGTCAGCATAAATTTATTAACTGAGGCTTTTCTTAGTTGAATATATTTATTTTCCCTTGTTTGAAACTTCCTCAGCATAAATGATAAATGGATCAGCCTTGCAACCCTTTTTGAACAAGAATGTACTATTAACCCTTCAACTCTGCTCGTATTTCTTGTGAGCTTTTTGATATTTTTGTGATTTTGAACTGTAATTGAATATTTTTTGGTGAAAATTAAAGTTTTTGAAATATTTTAAGGTCAATTTGAGCTCACACCCTCCAAATTTGAGTGTATTACTGAGGCAGCTGATGCATAATACAATATTAAAATAAGAACGCAGATCCAAGCAAAGGCAATTTATACCCAATCTTCTTTCTGTGCTATTTAGTTAATTCTTCAACACTATTGTGCTTCTCTATAGTCAAACTGGAGCCCCAATCTTACACTGCCTCTCACTCAAGCCTTTACTAAGTATACTGTAGATGCAGCCTTATTGGCAGAAATACTATATTTCTGCTGGATGCTGTTTCCTTCATTGTTCTGCCCAACTTTACCTATTCAGAGAGTTTCTTCAGAACTCAGTGTTCTTCTCCAGAGATCAGGTGCTCTGACTGAAGTTCCTTTTGTATAACTTGTGACTAGCAATTAAATCTGTTTCTATGGTAAACTGAAAAAATGCTTTCCGAGTTGTCCATTCAAATATCTCCACTTTACTTCATGTTTCTATTTCCCTCCTAGTTAAGCAAATTTGAAAGCAATAATGCAAATGTCTTCATTGTTTTATGGTTGGCTGAGTGAGAAAGAACATAATGTTTGGTGCACTCGAGGTGAATTATGCAAACATGTTGATTGAGTTATTCACCCGAAGTGGCATCAAGCAAGTGGATTCAGAGGATTCAGATTCGTTTATTTTTCACATATATATTGAAACATACAGTGAAATGCATCATTTGCATTAATAATCAACAAAACCTATGGACGTGTTGGATGTAGCCTGCAAGTGTCACCACACATTCCAGCGCCAACATAGCATGTTAACAATGTTCAGAAGAACCGTAGTACAAAGCAAGCCTCTTTCTTCCCTTCCAATTACCCACCCACACACTCACAACCAGACAGTCATCCGGGCCCCCACCCTCCATTGTAATCAAGGACTCATAGTCATCAGGTCTCCTGCTTCTCCAGTGGACTTACATGGCCTCCAAATTCGCAGTGGATTTGCTGACCCAAGCTTTCGGCCTTTGGGGGATGACTTCTAGACTTCCAATTGATCTTCGATATCAACCCCAAGACTCAGTGATGGCATGACCTTGAACTCCAGGCTTGTCAGTGATGGCACCCCAAACTTCAGGCCTTAAACTTTGGACTTGCCAGTTTGTGTGCATAGGTGGTCACTGGCCCTTGTGCTTCTTGCCTGCATGATCATCTGATCCCATGGGGTCTTGCTGACTGGAGGGATGGGGGAGGGGGTCACAGGCCCTCACCTTCACTGGTCTTTGTGAACAATGCTCACCAGCACAACACCTGTCCATGGATATCCCTTGTCCATGTCATGACTGCCCTTCAAAAGCCAAGTGGAGGCCTAGGGTCCAGCATGACCTGTAACTCCTCCAAATCTGTCTCTAAACCCTAACCTGACTCTTAGTTCCCCCTCTGTCCTCAAAACCATCCCTACAAAGCTAGAAAAAAAAACAAATAAGTAAGTCTGATCCACATCCTTGATAGAGAACCTAGCTCGGTGCCATGTTGACAGGAAGCAGCATATTTCAAGAAATCTTGAAGCTGCAGCAAGAGAATTACATGTTTGAGTTGATAAAGTTTGCAGTATTGTGCTCTTTGCTTCTTTTAAGACACCATCCATAAGAAATCTCAAGTTTGTGATGTGCATATTCTCAAAATACTTTATTGATTATCCATCTCTATTAGGTTACTGGAGCGAAGGAATATCTTACTCCGCCTCTGGTAGAGACACATCTCAATTAAATTGGAGTTTATAGCTAAGCAGAGAGGAGTGTTGTGTATTTGATATTTCAGTAATGTTTGAATAATATTGTAAAAAAGTATGAGAATGGCATACGTCATAATGGCTCCAACTCATAGGCATGCACCTCACTAATAGCGTACTCTAGTTATCCTGGCTCCGTGTTTTTCCTTTCAATTAATTTTATGTTTTGGAGTTACGAAACAAAGGGTAAACTTTCTTTGCCCTCAGTGGTTTGTGTTGCAGATGCATTTGCTTACAGAAGTGTTAGTTAAAGTGACCACTACACATTTCGAGTGGAGGTGAGGTCATATTAAGGACTCACCTGCTGCATTTTTGTAACTAGCATTTGTTAAATGTCCAGCTTGAACCTTAATATCCATGATGTGCCAAATTTGATAGTCAGGAGAATTATACCTTGATTTCTTAAATTACATTTGGTATCATTACATAAATTTGCTTGCTCATAATTATTAAAGTTAATTTAAAATAGCTGTAATTGTGAAACACATTAATGGGTGCACTAGTAGTGTTGCATGTTGGAAGTGAAAAAATACTTCATCTGCTTCCACATTCAAAGTGAATATCTAGGAACATAGTCTAGATGAAGCTATTGTATTATCTGCTAGTTCAAAGAAAAATAATCTCAGCCATTTCTGCTTGGTTTATCATTTAGGCTGCTGTAGTTAAACTGTTCTGAACAATGTTATGCTCCTCCTGCCTCAGTACTGAACTCATTATCTTTCTGGTCTATTGATTAGGGATTATTTCCATTTTGGAACAGATGTGACACACCTTGTTAGAGAATGCAAAATGGAGAAGATAATTAATTTTTTATGCAATGATGAGAGGCGCTGCCGAACATTATGGACTGATTCTAATCTCTGATGGCCCTTTCACTTTCATATCCAGCGTGAATTTTTTTTCTGATGTGCAGCTTTTGTGCTCCATCCACATAATTCCCCAAAGATATTTTAATCTGGTTCTGGAGCATTCGTGTCATATTAACTGGTTGACTCACTGAATACAACCAAAATAGCATCTATATATATTTTTCACACATGTCTCTGACTACGGACGGTGGCATTGCTTTTGTCAGCTGTGAATTATTTGTGAAATAGTCTTGATTTCTACGGCTGAATCATTCTGGTCTCCAGCTTGTGTTAATCTTTGAAAGGTAAATAAAAGCTGCTCATATGGTCAGCATGCCATAGAGTGGAAACAGGCCCTTTGGCTCAACTGGTTTATGCTGACCAAGATGACCCCTCCGAGCTAGTGCCGATTTTCAGTGTTTGGTCCTGTTACGTACCCCGTATCTGGGTCACTTACCAGCAAAGATGGAGAGGTCCGTTGAAGTCTGATGGTACTATTTTTAACGGTATTTCTTGATAAAAATACACAAAAATAATATCAATGCAAACATACATATAATATACGTCGTCAATACTAAATCTAAAAGCGCGGGTATAATAATCAATAAGAAATAGCTCTATCGTTGTCTAGGGGATAATGTATTGTCCGATGGAAATATAAGAGTCACTTTAGTTCATTCAAGCTGCAGCTTTTGGTTGGAGAGAAAGACGGAGGTTTAACTTGCCCATTCCTTTTATGATGTCAATCCTTCGAGAGTCATTGGGGACTGATTTCCCCTTTGTGGTTAGCTAAAGCCGGGCTTCCGTGATAAAGGCCCACCAATTCCGAGACAAATGGAAAAGGACGCACGTGGGCTTTTCCACCGGCTTTCGCTATTACGCTGTTACAGGAGTTCTAGCATTTCTTCTGGTGCATCTCAAGGGGCTGTTCCCCAGACCCTCTTTTATCCTGACTCACAGGGTCTCAGATGTCAATCAGGTTGGGATGATGCAATCCCTCCACCAGCCCCCCTCAGTTCAATGCCTGGGGGCTTCGATGAATCATACAATATTCAATACACAATTCCGTCTCCAAAAGACAATAGCCGTTATCAATGGTTCTGCCTTTCAGAGGCCAGGACACATTCCAAACTCTTTGTGGATTCTGCATGTCTTTCTCTCATTTTCTGGGTTTCCTGACCTGACTTAATAGCGATCTTGCGATTCTCAAAAAGGAGGGGGGGGGGGGGGTAGCACAGACGTAACAGTCCTAATCCTCTAAACCTTTCCTAACCATATAACTGCTGTTGCCTTCTAACTGGTGTCTGTGGGTTGGCATATTTCTGGCAAGGATATTCCATTTATTCCTACAGGTCTATTTCAATGTACATGTTTGCTTCCATCATTTCAAGCTGTTTTCTCAGGTTCTTTGTTTCAATAAAGATATGTGGATATTCTTTGAAAATGGGGAAACTCATGCAGGACTGAAATGTCTGCCATCTATGCTGTTAAAATCTAATGGCATGAATATCGATTTCTCTTTCTGGTAAAATATTTCCCCCTCCCCCTGCCTTCTTCTAAACCCCACTCTGGGCTTTTATCTCTTGTCACCTGCCAATCACCTCCTGTTGCCCCTCCTCCTTCCCTTTCTCCTATGGTCTACTGTCCTCTCCTATCAGATTCCTTCCTCTCTGGCCCATTATCTTTCCAATCCCCCTGGCTTCACCTATCACCTTCTAGCCATCTCCAAACCTTTTTCTTCTGGCATCTTTCCTCCTTCCTTCCCCGTCCTGAAGAAAAGTCTCGGCCTGAAATGTGGACTGTTTATTCATTTCCATGGATGCTGTCTGACCTGCTGAGTTCCTCCAGCATTTTGTGTGTTATTAGAATCTATCCTATAATGATATTTAATGGCTGAACATGCAGTCAACCTGCCTTACAGCTAAGAATTTTAAGCTAGTTCAATGCAAGCTGGAGATTTGTATCTTCTGCTCTGCTTTAAAAAATAACGTATTTGTGAAGCAAATCAACATTGCAATGTTCTGGGAGGACACAAATTGAAACCAGAAGGTTGATAGATTGATTTGATTTAGCTGATAAGCAAATATTGATCTGAGCTAATGCCCTTACTGCTCCACCTTCTCATAAATTTTGTCATCTATGCGGTTAGATGTCGTGTGTTGATTTTCAGAATCCAAAAAAACACATGTTTTGGAGACTGCATCCAAAGTAATATTTTATACTATAAGGAAGCATTATTATTACTACAAATAATTCAAAAATTTTGATAATTAATTATTTAAGAAAAATGCATATATGTGGTTACTTTAAAGCATAATGTACTTTATAACCAATATATTTATTTTAAAATAATCACAATTGTAGTATGGGAAATGCATAGCTGGGATGCTTCTAATAAAACCCCACAAACATGACAATGGAATAAATTGTGACTAAAATGGTAAATAGTAATTAGGAATAATGCTGTGGGGTCTTTCACATCCATCCCTGAGCAGTTAGATCTTATGTTTGATCGCTTATTGAAAAGATAATTCAGAATCCAGATATTGTGCTCAGGTCTCCGGAGAGAGACTTGAACTTGAGAGTCATAGAATACTACAGAACAGAAACTGGACCTTCAGCCCATCTAGTCCGTATCTGTTATTCTTCCTAGTCCCATCGACCTACATCTGCACCATAGCAATCCATACCCCTCTCATCCATGTATTTATCCAAGCTTCTCTTAAATTTTGTAATCAAGCCTGCATCCACTACTTTCACCTAGATGCTCCTAATCTGAGTAAAACATCTGTGTTAGCATACTGACAGCAATATTTAAAATGAGACTTTGTTTGATAGGTGAAGTGTTCGGTGATACTCTGTAAACACTCATCTTAGATTGGTTTATTTAGAAATAATTCAATAAAGATATAGTGACAATAAATGACTAATATGCTTGTGTAATGGCATTCCAGGTACTTTCCAGGTTAGAAAGCACTTGTGGAATAGTGTGTGTTAGCATTTCTGATAAAATCATAATCTTAAAATTTAGAAATAAGTTGCAAGTTCCATAAAAAGGGAGAGGAGATAGAGAGATCAAAAGGGAAAGGTCTATGATATGATGGAGTCAGACATTTAGTAGAGAAATTGCCTCTTTGACCCACCATGTCTATACTAAGTATCCATCTGAACATCTCATTTAGAAACATTTTGTTTATTGCTTTCGATACCTTTGGAATTTCAAGCACGTATCTGGATGCTACTTTGCCTCCAAGTGTTTTCTCCATTCCCTTGGGTAGTACAATCCACTTCCATTCCCCGCTGGACCTCTGCATTCTGTATGGAATTCCCAGTTGGCCAACACCACGTTCCAACCCAAAGCTGAGTCCAGAGACTGTCACGTACCTAGTAAGAAGGCAAAATGTGGCTCCCCAAGCTCCAGGACATTAACTTTGTTGATTTAAGCCATTACTGTGTAGCTTTCGATTTATGCTTGGGGCCATCGTCTTGCTGGAAAACAAATCTTCTCTTTCAGATTGCATCAGGCTTTCCTCCAGGGTTTCCTTGTACTTTGCTGCATTCATTCTACTGTTTCACAAGCCTTCCAGAGCCTTCTGCAGTGAAGCATCCCCTCACAGCATTATACATGCTCTACGGTAGGGATGGTGTTTTTTTTGATGATGCATAGTGTTTGGCTTATGCCAGACATAGATTTAGTTTGATGGCCAAAAAAATTCAATTTTGGTTTTTATCAGACCATAGAACCTTACTCCAGCTGTCTCCTACATGCCTTCTGGTCAAGATTTCATGTGAGTTTTTTTTCCCAACAGTGGCTTTCTCTTTGCCACTCTCCCATAGAGCTGTGAATGGTGAAGCACCCTGACAACAGTTATTGTAGGCACGGTCTCTCCCATCTCAGCCACTGAAGCTTGCAACTCTTCTAGAGTTGTCATAGGTCTCACAGTGGCCTCCCTCACTAGTCTCCTTCTAGCATGGTCAGTTTCTGAGGATGGCTCTAGGTAGCTTTACAGCTGTGCCATATTTTTTTCTATTACTTGATTAATATAACTGTACTCCAAGGGATATTCAGTGACTGTGAAATTTTCTTGTAGCAATCTCCTAATATGTATTTTTCAATGACCTTTTTGTAGGGTCACTTGGAGTGTTCTTTTGTCTTAATGGCATAGTTTTTGTCTGGATTGCTGACTCACTAGAAGATGTTTCCTCCTCCTTCCCAGTGTAAAGTTGCATTACCACCACCAACTGGGTTGGAGTGTGGTGTAGAGAGTTGGGAAATAAAACTCCTACTAGCTCTTTATCAAATGAAAATGAAATTACCTCTAAAGCCCTAAGTAATGAAAGACTATACTGTGAATTAAATTAAAGTCACTTCCATAACTTAGTTTTTAAATGAAATCAACCCCCAAAGATAGTAGTGCAGCCTACGTTGCTTTCTTTCAACCTTCTGTGCTTCACAGCATAAAAGAATGTGTTCAACTGTTTCATAATGACATAACCTACACACTCCAGTTATGTTTTCCAATAAGGTACAAGGAATAACTGCATTGTATGCCAAATTCTAAATCGAGTCAATGCAATTCCTTCCCTTCTTGTTTTATTTGGTAAAATTGTCTCCCATTTATGTCCATTATCCCACAAGTCTTGCGATAATCCCTTGATTCTTAGCCCCACCAACCCTTTAGCTGTTGATTTGCTAAGTGGAATGTCTATATCTACAGTTGAACTTTTAACAACTTTTTTGCCCAAACAATCAATCCACTCATTACCCTCAACATACCTATGTGCAGGAACCCACAAGAAGCAGATATATAAACCAATACTTTGAATATGAAATAAAGTTTGAAGAGCTTCTCTTCATCTCTCCCAGCTTTCATGTATTCTTCCTTGTCATTGAAATCCTCTCAATTCACATCTAACCCGGTCGTATTCTCCACCCTCAAAATTTTTAATCAATTTCGCTGTCACTATAAGTTCACATCAGTTTCAGTTTTGGGTCCCATTCATAGAAACCATCTATTTCTTCCCTCCAACTTGATTCAGTGCTTAGACAATGGGGTTTGAATGGTCTTATGTGCATTAAGGATTTGTACACTGATAACATATTTGATAGTTTTGATAACCTGTGTGGTAAATATTGCCTTCCGCATAATCATTTTTAAAAATACCTGCAGATTTGCCACTCTGTCAAGGAAAAGTTTCTCTCTTTTCCTGATCTACCACCTGCTATGTTGTGGGGAAAACTCACTCTTAGCTTTAATAATAAAGGGCTGACCTCTGTACTATACTCTCAGCTGATGTCTTTGGGAGTTCAAGATCTAAACAAAACTAAGATTAGGTGGGAGGATGACTTTGGTATGGATCTGGCTGAGGAATATTGAGCAAAAGCATTGAATAGGGTTTATTCCTCGTCATCATGTGCTAGACTGGGACTCATACAATTTAAAGTTTTACACAGGGTACATTTAAGTAAAGCCAGGCTTGCTGACATATATCCTGGGACAGATGCAGGCTTTGACAGGTGATCCTTTTCTCCAGCTGGTTTAGTGCATGCATTTTGGTCTTGCCTTTGGCTTGATGGCTATTGGGCACTGGTTTTTAAAACTATCAGTGGGGTTTTGGGGGTGACACTGAGACCTTGCCCGCTTACAGCTGTATTTGGTGTGGCAGATGATGTTTTGAGTTTAAAGTGCAAGCCAGTTGGATATCATTGCATTTACATTGCTATTGGCCCATAGGAGAATCTTGCTGGTCTGGAAATCTGCCACTCCCCCATCTGCTGCTGCTTGATTAGAGGACGTAATGTTTTTTTCTGAAATTAGAAAAGATTTTGAGGGGGTCTGTGAAAAAGTTCTATTTGAAATAGGGACCTTTCTTCATATTTTGGGAGTCTTAAGGAATTACCTACTAGTTGAGGGCATTTGATTGTACTTGGGAAGTTGCCTCCCTTTTAATACGCATATGGTTTACCTCACCGGGTGGTTGATGAATTGTAATAGGAGTGTATTTTGGATCATCTGACATGTTGTGGATGTGTGTGGGCCTTCGTCCTGAAGTAGTGTGGGGGTATGGCTGTGAAATGTCCGTATTTGTATTTGTGAATTGTTGTATTGTAAATACATTAGCTGCCATGGTATGATTAGGGAAGGTGGGTGAGGGGAGTTTTGTTTAGGGGTAAGATATAAAAGCAAAATGGAGGAAAATGTAATCCATTATGTATTCTGTATTGTGTCATTCCTTCAATAAAAATATAAATAAAAAAAATCATGCAACCTAAAATCAACTAAAGTCATTGGGGAAAAAAACAGGGAAGGGTTACCTTAAAGTCTACAATGAGACATATTACATATTTCTACACCCCCTTAGATTAATCCAGTTTATTAACATCAGCTTCAACCTCTTAACTGTATGGGTAAATTGTCCCACTTCAACCAGTAAAGGTGAAACAGGAGACAACCTTTCTGCACCACAATACAGTCTTGAAACCTGTGCTTGTATCATATCCTAATGTTTTAAATTTGATGATGAAGCTAATCCATAGGCAACACAGCCCTAATAAAGTGCAGATCTATTTAACCAAATATAAATGTTCAGAGATTTTAGTGTAGCACCCCAAGAATACCCACAAAGACACCCGAGGATATTTTAATGCTCCTTTACATTTATCAATTATTTTACTGATATGGTGCTTATTATCCAGCCACATGCTGAGAAATATTACCAATGACACTTCAAGAGTTTGACCATATAATTTCAAATCAAATGCAGGTTTATTGATCCCCTGTATAACACATAACTCGTGTTTTAGTTACTGAGAGCTTAAAACCCCATCTATTTGCTCACTGTCCAACCTTATTAATCTTTAATTGCCTCCTATATACAGTTAAATTGAAATTTCTATCTCTGATCCATAAAGTTCGATTATCTACAAAAAGTGATTTACCTACTCCGGTATCTATCTCAGAGAAAATATCATTAATCATAATATTAAACAAAGAAGGTCTACAAATACTACTTTTGTGAGGTCCCATTCTCTATCTCAAAGAAGCTCAGACATACTTACCTGCCCCTGCCTACATGGACCTTCCAAATAAAAAATAACTCAGATTATATAGCCATCATCTCACTCCTAATTTCCATAATTTAATCAAAAGACCTTCTGTCCATAACATATCAAATGGAAAATAGTAATATTACAACTTTTATTTCTGTGCTTTCCAAATATAATCTTCCAAACAGAAAACTGAATCCAATGTCATTCTGCCATTCCAAAATTTTCTCTGATAAAATGCTATATCACCTCTATTTTCCAAAATACAATTCAGCTGCTCTGTTACGATATGTTCCATAACTTTACACAAATGGGTCATTAATGATATTGGTCTATAACTAGAAGGATCGAACACGGGTTTCCCGGATTTCCCAGAAGAGGCACTACTGCTGCCATTTTTCACAAGGAAGGAAGATGGCCTAAACTCCAAATATGATTTAAAAATTTATTAACCCAAGAGAGCTGTCAGCTATATGTTTAAACATACAATAACTTAATTTGACCTTTGGCTCCTCCCACTTCCTTCAAACAAAAGGTGTAGTCACGGGCACTTCATGGGTCCCAGCTATGCCTGCCTTTTTGTCAGCTATGTGGAGCAGTCTATGTTCCAAGCCTACATGGGTATTACTCTCCAACTTTTCCTATGCTACATCAATGACTGCATTGGTGCTGCTTCCTGCACCCATGTGGAGCTTATCGACTTCATCAACTTTGCCTCCAATTTCCACTCCGCCCTCAAATTTAACTGGTCCATTCCTGCCACCTCCCTCCCCCTTTTCGATATCTCTCTTTCCCCCTTTCTCTCCCTGGAGACAGTTTATCTACTGATGTCTATTATAAACCCATTGACTCTCACAGCTATCTGGACTATACCTCTTCACACCCTGTTACTTGTTTAAAAAAACTGCCATCCTCTTCTCTCAATTCCTCTGTATCCTCCACATCTGCCCCAAGGATAAAGCTTTTCATTCTAGAACTAAGGAGATGTCCTCCTCCTTCAAAGAAGGGGGCTTCCCTTCCTCCACCATCAACACTGCCCTCAACTGCATCTCTTTCATTTTTGCACACCTCTGCCCTAACCCCATCCTTTCACCACCCCATCAGGGATAAAGTTCCTCTTGTTCTCGCCTAGCACCCCACCAGCCTCCACGTCCAGCACATATACGTAACTTCCGCCATCTCCAACAAGATCCCATCACCAAGCACATCTTGCACCCCCGCCACTCACTTTCTACAGGGATCACTCCATGTGTGACTCCCATGTCCTTTTGTTCCTCCCCACTGATCTCCCTCCTGGCACTTATCCTTGCAAACAGAACAGTGCTACACCTGCCCCTACACTTCCTCCCTCACTACCATTCAGGGCCCAAAACAGTATTCCACATGAAGTGACTCTTCACCTTTGAGTGTGTTGGGGTACTGTATCAGGTGCTCCAAGTGTGACTTCCTGTATATTGGTGAAACCCATCATAGATTGGAAGATTGCTTCACCAAGCACCTATGCTCTGTCCTCCAGAAAAGGCAGGATCTTCCAGTAGCCACCCATTTTAATTCTACTTCCCATTTTGACATGCTAGTCCATGGCCTCCTCTACTGTTATGATGAGGGCATACTCAGGTCAGCGGGACAACACTTTTTACAGTCGGCCCTCCTTATCCGCGAGGGATTGGTTCCGGGACCCCTTGTGGATACCAAAATTCGCGGATGCTCAAGTCCCTTATTCAACCTGTCTCAATGTGTTGGATCTTAGGACCCAGAGGAACCCCAGACCTTATTTAACCTGTCTCAGTGTGGTGGACGTTAGGACCTGGTGCCAGAGCTCTGAATGCGCAGTGCTTCTGTTCACAAAAATAATCACGATCACGATTGAAAATAAAGTGGAAATAGTAAAGTGATCAGAGAGAGGTGAAATGCCATCGGTCATTGGAAAAGTGTTAGGCTACAATCGGTCAACGATTGGAACAAATTTAAAGGATAAAGTGAGAAAGGCCCTGCCCCGATGAAAGCTACAATTATTACTAAGCAACGCAGTGGTTTAATTATTGGGTTTTGGGGTTTTGAGTTTTTGATCCTCCACATCAACCCGGCACGGATGGAGAGCGCACTGGAAAGCGGCCTGTCACTGGCTCACACTCGGGAACGGTTCCCGAGCCCGGTGCTGAGACATACGTTCTTCAGTGTTTTATATGCATAGGAAGGTAAAATATATACTATATACTAAGACAAATGTTTGACTAACAGTCGCTAAATAATACCGGATGTACCTGTTCCAACTTACTTAGTAAGAGAACTTGCGATTTTTTACGATCCCAATCCATGATAACCTACACACATCCTCCCGTATACTTTAAATCATCTCTAAATTACTTATAATACCTAATACAATGTAAATGCTATATAAACTAGTTGTTATACTGCATTGTTTAGGGAATAATGACAAAAAAAAGTCTGTAAAGCTCGAACAACAAGTGCTGGAAGAGCACTTCTGGGTTTTTGCGATTCGCGGTTGGTTGAATTCGCAGATAAGGAGGGCCGACTGTATTCTGTCTAGGTAGCCTCCATCCTGGTGGCATGAGCATAGATTTCTTGAACTTCTGGTAATGTTCCCTTCACCATTCCCATTCCCTTTTCACACCTCATCTCAGTAACTGCCTATCTCCTCCGTCTGGTGCTCATCCCCATTTCTTTCTTCAGTCCTCTCCTATCAGATTCCTCCTCCTCCAGTCCTGTATCTCTTTCACCAACTTCCCAGTTCTTTACTTCACCCCTCCCAGTTTCACTTACCACATTGTGTTTCTTCCTTCCCTGCACTCACCTTCTTACTCTGACTCCTCATCTTTTTTCTCTCCAGTCCTGATGAAAGGTTTCGGTCCAAAATGTCGACTATACTCTTTTCCATAGATTCTGCCTGGCCTGCTGAGTTGCTCCAGCATTTTGTGTGTGCTGCTTAAATTTCCAGCATCTGCAGATTTTCTTCTGTTTGCAATAATGTGTATCATCCTTTCCTGGGGCCGTCTGACTTGTATTGTGAGTAGCTTTCTTAAATTCACACAAATAAAATTCTACCTCACTAATAATATCATTGCTACAGCTGGCTTCCAGCACATCAGGGTATTCACTTAGAGCCTTACCCCTACATTGTTTAGCCTCTTCAGTTAAATTACTGTATCTTGATTATGATTACCAGTAACTCAACCTTCTCTATTTCAGTAACAATTGTATTTCCTTCTTTAATCAATACTGGAATGTCATTAGCCCTATGAATCTCCCCATTTTTAAAAATCATTCCCCAAATATCTCCAAATTTAATATCCCTTCCAATACTATCACAATATGATCCCCAGTAAACCTTTTTCATAACCTTCACCACTTTCCTCACCATGGTCTCTGCATATTTATATTTAATGAGTCAGTCAGAATGTGATACTTCTTAACTTCCCTAAACACCATATTTCTCTCTCTTATTGCCTCTGCACAATCTTCAGTCCACTGTGGTTCAGCCTTTCTCCTATTAATGCCCTTTTTATTGCACTTCCCCACAGTGTAAATCTCCAGCTCCTGGCAGTACGGGATATGGCTCTTGACAGCCCTAGGTCCAGCCAAGGCTGGGACAACACAGTCATTCACTCTGTCCTTCAAAGCACCCTGACTGTTAGAAACTATACTCAGTGGACACTTCATTCTCTTCAGCAGTTGGCCCTCCCAGCTACAGTGTGTTTTTACTACAATCATTTGAAACACCGTGACTGCACACAGGTGATCTCCATTTTACTAATTATGTGACCTCTAAAATCAGTTAGGTGCACCAGTGATGATTTGATGGGTCATATTAAAAGAGGTGAATACTTACGCAATCAATTATTTTGTGTTTTATATTTGTAATTATTTTAGATCACTTTGTAGAGATGTGTTCTCACTTGACATGAAAGAGTCTTTTTCTGTTGATCAGTGTCAAAAAAAGCCAAATGGAATCCACTGTGATTCAATGTTGTAAAACAAAACGTGATAACTTCCAAGAGGAGTGAATACTCTTTATAGGCGCTGTTGCTTGGATTGGAGAGCATGCCTTATGAGAACAGGTTGAGTGAACTTGGTGTTTTCAACTTGGAGCGACGGAGGATGAGAGGTGACCCAGTAGAGGTGTATAAGATGATGAGGGGCATTGATAGTGTGGATAGTCAGAGGCTTTTCCCCAGGGCTGAAATGGCTAACATGAGGCAGCATAGTTTTAAGGTGTTTGGCAGTAGGTACCGAGGGGATGTCAGGGGTGGGATTTTCACACAGAGAGCGTTGGGTGCATGGAATGCACTGCTGGCCACAGTGGTGGAGGCAGGTTCAATAGAGTCTTTTAAGAGACTCTTTGATAGGTACATGGAGCTTCGAAAAATAGAGGGCTATGCGGTAGGGAAATTCTAGGCAGTTTCTAGAGTAGGTTACATGGTCGGCACAACATTGTGGGCCGAAGGGCCTGTAATATGCTGTAGATTTCTATGTTCTATGTTCTGTTGGGCCATCAGTTAATCGGAGCAGCTCTTTATTTGGGACACCTCTTAAAGAACAAAAACTAAAATTGAGAAAGCAACCATGTTTCCCTTCATTTATTTGGGACACTCTGCTGCTTAGTTGTGACAAGAAACTGTTGCCGAAGGGTTTCTAACTAGAGTCAGTCGTGTGCACTTGCATGGCCGTTTGACACTACACTGGTGCTTAGAATGATCAGTTTTCAAATAGCATCAGTTGTGTGTGTTTTCTGTTTAAAAAGCAGCAATCTTTGTCACTGACAGTTGGTGAGAAATAAGCGGTAAGACAATTTGGAACTGTTTTGCTCACTGCGGTTTCAAGCATTCAAGCTTGGTTGCTACGTTAGTGTACTGGCTAACACGATGCTATTACAGCTCAGGGCGTCAGACTTGGCAGTTCAGTTCTGGTGTCCACATGGTTTTACCCTAGCTGCTCCAGTTTCTTTCCACAATCCAAAGACATACCGCGTAGATTAATTGGTCATTGTAAATTGTCCTGTGATTAGGTTAGGGTTAAATTGGGCTTGTCGGGGGTTGATGGGGTGGCGTGGCTCAAAGGGTCTGAAGAGCCTACTCCATGCAGTATTGAAAAATAAAAATAAAATAAACAGCCAGGAGTGAAAATAAAACAAATTCACTACGTCAACAAGTTAGGAATTATGAGGAAATTTGGAAGTATTGACAATCATCTTGAATGTTACAATAAAGATGAGGGTTTGGAGGATGCAATTGTCTAAAGCACTGTACGAAGGCAATCCACTATCTACACCTAGTGCCTGCACTGATTTTGTTCATTTACAGTCTATCAAAGGAAGACAGCAGATGACTATTAGAAACTGTTACAGTTTCATAGTACTGTAAAGGTATTGGTAGTGTTCTGATTTGGTCTGTAGTTGATTTAAGTACATAATTTGATACTCAGTTAAATAGTAATTAATTATTTCCATGAAACCTTGACTAATTGGGTCAGCCACTTAATTGGGCCAAAATGTACTGGTCCTGATAGGTCCCAATTAACCAGAATCAGAAGTGTTTATATTTATTGTGCTCTTTATCGTTTGTGTTTTTATCTGTGTTACACTGGAAGTGGAGTAACAATTATTTCGCTCTCCTTTACACTTGTGTACAGCAAATGACATTAAGCAATCTTGAATGTTGAATCTTGAAATTCCTCCTCAACTCTGCTCTAAGGGCATGCCATTTTATAGTGAGGCTATGCTGTCTGCTCCTGGACTAACCCACTAATAGAAAAATCCCCTCTATGCCCACTCTATTTAGGCCTTTTGATAGTTAGCAGGTTTCATTGAGATCCTTTCAGTTCTTCTAAGCTCCAGCAGGTACAGCTCTAGAGTCATCATACACTTCTCATTTGTTAACCCTTCCATTCCTGGGACATTTCTCATAACCTCCTGTGGACCCTCGTCAATTCCAACACAACCTTTCATAGATAAGGGGCACAATACTCCAGATGCTGTCTGACAAATGTCTTATAAAGTCCTATCATTACATCTTGTTTTTATATTCTAGTCCTCTTGAAATGAATGCTAACATTGCATTTACCTTTCTTACTACTGACTCAACTTGCAAGGCAACTTTAGGGAATTCTGAACTGGAGCACCCAAGTTCCTTTGCACCTCTAATTTCTGAATTTGCTCCCCACTTAGAAAATGGTCTACAGCTTTATTCCTTATACCATAGTGCATGACCATACACTTCCCTACACTACGTTCCATCTCCCACTTCTTTGCCCATTCTCTCAACCTCAGAGGTTTCAAAGGTACATTTAGTGTCAGAGAAATGCATACAATATACATCCTGAAATTTTTTTTCTTTGCAAATATCCATGAAAACAGAGGTGTGCCCCAAAGAATGAATGACAGTTACATGTTAGAACCCCAAATTCCCCCCCCCCCCAGCTCCCTCATCCACGTATAAGCAGCAGCAGAGCACCAAACCCCCTCCCCCACCAGCAAAAAAGCATCGGCACCCCCCACCAAGCACTCAAGCGTGCAGCAAAGTATCGATAAAGACACAGACTTGTAGTACCCCAAAGACTACTCGTTCACCTGGTTATTCAACACACCATGGGCTTTCTCCCTTCCTAATAAGGGGAAAAAAGATGTCCCCATTTCACAGTAAGAGGCGAGACATAACAAACAACTCGCTGATTTATGATATTAAAAGTCTGTTACGTTGCTTCTTCCGAGCTCTGTGCCCAAAGAACTCGGGTCTCTGGGTACACGGCCAGCTTGCTGCTTTCGATCTTTCATCTCCCATGATACACCGATTTCCTGTGGCGGCACCAACTTCCAGTCTGCCTGCCTCCAGAGCCATGAAACCCCCAGAATCTGAAAGCATGCTAGTCTTCTAGGCCGTGTTCTTACATATCGAATAGCAGCCAGTAGTGAGATCCCGAGAGCGGGTCCCATTTCCGCAAAGAACTGAAGTCAGCGTATAACTCCAGGTCACGGTCTTCAAAGGAACCTATAAAAGGGAAAAATAGAGATATTAGAGATAGAAATAAAGATGTTTCTGAAGATGCAAGCAAAGGAGTCACCGTTAGGTGCCATTGTTCTCCTGAGGTCCTCCTCCTCTTTCCTGTCCGAGTCATCCTGCAGACCTCCTGCTTTCTTAACACTACCTGCTCTTCCACTTATTTTCATATCATCCGCATACTTTCCAACAAAGCCACTAGTTCTGTCATCCAAATTATTAACATAAAACATGAAAAGAGGAGATCCCAGCACCAAACCCTGCACAACACCACTAGTCACCAGCAGCCAACCAGAGAAGGCTCCCTTTATTCCCATTACTTGCCTTCTGCCAGTCAGCTGGTTTTCTGTCCATGTCAGTATATTTCCTATAATACCATTTGATTTCACCTTATTTAGCAGCCTCAGGTGTGGCACCTTGTGAAAGACCTCCTGAAAATCCAAGCCTATAATTTCTTGTAAAGTCATAGGACACTGCAGCATGGAAGCAGGCCCATCAGTCCATCTAGTCCATGCTAAACCATTAATCTGCCCAGTCCCATCGACCTGCACCTGGATTATAGTCCATACCTCTCCTAACCATGTAACTTAAATGTTGAACTTGACCATGCATCCACCAATTGTACTAGTAGCTCATTTAACACTCTCACCATTCTCTGAGGGAAGAAGTTTCCCTTTAATATTTCACCTTTCAGCCTTAACCTGTGACCTCTAGTTGAAGTCTGTGACCCAACCTTAGTGGAAATAGCCTAATACGTTTATCCTATTTATAGCCCTCATAATTTTGTACGCCTCTATCAAATCTCCCCTCAATCCTCTATGTTCGAGGGAATGAAATCCTAACATATTCAACCTTTCCCTATAACTCAGGTCCTTAAGTCCAGGCAATATCCTTGTAAATTTTTTTCTGCACTCTTTCAATGTTAGTTGCATCTTTCCTGTAGGTAGGTGACCAAAACTGAACACAATATTCCAAATCAGGCCTCACTAACCTCATACAATTTCAACATAACATCTCAACTCTTGTACTCAGTACATTAATTTATGAAGGCCAATGTATCAAAAACTTTCTTTATGGCCCTACCTACTTGTGCCACAACTTTCAAGGAATTATGGGTCTGTATTTGCAGAACCCTCTGTTCTACCACACGCCACAGTGCCGTATCACTCACCATGTAAGACTTACCCTGGTTGGTCCTCCCAAAGTGCAACACCCCACACTTATCTACATTAAATTCCATCTGTCATTTCTGTCCATTTCACCAGCTGGTCCAGATCCTGCTTCAAGCTTTAATCTTTTCCTCGCTGTCCACTACACCCCCAATCTTGGTCTCATCTGCAAATTAACCACAATATCGAGCCAGCACTGATCCTTGTGGTGCACTACTAGTCATAGACCTCCAGTCAGAGGCAACCATCTACAACCATTCTCTGGCTTCTTCTGCAAAACCAATACCTCATCCAATTACTACCTCATCTTGAATTCCATGTGACTGAACCTCCTTGACCAACCTTCCATGTGGGACCTTGTTAAAGGCTCTGTAAACAAAGATCCACATAGACAACATCCACTGTCTTGGCTTCTTCAACTTCCCTGGTCACTTCCTTGACAAACTCTATCAAAATTGGTTAGATATGATTTACCATGCACAAGGCCATGCTGGCTATTACTAATCAGTCCTTGTCCAGCCAAATACTATATATCCGGTCCCTTAGAACATTTCGTTTTACACGTCTTTTGCCTCCCTCCCTTTTTAAAGAGTGGAGTGACACTTTCAATTTTCTAGTCCTCTGTAACCATTCCAGAATCTAGTGATTCTTGAAATGTCACTACTGGAGTCTCCACAATCTCTTCAGCTGTCTCTTTTAAAACATGGGGGCAAGAAAGTTTCTATCCTTGTTCTGAATGGGGGAGAAAGTGTGAGAGCAGAAGGGAAGGGTTGTATTTGGTGACAAATACAACCCTGATGAGATACTGTTTCTTGTGGGCGTGCTCAGTAAATCCAAGAAACATAATAGGATCAATGAAAGACAATACCCAATAGGACAGACGAACAATCAATGAGCAGAAGACGAAAAACTGTGCAAATACAAGAATAAATAAATAATTAATAATAAATAAACAGTAATTATAAAGAACATGAAATGAAGGTTCCTTGAAAGTGACTCAATAGGTTCTGTGAGCAGTTCAGATGGGGCAAGTGGAGTTATCCCCACTGGTTCAAGAGCCTGATGGTTGAAGGGTAATAACTATTCTTGAACCTGGTGGTGAGCTTCCTGAGGCTTCCATACCTTCTTACTGGTGGCAGCAGCAAGAAGAGAGCATGGCCTGGGTGGTGGGAGTCTTTGATGATGGATGCTGCTTTTCTGTGACAGTATTCCATGCAGATGTGCTCAGTGGTAGGGAGGACTTTCCTCGTCTTGGACTGGGCCGTATCCACTACAATTTGAACAATTTTCCATTCAAGAGCATTGGTGGTTATTTATCAGCCTGGAATGAGATATCAAAATTTGCAGAGAATGGTCCATTGAGTACGAAGGTTACTAGGATAGAAAGTGACGGCAATGGGATTCCTGCCTTGGTTCTGGGTTGAAGAAGAGATAACAACCACAATGTGCAAGGTTGGGTGCCTTCAGAGAAATTGGGAACATTGGTTATAAAGGTGGTATGAAAAGTGGGAGGAAATCCAGTCAAGGTATTTATGGCCGTGCAATAGATATTATTCAGTTATTTGCGTGTGAGAGCAAGAGAAAACAGTTAATTTTAAAATTGATAACCTTTTGCCATATTGCAAAAGATCTTGGAGACTAGAGAGGATAAAATTAAAAGTAGCAACAGGATTGGTGGTCGTGGTCAAGATGCAAGGTATACAAAAATTAATGTTGGTTGATGAAAGTGAGTGGGAGAGTTCACAGATAAGTGTAGGACCAGGTTGTGATTGTAAATGTGGAAAAGTCCACAAACATCTGTAATCCAGATTAGGCATGTGTAAAGGCTGGATGGCTGATTTAACAGAATGATGACGTAATTTAACAGACCATGACAGAAAAGTACAGCTGATGTAGACAGCATTACGTGTTCCATCAACTGGGAAATTGAGCCTGACTATTAATGACTATTTTACAATCCTAACATCTGCAGTATTTGCTTTTGTTGTGTAGCCTTCTAGAGTGAGATATAAGCCGAAGGAATTTGATCTATGTTCCAGGCAAAAATAGTCATCTTGCATTTTTGTAGATTTTAAGAGGATGACAGCCTGTGACAGATTTGGTTTATTTTACTTGAGTGTGTCTTCTCATGCTAGATGTTCTTAGAGGCATTAACATTCTTTGGTTAATTTCCAAGCATTGCAATAAAAATGTTTAAGTAATTTATTATCACACATAATCCAAAGCTGTTGTAATGTAGCCTAGTATTTGATCAGCTTTAATGCAGTAATATGATCAATGATTGTATAATGGCTCAGCACGTCTGCAAATCAGGAAATCAAAAGCATGGGCAGAAAGGAACATATATTGATTATTGGTCACATTTTGAGACTGCCCAGTCGTTGGTATCATGGCTGAGAATTTCAACACAGGAATTATTTCATCAATGAGATGAACAAAACGTGCTTAGACTGCACATCTGCTTGGAGTTGTACTGAGGACTAGTTTGAATCACCCAATACCTAGGTATAAAACAACGTTGTCCCATTTTGATCTGAGCATCCAAATTGTTTGGTTAATAAAGATAGTATTTAAGTGGAAACAACATTTATATGAGAAGTGATGCCTTTTAACATTTGGTTTGTGCAGGAAAGCTGAATGTTGAAAGGGCTATGTCAAGAAAGCTGAGAATCTGTTGTGCTCCCTCTCCTTTCCTTGTACATGGATTAGGAGATTCTGTTTGTACTAGCCAGTTTATCAACTAGCAGTCAAATTGGAACCGAATACTTGCAAGGTACAGTGTACCCCAACATGCTCCCCTTTCTAGAAGAGGTTTGTGGGTTATGATAGAACAAATAAGGACTCTTCACTCATTGTCTTGATACAATTCAGTCTCCCTCCATTCAAAAAATACACTTGCACCCTGATGCTCAGTTATATAATACTCTTGATTCCAAAGCATTGAAGCTTGTATTTTGTAGTCTTGTCATATTTGTATTTAGTTACCAGGGTTCCTGTGATAAAGTATTATGTCTTGACAGGAATATCAGGAAATGCAGAGAACTATGTATAGTCATATCAAATCAGATGATCCTCTAAATACAAATGTAGCAGTGTTTATAGATGTCAACAAATGTTGTTCACGCTTGCCACAGGTTCAGTAGTGCCTTTTTCCTTACTGCATGACCAAACGACATGTAACTAGAATTAAAATAAGGCATACCTTGGTAAAGTGGAAATGCATACAATGTACGTATTTGGCATGATTTTTTTCATTGCCATAACCTTAACTAATAAAATGTTATCATTAACTATGTATAGGAAAAACCACAAACAACTTGTAATATGTATTAAATATGTATTAAAATTTGGGGATTCAATTAAGCAAATTTATTTTTGGTTTAGCATGAATTTAAAAAAAAACCTTTCAAAATCTGTTCCAGCTCATCTGAATGTGCCCTTCAGGCCCATTCCTTAAGCTTCCTAAGGTATCAAACTATAAAAGTGAAGAATGCTTCCTGAACAGTTGCTCTACTGTTGATAGCCAATTGGCAATATCCTTTGTTCTGAATTCCCCTCCCTAAATCCTCTGTATATCGTTCCTCCTCCAAGGTGCTTCTTAAACCTCCAAGCCTTTGGTCATCTGCTTTGTAATGCTTTTTGTGGCATGGTGTTAAGTTGTCCTTAACTTTGCTGGAAAGTACCTTGGGTTATTTTACTGGGATAAGAGGATTCTACGAACTTGTAGCAATTACTTGATTGTTACCTGTGGCAATAGCTATATATAAACCTTCTACTTACAAACTTACTGTGTAAGACAAATTATGTCCAGAAATAGATTTGCAGGCTTGACTTTAATTCTTCAAATCTCTTACAACTGGGATGACAAACCTATGGCACACATGCCCAAGATGGTACGGGTAAAAACTTCATTGGCGCGCAGCATGCAGTGCCACTGCTGGATTCTTTCAACCACACAGATAATTTAAAAACTTACATAATGATTACTTTCACTACCAAATGAAGCAGTGAATGATTTATTTTACAACCCAGGAGCAGAAAAGTGATTTCACAGGTCTTAAAACAACCAAAATCAAGCTGGATATAAAATATTTGTCATTGTTTATGAGTGGTTGGCATGTTAACTTCCTCTGCTTCAGGGGGACCCAATGATGGTTGGGAGACTGCTTCCTTCAGCACCTCAATAAGTCTGATTGTTTTCATGATTCTTTCTATCTGCTAAAGTCCCTGAAGGTCATCATGTTTGTTGTAAAATTCAATTGTTCACTGTACAGAAAAGATAAAAATTGGTTGTAAGAGATTTATTTAAAGTGAAAATAGAAACACTGCAGCAAACTGAATTTGTCTCTGAACCAAATTGTCTTCAGTATAGGGTAAAACAGATTTTTGGGAGTAGGAAACAAAAGTTGTCATTCTGGTTTTAACATTGAGAGCTATTTAATTAATGTTAAACATGATTAATTGCTTTCATTTTCCTGTTGCACTTTGTATTGCGCATAATCCAGTAAAACTAAATAAAACTTTGAAAACACTGCCACAAATTAATGAGGATTAATTCCGTATGAGACTGCATTAGGACAGAAAAAACCTCGTATTGACAAACAATTTCATGTTAATAATTGAAGAGCAATACAGCAGTATATGATTCTGAATTGAATTCTGTGTTGCTGTAGGGAACTCTTCATACAATATGTTTTTAAAAAAAGCTTTTCTCCACAGCCTTATTTGCTTGTTTTCACTCTGGTAGTTTTCATTTTGGTAGTGAAGAATATTTTAATTAGAGGGCATGTTGGTCATGATTAATCTTACAACACGTCCTGCTGCAGTCTGCACAGTCAAGCCAGACTAATAGGGTTGTTGCATCCTTCCACACTGCACCAGCTAGCTGACTGCCTGATGGTACATAGCTCTTGTTTATGCATGTCACTGCAGCTTGGAATTTGACCTTTGCTCGCTGTGGTTGGCTAAAAGTGTTCAACAATGAAGGCTAATACAGAAAGCGCAATATGAATTGTAGTTGCAAAAGTAAAAGTGCCTGAACTGAAAAAGGCTGAAGGACCATTAAAAAAAATTCAGAGTGTGGATAATGAGTCTGTCAATATGTGAAAAGATCAAAATCAAGATTAGTAGAAAGATGCTTTAAGAACTGTCCTTTGATGTATTCTGTAGGAAACGTCTTTTCTCCCTCTCTGATTTAATCTGTTAGCTAATTAAAATATATATTTTTTGTTTTTTGCCTTGTTCTGCAGGCATTGCGCTTAGAGCATGTGACAAAGTTCAGTGGAAGCAGGGAAATTTTAAAAAAATGTAAGTTATTAGTGATTCATACAGCATCTAGACCACAGAACTTAGAATAGTAAAACCAAAGAAACAGAATCCTGTGCAGGCAGACGTGCCATTTAAATTGGCATCATGGCTGTGCCAACCATGATACCAATTTAAATTACACATCTGACTGCATGTGATCTATTCCCTGCTTGTTCATGATTCTGTCTTAATGGCACTTAAAAGTTGCTGCCATATCTGCTTCTACCACTTCCCCTATCAGCACGTATCAAGCACTTACTATCCTGCTTGTAAAAATAAAATCTGCCTTGCATTTCTCCTTTAAAATTCTCCTTTCACCTTAAGGCTGTACCCTCTGGCAGTTGACATTTCCACCCTGAGGGGGAAAAAAGACTCAATCTACCTTATCTATGCCCCTCATAATTTTATGTACTTTTATCAGATTGCCACTCAGCCGCTGATGCCCCAGCAAAAGCAATCCCAGATTGTCCAACCAGCTATCAGAGATGCTAAGAGCCTGTCTCAGTCCAACCATCAGCTTTGGCAAGGCTTACCTAAAGGGTTCCAAGACTAAGTCAGACAGCACTGCTGACAACACACCGCTTCCTGATGAGTTTAACACATTCTGTGCATGCTTTGAACAAAATGGAACAGGTATGTCACCATCCACCCTGACAATATTCAGTGCGCCTGAGCTTACAGTTACCGCTGCAGATGTAAGATTAAGCCTTCCTGAGGGTGAACCCACGAAAAGCATCAGATCCAGATAGTGACCCAGTTGTGTTCTTAGACTCTGTGCAGATCAATTGCTGGGTATCTGTAAACATTTTTGACTTCTCCATCCTTCAGGCTGTGGTTCCCTCCATCTTGAAGAAATTCTTCTATCATCCCGGTACCCAAGAAAATCTAGATAATGTCCCTTAAAGGCAACTGCCCAGTGGTTCCATTATCTACCATTATGAAGTGGTTTGAGTGAGGTGGTATCATGGTACTTTCCAGACAACCTTGTCCTAGTAGCAGGGAATGCATGAGCCTCATAGCCTGAGGGAAGAAGCTGTTACCCAGTCTGACAGTCCTAGTCCTGATGCTCCTGTACTTCCTTCCTGATGGTAGCAGATCAAAGAGATTGTGGGATAGTTGAAGGGATCCCCAGCAATGCTTTGGGCTGTTCCTCTGCAATGCTGCCTGTAAATGTCACAAATAGTGGGGAGGGAGACCTGATGATCTTCTCAACGGTTTTTACTGTCCTGTGTAGGGTCTTGCGGTCTGATACTTTGCAGCTTTTCTACCACACAATGATGCAGCCAGAAAGGACACACTCGATGGTGCTCCTGTAGAAATTTGTTAGAATGGAGGTGGGAACCTTGCACACCTCAATTTGTACAGGAAGTTTATATACTCTTGTGTCTTCTTGACTAGTGAGGAGGTGTTGTGGGCCCAGGTTAGATCATCTGTTCAATGCACACCAAGGAACTTTGTGCTCTTCACTTTCTCCATGGCAGAGAGCATTGATGAGCAATGAGGGTGGTCGACCTGTGCCTTCCTGAAGTTCACAATCATCTCTTTTGTCTTGTCCATGTTGAAACTCAGGGTGTTGCTCTTGCACCATTTGACAAGTCTTTCTGCCTCCTCTCTGTTTGCTGACATCATTTTTGTTGATGATGCCAACCACTGTTGTATCATCAGTAAACTTAATAATGAAGTTTGAGCTCTGGCCGTGCAGTTATGAGTCAGCAGCGAACACCGTGATAGAAGCACCTTACAGTTCAGCATGATGGAGCTTGAGATATTGCTGCCAACTCGGAATGTCTGAGGTTTTTCCATTACAAAGTCCAAGACCCAGTTGCAGAAAGGGGTGTTGAGTCACAATGAAGACCATTACCCACCAGCCTCTGAGGTTGATCGTATTAAACGCTGAGTTGAAATCAATGAACAGCATCTTGGCATATGAGGCATCATTTTCTAAGAGGGACAGGATGGAATGGAGGGCCAAGGCTATGGACATCACTGGACTGATCTGTGTGGTAGTCAAACTGAAAAGGGTGCAATGTAACTGAAAGGTGGTATTTTATACAATCCATCACCAGCGTCTTAAAGCACTTCCTCATTGTTGAAGTCACTGCCACAGGCCGGTAATCATTCAGGCCAGTTCCCATTATTCTCTTGGGCACCAGAATGATGGTGACTGCCTTGAAGCCTGCAGAGACAGTGGACTGTTTCAGAGAGATGTTAAAGATGTCTGTTAAGACCTCTGTTAGCTGAGCCGCACAGTCTTCAGCACTTGACCAGTACAGTATGTTGTCTGGCCCTGCAGCTTTGCATGGCTTTACCCTGGTTGGGATCCTCCTCACCTTGGCTGAGACCAGACAAGGTGCCTGTTCCTCAGGAAGAAAGGGGGCTTTCCTTGATAGCACATCATTCAATTGGTCAAATTGTGCATAGAAGGCATTCAGCTTATCAGGAAGGGAGTTTGTTTACCTTATCATATGTGCCACATCTCCCTGGTGTCACAAAGGTGACTGTGGGTTTTCTGTGCATACTCACACTTAGCTTTCCTAATGGCACGGGAGAGCGTAACTCTTACTGACCTGAGAGTTGTCCCGTCCCCCAATCTGAAGGCAGTGTCCCAATCCCTTAGAAGTACACAAACCTCTATAGTCAGCCAGGGTTTCTGGTTTGCCTTGGCAGTATAGTGTTTAATCATGGTAAAGTTCTTCCGTGCACTTTCCTATGTAGCCAGTCACTGATCCTGTATATTCATCAATGCTGACATGATGGTTGTAGATAACCGCTTTAGTCTGTGCTTTGAAGGCAGTTGTGTAGCTCTGAGGTGGCACCTTCTGGCCAGGTCCTGATCTCTGGGTGAACTGGTTTGACTCATTTAACCAGTGGTCTGTAAGGATGGATTCACAAAATGGATATGTGGCCTGAGATTCCAAGTGAGGGTGGGGATACATTGCAGATCGCACCATGGAACTCCTGCAGCACTTCCCAAGCACTAATGTGGTGGAGGGGATGTAAACAATAATAATCACAAGTGCAGTGAACTCCTCAGTCCATACACACCACCATCTTGTTTTTTTGCTCCACAAGTTGTCCCCTCTGCCTCAGACTCTGCTGCAGGTACCCACATGACCAGATTCTGCTCTAACTCCATCTACAAGTTTGCAGATGATATCACTTAGTGTGCCACATCTCAAATAGTGATGTATCAGAATACAGGAAGGAGTTAGAGAGCTTAATGACATGGTGGCATGACAATAACCTTTCCCTCAATGTCAACAAAACAAAAGAGCTGATCATTGACCTCTGAAGGGGGTGGGGGTGGGGTAGGGGTGGTGCACATGTTCCTGTCTACCTCAACCTATCTGCAAAAACCTCAATGATGTTGAGGTTGAGAGTTTCAAGTGTGAACATCAGCAATAACCTGCCCTGGTCCAACCAAGTTGACATCACAGCCATGATAGCTTCTTCAGGAGGCTAAAGAAATTGGCATGACCCAATCAATTTGTACCATTTTTTTATTGATGCACCATAGAAAGTATTCTGTCTGGATGCATAATGGCTTCATATGGTAACTGCTCTGTGTGTGACCACAAGAAACTATAGAACTGTGAACACAGCTGAGCACATCTAAGGATCCGGTCTCTTCGCTTGGGACCCTGTCTATACTTCTCGCTGCCTCAGTAAAGCAGCCAGGATAATCAAAGACCCCTCCCATTCTGGATATAATCTCTTTTCCTTTTTCCCAGAGGGCAAAAGATGACAAGGGTCTGTAAGCATATACTATGAGCCTTCAGAACAGCTTCTATCCCATTGTTATCAGACTCTTGAATGGAAGTTTTGTATGATAAGATGGATTCAGCCTCACAATCTACCTTGGTATGATCTTGCACTTTATTGTTTACCAGCATTGCACCTTTTTTGGTGTCTTTTACACTTTATTCTGCATTGTTATTGTTTCACCTAATTCTAGCTCAATGTAATGTATAATGGCATTTATCAAGAAAAGCCTTTTACTGTATCTTGGTACATGTGACAATAATATACCAATACCAACTGTGCCTTATAGCTAAAACTTTCTAATCCAAGCAAGATCCCAATGAACCTCTTTTGCACCCTCTCCAAAGCCTCTACATCCTCTTGTAATGCAGCAAAAATACAAGCACACGATACTCCAAATGTGGCCATACTGAAGTTTTATAAAGTTGCAATATAGCCTTACAACTTTTATATTCAACATCTTGCCAGTGAAGGTAAAAAATGTTGTACATCTCCGTTCTATCTACTTATTTTATCACTTTCAGAGAGCGATGGACTTGCACCCGATGATACCTCTGTGTATCAGTGCTCCTAAAGGTCCTTTCATTTGCTGTTACCTTTCTTCTTGTATTTGATCTTGCACTTGTCTGGATTAAACTCCATTTTATCAGCTCTGACCATGCTGACAACTTATCTCACTGTCCACAACTCTGCCCATTTTCATATTATAGGCAAGCATACTAAGCAGCCCAGCTACATTTTTGTCCACATCATTTATGAAAAAGGATCTAGTGTTTTCCTGGCATATATGACGAATAAACTCTTGGGCTTCCAGCCAGGTACAGGTATTGATATTAAGTGATGTTGTGATGACAAAATCTGCATCTTCATCAGGGATGATGCCTAGTCACGTCTAGTCCTGTGGTATTTAAACCCTCATGAGGTTAGTCCTCATCCAATCAGGTTTCCACTGTGCCACCTTGTTTATAATTGAATTCTAGTTCTTATTTAGAGCGACATCTGTGTATTGGTTAAAATTCTTTTTCTCTAGTTTTATTTTGATAGCTTCCTTCACCAGGCAATTCTATTGGATGAGGATGAACCAATCAGGAGGGACGGAAAACAGGTATATATACTACCAGACCAGGCATGCCCAGTCATCATTCCTAATGAAGATGGCAGAGTTTGTCATTGAAACATTGGTTAAAATCTATAACTATACCCGGCTGGAAGCCGGAGAAGAGTTTATTCCACATCGTTTATATACTCATCACAAACTTCAGAGGTCCCAGTACTAATTTTTGAAAAACACTACTGGTCACAAACCTCCAATCAGAATAAAACCTCTCCACTATTACCTTCTGTATTCATTGACCGAGCCAATTTTGATTCCATTCTACTAAGTCTCCATGGATCCCATGTGCCTTGATCTTCTTGACTAGTGGATAAATTTTGAAGTTCAAATTAAATTTATTATCAAAGTCGAATTTGTTCACTCTTTATGTGCGGTGTTATATGAAGTGGGCGACCATGGTCTTTCTATGACTATGATTGTTCTTGACAAATATTCCTGCAGAAATGGTTTGCCATTGCCGCCTTCTGGGCAGTGCCTTTACAAGTTGGGTGACCCAGGCTATTATCAATACTCTTCAGAGACTGTCTGCCTGGTGTCAGTGGTTGCATAATCAGGACTTGTGATATGAACCAGCTGCTTTGTGCACCAGCTGCTCATACGACCATTCACCACCTGCTCCCATGGCTTCACGTGACCCTGATCGAGGGGCTAAGCAGGTGCCACACCTTGCCCAAGGGTGATCTGCACATTAGCGGAGGGAACCGTTGAGGGACTTATCTCCACCCCACCACCCAGAAAGTATATATGTGTCACCATATACTACGCTGATTCATTTTTTGCAGCTATTCACAGTAAATACAAAGAAATGCAATAGAATCAATAAAAAAAACATACACAACAAAGATGGAGGTGGAGTTGTACCGTGGAGAGCATTCTGACAGGCTGCATCACTGTCTGGTATGGAGGGGCTACTGCACAGGACTGAAAGAAGCTGCAGAATATTGTAAATCTAGTCAACTCCATCTTGGGTACTAGCCTACAAAGTACTCATGGCATCTTCAGGGAGCGGTGTCTCAGAAAGGCAGCGTCCATTATTAAGGACCTCCAGCACCTAGTACATGCTCTTTTCTCACTGTTACTATCAGGCAGGAGGTACAGAAGCCTGAAGGCACACATTCAGCGATTCAGGAGCAGCTTCTTCTCCTATGCCATCTGATTCCTAAATGGACATTGAATCTGGATGCTCCCTCACTTTTTTTAATATACAGTATTTCTTTTTTTGAACATTTAAAAAAATTCTATTCAATATACGTAATAGATTTACTTGTTTATTTATTATTATTTTTCTCTGCTAGATTATGTATTGCATTGAACTGCTGCTGCTGAGTTAACAAATTCATGTCACAAGCCAGTGATAATAAACCTGATTCTGATTCTGATAAACAAGAAGTATGCAAAAGACAACAAGTTGTGCAAATACAAAAAAGGAAAAAAATAATAAGTATGCGCCACTAAACTAAAATGAGACCATAACCCAGAAAAGTGAAGACATTATCACTATTGAAGAAAGAGTTAACCAGTGGAAGAGCATGACCCCCCCCCCCCACGATCTGAGCAGACTTAGATATCGACAAGGAAGCATCAAACAACTGGATCAGCGTTGGAGACCTCTTCCCAGAAACAGAAGGGCTCCTTGTGGCAATATGTTAACACAAAACATGGTCAAAAATACATAATAAAAGACCAACAAATTCAAGATGATACATGCAGAAAATGCCAAGGAAAACCAGAAACAATCCAACACATTACAGGATCCTGTAGCAGTTTAACTCAATCTGATTACTTACAGAGACACAATCTAGTGGTAAACATCATTCATCAAAATCTTGCTTTAAAATACAAACTCGTAAATGATTTCACACCTTACTATAAATATAAGCCTGACCCAGTTTTAGAGTCAGAATACCACAAATTATATTATGACTGATCAATTATTATGGATAGGGCAATCCATTGTAACTGTCCAGATATAACAATACAGGATAAACAAGCAAGCACAACTTATTTAATAAATGTAGTCATTCCAAACACACATAACTTACAGAAATCAATAAGTGAAAACTTCAGAAATGTGCTGAATTAAAAGGAAATAGAAAGACTTCGAATGTGAGCAAGAGATACATTGTTCGATAGTAAAATCTACAACTAGTGTCATCCCAAAGTCACTGCACAATAGCATTAAACAGTTAGGGCTACACAGTAATATCTAAGTAAATTTCCTGAAAGCCACAATGCTAAACACCACTAGAATATTCTGAAAGTTCCTAGCAATGAGTGTGCTTGGCTGTGCCCGTACCTCAGGTTTTACCAGCTTGAGCTGAGAGAAAAAAATAAGAAATAAATATTGAAAACATGAGTGGAAGAGTCCATGGGTTGTGGAATCACTTCAGTGGTTGGTGAATGAAGTTATTCCATCTGGTTCTGTTGGTTGAAGGGTAATAACTGTTCCTGAAGCTGGTGGTGTGGGACCTTTCTGATGACAGCAGTGAGAAAAGAGCATGGCCTTTGATGGTGGAAGTCCATGATTACGGGTGTTGCTTTCCTGTGACAGTGCTTCTTGTAGATGTGCTCAATGTGGGGACCCCTTTACCTGTGGTGAACTGGGCTCTATCCACTACTTTCTGTAGTCTTTTCTGTTCAAGGTCATTGGTATTTCCATACTAGTCCATGATTCAACCAGTCAGTATACTCTTCATCATGCATCTATAGAGGTTTGTCAAAGTTTTAAATGACATGCCAAATCTTTGCAAACTTATAATAAAGTAGATATGCTGCCATGCTATCTTTGTAATGGCATTTACGTGCTGGACCAGGATAGACCTTCTAAAATTATAACACCAAGGAATTTGAAGCTGCTGACCCTCTCCACCTCTGATTCTCTGATGAGGACTAGCTTATGGGCCTCTGGTTTCCTTCTCCTGTAGTCAATAATCATTTTTTCGGTTTTGCTGACATTGAGTGAGAGGTTGTTGTTGTTGTGGCCCCATTCAACCAATTTTCAATCTTGCTCGTATATGCTGATTCGTCACCTCCTTTGATCAGGACAATAACATGGGTGATGTCATTAAACTTAAACGTGGCATTGGAGTTGTGCATGGCCCCAATTTCATAAGGATAAAGTCAGTAGAGCAGGGGACTGAGCACACAGCCTGTGGTGCACCTGTACTGATGGTGATTGTGCAGGAAATGTCATTGCAAATCCAAAGTGACTGGGGTCTGCATGTGAGGAAATCGATAATCTACTTGCACAAGGAGATATTGAGGCCTAGGTCTTGGAAATTATTGAGTAGTTTTGAAAGAATAAACAGAACTTATGTTTAAGATTATTCATCCTTCAAAAACATTTTAAGCTGCCGAAGAAGAACAGGGATGGAGAGAACAAAGGGATGCCCGTAGTAGGGGGAATTTGAGAGACTCATTGAAACACTTCATGATAGTGCCAACAGAGAGAGGGTTAATCAATCTAGCAGTGAAGTGAAGCGAAGATGAATGAAAACTGCAGAAGAAACAAAGGAATAAAACTTGAACTGTGAGATACATTAAAAACAAATTGCTGCAGTTCATTTCAAACAACACTTGTGAGTAATTGAGTGCTGCAGGTTCAGAGGGGAATTAGGAAGGGCGAGTAAGTGGAGTGGAAAACATGAACTGGTTATTGTAATTCCCTGGTAGTGAGCAATGAAAAGATCTAGAGAGGGTAAGGAAACAGAAGGTGTGTTCGCATGTATTTATGCTTCCAAAAGGAGGGTGGTCCCTCGAGAGTGCTGGAATAGTTTTGTCTGAAAATAACAATCAGAGCACATTTTTCTTCATTACCCATTAAAATAGGTAATGAAAATGCCCAGTAATAAAATCAATTTGGATTCAGCTAAGAAATCTGTTACCTTAATGAGAAATGGAACTGAGTTCCAGATAGTTTGAATAATGATAGCCATGAGAATGTATGGACAAAAACTACATAGGGTTTTGAGGAATTCTGTTGTGTCAATTTGGCCATTTGGGATTGGGGGTGGTTAAGGCATGCATCTTTGTAGTTGGCAGGGTGAACTGAAAGAAGTAAGTAAAGTATTTGGGACCTTGGCCTTCTAAACAGAGAAAAGCTATGTAAAAGGGAAAGTTATGCTGAACTTTATTTTAAAAAATCACTCGTTAGATCATACTGATCAATTCTTGTCACCAACTTTGGAAACAATGTAAAAATGCACACAATGAAGATTTAGCAAACAAAATAAAATCTGCAGATGCTGGAAATCCAAAGTGCTGGAGAAACTCAACAGGCCAGGCAGCATCTATGGAAAATTTAGCGGTATGTTTCTGGAGGATTTCAGCTGCATATGCTAGAGTTTATCTTGGAGGAAAGAAGGTTGAGTGAGCCTTGTTCATGGTACCACACTAGTGTAGCAGTTAGTAGGGCACTATTACAGTTCAGGATGTTGGAGTTCAGAGTTCAGTCCCAACATGTTCTTTAAGGAATTTCTGTCTGTCCTCTCTGTGGAATGTGTGGGTATTCTCTGGGTCCTCCAGTTTACTGCCACAATCCAAAGACCTACTGACCTACTGGGTAGGTTAGGGTTAAATCGGGTGGTCTGTGGGGTGGGAGGGGTTGGTGGACATTGCAGATCGATACAGCTGGAAGGGCCTATTCCGTGCTGTATCTCTAAACAAATAAATAAAGAAACGTCAGGTTTATGTATTGTTAATTCAATAGTTCAATTTAATATTAGAGAATGTATACAATATACAACTTGAAATTCTTATTCTTCGCAGACATCCACAAATACAGAAGAGTGACAGAAAAAACATTGGAACCCCAAAGCCCCCCCCCCCCCCCCACTTCACATATTGAAAACTGACTGGCAGTGAACCCAGGAGCAGGTCTCATTGCCACAAAGAACCAAAGATTGAGTGTAGCTTTGGGTCAGGGTCTTTGACAGAACCCCATCCACCTCAAAAAGGAAAAAGAGAGACTTTAATGGTAGAAATAAAGTCGTTTCTGGAAATGAGCTAGAAGAAGTCACTGTCAAGCACCACCATAGCTCTGAGAGAAGTTGTTGTTCTTCAGAAGAATTCTGAGGACTGAGGGGCACAGATTTAATGGGATAAATAAAAGAGCTGTGAAACAAAATCAATTAGGGAAGTTGTTCTGATCTGAGCTCACTGCCTGTAAAGGACTCAATCTATGCCGTTTGAAGACAGATGGATAGGTAACTGTGAAATGGTTTGTAAAGGAACTGGGGAAAATGGCAAATGGAACTAAAAGTATTGCCTTATTAAGACCGACTACAGTCAAGGGTGAATGGCCTGCTGCGCAATAATTCTGATGCTGTATTGCTGTCACATTAAGGACTATATCAGTGTTAATGATTAAAGGTATTGTTGCAATGCTGTTAGTAATCGAGTGCTACTAAAAATTGTATCTATTAATATTGATGCAGAAGATTATTTCTTCCAGGATTACTTCAGGTTTTTAAAAGCAAATTCAGCTGCTGGCCCTTATTGACAAGACAGTATGATAAAGAAGGGGATTTTGTTGTATTGATTGCTGACATAAACCTTTACAGCTGCCTGGAATCTGGGAATGGTTCCATAGATTGCAAGGATTCTGCTGATTGAAGCATTAGTTGTGGCTCATTTGGCAGGATTCTGACTGTTAAATCAAAAGACTGAATACTAGTCCCACTCAGTGGAGGTTATACTTGGAGACTAAACAGGTACTTCAGTTCCTGACTGTGGGAGAGCTATACTGCCAGGTGTGCTGTCATTTGTATGTGACCTGGTCTACTTTCTAAAATAGATGTAGAAGATCCCATGGCACATTTTGAAGGGTATGCAGTTATCCTTCAATGACTAAAATGGATTATTGTATTCATCATCAGATTGCTGTTTTGGGAATTTAGTATGTGTAAATTGATTGCAGCGTTTCCTCCTTTACAATGGTAATTACACTTCTCTGAGTACTTAAGCTATATCCACACTAGACCAGATAATTTTGAATACGCCAGATTCACATAAAAACGACAGGCGTTCACACTAGTCGTTTTTAAAAATATCTCTGTCCACATTGAAATGGATATTTCGGCATATCTTATCCTACTGCGCATGCGCAGGACACATCTACAGAAAACAAGCGACATGTTTGGTGTCGAATCTCGCTGTGAAAGTGTGCGTTTGTACAGTTACAGACTAGAAAAACCTAAACGACAGGCAGCTGATGGCTCTCGTGCAGGAGGACCTAAAAATAAAAAAAAACAAATACTGGAGCGTATGGAGGCAACTGACAGGGAGTTTACGGACTGTATGAACTGGCTGATGACAAACATTGAAAAACTGACTAACTCTGTTGCATTAATAAAGCACCTTGCTAAATCTGTAAAACATGTCTGCATCAATGTTATCTTGTATTTCCATACAATGTTACATTAGGCTGTTACACATCTATTGTCAGAAACGTACTTGCATAAATAGGTAAACCACTTTCATACAAGCAAGGACAGAAAACAGGGCAAAGTGAATATACTTACTTATTTAGTAAGTTATGGGTCAAAGTATTTGGTGAGTACATTTCTAACTCTTCTGGCTTCAGTCTTGTCGCCATCTGTTCTGAAATTGTTAGATTGTGTGGGGGGTTGCGTTCAGGAAAACAATGAAATGGCGCCTGCCGTCTGACAGCGTTTTCAGATTTCTCCGGTTACCCCGTCCATACTGATCTGCTCAAGCGGCGTTTTCAAAATTACCCACCCTGGACAGTGTTTCTGAAAAGCTCTGGTTTTGGGGGATGAAAACGCTGTTTTAGTGTGGGTGGAAGGTAAAAACTAATAGAAAAAGCTTCAGTTACGGATCTATCCAGTGTAGTGTGGACGTAGCCTTAGACTACGTCAGCTTTGGGCTGAACTGAGGCCATGAAAGTTATTGCAAAACTTGCATGTATCTGGTGAGAAGGATACCCACCTCCTCGGTCAGTGCCAGCAGGATGCCCCCATCATGGCTGAGCCCACCATGTCCTGTGGCCAACTGTGGGAGATCAGTTCCAGGGGTCCTCTTTGCTGTGCAGCTTCATCAGACCGCAGTTGATGATGGAGAAGAGGCTTCTCCACAAGGCGAAGCTTCATTTTGAGAGAGATACATGTTGCTAGGCCTCATAAGTTAGAACCTAGAATTACTACAGTCAGTTTGAATTCAGTCACAGGGAAGTTGCTGGAGTGAGTTGTCAAATGTGTTCCATGACTTTAAATTTGCTTGATAATTGGAACTTGTGGTATTTATTTATAAAAAACTTCACTGGGGGAAGGTACCTGAGGGTCCTGTGAAATCAGAGAGTAAATCGAAGAATCATGAAGCCACATTCATGGTTTTTTGTTTTTAATTTATTGAATCTATCATTTAATAGAAATGACATTTTAAAACTGTAAAAGTAAATAGATTCTGATAGAATGGACACGTAGGTAAAACCAGATGAGGAGAAAACTTGGGTGCATAAATAACCTTAAATGATTGGGAACATTACTTTCCTACTGAGCTGAGTCGCTATTTAGGAGTTACTGAAGATTAGATTTGGTGACCTAAGTTACCTGCCTTCAGTGGTCAGGGAGAGGTTAGTATTCTTCCAAAGTTGATTTTAGCTTTTATATTTTGCCAAGAAATAAAGATTCAGGATGGATTAAAAGTATGTCATCTCCACCATGTTTCATTAAGCTTTCCTTCAAGGGGATTGCCTCTTTGGCTTTGATAAGTTTGCTTCCTCCTTTGGCTCTCAGTGAGGGTAGCCTTGGGTGTTTGGCCAGGAGATGCATTTGCCAGTGCTGAAGAATCCATGCATGCCATTTTTATGAACAAATTGCTGGATCTCCTGAGCCCACCACTTTCTCATTAGGTCATGAGACTTCTATTGGACCCCAGCTTCGGGAATCCATGGAACTATTTTATTTCCTTGGACGTGGTTAGAGTTTTCAATCCAATAGTGCTTTGTGTTTTTGGTTACTTTGTTCCTCGCTCTGCTGGTCATTCTTTTCAAATCAGTTCTGGTATTCTTGGGGATAAGTTAAGAGTCTCTTCATAATTGTAATTATTGTGGACTTCAGGATAATTCACAAGCTGTGGGTAATCTGAGCTGTTGTAGGTTGGGTGCTGTAAGGTACTGTCTGAGAAAATATAACTGTGGAGTCATCAAGAACTTAAACAATAATTGCCTTGCCACATTATGCAGATGGTCCTTGCATATTTACTTGTTTGTAGGTAAACTCAAGACATTGTTCACTTTATTCACAAAGGCATATGAGAGAATGCCTCACCTTTTTCAAGTCCGGTGCAGACACTGTGACAATAAACTGAAGTGGACACAGCCCAATCCATCACAGGCAAGGCCCTCCCCATCATTGAATACATTTACTTGGGGCACTGCCACAGGAAAGCAACATCTACCATCAAAGACTCCCACCATCTGGGGCATCTACTCTTGTTGCTACTATCATTGGGCAGGAGGTGCAGAAGCCTTGGGAAAAGGTTTTTTCATACTTCAGGCTTTAAAACTATTCTAAAGAATACCTTATGTGGAAACTGGGTAAATGGTTAAGGCCAGTAGTTTTAAACACCAAAACCAAAAGCAGTTGGAGAGGAAGTGTCAGGGGAATGGCCTTTGAGCTCAGTGTTTTAAGATTGTGTTAATGTTGCAATAGATGAAGTTGAGAATGAATAACGTAATGTGATGCCAGTACATTTATAACACATGTAACAACTGTATTAACAATTTGCATTTATTGACCTCCAAACTTACTTCCTGTCATTTTTGTTTGACACATTGCTTACCTGCTCAATAAGTCTGATTTCTTCATATTTCTTTCTATCTGTTGAAGTCCCTGAAGATCGTCATGTTTGTTGTAAAATCCAATTGCTTCACTGTTCAGAAAATATAAAAATTGGTTGCTTGCAACAGTACTTACAAAGTGCAAGAGAGCAACTGGAGTAGCAGGCCAGAACATTTCAACTTTGGCCAGGGCTTTTAATTTTTTTGTTGTAAGATTTGAAGGATTTAGGAGAAAAATTAAATCTCTGATTGGTACTAGTGTTCATCAGTGACCAGTGAACTTGATATTACCTGTGTTCGTGTAAGCTTGGCATCTCTCAGGAATAGTCTATAAAAATGGTACCCAGGCATATGTATCTCATCAGTCTGGTATTGGAGATTAATGCAGAGGCATTAATTTGAACCTTAAAGTGAAAATTGTCACTTGAAATGCTGTCAGTCCATTTTCTCCAGTTGAAAAGGGCAGAGGCTCCATTTGAACTATGTTCAAGTCCTTCTGTTCACCAAACTATACAAATTGACATAACAATTAAGAAATCAGTTTTGGCAGTGACTTCCGTAGGTTCTGGATGCTCCAATCTGCTTTACTACCAATGAATTAGTAGCCTTGTAGTCAGTGTCTTAAAGAAATGCTAGGCAAGTTGTGCCCAGCAAAGTCCCACAAGCTGCATTGAAATATATTCGATGTCCTATATGTGGTGGTTAAGTTTCCTTCTCTTTCCAGTGTCTTGTTTGCATGCGTCATGCTGAGAGGACTTTTATGACAGGAGGATGCAAGTGTCAGTAAGCAAATCAGATGATGCAAGATTAGTCATGCATTTTATCCACTTACATGTACTGTATACCTGCATTTAGAACTCCTGCTGGCCTGTTAGTAGGAGTCTGCTTATGAATTTAATAAGCAGGAGACAATGTTAATTAACCTACAAGATCAAACTGTCAGATAGTTCCATAAAGGCAGCAACATGACCTCCATCAGGCCACACGATCAGCAAATAGCCTTTATAATGCCATAAATCTAACTCTAAGCTTACTCTGTCTCTGGTCAGTAAAGAAAGCACCGGTTTTCTATAAAATAATCAGAAAAGGGAAAAAATATATTTATTTTTTCACTTAAGTATATCAGTACTTGAAATGTATATTTTTAAAAAATCAGAAAATAGGAGGATACCATCTGTTTTGTAACTTACACATCACACAAAAACTCTACAGCCAGTGAAGTACTTTAGAAATGTGATTGTGTCATGATGTATGAAATGCAGGTGTCAATACTATGATGAGCAGTTAAGTTATTTTGGAAATGTTAACTGAAGAATAAGCATTACACATGAAAATGACTCTTCTGTTGTCAAAACTTGACATTCAGTTTTTTTTAATCCTCCAAAGGAGTGGACAGGTCGTTGGTATGACATCTGATTCAAAAGATGATGCCACAAAATGCGCACAGCACTTCCTCAGTGCCACACTGCACTGTCAGCCTGGATTTCTGTGCAGAGGTCTCTTAGACAGAGATTAAAGCACTGCAATGAATGGAGTCACCAATTTGCTTGTATCTCTATTGAATCTCTATCACTCTTCTACCTCTGCTCAAGACCTGTGTCAAATGGTAAAAGGTTAATCAAAAACAAATAAACCCTAATCCTCTGAATTGTCACAACACCAGTCTGGATTAATTGGAACCTGATTGAATTCTAAGGCTGGATCTGAGCAGAAGCATCAACTATTCCTTTCCCTCCGCAGATGCTGTCTGACCTGAATCCCACAGCAGCTTGTATTTTGACCAAAACCACAACTCTAGGAGTAGCAGTATATTTTCTGCCAATAAATGAACAAATATTTAGTTTAACATGAACATGACAGCTACTTGAGGTTATAGATATTAACTCTGGAATCATAGAGATGACTTGGCCTTTGGTGCCTGAGCTGGTTTTTAGAGCTGTCCTTATGAAGTCAGGATAGAAACCTCTCCCTTAGCAAAATCATGGACTTGGTTATTGACTTCAGGAAGCAGGTGGAGTATATGCCCCATTTGTATCAGTGATGCTGAGGTGGAGATGATTTTAGTATTTCAACCTCGGTTTCTTAGGTTGAAATATCACCAACAATTTGTCCTGGTCCAGCTTTGTTGGTGCTATGGTTAAGAAAGAGCAACAAAGCCTGTACTTCCTCAATAGGCAAAAGAAACCCGTCATGGTTCTGATCACTCATACCAATTTTTACCTATCTGGACACATCACAGCTTGGTATGGCAACTATTCTACCAAAGACCTCAAAACATTGCTGGGAGTTGTGAACGCAGCTTTCATCCCACTGCTATAAGACTCTTGAACAAACTGCTGGTATGATAAAGATGAATTCCCGATCTCTGAATCCACTTTGTCATGGCCTGTCTACTTTATTTGTTTACCTGCACTGTACTTTGTCTGTAACTGCAACGTTGTATTCGGCACTCTGTCTTCTTTTCACTACAGGCAGTCCCTGGGTTATGAATGAGTTCTATTCCTAAGTCTGTCTTTAAGTCGGATTTGTACGTAAGTCAGAACAGGTACATCCAGTATTATTTAGCGTCAGTTAGTCAAACGTTTGTCTTAGTATATAGTATATATTTTACCTTTCTATGCATATAAAACACTTAAGGAATGTATGTATTTCAATAATTGAACCACTGTGTTGCTTAGTACCAATTGTAGCTTTCATCGGGGCAGGGCCTTTCACATGCTTCATTATTCTGACTTTACCTTTTAAAATTGTTCAGATCGTTGACAACTGTAGCCGAACACTTTTCCAATGACTGATGGCGTTTCACCTCTTTCTGATCACTTTAGTATTTCCACTTTATTTTCAATCGTGATTTTTTTCCATCAACGGAACAGAAACACTGTGGATTCAGCAGCAGTCGGGGGCAGCAAGTCCTGAGCTCTGCCGGGTCCTAAAGTCCACCCACACTGAGACAGGTTAAATGGGACAAGTGGGGGCGGTGCTGACTGGAAAAGCGGGATCAGGGTGAATCTTGCTAAGAAAACTTTAAGCCAAACACAAAGTTACACACTGAACACTGTGTTAACAGTAACATAGAACCATAACACTATGGTATAGTACAGACTCTTCAGCCCTCCATGTTGTGCCGACCCATATAATCCTTAAAAAGCACTAAACCCACACTACCCCATAACCCTCAATTTTTCTTTTATCCATGTGCCTGTTCAAGAGGCTCTTAAATACCCCTAATGTTTTAGCCTCCACCACCATCCCTGGCAAGTCATTCCAGGCACTCACAACCCTCTGTGTAAAAAAAACTTACCCCTGATGTCTCCCCAAAAATTCCCTCCTTTAATTTTGTACATATGCCCTCTGGTATTTGCTGTTGGTGCCCTGGGAAACAGGTACTGACTATCCACCCTGTCTATGCCCCTCATAATCTTGTAGACCTCTATCAAGTCCCCTCTCATTCTTCTACGCTCCAAAGAGAAAAGTCCCAGCTCTGCTAACCTTGCTTCATATGACTTGTTCTCCAAACCAGGCAACATCCTGGTAAATCTCCTCTGCACCCTCTCCATAGCTTCCACATCCTTCCTATAATGAGGTGACCAGAATTGAACACAATACTCTAAGTGCAGTCTCACCAGAGATTTGTAGAGTTGCAACATGACCTCTCTACTCTTGAACTTAATCCCCCTGTTAATGAAGCCTAGCAACCCATAGGTCTTCTTAACTATCCTATCAACCTGTGCAGCGACCTTGAGGGACATATGGATTTGAACCCCAAGGTCCCTTTGTTCATCCACACTCTTAAGTAACTGACCATTAATCCTGTACTCAGTCTTCTGGTTTGTCCTTTTCAAAATGCATCACCTTACACTTGTCCGGATTGAACTCAATCTGCCATTTTTCTGCCCAACTCTGCAGCCTGTCTATATCCTCTTGTAACCTTCGACCACCTACAGCTCCATTCACAACTCCTCCAATCTTTGTGTCATCTGCAAACTTACTCATCCATCCTTCCGCCTCTACATCCAGGTCATTTATAAAAATCACAAATAGCAGGGGTCCCAGGACAGATCCCTGCGGCACTCCACTAGTCACCGACCCCCAGGCAGAATACTTTCCTTCCACAACTACCCTCTGCTTTCTTCCTTTAAGCCAATTTTTTATCCAAACAGCCAAGGTTCCACTTATCCCATGCCTCATGACTTTCTGGATGAGTCTCATGAGGGACCTTGTCAAATACTTTGCTAAAGTCCATGTAGACCACTTAAAACTGCCCTAGCCTCATCAATTTCTTTTGTTACCTCTTCAAAAAACTCAATCAGGCTCGTGAGGCACGATCTTCCCTTCATAAAGCCATGTTGACTATCCATGAGTAGACGTACTTCTCCAAATGCTTGTAGACCCTATCTGTAAGAATCCTTTCCAGTAGTTTTCATACCACCGATGTAAGACTCACTGGTCTGTAGTTCCCAGGTTTCTCCCTATTACCTGTTTTAAACAAGGAAACTACATCTGCCATTCTCCAGTCCTCCAGCACTTCCCCTGCAGCCAAAGAGGACTCAAAGATCGTAGCTAATGCTCCTGCAATCTCTTCTCTCAGTTCCCACAACAACCTGGGGTGTATCATATCCGGCCCTGGGGATTCATCAATCTTAATGTTTTTAAGAAGATCCAGCACTTCTTCTTCCTTAATCTCCACATTGTCCAGCACACAGGCCCGCTCTACTTCGACCTCATCCTGATCAAGATCCTTTCCACTTGTGAATACTGAAGCAAAGTATTCATTTAGGACCTCCCCAACCTCCTCTGCCACCAGGCACATGTTGCCCTCTTTATCCTTTAGCGGTCCCACCTTTGTTCTCATCATCCTCTTATTCTTCACATACGCATAGAACGCCTTGGAGTTTTCCTTAGTTCTACATGCCAAGGCCTTCTCATGCCCCCATCGAGCTCTCCTAAGTCCTTTCTTTAGCTCCTTCCTGGCTACCCTATATTTCTCATAAGCCCCTCCTACTTCCTGCTTCTTATATCTAGCATATGCTTCCTTTTTCCTCTTGACGAGTTGCCTCATGTTTCATCAGCCACGGTTCCCTTTTCCTACCATTTTTTATTTGCCTCAGTGGGACAAACCTATCCTGAACGCAGCTCAAGTGGTCCCTAAACTTCTCCCACATTACTTTTGTGCTTTCCCCTTTGAACATCTGTTTCCAATTTACTCTCGCTAGTTCCTGCCTCATCCCTTCAAAGTTAGCCCGTCCCCAGTTAAACACTTTACCATTTTGTCTGATTTTATCCCCTTCCATAGCTGTGCTGAAGCTAAGGGAGTTGTGGTCACTCTCACCAAATTGCTCCCCCACCAAGAGGTCTGTCACCTGACCAGGTTCATTACCCAGTACTAGATCCAGTACGGCCCCTCCTCTCATTGGCCGGTCCACATACTGTGTCAGGAATCCTTCTTGAACACACCTGACAAATTCAGCCCCATCTATACCCCTTGCACTCAGGAGGTGCCAGTCAATATGAGGGAAGTTGAAATCACCCATAACTTCTACCCTGTATTTCCTGCACTATTCTAAAATCTGCCTGCTTATCTGCTCCTCGGTATCCCGAGGGCTATTTGAGGGCCGATAGACTACTCCCAGCACAGTGATTGATCCCTTCCAATTTCTGACTTCCATCCAGACTGACTCCGTGGACACTCCTTCTGCAGCGTCCTCCCTTTCTATAGCCATGACACTGTCCCTGACCAGCAATGCCACTCTCCCCCGTTTTCTACTCACCATCCTATTCCTTTTAAAACACCTGAACCCTGGGACCTGCATCATACAATCCTGCCCTTCGTCCAACCATGTTTCAGTAATGGCCACATCATAATTTCACATACTAATCCATGCTCTAAGTCCATCCTCCTTGTTCCTAATACTCCTGGCTTTGAAATAGACACATTTCAACCCCTTTAACTGGCTACAATTATGTTCTGTCCCCTGCCTGTCCTTCCTCATCAACTCAGAACTCTTAGCATCATGCCCTTGTCCTACCTTAATCCCTGCACTCACATTCTGATTCCCACCCCCCTGCCAAACTAGTTTAAACCCTCCCCAACAGCTCTATCAAACCTGCCTGCCAGGATATTGGTCCCCCTGGGATTCAAGTGCTCCGACTTGATCCATGACATAACATGATCCAACTTAAAATTGCGGACGGTGTTCTTCTTCCTCGAGCTGACGAGTTTTTAATATAATACGCTTTATGGCAGGCCGTTCGTAAGTACGAGTTGTTTGTAAGTTGGACATTCGTAACTCGGGGACTGCCTGTACTTCAGTATACTTATGTGTGACATGATCTGGCTGGATGACTTGGAAATAAAGTTTTTCATTGTATCTGGGTAATTCCAATACCCATGGTTTCCCTGCAGTCTTGCAATTTTTTCCTCTCTCAAATATATTGTTGCATTGTGGTTGGCATTAAAGCAGTCTACTCCCTCTTATCAAGCAATGAATTCTGAATTGTGTAAAACTCTAAAAATGTCCCCTCTCCATTTTAATTACTTTTTGGATAATTTTAAATGTGTTCACTGCTGACCTGCTTGTTGACTCACTTAAAACACAGCTGTTACACCATTATTAAAATCAGAGAGGGTTGAATAGAACAACTCCAGCTTCACAAGCTTCTCTGTGTGTTTAGGCTATTCAGCCCTTGATAAACTAATATTAGTTTCGGGTTTATGGAAACCATTGCAACCTAATTGAATAAAGATGGGAGCCACAATAATAATCTTGTTTCTGGGCTGCATTATGCTTCCAGAAAATACATGTAAGATGAGTACTGGGTTGTAATAATTAAATAGCAATATATCTTTGGAAAATATATAAAAAATTGTGCTCCAAAATAACTGGCTAAAATTTATCAGAGTCACGATGAATGTGATGTAATCTAGTTAGCAGGGTTAGGACACTCTTTGTTTCAATTACTTATTTTTAATATGCGATAAATGCCTTATTCTTTGTTATTGATAGGGAAGTGAGAAATCTCTTGATGACTATCTGCTTCTGATTTGCAGTTGCTGGCATTTTTAGATTCTCACAAATTTACATTGAAACATTTTAAACAGTATTGTGGGGTGGGGGTAATAAAGTTGAATTTAGATTTTTAAATTGCATAGTCAGGCTCTCAGTGCTGAATGTTCAAAATTATATAACAAGGTCACAGACAAGAGTGCAGCACTTGCCTGCCTCTGCAGGTTTTTCTCTGCAAAGGCAGTACCAGCATGCACCCCTCTGTATTGTGCAGATTGCTCAGCACTGTTCACCTTGGACTGAAACGAACTGAAACCTAAGCTTCTGCTGTCTATACAGTTATTAAAGTAAATTATTCCTCCTCTTTAGTTTTGAATCTCTCAAGGTATACTAAAGCAAGTACATATGCCACCATACACATTCTTAAATGACTTGAATGAGAAACTGGGAATATTTTATCATCTTTGCACTTTGAGATGCCTTGATGCAAGTACTATTGAAAAGAAAACAGTTCTGCTAATGAATTAAATGTTTCACTCTGTAATCACCCCAATACAAGGTACTTAGCTAGGAATGTCACTAAGCTGGTGAAATCAAGGAGATACAGGATATAAGACCATAAGATCATAAAATATAGGAGCAGAATTTGGCCCATCATGTTTGCTCCACTATTTCATTATGGCTGATCCACTTCCCTCTCGGCCCTGATCTCCTGCCTTCTCTCCATATCTCTTCATACCCTGACTAATCAAGAACCTATCAGCTTCTGCCTTAAATATATCCAATGACTTGGTGTCCACAGCTGGCTTTGGCAATTAATTGCAGATTCACCAGTTGAAGAAATTCCACCTCATCTCTGTTCTAAATGGACATCCCTCTATTCTGAGGCTATGTCCTCTGGTCTTGGACTCCCTCACCATAGGAAACATCCTCACCATATCTACTCTATTGCGGCCTTTCAACATTTGATAGATTTCAATGAGATTCACACCCCGCCCCCATTCTTCTGAATTCCAGTGAGTTCAGGCCCAGAACCATCAAATGCTCCTCATATGATCAGCCTTTCAATCCCAGAATCGTTTTCATGAACCTTCTTTGAACCATCTCCAATGTCAGCACATCCTTTCTTGGATAACAGGCCCAAAACTGCACACAATACTCCAAGTGAGGCTTCACCAGTGCCTTATAAAGACTCAACATTACATGCTTGTTTTTATATTCTAGTCCAGTGGCAAGTGCTTATAGAACATGGCAGGCTTTACACCTTGGTTAATAACTTTAAAATAAATTGGTATAGATAAAAATAATGTATTGAAAGCATAAATAAATCTATGGATGGTTTGGAACATTCAAAACAAGTCACTAGAAATTGAGAGTCCTGAATATAAACTGTACAAGCTGATGATATGTTCAGATACTGGGTTACATACGGAGATGAGGTGAAGTAGAATTACATCCATTGTGTTGGGCCTGGGGAATGATTGTATTATTTGATGGACCATATGAAGAGAAGGCATTACTGGAAGAGATTGTAGTCAAACTGCTGGAATTGAGACTTAAACCAACAGTCTAGTTTTCTTAGGATGTTTCAGCAGAATTTTTTGAGATACTCCGGCAACAAAATAGAATGAAATGTAAAGTATTTCTTGCACATAACAGTATGAACAACAGACTTTATATTCATGGTTGTGTTGGATGCTTTAAAATGGGCATTAGAAAATGCTTCTTCTCACAGATTCATCAAACAACTTGATTGTTGGAAACAGAATGTACAGAAATTTTAGTTGTAATGGGACTTTACTAGGATTGCTATTTGGGGATGGGATTAAAATCTCCTGAAATTATATTTTTGAGATAACTGGAGAGCAGAGAGGAATAATGAGGTGATCATTAAGAGTTAGATCCATGTTTAAGTTTGTCTTTGACAGATCAGAAACATGTCATATTCAGTGCAGAAACAGGCCCTTTTGTGCACTGTGTGCAATGAGCATCAAGGACCCATTTGCACATGCAATGTACTAACCCATTTTATTCTCCTACATTCGCATCATTTCCCTCAAGATTCTGCCATTCACTTACACCATTTGGAACATCTAATTAATTTCCCAGCTCACACTTGTTTGGGAAGTGCAGGACCCTGGAACTATGGAAGGTTAGGATTGAACTTGGGATGCACTACTAGCTATGCCATTGTGAATTCTGCTTTCCAGAACATCTATATAGACAGGGCAGAAGATGCCTATATTGACTTCAGTAAGGCATTTGATAAGATCCTGCCTGGTAAACTGGTCAGGAAGAATATTGCACATGGAATTCAAAGGAAATTTCATCGAAAATTGGAGGTCAAGAGTTGGGGTAGAAGGTTGATTTTCAGGTTGAAATTCTGACCAGTGGTGTGCTGCAAGGATTGCTCTGAGACTTCAGTTGGTATGATACACAGTAGTGACTTGGATGTGAATATAGGAGGTACAATTAATATGTTTGTGGTTGACAATGACAGCTGGTGTTGTGGATAGAAAGGAAGGTTGTCTAAGCAGCATCTGGATACAGATTAAATGGATAGCTGGGTAAAGTGTTGGCAGATGGAATTTAATCTCAGAAAGTGCAAGATGATGCATTTTGGGAGAACATACCTCTTTACATTGGCACCACAGCAGCGGAAACCATGAGCATTTTCAAACTCCTGAGAGTGCACATCTCACACAACTTCTCATGGTCTCAGAACACATTTCACTCAGTCAGTGAAGCTTACCAACACCTCTGCTTTCTGTGGAGGTTGAAGAGAACTGGACTATGCACATCTATACTCATTCTATGCCATTCTAAAGATGTGTGGTAGAGAGCATCCTGATACCTGCATCACTGCATGGCAGGGAAACTGCATTGTAACAGGCAGGAAGGTGCTAGACATCAAAACTGCTCAACACATGATTGGCACAAGCCTACCTGTCATCAAAGACATAAGTACAGAAAAGTGCCTGAAAAAGGCCAGTAATCTCATGAAGGATCCTACCCATCCTGCTTATAAACTGTTTGTCCCACTCCGATCGGGGTGGAGACTATGTAGACCACCAAACTCAAAAACAGTTACCTTCCCCAAACAGCAAAGCTGATCAACACCTTCACCCATTAAGCCACTCCACCACACCCACACCCCTCCACCACTACTTCATCATTTCCTGTCAGTCACTTTATGTACAGGCACACATATAGTAAACTTAGAATAAATGATGTTGAAATTGATAAGATATCTGAAACAAGATTTTTAGCAGTGGTAATAGATAATAAGTTAAGCTGGAAACCACATATAAATTATGTCAAAGCAAAAATGTCAAAAATCTGTTGCAATACTGTACAAGGTGCAAGGAATCTTTGTATACATTATTCTGTTCACTTATAGTCCCATACATGACTTACTGTGTGGAGGTATGGGGAAATACATACAAAACAAATACAAACTCGATTTTTCTACTCCAAAAGAAAGCCATATGAATTGTAACTAAGACAAGTTATTATGAGCCAACCAATCCATTATTTATTCAACTAAACACTTTAAAATTCAGATATTTCGTAGATTTTAAAATAATACAAGTTATGTATTAAAAAGTGGACAGTTACCACAAAGTATCCAAAGATTGTTTAAGATGAGAGAAAGTCAACATGATTTGAGAGGAACATGTATATTTCAAAAACAAAGGATAGGAACAAATGTAAAAAATCATTGTATTTCAGTCAGAGGGGTGAATCTATGAAACAGTTGTACTGAGAATTTTCTGAAGTCTGGGCAGAGAATATAAAATTTCAGACACTACATTAAAACTTTACAAAACACAGAACAAAAGTGTGCATTGTTCTAATCACTACACCATAGGAAGGATGTGGTTGGGATGCAGAGAGTGCCGAGGAGATTTACCATGATGTTGCCCGGACTGGAGGACTTTAATTAAGGAGAGAGATTGGATAGGCTGGGCTTGTTTTCCTATGAGTGAAAAAGGCTGAGTGGTGACTTGATAGATTAAACTTGTAAGAGGTATAGATAGGACTGGAATCTTTCTTGTATAATAGGGATATCAAAAACAAGAGGGCATAGGTTATTGAGGAAAGGAAGAGTTTCAATGGAAAAGGAGAGTGGCTGATATCTGTAACTTGCTACTAGAGAAGGTGGCGGAAGGTTCACATTAAAAGAGACATTAGGCAAGGCATGGAAGTGTATGGATTTAGTGTGGGCAAATGGAACTCATGTAAATGTGCAAAAAGATTGGCATGGATGTGGTGGGCTTAAGGGCCTACTTCTGTGCTTACAACTCTGACTCTTGTCAATTACTACTTGGGCTCCCATGTTTGTATGCCACTTCAATAAACCTTCTGTTCCTAAAAGAAGTACTTGGCTAACCATTTGCTTTGTGACTGCTTTTGCTGTGCACAAATTTGTTATTATGTTTGGCTACAGAACTAGTCACTGCAAAGGTTCATTTTATTATCAAGGTAAGTCTGCAGTATACAGCTTTGAGATTCATCTTCTCCAGATAGCCACAAAACAAAGAAAACCATGGAAGTCGTTGAAAGAAAGACATTAAACCCCCCGCGCAAGAAAAACCCCCAAAACTCGCAAACCCCAAACCTCCAACCCTCCCTCCTCGCACAAAATCTAACGTATTGTCCACCTGGAAAATGGCAACAAGGACCGAAAGCTGCAGACACCCAACGTGCCAATTGGCAACAAGAAAGAATAAACAGAAAACTAAAGGAGATCAATATGAACTAAGTTGATTTGGACTACGTTTCACACCAATAATCACATAAATATCAGAATTTTGATAACATCATCCAATGGCATCAAGGAGAGCGACCGCTTGAACACAATGGCCTTCTGAGGAGAAATCACTTCCTGATCAAAATGTAAGATTATAGTGTAATATTTGTCACGATACACTAATGATCAAACTCCAATATTGTGCATTAAACATTCTGCTTATACTGTTTTTCTTCATCAACTTCAATTCTGCTTGCCATAATGAGTAGAAATCAATCACTTCAATGTGCTATTGAAATACAAGTGACATTTTGGAAGAACACTATCAATAATTGTACTGCTGGTTGCATATTTCACACTTCAATCGGATGTATTACAACAGTCTCAAATGTCCACCATTATGTTTCCTTAAAATCCTAGCAACAGATCTATTGAAGTTTGCCAGTCTATTCCATGTGGCCTTCGAGTTGTTAGACCTGTATTATTTTGTTGATCTGAACACCCTTTTCTTCCCATGACTTTCTTGTGTGGTTTAGTTATTACCATTCTTTCTCAGATTTTAAACATTAGTATAGGAATTGTAATTATTGTTGTTGAAGAATTATTATTGAAGAAACAAGGTTGCTTCAACCCCCGGGTCTTTTTGATTTTTACCTAATGGATTTAACCTTTCTTTCAAAATGCTAAGGCTTATGCGTGGAATATATTTAAAATTCATCCTACTCAGCCCAACGTTGGCATTATACTGTAGCATATTGTACGTGCCTTGCACCTCCATGTTATCCCCAACTGTTTGAATCAGAGGTGAATAGCAGATGTTGCAGTCATTGGTTAGAGTTAATGGACAAGGGCCCAAAGAATGAAACCTGTCATAGGACTTGCATCTCTTTAGTTTACTCTGCTGTTTAATAAGGTCATGGTTGATCTTGTGCCTCAAGTCCACTTTGTCATTCTATATCTATATCCTCAGAATGTCAAAACCTTGAATTTCTTAGCATCCAGAGTCCTAGGAGAAATCTGACAATTTATAACCTTCTCTATGAAGAAGTATTTCTATCTCAACTTTAAATCATAATTTTCTTACCTTGAGGCCGTGGCTGCTATTTTTAGAAGCTATGACTCCAGCTGGTTGAATCAGCTATTTACCCTTTACCTTTACAATTCTTTTAGAATTTTGCAACAAAAATAGAAAATGTTGGAAGTAATTAGCAACTCAGGCAATCTGTGTGAGAGAAACATAGTCAATAGCCTTTTCATCAGAATTGGAAGAGTGAAAAAAGCAAATGTTTTAAGTTGCAGAGGGAGAGGGGTGGAGATGGGGTGAAACCAAGGTTTTCCTGCTTGCAATGCTGGCAGAGGAAGAAAAGGAACAAAAAAACATTGAAATTGTGAGGTGCATAATCTAGCAGTTGCTGGAAATCTGAAACAAAAGATACTGGAGTATCTGTAGAGAGAAAAAGATTAGTTTAGTATTACTGGTGGATGGCTTTGTGACAAAACCAATCCATTATAGCATAAATGAGGGATGTCGGTAACTAGAAAAATCATTGAATTCAGCTTTGACTTCTGTGCTTAGACAAATAAAAGGTGCTGAAAAAAGGTTGCTGAAGTTAACATTTTCTATTTAAGTTAATTCCAGAATGTGCCCTAGTAACTGGTCACTGGAAGTTTAAAATCTAATTTATGTGCAGAATGGAGGAATCTCTGTAAATTGTAATGAATTCATTCTCTAAACCCATGTTTAGGCAAATCCCCCCCCCTTATAGGGTTACCCCAATTAACCCTGTGAATCCACACTATCTTTAGCTATTTGGAGCTCTGGTGCACACGAAAGAAGTTCCTCCCAAAACTCTTAATTTTATTTCTTTTATGGTCTGACTCAGTACAGTAAAGGCTGACATCCTATTTGCTACCTTCGTACCAATGTGCAAGATCCAGGAGTAGAAAGCAGGAATTATGAGGCTTATGTAGCTGTCCTTGCATTTAGCTCCTCATGGTATTCCATTTGCCGAAGTTGGGCCCATCAGACGACCAGTAGGTTGTCATCTGATTTTTTCATGTGACTTGGGAATAACAGCTGAGAAACGCTGCATCTTCATTACCTCCAGTTTAGGAGCATAAAATATTTGGCAATTACCAGTGGAAACCTCTCTGTCTTCTGCAAAGTAAGCCTGTATTCCAATTTTAAATTATAATTAATTGCCTAAAGTGTTGGTGTGGGTTTGTTGGCAGCAGTAATTTGATACATGGAGCAAGTCTCCTAGTGAATATCCTAGAAAGACAGAAATCTTGGAGGCTTTGTACAAATAGTTTTTAACAAAGCACAGCTCTTATGTTCCTGTAGCACTGCTTTTTATAAGATAAAGGATATGTATAAGGGTACTCTTGTCGAGATCCTTGACTGCATTTACATTGTAGACTCAGTTTATTTCTGCATGTGCGAGGTTCTCTATTAGCAACATTTCAACACTCTGTAAAGAATTTTGATCCAGCTACTTTAGTAGGTAGGGTGAATACACTACAAATCAGCGTGCATTAGAAGTCTGGGGTTCAGTTTTGGATTTGTACTGAGCATGCTAACGTTAAGTCAGAATAATGTCAGTTATGGGTGCTATCATATGGATTGTGGGAGGGGGTGGTGAAGTGGAGTTCTTATCTGGTGACTTTGCAGTAAAGTACATGTGTATATATAAACTCTGTTCAAGACTTAGCAAGACGGGGATTGGTATTTGTAACAGTACACCCAAAATGTGATAATTTTTCTTAGTGTTAAGACACATATGGAGCATGTCATCAGAGAGATGGTATATGACTTCTTTTGTGAAGCAGCTTAAAATGGCTCAGCAGCTGAGGGAAAAGGTACTTAAAATGCAGAAGGTACTTAAAATGATACATAAAGAGACTGATGATGCTGAGATATGAAACAAACCAAAAGCAGACTGGTAGAATTCAGCCATTCAAGCAGCTTCTTTCTAGGCAACAGGAGTAAGACCTTGAATCAGTACTGAGGGTAAAGAAGTAGTTTTGCTGTGGATGAGGGAAGATGTGATAGAAGCTGGTAGATTAAAGATGGAACCAGATGGGGAGGGAATAATGGGAAGATGGAGCTTAGTGGGAGCTTGGTAGGGGATGTTGCTTACAAAGCAAATGTTCCTAGTGCTGATAGAGATCTCAAATTGAAACGTGTGCAGATGCTGTTTGACCTGCTGAGTTCTTCCACTTCTCTGTTTTAGTGTAATGTAAATTGGAAAAAAAAATCTGTACAGTGCCTTTCATGACCTCAACAACCTAACCTGCTTTGCAGCTATTGAAATACTTTGAAATGTAGTCACTGTTGTAACTTGGCCTGGCAAGTCCCCATAAACAGCTATTTGATATTGAGCAGATAATCTCTTTGTTAGTTGGAGGATAAACATTGGCTAAGACATTGGGTTGAAATCCCAGTCTGTACTTCCAAATATTTTCACTTCAGGCAGGATCTCTGTTTAATAGATAGAACCTTCATAAATATTACATGGAACATTATGCACATTATTTTAAAAATAGCCCAGTAATACTAAATGAAAATGGTTATAGCCGAAGTTAAGGAGTTACTACAGTGATGGCAGGGAGATAAATGGATAAGTGAACAAATAAAAGCAAAGCTCTTCCAAGTACCACCATTAATATTTATTTTGTCTATAATACTGCTTCTTTATTTTTCATTGAAACAAGCTCTTGGGTTAATTCATACTTTGTATCTTATGGGTGGTAAATGTCCTAAGTATTTTGAATACCTGCACAATTTGCTTGCTGTCTGCATGTTTGTGGTATGGAGTGTCCGCCATTGAATAATTCTGTAATATTACGGTGATGCCTTAATAGTGCACAAGTCAGCAGTTTGGGAGTAGTGCAACATTGCTTTTGGCAAGGTCAAAGACTGTCTATACACAGCTGTCCAAGAGTATAGAATGAAAGAGTCTTGCCTCTGTAATCTATGTACTAGACATGGCAAGAAACTACAGTAGATTCTAATGAGGTGTGGAGGAAAAGATGAAATGATTTGTACAAATTGAATTGATTCTATTCTTCACATATGCAATGTAAACTTGTCAATTCAGCTACTCTAGCTCACCAACTTTGATCAGCAAAGCTACTGTTATATCTGGTCATTATTGCAGATTTAGTCATGTATGAAATATGGACATATCCTGAAATGAGCATTTGCATATAAAACAAGAGGCAATGAAGGAGAATTTGAAAGATTGAACTATGGGGTATGGACTTGCATCGTAATTTCCTTCTCATAACATCCATATTTTTTGGTGAGGACTATGAAAGTAACAAAAATGCCATTTAATCTTTCACCCTAAGGAAGAGTGCGTGAAAATACCTAGAACTATTTTGATTTAAAAAACCTTTTTTAAAGAAAGATTGCGTTCAAGCAAAAATTGGTAGTACTTTTGCACTGTTGCAACAGACTTAAAAGTTTTAAAAATCAAAGTTTTGTGTAATTAGTACACATAATACACATATACACAAAATACCTAACATACAAAATAGACCAGATGATACAAGTATGAAGAGAAAATTTAAAAACAAGACATTAACAGACTGAAACTGTTTCTGCCCATAGATGCTCTCATAACTACTAAGTCTTTCTATCTCATTGCGACAGTAGAGGAGGCAATGGACTGGACATATCAGAGTGGGAATCTGAAGTGGAATTGTTGTTAGCTTAGTCAGAATTGATGTGCTATTCCTCTTGACATAAAAATACCATATAATTTCTCAGTTATTTGTAACTGGAAATGAAACAAAACTGGAAAGTTGGCACTAGGATGCACACATGTGTCTGATGTGAGCCCTCCAGTTCCCAGAGAAAAATTAGTCATTAAAAGTCCATTTTTTTTCTTTTGGAGAGATAAAACTCAGTGTTGTTCAAAGATGTCAATGGTGTCACTTCATTTAAAAGAGTATTATTTCAACATACTGATAGACCCCGTTCTGCGGCCATTCTCATCTGGGGGTCTTGGTTATGCACTTATAATTGAGATATTTTATCTACATTAATTTTCTTGAACATACCAACCTAATCACCAGCATTCTGCCAACCTTGCTGTGGTGTATTTGGTCCAGGTTGGTGAGTCCTATCCCTTAAGATTACTTATGTGTGAAATGGTCACTTTTTTATCAAGAGGATGCTCAATTGTAGACTATTGAAGACAAGTTTTATACTTGATTAAACACAATAGAACATTTTCACACGTGCCTTCACCTGCGCATGCTGTCGAAGGAATTAGTGGTCAGTGATCGGGTGTGAAGGCACTGGTTAGTTTCCCTCCAATTAAGCCGCAATCATCTTGTTTTGTTTGTTTCCAATAAAGTTCCTAAATGATCTGTGTTATGACAGCTCACTTCTCAATTCTGAGTAGTTAGATTTGCTACAATGACTTGATGGTATCAACACTGAGAGAGGATTAGAAAGGATTATAACACTGTCAGTCACCATGTGGTGATCATCTGATGATCTATGAGGGATTATCTGTAGGGTCTTACTCTGCTGTTCGGCTTTCTTTCAGACACTGCAAATGCCAGCTAAGCACTGAGGATTAGTTCAGAAACGGAAATGCTGATCTGTCATACAATTAAATGTCAGCCATAATCCAGTAGGTACCATTCTCGCTGTTGATTCAAAGGGCCAGATTCAGTTTCTATTCCAGTATCTTGAGCTTGTAATATGTGCTTGAAGACAGGTGTGCATTTTGTGGTGAAGTGCGTTAGGTTATAAAAAATGGAGTTTTGTCTCAACTACAAATATTTTACTTCTGCTGCCTATTAACCAAATTATGAAAAGATTACTAAGTGAGACTTTGTGCAAAGAAGCCAAATTAATATGCACCTAATGTTAATTTGAGTAATCTCTTTAGTGGTTCAACTTGTCAATTCAATTTTTTGTGTCGTAATCAAGGTAAGAAATGTTTGACAGGAAGTGGAACATTGTAGCCACTCCTTGTACCATTGAGTGGCCTAACAGCTGGGAGTGTAATGCAAAGGTGGAATACCCAATTACAACAAAGAAATATTTTGTGTTCAAGCCCTTATGAGTTACAGGTGTGTCCCCCCCCCCCCACAAAGGTAGAGCATTCCTATGAAACCTTTCTTAAGCCGAAATGGATGATGCCCCACTCAAGCTATAGTAGCTCAAAATTCTACTTATCCCACATTAATGGGGCTCAATGTTAACAGGTCTTTGTGATTAAATAAATCACTCTATTAAATCAAACATGTTGTCTGATCACTTTAGGGTGGCATTGCCAATTAGAGGCCATACCCTGGGAATTATTTAAAAAGATGAAATACTTTCTGCAGCAATAATACCTTTATAAACTTTTATAAAATTGATGGGCCTAGATAGAGTAAATAGTTACGAAAAACCTAGGGTGTAAGGAGTCTATAACTGGAGGGCATAGGTTAAGGGTTAGAGGGGAGAAATTTAAAGGTGATCTGAGGAGCAAGTTGAGAAAGTGGTAGATTCACATACAATTACAGTGTTTAAAGAACATTTAGACTAGTACTAGGATAGGAAAGGAGTTGAAAAATATGGGCCTTATGTGGGCAAATGGACTTAAATTAGATAGGCATCGTGATTGCCATGGATACGTTGAGCCATTTCTATTCTGTACAGACCTGTATGCAAGATCATGGGTAAATGGATTGAAATTATGAGTGGATGATTCAAGGACTGATTTGAAGTGATGGACATCCGGGTGCTCTGGTTTCCTCCCACAGTCCAAAGACGTACTGGTTGGTAGGTTAACTGGTTATTGTAAATTGTCCCGTGATTAGGCCAGTATTAAACTGGGGGATTGCTGGGCGGCATGCCTCGAAGGGCTGGAAGAGCCTGTTCCGTGCTGTATCTCAATACTTAATATTAAATAGCAATCAATCACCTGGCCATGTCATTTTTGCATTAATTCATAGGCAACACTACATTCAAGTAAGTTGCTGTAACCTTGAGGCTGAAATAACAAGTAATGAATCATTTGGATTTGAGTGGGTGAATGAGTAGGCCAACTGTAATATCAGGCTATAAAGGGTAGTGTTGGAAATAGGCATTAGAAGTTTCCAGGTTATTTGTTTTTTTAAAAACTGTATTGTACCAAATTATAGTTTATGTAGTGAGCTCATTGGTTTTAAAACTAAATGTAAGCTAATTAAGATGTTTTTATTTATAAAATTCTTTTGCGTGCAGTTTTGGATGACAGTTTTATCTTTCACTTCAGTTCATTTTGGAAGAAAGGACACTTTCTTAACTTACTTGATCCTTTTTTAGTGGGAGCCCAGCTACCTTGACATTCTTTGACATTACCAGTGCAAAGCCCATTACAAAACTTTAGAGATCACCATAGCCCAGAACCCCAACTGGAACAGCCATATAAATGATATACTACAAGAACAGTCATAGACCAGCTAACCCATAGTGAGTAGCTCACTAATCAACACCCTGAAGCCTTTCCACAATCTACAATGCACAAGTCAAGAGTCCCATGGTGCACCATCTCCACTCTATCCAGAAGAAAGGTGTTTGATTCACACCTCATTCTTTACTGTGAGCATTCATTTCTTCTGACATCATTATAACATCCTGTACATAAAAAAGACTCCATACACATGTAGTTATCATACACCAACATTCAAGAAACTTGTCATATACCTGTAAGCAATGGAAGGCGAATTTTCTCCTTGTAATCAGTTCAACTTTAGCAACTCAATCTGACCATTTATTTAAAATTTCTCGTGTCTGCAATTTTATAAAAAACATATAAATTGCTTTCAAAACTTGTCCTATCACTGACATGCAGAACATCCCTCCCACCTTCTCTCCTAGCCTGCATCTCTTTTTCAGTTCTAAAAAAGATTCACCGATCCAAACTGTTGACTCTTTTTTCTATGGATGCTGCCTGATATGCTGAGTATTTTCCAGCATTTTTTGCTTTAATTTCAGATTATCAACACCTGCACTTTTTGTTTTGATTTTGTTTTGTCCATGGATGTGTTGAACTCAAGGTGGGTATATATTCTGATTTGGGTTCATGTCAGATCCTGCTGTGCTGACCGGCCTCATTTTTTCATGCAAGTCAGAATGATTTATATCCTATTGCCACATCTTCCATTTTTGATTATTATTTAATCTGATACACTCCAGAAATTAAACAGTTTATTTAGATTAGATTGTCATTTAGTAATGCATGCATTAAGAAATGATACTATGTTCCTCCAGTATATCACAAAACCACAAGACAAAGACTAACTTATAAAAACCACATAATTATAACATATAGTTACAACAGTGCAAAGCAATGCCATAATTTGATAAGGGCAGACCATGGACACGGTAATAAAAAGTCTCAAAGTCCTCGATAGCCCATCATCTCACGTAGACGGTAGAAGGAAAAAGAACTCTTCCTGCCATGAACCTCCAGCACCGCAAAGCTTCCCGATGCAGCCTCTGGAAGCATCTGACCACAGCCAACTCTGAGTCCGTCCAAAAAACTTCGAGCCTCCGACCAACCCTCCGACACCAAGCACCATCTCTGCCGAGTGCTTCGACCCCGGCCCTGGCCACCAAGCAACAGGCAAAGCTGAGGATTCGGGGCCTTCCTCCCGGAGATTTTTCGATCGCACAGTAGCAGCGGCAGCTAAACAGGAAAGTCAGAAGTTTCACCAGATGTTCCTCCGTGCTGCTCACGTCCGTCCCCATCAAATCAGGATTGTGCATGGCCCCTACTTACAGATAACAGATATTCATTCCTGGAGCGCCCGCGCACAAATTAATATTTGTTATATTTATGCTGATGGCTTAGTGGAAGTTGAAAGAGGTACTTGAGCTGGGGTAAGTACAGATGGTCATTGTCAGCTCAGGTTTTAATGTTATGGTAATGTGGCTCTTCTAGTTTTAGTTTTCTTTGTACTTACGCCTGACCCAAACTTGTACACATAGTTATGAACTCAGCTTAATTGAGTTGAGAACAAAACTGAGGATTTGTTCGTATCTGTCAGACAGAGGCTGAGAGGTATACTGAATAAGCAAATCAACTAATAAGATTTTGGAAGAGAATCTCAAACCCTTTTACAATTACAGTAACACTACATTAATTTGTTCACTGTATCATTGCAAGTTTTCAGGAGACTGTGGGTGAACGTTATTCCTCTCCATAAACCCTGCTATTATTTGTTCATTTGTTATGTGTTGTGTTGTGGTTACCATTGCTTTTTTCTGGACGTTGTCTTTACAAGACAAGTGACCCCGGCCATTATCAATACTCTTCAGAGATTGTCTGCCAAGCACCAGTGGTCGCATAACCAGCTCTTACATAGAAAACAGAACATAGGAATTTACACCACACTACAGGCCCTTTGGCCCACAATGTTGTGCCGACCATGTAACCTACTCTAGAGACTGCCTAGAATTTCCCTAGCACATAGCCCTCTATTTTTTTAAGCTCCATGTACCTATCTAAGGGTCTCTTAAAAGACCCTATTGTATCCGCTTCCATCACCACTGCTGGCAGTGCATTCCACGCACCCACTGCTATCTGTGTAAAAAAACTTATCTCTGACATCCCCTCAGTACCTATTTCTAAGCACCTTAAAACTATGCCCGCTCGTGTTAGCCATTTCAGCCCCGGGAAAAAGCCTCTGGCTATCCACACAATCAATGCCCCTCATCATCTTATACGCCTCTACTAGGTCACCTCTCATCCTCTGTCACTCCAAGGAGAAAAGGCCAAGTTCACTCAACTTATTCTCATAATGCACACCCCCCCCCAAATCCAGGCAACATCCTTGTAAGTCTCCTCTGTACTCTCACTATAGTATCCACATCCTTCCTGTAGTGAGGTGACCAGAACTGAACACAGTACTCCAAGTAGGGTCTGACCAAGGTCTTATATAGCTGTACCATTACCTCACGGCTCTTGAACTGAATCCCACGGTCGATGAATGCCAACACACCATATGCCTTCTTAACAACACTGTCAACCTACACAGCAACTTTGAGTGTCCCTTTGACATGGACCTCAAGATCTCTCAGATCCTCTACACAGCCACGAGTCTTACCATTTATATTATATTCTGTCCTCAAATTGGACCTACCAAAATAAACCACTTCACACTTATCTGGGTTGAAGTCCATCTGCCACTTCTCAGCTCAGTTCTGCATCCTATCCGTGTCCTGCCGTAACCTCTGACAACCCTCCAGACAACACCCCCAACCTTGTGATATTGACTTGTGATGTGCACCAGCTCCTCATACGACCATCCACCACCTGCTCCCTTGGCTTCATATGATCCTGAATGTGGGGGGGTGCTAAACAGGTGCTACACCTTGCCCAAGGGTGACCTTCAGGCTAGCGGAGGGAAGAAGCACCTTATACCTCCTTTGGTAGAGATGCATCTGCACCCCACCACCCAAGCTGCCATTATTAACCCACCTAAAAGAGCCTGATTTGAATTGTCTCCAGTGCTGCGAATATTCTACATTGATCCATATCTACCAGATACACTGCAGCAATTAGCTTATGTTTCTTTATCAGGATATTTCACATTATTGACCCTCAACTACTGAAGAATAAGTACAACAGATATGTGGAATAACTACCCCTCTGTTCTAATCCAAGGTGCACTGCATTTGAAATGCAAGCCATATAAGTTGGTTAAGAGGGCATATGGCAAGAGGATATAAGGCATAAAAGATGAGAGTTGTGATGTTATGTAGCAACTTTATAAAGTACTTCTGATCATCACACTAAAGGAAGGATGAGATTGTGTGGAGAGTACAGAGGAGATTCACCAGGATGTTACCTGGATTGAAATATTTAGTTATTGGGAGAGATTGCATAAGGTTGGGCTTGTTTTCCCTATGGTGAAGGAGGCCATGGGTGACCTGATAGGAGGTTATGAAAAGCATAGATGGAGGGGGTAGATAGTGGGAATACCAAACACAAGGCACAAGTTTAAGGTGAGACTGAGGGAGTTCTATAGGGGATCTGAAGGGTAAAAAGGATAAGTTTTTTTTTAAAAAACACAGGTTGATATCTGGAAGGTGCTGTCAGAGTAGGTGCTAGAATCAGATACATTTACAAAGTTTTAGAGGCATTTAAACAAATGCTTAATTAGGGAAGGCTTCAAAGAGTATGGTCCAAATGTGTACAAATGTGAGGCAAAAAGGTGGGTGGAAGGGCTTGTTTCTGTTCTATTCAACTTTTACCCACTAACTTCCTGGCTTGGATGCATCACTGTACCTTCATTTCATTGGATCAAAGTCATTGAAATCTGAGTACTTACACCACAAAGACTACATTGGTTCAAGAAGACAGCCCATCCTTCCTTGTTGGTCTTCATAAGAAGTGAGTTAACATGGGCGTAATAAGTTTGTGTTGAAAATGTTAAGCAGGAGGTAGGTATCAGAGGAGAAATTATTTGATGAGTGCTGTTGGGGAACTAAATCAGAACAAAACAGCTGGCTTGTTTCTGAAAGAAATTTGGGGCATAAAACATGATTCAACAGAAATCTGAGAGATTCAGGCCCAAATCTAAAGTAGGATATATGATCAATGAATTTAAATGGAACTGTTCAAAATGCATTTGAGTAGATTATAATTTTATTTCTATTGTTTCTCTTGTTACAAATATGATTACTTAATGGAAAATTAGAAAGCTGAATTCCAATTTGGCTTGGAATATCTGAATTGAGATGAGTTTTCATTCTGTGTGTAGTAAAAACATTTTAATCATAAGGTTATGATTTGTTTCTATATCTTGAACAAGTATGCGTAAATTGGTGGTAATGTAAAATTTCGGGGCAAAGTGTGGTGGTGGAGGTACATTGAAAGCTATTTGAGTAGAAGTTGGTAGCTAAATTCAGAATAAAGGTGCAGTAAAGAGCATATGATGTGTTGTGGAATTCTGGAATTTGTGCCATTGCAAAGCTTCTTTGCTAGATGAGGAAACAATCTTAAATTAGTATATTTTGCAGTTTTTAAGATGTCCCATAGCAGTTTACAGCCAATAATGTGCCTTTTAAGTGTTTTTATTATTATATTAGAAATTCACAGATTCCCAGTACTTTCACAAATTCTGCATGATTTTGATTTAATATTCTTTTATGGCACAGTGGAGCATTTGGACTGTAGTTAGCTCAGTTGCATCTGTAATTATTTATTCATCAGCATCTCAGCCGAGCAGGCTCTAGGCAGTGTAGTACTTCCCACCACCCCACTCCAGTAATTTATTATGGCTGCAGATTCCTCTGACCCAGGGATTTCTTGCTACTTGCTTTTTTTAGGCATCTATTATGGTGTTGTAGATGAAAGCAAGGGTAGAATAGGTTACAGCAGCATTTAAGTTTGAAAATGGAGGTGAGTTCTGATTTCTGGAATATTATAACACTTATATATTGCTGTCTTGAACAAGTTTCATGGATTTACTTACAAGTTTTCAAGAAAACATTTTCATTGAAATCAGGAATAAATCATTGTTTTAAAATCATACTTTCAAATACTTTACATTAAATGCATCTAATATGGCATCTGCTGCTAATTCAAACATTTTCACTTGGCTCTCACTCGTGGTGAAACTATGACTACAAACAACGATTTCTTTATTTTCACCTTTTAAGTTAAATTAGCATGCAAGTCTGTATTGATATGTTGGTGCAGGGTGTCGTGGACATTCATTTAAAACAAGGAGAGGTCAAGATCTGCTGCAGCTGATGACTGGAAAATGTTCATTGGAAGTGTGACGGAGCCCAGACTGGATACTTTACATTTTGAATAGTAGGTCTTAACCTATGGGTCACGACCTCACTGCTTGTTGGCATAGAAACTGGGCGTAGTGTTGTCACGGCAGCTCAACCCTATGTTATGTTTACTACTGAACTTGGCTCATGCTTGTACAGGACAATGTGGAGTCACCTTGTACTCCGTTTGAGGCTACGGGGAAGAATTTCTAATAGCATTGTTGCCACTTATTTATTCTTACTTAACGTGTGGACTGTTAATGCTGAACTGATTCCACAACCTATGAACTTACTTTCAAGGACTGTACAACTCACGTTCTCACTGTTTTTTTAATAATATATTTATTTATTATTGTTATCATTATTTTTTGTATATGCACTGGCTGTCTTCTTTTATCCGTTGATCATTTGCTTGTCTTTGTATGTAGTTTTTCACTGATTCCATTGTGTTCCCGAAAATGAATCTCGGTGGTATTATGGTGAAGTATACTTACTTCGGTAGTAAATTTACTTTAAACTTTGAGCATCTGTAGAACATGGATGTGAGTTAGCAGAGCAGACAAAATGTGTTAAAAAGGCAGTACCATGTAAATGTGTAACATTCTGTAACAGAGCTGAGAGCAGAGGGATGTGATGATGAGGGGAGGTGATATTGTACATTAATTCTTTGATATAGCAATAAATAGTTTCATTTTAAAAAATCACATGGGTTACTTCACTTTGTAAATAGGGGAATTCAATACAGAGGCAAAGAAGCTTTAGAATCAATCACGAGTCAGGGCTTAGCTGCTGTACGCTGTTTGATGCTGGGTGTCACATTTCAGAATGGATATTATGAAGTTGAAGTATACAGAAAATTTGCCAGAATAATGTCTGGCATTAAAGGAGTTTATTTGTGGAAAGTTTGCAGAATCTGGGAAAGTTCTTTTGAACAGTAAAAGCTAAATGAGTCAGTTCAAATTTTGGGGACTTTGATGGAGTTAGTACAAAAGAATGTGACTTATCTGCGTATACCTTTTTAACAAAGAAAACATTTCCAAGTTGCCCCACAGGAAGCCGGAGTAGGGAATACTGGATTTAGCTTAGATTAGATTCAACTTTATTGTCATTGTGCCGAGTACAGATACAAAGCCAATGAAATGCAGTTAGCATCTAACCAGAAATGCAAAGAATAGTGTTATTTAACAAAATAACTGTGAATAAAAAGTAAGTGCTACAGCACACAAATATAAAAGTACTGAGACAGTACAATATGGGTGCAATACTGCTTAGCGCTGTGATCTGAGGTTCAGCAGGGTCACAGCCTCAGGGGAGAAGCTCTTCCTGTGCCTGCTGATGCGGGAGCGGAGGCTCCTGTAGCGCCTACCGGATGGGAGGAGAGTAAAAAGTCCATGGTTAGGGTGAGATGCATCCTTGATAATGCTTTTCGCCCTGCCCAGGCAGCATTTATGGTAGATGTTCTCAATGGTGGGCAATTGGGTGCCGATAATCCGCTGGGCAGTTTTCACCACATGCTGGAGTGCTTTGCGGTCCGATACGGGACAATTGCCATACCACACTGAGATGTAGTCGGTGAGTATGCTCTCAACGGTACAGAGGTAAAAGTCCGTCATTATCCTGGGACAGAGGTGAGCTTTCTTGATGCTCCGCAGGAAATAAAGGCGCTGTTGCGCCTTTTCGATCAGGATGGAGGAGTTCAGGGACCAGGTGAAATCCTCGGAAATGTGGACACCAAGGAATTTGAAGCTTGATACACACTCCACTACAGCTCCATTGATGTAGATGGGGATGTGAGTGTGGCTCCTAGCATGCCTATAGTCCACAATGATCTCCTTGGTCTTCTGGGTGTTGAGGGCCAGGTTGTTGTCGGCACACCACGCAGCCAGGTGCTGGACCTCATCCCTGTAGACCATCTCATCATCAGGCCAACCACCGTGGTGTCGTCTGTGAACTTGATTATGGAGTTAGAACCATGTACAGGAACGCAGTCATAGGTGAAAAGGGGGTACAGAAGAGGGCTCAGCACACAGCTTTGAGGCACACCAGTGTTCAGGGTGAGAGTGGAGGAGAGGTTGTCTAACATAACAGATTGTGGTCTGTTAGACAGAAAGTCCAAGGTCCAGTTGCAGAGGGATGAGCTGATACCAAGCTGAAAGTTTGACGATCAGCTTGGAGGGGATCACAGTATTGAATGCCGAACTAAAGTCAGTGAACAGCATTCTGACGTAAGAGTTGGGGCTGTCCAGGTGGGTTAGGGCAGACTGAAGTGCTGTGGAGATGGCTTCCTCTGTTGACCTGTTGGTGCAATAGGCAAATTGATGGGGGTCCTGGGTAGTGGGCAGACAGGATTTCAGTTGTGATAGAACCAGTCTCTCAAAGCACTTTGCAATGATGGGGGTGAGTGCAACTGGGCTGAAGTCATTCAGGCCCGTGACAGTGGAATGCTTCAGTACTGGCACGATGATAGCGATCTTGAAGCTTGTGGGGACAACTGCCTGGGCCAGGGACAGATTGAAAATGTCCGTGAAGACCCCGGCCAACTGCCCTGCACAGACTCTGAGCACATGGCCAGGTATTCCATCCGGACCAGCTGCCTTCCATACATTCACCCTGCTCAGGGTGGCACAAACATCGGAGGTGGAAAGTGAGAGAGGTGGTTCACCAGGTGGGAGATCCGCTTTGAGGGTGACCTCCTTATCCTCTCAGTTAAAACGAGCATAGAAGTAATTGAGCTCATCAGGGAGGGAAGCAGAGCTGGAAGGGGGCACAGTACTAGGTGGTTTGAAGTCTGTAATGACCTGTATGCCATGCCACATGTGCCAGGGGTCCGAGGAGTTGAAATGCTCCTCGATTCTCTGTTTGTATATGTGGTTAGCCTGAGAGATTCCCCTCCTCAGGTTGGCCCTCTGTCAGGATAGAGGACTAAAAAGTTCAGTCAAAAACGAGGAGGAGGAGGGTGAATAAGTAGGGAGATTATGGAAGGGATTCCAAAGTGTGGGGAACTGGCACCTGAAGTATATCTGCCAGTGTGATTTTATTTGGGCTTTTTGATTAAACCCAGATTTTGAGGAATGCTGTTATCTGAGATGTTTTTAGGGTTAGAGGATAGAGTGTGAGGAGTGCATGATTACATAGAGATTTTAAAATCCAGGCATTGCTCAGTCAGGAGCAAGCCCAGGTTTTATTGCTGCAAATTAGGGCATGAAAAGTAAGCTAAGAGCTGAAAATTTGAAGTAAATTTATTATCAAAATGCTACCATAATCCCAGTAAATAAAAGATGGACAGCAGTATTAATGAAAGTCTGCCCTGAATAGGACAGCAAGAATGAAAGTGCAAAATACAACAATGGAGCAAATACAAAGCAAGAGGAAGAAAATAAATAAATAACGAAGCAATAATTATTGAGAACATGAGACGAAGAGTCCTTGAAAGTGAGTCCATAGGTTGTGGGAACAGTTCAGTGATGGGGCGAGTGACGTTATCTCCTGTGGTTCAAGAGCCTGGGTGGTTGAGGGGTACTGATTGTTCCTGAAGCTGATGGTGCATGTCCTAAGGCTCCTGTACCTTCTTTCTGATTGCAGCAGTGAGTAGAACGTTTTGGATAATCTCAAGTTTACCAAGAGTACAACTAAGGACATGACCAGGAGTTCACTGAAATGGGGAACACAGCGTCTTTTGGCAGCAAATGGGCTGAGTTAGGATTGGAGTTGGGCAAAGTAGAAGTCCTAGTGATGTCATGGATATAAAGTCTCACGCTCATCTTGAGTTCAGACAGAGCCTTTGTGGATTGACCTTTCTGGTTATGTTATCTTTCTCACCTCTCCTCATTGACTGTTCCCTTCTCCTTTCCCATTTTTGTTTGCAGAAGCAGTCTTGAAGTGATAATTTGGACAGTGAAGCTGATGGTTAGTGACCTGGTAGGATGTGGGGAGTTCTTCACACCTGGCAACAATGTAGGCTGATTTGAGCTGTGGGCAGTGGTATTGTGCATTTGAAATAACACCTCTATTAATTCCATTGTCTTTGATTATGCACGTTTGGCAAAGATGATTTCCCACATGAGACAATAGATAATAGTGTTTTAGAAATACATTTTAAAACATAATTGCAGGTATTTTGTAGCATGGCCAACAAGAATAAAATGCTCCTGCAATTAGTTGTCCAAATTAAAGAAAGCATTTGTAACAAGAACATCTACTTTATTCTCCCTTCTTTTCCAAAGTGCAACACTGGGTCCCTGGGGTAGATTTTCAAAGCCAGCCTATTATTTCTGTTTGATTGAATGGCACACTGAGTCACTGTTGAGCTGTACTCACTGTCACTGTATGAATGCCTTTCTGTTGCACAAAGTGGAGAAGCATTCATTGTGTTGCTGTGACCAGCACGTGGTACCATTCAACATCAGCGGATGACAATGTCCTTCATACTTGTTTGGTGAGGAGTGCCATTGTTTTGTGACAATAGGGTCTTTCTGAATTTTATGACACTGTTTAAGTGGAACCTATTGGCATCTTTATCCTGTTTTCAATGCAGCTGCAGTTCTTGTAATCTTGTATTTTTTTCTTGGTTTCTCAAATGATTTTGTTTACAGCATAGAAGTATTACATGAAAACAAGTGCACAAACTGAAGTTTGAGGAATAGATATCTTACATATTTTACCCCTCTTTCACCACTTGTCCTTATTAATTCTTTAAAAAAAAGTGGCACAAATTTATAGGAAAGTGATGAATCCAGAGTTGTTGTTTTTTTTTAAAAACACCATGAACAGTATAAATCCTTGATAGCATAAACCAAGAGTGCATAATATACTCAAACCTTTTACAACTGGCCTGCCTGCCATCTGCCGCCCTCTAAACCCGAGTTCATACAAAAGTGTATGCCCATTTTTCTCACTAAGCCATTATCACCTACAATCCCAAAACTAATTATTTGTTAGCTCCTACACAGTCTCAATTGTTTGCAAATTTCTCTTTAACCTTGGACATACCTGTTCATCTAATGTCCAACAATTTTAAAATTCTTTGAAGGCCTCTTGTTCACTCGCTACTTTAATAGCACAGCTCTTTATCTCTTTTATTTTGCATCACTCTCCTCCTGTAAGATGTTCCATTAAAACCTAACCCTTTCACTAAACTGCAATAAAATTTTATGTCTGTCAAATTTTGTAATATTGACAGTGAATTATCATAGCATTTTTTTATAGTAATGTCTGCTTTTTAATTGTGAATTGTTAATAATTTAAAGGTTCAAACAAAACACTGCACTGTTCATGCATTTAAAATATGACTCCTGGGGGAGAAGCTGTGTGTGTGCTCTACACACATGCACAGATCCCTTTCCCGAGTACCAGAATTCATGGTTCATTGAAGCTGTGTGGACAGTATTTTGCCTCTTGTTAGCTGTGTTGTGGGTGCATTCTCAGGCACTTGCACCAATAGTATGTAACGCTCTCACCGGGGCTCGTATACAAACTTGTCTCATTAGTTATCTCTGCTAACAGCCATGTGACTGAGCAGTGAGAAGGTCACCTTCCATGAGCAACACATGTCTAGGGTCAGAATGATATGTTCAACCAAGCAGGAAAGTGCAGATGTTCCAATTAAGGAGCATTGATTGTAGTGAATGCTGTGTAAATACTGCCCCATGTAAAGATATCGCTCACCAGAAAAATAACAGATCGTACACTGGCATAAAATTACAAAGGAAATGTATTTGCCAATATATCAGCTTTAACGAACAGTTAACAGAAAAAGGAAAGAAAAAGAAAAGCAGTCTAAATGAGCACATAACTGTTGGAGCATATTTCTGAAGTAGTTGGGCATATCACTTTTCTCATGCACTGAATCCACATTCTGCGCGAAAGACACCTGCCACAGTTCAAACCTATCTCGAAGACCATCTCAAACGAACTGGCTAATCAGGAGTATTGGCACTTCCTCCTTGGAACCATTCATCTGCACAAATTACTTCTTACAACAGGTCTCTCCTTCGAGCAGCATTCTGCAAGCATCTTCCTTTGTGCCCTGCTGCCAGCTTCTGCCAAAAGACCCCAAGCCAGACTAGAACATAGAATAGTACAGCACAGTACAGGCCCTTTGGCCCACAATGCTGTGCTGACCCTTAAACCCTGCCTCCCGTGTACCTCCCCCCCCCCCATCTTAAATTCCTCCATATACCTGTCTAGTAGTCTCTTAAATTTCACTAGTGTATCTGTATCCACCACTGACTCAGGCAGTGCATTCCGCAAACCAACCACTGAGTAAAAAACCATCCTCTAATATCCCTTGAACTTCCCACCCCTTACCTTAAAGTCATGTCGTCTTGTATTGAGCAGTGGTGCCCTGGGGAAGAGGCACTGGCTGTCCACTCTATCTATTCCTCTTAATATCTTGTATACCTCTATAACATCTCCTCTCATCCTCCTCCTCTCCAAAGAGCAATGCCCTAGCTCCCTTAATCTGATCATAATGCGTACTCTCTAAACCAGGCAGCAGCTGGTAAATCTCCTCTGTACCCTTTCCAATGCTTCCACTTCCTTCCTATAGTGAGGCAACCAAAACTGGACATAGTACTCCAAGTGTGGCCTAACCAGAGTTTTATAGAGCTGCATCATTATATCGTGTCTCTTAAACTCTATCCCTTGACTTATGAAAGCTAACACCCCATAAGCTTTCTTAACTACCCTATCTACCTGTGAGGCAACTTTGTGATCTGTGGACAGGTACCCCCAGATCCCCTTGCTCCTCCACACTTCCAAGTATCCTGCCATTTACTTTGTACTCTGCCATGGAGTTTGTCCTTCCAAAGTGTACCGCCTCACTTCTCCAGGTTGAACTCCATCTACCACTTCTACATCCTATCAATGTCTCTCTGCAATCTTTGACAATCGTCTACGCTATCCACAACACCACCAATCTTTGTCATCTGCAAACTTGTCAACCCACCCTTCTACCCCTACATCCAAGTCTTTAATAAAAATCACAAAAAGTAAAGGTCCCAGAATCGATCCTTGTGGGACACCACTAGTCACAACCCTCCAATCCGAATGTACTCCCTCCACCACGACCCTCTGCTTTCTGCAGGCAAGCCAATTCTGAATCCACCTGGCCAAACTTCCCTGGATCCCTTGCCTTCTTTCTGAATAAGCCTACCTTGTGGAACCTTGTCAAATACCTTACTAAAATCCATGTAGATCACATCCACTGCACTACCCTCATTTATATGCCTGGTCACTCCTCAAAGAACTGTCAGATCTGCCCTTCACAAAGCCATGCTGACTGTCCCTGATCAGGCCATGATCCTCTAAATGCCCATAGATCCTATCTAAGAATCTTTTCCAACAGCTTTCCCCACCACAGACACAAGGCTCACTGGTCTATAATTACCTGGACTATCCCTACTATCTTTTTTGAACAAGGGGACAACATTCCGCTCCCTCCAATCCTCCGGTACCATTCCTGTGGACAACGAGGACATAAAGATCCTAGCCAGAGGCCCAGCAATCTCTTGGCTCGCCTCATAGAGCAGCCTGGGGAATGTTCCCTCAGGCCCTGGGGACTTATCTGTCCTAATGTATTTTAACAACTCCAACACCTCCTCTCCCTTAATATCAACATGCTCCAGAACATCAACCTCACTAATACTGTCCTCACCGTCATCGTTCCTTCTCATTGGTGAATACCGAAGAGAAGTATTCATTGAGGACCTCGCTCACTTCCACAGCCTCCAGGCACATCTTCCCACCTTTATCCCTAATTGGTCCTACCTTCACTCCTGTCATCCTTTTGTTCTTCACATAATTGAAGAATGCCTTGGGGTTTTCCTTTACACTACTCGCAAAGGCCTTCTCATGCCCCCTTCTTGCTCTCCTCAGCCCCTTCTTAAGCTCCTTTCTTGCTACCCTATAATATACCCATCTGATCCTTGCTTCCTAAACCTCATGTATGCTGCCTTCTTCCACCTGACTAGATTTTCCACCTCACTTGTCACCCATTGTTCCTTCACCCTACCATTCTTTATCTTCCTCACCAGGACAAATTTATCACTAACATCCTGCAAGAGATCCCTAAACATTGACCATATGTCCATAGTACACTTCCCTGCAAAAACATTATCCCAATTCACACCCACAAGTTCTAGCCTTATAGCCTCATAATTTGCCCTTCCCTAGTTAAAATTTTTTCCTGTCCTCTGATTCTATCCTTTTCCATGACAATGCTAAAGGCCAGGGAGTGGTGGTTACTGTCCCCCAGATGTTCACCCACTGAAAGATCTGTGACCTGACCTGGTTCATTACCCAATACTAGATCTAGTATGGCATTCCCCCTAGTCAGCGTGTCAACATACTGTGACCAAAATCCATCCTGGACACACTTAAACCCTGCCCCATCTGAACCATTGGAACTAATCAGTTGCCAATCAATATTAGGGAAGTTGAAGTCACCCATGATAAAAACACTTATTTTTGCACCTTTCAAAAATCTGCCTCCCAATCTGCTCCTCGGTATCTCTGCTGTTTCCTGGGGGCCTGTAGAATACTCCCAATAGAGAACTGCGCCCTTCCTGTTCCTGACTTCCACCCATACTGACTCAAAAGAGGATCCTGCTACATTACCCCCCCCCCCCTCCCTTTCTGTGTCTGGGATAGTATCCCTGACCAGTAATGCCACCCCTCCTCCCCTCCCCCCCGCCCCCATCCCTTTTAAAGCACTGAAATCCAGGAATATTGAAAATCTATTCCTGCTCTGGTGCCATCCAAGTCTCTGTAATGGCCACTACATCATAATTCCATGTATGTATCCAAGCTCTTAGTTCATCACCTTTGTTCCTAATGCTTCTTGCATTGAAGTACATACACTTTAGCCCTTTCTACCTTTACACCCGAACTATGCTAGCAAATCTACCTGCAAGGATATTGCTCCCCCTCAAGTTCAAGTGCAACCCATCCAATCTGTACAGGTCCCCTGCACCAACTCCTTCAACTGCCATCTCCTCCAATTCTCACCATCATTATCTCGTAGCACTGGCAGCAATCCTGAGAACACCACTCTTGAGGTCCTGTTCTTCAGCCTTCTGCCTAGTTCCCAAAACTCACTTCATCCCTCAACCTCATCCCTCTTCCTGTCTATGTTTGTTGGTACAGACATGCATCACGACTTCTGGTTGCTTTCCCTCTCATACCAGGATGTCGTGCACCCGATCAGAGACATCCCAGACCCTGGCACCTGGGAGGCAACAAACCATGCAGGTGGCCTTCTCATGTCCACAAAATCTCCTGTCTGCTCCCCTGACTATAGAGTCCCCAATGACAATAGCTCTCCTCTTCTCCATCCCACCCTTCTGCACCACAGGGTCAGAGTCAGTGCCAGAGGCCCTGCAAACATGGTTCACCCATGGTCAGTTGTCCCTGCCAGTAGTATCCAGGACAGTATACTTATTATTCAGAGGAATGGCTACAGGGGTGTTCTGTACTACCTGTCTACTCACCTTCACTTTCACCCCTCTGACTGTCACCCAACATCCTGCTTCCAGCAGCCTAGGTGTGACTACCTCCCTGTAGCTCTCATCTATGACTGCCTCATTCTCCCTTATGAGGCAAAGGTCATCCAGCTGCTACTCCAGGTTCCTTACACAGTCTTCCAGATCACCCAGCCACATGCACTTCTGGCAGATGTGACTCTGCAGGAGAGGGGAGTTCCCCCAAGACTGCCACATCTCATATGAGAGGCACATCACCATCTCAGGAGGCATTGTAAAACCTAACTGGGAGCAAGCTCATCCTCCACCTCATCTTGTCAAAGCCTCTCAAATCTTCACTGGCCGCTCTGCGTGAGCTATCCCTCTATTTATTTGTTTGAGCTTTTCAAACTGCTTGGTCACCTGACCTCAATTGCCCAATCATCTGCTTTCTGCTAAGTCTGAGCTGTTCAAATCTTGATTGTCTAATCAACTGCTTTCTCCTGAGCTATTTAAATCTTGATTGACTTGATTGTACAGTCCAACTGCCAGACTCTCTCGATTCAAAGCCTTAAAGCTCCACTCCTTCACTGACTCACTCACTGGCCACTCCAGTTGAAGTACCCCTCTATTTATTTGTTTGAGCTTTTCAAACTGCTTGGTCACCTGACCTCGACTGCCCATTCAGCTGCTTTCTCCTGAGCTATTCAAATCTTGATTGACTTGATTGCACAGTCCAACTGCCAAAATTGCCAGAATCTCTCAAGTCAATTTTTTCCACTACTGTCCTTCAGAAATCAGATCCCGCCCAGCTCTCTCGAACCATCCATTGCAATCCACTGGGTAAATGGTACCAAGACAAACTTAGCTGGCTGACAACACATTCCTAAGTGGGACAAAATGGCTCCTTTTACTTAGCTGAAGCCAAAACACTGTTTCTAACAGGACACACTGCTTTTGCAGAAAACTGCAAAAATAAAAATGCTTCACAGCATAGTAGTAGAAATCTTAACCAGGGCATTACATTTTCCCTTCACCAAAAATAGTCAAGCCCTCATGACTTTTGTAAGCATTTGGAACTTATCAAACGATTATTAATATCATAGTTTCAAATGAATTTTGTGGTTTCAGGACCCACAATCTGTTCGTAAATAGAAGCAATTTACTTGGGGATGTTTCCCCGCATCTATCACTCGTACCTTCCAGCGACTCAGTTCCTCCTGCCCCCTGACTGAACTCAGCTCCTTCAGTTTAAGTAGGCGCTGCCAAACATCTTCAACCTCTGCTGGTGCTAACCGGTGAGACCTCTCTCAGAAAGGGGTGTCCCCTGTCACTGTAGCCTCTTCCCCAGGACGTAACATGACAGGTTTAAAGTGAGTGTATTACTCAGTTCCTCATTTATGTTCATCTTTCTGCTTAGGAGGAACTTGCACCTTCTCAGAAGCAGCTCTGAACACAGAAAAAATCTCTCACAGAAAAAATTTTCAAAAAAATCTCTCCATTCCCCTCCTTGCATGCTCCAAGGAGCATTCTCACAATAGGAGTATTTGTTTCCACAAGAATGGTAGCTTCACTTTTTTCAACTGGATCTGGGCTGATCAACACTGACATATCAATAGTCTCAGCTACTCCAACATCTGCTTCTGAAAATTCTAGTTTCAACGACAAGTCACCATCATACGGGTAATCATCATCACTAAGCCCCCAAATCTCAAAGGCACTGAGTGGCGTCAATGGTAAATGCATCAAATACCAGTTGTAAAAGGATATGTAAAGTAAAGTAACTTGAGAACCTGTGTCAAGTATGCCTCTAGCATAAATGCCTTCAGTCTGTATGGATACATTAGAGCTGGGTCCCACTAAACCTTACGAATAGTCTTATGCACTTCAATATTTCCCTTGATGCACTGATTGGAATGTATTCCCTCCAAGAGGCCAGCCCATTCCTTTACTGGGTTCCTTCGTAGTTTTGCGTCTTTTCTTCTCTCTTTAACCGCTGACTTACTTTTTGAAGATTTTCCTGTCCCTCTAGTTTCTAGTTTCTAGTTTCGCTAGAAATGTCTGCCTTCTCCACAGTTGTAACAGAAAATACCAGTCAGCTGTCTAATCAAAAGACCCTTTACAGCAGTATTCCTCTGGTAGTCTAAGTCCTACCGGTAGTTCAGGTGTCCTAATGGACGTTTAGTGGAAACATGAGCAGACATTCACCAAGTCAGCTCAGCTCGAAGGTTTTTCACCTCATTCCTCAAAAGCTCTATCTCTGAGGCAGCAGGGGTCACCTTAGCAACAGAGGCTACCAATGAAGACATTTCTTGGCTTTCGGAAACATTCCACTCCTCAATTATATTTTCCTCCTCTTTAATTTCTCTGAGTAACTCAGTAAAAGATGGAGGAGGATGCATCTTGCGGGTCACTTGGATACGTAGAACAATCATGTCATGTGACAGTGTCCTCTTCATAACTTGCTCTACTCTTAAGCAATTTCTCTCAGACACTTGAATGTTTCTTTTGTGGCGCAAACAATGTAGCAGTTTCTCTAACCTGAAAAGGTAGGCAGACAGCTTCTCTCCTTCCTCCTGGAATGTGTGCTGGAACTTCTTCATAAGATCAGCTGAACTTTCAGGAGTGCCAAAAGCATCTTCTAGAGCAGGGGTGGGCAAACTTTTTGACTTGTGGGCCACAAAGGGTTCTAAAATTTGACAGGGGGGCCGGACCAGGAGCAGATGGACGGAGTGTTTTGGTAATACACCTCATAAGAGAAAATAAAATATCATGGGATATGTAGAAAACATGTGCTTTAATTTCATTTGAAAATGAACAAATGCATTACAACAAAATATCTGTCTTTGAAGTCCCATGGTATTTAGCTATTTATTGAAATGACTTTTAAAACACTGAAAATTAAATGAATAAAATACAGCTTTTTTTAATAGTAACAGTTATTATTTTAAAGCACTGAAAATTCTGTTATCCTTCAAGATATTATCATCATCACTCTCCTCCTGACTGTCTTTATTTCAAAAACGGTAGGAGATGCAGGTCTACTTGTCCTGCTCCTTCTTATTCAATTGTCCCCTGTGCCAAAACTCAACAACGACCAGCACAAGGACAGAACAGTGACAGCGCGCCAGTATGCGGAGCGCGTTATTTGATCTGGAGCGCATTTTTTATTTTGAGAACGTACGTGCACCTGCGCACTACTCATGTCCATCACTCAATAGAAATGACATGTAACATGTAAGGCTTTTTGAAAAAAAATATTTTCAAATGCATTTTTTACATAACACAACGAAGAAACTTATTTTTAATTTCAGTGGGAACAGTGTTGTTGGTCTCCCTTTTTAGCCTGCGCATCAAAGTCTGGATTTAGTTTTGCTGTGGCGAAAACGCCAGAATTGCGGGGAAAAAAATGTTAACAAGGTTTATTAATATAATTTCATCAAGTTCTGTGGGCCGGATTAAAAAGCTTAACGGGCCGCATATGGCCCCCGGGCTGTAGTTTGCCCATGCCTGTTCTAGAGCTTGTATGTATTTAGCTAACGTGGCTAATGAGTTTTCTGCCTCACTAAATCAGCCACTGGACCCTCTAAACTCTCTACCGGTCTTGGTTAATTCATATTATCTCAGTACTGCCATTCATCTAGTAACTGAGATGCCTGCTCAGCCCAAGCCTCCTATTCTTCTTCTCCATCAGGTCTGGGCTTGACTCCAGAGAACACTTACGAACCTACGATAGCTTTGGCTCTCCACAGATACACTTTGGCAATAATGAACCAGTGATGTAATAGCTGATATCGACTCAGACCTTAAATCGAGAGCTGAAGGACTTACAGTTGTGCTAGAAAGTTTGTGAACTTTGTAGAATTTTCTCTATTTCTGCATAAATATGACCTAAAATGTGATCAGATCTTCATGTAAGTCGTAAAACTGGATAAAGAGAACCCAATTAAATAAATAACACAAAAACATTATACTCATTTATTTATTGAGAAAAATGATCCAATATTACATGTACTTGTTGGAAAAAGTATGTGAACCTTTGCTTTCAGTAACTGGTGTGAGCCATTTGTACAGCAATAACTTCAACCAAACATTTCCGGTAACTGTTGATCAGTCTTGCACACCAGCTTGGATGGGGTTTAGACCATTTTTCCTTACAAAACTGCTTCAACTCCAGTATGTTGATGGGCTTCCTTGCATGAACTGCTTGCTTCAGGTCCTTACACAACATTCCTATAGGATTAAGGTCAGGACTTTGACTCAGCCATTCCAACCAACAAATTTTCTTCTTTTTAAACCATTTCGTTGTTGATTTACTCTTGTGTTTCAGGTCATTGTCTTGTTGCATCATATAACTTCGATTAAGATTCAGGTGTTTGACTGCTACCCTGACATTCTACTGTAAAATGTCTTGATACAATTTTGAAAACATTGTTCCCTCAACGATTGCAAACTGTCCAGACCTTGAGGCAGCAAAGCAGCCCAAAAACATGATACTCCTACCACCGTGCTTCACTGTTGGGATGAGGTTTTTATGTTGGCGTGCAGTGCCCTTTTTCCTCCAAACATAGGAATATGCCTTTATGACAAAAAGTGCAACTTTTGTCTCATCTGTCCAAAGAACATTGCCCCAGAAGCATCTTAGAACATCCAGGTGGTCCTTTGCAAACTTGAGACATGCAGTGGTTTCCGCTGTGGTGTTCTTCCGTGAACATCATTCTTGTGCAGTGTTTTTCTGCGGTGGACACATGAACAGAAACTTTAGCAGGTTCTAGAGTTTAACTTGCTGTTACCTGTGGGTTCTTTTACAGTTCCTTCAGCATTGCACATTGTACTCTTGGTGTGATCTTTGCAGGATGCCCACTCCTAGGGAGAGTAGCAACAATACTGAGTTTCCTCCATTTGTAGACAATTTCTCTGACTGTGACTGATGAACACTCAGCTCTTTAGAAGTGCTTTTGTAGCCTTTTCCAGCTTCATGCATCTCTACAATTCTTCAAAGTTCCTCTGAAAGTTGTTTTGATCAAGGCATGGTGCACATAAACACATTCTCTTTCTTGTGAAGAGCAGGCTCTGTCGGTAAACTGACTTTGGGTGTCTTTTTAATAGGGCAGGGCACCTCTACAACCCATATCTTCAATCTCATTTCAGTGATTGGAACACCTGACTCCAAATAGCTTTCGTAGAAGGCATTACCCCAGAGGTTCACATACTTTTTCCAAAAATACATGTAATATAGGATCATTTTTCTCAAATAAATAAACAAGTGTAATATTGTTTGTGTTAATATTTAATTGGGTTTTCTTTATCTAGTTTTAGGTCTTATGTGAAGATCATTTTAATGGAAAAAAGAGAAAATTCTTCAGGGTTCACAAACTTTCCAGCACCACTGTATAAAATCTCTCACATCAGACAAAGCCTTCCTCTCACTCCACATAAGCTCTCCTTTTAGTTTATTTTCCTCTCTTTCTGTACCATTTAAGTGACTGTGGTGTGGTTAATCAGGGTGTGAAAGGTTATGGGGAGAAGGCAAGAGAATGGGGCTAAGAGGGAAATGTATTAGTCATGGTAAAATGGTGGAGCAGGCTTGGAGGGTAAAATGGCCTAATTGTGCTTTTGTGTCTTATGGTCTTACGATTTGCGCATTTTTCATCATTAGTCAATACGCTAATAAGAAGCAGGGTCTGGATAAATGAAATGCTCATTTCTTTCACCTGTATTACAGAGTTTTAACTATGTTGCTAGATAAACAGCAACCTAACAATGACCAATTCCTCCCAGTCCCACCTGTGTGAGGTACCTCCTATCTCCTAGCAGCTGTGTACCGTGATATTATACAAAAAATTAATCAGGTGTTCAGTTGTTATATTTTTAATGGGATGATAACTTTTGTATTGCAATCATCATTCTCAGTCTTCAACAGAATGGAACTAAAGATTATTTGATAGGAGTAAAGAGTGATTTTTTTCCATTTTGGCAAATTTTGCTGTCTGCCGTTGCTTTCCTTAGCCATTCAACGAAGAACGGCACAGATCTTTTGACCCATAATGCTGTGCTAACCTTTTAACAACTTTAAAATTAATCTAACCCTCTCTCCCACATACCGTAGCCCTCTGTCTTTTTTATCCATGTGCCTATCTAAGCATCTTTTAAATTACTCTAATGTATCTACCTCTACTACCACCCCAGCACCACTCACCACTCTCTAGGTGGGAGAAAATATCTACCTCTGACATCTTCCCCCCCCCAATACTTTCCTCCAATCACCTTAAATTATACCCCTCTCATATTAAGATTAGGATTATTGGATTTCCAGTCATTCCTATTATTTGGTGGAGTTGTTTCATGATGGAAATTGAACTGAGCACACATGACCCAGTGTCTGTCTAAGGTTCTAATGAGTTTTGCTTCAGTGCACATATATTTCCTGAGAGAATCCTATGTATGTTTTCCAGATTATGCAGTTTAACACTAAAGAAGTTGGTTGTCGTAAAGGAGTTGGATAAGGAACTTACTTCAGTAGTAATTGCTGTTAAAATGCAGGTAAGCTATTCAACTTTGCATTGTTGTTTCGAACTTTTCTCTATTAAAAATAAGTAGAAGAAAATTCATTGATTAAACTAATCTTTTCATGGGACTTTGTACTGAACAAAGATTGGAGGGTGGCGGTCTGATGAAAAGTTTTGGAGCACAATCCTTGCAGTACAGAAGCATATGAGGTAACTCCAGATTTGATATCTGATTCCCCTTTATATGATACAGCCCATTCATTCCTCCATAGAAAGGAAGCAGAAAGGTAAGACAAATTAAAGTTACCATTGCACATTCCCATTTTTGAAAGGGTTTCTGTGTACTCAAATGAGCCTCATTGAATCTGCTTACATTGAATACTTTCTTCAATCTTGTACTAGAAAAAGTCTTTTACTTTAATAACATGATATAAATGCTACTTAGGAGGAAAAACTCGGCTATTTGGACATCTGATATCATAAATACCAGCAGGAAACACAGATAGAAAGACAATGAGGATCAGAATCAGGATATTGAAAATGGGATAGTTCTACTTTTTAACAAGTCATCAAACCTGAAAAGATGATCCTGTCCAAGAAACTTCCCACCTTCCAAGTGGTTTTGATGCCATATAAGCACAAGTACTTTTCATCATCATTGGTATAAAAGTGAACTCTTATCTCTAGCTTTCCACTATACATTCCACGTAGTTCTGCTCAATAAATGAATGTCTTTTGCTTAAAAATGCAGTTTATTTCAAAATAGCAAATATGTTTTGGCAAAAAAGTATGTCACTTGAGCAGATTAAATTACTGATGTGATCATCTTCATTGTATGCTATATTGAAGAAAGGAATTTTTTGCAGGAGGTGGGAGTTATATTACAATCATTTGCAATTGTCTTTGAGAAGCAGGCAGTAAACCACTTTAAGCTACTGCAGTCCATGGATTGAAACACCATTACAGGAGAAAAGTACAAATTAATATAACAGCAAATAGGTCAATAGTCACACTTCAAAGTTCAAAATTAATTTATTGTTAAAGTACACATATGTCACTATATAGAAACCTGAGATTCATTTTCTTGCAAGTATATTCAGTAAATCAAAGAACCCCAATAGAATCAATGAAAGACTGCACCCAAAAGGATGGACAAGTAATCAATGTGCTAAAGACAAGAAACTGTGCATATACAAAATAAAATAAAGAAGTAATAATAATAATAATAATAATAATAATAATAATAATAATAAATAAGTAAGCAATGAGTGTCGAACATGTGAGATGAAGAATCCTTGAAAGTGAGTCCGTATGTTGTGGAAACAGCTCAGTGATGGGGCAAGTAAAGTTGAGTGAAGTTATCCCTACTGGTTCAAGAGACTGATGCTTGAGGGGTAATAAGTGTTTCTGAACCTGGTGGTGCAGGTCCTGAGGGTCCTGTACCACCTTCCTGATGGCAGCAGCGAGAAGTGAGCTTGACGTGGATGCTGGGGTTCCTTGATGATAGATGCTGCTTTCCTGCAACAGTGCTCTGTGTAGATGTGCTCAGTGGTGGGGGGGAATTTACCCTTGATGAACTGGGCCGTATCCACTACGTTCCATAGGATTTTCCATTCAAGGGCATTGGTGTTTCCATACCAGGCCTTCTTGGCATACCAGGCATTCTTGGATGGTGAGGGAACTTATTGAGTATTGTTGAACCAGAATTCCTTCATTCCAGACTCATACCTTTTGCATAGTAGATAGGCCCTTGGGGAGTCGAAGGTCAGTTATGCATAAACTCTTCTCGGACTTCCAGCCATGTCCAAGTGTTGATTTTAATTGACATTTTGATGACAAACTCTACCATCTTCATCAGGGTGATACCTAGGCATGCCTAGTCCGGTGATATATATACTTAACTCCCGTTTGTGCGTGATATATGCCAAGAAAGCAGGTGATCAATCAATTACTGCAGTCACTTGGCTGATCAAGTTAAGTTTGTGGTCACCTGTGACACTAGTTGTTAATGGTGAAAATTCAACTACAATAATTTAATGCTTTTTCAATTGTGATACTGATTCCCTGTTTTCATTCTCCAAAATTTCCTCTCTAATCTTTTGCTATGTATTCTAAAATTAACCAAGTGGAAATCCAGAAAATCTCTCATAATGCCAGGTGTCCTTTTCATTCTTGGCTTCTCTTCTTTCTTTAAATGTTTTTGTTAGAGTGAACAATCTTCCAAAAATATGATAAAGAACATCCTTCAGTTGACCACTACATTTGGAAAGCATTGATGTCATTTTGTGCACAGGTAGAATCTACTAACAGCAAAGACAAGGCTAAACAAATGTTAGGAAAGAACACTTTTCTGGAAAAGAAAATCACCTTGCTTTTTAAATGAGTGCTGTGAGATTTATTATATTAACCTGAACTGTTTGAACTGACAGAAAAGATATCTGCTTAAAGAGCCAGAGACAGCATCACTCACTTTGCCACACTTGAGAGCAGTTAAGAATTAAAATAATATCATGAGGCTTGCTCAAACTTGAGTGCAAGATTTACATAACCATATTAAGTTATATGAAACAGTAGTAAGTACACAGGTACTGTGCTTTGATATTTGGCATGTTAATGCCACAGCATCAAGCTGCATGGCATTTCCCATGAGTTTTCAAGTAATCAAAATCTAAATTTTGTCTTTACAAACAATAAACTAAATTATCTTCACAACTGTATCATTATAGGTCAGTAATAAGTCCTATGAGCTCCAGAAACTCCAGTTTGAAATTCTCCAGTGTCAATCGGAGGTGCTATCATTGGATTACACACTTGTGCTTTGGTTGGACCCTCTAGAATTCATCATAAACTGCAATGCTTATAGATACTGATTGCCAAAATGACATCATGTCTCATTTTTGAGTCATGATCTTTTTAGTAAATTGCATGTACTTTTCTCAAAAACGACTTGTGCTTTTTTCCCTTATCCTCTGCTTACTAGTACAAACTTGAATATTTATGTAGTCTTGCAGCATTAGCTTATCTTGACATTTTGTTGTAGTGATACAGAAGGAAGCCATCCAGTCCACGGGGTCCTTTATTTTCTTGGACCCTGTTCTCTCTCATGTATGCTCGTTCAGATTCCCTTTTATTCCTTCAGTCATTAGCCTGCACTAACAGTTAATTTACAGTAAGAAAATAAGCTACAAAAATGACCCTGAGGAAAGCCATTTTGACTTTGACATTGTTTTGTTTAGTAAGTGGGACAGATTAGTTTTCGTTACTCTTTGATCCCTTGCCTCTTTATTCAGAACTGATCAGTGTGGGGTTGATAATTTTTTGTAGGTATGACACGGCATTAAAAAATCTTCAAACATAGGGGTTAACATGAATTCCAATCAGATGCACATGCTGTTGCTCAGTAAAATTGTTTTTGATATAATAATGCATTTTGACATTCACAAAGATAATGAAACTATCGATCTTCTTCCTCACAGTAATATTACAGAACCAAAATCCAAACAATTAACATAGTTCTACTTCAACTCAATCTAATCCAGGTATCTCTGATATGAACTGTACCTATTACAATTTTGCAGTTTCCAAATCTAACTGCTGATCACTACTTCTATGACATTCCTCATAATTTTCTTCCAGTTTTTGTTTTTAAAATTCGACTTAGCTTTGTCCCCAACAATTTTTCACTTTCCCTTCTCCACTGATCATTTATCATTCCTATTTCAGTTCATGGGATGAGAAATGAGCAATGCAGATGAAATCAGAAAAAGGCAGAGAGGAGGCTTCTGTGGAATATAAACACTGGCAGGGAGTTTTGAAGTGCATTTTTACTACGTAACAGCTACAGAACACACTGGCAATATTTTACCACAAAGAGTAGCTGAAGCATAAACACACAGAAGAAAATAGTGAGAGGATTTGGTGACAGGGTCAGATAAAGGACGAAAGGAGGGTTGTATAGAGTACATGTACCTTGGGTAAACGGGCTTTTCCTGTGTACCCACTGTGCAGAAGAAATCTTGATTGCATATTTGGTGTAACCATTAATGGACTGAAGCATTTCTATTTTTGTAGCTATTTTTAAAAGCTCATTTGTACTTTAGTTGGGCTTTCTAGAATTCATCTTAAACTCCATGTCAAAGTTACATCCTTTTCATTTTCAGAAATGTTTGTATCTCTCTCGTGAACTACATGTACTTTATTCATAATATTATACCTCTAGCTCTTGCGACAGCTTGAATGTTAGAGGAGATGTTCCATTAGTTTATCTTGACTGATCAATATAACAACACAATCCATCAGGTCCTTGCTAGTTCCCAGTAGAACAATCCCATGTGGTTCTCTGAAATGCGTCCTCTCTCATGGAAGGCCATTCAACTCCCCATTCATTGTTTTAGTCATTAAACTGCATTACCTTTACTGTACTCTAGCTAGTTAAACTGCATTAATGATCCTGGGGAAAGCTAAACTGTGGAATGCTATGCAACCTCTTGTGGAGTAAGCACCAATTAAGAGAAAATGCCCTCTCTGCGTAATTTTGCTAACTGAAAATAAATTGGACAGTAATTATCCAGACTGCATTTTTCCTGGTTTTGTGGAATGGGGATAAGGATTAATTAGCTATGTTATTTCATGGGTACTAGTATTATAACTGACTGGAATAGACTTAGCTAGGTGTGCTGCTAATTTATGATGGAGGAGACTGTAACATTGTCTGTGGTATGAGAGTAGGGCTGTTCTGACTAGTGGGACAGCTCTTCCTATAAACCCCTATTGTTTGTGGCATAATAAGATCTTTTTCATCTGTTTACTTCACCCTCTAGCTCATCATGTTCTGCTCTGGCATTTGAATCACATGCCCAGCTTGCACTAGCCTCTGTAATAAACTGTTCAACTGCTGGTTATTGCCGATCCTGATTTTGATTAAATGTCCTGGAGAAATGTGCCTTTAAATGCTACAGATGAACACAAGTTGAGACACTGAAAGAATAGAAAACACTGGGAAGCAAGTGTTGGAATTCTCCATTTCTGCTTTGTTGTTGCACATCCAGTAAGATAATTGGGAAATTGCCAGTTTATGATTTCCTACCAGCAGAAGTAATTTAAAATATTCTCCAACTGCAGATTTTCAAATGCAAAGTTTCTGAAATAGAAAATCATAAAATGAATACAAGCCATCTAAGACCAGGAAACCCTGGAGAACTAGAAGAGTAAAAAGGATTGTTAAGGTGTGGAATGTTGGGGAAGTGGATGTGAAGCTTGTCTTAGTTTCCCAATGACTATCAGCAACTATTGAGGACTATAGCCTTCTCTTTCAAAGCAGCACAAAACTTCTTAAGAATTGCAAACACTGTGTTTTTCCCCAACTTTCTTTTATGCTATGTGTGTAAAAGCATCTATGTACGAATTGCAGCCCAAAGGAATTGTAATTAATGGTTCTCATTGTATACATACACATCATAAACAGTAACCTGTTTCAAATTGTATTGAAGTCTGTTGCATCTATTAACATACGTTGTAGTGTTTATAAATATGGAGCAGTCACCTACTGTTATTACTATAGACAGCAGTCTTGCACCCAATACATAATACCATGGGGATGATGCATTACAATGTACTAGGAGACACAAGGTTGCTGAAAAACTGGAGAAGTGCACACAAAATGCTAGTGGAACTCAGCAGCTTAGGCAACATCACTGGAGTGAAATGAACAGTTGATTTTTGGGCCATGGTAATATATCAGGACATTACATGAAAATGTAAATAGAAGCAAGAATTTTTTTTTGTGTCTAGTCCTCCTACAATAAGATAGTTGCTCATCTTTTACAGTGCCACTTTCCTTGCAGACCCTCCGGCCCTCTAAACCTCCTCCACATTTAATAACATCATGGTTGATCATATTGCTGGACACCCACAAAAACCTTTTAGCTTTCTTATCAATAATCTGTCTAGCCCGCCTTTGAAAATGCTTAACGATTGTTTTTCCATCAGCCTTTTGAGGAAGAGAGTTGTGAATGTGACACCTCCGTGGTGTATCACTAATACTTGAGATGCATTACATGGTGTAACAATTGGTTACAACATGCAGAAGAGTTATTCCTGCAATAAGAAAATTAAAATGTGTTAATGTTTCAAGTTGGTGTCCTTTCATCGGAATGATAACTATTTTTCAGTCTGATACTGATTGACCTGCTGAGTATTTGAGCAACTTTGTTTTTATTTGATTTCTAGCATCTGCAACTAGTTCCTCTTAAAACAATAAAAAGTTTAATTGACTTGAATTTATTTTTGTGTCTTAACACGCTACACCCTCGTAATCAATGAGGTGATATTTTTGAAAGAAAACATTCCTATGGGGCTTACCGAGCAAATGTTTCTCCTGGGCTGGCTGTTCATGCTAGATAAGAAGAAATTTCTTCACATACAGTAGGTGGTGATGAATCTCGTGAATTCTCTACTCAAAAGGTGTGTGGAGATTCGGTCCCTGAGTATACTTAACTTGGGGTCTCAGTAGTTAAGGGAACCAGCGGATAACAGGTTAGTGCTGGTAACTGGTACCACTGTAAGAAATGAGCTTTGAACATTGTTTGAGCAGGTGTGAAGAATTGAATGGTGTTTCTCCTGTTTATTTTTCATTTTTTCAAATTGTTGGTGGTTCTTACATTAGATCCTGTCGTGGTTTCTCGTGCCTCACAAATGACCAGGAGACGCAGAAGTATTAAACTTTAATTTGCAAATCAAAGCTGAGACAGTCATTGAGCTAGTCACTGATTGCCCACTGATCCTTGGACATAGCATTTTTTATAGCAATCTCCTGGTTTAGTTGCATTAGCATATCCAATCGGTCTACAGTTGCGTATCACAAGTACATCCGCCACTATTGTTTCTACCATTGACTTAATCATGTTCTAATCTACATCTCTTAGCTACCTCTCATTAACACACCATTGTCTTCTACATTCTTAAGATTTCATTCTCCTACTAAATTGGTTACATGCATAGCAAATAGCAAGTTTCAAAGCTGACTACATAGTTTTGGTTACACAGCAAACAATTTCAACTTTTATACTCCAATAATCCCTACCAAATTTTGTTCGTCTTGCTCTAGAATGTTTCCAATCCGTTTCTTCATGCTCTGGGTCTCTACCAGCCATGGCTCATCATGTCTGTCCTGAGAGGAATAATGGATGGAGAGATTTGAGATGAGTGGGCAGTGCTTGGAGAGAAACTGTGTCCATTCTAAGTTCAACGTTTTCTAGTAACTATCTCAACAATGTCTTTAAGTGCCTGCTATTAAGCCCATCCAGGAAGAGGGTGTATGCTGAAAACTAGTACAGTTTGGGAAGCACTGAAAGGAATTGTATTTCTAAATTGCTAAGAATGGGAATGTGAAACATAAGGAAGTGATGGAGGTATATTTGTATAAGAAATATTTATTTCAAGAATTTCCAATGTTGTACATCTTTGGAAAATGTTTTTATCAAGTTGCTAATTTTAGTATTCAATATCTTGTACACAGGGTTCAAAAAGAATCTTGAGATCGCATGAGATTATACTGCCGCCTTGTGGCCTGGTGGAAACTGACCTCGCACTAACCTTCTCACTGCAGGTACTGATTCATTTACTGTTGTATATTTTATTTAAGAAAGCATTTTATAAGAAGACATTAAATTAACTTTTCGTACAATGATTGTCTCTGTTGGTATAAATTGCTATTCTGTATTGGTTACACAAAAGCCATAAATTCACGTTGGCTCAACAATGCAAAAATATTGTGTGTCAGAATGCTTTGTTGTTTATCATATTGTGTATACAGAAATATGAAGAGTACTTATTTGCTACAAAGATTATAGGTATGGCAAAAATTTGCAGGCACCTTCTCCAGCCTAGGATGTGGCATTCAGTGATTTAAATGTGAAATCTGCATCTGCAAGGTAAATGTTGATGAGGCATCTGCTGGTGACTGCAGTCTACCTGCAAGTTTCCATCTCGAGCTTTCAATTACATGTCACTCCAGCTCTTCTTCCCATTCCCACATCGACTTCTGCTTTTTCCAATTTCATGGCGAGGCCAACTGCAAACACGAAGAACAACACCGTGTAGTCAGTAGCCCAGTAGCATGAACATTGACAATTCCAATTTCGGGTAAACCACTACCTCTGGCCCCTTTCCATTCCCACCAGTCTCTCCCTTTGTTCACCTATGGCATCTTTCCTCTCTCAGCTGGTCTCCACCTCATTCCAACTGCTCATCATCTTCCCTAATCAGGTTGCACCTATTACCATAAGACACAGAAGCAGAATTAGGCCATCTGGCCCATCGAGTCTGCTCTGCCATCCAATCATGGCTGATCCTTTTTTTTCTCCTCCTCAATCTCAGTTCCCAGTCTTCTCTCTGTAACCTTTGATGCCATGTCCAGTCAAGAACCTATCAATCTCTGCCTTAAATACACTCAACGACCTGGCCTCCACAGCTGCATGTGGCAACATATTCCACAAATTCACCACCCTTTGGCTAAAGAAGTTTCTCTGCATCTCTGTTTTGAAAGGGCGCCCCTCTATCCTGAGGCTGTGCCCTCTTGGTCCTAGACTGTCCGATCATGGGAAACATCCTTACCACATCTACACTGTCTAGGCCTTTCAACGTTCAAAGGGTTTCAATGAGATTCCCCTTCATCCTTCTGAATTCCAGCGAGTACAGACCCAGAGCCATCAAACGTTCCTTGTGTGATAATTACCAGCCTCTGTCTCTCCATTTCATCTCATCTCTCTAGACTGCCTTTCTTCCCTCTACACTTCTGGTCCTTGTGGAAGGCCGCAACCTGAAATATCAACCATCCTTTTGCCTCTACAGATATTCTTCCAACATATATTCTTTGCTTCAGGTTCTAGCTTCTGTAGTTGCCTTATTATCATCTATTCATTTAGTACTTCACTGTGCCTTTAGAGTCCATGTGCAAGTACCCATTTTGTCCTTAATAAGCCCCATTCTTCTATGTTCCGGCTTTTAGTATTTATATCCTTTTAAAATGCTCTAGGTATCTATGGCAAATAATATCTTCTCATGTGGTCTCTTTTCATCTTATTTTAATTTCCACATTACCTCTTAGTGCTTGTATATATATCTGTCTTAACAATTCCACAATACTCATAGAAACATAGAAAACATACAGCCCACAAAGCTGTGCCGAACATTTCCCTACCTTAGAACTACTTAGGCTTTACCCATAGCCCAATATTTTTCTAAGCTACAAGCAGCCATGCAGGTGTCTCTTAAAAGACCCTATCGTTTCTGCCTCCACCACCACCGCCGGCAGTCCATTCTAGGCACTCACCACTCTCTGTGTAAAAAAAACAACTTACCCCTGACATCTCCTCTGTACCTACTTCCAAGCACCTTAAAACTATGCCCTCTCGTGCTAGCCATTCCAGCCCTGGGGAAAAGCCTCTGACTATCCGCATGATCAATGCCTCTCATTATCTTGTGCTCCTCTGTCAGGTCACCTCTCATCCTCCGTCGCTCCAAGGAGAAAAGCCTGAGTTCACTCAACTTGTTCTCATAAGGCATGCTCCCCATTCCAGGCAACATCCTTGTAAATCTCCTCTGCACCCTTTGTATGGTTTCCATGTCCTTCCTATAGTGAGGCGACCAGAATTGAGCACAGTATGCCAAGTGGAGTCTGACCAGGATCCTATATAGCTGCAACATTACCTCTTGGTTCTTAAACTCACTCCCACGATTGATGAAGGCCAATACATCGTATACCTCTTAACCACAGAGTCAATCTGCTTAGCAGCTTTGAGTGTCCTATGGACTCGGACCCCAAGATCCCTCTGTTCCTCCACACTGCCAAGAGTCTTACCATTAATACTATATTCTGCCATCATATTTGACCTACCAAGATGAACCACCTCACACTTATCTGGGTTGAACTCCATCTGCCACTTCTCAGCCCAGTTTTGCATCCTATCAATGTCCCGCTGTAACCTCTGACAGCCCTCCACACTATCCACAACACCCCCAACCTTTGTGTCATCAGCAAATTTACTAACCCATCTCTCCACTTCCTCATCCAGGTCATTTATAAAAATCACAAAGAGTAGGGGTCCCAGAACAGATCCCTGAGGCACACCACTGGTCAGCGAACTCCATGCAGAATATGACCCGTCTACAACCACTCTTTGCCTTCTGTCAGCAAGCCAGTTCTGGATCCACAAAGCAATGTCCCCTTGGATCCCATGTGTCCTTACTTTCAATAAGCCTTGCATGGAGTACCTTATCAAATGCCTTGCTAAATTCCGTATACACTACATCTACAGCTCTACTTTCATTAATGTGCTTAGTCACATCCTCAAAAAATTCATTCAGGCTCATAAGGTACAACCTGCCTTTGACAAAGCCATGCTGACTGTTCCTAATCATATTATGTCTCTCCAAATGTACATAAATTCTGCCTCTCAGGATCTTCTTCATCAACTTACCAACCACTGAAGTAAGACTCACTGGTCTATAATTTCCTGGGCTATCCTTACTCCCCTTCTTGAATAAGGATATGTTCAATAGAATTATTGAAGACTGGTTGGGAGGGGGGGGGGTAGATAAGGGTAAACATTTCAAACTTGCCGGTAGTTCTGTTAAAAGAGGATGGAGCTATAAAGTTAATGGCAAAAACTGTAAGTGGGGAGATGTAGTAGGTATGAAACAAAGGAGTCCAAAATACTGAAGAATGCTGGAAATCAAATCTTGCTTTGACTGCAAAATATGGAAGCACCTTCATGAACTCCCACAGCTCCCGATAACCCTGTGATTTAATTTTCTGAGGCTGACGTAAGAGCAACCTTCAGGATGGTGAATCCACAGTAAGATTCCAGCCCACACCAGGTACCTGGCTGAGTACTAAAGACTGTACTGATCTATTGGCTGGAGTGTTCACTGATATCTTTAACCTTTCTTTCTGACCACCTCTGTCTGTCGATGGAGTAGCAGTAATTCTGTGCTGCTCTTAGTTTTCTCTCTCTCCCCCCAGTTTAAATTTTGAATTTAGAATTTTTAATTGCTGATTCTTGAAGGGGAGTAATGTGTCTGTCTACGAGAAGTGGGAAGAATCCGCATGAACCTACTGACAAAGGTAATGGAAAAGGAAAGATGGCGAAGGAAAGATGTGATGAAATGCCAGCATGGGCTGAAGATATCGTTCGGACACTGAATTCAATTCAAGATCAGAATAGGGGAATTAAAGATCAACTGGAAAAGAATAAAAATGAAATGAAGTTATTTCTGGGAAAACTTAAAGATGTGGAAACTCAAGTTTCTAAACATGAAGAGGAATTGAAGTTAACTAAGAAAAAACTGTCTGAAACTACAACCCGTTTGGAAAAATATCATAATTAGGTTATAGACCTGGAAATTAGGTCTCGCCGTAACAATATACGAATCATTGGATGGCAAAAAGGAGCTGAAAATGAAGACTTAACGATTTACTTAGGTAAGCTCTTTCAAACTCTATTTCTGACTATTTTATTACAGCCGCCTGCTATTGAAAGAGCACATAGACTGTCTACTTCGAAATTTAAAGATTCAAGCAGACCAAGATTTATTTTGGTTTGTTTTCATCATTTTAAAATTAAAGATCAAGTAATGCGACAGGCAAGAAAACAGAGAGTTTTCAGAATCAACGAGTCTGAGCTCCGTTTTTATGAAGATTATCCGAAAGAAGTAATGGAACAAAGATCAAGATTTGCTTTGGTAATGAAACAAGCATATGATAAGAAACTATTTCCCTCTTTGAGTTACCCAACAGGAATGAAAGCTTTTCCTCCTAATTCTTCTCCAATTTTCTTTGACCCAAAAGCCGCACTGGATTTTGTTCAGGCTATATCCGTCACTGTCAGTGATGCTACTACCGAATGAACTTTCTGAAAAGCTGTTTGATTATCTTTATATTATTCACATTTTGAAAAGATGATATATGAAGGCTATTTAGATATTTCATTGAGAGATTAATAAAAGAAGATAAGAAAACCTGCTCATCCTTATATCCTATTGGATTTTTTTTGGAAAGAAGATTTACAGTTCAAGTTTGACTGTTTAAATGGCTAATTAGATATTTGACTGAGAAAAGAGGATAAAAGGATTTGTTCCTTTTATCTAATATTTGGGTTGATTTTTTTTTGTTGTTTCTTAATTTACTAACTGGTAGCTTTTTTCCTGTTAATAAGGTTTCTTTTTATATATATATATATATATCTGGGAGGGTTTAGTTACTTATGATATTACTAATTAATATTTTTGTAAATTTAGTTTGGTTAAATATACTGTTAACCTTTTTTAAAATCTGTTTTATTATAGCGCTCTATAACCGAATTTGAAGTTTTCTTAGAGATTTAAAGCTAAACTTAAGATGGCGCTGGTTTTCTTTCGAAGAGATTATATTATTTTGGTTCTTTTTTGTTTAATATATGATGGAATGTAAACACTCGCCTTTGCTGAGACGTTACTATCTTTCTTGCTAGGTCATCTTATTTTTTTGTGTACTGGCTGGGGGGAGGGAGAGACGAGACCGACAGACGGCCCATGGCTTGTATTCTATCTTAGTTCACTTGCCTTTTTTCTGGGCTTTTGGGAGGTTGGGTGGATTTAGAGTTAGGAGTTTTTTCCCATTGGGTGGTTCCGGAGCATGCGTGTTTTCTATATGGTTGTATTCTTCATCACCGCCATCTTTGATAATCCCGTATTGGTATATGTTCTGTGCGTGTATAAAGTAAATTAGAATAAAATTATACTATGGCAGTTAAACGGATTAATGTAATAAGTTGGAATGTACGTGGTTGGAATCATCCTATTAAACGAAAAAAGACTTTTAAAATTGTTAATCGATTCCAACCTGATATAATTTTTGCTCAGGAGATGCATATCAGGGCAGGAGATCAAAATGGATTTTTTGGATGGTGAAATGGATTACAGCTCCATGCTACTTCTCAGAGTAAAACCAAAGGTGTATCTATCTTTATTAAATCTAATATATTTACTCAAGAGGATATTGAATCAGATTCTAATGGTAGATTTTTAATTGTTAAAGGAGTGATTTGTAATAGAAAGGTTATTTTGGTCAATTTGTATGGTCCCAATATAGATGATCCTTTTTTTAAAAAAAAAGTATTTGCTTTATTGCAGGATAAATTGCATTATCAATCACCCATGTTGATAATGGGTGGGGATTTTAACTGTTGTTTAAATCCTATGATTGACAAGAGCTCAACTAATCAGTGACTTCCAAACTGCTCTGCATCAGTTATCAGCTCCTATTTGACCGATTTTGGGTTGATCGAATTATGGAGGCATTTACACCCTGATAACAGAGAATATTCCTTTTTTCTCATGTCTATAAAACATATTCGAGGATTGATTATATTATAATTGATCCCCGCCTTTTGCCTAATGTTGAAAACTGTGAATATGATGCTATTGCTATATCTGATCATGCGCCTTTGAGTTTGTCCTTTGAATTTGATGATGTTTTCTTTGCCCGTCCACCATGGCGCATGTCTCAGACTTTATTGCAAAACTCTGATTTTATCAGTTTTATTGAAAGCCAGATAAAAGAATTTTTTCTTTTTAATGACATAGGAGGTATATGTCCAAATTAATTATAAGGGATACATTTAAAGCATTTTTACGTGGTCAGATTATTTCTTATTCAGCTAAACTTAAAAAACAGACTAAAGCAGAATTAGATAAAATTTCAAAACAAATTAAAGAATTAGATAATGTCTATAGGACTTCCCCTAATATTGACTTATTTTAAAAAAAGGGTGGAACTTCAATCACAATATAACCTATTATTAACTCATCCAATTGAAGGTTATCTACTTAAGTTAAAGAGCCAATTTTATATGTTTGGAGATAAAAATAATAAACTTCTTGCATTTCAATTAAAATCGGCTGGAGCCAAGAGGCAAATTTTGAAAATTCGTAGAAAGGATGGTACCCTGGCTCGGGAATATGAAGAAATCAATAAGATTTTTCAAGATTTTTATACTGAATTTTATAAATCTCAATGCCCAGTAGATTCTTCTGAAATTAATGCTTTTTTATGAAAGATTGCTTTCCTTAAAATTTCTGCTGAGGATCAAAAAACTCTTGATGCCCAAATTACTGAATCCGAAATTCATAGAGCTATTTTTTCAATGCAATCTGGTAAGGCTGATTATCCTGTAGAATTTTATTAAAAATCTGGAGAATTGCTTTCTCCATATATGTTGGAGATGTCTAAAGATTCTTTTGTGAAAAATGATTTACCCTCTACTTTCTATGAGGCTTCTATTTCTTTAATTCTTAAAAAGGATAAAGATCCTCCTGATTGTGCCTCATACAGACCGATTTCATTATTGAATGTTGATGCTAAGATTCTCTTAATGATAATAGCCAATCAGTTGGAGAGTATTTTGGGTAAAATCATTTTTAAAGATCAAACAGGCTTTATAAAGGGTCATTATTCTTTTTCAAATGTTCGGAGATTATTTAACATTGTATATTCGCCCTCTTCTAAAACTCCACAATGTGTTGTATCTTTGGATGCTGAAAAAGTATTTGATCGACTCGAATGGAAATATTTATTTAATGTTTTAGAAAAATTTGGTTTTGGTATTAATTTTAATAATTGGATTAAAATGATATATAAAGCTCCTATTGCTACTGTTGTCACTAATAACTGTAGGTCTCCTTTTTTTCAGCTATCACGGGGGAGAAGACAAGGTTGTCCATTAAGTACTTTGTTATTTAACTTACTGTAGATTCCGGATTATAAGCCGCTACTTTTTTCCCACATTTTGAACAGCTTTGAACTCTGCGGCCTATAATCCAGAGCGGCTAATACATGGTTTTTTTTCATGCCGCCTCGTAAACATTTTGCCTCGTAACAGTAGACCAATAAAATTGATGAGTAGTTCACAGAGGTCCAATGAAATTGTACGATAAATCAAGCGCACTTTCACAATTAAATTATTGTAAATCAGTCATTTGTACTCACCCTCATCAACATGGAAAATACTCGAAGAAAAGCAAGACCCGAGCGCGTCAGACCCGATTAGACCCGATCGCGTTACGCAAGCGCGTCAGACCCGATCGCGTTACGCAAGCGCGTCAGACCCGATTAGACCCGATCGCGTACACAAGCGCGTCAGACCCGATTAGACCCGATCGCGTTACGCAAGCGCGTCAGACCCGATTGGACCCGATCGCGTTACGCAAGCGCGTCAGACCCGATTGGACCCGATCGCGTTACGCAAGCGCGTCAGACCCGATTAGACCCGAGCGAAAACGCTGCTTTTAAGTTAAAGTCGATCAATAACTTTTCCTGGTAGGCTGCAGTATATATATTTTTACCAGTCGCTAGGAGATATTGGAATGTTGTTCGTGCTGTTCAGTAAAAAAGTATATGCAACGTAATTTGTGTTACCGATACGTATGTATATTTAAAAGTAGCGGTGCGGCCTAAAATCCGGTGCGGCCTTTACAATTAAAAAATTGATTTTATTTCTAAAATTAGAGCCTGCGGCTTTTAATCAGGTGCGCTCTGTAGTCTGGAATCTACGGTAATATTAGAACCCCTTGCTATTGCTCTTCGTGAAGCCAAAAATATTCATGGGATTTTTGTGAATGAGACCATGCACAAGATCTCTCTTTACGCTGATGATTTATTCGTATATATATATCTAAGCCTGAAGAATCTATTCCTGCTTTGCTAAAATTATTTGACAAATTTGGAAATTTTTCAGGATATAAAATAAATTTTGGTAAAAGTGAATTACTTCCTTTAAATGAATCTGTCTGTATATATGATAATATTCCTTTTAAAGTTATGGATTCTTTTAGATATTTAGGTGTCATAATTACTAAAAAATTTAAGGGTCTTTATAAAGCCAATTTTCCTCCTTTAGTGGACTCTATGAAGTATTCATTTAGTAGATGGAGCCCACTTACATTTTCACTTGTTGGTCGTATTCATGCAGTTAAAATGAAGATTTTACCAAAATTTTTATATTTATTTCAGAATATTCCTGTTTTTTTGACTATGAAGTTTTTTGATCAGATTGATTCTATTATTCTATCTTTTATTTGGGATAATAAAAGACCAAGGATCAGTAAAAGTCATTTACAAAAGTTGAAAAAGGATGGAGGTCTCGCTTTGCCTAATCTAAGAATGTATTATTGAGCTGTTAATTTGTGGTATATGTCCTTTTGGTTATATTGGGGTGATAAGAATGATCGGCCAATTTGGGTAGTCCTGGAACTGAGAGCTGTGAAACAGTTTTATTTAACTTCGTTATTAGGAGTTGCTCTACCTATACAATTAGCAAAAGCTGCTAATTTAAACTTATATCCTGTGGTTAAGCACTCTTTACAAATTTGGCTCCTGTTCCGCAATTTTTTTAATTTTAAAAAATTTAAACTTTGTAGTATAATTTATCGTAATTACTTTTTAAAATCTTCTTGGAGTGATCCAATTTTTTTACTTTGGAAAAATAAAGGTATTAGTTCTTTTTTGGATTTATTTAAAGAAGGCAGATTGATGTCTTTTGAACAATTAGTCGATAAGTATTCTCTCTCATATTCACACTTTTTACCATATCTTCAAGTTAGACATTTTTTACAATAATATTTAAGTAATTTTCCTTACATATTGGAGGCTGACTTGTTAGATACTATTATGAATATGAACCCCTTAATGAAAGGTTCTATTGAAAGAATTTATAATTTATTATTACAATGGGATAAGCGTCCTTTACTTAAGATTAAACAGGATTGGGAGAAGGAACTCAATTTGACTTTTATATGGGAGGATTGGACGCAGATTCTGAAGCTGGTTAACTCTTCTTCGATCTGTGCTAGTCATTCACTGATTCAATTTAAAATTGTACATCATTACCATTTGACGAAAGAGAGACTTTCTAAAATATTTCCCAGTGTTGACAAATATTGTGATAGATGTAAAACAGATAGCCACACTGACACATATGTTCTGGTCATGTTCTATATTAAAACAGTTTTGGAAGTCAGTCTTTTCGACAATTTCTAAAGCACTCAGAATCAAATTGCAGCCTAATAAATTGACTGTGCTTTTTGGAATAATTCCTCAAAATATCCATGGTATTTCTGTGTCTGACCAACATATTATTGCTTTTGTTACATTGATAGCTAGGAGGGCTATCTTGTTGAAATGGAAGGATATATCAGCTCCTACTTTGTCACAATGGTTTTCTCAAGTGATACTGTGTCTTAGCTTGGAGAAAATTAGAAGTCGAACCTTTGAACCTTTATTTGATTTTGAGAAGAGATGGGGCTCATTTGCTCGTTACTATCATTACAGTTAACTGATAGATTTCCTCCATGATCTAAGTGTAAATTTTGTTTTGATATATCTTTCTTTCTTGTTGGCGGTTTGATGTTTAGTTTTAGGTGCTTTCTGTATGATGCATGGCTCTGGGGTTGTACCCCCAATGGGTTTTTTTTTTTCTCACTTTTCTTGCTTAGTAGGGTTTTTTTTATTCACAAAAAGTTTCAATCTTTAAGATAATTTCTTTTTTTTTGAGGCATTGTAAGTGTTGTTACTTCGATGTACCTGTGTTATTTTTGAATAATAATAATAATTAAAAGATTTGAAAAGAACCTTTCTTTTTGGCATTTTGAGGTTTCCACCTGCCTCAAGCAGGCTTCAATTATACTGGTGCCTAAGGAGAACGTGTTAACCTGCCTCAATGACTATTGTTCAGTAGCACTTAAATTCACTGTGATGAAAATTGCTTTGAGAGGTTGGTGATGAAACATATTAATTCCTACCTGAGAAGTGACTTGGATCCACTCCAATTTGCCTATTGTCACAACAGGTCAACAGTAGGTGCCATTTCATTAGCTCTTCTTTCAACCCTGGAACATCTCAACAATGAAGATGCAGACATCAGGATGCTCTTCATTGACTACAGCACAACATTCAATACCATCATCCCCTCAAAAATAATCAATAAGCTCCAAGACCTAGGCCTCAATACCTCCTTGTGCAATTGCATCCTTGATTTCCTCACTTGCAGACCCCACTCAGTTTGGATCAGCATCAACATCTCCTCCACAATTGCCATCACACAGGTGCACCACAAGGCTGTGTGCTTAGCCCCCTACGCTATTCGTTTTACACTTAAGACTGTGAGACTAAGCACAATTCCATTGCCATGTTTAAGTTTACTGATGACATCAGTGTCGTAGGCCAAATCAAAGGTGGTGACAAATCAAGATATAGGGGGAGATTAAAAAACAGGCTGAATGAAGCCTCAAGAATAAAATTTTACTCAATGATAGCAAGATCAATGAGCTGATTATTGATTTCTGAAGAAGGATCCATCAGCCAGTCCTCATTAGGGGATCAGAGATGGAGAGGGTCAATAACTTCAAATTCCTTGGTGCTATCATTTCACAGGGTCTATCCTGGTCCAGCATGTAAATGCCATTACAAAGACAGCATGGTAGCACATCTACTCTATTAGAAGTATGTGAAGATTTGGCATGTCATCTAAAACCTTGACAAAGTTCTACAGGTATGTGGGAGAGTAAATTGACTGGTTGCATCACAGCCTGTTATGGAAACACCAATATCCTTGAAAGGAAAAACCTCCAAAACGTAGTGGATACAGCCCAGTCCATAACGGGCTTACATCTACATGTCGCAAGAAAGTACCATTGATTATCAAGGACTCCCACCAGCCAGGGCAAGCTCTCTCCTTGCTACTGCCATCAGGAAGAAGATATGGGAGCCTCAGGACCCACACCATCAGGTTCAGGCAGAGTTAATACCCCTCAAACTTCAGACTTTTGAACCAGTGGTGATAACTTCACTCACCTCTTCGCTGAACTGTTCCCACAACCCATGGGGTCACTTTCAAGGATTCTATAACTCACTTTCTTGATATTTATAGCTTATTTCTTTCTTTCTTTCTTTATTTCACATTTTGTATTTTCACTTTGTTGTCTTTTGCACAATGATTGTCGTCTGTCCTGTTGTGTGCGGGTTTTCATTAATTCTGTTGTGTTTCTTGTATGTACTATTAATATCCACAAGAAAATGAATCTGAGGGTTGTTTTTGTGTTCTTTGATAAGTTTACTTTGAACTTTGAAACAGAACAGAAAATACTGGAAATGTTCAACATGTCAGGCAACATCTGCGGGGAGAGAAATAAAGTTGGTCTTTCCCATTTGCACCTGCTACCACCATCGTTTCTGGCAGTCTGTGCCAAGTCTGTTGTAAATTGTGACCGGGTACAGAGTGCCAGGAATGGTGGTGGTAGCAGATTCAAATGGGAATTTGATAAATACTTTGTAAAAGAGTAAAATGCAAAGCAACAGAGGAACAAAGCAGGGTGTGGTTTTGTATCTGCATAATGAGACAGATATTACCATCTGGATCTACCCTGTTGATTGTTTATAAAACACAGATTACATGCTGCAGGTGCATCGCTATCCCTTTGTTTTGAAGAGAGATTTTGTCACAGCTTTGAGAAAAAAAATTAATTTCAAGTTGGCACACTCAACAGCTCTGTATTCACACTTTGGATATGTTACAAGATTTCTCAAGTCAGGTGTTCTGTTAATTAGAGATCAGTGAGGCTGAATATAGACTTTAATCCCCACAATTTTATTTTAAATAAGTGGATATGGTGCAAATTGCAGGGAAATATCATGTCTTTGGTGCAGAATTGTGCTTTTCGATGTGTGAGGTTTGTTCTGCTTTTACATTGCTGCAAAATTCTACCCATAACTCTGAGCCTTTCTCTCTTTTGAATATTTACTTACCCTGTATGATTCAGTGCTTGCTTCTTAAACTCAATCCTTGTGGGCATTATAGCAACAGCGTCTGCATTATTTATTGTCCATTTAAGATTCACTTTCAAGAACTCTTCATCTCATGTTCTCGATATTTATTGCTTATTTATTGTTATCATTTCTTTTGTATTTGCACACTCTTTTGCACACTGCTTGGATGCCGAGTTGGCATTCATTGTCTTTCATTGATTCTATTATGGTTTTGGATTTATTGAGAATGCCTGCAAAAAAATGAATCTCAGGGTTGTATATGGTGATATATAAGTACTTTGATAAAAAATTTACTTTGAACATCGAAACTGAAAATGCCACTTCTTTTCTTCACACACTGAATCGCTTATTATCACATTTTATTACCTCAAATTTAGTTAACCCTTTTCATCGATTTAGAAAGTTAAATAAAAATTTCCCTGACTTTCCTTGAATTCTGCTTTTGTGGATTTCCATTTGGAATATTGTACTGGTGAATCTATACTGTGTGCCCTGCATGGTTTTAATGCCCAGTCTATTAATGAGGCACCCAGTTAAGGAAACACAGAACAAGCAATTCACTTGTTGAGTCTCCTTTGGGTAGTTAATAAGAAGTTCTGTTTTGGTCAGTTGCTGGTCACAGGAATAGTTGGAATAGTATATACATTGCACAGCATGGCACTTGACTGTACAATGGATAAAGTGATGATTAGTGGAAGCATTAAAGGGTGGGAAAGTAGGAGGGCATGAGAATCTTGTAGAAAATTGATAAGAAAACATCAGAAGTTGAATGTGATGCATCTGGAATAACATGGCAAGATTTTTTTAAACCTAAGGCTTAAAAATTATCCTTCATAGGATGCTACATAAATGCTGTAAAGTATTAATTCTTACGCACGTCAAACGTTATAACTGTTTTTAGCGTACTGTTGGTACAAGGCCAAAATTAATATTGGTCTATGATTTAATATTTGTATTACGAAGATAATTATGACCTCTTTGCTGTTTTGATTTATTCAAATTTATAAAACCCAAATACCATTGTGCAAATGTTCTTTTGTTTTCCAGTTCAAGCACACATAGGTATTTAACACTGTATTTTAAGTAAGATATCCATTTGAAGTTGTACAGTGATATGCAGGGAACTTGGTATGAAATCCTTCCCACTCTTCTGCTAGATGTAAGTGGGCAAGGAACCTGTGAAGAATCTCTGTCCTCAGCAATGAGTCAATCAGTGTGGAGAAGCTGCCCATGAGAGCTTCTATTAGTTGGGCAGGGTGACTGATGAGATTAAGAGCTGGGGCTTGGGACCTGAGGCTGCACCTTGGCCAATACAGTGAGTTGGACAAATACCAGTGACTGGCAGGATCTGTTGAAAGACTCCTCAGGTCCTGTGCACAGCCTCATCGTTTTTACAAGATGACAGTAGCTGTTCTCTTTTTTGTCTGGCTGCACAGTTCTCTGTTGCCTGGGAATTTCTCCATCGTTACAAGCTCAGTAGCCACCAACCAGCATTTCAACAGCTTTGCTTAATGTACCACTTTTATCTTTGTTCCCAATAGTACCCACATTTTCTCAAACGAGAGGGCAACAAACTACAAATCATGCTTCAGAGACGAAAGCGGTACAAGAATCGGACCATTCTGGGATACAAGACTCTGGCGGTGGGCTCCATTAACATGGCTGAGGTGAGACAAAGTGTCTGTGTTTGTCACCATTCAATCCTGTGTTACTGGGGCTATCTTGACTTTGTATGGTGATATCATACATGCTATCTGCTACAAAAAAACAAATATCACAAAGATGTACTGCATAGAAACAAGCTCTTTGACCCAATAGGTCCATACCTATCATCAACCATCCATTTACATTAGTCCTACTCCAACATCATTTTATTCTCCCCATGTTCACATCAACTTCCCTCAGACTCTACACTCAACACACAAGCAGCAAATAGCAGGACATTTAATCTGAAGGAATAGGTTTCAATAGGTACATTTAATATCAGAGAAATGTATACAATATACATTCTGAAATTCTTTATCTTTGCAAACATCCCTGAAAACAGCGAATTTCCCTAAAGAATGAATGACAGTTAAATGTTAGAACCCCAAAGCCCCCAACAACTCCACACTCCCATGCAGCAACAAAGCAACGACGACACCCCCCCACCAGCAAAAAAGTATTGGCACCTCCCACCGAGCACTCAAGTTTGCAGCAAAGCATCAATAAAGACACAGACTTGCAGTACCCCAAAGACTACTCGTTCACCAGATAATTTGACGTACCACAGGCTCTCTCTCTCTCTCCCTAATAAGGGAAAAAGAGGTGTTCCCTTTTAATATTAAATATTAAAAAGCAGTAGATCCTTTTTTGTTATTAATCTGCCAACCTGCATGTCTTTTGGGATATGGGGAAAAATCTGGATCATCCAGAGGAAACCCATATGGTCAGATGGAGAACATGTAAACTTGGCACAGATTCACAACTTTCTAGGTTATTAAAAGCAAAATTTCCATTTATATTACACATTTCACATGCTTTCAGTGGGTTCCAAATCAGCTGAGTTTTTTTGAAATGTAAATGCTGTTATAATGTCAGAAGCACAGCAACCAATTTACCTATAGTAAATTCCCCCAAGCAACGGTGTAATAAAGACCATGCAATCTGTTCTAGAAATGGGATAGTGGTGAATATTTGTCCTTCAGAGGGCGGGGAACATCATAAAGGACTCCTCCCATCCTGCACACGGACCGTTTGATCTGCTTCCGTCTGGTAGGCGCTTCAGATCCCTCCAGACTAAGACTAATAGGCACTGGAGAAGTTTTTTCCCTACTGCGGTCACTTTGCTGAACAGTTAACTGCCGGTTAACTGTCGGCTAACTATTACTTGGATTGCACTACCTGTATGTATAATCTATATTTTCATTTATATTTATCATTATTATTGTTATGAGCAGAGAGACAACATCTGCCGGAAGTAAATTCCTTGTATGTGCATAGGTACTTGGCGATTAAAGTCTGATTCTGATTCTGATTCAGACATGAGTGGAACTCCATTGTGACAGAGCCTCGGAATTCCTTACACCCACTTGAAAGAAACTAAAAAGGCTTGGTTTAACCGATGGCCCACTAGCAATGCAGAACTCAGTCAGTTCTGACTCAGACAACTGGATTGTCAGCACTCAGTTTCGTGTTCAAATGTCTGAGGTGGGACTGCCACCTACAATCCTAGATTAAGGGAAAAAATGCTACAAAACTGACCCACAATATATCATGCCTAAGATAATTAATGAAAATCAAAAAGAAACTGTAGGCATTGAAAGTCTGAAATAAAAACTCCAAAAATTCCAGAAAAAACTCAGCAAGTCAGGTGGCTTCTGTGCAAAGAAAAGCATTGATAGTTATGCACACAAAATGCTGCAGGAACTCAGCAAGATAGGCAGCATCTATGGAGGGGAATAAGCAGCTGATGTTTCGGGCAGTGACCCTTCATTAAGAATGGAAAGGAAAGGGGCAGAATCCAGAATAAGAAGGTGGGTGGAGGGGAAGGGGTGCAGACTGGCAGGTGAGAGGTGAGAACAGGTGAGGGCAAAGGTGGATGGGGGATGAGGATAAATAGTTAAGTGTAGATGCAAACTGTTACTTTGCACAGGAAGAACAGAGTGAGATATGTGGAGTTCTAGTCAACTGACAATAAAAATAGAGTAGAAGCATCATTTTCAAGTACTAATTATATTTGTTTCTGCTGTTTTTGTACCACAGGTAATGCAGCATCCAAATGAAGGTGGCCAGGTTCTCACTCTGCTCAGTAATCTAAAGCAAGCAGCAATAAAAGTAGCTGAAATCTGGATCTTTGCATTGTCTAGCCAGCCAATCGACCATGAAGACAGTGCAATGCAACCTGGTCAAAAAATAAAATCAACAGGTGCGATGGGATGTATCATGTTATTTTGTAAGAATATGTATATGGAAAAATTAATTCCATGCATTCCTATAATCAGTACAATTATTCAATTGAGAGGTGTTCGGATTTACTAACAAGGAAATTATCTTAATCCAGAAATGTACTCTGAGTTCACAGGTTTCCCCGGCTATCCAAAGGTAGAGCGTTCCTATGAAACCATTTGTAAGCCGGAATGTCGTAAAGCGAAGAAGCAATTACTGTTAATTTATATGGGAAAATTTTTTGAGCGTTCCCAGACCCAAAAAATAATGTACCAAATCATACCAAATAACACATAAAGCCTAAAATAACATGAACATATAGTAAAAGCAGGAATATGATAAATACACAGCCTATATAAAGTAGAAATATTGTATGTATGGTGTAGTTTCACTTATCAGAATCGGGAAGACAGCGAGCGAAATCGATTTGTAGGAAAAAAATTGGCATGTACATGCAAGTGCACATAGACGTGTGCGCACACAACTGCTCGCACAAGGCTTGACGGTCATGGTAGTCTTTCTTGGGATAAGCACATGTATAAAGCGGGCATCTGTTTTTTGTAAAAGCGAAAATCCTCTTTGGTTAGCAAAACCAGGTACTAATGTAGGTCTTTCGTAACAGCAAGCTGTCGTAAAGCGAACAGATGTTCTCAGCGAAATGTACGGCAGAAATGTGGCAAATGTTCAGGGGATATTTACATGGAGTTCTATATAGATACATTCCAATGAGACAGGGAAAGGATGGTAGGGTACAGGAACTGTGGTGTACAAAGGCTGTTGAAAATCTAGTCAAGAAGAAAAGAAAAGCTTACAAAAGGTTCAAAAAACTAGATAATGATAGAGATCTAGAAAATTATAAGGCTAGCAGGAAGGAGCTTAAGAAAGAAATTAGGAAAGCCAGAAGGGGCCATGAGAAGGCCTTGGCGAGCAGGATTAAAGAAAACCCCAAGACATTCTACAAGTATGTGAAGAGCAAGAGGATAAGACATGAGAGAATAGGACCAATAAAGTGTGACAGTGGAAAAGTGTGTATGGAACAGGAAGAGATAGCAGAGATACTTATGAATACTTTGTTTTGGTATTCACTACGGAAAAGGATCTTGGCGATTGTAGGGATGACTTACAGTGGATTGAAAAGCTTAAGCATGTAGGCATTAAGAAAGAGGATGTGCTGGAGCTTTTGGAAAGCATCAAGTTGGATAAGTCACCGGGAATGGATGAGATGTACCCCAGTCTGCTGTGGGAGGTGAGGGAGGAGATTGCTGAGCCTCTGGCGATGATCTTTGCATCATTAATGGAGACGGGAGAGGTTCCAGAGGATTGGAGGGTTGCAGATTTGATTTTTTTTTTTTTAAATATGGAACGCTTCATGAATTTGCGTGTCATCCTTGCGCAGGGGCCATGCTAATCTTCTCTGTTTCGTTCCAATTTTAGTATATGTGCTGCCGAAGCGAGCACGCAGATGTTGTTCCCTTATTCAGGAAAGGAATTAGAGGTAGCCCAGGAAATTATAGACCAGTGAGTCTTACTTCAGTGGTTGTTAAGTTGATGGAGAAGATCCTGAGAGGCAGGATTTATGTACATTTGGAGAGGCATAATATGATTAGGAATAGTCAGCATGGTTTTGTCAAAGTCAGGTTGTGCCTTATGAACCTGATTGAATTTTTTGAGGATGTGACTGAACATGTTGATGAAGGTATAGCAGATGTAGTGTATATGGATTTCAGCAAGGCATTTGATAAGGTACCGCATGCAAGGCTCATTGAGAAGGTAAGGAGGCATGGGATCCATGGGGACATTGCTTTGTGGTTCCAGAATTGGCTTGCCCACGGAAGGCAGAGAGAGGTTGTAGACGGGTCATATTCTGCATGGAGGTGGGTGACCAATGGTGTGCTTCAGGGATCTGTTCTGGGACCCCACTCTTTGTGATTTTATAAATGACCTGGATGAGGAAGTGGAAGGATGGGTAAGTAAATTTGCTGATGACACAAAGGTTGGGGGTGTTGTGGATAAAGGTTACAGCAGGACATCAAATAGGATGCAAAAGTTGGTTGAGCAGTGGCAGATAAAGTTCAACCCTGATGAGTGTGAGGTGGTTCATTTTGGTAGGTCAAATATGATGGCAGAACATAGTATTAATGGCAAGATTCTTGGCAGTGTGGTGGATCAGAGGGATCTTGGGGTCCGAGTCCATAGGACACTCAAAGCTGCTACACAGATTGACTCTGTGGTTAAGAAGGCTTTCGGTGCATCGGCCTTCATCAGTCGTGGGATTGAGTTTAAGAGCCGAGAGGTAATGTTGCAGCTATATAGGACCCTGGTCAGACCCCACTTGGAGTACTATGCTCAGTTCTGGTTGTCTCACTACAGGCAGGATGTGGAAACTATAGAAAGGGCGCAGAGGAGATTTACAAGGATATTGCCTGGTTTGGGGAGCATACCTTATGAGAATAGGCTGAGTGAACTCAGCCTTTTCTTCTTGGGAGCAGTGGAGGATGCGAGGTGACCTGATAGAGGTATATAAGATGAAGAGAAACTTTGATCATGTGGATAGTCAGAGGCTTTTTCCCAGGGCTGAAATGGCTAACACGAGAGGGCACAGTTTTAATGTGCTTGGAAGTAGCTACAGAGGAGATGTCAGGGGTAAGTTTTTTACGCAGAGAGTGGTGAGTGCGTGGAATGGGCTGCCGGTGGCGGTGGTGGAGACGGATATGATAGGGTCTTTTAAGAGATTCCTGGATGGGTATATGGAGCTTAGAAAAATAGAGGGCTATGGATAACCCTATGTAATTTCTAAAGTAAGTACATGTTCGGCACAGCATTGTGGGCCGAAGGGCCTGTATTGTGCTGTCAGTTTTCTATGTTTCTATGTCTTTTGGGTGTGGGAGGAAACTGGAGAACGCAGGGAACTAACAAGTGGACAGAGTGTATAAGCAATATAGCTTCTTATCCAAGCTGTCTAGTTTTTATTTGCAGTTCCTATTTAATGTATATCATTCAATGAAATATATTCTTTTGCTCTATTTCCCCCAGCTCTGGTTTTGTCCCTTTCTCAAAGTGCTGATCATATTGTAGCTGTTTTCCAAAACCTCGCCCTTGCTCCTCAGTTTGTGAGATTCAACTGTAGATATTAATAGTTTAGTTGATGACAATGGAGTCAGGTCCTGCACATACCAGTAACAATCACAGGCTTGGATTGCCTGGAAAGTATCAATCAGATGTTTTTCCTCCTGTTGTTCCAGCCTCCACCAAATTCAGCGTATTACCTGTGCTATACACACAGGACTGAAGAAGGTTCTCAGCCCAAAACTAAGACTGTTCACTCTTTTCTATAGATGCTGCCTGGCCTGCTGAGTTCCTCCAGCATTTTGTGTGTGTTGCTCGGATTTCCAGCATCTGCAGATGTTCTTGTGTTTTTATTACCTCTTCTACACTGACTGAAATAAGCTTAATATTATCCTTGAATAGAAAAGATGAACTGTTCACCCTTTTGCCTTTTGAAAGATATTGTTGTTGACTAATAATCGCCATTGGTTTCTTCTAACTAATCTAGAACAGATATAGAGGTAACATAATGCGATCTTTAGTGGATATGAGCTTTAGGAGCACTGTCCAAAATTACCTGTTGCACCCAAGTATGCCACACCTACCATAGATCCTCTCTTTAATTATCAGGGATTAGTTTATACTTGAGGAGTTTGGTACATCTACTGATCTAATCACCAGCAAGCAATTTAATAAAATTAGTTGTACTATTTTTAATATGAATATGGATTTAGGGCCTTAAAACTATTTCTCCATATCACGCTTAGAATTTAATAAAATTAAGTCAATTACTGATTGCCTATGCTGTATTTACCATAGCAACTTCAATTAGAGTTAAATTATAGAAATTTTATAAAGAACCTGACTTATTATTTTAATCTGCTTCCAGCAGTGCAAGCTTTGTTTTGTATGGCTGATATAAATTTTTCAATTTGACATTTGTTATTTCATAGATAACTACTCAGAGGAAGAGTATGAAAGTTTTTCTTCTGAACAGGAAGCCAGTGATGATGCAGTCCAAGGGCAAGTATGTAACACTAGAAATTTCTCAAATGTTGCTTTGTTTGTCTCCATTCGTGACCATAGCAGGTATCTCTATGTTCCTGCTTGTTTTCCCCCAACCCCAACCCCAACTCCAACTCCAATCCCACCCCCAAATCTCTCAATGCCCTTGAAGACTAAAAATATGATTCTCAGTCTTGATAATAAGCAAGTAGAGAACTCCAAAGATTCAAGACTGCGGGAAGAAATTTCTTCTCAATTCCATCTTAAGTGAGCAGCCTCTTATTCTGAAACTGTATTAGAGGAATAGGAGGCCTCATCTCAGCAAGTTCCCAGTAAATACATTTCAAATTTTTTTGTTTATTTTAAACTGACATAGATATAGATCCTACCTGTTCAACCCAACATAGTATTTAATTCCAAGAAACAGCTTAGTTCAACGTCTGAACTGCTTCCAATGGAAGTACAGCCATTGTTGGCTATACCATTGTTTATTTTCAGATCCTTAGGGTTCTTCTGGGACTCAGGAATGACAAGCAGTCTTAAATTCTTAAAGATCGTTTATTTCAAAGTACAAACAAACATACATATATTAAGCAAACTAAATAAAGAGCTGAGAAATGAAACAGAGGTGAATGAATAGCAAAGAATGCAAAGCTAAAAGAGAACAAAGATGGTGCCTCGGAAAAGAACATCACTTTTATAATTGAGATAGCAGAAATTCCTTAGATAAAGTAAGCCAATCAATGATTGCACAATTACATCACATGGGTAATGTGTTAATACTTAACCAATGAAAAATGAGAAAGGTGATAAATTGTTAGTTTAGCTGCTATACTGTCTTCTGCCAGTGAGTGGGGATAACCCACTACATACTGTGAAAAGTACCTGAGTTTGTTAAAAAGTACAAATGGTTAAAGTTGCAACTTTAGTTTTACATTAATTCATCTTAAAAAAAAGTATTAAAATGAACAGTGGTTTCCAATACTGTCCTTATATTTGAGACCAAAACCATGCAGCGTGCTCCAGGTGTGGTATCGCCAGTACTCCATATTGTTCCTGCTTCTACACTCCAACTTGCATTTAGTCTTCTTAATTACCTCCTGTGCTTGCCTTCTAACTTTGTGCTTCATGTGTGAGGATACCCAGTCTGCTGTAGCTTCTCTTCACTAAAGGGGTCCTGCTTTTCACCTTACTAGTGTCATTTCCCATATTATAGGTCATCCGTCAAGTGTTTGCTCACATGTTTAACATATTTGGATTTCTTTAGAGGCGTTGTGTTCTCCTTAGAATTTGCTCTTCCCTGCTATCATTGAGTTCTCAATAAATACATTGTACTTGGTCCTACCATTAATATAGTCATGGCCTCAGTGCTGATCCCTGTAGTAACAATTTGACACCTTGAAATTGATCCATTTATCCCTTCTTCTCTTATTAGCACGGATGGAAGATTGTTGCAATTTCCTGTAATATCTCCAATTTTTCCTAGGCGACAGATGTCAGACTAACAAGCGCATAGTTTGCTATGTTCTGGTTTCCCCGCCGCCCTCCCCACACCTCCATCCTGGAATTGGGAAATTGCATTTGCCATTTACCCATGCACTGAGACTTTACAAAATCATGGAAAGTTTGGAAGGCTACACCTAGGTTTTCTGCAGCCATTTATTTTTAAACTCTGTGATGGAGATCACCAGATTCAGGTTGTTTTCAGCTTTGAATCTTTTAGTTTGCTATTTTAATGTTCCTTGTTCCTTCCCTTTTGCCCTTGATTGTCTACTGTTATTGGATTATTTATCTGTGAAGAGGGTAACAAAATATTGTTCCAAACCCCTGTCTTATTTCCAATTATTAGTTAACCAGTCTTTTCCTCTGTGACCACAGTTTACTTTGGCTACTCTTTCACTGCTTGTGTATTTGTAGAAACTCTTAGTGTCCTTTTTGTTTCTTGTTATCTTTTCTCTTTTTATTATTTCTCATCCCTTGTCAATTTCTAGAATTTTGACCATCTTCTGGCCTGTTAATTGATGTAATATTTAATGCTGTTTTTAATTTGAATGTTCCTTAGATTTAATGGGTTTAATGGATCTTCTCATTGAGTCTTTTCAATGAGCTACTGTTGGAAGGCAGGGTTAGATAGATCATGGAGTAGGTTAGCAAAACATCGTGAGTCAAAGGGCTTATACTATGCTGTACTGTTCTATGCTCTGGTCGAAGTACAAATCTGTTGAGAATTATGTAAAATTTCCATGCATGTTTACCTAATGTTATACCCTTTAATTCATTCTTACAGCTCACTTTTGCTAATACTATTTCACATCTCTATACCTGTCTTCATTTAAGGTTTGGACACTAATTTCAGATCTATATATCTCACGATCAAACTGGATATGAAATTTCATTGTTATGATCATTCTTCTCCAGGATGCCTTCCTGTGAGAATGATTTATCCTATCCCATTACATATGACCTGATCTGTTGCTTGCTTCGTTCCACAGTACATTCTAATTTTCGAAACAGATGATTCACACAACCATTAGCCAAGTAAATAGTTTTAGAAATACACACTGCAGGCTTGAGGAATAGTCTTAAATGGGTGCATAGGACTGGAAAGTTTTCCTTATTAAAAAGGTGTTCTCATGCATGGCCATTAAATATTTTTGTAGTGGTGGGAATATTATAATGCATCTGTTATAGATTCAGTAAATATTTGATGCCAGCTCTTTGTGAATGTGGGAAATTTGTTTTGTTCTTCATGTTCATAGAAGTTATAATGCCTAATGAACTATTCAACTATTCCCTGGGATAACTCTTCGAAGGATCTATCCAACTAGTCCTCCTGTTCCATTCTTTCTACATAGTCCATAGTCCTCAAGTAAGGAATATTTGAGTTTTAGTAAACCTGACTATAAATAAGAAGCACGGCTGAGTTTCTCTGTGTTTCACCTTATATGTGTGCGTGTATTTCGCAGTGTTTTTGAGCTGAATTTGTTCTTCCTTAACCCAGCTAGAATATTTATGAGTTAAAAGTGATGCTTTTGACAGGGAAAAGCAAAGTTGTGCCCTCTGTGGAATAATCCATCATATCTAATGCCATTGATTACTTTTCACCACTTTTTTCCAGGATATAGATGATGATGAATTCGACTTGGGTAAGCCAAAAAAGCAAAGGAGGACGATTGTGAGAACAACCTCGATTACAAGGGTAAGTTTGGTTTAATTCCTCCCAATATATTAAAATATTGATATGACCATATATTCACATGCCCTATTTATCTATTAACATAATGCCATGGTACTACAGAGCTGATAACTAACAAAATCTACCCCAATAAGCCATTTTTCCTAAAAGAAAATGTGTACAAGATCAGTTCAGTAAGCATTGTGTATATTCTATGAAGAATCAAACTTTTTACAATTGTTCAGAATTTCTGTCTCAAGCAACCTGTTCTTGTGGGAGCGTAATGAAATTACTAATTTTTAAAGTCAATGTCATATTTTAAACCAATCAAGATCATTTTGAGTTTCTCTGAAATGTCTTTTATCCAAAAGTTAGCAGAGAATTTTAGACTAACCTCCTTGTAATAAGGACAAATGTGGTAATGAAAGAGTCCTGTGCCCATCAGGTTTATTATAATAAGTGGACTTTGAACTATTTCAATGTGCATTGCTCAAGAATATCCCCTGTTTGGAGAGGTGGTGGAGAGTTGTGGAGAATAGGGGTGAAGGTGATTATGATCCTAATATATTAATTTTTTTCTCCAGCAACAGAACTTTAAGCAGAAAGTAGTTGCTTTACTAAGGAGATTCAAAGTTTCAGACGAGGTACGAAATCAGCACTTTGTTCTAATTTTAGTAGATGCAGTAATTCTAATATAATGTCTCAATCAGTTAGGTATTCCAACAATAGTGATGATTACTAAACTGTTTGCAAGGGCAAGAGGCCCGTCTAACCTTTTGATGCACATATACATAATAGCTCCAACACTCATCATTGTTTGGGAATTACAAGTCCCAATTCTTATCCTCTGTCTCAGTAACCTGAGAAATATGAGTCTGCTTCCCTGACCTTTTCATACCCTTAGCTTAGATCAGTACATTTAATATTACTTACATTTCTTTTAGTTCTATGTCCTGAAAGTTGTTGACTGCTTATCGGGATACTATTCAACAAATATTAATCTTTTTGTTATCATGATTGCGACTGTCAGCAAGTTATTCCATCCCAATCGAGCCTAGCCCTCTTCTTTCACCTCAGATCCTGGTGTCCCCAACAGCATAGTTTCCTGCAATGTGAATAGATACCAGAAAATGAAACACAAGGAATTCAGGGTAAACTTTGCATAATTCTTGTTTTTGCCTTTCATTACTCAAAAGGACAAAATTCAATTCTGACTCCTGTGTAAGTGGAGATCAATCATCGAAATGCAGAAAACTGGTTACAAAAATTTGATGATATATATATTATTATTTTGTAAACTGACAATCTAAGATTACTTGTTGAATAATTAGACATTCCACATGCTAGTTTTTAATAAAAAAAGTTAATGTGTTGCATTATCTAATCATTTAGTCAGACTGAGTTATACAGTCAATTTATTTCTTTAATTTTTTTTATATAATGAAGAGATTGATAACTTGCATAAAGAAGCAAGGCTGACATGAAAATTGTACAAATTGATTGTAGGTCCTTGACTCAGAGCAGGATCCCACAGACAATGTGCAAGAAGTGGAAGAGGACTTGGATCTACTGTATGATAGCTTGGATGTGGAGAATCCTAGTGACAGCGGCCCTGATATGGATGATGATGACAGCGTTCTCAGCACTCCAAAACCAAAGCTCAAGTATGGAGGGCTCTTATACTGTTTTATTAAGCTAGCAGATTATATATCAGCAGTGCTTCATTTGGGTTGACATAGCTTTATTGCAAAATGTATTAAATATGTTTATTAGAACATACGTACAGCATATGAACAGGTCCTTTGGCCCACCATGTTGTGTCAAACTAAACTAGTAATTAAATGCTTAACTAAACTGATCTCTTCTGTCTACCCAAAATCCATATTCCTCCATTCTCTGTACATTCATCTTAAACATCTCAATCATATACATGTCCACTACCAACCCTGGCAGTGCATCCCAGGAACAAACCAGTCTCTGTGTTTTAAAAAGATACATATCACTTAAGAACTTAAGAGATATGTATATGGCGACACAGTGATTAGCACAACACTTTATAGTACCAGCAACCCGGGCTCTATTCCCGCTGCTGCCTGTAAGCAGTTTGTACGTTCTCCCTGTGACTGCGTGGGTTTCCTCCGGGTGGTTCAGTTTCCTCCCACAGTCCTAAAACGTACTGGTTGGTAGGTTAATTGGTCATTGTAAATTGTCTTGTGATTAGGCAAGGGTTAAATTAGGGGTTTGCTGAGCTGGAAGGCTCTCCTGCGCCGTAACTCAATAAATAAATAGATACAAACCTACCCCTCTCATCTTGAATGTATGCCATCTAAGCATTTCGACCCTTGGAGAAAGAATCGAGCTGTCTGCTGTATCTATGCTTCTCATAATCTTATGAAGTTCTATCAGATTTCCCTTCAGCCTCCACACCTCCATAGTCTGTGGAATGAAGGAAGCTGAGCGATACCCTTATAGAGGTTTATAAAAGCACTAGGAGCCTAGAAAAGATGGATTGTCACAGTTGTTCTCCCAGGGTTGGTGAGTCCAAAACTAGAGGCCATAGGTTTAAGGTCAGAAGAGAACTATTTAAATGGGATAGGAAGGGCATGTTTTTATTTTCACAGGAAGGGTGGGGGTTTATGGTATGAGTTGTCAAGAGCATATGATAAAGATGGATACAATTACAAAGCACTTGGACAGGTACATGTAGAAGAAAGGTTTAGAAGGATTTGGCTAAATGCAGGCAAGGAAAACAGCTTGGTCAATATGGATAAGTTGGGCTAAAAGGACCTGTTTTTGTGCTGAATAACTCTATGGCCATGACTGGTATTATTGGAATTATGCATGGTTGATGTCAGTCTCAACCTCATAAACTGTATCCCAAACCCATAAGCACACGTGAAGAGGAATCAACCCAAAACTGACACTCTACAATGTTTTTATTTCAAAGCAAATTTCCTATAACACAGTATTGGGCACTGTTAGGCATGGTTGGCAAGCCGGGGTATAAGCATGGATTTGTGTGGATAGTAAAGCAAAGAAACTTCCATCCATTAATCAAAGGTGGATTTGAACCAGAATCCAATAATTGCTCAGTGTTGTTCTTTAAATCAAGCAGAATCCAAAATCTGCTGCTGGAGGGACTCAACAGGTCAAGCAGCTTCAGTTGATAGAGGGGAATTGTTGATCTTTCACGTCACTAAAGTCTTGCTTCAGGATTGATGCACGCTTTTAGCCCGAAAGATCAATAGTTTCTTTCCTCCCACAGATGCTGCTCAAGCTGCTGAGCTCTTCCAACAGATTTCTTGTTGCTCCAGTTTCCAGCTTTGGCAGTCTCTTGTGCCGTCAGAATTAGAAGGCTGTAAGGTCAGATCCTGATTCAGAGTTTGATAACGTCACAGGCATTATCACAGGCAGCCAGTACTGTCAGAGACCTCAGATGATGAAAGGCTGTTTTCTTGGATTGGAGAAGCTAGAATTAAGGGAAATTGGTTAACTATTTAGAACTAGATTTGAGACAAATACCTTTTTTTTCCTCAACAATATTTTTATTGGTTTTTTAAATAAAGAGAACATAGTATAAAGGGGGTTTGTGTAGTGCATAACAAATTTATCAAATGTGCAATTCACATCTATGAAAGTGATGCACCCATTGTACGATCATGCTTTGGTTGCCTCCCTGCCCCGACCCATCCCTTCCAATCCCCATCTCCAAGCCATCATTGCATTAGCAAAAAGGGTTAAACAGAACCTTTGTCCCCACAGAGCTGCATTGGTATAGAGAAGGTGTATTTACCTAATACATAGACTGTTGTATGTTTACAAATCTGAGTCCGTAGAATTTTACCGGAAAATGCTGGAGGTCAGAGATTTATGTGCAGAGGGAGGACAATACCTTTTATCTGTTGGATGAATTCTGTTCTCGAAGATCATTAATGCTCTATTGCTGAGTGCATCCAATGTTTTTTTTATATAATATCGATGTTTTTTATGTACACGGGGAGTTATGGGATGTGGCCACTGAGCAAGAAAGGGCAGGATAGCTGAGCCATGATCCTGCTGAATGGCCGGGAAACCCAAAGGGGTTGAGTCACCTACTAATTCCTTCTTTTACATCTGTCTGTTCAAGCAGATGTTTAACAAAAAGCTCTCTATCATACCCTGAAGAAGGAGGGAAATTCTTCCCATTTAGCAAGTACTAATCCCTCAAGTAATGCCCTCATTTTGTGGGCACACCAAATGATTTTGAATTTGCTTTGTTGTACGCTATTGGTGTTACTTTGTAAATGTCTCATTAACTTCGTCTGACCTTTTGATTGTGAATGTTGTTTTGCAGACCCTACTTTGAAGGCTTGTCACATTCCAGCTCTCAGACCGAAATTGGCAGCATCCACAGTTTGAGGAGCCAAACAAGGGAGCCACCCAGCCCTGTAAGAATCCAGATCTGATTACATCAGCCGTAGATATAAAATATGTCCCTGACTGGATCAAGAAGCTTTCTCGGTTGAAGTAAAGTTGTAAAATAATTAGTAGTGCTTTTGCTTCTTCAAAACAAGCCTGCTGTTCTACAACACTCCTTTCATGCAAAACATAAAACAGGAATAGTTGTAAGACACCCGGTCCCTCAAGCCTACCCTGACATTCTTTGTGATCACAGCTGATTTGCCCCAGTCCTCATCTCTTCTTCTGAGCCAGCTCCCCATAGCCTCACCCCCCCCCCCCCCCATTCCTTCCATCTTCCATCTGTCTTCTTCCTCCGCAATAAACCCTCATTCAAGATTCTGGCACAAGTTGAAAGACGTGGGTCTCTACCCTGTCAATATTTGTTCAGTGAGGTCATTCTTTATTATTATAAATCTGAACAGCATGAATCCAATTACTTTAACTGCTTCTATAAGAACTATCTTCTCATCCCAGGGATAAGCCTAGAGATTTTTTTTTGCATTACCCCGATGCCAGTTTATCCTATTGTTAAATAATAGGGCCAGTACTATGTACTCCAGTCAAGCTATCTATATCACTTTGCAATTGCAGAATTACAGTGGATTCTGGTTAATTGGGCCATCAGTTAATAGGTGCAGCTGCTATTTGGGACAAATCCTAAAGAACTAAAGCAAATTGAGAAAATTTCCTTTTTCTATTTGGGACAATATGCCACTTGATTGCGACAAGAGATTGTTGTCAAACAGTTTCTAACTAGCATCATGTGCGTGCACAGTGTGGCCGCTTAGAGTGAACAGTTTTTAAATTGCTTTGTGTGTGTTTGTGTTTCAGAAACAGTGATTTTTGTTGCTGGTAGATGGTGAGAAATAGGCTATAAGACAATTCAGAACTGTTTTGCTCACTGTAGTTTCAGACTTGGAAATACCAGAAATGGCTGGGAGTGAAAATGAAATGAATTCACTACTTCAACAAGTTAGAAACTATGAAGAATTTGAAGGTTTTGACAATCATCTTGAATGTTACCTTTGGTCCCCACCGGACACTCAGCCCTCACTTGTGACTCCAATTAGCTGCTTGTCTGTGGCAGGACCACATTTCGACAGACAGGCTGACCTAGGTGAGGGCACCCAGTAGGCCTCATACAGAGTGAGGCAGGGACATGCCTGCCTTAGCTTGTGAAGTCAGTTGTGGTGGACTGGGAGGATGAAGTCTACAGTGAGATCTAATGGCCAGGAAGGTGACTCTGCAAAGCCAGGTGGAGAGTAAAGGGCCTGATGGGGCACAGAAGAAGTCATGGTCATCCACTGCAACCAGCGAAGATCCCAGATGTGACGTCTACTCATCCCACTGGACCTGGACTTCTGAAGTCAAGAGAGTGGAACTGCTTCAGTGCAACGACTTTTCCACTTTAAAAACTCTTCCCCACAGGTTTCCTCGGATAAAATGGACAACCAACAGTGGTATGGGTAGTGTTCTAATTTAATCTGTACTTAATTTAAATACATAATGTGTTACTCAGTTAAACAGTAGTTTGTTTTTTTTTATACCTTTTTAACTATTTCCATGTAACTTGGGCAATTGGGTCAGTTGCTTAAATTGGCCAAAATGTAGTGGTCCTGATGTGTCTCAGTTAATTGGAATGCACTGTATCCTTAATGCAGTACAGTATGTAATCTCACCTATTTTTGTGTGTTCCACAAACTTGGATAATTTACACCTTATCCTCTCTTCCAAGTCATTAATATATATCATAAATAACTGAAGGCCAAGATTTGATCTTTGGGACACTCCACCAGTTGCATCGTTACAGCTTGAAAATTACCTGCTTATTCTGATTCTCTTTCATTTGGTAACTAATCTTCAGACCATGCTAACGTGCTACCCCCAAAACCAGGAGCTCCCGCACTAACTTTGTGGTACCTCATCAAATGCCTAATGAAAATTCTGCTTACTATATCCTTGTAGAGTACTTGCAAATCTGTCCAAAAAAATTTACCTTTCATAAAACCATGCTGACTTGGTTTTTTTTACATTAAGCTTCTCTAAAGGCTCTCTGTTTCTTCCTTGACAACAGACTCTAGCATGTAGTTATCTTTCCCTTCCTTCATGAGCAATGGAGTTAACTTAGTTAATGTTGCAGTCTTCCAATCCAGTAGTAGGATTTTGGTGAATTTTGAAAAAACTTCAACCTATGGCTCCATTTTTTCTTCAGCTGCTTCCTTTAAACCCCTTGGATATTGGCCATTGGGACCTGGCTTTCATCCCATTATTTTTTCCGGTATCTCACACTCATGATAGTGATTAGAATTTCTTAAATATTGTTTGAAATTAGTCTATATCCACAGAATATTTGTAGTATCCTTCAACCTGAAGATTGAGATAAAGAATTGATACAATTTATCTGTCATTTCCTTGTTTCCTTTTATTAACTCTCTAATCGCACTCCCTCGGGGATCTTACATTTACTCTATTATAGGCATTGATGTTTGTTTTGATATTACCTGCTAGTCCTCTCCTGGTGTTTTGGAAGGATATCATCTGCAGGTTGGAAGAATTGATCACCATTAAAAGGGAGGTAGTTGCAAAATTGGACACTTGAAGTGGATAATAAAGAGGGGAAAGGGGAAGTGTTTAATAATTAGGGTAGAAATTTTCAAACTTTGAGCAACATTAGCTATGACTGGTTGAATGGTGCCGTGGAGAAATAATTGAAAGAGCTTACACTGCATACAATTATGGGCAGATTCATGTACAAATTTCCAAAGGCAGTTCAATGTGTACCCAAATTAGCAAGACTTCTGTTAAATAGCAGTGGAGTGGAATTAATTAGGTAGATCTTCCTAAAATGCAGACTCAGTGAAATGGATACTCTGTCATAGAATTCTGTGTTGATAATTGTTGGAGCAAACAGGGAAGAATTTAATAATAAGTATAAAGATTTTGCTGGTAATTAGAACTATAGTTCGTCGTTGCTTAATCCTGACTCTAAAATGGGAATGTATAGAGTGTTCCACTATGAAGAATGTTTGGGGATAATAGTGTTGATATATTTGAGGGGAAGCTGGAAGAACATATTCAAGGGAATCTCTGACAAAGTTACAGAAAGATGAAGCAACTTTAATCATTATAGCTGGATGGCTTGTTTCTGCATTATAGTGACAGTGTGAAAATAGCCTGCCAGATTTGAAATGTGGACAATGCTCCTGCATTACCTCAGATCAGCCACCAGATGTTGCTATTGGCTAGTCTTAAAGATCTGCCCTGAATCTTCCCGTGAGAAGTGATGCCACGGACTTTTGAGTTGGTTGATTATTTTCCCTGGATAAATTGAAAGATAAGCTACTGAAATTTGAGATTCCACAATGCAAGACCTTAAGGTTGAACAATTTATCAGGGGAATTAGAAAGTGTATTGGTATTTCCTTTGATGTGAGACTGCAGAACAATTGAGCTTAAAATTAGACATGCACTCCAAGCATTTATTCACACAATGGATATTGGAAATCTAGGGCACTCAACCTTAAAAGAATATTGATATAGTCTATTGGAAAAAGTCAAACTAAGTCAAAATTTATTATGAACTATTGAGGAATACGTTAGTAGTATAAGTCGATTGAGCTCAAAAGCAGGTTCGCTATGGTCAATTTGAATTGAGAGGCAGAATGGCCTGGTATGTTCCCACATACAAATTTAATACGTACTCTATTTCTGACAGTTCTCTGACATAAATGTGCAATGTTAGCAAGCGTGGTTGGAATCATCAGTTGCTGATCGAAATTCCTCATTATCCCTTGATCCAGAGATTGGAAATGGGAGGCAGAGCAGAGCAGCATTTCACTGAGAGTGTTGAATTGGTAAGGAGGTTTCTGACTATGATAATGGTGAGAATTGCACAAAGACAACAGGAGCAGAAACAGTTTTGTAGGTTAAACTGATCAGCAAAGATGAATAAATTAATCATACAGAACCTCATTAATAGGAGATTGCTAATGAGTGGAGTGTGAGGCACTTTGTCCTTTTGGTCAGAGCCAAGGATATCAAAGGGTGTTGCCTCTCAGGTGCTGGTGTGAAGAATGTCTTGTAGTGGAAACAAGGAGGATTAATATTGTCACCATTGCTCTCGACAGAACTCTTGAAATGGCTTTGCAACTCAGTTACTTACCCCAAGCCATTCCACAAACAGCAGAATAAAACCAATGACACATTACATTGACCTACAGTCCTGATTTGCTCTCAGCAAAGGTAGTTCCATTTTAATCAAACTTGCAAAGTCCTACTTGTGAACATTTTGGGGACAATGATCTTAACTGGGAGAAGTGATATAATAGTAGTCATAAAATTATATCCTTCAGCCAACATTTTGATCTCTACCATCACTCTCCCTAAGCATATCCTGATATGTTGACATGATAGACTAACGAGTAATTGTAATGAATTGGCATATAGGTTGGAAGCAGTAGCTTAGGAAGTCTGGAACCAGGAAATCGCTTCATCGTCACAAATCTATGGAAAGTGTTCTCCATATTTAATGCAATTTGGGAGAAGCATGAGGGCACATGTTGAGTTTGACAGGATTGAATTGATTATAAATTTCATCTCCAAGACAAGCTCAGTAACAACTCAACTAGATGACCTTTCAAAGTCATAATGGACATAACTGCTGGGCAGGTTCTGCAGCAAATGTTAAAAGAAGCAGCATTTGGGATAAAGGTGCATGGTGGAGCTGCGGTGTAACGATAGCAGCATGCAGACGCAGCTAAGTAAAACCATAATAGGTATATCAAATCTAAACCTTGCCATCCCTACCTACCTGTTTGTGAACTGTGGTGGACATCTAAGCATCTAGCAAAAAGAGGGGACTCAAATAACATCCCTACTCTCAGTGGGGCTGAAACATTTACAACTGTGTTCAGCTAGAAATGCTGAGTAAAAGATCCTACCATTTCCTCCCGAGGTGTTTACTATCCAAGAAGCCATTCTTTGGCCAATTTGATTTGTAATATAAACGAGTAGTAGAGACTATGAATATAGTCAGGATTATGAGGCAGGCACGTCCTGGTTGTACTGTACTCCAGAAAAGGTCTTCTGTTCTAAAGAGTTATTCTGGCTTAATTGCTCATCATTGTGGAAAATTTGCAAACCTTATTTTAGCCTTGGTTCAAATATGGACAGGTTGGAATTGACTGTCCTTTATATCAAGGAGCCATACTAGAAGTGTGATTTGAGGGCAGGACTAACCACTGGGGTGAAGAAAGGTGAATGTGCTTTTTCACAGGTAGATCATCTTTGGATGAATCTGATGCACAACTTACTCTAGGCCCAGTCCTCGCTAGTTAATGGCCTCCTTCAATGATAGGATCAAAAGGGACATATTCACTGTTGATTGAGCAATACCATTTTTAATTCCTCAAAGTAAAACAATCTAGTTTGAGTTGATGAGTTGCAAATTTATTCATATCATACAAGTGATGGACAATGAATATGACCAACCAGTAAGTATCTGACTGACTTTCTGTGTCATTCAATTATGTTGCTGTGGCAAGTCCCTCATCGTCAACCTCCTGGGCATTACCATTGATCAAGAACTCAGCTGAGTCTATGCCTCAAATATTGTGGCCATAAAGGCAGGCCCCATATGGGTGTTTGTAGTGAGTAGCTTGCTTTGAGACACCTTTGCACCATTGCAAGGTACCCATGGACAGTGTGATAAGATGCTCTTCAGTTGCATTGTAACACATATCAACACAAGATATTTAGCACCATCCAAGCCAATGAAGGTCACTTAATTAGCATTCAACATCATAAAATTTTATTCTCATTGCTATGCTACTGCATTGGTAATAGCAATTTGCAGGGAGGGCTGGCCAGCATCTTGACAAGTGAAAGGAAACTCTGTAAAGTCATTCAATTGTGCTTAGACTGAGTACTAGCTCTCTGTGTTGGTTGAGCTAGCCTTCACTTGCCTACTTCAAACACTGATTCTGGCAACATACTCCTGGTTGTCAAGGACTATTCTGAATGTTAAGAAATTGTTTTGCCCTGTTGCAGTATCAGAATATTGTTTTCTCCTTTGCATTGCTGGCGAGTTTGGTTCTGTGCACAAAGCAGTCTCCAGTATGTAATCTTGAGGCACGTGCTCCAGCTGTACCATCAGCATTATGTGTGGGCCAGTTTCCTCACTACCATATTGTTGGTGACTCTTAGTCCCAAGGATTTTACCTAGACTTTACAGGTAGAAACTTCAATATCTGCTCCCTTTTGGAATGTGTGACCCCAGTTTCACAAGCGGACAGATGCCCTTTCATTCCCAGTTAGCTGTTTGTGATTTAGAAAGTGAGGTAAGATTGTCAAACCTGAAAGAGGATTTCTAGCATTTCAGATGAAGTTGCCTTTTGAGGTTAAGTGAACTGGTAGGTATTGATCAAGTACAAAGTAAGTTTATTATTAAAGTACATATATGTCACTATGAACAACTCTCTGATTCATTTTCTTGCGGGCATACTTAACAAATCCAAGAACCAGAATGGAATGCCGCACCCAACAGGACAGACAAGTAACCAAAAGACAACAAGCTGCAAACACAAAAGAAAAATAAAGCAATAAATTCTGAAAACATGAGATAAAGAGTCCTTGAAAGTGAGTCCATAGGGTGTGGAAGTAGTTCAGTGATGGAGCGAGTGAAGTTATCCCACAGGTTCAAGAGCCTGTTGGTTGGGGGGTAATAACTGTTCCTAAACCTAATGGTGTGAATCCTGAGGCTTCTGTATGGCAGCAATGAGAAAAAAGCATGACCTGGATGGTATGGGTCCCTGATGATGGGTGCTGCTTTCCTGCTAAGATAACAAGAGTGCTGTAAGTTGTCCAAATGATATAAATTTTAGAAGGATATTGGTTCCCTATGACATGGCAATCATGGTTTGAATGTTGATTGCCTTAATGAACTTGGTGTATTCTTCAGAGGAAGTATTAATCATCTGCAATTTTTCAGATATGTTAGAGATGAATGCAGCCACATTTGCAAAAAGCAAATATTGAACTGGGTTTAATTTCTGCAATCATCTGGTGTTGAACAACTTCTAGTATCATTCACAAAATACACTCGTCAAAGCTTTTCTGAAAGCACCTTCCAAACTTATGCCCTGAACTACTCAGGAGGACCAGTGTAAGTGCTGTATTGAAATGTACCTCTAAGATCTCCTTTAAACCACGAGTTAGACAGTTGAACCTCCTCATTCAGGAACACTATGGGAGAGCCTTCACTAAATGGGCTGCAGCAGCTGAGGAATGCAGCTTATTGCTACTCTCTTGATGATGGAAGTTGGTGATCCATATTACTCTTGAGTGTGTTGCACTAGTCCAGTAATAAAATAAATGACATCTCTTTGTATTATGTTTTATAGAGTAACAGAGTAGCATAGTGTAGATATACATTCTAGCAAGACTGTAGCAGCTCTTTCAAAGGGCAATCCAGACTGTCATGATCTTCTATGCTTGACATTTCTGTGGCCAGTTTAGGGCAATAATACCTCATTATAGCTGCTTCTTTACTTCTCCAACTTTGTGCAATTTTCCACGGCACTTCCACACAGTTGAATATGTGCTTTCTTCTGAAGGGGATTATAAGCAAATTGTGAGGTGAGGTTTGTAGGTTGAATCGCTGTTAGCTAGATCACTTTTAAGATGAAGAGATGCTGAATGTCACATCCTGGAGGAAAAATATGGACTAAATTGTAAAGATAGCAAAATGAGTTGTGGTGTTGAAATCTTTAAAAGTAGGATTGCACAAAGATTTCTTGACCTGAAGTGTCGAGTGTCTACTTCCATCTACAAATGGAGCTTGGCCTGCTTAGTTACTACTGCCATTTGTTTTTTTGCTAATGAAAATAATATTTGAGATTCTAGTTCTCTTAAATGGGGCAGTGAATTAAAGCTAAACATAAAAATTGTTTGTTCACTAGAATTTCACAAATAGTCTTCAGCACCTTGTTTTGTGAAATATCTCAAGGTCATGAAGAACTCAAAGAGATTTGTTAAGATGAAACTTGGTTTTCATTGTGGAGGAACAAATGGTTCAGGGATACTTCATTGGAACCTGGGGGAAAATCATTGCTTTAATTGTTTTTTCTGTGGTCGCTTTGTATTAACAACTCTGTATCAGTTAATGTGTTAGATGTATGACTTGCAGCAAATGCTCTGTTATTCTGGAAGTAAAGTTTTTTTCTCAGAAGGAAGTTGGAAACTTGTTGAGAAAATGTATCTTCCATTAAATGCAGAACATTTTGTCCAGAAAAATGCAATAAGCGGGGAATGATTGCATATAATATATGCATACAATTGATCTGCCATTTTATAGCAGTGTGATTGCCAAGCTTGGTGCTGGGAATTGCCTTATCCCCAGTCTGGCTGGTTAATATGTCACTGCTATATGCAGGCTTTTTCTTGAGAAGAGAAATGGGATAACTATTTTCGTCAGTTGCAAGGTCAGTAACTAGATTTGTATGTAAAATTCTCAACAAAGTAACAAAAAAAATTAGATATTTTTCATGCTAAGGAACTATCATTCGAAAAACAGTGAGAGGTGGAATTGACAGCAGCTTTTATAAGGGTTATGCATAAATATTGAACAGGAAAAGATAAGGGCATTTCAGATTTCGCAGTGATACATTGGGTTAATGGCTGCCTCTTGTAACAAAGCATTCTGATTTCATTTATTTCCAATCTACTATTTCTTTTCTGTAGGCATCTTGGTGGGGGTGTGGTTTGTTAGGTTCACAATCACAACTAGTTTCTGTTTCCAACTGTGAACCCAGTCAATGAACACCAGCTCAGCTGTGTTTTCATGTGCACTTGCTGCATTAGTCGCTAAACACCCCTTAAATATAAACTGGTTAAACAGAAATCTATTAAACTTCTTGTAGGTTGTGACTGGAGCTTTATCCCCTCTAAAGTTTTTTTTAGATTTTAAATGACTGCCAACTCCTCCTGCTGAATTTTGATTATAACTTAATTGACCAGTCAGTTACACAAACATAAGCATGTGTCACACTGATGAATCGTTGCCAAGTGAGACAGGCAGAAGGGTTGGCAAATATTTGCACTTTGTTTCCTCTGTTACTAATCAGTCCCTGTCAGCACATAAGGTTAATGTGGATATTTTGGGTGAATATTTTTTATTAAATTTTGAATGGTATGCAATAAATGTGATTTTATACATTAATTTTTCCTTCTGGCCATCTGGACCTAGAATAAAATGAACGGTGTAACATGTTAACATATATCTGTTGGTTCGAACCGGCTCATCTCATGTAGATGACTTTGCGCAAATTTACACTGACTTGTACTTCCTTCTCAATACAGACCTTCTCTAGTTAATTAGTTTGGGGCACTTCTTTTCAAAAGCTTGCGTGTCTAATTAAGACTTTAGCTCTTACAATTAGCCACGTGCTACTATGAACAGTAGCCGATTTCATGATGCACAGTCATCTGTTGCTACACTAGCTTACAACAAGATTGAGCAGAATTCCTGTGATTAATTCTGAGGAATGGTAGATACAATTACAGCATCTAAAAAACATTTTTTGGGCAGGCACGGCAAGAGAAATACAGGGAAATAGGATTGGTGTGGATAGGCATGAAGGAGGTTGGTTAAAAGGGCCCATTTCTGTGCTGTATGTTTCTTGATTGCACCCCAATTGTCCATGAAATTTCACCAGCAAGGTCTATATCAAACTTTACATTTAAAATTCTAATTTATGTTTAATTTATGTTTCTAGTTAGCATTGTTTTAAGTATTCTATTATCTATTATAATTAATAGCTTAAACTGTGGCTTAAAAACTGTTAATCAACTTGAACCTAATTTCCTGGCAGATTACATGGTTTGCATTTTAGAAGGTAAAATGTTGGCCATTTCAGGTGGGTTGGTGATATCCAGAAACCTATTGGATTCCCTACCATTTTTCCCAAATTGCCACCTTCTTTTCTGTCCCATTTTAGGTTTTGTGTGTGACTGACCTACTGTATTCTTCTGCTTCATACAGATAGATATACCCGAAAAGCTCAAAAACTCTCCAAGCAAATTTCACATGGACATTTCTGATATTTCATCAGCTGTGAGTATTAAGCATATGTACTTTGAATCATGCAAGCATGTGTAGCCTGGAATTGAAATACAAGGAGACTGCTGAGCATTCTACACCACAGAAGGCAGACATTGAGCCAGTTTTGATCCAACTTGCCACTTTACTTGGGATTTCACGACTTTAAACTTTCCTTATCAGTTTGTCATATGGGAACTGCGTCACCTTCATCATACTATACTTTATCAAAAAGCCAAGTCATTAGTCAGACACGCACCTTTCCTTTAAGTATCCATGCTGATCATTCTTGCTTATGCTCTGCCTTACTGAATGCTCGTTTATACTGTCCCTTGGATTTTTTTTTGAATAATTTGCCAGACTCTGTTCAATGGCTATTTGGTTTATCCTTTTTTACCCTAATGAAATAGCATCGGCATATCAGCAGTCTTCCAGTCCTTTGGCACCATGCCTGTAGCTATAAACAATTAAGAAAATGATGACTGGAACCTCTATTTTTTCTTCTTAGCTTTTTTTTTAATGGGACCTGGGACATATTGTACTTAAACTGGGTAGTTTATCCACTCCTCAAAATGCTGAAGCTCTAAGTTTGTTATTTGGCACAATGACTTAAGATGGTGGTGCATTCAGATGCCACCCCATGTCCAGTGTAATACTTCGTCCATGTCCTGTACGTCTTTGTTTTGATCGGAAAATGCTGCTGGCTGTTAAATATACTGTGGACAGCAATTCCACCTTGCTAGTGAGCTGTTGGACTGCAGAGGAGCTCTGCAGCTTGGGCTTATTGTGCACACCATTGCCTGCTATTGTCATCCACGGAAGACACCGTCGAAAGCAGTACACAAGGAAGCAAAAGAGGAGGCAAAAGCATGCTGGGATTCAGAAGAGAATCCAATCGAAGCCCTTCAGGCCGGCTCTCCCGTCGTTCTTAACTGGCAAATGTCCGTTCGCTTGAAAATAAACTGGACTACCTGCACCTGAGACTGAACCAGTGAGAAATGAAGAGCAACTGTGCACTCATTCTCACATAAATGTGGCTTCAGGGCACCATTCTGGACATGGCCATCCAGCTGGAGGGTTTCAGCATGTTTCCGGCTGACAGGAATCCAGTGATCTCAGGCAAGACCCATGGTTCTGGCATCTGTATTTACATAAATAAGAACTAACTGGTGTGTGGACACATTAGCAGTGGCATCCTACTGTTCACTGAGTTTGTTCTAGAGAAGTGCAAACCTTTTTATATACCAAGGGAGTTCAGTACAATTGTGTTGGTAGCTGTATATCTCCCCCCTCCCCCCCCCCCCCCCCCCCCCCAGTGCTGGCAAGGCACTGGGTGAGCTGTACAGCACCACCAGTGGCTTTGAAACCAAACATCCCGCTGTCACCTTCATTGCTGCTGGAAACCTAAAAGCAGTCCTTCCTAAATTCCACCAGCATGTTGGTTCTGCTACTAGAGGTGGAAATACACTTGACCTGGTTTACATTAACATACCAGCTGCACACAAAGCCGTTCCCCAACCCCACATTGGGCCCTCAGATCACTTCACTGTTACGCTGATCAAACCACTGATCAAACGGGCTAAAGCAGTTCTAAAGGTGGTGAAAACCTGGCCCAAGGGGGCAATCTCAGCATTGCAGCTCTGCTTTGTAAACGCAAACTAGAGAATGTTCAAGCCATGCAAAGTTGCAGTGCTCGATAATATAGCAGGTCGGGTTTTGAAAGACTGTGCAGCCCAGCTAACGGAGGTGCTGATGGATATGTTCAACATCTCTCTGGAACAGTCCATTGTCCCCTTGATTTTCTAGGTGGCAACCGTCATTCCAGTGCCAAATAAGGTGACAGTAACCTGTCTAAATGACTATCATCGTATGGCATTAACGTCAACCATTATGAAATGCTTTGAGTGGCTTTTCATGGGGCACATTAAAGCCTTTCTCCTGGCTATACTGGACCCTTTCCAGTTCACTTATTGCTTGAATCTATCTACTGATGAAACCATAGCCACTGCCTTCCACTCTGTCCTGTCCCACCCGGAAAATGGGCTCTCATATACCAGGCTGCTTTTTATAGACTTCATTTCAGTATTTACCACCATCATAGCCCAGAAGCTGGTGGGAAACCGTCCTTGCTGGGTCTCAACATCTCCCTCTGTGACTGGATACTGGACTTCTTAACTGAAAGGCCACACTCAGTCCGTGTGGACAGCAGCATCTCGAGTCCCATTACGCTGAGCACTAGTGCTCTCCAGGGCTGCGTGCTCAGTCCACTGCTGTTCGCACTGCTGATGGATGACTGTGTCGCAGTATTAAGCTCAAACCGTATCATCGAGTTTGCAGTGGTTGGCCTCATCAGCAATGATAATGAGTCGGAGTACAGAGAGGATGTGGAGCAGCTGGTGGACTGGTGTGAGAACAACAACACAAGTCTGGACGTGGAGAAGACCAAGGAAATGATTGTGGACTTTAGCAAGGTGCAGATGAATCATGCCCCCTGTGCTGTAGAGGGAGTTAAATGCACTAAGTTTTTGGGAGTTCACATCATTAATGACCTCACCTAGTCCCTCAATATTACCTCCTTGCATAAGGAGACATAGTAGCACCTCCACCATGAGTAGATTGAGGCAAGTGAGGCTCCCCGCCCCTGTATTTTGCAGTGACACCATTGTGAGTGTCCTGACAAACTGCCTCTCCTTCTGGTCTGGGAGCAGCAGAGCACTGGACTGGAAGCCCCTACAAAGGACAGTGAGAACAGCCAAGAGGATCGTAGGGGTCTTCCTACTATCCACTGGGGACATTTATCAGGAGCGCTGCATATTCAGTACCCTTAGTATTATCAAAGATCCGACTTCCATCCAGCATCCTTTTTGACTTTCTACCATCAGGCAGGAGACTCTGATACATAAAGACAAGAATTATCAGGATGGGAAACAGTTTCTTCCCCCAGGCCATTAGGATTCTGAACTCCCTGCTGCATTGCATTTAAACATCACCAGATAATTTGTACTGTACTTACAATATTTAATTTTTGCACTTTACTCTGTTTATCTATGTATTTGTAGATTCAGTTCTGAGTTATTGTGTGTTATACAATATGTGTGTTATGTGTACTACTGTGCTTTACACCCTGGTCTGGAGAAACGTTGACTGGTTTGACGGTATATGTCTATATACTTAAATGACAATAAACTTGACTTGTAGTAAATAGGTTCTTATTACTATTTAATTACATTGTTTATATCAGCTCCCTCTTCCATGAAATTAGATGCAAACCAATAATTTAGTTTGAATGTGTCCTAATGTGTCAGTATTTTGAATCGTTTAGAATGTGTCTCCACATTCATTCTATTGTTTGATTTCTAATGGGACCTACGTTTTGTTGTCCTCTGTCCTTTCACAGAACATCTTAAGGCCCTCCTTTATTTACCATTATTTTTTCCTGTCGCCTTTCTATTTCCTTCTTTAGTTTCACCATCACACTTGGTTGTTGAGCACTCAGTATTTGGAATATATTATATATAGGCTGTTCTTTTCTTGTGCAACTCTGTCATTTGACATACAGAGTACATTGGGAAGTTTTGCTCCAGTCTTGGGAATTTACTTGTTCTGAATACTCACCCTTTTACTGGTCTGATACTGACTGGAAGCGACAGTTTCTAGCCCACTTCTGCTAAATCATCTCAACCAAGGAAAATGTCTTTTTCCAGATTAACAGCTTTTATTCCTGGTTTGTCTTTCCTGTTCCACAGCTCTCCTAATTCTTATGAAATTACGATTTTTGCCTCAAATGCTCTCCACTTCCACCCTTTTCCTTTAACCAGTTTACGAATGGTGCTGCAGCACAATGGTAAGTTGCTAGACGGGTATTCCAGGAAACTGAAATACTGACCTGGAGAGAAGAATCCCAGTTTTGTAGTTGGAGGATTAAATTCAAGTACTGTAATTAAATAAATATGAAATAAAAAGCATTATGTAACCATGCAACTTGGATTGTCACCACTTCTATCTGATTCTCAACTATCCTTTAGCAAAGGACATTTCTCGTCCTTACCCTGTCTGTGGTTGACTCTTAACTGAAATAATTGAAGGAAAAATTAGGGATGAATAATAAATGCTGTTCAAGCCAGCAACATCACAGTCTGCCAACATTAAAAAAAAACCTAGAACTAAATTCCATATCATAACTTTTCTATTTGGGATGATTTAAAATAAAAAATACTTCGAACACATTACAAGAATTCTGCACCTTTTATGCTGTTTACCTTGTAAAAGTCCCAACTAACATTTAGGTTGGTGGAATTACCACCAAAAAGTTCTTAAATGTTTTGCTAACATACTTGCTCCTCTAAGACATGACCATTGCCCATTTTCTCCACAGTTTGAGCAATATATTGATTTATTGATCTGTCATCCATTCCCATGACTGTAATTGTCTCCTTGACCAATATTTGCTCATTTATTTCATACCTCTGTTCTAGAAACTACAAACCAATCACCAGGAAGCTGTGATACTGGTTGAAAACTCAGGTTTCTGCTGACCTCTGATGCTACTTGGATTTTTTTTTCCTTAATGAAAGGTGGTCCTCTTGAAATTAAAAAGGGTTTCTGAGGGGGTTTGACATAGTAGAATCATAAACAAGAGAAATTCTGCAGATGCTGGAAATCAAAACACACAAGATGCTGGAGGAACTCGGCAGGCCAGGCAGCATCTATGGAAAAGAGTAAACAGTTGACATTTAAGGCCAAGACCCTTTATCAGGACTGGAAAAAAGAGATTAGAAGTCAGAGTAAGAAGGTGGGATGAGCGGAGGAAGAAGTACAAGGTAGTCAGTGATAGGTGAAGCCAGTAGAGGGGGAGGGGTGAAGTAAAGAGCTGGGAAGCCGATTTGTGAAAGAGATGAAGGGCTAGAGAAGGGGGAATCTGATTGGAGAGGACAGAAAACCATAGAAGAAAGGGAAGGGGGAGGAGCACTGGAGGGTGTAGTTGGGGAGGTAAGGAGATTACATGAGAAAGGGAAATGGAGAATGGGAAGAGGGAGGGGGGTAAATACTGGAAATTTGCGAAAACGGTGTTTGTGCCATCAGGTTGGAGGCTACCCAGAGGGAATATAAGATATTGCTCCTCCAATCTGAGTGTGACCTCATTGTGGCAGTACAGGAACCATGGCCTGACATGTCAGAATGGAAATGGGAAGTAGAATTGAAATGAGTGGCCACAGAGAGATCCTGTTTGTTCTGAGGGAGGGAGCGTAAGTGTTCAGTGAAGCGGTCTCCCAATCTACATAGAGTCTCACTGATTTACCGGAGGCTGCATCAGGAGCACCGGATATAGTAGATGACCCAACAGACTCCCAGGTGAAGTGCTACCTCAACTGGAAGGGCTGGTGTGGCACTTGTTCTGCTTGCAAGGGTAAGTACCGGATGGGAGATCAGTGGGAAGCGATAAGAGGACAGGTGAGTCATGTAGGGAGTGATCTCTGTGGAAAGTGGGGCGAGGGGGAAGGGAAAGATGCATTTGGCGGTGAGGTCCCGTTGGAAATGGCGTAAGTTACATAAAATTGTGTGCTGGACGTGCAGGCTGGTGGGGTGGTAGATGAAGACAAGAGGAACCCTATCTCTGGTGGAGTGAGGGTAGACATGTGTGAATTGGAAGAGATGCAGGTAGATGGATGCTGAGATGGCTTTTCTCCTGTTGGGGTCATCGAGAATTTGGGGATACAGTTTCAGGAATAAAAAGGGTCACCTATTTCTGAGGGAAAAGAAGAGGAATAGCTTCTTTCCAATGTCTTGGATCTCCAGAATTCTTTATCCCTAATAGCTGTAGTGGTGGAGTCATTGAATATGTTCAAGATATTAAGTATCTCTGCCTCCAAACCACTCTGGAATACAGATGTTTGAATCATAAGGGATCAAGGGATGTGCAAAGGAGAGTGGTATTGAGGTCAAGGCTATATTAGCCTTAATCATATCGAATGGCAGATCAGCCTCAGAGAGCACATTTGCTTACTCTTTCATTTCCCTCTATCTTAAATTTTTACCAATATTGAAAAATGCTTGAGTGTCAGTTTGCTTTAAACATATCATTGGTATATATTGTACATTTTTGAGGACGTAATCACCTATGAAGTAAGTGCAATGTAGGATATGCAATTTACTTTCTTGGGTTTGAAGTACAACTGTGTGCTGACACACAGCTGAGACCTTGGATTAAAAGTAGGAATTTTTTGTGAAGTTGAAAGCTCAGTACTAATTACTTTGCAAACCCTGTTTCCCATTAGGGTAATACAAAGCCCCTGGATGTCAAACAAAACAGAAGGATTGTGTATTGCTCAAAGACCAGGTGCTCTGTGGTACAAGCTATTTTTATATCATATGTTTCTTTTGTTTTTTTTTGTTTCACAAAAGGATCAAATACAACAGGAGGAGGCAGCAGTAGGATCTGAAAGCATCAATGCAGACACTTTCCTAGAAAAGCTGCCTCCCAGTGGAAAAATCACAAAGACAGAATCATTGATTATTCCTTCTAGTAGGTAAGCGTCACTCTGCGGATGAAATTAGTACCGATTCCTATGTAAACTGCTGCCAACCAGTGGCTCAGCTGATTGTAGTGTCAAGTCTTGCTTCAGAGACTGCATGTAGTAATCTAGGTTCATACCCCTCTATACTACTGAAGGAATACCATGTGTCTCAGGTAATGTCTTTTGGGTGTGATATTAAACCTGAGGCCCTTCCTGTTCACTGATGTAAAACATTCAATAATGGTAAGGGAGAATCCTTCTGTGTTCTGGTCAACAATTAAAACTTGTGATCAGGTAGCCACCAGTATGTTGTGAGAACCTATCTGGCTCATTAATTTCCTTTAGGGAAGGAAATCTGCAGCAGTTGCCTTTTGGCCTGTACGTAATTCTTCCCATGCCCTCAGCAATGTTGTAACCTTCGAAATGGCCCATGTCAGCTAATTGGCAATTCAGATTCAGGACTCTCTTCTCCCTCTCCCCAGCCCCCGTTCTCATGCACAAGGGCTTGCTTTTGGTGTTCCTGACAACTTGCCTTTCTCCAATTTTGATTGTTTGTTTTAGTCAAGTGGGGCTGGTGCACTTTTTTTTTAGTCTTTGACTTGCTGCTTGCAGCATCATTCCAGTTTTTGAGAGGTTTTTAATTATGCATTTTATTGAGTGTCTTGTCATCAATTGCCTTGTATCTAGCTCCTATTTACAAATGGGCATGATTTTATGAAATGTATTGATTTTCATTTGAAAATACCATTTAATGATGTCAACATCACAACATGAGGAGGGCCTTTACATTATTTTTCTAGAGCACTCGAACTCTCAAACTGCACTAGCTATTCCTCAACTATTTAGTGTCCGTTCAGATTGTCTGAACCAAACTTTGCATCATTTTGTGGCCCTCTCCTGGATTTGTAGCTCATCTATTGATAATTATACACTCAGTGGTCACTTTATTAGGTACCTCCTGTACGTAATAAAGTGGCCACTGATTGTATGTCCTCGGTCTTCTAATGCTGTAGCCCACTGACTTCAAGGCTTGACATGTTATGCATTCAGAGAAGCTCTTCTGCATACCACTGTTGTAACATGTGGTTATTTGAGTTTCTGTCACCTTTCTGTCAGCTTGAACTAGTCTGGCCATTCTCCTCTGACCTCTCTGATTAACGAAATACTTCCACCCCAGAGGTGCCACTCTCTGGATTTTTTGTTTTTTGCACCATTCTTTGTGAACTCCGGAGAATGTTCTGTGTAAAAATCCTAAGAGATCAGCAGTTTCTGAGATACTCAAGCCACCCCATCTGGCACCAACAATGATTCATAGTCACTTAGATCCCATTTCTTCCCCATTCTGATGTTTAGTCTAAGCAACAACTGAACCTCTTGACTATGTCTGCATGCCATTATGTATTGAGTTGCTGCCACATGATTGGCTAATTAGATTGATAAACAGGTGTACCTAATAAAGTGGCCACTAAGTGTACATAGGCTAATGGCCACTGCCTCAAACAGCAGTGGGCCAATTGAAGACCCATTTAGCTAACTTAGAAATTTCGGTTACATTATGTAAATAGGGTTATGTTCTTTTCTTTAAGTACCCCGTATATGTTCACTGGTCTTTTTAAACTCCCTTTGATCACTTTGGTAGTTTTGTATTATATACCTGTACTTGACATGATTGCTTTAAGCTGAATAACTGTCTTGTAAAACTTCTGGTATTTGTTTTCATCACAATTACTGGTATGACATTGAATGTCACATTTCTTCAGTCATTCAAAATCCTTTTCCACCTCAACTTCCCTAGTTCCATACATTAAGAACCAATTCCAAAATTGTCATCTAACGCCAGCAAAGGCACTTTTGTTATTTTGGTGTACTAACTGGCATCTTTCTGGAAAATGATCCCAGCAGATAATATCAGGCCATTCTTGACCATTTCTACTGGAGAATTTTCCATATTCTACAGCCTTCTCTGATTTCTCTCAACTGAAAGCATGGATAGAGTGGACATTACAGAGGATGTTACCATTAGCTGGAGATTCTTGCATCCAAGGGCATAGCCTTAGCATAAAGGGATATCTCTTTAGAGCTGAGATGAGGAGGAATTTCTTCAAAGAGTGATGAACCTTTAGAATTTGTTGCCACAGAGGGTGCTGGAGGCCAAGTCTTTGAGTGTATTTAAGGAAGATATTGATAGGCTTGTGATTGGCAAAGACATTAAGGGTTACAGGGAGAAGATGGGAGAGTGGGGTTGAAAAGAAATTAGCGATTATTGAATGATAGATCGGATCAAATGGTCCCATTCTGGTCCTATGTCTAATAGCCTTACAGTAACTGCAACCAGCCCGTGTCTGTCTTCTCCCCCAACATTCCATTCCATGCCATGCTATGCATGACGACCTTTCACTTCTTTCCTTGATCAGAGACCTGATCAGTCATCCTCCTCCACCACAAGTACTAGTACCCTCCTTTGCCTGGTTGATCTTCTTGTATTGTATAGTTGCTCCTTTAGATCTGCTCAATTTCTTCAGATTAACCTTAAACCTGTTGAAGCACGTTTCTGTGATATTTGAGCAATCCTTGTTTGAGGCCTACTGGTAGTCCCTCCCACCTCTTTACAGTATGTCCATGACTGTTTTGATGCTGTTTCCAGCCTACATGTGGAATTCATCAGCTTTTTTCATGTTTTAATCTGCTCTTATTCTCAAGTCCTTTTGATTCCCCTCTTCCCTTTCTTATCTTCTGTATTTCTTTCTCAAGGGATCAGGTTAGTAACTAGTTTAGATGAAAGGTCATCAACCTGAATTGAATCTATTTCTCTCTGCTCAAATGTTGCCTATCCTGTTGAGTATTTACATTTTTTTATTTTGTGTGTGGGGGGGTTGCGATTAGGGGACACCATTTTGTTTTTCTTTAACATCAAATATATGTCAAAAATGCCAAGAAGCTTGGCAAAGCTTGGCAAAGTTGCATACAACTCCATGGACGTGCGTATCATTGTCTGACGGCCTTGAATCGTGGTGGTACTTTTCTGGCACGGTTTTTCATTCAGTAGGTCTGAGGGGAAGCAACCAGGACGTCGCGGAAGAAGCACGTCCCTGAAAGAGCGCCAGCCCGCCAGGCAGCAAAATGAGCGGGCAAACAGCTTGGATAATGAGCGCTCACCAGAGCCACGGCAGCACTTGCAGGTAAGCAGAAGAGCACGCAAAGTCCGGGGCAGGCTTAATGAAGGAGAAATTATAGAATTGTAGAAATATAAGGTCATTTAGTCCATGGTATTGCTGCCAAAATGGCTACTCAGTGTAATCCCATTTCCCATCCTTTTGTCCCATAGCCTTAGGTGGTAATCTTCTAAGCAGATCTAAGTATGATATATGGTTCTACATGCTCATTAGGTTTCAGTCTACCTCCAAACTCTAGGTGAGGAAGAATTTCCCCAAACCCTTCTATCTATTTTTTTCAGTCTTTGCCCTTTACTTACTGGCTTGTCTGCCAAGTGAAATTGTTTATTTTCTCTCTCCAGTTGGTCCAGGCCTTTCATAATTTTAAACATTCCAGTTAACTAGTCTAACTAGTGATTTATACAGTTTGTGAATAACCTTTCTGTCTTTTCCTTTTTATGAGTGTGCCAAATGCCTCATTATTCATTTTGGGTAAAAAAATCAAATTAAAATCTCTTGAATAAACATAATCTTTAATTCCTGAAGTATGTACTTAATATATGTAACATTTATTGTTTCTCTCAAAAGTTGTTTTAGTTCCTTTTACAGAAGGAAACCCATCCTTTTAAGCCATTGTTACATGTTGCAGTCAGTAACTTTTTCTTTGATTGTTTTCCCTGGGTTCTGAACCAAGGAATATCCATGTTTTACTTGTATTTTACCCTTGTTTTCTTCATTAGTTTACTTTTTTGTCTCATTTGGCTGGGGATAATTTTTTTACTAGAGTTTCCCAGAAATTCTGAAATAGCTGCAAGATCTAAAGCCTAGCACACAATTATTCTGGGATGATCGTGGAATAAAGAAGCTAGCAATCTGTGTTACATTGGAACATTTTATAAGAGTCAGCTTCGGGAACAAAAGCATTTCTAATTATTTTTCTTCCTGCTTTGAACTTATAAAGGTTTTTCATGTAGAGTTTGTGGATAATGTCAGCATTTTAACCAAATAGCCATCCTTCATTTGTGACTCTGGTAACTTTGATTCATGGTGAGAATTTGTTCAAGTGGAGAAGCATCAAGCTATACACCACTCTGTTAAATCAGCAATAAAGATGCTCTTACTATGATTTGTTGAAATAGTGATTGCAACTGTGAACTAGCAGTGTTGTATCCTTCTCCAATCAAGTAAATACTAGAATGGATAGTCCTCTCCAAGATACCCACCAGTCTTCACCCATCCACCACGCCACTATACTCCAGTTTTGACCCGTGAAATCATCATGTGATTTTTACAAGATTGAAGTCTTGTAAAATTGAAGGATTGAAGGTTGAGAGAACGCAATATTGCCACGCTTTTCTCTCTTTTTTCCCCACCCCCATCCTATCTCACTTTTCTTGGACATGTTAGGTTTAATAAATTTAGGAAGAATAGTAAACCTCTCCTTGAGAAGCTTGGGATAATGTATTTATTTCATCAGAAAGTTAAGTGGAAATTTACTGAAAATAGCATCTGAAAGATTTTAATTGAAGGATTAAGGAAAGCTGTCTTCACTAAAGAGGAGAATGATTGCCAATTACCAGAAATTAACTAGGCAAACTTCTGTCTACATAAATAATTCCTCGGGAGTGTAATTATGACAAGATTCATCCATCGTATTCTATCATGAAATTTTATAAAATTCAATAAAATTTCAGTTACGATAGCTCCTTTTCATTTTAACCTTTAACAGTATTTCCACTGGACCACACTTTGAGTCCAACAGACCACAATTCGAGAGAGAGCTTTGATTTTAGAATTCTTCAGCTATGTGTTTCTTTGGTTATAATGGAACCTAAAGATGTATGCTGAGAATCCCTGCAAGAAATAAATACACATTGGACTGGATCATCTTGCAGTGAAGCCTTACCAGCCAGTTATTTTTAACATGAAGAACACTGGTTAAACTAATTGTACCTGAGAGGCACCAGCTAAAGATCTCTTTAGATTTTAAATAATTCTAATAGTTATTCAAATTGATTTAAATAATTTAAAACCATAAAGTCCTCAGGCAAGTCATTTAGCTGTTACTTTTTAAAAACATTATGCTCTAATGTGTTTTTTTAAAATTTTTCCTGAACTATTACAGCACACTATTGAGTCATAGAGTAATGTAGCACGGAAACTGGTCCTATCAAGTCTACACCACTCAGTAAGCACCTTCTACACGAGTCCCTTTAACCCAGAAGCCTGCAGGGCTAGTAGTAATAAATGGGATTAGTGTAGATGGATGTTTGAGGGTCAGCATGGTTGTAATGGGCCAAAGGGCCTGTTTCTGTGTTCTTTTACTATTATTTTAAATGTCTGAAAAACACCTTTGCTTAAAAGCATATTAAAGCACTTAAAACCGTTTTCTTTGAAAAGTGAAATGCTTGAACCACATACTGGGGCTTGCAATTCTCCATGGGGCTGCTGGGTACATGCCAGCCATTCTTGGCATAGGATTAATTATTGGATGCAAAGTGCATTGATTATCCCTCTGCATCCCCTACCTTTCAGTGTGGGGTTGCTTTGCCGCTAGTCTCAGGTGAATCCAGTGACTGATGCAGTCAACTTTGCCATGTCTGACACAAAACACTTCAGAGAATTCTCTCATTAACCTAGAGTGAGCAAAGCTGAGGTCCTGATTTGCAACCAAGCATACTGCATGCTTCCCTTTAGAATCACTAGCTATTAGATTCAGACCATTCCTTGAGAATTGTCATTTGATTCTCTTCAGGAAAAAAATTAAATGATATATTGATGTTATTCAGCCTCACAGTTTGAAGTTTCTGCAACATCAATATATTTATGAGCTCCTATGTACTTAAGGGATTCACACTTTATAGCTGTTACTGTCAACTTCTCTTGTACTGTTACCATGGGCACCCACTAACTGATCAGTATTGCTTTTTGTAAGGCAGCCTCTTCATATGCCTTCTTAAAAATCCTCATATGTTCCATCTACTGCACTCACATAGCCATGTAAAGAGTCACCTCACAAACTTGACATGTATAACCCGACTTTTAACAAAACATTTGTTTTGGATTTTTTGACCTTTCTAAATGTCTGATAATTTGATGTCGTGAAGCTCCTTAAATTGTTTTGTGTAAGGTTCTGACAAGCAACAGACAAAAGTCATTCATCTTTTGCTGGGCAGATTCAGGAATAATTTCTGAGGAAAATAAGCCAGCTTTCAACACATTGACACTTGATCAGTTGTCCTCTCAAAACTCTTGAATAAAGTGATAACTGCTTGAATATTAAGGACTAAGGACACTTATGGAATGAGCTTGTAAGACAGTTCAGTATCTTCAGAAGGGAAGATGATGATTAGTGGTAAAAAAAGTCATAGTAAGTCGATAGGTTGAGTCTTAAGGTATGTGTATTAGCCAAAAGTTTTAAAGAAAAGAGTAACAATTTGACATTAAAGCACTTGTTTGATTTTTATATTAAGTATTTTTGAAAAACAAGGGGAGAAGCACTCAGACAGAAGCCAGTGACCTTGAGGACTGTAGTCCTGACTTATTTATTTTTTGCTACACTGGCCAGCCAGTCCCCAGTTCTATTTATTCTGTTGGCTAGGAATTTCAAGGAAAAACTACATTTTGCTCCAGTTTTAACTACCTATGGGGTGGGTCTTCTGAGAATTGGATTTAGAATATTCAGCTCCTTAGACCTGTTCTATCATGTGGTAGGATTATGGCTGATCTGGTGATAAACTGAAAACATTTTCCCATCTACTCATGGTAATATTTCATCCTCTTGCTTATAAATCTATCTACATAAAATAGTCAAATACTCCGCTCCTACCAACCATTGCAGAAGAGAGTTCAAAAGATATAAGACCCTCTGAGAGAAAATACATCACCTTATCTATGTTTTATATGAGTGACTCCTTGTGTTTGATCAGTGAGCCCAATATCTGAATCTTCTCATAAGATTCACTCATCATCTCCTTTGTCAAGACAGGACAGGACCATATAAATTTCACACACACTCTGTCTCTCTCGCTCTAACTATATGTAAAATAGCATGTATTCTGCCCATCAGGCCATGCTAACCCCCAGTGAGAAATCTCATTACTACCCTTCTCCTTATTTCCATGTACCCCTCTAATATATTCTCTCGTATGCAAATCAACTTTTGCCATTAATCTGCACTGGTAATTAACCTTTGGAGCTCTAGGTTGGGGACCAATTGTTGTTGGTGGTTTCCAATTTCCCTTTTATACTTCTGTTCGTAGATTTGTTTGTTTGTAGTGCCAAAATAAATATGCCACAGAACCTCAATATTTGAAAGGAGACAATTTGCAATTATTGGGTAACCTTGTAAGTCTTCTGTGATGGGTTGTTCTATAAGAAGTATTAATGATGATATCTAGTAGAGAGAGTGAGATTCTGTAGCTTCACTACACACCAACGTATACACTCTATGGATTATTTCTCTGCTTTAAAGCAATTTTCCCCAAAATGATTTAAACTGACAAGCCTATAAAACATACATTATCCAAGAAGGGTAATTATATGAAATCAAGATCCTGAAAAAAGTTATGGCCTGGTAGTCTAATATGTGGAAGGCTACAAGAAGTTAAATACTCTCAGATCCTTCTAAGCCTCCCAGGAAGGATATTTGTCCTTCTGGCCTACATCAGGCTAAAATGGCTGACTGAAGAAGATAATCATATAACCATCACATGAGTCTCATAAACCTAAGATTATGTTACCTTCAGTAAAAAGGCCAAGGGATAAGTTTATCTGATGATTAAGGGTTAGAATCATAGAACACCACAACATAGAAACAGGCCCTCAGCCCATCTGTTGCATGCCAGAATGTTATTCTGCCTTGTCCCATCCATTACACTTTCATCCATGTACTTATCCAAATTCCTTTTAAATGTTGATACTAAGCCCACATCCACCAGTTCTGCTGGCAGCTCATTCCACGCTCTCAACTCCCGACCCTCCCCCCCCATGAAGAAGTTTCTCCTCATGTTCCCTTAAATATTTTGCCTTCCTCTCTTAAGCTAGTCTCCAGTTTTAGTCTTACCCAAACTCAGTGGAAAAAACCTGCTTATATTTATCTATACTCATAATTTTGTATACCTCTGTCAAATCTCTCCTCATTCTGCTACACACCAGGGAATAAGGTCTTAACCTCACCCTGAATGCTAAGTGACCAAATCTCTTGACCAGTCTCCCATGTGGGTTTGATTGGATAAGCTGAAGGAAATTACCTGCTGGCAAGTCCAGATCAAGGAGTATATACAAAAAAATGGAGCTGGAATGTTTTGGAGTTATATTAGGAAACATTTACAAAATGCTGGTGGAACGCAGCAGGCCAGGCAGCATCTATAGGAAGAAGCACTGGGCTGGCCTGCTGCGTTCCACCAGCACTTTGTGTGTGTTGCTTGAATTTCCAGCATCTGCAGATTTCCTCGTGTTAGGAAACATTTATTTACTTACCCAAAACTTTTCTGAGGCAAAAATTATTAGCAACAGCTTAAAAGATATAGAACCAGGATAAAGAAATAGATACAGACATGAAGCAAGCATGGATAAACTGAATGATGGAATAGGTTTGAGGAGTAAACGGCTGACTCCTGCTCCTTACATACCAACCATCCAATTCTTAAAGTTGATTACATATGCAAGATGAGATCTTTTTGTGAAATAGTTGAAGTATTTCTCCAAACACCAAGTATCTAGAAGCTTTGATTCCTCAGTGGAACCCAAGCTCACACCTTACAAACTAAAGTTGTATGCACTCATTTTTATTTGGCTTAGACTATATTTTTGGTAACTAGAATTTATCTTTCCACTACAGTGCTTCTTGGCATTAAACGTTCAAAGTACATTTTTTTATCAAACTATGTTTACAATATACAACCTTTGAGATTCGTCTGCTTACAGCCACAAAACAAAGAAATCCAATAGGACCTATTAAGAGAAAGAAGACCATTAAAACACCCAATGTGTAGAAAAACAAACAAACTGTGCAAACAATAAAAGAACTCAAGTTCACAAAAGTGAGTCCATGGACACAAAGCCAGTCACAGCCAATCCAGGAGCCCATTAGCTGCAGACCACAGTCTCAGTTCAGTGCAGAGACAAGTAAACCTCATGGAGTGTCTATTCATAATCCTATGGTTTTCTCAAAGTAAACAACCAAGAATGAACATCTTTTCCACTTACCATGTCAGATTATTGGTGCAGAGTTAATGAGCCACAGACAACATTGTGCAGTAAAGTTGTTCTCAGAATAAAAAGTCCTCACCACCAACAGAAGTGAAATGTGCTTATATACAGCAGCAACTATTTGTTGAATGGTTGTATTGTTTTTAATGGCACTTTAATTGACCTAAAATGATTTTAAGAAGATGCTTTTTGCGAAGTACTTACTCAGTAGTAACTGTACAGGTTATGCTGAAACTTGGTTGTCAAAGGCAGAACAAAATTCTGTTTTACATCTGTATAGATTTTAAACTATAGTACCTTAATTTAGAATTTGTCAATGTTCTTGAATCTTTTCCCTTGTAGTAATCAGTCCACGTTGTTTGCTGTCCATAATAAATCACAGTCCATAGGTCTCAGTAATTTGGCAGCTCTCTTCCACACTTGCTGATCATGCAAAAATGTTCAATTAGCACTGAATTCTGATTGATTCTGCTGTTCATTTGAGTTGATTAGTATGTGGGGTTACTGCAGTTAGAAGAGACTTTCATCCAATCAAACGGAATCAAGTTCAGAATAAAGATTCATGTAACCCACTACATTGCAAAATGTCACCTCAAGCTAAGCAAAGGGGGGGTTGGAGTAGTTTCATTGTCATCTGCTTAACTAATCATGTATAGCTTTGTTTATAATGTAGAAATAGGCTTTTGAGTTTGTCATATTACAATAGTAACAACCTACATCCTTTTATAATCTAGCACTATCAGGATATCAATCTATTCCATTCCTACTCATGTGCTTACTGGTGTCATTTGTACATTTGGTGTTTGTCTAAAGTATTTCATATTGTGAAAATTGCATTGTGTGACCACACTACTGATAGAGGTTTATTTTGAATATCTTTATTCTATTTATAAGTGACTGTATTACATTTCCAGCTTAAGGAGGCTATCTCACCTGTGGTTTCTATCCCAGCTGATGACGAACTTTCCAAACTAATTTCAATTCCTGAGTCTTGGTCCACTGTTTTGTAGGTTATACAAGGTTTTCTTCCTTTACCAATGTCCTCCAGGAATTTCTCCTTCGTTCCTTTGAGTCCATCTATTACTTTAAATATAGTTCCCTCAGTTATTTACTACTCAGCCAATGAAATTTTGTTGGTTTTCTCAACTCCATATAGTTTTATACAAGTCAAATAAATTTCCTTGCGGTCTTTTCCGAACAAATCTTTCCTCATAATTATAATTCGAAATCAGATTTAATCAGAAATTCACTAGTCTTGACTGAAATCTGTATTGTGAGCACCTGTGCATTTGCATCTTTTGACGTAGTGCTATGGACTTGTATACAGAACACTCACTGTGGTCATTCTAGTCTCCGCACTTTGAAAATGTAACCCTCTCTAAGACTTGGATAATAAAGGGATATACCTTTCTTTATTCACTAACTACCTTACCCATTTGTTAAGTTGTGTTACACATCTTTAGGCTAACGTTCTTAAAGTTTCCTCATTCCTATTTATTTATTTGTATGGCATCACTTACTGTGTATTTCCTTGCATTGTGTGCTATCTTTCCTGCAATGTATTATTAAACTGGAGTAACTTTTATTTTTCAATGTTAATGTAGTCCGACTACTTGACTGAAACCTTCAAGTCTTCAACTTTATCCTCATTCTTAAACGATGTACCGTCTGCTTCTTGGAGGTGTAATATTTTAGTGTACTTAATCTCATTTTTTAATCCCCTTTCTGTCTTGTGCGTAACCTTTGTGACAAGATACTGAACTGTTATTCCTGCCTTATTTCAGTAAAGGCTCTTCAAAGCATCAGTCTGTGTCCTCAGTTCATCTTTGTTACTCACCAGGTTCCTCATAATGAATAATGTACCATTAAGCACCGCCAAACTGATTTCTTATTTTCCAGCCTTTATTTCCTCTAAATTCCAAACTTGCTTCCTAATTCTCTGGTGTCTTATCCCAGCTTTGCTTCTCTCTCTTCTGAAGTTTTGCTCAACTTCTCATCCTTTGCCAAACTTGAAAAGCGCCTTCCCTTATTAATGCTATGGTGATAAATCCTTTTTCAGTTTGTTCCACTTACCTCCTACGTTCCATGTCTTTCTGCACATTCATCTTAATGACCTATTTCTTTACTCACTGGTGCATGCAACTGGAAGTAATCCAGAGATTGAAACCTTTATGTCTTGCTGTTTCCAAGCTTTCTTAAATGTTCATGTAGGCCACCATTTTCTTCTTATGTTATTGTTACCATAACAACATTAAAAACCAGAACCACGACAACTCGTGTGATCCTTCAAGCCTGATGCACTCTTAAATAAGATGATGGATGATCTGATCCTGGTCTCAACTTCACTCTCCTCTGACCCCGTAGCACTTTAATTCTGCTAAAATCAGGAAAACATTGATCTGTTCCCCAAAGCTGTCAAATTCCCTAACGTTACTCTCCAGGTATTACTGTATCATCCTCTTGCCTTTCCCGTTCCCATCCCTTCAACTCTATCCAGCTGAAACAACAATGGTGTTATGTATTTGGCATCTTGATAAGTATACCACTCCTGCAATATTTTAGGAGTGGATCACTCCAACTACCTTTATAATTTGAGTAAAGTAATCCTTGCCAACATATCACTTGCCTTCCTAACTGCTTGCTGCATGTACACGTGTGTACTGGTGTACAAAGTGATCGCATCCCTGTGTACATAATCACTTCCCAGTCACCATTTAACTGATATACTGTCTTCCTGTTTTTTCTACCAAACTGGGTATCTTCATATCTACAACAAGAGGAACTCCTCCAGCATTGATTTTTGCTCTAGATTCCAGCATCTTCAGGCTCTCATGTTCAAACTTCATATTTATCCACGTTATATTGCACTTGGTGTATATTTGTCCACTTGGTCTATTTTCCAGGTGGTTAGCCTAACTTGGATGACAATAACAATCATCAACCATCACCTACTTACTGTCCTGAAACATTACTCGCTAATTTTTTAAAACTACCTTGAGTCTATTTTGCAATTCCACTTATTTTCCCTGGCACACTCTATCTGGTGAAATGCCACCATTATGTTTACACTGATGGAGACTTTAACTTTAGCCTTCTGACAGTTCTAGCACAGAATCACAGCTTGTGAGGCTTACATGGACTGAATGGCTTTTTGATTGACGTTTCCTGTCTTCTCATAGATATCTGTGCTACAGCTACCTCCCAGCCACTGGTCTTTGATTATTGTTGGGAAGTGCAGGAATAGAGCTTTCAATCGCATTTTTTCTCTCAGCTAAAGCTTCTGACACGAATGCCTTCTGACACAATTCATGCTTTGTCCTAGTGGATAGACACTGAACAGTTTGGCCTTGTTTAAAGGTGCAAGAAAATGAAATGCACACAGACTTGACCAAATTGGTAAGAAGTTTTAATCATCAGAATTCTGTAGCGAGATAATATTTGACTTTTTGGTTCCACCCCCAGCCCTGAGATAAATACACATACATATTATTCCTTTTGGGATTTGGGTGGTGTTGACCAGACTAGTATTTATTTCACATATCTGATTGTCCTTGATCTGAGTGACTGTATAGATCATTTCAATCATATTGGTTTGCTGGAAAAACCTACATGTCATAAATAAAGACACGTAGGTTTCTCCAGCAAAGGACAATAGTGACTGTAATGGGTCTTTACAATACTCTGGTAATATCATTGATGTCCTGGATAAACTATTACAGCATAAGATCTGGTGAGCTTTTCCTTGTGTGAAATTAATGCTGACTGGCGTATTATGTAATACATAATAAAAATAATCTTTCTTCCATTTATTATGAAAAGAGCCAGCCAAGCTTAATCTATTCCCCTTTTTCGTCACATTTTATTTCAAAGTTGCATGACTGCTAACCTTCATCCCTTAACTTCAAAGGGCACTTCTTTGACATTGCTGAACAGCGTGAAGAGAGCCGCATTCACTCAAGTAAGTGAGCGGTGAAGCTTTTATCTGCATTTTCTTTACTTAAAAGATTTTCACAAGTGGAGCTAACTCTTAGGTCAGGCACGGCAGAGAAAAAGGCATGTTTTAAACCTGTGTTGACGTACAGCTTCCTTTCTGATAAATATGTGGCTGAGAATAACAGTATCAAGGCTGTGTTGCTCATTTCTTGAGATCCAGATAATGTAAACAAGAATTAAACTCTAATATTACTGATTTGTAATTTGATGTTTAGCTTCTCTTATTGTAATCTTGAAACCAATTTAAATTTAGCCCTCTGTCTGCAAATCTGCACCTATTAGAGAGGTAATTTTCAGTGGGTAGACAGTGTATTGAAGTGTGGTGAGGTGCAATGTTCAGTGCCAAATTAGCTCTTAAATTCTCCAATACCAGAAGGAAAGTGGGTCTTTTAAAACTTTTCTTGGAGTAAAATTTATATGCATGTTTTAAAAATATGAATAAAGTGATAATTTTGGAATGTGCCTATCTTTTTCCAACGATGAATGGGGATAGTTGCGATGAAGTTTGTTTAACAAAAAGTCAGACCTGAAAATAAAATTTATAAATGTAAAACTTGTAAATTATCACTTGAAGCAGTACAAAAATTTTTTGCTTTGTCTAATTATTCTGATGATGAGTCTCCATTTGAATTGTCGACTTGTCTTTTTCTAACAAATCTGACAAATGGTACTGGTTATCTTCTTTCATAACTTTTGTTTCATTCAAAATACCTAGAATATTTGGAAGGCAGGATGTAGTTATGTGAAGCTGACTTACAATAAGTCATTGGTTCAAATGAAGGAACAAAAGGTCTTAAAATTGTACTGGAGATACCAGCTTTTGCATAACTTCTAATAATTCAGCAATTAAAGAAGGTTCAGCTAAAATTGTTTTACCAAACGACTTTCTCTTTCCGATAAAAGCAATTCTGGTGTGACTGATTCATTTTGAAAAACCATCAAGTTTAGATTGTGTTTGTAATAACTTTCAGTGTATATATTTTCTGAAATTAACGTAAGGGCTGACTGTACCAGATTTAATGGTTAGTGATAAAATCACTAACATTCTGGGGAAATAATGAATCAAAAAACTGGAAGCCACTGAAGTTAACGTAAGCAGACAAACAATAGCCCTGGAGTCCAATGAATTCATCAGGACTAGATGGTTTCTGCAGCAATGTTTTTAAGAAAATAGTGGAAGAAATTGAATCCATTTTAGCAATTCTTAAAACTCATTTAAACCAGTTGTCCATTTACAAAGGAATACATTTTAAAAATGTGAGAGAGAAATTAGGTAATACCTTAATATCTTTTGTAGGAAAGTATATTTATAAATAAGAACAGTGATTAGAGAAGGTCATCCCAATATTGTAATGAGAGCTTTACTCCCAATAAATTTAATTACATTTTTTCAAAAAGTAATGAAAGAAAAAAAATTTCCATTTCATAACTTTAGAAATCCTAAACCATTTTCCAACCAAAGATGAGCTGCTAAAGTGCATCCCTGTTGTAATGGGGGACATATGGTGGCTATTTTTCACCACGTGCCCTCACATGTAGGAACACAACAAGGTGGGAAACGTTGAGGTGCCACGGTAGTGTAGCGATTAATGCGACACTATTACAGCTTGGGATGTCGGAGTTCGGAGTTCAATTCCGGCATCCTTTGTACGTGGGTTTCCTCAGGGAGCTCCAGTTTCCTCCCACGGTCCAAATATGTACTGCTTAGTAGGTTACTTAGTCATTGTAAGTTGGCCCATGTTTGGCTCGGGTTAAATCAGTAGGTTGCTAGGCAGCACAGCTTGAAGGGCTGGAAGGGCCTGTTCCACGCTTAATCACTCAAAGTAAATAAAAAATAATAAAATATATTTAGAATAAGAGACCATTATTGAAAATTAAAGAAACCGGAAATAAAGGGAAATTATTGGTAAGGAGATTGGCTTAGTGCAGGGGCTCCCAACCTGGGGTCCACAGATCAGTCAGTTAATGGTAAGGGTCCATGACTTAAAAAGATTGGGAACCCCTGCTGTAGTGGGGGAAGACCAGGCATAATAGGTATGGAGAGAAATTGAAACAAAGTGACAGGTGTGTCATACACATATCTGTGATTGGGCTTCAGCTATTGAGTATTTTCATTAAGTGGAGAAACTGCCTTATCAAAATGCAGTGATTACACACTGGTTGGTAGCAAGGTAAATAGTGTAGTTTGGGCACAACCTTCTCAAATTTCTTTTTGTAACATTGTGGGTCAGGAAAAGCTGTAGCAAAGTCAGATAAGTATGAGGTTATCAAAGTAAGACAAAAAATGCATTACTTAATTGTTGCAAAAGCTAGGAATAGTGGAGGTCCAGAAAGACTTGGACAGTATCTTCATGCAGGTCTCCAAAATGCAGTTGTCACTTACAAAGAAAAGTGGGGTGACCAGTAGAATTGCTATCTTGCACAGCTCCAGCACGCTAGGTTCTGTCCTGACCTGTTGTGCTGTTTGTGTGGCATTGCATGTTCTCCCTGTGACTGCATGAGTATTTCTGTGGATGCTCCAGCTTCCTTCCTATTGCCTACATATATGCAGGTGAATAAGTCTATTGGCTACTGGAAATTGCCCCTTGTGTAGGTGGGTAGTAGAACTAATGAACGTGGTGAGTGTTTTTTTTTGCTGTCAAGTATGCAGAAGTATATAATGCTGGCATAAATGAATAAAGTTGTGACACTAATCAGACATCCCATTGAGTGGTTGAATGGTCTCAGAGGATTGATTGGCACATTTCAATGTTAACAAATTTGTGACCTTCCTGAGTGTATTAAATAATTACTTGTGAAACATCATAGCTGCCAACCATTCCCAGGAACCTGGATAATGGCATGGTTTTGTCTCACTCTGGTTAAATCGGACTGAAAGTGTGCTTGTTTTTCAGTTTTTGTATTACAATCTTTGCGTTCTCTGTTTGTGCTTCAGATCCCTCGGAAAACAGTTTATGACCAGTTAAATCACATCCTAATTTCAGATGAGCAGTTGCCAGAAAACATAATTTTGATCAATACATCAGACTGGCAGGGACAGGTACGTACCAATTTGGAGAGTATGCTTCAGCTGCATTTTACAGTATGCTTCCTGTACTTCCTAACAGCTAAGTGAGCGTGCTGCTTTGTCAGTGTTGGTGTCTGTTAAATGAGATGCTTGTCTGCTCAATTGGATCACTTGTGAAAATGTCTTTGCAATGCTACTTAAAGATGACACAAGTGCTCTCAGTCTCATGGCTGATATTTATCCTCAGCTAACACCATGGGCTGCTGATCTAGGCATTTATTAAACTGCAGTGTCCAGCAGATCACTCTGTGTGGTTGATTACCATGTTTCATACATCATCACTGTGCAGGATTTCAGAACATCTCCATCGGCAGTGAAGTGCTTTGGGATGTTCTGAGGAAATGAAAGCCACTGTTTAAATGCCAGGTTTTATCTTTAGATAGAGAAAGGTCAATCTATTTCCAATTTAGTGACTTTTGAGACTTAAAATGGCATGTCTGTCTTGATATAATCAATGTCCTGTTCAGTCCCATTGGAATGAGCAATCTGCCAACTTACTGCCTCTATACTAATTTATGCTGGCAGTGCATTAATTTTCTTCCCTGAACACAGTGAGTCCTTTGGCGGACAATTCCCTCCAGCATCTTGTCCAAGCCATCGCCTCTATTTGTATGCCTTAGCTGCAGGTGTTGGGGAGAAATCTGACTACAGACTACTACTCAGTTGAGTGCCAAATCCCCTAGTTTTCTGCATACCTTCCAGCGTGGAATATTGAATTATAATCAGGATCATCATTCTATTTTTTTCCTGAATCCAAAGAACGCTGTCCAATTAGGAGATTGAACACAAGACTTCCTTTGTCTTTGTGGGACACAGGTGTTGAGCTTGTCTATTAGCCATATGAACAGGCTTGGTTTAATTTTTTTGCGCTTTCCTAGTGTGACTACTGTATTAAGTTATAGAAAAAAGATCCAGGCCACAGTCGACCATGGATGTTGTGTCCTAACTGTATAGATATGCAAGCCTGGGTAGTACAACATGGAGAGCAAGTTGTTGCCCATGCGGCAGGCTCCCCTTCTCCATGCATCCGATGAATCCGAAGGAACGGCAGAAACTGATACAATTTCGTACCAGCAGCATTGCAGGAGTTGCTAGTCATCATTGAACTCAGTGTAGGACTGTCTTCAGGACTCCATCTCTGGATTTTCCCTTCAGGATTTACTCCCAAAGCCTTCGCATGAGCAGCGTAACTGCAGAGCAGCAGAGGTTTTCCTTCTCCTACATGAGTTGCCAACCAATTCTGATGAGCCCATCTACCCTAAATGACTAGTCTTAAGGCGCCAGTGACCCACCTTCACCCCTTCGGTCAGTAGAAGCAGCACACGTGAAGGCCAAGAGCTGGACTTGGTTGTCAGAGGCTATTGAAACACATGCCATTGGGAGAATTTAATAGGTAGTGGGTGCTTGTCCCTATTACCACCCCTGGCTATAACATCTTCAAAAAACTTTATTGACTGTAACCTGATTTAAAATTGTCATGAATGCTACTGGATTATTGCAGTATCATAACTGGTTCTCTTCTGTCCTTCATGAAAACCTGCAAATGAATTGCTTATCTTGTCTGGCCTCCCACACTCCCACTCCCACACCGTATAATTAACTGTGAATATTGAAATGTAACCCTACATGTGTGGTGTGTTTTCTAAAAGTTTCTAAATGAATAACGGATGGCCAATTCTAATAGCTGTTGGTAAATGTGGAAAGAAACTTTTCTTCACATTCCGTCTGAAGTAGTTGTATTTTCATTAGCTCCACCTTGATGCTACCAAAGAAGTGTCCAGATTAGAACTGCCAGACTGTGAAATGTGATGAGAGTATAGGATTTCTGCTTAATGATACTTTACTGCCTTACAGTACGTCTCAGAGTTACTGCAGAAACACAACCTCCCTATTGTGTGCACGTGTTCTTCTGCTGATATACAGGCAGCATTCACAACTATTGTCTCCAGGATACAACGCTTGTGAGTTGAATTTTTCTTTGTTATCATGATTATTGATCATAATTTTGCATATGAGTTATTATACAGGTATTTGTATACTTGTGACTGTTGAAGAACTTATTCGCCCATCTAAAGATGAATTTGAAGCAAGTACAGTTGATTAGAGTGAGGCTGGGTTGAATAAATTTCTGCTGTTGCAGAAGTGAACATGAAGTTTCAAATGCATAGCTCTAGGAAAAAAGCATGTATTTTCAAAACAATACCTTTATGGCATTTTACATTTGTAGCTTTGAAACCCTCCATATATCTGTTATTATAATTCAATTTTACATTCTCCTTTTACGTTTTTCTAAACCTTTACCTAGAAAAGGTTATAGGTTGAAGGCTACACCAGACTATCTACTAATACTGACTGTATTTAACTGGGTTTAGAGCAATATAGACACGCCTCCTTCCCAATGAGGAATTGTCAGAGTTAGTCCTTATAACTGTCACTGGCTTGTTTGATTAGCTAATGAAACTGCTGTCTCTGGGTCAAAGGATTTTGTCACAAGCATGTAATGCAAAATTAATTGTAATTGAAAATGAACATAAAAGCTCTGTACTATTAAAACTTCATTTTGAATGCCTCCACTTGCCAAGTATCCTTTTGTCAGAAAACATCCTATCCCAATCCACACCTGCCATCAAAGTTGGCTTTTCTTCATTTTAGAATCTCAACCCGAGGACCAGTCCTATCCTCTTCTATAATTATTTTGAAATTAATGGAATTATGATCACTAGATCAAAAGTGTTTTCCTGCACACACTTTTGTCACTGAATAGGGGATCGAGCAGACCTTCCCTAAACAGTTCCAGTTTCACACCCTCTCTAGTTGGGTCACTTGTATATTAATTAAGGAAACTTTGTACACATTTGACAAACAGAGTCCTAGTCGATATGTGGAAAGTTGGAAATCACCTACTATCACAACCTTCTTTTTCTTGCAACAGTCTGCAGTTTCTCTACACAATTGCTCTTCTAAATTCTGCTGACTGTTGGGCAGTCTATACTATAATTCCATTAACATGGTCATCCCTTTCACTTACCTCAGTTCCACCCATATAGCTTCAGTAGGCTGGCTCTCCAGTCTGTCCTGTCTGAGGACGGCTGAGACATTTTTCCTGACTTGTAATGGCATCCCTCCCGTTTTAATTTCTCCTGCTCTATTATGCTAAAAACAATGGAACCCTGGAACAATGAGCTGCCAATTCTGCTCCTGCAACCAAGTCTCACTTTTGGCTACAGTATCATAATTCCATGCGCTGATCCCTACTCTAAGCTCACCTGCCTTTCCTACAATATTCCTTGCATTGAACTAGAAACAAATCAGAACATTAGTTCCACCATGCTCAAAATTCAAATTGTTAATCAAATACTACCCTGAGATTCACAGTAGAACAAATAAATATAATAGAATCAATGAAGAATTACACCAAAAGACAAACAACTGATGTGCAGAAGAAGAAAAACTGCGTAAATACAAAAAAATTAATTAATTTGTAATTAATAACATTGGAAAAAGTGAGTTATATAGTCTTTGAAAGTTGTGGAATCCATTTAGAATTAAGGTGAGTGAAGTTGTTCATGTTGGTTCAGGAGCCTGTAGGTTGAAGAATATGAAAGGTCACTGCTCAACCTTTTGATTCCTGTCTTTGTATATAGGCTTCTTATCTTCTTAATTCACAACATCTCCACTAGCTGCACTGGCATTCTTGTTCCCACCCCCAACAAGGATATTGGTTCCCTTCCCAGGTGCAAATCATACCATTTGTACAGATCTCACTTTCCCCAGAAGAGAGTCCAACGATCCAAAAATTTGAAGCCCTCCCTCCTGCACCATCTCACTCCTCACGCGTCACATGTATTACCTCCCTATTTCTTCCCTCCTTCACATGTGGCATGGATAGCAATCCTGAGATCACCACCCTGAAGTTCATGATCTTTAACTTAGCATCTAACTCCCTCAAATCACTCTGCAAAACCCTGTTGCTGTTCCTGCCTCTGTCATTGGTACTGATATGGATCAGTATTACAGACTCGATCCAAGATGTCCCTGGCCCTGGCTCCTGGGAGCCAATGTACCCGCTATCTTGTTCTAGTCTACAAAATTTCCTGCCTATTCCCTAACCAGTGAATACCCTATCAGTACTGTTCGCCTCATCTTGCCCCTTTCTCTTCTGAGCCATACAACCAGACTCAGTACAGAGACCTGACTGCTGCAGCTTTCCTCAGCTAGGTAACCCCCCCCCAACAGCATCCAAAACAATATACTTGTAACTGAGTGTTACCCTGCACTGGCTGCCTATTCCCTTTCTCTCTCCTGATGATTACAAGTAAGTGCCCTTCAACCTCGTTGTAGCGATCTCTTTGTATCCCCTGTCAATCAACCCCACAGCCTCTTGAATGATCTGGAATTCATCAAGTTCCGGTTCCCTAATGTTGTCTGTAAGAAGCTGCAGCAGAATGTATTTCTTGCACACGTGGCTGACAGGGCCTCTCCTTGTCCTCTAAATGCCCGAATTAGGAGGCATCCTAATTATTATTAAGGTGGATAAGTCTCCAGGGCCTGATGGAATTTACCCCAGGTTATTGAACAAGACAAGAGACGAGATTGCTGGGCCCAGTATCTTCGGGTCCTCTCTAGCCACATGCTGATGCTGTACCTCTATTTAAGAAGAGAACAAGGGAAAGCCCTGGGAACTATAGGCCGGTGAGTCTCACATCAGTTGTAGGGAAACTGCTGGAGAAAATTTTGGCATGGCATTGAGTGTACCTTACCAATTTGATGGAGTTTTTTGACAAGATGACAATTGATGAGCGCAGGGCAGTGTCTGTTGCCTACATGAATTTTCGTAAGGTGTTTGACGAAATCCCTCAGGGGAAGTTAATCCGGAAGATTAAGATGCACGGTGTTCACAGTGAATTGGCTGTTTGGATTTAGAGCTGGCTTGCGCATAGACAGAGATTTATTCGAGCTGGAGGTCTGTAATCAGTGGTATTCTGCAGGAATCTGAGTTGGAATCTCTGCGATTTGTGATGTATATAAATGACAAGGATGAAAATAAGTTTGTTAGTATGTTTGCGGATGATATCAAGATTGATGGAGTTCTGGATATTGTAGAAGACTGGCAAAAAATACAGTACGATATAGATCAGTTGCAGATATGGGCAGAGAAATGGCAGATAGAATTTAACCCAGATAAATGTGAGGTGTTGGACCTTGGTAGGGAAAATGCAAGGAGATAGTACACCGATAATGACAAGATCCTTAACAGTGTTGCTGAGCAGAGAGATCTTGGGATCCAAGTTCACAGCTCCTTGAAAGTGGCTACATGGGTTGATAAGGTGGTCAAGAAGGCTTATGGAATGCTTGCTCTTATTAGTCAAGGCATTGAGTTCAAAAGTCAGGAGGTTATGTTGCAACTTTATAAAACTCTGGTTAGGCCACTTCTGGAGTATTGCATACAGTTTCAGTCACCCCATTATAGAAAGGATGTTGAGGCTTTGTAGAGGGTACAGAAGAGGTTTACCAAGGTGTTGCCTGGTTTAGAGGCCATTTGTTATCACAAGATGCTGAATATACTTGGGTTGTTTTCTCTGGAGGTCGAGGGGACATCTGATAGGAGTTTATAAGATTATGAGAGGCATAGATAGAGTGTAGGTGCGTGGCCAAGTGGTTAAGGCGTTGGTCTAGTGATCTGAAGGTCATTAGTTTGAGCCTCAGTTAAGGCAGCATGCTGTGTCTTTGAGCAAGGCACTTAACCACACATTGCTCTGCGAGGACACCGTATTGGCCCTTGCTCTTCCCTTGGACAACATCCGTGGCATGGAGAGAGGAGACTTGCAGGATGGGCAACTGCCAGTCTCCCATATAACCCTGCCCAGGCCTGTGCTCTGGAAACTTCCCAAGGTGCAAATCCATGCTCTCTCAAGACTAATGGATGCCTATAAGATGGAGTGAGTAGAGGGTATCTGTTTCCCAGGGTTGAAATGTCTAATACCAGAGGGCATGCATTGAAGGTGAATGGGAGGTAGGTTTAAAGGGGATGTGAGGGGTAAGTTTTTTACTTATAGAGTCATGGATGCCTGGTATGGTAGGAGATGCAAATACATTAGAGGCTTTAAGAGATGCTTGGATAGCACATGGATGTAAGGAAGATGGAGGGAATATGGACATAGTGTAGGTAGAAGGGATTAGTGTTTGTTTTTTTTATTTAGTTGGCTTGGCACAACATTATGGACTGAATGTTCTGTTACTGTGATGTGTTCTATTTGCTTTGCACAATGGATTGGAGCAAGATTTGTCCATTCCTCCGTGCAAAGTTACCCGAGCTGTGCCAGGTTAGTTGGTTAATGATGGTGGACAGCGATCTTGAGGTTTTGCCAGAGATGTTCGATCATGGGGGTGTGGTGTAGGAAGTCTGGAAGACCTCCAGTCTCCTGGATAAACACATCTGCACTAGGTGCATTGAGCTGCAGCTCCTGAGAAAACTTATTAAGGAACTGGAGTTGCAGCTTGATGACCTTCAATTCATAGGGGAGAATGAGGAGGTGATAGATAGGAGGTACAGGGAGATAGTCACCCCTAGGTTGCAGGAGACAGGTAACTGGGTGAATGTCAGGAAAAGAAAGGGAAACAGGTGTACTCTGCGCTGACTGTGCTCAACGACATCTAAAGTTATATATTTATTACTGAGGGGAACAGCCACAGGCGTACTCTGCACTGACTACGTGGCCGTTCCCCTCAATATTCAGTATACAAGTTTAGATGCCGTTGAGTGGGATGTGGTCTACAAATTACAAAAGGGGGTTCTTGGGGAACTGGAAGGTCTGAACATAGATAAGTCTCCTGGACCAGATGGTGTACACCCCAGGGTTCTGAAAGAGATTTGGAGCTATTAGAAATATAGAAAAACTACAGCACCATACAGGCCCTTCAGCCCACAATGCTGTGCCGAACATGTACTTACTTTAGAAATTACCTAGGGTTACCCATCAAAGTCCTCTATTTTTCTAAGCTCCATGTACCTATAAGGAGTCTCTTAAAAGACCCTATCATATCCACCTCCACCACCGCCACCGGCAGCCCATTCTACTGATTCGCCACTCTCTGTGTAAAAAAACTTACCCCTGACATCTCCTCTGTACCTACTTTCAAGCACCTTAAAACTGTGCCCTCTCGTGATAGCCATTTCAGCCCTGGGAAAAAGCCTCTGACTATCTACATGATCAATGCCTCTCATCAACTTATACACCTCTATCAGGTCACCTCTCATCCTGTGTTGCTCCAAGGAGAAAAGACTAAGTTCACTCAACCTGTTTTCATAAGGCATACTCCCCAACCCAGGCAACATCCTTGTAAATCTCTGCACCCTTTCTATAGTTTCCACATCCTTCCTGTAGTGAGGTGACCAGAACTGAGCACAGTACTCCAACTGGGTCTAACCAGGGTCCTATATAGCTGTAACATTACCTCTCAGCTCTTAAACTCAATCCCATTGTTGATAAAGGCCAATGCACTGTATGCTTTCTTAACCACAGAGTCAACCTGCGCAGCAGCTTTGAGCACCTTTGGCCTTGGACCCCAACATCCCTCTGATCCTCCACACTGCAAAGAGTCTTACCATTAATACTGTATTCTGCCATCATATTTGATCTACCAGAATGAACCTCCTCACAGTTATCTGGGTTGTACTCCACCTGCCACTTCTCAGCCCAATTTTGCATCATATCAGTGTGCCGCTGTAACCTCCACACTATCCACAACACCCCCAACCTTTGTGTCATCAATAAATTTACTAACCCATCCCTCCACTTCCTGATCCAGATAATTTATAAAAACCACAAAGAGAAGGGGTCCCAGCACGATCGCTGAAGCACACCACTGGTCACCAACCTCCTTGCAGAATATGACCCATCTACAACCACTCTTTGCCTTCTGCGGGAAAACCAATTCTGGATCCACAAAGCATGGTCCCCTTGGACCCCATGCCTCCTTACTTTCTTAATAAGCCTTGCATGGGGTACCTTATCAAGTGCCTTGCTGAAATCCATATACACTACATCTACTGCTCTTCCTTCATCAATGTGTTTAGCCACATCCTCAGAAAATTCAGTCAGGCTCCTAAGGCATGACCTGCCTTTGACAAAGCCATGCTGACTATTCTTAATCATATTATGCCTCTCCAAATGTTCAGAAATTCTGCCTCTCAGGATCTTCCCTATCAACTTACCAGCCACTGAAGTAAGACTCACTGGTCTATAATTTCTTGGGCTATCTCTACTCCCTTTCTTGAATAAAGGAACAACATCCGCAACCCGCCAATCCTCCGGAATCTCTCCCGTCCCCATTGGTGATGCAAAGATCATCGCCAGAGGCTCAGCAATCTCCTCCCTTGCCTCCCACAGTAGCCTGGGGTACATCTCGTCCAGTCCTGGTGACTTATCTAACTTGATGCTTTCCAAAAGCTCCAGCACATCCTCTTTCTTAATGTTTACATGCCCAAGCTTTTCTTTCTGCTGTAAGTCATCCCTACAATCGCCAAGAACCTTTTCCATAGTGAATACTGAAGCAAAGTATTTCCGGTTCCATATACACTTTTACACTGTCACACTTGATTGGTCCTATTCTGTCACATTTTATCCTCTTGCTCTTCACATACTTGTAGAATGCCTTGGGGTTTTCTTTAATCCTGCTCGCCAAGGCCTTCTCATGGCCCCTTCTGGTTTTTCTAATTTCATTCTTAAGCTCCTTCCTGCTAGCCTTATAATCTTCTCGATCTCTATCATTACCTAGGTTTTTGAAACTTTCATAAGTTTTTCTTCTTGACTAGATTTTCAACAGCCTTTTGTACACCACAGTTCCTATACCCATTAGTAACGATCTTTCAGGAATCACTTGATTCTGGAATGGTTTTTGAAGACTGGAAAATTGCAAATGTCACTCCTCTCTTCAGGAAAGGAGAGAGGTGGAAGAACAGAAACAATAGGCCAGTTAGTGTGACCTCAGTGGTTCGGAAAATGTTGGAGTTGATTGTTAAGGATGTGGTTTTGGGGTACTTTGAGGCACATGATAAAATAGACCATAGTCAGCATGGTTTCCTCAAGGGAAAATCCTGTTTGAAAAATCTGTTAGAATTCTTTGAAGAAATAACAAGTGGGATTGACAAAGGAGAATCGGTTGATCTTGTGTTCTTGGATTTTCAGGAGACTTTGATAAAATGCCACTCATGAGGCTGCTTAACAAGGTAAGAGCCATGGTATTACAGGAAAGATACTAGCATAGAGAAAGCAGTGGCTTCATTTCAAAAGCACTAGAATATAAAAGCAAGGATGTAATGTTGAGGCTTTATAAAGCACTGGTGAGGCCTCACTTGGAGTATTGTGAGCAGTTTTGGACCTCTTATCTTAGAAAGGAAGTGCAGACACTGGAGAGGGTTCAAAGGAGGATCATGAAAATGATTCCAGGATTGAACGTCTTGGCATATGAAGAGCGTTTGATGGCACCCTGGCTTAGAATTCCGAAGAATGAGGGGTGTCCTAAATGAAACCTATCGAATGGTGAAAGGCCTTGATCAAATGGATGTGGAAAGGATGTTTCCTATGGTGGGTGAGTCTAAGACTGGATGACACAGCCTCAGAATAGAGGAGTAACCATTTAGAATGGAGATGAAGAGGAATTTCTTTAGCTAGAAAGTGGTGAATCTGGAATTCGTTACCACAAGTGGCTGTGGAGGCCAAGTCTTTACGTATATTTAACGCAGAGGTTGACAGATTCTTGATTGCTTAAGGGGGGAAGGCAGAAGATTGGGGCTAAGAGGAAAAATGGATCAGTCATGATGAAATGGCCTAATTCTGCTCCTTTATCTCTTGGTCTTATGCTACATCCTCCATACTCTACAGTAGGGATGCTGTTACCTAGCTGATGCCCAGCATTAAATGTACATCACATGTATCACATAGTGTTGAGGCCAAAAAAGTCCCACTTTAGTCTCATCCAACTAAAGGCCTTCTCACACATTTTTACATTATCTTCAATGTGAAGCTTTGCAAATTTTTTACAGGTAAGAGTATACATTTTTTAGGACAAGGCTTCTTCCTTGCCACTCATAGATATTCTTTTTGTTCAAGGCCTTAGAGAACTTTATCTCCAGTTGTAGCCACTGACTTCTGCAAATCACTCACTATGATTGTTGGCGTCTCAGCAGCCTCACTTACAATAGCCATTCTTCTCCTGTGACTAAGTTTAGAGGGGCGGCCTGACCTAGGCAATGTGGCGTGGTTTCATATTCTACTACTTTTCATGCTGGACTATACTGAGCTCCAAGGCATGTTCAGTGCCTTTGAAATGGAATGCTACTCTTCCCCATATTTGTGTTTTTTTTTATTATTTCCCTGACTTTTGGCTTCATTTTGGTTTAGTGTGTTGGACCTTACAAAGAGAGGGGTACTTATTCTTATGAATTCTTTGAAAACAGCTAACATAGAAACATAGAAGCATAGAAAACCTAAGCAGAATACAGGCCCTACAGCCCACAAAGCTGTGCCGAACATGTACTTACTTTAAAAATTACCTAGGGTTATCCATAGCCCTCGATTTTTCTAAGCTCCATGTACCTAACCAGGAGCCTCTTAAAAGACCCTATTTTGATCAATTTTCTGCATCAGCAAATTCGATGAGTTGGTAAGGTAATACAGTATATTGAACCTGAGGAATGTTAGGATAGTTATTACAAAGGGGATGAATACTTTTTCAGTCCCACAATTTTTTTTTCAATTTTAATAAATCTTTGACATCTTTTGGAATTTTTGTTTGGTTTATGCACAATGTTTCATAGATTAGCTTAAAGCTTAAATAATCCTATTTCAATATATTTTAAGTTTAGAAAATGGGATAGCAAAATGTGGAAATAGTTGTGGGGACTGAATACCTTTTCAAGGCACTGTAGGTGTAACCACATATCTTGCATACAGCAAGCTTCGACTAGCAACAATGACCAAATGAGTGTTTTGGTGGTGTAGGGTAAATATTGGTGAGGAAGTTATATGGTCTTTATTTGTATCCTCCTTTTATGGTGGATAGTGGTAAGACTTGCTGATATAATGGTGCAGCTGCCCTTCACTGATGTACTAAAATATTAGGCTGAATTATGTGATTGGGTCTGTCGTGTGTTGCTTGAGTGCATGCTGTCACCGCACTCTGATAAAGTGTGATAGTCCTAGTTTGTGCCCAGGCAGGCAGATAAACCACAGGGAATTGATACAGTTATAGCAATAATGCAAGTGATAGTTTGGAGGCAAAATCTGTTTGGTTAGAATTGAGGAACAAAGAGGGGCTGTTAAATTGCAGAATCTAATATTCTACCCTGTCTCTCTCTGTCTCTAAACATAGAAACATAGAAAACCTACAGCGCAATACAGGCCCTTCGGCCCACAAAGTTGTGGCGAACATGTCCCTACCTTAGAAATTACTAGGTTTACCTATAGCCCTCTGTTTTACTAAGCTCCATGTACCTATCTAAATGTCTCATAAAAGACCCTATTGTATCCGCCTCCACCACCGTTGCTGGCAGCTCATTCCACGCGCTCACCACCCTTTGAGTCAAAAACTTATCCCTGTCATCTCCTCTGTACCTACTCCCCAGCACCTTAAACCTGTGTCCTCTTGTGGCAACCATTTCAGCTCTTGGAAAAAGCTTCTGACTATCCACACGATCAATGCCTCTCATCATCAGTTGACCTCTAAGTTACATTGTGTCACTGTATATCTGCATTGATGGGTAAGCATTGTTAAATGGAGCATTTAGTGTGTTTTCAGCTTTGCTGTATTTTGGCTGGCATACCATTAGTTCAGTTGAACTTAATAGAAAACTTGAAGAGCCCATTGTCTAGGGTTTGGAGTGCATTGGGCTGGTAAGAGTGGCATGCTTACACCATGTACAGGCTATAAATCAGAAGGAAATATGAGCTATAAGAAGCAGGATTAGAGTGCCATGATTCAATGATTGTCAATAGTTTCAGCTACATTTCTCAGTTGCTGCTGCCCAAAATATGGACTTTGCCATTTCCCTTATGGAGTGGGTTGATGGAGGTGGTCTGGACCTCACAGCTGTGCTTGAGTGGCAGGTGTCCAGAATCTGCATTCATGTTGAATTACTGACAGTGAGTGAGATTTAAAATAGCTTTGCAACATGGTATTTAAAAATGTATAACTTTTAAATACTGTGTAAAATGTATAAGATCTTTGATTTTTTTTGATGCACTGTTGTCAGGTCTTTGATGTTTGGTTGCAGTGATTTATCTCCTCGGTGAACCCTTGCCACTAGTTTCTCTGGATGGCCTCCTTGCCTCCTGTGGGCAAAGGACATTCCCCTTCCTTTCCACCACAGGCAGCCCTGCACCGAGGCTGCTTAAGCATATTGCTTGGACTTTGTGGGAGAATATTAAATTAGAGCAGGGAAAAATACAAGAGCATCAGGTAGGAACTAGGGAGAGTTAATTGGGAACAGCTGTTTTTGTGCAAGTCCACTCCTAACATATGGAGGGTGTTTGAAGACCAAGAGTACAAGACAGGTATGTTCCGGTCAGAAGGAAGGACATGGTTGGCAAGGTAAGAGAACAATAGACAATAGACAATAGGTGCAGAAGTAGACCATTGGCCCTTCGAGCCTGCACCGCCATTCTGAGATCATGGCTGATCATCTATTATCAATACCCGGTTCCTGCCTTGTCCCCATATCCCTTGATTCCCCTATCCTGTGATAAGTCTGTGTTCTGTGATATTCTGTGATAAGTCTGGTCTGTGATAAGTGGTGTTCTACAGGGATCGTACTGGGACCTCTGCTGTTTGTGATGTACTATCTATCGATGACCTGAAAATGGAGATGGGTGGGTTAGTAAGTTTAGTGATGTTACAATGATTGGTAGTGTTGTGCATAGTCTAGAAGACTGGTAAAGAACACAGCGGGACATAGATCAGTTATAGGTAGGGGCAGAGAAATGACAGATGGAGTTTAACGCAGCCAAATGTGAAATGTTTGACCTTGATAGGTCAAATGTAAAGAAATAGTACACCGTTAAGGACAAGGCCCTGAACAGTGTTGATGTACTGAGGGATCTTGGGATTGAAGTTCATAGCTTCCTGAAAGTGCTACACAAGTTGATAGGGTGGCTAAGAAGGCATATGTCATGCTTGCCTCTATTACTTGTGGCATTGAGTTCAAAAGTCTGGAAGTTATGTTGCAGCTTTATAAAACTCTAGTTAGGCTTTATCTGGAGTATGCATTCAATTCTGGTCACCCCATTATAGGAAGGAGGGCGTGTAGAAGACGTTTACCGGGATTCTGCCTGGATTAGAGGGCACGTGCTGTAATGAGAGGTTGGACAAACCTGAATTATTTTCTCTGGAGTTGCGGAAGCTGAGGGGAGATCTGATAGAGGTTTATAAGATTATGGGAGGCATAGATAGAGCAGACAATATGTTTTTCCTAGGGTTGAAATGTCTAATACCTGATGACATCCATTTAAGGTGAGAGAGGATAAATTCAAAGGAGATGTGAGGGACTTGTTTTTTTACACAGGGAGTGATGTGTGCTTGGAATGTGTTGCTGGAGTGGTGGCAGATACATTAGAGACAAGTGAATTTTAGGTAGGCTCATAAATATAAGGAAAATGGAAGGATATGGGCATTGTGTAGGCAGAAGAGACTAGTTTGGATGGCAGTTTGATTACTAATTTAAGTGGTTTGGCACAACTTTGTGAGCTGAAGGGCTTGTTACTGTGCTGTACTAGTGTTCTAACTCAGCAGGTCAGGCAGCATCTGTGGAAAGGAATAAACAGTTTTGGCCTAAAACATTGATTGTTTATTCATCTCCATAAATGTGGTCTGACCTGCTGAGTTCCTCCAGCATTTTATGTATGTTGCTCCCCAGAAATCTATGTGGAGCACAATATTATCTATACAGGATAAGACAGCAATCAATAGACTCATTCCAGTGGCTCTTCATAGAATCATAGAGAAGTACAACACAGAAACAGGCCCTTTGGCAATCTAGTCCATGCCAAAATGATTTAAACTGTCTACTCCTAACAACTTACATCAGGCCATAGCCCTCTATATCCCGACTATCCTTGTACCTATTCAGACTTCACTTAAATCTTGAAATCTAGCTCGCATGCACCAATTGTGCTGGCCGCTCATTCCATACTCCCACGACCTTCTAAGTGGAGAAATTTCCCCTCATGTTGCCCTTAAACTTCTCACCTTTCTCCTTTAACCAATTACCTCTGTTTGTAATCCCACTCAACCTCAGTGGAAAAAGCTTGCTTGCATTAACTCTATCTATACCGCTCATAATTTTGTATACCTTAATGTATCTCCTCTTCATCGTCCACATTCTGAAGAATACAGTCCTAACCCATTCAACCTTTCTTTATAACTCAGATCCTCCAGACCTGGCACATCCTTGTAAATTTTTTCTGTACTTGTTCAACCTTGTTTCCATCTTTCCTGAAGACAGGTGACCAGAATTGCACACAATACTCCAAATTAGGCCTCACCAATGTCTTCTACAACTTCAACACAACATCCTACCTCCTGTACTCAATACATTAATCTATGAAGGCCACTGTGCCAAATGCTTTCTTTATGACTCTATCTACCTGTGACGCCACTTTCAAAGAATCAAGGACCTATATTCCCAGATCCCTTTGTTCTACCATACTCCTCAGTGCTCTACCATTCATTGTATAAGACCTACCCTGGTTAGTCCTACCAAAGTGCAAAACCTCACATTTGTCTACATTGATTTCCATTGGCCATTTTTTAGCCCATTTTTCCAGCTGGTACCGTTTCCTCTGCATGCTGTGATAGCCTTCCTCACTGTCCACTCTACCCCTATCTTAGTGTCATCTGCAAACCAGCTAATCAAATTAACCACATTATCATCCGGATCATTGATATGGATGACAAACAACAACACACCCAGCACTGATCCCTGTAGCACTCCACTAGTCACAGGCCTCCATTCAGAGAGGCAACCCTCTACTGCCAGTCTCTGGCTCCTCCCACAAAGCCAATATTTAATCCAATTTGCTACCTTATCTAGAATGCCAAGTGACTGAACTTATTTGGCCAACTTCCCATGGGGTACTTTGCTAAAGTCCACGTAGACAACATCCACTGCCTTGTCTTCATCAACTTTCCTGGTAAAACCTCCTCAAAAAGCTCTTTAAGATTGGTTAGACGTGACCTACCAAGCACAAAGCCCTGCTGACTATACTTAATCAGACCATGTCTATTCAAATACTAAGATAACTGGTTTCTTCGAATACCTTCCAATAACTTTCCCACAACTGATGTCAGACTCATCGGCCTATAATTTCTTGTTTTCTTTTGCTTGGAACCGTTTTAAACAGTGGAACAACATTGGCTATCCTCTAATCCACTGGAACCTCTCCTGTCACTAAGGATGATTTAACTGTTCTCTTTTAGGGCCCCAGCAATTTCTGTACTTGCCTCCTGTAGGATCCAAAGGAAACTCTGTCAGGCCCTGGGGATTTATCCACCTTGACTTGCCTTGGAATAGCAAACACCTCCTCTGTAATATGCACAGAATCCATGAAGTTGATGCCACTTTGCCACACTTCTATAGACTCTGTGTCCATCTCTGCTTAATTCAGAGTGACCAGTGCCACTGCTTCCTGACAATTAATGTGAAGAATCCCAGTAAGGACTAAAAAACACAGTAGTAACCTGATTTAGCTGCACTGTCTACTGTGATACTGTGTTTTGGCTCTGTCTGACAAATTGCTCTTCGTAGCCTTGTTGGAGTCCATAAATAATGTTCAGGCATTTTGCCCAAGACAAGAATTGGATAGTTTGATTTGTAGCTGTTTTTGACTTCTGTAGTGAGAGGCATTGACTGAAATCAACACCAAGTCTGCAAAGGGAACAAGTTAACTTGTTCTTTGAGCCAAGCACAGAGGATGCATACAAGGAGGAACTTGACTTCCACACTTACACTTGCAACTATTTTAAATTTGAGATGCTTAATGCTGCCCCAGATTCAGCTCACCTGTTGTTGAAACCCCTGTTATTAAGTAACTCTTCCAGCATAAATCTAACCATCCTCTCTTCACTTCAACATGTTGAAATTCTCCTTCCTACAATATTATTTACACTTGATCTATTCAATCTTCACATGGGTCCTCATAACTTTCTGGTTAAACATTATATTGATTTTAATATGCTCATCCTTTAAGGATTTGCATGGCTTATCTCATCCTTATCTCGGTAATCTACTTTCTCGGCCCAAAATGTTGACTATTTATTCATTTCCATTGATACTGCCTGATCTGCTGAGTTCCTCCTGAGTTTTGTCTGTGTTGCTTGGATTTCCAGCATTTGCAGACTTTCTCATATTTACAGATTTTCTATGCTCTTTTAATTCCAGTTTCTTTCACAATATTAACCATTGGCAGCTAGTCCTTTCTCAACAAAAGCATTTTGTGTTAGAATTTTCACCCTAGATCTTTAATCTGTACCATCTCTTAAGAAGTGTCTTAAAGCGTACCACTCTGACAAGACTTTAGGTTTTATTGAAAAATCATTATCAGAACTTGATGGACTCCAGATCATGGTCTCTTTGGGGCCTTTTGCTATTGCTTGCACATTGTGGGGGAGGGAATGGTGCTTCTGTTGGTGCAAGTGGCGGGAGGGTCAGTGTTTCTGTTGCTTGTGTAGGGAGGGGGAAGAGGTTTTGGGTTCTTTGGGGTTTCTTGTTTTGTGGATGTCTCTGTGAAGAGTAAGAATTTCAGGTTATATACTATATACATTTTCTGATATTAAATTGAACCATTTGATTTGAAAACTTCATAAATCACCTAGTTCAACTGGAATGCATCCATAATTTCCAAAAAATACAAAGGAAGGTAAAAACATTGGTCTCAATTATTTTAATTTTCAGAATTAATGTTGGATAACTGAAGAATTTGTAATGTAAAGAAAGGGGAGGCGGTAAATGAATCAGCCAATGTTGAGAAAGTAACAGGAAGAACTAAAAGAACTAAAGAAATCATTGACGTCGATTGTAATAAAGAAATTCAGTCTGACTAATCCAAAGATATAACTCATTAATGCAACAAATGTCTCTTGGCCTTCATTTGATGAAGTACAGAAGGATAAGGGTAGATCTCATTGACATGTACCAGATACTGAAAAGCCTAGATAAAGTGGACATAGAAAGGATGTTTCCACTGGTAGGGGAGTCTAGGATCTGAGGGCACACTCTCAAAATAATGGAATGTCCCTTTGAAATGGAGGAGAAATTTTTTCAACCAGATGGTGGTGAGCCAGTGGAATTTGTTGCCACAGAGGGCTGTGGAGGCCACATCATTGGCTATATTTAAGGAAAAGATTGATAGGTTCTTGATTGGTAAGAAGGAGAAGGCAGGAGAATAGGGCTGAAAATTAAATCAGCCGTGATTGAATGGTGGAGCAGACAATGGGTCGAGTGGTCTAATTCTGCTGCTGTGCCTTTTATACTGATTTTTATATAAAGTTCTTGAAGATGTTCAACAAGAGTGATGAAAAATATAAGTGGCTGAAGAATTAACAGAATTATTGGAATACTAATAGATAAAATTGCTCAGTAATGTGAAGCTGAGGGTGATAGGTGATGGATGTTTTCAGACAGCTGAGGGAGGAGGGTAAAAGATTTGCAAATGTCAGTTTTACTTTGCAATGTTGATATGTGGCTGATGCTATAAAATGTGTAGAAGTTTAAAAAACTGACTACGTAGTAGTGATAAGGATAGTTAGAGGCCTCAGAATGACATGGGCAGCTGGTGTGAAGTAGTGATGGCCTATGGAGAATGGATATGGAAACATATCACAAATGGCAGTATCTTGGGAAGTGTATGTGGCTACATATCTTGGTACTTGTATAGAATCAAAAGCCACTAGGTGGAAGGCCATGTTGATAAGATGGTTTATAAATGTAAAAGCCAATGCATTATCCCTGAACTGAAAAGATACATTTGTTATGCCCTCGTTGGAATATTAATAAAGATACAAAGGTAGCAAATGCAAACAAATCTAATTAAGAGCAAATGTTGGCATTGTAATCCTTGGAACAAAGAAGCAAAGAAGCAAGAGCTTTTGTTGGAATAAGAAAAGAAAAATTAAACCTAGACCAAAATTCAAGTTTTTTTCATCGATACCTATTGGAATGTGCAATACTGTCTGGAAAAAAGTAGCAGCAGCTGATTCATAAATTTTGAAGAGGAATAGACAGAAAACAGAAGATGAAGAACATAAGAGGTTATGAGGCAAAGAAAGGCATGATTGCTCTTTCCAAAAGCCAGCACAAACTTGCTGAACCAGATGACTTCCATCTTCATTATTGCATTAATACCACTTCCAATGGCTTGATGTCAGATTTTGTTTGAAATGAACCTTGAGATAATTTATTGTTAAAACTTGCACTTGTGTGTTAGCTTTTGTTAAGGCTGAATTTTTAAAAATACAAACACCAATTTTCCTTTTTGTTTTCAGCTGTAACTGTAACTCCCAAACTCCAAATCCCATTAAAGTGACGGTGGCAGGAGCCCAGCATTTCCTGAGTGCTATTCTACGGCTCTTTGTGGAGCAGCTGTCGCACAAGACACCTGACTGGTTTGGCTACATGAGGTTTCTCATTATTCCTCTTGGTATGTTCATTTCACAATTGAAAATAATGTAAAGTAGCTCATAATATATCATAATGCCCAAAATTGCCATTTTCTATTGCCCTCCCCAGTTAACAAACTGATTTACAGAATTTCTTATGTCGATTTTGTGCACAAGTCGGAAAATATGCAAAGGTCACTCAATGGTATAGCAATGGATGCATCAAATGTACACGAGGCTAAAAGAACAATTACTAAAGTGGAAAGAGATCTACCATCTGTACGTCAGTCTTTATAACTTAATAACATGTGAGCTTGCTTTTACGTAGGGTTGTGCATAAGTCAGGTGATGGTAACTTGCATGCAGCCTTCACATTGATTTTGCTTTAGCAAGAAAATTGTCTTTCAGTATCTGCACATGTTGGTAAGCCTAGAATGAGTATTTGTGTAGGTAGTTTGGTTGTTAAATAACAAAGGAAAGCAGAAGAGATATCAGGCAAATACTCTGTGTCAAGCCTAAAAAGTTGTAGAGTGACCTCTAAAGACAAAAAGGTTTTCCTGTTGCTTCCAATAAAAATTATTACAGTAATGCTGGAGGCCAAAGATAAAAGGATCTGAAAAGCTGTGCTCCTCAGTAATATTGACAACTGAGCATGAGTGGAGCATGAGGGTGAATAAAGATGATCCACAGAGCCATTATTCGATTGTGTTTGCTATCTCTTATGTTCTAGACACTAAGTCAGAATTAGGATTATTATCACTGGCATATGTCATGAAATTTTTTGTTTTGCAGTGGCAGTACAGTGCAATACATTAAAAATTACTGTAAGTTACAATGAGAAATATATAGAAATGTGGAAAAAGAAAGCAAGAAGTGAGGTTGTGTTTATGGGTTATTGGTCCTTCAGAAATCTGATGGTGGAGGGGAAGAAATTGTTCTTAAAGTGTTGAGTGTGTGTCTTCAGGCTCCTGTGTCTCTACCCTGATGGTAGCAATGAGATGAGGGCATGGCCTAGATGGTGAAGTTCCTTAATGATAGATGCTGCCTTCTTGAGGATCTGACTTCTAAAGGTGTCTTCAATAGAACTATCTGAGTTTACAACTTTCTGTAGTTTATTCTGATCTTATGCAGTTGCCAGATGGTTATTCAACCAACTAGAATGCTTTCCACGGTACTCTTGTAGAAGTGTGCTAAAATCTTTCGTGACATACTAAATCTACGCAAACTCCTAATGAAATACAGCCACTGGAGTGCCTTCTTCATAATTGTATCAATATGGTGGGCCCTGGATAGATCTTCAGAGATGTTGACACTCAGGAATTTGAAGCAGCTGACCCTTTCCACTGCTGACCCCTTGATAAGGACAGGTACGTGTTCTTCGGACTTCCCTTTCCTGAAGTCTATAACCAGTTCCTTGGTCTTATTGACACTGAGTCCAAGTTTGTTGCTTTGACACCACTCAACTAGCCAATCTGTCTCAGTCTTGTATGCCTTCTTGTTAGCATCTGAGATTTGCTGACAACAGTTATGTCATCAACGAATTTATAGATGGCATTTGAGCTATGCCTAGCCCCAAACCCATGAGTGTGGCAAGATTAGAGCAGTATGCTAAGCATGTATGCTTGATGTGTGCCTGTGCTCATCGGCAAGGAGGAGTTATTATTTCCAATCTGTGGTGACTCTGGTCTTCTGATTAGGAAGTCAAGGATCCAGTTGCAAAGACCCTGGTTTAGAAGTTTGTTGAATTGTACTGAAGGTATGATAGTGTTGAACATTGAGCTGTAATTATTAAACAGCAACCTAATGTAGGTTTTGCGGTAGTCCAGCTGGTCCAAGGCCAAGCGGAGAGCCAGTGAGATTGCATCCACTGTAGACTTACTGTGTTGGTAAGCGAAATACAAGAGATCCAAGGCCTTTTTCAGGCAGGTACTAATTCTAGCCATGATCAACCTCTCAAAGCACTTTATCACAGTAGGTGTGAGTGATGTTGGGTGAAAGTCATTGAAGCAGCTCACCCTGATCTTCTGACTGATGTCCTTTTGAAGCAGGTGGGAACCTCTGACTGCAGCAGTAAGGCATTGAGCACTCCAGCCAGTTGATTGTCACAGGTTTTCAGTACCCTGCCAGGTACACCCTCGGGCTTGTTTTGCAAGGGTTTACCCTCTTGACAGAGATCACAGTGTCACCAGATGCTACAGGGATCTGCTGGGTGAGAAGCTGACAGTGATGCAGGTGGATGCTTCCCTGGTGTCATGGATTATTGATTATCTGACTGGCAGACCTCAGTACGTGCGCTTGCAACACTGTGTATCAGACAGAGTGGTCAGCAGCACTAGGGCTCCACAGGGGACTGTCCTGTCTCCCTTTCTCTTCACCATCTACACCTCGGACTTCAACTACAACACAGAGTCTTGCCATCTTCAGGAGTTTTCTGATGACTGTTCCATAGTTGGATGCATCAGCAAGGGAGATGAGGCTGAGTACAGGGCTACGGTGGGAAAATTTGTCACATGATGTAAGCAGAATCATCTGCAGCTTAATGTGAAAAAGATTAAGGAGCTGGTGGTGGACCTGAGGAGGGCTAAGGCACCGGTGACCCCTGTTTCCATCCAAGGGGTCAGTGTGGACAAACTCATTCGTAAGGCCAGTGATGTTGTGGGGGTGGAACTGGACTCTCTGACGGTGGTGTCTGAAAAGAGGATGCTGTCCAAGTTGCATGCCATCTTGGACAATGACTCCCATCCACTCCATAATGTACTGGTTAGGCATAGGAGTACATTCAGCCAGAGACTCATTCCACCGAGATATAATACTGAGCGGCATAGGAAGTCATTCCTACCTGTGACCATCAAACTTTACAACTCCTCCCTCGGAGTGTCAAGACACCCTGAGCCAATAGGCTGGCCCTGGACATTTCTACTTGGCATGATTAACTTATTATTATTTCATTATTTATGGTCTTATATTGCTATATTTCTTCACTATTCTTGGTGCGGTTGTAATGAAACCCAATTTCCCTCGGGATCAATAAAGTATGTCTGTCTGTAGTTTTATCTTCCCTTTCTAAGCATGCATAAAAGGCACTTAACTCATCTGGGAGTGAAGTATCACAGTCATTTATGACTTTAGGTTTCACCTTGTAGGAAATAATGGCTTGCAAATCTGCTTTAGCTGACAAGTATTCAAGCCCATCTCTAACTTCACCAAAAATTGCATTTTTGCTCTTTATAGAGCCTTTTGTAGGATTTTTCTGGAGGACTTGGAACACCATTCTTGAATGTAATGGATCTAGCCCTCAGCAGAATGTGAATCTCACCGGCTCCTGGTTTGGGTATGTCTGGTATTTTCTTCAAGGCACATACTCATCCACACAGTTCTTGATAAAGTTGGTGACAACTGAGATGTATTCAGATCAAAAGCTGAATCCCTGAATATGGTCCAGTCCACCCATTCAAAGCCTTCCTTGACCTTACTGTCGTGGGCCTCATCACTGGTGTTAAGAGTCCTCAGCCTCTGCCTAAGTATAGCCAGGTGATCAGGCTTGCCAAAGTGCAGTTGTTGGATGGCACAATACACATCCTTGATGGTGGTTATACCCTGGTCAAGTGTGTTGGCTCCTCTGGTTCCACAGGGTACATTGATGGTAGATGTTCAAATACTTCCTCAAGCTATCCTGGTTGAAGTTCCCCACAATGATTGGGTGAGCATTAGGATTTGCTGTCTCGTCACTGCTGGTCACAGTGCTCAGCTCGTCCAGTACCAGCTTGACTTTGGCCAGGGGTGGAATGTACATGCCACTGGGTCAACAACAGAAATCTCCTTCAGTAGATAAAATGGACTACACTTGACTGCTAGATCTTCCAGACTGGGGGAGCAGGACTGAGGTAAAACCACCACATTTGTGCACCACAATGAGTTAATCATGATGCAAACGTCACTGCCTCTGCCTTTTCTTGATGTCACAGTCTGGTCAACGTGGTTGGAAGAGGAAACCTTCGGGCTGAAGCACTGGGTCCAGAATGCTAGGGGTGATTCTTGTCTCTGTGAAACAAAGTGTGCAGCGGTCCCTGATGTCCCTCTGGTACTGCAGTCTTACTCTGAGGTCCTCAATTAAATTTTCCAGAGACTGGAAAATGTTAGCCAGCAAGATGGTAGGAAAAAGACAAGAAAATCTGCAGATACAAGGAAATCTGCAGATGCTGGAAATTCAAGCAACACACACAAAATGCTGGTGGAACACAGCAGGCCAGGCAGCATCTATAGGAAGAAGCACTGTCGACGTTTCGGGCCGAGACCCTTCGTCAGGACTAACTGAAAGGAAAGATAGTAAGAGATTTGAAAGTAGGAGGGGGAGGGGAAATGCAAAATGATAGGAGAAGACCGAAGGGGGTGGGGTGAAGCTGAGAGCTAGAAAGGTGATTGGCAAAAGGGATACAGAGCTGGAGAAGGGAAAGGATCATGGGACGGGAGGCCTCGGGAGAAAGAAAGGGGGAGGGGAGCACCAGAGGGAGATGGAGAACAGGCAGAGTGATGGGCAGAGAGAAAAAAAAAGAGGAGGCGGAAAAAAAAACTAAATATGCCAGGGATGGGGTAAGAAGGGGAGGAGGGGCATTAACAGAAGTTAGAGAGGTCAATGTTCATGCCATCAGGTTGGAGGCTACCCAGCCGGTATATAAGGTGTTGTTCCTCCAACCTGAGTGTGGCTTCATCTTGACAGTAGAGGACGCCATGGATAGACATATCAGAATGGGAATGGGACGTGGAATTAAAATGTGTGGCCACTGGGAGATCCTGCTTTCTCTGGCAGACAGAGCGTAGGCCACACATTTTAATTCCACGTCCCATTCCCGTTCTGATATGTCTATCCATGGCCTCCTCTACTGTCAAGATGAAGCCACACTCAGGTTGGAGGAACAACACCTTATATACCGGCTGGGTAGCCTCCAACCTGATGGCATGAACATTGACCTCTCTAACTTCTGTTAATGCCCTTCCTCCCCTTCTTACCCCATCCCTGGCATATTTAGTTTTTTTTTCCCCTCCTCTTTTTTTTCTCTCTGCCTGTTCTCCATCTCCCTCTGGTGCTCCCCTCCACTTTAAAATCTCTTACTATCTTTCCTTTCAGTTTGTCCTGACGAAGGGTCTCGGCCCGAAACGTTGACAGTGCTTCTGCCTATTGATGCTGCCTGGCCTTCTGTGTTCCACCAGCACTTTATATAAAATCTGCAGATGCTGGAAATCCAAGCAACACACACAAACACATCCTCTTCCAAGGATGGTAGGAATTCGGGGCCTCAAGGCCCTGCATTTCAGTTTTACCTGCAGCCCAGCACAACGGCCCTGCTTTTTTAAAGGGAAGCTGCACTCACTACTGGGGTGGTCTGCAGTCCAGAGGCCTTTGAGGAATATTAAAACAAATTTGCTCACTGAAATGTCTGTCTGTCACTGTGGATTTCAACTGCAGTAGTCCTAAATGAGAATATTTAATGATTCCCTTTGGAGCTGCACACAGAGCTGCTGCTCTGGAAAAGGAGTTGCCATTTCTCTGTTGTACTATGGGCTTTGGCAAAAACTGGAAGAATAGATGTTGCATTTGCTGAGCTTGCACAGGCAGAAGCTTTGGAAAAGCGGGTATGATATTAAAGTTTTACTTAATAAACACGATCCAGAATGTGAAGAGGGGATTCTAGGTGGAAATGGAGGGGCATTGTGTGTTTTTTTTTGCTGACTGAGTGGAAAATAAAGAAAAGGGGAGAAACGATAGGAGCAAAAGTGTGGGAAATGGAACAGGTGTGGTGACAATCCTGGCATTCGTAGAGGATTGAAGTTCTGTATTCTAAAGAAGACATATTAGCAAGGCTTGCTGCCTTGTCAAGCTGCAGCTATAGTGGAGCTGGGGCCCCTAAGAGAGGAAAAAAAGCTGTAAATATGTTATCAGATCTACCGGCTGAAAGATAGTATACGAAATCATTGTACACCTCTCCATTGATAGTGCCTGACCTCTCAAATATTTCCAGAGTTTTGTATATTTATTGTGGAATGTTGGTTGATGGACTGTTCGAAGAAGTGAAGATAGAGGAAGCAAGGGAATAAGGGGGAAAAAAGTTGGAGATGGGCCATTTACAGGTGAAGGAAACTTCCAAAGCAAAGATAATGAATGAATTAGAAAATGACACCAAAGTATTCTTCAGTATATGGATGAGGAGAAGAAGAAATTAAATTTAGTGTAATCACATGAAAAATTAAGCATAGCTAGGATGCATATAGGCTCACACTCTTTATTTGGGGGAAGTAGGTAGAAATTAATCAGAAGACAAGTTTAGCCAACAATGGCGGCGCTATGGTAGTGCAGTGGTTTGCATGTCACTATTACATTTTGGGGTGGCAAAGTTCAGAGTTCAATTCCCCTGACAGTGGGGGTTTCCTCCGGATGCTCCAGTTTCCTCCCACGGTCCAAAGACATTTCGGCAAGTAGGCTAATTGGTCATTGTAAACTGTCCTGTGATTAGGATGGGGTTAAATATGTGGTTTGCTGGGCGGCTTGGCTCATTGGGCCAGAAAGGGACTATTCCGCGCTCTATCTACCATAAATAAATAAAGAGTAGGTCGGTGGTAGACTGAAGACTGATTATGATGCTCCATCATCAAGGAAAACTTGGAGCTTTCTCAGAGCACCTCAGTGGGGATTAGAGCTGGAGATGGATCAGGGATCAGAAGTGAATAGGAAACAACTGGAAACATGACATGGTGTAAGGCTGGACAAAAGATCAAGAAAAGTCAAGATTGGAGGAAATCTGTTCCACAGGGGCAAGAACACAGTGAAATAACGGGCCATCCATAGCAAACCTGTCTCTGGATCTTGAGAAGGAAGACAAAGCTTGCTGAGTTGGAATGGGGCAGGAAGGAGTGTGAATCTGTGAAGTGGATTTCAGAAAAGATTCCAGAGGGGTCAGACTAGGAATGGTTTGTTGTTCACTGTTGGAGTTGGGTGATAGCATGCAGAATTGGCTTTCAGCCTTCTCAAGAGAAGATTGTTTGTGATTTTGGCTGTACTTTGGTAGTGTCTATGGAGATGAAGAGCAAATGCTAGGAGAATTGTCTTCAAATGATTTTGCTACCTCCTGCTGGCCAGCTCATGAGCAGTATGGCTTGTTATGAAAAGATAAATTATTTGTCTGTGAGCTGTCAGCTATTGCTCCTTTTGATTAAAAACTAACAAGGAATTAAAGCACTGAAAATAGATTTTTAAAAACTGTGATGGGGTTGGGGTTAATGCCATGATTAATATGATTACACCAAGGGGTGGGTGAAATATGTTTTAATGAATAGAGTGGTAGGCTGTGATTTTTAAAATTCTAGTTCAGTTTTGTTTTCTGTGAATGTTTATTGCTTCATTGTAACACTGTAGAGACGTGATTTGAATTTCTATCTCGTGGCTTGGTGTCAGACATCTGTTCTGCTGCCGGCTACCCATGTAGAATTCCAAATGAAGTGCTATGTGGTGGCTCTGTAGAAAATTCCCAAGGACCTGGAACATCTGCTTGTTTTGGTAAAAGCTCCAAATTGATTCTTTTGAACCTAATTAGTGAGCTGGATTGAATCATGAAATCTAATACCTTTTTGAGTAATTTGAAAATATAACAGGGATATACATTAAGAAAAACTAGCTGATGTGATACAGTTTTGAGTGAGGTATACGTGGGTCATCATCAATAAAGCAGTTAGGAGGAATGTGCACAGAACAGCTTGCAAAAGATTTATTGGCCTCTTCTTAGTAGCTGTGGATTCCTTCTCTGTCCTTGGTAGCTGATGTTTCCCCCTGCAGCCTCAGCAAACAGCTGCCGAGATTTCCTGCTGTCTTGTCCCATGGTTGGCACAGGGACTCCCACTGTGAGTGAAGGTGCCTGGGCTTGCTGTCTGCAACTGACAATGTTGTGGGTTTTGCTAATGGACATGCACTGCACCAATCCAAAAACAGGAAATTAAAAAGGAAGTATGTATGGTTATGGGGAATGAGCAAATTGCTGAACTGTTTATTCCTTTATGAAATAGTTTATACACAGTAGACTAGTTGTACAATTCTACAACCATTAGCGCAAAAGATGAAAACTTGAATGATTGCCACATTACCATATAACCATATAACAATTACAGCATGGAAACAGGCCATCTCGGCCCTTCTAGTCAGGAAGAATATGGAGGCTTTGGAGGCAGTGTAGAAATGGTTCACTAGAATATTTCCTGAATTAGACAGTGTTAGGTAGAAGGAGAGAATGGATATGAATGGACTGTTTTCTGTGGAGGGCCAGAAGCTGGGGGTAACCTGAAAGAATCTTATCAAATAATGAGAGGCATAGGTAGGGTAGATTGTCTTCATCCAGGTGAGAGGGGTAAGTTTAAAAGAGATTTACAGGGTAAGTTTTGTTTTGCACGGGGAGTGGTAGGTGCCTGCCTGGGGAAGTGGTAAAATTAGATGAAGCAGCAACTTTTAAGAGGCATTTCAACAGACTCATAAACAAACAGGAAATGGTGGGATAGAGACCATGTTCGGAAGATGGAAAGTTTAAATTAGCATTATGGTCAGCACAGTTAACATGGCCACAAGGCCCCAGTGCTATGCTACACTATTCTATCTTCTAAATTTGGAAGGCAAGGGCAAAGCTTGGATGTAAAATAAATATTAAATCACACTTTTTAAAAGCTCTATTTTTATATTATTCAAAATAATTATGCACTTTCATTTTCTTCTCTAGGGTCTCATCCTGTAGCCAAATATCTCAGCTCCATCGATTATCGATACAACAATTTTTTCCAGGATGCAGTCTGGCAAGATTTTTTCACCAAAACTGAGGCCCCTTCCATAGGTAAAGAGTGTGTGGTAATGCTTTGCAATTGCCCTGTCTATTGAGTTGGGCTCCTTTGACGTACAGTGTCTTCACAAGTGTGTTTGGTTAAGTTTCTTGGTTTATAAAGGTGATTCCAACACTGGAGATGTTCAAGGTTCAAGATAAATTTATTATCAAAATATATACAGTATACATTCACATATACCACCCTGAGATACATTTTCTTGTGGGCATTCACAGTAAATACCAAACACAACAGAATCACTGAAAAACAACATACAAGACAAACAACCGAAGTGCAAAAGGCAACAAACTGTGTAAATACAAAAAAAATCAAAATAATAAATAAATAAGCAATAAATATTGAGGACATGAGATGGAGAGTCCTTGAAAGTGAATCAGTAGGTTGTGGGAATAGCTCAGTGTTGGAGTAAGTGAAGTTAAGTGAGGTTATTCCCTCTGGGTCAAGAGCCTGATGGTTGAGGAGCAGTAACTGTTCCTGAACCTGATGGTGTGGATCCTGAGGGTCCTGCACCTCTTCCTGATGGCAGTATTGAGAAGAATGGTGGTGCTGGGGGGTCCTTGATGACAGATGCTGCTCTCCTGCGACAGCACTCCGTGTAGATGTACTCAGTGATGGGGAGGCCTTTACCCGTGATGAACTGGACTGTATCCACTACTTTTTGTAGGATTTTCTGTTCAGTCGCATTGGTGCTTCCATACAAGGCCATAGTAGAGGCACTGACATGCTTTCTTTGTAATGGCACTTATGTGTTGGGCCCAGGATAGATCCTCTGAAGTAATGAAACCGAGGAATTTAAAGTTGCTGGCCTTCTCCACCTCTGATCCCCTGATGAGAACTGGTTCATGGGCCTTGTGTTTCCTCCCCGTGAAGTCAATAAGCTGTTCTTTGGTCCTGCTGACATTGAGTGAGAGGTTGCTGTGGCACCACAGCCGGATTTTCAATCTCCCTCCTATATGTTGATTTGTCACCACCTTTGATTCGACCTGTGACAGTGGTGTCATCTGAAAACTTGAATATGGCACTTAAATAAACTTAAACAAGGCGTTGTCTATGGCTGTATTAAAGAATTTGCATTTAAATTGCAGAAACAAGAAAAGTGGCTAGTCTACTGCTTTAAATGAAAGTTTCTTTATCTTCTTTGAAATAGTGATTTGCAACATTGTATCCACCGAAAAGAGCCTTGTACAAATGTCAATAAAACCCTTCAGACAATGAAAGGCTCCTCTGTGCTGCTCTGAAGCTCAGACTTAGATTTTATAGTTCGGTATCCAGTATGGTACATAACTCAAAACTACAATTCCACCTCTGGGCCAAGCCAATCTGGGAATTAGTTGACCAATCATTCCCCAGTCCTCTAGTACTTTAATTCTCCTATCATGTCATTTAATTGCACTTTGAATAATATTTTTCAATAATGTTCTGTCCTTGATGAAGTCATTATTGAATAAAAGCATTTATTGTTTAGTTAGTTTTCATTTCATGGAATGCTTAAATATGATGGCAATAAATCAATGGAAAATAGTTCATGAACTATTCAGCGTAACATTTTACACAAGTCGAATGATTGGTTCAGCTTCTTGGCTTTTAAAATTTATTTGATATTAAAATCCCAGAACTGTCCTTTTGCTTTAATAGCCACAATTTATAAGTGAAATGCCAATTTGTATGACACATTATTAACTATCAGTGCTAATGGTAGTCACACTTTGGTGCATATAATAGCTGTATCTTTAAAATGAACCATCTGAATGCCTAATCTGTCATTCAATTTTGATACTTGCTGAAAACCTTTCTTTTTCAAAAATACTTCTCTCTCTGCTACTGACATTTCAAATGTCCAGGGTAAAATTTATATGTATAAGTAGATATATCATGCTCCCTCAAGCATGTGGGAATAGAGCAGATCTTGTTGTCTTGGCCTTACATTTACCATCTGCTATCTAAAGGCTGAGTTCAAAGGAAAATAGAGAATATTCGCATGTTTTGAGAGGATCTATAATTAACCACTGATCTGTGCCTCTGCAGTACATTCTCCCTGTGACTCGGGTTGTGTGTTCAAGTGGTTCTCTGGAGTAAACAGTCTAGGCCGATGCTCCGGTGCAATACTGGGTGAGGTGCTATACTATCTTTCTGAGGTTCTGTCCGGATGGATATACAGTGGGTTCTGGTTAATTGGGACACATTGGGACCAGCACATTTTGGCCCAATTAAGTGGCTGCCCCAATAAGCCAAAGTTTCAAGGAAGTAGTTAAAAAGGTATTTTAAAAAAAGGCCATCTACCGTTTAAATGAGTAACAAGTTCTGAATGAAATACTTATCTCACTGCTAATACTACTACATTACTATCAAACTGTGTATTAGTTCCTAATATTTATCACTTGAGGAATTCATCCAGCGTACTCTGCTGTGGTTTTTTGATTGACTGTAAGTGAAGAAAATCAGTGCAGACACTTAGTGCAGATAATGGAATGCCTTCATACAATACTTTAAGATGATTGCATTCTCCAAATCTTCATTTTCATTGTAACACTCAAGATGATTCTTGATATTCAAATTTTTCATATTTCCTAACATGTTGAAGTAGTGAAATTGTTTCATTTTCACTCAGCTGTTTCAGGCATCTCCATGCTTGAATGCTTGAAACTGCACATCAAAGCAGTTCAGAAATATCTTGCTGCTTATTTGTCACAAATTATCAGTGGCAAGCATTGTGGATTTTTTAACACAAACAAGCAACTGATGCAATTTAAAAGTTGTTTTGCTCTGAGAACAGTGTTATATCTATCGGCCATGCAATGCATGTGACTGACACTAGTTAGGAACTGTTCGGCAACAGTCTCCTGTCCCAATTAAGTAGCATAGTGCCCCAAATAAATGAAGGAAATCTTGTTTTGATTTTCTCAATTAGTTTTTGTTCCTTAAAAGTTGTCCCAAATAAGTGACTACCCCGATTAACCAATGGCCCAATTAACCGGAATCCACTGTATATAAAACAAAATTAGAACCGGTTCACTGGTTCATTAGCGAGACCGACTGTGGGGGAGCTGTGTTTCCTTGTTTGTGATGAGGAATAGGCTGGGGCCGAGGTGAGGAATAGGCAGCCACCCAGCGGAAGGGAGTCCAGGTGGTGTGGGAGAGAGCAGGGCCTCTGTTTGATGTGCTGGAACCCATACTGGGTTGGGGGGGGGGGGGGGGCTGCCCCTCCTGTCAGTGCTGCCACCCAGTGTTCACTCGGTGCTACTCTCTAGTGTTGGCTTGGTGGAAGAACAAGCTGGACCAGGACAATCTACATTCATGTTACTCAGGGACTTGGGCTGTATTTTTTTTCTGTGTGACAATATGTTTTCTCTGAAATTGTAGCTGTATGTGCTTGTTGGGCTTTGTGCTATGTGCAGTATAGTGTGTGCTATTGGCAATGTGTTTTGCATCTTGGACCCAGAGGAACACTGTTTCATTTGATATGTCGTATATGGTTGAATGATGATTAAACTTGAACTTGAAAATTGAGCAGTACCATGTGTAGAAGACCAGGGATATTCTCTCCAGTTCACAATCTAATATATGCCCCTCAACAAACAGGCCCGTAGTAGATTAACTGGTCATCCTTTCATCACTGGTTGTAAGATAACACTTTAGTCAAATTGAGTGCCATGTTTCCTACATTCCTACCATTCACTGACTGATACCTAGTTGTAATAAAAACTATTTCTTTCAAATGCGAGTTCACATTTTCTTTCATATTGCATTGCTCTGTATAGTGTCCTTAAAAGTTCGAACAAAGAATCTCTGATCAAAGTTCATTTCAAAGCATTTTGTTTTTGCCCATTTGTTCGTTTTCTGAATACATCTGTGCGTTGGTGAGAAAGGCAGACTGTTAATAACATTGTATAACCTGTTAATTGTGTCTAATTGCAGTGCAGGAAATACCGGATGTTGTCTCTAGAGTTACCCAGTACATCTCCAATGCAAACATTGCTCACCAGTTACCTATAGCGGAAGCAATGTTAACATACAAGCAGAAAAGGTACAGTTGTTACTTTCATACCATGTGGTTGGATTTCTTTGTGAAAGTTTCTATAGACGTTGCACAGTCTTTGAATGGGAAACATGGAGGAACTTTAGCATACAGCTCTGACAGCAACAGTTTCCTTGGCTTTCATCAAAATCAGGTGATGGTAGCCATGTCAGTGTATGCTAACTTTATATAACTTCTACATTGTATCATAAATGTTCTACCGACTGAACTGTTTACATTTCTGTTCTTTGGTGAAATATTAACGTAATAGTGCAGGTCTGTGATTGCTGTTTTACATGCATCTCATGTTGTGGAGCATTTTATCATGGCATGCATCTCACTACAGCATGGAGTTCTTGGCAGCCATTAATCTGCATCCCTTTGGCTTGAATGTACTTGTGAGTGTAAACTAACATGCCAATAATAGTTAACAATAGAAATATCTCAGCACTGAGTAGGCCTTGCTGAAATTAAACTATTAAAAAAGGAAAGAGTTATAGTTTTTTTTTTGCTGCAGTAGTTTTGTACAGATGCAAGTTGGGAGAGTTACTTTCTCTTATGTTGTTGGATTGCAATCCTTAACCAAAGTTGTCAATAGAAATTGTTGTCAAGGCCCAATGTATAAAGGAGCTAGAATAGTGACAATAGTATTGCAGTTAGTAAAGGAATAATGGGAATGGGAATTTACATGGTAAATGGTAGGGCATTGAAGAATGCAATAGAACAGAGTGATCTAGGAATAATGGTGCATAGTTCCCTGAAGGTGGAATCTCATGTGGATAGGGTGGTGAAGAAAGCTTTTGGTATGCTAGCCTTTATAAATCAGAGCTTTGAGTATAGGAGTTAGGATGTAATGTTAAAATTGTACAAGGCATTGGTAAGGCCGAATTTGGAGTATTGTGTACAGTTCTGGTCACCGAATCATAGGAAAGATGTCAACAAAATAGAGAGAGTATAGAGGAGATTTACTAGAATGTTACTTGGGTTTCAGCACCTAAGTTACAGAGAAAGGTTGAACAAGTTAGGTCTTTATTCTTTGGAGCGTAGAAGGTTGAGGGGGGACTTGATAGAGGTATTTAAAATTATGGGGGGATAGATAGAGTTGATGTGGATACGCTTTTTCCATTGAGAGTAGGGGAGATTCAAACAAGAGGACATGAGTTGAAAGTTGGGGGCAGAAGTTTAGGGGTAACATGAGGGGGAACTTCTTTACTCAGAGAGTGGTAGCTGTGTGGAACGAGTTTCCAGTAGAAGTGGCAGAGGCAGGTTCGATATTGTCATTTAAGGTAAAATTGGATAGGTATATGGACAGAAAAGGAATGGAGGGTTATGGGCTGAGTGCAGGTTGGTGAGACTAGGTGAGAGTAAGCGTTTGGCATGGACTAGAAGGGCCAAGATGGCCTGTTTCCATGCTGTAATTGTTATATGGTTATATATGGGTTTGTTGAATGATATTGCATGGGATGTTTAATAAAATGCGGGACAATAGCATAATGGTTAGCACAAGGCTTTACAGTACAGGTGACCTGGGTTCAATTCCTGCCACTGCCTTTAAGGAGTTTGTACGTTCTCCCTACTTCTGCACCTATTTTCTATGTTTCTATGAGTTGATGTGGATAGGCTTTTTCTATTGAGAGTAGAGGAGATTCAAACAGGAGGACATGATTTGAGATTTAGGGGACAAAAGTTTAAGGGTAACACGAGGGGCAATTTCTTTACTCAGAGAGTGGTAGCTGTGTGGAACGAGCTTCCAGTAAAAGTGGTGGAGGCAGGTTCGGTATTGTCATTTAAAGTAAAATTGGATAGGTATATGGACAGGAAAGGAATGGAGGGTTATGGGCTGAGTGCGGGCCAGTGGGACAAGGTGAGAGTAAGTGTCGGCACGGACTAGAAGGGCCAAGATGGCCTGTTTCCGTGCTGTAATTGTTATATGGCTATATGGAAGGGCCTATTCCACACAGCACCTCATAAATAAATAAAGAAATAGATAGATAAATAGATGGATAAGTAAATGAAAAAGATGTTGGAAATACTCAACAGGTAGGGCAGCAGCTATGGAAGAGAAAGAGGTTTGACGTTTCAGCCCTATGATCCTTTGTCGGAGCTTTGGTGAAAGAAAGCTATGTGTCTTTACCTGCAGAAAGGTTAGAGATGGATAAAAAGGATGAAGTGAATCTCTGATAGGGTGAGGTCATGGTTATGAGCTCATGGTTACTGCTGCATTAGGATGCTGATGAAATAATCAGCTTGCTGGATTATTGAGGGCAGTTAGAGAAAACGTGAACAAAAATCTTGAAATCTGAGTGGTGTGAACAGTTAGGGAAAATAGAAACAAAGGAATGTAAAAGCTGTTGCAACTGTTAAACAGGTCAGACCATGCTAATGGAGAGAAGAAAAACCTGATTGTTACAGGTACATAACAGCTGGCAGAATTAATCTGTTCTGATACTGAGAAAGTGAGTTACCTGAAGCTGGAATATTCAAATTAGTTCCAAAGGCTACAGTGTGTCCAGATGGAAGGTGACATGCATCTCCTCAAGCATAGACAGAATGTTGGACCATTACTGGAGACAAGAAGCAGATTGGTCAGAGTGGGATGGAAAAAAGTGACAGACAGTGAGAATCCCGTGTCAGCCAGGCTATGTTTTGTTTCTCCGTTGCAACTGCTCTCATTAAACCATCAATCAAGTTACTTTAATAGTTTACCTGACCCCAGCAGAGATAATTCCTTTCTCCTATATAACCCTCCCAGGCCTCTGCAATTTAAAACTAATGTGTTTCTCTCTTTCCCAGTTCTGGAATACAAAGGGGTCTTGGATCTGAAGAATTAATTTGGTTTCTATTTCCACAGCTGCTGCCTGATCTGCTAAATATTTCCAACAATATTTTGTATTTAATTTTGACTTCCAACTTCTACAATTGACCCTTGTCAATACTTGGATTGACATCATTCAATTGGAGAGATTATTGATTCTTGAGTTAACAAATTCTTTGATTGCTGTATGTGTGGTGAAGAAAAAGGAGCAGAGAACCCCAGATCTTTCCTTGTAGTTATCTATGTTCGGTTCCAAATTGCACAGATAATCATATTTTTAAATATGGTTTTGATAAGCAAAGTGCCAGTGGTGAAACTCCAAAATTTTAATAATTGCCTGGTAAATTACTTATCTCTGAAAAGTCTGTTCCTCATTCTGATGTCAAATCTTTAAGAATAGGCCCTTTTCAGGGAAGTATATAATGCTTCCTGCCTCATGCTCATGTCCAAGTCACGTTACACATGGCGAGGATTATGGCACTTAAGCTTTACCAACCTTTTGTGTGTGATATTTTAAGACTCAAATGCCCCTTCCATTTGGCAGATATTATTCAATATTACACAAGTTCTCTGCAACTTTTTGTCAACTAAGTGCCACTGAAGCATAATGTGTCAAAACAGCCGGAAAAAGTAACAGATGCTTGAGGCTTAAATGGATTTTCTACCCATTATTTTGCTGGCTCTGCAATCAGCCAGTTTTGTTCACTGCGTTTATTGGTTTGACGAGGAATCCTGGCTGCTAAACCATATATTTACAATCAATCTGAAGGACATCAACAAGATCATGCTTAGGCTTAAAAAAATTAAACTTAAAATTGAAGCTGCTTCAAAATGCCAAAGAGCTTGCCTGTGCTAATGACTCCCACATTATTATTAGTAAATACTAGAGTCATAGAACACTGCAGCATAGAAGCAAGCTCTTCAGCCCATCTAGACTATGTCAAACTTATTCTGCCAAGTCCTATCAACCCACACTTGGACTATAGCCCTCCACATCGCTCCCATCCATGTACGTACTTAACCAAACTTCTCATAAATCAAACCCTCATCCATAAGTCAACTGGCAGCTCGTTCCAAACTTCCATCATCCTTTGAGTGAAGGTGTTCCCCCTCAGGTTCCCTTTAAATATTTCACTTTTCACACTTAACCTATGACCTCTAGTTCAAATTTCACCCAACCTCAGTGGAAAAAGCTTGCTTGCATTTAACCTAACTGTATCTCATAATTTTGTATACTATCAAATTCCCCCTCATTCTCCTGTGCTTTAAGAAATAAAGTCATAACCTATTCAGCCTTTCCCTATAAATCAGGCAACATCCTTGTAAATTTTCTATGTAGTCTTTCAATTTTATTGATATTTTTTCCTGTATTTAGGTGACCAGAACTACACACAATACTTTAAATTCGGCTTCACCAACATCTTAACCAAATTCAGTGTAACATCCCAACTCCTGTACTCTGATTTACAAATTTAAATAACTTCCTAAAATGTCGACTGTTTGCTCTTTTCCATAGGTGCTGTCTGGCCTGCTAAGTTCCTCCAGCATTTTGTGTGCATTGTTCTGATTTATGAACATCAGTATGCCAATAGCTCTCTTTAGGACCCTACCTACTTTTGACACCATTTTCAAGAAATTAAGGATCTATCTTCCCAGATCCCTTTGTTCTTCCACACTCCTCAATTCCCTACCATTACTCCCAAAGTGGAACAACTTGCACTTATCTGCATTAAATTCCATCTGGTACAGATCTCACTGCAAGCTTTGATAACTTTCCTCACTCTCCACTATGCTCTCAGTGTTGAGGTCATCCACAAATGTGTTGATCCAGTTTACCACATAGATGACAAACAACAGCAGATTCTGCACCGATCCCTGCCACACAGTGCAAGTTGCATGCCTCCAGTCAAGCACCTAATACCACTCTCTGGCTTCTCCCTCTGAGCCAATCTTGAATCCAGTTTCCTACTTCATCCTGAAGCCAAGCAACTAAACCTTCTGCACCAGCCTCCTATGCAGGACTTTATCCTAGGCCTACATGGACTTTACCAAGACAACATCCACGGCCTTCCCTTCATCGCCTTTCCTGGTAACTTCCTCAAAAAACTTTATAAGATTGGTTAGACATGACCTATCATGCACAAACCCAAGTTGATTATCTCTAATCAGAAATTATAGAATCAATGAAGAATCACACATGACAGAGACAGACAAACATCCAATGTGCAAAAGATAACAAAACTGCGCAAATACAAAAAGAAAAAAAAAAGAATGAATAAATAAGCAATAAGTATTGAGATTGTGAGTTGTAGAGTCCTTAAAAGTGAGTAGATAGGTTGTGGAATCAGCTCAGTATTGGGCTGGTTCAAGAGCCTGATCTTTGAGGGGTAGTAAATGCTTTTGAACCTGGTGGTGTAGGACCTGAGATACCTGTGCCTCCTTTCTTCTTAAGCAACAGAATCCTGGAACGTTGAGCTTCCAGTCCCGCTCTTCCTGCTACCAAGTCTCACCCGTTTTCCATTTTCTAAGCTCATCCATCTTACTTACAATACCCCTTGTATTGAAATAGATACAACTCAGAACATTAATGCCACCATGCTCAGCCTTTCGGTTATTTTCTTTGTATGTAGGCTTATTATCTATTTTCCCTGTAATCACTCCACTAGGTACCCTGGCACTCTGGTTCCCATCCCACTGCATCTCTAATTTAAATACCCTGGAGCAGTGTTAGCCTTCTGGTGAGAATTTTAGCTCCCCCTCCAGTTCAAGTACAAACTGTTCTGTTTGTATAGGTCACATCTTTGCTGGAAGAGAACCCAATGATCCAAAAATCTGAAGTCCTCCCTCCTGCCCCTTCTCCTTAGCTGTATGTTGGACTGTATGATCTTCCTATTCCTAGCCTCACTAGTCTCCTCCTCCTCTCCCTTAAGAATGCAATGGACTCGATCTGAGATGTCCCAGACTCTGGCACCAGCAAGGCAACATTCCATTCTGGCAATCTCATTCTCATCCACAGAACCTCCTGTCTGATCATCTACTCAATGAATCCGTTATCACTACAACTCTTCCTTTCTGAGTCACAGAGCCAGCCTCAGTGTCAGAGACCTGACTGATGTGGCTTTCCCCTGCTAGGTCATTCCTCACCTCCCAATAGTATCCAAAATAATATACTTATTATTGAGGGGAACGGTCACAGGGGGGTGCGTTGATTGGCTGTCTATTCCCTGCCCAGTCCTGACGGTCATCAGCTGCTTGTGCCTTGCAACTTAGGTATAACTGCCTCCCTGTATCTCCTATTTATCAACCCCTCAGTCTCCTGAATGATCCAAAGTTCAACCAGTAACAAATCCCTAATGTCTGTAAGGAGTTCTAGCTGGATGCACTTCCTCAGAAGACAGGAGTTGACCCTGTTGTAGCATCCCACAAGAGGAGCATTCTACTGTCCTGAGTAGCATTTCCCACACTCTAACTGTGCAATAAGAAAGAAAGAAACATATCAGAGGCTTACCTTGCCCTCCAGCTCCCCACTCTCATCCTGGCTGAATCACACAACGGCGGCTCCCAGTGTTCTTTCAATCTGCTTTGAACTGCAACCCACTATATTGAAATGTTCTTAAGATATTTTACAGGAATATTATCAATCAAGATTCATTAACATGCTGCCCAGAGAAAAACAGAATCAAGGTTTCTAACCAAAGGCTTCAGGAAAGAGGAGCTTCTTTAAATGGAGTTGGGGAGGAGGGTAGGGTGAAAAAGGATGATGGGAAATTTTAGATGGTCAAAAATATCAGCTTTGTTAAACAAGTTAAGGTTGAAATCATCTTGTTCAGATTCAGGCAGTTTCCCTTAGCTTGTTTGCCTCTAGCCATTTATATATCACTGTGATACTTTAATCCACATTTTCCACCAGTAGCCTGACAGAATTAGATCCAGATTGATAGCCACCAGCTGTATACTTCAGACAAAGCAGACCCCCCACCGATCCCCCATCAGTAAGGCATGTGCCTGTTTAAAATTTCAACAGTGTCCATGGTTATAGATCTCCAGCCTCCTAGTTTCAGCAGATCAGTACACAGTCATTGATCTGTGTTGTGCCAAACCACTGCTTCTAATAGTCAGAGCAATGGATTCAAAAGAAAGAGTTGGAGGGGGCATTTGAAAATGTAAATATTCTGAATGTAATTTTGAAACATTCTTTTTGTATTTTATCCTGTTATGATTGGATCTTGCCTAACTCTCTAAATGTGTGTATGAACTTAATAAAATGTTGGGATATTTGTGAAATGGACTTGAATGTGAACAGCCAGCAAGGAAAGGATAAGTTCTTATATTGACACAACCCTCCAGTGCAGCTTGTTCCACGTAATAACATGTGATTTTTGTTTTCTTGTGGTTGCTTTCAATAAAGGAAAAAGAGCTTTCATTTTGATTTTAACATAAGGTACCAGAGTCTGCTTGGGTTTTCCTTTTTTTAATATGCTTCTTTAATTCTAATGCCATTCTTTTTATTTCTTCTTGGGTTAACCAAGATGTGTTACAATTGGATAAATACATAAAGATGAAAATTTGTTCCATTTACTGGGGCATGTTGTACTTCAGGTTAAAAAAAATAATGCAGAGAGAGGGAGAGAGAGAGAAAGACCATGCTGAGTTGGTGCAAAATCACACTGCTGTCAAAATTCTTTCTTTATCTGGGCTTCCCTAATTGAACTGCATCTAGTTTCCCCACTTCCGTGTAGGCAATTAAACTGAATACTTGGATGAATTTCACATCTGGTTCATGTCACAATGCTTCTGTGACATTGCAACTAAATGTTGCTGAATAGAGAGTTAACAGTGTGCCCTACCTGTTCAGTATATAGATAAAGCTAACAAGGCAACACTTATTGTCCATTCTTGGTTGCCCTTGAGCTATAGATGTTGCAGTGAAGGAACTATTACAATCTATGCTGCTGTCGTTGATGGTAATGATCCCTGTGCTCGAATCTGCTGCTGAAGTAATACTGAACTTGCTCTCTATTCTTCCTCAGCATGAGGGTTTATTTTATCTCTTGAAATTATTACATCCATCTTATTTTTAAAAATGCTTGAAGTGAATTTCTGTGGGCCCTCTCCAGTGAGTACTGTATTTATCTTGTCAGTGCATTCCCCAATGAGTTTTGCACTGATGGTGTAGCTGTGAGTCTGACACCGGATCAGACTTTTACTTTGCCATTCACTCATGATCTAACCACAATCTGAACGTCCTTAATACACTTCAGAATAGTCATAAGTACAGGCCACTTCTTGCAACTTAAGCATGATAAAATTGTACTTGTGCCTGGCTCTCTGCTTTTCTCAATTAATTTCCTCAATTCGTTAATCAAGTGAAATAAAAAGACTGGCTTAAGTAGGAATGTTTACCTTTTATTTCCTGCTGCTTCTCTTACCCTTGATTATTCGCGATCAAGTTAATAGCCTCTTGGCCTGCCTTTTGAATCAAATGAGATGCTTGTGATTTGAGTGTGTTAATCAAGCTTTTGGAGTGTGTTGACATCCCTCCTGGTAACTGCAGCATAGAGGCATGAAACTGCGTGAGAGACCTCTCGTGAAAAGCCTGTAGCAGGAGCTGCTGTAACTATGTTGGTGTGTCCCACACTATGTCAAATAATGCAGGTGATTGCTATACTTGTTCCTCCTACACATTTCAATGGTTCAATTGTTCCATTTAATATCAGAGAATGTATACAGTATACAACAAATCCTTACTCTCTGCAGATGTTCATGGAACGGAAGAAAAACCCCAAAGAATGAATGACTGGAAAACATTAGAAGCCCAAAGCCCCCCCTTGCCCCTCTCATACACCAGCAGCAGCAACAAAAAGCATCAACCCTCCCCCTTCGCTTCCATCCTCCTGCCTCAGCAAAATGCATAAGCCCCCACCAGCCATCATGCAAGGAATAGTAAAGCCACTAAGGAGACCATAATCTACAGTCCATCAAAAAAACCAATGTTCACCCCAAGTTTGACAAGTTTGACATGCCACAATGTCTCTCTCTCTCACTCTGTCTCTCTCTGTCCCTCTCACTCACCCCTCCCCACCCTCCCTTCTCCCCCCTTGCCCCACTCTCCCATCTCCTCTATCTCCCTCCTTGCCCCATCTCCCCTTCACATTAACCCCATCTCCCCCTCCCCTGTCCCCTTCTCTCTCCATCTTCCCCTCTCCCTCTCTCCACCTCTCCCCATCTCCCCCTCTCTCCCCATATCCCTTCCCCCCACTCTCTCCTTCTCCCTCCCTCTCTCTTGTCCATCTCCCCTCTCGTTCCCCCATTCCCTCTCCTCCCTCTCCCTCTCCTCTCTGCTCCTCTCTCCCTCTGTCCCTCTCTCCCCCTCCCTCCTTCTCCCCCCTCTCGCCCACCTCCACACTACCTCTCTCCCTCTCCCACCCACACCATCTTCCCCTCTCCCCTTGCCTTCTCCCCCACTCTCTCTCCCTCTCTCCTACTGCCCCTCTCTCCCTCTGTCCCTCTCTCTCCCTCCTCCCCCTCCCTCCTTCTCCACTCCCTCCTTCTCCCCCTTTCTCCTCCTCCCTCTTCATCCTTCTCCCCCCTCCCCCTCCCCCTAATGAGGAGTGGTATCGCTCCTACCACAGTGAGAGGGAAGCCAACAGCTCGCTAGTTCGCAGTTTTCTTTAAAGTGATTTTGTATAATATACTACACTAAATCCAAAAGAGTAGGTAGTTCCTACCGAAATATGTCATTTCCCCTTTATACTTGTCAACAAGATGTTTAATATTTTAAATATTTTCCTGATGAGCTTTAAATATTAAGTTATCTGGCAGTTAATTTAGAATCACATCAAACATGAGAAACTCGCACCCGAATGAGAATTTCAGATCAGTATGCTGACTTGTATTGACTAGATCATTAGTAGTTCTTAGCCATCTAGAGGCCATTATCAAGAGGGGGTCTCAATTGCTTTGCCACTGGAATGTCAGTAATTTTTTTAATTAAACAAAATATACTTTATTCAAAAATAAAATTATATACAATAAACCATTCAATGACTTTCAATCCTTTACAACTGTTTCCAATACAGTCTTTACATTTTCACACTTTTCGTCACCCACGGGGCTCTCTGTTATTCCATATTTACATTCCCTTATTGAGGGGTGTACACCCCGCCAGTAATGATCTGCCAGGTACACCTAGAAATTGCCCAAAGGCTGCTTCTGTTAGAGCGATCACAGCACTCAAGGAAATCCTCTGTCCTGTCACAACTACAGTAATATTGACTCAATTTTCTATAACCTACAGGTACAATGTCTCTGTACTCTGACAAGAGTTCTTGAGTCTTATAACATTCCCAATATTTGTCCAAGCGTATGTCCCAGGTTTTAGGTTTCATGATGCTTCCTATATTTATCTCAGAGTCCATGACAAAGTTTGTAATCTGCAACATTGCTTTTAACAAAAGTGATTTCTGTAATTACCAACTCAGCTGGTAAACACACTCCCTTTAATCCCTGGCTCCCTTCTATAGTTGGTATGTTTTTGATATATAGAGATTTGCAAAATCCATTATTATGGACAAGCACATAGGTCCTATCAGATTGCTTCAGTAAGTCCGAAAGGTTTTCATGAATTTCATGTTTTTAATAATATTGACTTGGATTTGAAATGTCTTTGAATGCAAGTAGCTGATTATAAAACAAATTAACTTCATAAAATTAAAGACATCACTGAAGTACATTATTTCTACAATATTCCCTCTGCTAATTTGATCGAGCTGTCCCATCTTGCATGCTCCCCTGCACTTTCCTCATAACTCTATAGATTTTTCCTTAAAGTAATAATCAATTTCCTTTTGAATGTTGCCATTTAATTGGCTCCCTTCACTCATTGTGGCAATGCTTTTCAGAACAGACTAACTCACTACAAATGAAGAACCACCCTTGTATCGCCTTTTGTCTATTGACTCTTAGTTACTGACCCTTCTGCCTCTGAAAGTATTTTTTCCAATATATAGCACATCAAAACCAGTCTTGATTTTTAGCACTTCTATCAAAAGAAAAAAAAAATAACAGCTTCTCAGCTTTTACCATAGTTCTTCCCTAATGTCATTGTTGTTAACATAATTTTCTGAAGTCATTACAATTGATGAGGATGTAATGTTACCTGGAGTACTATGTGCCTGATACCACACACCTGTATACGTCTCTCCTAGTAATACAATATGCTCTACATAAACTTTACAGCTGATTCAAAGAATGATGTTACTGCATATTCATGCAAACCCACTTGAGAACATTTGATGAAGCTGACTTGTTACTGCATGTGAAGATTTGCATTATTTCCCTCCTATACTTGAGAAATAACTTTTTGGATGAGATTTAATCAACTTCTTTTTCTCTTAGCCCCGATGAAGACTCGTGCCAAAAGTTTATTCCCTTTATTGGAGTAAGTAATTTCATTTTGATTCATATTTGTCTTTGTAGTTTTCACTGAAAGATGTCCTATTCCCATTGGCTGTCCTTTGTTGGGCGTCACCAGTTGGTGCATTCCAATCCCTCTATTTTGTATTTGCTACCCACATTGCTTTCAATGTTGTGGATGGGGTAACAGGATGATGTGCTGGAGCACCAATGCATGGAAGTTGCTGTTTGGAAGTAGGCCTAATGAACTTGTGTGAGTACCTTGGTGGGAAAATTTTGATATTTGGGATATCAATCCTTTTGCAGGTTTTTAGTGTTGGATTTTGATGTTTTAATCCAAGGTTCTTTCAGAAGTCAGGAAAGAGGCACAAAACTTGTTGCTTCATGATCGTTTTATTAATAGAACAAAGGAAAAATTGAAACAACAATTACAGGAGCAGAAGGTAGCCAGAAGGTTTAAAACAAAAACAGCTTTGTGGTCAGCTATTTTTGTACCTTATACCCATAGATAAGGAGAATTCTTTTTTAATCTGTAGATAAGAGTCAACCAATGAGAAAGCTTTTATTCAAATAACACAGCACTAAAAGAAGTTTCCAGAATCATACCAGTGTAATCACTAGGAGAATACACTGAACAACTGCATACACATATTGTGGTCACTGGGAGGCATACTAAAATGACATGCTTTTAAGTACTACTTTAAATACAAGCAGATAATTAATTGTTAATCTGCAAGGAAAATGACAATTAAACAGTTGGATCAAATCAAAGAACAAATCAAATCTGTCCTTTGATTCTAAATTACACATTTAGAATCATTGCATCTGAAAATTCAGAGGAAGAAAAAATTGTGGTACCTACATTAAGTACAAAATAATCAAAAATTACTTAACTTATGAAATATCAAAGATTATATATTCTTCAAAGTATTCATAGGATCATGTCATGGTTAAGCAGATTAGATTCATTTATGCAACTGAATTATTCTATCAATGACCCTTATGCAAGTAAAAAAATGTAAACCATGCTAAGGCATATTAGTACTAATAATATAACTTCTTGTAGAGAAAATTAGGAAAAATATGACAACAACTAATATCAGAATAAACTTCATAATGTCCAGTAGTTGTCAACTCTCTTTTGAAGTCTTCTGGCTAGTTAGTGATTTGCTCAGCGCAGTGTAGGCACTGGGTCAAGAGGTTACTAGCACACTAACCACGGTGCTTGTTGTCCTCGTTGGGTACCATTTTAGCTCGCTTGCAGTGACTGGCTTGTATTCATTTACTTTTACCTTCTACGTACTTTCTAGGGACATCCCATCAAGTTCCTTATGTGGTTTCTTAATCAGTACCCACTCACCAGGAATAGGTGTGTTCTCCTCCTGTTGGATCACTCCAAGCAGTAGAAATCTGTTGAGAAGCAGACTGGACAGCTTAGGTTAATTTCACACAAATGTTAACTAAACTGTCTGCCATAATGTGTATATCAGCCTCTCTGAGATTGAGGGCTCCCAGCCATGACATGAGACACCCTGTTACCACCTTGAATGGACTCAGTGTAGTTTTCTTGTTTGGTATTGCTCTGATGCCTCATAAGACTGCTGTAGTCTATGGTACACAATCCTCATGATACCTATTCAATCGTTGTTTAATAATTCCATTCATTCTTTCAACTTGTCCTGATGACTCTGAGTGATGTGGACAATGAAAAGACCATACAATGTTCATCAATTAGCATAATTCCTGATGAATTCTCCCAATGAAATGTATTCCTTGGTCAAAGTCGATGTGACATGGAATGCCCATATAGGAATATACTGTAGTCCTTGATCAGAGTTTTTGCTGTGTGAGCGGCTGTAGTCTTCATTGTTGGAAGTTCCACTATTACCAGTATGTCTTAGTATCCTTCTGACTTTGATAAAGAAGTGTAGTCCACTTGTAAGTGTAAAACGGAAGCAGCTGGTGCAGCTGCACCTACTCGTGGTGGCTTTCCACTGGTCCAAGATTCATTTTCTAACATGTCATGTATCTTTTTTCAAGCTTGTGCCCTGAACTTTGGACTCCACCACCACTGGAAGAATCTGTCCATCACCATTCTTACTCCAGTGTGTCCAAGAGAGTGTATTTGCTGTGCCAGATAATCCTTTATATTTGTCTATTATACAGAGTTTGACTTGGTTTCCATAATTTCAGTTGTTGGGTTCACTGTCTATGTTCTTGGTACTTCTTTTACTCCTTCCTGTGCTGCACTTTTACAATTCCATCCATAAATGCACTTCCATAGCTTTCCACTGAAGTCATTTTGGAGTGGTTTTTGCATTTTAATCAGCAACTTTTGAAGATATTTGAATAATATCCATAAGTTCTTTTACTGGTTGGCCGTTCTTGATTGGGATTCCTAGAGCCTTAAGAGATCCTCTTTCCCTCCAAAAGTTTCCAAAATCATGAACAACTCCGAAAGCATGTCTAGAATCAGTACAGATATTAGCTGATCTTCCTTCTGCCAACTTGTAGGCTTCAATTAAAGTGTTTAGTTCTGCCTGTTACGCAGAGGTGCCAGGAGCCATGGTTCCTGATAGTAGCAGTTCAGTTCCAGAAGCAATGGCCCATCCAGCCATTCGAATTCCTCTCTCAATCGTTGAGGAGCCATCAGTGTACTGCCCTTTGGCAGAGTAATAATCAACAGGATGCTGCCAATCTCCATGTTCTTCAGTTAAGATTACCATCATATGTTTCTCGTTAATGTACAAAGCAAATAGTTTACCTGTATCATCATTACGTGCTGTGTCATATGACATGGGCGATTATGGTCTCCATGACCATGATTGTTCTTGGTAAATTTTTCTACAGAAGTGGTTTGCCATCACCTTCTGGGTAGTGTCCTTACAAGATAGGTGACCCCAGTCATTATCAATACTCTTCAGAGATTGTCTGCCAGGTGTCAGTGGCCATATAGCCAGGACTTGCGATATGCAGCAGCTGCTCGTACAACCATCCAGCTCTCATGTCTTCGGTGGGGGGGGGGGGGGCCTGCTAAGCAGGTGCCTCACTTTGCCTAAGGGTGACCTGCAGGCTAGTGGAGGGAAGGAGAACCTTGTACCCCCTTTGGTAGAGGTGGATTTCTACTCTGCCACCCAATCTTAATGTAACTGCAGTACACAATGTCTCTTTAAAGTTTGAAACACTTCCAGTTGTTTTTCATTTAGAGTCACAAGGTCATCTGCCCTTCAGCAGATTTTTGAATGGTAGGCATTAGTTGATGGATCTGCCATTAGCTTGTCAGTACATTGATTAGCAATGGTTTCATCTTCAGTCCTGTGTGTCTTCACTCCCTGGTCTTAATTGGAGCAAGCTGTGACATAGTAGACAGTAAAAAGTCTAAAGATCAAATCCCTGCATTAACTGAATGAGCAAAAGCAGAAAGTTAACTGTTAATTGTTAAACTGCAAAGAAAATAACAACTAAACAGAGTAATCAAAGAATTACATACAGTAGTCTAATCAAACAATGTTGACAATTACTTCTCCCTCTCCACAGATACTATCTGATCCATTGAGTTCCCCTTGCAGATTGTTTTTTTGCTCCAGATTCTAGCATTTCAGTCTCTTTGTCTCAAAATGTGATGATTGGTTGGGAAAAGATGGAGTATTTGAGCAATTCATTTTTGTGACTTCCTGTAGTTTCTTTCAAAAAGAAAGTTTGTATCTTTTGAGCAATCAGGTAGAATTTTAAATGATTAATTTTATAAAATCTTGGAACAAAGCAGCAATTCTCTCCATTGCAAGACACGGAGCCTTCATATGTAATTCTCTTAATGATCTTTTCCCTTGTATCACACCCAAGATAGTGCTTTAATTAACTTCCCTGGAAAGTTAAATTTAGTAACCCATATGTGGTGCTCTTGATACTGGCTGTTTTGTGTGTTTTAAATACACTGAACTGAATCCATATTATTTATGATTGCAGGTTGTAAAAGTTGGGATTGTGGAACAGTCTTCAGCAACATCAGGTTTGTAATTTCTCCTTATGACCTTCTGAGTTCTGATCAATCAAAGGAAATGTTTATGGGTACTTTGGCCCAATTACATATATGAATAACATATTATTTGATTGTGAAGTAGAATATCAACTTGCAACAACCCTTTAAAGCAGTGTTAAGCTGTTGTATGGTCACGCAAAATAATTGACACTATTTGCAGGTGATTCCGATGATGCTGCCACTTCTGGTTCCAGTATCTTGTCTTCCACACCTCCGACGCTATCTCCAGCAATGAAGGAAGCTTCCCCTACTCCACCCTCCTCACCCTCTGTGGGAAGTGGACAGTATTCAAGGTAAGTATTATAAGTATGTAGGCAGGCAGGTGTTTGCACTACTAAATGTGCTGTTCACTCACTCAGTACGAAATGATCATAGTTGGCATTCTCTCTACCTTTGCATGTACATTTCAGCCAACTGCTCATTCATCTGACCTATCAGTCAAGTTCCCATTCCCCTGCCAACATATTTTAAACCCCCCCCCCCCCCCACAACAGCTCTACAAGGATATTGGTTCTCTAAAAGTCAGGTGTCACCCATCCCTTCAGTACCTTCCACAAAAGAGTTCCCAATGATCCACAAATCTTGAACCCTGCCCCCTGCACAAATTTGTCATCACCATATCATCCTACTCTGACCCTCACTGGTATGTGGCACAGGCAGAAATCTAGAGGTGACCTCCTTTGAAGTCCTACTTTTAAATTTCCATTCGTAAACTTCCCTTTTGCATAGAAAAGACAGCTGGCAATTTATACACAGCCGAGTTTCCTGAGTGGCAATGTTATAATACTCAGGTGGTCCTGCTAAGAGATGAGGGATGACTATTGATCAGATCACTGGGAAGGATGTACTGACTTTTTATCAAAATAATTTCAAGGTTTTTGAAACCAGCAGAAATTTGGCAGTATTTGACAGGTTAGGCAGCAATTTTGAAGAGAAAGACAGCTAATGTTTTAGTGAACTTTAAATCCAATAGGATCTGAGGGGGAAAATGGGATATAAGTTTTGCATTTGGTCTGTAAAATGGTGTCTTTGGCAATGTCACGTTAGCTGCAACTGTCTCTGGCATGTCATGTTGAATTTTATGTGCTGGTTTTCATTGTACAAGTTTAACACGTAACCTGACATATGACATGTAGCCTTTGTCAAAGCTAAACCATGAGCCTCAGTAAGATCTAATTAGTGTAATGCTGAGTATCTGAGGAGTATCTATTCCCTTTGGGATCTGTGTAGACTTAGTGGTATCCTGTTTCATATGATTCATCCAAGGGTAATTGTGTCTCTGTTTATACTATTATTAATGAGTGTGACTTGAATTGATATGCAAATCAATGTCCATTAATGGTGTTCCATTGTGTTTCTTTCACCATTTTGTAATTATACTACTTACTTGTATCTGTTCTGTAAGTAACTGTGTGTGACCTTCATTTAACATGTACCAATATGGCTAATAGCATTTTTTTTATCACTAATTCTCATTTATATCACCAGCTGAGAACAAGAGATAATCCTGTCGAGATGCCACATGGATAAATGCAGTTGTCATGAATTTATTACATATCCATGTGTTCATAGCATGAAGCTTGCTTAATGGTTTCATTTGCTTTCTTGTTAAGCACTGATATGTTGGCAAGCTCAGTAATTGCACTATGCTCAACTCTTGCCAGTTCGCAGAGCCTTGGTCACAGTGGAGAGCTGATGGGTCTGCAGGTTGACTATTGGATTGCTCAGCTGGCTGACAAGAAGAAAGACCCAGAAAAGAAGGATCCCGCAGCCAAGAACACACTGAAGTGCACCTTCCGCTCCCTCCAGGTCAGCAGGCTGCCCGGTAGTGGGGAAATTACAGCCCTTCCAATGATGTCCATGACAGTAGTGACAAAGGAGAAGAATAAAAAAGGTAAGAAGACTGCTCAGGGAGAATTCTAATTCTTGAAAGTCAAACAGCTGTAGTTGATGGAAATCTGAAATACCGGAAGTACTTCATAGACCTGCTGAAAGACACACATTTATTACTTCGGGCTGGTCCAATTTTAGAATGATAGTGTTTTAAATATACGTACATTGATTCATCATCTGACATTGCTTATGGTTGATGTGTAGCACGAGGGAGCTTTAGTTGCTATAATCTACCTTCTTTTAGTCTGGCCTGTCCTTTGAGTCCATGCACTTTCTGTGGGAAAAGCAGTCTAAATCAAGGCACTGTTGTTCAGTTATTAGTGGGAGATAGAAATTCTCAGAAAAACCATCTCTTAGATCAATGACTTACAACATTACAAGCAATTATGCTTTTTTAAAGTTGATTATTGTGACATATCAGTGTGTGACTACAATGCACCACATTTCATTACCTCATATTTTAATATGAAATATTTTTCTTTTAGTTATGTTTTTGCCCAAGAAGACAAAAGACAAAGAAATGGAATCAAAGAGCCAAGTGATTGAAGGCATCAGCCGGTTAATCTGCACTGCAAAACAACAGCAGACCATGCTGAGAGGTATGAGTGGAGAGAATTGGGTTTACTTGACTTATAACAGTATTGTTTTATATATCTTCTGTAAGTACATGGTTATGTGTGCTATAGATAAAGACTGGCACTTATGTTGTACCTTCTATATCTCAAAGTTCACTGTAGCCATTTGGTTATACATTGTACTTTGCAAGTAATACCTTGTAATATAAGAAATGCAGTGGCCACAGAAAAATTATGAGGCACTTACACTTTTTTATTGTTATAGTTGAAAGAAATGGAATTGTTTATCTCTTCTACCAAAGGGGTCTTACTAATGTTCATTCTGAGGAATTGCATTGCTGACCATTCATTATTTACCCCTTATGCACTGCCGGTAGCCACAGAGATATTGAGCTCACTTCCCTAGAGGTCGAGCGGCTCTCCTAGAACTAAAGCTGGCACTCATTTCCAAGTATTAGCTTGTGTTTAGTCAATCCCAAACTTCCCATGTATGTTTTGCTAAACCCCTGCTCTCATCGTCTTCTTAGAGATTAGCATCCCTTATATGCACTGCTGTTCCTGCATTCACCGCTGGGAAATTTCACATAGCTCATATTACTGGAAGTATACAGTAACTGGTAATCCAGAATACTTTTATTTTTGACCATTGACATAATTAGGCTTTATTGTGAAGCATGTACTAGAAAGAAAACGATAATCACATCAGAATCAAGAGGGAAAGACAGCAAAGCAATCGGCCCTTTGGCCCAACTTGTCCACTGGAATAACTTGTCAGAATTGTAGCATAAACTATGGGGAGAGGTGGCTTCTGACACATTTCTAATGGCAGGGAATAAACTGCGAGGAATTCCCGATACCATGCACAACAAACTCTTGGGTTCCTTTAAGTATACCTCATCATTACTCTACTCCAAGTCTGGGTTGGCTGATGTTGTTTATTAAAGAAGCAGGAGAACCATTTTACTTGGCTTTTGGTTTCTGTGTTACTTCAGAAAGGAACAGTTAATTGGCTGGAAAGTAATTCAGATGCCTCGAAGTCAAGTGATGTACCACTAATGCAAGTCACCCTCTCCTGACCAGCTGAGAAGAATTGTTCCAAGATATGATTTCTCAACCGGTGTACACATTCGGATGATGAAGTGGAATACTTAGTGCACAGTGCATGAGAATCAGGCACTTGGGCAATATTTTGGAACTTTTTCTCCATCTGTGGTACTTTTCAAATGCGGTCAGACAAATGTCTTACAAAGCATCAGCATTACATCTATGCTTTTATATTCTAGCCCTCTTGAAAAGAATGCTAAAATTGCACTTGCCTTTCTTACTACTGTTTGAACCTGCAAGTTAACCTTTAGGGAATCCTGCACTAGGGCGCAGAAGTCTCTTTAAACCTCTGATTTTTTTAATTTGATCCCCATTTAGAAAATAGTCGAAACCTTTATTCCTTCTACCAAAATGTATAACCACACACCTCCCTACATTGTATCCTATTTGCCACTTCTTTGCCCATTCTCCTAATATGTTGAAGTCCTTATGCAGACTCCCTACTTTCTTAATACTACCTGCCCCTCCACCTATCTTTGCATTATCTGCAAGCTTGGACACAAAGCCATCGATCTTTAATATGTAATGTGAAAAGTTGCAAGCCACAGACCCCACACCGATCCCTGCAGAATGCAACTAGTTACTGTAGCCAACCAGAAAAGCCCTCCTTCATTCCCATTCTGCCAGTCAGCTAATCTTCTATCCATGCTAGTATCTTTCCTGTAATACCATAGGCTCATATCTTGTTTAGCAGCTCATGGGGAGCACCTTATCAAAGGCCTTCTGAAAATTCAAGTAAACAACTTCCACTGACTCTCATTTGTCTATTCTGTCTGTTATTTCCTCAAAGAATTCCAACACATTTTTCAGGCAAGATATCTATCCCTTTAGGGAAACCATGCTGAATTGGGCCAATTTTTAACATGTGACTCAAAGTACCACAAAACCTCATCGTTAACATCTTGCCAATCACTGAAGCCAGGTTAACTGGCCTATAATTTCCTTTCTTCTGCCTCCCTCTCTCCTTAAACAGTAGAGTGACAGTTACAATTTTTCAGTCATCCAGAACCACCCCAGAATCTAGTGATTCTTGAAAGATCACAACTAATACCTCCACAATCTCTTCAGCTACCTCTTTCCAAATCCCAGGGTGTAAACCATATGGTCCAAATGACTTATTTACGTTCAGACCTTTCAGTTTCTCAAGCACCTTCCACATTGTAATAACAACTACACTTACTTCTGCCCCTGACACTCTTGAATTTCTGGCATGCTGCTGGTATCTGCAAAATACTTCTTCAGTTTGTCTGCCTCTCTAGCATCATTTTCCAGTGGTCTGATGTCCACTCCTGCCTCTCTTTTTTCTTTATGTATTTGGAAAAAAACTTCTGGTATCTTCTTTCATATCACTGAATAGCATATCTTCATATTTCACCTTTTCTCTCCTCATTGCTTTTCCTCTCACTTCCCACTAATTTTTGCTATATTATATGCCCTCTCTTTTGCTTTTATGCTGTCTTTGACTTCTCTTGATAGCCACATTGGCCTCATCCTCCATTTACAATGCTGCTTCTTCTTTGGGATGAACAGATCCCACTTCATCCAAAACTCTAGCCACTGCTATTCTACCATCATCCCTGCTAGTGTCTCCTTCCAATCAGCTTTGGCCAGCTCTTCTCTCGTGCCTCTGTAGTTGCCTTAACTCAACTGTAATACTGGTACATATGATTTTAGCTCTCCCTCTCAAACTACAGGGTGAATTCTATATCATTATGATCACTTCTTCTAAGGGTTTCTTTACCTTAAACTGCCTAATCAAATCAGGACCATTACATAACACCTAATCCAGAATTGTCTTTTCTCTAGTGCTCTATCAAGCTGCTCTATCAATCCATATCATAGGAATTCTACAAATTCCCTCTCTTGGGCTCCAGAAACAACCTAATTTTCCCAATTTACCTGCATATGAAAGATCGCATGACCATCGCAACAATGCCTTTTCTGATCTCCATTGTAATTTGTACCCCACATTCTGTGTAATGTTCAAGGGGCTTTATACAGTGCAACTCCTATCAGGGTCTTTTTGCTTTGCAGTTTCTTAACTCTGCCCACAGGGATTCTGTGTCACTTCTTTCTAAGGATTTGATTTCATTTTTACCAGTAAAGCCTCCTACCCCCTCTGCTCAGTTGTGATCTTCTTTCAACTATGACTCCATGATGCCTACAATGTCAATCCTGCGCTGTAAGGTCACCTACCGTATTTTGTATACTGCATGCATTCAGGTACAACACCTTTGGTCCTTTATTGACCATCCTTCTTTTCAATTTTGTCTCCATGTTTCCCCAAGTTAAATTCTTACCCCTTTCTAAACTTCGTCTTATTCTTTATTCTGGAGATTTCAGTAACCTCTTCTACACTCTCCTTCTCTTGTGTTTCATCCTTACTTTCCGAAGCTGTTGAAGCCACCCTCTAACTATTTAGTTTGAAGCCCTATCCACAGTCCTACTTGTGAGATTCACTGGACCCTGGGCTCAACATGGCTCACATGGAGCCTGTCCCCTCAGAACAACTCCTTCCTCTCCCAATGCTGGAGCCAATGTCCTGCAAATTCAAAGCCACTTCTCTTTGAACACACATATAGTTGGCTGACCTTTTTGATTCTGTACCAATTTGCCCATGTTTATCTACGTTACCAGTCATAGAACACTACCAGCACTACAGAGTCCCTATGGACCAAAATGTTGTGCTGACCTTTTAACCTCCTCCAAGATCAATCTAACTCTTCCCTCTCACATAGCCTTCCATTTTTCTTTCATCCATGTGCCTATCTAAGAGTCTTTTAAATGTCCCTAATGTATCTGCCCTACCACTACCCATCAGTGTGTTCCATGCACTTACCACTCTCTGTTAGATATTTACATCTGGCAAACCCCTGATACTTTCCTCCAATCACCTTAAGAGTATATAGCTTAAAAGTAAGCAACAGCGGGCTCTGCAGACTATCCTAGCTATCCTTAGTTATATGGCTATAGTAGTACTTCCCTAGGATTTCACAAAGTCTGCTGAAGCCATTTTTAACAGCACGGTCATTGAAAATTTCTCTACATCAAGAGAGAACACCAAAAAAATAGTGTGTGTTCATCACAAGACATGCAAGAAAGCCCTGACTGGTACATTTCAATCCTCAATACCTAAAGTTGCTTGTAATTATCTGTGTTTGAAGCTCAATGAATTAGCAAACTAGGAAGCTTACTCAAAACATTTGGAATTATCACAAGGAATCTTGAGTTGCTTACTTGGGAGATGAGCACAAAATAATGAGTAATCATGCTATGATGGTGATTATTTATAGTAGCATATAGCACAGGTACAGGCCTTACAGCCCATTGTGCCCAAGCAGATCTTTGACAGAGCCTTCTAGTTAGGAGTGCTCTACTCCTCTTTATCCAGAAACTACTTTTATTGTTAAATTCAATTTCTGTTTGGAGTCTCCAAATGAACTTGCTTCCCACTCTTTCACCATTCCAGATCATTATTACCTGCACAAAACAAAATTTCAGCTCAGTCAATTATTTTTGAATTAAAAAAGAAAATGGACTTCCGGTAAGATGGCGACTGTTTAGCTGCTCCGAACTTTTGTTCCGTTACTGTCGCTATCTTTGCACTAAATGTCTCCATTTTTTAAACCTTAGTTAGGAATTTTTTCGGTATCTCTTACTTGCCTGTGAACATATCTAACTTACAATGTCTAGCAAGAGTTTTAAATCCGGGAGAAAGGAAGTTCCAGCTCTTTCAGACGAGACCCTGGCTGCGCTCGGAAAGCTCCGAGACGAAATTTTAAAGGAATTTAAAACCGCTTTCAAACAGTTGGAAGACAAACTGGATTGGATCAACGATAAAGTGGACAAGCATGCCGAACACCTATCTCGCATCGATTCGACTTCTGAAGATTTAGAAAGTCGTGTTCGATACTTGGAGACCCTCTGTTCCAGCTTAGAGGAAAAATGTAACAAACTCCTTTCCAAAATGGTGGATCTCGAAAATCGCAGCAGACGCTGCAATCTTAGAATTCTTGGATTGCCAGAGGCGACCGAACATGGACCAACCGTGAAGTTTTTCGCCAAGTTTCTCTGTGAGATATTCGGGAAAGATTTGCTTCCGAACCCGCCTGAGCTCGAACGGGCACACAGAGTCTACGTTCCCCCCGGAATTCTGGGCTCCCGTCCGCGACCAGTAATCTTGTGCTTCCATCAATACCAGGTAAAACACAGTCTGATTGTAGAGGCACGTCGCAGGGGGTCTTTTACTTTCCAGGATACATCCATTCGCTTTGTGGAAGATTTTGCACCCCAGACCTTAAAGATGCGCGCTGAGTTTAAAGGTGCAATGAAAGTGCTTTTTGAACGTGGTTTCAAACCCTGTCTTCGTACTCCTGCCGATCTACGAATCAAGCTTAATACTGTAAAATACAAGTGGTTCAAATCAGTGAAGGAAGCTGAAGCATTTGTGGCAAGTCTTCCGGCTATCCAGTCATCTTCGGAATCTGATCGGACCTCCTAAAATGGTGGATAAGTACTCCTCGTAGTAAAATTACTTTTTCTGGACTCAGACTTTACTTGAATCACTCAGACATTATTCATTGAAACTCTAAGGGCTGTTGACAATCTCTCCCGGGATTTGGTGTGTGTGTAATCTATTTTTATTCTTGTATAACTTTATCTACAGAGTTCTACAACTGACTCTAACTTGTTTTGGAGGTTCGAAGTCTTTAGTGAAGGCCTCCCTGTTTGTTGGTTCACAGTTTAATTGCTGATTTTTTAAATATTTATTTATTTATTTATTTTTCCTTTTCTTCACCCCTTTTTTCTAATCTCTGAATTTTTTTTCTCTCCTCTGTAAATGGTTGATAAATACTCGTCTTGAATTTATAATTTTCCCCTTCCTCTTTTTTTTTTTACCTTTTTTTCCTTTCTCTTACTTTATTCTTCTATAATTTTTCGCGGGTAGGTTACTTTTGGTTTTCTTCCGATTTTCACTGTATTAAGTTTTATATTTCTGCAGAAGGTGTTCTAATCTGTAGTTATGTTTTCTAGTGCATAATCTAGTTACTATTTGCTATAGTATCTATACGGAACTGTTGTTAATGACACAGATCTGGAAGTTGTATTTGGGTTAATTTTTTTGGTAGAGCTAGCTACTTGTTTTGGTAGCCGTCTAGTTTTGGGTTGTGTGGGTGGGGTGGGTTTTCCAGTTCCAACATCACTCACTGTATTTATTGTTTCTCTTTATTGCTCAGGACATGTATATGTTTTGATTTTACGAATCTATGTTTACATCTCTGCTCCCAGACTGCTATTGTACTGCTTGACTTTTTATGTCTACTGCCTTTTATGCATTAGTAATTGATAATGGCTAGTGCACTTAAATTTGTGAACTGGAATGTAAAGGGATTGAATCACCCTGTTAAAAGGAGGAAGGTATTCTCACATATCAAACAACTCAAAGCTGACATTGCTTTCCTTCAAGAAACTCATATTCGTTGTTTTGATAACTCCCGGCTTCTGTCAAAGTGGGCGGGTCAGCATTTTCATTCATCCTTTGCCGCTAAAGCTAGGGGAGTCTCCATTCTTATTAACTCAAATATTCCTTTTGAACTCCATAATAAAATATCTGATACAAATGGCCGTTTTATTATTGTTTCTGGTAAACTATATAACACTAAAGTTGCACTAGCAAACCTGTATGCCCCCAACTTTGATGATGTTAACTTTTTTGAACGGTTTTTTTCCTCACTACCAGACTTAAACTCATATTCTCTTATACTGGGTGGTGACTTCAACTGTTGGTTGGATCCTAAACTGGATCGATCGTCCTCTGTTACCAGATCACCTACTAAATCTGCCTTAGCTATCCAATCGTTTCTCTCTAATCTTGGTATCTCTGATATATGGCGTTTCCTCCATCCTACGGAGAGAGATTATTCTTTTTTCTCACATGTTCACCATACCTTCACTAGAATTGACTATTTCTTACTCGATAACCAACTTATCCCATTTGCCCACTCTTGTGACTATCAGAGTATACTGATTTCTGACCATGCCCCAATTACCCTCTCTCTGAACTTTCCTGGTCTCCCTCAGAGGAATAAACACTGGTGGTTTGATTCAACTTTATTATCGGATGATGATTTTGTAAAATTTATTAAGGATCAGATAGCCTTTTATTTTAACACTAATACATCACCTGAAGTGCCATCCCAGATTGTCTGGGATGCCATGAAAGCATATCTGAGGGGTCAAATAATCTCTTACATAGCAAATCTCAACAGAAGATCCTGTGCAGATCGATCAGACCTCATTAACCAGATTAAAGATTTGGATCAAATATATGCCCAAACTAAGAACCCTGAATTATACAAGAAGCGTGTTGAACTCCAAACTAAATTTAACCTTCTGTCCACTCAACCTGTCAAACGCCAACTTCTCGAAAGCAAGAGTCGCTTTTACATTCATGGGGATAAATCTGGTAAATTCCTAGCCAATCAGCTGAGGCGTTCCAAAGCCAAACAACATATTACAAAGATCCGGAAGGAGAACGGAGACTTTACATCGGATCATTTAGAAATTAATGACGCATTTAAAATTTTTTATTCTCGGCTTTATTCCTCTGAATCTCTGAATGACAATATCTCTGTTGATCAATTTTTACAGAATCTGAATATCCCCTCACTTTCATCTGATTTCAAAGCCAAACTCAATGCGCCTATATCATCAGAAGAAATATCTTTTGCAATTTCTGCACTGTCCTCAGGGAAATCTCCTGGACCTGATGGGTTCCCTGTAGAATTTTATAAATCATTCTCTTCACTTCTTTCTCCTGAGTTACTTTCAGTATTATCTGACTCGTTTAATTACGGCAAATTACCACCCTCTTTCAATGAGGCATCTATTATTCTTCTTTTAAAAAAGGGCAAAGACCCAACAGAGTGTTCCTCATACAGGCTGATCTCTCTGCTCAATGTTGATGTAAAGATCTTAGCTAAAGTGTTGGCTCATAGATTAGAAACCATTATTCCCTCCATTGTCTCTGATGACCAAACAGGCTTTATTAAAAACCATCTCCTTTTTTTAACATTCGGCGTCTATTTAATATTTTATACTCAACTCCAACTGGGACTCCCGAATGTGTTATTTCCCTCGATGCGGAGAAAGCATTTGATCGTATAGAGTGGAACTAATTTTTTGCAGTCTTAGAAAAATTTGACCTCGGCCAAAGTTTCATCTCTTGGATCCAATTGCTGTACCTGTGTCCTGCTGCTTCTGTTTTAACTAATTTTCAGAAATCCCAAGTATTTAATCTCAAACGTGGCATCTGTCAGGGATGCCCCTTAAGTCCCTTTCTCTTTGATTTGGCTATAGAACCTCTGGCGATAGCATTTCGAAACTGTCCTGAATTGACCGGGATTTGGAGAGGGGGTGTTGAGCATAAAGTTTCTCTCTATGCTGATGACTTATTACTCTTTCTCTCAAATCCGTCTACATCCTTACCTTTAATGTTTTCACTTCTTGACCAGTTTAGCCAGATCTCTGGCTATAAACTTAATTTACATAAGAGTGAACTTTTCCCAATTAATAAAGAAGCACAAGAACTAATATTTCGTGATCTCCCTTTTAAAGTAGTCCATAATCAATTTACTTATCTTGGAATTACAGTCACAAGGAAGTTTAAAGATCTCTTTCGTGAAAACTTTGTCAATCTTTCATATGCTATAAAACAGAGTCTGGTACAATGGTCACCTCTATCTATGTCTTTGGTAGGTCGTATTAATGTTGTTAAAATGTATGTTCTCCCCAAATTTTTATACTTATTTCAATCTATCCCAATTTTTATTCCTAAATCTTTTTTTGATTTCTTAGACTCTATTATTTTGTCATATCTGTGGCAGAATAAGCACTCTAGAATTAATAAAATCCACCTCCAAAAATCTAAAAAAGAGGGTGGCATGGCTTTACCTAACTTTCGCTTATATTATTGGGCAGCTAATATACGTTGTGCTACCTTCTGGTCTTTCTTCCACGGCCAACCCGAGTGCCCTAACTGGGTGGCAATGGAGTTGAGCTCCACTAAAGAATTATCTATCTCTGCACTTCTTGGCTCTGCACTCCCTAGCAGTCTGCCCAGATCAATAGCTAATCCTCTTGTTAGACACACTTTGCGTATATGGGCTCAGTTCAGGAAATGCTATGGTTTCCAGGGGTTTTCCGTTTCTAGCCCTGTCTCACAGAATCACCTTTTTTTACCTACTACGTACGATTCAGCATTCCATGTTTGGTATAGGAAGGGCATTAGACATTTTGAAGATCTTTTCATTGATAATCGCTTCGCTTCTTTTCAGCAGCTCTCTGTTAAGTTCAACCTGCCTAACGCTCATTTTTTCAGATATCTCCAAATCCGACACTTTATTGCTCCTTTAATTCCTAACTTTCCTGAAATGCCTGCGAAAAATGCTATGGACCTATTTCTTTCCATTAATCCACTAGGTAAAGGTTTAATATCAATTATCCGAGATAAACTAGCAGCCTTACGACGGGCCCCTGTGGATAAAATTAAAATGGCCTGGGAGCAGGATTTAAATATCTCCTTATCCGAGGAGAGCTGGCACTCAGTTCTCAAATCGGTTAACTCAACCTCTCTTTGTGCTCGCCATTGCCTTTTACAGTTTAAGATTGTTCATAGAGCCCATATGTCTAAATCTAAACTATCTCGATTCTACCCTAGCATTAGTCCACTCTGTGATAAATGCAAGAGGGGCGTGGCCTCTCTCATCCATATGTACTGGTTCTGTCCTAGCTTGGAGAAATTCTGGAAAGATGTCTTCACTACATTATCGGGTATTCTGAATCAGCACCTAGAACCAAACCCCTTAATTGCTCTGTTCGGTTTTTGGGGCGAGACAGATTTATGTCTGGGTCCGACCAAATGCCGAATACTATCCTTTGCCTCTCTCCTGGCTAGACGCTTGATCCTCCTTAGATGGAGAGATGTTGCCCCGCCCACTCATGCGCAATGGCTTAACGACATTATGGCCTGCTTGGACCTCGAAAAAATTCATTATTCAGTTCTTAATTCGGATCTAAAGTTCCATAAGGTCTGGGGACCTTTTATCGAGTACTTTCATAACCTTCCTCTTGACTAGGGTTTTTTTTTTCTTTTTTTTTCTTTTCGGTCCCTTGCTTTCAGCTCCTTTTTTTTTCTGGTAGTAGGCATTATTATCCTCTGTTGCTAAGTGTATTCACAGTCTGGGAGTTTGACTGTCCTGACTTATACTCTCTATATTGTGTTGTGGTCGGTCTGGCGTTGTTGTTTTTTTCTTGTGTTGTGGGGCTTGGGGAGAACACTAAGCTTACTTGTCTTTAATTTAGGTGCTTTTTTGTTAAATTCTCTTCCTTTGTAGCATATTGTTATTGTATGCTTAATTTTGCACTGTATTAATGCTCCTCATTGGGATTTGGGGTTTTTAATTTGTAAAATGTTTTGAAAAACTAATAAAAAATAAAAAAAAAGAATACTTGTTTTAGCCAATGTGCTCAATCTTTCTCTGCTTTTCTTCCAGTAACGATTGATGGAGTGGAGTGGAACGACGTGAAGTTTTTCCAGCTTGCAGCTCAGTGGTCCTCTCACGTGAAGTATTTCCCAATTGGCATTTTCACCCATTTGAAATCTGCTTATTAAACTTTCTCAGCTGTGCTGTGCTGAAAACCAGCAGCTACCCAGTGCCAAGAACCCTTTGCAAACTGCAGGTGCCTGCTGCTTGTGTGCTGTTTCAGAGCTTTTCATCAATTTTTTTTTGAAAAGGACGTTCCAAGGCAAGGAATACTACAAAAAAAATCTTTCCAAATCTAACCAGAAGGTTATGTGGGTGCATCTGCAGCATTGGTTCTCTGCAGCAAGGGAAAGACGGCATTCAGATTCAGATGTGTGTGATGAACTTACCACATTTTGTTGCGCTATTACCTGTTTTGTTTGGTTCTCGAGAGATGGAGGTAAAGCCTGAAGTTTGAAGGATAGGTGGCAAACCTGTTCACTACCTTGCATAATCCATGCAGAACAAAGATTAATAGTTTTAAAAAAAAGCTGACTTACATTGGATTTTTTTTTTGCATTGGGCTATAGTTGTACTTCTTGGAATATAGGTGGTATAATTTTCTCCCTGGAAATCCACTGTGAATCGTGAGTCAAGTTGATCTTTGTCACATACCCAAGACCCACAAGCTACTTCCATTGTAGCCACATGCACAGACTCCAAATGAAGTCTGAGAGTGATTACCACTAGATTATTTTGTTTATTTCATTTGTGCTTCTTTAATGAGTCTCAGCTACCAAACAGTGTACAGTCTTAGCTTGGCGGCTATAAAAGGGGAGCTACTTGGCTGTGGAGCTTCAGGTCATCCCACTAAATGCTTTCTTACCTTCCAAAGCTGGCAAGTGGGTTTGGTTTCCGCTGGTCACACCGACTAGCTGCTACATTTCTATCGCACCACTTTTTAATAAAACTGTAGTATAACTTTTTTGTGTTTTCCTTTTTCTGGTGCACTTCTTGGGGTCTTTTCCTTTGTGATGCCTGATGAGGAAGCAAAGTGATGAGATCTTTCATACACCAGCCACATCGTTACCACAGGGGCTTTGTCTCCACCATGCACATTAGTGATCTAGTGCAAGATTTCCAAAATGCTCAGCTTCAGATAACATTTTGTGCTCATATTCTGGGTTCTATAGATTTTTAACTGTTGTCTTTTGGTTTTGGAGTGGACAGCAGAGAGATGCTCTTTATCCCAATTGTAACATAAAACCATTCAGGAAATAATCTGTGTAATTTGAGTGCACCTATCACTAAAAAGGAAGGATGCCTGTTTTCCTTGTGGTCTTGCTTATAATTTGCAATGTATATAACAGTTTGTTGGTATTAGCTTTGATATTTATGGCATAATTTGTATGGATTTGAGTAGGCCTCCTGAAAGAATATAGTCTCTTGAAGGAGTGCAGATTGATTTTTTTTGACACTAATAATTTATGTTGTACAGTTTTATATAGATTGGTGCAGTGACAGTGCAGAATCTGCCACTATAGACACCAAAAGGTACTTGCTCTTAATGTAATGAATCTCTTCCCATCCCTCTTTCACCCTGTCAGCCCCCCCCCCCCCATATATATTGTATCAGTGCAAAAACTCTTAACATAATGTGTGTGACTTGAGTTTGAATATATGGGTCAGAGTTAGGCTTGTAGCTCATCTGAAAATAAACCATGTTTGCATTGATTCCCTTCACACTGAAAATAATTAATAATCTCATTGTGAAATTTAACCTTAACAGTGTGTAGTTTTCTGCTTCTGCAAATACCTCAGATCTTTTTATTTTAATGTGCCAAAATATTTTTAAGTAATACGTAATTCTGGGTGAGAATTCATTAGATCTCACCTGCCTTAAGCGCAACTAAATCAGGACCTGGCCCTGCAGGGTATAATATGCCAATGAACTAGTGCCTCAGAGTGCATCAGGAGTGTTGTATTTGCAGGTGGAAAGGTGACACAGAACACTGCAAATATCAATGTCTTAAAGATTAAATAACTCAAACACATAGAAATGTCTGTTTTGCCTTCAGGATTTGTGGTGCTAGAATATTCATCTCTGCTTTATAAGTCTGTGTGCGACAGTATATTCACACATATCTAGTCTTACTTTATGGCATCTGATCTACAGTATGTAACACTAGTCATCAATAATCAGGGTCTATTTCATTACTGTCTGCAGTTCCTATGTGGCGCTTAAATCTCTGACCCGTTTATTATAGGCACTATCTTTAAATAGTGATTTTACACGAGTCACTCATTTCAGAGGTTCTTACCACTAGTTACTGTGAGTAGATAGTGTTGCACTGTTCATGAAAGTGACATTGAGGACTTGCAGATGGGCATAAGCTCTTGAGAATGCGTAATCTTTGTTTAGGTGGCTGCCTTATTCTCCTTCCTGTTGCTGTAAGGATTTTCCAGATGACTGAGCTCATTGGGGTGAAATCAGACATGAATAGAAAAGAGGAGCTCAACTTTGACATTGTTCATACAGTGCAACCCGGTATACAGTGTGGCATATATTGTCAACCCTTGGCAATTTTGCATCTTCTTGTATCTGAATTTAGAGCCCATTATTACCACTCTTCACCACCCTTGGAATTGTAAGTGTTCAAGCAAATCTCTCTTCAGTTCAGTAGATTTCTGGACTGTACATGAGAGTCTCTGGTTTGACGCCTGATCAGCAGCATTGCAAAGTAAGGTACTACAATGAACTTGAAGCACCCAAGGGTTAGGCAAAAGGAAAAGTCCACTATTGTTCTTGTACCTGATCTCCCCACCTTCCCTCCCCCCTCCTACACCACCTCCCTCCTATTAACCTGCACCCCCAATCCGCTACCTCCCTCCCCCACTGGATGGAAGGAGGTTGTGCTTAGATGTCAGATATGAATAGGGTTGGCTTTGGTGATAATCCTGCAGCTCAATCACTCCTGGTTTTTAGCAGCCACCTGCATTCTGTAAAGTGGTGACCATAGAACCAAACCCTGTGAGAATCTGCATTCCCTGTGGAGGAAGTAATTGTGGTAGGATGGAGAAAGTAATTGTGGTAGGATGAAGAAAGGATGATTTTTTAAATACATACTGTTGCAGTTTACTGGATTAACTTCCACATGGAGATGGAAATACAGCAGTATGTTCCACAAATAAATACTATCGGTTAGGAGATACAATATGAATACTACTTTTTCAACTTTAATTTCTGGAACCAGCAAATGCAACTTTTACAGAGGTACACTGATACCAAATACATGGCTTTGTGTGAGTGGGGACAGGGCCCCACTGCTTTTATCTTTGTTGTTGGAGACAGGGTTTCTGAAATCCATGCTGTCTGACTGACCTACTGATTATTTGGGATATAGCCACTGATTTTCCATGTTAGAATATGGCTGAATAAATGAAACGACATAACCGATACTGACTGAATTAACCTTACGTACGAAGGGCAGCTTTCTATATGTGGAAATGTACAAGTCTACTCAAAATTGGTACCATGCTAATTCTGCACTTGTAATATGTCAACATGTGTTACTCACATACTGCTACCAGGTCCTGAAGAGCTCATGCTATTTTCTTTCTGTTCAAGGATTGTAATGTTCTAGGCCTGTGCCTGACATTCAATAACTATCATTTAATATTGACTTGCGTAAAGGGTATTTGCAGGCCTCCTTCACAAACCATCTATAAAGAGGAAACATTACAGATCAAAATCTCAGCATTTTGATCCCAGTTGTCCAGTTAGCTAATCTAGCCTTGGGTTCAGAAGTGCATGTCAATTTAGGAAAGTGCTGGGCACTGAGCTAATGCCTATAATGTTGAAACAATATGCTATCCATTTACCCATCAAGAAAGGTTACTTAGATAAGGTATTGGAAATTCATCATCATCTGTGGCACTCTGTTGGAAAGGGTCAGAGGCTACTATTAAAGGAATGAAACCTTTTTAAACCATGCTGATTTTGTTCCTTCAGATGGTTGATTCCTAGAATCTAAAGATGTAATTTCTAGATATCATTGGTAGAATGATCGTGAAACATGACCTTAGATTGAGTTAATACAAAGCAGGAGCACAATATTTTTGCAACATTGTCATATGGTCCTTGGAAATCTTTTGTGTATTTTCCATTCAATTTGTCTGAAGATGGACAAATATTTGAACAAACATTTTTTAAATGTAGGGATGAGCCTCGTTCTCACTAAAAGATGATCATGCAATGCTTAGTGAACTGGTGAAATGTTTTGGAGACCAATCAAGTTTAACAATGCAGTGGAATCCAGTGAAGACACAATTTAAACAATTGTTTGAAATATAATGGTGGGGTATCCTTCCGAGCTGCAATTAACTTGGTGAACGTTAATCATAGGTCCATCACCACACGTGGATATGCAAAGAATGTGAATATTTGCTTTGTTCTCATTTCACCTTTGTTATACTGTTTTATTGGGTTTATGTTGCTTTCCTTTGTACTGGCCTCCTTAAAGTGTTCAGAGGCACAGTTCTATCCACTGCTGCAAGACTCTTGGGCAGTTCTCCAAAATGGAAGTCAGAAAGTCTTTTTTAAAAATGCAAAATTTTAGGTTAGTGCATTTTTAAAATAGCATGCTCTTTGCTTTCAAATTATCAAAGCATTTTGAGTAATAGATAAAATCTAAAGGGAAATAGGAATTGAGAACGGTTGGAGGCATTGCCCAATTTTTAAAAAATATACCTGTGCCAGAAGAGAGAAGTAAACAAATCAATAAACCATTCACCATCTTAATATTCAGCATTCTTTGCTTCTAAATCCTATAATAATAGAGTGCAATTTGTTATCCTCTGAAAGCACTTGCCCTCTGACCTGGAAGCATTATGGAAGTACTGTGTGTGAAACCTCTGTACAAATGTGAATGGTTTCAAATACAGACACACCATGATGTGAAAATTTGCACTGTTTTGCTGTCAAGAATAAAATCTTAAGTCTTTTAATTTTTTAATTAAAATGTTTTGAATTTTCACTTTAGAAGGCTGATATATGATACAATTGCAGTATTTGTGTTTTACAACCCCATTGTAGTGCAAGTTTGCTTTTCTTTATATATTGGTGAAAACTTTATGAAGGAACAGACATGCAATACATTGGATTACTACAAATAAATAAAGTAACCTTTACCTGTGTGTCGTGTCATTACATGGAATTGGTTATTCATTCTGTCTTGAAAGTTTTATTCACTATTTTTTGGCTCAATGGCCAACCACTTTTATATAGGACATTTGAACAAAGCGTCCAATGGTTCTTCACGAGAGCACAGACAGTTTCGACAGTAAGCCTTTTAAGGAGGTACTTAAAAAGAAAATTTTCTGAGAAAATTTTCGAAAAAATATAGAGAGAGAATTTCAGAGTTTGGGGGCTAGAGAAGTAAAGGTGACAAGAATGGAAGGATGAGTAAGAGGCCAAAGTTAGAGAAGTAAAACCTCTACAAAGGATCTAGTACTGGATGAGGATGCAGAGGACTGAGTCCCTGGAGAGATTTAGATTTAAAATGTGTTATTGGCTTTTCAGAAGTCAAAGAATGTAGGACAATGGTTGTATGTCATTGAGGGAGTTCCCATATGCTTGTTCATTCACTGAACAATTAAAAAAAAATCAATTTGCAATTCTCCAAATCCTGCCTCTTTGCCTCTTCTGAAAACTTGCAATAGGCAGGGGGGAGAAAACCATGATTATTATATACTTTAATGTCTATACTTTTTCACACCTTGCTTCTAAAGTGACTTGTTTATGGCAGTGGTAATTATGTCCTGAATTTCCTGATCCTTGTGTCCTTTATATTTGGAAACTAGAGGGTAGAAGAGACTATGGCAGAATTAATGTTTTGGATTTCATGGAAGTAGATTCATAGCTGAGAGTAAGGAAGGATAATACAGCAGAGTTAACAAAGGATGGGGAACGTAATGCAACAAATAAAACATTTGAATCTCCAACAAGTCAGTGGTTGGTAAGTTGATGGAAAAGATCCTGAGAGGCAGGATTTATGGACATTTGGAGAGGCATAATAGGATTACGAATGGTCAGCATGGCTTTGTCAAAGGCAGGTCATGCCTTACAGGCCTGATTGAATTTTTTGAGGATGTGACTAAACACATTGATGAAGGTTGAGCAGTAGATGCAATATTTCTGGATTTCAGCAAGGCATTTGATAAGGTACCCCATGCAAGGCTTATTGAGAAAGTAAGGAGGCATGGGATCCAAGCGGACATTGCTTTGTGGATCTAAAATTGGCTTATTCACAGAAGGCAAAGAGTGGTTATAGACGGGTCATATTCTGCATGGAGGTCGGTGACCTGTGGTGTGCCTCAGGGATCTGTTCTGGGACCCCTTCTCTTCATGATTTTTATAAATGACATGGATGAGGAAGTGGAAGGATAGGTCAGTAAATTTGCTGATGACACAAAGATTGGGGGTGTTGTGGATAGTGTGGAGGGCTGTTAGAGGTTACAGCGGGACATCGATAGGATGCAAAACTGGGCTGAGAAGTGGCAGATAGAGTTCAACTTAGATAAGTGTGAGGTAGTTCATTTTCATAGGTCAAATATGATGGCAGAATATAGTATTAATGGTAAGACTCTTGGCAGTGTGGGGGATCAGAGGGATCTTGGGGTCCGGGTCCATAGGACACTCAAAGCTGCTACACAGATTGACTCTGTGGTTAAGAAGGCATACGGTGCATTGGCCTTCATCAGTCGTGGGATTGAGTTTAAGAGCCGAGAGGTAATGTTACAGCTATATAGGACCCTGGTTAGACCCCACTTGGAGTACTGTGCTCAGTTCTGGTCACCTCACTACAGGAAGGATGTGGAAACTATAGAAAGGGTGCAAAGGAGATCTACAAGGATGTTGCCTGAATTGGGGAGCCTGCCTTCTGAGAATAGGTTTAGTGAACTTGGCATTTTCTCCTTGGAGTGTCAGAGGATGAGAGGTGACCTATTAGAGTTGTACAAGATGATGAGAGGCATTGTTCATGTGGATAGTCAGAGGCTTTTACCCATGGCTGAAATAGCTATCATGAGAGGGCATAGTTTTAAGGTGCTTGGAAGCAGGTACAGAGGAGATGTCAGAAGTAAGTTTTATACGCAGAGAGTGGTGAGTGTGTGGAATGGGCTGCTGGCAGTGGTGGTGGAGGCAGATAAGACAGGGTCTTTTAAGAGATTCCTGGACTGGTACATGAAGCTTAGAAAATAAAGGCCTGTGGGTAACCCTAAGTAATTTCTAAAGTAAGTACGTTTGGCACAACATTGTGGGCCAAAGGGCCTGTATTGTGCTCTAAGTTTTCTGTTTCTAAATCTTTGAAACTCAGCATAATTATTTGTAAGTACATCAGAAGCAGAGATCAAAGCTGCAATCATGTTGTATGTTGTGTTGAGCCTCCTCTGCTTTTCATTAACATTGCTGTGACCTTATTCCTCATGTCCACCCAATCCCATAATTTCTGGTGCCCAAAAATCTATTGATTTCAAACTTGAATGTTTTTGCCAGTTAAGGATCCTCAACCTGAGAATTCTGAAGATTTTCATGCCCTCAGTTTTCATATCTCAGTTCCAAGTGGCCAAATCTCTGAAAAGACCAGGCCATAATTCTGGACTCCCCTTCTGGAATCATCTTTTCAAATAATTCACTTCTCTTTCCTTTAAACTATTGAGTATAGATCGATCTCACAGTCTCTACTAGTGATGGTACTGGGTTTGCTGACTGCAAAGTTCTAAACTCAGATGAAAACCTTAAGCTCTATCAGATATAAATATCCACGAGTACATTGATTAAAGGAAGATATATCTATACAATCTTCAAAAGCTAGTTTATTTTCCACCATGAGTTTAAGTGCCAATACCCCACTATTTGAGCAGTGGGTCCCCTTTCCCTACTAAGGAGATGATACTTACAGCTAATAAAGTAGTTTTAAACAGTTCATTTATTTTCAGTGATACACATTTAAATCTAAACAACATTCTTAAAACACATTTAAAACTTACCAAGAATTTCTATCTTAAACATTTCCAAATTACAAAATATTTCTAAAACACAATCCATTTCCAAAACATGAAGCACAAAGGATTTCCAAAACACAGATACAATTCCTATAAACTAAAAATACATACCAACGATGCAGACAAACAAATTTTCCATTGCAGAACTCAAAGCCAGAGGATTGGATTCTAAAACAAAGGAAAATCTGCAGATGCTGGAAATCCAAGCAATACACACACAATGCTGGAGGTTCTCAGCAGGCCAAACAGCATTGAAGGGTCCTGCCAAAGGATCTTAGCCCGAAACATCAACTGTACTTTTTTCCATAGATGCTGCCTGGCCTGCTGAGTTGCTCCAGCATTTTGTGTGTGTGGAAAGGATTCTGGTTCATCCTGTGTTTCTTTCATCGATTCTTGATGTTCCTCACCCCATTCCTAATAACCCTGAACTGTTCTCTACATTTATACAGTTTCTTTGCCACTTGAGTGGCTTCAGACATATATAATATTTCCTCTGATATCCTTTTTACACAAAGGTTTAAATGCCTCGTGGAGAGACAGTTCTCAGCTTTGCACCATTAATGCTGTAAAACTACTTCCTTAGATACATAAAGCACCCAACATTGATAGATCAGTTATTGATATGCTAAGTGATTTGTTTCCTTCTGGTCTGCAAGCCACTTTGAACTAAGCGAATTTGAGTCAACTTGTCCGTTTGAAATCAAGCCGAATTATATAACCCATTGTTTTATACTGCACTTTTCAGCAGTTGTATTGTCTGAGCCAGCAAATCTGTGCTTGTTTGCAAAGCTGCATTTTTAAAACTTAAAGCTGATTACCACCTGCCATTTACATTTTAAGAACTGGGGACTAGCTTCCGTTTACGACCAGAAGCTAAACAAATATAGTTGGAAGTTTACTTGCATCTGTCTATGATCCTACAGGTTGTAGCTGCTGTGTTTAAAGAGTGAGTTTAGCAAGACATCAGCATGAGGCCCAAGAAATGAATATCTATCACATTCTGAGGATCATTCCTTCATCTCAGCATTTACACTATTGAATCTACACAGCACATAGGTTTCAGATACTCTTTGAGGAAGGAGACTATTTGGAACACTGTGTTTACATTTAACGTCTCACCAAAGCACTAGTCTATCTCAGCAAGACTTTTTGCCTTTAACCCACAGCAGTGCCTTCCAAATTGCAAGCTATATCTGCATGTTTAGTTTGTTGATTGAACCAGCACAAAATTCTGTATGCCAACATTTAGATACTTTATCGATCCCAAAGGAAATTTCAGTGTCACAGTAGCATTACAAGTGCACAGATATACAAATATTGAAAGAGAAGAAAGAGTAAAAAAAAAGTTACCTTAAAAATAAGATGTATGGTTAGGGGGGAGGGGTTACGGGAGGGGGGAAGGGCTGATATTTTTTTTCCTTCTGTAATCATTGAAAACTCAATAAAAAAAATGTATAAGATTTCCAAGTCAAAGATTACAAGATTTCCAAGTTCACACTGATAAGACGGCAGTGCAAGAATTACAGTATTGGTGCACATTCACACCTTCCAGATAAGAAGAGATGGTAGTATTGCACAGGGTATCTGCAATAGCAGGGTTTGGTTAACAGAGTTCTGGTAAACAGGTTAATAACATTTAACAGGAGGAGGTTGACTCAGAGCCTAATGGCCAAAGGTAAGAATTACCTCATATAGCACTCTTTGGAGCAGTACAGTTGGCTTAGTCTAATACTGAAAGTGCTCCTCTGTCCAGCCAAAGTGGTATGCAGATGGTGAGAAACATTGTCCAGATTTCCAGGATTTTCCAGAGGGTCCTTTGATCTACCACAATCTCCAGGATGTCCAGTTTGTCTCCTATAAAAGAGCCAGCCTTTTCAATCAGTTTATTGAGCTTGTTGACAGCACCTGTGTTGATGCCATTGCCGCAGCACACCACCCCATAAAAGATTGTACTGACAACAACAGACTGGTAGAACATGTGAAGGAGAGGCTTGCATACTCCAAAGGACCTGTTTCCTCAGGAAGTAGAGGCAACTCTGGCTCTTCTTGTACACAGCCTCTGTGCTGGTGCTCCACTCAAGTCTGGCATCCAGGTGCACCCCCAGGTACTTGTAGATCCTCACCACATCCACATCCTCATAGCAACAGGGAGCAGTGCAGGCTTGGTCTTTCTAAGGTCCATCACCATCTCCTTTGTCTTACTGATGTTGAGCTGCAGATTATTCAGTTTGCACCATTCAACCAAGTCCTCCACCAGGGCCCTGTATTCATCCTCCTGTCCTCCTTTTATACATCCAACTATTGCTGAGTCATCAGAGTTTCTGCAGATGACATGATTCAGTGCTGTACTTGTATTTATTTACTAGTCGCTAAATAGTTTAAAAAAATTCTAGTCTTCCCATCAAAGTTCATAGCCACATACATTTTACAATATACTCTGTATTTGCAATTTCCTAGCTCACTCATTTACCTCTTTAGATCCTTGTGTCCTGTAGTATTCATTGCTGCCCAAACATTTTGCCATCAACAGATTTTGTCTTTTCATGCAAATGTAAAATGCTAACTGCTGAGCACCCAGGTCTGATCATTACACCAACCCACTGGCTATATCCAGGCTACCTAACTTCAGTGCAACAACTTGTTCATTCTGAGTTTTCCTGTCCTTTAGACAATCTTCTATTAATGTTAATGTATTACTGCCCGTCCTGTGAGTTTTTAGGTAGAATTAAGACAAGTGGCAGAATGGATAGCAAACTATGGAGGTAATTACCCAACCTGTCAAAGCTGGAAAGCAATGTCCTACTTGAACTACTGTGATTTATGATTTACATAAATATTTGGATGGAGATTGGAAAAATAATTTCAAAACTGTGTGGATCTGAAATTGACACTTAATGGGGCTGACTGTGACAAAATATTGTACAATGTTAATGAACGTGCAGAATGTTTTTTAATTGGGGAAAACACATCAGTACAGGTAAATGTATTTGGTAGGAAGAATAAGATGACCGTGACTGTTGAAAAACTGAAAACAGGATGGGAACAACAATCCAATAATGCAGACAAATGAACCGCCAACAATATAGAAACGATGAGTAAGGCGAAGCAGAGAATTACATTTTATTTCCCAGAAGTTATGGATTTTTTTCTTTTAAATTTACTCTACATATTGCACTAGCTTTATAAAGTTTAATTCCCTTAATATCCAAGTATCTTTATGATTCCTGTCTGAAGTATACGTACATTCAGTGACTGAGTGGCCATGGTGTGACTGGGCAGAGAATTACAAAGGTTTACAACACTTTCTGTTAAAGAAATAACCATCTGGGACAAATGTCCAGTGTCTTGTCAAGCTAAGTAAATGTGTATGTTTCAGCTTTATCTCAAGTTCAAGTTATTCTCAAGTAGACCAGTCCTATTCTATTCAATCTCATAAAATAATAACCACACCCCACCCCTGCCCAAATTTCAGAAATCAATCTGGTCCTTTGTTACCGTGAGGTCAACTTCAACTTTATCGTCATATCAACCATGTTCATGTCTACCGCCAAATGGGACAACGTTCCTCCGGACCAAGGTGCACAACGTAGTACATATAATGCATATACAACACTTAGTATTATTACCACAAATAAATTAAGAAATGATCACGTGCACTTACGTCATTAGTTAAAAAGCAAACAGAATAATGCTACCAGAGCTCGATACGATACCTCCTGTTTGATGGTGGAGGGGTCAAACAGTTTGTTGGATGGATGGGAAGGATCTTTGATTATACTAAGGGCCCTGCATATGCAGTGCTCCTGGTAAGTATCTCAGATGAGTGGAAGAGAGACCCCGATGATCCACCCAGCAGTCCTCACAATCCTTTGTAAGGTTTTGCAGTAAGGTACCTTTACAATTTCCATAACAAAGGGTGACACAGCTGCTCCGTACACTCCCAGTGGTGCTTCTGTAAAAATTGGTTAGCATGTGGGAAGGGAGTCTCACTCACCTAAGTCTCCTCAAGAAGTGGAGACACTACTGTCCTTTCTTGACTGAAGAGGTGATGTTGAGGGACCAGGTGCGATTGTCCATTATGTGTACTCCCCAAAACTTCGCAGTCCAAACTCTTGTCACAGAGGATCCATTTATGTGCAGTGAGGTGCGGTCAGCCTGCTCCTTGCTTAAGTCCAGAATTACCCCTTTAGTAGTTGTTCACACTGAGTCTCAAGTTGTTGTGCTTACGCCATTCTACCAGCCACTCTACCTCCTCTCTGTCTGCTGCCTCATCATCTTTGCTGATGAAGACAACCACTGTTTTGTCATCTGTGAGCTTGATAATTTGGCTGGAACTGAATCTGGCAGTGCAGTCATGCAACAGCAGCATGAACAATAGCAGGCTGAGCACAAAGCCCAAGGAAGTGTCTGTGCTCAGCATGATGGAGCTATAGAAATGCGGCTACCAACATGAATTGACTGGGGTCTTTCTGTCAAACATAGAAAACATACAGCACAATACAGGCCCTTTGGCCCACAATGCTGTGCTGAACATGTACTAACTTTAGAAATTACCTAGGGTTATCCATAACCCTCTATTTTTCTAAGCTCCATGTGCCTATCCAGGAGTCTCTTAAAAGACCCTATTGTATCCACCTCCAGCACCATCGCCAGCAGCCCATTCCACACACTCACCACTCTCTGCATAAAAAACTTACCCCTGACATCTCCTCTGTACCTACTTCTAAGCACCTTAAAACCGTGCCCTCTCATGCTAGCCATTTCAGCCCTGGGAAAAAGCCTCTGACTATCCACACAATCAATGCCTCTCATCATCTTATACACCTCTCTCAAGTCAACTCCCATCCTCCGTCGCTCCAAGGAGAAAAGGCTGAGTTCACTCAACCTATTCTCATAAGGCATGTTCACCAATCCAGGCAACATCCTTGTAAATTTCCTCTGCACCCTTTCTATGGTTTCCACAGTGAGGTGACTGGAACTGGCAACAGTACTCCAAGTGGGGTCTGACCAGGGTCCTATATAGCTGTAACATTATCTCTTGGCTCAAACTCATTCCCATGGTTGAAGGCCAATGCACTGTATGCCTTCTTAACCACAGAGTCAACTTGTGTAAAAGCTTTGAGAGTCCTATGGACTTTGACCCCAAGATCCCTCTGATCCTCCACACTGCCAAGAGTCTTACCATTAATACTACATTCTGCCATCATATTTGCCCTACCAAAATGAACCATCTCACACTTATCTTGGTTGAACTGCATCTGCCACTTCTCAGCCCAGTTTTGCATCCTATCGATGTCCAGCTGTAACCTCTGACAGCCCTCCACACTATCCACAACACCCTCAACCTTTGTGTCATCAGCAAACTTACTAACCCATCCCTCCACTTCCTCATCCATGTCATTTATAAAAATCACGGAGGAGTCCCAGAACAGATCCCTGAAGTCAAAAAGTCCAAGATCCAATTACAGAGCTAGGTGTTGAGAACCAACAAAAAAAGTTTACTCAGCAAACACGAGGAAATCTGCAGATGCTGGAAATTCAAGCAATACACACAAAATGCTGGTGGAACGCAGCAGGCCAGGCAGCATCTATAGGGAGAAGCACTGTCGACGTTTCGGGCCGAGACCCTTCGTCAGGACAGACGAAGAGTCTCAGCCCAAAATGTCGACAGCGCTTCTCCCTATAGATGCTGCCTGGCCTGCTGCGTTCCACCAGCATTTTGTGAGAAAAGTTTACTCACCTGCTTCAGAGGAATGATCATATTAAATGCCAAGCTGTAAGCAAGTATTTCTTCCTTCAAGGAGAGCGATCAAATCTTTATGCAATATCCTAGGCATGGTTTCAACAGTTCCCTTTATAATTCCACTTTTGTGTTTAAAACCTCTAATAATAAAGAACAGAACATCATTTGCCTTCCTAATTCATTCATTGTACCTGCATGCTCAGTTTTTTGCAGACATGGGTCCTTTTTCAATCTCCATGTAAAACTTGTCTACTTTTGTTTCTCTCTCTCTCTCTGTCTCTATAAAAGTGGATGGCCATTTTATCAAATTATGGTCCATCTACTGTGTTCTAGCTCATCACTTTAGCATGTTTGTGTTCTTCTGTAGCCTTTTAATATTCTTTATTGTCCAGACTAACATCTAGCTTTGTATCATCAATAAAGTGATCAACTATACCTGCTCCCTTAATCAAAGCCATTGATATTGATTGTGAACAGAGAAGATCCCCGATCAGTCCCATATGGTACTTCATTGCTCACACCTTGCCAATCCATAGTGACTACTATTGCCTTTCCAATAACCTCAATTCACACCAATATACTGAGCACCCACAAAATGCTGGAGGAGGTCCCTCATCTAAAAGCAATCCTCCACCATGCCGTTATATTCTTAATGGCCACTTTATTAGGTACAGGAATGGAGCCCTGTGTGGTCTTTCCCATCCATTGAAAGTTCAGCGTGTTGTGCATTCAGAAATGCTCTTCAGAACACTGCTGTTGCAACATGTTTATTTGTGTTACTGTCTCCCTCCTTGCAGCTTGAACCAGTCTGGCTATTCTCCCCCACCTCTTTCGTTAACAAAGCATTTTCACCCACAGAACTGATACTCACTGGATGTGTTTTGTTTTTTGCACCATTCTCTCTAAACTCGAGGGACTGTGGTCCATGAAAATCCCAGGAGAGCAGCAGTTTCTGAGATACTCAAACCACCCCGTCTGGCACCAGCAATCACTCCATGGTCAAAGTCACTTAGATCACGTTTCTTCCCCATTCTGATATTTGGTCTGAACAACAACTGAAATTGTTGTCCGTGTGTGCTTTTGTGCATTGAGTTGCTAATTAGACAGTTGCATTATCGAGCAGGTGTACAGATATCCCTAATAAAGTGGCCAATGTATTTCACCCATTTTATTTTTTAAATAATATTTTATGTGACACCTTACCAAAAACCTTTTGGAAGTCCTAGTATGTTATTTTATCCTTTATTCTTAGTAAACCCTCAAAATTCTATCAATTGACAAACATGATTTCTCTTTTATGACTCGGTGTTGGCTTTACCCATCCTACTGTTTTGAAGATCACTGTAACTACATATTCGGTTGTTCTTGGCAAATGTTTCTACGGAGTGGTTTGCCATTGCCTTCTACTGGGCAGCGTCTTTACAAGACGGGTGACCTCAACCTGTATCAATATTCTTTAAGAAATTATCCGACCGGCGTCAGTGGTCACATAACCAGGGATTGTGATATGCACCAGTTGCTGATAAAACGATCCGCCAGCTGCTCCCATGGCTTCAGGGGACCCTGCTCGGGGGGCTACAAACTGCAGGCGAGCGGAGAAACGGACCTTTTACACCTCCTTTGGTGGAGACGTATCTCCACCCCGCCACCCATAACCACATATTAAATTCTAATATTTCCCATTACCGATGCAGGTTAGGTTCCTGTTTGTTTTCTTAATCTCTTAAATAGTTGTGTCAGATCTTCCACCTTACAAACTGAGTACTGACCTTAAAAAAAGTGCAACTTTTTCTATGCTTTCTGCATACGTAATTTTCAAAATACTGAATACATCCTATGCTTTTAAACCACATTCTCAACCCGATCAATCGCTTCACACAAATACCTTCTATCCTTTTAGAATTAGAGTCGCCTGATTTATATCACCTTTTCTAATTCCTTACCAATAGTTTGCACCTGCGTCACGGTGCTCGAAGGTGCAAGATATTGTTCGGAATCCTGGCGACACCTAAAAGACCGGAGGAACTTAGCAAGTCAGTCAGCACCTATGAAGAGGAATTAGAACCTCAGCTCGAAGCGTCAACCGCGCAGCCAGCATTTTGTGTGTAACCACAGTGATCGGATGTTTAGTCTAAGCCTAGGGAAAGCACTGGTAGTTTCTCGTTCGCTATTAGACGCCACCTGGAGTTCAACCCTGCAGTGTAGTTCTCTCGACATTGACAATTAACTAGAGTACCGGTGCTTCAGAGAATTTGACTTTTGCCCCGTTACATGGAATGATTTTTTAAAAAACCGGCCATTGTCTGGCCAATTACGTTTTGCCATGTAATGAAAAGTATAAGTTACTTGGCAGTATCGACTCTTTAAAGTGTATTGAGATGAGTTTAAAATATTTTGGTTCCTAGAGTCTGTTTAAAATTACAAACTTAAATTGCCGCAAGGATTCCGGAGCACCCTCCAAATAATGCGACCATTGCATTAAGAGCCACTGGGAAGTCGTATCTGTGTCCCAAATAGGCAGCTGCTCGCTCTCCTGGGAGCCCGGCTCCTGCCGTAGACCCGGAAGGAAATTCTATTCAAATAAAAGACGCAATAACATCAGCGGGGCGAGCCAAAACGGAGCTGGACAAGAAAGGAAAGGTGAAATAACAACACGTAAGACGGGGGAGCGCGGACCGCGAAATGCAGAAGCGCCGGAGGTCCAGTCCAGCAATTGGGAGGACTGGCGGCAGAGCTGAGCTTTCTGGAGCGTGGGCCCATCTTTCCGGCTGGCGAAGTGTCGTTGTTGAGCAACAGCAGGTCCGGAGTGACGGTAATGATGTGGGAGAGAGTGGAGGGGAGGGACGGAGGCTGAGTGGAGGGGAAGGGAGGGACGGTAAACGGTAGCGAGCAACCCACACAGAATGCTGGAGGAACTCCGCGGGTCGGGCAGTGTCTATGGAGGGGAAGCTTCGGGCCAAGACGCTCAACCGGGACTGGAAAGGAAGGGGGGAGGAGGAGTAAGCGTTGTAGGCGACAGCAGTGGGGCGGGGAGATGAAGTAAGAAGCTCGGAGGTGATTGATGGAAAAGTCAAGGACTGCAGAAAAAGGAACCTTAATAGGAGAGGACAGTGATCCATCGAATTAAAGCGGGGGAGCGGCACAGCAGGCGTGAGAGGAGAACTGGAATGAGGAGCTAATACCCGAAGTTAGATTTAAAAACAATGTTCATCCCATCAGGTTGGAGGCTACCCAGATGGAATATGAGGTTTCGTTCCTCCATCCCGAGTGTAGTCGCATCATGGCAGTTGAGGAGTGTATGGACAGAAAAGTCAGTATAGGAATGGGCAGTCACTGTGAGAGGGGAGAGAGTGTTGGACGGGGGAGGAGTGGGTGAGAAGAAAGAGAGGGTGTTGGTGCCCGAGGGTGTGGGGAGGTAGGGAAGGGCAAGTGAGAGAGGTGGTGGGGAGATGGAGGGGAGGAGAGGAGAGGAGTGTGTTGAGAGGTGGGTAGGGGAAGGTAAAGGAGTGGTGGAATGGAAGGAGGAGGTGTAGTAGGAGTACGAAGGATAAGTGGGTGGGAAGAGGTTAGCAAAAGGATAGAAGAGGGGACTGGGGAGGCGGGACAATGAATAGTAGAGAGAGAGCAGAACATAGGATTGGAGGAACGTGGAAGCCCAAGAGAGTGGGAGGGAGGAGAGAGAGAAAAATTGAGTGGATGGGTGGAACAAGGGGGAGAGAGGTAGCGAATGGGTAGTGGGATGGGTGGATAGACCAGAAAAGGCCAAATGAATAGTGACATAGAGGGGCGACTGAGAAAAGTGAGGGTAAAGGAAGATGGTTGAAGTGGATGTGAGGGTTTCTGAGTTGGAGAGGTAGTGAGGGAAATTAGAAACAGGAAGGAGTTGACTAATTGACCTCTGTCTGCTCCAGCATTCACTGTGATCAAGGCTGATCCAACCTTGACCCAAACACCTCCTGTTCTCTCTCTGTACCAGAGACTCACCCATTTAAATGTCTGTCAAACTCCTTACAGTAGAGAATTATAAAGATTATGACGCTTGGAGATGAAATTTTCCCCTTCATCTTAAACTCTAATTGTGAAACTGCCAGCCACCTCACAGAGTGGGTGCTTTCAATTGCTCATGTGATCTTGTATATTTCAATACGATCAGCTTATTTTCTGTTGTACTCTAATGAGCACAGCTGATTGCTCTGGCATCTCAGTGGTTCAGTCACACTGCATGGATAGCTGTCCTAGCAGAAAGATGACAACGTTTCCATTAAATCAAACCAGACATAGAACAAACTGTGCTCTGGTAGTATGGCTCACATGTCTCATTGTCATCTTCCTTTGGCTCTTTCTGCTCCTCTGTGCATCTTGTGTTCTAATTATGGTTCTTATTTAAAAACCTTGCTTTATATTTTGAAGGAAATATGAACATTTCTCACTAAGTAATCTTCGTTGCCTTCCTTCCTCAGCCTCTGCTTAGTACCTTTTCTTTCTTCTGTAACAGGAATCCCAGACCCCATCTCATTTCACCCCCTCTGGTTCAGTATTCTAACATTGTTGAGGAAAGGCAATAAAAGCCAGAGGAAGAAGAAAAGATGAACAGGTCTGGGGCCAGGAGCACACAAGGAGAGGATGATTCACAGTGTGTGTAACTTTCCATTGAGTTAACATGTGAAACTTTTGCTTTAATCTTGTAGTAAGTGTTTCCATGGAGCTTAAACTTTACCTAGTATGCATCGGCATGTTTTACCTGAAACCGTAAACGTGCCATCTTAAAATGCACCCTCCAGTCAAGTCACATTTTCAGCTGGAATACTACTGTTCAAGTGGGCATTGAATAAAGTCTGTAGACATGAAACTCTGTTTTGCTTTACGTTGTGATGGAGCTAGGGCTGAATGTTGGAACAGGAGAGTTAGTTTGGAACAGGTGCCAGTTTGATTTGCAGTATTGGTGAATACCTGGGACAGCTGGAGGACCAGCTGCTGACAAGGAATCCCAGAGCTAAGGAGAGTTTAAAGGTTTGAGCATCAGTTTAAAAGGTGGGTTACCATTGAAGGGAAAATAACTACTTTCACAGGTACCTTGGATTTAGAACATTGACAAGAATCATTCTTACCAACAACACTTCTTTCAATGGCGTCCATGTATGCTAGTTACTATCCTTCTTGAGTTTCAGTCCATGCACAGCTTTGCTGCGAGCCCTAACTTGCATCAAACCCATTGTCCCTATGTTTGCTCATCTACGTTGGCTCCCAACCTAAAGTGCACTTTCATTCATGACTTTCCTTTAACATTTACCAGAACTTAAAACATTCCAAGGTGTGGTAGTATCTACCTATCTTCTCTCTGAACTGATTTTTGTCTTCATATCTCTGCTTTTCTGTCCCTCCTCTTTCTTTGACATTGTCCTCAAAATCCACAACTTAAAGCCATTCTACTTCAGTCTTCTGTTGTCATCTCTCTGAGACTTAAACAGGACAGACAGCATCTGTGGACAAAGAGTTAATGTCATTACTGGGAAACGTGGAACAGATGGATATTTCAGCTTGCAGGGAAGGGAAGCAATGAGTAGAACAAAGTGAATGTTAGTGATTAGATGGAGACAACATAAACTGGAAGGCATATTGTGTCAACAGAGGTTACGAAAGCTTGACAATGATGTCTGGAATATAAAATGCACAAGTATGTGTATGCACACGTATAATAAACATTTGCAGCAGCACACAGGCACATAGCACGAGGTAAGAAGGATTCAAAAACCATAAATTATCCACATTTTTTTTTACAAGAAAGAACACACTTATAGTAAAAAAATCCATTATGGTCCAAAGTGGCCATAGTGTTGCTATAATGAGATAGAGATTAGGGTTATGCAGGTTAGTTCCAGAGCCAAATAATTAAAGAGAACTACTTGTTTCAGAACCTGCTGGTGTGAAACTTTAATCTTCTTTATCTCTTGTTCAAACCTAGTCACAAGAAGATGACATGGTCCAGATGGAGGACGCCCTTCTATTCTGAAGCTGTGTCCTCTGGTCTTGGGACAATCCCACCATGGAAAACATCCTCTCCATATCCACTATATCAAGGCCTTTCATGATTTGATAGGTTTCAATGAGGTTCCCCCTCATTCTTCTGAATTCCAGTGAATATAGGCCCAGAGCCATCAAACACTCTTCGTATGACAAGCTGTTCAAACCTGGAAAAATTTTCATGAACTTCCTTTGAACTCTCTCCAGTTTCAGCACATCCTTTCTAAGGGGCCCAAAACTGCTCACAGTACTCCGAGTGAGGTCTCACCAGTTCTTTATGAAGTCTCAACATTACATCCTTGCTATTATATTCTAGTCCTCTTAAAATGAATGCTGACATCATATTTACCTTCCTCACCACAGACTTAACCTGCAAATTTACCTTTAGTGAATCCTGCACATGGACTCCCAAGTCCCTCTACACCTCAGTTTTTTGCAATTTCTCTCCATTTAGAAAGTGGTCAACCCTGTTATTTCTTCTACCAAAGTGCATGACTGTACACTTCACAACACTGTATTCCATCTGCCATTTCATTGCCCATTCTGCTAATCTAAGTCCTTCTGTAGCCTCTCTACTTCCACAAAACTACCTTCTCCACTTTGTATCGTCTGTAAACTTTGCAACAAAGCCATCATCCAAATCATTGATCTATAACATAAAGAATTGGTCCCAACACAGATCCATGTGGAACACCATTAGTCACCAGCAGCCAACCAGAAAAGGCTCACTTTACTCCCAGTCTTTGCCTGTGGCTAGTCAGCCACTGTTTTATCCATGCCAGATCCTGTAATACCATGGGCTTTTTAACAAGCCTCGTGTGGAACCTTGTCAAAAGCCTTCTGAAAATCCAAATCCATCAACCGATTCTCCTTTGTCTATCCTGCTGGTTGTTTCTTCAAAGAACTTCAACAGATTTGTCAGGCAAGATTTTCCCGTGGGGAAAGCGTGCTGACTACAGCCTATTTTATCATGTGCCTCCAAGTACCCCAAAACCATGTCCTTAACAATTGACTCCAACATCTTCCCAACCACTGAGGTCATAATACTTAGCCTACAGTTTCCTTCCTCTGCCTCTCTTCCCTTCTTGAAGAGTGGTGTGACATTTGCAATTTTCCAGTCTTCTGGAATTATTCCAGAATCTGCTGATTCTCAAAAGATCATTACAATTGCCTCCACAATCTCTTCCGCCACCTCTTTCAGAACCCTGGGATATACACTGTCTGGTCCAGGTGACTTAACTTCTTTCAGACCTTTCAGTTTCCCAAGAACCTTCTCCTTAGTAATGGTAACTTCACACATTTCCTGACCTCTGATACCTGAAACTTCCACCACATTGCTAGTGTCTTCTACAGTGAAGATTCATGCAAAATACTTATTCAGTTCATCCGCCATTTCCTTGTCCTCTATTACTACCTCTCCCAATCCTCTACGTTCCCACTAATTTTTGCTCTTATTATATGCCTTTTTTGGCTTTTATGTTGGCTTTGACCTCTCTTGTTAGCCACGGTTGTGTCGTCTTTCCTTTAGAATACTTCTTCCTTTTTGAGATGTGTATATCCTGTGCCTTCTGAATCGCTTCCGGAAATTCCAGCCATCATTGCTCTGCCAACATTCTTGCCAGTGTCCTCCTTCAATAATTTCTGGCCAACTCCTTTCATGCCTCTGTAATTCCTTTTATTCTATTGTGATACTGATACATCTGACTTTATCTTTTCCTTCTCAAAATTCAGAGTGAATCCTGTCATATGATCATTTACTCCTAAGGGTTCTGTTACCTTACTCTCTGGATCAATTCTGGATAATTGATTAATGCCCAAGCCAGAATAGCTGATCCCTTGGTGGCCTCAATCACGAGCTGCTTTAAAAAGCCATCTCGTAGGCATTCTAGAAATCCCCCCCCCCCCTTGGAATCCAGCACCAACCTGGTTTTCCCAATCTACCTGCATATTAAAATCCCCCATGACTATTGTAGCATTGCCCTTATAGCATGATTTTCTATCTCCCACTGTAATTTATAGACTACATCCTTACTACTGTTTGGATATCTGTATGTAACTTCCACCTGTGATATTTTACCCGTGCCGTTTCCTGACTCTATCCAGAATGATCCAATACTTGTGTCACCACTTTCTAATAATTTGATTTCATTTTTTACCAATAGAACAATGGCACCCCCTCTGACTTCCTGCCTGTCTGTTCGATACAATGTGGATCTTTGGGCATTAAGCTCCCAGCTATGATTTTCTTTCGGCTTCAATTCAGTGATGCCTACAACATCATACATGCCAATCTGTAACTGTGCTACAAGTTCACCTACCTTATTCCGTATACTGCACAAATTCAAATATATCACTTTTAGTCCTGTATTCACCTTTTTTTGATTTTGTCCACCTTTTACATTGCAACTCATCCTGTTGACTGCAATTTTGCCCTATCAGCCTCTCCTTGCTAGGAGTCTCACTACGCATTGCCTCTGTTTGCAAACCATTTTAAATGTTTGAGTTTTTTTTGTCTTGACTCTTTATACGGTTGATAAATTCTCCTGTGAAGTGCCTGCATGAATCACTATGTTAAATGTTATAAAATATAAGTTTATGGGCATCATTTTGTAGGTAGCAGAATTTTGACTCTTCTGGTTTAATTTAAGTGTGGAATGAATTTTCAACAGGACAACTGAACCATGTCTCGGCCACAAGCCCTAGCGCTGACTGCGGCCACATTACTGGGTACAGCAGTAGGCTGCCTGTATTTGTGGAGGACCCTCAGAAAACCCAAATTGAAGAGGGCTCTAACCAGCCAGAACGGAGAGGTTGTGAACAGACAAAGTAGTTCACCAAACGGTAGTGAGGAAGCCTGTTATCAAACCAGCACAGATCACCTCTCAAATCCGAGTCCACTGGTGCACAAGATACTGGGAGCAGGTGCCTTCGTGGTGGAGTCAGAAGTCGACTGGGATCAAGTGTGGCCACTCGTGAGGGCTGAATTGGACCATTACCCTGTGATTGGAATTGACTGTGAGTGGGTGAGTGTTGCTGGCAATGTCTGTTTTACTCTCACCCTCTTGGTGCTTTGCCTTGCTGCTTACATAGATCCATCCCACTTCTGAAACCTATGTTCTTAGTCCCTGATCTTAACACCCATCTCTGCCCACACTACCACCAACAAAGGCATACTGTACCTTGCTCAGGACTGCAGCTTCCCTCCCATGGATTTCAACTGATGTTTATGCAGTCTTCTCGCACCCTGTCTGTATGTCCACTGCTGTTACCTCAGCTCCATTTCACTGTTATACAGTAACCCCTCTCCCCACTATCCCAAGTCACTGACAGTATGCCCACTGGTTCTAATACAGCTCCTCCGCGCTGTCACCCAGTAACCCCTCTCCTCCACCCCACCCTGTGTTACTGTATGCACAGTGGGGTTAATGGAGCTCCCTACCATTTTGCCAGCACCTCATGTCGTTGACTGTATCTTTACTGAAGGTAATAAAATACAGTAATACTGACATGTGCTAACAAACATTTTCCACTATTTCTCAATATCCTGAGATATTGACTTCCTCTCAGCAGATACTAACACAGCCCCCCTAAGCTGACACTCAGTAACCTTCAGAGCTTGTGAACTTGAGACAGCTTCATATTGCACTCTCATTATGGTTGATCTGATCTTGATTTTGCTTTAACTCCCTTGCATAATCTCCAGAGCCTTCTATAATCCAGAACCCAATCTATTGCAGCCTAGAATGACTTGATTCCTCACCATTCTATACTATTGCTTACAACTCCATTAATGTTAAACCACAATATCACACATGAATTTTCTTTTTTTTTTGTTCATGTTTGGGATCGGGGTTAAACTGTCAGTACAATGTGCTTCTTAAACCACTGCAGTCCTTTTGAAGGTGTTCTCATGGTTTTATTTGGTGCTGAGTTCCAGGACTTAGACCCTGTGATGTACAGTATTTCCAAGTTTGAAATGTGTGTAACCCGGAAGGGAACGCGTAGAATCTGATATTCTCATACCTGATGTCCTTGTCTTTCTTGGCGATCGACTTTGCAGATCAGAGAGATGCTGTCGGAGTGGCCTGGGCTAAGTAACTATTGCGTTTTGCAGATGGCAGATATAATATCTACACTTGGGACTTTCCTTGCTCTTGGACATACCATGACTCTGTTTCGACCACGACCACGCCTACACCTTCACTTGCCTTGACCATGCCTTCTCAGGGCCTCTGACTCTGCCACTGCTCGCCTTCACTTTCCTCGACTGTTTCTCGCCTGCGCCTCTGCCACCACCACCGCTTACCTCTCCATTGTTAGCGTTAATTGTTATTCATAAAGTGTTATTATTCAGTTATTTAGTAGTTCTCTTTGTTTTGTTTTTTGCCACCAACAAGTAGGTGCTGGGTATCACCAGCAACATCTTAAACTGTTACCTTCGAAGTAGAAATTGTGAAGAATTTGATACCTTGAAATTCTTCATAGCTTGTAACTTGTTGAAGTAGTGAAATTGTTTCATTTTCACTCTAGACCGCTTCTAGTGTCTCCAAGTCTGATTGCTTGAAACTGCAGTAAGCAAAACAGTTCCGAATTGTATTGCTGCTTATTTCTTGGCAACTGTCAGTAACAAAAATTGCTGCTTTTTGAACACAAACACATGGATCTGATGTTTTAAAGACGTTTCACTCAAAGCATGATGTTGCATCTAACAGCCCCAGACGTGCCACGATTAACACAAGTTAGAAACTGTCGGCAACAGACTCCTGCCCCAATTAAGCGGATATTGTCCAAAATAAATGGAGGGAATCCCACCTATTTTCTCATTTAGTTTTCATTCTCTAAAAGTTGTCCCAAATAAGCAGCTTTCCTGATTAACCAATGGCCCAATTAATCAGATTCCACTGTACTTCTTATTATAAATTATAGGTATATCTTGTGCATTGTTCTGTTCTGCTATCGTAAAACAAATTTCATGACATATCTCAGTGATAATAAGCCTGAACCCATAACCTTTTGTCTTGGGCAGAAACATGACCCACAGTTACACAGCTGATATTATCATGGTCAATATCTCTGAATATCTACAAATATATATGGAAACTCAACTGAAATGGTCAGAGAAGCAAGTTAATTTAAACCTTTACTCGCAGAATTTTGCAAAGCAAGTAACTCTTGATAACAAACAATCCTGTAGGTCTGGTATTAATTTATAGATGGATGAAACACTAATGTTTGATTACAGATGTAGATAGATCTTTGTGATTTAGTGGGCTCTTACCTGATGCCCAGTGTTAGAGAATTAGAAATGGGGAAAGGGACTATCCAGCCTTTCAAGCCTGCAGCCTCTTCATTAAGATCATGATTTTCTAAGATTAGAAATGCCATTCCACCTGCCTACTAACCACTAACTTTTGTCTTCGGTCTCTGCTATAAATTCAGTTCCCTAGGAACCAATATGTAACTGAACCAGATTATGGGTATTTTTGGCATCTAATGACTGAGTTAGACTTCAGAACTTTTATTTTCTCCCTCAACAAGAAGGCCTACATCCATCTTCTTAATCTGTCTGTTTAGAGATGTATCATAAATTCGACTATTCTAGCATTCACTTTTGTAAACGTTAACTCATCCAAAATTCTGCTGCCTGTAATATAACTCATGATAAATCCCTGTAAATGCCTACCCGTATTGACTTTCATTCCATCAATGCCCCAGTCTTAGAATTTTCACTGTGGCGTTCAAAATCTTCTCCCTTTTTCTTCTCCTCAATGTATGTAGTTCTCCAGTCCTACAGCTGTCAGGTTTCTGTAGCCATCTAGTCCCATTGCTTTTTGTATGTTTGATTTCCTCTCAGTGAGTTGTATGACTTTGGATGTTCAGTCTCTAAACTCTGGCATTCCATTGGTGAACTTTGCCAATATCTCTTTCTTTTGTAATTTAAAATCATGGCTTGGTTTTGCTTACCCATGGTTCAATGTGAGATCTTGTTTGAAAGCACTGCCGTGAAATAGATGACAAGTGAGATGGATCCATCATCAAAGATCCTCACCGCTCAGGTCATCTCACTGCTGCTGTCTGGTAGAAAGTACAGGGGCCTTAGGACCCACACCACCCAGTTCAGAAACAGTTACTACACCTCAACCATCAATCATCTTGAGTAAAAGGGGGTAACTACACTCATTTGCCCCATCAATGAAATGTTTCGTCAACTGATTATTTCACTTGGAGGATTCTTCATCTCATGTTCTCATTATTTATCACTATTTCTACTTATTTGAATTTGCACTATTCACTATCTTCTGCACTCTGATCTTTCATTGTTATAGTAATTACTAGTATATAGATTTGCAGAGTATGCCCACAAGAAAATGAATCTTTGGGTTTGTATATAGTGACATACATGTACTTTGATAATAGGCTTACTTTGTATTTTGAAGTGGATAGCGATATGGCACCAGAGAGTGGTGACTTGTTGCAAGCTGCTTTCTGCTGACCCATTCATTTACCAGGTGCATTGTGAAAGTTCACTACAAAATATGAATGCAAGTTGTGATATATTTTGGAAACTATGTGTTTCATGATGAATGTTGAACATGTTGATCTGAATGTGTTGAAGAGTGAGCTAAGCTTAGCTGATTTTTCTCTTGATAAACAAACATAACTGCAAATACCAGAATCTGAATCAAAACTAGAAATGCTGGAAGAACTTGGCCAGTCAAGCACACCCTTTTCTGCAGATATTGTTTTCCTGATTTTTCTCTTGATTGCTTTAAACTTTGAGTTTAATTCTGGAATTCTTGACATATTTTATTTCCTCTATCTCTAAAATGTTTTCCAGGTTTCTGTGAAGGGAAAGGCAAACCCTGTGTCTCTCCTTCAGATTGCCTCCTATAGTGGCTCGTGCCTTCTCATCCGCATGCCCCAGATGACCAGGAATAGTTCTTTGTTGCCAAAGACTTTACTACGTGTACTGGGGGATGACAATATACTAAAGGTTGGTGTTGACGCCTTTGAAGATGGCTGCCGGTTGCTCCGTGATTACTGCGTCACAGTCAAGGGCTGCTTGGATTTGCGATATTTGGTTACGCAACAGAGGTTAGTAGTGGCTTAAATTGTAGATTGTTCAGATTATGGATGTACTTCCTTAATAATGAAATTTCAAGGATTTATTTGAAATACAGGCAGTCCCCGGGTTACGTATGAGTTCCGTTCCTGAGTCCATCTTTAAGTCAGATTTGTACGCAAGTTGGAACAAGTACATCCGGTATTATTTAGCGTCAGTCAAACGTTTGTCTTGGTATATAGTGTATACTTTACCTTTCCATGCATATAAAACACTTAAGAAACGTATGTATTCCAATAATTAAACCACTGCGTTGCTTAGTAATAATTGTAGCTTTCATCGGGGCAGGGCCTTTCACATGCTCCATTATTCTCACTGTATCCTTTAAAATTGTTCCAATCGTTGACCGACTGTAGCCTAAGGCTTTTCCAATGACCGATGGTGTTTCACCCTTTCCAATCGCTTTATTATTTCCACTTTATTTTCAATCATGATCGTTTCCCGTCAATGGAACAGAAACACTGCGGGCGGTGGGTCCTGAGCTCCGCCGGGTCCTAAGGACCACCACACTGAATTCCCTGGGTCCTAAAGTCTACCGCATTGAGATCAGTTAAATGGGACAAGTGGGGGCTGTGCTGGGTTTGGGTATTAGATCCTCCACAATATTCCGTGTGGGAATTTAAACTGGAGGTTCGGTGGGGGGGGGGGGGGTGGATTCAGGGTGCATCTTGCTAAGAAAAATTTAAGCCAAATACAAAGTTATACTCTCAACACAGTGTCAACGGCAACAACTTAAAATGGCGAATGGCGTTGCGGTCCGACTTAAAATGGCGGACAGCATTCTCCTTCCTCAGTTCGTAAGTACGAGTTGTTCGTAAGTCGGACGTTCATAACTCAGGGACTGCCTGTATATGAATAGATAGAAACAATTTTCCTTGAAGTACAGGACAAGTAAGGCTATAAAATTTCTGGATTCAGGACGTGATGTAGAACAAGAAAACAGGTGAGTTTGAATGAAGAGAGTAAGAATACAGATTATTTATGACATAATGTAATGGCAGAAGAGTCTCTAGAGGGGAGGTTCCCAACTTGGGGTCCATGAACCCCTCAGTTAATGGTACAGGTCCATTATAAAAATGGTTGGGAACCTTTGCTCAAGAGGCTCTTTCCTGTTTGTTTAGTATTCTTGTTGAATTGTATACTTTCTATTTGCCCGTGAGTTTGTTTTCTGCTAGTAAAGTGACTTTATTTCTTTTCCCCTTCGAGGTAATAGAACATAGAACAGTACACGCCCTTCGGCTCACAATGTTGTGCCGACCTTTTAGCCTACTCTAAGATCAATCTAGCTCTGCCCTCCCACATAGCCCTGTATTTTTCTTTCATCCATATGATTATCTGAGAGTCCCTTAAATGCCTCTAACATATCTTCCTCCATCATCACCACCACTAGCAGTGCGTTCCACATACTTGCCACTCTGTGTAAATAAATAAGTAACACTTGCCTCTGAGATCTTCTATACTTTCCTCCAATCACCTTAAAATTGTGCTCCTTCATAGTAGCCATTTTCACCTGGGGGGGGGGGGGAGGTCTCTGGCTGCCCATACTATTCTAATTTTATACACCTCTATAAAGTCACATCACATCATCCTTCATTCCAAGGAGAAAAACTCTAGCTGGCTTAACCTATCCATCTAAGACATGATCTCCAATCCAGGCAGCATCTTGGTAAATCTTCTCTGCACCCTCTCTAAAACTTCCATATCTTTCCTATAGTAAGGTGACCAGAACTGAATATAATACTCCAAGTTTAGTCTGACCAGAGGTTTATGGAACTGCAACATTAGCTCACGGCTCTTGAGCTCAGTCCCCTGACCAATGAAGGCCAAAACACCATATGCCTTTTTAACCCCCTCACAACTTGTGCAGCAACTTTGAGGGATCTTTGCACATTGACCCCAAGATCCCCGTTCCTCTACACTGCTAAGTATCTCCCATTAAGCTTCGACTCAGCCTTCCAAAATGTATCACATCCCACTTTTCCAGGTTGATCTCTGTCTGCCACTTACTTCTCAGCCCAGTTATGCATCCTATCCCGTTATAACCTATGACAACCTTCTACACTTTCCACAACGCTGCCATGGGCAGCATAGTAGCTTAGCAGTTAGCACGTCAATTTGCAGTGCCAGCAACCTGGGTTCAATTCTTGCTGCTGTCTGTAAGGAGTTTGTATATTCTCCTGGTGACAACGTGGGTTTCTTGTGGGGGGGGGGGTGGTTTCCTCACATATTCCAAAAATGTACGGGTTGGTAGGTCACCTGGGTGTAATTGGGCAGTGTGGGTGGGAGTGGCCTAATAGCATGCTGTGTCTCTCAATATAAAATGTTTAAAAACCACTAACCTTGCTGTCATCTGTAAGCTTACTAACCTACCCTTCCACTTTCTTATCCAAGTCATTTATAAAATTGCAAAGAGCAATTCTCCCAAAACATAATCCTTTGGCGCATTGTCGTCGCCAACTAACTAGACTCAGAAAATTTTCACTCGTTCCTTAATTGCTCTTTATTTGTGCATAAGGAGGTCAGCATGGCTGCTTTTACCAAACTGTTCTGAAGTTTGAACAGAGAAATGCTATTTTTTTAAATATAGAATTGATTTGCAGTTACAGCTATTGACCAGTTGGTAACCTTGTGTATGTTCAGATTTCTTATTTTCAATCACCATTCACAGTGTAGTTGTTCAAAGTCAGTGGAACCTATTAGCTAACAACCGAAGATACTTTGAAGTTTGTAAAGTTATTGTCCCCTAGTTGATGCATGTGTCTTGCATCCTTCAGTTACATCCTTATCTTGTCTCCAGATGCAAAGTAGCTCCATTCCCCTGCTGTTAAGAGGAAGCTATGCTCTTCAAAGACCGATCTTGCCTGGGCTAATTGCACATTGTCTATGTTCTATGCTTGTCTGGACATTATCTTAACCCTCGTCCTGTGCAACTTCACCGGTGCTCAGGGAGAATATGCTCCACCTACAACCATCCTTTGCCTTCTGAGGGCTAGCCAATTCTGATTAAATGCTGCTAAGATTTCCTAGATCCCATGCCTCCTGACTTCCTAAGTGAGTACCATGTGGAACCTTGTCAGACTATGCTTCTCCAAATACTGTCTTTGTAGGAATCTTAACCAATAATTTGTTCACTATCGAAGTAGGACTCACTAGTTGAGAATTCCCAGGATTATTCCTGTTACCTTTCTTGAACAACATTTGCCATCCTCCAATCTTTTGGTAATAACCCTGTGGCCAGTAAGGATGCAAAGATCATCATGAAAGGCGTAGCAACCTCCTCCCTCACTTCTTGCAGTAACCTGGGGTATATCCCACCCATCCCTGAGGACTTTTTCTAAATGTTTTTTTTTAAAGTTCCCACACATCCTCCTCCTTAAGGTTGACGTGTTCCAGCATATCAGCCTATTTTTTCTTTGCTGTCCTCACATTTGTCAATGTTTTTCTCACCGGTGAATGTTGAAGCAAATTATTCGTTATAGACCTGCCTTGCCACTTCCAACTCCAGGTACATATTGATCCTATCCTCACTAGTCATCCTTCTGTTTTCCAAATACCTGTGGAATGCTTTGGGGTTTTCTTTAGTTCTATTCGCCAAGGCTTTCTCATGTCACCTCCTAACTCTCCTGTCCATTCTTCAGCTCCTTACCGATGACCTTGAAAGTCTGTAGGGCCCTGACTGATCCTTGCTTTTTAAGCCTTGTGTATGCTTCCTTCTTCCTCTTGACTAGATGTTCCACATCTCGTGTTATGGTTCCATTCTTTCCTTTCCTTTTAATGGGCCAAACCTATCTAGAACCACATGCAAGTGCTCCCGAAACAACCTCCACATTTCTATTGTGCATTTTCCTGAAAACATGTTCCCAGTTACACTCCCAAGTTCCTGCCAAATAGCATCATAATTTGTCCACCCCCAATTAATACTTTCCCTTGCCATCTGCTTTTATCCCTGTCCAAGACTATTTACTGATCCTGAAACAGAAATTAGTTTCTTTAAATGGAGATAACTAATTAACTTTAATTGGTGGTGGATCCAGAAGTGGTCAATTTTACATTAATGGATATTCCTGCTTCTGTCACTTCCGTATGCCTTTTGTGCATGTTTTGAAAGGGAGAATAGCACTATGGGAATCCCCACAGTGTCTGGCATCTGATCTCTTCTGGAGGCCAATATCAGAACATCCTTTCTAAGGCATCAGTCCCTGATGATGTACCTCACAAGGTACTAAATACCTGTGCCACTCAACAAGATGGAGTGTTCAAGGACATCATTAATCTTGCACTGCTGCAATCAGATATTCCCACCTGCTTCAAAAGAGCATCAATCAAGTGGTAAGAACATTGACTCTTGCCTGATAGCACTCACATCTACTGTGATGAAGTGCTTTGAGAAGTTGGTCATAGCTAGAATTAACGTCTGTCTGAGCAAGGATCTGGAACCACTGCAATTTGCCAACTGCCACAACAGGTCTATAGTGAATGCAATCTCAATGGCTCTCCACTGAGCTTTGGAGCAATTAGACAGCAGCCAAAAATATGTCAGGCTTCTGATTATTGATAACAGCTTGACTTTCAGTACTATCATTTCCTCAAAACTAATCAATAAGCTTCAAGACCTTGGCCTTCGTACATCTTTGTGCAATTGGATCCTCGATTTCCTCACTTGTAGACCTCAGTCAGTTCAGATTGGCAGCAACGTCTCTTCTTCAATCTCCATCAGCAGAAGGCTACGTGCTTAGCCACCTGCTCGACTCACTGTACACTTAGGACTGTGTGGCTAAGCGCAGCTGCAAAACCATATTCAAGTTTGCTGATGACACCACTGTCATAGACTGAATCAAAGGTGCCCACAAATCAGTATACAGGAGGGCGATTGAAAATCTGGCTGAGTTGTGTCATAACAAAAACCTGTTGCTAAATGTTGGCAAGACCAAGGAGCTGATTATTGATTTCTGGAGGAGGAAAATGGAGGGTCATGAGCCAGTCCTCATCAGAGGTGAAGAGGGTCAGCGCCTTTAAATTCCTCGGTGTTATCATTTTGGAGGACCTGTCCTAGGCTCAGCACATAAGCATGGTTATGAAGAAAGCATAGCAACACCTCAACCTCCTTAAGAGTTTGTGAAGATTTAGCATTGCATCTTAAACTTTGACAAGCGTCTGTAGATGTGTCTTTTGCCTGTTAGGGTTTTGTTTGACCAGTCAAGGTTGTTGACCCTGAGCTGAATCCCTGAACCTGGAGGATCGGGAACCACTCTTGGGTCTGGCCTTTACCCTTTGACCTGTTTGGCATGGATGACCCTACCAAGAGCCAAAGCATAAAGCCTTGGATCCAGCCAGAATAACTCTCCGGGTTACTGAGGCATGCAAGCCTCCAAACCATTACAAGGTTGTGATCCTCTTGGAGGTCTTTAAATGTGTATTGGAAAGTGTATTGACTGGCTACATCACAGCCTGGAATGGAAACACCAATGTCTTTGTACAAGAAATCCTATTAAAAAGTAGTGGATACAACCCAGTGCATCACAGTTAAAGCTCTCCTCACCATTGAGTACATCTACATAAAGTATTGTCACAGAAAAGCAACATCCATCATCGGGGACCCCCACCACCCAGATCACGATCTCTTCTCACTATTGCCATCAGGAAAAAGGTACAAGAGCCTTGGGACTCTCACCACCAGGTTCAGGAGAGGTTATTACCTCTCAATCATCAGGCTTTTGAACCAAAGGGGATAACTTCTGTGTTTCACTTGTCCGTCAATGAAATGTTTCTTCTACTTATGGGCTCACTTGATAGGACTTCTCATCTCATGTTAGTGATATTTATTGTTTATTTATTTATTATTTAGAGCATAGAAAATTACAACGCAGGAACAGGCCATTTGGCCCAAAGTGTTGTGCAAAACCGGCTAAAAGGCAATTCACTAATCCCTCCTACCTCCACCGTGTCCATATCCCTCTATCTTCCTTACATCCATGTGCCTATCCAAATGTTTCTTTAAAGCCTCTAATGTATCTGCCTTTACCACCATACCATGCAGTGCATACCTGGCATCCACGGATCTCTGAGTAACAAACTTGCCCCTCACATCCCCCTTGAACGTACCGCCTCTCACCTTCAATGAATGCTCTCCAATATTATACATTTCAACCCTAGGAAAAAGAGACTCTCTGTCCACTCTATCTAGGTATCTCATAACTGTGTAAATTTCTTTCAGAACCTCCTCTCAGCCTTTGGTGCTCCAGAGAAAATAACTCAAGTTTGTCCAGCCTTCCATGATGGCCCTCTAAACCAGGCATCCTGGTAAACTATTTCTGCACCCTCTCCAAAACCTCACCAGCCTTTCTATAAAGGGGTGACTAGAACTGTATGCAACATTCCAGATGTGCCCTAACCAGAGTTTTATAAAGTTACTCCATAACCTCTTACCTTTTGAGCTCAATTCCTCGAGCAATAAAACAAGCATTCCATAAGCCGTCTTAATCACTTTATCGATCTGTGTAGTCACTTTCAAGGAGTTATGAACTTGGATCCCAAGATCTCTTTGCTCGGCAACGCTGGTAAGGATCTTGACCAATGTGCTGTCTACTTGCATTTGCTCTACCAAGGTGCAACACCTCATATATCTAGGTTAAACTCTATCGGCCATTTCTCAGCCCATGTGGAGAACATCCACTGCCCTACCCTCATCAAACTCTCTTGTCACCTTGTCAAAAAAACTCAGGTTGGTAAGGCACAACCTGTCATGCACAAAGCCATGCTGGCATTCTCCAATTAGGCCATGGGTTTCCAAATACTCATATATCCTATACCTAAGAATTTTCTCCAGTAATTTCCCTACAATTGACATGGAAGTCACCGGTCTATAGTTCCCAGTATTTTCCGTCGTTCCCTTCTTAAATAGAAGTACAACATTAGCCATTCACCAGTCCTCCGAGATCCCACCTTTGTCGTTAGAGAAGACGAGAAAATACTAGTCAAGGGCCCAGAAATGTCGTATCTTGCCTCATTCAATAACCTGGGGTAAATCCCATCAGACCCAGGGACTTGTAACCTTAATATTCATTAGGAGGCCCAACACTGCTTCCTTCTCGACCCCTAAATGACCTAATCTATTTATGTACTCAGCACTAATCTCCTGGTCCTCCATGCCCTTTTACTTGGTAAATACTGAAGCAAAGTACTCATTAAATACTTCACTTGCATTCTCTGCTTCCAAGCAAATGTTTCCCCCTCTATCCTTGAGTGGTCCCATGCTCTCGCTCTTGATGAATGTATAGAATGCCTTGGGATTCACCTTATTGCCACTTGCCAGGGATTTCTCATGTTCCCTCCTGGCTTTCCTAATTCTCTTCTTTAGTTTTTTCCCCTGGTTTCTTTGTACTCGTGTTTCATTTGATCCTGATTTCTGAACCTTTACAGACTTTTCCTTTTTCTTCTAGACTAAATTCATCACCTCTCTGGACATCCAAGGTTCTCTCATCTTTCCATCCCCATCTGTCCTTCTAACAGGGGCATACCTTTCCTGTGCACTGCAATTGATCTTTAAACACTCTCCACGTCTGATACCAACTTGCACAGTTTGTTTTCTTTTTGCATACTTGTTGAACGCCCAAGTTGGTGTAGTCTTGCAATGAGTTGATTATGCTTAGCATTCTATAGAGTTATGAGTATGTCTGCAAGAAAATGAATCTTCAGGTTCCATGTGGTGATGTATATGTACTTTAATAATAAATATACTTTGAACTTTGAGCACCAGCGATTTCCTCAATGCTAATTAATAAGCTTCAAAACTTGGGCTTCTGTATTTCTCTTTGCAACTGGATCCTCAACTTCCTCATCTGGAGACCACAGTCAGGCTGGATCGATAATAACATCTCCTTGCTGACGATCAACACAGATGCACCTCAGGTTTGCATGCTTAGCCCAGTGCTCTTCTCTCTCTGCATTCATTATTCTGTTTCCAGACAGAGCTCAAATGTCATCTATAAATTTGCTGATGAAATAACTCTTGGCAGAATCTCAGATGGTGATGAAGAGGCATACAGGAGTGAGATTAATTGACTGGTTGAGTGTTGTCACAATACTCGTTGTCAGCAATACCAAGGAATTGATTCCAGACTCCAGGAAAGGAAAGTCAGGAGAACACACACCAGTCCTCTTTGAAGAGTTAGCGGAAAGGGTGAAAGTTGTTGGGCTTTAATTTCTGCCCTGTGTTCGTTTAGGAAGAGAGACAACCAACACCGGAATATTACAAAACTTGGCTTTAATGCAGAAGCGTAACTGGTACAGCGAGTACACGGCGTCGCTGGAGAAGGCGTGTTCTGCCTTCCCCTTACATTCTACTCTTATTTATACCCCTTTTCCCCATTCCAACCCCTCGCTACACATATTTGGTAAGGCCGAACTTTGTTGTACATATTAGGTAATATCGGGCACTTGTGTCCTCCTTATTGGCCCGATGCCATTCACTCACGAGTTACCTGTTTCTTTTGTTTATTGAATCGCGTGACACTAGCAGTTTCGGTGTAGCGGAATCCCCAGTTTCGCTTCCTCCCTCCCTTGTACTCCTGTCTCCTAATATCACGTGAGCCACTCCTGACCTGTAGTGGCAGTCTCGAATTAACCCTAACACTCCCTCCCTTGGCCTCCCTGAGGCCACATCCCTTACAAGCTTTTCCGCGGCTGCCGGGATCAGGCAGGGAGGTGAGCGTCCCCCGGCACTCTTTGGCGTGTCCTCCCTGTTTGCTTATCCTGATTTGTCCGACCTAGGGTCACAAAATATGGGTAGGGGTTCCCTAAACATCAGCAATTTTTACAAGTAGCACGCAACATTTCAGAAAACTTATTCAAGAACAAATTCACAATCACCCCCTTGCCATGGTCCATTCCAGTCCGTGTCCTCCCATAGCGCGTCCGCTTTCGGGAGGACCTCGATCTCCCCTTCCACCGGGAACAAGGGTGCCTGGTACGCTGGTGGAGGTCCATCCTTTCCAGTCAAGGCTCGATCTATAGTCCGGATGACTAGGGTCCTGATACAGGGTATGCAACAACAACCACACGTGATAAAGATAGCAATTGAAATAGACAGTCCTAGAGCCGACTGTCCCAGAAACGCTCCCCACTTGCCAAAGGTCTTATTTAGCCAGTAGAAAGTGATGCCAGTTATTGTCCCCCTCCCTTCTTACCTTTTAATGCCCTGTTGGAGACCTCGGTGACAGGGTATGGACCATGCCACCGTTTTTCGTTCCAGGTGAGCTTCCCCGGGCCTCGGAGGAACACTTCCACTCCTACCTTGATGGTGTCCGACCCCTGCGGCTGCTCACTGTTAGATTATTGAACTCGCACAGTTATCAATTTTACCATATTTCTAAAAACTCTCATATACTCTGTTACTCAACACGCAAATGTCTGAGTTTTGGTAACTTGAAGTTGAAGTGCTCCATGGCTCCCTAGTACATGGAGAGGATCAAATGTGGGACGGTCGCCTTTCAAAACCTGACCTTCGCGTGGGAGATTTCTCCTCTTAACAACCAGTCTAAGGTAGGCGCCGTCAGTATCTCCGTGCACTACGGTGTACCGTGTAACTTTTCTCCTCACTCCTGAGACTTTTATGCCCTTCGTGGGTGGCGGGTACCCTTACTCAGAAGACTTTGCACCGGCGGAGGATCCTTCTAAAAACAGATAAGAAGAAATGAGTACTTACCAGTCACGATTCTGCACCGGGAATAATCTTTCCCAGGGTAATTTGGGGTTGGTGAGGTTCCGTCAGCAGACAAGATCTAACTCGGTAATTCAACTATCTAATGGAAGTCTTCGATATAACAGGCACTTCCTGACCTTAATCGAGGTTGCGGCCGCAAGTTGTCTGCCGTCGGACCCGCCAGCCTGTGTTGTCTCTTCCCTCCCCACGTCGGGGTCACCAAATGTTGGGCTTTAAATTCTGCCCTGTGTTCGTTTAGGAAGAGAGACAACCAACACCGGAATATTACAAAACTTGGCTTTAATGCAGAAGCGTAACTGGTACAGCGAGTACACGGCGTCGCTGGAGAAGGCGCGTTCTGCCTTCCCCTTACATTCTACTCTTATTTATACCCCTTTTCCCCATTCCAACCCCTCGCTACACATATTTGGTAAGGCCGAACTTTGTTGTACATATTAGGTAATATCGGGCACTTGTGTCCTCCTTATTGGCCCGATGCCATTCACTCACGAGTTACCTGTTTCTTTTGTTTATTGAATCACGTGACACTAGCAGTTTCGGTGTAGCGGAATCCCCAGTTTCGCTTCCTCCCTCCCTTGTACTCCTGTCTCCTAATATCACGTGAGCCACTCCTGACCTGTAGTGGCAGTCTCGAATTAACCCTAGCATTAACCCTAACACTGTGAAGAGGATTCTGATCGATTTTGATATGGAGGCCCTGATGTGCAGGATCGAAACAAGCTATAGAGTTTGTGTACTAGCCAACTTTGTCACTGGCAGATCCCACCCTATCATCAAGAACATCTTCACAAGATAGTGCCCCAAGAAGGTGACATAATCATTAAGTAATGTCTTCACAGTACATGCCCTCTTCTCATTACTGCAACAAGGGAGGAGGTACAGGAGCCTGAAAATCCGTACTCAACATTTCAGGAACAGCTTCTTCTCTTCCACCATCAGATTTCTAAATGGTTTATGAAAACTACCTCACTATTCCACTTTTGCAAAATTTATTTGTATTTTGTAACGTATCATAATTTTTATGTCTAGCACTGTTTTGCGGTCAGTGATGATAAACCTAATCCAGATTCTGATCACCCTCACTCTATTTGTAGCCAATAATGAGACCTAGTATCTCACAACAGAAGTTAGCAGCTGAACAACTTGAAATGGCTTCTTCCAGGCTTTGGGTGCCAGTTTCTTGATTGACTTCTGTTGAATCTAGCTGTTTAATTCATAAATTAGCCTGTTCAATTAATTTTTTTTTTCAGTTTAACAATTAATTTTCTGATTGTATTATATACGATTACCTGTATACAAGTAACTGTATTATGCTTCCTAGTGGTAATAGTATGTCTATGCAAGTTCAGTGTGTCCCCCAGTGCAGGAGTTCCCAACCTGGTGTCCATGTACCACTTGCTTAATGGGATTGGTCCATGGCATAAAAAAGGTTGGGAACCTTTACCCTAGTGGTATATTATTGGTATCATTCTGGAAGCTTTTTGATACTGCATTATTTGAATAATAGCTTTCTAATTGGTTAATTCTTCACTATAAATTTGAATGTAATTTTCCTTATCTAGGTATAAAAATAGCTGCTCTGTGCTAGGCACCATCCTAGTTTTATTTTCTCTCTTTGCTTCAACCTCCCACTACAGTCAGCCCTCCTTATCCGTGAGTTCTGCATGCGTGAATTCAACCAACCGCGAAGTGAGAAAAGCCGGAAGTGCTCTCCCAGCACTTGTTGTTCGAGCATGTACAGACTTTTATTCTTGTCATTATTCCCTAACAATGCAGTATAACAACCATTTTACATAGCATTTACATTGTATTAGGTATTATAAATAATCTAGAGATGATTTAAAGTATACGGGAGGATGTGTGTAGCTTATCGTGGATCGGGATCGAAAAAAATCGGAAGTTCTCTTACTAAGTAAGTTGGAATAGGTACATCTGGTATTATCTGCTAGATAGTGTCAGTTAGTCAAAAATTTGTCTTGGTATATAGTATATATTTTACCTTTCTATGCAGATAAAACACTTAAGAACGTATGTTTCAGCGCCGGGCTCAGGAACAGAAGTTCCTGAGTTCGGTCCAGTGACAGATCGCTCCCGAGCGCGCTCTCCATTCGCGCCTGGTTGATGTGGAGGATCAAAAACCCAAAACCCCAAATCCCGATAATTAAACCACTGCGTTGCTTAGTACTAATTGTAGCTTTCATCGGGGCAGGGCCTTCCTCACTTTATTGTTTAAAATTGTTCCAATCGGTGACCGACATCAGCTTAACGCTTTTCCAATGACCGATGGCGTTTCACCTCTTTCCGATCGCTTTATTATTTCCACTTCGTTTTCAATCGTGATTTTTTTCGTGAACAGAAACACTGTGGATTCAGAGCTGCGCCGCCGGATCCTAATGTCCACCGCACTGAGACAGTTTAAATAAGGGACTTGAGCATCCGCGTTTTTCGGTATCCGCAAGGGGTCCCGGTACCAATCCCTTGCGGATAAGGAGGGCCGACTGTATTCATTTTCAATTTCCCTTTGTTTTATCAACACTTAATAAAGTGATTGTAAGCAACAAGTTTTATGCCTCTTTACTGTCTTCTGAAAGAACCTTTGAAAATATCAGGATCCAACCCTTCCTTTATATTTCTTAAGCTACTTTATTCATCTTCTGTTTATAATCAAGCAGTATTGTTGAAGTGTTTTGTATGCTTGATAGGCTCAATGGCACTGTACTATACTTCCAGTAATTGTAGCATTCTTTCTTCTGCCTCCTTTGCTGTCTGCACATTAAAGTGGGCTATATCTGCTGTTTCTCCACTGTTGGCTGCCTGTTTCTGAGATCAAATGGAGAGACCTCTACCCTGCTCTTCTTTGAATATAGTGCTGCTGGGTACTTGTTTTATGTGTCGATGGGGTATCAGCTCAATGTTTCGTTCAAAAGGTTGACCTAACAATGTGGTACTACTTTGGAATGTAAGCTTTGATTTGTCATTTATTGCATCGTAGGTTGAGTGTTTCACCTCTGAGGTCAGTTTTAAAACCTCTTTCTATTTTTCATCTCGATCATTGGCAGAATAGAGCAGCTACCTCACAGTACCAGAGACCCGACTTCCAGTGTTGTCTTTGATTTTGCGTATTCTCCCTTTGGCTACACTAGAGCTCTACTTTCCTCCCATATGTCAAAGTTTGGTAGCTTGAGTGGCCACTGAAATATATACTGCTAGTGTGTCATTGGGTGCTGGAAGATGAAACATATTGATTGGAATGCTGGGATAACTTTGATGTAAATGGGTGGCTGAAGGCAGTGCAGGTTCTGTTGACTGAAGATCCTGTCTCCGTGCTCTATCTCTGTAGGATGCTTTCATATGGTGACACTCCCATATCCCTGCTGCCCTTGCTTGTTAAGGTGATAGTATTTGTGGGCCTAGGAGAAGCCATTGAAGGAGCAGCTGTTGAGTAACTGTAATGAGTTTGAGGGGTAATACATATTACAGTGTGATACGGAGTGACAGAGGGAATAAATTTTCAGAATAATGGATGGAATTTCAATTAAGTAGGTCCTTAAGTTGAATGTTCTTAATGTGGAAAGTGTTCTGGACATTCCTGATTGTTTTGTTGTGGACTGTTAAGAGTTTGGGAGATTACTCACTGCAGAATAGCCGGTTTACAACCTGTTCTCTTAGTTGGTTCTTTTGTTGACGATAAGGGGTTGGGGTGGGCAGCCATGATTATACTGTTGGTAATCGGACTCTGTCATGCTGGTAGATTGTGAGGTGAAGTGTACATCTTATTGTACAAGCAATACAATGGTCTTAAAACAGCAGCATGGAAGCTGTCCTTGAGCCTGGTTGTATGAGCTGTACAAGCTGTATGAGCTTATGTATCGTGTGTCTGATAGGAGGGAGAGGAGAGAATGTCTAGGGTGGATGGAGTCTTTGATTATTTTGATTGTTTTACCAGGGAAATGAGAAGTGTAGTCGAAGTCCATGGAGGTGATGTTGGTTTTCATTATGTGCTGGGCTGTATCCATGAATGTCTGCAGTTTCTTGCAGTCACAGCCAGATCAGTTGCCGTACCAAGCCATGATACATCCAAATAGGATGCTTTCTATGGTGCATCAATAAACATTGATGTGGGTCAAAGGAGACATGCTGAATTTCTCTTCTGAGGAAGCAGAGACATTTCTCCAATTTCTGGGCTATAGATCTGCACAGGCTATTTGTGATGTTTATTCTAAGGAGCTTGAAGCTTTTAATGCCACAACTGTGCCAATATTATTTCCTTCTACCAGTTCATGTCTGAATTTTGTTTGGGTTTGGGACACAATCATGAAGAAGGTTGTCTTGTTACTGTGTCGAGTTAATTCAATTGGATTAAACTTGGCTTAAGTGGTAGCCGTAGCAGATGGCTAAAATGCAGCTACTTTTTGACAGGGAAAATTGAATTGCAGCAATTTGGTTATTTTGTACCCATGCTATAGTTTTCCATATAACAATTACAGCATGGAAACAGGCCATCTCGGCCCTTCTAGTCCGTGCCGAACGCTTACTTTCAGCTAGTCTCACTGACCCGCACTCAGCCCATAACCCTTCATTCCTATCCTGTCCATATACCTATCCAATTTTACTTTAAATGACAATACCGAACCTGCCTCTACCACTTCTACTGGAAGCTCGTTCCACACAGCTACCACTATCTGAGTAAAGAAATTCCCCCTTGTGTTACCCTTAAACTTTTGCCTCCTAACTCTCAACTCATGTCCTCTTGTTTGAATCTCCCCTACTCTCAATGGAAAAAGCCTATTCACGTCAACTCTATCTATCCCCCTCATAATTTTAAATACCTCTATCAAGTCCCCCCTCAATCTTCTATGCTCCAAAGAATAAAAACCTAACTTGTTCAACCTTTCCATCATTAGGGAAAGATATGTTAGTGGATTCTTCTTGTGCTATTAATAACAGGAGAGGGATGAGGAGTGGGAGAGTGTCCCTGCCCCTGGAGTGAAGGCGATGTGTCAGTTTGCTATCACCGTGAAGGCCGAGGGAAGAGGGAGGCTGGAACGAGCCGTGGACCATTTGGGGGTTTTTGACGACGCCATACCCCTAGCTTACTGTGACCTGACTGCACATGTTACTAAAAAGGGCTTCTTTGGTTTGTTACGAGTAGGAATGTTTCTTTGTCTGTTAAATGTTTCTCTCGCCGTTGTTTCGCTTTAGAATGGCTGATATGGTAATTGTATTCATTTGTTAATCAATGGGGAATGTTATTGTGTTTTGTGAGGCTGGGAACTTGGGGGAGGGGTTGTGCGGGCTTGGGGGTGAAGGGAGTCGGGAGGGAGACACCGAGGAAGGAGGACGTGCGCTCGGAAGACCACCGGGGAGTCTGAGGTGGAAGACGTGGAAGTCGGGGGGCAAGCAACGAGGGGTCGAATGGTTCGCTGGTTGAGCTCCAACGAGTGCACTAAACTGACTGAACTTTGATAAGTTGGCGCCTTTTGTTTTTTCTTGTGTATATATATATATATTATAATATATATATTGTATTGTATTGTATTGCCTAATACTCTTTTAATTTTAGTAAACTCTTTAAAGTGTATTTCATACTGGTATTTGTTGTGGGTTTGATACTGTTGGCGGGCGTGAGGCATAAACGCGATTCTCACAGCACCTGTGTGTACGGGAGGCGGGGTTGGTGAGTGGCTGGATCTCCTTTTCCCCTAGACATATACCAGCCTGTTGGGTAAGTGTTACACTATCTATCCCCCTCATAATTTTAAATACCTCTATCAAGTCCCCCCTCAATCTTCTACGCTCCAAAGAATAAAAACCTAACTTGTTCAACCTTTCCATCATTAGGGAAGGATATGTTAGTGGATTCTTCTTGTGCCTATTAATACATGCCCATTTACAAGTGAATGTGGCAGGACAGCAGAAACTTGGTATGGTCCATCACTATCATGTCACAGTGGTAGGTGTGTTCACTTTGAAGACTGTGTGTAGTCTCTGTAAAGCAGTGGAGTAATTGTTTGTCAATTTCATTATGGATAGATATGTATGCATCATTGATCATTGAAATGAGTGAAGATGGTGTTTTTTGCAAGTTGATTCACTAATCAGATGTCATGGCCCTGATCTGGCAGCTGCATCCCTCATGGCATAACTAGTTGTTCATGGTGGTACAACAAAATATTCTTGGTGATGGACATGTAATAATTCCTTTAACTGTGAGGCATTCAGTTCACCCAAGTTGTTTGGGACTGTTGTGATACTTAAATCATGCTGAGTAACAGTGTAGTTGACTCCATTCCTTGAAGCACATCAGTGAGTCTCTTGGTTTATAATAGTTTCACCACTTCCATTGCTATTTTGGTCTGCTGGTTGCTGTGCCTCTTTGTATTCCCTTTGGAATAGTATCATTTTTATTACCCCTTTGATGGGAGCTTTGAGATGTTTTTCTACATTAATGGGCCACTATAAATGCATGTTCTTCCCTGAGGTTTACATGATTTATTGAATTCATTAATTTTATTATTTGTTACAGTGTGATTTTAGTCTGCTTGTAAAATTGCAAAGCCACTTTTGTTCAGTATCACAGCTTAATTTATATTAGACCCCATAACCTTGTAACACACCCCAAGGTGATTCACTTTGTTTTCATACAAAATTTGACACTTAAGGCATATAAACAGATGGTAGTGCAGGCGATCAAAAGCCATGGCAAAGAGGCTAGTTTGAACATGATGAGAGCATAGGGAGCTGGACAGGAATACGAAACAGCTTTTACAGAGTGAAAGCATGACCAGACAAAAGGCAAATGAAATCGGTGGTATGTAATAAGCTTTGATTGGACCCATCTACTATCAGGCACTTTACACGAGGGGTACAAGTACCATTTTGTACAAGTGCTTGGGAAGAATCTCACTAGTGGGCCAAATTGGGTACAATTCAGCTCCTTGCGGAGAGAGGATTGGTCTTGCAAGGGCAAAGTAGTTGGTCTGTAATTCACTGCACAGTCAGGGCTGAAGTCCTCTCTCATTGGTGAATCCTTTCTGATTAGAGCACCATGTCACCATGTACTAAACCAATAGTAGTTGCTTGTCCTGTTAGTGACTTGTCATTTCCATCCAAAGCTGAGGCTATGGTAAATATGATTGTTACTTAACTAATTGAGTACGATTCTAGTTTTCTTGTTCATCCTTTATGACAATACAGTAACTGTGAACTTGCTGTTTAGCATATCTTGCCTAGATTCTTTGGCATGAGCTCCTTTACCCATTTCTAAGAGCTTGTCTGACTTTTGCTATAAGAATTAATGGGATCTGGACTTAATGCAGAGGACTGCAGAGCTGCTCTCTCCTGCCTGTACACTAATATGCTGTTCCCTCTGGAAATGGTACAGGATGTCATCAGGGATAATTGGCATCTACAAAAAATGAACATTAGCTTCTTTGGCGCAGCGGTGTATTTTAAAAAAAAGGTGTGTTGCTTCATTATTTTCACCTGTTCTATGCTTTCATTTGAGGCACTTTATAGCACCAACTCTGTGTGGCATCCAAGTGATGCCACATTATCATCGACCGTCAGCCAATTGGTGATGATGTAGCCCGTACAACTTTCATATCTGTATGACTGATTTAGTGGTTTTCATAAAGGATAAATTTTTTTTAAACTTCAAAAAGAACAGTTGGAATTTCAGCCATTAATAGACTGCCTGATACATCCATTAATTGAGCTAAACATTTTGTTTTACTCACTTTCCAGTTAGTTTTCTGCCTACCCTTTTATAAATATGCATATCCTTATTTTTCCACATGCCTGTGTGAAACAAATTATATAGTCCAGTATCACCTGGAAATGAGAATTCATAATGCATTATTAATGAACAATTGCTCTTGTCAGCTCTCTGGTACTATATAACCAGCAGGATTACAGGCACATTTGGATTCTGATAGTTTAACTAATTATATTTTATGCTATAATCAAACGTAGCTGAAAAATTTCAATTTGCATACTTTATCGGGTATGGTTCTTAACTATCCAGTATTAATATCTGAAGAAAACCTGTTATTAAGCTATTAAAGTATGCTGCACTCTCAATTAGATATGAGTGGCATGTTTACAGAGTGTTTGGTATTAATTGGGGGGTAATAGGCTAAGAGCATTCTGGTTTTCTCCAGTCTAGTGGTGCTCTTACATTGCACTGACACATTTGTAATGTTCAACCACCATACGTAACACTCCCATCTCTATTTCTTACCTTTCAGCTGCCCACTTGAACCCCTCTCCTTTCTCTCATCCTTTTAAACAAAGTCTGTAAATTTTGCTTAGGCACAGCTTTTGAAATTTGTTTGCATTTCATACTACTTTTGGATTGCTGGTTTCTTGTGAAGTGCGTTCATCTGTACAGCTAGCCGAGAGTGGCTGAGCATCCAGAGCATTTAGATATACTGCTTGTGCTTGGACCACTCAATCCAAGCACTCACAGCTCAAAAACCAGATTTCAAGTCTAAGGCCAGGTTTGTTGACTAGCCAGGCTATTGTGGAAATGTATATAATTCACAACCGCTGACATTGAGTTAGAGTTTAGTTTAAGAGGCTGGTCTGACGTGATGATGTAATTATGTGAAGAACTTTTACTGTGCTTTGTATTCAGTGTTTGGATTACAATAAATGAGTTGTTAAGTTTTTCTTAAACATAAACCACCTCATGCCATTTTATTTCCAAAAACCTACACTATCAAGTAAAAACATGAATGAGCACATGAAGATGTAACTCCTATAACCAATATCATTTTTAATGTGCAAGTTTGAATATGAGCGATATAAGCTTTTGTGAATGCAAAATGGTAGTGAACGAGTTCAGAGGGCATTTTGTATTTTGTGGGAACCCAGTGGTAGATTATGTTTGAAACCCTCTCACCACAAGATAGCAGATGTGGTGCACTGATGCTAAAAAATACCAGTCTCGGGACCAACGACTACTGTAGTTTCAATGGAGTAGGTGCTGCCAAATGCTGTATTTACATGTGAATAGGATGAATGGTGTTTGTTTTGTTTGAAACCTATAATATGAAGGGTAAGTTCTGAGACTGGTGGTATTATGTGCATTGTGAATGAAGAAAGTTTTGGCTGTGCTGGAACTCCATTCAATAAAAAGAAAATAGGAAAAGCGCTAGTTTCATTGGAATTCTGTGCAGTAGAATGATTGATATTTTAACCGTTCCATTTACTGTGTTTAAGCAATATGTCAAATTATTTGGCTTTCCTTTATCTGGAAGCCAACTATGAATGTCCAAATATATTGCTGCTTCAGATTTCAATGTGGATTTATATTACCATAATATTTTAAAGAATCTGCAGTGCATTTCAGTTGCTTTTATGATTTTCTGTGTTCATCTATTTCATGGCAGGAAGAATAATTTGGCCCATTCCCTCAGTCTGAAGTCTTTGGCTCAAGACATCATTAATTTTACCCTTGACAAGTCTCTCCATCTGCGATGCAGCAATTGGGAGGCACCAGAACTCACTAATGAGCAGGTAACTTAGTACTGAGAATGTTAAAGAGCTTGTCTTTATAATATTTGAAATATTATAAGCTCATATGCCCTTGTAATTGTTTTGTGTGGATAATTTACTTGTTTTCTGTTTCATCTGTGATTCTGGAAAGGGCTCTAATTGCTCCCTTTCGCTGTTAGTGGTGTTTACCAATTATGACTTCCACCTCCATAAACAAAACTGTTACTGACCCACCCTTGCCAATCTACTGATGAAACCTGCACCCTTAGAGGCGCAGAGGCCCAATGATTCCAGTGGTCTTGGCTAACTTCATGTCTTCCACGCTGAATAAACTCTAGGTTAGATAAAACTCTGTCACCTGTATTCTTAACTCCCACCATTGATTTATCCATTACCTCTGTGGCTCCTGTCAACTGAAGACTTGATTTTAAAATGTGTATACAGTTGCAAGAAGTTGTTTGTGAACCCTTTACAGTTACGTGGTTTTCTGCATTAATTACTCATAAAATCTGGTCTGATCTTTGAAGACCAGATCAGACTGGTCTGATGTTCAAAGTAAAATTTATTATCAGAGTGCACACATGCCAACATATACAACCCTGGGATTTTTTCTCTCCGGGCATACTTAGAATAGTAACTGTAAACATGGTCTGTAAACTGTACACATCAGGAACTATAAACAGTTTCTTTGCTCTCACAGTTTTCCAAAATATTGGAAAAAATATTTGTAAGAAGGTTAAATGATTTTATAACAAAACATAATATACTCTGTGAACAGCAATATGGTTTCAGAGAAAACAGAACCACTACAATAGCATGAATAGATTTTGTAGAAGAAATATCAAACACTATAGAAAGAAATGAATACACAGTGGGAATATTCCTTGATCTTAAAAAAAAAAGCATTTGACGCCATTGACCATGAACTACTATTAACAAAATTAGAACGATATGATAATAGAGGGGTGGCACATGATTGGTTAAGTAGTTATTTGGAAGACAGGTATCAGTATGTACATATAAACACCTCAAATTCAAAACTTTTGAGGGTAACTTGTGGGGTTCCACAAGGTTCAGTGCTTGGTCCATTGCTGTTCATTTTGTATATAAATGATATATGTATGGTCTCTCAGATATTAAAGTGTATATTATTTGCTGATGATACAACTATATTTTGTAGTGGGGAACATCTGAAACAACTTTTGGATACAGCGGAGTAAGAACTAAAAGTTATAAAGAAATGGTTTGATACTAACATTATCACTGATAATAAGTAAAACTAAATTCATAATATTTGGAAACCGTGTACCAAATTCATATTGTAAACTTAGAATAAATGATGTTGAAATTGATAAGGTATCTGAAACAAAATTTTTAGGAGTGGTAACAGTAAATTAAGTTGGAAACCACAAATAAATTATGTCAAAGCAAAATATGTCAAAATCTATTGCAATACTGTACAAAGCGCAAGATTTCTTAAATCAGAAATCTTTGTATACATTATACTGTTCACTTATAGTCCCATACATGACTTACTGTGTGGAGGAATGGGGAAATACATACAAAACAAATACAAACCCAATTTTTCTACTCCAAATGAAAGTTATATGAATTGTAAATAAGACAAGTTATTATGAGCCAACCAATCCGCTATTTATTCAGCTAAACATGTTAAAATTCAGACATTTTGTAGATTTTACAATAATACAAATTATGTATAAAGTTAAAAAAAATGCACAGCTACCACAAAGTATCCAAAGATCGTTTAAAATGAGAGAAAGCCAACATGATTTGAGAGGAACATGTATATTTCAAAAACAAAGGATAAGAGCAAATGTAAAAAATCATTGTATTTCAGTCAGGGGGTGAATCTATGGAACATTTGTAGTAAGAATTTAAAAACATGCTTTTTTAACAAGTTAAAAAAATTATCTAAAAATTATTTAATGAAAAAATATAAAGTACATGATTTAAAATGAATGTGAGTAATGAAATAAATGGTATTTGAAATTGGATTTTGTGTTAAAAGATGATGAATTTTTTTTGTTTTTGATGTGATGATTGACGCCAAATATGTTGTATAAGTAAGAGGGCTAGGCGTAATAAGCTGTAGCTTCAGCCTACACCCTTTCGGTCTGTTTTAAAGAATATCTTTTTTGTTGTTGTAATTTTGTCCTATGAAATCATCGTTGTAAATGATGCTTTTTGTTATGTTTTTACTGACTGAAATAAATTAATTTCTTTCATTCATTCATAATAAATACTTAGCAATAAATAACAAGCATGAAATAACAATATAACAGATTCCTTAAATGAGTAAAGCTTTTCTCTTTTGTTCAAGAGTTTGATGGTTGAGGGATAGAAACTGTTCTTGAACCTGGTGGTGCAAGTCCTGAGGCTCCTGTATCTTCTACCTGATAGCAGCAGCAAGAAAAGAGCATGGCCTGGGCGGTGAGGATCTTTGATGAAGGATGCTGCTTTTCTATGTCAATTTTTCATGTAGATGTGCTCAATGGTTGGGAGGGTTTTCCCATGATGTACTGGGCCAAATCCACTAGCTTTTGTAGGATTTTTCACTCAAGGGCATTGGTGTTCCCATACCAGGCCGTAATGCAGCCAGTCAGCACATTTTTCACCACACATCTATAGAGGTTTGCCAAGGTTTTCGATGTCATGCTGAATCTCCGCAGACTCCTGAGGAAGTAGAGGCGCTGTTGTGCTTTCTTCACAATTATATTTATATAATGGGTGCAGTACAGGCCCTCTGACATGGTGACATCCAGGAATTTAAAGTTACTGACTCCTCCACCTCTGATCCTCTGATGATAACTGGTTCATGGACCTCTTGTTTCCCTTTCCTGAAGTCTACTATCAGTTCCTTGATCTTATTGACATTGAGTGAGAGAGGTCGTTGTTATTAGACCACTCGGCCGAATTTTCAATCTCTCTCCTGTAAGCTGATTCATCACCACCTTTGATGCAGCTCACAACAGTGGTGGTGTCAGCAAACTTGTATATGGTGTTGGAGCTGTACTTAGCCACACAGTCATAGGTGTAAAGCGAGTAGAGCAGGGGGCTAAGTTTGCATCCCTGTGGTGCTCCTGTGCTAATGGAGGAGATGTTTTTGTTAATCCAAACTGACTGGGGTCTCCAAGTGAGGAAACCCAGGATTCAATTGCACCAGGGGTCTTAAATTTTACTGATTAGTTTAGAGGATATGATGGTGTTAAAAGCTGAGCTGTAATTGATAAAGAGCATCCTGATGTGTACATCTTTGCTTCCAGATGTGTTAGGGTTGTGTGAAGAGCCAACAAGATAGCATCCAAGTCACAATAAAAGACAAACACAATCTGCCTAAACTAATAATACAATAATAACTATTGTGATTCATGTTTTTAATTGAATATATTGTTGAATCACTCACAATCTAGACAGGAAAAAGTATGTGAACCTTTGAACTCCTGTAGCAGCAATAACCTCTACCAACCATTTCCTGTAGCTGCGGATCAGAATTGTACAATGGCAAAGAGGAATTTTAGACCATTCCTCAATACAAAGCTGTTTCTGATCATCAATACTTCTGGGATACCTTGTATGAGCAGCCTTCTTCAGGTCATGCCACAGCATTTCAACTGGGTTACGGTCTGGATCCTGACTTGGCTATTCCGAAACACAAACTTTCTTCTTTTTAAACCATTCTGTTGTTGATTTACTCTTGTGTTTCAGATCTTTGTCTTGTTGCATCATCCAACTTCTGTTAAGCTTCAAGTGACGGACCGCTATCCTGACAGTTTCCTATAAAATGTCTTGATACAATTTTGTACTCATTGTTCCCTCAACGATTGCAACTGTCCAGGCCCTGGGGCAGCTATTGAACTATTAAAACCATGATGCCATGCTTCACAGTTGTGATGAGGTTTTTGGTGATAGTGTGCAGTCTCCTTTTTCCTCCAAACATAGCAAGTGCATTTCTGCCAAAAAGTTCAACTTCTGTCTTACCTGTTCACAGAATATTCTCCCAGAATGTTGTGGCACATCCAGGTGGTCTTTAGCAAGCTTGAGATGTGCAGCAATATTTTTTGGAGAGCAGTGGTTTCCTCCATGGTGTCCTTCCATGAACACCATTCTTGTTAAGTGTTTTTCTTATAGTGGACACATGAACAGAAACTTTAGCAAGTTCTAAAGATCTATGCACATCTTTTGCTGTTACCCTTGGGTTCTTTTTCATCTCCTTCAGCATTGCACATTGTGCCTTTGGTGAGATTTTTGCAGAATGCCCACTCCTAGGGAGCGTAGCAACAGGACTGAATTTCCTCCATATGTAGACAGTTTCTCTTGCCGTGGACTGATGAACATTCAGGTCTTTAGAAATGCTTTTGTAATCTTTTCCAGCTTCATGCATCTCTACAATTCATCTAAGGTCCTCTGAAAGTTGTTTTGATCAAGGCATGGTGCACATAAATAGATCTTTCTTGAGAAGAGCAGGCTCTGTCAATAACCTGACTTTGTATGTTTTTTACAGGGCAGGGAACCTCGACAATACACCTCTAATCTCATCTCATTGATTGGAGCACTTGGTTCCAAATAGCGTTTGTTGAAGGCATTACTCCAGAGGCTGACATACTTTTTTAAAATCTAGACTTTGATTGTTAAATGGTGTACTCAGTATTGACAAGAAGTAGTACAATTGTTTATGTATTATTAGTTTAGGCAAATCGTGTCTATTATTGTGTCTTAGATGAGATCAGACCGCATTTCGAGTAATTAATGCAGCAAATCAGGTAATCGCAAAGGGTTCACAAACTTTTTCTTGCAACTCTACGTACGTTCAAACTTCTAGTTTCATTATCTGTAATCCCCAGAGCTCCAGATCGTCCAATCGTTATACATCCTCATACTTCATATCCTATTGTGCATCATTGAATTATTTTATTTCTCCTTTGATAACTGCCTCCAGCTGCCTGGTCACCAGTGCTCTAGATTTCTCCCTCCTTTTCCTTCCTTAATGATGTTCTTCAGAATCACTTTAGTCACCTGGGCAAATCTCTGTAATTTGAGCTGCCCATTATTTAATGTAAATGTCCTATGAAGCAACTCCTAATATTTTATTGCATTAAATGAGCTATATAAATGCAAAGAGTTAGTATGTTCAGAATATAGTGTTAAGATTGGCACTACAATTATAGCAAGTAAAATGCTTGTTTTGTATCTTTTTTCTTTAATTTGAATTAAAAGTCAGGATTCTTTGACAAATCCACACTTACCCAAGCAATCCATTGCAACTAAGAGTTCAGCGAAGTGTGTTAACAGATGGGGAATATTTCTGTAATGGCCATTTAAAAAGAAGCCTTGCATTTCTTTTGTACTTTCACTACCTCAGGAAGCTCCAAGTTGTTTGACAGCCTATGAACTATTCTGAATTGCCAGTACTTTGTCCCATGCAGGAGATGCAGCAGACAGTTTGTACACAGCAAGCTCCCACTTAACAGTTATGTGACAATTTCACTTAATACAGTATTTGAGGAATAAGTATTAGCTGGGACAATGTAAAGAGCTTAATTGCTGTGCTTTAAGTATTGTTGCATCTTTAGTATTTGCCATAAATGGAAGATGGGACCTTGATTTAACCTTTCCAAGATTTCCACAGTGTAGAAAAACTCCAATAATTTAACTATTTAAAAAATCAATGGTTCAGCATGTGGCTCACTAGATGATGTACCTTGCAATGCTCCAAAACTCGGGGGAAATCCCGTTCCTGTGCTCCCCCAAAACTCACTGGGACCCTGATTACTGTTTGTTCATTCACTTGTTAAGTGCCATGTCATATGACATGGGTGATCATGGTCTTTTCATGACTATTATTGTACTTGGCAATTTTTTCTACAGAAGCGGTTTGCCATTGCGGCCTTCTGGGCAGTGTCTTTACAAGATGGGTGAACCCAATCATTATCAATACTCTTCTGAGTTTGCCTGTCTGGTGTCAGTGGTTGCATAACCAGGGCTTGTATGCACCAGCTGCTCATACGACCGTCCGCCACCTGCTCCCAAGGCTTCACATGAATGTGATTGGGTGTTACTGTACACCCTTGAAATATACTGAGTTCACTGGAGAGCTTATTATAATATCTATTATCACAAGTTCCATTTACAAACGTCAGTAGGGATGTTAATAGAAATTGCATCCAGTAGTCTAAACTGCCAGTCCAGCATCATCTAACTCCTGAGCTTGTTGGATTATCTGAGTGTTACTGTTTAGTTGTGAGGATCTAGAATTTCTGTTTCACGTTCTGCAGCAAGACTTGGGTTTCACAATTATTTGGCTCACAATCCAATGTTCTATCTATCAAGCAAGATCTCATTGGAGCTTGGCCAATTCCATCCTGAATCAGTTCCATAATTTATGTCATCAAGCTGGTTATAGTTGGCCATCTCCTATTTCTGACATTTTTCATTAGCTGGAGTGAGTATATTCTCAGGAGTTTATAATTCTGTTTGAAATATGTCATACTTCTGTTTTCTTTTTCGTTCTGTCAGGTAACATATGCTGCACAAGATGCTCAGGTGTCAGTGGCTCTGTTTTTTCACTTATTGGGATTCAGCTCTACATCACATGAAGATGTTGTCCTGTCTCAGAGTGAGCCCAGCTGGGAGCAGGTGTTGGCAAGGTGCCAAGGCCTAAAAGATATCCCATTTAAGAACAAAATGGGTGGAAGTAGCAGAAGAGAGGAGGGAACTGGTGAGACAAACTCTCAGCAGAGACGGAGAAACAAGAAGCTTGGACCCAATCAGAAATTGCCATGGGATACAACTACCGTAGATCCAAGAAAAACGCAACGCAAACCCCTTGGGGTGGGATATTCAGCCAGGTAAAGGGGGAGCATGTTGCTAATTTCAAGTTTATGCTTTGAACCATCAAAGACATCTAGATGGTGGTGGTTGAACTGCCTAGTTTAAAATTGCTGAGGTAGAGTTAATGACATAGCTCACACTGAGATTGGTCCTGTATATGGTTCCATGTCTGACTGTGGCACATGGTTTTGAGGCAGAAAAGAGTTGCTTCTCCCCATCTTCACCAGAAATAAGGTATAAAATTAACTTGTAACGAGCTTGCTCCATAATATTACACTGTAGTTCCTACACGGGTGCATAGAATCACAGAGACATACTCCATAGAATCCAGCCTTTCAGTCCATAGCATTCACACTGACCATCAAGGGCCCATTTATGCTAATCCTGCATTAACCTAACTTTTTATTCTTCCCACATTCTCATTAGCTCCCCCAGATTCTACCAGTGGATTGCACCAGGTTTAATTTACAGTGGCCAATTAACCAACTAGTTGACAGTGAGAATGTGCAGACTTCACACAAACAGTACTAGAGGTCAGGATTGAACCTGGGACTTCAGAACTGCGAGATTGCAGCTCTGTTAGCTGTGTATACTCAAAACAGCAGAGAACAACCTGCAACAGACGACTGGTCTGGCAAAAAGGCTACCCTCTGCATGAATCTTCACAGGGGCAGAGGATGGAAAAGTTGGATTTCTTTCCACTCTATTCCCCTCTTCTCCCAAGTGGCGTCCAAGTAATGTGCTGGACGTTGTTAATGTGTGATGATGGCAACTTCTCCAGGTTTTCCCTGTCCCTTTCTGGGACAGGTAGCAGTTATCGTGAAATCATTAAAGTCAAATGACCCTATTCACTCTGAGTTTACTGTGACTTTAAAATTTATAGTTTTAATTAAATTACTTTTCCACTGCCTATGCATGGAACAACTGAGTGCTTAGCCTTCTGCCATGGCACCTGACATAAAGAACCTCCAACTTATTAGCTGTATTTAATTAACCTTTGCATAAAATTGCAGCTGGAGATGGATCTTAAAAAGTACATTGAGTTAATTTTATTACCTTGTTTGAGAGACTTACTATGACTGGTCCCCTTGCAGCTTGAATAATATGTAATTGTACCTGATTTTTTCAGATCTTGCTATTATTAGTAGAGTAGTAGAGCTAATAGGACTTGATGTTTCAATCCCTATGATAAGTCGGCACTCTCAATGTTGGCAGTGGGCTTGGAGTGGTGACAAGGAGGGTAGGTACTTCATTGGGGTCATCAGGTGGGCACCCTCCTTTGACATTTCATTGACAAGCCCAGGACATCTCCATAGGGCTCAACGGTGCTACCTGGCGTCCCAGATAAACCCCCTCCCCCACCCCCCCCCCCCCCCCCCCAGTCCCATACCCTCCTGTCTTCATCTTGCAGCCCAGTTGTTCTCTTTCCTTTTAATCCAAATCCAATTACTGCTTTCTTCTGCTACATTTGACAAAGACTTGATTGCTTGTTCGAGTGAGTAACCCCTCACCCCAATCTTCTTCAATAGACTGGTCATAGATGTAGCCACAAATCCCCTACATCCCACTTCTACAAGGAAAATCTTGGTCTTCCAGCTATTCTGGGCAGCTTCAGTTGCCAATTCAGAGTACTTGGTCTTTTTCCTCTCATAAGGTTCTTCAACACCATCTTCCTATAGTACTGTCAATTCCACAACATATGCCAGCTTTGCTGTTGTGGACCACAGGACTATGTCTGGCTGGAGTGTTGTAGCCGCAATGTCTGGGGGAACACAAGCTGTTTTCCCAAGTCCATGTCCATTTTCCAATCCTGAGCAACCTGCAGAATGCTTACCTCTTTTGCTGTTACTTGGTGCTCTGGAGGTTGGCCTGCTGGTACAAATCGTGTGAGTGAACATTTCTTGCCAATGTTTGTGGGAGAGCATTTGTGGTAATTCACCTCTGTTCCAAGGTTGATGCCAGCTGACTGAGAACTAGGTTATGCTGCCAAGTGTACTGCCCCTGGCTGAGGTTCATGGTGCATCCTGTTAAAATGTGCCTTGGTGATCCAGGTGCTTGACAAAGAGAGCAAGTGGGGTCTTCTCCCCACCAGGTTCAGGTTCAGGTTCTGGGGTGTTGGTAGGAGGTCATAAGTGGCTCTGATGACAAAACTTAGCCAAGATCCCTCCATCTCCCAGATGTCAGGCCAGCTGAGTTTCCTCTTTTCCAGGCTCTCCCAATTAGTCCATTGGCCCTGCTTGGCCATTGAGACGGCCCTGGCGTGTCACTCTGCCTCCTCCTGTCTTCTCACCTCCTCCACCACGAGCCGTCTCTTCTGCACTGATGTTGCCTTGTGCCATTGAAGAGCCTTTGGGACAAGCCTGTGCCCGGCTCTCCCAAGCTGGACTTGGCCAACCACATCCCTGAAGTGAAGAGCACACTTAGCACTCTGAACAGCTTCAGATGGGGTCCACTTCCTCCCCGTTGCCACATGGGGAACCACTGTTCGAATAACAGTATCTTCAGATTCAGAGAGGGTCGTGGCCAACCTTGCTTTGGTGCATTTGAATTCTTCCACAATACTTGCAATTGGTAATCCTAATTTGCCATTCTACAATGCTCAAGTCCAGTTGGACTGTACGGGAAGCCACTGTTTCACATGTGTGCTGATCACTCTTTCAAGCTTTTCCACCTTGTTGACAGGGATTTCATACACTGTTAAAGGCCACATGAGTCTTGGGAGTATGCCGAACTGGAAGCACCACAGCTTGAGTTTTCCTGGCAGCCAGGTCTTGTTGATGCAAGCTATGTACATGATGGTAGTGTTTTTTAGTTGTTTAAACTGCTCAGTGTCCTTGAGCTTAACATCATACCATCGACCCAAGCTCTTCACTGGCATTTCTGAAACAGTTGGGACAGGTGTTCCGTCTATATGAAATCTGATCCATGACTTGACCTTTGACAATGGAGGTGCTTCTGCACTTGCTGGGCTTGATCTTCATCCTCGCCCATGTGATGTTTTGATGAAGCTTTTGCAGAAGTCTCTTGGTGCAGGGGACAGTTGTCGTCAGTATTGTTATATCGTCCATATAGGCTCGTATTGGTGGTAACCGCTGACCAAACTGTAGCCGTTTTCCTCCTGCAACCCATCTTGAGGCTCTGATAATGAGCTCCATTGCCATAGTGAAGGCCAATGGGGAGATGGTGCACCCCACCATGATGCCTACTTCCAGTGGTTGCCAAGCTGTGGTGAAGTCAGATGTTGTGAGACAAACTTGCATATCCTGGAAGTAGTGTTTTACCAGATTTGTTATTGTTGCAGGCACCTGAAAATTCAAAAGCAGTCCACAGTAGGGAATGAGGAACTGATCCATTGGCATTGGCCAGGTTGAGGAACAAGACATGCAAATCCTTTCCTCCTTTCTTGGCCATATGGATTTGATGCCATATGACACTGGTATGTTCGAGGCAACCCAAGAAGCCTGCTATGCCAGCATTTTGGATTGATGTGTCAATGAAATAATTTTGTTTCAGATACTTTGTAAGTCTTTGCGCCAGCACGCTGAAAAAGATTTTGCCTTCTTTGTTCAGAAGGTTTATTTGGCAAAACTCTTTGATGGGGACAAGTTCTTTGGGGATCAGAATTCCACCCCCCTCTTTCTCCACCCTCCCCCCCGCTCTTCTCCAGGCTTTGGGGATCACTTGCTTTTCCCACGCAATCCTCATATTTCTCCAGAGAAATTTCAGAACATCCGGGGCGTTCTTGTAAAGACAATACGGAACACCATTAGGGCCTGGCGCTGACGCCGATCTTGCCTTCTTCACTGCCTCTTTCACCTCACTCAGCTTTGGAGGGTTATGTTGTGAGGGTGAGATTGGTGGAAAGTCAGCTGGGACAAGTATCAGTTCATCTTTTAGCTCATCAGTGTCGATGGTTCTAAGATGTCTTTCAACCTCTTTTGATGCTTTCAAGGATCCGCTTTTCTCTTTTGTGAAAATACTTTCACATATTTAAAGGAATCTTTGTAGAAGTCTTGTTTTTTCCTTTTTGCCTCGTTTCCTTAAATTCTCTGCTCTGCGCAGCTTTGAGTGCATCTGTTTTAGGTCCGCTTGAAGGAGGTTGATGCCCTCCCTTTCCTCAGCTGTTGCTTTTTTCCATGACTTCCTCAGGCCTCTTCTTTCTTTAACAAGTTGTTGGATTTCCTGGAGATGACGGGATTTAGGGGGAGGAGGCAAATCTTTCCTGCTGACTTTTTTCTTCACTCCAAATTTCTCCTTTCCGTAGCTGTAGGTCAGGTCGCCCATCTTCTCCAACTTCTTTTTTGCTGATCCCTTGATGCCACTTAAGATCAGGCTCACATCTGCATTGATGGTTTCCTACTCCTTGCTGTTAGACTTTGGCCATTTCACCAACGGCTTACATCCTTGCATGTTCTCCACTTTGCGATGTACCTGGCTGTGTCTTGGACTACTGCTTTTTTAAAAAAAAATTTTAATTGAGTTTTCAATGATTACAGAAGAAAAGAAAAAAAATCAGCCCTTCCCCCCCCCCTCCCCTTAACCCCTCCCCCCTAACATATCCCTATAGAAAGAAAGAAAGAATGCTTGGATATCGGAAGATCCCCACATGCTCCATGGAGTTCATAATAGCTTTAGTATATATATATATTTATTTCTTTCCCCAAATAACCAGTAATTTTATCTTCGGAGCACCTATATATTTAGTCCTATCTTTTGTAAATAAGGGCGCCAAATTTTCAGAAATGTTTCATATTTATCTCAAATTATAAATAATTTTTTCAAGTGGAATACAGCTAAAGATTTCATTCTTCCAACGATCTATACTTAAGTATGAATCCGATTTCCAAGTAACTGCAATAGCCTTTTTGGCTACTGCCAATGCAATTTTTATGAAGTCTTTCTGATATTTATTCAATTTGGGTTTTGGTTTTATCCCTTCAATATCACCTAGTAAAAATAATATTGGGTTATGTGGAAGTTGTGTTCCAATAATTTGTTCCAGTAAAACTCTTAAATTTGTCCAAAAAGGTGGAATTTTAAAACAAGACCAAGTAGAATGTAAAAAAGTACCAATTTCTTGATTACATCGGAAGCATTGACCAGATAAATTTGGGTTTAATTTATTTATTTTTTGTGGTGTAATATATAATTGATGTAAAAAATTATATTGCACTAATCTTAGCCGGACATTTGTTGTATTTGTCATACTGTCAAGACGTAGTCTTGACCAACTTGTTTCTTCAATTTTAATATTCAAGTCAGTTTTCCATTTTTGTCTTGACTTATGAATTCCTTGTTTAATTGCCTGTTTTTGAATCAAACTATACATACAAGAAATAATTTTTTTAATTTTTCCTTTTTGAATTAAAGTTTCTATTTCATTAGGTTTCGGCATTAACATTGTTTGACCCAGTTTATCTCTTAAATAAGCCCTTAATTGAAAATAACAAAAAAGAGTGTTGTTTGATATTTTGTATTTATTGTTTAATTGATCAAATGACATTAATATACCTCCTTCAAAACAGTCTCCTATATATCTAATCCCTTTTTGAAACCAGTTGTATAAAAGTTGGTTATCCATTGAAAAAGGAATAAGTTTATTTTGATTTAAAGGTCTCTTTGCTAATAAAGATTTCCTTATCTCATCGTCAACATTTATCTTATTCCATAAATCAATCAAATGTTTTAATATAGGAGATTCTTTCTTTCCCCATATCCATTTAGATTTCCACTTATATATAAAATCTTCTGGTATATTTTCTCCTATTTTATCTAGTTCTATTCTAATCCATGCTGGTTTATCTTCATCAAAAAAAGATGCAATAAATCTAAGTTGATTTGCTTTATAGTAATTCTTAAAATTTGGAAGTTGTAACCCTCCTAGGTCAAATTTCCATGTCAATTTTTCCAACAATATTCTTGACATCTTACATTTCCAAAGGAACTTCCTCACACATTTATTTAACTCTTGAAAAAAACTTCTGGGGTAGTTGTATTGGTAGTGTTTGGAATAAATATTGTAATCTAGGGAATATATTCATTTTTACAGCATTTACTCTGCCTACTAATGTTATTGGTAACATCATCCATTTATCAAGATCTTCTTGAATTTTTTTCAATAATGGTAAATAATTTAATTTATATAAATTCTTTATATCATTATCAACTCTTATACCTAAATATTTTATACCATTTATCGGCCATCTAAATTGAGTTATTAATCGACATTGACTATAATCTCCTTTAGTAAGAGGTAGAATTTCACTTTTATCCCAATTTATATTGTAGCCTGATAGTTTCCTATATTCTTCCAATCTAGAAGATGATTTACGTAGCGAATACAATGGGCTTGATAAATAAAGCAGAACATCGTCAGCAAATAAGTTAATCTTGTATTCCTCCTGGTTAACTCTGAAACCCTTAATATCTGGGTCCATTCTAATTAATTCAGCTAATGGTTCTATCGCCAACACAAATAAAGCAGGTGATAATGGACAACCTTGTCTAGTTGACCTTGTTAACTGAAATGATGTTGAAATTTGACCATTTGCCACTACTTTAGCTTTGGGATTGGTATTTAAAGTTTTAATCCATTTTATAAAGGATACTCCTAATCCATATTTTTCCAATACCTTAAATAAAAAATCCCATTCCAATCTATCAAATGCTTTTTCTGCATCTAAAGCAACTGCCACACTCATTTCCTCCCTCTTTTGTGCCAAATGAATTATACTAAGTAACCAGGTTACATTATCTGCCGATTGTCTATTTTTGATAAATCCTGTTTGATCCATATGTATTAATTTTGGTAAGTATTTAGATAATCTACTAGATAAAATTTTTGCTATTATTTTATAATCGGTGTTTAACAAAGAAATAGGACTATATGATGTGGGCTTTAAAAGATCTCTATCTTTATTTGGCAATACTATTAAAATAGCTGTCGAAAAAGATTCTGGAAGTTTATGCGTTCTTTCCGCTTGGTGTATTAACTCCATAAAAGGAGGAATTAGTAAATCTTTAAACTTTTTGTAAAATTCGGGTGGAAAACCATCTTCTCCTGGGGATTTATTACTCTGAAGTGATCCTAGAGCTTCTTCGACCTCTTTTAATGTAAAAGGTAAATCTAATCCCTTCTGTTCTTCCGAATCCAATTTTGGAAGAGTTATTTGTGATAAAAACCTTTCTATCTCGACATCATCTTTTTGTGATTCTGATTGATACAGCTCAGAATAAAAATTGTTAAAAGTATCATTAATTTCTAAAGGTTTATAAGTAATTTTATTTACACTCGTTCTAATTGCATTTATCGTTTTGGAAGTCTGGTCTGTTTTTAACTGCCAAGCAAGAATCTTGTGTGATCTCTCACCTAGTTCGTAATATCTCTGTTTAGTTCTCATAATTGCTTTTTCTGTTTGATATGTCTGAAGTGTATTGTAACTTCTTGTCTTCGTTTTTCTTCTGTCATATATCTCTGAGATTCTTTTTCTAATTTTGTAATCTTTTTCCAATTGATCTATTTCTACCATATATTCCTTCTTAATTTTAGAAGTGTAACTTATTATCTGGCCTCTCAAATATGCCTTCATTGCTTCCCACAATATAAATTTATCATCAACTGAATGTGAATTTGTATCTAAAAAAAACTGAATCTGCTTTTTCATAAAATCACAAAAATCTTGACGTTTTAATAATATTGAATTAAATCTCCATCTGTAAATCGATTCCTCTTTATCCATCATTATCATTGTCATTATCAAGGGGGAATGACCTGACAATATTCTTGCTTTATATTCCATATTTTTCACTCTGTCTTGAATATTCGTTGATAATAGAAAAAAATCTATCCTTGAATAAGTTTTGTGTCTATTTGAATAAAATGAATAATCTCTTTCTTTTGGATTAATTCTTCTCCATATATCAATCAAATTTAAATCTTTCATCAATGATAAAGTTAATTTTGCTACTTTTGATTTTGTAACAAACTTTGTTGATCTATCTAAAACTAGGTCTAGACAAAAGTTAAAATCTCCACCTATTAATATTTTATCTTGTGCGTCAGCCAAATTCAAAAAGGTCTCTTGTATAAATTTTACATTTTCATTTGGTGCATAAATATTCATAAGAGTCCATAGTTCTGAAAAAATTTGACAATGAATAATTATATATCTCCCCGCCGAATCAATTAATACATTTTGTATTTTAATTGGTAAAGTTTTATTTACCAAAATTACAACTCCCCTCACCTTTGAATTAAATGAGGCTGCAATAACCTTTCCGACCCAATCTCTTTTTAATTTCTGATGTTCTATCTCTGTTCAGTGTGTTTCTTGTAAAAAAAAAAGCTATATCTATTTTCATTTTCTTAATGTATGTTAAAAATCTTTTTCTTTTCACCGGTCCATTAAGCTCATTAACATTAAAACTTTAAAAATTCAGTAAATTAGTCATTATTTGTAGTACCTTGGGGAATCTTTTAAAAATTCTCCATGTTGCTATGTGTCTCCCCCCCCCCCCCCCCCCGATCATCCAGGCAAAGAAAAAAAGATAGAAGAAAAATAGATTATAAAGAAAAAAGTAACAAAATACCCCCTATTAATGTTGTGGATTAAAAAAAAACACAACATTACCCCCCACCGTTGTACGGGTCATGGTGATCGCCATGATTACACACGTGAATCCCGTAGCAATCGATCCAAAGTTCCCCCAGCTCCCCCGTAACATAAAAAAGTATATATACGAGAAGAAGAAAAATGTCACTACTCTCAATTAATATTTCTCAAATTTTTACCTTTCTCCCCCCTGTATCATATAATTACGAATATGTTTAAATATTCTTTTGTCCTTAAATGTCCATCAATTCCATTCAGTGTCCCTGTCTTCATCTTTAATCCGTTTCACTTTTAAATCTTTGGCTGTGGTTAGCGAATATTTGGAAGTTTTTGTGCAAGCTCTTCCGCATCCCGATAATCAGTAAAAAATCTTTTTCCGTCATCCAAAAAAATGATCAGGGTTGCCTGGTGATGCATTATAAATTTATAACCCTTTTCCCATAAAACTTTTTTCACTGGGTTAAATTCTTTCTTTCTCTTCAAAAGGTCATAATTTATATCAGGATAGAAAAGAACTGTTTTCCCTTCTATCATCAATGGCCCATTTCTCTTTCTGGCACGTTGGGCAGCCGCCTTCAGGATCTTTTCTTTATTTTGATATCTTAAGCATCTTATCAAGATTGATCATGGGTTTTGATCAACTTGAGGTCTTCACCTTAAGGCTCTGTGAGCCCTTTCAATTTCAATTAACTGAGTTCCTTCTTCCATTTCCAAATTTTCCGGGATCCATTTTTGAAAAAAATTTATTGGATCCTCTCCCTCTACACCTTCTTTAAGTCCAACAATCTTAATATTATTTCGTCTACTAAAATTTTCAAGCATATCCACTTTTTCCAACAACTGTTTTCTTTCTGATGTCCAGGCAGAAATATTGTCTTCCATTTTATTCATTCTTTCAACGATGTCTCCCGTTGTTTCTTCCAAGTCTTTAATTTTCTTATCCATTTTGTCCTGTTTTTTCATCATTTTGTCAAACATAATCTTCATATCTTTAATATCTTTTTTTACTATTTTTATTGCTTTTAATTCATGCATTATTTGCACCAAAGTTTTTCCGATATCTCCAGAAAAACTTTTACCTTCATCTTCGTCTGATTTATCCAGAGAATCTGAATCTGCCTCTGATTCACTTTCACTTCCAGTTCCAATCGTAGCTGGGATTTGTAGTTCAGGTTGCTCGTGTTTGCGCATTCCCCTTCCTTCACGCATGCGCAATCCTTGTTGCTCTTTTTCTTTGGAGACGGTTGATGTTACTGCAGCTTCCTGTTCTGTATCGCTGGAGGTAAAATGCACTTGAGCCCGCAGCTCTTTCGTGGCGCCGGGCCCCGATTCTTTTCCAACTTGTGCCGTCTTCAAGGTAGTAGTTTTCTTCTGCTTCTGCTTATGAGACATATTTTGGAACAATCCTGAGTAGTTTATAAGTAACTTTTAGAAAGTATTTACTAACTTTTCTTCACTTAAACATTAATTTACTGATTTTTACGGGAGAGCTGTATTTCCACGTCTCGATCCTACATCATCACGTGACGTTCTCCCCCCCCCCCCCCCCCCCGGACTACTGCTTGTGCCTGAAACTTCTTCCACATCCCGTAGGGTGCTGATACTCTGCGGACCCTGCCGCTGAGTTTCATCTGACTGATTTGACCTTCCTCTTAACAGAATCTGGTCAATGCGGGGCCTTGGGTTGGAGATTTTCAAGCATTTCTTCCGTCCTTGATGAATTTTAAGACCACGAGTTGATGTTACTTTAGTCTAGCCACACCTACAGGTCTGAAGAACGTGTCCAACTGCCGGTTTCTTGAGAGATTTGCCGCTTTCTTGATTCGTTGTTGTGTCCATGCCAAAATTTTTTATCAAGAGGTGGATCAGAGAGTCTTCTTGCGACCCCGCTTTCACAGACTCAAGGGATATACTTCTCTTTAAATTTTCCGTAGCCAAGTGAGAGTGGCTCTTGTGCCCTGACAAGGTGACGGAGCCCGCTGTTATGGGTAGCTAGCCCATAACAGTCCCATCAGGGGTCTATTTCCTCCTGTCAGCTGTCTTTCCAGCTGTCACACAGTCTTTCCCTTGTTGTCAGCTGCACTTTCACAGCAGTCACTGGTTTTCGCCGGAAGGTCAGTAGGACTAGATCATTTCTGTTTGAGAAGAAAAGCAAACCCTGTAATCTCCCATCTCCCCTTTGCCCATTAGTGATAGGCACATCCTGATTTGTGTGTGAATCACAGTGTTGAATAGAATATTGTAGGTATTACAACCACTGGCATCTGTTGAACTCTGAACAAGTTTTCTTAAACAAAATGAAATAACCAGCATATCCCAAAATAATTCAGAGCAATTGGAATACTTTTAACACATAGTCCCTGTTTCATGGTGGGCAAATCTCCATAAAATTCAAACACAAAGTACACTGCAGATGCTGTGGTCAAATCAAGACGTACAAACAAGCTGGAGAATTGTCTGTGATAGCATGGCTCTCCTCAGTTGTCTTATAAAGGCCAGGCTTTTCTTTTCTCATTTTAAAAAAAAAAAGTCAATAGACAATAGGTGCAGAAGTAGACCATTCGGCCCTTCGAGCCTGCACCGCCATTTTGAGATCATGGCTGATCATCTACTATCAATACCCTGTTCCTGCCTTTTCCCCATATCCCTTGATTCCCCTAACCATAAGATACCTATCTAGCTCCTTCTTGAAAGCATCCAGAGAATTGGCCTCCACTACCTTCCGAGCAGTGCATTCCAGACCCCCACAACTCTCTAGGAGAAGAAGTTTTTCCTTAACTCTGTCCTAAAATGACCTACCCCTTATTCTCAAACCATGCCCTCTGGTACTGGACTCTCCCAGCATCTGGAACATATTTCCTGCCTCTATCTTGTCCAATCCCTTAATAATCTTATATGTTGCAATCAGATCCCCTCTCAATCTCCTTAATTCCAGCGTGTACAAGCCCAGTCTCTCTAACCTCTCTGCGTAAGACAGTCCAGACATCCCAGGAATTAACCTCGTGAATCTACGCTGCACTTCCTCTACAGCCAGGATGTCCTTCCTTAACCCTGGAGACCAAAACTGTACACAATACTCCAGGTGTGGTCTCACCAGGGCCCTGTACAAATGCAAGAGGATTTCCTTGCTCTTGTAACCTGGTTCAGTTTTATTAATAAACTGGAAGCTTAAATCTTTGGGCACTAGTCTTCGTAAATTCTATTTGTTTTATGTGGAGGTGCCTTCACAAATTGATGGCTATTATGTGTGTAAAACAAAAATGAGTGTAATGATCTAATAATTATGAAAATAGCACATGACTAAAACAGACAGTTTCACTTCAAGGCCGCAGCAAGCCTGATTTGGGTTAGGTGAGTGTCAAGCTGGCATAAGTGGTTTTGGGATGTTACCTGCATAATGGACAGCTTCCACTGGGGTTTATGCTGAAACTTGGGCCCTAAACTGGTGGAAACAATTCTAAAACTCAACCTCCTCATTAAAGTATTGATACAGGAAGATAAATGGTAGAATCAGAGGCAGTGCTGGAATATCCCGTCATTGGAATAGCTTTGTGCTGACAGAAGGTTGGGAAATTGATATGGCTGTGAGTGTAGGAATTTGCCTGATGCACTGACTGGTTCAGAAAATGTCAGCTTCAAGAACACCCAAGCTTGTAACAGTGAGGGAGAAACTCAGGATATCAGCTGCAGCAATTCCTGTAAGACATGAACTTTTGGGACAGGGCAGTAAACACAGGCTTTGCCAGCAATTAAGTACTTCACGCAAAAGAACTTTTAAAAAGTGATCATGCCCTGAAAGAACTGATCAGCCATCTTGTATATGCAGCAATTGACTGAGTCATTATTATACGTAGCATACAATTTTTGCACACCCTAGAACTTATGAGCTTTTATTTTTCTCTGTGATTTATTAATTAGTAACATTTGAAACAAATTGTTTCAGTCAACAAACAAACTCTTGGTTATGCTGGAATTGTATACAGTGTTTCTTCAACCTATATTTTAGTAGTATTTGTATTCTAGTTGCCACAATGCAGAAAAGGGTGATTACTGTAGAGAGGGTGCACAAAATACGTTAAAAAAAAATTGTTAGAAGTGAAACATGTTTACTGCAAGGGAATGTTTGGATTGTTTGGGATTATATACTTTGGAACAGAAAAGGCTGAGAGGTGATTTTATTGAGCTGTTTAAAATTATGAAGGACTAAATAGATTTTGCTTAGCAAAGAGGTAAAAGCGCTGGGAACATGACTTAATGTAAAATAGCTAGATTACAAGTGATGAAAATATTTACACTCAGAGTAGTAAAGGTTCTGAAATACTGGTAGCGAGAGAAGTCCTGCCCACATTTTAAAAAGTGCCTTTATGTGCATTTGAAAAGGTTTGACATGTAGACCCATACCTTAGAACCTATTGGAAAGTGGGAGTAGACCAGGAGCCCTTCTACTGCTAGCATATAGCATGCTAGCTGGGCTGAATGATTTTCTTCCGTGGCATAGGTTTTCTATGATTCTATTAAGTTAAACGATGCTGTGCTTTGATGGGGAGCTATGATTTTGGAATATATTGTTGAAGAAGGGACTGACAGAGGTATGACTCAGGAGGTGGTTACATTTGATTGGAATGGGACACAGGCAGGGATGATGGCAGAACAGCAATGGCTGGAGTTTCTTGGGACAATTCGGAAGGTGCTGGATAGATACATCCCCAAAGAAGAAGTATTCAAAAGGGAGAATCATGCAAATGTAGCTGACAAGGGAAGTCAATTACAGCATAAAAGGAAAAGAGAGGGCATATATGTAACCCTCTCACCAGGCTCGTGTGCAAACTTGGCTTGATAGCTAACCCTGCTGCTGCAAGCCTCCTCCTCCCTCATTGTATTTTCCTCCTCTTCTCTGATCAGTTCCACCAACCATGGAGGAGGATGCATCTTATGAGACATTCGCATGCTTAAAGCAATCATGTCACGTGACAGCCCGCCCTTCACAACTTGCTCCATCCTTAACTGAATTATTTCAGCCACTTTTTGTCACAAGCAATGCAGCTGTCTCTCCAGCCGGAAAATGTAGGCAGTTAAGTTTCTCCCCTTGTGTGCCTGAACCTCATCATAGCTCCGTTGGGCTATCCGTCATGCCAAAAACATTTTCTAACAATTGTCATCCATGGATGTGACCAACGGGTTTTCTGCCATTAGGGATCTCACCACCTCAGCACCTTGACCATTTAGGCTCTCTACTAGCCTCTGTTTTTTCATATTATTTAACCACTGCCACTCATTCAGTAACTGAGATATCTGCTCTGCCCAAGCCTCATTTTTTCTCCCCTTCAGGGCTGGGCTTGACTCCAGAGAACATTCTCAGCCTATAATAACATGGTATTTATCCACCCGAGATGTAATAGCTGAAGCCAGCTCAAAATTTCCATCAACTGTTGAAGTACCCATTAGACCTTTCACATCAGACAACTCCTTTTCCTCACTTCACAGAAACGAGAAAGTCTTCACCCTTAGCTACATGCCCCCTTTCTCTAAAATATGGACTGCCCATAGCCATGCTTTTCCAGGTGCCTGTATCCTATCAGGCAACACTGCTAGTCTGGACCAACACAATATCCTTACTAGCCAATTGGTCAGAACACCTTTCAACCAGTGTAACTTTCTCCAATACTTTTACAGAATTTAGCACTCTATAATTAGCAGTTCATCAGGGCTTCAGATATCCACCCTGCTCAGAACACAAGCATTATTTGTGGATAATCTCTTTGATTTGCACCAAACTTTAATCCTTTAAACACTTTCCCCAGCATTAGTTTAAACAGGGGTTTAAACACACAAACCACTTATTCAATTCTCAAAAGGATTCACACAGCATACGAAATCCTCAGACAAAATGTAACCCTGTCACCGAGCTCGTATTGCAAACTTGGCTTGATACCTAACTCTACTAACAGTCTCATGATTCAGCAGTGAGAAGGCAGCTTTTCATAAACAATATACATCTAGAGTTAGTATGATTTGGTGTTCAACCAAACGGGAAAGTTTGGATGTTCTGATTGACAAAACCTTGATTTGAAGTAATGCTATGTAAATACCCACACAGAATTACTGGTCGCCAAGAAATAATAAATCGTACACCAGCATAAAATTATAAGGAAAGTATATTTACCAATCTCAGCTTTATCAAACAGTTATTTAGAGGAAGAAATGAAAGGGGATAAAAATAAAAGCAGTTGGAACAGCCTAAATGTGCACATGACTATTGGAGCTCATCTCTTCCAAAAGCTGGGTATACCGCTACTCACAGCACTGAATTGTCATCACCATTCATCGATAGATCTTCCCATCCTGGACTACTTTGTCTTTCTAATCACTCCCTGCAATAGCCTCTTACCGACAGATCAAATCCTTCTTGATCTTCTCCCCCTCACATCTCCCGCAAAAAGACGACAAACCTGTCACAGATCTCTCTCTGCCCAGCCCTCTCTAGAACCTTCTCCTGATTCCACCATCCTGATTGGCTAACACAACATTCCTAAGTTGAACAACTTGACCCCTTATCTTTAGCCAAAACCAAAACATTCTACCAGCAGGACACATTGTTTTTACAGAAAACTTCTAGAATGAAATACCTACTGCATAGTAGTAGAAAGCTTAAGCAGGGTGTTACATATAATATAGCAAAAATTAGTGGGAAATTAGAGGATTGGGAAGCTTTTAAAAACCAACAGAGGGCAACTGAAAAAAGCTATAAGGAAAGTAATGATTAAGTATAAAGGTAAGCTGGCCAATAATATAAAATAAGATATCAACAGGTTTTTGAATATATCAAAAGTTAGAGAGGTGAGAGTGGGATATTGGAGCACTGGAAAACAAAACTGGAGAGGTAGTAATGGGGGTAAGTCACCTGGGCCAGATGGACTGCACCCCAGGGTTCTGAAAGGAGTAGCTGTAGAGATTGTGTAGCCATTAGCAATGATCTTTCAAGAATGACTAGATTCTGGAATGGTTGGAAGGACTGGAAAATTGCAAATGTCACTCCACTAAGTAGTGAGGGAGGCAGAAGAAAGGAAATTGGAGGCCAGTTATCCTGACTTCAGTATTGGTGGAGTCCATTATTAAGAATGTGGTTTCGGGGTATTTGCAGGTACATGATAAAATCGGCCAAAATCAGCATGGCTTCCTTAAGGGGAAATCTTGCCTGATAAGTCTTTTGGAATTTTTTTGAGGAAATAATGGGCAGGATAGGCAGAGGAGTGTCAGTGGATGTGGTTTACATGGATTTTCAGAAGGTTTTTGACAAGATGCCACACATGAGAAGAGACCATACTATTTACAGGAAAGATAGCAGCATGAATAGAAGATTGGCTGACGAGCAGGAGGCAAAGGGAGGGAATAAGGAGACCCTTTTCTGTTTTTGCAGGGGTGGTGCTGGGACCACTTCTTTTCAAGTTTTCTGTCAGTGATTTGGATGGTGGAATTGATGGCTTTGTGGCCAAGTTTGCGGACACTACGGAGATACATAGAGGTAGGCAGCGTTGAGGAAGCAGGAGGTTTGCAGAAGCACTTAGATTGGGAGAATGGGATAAATTGTGGCAGATGGAATATAGAGTAGGGAAATGTACAATCATGTACTTTGGTAGAAGGAATAAAGGCATAGACTATTTTCTAAACAGGGCAATGTTTTTTAATAGAGTAAAGGTACTTTGGAGTCCTTGTGCAGGATTTCCTAAAGGTTAACTTGCAAGTTGAGTCACTGGTAAGGAAGGCAAATGCAAATTCAGCATTTATTTCAAGAGGACTAGAATGCAAGGCCAATGATGTAATGTTGAGGCTTTATAAGGCATTAGTCAGATCACTCTTGGTGCATTGCAAAAAAATTGGGAGCCCTTGTCTAAGCAGAAATGTGCTGGTATTGGTAAGGGTCCAGAGGAGTTTCATGAGAACAAAAGGGTCAGCATTTGGGGAGCAGTTGATGACTCTGGGCCTCTACTTGGAGTTTTGAAGAAGAGGGAGGATCTCATTGAAACTTAACTGGATATTGAAAAGCTTAAATAGAGTGGATGTGGAGAGGGTGTTTCCTATAGTGGGTGAGTCTAGGACCAGAAGGCACCACCTCAGAATGGAGGGATATCCATTTAGAACATAGCTGAGGATGAATTTCTTTAGCCAGAGGGTAGGAATCTGTGGATGTGGAGGCCAAGTCATTAGGTATATTTAAAGTGGAGGCTGATACGTTCTTGATTAGACAGGCACCAACAGTTACAGGGAGAAGGCAGGAGAATGGGATTGAGAGGGATAATAAATTAACAATGATGGAATGGTGGAGCAGACCCCATGGGTCGACAGGCCTAATTCTGTTTCTATGGCTTAAGTTCCAAGCCAAGATTGAGTCTTGCAGATGGTGCAATCTTATCTCTAATTATCTCTATCATCCCTCCATTTGAGCTTTCAGCCATAAAACATACGGTTTTTATTCCCCAGTGAGGTAATTGAGCCCTCTCCCAGTGAGTTCTTATTTTACCTCGAATCCTAATTATCTTGAATTCTCAGCACCACAGTGCATACAACTGTGTTTTTCTGATGTAGTTGTCACATAATTCATTGATCTTGAAGCTGCTTTAAAAAAATTGAGGTTATGACTTTTAAGTTCTCACTATTTACCCAACATAGCTAGAGAGGAGAGGGGGAAGAGAGAGAGAAGTGAGAGTGTGACAGACACACACACACTCTTCCGCCGCTATCGGAAGATAGAGCGTTCCTATGAAACTGTTTGTAGGCCGAAATGTCGTAAAGCAAAGAAGCAATTACCATTAATTTATATGGGAAAAATATTTGAGCGGGACAAAATTGGTTTACTTGAAGATCAGCGTAGTTATCTATGCATGGAGCCGCAAGTGATGGGGCAGATTGTAACTAGATTTTTTGCATCTGTTTTTACTTGGGAAATAGACACAGCGTCTATAGAACTGAGGTAAAACAGTATTGAAGTTATAGACCATATCTAGATTACATCCAGAGGGTAGCAGGGGTTCCCTCTATGTAGGTAGAATGAGAAGTCCTTCCCACATTTGAAAAGTGCTTGTATGTGTATTGTGCTTGCATCATGAGGCAAATTAGGGTAGATAAATCCCTAGGGCCTGCCTAGGTGTTCCCTCAGTCCTTGTGGGAGGCTAATGCAGGGATGTTGGCAGAGGTGTTAAAATGTTAGCCACAGGTGAGGTGCCAGAGGAGTGGAGGATAGCTAATGTTGTTCAGTTGGTCAAGAAAGACTGTAAGAATAATTCTGGTGAGCCTGATGTCAGTCATGGATAAAGTATTGGAAGGTATTCTAAAGAACAGGATACTGTAAATATTTGGATAGACAGACCCTGATGAGGGATAGTCAATGCGTCTTGGGTCATGTCCAAATAATCGTAGAGTTTCTTTAGGAGATTACCAGGAAAGCTAATGAAGGAAATGCAGTGGACATTGTCTACAAGTTTCCCTGCTATTCGAAGGTAGAGAGTTCCTATGAAATGGTTCGTAAACCAGAATGTCGTAAAGTGAAGAAACAATGACCATTTATTTATATGGGAAAAATTTGTGAGCATTCGCAGACTCAAAAAATAACCTACCAGATCATGCCAAATAACACATAAAACCTAAAATAACAGTAACGTATAGTAAAAGCAGGAATGATCTGATAAATACACAGCCTATATAAATTAGGAATACTTTTCTGCAATTATTGCAGCACTGTCCACTGCAGCGAAAATCTCACGCAAGTGCTCTCGGCAGCACTCCCGACAGACACACAAGGCGCAAGCGCTCCCGGCAGAAACACTCTTTCCAGTAACCTTTAAGCTATGAAGCTACCAAATAGCACATAAAAATACACAGCCTATATTACGTAGAAATAATGTATGTACAGTGTAGTTTCACTTACTGGAGTCGGGAAGACAGTGAGCACACTGATGATGGTGTGTTAGGCTGAGTTGTCGGAGGTTGGGGTGATGAGAGGTAGAGGAGACTGGGGTATCATCTCATTGTCATCTGTTTCCATCAGGGCTGGCAGGTCACCTTCTTCTATGTCTGCCTGATTCAATGTCGAAGGTCGAGGTTCATCGTCTGCTGTGGCTGATGTGGAAGGCTTGAAAAACAACAGGATGCTTGACTGCTTAGCCTCGCGCATTTTTCTATCATATAGTTCTCTGTAAGCACTCAAACCATCCTGCAAATCTGCCCTAAACCTACATACCCTTTCAAAATTAAAGTCATATTTTTCTGCAATCATTGCAGCGTTGTCAATCGCAGTGAAAATCTCACACAATTTCCTCACGTTCAGTTCCTGGACGACTTCGCTTCCAGGCCATTCGCTACTGTGTTTGATTTCAATTGTTATCCTTTCCTCTTCATCAGCTCTTCATCTGTCAGTTCTTGGTCATGGGATGCCAAAACCTCTTCAACATCATCTTCATCAACTTCCACAAGCCCTTAGCCAAACTCACTATGTCCTTACTTTGTTCACCACATTCGAAATGCTTAATTATGTCTAGTTTTATGCTAAATGTAACACCCTTACGCACTCTTTTGGGCTTTTCCGATACCTTAGAACTCATCTTGCTAACAGATGCACAAAATAAATCGACATAAAGCACAGATGCTCACAGGCACGTGTTTAAGCAATGCCGGCTAGAATGCATTTGGGGGGAGGAGCTCGGCTGATCGGCGCACGCGCTGCCTTTTTTCATAACAGTGAAAACACCTGTTAGCGAAAACAGGTAGCTAATGTAGATCTTTCGGAACAGCGAGGTGTCGTAAAGCGAACGTTTGAAAAACGTGAGTCATCTGTACATGGACTTTTGCTAGGCCTTTGACAAGTTCCCACATGCAGGCTAGTCCAGAATGTTCATCACTTGGCATTAATGATAAGGTAGCAAATTGGATTCAACATTGACTTATTAGGAGAAGCCAGAAAGTGGCAGTAGACAGTTGCCATTCTGACTGGAGGCCTGTGACAAGTAGTTCCGCAGGGTTTGGTGCTGGTTCCATTGTTGTTTGTCATCTATATTAATGTTTTGGATGATGATGTAATAAACTGGATCAGCAAATCGATACCAAAATTAGGGGCTTAGTGTATAGCGAGAAGCCTATCAAAACTTGCAGTGGTTTGTGGACCAGATGGAAAAATGGCTGGAATTAAATGCAGACAAGTGTGAGGTGTTGGCAGTTTGGGAGGACAGGCCATGGTAGGCTTACACAGTGTAAGTCAGAGCACTGAGCAGTGCAGTAGAACAAAGGAATCTGGGAATGCAGATCCATAATTTCTTGAAAGTAGAGTCACAGAGAGATGGGGTTGTGGAGAGAGCTCTTGGCATATTGGCCATCATAAATCAGAGTGATGACTACAGGAATTGGGATATTATGTTGAAGTTGGTGAAGCCAAATTTGGAGTACTGTACTTTGTGCAGTTCTGGTCACCTACCTACAGGAAATATATCAAAAAGATTGAAAGAGGATGAGAAAGTTTATAAGGATGTTTGCAGGATTTGAGAACCCGAGTTATAGGGGTAGTTTGAGTAAGTTGGGACTTTATTCACAGAAGCGTAGGAAAATGAGGGGAAATTTAATAAGAGTTATACAAAATTAAGGGAAGTATAGTTAAGGTTAATGCAAACAGGTTTTCCAGTGAGGTTGGGTGAGATGCCAACTCAAAGTCATGGGTTAAGGGTGAAAGGTGAAATGTTTAAGGGGACCGTCTTCACCCAGAGGGCAGTGCAAGTGTGGAACGAGCTGCCACAGGATGTGATGGATATAGGTTTGTTTGCAGCATTTAAGAGAAGTTGGGTTAAGTGTAAGAATGGGAGTGGTATAGTGAGCTATGGTCCAGGACCAGGGACAATCACAATTCAGCACAGACTAGATGGATCAAAGGGCCTGTGTCTCTGTTGTAACGCTCTATGACTCTAGTTTGCTTTCAGAATTTTAAGTACATTTTTAAGACAACTACAATGAAGAAAAAAGTCTCTCACTTAGTTTAACACACAGTTTATTGAACATTAACTTCATTAGATTGTGCAGTTTGTCTTTTGTACCAGTACTATTTTTTCTACATTGTGCTTTCCAGCTTGTAGTTAATTAATTCTTATTTAAATTTGAATTTTTGATCAAAATTTGCCAGAATATTTCATCAACTTGGCTGATTGAACAGTTCTCATATAACCAGGAAAATGGAATACAAAAATCTTCAGGCTACACAAGTCAAATGAACGTCTTCTGTATCTTCAGTACTGATAATTACAGGATAATATGTTTCAGTAATGTTTGTTGAGGGATAAGTGTGGAAAATAACTCTTTAGCTCATCTTTGAAATGGTCCCCATGGGGCCTGTTAGACCTGCTGGAGTCAATAGCCACAGCCTCGATTTAGTCTCATCCAAAAGACGGCTGCTTCAGCAGTGTAGCATTGCACCAGAGAGTGAATTAAGTGCAAGTAAGGCCCCAGCTTAAAAATGAGGCAGAGGCAAGAGATTTATCAATTCAGCCTCAGATGACACTTGTACAGCTAATGAAATTATGTCTTTATAGTCTACTATTTTGGAACAAGCCAATGGAACACCCTGCAAAAGGTTTCACTGCTACCATAATGGTCTTTCTATAGGAGCAGTGTTTGGGTTAAGGTTAGAGATAATGGGTGCTTTGGAGTGTGAGCTGGGTTCTTTGTTCGGTGGGAGATGAAGACACTGGAGAGAACCAGTCATAGGACTCTACCCGGTGGGGGGCCATGATTCAATGGAGCCGAGTGCCGAGATCGACTGATGTTTTGGTGAATGTGCATTTTGGAAGAATTGAGCTCCAACTTGTGCACATTTGACTGTTTAATTATAATGGGCCCTTTTTTTTCTTTACTAAACTTGAGTTAAGATTCATAAATGTAATTCCTTTAATCGTATGCAGTGTGCTGTTTGTTACCTCTTGGCACCCAGTTGTAACAGTGTAACAAATTACCCAGCACCCACACAAACCGGGGTTTGGAGTGGGAGAGCTGTCTGAATCTCACGAGTTTAGTGGGACCGGAGTGTGTATTCCCTGGACTTGCATAGCCAAGGAAGGCAGCGGGGTTGCACCAATGACTGTTGTAGTCAGTGCTAACTTTGGGGGGAAAAACCCACTGGTCAAAGATTTTCACAACTAATGTCTGATGGTAGTGAAGGCTCTCTTGAGTCAAGCCTCAAGTTGTCATCACAAATTTTCACAGTGACGATAACAAATCAGCAATAATAATGCAAAACTTTTAGTAAATATATTAAATATTTTAAGAGGCATTAAATAAGGATTGAATCATGCACATTGTGATTTTTCAAGCAATACATTAATATAAAGTAGCAAAACATTTTGTGTATTTGCAATTATTTGAGTGCTTGTCATCCACTGGTTCTGTTGGGTGGGGGGGGGGGGGGTGCAGTGAGCTTGCCAAACAGTCACTATGGCTTAGTACACCATTTAAAACTAAGTTGCCCTGTAGTATCCAAATGTAACCTTTTAAGAGTACTTTACTCTGAATAGTTTGTAAATAAGGCAACCCCATGTTATTGCCCTTTGGGTTATGGAAATCCACTCTTACAGAATTCACAACCCAAATAATTTGAGATTTCAAATAAAATTTACTCTTGTATAATTTATGTGGGGGGGGGGGAGGCAAATAAATCAATTTTTTTCAATTTGTGTTCTTAATGCATGCTCAGATAACATGGTTTTGCATTTTTGAAATGAAGGCCCCTCTCTAATGCAGGGGTTACCTGTACTTGACATTCTGCCAGTTCACTGATTTTGGAGGTTGTGTTGTGCCTGAGAGGTCAGCAAAATAGCACAGCTTGTGGAGGAGCAAGCCGTCATTGACAGCAACTTCGGGATTTCAGTGTGCAACTATGCTTCTGCTTACCATGAGCAGCTGGCATTTTCAGAGTAATGATAACAAATGCCATCACTGAACCAAAATCTGAACTGAAGCATAAGCTGGCCTTTCAGTAGAGATCAAGGAAAAATCAAAAAACCCAAAACAGTACAAAAGAACATTGCAACGTTTTACTTTTCAAGAAGGAAGTGGGGAAATTGAGCTCTCAAAGAGATTTCTGGGACTTCAGTGACCAACTTCCAAACTTGAATTTTTCTTTATTCTGGCATTAGTAATAAAGAAATATTTAATACAGAATAGGTCAGAATTATGACACAAGAGGATCAAATTGTGCGGATATAAATTACTTCATTGGTTAGATAGATGGCCATGGGTGCTACTTAGATTTGCTCTCATTTCCAATATACTGTCAGTTCCATTGGTAGGTAAAGCTGAGTATCTATATACCACTGACACCAGTAGTTTCTTTCACGATCTCTGCAATGAAACTGTGTGCTCTAGATATGTTCTCAAGTGAAATAATGGCTGTTTATGTGATTATTCACAGGAAATCACCACTGTATGACAACTGTTTCCTCCATGCTCCAGATGGCCAACCTCTGTGCACCTGCGACAGGAAGAAGGCTCAATGGTATCTAGACAAGGGCATCGGGGGTATGTGGAACAGAGAACGATGTGTCTTGCATGAGAGAGTGAATTATGCTGTCACTATTTAGATTAACAAGGCACGGAGGAAGCATAAAAAATGGTAATGGACACTCATATGAAATCACTTAGTCAATAGCTGGCTTGCGTCATTCTGAATCCATCGTAAAACTGATTGACGGGTTCCATCTACAGTTTTTTCCCCTGATACTTTTGTAGATTACATCTTTTTGATTACTGTAAAATCTAATTCACACCTCACCTCATTCAATCAGGTTTTAATTGGTATCTCTGCATTCCAAAGAGAAACATATATCATTACAATATATTTCTACATACATGCTATTACTCTCTTCCCTCCTTGGCCTTCACTTTCATTTTTTCTCCCTTAATGTCTGTACTTCCTTGAGTGCCCACTCCCCTATTTAAACATTCTGTTTATTTCCTCTTTTCTGCCCGTTCCATTCCACCCCTTAGCTCCTGCAGAGCTCACCCTTTCCTTGGTTGTCCCTTCCTTTCTCGAAACCCCATGTTTCCTTTCACCTCATGTTCCCTCCATTTCTTTCCCGTTATTCCCTTGTCTCCCTTTTCCCTTTCTTCCCTGATTGCTTACTATGGCTTCATTGCAGTATTAACATTATTATTTTTAGGAATGTTTGCTTATATATGCCCATTAATTTAGTTGAGACTTCTTTGTCATGATGGTTTTTAATAACTGAAATCTAGTCGGTATGTGCTAATCGTAAGAAAGCCCGTCCTCTCGAATCTGAGCAGCTGCCTGTTGTTCATTCAGAGCTTATCAGCAAGGAGCCATTTATTGTGAAGCTGAAGTTTGAACCATCAGGAAGACCTGAGTCTCAACAAGACTATTATCTGATAACCAAGCAGAACCTGTGTGTCGTGTGTGGTAAAAAGGAGTCTTACATCAGGTAATATCTTGTGAGAGGATAAGTGTTGTTGTTTGAACTACTAGACATGAGATGTTAGTTCAAATCCCACCAAGGAGTTTTCAAAATGAATGCAATTAATTAATTACATCTGGAGCGTAAAACTAATATCAGTAATGTTGGCCATAAAGCCATCCAGTTGGAAGAAGCAGTTCTGCTTTGCCCTTTAGGAAAGAAGCAGTAATCTATTTGTCTCTTACTGTTACCAAATTGATTTATACATCGGTTGAATTAAATTGAAGTAATAAACATACATTAAGAGAAAAGACCCCCCCCCCCCCACCCATCAAAAGATTAAATTCAGGCATCAAGGCAGAATTAGCCCATCTGATGCTATGCAATCATAGCGATGCAGTTGTCTCACAGCTCCAGTAACTAGGTGTGATCCTAAACTTCTGATGAGCTCGATGTGGAGTTTAATTCTGCCTGTCACCACACAGGTTTCCCTTGTATGCTGCTGTTTCCTCCTGGATCCAGAAAGCATGCTGGTGGATTGAGTGAGTGTTGTAGATCACCCCCTGTGTAGGCAAGTGACAAAAGAGTCCAAGGAGAATGGACAGCAGGGAATAAAACATGTGGAATTCCTCTGTTAGGAGTTGGCTTGGAGCAGATGGGAAAAACGGCTCCTCTTTTGACGTAATCCTCATTGTCACCTTGGAACACGTATGAATTGGAAGAGTTATCCCATATACTGGTCTAAGTAATAGCCAGTGTGGGAGACCCCACAACCATCCTTGCCTTTGCCAACCCATTTTAAGGGCAAAAATCACCAGCATTAGCAGCCCTATACCTGGAACTTCGAAGTTCACAACAGAAGTAGCTCAATAACACAGCACTGCTGTATCTGGTTTGACTGATACGTCTGTCACATTGACCGTATGGCAGATGGTGAAAAAAATCAATAGATGGGAGAAAACTACTTGATCTCAGCCTTACTAATGTACCCATCGCAGATGTACCTTCTGTGATTATGTTGTTTACAGTGAATACTGAGTGCATCCTAACATGTTCAATTGGCACCAACACTATGCTAAACAGGATAGATTCAGTACAGTTCTGGCTGTTGAAAACTACACATCCATGAATTCTGATGGTTGATCAGCATGAGTAGAATTTAATTCTGTTCTGTTACCTTGTGTCTCAGTGTATCTCTCAAATTCATATTCAGGTGGAGAAAGAGGTTTAATTGAACAATGAGGTGTGTGTCTTCAGACTCCTGTACCTTCTCCCCAATGGCAGCATCGAGAGGACGTGGCCCAGATGGTGGGATCTCTAATGGTGGATGCAGCTTTTTTGAGAAATCACCTCATGTAGGTGTCCTTAATGTTGGACAGAGCTGTACCTGGATTGTAACAGGATGAGTCCACTACACTCTGCAGCCTCTTGTATTCCATAGAACCATAGAACACTACAGCACAGTACAGGCCCTTCAGCCCTCCATGTTGTGCCGACCCATATAATCCTTAAAAAAAGTACTAAACCCACACTACCCCATAATCCTCTATTTTTCTTTCATCCATGTGCCTGTCCAAGAGGCTCTTAAATACCCCTAATGTTTTAGCCTCCACCACCATCCCTGGCAAGTCATTCCAGGCACTCACAACCCTCTGTGTAAAAAAAACTTACCCCTGATGTCGCCCCTAAACTTCCCTCCCTTAGTTTTGTACCTATGCCCTCTGGTATTTGCTGTTGGTGCCCTGGGAAACAGGTACTGACTATCCACCCTATCTATGCCTCTCATAATCTTGTAGACCTCTATCAAATCCCCTCTCATTCTTCTACGCTCCAAAGAGAAAAGTCCCAGCTCTGCTAACCTAGCTTCATATGACTTGTTCTCCAAACCAGGCAACATCCTGGTAAATCTCCTCTGCACCCTGTGCATTCTTTCCCTCTATTACGTATTTCAGTTAATTTAGTGATCAAACCTGCTCCAATAAAGATTTGAGAAGAGCAGGACCAAGTATACACAAATAGAGGTGCCAGTCAGATTAAGGTCCATCACAGATCTATAGCATGCAGTGAAACCATTTTTCTATGAAACAGAGCCAAGCATTCCCCCAGTGCGGCTCAGGTTTGAACTCTGAAGTCTCGTCACAGTCAGCTATTTATTGGACAAGCCAACAGAAACAAGCAAGAAGCTGGAGAAACGTACTCATATCCTGTAGGAACTCAGCAGCTCAGACAGCATCTATAGAGAGTGCAGATGAAGTGCCTTGGAAATGGTACTGTCCATTTTACTCTACAGATGCTGGCTGACCTTCAGCAGCTTGATTTTTGGTTCATCTTGTGTCTGCAAACACTTTTCAGCATCTACACAACTGGTAGGAAGCGCTGTAGAACGTTCTCCGATGATGTCAGTTCATAGAGCACCAGCAACGCTGCTGAAGCTCAGCGTGGACCAGCAGAGTCTCATTAGCTCCATATCCACCACCGGAAATATCTGACAGCTTGCGCATTCGGTCTCTTCATCAGTAGTTATCTAACCTTCTTCCAAGATGAGATCCAAGCATGGCCTGTGACTAACCCAGGAGAGAAACTGCCTGGGGCACTCTGAATGCAACTGGTTCTTCCATTATGTGGCTGACAAGGGAAGTTAAAGTTATTGTAGGAGCAAAAGAGAAGGCATACAGCAAAGCAAAAATTAGTGGGAAGGTAGAGGGTTGGGAAGTTGTTAAAAACCTATAGAGAGCAACTAAAAAAGTCATTAAAGGGAAAAGATGAAATTCGTATTCAGGTGGAGAAGGAGTAAATAATATCAAAGTGGATAGTAAAATTTTTTTCAAGTATGTTAAAAGAGGAATGAGGGGATATAGGACTGCTAGAAAATGAGGCAGGAGAAATGGTAACGGGACAAGGAGTGGTTGCTGAACTAAATGAGTATTTAGCAACAGTCTTCACCGGAAGACACGAGCAGTATGCCTGATGTTGCAGTGTGTGAAGGAAGAGAAGTGGGTGCTGTTAGTATTCCAAGAGAGAAGGTGCTCAAAAAGCTGAAAGACCTAAAGGTACATAATTCACCCGGACCAGATGAACTGCACCCTAGGGTTCTGAAAGAGGTAACGTTAGAGATTGTGGTGGCATTAGAAATAATCTTTCAACAATCATTGGACTCTGGCATGGTGCCAGAGGACTGGAAAATTACAAACATTACTCCACTCTTTAAGAAAGGAGGAAGGCAGCAGAAAGGAAATTATAGACCAGTTAGCTTGACCTCAGTGGTTGGGAAGATGTTGGAGTCGATTGTTAAGCATGAGGTGATGGAGTAACATGGTGACACAGGACAAGATAGTACAAAGTCAGTATGGTTTCCTTCAGGGAAAATCCTGCCTGATGAACCTTTTGGAATTCTTTGAGGAGATTACAAGTAGGATAGATAAAGGGGATGCAGTGCATGTTGTATATTTGGACTGTCAGAAGGCCTTTGACAAGGTGCCACACATGAGGCTGCTTACCAAGTTAAGAGCCCATGGTATTACAGGAAAGTTACTAACGTGGATAGAGCATTGGCTGATTGATAAGAAGCAGCAAGTGTGGATAAAAGGATCTTTTTCTGGTTGGCTGCCAGTGGCTAGTGGTGTTCCACAGGGATCGGTGTTGGGACCACTTTTTATACTGTATATAAATGATTTAGATGAAGGAATAGATGGCTTTGTTGCCAAGTTTGCAGATGATACAAAGATTAGTGGAGGGGCAGGTAGTGTTGAGGAAGCAGATAGGATGCAGAAGGACTTAAGACAGATTCGGAGAATGGGCAAGAAAGTGGCAAATGAAATACAATGTTGGAAAATGCGTGGTTATGCACTTTGGTGGTAGAAATAAATATATGGACTATTTTTTAAAAGGGGAGAAAATCCAGGAATCTGAGATGCAAAGGGAATTGGGAGATCTTGTGCTGAACACCCTGAAGGTTAACTTGCAGGTTGAGTTGGTGGGGAGGAAGACAAATGCCATGTTAGCATTCATTTTAAGAGGTCTAGAATACAAGAGCAAGGATGTGGTTCTGAGGTTTTATAAGGCACTGGTGAGGCCTCACCTTGAGTATTGTGAATAGTTTTGGGCCCTTCATCTTAGAAAAGATGTGCTGGCATTGTAGAGGATCCAGAGGAGGTTCACAAGGATGATTCCAGGAATGAAAGGGTTATCATACGAGCAACGTTTGATGGCTCTGGGTCTGTACTTGCTGGAATTCAGGAGGATGAGGGGGGATCTCATTGAAACCTTTCGAATGTTGAAAGGCCTAGAGAGAGTAGGTGTGGAAAGGATGTTTCCCATGGTGGGAGAGTCTAGGACAAGAGGGCACAGCCTCAGGATAGGGGGCGCCCTTTCAAAACAGAGATGTGGAGAAATTTCTTCAGTCAGAGCATGGTGAATTTATGGTATTTGTTGCCACATGCAGCTATGGAGACCAGGTCGTTGGGTGTATTTAAGGTAAACATAGAAAACCTACAGCACAGTACAGGCCCTTCAGCACACAAAGTTGTGCCGAACATGTCCCTATCTTAGAAATTACTAAGCTTATCCATAGCCCTCTATTTTTTTAAGCTCTATGTACCTATCCAAAAGTCTTAAAAGACCCTATCGTATCCACCTCCACCACTGTTGCCGTCAGCCCATTCCACACACTCACCACTCTCTGAGTAAAAAAAACTTACCCCTGACATCTCCTCTGTACCTACTCCCCAGCACCTTAAACCTGTGTCCTCTTGTAGCAACCATTTCAATGCCTCTGACTATCCACACGATCAATGTCTCTCATCATCTTATACACCTCTACCAGGTCACCTCTCATCCTCCGTCGCTCCAAGGAGAAAAGGCCGAGTTCACTCAACCTATTCTCATAAGGCATGCTCCCCAGCCGAGGCAACATCCTGGTAAATCTCCTCTGCACCCTTTCTATGGCTTCTACATCCTTCCTGTAGTGAGGCGACCAGAATTGAGCACAGTACTCCAAGTGGGGTCTGACCAGGGTCCTATATAGCTGCAACATTACATCTCGGCTCCTAAATTCAATTCCACGATTGATGAAGGCCAATACACCGTAAGCCTTCTTAACTGTAGAGTAAACCTGCGCAGCTGCTTTGAGCATCCTATGGACTCGGATCGCAAGATCCCTCTGATCCTCCACACTGCCAGGAGTCTTACCATTAATACTATATTCTGCCATCATATTTAACCTACCAAAATGAACCACCTTGCACTTATCTGGGTTGAACTCCATCTGCCACTTCTCAACCCAGTTTTGCATCCTATCAGTGTCCCGCTGTAACCTCTGACGGCCCTCCACACTGTCCACAACACCCCCAACCTTCCTGTCATACACCTCCAACCTTTGTAGAGATTGATAGGTTGTTGATTGGACATGGCATCAAAGGTAACGGGATGAAGGCCGGGAACTGGGATTGAGGAGAAGAAAAAAAAGTATCAGCCATGATTGAATGGAACGCAGACTCAATGGGCCAGATGGCCTAATTCTGCTCCTATGTCTTATGGCCTTATTATTGCTGGTTAGTTTCTTGTAACGTGCCCTTCTGATGCACAGGCAAACAGCTATTTCCTTGAGCTGTTAAGAACTGGGAAAAGCAGGTGCCTTTGTCAATAAAGCTACAAATGAATAAATAAATACATTAACTTTGTGAGTCATATATTAGTCAGCAACCCTGTAGCAGTTGGATATAAATGAGAGTGATGCAGGGGGTTAAATATGATTCAGATTGTTTGTGAATTTTCCTTTCATTCAGATGCTTAATTCTACTTCAAAAAACATGCATTTGGTGACACCTGAATTCAAAGTAGATGCAAATAAGATCCTGGCAATTCAACCAGCTTAAATTCTATCTTCACCTAATGTACACTGGCCATATTTTCCTTTTGAATGCAGCAGAGATTTCATGAAAATTTAGTGTTTTTATTACTCACCTGGCACAGAGCAGGAACTGTTCCATTTGTATCTGTTTTATTTGAAATAGTATTTTTCAGACTAATCAGATTCTAAAAAGGAATATTGCTTACATTCTGCTCACTGTTTCGAGAAATGCTAATGCACTCTTGGGACAGTGGGAGGCTGGGATCAGTTTGGAAACATCAAGTGTCTGAAACACTTGAGGTACTGGAGAATAAGGGCTTTGAATAATTTGAGAGAGTAGACCTTTCATAGGGTTGGGTTTTCTGGGTTAAAGGACTATTACAGGATTATGGGGTTGGAATCTGGAACTTGAATGAATGATTGGGTTTATTGTATTTTGAACTGGCGGACTGAAAGATCAAAAGTAAGTGTTAAACAACCTTATAGAGGTACCAATTCAGCACCATGATCATAAAATCTAGCTGTCCCTTGATTACATAGCAATAGGCTCTTTTAGAATAATTTAACCTAGTTTATCCCACACTGCACTATAAAAGGGTGTTAAAAATCTGTAGTTGATCAGAGAAAGCCTGCACGAATATATGAAGACTGGGAATAATATTAAAGTGCTTAAATTAGCAGTATGTGATTAAGACTCACTCCATAGATTCTCATGGGGACAGGAACAATTCATTGCCGAAAGCCACATATTCAGATTTGCTGATGACCCAAATATAGGCAACATTGTAAGCAATGTTAACTAAAGCATCAGATTTAAAGATATTGAATTATTGTACTAGGCATAAAAACAAATTGATTTTAATATCAGATAATCGATTGTGGATTTTTAAAAAATGTCAGAATAGCTTGAAAACAAAAAAAATCATGCTTGATAGAGCTATTTAGAAAAGCATATAATTCAGATAATGGTAGAATTATTTCAAGCATGTATAAGCGGTTGTCAAATCTTAAAACATTTGACTTCATACATTAAAACAAAATGGGAGAAGGAAGGAGGGATAATTATATCTGAGGAAGAATGGACAACAATATGGAGGTGTCAATGGAAGTGTACCAGTTCACAGAAATGGACGGAGTTTGGATAGAAAAACTTGGTAAGATATTTTATTACACCCTCTCAGAAATCCCAATATGATTGTAACCTCCCTGTTTGCTGGAGAAATTGTGGAAATCAAAATGCAAATCATTATCATATTTTTTTGGGACTGCCCTGTTATCAAAAACTATTGGAGGGGGATACACAATGCCCTTCAAGACATCTTTAAACGTGAAATACCCTTAGAGAATAAGACCATATATTTTGGATATATACCTCAAGAATGGTTGAAAAGAGATAAATATTTAATGAACATACTGTTGGTGGCTGATAAAAAGACTCTTACTAGGAAATGGTTATCACAGGAGAGCCCAACTTTAAATGCATGGATGGAAATTACAATGGACATTTACAAAATGGAGAAGATAACAGCATCTGTTAATCATAAGCTGGAACAATTTGATTCATATTGGGAAAAATGTTTTAACTACATAATGCCTCATAGGCCTGATTTTATTCTCACAAATCAATGAATATGTTGTAAAAAAAATCACTTCCTAATTGTACATAGTTCTTTCCTTTTGCTTGTTTTTTCTTTCCACTCTTTTCTATAAGTGTATACCTCAGATAAATACTTTGTGGAGATTTGTGATATATATGATTATATGATATATATGTATAATGTCTGAAATACATCTTGTGGAAATGTTTGTTTGATGATGAACTTCAATAATAAAAAAATAAATTACAAAAAAAGAAACATTGGCAATCTAAAGAGACTTGGGGTTCAGGCAAACGAATCATTACAATGTCGTGAACAAATACAGAAAAAAGAAGAGCCATGTAATGCAGATGATCTTATCTGAAGGACTAAATAACATCCTAGCACATAAGTAAGATTGCTTCTGTTGAACCTAAACATTTGGTAAATACTTCTATAAGCATAAAGTAAACATTTGGAAAATACCTTGTGCAAAAAGCAATTGATGTTAAGTCTGGCGAATCTCTGAAATGCGTGAATTTTGGCAACCAAAGTCTGAAAGTATTTGGATTTTTTTTAAAATTTTAAATTTTAATTTAGATTTCAGTTGTATGGTGATGGGCCACATTTATCTTTGACTGGTGGAAAAAAATTAAAAGATTAAATGGCCAATTCTTGCTTCAATCTATGGTTGAGCACAGGTTTGACAGACAGACAGACATACTTTATTGATCCCGAGGGAAATTGGGTTTCGTTACAGCCGCACCAACCAAGTATAGTGAAGAAATATAGCAATATAAAACCATAAATAATAAGTTAATCATGCCCAGTGGAAATAAGTCCAGGACCAGCCTATTGGCTCACGGTGTTTGACACTCCCAGGGAGGAGTTGTAAAGTTTGATGGCCACAGGTAGGAATGACTTCCTATGATGCTCACTGTTACATCTTGGTGGAATGAGTCTCTGGCTGAATGTACTCCTGTGCCTAACCAGTACATTATGGAGTGGATGGGAGTCATTGTCCAAGATGGCATGCAACTTGGACAGCATCCTCTTTTCAGACACCACCGTCAGAGAGTCCAGTTCCACCCCCACAACATCACTGGCCTTACGAATGAGGAGGATGTTGGCAAAAGGAATTGACATATGGAGGCAATGTGAGTCATTAAGTAGAACTCAGCAGCTCAAGCAGAAATGAACAGTTGATATTTCAGGTCAAGACCCTTCATCTGGGCTGAATGATAGGAGGAGAGATGGCCAGTGTAAAGACCCAGGTTGAAAGGGTGCAGCCATAGCTAGCAAGTGATAGACAGGTTCAGGTGAGGAAGGGTGATAGGCAGCTGGAAGAGGGGCGAGTGGAATTAGTGACAGGCTGAGAAGTAAAGGTAACAAAGGGCTGCAAAATGATTAAATTTGATAGAGAGGAAGGTAAAGCATAGAACCAAGTAAGGGAAGTGGAATAGATGGATAGGAGTAAGTGAGGAGGGGAGGGAAACTGGTTGATGGAGAGTTGGTGTAGGGTGGCTGTGTGGAGGAGGAACTGACTCAACGAGGAAGATAGGGAATGGAACCTGAAACTGAAGAATTCAATGGTCATACTTTACAATTGCAGATTACTCAGATGGAATATGAGGTGCTCGTATTTAGCCTCACCCTGGCAGTGGAGGAGGCCAAGGAAAAATAGGTCATTGTGGGAATTGGGATGAGAACTGAGAGCTGCTGATGGGCGTGGCATTGAGAGCACAATGCTTGGTATAGTAATTGCCTAGCCTGCAATTGGATCAAAAAGATAAGCAGAATGAATTATGTGCATGAAAGTAATCTTGGTTATTTACAGCAATTATTTCAGCAATAGTTAATTGGGGAGTTGGTCATCTGCTGCAGCTTGTGGTGTCACTTCTATTTGTAGTTAAGATTCAAATTAAAGGAATGGTTTGTCTTCCCTTAGGAAGAATATTGTGCCCCATGAATACCGCAAGCACTTTCCGATTCAGATGAAAGACCACAATTCTCATGATGTCCTCCTCCTGTGCACTGCCTGCCATGCTGCCTCAAACTGTTATGACAACATCCTAAAGCAGCAGCTGGCCAAGGAGTTCAATGCACCAGTTGGTTCTGAGGAGAGCGTTCGGTTACTGGAGGACCCAGTCCGTAGGCAGGTGCGATCCGGAGCCCGGGCCTTACTCAATGCCGAAAGCCTTCCCAAAACACGGAGAGAAGAACTTCAAGATATCCTAAAGGCTTTCTTTAATGTGGAGGTATTATCTGAAGAGTTGCTTGAAGAAGGAGCGGCACTGGAAACCAGGTGTGGAAATTCTTGATTGTGATGCAGTTATGCCTTTTAATAGTATAACAATGTTTCACATGATCAGCAATAAACAAAGCAGCCTCATCAAGCATTAGGATTGGTGTTTCTTTGGTTTCAGCAATTGTTTTAAAGACTGAATTAAAGGAGAGAGTCATGAGAGCTTTATGTAGAAAATTTGGAAGTTTTGGGCCCAATCACAGAAAGAAACTGCAATGTGGGGAAATAGAAATTGGGGATTTTCAAAGGTCATAACTGAAGGTGAGCTAAATTCCCAGAAACTTTGAAGAAGTTGTGGACACGGGGCAGAGGGTAGCCATTACGGACTTTAAATGCAAGGGTGAAAATTTTAAAACTGAAGTAAATCATAGCAAACTAAGGTAGTGATGAGCCAGCTGAAAATTCTCCAATCGCATGCATCCTTTCACATATCCTTACCTAGTAGAGCACAGAACCGTAATTAAGATTCCATCTAATTTATGGGTACTGAATTGAATTGCCTTTGAGGATTCAATACTGGACCAAGGAGCCAAAGCATTTATGCTTAAACTGGCAAGCTGTTCCTAAGCGGATGTCTGTACATTGCAGTCCTAAACTTGCATATCTTCATTTTTCTGTAACATCCGTGGAATCCACATGACAAAAGTTGGTTGTATACATCTCCTTTTACATTGAAGGAGCAAATCTTAAATAAAAAAAATAAAGAAAATACATTTAGCATGCATCTTTAGCAACCTCTGGACTTCCCAAACTGCTGATAATGTATTTTAATTTATTGAAATTACATACAAATTAACACCCAAGGCTTGATATTATTAAGTCCAGCAGATATGTACACTGCATGTCTCTTCCCCATTCTCTCTAACCATGTCAACATAGATTTCTCTCTTTCTTCCTTCCCCTCTGCTATTCATATCCAGTATGTACATTTTTGAGTCTTGGTTAAAAGATACTGAGGATGGAAACACTCTACAGGTCTCCTAATTCTTGGTGTTTCTCTGCCCTTCCTACAGGATATTCAATGAGAGTCACATCCCCCATGGTCTAAAAGTGACACAGTCTTGCGCTGTTGGTGGGCTCCGAGCCTTGATGTCTTTGGAGAAACGCTGGCGACAGCACTTCCTGGATTACATGCAGCCCCAGCATCTTCCACCTTTGTGGTCTGTGGATCATAATCACAATAAGCTCCTCCGCAAGTATGGAGAGGACTTGAAGCTTGAGCTAACATGAAATAATTTGGATATAACGATCTCAATTTTGTGTTTTTCTTTGCAATACTTCTCAAAATTATGAACAGTGATTGCATGAGAATACATGTATCAGTCAGCTCATCAAGTTCTGGGAAGGAATATGTGCTTTTTAACATACGAAGGATAAAGACTGGAACAGTTTAACACAACTTGAGGCACTATGAAGTAACACATTTCATAAGTTTATTATGAAGATAATACATCATACAAATCCAGTTAACCTATATTAGGATTTGTAACAAAAACTAAAGAACATTTTTAAACAAAATATTTGTATGACAAGACCAGAGAAGTCTTCTGTATGAATTTACAACACCTGGACTATGACAGGAGAAATTGCCGTTAACATGCTAGGACAATTCTTTGTACATGCTGCTGGCAAAAAGCTAGGCAAAACTTACCTTGATGTTGATGGGTATCTGGGATTCGATAGCGTCACATTTTCACAGCCAGTTTGCTACTTGAGTTTTTTGGTTGTTATCATCAGTGTCAAAATGTATGGATAAAAGTACTTTGCTTAAATGCCAGAAACTGAAAATTTCAGCATTATAATATCATTTACAGTTTGCGTAGCTGTTACTTCTGCAGAAAACGGTATCTTCATGAAAGATATCTTGTCAGTTGCCCACCTGCCTTAGCCAGTACACCTTGTGTTAATGACTAGGGTTAAAGTATGTACATTCTTCCTCCTCCTCCTCTGTTGCAAGTTCAAGCATGCCGAAAAGCATCAGCTTGAAACCACAATAAATAAATGCAACAGGTTTTCAGTACCAAAAAAGTATTATTCCTGGATGTTTTTGTAAACTGTCAGCCAGCAGCAAATTCACCATCTGAACAGATGGTTGTATGAAGCACTCACTCAGACTAGCTTTTTCCATAATCTTTTTCCCTCCTTGTTTCAGGTAATATTACCAGTCAATAACAATTATGTGTGCCTTTTTAGTACCTGTAACATTATATAATATTTTGAGGTGCCCACTAACATTGAGGTTGAGCCACATGAGGTATTGGGATTAGTGATCAAGGTCAAAGGAGGGTTTTAAGGGACATCCTGAAGAAGGAAAAAAAGAGATTTAGGAATGAAGTTACAGACCTCCATGATTACAAATCTGAGATTATGAGTGAAGTAAATGGAAACTGGGAATCCACAAGGACTGGAGGCGGTTACAGAGTTAGGGAGGGTCCAGACCCTGAAGAAGCTTGAGAAAACCCACTACTTTCTACACCTGCTATGGGCTGTTGAATAAACTACATAATGCCAGCAAATATTCTGCTATTTTAGCTCTGATTGTGAAGGTTTGACATTAAATACCATTGCAAATGCTAACAGGATTTAATCTGACACTGCAGTCAAGAGCTGAGGAAATATTAGACTGTCAGGAGAATTGCCTTTGAATGGGGTGCTTAATGAAACTCCATCTGTCAGTCAAAAAAACATGGCAAAAAAAGAAGAACACTTACTACCAGTGTTCTGGCTAAAAGTTATTTTGCAGTGCTACTAATGTGAAAATACAAATCTTGTATACAAATTAGTTGTGTGCAGTCTAATCTGGAGTATGTAATTGATTGTAAAAAGACTCTGCAAAATCTGTTTTTGTGTAGTGAAGAAGTGGACAGCATTTTATTATCTGTTCCAATGGTGGTATCTGTTATGGCAGCTTATTTCCCTATGGAAACATCATGACTACCACTCTGATAATCACTCTGCAAAATTTCTTAGAGTAGCCTTTGTTATGCAATGTGTTTCCTGTGATGGAATTGACTTGTACGTATATATAATGTATGTGTGCAGGTATTTTCCCATGGGAAACCAACCCTGTCAAGTAATCCTACTAACAGGTGTAGTTCTCCACAAAGCCTGGCACATTTTTGGAATACAGCCAAGGCTGAAATCTTTTTTTTAAACTGACACAAAATCTATAGTTTTGGAAGCTTTATGAAGTTCTGATTCAATCACTGTTATCTAACTACAAAATAGACAAGTCTTTTAATGTGTACCTTATGGGGCAGTTGCTCATTTTGTTCATTTTCAGAAGATCAGAATGCCAGTTCTTTCATTGCAGATATACATTGTGTTTTCATTGTCAATTCAATGGCTGTACATGAAAATATTTTCACAGTGACAAACCTGGCACTGTTCTTTACAGTTCCACAGGTTTCATAACCCTAACTCTGCATTTTTGAATAAACACCTATTTTGTTTGAAATAAAATTTAAATTGAATCTCTCATACTGTTGCCATCTCAAAACTTAGTATAATGCTAAAAGGTGGTGTGGTGTGATTGTTTAGTGGTAAAAATCATTGATGGAGGGATGAATGTCTTACTTAATCTAGAACTGTGTCCATACATAGGATCATAGAAATTTATGACAGAAAGCAGCTCCCTATTAATCACTATAACCATAAATTTATGCCTGACCTCTGCTGAGGGGAGGAAACTCCTTCATATTCAGCAATTTGTTTTCATAACTAAGTCAATTCCGACAAGGTAACAGATGATTTAAAGTTTTATGTATAGGTTAGAACTGTACACAGTTCTGCAACTATGGTCCAACTACTGTTGGAGCAAAGTAGAGACAGGGGTCCTTAATGTCTTATTAACCACATATATCTGTCCTGTTACCTTCAAGGCTCTGTGCACATGTAATACAAGTTCAAATGGTTCAATTTAATATCAGAGAATGTATTCAGTATACGATCTGAAATTCTTGCTCTTCACAAAACAAGAACCCCAAAGAATGAATGATAGTAACTTCAGAATCTCAAAACATCCCCTCACATGCACAAGCAGCAGCAGAAGTAACAACCTTTTTCCCTCCCTCTCCCCACTTGCACCCCCCCCCCCCCCACCATGCAAACAGTAGCAAAAGCCCTCAGAGAGACTTTGATCTAGAGTCTATCAAAAGCTACAGTCCATAACCCATCACTTTGGTATCTCAGGCTCTCCCTTTCCATCAAGGGAGTGAGAGGTCATTCTCCAGCAACATCAAGACCAGGAGACCAGCAGCTCACTGTTCCAATGCTACAATCTTCTGCCTCACCTCTCCAAGTCCCCGACTTGGGAACTGACAGGTTCTCACTCCAACAAAGGGATCACTCAAGTGCAGGAACTTACCTCCAACAACAGCGCACACCACCTGGTGTCCTGATGATTGTCTCCCATGACGCTTCAGTTAGCGAAATAAGCGAGGAACCAGATTGTCTGCAGGATTGCTTCCCGAAGGCGCACATCTTCCAGTCTGCTCCAGGAGATATCTAAAGCAGTGGTCTGAAAACCCACTGCTTGCAGAGAACCATAGTTTGAACTGTAGATTACAGGCTCTGACAGAACCCCAACCACCTCGAAAAGAAAGGAAAGACATGAGAGAAGAAGAAGAAGCCATTTTGTGGACGAACTGGAACAAGTCGCCTGGGTCTACAAAAACCGTTGCCGCCACCTTGCCATCTTTCCTACCTCTTGATCTGCTATGCTTCTCCGAGTTTTATACCATTTGCTCTGCCTTTTATTGGCTTGTTTGCCTTTTCCCAAATCCATATTATGTCACATTTCTACAGACTGAATTCCAGTTGTCAGTTGGATACCTGCTCAATTTATTGTTGGGTTGATTACCAATACCTTCCTCACCATCAATCATATGGGCAATTTTGGAATTGTGTGCAGAGATCTTAATTGCGACTGCTTCATTTAAGACCAGTTCATTGTGTATCATGAAAAGCAATGAGTTTGCACTAAGACTTGGTCAGTACCAGCAGCCTCAGACATCAAAATATATTCTGACCGTTTTTGCTCTTGACTTCCTGCCCACAAGCTGTCTTGGATCCAGTTGCCACTTTTCCTTATGCTCTCTGGGCTGTCAGTAATCTGAATAATCTGCCATTGGGGATCTCGTTTAATACCTTGCCAAAAAAAAATCTATATATACCACATCAATTTTTCTCTACCCTCTTTGTTAGTTTTTTCAAGGAATCCAAATGATTTATATTACTCCCTCAATATAATTTTCAATAATTCACTGGTACTGACAGTCAGTCTGACTAGCTTCCATTTCCTGAATTGATCCCTTTGTAGACAAAATGTCATGTTAGCAGTCTTCAGTACCTCCAGTACCATGCCTCTGGACAATGATTTTCCCAACAATTCCTTTATACTTTATTTAATTTAGAATATAGCAGCAATCTTAAAAAAATCACTCGCTTCAAGAAGATGACTTAAACTCCTTCGCGGTCATTGGTATTTACATGTTGGGCACATTCAATATTTGCAGCCCTTTATTTGGGGTTTAGCTTTAGGGAAAGAAAGTGAAAGATACCTGTGGAAGACTTTTTTGTGCTCATCTTGTACTGCTAACATAAAAGGCAAAGAGAAAGCATATAATGGAGCAAAAATTAGTAGGAAGTTAGAGGATTGGGAAGCTTGTTCACATCAGTTGTTTTAGAGTTGGACTGTGTCAATCAGTGAATGGGATTAATTAGAAAAGGTGAATAATAATAAAGCAGGGGCAAGCAGATCAGCCATTGTGTGATTGGACCAGTGTTTCTAAGCTGTGGGCAATGTAGACTATTTTCTAAATATAGAAAATTCAAAAATCTGAGATGCAAAGGGACTTGGGAGTCCTTGTGCAGGATTCTCTGGAGTATATTCTGCCGGTTGAGTCAGTAGTGAAGAAGGCAAAGGTGTTGTTAGCATTCATTTCAAGAGGACTAGAATATAAAAGCAAGGATATAATGACAAGGCTTTAGAAAGTACTGGTGAGGCTTCACTTGAAGTAACGTGAGCAGTTTTGAGCCCTTATCTAAGAAAGGATGTGCTGACATAGGAGAGGGTTCAAACGAGGTTCACGAAAATGATCCTGGGATTGAAAGGCTTCTCATATCTGAGCATTTGATGGGCCTCTACTCACTAGAATTAAGAAGAATGAGGGGTGAGCTCATTGATACCTATCGAATTTTGAAAGGCTTCAATGTGGAGAGGTGGGGCAGTCTATGACCAGAGGACACAGCCTCAGAATGGAGGAACACCCTTTTAGAAAAGAGATGAGGAAGAATTTCTTTAGCTAGAGGGTGGTGAATTTATGGAATTGGCTGCCACGGGTGGCTATGGAGGCCAAGTCATTGGACATATTTAAGGCAGAGATTGATAGATTCTTGATTAGTCAGGGCAATAAGAGATACAGGGAGAAGGTAGGAGATTGGGACTGATGGAAAATTGGATCAGCCATGATGAAATTCCAGAGCAGTCTTGATGGGCCAAATAGCCTAATTCTGCTCCTATGTCTTTTGGTCTTATGATTATGGTTTAGTTGGATTTAACATAGTTATGGAAAATGGTGAAGAAAAGTATGAGTATTAGTTCTAAATTAAGAGCGACAGGGAGGCATTTATGGAGATTGAAAGGGTTCAAGGTACAATGAAAATCAAAGGGACTGTCAAACTTGTTTGGAAAATGCAAAAGAAGAAGCTTAAAATGAAAGGTGAAGAAGTCCCTTTATGAATATATAACAGGCAAGAAGATAAATAAGGAACCAAAAATATGTAGGGGCAGGGGATTATAGGTAAGGTTCTTACAGGCAGTCCCTATTTTACAATCGTGTAGCGTTCCTGAGAATTGTTCATAACCCAGATGTTTGTCAGTCGGAAATGAACAACAATAGTGTGTGGGAGAGGATCACAGACACTACTGTGATGGGTGAGCAAGCAGACATGAATAGCTCGGCAATTGGTTGACTCACTGATTCAGTGAGTGAGTAAGTCTACCTATCCATTCCAGCCCCAGCTCTGTTTGTGATAGCCCAGGATCAGAGAAATGGTGGACAGAAATTCCCCATTCCCACTCAGCAGAAGATGCCTGCGGCCCTATAACAGCTGGCAAATCCACCCCCATCCATTCTGCTGTTTTCCCAAGCACTTGTTTGTATGGCATGCACATGAGCTGTGCACTTGTAATGTGGGGACAGCCTGCAATGAATATACTTTGACTGCATTCTCAAGGGAAGAATATGTTCCCATACTCATACTTAAGCTGGATGAGCATGAAATACCGGATCGATAAGACAAGTAAAAGAGGATTTGTTGTCTTTGAAAATGCACAAGTCAATAGGTCCTGCCAAAATATGTTTTTGATGTAACATGGATGGAAATGTCAGGGCTTTGATTATGGAAACATAGAAATCTACAGCACATTACAGGCTCTTCGGCCCACAATGTTGTGCCAACCATGTAACCTAGTCTAGAACCTGCCTAGAATTTACCTACCACATAACCCTCTATTTTTCTAAGCACCATCTAAGAGTCTCTTACAAAGTCCTATTGTATTCACCTTTACCACCTTCGCTGGCAGTGCATTCCACGCACCCACCACCCTCTCAGATTGAAAGACCGATGAATTAGTAGAGGCAGAGGTGTGCCTGATATCAGTAGTGGGAAAGTTACTGAAAGGTATTCTAAGGGACTGGATATACAAGTTTTTGTCTGATGGACTGATTATGGATAGTCACCATGGCTTTGTGCATGGTACGTCATGTCTAACCAGTCTTACAGAGTTTTCAGGGAAGTTCCCAGGAAAGTTGATGAAGGCAAGGCAGTGGATGCCTGTATGGATTTTAGCAAGGCCTTTGACAAGATCTTGCATGGGAGGTTGACAAAAAAGTTTAGTCACTTAACATTCAAAATGAGATAGTCAATTGGTTTCATGGAAGTAGCCAAAGATGGTTGCCTCTTTGACTGGAGGCCTCAGACTAATGGCGTGCTGCAGGGATTGGTGCTGCGTACGTTGTTGTTTGTCATCTATATCAACGATCTTGATGATAATGTGGTAAACTGTGTCAGCAAATTTGCAGATGACTCCAAGATTGGGGGTGTAATGGACGGTGAGGAAGACTATCAAAGTTTGCAACAGGATCTGGATCAGCTGGAAAAATGAGGTGAAAATTGGTAGATGGAATTTATTGCAGACAAGAGTGAGGTGCTGCACTTTGGGAGGATCAACCATGGTGGGTCGTACACAGAGAGTTGTAGGGCACGGTGGAGTACAGGGAGGTCTGGCAGTACAGATCATTAATTCCTTAAGAATGGTGTCACACAATGATAGGGTCGAAAAGAAAGCTTTTGACACATTGGTCTTCATAAATCATTGTATTAAGTATAGCAGTTGGAATGTTATGTTCAAATTATATAAGATGTTGGTGAGACCTGACTTAGAGTATCGTGTGCTGTTTTGGCCACCTGCCTACAGGAAAGATTGAAAGAGAGCAGAGAAATTTTACAAGAATGTTGTGGGGACTTGAGGACCTGAGTTACAGAAAAAGGTTGAATAGGTTGGGACTTTATTCATTCAAAATTATGAGGGGCATAGATAGGGTAAATGCAAACAGGCTTTTTCCATTGAGGTTTGGTGTGACTACAAATAGAGGTCATGGGTTAAGGGTGAAAGGTGAAATATTTGAGGGGAAACTTCTTCACTCAGAGGGTGGTGTGAGTATGGAACAAACTACCAGCACAAGTGATGGATATGCAGTCAATTTAAACATTTCAGGAAAAAATTGGATCGATACATGAATGGTGTGGGTGCAGGCTGATGGGACAAGGAAGATTAATGGTTCGGCGCAGACTAGGTGCGTCAAAGGGCCTGCTTCTGGGCTGTAGTGTTCTATGACTCTAGTTTGGCTAAGCTTAGAGGCTTGGCATAACACTGTCAAAGGTTTTCTTTTCTGTTTTGAGGGAAGAGCCTGTTCTGGTCAGTCTCGAGAGTGCTATGTTGTGTAAAGCGCTGTTGCCACATGAAGCATCACAACTTTTGTTCAGGCTTTGTGCAGGAACTTGGTGTCAGTAGATCTTCTAACAGTTTATGATCAGTACTACTGCCAGCTGGTTCTCTCCATAACTCACATGAAGTGCAGTTCAGCATTGAATTATAGACATCAAAGCTTGATCTGGACTCCCAGGTGCATATAAAATATAAAATATCCACAAGCAACACACACAAAATGCTGGAGGAACTCAACAGGCCAGGCAGCATCAATGAAAAATAATACAGTTGATGTTTTGGGCCAAGACCCTTCAGAAAAAATTGGATAGGTAGATAAAGTACATGTGTGTGTTGCTTGAATTTCCAGTAACTACAGATTTTCTCTTCTTTGAATCATCCACAAGTACTGTTTTGAAAAAGTGTACAGTTTTTGGACTAGGCCTATGCACAAATAGTGTGAGTCCTGCATTGCAACAGTGAATCAAAAGTTGTTTATTATCTGTGAAATGTTTTTGAACATATGTGAAATGGTAAATATATCCTTTTTACTTGTTACTGTTTGCCTAGTTGGAATCTTTTGGATAGAACCTAATCAAGTTATAACTTGTGTTTGATAAAAAAAAATCAATCAACATGCTGGAAACAGCAGGCCAGATAACATCCAAAGAAGAAGAATGACTGTTAAGTTTTACAGTTTAAGCAAATTATTAGCCTGGTTCAGTAGCATTGCTCTCTTTAGGTTTGCAGTTGCGTTCTTTTCCATGGCATGAATATAAAACTTAGTGTTCAATGCAATACCGAAGGAGTGCAGCAATGTTGCAGGTACTCTCTTTCAGATCATATTGAAAAAAATCCATTTCCCAGTACTGGTGAATGCTTGGATTTTCTGAAGAAGAGAAGAGACACTCTCCCAGTATTTTGGCTGATCTTTATTTTCCAGCCAACACAACGGATAGTAAAGTAGACTGCTCCTCCATCCTTTCTCGTACTAAGATAAAAATGAGTTACCTTCAGGATGTATTGGCTATGATAAATTCTAAGGATGGGAAAGCCATCAGATAAATGCATCTTTGCTTCAGATGTTCATCATCTGCATGTGTGACTGAAGATAAACTATCTGTAGCTAAGTAACAATATTTTTGTTCAAATGAGTCACTTCTAATGTTATCAGCCACGGAACACGGAAGAATAGATATATCTCCTCTGTCACTGTGATTACTATTGATCTTTAAGTAAACAGAAAGGGCAACTTTAAACAAGGACTTTGCTTATCACTAGGAGCAGCTACTGGCCTAAGTTCAACCTCTCATCCTGACAACATCTCTGTTGTGGAACTTATCGATTCCACTCCATTTGCTGAGCTTGCGCTGCCAAAGAGGCAATAATGCTCTCCTTGGAGCAGGGAAGAAGCTGAACTTTCAGAGAAGGTTCAGAGGGGGTTTGAATCACAGATCTCAAGAGTAGTTGTTTTTTCAGCATGAGGATTAGGTCACAGATTTGGGATCATTGGAAAAGGCAACAAAAGGGATACTGTGAGTTGGTTATGATCCAATGTGCATGACCTTTTTAAGGTTGTGGGAAAAAATCCACAGTGACCTTCAAAAGGAGATTGGATAGATACTTAAAATAATTACAGGATTGAGATAAACTGCAGGAGTATAAACACGGTAGGATAGAAGTTAGCACAACACTATTACAGCTTGGGGCTTTGGAATTCAATTCTGGCACCGTCTGTAAGGAGCTGTACATTCTCCCTGTAACCACATTGGTTTCTTCCGGGTATTCTGGTTTCTTCCCACAATCCAAAGATGTAATGGTTAGTGGGTTAATTGGTCAACTGTCCTATCGTTAGGCTACGTTTAAATAGGTAGGTTACTGGATAACGTTGCTCATTGGGCCAGAAGGGCCTATTCCATGCTGTATCTCTAAATAAATAAATAAAATGTTAAAAAGTGGAACCAGTTGTTCTGCTCTTTCACAGGTTACAGGCCACATGAACTCCATGTATGATTTCATGAATTGCTCGAAAGGCATTTAATAAACTAGCTGTATGAATTAAGAAATTTTAGTGATGGCGCATCAGTTTTCAGAAGCATTTTATTTGGGCATAGTTGTAGCATCTAGTAGGGGTTCTGTTGTTTGGGAACATAAATCACAAGGATAGAGCTATTAAGCAAGCATCCTTTATTGAAGGCAGTCAACAATCCATTAACAGTATTGGCTGGTACAACAATGTATCAAAGGTCATAGCACATTGTCAAAAAATTCACCCTGGATTACCGTATTTTACTGTAAGAGAATTTACCCCATTATCAAACAGAAAAAAAGACAGACCTTGGTATGTGATTAACCCTTTAATAACTGATCCCGGGGAGCCATTGCCTTATGACTCCGCCAATGTCAGGTTACATCTTAAATTTATGCAGTAAATTTTGGGCAATAGCCAACAGCTAAACATACTTGGTCAGCAATTTCAAGAAGCACTTGTTAGGTAACAGAGAGCCTACAAATGCTTCTACACGGTACACAATATTAGAACTGTATGTTCACATTGACATCCCCTTTTAGCAGGACTGACTTGGACAAAGGTCAGCAGAACCTCATTTTTGGCATGACCTATTGTTAGCTAGCGCAAGCCAGACAGAGTTCTCTGTCACCTTGATGACCCAAATCTCGGGCGTTACTTAGCCAGTCATGCTTGCCAACAAAATTTAATCTTCTGAAGGCAGCCAACAATCAACTAACAGTGTTGGCTGGTACAACAATGTACCCAAAGTCGTAGCACATGCTACATATAGTTCTTATAAGTAGGTACACATGCAAAATATACCAAAGTGCATTCCCTTTAATGGAAAGTGATACAGATATGCTTAAAAAAATTCATATGCTGTATTAAATTATATGAATTTACTACTAATATGTAAAGATATAAAATTAACTAATTATTTACAAAGAGATACACATTCTGTTTTAGATTTTTTTTACAATATTTTTATTCAGAAGAAAAAAAACACAATTTACAGAGTGCAATACATAGATACATCTCAACATAACTTGTGTACATTCATATATTGTAATAAAATTGATCAAAATGTTATAGCATGTCACATAAAGGTATACCACTCTGTAATCAAAAATTTAAAGATAGGTCATACATCATAAAAGAGATTTTTTTATATAAAAAAAAGTCAACCCCCTACCAACTACCAAAGAAAAAAGCTGATGGATGATAATGGATAATTAGAAAAAAACATATTCGCTTAAGAAGAGAAGGTAAAAATATACAAAAAAGTCTGTGCACTGTTAAACTTTATAAATTGGAAAAGTAATTTAGGAAAGGTCCCCAGATATCATAAAAAGATTGTTTCAAGTTTAAGTCTGAGCAGCGGATCTTTTCTAAATTTAACTAAGACATAATATCACCTAGCCATTGAAGATGTGTAGGAGGAGTAGACTCTTTCCATTTAAGCAAGATTGCTCTTCTTGCTAAAAGGGAGGTAAAAACTAAAACCTGTAGGTTAGGAGTATTTAAAGTTATATCTTCATTTGCAATAATGCCAAACAAGGCAGTAAGGGGATTTGGGTCAAATTGGACCCTAAAAAGTTGTGAGAAGGTATGGAATACTTCCCGCCAAAACTTTTCAATTTTAGGGCAAAACCAAAACATATGAATTAAAGAGGCATCAGCAGAGTTGCATTTATTACAAAGTGGAGAAACATTCGGATAAAAACTGGACAGCTTCTGTTTAGAAATGTAAGCTCTATGAACCACTTTAAATTGTAGAAGAGAATGACGAGCACAGAAATCACAGATTTCTGATGATAGATGGAATAAAATTCTTAAACGGGTTAATTCTGTTTTAGATTTAACTGAACATATATCACTCATATTTTATTCTCTGCAATGGCAAATCCAACACTATAAATATCTCTATAGTATCTGTTCTTGGTAATAGCAATCCCAATGGTTTACATCTTGTGTAGGCTTTATATGTAACTAATTGCATATCCTGTACTACAGTTGTTATCTTGACCAGGCATAATGATCATACATTGTTGAAAAATAACAGATGAAATTTAATGCAGATAAATGTGAGGTATTGCACTTTGGGAGGACAAACCAGTTTAGAACTTACACAGGTAACAGTAGAGCACTGAGGAGTGAGGTAGATCAAAGAGATCTAGGAATACAGATCCATAATTCCTTGAAAGTGATGTCTCAGGAAGATAATGTTGGTAAAAGCACTTTTGGCACATTGGCCATCGTAAATCAGAGTGTTGAGTACACGAGTTCGGATGTTATGTTGAAGCTGTGGAAGACATTAGTGAGGCCAAATTTGGAATACTGTGTCCAGTTCTGGTCATCTACTGGCAGGAGAAATATCAATATCAAGCCAACATATTGTTGTTGATTAATAAGATTGATATAACTGATATTTTTAAAAGGATGGTGCCGGGTCTTAAGGACCTGAGTTATAGGAAAGGTTAAATAGATTAGGACTTTATTTCCTGGAACATAGCAAAATGAGGGGAGATTGACAGAAGTAGACAGAATTATGAAGGGTATGGATAGGGTAAATGTATTCATGCTTTTTACACTGAGGTTGGGTGAGACTAGAACTAGAAGTTATACATTAAAGGTGAAATATTTAAGAGGGAACAACTTCGGTCGTGGTGGTGTGAGCTGCCAGTGGAAGTAGTGGATGTGGGCTTGATTGCAACATTTAAAATAAGTTTGGATGGGAGGGGGTATGGAGGGCTATGTTCCACGTGCAGGTGCAGGTCTGTAGGACTAAGCAGAATAACAGTTTGTCATGGATTAGATGGGCAAAAGGCCTGTTTCTGTGCTGTAATGCTGTATGCCTCGACTGTGCTAAATACATTAATGTTAAATATAACCTCAAACCAAACACAGATCAATATACCCATTAGCTACAATTACAGTTATACAAAGTTACCAATATTTCTCTGTTTACTTTATGTTCAATAATAACATGCTGTAATTTTATTACTTAATACTTTTCACTTTTTTGGCTTTGTACACTGTTTTTGGATTGAACCTCGACCACTACACTGACCTCCTAAGGACCCTGGATCTTTTCAGGCCACTTCCCTCGCTCTCATACTAGCTATTTTATACTGTATGCCTAAGCTTTAGCAGTGTTTGAAGTGTGTTCTCTGCAGTGAAGTTGTCACCAAGACCGCAGATTGTGGTTCAGTACAATACTCCTGCTGCTAAAGGTCCCACAACACCTCACTGCTCAGTTTGGTTCAGACACATTTATCTTGATGGCAGCGTCACAGCAAGATGAGAATAATGACCTCTTTGTAAGAATGGGATCTCATTTCCTCCATAGACTGCACAATGACATATCATGGAAAGATGCTTCTACAGATTGGAGAGTAGTTAGAAAGGAATCAATAAGTTTTTCATTTGTTTGGGATTCAACTATACAGAATGTTTCAACATTCCCTCAGTGTTACAACATGGAAAAATACTGATTTGTCAGTTGTTAGAAGGTGATAGATGATCGAAAAAATATTTCTTCACATAGTTGACCTGATGGCATTGATCTTCCTGGAGCTGAAGTCAACATTGAGAACTCCAAGGGTCACTTCCTTCTGATTTTATAGGGTAGGATATATTCAGGAATGATAATTGAAGAGTCTGGATGAAAGGTTCTTGCTGGATTTGTCCATTTTGGCAGTTCCTTCAATTTCCTCAAACTTTTAGTGGTGGATGATTTGTTCTGGGTGGTGCCGAGTGTCTTGTGAGTTATTAGTGCTGTACTCATCCAGACAAGTGGAGAGTATTTCATCCCACTCTCTAGATGTGCTTTGTAGATAGTGGAAAAGTCCTGAGGTGTCAGAAGATGAGTCACTTGCTACCAGATTCCCAGGTTTTGATCTGCTCTTGCAGGTACAGTATTTCTGTTTGATTATGTTTCTGGTCTATGGTGACCATCAGGAGGTCAGTGACTAGCAACAATAACAGCAGCTTACATTTATACTAAGCCTTAATGTTAGCAAACACCCCAAAGTGCTTCTTGGGAACATGACTGAACAAAATTTGAGACTAAATTATATATAAATATCTGAGAAAGAGGGAAGATTGTTTGGCTGTGGAGAGCCAATCTGAACAATACTGTAGAATTGGTGCAGAGGTTTACTGAGTGAATTGGATTTTAAATTACAGCTGAGTAAGTTGGGAAATTGAATGTAATGAATTTTGTAGCTTCTGAGCTCATACTAATGAAAATTACTGAATGGTGATAGAAATTAAGCTGATCCACCTAAGTTCTTCAAGAGCAAGACCAGGTCATTTATCCTTCTACCATGGTTAAATTACGTGGTAAAAAATTATATTGCGTTTTCATACTGTCTTTCATAAGATCATAAGACATAGGAGTAGATGTAGACTATTCAGCCCATCGAGTGCTCTACTATTTGATCATGGCTGATTTATTTTCCCTCTAGTGAGAATGTCCCAAGATTCCACAAACAACTATTTGTTTGAGTATAGTCAATGCCGTGGTGTAGAAAATTCCGTGGACAATTTTTGCACTGCAAAGATCTGGCAAACAACTGTTGGCCTGATGAAGAGATTCGGCGTGAAACATTGTCTGTTTATCCCCCTGCATAGATACTGATTTGCTGAGTTCCTCCAGCATTTTGTGTGTGCATTGCTGAAGATTTCCAGCATCTGCATAATAGACAATAGGTGCAGGAGTAGGCCATTTGGCCCCTCGAGCTAGCACCGCCATTCAATGTGATCATGGCTGATCATCCACAATCAGTACCCCGTTCCTGCCTTCTTCCCATATCCTTTGACTCCGCTATCTTTAAGAGCTCTATCTAACTCTTTCTTGAAAGCATCCAGAGAATTGGCCTCCACTGCCTTCTGAGGCAGAGCATTCCATAGATCCACAACTCTCTGGGTGAAAAAGTTTTTCCTGAACTCCATTCTAACCAGCCTACCCCTTATTCTTAAACTATTTAAACTCGTTTGTGTTTAACTCTTGGTTTGCTAGTGTTTGGAGAAAGTAATCCAAGTTTGAAGAAGGAGGATTGCTGGAATTCTTTTGTAAACCTTCAATGGTAAATAATGAGTAAACCTAATCACCTGAGCCCTTTGTTTGGTTCCAGCCAGTAAATCACTCCTGGGCATCCATTATTATATGGCTAAACCATCTGATCCTCTTGATTAGATTTTAGCCTAAATTTGTTTCTGTTATTCCAGAAAACTACTGCCTGAACTGTAATATATGGATCTATTTCTTTTAGAGCAATGACACCCCTTAGCACTAATTATTGACTGATGACTTGTGCATTGATCTGTTGTTCTCTCTCTGCAAAGTGAATATACCAGTTAACTACACCTCTACGTGCGTGCTTTTATTTAATCGATATGTAGTTGTACAGACACAACATATTGACGACAAGTACGAACCCGAATGTCAGCGGATGTCACCAGCTGTACCAACAGTTAAGAGATGACAGAATTCAGAGGAAGGGAGAGAGTGAAAGGAAAGAGTGAATCAGTACAGAGAAGGCTGTCATGGATGCTAACAAAGAAATGCATGAGTGAGAGATGGACAACTGGCAAAGTTAAAGTGAAAATAACTTGATGATGGCAGTAGTTGATGAACTTGACAGTGCTATTGAGGACAAGGAATCATGTATTGAGAGGTTGATAAATATTGTAATACAAGCACCGTGGATGAGGAAAAGAAAGTCTCCACGCTTCTTAGCTTAATGGGTGCTAAAATGTATAGGCTCTTATGCATCTTAGAAACTCCTGAAAAGCTAGCAAGCAAGAATTTCAACAAAATTGTTGCAATTTTATAAAATCATTTGAGCACTAAATGACTAGTAATAGCTGAGAGATTAAGATGTGACAAAAGGAACCAATTAAAGGATGAAAGCATTTCTGAATACATTGCAGAAATGCGCAAGCTTTCCCAGTACTGTGACTTTGGGGATGGACTTTCTGATCATTAAGGGACAATGTGGCATGCATTGTCAAAGCACTCAGAAGAGTCTATGTCAGAAAGCGACCTAACCTTAGAACAGGCATTGATGATTGCAATATCATTGGAGACAGCAGCCAGTCAGAACTACAGAAAAAGAGTTTAGAATATGAAATGCAAAAATTGTCTCTGAATGGTGCAAAAAGCCATAAATGTTATCGATGTGGCATATCTCCCATGATGCAAGTGACTGTTGGCTCAAAGAAAAATTTTGCAGTAATTGTCACAGACAAGGTCACAAAGAGAGAGCGTGCAAGTCAGGAAAAAAACACAACCAAAGAGAGAAACCATACAGAGTGAAAAGTTTCAAACACAAAACTAAATAACTGCACAAACTGACTGAATGTGAAACTGAATCAGACAACACAGAGTCTGACAATGGTGCGCTGACATACCTAGAACTGTATAGCATTACTAAAGCATGTGGATCACAACTGATGTGTCTGGTGTAAAACTGAAAATGGAGCTGGATACAGGGACAGCTTTGTCTGTGTTTTCTGAGGCTGGATAAAACAGACTCTTTTCTAAGCTACCATTAGAAAAGACCTCCATGATCCTAAAGATGAAAAAGTGTCTCCCAAAAGCAAACTGAAAATGTGATGTATGAGGCAAAACACAATAATGAGAGCTTTATGTGTTGAAAAGTGGAGGATCATCACTTTTCAGACCTGACTGGTTGAGAAAAATCAAACTAGACTGGCACACAATCAAAGCTCTCAATATATCATCAACAGGCAAGAGCAGCGCAAACGTTAGCACTAACCAGAGTCTGTCACAGCAGCTTAGTGCTAATGAGAAGCTGTTTGAGAAGGGGATTGGTAAACTCAAAGGCACTAAGGCCAGAATTGAACTGGATGAAGCAGCAACACCAAGATTTCATAAAGCTTGTCCAATGCTTTATGCATTACATCCTAAAGTGGATGCTAAACTTCAAAGTTTGGAGGTATGTGGTACTCTCTCCAAGGTTGAGTGGAATGATTGATTATGCCCATTGTCCCGGTGATCAAGTTAGGGAAGGCTGGAGCTGTCTGCATATGAGGGACTTCAAAGTAAGCATCAACTCTATGCTACATACAGTGCAGTACTCCCTGCAAGGAATAGAAGACATTTTTACATCTTTGGCAGGTGGGGTGAAGTTTTCAAACATTGACTTGTCTTAAGCCTATCTGCAAATGGAGATCAATGAGTCAAGCAGGAAGTTCTTCGCAATCAACACTCACAAGGGACTGTTCCAGTATAATCGTCTTGTCTTTGGCGTCGCATCAGCTCCAGCATATTTGCAAAGAGCAATGGATGTTACCCCTGGAACACAATATCACCTTGATGACATCTGTAATGTCCTGGTTAAGATTTCTACTGCTATGCCATGAGGTATTTTATATTAGCAGTTTTCTGTGTTATGAATGTACCACAGCTCTGAGGGGCCGAAGGGTGCGGGACCAGCCCCCTCCTTCCGGAGAATCGCAAGATCACTATTAATTCGGGTCTTGGACCCAGGAAATGAGAGACAATGCAACGGATTTGACCATTGTTCTTAGAGACACCTGTGTGAATTGCAACTCTATAGTACGTGCCAGCTATCAGGGACATGGACACCCTCGGGCAATGTGGTGTGGGGATGGTATCACCCTACCTTGATTGACATTTACAAATCTGCCAGTCATGATAAAAAGGAGACTGCAGGAGGCAGTACCCCAGCGACGCACCAGAAGGAGAGACCATCGCTCATCGCTCCCGTGAGGACGGGAAGCTGTTCGGGAGCCATGTGTGATTCGGTTCCCCTAGCTTGGGGAACGAGTGGCTGATAACCCCGAAAAAGACTTCGAAATGACAACGGGGAACCCACGTTCCCGATTCAATGAGTTGAGTCCAAAAGGCTGGCAAGTTTATTTTCTCTCTCCAACACGTGAGACCCCAGCGGTCCGTGAAAGGCTAAAAGCCTGTATGAACTTCCGAGACTTTGATATTTCCATCGGACAATAGTTTTACCCCTAGACAAACGATAGAGCTACTTCTTATTGTTGATTATTACTATACCCGCGCTTTAGATTGAGTATTGACGACGTATATTATCTGAATGTTTGTATTAACCTTACTTTTGTGCCCCTTTATAAATAAAAACATTTAAAAATAGTACCATTAGAGTTCAACGGACCTCTCTCTCTTTGCTGGTAAGTGACCCAGTTATGGGGTTCGTAACATCTGTAAAAACACTGTGCCATGCTGAAAAGTGTGGCTAAGATAAGGACATACTGTATGCTTAGGACCTTGAATCAGCCAATCAGGATTGTGGGATGTGAGGGAAGGTTGTGGAGAGCTGTGGGGAAGAGTTTTCTGGAGGACAGTAGTCCAGTTTGTGGTCTTTAGGCGGGAGCAGTGGAGCAGGACCGAAGGGAAGATGCCACAGAATGCTGGTGGAAGGGTTGTCCCTATTGCTAGAAGTGCTTTGTGCACATGAATGGCTCCAAGGAGAAAGGGCCAATACACCTGAGGGAGAGCCAGTTTGCTCGAGATAGTCTTCAAGGGGAGTTCAATAATGTGGTGGGTGTTTTCATGCAGACTGCGGGTTCAGCACATGAGCAAGAGATACACCCCTGACTACTCCAGTATGAGTTCCTACATTGGACAGGTTTATCTGTAATGGGTCCTTTTCTTTTCTTCTTCCTATTAACTGTTTGATAAAGCTGAAATCGGCAAATATACTTCATTTATAACTTTATGCGGTGTACAATCTGTTATTTCTTGCTGACTAATAATTATGTATGGGCAGTATTTACACAGCATTTGCTCAAATTGAGGTTCCATTAATTGGAATATCCCACCTTTCCTATTTGGCTGAACCCCAAATTATACTGACCCTAGAGGTATATTATTTATAAAGGTTACCTTCTCACTGTTGAGTTCTGTGGCTGTTAGCCGAGGTAGCTATCAAGTCAAGTTTGCATATGAACCCAATGAGAGGGTTACACATTATTGTGACAGGCAAGAATGATGAAAAGCTTGGAAAAGTATTTACCAGGCTGGGTGAGTATGGGCGGTGCCAAAGAGAGAAAAATGTGTTTTTTAAGAATGAAATCTCATACCGTGGACATGTCATTGACAAGCATGGATCACATCAGTCACAAGAGAAGACTGAAGCAGCAACACATACAAACAAGCTGGAGGAACTCAGCAGGTCGGGCAGCATCTGTGGAAACGAGCAGTCAACATTTCGGGCCGAGACCCTTTGTCACGACTGAAGAGGGAGGGGGCAGGAGCCCTATAAAGAAGGTGGGGGGAGGGTGGGAAGGAGAAGGCTGGTAGGTGCCAGGTGAAAAACCAGTAAGGGGAAAGATCAAGGGGTGGAGGAGGGGAAGCAGGGAGGGGATAGGCAGGAAAGGTGAAGAAGGAATGCAAGGGGAAAGCACTATGGGTAGTAGAAGGAGGCGGAACCATGAGAGAGGTGATAGGCAGCTGAAGGAGGAGGCAGAGTGAAACTGTGATGGGGGAAGGGAGGAGTGGGAATTACCAGAAGTTGGAGAATTCGATGTTCATACCAAGGGGCTGGAGACTACCCAGGCAGTATATGAGATGTTGTTCCTCCAACCTGAGTTTGGCCTCATCATGGCAGTAGAGGAGGCCATGTATGGACATATCCGAATGGGAATGTGAAGCAGAGTTGAAGTGGGTGGCAACCGGGAGTTGTGTCTGTTGTGTTGTCTGTTGTGGTGGACGGAGCAGAGGTGCTCGACAAAGCAATCCCCCAATCTGCGTCGGGTCTCGCTGATATAGAGGAGGCTGCACCGGGAGCACCGGATGCAATAGATTATCCCAACAGACTCACAAGTGAAGTGTTGCCTCACCTGGAAGGACTGGATTGAAGCGGTGCTGCAGGCACCCAAACCAGAGAATGAGTCACAACTCAGGTCATATTTGGGCCTTGTAAACTACTACCACCAGTTTCTTCCAAACATTGCTACGATATTACACCCATTGAACGCACTGTTACAGACAGGAGCAAAGTGGGAGTGGTCAGAAAGATGTGAAAGAGCGTTCAAGGAAACAAAGAGACTAATAACATCAGATGAACTGCTCACCCATTATGACCCATCTCTGCCCGTCAGACTGGCGGGTAATGCATCCGCTTATGGCATTGATGCCATTTTGTCACTTGCTGTGAAAGATGGATCTAAATGTCTCTATCTCCGGAGACAGCTTATCCACTGATGTCTGTTATAAACCAATGGACTCTCACAGCTACCTGGACTATACCTCGTCCCACTCTGCCATCCCCTTCTCTCAATTCCTCCGCCTCTTCCACATTTGATCTCAGGACGAAGCTTTTCATTCTAGAACGAAAGAGCTGATAAAGATGTCCTCCTTTTTCAAAGAAAGGGGCTTCCCTTTCTCCACCATCCACACAGTCCTCAACTGCATCTCTTCCATTTCATGCATGTCTGCTCTTAACCCATCCTCCCGCCACCCTACCAGGGATAGGGTTCCTCTTGTCCTCACCCACCACCCCACCAGCCTCTAAGTCCAGCACATAATTCTCCAAAACTTCCGCCACCTCTAACTGGATCCCATCACTAAACACATCTTCCCCCCTCACCCAATTTCTGCTTTCCAAAGGGATTGCTCCCTATGCGACTCCCTTATCCATTCATCCCTCCCCACTGATCTCCCTCCTGGCACTTATCCTTGCAAGTGGAACAAGTGCTACACCTGCCCCTACACCTCCTCCCTAAATACCATTCAGGGCCCCAAACAGTTCTTCCAGGTGAGATGACACTTCACCTGTGAGTTTGTTGGGATCATATACCATGTCCGGTGCTCCCAGAGTGGCCTCCTGTATATCAGTGAGACCCGACGTAGATTGGGAGACCGCTTCGCCGAGCATCTACGCTCTGTCTACCAGAACAAGCGGGATTTCCCAGTCGTCACCCATTTTAATTCCTCTTCCCATTCCAATTTGTCCATCCATGGCCTCTTCCACTGTCGTGATAAGGCCACACTTAGGTTGGAGAACAATGCCTTATATTCTGTTTCAGTAGCCTCCAACCTGATGGCATGAACATCAATTTCTCAAACTTCCAGTAATGCCTCCACGCACCCCCCCCCCCCCACCACCAACACCATTTCCCATCGGCTTGTCCCTCTCTCATGTTATCTTCTTGCCCACCCATCAATTCCCTCTGGTGCTCCTCCCCTCTCCATTTTTTCTTTCTTCCATGACCTTCTGTCTCTTTCACCAATCAATTTCCCAGCTCTTTGCTTCAACCCACCCCCTCCAAGTTTCACCTGGTGTTTCTGTATCCCCTCCCCCCACTTTTCAAATCTACTCAGCGTTTTTTCTCCAGTCCTGCCAAAGGGTTTCGGCCTGAAATGTCGACTGTGCTTTTTTTCCCCATAGATGTTGCCTGGCCTGCCGAGTTCCTCCAGCATTGTGTGTGTTGCTCTGAATGTCCGATTGTGTTTGCTTCAAGATTACTAATGAGTTCAGAACACAACTATGCACAGATTGACCAATAGGCCTTTGGTCTAGTATGGGGAATAAAAAAATTCTGCCACTACCTCAACAGATACAAGTTTACTCTAGTGACAGCTCACCAGTCCCTTGTGTCCATTTTCAATCCCAGGAAGGGAATCTCAATGATGTCTGTGACCTGGTTACAATGTTGGACAGTTTTCCTAGGAGCCCACTCTTTTGACATAGAGTTCAAGGGTACCAAATAACACAACAGTGCTTGTTGCGTCTTCTACTCTTGGCAACTGAAGAAGAGGACTTTTCATTCTATGACCCTGTAGATGTGTTCCACTCAGCATTGTGGACCAGTTGTTGGTAACATTTCTGAAATACAAAGAGAAACAAGGAATAACCTGACATTGTCAAAAGTCTACGACATTACCATGCGAGGATAGCCAGCTCGTGGTTATTCTATGTTTTCAGACTTCTCAGTGAGATGAGACCAACTGTCTGTATGTCAAAGAACCCTGATGTGTGGATCTCCTGTTGTGGTTCCCTCTAAACTGTGCACCAGAGTGTTAGAGAAGGACATCTGGGTACAGTCAAGATGAAAAGTCTTGGCCAGAGCTACGTGTGGTGGCCGGGTATAGATAGACAGATTGAAGACTTGAACAAAAACTGTTCAGGTTGCCACAAAGTTCAAAATGCACCCTGCAGGCACCATTACACCTATGGGAGTGGCTGTCATCACCATAGCAACGAGTACATGTTGACTTTGCTGGGCCATTCATGGACTCCATGATTCTGAATGCTGTGGATGCTCATTTGAAGTGGCCGGAGGTCATACCAATGAAGTCAACCACCTAAGAAAAGACTGTTTCCACTCTGAGGACTATCTTCTCCAGAAATGGCTTACCTGAACAAATTGTGATGACAATGAACTACAATATACACTAGAAGAGTTCAGACTATTCTTGAAGAAAAATGGCATCAAACACTTCAACTCAGTTCCTTACCACCCAGCGGTGAATGGTTTTGCTGAAAGGTTTGTCCAAACCTTCAAGAAGTCCATTAAAGATATAGACAAGGAAGACATTCCTCTTTGGCACAAGGTGGACACTTCCTTTTAAGAACATAAGAAATAGGAGCAGGAATAGGCCATCTGGACCATCGAGCCTGCTCACCATTTATTAAGATCATGGCTGATCTGGCCATGGACTCATCTCCACCTACCTGTTATTTCCCCCATAACCCTTAATTTCCCTTCTATGCAAAAATATATCCATCCTTGTCTTAAATACATTTACTGAGGTATATTTACTTGTTGTGTATCAGAACTCTGTTCATGCAATGACAAATCAAACACCTGTAATGCTATTCATAAGCAGGAATCTGAGACCTACTGAATCAAGATCGATGAAGGAATTGCAGAATAAACTGTTCAGCCAGTTGCCAAGTAAATCAACAAGGAGCTTTGAGGTTGGACAAAAAGTCCTAGCCCGTGATTACCGAGAAGACAAGTGGACACCCAGTAGGATAGCTACAAGAACCGGACCATTAATGTACATCGTGGATGTTGGGGATCGAACACGGAGACTTCGTGTGGTCCAGGTACTGGATGCTCAGCTGGAGAACATACCAGAACTGAATGTGCCCAACAGAACAGATACATTCACCAAAATTACCTCTCAGTGACGACCATGTCACTAACGGCAACGTGACACCTGCAACAGAGAAAGCTGTCTTTGACACGTCACCGGCCAAACCTGATGCCACTCCACAGGTGCAATTATGCTATCCTGAAAGAAACAGAACGCCACCCAAAAGACTGAATCTTTAGTATTGTGAAGTTAGTTGTGGAATGTTACTGTAAAAGCATGTTTATGAATATGGTTTGTTAAAGGGAAATTGAATGTTTTGTACATACATAGTTTTATGTTACTGTTACGTACCCCGTAACTGGGTCACTTACCAGCAAAGATAGAGAGGTCCGTTGAAGTCTGATGGTACTATTTTTAACAGTATTTATTGATAAAAATAAACAAAAATAATATCAATGCAAACATACAGATAATATACGTCGTCAATACTAAATCTAAACGTGCGGGTATAATAATAATGAATAAGAAATAGCTCTATCGTTGTCTAGGGGATAATGTATTGTCCGATGGAAATATAAAAGTCACTCAAGTTCATTCAGGCTGCAGCTTTTGGTTGGAGAGAGAGACGGAGTTTAGAACTTGCCCGTTTTCCTTTCTATGATGTCGATCCTTCGAAATGTCGTCGGTGTCCTTTTCCTTTTAGCTAAGCCGTCTTCCGTGGTCAGTCCCACCAATTCCGAGGCAAATGGAAAAGGACGCACGTGGGCTTTCCACCGACTGTCGCTATTAAACGCTGTCACGGGATTTCTAGCGTTTCTCCTGGTGCGTCTGAAGGGGTTGTTCCCCAGACCTCCTTTTATCCTTACTCACGGGGTCTCAGATGTCAATCAGGTTGGGATGATGCCATTCCCCCCCCAACCAGCCCACATTGCTCATTCCTTGAGGGCATCGATGAATAGCACAGTGCTCAATACACAATTCCGTCTCCAAGAGACAATGGCCGTTTCCCGTGGCTTTGTATCGTTGAGGGGCCAGGACATTCCAAACCCCCTGTGGATTCTGCATCTCTCTCTCATTTCCTGGGTCTCCTGACCTGAATTAATGGTGATCTTGCGATTCTCAAAAAGGAGGGGGCTACTTTGTACCCTTCGGCCCCTCAGAGTTGGGGCACAGGCGTAACATTACATTAATCTAAAGGCGGAGGAAGTGTAATATATGGATCTATTTCTCTTAGTGCAATAACTCCCCTTAGCACCACTTATTGACTGATAACTTACCCACGTGCATTGATCTGTTGTTCTCCCTCTGAAAAGTGAAGATACCAGTTAACTTCACTTCTGTGTGCGTGCTTTTATTTACTAGATATGTGGTTGTACAGACTCAACATAAACCTTATCACAGAGTCATACCACACAGAAACAGGCCCTTCAGCCACCCAATCCTGCTGACCACCGGGATTTCATTTACTCCCCCACATTTCCATTAACAATTCACTCAGTTAAATCTAAGGGCAATTTACTATTGGACTATTGCTTTACCAAGCAGCACATCTTTGGAATCAGAGAAAAAGTAGAACATCATTAAGTCATTAGTCCTTTGAGGCAGTAGCTGTGCTAACTGTGACCTGATGTCTTCCATTCAACTTCAATTTGATAAGTACCCAATGTTCTCTGTTTAAAAATTTTATCTTCTTTTGGACAGATGTCAAACTGTGAACATTAAGCACTCTTCATATTCATCTTCCCCTCAGTATTAGTGGTATTGTGTTAGTACTGAGGTTCCCATCATTCTTTGATGCCTTTCAACCAGTCTTTGGAGAGGAGAGGAACCTAGCTGTCATTCAACACCCTGCTTTATGTCCAACCTTTCTGGCAGGATAGATCAAGTCTGGTGTGTAAGGCAAGAAAGATGTATTTATAACAGAGAACAGAGAAAGAGACAAACAAATATTTTATATTACCCATTGAATAGAAGGTGTAATAAATCTACTAGAAATGGAGAAACCAGGGTCTAGCGAAGCTTTATTGATTTATGTTAATAAAGAAAATGAATACCAGAGAAATCAGTGAGACTAAGAGCTGACATTCCCTTGGGCTGGTGGTTTACTCCCTGGTTCTGTATAGAGATGGTGCCAGCATCAGTTTTAATCTTTCTAAATTCCTCTGAATTCTGGACTGGTTTTGACAGAAAGGAACATAGCATGCATTACCCACTGTCAATGAAAGGAAAGAAGACAAGTGAAGAAAACAGCTTTCCATCAGTTGTTAGGTAAATGAAGTGTTAACACGTCAATTATAATAACGCGGGACAACAATGATTTTGCTTCCTGAATATTTTTGGGTGTATCTTATGGAATTTGGGCTGCTGATCATGAAAATCACCATGAAATTTCCCTGTACACACCAATATTTTTGGAATCGCCGGTATTTGTTATTTCAATTCAATTAAAATGTTGCTCACAATATAAATGAAAAGTTCTTTATCTTGTCCAGGAATGTCTGGGCATGCTTTAGGTTGCCAGCATGACCCCACAGATTCTTCACTGTTAAGTCTGAAAGCTGTGCTGTTGCACAACAACTATGTTCACCCTACAATACCAATCGCTATGCAATACACCTGAAAGAAAACTATTGAAACTTGTAAGTCTTGTTGAAACACATACAGTACAGCAGCTACAACTGGAACATCTGTGGTGATCTGAGAGTACTAGGAATGCAGCTCGGATACACCAGGTACTGTTGTTTCATTTGTGAATGGAACCGCCGTGCTAAAGAATCTCATTAAAAAGATTGACCACCTTGTAAGCAGTTGGTTCCAGAGCAGAAAAATGTGGCACATAAGATATTTGTTGACCCAACAGAGATATTTTTGCCTCCTCTTCATAAAGAACTAGGGCTTATGAAATATTTTGTGAAAACGACGAATAAGGAAGGTGGAGGATTTCCATATTTGAATACAGATGTTATCCAGAATAACTGATGCTAAGATTAAAGAAGGCATTTTTGTTGGTCCACAAGTCAAACAGATCATTGATGACAGTCAATTCAAAGAACTTCTAGTGGGACTAGATAAAATCACATGGAAGGCACTCAAAGATGTTGTTAAAAATGTTCTTGGTAACTACAGAGCACCAAACTACATGCAGCTGGCTGACAGCATGCTTCAAGCATACAAAACCATGAAGTGCAACATGTCACTAAAGATTCATCTTCTGCATTCCCATTTAGACTTCTTCCCTGCAAATCTTAGCACTGTCAGTGATGAGCCTGGTGAATGGTTTCACCGGGACATTGCGGTCATGGAGAAACAGTATCAGGGCAAATGGAACCCATTAATGCTGGCTGATTATCATTGGACACCTAAGCAAGAAGCTTCCACACTGAGTACAAATGAAAATCATCAACAAAACGTTTTTAGCTTAGTTGAGCTATTGCAAAGCATCAGCACTGCTATGCAGTTAAACTCGTTATAGTCAATAAAAGTTAATTTGTTGTTTCACCAAATTCCTACGTGACACAAACATTCTGAAATTATATTTGAGTTCATCTTTAACTACTCCATCATAACCACAGAAGCACTGTGAGGAAACAAGAGTTTGAAAAATTTGCTGTCCAGTGTAATGCATGTAACTGTACACCAGCTGCAATAAATGCACACTATTTAAATGAGAGATGACTTCATTGAAGCACATAAGATCACTGAGTGCTATACAGGGTAAATAGTGAGTGTCAGTTTCCTGTGGCCTGGAACACAATTCCAGTTTCTTTTTACACTCAGTCAAGGGATGTGGGTTTTTTGGGCAAACCCAGCATTTAAGCACGCATTCCCGTTTGCTCCCAAGAAGTTGGTGGTGTGCTGCCTTCTTGAACCACTGCAGACACTGAGGTGTGGGTATGCCCACAATGTTTAAAGGGGGAGTTCCAGTATTTTGATCAATTGATGATGAAGGAACAATGAAATATTTCCTGGTGTGTGGCTTGGAGGGCAATTTCCAGATGGTGTGACTTCAATTTTTTTTAAGACTCAGGTGAGCAATTTTTTCACACAAAAAATCCTCAGAATTCCCTACTCCAGGTGTGGTCAGTCATCCAACATACTTGGGCCTGATATTGAGTTTTATTTTGATTCTAAACAAATCAAGGGAGGGACAGATTAATTGGGCGAGAAGATTTGAAGTTAGAGACCAGGCACCATCTTTCTGAATGACAATTTGGTATGGAGGGGGTTTCTTCGGCCTTGCATTCTTAGAGTGGAGTCAAGCACTGGCCAACATTTGGTTCTATTGCTCATTTACTGGTAGCCATATGGAACTTCTTGTGAATATCTAATTTTTTGCTCCACTTTATTGCACTTGTGGCCAAGTAAATGCAAGATTAAATTTTGTTTGCTCCTGCTCCTTCTGGACAGTGAAATATATCCGAGAGCATTGCTGCTTCTTTAGACAGAGAGATGATAAATCAATAAGTGAACCGCTAACTGGTTGTGTTTCTGGTCTGATGATTTCGATTTTGCTGATTTATTTTTTGCAGGCTTGCATTCTGTGCTGTGCTTTAGTGCTTTGGAATGAATGCATTTTTCTTCATTTTTGTTAAATATCACCCACATATGTCATGAAATTTGTTGTTGTACAGCACAAAAACATTACAATGCATAATAATAAAAACTATAAATTACAGTAAATATATATAAAAGAAAGTTGAATTAAATAAGTAGTGCAAAAAGAGAAAAAAAAAGTAGAGGTAGTGTTCATGGGTCCAATGTCCATTCAGAAATCAGATGGCAGAGGGGAGGAATGGCTGGGTGTGTGTCTTCAGGCTCCTCTACCTCCTTCCTGATGGTAGCAATGAGATGAGGGCATGTTATTTATCTTGATTTCTCACTATATAACATTGGCTGCAAACTGAGGGAAAAGGAAAGAAGCGCATTGTCCCCAGACTCTTGTGGATAATCATTAGGTGAAGTGATTGGAACAGTTCTACCAGCTCTATAGATTCACAGCCAATTTCAGCTTCCATTCTAATTGAAACATGCTACTTCAACTGAATACAAGATGAGCATGCATCCAAGTTAAAATACATCCATATTTTGCTGGCATATACAATGTGTGGAATATCCATTGTTTATTCCTGATCTTTTTAGTAAATTAATACTTCTATCTACAAATCAACTTCACATTGAAGCAACATTGAAAAAAATCTGAGTAACATACTAGTTTACTCTTCAGGTACAAAATGATGAGATACTGTAGAATCCCAGTTAACCTTATTTAAATCTTTAAAATAGATCCTGATCATTTTTACATCAATTTGCATCTTTATGTCTGTTTGCTTCTTTCATTAAGTGCCACCAGCCAATGTGGTTTTACAGAGTAAATGGAAATATGCAGAACCAGCAACAAAGAGCTCTTAATCTTACAGTGGATCCCACTTGGCCTGTTATGCATGATCTGGCTCTTTGAAAAATCCATCCTATTAGACTTTCTTCTCCTCCTCCGTAAATCCCTTGTTTTATTTAAATATCCATCCAATTATGTTTTCCAAAGTTATTTACAATTCTGCTTCCCGCAAACTTTTTAGAAGAACATTCCAGATAATAACAACTTACTTCTTTCGAAAATAATCACAATTGTTTCTCAGTAATTGAAATATCCAAAACAAAAGTTAAAATATGGAAACAGAGAATGCTGAAAACGCTCAGGTGAGGCAACACCTATGGAAAGAGAAACAGCTAGTTTCATGTTGCAAAGAGGATAGTGGATAACTTTGCACCTGAACTGACCAGTTCTAGTACAAGAAGAAGCAAAATTGTGTGCAATAGCTGCACTTCAATGCAGGTTCAGCACCCCTTATCCGAAAACCGAAAATCTGATTTTTTTTTGGTTGACATGACAACACAAATGGGAAATTCCATAGTATACTGGGAAGGTTCCCAGACAACATGCAGGTCTCTGTGCATGACAGGTGATTCTGAAAAGTGACTTCACCTACCCTGAGTGGTGCCCTGTTGATGCTGTTCTGTTTTTAGCTGTCATTATAGACAGACCTCTGTGCATTACTCAGTGGCTACCGTGTGTTTTGTGCTTATTCTCTGCTCTGTGCTGTGAAGGGATTGTTGAAAATGTCAAAAAGGACTGCAGTTACCCACTATGGGTAATAGTACAAAGAAAAAGGGGAAGCATTTATGTTCATCGATAACACAGAAAGTCAAGTTGATAGAAAAACTTGACAGCAGTGTAAGTGTGAAGCATCTGACAGACTATGGTATTGGAACAATCACCATCTATGACCCAAAGGGATAGAAGGACACGCTGTTAAAGTTCTATACTAACAGTAATGAACAGAAGTTAATGAAAAATGGAAGAACAGTGCATAAAGTGAAAAATGAAGATCTCGATCGTATATCATAAGAGTGGATTCGTCAGTGACAGAGTGAATGGTATGTGATCATGAAAGAAGCAAAGATCTATCACAGCAAACTGAAAATTGAAGGCAACTGTGGATATTCAGTAGGTTGGTTACAGAAATTTAAGGAAGAGCACAGCATTAAACTTTTAAAGATTTGTGGTGGTAAGGCATCCACTGATCACAAAGTGGCAGAAGAATTCACTGATGAGTTTGCCAAGACAGTTGCAGATGAAAATCTAACACACAGAATACTGTATCAGTACATATGTGTGATGAGGAAGTGTAAGACAAAGACTGCTTATTGGTTGGACCTGGATTCAGAGTGGAGAATGACAGTGATGCTAAACAGCCACTGACTGTCCAGCTGGGCAGCCGATGTAGTGATAGCTTACCTTTCTGATGGTTCAATGTACAAAATTATTAAAAATATTTTATAAAACTACTTTCAGGGTACTTGTATAGCTGAATATGTAACATAAATGGATTTCATGTTTAGGTTTGGGTTCCATCCCGGACTTTTCTCATAATATAGATAGAAAATATTTCAAAATCTGAAAAAAACTCTGGAATTCAAAATGCTTCTGCTCCCAAACATTTTGGATAAGGGATGGTCAACCTGTACTGCATCTTGAAAATAATAGCAGACCCAGACAGAAGATGATATGCTGTTCTTCAAATGTATATGCAACCCTCTTACCAGGGCAGCAACTTGGCTTGTTAGCTGACTCTGCCAAAAGCCCCATGACTCAGCAGTGAGAAGGCCACCTTTCATAAGTAATATACGTCTAGGATCAGTATGATTTGGGGTTCAACCAAACAGCAACGTTGGGATGTTCCAATTAAGGAACTTGATCTTAGCGAATACTGTGTAAACACTGCCCATACACAGCTATCGGTAGCCCAGAAATGACAGATCGTATACGTTGCTCATGTACTGAAACCACAGCCTGTGTGAAAGCACCTGCACCAGTCTAAATTTCCCTCAAAGACCATCTGGAATGAACTGGCTCTCTCAGGAGTATTGGCCCTTCTTCCTTGGAACCATTCATCTGCACAAAGCACTTATTGCAACGGGGACTCTCCTTCGAGCGGCATTCTGTGGCATCTTCCCTTGTGCTCCAATCTGCAGCTCCTGCCAACAGGACTCCAAACCAGTCCACTATCCTTCAGAAGTCTCTATCTGCCCAGCTTTCTAGAACCTTCTCTACATCCTGATGAGGTGACACAACCTTCCTAAGTTGGACAACATTGCTCCTTATCTTTAGATGAAGCGAAAACGCTCTTACCAGCAGGACACACTGCTTTTACAGAAAAATGCTAAAATAAAATTCCTCAAAGCTTAGCAGCAGAAAATTTAACCAGGGCATCACATTCTCCCCCCTCCCTATCAAAAATAGTCATGTCCTCATAACTATGGAATTTGTTAAACTATGATTAATAGCAAAGCATTTAAATTAATTTTGTGATTTCAGGATCCCCAAACCATTTGCAAATGGAAGTAACATAACTCGCTATGGGATGGATTTATGTTTCCCTCTCACACCTTCTCTTCTTAACTGCCCATCATCTCCCTCCTCCTCCTTCCTTTTCTTCCATGACCTTCTGTCCTCTCCTATCAGATTCCCACTTCTCCAGACCTTTATCTCTTTCATCAATCAACTTCCCAGCTCTTTACTTCACCCTGTCCCCCTCTTCTAGTTTCACCTATCACCTGCCACCTTGTACTTCTTCCTCCCCTCCCCACACCCTTTTTATTCTGACTCCTCCCCTTCCTTTCCATCCTGAAAAAGGCTGGATGACTCTATAACCAGAATAGCAGCAAGTCATTCTCGATGCCGAGGGGCTGGAGCAGGATGCAAAGCTTAAGGAATAACAAAGGATGGCCAAGATTTTGCGCGATTTACCTCACCATCTTATCTAAGAGAACCACCCTGTCTGTGCAGCCTGGCTTTTTATACTGGGATCCCTGAAGCAAGGCTGGGCCCCTTTGACAGATATAATGCCTAATTATTCACTAAATCTGTTTTAAATAAAGCTGTGATGCCCTGATGTTTAAATCTGTAGAGAATATTAATCAAATGATATTTCATAAATGTATCTAATATTTTCCCTCCTCTGCTCTGCCTCTGTATCAAATAGCTTTTGTATGACTTGCAGAGGAAGAGGATCAGTCAAGGACACTGTCAATTATGGTAAGATTATGCAATACATTTAAAAAATGTTCAGCTAGAATTGGGAACATTGGCTCCAAGCACATTATTAATTACCTGACACCAGAACCATGTGAATGTTCCAAAGGGACTGAGTGGAGGACGCATTTGTCAAAGGTTTTGCTGCTGCTTAGGGGGCAGACTGGTGCCTTGGAATAGGGTGTTGCAAAGCTTTCGATGCAGTTAGAGTTGTCAGCAAAACCAGCTATTGCACCCCCAACTAGTGTGTTCCACAACAGTGAATGGAAGCCATCACCAAACACTGACAACATGTCAGCAGTCCTCAGCTAGCAACCTAACAGTGACAGCGTTCCTCTTTTGGTCATCCAGTAGTTATACACCTCTTAACTGGCAATGCATTTGTGATCACTCCTCAGCTAGTGATCCTGTCATGACTGCACCGCCAATGGTGACCGTCTCCACAACCGGTAATTAGAGAGTGAATGCACCCCTCAGCTCGGGATCCAGTAATGATCTCATTGGGGATCTGATGGTGATCACACCACACAATCAGCATTTGATAGTGATTGTACCTCTAAACGAATGATCTCCACCTGTGGCAGCAATCGCATACGTGATGCACCATCAATAACTCACTCTGAGACGTAAGAAGCGAGATATCGGCTTTTATTGACTGGAAGAATGAACAACACAACATCCTGGAGAATGAGGCCGGGCTCAGGCCTCAATTGCCTTTATACAGGGGTCTGTGGGAGGAGCCACAGGAGCAGTCAGCAGGGGTCTGTGGGAGGAGCCACAGGAGCAGTCCAGACAGGTATATATAGTTCACCACAATATGTCAACTAGAACCTGTCAACTGGAAATCCCCTCAATCAGAGATCATGGGTGATGATAGTGGTCAGGGTGGTATAATGCTTATAGTCAGGGCAAGACTGTTACTAGTGGATAATGGCTAGTCAGAGTGTGGCTGGTGGCTGGTGGGTGATCTGTGGTTGGGTTTTTGCCTAAAACGTCAACTGTACTTCTTTCCATAAGTGCTGCCTGGCCTGCTGAGTTCCTTCAGCATGTTGTGTGCATTGCTTGGATTTCCAGCATCTGCAGATTTTCTCTTCTTCGGGATGGATTTGATGGTCAGGATGTTTTATAGGCAGTCCAGGCAAAGATGTGGCTAAGGGGTGATGGCTAGTTCTGGGTCGTGTGAGGCTAGATATTCCCTCAGTGCATATAATTGTGTAAGATTGGTGTGTGGTGCATGTCAGTGGTTGCTGTGAGTTTATGACGGGGTAGGAGGTAGGAGGCTGGGTCTGTACCAGGGTCTGCAGGAGTTCTGAGGGAGGGCTGGGTGAGTGAGAGGATCCACACTTCCAATGCCAAACTGAACTGCTTGTCAGCAGGGTTGAAATGTGCTTGTTTCCTTATTAAGACGCCATGAATTGAATCTGATTAGATGGAGTTCCACTCACCACCTCCACAAACACGAGGACTCTTACATTGGCATCATCTGTTGGTTCATTGCCAGGGCCAGAGTTTAGACATGTGGGTGGCACGGAAGAAGCAATGCCATATGACTAACACAGCACTTGATGCTGGCTCTGTTTACTCAGATATGTAGGCGTGCTTGCATGTTGTGTGCCTATTTGATATGGGTTACCAGGCAGCAGTACCTCCCGAGTCAGAAAAAAAACCCACTTGAGAGGCTAAATATATTTGGAAAAGCTGCAGTTAGCAACAACTCATTGTTCTTCCTGTACCTGACCAGCTTAAGGCAGCTGAAACACTGAGCTCGTGGGAGGTTCTTCCATATATGCACAGCTAAAATGCGGCAAATGCTAGCCTCTTTAACTATTGACTATATTGTTTGTTTGCAGGCTGGAATTCAATATCTGCGGCATGCCATGAGGGCTCTTCTTTAATCTTCAAGACTTAAAGCCACAATCTCTTCCAGTAATTCTTAGGTAATAACATTTAAGCACAAAGAAAGGACTAGAGTAAATTACATGCAGAAAGAAATAGCTAAATCTTTTTCCCATCCCAAGAGAAATGAAAAGGAAAAGCAAGGGAATATGCTACAATGAAAGGATAATTTACCAGCTGTAGGTAGAGATCCACACATTCATTGATCAATGGGATGCCATGTTTCATAGTAGTACAGAACTCACAGCTCTTTATGCACTAACTTTCACAAGTAAACTTTTTATCTTTCTTGTGGGGAAGGGTGGGTGTAGTGGGTGATTCATAGCAATGGGGGGGGGTAATTTTACAGTGGTAAAATTAACAGCCACCTCATGTGACCACTTGTACCTCACTGCAGGTTTCTGAATTTTGTTCTATCATACTCAGCATCTATCTCAGCGCCAATGAAGAGATGTGAAAACTGTACCATCCTTTAGACACAAGGTGCCAGTGCACAGACTAGATTGACAGAGAGATATCGAATGGAGTTAAATTAAGGCACATAGGATATCGACCATTTTGTGAGTGCAGCAATGGCTGAAGGAGTTTAATCTGGACAAGGAAGACACAGCTTTAAGGTGCAAGGGAGAAAGCTTAAAGGAGATTTACACAGCAAATATTTTTTCAGGAGAAAGTGGTAGGTACTTGAAACGTGATGGAAGCAGATATGATCATCATCATTGTAAGTGCTGTGTTGTACGCTCATACAACTACCCACCACCTGCCCCCATGGCTTCACATGACCCTGATCTGGGGGCTAAGCAAGAGTTATACCTTGCCCAAGGGTGTCTTTTGGTAGAGATTGTACCTCCACCCTGCTACCCACACAGATATTACAGCAATGCTCAAGAGGGATTTAAACAGACAGAAGAACAGGCAGGAATGAAGGGATGTGGACCATGTGCAGGCAAATATGCATTTTACATTTGAAACATGATTAGTACAGACATCATGGAAAGAAGACCCTGTTCTGTGCTGTACTATTCGATGTTCCATTAAGAATATTTGGAGTGGGAAAACAAGTGAATACACAATACTCTGAAGAGTGTAGAGATGCAGAAGGAACTTTGAGGGTACCCTTCATATCCATGGGAGTAATGGGATGGATGACATCATCAAGGCAGCAGATGGAAGATTGTTCTTTGATGGTTGACTAGAAGAGCAAAAATTGCAAAGTAAAATTCCAAAGTAGCTTCCAGCCTAATGGAATATCAATTTTTCCTTCTGGATTTTAAAAAATCCCTCCCCCACCCTCTTCTTTTATTTCCTACTCCAGCTTCATACCTCCTCACCCGCCTATAAGCTCCCACTGGGTCCCCTCCCCTTTCTCCTGTGGTCCACTCTCCTCTCCTATCAGATTCTTTTTTCTACAGCTCTTTATCTTTCCTGCCCACCTAGTTTCACCTATCATCTTCTGGCTATCTACCTTACCTTCCCCCCCACCTCACCTTTCCTCTTCCTCTCCAGTCCTGATGAAGGATCTAGACCCAAAACACTATTAATTCATTACCATAGATGCTGCCTGATCTACCGAGTTCCCCCAGCATTTTGTGTGGGTTGCTTTGGGTTTCCAGCATCCGCAGAATTTCTTGTGTTTATAAAGTAAAATTGTGTCAAGATATGTGATCAACCATCACATGTGAATAGCTGAGTAGGCTTGAAGAGCTGAATGCAGGAAAGGACCTGATGTTCTCAAAGATATACAGCGGAGTTTGTTAAGTCTGGTTTGAAAGAAACAATGCCAATAGTGAGTGGCAAGGGGAAAGAGTAATCAAGGTGCATAACATTGGGAGAGGCTGTGCTTATTTGAATAGCTTGATGTGCTCAACATGCAAGGCTACAGATTAGAACTGAGAAATGGGATTAGTATGAGTAGCTTTTAGACACACACATAACTAATTTAACATTCTTCAGCACCATTAATTGATACCTTTACTCAGGGATCCCTCCTTTAAGTCTGAAACCGACAGGTATGCTCCAATAATTAGTTCCTGATTTGTATCATCCTGTGCTGACAACTTACAGGTGGTTTTTAGACTCAAGTTAACAAACAAAATGTGTTGTGCGTTGAGCCTAATTTTTGGGACTCAAGTTCGCCACTCGAATGGAGTTAACATAGCAAATGATGAAAGATGTTGTACTGTCAGAACTGCCAACTTTCTGACGGGATGCTATGCAAAAGTTTCAATCTTTTCTCTTGGGGGACTATTTAAAGTGGGTGTCCTCACTTGTGTCCTTTTCATCCATAGTCATCCCTTGTAGTCAAAGATGACTTGCTTCCACTCCACTTTGGTAGGTTCTGAGGTGGCTAATCAGGGTTTTATACCAATGACCACTCAATGGAGAAAGAGAAAGATAGTATGGATAATCTTAAATCCATGTGTTGGGAATGCACAGAAGCCCTGACAAAAAAGCAGTAGCAGCTTACCACCCAACCAAGATGTGTTGTACATACATCCCTGATGAGTCAGAGAGCAGATTTGACTGACCATATCCAATGGTTGGTAGATAAGATATGTATGGGCTGATCTGGCTATGTAGAACATAGAACATAGAAAGATGGAGGGATATGGATATTAGGTAGGTAGGGAGACGTTCTTGATTTGTTTTTAGCTGTTTTGGCACAACATTGTGGGCTGAATGGCCTGTTCCTGTGCTGTACAGTACTGTTCTATGTTCTACATGATGTCTCTATGAACTATCCAAATGTCTCTTAAAAGCATCTAATGTATTTTCTTTTAGCACCATAACAGGCAATGCACTCCAGGCATCCACAACTCTCTGAGCAGAAAACTTACCCCTCACTTCGCTCAAGTTCATCCAGCCTCTCATGATAGCATAGGCCCTCTACAGCAGTCAGCATCCTAGTAAACCTCTTCTACACCATCTCCAAAGCCTCAACATTCTTTCTAATATGGGGCAACTAGAACTGCATGCAATACACCAGATGTGGACTAACCAGAGTTTTATAAAGTTGCAACATAAGTTGCAACAGAGTTTTATAAAGTCAAAAGTTGACTTTTGAACTCAATGCCTTGACTAATAACTTCTTAGCCACCTTATCAATCACTTTCAAGGAGCTATGAACTTGGATCCCAAGGTCGCTCTGCGCAGCGGAACTCTTAAGGATCTTGCCCTTAACAGTGTACTGTCTCCTTGTATTTTCCTTATCATGGTGCAAAGCCTCATATTTATCTGAGTTAAATTCCGTCTACCTTTTCTCTGCCCATATCTGCAAATGATCTACATCATGCTGTATTCTTTGCCAGTCTTCTACACTATCCACAACTCCACCATTCTTGGTATCATCTGCATACTTACTAACCCACCCATCTACATTTTCATCCAGGTCATTTATATACATCACAGACAGCAGAGGTCCCAGCACGGTTCTCTGCAGAACTCCATGAATTACAGACCTGCAGCTTGAATAAGTCCCTTTAACCAGAACCCTTTGTCTTCTAGGCACAAGCCAATTCTGAATCCAAACAGCCAACTTGCTGCAGACCTCATGCATCTTAATCTTCTGGATTAACCTCGCATGAGGGACTTTGTAAACGCCTTACTAAAATCCATGTAGACAACATCCACTGCCCTACCCTATTCAATCTCTCTCGTCACCTTGTCAAAAAACTCAATCAAGTTGGTAAGATACAACCTGCCCATTTCAAAGCCATACTGGCTCTCCCTAATTTGGCCCTCAATTTCTAAATGCTCATATATCCTATCCCTAAGAGTTTTCTCCAGCAATTACCCTACAATTGATGTGAGACTCACCAATCTATAGTTCCCAGGATTTTTCCTTGTTCCTTTATTAAATAGAGGTACAACATTAGCCACTTGCTAGTCATCTGGGACCTTGCCTGTGGTTAGAGGAATCAGGATCAGGTTTATTATCACTATCAACTCTACCCTCCATCGCATCTCCCATATTTCACGCACCTCTGCCCTCACCCCATCCCCCCGCCAGCCCACCAGGGATAGAGTCCCCCGGTCCTCACCTATCATCCTACCAGCCTACAGATCCAACGTATAATCCTCCGTAACTTCCGCCACCTCCTACGGGATCCCACCACCAGCCACATCTTCCCCTCTCCCCCAACTCTCGGCTTTCCGCAGGGATCGCTCCCTACGCGACTCCCTTGTCCATTCATCCCTCCCATCCCTCCCCACCGACCTCCCTCCAGGCACTTATCCCTGCAAAAGGAAGAAGTGCTACACCTGCCCCCACACTTCTTCCCTCACCACCATCCTAGGCCCCAGACAGTCCTTTCAGGTGAGGCACCACTTCACCTGCGAGTCAACTGGGGTGATATACTGTATCCGGTGCTCCCGATGTGGCCATTTATACATTGGGGAGACCCGCCGCAGACTGGGAGACCGTTTCGCCAAACACTGGCGCTTGGTCCTCCTGCAGTGGCGGGATCTCCCTGTGGCCACACACTTCAATTCTACAGACTACTCCCACTCCGACATGACTGTCCATGGCCTCCTCTACCGTCAAGATGAGGCCACATGCAGGTTGATGGAGCAACATCTTATCTCCCGCCTAGGTTGCCTCCTGCCTGCCGGCATGAACATCCAACTCACAGACCTCCGTTGATACCCCTGCCACCCTCTTACCCCATCCCTATCTATAATTTTAGTCTGGTTCTCTTTCTCTCTCTTTTTCCCCCCTCACTATAATCTCCCCCCAGCCCTACCTTTCTTTCTCTCTTATTTCCCATAATTCTCCACATTCCCCCTAGCCCATTTCCCTTCAGCCTATCGCTTCCCAGCTCCCTACTTCATCCCTCTGCCCATTTCTTATCCCCCCTTGACCATCCCATGTTACTCCACTCCTGATGAAGGGTTTTGGCCCACAACGTTGTCACTACCTCCTCCCATAGACGCTGTCTGGCCTGCTGAGTTCTGCCAGCATTTTGTGTTTTTATTTATTTCCAGCATCTGCAGATTCACTCGTGTTGTTTATTATCACTGGCTTGTGTTGTGAAATTTGTTAACTTAGTTGCAGTAGTACAATACAATACAATACAATACATGATAATATAGAAAGAAAAAAGTGAAGAAGTAAATCAATTACAGTTATATATATATAAATAGTTAGATTTAAAATGGTGCAGAACAGAAATAATATAAATTTATAAAAGTGAGCTTGTGTTCATGGGTTTGATGTCCATTTAGAAATCAGATAGTAGAGGGTAAGAAGCTGTTCCTGAATTGCTGAGTGTTTCACTTCAGGCTTCTGTACCTGCTTCCTGATGGTAACAATAAGAAGAGGGCATTCCTGGGTGATGGGGGTCCTTAATGGTGGAAGCCGCCTTTCTGAAGCATCACTCCTTGAAGACGTCTTGGATAGTACGGAAGTTTGTGCCCAAGATGGAGCGGACTAATTTTACAACTTTCTGTAGCTTCTTTCTGTTCTGTGCAGTAGCGCCCTCCCCCACCATTCCAGACAGTGATGCAGCTGGTCAGAATGCTCTCCAAGGCACATCTATAGAAGATTTTGAGAGTTTTAGGTGACAAACCAAATCTCTTCAAACTCCTAATGAAATATAGCCATTGTCTTGCCTTCTTCATAGCTTCATCCATATATTGGGACCAGGTTAGATCGTCAGAGATCTTGACACCCAGGAACTTGAAATTGCTCACTCTCTCCACTTCAGATCCCCCAATGAGGGTTGGCTCATATTACCTCATCTTACCCTTCCTGAAGACCACAATCAGCTCTTTCATTTTACTAACATTGAGTGCAAGGTTGATGCTGCGACACCACTCAACTGGCTGATATATCTTCCCCCTGTACACCCTCTCATCTCCATCTGAGAGTCTAACAACAACAATGGTTGTATCATCAGCAAATTAATAGATGGAATTAGTGCTATACCTAGCTACACAGTTATGGGTATAAAGAGAGTAGAGCAGTGGGCTAAGCACACACCCTTGAGGTGCACCAGTGTTGATTGTCAGTGAGGAGGAGATATTATCACCAGTCCACACAGACTGTGGTCTTCCGGTTAGGAAGCTGAGGATCCAATTGCAGCGAGAGGTACAGAGGCCCAGGTTCTGTAGCTTATCGATCAGGACTGTGGGAATGATGGTGTGATAGACAATGAACAGGATCCTGACGTACCTGTTTGTATTACATAGGTTTGAGGACATGAAGATTCTAGTAAAAGCCCCAGAAATCTCGACTCCTGCCTCCTTCAATAACTTGGGTTAAATCCCATCAGGCCCTGAGGCATCTTTAGGAAGACCAACACTTCCTCCTCCTTGGCTGCTAAACACTCTAATGTATTTATACATTCAGCACTGCTCCAGCGATCTCTTCTTTCACTTCCCACAGCAACCTGGGGTATACCACGTCTGGCCCTGGGGACTTACCAATCTTCAGGTTTTTAAGAAGATCCAACACTTCTTCTTCCTTAATCTCCACATTGTCCAGCACACAGGCCTGTTCCATTTTGACCTCATCCTGATCAAGGTCCTTTACACTTGTGAATACTGAAGCAAAGTATTCATTTAGGACCTCCCCAACCTTCTCTGCCGCCAGGCACATGTTTCCTTCTTTATCCTTTAGCGGCCCCACCTTCGTTCTCATCATCCTCCTATTCTTCACATACGCATAGAATGCCTTGGGATTCTCCTTAATCCTACATGCCAGGGCCTTCTCATGCCCCCTTCGAGCTCTCCTAAATCCTTTCTTAAGCTCCTTCCTGGCTATCCTATATTTCTCATGAACCCCTCCTGCTTCCTGCTTCTTATATCTAACATATGTTTCCTTTTCCCTCTTGACGAGTTGCCTCACATGTTTCATCAGCCATGGTTCCCTTTTCCTACCATTTTTTCCTTGTCTCGGTGGGACAAACCTGTCCTGAACCCAGCACGTGGTCCTTATACTTCCTCCACATTACTTCTGTGCTTTCATCCTTGAATATCTGTTTCCAATTTACTCTCGCTAGTTCCTGCCTCATCCCTTCATAGTTAGTCCTTCTCCAAATAAGCACTTTCCCATCTTGTCTATTTTTATCCTTTTCCATAGCTATGCTGAAGCTAAGGGAATTGTGGTCACTGTCACCAAAATGCTCCCCCACCAAGAGGTCTGTCACCTGACCAGGTTCATTACCCAGCACTAGATCCAGTACGGCCTCTCCTCTCGTCGGCCGGTCCACATACTGTGTCAGGAATCCTTCTTGAACACACCTGACAAATTCGGCCCCATCTATCCCCCTTGCAGTCAGGAGGTGTCAGTCAATACGAGGGAAGTTGAAATCACCCATAACTACTACCCTGTATTTCCTGCACCATTCTAAAATCTGCCTGCTTATCTGCTCCTCGGTATCCCGAGGACTATTTGAGGGCCGATAGACTACTCCCAGCACAGTGATTGATCCCTTCCTATTTCTGACTTCCACCCAGACTGACTCCGTGGACACGCCCTCAGTGGTCCTCCCTTTCTATAGCCGTGATACTATCCCTGACCAGTAATGCTACTCACCCCTTTTTCTACCTCCCATCCTATTCCATTTAAAACACCTAAACCCTGGGACCTGCAAGAGCCAAGCCTGCCCTTCCTCCAGCCAAGTTTCAATAATGGCCACAACATCATAGTTCCATGTATTGATCCATGCTCTTAAGTTCATCCCAGTTATTCGTAATACTCCTAGCATTGAAATAGACACATTTCAACCCCTTTAACTGGCTACATTTATGTTTTATCCCCTGCCTATCCTTCCTCATCAACTCAGAACACATAGCATCATGCCCTTGTCCTTCTACCTTAATCCCTGCACTCACATTCTGATTCCCACCCCCTACCAAACTAGTTTAAACCCTCTCCAACAGCTCTAGCAAACCTGCCCAACAGGATATTGGTCCATTTTCAGTTCAGGTAAATAGCATTTGCAAACCTCCCAGCCAGGATATTGGTTCCCCTCCAGTTCAGGTGCATCTCGTCCCATTTCCCCATTAAAAGTTCCAATGATCCAAGAATTTGAAACCCTGTCCCCTGCACCATCTCCGCAGCTACTCATTCATCCGTGCTATCACCCCATTCCTACCTGCACTAGCCCGTAATGCAGGGAGGAATCCAGAGATTACAACCTTGGAGGTCCTTCTCTTCAGCCTCTTCCCTAACCCTATATACTCACTGTGTAGGACCTCTTCCCCTTTTCTGCCTATGTCATTGGTGCCAATATGCACCACGACCTCTGGCTGGTCCCCTTCCCACTTTGAGAATATCCTGCAGCCATTCTGATACGTTAGCACCCAAGAGACAACACACCATCCTTGTGTCACTTTTGTGGCCACAGAATCTTCTTTTTGTCCCCTAACTATAGAGACCCCTATAACTACCACACTACCTGACTTTACCCTTCCCTGTAAAGCCTTGGAGCTGGCCACAGTGCCACCAACCAGCAGCTGCTGCTGTGCCCCGACGGGGCATTTCCGCTTCCCCCCCCCAACAGTATCATAGTTGATGCTGAGGGAAGTTGCCACAGGGTAATCCTCCACTGACTTCTTAATCCCCATACCCCTCCTGGTGATCACCCATCTACTGTCCAAAGCCTATACTCTGGGTGTGACCACCTCTTCAAAAGTCTCGTCTATAATACCTTCAGCTTTCTGAATGATCCTGAGTACATCCAACTCCAGTTCCCACTACTCGACCCGGTCAGTCAGGTGATGAAGTTGAGTTCACTTCCCATAGATGTAGTCATCAAGGAAAACATCAGGTATCCTGAATTCCTACGTCTGGGGTATGTTGTGTGGTATGTGTCTCACATAGATGATCTGGCCGATCACCCGACACACAAGTCAAAACATCAGAGATAGGGTAACACAGAGACCAATTAGTTCTGGATGATAGCTTATCCCCCATATGGTACTACCCAGGTCATCCTGACAGCCTCAGCCACTGGAATTTATCTTGACAAAGGAAGGAGTATCTGCACCATAATCTACCAGGTGTGTTGTAAGTACATCTGTGATGAGTCAAATTTGACCATATCGAACATTTGGTAGATAAAATACAGAAGGTGGGATCTCAGTTCCATAACTATTATGTAGGGAGTTGGTAGCCCTTTGGAGAGCCAGGAGGCTGGTGGGCTATTGCAGTGCACTGGAGTGTTACCATAGCCATTTTGCTTAGTACACTTTCAATTTGCTTTTAATCCGATAGGCATCTGCAGGTGTTGTATTAAAGCCAATGGGCCGGATATAACAGGGTCGTGACTTTTGAGGGGTAGAACTTAAAGGGTTAATCTTTGTGCTTATCAGATGTCTCATCACCACCATGGTCTGGGATGTAACAGAACTTTGATTACTATTGTAGGATTACAACCGTGAGAATGCCATACCACCATGGGAACGTGAAAGTTAGTTGAACACGGGGGAGTGACTGGCGAAGAGTGATGATTGGTTCTGCTTCGGTGGATTGAGATGGCGCTGTGTACTGGTTCACTTACTGCAGTATTTCAAATCAGTGGAAAGAGTCCAGAAGTAGGGCAGTCGGGGAGCTTGGCAGTGGTTTCACAGAGCCTCACCATGGGCTGGGCGTGAACAGTGCTGTGAGTCAAATGGGAGGTTTCCTTCTGTGAGAGGGGTCTCACATTATTTAAATAAGTGCTTTAAAGCTTGCCCTATTCTGTCTAATAAACACAGTTTTATAATTCTAAGTAAATAATTGGAGTTGGTGTCCTTCTGCTTTATTGGAGTCAGATCCAAGAACCTATTGTTTTGATGAAATATCATCTGACTGTCCATCAAGCACCCCTGCACTTTTTATGGCCAAACCTGCAGATACCACTTCAGAGAGGAGCCTAGTCTCTAAACGTACGTGCTCACTGCAGACTGGCACCAGAGGGTGCTGTGATGTTACTGTTGTAAATGAGCAAATAGAGCTTTGATGATTTGAGCTTGTTAAGCTTTGGATGTCAGAGGAATTTGAGTTGCAACCCAGTTCTGGGAGCAAAATAAACCACTTTCTGCCTTTGCCCCTGTTGCTGATCCAGAATTGCCAAGTGGTCTCCTAGTAGCAACATGGAGCAACATTATGATCATCTAAAGCCCTGTCGCTCTCAAGGGTGCTCTTCCCTTCTCTCCGTTCCTCCATCTATGGGACATCTGTGTCCATGTTGAGACCTTTCACTGCAGGACATCCATGATACCTTCTTCTTCCAGACAATGTGGTTCCCCTTCCAGTGCATCAAAGCTACCCTCACCTACCTGTACATCTCCTCCATTTCCAGCACATACCTCTCCCCACTGATATTATAGAGTTAGGCTTCTCCTCATTCTCACTTGCTATCCCACTAGCCTCTGCATCTATATCATTCTCCACAACTTCCACTATCTCCAAGTGGCAAAGCTCCTCCTCCCTCCCCTCTCCAGTCTATGCAGGGATCGCTTTCTCCATGATTTCCTTATTCACTTATCCCTCCCCACAAGCACTCCCCCTGGCACTTATCCTTGCAACCTTCCCGTGTTACACCTGCTCTTCCAACTCCTCTCTCACCACCATTCAGTGTTACACTGCCCTTCCATGTAAGGTAACACTTCACATGTGAATCAACTGGTGTCATTAATTGCATCTATTTTTCCTGGTGCAGCCTCCTCTACATTGGTGAGACTCAGCACAGATTGAGAGATCACTTCATCAAGCACTTTTACACCATCTGTGGTAACAGCCAGATCTTCCAAATGTCAGCCATTTCAATTCCACTTCCCATTTCCACACTGATATGTCTGCCCACAGGCTTCTCTACTGCCAAGTTGAGGCTGGGTGTAGATTAGAAGAACAACACCTCCTATTCCAATTTGGTAGTTTCTAACCTGACAACATCACTACCAATTTCTGTAAGCTCCTGTAACCACTATTCCCTCCCCCTCCTTTGTTTTGTCTTCTCTCTCTGGTCCCTTCCCCCTTCTCTTTCCTCTTGCTCATCCTCATGACCTGCCCAACACCCACACCTACCTGCCTCTAGTTCTGCACCTTCTTCCCTTTATTCTATGGTCTACTGCCCTCTCTTATCTTCTTCAGCCCTTTGCTTCTTCCACCTATCAACTCACAGCTCACATCGTTCCCGCCACCCCTCTCACCCACCCACCTTTCTTCCCCCCTCCTCTGGATTCACTTATCACCTGCCAGGTGGTGCTCTTCCCCTTCCCCCGCCATTTATTATGGCTTCTGAACTCCTTCTCGTCCTGATGAAGGATCTTGGCCCAAAATGTCGATTGCTCATTTCTCTCCGTCAATGCTGCCTGACCTCCTGAGTTCCTTCAGCATTTTTGTGCATGTTGCTCCTGATCAAGACAATGATTTATCATTTTCTTAAAGATAATTAAACTCCACCATGGATGATCCCAAGAACAACTGCGAAAAGCTGGGGACTGGGCATGGGTCTAGCAACCCCATTCCATAAAAACCTCGTGGTACATAAACGCCAAAAGAACATCCAAAGCCCTGGGAGAGAATTCTCACCTGGTGACAATTTGTAATTCTGGCCTAGGATGGAGGGTTCTGGCGAGCAGCTCTTGATGACCTATGCCCCAGTAGGGGTAAGTAAGCAAAGCATATTAACAGCTAAACCAGAGATATCAGTAACCAAAGAATGAACAGAGGTGGGGTTGGAATGTATATTCTTTTGAACAGCCAATGGGGTGGCACATTGTCACTGACTCACAGCACCAGCAGCCTGGATTCGATCCTGAGCAGAGTCGCTGCCTACGTGGAGTTTGCATGTTTTCCATGTGACCACGTGGGTTTCCACTGGAAGCTGCAGATTCCCAAGACGTGAGTTGGTGAGTTAATTGACTACTGTAAATGCCTTCTGCTGTGTCGGTCAGCTGAGTCATAGAGCAATACGGGAAGAATACAGGTCATTTTGCCCAAATCATCCAGGCTGAGGAAGTCCCATTTAGCTAGTATCCCTCTCTGTATACTTTTCCACATGTCTTTTAAATGTCAAGATTGTACCAGCCTCAAAGTGAGAGTCAGAGCTGAGTTTACTGTCATATGCACAAGTACTATAAATGTCTGCACAGGTGCAATGAAAAACTTCTAGTTGCAACATCCACTGTGTGAGGAAGTTGCCTCTCTGGTGTGAGGGGTAGGGTCTGAGAGACTGGTGGGAATGGAGGGAGAATGGAATGCGATTAATATAAGATTACTGTTATTAGGTACTTGATGGCCCAAGCACAGACTTGGAGGGGGAGGGGGCGCAAAAGATCTGTTTTCATCCTATGATTCTTTAAAAAAAAGAGAGATCAAAAAATAAATAAAATATCTAATAAAGTAATGTTTGTAATAGGGTGGAGACTGAGGACCAAAATGGTAGATGGTGCAGGTGCTGAATGTTTATCACTGCTGAGCTACCTGGAGATGATGCAAGTGGGAAACAATTTAAAGTAAGGGGTAGGGAAATTGCTGGAACTCAGCTACAGGCTGATGATGCAGAGAAATGCAAGCGTTTGTGAGAAATCAGAAATACAAACAAAAATTGTTGGAAGCTCCCAGCAACTCAGACAGCAGCTGTGCGGAGAAACGGATGCAACATTTCCATTGGCGACCTGTTATTGTGGCAGTTCCGGTATAAACTGGAAAGGTTGGCTTTCTGAAATTGTCGACTTCGGTGCTGTGATCTGCAGACTGTGACTCACCCACGCTGGAAGGTGCAGTGATGTTTCTCCAGCTAAAGATGAGCTTTATTGGAACAGTGCTATGACTAATGTAGGAATGGGATTGGGTTGGAGAGTTAAAGTGACTGACAACTGAAGCCTCAGGGAGAACCTGTACAAAGGGGTCCTGTGATGTGGTTACCCAACCTGCATTTGTTTTTTACCCCCAGTGTGCAGGAGGCCACAACTTAAGTACTGAATGTGCTCTGAACTGCAAGCATATCACTACTTCACACACAGTAGAAGGAGACTTTGGGTGCAAGTCCGAGGGGAAGGGAAGTGGTAAAATGCTTGGTGTTATAAGAATGCTACAAGAAAACAAGAAAATAGGAGCGAGAGAAGGTCAGTCAGCACCTCAAACCTCTCCTACCACTGAATCTGATTATAGCTAATCTATGCTGACGTCTTTTCTGAGCCAGATTCCCATTACCCTCAATTCCTTGACATTTTAACTACTTATGCCTGCCTTAAATATAAATGTTGATTTCTCTTTCACCACTTAGAGATTTCCAGTGCACTTTAAATTGAAACTTCACTGCTCTTTAGAATAAATCCTACACTCCTCAGTTTTAAATGACTGAGTCCTTATTTTGCAAGTTTGTCCCCTTGCTTGTGACTCTCCCTCTTGTTGAAGTATCCTACCATTCACCCAATCCAGGCCGTTTGGAATCATATCTGTTTGAATAAGGTCACTCCTCATTCTTTTAAACTCCAAAGCATACTGACCCATGCTGTTCTGCCTCTTTTAATAGGACAACGTCTTAATCCAAGATTTAGTCTGGTAAAACTAATTTGTACTGCCTCTGATGCTACTATATCCTACCTACTCACTGTGTACTTCATTTTGAGCTCCTACATGCATATAGTGTGCTGATATTTTAGGGCATATTGATGCCAAGGAGGAGATTAAGGTGGATAAGACCCCAGGGCCTGATGGGGGTCTATCCCATATTACTGGAAGAGGCACGACTTAGGGGTAGGATATACTTGTATTTGGAAAAGTATGGAACCAGTTTATATTGTTTAAACACCATCCTTTCCAGAAAATAAATTACTTAATGTGTTTCTTCGTTCCACCTGCTCAGTTTATTCTCCCACATTCCCTTCAAAACCCTTCAGATTCTATGATCAGCTGCACGCGAAGGATAACATACAGCAGCCAATTAGTGTGTTAACGTGTGTGTCTTTGTGATGTGGGGGGAAACCAGCACACCTGAGGGAAGCCAACACGGTCACAGGAAGAACGTGCAAACTCTATACAAGCAACGCTGGAGCTCAGCATTGAACCTGGGTCTTCTGTGCAGTCAGACAATGGCTGTATTAGCTGTGCCACTGTGCCCCGATTACTTCTTTGCTGTCAATGAATGGAGATCAGAAACTCTAGTAGATCACCTTCACCACTCAGGCACAGTTCCTAATCTGACCCAGGATCACGACCCACACCCAGTTGCTAATCTGACCCAGGATCGCGACCCACACCCAGTTCCTACTCTGACCCAGGATCGCGACCCACACCCAGTTCCTAATCTGACCCAGGATCGCGACCCACACCCAGTTCCTAATCTGACCCAGGATCGCGACCCACACGCAGTTCCTAATCTGACGCAGGATCGCGACCCACACGCAGTTCCCAATCTGACCCAGAATCGCGACCCACACCCAGTTCCCAATCTGACCCAGGATCGCGACCCACACCCAGTTCCCAATCTGACCCAGGATCGCGACCCACACCCAGTTCCCAATCTGACCCAGGATCGTGACCCACACGCAGTTCCCAATCTGACCCAGGATCGCGACCCACACGCAGTTCCCAATCTGACCCAGGATCGTGACCCACACCCAGTTCCTAATCTGACGCAGGATCGCGACCCACACGCAGTTCCCAATCTGACCCAGGATCGCGACCCACACGCAGTTCCTACTCTGACCCAGGATCGCGACCCACACGCAGTTCCTACTCTGACCCAGGATCGCGACCCACACGCAGTTCCTAATCTGACCCAGGATCGCGACCCACACGCAGTTCCTAATCTGACGCAGGATCGCGACCCACACGCAGTTCCCAATCTGACCCAGGATCGCGACCCACACGCAGTTCCTAATCTGACCCAGGATCGCGACCCACACCCAGTTCCTAATCTGACGCAGGATCACGACCCACACCCAGTTCCTAATCTAACGCAGGATCACGACCCACATGCAGTTCCTAATTTGACAGCCATGAAGGCAAACAGCGGTGAGCTAATCAATAGAGAGTCCATCATCTGACTTACAACGTCACCATTCATTGTTGTAAGTGAGCTGTTATAAGAGACAGAAGTGAACTATTCTTTCTCTGGTATAATGAACAAGTGCAGGAGTTGACAGAGTAGACACAGACATTATGTACCTGACCAGAGTGTCATTACTTCTGGATTGTTCTGTGAGTCATTCACAAATAATAGTGAAATACGAGAGGGAGATGTTCTGTTCTTCTTCCTTCACAATACAGTTTCTGCAGTTACCAATACCATTTTTCTGGCATATTATCGTGGCATAACTACTGGAACTGTAGAAACATGGGTTTGATCTTGAACCTCTGGTGTTGTCCAAGTGGAGTTTGCCCATTTTCCTGGATTTTCTTCTTTGAAGGCAGCTGTAACCTGAGGGGCAAATAGCAGAAGGAAGCAGGATGATCCTCATGTGAAATGTGCTCTTCACAGTGGATGACCAGGCCTGTTTTAACTTGCTAAGGTACATCACTTGCCTGAGCTAAATTCCATCAGCCGCTCCCTTGCCCACTTTCCACAGTGATCTAGATCCTTTTGTGACTTGAGACAACCTTCAATATCCATTAGATCACATCAAGGAGGCTTGACCCAAAAGCAGAGTGGCAGAGATGACTTAGTGGAGAGCAATAACTTAAATAAGAACAGTTGCAGGCATGTGGTCCGGTAGTGAGCCATATGACCAGGTGAAGTGAGGGTCATGAGTGGAGAGCCAGGGGTAACCCCAGATGAGAGGATCATTGGATGAGTCAATAAGGAAGAAAGGAATTGGATGGAGTTGTAGTGCTCGCCGATGCTCATGTGCGCAGGTACTTTGTATGCTCTGACCATCCCAGACCCTAAGGGACGTCTGCCAATGGACATGATGCAGAAGAGTTGAAAGATACGCTCAATAGGGAGTCCAAGCTGCACACACATTCCAGCCCAAAATGTTGTCTGCTGTGCCAAAATGGGCCAGGGCCTTCTGGGCGTTTTAGAGCTGGCGGGCTGTGAATAGGTTGAGTGAACCTTTTCTCCTTGGAGCGATGCAGGATGAAAGGTGACCTGATAGAGGTGTACAAGATAATGAGAGGAATTGATCATGTGGATAGTCAGAGGCTTTTTCCCAGGGCTGAAATGGCTAGCACGGGAGGGCACAGTTTTAAGGGACTTGGAAGTAGGTACAGAAGAGATGTCAGGGGTAAGTTTTTTACACAGAGAGTGGTGAGTGCGTGGAATGGGCTGCCAGCGGTGTGGTGGAGGTGGAAACGATAGGGTCTTTTAAGAGACTCCTGGATGGCTACATGGAGCTTAGAAAAATAGAGGGCTATGGGTAAAGCCTAGGTAGTTCTAAGGTAAGGACATGTTCGGCATGGCTTTGTGGGCCGAAGGGCCTGTATTGTGCTGAATGTTTTCTATGTTTCTAAAATGCTTGTCAATACGGAGGGCCAGAGTGTTGAGGCTTTCGAGGTTGGAGGGCATCTCCCATCTTTCAATTACTCCGAGGGGCTGTGATAGCAATAGGCCAACAGCACTTTGGCATTCTAGCCACACTACACTGCGAGGATCCTGAATTCCACTGTGTAATCCAGCACTGAGTGTGAGCCTTGATTCAGGCTAAGTATCTGATCTGCTGCCTCCTGTCCACTTCAAGGAATATCGAAAACCCAGCGTATCTCAGCAGTGAAATCTGTATATCTGTTATTGTCCCAGCGAGCAGTGGTCCAGGTCAGAGCCTACTCAGTTAAGAGAGGGATGATGAAGGCAGCCTTGTCTTGGTCTGTAAGATACAGATAAGGCTGGAGCTCAAAGTGGAAGACGCACTGAGACAGAAAGTTGTGGCATTGGGTTCAGGAACTGGAATCTGAGGTCCTGAGAAAAGAGGTTGAGTGGTGCGGCGTTGCTGTAACGAGATGGAGAGTTGGTTAGGAGCGGTGAGCAAATGGTCAATGTTTTCCTGAATTGTATGCTTATGTCTACAGATGACTTCTTTAGGGAAGCAAACTCTGCTCGGCCAATCGTGGATTCAGCCATCCCGTCAGGAAATGTAGAAGCGACTTGACACAAAAGCAGAGTAGAGTTGGGGGTGATGTATTAGCGTGGATAGAGGATTGGTTAACTAATAGAAAGCAGAGAGTTGGGATACGTGGGTGTGACTCTGGTTGGCAATCAGTGGTGAGTGGTGTGCCACAGGAGTCGGTGCTGGGCCCACCACTGTTCATGATGTACAATAACGATCTGGAAGAGAGGACTGAGCGTAGTGTATCTAAGTTTGCTGACGACTCTAAATTGAGTGGAAAAACAAATTGTGCAGAAGATACAGAGAGTCTGCAGAAAGATATAGATAGGTTAAATGAATGGCTAAAGGTCTAGCAGATGGTAAACATGAGGTCATCCACTTTGGAAGGAAAAATAAAAGAGAAGATTATTATTTAAATGGTAAAAAATTGCAGCCTGCTACTGTGCAGAGGGAATGGTTGTGCACGAATCACAAAAGGTTGGTTTACAGGTGCAGCAGGCTATCAAGAAGGTAAATGGGATGTTGGCCTTCATTGTTTGAGGGATTGAACTTCAGAGCAGGGAGGTTATGCTGCAATTGTACAGGGTACTGGTGAGGCCGCACCCAGAGTACTGTGGGCCGTTCTGGTCTCCTTACTTGACGAAGGATATACTTACTGGTTTTGGAGGCGGTGCAGAGGAGGTTCACCAGGTTGATTCCAGAGATGTGGGGGTTAGACTGTGAGGAGAGATTCAGTTACCTGGGACTGTACTCAGTGGAATTCAGAAGAATGAGAGGAAATCTTATAAAAACATATAAAACCATGAAAGGGGTAGATAAGATAGAGGCAGGAAAGTTGTTTCCACTGGTAGATGAGACTAGAACTAAAGGACATAGCCTCAAGATTTGGGGGAGTAGATTTAAGATGGAGATGAGGAGAAACTGCTTTTCCCAGAGAGTGGTGAGTCTGTGGAATTCTCTGCCCATTGATATAGTGGAGGCTACTTCAGTGAGTATATTTAAGACAAGGGTGAATACATTTTTGCATTGTAGGGGAATTAAGGGTTATGGGGAAAAGGCAGGTAGGTGGAAATGAGTCCATGGCCAGATCAGCCATGATCTTATTGAATGGCAGAGCAGGCACGATGGCCAGATGGGCTACTCCTGCTCCTATTTCTTATGTTCTTATGACTTAGCAGCAAACAAAACTTTACTAATAAACTGCAAAATAACAAGCCATAAAGGGCCACAAAACAAGAGAGAGAACAGATACTAAATATAAAAGGCAACAAAGTAACTGAAAGCTAGAGGCAAATAGCTGGTTTGATGGGTGAACAAAGACTGCAGATGAGAACCGGGTTTAAATAGGCTGCAGGTGTTGAGTTGAAAATGAGTAGCAGGTGATTCCTGTTTGTTGAGTGGAGACTGAGAGATGTCTGCCTGTCCAGGTCTGACAAAATCTGTGGTAGAGAAATTATTAGAGCATGTTCATGGGGATAGATTGTACTTGCTTTTGGAAAAGTATGGATTTTTCAGTCATTATAGCTTTGTGCAGGGGAGGACACATTTGATACACTGTTAGAGGAGGTCATAAAGATGATCAATAATAGTAGAACAGTGGATATTGTCCACATGGGCTTTATTAGAGCATTGACAAATTCCCTCATGGCAGGCTGGTCCAGAAGATTAAGTTGCTTGGGATACATGGTAATTTAGTAAATTGGATCCACAATTGGCTTAGTCATAAAAGACAAGGAAGGAGGACTGGAAAATTGCAAATGTCACGAAATTCTTCAAGAAGAGGAGGCAGAAGAAAGGAAATTATTATTGGCTAGTTAGCCTGACCTCAGTGGTTGAGAAGATGTTGGAGCTGTTTATTAAGAGTGTGATTACAGAATACTTGGAGGCACATGATAAATAGGCCAAAGTTAACATGCTTTCCGTAAAGGAAAATTTTGTCTGTCATTGGAATTCTTTGAGAAAATAACAAGCAGGATAGACAAAGTTGAATTGGTGGATGTTCTGCACCTGGATTTTCATAAGGTCTTTGACAAGGTGCCACTCATGAGGCTGCTTAACAAGATAAGAGCTCAGGGTATTACAAAAAAGATACCAGCATGGATTGAATATTGGCTGATTGGCAGGGGGCTGTCAGTACCTGCAGTTAAACTGTCTTTTTGTGTGTTTCCCCCTAGCTGTCAGTCTGTGGTTTTGTATTGCCATGTGCTCCTGTCCCTGCTCCTGCTCTACTCCGGCCCCTGTGTTACTGAGTACTCCGTCTCTCATCTGTTTCTCATTATTACCTGCATCTCATTGTGCTCCACCTATCAGCTGCCTCTCTGTTTATTACTGTGTATTTCAGTCCTGTGTTTTCATCTGTTTGTTGCCAGATTGTGCCAATGAGTTTTCCTGAGCCTTTCTAGCATTCGTATCGGTACTCTGGCTGCTTGAATAGCAACTCTGCCTGTTTCCCGATTCTGGTTTTTGGATTTCTCTGGATGTTTTGATCTCTGCCTGAACTTTGACACTGACTTTGTTGCCCCCCCCCCCCCCCCAGATTTGCTACTCAGTAAATATCACAGTGTGCACAGTACTTGGTCTGTGATTGGGTCTCTGCTCCAGTGTCCTGACAGACAATGGGAATAAAAGGAGCTTTTACTGATTGGCTGCTCGTGATTAGTGGTGTTCTGCAGGGCTTCTTGTTGAGACTGCTTGTTTTTACATTGTATGTCAAATGATTTGGATGATAGAATTGATAGCATTGTGGCCAAGTTTGCAGATAGTACAAAGATGGGTGGAGGGGCAGGTGGTGTTGAGAAAGCAGGGAGGTTGCTGAAGGTCTTAAACAGATTGGGAGAATGGGCAAAGAAGTGGCAGATGGAATACAGTGTGGAGATGTGTATCATCACGCACTTTGGAAGAAGGGTAAAAAACATAGAGTATCTTCTAAATGGGGAGAAAATTCAAAAATCTTAGGTATCTAAGGGACTTGGGCATCTTCATGCAGGATTCCCTGAAGGTTAATTTGCAGGATGAGTCTGTGGTGAGGAAGGCAAATGGGATGTTAGCATCCATTTGGAGAGGACTGGAATATAAAAGCAAGGATGTAATGCTGAGGCCTCACTTGGAGAACTGTGAACAGTTTTTGGGCCCCTTGTTTAAGAAAGGATATGACATTGGAGAGGATTCACATGATGTTCACGAGAATGATTCCAGGAATGAAAGCCTTATCGTATGAGGAGCATTTGATCCTTGTGGGCCTGTATTCGCTGGAATTTTGAAGAATTGGGGGGTGGGGGGGTTCTCATTGAAACCTAAAAAAATGTTGAAAGACATAGAGCAAATATGGAGGAGATGCTTCCTATTTTGCATAAGTCTAGGACCAGAAGTCACAGCCACAGAATAGAGGGATGTCCATTTAGAATAGAGACGAGGAAGAATTTCTTTAACCAAAAGGTGATGAATCTGTGGAATTCGTTGCCACAGGCAGATATGGAGGCCAAGTCATTGAGTGTATTTAAGGTGGAGTTTGATAGCTTGTTGATTAGTCAGGACATGAAAGGTTACAGAAAGAAGGCAGGGAATTTCCTTTGAGAGAGAAATGGATCAGCCATGATGAGATGGCAGAGCAGACTCGATGGGCTGAATGGACTATTTCTGCTCCAATGTCTCATGGTCATATGGTAGAAGCACATGCAAAAGCAATGGTTCAGAGACATTTAGGTAGATGCGAACGTGCAGAGAAGTGAAGATATGGATCACGTGTAGCCAAATGGGATGAGTTATGTTGGCATTATGGTTGGTTCAGACATGGTGGGCCAAAGGTCCTGTGCTAGTGCTGTTCAGTTCTGTTCTCAGGGTGCTCCAGCTTCCTCCTCCGTCCCAAGGATGTGAGAATTGGTAGTGAATGGGCACTGTAAATTGCCCCTAGCCTGTAGGGTTCATTAGAAATGGTGGAGGGGTGGAAAAGAGCATGTTACAGGAAAAATAAATGGGTAAATAGCTTTGCTCAGTTAGCTGGTATAGACTTGAATTGTCTCCAGTGTAAAGACGTATGCAAATAAAATGTAAAACACTACACTGTTCTGTGGACCAGGGTTTCCACGAAAGCACACAGCCCCTTTTAGCCTTATGGCATAACACCCTACTGAAGGTTTCTGAGAAAGACCCACAGATGAAGCACACTACCCTGTGAAATTCTTTAGGTTTAGCACAAGCTTTCCTCACTGATGAGGAAGGAGGAATCCCATATTGTAAGCTATAATGCACGGTGTCTATGTTTGACTAACTTTAATTGACAAGGAATGATGATCTGACAGCCAAGGTTCTTTACCCTGAATGTCACTGGCCATCCTGTACCTTAAAGCACCAGAAAATAGCAGAATATTTATTGGCTTCTAGTGTACATCAGAGGGTAGTTTTAAAAATATGGTTGCTGATGCCTTATGATGCCCAGAGCATCCTAATGAATTTAGAGCTCAGTTCACTTGAACAGTTGGGAAAGAATTGATTTTGTTCATAAGGGATGGGCTGGCCGAACTATGCATCACAGAGTTCAGAACATTTCTGATATAAATCCTAGCATGCATGGCTGTGGAAGAGATGAAAATAGGACTGGCCAGGGTTCGCCCACAATTGCAAGTTGATTTCCCAGGGAGAACTACAAGTCAATCCTGACAGAAAAGAATATTTGGCCATACAGAGCATAGGCCCAAAGATGCTAATATGCCAGTGGGTGCACAGTTCATAAATGGCTGCTCCATTCAATGGCCTGAGGTTTACTGATACAGTGTTCTACACTTCTCTCTGCACACTATAGAATGTGCAAAGGAAATATGATCCTGGGAATAAGTGAGAGCTAGAACACCATTTGGGTTTGTTGGGTGGGTACAGGGCAGTGATCAGAGGCCTTGCTGGGAGGAGGGTTTGAGGCTGCAATGAGTGGATCAGAGATGCTGAAGTCGTATCAAGGTCCTTTCTAAAATCCATTTAAACACATCAAAACATCACATGACTCCCCTTATTGCCATCAGAAGTGACTGAATCAGGTAAGACAAACCTGGCCTCCTTTGAAGTCCATTCTCACTGCACATCTTTTCAGACATAAGTTAATACTGGCTTTCACAGATTCTACCAATAACTTGTTCACCACTTCAGTTAATGGAGCTATTCTCCTCTCCTTTTTCAAACAGCAGTATGCAGTCAGCCATCTGCCAATTTACTGGCAAGTAGGTTTAGAGATGACAGTCAGAACTTTTGCTACTTTCCCCCTTACTTATCTGAAAATGATGAGCACACTTTTTCCATGCATGGTAAACTATCTAATTTGAAGAGGTTCTAAATCCATTAATATACTCTGCTCAATGCTTACCAAAGATTTTTAAAATATTTTCCTGCCAACTACAGTGTCTACAGACAAACATGTTTAAAGACCTAACTCATGTCTCCCATTGCCACATTTGCAGGTTATCTAAAAGTCTTCTAATCTCTCCTTGATTGCCCTCTTGCTTTTTATGTGTCTTTAAAATATCTTGAAGTTCTCCTGTCAATGACCTTTCATACCTTTCCTTCACTGACATGATCTCCTTTCTACCTGTACCCATGGGCTTTCTATATTCATCTATCATAGAATCATACAGCACAGAACTACCTCATCACGTCCATGCTGTCTATTAAGTATTTAACTGTAATAATCCCAATTACCAGAACTGGGTCCATAGCTGTCTATATCTTTGTACATGTCTGGTTAATTCTTCAAAGTTATGAGAGTACTTGCCTCCACCATTCACCCAGGTAGTATGTTCCACCCTTTGGATGGAAACGTTCATCCTCAGATCCCCTCTAACTCTTTTGCTCCTAACCCTAAATTTATGCTCTCCAGTTCTAAATACCTATGCTATACCTACTAACAGCTCTAACTGTTCACTTCATAACTTTGTATTCCACCATCTATCAAAGCATAACAAAAATAATATAATCAATCTTTCCTCATAACTGAAATGTTCCAATCCAGACGGCATCCCGGCGAATCTCTTCTGCACTCTCTCCAACTGTACTCCAGGCCATAGTACTCTAGCTGTGGTCAGACCAAAACTTCATAAAGTTGCACCATAGCCTCCTTCTCTTTCAGTATATTCTGTACCCTGACTGATGAAGATGGGTGCCTCATATGTGTCCTCCACCACCATATCTACCTCTGCTCCATCTTCAGAGATACTTGGACATACTCTGGGTTCCCTCTGTTTCTTAATACCCCCTTGGGCCCTACTATTCATGGCATATATCCTACCCATTCTGGCCTCCCAAAATGCATCACCTCACACTTATCAGAATTAAATGTTGTTTGCCATTACTCTGTCTATCTTACCAACTATGTTCCTTTACAATTGTTGCAGCCTTAAGTTTCAGGCATCTGACAGAAGTCTTCCTTTCATTTGCCTTACTCTGTATGCTACCTGAGATCCATTTGACTCTAGATTTGGGACTTCCACTCTTTACTTTTGTGAGAACATATTTACCTTAGATGCCCACTCATTGAATGCCAACTACTGCAGCTGACCTTGTCAACAATACCCATATCTCAAAAGAAAAAGAGAATAAACAAGGTTTACTAAAGTTAGCCTTTCCCATATGAGAATGGAAACTCTTGGGTCAGTCTTACTCCTCCTATCTAATAACAATAAGATGAAATGAATCATTGTCTTTCTCCAAAATACAGCCATGCACCAACTCTCTTCTATTCTTGAAGTTTTAAAATAATACATCTCCAATTTCTAGTAAATATACAGACACTGGCCATCCCAGGTTACATACCTACAGTCACCCCCTTGTACAAAGCAGTTTGCATAATATCAATAAATTCAAAAGCCCAAAGTACAGTATGTATATATATTCCATCATATGAGCAGCAGAGTTAGTTTCCTCTCTTTCAATACTTTTAGTAATTGTGTTTATTATTGGTCTTACCTGCTTTTGAAGCTGTTCATTAAAATACTGTGGAGGTATGGTTAGCGAATGGAGTTATTTTTTATGTATTTTCCAACTTATAGATAAAATTGACTGATGGACATTTGTACAAATGGAACCCATTGATTTCTTGGATTCAGCCTGCAGTAATGTAGGAAAAGAATTGAAAGACAAAGGCAAGTTGAGGTCACTTCTTTGACTCACAAACCCACAGTAGCAAACTGTTTGTAAGTCCGGTATGTCAATAGTTCCAGGAATTATATACCTCTGTGACTATGTGGATCTGCTGTAGGGATAATTGTTGGAATTCTGAGTCTGTATGATTACATTTAAGTCTGGAACATGGATAATTTCAGGAATAATTTGTAGCAGAATACTTCAGAAGAAATCTTTATTTTATTTTACCTTATTTTTCTGTTGTCTAGTCAATGGCTCTAAACCTACAGCATGTCACAGAGAAACTCTGTTCACATTTTAATTTAATCTCAATCTGTAGACGCCAGCTGTGACACAAATTAAAATGCTGATTTAAAACAATCAAAGATTTGTTGAAAATTAACTGCTGACTGATGTTCTGCCACACTACGGCGTTAAATCAAATTTAGCAAAGGATATAGATTATTCCACAAAATCCTGAGATTTTGTCATCTGATTGGGGGTAGCACAGGAGATTATGTGGAATTAATAGTGACGCTTCCTGCTTGACTACCCAATTTGCCAACCGTCCATTTCCAATTTAAGAGACACACACTTCGTGTTATAGATACTCTGGTCCCTCCTCTTCAACGTTGATTCATATTTTCAGCATTCACTCTTAATACTTCAGATTTCCAATATTATTGATTTGTTAAAGATGAGCCTGCCTTATCTGTGAAATTTTATTCCCACCTTCATCCTTTTATCTCAGTTTATTGTTGCCACATGCATTGAGAAACAATGGAAAAACTCAGTTTTGCAAGCCATTCAAGCAGAACGCGAGTACTTTGAGGTAGTACAAGGTAAAAGCAATAACAGAATGTAGGATATAATTACAGAGAGGATGGAGTGCAGGTAGACACAAGGGCCATGGTGAGGAAGATTGTGAGGTGGAGTCCATCTTTAGCTCATAAGATGTCAGTTCAACAGTCTTATAACAGCAGGATAGTAGCTGTCCTTCAGCCTGGTAATGTGTGTTTTCAAGTTTTTGTATCTTTTGCCTGATGGGGAAGTGGGGAGAGGGCAAGTTGAAAAAAAAAAGGAATGTTTGGAGTGGGTTAATTGAAATTATTGGGCATAGATAGGAAATGAGGCAAAGTTGACCACATGGACAGCAATGGGGATTAGGGTTGAACCCAGGTCACTGAGGTTGTGGGGTAGCAGCTTAACCATGTCACCCATTGCCTGCTTTGGTCTTGCCATTTAACAGTTCTATTTCTGCACAGTCAGACTTATTTTGGCAGTGGTCACCTTATGCTCTTACCAACCTGAGGACTTCCCTCATTGCCCAAAGCCCCCTTGACAAGACTTGAACAGGGACAGGGCCTCATGGTGTACTGTAGATGGCTCATACTGAAACTGCCCTGGAAGCTGACAGCTGGCAAAACCCTGTCATCTATATATCGAACAACAGAAAGAATAGGCATCAACCTCTCTCTACATACCTCATTGAAAATATTCCACCTGTGGTGTCAGACTCCCGCAGTGTATCTCTGCCTTGCTGTGATTCCTCAGCGCTGATGCTGGTGAATCTGCCTTTGCATTCTGTTCTGGGTTAAATACAACCCAGGTTCTGTAATCCCCGTTAATTTCATCAAGAATTGTGGTTTGGTTCAATTATTCATATGCTTCTAAGTGATCTGATTCTTTTTTTTTAAATTTAATTATTTCAATTTTATAGTATTTTGTGCATTTCTAAATATCAGACTCATTTAGAGGGCTTACAGCGTTGACATTCAGCAATGCCCAGGCCAGTACCATGCCAGATGTCACAGCTGTAAGGGCAGTTTCTGGGTGGGCGAGAGTACCTCTTTAGCGGATCTGCTGCTTTTCCTCCGCTCTCACTCCAGGAGTCTCCTAAGCTTCACATGCTGTTGCAGCTGATAGAACTGCCAGCTCACAGCTCTAGTGAGGTGGGTTCGATCCTTATCTTGGGTACTGTCTGTGTGGAGTTTTCCTATTCCCCCTGAGAACATGTTTGACAATCATCAGCTTCTTTCTAAGAATTTTACTGAGCACGTTCCATGTGTGTTATACTTTCTGCCTGCACAAGCAGTGCTGGTGACTATGAATTTGGTGACCATACATTCCTGCGTTAACACTTATTGTCAATTCATTGCTGTTGACCACTATTATTCTGTATGATCTATAAAGTATTATATTTCTTTTAGAAATCGCTTAAAGTGCTTTGTGATAACATGCCCAGTTTGAAAATATATGCAGTGATTCTATCATAAATCTCACAATGCATGTTAAATTGACTGGGTGGGGTGATGAGAAAGAGATAAGTGTGATTTTTAAATTCATTTTTGAAATAAACCTGTTGAATGTCAAAGCCAGTTAATTATCCCGTCTGTGTTTTGCTGACTGTTAGAAAGCGCAAAGTCTGAAGTGTGTATATTGATGAGACGTCAATTCTAAGTGATAACATAACAAAACAGAGAGAGGGAGAAATCAAATGACACAGTTACTGTTAGCATTTTAACTTGATGGACTTAAACGAAAACCTAGTAAGCTGAAAGTGAGCAAATCGAGTCTGTTTGCGGAAACATGTGATCAGAGAGGGCAAGAGGAAATGCAGAGAGATTGAGAGTGTGGAACCAGTAAAGCTGATTTCTGTCAACAATTCAATTTGCAGTAACATGGTTAAAAGCAGTAGTTTTTATTGTCCACATTAAGTTTTTGCACAATAGCTCCAAAGTGATGCTGATCAACACTGAAGCAGCTTTCAGGGCTGACTACAGTGCAAATGTAAAAAGAGAAACAGAATTAATGTGTGTTCACTCTTTCCTTCTGCATGAATGCTGCCTGACCTGTTAAATATTTAATTACTTGCTTTTCTTGCACTTGCTTGCTTTCAATTGTTTGGGCATGTTATTTCAAAGTTAGGCAGAGAGCAGTTAAATGTTATCAGTGTACTGGTGGGGCTGAGGGTGCCCAGGACATCCTTACAAGATGGTCAGGAGATTTCTAGTGGGCTATTGTGCAGGCAGTGTCCATGGGTGAAAGTAGCCTCATACCTTTACAGGCACAGTTGCTAATTTAACTGGAAGCACTCAATAGGTCAGGTGGCCTCTATGGAAAGAGAAACAGAGGTAATATGACAGGGCCATGGTCCAAGACCTGAAATGTTAACTGTTTTCTCTCTCCACAGATGCTGCCTGACCTGCTAAGTATTTGCAGTATTTTCTGTTTCTGAGTTCAGATTTCCAAAACCAATTTTTCTTAAATTTTTGTACTGATAGTGCTTGCTATTTTCTTTCTGGTAAGCTGTACTGGTCTGTACAGTTTACTTTCACCACCGGCCACAGCTGAAGATTTGAAATTAAGATTCAACTCTGCCTGTTCCCTGAGACCCAGCTGATGTCAGACCTGGTGCTCACCCAATGCTAGGCTAGGACACCAGGCACCAACCTGGGCCTGAGCTGCTATGAGCTGCTCTCTTAAAGAGCTGTAAGAACACAACAGGCTTATTTTCCCCAGGGTATACTTCAAAGGACACAGAGAAGAGAGCTGAATGATAGCAGACTGGAAAGAATTATCTGCTGGTGCATATACTTTGTGTCTCTGATGAAAAGTTGCAACATTATGAAAGCCAAAGCAGAGGATTGATTGATGATGTCCAGCTCATTTAAAAATAAATACGATTCATTTGCATTTTTCCTGCCTCAAGCAGGTGTCAAAACTGATCACATTTCACTTTGAAAAATGACAACTCTCTCAGAATAATCTTGTTCTGATTTATGATTGTATTGGAATATGAATAATTAGATAATCAATAAAACACAGGTAACTTTACATAATTTTACATCGGTGTGAAGAGTAATGGACTTGGGGGGTCAGAGAGTCAGAGTTGTTCAGCAAGGAAAAAGGCATTACTCTCAACCCACCTGTGCCGACAGAGAGGCCTACCTACACTAATCCCACTTCACCGTATTTGCTCCATATCCTTCTAAAACATTCCTATCCATAACCCTGTTTGAAAGTCTTTTAAACATTGTGATTGTACCCACCTCTTACCAATTCCTCTGGCAGCTTGTTCAATAAACTCATCACCTTCTATGCGAACAACTTGCCCCTGGGAGCTCTTTTCCCTCTTAACTTAAAGCTTATGTCCTCTAGTTTTTGACTCCCCTACCCTGGGAAAAAGTTTGGAATTGGAATTGATTTGTTGCTGTCATATGTACTGAGGCACGGTGAAAATCTTGTCTTGCATACTGTTCATGCAGATTAAATTATTGCACAGTACAGTGTAAAATAATAAGAGAATTTAGAATAAATTGCAACAGCTACAGAGAAAGTGCAGTGCAGGTAGATGCTGAGATACATCCTAGGATGTGCAGAGACACATCATCAGTGATGTAACCTTGGGTCATCGGGTGTTTCAGGTCTTTTAACATCAGACCCTCTCGCCTAGGGGACCCAGCCAGGGTTGATCAGGCCCCGGCATGCGTCCCAGCAGCACTGGTCCACGGGTCACACCTCTTGATCCATAGCCACCTGCAGGCTCGCTCAGCAGCCTCTGTTATGGTCCTGGTGGTTCTTTTCTTTGCAGGACCCCCAAAGGTTTGCATCATGCCCTCCATGCCTGTCTCCACTGCTGCTCTACTGGCTTCCGGCATTTGGCTTTCTTACACTCAAAAAAATGCTTTCTCAATCTGGTCTTCCTAAGGCATTATGCACAAAATGCTGGAGGAACTCAACAGGCCAGATAGCATCTATGGAAAAGTGTAACAATCGATGTTTCGAGCCAAGAACCTTCATCAGGACTAGAAAGAAAGAGGAGAACTCTGACTTCTCTTTTTTTCCAGACCTGATGAAGGGTCTTGGCCCAAAATGTTGACTGTTTACTCTTTCCCCTAGATGCTGCCTGGTCTGCTGAGTTCCTCCAGCATTTTGTGTGTGTAGCTTTGGATTTCCAGCATCTGTAGATTTTCTCTTGCTTGTGTTTCCAAAGTACTGTCAGTTCCACCATGACCACTTGCTGTGAGGTTTCTGACAGAAAATTAAGGTGTAAAATCATAACAAGGTACTGTAGATTGTGAGGTCACTCCATTTTATCATGCTAGATAACCATTCAATAGTCTTCTAAAAGCAGGATAGAAGCTGCTCTTGGCCTTAGTGATACTTGCTTTCAGGTTTTTGTATCACCTGCCTTTTGGGAGAGGGGAGAAAGGAAAATGTTCAGGATGGGAGGAATCTTTGATCATGCTGATTGATTAACTGAGGCAGCAAAAGGTATAGACAGAGTCCATCAAGGGTAACTTGTTTCCCTGAAGTATTGAGATGTGACCACAACTCTCGCAGTCACGATCAGAGCAAGGGGAGAACGTAATATAGATGCATTTAACCAATTCCACACCACAAAGCGGCCAGTGAGTGAGTGGGCCAGTGAAGGAGTGGAGATTTGAGGAAGTCAATCAAGATTTGAATAGCTCAGCAGAAAGCCGTTGATTAGACAATCAAGATGTGAATAGCTCAGACTCAGCAGAAAGCAGCTGATTGGGCAATCAAGGTCAGGTGACCAAGCAGTTTGAAAAGCTCAAACAAATAAATAGAGGGTTACCTCAAGCAGAGCGGCCTGTGGAAAGCGGCCAGTGAAGGAGTGGAGATTTGAGGCTTTGACTCGAGAGGCTTCGAAGAGAAGAGGCTGAGGATGAGTTTCACTCCAAGTGAGGTAAGGCCGGGTAAGTACCTTTCAAAGGAGAAAGTTTCAAAAGTTGAGGCAAGTATTGGGTAGGTCATGGCAACTGAGATCAGCCCCGTGGTTTGTTCATCCTGCAGCATGTGGGAAATCAGGGATACTTCCAGTGTCCCTGACGACTATGTGTGCAGGAAGTGTGTCCAACTGCAGCTTCTGGCAGACCGCATTGAGCATCTGGAGCTGCGATTGGATTCATACTGGAGCATCCGCAATGCTAAGAAAGTCGTGAATAGCACGTTCAGTGAGTTGGCCACACCGCAGGTAAAGGCTACATAGGCAGAAAGGGAAGGGGTGGCCACTAGACAGCGTAGCAGTAGGCAGGTAGTGCAGGAGTCCCCTGAGGTCATCTCCCTCCTAAACAGATATACTGTTTTGGATACTGTTGGGGGAAATGTCTCATCAGGGGAAGGCAGCAGCAGCCGAGTTCATTGCACCATGGGTGGCTCTGTGGCACAGGAGGGAAGGAAAAGGAGTGGGAGAGCTATAGTGATAGGGGATTCGATTGCAAGGGGAATAGATAGGCATTTCTGCGGCCGCAAACGAGACTCCAGGATGGTATGTTGCCTCCCTGGTGCAAGGGTCAAGAATGTCTCTGCATGGCTGCAGGACATTCTGGAATGGGAGGGTGAACAGCCAGTGGTCGTGGTGCACATAGGTACCAACGATATAGGTAAAAAACGGGATGAGGTCCTACAAGGTGAATTTAGGGAGTTAGGAGATAAACTAAAAAGTAGGACCACAAAGGTAATAATCTCTGGATTACTACCAGTGCCATGTGCTAGTCAGAGTAGAAATAGGAGGATATTTCAGATGAATACGTGGCTTGAAAAATGGTGCAAGGGGGAGGGATTCAAATTTCTGAGGCATTGGAACCAGTTCTGGGGGAGGTGGGACCGGTATAAACAGGACGGTCTGCACCTGGGCTGGACTGGAACCAATGTCCTAGGGGGAGCGTTTGCTACTGCTGTTCAGGAGGCTTTAAACTAATGTGGCAGGGGGATGGGAACAAGTGCAGAGAGACAGAAGGGTGTAAAATGAGGGTAGAAGCAAAAAGTAGTAAGGTGAAAAGTTAAAGCGGCAGGCAGGCAAATCCAGGGCAAAAAGCAAAAAGAGCCACTTTTCAACATAATTGTATAAGGGCTAAGAGTGTTGTAAAAACGGCTTTGTGTGTCAATGCGAGGAGCATTCGTAACAAGGTGGATGAATTGAATGTGCAGATAGTTATTAATGAATATGATATAGTTGGGATCACAGAGACATGGCTCCAGGTGACCAAGGATGGGAGCTCAACATCCAGGGATATTCAATATTCAGGAAGGATAGACAGGAAAGAAGAGGAGGTGGGGTAGCATTGCTGGTTAGAGAGGAGATTAACGCAATAGAAAGGAAGGACATTAGCCTGGAGGATGTGGAATCGATATGGGTAGAACTGCATAACACTAAGGGGCAGAAAACACTGGTGGGAGTTGTGTACAGGCCACCTAACAGTAGTAGTGAGGTTGGGGATGGCATTAAACAGGAAATTAGAAATGCGTGCAATAAAGGAACAGTAGTTATAATGGGTGACTTCAATCTACATATAGATTGGGTGAACCAAATTGGTAAGGGTGCTGAGGAAGAGGATTTCTTGGAATGTATGCGGGATGGTTTTCTGAACCAACATGTCGAGGAACCAACTAGAGAGCAGGCCATTCTAGATTGGGTATTGAGCAATGACGAAGGGTTAGTTAGCAATCTTGTCGTGCAAGGCCCCTTGGGTAAGAGTGACCATAATATGGTGGAATTCTTCATTAAGATGGAGAGTGACATAGTTAATTCAGAAACAAAGGTTCTGAACTTAAAGAAGGGTAACTTTGAAGGTATGAGATGTGAATTAGCTAAGATAGACTGGCAAATGATACTTAAAGGGTTGACGGTGGATATGCAATGGCAAGCATTTAAAGATCGCATGGATGAACTACAACAATTGTTCATCCCAGTTTGGCAAAAGAATAAACCAGGGAAGGTAGTGCACCGTGGCAGACGAGGGAAATTAGGGATGGTATCAAGTCCAAAGAAGAAACATATAAATTAGCAAAAAAAAGCGGCACACCTGAGGACTGGGAGAAATTCAGAGACCAGCAGAGGAGGACAAAGGGCTTAATTAGGAAAGGGAAAAAAGATTGTGAGAGAAAGCTGGCAGGGAACATAAAAACTGACTGTAAAAGCTTTTATAGATATGTGAAAAGAAAAAGATTGGTCAAGACAAATGTAGGTCCTTTACAGTCAGAAACAGGTGAATTGATCATAGGGAACAAAGACATGGCAGACCAATTGAATAATTACTTTGGTTCTGTCTTCACTAAGGAGGACATAAATAATCTTCTGGAAATAGTAAAGGACCAAGGGTCTAGTGAGATGGAGGAACTGAGGGAAATACATGTTAGTAGGGAAGTGGTGTTAGGTAAATTGAAGGGATTAAAGGCAGATAAATCCCTAGGGCCAGATGGTCTGCATCCCAGAGTGCTTAAGGAAGTAGCCCAAGAAATAGTGGATGCATTAGTGATAATTTTTCAAAACTCCTTAGATTCTGGATTAGTTCCTGAGGATTGGAGGGTGGCTAATGTAACCCCACTTTTTAAAAAAGGAGGGAGAGAGAAACCGGGGAATTATAGACCGGTTAGTCTGACATCGGTGGTGGGGAAAATGCTAGAGTCGGTTATCAAAGATGTGATAACAGCACATTTGGGGGGGGGGGGGGGACACGTCACGTGATGACGTAGGATTGAGACGTGGAAATCCAGCTCTCCTGTAAAAAACCAGTAAAATAATGTTTAAGTGAAGAAATGTTAGTAAATACTTTTTAAAAATTACTTATAAACTACTCAGGATTGTCTTAAGATATGTCTCCTAAACAGAAGCAGAAGAAAACTACTACTTTGAAGACAACACAAGTTGGAAAAGAATCAAGGCCGGCAGCCATGAAAGAGCCTCGGGCTCAAGTGCATTTTACCTCCGGCGATACAGCACAGGAAACTGCGGCAAGATAAACCGTTCCCCAAAAAAAAGAGCAACAGGAATTGCGCATGCGTGAAGGATGGGACATGCGCAAACACGAGCAACCCAAACTACAAATCCCAGCTATGATCGGAACTGAAAGTGAAAGTGAATATGAGGTGGAATCAGATTCTCTGGATAAATCAGATGAAGATGAAGAGACAAACAAAGAAGAGCAACAGGAAGAGGTTGGAGACATAAAAAATCTTTGGTGCAAATAATGCATGAATTAAAAGCATTAAAAGTAATAAAAAAGATATTAAAAATATGAAGATTATGCTTGATAAAATGATGAAAAGACAGGACAAAATGGACAAGAAAATTAAAAACTTGGAAGAAATAATGGGAGACACCATTGATAGAGTGAATAAAATGGAAGATAATATTTCTGCCTGGACATCAGAAAGAAAACGGTTGTTGGAAAAAGTGGATGTACTTGAAAATTTTAGTAGACAAAATAATATTAAGATTGTTGGACTTAAAGAAGGTATAGAGGGAGAGGATCCAATAAATTTTTTTCAAAAATGGATTCCAGAAATTATGGAAATGGAAGAAGGAACCCATTTAATTGAAATTGAAAGGGCTCACAGAGCCTTAAGATCAAGACCTCAAGTTGATCAAAACCCACGATCAATCTTGATAAAATGCTTAAGATATCAAGATAAAGAAAAGATCCTGAAGGCGGCTGCCCAACGTGCCAGAAAGAGAAATGGGCCATTGATGATAGAAGGGAAAACAGTTCTTTTCTATCCTGATATAAGTTATGACCTGTTGAAAAGAAAGAAGGAATTTAACCCAGCGAAAAAAGTTTTATGGGAAAAGGGTTATAAATTTATATTGCGCCACCCAGCAACGCTGATAATTTTTTTGGATGATGGAAAAAGAAGATCTTTTACTGATTATCGGGATGCGGAAGAATTTGCACAAGAACTCCCAAATATTCGCTAACCACAGCCAAAGATTTAAAAGTGAAACAGATTAAAGATGAAGACAGGGACAGTGAATGGAGTTGATGGATGTTTAAGGACAGAAGAATATTTAAATATATTCCTAATTATATGATACGGGGGAGAAAGGTAAAAATATGAGAAATATTAATCGAGAGTAGTGATATTTTTTCTTCTCTTATATATACTTTTTTATGTTACGGGGGAGCTGAGGGAACTTTGGATCGATTGCTATGGGATTCATGTGTGTAATCATGACGATTGCCATGACCTGCACAACGGAGGGGGGTAATGTGTTTCTTTATTCACAACATTAGTAGGGGGGTATTTTGTTATTTTTTTTCTTTATAATCTATTTTTCTTTAATCTTTCTTTCTTTGCCTGGACACATAGCGACGTGGAGAATTTAAAAAAGATTCCCCAAGGTACTACGAAAGTGGAAAAGTTAGGTATTACTATAGACTGGAGTAACCCTGTTAAAAATAATTACTAATTTACTGAATTTTTAAAGTTTTAATGTTAATGGGCTTAATGGACCGGTGAAAAGAAAAAGAATTCTAACATACATTAAGAAAATGAAAATAGATATAGCTTTTAGCTGCATTCCATTTGAAAAAATTACTTATAATTTAAGAGATAAATACGAAATATTTCTGAAAATTTGGCGCCTTTATTTACAAAAGCTAGGATTAAATATATAGGTGCTTCAAAGATAAAATTATTGGTTATTTGGGGAAATAAATAAATATATATATATTAAAGCTATTATGAACTCTGTAGAGCATGTGGGGATCTTCTGATATCCAGGCATTGTTTTTTTCTTTTTTTTCCTCTTTCTTTTTCTCTTTCTACAGGGATATGTTAGGGGGGAGGGGTTAAGGGGAGGGGGGAAGGGTTGATAATTTTTTTTCCTTCTGTAACCATTTGAAAATTCAATTAAAAAAATTTATTAAAAAAACCCAGCACATTTGGAAAGAGGTGAAATCATCGGACAAAGTCAGCATGGATTTGTGAAAGGAAAATCATGTCTGACGAATCTTATAGAATTTTTTGAAGATGTAACTAGTAGAGTGGATAGGGGAGAGCCAGTGGACGTGGTATATTTAGATTTTCAAAAGGCTTTTGACAAGGTCCCACACAGGAGATTAGTGTGCAAACTTAAAGCATACGGTATTGGGGGTATGGTATTGATGTGGATAAAGAATTGGTTGGCAGACAGGAAGCAAAGAGTGGGAGTAAACGGGACCTTTTCAGAATGGCAGGCAGTGACTAGTGGGGTACTGCAAGGCTCAGTGCTGGGACCCCAGTTGTTTACAATAAATATTAATGAATTAGACGAGGGAATTAAATGCAGCATCTCCAAGTTTGCGGATAACACGAAGCTGGGCGGCGGTGTTAGCTGTGAGGAGGATGCTAAGAGGATGCAGGGTGGCTTAGATAGGTTAGGTGAGTGGGCAAATTCATGGCAGATGCAATTTAATGTGGATAAATGTGAGGTTATCCACTTTGGTTGCAAGAACAGGAAAACAGATTATTATCTGAACAGTGGCCGATTAGGAAAAGGGGAGATACAATGAGACCTGGGTGTCATTGTACACCAGTCATTGAAGGTGGGCATGCAGGTACAGCAGGCGGTGAAAAAGGCAAATGGTATGTTGGCATTCATGGCAAAAGGAATTGAGTACAGGAGCAGGGAGGTTCTACTGCAGTTGTACAAGGCCTTGGTGAGACCGCACCTAGAATATTGTGTGCAGTTTTGGTCCCCTAATCTGAGGAAAGACATTCTTGCCATAGAGGGAGTACAGAGAAGGTTCACCAGATTGATTCCTGGGATGGCAGGACTTTCATATGAAGAAAGACTGGATCAACTAGGCTTATACTCACTGGAATTTAGAAGATTGAGGGGGGATCTTATTGAAATGTATAAAATTCTAAAGGGATTGGACAGGCCAGATGCAGGAAGATTGTTTCCGATGTTGGGGAAGTCCAGAACGAGGGGTCACAGTTTAAGGATAAAGGGGAAGCCTTTTAGGACCAAGATGAGGAAAAACTTCTTCACACAGAGAGTGGTGAATCTGTGGAATTCTCTGCCACAGGAAACAGTTGAGGCTGGTTCATTGGCTATATTTAAGAGGAAGTTAGATATGGCCCTTGTGGCTAAAGGGATCAGGGAGTATGGAGAGAAAGCAGGTACAGGGTTCTGAGTTGGATGATCAGCCATGATCATACTGAATGGCGGTGCAGGCTCGAAGGACCAAATGGCCTACTCCTGCACCTATTTTCTATGTTTCTATGTTTCTATCTCAGGCCTTATGCTAAGACATATCCAATCAATATCGGGAAAGTTAAAAACCACATAGTACTTGCAACCCTCTTGCTTTTACATCCTCCTGCTATTGTCAACATACTTGTTCTTCTAGATCTCACTACCTAATTGTTCTTTTGTCCTTGTTCCTGTTTGTTCCCCTGCTTCTCCTGAGGGTTTTGACTAACCCAGGGTGAGGACAATGATAGTGACAATGAAATACTGCAGTGACAATGGTAGAGTAGAGTTTGTAAAATACATGAACTAAAGATGTCTCATTTAACCCTTGCCTGAATTTGTGGGTTCAAATATCACTTTAGATGTGAGTAAACCATTCAGTGGAGGACTTTTGTGGTGGCTGCAAAGACAAAGATGCTGTCTATTAGGATGTAATGTTAAACCAAGGCTATGGCTTAGGTGAGCTAAAAACTCACCAGGAGCCTAAATTGATGCTTCAATAGCTACACTAAAAACTGATTATTTGGTTATTACCACATTGAGAACTTGTGTGCAAATTATCTGGACATCAGTCAAGATGAAGGGTCTCAACTCAACTGTTCATTTCCCTCCATAGATGCTGTCCAATCTGTTGAGTTCCTCTGGCACTCATTTATTTATTGGTATACAGTGCGGAGTTGGCCTTCTGGCCCTTCAAGCTGTACTGCCCAGCAATCCACCAATTTAATCCTAGCCTAATCAGTGGACAGTTTACAATGACTAATTAAACTACCAACCAGTACTTGTTTGTAACATGGTCCCAGAGGAAACTCGCGTAGTCAGGGGGAGAATGTACAAACTCCTTATAGGCGGTGGTGAGAACTGAACCTGGGTCGCTGGTACTGTAAGCCATGGTGCTAACCACTATGCTACCGTGCCACCCAGGTTCTAGCATCTGCAGTTTCTGCTATACTTCCTACAAAGCAACTGTAACTGTACTTCTGCATGAGGGAAATCCTTCAGGCTAAGGAAAGAGCTGTTGCCCATGTATTATAGGTTTATCCCTCTGTGCATGGCTCTTTAAGATGATAAGTTGGAGTTCCTGAAGAGATACTGAGGGGAGGACATAAAATGAAAAATATGGCCATGAGCATGATAAAAGACTCTCCACTGAATGCATAAAATGTAAGAAACAGGAGCCTTCAAGCCTGCTCTGTCATTCATCAAAACTATGACTGATCGTCCACTCATAGAACATAGAAAATGCAACGGAATGAAAAGACCATTTGGCCCACAATATTTTGATAATCTTGATGCCAATTTATATAAATGTTGTTCTTCTGTGTATCATCCATGTCTCCTTTCCCTTCATATTCACTTGTTATCTAAAAGCCTCTTAAACTTCACCAAACTGTCCAGTTGGATTACTACCCCTGGTAACCTGTTCCAGGCACCTTCCACTCCAGATGCCCCTCACGTTGTCATTAAATATCCCCCCTCAAACCTTTAAAATGTGTCCTCTGGTGTTCGACATTTCTACTCCTGGGGAAAAGATTCTGACCCCATCATAGGTCTCCTCTCAGCCTCTGGTGCTCATGGGAGAACAACCCAACTTTGTTCAATGCTCCTGAATACAGGACCACCCTGGTAAATCTTTTTCTCCACCTCCTTGGCAATCTCCACTCCCTGTCTATAATGGGGCAACCAGAACCGCACACAATACTCCAAACTCAATCTGACTAAAGTTTTCTATAGCTGGAGGATGACATCCTTACCCTTACGCTCAACAGCACTGCCACTGTGGGCAAGCATGCCATATTTCTCCTTTAGCCACCTGCTTGGTCACTGTCAGTGAACTATGGACCTGTACCCTAAGACCCCTCTATATCTCCTTGCAGTATCGAGTCTACCATTAACTGTTTACATTCTTATTTCATTTGACCTCGATACCTCACACTTGCCTAAATTAAACTCCACCTGCCACTTTTCTGTCCATATTTGTAACTGATCTATATCCCGCCATTTTTTTTACTCGATTTTTACACTGTCAACAACTCTACCACTCTTTGGTGTCATCCACAAAACTTACATTTTCATCCAAATCATTGATATGTATCTGTATATACAGCGGCATGCAAAAGTTTGGGCACCCTGGTCAAAACTTCTGTTACTGTGAATAGCTAAGCAAGTAAAAGGTGACCTGATTTCCAAAAGGCATAAAGTTAAAGATGACACATTTCTTTAATACTTCAAGCAAGATTACTTTCTTATTTCCATCTTTTACAGTTTCAAAATAACAAAAAAGGAAAAGGGCCCAAAGCAAAAGTTTGGGCACCCTGCATGGTCAGTACTTAGTAACACCCCTTCGGCAAGTATCACAGCTTGTAACCGCTTTCTGTAGCCAGCTAAGAGTCTTTCAATTCTTGTTTGGGGGATTTTCACCCATTCTTCCTTGCAAAAAGGCTTTTAGTTCTGCAAGATTCTTGGGCTGTCTTGCATGCACTGCTCTTTTGAGGTCTATCCACAGATTTTTGATGATGTTTAGGTCAGGGAACTGTGAGGGCCATGGCAAAACCTTCAGTTTGCGCCTCTTGAGGTCATCCATTGTGGATTTTGAGGTGTGTTTAGGATCATTATCCTGTTGTAGAAGCAATCCTCTTTTCATCTTCAGCTTTTTTTTTACAGAATGTGTGGATGTTTGCTTCCAGAATTTGCTGGTATTTAATTGAATTCATTCTTCCCTCTACCAGTGAAGTGTTCCCCGTGCCACTGGCTGCAACACAAGCCCAAAGCATGATTGATCCACCCCCGTGGTTAACAGTTGGAGAGGTGTTCTTTACATGAAATTCTGCATCTTTATTTCTCCAAACATACCTTTGCTCATTGCAACCAAAAAGTTCTATTTTAACTTCAATCGGTCCACAGGACTTGTTTCCAAAATGCATCAGGCTTGTTTAGATGTTCCTTTGCAAACTTCTGACGCTGAACTTTGTGGTGAGGATGCAGGAAAGGTTTTCTTCTGATGACTCTTCCATGAAGGTCATATTTGTGCAGGTGTCGCTGCAGAGTAGAACAGTGCATCACCACTCCAGAGTCTGCTAAATCTTCCTGAAGATCTTTTGCAGTCATAAGGGGATTTTGATTTGCGTGTCTAGCAATCCTACGAGCAGTTCTCTCGGAAAGTTTTCTTGGTCTTCCAGAACTCAACTTGACCTCCACCATTCCTGTTAACTGTCATTTCTTATATACATTATGAACTGAGGAAACGGCTACCTGAAAACGCTTTGCTATCTTCTTATAGCCTTCTCCTACTTTGTGGGCATCATTTATTTTAATTTTCCGAGTGCTAGACAGCTGTTTAGAGGAACCCATGGCTGCTGATTATTGGGACAAGGTTTGAGGAGTCAGGATATTTATAAAGCTTTGAAATTTGCATCACCTGGCCTTTCCTAACGAGGACTGTGAACAAGCTAATTAAGGTCTGAGACCTTGGTAAAAGTTATCTGAAATCTCAAATCTCTTGGGGTGCCCAAACTTTTGAATGGTGCTCCTTTCTTTTTTTCCCCACCCTAAAATTGTACAAAATGAAAACAATACACGAATCTTGCTTAAAATGTTGAAAAGAATGTTTCATCTTCAACTTTATGACTTTGGAGATAAGTTCATCTTCTACCCACTTAACTATTCACAGTAACAGAAATTTTGACCAGGGGTGCCCAAACTTGTGTGTGTGTGTGTGTGTGTGTGTGTGTGTGTGTGTGTGTGTGTGTGTGTGTGTGTGTGTGTGTGTGTGTGTGTGTGTGTGTGTGTGTGTGTGTGTGTCTCTCTCTCTCTCTCACTAACAACAGAGGTTCCAGAACCACTCCTTGTGGAACACTGCTGTTCGCAGACCTCCAGCCAAGATAACAGGCTTCCACCTCTACTCTGTCTTCCATGGGCAAGCCAGCTCTGTATCTAAACTTGTAAATCACCCTGGATTCCATGCATTTTTATCTTTTGAAACAACCTATTAAAAGGGACCATATCTAATGCCTATTAAAGTCCATGAGGATAATGTCCTCTGCTTTACCCCCATCAAGCTTCTGTTACCTCCTCAGAAAAACTTGATCAGTTTTGTAAGATATAACCTGCCCTACAAAAGCCATGTTGACTGTCTCTAAGCAGGTCATGACTTGCCAAATGCACATAAGTCCTATCCCTCAGTATTCTCTCAATAGCTTCCCTGCCTTGTATGTGAGGCTCACTGGATGATTCCTCCAATCTATCAATTGCTGTATGGAATCAATTCCTGACTGAACCTCCTCAGCCCTCCAGTGGGAAGTATTTCAAAGATTCACCCCACCCTTTGAATGAAGAAATTTCTCCTCATCTTAATCCTTCTTGGCTTTCCCTCATGACTGACTCTAGATACTACAGACATGGTCTATTCAATTTCTGTTCGAATGACAAAACTGCTGACTGCATCCAGTCCATTGAATATCTGTGACACTCCCTCGATGGCCTTTCTTAGGTAAAGAAACCAAAACACTCCAGATGCGATCTCACCAAGGTCCTATTCAATTGCAGTATGACTTCCTTACACCTGTATCTAAATAATAATGACTGATTTATCATTTTTTCATCTTAATTGTTTGTTACACATGCAATTGTTGTTTTCAGTAACTTGTGTACAAGGACACTTGGGTACCAGTGCTCTCTTAATGCAGTCACATTTTCCCACATTTTGTTCTGCCTGGTTACATCATTTGTTGCTTAGAGAAAAAGCATACTTTTCATCTACTGTTCTTATTCTGCTTATCATCCGTGGCTTGAAAGCATTATTGGCAGAAGGAGGTCATTCACCCCCATCGGGCTCACTGCAGCTTCCACCACAGTAGTCCCACACCTTTCTTTTATTTTCTGGTACTGCTACAACTTATTCTCTCTCACACACCCATTAACCCGTCTTTATTCTTTTGCCACTTACCTACTCTAAGGGGTCATTTACAGTCGCCAATTAACCTACCAGCATGTCTTTCTGTCCTGGGAGGAAACCGGAGAGTACAGAAAGGAAAGTTACGTGGTTAAGGAGAGGATGCCCAAATTCCACATAGGACCATGATTGAACTTTATTCCCTAGAGCTGTTGATAGCAGTGCTAACTACATTACCACTATGCCATCAACACTCCAGCAACACCACCACTCTAGTTTTCATCTCTCTATGTAGGAAATCATTAGAGAGCGGGATAAACCTCTTATATTTAAACAGTATCCCTTATTCAGTACTAGAAAGGAGGCATTGTTAGTGGGCGTGCCTTTGCTGCCATTACTCATTAGAGGATCTGACTTCTGTAGGAAGAAGAAACATTGACTAGTTCCACATTCCACCTCAATAACAATTTGCCCTCTCCAACATGATTGAAGGACCAAGATTTCTGATAGTCCTGAGACAAACCTTGCCAGCTGCCAATCCACAATGATACAGGGATCACTGAATGCTGATCAGACCTACATACCAGCCTTGCCTTGGGTAGAGACTAAACTAATAAGCAGGAAACTCCTTGAGCTAGTAGATAATAAATATCTTCTAAAATATATTCAATAAACCTCTTCATTCATTAGCTTTTCTAAAACAAACCGATGAATAATTTTCTCTAAGTTCCTCCAGATCTGATATATATTATGTTCGCTGGCTTCATTGGTTAATGTGCATGGGAATAATTAATTATTGGTTTTCTGTCATCCAGAAAGGTTTTACTGCAAAATTATTTTAGGTTCGAAGCCAGTTAAAAATCAGTTAATAACTCCAGCTCTTTAAAGGAATCAGCCACGGCTTGGTGGGTTCAAAGCCAGCTACTTATATCAGAAGTTTCTGGCTGTGGTGCAATTTGAGGGTGAAGTCTCCACTGAACAGCAGGGTAAAACAATGAGTAAGGCCTAACAGATCATGCTGATTGTAAACCAAGGAGACCCCGGAGTAAACAGCACTGTGCAAGCCAGCCAGTTCCCATCTTCCCTGCCAGCATTTTGTATTTATTTATTTAGAGTTACAGCACAAAACAGACTTTCCTGCCAAATGAGCAGCCCACTTATTTAACACTAGCCTAATCACAGGAAAATTTACCATGATCCTGCAACCTACTAACCATCATGTTATAGCACGGAGGTCTGGAAAGTGCTGACGATCTGAAATGGTGGCACCCCTAGACTAGTGGTTTGTCACTGCACCTAGCACTCAGTCTAGGAATGGCAATCAGGCTTGCATCTCAGAGAGGCATGTATTTCCCATCAATTCTTAAATGCCTCTGACCATCGCAGAGATCCAAAAGCAGTACGAGTTGTTGAAAGGCCACCAGGGAGTTTGGAGTGCACCTTTGAGATCTGCACCTGAGGCCTAGTTAAACAGATGCAACTTTGAAACCTAGAACTCGATTTATCCTGTGAAGCCACAGGGACAAACATAAGGTGGAACATAATTGAACCTGACATGATTTGAGAAGGGACATCAAATAAAGATTTAATCTATTGCTTGGGGTAGGGTGGTGTGCTAGACATTGTGCTACAGTTTTGGAGAAGGGTAAGGGTGATATTCCTGGTGCCCTGTTCACTATATCCCTGAACCAGGAACACTAAAACAAATCTTGCAGCAAAAGAAGCAAGCTCTTTTCCCATTGTTCCACTGGAGCTCTTTGAAAGCTTTGTAGGTTCTCCAATCCATTCAACCCCTTGAAAGTTACCATTGCACTTGCCTCCACCAAAATTTCAGGGAATTAGCATAATTCCCTGTGTAAAAATAAATTTTGTTCATCTCACCTCTGGCTCTCTTTATCTGAAACCTATATCCTTTTGTAATAGATTTTTTGTGGCAGTAGAATAGATTTCTCCCTATTTAACCTATCAAACTCCCTCATTATCTTGAGCACATCCATAAATCTTTACTTAAACTTTCTCCACTAAGGAAAACTACTCTTCTTTTGTTTCCCTACCTAACACTGGATTGTTCAAACAAATTCATCCTTCTCCCCAAGGTCAAAATTGGACACATTACTCCAATGAATTGTTTGATGTCACCTTCTTGCTTTTACAGTTTATACCTCCCTTTATGAAGACAGGGACCAAAGATATGATCAGAACTAGTGGTTACCACGTTATTTGTTTCTACGGTTTTAGAGATGTTGCCACAATGAGCTATTCCATTGCCTGTAGGAACATTCAGGATGCACTGAGACTTTTTCTAGGAATGCCAGATATTCTTTTCTCTGATGCCATTACCTTCTGTTTAGCTGATGTACCCAAAAGAATTTGTTCTACATTTGAAAATGTAGATCTCAGAAGTTCATTGTTGAAGTAGAATAGAAAATCACATGCCAGCCCATCTCACTTGTGTGTTTAATAGGTAAAAATAAAAACATACTTGAACTTTGGTGCGACATTTGATTAATTAGGATGTCACGATGGTGCAGTTGTTGGCATTAACACTGCAGCAACCTGGGCTTAATTTCACTGCTGTTTGTAAAAAGCTTGTATGTTTGCCCTGTGGCTGTGTGAAGCTATTCCAGGTGCTCCAGTTTCCTCAAACGTTCCAAAGACTTACAGGTTAGTAGGTTAATTGCTGTAATTGGGTGACATGGGCTTTTTGGGCTGGAAGGTTCAGTTAATGTACCGTATCTCTAAAAAATATTCTGTCAATTTCAGCTTAATGTGAAGATGCTATTGATTAAGATGAAGAAACACTGACTACTACAGTTTGACCATAGGCTGAAAATGAAGTAATTTGCAAATTAGTGGTGTGTATATCATTGATAGATCTGCATCTGGTAATAGGCCCTATTCTCCGATTCCTGAAAGTGTTCACAAATATTCAGTGAAAAATGACGTGGAATATTCTAGACAGGAAACTCTGAGGTGTGGTCACACAGGGGCGTTTCTCCTAACTAACCCTCACTTTTCCTTAGCTTCCCTCATCTCTTCTTAACAGACACCCTCCCTCCTCATTTCCCGACTGACCTCCTCCCTACCCGCTTTGACTGCCCACCCTCTCTACTTATGACTAAGTTCCCACTTCTCCCCAACTCCTAACTGACCCTGTCCTCACCCTACCTCCTGACAGATCCCCACCACTGCCCACCTTCTGACTGGCTCTGCTGCCATCCCCTTCCCTATTTCCTATCATACATATTCTGGAATCCAACCAAAATTCTCCCGTCAATGAAAAACACCAAAAGACATAGGAGTAGAATTAGGCTGTTCAGCTCATTGAGTCTGCTCCATAATGCTACTATTGTAATGAATTTAGGAGGAGATTGCCTCTAAAGTCTGGGTTGGAATATAGTCCATATCAATTCAAAATCTAGTCAATCATTATGGAAGTTACTACATTTTCTTCCTAATGTCATTTTTTTTTCTTTTATTTTTGACCAAAACTGGCAAAGTCAGTATTTATTGCCTATTCCCAATTGTTCCTGAATCACATTTGACACATCATTGTAACAGGGAATGTTTGGAAACACTCAGCAGATCAGGCAATATCTGTGGAGAGGGAATCTGAATTAACAATTCATTCTGAAGGCCCTTCCTCTGCTCCTCTGCCTAGTGAATGCCAGTTCGTTGGACTAGACGCTACCTGGTAACAGGAGAACTATTGGCAAGGTGAGCTATTACATTCACACCCTTGTCAATGAACCCTTGGATTTGTAATACCTATCTGAATTTTCTGCCCATGCCAACCTGTCCCTGTGCTTGAGACCACACTGAGGATTGACAGGAACTGATACCAAGTCTAGTAAACTCTCTGCTTACATCGTAATAAAAATTAAAGCCACCATTGCACAATTTCTCCCATATGCTCTCTCAAATCTTCACCCAGGAGCTTGCCCACCTCGGCTTGGTAATCATGATCACATAGGCATTCCTGGAATCATGCTGAGCTCAAATTGGTCAGTTTGCATCTGATAATACATGAACAACTACATTTCAAGAATACCTCATGTGCAGTGATGTCATATGGTCAGGAGAGGTGTTGTGTAAATACCAATCACCTTTCTCAGGTTTCCACAGAAGTTCCTTCCATATCCTCACAGAGACTAGAGCAGCCTTTCTCAACCTTTTTTGTCCTGGAGGAGCCTTTGAGATAATTCTCAGGTCTCAGGGAACCTCTGCATATAAATTATTATATCTAGAGCTCACAGTACATTAGCCTGATCAGTTTGTTGATATAATAATCCAAAAATAATTGTCAATGCTCTTTTGAGTAGAGAATGAATTTTTAGCCAATCTTTCTTGAAAAAGCAGGTAGTTAAGCTCAGCTTCCCTTTCTTGAAATTACTCTTTCTTTCTTTCTCTTTCATAAATGTTAAAAACTCATGAGGCAAAAATAATAAATTACTCATTTCTGGGTCGAACTTGAGATAAGCAGATGTATTTCACCTTCATCTGAAATGAGACAATCTCTATCCTTGCTCTTGATGCATGTTAAACAAGTAAAAGCTTGCTCTCATGTTAGAAATTGAAAACTGCAGCAAAATGTTCATTGCTTTCTATGAATGGCAGGATACTCTTCTTTCACAGAAATCCAGAACTTGTCCACGGGCAGGTCAGTAAATCTCATCTTGAGTGCATGATTAGAGTGCAGCTCAAAAATTCTTCCTCTTTTCTCAAAGTTGAGTTCTCAGGCTGAGCAGTAGATTCAGAGAAAAGGTCCCTCACCCAGTCATACACTTGTGTTGAAAGGGAGGAAAAACACTGTTCAATTTTGTTCTGCAATTCTTCTAGGTGGTTTTCAATAAGACTCAAGACTTTCTGATATCCTTCCTCACTCTCAAGCCCAAGCAGCAGTGGAAACATTTCAAGATTTCTTTTTGCAGTGTGATTTTTCCAAAGATTCAGTTTCCTTTTCATTCCAAGAATTTTGTCACTTGAAGTCAAAACAATTTCTTCAGGGCTTTGTTCAACTACTGGTAGTTCATATGATGATAATGTACGTTACGTAGGCTAGTTTCTGCAGCCATTCTTCAGCTTCAAAGTACTTAGCAAAATCTGGCCAACTATTTTCTTGTCAGTACACCTGTAGTTCACCTTTCAGTTCAAACACCCTATTGAGAGCTCTTCCTTTGTGAAGCCACTACATTTCTGTATGTAGCAGGAAATTGGTGTGCTCTTTGTCCAGGTTTTCACACAGTTTTTTAAACATTCTCAATTGAACTAGTCTTAACGTTACTAAATAACTTGCATCCTGAATCCTTTTACTGACTGTGACTTTATTTTCAAAAGCTCTAATCTGTTTGTTTTGAGATTCCAATAGTTGTTTAAAATAATCAGCACTTCTACGTGCCGTATGTCTGTGATTTGTAGTTAATTGTCTTTGTAATTTTGCGGGAGCCATTGTTACATTGGTAAGTTGTTTGCCACGGACGGGGCTCAATGGAACAGGACAGCTTGGATCCCCAGTCCATGGAAAACCCAGTGATAAGTAGCTTCCATTGTAAAGGTATGGGACCTGTTGATCACTTTAGTCCGGCTCACTGTCTTTGTCTCCAGGACCCAGAAGAGGTTGGTGGACATCTTGTGGGGCAACAGGAGGCATTGGGTCTCTGCCCAGGTCCCAAGTTTTCTGATCGTGGAGGGTGGTCAGTCATTGGAACGTGTACGCACACAGCTGGCGGCTCTCCAACACAGGACCCTGCAGAGATACTTGTATACCAACCAACCCCCAAGATGGCATGTGCTGGCAACAGAACTTTCTCCACCGGAAACACTGCAGAGGGCACACAGCTTCCAGCAGACAGCATCAGCTGCTGCCGCTTTGAGGGAACTGCCTCTCTTTCTCTCTGTTTCCGAGAGCTGTTGAGGGTATGGAGTCTAGTCTCACCTAGACAGGGTGTTCCTGCGCCGGTGGAGACGGTGTTCTAGCTGTTTTGGGGACTGTTCCCCTTCCTGTCAGGGTGGGTGTCGAGGGGGCTTGGGGAAGTGGAGGGGTTCTGGCTGCACCACCACCTGATGGGCTGGAAGTGTTCGTTGGACCCAGGCCTCGAGATCCCACGCGGCAGAGGGTCCCGCAAAACGTGAGCCGTCCCACGGGGATACCCACCGTGTCCTTCCGTAATGCTCCAGAGCATTTCTTGTATGGGCTGCTCATGCACACGTTTCACTTCCAGTTGCCGACTGGACTCGCCTTAGCGGTTGTTTTGCCATCCGGCAGCGAAGGAGGTCCCCAGTGGAAATCTCTTTATGCCGGCGTACACTGGGGACCTGGGGTGGAAGGTGTTGCATAGGGCAGTACTGTACAACAGGTTCACTGACACCCCGTCCATCTGTTCATCTGTGGCCGGGAGGAGTCTGTGTACCACACTTGTATGGAGTGTGAGAGGTTGCAGCCTCTGTTTGAGTATCTGAAGGGACTGTTGCTCAGGTTCTGGTTGCCCCTCCGCCCTGTGCTCTTCATATATGGGTACCCAGTACAGAGGGGAAAGGGGGGCAGATCGCGGGGAAAATCGACTGGTGGGCTTGCTCCTGGGCCTGGCCAGGATGGCCATTCACAGGTCTAGGTGGAGGAAAGTCGAGGTCTCTTCCAGGGCCGACTGCCCGCCCCTCTTCCGAGGATATGTTTGTGATCAGAGGGTGCATGGGGTCACAATGGGTAGTGGGGGTTTCCAAGAGCGGTGGGCCCACCTATTTTATAGACAGTAGTAATCATAGTTTTAATTTGAATTTATTCACTGTCTTGTAAATACTTGATGTTTGTAATGTTTGTACTTTGTGTATTTGTTGTGTAAATAAACATTTATAGTTCTGTTAAAAAAAGCAGACGATTTTTGTGTCCGTTGTGCACTAGTTCTGTGAAATGACTCAGAAAATTGTAATTGTCTGTGAGCCTAGGCCTAGAACAATCCCCTTCAAAAATCACCACACTGAACCCTTAGAATGAACATTTCCCACCAATATTTTACCACATTGGTAGTTTGCTTGCTCGCTTAAGTCAATCGGCAGAGCATCATTGGAAGTTGGGGGGGGAGGTAACTCGGGAGGGCGAGTCCATTCAATGTTTGGACAACGTACTTCACGCTCCTCATCAGCCTACCATCCTCTCCTCCAGGCAATATAGCACTCGCCAATTATCAGCCTACCGTCCTCCCCTCCGGGCAATTTCGCACTCACCAATTATCACCTACTGTCCTCCCCTCCGGGCAATACAGCACTCGCCAATTATCAGCCCAACGTCCTCCCCTCCATGCAATATAGCGCTCAGCAATTATCAGCCCAACGTCCTCCCCTCCATGCAATATAGCGCTCAGCAATTATCAGCCTACTGTCCTCCCCTCCGGGCAATACAGCATTCGCCAAATATCAGCCTACCGTCCTCCCCTCCATGCAATACAGCACTCGCCAATTATCAGCCTAACGTACATCCCTCCCTGCAATATAGCACTCAGCAATTATCAGCCTACTGTCCTCCCCTCAAGGCAATTTTGCACTCAGCAATTATCAGCCTACCATTCTCCCCTCCATGCAATATAGCGCTCAGCAATTATCAGCCTACTGTCCTCCCCTCCAGGCAATTTCACACTCAGCAATTATCAGCCTACCGTCCTCCCCTCCGGGCAATTTCGCACTCACTAATTATCAGCCTACTGTCCTCTCCTCCAGGCAATTTCACACACAGCAATGATCAGCCTACCGTCCTCCCCTCTGGGCAATTTCACACACAGCAATTATCAGCCCAACGTCCTCCCCCTGGGCAATATAGTACACAGCAATTATCAGCCTACTGTCCTCCCCTCCGGGCAATTTCGCACTCACCAATTATCAGCCTACTGTCCTCCCCTCCAGGCAATTTCACACACAGCAATTATCAGCCTACCGTCCTCCCCTCCGGGCAATTTCACTCTCAGCAATTATCAGCCCAACGTCCTCCCCCTGGGCAATATAGTACACAGCAATTATTAGCCTACTGTCCTCTCCTCCGGGCAATTTCGCACTCACCAATTTTCAGCCTACTGTCCTCCCCTCCAGGCAATTTCACACACAGCAATTATCAGCCCAACGTCCTCCCCCTGGGCAATATAGTACACAGCAATTATCAGCCTACTGTCCTCCCCTCCGGGCAATTTCGCACTCACCAATTATCAGCCTACTGTCCTCCCCTCCAGGCAATTTCACACACAGCAATTATCAGCCTACCGTCCTCCCCTCCGGGCAATTTCACACTCACCAATTATCAGCCCAATGTCCTCCCCCTGGGCAATATTGTACACAGCAATTATCAGCCTACCGTCCTCCCCTCCGGGCAATTTTGCACTCAGCAATTATCAGCCCAACGTCCTCCCCTCCGGGCAATTTCGCACTCAGCAATTATCAGCCCAATGTCCTCCCCCTGGGCAATATAGTACACAGCAATTATCAGCCTACCATCCTCCCCTCCGGGCAATTTCGCACTCACCAATTATCAGCCCAATGTCCTCCCCCTGGGCAATATAGTACACAGCAATTATCAGCCTACTGTCCTCCCCTCCAGGCAATTTCACACACAGCAATTATCAGCCTACCGTCCTCCCCTCCGTGCAATTTCGCACTCAGCAATTATCAGCCTACCGTCCTCCCCTCCGGGCAATTTGGCACTCAGCAATTATCAGCCCAACGTCCTCCCCTCTGGGCAATATAGCGCTCAGCAATTATCAGCCTACTGTCCTCCCCTCTGTGCAATACAGCATTCACCAATGATCATCCTAACATCCTCCCCTCCATGCAATACAGCACTCACCAATTATCAGCCTACCGTCCTCCCCTCCATGCAATATAGCGCTCAGCAATTATCAGCCTACTGTCCTCCCCTCCAGGCAATTTCACACTCAGCAATTATCAGCCTACTGTCCTCCCCTCTGGGCAATTTCACTCTCAGCAATTATCAGCCCAACGTCCTCCCCCTGGGCAATATAGTACACAGCAATTATCAGCCTACTGTCCTCTCCTCCGGGCAATTTCGCATTCACCAATTTTCAGCCTACTGTCCTCCCCTCCAGGCAATTTCACACACAGCAATTATCAGCCCAACGTCCTCCCCCTGGGCAATATAGTACACAGCAATTATCAGCCTACTGTCCTCCCCTCCGGGCAATTTCGCACTCACCAATTATCAGCCTACTGTCCTCCCCCTGGGCAATTTCACACACAGCAATTATCAGCCTACCGTCCTCCCCTCCGGGCAATTTCACACTCACCAATTATCAGCCCAATGTCCTCCCCCTGGGCAATATTGTACACAGCAATTATCAGCCTACCGTCCTCCCCTCCGGGCAATTTCGCACTCAGCAATTATCAGCCCAACGTCCTCCCCTCCGGGCAATTTCGCACTCACCAATTATCAGCCCAATGTCCTCCCCCTGGGCAATATAGTACACAGCAATTATCAGCCTACTGTCCTCCCCTCCAGGCAATTTCACACACAGCAATTATCAGCCTACCGTCCTCCCCTCCGTGCAATTTCGCACTCAGCAATTATCAGCCTACCGTCCTCCCCTCCGGGCAATTTGGCACTCAGCAATTATCAGCCCAACGTCCTCCCCTCTGGGCAATATAGCGCTCAGCAATTATCAGCCTACTGTCCTCCCCTCTGTGCAATACAGCATTCACCAATGATCATCCTAACATCCTCCCCTCCATGCAATACAGCACTCACCAATTATCAGCCTACCGTCCTCCCCTCCATGCAATTCCACACTCAGCAATTATCAGCCTAATGTCCTCCCCTCCGGGCAATTTCACACTCAGCAATTATCAGCCCAACGTCCTCCCCCTGGGCAATATAGTACACAGCAATTATCATCCTACTGTCCTCCCCTCCAGGCAATTTCACACACAGCAATTATCAGCCCAACGTCCTCCCCCTGGGCAATATAGTACACAGCAATTATTAGCCTACTGTCCTCCCCTCCAGGCAATTTCGCACTCACCAATTATCAGCCCAATGTCCTCCCCCTGGGCAATATAGTACACAGCAATTATTAGCCTACTGTCCTCCCCTCCAGGCAATTTCACACACAGCAATTATCAGCCTACCGTCCTCCCCTCCGGGCAATTTCGCACTCAGCAATTATCAGCCCAACGTCCTCCCCTCTGGGCAATATAGCACTCAGCAATTATCAGCCTACTGTCCTCCCCTCCAGGCAATTTCACACTCAGCAATTATCAGCCTACTGTCCTCCCCTCCGGGCAATTTTGCACTCAGCAATTATCAGCCTACCGTCCTCCTCTCCATGCAATACAGCACTCACCAATTATCAGCCTACTGTCCTCCCCTCTGTGCAATATAGCATTCACCAATGATCATCCTAACATCCTCCCCTCCATGCAATACAGCACTCACCAATTATCAGCCTACCGTCCTCCCCTCCATGCAATTTTGCACTCAGCAATTATCAGCCTATCGTCCTCCCCTCCGGGCAATTTCACACTCAGTAATTATCAGCCTACTGTCCTCCCCTCCAGGCAATATAGCGCTCAGCATTTATCAGTCTACCTTTTGGCCCATCCAGTCCATGCTGACCAGCAAGCACCTGATTATATTAATCTCATTTTACTCTTCTGACATTTCCATCAACTTCCCCCTGGATTATATGACTCATCTATTCACCAGAGGCGGTTCTGCAGTGGCCAATTTATCTACCAGCCCATGCATCTTGAGGGAGTAACTCAACAAAGCATCTACTCTGAAGAGCTCCTGAGATTTCAGTAAGATCTTCTCTCATTCTGCTAAACTCTAATCACTAGCAGCTGAACTTACTCAGTTCTCTATAATGCAAACCCTTCGTCACAGAAACTCTTGTACCTCCTCCATCGTAAGTATAATCTTGCTTGACTGAAGGGCCTGAAATTATAAACAGTCTCATTAGTATGACATATAAATTTGCAGCAACATTTCTATTCTTGTGAACTCTCTTCTTGTAATTGGTTCTTGAGTCATTGGGTATATTTAAAGGGGAGGATGATAGCTTCTTGATTACTAATGGCATCAAAGGCTATGGGGAGAAGGCAACAAAACAGGATTGAGATGAAATAAATTAGCCTCAACTGAGTGGCAGAGCAGTTTCCATGGACCTTTGTCTTATGGTCTAATGGTATGCCTATCAGATTTCCATTTGCTGTATCTCATACCAACTTCCTGTGTTTCATATATAAGCAAATCCAAATTGGGCTGTACAGCAGTATTCCTTTGTCTTTCTCTGTCTAATGGTTCAGCCAAGAACAATCCTAAAGTGCACATCTGACAAATTATATAGTATGATTCACATTCCTCCCCCTCCTGGTACAATCCACCTCAACACTCGCAGTACACCCACAGGCCTCGCGTTCCCTATCTGGTTTTGCTTTGATCTGCTACTTGCCTCTCTCCTAATGATTCCTATTCACACCCACCAATCACCTTGCACCTCTGTCTCAACACTCCTCCCATTCTTCCTGTATTGGGCATTCATCTCTCCACTCTCAGCTCTGATGTAAGCTTTCCACCCACAGATGCTGCTAAATTCTTCAAGTGGATTGTTTGCTGCTGCAGATTCCAGCCTCTGCAGTCTCTGGTGTCTCTAACAAATGTTATTACATGCCTGAGACAAGTTGGCTTTCTTGATTTGATACAGCCATGTTTGAATATCTCAGGAACTTTGATGCTGTACATTGAGTTTTAGTCACCTCTACAAGCACTTATCACATTGACCTCCAAGGGATAGCTCCTTTGGAATAATCTGGGGAACAGAAGCAATTTAGGTAGGACTCTGCCCTTTTCACCATCCTCTGAGATCACAGGGAATCTGTACCACCACTTCATTTACCCAGCTTGATTTCGTAGCCCTTAATGCTCTTCCCTGACATGAACATTTCAATTAGCCGAGCTGCGGCAGCTTTTTGGGAAAGAGAGCTCTGGATTTTCAACAGATTTTATTTCAGGGAGTGCTGGTTGGACTGCCTGTCTCTGATCTTGTTACTTACATTACACTCACACACCACTGGGAATATCTTCCCACTGTCCAACCTATTAAGCTCATCTTGAACAACTCAATTACATTGCCCCTTAAACTTTGTGCTCGGTAAAACACTTGCCTGGATTTCAAGAATGTTCTCATAATTTAATGTTTTTTTTATGGGGGTTTTGTTCCCATGAAGGTACATTAATTAGTCAACCTGAAGGACATTGATGTTAACACTATTAGCAAAGTATAAATAATGTGCTAATACATCAGAAAATGATGACAGATGAACAGAAGCTCCTGGGAACCATTGGCCTAACTTTGTTAAAAACCAATGCTTTTGAACCTCATTTATCCCAGAATAAATCGGAGTTTAGTGTAGATCATGTGAGCAACCAGAGGAGACTGGTGTAACTTACTGCTAGAGTGCAGTTAAAATCAATATGTCACTGACCCTTATCCAGTGCCCTCACAATCAATTACAACAAATGTGTGGCCTCTGTTCCCATAACCTTATCCAATAATTACTGAGGGCCTGTGCGACTGAGCTGGGAGAACCACTACAGCGCATCTTCAACATGAGCCTGGAGCAGAGAAGAGTACCCAGACAGTGGAAAACATCCTGTATTGTCCCGGTACCGAAGAAACCACAACCAAAGGAGTTGAATGACTTCAGACCTGTTGCCTTGACGTCGCACGTGATGAAGACCATGGAGCGGCTGATAATACAGAATCTGAGGCCACAAACCAGGCACGCCCAGGATCCTCTTCAGTTTGCGTATAAGGAGAAGGTGGGAGTGGAGGATGCTATCACGTATTTGCTGCACAAATCACTCTCTCACCTAGAGGGGGTCAGTTGTGCTGTGAGGATTACATTCCTTGACTTCTCTAGTGCCTTTAACACCATCCAGCCCAAGATCTTAAGGCACAAACTAACGGAGATGGGAGTAGACTCTCACATGGTGGATTGGATAGTGGACTACTTGACAGATAGACCTCAGTATGTGCGGTTGGGAGACTGTAGGTCTGACACGGTGGTCAGCAGCACAGGAGCGCCACAGGGAACCGTACTCTCTCCGGTCCTGTTCACCCTGTACACATCTGACTTCCAATATAACTCAGAGTCCTGCCATGTGCAGAAGTTCGCTGATGACACGGCCATAGTGGGGTGTGTCAGGAATGGACAGGAGGAGGAGTATAGGAAACTGATACAGGACTTTGTGATATGGTGCAACTCAAACTACCTGCGTCTCAATATCACCAAGACCAAGGAGATGGTGGTGGACTTTAGGAGATCTAGGCCTCATATGGAGCCAGTGATCATTAATGGAGAATGTGTGGAGCAGGTTAAGAGCTACAAGTATCTGGGAGTACAGTTAGACGAGAAGCTAGACTGGACTGCCAACACAGATGCCTTGTGCAGGAAGGCACAGAGTCGAATGTACTTCCTAAGAAGGTTGGCGTCATTCAATGTCTGTAGTGAGATGCTGAAGATGTTCTATAGGTCAGTTGTGGAGAGCGCCCTCTTCTTTGTGGTGGCGTGTTGGGGAGGAAGCATTAAGAAGAGGGATGCCTCACGTCTTAATAAGCTGGTAAGGAAGGCGGGCTCTGTCGTGGGCAAAGTACTGGAGAGTTTAACATCGGTAGCTGAGCGAAGGGCGCTGAGTAGGCTACGGTCAATTATGGATAACTCTGAACATCCTCTACATAGCACCATCCAGAGACAGAGAAGCAGTTTCAGCGACAGGTTACTATCGATGCAATGCTCCTCAGACAGGATGAAGAGGTCAATACTCCCCAATGCCATTAGGCTTTACAATTCTACCGCCAGGACTTAAGAACTTTTTAAAGCTATTATTAATGCTTTTTGAGATGGTGATTTAGATGCATATCATATTTTTTTTTACTGAGTTAAGTATTGTATGTAATTAGTTTTGCTACAACAAGTGTATGGGACATTGGAAAAAAGTTGAATTTCCCCATGGGGATGAATAAAGTATCTATCTATCTATCTATCTATCTATCTATCTATCTATCTATCTATCTATCTATCTATCTATCTATCTATCTATCTATCTATCTATCTATCTATCTATCTATCTATCTAATTTACTCCTGAAATGATTACTGAATGATTGTGGCAATCTATTTCCCTGTCTTTTCCTATGCTTTTTTTTTTCCAAAATTGGGTCACTTCAAGTTGGGATCCGGATCTGGTTTTCAATTTAAGATACTGACCTGGAATTGACAACTTAGTAAAAAGGAATGTCATATCAAACTCCTTCTCCTGACATGCTGCAGAATTATTGAGTTATAGGGGGAGAAGACTGGCAGTGAATTGGACTCTATTTAGAGCTGCTTGAAAGATTGCCACGGTGGATTATTGGTTCCAAGATGAACTAAATGAGCTAGCTTTGTAGCTTATAGAAAGCATAGATTCAGAGCTGATTTATTATTATTATTATTAGTTTATTATTATCACATGTAGCAAGATAGAGTGAAAAGCCTGTTTTGCATACTGTTTATACAGATCAGATCATTACACAGTGCATTGAGGTACAAAAAGATAAAACAATAACAATGCGGAATAAAGAGTAAAAAGTATTGAAAAACTGCAATGCAGGTACACAGTGAATTTCGATTTAAAGGAACAGAACGATTATAATAGAAACAAGGGGCTGATCTGTGGGAAGCAACTTGCAATGAGTCGCCATGTGTTGGCTCCAGGTTGGGAAGTTCAGAAGCTGATGAAGGAATTAAATTGCTCACAATAAATAATTTTTGCTAGATTGTTTACAGTCAAATGCTTTTTCAAGGAATTCAATTGGGTATTGCATGTTCTTTAATACATACTGGAATTAAATTGTGGTGCAAAATGTATCGTAAAATCCAATTGAGTTCTTACAGTCGACATATTGCAAAAGGAAACTTTCAAAAGTATAATTCCAAGCATAAAAGGCACAATGCACTCAAAATGCTAAGAGATGAGGCACATATAATGCCTCTCCATACCAATGATCCAGGTTCTAACCCACTGAGCCGCAGGCTTGTATCTATTCTGTGGTATAGTCTGTGACCCCAATGATCAGATATTGCACTCAGATTGGGTGTGTGAGAGTTGACATAAAATTAGTCTGTAATTCAGTTCTGACTAGGTTAATTTCTTGATCCAGGCAAAATTCTGTTGGAGCTAGACTCATTTATATTTTTAACTGCTTCTCTCAAGTGTTCAGGCAGGATGGATAAGTCCTCAGACATATCTACGTGCATTTCAATCAGCCTTCGTTCATCGGTTGTCCTATTGTAACCAGTGTCTGAGTACTTTGAAGTAAAACTGATGAGTGTTCTAGCTTGTCTGCACTCAAGAATTCCTTAAGCTGTTGTTCAACACTTTTGTCTTAGGTGTTAACATATGAAGAAGCCAGCATATGCACTGGTTTCCAATGCTTCTCTCCTATAATCTTGAATTACTTGTGTGCAGTGAAAAGAGGTTAGAACAGAGGTTTCCAACCTGGGGTTCATGGACCTCTCAGTTAATGGTAGGGTCCATGGCATAAAAATAGGGTTGGAAACCCTTGGGTTAGAAAGAAGCTGGACAGATATTAATAAGATGAGAGCCCATGGAATTACAGGAAAGAAATTGGAATGGCTGGAGCATTGGCTGATATGCAGGAAGCAAAGGGTGGGAGTAAAGGGATCCTTTTCTGGTTGGTTGCCGGTTACTAGTGGTGTTCCGTAGGGGTCAGTGTTGGGGCCGCTTCTTTTTACACTGTATATCGATGATTTAGATTATGGATTAAATGGTTTTGTGGCTAAATTTGTGAATGACACCAAGATAGGTGGAGGAGCAGGAAGTGTTGAGGAAACAGAAAGGTTGCAGAGAGATTTGGTCAGTTTAGGAGAGTGGACAAAGAAATGGCAGATGAGATACAATGTTGAGAAATGTATGGTTGTATATTTTGGAAGAAATAATCAGGCAGATTATTATTTGGATGGGGAGAAAATTCAAAAATCGGAAGTGCAAAGGGACTTGGGGGTCCTCATGCAGGATACCCTAAAGGTTAACCACCAGGTTGGATCGGCAGTAAGGAAAGCGAATGCTATGTTGGCATTCATTTCAAGAGGAATAGTGTATAAGAGTAAGGAGGTGTTGATGAGGCTCTATGGGGCACTGTTTAGACCTCATTAGGAATACTGTGTGCAGTTTTGGGCCCCTTTTCTTAGAAGGGATGTACTGATGTTGGAGAGAGTTCAGAGAAGATTTACGAGGATGATTCCTGGAATTCAGGGGCTAACATATGAGGAGCATTTGTCGGCTCTTGGACTGTATTCATTAGAGTATAGAAGAATGAGAGGGGATCTCATAAAAACATTTCAAATGTTGAAAGGGTTGGACGGAGTAGAGTAAAGGCTGTTTCCCTTGGTGGGTGAGTCCAGGACAAGAGGCTAGAGTCTTAGAATTAAAGGGTACTCATTTAAAACAGAGATGCAGAGTACTTTTTTTTTAGCCAGAGGGTCCTGGATTTATGGAATTCGTTGCCACATACAGCTGTGGAGGCCCGATCATCGAGGGTGTTTAAGGAGGAGATTGATAGGTATCTAATTAGTCAGGGTATTAAAGGATATGGGGAAAAAGCCGGAAATTGGAACTAGATGGGAGAATAGTTCAGCTCATGGTGGAGTGGCGGAGCAGACTTAATGGGTCAAATGGTCTACTTCTGCTCCTTTGTCTTGTGAATCTTCTGATCTCTATATGTGAAGCCTGGTACTGGGATCCAGTTCAGTATGAAGTGAATTGTTTTGGTTGCTTCTAACTGAGATTATAAAAGACATAAACTTGTTAAATGAGGGAGTTAATCATGCAATTGATGCTCAATGACAAGATGATTGGGAAATGTCTCAGGTTCTGCAGTAGACCAGGAATAGTATCAATGGAGTATCAGCCTAAAAATAAAGGACCAATCAATCAGAGAAGGCATTAGGAGACTTTTCCTTACCCAGAGGATAACGTATCGTGAAATTATTTGTCCAAAGCATTTAGGTTTAAATGTCGAGGGGCAAAACCCAGGCAAGTGGGACTAGCTTGGATGGGAATCTTGGTTCTTTACTAGCTGTGTCATGGTCCTGACCATTAATTTCCCATTTTCTCCTAATTCCCTTTGATTGTGCCACGGTTCCGACTGTTAATTCCCCATTTTCTCCTAATTTCCTTTGATGGCAATGCACCTGGTTTGCATCAAGACCTGCAGCAGAAGAACCTCGGCTTCGCAACCACTAGTTGCCAGATCATTGGTTTTGCCTGTTTGGTAATGAATGTTTCCTGCCGCTTAGGACTGTGTGTTCTAAGTTTTGCTTCAGCACCAAGAATTACCTGTGAAACTCAGTCTCTTAGTGTCAAGATAGTATTCTAAGTTTTGCCTCAGCACCGAGGTTTACCTGTGTAACTCCGTCTCTCCGTGCTAAGAAAAGTTTTCTCTGCCACTTCCCTTTCTATGCTCCGTGTCAAGATCAGTTCTGCCTGTGTCCTGTGCTTGGGTTCACCTCGTTCATTGAACAGAATGATCTGGCCACCATGAACCCAGTGGACACGAATACTCTTCAGCAAGCCCTCACCAGCCAGGGCTCCCTACTGGGACAGCACGACCAACTCCTCCGGGAGGTCATGGAGAACCTCCGTACCCTGTCTGCTCGGACTGTGTATCCACTCATTTTACTCAACTCACTTCTGGAACCCTGTCTAACCAGCCCAGACAACCTGTAGCGGCAACCCCCTATGTGTCAGTAACACCCCCACCAAGAGAGCATCATGTACCTGAACCGGAGCACTCTGCTGGGGATTTGGGGAAGTGCCAGGCCTTCCTTCTTCAGTGCTCCTTGGTGTTTGAACATCAGTCGTCCACGTACTCCACGGATAAGTCAAGGATTGCTCATATCATGGGGTTGTTGTGGGGAAGTGCCTTAGCATGGGCCACAGCTGTTTGGGATAACAAACCGGATAGCCGCTCTTCTTTTGCCACCTTTATCGCAGAAATGAGGAAGATCTTTGACCACCCTGTCTGTGGTAAAGACACCGCCAAGCGTCTGCTCACTCTCCGCCAGGGCTCATGCAGTGTTGCCGAATATTCCATGGAGTTCCGGATGTTAGTGGCTGACTCGGGGTGGAACGATGAGGCACTCTAAGGGGCATTTCGAAATGGTCTCAGCGACATGGTAAAAGATGAGTTGGCGACAAGAGATGACACTGACAGCCTGGTCTCCTTAGCCACCAGGTTGGACTATCGCCTCCAAGAATGCCATAAAGAACTAGGCGTCCACTACCTTTGGCTACTCCTCGGCACTCATTACCACCTCCTGCCAGAACAACCCTCTCTCCTCCTCCTACTCCTAGAGTAGCTCCCAGCCCGGCCATTTCCACTGCCATGCGCTGGGATGGAACCGTCTTTCCCCCACAGAACGACTCCAGAGATTGAGAGCGGGTGAGTGTCCATATTGTAGCCAGTCCAGCCATTTGCTTGCTACCTGTCCCCTTCGGCAGAAAGGGAAGACATCAGTAGGAAGGGGGACCCTGGTGATCCAGACAACATTCTCTTTCGTCCCCTGACTCTGGATGCAGCTTCAAGCTACTTTGCATTACAATCAGCAGTCCCTGCCTCTGTTAGCACCAGTGGACTCCAGCGCTGATGGAAACTTTTTGGATGAGAATTTAGCTTTCCAAACTGGAATTCCTTGTGAGCCGTTGAATACCCCCTGGGAAGCCCGAGCACTGGATGGTAGACTACTGGCCCGAGTCACACACTGCATGGAACCCCTGCCTCTCCTTCTCTCCGGAAACCATCGGGAACAGGTATGATTCAAATTAGTTTCATCTCCTCAAGCTCCTATAGTTCTTGGTTACCCCTGGATAAGCTGCCATAACCCCCATATTGACTGGTCCACCAGGAAGATAGTCAGCTGGAGTTCATTCTGCCATTCCACTTGTCTACAATCAGCCCTTTCCCCAGTGGAGGTCCCCGTGACGTCGACCACCTCTGAACCCCCTGACTTATCCAAGGTTCCAATATAGTATCACGATCTGGGAGAAGTGTTTAGCAAACAACGGGCTCTTTCCCTGCCTCCACATCGCCCTTACGATTGCGCAGTTGACCTTTTCCCCAGAGCTCCTCTACCCACCAGTCGGCTGTATAACCTGTCCCGGCCAGAAAGGGAAGCAATGGAGACTTACCTAAATGACTCCCTCATGGCTGGCATTATCCGACCCTCATCTTCCCCTGTTTCTTCTTTGTGGGGAAGAAAGATGGCTCACTGCACCCCTGCATTGACTACCGTGGCCTGAATAGTATCACCATAGAGTATCCCCCGCCCCTTATCAACTCTGCTTTTGAGCCCCTTCACAGAGCCACAATTTTCTCTAAGTTGGATCTATGGAATGCCTATCACCTGGTCAGGATAAGGGAGGGAGGTGAATGGAAATCAGCTTTTAACACCCCCCTTGGTCATTTCGAATATCCAGTCATGCCATTTGGTCTCACCAATGCCTGCGCCGTCTTCCAAGCCCTGGTAAACTATGTCCTTAGGGACTTTATTAAACACTTTGTTTTCGCTTATTTAGACAACATCTTAATCTTCTCCCGCATTCTTCAGGAGCACACCCACCATGTCCGTCAGGTTCTTCAGAGGCTTTTGGAGGATAAGCTATTCGTTAAGGCAGAGAAGTGTGAGTTCCATGTCCATTCTGTCAATTTTCTGGGGTAAATCACTGAGAGCGGGCAAGATCCCGAAAAGATCCGGGCGGTGGCAGAGTGGCCAAAACCCATGATGCTCAAACAACTCCAGCAATTGCTGGGATTTGCAAACTTCTACCATCGCTTCATCAGGGATTACAAATGGGTGGCAGTGCCCTTTACTTGACTCACTTCTCCTGCGACCTCCTTTCACTGGGCCTCTGAAGCAGACTCAGCCTTCTTGGAGCTGAAGAGGCGTTTCACTTCCGCTCCCATCCTGGTCCAACCTGACCCCTCTCGCCAATCCATTGTGGAAGTCGATGCCTCAGCCTCTGGGGTGGGAGCGGTCCTCTCCCAACGCTCCGGCCCAGACCAAAAGCTCCATCCCTGCGCCTTTTTCTCACGCCGTCTTTCCCCCGCCGAACGGAACTATGGAATTGGGAACCGGGAGTTACTGGCTGTCAAACTTGCTTTGGAGGAGTGGAGGCACTGGCTGGAGGGAGCTGAACATCCATTCATTGTCTGGATTAATCACAAGAATCTCACATACATCCAAACTGCCAAACGCCTGAATTCCCGCCAAGCCTGTTGGGCATTAATTTTTGGCCGTTTCAGATTCACGCTCACCTATCATCCTGGCTCCAAGAACGGGAAGCCCGATGCTCTCTCCCGTCAATACACCTCGAAAGAAGGCCTTCCCAACCCCGATTCCATCTTTCCACCAACCTGTGTGGTGGCTGCTCTCACCTGGGAGATCAAATCCATATTCAAAGAGGCCCAACAGGCCCAACCTGACCCTCGTTGTGCCCGTATCTGTTCAGTTTCAGGATCTCCAGTGGGGCATACTTCTTGTTTCGCCTGCCATCCCGCAATTGATCGAACTCTGTCCCTTCTGAAGCGACATTTCTGGTGGCCCTTCATGGATGCTGACACTCCTTCATCTCTGCCTGTCTGTGTGTGCCTGCAGAAAAGCCTCCCATCGACCAGCTGCTGGGTTGCTTCATCTCTTACCTGACCCTAGCCTCTCTTGGTCTCACACTGCTCTGGATTTCGTTACTGGACTACCCCCTTCACATGGGAATGCTGCTGTACTCACCGTTGTGGACCATTTCTCCAAAGTCATGCACTTCTTAGCCCTTCCCAAACTCCCTACAGCCTGTGAAACAGCCTCCTTGTCCATCATGCCTTCCACCTTCATGGAATCCCCTCTGATATCGTTTCTGACCGGGACCCCTAATTCATCTCTCAAGTCTGGAGATCTTTTTATCAAGCCCTTGGAGCCTCAGTAAGTCTGTCTTCCGGTTTCCATCTGCAGACTAACGGTCAAACAGAATGAGCAAACCAGGATTTGAAAGCAGCACTACGCAGCATAACCACCAACAACCCGTCATCCTGGAGCACCCATCTCACCTGGGTGGAGTACACCCACATCACCCTGGTCAGCATCACCAGCAGAATCTCTCCTGTTGAATGCTCCCTCGGTTATCAACCCCTTCTGTTTCCTGCCCATGAAGACGACATTGCTGTGCCTTCAGCTCAGGCCCATCTTCACCTGTGCTGCAAGATCTGGAAGGATGCACGTGCGGCCCTGTTCAGCTCAGCAGGCCACAACTGGAGGATTGCTGATTGCCATCGAATTCCTGCACCCAATTATCGGCCAGGTTAGAAGGTTTGGCTGTCTTCTAAAGACATCCCCTTCAAGAATGAATCCAAGAAACTCATCCCTTGCTACCTCGGACCATTTGAAATTGGGAGCACTATCAACCATCAATCGGCATGGTGGTCAGACTCAAACTGCCCAGACCCATGCACATTCATCCCATGTTCCACATCTCCCAACTGAAACCTATGTCTGTCAGCCCTTTGTGCCCTCCTGCTGAACCTCCTCCACCCACCCGAATCATTGACAACTACCCAGCTTACACCGCCTGATGTGCGCCGCTGAGGCAGGGGTCTCCAGTGCCTGGTCGATTGGGAGGGATACGGCCCTGAGGAGTGCACCTGGATTCCCCACTCCTTCGTCTTGGACCTTTCCCTCATCTGAGATTTCCATCGAGACATCCAGACAAGCCTGATGATTCGCCTGGAGGCTCCCATTGGGGGGGTGGGGGTGGTGGTGCACTGTCATGGTCCCGGCCGTTACTTCCCCATTTTCTCCTAATTCCCTTTGATTGGGCCATGGTTCCAACAATTAATTCCTCTTTTTCTCCTCATTTCCTTTGATGGCAGCACACCTGGTTTGCATCAAGACCTGCAGAATAAGGACCCTGGCTTTGCAACCACTAGTTGTCAGATCGTTGGTTTTGCCTGTGTGGTAATTAACATTTCCCGGCCACTTAGGACTGTGTGTTCTAAGTTTTGCTTCAGTACCAAGAATTACCTGTGAAACTCAGTCTCTCCATGTCAAGATAGTATTCTAAGTTTTGCCTCAGCACCGAGGTTTACCTGTGTAACTCCATCTCTCCGTGCTAAGAAAAGTTTTCTCTGTCACTTCCTTTTCTATGCTCCATGTCAAGATCAGTTCTGCCTGTGTCCTGCGCTTGGGTTCACCTCATTCATTGCAACAAGCTTGGCCTTTTTCCATGCTGTATGATTCTATAACAGAGACTGGTGGGTTATAAAATATTAAAGGAATCAAGGGACACAGAGTTAGTGCAAAAAAGTGATACTGAGGTAGATTATCAGCCATGACTTTATTGCACAGTGGAGAAGGCAGAAGGAGCTGAGTAGCTTACTCTTGCTTCTATTTCTTATGCTCTTCTGAATTTGTGTTGAGCAGGTTGAAGGAAGAGCTGGTGCAGAAACAATGGGTCAAAAGGCCTCTTCCTGTAAAGTTGTATGTACTCAGGATCTTCAAAAGTGAAGTGACAGGAGAATAAACTATTAAATAAACAATGGAATGGAAATGCTGCTTGGACTTGAATGAAGGAGGTTTCAGCCATGACTAAACAATGTAAATTACTGATTATTCACCAAATACTCCCGGGGAACTCTTATACAATACCTAAAATAGCAGTCAAAACTCATCTTTTGCACTGTATTTAATACCCACCAAGGAATCACTTCATAATATTTGTAATGACTCAGAATCAGTGTACAAGATGCAATTAGCTATCACTTTAGTGACATGACCTAACTTCTTCCCACTCTCTTTGTCACAAAAGAATGGGAAGGCCTCAAGAGGACGTGAATTATGAGAGAATGGATAGACTGAGACTGTTTTCCTTGGAGTGAAGGAGGTTGAACTGATGAATTAAATTTGTAGAGGTTAATAAAATCATGAGGGACATGGATAAGGTGTATCTTTTGTGTAACTATATTTTACTGCTGTAAAAATAAATGTGCTGTACATGCCTTGTGCTGTTCATGACCGTTGGCACCTTGGCCCTGGAAACACTGTTTCATTTGGCTGTATTCATGGGTATTCATCTGTAGTTGAATGACAATTTAACTTGAACTTGGTCGGAGTTAATACAACAAACAACTTGTCATCTGCACAACTACACGTATGCACAGGTGCAAAGAAATACTTGCAGCAGTGTCACAAGCACATAGCTTCAGATACATCACATTCACTAGAAAAACAAATCAAACATAAATTATGCTAATTTTTCATGTAAAAGAGCATAATTAGAACAGAAAAAAGCGAAGACCTTTTTAGAGCAAAGTAGTCAAGTAGATCATAGTGTTGCTGTACTGATTAGGGTTGTGCATGTTGGATCAGGAAGTAAATAGTTGAAGGGAAATAGTTGTTCTTGAACTTGGTAGTGTGGTACTTCAGGCCTTTGTAACTCCTGCCTGGTGATAGCTGTGAGAAGATGGCATGGGGACCTTTGCTGATAGTTGTTGGCTTCTTGAGGGAACACCTCAGTGAGATACGACGGATGGTGGGGAGAGATGTACACATGACGTATCGGACAGAGTCCACGACTCTCTCCAACTTGTGCTCCTCTGCGTTCAATTTCAGGATACTTTCAACAGTATATTTCTTCCCTAACCTGCACACCCTGCCTACCTGCTCGGTCTTTCACTTACACGCGCACACACACACGCAGACATAGACACTGACACAGACACACACAATGCTAATCATAAATGGAACATTAGTGAATTGAGGAATACCCTATTCTAAATACATATATGAACAATGTGTGCTTTTCACAATTAATATAATTAGATTCCTTATGCTGCCTGATTAACAGACAGAATTTACTAATTTACCACTTGGCCTGATATTTCTGACTAACTCTCTGAAGGTGACAGAATGGAGATGACTGAGTAATTCTATACCATTTGTGTCTGCAGACTTACTATGAATGACTGGACTGACATCATAAATACAATTTGTCTGAAATAACTGACCTTCAGTCACTGCATTTTGCAGGACAAAAAATTGTATTGGTATTAGTTATTACTGTCGCATGGACCAAGATACAGTAAAAAGCTTATTTTACATAGTTGTAAATGATAAAGTGCAAGTTCATAATGAGCTAGATTGTCAGGCCAAGAGTTCATCTTACAAGAAATCCATTCAAGAATTTGATAACAGTTGGATTGAAGCTGTCCCTGAGACTGGGGGTACATATTTTCAGGCTTTTGGATCTTCTGCCCGATGGGAGAGAGGAGAGAGTGTCTGGGATGGGTGTGTCTTTGATTAAGCCGGCTCCTTTATTGAGGCAGCAGGAGGTATAGGCAGAGTTCACAGAGGGGAGTCTGGTTCCTGTGATGTGCTGAGCTGTTTCAACAACTCTCTGCAGTTTCTTGCAGCCACATGCACAGCAGTTGCCATACCAAGCCATTATGCATTCAGACAGAATGCTTTCTAATAGCCTTGTTCTGGTCTGGAGGTTCTGCCAGAGTTTCAGTCAGGAGCTGAGACACTCTGTAAATTAAAACCACGAGTTACACCCTGCCTCTAACCTGTTGGTTAGCACAATGTTATCAGAATTCATACAATCTAATCAATGAGTAGAAGGTTGCCTAGAGCTTTTGTTATGTCAAAAAAATTACTCATAGAAATACTGTATATTCAGGAAAATACAATCAGCACATCTTTCTTAATCATGTGCGCTATCAAATCAACGTATTCTTTGTACCATCAAACAAATTCATTCTCTAACAAGGTACCAATATCACTTACTTTCCCTCCGTTACACAACTCTCTCAGCAGATCATTAGTCTATGGTCCTACCCCACAAGCATCAGCTGCTATTGGAAGATTATCAGCTCAGTGAAAGACACAACTAATTGGTCCTCCAGTGTGAGGAGATGGCTGTAAGTGGCTACCAACTGACACAATGCAGGCTGCAGGACTATGCATTGAGGGGCACATTGAAGCTTGGTGCAGCTACCAGTAAGGTTCTGTGGGGAAGGTTCCCCAGAATTCTCCTTAGCTCAGCCCACTGCAGTGCAGATAGAATAGACTGAGACCTGAATCCTTGAAGGATGTATAAGATGGCCCCCTATAAGAACTATGGTTGGAATGGCTTCATCCCAACGGGAAGGTGACGAAAAAATCAAACTGGTGTTTGTGTAGGATTAGCATTAACTGGTGCTTGAGGGGTGGAATGGACGTGTTTGCCCAAAGTTTCTGGTCCCACTAGATCACCCATGGATGAGACAAAGATACTTGGAAAGTAGCCCCAGCACCAGAATTGAATCTTGGGTTTTGAAATCCAAGCTGGAGATATCCAGCAAGTTAACCGTCAGACCCAAAGGATAAATCAGCAACTAATTTTCATGTAGCAATCAAACCCACTGGGTGAAGATTATGGTCACTTGTAATTTATGTAGCTGGTCAGCCGCTGGAATAGCCAAGTGTCAAAGGAGTTGCTTGTAATAAGCATAGGTCCTGTATTAGAAATATTACAAAGAGCTCCCCATTCTGCTCACAGATCAGCTTGGCTGATTGAAGAGGAGTTTTGTCCAGTGTAGACACAAGAGACTGCAGATGCTCAAATCTGAAGGAACTCAGTTGGTCAGGCAGCATCTGTGGAGGTAAATGGACTGTCATTTGCAGGAGGGACCCTCTGAGCTCTTCCAGTGTTCTTTGGCATGCTCCAGCGTGCCTAGAGGAGAAATCCTGTGACACATGGGATAGGAATGCAGTGATCTACTATTTTCAAAATACTAGTGTCTTAATTTTATACCTGTAAAGAAGGGTCCCCAACCTGGGGTCCTTGGCATAAGAAGGTTGGGATCTCCTGCTCTAAAAGGTGTACCAGCAAATACTTGGACCAGTATATTTACAAAATTATAATTACAACCATAAAAATACAGAATATTCACCTTGTCACCAAAATAATAAACATTATTTACAATGTATAAACATCACAGAACTGATAGTGTGTGTAATTAAAACCATAAATAACAGCAATTATTGGTATCCTTAGACTGAAACACAGGGCTACAAATCAGAAAAACTGTTTTCAATCTTGTGTAATCATTTGAGATCATAACCATTGTGTATATAATCAGACTGTCCATGAAACGTGCAGTACCCAGTAAATAATCGATGACATAGAGTACAGCTTGTTACAAACCTGAGCGGAAACACAGGAGTAAAGGGCAGCAAATGGAACGTAAAGTGACTTAACAGGTCAGCTTCTCTATGGGTGGTCTTTCTGGCAAAGTATAGCCCTAACAATTAGCAAGCCATCAGGTAAATTCCTTATATTTTGCTGCTCAGTGATCGACGCCAGCTCTCGGTGGCCTCAATCTATCAGTTATTTCCATGTAACCTGTTCTCACTCACATACCCACGTCATCTCTGTTGTTCTCCTTACTCTTGTGGTGAAATACATATACCTGTCTGGACTGCTCCTGTGGCTCCTCCCACAGACCCCTGTATAAAGGCGATTGAGGCCTGAGCCCGGCCTCATTCTCCAGGATGTAGTGTTGTTCATTCTTCCAGTCAATAAAAGCCGATATCTCGCTTCTTACGTCTCAGAGTGAGTTATTGATGGTGCATCAACTCTAAACTATAAGAGGGACAATTTCCAGTGGCCAGTTAACCAAGGGGATTTGGGGATATGGAAGAAACTCGGAGGACCAAGGAGAAACCCAAGCAAACTCACACTTAGCTGCTATCAGTTTTCAACATTTAACATAAAAGTAACTCGAATAATGACAATATAATTTGCTTTTTAAATGAATATTATTAATATTTCATCACATTGCATTTTTAAAATTATTAATTAGAGCTAGGTGTTTCTGACAGCATCTACATTTATTGTTCATTTTAATTGCCCTTGTAATGTGGGGAGTGAGCCTCCTTAATTGCCCTTGTAATGGAGAGTCTGAGCCTTCTCAGTTGCCCTTGTAAGAATTGCTCTCCTTCCTGAACTCCTGGGATCATGATGATGTCACTCACTCAATGCTTTGGTTACAGAATTCCAGGATCTAGATCCACTGACTGTGAGGGAGGAGAAATATATTTCATTATATTTGCAATCTTCATTGAAAATTTACATAAAATGATTGCCTAACAAGAAACATTAGCAGGTGATCAGGAATTGTAACTTCAGTTACTTATTCCCTCTAACCTGGGCGTGCTGAATCAAATGGGTGTTGGAATGACTGATATCAACAACCATTGTGTTTTGTAACTCCAAAACATAAAACTAATTGTGTACTTTTACATATAATCTGCAATGCATAATGTAAAGAAAAAAGAATGCTTAATCAACCAATATTTACAATATTGCTCAAATATTACTGAAATATTGAATACACAACAACCACCATAGATCAAACTTGGAAACCTTAAATAAGTGACTAAAAGCTCTCTGGTCTCAGGAATAGCTCTGTTCATTTAAAATTCTTGATCTTTCTACCAACCAGAGATCAGTATGCAATGGAACCAGTATGAAAGTGCATTTCATACGTTGGGTGGATTTGATGGTGTTAACCAGTCTGTCTCTGACAGATAATGCCCAAAATCCCATCAGACTAAAGCATTTGTGGCAGTCATGGAACACACGGTTCAGAAGAGGTTTAACAGGAGGTTGCCTGGATTAGACAGTATGAAAATACAAGGCAGTGTGAAATGTCAGGAGGATGTTATGAGAATGCAGGGTGACTTGGACAGGTTGGGTGAGTGGGCAAATGTATGGCAGATGCAGTTTAATGTGGATAAATGTGAGGTTATCCACTTTGGTGGCAAGAACAGGAAGGCAGATTACTATCTAAATGGAGTCAAGTTAGGAAAAGGGGAAGTACGACGAGATCTAGGTGTTCTTGTACATCAGTCAATGAAAGCAAGCATGCAGGTACAGCAGGCAGTGAAGAAAGCTAATGGCATGCTGGCCTTTAGAACAAGAGGAATTGAGTATAGGAGTAAAGAGGTCCTTCTGCAGCTGTACAGGGCCCTGGTGAGACCCCACCTGGAGTATTGTGTGCAGTTTTGGTCTCCAAGTTTGAGGAAGGACATTCTTGCTATTGAGGGAGTGCAGCGTAGTAGGTTCACAAGGTTAATTCCTGGAATGGCGGGACTGTCATATGTTGAAAGATTGGAGCGACTGGGCTTGTATACACTGGAATTTAGAAGGATGAGAGGGGATCTGATTGAAACATATAAGATTATTAAGGGATTGGACACGCTGCAGGCAGGAAGCATGTTCCCGCTGATGGGTGAGTCCAGAACTAGAGGCCATAGTTTAAGAATAAGGGGTGGGCCATTTAGAACAGAGATGCGGAAAAACTTTTTCACCCAGAGAGAGGTGGATATGTGGAATGCTGTGCCCCAGAAGGCAGTGGAGGCCAAGTCTCTGGATGCATTCAAGAGAGAGTTGGATAGAGCTCTTATAGATAGCAGGGTCAAGGGATATGGGGAGAGGGCAGGAACGGGGTACTGATTGTGTATGATCAGCCATGATCACAGTGAATGGTGGTGCTGGCTAGAAGGGCCGAATGGCCTACTCCTGCACCTACTGTCTATTGTCTATAAAGAGCGATTGGACAAACTTGAATTGTTTTCTCTGAAGCATCTGAGACTGAGGGAGACCTCAGAGTTGTGAGAGGTAGAGGAAGTGCAGATAGTCAGTGTCATTTTCCTGAAGTAACAATATCAAATACTAAAGGACATAGACTTGTGGAGAGAAAAAGAAAGTTTAAAGGAGACATGTGTTATAAGCTTTTTATCAAGAGCTTGGCATGTTCTGCCAGGGTGATGGTGGAAGTGGCATTTTAGAGGCAGTTAGGCAGGCATATGGACAGGCAGAGAACTGAAGCATATAAACCACATACAGGTAGATGGGATTAGCTTAAAACTGGCATCATAGCTGACACAGGTTGGATGGACCTTAGGACCTGTTCCTATACTGTACTAACCTATGATCCATAATCTATGTTCTATGATACTGCAATATCATATTATGATATTATACTGGAATGTGATACTATGATATTACAGAGCTGTAGTCCAGCAGTGGCCTCATGTGAAATGGAATGGGACAAGTGTTCCAGCAGAAAAGATAAAGAAGTTTGTTGCTGGGACTTGAAACCAGTAGGGGCATTTTTAAACCAATATGGTCAGGAAGGTAGAAGGTGGCTGGGGGGAGGGGGTTGCTGGAGAGCTCGGGTTAGTGGGAGGGAGGAGATGGTACGAAGGAGGTCTGGTGAAAGTGATATGTTTGGGAAAAAAGGTTAGTGGAGTGTTAATATCAGAGCAAGCTAAAAATAAGCACTAAAACAGACAGATGTAGTTACAAAACAAACACATAAATATTGCTAAACAGGACATAACTGTTGCGATGTGGGGGAAAGTAGGACGTTGAATGCTTGTTGGTGGAGAACTGAATTATTTACACCAAAAATACATCTTCATGGTGAATACCACTGGAAATGAAACGGTTAAAACATAATCATGAAGGACAGTGAAGCAAGTGGGGGATCTTCAGTAGAAGCATTAATTAGAGCTAATATGGTGACGCTGGATGTAAATGGCTGTCACTACCAGAAGGATAGTGACATTCGTTTATGGATTGAACTACTTCATTTTAAAAAAGACATTTAAAACATGGATCCTAATGGGCAATGCACAGATACAAGCAAAATGAATAAAGGACATAATGCAAATATCATAGATTATTTTAATTATCCAAAAACATATACTAGCAAGCAATGCCGTTGCAGATCTTTTGTGGCGTTCTGCTGCGTCCCTTATGTTGCTAGCACCCACATATTTCTTCCTGTCTTCTCTTGCAGCAGTCTGGAGAGACAATTGTGTCTACAGTATGTCCTTTTGCTGTCAATACCAAATCCCCAGCATCATCCTACGGAAATGCAGGAGGTGACACACTAATCGTTTCACCTCTTCTCTTCCCATCTTGCAAGTTCCAGATATAAAAGCCTTGTTACTTCTTCCAGTTTTGTACCTCTTTCAAGGTACAAGCCTTGTCCTCTTTCAGTTTCAAGGGTTACTTGACTTCTGGTCGTCCATCTGTTTAATTGTCTGCCCCACTCCCATTTTAGTCTCTCTAGCTAACACAGTTCTCCTCAAGCAGAATGAAAGCTTGAGGAAGACACATTATCTTCCAACGAAGCAAATTACATCCTTACGTCTCAGCAATATGATCAACTATTTCCAATCATATCATTGTTCTCTTACGTTGAAGATTCATTTCACGCATTTCCACATTTCTGGTGCCGAAGAACAGGCCATTTGGTATATTCCCCCAAAATTTAGCTTGTAACCAAGTCCCTACTTTCTGATCAACTCACCCATGTTTCATCACTGCTTATACTCAGGGACAATTTATAGGGACCAAATAACCTACCGACCTGCACATCCTTGGGATGTCGGAGGAAACCCACGCAGTCACTGCAAACTTGGGTCAGGATGGAACCCGGGCCACTGGGGTTGTGAGTTAGCAGCTATGCTAGCGTGGCACCCAAGTGACTACGTTGTGACTACTTGCACTTCTTCTAGGCTCTTTCCTTCCTGCATTACCACACTGCAGTCCAGTCCAGGTGAACCAACAAGACTGACAGTCCATTTTCATGGAGGAAGGTTCTGCTCGACCTGCTGAGTTCCTCCAGCATTTTGTGTGTTAATCCAAATTCCATTGTTTGCAGTATCTACCTTGCTCATCTTGCACCATTGTCCTCATTTCAATTTAACCGTGCATGTTTTCCATCTTTTCACAGAGCATTCTTTTTGCCCTTTCCTGCTCCCCACTATCTGGCCCCACCCAACATGTCCTCCATTTTAAAATTAAACTTTCACAACTCTCACAGGAAGTAAGTTGTCCGAAAATGCCCACTCTATTCACACTATCCCCTTCTCTCAATTCCTCTGTGTCCACCGCATTTGCTCTCAGGATGAGGCTTTTCATTCTAGAACAAAGGAACTGTCTTCCCTTTTCAAGGAAAGAGCTTCCCTTTCTCCGCCATCAACACTGCCCTCAACTGCATCTCTGCAGTTTCATGCACATCTGCTCTTACCCCATCTTCCTGCCACCCTACCAGAGATAGGCTTCCTTTTGTCCTCACCTACCACCCCACCAGCCTTCACGTCCAGCACATAATTCTCCAAAACTTCCGCCAAACACATCCCATCACCAAGCACATCTTTCCCTCTCCCCCCTCCCCACCCCCCCACTTTCTGCTTTCTGCAGGGATTGCTTCCTACGCAACTCCCTTGTCCATTCATCCCTCCCCACTGATCTCCCTCCTGGCAGTTACCTTTGCAAGCGGAACAAATGCTACATCTGCCCCTGCCGCTACACCTCCTCCTCGCTAACATTCAGGGCCCTGGACAGTCCTTCCAGGTGAGGCGACACTTCACCTGTGAGTCTGTTGGGGTCATATACTGTGTCTGGTGCTCCCGGTGAGGTCTCCATTATATTGGTGAGACCTAGCGTAGATTGGGAGACCACTTCACCAAGCATCCACACTCCGTCCACCAAAACAAGTGGGATCTCCCAGTGTCCACCCATTTTAGTTCCACTTCCCATTCTCATTCCGATATAGCTATCTATGGCTTCTTCCACTGTTGTGATGAGGCTACACTTAGGTTGGAGGAACAACACCTTGTATTCCATTTGGGTAGCCTCCAACCTGATGGCATGAACATTGGTTTCTCAAACTTCTGGTAATACCATGTCCCATTCCCTTTTCCCTCTCTCACCTCTCTCTGGTGCTCTTCTCCCATTTTTCTTTCTTCCATGGTCTTCTGTCTCTTACACCAATCAACTTCCCAATTCTTTGCTTCATCCGTCCCCCCCTCCAAGTTTCACCTGTCACCTTGTGTTTCTCTCACCACTCTCCCCACCTTTTAAATCTACTCCTCAGCTTTTTCTCTCCAGTCCTGCTGAAGGGTTTGGGCCTGAAATGTCAACTGTAGTAGATTCCTAGATGCTGCCTGGCCTGCTGAGTTCCTGCAGCATTTTGTGTGTGTTACTCTATTCTGAGTATTTCCAGCATTCTTGTTAAATTTCAGATTTCAGCAGCCACCATGTTAACTTTCCAGGTCAGTAACCTGTCATCAGAACTACACTGTGTTCAAGTTCAAAGTTCAAAGTACATTCATTATCAAAATATGTATAAATTACACAATCTTGAGAGTTGTCTCCTTACAGGCAGCCACAAAACACGAAAGGCAAAAGAACTGATTAAAAAAAGGATCCAACAAACACCCAAAGCACAGAAAGAGAAGGAAACAGAAATCATGCGAACAATAAAAGCAAGCACTCAGACTGTAAGTGAGTCCATAAACCCAAAGCCTGGAGCTGCTGGAGCAGGCCCACAGCCCCAGCCTCAGTTCATCACAAAGCGGAGCAAATGGTCATGGAGCTTGCAGTCCAGAGTAGGACACAGCCTCAGCACCATGGAGAGTGGAGTCAACATCGTGGAACATTGTGCAGAACTGGTCCGACCCTCGCCTCCGATCCTGACAGCTTACCTTTTCAGTCCATCTACCCCGGCATTTAAATTGCCCAAACACCAGGTCGACCCTCGCACTAGGACCCAAGCCCCACCGCCTCCATATGCTCTGGGCCTGGACCCCACCAGTGAGTTTCTCTCACTGCGAGTGCTGCCCGACTTGCTGAATGTTTTAGTCCTTCTCTGTTTCTATTTCCGATTTCCAGGATCTGCACTGTTTTGCTTCTGTCCTTTGTATTTTGCCTTTGTATTAATGGAATGGTGGCTCTGTGCCAGGTAAAAGGCTAATTTAATAGAAAGCAATAGGGTCAGAATGCTTTCTTGGCAGCAATTTATAAGCCATGCAATAAGTTACTCTTCGAGCTTGTCAGATGGATTTTGCTTGTCATTCCAGCCATGACACTTGTCAGCCTTCATTTCCTCTTGTCAGGCTATGTGGATGTTACTGAGCGAGGAAGGAGGGTTGACAACAGATTCATAGTCATTACCTGTTATCAAAGGAAATGTACCGTACTGAAGCCCAGCGCTTGGAAGAATTTTATGGGTCATGATAATTAGAAATGACTCTCAGCAGCTTGCCGGAAAACCATTTTACAACATGTAGAAGGATTAACATTTCACAAACCAAGAGTCTTGGGATCATTCTTTCCTCATAGATGAGCAATTTTCTATTTGCTTCCTCGTTTTGCTATATCTCTGATGTCATTTGCGCAACTTTTGTTTCATCCTCCATTATGAAGATCGAAGACAAAGCCATTCGACCTTATCCTCATGGAGATGTTAGTGGTCCACGGAGGGATCACACCAGTGCTTTGCATGAAGTATTACTGTGCACAAGTTTAGGATATATATACCTAGAGTGCCTTAAAAACCTCTCCACACCACTACTGTAATTTGATGTATTGTCCTGTACTGCTGCTGTAAAAAAAATTCATGATGATAAACCTGGTTCAGATCTGGGTCTCAATTGTGGACTGAGAGTGGGTAGGGGGCAGGGAGAGGGGAATCATGGTTGAAAAAAGGTGAAGGGAGAGGGGAGGGAACAGGAAGCACCAGAGAGACATTCTGTAATGATCAATAAACCAATTGTTTGGAATCAAATGACCTTGCCTGATGTCTCAGAGCTGGATATGTCTGCCCCCACGCCGCCCCCACCCCTGGCACCCCTCCAATGGCACACGACTCTCACCATTCCCAGCATCATTTTTTCCTGCCAGATTTACAAACCCACTCTCTACTCCACATTGACAAATTTGGAATCAATCTCCCTCTCCCTCTTCCTCTCCCTCCTTTCCTCCCTCTCTCTTTCTCCCCTCTCCCTCCCCCTCTCTTTCCACTCTCTCCCTCCCTCTCTCTCTCTCCCTCCCGCCCCCGTCTTTCCCTCTCCCTCCTTCCCTCCCTCTCCCTGTCACCACAGACTGCCTTTTTTCTCAAGCCGATGACCACTTTCCTCCTTCTCCGACCTGTCTTTCCTTTGAACCTCCTTCAGTTGCTGCTCATGTTGTCAAAGTTGTACAATGGAAAAGATTCCTAGAAACAGGACTTCCAAAGCATTTGGAGAAGCATAGTCAGATTAAGGATAGTCAGCATGGCTTTGTGCCTCATGAGCCTGAGTGAATTCCTCAAGGAAGCAAAGGAATAAATTGCTGAAGGTAGAGCAGTTGATTTGGTGCATGTATTTTGTTAAGATGCTTGACAGGCTTCCCATGGTGGGCTCATTCAGAAAGGGATCCAGGGAAATGCTGCGTGAATTCAGAACTGGCTTTCCCATAGAGGGCAGAGGGAGGTAGTAGTTGAAGCATATTTGGCCTGGAGGTTGGTGACCAGTGGTGTTAAGTAGGATCTGTTTTGGGACCCCTGCTCTTTGTGATTTTTAGAATTGATTTGGATAAGGAATTGGAGGATGGGTTAGTAAGTTCAAAGATGACAGGAAGGTTGGTGGTGTTGTGGATTGTGGAGAAGGGTTACAAGAGGGCATTGGCAGGATGCAGAGTTGGGCTGAGAAGTGGCAGATGGAGTTCATCCCAGAAAAGTGTGAAGTGATTCAGTTTGGAAGATCAAATTTGAAGGCAGAATACAGGGTTAATAGCAGGATGCTTATCAGTGTCCTGGGGTCTACATTCATAGATCCCTCAAATTTAGACACAGAAAATGCTGGAGGAACTCAGCAGGCTAGGCAGTATCAATGGAAAAGAGTAACCAGTCGATGTTTTGGGACAAGACCCTTCATTAGGATCCTACATGAGTCTTTATTCATTTGCAATTGTGCTGCCATGCCTTCTGAGGGCCACCTGCATTTTGTGGGTGTTGCTTTAGATTTCCAGCACCTGTAAATTCTGTTGCATTTCTGATCCCTCAAAGTTGCCGTGCAAGATGATAGCAAGGTTAAGAAGATGAATGGCGTGTTGGGGACTAAGTTCAAGAGCATCAAGGTAACATTGCAGCACCATAAAACTCTGGTTAGAACACACTTGAGGTATTGTGTTCAGCTCTGGTCACCTCATTATGGAAAGCACTTGGAAGCTTTAAAGAAGGTGCAGAGGAGATTTACCAGGATTCGGACTGGATTAGGAAGAATGAGGAAAAGTTGAACAAGCTGGGGCTTTTCTCCTTTGAGCAAAGGAGGATGAGAGGTGTGTTGATAGAGATGAACAAGATGATAAGAGGCATTGATAGTATGGACAGCCAGCATTGTTGCAGGAAAGCAGCATCCTCATCAAGAAACCTCACCATCCATAAGAAAGCAGCATCCAGCATCGAAGGCCCTCATCATCCAGGTCTCCTCTCACTGCTACCATCAGGAAGGAGGTACAGGAGCCTTAGGTTCCACACAACCAAATTCAGGAACAACTATACCCTACAACCATCAGGCACTTGAATCAAAGGGGATAACTTCACTCACCCCAACACTGAACTGACCCCACAACCTATGGGCTCACTTTCAACAGCGCCTCATCTCATTTTGAAAATATTTATTATTATTATTTCATTTTTACATCTTTTTGCATTTGCACACTTTGTTAACTTTTGCACACTGGTTGTTTGTCTGTCTTGTGTGTGGCTTTTCATCGATTCTATTGCATTTCTTCAAACTTACTGTGAATGCCCGTAAGAAAAATGAAGCCCAGGGTAGCATTTGGTGACATCTATATACTTTGATAATAACTTCTTTGAACTTTGAAACTTGAAATTTTTCCCCAGGGCAGACATGGCTAAGATGAGAGGACATAATTTTAAGCGGATTAGAGGAATATTTAGGTGGAATGTCAGAAGTAAAGTTTTTTACACTAGTTCTAGATGTGCGGAGCACCTTGCATGGGGTGCTGGTAGAGGCAGATACATTAAGAACATTTAAGAGATTCTTGGATAGACACATGGACGAAAAAAAAAGTGGAGTGTTATGCAGGAGTGAAGTTTAGACCGATCTTGAGTAGGTTAAAGTGTCAGCTGTTAGGCTGTACTGTAGTGTGTTCTATGTGCAAGGTTTCACTCTCATGATTGCAACACAATTTGGCGGCAGCAGATAGGCCATCAGTTGTGAGTCTGTCTCTGGAAATAACTGGAGATGATCTCCTGAGACATCCGAGCAGCGTTGCCACGCGTAGGATTCCAGTCACATGTTCGCGCACCTCCTACTCTTGGTGTTGGTGTAAGTGCGACTTCATGTGAGAACTAGTTTGGTATTCAGCTGAAGATGTCTGATGTAAGTACTGCAAAATAACACAAATAAAATGTCAAGAGTCGAAGCTTCTCCAGAAATTAAATTCCATTTCTTCAACTGTCACATCACCTGTCAAAAATTTCTAAATCTATCACCATCAGCCCTCTTCTATATCTGTCAAAAACTGCAAGGTCTTAGCCACTTGAGGTTGTTAATTTAGTATAGAATTGAGACAGTTATATTCCATGAATCTATGCTTATTCACAATTCATGATACATTCTTTTTCCCCCAGTGTCAGTGCCTCACACTTCCCAGACTTTTGGCTCTATCTGTCACTCTCACTAGGCTGGATCTTAATTTTTTGTGCTGGTATAAAATGATAGCAGATCAGCAGTCTGATTAATTTTCTTCATTTCCATCAAGATTACTGGATACAAAAATTGGAAGAGGCATTAAATCGGCTGAAATGGGCTGCTGATCTGTTTTATAGTCTTACAAAGTCGCGATCTGCTCTATTTCATCTACCTCTATATCTTTGTTATTTACTGAGCTGCCGAAATATTTCTCAGCTACAAACTTGAATAAAGGATCCTGTTTCTAGGATATTAATTTTTATGTTGTAAACCTGAGATTCTTGAACAGATGCCTCAGGGTAGCCCTGCCTCACCAGCAGATAGGTGAGAATGCCTCTAATCCCCATCCCAGTCTCCCAACTCCCAACCTTATAGAGTTATTTCTAATTCACTGCACTTTTTTGTGATTCTTATATTTTCTATAAGCTTACCAAGTGTCCTCTACAAAACCTCTGTACACAACACAATTCCTGGATATACCCCTATCCTGCATTCCAGTGCCCTCCTGAAAAAAATACATCAAGATTATTTGCACCTAACCATCCTTTAAAAATATGTGCTGCCTTTCTTCCTTCACCTCTTTGGTGCACCAGCAATAACTCTCGGAGACGAGAGGTGAACGATAGGCTTTTATTAGCAGCAAAACGGAGCACAGCATCTCGGAGGCTGAGGGGGGGAGCAGTGCCTCCAATCACCTTTATACAGGGGTCTGTGGGAGGAGCCACAGGAGCAGTCAGCAGATGGGTGTGGTCTTCTTTGTTAAAGTCCCCAGCCACTCTGTCACAGATGATAGATTTCTTGCATTTGACAAATTGATGTGTCTGCTGTTTCCTTGCCTTTTAACCTTCTTCAATTGTAATTTTCTAATCCATCTGCACAATTTTACAACCTATGGTCCTGTGGGAAATCCCCACTAACCCATATGCAATATCCTCATGTATTTCATTGGGCTGAGGCCCACTCTTAACCTTTGTCCCTTGACAGGCAGATAATAAAACCCTGACTTGGGCAAATTGTGCGTCAGCAGTATGTTGTTGTGCCGAACTACAGGTCCATGGGTATGTTGAGGATCAGCTGCTGTTGTTTAGAATGATCTAGTTTCATTAGATTGCAAGGGAAGTGATTTGTCTGTCATCACAGAACCCCAGAGTTTAACGGCATTAAATAATAATTTTATTAAATAATAAAAATCTGCAGATGCTGGAAATCCAGAGCAGTCCTCATGAAGGGTCTCGGCCCAAAAGGTCCACTCTTTACTCTTTTCTATAGATGCTGCCTGGCCTGCTGAGTTCCTCCAGCATTTTGTGTGTTGCTTTGCACTAAATAATATCTGGGTTTCACGATGAGTTACCATCACTCCTCCACTTAAGCTGACCTGCACTTGGGCAGAAAGTCTAGGGTTTGAATTCCAGTCCAGAGATGTCCAATTATGTAATCCTGTCTGAATATCCAGTCAAATACTGGTGGAGTACTATATTGTTCGAGATGCCGCTTGTTAGTTAAAATGTTTGTCTGCTCACTGATATTTCATAGAAATATTTTAAAATTCAGTCTTTTGAACTGGTGATCACTTGCAAAGTGCCAGGTTATCTTTGGGATGCTGATCTATTTTTGAATCCATTTGGTGAAATTCTCTCAGAGTGCTCCCAGGAAGGGAATTCCAGGATTCAGCCTTGGTGGCAATCAAGGAATAGTGAGATGCCTCTACAGTGGGTTGCTGTGTGACTCTAAGTGAGGCCAAGTCGTTGGGTGCATACATTTAATGCAAAGGTCGATAATTAGTAAGGCTGTCAAAGGTTACAAGGAGGAAGCAGGAGAATAGCATTGAAAAGCATAATAAATCCGCCATGATGGAATGTCGGAGTAATTCAATGGACAGAATGGTCTAATTATGCCCTTATGTCGTATAGTCTTATGAAGGTAGAGATGTTTTTCCATGCTACATGGAGAAAATCGAAACAGGAGTAAGTCACACAGCCCCTTATTGCCATTCAATAAAACCGTGGCTGATTTTAACCACCACACCATTTTCTTGTTGTCACCCCACATGCTCAAGTTTGAGCTTACTGTTGTACATACACAGCATATAAATGTCATGAAAATTAGCTTTTTTGCAGCAGCAACACAGTACATGATAAAAAGACAAACATGAGTTATATATAACTCATCCCACACAAGTAAACAAAATAAACATAACAGCATTAGTGCAAGTTGATGACATTAGTGTATGTTGAATGAATTGATTCACTTAATGTGCAAAAACCTATCATTGCCTCATTTGAGCAAGCACAACTACCTGGGTATCCACAACCCTCCTGCACAGAGTTCTAGATTCATTAGCCTCAAAGTGAAGGCATTTCTTACTCAGTCCTGAATGCCATTATGCACCACTCCAGATTCTGCTCATTCTAGTCAGAGGAAACATCATCCTTGCATTACCCATGTTGATCTCCATAACAATTCTGTACCTATCAGTGAAATGACCTTCCACTCTTCAAAGGATTTGCATCTAGAATAAATAATTACTCATTTTAACAATCCTCCCACCCCTAGAACTAATTTGCTGACTCTTTATTGCACACCATCTGTGGTGAGTACGGACTTTGTTAGATCAGAAGACTTAGGCAATGTTCTAGATGCCATCTTGCCAGAGCCCTATATTTGCAGTAAGGCATCTTTACATTACTTCCTTAGGGAGTTTACAATTCCAGCTGTCTACAGGCCCCTCAAGTACAAGTGCCAAGATCACCCTGGGAGAGCTTTACAGTATCATCAGCTTTCTACAAAATAAGCATCCGGACGGTCTCTTTAGAATTGTTAATCTGCAGGACTTTTTACCCAAATTCCACCAAGATGTCACTATGGCCGCTACGGAACAGACGGATTGGACCATGTTTATACAAACAAACATGCTGCTTACAAAGCCATCCCACGGCCTCACTTTGCCCTCTCTGACTACACCTTCATAATATTAATCCCAGCAGAATGAACACTGCTGAGAATGGAGAAAACAGTCAAGACGACCTATCGGCCATCTCATGGCCCAACCAGCAAACCCTGGCTGTACGCAAAGGTACACTCCTAACTAAAAGCCTTGGATGCTGCCTTCAATTCTGGAGACAGAACAGTTCTTGAGCATTCAAGGGAATCCACATCTTGAGCATCAAGAGGGTGAAGGCTGCCTACGCACAGAAAATTGAAGAATACCCATCCGATAATGATCCCCAGTGTTACGTGGTTGTACACCAAGGACATTGCAAACTACACAAGGCAAAACTGTGTCATTGAACCAGGCTGCTGTGCCCAAATGCCACCATCATCCCTGTACCACAGGACTCTACTCTTTCAGAACTAATAGACTTATCTGTTGGTGGCACTGATGCCAATCATCATGAAGTGTTTTGAATGGCTGATAATGGCACATTTCACAAACTCCATTTCTGCCACGCTGGACACTCACCAATATGCTCACCGACAGAATCGCTTACACCTGGCCCTGACACAGCTAGAAAACAAGGGCACGTGTCAGAATCTGGATTTCAGTTTGGAATTCAGCACTATTGTCCCATAGACCTTGATGAACAAATTCCTACTCCTCAGTCTAACTACACCACTCTGCGACTGGGTGTTGGACTTCCTAGCCAACAGACCTCAGATAGTCAGGATGCACAACCACTCCTCCCTCACCATCATTCTCAATGCAGGTGCCCTCCAGGGCTGTGCGCTGAGCCCATTGCTGTACACTCATGTCTGCACGGCCAGACTCCCAAGCAATCACGTTGTCAAGTTTGCTGATAACATGACAATGGTGGGGCTCATCACTAACAGCAATGAGAAGGCCTACAGACAGGAGGTGGAAGAGCTTGAGGCCAAGTAAAAAATCTCTTCCTTAATGTCACAAGACAAAGGAGATGGTTATCAACCAGAAGAGCTCAAACCCCTTTACATCGGTGGCATAGCAGTAGTGACTTAGAGCAGTTTCAAAGACCTCAGGGTGCACATCACACATAACGCCTCATAGTCCCAGAACACATCCTACACAGTCAAGATAGCTCACCAACATCTTTACATTCTGAGGAGGCTGAAGCAATCTGGGTTTTACACATCCATAGAGTAATAGAGTCATTGAAAAGTACAGCACAGAAACAAACACTTTGGCTCATCTAGTCCATGACAAAACCATTAAATCTGCCTACTTTCATCAATCTGCAGTGGGACCATAGCCCTCCACATCCCTACTATCCATGGATCTATCCAAACTTCTCTTAAACGTTGAAATCAAGCTCACATTCACTGCTTGTATTGGCATCTCATTCCACACACTCACGACCCTTTGTGAAGAAGTTCCCCTCATGTTCCCCTTAAACGTTTCACCTTTCACCCTTAACCAATGACCTCTGGTTATAGTTTCACCCAACCTCGTGGAAAAAGCTGCTTGCATTTACCCTATCTACACCCCATCATAATTTTGTACACCTCTATCAAATCTTCTTTCAATCTTTCAATCTTCTATGTTCTAAAGAATACAATCCTAATCTAGTTAATCTTTCCTTATAATTCAGGATCTCTATACTGGGCAAAATCCTTGTAAATTTTCCCTGTACTCTTTCAACCTCATTTACATCTTTCCTGTAGGTAAGTGACCTAAAAACTGCACAAAATACTCCAAATTAGGCCTCACCTGCAGCAGGCAGTGAAGAAAGCTAATGGCATGCTGGCCTTTATAACAAGAGGAATTGAGTATAGGAGTAAAGAGGTCCTTCTGCAGTTGTACAGGGCCATGGTGAGACCACACTTGGAGTATTGTGTGCAGTTTTGGTCTCCAAATTTGAGGAAGGACATTCTTGCTATTGAGGGAGTGCAGCGTAGGTTCACAAGGTTAATTCCCGGAATGGCGGGACTGTCATATGTTGAAAGATTGGAGTGACTGGGCTTGTATACACTGGAATTTAGAAGGATGAGAGGGGATCTGATTGAAACATATAAGATTATTAAGGGATTGGACACACTGGAGGCAGGAAGCATGTTCCCACTGATGGGTGAGTCCAGAACTAGAGGCCACAGTTCAGGAATAAGGGGTAGGCCATTTAGAACAGAGATGCGGAAAAACTTTTTCACCCAGAGAGTGGTGTATATGTGGAATGCTGTGCCCCAGAAGACAGTGGAGGCCAAGTCTCTGGATGCATTCAAGAGAGAGTTAGATAGAGCTCTTATAGATAGCGGGGTCAAGGGATATGGGGAGAGGGCAGGAACGGGGTACTGATTGTGTAAGATCAGCCATGATCACAGTGAATGGCGGTGCTGGCTAGAAGGGCCGAATGGCCTACTCCTGCACCTACTGTCTATTGTCTATTGTCTATTATACAACCTCAACATAACATCTCATCTCCTGTACTCAGTACTTTGATTTATGAAGGCTGATGTGCCAAAAGCTTTCTTTTCGACTCTATCTACCTGTGACACCACTTTCAATGAATTATGGACCTGTATTCCCCAATCCCTTTGTTCTATCACATTCCTCAGCACCCTACTGTTTGCTGTGAAAGACCTACCCTGGTTGGTCCCACCAACATGCAAAACCTCACACTTGTCTGCATTAAATTCTATCTGCCATTTTTCAGCCCATTTTTCCAGCTGCTGCAGATCCCTCTGCAAGCTGTGATAGCCTTCCTTACTGTCCACCACACCCCCATTCTTGGTGTCATCCGCAAATTTGCAGTTCTAGTTAACCACATTATCATCCAGATTGTGGATATACATAACAAACAATCAGGGACCCAGCACCAGTCCCTGCAGCACTCCACTGGTCACAGGCCTCCAGTCAGAAAGGCAACCATCTACTACCACTCCCTGGCTTCTCCCACAAAACCAATGTCTAATCCAATTTACTATCTCATCTTGAATGTTCAGAGCAACTGAACCTTCTTAGCCAACCCCCCAGGCAGGACCTTGTCAAATGCCTTGCTAAGGTCTATGTAGACAACATCCACTGCCTTGCCTTAAACTATTTTCCTGGTAATTTCCTTGAAAAGATCGGTTCGACATGACCTACCACATGAAGCCTTACTGATGATCCTTAATCAGTCCATACAAATACTTTTATATCCGGTCTCTTAGAATACCTTCCAATAACTTTTCACAACTGATGCCAGACTCATTGCCCTATAATTTCTTGGTTTATATTTAGACAGCAGAACAACATTGGATATACCTCAATCCTTTGGTACCTCTCCTGTCACTAAGGATGATTTAAGTACCTCTGCTAGGGCCTTGACTATTTCTGCACTTGCTCAGAGTCCAAAGGAACACTTTATCTTGCCCTGAGGATTTATCCACAATGACTTGCCTCAGGATAGCAAACACCTCCCCCTCTGTAATCTGTACAGGGTCCATGGAGTTGATGCCTCTTAGCTTCACTTTTATATTTGTGTCTGTCTCCTGAGTAAATCCTGTTGCAAAAGATTCATTTAAGATCTTCCCCATAAGTTTTGGCTCCACACATGGAATACCTTTCTGGTCTTCCAGAGGACCATTTCTGCCTCTTGCAATTCTTTTTCTCTTAACACATCTCTAGAATCCTTTAGGATTCTTCCTCACTTTGTTTGCTAGAGCAACTTCACGCCTTCTTTTAGCCTTCCTTATTTCTTTGTTAAGGGTTCTCTTGCATTTCTTATACTCCATAAGCATCTCATTTGTTCGTCCACAGAACCCCTATCTGTTCCCTAACTATTGAATCCCCCATCACCACAGCATGCCTCTTCACTCCCCCAACCCTTTGCCTCTGAGTCACAGAGGCAGACTCAGTGCCAGAGACCCAGCTGTTGTGACTTTCCTCTATTAGGTCATTCCCACCCCCCCACCCCCCCCCCACCAACCAACAGTATCCAAAGTGTTGTTGAGGGCGATGGCCACAAGGGTACTCAGTGCTGGCTTCTTAACCCCTTTCCCGTTCCTGAGTGTCACCCAGTTTCGTTTGTCCTCTCTCTATGCCCTATCTATCATCCTTTCAGCCTCCCAAATGATCTGGAGTTCATCCATTTCCAGCTCCAACTCTTTAACACTGATTGTTAGAAGCTACAGCTGGATGCACTCTGGAGGTCTCCCTGCCCTCCCACATCAGACAAGAAGAGCATTCCACTATCCTGCCCAGCATCTCTACTGTCCTAGCTGAGCAGATATAAAGAAGGAAAGAAAAAAACATACATCGAGGTTTTCTTTTTTGCTTTCTCTTACTGAAGCCTCTCTTCCCTGAAGTCTTGAAGAGCAAAAGCCACTCTAACTCAGTCCACTCCAATGATGGCTGCACAGCTTGCCCCTGCCTTTCCTTTAGTTTGCGCTTGCTAATCATCCCAAACACTGATTGATTGCTGGTCAGAGCTCAATTTACGCTGCTGCAATCTGACACTGCCTTTTTCTACACAGTGGAGATACTCAACATCATTCTACAGATGTGCAGTAGAGAGCATCCTGAAACTGCACTGCGGTGGGCAGGAAGCCTCTACAATGGGTAGTCAAAACTGCTCAATGCATCACCAGCAACAGCCGTCAAGGATGTACCGTATATACATAAAGGTGGTGAAAAAGGTCCAGTAACATCATGAAGGATCCCACCCACCCTGCTCATGAACAGTTTATCTCACTCCCATCAGGGAGGAGGCTACGTAACATCCATGCCAGAATCACCAGGCTAAAAAGCAGTTACTTTCCCCAAGCAATAAGATTGATCAAGACCTCCACCCACTAACTCCACCAGCAATCACTGCCCAGCAATGCCCCAATTTAATCCTAGCCTAATCATAGGACAATTTACAATCACCAATTAACCTACCAACTGGTACATCTTTGGACTGTGGGAGGAAACTGGAGCACCCAGAGGAAACCCTCATGGCCACAGGGAGAACATACAAAGTCCTGACAGGAAGCTATGGGATTTCTGCAGTCTAGCATCACTTTATGGACAGACAATCAATCTATGTACCGTATGTAAGCTATGTTATGTATTTATAATAATTGTGTTTTTTATTATTATTGTGATTTTTCTTTTGTGTTTTTTTTATGCTCCATACGATCTAGAGTACCAATTATTTTGTTCACCTTTACACTTATGAATAGGAAATAACATTAAACAATCTTGAATCTTACTCTTTTACTCACATCTGCTTAAAGTAATGTCCCAAATCTTGTTTCCTCACTTTCCAAACTACTTCCCCACCTGCATGTTAAATTTCAGTGAACCATATTGAAGGACAATTGGATCTCTCTAAACACCCATACCTTTCCATCTCTAAGTAGTTGAGGTTGCAGTTTTGGTAGGTGCTTCTCTTCTCCCTCAAAACTGATGTAGACTTACTTGCACCTTGGTCTGTGGCTGAATGGAACTGTGTAGTAGCTGCAGACTCCTGACAGGCCAGGCAGGCGTGTAACTTGCAAGGTTTCTGATGCACTCCTTTCACCACGTGCACAGGGTGCATTTGTGATCCTTATGCACACCTTTGCAGTTCTCAGATCCTCCCTGAATGGTCCTTACCTATTCTGAGCAGTTGTGGAACTGCTGGGGAATCAGTGGGGAAATTGCAGTTTTTTTCCAGGATTCTTTGAGGGCATCCTTTAACCTTTTCCTCTGTTTCCTAGTTATCTCTTCCCAAGATATAAACTGGAGAAGGGTGTCGGTTTTGGGTCAAGGCCAGTATAACAGAGCCATCTGATTGGAACTAGAGCTTAATATCAGGGTTGTTGGCATGGGAGAAGACACTGATACTAGTTCAGTTATCCTTCCAATGAAATTGGAGGGTTTTTGGAGGCAGTGTTGGTGGTAATTTTCCTGTGCTGTACAGATGCCTACTATAGGTAGTCCAGGTTTCAGAAAGAGGCTGGGAAATGCTATTTCTAAGTTTGACTGTGGTGGGTTTGAGTTCTTAATCCTCAAGCACAATCATAAATTTATGCTGGCTCATTGATGTCCACCAATGTAATTTGCTCCACGTCTGCAAGCAAATGGCAGTGTCTAAAGGGAACACACTCAAAATTTTGCATTTTGTGTGTGTTGCTTTCACTTCCAGCATCTGTAGATTAGAGTCTGAAGGGAATTGATTGGTCCATGGGGAGAATAAAATGGGATTAGTGTAGGATTATTTGCAAATAGGTGTCTGATGGTGAGTACAGAATCAATGGGCCAAAGGGCCTTTTGCTGAGTTTCATCATAGATATCTACATTTTTTGAGAGGAGCCACCCCTCAAGAAGTGTTGCATGGCATGAAGAGGCATCTTGGGATGGCTTTGCACATGATCAAAAGTCACCATGAAACAGGGGACAACACCAGCACAATGTAAAGTGGCATAAATTACATTCTTCTGGCAAGAGAATCCTGGCAAATCTCAGAGAGTGGATAATTGCTAGGGGTTTGACTGCCTAAATGAGGGATTAGCAAATGTAAATTGCAGCAATTCAGGATGATTTACATAATATTAATCCCTGTAATTACATAATCTTTTTGTTTCCAGTAAATCAAGGTAGCAACATTAGCTTTGTTGACTGTGTGAATAACATTCGTGGGTCTCTGCCAGGTCAAACTAACTATTGTTCATTACAATACTCCAGCCAGAACTCAAAGTATTTTTGGCATCTAATTGAATTGAGCTGTCAATAATTATCAAGTGGATTGTCAGGACAGGTGAAGAGTAAAAGGTGTTTGTCTGATTTATGCCTCAATAATTAATCTGATAAAGACATTCTACTCATAGCATTTAACATGTGTTTTCTCTACATTCAGGTTTCACTCTGTGGAGACTTGGTGATGTTTTTATGTTTGCCAAAGAGACAGAGAAATACAGCACAGAAACAGGCCCTTCAGCCCATCTAGTCTGTGCCAAGCCATTTAAACTGCCTACTTGTATCTCACTCTTCTGAACTTTTTCTGAAGTTTGTTCTTTTGCAGCAGTAGTACAGTGCAAATGCATAAAAATGTTATAAATGACAACAATAAATAATTAGTAGAAAAAAGGGAATAATGAGGTCTAGTTAATCAGTTCATGGATCATTCAGAAATTTTATGGTGGAGGGGAAGAAGGTGTTTCTGAATTGTTCAGCCTTAATCCTTAGGCTCCCGTGCCTCTTCCCTGATGGTAGTAACGAGAAAAGGATATTCCTGGACAATGACAGTTCTTAGTACCTTTCTGAGGCACTAAATCTTGATGGTAGGGAGAGCTGTGCCCACAACGGAGCTGACAATTAATCTGACAAGTGCAAGATGATGCATTCTGGAAACACATTAAGGAATGTTGATGATCAGACAGATCTTAGGTTCAAGTTTATCATTTCATGAAAGTGGCCACACAGATAGATAAGGCCATGAAGAAGGCTGATGGTATTCTTGCCTTCATGTGTGCTGTAACTTCACACTGTGCCGTTCGGATTGCTACACTATGAGGAGAAACTTGTTATGTTGGAGAGACTAAGATGCTGCCCAAATTGGAGGATTTTGGTTTTTGGGAAAGTTTGGATAGGTTGGGCTTGTTTTCCTTGGAGCAAAGAAAGCTTGTGAGGTGACCTTACAGAGAGAGGTACATGATATGAAGATGGAGATAGATTATTAGAATCTTCTTCCCATGGTATGTTTAAAAAAAACAAGAGAGCGTAAGCTTAAGGTGAGAAATAGGAGCTGAAGCATAAGTTTTTTCTTACACAGAGGATAGTTAGTCACTACCAGAGGAACTGGTGGAATCATTAAGCTTAAGAGAGATTTAGATAGACATTTGAATGTGCAGGAATAGAAGGATATGGATCTAATGCAGGCAGATGGGATTAGTGTAGTCAGCATGGACAGGGCAAATTCATCCTGGGAATGGGAAAAGTGTTTTTGTTTATCAATTTTATTGACTTGCATTTTAATGTGCTCTGATGATTTATTTTAAAAATATATTCTTTTTAATTATTTATAGTTCATTCTGGTTTTTAACGTCTCTGGAAATGAGAAGTCTTTGAAAGTCTCTCTAGCCTTTGACTCAAAGCAAAGCACTTTCCTCAGCTTTGCCTCTGCATTCAGTCAGGACGTGGGGTGGGGCCTCAATGATATTCTCCCCACCCTCCCCCCAGGGCCTCATCACCCAATTCCAGGCGAGTACAAGTGGGTGGCATAGGGCTGCAGCAAGAAGAGTTGCTGCCTCACATCTCCAGCAACGCGGCTCCAGTCCTGACCTGTGGTTCTGACTGTGTGGATTTTGCACAGTTTACCTGTATCTGCATGGGTTTCCTCTGGGTGATCCACTTTTCTCCCCACATCCTAAAGACATTGGAGTCGATAGGTTAATTGACTGCTGTAAATTGTCTCCAGTGTGTAATCCTGGAAGGAAGTGATGGGAACGTGGGTTGAATAAAATAGGGTGGGGTAAGATTTGTACAAATGGATGGTTGATGGTCGACATTGACTCTTGTATGCAGTATCACACTGTGACAATTGGGTGAAGGCTGCCACTGGTGAATCTGGATGACAGGCCTTGTTTAGCACGAGCTATACTCTTAGCTCTGCACAGTTGCTGCCTGATCTGCTGAACATTTCAAACATTTTCTGCTTTTTTTTTGTTTCAGAATTCCAGCATCTTTCTTTAGTTCCTCCACACTCGTGTAAATAGCTACAACCCCTGTGCATTGCATTAATTTGGGTTCTCTTGAAGGGCCCCTCAAGAGATATTTGATGTGGCATCAGAGATCAAGGGGAGCTTTATTTTGCATCTAAACTGGAACTAGTGAAAATTAATATTTTTTTCCTGTTGTGGAAAAAAACAACAACTTCTATTTGTAAAAGGAATCACAGATTGTAAAATTTGGGAAGGATCAATGGATCTGATTTTAGGTGGAACAAAGAAGAAGTCAGGATGCCTTGGAATTTCTATGGATTTCTTTGAATTTCCTACTGGGAGTATGACAGAATGCACTATGGAGATATTATGCTGAGCCTGCTCTCTTTCCACTGAAGGAATTTTTGGATGTTGTGAGAAGCTGTGGGTCTTGACCTGGGTTATATACAGTACTTGGTCCATTCCATTCTATTCTATTTTACTCCTATTCTATTCTATTATCTATGCTTGGAAGAAAAGGCCACTTATGGAATTTCAGCTTTATCCTTCTCTAATGTGAGGCTCCTCTCCTGGTTGATTCTGAGCTTCCCTTCTTACCTCTTCTAATTTAAAAGAAGCTACCTGAATCAAGGGGAGCTGCTGGAAAGGACCCACTTCATCTTCATAGTGTTAAAACGCTAGACAACAGTGACAGCTTGAGTTTCTATTGCATCTTTTATGCAGTAAAACATCCCAAGCAACACGCTCAAGATGCTGGAGAAACTCAACAGGTCAGGCAGCATCTATGGAAATGAATAAACAGTTGACACTTTGGGACAAGACCCTTCATCAAGACTGGAAAGGAAGGGGGACTGCACCAAAATTTAAAAAAAAAGGTGGGGAGGGGAAGGAGGACAAACTTGAAGCCAGGTGGGAGGGAAAAGTAAATGGCTGGAGAAGAAGGAATCTGATAGGAGAGAAGAGTGGACCATGGGAGAAAGGGAAGAAGGAGGAGCCCAAAGGGGAGGTGACAGGCAGGTGAGGAAAAGAGGTAAAAGGCTAGAGTGGGGAATGGAAGAGGAAGGAAAGGAGAGGAGAAAAAAGAAAAGAAATTACCAGAAGGAGAAATGACCATTCATGCCATCAGATTGGAGGCTACCTAGATGGAATATAAGGTATTGTTCCTCCACCCTGAGAGTGGCCTCATCATTGCAGAAGAGAAGACCATGGACCAACATCTCGGAACAGGAATGAGGATTGGAATTAAAATGTTTGGCCACTGGGAAATTCCACTTTTGGTGGATGGAGTGGAGGCACTCAACAAAGCGATTCCCCCAATTTACATCGGGTCTCACCATTGTAGAGGAGGCCGCATTGGGAGCACCCCTGGATGCACTAAACATCTCCAACAGATTTGCAGGAGAAGGACTGTTTTTGGCCCTGAGTGGAGGTCAATGGGTGGGATAGCATTTCTGTCAGTTGCAGTGATAGGTGCCAGGAGGGAGATTAGTGGCGAGGGACGAATGGACAAGGGAATCATAGAGGGAGTAATCCCTGTGGAAAGCAGTGAGTCAGGAGAGAAGTAAAGATGTGTTTTGTGGTAGGGTCCCGTTGAAGGTGGTGGGTGTTGCAAAGAACAGTATGTTGGATTTTGAGGCTGATGGGGTGGTACGTGAGGACAAGAGGAACTCTATCCCTGTTAGGGCAGCGGGTAGATGGGATGAACTGGGAAATGGCAGAGATGCAGATGAGGGCAGCATTAATGGTGGTGGAAGAGAAACCCATTCTTTGAAGAAGAAAGACATCTCTGATGTCCTGGAAAAGACATGCCAAAGTGGGTGACAGGAATGAAATCTGACTCTGATTCAAAGAGCAGCAGGTAAGTAAAAATTTGATGAAATAGGAAGGAATTAGAGTCACAGAGTTAAACAGCATGGAAAAATACCCTTTCACCCACTGAGTCTGTACTACAATCAAACACTCATTGAAATTCACCTAAGCTAATCCTGTTTTATTTTCACCAGATTCCAATCAATGTCCTTCAAATTTTGCCACCTGCCTGTACATGAAGGGTTTTTTACATTGGTTAATTGACCTACCATCCTGGAATAAGCTAGAGCACCCGAGAAATTTCTGTAGGAACAACATGCTAACTCTAAGCGGATGACACCACAGATCAGGATGGAACCCACATCACTAGAGCTGTAAGAGAGCGACTTAATTAGTCGTGCCACTATGCAAATTAGGAAGAGGTTTCAGGAAGAGATTCCAGAGGTTTGGGCCCATAAGTCTGAAAACAGAACTGGTTATAGTGGAGGAGTAGGTCAATTAAGAATTGAATGGGATTTTAGAAGTTTATAGAATAAAGCAGATTATTAACTGAATAAAAATACCACCTCTTCTGCAGAGGGATTTGAAATTTCATCCTATAATTGTAACTCCAGGTTTCTGGTTTACTAGTAGGGTAATCCCACACCACTTCAGTGCACTAATTGCTAATATTGAATGCAGTTGTCAGCAAGAATGATTTAAATGTATCAGGGGTTAAGGATTAAATGTAATGCAATTGGAGCATTACATTTCCATGCTATAGAATGATATAGGAAATAAAATGAAACCACAGAAAAAAATCCAATTAATCTGCCATTTAATCATTTAATTTGAGGAATACTATCATTATCATTTTAAGTCGGATCAGTGTTTTATTGTCAATGAGCTGTTCAGCTGATTTTATTCAGACGAAAAATCCTCTCATGCATGCATGCGGCAAGACCTAGCTGGCATTCAACACAGGGTGATAAATGATAAATGGTAAACAACATTTCTGCCATTTCATGGACTACGTGCAACAAGAAGTACTCTGCCCATATTTCCATGACCTTAGATATCAGTATTATCAGCAAAGCCCCATTGGCTAAAATCATAGCACAGTAGTCTAACTGTAGCAGGTACACTAGTCCTTCATGACCTGGGTAACACATTGACATCATGTGGAGGTTTGTGTGCTTCAAGGACTCCATCAGGCGATGCCAACTCAGGGCCACCCACGTTGGAATGGCTGTGGATGAGATGCCAGGTGAAGATTGATCTAACTCCGGCTCCTGAAGGCCAGACTCGTGTCTGCCCCTCCTGGACCATGCCTATGAAACAACAAAGGTAGACTAATCATATGGAAAGAAAATAGAGTTTCTTTGCCATTCCTCTAATCCACGAAAGATTTTCTCCATTTAATGATGCAGCTACAGCACGGTGCTGTAGCATGTAGTTCGGCCATCTGACCGTTCTGGTGGCCCAGGCTCAATCCTGACCTGTCTGTGTGCTGTTTGTAACTTTATAACAACATCAGACGATTGCTAATGGTCCAGATTTCTCCCACATCCTAAAGATGTGGTGGGACATTAAGTGAGTGTACTAGATTAATGGCCAAGAGAATCAAAGTGGAATTTGTGGGCATGAGAGAGCCAATAAGCTGCGGGGGTACAGGGGAATAGGAGATGGGGCATGAAACTAAAGACATTTCTCCCTTGGAAGTTGGCAGAGACTTGATGGGCCAGATGGTCTCTTTCTGTGTTGTTATAAACACTGGATAGGACAAGTGGACCAAATGGCCTCCTTCTGTGTTGTTATAAGCATTGGATAGAACAACTGGGTAGATCAGCATCATGTCCTTCGCAATTGTCAATATGGAAGCAGTTTGGAGAAGCATCAGGTTATTAATGACAGTCAACGTGGCTTTGTCAGGTTTTAGCAACTCAGCTCAGTTTTTGTGGAGCCAATGAGGATGATTGATGAGGTTAGGGCAGTGCAAGTCATCTACAACCAGATGTATAGGTTTCATTTGATACTAATCTCAGTCATATTGTCCAGTGATTTTAAAAATTTGGCTGCAGGCCAGCTATAGCATGTTTTTCTCTGAAGGTAAAAAAAAGCTTCGGTACTAGAAATCTGAAATGAAAACAGAAAATCCTGGAAATACACAAGTAGTGATGGTGCTGGCTGAGACAGATAGGTTAAGGTATGTTAATTGCAGATAATCTATTAAAAGGTAGTTTAACTATTCACTTCTCTCTTTATCCTATCACACACACCCCCTTTTTTCTCTCTACTCCTTTCCCTGCAACTTAAAATGTGTCCATTTTTAGACATTCCTCACCCTAAAAATGGAGGGCTAAGTTGGGAGGGAAGAGTTAGATTGATCTTAAAGGGTCGTCACAATACCGTGGGCTGAAGGGCCTGTATTGAGCTGCACCATTCTATGTCCTATGTTCTAATGAAAGGTGAAATGTTAACTCTATTGATCGTCTCCACCTTTGTCTCCAGCACTTTATATTTCTTTTATATTTCTTTTTTGTGTGTTTTAACATATTTGAGTGGCGGGGTAGAGATATGTCTCTCCCAAAGGAGGTGTAAGGCATTCCTTTCTTCCTCTAGTCAGTAAGTCACCCTTGGGCTAGATGTGACACCTGCTTAGCAACACCCCCCCCCCCCCCCCCCCCACCGATCAGGGTCACGTGAAGCCATGGAAGCATTTGGTGGATGGTCATATGAGCAACTATCTGGTGCATATCACAAGTCTGTATACATGTTGTATACATGGACTTCAGTAAGGCCTTTGACAAGGTCCCGCATGGGAGGTTAGTTAGGAAGATTCAGTCGCTAGGTATACATGGAGAGGTAGTAAATTGTATTAGACATTGGCTCAATGGAAGAAGCCAGAGAGTGGTAGTGGAGGATTGCTACTCTGAGTGGAGGCCTGTGACTAGTGGTGTGCCATAGGGATCAGCACTGGGTCCATTGTTATTTGTCATCTATATCAATGATCTGAATGATAATGTGGCAAATTGGATCAGCAAATTTGCTGATGATACAACGATTGGAAGTGTAGTGGACAGTGAGGAAGGTTTTCAAAGCTTGCAGAGGGATTTGGACCAGCTGGAAAAATGGGCTGAAAAATGGCAGATGGAGTTTAATGCAGACAAGTGTGAGGTATTGCACTTCGGAAGGTCAAACCAAGGTAGAACATACAAGGTAAATGGTAGGACACTGAGGAGTGCAGTAGAACAGAGGGATCTGGGAGTACAGATACATAATTCCCTAAAAATGGCTTCACAAGTAGATAGGGTTGTAAAGAGAGCTTTTGGTACATTGGCCTTTATAAATCAAAGTATTGAGTATAAGAGTTGGAATGTAATGGTGAGGTTGTATAAGGCATTGGTGAGGCTGAATTTGGAGTACTGTGAGCAGTTTTGGTCACCTAATTACAGGAAGGATATTAATAAGGTTGAAAGAGTGCACAGAAGGTTTACAAGGATGTTGCCGGACTTGAGGAACTGAGTTACAGAGAAAGGTTGAATAGGTTAGGACTTTATTCCCTGGAGCGTAGGAGAATGAGGGGAGATTTGATAGAGGTGTATAAAATTATGATGGGTATAGATAGAGTGAATGCAAGCAGGCTTTTTCCACTGAGGCCAGGGGAGAAAAAACCAGAGGACATGGGTTAAGGGTGAAGGGGGAGAAGTTTAAAGAGAACATTGGGGGGGCTTCTTCACGCAGAGAGTGGTGGGAGTGTGGAATGAGCTGCCAGATGAAGTGGTGAATGCGGGCTTACTTTTGACATTTAAGAAAAACTTGGACAGGTACATGGATGAGAGGGGTTTGGAGGGATATGGGCCAGGTGCAGGTCAGTGGGACTAGGGAGAAAAATGGTTTGGCACAGCCAAGAAGGGCCAAAAGGCCTGTTTCTGTGCTGTAATGTTCTATGGTTCTATGTCCTGGTCATGTGACCACTGATGTCAGGCAGACAGTCTCTGAAGAGTATTGATGATGGTTGGGGTCACCCATCTTGTAAAGACACGGCCCAGAAGAGAGCAAACCACTACTGTAGGAGAAATTGCCAAGAACAATCATGGCCCAAGACCATGATTGCATGTGTCATATGATAAGGCATATAATGATCATGATGATGATTAATATATTGAAGTATTATGCAACTGGCATAAAGAGTACACATGTATATGGATACCTCTACCCACACCCACACCCACACATACTTTTATTGATACACAGCAACATAAACCTACATACACACATATACGTATAATACGTACACTTGCATTGACAAATATACCTGTTCATAGGTAATAAATTCTCATGTATATGTATACAACTATACTGTACAACCCTAAGCTTACATGAGCATGTATGGTTATATACAAAACATGCAATATATACAGATAAACTCACAAATATTTCTGAGGCCTTCCATTGGTCGGGGTCAGCCATGGATAATGTGTCCCAGCTGTCTACATGACACACAAGGAGGTATGCAAGCTAGGGCAGTACGATAAGGAGAGCAAGCTGTTTCCCATTCAGAAGGCTTCTCCTCTCCACATAGCCAATTCATCCAAAGGAACAGCAGAGTCCAACACTATTTGGCACTAGTGGTGTCGCAGTCAGTGTTGAACTCAACATAGGACTGCCCTAGGGACTTCAAATCCAGATTTTTTCCCTCAGAGTTTACTCACGAAGCCTTTCCCATGGCTGGGTACAGCTGCAATGCAGTGGAAGTTTGAGATCAGAGTTTTCTTTCTCCTGGAGGAGCTGCCGACCACGGTTGATGAACCCCATCTTCCCAAAGCGACAGCCTTTAAGGCACTAGTAACCCGCTTTTGCCCCTTCTCCTGTCAGTAGAAATGGTTCTGCTGGGCTTGGTAACTAAGCCACGTGTGAAGGCAAGATACAAACACGGGGAAATCTGCAGATGCTGGAACTTTAAGCAACACACACAAAATGCTGGTGGAACACAGCAGTCCAGGCAGCATCTATAAGAAGAAGTAAAGTTGACATTTCAGACTGAGACCCTTCATCAGGACTAACTGAAAGGAAAGATAGTAAGAGATTTGAAAGTAGTGGGGGGAGGTGGAAATGTGAAATGATAGGAGAAGACAGGAGGGGGTGGGGTGAAGCTAAGAGCTGGAAAGGTGATTGGCAAAAGGGATACAGAGCTGGAGAAGGGAAAGGATCATGGGACGGGAGGCCTAGGGAGAAAGAAAGGGTTAGGGGAGATGGAGAACAGGCAAAGAGTGATGGGCAGAGAGAGAAAAAAAAAGAGGGGGAAATAAATAAATAAGGGATGAGGTAAGAAGGGGAGGAGGGGCATTAACGGAAGTTAGAGAAATCAATGTTCATGCCATCAGGTTGGAAGCTACCCAGATGGAATATAAGGTGTTGTTCCTGCAACCTGAGTGTGGCTTCATCTTGACAGTAGAGGAGGCCATGGATAGATATATCAGAATGGGAATGGGACGTAGAATTAAAATGTGTGGCCACTGGGAGATCCTGCTTTTTCTGGTGGACTGAGCGTAGGTGTTCAGCGAAACGGTCTCCCAGTCTGCGTCGGGTCTCACCAATATATAAAAGGCCACACCGGGTGCACCGGATGCAGTATATCACACCAGCCGACTCACAGGTAAAGTGTCGACTCACCTGGAAGGACTGTCTGGGGCCCTGATTGGTGGTGAGGGAGGATGTGTAAGGGCAGGTGTAGCACTTGTTCCACTTACAAGGATAAATGCCAGGAGGGAGATCGGTGGGAAGGGATGGGGGGGAAGAATGGACAAGGGAGTCGCGTAGGGAGCGATCCCTGCGGAAAGCGGGGGGGGGGGGGGGGCAGGGAAAGATGTGCTTGGTGGTGGGATCCCATTGGAGGTGGCGTATTTACGGAGAATTATACGTTGGACCTGGAGGCTGGTGGGGTGGTAGGTGAGGACAAGGGGAACCCTATCTCAAGTAGGGTGGCGGACGGATGGGGTGAGAGCAGATGTGTGGGAAATGGGAGAGATGTGTTTGAGAGCAGAGTTGATGGTGGAGGAAGGGAAGCCCCTTTGTTTAAAAAAGGAAGACATCTCCTTCGTCCTGGAATGAAAAGCCTCATCCTGAGAGCAGATGCAGTGGAGACGGAGGAATTGTGAGAAGAGGATAGCATTTTTGCAAGAGACAGGGTGGGAAGAGGAATAGTCCAGGTGGCTGTGAGAGTCCGTAAGCTTATAGTAGATATCAATAGATAAGCCGTCTCCAGAGATGGAGACAGAAAGATCAAGAAAGGGGAGGGAGGTGTCGGAAATGGATCAGGTAAATTTGAGGGCAAGGTGAAAGTTTAAGGCAAAGTTAATGAAATCAACAAGCTCAGCATGCGTGCAGGAGGCAGGACCAATGCAGTTGTCGATGTAGCGAAGGAAAAGAGAGGGACGGATACCAGTATAGGCATGGACTGTTCCACAAAGCCAACAAAAAGGCAGGCATAGCTGGAACCCATACGGGTGCCCATGGCTACACCTTTAGTTTGGAGGAAGTGGGAGGAGCCAAAGGAGAAATTATTGAGAGTAAGAATTAATTCTGCTGGACGGAGGAGAGTGGTGGTAGAAGGGAACTGGTTAGGTCTGGAATCCAAAAAGAAGCGGAGAGCTTTGAGACCTTCCTGGTGGGAGATGGAGGTGTATAGGGACTGGACGTCCATGGTGAAAATAAGGCGGTGGGGTCCAGGGAACTTAAAATCATTGAAAAAATTCAAAGCGTGAGATGTGTTACGAACATAGGTGGGAAGGGATTTAACAAAGGAGGATAAAACAGTGTCGAGGTATGCAGAAATGAGTTCGGTGGGGCAGGAGCAAGCTGAGACAATTGGTCTACCTGGACAGGCAGGTTTGTGGATCTTGGGTAGGAGGTAGAAATATTAAGTGCGGGGTGTGGGTACTATGAGGTTGGTGGCAGAGGATGGGAGATCCCCAGAGCTGATAAGGTTGGTGATGGTGTGGGAGACAATGGACTGGTGCTCCTGAGTGGGGTCATGATCGGGGGTAAATAAGAGGAGGTATCAGCGATTTGTTTGTGAAGGCAATAGCTGGACTTGGACAAATATAGTGCTTACATAATACATATGTTGAATGCCAATATTAACATTTTTATAACAGATACATAACTAGATCTGCAGAAGATCAAGTGATATTAAAGGAAATAATTCACATGTGTTACAGTGAGACATGGGGTATAAGCTACACCAATGTACATATACATTCAGAGAGAAAGACAGTGGAACACAGGGATTAGCAAGTAGGTGTTTTAGGAAAATGATTGTTGGATTTACAAATGTTAACCTTGTTATATAGCACACTGAAACGTATAGCTCAGGCCCATCTCCCTCCTTTTGATCCCTCTCCAAGCATGTCCAGAAATTTGTCTTATGTACTAATTGGGCAGCACTTTGTAAGTTTTTTAGAATGTTCTACAGTTTGTCACAGCACGTGAACTTTATGATTTAATCATTATTATGTAGACAAAAGCTAGGGATTGAAAAGAATAGCTATTGCAGCTTCCATTAGAAAGTGGTTCAGCAAAGACCCAATGCATGTCACAGAAAATATATTGAACAAATGGAAAACTCAATAATAAAAAAAACAAAGTGGCAAGTCAGCCTATGAAGTTAATACTGCAATTCTATTAGATCATGGCAGATCTTCATCCTAATTCTATACACTTGCCTTGGCTTTCTATCTCATAATATCCTTTGCTTGCTTGAATCCTGAAGATAAAATCATTAATTAGTCAGCAGCTTTCTCCAGAGATGCATACTGCTGCATTTTTATTTGTATAAAGAAGAGTTTCTGAACACTCCACTGATTTAAAGGTGTGTCTGCGTTGTAGACTCTCCAGGTTCAAAATCCTAGAACTTCAAGTAAACCATGGCAATACTTTTAAATTCTAGTGAATGCAGGCTTGGTTCATGTAAACTTTCATTGTTACATAACCCTCAGAGCATCCTTGTCGACTTTAATGGAGATGGTCAGAAAAACAATCTGAATCATTCTGGACATCCGCCCATGTGAAAGATATTTCATTGTGACCATACATAACAAGATACTGATAGCTTTAGTTCTATATATGTTTATTAACAGCTAGGTTTATTTTCATATTTGAGAAGCAGCAAGACAATAATTGTTTCCTCATTTAAAGAGTCATAAATTATGAAACAGATTTTTATTTATTTTTGACAACATAATTTGCTTGAAATCAAATATTAAACCCTTACACACTGCGAAGTGTAATAATAATCAGTAATCTCCACGGACTTTAGAACATCCACTTTCTTCAGTGCAGTCAAACTGTGGAAGTTGAGAGCTGGAGTTGGGAAATACAATGGATGGAGTTCCTCTGAGAATCAATGGGCCAAATGGCCTTTGATCATAAGAAAATATTAAGCAATATACACAAAATGCTGGAGGAACCCAGCAGGTTAGGCAGTATCTATGAAAATGAATAAGCAGTTGATATTTTGGACTGAGACCCTTCCCCAGGACTGCTAAGAAAATATAATCTGAAAACAAGTATTTTGCTGTGCTTACTTACTTGGGTGGTGATCTGGAGATACGTCTCTACTGAAGGAGGTGTAAGGTACTCCTCCTCTCCGCTAGCCTGCAGGTCACTCTTGTGCAAGTTGTAGCGCCTGCTTAGCCGCCCCCCTCATCGATCAAGGTCACATGAAGCCATTGGAGCAGGTGGTGCATATCACTAGTCCTGGTTATGTGACCACTAACACCAGGCAGACAATCTCTGAAGAGTATTGATAATGGCTGGGGTCACCCATCTTGTAAAGAGATGCCTAGAAGCAGGAAATGGCAAACCACTTCTGTAGAAAAATTTGCCAGGAACAATCATGTTCATGAAGACCAAGGGGCCCACATCATACAACATGGCAAATGATGATGATGATACTTACTACCTTGAAATTTTACTGCTATTTTAAAAAATCTTCCTCAAGTGTCAAAACCATTGCTATCCTATAGCGTAGATGTTTACTCTTTGCCATATAATTATTTTTGAGATAGAAGTAACTTGCATCTTTTGATGTCTCACATATATTGTGATCAAACATTGGGAAAGAAATTCTGACATTCACCAGTTCCTGTGGAAATATAAACAATCCAATGAAAAAATTACTTTTCTTATTAATTTCTTATTGTTAGATCCAGCGTGCAGTGTGATAGATGAAAAGAGAATGGAAGCAGTCCTTTCAACACACTGAGTCAGTGCTGATTACCTAACATTAATCCTCACTGATTGTATTTCATTCTCCCAACATTCTCATCGCTCAGCTACACATGAGGGACTATTTACAGTGGCAAATTAATCTACCAAATATAATTTGTATGCAGTGAAAAATGTTTATAAGTACCTTCTTTTGTTTTCCCGTTTAAAAAATAGTTTGTAATTAAAGTGAATTATGTTTCAGGAGTTGTGACGGTACTATTGAAGTTGAATGTAAATTAAGGTTGAACAATGAAACACTTCAACTCTCTACCAACCCCAGACTTGGTAACCAACATTAATTTAACTTGTTTTCTTTTGAATTTTTGACAGTTTGAGTACTTGACCAGAAGGATATCACAACAAATCAAACTGCAGAAAGGTCTAAACTTGCAAAATTTCTATCACATGGCACTCGCTACACAAGCCTTAGTCTTTTCAGCTTATCCTCTTAGGAAATACTGTAGGTGTTTGAATTCTGAAATATAAAAAAACCATTCTAGAAATACTGTCCAAGCTTGAAGGTAGAAACAGAGGTAATATTTCAAAGTTCAAAAGTAAGTTTATTATTAAAGTGCATATATTTCACCACATACAACCCTGGGCTTTGTTTTCTTGCAGGCATATTCAATAAATCCATAATAGAATAATAATCATAATAAAATCAATGAAAGACTGCACCAACTTTGGCATTCAACCAGTGTGCAAAAGACACTAACTGTGCAAAAACATAAAAAAAAGAAAGGAAGAATAATAATAATAATCAAGAAATATCAAGAACATGAGATGAAGAGAGATTGGAATTGAATCCTTTGGTTATGGGAACATTTCAATAATGGGCTAAACAACCCTACGGTCACCAGGCTATTGATTGGAAATGTTGCTTCCCTCTCCACAAACACTGCCTCACTTGCTGACTATTTCAATCACAAACAAGAGAAAATCTGCAGATCCTGGACAGTCAAGCAACCCACACAAAATGCTGGAGGATCTCAGCAGGCCAGGCAGCATCTATGGAAAACAATAAACAGTTGACATTTTGGACTGAGACCCTTCATCAGGATTCATGAAGGGTCTCGGCTGGAAACATCGACTATTTACTCCTTTCCATAGATGCTGCCTGGCCTGCTGAGTTCCTCCAGCATTTTGTGGGTGTGGCTGAGTGTTGTAATGTGAGTATTATTAAAGATAAGTTAATACTAGTCGGGAAGCTGTTGGTAGCAAGAGGCAGGATCCGGGGTTGGCAGGGTCTTTACTTCCGCTCTTTCTACTCCCAGTATACATTGTATATAGTTCCTCCACCCAGGCCGCACAAGGTACCTGGAAGCCCCTGTATTGTAAATATCATTTGTCGTCCCCGATAAAGATGCTCTTTTGGCCATCAAGTTGTCGTGTGGTCTTTTTGTAAAGTAGAAGTTACCACATATTTTTGGCAACGAGGTAAACTGGTTTTGTGGACAGGTTGGCCCTGTTTTCAATCAGGAGCTGTGAGCAGGCAAGGAGCCTCGTGTTTGGATGGCTGCATTCGGCACGGTCAGTGGAATTACTGAAGAGGCTAAGAAGCGCTCTATTCTCCTGAGTGTGTGTGGAGCAAAGACGTACAAACCGATACGGAGCTTAGCTACGCCGTGGAAACCCGGAGAAATTCCACATGATGAACTGGTCAAGCTCGTGGGGGACCACCACAATCCGAAGCCTTCGGTGATCGTTCAATGGTTCAAGTTTCACAGCCATGTCCGGAAGCCTGGTCAGTCTGTGGGTGATTTTGTGGCGGAGCTTCGGCAGCTGTCGGAGCATAGCGATTTTGGAGCCATGTTGGATGACATGCTCCGTGACAGATTAGTATGCGGCATTAATAATGTTGCTGTACAATGCCGCTTGTTGGGGGAAACCCCACTGTTGACTTTCAAGAAAGCCCTAGAGATTGCTCAAGGCTTGGAGATGGCTGCTGATAATGCCAAGGATATACAGAAAGGATATGGGGGTCGGAGTCGACGGCAGTGCACCAAGTCAGAAGGGAGACTGGTGAACAGGCAAAGCGGGTGAAATGTTTTCGGTGTGGAGGAACGCACTATGCAAATGTTTGTAAATTCAAAGATACTGTCTGCCATGCTTGTAGCAAGAAGGGACATTTAGCTAAAAAGTGCAGGAGCATAAAGGGTGAGGTTAAGCCTGGGCAGGGGAAAGCTCAACAGACTCAGGCAGCCACACACCACCTAGGAGAAGCAGACGAGGAGGCAGCATGTGTCTACAACATGTTTGGGGTGGAAATGGATGAGGGACCACCTGAACCATATTATGCCACAGTCACTGTCAAGGGAAAGGACATTAAGTTCGAGATTGATTCAGGGGCTACTGCATCGGTCATTAGTGAAGAGACCTACAGGAGGACATGGGGATCCAACCTGCCTCCCATCAGACCATCTAAGCTCCAACTCAGGACTTATATGGGGCAGCTCATACCTCATTTAGGGGTGTTATATGTGGATATTTCAGCCGGGGGCCAGAAGGCTGAAGCCAGGCTGGTGATAGCTAAGGGCAGTGGGCCCACTCTTTTGGGCTGCGATTGGCTTTGCAAAATCTGGCTCAACTGGCATGAAATTAAGTATGCACACGCAATGGAGGACATTCTGCAGCGGTATAGTGACGTTTTCAGGGACGAGCTGGGCACACTGAAGGGCGTGACCGTGAAACTCTACGTCGACCCCGAGGCCAAACCATGTTTTTTTAAGCCCAGGTCGGTGCCCTATGCCATGAAAGGCAAAGTCAAGGTGGAGCTGGAACGTTTACAGGGGCTGGGCATCATTGAGCCCATCCAGTTTTCAAGGTGGGCGTCTCCCATTGTTCCAGTTTTGAAGGCGGATAAAACGGTGTGGATGTGTGGGGACTACAAGCTTACGGTGAATCAGGTCTCTAAGCTTGAGGAGTACCCATTGCCACGGGTGGATGACCTGTTTGCGACCCTGTCAGGAGGTAAGCTGTTCACAAAGCTGGACATGAGCCATGCCTACCAACAGCTGCTGCTCAGCGAGGATTCAAAGGAGTACGTCACCATCAATACGCACAAGGGATTATTCAAATACAATCACCTGGTGTTTGGAGTGGCATCTAGCCCTGCCATTTTCCAAAGGACAATGGACTCTTTGCTGCAGGGGATTCCGCACGTAGCAGTGTATCTTTATGATATTTTGATCACGGGAGCCACAGAGGGGGAGCATCTGGCTAATTTAGAACAGGTGCTGAAGAGACTCTCAGATGCAGAGCTGTGGTTGAAACGTGGAAAGTGTGTGTTCCTGGCACCGAGTGTGATTGGCTCTCACATTGTCAGCCTACCAGTATACTAACGTGTACAGAGCGGATGGGGATAATGCAAACGCCAATGCGCTGAGTCGACTCCCTTTACCTGAGATGCCTGGTACTACACATGTGCCTCCAGAGACGGTGTTTTCATTGGAGATGCTGTCTGAGACACCTGTAAAGGCGACCCAGATCAAGCAATGGACAGAGAGGGACCCAGTCCTGTCTCAAGTCAAGACTTCTCTTTTACAAGGTTGGCCCAGAGTTGTGGAAGGAGAGAAACTGAGGCCTTATGCCAAACACAAGACCGAACTGAGTCTGCAGGATGATTGCATTTACTGGGGGGTGAGGGTCATCGTGCCTCCCCCTGGCCATTCACAGGTTGTGGAGGAAATTCATGAGACTCACCCAGGAGTGTCTCGAATGAAAAGCCTTGCAAGATCCTACGTCTGGTGGCCAAGGATGGACCAGGATCTGGAGTACAAGGTAAAATCATGCACACTATGTCAGACCAATCAGAACATGCCACCACCAGCTCCTTTGCACCCATGGGAGTGGCCAGTCTAACGCTGGTCTAGGCTACGTTTGGACTTTGCTGGCCCCTTTATGGGACAGATGTTTCTTGTAATGGTAGATGAGCATTCCAAATGGATCGAAGCTCACATCATGAGCAACATCACAGCCCCTCAACCATAGACAAACTCAGGCAAGTGTTTGCAGTCCACGGGTTACCTGACACTCTGGTCGCTGATAATGGCCTGACGTTCACCAGTGAGCTGTTCGGTGAGTTCATGCGGCAGAATGGCATTCGTCACATTCGGTCGGCCCCTTTCCACCCAGCCTCCAATGGTTTGGCTGAGCGGGCTGTTCAGACAGTGAAGGAAGGCCTGAAGTGGATGACAGGGGACTCTCTTAGTACCCGGCTTTCACATTTCCTGTTTAAATACCGCCTCACTCCACAGACTATGACTGCACACACTCCAGCAGAGATACTGATGGGGCGTAGGCCCAAGTCAAGATTGGACCTGCTGCGCCCGGACATGAAGGCAAAAGTGGAGAGAAAGCAGGAAAAGCAGAAGGAGGGACATGATCAACATGTGCGAGACAGACAGTTAGAACCGGATGACAATGTCTATGTGAGAAACAATCAGCAATGGCTACCTGGGGTTATTCTTAAGCAGAGTGGTCCAGTCTCCTATGTTGTTAAGATGACTGATGGGCGTGTTTTCCGCAGACATCAGGACCATGTGCGCCTGCGTCATGATTCCGGCTCAGAGGTAGACAGTTCCATGGAGTTTCCAATGGTGAGACAGACTACTGGGGAAGCATGTCCACCAGTGACTTTGCTAGAGGGAGACACACTGGCAGAGGGGGCAGAGTCCCCTGAAGAGGATGGATCTTCTCACATGGGCACATCGACCCCTCTCGAGTCCCCAACACTAGATCCACCCAAAACATCCTCACCAGCGGTGCCTGCTGGGTCACCGGGAGTAGTGCGTAGTTCGCAGCACCCCCACAACCCTCCTGACAGATTGAATCTTTGATTGGATAGTTTCTTTTGTTGTTAGATTGAATGTTGAATTTGCCATGTTTTCTTTTAGGTGTTTTTGTATTGGTAACCTGTTGCTAATGATACCACTGTTTTTATTTCCCAGTTCTTCTATATTTGGGGAATGTTGGATTTTAAAGGGGCAGAAGTGTTGTAATGTGAGTATTATTAAAAGTAAGTTAATGCTAATCGGGAAGCTGTTGGTAGCAAGAGGCGGGATCTGGAGTTGGCGGGGTCTTTACTTCCACTCTTTTTACTCCCAGTATGCATTGTATATAGTTCCACCACCCAGGCCGCACGAGGTACCTGGAAGCCTCTGTATTGTAAATATCATTTGCCGTCCCAGATAAAGATGCCCTTTTGGCCATCAAGTTGTCGAGTGGTCTTTTTGTAAAGTAGAAGTTACCACAGTGAGTATTTCAATGTTCTCAGTTTTCATTAGGCAGATTTTCTGAATGTAGTCTAGCATGTTTAGATATGAATTGAGACCAACAAATACAAACATACTGAGCTCTTACTGGAAGTTAATTAAACTCAAAACAGTAGACCACAGTGAAGAAAGAGTAAACTTCCAACTGGTGGATAATTAAGTCCACATATTTTCTACCAACTGGCCATTTTGATCTGTTCTGTGTATGTAGTGCATCACAGTTCTAGTGAATGTACTTCTAATGCCATTAGCTACTTGTACTGGCTAAAACTGTACTCAGTACTCCAAATGTGGTCTGACCAATGCTTTGAGTATTTTTAGCTAAATGACTTGCCTTTGTATATTCTTTCACTTGTGATGCAGGTGGAAGTTTTAGAGGCATCAGGTCATAGAAAATTACAGCACAGAAAGAGGCCCTTCGGCCCATATTTTGGGGTGGTATTGTGCACAGCTGCTGCACTTCCCTGTGGAGGTTGCAGAACATTCAAAATATCTGGCATTCATAGCGAGAAGATTCGAGTACAGGAGCAGGGAGGTTCTACTGCAGTTGTACAAGCCCTTGGTGAGACCACGCCTGGAGTATTGTGTGCAGTTTGGGTCCCCTGATCTGAGGAAAGACATTCTTGCCAAAGAGGGAGTACAAAGAAGGTTCACCAGATTGATTCCTGGGATGGCAGGACTTTCATAGGAAGAAAGACTGGATCAACTGGGCTTATACTCGCTGGAATTTAGAAGATTGAGGGGGGATCTTATTGAAACGTATAAAATTCTAAAGGAATTGGACAGGCTAGATGCGGGAAGATTGTTTCCGATGTTGGGGAAGTCTAGAACGAGGGGTCACAGTTTAAGGATAAAGGGGAAGCCTTTTAGGACCGAGATGAGGAGAAACTTCTTCACACAGAGAGTGGTGAATCTGTGGAATTCTCTGCCACAGGAAACAGTTGAGGCCAGTTCATTGGCTATATTTAAGAGGGAGTTAGATATGGCCCTTGTGGCTAAAGGGATCAGGGGGTATGGAGAGAAAGCAGGTACAGGGTTCTGAGTTGGATGATCAGCTATGATCATACTGAATGGCGGTGCAGGCTCGAAGGGCTGAATGGCCTACTCCTGCACCTATTTTCTATGTTTCTATCTGTATTCATGTACCCACAGAGAGATTCCCAACTTTTCTAATGGTTGACCATTGGTGTTTTACCAACTTGTTACAAGAACTGGAGATCAATATAAGAGCAAGAAGTTGCAACATATTCCTCACTATTTACACTGGGGTATATGGCCAAAGAATATGTCCCAACTTGGGGAAAGGATACAAGAAGGTCTCCATTGGTTTCAACTATGAATGTCAGCATCAAGTACTGATACTTGTAACAACTTTTAATTTATTTAGATGTTGTACAATGTTTCTTTTCTGTTTTTAAGAGCTAAAATTCTGCTAGTTTTCTTTGTTTTTATCTTTAAACTTACCAAGTGTTTCAAAACATTTTATTAACACAGATAGCTTTTTAGTTTAAAGATGTTTATAGTTTTATACTTTTGACAGTTAGCTAAGCTAGCATGTGGTTTAATTGTCTTCCGAAGATGTGGGAAGGAAGGTTTACAAGACAATAAAAGGCAAAGGGGATAGGGAATCTATCGCATGGCAGAAACAGCTAATAAGAGAAGTCTGACTTCTGGGAAGGTGGCTGCATATTCAAATGCAGTGGCCTCTTGGGGGCCTACCAAAGGTTTTTTTTAATTATAAGTTTTTTTAATGATCACAAGACAGAACTTCAGGTACTGCAGGTCTACCTCATCAGCTTGTTGGCAGAGGTGCTGGACTGGGTGCAGACCATGTTGCTGCCTGCTACAGGAAAGCATCAAAGGCACTGGAGCTGGTGCGCGAAGGCAGCGTGCAGTGTAACCATGGGTGATTGCCTTAGACGTTTCTCTTCTGATTGCAAGACCCTGTTGGACATTGATAGTGTAAGATGCCGCTTGCCTGTTTCCCTTGTTTGGCCTTGGTTGTAGTGAGGACAAGGCCTCAAGCCCTGGGCTTGCCTGCTGCTGCAGACCAGGAGAGGAGACATCAGAGGCAGTGTAGCATGGCATCCTGCTTGGTTGGGGACTGGCCTCTCCAGTGGGTGCTGCCCTGCGATGTTCAATTAGTAGAATGACTGGCCGGATTGCGTGCGAATGTTTGTGCACTGCCAAGATCTGCACCATCGATTTGTGGGACATGTCGCTCAGCGATTTGTGCTATATATATCTGTTTATTTTGTGTGACTATGCTTTTTTGCTTGCTATTTTGAATCTGCTATGTCAAGTTTTGCACTTTAGCCCAAAGGACATCTGTGATCCTAAATGGTTCAATGATAATTAAACTTGAATTTGATACAAAGGGGCATAATTTTAAGGTGATTGGAAGTCAGTACAGGGGGTGATGTCAGAGTTAGATTTTTTTCACACTGCCATGGGTGATGCAGATACACTAGGGACATTTAAGAGAACCTTAGAAAGATATATGGGAGGGAGGGTTAGATTAATATTAGAGTAGTTTAAAAGGTTGGCACAATATCGTAAGCTGAAGGACCTGTATTGTGCTGTGCTGTTGTATGGTGCATGTTCTATGTTCAAAGTTTGTTTCAGCTGTTTTGTGGACAAGACTTTGTCTCTTCCACCTCTGCATGCCGATACCGTGGGAGATCGAAGGCCCATACTGGTACAAGACCTCACTGATGAGAATCTAAGGATTGTTTTCCTGCACTAACTTAAGGTTTTCCACTGACATAAAAAAAATCCAAATCAGGAAATTTACATTTCCATTAGCCCCACTGATTTTCAAAAATATTTTGGTTATCTGTTCAAGTGGCTCCAAATCTACTGTTCCCAACTATTTAAAAAATCCTTTCTTTAGAATTATACTGTTTTTGTGTCAAGAGCAATCTGCTGATGACTATTGTCAGACTTTGGGGCACTAGTGATAAGCTTGTGTTACCATGGAGATCTAGGTTTATGTAACCAGGTGACCATTGAATATCTTTTTTTATTGTTAAAGTGCACTCATGTATTCACCTTGGTATTGCTAAAATAGCTGCCTGTGTCTTTAAGAGAAAATGGTGATGTTATTTTGCATGCATGGTGTATAAGAGTTGCCACGTTCTAGAAAGGACAGCATTCGAACGCATTACCCAGGTTTGGTGAGGAAAGATTTTTGGGAGAAAAAAATTGATCAACGTTGGAATAGTGTGATTGCGAAGTTCCTTAATTGGCCTATTAGAATGAGCGAAGAGAACTCCTGTCAAGGTCTAGCCTATTTGTGTTTGGAAGTTAAGCATTTGTGTGCCACATAATTGCCACTACCCCATATTGGTTTTGTATATTTTGTTTTAGTTATTTTCATACTGCATACGTAACAAGGGAGTGGTCCGAAGTCAAGCTGAGATTGTAAGAGCGGGAACTTTGTAAAAATTAATTTTGTTGTTTTTATTTTGAAACCCTCTTTCTGCAATAAAACTTCTAAACAGATAAAGGAATTAAAGACCTGATAAAGTATTTGTTGTCCTGCGTGTGTAATTTTCCCCAGGCTACATAAATTTATAAGGGAGGGAAATATAAATCATCTATAATTTGTAGAATAGGCATGAAGAATAATTTGGTGCAATGTACTTGTGCCAATCCTTTGACGGAGCACTATAGCTGACACAATGTGTAATAGTTAGTGCTGGCAGCCAGGTTCAATGCTGACCATGGGGACGGCCTGTGTGGAGTTTGCACACTCGCCCTGTGACTGAAAGGGGTTCCCCCAGTGGCTTCATGTTCCTCCTGCATGCCAAAGCTGTGGCGGTCGGTTAATTTGTGACTGCACACTTCACCATGTGTTGAGTAATGACAACAAGAATTGAGATGGAATTGCTTGGTGTACGTGAGACAGAGTATGTCACAGAGCTGTATAGAAATAAAAAATGTGAATGAGATTAATGGACTTGCTCCCCTGAGAACAAGCATGGGCTAAAATGGGACAAATGACACATTTCACATTACCTTTCTGCTGTTTCCTCTTGAATTCAGTTCTCCTTTGAGTGTAGTTGTGTTTAACTTGCTACCACCATGTTATCAGGCAGTTTAATTTGTGTAAAGCATTGTTTTTAAATGTATTCTATGCTTCTTTGCAATTTACCTTAAATCCATATCCTTTAACTACAGACTCTTTGTTATCAGTAGCTTCTCTATATTTATTCATTCACAACCGTATCTGATTTAGACGATCGCACAAAAAACTGGAGGAACTCAATAGGTCAGGCAGCATCTACAGAGGGAAGTGGACAGTTGATGTTTTAAGTTAAGACTCTTCATCTTGACCCACCCTCCTTTGTCTGGCAGTGCTCGTGCTTTCCTTCAACAATTTCTCTTTTGGTCCCTCCCAGTTTCTCCAAGTCAAAGGTGTAGCCATGGCCACTTGCATGAGCTGAGTATGCCTAACTTTGTGTTGTCAATGTGGAACGGTCCATGGGAACCATGCACTAACTCTTCTTCTGCCACATTGAGAAATGCATTGATGCAGCCATCTCTTCTCCTGCATCTATAGGGAACTCATTGATTTTTACCACCTTAAGCATCACACATAAATTCACATGGTCCGTCTATGACACCTTTCTCCTGTTTCTTAGTCTCTCTGTCTCAGGAGGTAGGTTATAAATTAGCATCTACTACTAACCTACCAACTCCCACAGTTTCTAGGTCCAGATGAAGGTCCTTGATCCAAAATATCATCTTGTGGCGACCCACTTCCTAGCGCACTCTAACCGGCTCACAAATAGCCAGCGCGCCGGCACAAAGGCCAGTCCCAAAAGGGCACCAGGTCTGCTTCACCAACAAAGGGAAAAGCCTGTACGGGACTGTGAATACGTGCCCCTTACAGCATCCGCGCCCGGAGAGGGCGGGATCAGGGAGGCTTTAAAGCGAGGCCGTGAAGTTCGAATAAAATCTTTTTTTAACTGCAGTTTACCGACTCCGTGTCGTTATTTCAGCGCTGCGTGTAGCACACCGCTACAATTGGTGACCCCGACGGCCCAAACGATATTTGGGCCGAAGATGACCGACGCCGCATCTGTTCATGCCATTTCGTTGAAACTGCCAAGCTTCTGGACACTGCGACCTCACCTATGGTTCCAGCAAGCAGAAGCCCAATTCCACGATCGGCAGATAACCACGGAGGACACATGTTACTACTACGTGGTGAGCTCCCTCGACCAGGACACAGCGGCCCTGGTTGCGGAGTTCGTACAGTCTCCCCCGGCGGACGGCAAGTACACGGAATTCAAAGCCCTACTCATAAGGACTTTCGGACTCTCACGGTGCGAGCAGGCTGCCCGTTTACTGCATCTGGATGGTTTGGGAGACAGACCTCCATCGGCTTTAATGAATGAGATGTTGTCTCTGGCCGGAGGACACAAGCCCTGCCTCATGTTTGAGCAGGCATTCCTGGAGCAGCTGCCCGAGGACATACGCCTGCTGCTGTCTGACGGGGATTTCAGTGACCCCCGGAAGGTGGCAGCCCGGGCGGACTTGCTGTGGAACGCCAAGAAGGAGAGTGGGGCGTCCGTCGCACAGATCACCAGGCCATGCTCCCAGCAGCAAACCAGACCAGGCCCGGCAGCAGATCCCCCTAACCCCAGAGGCAGGGGTGAGGAGCCCAATGAACAATGGTGCTTCTACCACCAGCGTTGGGGCGCAGAAGCCCGCCGCTGTCGCCCGCCCTGCAAGTTCCTGGGAAACGCCAGGGCCAGCCGCCGCTGATGGCTACGGCAGCTGGCCATCGGAATAGCCTCCTGTATGTGTGGGACAAGCGGTCAGGACGCTGTTTTTTGGTCGACACCAGTGCCGAAATCAGCGTCTTACCTCCGACGAGTTACGACACACACAACAGGGCACCGGGTCTCACCCTGAGGGCCGCGAACGGCAGCACAGTAAGGACCTACGGCACCCGTACGGTGCAGCTACAGTTCGGCTCCAGCCGGTTCACATGGGACTTCACTCTGGTCTCACACTCTGGTTTTTGTGGTCTCACAGCCTACTGGTCGACCTGCCGAGGCAGAGACTGGTCCACGCCGAGACCTTTCAAACATTCTCCCTGGGAGAAGCCCAGTTGCTGGCCCCACACCTAGACTCCATCACGCTGTCTGACAACAACTTCACCAGAATCCTGGCGGATTTCCCATCGGTTCTGGCACCGCAGTTCACGGCAGCCATGCCCAGACACGGTGTACAGCACCACATCCCGACACAAGGACCACCCCTCCACGCCCGTGCTCGAAGGCTTCCCCCGGACAAGCTCCGACTGGCGAAGGAGGAGTTCAAGAGGATGGAGGAATTGGGGATCATACGGCGGTCCGACAGCCCATGGGCCTCCCCCCTGCACATGGTGCCCAAAGCGACAGCGGGCTGGAGACCATGCGGCGACTACCGCAGGCTGAATGAGGCTACAACACCCTGTGCCGCACATTCAGGACTTTGCAGCAAACCTGCACGGCGCACGGATCTTCTACAAGGTAGACCTCGTCCGGGGATACCATCAAATCCCGATGCATCCGGACGACGTCCCCAAAACGGCACTCATCACCCCATTCGGCCTTTTTGAGTTCCTCCGCATGCCGTTCGGCCTGAAGAATGCCGCACAGACATTTCAGCGGTTAATGGATGCGGTGGGATGCGACCTGGACTTTGCTTTCATCTATTTGGACGACATCCTCATAGCCAGCAGCAGTCGTCAGGAGCATCTGCCCCACTTCCATTGACTCTACGCCCGACTGAGTGAATACGGCCTGACAATCAACTCAGCCAAATGTCAGTTCGGGCTCGACACCATCGACTTCCTGGGCCACAGGATTACTAAAGATGGGGCAACCCCTCTGCCCGCTAAGGTAGACGCAGTCCGCCATTTTCCCCGACCCACCACAATCAAAGGCCTTCAGGAATTCGTGGGTATGGTGAATTTCTACCACCGCTTCCTCCCTTCAGCTGCCCGAATTTCGCCCTGATGTCGGGTCTGGGCAAGGACATTACCTGGGACGAGGAGTCCGCTGCCGCTTTCATTAAAACAAAAGAAGCCTTGGCAAATGCCGCGATGCTAGTGCACCCCAGAATGGACGTCCCTACCGCCCTCACAGTGGACACATCTAACACGGCAGTCGGTGGGGTACTGGAGCAACTCATCGTGGGGCGCTGGCAACCCCTGGCGTTTTTCAGCAAACACCTGCGACCACCCGAGCTCAAATACAGTGCTTTTGACCAGGAACTGTTGGCGCTATACCTGGCAATCCGACATTTCAGGTACTTCTTAGAAGGTAGGCCCTTCACCGCGTTCACGGACCACAAGCCGCTTACCTTTACGTTCACGAAGGTGTCCGATCCCTGGTCGTCCCGCCAGCAGCGCCATCTGTCCTACATCTCTGAATACATGACGGATGTCCAGCACGTCGCGGGTAAGGACAATGTCGTGGCGGATGTGCTCTCTCGCCCTAACATTCATGCCCTTTCCCAAGGGGTAGACTTTGAGGCGCTGGCAGAGGCGCAGCAGGCAGACGAGGAGATCCCTAGTTACAGAACTGCAGTCTCCGGTTTGCAGCTCCAGGACCTCCCTGTAGGCCCAAGTGAGAGGACCCTACTCTGTGACGTCACCACCGGCCAACCCCGTCCCGTCGTCCCGGCAGCCTGGCGGCGACGCGTTTTCGACTCCATTCATAACTTAGCGCACCCCTCCATCCGCACTACCGTCCGGATGGTCTCCAGCAGGTTCGTTTGGCACGGACTCCGCAAGCAGGTCCGTGAATGGGCCAAAACGTGCATGCACTGCCAGACGGCCAAGGTGCAGCGGCACACCAAGGCCCCGCCGCAGCAGTTCCACCCCACCCACCGGCGTTTCGACCACATTCACATGGATATCGTGGGCCCCCTGCCAGTGTCGTGCGGAGCGAGGCACCTCCTCACTATTGTGGACCGGTTCACCAGATGGCCAGAGGCGATCCCGCTCACCGACACCACCTCCGAATCTTGCGCCCGGGCACTGATCGCCACCTGGGTGTCTCGCTTTGGTGTACCGGCCCACATTACCTCCGACAGAGGTGCCCAGTTCACCTCCAGCCTGTGGTCAGCTATGGCCAGCCTTTTGGGGACACAGCTGCACCACACAACTGCCTACCACCCACAGTCAAACGGCCTGGTGGAGCGTTTCCATCGTCACCTAAAGTCGGCTCTCATGGCCCGCCTGAGAGGAGCTAACTGGGTGGACGAGCTTCCCTGGGTCCTACTCGGCATCTGCACGGTGCCCAAAGACGATCTGCATGCCTCGTCGGCCGAGTTGGTGTACGGCGCACCCCTGGTCGTCCCAGGGGAGTTCATACCAGCCCCAAGGGGGCACGAGGAAGAACCCGCAGCAGTCCTGGGCAGACTATGCGAGAGGCTTGGCAACCTGGCCCCCATACCCACTTCGCAGCATGGGCAGAACCCGACCTGCGTACCCAAAGACCTGCAGAACTGTAAGTTTGTGTTTGTACGAAGGGGCGGGCATCGGCCACCGCTACAGCGGCCCTACGAGGGGCTGTTTATGGTGATCAGGAACAACGGGTCCACGTTCGTGCTGGACGTTGGGGGGAGAGAGGAGGTTTTCACGTGGACCGACTCAAACCGGCCCATGTGGACGTGGCGCAACTGGTCAAGTTTCCGGCACCGCGGCGCAGAGGCCGACCTCCCAAACAGGGTCCGGCCCAAACTGTGGACATTGGGGGGTGTATCGCCGGTTCAGCGGGGGGGTTATGTGGCGACCCACTTCCTAGCGCACTCGAACCGGCTCACAAATAGCCAGCGCGCCGGCATAAAGGCCAGTCCCAAAAGGGCGCCAGGTCTGCTTCACCAACAAAGGGAAAAGCTCGCGCGGGACTGTGAATACGTGCCCCCTACAGCATCCGCGCCCGGAGAGGGCGGGATCAGGGAGGCTTTAAAGCAAGGCCGTGAAGTTTGAATAAAATCTTCTTTTAACTGCAGTTTACCGACTCCGTGTCGTTATTTCAGCGCTGCGTGTAGCACACCGCTACAATCTGTCCATTTCCCTGCATGGGTGGTGCTTGGCCGATGAGTTCCTCCAACACCTTGTGTTTGGTCCAAGTTCAGCATCTATAATTTGTTATGCCTCTCTCATTTATACAATCTACCTTTAACCTCTTCTTTAAGGAGAACAATAACAACTTCTCTAGTCTTTCTGCATTGGGAGTTCTCCAGTTACCCTTTAGTTTGCATTGTTGGAGTGTTTCTGAGCTCCACCAATCACATCTGTATTAGCAACCAAATGTACATCATCTATACAATGTCAGAAGAGGTAAAGGATTGTTTTCCACTAGATGTGTACTCTACATGTACAGGATATGGAACGAAAAATAGAATGTGAACAGAGTGAAAGGACATGGTGTTTGTAGGGTGTCATTCACAAAGGACATCGCAAAGGCTTTTTCTATCAGAAGAAGTAAACAAATATCGTTGTATAACTAAGTTGCACATAAAGCTAAGTTGCACAAAAAGCAATGTAAAAGACATCAGATAGTCTGGCTTTAGGTATCAATCACAAAACCAGACAGAACTATTGCCTAGCAGTGAGTTTTTTAATGCTCACCTGAGGAGAAGGTGAGATGTGATTTGATGGCTTTGGCTAACTTGTTCAGTTTGTACTTTATATGTGCAGGAACCACATTCACTTACAAACACATGCACAAATAAGATTAGAGTAAGTGCAGAGCTGTCTTCATTCCAAATGTGCCTTTTATATCAAAGTAATACTAGTTTAACACAGATGTACAAATTAACTTACTGAACCGGTGCATTTAAAAACTGGGTTTGTTATTCCTTTGTTTCCACTGTCTAGCTATCCTGTTAAGATGTGTCTGCAACTTGACTCCTTTGATGCAGGGAGTGGCTTTACAGCAGTAGCCAAGCTGCCCTGAACAGCTTTAGACACCTGTACTGGGGCAGCTCAGCAGAAAGCCGATAGTAAATGAAGAAGTTTCTGAACTCACTGACAAGTCTGTCAAATGAACTTCTGGCTCCTTTTCCAGTTAGAATTCTAATGTTTTCTTATATAAACTGGGGACTACTTCATTTCTTGTCTGAAGGGATTGGAATTTTATTTAAGGAGATAACACATGATTTGTGTCACATCACCTGCATTGCATCCTACAAGGAATTGAATAATCACTGCACTCATGGCACTTAGCTTGTTGCCAAGAAATGAGTTCCATGATTTCCCTGCAGTTAGGGAGGATTTCAAGCAGTAGAGCTGGGCACTTCTGAATAACGATGATTTGAAGAGTTCTCATGTCTTATTGCGGGAAACGGACATAGAATTGAGAGACGACGCGCTCTAGAATTTGTAAAGCCTTTATGCCTACCCTCTGAAACTCAGGTCTCTTTTGCTGGTACATTAAACACATTTTTTTTAACTAGGAAATGCTATTAATGAAAGAAAGATTGTATAATTTTTAATGCCCTCAAGACATCACAGCCAATGAAAGACTTTTAAGGTTTAGTCACCATTTGTAATTTGGGAAACCAATGAGCAATATGAGAGATTGTGATAGGATGACTGGCACCTAGTAGAAATTTGATGTTTTTGAAAAGTATTATGGTATGTTTATTAGTACTTGAGGGGAGATAAACCTTTGTTTATTGTCTAATCCAAATATGGCACTGTTGATAATAAAGTGCTACACTGAAGAACAGGCTTGAATATCTGTTGCTTTCTTGAACATGGTACACGGTCAGGGAGAGAAGGGGTCTGAGGTAGATGAGGTAGATTGCGTTGATGGTGAGACCCCTGGCTGTAATATTGGGAATAGAGTGCAAGCACACATAGCGGGAGTAGTCTTTGAGGAAGGTTTACCAATGCATTACCATGAGACGAGTCTAACAATGAAATCATGGAAATCAGCAAGATGCAGAGTCTGAGGCGTCAGTTACCCCAGGAAGAAATTAGACATGGCATCTGGACTGGGCGGTTCAATGAGAATTTTGGAAGAAGTGAGAAAAGCCAAGTGTTTCATGGCAAGAGTTAATATGTGATTGTTTTTTTGTTTTTTATCTTCAAAAGTATGCTTTATTCATAAGATACACTGACTAAAACATAACATAGAGAATGACCTCAATTTGGTCATCCTTTCTTGAGATATATACCCTTGATATTCATCTGTCTATCTATCTGTCTATCTATCGATCTTATCTATCTATCTATCATTGTAATTTAGTGTAATTGCATGGTACTGCTGCACAAAACAATGAATTTCACAATATATGTTAGTGATAATAAACCTAATTCAGGTTCTGATTCTGAGCATGGTATCATCCTTGTAAATCTTTGCAGTATCCTTTCCAGCACCTGTATATTTATCTTAGTGTGGTGACTTGAACTGAATGCACTATTCACAAGTGTGCTCTAGTCAGTGTTCACAACAATTGCAATATAACTTTTCATTTCACCCCCTCTAGACTAAAATCCTAGTGATTTCACTTTTCTTTGTCTTCAGTTATTGGGTAAGAGATCAATTTTATGTGTCGCACTGTACAGCTGCCACAAAATAAAATCAAATTTCATGATCAAAATCAAAATCTGATTCTGATATGGGTTTCTGTTGTGGATTGAGGGTGGGAAGGGGGAAGAGAGAGGGGAATCACGGTTAGGAAAAGGGGAAGGGAGAGGGGAGGAAGCAGGAAGCACCAGAGAGAGATTTGGTAATGAACAATAAACCAATTGTTTGGAATCAAATGGCCTCGCCTGGTTTCTCAGGGTTGGGTGTGTCTGCACTCACACCAACCCCCACCCCTGGCATTCATTCTCTACCCCACCTGACAAATACAGTACTGTGAAAAAGTCTTGGGTTTCCTTGCTATATATACATGCCTAAGACTTTTTCACAGCACTGTACTTTATTAATTATAAGTTATGCCAACATACAGAAACAGAACACTACCTGAATGTGTTTTCCTTTACATTCATTTTCCAACCAAATATATACATCGAACAAATAGCCAATAGAAAATCTCTCAGAACACTGATGTCTCTCATATTCATGTCATCAGGTATATTTAAGGCAGAAATTGCCAGGTTCCTGATTAGTTGGGGCATGAAGGGCTACAGGGAGAAGGCAGGAGACTGGGGCTAAGAGAAAAATAGGTCAGCCATGATGAAATGGTGGAGCTAACTTTACGGGCCAGTTGGCCTAATTCTGCTCCTATATCTTATTGTCTTATGGTCTTATGGTACCCTAACTCACTCAGACTTGCAGGTTGGAGTTATATCTCTCTGAGAAAGTTGAGCACAGAACTTAGACTGAAAGTCCAATGCAGTACTGAAGGGGTGGGTGTGGTCCTGTCTTCCAGATGAGATATTAAACCATTGCTGATTGGATTTACCTAAACGTATGAAGTCAGTACGCAGGGTGTACTGTATATGTGCATATACACACAGTGGTCACTTTATTAGTACCCTTGTACATTAATACAAGTATTTAATCAGTCAATCACGTGGAAGCAATTCAATGCATAAAAGTCAAGTCAAGTTTATTGTCATTTAACTATATATGTATATAACATATATAACTATATAATGTATGTAGAAATGAGACAATGTTTCTTCAAACCAGGGTGTAAAGTACAGTAGTACACATAACACATGATAACTTATGAAGGTTCGGCTAAAATCTAAAGATGAATCACACATAACTAGCAAACTAAAGTGCATTAATATTAAATATTGTAAGGTGCGGAACAGATTAATCAGTGACACTTTGAATACGATGTTATGGGAGTTCAGAAGCCTGGGGGAAGAAACTGTTTCTCATCCTAACCATTCTTGTCTCTATACATCGGAGTCTCCTGCCTGATAATAGAAAGTCAAAGAGGATGCTGGATGGATGGGTGGGATCCTTACTAAGGGCCCTGCCTGTGCAGTGCTCCCGATAAATGTCCCTGATGGATAGTAGTCCCTATGATCCTCTCAGCTGTTCTCACAGTTCTTTGTAAGGACTTCAGTTCTGATGCTCAACTGTTCCCCTTCCAGATGGAGATGCAACTTGTCAGGACACTCTCAATGGTGCTCCTGTAAAACACAGTTAAGATAGCGGCAGGGGAGGGGGAGGAGTTTTGCTTGCCACAATCTTCTTAGGAAGTGGAGGCGCTGATGTTCCTTCTTGTTCAGGGAGGTGATATTAAAGGACCAGGTGAGGTCATCGGTGATGTGAACTCCCAGGAACTTGTGCACTTAACTCTCTCTGCGGAAAAACCACGTATTCACAGAGGGGGATGGTTTGTCTGCACTTTTCTGAAGACCACGATTATTCCCTTAAAAGCATGTGGGCATGGCAAAGAGGTTCAGTTGCTGTTTAGAACAAACATCAGAATGGGGAAGAGATGTGATCTAAGTGATGTTGACCGTGAAATGATTGTTGGTGCCAGACAGGGTTGTTTGAGTATCTCAGAAACTGCTGATCTCTTGAGATTTTCATGCACAACAGATTCTAAAGATTCCAGAGAATGGTAGAAAAAACAAAAAAACAAAAATCCAGTGAGCTGCAGTTCTGTGAGTGTAAGTGTCTTACTAATGAAAGAAGAATGGGCAGACTGGTTCAAGCTGACAGGAAAGTGACAGAAACTGAAGTAACATTGCATTACAACAATGGTGTGCAGAAAAGCATCTTTGAACGTACAACACCTCAAATCTTGAAGTGAATGGACTACAGCAGCAGAAGACCATGAACATACACTCAGTGGCCATTTAACTAGGTACAGGAGGTACCCAATAAATTGGCCTTTGAGTTGATGCAGCATTAGTGACTGGAAGTATATTTTATCCACTTTTCTGTGGCAACTTGCTTCATCACTGATTGTGGAATCGCGTTATGTAGAAACTGAACGCTGCAATTCGTACATTGCTAATGTAACAGGACTTCAAAAGCACTTCTATGACTGCAACACAATAATTCAACATCTTCACTTAGTCCTTGAACTGCATCTGAGGGCAATTCCTGCACCTTGTTGATGTGTCAGTCTGTCGACAGCGAGGCAGTTGCTGGTCTTGTGCTTGTTATTTTCATTACCTGAGATGATCAGCCTCACTGGTAACCGTCACTTTGATTTGGCCCACATCATCATTCTCTTGGTCCAATTTCACTTATCCTTGTCCAGAAGACAGGACTTACAGAAGAGACAAAAGAGTGATTGCAGAAATGGAATCTGGATGACAAAGCAGAACGCTGGGTATCTCAGTGGATCAATAAGCAGCTATGGACACAAGAGGTATAACTCAACTTTTTAGCCTAAGACCCTGCGCCAGATGCTTTTTTACCTGCTAAGTTCTTTCAGTGTTCTGCTTTCAGGGAATTATCTTTAATATTGAATTGATCAGTGAAATCGCTTGAATTCCTTACTTTACTCCCAAATTACAATCTTGAACACACTTTCCATTAGGAGCAGTTGGGCAGTAAAAGGGAGGGAATAGCTTAAACTCCTTTTCCCAGAAAGAATTTAACCTGATTGTCAATCCTTCATGTCAAGCCCAACTGAGGTGAGTCTGCGCCAGCACAAAACAGAAATCGATTCTTTATCTGCACGACTTACAACCACCTGATATGCTGGATTAATAAATGGGCTACCAAAGCAGGCTTGAGCATTGAAGGTATCCTGGGGGAGCGATTGGTGTAATGATAACATTGCCAGGATTTATTGATGCTGCTTCACAGAATATCAATGCTCTATATCAATTAGAATACATACTTTAGACAGCCATTAGTGGCATCTAGCAATGCATCAGTTAGACAACTGACTGGAGACAGACTGCTTCACACAGAGTGCTTGGAGCACAGGCTGATCCACTATTGTCAGTGATCATTTTTTGAAAGTTTGATAAAGTTTGTAATCATACATTAACTCAGCTAGAGGAGCCCTTGCCAGCTCTTTGAAACCTTAAGGTTCCATATCCATCTTTAGCAGTATTATTGATTTGGAAATGCTATTGATGGAGTCATTTCCTTGGTTCACTGGCTGAACTGTTTCTTCAGCCTGATTATTCATTGTGAGTGTATATAGTTGGATGCCTGCTCAATGAAGGTTTTATTTTCTGCCTAGGAAAGAGTGTATTATGGAGTTCTGATTTGAAAATTATTTCTACTCAGAGAGATTGAGATTTTTATCATTGTCAATCAGTGTCAGTATGGAAAAATAATACCATGCCTGATAGATGCACAGTAGCTATTGAATAAGCCCTCCCAGAATAGGGGCAAATGCATATCAATGCTGCCTGTACTGTCATAGGTTCTGAGGGAAACTAAAGAATGATTTGTATACAGTGTGAAGCCACCTCTACACTTCCCTTAAAGATTCCAGGATAGAGGAAGGGTTGCCAAATCTAGATCCACGTTAGTGATTAAATGCATACATTGCTGCTCAGTGAAATAAAAGCTAGCTTATTGCCCTTTGCTCTTCTGCACATGGTCAGCACAACGCTCAATGTCCACAGAAGGGAACAATGCCAGGAAAGCAACAGCTCTGCGAACTGGTATTCTGTGATTCACAAACAGGTCCCTCTTCAATGTGTTCTGAAACATTTCCTTTGACATACAGTATGAGTTAGATTCCGATTAAAGATGAGCAAACAAAGATTGGCAACTGGCTGTCTATTACTGTAACAGCCCCAAGCATTTTATCTACAAATGATCTCACAAAAGTAGCTCTTTGGAACTTTGGACAAAAGGAGGCAGTTGTGTAATGACATTAAGCCACAGTCGCCTGAGCAGCTGAATGCTCCCTGGACCTCCAGTTCCTAACCTATCCAATATGTTTGGTTTGTTGTGGCAGTGAGCAATGATAAAAATGAGTATATTTTCAAAATTTTAAGTACTCCTGGGAGCTTTGTGTAATACATAATGCTTCAGGTTCTCTAGTTTTTTTTGGTGGTGACACTTGCTCTCGGGCGACACAGTCCCAGTTTTTGCAGTAGTTCACCCATAACTAATGCTTAATTTTCATTACTATGCAGAACTTCCTTGATTTCTGAATGTTTGCTCGGATACTACTGATGCTTTATTACTTGTCCTTGAAATGTGAATTTATTTATTGCTATAATGTATGGTACACTCCTCTCCATCCTTTAAAATACCCAATACATCTCTCCCAGTATTTGCAACTTATGAAATTTAGCTTAACAAAAAATATTTACAGGAATATGACCTTTAATTAAATAGAGGAATATTCTACATTTTCTTTGGCCATTTTTAATTTCTGTTGAATAAATGATGTCTGCCTTGAACACAAAGTGTCCATTCTTGTATATCAGTGCTCATGAAAACATCTCAAACCTTTCCCATGTGAAGACTGTTAACCAAGTTAAATTATATAATGTTCACTGCAGGTGACAGCAGCAGCTGGTACTGTTGAATGTGTTTACCAAGGCATAGATTGAACGCGGTGGCCTGACATGAAAAATTACTACAAAATGCAGATTGACTGACATTCAGTAAAGTTCTGAGCAATGAGGGACAGCTGAGGGAAAGGAATGTGAATGCTAGCATTTCCTTCTCCAAATTTGATGTTGTCCTACAGCAGAGAGTAGCTCTACATTTTTATATTCTGTGTCCAGTGGTCTTCAGTTGCAAGGGCAGGATCTCATGGTCCTTCACATGGTGAACCTCCTTCATAAATCAATGCTGCCCATACAGTGATTCTTCATTAACAAAGTCCATCCAACGGATTGGTTGTTGTGAACATTTTAATGGGATTTTTGCAGTCTAGCACCTCTTGCTAACAGTTGGTTTTGTATTCAAGTTCAGCATAGTCCAAGACCTCTCATTGCAGATGAGTCCAGCTGGTTCAGATTAGATTAGCTTTATTTGTCACAGGTACAGTGAAACGTGTTGTTTGTGTCAAAATCAACCAGTGAAGATTGTGCTGGACGGAACACAATTGTTACCACACTCCCAGTGAAAAGATGGCATGTCCACAATTCACTGACCGTAACTGTACGTCTTTGGAAAATGGGAGAAAACTCATGTGCAAATGGAGAAAATAAACAGTAGGAGGACAGAGGGAAGAAAAGAGATGTAGACATAGAAACAAATGGAGAAAAAGGAAGGAAAGCAGAACGAGAAAAATAATGGAGAGGGGGAGGCAATGTGGGAGAAGAACAGGAAGTAAATAAAATGGAAGAGGTGGAAGGAAGGAGGAATTGAGTAATACTGAAGTGGAGGAAGGGATACCAAAAAGATGAAAGAATGAAGTGAGGGATGGAGGAATAGAGGGATGAATGGTCTACATAAGGTGTACTCTGCTGATGAATCTCCTTTACCAGAGTCCTGATGGTTGGGTTGTCTCTTTAACAGGAACCCTGAAAGTCAGACTTAGTTATTTAATGCACTCCAATAAGGAGCAACAAACAAATTTCAACAGCACCCCTATTTTCACCCATTTTTACAATTTTATTCATAAAAGCTTACACCTAATATTAATTCAACATCAAACCTTAAAGATATCATATCAACAAATGGCTCTGCAAAGAGTTAACAGTCTTTGGCAACATCCTGGTGAAGTAAGAACCAGCATGCCTCTAGCTATATCAGTGCAGTTACGTACGTGGCAAAGTGGAAATTTGCCCAGATTACAAAGCACAAGAAAAATGCATGTGATAGATCTAGTTAACAACCTGCCCCAATGCCAATTGATCAGCCTCCTCTCTATTGTCAGTAAAGTGATGAAAGCTATCATCGGAATTGCTGTCAGGTGATGCTTCCTTGTTAATCACATTATTTATTCTGTATCCACCATCTGACTCCCATACACGCCACAATAACTGATGATTTGTACAGAGAGCCCTTTTACATATACTGTGGTGATAACTCAAAAAAAGCTTTGAAGCAAAAGTACTTTGTAAAGTGGATTCATGGATGTAATTTAGGAAGCGTGGCAAGAAATTTTCACATTGCAAGTTGCCATGAAGTGTAAAGAGACAATAAGCAGATAGTGATTATATTGACAGTGGAATTGATTAGAATACTGTGGCCTTCCTCAAAATTATGCCTGGGGATTTTCTAGATTCACTTGAAGAAGCAGAGCAATCCTTTGTTTAAAGTTCCATTTAAAAGATAGTGCCTCTGATGGGTCAATAAGTGTTGTACAGGGATGAGAGCTAGATATCTGCCCCTACCTATAGAATAGGAGCTTCTGAATTTACTAAAAAAAAAGGTCAATAATGATTTGAAATGCTATTTAATTGCCTGGATATGCACAGCTTTAACAACATTCAAGGTATTTAAATAATAATCATCTTTGAAAATAGCAAAACATAGCACCTTTCTACCAGTAATTGTACTTACTGTCTACCGTCAGTGGACTGTGGCTGCAGCATCTATCAGCAATACGCCACATGCTGCTATTTCACCAAGAATTCTTCTACATCAACTCCCTACCCACAGAACTCAAATGAGCCTGGTGGACTAAAGGGCTTGTTTCCAAGCTCAATAACTCTGCACAGTTGTTCATGAAGGCAGCTCACAGACCATTCTCTGGAGTCATCGGGCTTTGAAATATATTGCTGATACTTCATCATTGCTGAGATTCTTATTCACAGTGGCTCCCTTTGCCAAAAGCGATGATACTGTGGCACAGCTGGTGGAACTCCACAGAGTCATAGAAAAGTACAGTAGAGAAATAGGTCTTTTGGCTCATCTAGTCCATTCCAAACCATTTAAACTGCATACTCCCATTGATTTGCACTGGGACCATAGCCCTCGATACCCCTATCCTCCATATACCTATCAAAACTTCTCTTGAACGTTGAAATCCAGCTTGCATGTACCGCTTGCACTGGCATCTTGTTGTACACTCTCATGATCCCCTGGGTGAAGAAGTTTCCCATCATATGTCCCTTAACTTTTCACTTTACACCCTGTTGTGTCTGTGCAACTACATATCAAATAAATAAAAGCACGCACATGGGAGAAGAGGTTAACTGGTGCATCTAAAACAACAGAACACCAGAAAACTGAGCTGCCAGTCCTGCCCCTTCTGCCACCAAGTCTCACTATTGGCAACAATATCATAATTCCAGGTGTTACTCCATGCCCTGAGCTCATCTGCCTTTGCTCCAATGACCCAGATCTCATCCTGAGCTCCATGCTCTGTGGAAACTGTATGTACTCCCTCGGATCAGGTGGGTTCCTGTGTGCTCTTTCCCCTCCAAGTTTGAAAGATGTGCTGAAAGGTATGTTAATTGGTCACTCTAAATTGTCTCCAGTACGCAGGGAAGTTGATGGGAATGTGGTGGAGAATAAAATGGGATTAGCGTAGGATTTGTGCAAACTGAGTGCTTAATAGCATGGACAACGATCCTGTACCCTGAATGTGCAGATGTTCATGAAACAAGTAGCTTCTCTAGGGCAACTATAGTGGGATGATAAACACTACCTCTCCAGTGACAAATATGGAAAAAAAAGATACAGGAATCATTTCACAGTGAAAGTAGGAAACGGTCAATAGCGAATGTAGGAACTCTTGGCAAACTTAGATTATCTGGAATGATTTTTAGAATCATCCGTGGTAAATGAAAGAATTCGTATTGGGTGAATGCAAGGATCATTTCATTGAGGAGTGCATGGTTCGTTCTAAGGTAAACGTTAAAATCATTTTATTTCCAAGCAGCAATGCTCACTAGGGAATTTAGGGATCATTACCCAGTAACTTCAGGAATTATTAATAATAGTTCATTGAAGAGTGTGTGAAGACAAATTAAATTAAGAAGTCCGTACAGTCACAATTTTCCCTGATATTGAGTGTCAGGTGGACCTGAAGGGCACATGATGAGGTGGAGTGGACTAAGAACAGTGAGTAATATGCAGGAGTTAAACCCTACTGTCCTGCCTCCAACGGCCTTCGATGCTGTGGACTGTAAAATACATCAATAGTTTTGAATTGATGATTAGGGACATTTCAAAACGATTCAGGCTGGCTAACAAATAAGAGCATAAAAATCAATTTACATAAATTAGAATAAAAATTAAAATAGCAACAAATAGTTAGAATAATCAAACTGGATTAAAATAACTAAAGTAGTTACCCGCACTTACCTTTCTCCACAAAGCCATCCCCTGTATAAAGCTGATGCTCCACCATTGGATCCAATGGAGAGTCTAGTGCCCTCAGGATCACCTTAGATTTTGTAGAAGTCCAAGGTGAGCTGAGTATTCAGTGGCCAACAGCTGAACGTCCTACTTAGAACCTTTGGCTGTCAATCACTTCTAGTTGGCCTCGTAAGCATTTAATCTCCCGGTTTCTCCAAAGTCAAAGCAACCCATCTGCAAAACAGATGATCATGATGCTTAATTGGTATGTCACCTAGCACTGGAAATATTCACTAACTTCTCTCATGATGTTTTATGGCTGCAGTAAGTGACATCTACAAGATGCATTGCAGCAACTTGCCAAGGCTCCTTATCAGCATCACCTATACCCACAATTTCTGGTACCTAAAGTCCAAAGTGAGTGAGCAAAACCATCTCTGATGTCAGGTCCAAGTCACACGCCTTGATGACATGGTTGTATGTTCCTGTCCTTTCAACATTGCTAGATCAACCTCCTGCAAGGAGGTTCAAGAAGGCATTGCACCAGCTTCTCAGGAGCATTCAGGAATGGCCACTAAATACCAGTCCTGTCACTATGCTCTCCAATGAATGTATTAAAAATATGAATCTTAAAGACAGGGAAGAATGCTGGAGGGGTAAGAATGCATAGAGTGAGCCAATCAGTAGGTTTTAGATTAATGAAGGACAAAGCACAACACTGCCTCAACTTCCTCAGTAGTTGAAGAAAATTCGGCATGTCCCTTATCACCATTAGTTTTACAGAAGCACCACAGAGACCATGCTATCCAGACGCATCATAGCTTGGTATGGCAAATGCTCTGCGTAAAAGAGCAAGAAATGGCAGAGAGCTGTGAACACAGCCCAGTCCATCTTGGAACCCTGCCTCCCTTCTATTGAATTTGTCCACACTTTCTGTTATCTCAGGAAAGCAGGCAACGTAATCAAGGATTCCTCTCAAACCAGCCATCCTCTCTACTCCCCTTATTTTTTGGCAGAAGATATAGATGCTTGAGAGCACTTATCAACAGGCTCAAATACAGCTTATATTCCACTGTCAATAGACTCTTGAATGGACCTCTCAGATGCTAAAAGATGAACTCTAGATCTTTCAAACCACTGTATCATGGCCCTTGCATCTTATTTGTCTACCTGCACTGATCGTCCTCTGTAATGACAACACTATATTCTTCATTCTGTTTTCACTACCTCATGCATACAGCATGATCTGTCTAGGTTTCATGTACAAACATTTGTAAAAGCTTGTTAGTGTACATATGACAATAACAAGCCAATAACAATACCTGCTGCCAAGGACAGAGCAAAGAAAACTGGAGATGCAAGAGAAGCTCACTAAACTAATTCATTTAAAATTAAGTCTTTAACCAAACTTTAGTGGGGTTTTGCTTTGCTGGCAGTAGAAGGAAACTTGGTTTCAGTCTCCAAGCCTGTCAGCCAGCATTAAGCTCGTTATTAAATAAGTGCATTTAGTGTTTGTGTTATCTGAGGTGTGCAAAATAGAGGAACCTATGAAATGTTTGATTACATGCTCTGGGCTGCTGCTAGCTGTCAGCATGAGCTCATTTAAAAAAAAGATGGATGTCTGGTCTCAAGTTGGAGTGTCATTGCAAATATTAAATTTCAGTGGTCCAATCCTATTCAAAACATTTTTCATCAACTGGAAGTGATGGGAGGCGGCAAGCTGAATTTCATTATAATAAGACATTCATCTTTGATTAAAGGCTGTCCTATGATTACAGTTCTGATTAAGTGAATCCCAAGAGGTGCTTTTGTTTGATGGCTGCTCTCCAGATTTGTGAAGATCACAGAAGGTCAGTAAGTTAGGGAAAATTTGAGATTTCAGGCCACTTCTTTATCTAAGCCCACCTTTCGGTGGGAATGAAGTTCAAATATAAAGGTCCAGTCAGAATGGCAATGACTCGTCTTGAATCCCCTTGGAGCACTGGTTGTATCTCCCAGACCTTTCCTGCCACAGAATCTGCAAGACCTGCCCAGTTCCTCATTCAGGTTGTTCAGTTGCTCCAGATCCCAGCATCTGCATTTTGTTGTGTCTCTGTAGTAGGAAGGCAGGAAGACAGGACACAAGGGTGGGGCAGGGGGGAGAAAAGTAGAGGGTGGAATAAAGAGGTGGCCTAAGGAAGAAGGAGAAGAAAGGGATGATAGGAGTGAGTGTTTGTGGTGCGAGAAAGATATTCCTCTAGAAATAAAAGAACACACTCTTCCTCTGCTGCTCTACAGAGTTGATTTTTACCAGGAACAGTAAAGTAGCTGTCATAAGCTTCTGGCAAGCAGGCTAAGCAACAGACATACTGTCTAGTTGGGAGCTTTCAACAGACATTAGGCTCCACATTTACTGGGCGGATGAATGCTAACTATCTGTCAGGGGATTATTTGTATAGGGAAGAAATTAGAAATTGGCGAAGATTTGTATAAATCAGAAGTTGATTAGTTCTGATTTGCATATAAATTGTTTTCACTATTTGTTGAATAATACCTTCTATTACTTGGATAATACAAATGCTTCTAGCAATTAATCAAGAAATATGAGAATATGATGCAAATCAATTCTCTGTATTGTCAATTTCATATTCTAAACTGCTTCATAACAGCAGAACCCTGATCTAATTTCTTGATGCAGGGCTGTGTGATATACAGTAGTTCTACTTTTAATGATTACTGGATTCTGCATGGGTGTTTCTCATATTCACAGTGTAAAGATCTACCCTGAATGAATCCCATTTACTACAACAATATAGTGGTATTATCACCCTTTATAGGTGAAAATGGTGATTTATCTTTAAGAGGATTGCACAGTATTCAGACCGAACAGTTCTATTATTAGAAACATTAGAAAGTTTTTGACAAGAACAGGCCATTTGGCCCAACAAATCTTGCCAAGTTCCTGTTCGCATAGTGTGTTGAAATAACTATTGAGTTTAGATTTGAAAGCCTCTAAAGTTCTATGCTCAACTACACAGCTAGGTCATTTGTTCCATGTGTCCACAACTTGCTGTGTAAAGAAATACTTCTCGATGTAAGTCTGAAATCTCCCCTTAACCTATGGCCCCAAGTCCTTGATGATGGATTAATTTTGCAGCAGCAGCTGGCATCCACTTTACGTATACCCTTAATGATTTTGAACACTTCTATCATGTCTCCTTTCATTCTACATCTACTTAGGCTAAAAGGATTTAATTCTTTCTATCTTTCTTCATAACTCTTACCCTGCAGACCTGGAATGACTCTAATCAGCCTTCTCTGGACTCTCTCCAGTGCCCTCACATCCTTCACACAATACAGAGACCAAAATTGTACACAGTACTCAAGGTGTGGCCTCACAAGAGCATTAAACAGCTTAAGAAGTACATCTCGACTTGAACTTCACTGTATATATAGCCCAACATTCTATTAGCCTTCCTAATCACTTCTGTGCATTGTCTAATGTTGATAGCGAAGAGTCTACTGGGATGCCCAAATCCTTCTCATACAGTGCACTTTCTAACTGAAGGCCCCCAAGTGTATACTTTATATCAAATATTTCTAGACAGATAGATACTTTATTGATCCCAAAGGAAATTACAGTGTCACAGTAGCATTACAAGTGCACAGATATACAAATATCAGAAGCAAAGTAAGAAAGAATGAAAAAAAAGACCTCAAACAGTCTAACAGGAGGGGGCCATCATTTCCCCAACTATAGGTTGACTCATTATAGAGCCTAATGCCCGAGGGTAAGAATAACCTCATTTAGCACTCTTTGGAGCAGCACATTTGTCTTGGTCTATTACTAAAAGTGTTCCTTTGTTCAGCCAAGGTGTCATGCAGAGGGTGAGAAACATTGTCCAGAATTGCAGGATTTTCCAACGGGTCCTTTGTTCTACTACAGCCTCCAATGTGTCCAGTTTGACTCCTATAACAGACCCAGCCTTTCTAATTAGTTCATTGAGCATCACCCAGGTTGGTGCCATTGCCCCAGCAAACCACTGCATAGAAGATTGTACTGGTGACAACAGATTGGAACAACATGTGAAGGAGAGGCCTGTATGCTCCAAAGGACCTCAGTCTCCTCAGGAAGTAGAGGTGACTCTGGCCCTTCTTGTACACAGCCTTTATGTTAGTGCTCCATTCAAGTCTGTCATCCAGGTGCACCCCCAGGTACAGGTAGGTCCTCAGCACATCCACATCTTCACCATCAATAGTAACAGGGAGCAGTGCAGACTTAGTCTTCCTAATGTCCATCTCCATCTCCTTTGTCTTACTGATGTTGAGCTGCAGATGATTCAGCTTGCACCATTTGACAAAGTCCTCCACCAGGGCCCTGTATTCATCCTCCCATCTTCCCTTTATGCACCCAACTATTGCTGAGTCATCAGAGAATTTCTGCAGATGACTTGACTCAGTGTTGTATCTAAAGTCCGAGGAATACAGGATAAACAGGAAGGGAGCCAATACGGTCCCTTGCGGGGCCCAAGTGCTGCTTATAGCCATGTCTGACACACAGCTCTGAAGCCACACGAACTGTGGTCTGCCAGCCGGGTAGTCCATTATCCAGGATACAATGGAAGTACCAATCTGCATTGAATGGAGCTTTCCCCCCTAACAATTAGGGCTGTATGGTGTTGAAGGCACTTGAGAAATCTGCAAACTGCAGGGGATTAAGGGCTGATCTGATCAGGGGTCGGAGGTGAACCAGGTCCAGCCTCTCTAGGGTATTAAAGATGTGTGAGGTCAGAGCCACTGGCCAGTAGTCATTCAAGACTTTCGGTCATTCCTTCTTGGATACTGGGACCACACATGTTGATTTCCACACAGTCGGGACCCTTTCCAGGCTGAGACTCAAATTGAAAATGCACTGGAGAACTCCACACAGCTGCTCAGCACTCTCCTTCAGGACCTTGGGTTCATACCATCCGGTCCAAATACTGTGCCATGTCTGGGGAGAACTCCACAGCCCTTCTCACCTGCTCCATATTGAAGGTTAGTCCATGATGACTGAGGAGTTGGTTGGTGGAAGGTGGGGACTGGGGAAGGTGAAGATTGGGACAATAGCAGTTAACATGTGGAGGTGGGGATGGTAGGTGCAAGGGAAGGAGGGGATGCAGACAGTGGTAGCCCATGTTGAACTGGAGGGGGGAGGAGGGAGGATGGAGATATTGGTGCTGAAGGGGTATTGGGTGCCTCGGCACCCGGACTGGCATGCTGAGGGGTGAGTGAACGGGAGGGCAATTGTCAAACCTATTGAAGAATTAGTTTAACTCATTGACCCATTCATGGCTGTATTCTGAGGCTCTACCGCTAGGCTGATTGAAACCAGTGATGGTCTTCATGCCTCTCCAGACTTCCTGGGTGCTACTTCCTAAATGTAATATTTTACATTTCCTTCCATTAAATTTTATCTGCCATTTATCAGCCCACATCTGGATTTTGTTTAGATCTAATTGTATTGATTCTGCTGCCTGAATGTTATCAGCTCGTCCCCCTAATTTTGTGTCATCGTCAAACTTTACTAATTTATTTGTTATGTGTTTATCCAAATCATTAATGTAAATTAAAACAGCAGCGGCCCCAAAACCGATCCCTGTAGAACCCCACTTTTAACATCTTCTAGGTTTGAAAATGATCCTCTCACCGTAACTCGTTTTTTCTTTTGAGCCAATTCTGCACCCATTCGCACACCTTAACCTGAAGTTCTACCTCCTGTAATTTGATTATTAACCCCTTGTGGGGCTGTTTGTCAAATGCCTTCTGAAAGTCCAAGTAAATGTGATCAAATTCTCTATTGTTATCATAAATTTTAGTTGCTTCTTCGTAGAACTCCAGCATATTAGTAAAGCATGATTTCCCCTGTCTGAACCCATGCTGGCTTTCTGCTAATGTGCCTGTTCTTATCATCTGCTCTTCCAACTCATTCTTTACTATTGTTTCCGTGATACACGTCAGGTTCACTGGTCTATAGTTACCAGGGTCAGTGTAGTCACCCTTCTGATGCACTAGGACAACATTAGTCCATTTCCAGCCCTTAGGGATTTCACCAGTCTCCAATGACCTTTGAAAATTACATGTTATGGGTTTGTATATATAATCACAGAGTTTTTAAGTACCCTTGGATAAATGTTGTCTGGCCCTGGAGATTTATTAACTTCCAGCCCTTTCAGCTGAATCAGGACCTCACTTTCTAAGGTGTCTAAGCCACTTAAAATGACCTTATTTTTCTCTACCCTTACTGGTATACTGCTAATGTCTTCACAGGTGTATAGTTTAGCAAAATATGAGTTAAGAGTATCCACGGTGTCCTCTGCATAAATTAACATCCTGCTATTATTCCTAATACAATTAGCTTCCCCCTTGACTTTCATTTTACTACTAGAAGTATTGAAACATCTTTTAGGGTTAAACTTAGCATTATCAACAATAACCTTCTCAACCTGTCTTTTAGCAATCCAAATCTACATCTTAATTATAGCTCTCATATTCTTATATGCCCTACAGGATACTTTTCTGTAATCCTTATATAGCTGACTTTTCTTCAATAATGTTTATGTATCTCTTTATTCATCCATTGATCTATTGTATTATTGTTTCTCCCGACCTTGGATATGAACATTTCCTGCACTGCATGTATTGCCTTTTCAAATCAACCCCATTGTTCCTCAACTGATTGAACATCAAGCAGTTCCTTCCAGTTTACCTTCTGAAATCTTTGCTACATCTGCACAAACTTTGCCTTTTAGAAATTCAATTTAATATCTTTGTTTTTTTTTACTGATATAGGTGCTCAAAAAACCCTGAGACTAACGATGTTATGATAATTTGTTTCCAAATACTCAACAACTCTGTATTCAAAATTCTATCTTGATTGCTACAGACTATCAAATCTAGACAAGTCTCGCTTCTTGTTGGTGCATTAACATACTGACTCAAATAACAATCATTCAATAACTCAATGAATTCATTTTTCTATAATCCATTAATCACTGAGTCTTCCACTTAATATCTGGGATAATTAATGTTAATCCATAACTATAACATCACCCTCAGAACTTGCTTTTTAAATATTCTAATAGAGTTGTTTATTAAAATCACCATTAGCATTAGAGGGTCTATAACATACACCCAACATTATTCCTTTATCCTTATAGTTTTCAATTCTTACTCAGACATCTTCATTAATCTCTAGATTAATCTATCATAAGCAGCCTCACGTTTAAATTCTCCTTTTGTGTATGGCTATTCCTCCACCTTTACGGCATTGCTTATCTTTCCTAGGTATATCCTTTAATACAATATTCATCACCATTCTTTGGGGTCAGCCAGGTTTAAGTTATTGCTATTATATCATACTTATACACACTTGCATATAATTCCAGCTCATTTATTTTATTCTTAATACTTCTTGCATCCTGAATCTACGCTGATGTTTTTCATCCTATTCCAAACCATTAAAAAAAATTTGAAACCTATACAGTATTCGGTTTATGTCCTAATATGTTATTCTCCACTAAGGTATCTAAGGTACCTACAGTTGACCCTGCCCTGTTCTAAGTACCCTGCCCCCGCCTCCCCCCATTCCCTAGCTAAACAGTCTTCAACTAACTAAAGCATACACCTGCTCAGTGCATTAGTGCCTCCCTGGTTCAAAAGCAATCCAGTTTCCTTCTGCCCCGAAAGGTGTCCAAAGTCCCATAAACCTATGCCTCTCTGACCTACACCATGATGAGCCACCTGTTAATTCTTTTAATCTCCTTCATCTTACCTGGACTGGCATGTGGCACAGGCAGAACTTACAAGAAGATCGCTTGTCAGTTCTGTCCCTAAGCTTTCCACCTAACTCTTTACATTTGCCTTGCAGAACTGACAGCCTGCTGTTACCTATGTCATTTGTTCTGATGTGGACAATGACTACTAGATCCACCACAGCTCTGGCCAGGAGCTTATCTACTCATCGAGGGAGGTCTCCTACTTGTGCTCCTGGTAGGCAACACACAATTACATCCATGACAAGTAAATTGGTGAGAAAGAGCTTTTCCCCTCTTACCATCTAATACAAACCTTTTGGATTTGGTTAACACAGCCAGCTTTGGCACTCTGGAACAACACACACAGAATTCTGGAGGAACTCAGCAGGTCATGCAGCATCTATGGAAATTAATAAACAGTCGATGTTTCAGGCCAAGATCCTTCAAGAAGACTGGACCAGATGAAAGATCTTGGCCTGAAATGTCGACTGGTTATTCATTTTATAGATGCTGTGCTACCTGCTGAGTTTCTCCAGGATTTTATACGTATTGCTCTGGATTTCCAGCATCTACAGATCTCTTGCGTCTATAATTGGTACTCTGGAGTCCACTTGGCAAGGCCCATTAAAAACCTTCATCCATTATATATTCTGCATCCTTGCTATCTCTGTGTGTCTTCCAGGTATTTTTCAGGATGGAGAAACCCCAATTTATTAGTTTAGGAATGATGGATAGTGATAATCAGCAATTTTGTTTCTGCCCACATTTGAACTAATAGTATGAGATATTTTAAGGGTTAAAAATCTACGTTGAGAATTCTCAGAGTCTTTCTACTTGATTGTATATCACGATACTTCTGGTGGGTCATAATTAATGATGTTGTGAAATGCTTAGCTCAGTGAGAAGCATTATGTCTGTTGTTGAATGACTGTTCTGTGGTACAACTCGTATCAATTTCAGCATGTCTCCTAAAATTAGGAAGATTTTGAAGTACCATCTGGTTTAACTGTGCCTTTATCTTTGATCAAACCGATGCCTAGTTTGATGTAGGCAATATTTTTCTCCACCGGGATATAATTGATTCATAAAATATATAGTGATACATTTATTCATTGAGTCATGCAGTTCATTACATCAATCAGTAATGTTTCAACCTTAAACACTGCAACAGTGAAACGTTCAAGGGCCTGTTTCACGGAGTTCATCCCCTCAGTGGTGGCAGGAAACATAGTCTTTCCCCTCAAGGCTTTTGTGGCAATTCTAGGTGATTTATATTATTATTGTCTGTGGCAATTTGCTACAACCTAGAAGCTTCCTATGCCAATTCATTTAAGAATCAATCACACTGCAGTGCATCAGGAGTCAAATAAAAGCCATACAAGTAAAGGATAACAGATTTCCTTCTCCGAGGGTCATCAATATTCCAGAAGGGCTTTAAAGACTGAGGTTTGTTTAATGATCACCAGCACCAATACTTGCTCTCATATAGTTATTTAAATTTAGAAATCCCAACTGCATACTTTGAAGATTGACCCTCAATCCTTCCTTCAGCTTCTGGATTCCATCCAGTTTTTATGGAATGATCCTTGCATTTGCTGTGGAATGAGCCTTCCTTTCATCATAAATGGATGCCTCACTTCACCATGGCAATGATCACTGTATATACCATGGCAATGACTTTGTTCTTTCTGGTGACTATTTTTACTTCAACTAGATGGATAAACAAAATTTATCTTCCTGCCTTAGACAGGATATACTTGATCTGGACCAATAGCTCCTAATATAACTGCAACCAAAATCTCTGTATTGCAATTACTTGCCTGTGTCTTAACAGTCCATAAGTCCATGAGGAAGAACATCCCAAGATTACTACACTTGACACAGAAACCTTCATATCCCTGGCCACCTGGAGGTAGCCACATGAACGATTGAGAAGATGGGCCATTTTTTATAGTTGCTCAGACATGATGGTGCAGATACAAAGAGGATGGAATACCATGTATGAAGGAATCTCTCGTGCAGAGGTACCAGAGTAACTAAAGATGTCTCCTTTGAGCTGATTTGATTAAAAGGGTGTTCAAAATTATGAGGAACTTTGATGAATCCATTTTCAGGCACGTTCATAACTTAAGGGCATGCACTTGAGATAAATGAAACGTAAGATATGAAATAGACTAAATACCACGGGAAAGGAATTTAGAGGCAATTTGCTGAGAATTTAACTTGAAAATGTTAAAAAAATTAATACAGACTATTGTTACGAATGTGCCACAACTCTGAGGGGCTGAAGGGTACAAAGTAGCCCCCTCCTTTTTGAGAATCGCAAGATCACTATTAATTCGGGTCTGGGACCCAGGAAATGAGAGAGAATCCACAAGGTTTTGGAATGTGTCCTGGCCTCAGCGAAACAAAAACCCCTGATAACGGCTATTGTCTCTTGGAGACGGAATTGTGTATTGAGTACTGTACTATTCATTGAAGCCCTCAGGGGACGACCAGAGTGGGCTGGTTGAGGGATTGCATCATCCCAACCTGATTGACATCTGAGACCCCGTGAGTAAGGATAAAAGAGGGTCTGGGGAACAACCCCTTTAGACGCACCAGGAGAAACGCTGGAAAGCCAGTGACAGCGTTTTATAGCGAACGCCGGTGAGGGCCCGTGTGCGTCCTCCCTTGCCAGGGTAGCAGGCTCATCACGGAAGAACGGTTTAGCTAAAGGAGAGGCCACAAGTGAACGGCCACACCAACGGGACTCCCGACGGATCGAAATCATAAAAAGGAAAGCCGGCAAGTTTCTAAAAATCTCTCTCTCTCCAACCATTGAAATACAGCGGTCCCCAAAAGGCTGCAGCCTGCATGAACTGAGTGACTTTTATATTTCCATCGGACAATACATTATCCCCTAGACAACGATAGAGCTTATTTCTTATTGATTATTATAATACCCGCACTTTTAGATTTAGTGTTGATGACATATATTATCTGTATGTTTGCATTGATATGATTTTTGTGTATTTTTACTAATAAATACTGTTAAAAATAGTACCATCAGACTTCAATGGACCTCTCTATCTTTGCTGGTAAGTGATCCAGTTACGGGGTTTGTAACACTATTAAGAAGGAAGAAGGTGCGACTTATCGAACAACTCTTGTCAGAGGCATAGGGAGTATATATGGTGGCATCTGTGTTGGAAATTACACGGTGGAGCTTAACAGCTGCTCTGCTTATGATTTACCCAGACACCACATATATGACTATTCTATAATTCAATGAACAGGGAATGACACAAAACTTCATGTAGAGCCATTTTGAACTCTAACCAATCACTAGAATAGATTATTTGATTATAGTGCCACCACCAGTTGATGGAATTTCCTCTGTTCAAACTGGCAGCTAAATGATAACATGAAAATATGTTGAAATTCAATTCATTTTCTTTTTTAGGTTGGGAATGTTCCATTAATGGAAAGGACAGCATTTATTGCAAATCTCCAATGGTCTGTGAGAAGCTGATGTTAAGCATCTTCTTGAATGACTAGTTCTTCTGGTCAAGGTACTCTTGTATTACTGCCGGGCTCGGAGTACCAGCATTTAGATCCAATAGTGACGAAGGATCTGCAACATATTACTGTTATGTTTTGTAATTCCAGAAACTAACTGAAAAACACAGGAGCTGGGATATTTGTCTACTTGGGTTTTTTTTCCTGTTTTTAAGTAAGACACTCACATATGATGTGGTGGTGTAATGATGTAAGCCATTCACGTACTTCTTACATATAACCCATGATGAATTATGTAAACAAACAAAGAATGCTTAATCAAACAATTTATTTACAATATTAGTCAAATATTTCTTAAATATTAAGTACACTACTCTCCTCCCTGCTTAGCTATAAACTCCAACTCAATACAGAATGCATCTCAACTCAAATATGTAACGTATTGCTCTGTAGTCATCTACATATATTACAACTATTATACAGACATCCACAGTGCAGGAAATGTTAAATTGACCCATTCAGGCCTAAAGATTTAATCACTGTGGAGGATTTCTTACTGATATGGGATAAAGTCTTTTCTGATGGGGAGGTGGTGGTGAGGTCACTCTGATTGCAAGGTGTGATTTGTGTCCGTGAAACACCTGTTTCCTCTTTTGTCAAATATTCAGATGTTTTCTTCTCAAAGGATAAATGGGACATTCCATTAGCATTTCTATGTCGTCTTGAATTCAATCTTGTAATTGTGCCCTCCAAGATACAGAGACTATCTGTGCATTTGCACTGCTGTTGTTAGTGGACTACCCTTCTGTGGATTGAAAATGGGCATTAGAGGTTGATGATCAGTAGTGAGGATAAACCCTCTCTCATACCATTACTGGTTGAAATGTTTTACACCCTAACCTAGACTCAAGGCCTCTCTGTCAATCTGTGTGTAATGTTTCACTGCAGCAGTAAGAGAACATGATGCAAAGGCTAAAGGGTGTTCACTTCCTTCACTCATAACATGTGAAGTGACTGCACCTGTACAAGGTGAGGCATTACAGGCAAGCTTCATTGGATGATGTGGATCATAATGTCTGACCACAGTGGCTGACCTCACTATTTCCTTTGCCATTTGGAAATCCACCTCACACTGCTTTGTTGCTTGCCATTTCTTCCTGATCTGTAGAAATGAGTTGAAGAGGTGGAGCACAGAAGCCAGGTTTGTCAGGAACCTGGCATAGTAAATGACACATCCTAAAAAGGACTGAAACTGTCACACATCCTTTGGCCTTGAGGCATCCACCACTGCTTGAATTTTCTCAGCATATTTGTGCGTTGATGATGTGACCACAGTAAGTGACGAATGGTTTAAAGAATTCACACTTCTTGCATTGCGCTCTGAGTCCATAATCTTCTAATCCTTTTAACTGTTTTGAGATTTTGTAGATTTTTTCTTGTCATCCTTACCAGTAACAATGATATCATCCAGGTATCACTGAGTGCCTAGGCAGCCTTGCAGTATCTGGCTATAGCTTTCTGCCAGAGTGCAGGTGCAGATGCTACTCCAAGAATATGCCTATTATAGCAATCAAGACCTTTGTGAGTGCTTATGGTGAGAACCATTCTGGACTCTTCTTTCATCTCCAGCTGTATGTAGGCCTCACTTTGCTGAAATGTTTCCCATCAGAGAGGTTTGCAAAGATATCTTCTATCCTGGGCAGAGGGATCTGATCATGGGTACTGGGTTGATGGTGACCTTAAATTCACCACGTATCCTGACTGGTGTTGCCCATGGGCACCACTCGACCTTGGAGAGAATTCCTTCAGCCACCATATGACGTAGCCCACTGGCTACTTTATCACGGATAGTATAAGGAACCAGACAGGTCTTGTAAAACTTGGGTGTGGCATTTTCATTTAACACTCTTTTATTCTTCATATGTTTGAGCATTCCAATGTACAGCATGGAGACAGCTACGGGTATCATCCAGTACCTTTCTTAATTCGCTTTCAGTTGACTCTGTTACAGGGAATATGGCAAGCAAATGGTGGACGGATAGCCAATCAAGTTGTAGTTGCCTCAGCCAATCAAATTGTAGTTGCTCCAGCCAATCATGTCCCCACGATGTTGGTCCTCCTGTTCCTACCATATACAAGTCCAATATGGCTTGTTGGTTGTTGCATTTCACTGTTATGAATGTATTCCCACAGGAATCTCCACTACCCTCCAGTATAATTTCTTAGTTGGATATCTGCAGGTTTCAGTTCAGTACCTTTGAAATGCTCTTTTTATGGAATGACAGAAACAGCCAAGCCAGTGTCCAATTCTATTTTAATTAATTAGTGATTTCAACTGCTCTTTAAAATGTGAGTTGTGCTTCAGTTAGGAGCCATTTTGAATGCTTACCTTAAATGATCTTTCATGCATCATTAAGCTCTTCACATGGTACAGGCAGAAGTACGGATCCGTGAGGAAGAGAAGCAGATGTCAAAGGCAGTGGAACAAGTGTCCCAGGGTGCCTGGACAAAATAGGACCTGCCCAAGCACAAGATCTCATGGGCAGAGTTATGGAGACTGGAGCCCTTCCGTATTTCCTTCCTCTTGCGATCCATGTATGACACCCTTCCTTCACAATTACACCTGTACACAAGGAGGATGAGAGAGGACCTGAACTGTAAGCTCTGTGGTCAAAAGGGGACGCTGGCTCATATACTGTCTGGGTGTAAAACAGCTCTAATTCAAGGACAGTATAAGTGGCGCCGTGATAAGGTGCTGCTGGCTCTTGCTGATACACTAGAGCGAGAGAGATGCAAGAAGAGGACGGCCAGTACAGATTTGAGGAAGACCATCACCTTCATTAAAGAAGGAGCAAGGCCTTTCATAACCAAACAACCAAAGTCAAATCTGCTGCTAACAGCCAGGTCCTGGGGAGATGAGGGTCGATATGGGAAGGAGGCTGCAGTTCCCGGAGGTGGTGCACACAACCCTCCACCCGGACATTGTAATGTGGTCAACTGAAGATCAGAAAATAATTCTGGTTGAGCTGACAGTGCCATGGGAGGAGGGATGGGAAGAGGCCCACGAGAGAAAGGCCTTGAAGTACCAGCCCTTAGTGCAGGAGTGCAAAGACAAGGGATGGCAGGCATGGTTGTTCCCTGTGGAGATCGGCTACAGAGGTTTACCAGCCAAATCAGCATTGCGGTTGTTGTCAGCTCTGTGTCTGGACAAAAGGAGCAAAAAACAAGCAGCTCGTAGGATGGGGAAGAGGCAGAACGAACCTCTTGTTGGATTTGGAGTAGGCAAGAGGAGGGAAGCTGGAAGCCAGGAGCAGATGGGCAGTGATTTGGCCACCACTGCCGGCCCACCAACTGGAGATTGTCGTGGTTAAGGGTTGAAACACTCTGTGAAGGTTGGGAACCATCCGATGACATCTGCTCCTGGCTGAAGGCTACAGTTACCTCATAAGGTATCTGGAGAATGCACCCTAATAGGTGTACATAATAAGACAATGCTTGGATAATTTCTTCAATTCAGCCAAGTAGGGTGAAATGGACTCCCCTTCCTTTTGATATGAAACCCAAAGCATTCTGCAATCAACAATGGCTTTGGTTCTAAATATTCCTGCATTACACTGACAATATCAGCGAAGCTCATTTCGGCTGGTTGGTTGGAGCAGTTAAACTTCTAAGTAAAATATGCTTTCCACCCTTTGCATTCAATAACACTGGCATTCACTTTTCATTGGCTATATCAATTGCTTCAAAATACTGCTCAATTCATTTAGTATACATCACCCAGTTATTTGTTGTGCAATTGACCACATCTAACTTTCTGATGTAGCCAGCCATTTCTGTTTTTTAAAAATTTATTATTATTATCACCTGGTACTATCTGTATAAACACATGGCTGTACTTGTTGCTTGCTAATTTTCTGCCTTTTTAAAAAACTTGAACTTCTCTCTCCCCTTCTGAGGAAAAACATGCTGCGCTTCAACAGTTTGGTAGTTGTCCTGTGTTTGCTTTGAAAATTTCCCAATTTTGTATCTCAGGTACTAATCAAAAGAAAAGCACAGAAGCCGGATATTTGGCTACCGAGGTTTTAGTTTAGTGAGGCATAGTGGCATAATGATGAATTATGTAAACAAACAAAAATGCTTAATCAAACAACATATTTACAATATTACTCAAATATTACTTAAATATTAAATACACTACAATTACCAGTTCAGGGTGGAATTTAAGAAGAGCCCAAAGGTAGGGTATTCTCATTTACCAGCTGTCCTTGACCTTGGTGGTCACGGGTTTGGGAGGGGCTGTTAGAGAAGCCTGGATGGGTAACTGAACTGCATCTTGCAGATAGTACACATTACAGCCACTGTGCACTGGAGGTGGAGGGAATGAATGTATTGGATGGTGTTAAGGTCTCAGTCAACCATTGCTTTGTCATTCAAAGTACTGAACTGCTTGAGAGTTTTTGGAACTGCGTGCCCTTGGGCAAGTGAGGATTATTCCATCATATTACAGACTTGTGATTTGCAGGTGGTAGATGGCATTACAGTATTTATAACTATGTGAATTATATACGTCCAGCTTTTCTCAGTGGCCCAATCAAATCAAGAGGGGAAGCTACACATTGGTCGGGACAAGAGATTTAAAAAGGAGCGTTCGTGGACTTTCAGCTTTTTCTGGTGGCCTAATCAAATCATGATTCACTAGCAAGGGCCAATAAAAAGAGGGTAAGGACAAGCGGAGTGGCCATTGTTATAGTGTGGAGGCTTTGGCTCAACAGGTTTGGGCGAGGTAAGTTTTTGGTGAGTATCTTCTTCTGCATTCTTCATCAGTTGAGGCCCTCCGCTAGTTGGAGTCGACCACAGATGTTGCATCCCAGCTGCCTGTGTGATACTCAGGCAAGTACGCAAGCCAGGGAAGTACGATATAGAGAGCAAGCTGTGGTCCATGCAGCAGCTCCCCATCTCCATGCAGATAATGAATCTAAAGGAGCAGCAGAGACTGATATAGTTTAGCTCCAGCAGCATCTGGTATTGCAGCATTCAATCAGCAGCCAGTATTGAACTCAATGTAGAACTGCCTTAGAGACTGCCTCCAGATATTTTCCTGGGGTTTACTCCCAAAGCCTTCCCCATGAGTGGATATAGCCACAAGGCAGCAGAGATTTGAGATCAGAGTTTTCCTTCTCCTAGATGATCTGCTAACCATGGCTGATGAGCCCCGCCTGCCCGAAGTGGTGGGTTTTAAGGTGCCAGTAACCCACTTCTTCCTTTTCTCCTTTCAGTAGAATCAGTTCTGCCAGCTTAGTAGCTAAGCCACACATGAAGCCCAGAAAGTGGACTTGGTTGTCAGAATCTATTTGAGATGCACACCATTGGGAGCATTTAATAGGTAGTGGGAGTTTATCTCCATTGCCACCCCCAGCTATAACAACCTTAAGGAACCAGGTTTGTCAGTTTGTGCAGTGAGAATGACTCCAGGGACTGTGTTTTGTTCTGTGTGTGAGGTGTGGGAATTCCGGGAGAGCACCAGCCTCCCAGATAACCACATCTGCACCAGGTGCACCGAGCTGCAGCTCCACAGAGAACGTGTTAAGGAATGGAGCTGCTGCTTGATGGTCTTCAGCCCATACAGGAAATTAAAGGGTGAAAGGTAGGAGCTACAGGGAGGTAGTCACCCCTAAGTTACAGGAGGCAGGTACATGGGTGACTGTCAGGAGGGGGGAAGAAAATGGGAAGCCAGTGCAGAATCCCCCTGTGGATGTTCCCCTCAATACCACATTGAATACTTTTGAGGAGACAACCTGCCAGTGGGTTGAATCTGGTGCTATGGCTCAGATGGGAAGGGGGGAGAACATTGTGCACTTCCCAGAATTAACTAGGTTTTAAACACAAGAGATTCTGCAAATGCTGCAAATCCCGAGTAACACACACATAAAGACCCTAATGGAAGCAATATACAGGCCACCGAACTGTAGCCAGATGTGGGCTACAAATTACAATGGGAGATAGAAAACACATGTGATGCGCTATCAATAACTCTAGGAGACTGGAAGTAGAGTACATAAGGATAGGCTTTTATTAACAGCGAAACGGGCACAACCATGTTGAAGACTGTGGGAGGAGCAGTGCCTCAATCACCTTTATCCAGGGGTCTGTGGGAGGAGCCACAGGAGCAGTCAGCAGAGGGGCATGTCCAGACAGGTATACATGGTTTACCACAACATGTCAAAAGGGCAATGTGATAGTCAATGAAGGATTTCAATATGCAGGTAGATTGGGAAAATCAGGTTGGTGCCAGATCCCAAGAGAACTTGAAGAATTAACTGAATTTGATTAGGGAGCTTGAGGTAAAGAAACCCATAGGAGGCAGTGACCCTAATATGTTAGACTTCACCCTGCAGTTTCAGAGGGAGAAGATAATGTGAGCTGTATCAGTATTACAGTGGAGTAAAGGGAATTATAGAGGCATGAAAGAGAAGCTGTTCAAATTTTATTGGAAGGAGACACTAGCAAGGATGATGGCAGAACAGCAATTGGCTGGAGTTTCTGGGAGAAATTTGGAAGGTGCTGGATAGATACATCTTCAAGAAGAAGTAATATTCTGAAGACAGGATGATGCAACTGTAGCTGACAAGGGAAACCAAAAACAACATAAAAACCAAAGAGGGTGCATATCATAGAACAAACATTAGTGGGAAGTTGGTGGATTGGAAACCAACTAAAGGCGATTTAAAAGCCATAAGGAAAGAAAAAATGAAATATGAAGGTAAACATGAGAAATCCTGCAAATACTGGAAATCCAAAGCAACACATACAGAGTGCTGGAGGAACTCAGCAGATTAGGGGAGCATCCATAGAAATGAATAAGTAGTTTGTGTTTTGGGTTGAGACGCTTCTTCAGGACTCATATGAAGGTAAGCAAGGCAATAATATCAGATAGGATATCAAAGTTTTTTTCAGATACATATATGAGTAAAAGAGAGGCGAGAGTATTAATGAACCACAGGGAAATGACAGTTGAGAGGTTCTAATGGGGATAAGGAGTTGACAGATGAACTGAATAAGTATTTTGCATCCATCTTCATTGTGAAAGATACTATGAGTAGACTAGAAATTTGAGTGTCAGGGGGCAAAAGTGAGTGCAATTGCTAATTGTATGGGAAAGATGCTGGCAAACTGAAAGGTTTGATTGTGGATAATTCACATGGATCCAATGGACTACACCCCAGGGTTCTGAAGGAGTTGGCTGGGGAAATTGTGGAGGTTTGCTAGTTACCTTTTAAGAATCACTAGGTTCTGGCATTGTTTTGAAGGATTGGGAAATTGCAAATGTGATTGCACTCTTCAAGAAGTGAGTGAAGCAGAAGAAAGGAGACTATACACCAGTTAGCCTGACCTCAGTGGATGGGGAGATATGGAGTTGATTGTTAAAGGTGAGGTCTCAGGGTACTTGGAAGCACGTGATCAAATAGGTCAAAGTCAGCACGGTTCCCTCAAGGGAAAATATTGCCTGATGAATTTGTTAGAATTCTTTAAGAAAATAACAAGCAGGATAGATAAAGAAAAAATCAGTGGATGTTGTGTACTCAGATTTTCAGAAGGCCTTTGACAAGGTGCCACAGAGGAGGCTGCTTAACAAGACCCATGACATTACAGGGAAGATACTACCTTGCATAGACAATTGGCTGACTGGCAGTAGGCAAAGAGGGGGAATCAATGAAGCCTTTTCTGGTTGGCTGCTGGTTGATAGTGGTGTTCCACAGGGGTTGGTGTTGGGACCATTTCTTTTTATGTTTTATGTCAATGATTTGGAAGACAGAATTGAAGACATTGAAGCCATCAAGTTTGCATACAATACGAAGATAGGTGGAGGGGAAAGTAGTTGAGGAAGCAGAGGGGCTGCAGAAGGAGTTGGACAGATTAGGAGAATGGGCAAAAAGGTAACAGATGAAATACAGTGTTGGGAAGTGTATGGTCATGCACTTTAATAGAAGGAGCAAAAGCATAGAGTATCTTTTAAACACAGAGAAATTTCAGAAATCTGATGTGCCAAGTGAGTTGGAAGTCCTGACGCAGTAGTCCCTTAAGGATAACTTGCAACTTGAGTTGGTGGTGAGGAACAAAAATGAAATGTTAGCATTTATTTTGAGAAGACTAGAATATAAAAGAAAAAATGTAATGCTTTATAAGGCACTGGTGAGGTTTCACTTGGAAGAATTGTGAGCAGTTTTGGGCCCCTTATCTAAGTAAAGATGTGCTGACATTGGTTAGAATTCAGAGGAGGTTTACAAGAATGATTCAGGGAATGAATGGGTTATTGTATGAGGAGTGTTTGATGGCTCTGGGTCTGTCACTGGAATTCAGAAGAATGAGGGGGATCTCCTTGAAATCCATTGAATAATCAAAGGCCTAAACCAGGGTTTCTCAACAGGGGTTCTGCGAGAGACTGTGATTTTAAAAAAATAGCCTTTTGAACTTTGCGCAACACGTGATGCTAGCGCACGTACTGGTGGGCAGTGACTGAGCAGTCCCATTAGCATTCTCAGCCCAGTATGGCAGTGCACACTTGGATCGTGTTTATTCTGTTTTTAACGTGAGGTAGGGGAGGCCATCAATAATTTGTGAGTGCTGTATTGCAGGGAGGAGAGGTCGCTAAGCTGATGTGGAGTGTGAAGTGCGTTTTCCGAGCACTGAATGGGTTCACTTAACTTGGGCTGTGGCATCTGCCACTCCCTCCTGAATTACCTTCCCCCGCCTCCCAACTTGCCCTGACACGCTGCCGACTGACTTACTGGAGCAAACAAACTACCGGTGTGGCAGAAAATTGGAGGGAAATGTTCATTCTAAAGGTCCACTGTCGCGATTTCTGAAGAGAGGGTGTGAAATGGAAGAGGAGGATTCTTGGCCTAGGCCTGCGGACAATTTTGGTAAGGTTAATAATGAAGAACTGCAATCTTCTGAGTCATTTCACAGAACTAGTGCAACAATGGACACAAAAAATGTCCATCTTTTTGTTTACAAAACTATAAAAGTTTATTTACACAACAAATAGACCAAGTAGAAACAATAAGTATTTACAAGACAGTGAATAAATTCAAATTACAATATGATTCTCATTGTCTATAAAACAGTCAGTTTCCCCGGTTGGCCCACCGCTCTTGGAAGTCCCCCATTGTGACCACATGATCCCTCTCCAAGGACAGTCGGCGTCAACTGTATCCTCGGAAGAGGGACGGGCAGTCGGCCCAGGAAGAAGCCTCGACTTTTCACCACCTAGACCTGTGAATGGCCATCCTGGCCAGGCCCAGGAGCAAGCCCACCAGTAGATCCTCCTTGTGATCCACCCCTTCCATACTGGGCGCCCGAATATGAGGAGCGCAATGCTGAAGTAGAACCAGAACCTGAGCATCAGAGCTGTCAGATACTCAAACAGGGGCTGCAGCCTCTCACACTCCACATTAACATAATACACTGATTCCTCCAGGACACAGAACGGACAGGCAGACATGCTTAAAGGCCTGTTATACGGTACTGCCCAATACAACACCGATGAACTCACAGCTCATCAGGTGATGGTGCAGCTGGAAACTCTCCACTTCCCCGAGGCCCCTCACCATGATAGGATTGGGAACAGTCCCCCTTGCAGCTGCAGCAGAGTCCGCCACCGGCGCAGGAACACCCAGTCTGGGTGAGACTGGACCCCACACCCTCAACTGCTCTCGGTAAAAGCGAGGCGGTTCCCTCAAAGCAGCTGTTGCAGTCCTCTGGAAGCAGCGTGCCCTCCTGTAGGCAGTGTCTCCGGCGGAGAAAGTGATCATCAGCACATGCCATCTTGGAGGGTGGTCAGTGTACAGGTATCTCTGCAGGGTCCTGTGTTGGAGAGCTGCCAGCTGCGTGCGTACACGTTCCAATGACTGACCACCCTCTGCGATCGGAAAACTTGGGACTGCAGCAGAGACCCAATGCCTCCTGTTGCCCCACAAGAAGTCCACCAGCCTCTTCTGGGTCCTGGAGACAAAGACAGTGAGCCAGACTAAAGTGATCAACTGTTCCCATACCTTTACAATGGAAGCTACTTATCACTGGGTTTTCCATGGACTGGGGATCCAAGCTGTCCTGTTCCATTGAGCCCCGTCCGTGGCAAACAACTTACCAATGTAACAATGGCTCCCGCAAAATTACAAAGACAATTAACTACAAATCACAGACATATGGCACGTAAAAATGCTGATTATTTTAAACAAATATTGGAATCTCAAAACAAACAGATTAGAGCTTTTGGAATAAAGTCACAGTCAGTAAAAGAATTCAGGAAGCAAGTTATTTAGTCGCTGTAAGACTAGTTCATTGGAGAATGTTTAAAAAACTGTGTGAAAACCTGGACAAAGAGCATCTAATTTCCTGCTGCATACAGAAATCTGGGGGCTTAGCAAAGGAAGAGCTCTCAACAGGGTGTCTGAGCTGAAAGATGAATTGCAGGAGTACTCTCAAGGAGATTGTAGGCCAGATTTTGCAAGTGCTTTGAAGATGAAGAATGGTTGCAGAATCTAGCCTACTTGACAGACATTTTTCATCCTATGAACCAATTGAACAAGACTTTGCAAGGTCCTGGAGAAAATATTTTGGCTTCAATTGACAAGATTTTTGGATTTAAAAGGAAAATTAATCTTTGGAAAATCATGCTGCAAAAGAAAATCTTGCAAATATTTCCACTGCTGCTTAGGCTTAAGAGTGATGAAGGGTATCAGAAAGTCTCGAGACTCATTGAAAACCACCTGGAAGAACTGCAGAACAGAATTGAACAGTATTTTTCCTCCCTTTCAACACAAGTGTATGACTGGGTGAGGGACCTTTTCTCTGAATCTACTGCTCAGCCTGAGAACTTGACTTTGAGAAAAAAGGAAGAACTTGCACTCTGATCATGCACTCAAGATAAGATTTACTGATCTACCTCCCTGACTAAGTTCTGGATTTCTGTGAAAGAAGAATATCCTGCCATTCATAGAAAGCAATGAACATTTTGCTGCAGTTTTCAATTTCTAACAAGTGTGAGCAAGCTTCTGCTTGTTTAACAAGCATCAAGAGCAAGGATAGAGATAGTCTCATTTCAGTTGAAGGTGAAATCCATGTGTGCTTATCTCAAATTCGACCCAGAATTGAGTAATTTATTATTTTTGCCTCATGAGTTTTTAACTTTTATGAAAGAGAAAGAAAGAAAGAAAGAAAGAAAGAGTAATTTCAAGAAAGGTAAGCTAAGGTTAACTATCTTTTATTTCCAAGAAAGGTTGGCTAAAAATTCATTCTGTGCTCAAAAGAGCATTGACAATTATTTTTGGTTTATTATATCTACAACTTACTGATCACACTAACTTACTGTGAACTCAATATATAATATTGTTATGCAGGGTTTTCCTGAGACCTGAAAATTATTTCAAAGGTTCCTCCAGGGCAAAAAGGTTGAGAAAGTCTGGCCTAGACAGTGTGGACGTGGAGAGGATGTTTGCCATTGTAGGGGAGTCTAGGACCAGAGAGCACAGCCTGAGAACAGAGATAAGGAGGAATTCCTTTAGCCAGAGGGTGGCAAATGTGTGGAATTCATTGTCACAGACAACAGTGAAGGATGTCAGTGGATATTTTTAAAGCTGACATTGATAGGTACTTGAGTAGTCATGGTATCAAAGGTTCCAGGGAGAAGGCAGGAGATTGGGGTCGAGAGGGATAATAAGTCAGCCTGATGTAATGGTGACACTGACTTAATGGGCCAAATAGGCTAATTCTGCCCCTATGCCTTATGATCTGAACTAGGCTATGCTTCCTGGTAAAGCTTCAACAGTAAATAAATCTCGCTTCCTGACAAAGTTTTCAGTCAACTGTCCTAATATCCTAATATTGTGACTTTACTGCATGTCTGTGTTTCTCTGCATTAAAGCCACCCTGTAATGCAGTTGCTATGCATTACAGAATTAGACACTAATTTATGATTAGCCCCATTGGTAATAGTGCAAAGAGATTTGCTGAAAAATAATTAATTGTTTTTCAAAGTTTGACTTTTGACCCTCAGATGTAAAATTGTTTGTTTATTTATTTATTGACATACAGTGCAGAAGGGGCCCTTCCACCCCATCGAGGCATGCTGCCATGCAACTCCCAATTTGACCCTAGGCTAATCACAAGACAATTTACAGTAACCAATTAACGGGATAACCAGTACGTCTTTGGGCTGTGGAAGGAAATCCAGAGTACCCCAAGGAAACCCACACAGTCATGGCGAGAGTGTAGAAACTCCTTACAGACAATAGTGGGTGCCGGGGTCCGGGATGTTTCAGATCGCATCCAAGATATCCTGCGGTGGGAGGGAGAACAGCCAGAGGTCGTAGTACATATTGGTACCAGAGACATAGGTAGGAAAAGGGAAGAGGTCCTGAAAAAAGACTACAGGGAGTTAGGAAGGAAGTTGAGAAGCTAGACTGCAAAGGTATAGTAATCTTGGGATTACTGCCTGTTCCACGTGACAGTGAGAATAGGAATAGAACGAGGTGGAGGATAAATGCGTGGCTGAGGGATTGGAGCAGGAGGCAGGGATTCAGATTTCTGGATCATTGGGACATCTTTTGGGGCGGGTGTAACCTGTACAAAAAGGATGGGTTGCACTTGAATCCCAGGGGGACCAATATCCTGGCGGGGAAGTTTGCTAAGGCTACCGGGGAGAGTTTAAACTGGAATTGTTGGGGGGTGGGAACCGAACTGAAGAGACTGGGAAAGAGGAGGTTAGCTCACAAAATAGCTTGTAGACAGTGCAAGAGGGAGGATAAGCAGGTGATAGAGAAGGAACGCGCTCAGACCAAAGGCTTGAGATGTGTCTATTTTAACACAGGAGTGTTGTGAATAAAACGGATGAGCTTAGAGCATGGATCAGACAGACATACTTTATTGATCCCGAGGGAAATTGGGTTTTGTTACAGCTGCACCAACCAAGAGTAGTGAAGAAATATAGCAATATATCAGTACTTGGAGATATGATGTGGTGGCCATTACAGAGGCTTGGATGGCTCAGGGACAGGATTGGTTACTTCAGGTGCTGGGTTTTAATGTTTCAGAAAGGACAGGGAGGGAGGCAAAAGAGGTGGGGGCGTGGCACTGTTGATCAGAGATAGTGTCACAGCTGCAGAAAAGGTGGACGCCATAGAGGGATTGTCTACAGAGTCTCTGTGGGTGGAGGTTAGGAACAGGAAGGGGTCAATAACTTTACTGGGTGTTTTTTATAGGCTCCCCAATAGTAACAGGGGTATCGAGGAGCAGATAGGGAAACAGATCCTGGAAAGGTGTAATAGTAACAGAGTTGTTGTGATGGGAGATTTTAATTTCCCAAATATCGATTGGCATCTCCCCAGAGCAAGGGGTTTAGATGAGGTAGAGTTTGTTAGGTGTGTTCAGGAAGGTTTCTTGACACAGTATGTAGATAAGCCTACAAGAGGAGTGGCTGTACTTGATTTGGTATTGGAAATGAACCTGGTCAGGTGTGAGATCTCTCAGTGGGAGAGCATTTTGGAGATAGTGATCATAATTCTATCTCCTTTACAATAGCATTGGAGAGAGATAGTAACAGATAAGTTAGAAAAGCGTTTAATTGGAGTAAGGGGAATTATGAGACTATCAGGCAGGAAATTGGAAGCTTAAATTGGAAACAGATGTTCTCAGGGAAAAGTATGGAAGAAATGTGGCAAATATTCAGGATATATTTGTGTAGAGTTCTGTATAGGTACATTCCAATGAGACAGGGAAGTTATGGTAGGGTACACGAACCGTGGTGTACAAAGGCTGTAATAAATCTAGTCAAGAAGAAAAGAAAAGCTTACAAAAGGTTCAGAGAGCTAGGTAATGTTAGAGATCTGGAAGATTATAAGACTACTAGGAAGGAGCTTAAGAAGGAAATTAGAAGAGCCAGAAGGGGCCATGAGAAGGCCTTGGCGGGCAGGATTAAGGAAAACCTCAAGGCATTCTACAAGTATGTGAACAGCAGGAGGATAAGACGTGAAAGAATAGGACCTATCAAGAGTGAAAGTGTGTTTAGAACCAGAGGAAATAGCAGAGGTACTTAATGAATACTTTACTTCAGTATTCACTATGGAAAAGGATCTTGGTGATTGTAGTGATGACTTGCAGCAGCTGAAAAGCTTCAGCATGTAGATATTAAGAAAGAGGACGTGCTGGAGCTTTTGGAAAGCATCAAGTTGGATAAGTCACCGGGACCGGACGAAATGTACCCCAGGCTACTGTGGGAGGCGAGGGAGGAGATTGCTAAGCCTCTGGCGATGATCTTTGCATCATCAATGGGGACAGGGGAGGTATCGGAGGATTGGAGGGTTGCAGATGCTGTTCCTTTATTCAAGAAAGGGATTAGAGATAGCCCAGGAAATTATAGACCGGTGAGTCTTACCTCAGTAAGTTGATGGAAAAGATCCTGACAGGCAGAATTTCTGAACATTTGGAGAGGTATAATATGATTAGGAGTAGTCAGCATGGCTTTGTCAAGGGCAGGTCATGCCTTACGAGCCTGATTGAATTTTTTGAGGATGTGACTAAACATATTGATGAAGGAAGAGCAGTAGATGTAGTGTATATGGATTTCAGCAAGGCATTTGATAAGGTACTCCATGCAAAGCTTATTGAGAAAATAAAGAGGCATGGGATCCAAGAGGACATTGGTTTTTGGATCCAGAATTAGCTTGCCCACAGAAGGCAAAGAGTGGTTGTAGACGGGTCATATTCTGCATGGAAGTCGGTCACCAATGGAGTACCTCGGGGATCTGTTCTGGGACCCTTACGCTTCACGATTTTTATAAATTACCTGGATGAGGAAGTAGAGGGATGGGTTAGTAAGTCTGCTGATGACACAAAGATTGGAGGTGTTGTGGATAGTGTGGAGGGCTATCAGAGGTTACAGCGGGCCATTGATAGGATGCAAAACTGGGCTGAGAAGTGGCAGATGGAATTCAACACAGATAAGTGTGAAGTGGTTCATTTTGGTAGGTCAAATATAATAGCAGAATATAGTATTAATGGTAAGACTCTTGGCAGTGTGGAGGATCAGAAGGATATTGGGGTCCAAGTCCATAGGACACTTAAAGCTGCTGCGCAGGTTGACTCTGTGGTTAAGAAGGCATATGGTGTATTGGCCTTCATCAATCGTGGAATTGAATTTAGGAGCCAAGAGGTAATGTTGCAGCTATATAGGACCCTGGTCAGACCCCACTTGGAGTACTGTGCTCAGTTCTGGTTGCCCAACTACAGGAAGGATGTGGAAGCCATAGAAAGGGTGCAGAAGAGATTTACAAGGATGTTGCCTGGATTGGGGAGCATGTCTTCTGAGTTTAGGTTGAGTGAACTTGGCCTTTTCTCCTTGGAGCGACAGAGGATGAGAGGTGACCTGATAGAGATGTACAAGACGATGAGAGGCATTGATCATGTGGATAGTCAGAGACTTTTTCCCAGGGCTGAAATGGTTGCCACAAGAGGACACAGGTTTAAGGTGCTGGGGAGTAGGTACAGAGACGTCAGGGGTAAGCTTTTTACTCAGAGAGTGGTGAGTGCATGGAATGGGCTGCTGCCAACTGTGGTGGAGGCAGATATGATAGGGTCTTTTAAGAAGCTTTAGATAGGTACATGGAGCTTAGTAAAATAGAGGGCTATAGGTAAGCCTTGTAATTTCTGAGGTAGGGATATGTTTGGCACAACTTTGTGGGCTAAAGGGCCTGTATTGTGCTGTAAGCTTTCAATGTTTCTATCTCACCTTGAACCCAATTACACAGTTGGCTCTCTCTATTCGGTTGCACAGCTGTCCTCCATGCTAAACCTTGAAAGACAGGTAGAAAGTACAGAGAGGGGAGTGACTTGACACTCCTAACTTCCTCTTTGATTTGAAAAGTGACAATTGATATCTGATGTTTACAATGGTTCTGCCTTGAAATATTAAAATAATGTTCTTGATAGGATTCACGGTATTCTTGGAGCCCACAGGAAATACAGACTTCCTTGCCCCATCCATTGCTGAAGAACTGGAGCACTGATTCAAGAGATGAAAGGCCATTGATATTACAGTACAGACAACCTGGTTTCTAACAGCGATACTTATTAAATTATCTTGAACAAAGTGCAGTACAACTAATTTTGCCACAGTCTCAGAAGACAGCACTCTAGCTCATTAGTTTCTTAATAGACTCATCTAAGCAAATCTAAAAGGCATAAGGTGATCAAATTCATCCTGAGCACCAATTAATCATTGAAAGGATTTCCATAATAAATTGATTATGCCTGGTGATAATTTCCTATAGCCTCTCTGCAAGGTTTGAAGCCTCAGAGACTGGAAAATAAATTAATTGTATTTAATTCTATTTTGTCTCAGTGTAAACATATCATCAATAACACATTACTCAAATTTATATCTTGTGAGTTCTAAATCATAGAAACTGCAGTTGGGTTAGTTTTACGTAGTTTTTAATTAAGGTGGTCATAATGTTGAGGTTTTGATGATAAAAGGAGAAACCGTTTCAGGTGCAGGGACTTGAAGACACAGGGTTAAGGTAACTGGCATCAGACCAGGGTGTGGTGGGGGGGGTGTGATAAGCAGAATTTGCTTATCTCACTCTGTGGAGTGCAATGCACAGCTTGAGAAAAACAGTAGAAAAATAACCACCGGAAACAAAATGCTGGAGGAACTCAGCAGGTCAGGCAGCAACTATGGAAAAGAGTAAACAGTCGACGTTCCTGGCTGAGCCCCTTCGCCAGGACTGGAAAGGAAGGGGGAAGGAGTCAGGCTAAGAAGATGGGGGGTGGGGACAAAGAAGTACAAGGTGGCAGGTGATAGTCAGAAGGCAACAGTGTTGTACATATATGTTAAATTATCACAAACACTGTGCAGTATAACTCGCTTTGCTAATTGTGCATATAGTTGAAAAGGTAAGTAGATGGCAGGTAGATGACACAGTGTGTGGAGGTGGAATAGGACAGATTGGATTGCCTTTTCAAAGACGGGCTGAGTGGCTCTTTGCTTCTGAGGCTCACTTAGAAATATATTAAGTTGCTTAATTACAGAAATACTTCAGAAACAGGCAGCTTCCCTTCAGTTTAGTAGAGGAGATCGCTGGGATTCAGGTGATGATCAGGCCTCTACATCCATCACCAGGGTATTAATTCACTGCTGACAGGAAGAAGAGCAGCACAAATTTAATGATGAACCAGTGCAGTAACTTTGGCTGAAAACATGGATGTAACTGATCTCCACCCACTCATCATCAATAACTCTACTGTTAGCCTTGCTTCTACATTCAGATCCTTGGGCATCATTATTTCACAGGACCTCATGTGGGAAGTTGTTATAGCTGGGGGTGGTAGTGGGGAAAATCTCCCGCTGCCTATTAAATGCTCCCAATGCTGTATGCCTCAAATAGCCTCTGATAACCAAGTCCAGCTCCTGGCCTTTACGTGTGGCTTAGTACCAAGTCTGGTGGAACCTCTTCTACTGACAGGGGAAGGGGCAAAGGCAGGTTCATGGCACCTTAAAACCAGTCATGATTGGCAGCTCCTCTAGGAGAAGGAAAACTCTGCTTTCAAACCTTCACTGCCTTGCAGCTGTACCCACACAGGCTTCGGGAGAAAACCCCAAGGGAAGAAACGGAGTTGGAGTCTCTAAGGCAGTCCTACATTGAGTTCAATGCTGACTGGCAACTCCCACAACACTGCTGCTGCAAAACTGTATCGGCCTCTGTCATTCCTTTGAGTTCATCTGATGCGTGGAGAGGGGGAGCTCGCCAGGTGGCCAACAGCTTGCTCTCCATATCGTGCTGCCCGGGTTATGTATCTTGACAGCTGGGATGCAACATCCGTGGTCAACCCTCACTCATGGGGGAGAACCTTACCTCCTTCATTAACAAAAAATGGTCAACAGAGGATGCGCTTCCCCAGCATTCAGCTATGCCATCATAGAGAGCATTCTCACATCAGCCATTACTGTCTGGTTTGGTGCAGTATCCTTTTACAATATACAAAGTCTACAGCTAACTTTCAGGTCAGCAGAAAAGGTGCTTGTTTTAGGTTTCCAGTATCTGCAGTTGTTTTTCTTAAAATTTTCATTCACAGTAACGTTCTGACTGATTACAACTTCTATGCTACTACTGCAATCTACCATCGCTACAGGACTTGTATGTGTCCAGCACAAAGAAGCAGGCAGAAAAAAATTCAATGTGGACACTACCTAACCTGCAAACTACCTTTTCTAAAAGCTCCCTTTAGGAAAGCTCTGCAGAGCTAAAAACAAAAACTTCATACCATCTTAAGTTTCTTTCTTCTGATCAGTTAATCTGATCAACCATTCTAGTTTACCCCCAGCTCCTCTATTACTCCCATCACTGCAAAAACTGTAGGCACTTTAAAAGTTGCTTACATTGTAAATGCGTGTTGGTATTTATGCTCATTTTATCCCACATCTGTACTTTAACATAACTTTATATAATTCTTTATTCACCCTCCGTTGGTCGAGGTCGGCCATGGACATTGCGTCCCAGCTGCTGACGTGATACTCAAACCAGGGCAGTACGACATGAAGAGCCAGCTGTTGGCCGTGCATCAGGCTTCCCCTCTCTGTGCAGCTGATGGATCCAAAGGAACAGCAGAGACCACTGCAGTCTGGCACCAGTGGCATTGCGGGGGTTGCCAGTCAGCAGTGAACTCCAAGTAGGACTGTCTTAGGGACTCCAGCTCCGAATTCTTCCCTTAGGGTTTACTCCCGAAGCCTTCCCCATGAGTTGGTATAACCACAAGGCAGGGGAGTTTTGAGATCAGTGCTTTTCTTTTCCTGGATGAGCTGCCAACCGTTGCTAATGAGCCCCATCCGCCTGAATTTTATTCAGTGCAATTGCTGAATGCTGTGTTTTTGTTGCATGTCATACCCTGACCAGCACATTACAGCAAATTCCTAATACATGTAAATGTACATGGTGAATAAGGTTTATCCTTGATCTTCAGTAATAAGAACTGAAGATCAAGGATTAACTTTATTCGCCTGTGATGTGTTGGTCTGGTCCATCAATCCTGCTCCACCATTTAATGAGATCATGGTTGACAGCATGAGAGTGGGCAGCCATTCCAAAGCTTTTGGTATGAATTCCAGACTTAACATTCCTCAGAAGTCAGGAGTTAGTGAAATATCTTACTTCCTTACAAGGATGAACATCCAGAACCACTGTGTCTCCTGAGGAAGCTCCTTAAAATAAAATCGTTCGTGATTGTGGATGTCACAATCAATGTGCTTAGTGACTTTTGATGTAATTTGAAAATATTAAGACATGAATAATTACAGATCTCCCACTATAAAGCTTTTTTAAAAAAGCTAAATGACACATCTGTGCTGACAGGGAAAGGGTGATGGAGAACAAAGGTGTTTCTAGTCTGAGCAAAACTGTAGGAGGACTTACTGAGAAGTGAATGTCAGCTTCGGGAAATTTACATTTGGGTTATGATATTGCACAGCTGGGGCAGGATGTACAACTCATGTATGGCTCAGTGCCAGCTCCATTGCAAGTTCCATGCAAAGGAACAGTTCAGCCACATCTAGCTCAATTTACCTATGTTAATTTACACTACAGTAAATAAGGGAACAAACTCACTTAATTCAATGATAATCATCTCCATGGTGGGAGTGTGGGGAGCCAGGTTTAAAACTCGCTGCAGCTACATTGAGATAACAGGCTGGAAGAGGGAGGAGGGTATCACTGGTCTGATAGAACCATAGATCTGTCCAGCACGGAAACAGGCTCTTTGGCCCACCACATGAGTACTAACCTTTTTTTGCTTGTTTACCTACATTAAGACTATCCCATGCCTTGTGGTTCAGGGTCTGTTCCATCTCTCACCACTGGTCAGAAGGAGGGAAATACCCTCCAGGAACCTTTGATTTCTTTCCACAGGCCATTTGCCCCCTCCCCCCCCAAATACCAACCACTCACCTCAATTCACCCTTGAACTTTCTCCAACATCCCACTGAGGTCTTGTAACCCTTTCCTGATCAGTACCTCTCCTCCCTCTCCTGATTACTGGATTTTGTCCAGAGGCTGCCCTGGAGGGTTCTACAGACAGGGTGTCTGCTGGCCACCTGATCATTTGTTTGTGAACTGGGCAGGAAGTGGAGTTAAAGGGTATGAGTGACTGGCAGAATCGTACTATTTTTATATTGGTCTCTGTACCCACTCTAACTCCCCGCTGTAGGTATTGTGTCATCTTGCACCATGGTAGAGAACTCATTTTTGTGACATGTCATCACTTTCTGAGTTCAATTGCTGACTAAGCTATTCCTTACTAACGTTATTAAAATTAATGGATGAAAGTTAAACTTAACACCATTTATTTGCATTGACAGACAGGCAATTAATCCATGTTTCATCAATTGTTTCAACATTACAGAAGCCCTAATTAAATAAATCAGTTGGCTCCAGTGTGTTATGTGGGGGTGGGGGAATAGTCATACAATGAATTTAACCAGTAAGTCTATAATCTGCTCAAATCTCCAGTACAAGCATACTATTACTGATGTTCCACTTACACTTCAGGAATGAAGGCAAGCTCACATAAACGTGTCTCTATTAATGCAGCTGAGAGTTTATGGGATAATTCCTGTGTTTTGGGGGCAGGGATCACTGGATAGGTGATGTTTATTTATGTGCTCCAAAAGGCAAAGAAAGCACAAGTGGAAAAACTGATACCATTAGTGCAGGAAGAGAAAGCAAAAATAGAGCATTAAAGAGAAGCTTGTTTTTGCTGGCAATGGGGGGGGGGGGGGGGCGGGGAGGGGAGGGTCTTCTCAAAATGTTGTAAATATTTGGAAAGCCCTGCCCGGGGGAGCTGTAGGAGCAGAGTCATCGTATTCAGGCTGTTTGGTGTGTAGAGAAATCAAGGATGACAGTGAGCAGGCTGGGAGTGGAGCTAAGGCCAAGATGAGCCATGATCTCACTGAAAACTAGAACAGACAAACAAAATTAGCATGACTGCTCTTGACATCAAGATAGCAGTTACTGAGAGTGGTATTAAGGAACATTAGTAAAACCAAAGTATGAATCAAGATGGTAACTCAGCAATGGCAAGGATCATTTTCTACACATAATTGCGGTTGGGTTGAGTTGTTCTCTGATCTTGGCAATTTACTTGCAAATGTCTCATCAGCATATGAGGAGACATCATCAGCATGCTGTTAATTGGTGATGATGTCTCCTCTAATGGTGGCAAAACAATTGCAAGCACATTGCCAAGATCAGAGAACAACTCAACCATCGACCACCCAAGCTACACATTTTCCAAATTACTTCCATGATTGTGGTTATTCCCCATCAATCCCCAGAACATTATTGCAAAAACAATATTGTAGAACATTATCACCCTTATACTTTCCTCCAGTCACCTTAAAATTATGCCCTATTATATTAGTCATTGCTACCAAGGGAAAAAGGCACTGGCTATAAACTCTTTCTATGCCAATACCGAGGGGCATTGGACTGCAAGCTCATAATACCCTGAAAATTATAACATGTCAATAGGAGAGTTAAGAAAGCATTTGGAATGTTTGCTTTCAAAGGCTGAGCCATTGAGTTTCAACATCATATTGTAGCTGTACAGAACACTGGTCAGGCCACGCGTGGAATACCGCCGTGAGCTGTGTATGGTTCTGGTCATCACTTGACAGGAAGGACTTGGTAGCTTTAAAAAGAGTGCAGGAGAGATTTGCCAGGATGTTGGAATAAAGAGCTGGATTTATTCTAAATAGAATGCAGGAACCTGAGGGGTGACTTTTTAGAGGTTTATGAAATTATGAAGGACATAGACAGTGTTTTTCCTAAGAATGAGCCAATCTAAAAAAAGGGTGCTTAATCTAAGTTGAGAGGGGAGAAATTTAAAAGTGATCTATAGGGCAGGTTTTCCACACAAAGGGTACAGGTAATAAATTAGTGTTTAAAAGGCATTTGGATAGGTAGTTGATAGGAAACGAGTAGAAAGATTCAGGTCCAATGTAGGCAAATGTGATTAGCATGAATTAGCAGCATGACTGGCATGGATGAAGAGAGCCAAATTCTACACTGAACAATCCTATGACCCTGACTCTATGACCCTACACCAAGGGCATCAGATTGATCTCCAAGTCACACACCATTCTGACTTAGAAATATACCCCTAATTCCTTCACTGTTGTTGCATTTAAACCCTGCAATTTCTTATAACTTACTGAAGAAATACTTTACCAGAATGAGTGCAGTGAAAGATCTCATCTTCGTAAGGCAGTTGGGAAATGGTGATAACAACATGAGTGACGATGATGATGATGATTACACTCTGAAAATTAATAAAACAAACTGCTTCCACTCTCTCCCATAATCCCTCAATTGTTTGTGTCAGCCTTCCTTAATGTAATTTTCACCACTTTGTCTGATGTTATTATCTCTAATCTTTCCCAATATTCCTGGTTCCAGTCTTACCTAAAGTTCCCACTTCCATGATTTTGCAGTGTAATCGCTTCCAAACTATCTCAATGACCATGCTTCTAATCACTCATTATACTCTAATTCCTATTCTCTTTCCACTTTCAAACACTCCCAATATAGTAGTGTCCAGTCTCACCCATTGCTCTTTGTTTCACTCTTTCCCAATATTCCTACTCCTGCTCTTTCTGGAATTTCCTTATTCAACTTTCTTTTTTACAAAGTTTCTGCTCCAACGCTCATTCAGTGTTCAACTTCCCATTTATTTTCAATCTTTCTGTAGCCTTTCTCTTTCTACATTTTTCTTCCATGCTTCTTCAATTTCCCTTGCTTTGATTTCCCCCCCAAAATTTCTATTCACACTTTTCCCCATTGTTCCTGCTCTCATTTTCTCCCAATATTTCTGTTCCCTCTCTTTACCAAAGCCACTTTTCCCATTCTCTTCCTAATCGCTCCCAAAATTTCCAATTCTGGAACCCCCAGATTCTCATTCCCACTTTCTTCCCGTTCTAATGTTCTTACTTCCTTATTATGTTGCAATTTCCATTTTCTCCCAATATTCTTGCTCCCATTATTTTCCAATTCCATTGTCCCCACTATAGAGCCATAGAACAATACAACACATATAAAGGACCTTTGGCTCATCTTGTCATGGTCCGGATCGGTTCCCCTTTAAATTCAGTTAGGTTGCGTTATGATCCGGACCATTGACTCCTTGTTCCCTTCTAGTTTCTTGTTTCACGTGTCCCGCGAGCTTGGCCATTAAGGTAATCTACTCTCGACTGAATCGGCAGTTTATAAGCCCCTGGCTTTAGCCGTTCGGGGTGAGAGTGTTAAGGAGCATCGGTAAAGTTACTGTCACTACTACAAGCCACAGTCATCCAGCCGGAGCCGACTACGTTTCTTGCGGAAGCAAGCCAGGTCCCTTCCCGTAGCGGAGTGCCAGCAATTCGCCTTCCCTTGCCAGAGTGGGTCTGGGTAATGCCAAACCGCCAGGGGTGAGTTGAGAGCTCCCGCAGCTTGGAACGAACTTGGGTCCGGTGTTCATGCTCTGTGTCTGCGTCTGTCCTTCGAAGAAAAAGAGTCCCAGCTCGATGCCTGACCTGAAGACTGTGTCCTGGCTCGGTGTTTCATGTCCAAGTGTCCCAAATCCTGGCCGCGGTGATCCAAGTTCCCACCCTCCAGGTCCAAGGTCCGCGTTCCTCCTGGTCTCCAAGTCCAAGGTTCGTGTTCCTCTTTGCCCTCCTTGATTTCCCGGTTCTCCGTGTAAAGAATAATAAATTTGATTTTATTGAACCTAAGAAAGACGTGTTTGTGTCCTGCTTTTGGGTCCTCCTCGAGCATCCTTGCCCCACCTTGTAACACATCTAGTCCATGCCAAACTACTGTCTAGTCCCATTGATCTACACTCAGACCACAGCCCTCCATACCCCTCCCATCCATGTACCTGTCCAAATTTCTGCTAAGTTGAATTTGCATCCACCACTTGTGCTGGCAGCTCATTCCACATTTTCACCACACCTGAGTGAAGAAGTTTCCCTTCATGTTTCATTAAAAAAATTCACTTTTAACCCTCTAGTTTAAGTCTCACCCAACCTCAATGGAAAAAAAATGTGCTTACATACACCCCTCATAGTTTTGTATATCTCTATTAAATCTCACCTAATTCTCCTACACTCTAGGGAATAAAGTCCAAACCTATTCCACCTTTCCCTATAACTCAAGTTTTCAAGTCCTGGAGATATCCTTGAAAATTTGCTCTGTGCTCTTTCAGTTTTATTGACATCTTTCTTGAGGCTAGGTGACCAAAACTACACACAATACTCCAAATTAGGCCTTGTCAATGTCTTATACAGTTTCAACTGAACACCACAACTGCTGTACTCAATACTTTGAATTATGAAGACAAGTAAGACCACAAGACATAGGAGCAGAATTAGACCATTTGGCCCATTGAGTCTGCTCCACCACTCAATCATAGTTGATCCCTTTTTCCTCCTCTCAACCTTCTCCCATAACCTTTGATGCTGTGTCCAATCAAGAACCTATCAATCTCTGACTTAAATACACCCAATGACCTGTCCTCCACAGCTGCATGTGGCAATAAATTCCATAAATGCATCACATTCTGGCAAAGAAATTTCTCTGCATCTGTTTTGAAAGGGTGCCCTTCTATCCTGAAGCTTTGCCCTCTTGTCCTAGACTTCCCACCATGGGAAACATCCTTTACACGTCTACTCTGTCTAGACCTTTCAACATTCGAAAAGTTTCAATGACAGCCCCCTCATCCTTCTGAATTCCAGCAAGTATAGACCCAGAGCCATCAAATGTTCCTCGTATGATAACCCTTTCATTCTTGGAAGCAGCCTTGTGAACTGCCTCTGGATCCTCTCCAATGTTATCACATCATTTCTTAGATGAAGGGCCCAAAACTGTTCGCAATACTCAAGGTGAGGCCTCACCAATGACTTATAAAACCTCAACATCACATCTCTGCTCTTGCATTCAAGACCTCTTGAAATGAATGCTAACATGGCATTTTCCTTCTTCACTACAGACTTTACCTGCAAGCTAACCTTTAGGGTATCCTGCACAAGGACTCCCAAGTCCCTCTGCAAATCATATTCCTGGATTTCCTCCCATTTAGAAAATAGTCTGCACGTTTATTTCTACTTCTAAAGTGCATGACCATGCATTTTCCAACACTGTATTTCATTTGCCACTTTCTTGCCATTCTCCTAATCTGTTCAAGTCCTTCTGGAGCCTACCTGTTTCTTCAACACTGCCTGCCCCTCCTCCAATTTTCATATCATCTGCAAACTTGATAACAAAACTATCTAGTCCATCATCTAATTCATTGATATACAGTATAAGAAGCAGTCCCAACACTGACCCCAGCAGAACACCACCAGTCACTGGCAGCCAACCAGACAAGGATCCCTTTATTCCCACTCACTGCCTCCTACCAATCAGTCAATGCTCTAACCATCTTAATATCTTTTCTGTAATACCATGGGCTCTTAACAAGGTGCCACACATGAGGCTGCTTACTAAAGGCCTTCTGAAAGTCCAAATGTACAACATCCACTGCATCCCCTTTATCTATCCTATGTGTAATCCCCTCAAAGAATTCCAACAAGTTCGTCAAGCAAGATTTTCCTTTAAGGAAACCAAAATGTGACAAAAGCTTTCTTTACTATCTTATCTACCTATGATACCACTTTTAAGGAATGATGAATCTGTATTTCCAGATCCCTATCATTCACTGTGCAAGTTCACCCTGATTTGTCCTCCCAAAGTGCGAACCTCACACTTTTCTGCATTAAATTTCATCCGCCATTTTTTCAGCTCATTTTCCAGCTGGTCCAGATCCCACATCAAACTTTGATAGTGTTCCTTGCTGTCCACTATCCCAACATTGGTGTCATCCACAGATATGCTGATCCCATTTATCATCCAGGTCATTGATTGTGATGAGAAACAGACCCAGCAATGATCCCTGCAGAACACCACTGGGCACAGGCCTCCAGTCAGACAGGCAAACGTATACAACTGCACTCTGCCTTCTCCTGTGAAGTCAGAATCTAATCCAATTTACTACCTCATCCTGAATGGTAAGCAACTGAACCTTCTTGACCAGACTCCTACGTGTGACCTTATCAAAGGCTTTACTAAAATCAATGTTGACAACATCCACTGCCTTGACTTTTTTCAACTTTCATGGTAGCTTCCTCAAAAAACTCTACAAGATTGATTAGACATGACCTACCATGCACAAAGCCATGTTGACCATCCCTAATCAGTCCCTGTCTATCCAAATACCGTACTTATACATCTGGTCCCTTAGAAAACCCTCCAATTACTTCCCCACAACTGATGTCAGGTTCACCATTTTATAATTTCCCAGCTTAACCTTTCTTAAAGGAACAACATTAGCTATCCTCTAGCCCTCTGGCTCTTCACTCATGGCTAAGGATGTTTTAATTATCTCTGCTAGATGGCCCAGGTGAGGGCTCTCCCAGTCAGGAGGGAGATCATGAAGGCCACTTTTCCATGCTCCAAAGGGAGCTGGGATGGCTGGAGATCGAACACTAATGAGCATTCGGTGAGGAAGCCGCAGCAAGAACCGGGTCACTGGTGAATCTCTCCAGGGCGGAAGATGTACTGGTCCCACGGAGCGACCAAGAGCTTCACCCGAGCGACTCTGGCTTCCTCCCTAAGACAGCTGGTACACGGCAACCTAGAGGTCGTGCATCTCCAGGTTCTGTCTAGAAATCCTCTCATTATGGCTGGCCACAGCGGCTGAGAGACTCTGATGACCTAGTGGATCTAGGTTTGACTCAATTGTACTGTGACAAGAGATCTGGACAAAGGTAGTTAGATCCCAGCGCCAGAGAATCTGAGACTTGGATCAAGACATGATTGGAGACTGAAACTAGAACTGAGAACAAAACAATTGACAATCCAAGCGTATCTACGATTGATCGCTGAACTGCCCGTCAGGTGCTCCTTAAATACCAAAATCCTGACCCCAAAACAAGGCAGCCAATTAGCGGGATGGTTCTGAATCCTTAAAGGGGCCACACCAGCTAGCCATACTCCGGAGAGTTAGAGTTTGGAATTCTGGAAGCTGACACCATAGGGTGTGTAGAGTAACGTATCTTGCATTTCTTAAACTCCTCAAGTACCTCATTTACACCTCCTTCTTCTTCTTAAACAGGGCCTCAGTATCTCTCAAAAATCAAGTTTTCCTGCAGCTGCTTTTCTTACCTTTTAGTCTGACAGGAACATACAAACTCTGTACTCTCAAAATACATGAGCATATGTGTTTTTTGGAATCCGCGGGGGTGGGGGGTCCTGGAACCAATAAGGAGGGATTCTGAAATCCAAAAAATTCTGAATTCCGAAATGCAAGGATTTCGAATAAGGGATTGTGGACCTGGTATCACTTTTGAAGTCCTCCCACTTTCCAAGTACACCTTTGCCAGAAATATCTTCGGATGTTCCTTTTCCCCTCTCCCTCATTAGTCCTGCTTGAGGATTCTTGTCAAGATCCTAATGGAAGCCTATGATAGAATAAAGAATGAAGTTTTGGCAAAGGAGAACTTGAGTCCAAACTAGAAAGCAGAATCACAAAGGTAACAATCTATGGATTAGTACCTGAATTAAGCGTGATTTAGTTTAAGGTTAATAAAGTCAGTCTGTTCAGTTTTTGACTCAAGGATTGGTGTGGGATTGGCATCATTGAGTTGGGATGAGGCCAAACTGAATATTTCAAAGTTCAAAGTAAATTTCTTATCAAAGTACATATATGTCACCATGCACAGTACTGTGCAAAAGTCTTAGCCTCCCTAAATATGTATATCTAAGGAGCCTAAGTTTACATATCACCATGGGCTGAATGTAATCAGGCACTTGAAATACTGCATGATGCTGTCAACAAACAAGAAACAGTCCACATCAATGCGTTTTAAATCACAGTCGAAGACCTCCGCTATCCCGGACCACTGCAATTGCGAGAAGTGCATCTAGCTGCAGCCTCTAACAAACTGCGATAAGGTGTTCGAGCTGGAACTGGATGAACTCTGGATCATTCAGGAGGCTGATGGAGCGATAGATAGGACACATACACTTGCATTCTCACCATATACTTTGATACCCGGGCCCATCAAGAAATGGTCAATTTCAATATACCAATGGACATGGCCTGTGGCAGAGCATTCCACAGATTCACTACGCTCTGGCTAAAAAAAATTCCTCCTTACCTCTGTTCTAAAGGATTGTCCCTCAATTTTGAGGCTATGTCCTCTAGTTCTGATACCCCCACCATTGGATCAACCTCTTCACATCCACCCTAACTAGTGCTTTCAACATTCAGTAGGTTTCAATGAGATCCTCCGCATTCTTCTAAATTTCAGTGAGTACAAAACTGCCAAATGCTCCTCTTTATTAACCCCTTTGTTCCTGGAATCATCCTTGTGAACCCCATCTGAACTCCCTCCAAAGATAACATATCCTTTCTGAAATATGGGACCCAAAACTGTTGACAATACACCAAGTGCAGCCTGACTAGTGTCTTATAAAGCCTCAGCATTATCTCCTTGCTTTTATATTTCCCTTGAAATAAATGCCAACATTGCGTTTGCCTCCTTTACCACAGACTCATTCTGTGAATTAACCTTCTGGAAGCCCTGCACGAGGACTCCTAAGTCCCTCTGCACCTCTGATGTTTGAAACTTCTCCCCATTTATATAATAGTCCACACTATTGTTCCTTTTACCAAAATGCATCATTATACATTCCCTAACACTGTATTCCATCTGCCACTTTTTTGCCCATTCTTCCTATTTGTCTAAGTCCTGCTGCAATTGCATTGCTTCCTCAGCACCACCTACCCTCCCCCTATCTTCGTACCATCTGCAAACTTTGCCATAAAGCCATTAATTCCATTATCTAAATCACTGATGAACAATGTGAAAAGCAGTGGTCCCAATACTGACCCCTGAGGAACACTACTAGTCACTGGCAGTCAACTAGAAAAGGCCCCCTTTATTCTGCTCACTGCTACCTGCCTGTCAGCCATTCCATTATCTGTGCCAGTATCTTTCCTGTAATGCCATAGAATTTTATCTTGTTGAGGAGCCTCATGTGTGGCACCTTATCAAATGCCTTCTGAAAATCCAAGTAAATGACACCCACTGCTTCTCCTTTGTCCACCCTGCTTGTTACTTCCTCAAAGAACTCAAACAGATTTATCAGGCAAGATTTTCCTTCATAGAAACCATGCTGACTTTGACTTATTTTATCATTAATCTCCAAGTACTCCAAAACCTCATACTTAATAATAGACTCCAACAATTTCCCAACCCTAGAGGTTAGGCTAACTGGTCTATAATTTCCCTTCTTTTGCCTTTCTTCCTTCTTAAAGAATGGAGTGACATTTGTAATCTTCCAGTCCTCCAGGACCATGTCAAAATCAAGTGATTTTTGAAAGATCATGACCAGTGCATTTGTTATCTCTTCAGCAACCTCTCAGGACTCTGGGATGTAGTCCATCTGGTCCAGGAGACTTATCCACCTTAAGACCTTTGAGTTTGCCGAGCCCCTTTTCCCTTTGTAGTAGCAATGGTGCTCACTCCTGATCCCTGACACTCACAGACCTCTGGCTCACTGCTAGTGTCTTCCACAGAGAAAACAAATGCAAGGTACCCATTAAGTTCATCTGCCATTTCTTTGTCCCCTATTACTTCCTCACCAACATTTTTTTCCAGTGACGAATATCAACTCTCACTTCCCTTTTACTCTTTATATAACTGAAAAAACTTCAGGTTTCCTGCTTTATATTATTCACTAGTCAGCCCTTATATTTTATCTTTTCCCTTCTAATAGCTTTTTCAGTTGCCTTTTGTTGGATTTTAAAAGCTTCCCAATTATTCAACTTCCCACTCACTTTTGCTACCTTAAATGCCCTTTCCTTGGCTTTTATGCAGTCCTTAACTTCCTTTGTCAGCCACGGTTGTCTACCCCTGCCATTTGAGAACTTTTTCCTCTATGGGGCATATCTATGATCACTGCCTCCTAAGGGTTCCTTTACATTAAACTCTCTAATAAGATCTGGGTTATTACACAACACCCAATCTAAGATAGCCTTTCCCTGAGTAGGCTCAAGCACAAGCTGCCCTAAAAAGCCATCTCGTAGGCATTCAACAAATTCCCTCTTTGTGATATGACACCAACCTGATTTTCCCAATCCCTTTGCCTATTGAAGTCCCCCATTACACCTGTGTCATTACCCTTATTGCATGCCTTTTCCAGCTCCCTTTGCAATTTCAACCCCACATCTTGGCTACTATTTGGGTGCTTATATATGATTCCCATAATGTTTTTTTTAACTCTTGCAATTTCTTAACTCACCCACAAATATTCAACATTCTCTGACCCTATGTCACCTCTTCCAAAAGATGTAATTCCATCTCTTAACAACAGAGCTACACCACTGCCTATGCCACCATGCCTGTCCTTTTGATAAGTATATCCTTTGAGGTTAAGCTCCCAACTATGGCCTTCTTTCAACCACGACTCAGTGATGCCCACAATGTTATACCAACCAATCTCTAACTGCAGCACGAATTCATCCTCCTTATTCCTAATGTTATGCGCATTTAAATACAGCACCTTCAGTCTTGCTTTCTTCTCCCTTTTGAATTTTGCCTCTGTGGTACAATTTAACTCTTTGCTCTGTCTGAATTTGTACCCAATCATTGGCTTGTCCTTTCTTACATTCATGTTACACCTATTACCTACTTGTAAACCTGCTGGCTCATTCTCAGCTCTATCATACTGGTTCCCATCACCCTGCCATATTAGTTTAAACCACTCCCAACAGTTCTAGTAAATCTGCACACAAGAATTTTGGTCCCCCTAGGATTCAAATGCAACCCTTCCATTTTGTACAGACCCCACCTGCCCCAGAAGAGGTCCCAATTATTCAGAAATCTGAATCCCTGCCCCTCCTCCAGTTCTTCAGCCACACATTTATCTGCCACCTCATTCTATTCCTATCCTCACTGTCGATTGGCACAGGCAGTAATCTTCAGATTACTACCCTTGAGGTCCTGCTTCACAGATTTCTTCCTAACTCCCTATATTCTTTTTTTCAGGACCTCTTAGCTTTTTCTGCCCATGTCATTAGTGCCAATATGTACCACAACTTCTGGCTGTTCACCCTCCCTTTTCAGGATATTGTGGACGCCTCCAGAAACATCATGAACCCTGGCACCTGGGAGACAAAATCCGTGTTCCCTTTTTGCGTCTACAGAATCGCGTATCTGTCCCCCTGACTATAGAGTCCCCTATCGCTGCTGCTGTCTTCTTCAGTTCCCTACGCTTCTGAGCCACACCCAGAGCCAGAGGCACGGCCGCTGTTGCTTCCCCCAGGTAGGTCATTCCCCCCGCAGCAGTATTCAAAATGGAATACTTATTGTTGCGGGGGATAGCCACGTGGAGTGCTCTCCACTATCTGACGTGTCTCCCTCCCTCCCCTTCCCTGTGGCCATCTCCCTCAACAACAGTATCCCTTTGGATACTGTCCGGTGGGGGGTGGGAATGGATGGATTGACTTAGAAGAGGAATTATACATTAGTCAGGTCTCTGGCACTGAGTCTGCCTCTGTGACTGAGATGGCAAGAGGGTAGAAAAGGCAAGCTGTGGTGATAGGGGGTTCTTTAGTTAGGGGAACAGACAGGAGGCTCTGTGGGCGAAGAGGAGATTCCCAGATAGTATGTTGCCTCCTGGGTGCCTGGGTCCAGGATACCTTGGATTGAGTCCTCAGCATTCTTAAGTGGGAGGGTGAACAACCAGAAGCCATGGTAATGTAGGTACCCATGACGTGGCTAGGATGAGTGACAAGGCTCTGCATAGGGAGTTGAGGGAGTTAGGTGCTAAGTTAAAGGGCAGGACCTCCGGGGTTGTGATCTCAGGATTGCTGCCTGTGCCATGTACTAGTGAGGCCAGAACCAGGAAGATAATACAGTTTAATATGTTGCTAAGGAGTTGGTATAGGAGGGAGGCATAAGATGTTTGGATCATTGGGCTCTCTTCCAGTGAAGGTGGGATGTGTACAGAAGGGGCAGTTTGCACCTGAACAGGAGGGGGACTAATATCCTAGTGGGAAGGTTTGTTAATGCTGCATGGTGGGGTTTAAACTAGAGTTGCAAGGGGGTGGGAACCAGACTGCCAGAACAGTTAGTGGGGAGGTTGTGGAGGCCGGTGTTGGTAAGACCTCAGACAAAGTCAGGAACCAAAAGGTTGAGCATGGTGCGGCAAAATTGAAAAGCGTGAATACAGGACTAAAGGTGTTTTATCTGAATGTGCGGAGTACTGTACTCGAAATAAGGTAGATGAACTTTCAGCACAGTTGCAGATTGGAAGGTATGATGTTGTAGGCATCATGTAACCATGGCTGAAAGATTATAGCTGGGAGCCTAATGGCCATGAATAAACATTGTATCGAAAGGGGAGGCAGGAAGGCAAAGGGGGCAGCGTTGCTCTGTTGGTAAAAAATGAACCCAAATCATTAGAAAGAGGTGACATAGGGTCAGAAGGTATCGAATCACTATGGATAGAGGTAAGGAACTGCAAGGGTAAAAAGACCCTGATGGGAGTTCTGTACAGACCTCCAAACAGTAGTAAGGATGTTGCCTACAAATTACAACAGGAGATAGAAAATGCATGCCAAAAGGACAATGTTACAATAGTCATATAGGGGACTTCAATATGCAGGTAGATTGGGAAATCAGGTTGGTACTGGGTTACTGGAGGGGGAATTTCTAGAGTGCCTACGAGATGGCTTTTTAGAGCAGCTCATTGCTGAGCCCACTGGAGGATCAGCTATTCTGGATTAGGTGTTGTGCAGTGAACCAGAATTCATCAGAGCTTAAGGTAGAAGAATCCTCGGGGAAAGTGATCATAAAATGAACAAATTCACCCTGAAAGTTGAGAAGCTAAAGTCAGATGTATCAGTATTACAGTTGAGTAAAGGGAATTACAAGGGCATGAGAAGGGAGATGGGGAGAATTGATTGGATTAGAACACTGGCAGGATGATGGCTAAGCAGCAATGGCTGGAATTTCTGGAAACAATTCAGAAGACACAGGATATATACATTCCAAAGAGGAAGAAGTATTTTAAAGGAAAGATGACAAAACCCTGGCTAACAAGAGAAATCAAAGCCAACATAAAAGCCAAAGAGGGGGAATATAATAGAGCAAAAATTAGTAGAAATTTAGAGGATTGGGAAGCTTTTAAAAACCAACAGAAAGCAACTAAAAAGTCATTAAGAAGGCAAAGATGGAATACGAAAGTAAGCTAGCCAATAATATTAAGAGGATTCCAAAAGTTTCTTCAGATACATGAAGTGTAAAAGAGAGGCAAGAGTGGGCATTGAACCATTGGAAAACGATGCTAGAGAGGGAGTAATGGGGGACAATGAATAAGTATTTTGCATTAGTCTTCACTGTGGAAGTCACTAGCAGTATGGTGGAAGTTCCAGATGTCAGGGGGCATGAAATGTGTGAAGTTACCATTACGAGAGAGAAGGTTCTTGCGAAACTGAAAGATCTGAAGGTAGATAAGTCACCTGGACCAGATGGTGTACTCCCCAGGGTTCTGAAAGAGGAGGCTGAAGAGATCGTGGAGGCATTAGTAATGATCTTTCAAGAATCACTAGATCTGGAATGGTTCTGGAGGACTGTAAAATTGCAAATGTCACTCCACTCTTCAAGAAGGGAGAAAGGCAGAAGAAAGGAAACTATAGGTCAGTTAGTCTGACCTCAATGCTTGGGAAGGTGTTGAAGTTGATTATTAACGATGAAGTCTCAGGGTACTTGGAGGCACATGATAAAATAGGCCGAAGTTAGTGTGGTTTCCTCAAGAGAAAATCTTGCCTGGCAAATCTGTTGGAATTCTTTGAAGGAGTAACAAGCAGGATAGACAAAGGAGAATCGGTGGATGTTGTTTACTTGGATTTTCAGAAGGCCTTTCACAAGGTGCCACACATGAGGTTACTTAACAAGCTATGAGCTCATTATGGTATTACAGGAAAGATTCTTGCATGGATAAAGCGGAAGCTGATTGGCAGGAGGCAAATTGTGGTAATAAAGGGAGCCTTTCTGACTGGCTGCCAGTTACTGGTGATGTTCCACAGGGATCTGTATTGAGACTGATTCTATTTACATTATATGTCAATGACTTGGATGATGGAATTGATCGCTTTGCTACAAGGTTTGCAGATGGTATGAAGATAGCTGGAGGGGCAGGGAATTTTGAGGAAGTAAGGAGGCTACAGAAGGACTTAGACAGATTAGGAGAATGGACAAAGAAATGGCAAATGGAATATAGTGTCAGGAAGTGTATGGTCAGGCACCTGGTAGAAGAAATGGAAAGGCTGAATATTTTCTAAATGGAGAGAAAATACAAAAGGCTGAGATGCAAAGGACCTGGAGGTCCTTGTGCAGGATCCTCTAAAGGTTAAGTTGCAGGTTGAGTCAGTGGTGAAGAAGGTCAATGCAATGTTGGCATTTATTTCAAGAGTACTAAAACATAAAAGCAAGAATGTAATGTTGAAACTTTATAAAGTACTGCTGAGCCCTCACATGGGGTATTGTGAGCAGGCCTGGGTCCCTTAGAAAGGATGCGCTGAACCTGGAGAGGGTTCAAAGGAGGCTCTCAAAAATGATTCCAGGTTTGAATGGCTTGACATATGAAGAGTGTCTGATGGCTCTGGACCTGTATTCTCTAGAATTCAGAAGATTGGGGGGTGACCTCATTGAAACCTATAGAATAGTGGAAGGCATTGATAGAGTGGCCTAATTCTGCTCCTGTATCTCATGGTCTTATTGTCTTATTTCATTCAGGCTTGTTTGAAGAAATCCCTACCTAATTGCCATCAGCATATAACCTGTAGCAACAGAGGTCCCAACACACTGCCCTGCTAAGATAAGGAATGCCTACTATTCCCTGCTCAGACCGCACTTCGGAAAGCGTGATCTCTTGGCTGCCCTTCTCCTACCTGCATAAAGGCAAAGGCTAAAGAGCAAGACTCCAGAGATTAGGATATCAAAAAAGGTGGTTGGTGTGGTTACGGGATTGCTTCAAGTCAGTGGACTGGGCTGTGTGCAAGGATTCATCTGTGGACCTGAATTATTGTCATGGACTTAATTAAAACAGTTATAGATGAGTGTGTCCCCACTCATTTAGAGTCTTCACCAACCAGAAGCCCTGGATGAACCATGAGATCCCCAATCATTTAAGGGCCAGGTTAGAGGCATTCAGGTCTGGTGATCAAGGATTTTACAAGAGTTCCAAGAATGATCTCTGGAAACCAAAGTCGTGGCCAAAATGTGGCAATTCGAGATCAAAATTGAATCAATGAGGCAAGGCTTGAATGCTATCACCTCCTAATATCAAGTGAATAGGTGACAACAGTGCTTCACTTTTTGATGAGCTCAATGCCTTCTATTTTTGCTTTGACCATCAAAGCATAGAGGAACCATCATGAACTCCCAACAGCCCTTGATAATCCTGTAATTTCAGTCTCTGAAGCCAACATGAGAGTACCTTCAGGAGGATGAAATCACGCAAAGCACCCAGCCTAGATGGGGTATCAGGCTGAGTTGTAAATACCTGTGCTGATCAACTGATTGGAGTGTTCACTGAGATCATCAGCCTCTCACTTCAGCTGTCTTAGGTACCCACTGCTTTAAGTAGGCTTCAGTTATACCGGTGCCTAAGAAGAACCTGGTAACCTATCTCAAAGACTGTCATCCTGTAGCACTTACATCCAAACATATCAACTCCTGCCTGAGAAGTGACTTACTTAGATCCACTGCAATTTGCCACTTCATTGGCTCTTCCTCAACCCTGGAGCATCTGGACAGTAAAGATGCATAATTCAGGATGTTAATTTAGGACAACAGCTCAATGTTCACTATTACTATATCCTCAAAACTAATCATACCTCCTTGTGCAATTGGATCCTCAATTTCCTCATTTGCAGATTGGAGTCAATACAGATCGGCAGCACCATCTCCTCCACACTCTCCATCAGCACAGGTGCACCACAAGGCTGAGTGCTTAGCCCCCTGCTCTACTCTCTTTACACTTTTGATGTGTGGCTAGGCGCAGCTCCAGTGCTATATATAAGTTTGCTCCACTGTTGTAGGTCAAATCAATGGTACTGCATATAGGAGGTAGCTTGAAAATCTGGCTGAGTGGTGCCACAACAACAACCTCTCACTTAATGTCAGCAAGACCAAGGAACTGATTATTGACTTCAGGAGGAGGAAACCAGAGGTCCATGAGCCAGTCCTCAATGGGAGAATCAGAAGTGGAGGGGGTGAGCAACTTCAAATTTCTCTGTGGTTTTATTTCAGAGGAACATACTCTACTAATGGCACAGTGGTAAAGCTTTGGCTGTGTATTCAATCTTGGCTTCCAGTGTAGCTCGTGCAGAGTTTTCATGTAATGACTACATGGACTTCCTTTAGGTGCCCTGGTTTGCTCATATATTCTAAAGAAGTACGGTTTTGTTCAGATTAATTGGGAACTGTAAATTTCCCCTGGAGTGTCACTAAATGTTAGGGGATCTGGGAATGTGGAGATATTTAAATACACAGGATTGGAGTAAGTGGGTGCCTGATGTTCCGCAAGAAATTGGTGGCTCTATTTTAGATCTTGTATTGTGTGTGACGAGAAAGAGTTAATTAATGATTTAGTAGTAAAAGAATCTGTAGCAAACAGTGAGCATAATTCATAAAAATGATTTAGTTCAAACTGGAACCAAGGTCTTAAATCTGAATTAAAGAGAATGAGATATGATTTAGATGCAGTACCTTGAGAAATTACATTAAAAGGTATGCAGTAAACATTCAATGGCCAATCCTTAAATAATTAATAGAAAGTTTACAAATAATACATATTCCTTTAAAGAACAAAATACAGTTCAGCAATAGCCATTAGTTAAAACTTATATTAGTTAAAAGAGGAAATGTTGCTGAAAAAGCAATGAGTCTGCTTACTGCAAAATTCAGACAGCAATAACTCAGACAATAAAATGTGCATGCTGGGGCCTGCCCAATGGAGTCAACTAAATGGAGTTTGAGCCTCATTGCTGGGGGTTTTGTCCTGGGAGAGGAAACTGGCATCAAGTCCTGATGAAGGCTCTTGGCCTGAAATGCCAGCTTATTATTCCTCTTCATTGATGCTGCCTGAACTGCTGAGCATTTTGTGTGTTTCGCTCTGGATTTTCAGCATTGGCAGAATCTCTTACCATTGATTTTCTTCCCCTTCCAGTTACCTGGGAGGACGTCGCAGATTTAACATTTCCAGTGTTCTAAGGTCCCTCTGTTGGTAGTCCCAAAATTATACAGGAAAAAAGATAAAATTAGACCGACCTGGCATTCAGACACTATGGAGTCACTTAAGCCTCAGTTGACCTTGTAATGCCTTTGTCACAAACATCAGGAGAATGGAGCTTAAAAGAGCGCAGTGGTGTCAAAGACTGACAAACAATCATACCTCAGACAATGCAGTAGAATCCTTTGTAGTATATCCTGTTCTACAATAAGAAATGGCCTTCTGCATGAGGCTAGGCAATGATGTACAGTTGACTGTAAATTATCGAAGGTGTCATGTCTTCTGATCACACATAGGCAAGATAATGTCCTCCTGATTACCAGATCCCACATTCAGTCTATTGATGAATCCATACTCCTCCATGTTGACCAACATTTGGAAGACACACTAAAAGCAGCAAGGGCATAGAGCGCTTTCTATCGGGAATGTTTATGTTTTTCACTAAGAGTGGCCTAGTGGCTACCTCAAACCAAGCTGTCTAGGCTGCTTAGAACACAGCTGTCTGACTACATCTGTTGTATTTATTGAGAGATCCACACATGGGACCTTATCCTGGGTGTTACTGATGCAGTTGTCCTTGCCAGTATTGATGGGTGTGGCCATCACACAGTCCTTGTGGAGGCAAAGTCCCATCTTGACACTGAAGGACTTCACAAGTGTGACAAATGACTCTGAATAGATTTGACAGCTCATAAGTGAGCATTGACGAAATGAACTGTGGACCATCAGCAGCAGTAGAAATATACAACAGCATGACACGCATACCCATCATTCCAGTATTACTCTCAATACTGGGGACTAACTCTGATTATAGAAGGCTTTGTCAGGAGTAATTTCTTTGAGATACACAAGGGTTACACGATGTCCCAAACACCCAACCTCTTGCATCAGGAAGGACGAGGACATCAGGTGTACATGAGCTCCCTTCCACCCCACACCTTCCTGACTTGCAAATGTATCATTGCTGCTGGATCTGCATCCTGGAGCTCCTTGGTCAGAGGCACAGAAATGGTTCAAAAGATGGTGCACCATCAATTTCACCAGGACACATAGAAATGGGCAATAATTGCTGAGCTTTCTTGCAATACCTTTATTCTGAAGAAGGAATCGTCAGAATTCTGCTGAGTCCCTCCATCATTTTATGTATTACCTAACTATATTTGGCTCTACAACATCCAAGCTAGAATCATGCCAATCCCTTTAAGTTGGCACTTTATCAGTTAAAATGCTCTGCAATCAATTTTTCTCCTTATTTTTCATCACTAAACCTTATGATCCCATATGCTGTCCATTGATACTTGGTTCTCTGTGCCCACCTCTCTCACCAAAATAGATCCAACAGTGCACCCTCCCTCACAAGGCCTCCAACGTACCAACCAAGGACGTTCCTTTGATGCACTCCCCTTCTTTGCTTCTTCCTTCAAGATTATCTCAGTTAGTGTTGAGATAGTTGGACACCCCCAATATTAGCACTCTGCACTCTTTGCATTGACATCCTGTGGGGTAGTTAGGAGCTCAGATCAATTAGATTACTTGAAGCATACATACTGTCCACTGATTAGTTGCATGCAATAGATGGAGCCTGTCAAACCAGAGTGTTGAACTGGAGACACAACACAGGTGATGTATCTTGACCCAAAACATTGACTGTACATTTCTCTTTGCAGATGCTGCCTGACCCGCTGAGTTCCTCCAGGATCTTAAGTGTTGCTCCAAAGTGTTGAGTTACATGTGTGGACCTGAAATTAGCAAGCGTAGGGTGATTGAAATAACCTGGGGTTCTCTTGACTCTGTACCTGTTTAATCACAACACACATTATTCTCATGGCTTCTGTTTATTAGCACTGATCAGCACTGTATGTTTTGCCTGTTACTTTTTGTTGCTGATTGGTGTGATTTGTGAGATGTTTATATGCAAAAGAGGGGGTTGTGTGTTTGGGGTGTGCAAGGTTTGTTTTTATTTGTGCAGGGGGGGCAGGTTTGCTGTTTTTCTTTGAATGACTTCCACAGTTTTCTTTGTTTCATGACTATCTGGAGAAGATCAATCTCAGAGTTGTATGCTGCATATATACTTTGATAATAAATGAACCTTTGAACCTTTTTACATCTCAATGTATTAACACTAGCCTTTACTTTAATGCCCAGTGTATTTTACATTAACGTTGCTTGGTAATGCCTAATGCCAAAATGTATTAATGTTGCTCTATACCGCCAGGTGTGTTTCTCTGTTTTGGTATAATCCAGAACTTCTTGCAACCTCTGAACATTAACATTGATCTATGTTTCCAGGTTATTTATTTATTTATTTATCTGCTATTTCTGCATATTAATACTACTTTATGCTCCCTAGCCTGTTTCTATTAGCATTGAACTGTCTGCTGCCTCTATATATCAATATCTTTCCACACTACCTGACAGCTGTGCATATTAACACTGCTTTTTACTGTCCGTTATCTCATATTAACTTTGCTTTATATAGCTTGGTGTACCAGTATATTAACATTCTCAGCAGTACCTTTATATGGTATATCAATACAGATTTATGCTACAAGGCATATTTGGATATTAATATTGCCTAGTTTTGTCAGTTTTGTGTGTGTTCTCTGTGTTTGATTAGCACTATTCCATGTACAGTTGGTATCATTTATATTAACGTTACCTTGTGCAATCTGCAGCTTCTGTATTAACACTTCTCTGCACTGCCTGTTCATGGTGTCTTTGTATATTAGGATTGTCCTGTACTCAGAGTACTTCTGTACCATCCAGGTTCAGAGATGCATTGATGCAGCATGAGTTGGCTGGACCACAAATCCAGATGTGGCAATTCTTGAAAAGTGTGCAATGGCTGACATGCAGTATAATCCAACAGTGAGTTTCCAGATATCAAAAACCTGGAAATAATGTCTCTCTGTAAGTGGGGTCAAAGGTAGACAGGGTGTTAAAGAAACATTGTGACATCCTGGCCTTCAATCAGGGCACAAGACTCTAGTGAGGTCACACTTGGAATGTTTTCAGATTTGGTCACCCTACTATAGGAAATAAGTTATTAAACTGGTAGGAGTGCAGAAAAAAATGTGCAAGGATGTAGCCAGGACTTGAGGGACTAAGTTACAAGGATAGATAGATAGATAGATAGATAGATAGATAGATAGATAGATAGATAGATAGATAGATAGATAGATAGATAGACAGATACTTTATTCATCCCCATGGGGAAATTCAACATTTTTTCCAATGTCCCATACACTTGTTGTAGCAAAACTAATTACATACAATACTTAACTCAGTAAAAATACGATATGCATCTAAATCACTCTCTCCAAAAGCATTAATAATAGCTTTTAAAAAGTTCTTAAGTAGTTTACTTAAATACATTAACTACAATCAACCCCGGCACTTTAACATATTTTACTCCTGGCGGTTGAATTGTAAAGCCTAATGGCATTGGGGAGTATTGACCTCTTCATCCTGTCTGAGGAGCATTGCATCGATAGCAGCCTGTCGCTGAAACTGCTTCTCTGTCTCTGGATGGTGCTATGTAGAGGATGTTCAGGGTTTTCCATAATTGACCGTAGCCTACTCAGCGCCCTTCGCTCAGCTACCGATGTTATACTCTCCAGTACTTTGCCCACGACAGAGCCCGCCTTCCTTACCAGCTTATTAAGACGTGAGGCGTCCCTCTTCTTAATGCTGCCTCCCCAACACGCCACCACAAAGAAGAGGGCGCTCTCCACAACTGACCTATAGAACATCTTCAGCATCTCACTGCAGACATTGAATGACGCCAACCTTCTAAGGAAGTACAGTCGACTCTGTGCCTTCCTGCACAAGGCATCTGTGTTGGCAGTCCAGTCTAGCTTCTCGTCTAACTGTACTCCCAGATACTTGTAGCTGTAGAAGGAGCTATAGAGTCATGAAGGGCATAGATGGGAATGCACTCAGTCTTTTTCCCAGGGTTGGGAAATCAAGAGCCAGAGGGCATGTCAGGACCACCAGGCTTAAGATCAGTTATTTTTCCCCAAGCAGTAAACCTGACCGACACCTCTACCCACCCCACCACCACCACTACTTTATCATTTCCTGTCAGAGTCACCTGAAGTACAGACACTCCTGTGTGGTCAACATCAATTTACGGACATACCCTGTCAATCCATCTGCTGTATATAGGCTAACTTATGCATTTATATTTATTGTGTTCTTTATCTTATTGGGGTTTGTTTTGTGCTGTATCAGATCCAGAGTAACAATTATTTCGTTCTTCTTTACACTTGTGTAGTGGAAATCACGTTAAACAATTTTAAATCTTAAGCAATAAGTTAAAGGTCGAAGAGTAAGGATTTAATAGCAACCTGAGGGAAAACTATTTTTTTTAGGTAGAGGGTGGTATATTTGAGGAATGATCTTCCAGAAAAAATGGTTGAGGCAGGTACAATAAGAAATTTTAAAAGGCAGTTGGGCATGAACATGGACAGGAAAGAATGAAAAGGTTTTGGGCCAGATGCTGATAAATGGGACCCACATGGATAGGCCTGGACCATTTGAACCAAAGGGCTTATTTGCAAGCTGTATAAACACCAGACAGTATAGAACAAAACTATCATATCAAAACAGTGAACAGTGCATAATGATTCCAGGAGCAAGAGCGTTAATAACCAGAAACCCCAAAGCAGTGCAATGTTACTACACGCACACTGCACAGGGTTGTACTAATGCACAGCGATGTATGACAAAGTGAATCAATGTTACATTATGGCAGCAGAGAGTGCAGGGCAGTAATTGACATTAAATGTGGCTGGGCAATGTGAGGCAGTGTTACTGTTTGAGATGGCAGAGAGTACACTATAACATTAACATGCTAGAGATGCCTGCTGTCATTTGTTCTTTGGGCCTGTGTGCAGTGCCGGGGGGTGTTGCTCCAAGGTTTTAGAGAATCTGAATTGGTTTATTGTTGTTTAATGACAGTTGTTAATTGTTTAGAGATCCTTGTGCTTTTTCTCATGCAGTTCACTCTTTGCAATGCGGACTTTTAGTGCTTTCTGTTTAAGCTTGTTAAGTTTATTTTGATAGACTCAGGGATTCCATGTTACTTGTATTGTTTAAGTGGATGCCCAATAAGTGCTAATCACAGGATCGTACTTTTGAGGATGTTACTTTTCATGGTATTGCTCGGCCGAGCCAAGGATATTCTTTTGGAATTATTACGAATAAACTCTCATCGCAGTCTCTACATCAGAGTCTGTCGTTCTTTCGCACTTGGGTTCCATTATTGCCAGCACACATTGTGACAACCTACAATATAGAGTAATATTAATAAACTGGAAGAGCAAGTGGTGCAGGATGGCTGGGCAGCATGGGACAACATTAATATACAAGACAGGAGACTGTACTGACCATGGTTAATACACAGACATATCAAATAATAATGAGCAGTTGTAAAAGCTGAAAAAAGAAAAGGGCAGTGCTAAGATGCAGGACGGACAGCCAAGGGAGATCTGTGTTAATATAAGAATATAGCAGGCAGAGTCAATACACAGAAATTCAAAAAACAAGTGATATACTGCATTAGGGTTTTGATCCAAAACTTTGATATTTTGTTTACCTCAGAGATGCTGCTTGACTCATTGAGTTCCCCTAGCAGATTTTTTTGTTGCCCTAGATTCCAGGATCTGTAATCTCTTGAGTTTCCTCAGAAGCGTAGGGCAGGATAGAGAAATGTTAAGGTGTAGACACTGCAGGCAGTACAGGGTAGTGTTAGTATACAGTGATAACAAGCTCTCTGAGCAATATTATTAGATTCCGACAATTGACAGTACACTACAGTACTAATGCACAAAGACATCAAGGACTGTAGAGAAATGTCAGACTATGGAGGCAGTACGCAGTGCAAGTGAATGTTCATAAAGGGAGAATACAAGACTAAATTTCACCTATTTTAATGTAAGTAGTCTAACTAGTATGGTGGGTGAATTCAGTATTAATTAGCAAAAGGAAATATAGTGTTGTTTTGCACATATTGACACATGTAATGGAGCTGCTGTGTCATAGCTCCAGCAATCTTGACTTCCACTGCTGTCAGTGTAGAGTTTGCACTTTCTCCCTTTGACTTAATAGGATTTTTATGGGTTCTCAGTGTGCTCCCTTTCCCCAAGTAGATATTGGTTAGTAGGTTAGTGGCCCTGGTATTTAGGAGAGTGGTAAAATCTGGGGCAAGTTGAGGGAAATGTTGGGAGAAGAAAATAGGAACAGCGTAAGATTTGCTGTAAATTGGTGCTTGATGGTCAGTATAGACATAGTGGTACAGGGGCCTGTTTCCTGATTGTATGGTGTTTTCCAACCAGAGGCACAGAGGTTGGCACCAACACCTGTTTGCCCTCTGTTGGGCCACGGTTCATAGTATACAGCATGGAGACAGTTTTGGCATCATCCATTACCTTAATTTGCTTTCAGTTGGCTTAATTGCAGGGGATGTAGCATAAAACCCTGTGGATGGATCTTTAATCAAGTTGTAACTACCTCAGCCAATCACACCCTCGAAAAGCTGGTCCTCCTACTTTTACCGCATACAAGCTCAATGTGGCTTGTTGGTTGTTATATTTCACTGTTACAAATGTCATTCCCACAGGAGTGATCTTTTCACCAGTAAAAGTTCTTGGTTGGGTATCTGCAGGCTTCAGTTCACTTTTAAGCCCACTAACTTCAGTTCAGTATCTTTGAAATGCCATTCAAACTCATTTTGTGAGATGACTGGAGCAGCCAAGCCAGTGTCCAATTCCATTTTAATCACTTTGCCATTCACTACTGATGAAAGCCATATAGTTTGGCTTTTGTTAGTTTTTACACTTTAAATCTCAAGGCTAGACAGTCCTGCATTATCAGATCTTTCATCCACAGCATGCAGATTGATGCTCTTTATGAAACTGCAACCTGACATTTTATCTTTTTCACTTTCCTGAGCAGTCCATTTATTTTGTCTGCCCAACATGATCTCTCTACGTGTCCTACTTTCTTACATTTTCTGCAAGTTTTGCCTTTAAATCTGCATTGGTCTAGTAAATGTGAGCCCCTGCCACAATGCTAACACAATTTGTTCAGCAAGGCCAGTTTCTGTTTAAATGTTGCAATTTTTTTCATGCCCACTTTTTTTCCTGACCACATCGCAATTGTGTTTCTGTTTGCTGATTCTGTTGATACAGCAATTTCAACTGCTCTTTTAAGTATAAGATGTGCTTCTGTTGGGAGCCATTTTGAATTCTTTCATGTAAAATTCCACAAACTAAACGATCTCTCAGTGTATCATTGAGCCCATCACTGAACCGCCAATGCTTAGGCAATCTCATCAATTCAGCCCCTTATGCTGAAATGGACTCTCCATCCTTTTGATTCCACTTATGAAACTTAAAGCATTCTGCAATCAACGGTAGTTTTGATTCTAAGTGTTTCTGCATTACTTTCACGATATCAGCAAAGCTCATTTCTGCTGGTTTGATTGGAGCAATTAAACCTCACAGCAAACTGTATGCCTTTAAACCCGATGCACTCAGTAAAATTGGTAGTTGTTTCTCATTGGCTATTTCATTTGCTTCAAAATTCTGTACAATTAGCTCAGTACACATGAGTCAGTTATCTGTTGATCAATTGAACACATCTATCTTTCTGATATAGCAAGCTATTTCTGATTTTTTAAATGATTATTATCACCTGGTACTCACTGCTTATGATCCCCAAATTCTTCTGTTTTCTGCCTTTTTAAAAAATTGACTGTCTGTACATGTGCTGTGTTTTTATTTACTCACCATTCCTCAAAGAGCTTTTATTTAAAAACTTGAAAGTCCTGTACAGGTCAGTAGCTGTCTTGGGTTTGTTTTAAAAATGCCTCATCACCACTGTTATGTTTAATCATAAAACTAATTCAAAGGCCAAAAGATGCAAGTCTTAGTTTGTATTTACATGAAGTGATGCACATACTTATGATATATACAATTCACCTATATATTTATATAACCTGTAATTATTTAAATGAACAAGGATGTTTAATCAACCAATATATGTATAAGAATACTCAAATATTACTGAAAAATTAAATACAGAAGATTTGGGGTCCTCTAGCAACCAAAAAGGCAATCTGCATATCGAGACAGAGAATGAAGCTGAGATTTTAAATGACTGTTTCTCATTTGCATTCAGTAAGGAGAAGGACATTGTACATGGAAAATTAAGGCTACGTTCACACTACGCCGGATAAATCTGTAACCAAAGCTTTTCCTCTTCGTTTTTACCCTCCATCCACATTAAAATGGCGTTTTCGTCCCCTGAAACCGGAGCTTTTCAGAAACACTTTCCAGGGTGGGTATTTTTGGAAATGCTGCTCGGGTGGACGGGGTAACCGGAGAAATCTGAAAACACTATCAAATGGCAGCGCGCTATTTCATTGTTTTCTTGAATGCAACCTAACAATTTCAGAACAGATGGCAACGAGACTGAAGCCAGAAGAGTTAGAAATGTACTCACCAAATACTTTACCCATAACTTACTGAATAAATAAGTATACTCACTTTGCCCTGATTTCTGTCCTTGCTCATATGAAGGTGGTTTACATATTTATGCAAATACTTCTCTGACAATAGATGTGTAACAGCCTAATGTAACATTGTATGGAAATACAGACGTTTGTACAGGATAACACTGATGCAGACATTTATACATTTAACAAGGTGCCTTATTAATGCAACAGAGTTAGTCAGTTTTTCAATGTTAGTCGTCAGCCGGGTCAATTTGTCCGTGAACTCCCTGTCGGTTTCCTCCATATGCTCCAGTATTTGTTTTTTTTTTACTTTTAAGTTCTTCTGTGCGAGAGCCAACAGCTGCCCGTTGTTTAAGTTTTTCTAGTCTGTAACTACACAAACGAGCACTTTTACGGCGAGATTCGACACCAAACATGTCGCTCATTTTCAGTAGATGTGACCTGCGCATGCCCAGTAGGAGGAGATTCACTGAAATCTCCCTTTCAATGTGGATAGAGATATTTTCAAAAACGCATAGTGTGGATGCCTATCGTTTTTACATGAAACCGGTGTTTTCAAAATTATCCGGTCTAGTGTGGATGTAGCCTCAGGCAAGGGATAATGAATTTCTAAAGCATATCATTATTAAGAAGCAACATTTATCATAGGTTAGTGGGTTTAAAAGTGGATGAATCCCCAGTGCCTGTAAAGATACATCTTGGGCTGCTGTCAGAGGAAGGGAGGAGATTGCTAGGCTCCTGATGCAGATCTTTGAATCTCTGATAACATGCATGAGGGGCCAGATGAATGTGGAGAGTGAAGTTTGGTACCTTTATTTAAGAAGGGCAGCAGGAATAAGCCAGGTAATTATAGGCTATTGTCGTGTTGCAGCGAAATCATTGGAAAAGTAATCTGAGAGGCAGGGTCAGTCTGTACTTGGGGTTTACGAAAGATAGTCTTCATGACTCGGTTGTCAGGAGGTCCTGTTCTGTCTAACCAACGTGACTGAGGTTTTTGATAAGTAATCATGTCATAGTGGTATTGTTGAAGTTGAGGAGAGTAGTCAGGCCGCAGAATGACATTGATAAGATGGGCAGAGCAAAGGCAGATGGAATTTCACCCTTGTGAAGTGCAGTAATTACACTGCAAGGGCAAATAGCTGAGGGTGCAACATGAATGGTAGGACTCTAGAAGTACTGAGGAGCAGAGGTGAATAAAAACAGAGGGTTTTGGATTTAAGGTAAGGGATAAGATTTAGAGGGAGTTTAAGGAAGAGTTTCTTCATTTATTGGGTGTATGGAATCTGGTACATGCTGCCTGAGTATGCATAATGACTTGCTATGGCAACCGCACATGACTACAAGTGACTGCACAGAGTTGTGTATACAGCTCTTTACACCACAGAAATCAACCTCCCCTCTATAGACTCTGTCTACACTTCCTGTTGCTGCAGTAAAGCAGCCAGCACAATCAAAGACCCCCATCCACTATGGACATTCTCTCTTCCTCCCTCTCCCATTGGGCAGAAGTTACAAAATCTTGAAAGCACATACCACCGGGCTCAAGGACAGCTTCTATCCCATTGTTATCAGACATCTTGTACAATAAGATAGACTCTTGATTTCAAAGTCTACCTCATTTTAACCTTGTACTTCATTGTTCAAAGTTCAAGTATGTTTATCTTCAAAGTATGTATCTATAACCCTCAGGTTTGGCCAGCCGTGTTAATCTAGGGGGAAGACAGTCTCTGACCCCGCCAACCTGGTGAAATCTTGTTTGTGCGGAGACTGCGTGATGTGTTCCCCTGTTACAACTCAGTACCATGAAATATCAGACAGTACACTATATGCAATTCAACAATTGAGCTTTATAATTCCTAATTTGACTATAGGGTTAATAAAGAAAACAAAAAGAAAAAAGGGTCCATTTTAATGGAACAGTCTATTGTGCACGTTGGAGCTCATGGTTTTCCGTTCTTCAGATCTCCGTCGATTTCCTCCAAGTGTCATCGACTCCCAGACCCCTACTCCAAGTCCATTCCGTCCAGTCTACCAGCTCACTCCTCTCACATCTTCTCTCTTCATCTTTTGCTGACAAAAGACTGCAAATACACACAAGAAAGAAATAACATTCCCCTCACTAGCCAGCACACATTCCAAAGCCCCTGTTATCTCTAGTCATAACCCAAACACTGCTGCTACAGAGAAACCATTACATTACCAGTGAAACCTTACAGCGTGTTACACTCTCCCCCCACACCAAATTTAATCATGTCCTCATGACTTTGAGATAATTCGCCAACCCTTCCTGCAAAGCACAAAGTCCAATCCAGGTGTAAAAGGTAGTGACAGAGCTTCCCAAAATGGTAGGAACCACACACAGTTACTCCCGTGTTGCATAAGCTAGTCTATCCAGTGGTTTCCTAATTCTCTGAGACTTCCGTTCCCCTTCATCTACCTCTTCATTTTCCAACACTACTGGGGATACTTCTGGTCTACTTGGCAAAGCCTCCCCCAGCCTATCACTCATGCCCACCTGCAACTCTGATCACTCTGTCCCCTTGCTAAGTCCCGCTTCATCCCTTGCAGGGTCTCGCTGCAACCTAGGCTGTCCACCGAAAGCCCCCCTGATTTCACCTGACTCGGTGTGAGAAGTGTTGGGAATCTCTTCCTCAGTCAGTGGGGAGTTAGCAAAAGGTAAGATATACCATATCTCCATGTCCTCATCCTCTGAATCAGTAGACCTCTCAGGGGTGAGGCCCAGCTTAATCTCCCCTGCTGTTGGTCCTGCAGTTGCCCCGTGTCACCGCAGAGTCCTCTTACTAGGGGTAGATTCCAGGTTGTGCTCTGGGTCAGCCTGCACCTCTTGTCCTAGAGGTAGAAGGTGGTTCCGATGGAGAATCTTGACAGGCCCATTCCCGTTCTTTTGTTTCACCCGGGAAACTGGTACGTTTGGCATCTGACTCTCCATCACATAGGATGTGGCTGCCTGGCAGTCGGCCAACTTATGCTTCCCAGGTAGCCCCAAGTTCCTTATGAGGACTCGGTTTCCCGGCAGGAGCTGGGAGAACATAACCTTTTGATCATATCTCCTCTTATTTCCTTGATCCTGCTCGGCAGCTGCGGCCCCAGCTAGCTCATAAGACTTTTTCAGCTCCCTTCTTATATCAGACACATACTTCAGATGAGTCTTCGGTGTTAGGTCGTCCTCATCAGTCCCAAATCAAAGATCAATGGACAACCTCACCTCATGCCCAAACATCAGATAATATGGCAAGTACCCGGCAGCTTCATTTTGGGTACAGTTGTGTCAGTGGACCAGATATCCAATATGTTGACTCCATCTGCTCTTCTTGCTGATCTCCACAGTCTTGAACATGTCTAGCATGGTCTCTTGGGCTGGGATCACCCTGTGGATGATAGGAAGTAGACCCAACTCTCGAAATCCTGTCCCTGATCACTATGTGTCCATCTGGGGGGGAGGCCATAATAAATGAAATACTTCTCCTACAACACTTTTGCTGCCCGAGTCTCCCCCCGATCCCCGGGGCCCCGCTGTCCGAGTCTCCCCCCCCGCACCGATCCCTGGGGCCGCGCTGCCCGAGTTTCCCCCCGATCCCCGTGGTTGCGCTGCCCGAGTCTCCCCCCGATTCCCGGGGCCGCGCTGCCCGAGTCTCCCCCCGATTCCCGGGGCCGGGAATGCTCTGGTCCTTGGTAGGAAAAGCCTGAGCATATCTGATGTAGTGATCCATGATGACTAAGGCATTCGCCATGTTGCTGGCATCTGGCTCTATTGACAGAAACTCATACACACTAGGTCCAGGGGCCCCACACTCTGCAAGTGGGACAAGGCATCTGCACGTCTTCTGCCGTATGCATCCCATGATTCATGGTTCACATGAGGCGGTGTGGCACAGCAGCAGCAGCCTTTTAGACCTGGTGTTACTTTAATTTAATTTTCTATTTTAAGTTTGATACACAGTTTTCGACTAGAGCACATGGATAACAGAGCGGCTATCTACCATCGCCAGATACTACTACAATACAGAGATCGCCCAAAAACAAACCTTCCCGTAGATCTGTTGGCTGAATTACATGATGTCGGCTCGCTGAGGGGAAAGGGCCTACAATCCTCGGACTTGCCTGATGCTGGGAGCCGGAGATGGAGACGTCGAAAGCGATGCGAGGAAGCAGAAGCGAGGCAAACGGGCAGTGGTCCGTGCCAAGCTAAAAACAAACCCTAGCCGGCCGGCTCTCCCGTCCATTCTGCTCTCCAATGTCCGCTCCCTGGACAATAAAATGGATTACATCCGACTCCAACGTAATACTCGGCGGGAGTACAGAGTTTGCTCCCCGTATGTCTTCACAGAGACATGGCTCACTGATGGGATTTCGGACGCTGCCATCCAGCTAGACGGGCTAGCTTTGTTTCGTTCGGACAGAGATGCAGCTGTCTCCAGTAAGACTCGCGGTGGCAGTGTCTGTGTTTACATCCACACGGAATGGTGTAAGAACTCTGTGCTGGTTTCCAGACTCTGCTCATCGTTAGTGGAGTTTGTGGCAGTTTGATGCAGACCATTTTATTTGCCATGGGAATTCACCTCTGTCCTTATATTCGGTATCTACATTCCCCCCAGCGCTAATGCTAAGGAGGCGCTCTGTGAACTGTACGGGGCTATTAGCGAACTGCAGAATGCCGAGGTGATTGCACTGCTGAGGTCCCGCGACTCCGCCTTCAGAGCAGGCGACAAGGCAGCCCTAACAACAGCAAGGGCCAAACTGTCCCGAGCCATCAGAGGGGCAAAGAGTGCACACGCCCAGCTAATCCACAGTCACTTCCAGGACAGCGGCGTCACACGGCGCATGTGGAAGGGCATCCAGGACATCACCAATTACAAGACAACATCACCTGACTGTGCAGGTGATGCCTCCCTCCCAAATGCACTGAATAACTTCTATGCCCAGTTTGAGGTGGAAAATGACGTGGTGGCGAGGAAGTCCACCCCTCCTACAAATGACCGAGTGCTGTGTCTCACCGTAGCTGATGTGAGAAGAACCCTGTGCAGGGTCAACCCACAGAAGGCTGCTGGACCAGACAACACCCCTGGTAGAGTGCTCAGAGGATGTGCAGACCAGCTAGCAGATGTTCTCACTGACATCTTCAACATCTCCCTGAGCACTGCTACCGTTCCAATGTGCTTCAAGGCTGCCACCATCGTCCCTGTGCCGAAGAAGTCTTCAGTGTCCTGCCTAAAAGACTACCATCCCGTTGCACTTACATCCATCATCATGAAGTGTTTCGAGAGGCTCGTCATGAAGCATATCAAAACCCTGCTGCCCCTCTCACTGGACCCCCTGCAGTTTGCGTACCGTCCCAACCGCTCAACAGATGATGCCATTGCCACCACCCTCCACCTGGCCCTAACCCACCTGGACAAAAAAGACACATACGTTCGGATGCTGTTCTTAGACTTCAGTTCAGCATTCAACACAATCATCCCTCAGAAACTGATTGGAAAGTTGAGCCTACTGGGCCTGAACACCTCCCTCTGCAACTGGATCCTAGACTTCCTGACTAGGAGACCTCAGTCAGTCTGGATCGGGAGCAGCATCTCCAACACCATCACACTGAGCACGGGGCTCCCCAGGGCTGTGTGTTCAGTCCACTGCTGTTCACTCTGCTGACCCACGACTGTGCTGCAACACACAGCTTGAACTACATCAAGTTCACCGATGACACGACCATGGTGGGTCTCATCAGCAAGAACGATGAGTCAGCATACAGAGAGGAGGTGCAGCGGCTAACAGACTGGTGCAGAGCCAACAAACTGTCTCTTAATGTGAACAAAACAAAAGAGATGGTTGTTGACTTCAGGAGGGCACGGAGCAACCACTCCCTGCTGAACATCAACGGCTCCTCGGTAGAGATCGTAAAGAGCACCAAATTTCTTGGTGTTCACCTGACGGAGAATCTCACCTGGTCCCTCAACACCAGCTCCATAGCAAAGAAAGCCCAGCAGCGTCTCTACTTTCTGCAAAGGCTGAGGAAAGTCCATCTCCCACCCCCATCCTCATCACATTCTACAGAGAGCATCCTGAGCAGCTGCATCACTGCCTGGTTCGGAAATTGCACCATCTCGGATCGCAAGACCCTACAGCGGATAGGGAGGTCAGCTGAGAAGATCATTGGGGTCTCTCTTCCTGCCATCACGAACATTTACACTACAAGCTGCATCCGTAAAGGAAACAGCATTATGAAGGACCCCATGCACCCCTCATACAATTTCTTCTCCCTCCTGCCGTCTGGGAAAAGGCTCCGAAGCATTCAGGCTCTCACGACCAGACTATGTAACAGTTCCTTCCCCCAAGCTATCAGACTCCTCAATACCCAAAGCCTGGACTGACACCTTGCCCTACTGTCCTGTTTATTATTTATTGTAATGCCTGCACTGTTTTGTGCACTTTATGCAGTCCAGTGTAGCTTTCTCTGTGTTGTTTTTTTTTTATTACGTAGTTCAGTCTAGTTTTTGTACTGTGTCATGTAACACCATGGTCCTGAAAAACGTTGTCTCATTTTTACTATGTACTGTACCAGCAGTTATAGTCGAAATGACAATAAAAGTTGACTTGACTTGACTTGAATGCACGATTTGCAGTATTCTTCTACCTCCAGCTTCATTCGGGGCCAGTAGAACCAGTCTCTGAGCAATCCATTGGTTTTTCCAACCCCCAGGTGTCCAGAATCATCATGAAGTGACTTCAACACAATCCTCCAATACTTCTCCAGCAGAACCAGCTGGGAACGGTGAGGTCGGTCTGGAGGTGACGTGACCCGGTTTAGGATCTGGTTCCTCAACTCCAACCAGGGCCATTCTCTCAGTAATGGAGGCACCGCAGAGTGTTTCATCTTCTCCTCCTGAGCCAAGTCTCCCATTTCAACTGCTAACCAAATGGTACCGATGCCCGGATCATCTCGCTGAGCAGCTGCCACTTCCCCAGAACTCAATTCTGGTAACTGGTTTGTCTTCAGAGCAGTCAGTTTACAGTAAACTGGTGGAATAGCGTCATCAGAAGCTCTCAATTGATCTGCCGCTCAATCCTGCCCCTGCTTTCCGTCTGCCTTCACCATGATGGCAAACTGACACATGGCCTTCACCCTCAGGGCAGGAACACTCTCCCACTCCTCATCCCTGTCCAGGCCTTCATGCACTCGTCGGGACAAAGCATCAATGTCAATGTACCTCCTTCCCGGCCAGTATTTCAGGCTGAAATCATAGGCAGACATCGCCATCAACCACCGATGGCCTGTGGCATCGAGTTTCGCCGAGGTCAGGATATGTTAGGGGGTTGTTGTCTGTCCCCACCTCAAACATGGCCCCGTCGAGGTAGTCACTCAGCTTATCCACCACTGCCCATTTCAATGCCAGAAACTCCAACTTGTGCGTGGAATAGTTTTCCTCAGAGGGCGACAGACTCTGGCTGAGAAATGCAACAGGTCTCAACCCAGTGGTCTGATCCTGATACGGGGCACCCCCCTAAGCCCTCTTGGCTGGCATCCGTATGCATACATTCAGCAATTGGGGGTCTGCAAAAGCCAGCACAGGAGCTTGGGTCAGCATCTCCCTCAGTGACTGAAAGGCCTCTTCACATTTTGCATCCCATCTAGGTCCAAAAGGCTCCGAAGGGCTAAGATACTCTTTACACTCCTCTCCTTTTGTCCTTCTCTCTTTCTTCCTCAAGGGAGGGTAACCACACAGAAGCTGATTCAACGGGTGACTCACTTTTGTGTAGCCCCTCATGAACCTCCAATAGTAACCACAGAACCTGAGGAATGAGCGCAGAGTGCTCATAGTCTGGGGTCTTGACCAAGTGGTAACCGCCTCTATCTTCGATGGATCTTATACTACTTCATCCATGAGACCATGTGCCCAACACAGCTAACAGATATCTTGCAGAATTGGCACTGGTCTAGGGAAAGTTTCAACCCTTCAGCTTTCAGGCGGCACAGCACCTTTAGTAGTCTTGCTTCATGTTCTTCCAAGGTGGACCCAAACACTATGAGGTCAACCAGATACACCAATACCTCAAGCAAGTTCATGTCCCTTAGTGTTTTCTCCATGACTCACTGGAAGGTTGCAGGGGCTCCCGATATGCCCTGGGGCATCCTTTTGAACTGGAAGAATCCCAGTGGACACGTAAATGCCATCTTTGTCAGTCTCACTCATGAGGATCTGGTAATACCCACTCCTCAAGTCCAGCACATGGAACCACTTAGCACCACTCAGACAGGCCAGCGTGGGGACAGTATGCCTGTTCAGAGCCCTATGGTCCACACACATCTGTACTTTCCCATTCTTCTTTCTGGCCACTACTATTGGGGATGCACAGGGATTTGGGGATTTGGTGATGATCCCAGCTTCCTTCAACTTATACAAATGCTGCTAAACATCTTCCATCTCTGCAGGGGCCAGTCGCCATGTCCTCTCTCTGAATGGGGTGTCCTTGGTCACCTGGATAGTGTGACGAATACTTTTGGAACAACCCACATCAAACTCTTCAGAGGAAAAGACACCTTCCAGCTTCAACATCTTCTCTATCAACCTTCTCTTCCGACCCGCAGGAACCAGGGAGTCCCTGAAGTTGAATGACTCAGTGGTCAACTTGCTCACCTTTACAAAGGGTTTCTCCCCGGCTTGTCTTACTGGATACGCTAGATATTACCATTACCAGGAACCGATGCGCTGGGGCATCCCCCGCCTGAAAGTGACTTCCTCTTTGTAGTGTTCCTGATAATCACTGCCATCCTGCTTGCCTGCTGTTAACAACCAGGATATCTCAGTTCTCAACTCTGCCACAACCTCCTTTACCACCCTCCCCCCCCCCCCACCACTGTTTGGGATAGCCGTGGTCACTTCACCACAAGGGGCTACTACCAAGGACTATACCTTGCTGACGGAGCCTTCCCGTGCCTCCGATGCGTTCTCTACCTCCTGTACCTCTCCGATCAGTTCAACAAAAGAGGGAGGGGGCCATGTCTTACGAGACATTCGGAGGCCCCAAGCAATCAGGTCCTGGGACTAGGTACGCTTCGCTATCTGGTCCATTCTTAACTGATCTACCTCAGCCGCCTGAATGACCCCTCTGCGCTGCAAGCAATTTAGCTTCCTCTCTAGCTGAAAAATGTAAGCAGAAATCTTCTCCCCCTTCTCCTGACAAATGTTCTGAAACCCTGCCATGAGCTCCATTGGGCTTCCTGTTGTATCAAAAACATTTTCCAATTCTATGTAATGGGCAGCTTTGGTGAGTGGGTACCAGGACTTCACAGCTCTCACCACCTCAGCAGCCCGCCCCCTCAAACTCTCAACCAGTCTCTGTCGCTTTACATCATCACAGCACTGCCACTCATCTAGCAAATGAGAGGCCCAAGTCTCATACTCCTCTTCCCCTTCGGGGGTGCGGTAATTCCAGAGAATATTCTTAGCTTCTGGGGGGGACCCTCTGCCTGAGCACTGGGCCACTTACTCGCCAAGGAGGTAAGGACTGATGCCAACCCAGAACTCTCAATGGGGGACAGGGACTAATTAGACATTCCATATCCGACCACTCATTCCCCTCATTGGTCAGAAATGATAGAAACCAGTCTTTGGGTTCTCTGCCCCCAGCTACGGGAGATTTGACTTGTGACTCGGCCCACTCTGCTACTGTCCCCTCCTCCCTAACAGTATGGACGCCTCACCTGGGGCACTGATAGTAGTTGGCTGTTCCACTGCTGTTATGTCAGCGCTAGTCTGCAGTAAAACAAGGTCTGTGCCTGCCATTTTATCAGACCTCTGTCCCACAATTGTAACTTTGCCAACAACTTTAACAGTATTTAAAAGTCGAATTAACAATTCATCCAGAGTACGAATATCTACCGCACTTGACACGCATACATTGGTTACTGGTAACCCCATGGAGGCACACCACCAATCCACCCCAGCAGCATCCATACCGGCACAGACTTAAAACACACAACCCACTGGTTCAGTGCTCAGTGCAATCACACAGCTTCCAACAAAATCAATCCCAGAGCGATACCCCCACAATTGTAACCCTCAGGTTCAACAGGCTGCATTAGTCTAGGGGGAAGACAGTCTCCACCCCCACCAGACTGATGAAATCTCATTTGTGTGGATGTTGTATGATGTTTTCCCCTGTGACAACTCAGTACCATGAAATATCAGCCAGTACACCATATGCAATTAAACAATTGAGCTTTATAATTCCTAATTTGACTATAGGGACTATAGGGTTAGTAAAGAAAACAAAAAGAAAAGGGAGGGGCCCATTTTAATGAAACAGTCTATTGTGCATGTTGGAGCTCATGGTTTTCTGTCCTTCACTTTCCCGTTGATTTCCTCTATGTGTCGTTGACTCCCAGACCCGTACTCCAAATCCACTCCATCCTGCGGTCTACCAGCTTGCTCCTCTCATGTCTTCCCTCTTCATCTCTCGCTGACAAAAGGCTGCAAATACACGCAAGAGAGAAACAACACTCCCCTCACTGGATGGCACACATTCCAAAGCCCCTGTTATCTCTAGTCATAACCCAAACACTGCTGCTACAGAGAAACCATTACATTAGCAGTGAAACCTTACAGAGAAACCATTACATTAGGATTGAAACCTTACAGAGAAACCATTACATTAGCAGTGAAACCTTACAGAGAAACCATTACATTAGGATTGAAACCTTACAGAGAAACCATTACATTAGCAGTGAAACGTTACAGAGAAACCATTACATTAGGATTGAAACCTTACAGAGAAACCATTACATTAGCAGTGAAACCTTACAGAGAAACCGTTACATTAGGATTGAAACCTTACAGAGAAACCATTACATTAGGATTGAAACCTTACAGAGAAACCATTACATTAGCAGTGAAACCTTACAGAGAAACCATTACATTAGGATTGAAACCTTACAGAGAAACCATTACATTAGGATTGAAACCTTACAGAGAAACCATTACATTAGCAGTGAAACCTTACAGAGAAACCATTACATTAGGATTGAAACCTTACAGAGAAACCATTACATTAGGATTGAAACCTTACAGAGAAACCATTACATTAGGATTGAAACCTTACAGAGAAACCATTACATTAGCAGTGAAACCTTACAGAGAAACCATTACATTAGGATTGAAACCTTACAGAGAAACCATTACATTAGCAGTGAAACCTTACAGAGAAACCATTACATTAGGATTGAAACCTTACAGAGAAACCATTACATTAGCAGTGAAACCTTACAGAGAAACCATTACATTAGGATTGAAACCTTACAGAGAAACCATTACATTAGCAGTGAAACCTTACAGAGAAACCATTACATTCGGATTGAAACCTTACAGAGAAACCATTACATTAGCAGTGAAACCTTACAGAGAAACCATTACATTAGGATTGAAACCTTACAGAGAAACCATTACATTAGGATTGAAACCTTACAGAGAAACCATTACATTAGGATTGAAACCTTACAGAGAAACCATTACATTAGCAGTGAAACCTTACAGAGAAACCATTACATTAGCAGTGAAACCTTACAGAGAAACCATTACATTAGCAGTGAAACCTTACAGAGAAACCATTACATTAGGAATGAAACCTTACAAAGCATTATATATACAGGATACAGCCTTGAAATTTGTCTTCTTGCAGGCAGCTACAAAACAAAGAAACCACCTAGAGCCCGTTGAAAGAGAAAACCCACACAATAAGACCATCAAATGCGCGGAAAAAAAGAACAGAACTTCAGAGTCCCCAGAAGTGAGTCCACAGCCACGAGCAGCTGGGTGACTGCATTTACTCACCAGGACGAGGAGAGTACCAACACTGCATTGTCCTGTATTTATCCTGTATTGTTATGGTTTTACCTTGTTCTTCCTCAATGCACTATATAATGGCTTGATCAATATAAACCATATGCCTTGCAGGATACATACAACAATGTTAATATTATAGAGCAAGACGTATGTCACAATGTTAATATATCAAGTGTGCAGGAAGTATCCAACAGTGTTAACTTATGGAGTAGAGGTTGCCAACCCGTCGATCGTGATCGACTGGTCAATCTTTGAGACTTCCCCCGTAGATCCCGGAAAAAAAAGAAAAATAAATACACAAATACTGTTGAGAGATTGTTTCCGGTTTATGGGGTTTTATTTCAGTTCTTTCTGCCCACTGCGCATGTGTGTAGCTCCCCCGCCACGCACTACACTGTGTACTTCAGTGTTCCCCAACCACCAGGCTGCGCGGAAACGATATGATCTGGCGATATGAAACGATATGAGTCACCATTCCTCGTTCCCTGTCACGCCCACTGTTGAACTTGAACGCGAGGTCATCAGTCGCCTAAACGCGGGGATACCCTCGCGCCAGGGATCACTGGTTGGTCTCGGGTACGCCCACCTTGCGTGGCCGGCGGGAGGTGCTGTTAGTACTGGGTTGGAGCGCGGACAGATGGGCGCCACCTCTAAACCTGTTTAGCACACCGAATGTTTGTGAGGAACCCGGTGCTAAAATATTTGTAGACGACCTAATTTGGGCTCAGGGTTCCGTAAGTAGCAGAGCAGCCTCCTCACTGCGATCTACTGAAAGTCATCCCTTGAGCCAAACTCTTGTCAGCTGATAGATCCGACCAACCTACCTACGGGGGGGGGGGGGGGCGGCGTGCATCCTGTCGCACTCCTCGCTAGATCGGTCACTCTCTCTGGACTGTGACCGCCACGGCCCTGGTACGGGAACCTCCAGCCCTAACCTTGTCCTCTCACGCCACCTACAACCAGCTGCACCTGGCCAAGGCATCTGGCGGCGGGTGGGCGGTGGCTGGAGTTCGGGCCTGGAGGCTGTCTAATGAGGCAGTGAAGCCCTCAAAACTGCTTCAGTACCTTGAGTCCAAGCACCGCCCTTGCACTTAAAGACAAACTGGTTGAGTTTCTTCAGTGGAAAAAACGTGAGTAAGCGGGACAGAAGCTAAGTGCTGATAGCCACGCAAACTAAATTGCGGAATAGAATGGACATTAGGAACCTGCTTCGAGTATCGCTGTATTCCGGTTGTGTTTAACACTACCCCCCCACATCGGCCCATCTGCAAGAATATTGTCAATATTAAACCAGTCCGCGGTGCAAAAAAGGGTGGGTACCCCTGGTGTAATACATTATTTCTTCTTCCGTGTTGTGGGGTTTTACTTCTGGTCTTTCCTGCCCGGTGCACATGTGTGTGACTAATCAATTTAGTAGGTCGATCTTGCCTTTCACTAAAGGCAAGGAAGGGGATCTTGGGCGTAAAAAAGTTGGTGACCACTATTATAGAGAGAATAGAAAGTTATACAGTGTCAGTATATGGCAGGAAATATATAACAGCTTTATTATAGAAAGAGCAGTAAGTATTCAACAGTGTTAAAATATAGAAAAAGCAGGATGTACAGTTCCTTGGCATTCACATCACCGAGGACCTCGTGGTCTGTGCACACCAGCTGTGTGGTGAAAAAGGCACAACAGCGCCTCTTTCACCTCAGACGGTTGAGGAAGTTTGGTATGGGCCCCCAAATCCTAAGAACTTTCTACAGGGGCACAATTGATAACATCCTGACTGGCTGTATCACTGCCTGGTATGGGAACTGTACCTCCCTCAACCACAGGACTCTGCAGAGAGTGGTGTGGACAGCCCAGCGCATCTGTAATTGTGAACTTCCCATGATTCATGACATTTGCAAGGACAGGTAAAAAGGGCCCGTAGGATTATTGGGGACCCAAGTCATCCCAGCTACTATCTATTCCAGCTACTACCATCAGGGAAGCAGCACCACAGCATAAAAGCCAGGACCAACAGGCTCCAGGACAATTTCTTCCACCAGGCCATCAGACTGATGAACTCATGCTGATTTGAGTGTACTCTATATTACATTGACTGTTCTATTTATTAAAACTTATTATAAATTACTATGATTGAACATTACACATTTAGACGAAGACATAATGTAAGGATTTTTACTCCTCACATATGTGAAGGATGTAAGAAATAGTCAATTCAATTCAGTTCAATTCAATATTGATATATAGATACAGAGTGAACACAGAGTGAGCAGGAAGGAAATAACAGAGTTCATATAGATGAGCAGGAAGTATACAACAGTCTTCATATAGATGGGCAGAAGGTATACAACAGTCTTCATATAGATGGGCAGGAAGTGAATAATATTAATATATAGAGAATGCAGGTAGTATAGAGCAGTGTTCAATACTGCACACTGCCAGAACCATGTGTCTTTTGATACGTAGCTCTAGTTAATATACTGCTCATTTGACATTTGTATGCAAAAGCCTTACTGAGATTTTCCAATATCCTTGTAAGCTGAAACCTTACTCACTTTTGTTTACAGATTTAAATTTCTTCAGTGTTTTGCTTGAAACTCTAAAGTACTCTATCCCACTTCAGAAATCCCTCTCTAAATGTTTACAACACTTAAATCTGCATCAACACAGAACCCTACACTTTCCACAATGCTCCACTGACCAATACCAACTCTTCACCTTAAACCTGTAACAACACACAAATCTACACATTCCCTGTCAGGATGCTTCAGTGACCAAAACAAACTCTTTTGCTGGAGTTGTACTAAATGAAAATATGGAGCTAAGCTTAAACAACAAAATGCTACACCAAGCTTCAGTTTAGGTTCTCACTGCTGTTGGTAAAAATTAGGTCAGATCATACATGTACAATGCAGTTGTTGCATCTTTATTTAATAATGAATTGTCAAATTGCTATCTTTGCTCTTCACCTATGCATCTCTCTGTGAAATTGTGCCTTTCCTAATTAATAGCAGAACATATATTATTTAATACCAAACTTCAGTGGACTATGATTAAATAATTGACTATTGTAGTCACTAACTATTGTAATCACACATACAATACTTTGAAAAATGCCATACAAACTATTTCAAGCAGAGAGTTATTGTTGAGTTAGGAACTAAGGATCATTAAAAGAGTCAGCATTCAAGTAGCGTATATTCATAACGTTTTTACATCTGATTCATTTGTTTCCGGTCAAAGACATTGACTTGAATCTTGTTGGAGAGGGCTTTGGCAAAGATAAATACCACTGAGCACTGTGTGAGTGTCAATAGCCTTTGTAATTCAAATGAGACATATCAAATCAGAACTGATATTCATTTGTGTGAAAAACTATTTGATGGTTTCTTCATTGCTGGACATAAGCAAAATATCTTTAAGTAGAAATCATTCTGTGATATGACCATAAGACATAGGAGCAGAATTAGGCCATCTGGCCCATCGAGTCTGCTCCGTTATTCAATCATGGCTGATCCTTTTTAAAAAAATCTTTTTTTAATGGGAGGAATACCAAGAAGTACAATATGCTGTATGGCCTTACCGAGCACTAATGGCTCACGCATCTTGTATGGGCCATAACTAGCTCTGCTTGTAGCTTATTCCTTCTGTAATGTTTACTGACTATGGGTACTAAGTATGGTTAATGAGATACGAATCCTATCACTAATGCAGTCTGTTCACACAGAGGACTTGTTTTCCTTCTTATTAATAAACTTGGTGGTGAGGTCTTTGCAATTGCTGTGAGTCATTTTGTGAAATGTATTCCCTTAGATGCTCAGAGGATGAGTTGTGAACTGACAGGATGTTAAGGAGGCATACAAAGGATACAAAGAGTAATTGGAGGAGATGGCTCTATACAAAGCAGGCACAAATAACTAACTTTATAATCATGATGAATATAATATTCCCTTTCATTCTCTTGCTGTGTTCGAAATTCCATTTATAATAGTATCTTTCCTTTCTAGTGTTCCTTTGGCAAGAGACAGTGATGACTGAGAGCTGCATACCTTATGTTGAGTAGAAAGATTTGCAGTTATTTGCCTCTATTCGTGATTTCAGGAGATGCTAGAATATTTCACAACTTCTGAAGTGTTTTAAAGTTTTTCATGGGAAAGGTTCCAGAAAAGAGGGAATGCAATTAACTGGCTAGAAAAGCTTAAAAAGCTAGGATCCTTTTCTTTGCAGAGGAAAGTGAGAGGTGACTTGGTTGCGGTCTTCAATGCTATGAGGCTAGGTGTAAAGAAGACTCTTTCTCATGACGAGTCCAAAGTCTGGCTCAACAAATAAGGTAGTCATTAAGGAATCCAGGAGCAACTGGATTCACCCAGTGAGTGTTGAGAAAGTGGAAGTGAAAGGATTGCTTGAGGCAAAGAGTGTAGTTACATTTAAAGGAAAGTGAGTCATCACCTCCAACGCAATGGTTCCTCCTTCTGGTAAAATAAATTCCACTGGCCCTTCCCTTTTCCTCTATTTCCCACTCTGACCTTTTACCTCTTCTCACCTGCCTATCAATTCCCCCTGGATCTCCTCCTCCTTCCCTTACTCCTACGGTCCACTCTCCTCTCCTATTTGATTCCTTGCTCTCCAGCCCTTAACCTTTCCCACCACCTTCCAGCTGGCTTCCTTCCTTTTTATATAGGCATCCTCCTATTCCTTCTCAGTCCTGATGAAGGATTTAGGTCTGAAACATCGGCTGTATATTAATTTCCATAGATGCTGCCTGACCTGCTGCATTCCTCCAGCATTTTGTGTGCGTTCTTGTAGGTTATTTGTCTCACTGTGACGTACCTACATTGTGGTTGATGCAGGGCAAGAAGGTGAAGATGGGAGAGTGTTTGCTGCTCTGTCAAAGGGAAAGAAATAGATATGTCCCTAGATCTTGAAGACTGGTACAGCTAGAACCTCTCATTTAATATCAGCAAAACAAAAGAGCTGGATATTGATTTCAGGAAGCAGAGCAGAGTACATGCCTTTGTCTGTATCAATGGTGCAGTGGCATAGATGGTTAGGAGCTCAAGTTCCTAAGTGTAAATACCATCAAGATTTGCCTTAGTCCAGCCATGTAGATGCTACTGCCAATAAATTGCACCAGTGCCTCTACTTCCCAGATGGCTAAGAAACTTCGGCGTGTCCCTGAAGACTCTCACCAACTTTTCCTGAATCATCATAGGAAGCATCCTACCCAGATCTGTCACACCTTGGTATGGCAACTACTCGACCTGGGACCAAAAAGGATTAGAGAGTTGCAAACACCAGCCATTCCATCACAGACAAAACAGAAAAAACAGCCACCTCTCCATTGACCCAGTCTACACTTCACAGTACCTCAGTAAAGTTGCCACCCACAATAACCACCCTGATTATTTATTTCTCCCCCATTCTATCAGGCAGGAAATACTAAATCTTGAGAACTTGTATCACCAGACTCAAGGACAGCTTCTATCCCACTGTTAAAACACTCTTAAACATCTCTTGTATGTTAACGATGTCTCTTGATCTCTCAGTCCACCTTGTCGTGGGCATTACACTTTAATTGTCTGCTGCACTGCATTTTCTCTGTAACTGTAACACTACATTCTGCATTTATTTTCCATTTGTGCTACCTTGATGCACATAAGTATGGAATGATCTGTTTGGATGGCATGCAAACAAAATCTTTTCAATGTGTTTCAGTACATGTGACAACAATAAACTAATTGCCGGTGATGAATTACTTTCTCTCAGTTATCCCTAACCTAAAAAGCAGCAAGGTGAAACAACCCCATCACCAAGTATAATTACGTAGCATTCTGCAATTGGTCTTGAAACAACAGCATATAAGTTAATGGCCGCTTATTCCTAAAAATAAGTGGCCATCAAATTTCACCAGCCTCACCATTATGGCAATAGAGCAGTATTTCCCTTAATGAGGTCATTAAGGTTATTGACTCTTTTGGGAAAGAGGCACTATGGCTCTATAATGATAATGGTGAGGCCAGTGAAATCCAATAATCATCTATCTTTATGCATGATGATGAAGAAATATCAGAGTTTACAAGAAGGGGCTTGCAGTATCTGTGACCCAGAGAAAGGAAGGGGACAGAAATGCACTCTATGAACACCAAGCCAACCATCTACAAATGTTTGTACTTCTAATTAGAATGGGCTTGAGAGAGACCATTGAAGAAATATTGGCAAATTGCATCTGCATGTTCTTTCTACATTGCAGCTATGATACAAGGGCAAAGGCTGGGTGCGGGTGTAATGTTGCTGATGGGCAAACCAGAAGAGTGCTTTGCCATGAATTTAAAATTTGCTAGGCACAAATTTCTGTTGAAATAGTTGATACAGTTCATTCATTAAGGTTTTGATATTTGTCTGAGGGTTAGGATTATTGTAACAGAGCAAGTGGCAACGGACCACTGGGTCATATTGGAGAAAGATCAATACAGCTCAATGGGACAAATGGCTTATTGTGATATTTTAGGATTCTTGGTATTTCATATCATCTTCACTGATTTTTCCTGGAACCTCTCAAGAATTATAATGTGCTTCCTGTGATCAAGGATGGGATTTATATCTTCAAGCTCAGAAAATCTTATTTAAAATAATTTAATTGGATCTTTTAATGTTGCAGGGGCTTGTTACAAGGATTTATCTCTCAGTAATAATGGTCAGTTAGGCCCTGAGAAAATCTGTATTTACTGACAAGTAACCTTTATTGCCTCAACTAAAAAGCATGTGAATATACACAACCAAATCCCTCCGTGCACACCTACTAAGTTCTTCTGACCCTTTATGAACAGTCAAAGAATAGAAGGGTAATACAATGGCCAGGTGTTCCTCATGTTGCTGATCTAATCTCCACGTGTCTGTGGAATACTCAATATCTGTGATGGTCAGTCTCTGGAGAGTTAGCATTCCCTTGCATTCGAAGCTCCCTATCAGTTCTTATCAGTTCAAATGTCTCATTTCCATTTCGTTGGCTTGAGGTCACCTAATCTACCTGGGTCACCTTCTTATTGGCTCTGGTCCAGGGCCACAACCAGCATTGTTCTATGGTCTTTGACCTCAGCCTCGTGCGTTTTGTTCTTTTCATTTCTGATTGATTCAAACGAGGTGACCCAGACACCAAGCATCCTCCTGCTCCTTCTGCAAGCCGGCCACTTTACATAATAAATAGCTACCGTAGATTCCGGACTACAGAGCGCACCTGATTTTTAGCCGCTGGCACTAATTTTAGAAATAAAATCATTTTTTTAAATGTAAAGGCCGCACCGGATTTTAGGCCGCACCGGATTTTCGGCCGCAGGTGTCCCACGTTGTAATATGAGATATTTACACAGAAAGATATTACACGTGAGGATTTTTTTAACTTTTAATTAAATCCATATGGTAACAAAAACAAATACATATTGCAAATGCTTTTTTTCGAACCGTGCCCGTACGCGGCTACTTTTAAATATACGTTGCGTATACTTCTTTACTGAACAACATTCCAATATCTCCTAACGACTGGTAAAAAATATATATACTGCAGCCTACCAGGAAAAGTTATTGATACCTTTAACTTAAAAGCAGAGTTCGCTCGGATCCAAAGCCGCTCGCGGAATCCGCTCCCCCCTCCTTTCCGTTTCATCGCAAACGGCATTTAAAAGCAGATTTCGCTCGGATCCAAAGCCGGTCGCGTAATGCCGCTCCCCCCTCCTTTCCGTTTCATCGCAAACGGCATTTAAAAGCAGAGTTCGCTCGGATCCAAAGCCGCTCCGCCGCTCGACCCCCTCCTTTCCGTTTCATCGCAAACGGCATTTTCCCACAAGACGCCGCGAAACCGGGTGTGTCGTCATAGCATCCCGCGATGTAGTACAGAAAACAAATATAGTTTAAACTAAGAGGGTAGGTAGCACAATGCTTCGAGTGTTTTCCATGTTGATGAGGGTGAGTACAAATGACTGATTTACAATAATTTAATTGTGAAAGTGCGCTTGATTTATCGTACAATTTCATTGGACCTCTGTGAACTACTCATCAATTTTATTGGTCTACTGTTACGAGGCAAAATGTTTACGAGGCGGCATGAAAAAAAAATGCATTAGCCGCTCCGGATTATTGGCCGCAAAGTTCAAAGCTGTTCAAAATGTGGGAAAAAAGTAGCGGCTTAAAATCCGGAATCTACGGTACTTGTTTGAGAATGGTCTCAGGTTTAGCATGTCATTAGCAGAAAGAGCATCAGAATGTCTATTGATACCTGCGCCAGCATGATGTTAACTCTGGTGATCAGATGGATTTGAATTAATTATCTATTTTATTCTTTGCTGCAGTGAGCTCTGTCAAAATAACTTGAACCCCACTGGTTTCCTTAGCTGCTTAAGTCTAGGGAAGACACATTCCGGTCCCTCCAAACCCATGAGATTGAGATGGTGCTCCCACCCCAAACCCCGGTTTGTGTGGATGCTGGGTAATTTGCTACAACTCGGTGCCAAGAAACAACAGAAATGCATACGATTAAAGGAATTATATTTGTGAATCTTAACTAAAGTGTTCATAATTAAACAGTCAAATGTTGGAGCTCAACACTTCCAAAAGTCACACTTATTCACCAATCTTCAGTAGACTCAGCACCTTGCTCCATCGAACCACGGTCCCCAACTGGGTCGAATCTTATGACCGGTTCTCTCCAGTGTCTTCTCTCTTCATCTCCCGCTGAACAAAAAAAACCCCAAAACCCAACCTTAGTGTCCCTCACAAAACCTCCCAGTTCCACCATCCTAAATGGATGACATACCTTCCTTCTCATCCCTTATCTTCACCAATAACCCAAACAAGCTGAAAGCAGAACAGACTGCTCTTGCAGAACTGCTAAATGAAATACCTACAGTATAGCAGTAAGAATGTGAACCAGGCTGTTACATAATTATTTAGTTAAGTAAGTGCAGTAACCTGATTTTAGACATGATCCTAAGGTTTTTGGGAGCCAGTGACTGATCTCCATACTGTTGAGTTAAGATAGTTATGAAAGTAACTAATAAGGAAAGACTAACTTAACTACATGACTTGACCGAATAGTTGAGTTACTTTATCCATCACAATATAGACAGTGTCTTTCCCATTCAATAATGTAGGGAGAAGCTGATTGCAGTGAATGTATTGCAGTTGTTTACAATCAATAGGTAATATTCCTGCCAGGGTTTATTGTTAGTAACTTTCCCCTCCAATTCTCTCTGGCTAAAGATAAAATCTGGAGTTAGTTAGGTATAAAAATAGGGAAAAAATTCTCTGTGACCTTTCAGTCAATTCAGATGAGTCCTAGAGACTGTTATATTACATAATAATATTTTGTAGTGAAAAACTGCATTATAATATCAACTACTTCTTATGATTAAGTGAATTCAGAAGCATAAATGATGACCTTACTGAGACTTACAACATTTTAAGGGGCTTGTCAGAGCAAATATAGGGTTGATGGCTGTGTTGTCTAAATAAAGGGATTGCAATCTCAAAATAATGTTTGGGTCATTTATGACGGAGGTTAGAAGAAATTTCGTCACCTTGTGGGGCAATGTCTTTAGAAACTCTTTACTCAAATGGGTTTTGGAGGTTCATTCTCTGAATATGCAAACCAAAGATTAATAAATGATTGGATATTAAGGGGACTTAAGAGGTAATATAGGAGAGTGCCACATAGGTAAAAGATAAGATGTGATCTTGCTGAATGATGGCAAAGGTGTGAGGGGCTGAATGGCCGTCCCTGCCTCTGTTAACTGTGTTCTATCAATTGTATCTCTAAAGTGCAGAGATGTATGCACAGAGGACTCTTTTCGATTACTTCCACCACAGAATTGGTGGGATTTTATTGTGGGAATGACCTATGATGAGGTGAGATGGGCCCTCAATGGTGTTGGATATTGTAACCCTGTGTAGTTTCAGGCAATTCGCAGGATCCTTACCTGCACAATTTCCTATCAAAATTCAAAGCTAATTTTATCATTAAACTATGTATATGTCACTAAATTCCACCCTGAGATTCATTTTCATGAAGGCATTCACAGTAGATGCCATCTACACAGAGGATGTAGAGGATCAGTGGCCAACCATGGCCTTCATAAGACCATAAGACCTGCTGTGTGCAGAGATGCCAGCATTGTCTCCTGAGGCTCCTGTGAAATGAGTAGCTTGTTGGTTGTACAGATTTTGAGTAGCGTGGAAAGAGTTCTGAATCAACCCTGTCAGTTCTCCTGATATCAGCAAGGAGTCCCTTCACACAACAAGGGAAATAGCAGTCCAGCAAGATGTTCTCCTCACTGTATTGAGACTATTCTGCGATAGTCTCTAGCTGTATCTATGCTCGCCAATTTATCCAGTAAGGGCAGAAATGGCATTGTATGGGGGTTATGCCAAGAGGTGTGTGATTGTATTAGTCACACCAGCAAGGTTCACAGCTGGAAGTGACCAGTTCATTTTCATGACTGATGTTGCTTAGCACAGTGATAGTTGGAGGTGCAACCATACTCAGTGGAAATGGCTTTTGCACAATTCACTCCTGATACTTGATGCAAGTTCTATGGGTTGTATTTGGTGTCATATACTTTGAACTTTGAACTTAACATTTTGAAGTTCTGGGCATAAAGCAATACTTTGTACATTTAGGACCAGTTTTAGTTTAGGACATCTTGTGATATTCAACACATGAAAGCGGGGAGATGAGGCAGAATAGCAGAAGTCCTGGTCATTGATACAGCACAGAAACAGACTCTTCAGCTCACTGAGTCCATGTCAATAACCACCCATTTACACTGACACTACATTAATCCTATCTTTATTCTCTCCTCATTTTCATCAACTATCCCCAAATTCTGCCACTCACTGGGGGGCAATTTACAGTAGCCAATTGCTAAAATAGTTCCAAGTATGTTTTTGGGATGTGGGAGGAAATTGGAGCACCTAGATGAACCACATGTGATTATAGGGAGAATGTGCAAACTCCACCCAGAAAGCTCCTAATGTCAGGATATTTAGAAGTCAGTACTTTAACGTCCTTAAAATAAATCAGGGAACTCCTTCCCTTTCTATCAGCCATTGTGTGTGTTCCTGCTGCTGGTCAGCCATGAGGAATGTGTGATTTAATAACTGATGCCCCCTGCCAGGGAGGCACTTTCAGTTTCTTTGCATTGAGTGTGGTTCTGTTGGAAATGATGCATTAGGATTCACATGTGATCCTAGGTTTAAAAATCTCTGTGGGTGATTTCGAGATATCCTGTTAAGGTACCCGACTGCAATTGTGGAATTTATGTGTCTTGGGGAAGCATACAAAACCAGGAGGTTCCAGAGGCCACCTTGCCTGCTCTTGTGCGATGAAAGAAATGCAAGTGAAATCTTTTCTCCTTGAGGATGGAGAAGGCTGACCTCCCTGTTGCAGCTGTGAGTAGCAAACTATGGATGTGGCAGTGGTCAGCTGTGGCATCCTGGGATGATCTGGGCACTGGGAAGATGAGAGTGGATAGCCCTCCTGAACCCAATGGGAAGAGCAGTCTAAACAAGTTTGTGTTTGAGGTGCAGAAGGTCACAGACAGTGAAGATGTTGCACAAAACTTGAGCATTGGTGTTTTAAGTCAAGCAATTGTTAGTTAAAGCTTATTGTACTGTGGTTAAATAATAAATTTCATTTCCAAATTACTGAGGCTGAGCATCATAACGGAGATGTATTTTGGACCTTGCTCTACTCTTGACATCATTTGGGGGAGCTTTGAAATGTAAACTTACCAGTGCTGTTGAAAATGAAAATGGAAAGTTACGGGACAGGTTTCCTGATAGGTTCAGAGACCCGGAAACTGGCACTGGTTCAGATTATTTTCAAATATACAGTAGTGTTTTATTTTAAGATGAGCAAAAGAAACCCAAGGACTCTGTGGACAAAATCATGGAAGAAAGTAATGTTGAATGATTTTCTTTCCTGAGCATCTTTCTTGCCTCATATAAAAGATTAATTTCAAAATGCAGCTGCCAGAAAACTCACATGAAATATATTAGAAAAGCTGGCCTTTTCTCAGTGTGTTCTCGAGATTCTGTCCTTCAGATATGAGATGTTCAACTAAGGCTCCATCTGGTACAAATAGCTCTGTGTATCACCGAATATAAAACATAAATGAGTAGTTCAAGTTCAAGTTTAATTTTCATTCAACCATACATGAATCCCCATGAATACAGCCAAATGATACCCTGGGTCCAAGGTGCAAATCATGGTATCAACACTAATTCACAGGACAAGGCACACACGGTACATATAAGGCAGCAGTAAAATATAGTCACACACAAAAAATATAGCCCAGGTCCATGAGGCCACAAACGTTGCAGCAGTCTGCACTAAACACCTACATCTTGTCTACTGCTGAACACACACTGGGAGCAGCACCAACTCGAACACATATGCCATGGTACTCTGCCTATGGCACTTCAGTGGTGCACTCCATCTATGACCGCTTTCCTTAGGCAGCCACAAACAGGCGACACTGTGGCCTGAGGCCTAGTGCTCACCACGAGTGAGGCCAGGCACCTGCCATTTGCTAACGTACTGTATCAGTGAACCGGGCTTGTGGTATTCTGCATTAACAATGCCCAGCAGGGTCTTGCGGTCACAAAGAAAGCAACCAAAATGATCACTTCCTGTTAGACTGCACAACACCTGCACACCAACACCTCTCTAACACAGGCAACGTCATGATCCGTACCAAGTCCAGCTCCTTCAGTTTCTCCACCAATGAGCAACTTGCTGATGGGATAGACCTGCAGAATATTAAGTTCTTAATGTCCAGCATGGTCTTCAATTGTAAGAAATAAGTTTAAAGAAGACAATAACATCTTTGGTTGGCCTCATGGAAGCCACTGTACAGCATAGGAACACACACCTTAGCCCATGGTGTTGTGCTAAGCTAACAAATTTATAAGTAAGTGCCTAACTAAATTATTCTCTTCTGCCTACACAATGCCCACATCCCTCCATTCTCTTCATATTTGTGTGCCTAACAAAGACTCTTTAACACCTCTTTTGTATTTCCCTCCACCAGCACCCTGGCAGTGTATTCCATGCACTCTCCACTCTGTGTGATACATTGTCCTGCACATCTCTTTTGGTCTTTGCTCCTCTCGCATGGCATGGTCTCAAGTATTAGACATTTTGACCCTGGCAAAGCGATCCCAGCTATCTCTCACAATATTATAAGTGTCTATCAAATCTCTTCTCAGCCATTGCCTCTCCAGAGAAAGCAACTCACGTTTGACTAACCTTTCCTTATAGCACATGCTCTCTAAAATCCAGGCAGTATGAGACCATATGGCATAAGAGTAGGACCAGGCCATTCAGCCCATAGAGTCTGCTCCACTATTCCATCATGGCTGATTTATTATCCCTCTCAATCCCTTTGCCCTTACTAATCAAAAACCTATCAACCTCTGTTTTAAATACGTATGTCCAATGTCTTGCCTCCACAGCTGCCTGTGGCAATGAATTCCGCAGATTTGCCACACTCTGGCTAAAGAAACTGCTCCTTACCTCTGTGGCTGGTTGGTGGCATAATGGCATCAGTGCTGGACTTCGGAGCGAAGGCTCCCGAGTTTGAATCCAGCCGGCTCCCTTGCACTCTTTCCATCTGTGCTGGGTTGAGTGTTGAGCTAGCAGCTTGGCCTCGTAAAAACAAGATAAACTGCTAAAAAACACTGTCACAACGGTGTCCCAATGACTCCACTCGGAGCTAAAGGCTTTCTTCTTTTTCTTCTTACCTCTGTGCCCACTAGTCCTAGACTAGTCACTAGTGGGGACTAGTCACTTGTCCCCACTATAGGAAACATCTTCTCCACATCCACGCTATCTATCAGTATTCAAAAGGTTTCAATAAGATGCCCCTCATTCTTCTGAACTCCAGCAAGGACAAGCCATCAAGAGGTCCTCATAGGTTAATCCTTTCATTCCATGGATCATACTCATGAACCTCCTCTGGACTCTCCCCAATACCAGCATACCCTTTGATAGGTAAGAGACCCAAAACTGCACACAATACCCCAAACATGGTCTAATCAATGCCTTATAAAGCCACAGCATTACATCCTTGCTTTTATATACTAGTCCTCTCAAAATGAATGCTAACATTGTATTTGCCTTCCTCACCGCAGACTCAAAGTCAAGTCATCAAGTTCAAGTTTATTGTCATCTGACTCAACCAGCATTCCTCCAGACCATGGTGCTCCCACAAAACATAAATCATGCACGGTATATAAAACAAAATATTACCACATAGAAGATAATAAAATATAATTCAAATACATGTAGCGTGCAGCACCAATATACAGTAAACAGCTCGCTGACTTCATGATATCTCGGTGTTGGCAGAGAATTCATTAGTCCCTCAGCCTGAGGGAAGAAGCTGTTACCCAGGCTGGCAGTCCTAGTCCTGATTCTTCTGCACCTCCTTCCTCGTGGTAATGGGTCAAAGAGATTGTGGGATGGGTGGTGAGATCCTCAACAATGCATCGGGCCCTTTGTATACAATGCTCCTGGTAAACGGCACAAATAGTGGGGAAGGAGACAGACCCACAGTACTCCTCTCGGTGGTTTTTACTATCCTCTGTATGGTCTTATTGTCTGCTGCCTTTCAGCTTCCTTACCACACAAGGATGCAGCCAGTCACTATATTCCATCTGTCACTTCCTAGCCTATTCTCATCATCTGTTTAAATCCTTTTGCAGACTTCCTGCTTCTTCAATGCTACCTGCCTCTCCACTTATCTTCATATCATTTGCAAGTTCAGCCACAAAGCCATTCATTCCATCATCCAAATATTTGACATATGTGTCCCTGTGATACGCGTTACTGGCAGCCAACCAGATAAGGGCCCCATTATTGCCTGTCAGCCAAACTCCTGCCCATTATTTTCTCAGGTTTGTCAGGCATGATTTCCCCTTAAGGAAATCATGCTGACTTTGGCCGATTTTATCAAGTGCCTTCAAGTAACTTGAAACTTCATCCTTAATAATAGACTCCAACATCTTCCCAACTACAGAAGTCAGGCTAACAAGCCTAGAATTTCCTGTCTTTTGTTTCTATCCCCTCTTAAAGAGCCGACTGACATTTGCAGATTTGAATCCTCTGGAACCATTCCAGAATCCAGTGATTCTTGACAGAACATTACTAATGCCTCCACAATCTCTTTGGCCAGCTCTTTTATAACCCTAGAGTGTAGTCCAATGCTCCACATGATTTGTCCATCTTCAGATCTTTCATCTTCCCAAGCATCTTCTCCCTACTAATGGCATCTACACTCATTTCTGTCCTCTGACGCTTTCCAATTTCTGGCATACTGCTGGTGTCTACTGAAATGAAAGCTATCACAAAATGGTGAAGTTCATTCACCATTTCTTTGTGCTCATTACTACCTATCCAGCATAGTTTTCCAACAGGCTGCTATCCATTCTTGCTTCTCTTTTACTCCATATAGCTGAAAAAACTCTTAGTAGCCTTTTATATTATTGGCTAGCTTATCTTCATATTTTATATATTTAGCTATCATATAGCTAAATATAGCAAACAGGAGGAAATCTGCAGATGCTGGAAATTCAAACAATAACACACACAAAATGCTGGTAGAACACAGCAGGCCAGGCAGCATCGATAGGGAGAAGCGCTGTCGATGTTTTGGGCCGAGACCCTGTCCCTGACCCTGACGAAGGGTCTCGGCCCAAAACATCGACAGCGCTTCTCCCTATCGATGCTGCTTGGCCTGCTGTGTTCTACCAGCATTTTGTGTGTGTTGTTGTTACCTTCATATATCCTCTTTTGTCTCTTTATTGCTTTTTAGTTTCCTTCTGTTGGTTTTTAAAGCTTCTCAATTCTCTAACTTCCCACTAATTTTTGCCTTCTCTTTTGCCTTTATGCCATCTTTGACTCCACCTGTCAGCCACAGTTGCCTCAATCTCTCTTTAGAATACAATGGACACATTGGGACCAATTCATTTTGGCCCAACTTCGGCACCAATTTGCCGAAGTTTCATGGAAATAGTTAAGGTATAAAAAAGACAAACTGTATTTAAATGAAATACAGAACCAATTAGAACATTATCAATATTACTCGCTGTCGGTAGGTCATATCTGGAATTTCCAGTTGGTGGACAATTTCCCTCCATGCCGCTCTAACACATTGGGAAATCATGTACATGGCAAGTTACAGCAGTGGTTTGCCTTTGCCTTCTGAGTTTTTTTTAAGAGATCACCAGCACGGATGGAGAGCGTGCAAAGGAATTGTCCGGATTTGAACTCGGGACCTCTCGCCCCGAAGTCCAGCGCTGATGCCACAGTGGCACCAGTCAGGCTACCAGTAGTACTACAGTACTATAAAACTGTGTATTTGTTCCTTATAGTTATCAACAGAGGAATTCATCGAGTGTACACATTGAACAAAATTAGTACAGACACCTAGTGCAGTTAGTTGTTACCTTCGTACAATGCTATTGACAATTGCATACCCTAAATCTTCATTTTCATTGTAACATTCAAGATGATTGTTGATGACTTCAAATTCTTCATAGGTCCTACCTTGTTGAAGGTGGAAAATTGTTTCATTTTCACTCCTGGCTGTTTTGGCATCTCCAAACCTAAATGCTTGAAACCACAGTGAGCAAAGCAATTTGGAATTACCCTACTGCTGTAAATAATACTGACAGATCTGCATTTAGTTTCTCCCTCTCAAACTGCAGGGTGAATTTTATCATATTATGATCACTGCTTCCTAGGGATTCCTTTACTTTAAGCATCCTATTCAAATCTGGTTCATTATACAACAGTCAATCCAGAATTGTCTTTTCCCTAGTGGGCTCAACCACAAGCTGCTCTAAAATGTCATCTTGTATGCATTCCACAAATTCCCTCTCTTAGAATCCAGAACCTGATTTCCCCAATCTATCTGCATATTAAAATACTCCATGACTATCATTATCTTTTTTACATGCTTTTTCTATCTCCTGTTGTAATTTGTACCCCACATCCCAGCTTCTGTTCAGAGATATGTATGTAACTCTCATCAGTCTTTTTACCCTTGCAATTTCTTTGCTCTACCTCTTTCTAACTATTTTATTTCATTTTTACTATCAAAGTCACCCCACCCCATCTGCCAGCCTGTATGTCATTTTGTACAAAGTGTTTCTTGGATGTTAACCTCCCAACTATGATCTTCTTTCAGCCGTGACTCAGTGATGCGCAGAATGTTGTACCTGCCAATTTCTAACTGTGCTACAAGTTCACATAGAACTGCACTTCAATATAACTGCAAAGGAAAGAGAAAGCCCCTACTATTCACACTCGTTCAGAGATCCACTCTGCTGGGTGCACCTTAGTCAGAAGTACTATTGGCAGAGACTGTTTTAGGGAGAGGGTGCCGACCAAGGGTCAATACTTGCTGGAATCTCAATTTCAACTGTAGTGACCTGTGAGAAAGGAACTTCAAGGAGAATGTTTATGTGACTATGGCCTTGGCTTGTTTGTCTTGTTACTGGATACACTGCTAACATCTTAGACTGCAACATGTCACAGTGTAAGAGAGCAGAATAACCTGGTCATGTTTCCAGGATTTGCCAACAATGTGGTCCAGTTTATAACATTGCCCTGATCTCTGCATCTGAAAAAATGCTGCAACCACCAAAATGTTTCACTCTCTCGCTGTCTGCTGGGGAATGGTCAATGTTGGAGTTTTCAAGGTATCTTCTGCTTATGCCAGATTGCTGTGTCTCTAGTTATCCTGGACACCATCTTAGACAAGGGGTATACACTAACCATATGGCTGCTAGCTCCATGTTTTCCTCCCCATGTTAGAGGGAATTTTAACTTCAGTGGAAGTCAGCCTATCTCACACAATAAAATGGTGCAGGCAGTCAACCAGCCCTTCCCATGCCTGGTCAGCCCTGCAGATGCTTTGCAATACAATCCAGAATGCACCTTCAGGTTATTATTCACAAGAACCAGAGACTGTTTACCTTGGATTAACGTCTATGTTGTGTTATCGATTAGAGGAGCCTGCTCCAAATGGATTCTAATTCGATGAGGCAATGAAAAATGGTTTTCAGAATGTGAAATTATGAAGTAATGGAGATTTGAAAGCGACGAGCAGAAAGGAGAAGGGAACTATTTAATCTATAATATCTTCTAAATTATAATTGATTATCACAGTTATAAAAAGGACTTTACATTGTAACTATGCCATTTATGACTTCAGGAGATATCATTGCAATCTTGAGCCAATTGAATTCTTCTGTAGTCCCTGCTACAATATAGAGAGTGCATTCCTGAAGAAGTGCCCTGTAAAGTCCCACAAACTATGGTGTAGTAATGCATGGCTTCTAAGGCGAATATTAACCAGGTATCTAGGCATGGAGGTAGTGATATGAGTCCAAATAATGCATAGGATCTTTCACATCCTAGTGAGGCTGCACAGCAATGAAGTATTCATTCAGTACTTTATTAGATTATTGCACCAAGCCTCTCAGGAGAGACTTTAACCTATTCTACTGTACTGCAATTGATAGTTACATCTTGGAAATGTCAAACTCATAGCATAGATAATAAACTCTGATTTAGGATAACTGACTCCAGAATTTCTGTATATAGTTTGTTGTTCGCTTTTGAGTGAAAATCCAGCGACAAATGAAAGGAGAAAAGCTTTGACTGTAGACGGTAAGAGCCCTACATTGGATGAGTTGTAGGGTGAGAGGGTGAGGCCTTGGTGATGGGTGAAGCTGGGGGCCTGGTGTTAGTAATGGATGAGATCCCTGTTTCTTTGGGCAGAGGCAGAGAGTGATTCACTTTCTTCTTCCAACTTCCAACACAATGGTGGATGTAATAGGATGTCAACAGGAACTCTGCCTGCTCTCATTCACATGACAGTTACAAGATGCCTCAATAAATCAGCTTTTATACAGCAAAAACATCCCAATGCAGTTTGTAGATGAGGATGCTGAAAAGTACATTTGTGTTAGAGAGGTGGAAAGGTTTAGGCAAGGGAAAATTCAGAAATTTGAAACCAAGAATGGCATGCGTGTGACTGCTAATACTGAGAGTGGAGATGGGAGGGTGGAGGAAGGAAATTCGGAATGCTCAAGAAGTCAGAATTAAAAAGAAGGGCAATCTTAAATTTGGAGCATTGGAGGAAATTACAGGGATGAGAGATTGAATTACAGGGATGGGAGATTGGATTACAGGGATGGGAGATTGGATTACAGGGATGGGAGATTGGATTACAGGGATGGGAGATTGGATTACAGGGATGAGGATTGGAACACAAAGGTGTGATTTTAAGCACTTACTATCTCTCTACAATGGTAAAATCTTTGTCTTCATCTTGTTATAGGCATTTTAGAATCAGAATCAGGTTTAATATCACTGGCATATGTTATGAAATTTGTTAACTTGGCAGCAGCAGTACCATGCAATATAGAGGAAAAACTGAATTACAGAATGAATAAAAATACTAAGTAGTTGAATTAAATAAGTAGTACAAAAATAGAAATAAAAAGTAGTGTTTTTTAATGGGTCCAATGCCCATTCAGAAATCGGATGGCAAAGGGGAAAAAGCTGTTCTTGAATTGTTGAGTATGTGCCTTCAGGCTTCTGTACCTCCTTCCTGATGGTAACAATGAGAAGAAGGCATGTCTTGGGTGATGGGGTTCCTTAATGATGGATGACACCTTTTTGAGGCACCACTCCTTGAAAATGTCTTGAATACTATTGTTATGGTCCGGTCCAGAACCCGCATTCTGGGTCTTGATCCGGTCCGCGGATTCCGGACTCCGGGTCTTGTACCCGTCCCTCCTTTCACCCTTAAGCCCAAATAGGATCAACTTGGCTTAAGGAGGTGCACCTGATTATCGGCTGGCAGGTATATATAAGGGGCTCTGGGACGGTGTGGTTGTGGTTCTGTACCTGCTGTTTTGTCTTGTTTGTTTGGTTATCCTGTTTTTGACCCTGGGTTGGAGTATCCACTGTTAATCATCTAGTTCTGTAAGTCTGTTCTTGTAGTCACCCTGGACCAAGCTCCCTTCTGATCCCTTGCCTCCATCGGGTAAGCAGGCTGGACTGCCGTTGCCCGGCGGGGGACTCTGACCTTTTCCTACCCCTCTTCTGATGGGTTGTGCCCTGCAACCTGCCCAGGTGCTCTGCGTCTTGCCCAGGCCCCCATGTTCCTGCCTGTGAGGCGGCCCTGCCCAGTAGCTATGCGGCCCGCCCTGAGGACTCCGACCCTTTCCTACCCCTCTCTTCCCACAGGTTGTGCCTTGCATCCTGCCCAGGTGCCCTGTGACCTGCCCAGGCCCCCATGTTCCTGCCTGTGAGGCGGCCCTGCCCAGGAGCTATGCAGCCCGCCCTGAGGACTCCGACCCTTTCCTACCCCTCTCTTCTGACAGGTTGTGCCTTGCAACCTGCCCAGGCCCCTGTGTTCCTGCCTGGGAGGCTGGGCCCTGCCCAGAAGTAATGTGGCCCAGCCAGGGGGCTATCTTCCCAGTATTCCTTGTCCTATAGACCCATACTTTAGCCTAGCCAGGGTCCTGCCTTCACCATGAACTCTCTGAACCCCAGGATCACCTTTACATGCCATGGTCTCCCCATCTTGTTCTATCCTTTAGTTGTTCCTGTCCTGCCCCTAGTACTTCAGTGCCTGTGTCCTGCATTTGGGTCCAGTCTCCACGTCCCCTTGTGACAACTATGGAGAATCCTGCTCACGAAGGAGCTGACTGAGTGCACAACTCTCTGTAGTTCACTTTGATCCTGTGCATTAGCCTCCATCCCCCTCATACCAGACGGTGATGCAGCTAGTTAGAATGTATATCTGTAGAAATTTGCAAATGTTTTTGAAGACAATCTCCTCAAACTCTGAATGAAATATTGCTGCTGTTTTTCCTCCTTTATAGCTGCATCAATATGTTGAGTCCAGGTTAGATCCTCAGATATTGACACCCAGGAACTTGAAATGGCTCACTCTCTCCACTTTTGATCCCACTATGAGGACCTTTGTGTTTTCCCTTGTCTTACCCTTTCTGAAGTCCACAATCAGTTCTTTTGTCTTACTGACAATGAGTGCAAGGTATGACCACTCAACTAGCTGGTATAACTTGCTTCTGTACGCCCTCTTGTCATCATCTGAGATTGTGCCAACACTGGTTGTATTGTCAGCAAATTTGTAGCTGGCGTTTGAACTGTGCCTAGCCACACAATCATGGGTGTAGAAAGAGTTGAGCAATGGGCTAAGCACACATCCATGAGGTGAACCAGTGTAGACTGTCAGCGAGCTGGAGGTGTTTCCAATCACCACAGATTGTGGTCTTCTGGTTAGGAAGTTGAGGATCCAGTTGCAGAGGGAGATAAAGGCCCAGGTTCTGGAGCTTTTCAATCAGAACTGTAGGAATGTTTGTGTTAAATGTTGACCTGTAGTCAATAAATAGCATCCTGAAATGGGGATTTGTATTGTTCACATATTTCCAATGTTCCTTCCACTTTTTCTCTGAAATAAGGTATTTTCTTACTTTTCCAGTTCTGATGAAAGATCATTTCTCCAAACTGTTAAGTTTCTTTCTCTCACCAACCCCCCCCCCCCCACCCCCCACTGACACTGCCTGACCTGCTGAGTAACTTCAGCATTCTCTGACACCACCTTCTCTGGAGGTATCATCCTCGCTGTGGAGCCTTGGAATGCAGCTGTGAATGATGAATGGGCTAATGAGTTAAACCAATTCTTCAATAGGCCGCAATGAAAACACCAAAACACCAAGGCCTCAGCACCAAAACCTCCCCTCTTTTTCCTCCAGTTCAATGCATGGATGAATAATTCAGGTTATCACTGTCTACGTCCCTTTCTTCCCCTGTGCCTATCATCCACACCTCCACATACCAAATGCTATTGTTCCAGTCTTCACCTTCCACCAACTCACCTTCACGACGGAGCAGGTGAGGGGGATCTGGGGAAACTCAGACACGGCAAAGCATTGGGACTGGATGGTGTGAACCCCCAAAGTCCTGCAGGAGTGCTGAGCAGTTGTGTGGAGTTCTCCAGCACATTTTCAATCTAAGCCTCAGCCTGGAGAGGGTCCTGACTGTGTGGAAATCATCATGAGTGGTCCCAGTACTCAAGAAAGTGAACTGAAAGTCTTGAATGACTACCATCCAGTGGCCTTGACCTCACATATCATGAAGACCCTGAAGGGGCTGATCCTGGCTCATCTCCAACCCCTGGTCAGATTAGCCCTCAATCCCCTGCAGCGCAGTTTGCCTACCAAGGGCACATTGGAGTTGTTGATGTTGTCATCTACCTGCTGAACAGAGCCCACTCCCATTTGGGTAAGCCGGGCAGCACTGTGAGGATCATGTTTTAATTTATCAAGTGCCTTCATACAGCTCTCATTGCTGGGGGAGAAAGTCCCTTCAATGAGGTTGGCACTTCCATTGTATCCTGGATAATGGACTGGCAGACCACAATTTGTGTAGCTTCAGAGCTGTGTGTCAGACATGGCTATAAGCAGCAGTGGGACCCACAGGGGACTGTTTATCCTTCCTGTTTATCTGTATACCTTGGACTTTAGATACAACACTAAGTCATGTCATCTGCAGAAATTCTCTGACTCGGCAATAGTTGGGTGTATAAAGGGAGGACGGGAGGATGAATTCAGGGCCATGATGGAGGACTTTGAATGATGCAAGCTGAATCACCTGCAGCTCAACATCAGTAAGACAAAAGAGATGGAGATGGACTTTAGGAAGACCAAGCCTGCACTGCTCCCTGTTGCTACTGATGGTGAGGACATGGGTGTGGTGAGGACCTATGAGAAGGACCAGAGTCACCTCTACTTCCTGAGGAGACTGAGGTCCTCTGGAGTATGCAGGCCTCTCTTTCACCAGCCTGTTGTCACCAGTACAATCTTCCATACGGTGGTTTGCTGGGGCAATGGCATCAACATGGGTGATGCCAGCAGGTGCAATAAACTGATTAGAAGGGCTGTCTGTGGTATAGGAGTCAAACTGGACACACTGGAGTCTGTGGTAGAACAAAAGACCCTATGGAAAATCCTGGCAATTCTGGACAATGTTTCTCACCCTCTGCATGCCACCTTGGCTGAACAGAGGAGCACTTTCAGTAATAGACTAAGACAAATGTGCTGCTCCAAAGAGCGCTATATGAGGCCATTCTTACCCTCGGCCATGAGGCTCTATAATGAGTCAATCTACAACCAGGGAAGTGATCTTTGACTTGTAAATTTTGTACATTTTATTTATAAGGCAATTTATTTTTATTCTTATTTCTCTTCTAATTGTATATCTGTGCACTTATAATGCTGCTGTGACACTGTAATTTCCTTTGGGATCAATAACTTTTCTATTTATCTATTGATCTACCTTTTATCTTGCATTGAAATGGCACTGATTGCATTTACCTCAAAATCTTGTTGCAAATGACTTGGTGTCTTGCTGCAGATATGTCTAATTGGTGTCCATTTCGCAAGTTATTTACTTTATATTGTTCCAGCTGCCACTTCGAACCTAACCCTGTCTTTGGCCTAGCACAGCTCAACTCCACTATTTCACGAGCAGTCAAGTCCCACTCTATGTAGAAATGATTTTCCAATCCACATCACTAGCACACTGTCTCAAACACTCAGTGGCCACTTTATCAGCAAATTTGTTAATAATACTGCGCAAATTCACATCCAAATCATTTACCTAAATAATGATTAACAAAGGTAGCAACTCAGACCCTTGGGATGCCTCACTAGTCACAGGCCTCCATTTGGAGAATCAACCTTCACCCTCGCATTCCAGACCAGCCTGCCATACGTGAACTTACCTTACTGAGGTGCATATAAATAACATCCGCCACCCTACCTTAATGTAACCCTTTAGTTAACTCTTTGAAAAACTTCAAAAAATTTATCAGACTTGACTTCCCATCAACAAAACCATGTTGACTATTCCTTTGCTATCCAAGTGATGGAAGATCCTGTCCTTCGGATTTCACTCCAAGTACTTCCTACCACTGAAGTTAGCTCAATGGCCTGTACTTCTCTGTTCTTCCTTTTGCGCAGGAAATTCATCAACATTTCAGGAGCAACTTCTTCCCCTCCGCCATTGGATTTCCGAATGGACAATGAACCCATAAACACTACCCCAGCATTTTTTCCTCTCCTTTGGAACTACTTATTTAATTAATTTTTAACAGATACTACTTAATGTAATTTATAGTTATTATTAATTGCAATGAACTGCTGCTGCAAAACAACACCTTTCATAACATATGCCAGTGATATTAAATCTGATTCTGTGATTTATAGGAGTATACAAAATAATAAGGGACATGTATAGGGTGAATACACATTGTCGTTTTCCCAGGGAAAGGGAAACTTACAGGTCATAGGTTTAGGGCGAGAGAGAGAAGATTTGAAAGAGAACTGAGGGGCAACTTTGTCACAGAGAGGGGGGTATACAGAATGAGCTGCCAGAGAAAGTGGTTGAGGCAAGTACTTTCAAAAGAAATTTGGATAAAATATATGTATAGGAAAGATTTAGAGGGGATACTGGCATAAAGCAGGCAAATGGTTGGCAGCATGGACAAGTTGGGCTAAAGAGCCTGTTTGTCCTGTACTACTCTTATGACCCAATGACCCATGACTCTATAACCTTAGAAATGGGTAGACCCATGATTGTTCAATCATCTTGAATATGTTTCTGGAATTGCCATTACAGGACCTACTACTTTCTGTGGATGAGACCCCATTTTCCTCTCTGATCTAGAATACGGAGTCATCCATAGGTAGAATCCCCCTTCCCATGACAACCATGGAAAGAGTAAAACTTATTCTTCATGTTAGGATTATCAGTTATCTGTAAGGCTGTCATTTCTGCAACATCCAATTATTGATGGTAATCAATAAAGTGTTAAAAAAGCACATTTTTATTTCCCCCTATAATGTATTCACATCTGTTCCTTCTAACAATATCCTGGCGATTAAGTCTTAATTCCTGATGAAGACAGGCAATCTTATTGGTTGCTAGCCTGAGACCGGTCATCTGCTCACACCCAGGGGCACAGGCCTTCATACTGCAAAACTTTGATTCAATTTTCAGCCGACAAGCAGGCACAACTCACATCACTGTCTACCCCAAAGCATTCTCTTCCAAAATTTCAGCAGCTGTCATCATTAAGAAAATAGGCATTAATGGGACAAGGCTGTCAAAGTTGCATTTTGCATGGGAGTCGATGGGATTCTTGAATTTGATGGAAGCAATTAAAGAAATTTGCTCAATTATCTAATGAAGCAACTGACACATCACATTATTAATTGAGCAGTGGCTGTGTGCAAATCTAATGCCTTAGTTAGATGGTTTGTACATGGCTACACTGAGGAAAGATGAACTGTAATTGAACTGTGTTACATGACTTTTATGCTATGATTTATTTAGTGCATAGATGATTGTAATTATGGTTGAGGAGCATTAGAAAGAAAGAGTGCAATAATCACTGCAATCAATTTAGCAATGGTCTCGGGGAAAAAGGTATTATTTAACTGGAAGGAGTTCAATCCTCATATGAAATGACTTACTTGAAAATATTATCAAAAATAACCCAAGACTGGATCTGTTCAGTTATCGATCACTGCCTGTTTTCAAATAACAAATAGGACACATGGTGTTACATTGACCAAGGGATTGGGCAGGCTCAGCCCACCAGTCTGTGCTTTCCTCCTTTATGTTGGCCTCTATCTCAGCTCGCCTGAAGGTCTGGCAGCCAAATCCCAATGCACGTCAATTATAAAATATGTAGCTTATGTCATATTGAATGTTGTTGTATTTAAAGTTGTATCACATCAGGATTGCATTGTGTGAACAACTACTGCAAACTAGTTTAGTGTGAAAAGTACCAAAGTCTGCCTGCCTCTATGGAGGGAAACCATGGTAAGAAATGCAAGCTTGAAACTGTAAGCTGTTAATTTAAAATGCTGACAACTATCCAGTGTTTCAAAGAGTGAGACTGATACATGGTATCAGAAATGCTGGTTGATCTCAGCCATGTCTTAAATGGAATATGAAACATTGGTTGTGCTCCCCTTTAACTAGACACAACATATGGATGTGTCAGAGGCAGTGAAATGTGGGATTCAATTAAAACAGCAAAGAGATTTGTGCTACTGGATTTGCAAAGGTTACACTGTACTTTGGGCACACATTGGGTTTGTGATGTTTCTTTCCGCTTGCTGTTGTGTTTGCATTCTGTTCTTCTTATGATAGGGCTTAGGGGTTTCCCTGAAGTAGCTGATGTTGTGGAAAACTTTGTTGCAATGTATCCCGCCACCTCCTGTAAGGAGTTTGTATGTTCTTTCCGTGACCACGTGGGTTTCCTCTCACAGTCCAAAGATGTATCGGTTGGTAGGTTAATTAGTCATTGTAAGTTATCTTGTGATTAGGCTAGGGTTAAACTGGGGGATTGCTGGGCAGTGGGACTCAAAGTGCCTACTCCGTGCTGTAAAAATAAATAAGTTAACGAATAAATACATTTTGTAGATAGTAAAGCAATGCTAACTTCTTCAACCACAAGGGCCCGATGTTTGTAACCTAAACAATTCACGACATGCATGTCAGCAGATGGCCCAAGTTTCCTGAGCACCTTCTTCAAAGCTGATCACTTCTTTCACTGAGAAGAAGAAAACCAACACCAGGGATCGCCTGCAAGTAAGTACCTCTCCAAGTTGCAGACCACTCCATCTTGGCATTGCTTACCCAACAGCATCATGGGAGCCCCTTCAGCAGATGACTGCAATGCCTCAGGAAGTCATTCACCTCCACTTTCTAAAAGACATTAAGACAGCCTTGGTCTATCTACATTTGTGGATGAATAAATTACAAAACTAAGTTATGGAGGAAGGTGGTTAGATAGAGGAGAGGACACCCAGGCTAGTAATCTCTGGATTGCCGCCTCTGCCTCACAATAGAGAGGGTAACAAAGAGAGGGCAGTCAGTGAGCTGAGTTGAAGTGTAACATGGGAGCAAAATCGAAAAGGGTGATGAATACAGGACAGAAGGCGTTATACTTGAATGCGCATAGTATACTCAATAAGGTAGATGATCTTGTAGAGATTGGTAGGTATGATGTTGTGGACAGCACTGAGTCCTGGCTAAAAGAAGATAATAGTTGAGTGCTTAACATCCGTGAATACACATAATACTGAAAAGACAGACAGGTAGGCAGAGGGGGTGGGGTGTCTCTGTTAGTAAACATTAAATCAAATCCTGAGAGAGGGTGACATAGGATTAGAAGTTGTAGAATCCTTCAGGGTACAGTTAAGAAACTGCAAGGATAAAGAGATGCGGATGGGGAGTTTTAGTATGCCTCAGAACAGTAGTCAGGATGTGGGCTACAAATTACAATGGGAGATAGAAAAGGCATGTAAAAAGGGCAATGTTATGATAGTCTTAGCAGGATTTTGATATGGAGCCAGGTAGAGAAAATCAAGTTGGTGCTGGATTTCAAGAGATGGAATTTGTAGAATGCTTACAAGATGGCTTTTAGAGCAGCTTGATGTTGAGCTCACTAGAGGAAAGTCAATTCTGAATTGGGTGTTGTGTAATGAACCAGATTTGATTAGGGAGCTTAAGGTACAGGAATTTCAAGGAACCAGTGATAATATTATGATAGAGTTCACGCTGCTAACATCTGATGTATCAGTATTACAGTGGAGTAAAGGGAATTACAGAGGCACGAGAGAAGAACTGGCAAAAGGGGACATGAGCTGGAGCTTTTGGGAGCAATTCAGATAGATGCATCCCAAAGAAGTATTCTAAAGTGGGGGGGGGGGGGGGAATGATGCTACTGTGGAAAAACCAACAGAAAGCAAGTAAAAAAGCCATAAGAAGAGAAAAGATTACACATTAAGATAAGCTAGCCAATAATATCAAACAGGATGCCAAAAGTTTTTTTCAGATATATAAATAGTAAAAGAGAGAGGCAAGGGTGGATATGGGACCACTGTAAAGTGATGCTGGAGAGGTAGTAATGGGGGACAAAGAAGCAGCAAATGATCTTATTAAGTATTTTGTGTCTACAGTGTGGAAGATACTAGCAGTATGCCAGTAATTCAAGAATGTCATGTGGCAGAAGTGAGGGTAGTTGCTCTTCTTAAGGAGAAGATGATTAGGAAGCTGAAAAGTCTGAAGGTAGATAAGTCACCTGGACCAGATGGACTACATCCTTGAATTCTGAAGGGGGTAGCTGAAGAGATTGTAGAAGCATTATTAATAATCTTTCAAGAATCACTAAAATCTGGAACTGCAAAATTGGAAAGGGCACTCTACTCTTTAAGAAGAGAGGGAGGTAGAAGAAAGGAAATTATAAGCCACTTAGCCTGACTTCAGTGGTTGGGAAGTTGTTGGAGTACATTATTAAGGATGAGGTTTTGGGATTCTTGCAAGCACATGATAAAATAGACCACAGTCAGCATGGTTTCCTTAAGGAGAAATATTGCCTGACAAATCTGTTGGAAATCTTTGAGGAAATAACGAGACAGAGAAGAGTCAGTGGGGTGTTGTAAACTTGGGTTATCAGAAGGCCTTTGATAAGATGCTGCACATGAAGCTGCTTAACAAGATAGGAGCCCATGGTGTTTCAGGAAAGATACTCACATGGACGGAGCATTTGCTGATTGGCAGGAGGCAAAGTGTGGGAGTATAGGGAGCCTTTCTGAATTGGCTGTTGGTGACAAGTAGAGTTCCACAGAAGTTGGTGTTGGGCCTGCTACTTTTTATGTGTATGTCAATAATTTGGATGATGAAATTGATGGCTTTGTGGCCAAGTTTGCAGACAATATGAAAATAGGTAGAAGGGCTGGTAGTCTTCAGGAAGCAGGGAGTCTGCAGAAGGACTTAGTGACAAATGGAATATAGTGCAGAGAAATGTATGGTCATGAACTTTGGTAGAAGAAATAAAGGCATAGACTATTTTCTAATTGGGTAGAAAAATCAAAAATCAGAGATTCAATGGGACTTGGAATCCTTGTGCAGGATTCCCTAACAGTTAACTTGCAGGTTGAGTCAGTGGTAAGGAAGATAAATGCAATATTAGCATTCATTTCAAGAGGACCAGAATATAACAGCAAAGCTGTAATGCTGAGGCTTTATAAGGCACTGGTCAGACCACACTTGGAGCATTGCGAGCAGATTTGTGCTCCTTATCTAAGAAAAGATGTGTGGCCTTGGAGAGGGCCCAGAGAAGTTTCATGAGAATGATTCCAGGAATGAAAGGGTTATCATATGAGGAGAGTTTGGTTCTGGGACTGTACTTGCTAGAGTTTAGAAGAACGAGGGGGGATCTCATTGAATCCTATTGAATACTGAAAGGCCTAGACAGAGTGGATGTAGTGAGGATGTTTCCTCTAGTGTGGGAGTGTAGGATAAAAGGGCACAACCTCAGAATAGTGGGATGTCCAGCTAGAACAGAGGCGAGGAGTAATTTCTTTCGCCAAAGGGTAGTGAATGTGTGGAATTCATTGCCACAGATGACCCTGAAGGCTCAGTAATTGGGTGATTTAAAGCAGAGCTTGATAGATTCCTCATTAGTCAGTGCATCAATGGTAACAGGGAGATGGTAGGAGAATGGGGTTCAGAGGGACAATAAATTGGCCATGATGGAATAGGGATTTAGACTCTCTCGATGGGCTGAATGTCCTAATTCTACTCCTATGTCTTATGGTCTTAAATGAAGGTGGAAGATGAAGATATAGTTATTATTCTACAGCCATATGGCTCCTAAATCTGTGTGGATAACTACATTTACCACAACTCTGAACTTATTCTACCAACTTCAGACTCACTTTCAAAGACTTTTACAACTCATGTTCTCAATATTAGGTTTTTATTTGCACAGTTTGTCTTCTTTTGCACATTGGTTGTCTGACAGTCTTTGTCTGCTTATGCGTAGTTTTTTGGAGAATTCTATCGATTTCTCTTTTCCCTGTAAATGTCTGCAAGAAAAGGAATTAAACATAGTATATAGTAACATATACAGACTGTACTTTGATAATAAATTTATTTCAAACTTTTAACTTTGGAAAAGAAGGGAAAATGCAGCAAGAGAGTAGAGATCTTGCACTGTTGGTCTTTATTGGTTGGGGGGACTGAGCTAAAGAGCTGTGAGGATCTATAAAACTCTGCTTAGACCACCCTTGGAGTATTGTGTTTAGTTCTGGTCATCTTATTATAGGAAGGATGTGAAAGCTTTAGGGAGGGGAGGGTGCAGAGGAGCTTTACCAGGATGGTTCCTGGATTAGAGGGCAATTCTTATGAGGAAAGGTTGAGTGAACTATGGATTTTCTTTTTAGAGCGAAGGAGAATGAGTGGTGCTTTGAGATGTGTACAAGATGCTATGATCCATAGACTCAGTGGATAACTAGTGTCGTTTCCTTAGGGTGGAGGTAGCTAATGTGAGATGTTAAGATGATTGGAGGAAAATATAAGGGAGATTTCAGAGGTAGGTTTTTTACAGAGAGTGGTGGATGCGTAAGGATGGTGGTACAGAAAGATACATTAAAATCATTAAGAGCTTCTTAGATGTGCACAAGGATGAAAGAAAAATGGAGAGCTATGTGAGAAGGAATCATCCACCTAGTAATCTGAAGGCAGAGGGAAGGAGTTGTTCCTGAATCATTGATTCTGTGCATGAGTGCATGTCTTGGGTTATGGAGGCCCTTAATGATGGATGTTGCCTTTTTGAGGCATCACTCCTTGAAGATGTCCTGGATGCTATTTGTTTCCATCCTGTGCAATGCCCCCGCTCCATGGTACATCTGGAGATTCTCCTCAAACTCCTAATGAAATATAACCACTGTCATGCTTTCTTTGTAACTGCATCATTATATTGAGCCCAGGATAGACCCTCGGAAATGTTGTCACCCAAGAATTTGAAACTGCTCACTCTTTCCATTTCTGATCCCTTGATGAGGAATTCCCTTGTCCTACTCCTTTTGAAGTCCACAATGAATTCTTTGTTCTTACTGATGTTGGGTGCAAGGTGGTTGCTGCAACACCACTCAGCCAGCTGATCGATCTTGTTCCTGTACACCTTCTCAACGTCATCTGAAATTCTGATAAACAATAGTTGTGTTGTCAGCAAATGATACTTGAGTGGCTAGGTCTGCCTAGCCACACAATCATGGGTATATAAAGAGGAGAGCAGTAGGCTTGAAAGGCGCCAGTGTTGAGGATCAGCGAGGTGGAGATGTTACTTCTGATCCACACAGATTGTGGTCATTCTTTATTTTCTCTGCATTTTGATGTTAGATGGATTTTTGAAGTTTCTTATGGATTTTCTTTGTTTTGTGGCTGCCTGTTAAGAGACAGATCTCGAGGTTATATAATATATTCATACCTTGATAATAAATGTACTTTGAACAGAGGACCATAAAAAATAGGAGCAGAATTAGGCCATTTGGTTCATCAAGTCTGCTCTGCTATTCAATCATGGCTGATCCTTTTTTCCCCTACTCAGCACCACTTCCCAGCCTTCTCCCTGTAATCTTTGATGCCATGTTCAACCAAGAACCTATCAAGCTCTGTCTTAAATGCACCCAATGACCTGGTCTCCACAGCTGCCTGTGATAATAAATTCCACAAATTCAGCACCCTCTAGCTAAAGAAATTTCTCTGCATCTCTGTTTTAAATGGACCCCTCTATCCTGAGACTGTGCCCTCTTGTCCTAGACTCCCCCACCATGGGAAACATCCTTTCCACATCTACTCTGTTTAATCCTTTCATCATTCGAAAGGTTTCAATGAGATCCCCCCATCCTTCTAAATTCTGGTGAGTACCACCACAGAGATATCAAATGTTCCTCGTATGATAACCCTTTCATTCTCAGAATTAACCTTATGAACCTCCTCTGAATCCTCTCCAATGCCAGCACATCTTTTAGGTGTGGAGCCCAAAACCATTCACAATACTCAAGGTGAGCCTCAGTATCACATCAGACTTCTTGAAATGAATGCTAACATTGCATTTGCTTCCTCACCATCGACTCTTAACTGCAAGTTCACCTCTAAGGTGTTCTGCACAAGGACTCCCAATCCCCTTGCATCTCCCCATTTAGAAAATGATTTGCAAATGTATTTCTACTACTAAAGTGCATGACCATTCAATTACCAACAATGTATTTCATTTACCACTCTCTTGCCCAATCTCCTAATCTGTCTGTCCTTCTGCAGCCTACCTGTTTCCTCAACACTACCTGCCCCTCCACTAATCTTTGTATCATCTGCAAATTTGGCAATAAAATCATTATCAGTATAAAAAGAAGTGGTCCCAGCACTGACCCCTGCAGAACACCACTAGTCACTGGCAGCCAGAAAAGGATCCTTTTATTCCCATTCACTGCCTCCTACCAATCACCCAATGTTCTAACCATGTTAGTAACTTCCCTGTAATACCATGGTCTCCTAACATCGACTGCATCCCCTTTATCTATTCTACTTGTAATCTCCTCAAAGAATTCCAACATGTTTGTCAGGAAAGATTTTCCTTTAAGGAAGCCATGCTGACTTTGTCCTGTCTTGTCTTGGGCCCTCAGTACTCTATAACCTCATCCTTAACAATTGACTTCAACATCTTCCCAACCACTGAGGTCAGGCTAATTGGTCTATAATTTCCTTTCTGCTGTCTTCCTCCTTTATTACGAGTAGAGTGACATTTGCAATTTTCCAGTCCTCTGGCACCTATGATTTTTGAAATATCATTACTAATGCCTCCACAGTCTCCACTGCTGCCTGTTTCAGAACCCTAGTGTGCAGTTAATCTGGAGCCTTAGGTCTTTCAGCTTTCTGAGTACCTTGTCCCTTGTAATAGTAACTGCACTCACTTCTCTTCCCTCACACCCTTCAACATCTGGCACATTGCTAATGTCTTCCACAGTGAAGATTGATGCAAAATACTCATTTAGTTCATCAGCCATCTCCTTGGGCCTGTACTGAGCTCTACAGCACTACGTGTGATCTTGCATTTCCTTCGTACCAGTGATAGTAAATCTGAATCTGATATGGAAGAATCTGAGCAGTTGGCTAGGAGATTGAGAGCATGAACCAACATTAAAATTCAAACAAAATTTTTTTTAAAAAGGGATAAAAGATGGAAGGTAGATGGGTATACAGGAGGGAAACATTGAGCTTGAGAGACCATTCTATCCCTGAATGCATCTGGAACTGTGGTCATATGGAGTTGCATTGAATTCTTCTCAAACATCTGTAGGAAGTAACTGAGTGTGTAAGTGGTAAGTCTAATAAAGGTTGCAGAGTCACAGAATCACAGGGGATGCAGAAAAGGGACAAAGCCAGAAAGGGACTCGAAGAGAATGAGGAGGGAAAGGGAAGTATCTGGAAGCTGGGTGATAAGGAAGAACAGACACTGAAGAAGAAACGAGAGAGAAAATAAAGGACATTCAGCAATTTGGAAGAAAGAGGCAGGGATCCAAGCTAAGAGTAGAGATGGGCATGGAGGGGGGCAAGTGCATAGATGGTGGGAGGGGTGAGGATTTAGTTAATGAGGAGGGCTCGATATGACAAAATAAACAGATTAACAATAGGAAAGTAGAGCAGAGCCAAGTAGGGCAGATGAGACTGGAAAACCTAGAGAATTAAAAAAAAAGGAAATGAGTAAGTGCCAACATGACATAGTTGGTCCAACGGCTGATTTCTATACAATTAATTCTGTGATTTGATGGCGGTGCTAAATCTCAGGAGCCTACAGTTATATAAAATAACTCTGTTCACATGATTCCTGAGAGGCTTGTCTACAACTCTGCATCATAACCAAGTTGATTTTACAATAAATTTGTATTACTCATTACAGTTAATTAGTTTGCTGATTTCCACAATTAACTTATTGTAGGTGATGTGATTAAGTCACTCTCTGTATTTGTTAATTTGTGCCTTAGTTTACACATCTAATTACTCTTCAAATTCAACCAAAATAATCCACATCTGATAAATCAAATATAACTCACTGCAACAAATATTTCTTCCTGGCTTTATAAATTTAAATTGAAAAAGACTGAATATTTGTTTTTCCTTGGTATCTCACCACTTTGTGTTCCAAAGGGAAGTTACTGCTCCTGTTGAGTTCAAGGATCATCACGTTTAAGGATCACTATGTGTCACGGTCTGGTCTGGATTCCTCATTCCAGTTATTTTCTTTTCCCCGTGTTCCGTTGGGTGCCTTGATTAAGGCACTTGATCTTCATTTCGTACTGGCAACATAAAGGCTCTGGGTTACAGCGGTGTTTGCTGGACCATCACCAGAAGCACATCACCAGTCACCAGAAGCACGTCACCTGAAACCAGTCACCGGAAGCACGTCTTCTCACCGTAGCCACTGCGGCTATGCTCATCCCGGGTCCACCGTGAATCGTGGACTCTAGTCGCCTGTGGCTGCTTAGCGAATTCAGTTGTTTTCCTGTCCAGTCGAGTTGCCGGCTGTTTTGCCGCTGCTCCGAGAAAGGTACGAATCCTGTTGTTTTCGTGGCCGGCTGAGACTGCTGGCCGTTTGCTGCCACTCCGAGCAAAGATATGTATGGACTGTGGTTGTGGTTTTGTCTCTTCATTGTCCAAGCCCTTCCAGCTGAGTAGGTCTGGCCGTTTGCTGCTACTCTGAGTTGGGTATTCTGTCTTTTCGTGGTCCAAGTCCAAGCTTGTGGTCCGAGTTCCGAGTTCAAGTCAAGATCCGAGTTCTGAGTCCAAGTCGAGTTCCCGGTCCCAGCCGAGGTCCGAGTTCCCGGTCCCAGCCGAGGTCCGGGTCTGAGTTCCCAGTCCAAGTCCTAGTACAGGTTTTACCGGTTTGTTATCCAATGTTTATGTCCATGTTGACATTTTGTCCTCGCTCCCTGGCCTTCCTAGTAACTATCAATAAACACTGTTCTGTTTATACTACCTCTGTGTCTGTGTCCTGCACTTGGGTCCACTTCCAACGCTCATGTGTGACACTATGCTTGTCACAATATGCTTGCCAGGTACAATCAGAGGTTTTATGACAAAGCACATTGGACTCTGATTAGGTAACAGAACAGCCAACCCTACCAGGCTCATGAAAGTTCTGGATAACCCCTTGAATGCTCAGCTGAAAGATAATTCGTTAGGAAACAGATATACAATAACTGTAAGAATTATGAATTGCAATAGATTGTCTGTCCTTTCCAGCCTGTGCTGCCATACATAAGACCATGGCTGAACTTCTACTTCAGCGCTATGTTCCTGCACGATCTCTGTTCCCCTACGGAGATCTTCCTTACAGTGCAGTTGACAGGCCCCTACAAACACTCTCCCCAATGTATGAGAGCGTTTCAATTGCTGGTTATATAATTTGTCCTTCTACCAGTGCTAATGAATAAGAACTGGATTAAAATTACCAACTTGGATGTCATTGGGCCACAGGGACCAGCTGTAAGGTACCATCTGTCAATGGGCAGTATTCTCATTTTGGGTCACTAAGTTCAGGCCCAATTTTGGATGCCTGAACAAATAGGCCAGGTTAATGATTCACTGCCCTTCTGAGAGAGTGTTGAGAAGAACATTGACTACTAGAAACTAACTGAATAAGAATAGGCTACTCAGTCTCTTAAGGATGCCCCAATATGATCAGGGCTGATCTACCAGAGGACGCATCTCCTGTGCCAGTTCCACATTATCCTCATTACCCTGATACTTAAAAAAAAACCTACCTCACCCTTTCATACCCCTGGGATCTATCCTTCACAACTTTGGGGGCAGAGAATTCCAGTGGCTGACCACCCTCTCATAAAGTCCCAACACATTTTCATTTTAAAATGCTACATCCATTACTTGTAAACTACATTCCCTTCCATACATATTTTCGGAATCAGGTTTAATATCATAGAACATACAGACACTTTGGCCCACAATGTTGTGCCGACCCTTAAACTCTGCTTCCCATATAACCCCCCACCTTAAATTCCTCCATATACCTGTCTAGTAGTCTCTTAAATTTCTTTTTTTGTAATTTATTTTTTTATTGAAGTTCATCATCAAACATTTATGTAAGATGTATTTCAGACATTGTACATGTATATCATATAATCATGTATGTCACAAATCTCCACATAGTATTTATCTGAGGTATACACTTATAGAAAAGAGTGGAGAGAAAAAACAAGCAAAAGGAAAGAACTATGTACAAGTAGGGAGTGATTTTCTTTTACAACATATTCATTGATCTGTAAGAATAAAATCAGGCCTATGAGACATTATGTAGTTAAACCATTTTTCCCAGTATGAATCAAATTGTTCCAGTTTATGATTAACAGATGCTGTTATCTTCTCCATTTTGTAAATGTCCATTGTAATTTCCATCCATGCATTTAAAGTTGGGCTCTCCTGTGATAACCATTTCCTAGTAAGAGTCTTTTTATCAGCCACCAATTGTATATTCATTAAATATTTATCTCTTTTCAACCATTCTTGAGGTATATATCCAAAATATATGGTCTTATTCTCTAAGGGTATTTCACATTTAAAGATGTCTTGTAGGGCACTGTGTATCCCCCTCCAATAGTCTTTGATAACAGGGCAGTCCCAAAAAATATGATAATGATTTGCATTTTGATTTCCACAATTTCTCCAGCAAACAGGGAGGTTACTATCATAATGGGATTTCTGAGAGGGTGTAATAAAATATCTTATCAAGTTTTTCCATCCAAACTCCCTCCATTTCTGTGAACTGGTACACTTCCATTGATACCTCCATATTATTGTCCATTTTTCCTCAGATATAATTATCCCTCCTTCCTTCTCCCATTTTGTTTTCATGTATGAAGTCAAATGTGTTTTAAGATTTGATAACCCCTTATAGTGCTTGAAATGATTCTACTACCGTTATCTGAATTATATGCTTTTCTAAAGAGCTCTATCAAGCATGTACTTGCCTTGGTTACATTTTTAAGCATCTTATTAACATGTTGTTGCATCTGTTTATACCCATAAAAATCTTGTTTTTCTAATGTGTTTCTCTTTAAGCATTTCAAAACTGAACAGTGTTCCTTCTTTCATTATGTTGCAAAGAACTGTTATTGGATCCTTAAATCTAGCATCCAATTTATTTGGTGTAAAATCCGAGTCATATGCACACCATTTAAGAATTGCAATATCTCCCTCTAGATTATATTCTTTTACAGTAGTTCTCCATATTTTAAGAGTCAATTTCACCCATGGGTTATCAATAGTATTTATGACCTTTGCAGGTTGTTATCAGCCAAAATTGCTTGTATGGGGATGGGAAGTACCCACTCAATGTTTTTCCATTGAGCATCATATGATGGGTTGCACTAACATATCACAGCTCTCAAATGTGCTGCAAAATAATAATCTCTAAGAGAAGGTAGGCCCCATCCCCCCCTTTTCCTTTGCTAATTGCAAAGTTTTGAGACTAACTCTAGGCCTTTTACCTTGCCAAATATACCTTGATAACATCTTGTTCCATTCATTGAATTGATTTTGATTAATCTCTATTGGTAGGGTCTGAAAGAGATATAACAGTCTGGGCAGTATATTTGTTTTAATAGACTCAATCCTTGAACTGAGACTGAAAAAAGGAATCAGGTTCCATCTTGCTACATCTTCCTTAATTTTTTTATATAAAGGCTGATAATTACATTCTGATAATTTTGCCAAATATTTAGGCATAATGCCCAAATATTTGAAAGACTCTGTGTGCCATGCCCAGGGGTATTGACTTTCAATTTCTCTTGGTGGGCTATAGTAATATTAAAGTAATTGGGTTTTATCTATGTTGATCTGGTATCCTGATAATTGACCATATTGTTCAAAGGATTGCATCAATTTAGGTAAAGAGTATGTTGGTTGCCCTAGATAGATCAAAATGTCATCCGCGTAACAAGCCAATTTATGCTCTGTCCCTTTAATAGTAATTCCCCTGATATCTTCATTTTGTCTGATGTATTGAGCTAATGGTTCCAGATATAATGCGAAGAGTAGCGGTGACCATGCACAACCCTGTCTTGTGCCCCTTTCTAAGGTAAGACTATTTAATAAATATCCATTGATTTTAATCCTAGCAGTAGGGTTGACATATAGTGCCTGTATAGTTTTAATAATTGTGTATTGGAAACCAAATCTATGTAAAACTCTGTAAAGAAAATTCCAATTAACCAAATCAAATGCCTTTTCAGTGTCCACGCTTATCACTATTGCTTCAATTTTATTTTTTTGTATATGATCTATAATGTGAAGTGTCCTTTGTATATTGTCTTGTGTTTGGCGTTGTCGTATAAAACCTGTCTGATTGTTACGTATCAGTATGGGTAGAAGCTCCTCTAATCGTTTAGCCATGATGGAGGTAAATAATCTATAATCTACATTAAGAACAGATATTGGTCTAAATGACCCGCATTCCATTTTATCCTTGCCTTCTTTTGGTATAGCTGAGATTATCGCTTCCTTCCAACTGGGTGGCATTTGTGCCTTTTTTAGAGCCCAGTTCAGTGTGGGTAGTAAAACAGGAATTAACTCATTTTTAAATTCTTTGTACCACTCTGCCATATACCCATCTGATCCTGGTGACTTGCTTAATTTAAGCCTACTAATTGCAGCTTTTAATTCAACTTCAGTTATGTCAGCAGTCATCCTTCTATTTTGTTCTTCGCTTAAAGTGGGTAACTCTAGAGAATTCAAGAAGGTGTCAATTTGGGTTATGCTTCCCCCTGGAACTTTGGAATATAGAGTTTTGTAAAACACTTCAAAAGCTTCTTGAATTTCACTTAGCTTATTTTTTTTTATCATTTTTGTTCTTGGGTCCCTAATTCTATGAATTGTATTTTCTGCTTTTTTTTTTCAGTTTCCACGCCAATATTTTCATAAACTTTGATCCATTTTCACAATGTCTCTGTTTCAGAAACATTAAATTTTTCCTGATTTCTTGCATAGCCAAACTATTAATTTCATTCCTAATTTTTTAATTTCCTCTAATGTATCCTGTGCCAAATTCAATTTGTGTTTTTCTCCAGTTCCTTCAGCCTATTTTGTAATTCCTCTAATGTTTTATTCCTTATTTTTTCCTTATATGAAGATATCGCTATAATTTTCCCTCTTAAGACAGCCTTCAGAGTATCCCATAAAATGGGAGGCGAAACCTCTCCATTATTATTAAATTCTAAGTAGAGACCAATTTCTTTTTTAATTTGTTCCTTAAAGTATGGATCATTGAGTAGACTTGAATTTAGTTTCCAAATAGTATTCTTTGGTTGTAGGTCAAAATCAACAGATAAATATATAGGTGCATGGTCACTTACATCTATTGTCCCAATTTCACAGGTGTTTATTTTGTCTTTGTCTTTTCCAAATGTTATGAAATAGTCTATTCTTGTATATACAGAATGGGGAGCAGAATAATGAGTGTAATCCCTTCTGTCGGGGGAAAGGTCCCTCCACATATCAATTAAACCAACATCCTCAAAAAGTGTATTAACTTTATGTAAGGATTTTGTTTCATAGGTTTTTCTATTGGAAGAGTCTAAGTTTGGTTGTAATTGTAAATTTAAGTCTCCCCCACATATCAGGGGACCACTACCATAATATCAGTAATTTTCTGAAAGAAACCAATATCACTTCCCGGGGGTGCGTATATATTCAATAGAGTAACTGAATTTCCGTCTATATTCCCCCTTACCAGAATATATCTGCCCTCTTTATCTCCCATTTCGAATACTTTTTCAAAATTTAGCTTACTTGAGATAAGAATAGCAACTCCTCTCCTATGTCCTGATTTATATGAGGAGAAAAACAAATTAGTGAAGCCCATTCCCTTTAGTTTTCTATGCTCATTATCACTTAACTGAGTTTCCTGTAAATATACTACATGGGTTTGTTCTTTTTCCATTTTGGATAAAATTCTATTATGTTTGATTGGATTGACATTAAAAGAAATGAATTTTACTTTTTCCTTGGCCATCTGTATTTATCTGTCAATGTATCATTGAAATTAGCAGAATAAAACTTAATCGATCCTACTCCCTGAACAAATAAGAACCAAGAAACACAAATAATAACAAAAATGACAACGGATGTGTGATTCCAAGGCTGAGGTCTCCAGTAGATGACCCTGCATTGAGCTAGAGGAAATGTCTAGCTGTGGGGGATAACCCCTCCTACTTGTGTTGAGGGCCCACATATATGCACGCGCACCCACACACACACATATAAATATACACACACATATATATTGCATACATACACATATATGCAAACATATACATATTCTCATTTTGGTGGGGAAAAAGGAGTAAGTGAGCGAATAAAGAATAATAACTAAGTAATATAAAATCCACATTATAATAAGTATTTCTCGAGATAGGTATATCACCGTCTACTTTTGCTTCCGTTTAGCTTCTCAACATTTTTAAAGTTAGCCAAACCTTATGGCTCTTCTGGAGGGGGTGAGGGCTGTCTTTGGAAAACTCCCAGTCTCTTTCTGATGTACTTCTCTCGGCCTCCTCTCATTTCCTGCCTTCTTGATTCTCACACTATTTCCCAAGCAGAGCGGGATAATTCCTCTGCCAGGCTTTCCCTCGGTTTGATCACGCTGACAGGCAACCCTCTGGCCTTCATGTCTGTCGTCGCCTCTTCCACTGTCTGATACAGTTAGATTCCATCTTGATAAAACACTCAAAGTTTAGCAGGGTACGAAGTTTGAAATCTAATCCTTTCTTATTCTAGTATTTGCTTTACTTCAGAGTATTCTTTACGTTTCTGCAGGACCACGGTGGGGTGGGGGTAATCTTGGTTGAAATATATTAATTTATCGTCTAAAAACACCCTTTTCTTACCCCAGGCCCTTTGTAGAATCTCCGCCTTGGTACTGTATTGAAGGAATTTAATTATTATTGAGCGTGGCTTATCTCCTCTATCTCGGGTAGGCCTCGGGACGAATGCACGATGCGCTCTCTCAATTTCCAGCTCCATAGTTGAGGGAAGGTTCAGCGCGTCCCGCAGTAACTTTCCGACAAACTCCATCATAGACAAGCCCTCCGCTCCATCGGGAACGTTGTATATTCTGATATTTTTCTGTCATGATCTCCCCTCCAGGTCAAGCAGTTTTACCTTGTTGATTTAATATTTTTATCGTCTTAATTGGTATCCGTTCCACGTTTTGGATGCAATCTTCCACCTTCTCAATTCAAGTCTCTGCCACCGCTATTTTTTGATTGATGTTGCTGAGCTCTGACTTAATATCATGTAGCTGCTGTTTTACATCTTTCTGGAACTCCCTTATCTCTTTCAAAATTTCGGTCATATTTGCCACTTCACCTGAACAAGGCCCAGCGTCCGTCTCACTAGCACGCGGTCAGGTAGGAGAGCCGCTCGCTGCACTCCTCTTGGCCGCAGGCTCCACAGTGTCGCTTTTTTATTTCCATTCTTTTTCCCCATTCTTGCCCCACTTATCAGTTCAAACACTGTTGAAAAATACTATATTTGATGGGTTAACGGGGCTTAATATGCATTTATCCAGAGGAGCTAGTGACTTGAGCTGACATTCTCGACAATGACGTCACCGGAACAACACCGCATGATGAGCACACCAAACTGGTGCAAAGCTTGTCATGACAACGCCCCACCGACCCCACCAGGAGTTAAGGGCGCAAGAAGAAGAATCCATAGTAGATGGGCCAAAGGGCCTGTTACTGTGCTGTAGTGTTCTATGCCTCTATGACTTGACTTGAATCATTAATCTCCACCGATCATGCCTGACCCATTGAGTTGTGCAGTTAATCTTTAGCTGTTAGTTATCTGTCTCATTGTTTCCTTCATTTGGCAGAGTCAAATTTTGATTAACAATTCCTCTTGTACAGTAAATTAAGGTATTTTGCATTGTTGCTGTGCATTTAATACAATCATTAGTTGCTATTGGTACTGTGCTGTGCATTGGAAGTGGGACAAGGAGATTATAAAAGATGAAATGCAAAGGATTCAATTACTGATCTGACAGTAAGACACATAACGGGGAGGTGTATGAATTATGCACAAACTGTGCACTTGTTCTTGGTTTAGCAAATCAGATGTTATTTTTTCCCACTTGTGTGTCTACTGCCGTTTACTGCACTGCAGATGCAAGGAAATGTGAAAGTTTATCTAGTGCATCAAGCACTAACTCTTTCTGATATATTTTTTTGGGATAGTACTGTACATCTCCTTGAAGCAGTAGGATGCCTTAATTGCACCAACTTCAATATTCCATTCATCACATTGCTGTTCCTGGACTACAGTTCAGCACTTGACTTAAATACAATAGTTATATGTACTACACACCATCCTCACTCACCTGGAGTAGAGGGATGCATACGTTAGAAAGCTGTTCCAGGATTACATTTCAGGATTTAACATGATAATTGCTTGTGCAGCTGGATCCTAGACTTCCTATCGTATTGCCAACAGATGGTAAGGATGGGCTTCTCACCTCTGACCCTCAATACTGGTGCCCCCCACCCTCAGGGTTGTGTTCTGAGTCTCCTCCTCTAATCCTTTTACACCCATGACTGTATTGCCACACACAGCTCCAATCTGCTGATCAAATTTGCAGATGACACGACTTTGATCGGCCTTATTTCTAATGGTGACGAGACAGCTTACAGAGGAGTGGTTGACACCCTGACACAGTGGTGCCAAGATAACAACCTCACCCTCAATGTCCAAAAATTACGTGTTGATTGTGGATTACAGGAGAAACGGAGACAGGCTCATCCAGATCAACATCAGTGGGTCTGCAGATGAGAGGGTGAGTAGTTTCAAGTTCCTCAGTATACACATCACCGATGATCTCACCTGGACTGTACACACTGGCTTTGTGGCAGAAAAAGCACAACAGCGTCTCTTCCACCTCAGGCGACTGAAGAAGTTTGGCATGAGCCTCCAAATCATCAAGACCTTCTACAGGAGCACCACTGAGGGCATCCTGACTGACTGTATCACCGCCTGGAATGGGAACTGCACCGACCTTGATCGCTGGACACTGCAGAGAGTGGTATGGACAGCCCAGTGCATCTGTGGATGTGAACTTCCCTCTATTGAGGACATTTACAGCAGCAGGTGTGTAAAGAAGGCCTGAAAGATCATCGGGGATACCAGCCACACCAACCATAAACTGGTTCAGCAGCTTCCATCTGACAAACGGGACCACAGCATTAAAGCCAGGACCAAGAGGCCACGGGACAGCTTCTGTCTACAAGCTATTAGACTTGTAAATTCACATGCGTGAACATTGCAACGGAGTCAGAACACAAACATTTTTACTCTGTCATGTTGTGGGATACATGTAAAATTTAAATAAATTCTAAATTCTAGTTTATTTGATCAGCACTCTTCATTTTCCTTCTAACTTTTCTCCCCATACTTCCCATTCTCCTTGCTCTTGGCCAGCTACCAGTTAGCGTCGATGTCAGTGCTGGTTTGTGAGTACTCTACTTACTTAAGGATTCAAGGCTTGTGTTAAGTAGCTGACCACAAAATTCTGGGCTGAGACTTCAGTGCAGTGCTGAGGGAGTGCCACACTGTTGGAGCTGCTCTCTTACCAATGCTGCATTAAAATAAGGTGCTTTATCCAGTTTCAGAAACCACAGCAGGGGTACCTGATGTTCTAGAATCACTTGGTTTCTGTTGTAATTGCAGGAGCTTGCTTGACCTGTTGCTGGCTTATTATCTATTGTAGACTCCTGTAGGAGATCACTTCAAAGGTATCCTTGGGACAATTCCAAAATAAACAGGCTTGTTTTTAACTGACTCCAAGTAATTCTACATTACGTGTTATAACCATGACTTGGATCCTGGCTACTTAAGAATTTTATAGAATTTAAAGGTAAGTACATGTAGTCTTTGTATGAAGAAACAGGCTCAGAACCCTGCCAATCAATACAAAGGATTAGGCTAGTTGATGGTTAATCGGGTCCAATAGAGTGCTTAAAGATTAAAGATAGAGGTTAGCTTTATTGTCACGTGTACATTGAAACAGCAAAGCTTTCGGTGTAGTGTGTCATTTTGTGTCGACGACCAACACAGCCCACAAGAGTCACCATGCTTCTGACGCTGGCATGGGATGCACATAACTTACTAACATATGCATCTTTGGGCATAGAAGTAAATTGAACACCCGGAGATGACCCACACAGTCATGGGGAGAACGTACAAACTCCTTTCTGGCAGTAGTTGAAATCGAACCTCAATCAGTGATTGTTGATGCTGTAAAGTAAATGCGCAGACTGCTTCCCTAATGTGCCCCCTATACTTGCAGGAGTGATAATCCTTCTTGCCCAGTTCACACCCAGTTGAGGCTGAACCTCTTGTTTTGGGTTTATAATAGGGTACTGTTACCAGTGATGGGCTGTGGAGGTCTTGCAACTGAACATAACAGCATAGAGCTAGGCGACAGGTTTTCTATGAACCTGATCTCTGACCTCAGAATGAGCTGCTTAGAACTGGAGAGTGAACAGGTATAAAACCTGGTGAATAACTTACAGATTATTGACAGCCCCAGAACACGCTGACTGTCATAACCACAGACTCTGCCACCAGGGTCTACATGCCCATGTAGGCTGCTGCAGAACAGGTTTGGCAATCATGCTCTTGAGTATGCACAATCCTGTTAATTAGTGTTTCATTGAGGTGGTATGAAACACCGTTCCCTTCATTCCAGTCTTGCCAAGACTTGACCAAAAATGCAGCAACGTCTACGCTTTGTCTTCACCTTTGGCCTTGTCTGGGAAAGAAGATGACCGTTTCAATTAATGCTGTATAGGAGCTGTACTAATTTAGTATTCAGCTATTGCTTCCAGCAACAGTGTTGGTATTAACTTTCAATTTGAGTGTTTTAGTTACTGGCCCTGCTGGCCTAGTTTTTCCATTAAATTCTGCAACAGTTCTCATTAAAGTTGGTGAACTGTTGACCCACTTCAGTGTCTCTTTTTCTCTCTCTCTCTCTCTCGCTGCACTTGGTCCATATCCTCAGAGCCTGTCACTGACATTTGAGACGGACCGAGGGTAATGAACAGGTTCTGTTCTTCTGGCAGTTTTGGCCATAAACTGGCAAATGCACCAAAATCACACAATATGGTGACCGTAACCTCCTCGGTATTACAATGAATGGTATCATAAACACATAAGGCTGATAAGAAAGAACGATTATCAGGAGTGCAGAAAGAGAGGAAATAGTTCTAACAATCTGATCTAACACAATGAGTGTATACATGGACGTCAGACTTTTGAACTTAATAATATCTGGAGGCTTGATTGTAGGTTGGGGGTGTCCATAAGTCATGAGTTCTTTCAGTTAAAACTTCTCTGAGTTTCCAGGCCATGTGGAAAGAGGGACAGCAGTGGCTCTTCTGGTTGGTTTTCATCCAAAGATTGACTACCACCTCCTCTGTGCTGTGAGATTCTGTGAAATGAGATTAATGAGCAAAGAAATAACTTGAGAAAACCAATTAGCCACAAGTCACAAAGTATGACTACCAAGTCAGCAATGGTAGAGATGTGCCGTGCACTTTACATTTACTGGCATTTGGAGGACAACTCTGGGAGATCCCCTGTCTTCCTGATAACTACACCTGCATGAAGTGCATCCAGCTGCAGCTCCTTAAAAACTGCGTAAGTGAACTGGAGCTTGAGCTGGATGACATTCGGCTCACCCCTAAATCGCAGGAGACAAGTAGCTGGGTGACTGTCAGCAGCGGGAAATGGAATAGGAAGACATTGCAGTGTAGCCTTGAGGCTATTTCCCTCAATATTAAGAATACTATTGGGGTAGCGACCTACCTCTGGCATTGAGTCTAGCTCTGCCCTGTGCCTCAGAAAGGAAGGCGGAGAAGAGGAGTGCAGTAGTGATAGGAGATTCCATAGTTGAAGAGCAGACGGGAGATTCCATGGACGTGAAAGAGGCATCTGGGTAGTATATTATATTATATTATAGTATATTTTATATATATATAAATATATATAATGTCAGGGACTTCTCGAATCAGGCCCACAGCATTCTCAAGGGGGAGTGTGAACAGCCAGAGGTCATGGTACATTTAGGTAGGAAAAGGGATGAGGTCATGAGAAGAGAATAAAATGAGCTTGGTAGAAAGCTGAAAATCAGGATCTCAAGGGTAGTAACCTTTGGACTACTGGCTGTGCCACATATCAGTGAGGATAAGAATAAGATGATTTAGTAAATGAATGTGCAGCTGAGGAACTGGTACAGGGGGAAGGGTTTTAGATTTGTGGATCATTGGTATCTCTTCTGGGGGGAAGGTATGACCTGTACAAAAAGAGGAATGCACACACAGTGCTGGAGGAACTTGGCAGGCCAGGCAGCATCTATGGGAAAAAACACAGTCGACGTTTCAGCAGGACTGGAGAAGAAGTGTTGAGGAGTAGATTTGATAGGTGGGGTGATGGGAGAGAGAAACACAAGGTGATAGGTGAAACTTGGAGGGGGGGAGTGAAGCAAAGAGCTGGAAAGTTGATGAAAGAGACAGAAGGCCATGGAAGAAAGAAAAAAGGGGAAGGGGTGGGGGAGGAGCACCAGAGGGAGGTGATGGGCAGGCAGGAGATAACATGAGAGAGGGACAAGAGGATGGGAAATGAAGTGGGGGCGGGGGAGACATTACTGGAATTTTGAGAAATCGATGTTCATGCCGTCAGTTTGGAGGCTACCCTAATGGAATATGAGGTGTTGTTCCTCCAACCTAAGTGTGGCCTTATCCCGACAGTGGAGGAGGCTATAGATGGACATATCGGAATGGGAATGGGAAGTGGAATGGGAATGGGTGGCCACTGGGAGATCCCGCTTGGTCTGGTGGACGGAGCATAGATGCTCGGCAAAGCGGTCTCCCAATCTACGTTGGTCTCACCGATATACAAGAGGCCACACCGGGATCACCGAACACAGTACAGTATATGACCCCCACAGACTCACAGGTGAAGCCACCTCGCCCGGAAGGTCTGTTGAGGCCCTGGATGGTAGTGAGGGAGGAGATGTAGCATCTGTTCCGCTTGCAAGGATAAGTGCCAGGAAGAAGGTCAGTTGGGAGGGATGAAAGGACAAGACAGTCACATTGCGAGCGATCCCTGCAGAAAGCGGAAGGTGGGGGTGAGGAAAAGATGTGTTTGGTGGTGGGATCCCGTTGGAGGTGGCAAAAGTTTTGGAGAATTATGTGCTGGACATGGAGGCTGGTGGGGTGGTAGGTGAGGACAAGAGGAACCCTGTTCCTGATAGTGTGGCGGGAGGATGGGGTAAGAGAAGACGTGTGTGAAATGGAAGAGATGCAGTTGAGGGCAGCATTGATGGTGGAGAATGGGAAGCGGAGGACATGTCCTTCACTCTAGAATGAAAAGCCTAATCCTGACAGCAGGTGTGACAGAGACAGAGGAATTGAGAGAAGGCGGTGGTGTTTCTACAAGTAGCAGGATGGGACGAGGTATAGTTCAGGTAGCTGTGAGAGTCCGTTAGTTTATTATAGACATCGGTGGATAGTTGTCTCCAGAGATAGAGACAGTGAGATTGAGAAAGGGAAGTGTCAGAAATGGACCAGGTAAATTTGAGGGCAGGGTGGAAGTTGGAGGTAAAGTGGATGAAGTCGACAAGTTCAGCACGGGTGTAGGAAGCAGCACCGATACAGTCGTTGATGTAGCGTAGGAAAACTGTGGGATGGTCACCAGCGTAGGCCTGGAACATAGACTGTTCCACGTGGCCGACAACAGGCAGGCATAGCTGGGACCCATGCGAGTGCCCATGGCTACCCCTTTTGTTTGAAGGAAGTGGGAGGAGCCAAAGGAGAAATTATTGAGAGTGAGAACAAGTTCCGCTAGGCGGAGGAGAGCGGTGGCGGAGGGGAACTTGTTGGGTCTGGTGTCCAGAAAGAAATGGAGAGCTTTGAGGCCTTCCTGGTGGAGGATGGGGGTGTAGAGGGACTGGACATCCATAGTGAAAATAAGACCACAGCATGTGAAATGTCATGGATGGAGGTAGCAAGGGACTGAACTGGGGTGGGTGGGGGGGAATAAAACAAGAGTTGAGGTATGCAGATATTTCAGTGAAACAAGAACAAGCTGAAACAATGAGTCTATCTGGACAAGCAGGTTTGTGTATCTTGGGTAGGAGATAAGAAACGGGAGGTACGGGAACTATGAGGTTGCTGGCAGTGGATGGGAGATCCCCAGAATCAATAAGTTTCGTGGAGATGATGGCCTGGTGCTTCTGAGGAGTAAGTAAGAGGTGTTTGAGAGTTGTTGCTGGGCCTCGGCAAAGTAAAGGTCAGTACATCAGTGCACCCCCCCCCCCCCCTTATCCATGTGTTTGATGGTGAGGGTATGATTAGTGCGGAGAGAGTGAAGAGCTGTGTGTTCGGAAGGAGTGAGATTAGAATAGGAGAGAGGAGTGTTAAAGCCTAGACGGTTAATGTCCCATCGGCAGTTGCCAATGAAAAGATCCAGAGCAGGCAGTAGACCAGGATGGGGTGTCCAGGAAGAGAAGGTGAGTTGAAGATGGGAGGAGGGGTCATTGGTGTGAGGTGAAGAGTCCTTGCTAAAGAAGTAGGCTCGGAGATGGAGGCAGCAGAAGAAAAGCTCAGCGTCACAGCGGGCACGGAACTACCTGAGGCATGGGTGCAGGGAGACAATAGTGAGGCCTTCACTGAGGGCAGAACGTTCTGCCTCAGAGAGGGGGAGGTCAGAGGGGATGGTGAAAACCCGGCATGAATGAAAGCTGGGATCGGAGGGGGAAGGGGGTTGGTTGTGTCTGAGGGAAGGGAGGTTTGGAGCATTCAGGGGTGGTGGGGTGAGAGAAAGATGGAGTCCCTGAGGGCCCAAAGGCTGTCGGTGGGACATGAGAGAGGCGGGATTGTGGAGTGGTGGTGGGGGAAGTAGAGACGGGAGTTCCAGCGTCAGTGCATGAAGACCCGTCCTGGAGGTCAAGGCCGGAGTTGGAGGTTGCACAATTGGCACTTTGGCGATGTCCGAGGTCTCTGGAACCCACATTGATCACGGCAGAGTCCGGGTTATGAATCTGCTCAGGATTGTTTGAGCTGTTGAGGTCGGCAGCGGGGATTGCGTTCTGGAGACATCGAGGCCTGCTGGCATTGGAATCAGCAGGTTCGGTGGCCTGTAGACGGGCGATCTTCCAATCCTTGTGCAACACGAGAAGGTCAAAGTACCAGCGATTGAAGGCGTGGATCCGGCGGAGGATAAAGAAGTGTACAGGTCCATTACAGACAGCGGAGAGGGAATCCCGCAGTTGGTAAAGTGACTGGGATAGGGACACCAGGTATCTCCTCACGGTAGAATGTGGTGGGAGAAGCAGTCAATTGAATATGAGTACCTGGGGTCCTCAGAGGGTCTGAATCGAGAAGCTTGAAAATGGATCTGGAAACTGTATGGTGCAAGCTGGCAGTGAAAACGTGTTCCCAGAAGGGATACATGGTTGTAGTAGTGGGGCTGCGTAAGCACGTGGTGGATGAGTCAGAAGGCCACAGAAATCACAGCGGGGGAGCAGTCAGAGAGGGTTTCACTGAACTCCCGTCGAAGGGAAGATTTAAACTTCTTCAGAGTAGGCATCCCTGGAAGAGACTTTGCAGTGTAGTAATCCAATCACAAACAAGAGAAAACCTGCAGAAACTGGAAATCCAAGCAACATTCACGAAACGACGGAGGAACTCAGCAGGCCAGGCAGCATCTACAGAAAGGAGTACAGTCAATGTTTCAGACCGAGGGTCTTCAGCAGGACTGGAGAATAGAAGATGAGTAGATTTAAAAGGTGGGAGAGGAGGGAGAGGGGATACACAAGGTGATAGGTGAAACCGGGAGGGGGAAGGCTTAAGTAAAGAGTTGGGAAGTTGATTGGTGAAAGAGATACAGGGTTGGAGAAGGGGGAATCTAATAGGAGAGGACAGAAGGCCAAGGAAGAAAGAAAAGGGGGAATGAAAACCAGTGGGAGGCAAAGAGATAAGGTAAGAGGGAAAAAGAGGTGGGGAATGGTGACGGAGAGGTGTGGGGAGGGCATTACCAGAAGTCTGAGAAATTGAAGTTCATGCCATCAGGTTGGAGGCTACCCAAACGGAATATAAGATGTTGTTCATCCAATCTGAGTGTGGCATCATTGTGACAGTATAGGAGGCCATGGATTGACATATCGGAATGGGAATGGGAAGTGGAATTAAAATGGGTGGCCACTGAGATCCTGCTTCTTCTGGCAGATAGAGCATAGGGTCTCACTGATATATGGGAGGCCACACCAGGAGCACTGGACACAGTAGATGACCCCAACAGACTCACAGGTGAAGTGTCACCTCAACTGGAAGGACTGTTTATGTCCCTGAATGGTAGTGAGGGAGGAGGTAGCAGTTGTTCCACTTGTAAGGATAAGTGCCAGGAGGGAGATCAGTGGGGAGGGATGAATGGACAAGGGAGTCCCACAGGGAGTGATCCCTGTGGAAAGCAGAAAGTTGGTGGAGGGGGAAGATGTGGTTGCTAGTGGAATCCCATTGGAGATGGTGGAAGTTACAGAGAATTATGTGTTGGACGCGGAGGCTGATGGAGTGGTAGGTGAGGACAAAAGGACAAAGAGGGCAATTACTCATCAAATGTTTATGTATCTCTTTTACTCTGTCCAGGTGCTCAACTATACAATACCACCTTACATTTAAGATCAATACAGAAAGTCATTAAAGTTTGTATAAGAAGAATTTAATTGACTTCTCCCTTCAATAACTTTTTCTCTTACTTCTCAAGCAATGTTTTCATTGAACTTCCTTAATTTTAACATGTTTGCTCTATTATCAATGAACTTATTTACTAGATATTCCAGATAATTGCTATTTTAACTTTAATTATGTATTCTATTGTTTATATCAATTAAAACAAATTGCTTGTGGTTGCAGGCTGACTTCAGAAGATTCCAAACAATCCATAGTTATTGAAGAACTTTTGATACGTAGCCAATCAGCAGTTAACTTGCACACGAAGTCCTACCGACATCAATGTCCTTATGAACTGGTAATATGTTTTAATTGATATTGGTTCAGGATTAGATGATGGTGGTTACATCACTGGGGAGAATGTTCATTCTCTTCCAGTGTTGCTTGGGACAAATTTCATGACATATGTGAGTGATGATAAGCCTAATTACCGTAAGTGGACATAGTGGAGGATTACAAATACCTGGGGATATGAATTGACAATAAACTGGACTGGTCAAAGAACACTGAGGCTGTCTACAAGAAGGGTCAGAGCCGTCTCTACTTCCTGAGGAGACTGAGGTCCTTTAACATCTGCCGGACAATGCTGAGGATGTTCTACAAGTCTGTGGTGGCCAGTGCTATCACGTTTGCTGTTGTGTGCTGGGGCAGCAGGCTGAGGGTAGCAGACACCAAACAGAATCAACAAACTCATTCGTAAGGCCAGTGATGTTGTGGGGTGGAACTGGACTCTCTGATGGTGGTGCCTGAAAAGAGGATGCTGTCCAAGTTGCATGCCATCTTAGACAATGTCTCCCATCCACTCCATGATGTACTGGTTAGGCACAGGAGTACATTCAGCCAGAAACTCATTCCACCGAGATGCAATACTGAGCGTCACAGGAAGTCATTCCTGCCTGTGGCCATCAAACTTTATAACTCCTCCCTTGGAATGTCAGACACCCTCAGCCAATAGGCTGGTCCTGGACTTATTTCCACTTGGCATGATTAACTTATTATTATTTAATTATTTATGGTTTTATATTGCTATATTTCTACACTATTCTTGGTTGGTGCGACTGTAACGAAACCCAATTTCCTTCGGGATCAATAAAGTATGTCTGTCTGTCTGTAAAGATTGATTTGCAGTTCAAGTCTGTAGTGAGGAAGGTAAAGGAGAAGGAAGCGAACCCAAGTGCAGGACACAGGCACGGAGATTGAGTTTGGATGCTTGCGCAGGTGTAAACGCCAAACAGCAAACAGGAGGGATCTTGATACGGAGCCCTGATATGGAGCCTTGACATGGAGCCTTGACTCAGAGAGCTGGAGTCTCATCAGTAAACCTTGAAACTGCAGCTAGACTTAGAACAAATGGTTCTAAGTGGTCGGGAAACATAGTTGTCTCACAGGAAAAAAAAGCAACACTAGTGGTTGTGATGCTGGGGTTCTTATACTGCAGTTCTAGATGGAAGCCAGGTGCGCTGCCATCAAAGCGAATTCAAAGCAGTTGGGAAATTAACGGTCAGAACTGTGGCACAATCAAAGGAAATTAGGAGCAAGATAGGGAATAAATGATCAGGACCATGACAGCAACGTTAGTGGTCTTTTCAAGAGGATTAGAATATAAAAGCAAGGATGTAATGTTGAAATTTTACAAAGCACTGGTGAAGTCTCACTTGGAGTATTGTGAGCAGTTTTCAGCCCCTTATCTTAGAAAGGGTGTGCTGAAACTGGAGAAGGTCCAAAGGAGGTTCACGAAAATCTTTCCAGGTTTGAATGGCTTGTCATATGAAGAGTGTTTGATGGCCCTGGACCTGTATTCACTGGAATTCAGAAGAATGAGGGGTGACTTCATTGAAACTTTTCGATCGGTGAAAGGCCTCAATAGAGTGGATGTGGAGAGGATGTTTCCTGTGGTGGGAGAGTCTAAGACCAGAAGACACAATCTTAGAATAGAGTGGTGTCCTTTTAGAATAGAGATGAAGAGGAATTTTTTTAGCCAGAGAGTCGTGAATCTATGGAATTTACTGCCACTGTCAGCTGTGGTGGCCAAGTCTTTATGTATATTTAAGGCAAAGGTTGATAGATTCTTGATTGGTTGGGGCATGAAGGGATATGGGGAGAAGGCAGGAAGTAAAGGCTAAGAGGGAAATGGATCAGCCATTATGAAAGGACGGAGCAGACTTGATGGGCCACATGGCCTAATTTTGCTCCTATATCTAATGGTCTAATTCTGATATGGGTCTCTATTGTGCACTGAGAGTGGGAAACATGGTTGGGACAAGAAGAGAGGGAGCAGGAAGTATCAGAAAGACATCCTATAATGATCAATAAACCAATTGGTTGGAATCAATTGATCTTATCTGGTGTCTCAGGGTGGGGCATGACTGGAACTGCCCTGGGCACTCCGTCTCTGTCACCCGTCCCACAACACTCCTGCAGCGCTTCAGTCATTCCCAACATCGTTTGTTCCTGCCAGATTGACAAACTTGCTCTCTGCTCCACATTGACAAATACAGTACAGTGCCATAGTCTTAGTCACCCTAGCTATAAATGTGCCTTAGGCTTTTGCACAGTACTGTATTTAACTATGCAGAACTATTTTTCCATGGCCTTATCAGATGATTAAATATGTGTTTAACTAAACCTTATTATGTATTTAATTGCCCATTGTTGCTGGACTGGGCCTTGTCCTATAGACTGGTACTACTTTCAGTTGATGTATCCTCTGTTTAATTAACAAAGGCTACAGGTTTTACTGATTATAATATAAAACACACTTATTAAGATACTGTATAAAATTAAATAAAACAGAAAATGGTGCAAATGCTCAGCAGGTCAAGAAAGGAAAAAGTGACCGAGTTCCAGTTGAAGACCCTTTGTCCTGACATACCTAGCTCTTCCAGTATTTTGTGTTTCTATTTGATATTTTCAGGATTTGCAGTTTTATTTTCATGGTATAATATGAATTTATTTTGGTACAGTCTGATTAACCTTTTCATTTGGAAGTGCATGTTACATATGAAATAAAACAGTCAACGTTCCGGGTCAAGACCCTTCATTGGAACTCATTTATTTCTCTCCATAGATGCTGCCTGACCTGCTGAGTTACTCCAGCATTTTGTGTGTTGCTCATGATCATCTGGAGCATCTGCAGAAACTCTAATGTCACATATCAGTTTTTTTTTGCCACAGGGACAGGGCAACTGCTATATTATGGAAATACCATCATCTCCAATTTACTTCCAAATTACATGTTGCCTTACCAAAAATCTAGAATTCTGGAACTTCCCAGCTAAAGTCACTTAACATCATTGCATACTATAGTTGCCATGGACTCCCAACACTTCTTGGTTAACCAGGAGCGGACAAAAAATGCCGACTATTTCAGTGCCAGCCATGTTTGGAGGGGAACCATGTACAAGAAGATACATTATGTTTGGGTGCCACCATCACCGGAACTGACTAATATCTAAACTAATTCCAATTACCTATACATGTGAGAGTCTCACAACAGTTGTGGGGAAATTGCTGGGGAAATTTCTTAGGGATAGGATACATGATAGGAAAGGCTATTGGATATATTTGGAAACCCATGGCCTAATTAGGGAGAGCCAGCATGGCTTTGTGTGGGACAGGCTGTACCTTACCAACTTGATTGTGTTCTTTGACAAGGCAATGAGAGCGATTGATGAAGATAGGGCAGTGGATGTTGTCTACATGGGTCAAAACAAAGTCAAAACTGCTAATCCAGAAGATTAACATGTATAGGGTTTGTGGTGAATTGGCTGATACAGAACTGGCTTGCGCATAGAAGACAGAGGGTAGTGGTTGAAGGGACTTATTTGAGCTGGAGCTCTGTGATTAGTGGAGTTCCACAGGGATCTGTGGTGGGACCTCTGCTGTTTGTAGTATATATAAATGACCTGGATGAAAATGTAGATGGGTGGGTTAGTAAATTTGCAGATGATACCAAGAGTAATGGAGTTGTGGATAGTGTAGAAGACTAGCAAAAAATACAATATAGATCAGTTGCAGATGTGGGCAGAGAAATGACAAATGGAGTTTAACCCAGATAAATGTGAGGTCAGCAAGTGTAAAGAGACTGTACACTGTTAGGAGCAAGATCCTTAACAGCGTTGCTGAGCAGAGAGATCTTGGGATCCAAATTCATAGCTCGTTGGAAGTGGCTACACGGGTTGATAAGGTGGTTAAGAAGACTTATGGAATGATTGCTTTTATAAGTTGAGGAATTGAGTTCAAAAGTCAAGAGGTTATATTGCAACTTTATAACATTCTGCTTAGGCCACATACGGATTTGGTTGCACCCCCCCGCCCCCCCCCCCCCCCCATAGAACAGATGTTGAGACTTTGCAGAGAGGGGGCAGAAGAGGTTTACCAGGATGTTGCCTGGTTTAGAGGGCATGTGATATCACGAGAGGCTGGATATACTTGTGCTGTTTTCTCTGGAGTGCCGGACACTGAAGGGAGCTCTGATAGAGGTTTATAAGATTATGAGAGGCATAGACAGAGTGGACAGAGAGTGTCTTGTTTCCCAGGGTTGAAATGTTTAATATAAGAGGGCATGTTTTGAGAGAGGGGTTAGTTTCAAAGGGGACGTGAAGGGTAATCATTTTTTACTCAGAGAGTCGTTGATGCCTAGAATGCATTACCTGGTATGGTGGCAGAGCAAATACATTAGAGGCTTTTAAGAGATGTTTGGATAGACACATGGATGTAAGGACGATGGAGGGATATGGACATGGTGTAGACTGGAGTGATTACTTTTTGGATGTTTTTAATTTGCTTATTAGATGGTTAGGCACAACATTGTGGACCGAATGGCCTATTCCTGTACTCTTCTATGTTCTTATGTTCTATACATGGCCTGTATTCCCCCATTCCCTGCCATCATACGCTTGCCAAAATTCCTCTTCAATGTTGCTATAGTATCTGCTTCCACTGCTTTCCCTGGCAACACTTTCCAAACACCTACCATTCTTCCTGCCAAAAAAACTTGTCTTGTAAATTTCCTTTGCATTTTCTTCCTCACCAGAAAGCAACATTTGACCGTTTGGTTTGACCACTGTAAAATGAAGCGATGTGCAATTAATTGCCTCGATGAATCTGCATTTCAAGTAACTCGATATCACATTTATATGAATGGTAATGAAATTGGCATTTCGAAAAGGACCTGAATGAAAGCGCACATTGTATTGCTGTGCTGTCAACTGTTCATGCAATAAACAAACTCCATATAGATGAAGGCAACAGAATGGGAGCTCCATTGCTCAATCATTGGGTGGAATCACTTGACTTGACAGCCCTAGGCTAAGATACATGAAGACAGAACTTGCAAATATATTTGTCTTTCATAACCATAGAATGTCCCTAAATGTCTATAGCCAAAAGCTAAAAATTCCATTTTCCAATGATGTTATACAAAAAAGAATTATCTGGAATAGGAAATGAAACATTTCTCAATTTGTTGCTAACAGCATAGAAAATCTCCCTTGTGTATTGATGGGGAGTGTAACTGGAATTGATGTGGAGGTGGGGAGAATAAAATGAAGTGTGTGTAAATGATTGCTTGATGGTCAACGTGGGTTTGATGGGCTGAATGTCCTCTTTCCATGCTGTGTGAGTCCATGACTCTACAATTCAAAAGTGATGGCTGTTTCAACACAGTCTGCTGAACTGATGCAGTAGGAATCTTCATCCCCAGCTCCTTAAGAATCCCCCCTCTCTCCACTACCAACCAGGTTGCCCACTGGGTGGAGAAGGAGCTTCAGGAAGGGTCTGCATTTGGTCACTTTTGAATTGGCAATTCTGCTTCTCTGAGACAATCTCCTAATTTCTAATGCTCTTTCACATAAAACTAGAGTTATAAGAACCATGTTACAGATGAACTTGGATAGGTTTGTCTTCAAGAAAGTAGTCCAAATGCGGTTTTATCAGAAAAAAAAGAACCTCCCTATTTAATGGGAAATGTTTTGAACATCTAATCAATACTATTCGGTTTCTATGAGCTCTTCTGTTAGATTGCTGGTGACAGGAGCAAAAGACTAAAAAGGCAACGCAATTTTCATCCTGGAATGGTTCGAAAGATTATAAAATGTTAGTACTTCATCAGATTTGTGCAATAAAATAAAACTGGATAGATAGTAAGACAGGCGAAGCTGGAGTTTTTCCTTCAGGAAAAGGAGAAGAGGGGAAGTTCAAGTTCATGTTCTGAGTTTAATTGTCATACCACCATACATGAATACCCATGAATACAGCCAAGCAAAACAGGATTGCTCTGGGGCCAAGGGGCAAAACACTGTACCAACTATCACACACGGCACATAGCACATATGAGAGTATAGTCAGACAAAACAAATAGTCCAAGTTCCTGAGTCCATGAATGGTGCAGCAGTCGGTAGTCAAATGTTTTTGACTAAGCGAACACTGGAGGACAGCTCGGACTCCAGCATGTAGTCCGTGCCACACCTCCAGCACTCTGTTGGAGATCACTGACTCCAACGCCTCTCTCCTGGGCAGCTGAAAGCAGGTGACACCACGGCTTGGGCCTAGTCCTCACTGGACCGAGGCCACACAGCCTCCTGCTGTTCAGCAATAAATCAATGAATTGGACCTCCAGCATTCCACATTAAGAATGTCTAATTGGGTCTTGTGATCACAAGAGAAGAACTAAGATGATCACTTGTTGTTAAACTGCATACCGGACCTGCTTTGTGTTGCCTCTCCAATGCCTCTCTAAAGCAGTTAGCAGCATAACCTGCAGAAAGTCTAGCTCCTTCAGTTTCTCTGCCAACGAGCAACTTACTGATGGGGTAGACCTGCAGTACTTTAAGTCCTCAATGTCCAGCAGGGTCTTGTGATCATAAAAAATGCAGTTAAAAATGTCAGTAATCCCTTTAGTTGGCCCCATAGAAACCGCTGCTTCTGAGCATGCCGCCATCTTACCGGAAGTTTAACATTATGATGGAGTGGTTAGTAAGAAATACCAGCTGGGAGGGTTGATAAGTAGAAAATACTGGTATAAGAGAAGCAAGAGAGAGATCTGCAGATTTATTTTCAGACTGGGTTTTAAAATGCACATCATGAAAGGGCAGATGGAAACAAAATCACCAAGACCAGTCAAAGATGAATTGAAATGTACTTGAAAAGCAATATACTGGAGCTGTGAGGGAAAAGCAGAGAAGTGGAACTAATTGGTCAGCACTTTCAAAGAGCCAGCACAGATAGAATGGATGAAATAGCTGCCTTCTGTCCTGCAGATACAGGTTCTCCAGCCTTTGAAATATTCTCACTTGTGTACTCCTCACTCATTACTGAAGATGACAGCTGCAACTTTCAACTTGGCATAGATTTAATATAATTGGTTATGGACACAAGGGGACATTTGGGATGTTTATTTATGATGACAATAGCTTGTGAGATAGATGAGCTGGGGAATATTTCAATAAATAAGAAAGTACACTGGCTAGAAGGACATCTTTGAACATCATCTATAGTGAGTTATGCTCTACCTCAAGCGAGCTGAGGCCTGGAGGACATTGTTCCAGCCTGAATCTGAGGTGAGAAATGAATGAAACAACAAGAGGAGCAAATGGACTTGACCTCATCCTCACCAACCTCACTGAGACAGGTGCATCTCTCCATGCAAGATGAGTAGGGGTGTCCACAACACAGCCCTTGTCTGTAAACTGAAGGCATCCTCTATCCTGTCCATAGCAGGACAATCATGCTAAATGATCTCAGAACAGATCTGGCAACTCAAATCTGAGTATCCACGGGACTCTGGATTATCAGTAGAAGAGTATATCATCACAATCTGTAACCTCCTGGCTTGACTCTTCTCCTGCCTTTCAGTTCCACTTGCGGATTAATTTATTGTGATACCTGGCAATGCTTACACAACAAAAGGAAATGCATCCAGTTTATGGTGTTGTCCCAACAGAAAATAACTTGGCTATTTTTCATCTTTGATTAATATGTTTTGCCAGTGGGAGCTGGTAGAACAGCTGCTTCATATCTCCAACAACCTGGGTTCAGGCCTGACCTCTGGTGACTTGTGTTCCCTCCAAGCACTCTGTGGCCGATTAACATTGGCTTGCGCTGATTGGTAGGTTATTTGGTCACAGTAAATTGCCTCTAGTGTGAAGATGAGGATTAGAGTAAATAAATGCTTGATGGTCAGGATTTATTTCTGTACTATGTGAATCTATACACTCAAGCTCCTAACTCTGCCCTGAGCTCAGCTGACCGCCTGGTGGGGCTTTTGAGCCAATGCTTGTGGTACTGGGGAGTCTGATGGTCATAAATAACACACAAGAGAGGAAACAAAACATGCGTGAGCTATTTTACTTGTAAGTCTTCTTCCCAGAATGCCCTCTCATATAACATCACTATGTTCAGTATGGCAATCCATTACGGTCAAAATATACATGAAGTTAGAGCCATATGGGGCAGGAATGTCCCAGAAGTTAACTTTGATAGCTGATAGCTGATCTTAGCCTAGTTGGCAATTGAGTTTACCCAGGGAAGGATAAGTAAAAACTAGAGGGCATAGGTTTAAGGTGAGAGGCGGAAGTATAAAGCAACCTTTCAATGCGGTGGTTTGTAAGTATATGGAATGAGCTGTCTGAGAAAGTGGCTAAGGCAAGTACTCTAACATTTCCAAGACATTTGGATGAGTACATGGTTAGGAGGTTTTGGTTTTCTGTCTTTAATAATTTAATATTACAGCAATATTTGAGTAATCTTTGTGTGTGTGTGTGTGTGTGCGTGCGTGCGTGCGTGCGTGCGTGCGTGTGTAGGTTGAACAGTCTTTTGATTTAAATAATTCATTATGGGTTCAATGTATAAATATATGAATTACATATTGTCATCTCACTACCACGTGATACATGCTCACCTCGCTTAAAGTAAACACAAAGTTAGATTCACTTTTCGGATTCCTTGGAATTAGTTTAATGTCTTGAAGTTACAAAACATTACATTGGCAATGAGGTATTTTTAAAAAATGAACCCAAGATGATCCGTTAAAGCGCAGTGAGGAATGGTGAGTAAAAAAAAGCGCAGTACCTGCAGACATGATCAAGTTTAAAATAAAAGGCAGAAAACAACAGAATTCATATACAGTGAGTACCAGGTTTAATATTCATTAACAAAAGAGCAGAAATGGCTGGCTTCATCGGAAAGATTGACATATTGGATTGCTCCATCGGTAACTGGCTCATGTATAATGCACCAATTGAATAGTATCTTGAAGCAAATGAAATAGCCAATGAGAAACAAGTACCAGTTTTGCTGAGTGTAATTGGTGGACGAGCATACAGTTTGCTTCGAAGTTTGACTGGTCGAGCCAAACCAGTGGAAATGAGCTTTGCTGCCATTGTGAAAGTAATGCAGGAACATTTATAACCAAAGCCATTGTTGATTGCAGAATGTTTTCGATTTCATAAGTGGAATCAAAAGGAAGAGAAGTCCATTTCAGCATATGTGGCTGAATTGAAGAGATTGTCTGAGCATTGTCAGTTCACTGATGGGCCTAAGGATGCACAGAGAGATCATTTAGTTTGTGGAATCTTACAAGAAAACATTCAAAAATGGCTCCTAACTAAAGCACAACTTACATTTATGAGAGCAGTTGAAATTGCTGAATCAGTTCAAACAGTTGACAGAGACACAATTGAGTTGTGGTCAGGAGTGAAGATGAAGGTGAATAAAATTGCAACGTCCATACAGAAACCGGCCTAGTCAAACAAATTGTGTTACCGTTGTGGCAGGGGCTCATATACACCAGACAAATACAGGGTTAAAGGCGAAACTTGCAGAAAATGTAACAAAGCAGGACACATGCAAAGAGCACGCCGGGCAGCCAAAAATAAATGGAACAGCATAGGGAAGAGAAAAAGCTAAAAAAAGTCAAGCTGCAGTTTCAAAAAGAGCACTAATCTGCATGCTGTTGATGAAAAATCTAATAAGCGTGACTGGGTACCCTTGATATTAACAATGTGAACACTAACAACAGACAAGCAGAATGGCTTACACCAGAAGTGAACAGCAAATTAATTAAAATGGAATTAGACATTAGCTCAACTGTTTCAATCATTCGACAAAATGAGTTGAATGGAATTTCAAAGATGCTGAAGTGAGGCCTGCAGATATCCAACTAAAAACTTATATTGGAGAAAAGATAACTCCCATTTGTAACAGTGAAATACAGCAACGAAAAGGACACATTGAGCTTGTAGGGGGTAAAAACTAGAGGACCAGCGTTGTAGAGCCATGATTGGCTGAGACAGCTACAACATGATTGGAAATCCATCCATCATTTGCATGCAATATTCCCTGCAATAGAGTCAATTAAAAGGGAATTAAGAAAGGTGTCTGGACGATGCCACAACTGTCTCCATGCTGCTCACCATGAACCATGGTCTAACAGAGGGCATACTGCTGTTGGTGCTAACCTCGATGCCTCTGATTGGAAAGCATATTGGATCAAGGGAGGACCATGTTGCTCAGAGAAATTGTGAAAGTAACGAAAGCAGTGGTCTGACTACAACTGTTTTCATCTGCAACATACCTGGGAAAGCTTCTGATATGTCAATCATCAAAATTCTTGCGAAATCTGGCGCGTTTTAAGCTGTAAAAAAAGATCAAGGAGCTTCAAGAAAGTTGCAAGCATTTGACATTTGTGAGTATAAAGAACTAGAATCTACTCTGTGTGATTTAAGGTTATTTCATGAACATCACATGAGAGATTAAAAGCTGCTTGTAAGGGTAGATGCAAAGACCAAAGCTGAGCTGGATGAATGGAAGGCCAAATAGAAAGGAATCAATGGAATCACAGAAACAGAGGATTCATCAGATTTTGTTGTGGCTGAGGAAACCAAGAGGAGAGATCAGATCATAAAGGGAGCAATAGAAGGATTAATAACAGAATACTCCAGTGAACTAAATGCACCTTCCCAAGATCAAGATGCACATCCTAGAAAGAAGAAAAGTACAAGAAGTTAAAAAGAAGAGAAGAGACAAAGAGAAAGAACATGAGCATGAAAGAGAGAAGGAATGTGAGAAAGAAAAAAGTTGGATAAAGAGAGAGAAAGCTGAGAATAGGCGAAGAAAGGTGTCCAGAGCAGTCAGAACCATTCCCTGCAGTTCAGAGTCAACTCCTGTGATCACCACATAGGAGGCCCCAGACACCGAAACTGCTTCACAGCTGTGAGTCCCACCTGCCAAGCAAAGTGATTCCCCTTGTCAGGAAAGACTTTATTCCACAGCTTAGTTAAAGTAAAAATGAAGTTAGACACATTTCGGCCTCGTGTTTCTTCCTTTGAAATAGTTAAATGTTTTGAAGATACAAAACATAACAGGAAGTGTTTAGAAGGATACAAGGAAAATGTGGGCAAATGGGACTATCACAACATTCACATTCACATTACATTAGTATTGTGCTCATTAATACAAGTCCATGAGTCGAGGGGCTTGGAGAAGCAATGTGGGAGATTGGAACATTGGAACAGTGAGTTGCTGGTCTCTGCTCTCACTGTTGCAGGAGTGCTCTCTCCCTTGCTGGTCAGAGAGAGCCAGTCTGAGATACCGAAGTGCTGGGTTACGGAGTATAGTTGATGGACTCTCAATCAAGGTATCTTCGGGGGGCTTTTGCTATTTCTTGCATGGTAGGAGATGGGGGGGTCGATGCATCTGCTGCTGCTCTTGTGCATAGGAAAGGGATGGGTCTTTGGGGTTCAGACGTTTCGATCATTCATTCTCTGGGATTTCTTGTTTCGTGGATGTCTGTAAGGAGTAATATTTTCAGGTTGTATACTGAATACATTCTTTGATATTAAATTGAACCATTTGAACAGTGAAATTTCACAGCTCACAGTTTAAGAAAAATATAAATAAAGCAAAGAAAGTCAGTAATCTAAGTATTGATTTGACAAGATAGGAAATTTAACTAGATGACTAGTGCAGAGTTGAAACTGCTGCCTATGCAGCCTGTCAATAGAATAAACAGTGCCAACACTGATCGTAACTACATTTCCACCTCACCTAACATATGTATTCATTGCTGATTTTAGACACCAATAAGTCAAACCGGTAAAGGAAGAATTGAGTTATATCGGATTCCATTTTACATCAAAATTAAGCACCAAAGGCATAAAATGGAAAACTTCCCAATGCACTGGCATTCAAAATTGGCATGGCTATCACTGTCAACAGATGAAATAGCCTTGGAGTGATTAATCTTCCAGTAGATGTAAATGTAGGTGTATTCTTTTGTCTGTCATGCATATGGCACCTCTGATGCTCCTGTAGTTGCAGCATATTGTGGGGAGACAGGTAATACACTAGGTATCTACTGTATTACTGATTACAGAATTTGAAGTAGCAATTGAATATTTTAAAGTTTTGAAAGTGTGGGCAGAAGTTGATAAGATGAAGAAGATACTTGCAATGCCAGATAACACATTACATCAATATATATATAAAAAATACACTGTTCTTTATGCTGTGCTGGTATAGAACTCTATCTCTCCCAGAGAGAAGCAGATGCAAGCTTAATTGACCATATTACATTTGAGAATGGCAGGTTTTTACAACCTTTGTATAAAGGTACTTCTTTCTTATGGCTGACTCAGCAGAGCAGTTACAATCCAGTCTGAGGGTAGTTAATTTATTTCATATTCTTGAGGAGTGAGATTTTATCTCTGTGATGCCATGGTCAAATTTGTTCAGAGACCAAACTGTTAATTGTCTGGTCCATGGTATGATGAGGGGTGCCATAGACACAACCTGCAGATTTCCTAAATACTTCATTTATCTATCATATGGTCACCCTATTTGGACTGATTGTTGGGCTTCCCATAGCTTGTAATTATATGGAAAATAAGAGTATGATGGACTGTAGAGCTCCTTGAGCCTCGTTCACCACACAATGCCATCATCCAAATTCAATACCCTGCTACTGCTTTCCCTCCATATTCCTGCATCTCTTTGGTCTTCAGAATGATCTGTAGCTCATTCTTCAAATCATTTGATAATGTATGTCCCTGGTCAATAACAGGAGGCTTTACTTTTGGGTGGCAGAGTCTTCTTTATGCCTTTTACATAGAACATTACAACACAGCTCAAGACATTCAGCCCATGATGTTGTGCCAACCTTTTAACCTACTCCAAGATCTATTTAACCCTTCCCTCTCGCATACCTCTGCATTATTCTTTCACCCATATGCCCATCTAAGATTTTCCTAAATGCCCCCAAAGTATCTGCCTCTACCACATTCTTAGGCAGTGTGTTCCATGCACCCGCTACTCCCTGTGTTTAAGACCAGCCTCTGTCATTCCACAGTTTTGCTTTACTTTGGACTCTTCTCAGTGTGGGTCACTTTGCGTTGTTGAAGAGGAATGGTAGTCTTGCTCCTTTTCGGTATTTCTTTTGGAGAATTACAGGAAAGCCTGGACCTTGTAACTTTGAGTGGGATGTTATTTGGCACTGCTGGGAACTTGGGGAACTATTAACCTCCATTATTCATTCTCCTCAGCACCACAGTGTCTCAACTACTTTCCAGCTCACTCACAACCCCCAAATTATTTATTTATTCGTTTGTTTCCTGAGATATAGCATGGAATAAGCCCTTTTGGCCATTTGGGCCATACCATCCAGCATGCCCCAATTTAACCCTAGCCTCTTCACAGGACAATTCACAATGACCAAATAACAACCAGCTGCCAGGTTTCCAGGATTGATCTCCAACAGATATCACCATGGGATCTTTTATATCATCTGAGCGAGCATGCAGGACCATAGCTTAATGTATTATATTGTATTGTATTGAGTTAGTTTGGTATTGTCACATGCACCAAGGTACTGTGAAAAAGCTTGTCTTGTATACTGTTCATACTGCCCAGGGGTTCCTAACCTTTTTCATGTCATGGACCCCTACCATTAACCAAGTGGTCCCTGGCCCCTAGGTTGGGAACCCCTTTAGAGATCAAATAATTGTGCAGTCGGTTGAGGTAGCATAAAATAAATAATAATGCAGAATAAAGTGTAAAAGCTACAGAGAAAGTACAGTACAGGCAAACCATAAGGTACAAGATCCTAACAAGGTAGATTGTAGGATCACAAATCCATCTTACCATCCACGGGAACCATTCAATAGCAGGGTAGCAGGGCAGAAGCTGGTGGAATGTGTTTTCAATCTTTAGCATCTTCTGCTGAATGTAAGGTGGAAGAAGAGAGAATACCTGAGTGGGTGGGATTTTTGATTATGCTGGCTGCTTTACCGTGGCAGTGTGAAGTGCAGACAGAGTTTGTAGAAAGGAGGATGGTTTCCATGAATATACCCATGTGAAATCTGGCATATATGACAGTTCAGTATTTACTGGGCATGGCACTGGTGTGCCAGTAATCATTACTGTGCTCAACTCTGCCAAGATGGGCTTCAACCCAGATCCTTCTGACTAAGAAGCAAAAACGCCAAATTCTGAGCACAAGAAACATACGGAAGTTGTTGAAGTGATTCAGAGGGGATTGACAAAGAAATGAAAATGGTTAAAGATGAAGTTTAAACAGGAATAGCACAACCTTAATCTGCAATTGTAAAACTTAAGGCTTAGTTGAGAAGCCTAACGTTCCCTGGTTGGAAATGGCCTGCAGTTTCTTTGGCTTTACTGGCACAGAAGTGACAACATTGAATGGGAAAGGGACTGGGACTTAAAGTGGCAGGTGACCAGAAGGGAGGTGCTCTGTGAAGATATCACCCAAATGTGTTTGATTCCATCTATATGTGTGATTGCAACTGTGAGTAGGGAATAGAAATACTTTAAAATTACAGATGCATTAATACCCCAGTGTTTCTTACAGAAACAATGCTTGAGATCCCGTACTGTAAGAAGGGGAAGACTATAAGGCCTTAAGACCATAGGACATAGGAGCAGAATTAGGCCATTCAGCCCATCGAGTCTGCTCCACTATTTGATCATGGCTGATCCATTTCCATCTCAACCCTATTCTCCCGCCTTCTTTCCGTAACCTTTCTCGCCCTGTCAAGAACCTATCAACCTCCACCTTTAACACACTCAGGTGGAAATGGTGAGTCTAGTGTGGTTTTTATCACTTGATCCTTTTATTTACCCTTGCTCGAGGAACATTCATTTGGGGTGCCTGGTTATATTTTATCATATTAAAGCAACTAATTAAACACAGATTTTCATGGTTAGTGATACAAAAGCTAACTATAACATAACTGAGATTAAATTTACAGCTTCTTAAACAGCACTTCAGCCTTAATAGCCAACCGAACCAATCTCAAAAGTATTGTAGGGTATGCAATCCAGCAGAATAGAAAAAACTAAACTTTATTGCTATTTTGCATCTTAAACCTTGAACATTTGAGAGATAAAATTAAAAAAGCTTCTGCTTTCCAAACATGACAGTCATGCAGAAAAGAACTTCCCTTGCAGTGAGATGTAGGATAAAGACTGGTTCAGAGTGAGGGCATTTTGGGGTAACAGGTAACCTGGATATCAGATATGCTGTTCCATCTAGAACAGGCAAGAGATCTCAATGTCTCCATTTCGCCACCCCACCTCAAGCTTCTCAAAGTATTCCTACTTTGAATGTTAGATATTAGTTCTGAGAGACCATCTCTCGTGCTCTCCAACATCTTTGTGATTTCAGCTGTTGTACCACTCTTCTTTTACATTCTCACTCAGACTCTCTACTGCAGCATCCATCAGCTTATCACCTCTCCCCCACCAACACTATCGGTCACTTGCTAGCTCTTGTTCATTCTGTTCCCTTCACCATTTTATGCCACCTACATCCCTCTATCTCTCATTCTAAATGTCTCTCCACAGATGTTGCCTGACCTGCTGAGTTCCTGAGTGTTTGTTTCTGAAGCAGAGAGAAAAGTAGGCTAAACAAAGCTTGGAACAAATAGCTATTTGGAATCATTGCAGTACATAGAAGGAAACAGCACAGCAACAGACACTTTGGCCCACAATGTTCTGCTGAACCAATGAAACTAGGAATTAACTACTTCACTGAGCTATGCAAGGTGCATATCCCTCCACCTCTATGCATTTGCATGCTTATCTGAGAAGCTCTTAAGGACTCACAATGCCCAGGTTTAAAAACAGTTACTACTCCTCAGCCATTAGGCTCTTGAATAAAAGGGGATTCACTCATTTGCCCCATCATTGAAATGTTCCTACAAATAATGATCTCTCTTTCAAGGTTTCTTTATTTTATTATCTTGTTTTCTTGTTATTTATTGCTATTTATTTATATTTGCATTTGCACAGTTTGTTGTCTTCTGCATTCTGGCTGATCTGATTTGGTTGAACCACAACTGTTCCAGCTGCTACCATCCGGGAAACGGTACCGCAGCATAAAAGCCAGGACCAACAGGCTCCGGGGACAGCTTCTTCCACCAGGCCATCAGACTGATTAATTCAAGCTGATACAATTGTACTTCTATGCTATATTGACTGTCCTGTTGTACGTACTATTTATTACAAATTACTATAAATTTCACATTTCTTATTTAGAGAGAGATGTAACGTAAAGAATTTTACTCCTCATATACGTGGAGGATGTAAGAAATAAAGTCAATTCAATTCAATTCATTAATCCTGTTATGTTTATTATTCTATAGATTTGCTAATTATGCCCGCAGGAAAATGAATCTCAGAGTCATATATGGTGATATATATGTACTTTGGTAATAAAATTTATTTAGAGGTTTAAAAGCCTATATCGTAACTATCTTCATCACCATCCCAGTCAGTTAGTAGAGGCCTGACAGCACCTCTACTTCCTCAGAAGCCTGCAGAGATTCAGCATGTCATTGAAAACCTTGGCAAACTTCTATAGATATGTGATGTAAAGTGTGCTGACTGGCTGCAGTACTGCCTGCTATGGGAGCACCAGTGCCTTTGAGCAGAAAATTCTACAAAAGGCAGTGGACTTGGCCCAGTACATCACACACAGGTAAAACCCTCCTTAATACTGAGCACATCAACATGAAAAGTTGCCGTAGAAAAGCAGCATCCATCATCAAAGATCCTCACCACCCAGGTACCGTCTCATCATTGATGTGGTGAGTTCTTTGGGCCTGTTGGAGGTGCTGGAGAGCATTGGGCTCAGAGGTTTATAGAGCACTTGAATTGGTTAATTGTTGTTTAATGACAGTCATTCTCCAGTGAGTCGCTCTTTGTAATGTGGTCTCCTGGTGCTTTCTACTTATGCTTGTTTGTTTTGATAGGCTCGGGATTCTGTGTTACTTGTATTATTTAAGTGGATGCCCAATTAGTGCTAATTGCAGGGCCTTTGTTTTGAGAATGTATTTTCTCGCAGTGTTGCTCAGCTGAGCCACCGATGTTCTGTTGGAATTATCAAGAATTAGCTCTCACATCAGAGTCTGTCGTTCCTCTGCACTGGGTTCTGATATTGCCAGAGCACATTGTGACAATCAACTTGTACAGCTGTAATGAGGCATTCCAACTCCTGTACGCAATGCCCCACATAATAAAGACAAGTGTGCAACACCCCTTCTTCACCACCATATCTACCTGTGTCATTACTTTGAGGGAACTAGGTACTTGTGGCACTAGTTCTCTCTGTTCAATATCACTCCCCAGGGCCCTGTTATTCACTGTCTATGTCCTGGCCTGGTCTAACATTCCAATATGAATCAGTTCACACTTTTAAGAGTTAACTTCCTGCTGCCACTGCTTGGACCACTTTCCCAATTCATCTAGTTCCTGTTGTAACCACAGGCAACTTTCTTTGCTGTGCATCGCGCCACTGATTTTGATGTCATCCATAACCTTATTATGCCACCTACATTCTCATCCAAAGCATTCCTATATATGACAGGGGACCCATTGCCTATTCCTCTGGCACATCACTTGTTACAAGCCTCCAAGCTGAAAAACAGCCCTCCACTACGATCTTCTGACTCCTTCCAGCAAGCCAGTATTGTAGCTAACTTATTAGCTCCCCTGGATCCTGTGTAATTTCACTTTCTAGACCAGTCTATCATGTGTGGCCTTATTAAAGTCCTTGGTAAAATCCGTGTGTGTAATATCTGCTACACTCCCTCATAAATCTTCTAGGACACCGCTTTGAAAAATATAATCATATTCATGAGACATGATTTCTCATGTCCAAAACCATGATGACTATTCGTAATTGGTCCTTGCTGTTCCAAATGCAAACATACCTCAGAATTCCCAGCATTCATTAACACCATTTATGTTAGGCTCTTTCACCTATAGCTCCCTGGCTTGTTATTCCCTGGCTTCTTAAATAGAGGCACCAAAATTATCCACCCTCTTCTTGTCATGTATGGGTTTAATGACTGCAAACTCAAACGAAGACCTTAAGCCCTAATTGATATAAATACCCACGAGTACTCTCACTAAAGAGAGATTATACTGTAACTATCCAATCTTCAAAGACTAGTTCACTTCCCTGTTTATTCTTCATGGCAAATTTAGGTGCCAATACCCACTATTTGAGAGGTGGGTCCAGAGACCAGGGAAAAGACACTTCCAGCTAACAAAGTAGTTTGAAACACAATTCATTTATTTTCAGTGATACATGTTTATATCAAATCAACATTCTTAAAACACATTTAAAACTCAGCAAGGATTTCTATCTTAAATATTTCCAAACTATTTCTAAAATACAAGAGATTTCCAAAACACAGGTGCAATTCTGACAAACTAAAAAGGCATACCAGTGATACAGACAAACAAATCCTCCATTACCGAAACTGAAGCCAGAGGGATGGATTCTAGTTCACCTTGTGTTTCTCTTGATGTTCTTTACCCCATTATTAATAAGTCTGAACTGGCCTCTACTGTACATTCATACCATTTCTTGCCACTTGGGTGACTTCACATACATATGATATTTCCTCAGATACCATTTTTATAGAAAAATGTCTAAAAGCTTCTTGGAAACAGAGCTCCAAGCTATTGCTGTAAAGCTAACTTCTTTGAGTACATGAAACCTTCCAACTATAAACACATCAATTATTTGATACATTAAATTATATTATCCATCTGGTTTGCAAGCTTTCTTGAACTAAGCAACTTAAGTCAGCTTTGTCTGTTTTGAAAAAAGCCAAATTAAACAACCCATTGTCTTATACTGTATCTCTTGAACAATAATAAGCTGAGTGTTGTAAGCTAGTCTCTGCTTTCTACTGACAAAATGTTTGCTGTTACAGAGCTTGTTTATAAAGCTGTGTTTTTAACTTCAAGCTGATTACTGCTTTCCATTTACATTTTAAGAACTGAAGATAGCTTCCATTTACCATGAGAAGCTAAACAAGGCAATATTAGTTGGAAGTTTACTTACTAATGTTTAATTTTACAATGTCAGTAGCTGTGCTTAGAAAGTGAGCTTAGCAAAATATGAGCAAGAGTCTCACTGCCCAGGAAGCAAATATCCATCACATCGTCTTCCAGTACCTGACCCTGGCTAGGAAAGATACAGATCCTATAAAATCTCTCCCTTTCATTAAAGACTTCCAATCCTGGCAGCATCTGGTGAATGTCCTCTGAAATCTCTCCAGCATAATCATATTATCCCTAAAGCATGGTGAAAAGAACTGTACCTGATCATCTAATTGTGGTCAAACCAGTGTTTTATAAAGTTGAAACATAGCATCCCAACTTTTATATTCTCCACCCCAATCTTTATATTCCTTGCCCCAATCTTTATTTCTATGCCCTAAAAGACATCATCAGCAGCCATAGCCAACATTTTTAAATGCCATAGGGATTACCTCCTCACCCACTAGGTGGGTAGATCATCCTTCAGGATATGAAGCCCCAAGATGTACAAGCAATGCTATTGATTGGCAGAAGGTGAAAGGTGAAACAGGCAAAAGGTGTAAGGTCACTGAGCAGCTTATGAAGTATGTGTGGCATTCATCAGTGCAACAGTTACTGCCAAACTATGGAGTGGAAGATTAACCACTTTTAAGGACATAGCTGTTTGTTACAGGTCACCTCTCTTCCAAAAGAAAGCCGAATAATTTGATTCAGAGAGTCCTAAGGCTGGCTGAGTTTGCAAATATTTCTTGTCAAACCAATGTTACTGAGGGTTATTGATGGGAATAAAAGTACGCTGGCATTTTTTGAAAATGATGGAGCATAGAGGATGCCTGCTGATTCTCAGTTCTTGTACAGACAATAAGAGTTTAGCCAATGATTACCAGCGTGTTATGTCTGCATGCTATTGCATAAACAGATGATTTCCCCTCAAGAAAAGTATTCCTAAAAACCCATTAGTTCTGACAAGACAGATGGCTTCATACTGTAACATGATTTATTCCATTGGAATGGGATACTCTGAACTGCCGCCAAATGCTGTCTGATTTTGTAGACAAGATGCTGTCTTAAATGGGAGCTACTTGTTGATACAGTCTATTGGAGTCATTATCCACAGGATTGAAGCTCCTTGACCCAACACCAATTAAGCTGATCATAGAACAAAGATGATTAAGGGAAAATGCAAGAGAGGTGCTCAAGGCGTTGAAGAATTTTATAAATCACTTGGCTGAAATATTGCATCCATGGTCCAAGCAACATAATTTAGGAAGCATGTCAAGGCCTTTTTGAGCCAAATGTGATGGCAGCATGGCAGGTTGACAGTGTTCACCCCTTCCCTTCTATCTCAGAAGGATATAGAAGTTTATCAGTTAAAGTCATAGAGTTGTTCATTATAGAGGCCAGCCCTGCATTGGTTTGATGACAGTCACAGAAGCATTGGGATATTCAGCATAGAAACAGCCCCTTCAGCCCTCTGTGTCCACTACAACTATTATATATAAATACTGCTTACTAAAACCTCATTGTGTCTATATCTTCCTATGTCTTGATGATTTAAGTGCTTGTCTTCAAGTTACCTAAATATTGTGAGAATATATGCTTCCACTACCTGTTCAACCAAAACATTCCAGATTCCAACTAATTAACTTTCAATTCCCCTTTAAAACTCCTTCCTTTCACCTTAAACCTACCTACTGTTGTTTTGATACCCTTAAAATGTTGAAAATGTACGATTACCTTCCCAAGCTAGGCCTCTTATAATTTTAAATACTTCTGTCAGGTAACTCCTCACAAAGTGCTGGAGGAACTCCACAGGTCAGGCAGCATCTAGGGAGAAGAATAGAGAGCTGATAAAGCATCTGGGCCCATAGAGTTGTCTCTTTATTCCTCTCCATAGATGCTGTCTGACCTGATGTGTTCCTTCAGCATTTTGTGTGTGTTCCTCTGGATTTCTAACATCTGCCAGATCTTTTGTGTTTAAGATAACCTCTCAGCCTTCTTTGCTCCAGGGAAACAAGTTCAGCCTATGAAATCTCTCCCTATAACTAAAGCCCTGGTGAACCTCTTCTGTTCTCTCCCTAGCACAGCCACTCCCTTTCTATAGCACTGTGATCTGGACTGCACACAGTACTGCAAGCACAGACTAATCACAAACAAGAGAAAATCAGCAGATGCTAGAAATCCAAGCAACACACAAAATGCAGTCCTGCCAAAGGGTTTTGACCCAAAATGTCGATTGTAATTTTTTCCTAGATGCTGCCTGACCTGCTGAGTTCCTCCAGCATTTTGTGTGAAGTGCAGACTAACTAGTGTTTGTAAAGTTGGAATATGAATTCCAACTTCTATATGCTATTGTAGGTCCCAACAAATAAAGGCATGATTATTATATCCCTTCTTCACCATCCTCTCTACCTGTGCTGCCACCTTCTGGAAAGTGTGAATTTGAACCCCAAGATCTTTCTATTCGTCGACATTCTTTAGCAACCTACCACTGGCCGGTATTCCACTAGTTTACTTCCCAAACCCAGGCTATCCAATCTCTCCTTTCAACTGAAGTGCGCCAATGTAGTGCAACATCATGGTGAATCTCTGCTGCACCTTCACCAGTTATGTCCTTATGATAGTTTAAGTGCCCCTAAGAAACCAAACGTAATCTTGAATGAGCCTCTATGTAGTAATGAGGGGGTGCTGCACTATGATAGTAGCTTCTTTGAGATTAAACCAAGGTCTTTGCTGCAATTTCAGGTGGATATTAATAATTCCATGGGTCTGTTTTGAAGAAAAAATAGAAAGTTCTTCCCAATATTCTAGATAATATTGATTCTTCAACTATCAAAACTAACCATTTATTTCATTCCTTTCTCAGGGAGTTGGCAAATCAACTGGCTGTTTACAGTGACTTCAAAGCTTTTTAAATTCCCTATAATATACTTTGGAATATTTTTTTTTACTAAATCTATGAAAGGTATAGGTTACCCTTTCTCTAAGTGGGACCATTATATTAGAATCGTGATTCCTTTCTCCCTTTGCTCTGTAGGATGGCTAATCATGCAGCCCCCACACTGCAAGACATCCTGGAATTGTTACCAATATCTTGGTAATTCCTAATCACCTTACTTCCTGTCCACCCTCTATGATTCAACACTAAATTGTTACCCTCTTGTGAGGAACTAGGCTGGTGCCATTTCCCAAGAAGTCAAGGACAGACCTCTGTTGCCAACCGAAGCAAATTAAATGGTGCATGCTTCAAACCAAATCTACCATGGATGACTCCAAGTCTGGGTGCAAAAAGAGGAGGGTTGGGCATGGGTCTTGCAACGCATCCTGTTAAAGCCCAGTACTAGAGAAACAGCAACAGAATTTCTAAAGACCTCATCCCTGAGAGGGGAAAGACCATTGAAGATGTGCTACACCTGGGGACAACTTGAAAGGCTGGCCCAGGACAGACGATTCTGGTGAGCAGTTATCAGTGGCCTATGCCCCAGTAGGGGTGATGGGCTTCTGGGCTTAAGAAGAAACGGAAAATACAACAAACCCAGCACACAATGACTTTGCCTTTCTGCTCTAACTCTTTATTAATAACGATTAGTTCAAACAACTGAAAGGTTCGCTATACAACAAAAAAAATCACTAACCCTTTGGCTAGACAACTTCTTTAGCAGATTCACAACATCCAACACTCATTTAGTCTTTTCAGGTATTACTCAGGGTGAACTGGCTGGGGTTCGATATAGCAAGTTCCTCTTTGAGAGAGAGAAACTTGGGGTCTTCTACTAGAGTTATTGGTCTCCAGAGTTATTGCTATCAATCATTTCATGAGAATCCTTTCTTTGTAAAGTTTTCAGACATTGTTTTAGTTTTATAGCCAACCATATGGTTATAGGTCATCTCTTTTTCTATAATATACCTGATGTTTGATGCTTCCAAATTCTTGCTGGTTGCCATAATCTCCTTAGCCATCTGGTTTGCAATGATCAGAGTTTAGACTTGCATAATACCCTCTCTGTTTCACAGTATCTCAACATTGTCTGTGTCTCTGCATATCAGGAATTATGGGGGTGGGGTAGAACACAGCATTTTAAAATTGCCTCTGGTTATAAAGTTACTGTGTGTTATGTTGCCAGACTGACACTAATCAAATTTTCACGTCAGTATGGCTCCACTTTATATCTTCCCTTCAACTTCATACGAAGCAAGTCTCTTGTTTTCAATTCTTCCGTTTTAATTTTTTTTTCCTCCTCTCTTTGGCTGTCTACACTTCTCTCAGCAATATGGGTGAATGAAGTGAGGTTAGATCCAGTTTACCTGCTGCTCACTCGGGCTGATTCTTGTCCTTAAGAGCTACACTAAGGAAACTTTTGTAATATAGATATGGATTAAAGTTGACCCCGGTTGCCTGAAATAATTCTCATGATGTGGACCATACATCCTCATTATTAAAAAGATCAAGAACCGCAAAATGGATTGTGTGCCTAAAGATGAAGGGTAATTTTCATAGATCTTGTGCAGGCAAATGTGCATTTCAAGGTTATCCGGGATAGTGGCCCACTCCCTCTTCCTCCCAGAGGTCAACATGCAGTTACAAGAACATCATGGACAACCTGTTGTGGTATTTCACCAGGCAGACCACACCAAAAAATTGTGGTGAGCTTGCTGCCAGGCCCAGCCCAATTGAAAGGCATATTGAAGCCAGTAAAAGCCAAAGAAGATATTTCAATAGTCCTTGTGGAACCAAGAGGAACAGAATAAACAGAAAAAGAATCTCAGGTTTGTATGTGGTGACATGTATGTACTCTAATAATAGATTTTACTTTGAACTTTAAAAGAAGCATTATTATTCAGTAAAGCAGGAAACATAGTGGCTGATTCAGGCATAGAAAGCTCCCACACACAGCAGTGATCATGGCAAATTGATCTGACTTTAGTTGCGAGATAAATATTAGCCAGGGCACAGGAGAGAACTCCACAGCATTTCTTTAAAATAATGTTAATGGACAGATTAGGCCTCCTTAGTCATAAGGAAAAAATTAATCAGATGGTCCCAAGATCCAGTTTATGTCCTTCTGTAGTCATTTTGACCTTTAAGTCTTTGCTCGTAGGCTGTGAGAGTAAGTCATTTTTCTAGTAGAGCTGTTGAACTGAGATTTGTCATACAGAAATAACCAGTGTTCTTCAGTGTTCTTCCAGTGTTCCAATTAGTTCTTCAAACCTAAAAGAAGACACTGCATTTCAATTCAAAGTTTCAAAGAACCTTAATCATGAATAATTTACCATATATCTGCAAAGAAAAACATCATATCTGGTAAGATGGCAGCATGTACAGATGCAGTGGTCTCTCTGGGTCCAATCAAAGGTAGAATTGCATCTTTTATCTCAGTCACAAGACACCGCTGCTTATAAAGAACATCAAGTACTGCAGGTCTACCTCACTACTGAGTTGGTGGATAATGATGCAGTTGAACTTTGTTGCAGTCTGCTTCATCCACATGGGGAAGAAGGGATCAGAGTTGGTGCACTGAGGTGCTGTGTGATCCTACGGATTGTCCAGGTGGCTGTCTTGGACATCTCTGTTGTTGTTGTAAGACTCTGTTGGACACTGGTAATGTAGAATACTATGAGTCTGATTCACTGGTTCTCTGGCGAGAACAACAGTGGGAGAGCCTGATGCTCTCTGATCAGGGGGTCCCTGATGCAATGTGTGCCATTGCATTCTGTGTTGGTGCTGCTCTCCAGTATTCGCTCGGTGGAAGGCAAACTGGATTGCGTTAATCTGCGGCTGCATTGTGCGATAAGAGGAACTGCCTCAGGACATTCTTGCAGAGATGTTGTTCCAGGGCAACATCCATGCACCATCAATCTGCAGGCCATGACACTCAGGCACTTGGGCTATATTTTTTCTAGGTTTTTAAAAAATTGTCCTCTCGTAATTATATGTGCTATATGTGCTGTGTGTCATGTGTGATAGTTAGTTCTGTGTTTGCACCTTTGCCCCAGAGGATCGCAGTTTCGTTTGGCTGTATTCATGTATGTGAATGAATCACGATTAAACCTGAAGTTGAACTTGAACCTGATCTCAGCATGTGTCATTCTTTTCGATTAGAAATGAGGATAAAAGAAGAAAGGCAAGTGCTTAAGTGAAAGCTCCAAGGTTTAAATGCAATGAATAGTGATAAAGTTCAGAGTGGGAATCAGGTGGAAACTTAAAATGTCAGGCAATTGGAAGCTCAGAGTTGTCCTTGTTGAATAAGTGCAGAAACTCTGTCAAGTATTCGGTTTCTCCAGCGCAGGAAAGACAGCATTGAAAGAAAGGAAAGTCTATCCTGTTTCACTTGGAATGAGTACTTTGGTGGCTGAATGGTGGGAAGCGAAGAGTTAAAATGCTGGGTATGTATCTCCTGCAGCTGCACAGATAGACTAAAGAAGATTGACCAGTGGAGGTGGAAGTCCGTATGAGGCATCTGTGTGGAATGTCTCTTTAATGGAGCAGGCAGAAAGAAATGGAGGGACAGGGAGGATGCAATAGAGTCAAGAAGGTATCTGAAGGCTCGAAGCCACAGTATGAGACTGGCTGGTTCGATGGGTGAACAAGGACTTTGGGTGAGAGATGGGTTTAAATAGGCTGCAGATGATGAGTTGGAAGTGAGTGGCAGGTGACTCCCATCACAAAAAAAACATAAATTAAACATAAGTTATACACAATTTTACAAGAAAGAGCACAATTGGAAAAAAACATTGCTTGAGGGAGGACAAATCTCAGACTTGTATTCTGTTTTCATACTTTGATAATGAATGTACTTTGAAAAGAAAAACATGAAGTCAATTTTAATGCAAAGTGATCAAAGTGATAAAGTGTTGCTATACTGAGTTAATGATTAGGATTGTGCAAGTTGGTTCAAGAAATGAGCAGTTGAAAGGAAGCAGCTGCTCTTGAACTTGGTGGCGTGGACTTCTGTAACTCCTGCCTGGTGGCAGCTGTGAGAAGGTGGCATGGTCTGAACGCCAGGATCTTTGTTGGTGGATGTTGCCTTCTTCAGGCAGTAGATATTACCAACGATATGGAAGGATGTGCCCATGGTGTGTTTGCTACAGTATGTGGTGTCTTATACCCTCTGCATTTGAACTGCGGTATCAAACCATGGTGCAACCTGTCGGGATACTTTAAACAGTATATCTATAGCAACAAGGTCCTGCTAGAGGGAGAAGAACGATTTTTCATCAGAACAACTCAAGACTTTTCCAATGGGACGTGATGAAACAGTCCCTGATCCTGAAGGGAATGTAATTCACTTTGCTAAGTAATGCTTTTCTGTCTATGCTTTGGCTTCAGACAGGAGAATTAATTCAAAATCCTTTTCACCTCATTTAATGGATAGCTAAGGTCATGGTGTTGCAGTTAATTCTCTGGTTGTATTAATTCTGGGTTCTTCCGCCTGCTTTCAACTTATGGTTACCATTTCTGACTCTATGCCTGAAGGGTTCCTGCTCCCTGTATTTTAGGTTCAGGTTTACTGTCATGGGCGGACATACCCAGGGTATAAGTACGATTAAAGTTAGCTGCTGCTGCAGCGCAGTACATTGCAAACATAAATCACATAAAACTTCAATTGACATAAATTATACACATCTTACACAACAAAATACACAAAAATGTGCAAATAGAGGGAAGTACAGTCTAAGGTAAAATAAGGGCTTTTCATTTCAGTTCAAGAATCTGATGGCAGTGGGGAAGAAGCTATTGTTGAACATTGAGCTGTGGGTCTTCAGGCTTGTTTACCTCTAGCCTTTCAGCCTTAGATGGCAGCCCACCTAGGGGAAGGAAACCTCTGATTTTAAACCTTTGCTGCCTTGTGGCCATGACCACCCATAAGACAGGCTTCAGGAGTAAACCTTGAGGAAGAAATCCGGAGCGGGGGTCCCTAAAGCAGTTTGACATTGTTTACAATTTCACTCTGGCAACCTCTGCGATGACACTGGTGTCAAGCTGTATCAACGCTTGCCCTGCCCTTGGACTACACTCGTGACGTGGAGAGGGGGAACCCGCTGCATGGGCAACACCCGGTTCTTCAAATCTTCCTGCCCAGGTTTGCGCCCTGGAGAGGACACCAGAGTCACAAACCCATGATCCCCTGGGATCGACAGCTGCTGACTGCCTCCTGCCTGATGACAGCAACGGGAAGAGGGCACGGCCTGGGTTGTGGATATCACCTTCCTGAGAAATTGCCTCTTGTTGATTTCTTCAGTGGATCCGTGATGGGACAGGTTGTGTCCACTATTCTCTGTAACCTTTTTCTTTGCTGTTTATTAGATTTCCCATACCATATGCATTCACAGAATGTAATTCCCCGCCTCCCACTGGTAACCCCGTGCTGCTTCACCTTTCCAGCTGAATTAGAATACAAACAGACTCCTTGTTTGGCAACTGTACAACCAACCTTTCCCTTTACATTTTATAAAGATCAAGGGACAATGTTCAAAACGAGGCATAAAAAGCACATTCTGTAAAATGTCACTGTGATTTTTTCCTCTCTGGATTTCATGCAGCTGAACCTTTGAGTTTAATCTCTGCCCAATGGCAGGACAATGACGGAACTTGGAAATCCTATTAATACAGAGAGACACATAGCACCGAAACAGGCTCTTCAGTCCACACCAAGTATCCAGCAGCCATTTTAATCCTATTCATTTCCCCACTTTGCCACTACCCCTAAACTCCACCACTTGCCAGCACGTGAGAGGCAATTTACATCAGCCAATTAGGCTACTAGCTCACAAGCTTTTACGTGGTGTGGGGAATCCAGAGCACCCAGGCAAAACTCACATATATTGGAAAGAACATGCAAATTCCACACAGACGGTACCAAAGATTAGGACTAAAGCCAGACATTGGGACTGTGAAATAGAGTCTCTACTTTCTGATGAAGGGTCATTCATTGTATGCCCTGATGAAGGGTCTTGGCTCAAAATGTTGATTGTTTATTCCGCTCCATACATGCTGCCTGACTTGCGGAGTTCCTCCGAAATTTTGTGTGTATTGCTCAACGCTTCCAACATCTGCAGAATCTCTTGCGTTTAGGCTCTATGTTCTGTGCTGCCCTGATTCACTGACTGTGGAGAAACTGGAATATCTTTTCCTTTAAGTAGAGAAGAGGAAGAGACAGTTAGTACATCTGCTAAGAATTGTGAAGGGATTTGATAGAGCAGATGGGGGAGAAAGATGCCCATTATTTATTGGGATACAGCGCAGAATAGACCCTCCTGGCCTTTTGAGCCGCGGCACCTAGCAACTCCTAATCTAACTCTAGCCTAATCACTGGACAATTCACAGTGACCAATTAACTTACTAAATTATATATTTTGGAGTGTAGGAGGAAACTGGAGCACCTAAAGGAAATCCACCCAGTCACTGGGAGAACATACAAACTCCTTACCGACAGTGGGGTGAATTGTACCTGGTACTGTAAAGCGTTGTGCTAACCTGGGCCAGCCTCTGGAGGAGGCTTGATGGGTGCTCATGATGAATATTTGGAACCTGGAGGCTGTACAATGATGGATAACTGACCTCTAGCTGCTCAGGACCTGAGAAGGGACAGTGTCTGTCCTAACAGGTGTACTGATTTATCTGTGCTGCAGCCAATGAGGCAGCAGTGCATGGGACAGATGGACATGCACTAAGGAAACATTCAAAGAGCATGTTGAGATTTATGTGGTTTATGTCATGATCAAATGCATAAACATTGATTGGAATAATGATGGATTGAGATTAAGTTTCAGACAATAGGAAGGGGAATTCTCTAACAGAATGGGTGTTTTGGATGTGTTTACTGAAATCACATTGGTATCAAACATGCTTTCACCGCCTGGCCAGAAACAGGCTTCAGACCGGAGTGAAGGGCTGAGCAGTGACAAGCCGCCCTCTGTTCCAGCTTGAAGATGGAGACTGTAGATTGCTACAGTATGGAAATGCTGGGCCAGCCACTTTGCACCATGATCTCCTGCGTGTGAGACCTGCTGTACTGTTGGGGAGCAAAGGCCAAATGATCTACCGTCGGTGATGGTGACTTTCAAATGAGATGTTAAAGCAAAGCACCATTTTACTTGTCAGGATGAGAGAAATGATCCAATGGTACCTTTTGGACTAACCAATATGTTTTCCTCAATCAATGTTACTAAAAACAGATTATCTGGGCAATAACTCATTGCCTCGTGAGGCCTTGGTGTATAAAAATGGTCCCTTTTCTATCAATACTAACATTTACCTTTTAAAAGTATTTTTAATATACTTAAGTGCTAAAATACAAGGTTGCCTTTCTTTGAAAGCATTGCTTTCAACTTCAGGGCTAATGGGATCACACTCTGGACTTCAAAGGGTTAACCCTAACAAGCTTTATTTGATTTCAACTAGACATATTGCTTGGTAATCTCAAAGGGCCATCTGAAGACAATTGTGTGCTGTATAATTGAGTTAAAGAGGCCATGTATGTGTAGTAATGTAATTTCACCAGAGTAATTCAACCTGGCATTTGCAGTCTTGACTGTGGGTTTGGTCAAAGGAAGATGACATCACCGTCACATTGCTGATCAGTTCAAGTGCACAAATGTAAAGTGAAATATTATGGCGCCCATGACTCAGGCTTGTTAACAAGAGAGCCTGTCTGCTTTATCTCAGTGATGTTGGACATGTCATTAATGATTGTCCAAAGGAGAGAAGTCACCTAGGAAAGAACAGCAGTTCTGGAGCTCACAACAGGAAGAGTAGAGGAAGGAGAAGCTGTCAGCCCCTAAAAAAAAATCACAGTCAGAGATATCACAGGGGAGCTATCATTGAGGGGTTTGAGATCAGGATGTGAAAGATCATTGGATGAGAGGAAGTTGGCCTTCATTGCAAGATAATTTGAGTACAGGAGCTGTCTGGCAAAAGTTGTACAGGGCCGGAGTGAGAACCCCAGCTGGAGTTGTGTGTGCAGTAGTAATCTAATCTGATGTTGTCATAGAAAGGGTGCACCAGAAGTTTATTTAATAGACTGCAGAGCTGGTAGGACTTGTGTATAGGGAGAGAGAGGGTTTGGTCCTATATTCTATATTCTGCATTGCAACATTATATTTGGCATTTGTAACACTATATCTGCATCAAAAACAGGATATATTGCATCAGTATTCTGCATTTGTAACTCCGTAATCTGCATTCTGCATTCTGTTAATGTTTTTCAATTGCACTGCCTCAGTGTATTGATGTTGTAAAATGATCTGTATCAATAGCATGCAAAGCAAAGTTTCTCACTGTACCTCAGTACATGTGACAATAATAAGCCAATTACCAATTAGTCATAGAAGTTTAGAAGAAGGACAAGGAATCTCGTATGACTCTAACAACTGTCATAATTCCTGTGGGCCAGTGCACCTGTATTTGTTAATTGTTGTCTTATCTAGAATTGTTAAGTCCTTGTGCTTTCTGTTTAATCTTGTCAGGTTTATTTTGACTGGCATGGGCTGTCAATATACTATGATTACTTAAAGCGGACTCCTGATTAGCACTGATTGTGGGGTCTTTGTGTGTTTCGAGAATGATTCGTCCTGCGCTAACACTTGGTGAGACACCAATATTCTGTTGGAATTCCTTTGAATAACCTCTTGTTTCTGTCTCAACATGGGAATCTGTCATTCCTCCACACCTGGGTTCAGTCATCTGTCAGTGCACACTATGACACATGTAATGCCTTAGTTAAGATTTCTACTGCTATGCTGTAAGGTATTTTTATTTTAGCAGTTTTCTGTAAAAGCTGTGTGTCCTGTTAGTAAGAGTGTTTTGGCTTCGGCCAAAGATAAGGAGCCATTTTGTCCAACTTTGGAATGTTGCGTCAGCCAATTAGGTTTGCCGTGGTAATGTGTTGTAACTTTTTGCCCAGTGGGATGCCATCGAAGATTTAAAAGAGCTGGGTGGGATCTAAAATCTGGAGGACAGTAGTCTGCTTTGGAGCTCTTTTGTCAGGAGCTGCGGAGTGGAGCACAAGGGAAGATGCTCGGAGGATCCCACTCCAAGTGGAGACCCTATTGTAAGGAGTTCTTAGTGTAGGTGAATGGTTCAAAGGAGGAAGTGCCAGTACTCCTGAATTAGCCAGTTCATTAGAAATGGTCTTTGAAGGAAATTCAAACTGTGACTGGTGTCCTTCACGCAGAACATAGGTTCAGTGTGTGAGTAATCAAAGTGAAGCATCCTGACTTCTCTAGGAATGAGCTCCAATGTTTATGTGCAGATTTTGCCGGGTTTTTCTTTCATTTTGTTAACTGGTTGTTAAAGTTGAAATATTGGTAAATATTCTTCCTTTGTAATTTTATTCCAGTGTACAATCCGTTACTTTTCTGGCAAACAACATCTTTACATGGGGCAGTATTTACACAGCATTCTCTACAATTCACATCCCTCCCTGGAACATTCCAACTTTCCTGTTTGGTTGAACCCAAATCATACCAACCCTAGACATGTGTTGCTTATGGAAGGTGGCCTCCTCACCAGTAATCCACGTGGCTGTTGTCAGAGTCAGCTAACCAGCCAACTTTGTATATGAGTCCTGGTTGAGAGGGTTACATGAACAACATTAGACAGAATTGATACAGGACAGATGTTCCCAATAGATGGGGAGTCCAAAACCAAGGTCATAGCCTCAAGATATGTGAAATGCCATTTAGTTTTATGAGAAATGTATTCACCCAAAGGGTAGTGAACTTATGAATTGTCTACTACAAAAGGTGATAAAGGCCCAGTTATTAAATACATGTAGGTGGAAATTGATATACTGTATTTCTTAATGCTAAAGGGATAATGAGAGATGGGGAGCAACCAGGAACAGGGTCCTCAGGTGAAAGACCAGTTATGATCATCTTGTTCCTGCTCCTATTTTCTGTAACACAAGAGATTCTGGAGATGCTGGAAACACACACACACAAAGTGCTTGAGGAAATTAGCAAGCCAGGCAGGATCCACAGAGGGGACCAACAGTTGCCACCTCAGGCCAAGACCCTTTAACAGGACTGGAAAGGAAGGGAGAAGATGCCAGTCTTCTCTTCCCAACTTTAATTCTGTCTCCCTCTCTTTCTTCCAGTCCTGATGAAGGGACTCAGCCCGAGATGCCAACTGTTCCTTTCCAATGATGCTGTCTGGCTTGCTGAATTCCTCCTGCATTTGGTTTGTGTTGTTCCTATTTTCTATCATTTTATTATGTGGAAAAAGATTGCCAGGGTCTGGAGAGAACATGAGGTAGATATTATGAAAAAGAAATCACAGCAGAAGAAATCGATGGAATGCAGGAAGAGATCAATGTGAGACAGTGAAAGATTGTGGCAGGTGAGATTCCGGTGGGAATAAGTTCAAGGACAGAGAGAGAAAATGGAGGGCTAGTGAGGAGATCACAGTGGAAAGACTGCAAAGGGTGCTGGGAAATCACTGGCACTGGGGCAGAGAGCTGGGTGAGGAGGGGAATGGGTTGATGGTGAGAAGAGTACTCTGGTGCCTACTAGCCACCAAGTAAAATCTTTATTTAAACATTAATTACTGAAATTACTTAATTACCTCCTAGGTTTTAACAAAATAGACCATAGAACTTTACAGCACAGGAACATGCCCATTAGCTCACAAATCTGAGCCAAACTAATTAAGAAACTGATGCCTAGTCTATTCTACGTGCACAAGAATCTGAATCAGAATCAGTTTTAATATCACTGACACTTGTCGTAATATTTATTATTTTGTGACAGTTGTACAGAGCAATACATAGTAAAAGCTATAAATTACAATAAGAAATATATAAAAAATGTAATTAAGTAATTACTGCAAAATGAGAGAGAGAAAAAATAGTGAGGTGGTGTACCTGGTGTTACTGCACATTCAGAAATCTAATAGTGGAGGGGATGAAGCTGTTCCTAAAACATTGAGTGTGTGTTTTCAGGTTTCTGTACCTCCTCCTTGATGGTAGCATTTAGAAGTGGACATGTCCTGGGTGATGGGGGTCCTTAATAATGGATGCCACCTTTCTGAGGCATCGCGTTTTGAAGATGTCCTTGTTTCTGGGGAAGCTACATAACAAATCTGCTCAAGCTCCTAATGAAGTATAGCCACTGCTATGTCTTCAATATGTTGGGCCCAGGATAGATCTTCAGAGATGTTGACTTGAAACAGCTCACCCCTTCTACTGCTGATCCCTCATTGAGGACTGGTCTGTGTTCCCTCAACTTCCTCTTCCTGAAGTACACAATCAATTCCTTGGTCTTACTGATATTGAGTGCAAGGTTGTTGCTATGACACCACTCAATCAGCTGATCTATCTCATTCCTGTATACCTCATCACCATCTGAGATTCTACCAACAATAGTTGTGTTATCAGCAAATTTATAAGTGGTGTTTGAGCTGCGTCTAGCTGCACAGTCAAGGGTGTAGAGCAGCAGGCTAAGCTTGCACCCTTGAAGTGCACCGGCGTTGATTGTCAATGATGAGGTGTGTTATTTCTGATCCACACCAACTGTGGTCTCCTGATGAGGAAGTCAAGATTCAAGTGGCAGAGAGAGGTACAGAGGCCCAGAGTTTGGAGCTTTTTAATTAACTCTGAGCATATGATGCTGCTGAACATTTGAGCTGTAATCAATAAACGGCAGCTTGATGTAGATGTTGCTGTTGTCCAGGTAGTCCAAGGCCGAGTGGAGAGCCAATGAGATTGCATCCACTGTACACTTATTGTGGCAATAGGCAAATTGCAGTAGGTCCAGGTCCCTGCTTAGGCAGAAGTTGATTCTGGCCATGACCACCCTCTCAAAGAACACAGTACATGTGAGCACAATTGGGCGATAGTTATCCAGTCATGGTCCATATCCTTCCATTCTCTACATATTCATGTAGCTGTCTAAGAGCATTTTAACACCTCTGCCTTACAGGATTTGCCTCTATTACCTATCCAGGCATCCACCACTCTCTGCATAATAAAAAAATTGGACGTACACCTCCTATGAGTTTCCCCCTCTCACTTTAAATGCATGCCCTCTCCTGTTACATACTTTGACCCCAGTAAAAGATACCAGTTGTCTACTATATTTAAGCTTCTGATAATTTTATTCTTCTGTTTGGTGTTCCTTCAGCCTTCGCCACTGCATACAAGACAACCAGACTTTATCTAATCTCTCCTTACAGCACCTGCCCTCCAATCCAGGTAGTGTTCTGGCAAAGTTCTTCTGCACTCTCCCAATAGCCTCTACATCCATCCTATAATGGGGAACTGGAAATGACTAAAATCTTCTGCCAGATCTAGACACTGGGAGGGGTTGCCTGTTTAGCCCTCTCAACAAGAGATGGATTTCAACTCGTTGCTGTTCAACCAGTCGTGCAGTTGAGCTATGATGGTAGTTTGCAAGCGTTCTGAGCCTTCATATGTGATCAGCATTCAGAGAGTAAGATCCGACTGGCATCTTGTAGCTGCTTACAAGTGCAATCACAAGGCTGCCTGAAGCTACACAGGCAATTTCCATTTTCTCTGCTGGGCCTCTTCTGCTGGAGAGGCGATGATGTCTTCCATCATGCCTTGTTTTCCAAGTATATTTACAAGATAAAATTAAAAAGTAATGAAATTGTAGAGGCAAGGCAATAAAATACAAGGAAAGTAATTTGGTGTTTTTTTGGGCTAAGGAAGAAGGACATAGCCATTGAGGAAAGGGTAGCTGCAGGAAAGGAATTAAACTAACAGCAGTTTGATGAATAGCCAGAGAAGATTTACTTACAGGCAAGAGGACATGCATTTAAGTTGAGAGGGAATAAGTTCAAAGGAGATATAGAAAGGGGATTCTTTACACAGAGCACAGGGTGCCTGGAATGCACTGCCAGGGGTGGTGGCAGAGGCAGATATGATGAGGCATTTAACGGGCTCATAGACACATGAATATGTGAGGAATGGAGGGATGTGGACTTATGTTGGCAGAGGGGTTGGCTTAGTGGGCTTTTGATTACTAATTTATTCGGCACAACATTGTGGGCCAAAAGACCTGTTTCTGTGCTGTACTGTTCTATTTATCTTCTATGTAGATAGAAGAGAAAATGTTGGTGATCAAGAAATGGCCTTTTCCAGGAGTGCTGTTTGATGGGGGTGAACATTGTCCAGGATACCAGGTGTTCTACTTCATTACTGGTCCCCTGGGGCCTTTAATGCCTTATCGAGGGAGAAGACAAGACAGCTTAAGAACCTCTGATGGTGCAGCCTTCCCTCAGTAAAACATAGAACAGCACTGAATAGAAACAGGCCCTTCAGCCCACGATGTGTGTACCAACCGTGATGCTGATTTAAACTGCTCATCTGCCTGCAATATCCTGCAATATCCTGCAATATCCCTCCATTCCCTGCCAATTCACATGCCTGTCTAAATGTGTCTTAAACATTGCTCCGTATCTGCTTCCATCATTTCCACAGGCAGCGGATTCCAGACACCTACCTATCCCTGTGTAATAATGTTCTCTTAAACCTTTAAACGTTCTCCCTCTCTTCTTAAAAGTTTGTCTGTCAGATCTACATCAGGCTCAGAAGATCCCTCATGGTTGACTAGTTTATTAGCTTATGGAATAATTCTAAGTTATTAGTCTCTCCCATGCTCAGAGAAACATGAAACAAGAACAATGCTTTTCAAGACTCACACATGGCCATCTGAAAGAGACGCTTAAACACAGAAGACACCCATAGGTACATCTCCTATAAGGAGGCTCCTCGAAGATGAGAGAGGAGGATGATTGATGGACAAGGGTGAAATTTGTGAATGAATTCTGGCCAGGTTTAAGCTGCCACACACTGCTGGTGATAATGAAAGCAGAAATGGGATCATTGACTTTCACAATAGATGCCGGGCGGGAACACAAATATGAGAAAATCTGCACATGCTGGAAATCAAAGCAAGATACACAAAATGCTGGAGGAACTCAACAGGCTAGGCAGCGTCTATGGAAAAGAGTGAACAGTTGACGTTTTGGGCCAAGACCCTTCTGGAAGACTAGAATGGGAACTGGGTGTTTATTTTTCTATGGAAGGGAAGGACGTCACAGCACTTGTGCATCAGCCATGTCTCAGTGAGCTGCACTCTCCACTCAGAGAATTTTGAATTCGTGCCCTACCCCAGAAGGTTCAGTACTCACTCTAGTGAGGAGGGCTTCTTTGCTATATGCCATGTAATTCTTATAGTGAGCTCCATCTGCCCTTTTGACAAGCACAATATTGTACAGCACAGCACAGTATCGGACTTGGGGAATTCTAACCAGGATCCTGGACAACATTCAGGTCTTATAGACTCATGAAGTAATACAGAGTGGAACCAGGCCCTTCGGCCCAACTTGTCTATGCTGACCAAGGCGCCCATCTAAGCTAGTCCCATTTTTCTGTGTTTTTCCCTTATCCATTAATCCTCTCCTGTCCATCGACCAGTATCAATGCAAAGGATCATTTACTGAACTGTGAACTCCCTTCAGATGTTTCCTGACCATTTGTGAATTCCCCACAATGTTCTGTTTTATTACTGTAAGTGGATTGTCTGGTAATTATCACATTGTTGCCTTAGATTTTTGTGTTGCTCAGTGGAGCTGTTCTCCTTTGAATTTACTGTATGCTCCAAGGGAGTGAGCTGAGAATGATCTGATCACAGGAATGATATAAAAAATTCCATCTTCCCATATAACTGAATTCCACCAGAATTCCGAAGCATGAGGGGTGACCTAATTGAAACCTATCGATTAGTGAAAGGCCTTGATAGGGTGGAGGTGGAGAGGATGTTTCCTGTGGTAGGAGAGTCAAAGACCAGAGGACACAGCCTCAGAATAGAGGAGCCTCCTTTTAGAATGGAGATGAGGAGGAATTTCTTTAGCCAGAGAGTGATGAATCTCTGGAATTCAATGCCACAGGCAGCCGTGGAGGCTAAGTCTTTATGTATATTTAAGGCAGAGATGAATAGATTCTTGATTGGTCAGGGCATGAAGGGATACCGGGAGAGAGGGGTGGGAAAGGCAGGAGATTGGGGCTGAGAGGAAAAATGGATAAGCCATGACAAAATGTCGGAGCAGACTCAAAATAGTATGAGAAGGCATTATATTTGAAGACTTTGCTAGGAAAAAAGATAGTATCTATATGTTGTCTAATGAGAATAGAGGTATTTGGGGTGTCATAATGTATGTTCTGAGGAAGATTTCAATACAGTAGGTTAAATCTCATTCATTGGAAGGTAAAAAGATTACAAATAGATTGAAATAGGGAAAAGATGGATAGCTCATCTGTATTGATTTATTTTGATGAGGTGAAACTCCCTGATGAAATTAATTTTAGGTATGTTAGTTATAAGGTACGAGCTTATATTCCACCTCCACTTAGATATTTTAAATGTCAGAGATTTGGGCATGTTGCGGCAGTATGTCATGGGAAACAAAGGTGTAGTTAGTTTAGTGTGAAATGTTAAGTATGAAGATTGAAGGGAAACGTAGGATAGAAATGGGGCAAATGTTCAGGGGATATTTGTGTGGAGTTCTGCATAGGTACGTTCCAACGAGACAGGGAAGTTATGGTAGGGTACAGGAACCGTGGTGTACAAAGGCTATAATAAATCTTGTCAAGAAGAAAAGCTTACAGAAGGTTCAGAGAGCTAGGTAATGTTAGAGATCTAAAAATTATAAGTCTAATAGGAAGGAGCTTAAGAAGGAAACTAGGAGAGCCAGTAGGGGCCATGACAAGGCCTTGGCGGGCAGGATTAAGGAAAACCCCAAGGCATTCTACAAATATGTGAAGAGCAAGAGGATAAGACGTGAAAGAACAGGACCTATCAAGTGTGACAGTGGGAAAGTATGTATGGAACCAGAGGAAATAGCAGAGGTACTTAATGAATACTTTACTTCAGAATTCACTATGGAAAAGGATCTTAATGATTATAGTGATGACTTGCAGCAGCTGAAAAGCTTCAGCATGTAGATATTAAGAAAGAGGATGTGCTGGAGCTTTTAGAAGGCATCAAGTTGGATAAGTGACCAGGACCGGATGAGATGTACCCCAGGCTACTGTAAGAGGCGAGGGAGGAGATTGCTGAGCCTCTGGCGATGATCTTTGCATTATCAATGGGGATGGGAGGGTTGGAAGGTTACGGATATTATTCCTTTATTCAAGAAAGTGAGTAGAGATAGCCCAGGAAATTATAGACCAGTGAGTCTTACCTCAGTGGTTGATATGTTGATGGAGAAGATCCTGAGAGGCAAGACTTATGAACATTTGGAGAGGTATAATATGATTAGGAGTAGTCAGCATGGCTTTGTCAAGGGCAGGTCGTACCTTACGAGCCTGATTCAATTTTTTGAGGATGTGACTAAACACATTGATGAAGGAAGAGTAGTAGATGTAGTGTATATGGATTTCAGCAAGGCATTTGATAAGGTACCCCATGTAAGGCTTATTGAGAAAGTAAGGAGGCATGGGATCTAAGGGGATATTGCTTTGTGGATCCAGAACTGGCTTGCCCACAGAAAGCAAAGAGTGGTTGTAGTTGATTCATATTCTGCATGGAGGTCGGTGACCAGTGGTGTGCCTCAGGGATCTGTTCTGGGACCCTTACTCTTCGTGATTTTTATAAATGACCTGGATGAGGAAGTGGAGAGATGAGTTAGTAAGTTTGCTGATTACACAAAGGTTGGGGGTGTTATGGATAGTGTGGAGGGCTGTCAGGGGTTACAGTAGGACATTGATAGGATGCAAAACTGAGCTGAGAAGTGGCAGATGGAGTTCAACCTAGGTAAGTGTGAAGTGGTACATTTTGGTAGGTCAAATATGATGGCAGAATATAGTATGAATGGTAAGACTCTTGGCAGTGTGGAGGATCAGAGGGATCTTGGAGTCCGAGTCCATAGGACGCTCAAAGCAGCTCAAAGCAGGTTGACTCTGTGGTTAAGAAGGTGTATGGTGTATTGGCCTTCATCAATCGTGGAATTGAATTTAGGAGCTGAGAGGTAATGCTGCAGCTATATAGGACCCTGGTCAGACCCCACTTGGAGTGCTGTGCTCCGTTCTGGTCGCCTCACTACAGGAAGGATGTGAAAGTCATAGAAAGGGTGCAGAGGAGATTTACAAGGATGTTGCCTGGATTGGGGAACATGCCTTATGGGAATAGGTTGAGTGAACTCGGCTTTTTTCCTTGGAGCAACGGATAATGAGAGGTGACTTGATAGAGGTGTATAAGATGATGAGAGGCATTGATCGTGTGGATAGTCAGAGGCTTTTTTCCCAGGGCTGAAATGGTTGCTACAAGAGGACACAGGTTTAAGGTACTGGGAAGTAGGTACAGAGGAGATGTCAGGGGTAAGTTTTTTACTCAGAGAGTGGTGAGTGCTTGGAATGGGCTGCCGGCAACGGTGGTGGAGGCGGATATGATAGGGTCTTTTTAGAGACTTTTGGATAGGTTAAGTGGAGCTTAGAAAAATAGAGGGCTATAGGTAAGCCTAGTAATTTCTGAGGTAGGGACATGTTCGGCACAACTTTGTGGGCCAAAGGGCCTGTATTGTGCTGTAGGTTTTCTATGTTTCTATTGTGGAGAAGGCATAAAGTTTAACTGCTGTAGTTGTGGAGGAGAACATAGTGCAGGTTATAAAGGATGTGAAGTGCTTAAGAAGGCAGCTGAAATTAAACAGGTTAAAGTACAGTTGGGTGTGTCTTGTGCAGAGGCCTTTCAAAAAGTTAAACCTAATGTTGCATTGGAAGTGATTCCTATTAAAAAGGGCATTAATAGGTAAAAGGCTGCATGGCAGACTGAGGAGTGTGCAGAGGCAATTAGGGAGAGAATTGAGAAATAAGCATTTTAGAAAGTTAAGTATCACCTTAGTGACCTTACTAAGTATAAAAGGGCACAGACCGTGGTGAGGAAAGTGGTGAAGACTGAGAGAAAGCTTTACTGGAGGTCATATTGTTGTAGTATTGGAAGAGATTTGGGGAATGGTTAAGAAAATGGTGTGGGGGGGGGGAATTCATAGGGATAATAATATTCCAGTATTGATTAAAGAAGATAAAACAATTGTTACTGAAATAGGGAAGGTTGAGTTACTGGCTAGATCATTTGCTGCAATTCATAATCAAGATATTTTAAATTAAGAGGTTAAACAATGTAGGGATAAGGTTTTAAAAGTATACCCTGATGTGTTGAAAGGCAGCTGTAGCAATGATAGTATTAGTGATGTAGAATTTTCTTTCTGTGAATTTAAGAAGGCTATTAATAGTGCAGTCAGACTTCTCCAGGAAAGGATGATTTATGTTATTGTATGATTAGACATATGACTGACAACTCTCTTGAGACAATATTAAAATTTTTAATCATATTTGTAGGTTAAGACACCTTCCTTCCTCATGGACAATGGCAGTACTAGTGCCTATTCCAAACCCTAGGAGAACTCCATCAGACCCTTTTCATTAATACCAATATTAATGTCTCATTTAATCAGAATCAGAATCAAGTTTATTATCACCAGCATGTGATGTGAAATTTGTTAACTTAGCAGCTGCAGTTCAATGCAATACATAATCTAGCAGAGAGAAAAAAAAATATATAAAACATAATAATAAATAAACAAGTAAATCAATTACAGAAATCAAATAGATTTTTAAAAAATATGTAAAAACAGAAATACTGTATATTAAAAATATGAGGTCATGTCCAAAGCTTCAAAGTCCATCTAGGAATCGGATGGCAGAAGGGAAGAAGCTGTTCCTGAATCACTGAGTGTGTGCCTTCAGGCTTCTGTTTCTCCTACCTGACGGTAACAGTGAGAAAAGTGCATGCCCTGGGTGCTGGAGGTCTTTAATAATGGATGCTGCCTTTCTGAGACACCGCTTCCTAAAGATCTCCTGGGTACTTTGTAGGCTAGCACCCAAGATGGAGCTGACTAGATTTACAACCTTCTGCAGCTTCTTTCGGTCCTGTGCAGTAGCCCCACCATACCAGATAGTGATGCAGCCTGTCAGAAAGCTCTATATGGTACAACTATAGACGTTTTTGAGCGTATTTGTTGACATGCCAAATCGCTTCAAACTCCTAATAAGGTATAGCCACTGTCTTGCCTTCTTTATGACTACATCAATATGTTGGGACCAGGTTAGATCCTCCGAGATCTTGACACACAGGAACTTGAAGCTGCTCACTCTCTCCACTTCTGATCCCTCTATGTAAACTTATGGAATGTATGGTAATAGAGCATTTGAATTATATTTTGGAAAGAAGAGGTGATATAGCATTTTATCAAAGTGAATTTCAGAAGGGTAGATTGACATTGTTTTCAGTTTTATGTTTGGAAGATGCTATTAGGAAAGCACAGGTAAATAAAGAAGTAATAGCAGCATTTTTATATTGAAGAGGCATATGATACGCTAGGGAAAGAAGGAATTTTGATTAAACTATGGAAATTATGAATGAGGGGAAGATTGTATATGTTTTTTTAGTTTTTTATTTGGACAATCTATGCAGATATGCATGGGCTAGGTATATTCAGGTTTCTATGAGATAGAGAATGGGACCCCACAAGGCAGTATTTCTAGCCCTTTATTATTTGATATTACGATATTTTTCTCTGAGATAGATACCAGGGTGGGTAAGTCACTATATGCAGATCATGGAACTTTATGGATTAGAGGTAGGAATTTCAATTTAACTGTATATAGGATGCAGTTAGCGATTAATAAATTTGAACAGTGTGAAAATTGATGGAGATTTAAGCTTTCAGTAGCTAAAACACGTTATGTGTTTTACAATGAGGATTAATAGACCTGCATTTGATTTGAAATGATATGCCAAAGTCTTGAAGAAGTGTCTATGGTTAAGATTTCCAGGCACGTGGTTGGATAATAAGCTAACATGGAAGCACCATATCAGTAAAATAATCGGTAAATGTAAAGGAGCATTAAATATTCTCAGGTGTCTTTGTGGATATTCTTGGGGTGCTACATGAAAATCTTCGTTGATCATTTATATTTGTTTAATTAGATCTGTTCCCGATTATGGCTGTGTGGCTTATGAATCAGTTTCATCGTCAACGTTAAAATGTTTGGGTAAGGTACAAGCATAGGCTTTAAGATTGTGTTGTGATGCAGTAAGATCGTCTCCTGTTTTGGGTTTACTGGTTGAAATGGGACAATTACCCTTACAGCTGTGGAGGTTGAAGTTGCTGTTAACATACTGGATTAACTTGAAGGGGCAAAGAAGTGATCATCCTGTTAAAGTGTGCTGGAGGACTGTTAGGAAGATCACAAGACGAGTGCTTTTAGTTTTGGTTGGCTGGGTTCTTTTCACGCTGGGAACATGGATTTGCTGGATTATGCAATATGTCCCACTGTAGCTTTCTCAGTAACCCCACCTTTTTTTCCAATGACTTTAGTTTATTTCAGGTTACATGATTTAATAAAGCCTAAGGACTCTGTTATGCCCGAGAGTCTGTTGGTTTAGCAATATGTTAAAACCTATTCTGATATGTTATCCATTTTTACAAATGGATCAAAATATAATTTTACTGGGAATGTTGGTGTGGCTGTTTCTGTGTCTGAATTACACTAAAGAATAAAGACGCATCTTAATAACCATTTATCAGTATATACAGCAGAATTGGTAGCTACTTTAGGCTTACAGTGGGTGGAAGAAATTTGGCCTTGCAAAGTTGTAATTTGTTCCAATTCCTTTTTGGTCTTGTTGAGTCTTAAAACAGGCCAAACAGCAATAGGCCAGGTTTACTGTGGAAGCTCAGCAAACATTATTTCATATGCAAAGTGTCAGTTTACATGTTTTCTTCTGTAATGGAGGTGTTGAAGGGAATGAGTGGGTTAATCGATTAGCTAAAAAAACTGTTAAAGGTTCAACAGTGGATATAGACCTTCCACTCAGCAAATCAGAAGCTAAGGGGTTGGAAGGGATAAGAATTAGAGGCTTTTGGCAAGACTTGTGGGATAATGGGCATAAGGGGAGACCCCTTTACAGAATACATAAAACTGTTGTGATGATGGGAGGAGGGGGTAAAGTAAGAAGGGAAGAATTATATTGACTACTATGCTTAAATATTCCTTATATCTTGTTACATATTCTGGGTTGTGTAGGTGTTTTCATCACTATGAAACAGTTGAACACATACTATTACAGTGTGAAGCATATAAGGTTGAAAGACAGCAGATGCAGGCTTCATTACAAATCTTTGCGGGTTCATTGTTTTTATTAAAAAATTTTATTAAGTTCTGGGAGTGATTTTAATTTACAGTATTGTCTTTCTCTACTTAGAATCTATAGGGCTTTTTGGGGTAATATAACTTCCATTTGAAGAAGGAGCAGTAAGGATTTTATTTCACTGCTCTCTACACCACACTCCAGTCCAGTTAGTGGCGGTAATGCACCTTTCAGTTGGACTGCCAGTCACCATTAAAAGTCAAAAGAAGAAGAAGAAAAAGAGGCAAGTACATTGAAGCATTTTTTCAAAATGGAACCCAATAATTAAGTGATGTTAATGAGGAGTTAAGGACTCTGATTTCACTTTTAAGACCATTATCAATGGATCAGTCTTTTGAAATTACCTCCTTGGTCTTTGTTCTGAAAGCTACCTTGGGATTCTCTAGTTGTACGAGAGCAGATTCAATATATTAATATATATAAGTGTTAGATAGTTAAGAAGACAATCGTCAACAATACTTATGTCTCTCTTAGCCTCTCAGTGACCCATATAACACACACAAAATGCTGGAGGAACTCAAAAGGCCAGGCAGCATCTATGGAGAAAAGTTCATTCGACGTTTCAGGCCAAGACCCTTCGGCAGGACTGGAGAAAAAAAGATGCGGAGTAGATTTAAAAGGTGGAAGAAAGGAGAGAGAAACACAAGGTGATAGGTGAAACCAGGAGGGAGAAGGGTGAAGTGAAGAGCTGGGAAGTTGATTGGTGAAAGAAATACAGGGCTGGAGAAGGGAGTGTCCGAAAGGGGCAGGTGTAGCACTTGTTCAGCTTGCAAGGATAAGTGCCAGGAGGGAGATCAGTGGGGAGGGATGAATGGACAAGGGAGTCACATAGGAGTGATCCCTGCAGAAAGCAGTAAGTAGGGGGTGGGGTAGGAGGGATCTTGTTGGAGATGGTGGAAGTTCCCGAGAATTACACCTGCTCCTATACCTCCTCTCTCACTACCATTCAGGACCCCAAACAGTTTTTCCAGGTGAGGCAACACTTCCCCTGTGAGTCTGTTGGGATCATATACTGTGCCTGGTGCTCCCGGTGTGGCCTCCTGTGTAGCGGTGAGACCCGATGTAGATTGGGAGACCATTTTGCTGAGCACCTACGCTCCATCTGCCAGAATTAGTGGGTATCTCCCAGTGGCCACCCATTTTAATTCCACTTCCCATTCCCATTCCGATATGTCAATCCATGGCCTCCTCCACTGTTGGTTAGAGGAACATTTTATAATCCGTCTGGGTAGCCTCAAAGCTGTTGGCATGAACATAGATTTCTTGAACTTCTCGTAATGCCCTCCCCCACCTTCACCATTCCCCATCCCATTTTCCCTCTCTCACCTTATCTCCTTGCCTGCCTATTGCCTCTCTCTGGTGCTCCTCCCACTTTTCTTTCTTCCATGGCCTTCTGTTCTCTCCTATCAGACTCCCCCTTCAGCCCCGGATCTCTTTCACCAATCAACTTCCCAGTTCTTTACCTCATCCCTCCCCTTCTCGGTTTCACCTAACACCTTGTGTTTCTGTCCCTTCCTCCACCTTTTAAAATGACTCTGCATCTTTTATTCTCCAGTCTTGCCAAAAAGCATCGGCTGAAACATCAACTGTACTCTTTTCCATACATGCTGCCTGGCCTGTTGAGTTCTTCCAGCATTTTGTGTGTGTTGCTCGGATTTCCAGCATCTGCAGAGTTTCTCTTGTCAGTGACCCATATATCCCATCTCTGCTTCTCCGATCCCTCTCTAAAATCAACTAATCACACATTAAACATTTGGACATTTCTAACTTTCACAATGTAAATGTTAGGATTAATTTTGTCATTGAGCTCTGTAGTGATAGATTAGTTAATTTTCATCTTCTTGCTCATGTTCTGCATCTGACTACAGATGTGACAACACAAGCCAATCTCAAATAATGATGTTCTGCACAATGATTGGAGGGAAAGCAAATACTCATCAAAACTGGAACCTCATTTAGTGCAGGAAATTGCATTTAATGAATATTTGACCAAGGTGTTTACTCCAATAACCTGCATTTTTGGCTCCTCTTTCCTATAAGTTAGCCTACTGCATGGATGCCTTAAACGGATGGATGCTTTAATAAATGCTGTAGCTTCAGGTTGTTCTGTGACTACACCTGGACTTTAGACTTTACTGTGTTTCATACTACGAGGTGCAACAGCATCAGGTTAAATTGCAATCCAGTAAATACAGCAGATTAAGCCGGCCGGTGGTGTAGTGGCATCCGCACCGGACTTTGCAGTGAGTGGTTCTGGTTTCGAATCCAGCCGGCTCCTTGCACGCTTTCCGTCCGTGCTGGGTTGAGTGTCGAGCTCGCACCTCAGCCCCATAAAAAACAGACAAAAACGCTGAAGAAATGGCAAGCACCACAAGGTGTGGAAAGAAGCAATAACAACAACTATAGCAGGTTGAATGATAATTACTATTTCCTGTTTGTGCTTGGACAAGGGATGGATGTTGAAGTTTATGTCCTCAGGAGTTCAAGAGTTATTTGTTTGAATAGGAGTATCAAAAGCACTTCACTAGGACAGTATCAATGCTGAGTTTTACAGGAATTTCCCAGATTGAGATTGATGGATTATTGTTGGATGAGGTACAGATCAGGAATGACTTAATTAAATAACAAAAAAGATTTGAGGAAGTGGATGATCAACTCTGTTCCAATTTCTTCCTATGCATCTATCATTGTCAGATATACTCTGCATACCCAAGAGTATCTGGAGTAGCTTGGCAACCATTAGCTGTTGTGAAAATACGTCCTTTATTGTGGTAAGTTAATTGGCCACGTAAGCTGCCACGTGTGTATGGGTAGTGAATGAATATGTAGGATTTCTTGAGGAATTGGGGAAAATAAAAGAAAATGGGATTATTGTAAATGGGCAATGACTGGTTTGTACAGCTATAGGGAGTTTTCCTAAGCTATAACGATCTATGATTCTGAGTTTTTGACATCTCTTTGTCTATCACCAATGTTGCTGGAGTTGCCTTGCATCTCTGCAGTGGCTTCAATTTCTTTTGTTAAGTTAATAATGAATGTGCTTCATTAATCCTGAAAATATGGCCAGTATGTGTTTCCCTTGATTTTTCCTTTGAATTTTCTCTTCCAGTTAAATCTGCAAAACTCACCAGAAGATTGGAGATAATGATGATAAAAGAAACCCTTCAACCATCAGGCTCCTGTACCAACGTAGACAATTTCACTCACCACAATATTGAACTTATTACTGAGCACAACCTATGGATTCACTTTCAAGGACTCTACAATTCATGCTCTCTGTATTGTTTATTTAGTTATTTATTATTATTCTTCTTTGTTTTTCTTTGTATTTGCTATTTACAGTTTTTACACATTGGTTGCTCCTCAGTCTTGGTATTTTTAGATTTTAATTGATTCTTCATGTTTCTTTATTATACTATGAATGCCTGCAAGGAAATGAATCTTAGGGTAGTAGTTGGTGACATACAAGTACTTTGATAACAAATTTACTTTGAACTTTTAACTTCTACATCTACACAACCATAGTTATTAATAATACTAATTAATAATATTAATTAGAATAGAGTTTTAGTAAAATGGGTAGTCTATGTGTTCACAAAAGCTTTGGAACCAAATATACTCTGGAAATGAAGATGACTCTATGGATAATCATTGTGCTCAATATTGCTGGTGTGATCAGAATAACAGGCCAGATGTCATTGGATTAAAGACAGGTGTAATGGAAGGCAGGCTTACTTGATTTGTAATGACTTGTACATATCTTCTTGTGTTTTAAATTAGATTTGAAATCTTGACTGACCACCTGTATGTTTATCATTATCTTCCTGTGTTCACACGCTGTAAGGATTGTTAGATAAGCCCCGTCAAGTTGCAAGTATCAGAGGTTTCCCGGCACAGGAGGCGTAAGCTATTTATTAATTATAAAGACAATTCATATATAGCTTACTTCTTGAAGTCATTAGGCAAAGCTTTGTGGAAGTATCTTTTATTTCTGATTTCTGTGAATAAACTTGAAATCATAGAGTTGAGTTGGATAGCTTGAAAACAGGCCATTTACCCATTGTTCACTCTGGTCAGCGTGCACGTCAGTATTAATCCAAACTACCAGCACTTGACCCATACCTTAATATCTAGGTGAATTAAGTGCTCATCTAGATTCTTCTTAAACTTATTGGTAGTTTTGCAAAAAAAAACCCACCAGAAGTAATTGTTTGCCTCTGATAGTTTTAGAGCATAAGGTCATAGATATAGGAGAAGAATTAGGCCAGTCGGCCCATCAAGTCTACTGCTCCATTTGATCATGGCTGATGTATTTTCATTCTCAAACATATTTTTCTGCTTTCCCTCTATAAACTTCGAAACCCTTATTAATCAAGAACCTATCAACCTCTACTTTAAATATATCCAATGACTTTGCCTCCGCAGCCATCTGTGGCAATGAATTCCACAGAATCATCACCCTCTGGATAAAGAAATTCCTCCTTATCTCTGTTGTAAGGAGATGCTCATCCATACTGAGGCTATGTCCCCTCTTCCTAGACTCTCCCACTAATGGAAACATCCTCTCCACATCCACTCTACCTTGGCCTTTCAGTATTTGGTATGTTTCAATGAAATCTCCCCTCATTTTTCTAAACTCCAAAATGTACAGGTCCAGAGTCATCAAACACTCCTGAATGTTAATCTTTTCATACCTGGGGTCATTCCCATAAATGCCTTCTGTACCTGCCAGCACATCCTTTCTTAGATATGGGGCCCAAAACCTTTGACATTACTCCACATGTGGTCTGACCAATGCTTTATAAAGTGTCAGCATGATGTCCTTACTTTTATATTCTAGTCTTCTCAAAATGAATGCTACCATTACATTTGTATTTCTTACTACCAACTCAACTTGCAAGTAAGTCTTTAGGAAATCCTGCATGAGGAATCCCAAGTCTTTTTGCACTTCCAATTTCTGAATTCGCTCCCCATTTAGAAAATAGTCTATGCTTTTATTTTTCTACCAAGGTGCGTGACCACATACTTCCCTACACTGTATTCCATCTGCAACTTCTTTGTCCTTCTTCTAATCTGATCAAGTCTTTCTGCGGACTCTGTTTCCTCAACACTACCTGTCCCTCCAGCCCTCTTTGTATCATCTGCAACCTTTTCCAAAAACCATCAATTCCTTTATCCAGATCATTAACATTAAATTGAAAGGTAGTGGGCCCAACACCAACTGCTGCAGAATATCACTAGTCAATTGCAGCCAAATAGCAAAAGCCCTTTTATTTACACACTTTGCCTTCTTCCAATCTTCTGTCCATGTTAGTATTTTTCCTGAAATGCCATGAGCTCACCTTGTTTAATTGCCTCATGTGTGGTATCTTGTCAAAGGTCTTCTGAAAATCCAGGTAAAGAACATCTACTAACTCTTTTTTGTCTATCCTGCCTGTTACTTCCCCAAAGAATTCCAACAGATTTGTCAGGCAGGATATTCCCTTAAGAAAACCATGCTGACTTTGGTCTATTTTATCCTGTGCCTGCAAGTACCTAGATACCTCATCACTTTCATCTCGCCAACTACTCAATTCAGGCTAACCAGTTTCTAATTTCCAGGTTTTTGCCTCCTGTCCATCTTAAAGAATAGAATGACATTTAGAATTTTCCAGTCCTCCTGATCCATTCCAGAACCTAGTGATTCTTGAAAGATCATTACTAATGCCTCCACAATCTCTTTGTTATCTCTCTCAGAATTCTGGGAGTGTAGTACATCTGGTCTAGGTGGTTTGTCTACCTTCAGAGCTTTCAGTACCTTCTACTTATTAATATACTTGCTTCTTCTCCCTGACATTTCTGGCAGCTGCTGGTGTCTTCCACAGTGCAAAATACTTATTTAGTTCGTGCAACATTGGTTTGTTCCTCTTTACTACCTCTCCAGTGTCATTTTCCAGATGTCCAATGTTCACTCTTGTCTCTCATACTCTTTATATCTCTAAAAAAAATTGGTATCCTCTTTTATATTATTGCCTTCTGTTGGTTTTTAAAAGCTCCCCAATCCTCCTGCTCCTCATTAATGTTTTTTATTTTCTTTGCCCTCATTTTTACTTTTATGTTGTTTTTGACTTGCCTCATCAGTTACGATTGTCTCATCCTCCCTTTAGAATGCTTCTACTTCGGGATGAACTGATTCCGTGTTTTCCAAATTACTCCCAGAAACTCCAGATATTGCTGCTGTGCCTTTATCCCTGCTCATGTCCCCTTCTAATCAACTTGGGGTAGCTCCTCTCTCCCTCATCTGTAATTACATTTACTTAACTTCATCACAATGATGCTGTCAGCAGTTTGCAAGATGTAATTTAATTTTACTACATTCAGACAAAGAGAATTAGATTAGGAGCTGTAAGTTAGAAGAGTACAGCACAGGAGCAGGCCATTCAACCCAGAATGTTGTGCTGAACCAGCTAGCAAATCAAAAACACCCAAACACTAATCCCTCCAACCTACACCATGCCCATATCTCTCCATCTTCCTTATATACATGTGCCTATCCAAATGTCTCTTTAAAGGCTCTAATGTAATTGCCTTTACCACCATACCAGGCAGTGCATTTGAGGCATCCACAACTCTCTGAGTGCAAAATTTACCCCTCATGTTCCCCTTGAGCCTACCCCAAGATTAATAGCTGGATGAAAAAGAGAAGTAGGATATGGTGATACAGTTAGATGAAAAAGGAAAATATTACGTGCAGCTTAGAACTGTTGGACTAAATAACTATGCCTATAATATAAATTGTAGGTAATTCTGATTGGAAAGCCAGTATTGCGTAGATTAAATGCCACAACCCTCAAAGTAAAATCAGCATATCTACATCTCTATCATTAATCATTGACTCAGTTGGATTAAATAAAATTTAAAGGTGACAGATAGCTTCATTTGTTATTGGCTGCTGGCAATAAGGTTGGATGTTGAGATTCAGAGCTCTACCTAAATATTATTTTATTAATATTCATTGTGACATGAATTCAGAAGCAGAGGAATTTAGATAATTTCATTAATAGTGAAATACCCTTGATGTTTTTCCTCCACCTTTCTTGTCTATTTTCAATGGTGGATAAGCTTCGGCTGTAAAGTTTTCATGTACAGACTTGAAGCTTATCCACCATTGAAATATTAATCGTACATTTATGAAAGACCTGTCTAAAATATAATTAGCTGAATTGAAAGATTAAATTTTATCCAATAAAAGGTTGGATTAACAGTAGACGTGTGACCAAATGCTGTTTAGGTATGACCCTTCCCAAATCACCTATTTAACACCTATTGATCCAAGATAACTTGCATTTATATAAGTCCTTTCAACTTTCATAGCTGAAACACATTCAACCGGTGATATATTTATGAAAACTTAGCTGTAGCTGCAACATCAAGAAATGCAGTGAACAATTTATAGAGAAACAGGTGTGCACACTAAAAGAAATTAAGGAGGGCAAAAAAGGACATGAGCTAAATTTGTCAGAGAAGATTAATCATATTTAGGAAAAGTGGTACCTGGAGAGGGAATAGGGCCCCTCAGAGACCAAAGGGGACACCTTTGTGCAGAACAGCTGGAGATGGGAGAAAAGCATGAAGGCTTGGGAATGAAGGAAATTTAATGGGGATGTTTTAAGGGTACTCTGCTTAACTATGGAGTAAGTACTAGATGTCTTAAAATGTATGAAGGTAGACAGGGCCTGACCAGAAACAAATTATCCAAGAACTTGTGCCAAGGTCTGAGAAGACTCGAACATATCCACGATATTGAAAAGCGGGAGGGTGAGCAGCTTGATGTCCTGGTACAGAGGAAGGAAAAGGGAGGAGGTCCTAAAGAGAGAATTTAGAGAGCTAGGTTGGAAAGCTGAAAAGCAGGACCTCCAGGGTAGTAATCTCTGGACTGCTGCCTATTCACATGCCAGTGAGGGCAAGAATAGGAATGATTTGGCAGGTGAATGCATGGCTGAGGAACTGGTGCAGGGGGCAGGGTTCGGATTTATGGGTCACTGGGATCTCTTCTGGGGAAGATATGGCCTGTACAAAAGTGATGGTTACATCTGAACCCAAGGGGGAACCAATATCCTTGTAGGCTGGTTTGATAGAGCTGCTGGGGAGGGTTTAATTAATTTGGCAGGAGCATGGGGACCAGTGTGATAGGGCTGGGGATAAGGATGTGGGTTTACTAGCAGAGGTAGTGTATAGTGAGGCTGTCAGGAGGGATGGGCAGATGACAGGGAAAAAATAAGTCACCTGCACCTGATGGTCTACTCTCCAGGTTTCTAAAAGAGGTTGCTGAAGAGATTGTGGAGGCATTAGTAATATTCTTTAAAGAAACAATGGATTCCAGCATGGCTCTGGAGGACTGGAAGATTGCAAATGTCACTCCACTCTTCAAGAAGGGAAGGAGGCAGAAGAAAAGAAATTATAGGCCAGATAGTCTGATCTCAGTGGTTGGGAAGATGTTGGAGTCGTTTGTTAAGGGTGAAGTGTCGGGGTACTTGGAGGCATAGCCCAAAGTCAGCATGGTTTCCTCAAGGGAAAATCTTGCGTGACAAATCTGCAGAAATTCTTTCTGCTAAACAAGATAAGAGCCCAGGTCATTATAGGAAAGATACTAGCATAGATAGAGCAATGGTTGATTGACAGGAGGCAAAGAGTGGGAATAAAGGGATCTTTTCAGATTGGCTGCCATTGACTAGTGGTGTTCCATAGAGGTCTGTGTTGGGACTGCTTTTTTCTACATTATATGTCAACGATTTTGATGACAAAATTGATGGCCTTGTGGCAAAGCTTGCAGACATTGCAAAGGTAGATGGAGGGGCAGGTAGTGTTGAGGAAGCAGAGAAGGTGCAGAAGAGTTTAGACAAATTAGAAGAATGGGCAAAGAGGTTGCAGATAGAATACAGTGCCAGGAAGTGTATAGTCATGCACTTTGGTAGAAGGAATAAAAGAATTGACTACTTTCTAAATGAGGAGAAAATTCAAAAATCCAAGGTGCAAAGGGATTTCAAAGTCCTCGTGCAAGATTTCCTAAAGGTTAATTTCCAGGTTAACTCAGTGGTGAGGGAGGCAAAAGCAATTTTAACATTCATTTCAAGAGGACTAGATAATAAAATCAAGGATGGGATGTTGCGTCTGTATGAGACGCTCGTGAGGCCTCACTTGATTATGTGCAGTTTTTGGTCCCTTATTTAATAAAGGATCTGCTGACATTGGAATGAGTTCAGAGGAGGTTCATGGGAATCCAAGAATGAACGAGTTATGATATGAGCAGTGATAGAAGGCTCTGTGCCTGTAATCACAGGGATTTAGAAGAACGACAGGGAGATCTCATTGAAAGATATCGAATGTTGAAATGGCTAGATAAAGTGGATGTGAAGGCAATGTTTCCTTTGGTGGGGGAGTCTAGGACTAGACAGCACATCTCAAATAGAGGGACATCCATTTAGAACAGAGGTGAGAAGGAATTTCTTTAGCCAGAGGGTGGTGAACCTGTGGAATTCGCTGCCACGGATGGCTGTAGGGGCTAAGTCACTGGATGCATTTACAGCGGAGGTTTATAGATTCTTAATAAACCAGGGCATGAAAAGATATGGAGAGAAGACAGGAGAATGGGGTTGAGAGGGAAATGCATCAGCCTTGATGGGCCAAATGGTTTAATTATGCTCCTATGCCTTATGGTTTTAACACCGTTGGGAGGCTGGATAACAAATTGCAGGAAGCGATATAACAGACTTTTAACATCGTAAACCAGTGAGTTGCTTATTATGTCTCCCCCCTCGCTGTGAAATGGAGACACCTCTTTCTCCTTTATTAGGGAGAGAGAGCGCCTGTGGCATGTCAAATAACGGGTGAACGCGTAGTCTTTGGGGTACTGCAAGTCTGTGTCTTTGTTGTTGCTTTGCTCATGCTTTAGTGCTCGGTGGTGGGTGCCGCTTAGGCGCAGGTGGGAGGGGAGCTGGGGAGGACTTTGCAGTTCTAACATTTAACTGTCATTCATTCTTTGGGGTCACTCCTCTGTTTTCCTGGATGGTTGCAAAGAAAAAGCATTTCAGGATGTATATTGTATACATTTCTCTGACATTAAATGTACCTTTGATACCTTTGAAACATATATTTGGAAAGGTAGAGCTAGACTGAACTAAAAGTATAATTATAATAGATTAGTTAATACGCTGAGTTAGTAGGCCAGAGAAAGGCAAATGAAGTTTAATTCAGATGAGTGTGAGATTTTGCATTTTGGGAATTCAATCAAGGTAGGACTTTCACAGTAAACAGTAGAGCTTTGAAAAGTGATATAGAACCAAGGGACTTTGGTGCTCAGGTATATGGTTCCTTGAAAGTGGAGTCATAGGGTGGTGAAGAAGGCCTTTAGCACACTGCCCTTCACCACTCAGGGCACTGAGTAAAGAAACTGGGAGGTTAGCTAGCAGTTGCACAAGACGCTGGTGAAGCAGTACTTGGATTATTGTGTTCCGTTTTTGCCACTCTGCTATAGGAAATGTGTTATTAAACTGAAGAGTGCAGGAAAAGATTTACAAAGACGTATCTGTTGCTGGATGGACTGAGTTACAGGAAAAGTTTAAACAGACCAGAACATTTTTCCTTGGAGCATAGGAGATGGAGAATTGATCTTACAGAAGTGTACAAAGTCATGAGGAGCATTGATAAGGTGAACACACTCAGTCTTTTCCCCAGAGTTGCAGAATCAAGAACTAGAGGGCACAGAGTTAAGGTGAGTGGAAAGATTTATTAGGAACCTGAGGGGAAACTTTTTTATACAGAGGGTGGTACCTATATGAAATGAGCTGCCAGGAATGTATGAGGCAGGTACAATTACAACTTTGGACAGGCACACGGATAAAAAAAGGTTGAGAATGATATGGTTAAACATGGGCAAGTGGGACAATCTTGGATGGGTATTTTGGTCAGCACAGATGAGTTGGGCTGAAGGGTCCCTTTCTGTGCAGCATGACTCTGTAACTGCTTTTATTATTGGGAATAGTGGCATGGTCATATGATATTGGTTGAAGTATTGACCAGGAACCCTTTTCCTGTAGTGTTATGACAGGAAAGGGTTCTAATTTCACCTGAAAGGGCTAATGGGGTCTTGGAGAACCTCAATAGCATTTCATCGAAGAGGTGGGACATACAGTACTCTCTTTGCATAGCACAGGCTACAGTAGGCTGGATTAGAGCTTGAGCCCAAAATCTTTTTACTTCGAGGAACAGGATTATATATGACATTGGAACATACCACTCAGCCCAGCCATGCTTGTATTTATGTTCCACTTGCGCAATCTTTAAGATATAACACAGTTTTCTGTTTAAAACAGCATTGTTACACTGTTTATTTCTCTGTTGGAAGAGTTGACTTCTTGAGCCTCAGATTTCTTATTAAACACTCAAATTTCCCCTCATTATTCCAATTATGATAAGTCCACATTGTTTGTCAAACAAATATCTTTTATTTCATCTTAAGCAATTCAACTCAGTTTCTACCTTTCTCTGTGAGAAGACATATGAATAGTCAAAAATGATTTAATGTAACCTTGCATTTGAGTGACTGTTGGGGGAGTGAGTACCTCTTTGCAGACACTAGTAGCTGTTAGCTCAGCAATGATAGGGATGGACTGACAATGTACTCCAAGTACAAGAAAGAGACTCAGACAAGCGCACCCACTGTGCTTGAAATTGAGTAACTCCTTTTGTCACTTTTCTTCTTCCACCAGTAACTTCAGATTAACAATATGCTTCATAAACCCACGTGGCTCATGGCTGTTTATTAACAAATCGTGGTTGGCTTCTTTGTCAACTTAATCTGGTTATCCAAAGGTATTTCCTCAACCCCATTAAATGAACAGTGCTGGAATTCACACAGGCAATTAGATGAGATGTGGTTTAGTCTATCAACATATAAAAAGTCCAATGGAAGAACATAATCTTGTGATTAAAATGGATGAAGTGCACATTTAAACCTTTCCATTATGTTATTTTAAAGCAATACATAATTTATGGACAGTGTGTCTGTTTCTGTTCTGCATGACTGTGGATTTCATGGCAACAACTGCTTGTGATTTAACCTACGGTCAATTTTTAACGTGTCTTTTCAGTGTTGCACTGGACATCAGCTTCCACCAATGGCTTAGATCAAAAAACTGAGTGGATTTCTCAGGAGTTGCAGATTTTGGGATTAAATTAACAATCATGAGTTGGAAGAGTGAAAGAGATGAAGGCAACGACATAATGCACATCTACCTGCACAGAAAGAGGTAACAATTCAAGGCCAATCCATCAGAGACACAGCAAGGTTAATTCACATCCTTTCCTTTACCTTCCCAGATGTCTTCTGTTAAAATTTGGCAGAAATGTAATTTCTGAAATAACTTAAATACTCTGTGTCTGAAAATACAGTTAGATCTCAAAATATGTTTGTAAAATGGCTGCCATCATAATAAACACATTCATTTCAGATGTTAGAAATCTGGACATTAAAGTCTTGGTATTGAGAATGACAAATCCAATGAATCATTGACTATGGAATAAAAACACTTAGTTGCGACTTCTTTTGGTGGCTTCAATTTCCAGGGCAAGAATATTCTTTTGAAGAGTTGTTCTGTAACCATCCCAAAGCTGTCGTCAAACTCTCCTTGTCATACCTGAGTTATAGCAAGAGGCCAGCAATAGGAAACCAATAGGAAAAAGAGAAAATTGAGAGTAGTGTGAGCACAGATTGCTATTAGCCCATCCATGGATTCTTATTGGATATGGAGCAGTCATTGCCACCCAGAGTCTGGAAGTATTTCTTTCCCATTGTTACTCTTCCTGGACTGCTTTTGGAAATGACCTGTTTCCCAGTTGATAGTTGACTTGCTTGCTGTCATGTGTCCACTATTTCTCCGGTTGGGGTTTGGTCATGTGGGACAGCTTGTGTATTGTGGATGCTCTGACTGTGAGGGATGGAATTCTGCTGGAGCTCAAGGGCTATTGCATTCTCTGGAAAATTCTTGACCTGTTTCTGATACTCTACAAAAGAGCAAGTCTTGGTGGCTATCGCGATGATGTTCTTACCAATAAATATCGTCGAAACCCGACTGTCTCGGAACAGTAACATGTTAATTGATCGGATGAATATTGTCACTATGTTGATGGTTACCAAGCTTAACACAGGATATAGCATCATCTTCTGAGGGGCTATGTGCTCACCTTGCATGCTGATCTCACTGAGAGACACACATGGCAGAATGAGCAAGAGAATGTAACAGTAGAAAAACATGAGGCCCTCTGCCCACATGGGAAGACCGGACTTATGTGGTTCCCAGAGATTGGCTTGGATGTCCAAAATATCCAACAAATCCAGGGCTACCCAGAACAGACGTCCTCTTAGATCCTCTTTCTTCCTGAAAGTCCTGACGTAGTCCATGCTGTCTAAGGCGATCAAGATGAGGTATAGCCCAGGCACACAGATAGAAAGCAGTAAGGTCAGTGCCTTTCGTGCGACTATGTCTGTGTTCTTTTTCTCAGCCTTGTAGTTCTGAAAAATAAAGTAGAGCTTAATCTCCAGGACAAATATGTACAGAAACCAGAGGATCATGGCGTATCCACGCTTGGCGGTCTTCACCTCAGCTCCGACCCAGACTGCCACATACCGCAACACGATGAGGAAGCAGATGTCTCCAACCAGCACAATGATACAGACCCCAATCTTCCGAGGCCCCTGGTTCTGCTCCACCAGGTAGGCGTCCATGAAGGCCATGCTGCTCATGATGACGATGGTGGAGAGGCACACATGGCGCCTGTCGGGTGGAGGAAGGACCATGTTAGTGGTCGAGGAGCACCTTTCAGCCAATACTGCAGGACTAAAGGAATATCTCCACGTAGCTGAAGAATACAAAAGGTCAAACACACTGCTAAATTAAAGATAAAGTAGCCAAAGTTGATTGCTCCTATTATTTTGATCTGCTGATCGAAAATATAGTTAGCTATTCCCTCCAGTACTCCAGCGATAGATCTAAGGGCTTGGTCAATTCCTGCTGGTAATCTCTTCCCATCCGTGCTCTTATGATTGGTATATTGACGCTTGAGATGTTTTGTGCTTTTTTAATGGCAATGACGTAACTCTTCATCAGATGGAGAGCAACCAACATATCTCTGGAAATCATGGATTCCTGAGAAAGCATGACATGCCTGAGGTATGGACTCTTGACTAATGGACAAAGAGTTCAAAGGTTGAAGGGGTGCCAACAATAGTGTAACAGGTGGGGTCAGCCTGAGATGTGAATGCATTGTCAATCAATTGCAAGTCTTCTTCTGGATGGACCAGATTGCAGGGGTATATTCATCAGCTGCTTTCCATGGACTAAAACTAATGTTGTCATACTCCACATGATCCATTATATTCTTTCAGAGCACTGACCTTCTCCTGGGAATCCTGATGTTGGTTTTCTCTTTGGATCCATGAAACCAAGGAGAAATATGGCTGGGGGTGGGGTAGAGAGAGAGAGAGAGAGAAAAAAGGGAAGAGGCACATTAGAGATGAAAGGTCACAATCACGCAACTTTGTGCTGCCGGCTGCTTATTGATCAACTACAAACTGATGTGTATTGGAAAAAAGTCAGAATAATCTTTTGAAAATAAAATACTTATGAGCTTATAGGCTTCAAATGGTAAACAATTTCTTTTCTTCAGCATGCGGCACTTGCAAAGGTTCACCAGATGAGCAGCTAGCAGCTTAATGCCTGACCAAGGAATCTTGCAAGGACACATGAAGTGGCTTCAGCTCTTGATGTTGTTCTTCAGAGATTTACCAATAATGAAACTGTGAAACACGGTGTGCAACCAGAGGGCCAACTATATCATTAACTCCAGAAGTAGGACCAGCCAGATCTGCCATCAGAAAAAGCAATACTAACCATTTCTCATGGAAAACAAGTGAGAATAAGAAAGTAAATCTCATGCTAGCTAATTGACTTGTCTACATGAGGAATTTCTTGGGCCCTGGCTTGGAACCCTTGGGTGGGAACTATCAATCTGGCTTCCAATTTATGACCACTAGTCTTTGCCATAGGCTGCCATGCTACATTAGCTCGACCATGGAATATTAGACATTTTCTCTGGCTATAAAAGCTTGCAGCGGGACCCCGACCAGCTGGAATAATGGCCTGAAAAACGGCAAATGGAACTTAATGCAAGTACGAAGTGTTGCATTTTGGGGGGGGGGGGGTGCATACGAGAGTGGAGCTTACAAGGTGAGTAATAGGGCACTGCAGAGTGTGGTGGAACAAAGGGATCTCAGAATATAGATCCATAATTCTTTGACAGTGACATCACAGGTAGTAGGATCATCATAAATTAAAGCACTGAGTGCAGGAATTAGGATGTTGTATTGAAGTTGTAAAAGATGCTTGTGAGGTCTAATTTGGAGTATTGTGTGTAGTTTTAGTCACCTACCTAAGGGAAAGATATCAATAAGACTGAGAGTGTAGAGAACATTTAGAAGCATATTGCCAGGACTAGAGGACCTGAGATATAGGAAAAGGTTGAACAGCTTAGGACTTTATTCCTAGTCCGTAAGAGAATGAGGGTAAATTTGATAGAGGCATACAAAATTATGAAGGGTAAATGCAAGCAGGTTTTTTCCACTGAGGTTGAGTGAGACTAGAATTAGAGATCATGGGTTAAGGGTGAAAAGTGAAATGTTTAAGGGGAACATGGGGGGGATCTTTTTCACTCAGAGGGTGGTGAGACTGTAGAATGAGGTGTTTGTGGGAGTGGTAGACGCAGATACGATCTCAGTATTTAAGAGGCACCTGAGATATTGAATGCTGCCATCACCAAAGAAGAAACAGCCCACCCAAATGCATTTCAAGTCTCAGTCGGGGACTTCATTCAGGCTTGCTTGAAGAAATCTTTGTCCAGTTATCATCAGCATATAACATGCAGCACCAGGGTTTGCAACACACTCGACCACTGCTATATTATATTAAGGAATGCCTACCATTCCATGCTGAGACTGCATTTCAGAAAATCTGATCACTTGGCTGCCCTACCTACACACAAGCAGAAACTAAACAGCAAGGCTCTGGAGATAAGGACAACAACGTGACAGTTCCAGACCAAACTTGAATCACTGAAGGATGCTCGATAGCTGTGGAAGGGCTTGACTACTATAACCTCTTACAAAGTGAAACCAAGCGACATAGATGACTACAAGATTTCGCTCCCAGATAAACGTAATGCTTTCTATGCTTGCTTTGACCACCAAAAGAAGGAGGAAACTTCACAAACTCCCACAGCCGCAGATGCACCCTGTAATTTCAGTCTGTGAAGCAGACGTGAGAGCATCCATCAGGAGGGTGAGCCCATGGAACGTATCTGGCCCAGATGGGGTACCTGACTGATTACTAAAGGCCTGCGCTGATCAACTGGCTGGAATGCTCCCCGATACCTGAAATCTCTCACTTCAGTAGTCTGAGGTACCCAAATGCTTCAAGCAGGCTTCAATTATACTCGTGCCTAAGAAGAATGTGGTAACCTGCCTCAATAGCTATCGTCCAGTAGTACTTACATCCATTTTGACAAAGTGCTTTGAGAGTTTGATGATGAAACATATCAACTCCTGAGAAGCAACTTGGATCCACTCCACTTTGCCTATCGGCACAAGAGGTCCACTGCAGATGACATTTCATTGGCACTTCACTCAACCATGGAATATCTGCACAGCAAAGATGCATACATCAGGATGCTCTTTATCAACTACAGCTTGGAATTCAATACCATCATCCCCTCAGAACTAATCAATAAGCTTCAAGGCCTCAATAACTCCCTGTGCAATTGAATCCTCAATTTCCTCTTTGCAGAATCTAGTCAGTTCAGATTGGCAACAACATCTCCTCCACATTCCCCATCAGTACAGGTGTACCACAAGGCTGTGTGCTTTGCCGCCAGTCTACTTACTTTGTATTTATGACTGTGAAGCAAAGCACAGCTCCAATGCCATATTTAAGTTTGTCAATGACATCACTGTTGTTGGCTGAACAAAAGGTGGTGATGAATCAGCATATGTAAAGGAAATTGAACATCTGGCTGAGTGGTGTCATAACAACAACCTCTCACTCAATGTCAGCAAGACCAAGGAGCTGATTATTGACTTCAGGAGGAGGAAACCAGAGGTCCTTGAGCCAGTCCTCATTGTGGGATCAGAGATTGAGGGGGTTAGCAATGTTAAAATCCTCAGTGTTATTATTTCAGAGAGCCTGTCCTGGACCCAACACATAAGTGTAATTACAAAGAAAGCACAGCAGCGCCTCTACTTTCTTAGAAGCTTGTGAAGGTTCATCAAGACATCTGAAATTTTGACTAACACCTATAGATCTGTGGTGGACTGACTGGTTGCAAACACCAATGCCTTTGAATGGAATATCCTACAAAAAGTGGTGGATATGGCCCAGTCCATCGCGGGTAAAACCCTCCCCACCATTGAGCACATCCACATGGAGAGCCTTTGTAGGAAAGCCACATCGATCATCAATGACCCCCACCATCCAAGCAATGGTCTCTTCTCACCGCTGCCATTGAGAAGAAGGCACAGGAGCATCAGGACCCACACCACCAGGTTCAGGAACAGTTACAATCCTCAACCATCAGGCTCTTGAACCAGTGGGGATAATTTCACTCAACTTCACTCGCCTCATCACTGAACTGTTGCCACAATCAATGGACTCATTTCCAAGGATTCTTCATCTCATGATCTCAATATTTATTATTTAGCTATTTTTTGTTATTTATTTTTTGAATTTTGTGTTTGTACAGTGTGTTGTCTTTTCCAAATTAGTTGTTTGTCCATTCTGTTGGGTGCAGTCTTTCACTGATACTATTATATTTCTTAGATCTACTGTGTCTGTCTGCAAGAAAACAAATCTCAGACTTGCTTTTATTTTGAACTTTGAACTATAATTTCCTGGCTTACTCTTATAACCTTCCTTAAACAATGGAACAGCATGGGCTATCCTCCAATCCTCCAGCACCACACTGGTGGATAAGGATGTTCTAAGTATCTCTGCTAGGGCCCATGCAATTTCTGCACTAACCCCAAGACGGTAAACACCTCCTCCTCTGTGATCTGTATACAGTCCACAACTTCACAGCTGTTTTGCCTCACTTCTATAGACTCTGTGCCCTGAGTAAATACAGAGGCAAGAAAATCCAATTAAGATCTCCCTCATTTCTTTCAGATCCATGCACAGACGACCACTCTGACCTTCAAAAGGATCAATTTTGTCCCTTGCTATCCTTTTGCCCCTAATATACCTGTAGGAGCCTTTGGAATGCTAGAGCAAACTCATTCCTTCTTTTAGCCCTCTTGATTTCCTTCTTATATGTTATCTTGCATTTCCTAATCTCACCAAGTACTTCATTTGCTTCTTCCTGCCTATACCTGCTATGCATCTCTTTCTTTTTCTTCATCATGGCCTCAAAATCTTTTTAAAAACCAGGGTTCCCTAAACTGGTTTTCCTTGTCTTTTATAGGAGGATACAAACTCAGTGCTCTCAAAATTTCACTTTTGAAGGCCTCCCACTTACCAAATACAGCTTTGCCGGAAAGCAACCTGTCCCTCTCCCAATCCACACTTGACAGTTCCTTTCTGATACCTTCAAAATAGGCTTTTCACCAATTCAGAATCTCAACCTGAGGGCTAGACCTATCCTTTTCCACAATTATCTTGAAACTAATGTCATTATGATCACTAGATATAAACAGTTCCCCTATACAACCTTTGTCACTTACCCTGTCTCATTCCCTAATTGCAGATGTAGTATCACACTCTCTCTAGCTGGGACCTCTATGTACTAATTAAGGAAACTTCCATGAACACATTTGACAAACTCTATCCCATCCAGCCCTTTTACATTATTGGAGTCCCAGTCAACGTGTGCAAAGTTAAAATCACCTACAATCACAGCATTATGTTTCTTGCAACAGTCTGAGATCTCTCTACAAATTTGCTCCTCTAAATCCTGGGACTGTTGGGTGGTCTGTAATATAATTCCAATAATGTGGTCATCCCTTTTTTCTTCTTCAGTTCCATTCATATAGCCTCAGTAAACAAGCTCTCCAGTCCGTTCTGTCTGAGCACTGCCATGACATTTTCCCTGACTAGTAATACCATCCCTCCCATTCTATCACATCTAAAACAACGGAACAGTGAAACATCCAGCTGCCTCTCCTCCCCTAGCTGTAACTGAGCCTCACTAATGGTGACAATGTCATAATTCCACGTGCTATCCATGCCCTAAGCTCATCTGCATTTCCTGCAATACCCCTTGCATTGAAATATACACAACTCAGAACATTAACCCTCCATGCTCAATCTTTTGAATCCTGGCTTTGTGTAAGACCATACAACACAGGAACAGACTTAGGCCATTGGGCACATTGAGTCTGCTCTACCATTCCATCAAGGCCAAGTTATCACCTTCTCAACCCCATTCTCCTGCCTTCTTCACATAACCTTTGATACCTTTATTAATCAAGAACCATGTTTAAACTGTATCATCTTCCTATTTCTATCCTCAGTAGTATGTGACATTGGTAGCAATTCTGAGATCACAACCCTGGAGGTCCTGTCCTTTAACTTAGTACCTAACACCCTGAACTCACTTTACAAGACCTTGTTCCCCTTCCTACCCATGTCATTGGTACTGACGTGGATCGTGACTTCTGGCTGTTCACCCTTCCACTTAAGAATGCTGAGAACTCGAATTGAGATGTCCCTGGTATCTGGGAGGCAACGTACCATCTGAGAATCTCGTTCTTGTCCATAGAAACTCCTGTCTGTTCCCATAACCAACAAATCCTCTTTCACTACAGCTTGCCTCTTCTCTCCCCTTCCCTTCTGAACCACAGGGCCAGACTCAATGTCAGAGACCTGACCGCTGTGGCCTTCCTCTGCTAGGTCATCCTCCCCAACAGTATCCAAAGTGGTACACCTGTTGAGTGGAACAGCCACAGGGGTACTTTGCACTACCTGCCTATCCCCTTTCCCACTCCTGACAGTCACTCATTTACCTGTGTCCTGCACCTTTGGTGTATCTACCTTTCTGTATGTCCTGTCGATGAATCCCTCAGCCTTCCGAATGATCCGGAGTTCATCCAGTTCCAGCTCTAGTTCCTCACCATGTCCTAAAAGAAGCTGCAGCTGGATGCACTTCTAGCAGGGGTATAATCAGGGATATTGCAGATCTCCCTGCCTTCCCACATCCCACAAGAGAACATTCCACTATCCTGCCAGGTATCCCCACTGCTCTGACTAGGCAATAAGAAAGGAAGAAAAATTAAGTGAGAAAAATACCTACAGCCACTGCCTCTATGAGCAAAAGCCTGTACTCCCGACTCTCACAATGACTGCTCCGCTTAAACCTAATTTATTTTTATCGACCCTTGCCAGTATCTAATTATCCACAACCCAACACCTCCTCAGGAACTGTGGCGTGCAGAATGACCTGACTGCCCTGCTTGCTTCTTTTGAACTCTCTCTCCCGCTACACAATCCAACATCTCCTCGGGAACTGTGGCGTGCAGAATGTCCTGACTGCCCTGCTCGCTTCTTTTGAACTCTCTCTCCCGCTACACAATCCAACATCTCCTCGGGAACTGTGGCGTGCAGAATGACCTGACTGCCCTGCTCGCTTCTTTTGAACTCTCTCTCCCGCTACACAATCCAACATCTCCTCGGGAACTGTGGCGTGCAGAATGTCCTGACTGCCCTGCTCGCTTCTTTTGAACTCTCTCTCCCGCTACACAATCCAACATCTCCTCGGGAACTGTGGCATGCAGAATGACCTGACTGCCCTGCTCGCTTCTTTTGAACTCTCTCTCCCACTACACAATCCAACATCTCCTCGGGAACTGTGGTGCGCACAGTTTAATCATCTTACTCTCTATTCACCTGGTCTTCAGCCAGTTTATAAACCATCTCAGTAAGCACCCTTCAGTTTTGCAACCTTCCACTTCAGCTAACAGTACCTTTAGTGGGGCTTTATGTCATACCCTTTGGAGGTCCATACGAAATCATACTTAGGCAATCTTCTGGCACTGTGTCACAGATTATAGTGCTGCCGCCTCCGAGCTCCAATGACCCGATTTCAATCATGACTGTGAGTACTATCTGTGTGGAGTTTGCATGTTTTTCATGTGTCAACACGATATTATCCTCTGGATTCTTTGGTTTCTACCCGAATCCCAAAGATGTGCTGGCTGATAAGTTGACTGCCAATTGAAAATTGCCCCGAGTGTGAAGATGAGTGGGAGCAATGAATAAGAACATGAGGTGAATGAAATGTGATTGAGTCGCATTCCCGTAAATGGGTACCTAATGCTTAGTATGCTGAATGACTGAGCTGAATGGAGGGAGGAAAGCAGTCAAGACAGATTACAGAATGGTAGCTCATTGTCAGTGCAAAGAAACATAGTGTTCCCCAGATTTCTTACTGGCAGCTCTAAGCATTTTTTCAGACCAAGTGTTAATAAGTTCCTGTTTTATGGAACAATTCTGGTTCAATAGCTAAAGTGAATTAAACTGCTGTTGAAAAAGGTACCATGGGGATACAATTATTAGGCAGTCATCCGTCACTGATTAAAAGCTGCTTCTCTGCTGAATGATTCTCTGACTCTCTGACCTCATCAAAATAGTCAATCAATTTTGACAAGTATGACCTGCCCTTTACGGATCTATGCTAACTCCAGTTGACAGTTTTCAAGGGGTTCAGCCTCTCGATTCTTTTTAAGAGCTCTACTAATTTCCTGACAATAGATGGCTGGCAAGCTGATCTGTAATTATAAACACAAGAGTATCTGCAGATGGTGCAAATCCAGAGTAACAGACACAAAATACCGGAGGAGCTCAGCAGGTCAGGCAGCATCTATGGAGAAGAATAGACAGTCGTCTATACACAGGGTCTATAATTCCCTGGTTTCTCTTTCTCAGTTTTGTAAGTAGCAGAATGACATGCACAATTATCTAATCCAAAGGAACAAACCAAAAGCCGTGGATGAGCCAGGAGATTCGTAGTCCGCTGAGGGCTAGATCTGTGGCATTCAAGGTTGGTGAAACAGAACTACTGTATACAAGTAGTCCAGGTACAACCTAAGGATAGCTATCTTAAGAGCAATAAAACAATTCTGATTGTGGTTAGAGATGGAATAGGATGCACGTCAGCTCTGGTAAGGTTTAAAGGCCATTACTTCCTACAAGACGAAACCAAACATCATGAATGGCTGTGCTGCTTCACTCCCAGATGTGCTCAATGCTTTTTATGCACACTATGAAAAGGAGAATAAAACTACACCTGTGCAAATCCCTGTGGTATTTGGTGACCCTGTGATCTCTGTCTCGGAGGCTGACATGAGAACATCTTTCATGAGGGTGAACCTTTGCAAGGTGTCAGGCCCTGATGAGGCTCTGAAAACCTGTGCCAACCAATTAGCAGGAGTGTTCAAGGACGTCTTCAATCTCTCACTGCTAGAGTCAGAGGTTTCCACCAGCTTCAAAAGGCCGACAATCATACCAGTGCCCAAGAAGAGCACGGTGAGCTGACTCAATGACTATCACCCAGTGGCCCTCATATCTACTGTGATGAAGTGCTTTGAGAGGTTGGTCATGGTTAGAATCAACTCCTGCCTAAGCAAAGATCTGGACGTGCTGCTATTTGCCTACCACCACAATAGGTCTACAGCAGATGCAATCTCTCTGGCTCTCCACTTGGCCTTGGATCACCAGGACAATAGGCTGCTGCTAATTGATTACAGCTCAGCATTCAACACAATCATACCCTCAGTTCTAATTAAAAGGCTTCAAATCTGGACCTCTGTAACTCCCTCTGCAACTGGATCCTTGACTTCCTCACCTGGAGACCACATTCTATTCTCTTCGCTGACAATCAATAGTGGCTTAAGGATGTGTGCTTAGCCCAATGCTCTACTCTCACTACACCTATGACTGTGTGGCTTGGCACAGCTCAAATGCTATATATAAGTTTGCTGATGACACAACTGTTATTGGTAGAATTTCAGATGGTGTCATGGAAGTGTATGGGAGCAAGATAGCAGCTGGTTGAGTGGTGAGGCAACAACAACCTTGCAGTCAGTATTAGTAAGACCAAAGAATTGATTATGGACATCAGGAAGGAACAGCCAAGGGAACACACCTCCATCTTCATCAAGGGATCAGTAGTGCAAAGGGTAATAGTTTCATATTCCTAGGTGTCAACATCTCTGAAGATCTATCCTGGGCACAGCACATTGAGGCAATCATAGAGAAGGCATGACAGTGGCATTATTTCATTAGGAGTTTCAGGAGACTTGTTATGTCACCAGAGACTTGCAAATTTCTACAGATGTACCACAGAGAGCATTTTAATTGGTTGTATCACCATCTGGTATGGAGAGGAGACTGCACAGGATAGGAAAAACCAGCAGTCAGCTCCATTAAGAACCCAGACTCCCCAGCATCGAGGACACTTTCAAAAGGCGATGTCTCAGAAAGGTGGCATCCATCATTAAGGACCCCATCACCCAGGACATGCCCTCTTCTCATTACAACCATCAAGGAGGAGGTACAAGAGCATGACAACACATACTCCACATTCTAGGAACAGCTTCTTCTCCACTGTCAGATTTCTGAATGACCAATGAATCCATGAACATTATCTTAGTATTTTCCCTCTCTTTCTGCATTAATTATTTAATTTATTTTATATTTATAAATCTTACTGTTGTTTATAGTTTCTTTATTATGTATTACAATGTACTGCCGCCACAAAACAACAAATTTCATAACATGCCAGTGATATTAAACCTGATTTTGATTCAGTTCCTGACTCAAGAGAACTTTGGAAAGTTTGGAATTCAGAAATTGTTAGGAAAAGCTAATTAATGAGGTTTTCTCACTGCAGATTTAAAGTTATTTTTGCAAGATGAAGGATTACACAGGGAGGAGGAAGACACAGATAACACAAGGGTCACTTACTCTTGATGCAAAGAAGCATAACATTTTCCCCAGATCTTCTATTGGTGCCTCTAAGCATCTTTAAGACCAGGTGTTAATGAGTTCCTTTTCTATTATGGACAATTCTGGCTTAGTAGTTAAAGCAAATTTAGCTGCTGCTGAAAAAGGACCATGGGGATACAGTCATTAGGCACTTATTAGTCACCAATTAGAAGGGAGTTGTAACTCGTGTACCTGTAGCAGATCTACAAGATTCTGTTATTAATTAAGCCTTTATAAGGGCATTAACACTGGCTTCAGGTGTCCGTATTGGCACAGTGCTGGCAGCTAAAAAAGAATGTGGAAGCAGATTAAAAGTAATTTAGTATTTGGTTTCAAAATTCGGAGGCATTTTGATAAAGCATTTAGAGAGGAGGATTGGTCACAGATGAAATAACCTACAGGGTTCATGAGAACTAATTTTAATCAGGCAGATTGTTGTGATTTGAAGTGCACTGCGTGAAAGTGCGGTGGAGATAGGTTCAAAAGAAAATTAACTAAATAATTGAAATTGACAACTGGTGTTTGATAAGCACGTAAGGTTGAAAAACATGCAGGGTTTTGGGGAAAAGTTGGGGAAGTGGAAATAATCGGACTCCTCTTTGACAGAGATCACTGTGCCAGTGGTTACCCTCTCCTCAGTATCAGTGGATAAACATGACTTATGCTTTGGTATGACACTATGCTTCCTGAGTATTCCTGAGTTACTCCAGGACACCATTCTCTACCTGTGATAGACCGTCTAATATTCAGCCAGATGAAATACCACAGTCTCGCCCAATGCAGACTCGGGCAAACTAGAAATTGAAAGCATGAGGTCAATTGTAGTGATTATATCATTGTCCAAGACTGGAGGACATCACTAACTACACAGGCCAGGTCCCAAATCTTGTACCTTTTATTCCCAAATTACATTCATTCTGCATTGAACTGCATTAAGAAAAGTACTGGGGTACGTCTTAGTGGATTGGCAATCATTCTTACTTGCTTCTCTCAGTTGAGAAGAGAATGTGCCGAAGCTAATGGCAATTCTATAGGTGGAATACTTTCCACAGACTTCTACCCCAGAACTGTGCAGAAGGGGCAATATCCTTCAGATGAGCAATTAAATCAAGGCCTCCTTTGTCCTCTCGGGTGAATGTCACTGTTTTGAAAATTATAACCATGCCATCTTTTCATATGATATAGTCGATGCTTTTTCTCAGAACAGTCCCACTTCCCTCATTGTTCCCTTGTAACTGATTCTCTCTCATGTGTCCATAGGATCCACCAAATTCTCCTGACACCCATCCCCACCGGGGGGATTTACAGAGGCTAATTAACTCACCAACCCCACTCTTCGGGAGCGTTCAGGAGAAATCCACCCAGTCACACACAGCACGTGCAAACTCCACACAGACAGCACCAGAGGTGGGACTGAAGTTGGGTAACTGGAGCCTCGAGGCAGCATCTCCATTAGCTGTGTCACTGTATCGTCTATTACCGCTAACAACATTGCGCTTCTTATGATCTCAAATGTCCCAAATCACATTAAACCTAATAATGAATATTTTAAATAATTAATCATTGTTATAATGGGGGAAATTAAAGAGGGCATTGTGCATATGGTAAATTCCCAAGAACAACGATATAATCCCAGCCCATTTATTATTGATGTTGATTGTGAGGTGAATGTGAAGATCTCTGCTCTACTTTGAAGCAACTTGCAGGCAGAGAGAGCAGACATGACCTCCTTTAAGCTGTCATCTGTAAAGCAACTTCTCCTCAGTTTTCCATTGGAGCATTGATTCAGGCTGAAATCTCTGGAATATCAATTGAACCCGCAAGTCTCTGATTCAGGGGAAAGTATGTTGGCAGCTTCGCCTGGCTGTGCAAGGCAGTAGTATTCTCTGGCCAGTATTTATGCCTCAAGAACTTTCACTAAAATAACTTTAATCTGTTCATTTATCTTACCGCTTTTCGTGAAACCTTGATTATACATAAACAGTTGCTGCATTTCTTACATTAAGAGTGAATGCACTTCCTGAGTAATTAGTTGTCGTTCAAAGCACTTTTGGGCATCTTAAAATAATGAAAGGTGTTATATAAATGCTAATTCTTTCCGTTCTTCATTCAATATTGCACAGATCGTCTTGCTCCAGGAATTTGATTGAAAGTTCATTTAAGGAAATGGAATAAAAAACAGATCTTATACTGCTCTGCTTTATAGATCAAGCTCATCTCCGAACCTTTACCTAGTACATTTCCCGATTTCCATATCCTCTGACGTCCAGTTTAAGTGTTCAATACACAATGTTTGAGTAACCAGAGCCCCTGGAAATACAGTATTCCAAAAGCTCACAATCCAGTACTGGAGAACTTCTGGTAAGATGATGGTGCATGCAAATATAGCAGCCTCTTGCAGACCAGCCAACGGTGCTGTATTCTTTGCAAAATGTGATTTTTTACAATCCAGACAATTTTACTCCAAGAATTGTGGATGCTGCACTGCTTCTCCATTGGTGAGCTGCTGGTTGATCAGAATAGCTGGACTGGTGTCGAAGGGGCTGGCCGAGGTGGTGGGATATGGGAGGAGCCCATTTGGGTACAGAGCAGCCCGCCGGAATATCAGAAGAGCTGGCTTGGGTTCAGAGGAGCCGACCTGGCTGTAGACCGTGTTGCTGCCTGCTACTCGGAAGCATCGAAGTTGATGCAGTATAACCATGGCAGATTGTCTTGGACATTTCACTTGCGATCACAAGACTCTGTTGGACAGTGATAATGTAAGCTGCCAAAGGCCTGTTACCCTTGTCAGGTGGTGGGACAGGTGACATTGGAGATGTGTAGCCTCAAGCCTCGGGTTTGCCTGGTGTTGCGGACCAGGTGAGAGACGCGGAGCGTTTATAGCCTGGCTTTCGAGCTTGGCTGGGAACTGGCCTCTCCCATTGGTGCTGTCCTCTCGTGTTCGAGAGGTGGAATGACAGGCTGGATTGCGTGCGTCTGTACACTGCTGGGAGACTGTACCATCAATTGCTGGACATTGTTGCTCACATTTTGGCCCAGTGTGTCTATGTCAGTCATAACACCAATTTAAACATCCTTTAACTCCCTGCCTGTTCATATGGTTGTCTAAATGCCCCTTAAACATTACTGTTGCATCACCTCCCTTAGCATTGTGTCTTCCAGGTACCTGCCACTTTCTATGTTAAAAAAAAAAAGGGTTTTTTTGAGTGAATATGCTTCTTTGCTCGCTATTTTGAATTACGTTACTCACAATTTTTGAATGTTGGCTTGTTTTTAATGTTTTGCACCTTGGCCCCAGAGGAACACTATCTCATTCAACTATATCTATTAAACTTGATTTGATTTGATTTTTTTTTCCACAGAAGTGCAACCTTCCAGACAAATATGTTATATCTCATCTTAAATCCTAAATAGATTACCCCTTACCTCAAGTGACGCCTCCTTGTTCTAAACTCTCCAACTAGAGAAGGCAACCTCTTACCATGGATGGTACTCAATCTTCAAAGAAGCTTTGATGCCTTTGTGAGACTGCTTCTCTCCTCTACAATCCAGAAACGAAGGACAAATTTACTTTTTCATTAGTTTCAATGGAGTTAGTTATTGGGAAGAAAGGTAGGCACCCTGCCAGAAAAAAAATAAGTAAAAGGTACTAAGTGGAGACTTTCAGGCCAGGAATAACAGATTTTTAATGGATGTGAATATCAAAATCCTGGAACAAAAGGCGTTGAAAGGTATCGATCACCAACAATTGGAAAGATTGGATGAACTTGGATTGTTTTCTCTGGAGCTTCAATGGCTGAGTGGGGATGTTGGGTGAGATCTGATCTAAGTATATAATGGTGTGAAAGTCACTATTCATTTTCCCAGGACGGAAATGGTAAATACTAAAAGGGAAAAATTTTAATGAGATTTTAATGGCAAGTTTTTACATAGAAAGTGGCAGGTGCCTGGAAGACACAATGCTAAGGGAGGTGATGCAACTGCAATGTTTAAGGGGCCTTTAGACAACCATGTGAACAGGCAGGGAGTTAAAGGATGTTTAAATTGGTGTTATGACTGACATAGACACACTGGGCCAAAAGGCCCACTCAGAGCTGCAGTCTTTCTTGTCTAATTGAATGAAAAAATAGGCTTAAAGATCTCAGCGGTCTTTCACAGCAAAGGATAATTCACATCAGTACTTCATTTGGAATAAGGCTCTTCATGATTTGAATCATCTCCTTAGGCAGTCCAGGTTGACATATGGGCTGACATGGAAGTTGTTGACTCTTCCACAGATGGGGAAGGAGGCACCTGACAGGAAGGGCCAGTGGCTAATTCATGAAGTGGTGCATTCCTGTTGTCTATTCAGTGATTCTGTGCACTCCTGGTGCATTATGTCAACATCGTCCACAGCTTCCTCCTCCCAGTAACCAAAGAATAACTTCCCAAATCACAATGTAGATTTCATCTATCTAGAGGCAAAGACATAATCTTCATCACATGACAACTCCAAGAGAGATGCAGATATTACATATTCCATTTATCATGAAGTATTCTCCCGTCATTCTACGCTCTCCATGGTCAGCACCAAGCATTATACATGTTATGGATATCACGATGGCCACTCTTTCTTCCACTTGCGTATTTGACAACTGATCTTAATAGTCAGTGTGTATTTGTTCGTTCGTATGACATGAGCGATCATGGTCTTTCCATGTCAATGTTGAGCTATAAATACAATGAAGAACTTGTTTGCAATAACATCAAAGGCATGTACTTTAGGTTCAGACAACACACGATATAAATTATAAATTACTGCAAAAAAACACAATTACAGACTACGTAGTGCAAGAGGAGGTTCGTAGTGTTCTATTGTTGAGTTGGGTTGGGATTGTTCAGGTTGGTTTGAGAACCTGATAGTTGTAGAAAAGTAGCTGATCCTGAATCTTGTAATATGACCTGTTTGTTCTGTCAGGTGATTGTCACCCTGAACAATTTCAAAGGTGTGAAGGGAGTTCCCTCTTTTGTGTTGACTTCTTAACTGACACCTCCTCACATGATCTGGTCAATATCTAATGTGGAGGCTTGCTACGTGCAATTTCACTGATATTTTCCCAATCTGTAGCAGTATCTACATGACATAAGGTACTTTGGCTGTTTGGGACCTGCGATAATTGAGAATGCTATATAATTTCAGGTCCATTTTTCCCTTTCTTTAGGAGAAAGGCAGAAGTCACAGTTGGCAGCTGGATTGCCCTCTGTGTCCCCTTCTATGCATTCCAGCAATGGCGAAACAGGGCCCTGGTAGACAGGATCTCTACTATTGGTTCCTCCACAGGGAACAACAGGGGTTGGTAGCCGTGGAGCACTTCAAATGGTGACATACCTGTGGCAGAGGAGGACAAACTTCTTCTATGTGGAAGGGTTAGAAGCAGCAAAGCATCACCGATTGGCTTTTTCTGACTGACTATTGGTCTACAGATGATAGCCAGGGAACAAACTATCTGGGTCCTGGTCTGACACAATGTCCTGGCGGAAGCCATGGAGACCACTACATGTTGGAGAACTAGGTCCACCATCTCAGAGGCTGATGAATGTTTGGGGACAGCAATGAAGTGGGCTGCCTTGGAGAACTACCATCACCATCATGATTACCATGGTTGGAAGGTGGCAAGCCCATGAGAAAATCCATGGTGCTGTTGAACCAAGGGTGTCGATGAACTGGTAGGAGCCTAGAAGACCAGTGGTTGGAGAAATTGGACCGGGCACGTTGAGTGACAAACTGACATATATCTGCAGTCATGGTGGGCCACCAACATAGGCGATGCAGGAAATCCAGAGTTTGTCATGCTCCTGGATGGCTGGAGAGGGGTAAAGAGTGGCCCACTGGAGTGCCTCAGAGTGCATGGCTGGCAGCATGAACAGTACATGCAGTTGTCAGGTGTGTAAGCTGGAGTAGGCTCATGCCATAGGGCCTGGTGGACCTGGTTCTTAAGGTCCCAGATGATTGGGGTTATGATCTAGGAGGATGGAATGGGCTGAGGGTCGATCTCCGTTTCAGCTGGATCAAACTGCCGTGACTGGGCGACCGCCTTACTGTTCTTGGAGTGGGGTTGGTAGGAGGAGTTGAATTGTTCAAAGAAGAGGGCCAAGCAAGCCTGACGTGGGTTGAGATGGCAGGTGTGTTGAATGGATTTGAAGTTCTGATGTTCAGTGCAGATCAGGAAGGGCTCGGTGTTTCCCATCAGCCAGCGTCCCCATCCCTCCAGGGCAATTAGCTCCCTGTCTCCTGCTCCATAACAAAGCTGTGTAGAGTTGAATTTGTGAGAGAAGAAAGCAAAAGGGTGTTTCTTCCCATCTGGTCCTCACTGGAAGAGGATGGCCCTGACATCCACATCAGATGTGCCCACCTCTACCACAAAAGATCTGGAGAGGTTCAGATGGCGGAAAATGGGAGTGGTATGAAGCACCACTTGAGCTCTGTGAAAGATGATTTGGTGAGGGAGGTGAAAGGAGCAGCAATTTAGCTGTAGTTTCTGATGACCAGCAGTATAAGTTGGAGAAGCCCAAGAAAGTTGGGGCCATTCAACAGCAGCACACACTTTCTCTGGGTCCATGCTTTTACCTTTGGTGAAAGGGCATCACCCAAGAAGGAAATAACTGAGATGTGGATCTAGCATTTTCCTAACTTGTAGTGCAGTTGGTTTTTGAGGAGTTGCTGAAGGACTGAAAGGACGTGACAGACATGGTCTTTGGGGTTCCCTGGAGGAGATGAGGATGTCATTGAGGTAGATGAACACATACCTGTGTAGCTTGTCTTGGAGGACCTCATTGATGAAGGCTTGGAAAAAATCTGGACTGTTGTAAAGGCATCACCAAGTATTCATAGTGCCCATGGGCATTATGAACGTGTCTTCCATTCGTCCTCCAGCAGATGCGGGTCAGATTGTACCCACACCGTAGATCCAGTTTAGTGAAGGATTGGGCCCTGCAGAGTGCTTTGAATGTGCTGTCCATCAAAGGAGAGGGTAAAGGCGATTTTGTTGATTCTACAGTAGTCAATGCAGGAATAAAGAGCCCCAGCTTTCTTTTTGACAAAGAAGAGTCTTGCACTCGCTGGGGACTGGATGGTCAAATGAAGCTTGTGTTGTAGCTCTTCAGCAATGTAGTCATTCATGGCTTTCACCTCGGGAGGAGAGATGAAGAACAGATGGCCTCAGGAAGGGGCAGTGCCCGAAAGGGGGTCAATTGCAGTCGTGTGGTCTGTGAGGCAGTAGGGCGCTGGCTTCTCTTTTGCTGAAGGTGATATCTGAGTTGTGGTATTCCTGTGGGAGTTCAGTGCTTCTTCGTCTCCATGGATTTACAGGGTAAAGTCAACTGAGGTTGTAGGCAGGTGGGCCCCAAACTCAGAAATGAACCAGGTGACCAGGCAAAGTGAGGGTTGTGAGTGGAGAGCCAGGGGTAACCCAAGAAGAGAGGAGTGTTGTTTGAGTTGATAAGAAGGCACTGGATGGATTCATGGTGCTATCCAATGCTCATGTGCCATGCTATCCAAGGCCATGTATGTGCTCTGACCATCCCAGACCTCAAGAGATATCCATCATTGGCCATGAAGCAGAAGGGGTGTGAGATAGGCTTGGTAGGGAGACCAGAATCCAGTCTGGAAAGTTGCCTGCTGTGATCTGGAGGGTCGTTCCATAAGACGGTTGTCAATACAGAGGGCGAGAGTGATGAGGCATCACCCAAGTAGACAGCTCATTTTTCAAGTGCTCCGAGAGGCCATGATGGTAATGGGTCAGCAGCACTTCTGCATTCCAGCCACACTCCGCTGTGAGGATCCTGGATTACTCCGTGTGATCCAGCACTGAGTGTGAAGTATCCGATCCACTGCTGCCCTTCCACTTCCCAGATGGTCGAAATCCCGGCGCATTTCCATAGTGAATTCCTCATGTTGGTTGCAAATGGGGTTTTTGTTGTCCCAGCTAGAGGCGGCACAGGGCAGAGCTCACCCAGTCAAGAGAGAAATGACGAAGGTGACCTTGGCACAGTCCATAACATGCAGCGCTGGCTGGAGCTTGAAGCGTGAGACACATTGGAACAGGAAATTGTGGTTCAGGTTGGCGATCCATTGACACGTTTAGGCACTGGCATCTGGAGCTCCAAGGGAGAAGGTTGACTGACACAGGGTTGCTGAATCCAAATGGAGAGTGGGTTGGGAGCAGATGGGGAATGGTTTGCTGCTGCTTCTGGATTATATGAACATGTCGAAGGACAACATCCTTCAGGCAAGTAAACTCTGCTGGGTCAATCATTTGTCATTTATCCTGTCAGAAATGTAGAGGAGGCTTGACCCAATCCCAGAGTCGTGAAGAAGGTTTAGCGGTGAGTGATCAGTTTAATAATAAACTGCAAAAAAACAAGCCATGAGGGACAATAAAACAAGAGGGAGCAGATACGTAATTTGACAAGGTAACAAGGGAACTGAAGGCTAGGATCAATTGGTTGAGGCTGGTTGGTTCAATGAGTGAACAGCGATTGTGGTTGAGAGCTGGGTTTAAATAGGCTGCAGGTGATGAGTTGAAAACGAGTGGCAGGTGACTCCTGATAGCTGAGTGGAGACTGGGAAAAGCCTGCATGTGCAGGCCTGACACTGTGCTGATTCTTCTCTCTGAGCACTTCCATCGACAGATAATTCCCCATTACTCCCGTGTGTACAAGCAATCACCATGATTTGTTTTAATACCAATCCAGTAAATGGCCTCTGGACCTTCTCCAAGAGCAGAGAATTGTCCTTGTTCGTAAATGCATATTTATCCTCATTCAATACCTCCGATAGCCATTTAATCAAGTATGTTCTTGCAGACTCTCTGTGGATCCTTGCTGTGTTAAAACTAATGGTCCCTGCTAACTGAAAGACGTAGGTTATTGTACTTTGTCATATAGAAACACAAAATGCTGGCCAGTCTCAGTGAGTCAGGCAGCATCTCATAAAGAGATGGAGCATTAAAACAAGCCCTTGGATTAACCACCCAGGTACACTAATTCTAATTTAATCCTATTTTTATTCTAAATAAAAACACAAAATGCTGGCAGAACTCAGCAGGCCAGACAGCATCCATGGGGGGAGGTAGTGACGATGTTTCAGGCCGAAACCCTTCATCAGTAGTGAAGTAACATGGGATGGTCGAGGGGGGAGGGATGACGTAGAGAGCTGGGAAGCGATAGGCTGAAGGGAAATGGGCTAGGGGGAAGGTGGAGAATTATGGGAAATAAAAGAGAAAGAAAGGTAGGAATGAGGGGAGATTATAGTGAGGGGGGAAAAAGAGAGAGAAAGAGAACCAGACTAAAATTATAGATAGGGATGGGGGTAAGGGGGGGCAGGGGTATCAATGGAGGTCTGTGAGTTGGATGTTCATGCCGGCAGGCAGGAGGCTACCTAGGCGGGAGATAAGGTTTTGCTCCATCAACCTGCATGTGGCCTCATCTTGATGGTAGAGGAGGCCATGGACAGACATATCAGAGTGGGCGTGGTCTGTGGAATTGAAGTGTGTGGCCACAGGGAGATCCCACCACTGCTGGAGGACCGAGCGCCGGTGTTCGGCGAAACGGTCTCCCAGTCTGCGGCGCGTCTCCCCAATGTATAAATGGCCACATCGGGAACACTGGATACAGTATATCACCCCAGTTGACTCGCAGGTGAAGTGGTGCCTCACCTGAAAGGACTGTCTGGGGCCTGGGATGGTGGTGAGGGAAGAAGTGTGGGGGCAGGTGTAGCACTTCTTCCGTTTGCAGGGATATGTGCCTGGAGGGAGGTCAGTGGGGAGGGAAGGGGGGGATGAATGGACAAGGGACTCGCGTAGGGAGCGATCCCTGCGTAAAGCTGAGAGTTGGGGGGAGGGGAAGATGTGTCTGGTGGTGGGATCCTGTAGGAGGTGGCGGAAGTTACGGAGGATTATACGTTGGATCTGTAGGCTGGTAGGGTGATAGGTGAGGACCAGGGGGACTCTATTCCTGGTGGGCTGGCGGGGGGATGGGGTGAGGGCAGAGGTGCGTGAAATACGGGAGACGCGATGGAGGGCAGAGTTGATAGTGGACGAAGGGAAGCCCCTTTCTTTAAAAAAGGAAGACATCTCCTTTGTCCTAGAATGAAAGGCCTCATCCTGAGAGCAGATGTGGCGGAGGCAGAGGAATTGAGAGAAAGGGATAGCATTTTTGCAGGAGACAGAGTGGGAGGAGGAATAGTCTAGGTAGCTGTGAAAGTCTGTAGGTTTGTAGTAGACATCGGTGGATAGGCTGTCTCCAGAGATAGAAACAGAAAGATCTAGAAAGGGGAGGGAGGTGTCGGAAATAGACCAGGTGAATTTGAGGGCAGGGTGAAGTTAATGAAGTCGACAAGCTCAGCATGTGTGCAGGAAGCAGCACCGATGCAGTCATCAATATAACGCAAGAGGAGGACAGATACCGGTGTAGGCTTGGAACATAGATTGCTCCACATGGCCGACAAAAAGGCAGGCGTAGCTAGGACCCATGCTGGTGCCCATGGCTACACCTTTAGTTTGGAGGAAGTGGGAGGAGCCAAAGGAGAAATTGTTAAGGGTGAGGACTAATTCTGCAAGGCAGAGAAGAGTGGTGGTAGAAGGTGACTGGCTGGGTCTGGAATCCAGGAAGAAACGGAGAGCTTGGAGACCTTCCTAGTGGGGGATAGAGGCATATAGGGACTGGACGTCCATGGTGAAAATAAAGCGGTGGGGGCCAGGGAACTTGAAATCTTTGAAGAGATGTAAAGCATGGAAAGTATCACGGACATAGGTGGGAAGGGATTGAACAAGGGGAGATAAAACAGAGTCGAGATAGGCAGAAATGAGTTCAGTGGGGCAGGAGCAAGCAGAGACAATGGGTCTGCCTGGACAGGCAGGTTTGTGAATCTTAGGTAGGAGGTAGAAACGGGAAGTGCGGGGTGTGGGAACTATAAGTTTGGTGGCCGTGGTTGGGAGATCTCCCAAGCTAATGAGATCGGAAATGGTTTGGGAGACAATGGACTGGTGCTCCCTAGTGGGGTCATGGTCCAGCGGTAGATCTCCCTGTGGCCACACACTTCAATTCCACAGACCACTCCCACTCCAATATGTCTGAGCATGGCCTCCTCTACCGTCAAGATGAGGCCACACGCAGGTCGATGGAGCCATACCTAATCTCCCGCCTAGGTAGCCTCCTACCTGCCGGCATGAACATCCAACTCACAGACCTCCATTGATACCCCTGCCCCCCCCTTACCCCATCCCTATCTATAATTTTAGTCTGGTTCTCTTTCTCTCTCTTTTTCCCCCCTCACTATAATCTCCCCCCAGCCCTACCTTTCTTTCTCTTTTATTTCCCATAATTCTCCACCTTCCCCCCAGCCCATTTCCCTTCAGCCTATCACTTCCCAGCTCTCTACTTCATCCCTCCCCCCACTTCTTATTCCCCCTCGACCATCCCGTGTTACTTCACTCCTGATGAAGGGTTTTGGCCCGAAACGTCGTCACTACCTCCTCCCATAGATGCTGTCTGGCCGGCTGAGTTCTGCCAGCATTTTGTGTTTTTATTTATTTCCAGCATCTGCAGATTCACTCGTGTTGCCTATTTTTATTCTCCCCACATTCCCATTAACTTCCATATGAAAAGATAAACAGAGCTAATGTTTCGGGTCAGAGATTCTGTGGGATATTCTGGGCATGCTAGAGGGGTTTTGCAGAATTCATCTTCGCATGTTTACTGCCATCGACTCTTTCCTCCAGAATTTATTATTTATTCGGTTCATTTATTAAGGAAGTTTAAATAACATAAAAAGGGCAGTCCTGCTGAGTTAAGATTTATAAATAGTTGTAAACAAGTGGTGCTTGCAGTGAGACGACTCATTGGGTAGCGTGACTCGAATCTAAATTCACCACAAGCCTCTGACTCGGGGGTGAAGCATGTATCTTGTTCTTTAATTATGTTACTTGCTCCCGTCATGCATCCTGCTAAATTTGAGAGTGACCAATGTGTTGTTAAACACCATCCTCATTCTGTTGGACAGTTAAAAATGATGATGTGAATGAATTCAAAGTTATAAAGTGACGGCGATCCCTTCAGGTGCCTGTGGTACAGAACTCACTTGAGTATTTTTTACTTCACCACTGCTTTTTCTCATGAGGCCCCCATAATCTGACCTGTCCCACTCACAGTTGCTTTGTCTCAGGAGAAATTACTGATCAATTACATTTCTCTTAATTGTCCAAGGTGACTACACATAGACAGTATATTTAGTGGAGTGAGTGGCAGGGTGAAAATATGTCTCTACCAAAGGAGGTGTAAGGTGTTCCTTCTCTCCGCTAGCCTGCTGGTCACCCTTGGGCCAAGATGTAGCACCTGCGTAGCCACACCCCCACCACCTCCCCCCCCCGGCGATCAGGGTTACATGAAGCCATGCGAGCAGGTGGTGAATGGTCGAATGAGCAGCTGGTGTATATCACAAGTCCTGGTTATGGCACCAGGCAGACAGTACTGATAATGGCTGGGCTCACCTGTTTTGTAAAGACACTGCCATGGCAAACCACTTTTGTAGAAAAATTTGCCAATAACAGTCATGGTTATGGAAAGACTATGATCTCCCATATTATATGACACAGCAAGTTACAAATGAATGATACTGTGGAGAAGTGGGGAATATAAAAGGTATATTATCATGTACAGTACTGTGCAAAAGTCTTAGGCACATGCAGTATATATGGCTGGGGTACCCAACAGCTCTATACAGTACTGTAGTAATTTTATGTATTGCATTGTACTGCTGCCGCAAACCAGAATAAATTTCCTGACATGTGATTCTGATATGGGTCTCCACTCCGGACTGAGAGTGGGTTGGGGTCAGGGAGAGGGGAATCATGGTTGAGAAAATGGGAAGGGAAAAGGGAGGGAGTGGGAAGCTCCAGAGAGACATTCTGTAATGATCAATAAACCAATTGTTTGGAATTAAATTACCTTGCCCATTGTCTCAGGGCTGGGTGGATCTGCACCCCCACCAGCACGACCCCCTCCCACTCCTGGCACTCCTTCTCTGCCACTTGTCCCACACCCTCCCATGGCACTCCACCCTCACCATTCCCAACATCCTTTGCTCCGGTCAGATTTACAAACGTAGACCAGCCCTAATAGAGGGATCAGAAGTGGGAAGGGTGAACAATGGTCAGAGATGCCAACATCTCTGAGGATCTATCCTGGGCCCAACATATTGATGCAATTACAAAGAATGCACAACAGCGGCTATATTTCATTGGGAGTTGAAGGAGATTTCATATGTCACCTAAGACACTCAAAAATTTCTACAGATGTACCATGGAGAGCTGTCTGACAGGCTGCATCACCGTTTGATATGGGGGACTACTGCAGAGAGTTGTAAAATTAGTCAGCTCCATCATGGGCACTGGTCTCCATAGTATCTAAGACATCTTCAATGAGCGGTGCCTCAGAAAGGCAGTATCCATCATTAAGGATCCCTACCACCAGGACCTGCCCTCTTCTCATTGTTACTGTCAGGAAGGAGGTACAGAAGATTAAAGATACACACTCAGCAATTCAGGAAAGCTTAGTTCCCTTTGCCATTTGATTTCTAAATAGACATTGAAACCATGAACACTACCTCACTACATTTTTAAAATTTCTGTTTTTGCACTACTTATTTAATTTAACCTTTTAATAAACATATATATACTTCTGCAATTCACAGTTTTTTCTATACTAATCACAAATTGCCTTGTACTATTGCCACTGACTTAACAAACTTCATGACACATCTGGTGATATTAAACATGATTCTGATTCTGATACCTAATCCCTTCTGCCTGCATGAGGACCATATCCTCCCATTCCCTGCATATTCATGTGCCTATCTTAGAGACTCTTAAACATCTCAGTCAGATTCTCCTCCACCACCATCCCTGGCAGTGAATTCCAGGCACCCACTACTCTCTCTATATAAAAAAAAACTTGCCCTGGACATCTCCTTTAAACTCACACATGTCAACAAATGCACTCAAAAACTTCTATAGTTGTACCGTGGAGAGCATTCTGACAGGCTGCTTCACTGTCTGGTATTGGGGGGGAGGGTTCTGCACAAGACTAAAAGAAGTTGCAGAAGGTTGTAAATCTAGTCAGCTCCATCTTGGGTACTAGCCTACAAAGTACCTAGGACATCTTTAGGGAGTGGTGTCTCAGAAAGACAGCATCCATTATTAAGGACCTCTAGCACCCAGGGCATGCCCTTTTCTCACTGTTACCATCAGGTAGGAGGTACAGAAGCCTGAAGGCGCACACTCAGTGATTCAGGAACAGCTTCTTCCCCTCTGCCATCTGATTCCTAAACAGACATTGAAGCTTTGGACACTACATCACTTGTTCTTAATATACAGTATTTCTGCTTTTTTAATCTATTCATTATACATAACTGATTTACTTGTTTATTTATTATTATTATTATGTTTTATTTTATTTTTTTTTCTCTCTGCTAGATTATGTATTGCATTGAACTGCTGCTGCTGCTAAGTTAACAAATTTCACGTCACATGCCGGTGATAATAAACCTGATTCTGATTCTGATTCTCCAACAGGAATTGAATGTCCTCTAGTATTAGATTATTTCAATGCTGGAAAAAAGGTACCAACTGCCAAATCTATACCTTTCATAATTTTGGAAACACCTATAAGGTCTTTCCTCAGCTTCCAGAGAATCCTAATTTGTCCAGACTCTCCTTATTTTTACAAATGTACAAAACTTTATTCAAATACAAAGGATAAGGGCTACAGTGAGGTTATTAAATTTAAATTTGAATGTCGTTAGCATCTATAATGCACTCAGTTCCCTGGTGAGCTCACCGTTCCCAGAAACCCTCTACTGAACCCATGATGATCGTGTGCTCCCTCTCTAAGGACACCCTGGCACAGATGTAGCCCTGGAAGAGGGACAGGCAGTCAGCTTGGGCAGAGCCCTCGACAGCCCACTGCCTGGACCTGTGAATGGCCAGTTTGGCCAGGCCCAAGAGCAAGCCTATCAGGACACCCTCCGAGTGACCCTCCTCCTTCTGTACTGGGTGCCCGTAGATGAGGAGCACAGGGTTGAAGTGCAACCAGAACCTGAGCAGCTGCCCCTTCAGACACTCAAACAGGGGCTGCAACCTCTCACACTCCAGATAAACATAATACACTGACTCATCCCGGCCACGGAACAGACAAATGAAGGGGTGCCAGTGAACTGACAGTATTGCCCGGTGCAACACCTTCCACCCCAGGTCCCCAGTGTACAGGGGAAGGGCCCCTGCATAAAGAGATTTCCACTGGATACCTCCTCCCTCGCCGGATGGTCAAACAGACCGTAACAGTGGGTCTGGTCGGCAGACGAAGGCAAGGAAGTGAAAGGTGTGCAGGAGCAGTCCGAACAAGAACTGTGTCAGCGTGTCACGGAAAGGCACTGTGGGTATTGCCGCAAGATGACTCACGTTATGTGGGACCCTCTCCCAAGAGGTATCACACACCCTCTAATCCAGGCAGCATTCTTTTGCACCCTCTGTAAAGCCACCATATCCTTCCTAATGGACATACAGGTGGTTAATATGAAGGGCACGCACTGCGGAAGTAGAACACAAATAGGATAAATAGTGGAATTGCAGGTTATATTGAGAGTATATTCTAAAATAGGGTACCTACACCAGGCCCCAGCTCTGGCTGAAAATCTACCCACATTCCTAACCCATGGTTTTCCAACCCCAATCTCAGTTCTCAATCTACACTTGTGAGCGTGATATCAAACCAGAGAGCAAACCAGCTCTCGGCCAACATGATGGAGCAGGTATCACAGGAGAGGACACTGGAGGAATGCAGCATTGTAGTGCTGTGATTTAAAACTATCGCAGAGCAAGCAACTCAGGTTCAGTTCCACCATTGTCTGTAAGGAGATTGTACTGTGTGTGTTTCCTCCTGGTGCTCCTGTTTCCTCCCATATTTCAAAAGCATATGGGTTAGTACATTAATTGGTCACAGTGATTGAGTGGTGTGGTTCATTAGGCGGGAAGGACCTTTTACTGTGCTGCATCATGAAGCAAATAACAAATAAACACTCCCAGTAAGACATGGCCAACTTCACAGTTCTGTGGACCCACTGATATTAAGTCAGCAAATAACTTAATTTAGTCTTGTCTAGTGCAACACCCTCATCAACAGTCTTTGTTATCTCCAAAAAAATTCAATCAGTCAGTCACAGCTTCGTTTTCATATATCAGCATTGTCTTGATTAACCTGTGACTTTGTAAGGTTTATACCATCCCTCAGAAATGATGCCAATATTAGCCACCACCAAAGCTACAGTAATTATTCTGCACTTACTTGGTTTATCCTTTCCTGCTTTTACGCAAAAGGAGCAGTTCTCCATCCCCCACGCACCATGCTGTAGGCAGGGAGGACTGAACACTGGTAGTCAAAGACTCCACAACCTCCTCCTTTTCTTTTGGTTAGCAGTTATTCAAAGCTAAATTAACTATAGAAGTTTCATTTTGTGTCGTTTCAAATCCAATAAAAGGGTCCAAAGCATTTCGGAGGAGTCAGAGTCTGACAGCGTGGAAATAAGCCCATATGGTCCCAGCTGACTGTGTTGTCCAGCAGGCTGGCCACTTATGCCTGTATCTGGCCCATACCCCTCTAAACCTCTCCTAACCATGCACTTATCTAGATGGTTTTTGAATGTCACTAAACGAGCCCGGCTCAAGCATTATTTCTGACAGCCCATTGCAAACACACACCACCCTTTGTGAGAAGAAGATGCCTTTGATATCTATTGTAAATCTCTTGCCTCTGATCTTGAACCTACAACTACTTGTTCAGAATCAGAATTAGAATCAGGTTTAATATCAACTGCATACTTTGTGAAATTGGTTGTTATGCAGCAGCAGTACTCTGCAATATATAATAATAAAAACTAAATTACAGTAGATGTATTGGTCGATTGGAAAATCAGGTTGGTAATGGATCTCAAGAGAGTGAGTTCTTTGAATGCCTAACAGATAGCTTTTTAGAGCAGTTTGACAATGAGCCTACTAGGGGATCAGCTATACTGGATGGGGTGTTATGTAATGAACCACAGGCAATTAGGGAGCTAAAGGTATAAAGAACCCTGAGGAACCAGTGATCACAATATGATTGTGTTCAACTTGAAATTTGATAGGGAGAAATTAAAGACTGATGTAGCAGTATTTCAGTGGGAATTACAGTGGTATGAGAGAGGAGTTGGCCAAAGTAAACTGGAAGGAGCTGCTGCCAGGGATGACAGCGGATCAGCAATGGCATGAGTTCCTGGGAAAAATGAGGAAGGTGCAGGATATGTGTATTCCAAAAATGAAGAAATACTCAAATGGTAAAATAGTATAACCATGATTGACAAGGGAAGTCAAAGTTATTGTAAAAGCAAAAGCAAGGGCATACAACAAAGCAAAAATTAGTGGGAAGATAGAGGATTAGGAAGTTTTAAAAGAACTACAGGGAACAACTAAAAAAATCATTAGAAGGGAAAAGATGAAATATGAAAGCAAGCTAGCAAATAATATCAAAATGGATGGTAAAAATTCTTTCAAAATGTTAAAAATAAAAGAGAAATGAGAGTGGATATAGGACCACTAGAAAATGAGGCAGGAGAAATAATAGTGGGAGACAAGGAGATGGCTAAATGAGTATTTTGTATCAGTCTTCACTGTGGAAGACACTAGCAGTATGCCTGATGTTGCAGTGTGTGAAGGAAGAGAAGTAGGTGCAGCTACTGTTACAAGAGATAAGGTGCTCAAAATGCTGAAAGACCTACAGGTACATAAGTCAACTGGACCAGATGAACGGTACCCTAGGGTTCTGAAAGAGGTAGAGTTAGAGATTGTAGCAGCACTAGAAATGATCTTCAAAAATCATTGGACTCTGGCATGGTGCCAGAGGACTGAAAAATTGCAAATGCCACTCCACTCTTTAAGAAAGTAGGAAGGCACAGAAAGGAAATTATAGACCAGTTAGCTTGACCTCAGTGGTTGGGAAGATGTTAGAGTCAATTGTTAAGGATGAGTTGCTGGAGTACTTGGTGACACAGGACAAGGTAGTACAAAGTCAGTATGGTTTCCTTCAGGGAAAATCCTGCCTGAAGGACCTGTTGGAACACTTTGAGGAGATTACAAGTAGAATAGATAAAGGGGATGCAATGGATGTTGTATATTTGGACTTTCAGAAGGCCTTTGATAAGGTGCCACACATGAGGCTGCTCACCAAGTTAAGAGCACATAGTATTATAGGAAAGTTACTAACATGGTTAGAGCATTGGCTGATTTGTAGGAGGCAGCAAGTGGGAATAAAAGGATCCTTTTCTGGTTGGCTGCCAGTGACTAGTGGGGTTCCACAGGGGTCGGTGTTGGGACCACTTCTTTTTATGATTTAGATGATGGAATAGATGGCTTTGTTGTCAAGTTTGCAGATGATACGAAGATTGGTGGAGGGGCAGGTAGTGTTGAGGAAATAGGTAGGATGCAGAAGGACTTAGACAGGAGAATGGGCAAGAAAATGGCAAATTAAATACAATGTTGGAAAATGCATGGTCATGCACTTTGGTAGTAGAAATAAATTTGCAGACTATTTTCTAAACGGGGAGAAAATCCAGGAATCTGAGATGCAGAGGGGCTTGGGAATCTTTGTGCAGTACACCCTGAAGATTAACTTGCAGGTTGAGTCAGTGGTGCGGAAGGCAAATACCATGTTAGCATTCATTTCAAGAGGTCTAGAATACAAGAGCAAGGATATGATGCTGAGGCTTTATAAGGCACTAGTGAGGCCTCACCTTGAGAATTGTGAACAGTTTTGGGCCTCTCATCTTAGAAAAGATATGCTGGCATTGGAGAGGGTCTAGAGGAAGTTTACAAGGATGATTCCAGGAGTGAAACAGTTATCATACGAAGAACGTTTAATGGCTCTGAGTCTGTACTCTCTGGAATTCAGAAGGATGAGGGGGTATCTCATTGAAACTTTTCAAATGTTGAAAGGCCTAGACAGAGTAGATGTGGAAAGGATGTTTCCCATGGTGGGAGAGGCTAGGACAAGAGGGCACAGCCTCAGGATAGAGGGGAGGATTTTCCCTGAAGGAAACCATGCTGACTTTGTACTATCTTGTCCTGTGTCACCAAGTACTCCAGCACCTCATCCTTAACAACTGACTCTAACATCTTCCCAACCACTGAGGTCAGGATAACTGGTCTATAATTTCCTTTCAAAACAGAGATGTAAAGACATTTCTTTAACCAAAGGGTGGTGAATTTGTGGAATTTGTTGCCACATGCAGCTGTGGAGGCCAGGTCATTGGGTGTATTTAAGGTAGAGATTGATAGGTTCTTGATTGGACATGGCAACAAAGGTTGCAGCGAGAAGGCTGGGAACTGGGGTTGAGGAGGAGATAGAAAAAAAGATCAGACATGATTAAAGGGCAGAGCTGACTAGATGGGCCAGATGGCCTAATTCTGCTCCTATGTCTTATGGTCTTAATATATAAAAATTTAAATTAATTAAGTAGTGAGGTAGAGCTCATGAGTTCAATGTCCATTCCAAAATCTGATGGCAGAGGGCAAGAAGCTGTTCCTGAATCATTGAGTGTGTCCTTCAGGCTCCTGTACCTCCTTGCTGATGGTAGTAATGAGAAAAGGGTATGTCCTGGGTGATGGGGGTCCTTAATAATGGGATGCTGCCTTTTTGAGGCGTCGCTCCTTGAAGATGTCCTGAGTACTGTGGAGATTGGTACCCATGATGGAGCTGACTGCATTCACAACTTTCTGGAGTTTATTTTCATCCTGTTCAGTAGTCCCACCACGCCAACCCTCATACCAGACTGTGATGCAGCCAGTTGGAATGCTCTCCACAGTACATCAGTAGAAATTTGCAAGTGTCTTTGGTGACATATCAAATTTCCTGAACCTCCTAATGAAACATAGCTGCTGTCACGCTTTCTATGTAACTATATCAATATGCTGGGTCCAGGGTAGATCGTCAGAGATATTGACACCTAGCAACCTGAAGTTACTCATTCTTTCCATTGCTGATCCCTTGATGAGGTCCAATGTGTGTTCCCTCGCCTTACCCTTTCTGAAGTCCATAACCAGTTCTTTGGTCTTGCTGACGTTGAGTGCAAAGTTGTTGCTGCGGCACCATTTGTTTTTATCGACCCTCCCTGCTTTCACCCGTTCTATATAAATGTTAACAGTATTAACAGACAAAATCTGACAGAGAACCAGCTGTTACAGCAGCCTGGTCAAAGGAGCAGGCTTTAACAAATAGCTTAAAAAAGGAGTGATTGCCAGGTGGGGAGCTTTAAAGAAGGATTCACAACTCAGGCTAATTCAGCCGGGGGCATAATTGCCATTTTGAAGTGATAGAAAACTGGGATCTGGAAGTGGCAGCAAGTAGAGGATTACAGACACCCTGGATAGCTGTGATCCAAAGGAGGTGACACAGATAATGACAGGTCCAAGAAGGGATTTAATGTGAAGCTCAAAACTGTAACAACAATGTGTGAGTGATCTGGGAGCATAGGCTGCTCCAAATAAACTCTCCAGCCAAGAGTAAAGATCACAGATTTTGCTGGTTAAGAAATTCAAAGCACTCATCCATTTAAGTCATTGAACGTGACCACGAGGCTGAGTGTCCACTCAGCTTATAGTCAACGTTCACTGCAGACACTACCTACCCCGGACAAAGTCATCTGGGAATTAATATCATAGTTCACTTTAAATTAGCTTCAGTGGTGATGAGAAAAGCATGAAATTCTACACATCAATTTTGCTTACTGAAAGAACATCTTAACTTTAGAATAGTAACCTTTTATCATGCTTCTTTGACTCCAGATATTCAATAAAATCCTGGTAAAATTTTAAGGAGTTGCAGGGCAGCAGCACCACGTGCCTTGATCAACACTTGCTCCTCTTGGCCAATCATAGAGAGGCACAGCACAGAAACAGGCCCTTTGTCCCATTGTGTGTGTGCCGGCCATCAACAGCCACTTTACAGTAATCCTACCTTAACCCCATTTTAAAAAATTCTCCTCACATTCTCACCTAACCCCGAGATTCTACCACAAATTATACACTGGGGGAAATGAAACCACCAATCTGCATGTCCTTGAGATGTGACAAGATACCAAGCAGTCAGAGGAAAGCCAAAGGGACAATGTGTAAACTTCAGCAGGGGTCAGGATGAAACCAAGTTCTCCTACAATATCACTATTAGCTGTGTCACTGTACTCCCCTTAAATTACATAGAACTATCTGTTAATATTGTTTCCTTTGCAAATGATCCACCTCATGTCCTATGGAACAACAGTAACAACACTGCCAAAGTACTTCATTAGCAGTAGAGCTCTTTAGGCTAGGAGAGAACATAGAACAACAGAGTACAGTACAGGCCCTTCATTCCACAATGCTGTACTGACCTTTTGACCTCCTCCAAGAACAATCTAATCTCTCCTTCCCACACAGCTTTCCATGTTTCTTTCATCCATGTGCCCATCTAAGGGTCTCTTAAAATGTCCCCAGTCTATCTGCCTCTAACACCAACCCCTCAGAGAATTCAATTCACTCTCTGTAAATCTGGCTTTCCACCTTCTACCTTCCACCAAGTACCTTCACATTATGCCCTCTCATATTGGGATATACTGGGCCACTGGCTCTGCACTCGTATCATCTTACACATCTCTATGAAGTCACCTCATTGTCCTTCACTCCAAAGAGAAAAGCCACAGCTCACTCAAACTTTACTCATGCTGTATTCTCTAATCCAGGCAGCATCCTGGTAAACCTCCTCTGCACCCTCCCTAAAGCATCTATATCCTTCCTATTATGACACGACCAGAACTGAACATAATACTCCAAGTGTGGTCTTGCCAGGGTTTTATAGAGCTGCAACATCACCTCCGGCTCTTGAACTCAATCCCTCAACTGTTCATCAGAGCGTTCATCCCTCAACATCATCCACCTTCTCAACAACCCTATCAACTTTGAGGGATCTTTGGACATGGACTACAGAATCCCTCTGTTCCTCCACACTGATAAGAATCCTGCTATTAACCTGGAAGCTCAACGTTCCAAAGGGTATCACTTCACACTAGCCCTCCATCTGCCACTTTCCAGCCCAGCTCTGCATCCTATCAATGTCCCATTATAAATTACAACAAACTTCTACACTACTGTTTGTGTCACCTGCTATTTCCTCATCCAAATCATTTATAAAAGTCACAAAGAACAGGGGTCCCAGAACAGATCCCCATAGAACACCACTAGTCACGGACCTCCAGACTCAATCTCCTATTATCCTCTGCCTTCTGTGGGCAAGCCATTTCCGAATCCATGCAGCCAAGTTTCCCCAGATCCCACACCTCCTGACTCTCTAAATGAGCCTACCCTGGGGAATCTTGTCAAACACCTTACTAAAACTGCTCTAGTTTCATCAGTTTATTTTGTCACTTCCCCAAAGGGATCAATCAGGCTTGTGAGGCACAACCTGTCCCTCACAAACCCACACTGGCCATCCCTAATCAGACTACGCTTCTCCAAATGCTCATAAATCCTCTTCCTAAGAATCCTCTCCAATAGTTTTCCCACTACGGATGAGAATCGCTGGTCTATAATTCCCAGGATTATCCCTAATACAAATCTTGAACAAAGGAATAACATTTGCCAACCTCCAATCATCTGGAACTACCCCTGTGGTTAGAAAGGACACAAAGATCATCACCAAAGGTATAGCAATCACTTCCCTCTCTTCCGGCAATAACCTGGAATATATCACATCTAGCACGGGAACTTAATCTATCCTAATGCTTTTCAAAGGTTCCCGCACATCCTCTTTCTTAATATCGATATATGCCAGCGTATTAGTCTGTTCTATGTCAACCTCACATTTGTCATGGTCCCTCTCACTGGTGAATATTCAATAAGGAACTCCATTACCTCTTCTGACTCCAGGCACACTTCCACTTTTATCCCTGACTAGTCCTATCCTCTCTTTAGTCTTCCTCCTGTTCTTTACACACGAGGAGAATGCCCCGGGGTTTTCCTTAATCCTGCTCAACAAGGTCCTCTCACGTTCTCTCCTATCTCTTCTGAGTCCCTTCCTAAACGTCCTGACTTTAGAATGTCCTCTTCTCTAATTGGCCCGTACACAAATTGTGTCAGGAATATTTTCCGGGCACACTTAACAAACTCTGCCCCATCCAAACCTTTTGCACTAAAGAGGTGCCAATAATGTTAGGGATGTTCATGACAACACCCCTCTTATTTCTGAACCTTTCCAAGAACTCACGATTAATCTGCTCCTCAGTGTCACTGCTACTTTTGGGGAGTCTATGAATTCTCCAAATACAGTGATTGCTCCCTTCCTGTTTCTGACTTCCACCCACACTGACTCAGAGACAACTCCTCCCTTCCTGCAGCTGTGATACTATCACTGTTTAGCAATGGCTCTCTCTCCCTGTCCATATTGAAACATATGCACCCCATAAAGGTGCTATATAAATTCCTTGATCATATCCTATTCTCATCACAAAACAGCAGTGATTCCAGCCCTCTGGGATTAACCTCTCCCTATTTCCCAGTATCCTACAATTTATTCTCTCATTCCCTTTTCATTTATTTTAGCATCAACCTACACTAATGAGCAATTCACAGAGGCCAATTAATCCACATGCAAGTCTTAATGATATCCAAATGAAGACTGTGTGGTCACAGAGTGAACATGCCAACTCCACATACACAGCACCAGAACTCACATTCAAAACTGCGTGCGGCAGCACTGACACTAACAGCACCTGTTAGTGTAAATCCTGTTCCTTCTTTATATTACTCATAACCTTTTCAGATATATAAAGAGTAGTAGAGAGGCGAGAGTGGATACTGGGCTGCTGGAAAATGATGCTGGAGAGGTATTAATGGGGTACAAAGAAATGGCGGACAAACTTAATTATTTTGTGTCAGTCTTCACTGTTGAAGACACTAGCAGTATGCCAGAAATTCAAGAGTGTCAGGGGGCAGAAGTGAGTGTGGTTGCTATTAAAAAGGAAAAGGAACTTGAGAAGCTGAACGGTCTGAAAGTGGTAAGTTACTTGGACCAGATGGACTGCACCCCAGGGCTCTGAAAGAGCTTTCTGAAGAGATTGTGGGGGCTTTAATAATGATCTTTGAAGCTTCACTAGATTCGGGAATTGTTCTGGAGGGCTGGAAAATTGCAAATGTCACTTCACTCTTCAAGAAGGGAGGGAGGCAGAATTTATAGGCCAGTTAGCCTGACTTCAGTAGTTGGGAAGAGGTTTCAAGGTACCTGGAGGCACATGATAAAACAGGTCAAAGTCAGTATGGTTACTTTAAGGGCAATCTTGCCTGACAAATCGATTGGAATACTCTGATGAAATAACAAGCACAGTAGACAAGGGAAGTCAGTGTTGTGACTGCTTCTTTTCACATTATATGAGTGATGGAATATCCGGCATTGTGGCCAAGTTTACAGTCGAGACAATGGTAGGTGGCAGGGCAGGTAGTGCTGAGGAAACAGGGAGTCTGCAGAAGGACTTGGACAGATCGGGAGAATGGGCAAAGAAGTGGCAGCATAGGGAAGTGTACGGTCATGCACTTTTAAAGAAGAAATAAAGGTGTAGACAATCTTCTAACTGGGGAGAAAATTCAAAAATTAAAGATGCAAAGGGACTTGGGTGTCATTATGCAAGATTCCCTAAAGATTAACTTGCAGGTTGAGCTGTTGGTAAGGAATGCTGGTAAGCAAATGTCATGTCAGCATTCATTTCAAGAGGACAAGAATATAAGACAATAAGACCATAAAATATAGGAGCAGAATTAGACCATTTTCCCCATTGAGTCTGCTCCGTCATTTTATCATGGCTGATTCATTCCCCTCTCAGCACCAATCCCTTGACCTCACCAGCTTTTTCTCCTCCACCATCAGATTTCTGAATGTACACTACCTCACTATACATTTCTCTTTTTGCACTACTTATTTAATATTTAATATTCCTTATTGTAGCATATAGCTTTTTATTATCATGTTTTTCAATGTACTGCTTTTGCAAAACAGCCAATTCCATCACATATGCCAGTGATGTTAAACCTGAATCTGATTCTGATAATGCTGTTTGGAAGTTCCTGATGATTTCATGGCAGCTTCTCCAGCTGTCCATTGGGTGGCACTGTGGAGCAGTTTTTAAATATATAAATCAGATCTTATAACCTGCCATCACCCACAGCTTCTGAAACACAAGAGATTCTGCAGATATTGGAGATCTTGAGCAACATGCCCTACATGTTGGAGGGACTCAGCATGTCAGGCAGCATCTGTGGAAGGGAGTAAACAGTCAGCTGTTTACCTTTCTGATAAAGGGTCTTGGCCCGAAGCATTAACTGTTCATTTCCCTCCATAGAGGCTGCCTGACTTGCAGAGTTCCTCCAGCAATTTTTGTGTATCTCTATTCCAGCATCTCCAATCTTTCTGTGTCATTCAAATTTGTCTTTTTGTTTGTTTGTCATTGTATAATTGACATTCTCTGAAACAAGCCAATAAATTTAAATAATCCATCCAATTTATTTTTGTAGAACCAGAATATGTCAAAGTAAAAGCTGAGTTTAAATGTGGTTAATAACTAGATCTTTCAGACTCTCAATCATCTGCATACTCTTTTCCAATTTTTCCAAAATTCAGTCCATTAATTTTATTTCCAAGTGAGTTTATTTGCAAAAATACTCTTGGGTAATTTTGCTTTTCTTTATTCAAGAACTACACAAATCTTTCCTGTGTGGATTGTGTTCAGATGAAGCATTCGGAATTGGGGTCAAGGTTATAGGAGAAATGGGAAAAAAGGAGAGGAGATAAACTACACCTCAGCCCTGGTCTGATCGAATGGCTCACGGAATGAGTAACTGCTCCTTTCTGGAATTCCTTTCAGATTCGGCTGACTCAGTGCCTCACAGCTCCTGTGATCTTGGTTCAGCTCTGACCTCAGTTGCTGCTTGTGGGGAGTTTACTTGCTCTCTCTGTGACCATGTGTGTTTCCTCTGGGTGCTCTGATTTCCTCTCACATCCCAAAGGCCGGTACATCAGCTGGCTGCTGTGTAGGTGGGTGGTAGGAAAATTAAGGTGGAATGGATGGAAACGAGAGAGAGAAAATCGGTTGCAGGGCAATAAGTGAGGGGATGTTCTGAGAGCCAGATTTGACTGGAGTGGCTGAATAGCCTCCTTCTCTGACGCAATAAAGTAAAAGCATAAAAGCTTTGTTACAGCACAAAATATGAAGCTTTAATGTTTTTCAGGTAACTTATTTGATTTCAGAAACTTGACGTCATAATGACTGAATCTGAAATGAAAACAGAAAATGCCATCTGACCTTCTATGCATTTCCATTGTGATCAGCTTTGTTTCTGACATGAAGCCCAGGATCTTGTTTCACAATTAAATATAGCCCACTTCCTTTGGTCAAGAGGCTGTGGACTGAAGTCCTGCTTAGAAGCATTCAGCATATATTCTGGACAAACTTTACAGGTGCAGAACCAAAGGAACAGATGTCACATTAGGATGAATGGTTAAACTGCTTTTCTACATGTCTTCTAGTCTACCAGATGTCCATACTAATTTCAACTTTAAATAAAAATCATACCTCCCATATCCAAATTTCCATTTCTTCCCATTGCCCTGTTATGAAGGATGAAATGGAATTAGAAATAGTTTATTATTGTGACCAGCACTGAATTACAAAGAAGCTTGTCTTATATACTGTTCATACAGATCAAATCATTACACTGTGCATTGAGGTAGAATGAGGTAAAACAATAACAATGCAGAATAAAGGGTAACAGCTACAGAAAAGCACAAGTGCAGGTAAATTTTAAGGAGCAAGTTTATTACAAGATACATTGTGAGGTAAAGAGTCCATTTTATCATACTGGTGAACTACTAAATAGTCTTATAATAGCCTTGACCCTGTGGGTATGTGCTTTCAGGCTTTTGTATTTTCTGCCCAATGGAAGAGAAGAGGAGAGAGATTATCTGGGGTAGGTGGGATTGTAGATTATGCTGGCTATTTTACTGAGGCAGCGAGAAGGATAGATGTGCTTCCTGGCTCTTGTGTTAGACATCCTGTAATGAAATGCAGCCACCTATTTTGCAACATCAATCCTCCATGAAACCTGCAAACCCTGTCAGCCTGCCGTCCACTCTGTCACTCCTCTTTGTAAATGCTCTAATCAAGCCACCATTGTAACTGAGCTCAAGTCAACCTTTGAGCTGTTTCCTCATCCGCAATCAAACCAGGGAGATGGACAACAACACAGGTGCTGCATTTATATAGCATCCCATTTTTTTTCCAGAGTGAAATGCTCTAAGCTGCATCACGGAAGCTTTACCAGTCAAAATGTGACCCCAGGAAGCATGGAGATATTAGGATTGGTGAATAGAAACAAAGAGTCACAGACAGTCAGACGGAACTGAAACAAGCCCTCTGGTCCAATTTGTCCAAGGTTCAAGTGCAAAGTGCCTAACTAAAGTAGTCCTATCTGGGTATCTTTGGCCTATTCCTGTCAAATTGTACCTGCCTCTACTACTTCTTCTGGCAGCTCATACCACAAATACACCACCTCCTGGATGAAAAAAACTTGATCCTCAGATCTTTCCCCATTCATCAAAAACCTTTGCCTTCTAGCTTTAGACTCACCCACCCTGGGAAAAGAAGACAATCTACCTCCTTTCCTTTATAATATCCTTTGTGATATTATAAACTTCCCTAAGATGTAAGTCTGGTTACATTAAGGAGCATCTTTCTGGAGAGGAGAACTTTATGGAGGAAAGTTTGAAGGATCATTCACAAACAGCTGAAGATACAGTGACAGCTGATTATGAAGTAACTAAAAGCGGGGAGTTAGTCATGGAGAGCAGAGAGGATTTGATGGGCTCTAAGGTTACAAAATGTCCCTTAGACTGTGAGGAATGAGATAGCAGAGGGTACAACCAGGAAGAGTTGGACACACGAGTCTTGACTTGCTGACTGCTCTCAGCTTTTTCTATTTTTATTTCAGATTTCTAGCATCTGAAGTTTAGCTTTTGATTTTCATTCACTGAGGTCATAAGGAAATTTGAAAATTTGGATGTGAATTTTGAATTCAAGGGGCTGATGGAATAGGTCTTTATGTAACAACTGCTGAGTGATGACTGAGCAGGAATTTGCGTAAAGTAGGACAGACACAGCACTCGCCTGAAGATAAAGAAGTATCTGTTCCTTAGAAAAAAACAAAAGCACTTCACAAGAACTGAAGACCGTGAATTCACTTGGGATGTAGTGCTGTGAGAAAGTTTTCGGCACACATATATATACAAAAAAACATACACATATATAGCTAGGGTGCCTAAGACTTTTTCAGAGTACTGTATTCGTCAACATAGAGTGGAGAGCGAGTTTGTAAATCTGGTGGGAGTTAAGGATGTCGGGAATGGTGAGGATGGAGTGCCGAGGGAGGTTGTTTATCCCACCTTGTTCAAGAGCCTGGTGATGGAGGGGAAATAACTATTCCTGAACCTGGTGATGCGAGTTTTGAGTCTCCTGTACCTTCTTCCTGATAGCAGCAGCAAGAAGAGAGCATGGCCTGACTTCAGCCTTTCTAACACACACCTACACTGCCACGTAAAATGGTTTTCTTTTTATTTACATCCAGTTGTCATCCCTCAGCCTGTGATGGGTCCTATTCTACCCCCTCTACACTAACAATTGTGTGGCCAGATTCTGCTCTACCTTCTTCTACAAGTTTGCTGATGATACCACCGTAGTGGGGTGCATCTCAAATAATGATGAGTCGGAGTACAGAAGGGGACAAGAGAGCCTAGTGACAAGAACCATTCCCTCATGTCAACAAAGCAAATGAGCTGCTCATTGACTTCAGGAAGAGAGAGAAGCATTAGAGAACAAGCTCTTGTTTATATTAGTGCTGTCGACGTTGAGTGGTTGAGACTTTCAAGTTCCTAGGAGTGAACATCAGCAATAACCTGTGCTGATCGAACAGCATTGATACCAGAGCCAAGAAAGCTCACCAGCAGGAAGCTAAAGAAACTTGTCATGTCCTTTTTGCCACTCATCAGTCTATATTGATGTTTTATCTCTCTATCTATTTGTTTGTTTGTTTGTTTATAGAATGGCTTGGTATGGCAAATGCTCTGCCGCGACCACAAGAACCTGCAGAGAGATGTGGACAGAATTCAACACATCATGGAAACTATCCTCCCCTCCATGGACTCAGTCTTCGCTTCCTACTGCCTTGGTAAAGCAGCCAACATAATCAAAGACCCCTTCCATCCCACTCCCCCTCTCCCATCAGGCAGAAGATACAAAAGCCTGAAAGCTCATTCCACAAGGTTCAAGGAGAGCTTCTGTCTTCCTGTTAAAAGATTGTTGATGATGCCCTTTGACAACAAGATTGACTCTTCACCTCACAATCTACCTTGTTTTGGCCAAGCGCCTTACTGTCTACCTGCACTGTTCACTGTAACTTTAACTCTTTACTTTGGACTCTGTTGTATTACGTTGTTCTACCTCAATGCACTGTTGTAATAAATTTATTTCTATAAACAGCATGCAAGAGAAGATTTTCACTGTACCTCAGTACATATGACCAATAAACTAATTTACCAATTTGCTAACTGTGGCATTTCTTACTTTTGGTTACTGTACAATGCCAACTGGAATAAACAGTTAAAATAAGCTGTTTGGTGGACTTACTGCCGATTATTTCAACACTTGGGCTTTTGTGAAGGACAACGTCCTCAGTCATTGCTACAGAACTCTCCCTGCTCCATCACTTTGAACAGTTCACCTGACTTTGAATCACAGTAAGCAATCTTCCCTCTGCCTCAGGTTGTGCAAAGTTCAAGGTAAATGTATTATCAAAGTACACCGAATACAACCCTGAGATTTATTTTCTTGAGGGCATACTCAATATGTCCATAGAATAATAGCCATAACAGAATCAATGAAAGACCACACCAACTTGGTTGTTCAACCAATGTGCAAAAGACAAAAAACTGTGCAAATACAAAAAGCAAGAAATAATAATAATAACACATAAATATCGAGAAATGAGCTGACGAGTCCTTGAAAGTGAGTCCATTGGTCATCGGTGTGTTCCAATGATGGAGCAAGTGAAATAATCCCCTTTGGTTCAAGAACCTGATGGTTGAGGTGTAGTAATTTCCTGATGGCAGCAGCGAAATGAGAGCAAGACTCTGCCTGTGAGGGTCCATAATGGCGGATGCTGCTTTCCTGCAACAGCATTTCATGTAGATGTGCTCAATGGTGGGGAGGGTTTTAGCCGTGTTGGACTGGGCTGTATCCATTACTTTTCATAGGATTTTCCATTCAAGGGCATTGGTGTTTCAATACCAGGCAATGATGCAGCCAGTTAATGCACTCTCCACTACACATCTATAGAAGTTTGCCAAGCTTGTAGATGTCATGCTGAATCTTCACAAAAATCAAAGTAGAGGTGCTGATATTTCTCTTCACAACTGCACTTAAATGCTGGGCCCAGGACAGGTCCTCCGAAATAACAACACCAAGGAACATTCATGGAGATCTCTTCATCTGACCTGCTCCCCAGAACCATATGGCCTCATCTCCAGACATACACAGCCTGCATCTCACTCTTCACCTGTGGTTGTGACAAGAACCAGTTCCTTTGCAAGGAAACGCAGTAGGAAGGATGCCCATGTACTTTTTGTCCCTGCTTACACATTCAATAACTGGCACATGCTCTGTTTAGGCTTTTTGCTGGACTTCCACAGAATTAACAAGTCAAGGGCTGGGTATCTTGTGGTGAGTGACTCCTTGATACCCCAGAGCTAATCCGTCACCTACAAGGCACAAGGCTTGATGAATACACCTCACCTGCCAAAGAGAGTACAGATTTCAAGAAGCTCAGAACTATCCAGGTCAAAGTAGTCTGCTTGCTTGGCACCTACCAAGCATTTCCCCCACCACTGCCCTACAGTGTGTACCACCTGAAAGGGTACCACAGCTGCCTGTCCTGCTGAGTTCCACCAGCACTTTGTGTGTGTTCCTCCAAAAATAAGTGAGTAAATTATAAAAGCATCCTCAGTACTGCAGAAGGCAGAGCATTTTGTTGGCTCATGGCTTTGAGGGTGACTCAGTCTGTTGTGGCTCTCGTAGGCTGAGTCTTTCCTACTGGTTAATGGAGTCAGATTGCAGCCTCTATCAACAGCTGGCAGTGAAGATGGACATCATTAGTACAGGCTTTTGTTGTGAACATCTATCACAACTTGATTCCTCCAGGTGATCCTGAACTATCCAGTCATCATCAGCAGTCCCTCGTGGTGGCCAGTGCACTCCCTTCTCGTGTCTTTGGGGCACGTACAACACACTTTAAAAATAAAGACAGATGATGAATCTGGAAGGCGTCAAACCACTTCGAGTTCACCTCTGTGGCTCTGCTGTCGTCTGCTCAATGAAATCCATTCGGCTGTCCTTGACAGAAGCAATCCTTTACCCCCTCAGCTTTGTTCTGATGCAGATTGCCCTGTTCATGCCAGCTCTCTGAAGAAGCCCCCCTGTTACTCTCACTCTCCTGCCCCTTCCCATCACCTCTGTACGTCATTCAGATCCAGCCTATTCAGATCCAACCTGCTCCCGCCACAGCCTTTGGAATAGAGTTCTTACATTTCAAACATCAGGTCACCCAGGCTAGAAGCAGGCCTTGTGCTTCTGCACCAACCATTGCAGCATCCACGTACACTCCTCCCATTTTACTCTCTCACCCCTTATCAACACTCCCCCTGATTTCCCCTGCACTGGGGCAATTCACTGACACCTAACCAAGAAGCCGCAGAGCTCAGCAATGAACGCAGGTTGTGAAGCTGTGTTACTAACCACATGTCACAAATCACTGGCTTTATATCCATGTCATCTCGTACTCAACCCTCCTTCCTTGCTTCCATTCATCGTGGATCGATTTCAGTATCACTCTCACATGGAGAACTGCCCAAGTGTATCTGGGTCCCTTTGAAGCAGGAAGGCTCACTGTAAACTGTCAATGAAAATGGAGAAAACAACACGTTTGCTGGAAATCTGAAAGAAAAAGAGAAACTATTGGGAACACTGAGCAGGCCTGGAAAGACAAACAGCTGCTACTTCAGATCAGAGACCAGAGACCTTTGTTAGATCAGAGGACGTTTCTAACCTATATGACTTGATGTTCAAAATTTAAAAAGCTACAGGCCTGAAGCATTAACTGCTCCTCCTTCCACAGATTATGTCTACTTACTGATCATTCTCCAGTATTTCCTGTTTACGTCTCAGCAAACAGTCAGTTTGCTTTGAACTACCTCAGCAGAGTGCTCAGAATGATTAGTTTGTTAGCTTTGGAAGGTTTCAACCGGATCGGAACTCTGTAGCTTCACAACATCCACCGGCCCTGTCAGAGATCACATCAACTGGTGCACTTACTGCTGGGAGCTGAGTTAGCTGGCTCAGCCAAGGCAGCAGTCGAGGCTGGAGCCTCTTGACCAGGGAGAGGAAGAGTTAAGAGAGGTTGTTATTATAAGATGATCCTTGCTAGGATATGGCTGGCTTGGAACTAGAGCCAAGAATCCAGTACCATAAGTTCTGTGTGGAGCTGAAAATGGGAAACTAGGCTGCTGACAGTGCATCTCATAAGATATTTATTTATTAATTGAGATACAGCATGGAAAAGGCCCTTCCGGACCTTCGAGCCACACTGCCCAACAACCCCCTGAATTTAACCCTAACCTAATCACAGGACAATGTACAATGCCTAATTAACCTACCAACCAGTACGTCTTTGGAGTACGTGAGGAAACCCATGCGGTCACGGGGAGAATGTACACACTGCTTACAGACAACAGCAAGAATTGAGGCTGGGTTGCTGATACTGTAAAGCGTTGTGCTACCATTATGCTACTGCGCTGGCCCAGCAGCTCTTCAATCTTATGTGGTAATGCACAGAACAGTACAGAACAGGAAAGGCCCTTCAGCCCACGATGCCCGTGCTGAACATGATGCCAAATTAACCTAATCCTTTCTGCTTATAATCCCTCCATTCTCTGTATATACATGTGTGAATCTAAAATCTATTTGAATACCCTTAATGTGTATGCTTCCACCAAAACACCAGGCAGGGTGTGTGTAAAAAAAATGCCCAGCACACCCCTTTTAAACTTTCCCTCTCTCACCTTAAAGCTAAGCCCTCTAGTATTCAACATGTCTACCCTTGGGAAAACATGTTGGCTGTCTACCTATCTATGCCTCTTGTGAGTTTATTCAAATTCAGATTCAGTTTATTGTCATTTATAAACCACAAATACAATGCAGTTAAAAAATGAGACAACGTTTATAAACTTCTATCAAGTTTCCCATCAATCTCTAACACTTCAGACAACAGAACCCAAGTGCTCCAACCTCTCCTTACAGCTAATGCCCCAGAATTCCGGTGAAAACCCTTCTGCAGCCTCTGAAAAGCCTCCACATTCTTCCCGTAATTGTGCATAATACTCCAAGTGCAGCCAAGCCAAGTTTTCTACAAGTGCATCATGAATTCTTGACTGTCACACTCTAGCAATGAAGTAAGCATGCCAATGTACCTTGTTTGTCACACTGTTTATTTGTCTTGCCACTTTCCGGGAGTTATGGACCCAAGATTCCTCTGCACATCAATACTGTTAAAGTCTCCCCACCCCTATGCTTTTTCCCTTACATGTGACATACCAAAGTGCAACACCTCACATTGCCCAGTTTAAACTCCATTGCTTATGGGTTCAGATCTCTAAAAAGGACTTAGTCATTTATCTGACTCAAGAGATTATGTTACCATGTTTATAAACAGCTCATATCAATGGAGATGGGACAGTTTACCAGAAGTGGCTCCCATGATGAAGTTAATTTGAAGACTACAAATCAAATTTAACTTGATTTCCAGTGCAAGAAAGGAGAGTATTGTCATTGAGGTTGAGGATTCAACAACATTGGACTGATCTGCATTAGGACTGCAGTTAATATCTCTGCAAAACATAAGACAGCTCATCGTAGAGTGCCCCCATTAGATATTTGCATCTGTTTCAATCAACTTTCCTTGTCATCTAGCTAGCTGCTAATCTGGAATGAGGCAACAGTTCGGCAGGCATGCTGCTGCAGATTTATTCCATCAGATTCCACTTCGAACCAAATCAAATGAGTTTTTCTTTTGAGATGAAAGAATGATTAGTTAATTGTGCTTGGAAATGAAATTCGACAACATTTTTGTATCCCAATCCCACGAACAGTGGGAACCAGCATCTCTTACTGATCCAAGGGTTTGGCAGAAATTTTCTGTGTATTTCTGTTCTTCTTCCCTTTATATACTTCCTTAAAACAATTTGATGCCCTCGAGGTTTAAGATGTCCCACGGCCCGCAACAGACAGATGTCAAAGTAAGGAAGCAGATAATAGGAAGAGAGAGTTAAACCTTGAAGTGAATGAGATCCTGAAAGGAGAGCAGAAAGAAGGGGAGATGAGAGCAGTTTTGGGAGAGGAGTCCAGGGTTTGGGGCTGGGGCAGCTAAAGTAACACCTGGACATGGTGAGCGAGAGGATGCATGAGCAAACTGAATTAGTAAATCTGACTGCACCGACCTATGATATTTTATTTCACGGAGATACACTGTGGTGTAGGCCCTTCCAGCCCTTCGAGCCATGCCACCCAACCACACCCAATTTAACCCTAGCCTAATCATGGGACACTTTACTATGACCAATGACCCTACCAACTGGTAGGTCTTTGGACGAGGGGAAGAAACTGAAGTACCCGGAAGAAACCCATGTGGTTATGGCTGGAAAGAAGGGCGTAAAGAAGGGAGAGACTATTAATGCATTAAATGTGAGGACAAGTGATTTACATTGAAGGCTAGAAGCAAATAGACAGGCTTTATGAGCAAGATATATTAAAGCTTACAAGCTCATGATAAAATAGGGCTATGAGATTATTGACAGTCTAGATCAATGTGGGGGGGGGGGCTGATAAGAAAGATGGGTAAATGAGTGCTAATTAGCTGATGCAAATTAACACTACTGATTAAACCATGATGAATGGAATGCATTAATAAAGTAACAGTTGATGATACAAATTAGTTGACTGGCAGAGATTGCCTGATTGTTAAGTACACTTGCCACGTCCATTTTTTTGCCCTACCTTTTCGTCAGTGATTTCTGCCTCTTCTCTTCATGTTGGACTTCTGCTTTTAAAAAGCCTCTGCTACACACTGTGGGTAAGTCAGTAAGTATTGATTGTCTAGACACAGCAGCTAGACAGCTTATAATCACGTCCAATGCATTCTCACCCTTATACTCAGACTAATAGTGATTGGACGGGGTTTGAGTGTGGCGAACCAAACTGTGCTATGGTTTGTAGCTGGGAGACAGCGACTGATGAACTGGGAAGCAGCTACACAGGGACAAAATGCTAACAGAGTTTCAGAGATTGTTATTTGGACAGGAGATATTGCAATAGGTCATATTATACACAGAGTGGCTGGACAATGGGATAGAGGCTGCTGTGCTTGAATAATCTGTTGTCCACAATACACAACACACCAAGATGTTTGTGATGTGACCTGTTGTGTTAAAGTTCACTTTGTTTTGTTTATCCATTTTTTCCCAGCCGCATAAAGCTCGTGAAGCACTTACAGAGTTGGAGACAGATGCTGAAAATCAGACTTTCATCTGGGATCTGGTTATCTGTTTATTCAGTTCCGACAAAAGGTCATCGACCTGAAATATTCACTCTATTTCTCTTTCCACAGATGCTGGCTGACCTACTAAATACTTACAGCATCTTCTATTTCAGATTTTCACCAGTCTTGATTTTAACCTAGGATTGCTCTGTTACAAGGACAGGGTTTAATGCAATTTATTTTGCATCATTGCCGTAACTTACACATCTATTTTACATGTAATGTCCTGGTTAAGAACATATTTTAATTATATTTCGACTGCTATGAGGCATTTTTATTTTAGTATTTTTTCTGCAAAAGCAGTGGGTCCTGTTAGTTACGTGTCATAGACTAGTGTCGACTTTGGCTGAAGACAAGGAGCCACATGCCCGATTTGGGAATGTTGCGTCAGCCAATCAGGTTTTTTTGGTTACATGTTGTAACATTCTGCCCAGTGGGCTGCTATGGAAGATTCGAGAGAGCTGGGTAGGATCAGATTTCTGAAGGACAGTAGTCTGGTTTGGGGACTTTTGTGAGGAGGTGCGGAGAAGAGTACAAGGGAAGATGCTTGGAGGATCCCAGAGGAAGGAGAAACCCTGTTGCAAGGAGTGCTTTGTGCAGATGAATAGTTCCAAGGAGGATGCGTCAAAACTTCTGAGTTAGCCAGTTTGTTCATGACATTCTTCTAAGGAAGTTTGACCTTTGGCTGGTGATGTGAGTTCAGCGCCGTGAGTAAAGCAATACGCCCAACTACTACAGAAACGAGCCCCAATGTTTATGTGCACTGGTTTGATTGTGATGGGCCCTTTTTCTTTATTTTTTTTGTTAGATGTTTGTTAAAGTTGAAATATTGGTAAATATACTTCCACTTTAATTGTATGCCACTGTACGATGTGTTATTTCCTGGTGAACAATAGCTTTGCACGGGGCAGCATTTACACAGCATTCAACATAACTTTAGTTCTTTCATCGAAACATTCGACTTTCCTCGTTTGGTTGAATCTGAATTATGCTGATTCTAGACATGTGTTGCCTATTGAAAATGGCCTTCTCACTGGTGAGTCACGTGGTTGTTAGCAGTGTTAGCCAATTTTGTTACGAGAGACAGTGAGAGGGTTACACACAGTTTACAATACACAATAGAATAATATGAGCTGACAGACACTTGAAAGTGATGAGGTAATTGGTTATGTCCCTCGCTGAGCTCTGTGTCTCTATTATGCAATTAAATACTAATAGACTTGGGGCTAGTTTGAAGATCTGTGGATTGTCAGGTTAGTGCAACATCAGGATCTTCCTATCTTCTTTACTATATAGTGTCTATTATTCCAACTGGGATGATTTGAACTGTTATATTGGAAATGCAAGAGGAATGAATTTGATCTGAGTGTTGGGAATTTATTTGCTTAGACTTATAATGGCCCAGGTAACAATGTGACACTGAACTACCATTCACCAATCACCCATTCTAAATTTGTTAATTGTAGAGTTTTATAACCAATTTAAAGAGAAACAAGCTGGGTCTATAATATATGTGGATACCTATTGTCCATGTAACTTTGTAAGTGAGAATTCATCTTTCCAACTCTTCCATGCATCGTTCTATGTTTATGCTCATTGGAAGTAATGTAGACAGAAAGCAGTCTTTTAATGTTCCAAAGTTCAAAGTAAATTTATTACCTAAGTACGTATATGTCACCACATACAACCCTGAGATTCTTTCTTTTGCGGGCCTACTCAGTAAATCCAATAACCATAATAGAGGTTTTATAACCTCTTTTTCCCTTATTCGGGAGAGAGAGAGCCTGTGGTATGTTGAATTACCAGATGAATGAGTAGTCCTTAGGATACTGTAAGTCTGCGTCATTATTGATGCTTTGCTGCATGCTTGAGTGCTTGGTGGAGGGTGCTGATGTTTTTTTGATGGTCGGGGAGGGGGTTTGGTGCTTTACTGCTGCTTGTGCTTGGGTGGGGGGAGCTGGGGGAGGCCTTAGGGTTCTAATATTTAATTGTCATTCATTCTTTGGGGCACTCCTCTGTTTTTGTGGATGTTTGCGAAGAAAAAGAATTTCAGGATGTATATTGTATACATTTCTCTAACATTACATGTACCTATTGAAACAATGAAGATCACACCTACCAGTGTGCAAAAGACAACAAACTGTGCAAATGCAAAGAATGACAAAAAGAAATAATAATTATAACTAAATAAGCAATAAATATTGAAAACATGAGATGAAGAATCATTGAAAGTGAGTTCATAGCTTGTGGAGACAATTCAGTGATGGGGCAGTGAATTTAAGTGAAGTTATCCCCACTGGTTCAAGAGCCTGATGGTTGAGGGGTAATAACAGTTCCTGAATCTGGTGGTGTAGGTCCTGACACTCCTGTACGTTCTTCCTGTTGGCAGCAGCTTGGGTGGTGGGGATCTGTGGAACAGTATGTTCCAAGCCTACACTGGGATCACTCCCCAACTTTTCCAGTGCTACATCAACAGCTGCATTGGTGCTGCTTCCTGTGCCCATACTCAGCTCATCGACTTCGTCAACCTAGCCTCCAACCTCCCCTCTGCCCTCAAATTTACCTAGTCCATTTCAAACACCCTTCTCCCCTTTCTCAATCTCTCTGTCTCCATCTCTGATATCCACCAATATCTTTTATAAACCCACTGACTCTCACAGCTACCTGGACCACCCTGTTAGTCATAAAAACGCCATCCCCTTCTCTCAATTCCTCTGTCTCCGCAGCATCTTCTTGCAGGATGAGGCTTTTCATTCAGAACTAAGGAGATCTTAGTGACTATGTGACTCCCTTGTCTATTTCTCTCTCCCCACTGATCTCCCTCCTGGCACTTATCCTTGCAAGCAGAACAAGTGCTACGCCTGCTCCGACACCTCCTCCCTCACTATCATTCAGGGCCCCAAACAGTCTTTCCAAGTGAGGTGACACTTCACCTGCGAGTCTGTTGGGCTCATCTACTGTACCTGGTGCTCCTGGTGTGGCCTCCTGTATATCGGTGACACCCAACACAGATTGGGAGACCATTTCACCGAGCACCTATGCTCTGTCCGCCTAAGAAAGCGGGATCTCCCAATGGCCACCCATTTTAATTCCACTTCCCATTCCCATTCCAACATGTCAGTCCATGGCCTCCTCTGCTGTTGTGATGAGGCCACACTCAGGTTTCTGAACTTCTGGTAATGCCCCCACCCCTCCTCTCCTTCATTATTCTCCATTCCCTTTTCTCTCTCTCACCTCATCTCCTTGCCTGCCCTTCACCTCCCTCTGGTGTTCCTCTCCCTTTTCTTTCTTCCATGGACTTCTGCCCCCTCCTATCCGATTCCCCTTTCTCCAGCCCTGTATCTCTTTCACCAATAAACTTCCCAGCTCTTTACTTCACCCCTCCCACCTATCCCAGTTTCACCTATCACCTTGTGTTTCTTCCACCCCTACCCCACTTTCTTACTCTGACTCCTCTTCTTCTTTCCAGTCCTGCTGAAGGGTCTTGGCCTAAAATGTCGAGTGTACTGTACTCTTTTCCATAGATGCTGCCTGGCTTACTGAGTTCCTCCAGCATTTTGTGTGTGTTGCTTGGATTTCCAGCGTCTGCAGATTTTCTCTTGTTTGTGATTTAACATAACAGATTATGCATCAGTTATATAGAGCATCCATGGGAAAATTGTTCACAATTCCTTCACTGTTTTGCTGGAAAACCAGACCAATATACTATAAGACATTAAGACATAGGAGCAGAATTAGAGCATTTGGCCCCCATTGAGTCTGCTCCACCATTCCATTATGGCTGATTTATTATCCCTTTCAACCCTATTCTCTTGCTTTCTCCCTGTAGCTTTTGACGCCCTGATTAATCAAAAACCTTCAAACTCCTCTTTAAATATATCCATGACTTGGCTTCCTTATCCACTTGTGGCAGAGTTCCATAGATTCAATATTCAATAGGTTTCAATGAGATTTGCCCCTCATTCTTCTATATTCCAGTGAATGCAGGCCTAGAGCCATCAAACACCCCTCGCACATTCTTGTGAATCTCCTCTGGACCCTCACCAATACCAACACATTGCTTAGGTAAGCGGCCCAAGACTTCCCACAATACTCCGAGTGATGCCTAACCAATGTCTTATAAAGCCTCAACATTGTATCCTTGCTCTTGTATTCTAGTCCTCTCAAAATGAATGCTAATGTTGCATTTGCCGCCTTCATCACTGACTCAACCTGCAAGTTAACCTTTAGGGAATTCTGCACGAGGAGACCCTTTGCACCTCTGATTTTTGAATTTCCTCCCCGTTTAGAAAATATTCTGTGCCTTTATTCCTTCTACCAAAGTGCATGACCATACACTTCCCTACACTATTTCTTTGGCCATTCTCCTAATCTGTTCAAGTCCTTCTGAAGACCCCCTGCTTTCACAACACTACCTGCCCCTCCACCTATGTTTGTATTGTTCACAAACTTGGCCACGAACACACATATCCAAATCATTCACGTATAACGCAGAAAGAAGAGGTCCCAACACTGACCCTTGCAGAACACCAAAATTCACTGGCAGCCAACCAGAAAATGCCCCCTTTATTCCCACTCTTTACCTCCTGCCAGTCAGTCAATCTTCTATCTATACCAGTATCTTTCCTTTAATACCATAGGCTCTTAAGCAACCTCGTGTGAGGCATCTTGCCAAAGGCCTTCTGAAAATCCACGTAAACCACATTCACTTACTCTCCTTTGTCTATCCTGCCAGTTATTTCCTTAAAAAATTGCAACAGATTTGTCAGGCAAGATTTCCCCAGGCTGACTTTGGCCTATTTTATCATGTGCCTCCAAATATCCTGAAACCTCATCCTCAGTAATGGACTCCAACATCTTCCCAACCAGAGAAGTCAAGCTAACTGGCCTATAAATTCTGCTTCCCTCCCTGCTTAAATAATGGAGTGAAATTTGCAATTTTCCAGTCCTTCAGTACCATTCCAGAATCTAGTGATTCTTGAGAGATCATTACTAATATCTCCACAATCCCTTCAGCTACCTCGTTCAGAGCCCTGGGGTGTAGGCAATCTGGTCCAGATTACTTACCTAACTTCAGACTTTCCCAAGCACCTACATCTTAGTAACAACAGTCAATTCTGCCCTCTGACACTCTCATACTTATGGCATTCTGCTACTGTCTTCTACAGTGAAGACCGATGCAAAACACGTAATAAGTTCCTCTGCCATTTCTTTGATAGAAAGGATAGACTATGGACTGGATGGAACTTGGTCTTTGCTTGTTTATCAATTCCTATCCTGGATATGTGTCCATTTTAAGTAATGAGAAGACTTAACTGCATTGAACTTCGAGCAAAGTACTTGAAATGCCCACTTCAATTTTAGCTGTGTTCAGCAGATTTTAAGACAAACCATATCTCAATATGTGAAACAACACCTTCTTAATAAAGTTAAACAGTTATTGATTTTTTATTATTAAATCAATTGAACTGAAATATTAAAGTAGACACCTTGCCAAGTTCATTTAACACATCCATCTTATGAAAGAGTGACATTTTGTTTAACAATGGCTTAGGGGAAGGTGAACAATGTTTAGAAATACTGTAGCAGGGCTTTCCTGCTATAATTTTGGCAGAAATTTGGGGAAAAAGTCAAGGAACTGGTTTATGTGATGGTGAGAAACTGCATCAGTCCACCCTTTGATTCTCAGACATGCAATCAACCAATTAAGTCTTGTCTTGATCTCAACATTGCAACAATTGGCAATGTGAAATAATGATGGCTATTGACTGTATTACCTCTGTTCAATTATCTCTTCATCCCATTATTCCTAATACCTTGTCTCTGTTAGTGCAAGGAAATCTTATGTCTCCATTATTTATTTTAATTGGAGATACAGAACAGGACCTACTGCCCAATGAGCTGCAACCCACTTATATAACACTAGCCTAATCACAGGACAATCTACAATGACCAATTAACCCCCTAACCTAGGAGCTCCCAACCATTTTATGGACCCCTGCCATTAACCAAGGAGTTTGTGGACCCCAGGGTGTGAATACCTACTCTAACTGTTATGTCATTGGACTGTGGGAGGAAACCTGAGCACCCAGAGGAAACACACACAGTCACAGGGAGAATGTACAAACTTCTTGCAGGTGCCACCGGAAATGGACTGTCTAAACATGCCGAGCTGTAACAGCATCGCGCCAAACACTACACGACCGTGGCATCTCGGGACTGAATTTGCTTTGTTGAGGCCAAGTATTGTACCAACATGCTTACCAGTGGGCTTTGTTTTTTGGTATTATTTCAAAATTCCTGATACTTTAGGGTGACGGGTAGGGTGTGGAATATTTTAGTAATCTGCATATCTCAATATCACGCACGCTAATTAAAAGGACATTGTAAATATAACACTTGATGGATTCTGACACCGGTTGTACATACAAGAAAATAAAGTGTAGGATGTACCTAAATTAGAGTCATAGAGTCATAGAAATGTACAGCCCAGAAACAGGCCCTTTGGCCCATCTGGTCCATGCTGAGCCATTTAAACTGCCTACACCCATCGACCATAGACCTTCCATACCCCTCTAGACCTCTACCATCCACGTACCTGCCCAAAGTTCTCTTAAACATTGAAAATGATCTTACATGCACCACTTGCACTGACAGCTCATTCCACACTCACACAACCCTCTGAGTAAGATATTTTCCCTCATGTTCCCCTTAAACTTTTTACCTTTCACCCTTAATCCATGACCTCCAGTTGTAGTCCCACCCAACCTCAGTGAAAAAATCCTGCTTGCATTTACCCAAATTATAATCTATATCTATATAATTTTGTATACTTCTATCAAATTTCCTCTCAGTCTTCTAAGTTTCAAGGAGTAAAGTCCTAACCTGTTCAATCTTTCCATATAACTCAGGTCCTCCATACCCAGCAGCATCCTCGTAAATTTTCTCTGTAGTCTTTTAACCTTACTTAAATGGTTCCTGTAGGTAGATGACCAAAATTGCATGCAGTACTCCAAATATGTCCTCACTGATATCTTATACAACTTCAATATAACATCCTATCTCCTGTACTCAGTACTTTGATTTATGAAGGCCAATGTGCCAGAAGCTTTACTCCCTATCAGCCTGTGACACCACTTACAATGAATTATGGACCTATTTTCCCAGATCCCTTTGTTCCATTGCACTCCTCAGTGCCCTACCATTAACTATGGAAGACCTACCCTTGTTAATCTACTGAAGTGCAACACCTTGCACTTGTCTGCATTAAATTCCATCTGCCATTTTTCTAGCTGGTCCAGATCCCTCTGCAAGTCATGATTATCTTCCTCGTTGTCCACTATACCCCCAATCTTGATGTCATCTGCAAATCTGTTGATCCAGTTAACCACATTACCATTCAGATCATTGATATTGATGACATACAACAAAGGACCTAGTACCGATCTTTGGGGTACTCCATTAGTCACAGGACCCCAGTCAGAGACACCACTCTCTATAGCACACTCCGGCTTTGCCTACAAGGCCAATATCTAATCCAATCTGCTACCTCATCTTGAATGACAGGTGACTGAACCTTCTTGACCAACCTCCCATACAGGACCTTGCCAAATGCCTTGTCCGTGTCGACATCACCCATTGCTTTGCTTTCATCAACTTTCCTGATAACTCCCTCAAAAAAATCTATAAGTGGCTCAACCATGGACTCGGCAGCACAGCAGATATGGCAATTGTGCTCGTGAATATGCACGTGCATATTATTTATTTTTTAGTTTTTAAATTATTTTAGTTTTTAATTATTAATTATTATTTCATTGTATTTAACTTCATTCATTCCATCATAGTATTTGTCGAGACTTGGACACAGCAACGCTCCGTTGCCTGTTTGCATTCTGCCTTGCCTAAGAAATTGGACTGTCGAGTCAACGGACTCTGAAGACTAGCAATATTCGTTTTATTCTTAGTTGTTCTTTTCAGCCGCAGTGTCGGCTTCGTTTTCCATTTGAGAGCTTTAGTTAACAGCCCTGTTTGGCCTAGTGTTTATTGTTTTCTTTTCCCTTTAACACTGTTCCCATTAAAGTCTGTGAACTATCGACCTGCTTTCAGTGTCTCTCACTCTACACTTGAGCCATATCCACATCGGGTGACAGCAAAGCTCGACCACACAAAGATGGACCCAGCAGAGAGAGGGCAGCTGACCTTGGCCATGAAATTCATTGGTCAGAGTGATTCGTCGAGGCAACAATGTTCCATTGGAATTCCTATGTACAAACTGTTGTTTCTGTCTCCATTGTGACAGAAGGTTCTTGCCAAGTGATGGGCCCAGCGAAGTTTGAACAGTGATGTTTTGACATTGGTGGCTTGAGGAGAGGGTGCCTTTATTCTGAGTGCATGTCCGGACTCTACATACCGAGAGTTCTGAGTCTACATTCCAAGCTTCTCTAGTCTACATTGAGTTATCCAGTATCTATTCCAAGCTTCTTAAGTCACAAGTACCCAGGTTCCCAGCTTTGTGGTCCCGTGACTCAGGTCTGTGTAAAAATGAGCGCTTCAAGCAAGCTTATCAATTGATTCAACAAATCATCATGCAAGTCAATAGTGTAAATTCTGGAAGAGCCCTACTCCAAAGGCTGATCCGTGGCTGGAGTGTGCAAATACACAAGAAAAGTAACCCTATTAAGGGTACTTTTAACCTCTTGATAAAAGTCATGGTACAGACAGGGAAAATTGAACTTCCATGTAGCAAATTAAACAGATCTACAGAGAACCAACTAGGTTTGTGATGAAAGAAACTTGTTTATGCTGTCTTGATCTGTAAAATTGAGAGTTAATCCTAACTGCCTCTGGAAAAATTGTGAAAGCTAGAACACTGAAGCAAGATTTGAAAAGGTTCCTTCTCTAGGTTTCAAGTTTCATGTTTTCAAGGTTTCCCAAGGACTTTTCTCTGTTCCCAAGGTTTTTATTTTTTCTAATTGTTTCCAAGGCTTATTCAATGTGTTTGCAGTTTTTCCATGTCCTCTCCATCTCAAGGACTCCTCCCACTCAGCCCTGCCCAAAGTTTCTTGATCTCACTCGAGGTTCTCAGATCTCTGAGTCTCTCAAGTTCCCCAGGTCTCTCAAGTCATCCCTGCATCTTGAGTTTTCAGGTCTTCCTTGACCATCAAGTGCCAGCTATATGGAGTGGGTCCTGTAGTGACTTCTTCAGGCCTGTGCAGGGCATCAGAGCATTGGACTCTGAGATCTTCAGAGCACCTGGATTGGTTAATTGTTACATAACAACAGTTATTATTGGTTTAAGAGTTCCTTGTGTTTTTCTCGAGTGACTTGCTCTTTGTAAGGTGGTTTCCTGGCACTTTCTGTTTAAGTTTGTTAAGTTTATTTCAATAGGCTCATAGATATTGTGTTAGTTTTATTCTTGAAGCAGATGTCCAGTTAGCTCCAATTGGAGGGTCCTCATTTTGATAATGATTCGTCTCACAGTGTCACTTGGTCGAGCTACCTCTGTATAAGCTCTTGTTTCTGTCTCTACATAGAAGTCTTTGGCTTTGATATTGGCAGTGCACACCATGGCACTATCTCCCAGCATCACTGATGGACATCTTGGACAAGTCCCTCATTCGGGACTTCCAGAGGACACAGATCTGTGGTGCCTCAGGGGCTGTGCCTAGAGAGAGGGGTCCTGTCACAACCATGGATTCGGCAGCACAGCAGATACGGCAATTGTGCTCGTGAATATGTATGTGTCAGCTAATTATTATTTCATTGTGATAGTTTTTAACTCCATTCATTCCATCGTAGTATTTGTCGAGACTTGGACACAGCAATGCTCCGTTGCCTGTTTGCATTCTGCCTTGCCTGAGAAATTGGTCTGTCGAGTCAACTGACTCTGAAGCCTAGCGGTATTTATTTTATTCTTAGTTGTTCTTTTCAGCCGCAGTGTCGGCTTCGTTTTCCATTTGAGAGCTTTAGTTAATGGCCCTGTTTGGCCTAACGTTTATTGTTTCCTTTTCCCTTTAACATTAAAGTCTGTGATCTATCGACCTGCTTCAGAGTCTTTCACTCTACACTTGGGTCATATCCACAGCGGGTGACAATAAAATTGTTTGGATATGACCTACCATGCACGAAGCCATGCTGACTATCTTTAATCAGTCTGTATCTATCCAGATAGTCATATATCTAGTCCCTTGGAATACTGTCCAATACCTTTCCCATTACTGATGTTAGGCTCACCAGCCTATAATTTCCTGGTTTACATTTAGAGCCTTTCTTAAACAGCAGAGCACACTGGCTATCCTCCAGTCCTCCTACTCTCATCTCTAGCCATTGCTGTGTTCTTTGGGCCTTGGGGTTCAGGTACATGGTTCCCTGGAAATGGAGTCACAGGTAGACAGAGCAGTGAAGGAGGGTTTATTGCATACTGACATTCATCAGTCAGGGCTTTGAGATACTGCAGCTGGGCTTGCAGTATTCTGTTCAGATATGTTTGCCCCACTATAGGGCTGTTTTAGTGAACTGGAAACAGTGCACAAAAAACCAGGACTCAAGGTACTGAGTTATACAGAGAGGTTGGGTGGGCTAAGAATTTTTCCCTTACAGCATAGGAGACAAACAGGTAATCTGATAGAGGTGTATAAAATCATGAGGGGCATTGATAGGATCAACGTACGCAGTCTTTTTCCTAGGGATGGAGAACTGAGAACTAGAGGGTATAGCAACACACCCAAAATGCTGGAGGAACACAGCAGGTCAGGCAGCATTTATGGAAAAGAGTACAATTGACATTTTGGCTAAGACCCTTCAGTAGGACCCTCCAGCATTTAGTGTGTGTTGCTTGGATTTCCAGCATCTGCAGATTTTCACTTGTTTGTAACAAGAGAGCATAGGCTAGATAAGAGAGAAGGGAATAGGAACCTGAGGGGTAACTTTCTTACCAGAGGGTGGCCATGCATGGAATGAGCAGCCAGAGGAAGTGATTGAAGCAGATATATTAACAACATTTGAAAGACACTTAGACAAGCACATGATCATGTGCCTGGAGTGGCTAAGCACCTACAGAGGTGCTGGAATGTTTTTGAATCTTGCAGAATTTTCCCTATTTCTGCATAATGTCTACCTGAAAATATGATCAGATCTTCACACATCCTAAAACTAGTTAAAGAGAACCCAATTAAATAAATAACACCAAAAACATTATACTTGTTCATTTATTTATTGAGAAAAATGATCCAATATTACATGAATTTGTGGAGAAAGTATGTGAACTTCTGGGGTAATGCCTTCTGCAAAAGCTTTTTGGAGTCAGGCATTCCAATCAATGAGATGAGATTGGAGGTGTGGGTTGTAGAGGTGACCTGCCCTATAAAAAAGACACACAAAGTCAGTTTACTGATAGAGCCTGCTCTTCTCAAGAAAGATCTGTTTATGTGCACCATGCCTCAATCAAAACAACTTTCAGAGGACCTTAGAAGAAGAATTGTAGAGATGCATGAAGCTGCCAAAGGCTACAAAAGCATTTCTAAAGACCTGAGTGTTCATCAGCCCACAGTAAGAGAAAATGTCTACAAATGGAGGAAACTATACTGCTGCTACTCTCCTTAGAAGTGGGTGTCCTGCAAAGATCACACCAACAGTACAATGTGCAAAGCTGAAGGAGATGAAAAAGAACTCAAGGAAGTCACTGGAACTTGCTGAAGTCTCTGTTCACATGTCCACTGTAACAAACACTGAACAAGAATGGTGTTCATGGAAGGACACCACGAAGGAAACTATTGCTCTCCAAAAACACATTGCTGCATGTCTCAAGTTTGCAAAAGACCATCTGGATGTTCTACAATGCTTCTGGGACAATGTTCTGTGGACAGATGAGACAAAAGTTGAACTTCTTGGCAGAAGTGCACATTGCTATATTTGGAGGAAAATGGGCACTTCACAGCAACACCAAAACCTCGTCCCAACTGTAAAGCATGGTGGAAAGAGCATCATGGTTTTGGGTAGCTGCCTCAGGGCCTCAATTGTTGAGTGAGCAATGAATTCAAAATTGTATCAATACATTTTACAGGATAATATTAGGGTAGTGTCCATCACCTGAAGCTTGATAGAAGTTGGATAATGCAACAAGACAATGATCTGAAAGACATGAGTAAATCAACAACAGAATGGTTTATAAGGAAGAAAAATTGTGTTTTGGAAAGGCCAAGTCAAAGTCCTGACCTTATTCCTATAGAAATGTTGTGGAAGGACCTGAAGCAATCTGTTCATACAAGGAAGCCCACCAACATCCCAGGGTTGCAGCAGTTTTGTAAGGAGGAATGGCCTAAAATTTCTCCAAGCCAACGTGCAGGATTGATCAACAGTTGGGATGTAATGTTAAAATTGTACAATGCATTGGTGAGGCCAAATTTGGAGTATTGTGTACAGTTCTGGTCACCGAATTATAGGAAAGATGTCTACAAAATAGAGACAGAGGAGATTTACTAGAGTGTTACCTGAGTTTCAGCACCTAAGTTACAGAGATAGGTTGAACAAGTTAGGTCTTTATTCTTTGGAGCATAGAAGGTTGAGGGGGGATGTGATAGAGTTACTTAAAATTATGAGGGGGATAGATAGAGTTGACGTGGATAGGCTTTTTCCATTGACAGTAGGGGAGATTCAAACAAGAGGACATGAATTGAGAGTTAAGGAGCAAAAGTTTAGGGGTAACACGAGGGGGAACTTCTTTACTCAGAGAGTGGTAGCTGTGTGGAACAAGCTTCCAGTAGAAGTGGTGGAGGCAGGTTCGATATTGTCATTTAAAAAAAATTGGATAGGTATATGGACAGGAAAGGAATGGAGGGTTATGGGCTGAGTGCAGGTTGGTGGGACTAGGTGAGAGTAAGCGTTCGGCATGGACTTGAAGGGCCAAGGTGGCCTGTTTCCGTGCTGTAATTGTTATATGGTTATATGGTTACCAGAAATGCTTGGTTGAGGTTATTGCTGAACAAGGGATCATACCAGTTACTGAAAGCAAAGATTTTAATACCTTTTCCAACAAATACATGTAATATTGGATCATTTTTCTCAATAAATAAATGAACAAGTATACACGAGGAAATCTGCAGATGCTGGAAATTCAAACAACACACACAAAATGCTGGTGGAACACAGCAGGCCAGGCAGCATCTATAAGGAGAAGCACTGTTGATGTTTCGGGCCAAGACCCTTCGTCCTGCTGTGTTCCACCAACATTTTGTGTGTGTTAAATGAACAAGTATAATGTTTTTGTGTTATTTATTTAATAGGGTCTTCTTTATCTAGTTTTAAGACTTATATAAATATCTGATCACATTTTAGGTCACATTTATGCAGAAATGGATAAAATTCTACAGGGTTCACAAACTCTATGTTTGTTCATTGTTGTCTTCTCTAGAGTTGTTAAGCTTTTGTGCTTTTGTTTAATCTTGACAAGTCTATTTTGACTGGCATGGGTTTTTAGCGTACTGCGCTTATTTAAAGCAGACTTCTGATGAGCGCAGATCATGGGGTGGGCCCTTGTGGTGTCACTCGGAGAAGACACCAATGTTCTGATGGAATTCCTATGAATAAGCTCTTGTTTCTGTCTCAACATGAGAGTAAGTCATTCCTCCACACCTGGGTTCCGTTGTCTGTCAGTGAACATCGTGACATACAGATCTGGACCATGTGCAGGCAAATGGGACTAACTCAGAATGGCATCTTGATCACCATGGAGCAGCTGGACCAAAGGGCCTTTTTCCATGCTGTAAGACACCATGACTTTAGTACATACCCCCCCCCCCCCCAATAACAGCAACAAATACAGATTCCTATTTGCTGCCCTGCAACGAACACAGGTTGACCATCTAACATGGACCCTCTACCTCAAACAGCTCCTGCAAGTAAATGCCTAAACTATGATATAAACACTCAAAGGTACATAGATGAGCACTTGAAGAACCTTACTCTACACAGGCTTGGGGTAAGAGCTGAGTGTGGAAGTCTGGACTCAGTGATCAGTACAGGCTCTTTTCTGTGCTGCAACCTGTTATAATTGTGATTCAACACACCTGGGCACACTCACAGAACACCACGGATACACTGGAGGTGCGTTCGGAGGTAGGATGGTGGTGCGTCGCTGCTACCTGATGACAGAATTCAATTTTGGTTCTCCTCACTGCACACAGCAGTGAGAGAAAATTGATCGTGTGCAAAATGATTATCTTAAACCTTGGCATTTTTTACACGTGTGTTTAATCTCCCACAAGGACTTCAGCCATCAAGTGGGCTATGCAGAAGGACAACAGAGTTTCCTTCTCTAAAGAGGTCAGTCTGACTCTGCACCATCAAGGAACCTATGGCCACACCAGTACTGCTCCATGCTGTTTCACCGACCAATATCAGCTCCTTTAACAGGAATATCCCTGTCTCCAGGCAGCTGGCTGTGGGACATTTCTGGGTGTGAAGATGGAGGCTAGGCTGCAGCACATTATTGCCACCATGGCAATGGCTTGGGAGTCCTGTGTTCCAGCCTGAGCTGCAGAAATGAATACTCTCTCATCCTGATGGGAACTGTCAAGTTTGGCAGGTGAAATGTAAAGGGAAAGTACACGGTTAATGGCAAGATGCTTAAGATCACTGACGTTCAAGTTCAAGTTTATTTTCCAGGGCACAGTGTTACTTTTCAGTGTATAAATGCCATGAAAATTAGCTTTTCGCAGAGGCAGTCCAGTACAGAGATGACACAATAAACACAATGAACTTAGTACAAGTTAATAAAAATGTTGTCCACGGTAGTGTTCAGGTTTGTAAGGTTGGTTCAAACACCTGATGACAATGGGAAAGAAGCTATTGTTGAACCTTGAGGTGTGGGTCTTCAGGTTTCTGTACCTCCTGCCCAATGGCAGCCACGAGGAGAGGGCCATGCCTCGGATGGTGAGGGTCCCTGATGATGGATATTTCCTTCCTGAGATGGTGGAGAGCTGCATCCATATAGAACTGGCTGAGTCCCCCAGTCTCAGTAGCCTCTTGTGTTCCTGTGCATCGTAGTTCCCATACCAGGCCATGATGCAACAAGCCAGAACGCCTCCGACTGTACATCTGTAGTGGGTGACAGGCCAACTCTCCTTAAAATTCAAAGGAAGTAGAGACGCCACCATGCCTTCGTTGTGGTTGCATCTATGTGCTGGGTCCAGGAGAGATCCTCTGAGATATTGACACCCAGGGACTTGAAGATGCTCAGCCTTTGTACAAAAGACCCTACAATAAGGAATGGTGCTAGTTTTCCTGATTTCCCTTCCTAAAGTCCACAATCAGTTTTGCAGACATTGACTGCAAGGTTATTGGTACAACACCACTGAACCAGCTGACCTAACTCCTCCTTGTCATAATCCTTGATTCTTCCAACAACAGTGGTGGCACCTGCAAACTTGAAGATGGTGTTGAAGTAATGCTCTTAAGGTAGCTATATACAAGGTGAGAGAGGATAATTTCAAAGGGGATGTGCTGGACAAGTTTGTTTACAGAGAGTGTTGGGTGCCTGGAATGCAATGCCAAGCCTTGCAGAAGAAGCAAGGATTATGATGGTGGTGTTTAAAGAGGCTCTTTGGTGTGTGAATTTGCAGACACTGAAGTGACATAGTTATTGTGTGAATAGAAGGGATTAATATATTTAGACATTTAATTAATACTTTAATTAATCACAGGGCTGTGGGCTGAATGGGTTATTTTTGTGCTGTGCTGTTCGAGATTTTATATTTTGTGATTAGCCACATAGTTGTAGCTCTAGAGAGAGTACAGCAGAAGGCTGAACACTGCCCTGAGCGCACCTGTGTTGATAGTCTGTGACAAACAGGTAAGGTTTCCAATCTACACTGATTCTGGTCTCCCACTGAGGAGGTCAAGGATCCAAATGCATCTTTGAGGAAGGTATAGAGCACGGGTCTTGGAACATGATAATAAGTTTTGAGGAGATGACGTTGAGGAGATAAACAACATCCTGATATATGTACTTCAGTTGTCCAAATGGTCAAGAGTAGAGTGGGGAGCCAGTGAGATAGCGTCTGCTAAAGATCTATGATGGCGATAGGCAAATTGAAGTGGGTGCAGGTCCTTGCTGAGGCAGAAGTTATTTTGAGCCATAACAAACCTCTAAAAGCACTTCATTACAATAGATGTGGAGTGATATTGAGGTCCAAGTCTATAGCTCCCTGAAAGTGGCCACACAAGCTGATGGGGTGGTAAAGAGGATGCATGATATGGTTGCCTTTATTAATCGAGACACTGAATGCAAGAGCCATAACTTTATACTCTGGTTTGCCCATCTCTGTAATATTACATCCATCCCATTAGCGAAAAGAGCTGGAAGTCTGGGAGAAGGTGCAGAAGAGGTTTGCCAGGATTACAGGGCAGGTGCCATAAGGAGAGGTTGGACAAACTAGAGTTGTTTCTTTGGAGTGGGTGAGTCTGAGTGAGACCCGACAGAGGTTTATAAAATTATGAGGGGCACAGATGGAGTGCAAAGTTGGTATCTTTTTCTCAGGGTCAAAACACCCTGAGTGTATGCATTTAAGGTAAGAGGGTAAGAGTTTGCACAGAGCATGGTGGATGTTTAGAAAGTACTGGTCAGGGTGGTGGTGGAAGCAGATAAAATAGTGATCTTTAAGAGGCTGTCAGATAGGCATGAGTATGGAAAGAATGGAGGGATATGGACCATTAGCAGGCAGAAGGAATTAGTGTCATTAGACATCCGTAGCTTAACTAGTTTGCACAATATTGTTTGCCAAAGAACCTGTTCCTATGCATTACTGCTCTATGTTCTATATTCTGTGTCCTCAGTTCATAGAATTGTCCTCTCAGTCACCTGCATTGTCTACTGCTGTACCGGAGTGACTGTGAGATGATGAATATCAGCAGCTGAGCCCTGAAAGAAAACTGAGGCAAATTTATTAAACGAGATGGGGATCCTTACAGCCAGGGTCAAGGGAAGGTTTGCAGAAAAGCTGCTGACTGGACTGGAGGGCTTGAATCATAAGGAGAGGCTGAATAGCTTGGAAATAATTTCTCAGGAGCACAGGAGTTTGAGGGATAACTTTATGGAGGTTTATAACATTATGTAGGGCATTGCTAGGGTTGAGAGCCATAGTCTTTTACCCAGGGTAGTCTAAAATCAGAGGTCACAGATGTAAGGTGAGAGAGGAAAGATTTAAAAGGGGCCTGAGGGGGAATTTTCTCACACAGAAAGAGTGATGGGTATATGGAATAAGCTGCCAGAAGAAGTGGTAAAATTAAAACATTTAAAAGACATTTGGACAGGTCACAAACGAGAGAAAATCTGCAGATGCTGGAAATCCAAGCAACACACACAAAATGCTGAAGGAACTCAGCAGACCAGGCAGCATATATGGAAAAAAAGTACAGTCGATGTATTGGGCTGAAACCCTTCGGCAGGACTGGAGAAAAAAAGGCTTTGGAGCAGATTTGAAAGGTGGTGGGGGGGGGGGGAGAAACGCCAGGCGATAGGTGAAACCTGGAGGGGGAGGGATGAGTTCCTCATTTTGTGTGTGTTTTTGGATATGAAAGGTTTAGAGGAATGTGGGCAAAATCCAGGCAAATTGGACGAGCTTGGACAGACACCTTGATCAGTCTGGACAGTTGAACAGAAGTGTCGGTTTTGTGCTGCATAACTCTATGGATCTCTTATTAACCTTTGAATCTTGTTCCAGTAGTTGCTGCCATCTGTCACCAATGCCCCACAACTCTGTTGTGCTGAGATGACAAGGAAGGCCACCCTCTTTCTGACTCGTTGAATGGAGAGTGTGCCCTTCTCACCACTCATTATCCCCTCCTTCCAGGCAACTGTGGGTGTGTCTGGATTGGGCCATGGCCGAGTCCAGATTGGGCTGCTGCTGTGCCTGGACTGGATTGCAGGTATGTCTGGCTTGGACTGCTGCTGTTCCTGACCCTTCTGATGCTGCCCTTCATGGTGTTTGTCCTGTCAGCTCCAAGATCTAGCACCACAATCCACCGTCACACCAAAGAGGTCACTGAGACCAGCAAAAAGTGCCGCTCACAAACATGTCACCTTCAGAATTTTGGGCACCAAATTGCAAAATGTTCTCTAAATTTCACAAAATTTAACAGAGGCGTTTCAGCTGTGAGGCAGCAGACTCGTTACGTTTACCAGTTTCATCTTCAACTTAATCCAGTATTATTCCACTGCCTCCTTTCTCTTGCTGGTAAATTCCAGGAAGTTCAGAAAATTTATGTACATTATGTCCAAATTGCTGCTAAAATTGCTTTGATTGAGCTATTAATTATGTCTGCAAACCACCTTGCAGGTTTTTTTAAATTCTGGGGATAGAGGATCAGTTGACACTTTTTAAAAGTGCAATACTAATGCATTTGTTGCTAATTGCTAAAAATTGTAACCTCCATCCTTGTAAGGAAATGGCACAGAATAAAAGGAAATTTAATGCAAAAAGACACACTGCAAGTATAAAAATAAAATAACCTGATAAATTTTCTTATGATTTGAAAGGAAACTACTAAGCCCATCATATCTATGCCAGTGCTCAAAACTATCTCACACCAACCCTCTTCTCCACTCATTTCTCTGCCATCCATTCTCTCTCATGTCTCCACTCTGACTTTCCTACCACACCGCTACCAGAGGTAATCCAGGGCAACCAGTTAACCTGCCACAAGAGGAACTGCAGATGCTGGAAATTTCGAGTAATACACACAATGTGCTGAAGGAGCTCAGCAGGTCAGGCAGCATCTATGGATGGGAATAAACAGTTGCCATTTCGGGCTGAGACCCTTCATTAACCTGCCAGCCTGCTTTGGATGTGGAAGGAAAGCAGGTTACCTGGGCAAACTTGCACTGCCACAGGGAGAGCATGCAAACTCCACACAGACAGCACCAGAGGTCTGGATCATCCCCAGGTCTCTGAGGGCTGTAATGTAGCAGTTCCACTGGCTGTGCCACTCTGAAAGGATTTTAGTTTGAAAATGGCAATGGGAAGGGAAAATAACATTAAAAATAATTTGCTAGATTAAGAAATAAATAGACTTAATGGATGTACTGGGTGTGCTTAAAGTAGGATAGGGAGAAAGTATGATAACCAACAGTCAGGCAACTAATGTGACCAGACAGTTCTTTGCCCCCTTCTACAAGGAAAGGATGAGCAACATCAAACGATGTGAAAGAGATCATTTAATTCTTTGAAATGCACTTGGACTTCAGCAAGGTCTTACAAATTGGAAAGGCTACCACTGAAACTGAATTTTTAAAAAAGGGGGATTGCTGGAATATTTTACAACTGGCTCGCAATGGTGGAGAAAGATTGAGACACAGAAAGTTTCTTCATCCTTGGTGGATGCTCTGGTGGAACTGTTCAGGGCTCTCCTTCAGCTCGAGCTTGGAGTGGCTGGCCTTGCAAACCATAAGGCTATTGAGGATGACAGTCTCCAAAATGGAAAAGAATGAGCAATGAAGTGATATGAAAATATTGGGTGTCAGGTGAATTTCACAGGAGAGAAATCTAGGGAATACAAAAACGTAGGGAGGGTCCTATAATTTAAATGGAAAGAATATGTGCATGGAAAATGAAACTGACTAGAAGCTGAAACTGTTGCTCTTGGTGGAGTAAGCACCCCAAAAAGGTTCTGAAAGAACAATTCTGAGCTTCAATTAGCAGACAATCCTGATAATGGAAACCTTTTCTTTATATAGGAGAGTATACAATAATGTTTCTGGATAGCGAGACAGACTTGAAATGAAAGGCAGGCATGAAAGATAGTCTGCATCTTCTATAAAGGGGAGAAACAGCTGTGTGCCAATCTGCTATTCCTGTGTGTAAATAATATTGTAGCTACGGAAAGGATTTGGAAAAGAGCAATTAACATGATTAAGATTACGAGACGCAATCATTAATATTGGACATAGTCTCACTGGAAAAGAGAAGGCTGAGTGTTAGTAGACAGACTAGGAGGATGGGTAAAGCAATTGCAGATGGAATGCTGTGTAGGGAAGTGTATGGTCATGCACTTTGGTAGAAGGAATAAAGATGTGGACTGTCTTCTAAATGGGGAGAAAATTCAGAAATCAGAGGTGTAACGGGACTTGGAGCCCTCGTGCAGGATTCCCTAAATGTTAACTTGCAGATTGAGTTGGTGGCAAGGAATACAGATGCAATGTGAGCATTCATTTCAAGAGAACTAGACTATAAAAGTAAGGATGTAATGCTGAAGCTTTATAAGGTATTGGTCAGACTGCACTTGGAGTATTATGAGCAGTTTTGGGCCCATTATCTATGAAACAGGATGTGCTGGCATTGGAGAAGGTCTAGAAGAGATTCATGAGAATTATTCTGGGAATGGAAGGGATAATGTATGAGGGGTGTTTGCACTGGAGTTTAGAAGAATGAGGAGAAATCTCTTTGAAATCTATTGAATACTGAAAAGCCTAGATAGAGTAGACGTGGAGAGGATGTTTCCTATAGTGGGGGGGGGGGGGGGTGTGGAGTCTAAGACCAGAGGGCACAGAATAAAAGAATATCCCTTTGGAACAAAGGTGAGGAGGAATTTCTTTAGCTAGAGGGTGGTGAATCTGTGGAAGTCATTGCCACAGAAGCTGTGGAGGCCGTCATTAAAACAAAGGTTGATCGGTTCTTGATTAGTGAGGGTGTCAAAGGTTATGGGAAGAAGGCAGGATGAAGGAGTTGAGGGGGAAAATAAATCAGCCATGATTGAATGGCGTATCAGATTCAGTGGTCCAAGTAGCCTAATTCTGGTCTTAGTTTTTATGGCCTTATGGTCTTATTCAGAAGGGATTAAATAGTTGTAACAAACCATTTAGCAATGTCCAGGACCACTTCTTTGGGATGCTTGGAGTGGGATTTAGTAACTAGTGTACCCAAAAATTTGGTAAGGTGGGACCGTGAGGTTAAAATTCAAACTACCTGAGCCACCCAGTCCTCTCCAACCACAATCACCATCTCTGATATGAGCAGAGACTTTGATAACCAATCTCAGGAAATAGACTGGCCATTATTGACATACAATGAGGAAGCCAGCCTTTGCTTTCATATATGTAACATGCCAGCCTCATTTCCCTGGAAATGCTGCTAAGGGTTGATGCCATGAGATTGTTTTCATGGCACTGTCTGTAAGAAATGACAGGATATGCATCCCTCAAGGTCAACAATCTGTACATCCATCTCCCTCAGTTTCATTATCCCCTTTAAATGACTCCCCTTTCAACCACAACATCTGGTTACATCTGGTCCCATTGACCAACCTTGAGGCCTCTCAGCCTGTCTTAAATGTTCCTAATGTATCAACCTCTACTTCCTACTCTGGCAGGGTGTCCCATCCACTCACCACTCTCTGCATAAAAAAAAATTCCTCTGAATTTTTCCTGGGTCAATGACCTCAGGGATCTGTTCTGGGACCCTTACTCTTAGTGATTTTTATAAATGACCTGGATGAGGAAGTGGAGGGATGGGTTAGTAAGTTTGCTGATGACACAAAGGTTAGAGGTGTTGTGGATAGTGTATGTAGAGGGCTGTCAGAGGTTGCAGCGTGACATTGATAGGATGTAAAACTGGGCTGAGAAGTGGCAGATAGAGTTCAACCCGGATAAGTGTGAAGTGGTTCATTTTGGTAGGCAAAATATGACGGCAGAATATAGTATTAATGCTAAGAGTCTTGGCAGTGTGGAACATCAGAGGGACCTTGGGGTCCAAGTCCATAGGACACTCAAAACAGCTGCACAGGTTGACTCCGTGGTTAAGAAGGTGTACGGTGTATTGGCCTTCATCAATCGTGGAATTGAATTTAGGAGCTCAGAGGTAATGTTGCAGCTATGTTGACCCTATGTTGTAATGTTGACCCTGGTCAGACCCTACTTGGAGTACTGTGCTCAGTTCTGGTTGCCTCACTACAGGAAGGATGTGGAAACCATAGAAAGGGTGCAGAGGAGATTTACAAAGATGGTGCCTGGATTGGGGAGCATGCCTTATGAAATCAGGTTGAGTGAACTCAGCCTTTTCTCCTTGGAGCAACAGAGGATGATAAGTGACCTGATAGAGGTGTATAAGATGATGAGTGGCATTGATCGTGTGGATAGTCAGAGGTTTTTTCCCAGGGCTGAAATGGCTGCCACAACAGTGCCAGGTTTAAGGTGCTGGGGAGTAGGTACAGAGGAGATGCCAGGGGTATGTTTTTTACTCAGAGAGTGGTGAGTGCATGGAATGGGCTGCCGGCAACGGTAGTGGAGGCGGATATGATACAGTCTTTTAAGAGACTTTTGGATAGGTACATGGAGCTTAGAAAAATAGATGGCTATGGGTAACCCTAGTAATTTCTAAGGTAGGGACACATTCAGCATAACTTTGTGGGCCGAAGGGCCTGTATTGTGCTGTAGGTTTTCTATGTTTCTATGAAATTCCCCCCTACACTTTCCTCCAAACACCTTACAATTATACCCCCTAGATGTGTTGATGACTGCTTATTTTGAAAGAATAATGACAGAGTTCAATAGCTTGTAAATTTCTTTTACATTTGTAACTTTCTCAGTGCATCCCTAAGTATGTTTTGGATACCTGGTTGCCATTGTGAGCCAACAGACCCTTAGGAACCAGTGATCACAATATGATTGTGTTCAACTTGAAATTTGATAGGGAGAAAGTAAAGTCTGATGTAGCAGTATTTCAGTGGAGTAAGGGAAATTACAGTGGTATGAGAGAGGAGTTGGCCAAAGTAAATTGGAAGGAGCTACTACCAGGGATGCCAGCAGAGCAGCAATTGTGTGTGTTTCTGGGAAAAATGAGGAAGATGCAGGACATACGTCTTCCAAAAATTAAGAAATACTCAAATACACCCATGGCTGACAAGGGAAGTCAAAGCTATTGTAAAAGCAAAAGAAAGGGCATACAACAAAGCAAAAGTTAGTGGGAAGATAGAGGATTAGGAAGTTTTTAAAAACCTACTGAGAGCAACTAAAAAACTCATTAGAAAGGAAAAGATGAAAGCAAACTAGCAAATAATATCAAAGTGGATAGTAAATGTTTTTTTCAAGTATGTTAAAAATAAAAGAGAAATGAGAGTAGAAATAGGGCTGCTTGAAAATGAGGCAGGAGAAATAATAACGGGGGCAAGGAGATGGCTGATGAACTAAATGAGTATTTTGCGACACTGTGGAAGACATTAGCAGTATGTCCGATGTTGTAGTGTGTGATGGAAGAGAAATGGGTGGAGTTGCCATTACAAGAGAGAAGGTGCTCAAAAAGCTAAAAGACCTAAAGGTACATAAGTCACCCGGAGCATATGAACTCCATCCTAGGGTTCTGAAAGAGGTAACGTTAGAGATTGTGGTGGCATTAGAAATGATCTGTTAAAAATCATTGGACTCTGGCACGGTGCCAGAAGACTGGAAAATTGCAAATGTCCCTCCACTCTTTTATAAAGGAGGAAGGCAGCAGAAAGAGAATTATAGACCACTTAGCCTGACCTCGGTGGTTGGGAAGATGTTAGAGTCAATTGTTAAAGATGACTTGGTGACACAGGACAAGATAGTACAAAGTCAGCATGGTTTCCTTCAAGGAAAATCCTGCCTGACAAACATGTTAGAATACTTTGTGAAGACTACAGGTAGGATAGATTAGGGGGATGCAGTGGATGTTGTACATTTAGACTTTCAGAAGGCCTTTGACAAGGTGCCGCACATGAGGCTGCTCACCAAGTTAAGAGTCCATGGTATTACAGGAACGTTACTAACATGGTTAGAGCATTGGCTGATTGGTAGGAGGCAGTGAGTGGGAATAAAAGAATCCTTTTCTGATTGACTGCCAGTGACTAGTGGTGTTCTGCAGGGGTTGGTGTTGGGTCCACTTTTTTTTGCGCTGTATATAAATGATTTAGATGATGGAGTAGGTGGCTTTCTTGCCAAGTTTGCAGATGATATGAAGATTGGTGAAGGGGCAGTTAGTATTGAGGAAACAGGTAGGAAGCAGAAGGAATTAGACAGATTAGGGGAATGGGCAAGAAAATTGCAAATGATGTACAATGTTGAAAAATGCATGGTCATACATTTTGGTAGTAGAAATAAATATACGTACTATTTTCTAAACGGGGAGAAAATCCAAAAATCTGAGATGCAAAGGGATTTGGGAGTCCTTGTGCAGAACACCTTAAAGGTTAACTTGCAGGTTGAGTCAATGGTGAGTAAGGCAAATGCCATGTTGGCATTCATTTCAAGAGGTCTAGAGTACAATAACAAGGATGTGATGCTGAGGCTTTAGAAGGCACTGGTGAGGTGTCACCTTGAGTATTGTGAACAGTTTTGGGCCTTTCATCTTAGAAAAGATGTGCTGGCATTGGAGAGGGTCCAGAGGAGGTTCACAAGGATGATTCCAGGAATGAAAGGGGTATCATACCAGCAATGTTTGATGGCTCTGGGTCTGTACTTGCTGGAATTCAAAAGGATGAGGGGGTATCTCATTGAAACCTTCCAAATGTTGAAAGGCCTAGACAGAGTAGATGTGGAAAGGATGCTTCCCATGGTGGCAGAGTCTTGGACAAGAGGGCACAGCCTCAGGATAGAGGGGCACCCTTTCAAAACAGAGATGCAGAGAAATTTCTTTAGCCAAAGGGTGGTGAATTTGTGGAGTTTGTTGCCACATGCAGCTGTGGAGGCCAGGTGTACTTAAGGCAGAGATTGATAGGTTCTCGATTGGACATGGCATCATAGGTTACGGGGAGAAAAGAAAAGGATCAGCCATCAATGAATGGCGGAGCAGACTCAATGGGTCAGGTGGCCTAATTCTGTCCCTAAGTCTTATGGTTTTCACTGGATTATGCAACCACCAGGATACTGAATTAGATGGACTTTTGTTCTCTTTCCACCAGCAGTTCCACCACCACTCTAAGAGATTAGCTGGCATAGTAGCACAGCTAATAAAGCTGCTGCCTCACAGTCCAAGAGACATGGGTTCAACCGTGACATCAAGTGCTGTCTGTGTGGAGTTTGCATGATCTCCCTGCATGCAAAGTGGTAGTTGATTGTTCACTGTAAATTGTCCCTAATGTGTAGGTGAGTGATGGAAACTGGAGGAAGTTGATGGGAATGTGGGGAATAAAAAAATGGATTACTGTAGGTTCATTGTAAATAGTAATTGATAGTCTGCATATTATTAGTGAGAGAAGGGTGTGTTTCGGTGTTGTATGTCTCTATAACTCTCATGTCTAATACAGTGTCATCAGACACTGACTTTCATGTCTGCCAGGGAGGTCAAAGTTAACCCAGTATGACCTTAACAGACTCATTTTATTAGAATATTCCACTATGGATTATACGGACAGGGACAGGTTAAGTGTACTGCTTTCTCCAACCATGCAATAAAGGAAAGAAAATAATTTATCGCTGAGTTATTTTATTTTTAATTTAAATGTCATTTGAAGAATATTAAAACTTAAGCATTCCAATGTGCTTTGATGAGTAGTTGGGGGAGGGTATTGGTCAAATTGAATAACACATTTTTAAAAGAATTTATTCCAGCTTCTCATCAGGGGTTGCACTTCATAATGATTTTTAAGAGGCAATATTGTCATCATTTTAAAGCTTGAGACATCATCAGATCTTAAATCAGTCGTGTCACCATGATCAGTTTTGAAGTGGGTCTTGCTGCTACTACCCTTTCTGAAAGCTAAATAACAACAAAAATGGTTTGATTAATGCCAAAACCCTGTGCTGACATCATTCAGCAACACGCCTTGCAGGGCTGAGTTATCGAACGTATAGATTAAATTACATTATTGACTAAATGTTGGCAGGATTGTGGTCTGAATCTCTTCTGACATTTAATCCAATAGTTGCTCAGTAAGCCTCACCCCCATCCCAAAGACAGCTGAATGTTGTGGACCATAACATTAATCCAGATGCTTCAAAGTGCAACTCCATCCCCACCACTGCTGTGCCAAATATACATATACTTCTGTTCATGTTAATCTAACTCCCTCACACTATTACTCAATAATTCTTAAACATCCAATGTTACTGGCTATTGCCTAGAAATTGCACTTCACTCTGCTCATGTGTGCTAAACAAGTGCTATATCAGGTGCTCAACGCATTATTTGAAATAATTTGCTCAATTAGGTAAAGGGAGAGTTACAGTGAGTAATAGTGAGATACAACATAGACATAAGGTCTTCAACCCACTGTGTGCACCAACCATCAAGCTCCCATTTTTACACTAATCCTATCCTGACTCACTTCATTCTCTTCACACACCTATGGACTCTCCTCAGGTTCTACTGCTCACTTTTGTATCAACAGCAACTTGAACCAAACCTTTATAGTAGCAACCCACGAGTCTGAGGGAGGAGGGGTTAAGCCAGAGCACCCAAAGGAAAGGAGGAGGTGCAAACTCCACGTAGACAGTGCTGGGGTCAGGACTGAACCTGAGTCTCTACCAGCTGCCTCATAATATGTTAGAAACAGATTTGCGCCTGCAACCTTGCATTAAAATGGGACCTGTGCAACTCCAATGCAGGCTGCATGGAAAGCTCACAGCTGTTGCATCACAAGGGAAGGTGTCAAGTCACTGACCATCTGTATAAAGACTGCCATGGGGGAGGACAGAAAGTATAGCGGGTGGCAGGAGAGTTGGTGAGGGGGCATGGCATTCTCCCTTGTGTCAAACCAGCCGAGTGCGGATCATTTGCTCCGATTGACACCCTTCCCCCACCATGTGTGGGCCCACCCACATTAGGTCATGGGCTGGTCAAGGGTCTGGTGATCACAGGTAGCAGCTCTGACATGAACTACATGGAGGCTTCAGACGGTGGAGGGTCACCCTGATGTAGTGTCCAGTAGCATTGGGAACTGAGGGTGGAGATGCTGTGGGAATCAATATCAGTCAATTGGCACTTTCAGTGAGTTGAGTCCCCTGCTTTTCATGCGATGTTCACCAAAGGTCTCAGATTGTATCCACTCTTCAACTTGTGCTGATGATGGAGGGAACATGCGATAAGTAGACTGTGGCATCACTGTGCGCACAGCTGACTCCAGCAAAACTACAATGTATTATACATGGAAGTCAACACATACACAATGCTGGAGGAACCCAGCAGGCCAGGCAGCACCCATGGAAAGGAGCAAACAGTTGATGCTTGAGGCTGAGACCATCCATCAGCACATTGCCTACCCCAATATACTGGTGGCCACAATTCCCTCTAGCAGACTCGGACAATCTATCTGTTCTATGGATGAACAACAGATGCTATTAGATCGAGTTTTGTAATGATTTTGATGTTAGTCCAGCTATCTGATGCTGGTGCTCAGTAAGCCTTCTCCCTCAGTACACATGTTATTAATGAGTTAATATTATTATTAGTTATTATTAATGAGTTAATCTCTTAGAATATCTTCCATTAACTTTCACACAACTGATGTTAGATTCACTGGCCTATAATTTCCTGGTTTGTGTTTAGAGCCTTTCTTAAAGAGCAGAACAACATTAGCTATCCTCCACTCTGTGTGATATGCGAAAGATTGATCATTTTATTCCTAACTGCAATCACTGATCAAAAAAGAGTTCAAAAGTGAGGAGGAAACATGTTGATCTTAAAGAAACCCCCAAACTTACTCACTATTTTCAATCATATTGCACTTACTCTACAAATCTATATATTCAAAATCTGCTTGCTGCAAATATCTTTCAAGCCTATTTGGCATTTTTATACAGAACTTAAGGTACTTTGTTGTAAATTTGTTTTTGCAGTTTCCTGCGAGCTGCTTGTATCTGTGGACTGACCTAATTCTCTCAGTCACTGAATCCCACAATCCATTCAAATACTTCATCAAATTAAACGGCATATATTAATTAAGGCACACTTAATGTATTAGAAAAAAACTTCTGTATATCTTACTTTAATTCCCCTCGGGGAGAGTCATTGAAAGCTCTGATCACACAAAGTGTGGCGGAATGGGCTCTTAATTAAAATCTCGGACATATTCTGCATTATGGATCGTCTAGTGCTGCAGAGAGAGCCAATAACGGCTGTGTAATGAACAGCAAGTACTGCACAGGCATTGTCCAACACACACAGTGCGCTAAAAGTCAAAAGCGCGACCCTCTTTCATTCAGGTGCGCAAGCCAAGTCCAACAAATGGACCCTTCCACCTGACACAGACTCTCCCACTGTCCACCGCAACTGTTTCGGCATTAGGTTTATTTACTGCAGATCATTCGTTAGTAAAAATGCACACAGCGGTTACGAACTCTTAATTTATCACAAATCACAGAGGAGGTAACAAGAACAATTGCTGAAAAGGTTGCCACCGTTTGAGAGCTATTTCAATATTATTTTTCCTCCAGGCGGCCTCAGCCTACGAGCGATTGGATAGTGACTCCCTACTGCCACCTACTGTGAATCCAATCCAACCTGTTTCAACTTTTACTTAAGAAAAAGAAAGGGAATTTTATTTGACGTGTTCTGCGGTTATTATTGCAAAGCAAATACACAGTGATAGGGATAAACGCTCAATTATATTGAAGTCTCCAATAAACTACGCGTTCCATATCAATGTTGTTGGAAAGCGATTGGTTCAGGTGTTCTACGATAACTTTTGAGGGCTTGCGGTAGTGCACTCTTTTTTAATTCCCTCGGAGGTCCCTGTCCCTCTAAGAACCAGTGCTTTCCTTGTCAGCATACAAGATTGGCTGGCGGGATTTAGCGCCATTTTCATCACATGGACTTTGCGCTTTAGCCTGCAACCCGTCACCGTGTTCGGCAATATATACCTTTGCAGCTGCTTTTCAGATCAAATCGGCAGTTTTCAAAGCATGGCAGCAACTGGAAAGGTGGTGAGACGTTTGCCGTTGTGATCTTTCCCCAAAGCCACAAAACCTGGAAGCTCCCCCTCTTGCAAATCACACCCGCTACCCTTTCACATCCCCACATCACCATCTCCCATCTCTTACCCTTTTGCAAGGAACCGCAGGCGCATAACCCGAATTTCACCCAGAATTGTTGCAGTAACATTGGCAAGTTTTTCCAGACAAAGTCATTACAACTGAAGAAAAATCAAAAATCCTCCATGAAGCTAACCAGGTGGGATTTGAACAACTTTAGTTATAAAGCATACCATAAAGCTCGTCTCCGAAAGTCTATCCTCTGTGGTTCCAAACAGCGGCAGCACAACACAGAAATAAGTTCAAATGCTTTTTTAAAACAGCTCCATATAGAGAGATCAGCTTCTCTGACAAATGTTACCCTACTACCCCCACACCCACAACCCACTGTACCTCTCGAGGCTCCATTCTGTAATACAAGCAATTCGCAACACTCAGGGGTGCCTCAGTAAGGGACAACGGTCTCTCGTTCATCTTCTACAATCCCAACGGAATACTGAGATCAGAAACTGCCATTGGGGCTAAATTGTGTGAGAGGGAGATATGATACAAATGGATATGGTTTCTGGGCGAAAACAAGCAAAAGGGAAGAAAAGGATATCATTTTATGCATTTTGGAAAAAAATCGCTAATTTCTGTAGTTTTGTAAATAACCTTTGCAACCTATCCCCTCATGTCGTGTAACCCCTCAAGTTAAGCGATCCAAGTAAAATTGCAGTTTTCTCTTACCCGATGCCTGCTTTTCTCCTCGGGACTGAGTATGCTGCCGAATCTGCCAAAAGCTCACGATGAAAAGCTAATTGTAATCTTCCTTCCCCGGGAGAAAGGAAGCTGAGTAGATATATTTCCTGTGGTGGATCGTGACATTGAGACAGCGGCGGGAATCCTGAGCGGGTTTTTGTCTCCCTCGCACCAGAGAGACCCCTTTCAAATCCTCTCTCTCTCTCTTTCCCTCTTACTCTCTCTCTCCCTCTCACTCTCTCTCTCTCACACACACACATACACATCAACACATTCACTGCTGACAAGCCTCCGTTCCCGCTTGCCACTGCCAAACCCACCAGAATAAGGGAAGGCGCTGACTCTCAGTGTGGGTAATTTATCAGCATTTTGCTTGCACGAAATACTGTCACATTGTCCTGCAACTGCCTAATATCTGTGCTGCCTGCAGCCCTCCATCGCTAGCTGTCTCCTCTCCTCCCCTCCCCTACCACAAAATCTACAGCTTTCACTGACACTGAACAGTCGCTTGTGCAGTCATTTGGAAGATGAATTCTAACAGCACGTTAGTCCAGTGTTCCTGGAGGTCAGAGCGAGAGAGAGAGAGAGTTTAAAATTAGGCAAGTAGTTGCTTTTGGCTGAACACCTCAAAACCTTCTGCCAAGTTTTTAGTAAATTGATTCACGATAAATGGGCGCAGATTCTTTTCCATACTATTTGCATTAATAATGTAGGAATAAAAAAAGTCTATTGTAAAAGGCATTGGTGCAGGAGGGAAGAGTTTCTCTCATTTTAACCAGTCCCGGGGAGGTCCAGGTTTCTGAAGGTTTATTCAGAGTCCATTGCACTGAGCACTTTGTAAAATGACAGAGGTATAGACAAGCAGACTGAGTGAAAGAGATAGCTTGATACAGATCAGCTGTATACAGACCGTTAACAGCGCTGAGGCAAATTCGCTGTTATTTCTTGTGTGGTCCGTAAATTCGTGGCAGGTTGAAGGTTGTATCTGCCCACAATTGGGAAGGAAATGAAACACACGTATGACGGACACAGTCTTTATTTCCCAGGGAAAGGGAACCTAATGCTGGAAGGTGTAAGTTTGAAGTGATAGGAAAAAGATTTAAAAGGGACCTGGATGGGAGGGCAACTTCTTCACCCAGAAGGTAATGCATGCATGGGTCAATCTGCCAGAGAAAGCAGTTGAGGCAAGATCAATAATGAAATTTAAAAGACATTCAGGTAAGTACATTGACAGGAAAGGTTTAAGGAAATATGCAATAAGCTTTGGTAGTTACCTTGGTGTACATGAATGACTTGGGCTGAAGGGCCTGGTTTTGCGCTATGATTCTGTAAGTGTTTAAATGATACCTTTCACAAACCCAGGACATTACAAAAAATTTATTGTCAATGAATTATCACCTCTGTAGGAAATGTTGCAGCCAATGGTTCAAATGAATAGAATATGATAGAAACATAGAAAACCTACAGCACAATACAGGCCCTTCGGCCCACAAAGTTGTGCCAAACATGTCCCTACCTTAGAAATCACTAGGGTTACCCATTGCCCTCTATTTTTCTAAGCTCCATGTACCTAACCAAAAGTCTCTTAAAAGACCCTATTGTATGCGCCTCCACCACCATTGCCGGCAGCCCATTACACGCACTCACTACTCTCTATGCAAAAATCTTACCCCTGACATCTCCCCTGTACCTACTCCCAAGCACCTTAACCTGTGCCCTCTTGTCTCAACCATTTCAGCCCTGGGAAAAAGCCTCTGACACGATCAATGCCTCTCATCATCTTAAACACCTTTATCAGGTCACAACTCATCCTCCATTGCTCCAAGGAGAAAAGGCCGAGTTCACTTAAACTGTCTTCATAAGGCATGCTCCTCAATCCAGGCAACATCCTTGTAAGTCTCCTCTGCACCCTATCTATGGCTTCCACATCCTTCCTGTGACCAGAACTGAGCACAGTACTCTAAGTAGGGTCTGACCAGGGTCCAATATAGCTGCAACATTACCTCTCGGCTCCTAAATTCAGTTCCATGATTGATGAAGGCCAATACTCCATATGCCTTCTTAACCACAGAATCAACCTGCGCAGCTGCTTTGAGTGTCCTATGGTCCCAGACCCCAAGATCCCTCTGATCCTCCACACTGCCAAGAGTCTTACCATTAATACTATATTCTGCCATCATATTTGTCCTACCAAAATGAACCACTTCACACTTATCTGGGTTGAACTCCATCTGCCACTTCTCAGCCCAGTTTTGCATCCTATTGACGTCCCTCTGTAACCTCTGACAGTCCTCCACACTACCCACAACACCTCCAACCTTTGTATCATCAGCAAACTTACTAAACCATCCCTCCACTTCCTCATCCAGGTCATTTATAAAAATCACGAAGAGTAAGGGTCCCAGAGCAGATATGAACCAAATAAACCACTTTAGTAATGTTGATTGAGAGATAGTCACTGGCTAGGCTGCCATGGTGAATTCCCCTACTCTAGAAATAATGCCAAGAGACATTTCACCTGAAGGAGCACATGGAACCACATGTCCATGTCTGGCCCAACTTAAATCTGTGGTCAGATTTATAACAACAATATTCCCCCTATTATTATTCCTCATTCGTAACTTAGAAGTGGAGTATTGGTTTATAAGCCAATGGGTGCAGAGTCTGCCACCTGACCTCTCAAGTATGTTCAGCAAATCAATAAAATCATGGTTTCAGCTTTATCTCAGCCCATTGCCTTAAGGGACATTGAGCTGGTGGCTGTTTTAATTTGGACAAAATCAAAGTCATAGGCAAGGGGCAGGTCAGATCTCTTCACCCTCCCTTTCCTCACACTCCAGATTTTGCCAAGCCCTACCCAATTTCCCACTACAATAATTCAGTGGAAACAAACAATCTGCTGGAGGAACTCAGCAGGTCGAGTAGCAACTGCTCTGGGAGTCCTGATGCATAGCTTAAACCTGAGCCATTGACAGATCCTTTCAGATGTTACTCAGTCCGTTGATTTCCTCCTGCAAATTGTTTGTTGCTCCAGATTCTAGCAACTGCAGTCTCTTTTGTCTCCATAGTAATTCTGTCTGGAGAGTTCAAGACTACGTATCCCTCATTCAAATAGTGAAGCAAATATCACCATGAATCCATTTCTCAAGAAAGCCTCTTTATTAGAGTAATGAGTGTAGCCAGGGAATTAGATTGGTTCAGATGTCTCTGATCTTTCCACTCAATACCTGGAACTAATGCATAAATATCAATTTAGCTATTTACATATATGTCTCTTCCTATTTATTATACTTATTTACTTATTTGAATCTGGGAGTCACAGAGGAAAGGATAGCATTTATTGTCCATTCCAAATTGTCATGAGAAGGTGGTGGGAACCATTTTTTTGATCTGCTAGAGTCCTTCTGATGAAATCACTCCCACCATGCTGCTGAAGAGGGGATTCCAGGATTATGACCCGGTGGTGAAAAAGGTCAGGTGATAAATTTCCAAGCTAGGATGGTGCATGACATGGAGGGGATCTTGTTTAAAACAATGCCAGAGTACCACTCAAGAAGGTTGGATTGTTTTGAAGCCATACCTCACAGTAAGGAAAGTGGATGCAGTTGTTAGAAGCCAATCAACTCCGTTTCAGGATATCATTGCAGGAGCTTCTCAAGGCAGCTACTGAGGCCCAAATATCAGACACTTCATCAGTCCTTCCTTCCACCATAAAGTCAGACTGGTAGTTAGGTAATTTGTCCTGCTGTTTGTGGACAGGATGTTCCTGAGCAATTTTCCACCTAGTCGAGTAGGTGCCAGTGTTACAGAACAAATCAACTGGAGCTACAGCTTGATCAGAAATGCAGGTCTTCATGAACTCTGCTGGGATGTTATTAGGTCCTGTCACACAATAGTTTGTTGACATAAATTCAGGGGGAATCAAACCCACTGAAGGCTTGTTCCTGTGCTGGTGGAGATCTCTGGAGCAAGCTGAGGTTGATCACCGCCCCACTTTTACTGGCTGAACTTGGCTACACCTGCTTCTGTCTTGTCCTTAGCAGTTACCTGATGGGCTCCATTAACATTGATGTTATGGGTATTCTGGGAGCTTCCTGTTCCCAAAAGTTGATTAGTTGTCCTCCACTATTCTTGACTAATGTTGTGGGACAACAAGGCCGCAATCTAGTAATCTCTTGTTTGTGAAATCCCTCAGCGCAGCCTAGAGCATGCTTTTGTTGTTCAACCTGTGTGCAGTCCTGTGTGCCAGCATAACACATTAACACCTAATTTTAGGGATGTCTGGTACCCTACTACACTCTTTATTAACCAGGGTTGATCACCCAGATTGACAGTAACAGTAGAGTGTGTGATCGGCCACTCCATGACGTACTGCCTTGTGGTGATGTGCTATTCTGCTGTTGCCAATGGTCCACAGGTCCTCCTGGGTGCTCAGTTTATGAGCTGTCAGATCTATTCTATACTTAGAATATAGTGTTCAATTCTGGCTTCATCTTTATGGGAAGGATGTAAAAACTTTAGAGAGGGTGCAGAGGAGATTTACCAGGATGCTGCCTGGATCTGAAAATATGTCTTAGGAGTTTAGGTTGAGCAAACTATAGCTTTTCTCCTCAGAGTGAAGGAGGATGAGAGGTGACTTGATAAAGTTGCATAAGATGATAAGAGGCATAATTTGAGCCAGAGACTTTTTCCCAGGTTGGAGGTGTCTAGTACATACAAGGGACCATAATTTTAAAGTGACTGGGAAAAGTATGCAGACTATGTTAGAGAGACATTTTATACACAAAGAGTGGCGCGTGAGTGGAACATGCTGCCAGGGGTGGTGGTAGAGACGGATAAGTTAGGGACATTTAAAAAGCTCTTTGATAGGCACATGGATGATGGAAAAATGGAGGGCTATAGAGGAGGAAATTATATTGATCTTAGAGTAGGTTAAAAGGCCGTACCAATATCATGTACTGTGCTGTTCTATGTTCTATTCTGAGCCAATCATCTTCAGCACAGTTGCAGCTGGAGTATCTGAGTGGTAATTCCAGTTGAATTCCTTGTCAAGGATGACCCCTAGGATGGTATGGGAAAGGACTCATTGGTGGTAAAGCTGTTGAATGTCAAGGGTAGATAGATGGACTCCATTGTTGGAGATAGCCACTGTTTGGCCAACATATCTGTTCTAACTCTGTCCCATCAAATGCCATTATGGAGTAAGACATCACCATGGTGAGAATCCTTAGTGTGAAGTTGGAACTTCTCCAAAAGGACCGTGTAGTGATCTCTCCTATTATTATGAATAGGTGCACTTGAGGCAGGTAGTTTCATGAGGGGCAGGTCAAATAGTTTTATTAGCAACAAACCATCTGCCAGAGGAATTCAATGGCTTTAACAGCATATGGGGTGCAAAGAGTTTTTGACATTTTGGGTTATAACTCTGCATCAGATGTTTCTGGTTGAAACTCAGTCCTGATACAGAGGAAGGTAAATCTTTGGATTTCTCTACCCAAGACTCAGTGGCTGAATAGATATGGGACAAAAGTGGATAGATTTTATTAGGGCAATCAAGTGAAATGGGGTGAATGCAAGAAAGCAGCTCTGTTCTGACCTGATTATATGGAGAAGCAGGTTTGAGGGGCTGAATGAACGACTTCTATTTCTTATATTCTGAAGTCAGGCAATCTCTCAACACATCTTCATTTTCTATACTAAATGCTCTCTCTCAGTTAAATTCGATTGATAGCTTAGTTCAATTCACTGCAGTGCTATTAATCAACTATAACTGACTAAAGTAGGCCAATTGATGGTCAGACCTACTCATCGATCGCTCCTTATTCTGGTACAAGATTCTCACTGCTTATAACTATGTTAGGTTGGTGTGTGTGTGCGTGTGTTTTTATTGGTATATTGCTTTTACTATAGAAAAGAGTTTGATTCAGATTCAGATGCTTTAACTTATTACATGTACCTAAAGCTTACAATTAAATGCGTCTTTGCATTCCCAGCCAACTCTTAAGGATGTGCTGGGGGTAGTCCGCAAGAGTTACTACACTTTTCGGTACCAACATAGCATGCTCTCAATGTTTAGCAGAACATCACAGAACACAAACAACTAAAGGAAGACAACTAAAATAAGCCAGAAGGAGAGAAAAGATGAAATACAAAGTTAAGCTAGCTAAAAGAGGATACAAAAAGCTTTTTCTGATATGTAAAGAGTAAAAGAGAGGCAAGAGTGGATATCGGACCATGGGAAAATGATGCCAGAGGGGTAGTAATGGGGGAAACAAAGAAATGGCAGACAAACTTAATATATATTTTGTGTCAGTCTCCACATTGTATGTCACTGATTTGGCCAAGTTTGCAGGTAGTGTGAAGGAAGGTGGAGGGGCAGGTAATGTTAAGGAAGCAGGGAGTCTGCGAAAATAGATTAGGAGAATGGGTAAAGAAGTGGCAAATGGTATATAGTGTAGAGAAGTGTATGGTCATACACTTTAGTAGAAGGAATAAAAGCGTTATCTATTTTCTAAACATGGACAATATTCAAAAGTTAGTGGTGCAAAGGGACTTGGGAGTGTAAACAGCATTCCCTAAAGATTAACTTGCACATTCAGTCAGTAGTAAGGAAAGCAAATGCAATCCTGTCATTCATTTCAAGAAAACAAAAGCAAAGATGTAATGTTGAGAGTTTTTAAAGCATTGGTCAAACACACTTGGAATATTGTGAGAAGTTCTGGTCCACATATCTAAGAAAAGATGTGCTGGCATTGGGTCCAGAGAAGGTTTAGGAGAATGATTCTGGGAATCAAAGGGTTAATGTATTAGTACAACTTGATGGCTTTGGGCCTGTAGTTGGAGTTTAGAAGAACGAGGAGGGATCTATTAAAACCTATTGAATATTGAAAGATAGACAATAGACAATAGACAATGTAGGGAGATGTTTCCTATAGTGGGGGAGTCTAGGATGAGAGGGCAGTCTCGGAATAGAGGGACGTCCAGTTTGGAACAGAGATGAGGAGGAATTTCTTTAGCCAGTGGGTGATGAATCTGGGGAAGTCATTGCCATGGGTAGCTGTGGAGCCAAGTCATTGGGTATATTTAAAGCACAGGTTGATAGGTCCTTGATTAGTCAGGTGTCAAAGGTTACGGGCAGAGGCAGGAGACTGAGGTTGAGAGGGTTATTAAATCAGCCATGATGGAATGACAGGGCAGGCTCGATAGACTGAATGGCTTACTTCTGTTCTTATGTCTTACGGTATTTTGGAGATACAAAATAGGGCAATGGGAACCAGAGTCTTCAGTAGAATAAGAGAACAGGTAGATGGAAAGGTTAAGCAGATAAGAAAATAAAATCATTCCCTCTTCAATCTACTGATCTATATGTTAGCTCTGTTTACCCACCATACCATTCAATGCTAGGATCTTAGCCTAGTGTACTCGACAACAACCTCACGGGTCAGTCTGCCTGCAATTCAGTGAGGTGTGATATCCAGTTACTGAGCTGGTCACCTCCTGGCTGAGAGGATTCCCATTAGAGTAGAAATCCATTGACTGTTAACAGGTGAAATTGTAGCTTCCACATTGAACTCCACAGTTAACAGTTTTCTTAGTTCGGAAGCTCCCCATTTTCAATGGCTTCTTGAATTAGAGTTCAAGACTTCAATTCATGGAGTCATTACCATAGAGTCATAGAGTAAGGCAGCAAAAGAACATGCCCTTTAGCCCATATGATCCATCCCAAATGCAGCCCCTTACCTGCTAGTCTCAGTTGCCCATGTTCAGCCTATAACCCTTCCTCTCCATGAACCTATCTAACTGCCTCTTAAATGTTGCAATTGTACCCACCTCACCCACGTCCTCTAGTAGCTCATTCCAGATACTCGCTGTCCTCTGTGTAAAGAAGTTACCTCACGGGTCTTCTTTAATCTCTCCCCTCTTATGTTGTATCTGTGCTCTTGAGTTCTGGGCTTCCCCCACACTGAGAAGATTGACTGTCCACCCTATCCGTACATACCCTTTATGATTTTATAAACCATTCGTCCTCCCGCAATCCAAGGAATAAAGATCTAGTGAGGCCAATGTCTTCCTGTAATTGTGGCCCTTGACACCAGGCAGCATCCTCCTAAATCTCTTCTACACCTCTCCAACTTGACAGTGTTATTCCTGTGACATACAAAGTACTCTAAGTGCAGCTTCATCCACACCTTACATAGTTAGTTAGTTAAAGTCTGTCCTGAGCCTTATATGCTCATCAGGCTGGTGCTTATGCCGGTTTCCATGGTGTGAAGTGACTGAGAGTACGAGACTCTCCGCCAGATAGGATGGCAGTCTATCGTGAGGTTAACCCCCAGCATTTTGCCAGTACCCATTTTCAGCTGGGTGGAGTGGAGCAGTGTGTGGTTAAGTGCCTTGCTCAAGGACACAACACGTTGCCTCGGCTGGGGCTCGAACTCACAACCTTCAGATCACTAGTCCAATGCCTTACCCACTTGGCCACATGCCACACCACAACTTACATAACTGCGACATAATGTTACTATTCCTATACTCAATGTCTCAACTGATGAAGGCCAATATGCTAAATGCCTTCTTCAACACCCTGCCTACTTCTGCGGCTGCTTCCAGCAAACTGTGTGCTTGTTGTCCCATGTCCCTCTGTTCCACAACACCTGTCAGTGCCCTAACATTCACTGTATAGGTCGTACTCTGCTTTGAATGTCCAAAATGCTTCACTTCATACCCATCTCACTGCCTGATCAAGATCTCTTTGTAATTCATTGTAATCCGCTTCACTAACAGCAAGACCCCCTAATTTTGTATTATCAGCAATTTTTTAATTGTTTTGTGTACATTTGTTTCCAAATCATTTACATAAATTATGAATAACAGATGTCCCAACACTCCCCCCTGGGGCACCCCACTGGTCAGAGGCTTCCAGTTGGAGAATCGACCTTCAACCATCACCCTCTGCTTCCTGTCATTGAGCCAATTCTGAATTCAATTCACTTGATCCCCTGAATCCCATGAGACCTAATCTTCCAGATCAGTCTGCCATGTGAGACCTTCTCAAAGGCCTTACTAAAGTCCATATAGAGAACATCCTTTGCCCTACTTTCATCTATCTCCTTAGTTACTTCTTTAAAGAAACTCCATAAGATTCATCAGATATGACATCCCACACACAAAACCATGTCAACTATTCCTGATCAGGCCTTCACTATCCTTGTGATGGTAAATCCTGTCCCTTAGAAATCCCTCTGGTAACTTCCCTACAAATGAAGTCAGGCTCACCAGCCTGTATTTCACTAGCCTGTTATTGCTGCCTTTATTGAACAATAAAACAGCATTAGCTACCCTTCAGGCTTCTGGAATGTCACCAGTGGCTAACAGTAAAACATTTATCTCTACACGAGCCTTCACAATTTCTTACCTGACCTCCGATAAGGTTTGAGAGTGCACTTGATCGGGCCTTGGGGATTTGTCCACCTTAACACACCTCATGGCTGCAAATATCTCCTTCCTTGTATGTATATGTCTCAAAACTTCACTACTTATTGTCCTCAATTTTTTTGGCATCCATGATATTCTCCTTAGTTAATGCCAAGGAGAAACAGACGTTAACATTTTCAGCCATATCCTGTGGCTGCACACATAGGCAGCCACAATAATCCTTAAAAAGACCTATTCTTTCCCTAGTCATTTTTTACTGTAACTGACTGAAGAACCTCTTGGAATTATCTTTAACCCTGCCTGCTAAATCTATCTCATACTGTCTTTTAGCCTCCTGATTTCCCTCCTAAGCTTACTCTGAAACTTTGTTAATTTTCATTAAGGGATTCATTTGTACCCAGCTGCCTCAAAGCAATATACCCTTCCTTCTTTCTCCTGACCAGAGCCCCAATATCTCTTTTCAATCAGGGTTCGATAAACTTGGCATTTTTACTCTTCATCATAACAGGAACATGCTGCCCCTAGACTCTTGACATGACACTTCCAAAAACTTACCACTTGCAACTGTTCCATTGCCTATAAATAAAGTTGCCCACTCGACCTCAGCTAGTTCCTGTCGAAAGCCCTCAATGTTCTCAGGATTTTAACCTGAGAACCTGTTCTATTTTAAACATAACTATTTTAAGTATTCTAACTATTTTTAAAAAATAATGGAATTATGGTCACTGGACCTAAAGTATTTCCCAACTGCCACTTCAGTTACTTAGTTTGCCTCATTCCCTTAGTGGAGGCCGAGAACTGCTTCTTCCTAGGTAAGTTCTTCTATATATTGCTCAAGTTTTAAGGTTGCATTTCTCATTTCTCTCATAAGAGAAATTAGCTCCTTGTAATCTACCATTTCAGTTCTTTAACCAATATTTTCATTACCACATCCTTCATTGTCTGGTCACTACTGTTTGAACTCAGTCCTTCTCACCTAAGCACCATCTAGAGAGCTCTGCATTCTCCCTACCCTGCTGTGGCTCAGAAGGGTAGGGAAAAGAAGAGGATGGCAGCAGTGATAGGGGACTCTATAGTTAGGGTGTCAGACAGGCGATTCTGTGGTCGCAGGAAAGAAACACGGATGATTGTTTGTCTTCAAGGTGCCAGGATTTGTTTCTGATTGCATCTGCGATATCCAGAAGTGGGAAGGTGAACAGCCAGAGGTCATGGTACATATTGGTACCAATGACATAGGTAGGAAATGGGAGGAGGTCCTGAAAACAGACTACAGGGAGTTAAGAAGGAAGTTGAGAAGCAGGACCTCAAAGGTAGTAATCTCAGGATAACTGCCTGTGCCACGTGACAGTGAGTATAGGAATAGAGTGAGGTGGAGGATAAATGTGTCAGGGTGGGAACCGGACTGAAGAGATGGAGGAAGGGGAGGTTTGCTCACAAATAGAGAAAGCTTGGAGATAGTGCAAGAGGGAGGATAGGTGGGTGATAGAGAAGGGATATGCTCAGACCAATGGTTTGAGATGTTTCTATTTTAATGCAAGAAGCATCATGAACAAAGTGGATGAGCTTAGAGCGTGGATCAGTACTTGGAGCTATGATTTTGTGGCCATTACAGAGATGGATGGCTCAGGGGCAGGAATGGCTACTTAGAGTGCCAGGCTTTAGATGTTTCAGAAAGGACAGTGAGGTGGGGAAAAGAGGTGGGGGCATGCACTGCTGATCAGAGATAATGTCACGGCTGCAGAAAAGGAGGAAGTCATGGAGGGATTGTCTACTGATGCTCTGTGGGTGGAAGTTAGAAACAGGAAGGGATCAATAACTCTACTGGGTGTTTTTTATAGACCACCCAATAGTAACAGGGACATCGAGGAGCAGATAGGGAGGCAGATTCTGCAAAGGTGTAATAATAATGGGGCTGTCATGGTGGGAGATGTTAATTTCCCAGATATCGATTGGCATCTCCCTGGAGTGAGGGGTTTAGATGGGGTGAGTTTGTTAGGTGTGTTCAGGAAAGTTTCCTGACACAATATGTAGATAAGCCTACAAGAGGAGAGGCTGTACTTGATCTGGTTTTGGTAAATAAACCTGGTCAGGTGTCAGGTCTGTCAGTGGGAGAGCATTTTGGAGATAGTGTTCACAATTCTATCTCCTTTACCATAGCATTAGAGAGGGATAGGAAGAGGCAAGTTAGAAAAGCGTTTAATTGGAGTAAGGGGAAATATGAAGCTATCAGGTAGGAATTTGGAAGCATAAGTTGGGAACAGATGTTCTCAGGGAAATGTACGGCAGAAATGTGGCAAATGTTCAGGGGATATTTACATGGTGTTCTGCATAGGTATGTTCCAATGAGACAGGGAAAGAATGGTAGGGTTCAGGAACTGTGGTGTACAAAGGCTGTTGAAAATCTGGTCAAGGAGAAAAGAAAAGCTTACAAAAGGTTCAAAAAAACTAGGTAAATGATAGAGATGTAGAAGAATGAAAGGCTAGGAGGAAGGAATTTAAGAATGAAATTAGGAGAGCCGGAAGAGGCCATGAGAAAGCCTTGGTAAGCAGGATTAAGGAAAACCCCAAGGCATTCTACAAGTATGTGAAGAGCAAGAGGATAAGACATGAGAGAATAGGACCAATCAAGTGTGACACTGGAGAAGTGTGTATGGAACAGGAGGAGATAGCAGAGATACTTAATGAATACTTGCTTCAGTATTTACTACGGAAAGGGATCTTGATAATTGTAGGGATAACTTAAAGAAGATTAAAAAGCTTGAGCATATGGACATTAAGAAAGAGGATGTGCTGGAGCTTTTGGAAAGCATCAAGTTGGATAAGCCTCCGGGACCGGATGAGATGTACCCCAGTCTACTGTGGGAGGTGAGGGAGGAGATTGCTGAGCCTCTGGCGATGATCTTTGCATCATTAATGAGGACGAGAGGTGTTCCAGAGGATTGGAGATTGTTCCTTTATTCAAAAAAGGGAGTAGAAATAGCCCAGGAAATTATACACCAGTGAGTCTTATTTCAGTGGTTGGTAAGTTGATGTAAAAGATCCTGAGAAGCAGGATTTATGAACATTTGGAAAGGCATAATATGATTAGGAACAGTCAGCATGGCTTTGTGAAAGTCAGGTTGTGCCTTACAAGCCTGATTGAACTTTTTGAGGATGTGACTAAACACATTGATGAAAGTAGAGCAGTAGATGTAGTGTATATGGATTTCAGCAAGGCATTTGATAAGGTACCCCATGCAAGGCTTATTGAGAAAGTAAGGAGGCATGGGATGCAAGGGGTCCTTGCTTTGTGGATCCAGAATTGGCTTGCTCACAGAAGGCAAAGAATGGTTGTAGACAAGTCATATTCTGCATGGAGGTCGGTGACCAGTAGTGTGCCTCAGGGATCTGTTCTGGGACCCCTTCTCTTCATGATTTTTATAAATGACCTGGATGAGGAAGTGGAGGGATGAGAAGGCATATGGTGCATTGGCCTTCATCAACTGTGGAATTGAGTTCAAGAGCCAAGAGGTAATGTTACAGTTATATAGGATTCTGGTCAGACCCCACTTGGAGTTCTGCGCTCATTTTTGGTCACCTCACTACAGGAAGGATGTGGAAACTATAGAAAGGGTGCAGAGGAGATTTACAAGGATGTTTCCTGGATTGGGGAGCATGCCTTATTAGAATAGGTTGAATGAACTCGGTCTTTTCTCCTTGGAGCGGCGGAGGATGAGTGGTGACCTGATAGAGGTGTATAAGATGATGAGAGACATTGATCGTGTGGATAGTCAGAGGTTTTTTCCCCAGGACTGAAATGGCTAACATGAGAGGGCACAGTTTTAAGGTGCTTGGAAGTAGGTACAGAGGAGATGTCAGGAGTAAGTTTTTTTTACAGAGTGGTGAATACGTGGAATGGGCTGCCAGCAACGGTGGTGGAGGCAGATACAATAAGGTCTTTTAAGATGCTCCTGGATGAGTATATGGAGCTTAGAAAAATAGAGGGCTATGGGTGGCCCTTGGTAATTTCTAAAATAAGTACATGTTCGGCACAGCCTTGTGGGCTGAAGGGCCTGTATTGTGCTGTAGGTTTTCTATGTTTCAATGTTTCTCCCTGACAAATGTACCTTACAGAGCCCAGAACTGAGTACTAGTTAGATGTAACCATGGACAAGTCAGAACCTCACTGAAAGATGTCAGTGGGGTTGGCTTCCTAGTTCACACAATTTGTCTGTCCTTTCACATGTGTCTGTGCTAGAAATGGTGCAGAAGAAATTCATCAGGAAGTTGCCTAAACTGGAGCATTTTGTTTCTGAGATTGGAAAAGCTAACTTTGTTTTCACTGGAGCAGAGGAGGCTCAGACATAATTTGATAGAGGAATACTAAGTTATGAGAAGAAGAGATAAGGTTTCCTATGCTTTAAGACAAGGTGTGTTAAAGTTTTAAAGTGAGAGAAGGAAGATATAGAGGGGATCTGCAGGGAATTATTTTCACACAGGGAGTAGAAGGAATCTGGGACATGCCGCCTGAGGAAGTGTGGAGGTTGATAGTCTCACAACATTTATGAAGCATTGAGACATGTACTTGAATCACCAAGGCAAAGGAGGCAATGGACTAATGTGGGATAATGTGATTGGTATGAGTGGGTGCAATGGTTCACAAGGACATGCTGGGCCAAAAAGCTCCTCTTTGCTGTATGATCTATGACTCATATCCTTGGTTTCTTTTGCCCCTCTTGGCCACTGTGCCTTCATCCACATAGGCCCCTAACTCCTGAATTTCCTGTCCAAATATACCCATTACTTCATCTTGCACTTGCAGTTTTTCCTACTATCAGCTGTTCCATAAAACCAAACCATTTTAAAGAGATTTTAATTATCTGTTTCAATGTGGTTTGATGCCATATTTTATCTGACCAAACGCCCATGAAACACCTTTTTAATGTTTTACCACATTGGTTGTACCTTATAAATGCAGGCTGTGCTTGTTTGGATGTGGTACCCCGAGCTTACATTATACTCTAACTGCCCCACAGGCAGACACAAAACAAAAATAGGTTAAGACAAATGGCATGAATGTGAGATATATATTCAAGGCAATTCCGCATGAAGCAGCCTTTTTAATTTAATATCCAACATTTTATAACTAATAAAATGTAACAAAAGACATATCATATTTTTAATGCCTTATAACTTTTCCCTCTGAGTTGTACATTGTAAATTAGATTTAATCTCTAGAAGATCCAAGCCAGTCGAGAAGTGATAGTAACACTGCTACAGGGATCATCTTTCCTATCACACTTTGCTGAGGAAAATGTAGGGAATTCTGGCACATCGTATGTGTCATTTTCTTAACAAAAGCAGCGCTGGATCCCAGGCCACCCACCCCTCATACAGCTGAACGTTTTCCCTCAGTGTTTCAGCTTCTTATATCGTTGGCTGGTCAGCAGCAGTAACACACTTCAGATGTCAATGTTGCAAGATATCATCAGGCAAACTTAATACTTGGCTGCAAAAGGAAGATTTGGAATTCTGCAATGCCTTTCACTGACATAGGTTCCCCAATTTTTTTTTGCAGCCAAGTAATTTATTTCAAAGTTTTTGGTCTGGTGTCTTTCCACGTCTGCCTATGTTTATAATGCACCAGCAGTTGAATGACTGGTGTTTACTGCAGAAGTCCTGAATAAGGATTTCAAAGTTTGAAAGTACATTTATTATCAAAGTACGTATGCAGTGTAGAACCTTGAGATTCATCTTCACACACACAGCCATGAAACAAAGAAATCATCTTCCCCATCTTCCCCATTCAATCACTGAGAAGATAATAATGGACCCATAATAATAATAATCTAGAGATAATGGAACAGTTTCTTATTTTGTGCTCATGCCTTACATGTGATTGGAAGATTACAATGAAAGCTGATGTAATTATATCATTCATTATCTCCCTCTCCCTCTGTATTACAAGACCAGCATATATGCACATGAACATCTTACAAAAAATCCTCAGACAATCTGATGAGGCATAACTTCTGGTAAGCTACTTGTTGACCTTTCCTGAACTGCAATACTTTCAAGCAGTCTCACCATTTCACACTATCCAGCAGCCCCCTTCCCTAATCCAACTAATCCAGATCATACCAATCAGAGCTTCAATACTCACCTTTGCTCCTGTCTGATAAGTATATGGCCTATTTCATACAATCTTGGTACGTTCCAAAGCCACAATTACAAAATAGTTACAATGGGGTTACACTTGCAATCTCATAGTTTCAGTGCAGTGAGGCTTCAAGTTAAAAAACAATTTCAATTAAATTATGCGTTCACAACAGTGTCGTGTTTCAGGTGGGAAAATAAAAATTCAAAACTTCTCCACTTTCTTTTCTGTTGTTGCCACATATTGATGTAAACAAACAAGGCAGCACACACATGGTGGTGTTGGCACAGGAGGAGGGGGTATTTTACAGTATTAAGCAAAAATCTTATGTCATGATACACTCTCGGAGGACTGGTCCCAGGTGCGGAGGAACGGCAGGATCCCCAGGAAGACAGGGACACAAGAAGTTAGACATCGGAATACCAACAGAGCCTCGGAGAGCCTGCTGAGAAACAGCACAAAATAATTCATTCTCTCCTACACATTAACCCCACTAAGACACTGAATGAGAGAACTCTTTAAATAATCATAGAATACAGGAAACATGTGTCAGCCACAATTAATTTGTCAAGATTAAACTGAAAACCAAAATGGGTTTAACAACTCTAATTAAGATATTGTTTAGTAAATTCAAGCACTCCAAAGCCCTAGAAGCTCAGCGCTGTATGGAAAGCTGCAGGGCTCATGATAGTACCTTCCCCTCCAAGTTGGCACCTGACAACACTCTCGAGGCAGGTCTGGAAAATACAAGGCAAACCTGGAGCTCGAGGCAACGTCAGAAAAACGCGGAACAGCTCTGATGGTCTTGAGGCAGGTGTGAAAAAACACAAGGCAGACCCAGAGCTCACGCTGGAAAATCAGGAACAGATCATGTAGCTCAGAAACATTGCATTTGACTCGGAAACAGTATATAACCTGGAAACATAACATATATCATAAACACAGCAAATAACCTATAAACATTGCAAATAACTTGGAAACATAGCATATAACTTGAAGACTTTATGAACCTTGTTGACCCAGAGAAATGCAGAAAAAATCCCGAACAAAGACTGGAGAAGCTCAGAACCTCCCCTCGGTCCATTGGGTAGTGGAGTCATTCTGTCATAGAGAGCCCGTGATGGACTGGACCCAGGTGCAGAGGAATGGCAGGATCCCCAGGGAGACATAGAAACAAGAGGTTAGACATCAGATTACCAACAGAGCCCCAGAGAACCTATTGAGTGACACTATGAGACAATTCATTCTCTCTGACACCATGACCCTACTAGGGCACTGAATGGGAGACCTCTTTAAATAATCTTAGAATGCGGGAAGCATGTGCCAGCCACAATTGCCTAGATGAGATTAAATTGAAAACATAATGACTTAACAACTCTAGATAAGATATTGATTGGAAAGTACGGGTGCTCAAAAGCCCTAGAAGCTCAATGCTCTAGGGCAAGCCACAGGGCTCATGATATCTTAGGCACATATAAATAGCTAGGGTAGCTAAGACTTTTGCACAGTACTGTATTTGCCAACATGGAGTGGAGAGTGAGTTTGTAAACCTGGCAGGAGCAGAAGATGTTGGAATGGTGAGGATGGTGCGCAGCAGGAGGGGTGTGGGACAGGTGGCAAGCAATGAGTGCCAGGGGCAGGAGGTGGCTCAGATGGAAGCATACCCAGCTCCGAGACAATTCCAAACAAGTGATTTATTGGTGTTTCCCACTCCCTCCCCTCTCCTTTCCCCTTTTTCCAACCAGGATTCCACTCTCCCTGCTCCCTTCCCACTCTCAGTCCACAATAGTTACTCATATCAGAATCAGGTTTATCATCACTCACATATCATGATTTTTTTTTGCAGCAGTTCAGTGCAATACATAAAATTACTACAGTACTATGCACTAGTCTGAAGTACCCTAGCTCTGTGTGTGTGTGTGTGTGTGTGTGTGTGTGTGTGTGTGTGTGTGTGTGTGTGTGTGTGTGTGTGTGTGTGTGTGTGTGTGTGTGTGTGTGTGTGTGTCTGCCTAAGGCTTTGGCACAGTACTGTATGGGCAGATTTTATTCTCTACTTAGCTGGAAAATCCTTCCTAATGATTTCCAACTCAATATCCTCTCTCTGTGGAATTTATATTCTGCATGCACAGAGCTATGAATGTTACAGCTGTTTAATCCTCGAAGTTATTCCAGCAGATTGCTTGTTGCTTGAGGTACAAATACATAGTTCCTTGAAAGTGAGAACCCAGGTCGACAGCATGCTGAGAAAACTGAACGGCATGCTTTCCTTCATTGGCCCTGGCACCGAGCACAGGAGTTGAAACGTCATGTTACAGTTGTACAAAACATCGGGTAAGCCTGCTTGGGACGCTGTACGCAGTCCCGGTTACCAAACTAAAGGAAAGGTAAAAGCTAGAGAGGGTTCAGAGGAAATTCACTACAATGTTGTGTAGATCAGAAATCTTGAATTCTCAGGAGAAATTAAATACATTGTGTTGGTTTTCCTGCAGTGAAGGAGGCTGAAGGCAGATATGATAGAAGTACATAAAATTATGAAAGCAGATAGCCAGTCTCTGATTCCCATGGTAAGGCTGTCATACAGACTCTTCAGAGTGTGTTACAGCTTCTTAGTAAGATGCATTTCTGTCAGCTCGACAGAAAGGAAACGTCATAACTAGTAGTCACAGTCTTGAGCCTCCTTGCACCCTTTCATTCACAGTGAGTGCACGTGTTTGATATTCAATGGCGCTGAGCCATGAAACTGTCACAGGACCAGGCAGCCAGCTGGGAGAGAGGCCCTCTGTTTGGCCCCTCGATTTTCTGAAGGCATTAATCATTTTATTTTAAACAAGCCTTGTTTTTTTGTCACACAGCATTCAAATTCAAGGTAAATGCTGCTTGCCAGGTTTAGTTAGGGAAATGGGTTATGAGGAAATGCCTCAATTGGTGAATTGATGATAGATAATGTCACTGCGATTCGGGCTTTCAGTCTTTCTGGCACTGGGAGATACAGGCAGATGGGGAAGCGAAGAGGTAATATGGATATTGCATAGATTTACACATGCACACACCTGCATCCACACACACATACAGGACTGTCCAAAAGTCTTAGGCACACTAGCTATATATAGAGTCTTAGAGAAGTACTGCACAGAACAGGCCCTTCGGCCCATTTAGTCTATGCTGAAACTATTTAAACCACATACTCCCATTGACCTGCACCAAATCCACAGCCCTCCATATCCCCACTATCCGTGTACCTATCCAAAGGAGTTGAATGACTTCAGACCTGTTGCCTTGACGTCGCACGTGATGAAGACCATGGAGCGGCTGATAATACAGAATCTGAGGCCACAAACCAGGCACGCCCGGGATCCGCTTCAGTTTGCGTATAAGGAGAAGGTGGGAGTGGAGGATGCTATCACGTATTTGCTGCACAAATCACTCTCTCACCTAGATGGGGTCAGTTGTGCTGTGAGGATTACATTCCTTGACTTCTCTAGTGCCTTTAACACCATCCAGCCCAAGATCTTAAAGCACAAACTAACGGAGATGGGAGTAGACTCTCACATGGTGGATTGGATAGTGGACTACTTGACAGATAGACCTCAGTATGTGCGGTTGGGAGACTGTAGGTCTGACACGGTGGTCAGCAGCACAGGAGCGCCACAGGGAACCGTACTCTCTCCGGTCCTGTTCACCCTGTACACATCAGACTTCCAATATAACTCGGAGTCCTGCCATGTGCAGAAATTCGCTGATGACACGGCCATAGTGGGGTGTGTCAGGAATGGACAGGAGGAGGAGTATAGGAAACTGATACAGGACTTTGTGATATGGTGCAACTCAAACTACCTGCGTCTCAATGTCACCAAGACCAAGGAGATGGTGGTGGACTTTAGGAGATCTAGGCCTCATATGGAGCCAGTGATCATTAATGGAGAATGTGTGGAGCAGGTTAAGACCTACAAGTATCTGGGAGTACAGTTAGACGAGAAGCTAGACTGGACTGCCAACACAGATGCCTTGTGCAGGAAGGCACAGAGTCGACTGTACTTCCTTAGAAGGTTGGCGTCATTCAATGTCTGCAGTGAGATGCTGAAGATGTTCTATAGGTCAGTTGTTGAGAGCGTCCTCTTCTTTGTGGTGGCGTGTTGGGGAGGAAGCATTAAGAAGAAGGACGCCTCACGTCTTAATAAGCTGGTAAGGAAGGCGGGCTCTGTCGTGGGCAAAGTACTGGAGAGTTTAACATCGGTAGCTGAGCGAAGGGCGCTGAGTAGGCTACGGTCAATTATGGAAAACCCTGAACATCCTCTACATAGCACCATCCAGAGACAGAGAAGCAGTTTCAGCGACAGGTTACTGTCGATGCAATGCTCCTCAGACAGGATGAAGAGGTCAATACTCCCCAATGCCATTAGGCTTTACAATTCAACTGCCAGGACTTAAGAACTTTTTTAAAGCTATTATTAATGCTTTTTGAGTTAGTGATTTAGATGCATATCATTTTATTACTGAGTTAAGTATTGTATGTAATGAGTTTTTGCTACAACAAGTGTATGGGACATTGGAAAAAAAATGTTGAATTTCCCCATGGGGATGAATAAAGTATCTATCTATCTATCTATCTATCTATCTATCTAAATGGTGAAATTGAGCTTGCATGGACCACTTGTGCTGGTAGCTCATTCCACACTCTCATGACCGCTGGAGTGAAGAAGTTTCCCCTCATGTTCTCCTTAAATTTCTCACCTTTCACCCTTAAGCCATGGCCTTTGGTTGTAGTCCCACCCAACTGCAGTGGAAAAAGCCTGCTTGCATTTACCCTATCTATAACCCTCTATCAAATCTTCACTCAATCTTCTACATTCTAAAGAATACAGTCCTAACCTATTCAATCTTTCCTTATAACTCAAGTCTTCCAGAGCCAGCAACATCCTTGTAAATTTCTCAGCACTCTTTCAAATTTGTCCTTATCGTTTTTGTAGGTAGTTGACCAGAACTGCACACAATACTCCAAATTAGGCCTCACCAACGTCTTATACAACTTCAACTATACTCAATAAATTGATTTATGAAGGTCAACGTGCCAAAAGCTTTCTTTACAACCCAATCTACCTGTGATAACACTTTCAATGAATTATGTACCTGTATTTCCTTTGTTCTAACACAATCCTCAGTGCCCTACCATTCACTGTGTAAGACCTACCCTGGTTGGTCCTATCTTGAACTTGTCTGTATTAAATTCCATCTGCTATTTTCAGCCCATTTTGCCAGCTGATTCAAATCCCTCTACAAGTCATGGTAGCCTTCCCCACTGTCCACTACACCCCGAATCTTGGTGTCATCCGCAAATTTGCCGATCCAGTTATATCCGTGCCTTTTGCACAGTACTTTATACTGAGAGGCAGGTAAAGCTTGATACTGGCAGAGAAACACAAACATTAAAAAAAAGACACGTAGAAATGAGCACACAAATAGAGTGAACAACCGGGGAACTAAGGGGAAGCTGTTTGGTCTGACCTAATTAGGAGGCCAGAGACAGCCTCACTCCTAGCCAGAGGGACTTTCATTGAGGGCCAGTGGAAAATAAGCGAGGAACACAGTGCAAAAACACCCATTATCCTCTTCTTCACCCTTGCAATGGTCTTGATAAAATGAAGAGGTCAAATATCTACCCAACAGATACAGGTCAGAGATGGACACAGACTGACTGCAAACAGATTGCAAACTTTACAGCAACACACAAAATGCTGGAGGAACTCAGTGAAGCAGGCAACATCTATGGAGGGAACAATCAATGTTTTGGGCTGATCCTTCCTCTGGACTTCAACCTTCTCCAACCAAAGAGTCTTGACCTAAAATGCTGATTATCTGTTTCCTCCATAGACGCTGCTCGATGCTCTGAGTTCCTCAGTACTTCTGTGTGTTGCTCCAGATTCCAGTTTCTGCAGTTTCTTGTATCTGGGAAATCCACGCATCGGGATTGAAGTCCAAACTGCACAAACAGAAGTGGTGCCTCAGGCATGAGACACAGATTGGCTGTGTGGTGTAAGGATAAAAACAAAAGCCACAACGTGTGTCAGCAACACGGAGGTGGACGCATAGGCAGTGAGGCATAATGCTGACGGAAGTGGACAGGCAGGCAGACAAGAAAAAAAACCCATAAGAGCGGTCACCTACAGGTTTCAGGCATGAGAGGTAGAGGCAAGAAGTTAGTCAAATCATTAGAAAGTGGTGTGGATCAAGAGACACATTAACACTGAGATGTATAGCCCCCCCCCCACTGTTTCTTATTTCAACCAAACTTCTAAACCTTCAAAATTCAACAAACGATTGACCTAATTATTTACCTATTCTCACTGTCCATTTACCTAACCTCCTGTAGAGCAGCTGGCTCCCAGATTCAAACCTGACCTCCGGGACTGTTTACCTGAGGGTCTGTGTGCTCTCCCTGTGACTGCATGGGTTTACATCAAGGACTCCAGTTTTATCCCATTTCTCAAATATGGTAGAAGATTAGCTGGCCTCTGTAAATTGCTCCTGGTGATTGAGTGAGGAATAAAATCTGGTGGCAATTGATGATTATGTAGGGATAATAAGTTACAGGGAAAATTACTGAAAGAATGAGAGTGCTCTGTGAGTCATCGAGGATTCAATGGGCCAAGTGGTTTGGAAATACGGACATGGAATCCCATTCAACCTTACGATTCAGTGAGGTCTGTGCACTTATCTGGTTCCAGCCTTTTGCTCATACCGTCTTTTGCTCCCCCCTCCGCAGATGGACACAGAAGCTCCAAAATTCCCTTCTCAGCGTTTTCCTTCAATAAGCTTTTCGGCTCTAAAATATGACACAGCAAATGTTGTTGCTACCTCTGCTACCTCTCCTGGAGTATTGTTGTGGTACTGTAGTTAGATCTGTAAAACCTTCCAAGCTGTAAAGCGCTCCCCACCACTGAGCACATCTACATGGAGTGCTGTTGCAGGAAAGCAGCATCCATTATCAGGGACCCCTACCATCCAGGTCATGCTTTCTTCTCACTGTTACCATTCGGAAGAAGGTACAGGACCTCAGGACTCACAACACCAGGTTCAGGAACAGGTATTACCCCTAGCCATCAGGTTCTTGAACCAGAGGAGGTAATTTCACTCAGCTTCTCTTGCCCCATCACTGAAAAGTTCCCACAATCTATGGGCTCTGTTTGAAGGACTCTTCATCTCATGGTCTCGGTATTTATTGCTTATTTATTTATTATGATTTATTCTTTGCTTTTATTTGTATTTGCAGTTTTCTGACTTTTGCACACTGGTTGTCTGCCCCGTTGGGTGCGATCTTTCATTGATTTTGTTATGGTTAATGGATTTACGGAGTATGTCCGAAGGAAAATGAATCTTGGGGTCATATTGGTGACATATATGTACTTTGATAATACAAATATTTTTAACTTTGAAGTTGAAGGTCATATCAAACTTCGTGTGTCAGCAGTGACCCTTAATCCCCTCTTCTTGACCAAGTATATTGGGACAGAGTAGCCTGCTGAAAACAGATGGAGAGAAACATCAAATGAGATGAACTAAATGACTCATAACAAGTGGTTAATGAGATCAGCTTAACTGAGCTATAGATGATGTGAGGGTGGGCAGAATAAAGGAAAGGCTAAATCTGTTGCCCGTTTTAGCAGGAAAGACATATTGTGGCTTCTGCTTCCTAACTGCCAGGATCACATCATTTTCTGTTTTGTAATTTGTTCACCATACATGACTAGGGAGTATCTCCAAGAGTGTGAATCTTATGGATAGTGTGATATCTGGAAAGTGGCAGTGCAGCCTTGTATAACTCCGAGTGTGTGACTGTACGGAGCAGTGTAATGCCAGGAGAATGACTGTACTCTGTGGTGTAACACCAGGAGAATGACTGTACTCTGTGGTGTAACACCAGGAGAATGGCTGTACTGTGTGGGGTAACACCAGGAGAATGGCTGTACTGTGTGGTGTAACAACAGGAGAATGGATGTACTGTGTGGTGTAATACTAGGAGAATGGCTGGACTGTGCCGTCTAACACCAGGAGAATGGATGTACTGTGTGGTGTAACACCAGGAGAATGTCTGTACTGTGTGGTGTAACCCCAGGTGCAACTGTACTGTGTGGTGTAACACCAGGAGAATGGCTGTACTGTGTGGTGTAACACCAGGCGAATGGCTGTACTGTGTGGTGTAACACCAAGAGAATGGATGAACTGTGTGGAGTAACACCAGGAGACTGGATGTACTGTGTTGTGTAACACCAGGAGAATGGCTGTACTGTCTTGTGTAACACCAGGAGAATGGGTGTACTGTGTGCTGTAACACCAAGAGAATGGATGTACTGTGTGGTGTAACACCAGGAGACTGGAAGTACTGTGTTGTGTAACACCAGGAGAATGGCTGTACTGTCTTGTGTAACACCAGGAGAATGGGTGTACTGTGTGCTGTAACACCAAGATAATGGATGTACTGTGTGGTGTAACACCAGGAGAATGACTGTACTGTGTGGTGTAACACCAGGAGAATGGCTTTACTGTGTGGTGTAACACTAGGAAAAATGATGTACTGTGTGGTGTAACTCCAGGAGAATTGTTGTACTGTGTGGTGTAACACCAGGAGAATGGCTGTACTGTATGGGTATAACACCAGGTGCAACTGTACTGTGTGGTGTAAAACCAGGAGAATGGATGTACAGTTTGGTGTAAAACCAGGTGCAACTGTACTGTGTGAAGTAACAACAGGAGAATGGCTATACTGTGTGGTGTAACACCAGTTGCAACTGTACTGTGTGGTGTAACACCAGGAGAATGGATGTACTGTGTGGTGTAACACCAGCGGAATGCATGTAATTTGTGGTGTAACACCAGGAGAATGGATGTATTGTGTGGTGTAACACCAGGAGAATGGGTGTAATCTGTGGTGTAACACTAGGGGAATGGATGTACTGTGTAGTGTAACACCAGGAGAATGGCTGTACTGTGTTGTGTAACACCAGGAGAATGGGTGTACTGTGTGGTGTAACACCAGGAGAATGGATGTACTGTGTGGTGTAACACCAGGAGAATGGCTGTACTGTGTGGTGTAACGCCAGGAGAATGGCTGTACTGTGTGTAACACTAGGATAATGGATGTACTGAGTGGTGCAACACCAGGAGAATGGCTGTACTGTGTGGTGTAACACCAGGAGAATGGTTGTACTGTGTGGTGTAACACCAGGAGAATTGTTGTACTGTGTGGTGCAACACCAGGAGAATGGCTGTACTGTGTGGTGTAACACCAGGAGAATGGCTGTACTGTGTTGTGTAACACCAGGTGAATGGATGTACTGTGTGGTGTAACTCGAGGAGAACGGATGTACTGTGTGGTGTAACACCAGGAGAATGGATGTACTGTGTGGTGTAACACCAGGAGAATGACTGTGCTGTGTTGTGTAACACCAGGAGAATAGATGTAATGTGTGGTGTAACACCAGAAGAATGACAGTACTGTGTGGTGTAACACCAGGAGAATGGCTGTACTGTGTGGTGTAACAGTAAGTTCAACTGTACTGTGTGGTGTAATACCAGGGGAAATGCTGTACTGTGTGGTGTAACTGCAGGTGTAACTGTACTGAGTGGTGTGACACCAGGAGAATGGCTGTACTCTGTGGTGTAACACCAGGAGAATGGATGTACTGTATGGTGTATCACCAGTGGAATGCATATACTGTGTGGTGTAACACCAGGAGAATGGATGTACTGTGTGGTGTAACACCCGGTAAATGGCTGTACTGTGTAGTGTAACACCAGGGGAATGGATGTACTGTGTTGTGTAACACAAGGAGAATGGCTGTACTGTGTTGTGTAACACCAGTAGAATGGCTGTACAGTGTTGTGTAACACCAGGTGAATGGATGTACTGTGTGGTGTAACTCGAGGAGAACGGATGTACTGTGTGGTGTAACACCAGGAGAATGGCTGCACTGGGTGATTTAACACCAGGTGCAACTGTACTGTGTTTTGTAAATCCAGGATAATCGCTGTACTGTGTGGTGTAACACCAGGTGCAACTGTACTGTGTTGTATAACACCTGGAGAATGGATGTACTGTGTGGTGTAACACCAGGAGAATGACTGGACTGTGTGGTGTAACACCAGGAGAATGGAGGTACTGTGTGGTGTAACGCCAGAAGAATGACAGTACTGTGTGGTGTAACACCAGGAGAATGGCTGTACTGTGTGGTGTAACAGTAAGTTCAACTGTACTGTGTGGTGTAATACCAGGGGAAATGCTGTACTGTGTGGTTTAACACCAGGTGCAACTGTTCTGTGTGGTGTAAATCCAGGATAATCGCTGTACTGTGTGGTGTAACACCAGGAGAATGGCGGTACTGGGTGGAGTAATACCAGGAGAATGGATGTACTGTGTGGTGTAAAACCAGCGGAATGCATATACTGTGTGGTGTAACACCAGGAGAATGGACGTACTGTGTGGTGTAACACAAGGAGAATGGCTGTACTGTGTTGTGTAACACCAGTAGAATGGCTGTACTGTGTTGTGTAACACCAGGGGAATGGATGTACTGTGTGGTGTAACACAAGGAGAATGGCTGTACTGTGTTGTGTAACACCAGTAGAATGGCTGTACTGTGTTGTGTAACACCAGGTGAATGGATGTACTGTGTGGTGTAACACCAGGAGAATGACTGTACAGTGTGGTGTAACACCAGGAGAATGGATGTACTGTGTGGTGTAACACCAGGAGAATGACAGTGCTGTGTTGTGGAACACCAGGAGAATAGATGTAATGTGTGGTGTAACACCAGCAGAATGGCTGTACTGTGTGGTGTGACCCCAGGACAATGGCTGTACTGTGTGGTGTAACACCAGGAGAATGGCTGTACTGTGTGGTTTAACACCAGGTGCAACTGTTCTGTGTGGTGTAAAACCAGGAGAATGGCGGTACTGTGTGGAGTAACACCAGGAGAATGGCTATACTGTGTGGTGTAACACCAGTTGCAACTGTACTGTGTGGTGTAACACCAGGAGAATGGATGTACTGTGTGGTGTAACACCAGGTGCAACTGTTCTGTGTGGTGTAAAACCAGGAGAATGGCGGTACTCTGTGGTGTAACACCAGGAGAATGGCTGTACTGTGTGGTGTGACCCCAGGACAATGGCTGTACTGTGTGGTGTAACACCAGGAGAATGGCTGTACTGTGTGGTTTAACACCAGGTGCAACTGTACTGTGTGAAGTAACAACAGGAGAATGGCTATACTGTGTGGTGTAACACCAGTTGCAACTGTACTGTGTGGTGTAACACCAGGAGAATGGATGTACTGTGTGGTGTAACACCAGCGGAATGCATGTACTTTGTGGTGTAACACCAGGAGAATGGATGTATTGTGTGGTGTAACACCAGGAGAATGGGTGTAATCTGTGGTGTAACACTAGGGGAATGGATGTACTGTGTAGTGTAACACCAGGAGAATGGCTGTACTGTGTTGTGTAACACCAGGAGAATGGGTGTACTGTGAGGTGTAACACCAGGAGATTGGATGTACTGTGTGGTGTAACACCAGGAGAATGGCTGTACTGTGTGGTGTAACGCCAGGAGAATGGCTGTACTGTGTGTAACACTAGGATAATGGATGTACTGAGTGGTGCAACACCAGGAGAATGGCTGTACTGTGTGGTGTAACACCAGGAGAATGGACGTACTGTGTGGTGTAACACAAGGAGAATGGCTGTACTGTGTTGTGTAACACCAGTAGAATGGCTGTACTGTGTTGTGTAACACCAGGGGAATGGATGTACTGTGTGGTGTAACACAAGGAGAATGGCTGTACTGTGTTGTGTAACACCAGTAGAATGGCTGTACTGTGTTGTGTAACACCAGGTGAATGGATGTACTGTGTGGTGTAACACCAGGAGAATGGATGTACTGTGTGGTGTAACACCAGGGGAATGACAGTGCTGTGTTGTGGAACACCAGGAGAATAGATGTAATGTGTGGTGTAACACCAGGAGAATGGCTGTACTGTGTGGTGTGACCCCAGGACAATGGCTGTACTGTGTGGTGTAACACCAGGAGAATGGCTGTACTGTGTTGTGTAACACCAGGTGAATGGATGTACTGTGTGGTGTAACTCGAGGAGAACGGATGTACTGTGTGGTGTAACACCAGGAGAATGGATGTACTGTGTGGTGTAACACCAGGAGAATGACTGTGCTGTGTTGTGTAACACCAGGAGAATAGATGTAATGTGTGGTGTAACACCAGAAGAATGACAGTACTGTGTGGTGTAACACCAGGAGAATGGCTGTACTGTGTGGTGTAACAGTAAGTTCAACTGTACTGTGTGGTGTAATACCAGGGGAAATGCTGTACTGTGTGGTGTAACTGCAGGTGTAACTGTACTGAGTGGTGTGACACCAGGAGAATGGCTGTACTCTGTGGTGTAACACCAGGAGAATGGATGTACTGTATGGTGTATCACCAGTGGAATGCATATACTGTGTGGTGTAACACCAGGAGAATGGATGTACTGTGTGGTGTAACACCCGGTAAATGGCTGTACTGTGTAGTGTAACACCAGGGGAATGGATGTACTGTGTTGTGTAACACAAGGAGAATGGCTGTACTGTGTTGTGTAACACCAGTAGAATGGCTGTACAGTGTTGTGTAACACCAGGTGAATGGATGTACTGTGTGGTGTAACTCGAGGAGAACGGATGTACTGTGTGGTGTAACACCAGGAGAATGGCTGCACTGGGTGATTTAACACCAGGTGCAACTGTACTGTGTTTTGTAAATCCAGGATAATCGCTGTACTGTGTGGTGTAACACCAGGTGCAACTGTACTGTGTTGTATAACACCTGGAGAATGGATGTACTGTGTGGTGTAACACCAGGAGAATGACTGGACTGTGTGGTGTAACACCAGGAGAATGGAGGTACTGTGTGGTGTAACGCCAGAAGAATGACAGTACTGTGTGGTGTAACACCAGGAGAATGGCTGTACTGTGTGGTGTAACAGTAAGTTCAACTGTACTGTGTGGTGTAATACCAGGGGAAATGCTGTACTGTGTGGTTTAACACCAGGTGCAACTGTTCTGTGTGGTGTAAATCCAGGATAATCGCTGTACTGTGTGGTGTAACACCAGGAGAATGGCGGTACTGGGTGGAGTAATACCAGGAGAATGGATGTACTGTGTGGTGTAAAACCAGCGGAATGCATATACTGTGTGGTGTAACACCAGGAGAATGGACGTACTGTGTGGTGTAACACAAGGAGAATGGCTGTACTGTGTTGTGTAACACCAGTAGAATGGCTGTACTGTGTTGTGTAACACCAGGGGAATGGATGTACTGTGTGGTGTAACACAAGGAGAATGGCTGTACTGTGTTGTGTAACACCAGTAGAATGGCTGTACTGTGTTGTGTAACACCAGGTGAATGGATGTACTGTGTGGTGTAACACCAGGAGAATGACTGTACAGTGTGGTGTAACACCAGGAGAATGGATGTACTGTGTGGTGTAACACCAGGAGAATGACAGTGCTGTGTTGTGGAACACCAGGAGAATAGATGTAATGTGTGGTGTAACACCAGCAGAATGGCTGTACTGTGTGGTGTGACCCCAGGACAATGGCTGTACTGTGTGGTGTAACACCAGGAGAATGGCTGTACTGTGTGGTTTAACACCAGGTGCAACTGTTCTGTGTGGTGTAAAACCAGGAGAATGGCGGTACTGTGTGGAGTAACACCAGGAGAATGGCTATACTGTGTGGTGTAACACCAGTTGCAACTGTACTGTGTGGTGTAACACCAGGAGAATGGATGTACTGTGTGGTGTAACACCAGGTGCAACTGTTCTGTGTGGTGTAAAACCAGGAGAATGGCGGTACTCTGTGGTGTAACACCAGGAGAATGGCTGTACTGTGTGGTGTGACCCCAGGACAATGGCTGTACTGTGTGGTGTAACACCAGGAGAATGGCTGTACTGTGTGGTTTAACACCAGGTGCAACTGTACTGTGTGAAGTAACAACAGGAGAATGGCTATACTGTGTGGTGTAACACCAGTTGCAACTGTACTGTGTGGTGTAACACCAGGAGAATGGATGTACTGTGTGGTGTAACACCAGCGGAATGCATGTACTTTGTGGTGTAACACCAGGAGAATGGATGTATTGTGTGGTGTAACACCAGGAGAATGGGTGTAATCTGTGGTGTAACACTAGGGGAATGGATGTACTGTGTAGTGTAACACCAGGAGAATGGCTGTACTGTGTTGTGTAACACCAGGAGAATGGGTGTACTGTGAGGTGTAACACCAGGAGATTGGATGTACTGTGTGGTGTAACACCAGGAGAATGGCTGTACTGTGTGGTGTAACGCCAGGAGAATGGCTGTACTGTGTGTAACACTAGGATAATGGATGTACTGAGTGGTGCAACACCAGGAGAATGGCTGTACTGTGTGGTGTAACACCAGGAGAATGGACGTACTGTGTGGTGTAACACAAGGAGAATGGCTGTACTGTGTTGTGTAACACCAGTAGAATGGCTGTACTGTGTTGTGTAACACCAGGGGAATGGATGTACTGTGTGGTGTAACACAAGGAGAATGGCTGTACTGTGTTGTGTAACACCAGTAGAATGGCTGTACTGTGTTGTGTAACACCAGGTGAATGGATGTACTGTGTGGTGTAACACCAGGAGAATGGATGTACTGTGTGGTGTAACACCAGGGGAATGACAGTGCTGTGTTGTGGAACACCAGGAGAATAGATGTAATGTGTGGTGTAACACCAGGAGAATGGCTGTACTGTGTGGTGTGACCCCAGGACAATGGCTGTACTGTGTGGTGTAACACCAGGAGAATGGCTGTACTGTGTGGTTTAACACCAGGTGCAACTGTTCTGTGTGGTGTAAAACCAGGAGAATGGCGGTACTGTGTGGAGTAACACCAGGAGAATGGCTATACTGTGTGGTGTAACACCAGTTGCAACTGTACTGTGTGGTGTAACACCAGGAGAATGGATGTACTGTGTGGTGTAACACCAGGTGCAACTGTTCTGTGTGGTGTAAAACCAGGAGAATGGCGGTACTGTGTGGTGTAACACCAGGAGAATGGCTGTACTGTGTGGTGTGACCCCAGGACAATGGCTGTACTGTGTGGTGTAACACCAGGAGAATGGCTGTACTGTGAGGTTTAACACCAGGTGCAACTGTACTGTGTGGTGTAAATCCGGGATAATCGCTGTACTGTGTGTTGTAACACCAGGAGAATGGCTGTAATGTGTGGTGTAACACCAGGAGAATGGATGTACTGTGTGGTGTAACACCAGCGGAATGCATGTACTTTGTGGTGTAACACCAGGAGAATGGATGTATTGTGTGGTGTAACACCAGGAGAATGGGTGTAATCTGTGGTGTAACACTAGGGGAATGGATGTACTGTGTAGTGTAACACCAGGAGAATGGCTGTACTGTGTTGTGTAACACCAGGAGAATGGGTGTACTGTGAGGTGTAACACCAGGAGAATGGATGTACTGTGTGGTGTAACACCAGGAGAATGGCTGTACTCTGTGGTGTAACTCCAGGAGAATGGCTGTACTGTGTGTAACACTAGGATAATGGATGTACTGAGTGGTGCAACACCAGGAGAAAGGCTGTACAGTGTGGTGTAACACCAGGAGACTGGTTGTACTGTGTGGTGTAACACCAAGAGAATTGTTGTACTGTGTGGTGTAACACCAGGAGAACGGCTGTACTGTGTGGTGTAACACCAGGAGAATGGCTGTACTGTGTTGTGTAACACCAGGTGAATGGATGTACTGTGTGGTGTAACTCGAGGAGAACGGATGTACTGTGTGGTGCAACACCAGGAGAATGGATGTACTGTGTGGTGTAACACCAGGAGAATGACTGTGCTGTGTTGTGTAGCACCAGGAGAATGGCTGTACTGTGTGGTGTAACAGAAAGTTCAACTGTACTGCGTGGTGTAATACCAGGGGAAATGCTGTACTGTGTGGTGTAAATGCAGGTGCAACTGTACTGAGTGGTGTGACACCAGGAGAATGGCTGTACTCTGTGGTGTAACACCAGGAGAATGGATGTACTGTGTGGTGTATCACCAGTGGAATGCATATACTGTGTGGTGTAACACCAGGAGAATGGACGTACTGTGTGGTGTAACACCCGGTAAATGGCTGTACTGTGTAGTGTAACACCAGGGGAATGGATGTACTGTGTTGTGTAACACAAGGAGAATGGCTGTACTGTGTTGTGTAACACCAGTAGAATGGCTGTACAGTGTTGTGTAACACCAGGTGAATTGATGTACTGTGTGGTGTAACACCAGTTGCAACTGTACTGTGTGGTGTAACACCAGGAGAATGGATGTACTGTGTGGTGTAACACCAGCGGAATGCATGTACTTTGTGGTGTAACACCAGGAGAATGGATGTATTGTGTGGTGTAACACCAGGAGAATGGGTGTAATCTGTGGTGTAACACTAGGGGAATGGATGTACTGTGTAGTGTAACACCAGGAGAATGGCTGTACTGTGTTGTGTAACACCAGGAGAATGGGTGTACTGTGAGGTGTAACACCAGGAGATTGGATGTACTGTGTGGTGTAACACCAGGAGAATGGCTGTACTGTGTGGTGTAACGCCAGGAGAATGGCTGTACTGTGTGTAACACTAGGATAATGGATGTACTGAGTGGTGCAACACCAGGAGAATGGCTGTACTGTGTGGTGTAACACCAGGAGAATGGACGTACTGTGTGGTGTAACACAAGGAGAATGGCTGTACTGTGTTGTGTAACACCAGTAGAATGGCTGTACTGTGTTGTGTAACACCAGGGGAATGGATGTACTGTGTGGTGTAACACAAGGAGAATGGCTGTACTGTGTTGTGTAACACCAGTAGAATGGCTGTACTGTGTTGTGTAACACCAGGTGAATGGATGTACTGTGTGGTGTAACACCAGGAGAATGGATGTACTGTGTGGTGTAACACCAGGGGAATGACAGTGCTGTGTTGTGGAACACCAGGAGAATAGATGTAATGTGTGGTGTAACACCAGGAGAATGGCTGTACTGTGTGGTGTGACCCCAGGACAATGGCTGTACTGTGTGGTGTAACACCAGGAGAATGGCTGTACTGTGTGGTTTAACACCAGGTGCAACTGTTCTGTGTGGTGTAAAACCAGGAGAATGGCGGTACTGTGTGGAGTAACACCAGGAGAATGGCTATACTGTGTGGTGTAACACCAGTTGCAACTGTACTGTGTGGTGTAACACCAGGAGAATGGATGTACTGTGTGGTGTAACACCAGGTGCAACTGTTCTGTGTGGTGTAAAACCAGGAGAATGGCGGTACTGTGTGGTGTAACACCAGGAGAATGGCTGTACTGTGTGGTGTGACCCCAGGACAATGGCTGTACTGTGTGGTGTAACACCAGGAGAATGGCTGTACTGTGAGGTTTAACACCAGGTGCAACTGTACTGTGTGGTGTAAATCCGGGATAATCGCTGTACTGTGTGTTGTAACACCAGGAGAATGGCTGTAATGTGTGGTGTAACACCAGGAGAATGGATGTACTGTGTGGTGTAACACCAGCGGAATGCATGTACTTTGTGGTGTAACACCAGGAGAATGGATGTATTGTGTGGTGTAACACCAGGAGAATGGGTGTAATCTGTGGTGTAACACTAGGGGAATGGATGTACTGTGTAGTGTAACACCAGGAGAATGGCTGTACTGTGTTGTGTAACACCAGGAGAATGGGTGTACTGTGAGGTGTAACACCAGGAGAATGGATGTACTGTGTGGTGTAACACCAGGAGAATGGCTGTACTCTGTGGTGTAACTCCAGGAGAATGGCTGTACTGTGTGTAACACTAGGATAATGGATGTACTGAGTGGTGCAACACCAGGAGAAAGGCTGTACAGTGTGGTGTAACACCAGGAGACTGGTTGTACTGTGTGGTGTAACACCAAGAGAATTGTTGTACTGTGTGGTGTAACACCAGGAGAACGGCTGTACTGTGTGGTGTAACACCAGGAGAATGGCTGTACTGTGTTGTGTAACACCAGGTGAATGGATGTACTGTGTGGTGTAACTCGAGGAGAACGGATGTACTGTGTGGTGCAACACCAGGAGAATGGATGTACTGTGTGGTGTAACACCAGGAGAATGACTGTGCTGTGTTGTGTAACACCAGGAGAATGGCTGTACTGTGTGGTGTAACAGAAAGTTCGACTGTACTGCGTGGTGTAATACCAGGGGAAATGCTGTACTGTGTGGTGTAAATGCAGGTGCAACTGTACTGAGTGGTGTGACACCAGGAGAATGGCTGTACTCTGTGGTGTAACACCAGGAGAATGGATGTACTGTGTGGTGTATCACCAGTGGAATGCATATACTGTGTGGTGTAACACCAGGAGAATGGACGTACTGTGTGGTGTAACACCCGGTAAATGGCTGTACTGTGTAGTGTAACACCAGGGGAATGGATGTACTGTGTTGTGTAACACAAGGAGAATGGCTGTACTGTGTTGTGTAACACCAGTAGAATGGCTGTACAGTGTTGTGTAACACCAGGTGAATTGATGTACTGTGTGGTGTAACTCGAGGAGAACGGATGTACTGTGTGGTGTAACAGTAAGTTCAACTGTACTGTGTGGTGTAATACCAGGGGAAATGCTGTACTGTGTGGTGCAACACCAGGAGTATGGCTGCACTAGGTGGTTTAACACCAGGTGCAACTGTACTGTGTTTTGTAAATGCAGGATAATCGCTGTACTGTGTGGTGTAACACCAGGTGCAACTGTACTGTGTTGTATAACACCTGGAGAATGGATGTACTGTGTGGTGTAACACCAGGAGAATGACTGGACTGTGTGGTGTAACACCAGGAGAATGGATGTACTGTGTGGTGTAACACCAGGAGAATGGCTGTACTGTGTGGTGTAACAGTAAGTTCAACTGTACTGTGTGGTGTAATGCCAGGGGAAATGCTGTACTGTGTGGTGTAACAGCAGGTGCAAATGTACTGAGTGGTGTGACACTAGGAGAATGGCGGTACTCTGTGGTGTAACACCAGGAGAATGGATGTACTGTGTGGTGTATCACCAGGAGAATGACTGTACTGTGTTGTGTAACACCAGGAGAATACATGTAATGTGTGCTGTAACACCAGGAGAATGGCTGTACTGTGTGGTGTGACACCTGGACAATGGCTGTACTGTGTGGTGTAACAACAGGAGAATGGATGTACTGTGTGGTGTAACACCAGCAGAATTGATGTACTGTTTGGTGTAACTCCAGGAAAATGGCTGTACTGTGTGGTGTAACACCAGCAGAATTGATGTACTGTGTGGTGTAACACCAGGAGAATGGCTGTACTGTGTGGTTTAACACCAGGTGCAACTGTTCTGTGTGGTGTAAATCCAGGATAATCGCTGTACTGTGTGGTGTAACACCAGGAGAATGGCGGTACTGGGTGGAGTAATACCAGGAGAATGGATGTACTGTGTGGTGTAAAACCAGCGGAATGCATATACTGTGTGGTGTAACACCAGGAGAATGGACGTACTGTGTGGTGTAACACAAGGAGAATGGCTGTACTGTGTTGTGTAACACCAGTAGAATGGCTGTACTGTGTTGTGTAACACCAGGGGAATGGATGTACTGTGTGGTGTGACCCCAGGACAATGGCTGTACTGTGTGGTGTTACACCAGGAGAATGGCTGTACTGTGTGGTTTAACACCAGGTGCAACTGTTCTGTGTGGTGTAAAACCAGGAGAATGGCGGTACTGTGTGGAGTAACACCAGGAGAATGGATGTACTGTGTGGTGTAAAACCAGGCGAATGGACGTACTGTGTGAAGTAACACCAGGAGAGTGGATGAACTGTGTGGTGTAACACCAGGAGACTGGATGTACTGTGTTGTGTAACACCAGGAGAATGGCTGTACTGTCTTGTGTAACACCAGGAGAATGGGTGTACTGCGTGCTGTAACACCAAGAGAATGGATGTACTGTGTGGTGTAACACCAGGAGAATGTCTGTACTGTGTGGTGTAACGCCAGGAGAATGGCTTTACTGTGTGGTGTAACACTAGGAAAAATGATGTACTGTGTGGTGTAACTCCAGGAGAATGGCTGTACTGAGTGGTGTAACACCAGGAGAATGGTTGTTCTGTGTGGTGTAACTCCAGGAGAATTGTTGTACTGTGTGGTGTAACACCAGGAGAATGGCTGTACTGTATGGGTATAACACCAGGTGCAACTGTACTGTGTGAAGTAACACCAGGAGAATGGCTATACTGTGTGGTGTAACACCAGGAGAATGGATGTACTGTGTGGTGTAACATCAGGAGAATGGCTGTACTGTGAGGTTTAACACCAGGTGCAACTGTACTGTGTGGTGTAAATCCGGGATAATCGCTGTACTGTGTGTTGTAACACCAGGAGAATGGCTGTAATGTGTGGTGTAACACCAGGAGAATGGATGTATTGTGTGGTGTAACACCAGGAGAATGGTTGTACTGTGTGGTGTAACACCAGGAGAATTGTTGTACTGTGTGGTGCAACACCAGGAGAATGGCTGTACTGTGTGGTGTAACACCAGGAGAATGGCTGTACTGTGTTGTGTAACACCAGGTGAATGGATGTACTGTGTGGTGTAACTCGAGGAGAACGGATGTACTGTGTGGTGTAACACCAGGAGAATGGATGTATTGTGTGGTGTAACACCAGGAGAATGACTGTGCTGTGTTGTGTAACACCAGGAGAATAGATGTAATGTGTGGTGTAACACCAGAAGAATGACAGTACTGTGTGGTGTAACTCGAGGAGAACGGATGTACTGTGTGGTGTAACAGTAAGTTGAACTGTACTGTGTGGTGTAATACCAGGGGAAATGCTGTACTGTGTGGTATAACAGCAGGTGCAACTGTACTGAGTGGTGTGACACCAGGAGAATGGCTGTACTCTGTGGTGTAACACCAGGAGAATGGATGTACTGTGTGGTGTATCACCAGCGGAATGCATATACTGTGTGTTGTAACACTAGGAGAATGGACGTACTGTGTGGTGTAACACCCGGTAAATGGCTGTACTGTGTAGTGTAACACCAGGGGAATGGATGTACTGTGTTGTGTAACACAAGGAGAATGGCTGTACTGTGTTGTGTAACACCAGTAGAATGGCTGTACAGTGTTGTGTAACACCAGGTGAATGGATGTACTGTCTGGTGTAACTCGAGGAGAACGGATGTACTGTGTGGTGTAACAGTAAGTTCAACTGTACTGTGTGGTGTAATACCAGGGGAAATGCTGTACTGTGTGGTGTAACAGCAGGTGCAACTGTACTGAGTGGTGTGACACCAGGAGAATGGCTGTACTCTGTGGTGTAACACCAGGAGAATGGATGTACTGTGTGGTGTATCACCAGCGGAATGCATATACTGTGTGTTGTAACACCAGGAGAATGGACGTACTGTGTGGTGTAACACCCGGTAAATGGCTGTACTGTGTACTGTAACACCAGGGGAATGGATGTACTGTGTTGTGTAACACAAGGAGAATGGCTGTACTGTGTTGTGTAACACCAGTAGAATGGCTGTACAGTGTTGTGTAACACCAGGTGAATGGATGTACTGTGTGGTGTAACTCGAGGAGAACGGATGTACTGTGTGGTGTAACACCAGGAGAATGGCTGCACTGGGTGGTTTAACACCAGGTGCAACTGTACTGTGTTTTGTAAATCCAGGATAATCGCTGTACTGTGTGGTGTAACACCAGGTGCAACTGTACTGTGTTGTATAACACCTGGAGAATGGATGTACTGTGTGGTGTAAAACCAGGAGAATGACTGGACTGTGTGGTGTAACACCAAAAGAATGGATGTACTGTGTGGTGTAACACCAGAAGAATGACAGTACGAGTGGTGTAACACCAGGAGAATGGCTGTACTGTGTGGTGTAACAGTAAGTTCAACTGTACTGTGTTGTGTAATACCAGGGGAAATGCTGTACTGTGTGGTGTAACAGCAGGTGCAACTGTACTGAGTGGTGTGACACCAGGAGAATGGCTGTACAGTGTTGTGTAACACCAGGTGAATGGATGTACTGTGTGGTGTAACTCGAGGAGAACGGATGTACTGTGTGGTGTAACACCAGGAGAATGGCTGCACTGGGTGGTTTAACACCAGGTGCAACTGTACTGTGTTTTGTAAATCCAGGATAATCGCTGTACTGTGTGGTGTAACACCAGGTGCAACTGTACTGTGTTGTATAACACCAGGAGAATGGATGTACTGTGTGGTGTATCACCAGCGGAATGCATATACTGTGTGTTGTAACACCAGGAGAATGGACGTACTGTGTGGTGTAACACCCGGTAAATGGCTGTACTGTGTACTGTAACACCAGGGGAATGGATGTACTGTGTTGTGTAACACAAGGAGAATGGCTGTACTGTGTTGTGTAACACCAGTAGAATGGCTGTACAGTGTTGTGTAACACCAGGTGAATGGATGTACTGTGTGGTGTAACTCGAGGAGAACGGATGTACTGTGTGGTGTAACACCAGGAGAATGGCTGCACTGGGTGGTTTAACACCAGGTGCAACTGTACTGTGTTTTGTAAATCCAGGATAATCGCTGTACTGTGTGGTGTAACACCAGGTGCAACTGTACTGTGTTGTATAACACCTGGAGAATGGATGTACTGTGTGGTGTAAAACCAGGAGAATGACTGGACTGTGTGGTGTAACACCAAAAGAATGGATGTACTGTGTGGTGTAACACCAGAAGAATGACAGTACGTGTGGTGTAACACCAGGAGAATGGCTGTACTGTGTGGTGTAACAGTAAGTTCAACTGTACTGTGTTGTGTAATACCAGGGGAAATGCTGTACTGTGTGGTGTAACAGCAGGTGCAACTGTACTGAGTGGTGTGACACCAGGAGAATGGCTGTACAGTGTTGTGTAACACCAGGTGAATGGATGTACTGTGTGGTGTAACTCGAGGAGAACGGATGTACTGTGTGGTGTAACACCAGGAGAATGGATGTATTGTGTGGTGTAACACCAGGAGAATGACTGTGCTGTGTTGTGTAACACCAGGAGAATAGATGTAATGTGTGGTGTAACACCAGAAGAATGACAGTACTGTGTGGTGTAACTCGAGGAGAACGGATGTACTGTGTGGTGTAACAGTAAGTTGAACTGTACTGTGTGGTGTAATACCAGGGGAAATGCTGTACTGTGTGGTATAACAGCAGGTGCAACTGTACTGAGTGGTGTGACACCAGGAGAATGGCTGTACTCTGTGGTGTAACACCAGGAGAATGGATGTACTGTGTGGTGTATCACCAGCGGAATGCATATACTGTGTGTTGTAACACTAGGAGAATGGACGTACTGTGTGGTGTAACACCCGGTAAATGGCTGTACTGTGTAGTGTAACACCAGGGGAATGGATGTACTGTGTTGTGTAACACAAGGAGAATGGCTGTACTGTGTTGTGTAACACCAGTAGAATGGCTGTACAGTGTTGTGTAACACCAGGTGAATGGATGTACTGTCTGGTGTAACTCGAGGAGAACGGATGTACTGTGTGGTGTAACAGTAAGTTCAACTGTACTGTGTGGTGTAATACCAGGGGAAATGCTGTACTGTGTGGTGTAACAGCAGGTGCAACTGTACTGAGTGGTGTGACACCAGGAGAATGGCTGTACTCTGTGGTGTAACACCAGGAGAATGGATGTACTGTGTGGTGTATCACCAGCGGAATGCATATACTGTGTGTTGTAACACCAGGAGAATGGACGTACTGTGTGGTGTAACACCCGGTAAATGGCTGTACTGTGTACTGTAACACCAGGGGAATGGATGTACTGTGTTGTGTAACACAAGGAGAATGGCTGTACTGTGTTGTGTAACACCAGTAGAATGGCTGTACAGTGTTGTGTAACACCAGGTGAATGGATGTACTGTGTGGTGTAACTCGAGGAGAACGGATGTACTGTGTGGTGTAACACCAGGAGAATGGCTGCACTGGGTGGTTTAACACCAGGTGCAACTGTACTGTGTTTTGTAAATCCAGGATAATCGCTGTACTGTGTGGTGTAACACCAGGTGCAACTGTACTGTGTTGTATAACACCTGGAGAATGGATGTACTGTGTGGTGTAAAACCAGGAGAATGACTGGACTGTGTGGTGTAACACCAAAAGAATGGATGTACTGTGTGGTGTAACACCAGAAGAATGACAGTACGAGTGGTGTAACACCAGGAGAATGGCTGTACTGTGTGGTGTAACAGTAAGTTCAACTGTACTGTGTTGTGTAATACCAGGGGAAATGCTGTACTGTGTGGTGTAACAGCAGGTGCAACTGTACTGAGTGGTGTGACACCAGGAGAATGGCTGTACAGTGTTGTGTAACACCAGGTGAATGGATGTACTGTGTGGTGTAACTCGAGGAGAACGGATGTACTGTGTGGTGTAACACCAGGAGAATGGCTGCACTGGGTGGTTTAACACCAGGTGCAACTGTACTGTGTTTTGTAAATCCAGGATAATCGCTGTACTGTGTGGTGTAACACCAGGTGCAACTGTACTGTGTTGTATAACACCAGGAGAATGGATGTACTGTGTGGTGTATCACCAGCGGAATGCATATACTGTGTGTTGTAACACCAGGAGAATGGACGTACTGTGTGGTGTAACACCCGGTAAATGGCTGTACTGTGTACTGTAACACCAGGGGAATGGATGTACTGTGTTGTGTAACACAAGGAGAATGGCTGTACTGTGTTGTGTAACACCAGTAGAATGGCTGTACAGTGTTGTGTAACACCAGGTGAATGGATGTACTGTGTGGTGTAACTCGAGGAGAACGGATGTACTGTGTGGTGTAACACCAGGAGAATGGCTGCACTGGGTGGTTTAACACCAGGTGCAACTGTACTGTGTTTTGTAAATCCAGGATAATCGCTGTACTGTGTGGTGTAACACCAGGTGCAACTGTACTGTGTTGTATAACACCTGGAGAATGGATGTACTGTGTGGTGTAAAACCAGGAGAATGACTGGACTGTGTGGTGTAACACCAAAAGAATGGATGTACTGTGTGGTGTAACACCAGAAGAATGACAGTACGTGTGGTGTAACACCAGGAGAATGGCTGTACTGTGTGGTGTAACAGTAAGTTCAACTGTACTGTGTTGTGTAATACCAGGGGAAATGCTGTACTGTGTGGTGTAACAGCAGGTGCAACTGTACTGAGTGGTGTGACACCAGGAGAATGGCTGTACAGTGTTGTGTAACACCAGGTGAATGGATGTACTGTGTGGTGTAACTCGAGGAGAACGGATGTACTGTGTGGTGTAACACCAGGAGAATGGATGTATTGTGTGGTGTAACACCAGGAGAATGACTGTGCTGTGTTGTGTAACACCAGGAGAATAGATGTAATGTGTGGTGTAACACCAGAAGAATGACAGTACTGTGTGGTGTAACTCGAGGAGAACGGATGTACTGTGTGGTGTAACAGTAAGTTGAACTGTACTGTGTGGTGTAATACCAGGGGAAATGCTGTACTGTGTGGTATAACAGCAGGTGCAACTGTACTGAGTGGTGTGACACCAGGAGAATGGCTGTACTCTGTGGTGTAACACCAGGAGAATGGATGTACTGTGTGGTGTATCACCAGCGGAATGCATATACTGTGTGTTGTAACACTAGGAGAATGGACGTACTGTGTGGTGTAACACCCGGTAAATGGCTGTACTGTGTAGTGTAACACCAGGGGAATGGATGTACTGTGTTGTGTAACACAAGGAGAATGGCTGTACTGTGTTGTGTAACACCAGTAGAATGGCTGTACAGTGTTGTGTAACACCAGGTGAATGGATGTACTGTCTGGTGTAACTCGAGGAGAACGGATGTACTGTGTGGTGTAACAGTAAGTTCAACTGTACTGTGTGGTGTAATACCAGGGGAAATGCTGTACTGTGTGGTGTAACAGCAGGTGCAACTGTACTGAGTGGTGTGACACCAGGAGAATGGCTGTACTCTGTGGTGTAACACCAGGAGAATGGATGTACTGTGTGGTGTATCACCAGCGGAATGCATATACTGTGTGTTGTAACACCAGGAGAATGGACGTACTGTGTGGTGTAACACCCGGTAAATGGCTGTACTGTGTACTGTAACACCAGGGGAATGGATGTACTGTGTTGTGTAACACAAGGAGAATGGCTGTACTGTGTTGTGTAACACCAGTAGAATGGCTGTACAGTGTTGTGTAACACCAGGTGAATGGATGTACTGTGTGGTGTAACTCGAGGAGAACGGATGTACTGTGTGGTGTAACACCAGGAGAATGGCTGCACTGGGTGGTTTAACACCAGGTGCAACTGTACTGTGTTTTGTAAATCCAGGATAATCGCTGTACTGTGTGGTGTAACACCAGGTGCAACTGTACTGTGTTGTATAACACCTGGAGAATGGATGTACTGTGTGGTGTAAAACCAGGAGAATGACTGGACTGTGTGGTGTAACACCAAAAGAATGGATGTACTGTGTGGTGTAACACCAGAAGAATGACAGTACGAGTGGTGTAACACCAGGAGAATGGCTGTACTGTGTGGTGTAACAGTAAGTTCAACTGTACTGTGTTGTGTAATACCAGGGGAAATGCTGTACTGTGTGGTGTAACAGCAGGTGCAACTGTACTGAGTGGTGTGACACCAGGAGAATGGCTGTACAGTGTTGTGTAACACCAGGTGAATGGATGTACTGTGTGGTGTAACTCGAGGAGAACGGATGTACTGTGTGGTGTAACACCAGGAGAATGGCTGCACTGGGTGGTTTAACACCAGGTGCAACTGTACTGTGTTTTGTAAATCCAGGATAATCGCTGTACTGTGTGGTGTAACACCAGGTGCAACTGTACTGTGTTGTATAACACCAGGAGAATGGATGTACTGTGTGGTGTATCACCAGCGGAATGCATATACTGTGTGTTGTAACACCAGGAGAATGGACGTACTGTGTGGTGTAACACCCGGTAAATGGCTGTACTGTGTACTGTAACACCAGGGGAATGGATGTTCTGTGTTGTGTAACACAAGGAGAATGGCTGTACTGTGTTGTGTAACACCAGTAGAATGGCTGTACAGTGTTGTGTAACACCAGGTGAATGGATGTACTGTGTGGTGTAACTCGAGGAGAACGGATGTACTGTGTGGTGTAACACCAGGAGAATGGCTGCACTGGGTGGTTTAACACCAGGTGCAACTGTACTGTGTTTTGTAAATCCAGGATAATCGCTGTACTGTGTGGTGTAACACCAGGTGCAACTGTACTGTGTTGTATAACACCTGGAGAATGGATGTACTGTGTGGTGTAAAACCAGGAGAATGACTGGACTGTGTGGTGTAACACCAAAAGAATGGATGTACTGTGTGGTGTAACACCAGAAGAATGACAGTACGTGTGGTGTAACACCAGGAGAATGGCTGTACTGTGTGGTGTAACAGTAAGTTCAACTGTACTGTGTTGTGTAATACCAGGGGAAATGCTGTACTGTGTGGTGTAACAGCAGGTGCAACTGTACTGAGTGGTGTGACACCAGGAGAATGGCTGTACAGTGTTGTGTAACACCAGGTGAATGGATGTACTGTGTGGTGTAACTCGAGGAGAACGGATGTACTGTGTGGTGTAACACCAGGAGAATGGCTGCACTGGGTGGTTTAACACCAGGTGCAACTGTACTGTGTTTTGTAAATCCAGGATAATCGCTGTACTGTGTGGTGTAACACCAGGTGCAACTGTACTGTGTTGTATAACACCAGGAGAATGGATGTACTGTGTGGTGTATCACCAGCGGAATGCATATACTGTGTGTTGTAACACCAGGAGAATGGACGTACTGTGTGGTGTAACACCCGGTAAATGGCTGTACTGTGTACTGTAACACCAGGGGAATGGATGTACTGTGTTGTGTAACACAAGGAGAATGGCTGTACTGTGTTGTGTAACACCAGTAGAATGGCTGTACAGTGTTGTGTAACACCAGGTGAATGGATGTACTGTGTGGTGTAACTCGAGGAGAACGGATGTACTGTGTGGTGTAACACCAGGAGAATGGCTGCACTGGGTGGTTTAACACCAGGTGCAACTGTACTGTGTTTTGTAAATCCAGGATAATCGCTGTACTGTGTGGTGTAACACCAGGTGCAACTGTACTGTGTTGTATAACACCTGGAGAATGGATGTACTGTGTGGTGTAACACCAAAAGAATGGATGTACTGTGTGGTGTAACACCAGAAGAATGACAGTACGAGTGGTGTAACACCAGGAGAATGGCTGTACTGTGTGGTGTAACAGTAAGTTCAACTGTACTGTGTTGTGTAATACCAGGGGAAATGCTGTACTGTGTGGTGTAACAGCAGGTGCAACTGTACTGAGTGGTGTGACACCAGGAGAATGGCTGTACAGTGTTGTGTAACACCAGGTGAATGGATGTACTGTGTGGTGTAACTCGAGGAGAACGGATGTACTGTGTGGTGTAACACCAGGAGAATGGCTGCACTGGGTGGTTTAACACCAGGTGCAACTGTACTGTGTTTTGTAAATCCAGGATAATCGCTGTACTGTGTGGTGTAACACCAGGTGCAACTGTACTGTGTTGTATAACACCTGGAGAATGGATGTACTGTGTGGTGTAAAACCAGGAGAATGACTGGACTGTGTGGTGTAACACCAAAAGAATGGATGTACTGTGTGGTGTAACACCAGAAGAATGACAGTACTGTGTGGTGTAACACCAGGAGAATGGCTGTACTGTGTGGTGTAACAGTAAGTTCAACTGTACTGTGTTGTGTAATACCAGGGGAAATGCTGTACTGTGTGGTGTAACAGCAGGAGAATGGATGTACTGTGTGATGTAACACCAGGAGAATGGCTGTACTGTGTGGTGTAACACCAGCAGAATTGATGTACTGTTTGGTGTAACTCCAGGAAAATGGCTGTACTGTGTGGTGTAACACCAGGGGAATGAATATACCGTGTGGTGTAACACCAGGAGAATGGCTGTACTGTGTGGTTTAAAACCAGGTGCAACTGTTCTGTGTGGTGTAAATCCAGGTAATCGCTGTACTGTGTGGTGTAACACCAGGAGAATGGCGGTACTGGGTGGAGTAATACCAGGAGAATGGATGTACTGTGTGGTGTAAAACCAGCGGAATGCATATACTGTGTGGTGTAACACCAGGAGAATGGACGTACTGTGTGGTGTAACACAAGGAGAATGGCTGTACTGTGTTGTGTAACACCAGTAGAATCGCTGTACTGTGTTGTGTAACACCAGGGGAATGGATGTACTGTGTGGTGTAACACAAGGAGAATGGCTGTACTGTGTTGTGTAACACCAGTAGAATGGCTGTACTGTGTTGTGTAACACCAGGTGAATGGATGTACTGTGTGGTGTAACTCGAGGAGAACGGATGTACTGTGTGGTGTAACACCAGGAGAATGGATGTACTGTGTGGTGTAACACCAGGAGAATGACTGTGCTGTGTTGTATAACACCAGGAGAATAGATGTAATGTGTGCTGTAACACCAGGAGAATGGATGTACTGTGTGGTGTGACCCCAGGACAATGGCTTTACTGTGTGGTGTAACACCAGGAGAATGGATGTACTGTGTGGTGTAACACCAGGAGAATGGCTGTACTGTGTGGTTTAACACCAGGTGCAACTGTTCCGTGTGGTGTAAATCCAGGATAATCGCTGTACTGTGTGGTGTAACACCAGGAGAATGGCGGTACTGTGTGGAGTAACACCAGGAGAATGGATGTACTGTGTGGTGTAAAATCAGGCGAATGGACGTACTGTGTGGTGTAACACCCGGTAAATGGCTGTACTTTGTGGTGTAACACAAGGAGAATGGCTGTACTGTGTGGTGTAACACCAGGAGAATGGATGTACGGTGTTGTGTTACACCAGGAGAATGGTTTTACTGTGTGGTGTAACACCAGGAGAATGGACGTACTGTGTGGTGTAACACAAGGAGAATGGCTGTACTGTGTTGTGTAACACCAGTAGAATGGCTGTACTGTGTTGTGTAACACCAGGGGAATGGATGTACTGTGTGGTGTGACCCCAGGACAATGGCTGTACTGTGTGGTGTTACACCAGGAGAATGGCTGTACTGTGTGGTTTAATACCAGGTGCAACTGTTCTGTGTGGTGTAAAACCAGGAGAATGGCGGTACTGTGTGGAGTAACACCAGGAGAATGGATGTACTGTGTGGTGTAAAACCAGGCGAATGGACGTACTGTGTGAAGTAACACCAGGAGAGTGGATGAACTGTGTGGTGTAACACCAGTAGACTGGATGTACTGTGTTGTGTAACACCAAGAGAATGGCTGTACTGTCTTGTGTAACACCAGGAGAATGGGTGTACTGTATGCTGTAACACCAAGAGAATGGATGTACTGTGTGGTGTAACACCAGGAGAATGGCTTTACTGTGTGGTGTAACACTAGGAAAAATGATGTACTGTGTGGTGTAACTCCAGGAGAATGGCTGTACTGAGTGGTGTAACACCAGGAGAATGGTTGTTCTGTGTGGTGTAACTCCAGGACAATTGTTGTACTGTGTGGTGTAACACCAGGAGAATGGCTGTACTGTATGGGTAAAACACCAGGTGCAACTGTACTGTGTGAAGTAACACCAGGAGAATGGCTATACTGTGTGGTGCAACACCAGGAGAATGGATGTACTGTGTGGTGTAACATCAGGAGAATGGCTGTACTGTGAGGTTTAACACCAGGTGCAACTGTACTGTGTGGTGTAAATCCGGGATAATCGCTGTACTGTGTGTTGTAACACCAGGAGAATGGCTGTAATGTGTGGTGTAACACCAGGAGAATGGATGTATTGTGTGGTGTAACACCAGGAGAATGGGTGTACTGTGTGGTGTAACACCAGGAGAATGGATGTACTGTGTGTAACACTAGGACAATGGATGTACTGAGTGGTGCAACACCAGGAGAATGGCTGTACTGTGTGGTTTAACACCAGGAGAATGGTTGTACTGTGTGGTGTAACACCAGGAGAATTGTTGTACTGTGTGGTGCAACACCAGGAGAATGGCTGTACTGTGTGGTGTAACACCAGGAGAATGGCTATACTGTGTTGTGTAACACCAGGTGAATGGATGTACTGTGTGGTGTAACTCGAGGAGAACGGATGTACTGTGTGGTGTAACACCAGGAGAATGGATGTACTGTGTGGTGTAACACCAGGAGAATGACTGTGCTGTGTTGTGTAACACCAGGAGAATAGATGTAATGTGTGGTGTAACACCAGAAGAATGACAGTACTGTGTGGTGTAACTCGAGGAGAACGGATGTACTGTGTGGTGTAACAGTAAGTTCAACTGTACTGTGTGGTGTAATACCAGGGGAAATGCTGTACTGTGTGGTATAACAGCAGGTGCAACTGTACTGAGTGGTGTGACACCAGGAGAATGGCTGTACTCTGTGGTGTAACACCAGGAGAATGGATGTACTGTGTGGTGTATCACCAGCGGACTGCATATACTGTGTGTTGTAACACCAGGAGAATGGACGTACTGTGTGGTGTAACACCCGGTAAATGGCTGTACTGTGTAGTGTAACACCAGGGGAATGGATGTACTGTGTTGTGTAACACAAGGAGAATGGCTGTACTGTGTTGTGTAACACCAGTAGAATGGCTGTACAGTGTTGTGTAACACCAGGTGAATGGATGTACTGTGTGGTGTAACTCGAGGAGAACGGATGTACTGTGTGGTGTAACAGTATGTTCAACTGTACTGTGTGGTGTAATACCAGGGGAAATGCTGTACTGTGTGGTGTAACAGCAGGTGCAACTGTACTGAGTGGTGTGACACCAGGAGAATGGCTGTACTCTGTGGTGTAACACCAGGAGAATGGATGTACAGTGTGGTGTATCACCAGCGGAATGCATATACTGTGTGTTGTAACACCAGGAGAATGGACGTACTGTGTGGTGTAACACCCGGTAAATGGCTGTACTGTGTACTGTAACACCAGGGGAATGGATGTACTGTGTTGTGTAACACAAGGAGAATGGCTGTACTGTGTTGTGTAACACCAGTAGAATGGCTGTACAGTGTTGTGTAACACCAGGTGAATGGATGTACTGTGTGGTGTAACTCGAGGAGAACGGATGTACTGTGTGGTGTAACACCAGGAGAATGGCTGCACTGGGTGGTTTAACACCAGGTGCAACTGTACTGTGTTTTGTAAATCCAGGATAATCGCTGTACTGTGTGGTGTAACACCAGGTGCAACTGTACTGTGTTGTATAACACCTGGAGAATGGATTTACTGTTTGGTGTAAAACCAGGAGAATGACTGGACTGTGTGGTGTAACACCAAAAGAATGGATGTACTGTGTGGTGTAACACCAGAAGAATGACAGTACTGTGTGGTGTAACACCAGGAGAATGGCTGTACTGTGTGGTGTAACAGTAAGTTCAACTGTACTGTGTGGTGTAATACCAGGGGAAATGCTGTACTGTGTGGTGTAACAGCAGGTGCAACTGTACTGAGTGGTGTGACACCAGGAGAATGGCGGTACTCTGTAGTGTAACACCAGGAGAATGGATGTACTGTGTGGTGTATCACCAGGAGAATGACTGTACTGTGTTGTGTAACACCAGGAGAATAGATGTAATGTGTGCTGTAACACCAGGAGAATGGCTGTACTGTGTGGTGTGACACCTGGACAATGGCTGTACTGTGTGGTGTAACACCAGGAGAATGGATGTACTGTGTGATGTAACACCAGGAGAATGGCTGTACTGTGTGGTGTAACACCAGCAGAATTGATGTACTGTTTGGTGTAACTCCAGGAAAATGGCTGTACTGTGTGGTGTAACACCAGGGGAATGAATATACCGTGTGGTGTAACACCAGGAGAATGGCTGTACTGTGTGGTTTAAAACCAGGTGCAACTGTTCTGTGTGGTGTAAATCCAGGTAATCGATGTACTGTGTGGTGTAACACCAGCGGAATGCATATACTGTGTGGTGTAACACCAGGAGAATGGACGTACTGTTTGGTGTAACACAAGGAGAATGGCTGTACTGTGTTGTGTAACACCAGTAGAATGGCTGTACTGTGTTGTGTAACACCAGGGGAATGGATGTACTGTGTGGTGTAACACAAGGAGAATGGCTGTACTGTGTTGTGTAACACCAGTAGAATGGCTTTACTGTGTTGTGTAACACCAGGAGAATGGCTGTACTGTGTGGTGTAACAGTAAGTTCAACTGTACTGTGTGGTGTTATACCAGGGGAAATGCTGTACTGTGTGGTGTAACAGCAGGTGCAACTGTACTGAGTGGTGTGACACCAGGAGAATGGCGGTACTCTGTAGTGTAACACCAGGAGAATGGATGTACTGTGTGGTGTATCACCAGGAGAATGACTGTACTGTGTTGTGTAACACCAGGAGAATAGATGTAATGTGTGCTGTAACACCAGGAGAATGGCTGTACTGTGTGGTGTGACACCTGGACAATGGCTGTACTGTGTGGTGTAACACCAGGAGAATGGATGTACTGTGTGATGTAACACCAGGAGAATGGCTGTACTGTGTGGTGTAACACCAGCAGAATTGATGTACTGTTTGGTGTAACTCCAGGAAAATGGCTGTACTGTGTGGTGTAACACCAGGGGAATGAATATACCGTGTGGTGTAACACCAGGAGAATGGCTGTACTGTGTGGTTTAAAACCAGGTGCAACTGTTCTGTGTGGTGTAAATCCAGGTAATCGATGTACTGTGTGGTGTAACACCAGGAGAATGGCGGTACCGGGTGGAGTAATACCAGGAGAATGGATGTACTGTGTGGTGTAAAACCAGCGGAATGCATATACTGTGTGGTGTAACACCAAGAGAATGGACGTACTGTTTGGTGTAACACAAGGAGAATGGCTGTACTGTGTTGTGTAACACCAGTAGAATGGCTGTACTGTGTTGTGTAACACCAGTAGAATGGCTGTACTGTGTGGTGTAACACCAGGTGAATGGATGTACTGTGTGGTGTAACTCGAGGAGAACGGATGTACTGTGTGGTGTAACACCAGGAGAATGGATGTACTGTGTGGTGTAACACCAGGAGAATGACTGTGCTGTGTTGTGTAACACCAGGAGAATAGATGTAATGTGTGCTGTAACACCAGGAGAATGGCTGTACTGTGTGGTGTGACCCCAGGACAATGGCTTTACTGTGTGGTGTAACACCAGGAGAATGGATGTACTGTGTGGTGTAACACCAGGAGAATGGCTGTACTGTGTGGTGTAACACCAGGTGCAACTGTGCTGTGTGGTGTAACAACAGCGGAATGCATGTACTGTGTGGTGTAACACCAGGGGCTACTGTACTGTGTGGTGTAACACCAGGTGCAACCGTACTGTGTGGTGTAACACCAGGAGAATGGATGTACTGTGCGGTGTAACACCAGGAGGATAACTGTACTGTGTCGTGTAACACCAGGAGAATGGATGTACTGTGTTGTGTAACACAAGGAGAATGGCTGTACTGTGTTGTGTAACACCAGTAGAATTGCTGTACAGTGTTGTGTAACACCAGGTGAATGGATGTACTGTGTGGTGTACATCGAGGAGAACGGATGTACTGTGTGGTGTAACACCAGGAGAATGGCTGCACTGGGTGGTTTAACACCAGGTGCAACTGTACTGTGTTTTGTAAATCCAGGATAATCACTGTACTGTGTGGTGTAACACCAGGTGCAACTGTACTGTGTTGTATAACACCTGGAGAATGACTGGACTGTGTGGTGTAACACCAGGAGAATGACTGTGCTGTGTTGTGTAACACCAGGAGAATAGATGTAATGTGTGGTGTAACACCAGAAGAATGACAGTACTGTGTGGTGTAACACCAGGTGAATGGCTGTACTGTGTGGTGTAACAGTAAGTTCAACTGTACTGTGTGGTGTAATACCAGGGGAAGTGCTGTACTGTGTGGTGTAACAGCAGGTGCAACTGTACTGAGTGGTGTGACACCAGGAGAATGGCTGTACTCTGTGGTGTAACACCAGGAGAATGGATGTACTGTGTGGTGTATCACCAGCGGAATGCATATACTGTGTGTTGTAACACCAGGAGAATGGACGTACTGTGTGGTGTAACACCCGGTAAATGGCTGTACTGAGTAGTGTAACACCAGGGGAATGGATGTACTGTGTTGTGTAACACAAGGAGAATGGCTGTACTGTGTTGTGTAACACCAGTAGAATGGCTGTACAGTGTTGTGTAACACCAGGTGAATGGATGTACTGTGTGGTGTAACTCGAGGAGAACGGATGTACTGTGTGGTGTAACAGTAAGTTCAACTGTACTGTGTCGTGTAATACCCGGGGAAATGCTGTACTGTGTGGTGTAACAGCAGGTGCAACTGTACTGAGTGGTGTGACACCAGGAGAATGGCTGTACTCTGTGGTGTAACACCAGGAGAATGGATGTACTGTGTGGTGTATCACCAGCGGAATGCATATACTGTGTGTTGTAACACCAGGAGAATGGACGTACTGTGTGGTGTAACACCCGGTAAATGGCTGTACTGTGTAGTGTAACACCAGGGGAATGGATGTACTGTGTTTTGTAACACAAGGAGAATGGCTGTACTGTGTTGTGTAACACCAGTAGAATGGCTGAACAGTGTTGTGTAACACCAGGTGAATGGATGTACTGTGTGGTGTAACAGTAAGTTCAACTGTACTGTGTGGTGTAATACCAGGGGAAATGCTGTACTGTGTGGTGTAACAGCAGGTGCAACTGTACTGAGTGGTGTGACACCAGGAGAATGGCTGTACTCTGTGGTGTAACACCAGGAGAATGGATGTACTGTGTGGTGTATCACCAGCGGAATGCATATACTGTGTGTTGTAACACCAGGAGAATGGACGTACTGTGTGGTGTAACACCCGGTAAATGGCTGTACTGTGTACTGTAACACCAGGGGAATGGATGTACTGTGTTGTGTAACACAAGGAGAATGGCTGTACTGTGTTGTGTAACACCAGTAGAATGGCTGTACAGTGTTGTGTAACACCAGGTGAATGGATGTACTGTGTGGTGTAACTCGAGGAGAACGGATGTACTGTGTGGTGTAACACCAGGAGAATGGCTGCACTGGGTGGTTTAACACCAGGTGCAACTGTACTGTGTTTTGTATATCCAGGATAATCGCTGTACTGTGTGGTGTAACACCAGGTGCAACTGTACTGTGTTGTATAACACCTGGAGAATGGATGTACTGTGTGGTGTAAAACCAGGAGAATGACTGGACTGTGTGGTGTAACACCAAAAGAATGGATGTACTGTGTGGTGTAACACCAGAAGAATGACAGTACTGTGTGGTGTAACACCAGGAGAATGGCTGTACTGTGTGGTGTAACAGTAAGTTCAACTGTACTGTGTGGTGTAATACCAGGGGAAATGCTGTACTGTGTGGTGTAACAGCAGGTGCAACTGTACTGAGTGGTGTGACACCAGGAGAATGGCGATACTCTGTAGTGTAACACCAGGAGAATGGATGTACTGTGTGGTGTATCACCAGGAGAATGACTGTACTGTGTTGTGTAACACCAGGAGAATAGATGTAATGTGTGCTGTAACACCAGGAGAATGGCTGTACTGTGTGGTGTGACACCTGGACAATGGCTGTACTGTGTGGTGTAACACCAGGAGAATGTATGTACTGTGTGATGTAACACCAGGAAAATGGCTGTACTGTGTGGTGTAACACCAGGGGAATGAATATACCGTGTGGTGTAACACCAGCAGAATGGCTGTACTGTGTGGTTTAAAACCAGGTGCAACTGTTCTGTGTGGTGTAAATCCAGGTAATCGCTGTACTGTGTGGTGTAACACCAGGAGAATGGCGGTACTGGGTGGAGTAATACCAGGAGAATGGCTGTACTGTGTTGTGTAACACCAGTAGAATGGCTGTACTGTGTTGTGTAACACCAGGGGAATGGATGTACTGTGTGGTGTAACACAAGGAGAATGGCTGTACTGTGTTGTGTAACACCAGTAGAATGGCTGTACTGTGTTGTGTAACACCAGGTGAATGGATGTACTGTGTGGTGTAACTCGAGGAGAACGGATGTACTGTGTGGTGTAACACCAGGAGAATGGATGTACTGTGTGGTGTAACACCAGGAGAATGACTGTGCTGTGTTGTGTAACACCAGGAGAATAGATGTAATGTGTGCTGTAACACCAGGAGAATGGCTGTACTGTGTGGTGTGACCCCAGGACAATGGCTTTACTGTGTGGTGTAACACCAGGAGAATGGATGTACTGTGTGGTGTAACACCAGGAGAATGGCTGTACTGTGTGGTTTAACACCAGGTGCAACTGTTCTGTGTGGTGTAAATCCAGGAAAATCGCTGTACTGTGTGGTGTAACACCAGGAGAATGGCGGTACTGTGTGGAGTAACACCAGGAGAATGGATGTACTGTGTGGTGTAAAATCAGGCGAATGGACGTACTGTGTGGTGTAACACCCGGTAAATGGCTGTACTTTGTGGTGTAACACAAGGAGAATGGCTGTACTGTGTGGTGTAACACCAGGAGAATGGATGTACGGTGTTGTGTTACACCAGGAGAATGGCTGTACTGTGTGGTGTAACACCAGAAGAATGACTGCACTGTGTGGTGTAACACCACAGGAATGGATCTACTGTGTGGTGTTACACCAGGTGCAACTGTACTGTGTAGTGTAACACCAGGTGCAACTGTACCGTGTGGTGTTACACCAGGAGAATGGTTGAACTGTGTGGTGTAACACCAGGTGCAACTGTGCTGTGTGGTGTAACAACAGCGGAATGCATATACTGTGTGTTGTAACACCAGGGGCTACTGTACTGTGTGGTGTAACACCAGGTGCAACCGTACTGTGTGGTGTAACACCAGGAGAATGGTTGTACTGTGCGGTGTAACACCAGGAGGATAACTGTATTGTGTCGTGTAACACCTGGAGAATGGATGTACTGTGTTGTGTAACACAAGGAGAATGGCTGTACTGTGTTGTGTAACACCAGTAGAATGGCTGTACAGTGTTGTGTAACACCAGGTGAATGGATGTACTGTGTGGTGTAATTCGAGGAGAACGGATGTACTGTGTGGTGTAACACCAGGAGAATGGCTGCACTGGGTGGTTTAACACCTGGTGCAACTGTACTGTGTTTTGTAAATCCAGGATAATCGCTGTACTGTGTGGTGTAACACCAGGTGCAACTGTACTGTGTTGTATAACACCTGGAGAATGACTGGACTGTGTGGTGTAACACCAGGAGAATGACTGTGCTGTGTGGTGTAACACCAGGAGAATAGATGTAATGTGTGGTGTAACACCAGAAGAATGACAGTACTGTGTGGTGTAACACCAGGTGAATGGCTGTACTGTGTGGTGTAACAGTAAGTTCAACTGTACTGTGTGGTGTAATACCAGGGGAAATGCTGTACTGTGTGGTGTAACAGCAGGTGCAACTGTACTGAGTGGTGTGACACCAGGAGAATGGCGGTACTCTGTAGTGTAACACCAGGAGAATGGATGTACTGTGTGGTGTATCACCAGGAGAATGACTGTACTGTGTTGTGTAACACCAGGAGAATAGATGTAATGTGTGCTGTAACACCAGGAGAATGGCTGTACTGTGTGGTGTGACACCTGGACAATGGCTGTACTGTGTGGTGTAACACCAGGAGAATGGATGTACTGTGTGATGTAACACCGGGAGAATGGCTGTACTGTGTGGTGTAACACCAGCAGAATTGATGTACTGTTTGGTGTAACTCCAGGAAAATGGCTGTACTGTGTGGTGTAACACCAGGGGAATGAATATACCGTGTGGTGTAACACCAGGAGAATGGCTGTACTGTGTGGTTTAAAACCAGGTGCAACTGTTCTGTGTGGTGTAAATCCAGGTAATCGCTGTACTGTGTGGTGTAACACCAGGAGAATGGCGGTACTGGGTGGAGTAATACCAGGAGAATGGCTGTACTGTGTTGTGTAACACCAGTAGAATGGCTGTACTGTGTTGTGTAACACCAGGGGAATGGATGTACTGTGTGGTGTAACACAAGGAGAATGGCTGTACTGTGTTGTGTAACACCAGTAGAATGGCTGTACTGTGTTGTGTAACACCAGGTGAATGGATGTACTGTGTGGTGTAACTCGAGGAGAACGGATGTACTGTGTGGTGTAACTCGAGGAGAACGGATGTACTGTGTGGTGTAACAGTAAGTTCAACTGTACTGTGTCGTGTAATACCCGGGGAAATGCTGTACTGTGTGGTGTAACAGCAGGTGCAACTGTACTGAGTGGTGTGACACCAGGAGAATGGCTGTACTCTGTGGTGTAACACCAGGAGAATGGATGTACTGTGTGGTGTATCACCAGCGGAATGCATATACTGTGTGTTGTAACACCAGGAGAATGGACGTACTGTGTGGTGTAACACCCGGTAAATGGCTGTACTGTGTAGTGTAACACCAGGGGAATGGATGTACTGTGTTTTGTAACACAAGGAGAATGGCTGTACTGTGTTGTGTAACACCAGTAGAATGGCTGTACAGTGTTGTGTAACACCAGGTGAATGGATGTACTGTGTGGTGTAACAGTAAGTTCAACTGTACTGTGTGGTGTAATACCAGGGGAAATGCTGTACTGTGTGGTGTAACAGCAGGTGCAACTGTACTGAGTGGTGTGACACCAGGAGAATGGCTGTACTCTGTGGTGTAACACCAGGAGAATGGATGTACTGTGTGGTGTATCACCAGCGGAATGCATATACTGTGTGTTGTAACACCAGGAGAATGGACGTACTGTGTGGTGTAACACCCGGTAAATGGCTGTACTGTGTACTGTAACACCAGGGGAATGGATGTACTGTGTTGTGTAACACAAGGAGAATGGCTGTACTGTGTTGTGTAACACCAGTAGAAAGGCTGTACAGTGTTGTGTAACACCAGGTGAATGGATGTACTGTGTGGTGTAACTCGAGGAGAACGGATGTACTGTGTGGTGTAACACCAGGAGAATGGCTGCACTGGGTGGTTTAACACCAGGTGCAACTGTACTGTGTTTTGTATATCCAGGATAATCGCTGTACTGTGTGGTGTAACACCAGGTGCAACTGTACTGTGTTGTATAATACCTGGAGAATGGATGTACTGTGTGGTGTAAAACCAGGAGAATGACTGGACTGTGTGGTGTAACACCAAAAGAATGGATGTACTGTGTGGTGTAACACCAGAAGAATGACAGTACTGTGTGGTGTAACACCAGGAGAATGGCTGTACTGTGTGGTGTAACAGTAAGTTCAACTGTACTGTGTGGTGTAATACCAGGGGAAATGCTGTACTGTGTGGTGTAACAGCAGGTGCAACTGTACTGAGTGGTGTGACACCAGGAGAATGGCGATACTCTGTAGTGTAACACCAGGAGAATGGATGTACTGTGTGGTGTATCACCAGGAGAATGACTGTACTGTGTTGTGTAACACCAGGAGAATAGATGTAATGTGTGCTGTAACACCAGGAGAATGGCTGTACTGTGTGGTGTGACACCTGGACAATGGCTGTACTGTGTGGTGTAACACCAGGAGAATGGATGTACTGTGTGATGTAACACCAGGAGAATGGCTGTACTGTGTGGTGTAACACCAGCAGAATTGATGTACTGTTTGGTGTAACTCCAGGAAAATGGCTGTACTGTGTGGTGTAACACCAGGGGAATGAATATACCGTGTGGTGTAACACCAGCAGAATGGCTGTACTGTGTGGTTTAAAACCAGGTGCAACTGTTCTGTGTGGTGTAAATCCAGGTAATCGCTGTACTGTGTGGTGTAACACCAGGAGAATGGCGGTACTGGGTGGAGTAATACCAGGAGAATGGCTGTACTGTGTTGTGTAACACCAGTAGAATGGCTGTACTGTGTTGTGTAACACCAGGGGAATGGATGTACTGTGTGGTGTAACACAAGGAGAATGGCTGTACTGTGTTGTGTAACACCAGTAGAATGGCTGTACTGTGTTGTGTAACACCAGGTGAATGGATGTACTGTGTGGTGTAACTCGAGGAGAACGGATGTACTGTGTGGTGTAACACCAGGAGAATGGATGTACTGTGTGGTGTAACACCAGGAGAATGACTGTGCTGTGTTGTGTAACACCAGGAGAATAGATGTAATGTGTGCTGTAACACCAGGAGAATGGCTGTACTGTGTGGTGTGACCCCAGGACAATGGCTTTACTGTGTGGTGTAACACCAGGAGAATGGATGTACTGTGTGGTGTAACACCAGGAGAATGGCTGTACTGTGTGGTTTAACACCAGGTGCAACTGTTCTGTGTGGTGTAAATCCAGGATAATCGCTGTACTGTGTGGTGTAACACCAGGAGAATGGCGGTACTGTGTGGAGTAACACCAGGAGAATGGATGTACTGTGTGGTGTAAAATCAGGCGAATGGACGTACTGTGTGGTGTAACACCCGGTAAATGGCTGTACTTTGTGGTGTAACACCAGGAGAATGGATGTACGGTGTTGTGTTACACCAGGAGAATGGCTGTACTGTGTGGTGTAACACCAGAAGAATGACTGCACTGTGTGGTGTAACACCACAGGAATGGATCTACTGTGTGGTGTTACACCAGGTGCAACTGTACTGTGTAGTGTAACACCAGGTGCAACTGTACCGTGTGGTGTTACACCAGGAGAATGGTTGAACTGTGTGGTGTAACACCAGGTGCAACTGTGCTGTGTGGTGTAACAACAGCGGAATGCATATACTGTGTGTTGTAACACCAGGGGCTACTGTACTGTGTGGTGTAACACCAGGTGCAACCGTACTGTGTGGTGTAACACCAGGAGAATGGTTGTACTGTGTGGTGTAAAATCAGGCGAATGGACGTACTGTGTGGTGTAACACCCGGTAAATGGCTGTACTTTGTGGTGTAACACAAGGAGAATGGCTGTACTGTGTGGTGTAACACCAGGAGAATGGATGTACGGTGTTGTGTTACACCAGGAGAATGGCTGTACTGTGTGGTGTAACACCAGAAGAATGACTGCACTGTGTGGTGTAACACCACAGGAATGGATCTACTGTGTGGTGTTACACCAGGTGCAACTGTACTGTGTAGTGTAACACCAGGTGCAACTGTACCGTGTGGTGTTACACCAGGAGAATGGTTGAACTGTGTGGTGTAACACCAGGTGCAACTGTGCTGTGTGGTGTAACAACAGCGGAATGCATATACTGTGTGTTGTAACACCAGGGGCTACTGTACTGTGTGGTGTAACACCAGGTGCAACCGTACTGTGTGGTGTAACACCAGGAGAATGGTTGTACTGTGCGGTGTAACACCAGGAGGATAACTGTATTGTGTGGTGTAACACCTGGAGAATGGATGTACTGTGTTGTGTAACACAAGGAGAATGGCTGTACTGTGTTGTGTAACACCAGTAGAAAGGCTGTACAGTGTTGTGTAACACCAGGTGAATGGATGTACTGTGTGGTGTAACTCGAGGAGAACGGATGTACTGTGTGGTGTAACACCAGGAGAATGGCTGCACTGGGTGGTTTAACACCAGGTGCAACTGTACTGTGTTTTGTATATCCAGGATAATCGCTGTACTGTGTGGTGTAACACCAGGTGCAACTGTACTGTGTTGTATAATACCTGGAGAATGGATGTACTGTGTGGTGTAAAACCAGGAGAATGACTGGACTGTGTGGTGTAACACCAAAAGAATGGATGTACTGTGTGGTGTAACACCAGAAGAATGACAGTACTGTGTGGTGTAACACCAGGAGAATGGCTGTACTGTGTGGTGTAACAGTAAGTTCAACTGTACTGTGTGGTGTAATACCAGGGGAAATGCTGTACTGTGTGGTGTAACAGCAGGTGCAACTGTACTGAGTGGTGTGACACCAGGAGAATGGCGATACTCTGTAGTGTAACACCAGGAGAATGGATGTACTGTGTGGTGTATCACCAGGAGAATGACTGTACTGTGTTGTGTAACACCAGGAGAATAGATGTAATGTGTGCTGTAACACCAGGAGAATGGCTGTACTGTGTGGTGTGACACCTGGACAATGGCTGTACTGTGTGGTGTAACACCAGGAGAATGGATGTACTGTGTGATGTAACACCAGGAGAATGGCTGTACTGTGTGGTGTAACACCAGCAGAATTGATGTACTGTTTGGTGTAACTCCAGGAAAATGGCTGTACTGTGTGGTGTAACACCAGGGGAATGAATATACCGTGTGGTGTAACACCAGCAGAATGGCTGTACTGTGTGGTTTAAAACCAGGTGCAACTGTTCTGTGTGGTGTAAATCCAGGTAATCGCTGTACTGTGTGGTGTAACACCAGGAGAATGGCGGTACTGGGTGGAGTAATACCAGGAGAATGGCTGTACTGTGTTGTGTAACACCAGTAGAATGGCTGTACTGTGTTGTGTAACACCAGGGGAATGGATGTACTGTGTGGTGTAACACAAGGAGAATGGCTGTACTGTGTTGTGTAACACCAGTAGAATGGCTGTACTGTGTTGTGTAACACCAGGTGAATGGATGTACTGTGTGGTGTAACTCGAGGAGAACGGATGTACTGTGTGGTGTAACACCAGGAGAATGGATGTACTGTGTGGTGTAACACCAGGAGAATGACTGTGCTGTGTTGTGTAACACCAGGAGAATAGATGTAATGTGTGCTGTAACACCAGGAGAATGGCTGTACTGTGTGGTGTGACCCCAGGACAATGGCTTTACTGTGTGGTGTAACACCAGGAGAATGGATGTACTGTGTGGTGTAACACCAGGAGAATGGCTGTACTGTGTGGTTTAACACCAGGTGCAACTGTTCTGTGTGGTGTAAATCCAGGATAATCGCTGTACTGTGTGGTGTAACACCAGGAGAATGGCGGTACTGTGTGGAGTAACACCAGGAGAATGGATGTACTGTGTGGTGTAAAATCAGGCGAATGGACGTACTGTGTGGTGTAACACCCGGTAAATGGCTGTACTTTGTGGTGTAACACCAGGAGAATGGATGTACGGTGTTGTGTTACACCAGGAGAATGGCTGTACTGTGTGGTGTAACACCAGAAGAATGACTGCACTGTGTGGTGTAACACCACAGGAATGGATCTACTGTGTGGTGTTACACCAGGTGCAACTGTACTGTGTAGTGTAACACCAGGTGCAACTGTACCGTGTGGTGTTACACCAGGAGAATGGTTGAACTGTGTGGTGTAACACCAGGTGCAACTGTGCTGTGTGGTGTAACAACAGCGGAATGCATATACTGTGTGTTGTAACACCAGGGGCTACTGTACTGTGTGGTGTAACACCAGGTGCAACCGTACTGTGTGGTGTAACACCAGGAGAATGGTTGTACTGTGTGGTGTAAAATCAGGCGAATGGACGTACTGTGTGGTGTAACACCCGGTAAATGGCTGTACTTTGTGGTGTAACACAAGGAGAATGGCTGTACTGTGTGGTGTAACACCAGGAGAATGGATGTACGGTGTTGTGTTACACCAGGAGAATGGCTGTACTGTGTGGTGTAACACCAGAAGAATGACTGCACTGTGTGGTGTAACACCACAGGAATGGATCTACTGTGTGGTGTTACACCAGGTGCAACTGTACTGTGTAGTGTAACACCAGGTGCAACTGTACCGTGTGGTGTTACACCAGGAGAATGGTTGAACTGTGTGGTGTAACACCAGGTGCAACTGTGCTGTGTGGTGTAACAACAGCGGAATGCATATACTGTGTGTTGTAACACCAGGGGCTACTGTACTGTGTGGTGTAACACCAGGTGCAACCGTACTGTGTGGTGTAACACCAGGAGAATGGTTGTACTGTGCGGTGTAACACCAGGAGGATAACTGTATTGTGTGGTGTAACACCTGGAGAATGGATGTACTGTGTTGTGTAACACAAGGAGAATGGCTGTACTGTGTTGTGTAACACCAGTAGAATGGCTGTACAGTGTTGTGTAACACCAGGTGAATGGATGTACTGTGTGGTGTAACTCGAGGAGAACGGATGTACTGTGTGGTGTAACACCAGGAGAATGGCTGCACTGGGTGGTTTAACACCAGGTGCAACTGTACTGTGTTTTGTAAATCCAGGATAATCGCTGTACTGTGTGGTGTAACACCAGGTGCAACTGTACTGTGTTGTATAACACCTGGAGAATGACTGGACTGTGTGGTGTAACACCAGGAGAATGACTGTGCTGTGTGGTGTAACACCAGGAGAATAGATGTAATGTGTGGTGTAACACCAGAAGAATGACAGTACTGTGTGGTGTAACACCAGGTGAATGGCTGTACTGTGTGGTGTAACAGTAAGTTCAACTGTACTGTGTGGTGTAATACCAGGGGAAATGCTGTACTGTGTGGTGTAACAGCAGGTGCAACTGTACTGAGTGGTGTGACACCAGGAGAATGGCGGTACTCTGTAGTGTAACACCAGGAGAATGGATGTACTGTGTGGTGTATCACCAGGAGAATGACTGTACTGTGTTGTGTAACACCAGGAGAATAGATGTAATGTGTGCTGTAACACCAGGAGAATGGCTGTACTGTGTGGTGTGACACCTGGACAATGGCTGTACTGTGTGGTGTAACACCAGGAGAATGGATGTACTGTGTGATGTAACACCGGGAGAATGGCTGTACTGTGTGGTGTAACACCAGCAGAATTGATGTACTGTTTGGTGTAACTCCAGGAAAATGGCTGTACTGTGTGGTGTAACACCAGGGGAATGAATATACCGTGTGGTGTAACACCAGGAGAATGGCTGTACTGTGTGGTTTAAAACCAGGTGCAACTGTTCTGTGTGGTGTAAATCCAGGTAATCGCTGTACTGTGTGGTGTAACACCAGGAGAATGGCGGTACTGGGTGGAGTAATACCAGGAGAATGGCTGTACTGTGTTGTGTAACACCAGTAGAATGGCTGTACTGTGTTGTGTAACACCAGGGGAATGGATGTACTGTGTGGTGTAACACAAGGAGAATGGCTGTACTGTGTTGTGTAACACCAGTAGAATGGCTGTACTGTGTTGTGTAACACCAGGTGAATGGATGTACTGTGTGGTGTAACTCGAGGAGAACGGATGTACTGTGTGGTGTAACACCAGGAGAATGGATGTACTGTGTGGTGTAACACCAGGAGAATGACTGTGCTGTGTTGTGTAACACCAAGAGAATAGATGTAATGTGTGCTGTTACACCAGGAGAATGGCTGTACTGTGTGGTGTGACCCCAGGACAATGGCTTTACTGTGTGGTGTAACACCAGGAGAATGGATGTACTGTGTGGTGTAACACCAGGAGAATGGCTGTACTCTGTGGTTTAACACCAGGTGCAACTGTTCTGTGTGGTGTAAATCCAGGATAATCGCTGTACTGTGTGGTGTAACACCAGGAGAATGGCGGTACTGTGTGGAGTAACACCAGGAGAATGGATGTACTGTGTGGTGTAAAATCAGGCGAATGGACGTACTGTGTGGTGTAACACCCGGTAAATGGCTGTACTTTGTGGTGTAACACAAGGAGAATGGCTGTACTGTGTGGTGTAACACCAGAAGAATGACTGCACTGTGTGGTGTAACACCACAGGAATGGATCTACTGTGTGGTGTTACAGCAGGTGCAACTGTACTGTGTAGTGTAACACCAGGTGCAACTGTACCGTGTGGTGTTACACCAGGAGAATGGTTGAACTGTGTGGTGTAACACCAGGTGCAACTGTGCTGTGTGGTGTAACAACAGCGGAATGCATATACTGTGTGTTGTAACACCAGGGGCTACTGTACTGTGTGGTGTAACACCAGGTGCAACCGTACTGTGTGGTGTAACACCAGGAGAATGGTTGTACTGTGCGGTGTAACACCAGGAGGATAACTGTACTGTGTCGTGTAACACCTGGAGAATGGATGTACTGTGTTGTGTAACACAAGGAGAATGGCTGTACTGTGTTGTGTAACACCAGTAGAATGGCTGTACAGTGTTGTGTAACACCAGGTGAATGGATGTACTGTGTGGTGTAACTCGAGGAGAACGGATGTACTGTGTGGTGTAACACCAGGAGAATGGCTGCACTGGGTGGTTTAACACCAGGTGCAACTGTACTGTGTTTTGTAAATCCAGGATAATCGCTGTACTGTGTGGTGTAACACCAGGAGAATGGCGGTACTGTGTGGAGTAACACCAGGAGAATGGATGTACTGTGTGGTGTAAAATCAGGCGAATGGACGTACTGTGTGGTGTAACACCCGGTAAATGGCTGTACTTTGTGGTGTAACACAAGGAGAATGGCTGTACTGTGTGGTGTAACACCAGGAGAATGGATGTACGGTGTTGTGTTACTCCAGGAGAATGGCTGTACTGTGTGGTGTAACACCAGAAGAATGACTGCACTGTGTGGTGTAACACCACAGGAATGGATCTACTGTGTGGTGTTACACCAGGTGCAACTGTACTGTGTAGTGTAACACCAGGTGCAACTGTACCGTGTGGTGTTACACCAGGAGAATGGTTGAACTGTGTGGTGTAACACCAGGTGCAACTGTGCTGTGTGGTGTAACAACAGCGGAATGCATATACTGTGTGTTGTAACACCAGGGGCTACTGTACTGTGTGGTGTAACACCAGGTGCAACCGTACTGTGTGGTGTAACACCAGGAGAATGGTTGTACTGTGCGGTGTAACACCAGGAGGATAACTGTACTGTGTCGTGTAACACCAGGAGAATGGATGTACTGTGTTGTGTAACACAAGGAGAATGGCTGTACTGTGTTGTGTAACACCAGTAGAATGGCTGTACTGTGTGGTGTAACAGTAAGTTCAACTGTACTGTGTGGTGTAATACCAGGGGAAATGCTGTACTGTGTGGTGTAACAGCAGGTGCAACTGTACTGAGTGGTGTGACACCAGGAGAATGGCTGTACTCTGTGGTGTAACACCAGGAGAATGGCTGTACTGTGTTGTGTAACACCAGTAGAATGGCTGTACAGTGTTGTGTAACACCAGGTGAATGGATGTACTGTGTGGTGTAACTCGAGGAGAACGGATGTACTGTGTGGTGTAACACCAGGAGAATGGCTGCACTGGGTGGTTTAACACCAGGTGCAACTGTACTGTGTTTTGTAAATCCAGGATAATCGCTGTACTGTGTGGTGTAACACCAGGTGCAACTGTACTGTGTTGTATAACACCTGGAGAATTACTGGACTGTGTGGTGTAACACCAGGAGAATGACTGTGCTGTGTTGTGTAACACCAGGAGAATAGATGTAATGTGTGGTGTAACACCAGAAGAATGACAGTACTGTGTGGTGTAACACAAGGTGAATGGCTGTACTGTATGGTGTAACAGTAAGTTCAACTGTACTGTGTGGTGTAATACCAGGGGAAATGCTGTACTGTGTGGTGTAACAGCAGGTGCAACTGTACTGAGTGGTGTGACACCAGGAGAATGGCTGTACTCTGTGGTGTAACACCAGGAGAATGGATGTACTGTGTGGTGTATCACCAGCGGAATGCATATACTGTGTGTTGTAACACCAGGAGAATGGACGTACTGTGTGGTGTAACACCCGGTAAATGGCTGTACTGAGTAGTGTAACACCAGGGGAATGGATGTACTGTGTTGTGTAACACAAGGAGAATGGCTGTACTGTGTTGTGTAACACCAGTAGAATGGCTGTACAGTGTTGTGTAACACCAGGTGAATGGATGTACTGTGTGGTGTAACTCGAGGAGAACGGATGTACTGTGTGGTGTAACAGTAAGTTCAACTGTACTGTGTCGTGTAATACCCGGGGAAATGCTGTACTGTGTGGTGTAACAGCAGGTGCAACTGTACTGAGTGGTGTGACACCAGGGGAATGGCTGTACTCTGTGGTGTAACACCAGGAGAATGGATGTACTGTGTGGTGTATCACCAGCGGAATGCATATACTGTGTGTTGTAACACCAGGAGAATGGACGTACTGTGTGGTGTAACACCCGGTAAATGGCTGTACTGTGTAGTGTAACACCAGGGGAATGGATGTACTGTGTTGTGTAACACAAGGAGAATGGCTGTACTGTGTTGTGTAACACCAGTAGAATGGCTGTACAGTGTTGTGTAACACCAGGTGAATGGATGTACTGTGTGGTGTAACTCGAGGAGAACGGATGTACTGTGAGGTGTAACACCAGGAGAATGGCTGCACTGGGTGGTTTAACACCAGGTGCAACTGTACTGTGTTTTGTAAATCCAGGATAATTGCTGTACTGTGTGGTGTAACACCAGGTGCAACTGTACTGTGTTGTATAACACCTGGAGAATGGATGTACTGTGTGGTGTAAAACCAGGAGAATGACTGGACTGTGCGGTGTAACACCAGGAGAATGGATGTACTGTGTGGTGTAACACCAGAAGAATGACAGTACTGTGTGGTGTAACACCAGGAGAATGGCTGTACTGTGTGGTGTAACAGTAAGTTCAACTGTACTGTGTGGTGTAATACCAGGGGAAATGCTGTACTGTGTGGTGTAACAGCAGGTGCAACTGTACTGAGTGGTGTGACACCAGGAGAATGGCGGTACTCTGTAGTGTAACACCGGGAGAATGGATGTACTGTGTGGTGTATCACCAGGAGAATGACTGTACTGTGTTGTGTAACACCAGGAGAATAGATGTAATGTGTGCTGTAACACCAGGAGAATGGCTGTACTGTGTGGTGTGACACCTGGACAATGGCTGTACTGTGTGGTGTAACACCAGGAGAATGGATGTACTGTGTGATGTAACACCAGGAGAATGGCTGTACTGTGTGGTGTAACACCAGCAGAATTGATGTACTGTTTGGTGTAACTCCAGGAAAATGGCTGTACTGTGTGGTGTAACACCAGGGGAATGAATACACCGTGTGGTGTAACACCAGGAGAATGGCTGTACTGTGTGGTTTAAAACCAGGTGCAACTGTTCTGTGTGGTGTAAATCCAGGTAATCGCTGTACTGTGTGGTGTAACACCAGGAGAATGGCGGTACTGGGTGGAGTAATACCAGGAGAATGGATGTACTGTGTGGTGTAAAACCAGCGGAATGCATATACTGTGTGGTGTAACACCAGGAGAATGGACATACTGTGTGGTGTAACACAAGGAGAATGGCTGTACTGTGTTGTGTAACACCAGGGGAATGGATGTACTGTGTGGTGTAACACAAGGAGAATGGCTGTACTGTGTTGTGTAACACCAGTAGAATGGCTGTACTGTGTTTTGTAACACCAGGTGAATGGATGTACTGTGTGGTGTAACACCAGGAGAATGACTGTACTGTGTGGTGTAACACCAGAAGAATGACTGCACTGTGTGGTGTGACACCTGGACAATGGCTGTACTGTGTGGTGTAACACCAGGAGAATGGATGTACTGTGTGATGTAACAGCAGGAGAATGGCTGTACTGTGTGGTGTAACACCAGCAGAATTGATGTACTGTTTGGTGTAACTCCAGGAAAATGGCTGTACTGTGTGGTGTAACACCAGGGGAATGAATATACCGTGTGGTGTAACACCAGGAGAATGGCTGTACTGTGTGGTTTAAAACCAGGTGCAACTGTTCTGTGTGGTGTAAATCCAGGTAATCGCTGTACTGTGTGGTGTAACACCAGGAGAATGGCGGTACTGGGTGGAGTAATACCAGGAGAATGGATGTACTGTGTGGTGTAAAACCAGCGGAATGCATATACTGTGTGGTGTATCACCAGGAGAATGGACATACTGTGTGGTGTAACACAAGGAGAATGGCTGTACTGTGTTGTGTAACACCAGGGGAATGGATGTACTGTGTGGTGTAACACAAGGAAAATGGCTGTACTGTGTTGTGTAACACCAGTAGAATGGCTGTACTGTGTTGTGTAACACCAGGTGAATGGATGTACTGTGTGGTGTAACACCAGGAGAATGACTGTACTGTGTGGTGTAACACCAGAAGAATGACTGCACTGTGTGGTGTAACACCACAGGAATGGATCTACTGTGTGGTGTTACACCAGGTGCAACGGTACTGTGTAGTGTAACACCAGGTGCAACTGTACCGTGTGGTGTTACACCAGGAGAATGGTTGAACTGTGTGGTCTAACACAAGGTGCAACTGTGCTGTGTGGTGTAACAACAGCGGAATGCATATACTGTGTGGTGTAACACCAGGGGCTACTGTACTGTGTGGTGTAACACCACGTGCAACCGTACTGTGTGGTGTAACAACAGGAGAATGGATGTACTGTGCGGTGTAACACCAGGAGGATAACTGTACTGTGTCGTGTAACACCAGGAGAATGGATGTACTGTGTTGTGTAACACAAGGAGAATGGCTGTACTGTGTTGTGTAACACCAGTAGAATGGCTGTACAGTGTTGTGTAACACCAGGTGAATGGATGTACTGTGTGGTGTAACTCGAGGAGAACGGATGTACTGTGTGGTGTAACACCAGGAGAATGGCTGCACTGGGTGGTTTAACACCAGGTGCAACTGTACTGTGTTTTGTAAATCCAGGATAATCGCTGTACTGTGTGGTGTAACACCAGCTGCAACTGTACTGTGTTGTATAACACCTGGAGAATGGATGTACTGTGTGGTGTAACACCAGGAGAATGACTGGACTGTGTGGTGTAACACCAGGAGAATGGATGTACTGTGTGGTGTAACACCAGGAGAATGTATGTACCGTGTGGTGTAACTCCACAAGAATGACTGTACTGCGTGGTGTAACACCAGAGGAATGGATGTACTGTGTAGTTTTACACCAGGTGCAACTCTACTGTGTGGTGTAACACCAGGAGAATGGCTGTACTGTGTGGTGTAACACCAGGTGCTACTGTACTGTGTGGTGTAACACCAGGTGCAACTGTACTGTGTGGTGTTACACCAGGAGAATGGTTGAAATGTGTGGTGTAACACCAGGAGAATGGCTGTACTGTGTGGTGGAACACCAGGAGAATGGCTGTACTGTGTGGTGTGACACCGGGCGAATGAATGTACTGTGTGGAGTAACACCAGGTGCTACTGTACTGTGTGGTGTAACAACAGGAGAATGGATGTACTGTGCGGTGTAACACCAGGAGGATAACTGTACTGTGTCGTGTAACACCAGGAGAATGGATGTACTGTGTTGTGTAACACAAGGAGAATGGCTGTACTGTGTTGTGTAACACCAGTAGAATGGCTGTACAGTGTTGTGTAACACCAGGTGAATGGATGTACTGTGTGGTGTAACTCGAGGAGAACGGATGTACTGTGTGGTGTAACACCAGGAGAATGGCTGCACTGGGTGGTTTAACACCAGGTGCAACTGTACTGTGTTTTGTAAATCCAGGATAATCGCTGTACTGTGTGGTGTAACACCAGCTGCAACTGTACTGTGTTGTATAACACCTGGAGAATGGATGTACTGTGTGGTGTAACACCAGGAGAATGACTGGACTGTGTGGTGTAACACCAGGAGAATGGATGTACTGTGTGGTGTAACACCAGGAGAATGTATGTACCGTGTGGTGTAACTCCACAAGAATGACTGTACTGCGTGGTGTAACACCAGAGGAATGGATGTACTGTGTAGTTTTACACCAGGTGCAACTCTACTGTGTGGTGTAACACCAGGAGAATGGCTGTACTGTGTGGTGTAACACCAGGTGCTACTGTACTGTGTGGTGTAACACCAGGTGCAACTGTACTGTGTGGTGTTACACCAGGAGAATGGTTGAAATGTGTGGTGTAACACCAGGAGAATGGCTGTACTGTGTGGTGGAACACCAGGAGAATGGCTGTACTGTGTGGTGTGACACCGGGCGAATGAATGTACTGTGTGGAGTAACACCAGGTGCTACTGTACTGTGTGGTGTAATAACAGGGGAATTGCTGTACTGTGTGGTGTAACACCAGGAGAATGTCTCTACTGTGTGGTGTAACACCAGCGGAATGCTTATAATGTGTGCTGTAACACCAGTTTGTATTGTACTGTGTGGTGTAACACCAGGTGCAACTGTACAGTGTGGTGTAACACCTGGAGAATGGATGTACTGTGTGGTGTAACAGTCAGTGCAACTATACTGTGTGGTGTAATACCAGGGGAATGGCTGTACTGTGTGGTGTAACAGCAGTTGCAACTGTACTGAGTGGTGTAACACCAGGAGAATGGCTGTACTGTGTGGTGTAACACCAGGAGAATGGCTGCACTGTGTGGTTTAACACCAGGTGCAACTGTACTGTGTGGTGTAAATCCAGAATAATCGCTGTACTGTGTGGTTGTAACACCAGGAGAATAGATATACTGTGTGTTGTAACAACAGGAGAATGGATGTTCTGTGTGTTTTAACACCAGGAGAATAACTGTACTGTGTGGTGTAACACCAGGAGAATGGATGTACTGTGTGGTGTTACACCATGTGCAACTGTACTGTGTGGTTAAACACCAGGAGAATGGCTGTATTGTGTGGTGTAACACCAGGTGCTACTGTACTGTGTAGTGTAACACCAGGTGCAACTGTACCGTGTGGTGTTACACCAGGAGAATGGTTGAACTGTGTGGAGTAACACCAGGAGAATGGATGTACTGTGTGGTGTACCACCAGGAGAATTGCTGTACTGTGTGGTGTACCACCAGGAGAATAACTGTACTGTGTGGTCTAACACAAGGAAAATGGAAATACTGTGTGGTGTAACACCAGGAGAATGGATGTACTGTGTGGTGCAACACCAGGAGAATGACTGTACTGTGTCGTGTAACACCAGGAGAATGGATGTACTGTGTGGTGTAACACCAGAAGAATGGATGTACTGTGTGGTGTAAAACCAGGTGCAACTGTACTGTGTTGTGTAACACCAGGAGAATGGCTGTACTGTGTGGTGTAACACCAGGAAAATGGCTGTACTGTGTGGTGTAACACCAGGTGCTACTGTACTGTGTGGTGTAACTCCAGGTGCAACTGTACTGTGTGGTGTTACACCAGGAGAATGGTTGAACTGTGTGGTGTAACACCAGGAGAATGGCTGTACTGTGTGGTGGAACACCAGGAGAATGGCTGTACTGTGTGGTGTGACACCGGGCGAATGAATGTACTGTGTGGAGTAACACCAGGTGCTACTGTACTGTGTGTTGTAATAACAGGGGAATCGCTGTACTGTGTGGTGTAACACCAGGAGAATGTCTCTACTGTGTGGTGTAACACCAGCGGAATGCTTATACTGTGTGGTGTAACACCAGTTTGTACTGTACTGTGTGGTGTAACACCAGGAGAATGGCTGTACTGTGTGGCGTAACAGTAAGTTCAACTGTACTGTGTGGTGTAATACCAGGGGAAATGCTGTACTGTGTGCTGTAACAGCAGGTGCAACTGTACTGAGTGGTGTGACACCAGGAGAATGGCGGTACTCTGTAGTGTAACACCAGGAGAATGGATGTACTGTGTGGTGTATCACCAGGAGAATGACTGTACTGTGTTGTGTAACACCAGGAGAATAGATGTAATGTGTGCTGTAACACCAGGAGAATGGCTGTACTGTGTGGTGTGACACCGGGACAATGGCTGTACTGTGTGGTGTAACACCAGGAGAATGGATGTACTGTGTGATGTAACACCAGGAGAATGGCTGTACTGTCTGGTGTAACACCAGCAGAATTGATGTACTGTTTGGTGTAACTCCAGGAAAATGGCTGTACTGTGTGGTGTAACACCAGGGGAATGAATATACCGTGTGGTGTAACACCAGGAGAATGGCTGTACTGTGTGGTTTAAAACCAGGTGCAACTGTTCTGTGTGGTGTAAATCCAGGTAATCGCTGTACTGTGTGGTGTAACACCAGGAGAATGGCGGTCCTGGGTGGAGTAATACCAGGAGAATGGATGTACTGTGTGGTGTAAAACCAGCGGAATGCATATACTGTGTGGTGTAACACCAGGAGAATGGACGTACTGTGTGGTGTAACACAAGGAGAATGGCTGTACTGTGTTGTGTAACACCAGGGGAATGGATGTACTGTGTGGTGTAACACAAGGAGAATGGCTGTACTGTGTTGTGTAACACCAGTAGAATGGCTGTACTGTGTTGTGTAACACCAGGTGAATGGATGTACTGTGTGGTGTAACACCAGGAGAATGACTGTACTGTGTGGTGTAACACCAGAAGAATGACTGCACTGTGTGGTGTAACACCACAGGAATGGATCTACTGTGTGGTGTTACACCAGGTGCAACGGTACTGTGTAGTGTAACACCAGGTGCAACTGTACCGTGTGGTGTTACACCAGGAAAATGGTTGAACTGTGTGGTCTAACACAAGGTGCAACTGTGCTGTGTGGTGTAACAACAGCGGAATGCATATACTGTGTGGTGTAACACCAGGGGCTACTGTACTGTGTGGTGTAACACCACGTGCAACCGTACTGTGTGGTGTAACAACAGGAGAATGGATGTACTGTGCGGTGTAACACCAGGAGGATAACTGTATTGTGTCGTGTAACACCAGGAGAATGGATGTACTGTGTTGTGTAACACAAGGAGAATGGCTGTACTGTGTTGTGTAACACCAGTAGAATGGCTGTACAGTGTTGTGTAACACCAGGTGAATGGATGTACTGTGTGGTGTAACTCGAGGAGAACGGATGTACTGTGTGGTGTAACACCAGGAGAATGGCTGCACTGGGTGGTTTAACACCAGGTGCAACTGTACTGTGTTTTGTAAATCCAGGATAATCGCTGTACTGTGTGGTGTAACACCAGCTGCAACTGTACTGTGTTGTATAACACCTGGAGAATGGATGTACTGTGTGGTGTAACACCAGGAGAATGACTGGACTGTGTGGTGTAACACCAGGAGAATGGATGTACTGTGTGGTGTAACACCAGGAGAATGTATGTACCGTGTGGTGTAACTCCACAAGAATGACTGTACTGCGTGGTGTAACACCAGAGGAATGGATGTACTGTGTAGTTTTACACCAGGTGCAACTCTACTGTGTGGTGTAACACCAGGAGAATGGCTGTACTGTGTGGTGTAACACCAGGTGCTACTGTACTGTGTGGTGTAACACCAGGTGCAACTGTACTGTGTGGTGTTACACCAGGAGAATGGTTGAAATGTGTGGTGTAACACCAGGAGAATGGCTGTACTGTGTGGTGGAACACCAGGAGAATGGCTGTACTGTGTGGTGTGACACCGGGCGAATGAATGTACTGTGTGGAGTAACACCAGGTGCTACTGTACTGTGTGGTGTAACAACAGGAGAATGGATGTACTGTGCGGTGTAACACCAGGAGGATAACTGTACTGTGTCGTGTAACACCAGGAGAATGGATGTACTGTGTTGTGTAACACAAGGAGAATGGCTGTACTGTGTTGTGTAACACCAGTAGAATGGCTGTACAGTGTTGTGTAACACCAGGTGAATGGATGTACTGTGTGGTGTAACTCGAGGAGAACGGATGTACTGTGTGGTGTAACACCAGGAGAATGGCTGCACTGGGTGGTTTAACACCAGGTGCAACTGTACTGTGTTTTGTAAATCCAGGATAATCGCTGTACTGTGTGGTGTAACACCAGCTGCAACTGTACTGTGTTGTATAACACCTGGAGAATGGATGTACTGTGTGGTGTAACACCAGGAGAATGACTGGACTGTGTGGTGTAACACCAGGAGAATGGATGTACTGTGTGGTGTAACACCAGGAGAATGTATGTACCGTGTGGTGTAACTCCACAAGAAAGACTGTACTGCGTGGTGTAACACCAGAGGAATGGATGTACTGTGTAGTTTTACACCAGGTGCAACTCTACTGTGTGGTGTAACACCAGGAGAATGGCTGTACTGTGTGGTGTAACACCAGGTGCTACTGTACTGTGTGGTGTAACACCAGGTGCAACTGTACTGTGTGGTGTTACACCAGGAGAATGGTTGAAATGTGTGGTGTAACACCAGGAGAATGGCTGTACTGTGTGGTGGAACACCAGGAGAATGGCTGTACTGTGTGGTGTGACACCGGGCGAATGAATGTACTGTGTGGAGTAACACCAGGTGCTACTGTACTGTGTGGTGTAATAACAGGGGAATCGCTGTACTGTGTGGTGTAACACCAGGAGAATGTCTCTACTGTGTGGTGTAACACCAGCGGAATGCTTATAATGTGTGCTGTAACACCAGTTTGTATTGTACTGTGTGGTGTAACACCAGGTGCAACTGTACAGTGTGGTGTAACACCTGGAGAATGGATGTACTGTGTGGTGTAACAGTCAGTGCAACTATACTGTGTGGTGTAATACCAGGGGAATGGCTGTACTGTGTGGTGTAACAGCAGTTGCAACTGTACTGAGTGGTGTAACACCAGGAGAATGGCTGTACTGTGTGGTGTAACACCAGGAGAATGGCTGCACTGTGTGGTTTAACACCAGGTGCAACTGTACTGTGTGGTGTAAATCCAGGATAATCGCTGTACTGTGTGGTTGTAACACCAGGAGAATAGATATACTGTGTGTTGCAACAACAGGAGAATGGATGTCCTGTGTGTTTTAACACCAGGAGAATAACTGTACTGTGTGGTGTAACACCAGGAGAATGGATGTACTGTGTGGTGTTACACCATGTGCAACTGTACTGTGTGGTTAAATACCAGGAGAATGGCTGTATTGTGTGGTGTAACACCAGGTGCTACTGTACTGTGTAGTGTAAAACCAGGTGCAACTGTACCGTGTGGTGTTACACCAGGAGAATGGTTGAACTGTCTGGAGTAACACCAGGAGAATGGATGTACTGTGTGGTGTACCACCAGGAGAATTGCTGTACTGTGTGGTGTACCACCAGGAGAATAACTGTACTGTGTGGTCTAACACAAGGAAAATGGAAATACTGTGTGGTGTAACACCAGGAGAATGGATGTACTGTGTGGTGCAACACCAGGAGAATGACTGTACTGTGTCGTGTAACACCAGGAGAATGGATGTACTGTGTGGTGTAACACCAGAAGAATGGATGTACTGTGTGGTGTAAAACCAGGTGCAACTGTACTGTGTTGTGTAACACCAGGAGAATGGCTGTACTGTGTGGTGTAACACCAGGAAAATGGCTGTACTGTGTGGTGTAACACCAGGTGCTACTGTACTGTGTGGTGTAACTCCAGGTGCAACTGTACTGTGTGGTGTTACACCAGGAGAATGGTTGAACTGTGTGGTGTAACACCAGGAGAATGGCTGTACTGTGTGGTGGAACACCAGGAGAATGGCTGTACTGTGTGGTGTGACACCGGGCGAATGAATGTACTGTGTGGAGTAACACCAGGTGCTACTGTACTGTGTGTTGTAATAACAGGGGAATCGCTGTACTGTGTGGTATAACACCAGGAGAATGTCTCTACTGTGTGGTGTAACACCAGCGGAATGCTTATACTGTGTGGTGTAACACCAGTTTGTACTGTACTGTGTGGTGTAACACCAGGAGAATGGCTGTACTGTGTGGTGTAACACCAGGTGCTACTGTACTGTGTGGTGTAACACCAGGTGAAACTGTACTGTATGGTGTTACACCAGGAGAATGGTTGAACAGTGTGGTGTAACACCAGGAGAATGGCTGTACTGTGTGGTGTGACACCGGGCGAATGCATGTACTGTGTGGAGTAACACCAGGTGCTACTGTACTGTGTGGTGTAATAACAGGGGAATCGCTGTACTGTGTGGTGCAACACCAGGAGAATGTCTCTACTGTGTGGTGTAACACCAGCGGAATGCTTATACTGTGTGGTGTAACACCAGTTTGTACTGTACTGTGTGGTGTAACACCAGGTGCAACTGTACAGTGTGGTGTAACACCTGGAGAATGGCTGTATTGTGTGGTGTAACACCAGGAGAATGGATGTACTGTGTGGTGTAACACCAGGAGAATGGATGTACTGTGTGGTGTAACACCAGAAGAATGGATGTACTGTGTGGTGTAAAACCAGGTGCAACTGTACAGTGTGGTGTAACACCTGGAGAATGGCTGTATTGTGTGGTGTAACACCAGGAGAATGGATGTACTGTGTGGTGTAACACCAGGAGAATGGATGTACTGTGTGGTGTAACACCAGAAGAATGGATGTACTGTGTGGTGTAAAACCAGGTGCAACTGTACTGTGTTGTGTAACACCAGGAGAATGGCTGTACTGTGTGGTGTAACACCAGGAAAATGGCTGTACTGTGTGTTGTAACACAAGGAGAATGACTTTACTGTGTTGTTTAACACCCGTAGAATGGATGTACTGTGTAGTGTAACACCAGGAGAGTGGATGTACTGTGTGGTGTAGCACCAGGAGAATGACTGTACTGTGTGGTGTAACACCAGGAGAATGGATGTACTGTGTAGTGTAACACCAGGAGAGTGGATGTACTGTGTGGTGTAGCACCAGGAGAATGACTGTACTGTGTGGTGTAACACCAGGAGAATGGCTGTACTGTGTGGTGTAACACCAGGAGAATGGATGTACTGTGTGGTGTAACACCAGGAGAATGACTGTACTGTGTTGGGTAACACCAGGAGAATAGATGTAATGTGTGGTGTAACACCAGGAGAATGGCTGTACTGTGTGGTGTGACACCAGGACAATGGCTGTACTGTGTGGTGTAACACCAGGAGAATGTCTCTACTGTGTGGTGTAACAGTAAGTGCAACTGTACTGTGTGGTGTAATACCAGGGGAATGGCTGTACTGTGTGGTGTAACACCAGGAGAATGGATGTACTGTGTGGTGTAACACCAGGAGAATGGATGTACTGTGTGGTGTAGCACCAGGAGAATGACTGTACTGTGTGGTGTAACACCAGGAGAATGGATGTACTGTGTAGTGTAACACCAGGAGAGTGGATGTACTGTGTGGTGTAGCACCAGGAGAATGACTGTACTGTGTGGTGTAACACCAGGAGAATGGCTGTACTGTGTGGTGTAACACCAGGAGAATGGATGTACTGTGTGGTGTAACACCAGGAGAATGACTGTACTGTGTTGGGTAACACCAGGAGAATAGATGTAATGTGTGGTGTAACACCAGGAGAATGGCTGTACTGTGTGGTGTGACACCAGGACAATGGCTGTACTGTGTGGTGTAACACCAGGAGAATGTCTCTACTGTGTGGTGTAACAGTAAGTGCAACTGTACTGTGTGGTGTAATACCAGGGGAATGGCTGTACTGTGTGGTGTAACACCAGGAGAATGGATGTACTGTGTGGTGTAACACCAGGAGAATGTATGTACCGTGTGGTGTAACTCCACAAGAATGACTGTACTGCGTGGTGTAACACCAGAGGAATGGATGTACTGTGTAGTTTTACACCAGGTGCAACTCTACTGTGTGGTGTAACACCAGGAGAATGGCTGTACTGTGTGGTGTAACACCAGGTGCTACTGTACTGTGTGGTGTAACACCAGGTGCAACTGTACTGTGTGGTGTTACACCAGGAGAATGGTTGAACTGTGTGGTGTAACACCAGGAGAATGGCTGTACTGTGTGGTGGAACACCAGGAGAATGGCTGTACTGTGTTGTGTGACACCGGGCGAATGACTGTACTGTGTGCTGTAACACCAGGTGCTAATGTACAGTGTGGTTTAATAACAGGGGAATCGCTGTACTGTGTGGTGTAACACCAGGAGAATGTCTCTACTGTGTGGTGTAACACCAGCGGAATGCTTATACTGTGTGGTGTAACACCAGTTGGTACTGTACTGTGTGGTGTATCACCAGGTGCAACTGTACAGTGTGGTGTAACACCTGGAGAATGGCTGTACTGTGTGGTGTAACAGTCAGTGCAACTGTACTGTGTGGTGTAATACCAGGGGAATGGCTGTACTGTGTGGTGTAACACCAGGAGAATGGCTGCACTGTGTGGTTTAACACCAGGTGCAACTGTACTGTGTGGTGTAAATCCCGGATAATCGCTGTACTGTGTGGTGTAACACCAGGGGAATGGATGTACTGTGTAGTGTAACACCAGGAGAGTGGATGTACTGTGTGGTGTAGCACAAGGAGAATGACTGTACTGTGTGGTGTAACACCAGGAGAATGGCTGTACTGTGTGCTGAAACACCAGGAGAATGGATATACTGTGTGGTGTAACACCAGGAGAATGGATGTACTGTATGTTGTAACACCAGGGGAATGACTGTACTGTGTGGTGTAACACCAGGAGAATGGATGTACTGTGTGGTGTAACACCAGAAGAATGACTGTACTGTGTGGTGTAACACCAGGAGAATGACTGTACTGTGTGGTGTAACACCAGAGGAATGGATGTACTGTGTGGTTTTACACCAGGTGCAACTCTACTGTGTGGTGTAACACCAGGAGATTGGCTGTACTGTGTGGTGTAACACCAGGTGCTACTGTACTGTGTGGTGTAACTCCAGGTGCAACTGTACTGTGTGGTGTTACACCAGGAGAATGGTTGAACTGTGTGGTGTAACACCAGGAGAATGGCTGTACTGTGTGGTGGAACACCAGGAGAATGGCTGTACTGTGTGGTGTGACACCGGGCGAATGAATGTACTGTGTGGAGTAACACCAGGTGCTACTGTACCGTGTGTTGTAATAACAGGGGAATCGCTGTACTGTGTAGTGTAACACCAGGAGAATGTCTCTACTGTGTGGTGTAACACCAGCGGAATGCTTATACTGTGTGGTGTAACACCAGTTTGTACTGTACTGTGTGGTGTAACACCAGGTGCAACTGTACAGTGTGGTGTAACACCTGGAGAATGGCTGTATTGTGTGGTGTAACAGTCAGTGCAACTGTACTGTGTGGTGTAATACCAGGAGAATGGATATACTGTGTGGTGTTACATCATGTGCAACTGTACTGTGTGGTTGAACACCAGGAGAATAACTGTACTGTGTGGTGTAACACCAGGAGAATGGATGTACTGTGTGGTGTTACACCATGTGCAACTGTACTGTGTGGTTAAACACCAGGAGAATGGCTGTATTGTGTGGTGTAACACCAGGTGCTACGGTACTGTGTAGTGTAACACCAGGTGCAACTGTACCGTGTGGTGTTACACCAGGAGAATGGTTGAACTGTGTGGAGTAACACCAGGAGAATGGATGTACTGTGTGGTGTACCACCAGGAGAATTGCTGTACTGTGTGGTGTACCACCAGGAGAATAACTGTACTGTGTGGTCTAACACAAGGAAAATGGATGTACTGTGTGGTGTAACACCTGGAGAATGGATGTACTGTGTGGTGCAACACCAGGAGAATGACTGTACTGTGTGGTGTAGCACCAGGAGAATGACTGTACTGTGTGGTGTAACACCAGGAGAATGGATGTACTGTGTGGTGTATCACCAGGTGCAACTGTACTCTGTAGTGTAACACCAGCAGAATGGCTGTACTGTGTGGTGTAACTCCAGGAGAATGGCTGTACTGTGTGCTGAAACACCAGGAGAATGGATATACTGTGTGGTGTAACACCAGGAGAATGGATGTACTGTATGTTGGAACACCAGGGGAATGACTGTACTGTGTGGTGTAACACCAGGAGAATGGATGTACAGTGTGGTGTAACACCAGAAGAATGACTGTACTTTGTGGTATAACACCAGAAGAATGGATGTACTGTGTGGTGTAACACCAGGATAATGGATGTACTGTGTGGTGTAACACCAGGAGAATGGATGTATTGTGTGGTGTAACACCAGGAGAATGACTGTACTGTGTTGGGTAACACCAGGAGAATAGATGTAATGTGTGGTGTAACACCAGGAGAATGGCTGTACTGTGTGGTGTGACACCAGGACAATGGCTGTACTGTGTGGTGTAACACCAGGAGAATGTCTCTACTGTGTGGTGTAACACCAGCGGAATGCATATACTGTGTGGTGTAACAGCAGGTGCTACTGTACTGTGTGGTGTAAAAACAGGTGCAACTGTACTGTGTGGTGTAACACCAGGAGAATGGCTGTACTGTGTGGTGTAACAGTAAGTGCAACTGTACTGTGTGGTGTAATACCAGGGGAATGGCTGTACTGTGTGGTGTAACACCAGGAGAATGGATGTACTGTGTGGTGTAACACCAGGAGAATGTATGTACCGTGTTGTGTAACTCCACAAGAATGACTGTACTGCGTGGTGTAACACCAGAGGAATGGATGTACAGTGTAGTTTTACACCAGGTGCAACTCTACTGTGTGGTGTAACACCAGGAGAATGGCTGTACTGTGTGGTGTAACACCAGGTGCTACTGTACTGTGTGGTGTAACACCAGGTGTAACTGTACTGTGTGGTGTTACACCAGGAGAATGGTTGAACTGTGTGGTGTAACACCAGGAGAATGGCTGTACTGTGTGGTGGAACACCAGGAGAATGGCTGTACTATGTGGTGTGACACCGGGCGAATGAATGTACTGTGTGGAGTAACACCAGGTGCTACTGTACTGTGTGGTGTAATAACAGGGGAATGGCTGTACTGTGTGGTGTAACACTAGGAGAATGTCTCTAGTGTGTTGTGTAACACCAGCGGAATGCTTATACTGTGTGGTGTAACACCAGTTTGTACTGTACTGTGTGGTGTAACACCTGGAGAATGGCTGTACTGTGTGGTGTAACAGTAAGTGCAACTGTACTGTGTGGTGTAATACCAGGGGAATGGCTGTACTGTGTGGTGTAACAGCAGTTGCAACTGTACTGAGTGGTGTAACACCAGGAGAATGGCTGTACTGTGTGGTGTAACACCAGGAGAATGGCTGCAATGTGTGGTTTAACACCAGGTGCAACTGTACTGTGTGGAGTAAATCCAGGATAATCGCTGTACTGTGTGGTGTAACACCAGGAGAATGGATATACTGTGTGTTGTAACAACAGGAGAATGGATGTCCTGTGTGTTTTAACACCAGGAGAATAACTGTACTGTGTGGTGTAACACCAGGAGAATGGATGTACTGTGTGGTGTTACACCATGTGCAACTGTACTGTGTGGTTAAACACCAGGAGAATGGCTGTATTGTGTGGTGTAACACCAGGTGCTACTGTACTGTGTAGTGTAACACCAGGTGCAACTGTACCGTGTGGTGTTACACCAGGAGAATGGATGTACTGTGTGGTGTACCACCAGGAGAATTGCTGTACTGTGTGGTGTACCACCAGGAGAATAACTGTACTGTGTGGTCTAACACAAGGAAAATGGATGTACTGTGTGGTGTAACACCAGGAGAATGGATGTACTGTGTGGTGCAACACCAGGAGAATGACTGTACTGTGTCGTGTAACACCAGGAGAATGGATGTACTGTGTGGTGTAACACCAGAAGAATGGATGTACTGTGTGGTGTAACACCAGGTGCAACTGTACTGTGTTGTGTAACACCAGGAGAATGGCTGTACTGTGTGGTGTAACACCAGGAAAATGGCTGTACTGTGTGTTGTAACACCAGGAGAGTGGATGTACTGTGTGGTGTAGCACCAGGAGAATGACTGTACTGTGTGGTGTAACACCAGGAGAATGGCTGTACTGTGTGGTGTAACACCAGGAGAATGGCTGTACTGTGTGCTGAAACACCAGGAGAATGAATATACTGTGTGGTGTAACACCAGGAGAATGGATGTACTGTATGTTGTAACACCAGGGGAATGACTGTACTGTGTGGTGTAACACCAGGAGAATGGATGTATTGTGTGGTGTAACACCAGGAGAATGACTGTACTGTGTTGGGTAACACCAGGAGAATAGATGTAATCTGTGGTGTAACACCAGGAGAATGGCTGTACTGTGTGGTGTGACACCAGGACAATGGCTGTACTGTGTGGTGTAACACCAGGAGAATGTCTCTACTGTGTGGTGTAACACCAGCGGAATGCATATACTGTGTGGTGTAACAGCAGGTGCTACTGTACTGTGTGGTGTAAAAACAGGTGCAACTGTACTGTGTGGTGTAACACCAGGAGAATGGCTGTACTGTGTGGTGTAACAGTAAGTGCAACTGTACTGTGTGGTGTAATACCAGGGGAATGGCTGTACTGTGTGGTGTAACACCAGGAGAATGGATGTACTGTGTGGTGTAACACCAGGAGAATGTATGTACCGTGTGGTGTAACTCCACAAGAATGACTGTACTGCGTGGTGTAACACCAGAGGAATGGATGTACAGTGTAGTTTTACACCAGGTGCAACTCTACTGTGTGGTGTAACACCAGGAGAATGGCTGTACTGTGTGGTGTAACACCAGGTGCTACTGTACTGTGTGGTGTAACACCAGGTGCAACTGTACTGTGTGGTGTTACACCAGGAGAATGGTTGAACTGTGTGGTGTAACACCAGGAGAATGGCTGTACTGTGTGGTGGAACACCAGGAGAATGGCTGTACTATGTGGTGTGACACCGGGCGAATGAATGTACTGTGTGGAGTAACACCAGGTGCTACTGTACTGTGTGGTGTAATAACAGGGGAATGGCTGTACTGTGTGGTGTAACACTAGGAGAATGTCTCTACTGTGTTGTGTAACACCAGCGGAATGCTTATACTGTGTGGTGTAACACCAGTTTGTACTGTACTGTGTGGTGTAACACCAGGTGCAACTGTACAGTGTGGTGTAATACCTGGAGAATGGCTGTACTGTGTGGTGTAACAGTAAGTGCAACTGTACTGTGTGGTGTAATACCAGGGGAATGGCTGTACTGTGTGGTGTAACAGCAGTTGCAACTGTACTGAGTGGTGTAACACCAGGAGAATGGCTGTACTGTGTGGTGTAACACCAGGAGAATGGCTGCAATGTGTGGTTTAACACCAGGTGCAACTGTACTGTGTGGAGTAAATCCAGGATAATCGCTGTACTGTGTGGTGTAACACCAGGAGAATGGATATACTGTGTGTTGTAACAACAGGAGAATGGATGTCCTGTGTGTTTTAACACCAGGAGAATAACTGTACTGTGTGGTGTAACACCAGGAGAATGGATGTACTGTGTGGTGTTACACCATGTGCAACTGTACTGTGTAGTGTAACACCAGGTGCAACTGTACCGTGTGGTGTTACACCAGGAGAATGGATGTACTGTGTGGTGTACCACCAGGAGAATTGCTGTACTGTGTGGTGTACCACCAGGAGAATAACTGTACTGTGTGGTCTAACACAAGGAAAATGGATGTACTGTGTCGTGTAACACCAGGAGAATGGATGTACTGTGTGGTGTAACACCAGAAGAATGGATGTACTGTGTGGTGTAACACCAGGTGCAACTGTACTGTGTTGTGTAACACCAGGAGAATGGCTGTACTGTGTGGTGTAACACCAGGAAAATGGCTGTACTGTGTGTTGTAACACCAGGAGAGTGGATGTACTGTGTGGTGTAGCACCAGGAGAATGACTGTACTGTGTGGTGTAACACCAGGAGAATGGCTGTACTGTGTGGTGTAACACCAGGAGAATGGCTGTACTGTGTGCTGAAACACCAGGAGAATGAATATACTGTGTGGTGTAACACCAGGAGAATGGATGTACTGTATGTTGTAACACCAGGGGAATGACTGTACTGTGTGCTGTAACACCAGGAGAATGACTGTACTGTGTGGTGTAACACCAGGAGAATGGATGTACTGTATGTTGTAACACCAGGAGAATGGATGTACTGTGTGGTGTAACACCAGAAGAATGACTGTACTTTGTGGTGTAACACCAGAAGAATGGATGTACTGTGTGGTGTTACCCCAGGTGCTACTGTACTGTGTGGTGTAACAGCAGGTGCAACTGTATTGTGTGGTGTAAAACCAGGAGAATGAATGTACTGTGTAGTGTAACACCAGGAGAGTGGATGTACTGTGTGGTGTAGCACCAGGAGAATGACTGTACTGTGTGGTGTAACACCAGGAGAATGGCTGTACTGTGTGGTGTAACACCAGGAGAATGGCTGTACTGTGTGCTGAAACACAAGGAGAATGGATATACTGTGTGGTGTAACACCAGGAGAATGGATGTACTGTATGTTGTAACACCAGGGGAATGACTGTACTGTGTGGTGTAACACCAGTAGAATGGATGTACTGTGTGGTGTAACACCAGGAGAATGACTGTACTGTGTGGTGTAACACCTGGAGAATGGCTGTACTGTGTGCTGAAACACCAGGAGAATGGATGTACTGTGTGGTGTAACACCAGAAGAATGACTGTACTTTGTGGTGTAACACCAGAAGAATGGATGTCCAGTGTGGTGTTACACCAGGTGCTACTGTAGTGTGTGGTGTAACACCAGGTGCAACTGTACTGTGTGGTGTTACACCAGGTGAATGATTGAACTGTGTGTTGTAACACCAGGTGCAAATGTACTGTGTGGTGTAACAGCAGGTGCAACTGCATTGTGTGGTGTAACACCAGGAGAATGGATGTACTGTGTGGTGAAACACCAGGATAATTGCTGTACTGTGTGGTGTAACACCAGGAGAATGGCTGTACTGTGTGGTGTAACAGTAAGTGCAACTGTACTGTGTGGTGTAATACCAGGGGAATGGCTGTACTGTGTGGTGTAACAGCAGTTGCAACTGTACTGAGTGGTGTGACACCAGGAGAATGGCTGTACTGTGTGGTGTAACACCAGGAGAATGGCTGCACTGTGTGGTTTAACACCAGGTGCAATTGTACTGTGTGGTGTAAATCCAGGATAATCGCTGTACTGTGTGGTGTAACACCAGGAGAATGGATATACTGTGTTTTGTAACAACAGGAGAATGGATGTCCTGTGTGTTTTAACACCAGGAGAATAACTGTACTGTGTGGTGTAACACCAGGAGAATGGATATATTGTGTGGTGTTACACCATGTTCAACTGTACTGTGTGGTTAAACACCAGGAGAATGGCTGTATTGTGTGGTGTAACACCAGGTGCTACTGTACTGTGTAGTGTAACACCAGGTGCAACTGTACCGTGTTGTGTTACACCAGGAGAATGGCTGAACTGTGTGGATTAACACCAGGAGAATGGATGTACTGTGTGGTGTACCACCAGGAGAATTGCTGTACTGTGTGGTGTCCCACCAAGAGAATAACTGTACTGTGTGGTGTAACACCAGGAGAATGGATGTACTGTGTGGTGCAACACCAGGAGAATGACTGTACTGTGTAGTGTAACACCAGGAGAATGGATGTGCTGTGTGGTGTAACACCAGAAGAATGGATGTACTGTGTGGTGTAACACCAGGTGCAACTGTACCGTGTTGTGTAACACCAGGAGAATGGCTTACTGTGTGGTGTAACACCAGGAAAATGGCTGTACTGTGTGTTGTAACACCAGGAGAATGACTTTACTGTGTTGTGTAACACCCGTAGAATGGATGTACTGTGTAGTGTAATACCAGGAGAGTGGATGTACTGTGTGGTGTAGCACCAGGAGAATGACTGTTCTGTGTGGTGTAACACCAGGAGAATGGATGTACTGTGTGGTGTATCACCAGGTGCAACTGTACTCTGTAGTGTAACACCAGCAGAATGGCTGTACTGTGTGGTGTAACACCAGGAGAATGGCTGTACTGTGTGCTGAAACACCAGGAGAATGGATATACTGTGTGGTGTAACACCAGGAGAATGGATGTACTGTATGTTGGAACACCAGGGGAATGACTGTACTGTGTGGTGTAACACCAGGAGAATGGATGTACAGTGTGGTGTAACACCAGAAGAATGACTGTACTTTGTGGTATAACACCAGAAGAATGGATGTACTGTGTGGTGTAACACCAGGAGAATGACTGTACTGTGTTAGGTAACACCAGGAGAATAGATGTAATGTGTGGTGTAACACCAGGAGAATGGCTGTACTGTGTGGTGTGACACCAGGACAATGGCTGTACTGTGTGGTGTAACACCAGGAGAATGTTTCTATAGTGTGGTGTAACACCAGCGGAATGCATATACTGTGTGGTGTAACAGCAGGTGCTAGTGTACTGTGTGGTGTAAAAACAGGTGCAACTGTACTGTGTGGTGTAGCACCAGGAGAATGGCTGTACTGTGTGGTGTAACAGTAAGTGCAACTGTACTGTGTGGTGTAATACCAGGGGAATGGCTGTACTGTGTGGTGTAACACCAGGGGAATGGATGTACTGTGTGGTGTAACACCAGGAGAATGTATGTACCGTGTGGTGTAACTCCACAAGAATGACTGTACTGCGTGGTGTAACACCAGAGGAATGGATGTACAGTGTAGTTTTACACCAGGTGCAACTCTACTGTGTGGTGTAACACCAGGAGAATGGCTGTACTGTGTGGTGTAACACCAGGTGCTACTGTACTGTGTGGTGTAACACCAGGTGCAACTGTACTGTGTGGTGTTACACCAGGAGAATGGTTGAACTGTGTGGTGTAACACCAGGAGAATGGCTGTAATGTGTGGTGGAACACCAGGAGAATGGCTGTACTATGTGGTGTGACACCGGGCGAATGAATGTACTGTGTGGAGTAACACCAGGTGCTACTGTACTGTGTGGTGTAATAACAGGGGAATGTCTCTACTGTGTGGTGTAACACCAGCGGAATGCTTATACTGTGTGGTGTAACACCAGTTTGTACTGTACTGTGTGGTGTAACACCAGGTGCAACTACAGTGTGGTGTAACACCTGGAGAATGGCTGTACTGTGTGGTGTAACAGTAAGTGCAACTGTACTGTGTGGTGTAATACCAGGGGAATGGCAGTACTGTGTGGTGTAACAGCAGTTGCAACTGTACTGAGTGGTGTAACACCAGGAGAATGACTGTACTGCGTGGAGTAACACCAGAGGAATGGATGTACAGTGTAGTTTTACACCAGGTGCAACTCTACTGTGTGGTGTAACACCAGGAGAATGGCTGTACTGTGTGGTGTAACACCAGGTGCTACTGTACTGTGTGGTGTAACACCAGGTGCAACTGTACTGTGTGGTGTTACACCAGGAGAATGGTTGAACTGTGTGGTGTAACACCAGGAGAATGGCTGTACTGTGTGGTGGAACACCAGGAGAATGGCTGTACTATGTGGTGTGACACCGGGCGAATGAATGTACTGAGTGGAGTAACACCAGGTGCTACTGTACTGTGTGGTGTAATAACAGGGGAATGTCTCTACTGTGTGGTGTAACACCAGCGGAATGCTTATACTGTGTGGTGTAACACCAGTTTGTACTGTACTGTGTGGTGTAACACCAGGTGCAAATGTACAGTGTGGTGTAATACCAGGGGAATGGCAGTACTGTGTGGTGTAACAGCAGTTGCAACTGTACTGAGTGGTGTAACACCAGGAGAATGGCTGTACTGTGTGGTGTAACACCAGGAGAATGGCTGCAATGTGTGGTTTAACACCAGGTGCAACTGTACTGTGTGGAGTAAATCCAGGATTATCGCTGTACTGTGTGGTGTAACACCAGGAGAATGGATATACTGTGTGTTGTAACAACAGGAGAATGGATGTCCTGTGTGTTTTAACACCAGGACAATAACTGTACTGTGTGGTGTAACACCAGGAGAATGGATGTACTGTGTGGTGTTACACCATGTGCAACTGTACTGTGTGGTTAAACACCAGGAGAATGGCTGTATTGTGTGGTGTAACACCAGGTGCTACTGTACTGTGTAGTGTAACACCAGGTGCAACTGTACCGTGTGGTGTTACACCAGGAGAATGGATGTACTGTGTGGTGTACCACCAGGAGAATTGCTGTACTGTGTGGTGTACAACCAGGAGAATAACTATACTGTGTGGTCTAACACAAGGAAAATGGATGTACTGTGTGGTGTAACACCAGGAGAATGGATGTACTGTGTGGTGCAACACCAGGAGAATGACTGTACTGTGTCGTGTAACACCAGGAGAATGGATGTACTGGGTGGTGTAACACCAGAAGAATGGATGTACTGTGTGGTGTAACACCAGGTGCAACTGTACTGTGTTGTGTAACACCAGGAGAATGGCTGTACTGTGTGGTGTAACACCAGGAAAATGGCTGTACTGTGTGTTGTAACACCAGGAGAATGACTTTACTGTGTTGTGTAACACCCGTAGACTGGATGTACTGTGTAGTGTAACACCAGGAGAGTGGATGTACTGTGTGGTGTAGCACCAGGAGAATGACTGTACTGTGTGGTGTAACACCAGGAGAATGGCTGTACTGTGTGGTGTAACACCAGGAGAATGGCTGTACTGTGTGCTGAAACACCAGGAGAATGAATATACTGTGTGGTGTAACACCAGGAGAATGGATGTACTGTATGTTGTAACACCAGGGGAATGACTGTACTGTGTGGTGTAACACCAGGAGAACGACTGTACTGTGTGGTGTAACACCAGGAGAATGGATGTACTGTATGTTGTAACACCAGGAGAATGGATGTACTGTGTGGTGTAACACCAGAAGAATGACTGTACTTTGTGGTGTAACACCAGAAGAATGGATGTACTGTGTGGTGTTACTCCAGGTGCTACTGTACTGTGTGGTGTAACACCAGGTGCAACTGTACTGTGTGGTGTTAAACCAGGTGAATGATTGAACTGTGTGTTGTAACACCAGGTGCAAATGTACTGTGTGGTGTAACAGCAGGTGCAACTGTATTGTGTGGTGTAAAACCAGGAGAATGAATGTACTGTGTAGTGTAACACCAGGAGAGTGGATGTACTGTGTGGTGTAGCACCAGGAGAATGACTGTACTGTGTGGTGTAACACCAGGAGAATGGCTGTACTGTGTGGTGTAACACCAGGAGAATGGCTGTACTGTGTGCTGAAACACAAGGAGAATGGATATACTGTGTGGTGTAACACCAGGAGAATGGATGTACTGTATGTTGTAACACCAGGGGAATGACTGTACGGTGTGGTGTAACACCAGGAGAATGGATGTACTGTGTATTGTAACACCAGGAGAATGACTGTACTGTGTGGTGTAACACCTGGAGAATGGCTGTACTGTGTGGTGTAACACCAGGAGAATGGCTGTACTTTGTGGTGTAACACCAGAAGAATGGATGTCCAGTGTGGTGTAACACCAGGTGCAACTGTACTGTGTGGTGTTACACCAGGTGAATGATTGAACTGTGTGTTGTAACACCAGGTGCAAATGTACTGTGTGGTGTAACAGCAGGTGCAACTGTATTGTGTGGTGTAACACCAGGAGAATGGATGTACTGTGTGGTGAAACACCAGGATAATTGCTGTACTGTGTGGTGTAACACCAGGAGAATGGCTGTACTGTGTGGTGTAACAGTAAGTGCAACTGTACTGTGTGGTGTAATACCAGGGGAATGGCTGTACTGTGTGGTGTAACAGCAGTTGCAACTGTACTGAGTGGTGTGACACCAGGAGAATGGATGTACTGTGTGGTGTAACACCAGGAGAATGGCTGCACTGTGTGGTTTAACACCAGGTGCAACTGTACTGTGTGGTGTAAATCCAGGATAATCGCTGTACTGTGTGGTGTAACACCAGGAGAATGGATATACTGTGTTTTGTAACAACAGGAGAATGGATGTCCTTTGTGTTTTAACACCAGGAGAATAACTGTACTGTGTGGTGTAACACCAGGAGAATGGATATATTGTGTGGTGTTACACCATGTGCAACTGTACTGTGTGGTTAAACACCAGGAGAATGGCTGTATTGTGTGGTGTAACACCAGGTGCTACTGTACTGTGTAGTGTAACACCAGGTGCAACTGTACCGTGTTGTGTTACACCAGGAGAATGGTTGAACTGTGTGGAGTAACACCAGGAGAATGGATGAACTGTGTGGTGTACCACCAGGAGAATTGCTGTACTGTGTGGTGTCCCACCAGGAGAATAACTGTACTGTGTGGTGTAACACCAGGAGAATGGATGTACTGTGTGGTGCAACACCAGGAGAATGACTGTACTGTGTAGTGTAACATCAGGAGAATGGATGTGCTGTGTGGTGTAACACCAGAAGAATGAATGTACAGTGTGGTGTAACACCAGGTGCAACTGTACTGTGTTGTGTAACACCAGGACAATGGCTGTACTGTGTGGTGTAACACCAGGAAAATGGCTGTACTGTGTGTTGTAACACCAGGAGAATGACTTTACTGTGTTGTGTAACACCCGTAGAATGGATGTACTGTGTAGTGTAATACCAGGAGAGTGGATGTACTGTGTGGTGTAGCACCAGGAGAATGACTGTACTGTGTGGTGTAACACCAGGAGAATGGATGTACTGTGTGGTGTATCACCAGGTGCAACTGTACTCTGTAGTGTAACACCAGCAGAATGGCTGTACTGTGTGGTGTAACACCAGGAGAATGGCTGTACTGTGTGCTGAAACACCAGGAGAATGGATATACTGTGTGGTGTAACACCAGGAGAATGGATGTACTGTATGTTGTAACACCAGGGGAATGACTGTACTGTGTGGTGTAACACCAGGAGAATGGATGTACTGTGTGGTGTAACACCAGGAGAATGGATGTACTGTGTGGTGTAACACCCGAAGAATGACTGTACTTTGTGGTGTAACACCAGAAGAATGGATGTACTGTGTGGTGTTACACCAGGTGATACTGTACTGTGTGGTGTAACACCAGGTGCAACTGTACTGTGTGGTGTTACACCAGGTGAATGATTGAACTGAGTGTTGTAACACCAGGTACAAATGTACTGTGTGGTGTAACAGCAGGTGCAACTGTATTGTGTGGTGTAACAACAGGAGAATGGATGTACTGTGTGGGGTAACACCAGGACAATTGCTGTACTGTGTGGTGTAACACCAGGATAATGGATGTACTGTGTGGTGTAACACCAGGAGAATGGATGTATTGTGTGGTGTAACACCAGGAGAATGACTGTACTGTGTTGGGTAACACCAGGAGAATGGCTGTACTGTGTGGTGTAACACCAGGAGAATGGCTGCAATGTGTGGTTTAACACCAGGAGAATGACTTTACTGTGCTGTATAACACCCGTAGACTGGATGTACTGTGTAGTGTAACACCAGGAAAGTGGATGTACTGTGTGGTGTAGCACCAGGAGAATGACTGTACTGTGTGGTGTAACACCAGGAGAATGGCTGTACTGTGTGGTGTAACACCAGGAGAATGGCTGTACTGTGTGCTGAAACACCAGGAGAATGAATATACTGTGTGGTGTAACACCAGGAGAATGGATGTACTGTATGTTGTAAAACCAGGGGAATGATTGTACTGTGTGGTGTAACACCAGGAGAATGGATGTACTGTGTGGTGTAACACCAGAAGAATGACCGTACTTTGTGGTGTAACACCAGAAGAATGGATGTACTGTGTGGTGTTACACCAGTTGCTACTGTACTGTGTGGTGTAACACCAGGTGCAACTGTACTGTGTGGTGTTACACCAGGTGAATGATTGAACTGTGTGTTGTAACACCAGGTGCAAATGTACTGTGTGGTGTAACAGCAGGTGCAACTGTATTGTGTGGTGTAAAACCAGGAGAATGAATGTACTGTGTAGTGTAACACCAGGAGAGTGGATGTACTGTGTGGTGTAGCACCAGGAGAATGACTGTACTGTGTGGTGTAACACCAGGAGAATGGCTGTACTGTGTGGTGTAACACCAGGAGATTGGCTGTACTGTGTGCTGAAACACCAGGAGAATGGATATACTGTGTGGTGTAACACCAGGAGAATGGATGTACTGTATGTTGTAACACCAGGGGAATGACTGTACTGTGTGGTGTAACACCAGGAGAATGGATGTACTGTGTGGTGTAACATCAGGAGAATGACTGTACTGTGTGGTGTAACACCTGGAGAATGGCTGTACTGTGTGGTGTAACACCAGGAGAATGGCTGTACTGTGTGCTGAAACACCAGGAGAATGGATATACTGTGTGGTGTAACACCAGGAGAATGGATGTACTGTATGTTGTAACACCAGGGGAATAACTGTACTGTGTGGTGTAACACCAGGAGAATGGATGTACTGTGTGGTGTAACACCAGAAGAATGACTGTACTTTGTGGTGTAACACCAGAAGAATGGATGTCCAGTCTGGTGTTACACCAGGTGCTACTGTAGTGTGTGGTGTAACACCAGGTGCAACTGTACTGTGTGGTGTTACACCAGGTGAGTGATTGAACTGTGTGTTGTAACACCAGGTGCAAATGTACTGTGTGGTGTAACAGCAGGTGCAACTGTACTGTGTGGTGTAACACCAGGAGAATGGATGTACTGTGTGGTGAAACACCAGGACAATTGCTGTACTGTGTGGTGTAACACCAGGAGAATCGCTGTACTGTGTGGTGTAACAGTAAGTGCAACTGTACTGTGTGGTGTGACACCAGGAGAATGGCTGTACTGTTTGGTGTAACACCAGGAGAATGGCTGTACTGTGTGGTGTAACAGCAGTTGCAACTGTACTGAGTGGTGTGACACCAGGAGAATGGCTGTACTGTGTTGTGTAACACCAGGAGAATGGCTGCACTGTGTGGTTTAACACCAGGTGCAACTGTACTGTGTGGTGTAAATCCAGGATAATCGCTGTACTGTGTGGTGTAACACCAGGAGAATGGATATACTGTGTGTTGTAACAACAGGAGAATGGATGTCCTGTGTGTTTTAACACCAGGAGAATAACTGTACTGTGTGGTGTAACACCAGGAGAATGGATATATTGTGTGGTGTTACACCATGTGCAACTGTACTGTGTGGTTAAACACCAGGAGAATTGCTGTACTGTGTGGTGTCCCACCAGGAGAATAACTGTACTATGTTGTCTAACACAAGGATAATGGATATACTGTGTGGTGTAACACCAGGAGAATGACTGTACTGTGTGGTGTTACACTAGGAAAATGGATGTACTCTGTCGTGTAACACCAGGAGAATGGATGCACTGTGTGGTGCAACACCAGGAGAATGACTGTACTGTGTCGTGTAACACCAGGAGAATGGATGTACTGTGTGGTGTAACACCAGAAGAATGGATGTACTGTGTGGTGTAACACCAGATGCAACTGTACTGTGTTGTGTAACACCAGGAGAATGGCTGTACTGTGTGGTGTAACACCAGGAAAATGGCTGTACTGTGTGTTGTAACACCAGGAGAATGACTTTACTGTGTTGTGTAACACCCGTAGAATGGATGTACTGTGTAGTGTAACACCAGGAGAGTGGATGTACTGTGTGGTGTAGCACCAGGCGAATGACTGTACTGTATGGTGTAACACCAGGAGAATGGATGTACTGTGTGGTGTATCACCAGGTGCAACTGTACTCTGTAGTGTAACACCAGGAGAATGGCTGTACTGTGTGGTGTAACACCAGGAGAATGGCTGTACTGTGTGCTGAAACACCAGGAGAATGGATATACTGTGTGGTGTAACACCAGGAGAATGGATGTACTGTATGTTGTAACAACAGGGGAATGACTGTACTGTGTGGTGTAACACCAGGAGAATGGATGTACTGTGTGGTGTAACACCAGAAGAATGACTGTACTTTGTGGTGTAACACCAGAAGAATGGATGTACTGTGTGGTGTTACACCAGGTGCTACTGTACTGTGTGGTGTAACACCAGGTGCAACTGTACTGTGTGGTGTTACACCAGGTGAATGATTGAACTGTGTGTTGTAACACCAGGTGCAAATGTACTGTGTGGTGTAACAGCAGGTGCAACTGTATTGTGTGGTGTAACACCAGGAGAATGACTGTACTGTGTTGGGTAACACCAGGGGAATAGATGTAATGTGTGGTGTAACACCAGGAGAATGGCTGTACTGTCTGGTGTGACACCAGGTCAATGGCTGTACTGTGTGGTGTAACACCAGGAGAATGTCTCTACTGTGTGGTGTAACACCAGCGGAATGAATATACTGTGTGGTGTAACAACAGGTGCTACTGTACTGTGTGGTGGAACACCAGGTGCAACTGTACTGTGTGGTGTTACACAAGGATAATGGTTGAACTGTGTGGTTTAACACCAGGAGAATGTCTGTACTTTGTGGTGTAACAGCAGGTTCAACTGTACTGTGTTTGTGACACCAGGAGAATGGCTGTACAGTGTGGTGTAACAGCAGTTGCAACTGTACTGAGTGGTGTAACACCAGGTGCAACTGTACAGTGTGGTGTAACACCTGGAGAATGGCTGTACTGTGTGGTGTAACAGTAAGTGCAACTGTACTGTGTGGTGTAATACCAGGGGAATGGCAGTACTGTGTGGTGTAACAGCAGTTGCAACTGTACTGAGTGGTGTAACACCAGGAGAATGACTGTACTGCGTGGTGTAACACCAGAGGAATGGATGTACAGTGTAGTTTTACACCAGGTGCAACTCTACTGTGTGGTGTAACACCAGGAGAATGGCTGTACTGTGTGGTGTAACACCAGGTGCTACTGTACTGTGTGGTGTAACACCAGGTGCAACTGTACTGTGTGGTGTTACACCAGGAGAATGGTTGAACTGTGTGGTGTAACACCAGGAGAATGGCTGTACTGTTTGGTGGAACACCAGGAGAATGGCTGTACTATGTGGTGTGACACCGGGCGAATGAATGTACTGTGTGGAGTAACACCAGGTGCTACTGTACTGTGTGGTGTAATAACAGGGGAATGTCTCTACTGTGTGGTGTAACACCAGCGGAATGCTTATACTGTGTGGTGTAACACCAGTTTGTACTGTACTGTGTGGTGTAACACCAGGTGCAACTGTACAGTGTGGTGTAACACCTGGAGAATGGCTGTACTGTGTGGTGTAACAGTAAGTGCAACTGTACTGTGTGGTGTAATACCAGGGGAATGGCAGTACTGTGTGGTGTAACAGCAGTTGCAACTGTACTGAGTGGTGTAACACCAGGAGAATGGCTGTACTGTGTGGTGTAACACCAGGAGAATGGCTGCAATGTGTGGTTTAACACCATGTGCAACTGTACTGTGTGGAGTAAATCCAGGATTATCGCTGTACTGTGTGGTGTAACACCAGGAGAATGGATATACTGTGTGTTGTAACAACAGGAGAATGGATGTCCTGTGTGTTTTAACACCAGGAGAATAACTGTACTGTGTGGTGTAACACCAGGAGAATGGATGTACTGTGTGGTGTTACACCATGTGCAACAGTACTGTGTGGTTAAACACCAGGAGAATGGCTGTATTGTGTGGTGTAACACCAGGTGCTACTGTACTGTGTAGTGTAACACCAGGTGCAACTGTACCGTGTCGTGTTACACCAGGAGAATGGATGTACTGTGTGGTGTACAACCAGGAGAATAACTATACTGTGTTGTCTAACACAAGGAAAATGGATGTACTGTGTGGTGTAACACCAGGAGAATGGATGTACTGTGTGGTGCAACACCAGGAGAATGACTGTACTGTGTCGTGTAACACCAGGAGAATGGATGTACAGGGTGGTGTAACACCAGAAGAATGGATGTACTGTGTGGTGTAACACCAGGTGCAACTGTACTGTGTTGTGTAACACCAGGAGAATGGCTGTACTGTGTGGTGTAACACCAGGAAAATGGCTGTACTGTGTGTTGTAACACCAGGAGAATGACTTTACTGTGTTGTGTAACACCCGTAGACTGGATGTACTGTGTAGTGTAACACCAGGAGAGTGGATGTACTGTGTGGTGTAGCACCAGGAGAATGACTGTACTGTGTGGTGTAACACCAGGAGAATGGCTGTACTGTGTGGTGTAACACCAGGAGAATGGCTGTACTGTGTGCTGAAACACCAGGAGAATGAATATACTGTGTGGTGTAACACCAGGAGAATGGATGTACTGTATGTTGTAACACCAGGGGAATGACTGTACTGTGTGGTGTAACACCAGGAGAATGACTGTAGTGTGTGGTGTAACACCAGGAGAATGGATGTACTGTATGTTGTAACACCAGGAGAATGGATGTACTGTGTGGTGTAACACCAGAAGAATGACTGTACTTTGTGGTGTAACACCAGAAGAATGGATGTACTGTGTGGTGTTACTCCAGGTGCTACTGTACTGTGTGGTGTAACACCAGGTGCAACTGTACTGTGTGGTGTTAAACCAGGTGAATGATTGAACTGTGTGTTGTAACACCAGGTGCAAATGTACTGTGTGGTGTAACAGCAGGTGCAACTGTATTGTGTGGTGTAAAACCAGGAGAATGAATGTACTGTGTAGTGTAACACCAGGAGAGTGGATGTACTGTGTCGTGTAGCACCAGGAGAATGACTGTACTGTGTGGTGTAACACCAGGAGAATGGCTGTACTGTGTGGTGTAACACCAGGAGAATGGCTGTACTGTGTGCTGAAACACAAGGAGAATGGATATACTGTGTGGTGTAACACCAGGAGAATGGATGTACTGTATGTTGTAACACCAGGGGAATGACTGTACTGTGTGGTGTAACACCAGGAGAATGGATGTACTGTGTATTGTAACACCAGGAGAATGACTGTACTGTGTGGTGTAACACCTGGAGAATGGCTGTACTGTGTGGTGTAACACCAGGAGAATGGCTGTACTTTGTGGTGTAACACCAGAAGAATTGATGTCCAGTGTGGTGTAACACCAGGTGCAACTGTACTGTGTGGTGTTACACCAGGTGAATGATTGAACTGTGTGTTGTAACACCAGGTGCAAATGTACTGTGTGGTGTAACAGCAGGTGCAACTGTATTGTGTGGTGTAACACCAGGAGAATGGATGTACTGTGTGGTGAAACACCAGGATAATTGCTGTACTGTGTGGTGTAACACCAGGAGAATGGCTGTACTGTGTGGTGTAACAGTAAGTGCAACTGTACTGTGTGGTGTAATACCAGGGGAATGGCTGTACTGTGTGGTGTAACAGCAGTTGCAACTGTACTGAGTGGTGTGACACCAGGAGAATGGCTGTACTGTGTGGTGTAACACCAGGAGAATGGCTGCACTGTGTGGTTTAACACCAGGTGCAACTGTACTGTGTGGTGTAAATCCAGGATAATCGCTGTACTGTGTGGTGTAACACCAGGAGAATGGATATACTGTGTTTTGTAACAACAGGAGAATGGATGTCCTTTGTGTTTTAACACCTGGAGAATAACTGTACTGTGTGGTGTAACACCAGGAGAATGGATATATTGTGTGGTGTTACACCATGTGCAACTGTACTGTGTGGTTAAACACCAGGAGAATGGCTGTATTGTGTGGTGTAACACCAGGTGCTACTGTACTGTGTAGTGTAACACCAGGTGCAACTGTACCGTGTTGTGTTACACCAGGAGAATGGTTGAACTGTGTGGAGTAACACCAGGAGAATGGATGAACTGTGTGGTGTACCACCAGGAGAATTGCTGTACTGTGTGGTGTCCCACCAGGAGAATAACTGTACTGTGTGGTGTAACACCAGGAGAATGGATGTACTGTGTGGTGCAACACCAGGAGAATGACTGTACTGTGTAGTGTAACACCAGGAGAATGGATGTGCTGTGTGGTGTAACACCAGAAGAATGAATGTACTGTGTGGTGTAACACCAGGTGCAACTGTACTGTGTTGTGTAACACCAGGACAATGGCTGTACTGTGTGGTGTAACACCAGGAAAATGGCTGTACTGTGTGTTGTAACACCAGGAGAATGACTTTACTGTGTTGTGTAACACCCGTAGAATGGATGTACTGTGTAGTGTAACACCAGGAGAGTGGATGTACTGTGTGGTGTATCACCAGGTGCAACTGTACTCTGTAGTGTAACACCAGCAGAATGGCTGTACTGTGTGGTGTAACACCAGGAGAATGGCTGTACTGTGTGCTGAAACACCAGGAGAATGGATATACTGTGTGGTGTAACACCAGGAGAATGGATGTACTGTATGTTGTAACACCAGGGGAATGACTGTACTGTGTGGTGTAACACCAGGAGAATGGATGTACTGTGTGGTGTAACACCAGGAGAATGGATGTACTGTGTGGTGTAACACCCGAAGAATGACTGTACTTTGTGGTGTAACACCAGAAGAATGGATGTACTGTGTGGTGTTACACCAGGTGATACTGTACTGTGTGGTGTAACACCAGGTGCAACTGTACTGTGTGGTGTTACACCAGGTGAATGATTGAACTGAGTGTTGTAACACCAGGTACAAATGTACTGTGTGGTGTAACAGCAGGTGCAACTGTATTGTGTGGTGTAACAACAGGAGAATGGATGTACTGTGTGGGGTAACACCAGGACAATTGCTGTACTGTGTGGTGTAACACCAGGATAATGGATGTACTGTGTGGTGTAACACCAGGAGAATGGATGTATTGTGTGGTGTAACACCAGGAGAATGACTGTACTGTGTTGGGTAACACCAGGAGAATAGATGTAATGTGTGGTGTAACACCAGGAGAATGGCTGTACTGTGTGGTGTGACACCAGGACAATGGCTGTACTGTGTGGTGTAACACCAGGAGAATGGCTGTACTGTGTGGTGTAACAGTAAGTGCAACTGTACTGTGTTGTGTAATACCAGGGGAATGGCTGTACTGTGTGGTGTAACACCAGGAGAATGGATGTACTGTGTGGTGTAACACCAGGAGAATGTATGTACCGTGTGGTGTAACTCCACAAGAATGACTATACTGCATGGTGTAACAGTAAGTGCAACTGTACTGTGTGGTGTAATACCAGGGGAATGGCTGTACTGTGTGGTGTAACACCAGGAGAATGGATGTACTGTGTGGTGTAACACCAGAGGAATGACTTTACTGTGTTGTGTAACACCCGTAGAATGGATGTACTGTGTAGTGTAACACCAGGAGAGTGGATGTACTGTGTGGTGTATCACCAGGTGCAACTGTACTCTGTAGTGTAACACCAGCAGAATGGCTGTACTGTGTGGTGTAACACCAGGAGAATGGCTGTACTGTGTGCTGAAACACCAGGAGAATGGATATACTGTGTGGTGTAACACCAGGAGAATGGATGTACTGTATGTTGTAACACCAGGGGAATGACTGTACTGTGTGGTGTAACACCAGGAGAATGGATGTACTGTGTGGTGTAACACCCGAAGAATGACTGTACTTTGTGGTGTAACACCAGAAGAATGGATGTACTGTGTGGTGTTACACCAGGTGATACTGTACTGTGTGGTGTAACACCAGGTGCAACTGTACTGTGTGGTGTTACACCAGGTGAATGATTGAACTGAGTGTTGTAACACCAGGTACAAATGTACTGTGTGGTGTAACAGCAGGTGCAACTGTATTGTGTGGTGTAACAACAGGAGAATGGATGTACTGTGTGGGGTAACACCAGGACAATTGCTGTACTGTGTGGTGTAACACCAGGATAATGGATGTACTGTGTGGTGTAACACCAGGAGAATGGATGTATTGTGTGGTGTAACACCAGGAGAATGACTGTACTGTGTTGGGTAACACCAGGAGAATAGATGTAATGTGTGGTGTAACACCAGGAGAATGGCTGTACTGTGTGGTGTGACACCAGGACAATGGCTGTACTGTGTGGTGTAACACCAGGAGAATGGCTGTACTGTGTGGTGTAACAGTAAGTGCAACTGTACTGTGTTGTGTAATACCAGGGGAATGGCTGTACTGTGTGGTGTAACACCAGGAGAATGGATGTACTGTGTGGTGTAACACCAGGAGAATGTATGTACCGTGTGGTGTAACTCCACAAGAATGACTATACTGCATGGTGTAACAGTAAGTGCAACTGTACTGTGTGGTGTAATACCAGGGGAATGGCTGTACTGTGTGGTGTAACACCAGGAGAATGGATGTACTGTGTGGTGTAACACCAGAGGAATGGATTTACAGTGTAGTTTTACACCAGGTGCAACTCTACTGTGTGGTGTAACACCAGGAGAATGGCTGTACTGTGTGGTGTAACACCAGGTGCTACTGTACTGTGTGGTGTAACACCAGGTGCAACTGTACTGTGTGGTGTTACACCAGGAGAATGGTTGAACTGTGTGGTGTAACACCAGGAGAATGGCTGTACTGTGTGGTGGAAAACCAGGAGAATGGCTGTACTGTGTGGTGTGACACCGGGTGAATGAATGTACTGTGTGGAGTAACACCAGGTGCTACTGTACTGTGTGGTGTAATAACAGGGGAATCGCTGTACTGTGTGGTGTAACACTAGGAGAATGTCTCTACTGTGTGGTGTAACACCAGCGGAATGCTTATACTGTGTGGTTTAACACCAGTTTGTACTGTACTGTGTGGTGTAACACCAGGTGCAACTGTACAGTGTGGTGTAACACCTGGAGAATGGCTGTAATGTGTGGTGTAACAGTAAGTGCAACTGTACTGTGTGGTGTAATACCAGGGGAATGGCTGTACTGTGTGGTGTAACAGCAGTTGCAACTGTACTGTGTGGTGTAACACCAGGAGAATGGCTGTACTGTGTGGTGTAACACCAGGAGAATGGCTGCAATGTGTGGTTTAACACCAGGAGAATGACTTTACTGTGTTGTATAACACCCGTAGACTGGATGTACTGTGTAGTGTAACACCAGGAAAGTGGATGTACTGTGTGGTGTAGCACCAGGAGAATGACTGTACTGTGTGGTGTAACACCAGGAGAATGGCTGTACTGTGTGGTGTAACACCAGGAGAATGGCTGTACTGTGTGCTGAAACACCAGGAGAATGAATATACTGTGTGGTGTATCACCAGGAGAATGGATGTACTGTATGTTGTAACACCAGGGGAATGATTGTACTGTGTGGTGTAACACCAGGAGAATGGATGTACTGTGTGGTGTAACACCAGAAGAATGACTGTACTTTGTGGTGTAACACCAGAAGAATGGATGTACTGTGTGGTGTTACACCAGTTGCTACTGTACTGTGTGGTGTAACACCAGGTGCAACTGTACTGTGTGGTGTTACACCAGGTGAATGATTGAACTGTGTGTTGTAACACCAGGTGCAAATGTACTGTGTGGTGTAACAGCAGGTGCAACTGTATTGTGTGGTGTAAAACCAGGAGAATGAATGTACTGTGTAGTGTAACACCAGGAGAGTGGATGTACTGTGTGGTGTAGCACCAGGAGAATGACTGTACTGTGTGGTGTAACACCAGGAGAATGGCTGTACTGTGTGGTGTAACACCAGGAGAATGGCTGTACTGTGTGCTGAAACACCAGGAGAATGGATATACTGTGTGGTGTAACACCAGGAGAATGGATGTACTGTATGTTGTAACACCAGGGGAATGACTGTACTGTGTGGTGTAACACCAGGAGAATGGATGTACTGTGTGGTGTAACATCAGGAGAATGACTGTACTGTGTGGTGTAACACCTGGAGAATGGCTGTACTGTGTGGTGTAACACCAGGAGAATGGCTGTACTGTGTGCTGAAACACCAGGAGAATGGATGTACTGTATGTTGTAACACTAGGGGAATAACTGTACTGTGTGGTGTAACACCAGGAGAATGGATGTACTGTGTGGTGTAACACCAGAAGAATGACTGTACTTTGTAGTGTAACACCAGAAGAATGGATGTCCAGTCTGGTGTTACACCAGGTGCTACTGTAGTGTGTGGTGTAACACCAGGTGCAACTGTACTGTGTGGTGTTACACCAGGTGAGTGATTGAACTGAGTGTTGTAACACCAGGTGCAAATGTACTGTGTGGTGTAACAGCAGGTGCAACTGTACTGTGTGGTGTAACACCAGGAGAATGGATGTACTGTGTGGTGAAACACCAGGACAATTGCTGTACTGTGTGGTGTAACACCAGGAGAATCGCTGTACTGTGTGGTGTAACAGTAAGTGCAACTGTACTGTGTGGTGTGACACCAGGAGAATGGCTGTACTGTGTGGTGTAACACCAGGAGAATGGCTGTACTGTGTGGTGTAACAGCAGTTGCAACTGTACTGAGTGGTGTGACACCAGGAGAATGGCTGTACTGTGTGGTGTAACACCAGGAGAATGGCTGCACTGTGTGGTTTAACACCAGGTGCAACTGTACTGTGTGGTGTAAATCCAGGATAATCGCTGTACTGTGTGGTGTAACACCAGGAGAATGGATATACTGTGTGTTGTAACAACAGGAGAATGGATGTCCTGTGTGTTTTAACACCAGGAGAATAACTGTACTGTGTGGTGTAACACCAGGAGAATGGATATATTGTGTGGTGTTACACCATGTGCAACTGTACTGTGTGGTTAAACACCAGGAGAATTCCTGTACTGTGTGGTGTCCCACCAGGAGAATAACTGTACTGTGTTGTCTAACACAAGGATAATGGATATACTGTGTGGTGTAACACCAGGAGAATGACTGTACTGTGTGGTGTTACACTAGGAAAATGGATGTACTCTGTCGTGTAACACCAGGAGAATGGATGTACTGTGTGGTGCAACACCAGGAGAATGACTGTACTGTGTCGTGTAACACCAGGAGAATGGATGTACTGTGTGGTGTAACACCAGAAGAATGGATGTACTGTGTGGTGTAACACCAGATGCAACTGTACTGTGTTGTGTAACACCAGGAGAATGGCTGTACTGTGTGGTGTAACACCAGGAAAATGGCTGTACTGTGTGTTGTAACACCAGGAGAATGACTTTACTGTGTTGTGTAACACCCGTAGAATGGATGTACTGTGTAGTGTAACACCAGGAGAGTGGATGTACTGTGTGGTGTAGCACCAGGCGAATGACTGTACTGTGTGGTGTAACACCAGGAGAATGGATGTACTGTGTGGTGTATCACCAGGTGCAACTGTACTCTGTAGTGTAACACCAGGAGAATGGCTGTACTGTGTGGTGTAACACCAGGAGAATGGCTGTACTGTGTGCTGAAACGCCAGGAGAATGGATATACTGTGTGGTGTAACACCAGGAGAATGGATGTACTGTATGTTGTAACAACAGGGGAATGACTGTACTGTGTGGTGTTACACCAGGTGAATGATTGAACTGTGTGTTGTAACACCAGGTGCAAATGTACTGTGTGGTGTAACAGCAGGTGCAACTGTATTGTGTGGTGTAACACCATGAGAATGGATGTACTGTGTGGTGTAACACCAGGACAATTGCTGTACTGTGTGGTGTAACACCAGGATAATGGATGTACTGTGTGGGGTAACACCAGGAGAATGGATGTACTGTGTGGTGTAACACCAGGAGAATGACTGTACTGTGTTGGGTAACACCAGGGGAATAGATGTAATGTGTGGTGTAACACCAGGAGAATGTCTCTACTGTGTGGTGTAACACCAGCGGAATGAATATACTGTGTGGTGTAACAACAGGTGCTACTGTACTGTGTGGTGTAACACCAGGTGCAACTGTACTGTGTGGTGTAACATCAGGAGAATGGCTGTACTGTGTGGTGTAACACCAGGAGAATGGCTGTACTGTGTGGTGTAATACCAAGTGCTACTGTACTGTGTGGTGGAACACCAGGTGCAACTGTACTGTGTGGTGTTACACAAGGATAATGGTTGAACTGTGTGGTTTAACACCAGGAGAATGTCTGTACTTTGTGGTGTAACAGCAGGTTCAACTGTACTGTGTTTGTGACACCAGGAGAATGGCTGTACAGTGTGGAGTAACAGCAGGAGAATGGATGTACTGTGTTGTGTAACACCAGGAGAATGGATGTACTGTGTGGAGTAACACTTGGAGAATGCCTGTACTGTGTGCTGTAACACCAGGAGAATGGATGTACTGTGTGTTTTAACACCAGGAGAATAACTGTACTGTGTGGTGTAACACCAGGAGAATGGATATACTGTGTGGTGTAACACCAGGAGAATGACTGTACTGTGTGGTGTAACACCACAGGAATGGCTGTACTGTGTGGTGTTACACCATGTGCAACTGAACTGTGTTGTGTAACACCAGGAGAATGGCTGTACTGTGTGGTGTAACACCAGGAGAATGGATGTACTGTGTCGTGTAACACCAGGTGCAACTGTACTGTGTTGTGTAACACCAGGAGAATGGCTGTACTGTGTGGTGTAACACCAGGAGAATGGATGTACTGTGTGCTGAAACACCAGGAGAATGGATATACTGTGTGGTGTAACACCAGGAGAATGGCTGTACTGTGTGGTGTAACACCAGGAGAATGGCTGTACTGTGTGCTGAAACACCAGGAGAATGGATATACTGTGTGGTGTAACACCAGGAGAATGGATGTACTGTATGTTGTAACAACAGGAGAATGACTGTACTGTGTTGTGTAACACCAGGAGAATGGATGTAGTGTTTGGTGTAACACCAGAAGAATGACTGTACTATGTGGTGTAACACCAGAGGAATGGATGTACTGTGTGGTGTTACACCAGGTGCTACTGTACTGTGTGGTGTAACACCAGGTACAACTGTACTGTGTGGTGTTACACCAGGTGAATGATTGAACTGTGTGTTGTAACACCAGGTGCAAATGTACTGTGTGGTGTAACAGCATGTGCAACTGTATTGTGTGGTGTAACACCAGGAGAATGGATGTACTGTGTGGGGTAACACCAGGACAATTGCTGTACTGTGTGGTGTAACACCAGGTTAATTGATGTACTGTGTGGTGTAACACCAGGAGAATGGATGTACAGTGTAGTGTAACACCAGGAGAATGACTGTACTGTGTTGGGTAACACCAGGAGAATAGATGTAATGTGTGGTGTAACACCAGCGGAATGCATATACTGTGTGGTGTAACAGCAGGTGCTACTGTACTGTGTGGTGTAACACCAGGAGAATGGCTGTACTGTGTGGTGGAAAACCAGGAGAATGGCTGTACTGTGTGGTGTGACACCGGGTGAATGAATGTACTGTGTGGAGTAACACCAGGTGCTACTGTACTGTGTGGTGTAATAACAGGGGAATCGCTGTACTGTGTGGTGTAACACTAGGAGAATGTCTCTACTGTGTGGTGTAACACCAGCGGAATGCTTATACTGTGTGGTTTAACACCAGTTTGTACTGTACTGTGTGGTGTAACACCAGGTGCAACTGTACAGTGTGGTGTAACACCTGGAGAATGGCTGTACTGTGTGGTGTAACAGTAAGTGCAACTGTACTGTGTGGTGTAATACCAGGGGAATGGCTGTACTGTGTGGTGTAACAGCAGTTGCAACTGTACTGAGTGGTGTAACACCAGGAGAATGGCTGTACAGTGTGGTGTAACACCAGGAGAATGGCTGCAATGTGTGGTTTAACACCAGGTGCAACTGTACTGTGTGGAGTAAATCCAGGATAATTGCTGTACTGTGTGGTGTAACACCAGGAGAATGGATATACTGTGTGTTGTAACAACAAGAGAATGGATGTCCTGTGTGGTGTTACACCATGTGCAACTGTACTGTGTGGTGTACCACCAGGAGAATATCTGTACTGTGTGGTCTAACACAAGGAAAATGGATGTACTCTGTGGTGTAACACCAGGAGAATGGATGTACTGTGTGGTGCAACACCAGGAGAATGACTGTACTGTGTCGTGTAACACCAGGAGAATGGATGTACTGTGTGGTGTAACACCAGAAGAATGGATGTACTGTGTGGTGTAACACCTGGAAAATGGCTGTACTGTGTGTTGTAACACCAGGAGAATGACTTTACTGTGTTGTGTAACACCCGTAGACTGGATGTACTGTGTAGTGTAACACCAGGAGAGTGGATGTACTGTGTTGTGTAGCACCAGGAAAATGACTGTACTGTGTGGTGTAACACCAGGAGAATGGCTGTACTGTGTGGTGTAAAACCAGGAGAATGGCTGTACTGTGTGCTGAAACACCAGGAGAATGAATATACTGTGTGGTGTAACACCAGGAGAATGGATGTACTGTATGTTGTAACACCAGGGGAATGACTGTACTGTGTGGTGTAACACCAGGAGAATGGATGTACTGTGTGGTGTAACACCAGAAGAATGACTGTACTTTGTGGTGTAACACCAGAAGAATGGATGTACTGTGTGGTGTTACACCAGTTGCTACTGTACTGTGTGGTGTAACACCAGGTGCAACTGTACTGTGTGGTGTTACACCAGGTGAATGATTGAACTGTGTGTTGTAACACCAGGTGCAAATGTACTGTGTGGTGTAACAGCAGGTGCAACTGTATTGTGTGGTGTAAAACCAGGAGAATGAATGTACTGTGTAGTGTAACACCAGGAGAGTGGATGTACTGTGTGGTGTAGCACCAGGAGAATGACTGTACTGTGTGGTGTAACACCAGGAGAATGGCTGTACTGTGTGGTGTAACACCAGGAGAATGGCTGTACTGTGTGCTGAAACACCAGGAGAATGGATATACTGTGTGGTGTAACACCAGGAGAATGGATGTACTGTATGTTGTAACACCAGGGGAATGACTGTACTGTGTGGTGTAACACCAGGAGAATGGATGTACTGTGTGGTGTAACACCAGGAGAATGGATGTACTGTGTGGTGTAACACCAGACGAATGACTGTACTTTGTGGTGTAACACCAAAAGAATGGATGTCCAGTGTGGTGTTACACCAGGTGCTACTGTAGTGTGTGGTGTAACACCAGGTGCAACTGTACTGTGTGGTGTTACACCAGGTGAATGATTGAACTGTGTGTTGTAACACCAGGTGCAAATGTACTGTGTGGTGTAACAGCAGGTGCAACTGTATTGTGTGGTGTAACACCAGGAGAATGGATGTACTGTGTGGTGAAACACCAGCACAATTGCTGTACTGTGTGGTGTAACACCAGAAGAATGGCTGTACTGTGTGGTGTAACAGTAAGTGCAACTGTACTGTGTGGTGTGACACCAGGAGAATGGCTGTACTGTGTGGTGTAACACCAGGAGAATGGCTGTACTGTGTGGTGTAACAGCAGTTGCAACTGTACTGAGTGGTGTGACACCAGGAGAATGGCTGTACTGTGTGGTGTAACACCAGGAGAATGGCTGCACTGTGTGGTTTAACACCAGGTGCAACTGTACTGTGTGGTGTAAATCCAGGATAATCGCTGTACTGTGTGGTGTAACACCAGGAGAATGGATATACTGTGTGTTGTAACAACAGGAGAATGGATGTCCTGTGTGGTGTAGCACCAGGAGAATGGATGTCCTGTGTGTTTTAACACCAGGAGAATAACTGTACTGTGTGGTGTAACACCAGGAGAATGGCTGTACTGTGTGCTGAAACACCAGGAGAATGGATATACTGTGTGGTGTAACACCAGGAGAATGGATGTACTGTATGTTGTAACACCAGCGGAATAACTGTACTGTGTGGTGTAACACCAGGAGAATGGATGTACTGTGTGGTGTAACACCAGAAGAATGACTGTACTTTGTGGTGTAACACCAGAAGAATGGATGTCCAGTGTGGTGTTACACCAGGTGCTACTGTAGTGTGTGGTGTAACACCAGGTGCAACTGTACTGTGTGGTGTTACACCAGGTGAATGATTGAACTGTGTGTTGTAACACCAGGTGCAAATGTACTGTGTGGTGTAACAGCAGGTGCAACTGTATTGTGTGGTGTAACACCAGGAGAATGGATGTACTGTGTGGTGAAACACCAGCACAATTGCTGTACTGTGTGGTGTAACACCAGGAGAATGGCTGTACTGTGTGGTGTAACAGTAAGTGCAACTGTACTGTGTGGTGTGACACCAGGAGAATGGCTGTACTGTGTGGTGTAACACCAGGAGAATGGCTGTACTGTGTGGTGTAACAGCAGTTGCAACTGTACTGTGTGGTGTGACACCAGGAGAATGGCTGTACTGTGTGGTGTAACACCAGGAGAATGGCTGTACTGTGTGGTGTAACAGCAGTTGCAACTGTACTGAGTGGTGTGACACCAGGAGAATGGCTGTACTGTGTGGTGTAACACCAGGAGAATGGCTGCACTGTGTGGTTTAACACCAGGTGCAACTGTACTGTGTGGTGTAAATCCAGGATAATCGCTGTACTGTGTGGTGTAACACCAGGAGAATGGATATACTGTGTGTTGTAACAACAGGAGAATGGATGTCCTGTGTGGTGTAGCACCAGGAGAATGGATGTCCTGTGTGTTTTAACACCAGGAGAATAACTGTACTGTGTGGTGTAACACCAGGAGAATGGCTGTACTGTGTGCTGAAACACCAGGAGAATGGATATACTGTGTGGTGTAACACCAGGAGAATGGATGTACTGTATGTTGTAACACCAGCGGAATAACTGTACTGTGTGGTGTAACACCAGGAGAATGGATGTACTGTGTGGTGTAACACCAGAAGAATGACTGTACTTTGTGGTGTAACACCAGAAGAATGGATGTCCAGTGTGGTGTTACACCAGGTGCTACTGTAGTGTGTGGTGTAACACCAGGTGCAACTGTACTGTGTGGTGTTACACCAGGTGAATGATTGAACTGTGTGTTGTAACACCAGGTGCAAATGTACTGTGTGGTGTAACAGCAGGTGCAACTGTATTGTGTGGTGTAACACCAGGAGAATGGATGTACTGTGTGGTGAAACACCAGCACAATTGCTGTACTGTGTGGTGTAACACCAGGAGAATGGCTGTACTGTGTGGTGTAACAGTAAGTGCAACTGTACTGTGTGGTGTGACACCAGGAGAATGGCTGTACTGTGTGGTGTAACACCAGGAGAATGGCTGTACTGTGTGGTGTAACAGCAGTTGCAACTGTACTGAGTGGTGTGACACCAGGAGAATGGCTGTACTGTGTGGTGTAACACCAGGAGAATGGCTGCACTGTGTGGTTTAACACCAGGTGCAACTGTACTGTGTGGTGTAAATCCAGGATAATCGCTGTACTGTGTGGTGTAACACCAGGAGAATGGATATACTGTGTGTTGTAACAACAGGAGAATGGATGTCCTGTGTGGTGTAGCACCAGGAGAATGGATGTCCTGTGTGTTTTAACACCAGGAGAATAACTGTACTGTGTGGTGTAACACCAGGAGAATGGCTGTATTGTGTGGTGTAACACCAGGAGAATGGCTGTACTGTGCGGTGTAACACCAGGAGAATGGCTGTACTGTGTGCTGAAACACCAGGAGAATGAATATACTGTGTGGTGTAACACCAGGAGAATGGATGTACTGTATGTTGTAACACCAGGGGAATGACTGTACTGTGTGGTGTAACACCAGGAGAATGGATGTACTGTGTGGTGTAACACCAGAAGAATGACTGTACTTTGTGGTGTAACACCAGAAGAATGGATGTCCAGTGTGGTGTTACACCAGTTGCTACTGTACTGTGTGGTGTAACACCAGGTGCAACTGTACTGTGTGGTGTTACACCAGGTGAATGATTGAACTGTGTGTTGTAACACCAGGTGCAAATGTACTGTGTGGTGTAACAGCAGGTGCAATTGTATTGTGTGGTGTAACACCAGGAGAATGGATGTACTGTGTGGTGAAACACCAGCACAATTGCTGTACTGTGTGGTGTAACACCAGGAGAATGGCTGTACTGTGTGGTGTAACAGTAAGTGCAACTGTACTGTGTGGTGTGACACCAGGAGAATGGCTGTACTGTGTGGTGTAACACCAGGAGAATGGCTGTACTGTGTGGTGTAACAGCAGTTGCAACTGTACTGAGTGGTGTGACACCAGGAGAATGGCTGTACTGTGTGGTGTAACACCAGGAGAATGGCTGCACTGTGTGGTTTAACACCAGGTGCAACTGTACTGTGTGGTGTAAATCCAGGATAATCGCTGTACTGTGTGGTGTAACACCAGGAGAATGGATATACTGTGTGTTGTAACAACAGGAGAATGGATGTCCTGTGTGGTGTAGCACCAGGAGAATGGATGTCCTGTGTGTTTTAACACCAGGAGAATAACTGTACTGTGTGGTGTAACACCAGGAGAATGGCTGTATTGTGTGGTGTAACACCAGGAGAATGACTGTACTGTGTGGTGTAACACCAGGAGAATGGCTGTACTGTGTGGTGTAACACCAGGAGAATGGCTGTACTGTGTGCTGAAACACCAGGAGAATGAATATACTGTGTGGTGTAACACCAGGAGAGTGGATGTACTGTGTGGTGTAGCACCAGGAGAATGACTGTACTGTGTGGTGTAACACCAGGAGAATGGCTGTACTGTGCGGTGTAACACCAGGAGAATGGCTGTACTGTGTGCTGAAACACCAGGAGAATGAATATACTGTGTGGTGTAACACCAGGAGAATGGATGTACTGTATGTTGTAACACCAGGGGAATGACTGTACTGTGTGGTGTAACACCAGGAGAATGGATGTACTGTGTGGTGTAACACCAGAAGAATGACTGTACTTTGTGGTGTAACACCAGAAGAATGGATGTACTGTGTGGTGTTACACCAGTTGCTACTGTACTGTGTGGTGTAACACCAGGTGCAACTGTACTGTGTGGTGTTACACCAGGTGAATGATTGAACTGTGTGTTGTAACACCAGGTGCAAATGTACTGTGTGGTGTAACAGCAGGTGCAACTGTATTGTGTGGTGTAAAACCAGGAGAATGAATGTACTGTGTAGTGTAACACCAGGAGAGTGGATGTACTGTGTGGTGTAGCACCAGGAGAATGACTGTACTGTGTGGTGTAACACCAGGAGAATGGCTGTACTGTGTGGTGTAACACCAGGAGAATGGCTGTACTGTGTGCTGAAACACCAGGAGAATGGATATACTGTGTGGTGTAACACCAGGAGAATGGATGTACTGTATGTTGTAACACCAGGGGAATGACTGTACTGTGTGGTGTAACACCAGGAGAATGGATGTACTGTGTGGTGTAACATCAGGAGAATGACTGTACTGTGTGGTGTAACACCTGGAGAATGGCTGTACTGTGTGGTGTAACACCTGGAGAATGGCTGTACTGTGTGGTGTAACACCAGGAGAATGGCTGTACTGTGTGCTGAAACACCAGGAGAATGGATATACTGTGTGGTGTAACACCAGGAGAATGGATGTACTGTATGTTGTAACACCAGGGGAATAACTGTACTGTGTGGTGTAACACCAGGAGAATGGATGTACTGTGTGGTGTAACACCAGACGAATGACTGTACTTTGTGGTGTAACACCAAAAGAATGGATGTCCAGTGTGGTGTTACACCAGGTGCTACTGTAGTGTGTGGTGTAACACCAGGTGCAACTGTACTGTGTGGTGTTACACCAGGTGAATGATTGAACTGTGTGTTGTAACACCAGGTGCAAATGTACTGTGTGGTGTAACAGCAGGTGCAACTGTATTGTGTGGTGTAACACCAGGAGAATGGATGTACTGTGTGGTGAAACACCAGCACAATTGCTGTACTGTGTGGTGTAACACCAGGAGAATGGCTGTACTGTGTGGTGTAACAGTAAGTGCAACTGTACTGTGTGGTGTGACACCAGGAGAATGGCTGTACTGTGTGGTGTAACACCAGGAGAATGGCTGTACTGTGTGGTGTAACAGCAGTTGCAACTGTACTGAGTGGTGTGACACCAGGAGAATGGCTGTACTGTGTGGTGTAACACCAGGAGAATGGCTGCACTGTGTGGTTTAACACCAGGTGCAACTGTACTGTGTGGTGTAAATCCAGGATAATCGCTGTACTGTGTGGTGTAACACCAGGAGAATGGATATACTGTGTGTTGTAACAACAGGAGAATGGATGTCCTGTGTGGTGTAGCACCAGGAGAATGGATGTCCTGTGTGTTTTAACACCAGGAGAATAACTGTACTGTGTGGTGTAACACCAGGAGAATGGCTGTATTGTGTGGTGTAACACCAGGTGCTACTGTACTGTGTAGTGTAACACCAGGTGCAACTGTACCGTGTTGTGTTACACCAGGAGAATGGTTGAACTGTGTGGAGTAACACTAGGAGAATGGATGTACTGTGTGGTGTACCACCAGGAGAATTGCTGTACTGTGTGGTGTCCCACCAGGAGAATAACTGTACTGTGTTGTCTAACACAAGGATAATGGATATACTGTGTGGTGTAACACCAGGAGAATGACTGTACTGTGTGGTGTTACACTAGGAAAATGGATGTACTGTGTCGTGTAACACCAGGAGAATGGATGTACTGTGTGGTGCAACACCAGGAGAATGACTGTACTGTGTCGTGTAACACCAGGAGAATGGATGTACTGTGTGGTGTAACACCAGAAGAATGGATGTACTGTGTGGTGTAACACCAGATGCAACTGTACTGTGTTGTGTAACACCAGGAGAATGGCTGTACTGTGTGGTGTAACACCAGGAGAATGGCTGTACTGTGTGCTGAAACACCAGGAGAATGGATATACTGTGTGGTGTAACACCAGGAGAATGGATGTACTGTATGTTGTAACAACAGGAGAATGACTGTACTGTGTTGTGTAACACCAGGAGAATGGATGTAGTGTGTGGTGTAACACCAGAAGAATGACTGTACTATGTGGTGTAACACCAGAGGAATGGATGTACTGTGTGGTGTTACACCAGGTGCTACTGTACTGTGTGGTGTAACACCAGGTACAACTGTACTGTGTGGTGTTACACCAGGTGAATGATTGAACTGTGTGTTGTAACACCAGGTGCAAATGTACTGTGTGGTGTAACAGCATGTGCAACTGTATTGTGTGGTGTAACACCAGGAGAATGGATGTACTGTGTGGGGTAACACCAGGACAATTGCTGTACTGTGTGGTGTAACACCAGGATAATGGATGTACTGTGTGGTGTAACACCAGGAGAATGGATGTACAGTGTAGTGTAACACCAGGAGAATGACTGTACTGTGTTGGGTAACACCAGGAGAATAGATGAAATATGTGGTGTAACACCGGCGGAATGCATATACTGTGTGGTGTAACAGCAGGTGCTACTGTACTGTGTGGTGTAACACCAGGTGCAACTGTACTGTGTGGTGTAACACCAGGAGAATGGCTGTACTGTGTGGTGTAACAGTAAGTGCAACTGTACTGTGTGGTGTAATACCAGGGGAATGGCTGTACTGTGTGGTGTAACACCAGGAGAATGGCTCTACTGTGTGGTGTAATAGTAAGTGCAACGGTACTGTGTGGTGTAATACCAGGGGAATGGCTGTACTGTGTGGTGTAGCACCAGGAGAATGGATGTCCTGTGTGTTTTAACACCAGGAGAATAACTGTACTGTGTGGTGTAACACAAGGAGAATGGATATATTGTGTGGTGTTACACCATGTGCATCTGTACTGTGTGGTTAAACACCAGGAGAATGGCTGTATTGTGTGGTGTAACACCAGGTGCTACTGTACTGTGTAGTGTAACACCAGGTGCAACTGTACCGTGTTGTGTTACACCAGGAGAATGGTTGAACTGTGTGGAGTAACAACAGGAGAATGGATGTACTGTGTGGTGTACCACCAGGAGAATTGCTGTACTGTGTGGTGTCCCACCAGGAGAATAACTGTACTGTGTTGTCTAACACAAGGATAATGGATATACTGTGTGGTGTAACACCAGGAGAATGACTGTACTGTGTGTTGTTACACTAGGAAAATGGATGTACTGTGTCGTGTAACACCAGGAGAATGGATGTACTGTGTGGTGCAACACCAGGAGAATGACTGTACTGTGTCGTGTAACACCAGGAGAATGGATGTACTGTGTGGTGTAACACCAGAAAAATGGATGTACTGTGTGGTGTAACAGTAAGTGCAACTGTACTGTGTGGTGTGACACCAGGAGAATGGCTGTACTGTGTGGTGTAACACCAGGAGAATGGCTGTACTGTGTGGTGTAACAGCAGTTGCAACTGTACTGAGTGGTGTGACACCAGGAGAATGGCTGTACTGTGTGGTGTAACACCAGGAGAATGGCTGCACTGTGTGGTTTAACACCAGGTGCAACTGTACTGTGTGGTGTAAATCCAGGATAATCGCTGTACTGTGTGGTGTAACACCAGGAGAATGGATATACTGTGTGTTGTAACAACAGGAGAATGGATGTCCTGTGTGGTGTAGCACCAGGAGAATGGATGTCCTGTGTGTTTTAACACCAGGAGAATAACTGTACTGTGTGGTGTAACACCAGGAGAATGGCTGTATTGTGTGGTGTAACACCAGGTGCTACTGTACTGTGTAGTGTAACACCAGGTGCAACTGTACCGTGTTGTGTTACACCAGGAGAATGGTTGAACTGTGTGGAGTAACACTAGGAGAATGGATGTACTGTGTGGTGTACCACCAGGAGAATTGCTGTACTGTGTGGTGTCCCACCAGGAGAATAACTGTACTGTGTTGTCTAACACAAGGATAATGGATATACTGTGTGGTGTAACACCAGGAGAATGACTGTACTGTGTGGTGTTACACTAGGAAAATGGATGTACTGTGTCGTGTAACACCAGGAGAATGGATGTACTGTGTGGTGCAACACCAGGAGAATGACTGTACTGTGTCGTGTAACACCAGGAGAATGGATGTACTGTGTGGTGTAACACCAGAAGAATGGATGTACTGTGTGGTGTAACACCAGATGCAACTGTACTGTGTTGTGTAACACCAGGAGAATGGCTGTACTGTGTGGTGTAACACCAGGAGAATGGCTGTACTGTGTGCTGAAACACCAGGAGAATGGATATACTGTGTGGTGTAACACCAGGAGAATGGATGTACTGTATGTTGTAACAACAGGAGAATGACTGTACTGTGTTGTGTAACACCAGGAGAATGGATGTAGTGTGTGGTGTAACACCAGAAGAATGACTGTACTATGTGGTGTAACACCAGAGGAATGGATGTACTGTGTGGTGTTACACCAGGTGCTACTGTACTGTGTGGTGTAACACCAGGTACAACTGTACTGTGTGGTGTTACACCAGGTGAATGATTGAACTGTGTGTTGTAACACCAGGTGCAAATGTACTGTGTGGTGTAACAGCATGTGCAACTGTATTGTGTGGTGTAACACCAGGAGAATGGATGTACTGTGTGGGGTAACACCAGGACAATTGCTGTACTGTGTGGTGTAACACCAGGATAATGGATGTACTGTGTGGTGTAACACCAGGAGAATGGATGTACAGTGTAGTGTAACACCAGGAGAATGACTGTACTGTGTTGGGTAACACCAGGAGAATAGATGAAATATGTGGTGTAACACCGGCGGAATGCATATACTGTGTGGTGTAACAGCAGGTGCTACTGTACTGTGTGGTGTAACACCAGGTGCAACTGTACTGTGTGGTGTAACACCAGGAGAATGGCTGTACTGTGTGGTGTAACAGTAAGTGCAACTGTACTGTGTGGTGTAATACCAGGGGAATGGCTGTACTGTGTGGTGTAACACCAGGAGAATGGCTCTACTGTGTGGTGTAATAGTAAGTGCAACGGTACTGTGTGGTGTAATACCAGGGGAATGGCTGTACTGTGTGGTGTAGCACCAGGAGAATGGATGTCCTGTGTGTTTTAACACCAGGAGAATAACTGTACTGTGTGGTGTAACACAAGGAGAATGGATATATTGTGTGGTGTTACACCATGTGCATCTGTACTGTGTGGTTAAACACCAGGAGAATGGCTGTATTGTGTGGTGTAACACCAGGTGCTACTGTACTGTGTAGTGTAACACCAGGTGCAACTGTACCGTGTTGTGTTACACCAGGAGAATGGTTGAACTGTGTGGAGTAACAACAGGAGAATGGATGTACTGTGTGGTGTACCACCAGGAGAATTGCTGTACTGTGTGGTGTCCCACCAGGAGAATAACTGTACTGTGTTGTCTAACACAAGGATAATGGATATACTGTGTGGTGTAACACCAGGAGAATGACTGTACTGTGTGTTGTTACACTAGGAAAATGGATGTACTGTGTCGTGTAACACCAGGAGAATGGATGTACTGTGTGGTGCAACACCAGGAGAATGACTGTACTGTGTCGTGTAACACCAGGAGAATGGATGTACTGTGTGGTGTAACACCAGAAGAATGGATGTACTGTGTGGTGTAACACCAGATGCAACTGTACTGTGTTGTGTAACACCAGGAGAATGGCTGTACTGTGTGGTGTAACACCAGGAAAATGGCTGTACTGTGTGTTGTAACACCAGGAGAATGACTTTACTGTGTTGTGTAACACCCGTAGAATGGATGTACTGTGTGGTGTAACACCAGAAGAATGACTGTATTTTGTGGTGTAACACCAGAAGAATGGATGTCCAGTGTGGTGTTACACCAGGTGCTACTGTAGTGTGTGGTGTAACACCAGGTGCAACTGTACTGTGTGGTGTTACACCAGGTGAATGATTGAACTGTGTGTTGTAACACCAGGTGCAAATGTACTGTGTGGTGTAACAGCAGGTGCAACTGTATTATGTGGTGTAACACCAGGAGAATGGATGTACTGTGTGGTGAAACACCAGGACAATTGCTGTACTGTGTGATGTAACACCAGGAGAATGGCTGTACTGTGTGGTGTAACAGTAAGTGCAACTGTACTGTGTGGTGTGACACCAGGAGAATGGCTGTACTGTGTGGTGTAACACCAGGAGAATGGCTGTACTGTGTGGTGTAACAGCAGTTGCAACTGTACTGAGTGGTGTGACACCAGGAGAATGGCTGTACTGTGTGGTGTAACACCAGGAGAATGGCTGCACTGTGTGGTTTAACACCAGGTGCAACTGTACTGTGTGGTGTAAATCCAGGATAATCGCTGTACTGTGTGGTGTAACACCAGGAGAATGGATATACTGTGTGTTGTAACAACAGGAGAATGGATGTCCTGTGTGTTTTAACACCAGGAGAATAACTGTACTGTGTGGTGTAACACCAGGAGAATGGATATATTGTGTGGTGTTACACCATGTGCATCTGTACTGTGTGGTTAAACACCAGGAGAATGGCTGTATTGTGTGGTGCAACACCAGGTGCTACTGTACTGTGTAGTGTAACACCAGGTGCAACTGTACCGTGTTGTGTTACACCAGGAGAATGGTTGAACTGTGTGGTGTACCACCAGGAGAATTGCTGTACTGTGTGGTGTCCCACCAGGAGAATAACTGTACTGTGTTGTCTAACACAAGGATAATGGATATACTGTGTGGTGTAACACCAGGAGAATGACTGTACTGTGTGTTGTTACACTAGGAAAATGGATGTACTGTGTCGTGTAACACCAGGAGAATGGATGTACTGTGTGGTGCAACACCAGGAGAATGACTGTACTGTGTCGTGTAACACCAGGAGAATGGATGTACTGTGTGGTGTAACACCAGAAGAATGGATGTACTGTGTGGTGTAACACCAGATGCAACTGTACTGTGTTGTGTAACACCAGGAGAATGGCTGTACTGTGTGGTGTAACACCAGGAAAATGGCTGTACTGTGTGTTGTAACACCAGGAGAATGACTTTACTGTGTTGTGTAACACCCGTAGAATGGATGTACTGTGAAGTGTAACACCAGGAGAGTGGATGTACTGTGTGGTGTAGCACCAGGCGAATGACTGTACTGTGTGGTGTAACACCAGGAGAATGGATGTACTGTGTGGTGTATCACCAGGTGCAACTGTACTCTGTAGTGTAACACCAGAAGAATGGATGTACTGTGTGGTGTTACACCAGGTGCTACTGTACTGTGTGGTGTAACACCAGGTGCAACTGTACTGTGTGGTGTTACACCAGGTGAATGATTGAACTGTGTGTTGTAACACCAGGTGCAAATGTACTGTGTGGTGTAACAGCAGGTGCAACTGTATTGTGTGGTGTAACACCAGGAGAATGGATGTACTGTGTGGTGTAACACCAGGACAATTGCTGTACTGTGTGGTGTAACACCAGGATAATGGATGTACTGTGTGGGGTAACACCAGGAGAATGGATGTACTGTGTGGTGTAACACCAGGAGAATGACTGTACTGTGTTGGGTAACACCAGGAGAATAGATGTAATGTGTGGTGTAACACCAGGAGAATGGCTGTACTGTCTGGTGTGACACCAGGTCAATGGCTGTACTGTGTGGTGTAACACCAGGAGAATGTCTCTACTGTGTGGTGTAACACCAGCGGAATGAATATACTGTGTGGTGTAACAACAGGTGCTACTGTACTGTGTGGTGTAACACCAGGTGCAACTGTACTGTGTGGTGTAACACCAGGAGAATGGCTGTACTGTGTGGTGTAACACCAGGAGAATGGCTGTACTGTGTGGTGTAATACCAAGTGCTACTGTACTGTGTGGTGGAACACCAGGTGCAACTGTACTGTGTGGTGTTACACCAGGATAATGGTTGAACTGTGTGGTTTAACACCAGGAGAATGTCTGTACTTTGTGGTGTAACAGCAGGTTCAACTGTACTGTGTTTGTGACACCAGGAGAATGGCTGTACAGTGTGGTGTAACAGCAGGAGAATGGATGTACTGTGTTGTGTAACACCAGGAGAATGGATGTACTGTGTGGAGCAACACCAGGAGAATGACTGTACTGTGTCGTGTAACACCAGGAGAATGGATGTACTGTGTGGTGTAACACCAGAAGAATGGATGTACTGTGTGGTGTAACACCAGATGCAACTGTACTGTGTTGTGTAACACCAGGAGAATGGCTGTACTGTGTGGTGTAACACCAGGAAAATGGCTGTACTGTGTGTTGTAACACCAGGAGAATGACTTTACTGTGTTGTGTAACACCCGTAGAATGGATGTACTGTGTGGTGTAACACCAGAAGAATGACTGTACTTTGTGGTGTAACACCCGAAGAATGGATGTCCAGTGTGGTGTTACACCAGGTGCTACTGTACTGTGTGGTGTAACACCAGGTGCAACTGTACTGTGTGGTGTTACACCAGGTGAATGATTGAACTGTGTGTTGTAACACCAGGTGCAAATGTACTGTGTGGTGTAACAGCAGGTGCAACTGTATTGTGTGGTGTAACACCAGGAGAATGGATGTACTGTGTGGTGAAACACCAGGACAATTGCTGTACTGTGTGATGTAACACCAGGAGAATGGCTGTACTGTGTGGTGTAACAGTAAGTGCAAATGTACTGTGTGGTGGTACACCAGGAGAATGGCTGTACTGTGTGGTGTAACACCAGGAGAATGGCTGTACTGTGTGGTGTAACAGCAGTTGCAACTGTACTGAGTGGTGTGACACCAGGAGAATGGCTGTACTGTGTGGTGTAACACCAGGAGAATGGCTGCACTGTGTGGTTTAACACCAGGTGCAACTGTACTGTGTGGTGTAAATCCAGGATAATCGCTGTACTGTGTGGTGTAACACCAGGAGAATGGATATACTGTGTGTTGTAACAACAGGAGAATGGATGTCCTGTGTGTTTTAACACCAGGAGAATAACTGTACTGTGTGGTGTAACACCAGGAGAATGGATATATTGTGTGGTGTTACACCATGTGCATCTGTACTGTGTGGTTAAACACCAGGAGAATGGCTGTATTGTGTGGTGTAACACCAGGTGCTACTGTACTGTGTAGTGTAACACCAGGTGCAACTGTACCGTGTTGTGTTACACCAGGAGAATGGTTGAACTGTGTGGTGTACCACCAGGAGAATTGCTGTACTGTGTGGTGTCCCACCAGGAGAATAACTGTACTGTGTTGTCTAACACAAGGATAATGGATATACTGTGTGGTGTAACACCAGGAGAATGACTGTACTGTGTGTTGTTACACTAGGAAAATGGATGTACTGTGTCGTGTAACACCAGGAGAATGGATGTACTGTGTGGTGCAACACCAGGAGAATGACTGTACTGTGTCGTGTAACACCAGGAGAATGGATGTACTGTGTGGTGTAACACCAGAAGAATGGATGTACTGTGTGGTGTAACACCAGATGCAACTGTACTGTGTTGTGTAACACCAGGAGAATGGCTGTACTGTGTGGTGTAACACCAGGAAAATGGCTGTACTGTGTGTTGTAACACCAGGAGAATGACGTTACTGTGTTGTGTAACACCCGTAGAATGGATGTACTGTGAAGTGTAACACCAGGAGAGTGGATGTACTGTGTGGTGTAGCACCAGGCGAATGACTGTACTGTGTGGTGTAACACCAGGAGAATGGCTGTACTGTGTGGTGTAACACCAGGAGAATGGCTGTACTGTGTGCTGAAACACCAGGAGAATGGATATACTGTGTGGTGTAACACCCGTAGAATGGATGTACTGTGTGGTGTAACACCAGAAGAATGACTGTACTTTGTGGTGTAACACCAGAAGAATGGATGTACTGTGTGGTGTAACACCAGAAGAATGACTGTACTTTGTGGTGTAACACCAGAAGAATGGATGTACTGTGTGGTGTTACACCAGGTGCTACTGTACTGTGTGGTGTAACACCAGGTGCAACTGTACTGTGTGGTGTTACACCAGGTGAATGATTGAACTGTGTGTTGTAACACCAGGTGCAAATGTACTGTGTGGTGTAACAGCAGGTGCAACTGTATTGTGTGGTGTAACACCAGGAGAATGGATGTACTGTGTGGTGAAACACCAGGACAATTGCTGTACTGTGTGATGTAACACCAGGAGAATGGCTGTACTGTGTGGTGTAACAGTAAGTGCAAATGTACTGTGTGGTGTGACACCAGGAGAATGACTTTACTGTGTTGTGTAACACCCGTAGAATGGATGTACTGTGAAGTGTAACACCAGGAGAGTGGATGTACTGTGTGGTGTAGCACCAGGCGAATGACTGTACTGTGTGGTGTAACACCAGGAGAATGGCTGTACTGTGTGGTGTAACACCAGGAGAATGGCTGTACTGTGTGCTGAAACACCAGGAGAATGGATATACTGTGTGGTGTAACACCAGGAGAATGGATGTACTGTATGTTGTAACAACAGGGGAATGACTGTACTGTGTGGTGTAACACCAGGAGAATGGATGTACTGTGTGGTGTAACACCAGAAGAATGACTGTACTTTGTGGTGTAACACCAGAAGAATGGATGTACTGTGTGGTGTTACACCAGGTGCTACTGTACTGTGTGGTGTAACACCAGGTGCAACTGTACTGTGTGGTGTTACACCAGGTGAATGATTGAACTGTGTGTTGTAACACCAGGTGCAAATGTACTGTGTGGTGTAACAGCAGGTGCAACTGTATTGTGTGGTGTAACACCAGGAGAATTGATGTACTGTGTGGTGTAACACCAGGACAATTGCTGTACTGTGTGGTGTAACACCAGGATAATGGATGTACTGTGTGGGGTAACACCAGGAGAATGGATGTACTGTGTGGTGTAACACCAGGAGAATGACTGTACTGTGTTGGGTAACACCAGGAGAATAGATGTAATGTGTGGTGTAACACCAGGAGAATGGCTGTACTGTCTGGTGTGACACCAGGTCAATGGCTGTACTGTGTGGTGTAACACCAGGAGAATGTCTCTACTGTGTGGTGTAACACCAGCGGAATGAATATACTGTGTGGTGTAACAACAGGTGCTACTGTACTGTGTGGTGTAACACCAGGTGCAACTGTACTGTGTGGTGTAACACCAGGAGAATGGCTGTACTGTGTGGTGTAACACCAGGAGAATGGCTGTACTGTGTGGTGTAATACCAAGTGCTACTGTACTGTGTGGTGGAACACCAGGTGCAACTGTACTGTGTGGTGTTACACCAGGATAATGGTTGAACTGTGTGGTTTAACACCAGGAGAATGTCTGTACTTTGTGGTGTAACAGCAGGTTCAACTGTACTGTGTTTGTGACACCAGGAGAATGGCTGTACAGTGTGGTGTAACAGCAGGAGAATGGAAGTACTGTGTTGTGTAACACCAGGAGAAAGGATGTACTGTGTGGAGTAACACTTGGAAAATGGCTGTACTGTGTGCTGTAACACCAGGAGAATGGATGTACTGTGTGTTTTAACACCAGGAGAATAACTGTACTGTGTGGTGTAACACCAGGAGAATGGATATACTGTGTGGTGTAACACCAGGAGAATGACTGTACTGTGTTGTGTAACACCACAGGAATGGCTGTACTGTGTGGTGTTACACCATGTGCAACTGAACTGTGTTGTGTAACACCAGGAGAATGGCTGTACTGTGTGGTGTAACACCAGGAGAATGGATGTACTGTGTCGTGTAACACCAGGTGCAACTGTACTGTGTTGTGTAACACCAGGAGAATGGCTGTACTGTGTGGTGTAACACCAGGAGAATGGATGTACTGTGTGCTGAAACACCAGGAGAATGGATATACTGTGTGGTGTAACACCAGGAGAATGGCTGTACTGTGTGGTGTAACACCAGGAGAATGGCTGTACTGTGTGCTGAAACACCAGGAGAATGGATATACTGTGTGGTGTAACACCAGGAGAATGGATGTACTGTATGTTGTAACAACAGGAGAATGACTGTACTGTGTTGTGTAACACCAGGAGAATGGATGTAGTGTGTGGTGTAACACCAGAAGAATGACTGTACTATGTGGTGTAACACCAGAGGAATGGATGTACTGTGTGGTGTTACACCAGCTGCTACTGTACTGTGTGGTGTAACACCAGGTACAACTGTACTGTGTGGTGTTACACCAGGTGAATGATTGAACTGTGTGTTGTAACACCAGGTGCAAATGTACTGTGTGGTGTAACAGCATGTGCAACTGTATTGTGTGGTGTAACACCAGGAGAATGGATGTACTGTTTGGGGTAACACCAGGACAATTGCTGTACTGTGTGGTGTAACACCAGGATAATGGATGTACTGTGTGGTGTAACACCAGGAGAATGGATGTACAGTGTAGTGTAACACCAGGAGAATGACTGTACTGTGTTGGGTAACACCAGGAGAATAGATGTAATGTGTGGTGTAACACCAGCGGAATGCATATACTGTGTGTTGTAACAGCAGGTGCTACTGTACTGTGTGGTGTAACACCAGGTGCAACTGTACTGTGTGGTGTAACACCAGGAGAATGGCTGTACTGTGTGATGTAACATTAAGTGCAACTGTACTGTGTGGTGTAATACCAGGGGAATGGCTGTACTGTGTGGTGTAACACCAGGAGAATGGCTCTACTGTGTGGTGTAACAGTAAGTGCAACTGTACTGTGTGGTGTAATACCAGGGGAATGGCTGTACTGTGTGGTGTAGCACCAGGAGAATGGATGTACTGTGTGGTGTAACACCAGGAGAATGTATGTACCGTGTTGTGTAACTCCACAAGAATGACTGTACTGCGTGGTGTAACACCAGAGGAATGGATGTACTGTGTGGTTTTACACCAGGTGCAACTCTACTGTGTGGTGTAGCACCAGGAGAATGTCTGTACTGTGTGGTGTAACACCAGGAGAATGGCTGTACTGTGTGGTGGAACACCAGGAGAATGGCTGTACTGTGTGGTGTGACACCGGGTGAATTAATGTACTGTGTGGAGTAACACCAGGTGCTACTGTGCTGTGTGGTGTAATAACAGGGGAATCGCTGTACTGTGTGGTGTAACACCAGGAGAATGTCTCTACTGTGTGGTGTAACACCAGCGGAATTTTTATACTGTGTGGTGTAACACCAGTTTGTACTGTACTGTGTGGTGTAACACCAGGTGCAACTGTACAGTGTGGTGTAACACCTGGAGAATGGCTGTACTGTGGTGTAACAGCAGTTGCAACAGTACTGAGTGGTGTGACACCAGGAGAATGGCTGTACTGTGTGGTGTAACACCAGGAGAATGGCTGCACTGTGTGGTTTAACACCAGGTGCAACTGTACTGTGTGGTGTAAATCCAGGATAATTGCTGTACTGTGTGGTGTAACACCAGGAGAATGGATGTACTGTGTGGTGTAGCACCAGGCGAATGACTGTGCTGTCTGGTGTAACACCAGGAGAATGGATGTACTGTATGTTGTAACGACAGGGGAATGACTGTACTGTGTGGTGTAACACCAGGAGAATGGATGTACTGTGTGGTGTAACACCAGAAGAATGACTGTAGTTTGTGGTGTAACAACAGAAGAATGGATGTACTGTGTGGTGTTACACCAGGTGCTACTGTACTGTGTGGTGTAACACCAGGTGCAACTGTACTGTGTGGTGTTACACCAGGTGAATGATTGAACTGTGTGTTGTAACACCAGGTGCAAATGTACTGTGTGGTGTAACAGCAGGTGCAACTGTATTGTGTGGTGTAACACCAGGAGAATGAATGTACTGTGTAGTGTAACACCAGGAGAGTGGATGTACTGTGTGGTGTAGCACCAGGAGAATGACTGTACTGTGTGGTGTAACACCAGGAGAATGGCTGTACTGTGTGGTGTAACACCAGGAGAATGGCTGTACTGTGTGCTGAAACACCAGGAGAATGGATATACAGTGTGGTGTAACACCAGGAGAATGGATGTACTGTATGTTGTAACAACAGGGGAATGACTGTACTGTGTGGTGTAACACCAGGAGAATGGATGTACTGTGTGGTGTAACACCAGGAGAATGACTGTACTGTGTGGTGTAACACCTGGAGAATGGCTGTACTGTGTGGTATAACACCAGGAGAATGGCTGTACTGTGTGCTGAAACACCAGGAGAATGGATATACTGTGTGGTGTAACACCAGGAGAATGGATGTACTGTATGTTGTAACACCTGGGGAATGACTGTACTGTGTGGTGTAACACCAGGAGAATGGATGTACTGTGCGGTGTAACACCAGAAGAATGACTGTACTTTGTGGTGTTACACCAGGTGCTACTGTACTGTGTGGTGTTACACCAGGTGAATGATTGAACTGTGTGTTGTAACACCAGGTGCAAATGTACTGTGTGGTGTAACAGCAGGTGCAACTGTATTGTGTGGTGTAACACCAGGAGAATGGATGTACTGTGTTGTGAAACACCAGGACAATTGCTGTACTGTGTGGTGTAACACCAGGAGAATGGCTGTACTGTGTGGTGTAACAGTAAGTGCAACTGTACTGTGTGGTGTAATACCAGGGGAATGGCTGTACTGTGTGGTATAACAGCAGTTGCAACTGTACTGAGTGGTGAGACACCAGGAGAATGGCTGTACTGTGTGGTGTAACACCAGGAGAATGGCTGCACTGTGTGGTTTAACACCAGGTGCAACTGTACTGTGTGGTGTAAATCCAGGATAATCGCTGTACTGTGTGGTGTAACACCAGGGGAATGGATATACTGTGTGTTGTAACAACAGGAGAATGGATGTCCTGTGTGTTTTAACACCAGGAGAATAACTGTACTGTGTGGTATAACACAAGGAGAATGGATATATTGTGTGGTGTTACACCATGTGCAACTGTACTGTGTGGTTAAACACCATGAGAATGGCTGTATTGAGTGTTGTAACACCAGGTGCTACTGTACTGTGTAGTGTAACACCAGGTGCAACTGTACCGTGTTGTGTTACACCAGGAGAATGGTTGAACTGTGTGGAGTAACAACAGGAGAATGGATGTACTGTGTGGTGTACGACCAGGAGAATTGCTGTACTGTGTGGTGTACCACCAGGAGAATAACTGTACTGTGTGGTCTAACACAAGGATAATGGATATACTGTGTGGTGTAACACCAGGAGAATGACTGTACTGTGTGGTGTTACAGCAGGAAAATGGGTGTACTGTGTCGTGTAACACCAGGAGAATGGATGTACTGCGTGGTGCAACACCAGGAGAATGACTGTACTGTGTCGTGTAACACCAGGAGAATGGATGTACTGTGTGGTGTAACACCAGATGAATGGATGTACTGTGTGGTGTAACACCAGATGCAACTGTACTGCGTTGTGTAACACCGGGAGAATGGCTGTACTGTGTGGTGTAACACCAGGAAAATGGCTGTACTTTGTGTTGTAACACCAGGAGAATGACTTTACTGTGTTGTGTAACACCCGTAGAATGGATGTACTGTGTAGTGTAACACCAGGAGAGTGGATGTACTGTGTGGTGTAGCACCAGGCGAATGACTGTACTGTGTGGTGTAACACCAGGAGAATGGATGTACTGTGTGGTGTATCACCAGGTGCAACTGTACTCTGTAGTGTAACACCAGGAGAATGGCTGTACTGTGTGGTGTAACACCAGGAGAATGGCTGTACTGTGTGCTGAAACACCAGGAGAATGGATATACTGTGTGGTGTAACACAAGGAGAATGGATGTACTGTATGTTGTAACAACAGGGGAATGACTGTACTGTGTGGTGTAACACCAGGAGAATGGATGTACTGTGTGGTGTAACACCAGAAGAATGACTGTACTTTGTGGTGTAACACCAGAAGAATGGATGTACTGTGTGGTGTTACACCAGGTGCTACTGTACTGTGTGGTGTAACACCAGGTGCAACTGTACTGTGTGGTGTTACACCAGGTGAATGATTGAACTGTGTGTTGTAACACCAGGTGCAAATGTACTGTGTGGTGTAACAGCAGGTGCAACTGTATTGTGTGGTGTAACACCAGGAGAATGGATGTACTGTGTGGTGTAACACCAGGACAATTGCTGTACTGTGTGGTGTAACACCAGGATAATGGATGTACTGTGTGGGGTAACACCAGGAGAATGGATGTACTGTGTGGTGTAACACTAGGAGAATGACTGTACTGTGTTGGGTAACACCAGGAGAATAGATGTAATGTGTGGTGTAACACCAGGAGAATGGCTGTATTGTGTGGTGTGACACCAGATCAATGGCTGTACTGTGTGGTGTAACACCAGGAGAATGTCTCTACTGTGTGGTGTAACACCAGCGGAATGAATATACTGTGTGGTGTAACAACAGGTGCTACTGTACTGTGTGGTGTAACACCAGGTGCAACTGTACTGTGTGGTGTAACACCAGGAGAATGGCTGTACTGTGTGGTGTAACACCAGGAGAATGGATGTACTGTGTGGTGTAACACCAGGAGAATGTATGTACCGTGTTGTAACTCCAGAAGAATGACTGTACTCTGTGGTGTAACACCAGAGGAATGGATGTACTGTGTGGTGTTACAACAGGTGCAACTCTAATGTGTGGTGTAACACCAGGAGAATGGCTGTACTGTGTGGTGTAACACCAGGTGCAACTGTACTGTGTGGTGTTACACCAGGATAATGGTTGAACTGTGTGGTTTAACACCAGGAGAATGTCTGTACTTTGTGGTGTAACAGCAGGTTCAACTGTACTGTGTTTGTGACACCAGGAGAATGGCTGTACAGTGTGGTGTAACAGCAGGAGAATGGATGTACTGTGTTGTGTAACAGCAGGAGAATGGATGTACTGTGTGGAGTAACACTTGGAGAATGTCTGTACTGTGTGCTGTAACACCAGGAGAATGGATGTACTGTGTGTTTTAACACCAGGAGAAAAACTGTACTGTGTGGTGTAACACCAGGAGAATGGATATACTGTGTGGTGTAACACCAGGAGAATGACTGTACTGTGTGGTGTAACACCACAGGAATGGCTGTACTGTGTGGTGTTACACCATGTGCAACTGTACTGTGTGGTTAAACACCAGGAGAATGGCTGTATTGTGTGGTGTAACACCAGGTGCTACTGCACTGTGTAGTGTAACACCAGGTGCAACTGTACCGTGTGGTGTTACACCAGGAGAATGGTTGAACTGTGTGGAGTAACACCAGGAGAATGGATGTACTGTGTGCTGTACCTCCAGGAGAATTGCTGTACTGTGTGGTGTTACACCAGGATAATGGTTGAACTGTGTTGTTTAACACCAGGAGAATGTCTGTACTTTGTGGTGTAACAGCAGGTTCAACTGTACTGTGTTTGTGACACCAGGAGAATGGCTGTACAGTGTGGTGTAACAGCAGGAGAATGGATGTACTGTGTTGTGTAACAGCAGGAGAATGGATGTACTGTGTGCAGTAACACTTGGAGAATGTCTGTACTGTGTGCTGTAACACCAGGAGAATGGATGTACTGTGTGTTTTAACACCAGGAGAATAACTGTACTGTGTGGCGTAACACCAGGAGAATGGATATACTGTGTGGTGTAACACCAGGAGAATGACTGTACTGCGTGGTGTAACACCACAGGAATGGCTGTACTGTGTGGTGTTACACCATGTGCAACTGTACTGTGTGGTTAAACACCAGGAGAATGGCTGTATTGTGTGGTGTAACACCAGGTGCTACTGCACTGTGTAGTGTAACACCAGGTGCAACTGTACCGTGTGGTGTTACACCAGGAGAATGGTTTAACTGTGTGGAGTAACACCAGTAGAATGGATGTACTGTGTGCAGTACCTCCAGGAGAATTGCTGTACTGTGTGGTGTTACACCAGAATAATGGATGTACTGTGTGGTAAAACACCTGGAGAATGGATCTACTGTGTGCTGTAACACCAGGAGAATAACTGTACTGTGTGGTGGAACACAAGGAGAATGGATATACTGTGTGGTGTAACACCAGGAGAATGGATGTACTGTGTTGTGTAACACCAGGAGAATGACTGTACTGTGTTGTGTAACACCAGGAGAATGGATGTACTGTGTGGTGTAACACCAGGAGAATGGATGTACTGTGTGGTGTAACACCAGGTGCAAATGTACTGTGTTGTGTAACACCAGGAGAATGGCTGTACTGTGTGGTGTAACACCAGGAGAATGGATATACTGTGTGGTGTAACACCAGGAGAATGGCAGTACTGTGTGGTGTAACAGCAGGAGAATGGCTGTACTGTGTGCTGAAACACCAGGAGAATGGATATACTGTGTGGTGTAACACCAGGAGAATGGCAGTACTGTGTGGTGTAACAGCAGGAGAATGGCTGTACTGTGTGCTGAAACACCAGGAGAATGGATATACTGTGTGGTGTAACACCAGGAGAATGGATGTAATGTATGTTGTAACACCAGGAGAATGACTGTACTGTGTTGTGTAACACCAGGAGAATGGATGTAGTGTGTGGTGTAACACCAGGTGCTACTGTACTGTGTGGTGTAACACCAGGTACAACTGTACTGTGTGGTGTTACACCAGGTGAATGATTGAACTGTTGTGTTGTAACACCAGGTGCAAATGTACTGTGTGGTGTAACAGCATGTGCAACTGTATTGTGTGGTGTAACACCAGGAGAATGGATGTACTGTGTGGGGTAACACCAGGACAATTGCTGTACTGTGTGGTGTAACACCAGGATAATCGATGTACTGTGTGGTGTAACACCAGGAGAATGGATGTACTGTGTAGTGTAACACCAGGAGAATGACTGTACTGTGTTGGGTAACACCAGGAGAATAGCTGTAATGTGTGGTGTAACACCAGGAGAATGGCTGTACTGTGTGGTGTGACACCAGGACAATGACTGTACTGTGTGGTGTAACACCAGGAGAATGTCTCTACTGTGTGGTGTAACACCAGCGGAATGCATATACTGTGTGGTGTAACAGCAGGTGCTACTGTACTGTGTGGTGTAACACCAGGTGCAACTGTACTGTGTGGTGTAACACCAGGAGAATGGCTGTACTGTGTGGTGTAACAGTAAGTGCAACTGTACTGTGTGGTGTAATACCAGGGGAATGGCTGTACTGTGTGGTGTAACACCAGGAGAATGGCTGTACTGTGTGGTGTAACAGTAAGTGCAACTGTACTGTGTGGTGTAATACCAGGGGAATGGCTGTACTGTGTGGTGTAGCACCAGGAGAATGGATGTACTGTGTGGTGTAACACCAGGAGAATGTATGTACCGTGTGGTGTAACTCCACAAGAATGACTGTACTGCGTGGTGTAACACCAGAGGAATGGATGTACTGTGTGGTTTTACACCAGGTGCAACTCTACTGTGTGGTGTAACACCAGGAGAATGGCTGTACTGTGTGGTGTAACACCAGGTGCAACTGTAACTGTGTGGTGTTACACCAGGAGAATGGTTGAACTGTGTGGTGTAACACCAGGAGAATGGCTGTACTGTGTGGTGGAACACCAGGAGAATGGCTGTACTGTGTGGTGTGACACCGGGCGAATGAATGTACTGTGTGGAGTAACACCAGGTGCTACTGTACTGTGTGGTGTAATAACAGGGGAATCGCTGTACTGTGTGGTGTAACACCAGGAGAATGTCTCTACTGTGTGGTGTAACACCAGCGCAATTTTTAAACTGTGTGGTGTAACACCAGTTTGTACTGTACTGTGTGGTGTAACACCAGGTGCAACTGTACAGTGTGGTGTAACACCTGGAGAATGGCTGTACTGTGTGGTGTAACAGTCAGTGCAACTGTACTGTGTGGTGTAATGCCAGGGGAATGGCTGTACTGTGGTGTAACAGCAGTTGCAACTGTACTGAGTGGTGTGACACCAGGAGAATGGCTGTACTGTGTGGTGTAACACCAGGACAATGGCTGCACTGTGTGGTTTAACACCAGGTGCAACTGTACTGTGTGGTGTAAATCCAGGATAATCGCTGTACTGTGTGGTGTAACACCAGGAGAATGGATGTACTGTGTGGTGAAACACCTGGAGAATGGATCTACTGTGTGTTGTATCACCAGGAGAATAACTGTATTGTGTGGTGGAACACAAGGAGAATGCATATACTGTGTGGTGTAACACCAGGAGAATGGATGTACTGTGTCGTGTAACACCAGGAGAATGACTGTACAGTGTGGTGTAACACCAGGAGAATGGATGTACTGTGTGGTGTAACACCAGGAGAATGGATGTACTGTGTGGTGTAACACCAGGTGCAACTGTACTGTGTTGTGTAACACCAGGAGAATGGCTGTATTGTGTGGTGTGACACCAGGTCAATGGCTGTACTGTGTGGTGTAACACCAGGAGAATATCTCTACTGTGTGGTGTAACACCAGCGGAATGAATATACTGTGTGGTGTAACAACAGGTGCTACTGTACTGTGTGGTGTAACACCAGGTGCAACTGACTGTGTGGTGTAACACCAGGAGAATGGCTGTACTGTGTGGTGTAACACCAGGAGAATGTCTCTACTGTGTGGTGTAACACCAGCGGAATGCATATACTGTGTGGTGTAACAGCAGGTGCTACTGTACTGTGTGGTGTAACACCAGGTGCAACTGTACTGTGTGGTGTAACACCAGGAGAATGGCTGTACTGTGTGGTGTAACAGTAAGTGCAACTGTACTGTGTGGTGTAATACCAGGGGAATGGCTGTACTGTGTGGTGTAACACCAGGAGAATGGCTGTACTGTGTGGTGTAACAGTAAGTGCAACTGTACTGTGTGGTGTAATACCAGGGGAATGGCTGTACTGTGTGGTGTAGCACCAGGAGAATGGATGTACTGTGTGGTGTAACACCAGGAGAATGTATGTACCGTGTGGTGTAACTCCACAAGAATGACTGTACTGCGTGGTGTAACACCAGAGGAATGGATGTACTGTGTGGTTTTACACCAGGTGCAACTCTACTGTGTGGTGTAACACCAGGAGAATGGCTGTACTGTGTGGTGTAACACCAGGTGCAACAGTACTGTGTGGTGTTACACCAGGAGAATGGTTGAACTGTGTGGTGGAACACCAGGAGAATGGCTGTACTGTGTGGTGTGACACCGGGCGAATGAATGTACTGTGTGGAGTAACACCAGGTGCTACTGTACTGTGTGGTGTAATAACAGGGGAATCGCTGTACTGTGTGGTGTAACACCAGGAGAATGTCTCTACTGTGTGGTGTAACACCAGCGCAATTTTTAAACTGTGTGGTGTAACACCAGTTTGTACTGTACTGTGTGGTGTAACACCAGGTGCAACTGTACAGTGTGGTGTAACACCTGGAGAATGGCTGTACTGTGTGGTGTAACAGTCAGTGCAACTGTACTGTGTGGTGTAATGCCAGGGGAATGGCTGTACTGTGGTGTAACAGCAGTTGCAACTGTACTGAGTGGTGTGACACCAGGAGAATGGCTGTACTGTGTGGTGTAACACCAGGACAAATGCTGCACTGTGTGGTTTAACACCAGGTGCAACTGTACTGTGTGGTGTAAATCCAGGATAATCGCTGTACTGTGTGGTGTAACACCAGGAGAATGGATGTACTGTGTGGTGAAACACCTGGAGAATGGATCTACTGTGTGTTGTATCACCAGGAGAATAACTGTATTGTGTGGTGGAACACAAGGAGAATGCATATACTGTGTGGTGTAACACCAGGAGAATGGATGTACTGTGTCGTGTAACACCAGGAGAATGACTGTACAGTGTGGTGTAACACCAGGAGAATGGATGTACTGTGTGGTGTAACACCAGGAGAATGGATGTACTGTGTGGTGTAACACCAGGTGCAACTGTACTGTGTTGTGTAACACCAGGAGAATGGCTGTATTGTGTGGTGTGACACCAGGTCAATGGCTGTACTGTGTGGTGTAACACCAGGAGAATATCTCTACTGTGTGGTGTAACACCAGCGGAATGAATATACTGTGTGGTGTAACAACAGGTGCTACTGTACTGTGTGGTGTAACACCAGGTGCAACTGACTGTGTGGTGTAACACCAGGAGAATGGCTGTACTGTGTGGTGTAACACCAGGAGAATGGATGTACTGTGTGGTGTAACACCAGGAGAATGTATGTACCATGTTGTAACTCCAGAAGAATGACTGTACTCTGTGGTGTAACACCAGAGGAATGGATGTACTGTGTGGTGTTACAACAGGTGCAACTCTAATGTGTGGTGTAACACCAGGAGAATGGCTGTACTGTGTGGTGTAACACCAAGTGCTACTGTACTGTGTGGTGGAACACCAGGTGCAACTGTACTGTGTGGTGTTACACCAGGATAATGGTTGAACTGTGTGGTTTAACACCAGGAGACTGTCTGTACTTTGTGGTGTAACAGCAGGTTCAACTGTACTGTGTTTGTGACACCAGGAGAATGGCTGTACAGTGTGGTGTAACAGCAGGAGAATGGATGTACTGTGTTGTGTAACAGCAGGAGAATGGATGTACTGTGTGGAGTAACACTTGGAGAATGTCTGTACTGTGTGCTGTAACACCAGGAGAATGGATGTACTGTGTGTTTTAACACCTGGAGAATAACTGTACTGTGTGGTGTAACACCAGGAGAATGGATATACTGTGTGGTGTAACACCAGGAGAATGACTGTACTGTGTGGTGTAACACCACAGGAATGGCTGTACTGTGTGGTGTTACACCATGTGCAACTGTACTGTGTGGTTAAACACCAGGAGAATGGCTGTATTGTGTGGTGTAACACCAGGTGCTACTGCACTGTGTAGTGTAACACCAGGTGCAACTGTACCGTGTGGTGTTACACCAGGAGAATGGTTGAACTGTGTGGAGTAACACCAGGAGAATGGATGTACTATGTGCTGTACCTCCAGGAGAATTGCTGTACTGTGTGGTGTTACACCAGGATAATGGTTGAACTGTGTGGTTTAACACCAGGAGAATGTCTGTACTTTGTGGCGTAACAGCAGGTTCAACTGTACTGTGTTTGTGACACCAGGAGAATGGCTGTACAGTGTGGTGTAACAGCAGGAGAGTGGATGTACTGTGTTGTGTAACAGCAGGAGAATAGATGTACTGTGTGCAGTAACACTTGGAGAATGTCTGTACTGTGTGCTGTAACACCAGGAGAATGGATGTACTGTGTGTTTTAACACCAGGAGAATAACTGTACTGTGTGGTGTAACACCAGGAGAATGGATATACTGTGTGGTGTAACACCAGGAGAATGACTGTACTGCATGGTGTAACACCACAGGAATGGCTGTACTGTGTGGTGTTACACCATGTGCAACTGTACTGTGTGGTTAAACACCAGGAGAATGGCTGTATTGTGTGGTGTAACACCAGGTGCTACTGCACTGTGTAGTGTAACACCAGGTGCTACTGTACTGTGTAGTGTAACACCAGGTGCAACTGTACCATGTGGTGTTACACCAGGAGAATGGTTTAACTGTGTGGAGTAACACCAGGAGAATGGATGTACTGTGTGCTGTAACTCCAGGAGAATTGCTGTACTGTGTGGTGTTACACCAGGATAATGGATGTACTGTGTGGTGAAACACCTGGAGAATGGATCTACTGTGTGCTGTAACACCAGGAGAATAACTGTACTGTGTGGTGGAAGACAAGGAGAATGGATATACTGTGTGGTGTAACACCAGGAGAATGGATGTACTGTGTCGTGTAACACCAGGAGAATGACTTTAATGTGTGGTGTAACACCAGGAGAATGGATGTACTGTGTGGTGTAACACCAGGAGAATGGATGTACTGTGTGGTGTAACACCAGGTGCAACTGTACTGTGTTGTGTAATACCAGGAGAATGGCTGTACTGTGTGGTGTAACACCAGGAGAATGGATGTACTGTGTGCTGAAACACCAGGAGAATGGATATACTGTGTGGTGTAACACCAGGAGAATGGCAGTACTGTGTGGTGTAACACCAGGAGAATGGCTGTACTGTGTGCTGAAACACCAGGAGAATGGATATACTGTGTGGTGTAACACCAGGAGAATGGATGTACTGTATGTTGTAACACCAGGAGAATGACTGTACTGTGTTGTGTAACACCAGGAGAATGGATGTAGTGTGTGGTGTAACACCAGAGGAATGGATGTACTGTGTGGTGTTACACCAGGTGCTACTGTACTGTGTGGTGTAACACCAGGTACAACTGTACTGTGTGGTGTTACACCAGGTGAATGATTGAACTGTGTGTTGTAACACCAGGTGCAAATGTACTGTGTGGTGTAACAGCATGTGCAACTGTATTGTGTGGTGTAACACCAGGAGAATGGATGTACTGTGTGGGGTAACACCAGGACAATTGCTGTACTGTGTGGTGTAACACCAGGATAATGGATGTACCGTGTGGTGTAACACCAGGAGAATGTATGTACTGTGTAGTGTAACACCAGGAGAATGACTGTACTGTGTTGGGTAACACCAGGAGAATAGCTGTAATGTGTGGTGTAACACCAGGAGAATGGCTGTACTGTGTGGTGTGACACCAGGACAATGACTGTACTGTGTGGTGTAACACCAGGAGAATGTCTCTACTGTGTGGTGTAACACCAGGAGAATGGATGTACTGTATTTTGTAACAACAGGGGAATGACTGTACTGTGTGGTGTAACACCAGGAGAATGGATGTACTGTGTGGTGTAACACCAGAAGAATGACTGTACATTGTGGTGTAACACCAGAAGAATGGATGTACAGTGTGGTGTAACAGCAGGTGCTACTGTACTGTGTGGTGTAACACCAGGTGCAACTGTACTGTGTGGTGTAACACCAGGAGAATGGCTGTACTGTGTGGTGTAACAGTAAGTGCAACTGTACTGTGTGGTGTAATACCAGGGGAATGGCTGTACTGTGTGGTGTAACACCAGGAGAATGGCTGTACTGTGTGGTGTAACAGTAAGTGCAACTGTACTGTGTGGAGTAATACCAGGGGAATGGCAGTACTGTGTGCTGTAGCACCAGGAGAATGGATGTACTGTGTGGTGTAACACCAGGAGAATGTATCTACCGTGTGGTGTAACTCCACAAGAATGACTGTACTGCGTGGTGTAACACCAGAGGAATGGATGTACTGTGTGGTTTTACACCAGGTGCAACTCTACTGTGTGGTGTAACACCAGGGGAATGGCTGTACTGTGTGGTGGAACACCAGGAGAATGGCTGTACTGTGTGGTGTGACACCGGGCGAATGAATGTACTGTGTGGAGTAACACCAGGTGCTACTGTACTGTGTGGTGTAATAACAGGGGAATCGCTGTACTGTGTGGTGTAACACCAGGAGAATGTCTCTACTGTGTGGTGTAACACCAGCGGAATTTTTAAACTGTGTGGTGTAACACCAGTTTGTACTGTACTGTGTGGTGTAACACCAGGTGCAACTGTACAGTGTGGTGTAACACCTGGAGAATGGCTGTACTGTGTGGTGTAACAGTCAGTGCAACTGTACTGTGTGGTGTAATGCCAGGGGAATGGCTGTACTGTGGTGTAACAGCAGTTGCAACTGTACTGAGTGGTGTGACACCAGGAGAATGGCTGTCCTGTGTGGTGTAACACCAGGACAATGGCTGCACTGTGTGGTTTAACACCAGGTGCAACTGTACTGTGTGGTGTAAATCCAGGATAATCGCTGTACTGTGTGGTGTAACACCAGGACAATTGCTGTACTGTGTGGTGTAACACCAGGGTAATGGATGTACTGTGTGCGGTAACACCAGGAGAATGGATGTACTGTGTGGTGTAACACCAGGAGAATGACTGTACTGTGTTGTGTAACACGAGGAGAATAGATGTAATGTGTGGTGTAACACCAGGAGAATGGCTGTATTGTGTGGTGTGACACCAGGTCAATGGCTGTACTGTGTGGTGTAACATCAGGAGAATGTCTCTACTGTGTGGTGTAACACCAGCGGAATGAATATACTGTGTGGTGTAACAACAGGTGCTACTGTACTGTGTGGTGTAACACCAGGTGCAACTGTACTGTGTGGTGTAACACCAGGAGAATGGCTGTACTGTGAGGTGTAACACCAGGAGAATGGATGTACTGTGTGGTGTAACACCAGGAGAATGTATGTACCGTGTTGTAACTCCAGAAGAATGACTGTACTCTGTGGTGTAACACCAGAGGAATGGATGTACTGTGTGGTGTTACAACAGGTGCAACTCTAATGTGTGGTATAACACCAGGAGAATGGCTGTACTGTGTGGTGTAACACCAAGTGCTACTGTACTGTGTGGTGGAACACCAGGTGCAACTGTACTGTGTGGTGTTACACCAGGATAATGGTTGAACTGTGTGGTTTAACACCAGGAGAATGTCTGTACTTTGTGGTGTAACAGCAGGTTCAACTGTACTGTGTTTGTGACACCAGGAGAATGGCTGTACAGTGTGGTGTAACAGCAGGAGAATGGATGTACTGTGTTGTGTAACACCAGGAGAATGGATGTACTGTGTGGAGTAACACTTGGAGAATGTCTGTACTGTGTGCTGTAACACCAGGAGAATGGATGTACTGTGTGTTTTAACACCAGGAGAAAAACTGTACTGTGTGGTGTAACACCAGGAGAATGGATATACTGTGTGGTGTAACACCAGGAGAATGACTGTATTGTGTGGTGTAACACCACAGGAATGGCTGTACTGTGTGGTGTTACACCATGTGCAACTGTACTGTGTGGTTAAACACCAGGAGAATGGCTGTATTGTGTGGTGTAACACCAGGTGCTACTGCACTGTGTAGTGTAACACCAGGTGCAACTGTACCGTGTGGTGTTACACCAGGAGAATGGTTGAACTGTGTGGAGTAACACCAGGAGAATGGATGTACTGTGTGCTGTACCTCCAGGAGAATTGCTGTACTGTGTGGTGTTACACCAGGATAATGGTTGAACTGTGTGGTTTAACACCAGGAGAATGTCTGTACTTTGTGGTGTAACAGCAGGTTCAACTGTACTGTGTTTGTGACACCAGGAGAATGGCTGTACAGTGTGGTGTTACACCAGGAGAATGGTTTAACTGTGTGGAGTAACACCAGGAGAATGGATGTACTGTGTGCTGTACCTCCAGGAGAATTGCTGTACTGTGTGGTGTTACACCAGGATAATGGATGTACTGTGTGGTGAAACACCTGGAGAATGGATCTACTGTGTGTTGTGACACCAGGAGAATAACTGTACTGTGTGGTGGAACACAAGGAGAATGGATATACTGTGTGGTGTAACACCAGGAGAATGGATGTACTGTGTCGTGTAACACCAGGAGAATGACTGTACTGTGTGGTGTAACACCAGGAGAATTGCTGTACTGTGTGGTGTAACACCAGGAGAATGGATGTACTGTGTGGTGTAACACCAGGAGAATGGATGTACTGTGTGGTGTAACACCAGGTGCAACTGTACTGTGTTGTGTAACACCAGGAGAATGGCTGTACTGTGTGGTGTAACACCAGGAGAATGGATGTACTGTGTGCTGAAACACCAGGAGAATGGATATACTGTGTGGTGTAACACCAGGAGAATGGCTGTACTGTGTGGTGTAACACCAGGAGAATGGCTGTACTGTGTGCTGAAACACCAGGAGAATGGATATACTGTGTGGTGTAACACCAGGAGAATGGATGTACTGTATGTTGTAACACCAGGAGAATGACTGTACTGTGTTGTGTAACACCAGGAGAATGGATGTAGTGTGTGGTGTAACACCAGAAGAATGACTGTACTATGTGGTGTAACACCAGAGGAATGGATGTACTGTGTGGTGTTACACCAGGTGCTACTGTACTGTGTGGTGTAACACCAGGTACAACTGTACTGTGTGGTGTTACACCAGGTGAATGATTGAACTGTGTGTTGTAACACCAGGTGCAAATGTACTGTGTGGTGTAACAGCATGTGCAACTGTATTGTGTGGTGTAATACCAGGAGAATGGATGTACTGTGTGGGGTAACACCAGGACAATGGCTGTACTGTGTGGTGTAACATCAGGAGAATGTCTCTACTGTGTGGTGTAACACCAGCGGAATGAATATACTGTGTGGTGTAACAACAGGTGCTACTGTACTGTGTGGTGTAACACCAGGTGCAACTGTACTGTGTGGTGTAACACCAGGAGAATGGCTGTACTGTGTGGTGTAACACCAGGAGAATGGATGTACTGTGTGGTGTAACACCAGGAGAATGTATGTACCGTGTTGTAACTCCAGAAGAATGACTGTACTCTGTGGTGTAACACCAGAGGAATGGATGTACTGTGTGGTGTTACAACAGGTGCAACTCTAATGTGTGGTGTAACACCAGGAGAATGGCTGTACTGTGTGGTGTAACACCAAGTGCTACTGTACTGTGTGGTGGAACACCAGGTGCAACTGTACTGTGTGGTGTTACACCAGGATAATGGTTGAACTGTGTGGTTTAACACCAGGAGAATGTCTGTACTTTGTGGTGTAACAGCAGGTTCAACTGTACTGTGTTTGTGACACCAGGAGAATGGCTGTACAGTGTGCTGTAACAGCAGGAGAATGGATGTACTGTGTTGTGTAACACCAGGAGAATGGATGTACTGTGTGGAGTAACACTTGGAGAATGTCTGTACTGTGTGCTGTAACACCAGGAGAATGGATGTACTGTGTGTTTTAACACCAGGAGAAAAACTGTACTGTGTGGTGTAACACCAGGAGAATGGATATACTGTGTGGTGTAACACCAGGAGAATGACTGTACTGTGTGGTGTAACACCACAGGAATGGCTGTACTGTGTGGTGTTACACCATGTGCAACTGTACTGTGTGGTTAAACACCAGGAGAATGGCTGTATTGTGTGGTGTAACACCAGGTGCTACTGCACTGTGTAGTGTAACACCAGGTGCAACTGTACCGTGTGGTGTTACACCAGGAGAATGGTTGAACTGTGTGGAGTAACACCAGGAGAATGGATGTACTGTGTGCTGTACCTCCAGGAGAATTGCTGTACTGTGTGGTGTTACACCAGGATAATGGTTGAACTGTGTGGTTTAACACCAGGAGAATGTCTGTACTTTGTGGTGTAACAGCAGGTTCAACTGTACTGTGTTTGTGACACCAGGAGAATGGCTGTACAGTGTGGTGTTACACCAGGAGAATGGTTTAACTGTGTGGAGTAACACCAGGAGAATGGATGTACTGTGTGCTGTACCTCCAGGAGAATTGCTGTACTGTGTGGTGTTACACCAGGATAATGGATGTACTGTGTGGTGAAACACCTGGAGAATGGATCTACTGTGTGTTGTAACACCAGGAGAATAACTGTACTGTGTGGTAGAACACAAGGAGAATGGATATACTGTGTGGTGTAACACCAGGAGAATGGATGTACTGTGTCGTGTAACACCAGGTGCAACTGTACTGTGTTGTGTAACACCAGGAGAATGGCTGTACTGTGTGGTGTAACACCAGGAGAATGGATGTACTGTGTGCTGAAACACCAGGAGAATGGATATACTGTGTGGTGTAACACCAGGAGAATGGCTGTACTGTGTGGTGTAACACCAGGAGAATGGCTGTACTGTGTGCTGAAACACCAGGAGAATGGATATACTGTGTGGTGTAACACAAGGAGAATGGATGTACTGTATGTTGTAACACCAGGAGAATGACTGTACTGTGTTGTGTAACACCAGGAGAATGGATGTAGTGTGTGGTGTAACACCAGAAGAATGACTGTACTATGTGGTGTAACACCAGAGGAATGGATGTACTGTGTGGTGTTACACCAGGTGCTACTGTACTGTGTGGTGTAACACCAGGTACAACTGTACTGTGTGGTGTTACACCAGGTGAATGATTGAACTGTGTGTTGTAACACCAGGTGCAAATGTACTGTGTGGTGTAACAGCATGTGCAACTGTATTGTGTGGTGTAATACCAGGAGAATGGATGTACTGTGTGGGGTAACACCAGGACAATTGCTGTACTGTGTGGTGTAACACCAGTATAATGGATGTACTGTGTTGTGTAACACCAGGAGAATGGATGTACTGTGTAGTGTAACACCAGGAGAATGACTGTACTGTGTTGGGTAACACCAGGAGAATAGCTGTAATGTGTGGTGTAACACCAGGAGAATGGCTGTACTGTGTGGTGTGACACCAGGACAATGACTGTACTGTGTGGTGTAACACCAGGAGAATGTCTCTACTGTGTGGTGTAACACCAGCGGAATGCATATACTGTGTGGTGTAACAGCAGGTGCTACTGTACTGTGTGGTGTAACACCAGGTGCAACTGTACTGTGTGGTGTAACACCAGGAGAATGGCTGTACTGTGTGGTGTAACAGTAAGTGCAACTGTACTGTGTGGTGTAATACCAGGGGAATGGCTGTACTGTGTGGTGTAACACCAGGAGAATGGCTGTACTGTGTGGTGTAACAGTAAGTGCAACTGTACTGTGTGGTGTAACACCAGGAGAATGTATGTACCGTGTGGTGTAACTCCACAAGAATGACTGTACTGCGTGGTGTAACACCAGAGGAATGGATGTACTGTGTGGTTTTACACCAGGTGCAACTCTACTGTGTGGTGTAACACCAGGAGAATGGCTGTACTGTGTGGTGTAACACCAGGTGCAACTGTACTGTGTGGTGTTACACCAGGAGAATGGTTGAACTGTGTGGTGTAACACCAGGAGAATGGCTGTACTGTGTGGTGGAACACCAGGAGAATGGCTGTACTGTGTGGTGTGACACCGGGCGAATGAATGTACTGTGTGGAGTAACACCAGGTGCTACTGTACTGTGTGGTGTAATAACAGGGGAATCGCTGTACTGTGTGGTGTAACACCAGGAGAATGTCTCTACTGTGTGGTGTAACACCAGCGGAATTTTTATACTGTGTGGTGTAACACCAGTTTGTACTGTACTGTGTGGTGTAACACCAGGTGCAACTGTACAGTGTGGTGTAACACCTGGAGAATGGCTGTACTGTGTGGTGTAACAGTCAGTGCAACTGTACTGTGTGGTGTAATGCCAGGGGAATGGCTGTACTGTGGTGTAACAGCAGTTGCGACTGTACTGAGTGGTGTGACACCAGGAGAATGGCTGTACTGTGTGGTGTAACACCAGGACAATGGCTGCACTGTGTGGTTTAACACCAGGTGCAACTGTACTGTGTGGTGTAAATTCAGGATAATCGCTGTACTGTGTGGTGTAACACCAGGAGAATGGATATACTGTGTGTTGTAACAACAGGAGAATGGATGTCCTGTGTGTTTTAACACCAGGAGAATAACTGAACTGTGTGGTGTAACACCAGGAGAATGGATGTACTGTGTGGTGTTACACCATGTGCAACTGTACTGTGTGGTTAAACACCAGGAGAATGGCTGTATTGTGTGCTGTAACACCAGGTGCTACTGTACTGTGTAGTGTAACACCAGGTGCAACTCTACCGTGTGGTGTTACACCAGGAGAATGGTTGAACTGTGTGGAGTAACACCAGGAGAATGACTGTACTGTGTCGTGTAACACCAGGAGAATGGATGTACTGTGTGGTGTAACACCAGAAGAATCGATGTACTGTGTGTTGTAACACCAGGTGCAACTGTACTGTATTGTGTAACACCAGGAGAATGGCTGTACTGTGTGGTGTCACACCAGGAAAATGGCTGTACTGTGTGTTGTAACACCAGGAGAATGACTGTACTGTGTGGTGTAACACCACAGGAATGGCTGTACTGTGTGGTGTTACACCATGTGCAACTGTACTGTGTGGTTAAACACCAGGAGAATGGCTGTATTGTGTGGTGTAACACCAGGTGCTACTGCACTGTGTAGTGTAACACCAGGTGCAACTGTACCGTGTGGTGTTACACCAGGAGAATGGTTGAACTGTGTGGAGTAACACCAGGAGAATGGATGTACTGTGTGCTGTACCTCCAGGAGAAATGCTGTACTGTGTGGTGTTACACCAGGATAATGGATGTACTGTGTGGTGAAACACCTGGAGAATGGATCTACTGTGAGCTGTAACACCAGGAGAATAACTGTACTGTGTGGTGGAACACAAGGAAAATGGATATACTGTGTGGTGTAACACCAGGAGAATGGATGTACTGTGTCGTGTAACACCAGGAGAATGACTGTACTGTGTGGTGTAACACCAGGAGAATGGATGTACTGTGTGGTGTAACACCAGGAGAATGGATGTACTGTGTGGTGTAACACCAGGTGCAACAGTACTGTGTTGTGTAACACCAGGAGAATGGCTCTACTGTGTGGTGTAACACCAGGAGAATGGATGTACTGTGTGCTGAAACACCAGGAGAATGGATATACTGTGTGGTGTAACACCAGGAGAATGGCTGTACTGTGTGGTGTAACACCAGGAGAATGGCTGTACTGTGTGCTGAAACACCAGGAGAATGGATATACTGTGTGGTGTAACACCAGGAGAATGGATGTTCTGTATGTTGTAACACCAGGAGAATGACTGTACTGTGTTGTGTAACACCAGGAGAATGGATATAGTGTGTGGTGTAACACCAGGTACAACTGTACTGTGTGGTGTTACACCAGGTGAATGATTGAACTGTGTGTTGTAACACCAGGTGCAAATGTACTGTGTGGTGTAACAGCATGTGCAAATGTACTGTGTGGTGTAACAGCATGTGCAACTGTATTGTGTGGTGTAACACCAGGAGAATGGATGTGCTGTGTGGGGTAACACCAGGACAATTGCTGTACTGTGTGGTGTAACACCAGGATAATGGATCTACTGTGTGGTGTAACACCAGGAGAATGGATGTACTGTGTAGTGTAACACCAGGAGAATGACTGTACTGTGTTGGGTAACACCAGGAGAATAGATGTAATGTGTGTTGTAACACCAGGAGAATGGCTGTACTGTGTGGTGTGACACCAGGACAATGACTGTACTGTGTGGTGTAACACCAGGAGAATGTCTCTACTGTGTGGTGTAACACCAGGTGCAACTGTACTGTGTGGTGTAACACCAGGAGAATGGCTGTACTGTGTGGTGTAACAGTAAGTGCAACTGTACTGTGTGGTGTAATACCAGGGGAATGGCTGTACTGTGTGGTGTAACACCAGGAGAATGGCTGTATTGTGTGGTGTAACAGTAAGTGCAACTGTACTGTGTGGTGTAATACCAGGGGAATGGCTGTACTGTGTGGTGTAGCACCAGGAGAATGGATGTACTGTGTGGTGTAACACCAGGAGAATGTATGTACCGTGTGGTGTAACTCCACAAGAATGACTGTACTGCGTGGTGTAACACCAGAGGAATGGATGTACTGTGTGGTTTTACACCAGGTGCAACTCTACTGTGTTGTGTAACACCAGCAGAATGTCTGTACTGTGTGGTGTAACACCAGGTGCAACTGTACTCTGTGGTGTTACACCAGGAGAATCGTTGAACTGTGTGGTGAAACACCAGGAGAATGGCTGTACTGTGTGGTGGAACACCAGGAGAATGGCTGTACTGTGTGGTGTGACACCGGGCGAATGAATGTACTGTGTGCTGTAACACCAGGAGAATGGATGTACTTTGTGGTGAAACCCCAGGTGCCACTGTACTGTGTGGTGGAACAACAGGAGAATGGCTGTACTGTGTGGTGTAACACCAGGAGAATGTCTCTACTGTGTGGTGTAACACCAGCGGAATTTTTATACTGTGTGGTGTAACACCAGTTTGTACTGTACTGTGTGGTGTAACCCCAGGTGCAACTGTACAGTGTGGTGTAACACCTGGAGAATGGCTGTACTGTGTGGTGTAACAGTCTGTGCAACTGTACTGTGTCGTGTAACACCAGGAGAATGGATATACTGTGTGTTGTAACAACAGGAGAATGGATGTCCTGTGTGTTTTAACACCAGGAGAATAACTGAACTGTGTGGTGTAACACCAGGAGAATGGATGTACTGTGTGGTGTTACACCATGTGCAACTGTACTGTGTGGTTAAACACCAGGAGAATGGCTGTATTGTGTGCTGTAACACCAGGTGCTACTGTACTGTGTAGTGTAACACCAGGTGCAACTCTACCGTGTGGTGTTACACCAGGAGAATGGTTGAACTGTGTGGAGTAACACCAGGAGAATGACTGTACTGTGTCGTGTAACACCAGGAGAATGGATGTACTGTGTGGTGTAACACCAGAAGAATCGATGTACTGTGTGTTGTAACACCAGGTGCAACTGTACTGTATTGTGTAACACCAGGAGAATGGCTGTACTGTGTGGTGTCACACCAGGAAAATGGCTGTACTGTGTGTTGTAACACCAGGAGAATGACTGTACTGTGTGGTGTAACACCACAGGAATGGCTGTACTGTGTGGTGTTACACCATGTGCAACTGTACTGTGTGGTTAAACACCAGGAGAATGGCTGTATTGTGTGGTGTAACACCAGGTGCTACTGCACTGTGTAGTGTAACACCAGGTGCAACTGTACCGTGTGGTGTTACACCAGGAGAATGGTTGAACTGTGTGGAGTAACACCAGGAGAATGGATGTACTGTGTGCTGTACCTCCAGGAGAAATGCTGTACTGTGTGGTGTTACACCAGGATAATGGATGTACTGTGTGGTGAAACACCTGGAGAATGGATCTACTGTGTGCTGTAACACCAGGAGAATAACTGTACTGTGTGGTGGAACACAAGGAAAATGGATATACTGTGTGGTGTAACACCAGGAGAATGGATGTACTGTGTCGTGTAACACCAGGAGAATGACTGTACTGTGTGGTGTAACACCAGGAGAATGGATGTACTGTGTGGTGTAACACCAGGAGAATGGATGTACTGTGTGGTGTAACACCAGGTGCAACAGTACTGTGTTGTGTAACACCAGGAGAATGGCTCTACTGTGTGGTGTAACACCAGGAGAATGGATGTACTGTGTGCTGAAACACCAGGAGAATGGATATACTGTGTGGTGTAACACCAGGAGAATGGCTGTACTGTGTGGTGTAACACCAGGAGAATGGCTGTACTGTGTGCTGAAACACCAGGAGAATGGATATACTGTGTGGTGTAACACCAGGAGAATGGATGTTCTGTATGTTGTAACACCAGGAGAATGACTGTACTGTGTTGTGTAACACCAGGAGAATGGATATAGTGTGTGGTGTAACACCAGGTACAACTGTACTGTGTGGTGTTACACCAGGTGAATGATTGAACTGTGTGTTGTAACACCAGGTGCAAATGTACTGTGTGGTGTAACAGCATGTGCAAATGTACTGTGTGGTGTAACAGCATGTGCAACTGTATTGTGTGGTGTAACACCAGGAGAATGGATGTGCTGTGTGGGGTAACACCAGGACAATTGCTGTACTGTGTGGTGTAACACCAGGATAATGGATCTACTGTGTGGTGTAACACCAGGAGAATGGATGTACTGTGTAGTGTAACACCAGGAGAATGACTGTACTGTGTTGGGTAACACCAGGAGAATAGATGTAATGTGTGTTGTAACACCAGGAGAATGGCTGTACTGTGTGGTGTGACACCAGGACAATGACTGTACTGTGTGGTGTAACACCAGGAGAATGTCTCTACTGTGTGGTGTAACACCAGGTGCAACTGTACTGTGTGGTGTAACACCAGGAGAATGGCTGTACTGTGTGGTGTAACAGTAAGTGCAACTGTACTGTGTGGTGTAATACCAGGGGAATGGCTGTACTGTGTGGTGTAACACCAGGAGAATGGCTGTATTGTGTGGTGTAACAGTAAGTGCAACTGTACTGTGTGGTGTAATACCAGGGGAATGGCTGTACTGTGTGGTGTAGCACCAGGAGAATGGATGTACTGTGTGGTGTAACACCAGGAGAATGTATGTACCGTGTGGTGTAACTCCACAAGAATGACTGTACTGCGTGGTGTAACACCAGAGGAATGGATGTACTGTGTGGTTTTACACCAGGTGCAACTCTACTGTGTTGTGTAACACCAGCAGAATGTCTGTACTGTGTGGTGTAACACCAGGTGCAACTGTACTCTGTGGTGTTACACCAGGAGAATCGTTGAACTGTGTGGTGAAACACCAGGAGAATGGCTGTACTGTGTGGTGGAACACCAGGAGAATGGCTGTACTGTGTGGTGTGACACCGGGCGAATGAATGTACTGTGTGCTGTAACACCAGGAGAATGGATGTACTTTGTGGTGAAACCCCAGGTGCCACTGTACTGTGTGGTGGAACAACAGGAGAATGGCTGTACTGTGTGGTGTAACACCAGGAGAATGTCTCTACTGTGTGGTGTAACACCAGCGGAATTTTTATACTGTGTGGTGTAACACCAGTTTGTACTGTACTGTGTGGTGTAACCCCAGGTGCAACTGTACAGTGTGGTGTATCACCTGGAGAATGGCTGTACTGTGTGGTGTAACAGTCTGTGCAACTGTACTGTGTCGTGTAACACCAGGAGAATGGATGTACTGTGTGGTGTAACACCAGAAGAATGGATGTACTGTGTGGTGTAACACCAGGTGCAACTGTACTGAGTGGTGTGACACCAGGAGAATGGCTGTACTGTGTGGTGTAATACCAGGAGACTGGCTGCACTGTGTGGTTTAACACCAGGTGCAACTGTACTGTGTGGTGTAAATCCAGGATAATCGCTGTACTGTGTGGTGTAACACCAGGAGAATGGATATACTGTGTGTTGTAACAACAGGAGAATGGATGTCCTGTGTGTTTTAACACCAGGAGAATAACTGAACTGTGTGGTGTAACACCAGGAGAATGGATGTACTGTGTGGTGTTACACCATGTGCAACTGTACTGTGTGGTTAAACACCAGGAGAATGGCTGTATTGTGTGGTGTAACACCAGGTGCTACTGTACTGTGTAGTGTAACACCAGGTGCAACTCTACCGTGTGGTGTTACACCAGGAGAATGGTTGAACTTTGTGGAGTAACACCAGGAGAATGACTGTACTGTGTCGTGTAACACCAGGAGAATGGATGTACTGTGTGGTGTAACACCAGAAGAATGGATGTACTGTGTGGTGTAACACCAGCTGCAACTGTACTGTGTTGTGTAACACCAGGAGAATGGCTGTACTGTGTGGTGTCACACCAGGAAAATGGCTGTACTGTAGTGTTGTAACACCAGGAGAATGACTTTACTGTGTTGTGTAACACCCGTAGAATGGATGTACTGTGTAGTGTAACACCAGGAGAGTGGATGTACTGTGTGGTGTAGCAAGAGGAGAATGACTGTACTGTGTGGTGTAACACCAGGAGAATGGATGTACTGTGTGGTGTATCGCCAGGGGCAACTGTACTCTGTAGTGTAACACCAGGAGAATGGCTGTACTGTGTGGTGTAACTCCACAAGAATGACTGTACTGCGTGGTGTAACACCAGGAGAATGGCTGTACTGTGTGGTGTAACACCAGGTGCAACGGTACTGTGTGGTGTTACACCAGGAGAATGGTTGAACTGTGTGGTGTAACACCAGGAGAATGGCTGTACTGTGTGGCGGAACACCAGGAGAATGGCTGTACTGTGTGGTGTGACACCGGGCGAATGAATGTACTGTGTGGAGTAACACCAGGTGCTACTGTACTGTGTGGTGTAATAACAGGGGAATCGCTGTACTGTGTGGTGTAACACCAGGAGAATGTCTCTACTGTGTGGTGTAACACCAGCGGAATGTTTGTACTGTGTGGTGTAACACCAGTTTGTACTGTACTGTGTGGTGTAACACCAGGTGCAACTGTACAGTGTGGTGTAACACCTGGAGAATGGCTGTACTGTGTGGTGTAACAGTCAGTGCAACTGTACTGTGTGGTGTAATACCAGGGGAATGGCTGTACTGTGTGGTGTAACAGCAGTTGCAACTGTACTGAGTGGTGTGACACCAGGAGAATGGCTGTACTGTGTGGTGTAACACCAGGAGAATGGCTGCACTGTGTGGTTTAACACCAGGTGCAACTGTACTGTGTGGTGTAAATCCAGGATAATCGCTCTACTGTGTGGTGTAACACCAGGAGAATGGATATACTGTGTGTTGTAACTACAGGAGAATGGATGTCCTGTGTGTTTTAACACCAGGAGAATAACTGTACTGTGTGGTGTAACACCAGGAGAATGGATGTACTGTGTGGTGTTACACCATGTGCAAATGTACTGTGTGGTTAAACACCAGGAGAATGGCTGTATTGTGTGGTGTAACACCAGGTGCTACTGTAATGTGTAGTGTAACACAAGGTGCAACTGTACCGTGTGGTGCTACACCAGGAGAATGGTTGAACTGTGTGGAGTAACACCAGGAGAATGACTGTACTGTGTCGTGTAACACCAGGAGAATGGATGTACTGAGTGGTGTAACACCAGAAGAATGGATATACTGTGTGGTGTAACACCAGGTGCAACTGTACTGTGTTGTGTAACACCAGGAGAATGGCTGTACTGTGTGGTGTCACACCAGGAAAATGGCTGTACTGTGTGTTGTAACACCAGGAGAATGACTTTACTGTGTTGTGTAACACCCGTAGAATGGATGTACTGTGTAGTGTAACACCAGGAGAGTGGATTTACTGTGTGGTGTAGCACGAGGAGAATGACTGTACTGTGTTTTGTAACACCAGGAGAATGGATGTACTGTGTGGTGTATCGCCAGGTGCAACTGTACTCTGTAGTGTAACACCTGGAGAATGGCTGTACTGTGTGGTGTAAAACCAGGAGAATGGCTGTACTGTGTGCTGAAACACCAAGAGAATGGATATACTGTGTGGTGTAACACCAGGAGAATGGATGTACTGTATGTTGTAACACCAGGGGAATGACTGTACTGTGTGGTGTAACACCAGGAGAATGGATGTACTGTGTGGTGTAACTCCAGAAGAATGACTGTATTTTGTGGTGTAACACCAGAAGAATGGATGTACTGTGTGGTGTTACACCAAGTGCTACTGTACTGTGTGGTGTAACACCAGGTGCAACTGTACTGTGTGGTGTTACACCAGGTGAATGATTGAACTGTGTGTTGTAACACCAGGTGCAAATGTACTGTGTGTTGTAACAGCAGGTGCAATTGTATTGTGTGGTGTAACACCAGGAGAATGGATGTACTGTGTGGTGAAACACCAGGACAATTACTGTACTGTGTGGTGTAACACCAGGAGAATGGCTGTACTGTGTGGTGTAACAGTAAGTGCAACTGTACTGTGTGGTGTAATACCAGGGGAATGGCTGTACTGTGTGGTGTAACAGCAGTTGCAACTGTACTGAGTGGTGTGACACCAGGAGAATGGCTGTACTGTGTGGTGTAACACCAGGAGAATGGCTGCACTGTGTGGTTTAACACCAGGTGCAACTGTACTGTGTGGTGTAAATCCAGGATAATCGCTGTACTGTGTGGTGTAACACCAGGAGAATGGATATACTGTGTGTTGTAACAACAGGGGAATGGATGTCCTGTGTGTTTTAACACCAGGAGAATAACTGTACTGTGTGGTGTAACACCAGGAGAATGGATATACTGTGTGGTGTAACTCCAGGAGAATGACTGTACTGTGTGGTGTAACACCACAGGAATGGATGTACTGTGTGGTGTTACACCATGTGCAACTGTACTGTGTGGTTAAACACCAGGAGAATGGCTGTATTGTGTGGTGTAACACCAGGTGCTACTGTAATGTGTAGTGTAACACCAGGTGCAACTGTACCATGTGGTGCTACACCAGGAGAATGGTTGAACTGTGTGGAGTAACACCAGGAGAATGACTGTACTGTGTCGTGTAACACCAGGAGAATGGATGTACTGAGTGGTGTAACACCAGAAGAATGGATATACTGTGTGGTGTAAATCCAGGTGCAACTGTACTGTGTTGTGTAACACCAGGAGAATGGCTGTACTGTGTGGTGTCACACCAGGAAAATGGCTGTACTGTGTGTTGTAACACCAGGAGAATGACTTTACTGTGTTGTGTAACACCCGTAGAATGGATGTACTGTGTAGTGTAACACCAGGAGAGTGGAATTACTGTGTGGTGTAGCACGAGGAGAATGACTGTACTGTGTTTTGTAACACCAGGAGAATGGATGTACTGTGTGGTGTATCGCCAGGTGCAACTGTACTCTGTAGTGTAACACCTGGAGAATGGCTGTACTGTGTGGTGTAAAACCAGGAGAATGGCTGTACTGTGTGCTGAAACACCAGGAGAATGGATATACTGTGTGGTGTAACACCAGGAGAGTGGATGTACTGTATGTTGTAACACCAGGGGAATGACTGTACTGTGTGGTGTAACACCAGGAGAATGGATGTACTGTGTGGTGTTACACCAGAAGAATGGATGTACTGTGTGGTGTAACTCCAGAAGAATTACTGTATTTTGTGGTGTAACACCAGAAGAATGGATGTACTGTGTGGTGTTACACCAGGTGCTACTGCACTGTGTGGTGTAACACCAGGTGCAACTGTACTGTGTGGTGTTACACCAGGTGAATGATTGAACTGTGTGTTGTAACACCAGGTGCAAATGTACTGTGTGTTGTAACAGCAGGTGCAATTGTATTGTGTGGTGTAACACCAGGAGAATGGATGTACTGTGTGGTGAAACACCAGGACAATTGCTGTACTGTGTGGTGTAACACCTGGAGAATGGCTGTACTGTGTGGTGTAACAGTCAGTGCAACTGTACTGTGTCGTGTAACACCAGGAGAATGGATGTACTGTGTGGTGTAACACCAGAAGAATGGATGTACTGTGTGGTGTAACACCAGGTGCAACTGTACTGAGTGGTGTGACAGCAGGAGAATGGCTGTACTGTGTGGTGTAATACCAGGAGAATGGCTGCACTGTGTGGTTTAACACCAGGTGCAACTGTACTGTGTGGTGTAAATCCAGGATAATCGCTGTACTGTGTGGTGTAACACCAGGAGAATGGATATACTGTGTGTTGTAACAACAGGGGAATGGATGTCCTGTGTGTTTTAACACCAGGAGAATAACTGTACTGTGTGGTGTAACACCAGGAGAATGGATATACTGTGTGGTGTAACTCCAGGAGAATGACTGTACTGTGTGGTGTAACACCACAGGAATGGATGTACTGTGTGGTGTTACACCATGTGCAACTGTACTGTGTGGTTAAACACCAGGAGAATGGCAGTATTGTGTGGTGTAACACCAGGTGCTACTGTAATGTGTAGTGTAACACCAGGTGCAACTGTACCGTGTGGTGCTACACCAGGAGAATGGTTGAACTGTGTGGAGTAACACCAGGAGAATGACTGTACTGTGTCGTGTAACACCAGGAGAATGGATGTACTGTGTGGTGAAACACCAGGACAATTGCTGTACTGTGTGGTGTAACACCAGGAGAATGGCTGTACTGTGTGGTGTAACAGTAAGTGCAACTGTACTGTGTGGTGTAATACCAGGGGAATGGCTGTACTGTGTGGTGTAACAGCAGTTGCAACTGTACTGAGTGTTGTGACACCAGGAGAATGGCTGTACTGTGTGGTGTAACACCAGGAGAATGGCTGCACTGTGCGGTTTAACACCAGGTGCAACTGTACTGTGTGGTGTAAATCCAGGATAATCGCTGTACTGTGTGGTGTAACACCAGGAGAATGGATATACTGTGTGTTGTAACAACAGGGGAATGGATGTCCTGTGTGTATTAACACCAGTAGAATAACTGTACTGTGTGGTGTAACACCAGGAGAATGGATATACTGTGTGGTGTAACTCCAGGAGAATGACTGTACTGTGTGGTGTAACACCACAGGAATGGATGTACTGTGTGGTGTTACACCATGTGCAACTGTACTGTGTGGTTAAACACCAGGAGAATGGCTGTATTGTGTGGTGTAACACCAGGTGCTACTGTACTGTGTTGTGTAACACCAGGTGCAACTGTACCGTGTGGTGTTACACCAGGAGAATGGTTGAACTGTGTGGAATAACACCAGGAGAATGGATGTACTGTGTGTTGTAACACCAGGAGAATGTATGTACCGTGTGGTGTAACTCCACAAGAATGACTGTACTGCGTGGTGTAACACCAGAGGAATGGATGTACTGTGTGGTTTTACACCAGGTGCAACTCTACTGTGTGGTGTAACACCAGCAGAATGGCTGTACTGTGTGGTGTAACACCAGGTGCAACTGTACTGTGTGGTGTTACACCAGGAGAATGGTTGAACTGTGTGGTGAAACACCAGGAGAATGGCTGTACTGTGTGGTGGAACACCAGGAGAATGGCTGTACTGTGTGGTGTGACACCAGGAGAATGGCTGTACTGTGTGGTGTGACACCGGGCGAATGAATGTACTGTGTGGTGTAACACCAGCGGAATTTTTATACTGTGTGGTGTAACACCAGTTTGTACTGTACTGTGTTGTGTAACCCCAGGTGCAACTGTACAGTGTGGTGTAACACCTGGAGAATGGCAGTACTGTGTGGTGTAACAGTCAGTGCAACTGTACTGTGTCGTGTAACACCAGGAGAATGGATGTACTGTGTGGTGTAACACCAGAAGAATGGATGTACTGTGTGGTGTAACACCAGGTGCAACTGTACTGAGTGGTGTGACACCAGGAGAATGGCTGTACTGTGTGGTGTAATACCAGGAGAATGGCTGCACTGTGTGGTTTAACACCAGGTGCAACTGTACTGTGTGGTGTAAATCCAGGATAATCGCTGTACTGTGTGGTGTAACACCAGGAGAATGGATATACTGTGTGTTGTAACAACAGGAGAATGGATGTCCTGTGTGTTTTAACACCAGGAGAATAACTGAACTGTGTGGTGTAACACCAGGAGAATGGATGTACTGTGTGGTGTTACACCATGTGCAACTGTACTGTGTGGTTAAACACCAGGAGAATGGCTGTATTGTGTGGTGTAACACCAGGTGCTACTGTACTGTGTAGTGTAACACCAGGTGCAACTCTACCGTGTGGTGTTACACCAGGAGAATGGTTGAACTGTGTGGAGTAACACCAGGAGAATGACTGTACTGTGTCGTGTAACACCAGGAGAATGGATGTACTGTGTGGTGTAACACCAGAAGAATGGATGTACTGTGTGGTGTAACACCAGGTGCAACTGTACTGTGTTGTGTAACACCAGGAGAATGGCTGTACTGTGTGGTGTCACACCAGGAAAATGGCTGTACTGTGTGTTGTAACACCAGGAGAATGACTTTACTGTGTTGTGTAACACCCGTAGAATGGATGTACTGTGTAGTGTAACACCAGGAGAGTGGATGTACTGTGTGGTGTAGCACGAGGAGAATGACTGTACTGTGTGGTGTAACACCAGGAGAATGGATGTACTGTGTGGTGTATCGCCAGGTGCAACTGTACTCTGTAGTGTAACACCAGGAGAATGGCTGTACTGTGTGGTGTAACTCCACAAGAATGACTGTACTGCGTGGTGTAACACCAGAGGAATGGATGTACAGTGTGGTTTTACACCAGGTGCAACTCTACTGTGTGGTGTAACACAAGGAGAATGTCTGTACTGTGTGGTGTAACACCAGGTGCAACTGTACTGTGTGGTGTTACACCAGGAGAATGGTTGAACTGTGTGGTGTAACACCAGGAGAATGGCTGTACTGTGTGGTGGAACACCAGGAGAATGGCTGTACTGTGTGGTGTGACACCGGGCGAATGAATGTACTGTGTGGAGTAACACCAGGTGCTACTGTACTGTGTGGTGTAATAACAGGGGAATCGCTGTACTGTGTGGTGTAACACCAGGAGAATGTCTCTACTGTGTGGTGTAACACCAGCGGAATGTTTATACTGTGTGGTGTAACACCAGTTTGTACTGTACTGTGTGGTGTAACACCAGGTGCAACTGTACAGTGTGGTGTAACACCTGGAGAATGGCTGTACTGTGTGGTGTAACAGTCAGTGCAACTGTACTGTGTGGTGTAATACCAGGGGAATGGCTGTACTGTGTGGTGTAACAGCAGTTGCAACTGTACTGAGTGGTGTGACACCAGGGGAATGGCTGTACTGTGTGGTGCAACACCAGGAGAATGGCTGCACTGTGTGGTTTAACACCAGGTGCAACTGTACTGTGTGGTGTAAATCCAGGATAATCGCTCTACTGTGTGGTGTAACACCAGGAGAATGGATATACTGTGTGTTGTAACTACAGGAGAATGGATGTCCTGTGTGTTTTAACACCAGGAGAATAACTGTACTGTGTGGTGTAACACCAGGAGAATGGATGTACTGTGTGGTGTTACACCATTTGCAACAGTACTGTGTTGTTAAACACCAGGAGAATGGCTGTATTGTGTGGTGTAACACCAGGTGCTACTGTAATGTGTGGTGTAAATCCAGGATAATCGCTGTACTCTGTGGTGTAACACCAGGAGAATGGATATACTGTGTGTTGTAACAACAGGGGAATGGATGTCCTGTGTGTTTTAACACCAGGAGAATAACTGTACTGTGTGGTGTAACACCAGGAGAATGGATATACTGTGTGGTGTAACACCAGGACAATTGCTGTACTGTGTGGTGTAACACCAGGATAATGGATGTACTGTGTGGGGTAACACCATGTGCAACTGTACTGTGTGGTTAAACACCAGGAGAATGGCTGTATTGTGTGGTGTAACACCAGGTGCTACTGTAATGTGTAGTGTAACACCAGGAGCAACTGTACCGTGTGGTGCTACACCAGGAGAATGGTTGAACTGTGTGGAGTAACGCCAGGAGAATGACTGTACTGTGTCGTGTAACACCAGGAGAATGGATGTACTGAGTGGTGTAACACCAGAAGAATGGATATACTGTGTGGTGTAAATCCAGGTGCAACTGTACTGTGTTGTGTAACACCAGGAGAATGGCTGTACTGTGTGGTGTCACACCAGGAAAATGGCTGTACTGTGTGTTGTAACACCAGGAGAATGACTTTACTGTGTTGTGTAACACCCGTAGAATGGATGTACTGTGTAGTGTAACACCAGGAGAGTGGATTTACTGTGTGGTGTAGCACGAGGAGAATGACTGTACTGTGTTTTGTAACACCAGGAGAATGGATGTACTGTGTGGTGTATCGCCAGGTGCAACTGTACTCTGTAGTGTAACACCTGGAGAATGGCTGTACTGTGTGGTGTAAAACCAGGAGAATGGCTGTACTGTGTGCTGAAACACCAGGAGAATGGATATACTGTGTGGTGTAACACCAGGAGAATGGATGTACTGTATGTTGTAACACCAGGGGAATGACTGTACTGTGTGGTGTAACACCAGGAGAATGGATGTACTGTGTGGTGTAACTCCAGAAGAATGACTGTATTTTGTGGTGTAACACCAGAAGAATGGATGTACTGTGTGGTGTTACACCAGGTGCTACTGTACTGTGTGGTGTAACACCAGGTGCAACTGTACTGTGTGGTGTTACACCAGGTGAATGATTGAACTGTGTGTTGTAACACCAGGTGCAAATGTACTGTGTGTTGTAACAGCAGGTGCAATTGTATTGTGTGGTGTAACACCAGGAGAATGGATGTACTGTGTGGTGAAACACCAGGACAATTGCTGTACTGTGTGGTGTAACACCAGGAGAATGGCTGTACTGTGTGGTGTAACACCAGGAGAATGGCTGTACTGTGTGGTGTAACAGTAAGTGCAACTGTACGGTGTGGTGTAATACCAGGGGAATGGCTGTACTGTGTGGTGTAACAGCAGTTGCAACTTTACTGAGTGGTGTGACACCAGGAGAATGGCTGTACTGTGTGGTGTAACACCAGGAGAATGGCTGCACTGTGTGGTTTAACACCAGGTGCAACTGTACTGTGTGGTGTAAATCCAGGATAATCGCTGTACTGTGTGGTGTAACACCAGGAGAATGGATATACTGTGTGTTGTAACAACAGGGGAATGGATGTCCTGTGTGTTTTTACACCAGGAGAATAACTGTACTGTGTGGTGTAACACCAGGAGAATGGATATACTGTGTCGTGTAACTCCAGGAGAATGACTGTACTGTGTGGTGTAACACCACAGGAATGGATGTACTGTGTGGTGTTACACCATGTGCAACTGTACTGTGTGGTTGAACACCAGGAGAATGGCTGTATTGTGTGGTGTAACACCAGGTGCTACTGTACTGTGTAGTGTAACACCAGGTGCAACTGTACCGTGTGGTGTTACACCAGGAGAATGGTTGAACTGTGTGGAATAACACCAGGAGAATGGATGTATTGTGTGGTGTACCACCAGGAGAATTGCTGTACTTTGTGGTGTACCACCAGGAGAATAACTGTACTGTGTGGTCTAACACAAGGATAATGGATATACTGTGTGGTGTAACACCAGGAGAATGACTGTACTGTGTGGTGTTACACCAGGAAAATGGATGTACTGTGTGGTGTAACACCAGGTGAATGGATGTACTGTGTGGTGCAACACCAGGAGAATGACTGTTCTGTGTCGTGTAACACCAGGAGAATGGATGTACTGTGTGGTGTAACACCAGAAGAATGGATGTACTGTGTGGTGTAACACCAGAAGAATGGATGTACTGTGTGGTGTAACACCAGGAGAATGGATGTCCTGTGTGTTTTAACACCAGGAGAATAACTGTACTGTGTGGTGTAACACCAGGAGAATGGTTGTACTGTGTAGTGTAACAGCAGTTGCAACTGTACTGAGTGGTGTGACACCAGGAGAATGGCTGTACTGTGTGGTGTAACACCAGGAGAATGGCTGCACTGTGTGGTTTAACACCAGGTGCAACTGTACTGTGTGGTGTAATTCCAGGATAATCGCTGTACTGTGTGGTGTAACACCAGGAGAATGGATATACTGTGTGTTGTAACAACAGGAGAATGGATGTCCTGTGTGTTTTAACACCAGGAGAATAACTGTACTGTGTGGTGTAACACCAGGAGAATGGATATACTGTGTGGTGTAACTCCAGGAGAATGACTGTACTGTGTGGTGTAACACCACAGGAATGGATGTACTGTGTGGTGTTACACCACAGGAATGGATGTACTGTGTGGTGTTACACCATGTGCAACTGTACTGTGTGGTTAAACACCAGGAGAATGGCTGCATTGTGTGGTGTAACACCAGGTGCTACTGTACTGTGTAGTGTAACACCAGGTGCAACTGTACCGTGTGGTGTCACACCAGGAGAATGGTTGAACTGTGTGGAGTAACACCAGGAGAATGGATGTACTGTGTGGTGTACCACCAGGAGAATTGCTGTACTTTGTGGTGTACCACCAGGAGAATAACTGTACTGTGTGGTCTAACACAAGGATAATGGATATACTGTGTGGTGTAACACCAGGAGAATGACTGTACTGTGTGGTGTTACACCAGGAAAATGGATGTACTGTGTGGTGTAACACCAGGTGAATGGATGTACTGTGTGGTGCAACAACAGGAGAATGACTGTTCTGTGTCGTGTAACACCAGGAGAATGGATGTACTGTGTGGTGTAACACCAGAAGAATGGCTGTACTGTGTGTTGTAACAACAGGAGAATGACTTTACTGTGTTGTGTAACACCCGTAGAATGGATGTACTGTGTAGTGTAACAACAGGAGAGTGGATGTACTGTGTGGTGTAGCACCAGGCGAATGATTTTACTGTGTGGTGTAACACCAGGAGAATGGATGTACTGTGCGGTGTATCAACAGGTGCAACTGTACTCTGTAGTGTAACACCAGGAGAATGGCTGTACTGTGTGGTGTAACACCTGGAGAATGGCTGTACCGTGTGCTGAAACACCAGGAGAATGGATATACTGTGTGGTGTAACACCAGGAGAATGAATGTACTCTATGTTGTAACAACAGGGGAATGACTGTACTGTGTGGTGTAACACCAGGAGAATGGATGTACTGTGTGGTGTAAAACCAGAAGAATTACTGTACTTTGTGGTGTAACACCAGAAGAATGGATGTACTGTGTGGTGTTACACCAGGTGCTACTGTACTGTGTGGTGTTACACCAGGTGCAACTGTACTGTGTGGTGTTACACCAGGTGAATGATTGAACTGTGTGTTGTAACACCAGGTGCAAATGTACTGTGTGGTGTAACAGCAGGTGCAACTGTATTCTGTGGTGAAACACCAGGAGAATGGATGTACTGTGTGGTGTAACACCAGGACAATTGCTGTACTGTGTGGTGTAACACCAGGATAATGGATGTACTGTGTGGTGTAACACCAGGAGAATGGATGTACTGTGTGGTGTAACACCAGGAGAATGACTGTACTGTGTTGGGTAACACCAGGAGAATAGATGTAATGTGTGGTGTAACAGAATGAGAATGGCTGTACTGTGTGGTGTGACACCAGGTCAATGGCTGTACTGTGTGGTGTAACACCAGGAGAATGTCTCTACTGTGTGGCGTAACACCAGCGGAATGCATATATTGTGTGGTGTAACACCAGGTGCTACTGTACTGTGTGGTGTAACACGAGGTGCAACTGTACTGTGTGGTGTAACACCAGGAGAATTGCTGTACTGTGTGGTGTAACAGTAAGTGCAACTGTACTGTGTGGTGTAATACCAGGGGAATGGCTGTACTGTGTGGTGTAACACCAGGAGAATGGATGTACTGTGTGGCGGAACACCAGGAGAATGTATGTACCGTGGTGTAACTCCAGAAGAATGACTGTACTGTGTGGTGTAACACCAGAGGAATGGATGTACTGTTTGGTGTTACAACAGGTGCAACTCTACTGTGTGGTGTAACACCAGGAGAATGGCTGTACTGTGTGGTGTAACTCCAGGTGCTACTGTACTGTGTGGTGGAACACCAGGTGCAACTGTACTGTGTGGTGTTACACCAGGAGAATGGTTGAACTGTGTGGTTCAACACCAGGAGAATGTCTGTACTTTGTGGTGTAAAAGCAGGTTCAACTGTACTGTGTTTGTGACACCAGGAGAATGGCTGTACAGTGTGGTGTAACAGCAGGAGAATGGATGTACTGTGTTGTGTAACACCAGGTGCTACTGTACTGTGTAGTGTAACACCAGGTGCAACTGTACCGTGTGGTGTTACACCAGGAGAATGGTTGAACTGTGTGGAATAACACCAGGAGAATGGATGTACTGTGTGGTGTACCACCATGAGAATTGCTGTACTTTGCGGTGTACCACCAGGAGAATAACTGTACTGTGTGGTCTAACACAAGGATAATGGATATACTGTGTGGTGTAACACCAGGAGAATGACTGTACTGTGTGGTGTTACACCAGGAAAATGGATGTACTGTGTGGTGTAACACCAGGTGAATGGATGTACTGTGTGGTGCAACACCAGGAGAATGACTGTTCTGTGTCGTGTAACACCAGGAGAATGGATGTACTGTGTGGTGTAACACCAGAAGAATGGATGTACTGTGTGGTGTAACACCAGATGCAACTGTACTGTGTTGTGTAACACCAGATGCAACTGTACTGTTTTGTGTAACACCAGGAGAATGGCTGTACTGTGTGGTGTAACACCAGGAAAATGGCTGTACTGTGTCGTGTAACACCAGGAGAATGGATGTACTGTGTGGTGTAACACCAGAAGAATGGATGTACTGTGTGGTGTAACACCAGATGCAACTGTACTGTTTTGTGTAACACTAGGAAAATGGATGTACTGTGTCGTGTAACACCAGGAGAATGGATGTACTGTGTGGTGCAACACCAGGAGAATGACTGTACTGTGTCGTGTAACACCAGGAGAATGGATGTACTGTGTGGTGTAACACCAGAAGAATGGATGTACTGTGTGGTGTAACACCAGATGCAACTGTACTGTGTTGTGTAACACCAGGAGAATGGCTGTACTGTGTGGTGTAACACCAGGAAAATGGCTGTACTGTGTGTTGTAACACCAGGAGAATGACTTTACTGTGTTGTGTAACACCCGTAGAATGGATGTACTGTGATGTGTAACACCAGGAGAGTGGATGTACTGTGTGGTGTAGCACCAGGCGAATGACTGTACTGTGTGGTGTAACACCAGGAGAATGGCTGTACTGTGTGGTGTAACACCAGGAGAATGGCTGTACTGTGTGCTGAAACACCAGGAGAATGGATATACTGCGTGGTGTAACACCAGGAGAATGGATGTACTGTATGTTGTAACAACAGGGGAATGACTGTACTGTGTGGTGTAACACCAGGAGAATGGATGTACTGTGTGGTGTAACACCAGAAGAATGACTGTACTTTGTGGTGTAACACCAGAAGAATGGATGTACTGAGTGCTGTTACACCAGGTGCTACTGTACTGTGTGGTGTAACACCAGGTGCAACTGTACTGTGTGGTGTTACACCAGGTGAATGATTGAACTGTGTGTTGTAACACCAGGTGCAAATGTACTGTGTGGTGTAACAGCAGGTGCAACTGTATTGTGTGGTGTAACACCAGGAGAATGGATGTACTGTGTGGTGTAACACCAGGACAATTGCTGTACTGTGTGGTGTAACACCAGGATAATGGATGTACTGTGTGGGGTAACACCATGTGCAACTGTACTGTGTGGTTAAACACCAGGAGAATGGCTGTATTGTGTGGTGTAACACCAGGTGCTACTGTAATGTGTAGTGTAACACCAGGAGCAACTGTACCGTGTGGTGCTACATCAGGAGAATGGTTGAACTGTGTGGAGTAACGCCAGGAGAATGACTGTACTGTGTCGTGTAACACCAGGAGAATGGATGTACTGAGTGGTGTAACACCAGAAGAATGGATATACTGTGTGGTGTAAATCCAGGTGCAACTGTACTGTGTTGTGTAACACCAGGAGAATGGCTGTACTGTGTGGTGTCACACCAGGAAAATGGCTGTACTGTGTGTTGTAACACCAGGAGAATGACTTTACTGTGTTGTGTAACACCCGTAGAATGGATGTACTGTGTAGTGTAACACCAGGAGAGTGGATTTACTGTGTGGTGTAGCACGAGGAGAATGACTGTACTGTGTTTTGTAACACCAGGAGAATGGATGTACTGTGTGGTGTATCGCCAGGTGCAACTGTACTCTGTAGTGTAACACCTGGAGAATGGCTGTACTGTGTGGTGTAAAACCAGGAGAATGGCTGTACTGTGTGCTGAAACACCAGGAGAATGGATATACTGTGTGGTGTAACACCAGGAGAATGGATGTACTGTATGTTGTAACACCAGGGGAATGACTGTACTGTGTGGTGTAACACCAGGAGAATGGATGTACTGTGTGGTGTAACTCCAGAAGAATGACTGTATTTTGTGGTGTAACACCAGAAGAATGGATGTACTGTGTGGTGTTACACCAGGTGCTACTGTACTGTGTGGTGTAACACCAGGTGCAACTGTACTGTGTGGTGTTACACCAGGTGAATGATTGAACTGTGTGTTGTAACACCAGGTGCAAATGTACTGTGTGTTGTAACAGCAGGTGCAATTGTATTGTGTGGTGTAACACCAGGAGAATGGATGTACTGTGTGGTGAAACACCAGGACAATTGCTGTACTGTGTGGTGTAACACCAGGAGAATGGCTGTACTGTGTGGTGTAACACCAGGAGAATGGCTGTACTGTGTGGTGTAACAGTAAGTGCAACTGTACTGTGTGGTGTAATACCAGGGGAATGGCTGTACTGTGTGGTGTAACAGCAGTTGCATCTTTACTGAGTGGTGTGACACCAGGAGAATGGCTGTACTGTGTGGTGTAACACCAGGAGAATGGCTGCACTGTGTGGTTTAACACCAGGTGCAACTGTACTGTGTGGTGTAAATCCAGGATAATCGCTGTACTGTGTGGTGTAACACCAGGAGAATGGATATACTGTGTGTTGTAACAACAGGGGAATGGATGTCCTGTGTGTTTTTACACCAGGAGAATAACTGTACTGTGTGGTGTAACACCAGGAGAATGGATATACTGTGTGGTGTAACTCCAGGAGAATGACTGTACTGTGTGGTGTAACACCACAGGAATGGATGTACTGTGTGGTGTTACACCATGTGCAACTGTACTGTGTGGTTAAACACCAGGAGAATGGCTGTATTGTGTGGTGTAACACCAGGTGCTACTGTACTGTGTAGTGTAACACCAGGTGCAACTGTACCGTGTGGTGTTACACCAGGAGAATGGTTGAACTGTGTGGAATAACACCAGGAGAATGGATGTACTGTGTGGTGTACCACCAGGAGAATTGCTGTACTTTGTGGTGTACCACCAGAAGAATAACTGTACTGTGTGGTCTAACACAAGGATAATGGATATACTGTGTGGTGTAACACCAGGAGAATGACTGTACTGTGTGGTGTTACACCAGGAAAATGGATGTACTGTGTGGTGTAACACCAGGTGAATGGATGTACTGTGTGGTGCAACACCAGGAGAATGACTGTTCTGTGTCGTGTAACACCAGGAGAATGGATGTACTGTGTGGTGTAACACCAGAAGAATGGATGTACTGTGTGGTGTAACACCAGATGCATCTGTACTGTGTTGTGTAACACCAGATGCAACTGTACTGTGTTGTGTAACACCAGGAGAATGGCTGTACTGTGTGGTGTAACACCAGGAAAATGGCTGTACTGTGTGTTGTAACACCAGGAGAATGACTTTACTGTGTTGTGTAACACCCGCAGAATGACTGTACTGTGTGGTGTAACACCAGGAGAATGGATGTCCTGTGTGTTTTAACACCAGGAGAATAACTGTACTGTGTGGTGTAACACCAGGAGAATGGATGTACTGTGTAGTGTAACACCAGGTGCAACTGTACCGTGTGGTGCTACACCAGGAGAATGGATGTACTGTGTGGTGAAACACCAGGACAATTGCTGTACTGTGTGGTGTGACACCAGGAGAATGGCTGTACTGTGTGGTGTAACACCAGGAGAATGGCTGCACTGTGTGGTTTAACACCAGGTGCAACTGTACTGTGTGGTGTAAATCCAGGATAATCGCTGTACTGTGTGGTGTAACACCAGGAGAATGGATATACTGTGTGTTGTAACAACAGGAGAATGGATGTCCTGTGTGTTTTAACACCAGGAGAATAACTGTACTGTGTGGTGTAACACCAGGAGAATGGATATACTGTGTGGTGTAACTCCAGGAGAATGACTGTACTGTGTGGTGTAACACCACAGGAATGGATGTACTGTGTGGTGTTACACCACAGGAATGGATGTACTGTGTGGTGTTACACCATGTGCAACTGTACTGTGTGGTTAAACACCAGGAGAATGGCTGTATTGTGTGGTGTAACACCAGGTGCTACTGTACTGTGTAGTGTAACACCAGGTGCAACTGTACCGTGTGGTGTCACACCAGGAGAATGGTTGAACTGTGTGGAGTAACACCAGGAGAATGGATGTACTGTGTGGTGTACCACCAGGAGAATTGCTGTACTTTGTGGTGTACCACCAGGAGAATAACTGTACTGTGTGGTCTAACACAAGGATAATGGATATACTGTGTGGTGTAACACCAGGAGAATGACTGTACTGTGTGGTGTTACACCAGGAAAATGGATGTACTCTGTGGTGTAACACCAGGTGAATGGATGTACTGTGTGGTGCAACAACAGGAGAATGACTGTTCTGTGTCGTGTAACACCAGGAGAATGGATGTACTGTGTGGTGTAACACCAGAAGAATGGCTGTACTGTGTGTTGTAACACCAGGAGAATGACTTTACTGTGTTGTGTAACACCCGTAGAATGGATGTACTGTGTAGTGTAACAACAGGAGAGTGGATGTACTGTGTGGTGTAGCACCAGGCGAATGATTTTACTGTGTGGTGTAACACCAGGAGAATGGATGTACTGTGCGGTGTATCAACAGGTGCAACTGTACTCTGTAGTGTAACACCAGGAGAATGGCTGTACTGTGTGGTGTAACACCTGGAGAATGGCTGTACCTTGTGCTGAAACACCAGGAGAATGGATATACTGTGTGGTGTAACACCAGGAGAATGAATGTACTCTATGTTGTAACAACAGGGGAATGACTGTACTGTGTGGTGTAACACCAGGAGAATGGATGTACTGTGTGGTGTAAAACCAGAAGAATTACTGTACTTTGTGGTGTAACACCAGAAGAATGGATGTACTGTGTGGTGTTACACCAGGTGCTACTGTACTGTGTGGTGTTACACCAGGTGCAACTGTACTGTGTGGTGTTACACCAGGTGAATGATTGAACTGTGTGTTGTAACACCAGGTGCAAATGTACTGTGTGGTGTAACAGCAGGTGCAACTGTATTCTGTGGTGAAACACCAGGAGAATGGATGTACTGTGTGGTGTAACACCAGGACAATTGCTGTACTGTGTGGTGTAACACCAGGATAATGGATGTACTGTGTGGTGCAACACCAGGAGAATGACTGTACTGTGTCGTGTAACACCAGGAGAATGGATGTACTGTGTGGTGTAACACCAGAAGAATGGATGTACTGTGTGGTGTAACACCAGATGCAACTGTACTGTGTTGTGTAACACCAGGAGAATGGCTGTACTGTGTGGTGTAACACCAGGAAAATGGCTGTACTGTGTGTTGTAACACCAGGAGAATGACTTTACTGTGTTGTGTAACACCCGTAGAATGGATGTACTGTGATGTGTAACACCAGGAGAGTGGATGTACTGTGTGGTGTAGCACCAGGCGAATGACTGTACTGTGTGGTGTAACACCAGGAGAATGGCTGTACTGTGTGGTGTAACACCAGGAGAATGGCTGTACTGTGTGCTGAAACACCAGGAGAATGGATATACTGCGTGGTGTAACACCAGGAGAATGGATGTACTGTATGTTGTAACAACAGGGGAATGACTGTACTGTGTGGTGTAACACCAGGAGAATGGATGTACTGTGTGGTGTAACACCAGAAGAATGACTGTACTTTGTGGTGTAACACCAGAAGAATGGATGTACTGAGTGCTGTTACACCAGGTGCTACTGTACTGTGTGGTGTAACACCAGGTGCAACTGTACTGTGTGGTGTTACACCAGGTGAATGATTGAACTGTGTGTTGTAACACCAGGTGCAAATGTACTGTGTGGTGTAACAGCAGGTGCAACTGTATTGTGTGGTGTAACACCAGGAGAATGGATGTACTGTGTGGTGTAACACCAGGACAATTGCTGTACTGTGTGGTGTAACACCAGGATAATGGATGTACTGTGTGGGGTAACACCATGTGCAACTGTACTGTGTGGTTAAACACCAGGAGAATGGCTGTATTGTGTGGTGTAACACCAGGTGCTACTGTAATGTGTAGTGTAACACCAGGAGCAACTGTACCGTGTGGTGCTACACCAGGAGAATGGTTGAACTGTGTGGAGTAACGCCAGGAGAATGACTGTACTGTGTCGTGTAACACCAGGAGAATGGATGTACTGAGTGGTGTAACACCAGAAGAATGGATATACTGTGTGGTGTAAATCCAGGTGCAACTGTACTGTGTTGTGTAACACCAGGAGAATGGCTGTACTGTGTGGTGTCACACCAGGAAAATGGCTGTACTGTGTGTTGTAACACCAGGAGAATGACTTTACTGTGTTGTGTAACACCCGTAGAATGGATGTACTGTGTAGTGTAACACCAGGAGAGTGGATTTACTGTGTGGTGTAGCACGAGGAGAATGACTGTACTGTGTTTTGTAACACCAGGAGAATGGATGTACTGTGTGGTGTATCGCCAGGTGCAACTGTACTCTGTAGTGTAACACCTGGAGAATGGCTGTACTGTGTGGTGTAAAACCAGGAGAATGGCTGTACTGTGTGCTGAAACACCAGGAGAATGGATATACTGTGTGGTGTAACACCAGGAGAATGGATGTACTGTATGTTGTAACACCAGGGGAATGACTGTACTGTGTGGTGTAACACCAGGAGAATGGATGTACTGTGTGGTGTAACTCCAGAAGAATGACTGTATTTTGTGGTGTAACACCAGAAGAATGGATGTACTGTGTGGTGTTACACCAGGTGCTACTGTACTGTGTGGTGTAACACCAGGTGCAACTGTACTGTGTGGTGTTACACCAGGTGAATGATTGAACTGTGTGTTGTAACACCAGGTGCAAATGTACTGTGTGTTGTAACAGCAGGTGCAATTGTATTGTGTGGTGTAACACCAGGAGAATGGATGTACTGTGTGGTGAAACACCAGGACAATTGCTGTACTGTGTGGTGTAACACCAGGAGAATGGCTGTACTGTGTGGTGTAACACCAGGAGAATGGCTGTACTGTGTGGTGTAACAGTAAGTGCAACTGTACTGTGTGGTGTAATACCAGGGGAATGGCTGTACTGTGTGGTGTAACAGCAGTTGCATCTTTACTGAGTGGTGTGACACCAGGAGAATGGCTGTACTGTGTGGTGTAACACCAGGAGAATGGCTGCACTGTGTGGTTTAACACCAGGTGCAACTGTACTGTGTGGTGTAAATCCAGGATAATCGCTGTACTGTGTGGTGTAACACCAGGAGAATGGATATACTGTGTGTTGTAACAACAGGGGAATGGATGTCCTGTGTGTTTTTACACCAGGAGAATAACTGTACTGTGTGGTGTAACACCAGGAGAATGGATATACTGTGTGGTGTAACTCCAGGAGAATGACTGTACTGTGTGGTGTAACACCACAGGAATGGATGTACTGTGTGGTGTTACACCATGTGCAACTGTACTGTGTGGTTAAACACCAGGAGAATGGCTGTATTGTGTGGTGTAACACCAGGTGCTACTGTACTGTGTAGTGTAACACCAGGTGCAACTGTACCGTGTGGTGTTACACCAGGAGAATGGTTGAACTGTGTGGAATAACACCAGGAGAATGGATGTACTGTGTGGTGTACCACCAGGAGAATTGCTGTACTTTGTGGTGTACCACCAGGAGAATAACTGTACTGTGTGGTCTAACACAAGGATAATGGATATACTGTGTGGTGTAACACCAGGAGAATGACTGTACTGTGTGGTGTTACACCAGGAAAATGGATGTACTGTGTGGTGTAACACCAGGTGAATGGATGTACTGTGTGGTGCAACACCAGGAGAATGACTGTTCTGTGTCGTGTAACACCAGGAGAATGGATGTACTGTGTGGTGTAACACCAGAAGAATGGATGTACTGTGTGGTGTAACACCAGATGCATCTGTACTGTGTTGTGTAACACCAGATGCAACTGTACTGTGTTGTGTAACACCAGGAGAATGGCTGTACTGTGTGGTGTAACACCAGGAAAATGGCTGTACTCTGTGTTGTAACACCAGGAGAATGACTTTACTGTGTTGTGTAACACCCGCAGAATGACTGTACTGTGTGGTGTAACACCAGGAGAATGGATGTCCTGTGTGTTTTAACACCAGGAGAATAACTGTACTGTGTGGTGTAACACCAGGAGAATGGATGTACTGTGTAGTGTAACACCAGGTGCAACTGTACCGTGTGGTGCTACACCAGGAGAATGGATGTACTGTGTGGTGAAACACCAGGACAATTGCTGTACTGTGTGGTGTGACACCAGGAGAATGGCTGTACTGTGTGGTGTAACACCAGGAGAATGTCTGCACTGTGTGGTTTAACACCAGGTGCAACTGTACTGTGTGGTGTAAATCCAGGATAATCGCTGTACTGTGTGGTGTAACACCAGGAGAATGGATATACTGTGTGTTGTAACAACAGGAGAATGGATGTCCTGTGTGTTTTAACACCAGGAGAATAACTGTACTGTGTGGTGTAACACCAGGAGAATGGATATACTGTGTGGTGTAACTCCAGGAGAATGACTGTACTGTGTGGTGTAACACCACAGGAATGGATGTACTGTGTGGTGTTACACCACAGGAATGGATGTACTGTGTGGTGTTACACCATGTGCAACTGTACTGTGTGGTTAAACACCAGGAGAATGGCTGTATTGTGTGGTGTAACACCAGGTGCTACTGTACTGTGTAGTGTAACACCAGGTGCAACTGTACCGTGTGGTGTCACACCAGGAGAATGGTTGAACTGTGTGGAGTAACACCAGGAGAATGGATGTACTGTGTGGTGTACCACCAGGAGAATTGCTGTACTTTGTGGTGTACCACCAGGAGAATAACTGTACTGTGTGGTCTAACACAAGGATAATGGATATACTGTGTGGTGTAACACCAGGAGAATGACTGTACTGTGTGGTGTTACACCAGGAAAATGGATGTACTGTGTGGTGTAACACCAGGTGAATGGATGTACTGTGTGGTGCAACAACAGGAGAATGACTGTTCTGTGTCGTGTAACACCAGGAGAATGGATGTACTGTGTGGTGTAACACCAGAAGAATGGCTGTACTGTGTGTTGTAACACCAGGAGAATGACTTTACTGTGTTGTGTAACACCCGTAGAATGGATGTACTGTGTAGTGTAACAACAGGAGAGTGGATGTACTGTGTGGTGTAGCACCAGGCGAATGATTTTACTGTGTGGTGTAACACCAGGAGAATGGATGTACTGTGCGGTGTATCAACAGGTGCAACTGTACTCTGTAGTGTAACACCAGGAGAATGGCTGTACTGTGTGGTGTAACACCTGGAGAATGGCTGTACCGTGTGCTGAAACACCAGGAGAATGGATATACTGTGTGGTGTAACACCAGGAGAATGAATGTACTCTATGTTGTAACAACAGGGGAATGACTGTACTGTGTGGTGTAACACCAGGAGAATGGATGTACTGTGTGGTGTAAAACCAGAAGAATTACTGTACTTTGTGGTGTAACACCAGAAGAATGGATGTACTGTGTGGTGTTACACCAGGTGCTACTGTACTGTGTGGTGTTACACCAGGTGCAACTGTACTGTGTGGTGTTACACCAGGTGAATGATTGAACTGTGTGTTGTAACACCAGGTGCAAATGTACTGTGTGGTGTAACAGCAGGTGCAACTGTATTCTGTGGTGAAACACCAGGAGAATGGATGTACTGTGTGGTGTAACACCAGGACAATTGCTGTACTGTGTGGTGTAACACCAGGATAATGGATGTACTGTGTGGTGTAACACCAGGAGAATGGATGTACTGTGTGGTGTAACACCAGGAGAATGACTGTACTGTGTTGGGTAACACCAGGAGAATAGATGTAATGTGTGGTGTAACAGAATGAGAATGGCTGTACTGTGTGGTGTGACACCAGGTCAATGGCTGTACTGTGTGGTGTAACACCAGGAGAATGTCTCTACTGTGTGGCGTAACACCAGCGGAATGCATATATTGTGTGGTGTAACACCAGGTGCTACTGTACTGTGTGGTGTAACACGAGGTGCAACTGTACTGTGTGGTGTAACACCAGGAGAATGGCTGTACTGTGTGGTGTAACAGTAAGAGCAACTGTACTGTGTGGTGTAATACCAGGGGAATGGCTGTACTGTGTGGTGTAACACCAGGAGAATGGATGTACTGTGTGGCGGAACACCAGGAGAATGTATGTACCGTGGTGTAACTCCAGAAGAATGACTGTACTGTGTGGTGTAACACCAGAGGAATGGATGTACTGTTTGGTGTTACAACAGGTGCAACTCTACTGTGTGGTGTAACACCAGGAGAATGGCTGTACTGTGTGGTGTAACTCCAGGTGCTACTGTACTGTGTGGTGGAACACCAGGTGCAACTGTACTGTGTGGTGTTACACCAGGAGAATGGTTGAACTGTGTGGTTCAACACCAGGAGAATGTCTGTACTTTGTGGTGTAAAAGCAGGTTCAACTGTACTGTGTTTGTGACACCAAGAGAATGGCTGTACAGTGTGGTGTAACAGCAGGAGAATGGATGTACTGTGTTGTGTAACACCAGGTGCTACTGTACTGTGTAGTGTAACACCAGGTGCAACTGTACCGTGTGGTGTTACACCAGGAGAATGGTTGAACTGTGTGGAATAACACCAGGAGAATGGATGTACTGTGTGGTGTACCACCATGAGAATTGCTGTACTTTGTGGTGTACCACCAGGAGAATAACTGTACTGTGTGGTCTAACACAAGGATAATGGATATACTGTGTGGTGTTACACCAGGAAAATGGATGTACTGTGTGCTGTACCTCCTGGAGAATTGCTGTACTGTGTGGTGTTACACCAGGATAATGGTTGAACTGTGTGGTTTAACACCAGGAGAATGTCTGTACTTTGTGGTGTAACAGCAGGTTCAACTGTACTGTGTTTGTGACACCAGGAGAATGGCTGTACAGTGTGGTGTAACAGCAGGAGAATGGATGTACTGTGTTGTGTAACAGCAGGAGAATGGATGTACTGTGTGCAGTAACACTTGGAGAATGTCTGTACTGTGTGCTGTAACACCAGGAGAATGGATGTACTGTGTGTTTTAACACCAGGAGAATAACTGTACTGTGTGGTGTAACACCAGGAGAATGGATATACTGTGTGGTGTAACACCAGGAGAATGACTGTACTGCGTGGTGTAACACCACAGGAATGGCTGTACTGTGTGGTGTTACACCATGTGCAACTGTACTGTGTGGTTAAACACCAGGAGAATGGCTGTATTGTGTGGTGTAACACCAGGTGCTACTGCACTGTGTAGTGTAACACCAGGTGCAACTGTACCGTGTGGTGTTACACCAGGAGAATGGATGTACTGTGTGATGTACCTCCAGGAGAATTGCTGTACTGTGTGGTGTTACTCCAGGATAATGGATGAACTGTGTGGTAAAACACCTGGAGAATGGATCTACTGTGTGCTGTAACACCAGGAGAATAACTGTACTGTGTGGTGGAACACAAGGAGAATGGATATACTGTGTGGTGTAACACCAGGAGAATGGATGTACTGTGTCGTGTAACACCAGGAGAATGACTGTACTGTGTGGTGTAACACCAGGAGAATGGATGTACTGTGTGGTGTAACACCAGGAGAATGGATGTACTGTGTGGTGTAACACCAGGTGCAACTGTTCTGTGTTGTGTAACACCAGGAGAATGGCTGTACTGTGTGGTGTAACACCAGGAGAATGGATGTACTGTGTGCTGAAACACCAGGAGAATGGATATACTGTGTGGTGTAACACCAGGAGAATGGCAGTACTGTGTGGTGTAACAGCAGGAGAATGGCTGTACTGTGTGCTGAAACACCAGGAGAATGGATATACTGTGTGGTGTAACACCAGGAGAATGGATGTACTGTATGTTGTAACACCAGGAGAATGACTGTACTGTGTTGTGTAACACCAGGAGAATAGATGTAATGTGTGGTGTAACAGAATGAGAATGGCTGTACTGTGTGGTGTGACACCAGGTCAATGGCTGTACTGTGTGGTGTAACACCAGGAGAATGTCTCTACTGTGTGGCGTAACACCAGCGGAATGCATATATTGTGTGGTGTAACACCAGGTGCTACTGTACTGTGTGGTGTAACACGAGGTGCAACTGTACTGTGTGGTGTAACACCAGGAGAATGGCTGTACTGTGTGGTGTAACAGTAAGAGCAACTGTACTGTGTGGTGTAATACCAGGGGAATGGCTGTACTGTGTGGTGTAACACCAGGAGAATGGATGTACTGTGTGGCGGAACACCAGGAGAATGTATGTACCGTGGTGTAACTCCAGAAGAATGACTGTACTGTGTGGTGTAACACCAGAGGAATGGATGTACTGTTTGGTGTTACAACAGGTGCAACTCTACTGTGTGGTGTAACACCAGGAGAATGGCTGTACTGTGTGGTGTAACTCCAGGTGCTACTGTACTGTGTGGTGGAACACCAGGTGCAACTGTACTGTGTGGTGTTACACCAGGAGAATGGTTGAACTGTGTGGTTCAACACCAGGAGAATGTCTGTACTTTGTGGTGTAAAAGCAGGTTCAACTGTACTGTGTTTGTGACACCAAGAGAATGGCTGTACAGTGTGGTGTAACAGCAGGAGAATGGATGTACTGTGTTGTGTAACACCAGGTGCTACTGTACTGTGTAGTGTAACACCAGGTGCAACTGTACCGTGTGGTGTTACACCAGGAGAATGGTTGAACTGTGTGGAATAACACCAGGAGAATGGATGTACTGTGTGGTGTACCACCATGAGAATTGCTGTACTTTGTGGTGTACCACCAGGAGAATAACTGTACTGTGTGGTCTAACACAAGGATAATGGATATACTGTGTGGTGTAACACCAGGAGAATGACTGTACTGTGTGGTGTTACACCAGGAAAATGGATGTACTGTGTGCTGTACCTCCAGGAGAATTGCTGTACTGTGTGGTGTTACACCAGGATAATGGTTGAACTGTGTGGTTTAATACCAGGAGAATGTCTGTACTTTGTGGTGTAACAGCAGGTTCAACTGTACTGTGTTTGTGACACCAGGAGAATGGCTGTACAGTGTGGTGTAACAGCAGGAGAATGGATGTACTGTGTTGTGTAACAGCAGGAGAATGGATGTACTGTGTGCAGTAACACTTGGAGAATGTCTGTACTGTGTGCTGTAACACCAGGAGAATGGATGTACTGTGTGTTTTAACACCAGGAGAATAACTGTACTGTGTGGTGTAACACCAGGAGAATGGATATACTGTGTGGTGTAACACCAGGAGAATGACTGTACTGCGTGGTGTAACACCACAGGAATGGCTGTACTGTGTGGTGTTACACCATGTGCAACTGTACTGTGTGGTTAAACACCAGGAGAATGGCTGTATTGTGTGGTGTAACACCAGGTGCTACTGCACTGTGTAGTGTAACACCAGGTGCAACTGTACCGTGTGGTGTTACACCAGGAGAATGGATGTACTGTGTGATGTACCTCCAGGAGAATTGCTGTACTGTGTGGTGTTACTCCAGGATAATGGATGAACTGTGTGGTAAAACACCTGGAGAATGGATCTACTGTGTGCTGTAACACCAGGAGAATAACTGTACTGTGTGGTGGAACACAAGGAGAATGGATATACTGTGTGGTGTAACACCAGGAGAATGGATGTACTGTGTCGTGTAACACCAGGAGAATGACTGTACTGTGTGGTGTAACACCAGGAGAATGGATGTACTGTGTGGTGTAACACCAGGAGAATGGATGTACTGTGTGGTGTAACACCAGGTGCAACTGTTCTGTGTTGTGTAACACCAGGAGAATGGCTGTACTGTGTGGTGTAACACCAGGAGAATGGATGTACTGTGTGCTGAAACACCAGGAGAATGGATATACTGTGTGGTGTAACACCAGGAGAATGGCAGTACTGTGTGGTGTAACAGCAGGAGAGTGGCTGTACTGTGTGCTGAAACACCAGGAGAATGGATATACTGTGTGGTGTAACACCAGGAGAATGGATGTACTGTATGTTGTAACACCAGGAGAATGACTGTACTGTGTTGTGTAACACCAGGAGAATGGATGTAGTGTGTGGTGTAACACCAGAGGAATGGATGTACTGTGTGGTGTTACACCAGGTGCTACTGTACTGTGTGGTGTAACACCAGGTACAACTGTACTGTGTGGTGTTACACCAGGTGAATGATTGAACTGTGTGTTGTAACACCAGGTGCAAATGTACTGTGTGGTGTAACAGCATGTGCAACTGTATTGTGTGGTGTAACACCAGGAGAATGGATGTACTGTGTGGGGTAACACCAGGACAATTGCTGTACTGTGTGGTTTAACACTAGGATAATGGATGTACTGTGTGGTGTAACACCAGGAGAATGGATGTACTGTGTAGTGTAACACCAGGAGAATGACTGTACTGAGTTGGGTAACACCAGGAGAATAGCTGTAATGTGTGGTGTAACACCAGGAGAATGGCTGTACTGTGTGCTGTGACACCAGGACAATGACTGTACTGTGTGGTGTAACACCAGGAGAATGTCTCTACTGTGTGGTGTAACACCAGCGGAATGCATATACTGTGTGGTGTAACAGCAGGTGCTACTGTACTGTGTGGTGTAACACCAGGTGCAACTGTACTGTGTGGTGTAACACCAGGAGAATGGCTGTACTGTGTGGTGTAACAGTAAGTGCAACTGTACTGTGTGGTGTAATACCAGGGGAATGGCTGTACTGTGTGGTGTAACACCAGGAGAATGGCTGTACTGTGTGGTGTAACAGTAAGTGCAACTGTACTGTGTGGTGTAATACCAGGGGAATGGCTGTACTGTGTGGTGTAGCACCAGGAGAATGGATGTACTGTGTGGTGTAACACCAGGAGAATGTATGTACCATGTGGTGTAACTCCACAAGAATGACTGTACTGCGTGGTGTAACACCAGAGGAATGGATGTACTGTGTGGTTTTACACCAGGTGCAACTCTACTGTGTGGTGTAACACCAGGAGAATGGCTGTACTGTGTGGTGTAACACCAGGTGCAACTGTACTTTGTGGTGTTACACCAGGAGAATGGTTGAACTGTGTGGTGTAACACCAGGAGAATGGCTGTACTGTGTGGTGGAACACCAGGAGAATGGCTGTACTGTGTGGTGTGACACCGGGCGAATGAATGTACTGTGTGGAGTAACACCAGGTGCTACTGTACTGTGTGGTGTAATAACAGGGGAATTGCTGTACTGTGTGGTGTAACACCAGGAGAATGTCTCTACTGTGTGGTGTAACACCAGCGCAATTTTTAAACTGTGTGGTGTAACACCAGTTTGTACTGTACTGTGTGGTGTAACACCAGGTGCAACTGTACAGTGTGGTGTAACACCTGGAGAATGGCTGTACTGTGTGGTGTAACAGTCAGTGCAACTGTACTGTGTGGTGTAATGCCAGGGGAATGGCTGTACTGTGGTGTAACAGCAGTTGCAACTGTACTGAGTGGTGTGACACCAGGAGAATGGCTGTACTGTGTGGTGTAACACCAGTACAATGGCTGCACTGTGTGGTTTAACACCAGGTGCAACTGTACTGTGTGGTGTAAATCCAGGATAATCGCTGTACTGTGTGGTGTAACACCAGGAGAATGGATGTACTGTGTGGTGTAACACCAGGACAATTGCTGTACTGTGTGGTGTAACACCAGGATAATTGATGTACTGTGTGGGGTAACACCAGGAGAATGGATGTACTGTGTGGTGTAACACCAGGAGAATGACTGTACTGTTGGGTAACACGAGGAGAATAGATGTAATGTGTGGTGTAACACCAGGAGAATGGCTGTATTGTGTGGTGTGACACCAGGTCAATGGCTGTACTGTGTGGTGTAACACCAGGAGAATGTCTCTACTGTGTGGTGTAACACCAGCGGAATGAATATACTGCGTGGTGTAACAACAGGTGCTACTGTACTGTGTGGTGTAACACCAGGTGCAACTGTACTGTGTGGTGTAACACCAGGAGAATGGCTGTACTGTGTGGTGTAACACCAGGAGAATGGATGTACTGTGTGGTGTAACACCAGGAGAATGTATGTACCGTGTTGTAACTCCAGAAGAATGACTGTACTCTGTGGTGTAACACCAGAGGAATGGATGTACTGTGTGGTGTTACAACAGGTGCAACTCTAATGTGTGGTGTAACACCAGGAGAATGGCTGTACTGTGTGGTGTAACACCAAGTGCTACTGTACTGTGTGGTGGAACACCAGGTGCAACTGTACTGTGTGGTGTTACACCAGGATAATGGTTGAACTGTGTGGTTTAACACCAGGAGAATGTCTGTACTTTGTGGTGTAACAGCAGGTTCAACTGTACTGTGTTTGTGACACCAGGAGAATGGCTGTACAGTGTGGTGTAACAGCAGGAGAATGGATGTACTGTGTTGTGTAACAGCAGGAGAATGGATGTACTGTGTGGAGTAACACTTGGAGAATGTCTGTACTGTGTGCTGTAACACCAGGAGAATGGATGTACTGTGTGTTTTAACACCTGGAGAATAACTGTACTGTGTGGTGTAACACCAGGATTATGGATATACTGTGTGGTGTAACACCAGGATAATGACTGTACTGTGTGGTGTAACACCACAGGAATGGCTGTACTGTGTGGTGTTACACCATGTGCAACTGTACTGTGTGGTTAAACACCAGGAGAATGGCTGTATTGTGTGGTGTAACACCAGGTGCTACAGCACTGTGTAGTGTAACACCAGGTGCAACTGTACCGTGTGGTGTTACACCAGGAGAATGGTTGAACTGTGTGGAGTAACACCAGGAGAATGGATGTACTGTGTGCTGTACCTCCAGGAGAATTGCTGTACTGTGTGGTGTTACACCAGGATAATGGTTGAACTGTGTGGTTTAACACCAGGAGAATGTCTGTACTTTGTGGTGTAACAGCAGGTTCAACTGTACTGTGTTTGTGACACCAGGAGAATGGCTGTACAGTGTGGTGTAACAGCAGGAGAATGGATGTACTGTGTTGTGTAACAGCAGGAGAATGGATGTACTGTGTGCAGTAACACTTGGAGAATGTCTGTACTGTGTGCTGTAACACCAGGAGAATGGATGTACTGTGTGTTTTAACACCAGGAGAATAACTGTACTGTGTGGTGTAACACCAGGAGAATGGATATACTGTGTGGTGTAACACCAGGAGAATGACTGTACTGCGTGGTGTAACACCACAGGAATGGCTGTACTGTGTGGTGTTACACCATGTGCAAATGTACTGTGTGGTTAAACACCAGGAGAATGGCTGTATTGTGTGGTGTAACACCAGGTGCTACTGCACTGTGTAGTGTAACACCAGGTGCAACTGTACCGTGTGGTGTTACACCAGGAGAATGGTTTAACTGTGTGGAGTAACACCAGGAGAATGGATGTACTGTGGGCTGTACCTCCAGGAGAATTGCTGTACTGTGTGGTGTTACACCAGGATAATGGATGTACTGTGTGGTGTAACACCAGTAGAATGGCTGTACTGTGTGGTGTAACAGTAAGTGGAACTGTACTGTGTGGTGTAATACCAGGGGAATGGCTGTACTGTGTGGTGTAACACCAGGAGAATGGCTGTACTGTGTGGTGTAACAGTAAGTGCAACTGTACTGTGTGGTGTAATACCAGGGGAATGGCTGTACTGTGTGGTGTAGCACCAGGAGAATGGATGTACTGTGTGGTGTAACACCAGGAGAATGTATGTACCGTGTGGTGTAACTCCACAAGAATGACTGTACTGCGTGGTGTAACACCAGAGGAATGGATGTACTGTGTGGTTTTACACCAGGTGCAACTCTACTGTGTGGTGTAACACCAGGAGAATGGCTGTACTGTGTGGTGTAACACCAGGTGCAACTGTACTTTGTGGTGTTACACCAGGAGAATGGTTGAACTGTGTGGTGTAACACCAGGAGAATGGCTGTACTGTGTGGTGGAACACCAGGAGAATGGCTGTACTGTGTGGTGTGACACCGGGCGAATGAATGTACTGTGTGGAGTAACACCAGGTGCTACTGTACTGTGTGGTGTAGTAACAGGGGAATTGCTGTACTGTGTGGTGTAACACCAGGAGAATGTCTCTACTGTGTGGTGTAACACCAGCGCAATTTTTAAACTGTGTGGTGTAACACCAGTTTGTACTGTACTGTGTGGTGTAACACCAGGTGCAACTGTACAGTGTGGTGTAACACCTGGAGAATGGCTGTACTGTGTGGTGTAACAGTCAGTGCAACTGTACTGTGTGGTGTAATGCCAGGGGAATGGCTGTACTGTGGTGTAACAGCAGTTGCAACTGTACTGAGTGGTGTGACACCAGGAGAATGGCTGTACTGTGTGGTGTAACACCAGTACAATGGCTGCACTGTGTGGTTTAACACCAGGTGCAACTGTACTGTGTGGTGTAAATCCAGGATAATCGCTGTACTGTGTGGTGTAACACCAGGAGAATGGATGTACTGTGTGGTGTAACACCAGGACAATTGCTGTACTGTGTGGTGTAACACCAGGATAATTGATGTACTGTGTGGGGTAACACCAGGAGAATGGATGTACTGTGTGGTGTAACACCAGGAGAATGACTGACCTGTTGGGTAACACGAGGAGAATAGATGTAATGTGTGGTGTAACACCAGGAGAATGGCTGTATTGTGTGGTGTGACACCAGGTCAATGGCTGTACTGTGTGGTGTAACACCAGGAGAATGTCTCTACTGTGTGGTGTAACACCAAGTGCTACTGTACTGTGTGGTGTAACACCAGGTGCAACTGTACTGTGTGGTGTAACACCAGGAGAATGGCTGTACTGTGTGGTGTAACACCAGGAGAATGGATGTACTGTGTGGTGTAACACCAGGAGAATGTATGTACCGTGTTGTAACTCCAGAAGAATGACTGTACTCTGTGGTGTAACACCAGAGGAATGGATGTACTGTGTGGTGTTACAACAGGTGCAACTCTAATGTGTGGTGTAACACCAGGAGAATGGCTGTACTGTGTGGTGTAACACCAAGTGCTACTGTACTGTGTGGTGGAACACCAGGTGCAACTGTACTGTGTGGTGTTACACCAGGATAATGGTTGAACTGTGTGGTTTAACACCAGGTGAATGTCTGTACTTTGTGGTGTAACAGCAGGTTCAACTGTACTGTGTTTGTGACACCAAGAGAATGGCTGTACAGTGTGGTGTAACAGCAGGAGAATGGATGTACTGTGTTGTGTAACACCAGGAGAATGGATGTACTGTGTGGAGTAACACTTGGAGAATGTCTGTACTGTGTGCTGTAACACCAGGAGAATGGATGTACTGTGTGTTTTAACACCAGGAGAATAACTGTACTGTGTGGTGTAACACCAGGAGAATGGATATACTGTGTGGTGTAACACCAGGAGAATGACTGTACTGTGTGGTGTAACACCACAGGAATGGCTGTACTGTGTGGTGTTACACCATGTGCAACTGTACTGTGTGGTTAAACACCAGGAGAATGGCTGTATTGTGTGGTGTAACACCAGGTGCTACTGCACTGTGTAGTGTAACACCAGGTGCAACTGTACCGTGTGGTGTTACACCAGGTGAATGGTTGAACTGTGTGGAGTAACACCAGGAGAATGGATGTACTGTGTGCTGTACCTCCAGGAGAATTGCTGTACTGTGTGGTGTTACACCAGGATAATGGTTGAACTGTGTGGTTTAACACCAGGAGAATGTCTGTACTTTGTGGTGTAACAGCAGGTTCAACTGTACTGTGTTTGTGACACCAGGAGAATGGCTGTACAGTGTGGTGTAACAGCAGGAGAATGGATGTACTGTGTGGAGTAACACTTGGAGAATGTCTGTACTGTGTGCTGTAACACCAGGAGAATGGATGTACTGTGTGTTTTAACACCAGGAGAATAACTGTACTGTGTGGTGTAACACCAGGAGAATGGATATACTGTGTGGTGTAACACCAGGAGAATGACTGTACTGCGTGGAGTAACACCACAGGAATGGCTGTACTGTGTGGTGTTACACCATGTGCAACTGTACTGTGTGGTTAAACACCAGGAGAATGGCTGTATTGTGTGGTGTAACACCAGGTGCTACTGCACTGTGTAGTGTAACACCAGGTGCAACTGTACCGTGTGGTGTTACACCAGGAGAATGGTTTAACTGTGTGGAGTAACACCAGGAGAATGGATGTACTGTGTGCTGTACCTCCAGGAGAATTGCTGTACTGTGTGGTGTTACACCAGGATAATGGATGTACTGTGTGGTGAAACACCTGGAGAATGGATCTACTGTGTGTTGTATCACCAGGAGAATAACTGTACTGTGTGGTGGAACACAAGGAGAATGGATATACTGTGTGGTGTAACACCAGGAGAATGGATGTACTGTGTCGTGTAACACCAGGAGAATGACTGTACAGTGTGGTGTAACACCAGGAGAATGGATATACTGTGTGGTGTAACACCAGGAGAATGGATGTACTGTGTGGTGTAACACCAGGTGCAACTGTACTGTGTTGTGTAACACCAGGAGAATGGCTGTATTGTGTGGTGTGACACCAGGTCAATGGCTGTACTGTGTGGTGTAACACCAGGAGAATGTCTCTACTGTGTGGTGTAACACCAGCGGAATGAATATACTGTGTGGTGTAACAACAGGTGCTACTGTACTGTGTGGTGTAACACCAGGTGCAACTGACTGTGTGGTGTAACACCAGGAGAATGGCTGTACTGTGTGGTGTAACACCAGGAGAATGGATGTACTGTGTGGTGTAACACCAGGAGAATGTATGTACCGTGTTGTAACTCCAGAAGAATGACTGTACTCTGTGGTGTAACACCAGAGGAATGGATGTACTGTGTGGTGTTACAACAGGTGCAACTCTAATGTGTGGTGTAACACCAGGAGAATGGCTGTACTGTGTGGTGTAACACCAAGTGCTACTGTACTGTGTGGTGGAACACCAGGTGCAACTGTACTGTGTGGTGTTACACCAGGATAATGGTTGAACTGTGTGGTTTAACACCAGGAGAATGTCTGTACTTTGTGGTGTAACAGCAGGTTCAACTGTACTGTGTTTGTGACACCAGGAGAATGGCTGTACAGTGTGGTGTAACAGCAGGAGAATGGATGTACTGTGTTGTGTAACAGCAGGAGAATGGATGTACTGTGTGGAGTAACACTTGGAGAATGTCTGTACTGTGTGCTGTAACACCAGGAGAATGGATGTACTGTGTGTTTTAACACCTGGAGAATAACTGTACTGTGTGGTGTAACACCAGGATTATGGATATACTGTGTGGTGTAACACCAGGATAATGACTGTACTGTGTGGTGTAACACCACAGGAATGGCTGTACTGTGTGGTGTTACACCATGTGCAACTGTACTGTGTGGTTAAACACCAGGAGAATGGCTGTATTGTGTGGTGTAACACCAGGTGCTACAGCACTGTGTAGTGTAACACCAGGTGCAACTGTACCGTGTGGTGTTACACCAGGAGAATGGTTGAACTGTGTGGAGTAACACCAGGAGAATGGATGTACTGTGTGCTGTACCTCCAGGAGAATTGCTGTACTGTGTGGTGTTACACCAGGATAATGGTTGAACTGTGTGGTTTAACACCAGGAGAATGTCTGTACTTTGTGGTGTAACAGCAGGTTCAACTGTACTGTGTTTGTGACACCAGGAGAATGGCTGTACAGTGTGGTGTAACAGCAGGAGAATGGATGTACTGTGTTGTGTAACAGCAGGAGAATGGATGTACTGTGTGCAGTAACACTTGGAGAATGTCTGTACTGTGTGCTGTAACACCAGGAGAATGGATGTACTGTGTGTTTTAACACCAGGAGAATAACTGTACTGTGTGGTGTAACACCAGGAGAATGGATATACTGTGTGGTGTAACACCAGGAGAATGACTGTACTGCGTGGTGTAACACCACAGGAATGGCTGTACTGTGTGGTGTTACACCATGTGCAAATGTACTGTGTGGTTAAACACCAGGAGAATGGCTGTATTGTGTGGTGTAACACCAGGTGCTACTGCACTGTGTAGTGTAACACCAGGTGCAACTGTACCGTGTGGTGTTACACCAGGAGAATGGTTTAACTGTGTGGAGTAACACCAGGAGAATGGATGTACTGTGGGCTGTACCTCCAGGAGAATTGCTGTACTGTGTGGTGTTACACCAGGATAATGGATGTACTGTGTGGTGAAACACCTGGAGAATGGATCTACTGTGTGCTGTAACACCAGGAGAATAACTGTACTGTGTGGTGGAAGACAAGGAGAATGGATATACTGTGTGGTGTAACACCAGGAGAATGGATGTACTGTGTCGTGTAACACCAGGAGAATGACTTTACTGTGTGGTGTAACACCAGGAGAATGGATGTACTGTGTGGTGTAACACCAGGAGAATGGATGTACTGTGTGGTGTAACACCAGGTGCAACTGTACTGTGTGGTGTAACACCAGGAGAATGGCTGTACTGTGTGGTGTAACACCAGGAGAATGGCTGTACTGTGTGCTGAAACACCAGGAGAATGGATATACTGTGTGGTGTAACACCAGGAGAATGGATGTACTGTATGTTGTAACACCAGGAGAATGACTGTACTGTGTTGTGTAACACCAGGAGAATGGATGTAGTGTGTGGTGTAACACCAGAGGAATGGATGTACTGTGTGGTGTAACAGTAAGTGGAACTGTACTGTGTGGTGTAATACCAGGGGAATGGCTGTACTGTGTGGTGTAACACCAGGAGAATGGCTGTACTGTGTGGTGTAACAGTAAGTGCAACTGTACTGTGTGGTGTAATACCAGGGGAATGGCTGTACTGTGTGGTGTAGCACCAGGAGAATGGATGTACTGTGTGGTGTAACACCAGGAGAATGTATGTACCGTGTGGTGTAACTCCACAAGAATGACTGTACTGCGTGGTGTAACACCAGAGGAATGGATGTACTGTGTGGTTTTACACCAGGTGCAACTCTACTGTGTGGTGTAACACCAGGAGAATGGCTGTACTGTGTGGTGTAACACCAGGTGCAACTGTACTTTGTGGTGTTACACCAGGAGAATGGTTGAACTGTGTGGTGTAACACCAGGAGAATGGCTGTACTGTGTGGTGGAACACCAGGAGAATGGCTGTACTGTGTGGTGTGACACCGGGCGAATGAATGTACTGTGTGGAGTAACACCAGGTGCTACTGTACTGTGTGGTGTAATAACAGGGGAATTGCTGTACTGTGTGGTGTAACACCAGGAGAATGTCTCTACTGTGTGGTGTAACACCAGCGCAATTTTTAAACTGTGTGGTGTAACACCAGTTTGTACTGTACTGTGTGGTGTAACACCAGGTGCAACTGTACAGTGTGGTGTAACACCTGGAGAATGGCTGTACTGTGTGGTGTAACAGTCAGTGCAACTGTACTGTGTGGTGTAATGCCAGGGGAATGGCTGTACTGTGGTGTAACAGCAGTTGCAACTGTACTGAGTGGTGTGACACCAGGAGAATGGCTGTACTGTGTGGTGTAACACCAGTACAATGGCTGCACTGTGTGGTTTAACACCAGGTGCAACTGTACTGTGTGGTGTAAATCCAGGATAATCGCTGTACTGTGTGGTGTAACACCAGGAGAATGGATGTACTGTGTGGTGTAACACCAGGACAATTGCTGTACTGTGTGGTGTAACACCAGGATAATTGATGTACTGTGTGGGGTAACACCAGGAGAATGGATGTACTGTGTGGTGTAACACCAGGAGAATGACTGTACTGTTGGGTAACACGAGGAGAATAGATGTAATGTGTGGTGTAACACCAGGAGAATGGCTGTATTGTGTGGTGTGACACCAGGTCAATGGCTGTACTGTGTGGTGTAACACCAGGAGAATGTCTCTACTGTGTGGTGTAACACCAGCGGAATGAATATACTGTGTGGTGTAACAACAGGTGCTACTGTACTGTGTGGTGTAACACCAGGTGCAACTGTACTGTGTGGTGTAACACCAGGAGAATGGCTGTACTGTGTGGTGTAACACCAGGAGAATGGATGTACTGTGTGGTGTAACACCAGGAGAATGTATGTACCGTGTTGTAACTCCAGAAGAATGACTGTACTCTGTGGTGTAACACCAGAGGAATGGATGTACTGTGTGGTGTTACAACAGGTGCAACTCTAATGTGTGGTGTAACACCAGGAGAATGGCTGTACTGTGTGGTGTAACACCAAGTGCTACTGTACTGTGTGGTGGAACACCAGGTGCAACTGTACTGTGTGGTGTTACACCAGGATAATGGTTGAACTGTGTGGTTTAACACCAGGTGAATGTCTGTACTTTGTGGTGTAACAGCAGGTTCAACTGTACTGTGTTTGTGACACCAAGAGAATGGCTGTACAGTGTGGTGTAACAGCAGGAGAATGGATGTACTGTGTTGTGTAACACCAGGAGAATGGATGTACTGTGTGGAGTAACACTTGGAGAATGTCTGTACTGTGTGCTGTAACACCAGGAGAATGGATGTACTGTGTGTTTTAACACCAGGAGAATAACTGTACTGTGTGGTGTAACACCAGGAGAATGGATATACTGTGTGGTGTAACACCAGGAGAATGACTGTACTGTGTGGTGTAACACCACAGGAATGGCTGTACTGTGTGGTGTTACACCATGTGCAACTGTACTGTGTGGTTAAACACCAGGAGAATGGCTGTATTGTGTGGTGTAACACCAGGTGCTACTGCACTGTGTAGTGTAACACCAGGTGCAACTGTACCGTGTGGTGTTACACCAGGTGAATGGTTGAACTGTGTGGAGTAACACCAGGAGAATGGATGTACTGTGTGCTGTACCTCCAGGAGAATTGCTGTACTGTGTGGTGTTACACCAGGATAATGGTTGAACTGTGTGGTTTAACACCAGGAGAATGTCTGTACTTTGTGGTGTAACAGCAGGTTCAACTGTACTGTGTTTGTGACACCAGGAGAATGGCTGTACAGTGTGGTGTAACAGCAGGAGAATGGATGTACTGTGTGGAGTAACACTTGGAGAATGTCTGTACTGTGTGCTGTAACACCAGGAGAATGGATGTACTGTGTGTTTTAACACCAGGAGAATAACTGTACTGTGTGGTGTAACACCAGGAGAATGGATATACTGTGTGGTGTAACACCAGGAGAATGACTGTACTGCGTGGTGTAACACCACAGGAATGGCTGTACTGTGTGGTGTTACACCATGTGCAACTGTACTGTGTGGTTAAACACCAGGAGAATGGCTGTATTGTGTGGTGTAACACCAGGTGCTACTGCACTGTGTAGTGTAACACCAGGTGCAACTGTACCGTGTGGTGTTACACCAGGAGAATGGTTTAACTGTGTGGAGTAACACCAGGAGAATGGATGTACTGTGTGCTGTACCTCCAGGAGAATTGCTGTACTGTGTGGTGTTACACCAGGATAATGGATGTACTGTGTGGTGAAACACCTGGAGAATGGATCTACTGTGTGTTGTATCACCAGGAGAATAACTGTACTGTGTGGTGGAACACAAGGAGAATGGATATACTGTGTGGTGTAACACCAGGAGAATGGATGTACTGTGTCGTGTAACACCAGGAGAATGACAGTACAGTGTGGTGTAACACCAGGAGAATGGATGTACTGTGTGGTGTAACACCAGGAGAATGTCTCTACTGTGTGGTGTAACACCAGCGGAATGAATATACTGTGTGGTGTAACAACAGGTGCTACTGTACTGTGTGGTGTAACACCAGGTGCAACTGACTGTGTGGTGTAACACCAGGAGAATGGCTGTACTGTGTGGTGTAACACCAGGAGAATGGATGTACTGTGTGGTGTAACACCAGGAGAATGTATGTACCGTGTTGTAACTCCAGAAGAATGACTGTACTCTGTGGTGTAACACCAGAGGAATGGATGTACTGTGTGGTGTTACAACAGGTGCAACTCTAATGTGTGGTGTAACACCAGGAGAATGGCTGTACTGTGTGGTGTAACACCAAGTGCTACTGTACTGTGTGGTGGAACACCAGGTGCAACTGTACTGTGTGGTGTTACACCAGGATAATGGTTGAACTGTGTGATTTAACACCAGGAGAATGTCTGTACTTTGTGGTGTGACAGCAGGTTCAACTGTACTGTGTTTGTGACACCAGGAGAATGGCTGTACAGTGTGGTGTAACAGCAGGAGAATGGATGTACTGTGTTGTGTAACAGCAGGAGAATGGATGTACTGTGTGGAGTAACACTTGGAGAATGTCTGTACTGTGTGCTGTAACACCAGGAGAATGGATGTACTGTGTGTTTTAACACCTGGAGAATGGATCTACTGTGTGTTGTATCACCAGGAGAATAACTGTATTGTGTGGTGGAACACAAGGAGAATGCATATACTGTGTGGTGTAACACCAGGAGAATGGATGTACTGTGTCGTGTAACACCAGGAGAATGACTGTACAGTGTGGTGTAACACCAGGAGAATGGATGTACTGTGTGGTGTAACACCAGGAGAATGGATGTACTGTGTGGTGTAACACCAGGTGCAACTGTACTGTGTTGTGTAACACCAGGAGAATGGCTGTATTGTGTGGTGTGACACCAGGTCAATGGCTGTACTGTGTGGTGTAACACCAGGAGAATATCTCTACTGTGTGGTGTAACACCAGCGGAATGAATATACTGTGTGGTGTAACGACAGGTGCTACTGTACTGTGTGGTGTAACACCAGGTGCAACTGACTGTGTGGTGTAACACCAGGAGAATGGCTGTACTGTGTGGTGTAACACCAGGAGAATGTCTCTACTGTGTGGTGTAACACCAGCGGAATGCATATACTGTGTGGTGTAACAGCAGGTGCTACTGTACTGTGTGGTGTAACACCAGGTGCAACTGTACTGTGTGGTGTAACACCAGGAGAATGGCTGTACTGTGTGGTGTAACAGTAAGTGCAACTGTACTGTGTGGTGTAATACCAGGGGAATGGCTGTACTGTGTGGTGTAACACCAGGAGAATGGCTGTACTGTGTGGTGTAACAGTAAGTGCAACTGTACTGTGTGGTGTAATACCAGGGGAATGGCTGTACTGTGTGGTGTAGCACCAGGAGAATGGATGTACTGTGTGGTGTAACACCAGGAGAATGTATGTACCGTGTGGTGTAACTCCACAAGAATGACTGTACTGCGTGGTGTAACACCAGAGGAATGGATGTACTGTGTGGTTTTACACCAGGTGCAACTCTACTGTGTGGTGTAACACCAGGAGAATGGCTGTACTGTGTGGTGTAACACCAGGTGCAACAGTACTGTGTGGTGTTACACCAGGAGAATGGTTGAACTGTGTGGTGGAACACCAGGAGAATGGCTGTACTGTGTGGTGTGACACCGGGCGAATGAATGTACTGTGTGGAGTAACACCAGGTGCTACTGTACTGTGTGGTGTAATAACAGGGGAATCGCTGTACTGTGTGGTGTAACACCAGGAGAATGTCTCTACTGTGTGGTGTAACACCAGCGCAATTTTTAAACTGTGTGGTGTAACACCAGTTTGTACTGTACTGTGTGGTGTAACACCAGGTGCAACTGTACAGTGTGGTGTAACACCTGGAGAATGGCTGTACTGTGTGGTGTAACAGTCAGTGCAACTGTACTGTGTGGTGTAATGCCAGGGGAATGGCTGTACTGTGGTGTAACAGCAGTTGCAACTGTACTGAGTGGTGTGACACCAGGAGAATGGCTGTACTGTGTGGTGTAACACCAGGACAAATGCTGCACTGTGTGGTTTAACACCAGGTGCAACTGTACTGTGTGGTGTAAATCCAGGATAATCGCTGTACTGTGTGGTGTAACACCAGGAGAATGGATGTACTGTGTGGTGAAACACCTGGAGAATGGATCTACTGTGTGTTGTATCACCAGGAGAATAACTGTATTGTGTGGTGGAACACAAGGAGAATGCATATACTGTGTGGTGTAACACCAGGAGAATGGATGTACTGTGTCGTGTAACACCAGGAGAATGACTGTACAGTGTGGTGTAACACCAGGAGAATGGATGTACTGTGTGGTGTAACACCAGGAGAATGGATGTACTGTGTGGTGTAACACCAGGTGCAACTGTACTGTGTTGTGTAACACCAGGAGAATGGCTGTATTGTGTGGTGTGACACCAGGTCAATGGCTGTACTGTGTGGTGTAACACCAGGAGAATATCTCTACTGTGTGGTGTAACACCAGCGGAATGAATATACTGTGTGGTGTAACAACAGGTGCTACTGTACTGTGTGGTGTAACACCAGGTGCAACTGACTGTGTGGTGTAACACCAGGAGAATGGCTGTACTGTGTGGTGTAACACCAGGAGAATGGATGTACTGTGTGGTGTAACACCAGGAGAATGTATGTACCATGTTGTAACTCCAGAAGAATGACTGTACTCTGTGGTGTAACACCAGAGGAATGGATGTACTGTGTGGTGTTACAACAGGTGCAACTCTAATGTGTGGTGTAACACCAGGAGAATGGCTGTACTGTGTGGTGTAACACCAAGTGCTACTGTACTGTGTGGTGGAACACCAGGTGCAACTGTACTGTGTGGTGTTACACCAGGATAATGGTTGAACTGTGTGGTTTAACACCAGGAGACTGTCTGTACTTTGTGGTGTAACAGCAGGTTCAACTGTACTGTGTTTGTGACACCAGGAGAATGGCTGTACAGTGTGGTGTAACAGCAGGAGAATGGATGTACTGTGTTGTGTAACAGCAGGAGAATGGATGTACTGTGTGGAGTAACACTTGGAGAATGTCTGTACTGTGTGCTGTAACACCAGGAGAATGGATGTACTGTGTGTTTTAACACCTGGAGAATAACTGTACTGTGTGGTGTAACACCAGGAGAATGGATATACTGTGTGGTGTAACACCAGGAGAATGACTGTACTGTGTGGTGTAACACCACAGGAATGGCTGTACTGTGTGGTGTTACACCATGTGCAACTGTACTGTGTGGTTAAACACCAGGAGAATGGCTGTATTGTGTGGTGTAACACCAGGTGCTACTGCACTGTGTAGTGTAACACCAGGTGCAACTGTACCGTGTGGTGTTACACCAGGAGAATGGTTGAACTGTGTGGAGTAACACCAGGAGAATGGATGTACTATGTGCTGTACCTCCAGGAGAATTGCTGTACTGTGTGGTGTTACACCAGGATAATGGTTGAACTGTGTGGTTTAACACCAGGAGAATGTCTGTACTTTGTGGCGTAACAGCAGGTTCAACTGTACTGTGTTTGTGACACCAGGAGAATGGCTGTACAGTGTGGTGTAACAGCAGGAGAGTGGATGTACTGTGTTGTGTAACAGCAGGAGAATAGATGTACTGTGTGCAGTAACACTTGGAGAATGTCTGTACTGTGTGCTGTAACACCAGGAGAATGGATGTACTGTGTGTTTTAACACCAGGAGAATAACTGTACTGTGTGGTGTAACACCAGGAGAATGGATATACTGTGTGGTGTAACACCAGGAGAATGACTGTACTGCATGGTGTAACACCACAGGAATGGCTGTACTGTGTGGTGTTACACCATGTGCAACTGTACTGTGTGGTTAAACACCAGGAGAATGGCTGTATTGTGTGGTGTAACACCAGGTGCTACTGCACTGTGTAGTGTAACACCAGGTGCTACTGTACTGTGTAGTGTAACACCAGGTGCAACTGTACCATGTGGTGTTACACCAGGAGAATGGTTTAACTGTGTGGAGTAACACCAGGAGAATGGATGTACTGTGTGCTGTACCTCCAGGAGAATTGCTGTACTGTGTGGTGTTACACCAGGATAATGGATGTACTGTGTGGTGAAACACCTGGAGAATGGATCTACTGTGTGCTGTAACACCAGGAGAATAACTGTACTGTGTGGTGGAAGACAAGGAGAATGGATATACTGTGTGGTGTAACACCAGGAGAATGGATGTACTGTGTCGTGTAACACCAGGAGAATGACTTTAATGTGTGGTGTAACACCAGGAGAATGGATGTACTGTGTGGTGTAACACCAGGAGAATGGATGTACTGTGTGGTGTAACACCAGGTGCAACTGTACTGTGTTGTGTAACACCAGGAGAATGGCTGTACTGTGTGGTGTAACACCAGGAGAATGGATGTACTGTGTGCTGAAACACCAGGAGAATGGATATACTGTGTGGTGTAACACCAGGAGAATGGCAGTACTGTGTGGTGTAACACCAGGAGAATGGCTGTACTGTGTGCTGAAACACCAGGAGAATGGATATACTGTGTGGTGTAACACCAGGAGAATGGATGTACTGTATGTTGTAACACCAGGAGAATGACTGTACTGTGTTGTGTAACACCAGGAGAATGGATGTAGTGTGTGGTGTAACACCAGAGGAATGGATGTACTGTGTGGTGTTACACCAGGTGCTACTGTACTGTGTGGTGTAACACCAGGTACAACTGTACTGTGTGGTGTTACACCAGGTGAATGATTGAACTGTGTGTTGTAACACCAGGTGCAAATGTACTGTGTGGTGTAACAGCATGTGCAACTGTATTGTGTGGTGTAACACCAGGAGAATGGATGTACTGTGTGGGGTAACACCAGGACAATTGCTGTACTGTGTGGTGTAACACCAGGATAATGGATGTACCGTGTGGTGTAACACCAGGAGAATGTATGTACTGTGTAGTGTAACACCAGGAGAATGACTGTACTGTGTTGGGTAACACCAGGAGAATAGCTGTAATGTGTGGTGTAACACCAGGAGAATGGCTGTACTGTGTGGTGTGACACCAGGACAATGACTGTACTGTGTGGTGTAACACCAGGAGAATGTCTCTACTGTGTGGTGTAACACCAGAAGAATGGATGTACTGTATTTTGTAACAACAGGGGAATGACTGTACTGTGTGGTGTAACACCAGGAGAATGGATGTACTGTGTGGTGTAACACCAGAAGAATGACTGTACATTGTGGTGTAACACCAGAAGAATGGATGTACAGTGTGGTGTAACAGCAGGTGCTACTGTACTGTGTGGTGTAACACCAGGTGCAACTGTACTGTGTGGTGTAACACCAGGAGAATGGCTGTACTGTGTGGTGTAACAGTAAGTGCAACTGTACTGTGTGGTGTAATACCAGGGGAATGGCTGTACTGTGTGGTGTAACACCAGGAGAATGGCTGTACTGTGTGGTGTAACAGTAAGTGCAACTGTACTGTGTGGAGTAATACCAGGGGAATGGCAGTACTGTGTGCTGTAGCACCAGGAGAATGGATGTACTGTGTGGTGTAACACCAGGAGAATGTATCTACCGTGTGGTGTAACTCCACAAGAATGACTGTACTGCGTGGTGTAACACCAGAGGAATGGATGTACTGTGTGGTTTTACACCAGGTGCAACTCTACTGTGTGGTGTAACACCAGGGGAATGGCTGTACTGTGTGGTGGAACACCAGGAGAATGGCTGTACTGTGTGGTGTGACACCGGGCGAATGAATGTACTGTGTGGAGTAACACCAGGTGCTACTGTACTGTGTGGTGTAATAACAGGGGAATCGCTGTACTGTGTGGTGTAACACCAGGAGAATGTCTCTACTGTGTGGTGTAACACCAGCGGAATTTTTAAACTGTGTGGTGTAACACCAGTTTGTACTGTACTGTGTGGTGTAACACCAGGTGCAACTGTACAGTGTGGTGTAACACCTGGAGAATGGCTGTACTGTGTGGTGTAACAGTCAGTGCAACTGTACTGTGTGGTGTAATGCCAGGGGAATGGCTGTACTGTGGTGTAACAGCAGTTGCAACTGTACTGAGTGGTGTGACACCAGGAGAATGGCTGTCCTGTGTGGTGTAACACCAGGACAATGGCTGCACTGTGTGGTTTAACACCAGGTGCAACTGTACTGTGTGGTGTAAATCCAGGATAATCGCTGTACTGTGTGGTGTAACACCAGGACAATTGCTGTACTGTGTGGTGTAACACCAGGGTAATGGATGTACTGTGTGCGGTAACACCAGGAGAATGGATGTACTGTGTGGTGTAACACCAGGAGAATGACTGTACTGTGTTGTGTAACACGAGGAGAATAGATGTAATGTGTGGTGTAACACCAGGAGAATGGCTGTATTGTGTGGTGTGACACCAGGTCAATGGCTGTACTGTGTGGTGTAACATCAGGAGAATGTCTCTACTGTGTGGTGTAACACCAGCGGAATGAATATACTGTGTGGTGTAACAACAGGTGCTACTGTACTGTGTGGTGTAACACCAGGTGCAACTGTACTGTGTGGTGTAACACCAGGAGAATGGCTGTACTGTGTGGTGTAACACCAGGAGAATGGATGTACTGTGTGGTGTAACACCAGGAGAATGTATGTACCGTGTTGTAACTCCAGAAGAATGACTGTACTCTGTGGTGTAACACCAGAGGAATGGATGTACTGTGTGGTGTTACAACAGGTGCAACTCTAATGTGTGGTATAACACCAGGAGAATGGCTGTACTGTGTGGTGTAACACCAAGTGCTACTGTACTGTGTGGTGGAACACCAGGTGCAACTGTACTGTGTGGTGTTACACCAGGATAATGGTTGAACTGTGTGGTTTAACACCAGGAGAATGTCTGTACTTTGTGGTGTAACAGCAGGTTCAACTGTACTGTGTTTGTGACACCAGGAGAATGGCTGTACAGTGTGGTGTAACAGCAGGAGAATGGATGTACTGTGTTGTGTAACACCAGGAGAATGGATGTACTGTGTGGAGTAACACTTGGAGAATGTCTGTACTGTGTGCTGTAACACCAGGAGAATGGATGTACTGTGTGTTTTAACACCAGGAGAAAAACTGTACTGTGTGGTGTAACACCAGGAGAATGGATATACTGTGTGGTGTAACACCAGGAGAATGACTGTATTGTGTGGTGTAACACCACAGGAATGGCTGTACTGTGTGGTGTTACACCATGTGCAACTGTACTGTGTGGTTAAACACCAGGAGAATGGCTGTATTGTGTGGTGTAACACCAGGTGCTACTGCACTGTGTAGTGTAACACCAGGTGCAACTGTACCGTGTGGTGTTACACCAGGAGAATGGTTGAACTGTGTGGAGTAACACCAGGAGAATGGATGTACTGTGTGCTGTACCTCCAGGAGAATTGCTGTACTGTGTGGTGTTACACCAGGATAATGGTTGAACTGTGTGGTTTAACACCAGGAGAATGTCTGTACTTTGTGGTGTAACAGCAGGTTCAACTGTACTGTGTTTGTGACACCAGGAGAATGGCTGTACAGTGTGGTGTTACACCAGGAGAATGGTTTAACTGTGTGGAGTAACACCAGGAGAATGGATGTACTGTGTGCTGTACCTCCAGGAGAATTGCTGTACTGTGTGGTGTTACACCAGGATAATGGATGTACTGTGTGGTGAAACACCTGGAGAATGGATCTACTGTGTGTTGTGACACCAGGAGAATAACTGTACTGTGTGGTGGAACACAAGGAGAATGGATATACTGTGTGGTGTAACACCAGGAGAATGGATGTACTGTGTCGTGTAACACCAGGAGAATGACTGTACTGTGTGGTGTAACACCAGGAGAATGGCTGTACTGTGTGGTGTAACACCAGGAGAATGGATGTACTGTGTGGTGTAACACCAGGAGAATGGATGTACTGTGTGGTGTAACACCAGGTGCAACTGTACTGTGTTGTGTAACACCAGGAGAATGGCTGTACTGTGTGGTGTAACACCAGGAGAATGGATGTACTGTGTGCTGAAACACCAGGAGAATGGATATACTGTGTGGTGTAACACCAGGAGAATGGCTGTACTGTGTGGTGTAACACCAGGAGAATGGCTGTACTGTGTGCTGAAACACCAGGAGAATGGATATACTGTGTGGTGTAACACCAGGAGAATGGATGTACTGTATGTTGTAACACCAGGAGAATGACTGTACTGTGTTGTGTAACACCAGGAGAATGGATGTAGTGTGTGGTGTAACACCAGAAGAATGACTGTACTATGTGGTGTAACACCAGAGGAATGGATGTACTGTGTGGTGTTACACCAGGTGCTACTGTACTGTGTGGTGTAACACCAGGTACAACTGTACTGTGTGGTGTTACACCAGGTGAATGATTGAACTGTGTGTTGTAACACCAGGTGCAAATGTACTGTGTGGTGTAACAGCATGTGCAACTGTATTGTGTGGTGTAATACCAGGAGAATGGATGTACTGTGTGGGGTAACACCAGGACAATGGCTGTACTGTGTGGTGTAACTTCAGGAGAATGTCTCTACTGTGTGGTGTAACACCAGCGGAATGAATATACTGTGTGGTGTAACAACAGGTGCTACTGTACTGTGTGGTGTAACACCAGGTGCAACTGTACTGTGTGGTGTAACACCAGGAGAATGGCTGTACTGTGTGGTGTAACACCAGGAGAATGGATGTACTGTGTGGTGTAACACCAGGAGAATGTATGTACCGTGTTGTAACTCCAGAAGAATGACTGTACTCTGTGGTGTAACACCAGAGGAATGGATGTACTGTGTGGTGTTACAACAGGTGCAACTCTAATGTGTGGTGTAACACCAGGAGAATGGCTGTACTGTGTGGTGTAACACCAAGTGCTACTGTACTGTGTGGTGGAACACCAGGTGCAACTGTACTGTGTGGTGTTACACCAGGATAATGGTTGAACTGTGTGGTTTAACACCAGGAGAATGTCTGTACTTTGTGGTGTAACAGCAGGTTCAACTGTACTGTGTTTGTGACACCAGGAGAATGGCTGTACAGTGTGCTGTAACAGCAGGAGAATGGATGTACTGTGTTGTGTAACACCAGGAGAATGGATGTACTGTGTGGAGTAACACTTGGAGAATGTCTGTACTGTGTGCTGTAACACCAGGAGAATGGATGTACTGTGTGTTTTAACACCAGGAGAAAAACTGTACTGTGTGGTGTAACACCAGGAGAATGGATATACTGTGTGGTGTAACACCAGGAGAATGACTGTACTGTGTGGTGTAACACCACAGGAATGGCTGTACTGTGTGGTGTTACACCATGTGCAACTGTACTGTGTGGTTAAACACCAGGAGAATGGCTGTATTGTGTGGTGTAACACCAGGTGCTACTGCACTGTGTAGTGTAACACCAGGTGCAACTGTACCGTGTGGTGTTACACCAGGAGAATGGTTGAACTGTGTGGAGTAACACCAGGAGAATGGATGTACTGTGTGCTGTACCTCCAGGAGAATTGCTGTACTGTGTGGTGTTACACCAGGATAATGGTTGAACTGTGTGGTTTAACACCAGGAGAATGTCTGTACTTTGTGGTGTAACAGCAGGTTCAACTGTACTGTGTTTGTGACACCAGGAGAATGGCTGTACAGTGTGGTGTTACACCAGGAGAATGGTTTAACTGTGTGGAGTAACACCAGGAGAATGGATGTACTGTGTGCTGTACCTCCAGGAGAATTGCTGTACTGTGTGGTGTTACACCAGGATAATGGATGTACTGTGTGGTGAAACACCTGGAGAATGGATCTACTGTGTGTTGTAACACCAGGAGAATAACTGTACTGTGTGGTAGAACACAAGGAGAATGGATATACTGTGTGGTGTAACACCAGGAGAATGGATGTACTGTGTCGTGTAACACCAGGTGCAACTGTACTGTGTTGTGTAACACCAGGAGAATGGCTGTACTGTGTGGTGTAACACCAGGAGAATGGATGTACTGTGTGCTGAAACACCAGGAGAATGGATATACTGTGTGGTGTAACACCAGGAGAATGGCTGTACTGTGTGGTGTAACACCAGGAGAATGGCTGTACTGTGTGCTGAAACACCAGGAGAATGGATATACTGTGTGGTGTAACACAAGGAGAATGGATGTACTGTATGTTGTAACACCAGGAGAATGACTGTACTGTGTTGTGTAACACCAGGAGAATGGATGTAGTGTGTGGTGTAACACCAGAAGAATGACTGTACTATGTGGTGTAACACCAGAGGAATGGATGTACTGTGTGGTGTTACACCAGGTGCTACTGTACTGTGTGGTGTAACACCAGGTACAACTGTACTGTGTGGTGTTACACCAGGTGAATGATTGAACTGTGTGTTGTAACACCAGGTGCAAATGTACTGTGTGGTGTAACAGCATGTGCAACTGTATTGTGTGGTGTAATACCAGGAGAATGGATGTACTGTGTGGGGTAACACCAGGACAATTGCTGTACTGTGTGGTGTAACACCAGTATAATGGATGTACTGTGTTGTGTAACACCAGGAGAATGGATGTACTGTGTAGTGTAACACCAGGAGAATGACTGTACTGTGTTGGGTAACACCAGGAGAATAGCTGTAATGTGTGGTGTAACACCAGGAGAATGGCTGTACTGTGTGGTGTGACACCAGGACAATGACTGTACTGTGTGGTGTAACACCAGGAGAATGTCTCTACTGTGTGGTGTAACACCAGCGGAATGCATATACTGTGTGGTGTAACAGCAGGTGCTACTGTACTGTGTGGTGTAACACCAGGTGCAACTGTACTGTGTGGTGTAACACCAGGAGAATGGCTGTACTGTGTGGTGTAACAGTAAGTGCAACTGTACTGTGTGGTGTAATACCAGGGGAATGGCTGTACTGTGTGGTGTAACACCAGGAGAATGGCTGTACTGTGTGGTGTAACAGTAAGTGCAACTGTACTGTGTGGTGTAACACCAGGAGAATGTATGTACCGTGTGGTGTAACTCCACAAGAATGACTGTACTGCGTGGTGTAACACCAGAGGAATGGATGTACTGTGTGGTTTTACACCAGGTGCAACTCTACTGTGTGGTGTAACACCAGGAGAATGGCTGCACTGTGTGGTGTAACACCAGGTGCAACTGTACTGTGTGGTGTTACACCAGGAGAATGGTTGAACTGTGTGGTGTAACACCAGGAGAATGGCTGTACTGTGTGGTGGAACACCAGGAGAATGGCTGTACTGTGTGGTGTGACACCGGGCGAATGAATGTACTGTGTGGAGTAACACCAGGTGCTACTGTACTGTGTGGTGTAATAACAGGGGAATCGCTGTACTGTGTGGTGTAACACCAGGAGAATGTCTCTACTGTGTGGTGTAACACCAGCGGAATTTTTATACTGTGTGGTGTAACACCAGTTTGTACTGTACTGTGTGGTGTAACACCAGGTGCAACTGTACAGTGTGGTGTAACACCTGGAGAATGGCTGTACTGTGTGGTGTAACAGTCAGTGCAACTGTACTGTGTGGTGTAATGCCAGGGGAATGGCTGTACTGTGGTGTAACAGCAGTTGCGACTGTACTGAGTGGTGTGACACCAGGAGAATGGCTGTACTGTGTGGTGTAACAGTCTGTGCAACTGTACTGTGTCGTGTAACACCAGGAGAATGGATGTACTGTGTGGTGTAACACCAGAAGAATGGATGTACTGTGTGGTGTAACACCAGGTGCAACTGTACTGAGTGGTGTGACACCAGGAGAATGGCTGTACTGTGTGGTGTAATACCAGGAGACTGGCTGCACTGTGTGGTTTAACACCAGGTGCAACTGTACTGTGTGGTGTAAATCCAGGATAATCGCTGTACTGTGTGGTGTAACACCAGGAGAATGGATATACTGTGTGTTGTAACAACAGGAGAATGGATGTCCTGTGTGTTTTAACACCAGGAGAATAACTGAACTGTGTGGTGTAACACCAGGAGAATGGATGTACTGTGTGGTGTTACACCATGTGCAACTGTACTGTGTGGTTAAACACCAGGAGAATGGCTGTATTGTGTGCTGTAACACCAGGTGCTACTGTACTGTGTAGTGTAACACCAGGTGCAACTCTACCGTGTGGTGTTACACCAGGAGAATGGTTGAACTGTGTGGAGTAACACCAGGAGAATGACTGTACTGTGTCGTGTAACACCAGGAGAATGGATGTACTGTGTGGTGTAACACCAGAAGAATCGATGTACTGTGTGTTGTAACACCAGGTGCAACTGTACTGTATTGTGTAACACCAGGAGAATGGCTGTACTGTGTGGTGTCACACCAGGAAAATGGCTGTACTGTGTGTTGTAACACCAGGAGAATGACTGTACTGTGTGGTGTAACACCACAGGAATGGCTGTACTGTGTGGTGTTACACCATGTGCAACTGTACTGTGTGGTTAAACACCAGGAGAATGGCTGTATTGTGTGGTGTAACACCAGGTGCTACTGCACTGTGTAGTGTAACACCAGGTGCAACTGTACCGTGTGGTGTTACACCAGGAGAATGGTTGAACTGTGTGGAGTAACACCAGGAGAATGGATGTACTGTGTGCTGTACCTCCAGGAGAAATGCTGTACTGTGTGGTGTTACACCAGGATAATGGATGTACTGTGTGGTGAAACACCTGGAGAATGGATCTACTGTGAGCTGTAACACCAGGAGAATAACTGTACTGTGTGGTGGAACACAAGGAAAATGGATATACTGTGTGGTGTAACACCAGGAGAATGGATGTACTGTGTCGTGTAACACCAGGAGAATGACTGTACTGTGTGGTGTAACACCAGGAGAATGGATGTACTGTGTGGTGTAACACCAGGAGAATGGATGTACTGTGTGGTGTAACACCAGGTGCAACAGTACTGTGTTGTGTAACACCAGGAGAATGGCTCTACTGTGTGGTGTAACACCAGGAGAATGGATGTACTGTGTGCTGAAACACCAGGAGAATGGATATACTGTGTGGTGTAACACCAGGAGAATGGCTGTACTGTGTGGTGTAACACCAGGAGAATGGCTGTACTGTGTGCTGAAACACCAGGAGAATGGATATACTGTGTGGTGTAACACCAGGAGAATGGATGTTCTGTATGTTGTAACACCAGGAGAATGACTGTACTGTGTTGTGTAACACCAGGAGAATGGATATAGTGTGTGGTGTAACACCAGGTACAACTGTACTGTGTGGTGTTACACCAGGTGAATGATTGAACTGTGTGTTGTAACACCAGGTGCAAATGTACTGTGTGGTGTAACAGCATGTGCAAATGTACTGTGTGGTGTAACAGCATGTGCAACTGTATTGTGTGGTGTAACACCAGGAGAATGGATGTGCTGTGTGGGGTAACACCAGGACAATTGCTGTACTGTGTGGTGTAACACCAGGATAATGGATCTACTGTGTGGTGTAACACCAGGAGAATGGATGTACTGTGTAGTGTAACACCAGGAGAATGACTGTACTGTGTTGGGTAACACCAGGAGAATAGATGTAATGTGTGTTGTAACACCAGGAGAATGGCTGTACTGTGTGGTGTGACACCAGGACAATGACTGTACTGTGTGGTGTAACACCAGGAGAATGTCTCTACTGTGTGGTGTAACACCAGGTGCAACTGTACTGTGTGGTGTAACACCAGGAGAATGGCTGTACTGTGTGGTGTAACAGTAAGTGCAACTGTACTGTGTGGTGTAATACCAGGGGAATGGCTGTACTGTGTGGTGTAACACCAGGAGAATGGCTGTATTGTGTGGTGTAACAGTAAGTGCAACTGTACTGTGTGGTGTAATACCAGGGGAATGGCTGTACTGTGTGGTGTAGCACCAGGAGAATGGATGTACTGTGTGGTGTAACACCAGGAGAATGTATGTACCGTGTGGTGTAACTCCACAAGAATGACTGTACTGCGTGGTGTAACACCAGAGGAATGGATGTACTGTGTGGTTTTACACCAGGTGCAACTCTACTGTGTTGTGTAACACCAGCAGAATGTCTGTACTGTGTGGTGTAACACCAGGTGCAACTGTACTCTGTGGTGTTACACCAGGAGAATCGTTGAACTGTGTGGTGAAACACCAGGAGAATGGCTGTACTGTGTGGTGGAACACCAGGAGAATGGCTGTACTGTGTGGTGTGACACCGGGCGAATGAATGTACTGTGTGCTGTAACACCAGGAGAATGGATGTACTTTGTGGTGAAACCCCAGGTGCCACTGTACTGTGTGGTGGAACAACAGGAGAATGGCTGTACTGTGTGGTGTAACACCAGGAGAATGTCTCTACTGTGTGGTGTAACACCAGCGGAATTTTTATACTGTGTGGTGTAACACCAGTTTGTACTGTACTGTGTGGTGTAACCCCAGGTGCAACTGTACAGTGTGGTGTAACACCTGGAGAATGGCTGTACTGTGTGGTGTAACAGTCTGTGCAACTGTACTGTGTCGTGTAACACCAGGAGAATGGATATACTGTGTGTTGTAACAACAGGAGAATGGATGTCCTGTGTGTTTTAACACCAGGAGAATAACTGAACTGTGTGGTGTAACACCAGGAGAATGGATGTACTGTGTGGTGTTACACCATGTGCAACTGTACTGTGTGGTTAAACACCAGGAGAATGGCTGTATTGTGTGCTGTAACACCAGGTGCTACTGTACTGTGTAGTGTAACACCAGGTGCAACTCTACCGTGTGGTGTTACACCAGGAGAATGGTTGAACTGTGTGGAGTAACACCAGGAGAATGACTGTACTGTGTCGTGTAACACCAGGAGAATGGATGTACTGTGTGGTGTAACACCAGAAGAATCGATGTACTGTGTGTTGTAACACCAGGTGCAACTGTACTGTATTGTGTAACACCAGGAGAATGGCTGTACTGTGTGGTGTCACACCAGGAAAATGGCTGTACTGTGTGTTGTAACACCAGGAGAATGACTGTACTGTGTGGTGTAACACCACAGGAATGGCTGTACTGTGTGGTGTTACACCATGTGCAACTGTACTGTGTGGTTAAACACCAGGAGAATGGCTGTATTGTGTGGTGTAACACCAGGTGCTACTGCACTGTGTAGTGTAACACCAGGTGCAACTGTACCGTGTGGTGTTACACCAGGAGAATGGTTGAACTGTGTGGAGTAACACCAGGAGAATGGATGTACTGTGTGCTGTACCTCCAGGAGAAATGCTGTACTGTGTGGTGTTACACCAGGATAATGGATGTACTGTGTGGTGAAACACCTGGAGAATGGATCTACTGTGTGCTGTAACACCAGGAGAATAACTGTACTGTGTGGTGGAACACAAGGAAAATGGATATACTGTGTGGTGTAACACCAGGAGAATGGATGTACTGTGTCGTGTAACACCAGGAGAATGACTGTACTGTGTGGTGTAACACCAGGAGAATGGATGTACTGTGTGGTGTAACACCAGGAGAATGGATGTACTGTGTGGTGTAACACCAGGTGCAACAGTACTGTGTTGTGTAACACCAGGAGAATGGCTCTACTGTGTGGTGTAACACCAGGAGAATGGATGTACTGTGTGCTGAAACACCAGGAGAATGGATATACTGTGTGGTGTAACACCAGGAGAATGGCTGTACTGTGTGGTGTAACACCAGGAGAATGGCTGTACTGTGTGCTGAAACACCAGGAGAATGGATATACTGTGTGGTGTAACACCAGGAGAATGGATGTTCTGTATGTTGTAACACCAGGAGAATGACTGTACTGTGTTGTGTAACACCAGGAGAATGGATATAGTGTGTGGTGTAACACCAGGTACAACTGTACTGTGTGGTGTTACACCAGGTGAATGATTGAACTGTGTGTTGTAACACCAGGTGCAAATGTACTGTGTGGTGTAACAGCATGTGCAAATGTACTGTGTGGTGTAACAGCATGTGCAACTGTATTGTGTGGTGTAACACCAGGAGAATGGATGTGCTGTGTGGGGTAACACCAGGACAATTGCTGTACTGTGTGGTGTAACACCAGGATAATGGATCTACTGTGTGGTGTAACACCAGGAGAATGGATGTACTGTGTAGTGTAACACCAGGAGAATGACTGTACTGTGTTGGGTAACACCAGGAGAATAGATGTAATGTGTGTTGTAACACCAGGAGAATGGCTGTACTGTGTGGTGTGACACCAGGACAATGACTGTACTGTGTGGTGTAACACCAGGAGAATGTCTCTACTGTGTGGTGTAACACCAGGTGCAACTGTACTGTGTGGTGTAACACCAGGAGAATGGCTGTACTGTGTGGTGTAACAGTAAGTGCAACTGTACTGTGTGGTGTAATACCAGGGGAATGGCTGTACTGTGTGGTGTAACACCAGGAGAATGGCTGTATTGTGTGGTGTAACAGTAAGTGCAACTGTACTGTGTGGTGTAATACCAGGGGAATGGCTGTACTGTGTGGTGTAGCACCAGGAGAATGGATGTACTGTGTGGTGTAACACCAGGAGAATGTATGTACCGTGTGGTGTAACTCCACAAGAATGACTGTACTGCGTGGTGTAACACCAGAGGAATGGATGTACTGTGTGGTTTTACACCAGGTGCAACTCTACTGTGTTGTGTAACACCAGCAGAATGTCTGTACTGTGTGGTGTAACACCAGGTGCAACTGTACTCTGTGGTGTTACACCAGGAGAATCGTTGAACTGTGTGGTGAAACACCAGGAGAATGGCTGTACTGTGTGGTGGAACACCAGGAGAATGGCTGTACTGTGTGGTGTGACACCGGGCGAATGAATGTACTGTGTGCTGTAACACCAGGAGAATGGATGTACTTTGTGGTGAAACCCCAGGTGCCACTGTACTGTGTGGTGGAACAACAGGAGAATGGCTGTACTGTGTGGTGTAACACCAGGAGAATGTCTCTACTGTGTGGTGTAACACCAGCGGAATTTTTATACTGTGTGGTGTAACACCAGTTTGTACTGTACTGTGTGGTGTAACCCCAGGTGCAACTGTACAGTGTGGTGTATCACCTGGAGAATGGCTGTACTGTGTGGTGTAACAGTCTGTGCAACTGTACTGTGTCGTGTAACACCAGGAGAATGGATGTACTGTGTGGTGTAACACCAGAAGAATGGATGTACTGTGTGGTGTAACACCAGGTGCAACTGTACTGAGTGGTGTGACACCAGGAGAATGGCTGTACTGTGTGGTGTAATACCAGGAGACTGGCTGCACTGTGTGGTTTAACACCAGGTGCAACTGTACTGTGTGGTGTAAATCCAGGATAATCGCTGTACTGTGTGGTGTAACACCAGGAGAATGGATATACTGTGTGTTGTAACAACAGGAGAATGGATGTCCTGTGTGTTTTAACACCAGGAGAATAACTGAACTGTGTGGTGTAACACCAGGAGAATGGATGTACTGTGTGGTGTTACACCATGTGCAACTGTACTGTGTGGTTAAACACCAGGAGAATGGCTGTATTGTGTGGTGTAACACCAGGTGCTACTGTACTGTGTAGTGTAACACCAGGTGCAACTCTACCGTGTGGTGTTACACCAGGAGAATGGTTGAACTTTGTGGAGTAACACCAGGAGAATGACTGTACTGTGTCGTGTAACACCAGGAGAATGGATGTACTGTGTGGTGTAACACCAGAAGAATGGATGTACTGTGTGGTGTAACACCAGCTGCAACTGTACTGTGTTGTGTAACACCAGGAGAATGGCTGTACTGTGTGGTGTCACACCAGGAAAATGGCTGTACTGTAGTGTTGTAACACCAGGAGAATGACTTTACTGTGTTGTGTAACACCCGTAGAATGGATGTACTGTGTAGTGTAACACCAGGAGAGTGGATGTACTGTGTGGTGTAGCAAGAGGAGAATGACTGTACTGTGTGGTGTAACACCAGGAGAATGGATGTACTGTGTGGTGTATCGCCAGGGGCAACTGTACTCTGTAGTGTAACACCAGGAGAATGGCTGTACTGTGTGGTGTAACTCCACAAGAATGACTGTACTGCGTGGTGTAACACCAGGAGAATGGCTGTACTGTGTGGTGTAACACCAGGTGCAACGGTACTGTGTGGTGTTACACCAGGAGAATGGTTGAACTGTGTGGTGTAACACCAGGAGAATGGCTGTACTGTGTGGCGGAACACCAGGAGAATGGCTGTACTGTGTGGTGTGACACCGGGCGAATGAATGTACTGTGTGGAGTAACACCAGGTGCTACTGTACTGTGTGGTGTAATAACAGGGGAATCGCTGTACTGTGTGGTGTAACACCAGGAGAATGTCTCTACTGTGTGGTGTAACACCAGCGGAATGTTTGTACTGTGTGGTGTAACACCAGTTTGTACTGTACTGTGTGGTGTAACACCAGGTGCAACTGTACAGTGTGGTGTAACACCTGGAGAATGGCTGTACTGTGTGGTGTAACAGTCAGTGCAACTGTACTGTGTGGTGTAATACCAGGGGAATGGCTGTACTGTGTGGTGTAACAGCAGTTGCAACTGTACTGAGTGGTGTGACACCAGGAGAATGGCTGTACTGTGTGGTGTAACACCAGGAGAATGGCTGCACTGTGTGGTTTAACACCAGGTGCAACTGTACTGTGTGGTGTAAATCCAGGATAATCGCTCTACTGTGTGGTGTAACACCAGGAGAATGGATATACTGTGTGTTGTAACTACAGGAGAATGGATGTCCTGTGTGTTTTAACACCAGGAGAATAACTGTACTGTGTGGTGTAACACCAGGAGAATGGATGTACTGTGTGGTGTTACACCATGTGCAAATGTACTGTGTGGTTAAACACCAGGAGAATGGCTGTATTGTGTGGTGTAACACCAGGTGCTACTGTAATGTGTAGTGTAACACAAGGTGCAACTGTACCGTGTGGTGCTACACCAGGAGAATGGTTGAACTGTGTGGAGTAACACCAGGAGAATGACTGTACTGTGTCGTGTAACACCAGGAGAATGGATGTACTGAGTGGTGTAACACCAGAAGAATGGATATACTGTGTGGTGTAACACCAGGTGCAACTGTACTGTGTTGTGTAACACCAGGAGAATGGCTGTACTGTGTGGTGTCACACCAGGAAAATGGCTGTACTGTGTGTTGTAACACCAGGAGAATGACTTTACTGTGTTGTGTAACACCCGTAGAATGGATGTACTGTGTAGTGTAACACCAGGAGAGTGGATTTACTGTGTGGTGTAGCACGAGGAGAATGACTGTACTGTGTTTTGTAACACCAGGAGAATGGATGTACTGTGTGGTGTATCGCCAGGTGCAACTGTACTCTGTAGTGTAACACCTGGAGAATGGCTGTACTGTGTGGTGTAAAACCAGGAGAATGGCTGTACTGTGTGCTGAAACACCAAGAGAATGGATATACTGTGTGGTGTAACACCAGGAGAATGGATGTACTGTATGTTGTAACACCAGGGGAATGACTGTACTGTGTGGTGTAACACCAGGAGAATGGATGTACTGTGTGGTGTAACTCCAGAAGAATGACTGTATTTTGTGGTGTAACACCAGAAGAATGGATGTACTGTGTGGTGTTACACCAAGTGCTACTGTACTGTGTGGTGTAACACCAGGTGCAACTGTACTGTGTGGTGTTACACCAGGTGAATGATTGAACTGTGTGTTGTAACACCAGGTGCAAATGTACTGTGTGTTGTAACAGCAGGTGCAATTGTATTGTGTGGTGTAACACCAGGAGAATGGATGTACTGTGTGGTGAAACACCAGGACAATTACTGTACTGTGTGGTGTAACACCAGGAGAATGGCTGTACTGTGTGGTGTAACAGTAAGTGCAACTGTACTGTGTGGTGTAATACCAGGGGAATGGCTGTACTGTGTGGTGTAACAGCAGTTGCAACTGTACTGAGTGGTGTGACACCAGGAGAATGGCTGTACTGTGTGGTGTAACACCAGGAGAATGGCTGCACTCTGTGGTTTAACACCAGGTGCAACTGTACTGTGTGGTGTAAATCCAGGATAATCGCTGTACTGTGTGGTGTAACACCAGGAGAATGGATATACTGTGTGTTGTAACAACAGGGGAATGGATGTCCTGTGTGTTTTAACACCAGGAGAATAACTGTACTGTGTGGTGTAACACCAGGAGAATGGATATACTGTGTGGTGTAACTCCAGGAGAATGACTGTACTGTGTGGTGTAACACCACAGGAATGGATGTACTGTGTGGTGTTACACCATGTGCAACTGTACTGTGTGGTTAAACACCAGGAGAATGGCTGTATTGTGTGGTGTAACACCAGGTGCTACTGTAATGTGTAGTGTAACACCAGGTGCAACTGTACCATGTGGTGCTACACCAGGAGAATGGTTGAACTGTGTGGAGTAACACCAGGAGAATGACTGTACTGTGTCGTGTAACACCAGGAGAATGGATGTACTGAGTGGTGTAACACCAGAAGAATGGATATACTGTGTGGTGTAAATCCAGGTGCAACTGTACTGTGTTGTGTAACACCAGGAGAATGGCTGTACTGTGTGGTGTCACACCAGGAAAATGGCTGTACTGTGTGTTGTAACACCAGGAGAATGACTTTACTGTGTTGTGTAACACCCGTAGAATGGATGTACTGTGTAGTGTAACACCAGGAGAGTGGAATTACTGTGTGGTGTAGCACGAGGAGAATGACTGTACTGTGTTTTGTAACACCAGGAGAATGGATGTACTGTGTGGTGTATCGCCAGGTGCAACTGTACTCTGTAGTGTAACACCTGGAGAATGGCTGTACTGTGTGGTGTAAAACCAGGAGAATGGCTGTACTGTGTGCTGAAACACCAGGAGAATGGATATACTGTGTGGTGTAACACCAGGAGAGTGGATGTACTGTATGTTGTAACACCAGGGGAATGACTGTACTGTGTGGTGTAACACCAGGAGAATGGATGTACTGTGTGGTGTTACACCAGAAGAATGGATGTACTGTGTGGTGTAACTCCAGAAGAATTACTGTATTTTGTGGTGTAACACCAGAAGAATGGATGTACTGTGTGGTGTTACACCAGGTGCTACTGCACTGTGTGGTGTAACACCAGGTGCAACTGTACTGTGTGGTGTTACACCAGGTGAATGATTGAACTGTGTGTTGTAACACCAGGTGCAAATGTACTGTGTGTTGTAACAGCAGGTGCAATTGTATTGTGTGGTGTAACACCAGGAGAATGGATGTACTGTGTGGTGAAACACCAGGACAATTGCTGTACTGTGTGGTGTAACACCTGGAGAATGGCTGTACTGTGTGGTGTAACAGTCAGTGCAACTGTACTGTGTCGTGTAACACCAGGAGAATGGATGTACTGTGTGGTGTAACACCAGAAGAATGGATGTACTGTGTGGTGTAACACCAGGTGCAACTGTACTGAGTGGTGTGACAGCAGGAGAATGGCTGTACTGTGTGGTGTAATACCAGGAGAATGGCTGCACTGTGTGGTTTAACACCAGGTGCAACTGTACTGTGTGGTGTAAATCCAGGATAATCGCTGTACTGTGTGGTGTAACACCAGGAGAATGGATATACTGTGTGTTGTAACAACAGGGGAATGGATGTCCTGTGTGTTTTAACACCAGGAGAATAACTGTACTGTGTGGTGTAACACCAGGAGAATGGATATACTGTGTGGTGTAACTCCAGGAGAATGACTGTACTGTGTGGTGTAACACCACAGGAATGGATGTACTGTGTGGTGTTACACCATGTGCAACTGTACTGTGTGGTTAAACACCAGGAGAATGGCAGTATTGTGTGGTGTAACACCAGGTGCTACTGTAATGTGTAGTGTAACACCAGGTGCAACTGTACCGTGTGGTGCTACACCAGGAGAATGGTTGAACTGTGTGGAGTAACACCAGGAGAATGACTGTACTGTGTCGTGTAACACCAGGAGAATGGATGTACTGTGTGGTGAAACACCAGGACAATTGCTGTACTGTGTGGTGTAACACCAGGAGAATGGCTGTACTGTGTGGTGTAACAGTAAGTGCAACTGTACTGTGTGGTGTAATACCAGGGGAATGGCTGTACTGTGTGGTGTAACAGCAGTTGCAACTGTACTGAGTGTTGTGACACCAGGAGAATGGCTGTACTGTGTGGTGTAACACCAGGAGAATGGCTGCACTGTGCGGTTTAACACCAGGTGCAACTGTACTGTGTGGTGTAAATCCAGGATAATCGCTGTACTGTGTGGTGTAACACCAGGAGAATGGATATACTGTGTGTTGTAACAACAGGGGAATGGATGTCCTGTGTGTATTAACACCAGTAGAATAACTGTACTGTGTGGTGTAACACCAGGAGAATGGATATACTGTGTGGTGTAACTCCAGGAGAATGACTGTACTGTGTGGTGTAACACCACAGGAATGGATGTACTGTGTGGTGTTACACCATGTGCAACTGTACTGTGTGGTTAAACACCAGGAGAATGGCTGTATTGTGTGGTGTAACACCAGGTGCTACTGTACTGTGTTGTGTAACACCAGGTGCAACTGTACCGTGTGGTGTTACACCAGGAGAATGGTTGAACTGTGTGGAATAACACCAGGAGAATGGATGTACTGTGTGTTGTAACACCAGGAGAATGTATGTACCGTGTGGTGTAACTCCACAAGAATGACTGTACTGCGTGGTGTAACACCAGAGGAATGGATGTACTGTGTGGTTTTACACCAGGTGCAACTCTACTGTGTGGTGTAACACCAGCAGAATGGCTGTACTGTGTGGTGTAACACCAGGTGCAACTGTACTGTGTGGTGTTACACCAGGAGAATGGTTGAACTGTGTGGTGAAACACCAGGAGAATGGCTGTACTGTGTGGTGGAACACCAGGAGAATGGCTGTACTGTGTGGTGTGACACCAGGAGAATGGCTGTACTGTGTGGTGTGACACCGGGCGAATGAATGTACTGTGTGGTGTAACACCAGCGGAATTTTTATACTGTGTGGTGTAACACCAGTTTGTACTGTACTGTGTTGTGTAACCCCAGGTGCAACTGTACAGTGTGGTGTAACACCTGGAGAATGGCAGTACTGTGTGGTGTAACAGTCAGTGCAACTGTACTGTGTCGTGTAACACCAGGAGAATGGATGTACTGTGTGGTGTAACACCAGAAGAATGGATGTACTGTGTGGTGTAACACCAGGTGCAACTGTACTGAGTGGTGTGACACCAGGAGAATGGCTGTACTGTGTGGTGTAATACCAGGAGAATGGCTGCACTGTGTGGTTTAACACCAGGTGCAACTGTACTGTGTGGTGTAAATCCAGGATAATCGCTGTACTGTGTGGTGTAACACCAGGAGAATGGATATACTGTGTGTTGTAACAACAGGAGAATGGATGTCCTGTGTGTTTTAACACCAGGAGAATAACTGAACTGTGTGGTGTAACACCAGGAGAATGGATGTACTGTGTGGTGTTACACCATGTGCAACTGTACTGTGTGGTTAAACACCAGGAGAATGGCTGTATTGTGTGGTGTAACACCAGGTGCTACTGTACTGTGTAGTGTAACACCAGGTGCAACTCTACCGTGTGGTGTTACACCAGGAGAATGGTTGAACTGTGTGGAGTAACACCAGGAGAATGACTGTACTGTGTCGTGTAACACCAGGAGAATGGATGTACTGTGTGGTGTAACACCAGAAGAATGGATGTACTGTGTGGTGTAACACCAGGTGCAACTGTACTATGTTGTGTAACACCAGGAGAATGGCTGTACTGTGTGGTGTCACACCAGGAAAATGGCTGTACTGTGTGTTGTAACACCAGGAGAATGACTTTACTGTGTTGTGTAACACCCGTAGAATGGATGTACTGTGTAGTGTAACACCAGGAGAGTGGATGTACTGTGTGGTGTAGCACGAGGAGAATGACTGTACTGTGTGGTGTAACACCAGGAGAATGGATGTACTGTGTGGTGTATCGCCAGGTGCAACTGTACTCTGTAGTGTAACACCAGGAGAATGGCTGTACTGTGTGGTGTAACTCCACAAGAATGACTGTACTGCGTGGTGTAACACCAGAGGAATGGATGTACAGTGTGGTTTTACACCAGGTGCAACTCTACTGTGTGGTGTAACACAAGGAGAATGTCTGTACTGTGTGGTGTAACACCAGGTGCAACTGTACTGTGTGGTGTTACACCAGGAGAATGGTTGAACTGTGTGGTGTAACACCAGGAGAATGGCTGTACTGTGTGGTGGAACACCAGGAGAATGGCTGTACTGTGTGGTGTGACACCGGGCGAATGAATGTACTGTGTGGAGTAACACCAGGTGCTACTGTACTGTGTGGTGTAATAACAGGGGAATCGCTGTACTGTGTGGTGTAACACCAGGAGAATGTCTCTACTGTGTGGTGTAACACCAGCGGAATGTTTATACTGTGTGGTGTAACACCAGTTTGTACTGTACTGTGTGGTGTAACACCAGGTGCAACTGTACAGTGTGGTGTAACACCTGGAGAATGGCTGTACTGTGTGGTGTAACAGTCAGTGCAACTGTACTGTGTGGTGTAATACCAGGGGAATGGCTGTACTGTGTGGTGTAACAGCAGTTGCAACTGTACTGAGTGGTGTGACACCAGGGGAATGGCTGTACTGTGTGGTGCAACACCAGGAGAATGGCTGCACTGTGTGGTTTAACACCAGGTGCAACTGTACTGTGTGGTGTAAATCCAGGATAATCGCTCTACTGTGTGGTGTAACACCAGGAGAATGGATATACTGTGTGTTGTAACTACAGGAGAATGGATGTCCTGTGTGTTTTAACACCAGGAGAATAACTGTACTGTGTGGTGTAACACCAGGAGAATGGATGTACTGTGTGGTGTTACACCATTTGCAACAGTACTGTGTGGTTAAACACCAGGAGAATGGCTGTATTGTGTGGTGTAACACCAGGTGCTACTGTAATGTGTGGTGTAAATCCAGGATAATCGCTGTACTCTGTGGTGTAACACCAGGAGAATGGATATACTGTGTGTTGTAACAACAGGGGAATGGATGTCCTGTGTGTTTTAACACCAGGAGAATAACTGTACTGTGTGGTGTAACACCAGGAGAATGGATATACTGTGTGGTGTAACACCAGGACAATTGCTGTACTGTGTGGTGTAACACCAGGATAATGGATGTACTGTGTGGGGTAACACCATGTGCAACTGTACTGTGTGGTTAAACACCAGGAGAATGGCTGTATTGTGTGGTGTAACACCAGGTGCTACTGTAATGTGTAGTGTAACACCAGGAGCAACTGTACCGTGTGGTGCTACATCAGGAGAATGGTTGAACTGTGTGGAGTAACGCCAGGAGAATGACTGTACTGTGTCGTGTAACACCAGGAGAATGGATGTACTGAGTGGTGTAACACCAGAAGAATGGATATACTGTGTGGTGTAAATCCAGGTGCAACTGTACTGTGTTGTGTAACACCAGGAGAATGGCTGTACTGTGTGGTGTCACACCAGGAAAATGGCTGTACTGTGTGTTGTAACACCAGGAGAATGACTTTACTGTGTTGTGTAACACCCGTAGAATGGATGTACTGTGTAGTGTAACACCAGGAGAGTGGATTTACTGTGTGGTGTAGCACGAGGAGAATGACTGTACTGTGTTTTGTAACACCAGGAGAATGGATGTACTGTGTGGTGTATCGCCAGGTGCAACTGTACTCTGTAGTGTAACACCTGGAGAATGGCTGTACTGTGTGGTGTAAAACCAGGAGAATGGCTGTACTGTGTGCTGAAACACCAGGAGAATGGATATACTGTGTGGTGTAACACCAGGAGAATGGATGTACTGTATGTTGTAACACCAGGGGAATGACTGTACTGTGTGGTGTAACACCAGGAGAATGGATGTACTGTGTGGTGTAACTCCAGAAGAATGACTGTATTTTGTGGTGTAACACCAGAAGAATGGATGTACTGTGTGGTGTTACACCAGGTGCTACTGTACTGTGTGGTGTAACACCAGGTGCAACTGTACTGTGTGGTGTTACACCAGGTGAATGATTGAACTGTGTGTTGTAACACCAGGTGCAAATGTACTGTGTGTTGTAACAGCAGGTGCAATTGTATTGTGTGGTGTAACACCAGGAGAATGGATGTACTGTGTGGTGAAACACCAGGACAATTGCTGTACTGTGTGGTGTAACACCAGGAGAATGGCTGTACTGTGTGGTGTAACACCAGGAGAATGGCTGTACTGTGTGGTGTAACAGTAAGTGCAACTGTACTGTGTGGTGTAATACCAGGGGAATGGCTGTACTGTGTGGTGTAACAGCAGTTGCATCTTTACTGAGTGGTGTGACACCAGGAGAATGGCTGTACTGTGTGGTGTAACACCAGGAGAATGGCTGCACTGTGTGGTTTAACACCAGGTGCAACTGTACTGTGTGGTGTAAATCCAGGATAATCGCTGTACTGTGTGGTGTAACACCAGGAGAATGGATATACTGTGTGTTGTAACAACAGGGGAATGGATGTCCTGTGTGTTTTTACACCAGGAGAATAACTGTACTGTGTGGTGTAACACCAGGAGAATGGATATACTGTGTGGTGTAACTCCAGGAGAATGACTGTACTGTGTGGTGTAACACCACAGGAATGGATGTACTGTGTGGTGTTACACCATGTGCAACTGTACTGTGTGGTTAAACACCAGGAGAATGGCTGTATTGTGTGGTGTAACACCAGGTGCTACTGTACTGTGTAGTGTAACACCAGGTGCAACTGTACCGTGTGGTGTTACACCAGGAGAATGGTTGAACTGTGTGGAATAACACCAGGAGAATGGATGTACTGTGTGGTGTACCACCAGGAGAATTGCTGTACTTTGTGGTGTACCACCAGGAGAATAACTGTACTGTGTGGTCTAACACAAGGATAATGGATATACTGTGTGGTGTAACACCAGGAGAATGACTGTACTGTGTGGTGTTACACCAGGAAAATGGATGTACTGTGTGGTGTAACACCAGGTGAATGGATGTACTGTGTGGTGCAACACCAGGAGAATGACTGTTCTGTGTCGTGTAACACCAGGAGAATGGATGTACTGTGTGGTGTAACACCAGAAGAATGGATGTACTGTGTGGTGTAACACCAGATGCATCTGTACTGTGTTGTGTAACACCAGATGCAACTGTACTGTGTTGTGTAACACCAGGAGAATGGCTGTACTGTGTGGTGTAACACCAGGAAAATGGCTGTACTGTGTGTTGTAACACCAGGAGAATGACTTTACTGTGTTGTGTAACACCCGCAGAATGACTGTACTGTGTGGTGTAACACCAGGAGAATGGATGTCCTGTGTGTTTTAACACCAGGAGAATAACTGTACTGTGTGGTGTAACACCAGGAGAATGGATGTACTGTGTAGTGTAACACCAGGTGCAACTGTACCGTGTGGTGCTACACCAGGAGAATGGATGTACTGTGTGGTGAAACACCAGGACAATTGCTGTACTGTGTGGTGTGACACCAGGAGAATGGCTGTACTGTGTGGTGTAACACCAGGAGAATGGCTGCACTGTGTGGTTTAACACCAGGTGCAACTGTACTGTGTGGTGTAAATCCAGGATAATCGCTGTACTGTGTGGTGTAACACCAGGAGAATGGATATACTGTGTGTTGTAACAACAGGAGAATGGATGTCCTGTGTGTTTTAACACCAGGAGAATAACTGTACTGTGTGGTGTAACACCAGGAGAATGGATATACTGTGTGGTGTAACTCCAGGAGAATGACTGTACTGTGTGGTGTAACACCACAGGAATGGATGTACTGTGTGGTGTTACACCACAGGAATGGATGTACTGTGTGGTGTTACACCATGTGCAACTGTACTGTGTGGTTAAACACCAGGAGAATGGCTGTATTGTGTGGTGTAACACCAGGTGCTACTGTACTGTGTAGTGTAACACCAGGTGCAACTGTACCGTGTGGTGTCACACCAGGAGAATGGTTGAACTGTGTGGAGTAACACCAGGAGAATGGATGTACTGTGTGGTGTACCACCAGGAGAATTGCTGTACTTTGTGGTGTACCACCAGGAGAATAACTGTACTGTGTGGTCTAACACAAGGATAATGGATATACTGTGTGGTGTAACACCAGGAGAATGACTGTACTGTGTGGTGTTACACCAGGAAAATGGATGTACTCTGTGGTGTAACACCAGGTGAATGGATGTACTGTGTGGTGCAACAACAGGAGAATGACTGTTCTGTGTCGTGTAACACCAGGAGAATGGATGTACTGTGTGGTGTAACACCAGAAGAATGGCTGTACTGTGTGTTGTAACACCAGGAGAATGACTTTACTGTGTTGTGTAACACCCGTAGAATGGATGTACTGTGTAGTGTAACAACAGGAGAGTGGATGTACTGTGTGGTGTAGCACCAGGCGAATGATTTTACTGTGTGGTGTAACACCAGGAGAATGGATGTACTGTGCGGTGTATCAACAGGTGCAACTGTACTCTGTAGTGTAACACCAGGAGAATGGCTGTACTGTGTGGTGTAACACCTGGAGAATGGCTGTACCGTGTGCTGAAACACCAGGAGAATGGATATACTGTGTGGTGTAACACCAGGAGAATGAATGTACTCTATGTTGTAACAACAGGGGAATGACTGTACTGTGTGGTGTAACACCAGGAGAATGGATGTACTGTGTGGTGTAAAACCAGAAGAATTACTGTACTTTGTGGTGTAACACCAGAAGAATGGATGTACTGTGTGGTGTTACACCAGGTGCTACTGTACTGTGTGGTGTTACACCAGGTGCAACTGTACTGTGTGGTGTTACACCAGGTGAATGATTGAACTGTGTGTTGTAACACCAGGTGCAAATGTACTGTGTGGTGTAACAGCAGGTGCAACTGTATTCTGTGGTGAAACACCAGGAGAATGGATGTACAGTGTGGTGTAACACCAGGACAATTGCTGTACTGTGTGGTGTAACACCAGGATAATGGATGTACTGTGTGGTGCAACACCAGGAGAATGACTGTACTGTGTCGTGTAACACCAGGAGAATGGATGTACTGTGTGGTGTAACACCAGAAGAATGGATGTACTGTGTGGTGTAACACCAGATGCAACTGTACTGTGTTGTGTAACACCAGGAGAATGGCTGTACTGTGTGGTGTAACACCAGGAAAATGGCTGTACTGTGTGTTGTAACACCAGGAGAATGACTTTACTGTGTTGTGTAACACCCGTAGAATGGATGTACTGTGATGTGTAACACCAGGAGAGTGGATGTACTGTGTGGTGTAGCACCAGGCGAATGACTGTACTGTGTGGTGTAACACCAGGAGAATGGCTGTACTGTGTGGTGTAACACCAGGAGAATGGCTGTACTGTGTGCTGAAACACCAGGAGAATGGATATACTGCGTGGTGTAACACCAGGAGAATGGATGTACAGTATGTTGTAACAACAGGGGAATGACTGTACTGTGTGGTGTAACACCAGGAGAATGGATGTACTGTGTGGTGTAACACCAGAAGAATGACTGTACTTTGTGGTGTAACACCAGAAGAATGGATGTACTGAGTGCTGTTACACCAGGTGCTACTGTACTGTGTGGTGTAACACCAGGTGCAACTGTACTGTGTGGTGTTACACCAGGTGAATGATTGAACTGTGTGTTGTAACACCAGGTGCAAATGTACTGTGTGGTGTAACAGCAGGTGCAACTGTATTGTGTGGTGTAACACCAGGAGAATGGATGTACTGTGTGGTGTAACACCAGGACAATTGCTGTACTGTGTGGTGTAACACCAGGATAATGGATGTACTGTGTGGGGTAACACCATGTGCAACTGTACTGTGTGGTTAAACACCAGGAGAATGGCTGTATTGTGTGGTGTAACACCAGGTGCTACTGTAATGTGTAGTGTAACACCAGGAGCAACTGTACCGTGTGGTGCTACACCAGGAGAATGGTTGAACTGTGTGGAGTAACGCCAGGAGAATGACTGTACTGTGTCGTGTAACACCAGGAGAATGGATGTACTGAGTGGTGTAACACCAGAAGAATGGATATACTGTGTGGTGTAAATCCAGGTGCAACTGTACTGTGTTGTGTAACACCAGGAGAATGGCTGTACTGTGTGGTGTCACACCAGGAAAATGGCTGTACTGTGTGTTGTAACACCAGGAGAATGACTTTACTGTGTTGTGTAACACCCGTAGAATGGATGTACTGTGTAGTGTAACACCAGGAGAGTGGATTTACTGTGTGGTGTAGCACGAGGAGAATGACTGTACTGTGTTTTGTAACACCAGGAGAATGGATGTACTGTGTGGTGTATCGCCAGGTGCAACTGTACTCTGTACTGTAACACCTGGAGAATGGCTGTACTGTGTGGTGTAAAACCAGGAGAATGGCTGTACTGTGTGCTGAAACACCAGGAGAATGGATATACTGTGTGGTGTAACACCAGGAGAATGGATGTACTGTATGTTGTAACACCAGGGGAATGACTGTACTGTGTGGTGTAACACCAGGAGAATGGATGTACTGTGTGGTGTAACTCCAGAAGAATGACTGTATTTTGTGGTGTAACACCAGAAGAATGGATGTACTGTGTGGTGTTACACCAGGTGCTACTGTACTGTGTGGTGTAACACCAGGTGCAACTGTACTGTGTGGTGTTACACCAGGTGAATGATTGAACTGTGTGTTGTAACACCAGGTGCAAATGTACTGTGTGTTGTAACAGCAGGTGCAATTGTATTGTGTGGTGTAACACCAGGAGAATGGATGTACTGTGTGGTGAAACACCAGGACAATTGCTGTACTGTGTGGTGTAACACCAGGAGAATGGCTGTACTGTGTGGTGTAACACCAGGAGAATGGCTGTACTGTGTGGTGTAACAGTAAGTGCAACTGTACTGTGTGGTGTAATACCAGGGGAATGGCTGTACTGTGTGGTGTAACAGCAGTTGCATCTTTACTGAGTGGTGTGACACCAGGAGAATGGCTGTACTGTGTGGTGTAACACCAGGAGAATGGCTGCACTGTGTGGTTTAACACCAGGTGCAACTGTACTGTGTGGTGTAAATCCAGGATAATCGCTGTACTGTGTGGTGTAACACCAGGAGAATGGATATACTGTGTGTTGTAACAACAGGGGAATGGATGTCCTGTGTGTTTTTACACCAGGAGAATAACTGTACTGTGTGGTGTAACACCAGGAGAATGGATATACTGTGTGGTGTAACTCCAGGAGAATGACTGTACTGTGTGGTGTAACACCACAGGAATGGATGTACTGTGTGGTGTTACACCATGTGCAACTGTACTGTGTGGTTAAACACCAGGAGAATGGCTGTATTGTGTGGTGTAACACCAGGTGCTACTGTACTGTGTAGTGTAACACCAGGTGCAACTGTACCGTGTGGTGTTACACCAGGAGAATGGTTGAACTGTGTGGAATAACACCAGGAGAATGGATGTACTGTGTGGTGTACCACCAGGAGAATTGCTGTACTTTGTGGTGTACCACCAGGAGAATAACTGTACTGTGTGGTCTAACACAAGGATAATGGATATACTGTGTGGTGTAACACCAGGAGAATGACTGTACTGTGTGGTGTTACACCAGGAAAATGGATGTACTGTGTGGTGTAACACCAGGTGAATGGATGTACTGTGTGGTGCAACACCAGGAGAATGACTGTTCTGTGTCGTGTAACACCAGGAGAATGGATGTACTGTGTGGTGTAACACCAGAAGAATGGATGTACTGTGTGGTGTAACACCAGATGCATCTGTACTGTGTTGTGTAACACCAGATGCAACTGTACTGTGTTGTGTAACACCAGGAGAATGGCTGTACTGTGTGGTGTAACACCAGGAAAATGGCTGTACTGTGTGTTGTAACACCAGGAGAATGACTTTACTGTGTTGTGTAACACCCGCAGAATGACTGTACTGTGTGGTGTAACACCAGGAGAATGGATGTCCTGTGTGTTTTAACACCAGGAGAATAACTGTACTGTGTGGTGTAACACCAGGAGAATGGATGTACTGTGTAGTGTAACACCAGGTGCAACTGTACCGTGTGGTGCTACACCAGGAGAATGGATGTACTGTGTGGTGAAACACCAGGACAATTGCTGTACTGTGTGGTGTGACACCAGGAGAATGGCTGTACTGTGTGGTGTAACACCAGGAGAATGGCTGCACTGTGTGGTTTAACACCAGGTGCAACTGTACTGTGTGGTGTAAATCCAGGATAATCGCTGTACTGTGTGGTGTAACACCAGGAGAATGGATATACTGTGTGTTGTAACAACAGGAGAATGGATGTCCTGTGTGTTTTAACACCAGGAGAATAACTGTACTGTGTGGTGTAACACCAGGAGAATGGATATACTGTGTGGTGTAACTCCAGGAGAATGACTGTACTGTGTGGTGTAACACCACAGGAATGGATGTACTGTGTGGTGTTACACCACAGGAATGGATGTACTGTGTGGTGTTACACCATGTGCAACTGTACTGTGTGGTTAAACACCAGGAGAATGGCTGTATTGTGTGGTGTAACACCAGGTGCTACTGTACTGTGTAGTGTAACACCAGGTGCAACTGTACCGTGTGGTGTCACACCAGGAGAATGGTTGAACTGTGTGGAGTAACACCAGGAGAATGGATGTACTGTGTGGTGTACCACCAGGAGAATTGCTGTACTTTGTGGTGTACCACCAGGAGAATAACTGTACTGTGTGGTCTAACACAAGGATAATGGATATACTGTGTGGTGTAACACCAGGAGAATGACTGTACTGTGTGGTGTTACACCAGGAAAATGGATGTACTCTGTGGTGTAACACCAGGTGAATGGATGTACTGTGTGGTGCAACAACAGGAGAATGACTGTTCTGTGTCGTGTAACACCAGGAGAATGGATGTACTGTGTGGTGTAACACCAGAAGAATGGCTGTACTGTGTGTTGTAACACCAGGAGAATGACTTTACTGTGTTGTGTAACACCCGTAGAATGGATGTACTGTGTAGTGTAACAACAGGAGAGTGGATGTACTGTGTGGTGTAGCACCAGGCGAATGATTTTACTGTGTGGTGTAACACCAGGAGAATGGATGTACTGTGCGGTGTATCAACAGGTGCAACTGTACTCTGTAGTGTAACACCAGGGGAATGGCTGTACTGTGTGGTGTAACACCTGGAGAATGGCTGTACCGTGTGCTGAAACACCAGGAGAATGGATATACTGTGTGGTGTAACACCAGGAGAATGAATGTACTCTATGTTGTAACAACAGGGGAATGACTGTACTGTGTGGTGTAACACCAGGAGAATGGATGTACTGTGTGGTGTAAAACCAGAAGAATTACTGTACTTTGTGGTGTAACACCAGAAGAATGGATGTACTGTGTGGTGTTACACCAGGTGCTACTGTACTGTGTGGTGTTACACCAGGTGCAACTGTACTGTGTGGTGTTACACCAGGTGAATGATTGAACTGTGTGTTGTAACACCAGGTGCAAATGTACTGTGTGGTGTAACAGCAGGTGCAACTGTATTCTGTGGTGAAACACCAGGAGAATGGATGTACTGTGTGGTGTAACACCAGGACAATTGCTGTACTGTGTGGTGTAACACCAGGATAATGGATGTACTGTGTGGTGTAACACCAGGAGAATGGATGTACTGTGTGGTGTAACACCAGGAGAATGACTGTACTGTGTTGGGTAACACCAGGAGAATAGATGTAATGTGTGGTGTAACAGAATGAGAATGGCTGTACTGTGTGGTGTGACACCAGGTCAATGGCTGTACTGTGTGGTGTAACACCAGGAGAATGTCTCTACTGTGTGGCGTAACACCAGCGGAATGCATATATTGTGTGGTGTAACACCAGGTGCTACTGTACTGTGTGGTGTAACACGAGGTGCAACTGTACTGTGTGGTGTAACACCAGGAGAATGGCTGTACTGTGTGGTGTAACAGTAAGAGCAACTGTACTGTGTGGTGTAATACCAGGGGAATGGCTGTACTGTGTGGTGTAACACCAGGAGAATGGATGTACTGTGTGGCGGAACACCAGGAGAATGTATGTACCGTGGTGTAACTCCAGAAGAATGACTGTACTGTGTGGTGTAACACCAGAGGAATGGATGTACTGTTTGGTGTTACAACAGGTGCAACTCTACTGTGTGGTGTAACACCAGGAGAATGGCTGTACTGTGTGGTGTAACTCCAGGTGCTACTGTACTGTGTGGTGGAACACCAGGTGCAACTGTACTGTGTGGTGTTACACCAGGAGAATGGTTGAACTGTGTGGTTCAACACCAGGAGAATGTCTGTACTTTGTGGTGTAAAAGCAGGTTCAACTGTACTGTGTTTGTGACACCAAGAGAATGGCTGTACAGTGTGGTGTAACAGCAGGAGAATGGATGTACTGTGTTGTGTAACACCAGGTGCTACTGTACTGTGTAGTGTAACACCAGGTGCAACTGTACCGTGTGGTGTTACACCAGGAGAATGGTTGAACTGTGTGGAATAACACCAGGAGAATGGATGTACTGTGTGGTGTACCACCATGAGAATTGCTGTACTTTGTGGTGTACCACCAGGAGAATAACTGTACTGTGTGGTCTAACACAAGGATAATGGATATACTGTGTGGTGTTACACCAGGAAAATGGATGTACTGTGTGCTGTACCTCCAGGAGAATTGCTGTACTGTGTGGTGTTACACCAGGATAATGGTTGAACTGTGTGGTTTAACACCAGGAGAATGTCTGTACTTTGTGGTGTAACAGCAGGTTCAACTGTACTGTGTTTGTGACACCAGGAGAATGGCTGTACAGTGTGGTGTAACAGCAGGAGAATGGATGTACTGTGTTGTGTAACAGCAGGAGAATGGATGTACTGTGTGCAGTAACACTTGGAGAATGTCTGTACTGTGTGCTGTAACACCAGGAGAATGGATGTACTGTGTGTTTTAACACCAGGAGAATAACTGTACTGTGTGGTGTAACACCAGGAGAATGGATATACTGTGTGGTGTAACACCAGGAGAATGACTGTACTGCGTGGTGTAACACCACAGGAATGGCTGTACTGTGTGGTGTTACACCATGTGCAACTGTACTGTGTGGTTAAACACCAGGAGAATGGCTGTATTGTGTGGTGTAACACCAGGTGCTACTGCACTGTGTAGTGTAACACCAGGTGCAACTGTACCGTGTGGTGTTACACCAGGAGAATGGATGTACTGTGTGATGTACCTCCAGGAGAATTGCTGTACTGTGTGGTGTTACTCCAGGATAATGGATGAACTGTGTGGTAAAACACCTGGAGAATGGATCTACTGTGTGCTGTAACACCAGGAGAATAACTGTACTGTGTGGTGGAACACAAGGAGAATGGATATACTGTGTGGTGTAACACCAGGAGAATGGATGTACTGTGTCGTGTAACACCAGGAGAATGACTGTACTGTGTGGTGTAACACCAGGAGAATGGATGTACTGTGTGGTGTAACACCAGGAGAATGGATGTACTGTGTGGTGTAACACCAGGTGCAACTGTTCTGTGTTGTGTAACACCAGGAGAATGGCTGTACTGTGTGGTGTAACACCAGGAGAATGGATGTACTGTGTGCTGAAACACCAGGAGAATGGATATACTGTGTGGTGTAACACCAGGAGAATGGCAGTACTGTGTGGTGTAACAGCAGGAGAATGGCTGTACTGTGTGCTGAAACACCAGGAGAATGGATATACTGTGTGGTGTAACACCAGGAGAATGGATGTACTGTATGTTGTAACACCAGGAGAATGACTGTACTGTGTTGTGTAACACCAGGAGAATAGATGTAATGTGTGGTGTAACAGAATGAGAATGGCTGTACTGTGTGGTGTGACACCAGGTCAATGGCTGTACTGTGTGGTGTAACACCAGGAGAATGTCTCTACTGTGTGGCGTAACACCAGCGGAATGCATATATTGTGTGGTGTAACACCAGGTGCTACTGTACTGTGTGGTGTAACACGAGGTGCAACTGTACTGTGTGGTGTAACACCAGGAGAATGGCTGTACTGTGTGGTGTAACAGTAAGAGCAACTGTACTGTGTGGTGTAATACCAGGGGAATGGCTGTACTGTGTGGTGTAACACCAGGAGAATGGATGTACTGTGTGGCGGAACACCAGGAGAATGTATGTACCGTGGTGTAACTCCAGAAGAATGACTGTACTGTGTGGTGTAACACCAGAGGAATGGATGTACTGTTTGGTGTTACAACAGGTGCAACTCTACTGTGTGGTGTAACACCAGGAGAATGGCTGTACTGTGTGGTGTAACTCCAGGTGCTACTGTACTGTGTGGTGGAACACCAGGTGCAACTGTACTGTGTGGTGTTACACCAGGAGAATGGTTGAACTGTGTGGTTCAACACCAGGAGAATGTCTGTACTTTGTGGTGTAAAAGCAGGTTCAACTGTACTGTGTTTGTGACACCAAGAGAATGGCTGTACAGTGTGGTGTAACAGCAGGAGAATGGATGTACTGTGTTGTGTAACACCAGGTGCTACTGTACTGTGTAGTGTAACACCAGGTGCAACTGTACCGTGTGGTGTTACACCAGGAGAATGGTTGAACTGTGTGGAATAACACCAGGAGAATGGATGTACTGTGTGGTGTACCACCATGAGAATTGCTGTACTTTGTGGTGTACCACCAGGAGAATAACTGTACTGTGTGGTCTAACACAAGGATAATGGATATACTGTGTGGTGTAACACCAGGAGAATGACTGTACTGTGTGGTGTTACACCAGGAAAATGGATGTACTGTGTGCTGTACCTCCAGGAGAATTGCTGTACTGTGTGGTGTTACACCAGGATAATGGTTGAACTGTGTTGTTTAATACCAGGAGAATGTCTGTACTTTGTGGTGTAACAGCAGGTTCAACTGTACTGTGTTTGTGACACCAGGAGAATGGCTGTACAGTGTGGTGTAACAGCAGGAGAATGGATGTACTGTGTTGTGTAACAGCAGGAGAATGGATGTACTGTGTGCAGTAACACTTGGAGAATGTCTGTACTGTGTGCTGTAACACCAGGAGAATGGATGTACTGTGTGTTTTAACACCAGGAGAATAACTGTACTGTGTGGTGTAACACCAGGAGAATGGATATACTGTGTGGTGTAACACCAGGAGAATGACTGTACTGCGTGGTGTAACACCACAGGAATGGCTGTACTGTGTGGTGTTACACCATGTGCAACTGTACTGTGTGGTTAAACACCAGGAGAATGGCTGTATTGTGTGGTGTAACACCAGGTGCTACTGCACTGTGTAGTGTAACACCAGGTGCAACTGTACCGTGTGGTGTTACACCAGGAGAATGGATGTACTGTGTGATGTACCTCCAGGAGAATTGCTGTACTGTGTGGTGTTACTCCAGGATAATGGATGAACTGTGTGGTAAAACACCTGGAGAATGGATCTACTGTGTGCTGTAACACCAGGAGAATAACTGTACTGTGTGGTGGAACACAAGGAGAATGGATATACTGTGTGGTGTAACACCAGGAGAATGGATGTACTGTGTCGTGTAACACCAGGAGAATGACTGTACTGTGTGGTGTAACACCAGGAGAATGGATGTACTGTGTGGTGTAACACCAGGAGAATGGATGTACTGTGTGGTGTAACACCAGGTGCAACTGTTCTGTGTTGTGTAACACCAGGAGAATGGCTGTACTGTGTGGTGTAACACCAGGAGAATGGATGTACTGTGTGCTGAAACACCAGGAGAATGGATATACTGTGTGGTGTAACACCAGGAGAATGGCAGTACTGTGTGGTGTAACAGCAGGAGAATGGCTGTACTGTGTGCTGAAACACCAGGAGAATGGATATACTGTGTGGTGTAACACCAGGAGAATGGATGTACTGTATGTTGTAACACCAGGAGAATGACTGTACTGTGTTGTGTAACACCAGGAGAATGGATGTAGTGTGTGGTGTAACACCAGAGGAATGGATGTACTGTGTGGTGTTACACCAGGTGCTACTGTACTGTGTGGTGTAACACCAGGTACAACTGTACTGTGTGGTGTTACACCAGGTGAATGATTGAACTGTGTGTTGTAACACCAGGTGCAAATGTACTGTGTGGTGTAACAGCATGTGCAACTGTATTGTGTGGTGTAACACCAGGAGAATGGATGTACTGTGTGGGGTAACACCAGGACAATTGCTGTACTGTGTGGTTTAACACTAGGATAATGGATGTACTGTGTGGTGTAACACCAGGAGAATGGATGTACTGTGTAGTGTAACACCAGGAGAATGACTGTACTGAGTTGGGTAACACCAGGAGAATAGCTGTAATGTGTGGTGTAACACCAGGAGAATGGCTGTACTGTGTGCTGTGACACCAGGACAATGACTGTACTGTGTGGTGTAACACCAGGAGAATGTCTCTACTGTGTGGTGTAACACCAGCGGAATGCATATACTGTGTGGTGTAACAGCAGGTGCTACTGTACTGTGTGGTGTAACACCAGGTGCAACTGTACTGTGTGGTGTAACACCAGGAGAATGGCTGTACTGTGTGGTGTAACAGTAAGTGCAACTGTACTGTGTGGTGTAATACCAGGGGAATGGCTGTACTGTGTGGTGTAACACCAGGAGAATGGCTGTACTGTGTGGTGTAACAGTAAGTGCAACTGTACTGTGTGGTGTAATACCAGGGGAATGGCTGTACTGTGTGGTGTAGCACCAGGAGAATGGATGTACTGTGTGGTGTAACACCAGGAGAATGTATGTACCATGTGGTGTAACTCCACAAGAATGACTGTACTGCGTGGTGTAACACCAGAGGAATGGATGTACTGTGTGGTTTTACACCAGGTGCAACTCTACTGTGTGGTGTAACACCAGGAGAATGGCTGTACTGTGTGGTGTAACACCAGGTGCAACTGTACTTTGTGGTGTTACACCAGGAGAATGGTTGAACTGTGTGGTGTAACACCAGGAGAATGGCTGTACTGTGTGGTGGAACACCAGGAGAATGGCTGTACTGTGTGGTGTGACACCGGGCGAATGAATGTACTGTGTGGAGTAACACCAGGTGCTACTGTACTGTGTGGTGTAATAACAGGGGAATTGCTGTACTGTGTGGTGTAACACCAGGAGAATGTCTCTACTGTGTGGTGTAACACCAGCGCAATTTTTAAACTGTGTGGTGTAACACCAGTTTGTACTGTACTGTGTGGTGTAACACCAGGTGCAACTGTACAGTGTGGTGTAACACCTGGAGAATGGCTGTACTGTGTGGTGTAACAGTCAGTGCAACTGTACTGTGTGGTGTAATGCCAGGGGAATGGCTGTACTGTGGTGTAACAGCAGTTGCAACTGTACTGAGTGGTGTGACACCAGGAGAATGGCTGTACTGTGTGGTGTAACACCAGTACAATGGCTGCACTGTGTGGTTTAACACCAGGTGCAACTGTACTGTGTGGTGTAAATCCAGGATAATCGCTGTACTGTGTGGTGTAACACCAGGAGAATGGATGTACTGTGTGGTGTAACACCAGGACAATTGCTGTACTGTGTGGTGTAACACCAGGATAATTGATGTACTGTGTGGGGTAACACCAGGAGAATGGATGTACTGTGTGGTGTAACACCAGGAGAATGACTGTACTGTTGGGTAACACGAGGAGAATAGATGTAATGTGTGGTGTAACACCAGGAGAATGGCTGTATTGTGTGGTGTGACACCAGGTCAATGGCTGTACTGTGTGGTGTAACACCAGGAGAATGTCTCTACTGTGTGGTGTAACACCAGCGGAATGAATATACTGCGTGGTGTAACAACAGGTGCTACTGTACTGTGTGGTGTAACACCAGGTGCAACTGTACTGTGTGGTGTAACACCAGGAGAATGGCTGTACTGTGTGGTGTAACACCAGGAGAATGGATGTACTGTGTGGTGTAACACCAGGAGAATGTATGTACCGTGTTGTAACTCCAGAAGAATGACTGTACTCTGTGGTGTAACACCAGAGGAATGGATGTACTGTGTGGTGTTACAACAGGTGCAACTCTAATGTGTGGTGTAACACCAGGAGAATGGCTGTACTGTGTGGTGTAACACCAAGTGCTACTGTACTGTGTGGTGGAACACCAGGTGCAACTGTACTGTGTGGTGTTACACCAGGATAATGGTTGAACTGTGTGGTTTAACACCAGGTGAATGTCTGTACTTTGTGGTGTAACAGCAGGTTCAACTGTACTGTGTTTGTGACACCAAGAGAATGGCTGTACAGTGTGGTGTAACAGCAGGAGAATGGATGTACTGTGTTGTGTAACACCAGGAGAATGGATGTACTGTGTGGAGTAACACTTGGAGAATGTCTGTACTGTGTGCTGTAACACCAGGAGAATGGATGTACTGTGTGTTTTAACACCAGGAGAATAACTGTACTGTGTGGTGTAACACCAGGAGAATGGATATACTGTGTGGTGTAACACCAGGAGAATGACTGTACTGTGTGGTGTAACACCACAGGAATGGCTGTACTGTGTGGTGTTACACCATGTGCAACTGTACTGTGTGGTTAAACACCAGGAGAATGGCTGTATTGTGTGGTGTAACACCAGGTGCTACTGCACTGTGTAGTGTAACACCAGGTGCAACTGTACCGTGTGGTGTTACACCAGGTGAATGGTTGAACTGTGTGGAGTAACACCAGGAGAATGGATGTACTGTGTGCTGTACCTCCAGGAGAATTGCTGTACTGTGTGGTGTTACACCAGGATAATGGTTGAACTGTGTGGTTTAACACCAGGAGAATGTCTGTACTTTGTGGTGTAACAGCAGGTTCAACTGTACTGTGTTTGTGACACCAGGAGAATGGCTGTACAGTGTGGTGTAACAGCAGGAGAATGGATGTACTGTGTGGAGTAACACTTGGAGAATGTCTGTACTGTGTGCTGTAACACCAGGAGAATGGATGTACTGTGTGTTTTAACACCAGGAGAATAACTGTACTGTGTGGTGTAACACCAGGAGAATGGATATACTGTGTGGTGTAACACCAGGAGAATGACTGTACTGCGTGGTGTAACACCACAGGAATGGCTGTACTGTGTGGTGTTACACCATGTGCAACTGTACTGTGTGGTTAAACACCAGGAGAATGGCTGTATTGTGTGGTGTAACACCAGGTGCTACTGCACTGTGTAGTGTAACACCAGGTGCAACTGTACCGTGTGGTGTTACACCAGGAGAATGGTTTAACTGTGTGGAGTAACACCAGGAGAATGGATGTACTGTGTGCTGTACCTCCAGGAGAATTGCTGTACTGTGTGGTGTTACACCAGGATAATGGATGTACTGTGTGGTGAAACACCTGGAGAATGGATCTACTGTGTGTTGTATCACCAGGAGAATAACTGTACTGTGTGGTGGAACACAAGGAGAATGGATATACTGTGTGGTGTAACACCAGGAGAATGGATGTACTGTGTCGTGTAACACCAGGAGAATGACTGTACAGTGTGGTGTAACACCAGGAGAATGGATGTACTGTGTGGTGTAACACCAGGAGAATGGATGTACTGTGTGGTGTAACACCAGGTGCAACTGTACTGTGTTGTGTAACACCAGGAGAATGGCTGTATTGTGTGGTGTGACACCAGGTCAATGGCTGTACTGTGTGGTGTAACACCAGGAGAATGTCTCTACTGTGTGGTGTAACACCAGCGGAATGAATATACTGTGTGGTGTAACAACAGGTGCTACTGTACTGTGTGGTGTAACACCAGGTGCAACTGACTGTGTGGTGTAACACCAGGAGAATGGCTGTACTGTGTGGTGTAACACCAGGAGAATGGATGTACTGTGTGGTGTAACACCAGGAGAATGTATGTACCGTGTTGTAACTCCAGAAGAATGACTGTACTCTGTGGTGTAACACCAGAGGAATGGATGTACTGTGTGGTGTTACAACAGGTGCAACTCTAATGTGTGGTGTAACACCAGGAGAATGGCTGTACTGTGTGGTGTAACACCAAGTGCTACTGTACTGTGTGGTGGAACACCAGGTGCAACTGTACTGTGTGGTGTTACACCAGGATAATGGTTGAACTGTGTGGTTTAACACCAGGAGAATGTCTGTACTTTGTGGTGTAACAGCAGGTTCAACTGTACTGTGTTTGTGACACCAGGAGAATGGCTGTACAGTGTGGTGTAACAGCAGGAGAATGGATGTACTGTGTTGTGTAACAGCAGGAGAATGGATGTACTGTGTGGAGTAACACTTGGAGAATGTCTGTACTGTGTGCTGTAACACCAGGAGAATGGATGTACTGTGTGTTTTAACACCTGGAGAATAACTGTACTGTGTGGTGTAACACCAGGATTATGGATATACTGTGTGGTGTAACACCAGGATAATGACTGTACTGTGTGGTGTAACACCACAGGAATGGCTGTACTGTGTGGTGTTACACCATGTGCAACTGTACTGTGTGGTTAAACACCAGGAGAATGGCTGTATTGTGTGGTGTAACACCAGGTGCTACAGCACTGTGTAGTGTAACACCAGGTGCAACTGTACCGTGTGGTGTTACACCAGGAGAATGGTTGAACTGTGTGGAGTAACACCAGGAGAATGGATGTACTGTGTGCTGTACCTCCAGGAGAATTGCTGTACTGTGTGGTGTTACACCAGGATAATGGTTGAACTGTGTGGTTTAACACCAGGAGAATGTCTGTACTTTGTGGTGTAACAGCAGGTTCAACTGTACTGTGTTTGTGACACCAGGAGAATGGCTGTACAGTGTGGTGTAACAGCAGGAGAATGGATGTACTGTGTTGTGTAACAGCAGGAGAATGGATGTACTGTGTGCAGTAACACTTGGAGAATGTCTGTACTGTGTGCTGTAACACCAGGAGAATGGATGTACTGTGTGTTTTAACACCAGGAGAATAACTGTACTGTGTGGTGTAACACCAGGAGAATGGATATACTGTGTGGTGTAACACCAGGAGAATGACTGTACTGCGTGGTGTAACACCACAGGAATGGCTGTACTGTGTGGTGTTACACCATGTGCAAATGTACTGTGTGGTTAAACACCAGGAGAATGGCTGTATTGTGTGGTGTAACACCAGGTGCTACTGCACTGTGTAGTGTAACACCAGGTGCAACTGTACCGTGTGGTGTTACACCAGGAGAATGGTTTAACTGTGTGGAGTAACACCAGGAGAATGGATGTACTGTGGGCTGTACCTCCAGGAGAATTGCTGTACTGTGTGGTGTTACACCAGGATAATGGATGTACTGTGTGGTGTAACACCAGGAGAATGGCTGTACTGTGTGGTGTAACAGTAAGTGGAACTGTACTGTGTGGTGTAATACCAGGGGAATGGCTGTACTGTGTGGTGTAACACCAGGAGAATGGCTGTACTGTGTGGTGTAACAGTAAGTGCAACTGTACTGTGTGGTGTAATACCAGGGGAATGGCTGTACTGTGTGGTGTAGCACCAGGAGAATGGATGTACTGTGTGGTGTAACACCAGGAGAATGTATGTACCGTGTGGTGTAACTCCACAAGAATGACTGTACTGCGTGGTGTAACACCAGAGGAATGGATGTACTGTGTGGTTTTACACCAGGTGCAACTCTACTGTGTGGTGTAACACCAGGAGAATGGCTGTACTGTGTGGTGTAACACCAGGTGCAACTGTACTTTGTGGTGTTACACCAGGAGAATGGTTGAACTGTGTGGTGTAACACCAGGAGAATGGCTGTACTGTGTGGTGGAACACCAGGAGAATGGCTGTACTGTGTGGTGTGACACCGGGCGAATGAATGTACTGTGTGGAGTAACACCAGGTGCTACTGTACTGTGTGGTGTAGTAACAGGGGAATTGCTGTACTGTGTGGTGTAACACCAGGAGAATGTCTCTACTGTGTGGTGTAACACCAGCGCAATTTTTAAACTGTGTGGTGTAACACCAGTTTGTACTGTACTGTGTGGTGTAACACCAGGTGCAACTGTACAGTGTGGTGTAACACCTGGAGAATGGCTGTACTGTGTGGTGTAACAGTCAGTGCAACTGTACTGTGTGGTGTAATGCCAGGGGAATGGCTGTACTGTGGTGTAACAGCAGTTGCAACTGTACTGAGTGGTGTGACACCAGGAGAATGGCTGTACTGTGTGGTGTAACACCAGTACAATGGCTGCACTGTGTGGTTTAACACCAGGTGCAACTGTACTGTGTGGTGTAAATCCAGGATAATCGCTGTACTGTGTGGTGTAACACCAGGAGAATGGATGTACTGTGTGGTGTAACACCAGGACAATTGCTGTACTGTGTGGTGTAACACCAGGATAATTGATGTACTGTGTGGGGTAACACCAGGAGAATGGATGTACTGTGTGGTGTAACACCAGGAGAATGACTGTACTGTTGGGTAACACGAGGAGAATAGATGTAATGTGTGGTGTAACACCAGGAGAATGGCTGTATTGTGTGGTGTGACACCAGGTCAATGGCTGTACTGTGTGGTGTAACACCAGGAGAATGTCTCTACTGTGTGGTGTAACACCAGCGGAATGAATATACTGTGTGGTGTAACAACAGGTGCTACTGTACTGTGTGGTGTAACACCAGGTGCAACTGTACTGTGTGGTGTAACACCAGGAGAATGGCTGTACTGTGTGGTGTAACACCAGGAGAATGGATGTACTGTGTGGTGTAACACCAGGAGAATGTATGTACCGTGTTGTAACTCCAGAAGAATGACTGTACTCTGTGGTGTAACACCAGAGGAATGGATGTACTGTGTGGTGTTACAACAGGTGCAACTCTAATGTGTGGTGTAACACCAGGAGAATGGCTGTACTGTGTGGTGTAACACCAAGTGCTACTGTACTGTGTGGTGGAACACCAGGTGCAACTGTACTGTGTGGTGTTACACCAGGATAATGGTTGAACTGTGTGGTTTAACACCAGGTGAATGTCTGTACTTTGTGGTGTAACAGCAGGTTCAACTGTACTGTGTTTGTGACACCAAGAGAATGGCTGTACAGTGTGGTGTAACAGCAGGAGAATGGATGTACTGTGTTGTGTAACACCAGGAGAATGGATGTACTGTGTGGAGTAACACTTGGAGAATGTCTGTACTGTGTGCTGTAACACCAGGAGAATGGATGTACTGTGTGTTTTAACACCAGGAGAATAACTGTACTGTGTGGTGTAACACCAGGAGAATGGATATACTGTGTGGTGTAACACCAGGAGAATGACTGTACTGTGTGGTGTAACACCACAGGAATGGCTGTACTGTGTGGTGTTACACCATGTGCAACTGTACTGTGTGGTTAAACACCAGGAGAATGGCTGTATTGTGTGGTGTAACACCAGGTGCTACTGCACTGTGTAGTGTAACACCAGGTGCAACTGTACCGTGTGGTGTTACACCAGGTGAATGGTTGAACTGTGTGGAGTAACACCAGGAGAATGGATGTACTGTGTGCTGTACCTCCAGGAGAATTGCTGTACTGTGTGGTGTTACACCAGGATAATGGTTGAACTGTGTGGTTTAACACCAGGAGAATGTCTGTACTTTGTGGTGTAACAGCAGGTTCAACTGTACTGTGTTTGTGACACCAGGAGAATGGCTGTACAGTGTGGTGTAACAGCAGGAGAATGGATGTACTGTGTGGAGTAACACTTGGAGAATGTCTGTACTGTGTGCTGTAACACCAGGAGAATGGATGTACTGTGTGTTTTAACACCAGGAGAATAACTGTACTGTGTGGTGTAACACCAGGAGAATGGATATACTGTGTGGTGTAACACCAGGAGAATGACTGTACTGCGTGGTGTAACACCACAGGAATGGCTGTACTGTGTGGTGTTACACCATGTGCAACTGTACTGTGTGGTTAAACACCAGGAGAATGGCTGTATTGTGTGGTGTAACACCAGGTGCTACTGCACTGTGTAGTGTAACACCAGGTGCAACTGTACCGTGTGGTGTTACACCAGGAGAATGGTTTAACTGTGTGGAGTAACACCAGGAGAATGGATGTACTGTGTGCTGTACCTCCAGGAGAATTGCTGTACTGTGTGGTGTTACACCAGGATAATGGATGTACTGTGTGGTGAAACACCTGGAGAATGGATCTACTGTGTGTTGTATCACCAGGAGAATAACTGTACTGTGTGGTGGAACACAAGGAGAATGGATATACTGTGTGGTGTAACACCAGGAGAATGGATGTACTGTGTCGTGTAACACCAGGAGAATGACAGTACAGTGTGGTGTAACACCAGGAGAATGGATGTACTGTGTGGTGTAACACCAGGAGAATGTCTCTACTGTGTGGTGTAACACCAGCGGAATGAATATACTGTGTGGTGTAACAACAGGTGCTACTGTACTGTGTGGTGTAACACCAGGTGCAACTGACTGTGTGGTGTAACACCAGGAGAATGGCTGTACTGTGTGGTGTAACACCAGGAGAATGGATGTACTGTGTGGTGTAACACCAGGAGAATGTATGTACCGTGTTGTAACTCCAGAAGAATGACTGTACTCTGTGGTGTAACACCAGAGGAATGGATGTACTGTGTGGTGTTACAACAGGTGCAACTCTAATGTGTGGTGTAACACCAGGAGAATGGCTGTACTGTGTGGTGTAACACCAAGTGCTACTGTACTGTGTGGTGGAACACCAGGTGCAACTGTACTGTGTGGTGTTACACCAGGATAATGGTTGAACTGTGTGATTTAACACCAGGAGAATGTCTGTACTTTGTGGTGTGACAGCAGGTTCAACTGTACTGTGTTTGTGACACCAGGAGAATGGCTGTACAGTGTGGTGTAACAGCAGGAGAATGGATGTACTGTGTTGTGTAACAGCAGGAGAATGGATGTACTGTGTGGAGTAACACTTGGAGAATGTCTGTACTGTGTGCTGTAACACCAGGAGAATGGATGTACTGTGTGTTTTAACACCTGGAGAATAACTGTACTGTGTGGTGTAACACCAGGATTATGGATATACTGTGTGGTGTAACACCAGGATAATGACTGTACTGTGTGGTGTAACACCACAGGAATGGCTGTACTGTGTGGTGTTACACCATGTGCAACTGTACTGTGTGGTTAAACACCAGGAGAATGGATGTATTGTGTGGTGTAACACCAGGTGCTACAGCACTGTGTAGTGTAACACCAGGTGCAACTGTACCGTGTGGTGTTACACCAGGAGAATGGTTGAACTGTGTGGAGTAACACCAGGAGAATGGATGTACTGTGTGCTGTACCTCCAGGAGAATTGCTGTACTGTGTGGTGTTACACCAGGATAATGGTTGAACTGTGTGGTTTAACACCAGGAGAATGTCTGTACTTTGTGGTGTAACAGCAGGTTCAACTGTACTGTGTTTGTGACACCAGGAGAATGGCTGTACAGTGTGGTGTAACAGCAGGAGAATGGATGTACTGTGTGGAGTAACACTTGGAGAATGTCTGTACTGTGTGCTGTAACACCAGGAGAATGGATGTACTGTGTGTTTTAACACCAGGAGAATAACTGTACTGTGTGGTGTAACACCAGGAGAATGGATATACTGTGTGGTGTAACACCAGGAGAATGACTGTACTGCGTGGTGTAACACCACAGGAATGGCTGTACTGTGTGGTGTTACACCATGTGCAACTGTACTGTGTGGTTAAACACCAGGAGAATGGCTGTATTGTGTGGTGTAACACCAGGTGCTACTGCACTGTGTAGTGTAACACCAGGTGCAACTGTACCGTGTGGTGTTACACCAGGAGAATGGTTTAACTGTGTGGAGTAACACCAGGAGAATGGATGTACTGTGTGCTGTACCTCCAGGAGAATTGCTGTACTGTGTGGTGTTACACCAGGATAATGGATGTACTGTGTGGTGAAACACCTGGAGAATGGATCTACTGTGTGTTGTATCACCAGGAGAATAACTGTACTGTGTGGTGGAACACAAGGAGAATGGATATACTGTGTGGTGTAACACCAGGAGAATGGATGTACTGTGTCGTGTAACACCAGGAGAATGACTGTACAGTGTGGTGTAACACCAGGAGAATGGATGTACTGTGTGGTGTAACACCAGGAGAATGGATGTACTGTGTGGTGTAACACCAGGTGCAACTGTACTGTGTTGTGTAACACCAGGAGAATGGCTGTATTGTGTGGTGTGACACCAGGTCAATGGCTGTACTGTGTGGTGTAACACCAGGAGAATGTCTCTACTGTGTGGTGTAACACCAGCGGAATGAATATACTGTGTGGTGTAACAACAGGTGCTACTGTACTGTGTGGTGTAACACCAGGTGCAACTGACTGTGTGGTGTAACACCAGGAGAATGGCTGTACTGTGTGGTGTAACACCAGGAGAATGGATGTACTGTGTGGTGTAACACCAGGAGAATGTATGTACCGTGTTGTAACTCCAGAAGAATGACTGTACTCTGTGGTGTAACACCAGAGGAATGGATGTACTGTGTGGTGTTACAACAGGTGCAACTCTAATGTGTGGTGTAACACCAGGAGAATGGCTGTACTGTGTGGTGTAACACCAAGTGCTACTGTACTGTGTGGTGGAACACCAGGTGCAACTGTACTGTGTGGTGTTACACCAGGATAATGGTTGAACTGTGTGGTTTAACACCAGGAGAATGTCTGTACTTTGTGGTGTAACAGCAGGTTCAACTGTACTGTGTTTGTGACACCAGGAGAATGGCTGTACAGTGTGGTGTAACAGCAGGAGAATGGATGTACTGTGTTGTGTAACAGCAGGAGAATGGATGTACTGTGTGCAGTAACACTTGGAGAATGTCTGTACTGTGTGCTGTAACACCAGGAGAATGGATGTACTGTGTGTTTTAACACCAGGAGAATAACTGTACTGTGTGGTGTAACACCAGGAGAATGGATATACTGTGTGGTGTAACACCAGGAGAATGACTGTACTGCGTGGTGTAACACCACAGGAATGGCTGTACTGTGTGGTGTTACACCATGTGCAACTGTACTGTGTGGTTAAACACCAGGAGAATGGCTGTATTGTGTGGTGTAACACCAGGTGCTACTGCACTGTGTAGTGTAACACCAGGTGCAACTGTACCGTGTGGTGTTACACCAGGAGAATGGATGTACTGTGTGCAGTAACACTTGGAGAATGTCTGTACTGTGTGCTGTAACACCAGGAGAATGGATGTACTGTGTGTTTTAACACCAGGAGAATAACTGTACTGTGTGGTGTAACACCAGGAGAATGGATATACTGTGTGGTGTAACACCAGGAGAATGACTGTACTGCGTGGTGTAACACCACAGGAATGGCTGTACTGTGTGGTGTTACACCATGTGCAAATGTACTGTGTGGTTAAACACCAGGAGAATGGCTGTATTGTGTGGTGTAACACCAGGTGCTACTGCACTGTGTAGTGTAACACCAGGTGCAACTGTACCGTGTGGTGTTACACCAGGAGAATGGTTTAACTGTGTGGAGTAACACCAGGAGAATGGATGTACTGTGGGCTGTACCTCCAGGAGAATTGCTGTACTGTGTGGTGTTACACCAGGATAATGGATGTACTGTGTGGTGAAACACCTGGAGAATGGATCTACTGTGTGCTGTAACACCAGGAGAATAACTGTACTGTGTGGTGGAAGACAAGGAGAATGGATATACTGTGTGGTGTAACACCAGGAGAATGGATGTACTGTGTCGTGTAACACCAGGAGAATGACTTTACTGTGTGGTGTAACACCAGGAGAATGGATGTACTGTGTGGTGTAACACCAGGAGAATGGATGTACTGTGTGGTGTAACACCAGGTGCAACTGTACTGTGTGGTGTAACACCAGGAGAATGGCTGTACTGTGTGGTGTAACACCAGGAGAATGGCTGTACTGTGTGCTGAAACACCAGGAGAATGGATATACTGTGTGGTGTAACACCAGGAGAATGGATGTACTGTATGTTGTAACACCAGGAGAATGACTGTACTGTGTTGTGTAACACCAGGAGAATGGATGTAGTGTGTGGTGTAACACCAGAGGAATGGATGTACTGTGTGGTGTTACACCAGGTGCTACTGTACTGTGTGGTGTAACACCAGGTACAACTGTCCTGTGTGGTGTTACACCAGGTGAATGATTGAACTGTGTGTTGTAACACCAGGTGCAAATGTACTGTGTGGTGTAACAGCATGTGCAACTGTATTGTGTGGTGTAACACCAGGAGAATGGATGTGCTGTGTTGGGTAACACCAGGACAATTGCTGTACTGTGTGGGGTAACACCAGGACAATTGCTGTACTGTGTGGTGTAACACCAGGATAATGGATGTACCGTGTGGTGTAACACCAGGAGAATGTATGTACTGTGTAGTGTAACACCAGGAGAATGACTGTACTGTGTTGGGTAACACCAGGAGAATAGCTGTAATGTGTGGTGTAACACCAGGAGAATGGCTGTACTGTGTGGTGTGACACCAGGACAATGACTGTACTGTGTGGTGTAACACCAGGAGAATGTCTCTACTGTGTGGTGTAACACCAGCGGAATGCATATACTGTGTGGTGTAACAGCAGGTGCTACTGTACTGTGTGGTGTAACACCAGGTGCAACTGTACTGTGTGGTGTAACACCAGGAGAATGGCTGTACTGTGTGGTGTAACAGTAAGTGCAACTGTACTGTGTGGTGTAATACCAGGGGAATGGCTGTACTGTGTGGTGTAACACCAGGAGAATGGCTGTACTGTGTGGTGTAACAGTAAGTGCAACTGTACTGTGTGGTGTAATACCAGGGGAATGGCTGTACTGTGTGGTGTAGCACCAGGAGAATGGATGTACTGTGTGGTGTAACACCAGGAGAATGTATCTACCGTGTGGTGTAACTCCACAAGAATGACTGTACTGCGTGGTGTAACACCAGAGGAATGGATGTACTGTGTGGTTTTACACCAGGTGCAACTCTACTGTGTGGTGTAACACCAGGAGAATGGCTGTACTGTGTGGTGTAACACCAGGTGCAACTGTACTGTGTGGTGTTACACCAGGAGAATGGTTGAACTGTGTGGTGTAACACCAGGAGAATGGCTGTACTGTGTGGTGGAACACCAGGAGAATGGCTGTACTGTGTGGTGTGTCACCGGGCGAATGAATGTACTGTGTGGAGTAACACCAGGTGCTACTGTACTGTGTTGTGTGATAACAGGGGAATCGCTGTACTGTGTGGTGTAACACCAGGAGAATGTCTCTACTGTGTGGTGTAACACCAGCGGAATTTTTAAACTGTGTGGTGTAACACCAGTTTGTACTGTACTGTGTGGTGTAACACCAGGTGCAACTGTACAGTGTGGTGTAACACCTGGAGAATGGCTGTACTGTGTGGTGTAACAGTCAGTGCAACTGTACTGTGTGGTGTAATGCCAGGGGAATGGCTGTACTGTGGTGTAACAGCAGTTGCAACTGTACTGAGTGGTGTGACACCAGGAGAATGGCTGTACTGTGTGGTGTAACACCAGGACAATGGCTGCACTGTGTGGTTTAACACCAGGTGCAACTGTACTGTGTGGTGTAAATCCAGGATAATCGCTGTACTGTGTGGTGTAACACCAGGAGAATGGATGTACTGTGTGGTGTAACACCAGGACAATTGCTGTACTGTGTGGTGTAACACCAGGATAATGGATGTACTGTGTGGGGTAACACCAGGAGAATGGATGTACTGTGTGGTGTAACACCAAGAGAATGACTGTACTGTGTTGGGTAACACGAGGAGAATAGATGTAATGTGTGGTGTAACACCAGGAGAATGGCTGTATTGTGTGGTGTGACACCAGGTCAATGGCTGTACTGTGTGGTGTAACATCAGGAGAATGTCTCTACTGTGTGGTGTAACACCAGCGGAATGAATATACTGTGTTGTGTAACAACAGGTGCTACTGTACTGTGTGGTGTAACACCAGGTGCAACTGTACTGTGTGGTGTAACACCAGGAGAATGGCTGTACTGTGTGGTGTAACACCAGGAGAATGGATGTACTGTGTGGTGTAACACCAGGAGAATGTATGTACCGTGTTGTAACTCCAGAAGAATGACTGTACTCTGTGGTGTAACACCAGAGGAATGGATGTACTGTGTGGTGTTACAACAGGTGCAACTCTAATGTGTGGTGTAACACCAGGAGAATGGCTGTACTGTGTGGTGTAACACCAAGTGCTACTGTACTGTGTGGTGTTACACCAGGATAATGGTTGAACTGTGTGGTTTAACACCAGGAGAATGTCTGTACTTTGTGGTGTAACAGCAGGTTCAACTGTACTGTGTTTGTGACACCAGGAGAATGGCTGTACAGTGTGGTGTAACAGCAGGAGAATGGATGTACTGTGTTGTGTAACACCAGGAGAATGGATGTACTGTGTGGAGTAACACTTGGAGAATGTCTGTACTGTGTGCTGTAACACCAGGAGAATGGATGTACTGTGTGTTTTAACACCAGGAGAATAACTGTACTGTGTGGTGTAACACCAGGAGAATGGATATACTGTGTGGTGTAACACCAGGAATATGACTGTACTGTGTGGTGTAACACCACAGGAATGGCTGTACTGTGTGGTGTTACACCATGTGCAACTGTACTGTGTGGTTAAACACCAGGAGAATGGCTGTATTTTGTGGTGTAACACCAGGTGCTACTGCACTGTGTAGTGTAACACCAGGTGCAACTGTACCGTGTGGTGTTACACCAGGAGAATGGTTGAACTGTGTGGAGTAACACCAGGAGAATGGATGTACTGTGTGCTGTACCTCCAGGAGAATTGCTGTACTGTGTGGTGTTACACCAGAATAATGGTTGAACTGTGTGGTTTAACACCAGGAGAATGTCTGTACTTTGTGGTGTAACAGCAGGTTCAACTGTACTGTGTTTGTGACACCAGGAGAATGGCTGTACAGTGTGGTGTTACACCAGGAGAATGGTTTAACTGTGTGGAGTAACACCAGGAGAATGGATGTACTGTGTGCTGTACCTCCAGGAGAATTGCTGTACTGTGTGGTGTTACACCAGGATAATGGATGTACTGTGTGGTGAAACACCTGGAGAATGGATCTACTGTGTGTTGTAACACCAGGAGAATAACTGTACTGTGTGGTGGAACACAAGGAGAATGGATATACTGTGTGGTGTAACACCAGGAGAATGGATGTACTGTGTCGTGTAACACCAGGAGAATGACTGTACTGTGTGGTGTAACACCAGGAGAATGGATGTACTGTGTGGTGTAACACCAGGAGAATGGATGTACTGTGTGGTGTAACACCAGGTGCAACTGTACTGTGTTGTGTAACACCAGGAGAATGGCTGTACTGTGTGGTGTAACACCAGGAGAATGGATGTACTGTGTGCTGAAACACCAGGAGAATGGATATACTGTGTGGTGTAACACCAGGAGAATGGATGTACTGTATGTTGTAACACCAGGAGAATGACTGTACTGTGTTGTGTAACACCAGGAGAATGGATGTAGTGTGTGGTGTAACACCAGAAGAATGACTGTACTATGTGGTGTAACACCAGAGGAATGGATGTACTGTGTGGTGTTACACCAGGTGCTACTGTACTGTGTGGTGTAACACCAGGTACAACTGTACTGTGTGGTGTTACACCAGGTGAATGATTGAACTGTGTGTTGTAACACCAGGTGCAAATGTACTGTGTGGTGTAACAGCATGTGCAACTGTATTGTGTGGTGTAATACCAGGAGAATGGATGTACTGTGTGGGGTAACACCAGGACAATTGCTGTACTGTGTGGTGTAACACCAGTATAATGGATGTACTGTGTGGTGTAACACCAGGAGAATGGATGTACTGTGTAGTGTAACACCAGGAGAATGACTGTACTGTGTTGGGTAACACCAGGAGAATAGCTGTAATGTGTGGTGTAACACCAGGAGAATGGCTGTACTGTGTGGTGTGACACCAGGACAATGACTGTACTGTGTGGTGTAACACCAGGAGAATGTCTCTACTGTGTGGTGTAACACCAGCGGAATGCATATACTGTGTGGTGTAACAGCAGGTGCTACTGTACTGTGTGGTGTAACACCAGGTGCAACTGTACTGTGTGGTGTAACACCAGGAGAATGGCTGTACTGTGTGGTGTAACAGTAAGTGCAACTGTACTGTGTGGTGTAATACCAGGGGAATGGCTGTACTGTGTGGTGTAACACCAGGAGAATGGCTGTACTGTGTGGTGTAACTGTAAGTGCAACTGTACTGTGTGGTGTAATACCAGGGGAATGGCTGTACTGTGTGGTGTAGCACCAGTAGAATGGATGTACTGTGTGGTGTAACACCAGGAGAATGTATGTACCGTGTGGTGTAACTCCACAAGAATGACTGTACTGCGTGGTGTAACACCAGAGGAATGGATGTACTGTGTGGTTTTACACCAGGTGCAACTCTACTGTGTGGTGTAACACCAGGAGAATGGCTGTACTGTGTGGTGTTACACCAGGAGAATGGTTGAACTGTGTGGTGTAACACCAGGAGAATGGCTGTACTGTGTGGTGGAACACCAGGAGAATGGCTGTACTGTGTGGTGTGACACCGGGCGAATGAATGTACTGTGTGGAGTAACACCAGGTGCTACTGTACTGTGTGGTGTAATAACAGGGGAATCGCTGTACTGTGTGGTGTAACACCAGGAGAATGTCTCTACTGTGTGGTGTAACACCAGCGGAATTTTTATACTGTGTGGTGTAACACCAGTTTGTACTGTACTGTGTGGTGTAACACCAGGTGCAACTGTACAGTGTGGTGTAACACCTGGAGAATGGCTGTACTGTGTGGTGTAACAGTCAGTGCAACTGTACTGTGTGGTGTAATGCCAGGGGAATGGCTGTACTGTGGTGTAACAGCAGTTGCGACTGTACTGAGTGGTGTGACACCAGGAGAATGGCTGTACTGTGTGGTGTAACACCAGGACAATGGCTGCACTGTGTGGTTTAACACCAGGTGCAACTGTAATGTGTGGTGTAAATTCAGGATAATCGCTGTACTGTGTGGTGTAACACCAGGAGAATGGATATACTGTGTGTTGTAACAACAGGAGAATGGATGTCCTGTGTGTTTTAACACCAGGAGAATAACTGAACTGTGTGGTGTAACACCAGGAGAATGGATGTACTGTGTGGTGTTACACCATGTGCAACTGTACTGTGTGGTTAAACACCAGGAGAATGGCTGTATTGTGTGCTGTAACACCAGGTGCTACTGTACTGTGTAGTGTAACACCAGGTGCAACTCTACCGTGTGGTGTTACACCAGGAGAATGGTTGAACTGTGTGGAGTAACACCAGGAGAATGACTGTACTGTGTCGTGTAACACCAGGAGAATGGATGTACTGTGTGGTGTAACACCAGAAGAATGGATGTACTGTGTGTTGTAACACCAGGTGCAACTGTACTGTATTGTGTAACACCAGGAGAATGGCTGTACTGTGTGGTGTCACACCAGGAAAATGGCTGTACTGTGTGTTGTAACACCAGGAGAATGACTGTACTGTGTGGTGTAACACCACAGGAATGGCTGTTCTGTGTGGTGTTACACCATGTGCAACTGTACTGTGTGGTTAAACATTAGGAGAATGGCTGTATTGTGTGGTGTAACACCAGGTGCTACTGCACTGTGTAGTGTAACACCAGGTGCAACTGTACCGTGTGGTGTTACACCAGGAGAATGGTTGAACTGTGTGGAGTAACACCAGGAGAATGGATGTACTGTGTGCTGTACCTCCAGGAGAAATGCTGTACTGTGTGGTGTTACACCAGGATAATGGATGTACTGTGTGGTGAAACACCTGGAGAATGGATCTACTGTGTGCTGTAACACCAGGAGAATAACTGTACTGTGTGGTGGAACACAAGGAAAATGGATATACTGTGTGGTGTAACACCAGGAGAATGGATGTACTGTGTATTGTAACACCAGGAGAATGACTGTACTGTGTGGTGTAACACCAGGAGAATGGATGTACTGTGTGGTGTAACACCAGGAGAATGGATGTACTGTGTGGTGTAACACCAGGAGAATGGATATACTGTGTGGTGTAACACCAGGTGCAACAGTACTGTGTTGTGTAACACCAGGAGAATGGCTGTACTGTGTGGTGTAACACCAGGAGAATGGATGTACTGTGTGCTGAAACACCAGGAGAATGGATATACTGTGTGGTGTAACACCAGGAGAATGGCTGTACTGTGTGGTGTAACACCAGGAGAATGGCTGTACTGTGTGCTGAAACACCAGGAGAATGGATATACTGTGTGGTGTAACACCAGGAGAATGGATGTTCTGTATGTTGTAACACCAGGAGAATGACTGTACTGTGTTGTGTAACACCAGGAGAATGGATATAGTGTGTGGTGTAACACCAGAAGAATGACTGTACTATGTGGTGTAACACCAGAGGAATGGATGTACTGTGTGGTGTTACACCAGGTGCTACTGTACTGTGTGGTGTAACACCAGGTATAACTGTACTGGGTGGTGTTACACCAGGTGAATGATTGAACTGTGTGTTGTAACACCAGGTGCAAATGTACTGTGTGGTGTAACAGCATGTGCAAATGTACTGTGTGGTGTAACAGCATGTGCAACTGTATTGTGTGGTGTAACACCAGGAGAATGGATGTACTGTGTGGTGTAACACCAGGATAATGGATGTACTGTGTGGTGTAACACCAGGAGAATGGATGTACTGTGTAGTGTAACACCAGGAGAATGACTGTACTGTGTTGGGTAACACCAGGAGAATAGATGTAATGTGTGTTGTAACACCAGGAGAATGGCTGTAAGTGTGGTGTGACACCAGGACAATGACTGTACTGTGTGGTGTAACACCAGGAGAATGTCTCTACTGTGTGGTGTAACACCAGGTGCAACTGTACTCTGTGGTGTAACACCAGGAGAATGGCTGTACTGTGTGGTGTAACAGTAAGTGCAACTGTACTGTGTGGTGTAGTACCAGGGGAATGGCTGTACTGTGTGGTGTAACACCAGGAGAATGGCTGTACTGTGTGGTGTAACAGTAAGTGCAACTGTACTGTGTGGTGTAATACCAGGGGAATGGCTGTACTGTGTGGTGTAGCACCAGGAGAATGGATGTACTGTGTGGTGTAACACCAGGAGAATGTATGTACCGTGTGGTGTAACTCCACAGGAATGACTGTACTGCGTGGTGTAACACCAGAGGAATGGATGTACTGTGTGGTTAAACACCAGGAGAATGGCTGTATTGTGTGCTGTAACACCAGGTGCTACTGTACTGTGTAGTGTAACACCAGGTGCAACTCTACCGTGTGGTGTTACACCAGGAGAATGGTTGAACTGTGTGGAGTAACACCAGGAGAATGACTGTACTGTGTCGTGTAACACCAGGAGAATGGATGTACTGTGTGGTGTAACACCAGAAGAATGGATGTACTGTGTGTTGTAACACCAGGTGCAACTGTACTGTATTGTGTAACACCAGGAGAATGGCTGTACTGTGTGGTGTCACACCAGGAAAATGGCTGTACTGTGTGTTGTAACACCAGGAGAATGACTGTACTGTGTGGTGTAACACCACAGGAATGGCTGTACTGTGTGGTGTTACACCATGTGCAACTGTACTGTGTGGTTAAACACCAGGAGAATGGCTGTATTGTGTGGTGTAACACCAGATGCTACTGCACTGTGTAGTGTAACACCAGGTGCAACTGTACCATGTGGTGTTACACCAGGAGAATGGTTGAACTGTGTGGAGTAACACCAGGAGAATGGATGTACTGTGTGCTGTACCTCCAGGAGAAATGCTGTACTGTGTGGTGTTACACCAGGATAATGGATGTACTGTGTGGTGATACACCTGGAGAATGGATCTACTGTGTGCTGTAACACCAGGAGAATAACTGTACTGTGTGGTGGAACACAAGGAAAATGGATATACTGTGTGGTGTAACACCAGGAGAATGGATGTACTGTGTATTGTAACACCAGGAGAATGACTGTACTGTGTGGTGTAACACCAGGAGAATGGATGTACTGTGTGGTGTAACACCAGGAGAATGGATGTACTGTGTGGTGTAACACCAGGTGCAACAGTACTGTGTTGTGTAACACCAGGAGAATGGCTGTACTGTGTGGTGTAACACCAGGAGAATGGATGTACTGTGTGCTGAAACACCAGGAGAATGGATATACTGTGTGGTGTAACACCAGGAGAATGGCTGTACTGTGTGGTGTAACACCAGGAGAATGGCTGTACTGTGTGCTGAAACACCAGGAGAATGGATATACTGTGTGGTGTAACACCAGGAGAATGGATGTTCTGTATGTTGTAACACCAGGAGAATGACTGTACTGTGTTGTGTAACACCAGGAGAATGGATATAGTGTGTGGTGTAACACCAGAAGAATGACTGTACTATGTGGTGTAACACCAGAGGAATGGATGTACTGTGTGGTGTTACACCAGGTGCTACTGTACTGTGTGGTGTAACACCAGGTACAACTGTACTGGGTGGTGTTACACCAGGTGAATGATTGAACTGTGTGTTGTAACACCAGGTGCAAATGTACTGTGTGGTGTAACAGCATGTGCAAATGTACTGTGTGGTGTAACAGCATGTGCAACTGTATTGTGTGGTGTAACACCAGGAGAATGGATGTGCTGTGTGGGGTAACACCAGGACAATTGCTGTACTGTGTGGTGTAACACCAGGATAATGGATGTACTGTGTGGTGTAACACCAGGAGAATGGATGTACTGTGTAGTGTAACACCAGGAGAATGACTGTACTGTGTTGGGTAACACCAGGAGAATAGATGTAATGTGTGTTGTAACACCAGGAGAATGGCTGTACTGTGTGGTGTGACACCAGGACAATGACTGTACTGTGTGGTGTAACACCAGGAGAATGTCTCTACTGTGTGGTGTAACACCAGGTGCAACTGTACTCTGTGGTGTAACACCAGGAGAATGGCTGTACTGTGTGGTGTAACAGTAAGTGCAACTGTACTGTGTGGTGTAATACCAGGGGAATGGCTGTACTGTGTGGTGTAACACCAGGAGAATGGCTGTACTGTGTGGTGTAACAGTAAGTGCAACTGTACTGTGTGGTGTAATACCAGGGGAATGGCTGTACTGTGTGGTGTAGCACCAGGAGAATGGATGTACTGTGTGGTGTAACACCAGGAGAATGTATGTACCGTGTGGTGTAACTCCACAGGAATGACTGTACTGCGTGGTGTAACACCAGAGGAATGGATGTACTGTGTGGTTTTACACCAGGTGCAACTCTACTGTGTTGTGTAACACCAGCAGAATGTCTGTACTGTGTGGTGTAACACCAGGTGCAACTGTACTCTGTGGTGTTACACCAGGAGAATCGTTGAACTGTGTGGTGAAACACCAGGAGAATGGCTGTACTGTGTGGTGGAACACCAGGAGAATGGCTGTACTGTGTGGTGTGACACCGGGCGAATGAATGTACTGTGTGCTGTAACACCAGGAGAATGGATGTACTTTGTGGTGAAACCCCAGGTGCCACTGTACTGTGTGGTGGAACAACAGGAGAATGGCTGTACTGTGTGGTGTAACACCAGGAGAATGTCTCTACTGTGTGGTGTAACACCAGCGGAATTTTTATACTGTGTGGTGTAACACCAGTTTGTACTGTACTGTGTGGTGTAACCCCAGGTGCAACTGTACAGTGTGGTGTAACACCTGGAGAATGGCTGTACTGTGTGGTGTAACAGTCTGTGCAACTGTACTGTGTCGTGTAACACCAGGAGAATGGATGTACTGTGTGGTGTAACACCAGAAGAATGGATGTACTGTGTGGTGTAACACCAGGTGCAACTGTACTGAGTGGTGTGACACCAGGAGAATGGCTGTACTGTGTGGTGTAATACCAGGAGACTGGCTGCACTGTGTGGTTTAACACCAGGTGCAACTGTACTGTGTGGTGTAAATCCAGGATAATCGCTGTACTGTGTGGTGTAACACCAGGAGAATGGATATACTGTGTGTTGTAACAACAGGAGAATGGATGTCCTGTGTGTTTTAACACCAGGAGAATAACTGAACTGTGTGGTGTAACACCAGGAGAATGGATGTACTGTGTGGTGTTACACCATGTGCAACTGTACTGTGTGGTTAAACACCAGGAGAATGGCTGTATTGTGTGGTGTAACACCAGGTGCTACTGTACTGTGTAGTGTAACACCAGGTGCAACTCTACCGTGTGGTGTTACACCAGGAGAATGGTTGAACTTTGTGGAGTAACACCAGGAGAATGACTGTACTGTGTCGTGTAACACCAGGAGAATGGATGTACTGTGTGGTGTAACACCAGAAGAATGGATGTACTGTGTGGTGTAACACAAGGTGCAACTGTACTGTGTTGTGTAAGACCAGGAGAATGGCTGTACTGTGTGGTGTCACACCAGGAAAATGGCTGTACTGTAGTGTTGTAACACCAGGAGAATGACTTTACTGTGTTGTGTAACACCCGTAGAATGGATGTACTGTGTAGTGTAACACCAGGAGAGTGGATGTACTGTGTGGTGTAGCAAGAGGAGAATGACTGTACTGTGTGGTGTAACACCAGGAGAATGGATGTACTGTGTGGTGTATCGCCAGGTGCAACTGTACTCTGTAGTGTAACACCAGGAGAATGGCTGTACTGTGTGGTGTAACTCCACAAGAATGACTGTACTGCGTGGTGTAACACCAGAGGAATGGATGTACTGTGTGGTTTTACACCAGGTGCAACTCTACTGTGTGGTGTAACACCAGGAGAATGGCTGTACTGTGTGGTGTAATACCAGGTGCAACTGTACTGTGTGGTGTTACACCAGGAGAATGGTTGAACTGTGTGGTGTCACACCAGGAGAATGGCTGTACTGTGTGGTGGAACACCAGGAGAATGGCTGTACTGTGTGGTGTGACACCGGGCGAATGAATGTACTGTGTGGAGTAACACCAGGTGCTACTGTACTGTGTGGTGTAATAACAGGGGAATCGCTGTACTGTGTGGTGTAACACCAGGAGAATGTCTCTACTGTGTGGTGTAACACCAGCGGAATGTTTGTACTGTGTGGTGTAACACCAGTTTGTACTGTACTGTGTGGTGTAACACCAGGTGCAACTGTACAGTGTGGTGTAACACCTGGAGAATGGCTGTACTGTGTGGTGTAACAGTCAGTGCAACTGTACTGTGTGGTGTAATACCAGGGGAATGGCTGTACTGTGTGGTGTAACAGCAGTTGCAACTGTACTGAGTGGTGTGACACCAGGAGAATGGCTGTACTGTGTGGTGTAACACCAGGAGAATGGCTGCACTGTGTGGTTTAACACCAGGTGCAACTGTACTGTGTGGTGTAAATCCAGGATAATCGCTCTACTGTGTGGTGTAACACCAGGAGAATGGATACACTGTGTGTTGTAACTACAGGAGAATGGATGTCCTGTGTGTTTTAACACCAGGAGAATAACTGTACTGTGTGGTGTAACACCAGGAGAATGGATGTACTGTGTGGTGTTACACCATGTGCAACTGTACTGTGTGGTTAAACACCAGGAGAATGGCAGTATTGTGTGGTGTAACACCAGGTGCTACTGTAATGTGTAGTGTAACACCAGGTGCAACTGTACCGTGTGGTGCTACACCAGGAGAATGGTTGAACTGTGTGGAGTAACACCAGGAGAATGACTGTACTGTGTCGTGTAACACCAGGAGAATGGATGTACTGAGTGGTGTAACACCAGAAGAATGGATATACTGTGTGGTGTAACACCAGGTGCAACTGTACTGTGTTGTGTAACACCAGGAGAATGGCTGTACTGTGTGGTGTCACACCAGGAAAATGGCTGTACTGTGTGTTGTAACACCAGGAGAATGACTGTACTGTGTGGTGTAACACCACAGGAATGGCTGTACTGTGTGGTGTTACACCATGTGCAACTGTACTGTGTGGTTAAACACCAGGAGAATGGCTGTATTGTGTGGTGTAACACCAGGTGCTACTGCACTGTGTAGTGTAACACCAGGTGCAACTGTACCGTGTGGTGTTACACCAGGAGAATGGTTGAACTGTGTGGAGTAACACCAGGAGAATGGATGTACTGTGTGCTGTACCTCCAGGAGAAATGCTGTACTGTGTGGTGTTACACCAGGATAATGGATGTACTGTGTGGTGAAACACCTGGAGAATGGATCTACTGTGTGCTGTAACACCAGGAGAATAACTGTACTGTGTGGTGGAACACAAGGAAAATGGATATACTGTGTGGTGTAACACCAGGAGAATGGATGTACTGTGTATTGTAACACCAGGAGAATGACTGTACTGTGTGGTGTAACACCAGGAGAATGGATGTACTGTGTGGTGTAACACCAGGAGAATGGATGTACTGTGTGGTGTAACACCAGGAGAATGGATATACTGTGTGGTGTAACACCAGGTGCAACAGTACTGTGCTGTGTAACACCAGGAGAATGGCTGTACTGTGTGGTGTAACACCAGGAGAATGGATGTACTGTGTGCTGAAACACCAGGAGAATGGATATACTGTGTGGTGTAACACCAGGAGAATGGCTGTACTGTGTGGTGTAACACCAGGAGAATGGCTGTACTGTGTGCTGAAACACCAGGAGAATGGATATACTGTGTGGTGTAACACCAGGAGAATGGATGTTCTGTATGTTGTAACACCAGGAGAATGACTGTACTGTGTTGTGTAACACCAGGAGAATGGATATAGTGTGTGGTGTAACACCAGAAGAATGACTGTACTATGTGGTGTAACACCAGAGGAATGGATGTACTGTGTGGTGTTACACCAGGTGCTACTGTACTGTGTGGTGTAACACCAGGTACAACTGTACTGGGTGGTGTTACACCAGGTGAATGATTGAACTGTGTGTTGTATCACCAGGTGCAAATGTACTGTGTGGTGTAACAGCATGTGCAAATGTACTGTGTGGTGTAACAGCATGTGCAACTGTATTGTGTGGTGTAACACCAGGAGAATGGATGTGCTGTGTGGGGTAACACCAGGACAATTGCTGTACTGTGTGGTGTAACACCAGGATAATGGATGTACTGTGTGGTGTAACACCAGGAGAATGGATGTACTGTGTAGTGTAACACCAGGAGAATGACTGTACTGTGTTGGGTAACACCAGGAGAATAGATGTAATGTGTGTTGTAACACCAGGAGAATGGCTGTACTGTGTGGTGTGACACCAGGACAATGACTGTACTGTGTGGTGTAACACCAGGAGAATGTCTCTACTGTGTGGTGTAACACCAGGTGCAACTGTACTCTGTGGTGTAACACCAGGAGAATGGCTGTACTGTGTGGTGTAACAGTAAGTGCAACTGTACTGTGTGGTGTAATACCAGGGGAATGGCTGTACTGTGTGGTGTAACACCAGGAGAATGGCTGTACTGTGTGGTGTAACAGTAAGTGCAACTGTACTGTGTGGTGTAATACCAGGGGAATGGCTGTACTGTGTGGTGTAGCACCAGGAGAATGGATGTACTGTGTGGTGTAACACCAGGAGAATGTATGTACCGTGTGGTGTAACTCCACAGGAATGACTGTACTGCGTGGTGTAACACCAGAGGAATGGATGTACTGTGTGGTTAAACACCAGGAGAATGGCTGTATTGTGTGCTGTAACACCAGGTGCTACTGTACTGTGTAGTGTAACACCAGGTGCAACTCTACCGTGTGGTGTTACACCAGGAGAATGGTTGAACTGTGTGGAGTAACACCAGGAGAATGACTGTACTGTGTCGTGTAACACCAGGAGAATGGATGTACTGTGTGGTGTAACACCAGAAGAATGGATGTACTGTGTGGTGTAACACCAGGAGAATGGATGTACTGTGTGGTGTAACACCAGGAGAATGGATGTACTGTGTGGTGTAACACCAGGAGAATGGATATACTGTGTGGTGTAACACCAGGTGCAACAGTACTGTGCTGTGTAACACCAGGAGAATGGCTGTACTGTGTGGTGTCACACCAGGAAAATGGCTGTACTGTGTGTTGTAACACCAGGAGAATGACTGTACTGTGTGGTGTAACACCACAGGAATGGCTGTACTGTGTGGTGTTACACCATGTGCAACTGTACTGTGTGGTTAAACACCAGGAGAATGGCTGTATTGTGTGGTGTAACACCAGGTGCTACTGCACTGTGTAGTGTAACACCAGGTGCAACTGTACCGTGTGGTGTTACACCAGGAGAATGGTTGAACTGTGTGGAGTAACACCAGGAGAATGGATGTACTGTGTGCTGTACCTCCAGGAGAAATGCTGTACTGTGTGGTGTTACACCAGGATAATGGATGTACTGTGTGGTGAAACACCTGGAGAATGGATCTACTGTGTGCTGTAACACCAGGAGAATGGATATACTGTGTGGTGTAACACCAGGAGAATGGATGTTCTGTATGTTGTAACACCAGGAGAATGACTGTACTGTGTTGTGTAACACCAGGAGAATGGATATAGTGTGTGGTGTAACACCAGAAGAATGACTGTACTATGTGGTGTAACACTAGAGGAATGGATGTACTGTGTGGTGTTACACCAGGTGCTACTGTACTGTGTGGTGTAACACCAGGTACAACTGTTCTGGGTGGTGTTACACCAGGTGAATGATTGAACTGTGTGTTGTAACACCAGGTGCAAATGTACTGTGTGGTGTAACAGCATGTGCAAATGTACTGTGTGGTGTAACAGCATGTGCAACTGTATTGTGTGGTGTAACACCAGGAGAATGGATGTGCTGTGTGGGGTGACACCAGGACAATGACTGTACTGTGTGGTGTAACACCAGGAGAATGTCTCTACTGTGTGGTGTAACACCAGGTGCAACTGTACTCTGTGGTGTAACACCAGGAGAATGGCTGTACTGTGTGGTGTAACAGTAAGTGCAACTGTACTGTGTGGTGTAATACCAGGGGAATGGCTGTACTGTGTGGTGTAACACCAGGAGAATGGCTGTACTGTGTGGTGTAACAGTAAGTGCAACTGTACTGTGTGGTGTAATACCAGGAGAAATGCTGTACTGTGTGGTGTTACACCAGGATAATGGATGTACTGTGTGGTGAAACACCTGGAGAATGGATCTACTGTGTGCTGTAACACCAGGAGAATAACTGTACTGTGTGGTGGAACACAAGGAAAATGGATATACTGTGTGGTGTAACACCAGGAGAATGGATGTACTGTGTATTGTAACACCAGGAGAATGACTGTACTGTGTGGTGTAACACCAGGAGAATGGATGTACTGTGTGGTGTAACACCAGGAGAATGGATGTACTGTGTGGTGTAACACCAGGAGAATGGATATACTGTGTGGTGTAACACCAGGTGCAACAGTACTGTGTTGTGTAACACCAGGAGAATGGCTGTACTGTGTGGTGTAACACCAGGAGAATGGATGTACTGTGTGCTGAAACACCAGGAGAATGGATATACTGTGTGGTGTAACACCAGGAGAATGGCTGTACTGTGTGGTGTAACACCAGGAGAATGGCTGTACTGTGTGCTGAAACACCAGGAGAATGGATATACTGTGTGGTGTAACACCAGGAGAATGGATGTTCTGTATGTTGTAACACCAGGAGAATGACTGTACTGTGTTGTGTAACACCAGGAGAATGGATATAGTGTGTGGTGTAACACCAGAAGAATGACTGTACTATGTGGTGTAACACCAGAGGAATGGATGTACTGTGTGGTTAAACACCAGGAGAATGGCTGTATTGTGTGCTGTAACACCAGGTGCTACTGTACTGTGTAGTGTAACACCAGGTGCAACTCTACCGTGTGGTGTTACACCAGGAGAATGGTTGAACTGTGTGGAGTAACACCAGGAGAATGACTGTACTGTGTCGTGTAACACCAGGAGAATGGATGTACTGTGTGGTGTAACACCAGGAGAATGTCTCTACTGTGTGGTGTAACACCAGGTGCAACTGTACTCTGTGGTGTAACACCAGGAGAATGGCTGTACTGTGTGGTGTAACAGTAAGTGCAACTGTACTGTGTGGTGTAATACCAGGGGAATGGCTGTACTGTGTGGTGTAACACCAGGAGAATGGCTGTACTGTGTGGTGTAACAGTAAGTGCAACTGTACTGTGTGGTGTAATACCAGGGGAATGGCTGTACTGTGTGGTGTAGCACCAGGAGAATGGATGTACTGTGTGGTGTAACACCAGGAGAATGTATGTACCGTGTGGTGTAACTCCACAGGAATGACTGTACTGCGTGGTGTAACACCAGAGGAATGGATGTACTGTGTGGTTAAACACCAGGAGAATGGCTGTATTGTGTGCTGTAACACCAGGTGCTACTGTACTGTGTAGTGTAACACCAGGTGCAACTCTACCGTGTGGTGTTACACCAGGAGAATGGTTGAACTGTGTGGAGTAACACCAGGAGAATGACTGTACTGTGTCGTGTAACACCAGGAGAATGGATGTACTGTGTGGTGTAACACCAGAAGAATGGATGTACTGTGTGGTGTAACACCAGGAGAATGGATGTACTGTGTGGTGTAACACCAGGAGAATGGATGTACTGTGTGGTGTAACACCAGGAGAATGGATATACTGTGTGGTGTAACACCAGGTGCAACAGTACTGTGCTGTGTAACACCAGGAGAATGGCTGTACTGTGTGGTGTCACACCAGGAAAATGGCTGTACTGTGTGTTGTAACACCAGGAGAATGACTGTACTGTGTGGTGTAACACCACAGGAATGGCTGTACTGTGTGGTGTTACACCATGTGCAACTGTACTGTGTGGTTAAACACCAGGAGAATGGCTGTATTGTGTGGTGTAACACCAGGTGCTACTGCACTGTGTAGTGTAACACCAGGTGCAACTGTACCGTGTGGTGTTACACCAGGAGAATGGTTGAACTGTGTGGAGTAACACCAGGAGAATGGATGTACTGTGTGCTGTACCTCCAGGAGAAATGCTGTACTGTGTGGTGTTACACCAGGATAATGGATGTACTGTGTGGTGAAACACCTGGAGAATGGATCTACTGTGTGCTGTAACACCAGGAGAATGGATATACTGTGTGGTGTAACACCAGGAGAATGGATGTTCTGTATGTTGTAACACCAGGAGAATGACTGTACTGTGTTGTGTAACACCAGGAGAATGGATATAGTGTGTGGTGTAACACCAGAAGAATGACTGTACTATGTGGTGTAACACTAGAGGAATGGATGTACTGTGTGGTGTTACACCAGGTGCTACTGTACTGTGTGGTGTAACACCAGGTACAACTGTTCTGGGTGGTGTTACACCAGGTGAATGATTGAACTGTGTGTTGTAACACCAGGTGCAAATGTACTGTGTGGTGTAACAGCATGTGCAAATGTACTGTGTGGTGTAACAGCATGTGCAACTGTATTGTGTGGTGTAACACCAGGAGAATGGATGTGCTGTGTGGGGTGACACCAGGACAATGACTGTACTGTGTGGTGTAACACCAGGAGAATGTCTCTACTGTGTGGTGTAACACCAGGTGCAACTGTACTCTGTGGTGTAACACCAGGAGAATGGCTGTACTGTGTGGTGTAACAGTAAGTGCAACTGTACTGTGTGGTGTAATACCAGGGGAATGGCTGTACTGTGTGGTGTAACACCAGGAGAATGGCTGTACTGTGTGGTGTAACAGTAAGTGCAACTGTACTGTGTGGTGTAATACCAGGAGAAATGCTGTACTGTGTGGTGTTACACCAGGATAATGGATGTACTGTGTGGTGAAACACCTGGAGAATGGATCTACTGTGTGCTGTAACACCAGGAGAATAACTGTACTGTGTGGTGGAACACAAGGAAAATGGATATACTGTGTGGTGTAACACCAGGAGAATGGATGTACTGTGTATTGTAACACCAGGAGAATGACTGTACTGTGTGGTGTAACACCAGGAGAATGGATGTACTGTGTGGTGTAACACCAGGAGAATGGATGTACTGTGTGGTGTAACACCAGGAGAATGGATATACTGTGTGGTGTAACACCAGGTGCAACAGTACTGTGTTGTGTAACACCAGGAGAATGGCTGTACTGTGTGGTGTAACACCAGGAGAATGGATGTACTGTGTGCTGAAACAGCAGGAGAATGGATATACTGTGTGGTGTAACACCAGGAGAATGGCTGTACTGTGTGGTGTAACACCAGGAGAATGGCTGTACTGTGTGCTGAAACACCAGGAGAATGGATATACTGTGTGGTGTAACACCAGGAGAATGGATGTTCTGTATGTTGTAACACCAGGAGAATGACTGTACTGTGTTGTGTAACACCAGGAGAATGGATATAGTGTGTGGTGTAACACCAGAAGAATGACTGTACTATGTGGTGTAACACCAGAGGAATGGATGTACTGTGTGGTTAAACACCAGGAGAATGGCTGTATTGTGTGCTGTAACACCAGGTGCTACTGTACTGTGTAGTGTAACACCAGGTGCAACTCTACCGTGTGGTGTTACACCAGGAGAATGGTTGAACTGTGTGGAGTAACACCAGGAGAATGACTGTACTGTGTCGTGTAACACCAGGAGAATGGATGTACTGTGTGGTGTAACACCAGAAGAATGGATGTACTGTGTGGTGTAACACCAGGAGAATGGATGTACTGTGTGGTGTAACACCAGGAGAATGGATGTACTGTGTGGTGTAACACCAGGAGAATGGATATACTGTGTGGTGTAACACCAGGTGCAACAGTACTGTGCTGTGTAACACCAGGAGAATGGCTGTACTGTGTGGTGTCACACCAGGAAAATGGCTGTACTGTGTGTTGTAACACCAGGAGAATGTATGTACCGTGTGGTGTAACTCCACAGGAATGACCGTACTGCGTGGTGTAACACCAGAGGAATGGATGTACTGTGTGGTTTTACACCAGGTGCAACTCTACTGTGTTGTGTAACACCAGCAGAATGTCTGTACTGTGTGGTGTAACACCAGGTGCAACTGTACTCTGTGGTGTTACACCAGGAGAATCGTTGAACTGTGTGGTGAAACACCAGGAGAATGGCTGTACTGTGTGGTGGAACACCAGGAGAATGGCTGTACTGTGTGGTGTGACACCGGGCGAATGAATGTACTGTGTGCTGTAACACCAGGAGAATGGATGTACTTTGTGGTGAAACCCCAGGTGCCACTGTACTGTGTGGTGGAACAACAGGAGAATGGCTGTACTGTGTGGTGTAACACCAGGAGAATGTCTCTACTGTGTGGTGTAACACCAGCGGAATTTTTATACTGTGTGGTGTAACACCAGTTTGTACTGTACTGTGTGGTGTAACCCCAGGTGCAACTGTACAGTGTGGTGTAACACCTGGAGAATGGCTGTACTGTGTGGTGTAACAGTCTGTGCAACTGTACTGTGTCGTGTAACACCAGGAGAATGGATGTACTGTGTGGTGTAACACCAGAAGAATGGATGTACTGTGTGGTGTAACACCAGGTGCAACTGTACTGAGTGGTGTGACACCAGGAGAATGGCTGTACTGTGTGGTGTAATACCAGGAGACTGGCTGCACTGTGTGGTTTAACACCAGGTGCAACTGTACTGTGTGGTGTAAATCCAGGATAATCGCTGTACTGTGTGGTGTAACACCAGGAGAATGGATATACTGTGTGTTGTAACAACAGGAGAATGGATGTCCTGTGTGTTTTAACACCAGGAGAATAACTGAACTGTGTGGTGTGACACCAGGACAATGACTGTACTGTGTGGTGTAACACCAGGAGAATGTCTCTACTGTGTGGTGTAACACCAGGTGCAACTGTACTCTGTGGTGTAACACCAGGAGAATGGCTGTACTGTGTGGTGTAACAGTAAGTGCAACTGTACTGTGTGGTGTAATACCAGGGGAATGGCTGTACTGTGTGGTGTAACACCAGGAGAATGGCTGTACTGTGTGTTGTAACAGTAAGTGCAACTGTACTGTGTGGTGTAATACCAGGGGAATGGCTGTACTGTGTGGTGTAGCACCAGGAGAATGGATGTACTGTGTGGTGTAACACCAGGAGAATGTATGTACCGTGTGGTGTAACTCCACAGGAATGACTGTACTGCGTGGTGTAACACCAGAGGAATGGATGTACTGTGTGGTTAAACACCAGGAGAATGGCTGTATTGTGTGCTGTAACACCAGGTGCTACTGTACTGTGTAGTGTAACACCAGGTGCAACTCTACCGTGTGGTGTTACACCAGGAGAATGGTTGAACTGTGTGGAGTAACACCAGGAGAATGACTGTACTGTGTCGTGTAACACCAGGAGAATGGATGTACTGTGTGGTGTAACACCAGAAGAATGGATGTACTGTGTGTTGTAACACCAGGTGCAACTGTACTGTATTGTGTAACACCAGGAGAATGGCTGTACTGTGTGGTGTCACACCAGGAAAATGGCTGTACTGTGTGTTGTAACACCAGGAGAATGACTGTACTGTGTGGTGTAACACCACAGGAATGGCTGTACTGTGTGGTGTTACACCATGTGCAACTGTACTGTGTGGTTAAACACCAGGAGAATGGCTGTATTGTGTGGTGTAACACCAGGTGCTACTGCACTGTGTAGTGTAACACCAGGTGCAACTGTACCGTGTGGTGTTACACCAGGAGAATGGTTGAACTGTGTGGAGTAACACCAGGAGAATGGATGTACTGTGTGCTGTACCTCCAGGAGAAATGCTGTACTGTGTGGTGTTACACCAGGATAATGGATGTACTGTGTGGTGAAACACCTGGAGAATGGATCTACTGTGTGCTGTAACACCAGGAGAATAACTGTACTGTGTGGTGGAACACAAGGAAAATGGATATACTGTGTGGTGTAACACCAGGAGAATGGATGTACTGTGTATTGTAACACCAGGAGAATGACTGTACTGTGTGGTGTAACACCAGGAGAATGGATGTACTGTGTGGTGTAACACCAGGAGAATGGATGTACTGTGTGGTGTAACACCAGGTGCAACAGTACTGTGTTGTGTAACACCAGGAGAATGGCTGTACTGTGTGGTGTAACACCAGGAGAATGGATGTACTGTGTGCTGAAACACCAGGAGAATGGATATACTGTGTGGTGTAACACCAGGAGAATGGCTGTACTGTGTGGTGTAACACCAGGAGAATGGCTGTACTGTGTGCTGAAACACCAGGAGAATGGATATACTGTGTGGTGTAACACCAGGAGAATGGATGTTCTGTATGTTGTAACACCAGGAGAATGACTGTACTGTGTTGTGTAACACCAGGAGAATGGATATAGTGTGTGGTGTAACACCAGAAGAATGACTGTACTATGTGGTGTAACACCAGAGGAATGGATGTACTGTGTGGTGTTACACCAGGTGCTACTGTACTGTGTGGTGTAACACCAGGTACAACTGTTCTGGGTGGTGTTACACCAGGTGAATGATTGAACTGTGTGTTGTAACACCAGGTGCAAATGTACTGTGTGGTGTAACAGCATGTGCAAATGTACTGTGTGGTGTAACAGCATGTGCAACTGTATTGTGTGGTGTAACACCAGGAGAATGGATGTGCTGTGTGGGGTAACACCAGGACAATTGCTGTACTGTGTGGTGTAACACCAGGATAATGGATGTACTGTGTGGTGTAACACCAGGAGAATGGATGTACTGTGTAGTGTAACACCAGGAGAATGACTGTACTGTGTTGGGTAACACCAGGAGAATAGATGTAATGTGTGTTGTAACACCAGGAGAATGGCTGTACTGTGTGGTGTGACACCAGGACAATGACTGTACTGTGTGGTGTAACACCAGGAGAATGTCTCTACTGTGTGGTGTAACACCAGGTGCAACTGTACTCTGTGGTGTAACACCAGGAGAATGGCTGTACTGTGTGGTGCAACTGTACTGTGTGGTGTAATACCAGGGGAATGGCTGTACTGTGTGGTGTAACACCAGGAGAATGGCTGTACTGTGTGGTGTAACAGTAAGTGCAACTGTACTGTGTGGTGTAATACCAGGGGAATGGCTGTACTGTGTGGTGTAGCACCAGGAGAATGGATGTACTGTGTGGTGTATCGCCAGGTGCAACTGTACTCTGTAGTGTAACACCAGGAGAATGGCTGTACTGTGTGGTGTAACTCCACAAGAATGACTGTACTGCGTGGTGTAACACCAGAGGAATGGATGTACTGTGTGGTTTTACACCAGGTGCAACTCTACTGTGTGGTGTAACACCAGGAGAATGGCTGTACTGTGTGGTGTAACACCAGGTGCAACTGTACTGTGTGGTGTTACACCAGGAGAATGGTTGAACTGTGTGGTGTCACACCAGGAGAATGGCTGTACTGTGTGGTGGAACACCAGGAGAATGGCTGTACTGTGTGGTGTGACACCGGGCGAATGAATGTACTGTGTGGAGTAACACCAGGTGCTACTGTACTGTGTGGTGTAATAACAGGGGAATCGCTGTACTGTGTGGTGTAACACCAGGAGAATGTCTCTACTGTGTGGTGTAACACCAGCGGAATGTTTGTACTGTGTGGTGTAACACCAGTTTGTACTGTACTGTGTGGTGTAACACCAGGTGCAACTGTACAGTGTGGTGTAACACCTGGAGAATGGCTGTACTGTGTGGTGTAACAGTCAGTGCAACTGTACTGTGTGGTGTAATACCAGGGGAATGGCTGTACTGTGTGGTGTAACAGCAGTTGCAACTGTACTGAGTGGTGTGACACCAGGAGAATGGCTGTACTGTGTGGTGTAACACCAGGAGAATGGCTGCACTGTGTGGTTTAACACCAGGTGCAACTGTACTGTGTGGTGTAAATCCAGGATAATCGCTCTACTGTGTGGTGTAACACCAGGAGAATGGATATACTGTGTGTTGTAACTACAGGAGAATGGATGTCCTGTGTGTTTTAACACCAGGAGAATAACTGTACTGTGTGGTGTAACACCAGGAGAATGGATGTACTGTGTGGTGTTACACCATGTGCAACTGTACTGTGTGGTTAAACACCAGGAGAATGGCAGTATTGTGTGGTGTAACACCAGGTGCTACTGTAATGTGTAGTGTAACACCAGGTGCAACTGTACCGTGTGGTGCTACACCAGGAGAATGGTTGAACTGTGTGGAGTAACACCAGGAGAATGACTGTACTGTGTCGTGTAACACCAGGAGAATGGATGTACTGAGTGGTGTAACACCAGAAGAATGGATATACTGTGTGGTGTAACACCAGGTGCAACTGTACTGTGTTGTGTAACACCAGGAGAATGGCTGTACTGTGTGGTGTCACACCAGGAAAATGGCTGTACTGTGTGTTGTAACACCAGGAGAATGACTGTACTGTGTGGTGTAACACCACAGGAATGGCTGTACTGTGTGGTGTTACACCATGTGCAACTGTACTGTGTGGTTAAACACCAGGAGAATGGCTGTATTGTGTGGTGTAACACCAGGTGCTACTGCACTGTGTAGTGTAACACCAGGTGCAACTGTACCGTGTGGTGTTACACCAGGAGAATGGTTGAACTGTGTGGAGTAACACCAGGAGAATGGATGTACTGTGTGCTGTACCTCCAGGAGAAATGCTGTACTGTGTGGTGTTACACCAGGATAATGGATGTACTGTGTGGTGAAACACCTGGAGAATGGATCTACTGTGTGCTGTAACACCAGGAGAATAACTGTACTGTGTGGTGGAACACAAGGAAAATGGATATACTGTGTGGTGTAACACCAGGAGAATGGATGTACTGTGTATTGTAACACCAGGAGAATGACTGTACTGTGTGGTGTAACACCAGGAGAATGGATGTACTGTGTGGTGTAACACCAGGAGAATGGATGTACTGTGTGGTGTAACACCAGGAGAATGGATATACTGTGTGGTGTAACACCAGGTGCAACAGTACTGTGTTGTGTAACACCAGGAGAATGGCTGTACTGTGTGGTGTAACACCAGGAGAATGGATGTACTGTGTGCTGAAACACCAGGAGAATGGATATACTGTGTGGTGTAACACCAGGAGAATGGCTGTACTGTGTGGTGTAACACCAGGAGAATGGCTGTACTGTGTGCTGAAACACCAGGAGAATGGATATACTGTGTGGTGTAACACCAGGAGAATGGATGTTCTGTATGTTGTAACACCAGGAGAATGACTGTACTGTGTTGTGTAACACCAGGAGAATGGATATAGTGTGTGGTGTAACACCAGAAGAATGACTGTACTATGTGGTGTAACACCAGAGGAATGGATGTACTGTGTGGTGTTACACCAGGTGCTACTGTACTGTGTGGTGTAACACCAGGTACAACTGTACTGGGTGGTGTTACACCAGGTGAATGATTGAACTGTGTGTTGTAACACCAGGTGCAAATGTACTGTGTGGTGTAACAGCATGTGCAAATGTACTGTGTGGTGTAACAGCATGTGCAACTGTATTGTGTGGTGTAACACCAGGAGAATGGATGTGCTGTGTGGGGTAACACCAGGACAATTGCTGTACTGTGTGGTGTAACACCAGGATAATGGATGTACTGTGTGGTGTAACACCAGGAGAATGGATGTACTGTGTAGTGTAACACCAGGAGAATGACTGTACTGTGTTGGGTAACACCAGGAGAATAGATGTAATGTGTGTTGTAACACCAGGAGAATGGCTGTACTGTGTGGTGTGACACCAGGACAATGACTGTACTGTGTGGTGTAACACCAGGAGAATGTCTCTACTGTGTGGTGTAACACCAGGTGCAACTGTACTCTGTGGTGTAACACCAGGAGAATGGCTGTACTGTGTGGTGTAACAGTAAGTGCAACTGTACTGTGTGGTGTAATACCAGGGGAATGGCTGTACTGTGTGGTGTAACACCAGGAGAATGGCTGTACTGTGTGGTGTAACAGTAAGTGCAACTGTACTGTGTGGTGTAATACCAGGGGAATGGCTGTACTGTGTGGTGTAGCACCAGGAGAATGGATGTACTGTGTGGTGTAACACCAGGAGAATGTATGTACCGTGTGGTGTAACTCCACAGGAATGACTGTACTGCGTGGTGTAACACCAGAGGAATGGATGTACTGTGTGGGGTAACACCAGGACAATTGCTGTACTGTGTGGTGTAACACCAGGATAATGGATGTACTGTGTGGTGTAACACCAGGAGAATGGATGTACTGTGTAGTGTAACACCAGGAGAATGACTGTACTGTGTTGGGTAACACCAGGAGAATAGATGTAATGTGTGTTGTAACACCAGGAGAATGGCTGTACTGTGTGGTGTGACACCAGGACAATGACTGTACTGTGTGGTGTAACACCAGGAGAATGTCTCTACTGTGTTGTGTAACACCAGGTGCAACTGTACTCTGTGGTGTAACACCAGGAGAATGGCTGTACTGTGTGGTGTAACAGTAAGTGCAACTGTACTGTGTGGTGTAATACCAGGGGAATGGCTGTACTGTGTGGTGTAACACCAGGAGAATGGCTGTACTGTGTGGTGTAACAGTAAGTGCAACTGTACTGTGTGGTGTAATACCAGGGGAATGGCTGTACTGTGTGGTGTAGCACCAGGAGAATGGATGTACTGTGTGGTGTATCGCCAGGTGCAACTGTACTCTGTAGTGTAACACCAGGAGAATGGCTGTACTGTGTGGTGTAACTCCACAAGAATGACTGTACTGCGTGGTGTAACACCAGAGGAATGGATGTACTGTGTGGTTTTACACCAGGTGCAACTCTACTGTGTGGTGTAACACCAGGAGAATGGCTGTACTGTGTGGTGTAACACCAGGTGCAACTGTACTGTGTGGTGTTACACCAGGAGAATGGTTGAACTGTGTGGTGTCACACCAGGAGAATGGCTGTACTGTGTGGTGGAACACCAGGAGAATGGCTGTACTGTGTGGTGTGACACCGGGCGAATGAATGTACTGTGTGGAGTAACACCAGGTGCTACTGTACTGTGTGGTGTAATAACAGGGGAATCGCTGTACTGTGTGGTGTAACACCAGGAGAATGTCTCTACTGTGTGGTGTAACACCAGCGGAATGTTTGTACTGTGTGGTGTAACACCAGTTTGTACTGTACTGTGTGGTGTAACACCAGGTGCAACTGTACAGTGTGGTGTAACACCTGGAGAATGGCTGTACTGTGTGGTGTAACAGTCAGTGCAACTGTACTGTGTGGTGTAATACCAGGGGAATGGCTGTACTGTGTGGTGTAACAGCAGTTGCAACTGTACTGAGTGGTGTGACACCAGGAGAATGGCTGTACTGTGTGGTGTAACACCAGGAGAATGGCTGCACTGTGTGGTTTAACACCAGGTGCAACTGTACTGTGTGGTGTAAATCCAGGATAATCGCTCTACTGTGTGGTGTAACACCAGGAGAATGGATATACTGTGTGTTGTAACTACAGGAGAATGGATGTCCTGTGTGTTTTAACACCAGGAGAATAACTGTACTGTGTGGTGTAACACCAGGAGAATGGATGTACTGTGTGGTGTTACACCATGTGCAACTGTACTGTGTGTTTAAACACCAGGAGAATGGCAGTATTGTGTGGTGTAACACCAGGTGCTACTGTAATGTGTAGTGTAACACCAGGGGCAACTGTACCGTGTGGTGCTACACCAGGAGAATGGTTGAACTGTGTGGAGTAACACCAGGAGAATGACTGTACTGTGTCGTGTAACACCAGGAGAATGGATGTACTGAGTGGTGTAACACCAGAAGAATGGATATACTGTGTGGTGTAACACCAGGTGCAACTGTACTGTGTTGTGTAACACCAGGAGAATGGCTGTACTGTGTGGTGTCACACCAGGAAAATGGCTGTACTGTGTGTTGTAACACCAGGAGAATGACTGTACTGTGTGGTGTAACACCACAGGAATAACTGTACTGTGTGGTGTAACACCAGGAGAATGGATGTACTGTGTGGTGTTACACCATGTGCAACTGTACTGTGTGGTTAAACACCAGGAGAATGGCAGTATTGTGTGGTGTAACACCAGGTGCTACTGTAATGTGTAGTGTAACACCAGGTGCAACTGTACCGTGTGGTGCTACACCAGGAGAATGGTTGAACTGTGTGGAGTAACACCAGGAGAATGACTGTACTGTGTCGTGTAACACCAGGAGAATGGATGTACTGAGTGGTGTAACACCAGAAGAATGGATATACTGTGTGGTGTAACACCAGGTGCAACTGTACTGTGTTGTGTAACACCAGGAGAATGGCTGTACTGTGTGGTGTCACACCAGGAAAATGGCTGTACTGTGTGTTGTAACACCAGGAGAATGACTGTACTGTGTGGTGTAACACCACAGGAATGGCTGTACTGTGTGGTGTTACACCATGTGCAACTGTACTGTGTGGTTAAACACCAGGAGAATGGCTGTATTGTGTGGTGTAACACCAGGTGCTACTGCACTGTGTAGTGTAACACCAGGTGCAACTGTACCGTGTGGTGTTACACCAGGAGAATGGTTGAACTGTGTGGAGTAACACCAGGAGAATGGATGTACTGTGTGCTGTACCTCCAGGAGAAATGCTGTACTGTGTGGTGTTACACCAGGATAATGGATGTACTGTGTGGTGAAACACCTGGAGAATGGATCTACTGTGTGCTGTAACACCAGGAGAATAACTGTACTGTGTGGTGGAACACAAGGAAAATGGATATACTGTGTGGTGTAACACCAGGAGAATGGATGTACTGTGTATTGTAACACCAGGAGAATGACTGTACTGTGTGGTGTAACACCAGGAGAATGGATGTACTGTGTGGTGTAACACCAGGAGAATGGATGTACTGTGTGGTGTAACACCAGGAGAATGGATATACTGTGTGGTGTAACACCAGGTGCAACAGTACTGTGTTGTGTAACACCAGGAGAATGGCTGTACTGTGTGGTGTAACACCAGGAGAATGGATGTACTGTGTGCTGAAACACCAGGAGAATGGATATACTGTGTGGTGTAACACCAGGAGAATGGCTGTACTGTGTGGTGTAACACCAGGAGAATGGCTGTACTGTGTGCTGAAACACCAGGAGAATGGATATACTGTGTGGTGTAACACCAGGAGAATGGATGTTCTGTATGTTGTAACACCAGGAGAATGACTGTACTGTGTTGTGTAACACCAGGAGAATGGATATAGTGTGTGGTGTAACACCAGAAGAATGACTGTACTATGTGGTGTAACACCAGAGGAATGGATGTACTGTGTGGTGTTACACCAGGTGCTACTGTACTGTGTGGTGTAACACCAGGTACAACTGTACTGGGTGGTGTTACACCAGGTGAATGATTGAACTCTGTGTTGTAACACCAGGTGCAAATGTACTGTGTGGTGTAACAGCATGTGCAAATGTACTGTGTGGTGTAACAGCATGTGCAACTGTATTGTGTGGTGTAACACCAGGAGAATGGATGTGCTGTGTGGGGTAACACCAGGACAATTGCTGTACTGTGTGGTGTAACACCAGGATAATGGATGTACTGTGTGGTGTAACACCAGGAGAATGGATGTACTGTGTAGTGTAACACCAGGAGAATGACTGTACTGTGTTGGGTAACACCAGGAGAATAGATGTAATGTGTGTTGTAACACCAGGAGAATGGCTGTACTGTGTGGTGTGACACCAGGACAATGACTGTACTGTGTGGTGTAACACCAGGAGAATGTCTCTACTGTGTGGTGTAACACCAGGTGCAACTGTACTCTGTGGTGTAACACCAGGAGAATGGCTGTACTGTGTGGTGTAACAGTAAGTGCAACTGTACTGTGTGGTGTAATACCAGGGGAATGGCTGTACTGTGTGGTGTAACACCAGGAGAATGGCTGTACTGTGTGGTGTAACAGTAAGTGCAACTGTACTGTGTGGTGTAATACCAGGGGAATGGCTGTACTGTGTGGTGTAGCACCAGGAGAATGGATGTACTGTGTGGTGTAACACCAGGAGAATGTATGTACCGTGTGGTGTAACTCCACAGGAATGACTGTACTGCGTGGTGTAACACCAGAGGAATGGATGTACTGTGTGGTTAAACACCAGGAGAATGGCTGTATTGTGTGCTGTAACACCAGGTGCTACTGTACTGTGTAGTGTAACACCAGGTGCAACTCTACCGTGTGGTGTTACACCAGGAGAATGGTTGAACTGTGTGGAGTAACACCAGGAGAATGACTGTACTGTGTCGTGTAACACCAGGAGAATGGATGTACTGTGTGGTGTAACACCAGAAGAATGGATGTACTGTGTGTTGTAACACCAGGTGCAACTGTACTGTATTGTGTAACACCAGGAGAATGGCTGTACTGTGTGGTGTCACACCAGGAAAATGGCTGTACTGTGTGTTGTAACACCAGGAGAATGACTGTACTGTGTGGTGTAACACCACAGGAATGGCTGTACTGTGTGGTGTTACACCATGTGCAACTGTACTGTGTGGTTAAACACCAGGAGAATGGCTGTATTGTGTGGTGTAACTACAGGAGAATGGATGTCCTGTGTGTTTTAACACCAGGAGAATAACTGTACTGTGTGGTGTAACACCAGGAGAATGGATGTACTGTGTGGTGTTACACCATGTGCAACTGTACTGTGTGGTTAAACACCAGGAGAATGGCAGTATTGTGTGGTGTAACACCAGGTGCTACTGTAATGTGTAGTGTAACACCAGGTGCAACTGTACCGTGTGGTGCTACACCAGGAGAATGGTTGAACTGTGTGGAGTAACACCAGGAGAATGACTGTACTGTGTCGTGTAACACCAGGAGAATGGATGTACTGAGTGGTGTAACACCAGAAGAATGGATATACTGTGTGGTGTAACACCAGGTGCAACTGTACTGTGTTGTGTAACACCAGGAGAATGGCTGTACTGTGTGGTGTCACACCAGGAAAATGGCTGTACTGTGTGTTGTAACACCAGGAGAATGACTGTACTGTGTGGTGTAACACCACAGGAATGGCTGTACTGTGTGGTGTTACACCATGTGCAACTGTACTGTGTGGTTAAACACCAGGAGAATGGCTGTATTGTGTGGTGTAACACCAGGTGCTACTGCACTGTGTAGTGTAACACCAGGTGCAACTGTACCGTGTGGTGTTACACCAGGAGAATGGTTGAACTGTGTGGAGTAACACCAGGAGAATGGATGTACTGTGTGCTGTACCTCCAGGAGAAATGCTGTACTGTGTGGTGTTACACCAGGATAATGGATGTACTGTGTGGTGAAACACCTGGAGAATGGATCTACTGTGTGCTGTAACACCAGGAGAATAACTGTACTGTGTGGTGGAACACAAGGAAAATGGATATACTGTGTGGTGTAACACCAGGAGAATGGATGTACTGTGTATTGTAACACCAGGAGAATGACTGTACTGTGTGGTGTAACACCAGGAGAATGGATGTACTGTGTGGTGTAACACCAGGAGAATGGATGTACTGTGTGGTGTAACACCAGGAGAATGGATATACTGTGTGGTGTAACACCAGGTGCAACAGTACTGTGTTGTGTAACACCAGGAGAATGGCTGTACTGTGTGGTGTAACACCAGGAGAATGGATGTACTGTGTGCTGAAACACCAGGAGAATGCATATACTGTGTGGTGTAACACCAGGAGAATGGCTGTACTGTGTGGTGTAACACCAGGAGAATGGCTGTACTGTGTGCTGAAACACCAGGAGAATGGATATACTGTGTGGTGTAACACCAGGAGAATGGATGTTCTGTATGTTGTAACACCAGGAGAATGACTGTACTGTGTTGTGTAACACCAGGAGAATGGATATAGTGTGTGGTGTAACACCAGAAGAATGACTGTACTATGTGGTGTAACACCAGAGGAATGGATGTACTGTGTGGTGTTACACCAGGTGCTACTGTACTGTGTGGTGTAACACCAGGTACAACTGTACTGGGTGGTGTTACACCAGGTGAATGATTGAACTCTGTGTTGTAACACCAGGTGCAAATGTACTGTGTGGTGTAACAGCATGTGCAAATGTACTGTGTGGTGTAACAGCATGTGCAACTGTATTGTGTGGTGTAACACCAGGAGAATGGATGTGCTGTGTGGGGTAACACCAGGACAATTGCTGTACTGTGTGGTGTAACACCAGGATAATGGATGTACTGTGTGGTGTAACACCAGGAGAATGGATGTACTGTGTAGTGTAACACCAGGAGAATGACTGTACTGTGTTGGGTAACACCAGGAGAATAGATGTAATGTGTGTTGTAACACCAGGAGAATGGCTGTACTGTGTGGTGTGACACCAGGACAATGACTGTACTGTGTGGTGTAACACCAGGAGAATGTCTCTACTGTGTGGTGTAACACCAGGTGCAACTGTACTCTGTGGTGTAACACCAGGAGAATGGCTGTACTGTGTGGTGTAACAGTAAGTGCAACTGTACTGTGTGGTGTAATACCAGGGGAATGGCTGTACTGTGTGGTGTAACACCAGGAGAATGGCTGTACTGTGTGGTGTAACAGTAAGTGCAACTGTACTGTGTGGTGTAATACCAGGGGAATGGCTGTACTGTGTGGTGTAGCACCAGGAGAATGGATGTACTGTGTGGTGTAACACCAGGAGAATGTATGTACCGTGTGGTGTAACTCCACAGGAATGACTGTACTGCGTGGTGTAACACCAGAGGAATGGATGTACTGTGTGGTTAAACACCAGGAGAATGGCTGTATTGTGTGCTGTAACACCAGGTGCTACTGTACTGTGTAGTGTAACACCAGGTGCAACTCTACCGTGTGGTGTTACACCAGGAGAATGGTTGAACTGTGTGGAGTAACACCAGGAGAATGACTGTACTGTGTCGTGTAACACCAGGAGAATGGATGTACTGTGTGGTGTAACACCAGAAGAATGGATGTACTGTGTGTTGTAACACCAGGTGCAACTGTACTGTATTGTGTAACACCAGGAGAATGGCTGTACTGTGTGGTGTCACACCAGGAAAATGGCTGTACTGTGTGTTGTAACACCAGGAGAATGACTGTACTGTGTGGTGTAACACCACAGGAATGGCTGTACTGTGTGGTGTTACACCATGTGCAACTGTACTGTGTGGTTAAACACCAGGAGAATGGCTGTATTGTGTGGTGTAACACCAGGTGCTACTGCACTGTGTAGTGTAACACCAGGTGCAACTGTACCGTGTGGTGTTACACCAGGAGAATGGTTGAACTGTGTGGAGTAACACCAGGAGAATGGATGTACTGTGTGCTGTACCTCCAGGAGAAATGCTGTACTGTGTGGTGTTACACCAGGATAATGGATGTACTGTGTGGTGAAACACCTGGAGAATGGATCTACTGTGTGCTGTAACACCAGGAGAATAACTGTACTGTGTGGTGGAACACAAGGAAAATGGATATACTGTGTGGTGTAACACCAGGAGAATGGATGTACTGTGTATTGTAACACCAGGAGAATGACTGTACTGTGTGGTGTAACACCAGGAGAATGGATGTACTGTGTGGTGTAACACCAGGAGAATGGATGTACTGTGTGGTGTAACACCAGGTGCAACAGTACTGTGTTGTGTAACACCAGGAGAATGGCTGTACTGTGTGGTGTAACACCAGGAGAATGGATGTACTGTGTGCTGAAACTCCAGGAGAATGGATATACTGTGTGGTGTAACACCAGGAGAATGGCTGTACTGTGTGGTGTAACACCAGGAGAATGGCTGTACTGTGTGCTGAAACACCAGGAGAATGGATATACTGTGTGGTGTAACACCAGGAGAATGGATGTTCTGTATGTTGTAACACCAGGAGAATGACTGTACTGTGTTGTGTAACACCAGGAGAATGGATATAGTGTGTGGTGTAACACCAGAAGAATGACTGTACTATGTGGTGTAACACCAGAGGAATGGATGTACTGTGTGGTGTTACACCAGGTGCTACTGTACTGTGTGGTGTAACACCAGGTACAACTGTTCTGGGTGGTGTTACACCAGGTGAATGATTGAACTGTGTGTTGTAACACCAGGTGCAAATGTACTGTGTGGTGTAACAGCATGTGCAAATGTACTGTGTGGTGTAACAGCATGTGCAACTGTATTGTGTGGTGTAACACCAGGAGAATGGATGTGCTGTGTGGGGTAACACCAGGACAATTGCTGTACTGTGTGGTGTAACACCAGGATAATGGATGTACTGTGTGGTGTAACACCAGGAGAATGGATGTACTGTGTAGTGTAACACCAGGAGAATGACTGTACTGTGTTGGGTAACACCAGGAGAATAGATGTAATGTGTGTTGTAACACCAGGAGAATGGCTGTACTGTGTGGTGTGACACCAGGACAATGACTGTACTGTGTGGTGTAACACCAGGAGAATGTCTCTACTGTGTGGTGTAACACCAGGTGCAACTGTACTCTGTGGTGTAACACCAGGAGAATGGCTGTACTGTGTGGTGTAACAGTAAGTGCAACTGTACTGTGTGGTGTAATACCAGGGGAATGGCTGTACTGTGTGGTGTAACACCAGGAGAATGGCTGTACTGTGTGGTGTAACAGTAAGTGCAACTGTACTGTGTGGTGTAATACCAGGGGAATGGCTGTACTGTGTGGTGTAGCACCAGGAGAATGGATGTACTGTGTGGTGTAACACCAGGAGAATGTATGTACCGTGTGGTGTAACTCCACAGGAATGACTGTACTGCGTGGTGTAACACCAGAGGAATGGATGTACTGTGTGGTTTTACACCAGGTGCAACTCTACTGTGTTGTGTAACACCAGCAGAATGTCTGTACTGTGTGGTGTAACACCAGGTGCAACTGTACTCTGTGGTGTTACACCAGGAGAATCGTTGAACTGTGTGGTGAAACACCAGGAGAATGGCTGTACTGTGTGGTGGAACACCAGGAGAATGGCTGTACTGTGTGGTGTGACACCGGGCGAATGAATGTACTGTGTGCTGTAACACCAGGAGAATGGATGTACTTTGTGGTGAAACCCCAGGTGCCACTGTACTGTGTGGTGGAACAACAGGAGAATGGCTGTACTGTGTGGTGTAACACCAGGAGAATGTCTCTACTGTGTGGTGTAACACCAGCGGAATTTTTATACTGTGTGGTGTAACACCAGTTTGTACTGTACTGTGTGGTGTAACCCCAGGTGCAACTGTACAGTGTGGTGTAACACCTGGAGAATGGCTGTACTGTGTGGTGTAACAGTCTGTGCAACTGTACTGTGTCGTGTAACACCAGGAGAATGGATGTACTGTGTGGTGTAACACCAGAAGAATGGATGTACTGTGTGGTGTAACACCAGGTGCAACTGTACTGAGTGGTGTGACACCAGGAGAATGGCTGTACTGTGTGGTGTAATACCAGGAGACTGGCTGCACTGTGTGGTTTAACACCAGGTGCAACTGTACTGTGTGGTGTAAATCCAGGATAATCGCTGTACTGTGTGGTGTAACACCAGGAGAATGGATATACTGTGTGTTGTAACAACAGGAGAATGGATGTCCTGTGTGTTTTAACACCAGGAGAATAACTGAACTGTGTGGTGTAACACCAGGAGAATGGATGTACTGTGTGGTGTTACACCATGTGCAACTGTACTGTGTGGTTAAACACCAGGAGAATGGCTGTATTGTGAGGTGTAACACCAGGTGCTACTGTACTGTGTAGTGTAACACCAGGTGCAACTCTACCGTGTGGTGTTACACCAGGAGAATGGTTGAACTTTGTGGAGTAACACCAGGAGAATGACTGTACTGTGTCGTGTAACACCAGGAGAATGGATGTACTGTGTGGTGTAACACCAGAAGAATGGATGTACTGTGTGGTGTAACACCAGGTGCAACTGTACTGTGTTGTGTAACACCAGGAGAATGGCTGTACTGTGTGGTGTCACACCAGGAAAATGGCTGTACTGTAGTGTTGTAACACCAGGAGAATGACTTTACTGTGTTGTGTAACACCCGTAGAATGGATGTACTGTGTAGTGTAACACCAGGAGAGTGGATGTACTGTGTGGTGTAGCAAGAGGAGAATGACTGTACTGTGTGGTGTAACACCAGGAGAATGGATGTACTGTGTGGTGTATCGCCAGGTGCAACTGTACTCTGTAGTGTAACACCAGGAGAATGGCTGTACTGTGTGGTGTAACTCCACAAGAATGACTGTACTGCGTGGTGTAACACCAGAGGAATGGATGTACTGTGTGGTTTTACACCAGGTGCAACTCTACTGTGTGGTGTAACACCAGGAGAATGGCTGTACTGTGTGGTGTAACACCAGGTGCAACTGTACTGTGTGGTGTTACACCAGGAGAATGGCTGTACTGTGTGGTGTCACACCGGGCGAATGAATGTACTGTGTGGAGTAACACCAGGTGCTACTGTACTGTGTGGTGTAATAACAGGGGAATCGCTGTACTGTGTGGTGTAACACCAGGAGAATGTCTCTACTGTGTGGTGTAACACCAGCGGAATGTTTGTACTGTGTGGTGTAACACCAGTTTGTACCGTACTGTGTGGTGTAACACCAGGTGCAACTGTACAGTGTGGTGTAACACCTGGAGAATGGCTGTACTGTGTGGTGTAACAGTCAGTGCAACTGTACTGTGTGGTGTAATACCAGGGGAATGGCTGTACTGTGTGGTGTAACAGCAGTTGCAACTGTACTGAGTGGTGTGACACCAGGAGAATGGCTGTACTGTGTGGTGTAACACCAGGAGAATGGCTGCACTGTGTGGTTTAACACCAGGTGCAACTGTACTGTGTGGTGTAAATCCAGGATAATCGCTCTACTGTGTGGTGTAACACCAGGAGAATGGATATACTGTGTGTTGTAACTACAGGAGAATGGATGTCCTGTGTGTTTTAACACCAGGAGAATAACTGTACTGTGTGGTGTAACACCAGGAGAATGGATGTACTGTGTGGTGTTACAACATGTGCAACTGTACTGTGTGGTTAAACACCAGGAGAATGGCAGTATTGTGTGGTGTAACACCAGGTGCTACTGTAATGTGTAGTGTAACACCAGGTGCAACTGTACCGTGTGGTGCTACACCAGGAGAATGGTTGAACTGTGTGGAGTAACACCAGGAGAATGACTGTACTGTGTCGTGTAACACCAGGTGCAACTCTACCGTGTGGTGTTACACCAGGAGAATGGTTGAACTGTGTGGAGTAACACCAGGAGAATGACTGTACTGTGTCGTGTAACACCAGGAGAATGGATGTACTGTGTGGTGTAACACCAGAAGAATGGATGTACTGTGTGTTGTAACACCAGGTGCAACTGTACTGTATTGTGTAACACCAGGAGAATGGCTGTACTGTGTGGTGTCACACCAGGAAAATGGCTGTACTGTGTGTTGTAACACCAGGAGAATGACTGTACTGTGTGGTGTAACACCACAGGAATGGCTGTACTGTGTGGTGTTACACCATGTGCAACTGTACTGTGTGGTTAAACACCAGGAGAATGGCTGTATTGTGTGGTGTAACACCAGGTGCTACTGCACTGTGTAGTGTAACACCAGGTGCAACTGTACCGTGTGGTGTTACACCAGGAGAATGGTTGAACTGTGTGGAGTAACACCAGGAGAATGGATGTACTGTGTGCTGTACCTCCAGGAGAAATGCTGTACTGTGTGGTGTTACACCAGGATAATGGATGTACTGTGTGGTGAAACACCTGGAGAATGGATCTACTGTGTGCTGTAACACCAGGAGAATAACTGTACTGTGTGGTGGAACACAAGGAAAATGGATATACTGTGTGGTGTAACACCAGGAGAATGGATGTACTGTGTATTGTAACACCAGGAGAATGACTGTACTGTGTGGTGTAACACCAGGAGAATGGATGTACTGTGTGGTGTAACACCAGGAGAATGGATGTACTGTGTGGTGTAACACCAGGTGCAACAGTACTGTGTTGTGTAACACCAGGAGAATGGCTGTACTGTGTGGTGTAACACCAGGAGAATGGATGTACTGTGTGCTGAAACTCCAGGAGAATGGATATACTGTGTGGTGTAACACCAGGAGAATGGCTGTACTGTGTGGTGTAACACCAGGAGAATGGCTGTACTGTGTGCTGAAACACCAGGAGAATGGATATACTGTGTGGTGTAACACCAGGAGAATGGATGTTCTGTATGTTGTAACACCAGGAGAATGACTGTACTGTGTTGTGTAACACCAGGAGAATGGATATAGTGTGTGGTGTAACACCAGAAGAATGACTGTACTATGTGGTGTAACACCAGAGGAATGGATGTACTGTGTGGTGTTACACCAGGTGCTACTGTACTGTGTGGTGTAACACCAGGTACAACTGTTCTGGGTGGTGTTACACCAGGTGAATGATTGAACTGTGTGTTGTAACACCAGGTGCAAATGTACTGTGTGGTGTAACAGCATGTGCAAATGTACTGTGTGGTGTAACAGCATGTGCAACTGTATTGTGTGGTGTAACACCAGGAGAATGGATGTGCTGTGTGGGGTAACACCAGGACAATTGCTGTACTGTGTGGTGTAACACCAGGATAATGGATGTACTGTGTGGTGTAACACCAGGAGAATGGATGTACTGTGTAGTGTAACACCAGGAGAATGACTGTACTGTGTTGGGTAACACCAGGAGAATAGATGTAATGTGTGTTGTAACACCAGGAGAATGGCTGTACTGTGTGGTGTAACAGTAAGTGCAACTGTACTGTGTGGTGTAATACCAGGGGAATGGCTGTACTGTGTGGTGTAGCACCAGGAGAATGGATGTACTGTGTGGTGTAACACCAGGAGAATGTATGTACCGTGTGGTGTAACTCCACAGGAATGACTGTACTGCGTGGTGTAACACCAGAGGAATGGATGTACTGTGTGGTTTTACACCAGGTGCAACTCTACTGTGTTGTGTAACACCAGCAGAATGTCTGTACTGTGTGGTGTAACACCAGGTGCAACTGTACTCTGTGGTGTTACACCAGGAGAATCGTTGAACTGTGTGGTGAAACACCAGGAGAATGGCTGTACTGTGTGGTGGAACACCAGGAGAATGGCTGTACTGTGTGGTGTGACACCGGGCGAATGAATGTACTGTGTGCTGTAACACCAGGAGAATGGATGTACTTTGTGGTGAAACCCCAGGTGCCACTGTACTGTGTGGTGGAACAACAGGAGAATGTCTCTACTGTGTGGTGTAACACCAGCGGAATTTTTATACTGTGTGGTGTAACACCAGTTTGTACTGTACTGTGTGGTGTAACCCCAGGTGCAACTGTACAGTGTGGTGTAACACCTGGAGAATGGCTGTACTGTGTGGTGTAACAGTCTGTGCAACTGTACTGTGTCGTGTAACACCAGGAGAATGGATGTACTGTGTGGTGTAACACCAGAAGAATGGATGTACTGTGTGGTGTAACACCAGGTGCAACTGTACTGAGTGGTGTGACACCAGGAGAATGGCTGTACTGTGTGGTGTAATACCAGGAGACTGGCTGCACTGTGTGGTTTAACACCAGGTGCAACTGTACTGTGTGGTGTAAATCCAGGATAATCGCTGTACTGTGTGGTGTAACACCAGGAGAATGGATATACTGTGTGTTGTAACAACAGGAGAATGGATGTCCTGTGTGTTTTAACACCAGGAGAATAACTGAACTGTGTGGTGTAACACCAGGAGAATGGATGTACTGTGTGGTGTTACACCATGTGCAACTGTACTGTGTGGTTAAACACCAGGAGAATGGCTGTATTGTGAGGTGTAACACCAGGTGCTACTGTACTGTGTAGTGTAACACCAGGTGCAACTCTACCGTGTGGTGTTACACCAGGAGAATGGTTGAACTTTGTGGAGTAACACCAGGAGAATGACTGTACTGTGTCGTGTAACACCAGGAGAATGGATGTACTGTGTGGTGTAACACCAGAAGAATGGATGTACTGTGTGGTGTAACACCAGGTGCAACTGTACTGTGTTGTGTAACACCAGGAGAATGGCTGTACTGTGTGGTGTCACACCAGGAAAATGGCTGTACTGTAGTGTTGTAACACCAGGAGAATGACTTTACTGTGTTGTGTAACACCCGTAGAATGGATGTACTGTGTAGTGTAACACCAGGAGAGTGGATGTACTGTGTGGTGTAGCAAGAGGAGAATGACTGTACTGTGTGGTGTAACACCAGGAGAATGGATGTACTGTGTGGTGTATCGCCAGGTGCAACTGTACTCTGTAGTGTAACACCAGGAGAATGGCTGTACTGTGTGGTGTAACTCCACAAGAATGACTGTACTGCGTGGTGTAACACCAGAGGAATGGATGTACTGTGTGGTTTTACACCAGGTGCAACTCTACTGTGTGGTGTAACACCAGGAGAATGGCTGTACTGTGTGGTGTAACACCAGGTGCAACTGTACTGTGTGGTGTTACACCAGGAGAATGGCTGTACTGTGTGGTGTCACACCGGGCGAATGAATGTACTGTGTGGAGTAACACCAGGTGCTACTGTACTGTGTGGTGTAATAACAGGGGAATCGCTGTACTGTGTGGTGTAACACCAGGAGAATGTCTCTACTGTGTGGTGTAACACCAGCGGAATGTTTGTACTGTGTGGTGTAACACCAGTTTGTACCGTACTGTGTGGTGTAACACCAGGTGCAACTGTACAGTGTGGTGTAACACCTGGAGAATGGCTGTACTGTGTGGTGTAACAGTCAGTGCAACTGTACTGTGTGGTGTAATACCAGGGGAATGGCTGTACTGTGTGGTGTAACAGCAGTTGCAACTGTACTGAGTGGTGTGACACCAGGAGAATGGCTGTACTGTGTGGTGTAACACCAGGAGAATGGCTGCACTGTGTGGTTTAACACCAGGTGCAACTGTACTGTGTGGTGTAAATCCAGGATAATCGCTCTACTGTGTGGTGTAACACCAGGAGAATGGATATACTGTGTGTTGTAACTACAGGAGAATGGATGTCCTGTGTGTTTTAACACCAGGAGAATAACTGTACTGTGTGTTGTAACACCAGGAGAATGGATGTACTGTGTGGTGTTACAACATGTGCAACTGTACTGTGTGGTTAAACACCAGGAGAATGGCAGTATTGTGTGGTGTAACACCAGGTGCTACTGTAATGTGTAGTGTAACACCAGGTGCAACTGTACCGTGTGGTGCTACACCAGGAGAATGGTTGAACTGTGTGGAGTAACACCAGGAGAATGACTGTACTGTGTCGTGTAACACCAGGTGCAACTCTACCGTGTGGTGTTACACCAGGAGAATGGTTGAACTGTGTGGAGTAACACCAGGAGAATGACTGTACTGTGTCGTGTAACACCAGGAGAATGGATGTACTGTGTGGTGTAACACCAGAAGAATGGATGTACTGTGTGTTGTAACACCAGGTGCAACTGTACTGTATTGTGTAACACCAGGAGAATGGCTGTACTGTGTGGTGTCACACCAGGAAAATGGCTGTACTGTGTGTTGTAACACCAGGAGAATGACTGTACTGTGTGGTGTAACACCACAGGAATGGCTGTACTGTGTGGTGTTACACCATGTGCAACTGTACTGTGTGGTTAAACACCAGGAGAATGGCTGTATTGTGTGGTGTAACACCAGGTGCTACTGCACTGTGTAGTGTAACACCAGGTGCAACTGTACCGTGTGGTGTTACACCAGGAGAATGGTTGAACTGTGTGGAGTAACACCAGGAGAATGGATGTACTGTGTGCTGTACCTCCAGGAGAAATGCTGTACTGTGTGGTGTTACACCAGGATAATGGATGTACTGTGTGGTGAAACACCTGGAGAATGGATCTACTGTGTGCTGTAACACCAGGAGAATAACTGTACTGTGTGGTGGAACACAAGGAAAATGGATATACTGTGTGGTGTAACACCAGGAGAATGGATGTACTGTGTATTGTAACACCAGGAGAATGACTGTACTGTGTGGTGTAACACCAGGAGAATGGATGTACTGTGTGGTGTAACACCAGGAGAATGGATGTACTGTGTGGTGTAACACCAGGTGCAACAGTACTGTGTTGTGTAACACCAGGAGAATGGCTGTACTGTGTGGTGTAACACCAGGAGAATGGATGTACTGTGTGCTGAAACTCCAGGAGAATGGATATACTGTGTGGTGTAACACCAGGAGAATGGCTGTACTGTGTGGTGTAACACCAGGAGAATGGCTGTACTGTGTGCTGAAACACCAGGAGAATGGATATACTGTGTGGTGTAACACCAGGAGAATGGATGTTCTGTATGTTGTAACACCAGGAGAATGACTGTACTGTGTTGTGTAACACCAGGAGAATGGATATAGTGTGTGGTGTAACACCAGAAGAATGACTGTACTATGTGGTGTAACACCAGAGGAATGGATGTACTGTGTGGTGTTACACCAGGTGCTACTGTACTGTGTGGTGTAACACCAGGTACAACTGTTCTGGGTGGTGTTACACCAGGTGAATGATTGAACTGTGTGTTGTAACACCAGGTGCAAATGTACTGTGTGGTGTAACAGCATGTGCAAATGTACTGTGTGGTGTAACAGCATGTGCAACTGTATTGTGTGGTGTAACACCAGGAGAATGGATGTGCTGTGTGGGGTAACACCAGGACAATTGCTGTACTGTGTGGTGTAACACCAGGATAATGGATGTACTGTGTGGTGTAACACCAGGAGAATGGATGTACTGTGTAGTGTAACACCAGGAGAATGACTGTACTGTGTTGGGTAACACCAGGAGAATAGATGTAATGTGTGTTGTAACACCAGGAGAATGGCTGTACTGTGTGGTGTGACACCAGGACAATGACTGTACTGTGTGGTGTAACACCAGGAGAATGTCTCTACTGTGTGGTGTAACACCAGGTGCAACTGTACTCTGTGGTGTAACACCAGGAGAATGGCTGTACTGTGTGGTGTAACAGTAAGTGCAACTGTACTGTGTGGTGTAATACCAGGGGAATGGCTGTACTGTGTGGTGTAACACCAGGAGAATGGCTGTACTGTGTGGTGTAACAGTAAGTGCAACTGTACTGTGTGGTGTAATACCAGGGGAATGGCTGTACTGTGTGGTGTAGCACCAGGAGAATGTCTCTACTGTGTGGTGTAACACCAGCGGAATGTTTGTACTGTGTGGTGTAACACCAGTTTGTACCGTACTGTGTGGTGTAACACCAGGTGCAACTGTACAGTGTGGTGTAACACCTGGAGAATGGCTGTACTGTGTGGTGTAACAGTCAGTGCAACTGTACTGTGTGGTGTAATACCAGGGGAATGGCTGTACTGTGTGGTGTAACAGCAGTTGCAACTGTACTGAGTGGTGTGACACCAGGAGAATGGCTGTACTGTGTGGTGTAACACCAGGAGAATGGCTGCACTGTGTGGTTTAACACCAGGTGCAACTGTACTGTGTGGTGTAAATCCAGGATAATCGCTCTACTGTGTGGTGTAACACCAGGAGAATGGATATACTGTGTGTTGTAACTACAGGAGAATGGATGTCCTGTGTGTTTTAACACCAGGAGAATAACTGTACTGTGTGTTGTAACACCAGGAGAATGGATGTACTGTGTGGTGTTACACCATGTGCAACTGTACTGTGTGGTTAAACACCAGGAGAATGGCTGTATTGTGTGGTGTAACACCAGGTGCTACTGCACTGTGTAGTGTAACACCAGGTGCAACTGTACCGTGTGGTGTTACACCAGGAGAATGGTTGAACTGTGTGGAGTAACACCAGGAGAATGGATGTACTGTGTGCTGTACCTCCAGGAGAAATGCTGTACTGTGTGGTGTTACACCAGGATAATGGATGTACTGTGTGGTGAAACACCTGGAGAATGGATCTACTGTGTGCTGTAACACCAGGAGAATAACTGTACTGTGTGGTGGAACACAAGGAAAATGGATATACTGTGTGGTGTAACACCAGGAGAATGGATGTACTGTGTATTGTAACACCAGGAGAATGACTGTACTGTGTGGTGTAACACCAGGAGAATGGATGTACTGTGTGGTGTAACACCAGGAGAATGGATGTACTGTGTGGTGTAACACCAGGTGCAACAGTACTGTGTTGTGTAACACCAGGAGAATGGCTGTACTGTGTGGTGTAACACCAGGAGAATGGATGTACTGTGTGCTGAAACTCCAGGAGAATGGATATACTGTGTGGTGTAACACCAGGAGAATGGCTGTACTGTGTGGTGTAACACCAGGAGAATGGCTGTACTGTGTGCTGAAACACCAGGAGAATGGATATACTGTGTGGTGTAACACCAGGAGAATTGATGTTCTGTATGTTGTAACACCAGGAGAATGACTGTACTGTGTTGTGTAACACCAGGAGAATGGATATAGTGTGTGGTGTAACACCAGAAGAATGACTGTACTATGTGGTGTAACACCAGAGGAATGGATGTACTGTGTGGTGTTACACCAGGTGCTACTGTACTGTGTGGTGTAACACCAGGTACAACTGTTCTGGGTGGTGTTACACCAGGTGAATGATTGAACTGTGTGTTGTAACACCAGGTGCAAATGTACTGTGTGGTGTAACAGCATGTGCAAATGTACTGTGTGGTGTAACAGCATGTGCAACTGTATTGTGTGGTGTAACACCAGGAGAATGGATGTGCTGTGTGGGGTAACACCAGGACAATTGCTGTACTGTGTGGTGTAACACCAGGATAATGGATGTACTGTGTGGTGTAACACCAGGAGAATGGATGTACTGTGTAGTGTAACACCAGGAGAATGACTGTACTGTGTTGGGTAACACCAGGAGAATAGATGTAATGTGTGTTGTAACACCAGGAGAATGGCTGTACTGTGTGGTGTAACAGTAAGTGCAACTGTACTGTGTGGTGTAATACCAGGGGAATGGCTGTACTGTGTGGTGTAGCACCAGGAGAATGGATGTACTGTGTGGTGTAACACCAGGAGAATGTATGTACCGTGTGGTGTAACTCCACAGGAATGACTGTACTGCGTGGTGTAACACCAGAGGAATGGATGTACTGTGTGGTTTTACACCAGGTGCAACTCTACTGTGTTGTGTAACACCAGCAGAATGTCTGTACTGTGTGGTGTAACACCAGGTGCAACTGTACTCTGTGGTGTTACACCAGGAGAATCGTTGAACTGTGTGGTGAAACACCAGGAGAATGGCTGTACTGTGTGGTGGAACACCAGGAGAATGGCTGTACTGTGTGGTGTGACACCGGGCGAATGAATGTACTGTGTGCTGTAACACCAGGAGAATGGATGTACTTTGTGGTGAAACCCCAGGTGCCACTGTACTGTGTGGTGGAACAACAGGAGAATGGCTGTACTGTGTGGTGTAACACCAGGAGAATGTCTCTACTGTGTGGTGTAACACCAGCGGAATTTTTATACTGTGTGGTGTAACACCAGTTTGTACTGTACTGTGTGGTGTAACCCCAGGTGCAACTGTACAGTGTGGTGTAACACCTGGAGAATGGCTGTACTGTGTGGTGTAACAGTCTGTGCAACTGTACTGTGTCGTGTAACACCAGGAGAATGGATGTACTGTGTGGTGTAACACCAGAAGAATGGATGTACTGTGTGGTGTAACACCAGGTGCAACTGTACTGAGTGGTGTGACACCAGGAGAATGGCTGTACTGTGTGGTGTAATACCAGGAGACTGGCTGCACTGTGTGGTTTAACACCAGGTGCAACTGTACTGTGTGGTGTAAATCCAGGATAATCGCTGTACTGTGTGGTGTAACACCAGGAGAATGGATATACTGTGTGTTGTAACAACAGGAGAATGGATGTCCTGTGTGTTTTAACACCAGGAGAATAACTGAACTGTGTGGTGTAACACCAGGAGAATGGATGTACTGTGTGGTGTTACACCATGTGCAACTGTACTGTGTGGTTAAACACCAGGAGAATGGCTGTATTGTGAGGTGTAACACCAGGTGCTACTGTACTGTGTAGTGTAACACCAGGTGCAACTCTACCGTGTGGTGTTACACCAGGAGAATGGTTGAACTTTGTGGAGTAACACCAGGAGAATGACTGTACTGTGTCGTGTAACACCAGGAGAATGGATGTACTGTGTGGTGTAACACCAGAAGAATGGATGTACTGTGTGGTGTAACACCAGGTGCAACTGTACTGTGTTGTGTAACACCAGGAGAATGGCTGTACTGTGTGGTGTCACACCAGGAAAATGGCTGTACTGTAGTGTTGTAACACCAGGAGAATGACTTTACTGTGTTGTGTAACACCCGTAGAATGGATGTACTGTGTAGTGTAACACCAGGAGAGTGGATGTACTGTGTGGTGTAGCAAGAGGAGAATGACTGTACTGTGTGGTGTAACACCAGGAGAATGGATGTACTGTGTGGTGTATCGCCAGGTGCAACTGTACTCTGTAGTGTAACACCAGGAGAATGGCTGTACTGTGTGGTGTAACTCCACAAGAATGACTGTACTGCGTGGTGTAACACCAGAGGAATGGATGTACTGTGTGGTTTTACACCAGGTGCAACTCTACTGTGTGGTGTAACACCAGGAGAATGGCTGTACTGTGTGGTGTAACACCAGGTGCAACTGTACTGTGTGGTGTTACACCAGGAGAATGGCTGTACTGTGTGGTGTCACACCGGGCGAATGAATGTACTGTGTGGAGTAACACCAGGTGCTACTGTACTGTGTGGTGTAATAACAGGGGAATCGCTGTACTGTGTGGTGTAACACCAGGAGAATGTCTCTACTGTGTGGTGTAACACCAGCGGAATGTTTGTACTGTGTGGTGTAACACCAGTTTGTACCGTACTGTGTGGTGTAACACCAGGTGCAACTGTACAGTGTGGTGTAACACCTGGAGAATGGCTGTACTGTGTGGTGTAACAGTCAGTGCAACTGTACTGTGTGGTGTAATACCAGGGGAATGGCTGTACTGTGTGGTGTAACAGCAGTTGCAACTGTACTGAGTGGTGTGACACCAGGAGAATGGCTGTACTGTGTGGTGTAACACCAGGAGAATGGCTGCACTGTGTGGTTTAACACCAGGTGCAACTGTACTGTGTGGTGTAAATCCAGGATAATCGCTCTACTGTGTGGTGTAACACCAGGAGAATGGATATACTGTGTGTTGTAACTACAGGAGAATGGATGTCCTGTGTGTTTTAACACCAGGAGAATAACTGTACTGTGTGTTGTAACACCAGGAGAATGGATGTACTGTGTGGTGTTACAACATGTGCAACTGTACTGTGTGGTTAAACACCAGGAGAATGGCAGTATTGTGTGGTGTAACACCAGGTGCTACTGTAATGTGTAGTGTAACACCAGGTGCAACTGTACCGTGTGGTGCTACACCAGGAGAATGGTTGAACTGTGTGGAGTAACACCAGGAGAATGACTGTACTGTGTCGTGTAACACCAGGTGCAACTCTACCGTGTGGTGTTACACCAGGAGAATGGTTGAACTGTGTGGAGTAACACCAGGAGAATGACTGTACTGTGTCGTGTAACACCAGGAGAATGGATGTACTGTGTGGTGTAACACCAGAAGAATGGATGTACTGTGTGTTGTAACACCAGGTGCAACTGTACTGTATTGTGTAACACCAGGAGAATGGCTGTACTGTGTGGTGTCACACCAGGAAAATGGCTGTACTGTGTGTTGTAACACCAGGAGAATGACTGTACTGTGTGGTGTAACACCACAGGAATGGCTGTACTGTGTGGTGTTACACCATGTGCAACTGTACTGTGTGGTTAAACACCAGGAGAATGGCTGTATTGTGTGGTGTAACACCAGGTGCTACTGCACTGTGTAGTGTAACACCAGGTGCAACTGTACCGTGTGGTGTTACACCAGGAGAATGGTTGAACTGTGTGGAGTAACACCAGGAGAATGGATGTACTGTGTGCTGTACCTCCAGGAGAAATGCTGTACTGTGTGGTGTTACACCAGGATAATGGATGTACTGTGTGGTGAAACACCTGGAGAATGGATCTACTGTGTGCTGTAACACCAGGAGAATAACTGTACTGTGTGGTGGAACACAAGGAAAATGGATATACTGTGTGGTGTAACACCAGGAGAATGGATGTACTGTGTATTGTAACACCAGGAGAATGACTGTACTGTGTGGTGTAACACCAGGAGAATGGATGTACTGTGTGGTGTAACACCAGGAGAATGGATGTACTGTGTGGTGTAACACCAGGTGCAACAGTACTGTGTTGTGTAACACCAGGAGAATGGCTGTACTGTGTGGTGTAACACCAGGAGAATGGATGTACTGTGTGCTGAAACTCCAGGAGAATGGATATACTGTGTGGTGTAACACCAGGAGAATGGCTGTACTGTGTGGTGTAACACCAGGAGAATGGCTGTACTGTGTGCTGAAACACCAGGAGAATGGATATACTGTGTGGTGTAACACCAGGAGAATGGATGTTCTGTATGTTGTAACACCAGGAGAATGACTGTACTGTGTTGTGTAACACCAGGAGAATGGATATAGTGTGTGGTGTAACACCAGAAGAATGACTGTACTATGTGGTGTAACACCAGAGGAATGGATGTACTGTGTGGTGTTACACCAGGTGCTACTGTACTGTGTGGTGTAACACCAGGTACAACTGTTCTGGGTGGTGTTACACCAGGTGAATGATTGAACTGTGTGTTGTAACACCAGGTGCAAATGTACTGTGTGGTGTAACAGCATGTGCAAATGTACTGTGTGGTGTAACAGCATGTGCAACTGTATTGTGTGGTGTAACACCAGGAGAATGGATGTGCTGTGTGGGGTAACACCAGGACAATTGCTGTACTGTGTGGTGTAACACCAGGATAATGGATGTACTGTGTGGTGTAACACCAGGAGAATGGATGTACTGTGTAGTGTAACACCAGGAGAATGACTGTACTGTGTTGGGTAACACCAGGAGAATAGATGTAATGTGTGTTGTAACACCAGGAGAATGGCTGTACTGTGTGGTGTGACACCAGGACAATGACTGTACTGTGTGGTGTAACACCAGGAGAATGTCTCTACTGTGTGGTGTAACACCAGGTGCAACTGTACTCTGTGGTGTAACACCAGGAGAATGGCTGTACTGTGTGGTGTAACAGTAAGTGCAACTGTACTGTGTGGTGTAATACCAGGGGAATGGCTGTACTGTGTGGTGTAACACCAGGAGAATGGCTGTACTGTGTGGTGTAACAGTAAGTGCAACTGTACTGTGTGGTGTAATACCAGGGGAATGGCTGTACTGTGTGGTGTAGCACCAGGAGAATGTCTCTACTGTGTGGTGTAACACCAGCGGAATGTTTGTACTGTGTGGTGTAACACCAGTTTGTACCGTACTGTGTGGTGTAACACCAGGTGCAACTGTACAGTGTGGTGTAACACCTGGAGAATGGCTGTACTGTGTGGTGTAACAGTCAGTGCAACTGTACTGTGTGGTGTAATACCAGGGGAATGGCTGTACTGTGTGGTGTAACAGCAGTTGCAACTGTACTGAGTGGTGTGACACCAGGAGAATGGCTGTACTGTGTGGTGTAACACCAGGAGAATGGCTGCACTGTGTGGTTTAACACCAGGTGCAACTGTACTGTGTGGTGTAAATCCAGGATAATCGCTCTACTGTGTGGTGTAACACCAGGAGAATGGATATACTGTGTGTTGTAACTACAGGAGAATGGATGTCCTGTGTGTTTTAACACCAGGAGAATAACTGTACTGTGTGTTGTAACACCAGGAGAATGGATGTACTGTGTGGTGTTACAACATGTGCAACTGTACTGTGTGGTTAAACACCAGGAGAATGGCAGTATTGTGTGGTGTAACACCAGGTGCTACTGTAATGTGTAGTGTAACACCAGGTGCAACTGTACCGTGTGGTGCTACACCAGGAGAATGGTTGAACTGTGTGGAGTAACACCAGGAGAATGACTGTACTGTGTCGTGTAACACCAGGTGCAACTCTACCGTGTGGTGTTACACCAGGAGAATGGTTGAACTGTGTGGAGTAACACCAGGAGAATGACTGTACTGTGTCGTGTAACACCAGGAGAATGGATGTACTGTGTGGTGTAACACCAGAAGAATGGATGTACTGTGTGTTGTAACACCAGGTGCAACTGTACTGTATTGTGTAACACCAGGAGAATGGCTGTACTGTGTGGTGTCACACCAGGAAAATGGCTGTACTGTGTGTTGTAACACCAGGAGAATGACTGTACTGTGTGGTGTAACACCACAGGAATGGCTGTACTGTGTGGTGTTACACCATGTGCAACTGTACTGTGTGGTTAAACACCAGGAGAATGGCTGTATTGTGTGGTGTAACACCAGGTGCTACTGCACTGTGTAGTGTAACACCAGGTGCAACTGTACCGTGTGGTGTTACACCAGGAGAATGGTTGAACTGTGTGGAGTAACACCAGGAGAATGGATGTACTGTGTGCTGTACCTCCAGGAGAAATGCTGTACTGTGTGGTGTTACACCAGGATAATGGATGTACTGTGTGGTGAAACACCTGGAGAATGGATCTACTGTGTGCTGTAACACCAGGAGAATAACTGTACTGTGTGGTGGAACACAAGGAAAATGGATATACTGTGTGGTGTAACACCAGGAGAATGGATGTACTGTGTATTGTAACACCAGGAGAATGACTGTACTGTGTGGTGTAACACCAGGAGAATGGATGTACTGTGTGGTGTAACACCAGGAGAATGGATGTACTGTGTGGTGTAACACCAGGTGCAACAGTACTGTGTTGTGTAACACCAGGAGAATGGCTGTACTGTGTGGTGTAACACCAGGAGAATGGATGTACTGTGTGCTGAAACTCCAGGAGAATGGATATACTGTGTGGTGTAACACCAGGAGAATGGCTGTACTGTGTGGTGTAACACCAGGAGAATGGCTGTACTGTGTGCTGAAACACCAGGAGAATGGATATACTGTGTGGTGTAACACCAGGAGAATGGATGTTCTGTATGTTGTAACACCAGGAGAATGACTGTACTGTGTTGTGTAACACCAGGAGAATGGATATAGTGTGTGGTGTAACACCAGAAGAATGACTGTACTATGTGGTGTAACACCAGAGGAATGGATGTACTGTGTGGTGTTACACCAGGTGCTACTGTACTGTGTGGTGTAACACCAGGTACAACTGTTCTGGGTGGTGTTACACCAGGTGAATGATTGAACTGTGTGTTGTAACACCAGGTGCAAATGTACTGTGTGGTGTAACAGCATGTGCAAATGTACTGTGTGGTGTAACAGCATGTGCAACTGTATTGTGTGGTGTAACACCAGGAGAATGGATGTGCTGTGTGGGGTAACACCAGGACAATTGCTGTACTGTGTGGTGTAACACCAGGATAATGGATGTACTGTGTGGTGTAACACCAGGAGAATGGATGTACTGTGTAGTGTAACACCAGGAGAATGACTGTACTGTGTTGGGTAACACCAGGAGAATAGATGTAATGTGTGTTGTAACACCAGGAGAATGGCTGTACTGTGTGGTGTGACACCAGGACAATGACTGTACTGTGTGGTGTAACACCAGGAGAATGTCTCTACTGTGTGGTGTAACACCAGGTGCAACTGTACTCTGTGGTGTAACACCAGGAGAATGGCTGTACTGTGTGGTGTAACAGTAAGTGCAACTGTACTGTGTGGTGTAATACCAGGGGAATGGCTGTACTGTGTGGTGTAACACCAGGAGAATGGCTGTACTGTGTGGTGTAACAGTAAGTGCAACTGTACTGTGTGGTGTAATACCAGGGGAATGGCTGTACTGTGTGGTGTAGCACCAGGAGAATGGATGTACTGTGTGGTGTAACACCAGGAGAATGTATGTACCGTGTGGTGTAACTCCACAGGAATGACTGTACTGCGTGGTGTAACACCAGAGGAATGGATGTACTGTGTGGTTTTACACCAGGTGCAACTCTACTGTGTTGTGTAACACCAGCAGAATGTCTGTACTGTGTGGTGTAACACCAGGTGCAACTGTACTCTGTGGTGTTACACCAGGAGAATCGTTGAACTGTGTGGTGAAACACCAGGAGAATGGCTGTACTGTGTGGTGGAACACCAGGAGAATGGCTGTACTGTGTGGTGTGACACCGGGCGAATGAATGTACTGTGTGCTGTAACACCAGGAGAATGGATGTACTTTGTGGTGAAACCCCAGGTGCCACTGTACTGTGTGGTGGAACAACAGGAGAATGGCTGTACTGTGTGGTGTAACACCAGGAGAATGTCTCTACTGTGTGGTGTAACACCAGCGGAATTTTTATACTGTGTGGTGTAACACCAGTTTGTACTGTACTGTGTGGTGTAACCCCAGGTGCAACTGTACAGTGTGGTGTAACACCTGGAGAATGGCTGTACTGTGTGGTGTAACAGTCTGTGCAACTGTACTGTGTCGTGTAACACCAGGAGAATGGATGTACTGTGTGGTGTAACACCAGAAGAATGGATGTACTGTGTGGTGTAACACCAGGTGCAACTGTACTGAGTGGTGTGACACCAGGAGAATGGCTGTACTGTGTGGTGTAATACCAGGAGACTGGCTGCACTGTGTGGTTTAACACCAGGTGCAACTGTACTGTGTGGTGTAAATCCAGGATAATCGCTGTACTGTGTGGTGTAACACCAGGAGAATGGATATACTGTGTGTTGTAACAACAGGAGAATGGATGTCCTGTGTGTTTTAACACCAGGAGAATAACTGAACTGTGTGGTGTAACACCAGGAGAATGGATGTACTGTGTGGTGTTACACCATGTGCAACTGTACTGTGTGGTTAAACACCAGGAGAATGGCTGTATTGTGAGGTGTAACACCAGGTGCTACTGTACTGTGTAGTGTAACACCAGGTGCAACTCTACCGTGTGGTGTTACACCAGGAGAATGGTTGAACTTTGTGGAGTAACACCAGGAGAATGACTGTACTGTGTCGTGTAACACCAGGAGAATGGATGTACTGTGTGGTGTAACACCAGAAGAATGGATGTACTGTGTGGTGTAACACCAGGTGCAACTGTACTGTGTTGTGTAACACCAGGAGAATGGCTGTACTGTGTGGTGTCACACCAGGAAAATGGCTGTACTGTAGTGTTGTAACACCAGGAGAATGACTTTACTGTGTTGTGTAACACCCGTAGAATGGATGTACTGTGTAGTGTAACACCAGGAGAGTGGATGTACTGTGTGGTGTAGCAAGAGGAGAATGACTGTACTGTGTGGTGTAACACCAGGAGAATGGATGTACTGTGTGGTGTATCGCCAGGTGCAACTGTACTCTGTAGTGTAACACCAGGAGAATGGCTGTACTGTGTGGTGTAACTCCACAAGAATGACTGTACTGCGTGGTGTAACACCAGAGGAATGGATGTACTGTGTGGTTTTACACCAGGTGCAACTCTACTGTGTGGTGTAACACCAGGAGAATGGCTGTACTGTGTGGTGTAACACCAGGTGCAACTGTACTGTGTGGTGTTACACCAGGAGAATGGCTGTACTGTGTGGTGTCACACCGGGCGAATGAATGTACTGTGTGGAGTAACACCAGGTGCTACTGTACTGTGTGGTGTAATAACAGGGGAATCGCTGTACTGTGTGGTGTAACACCAGGAGAATGTCTCTACTGTGTGGTGTAACACCAGCGGAATGTTTGTACTGTGTGGTGTAACACCAGTTTGTACCGTACTGTGTGGTGTAACACCAGGTGCAACTGTACAGTGTGGTGTAACACCTGGAGAATGGCTGTACTGTGTGGTGTAACAGTCAGTGCAACTGTACTGTGTGGTGTAATACCAGGGGAATGGCTGTACTGTGTGGTGTAACAGCAGTTGCAACTGTACTGAGTGGTGTGACACCAGGAGAATGGCTGTACTGTGTGGTGTAACACCAGGAGAATGGCTGCACTGTGTGGTTTAACACCAGGTGCAACTGTACTGTGTGGTGTAAATCCAGGATAATCGCTCTACTGTGTGGTGTAACACCAGGAGAATGGATATACTGTGTGTTGTAACTACAGGAGAATGGATGTCCTGTGTGTTTTAACACCAGGAGAATAACTGTACTGTGTGGTGTAACACCAGGAGAATGGATGTACTGTGTGGTGTTACAACATGTGCAACTGTACTGTGTGGTTAAACACCAGGAGAATGGCAGTATTGTGTGGTGTAACACCAGGTGCTACTGTAATGTGTAGTGTAACACCAGGTGCAACTGTACCGTGTGGTGCTACACCAGGAGAATGGTTGAACTGTGTGGAGTAACACCAGGAGAATGACTGTACTGTGTCGTGTAACACCAGGAGAATGGATGTACTGAGTGGTGTAACACCAGAAGAATGGATATACTGTGTGGTGTAACACCAGGTGCAACTATACTGTGTTGTGTAACACCAGGAGAATGGCTGTACTGTGTGGTGTCACACCAGGAAAATGGCTGTACTGTGTGTTGTAACACCAGGAGAATGACTTTACTGTGTTGTGTAACACCCGTAGAATGGATGTACTGTGTAGTGTAACACCAGGAGAGTGGATTTACTGTGTGGTGTAGCACGAGGAGAATGACTGTACTGTGTTTTGTAACACCAGGAGAATGGATGTACTGTGTGGTGTATCGCCAGGTGCAACTGTACTCTGTAGTGTAACACCTGGAGAATGGCTGTACTGTGTGGTGTAAAACCAGGAGAATGGCTGTACTGTGTGCTGAAACACCAGGAGAATGGATATACTGTGTGGTGTAACACCAGGAGAATGGATGTACTGTATGTTGTAACACCAGGGGAATGACTGTACTGTGTGGTGTAACACCAGGAGAATGGATGTACTGTGTGGTGTAACTCCAGAAGAATGACTGTATTTTGTGGTGTAACACCAGAAGAATGGATGTACTGTGTGGTGTTACACCAGGTGCTACTGTACTGTGTGGTGTAACACCAGGTGCAACTGTACTGTGTGGTGTTACACCAGGTGAATGATTGAACTGTGTGTTGTAACACCAGGTGCAAATGTACTGTGTGTTGTAACAGCAGGTGCAATTGTATTGTGTGGTGTAACACCAGGAGAATGGATGTACTGTGTGGTGAAACACCAGGAGAATGGCTGCACTGTGTGGTTTAACACCAGGTGCAACTGTACTGTGTGGTGTAAATCGAGGATAATCGCTGTACTCTGTGGTGTAACACCAGGAGAATGGATATACTGTGTGTTGTAACAACAGGGGAATGGATGTCCTGTGTGTTTTAACACCAGGAGAATAACTGTACTGTGTGGTGTAACACCAGGAGAATGGATATACTGTGTGGTGTAACTCCAGGAGAATGACTGTACTGTGTGGTGTAACACCACAGGAATGGATGTACTGTGTGGTGTTACACCATGTGCAACTGTACTGTGTGGTTAAACACCAGGAGAATGGCTGTATTGTGTGGTGTAACACCAGGTGCTACTGTAATGTGTAGTGTAACACCAGGTGAAACTGTACCGTGTGGTGCTACACCAGGAGAATGGTTGAACTGTGTGGAGTAACACCAGGAGAATGACTGTACTGTGTCGTGTAACACCAGGAGAATGGATGTACTGAGTGGTGTAACACCAGAAGAATGGATATACTGTGTGGTGTAAATCCAGGTGCAACTGTACTGTGTTGTGTAACACCAGGAGAATGGCTGTACTGTGTGGTGTCACACCAGGAAAATGGCTGTACTGTGTGTTGTAACACCAGGAGAATGACTTTACTGCGTTGTGTAACACCCGTAGAATGGATGTACTGTGTAGTGTAACACCAGGAGAGTGGAATTACTGTGTGGTGTAGCACGAGGAGAATGACTGTACTGTGTTTTGTAACACCAGGAGAATGGATGTACTGTGTGGTGTATCGCCAGGTGCAACTGTACTCTGTAGTGTAACACCTGGAGAATGGCTGTACTGTGTGGTGTAAAACCAGGAGAATGGCTGTACTGTGTGCTGAAACACCAGGAGAATGGATATACTGTGTGGTGTAACACCAGGAGAGTGGATGTACTGTATGTTGTAACACCAGGGGAATGACTGTACTGTGTGGTGTAACACCAGGAGAATGGATGTACTGTGTGGTGTAACTCCAGAAGAATGACTGTATTTTGTGGTGTAACACCAGAAGAATGGATGTACTGTGTGGTGTTACACCAGGTGCTACTGTACTGTGTGATGTAACACCAGGTGCAACTGTACTGTGCGGTGTTACACCAGGTGAATGATTGAACTGTGTGTTGTAACACCAGGTGCAAATGTACTGTGTAGTGTAACACCAGGAGAGTGGATTTACTGTGTCGTGTAACACCAGGAGAATGGATGTACTGAGTGGTGTAACACCAGAAGAATGGAAATACTGTGTGGTGTAACACCAGGTGCAACTGTACTGTGTTGTGTAACACCAGGAGAATGGCTGTACTGTGTGGTGTCACACCAGGAAAATGGCTGTACTGTGTGTTGTAACACCAGGAGAATGACTTTACTGTGTTGTGTAACACCCGTAGAATGGATGTACTGTGTAGTGTAACACCAGGAGAGTGGATTTACTGTGTGGTGTAGCACGAGGAGAATGACTGTACTGTGTTTTGTAACACCAGGAGAATGGATGTAGTGTGTGGTGTATCGCCAGGTGCAACTGTACTCTGTAGTGTAACACCAGGAGAATGGCTGTACTGTGTGGTGTAAAACCAGGAGAATGGCTGTACTGTGTGCTGAAACACCAGGAGAATGGATATACTGTGTGGTGTAACACCAGGAGAATGGATGTACTGTATGTTGTAACACCAGGGGAATGACTGTACTGTGTGGTGTAACACCAGGAGAATGGATGTACTGTGTGGTGTAACTCCAGAAGAATGACTGTATTTTGTGGTGTAACACCAGGAGAATGGTTGAACTGTGTGGAGTAACACCAGGAGAATGACTGTACTGTGTCGTGTAACACCAGGAGAATGGATGTACTGAGTGGTGTAACACCAGAAGAATGGATATACTGTGTGGTGTAACACCAGGTGCAACTGTACTGTGTTGTGTAACACCAGGAGAATGGCTGTACTGTGTGGTGTCACACCAGGAAAATGGCTGTACTGTGTGTTGTAACACCAGGAGAATGACTTTACTGTGTTGTGTAACACCCGTAGAATGGATGTACTGTGTAGTGTAACACCAGGAGAGTGGATTTACTGTGTGGTGTAGCACGAGGAGAATGACTGTACTGTGTTTTGTAACACCAGGAGAATGGATGTACTGTGTGGTGTATCGCCAGGTGCAACTGTACTCTGTAGTGTAACACCAGGAGAATGGCTGTACTGTGTGGTGTAAAACCAGGAGAATGGCTGTACTGTGTGCTGAAACACCAGGAGAATGGATATACTGTGTGGTGTAACACCAGGAGAATGGATGTACTGTATGTTGTAACACCAGGGGAATGACTGTACTGTGTGGTGTAACACCAGAAGAATGGATGTACTGTGTGGTGTAACTCCAGAAGAATGACTGTATTTTGTGGTGTAACACCAGAAGAATGGATGTACTGTGTGGTGTTACACCAGGTGCTACTGCACTGTGTGGTGTAACACCAGGTGCAACTGTACTGTGTGGTGTTACACCAGGTGAATGATTGAACTGTGTTTTGTAACACCAGGTGCAAATGTACTGTGTGTTGTAACAGCAGGTGCAATTGTATTGTGTGGTGTAACACCAGGAGAATGGATGTACTGTGTGGTGAAACACCAGGACAATTGCTGTACTGTGTGGTGTAACACCTGGAGAATGGCTGTACTGTGTGGTGTAACAGTCAGTGCAACTGTACTGTGTCGTGTAACACCAGGAGAATGGATGTACTGTGTGGTGTAACACCAGAAGAATGGATGTACTGTGTGGTGTAACACCAGGTGCAACTGTACTGAGTGGTGTGACACCAGGAGAATGGCTGTACTGTGTGGTGTAATACCAGGAGAATGGCTGCACTGTGTGGTTTAACACCAGGTGCAACTGTACTGTGTGGTGTAAATCCAGGATAATCGCTGTACTGTGTGGTGTAACACCAGGAGAATGGATATACTGTGTGTTGTAACAACAGGGGAATGGATGTCCTGTGTGTTTTAACACCAGGAGAATAACTGTACTGTGTGGTGTAACACCAGGAGAATGGATATACTGTGTGGTGTAACTCCAGGAGAATGACTGTACTGTGTGGTGTAACACCACAGGAATGGATGTACTGTGTGGTGTTACACCATGTGCAACTGTACTGTGTGGTTAAACACCAGGAGAATGGCTGTATTGTGTGGTGTAACACCAGGTGCTACTGTAATGTGTAGTGTAACACCAGGTGCAACTGTACCGTGTGGTGCTACACCAGGAGAATGGTTGAACTGTGTGGAGTAACACCAGGAGAATGACTGTACTGTGTCGTGTTACACCAGGAGAATGGATGTACTGAGTGGTGTAACACCAGAAGAATGGATATACTGTGTGGTGTAAATCCAGGTGCAACTGTACTGTGTTGTGTAACACCAGGAGAATGGCTGTACTGTGTGGTGTCACACCAGGAAAATGGCTGTACTGTGTGTTGTAACACCAGGAGAATGACTTTACTGTGTGGTGTAACACCCATAGAATGGATGTACTGTGTAGTGTAACACCAGGAGAGTGGAATTACTGTGTGGTGTAGCACGAGGAGAATGACTGTACTGTGTTTTGTAACACCAGGAGAATGGATGTACTGTGTGGTGTATCGCCAGGTGCAACTGTACTCTGTAGTGTAACACCTGGAGAATGGCTGTACTGTGTGGTGTAAAACCAGGAGAATGGCTGTACTGTGTGCTGAAACACCAGGAGAATGGATATACTGTGTGGTGTAACACCAGGAGAATGGATGTACTGTATGTTGTAACACCAGGGGAATGACTGTACTGTGTGGTGTAACACCAGGAGAATGGATGTACTGTGTGGTGTAACTCCAGAAGAATGACTGTATTTTGTGGTGTAACACCAGAAGAATGGATGTACTGTGTGGTGTTACACCAGGTGCTACTGTACTGTGTGGTGTTACACCAGGTGAATGATTGAACTGTGTGTTGTAACACCAGGTGCAAATGTACTGTGTGTTGTAACAGCAGGTGCAATTGTATTGTGTGGTGTAACACCAGGAGAATGGATGTACTGTGTGGTGAAACACCAGGACAATTGCTGTACTGTGTGGTGTAACACCAGGAGAATGGCTGTACTGTGTGGTGTAACAGTAAGTGCAACTGTACTGTGTGGTGTAATACCAGGGGAATGGCTGTACTGTGTGGTGTAACAGCAGTTGCAACTGTACTGAGTGGTGTGACACCAGGAGAATGGCTGTACTGTGTGGTGTAACACCAGGGGAATGGCTGCACTGTGTGGTTTAACACCAGGTGCAACTGTACTGTGTGGTGTAAATCCAGGATAATCGCTGTACTGTGTGGTGTAACACCAGGAGAATGGATATACTGTGTGTTGTAACAACAGGGGAATGGATGTCCTGTGTGTATTAACACCAGGAGAATAACTGTACTGTGTGGTGTAACACCAGGAGAATGGATATACTGTGTGGTGTAACTCCAGGAGAATGACTGTACTGTGTGGTGTAACACCACAGGAATGGATGTACTGTGTGGTGTTACACCATGTGCAACTGTACTGTGTGGTTAAACACCAGGAGAATGGCTGTATTGTGTGGTGTAACACCAGGTGCTACTGTACTGTGTAGTGTAACACCAGGTGCAACTGTACCGTGTGGTGTTACACCAGGAGAATGGTTGAACTGTGTGGAATAACACCAGGAGAATGGATGTACTGTGTGGTGTAACACCAGGAGAATGTATGTACCGTGTGGTGTAACTCCACAAGAATGACTGTACTGCGTGGTGTAACACCAGAGGAATGGATGTACTGTGTGGTTTTACACCAGGTGCAACTCTACTGTGTGGTGTAACACCAGCAGAATGGCTGTACTGTGTGGTGTAACACCAGGTGCAACTGTACTGTGTGGTGTTACACCAGGAGAATGGTTGAACTGTGTGTTGAAACACCAGGAGAATGGCTGTACTGTGTGGTGGAACACCAGGAGAATGGCTGTACTGTGTGGTGTGACACCAGGAGAATGGCTGTACTGTGTGGTGTGACACCGGGCGAATGAATGTACTGTGTGGTGTAACACCAGCGGAATTTTTATACTGTGTGGTGTAACACCAGTTTGTACTGTACTGTGTTGTGTAACCCCAGGTGCAACTGTACAGTGTGGTGTAACACCTGGAGAATGGCAGTACTGTGTGGTGTAACAGTCAGTGCAACTGTACTGTGTCGTGTAACACCAGGAGAATGGATGTACTGTGTGGTGTAACACCAGAAGAATGGATGTACTGTGTGGTGTAACACCAGGTGCAACTGTACTGAGTGGTGTGACACCAGGAGAATGGCTGTACTGTGTGGTGTAATACCAGGAGAATGGCTGCACTGTGTGGTTTAACACCAGGTGCAACTGTACTGTGTGGTGTAAATCCAGGATAATCGCTGTACTGTGTGGTGTAACACCAGGAGAATGGATATACTGTGTGTTGTAACAACAGGAGAATGGATGTCCTGTGTGTTTTAACACCAGGAGAATAACTGAACTGTGTGGTGTAACACCAGGAGAATGGATGTACTGTGTGGTGTTACACCATGTGCAACTGTACTGTGTGGTTAAACACCAGGAGAATGGCTGTATTGTGTGGTGTAACACCAGGTGCTACTGTACTGTGTAGTGTAACACCAGGTGCAACTCTACCGTGTGGTGTTACACCAGGAGAATGGTTGAACTGTGTGGAGTAACACCAGGAGAATGACTGTACTGTGTCGTGTAACACCAGGAGAATGGATGTACTGTGTGGTGTAACACCAGAAGAATGGATGTACTGTGTGGTGTAACACCAGGTGCAACTGTACTGTGTTGTGTAACACCAGGAGAATGGCTGTACTGTGTGGTGTCACACCAGAAAATGGCTGTACTGTGTGTTGTAACACCAGGAGAATGACTTTACTGTGTTGTGTAACACCCGTAGAATGGATGTACTGTGTAGTGTAACACCAGGAGAGTGGATGTACTGTGTGGTGTAGCACGAGGAGAATGACTGTACTGTGTGGTGTAACACCAGGAGAATGGATGTACTGTGTGGTGTATCGCCAGGTGCAACTGTACTCTGTAGTGTAACACCAGGAGAATGGCTGTACTGCGTGGTGTAACTCCACAAGAATGACTGTACTGCGTGGTGTAACACCAGAGGAATGGATGTACTGTGTGGTTTTACACCAGGTGCAACTCTACTGTGTGGTGTAACACAAGGAGAATGGCTGTACTGTGTGGTGTAACACCAGGTGCAACTGTACTGTGTGGTGTTACACCAGGAGAATGGTTGAACTGTGTGGTGTAACACCAGGAGAATGGCTGTACTGTGTGGTGGAACACCAGGAGAATGGCTGTACTGTGTGGTGTGACACCGGGCGAATGAATGTACTGTGTGGAGTAACACCAGGTGCTACTGTACTGTGTGGTGTAATAACAGGGGAATCGCTGTACTGTGTGGTGTAACACCAGGAGAATGTCTCTACTGTGTGGTGTAACACCAGCGGAATGTTTATACTGTGTGGTGTAACACCAGTTTGTACTGTACTGTGTGGTGTAACACCAGGTGCAACTGTACAGTGTGGTGTAACACCTGGAGAATGGCTGTACTGTGTGGTGTAACAGTCAGTGTTACTGTACTGTGTGGTGTAATACCAGGGGAATGGCTGTACTGTGTGGTGTAACAGCAGTTGCAACTGTACTGAGTGGTGTGACACCAGGGGAATGGCTGTACTGTGTGGTGTAACACCAGGAGAATGGCTGCACTGTGTGGTTTAACACCAGGTGCAACTGTACTGTGTGGTGTAAATCCAGGATAATCGCTCTACTGTGTGGTGTAACACCAGGAGAATGGATATACTGTGTGTTGTAACTACAGGAGAATGGATGTCCTGTGTGTTTTAACACCAGGAGAATAACTGTACTGTGTGGTGTAACACCAGGAGAATGGATGTACTGTGTGGTGTTACACCATTTGCAACAGTACTGTGTGGTTAAACACCAGGAGAATGGCTGTATTGTGTGGTGTAACACCAGGTGCTACTGTAATGTGTGGTGTAAATCCAGGATAATCGCTGTACTCTGTGGTGTAACACCAGGAGAATGGATATACTGTGTGTTGTAACAACAGGGGAATGGATGTCCTGTGTGTTTTAACACCAGGAGAATAACTGTACTGTGTGGTGTAACACCAGGAGAATGGATATACTGTGTGGTGTAACTCCAGGAGAATGACTGTACTGTGTGGTGTAACACCACAGGAATGGATGTACTGTGTGGTGTTACACCATGTGCAACTGTACTGTGTGGTTAAACACCAGGAGAATGGCTGTATTGTGTGGTGTAACACCAGGTGCTACTGTAATGTGTAGTGTAACACCAGGAGCAACTGTACCGTGTGGTGCTACACCAGGAGAATGGTTGAACTGTGTGGAGTAACGCCAGGAGAATGACTGTACTGTGTCGTGTAACACCAGGAGAATGGATGTACTGAGTGGTGTAACACCAGAAGAATGGATATACTGTGTGGTGTAAATCCAGGTGCAACTGTACTGTGTTGTGTAACACCAGGAGAATGGCTGCACTGTGTGGTGTCACACCAGGAAAATGGCTGTACTGTGTGTTGTAACACCAGGAGAATGACTTTACTGTGTTGTGTAACACCCGTAGAATGGATGTACTGTGTAGTGTAACACCAGGAGAGTGGATTTACTGTGTGGTGTAGCACGAGGAGAATGACTGTACTGTGTTTTGTAACACCAGGAGAATGGATGTACTGTGTGGTGTATCGCCAGGTGCAACTGTACTCTGTAGTGTAACACCTGGAGAATGGCTGTACTGTGTGGTGTAAAACCAGGAGAATGGCTGTACTGTGTGCTGAAACACCAGGAGAATGGATATACTGTGTGGTGTAACACCAGGAGAATGGATGTACTGTATGTTGTAACACCAGGGGAATGACTGTACTGTGTGGTGTAACACCAGGAGAATGGATGTACTGTGTGGTGTAACTCCAGAAGAATGACTGTATTTTGTGGTGTAACACCAGAAGAATGGATGTACTGTGTGGTGTTACACCAGGTGCTACTGTACTGTGTGGTGTAACACCAGGTGCAACTGTACTGTGTGGTGTTACACCAGGTGAATGATTGAACTGTGTGTTGTAACACCAGGTGCAAATGTACTGTGTGTTGTAACAGCAGGTGCAATTGTATTGTGTGGTGTAACACCAGGAGAATGGATGTACTGTGTGGTGAAACACCAGGACAATTGCTGTACTGTGTGGTGTAACACCAGGAGAATGGCTGTACTGTGTGGTGTAACACCAGGAGAATGGCTGTACTGTGTGGTGTAACAGTAAGTGCAACTGTACTGTGTGGTGTAATACCAGGGGAATGGCTGTACTGTGTGGTGTAACAGCAGTTGCAACTTTACTGAGTGGTGTGACACCAGGAGAATGGCTGTACTGTGTGGTGTAACACCAGGAGAATGGCTGCACTGTGTGGTTTAACACTAGGTGCAACTGTACTGTGTGGTGTAAATCCAGGATAATCGCTGTACTGTGTGGTGTAACACCAGGAGAATGGATATACTGTGTGTTGTAACAACAGGGGAATGGATGTCCTGTGTGTTTTAACACCAGGAGAATAACTGTACTGTGTGGTGTAACACCAGGAGAATGGATATACTGTGTGGTGTAACTCCAGGAGAATGACTGTACTGTGTGGTGTAACACCACAGGAATGGATGTACTGTGTGGTGTTACACCATGTGCAACTGTACTGTGTGGTTAAACACCAGGAGAATGGCTGTATTGTGTGGTGTAACACCAGGTGCTACTGTACTGTGTAGTGTAACACCAGGTGCAACTGTACCGTGTGGTGTTACACCAGGAGAATGGTTGAACTTTGTGGAATAACACCAGGAGAATGGATGTACTGTGTTGTGTACCACCAGGAGAATTGCTGTACTTTGTGGTGTACCACCAGGAGAATAACTGTACTGTGTGGTCTAACACAAGGATAATGGATATACTGTGTGGTGTAACACCAGGAGAATGACTGTACTGTGTGGTGTTACACCAGGAAAATGGATGTACTGTGTGGTGTAACACCAGGTGAATGGATGTACTGTGTGGTGCAACACCAGGAGAATGACTGTTCTGTGTCGTGTAACACCAGGAGAATGGATGTACTGTGTGGTGTAACACCAGAAGAATGGATGTACTGTGTGGTGTAACACCAGATGCAACTGTACTGTGTTGTGTAACACCAGATGCAACTGTACTGTGTTGTGTAACACCAGGAGAATGGCTGTACTGTGTGGTGTAACACCAGGAAAATGGCTGTACTGTGTGTTGTAACACCAGGAGAATGACTTTACTGTGTTGTGTAACACCCGCAGAATGACTGTACTGTGTGGTGTAACACCAGGAGAATGGATGTCCTGTGTGTTTTAACACCAGGAGAATAACTGTACTGTGTGGTGTAACACCAGGAGAATGGATGTACTGTGTAGTGTAACACCAGGTGCAACTGTACCGTGTGGTGCTACACCAGGAGAATGGATGTACTGTGTGGTGAAACACAAGGACAATTGCTGTACTGTGTGGTGTAACACCAGGAGAATGGCTGTACTGTGTGGTGAAACAGCAGTTGCAACTGTACTGAGTGGTGTGACACCAGGAGAATGGCTGTACTGTGTGGTGTAACACCAGGAGAATGGCTGCACTGTGTGGTTTAACACCAGGTGCAACTGTACTGTGTGGTGTAAATCCAGGATAATCGCTGTACTGTGTGGTGTAACACCAGGAGAATGGATATACTGTGTGTTGTAACAACAGGAGAATGGATGTCCTGTGTGTTTTAACACCAGGAGAATAACTGTACTGTGTGGTGTAACACCAGGAGAATGGATATACTGTGTGGTGTAACTCCAGGAGAATGACTGTACTGTGTGGTGTAACACCACAGGAATGGATGTACTGTGTGGTGTTACACCACAGGAATGGATGTACTGTGTGGTGTTACACCATGTGCAACTGTACTGTGTGGTTAAACACAAGGAGAATGGCTGTATTGTGTGGTGTAACACCAGGTGCTACTGTACTGTGTAGTGTAACACCAGGTGCAACTGTACCGTGTGGTGTCACACCAGGAGAATGGTTGAACTGTGTGGAGTAACACCAGGAGAATGGATGTACTGTGTGGTGTACCACCAGGAGAATTGCTGTACTTTGTGGTGTACCACCAGGAGAATAACTGTACTGTGTGGTCTAACACAAGGATAATGGATATACTGTGTGGTGTAACACCAGGAGAATGACTGTACTGTGTGGTGTTACACCAGGAAAATGGATGTACTGTGTGGTGTAACACCAGGTGAATGGATGTACTGTGTGGTGCAACAACAGGAGAATGACTGTTCTGTGTCGTGTAACACCAGGAGAATGGATGTACTGTGTGGTGTAACACCAGAAGAATGGCTGTACTGTGTGTTGTAACACCAGGAGAATGACTTTACTGTGTTGTGTAACACCCGTAGAATGGATGTACTGTGTAGTGTAACAACAGGACAGTGGATGTACTGTGTGGTGTAACAGCAGTTGCAACTTTACTGAGTGGTGTGACACCAGGAGAATGGCTGTACTGTGTGGTGTAACACCAGGAGAATGGCTGCACTGTGTGGTTTAACACCAGGTGCAACTGTACTGTGTGGTGTAAATCCAGGATAATCGCTGTACTGTGTGGTGTAACACCAGGAGAATGGATATACTGTGTGTTGTAACAACAGGGGAATGGATGTCCTGTGTGTTTTAACACCAGGAGAATAACTGTACTGTGTGGTGTAACACCAGGAGAATGGATATACTGTGTGGTGTAACTCCAGGAGAATGACTGTACTGTGTGGTGTAACACCACAGGAATGGATGTACTGTGTGGTGTTACACCATGTGCAACTGTACTGTGTGGTTAAACACCAGGAGAATGGCTGTATTGTGTGGTGTAACACCAGGTGCTACTGTACTGTGTAGTGTAACACCAGGTGCAACTGTACCGTGTGGTGTTACACCAGGAGAATGGTTGAACTTTGTGGAATAACACCAGGAGAATGGATGTACTGTGTTGTGTACCACCAGGAGAATTGCTGTACTTTGTGGTGTACCACCAGGAGAATAACTGTACTGTGTGGTCAAACACAAGGATAATGGATATACTGTGTGGTGTAACACCAGGAGAATGACTGTACTGTGTGGTGTTACACCAGGAAAATGGATGTACTGTGTGGTGTAACACCAGGTGAATGGATGTACTGTGTGGTGCAACACCAGGAGAATGACTGTTCTGTGTCGTGTAACACCAGGAGAATGGATGTACTGTGTGGTGTAACACCAGAAGAATGGATGTACTGTGTGGTGTAACACCAGATGCAACTGTACTGTGTTGTGTAACACCAGATGCAACTGTACTGTGTTGTGTAACACCAGGAGAATGGCTGTACTGTGTGGTGTAACACCAGGAAAATGGCTGTACTGTGTGTTGTAACACCAGGAGAATGACTTTACTGTGTTGTGTAACACCCGCAGAATGACTGTACTGTGTGGTGTAACACCAGGAGAATGGATGTCCTGTGTGTTTTAACACCAGGAGAATAACTGTACTGTGTGGTGTAACACCAGGAAAATGGCTGTACTGTGTGTTGTAACACCAGGAGAATGACTTTACTGTGTTGTGTAACACCCGCAGAATGACTGTACTGTGTGGTGTAACACCAGGAGAATGGATGTCCTGTGTGTTTTAACACCAGGAGAATAACTGTACTGTGTGGTGTAACACCAGGAGAATGGATGTACTGTGTAGTGTAACACCAGGTGCAACTGTACCGTGTGGTGCTACACCAGGAGAATGGATGTACTGTGTGGTGAAACACCAGGACAATTGCTGTACTGTGTGGTGTAACACCAGGAGAATGGCTGTACTGTGTGGTGAAACAGCAGTTGCAACTGTACTGAGTGGTGTGACACCAGGAGAATGGCTGTACTGTGTGGTGTAACACCAGGAGAATGGCTGCACTGTGTGGTTTAACACCAGGTGCAACTGTACTGTGTGGTGTAAATCCAGGATAATCGCTGTACTGTGTGGTGTAACACCAGGAGAATGGATATACTGTGTGTTGTAACAACAGGAGAATGGATGTCCTGTGTGTTTTAACACCAGGAGAATAACTGTACTGTGTGGTGTAACACCAGGAGAATGGATATACTGTGTGGTGTAACTCCAGGAGAATGACTGTACTGTGTGGTGTAACACCACAGGAATGGATGTACTGTGTGGTGTTACACCACAGGAATGGATGTACTGTGTGGTGTTACACCATGTGCAACTGTACTGTGTGGTTAAACACCAGGAGAATGGCTGTATTGTGTGGTGTAACACCAGGTGCTACTGTACTGTGTAGTGTAACACCAGGTGCAACTGTACCGTGTGGTGTCACACCAGGAGAATGGTTGAACTGTGTGGAGTAACACCAGGAGAATGGATGTACTGTGTGGTGTACCACCAGGAGAATTGCTGTACTTTGTGGTGTACCACCAGGAGAATAACTGTACTGTGTGGTCTAACACAAGGATAATGGATATACTGTGTGGTGTAACACCAGGAGAATGACTGTACTGTGTGGTGTTACACCAGGAAAATGGATGTACTGTGTGGTGTAACACCAGGTGAATGGATGTACTGTGTGGTGCAACAACAGGAGAATGACTGTTCTGTGTCGTGTAACACCAGGAGAATGGATGTACTGTGTGGTGTAACACCAGAAGAATGGCTGTACTGTGTGTTGTAACACCAGGAGAATGACTTTACTGTGTTGTGTAACACCCGTAGAATGGATGTACTGTGTAGTGTAACAACAGGACAGTGGATGTACTGTGTGGTGTAACAGCAGTTGCAACTTTACTGAGTGGTGTGACACCAGGAGAATGGCTGTACTGTGTGGTGTAACACCAGGAGAATGGCTGCACTGTGTGGTTTAACACCAGGTGCAACTGTACTGTGTGGTGTAAATCCAGGATAATCGCTGTACTGTGTGGTGTAACACCAGGAGAATGGATATACTGTGTGTTGTAACAACAGGGGAATGGATGTCCTGTGTGTTTTAACACCAGGAGAATAACTGTACTGTGTGGTGTAACACCAGGAGAATGGATATACTGTGTGGTGTAACTCCAGGAGAATGACTGTACTGTGTGGTGTAACACCACAGGAATGGATGTACTGTGTGGTGTTACACCATGTGCAACTGTACTGTGTGGTTAAACACCAGGAGAATGGCTGTATTGTGTGGTGTAACACCAGGTGCTACTGTACTGTGTAGTGTAACACCAGGTGCAACTGTACCGTGTGGTGTTACACCAGGAGAATGGTTGAACTTTGTGGAATAACACCAGGAGAATGGATGTACTGTGTTGTGTACCACCAGGAGAATTGCTGTACTTTGTGGTGTACCACCAGGAGAATAACTGTACTGTGTGGTCAAACACAAGGATAATGGATATACTGTGTGGTGTAACACCAGGAGAATGACTGTACTGTGTGGTGTTACACCAGGAAAATGGATGTACTGTGTGGTGTAACACCAGGTGAATGGATGTACTGTGTGGTGCAACACCAGGAGAATGACTGTTCTGTGTCGTGTAACACCAGGAGAATGGATGTACTGTGTGGTGTAACACCAGAAGAATGGATGTACTGTGTGGTGTAACACCAGATGCAACTGTACTGTGTTGTGTAACACCAGATGCAACTGTACTGTGTTGTGTAACACCAGGAGAATGGCTGTACTGTGTGGTGTAACACCAGGAAAATGGCTGTACTGTGTGTTGTAACACCAGGAGAATGACTTTACTGTGTTGTGTAACACCCGCAGAATGACTGTACTGTGTGGTGTAACACCAGGAGAATGGATGTCCTGTGTGTTTTAACACCAGGAGAATAACTGTACTGTGTGGTGTAACACCAGGAGAATGGATGTACTTTGTAGTGTAACACCAGGTGCAACTGTACCGTGTGGTGCTACACCAGGAGAATGGATGTACTGTGTGGTGAAACACCAGGACAATTGCTGTACTGTGTGGTGTAACACCAGGAGAATGGCTGTACTGTGTGGTGAAACAGCAGTTGCAACTGTACTGAGTGGTGTGACACCAGGAGAATGGCTGTACTGTGTGGTGTAACACCAGGAGAATGGCTGCACTGTGTGGTTTAACACCAGGTGCAACTGTACTGTGTGGTGTAAATCCAGGATAATCGCTGTACTGTGTGGTGTAACACCAGGAGAATGGATATACTGTGTGTTGTAACAACAGGAGAATGGATGTCCTGTGTGTTTTAACACCAGGAGAATAACTGTACTGTGTGGTGTAACACCAGGAGAATGGATATACTGTGTGGTGTAACTCCAGGAGAATGACTGTACTGTGTGGTGTAACACCACAGGAATGGATGTACTGTGTGGTGTTACACCACAGGAATGGATGTACTGTGTGGTGTTACACCATGTGCAACTGTACTGTGTGGTTAAACACCAGGAGAATGGCTGTATTGTGTGGTGTAACACCAGGTGCTACTGTACTGTGTAGTGTAACACCAGGTGCAACTGTACCGTGTGGTGTCACACCAGGAGAATGGTTGAACTGTGTGGAGTAACACCAGGAGAATGGATGTACTGTGTGGTGTACCACCAGGAGAATTGCTCTACTTTGTGGTGTACCACCAGGAGAATAACTGTACTGTGTGGTCTAACACAAGGATAATGGATATACTGTGTGGTGTAACACCAGGAGAATGACTGTACTGTGTGGTGTTACACCAGGAAAATGGATGTACTGTGTGGTGTAACACCAGGTGAATGGATGTACTGTGTGGTGCAACAACAGGAGAATGACTGTTCTGTGTCGTGTAACACCAGGAGAATGGATGTACTGTGTGGTGTAACACCAGAAGAATGGCTGTACTGTGTGTTGTAACACCAGGAGAATGACTTTACTGTGTTGTGTAACACCCGTAGAATGGTTGTACTGTGTAGTGTAACAACAGGAGAGTGGATGTACTGTGTGGTGTAGCACCAGGCGAATGATTTTACTGTGTGGTGTAACACCAGGAGAATGGATGTACAGTGCGGTGTATCAACAGGTGCAACTGTACTCTGTAGTGTAACACCAGGAGAATGGCTGTACTGTGTGGTGTAACACCTGGAGAATGGCTGTACCGTGTGCTGAAACACCAGGAGAATGGATATACTGTGTGGTGTAACACCAGGAGAATGAATGTACTCTATGTTGTAACAACAGGGGAATGACTGTACTGTGTGGTGTAACACCAGGAGAATGGATGTACTGTGTGGTGTAAAACCAGAAGAATTACTGTACTTTGTGGTGTAACACCAGAAGAATGGATGTACTGTGTGGTGTTACACCAGGTGCTACTGTACTGTGTGGTGTAACACCAGGTGCAACTGTACTGTGTGGTGTTACACCAGGTGAATGATTGAACTGTGTGTTGTAACACCAGGTGCAAATGTACTGTGTGGTGTAACAGTAAGTGCAACTGTACTGTGTGGTGTAATACCAGGGGAATGGCTGTACTGTGTGTTGTAACACCAGGAGAATGGATGTACTGTGTGGCGGAACACCAGGAGAATGTATGTACCGTGGTGTAACTCCAGAAGAATGACTGTACTGTGTGGTGTAACACCAGAGGAATGGATGTACTGTTTGGTGTTACAACAGGTGCAACTCTACTGTGTGGTGTAACACCAGGAGAATGGCTGTACTGTGTGGTGTAACTCCAGGTGCTACTGTACTGTGTGGTGGAACACCAGGTGCAACTGTACTGTGTGGTGTTACACCAGGAGAATGGTTGAACTGTGTGGTTCAACACCAGGAGAATGTCTGTAGTTTGTGGTGTAAAAGCAGGTTCAACTGTACTGTGTTTGTGACACCAGGAGAATGGCTGTACAGTGTGGTGTAACAGCAGGAGAATGGATGTACTGTGTTGTGTAACACCAGGTGCTACTGTACTGTGTAGTGTAACACCAGGTGCAACTGTACCGTGTGGTGTTACACCAGGAGAATGGTTGAACTGTGTGGAATAACACCAGGAGAATGGATGTACTGTGTGGTGTACCACCATGAGAATTGCTGTACTTTGTGGTGTACCACCAGGAGAATAACTGTACTGTGTGGTCTAACACAAGGATAATGGATATACTGTGTGGTGTAACACCAGGAGAATGACTGTACTGTGTGGTGTTACACCAGGAAAATGGATGTACTGTGTGGTGTAACACCAGGTGAATGGATGTACTGTGTGGTGCAACACCAGGAGAATGACTGTTCTGTGTCGTGTAACACCAGGAGAATGGATGTACTGTGTGGTGTAACACCAGAAGAATGGATGTACTGTGTGGTGTAACACCAGATGCAACTGTACTGTGTTGTGTAACACCAGATGCAACTGTACTGTTTTGTGTAACACCAGGAGAATGGCTGTACTGTGTGGTGTAACACCAGGAAAATGGCTGTACTGTGTGTTGTAACACCAGGAGAATGGCTGCACTGTGTGGTTTAACACCAGGTGCAACTGTACTGTGTGGTGTAAATCCAGGATAATCGCTGTACTCTGTGGTGTAACACCAGGAGAATGGATATACTGTGTGTTGTAACAACAGGGGAATGGATGTCCTGTGTGGTGTAACTCCAGGAGAATGACTGTACTGTGTGGTGTAACACCACAGGAATGGATGTACTGTGTGGTGTTACACCATGTGCAACTGTACTGTGTGGTTAAACACTAGGAGAATGGCTGTATTGTGTGGTGTAACACCAGGTGCTACTGTAATGTGTAGTGTAACACCAGGTGCAACTGTACCGTGTGGTGCTACACCAGGAGAATGGTTGAACTGTGTGGAGTAACACCAGGAGAATGACTGTACTGTGTCGTGTAACACCAGGAGAATGGATGTACTGAGTGGTGTAACACCAGAAGAATGGATATACTGTGTGGTGTAAATCCAGGTGCAACTGTACTGTGTTGTGTAACACCAGGAGAATGGCTGTACTGTGTGGTGTCACACCAGGAAAATGGCTGTACTGTGTGTTGTAACAGCAGGAGAATGACTTTACTGTGTTGTGTAACACCCGTAGAATGGATGTACTGTGTAGTGTAACACCAGGAGAGTGGATTTACTGTGTGGTGTAGCATGAGGAGAATGACTGTACGGTGTTTTGTAACACCAGGAGAATGGATGTAATGTGTGGTGTATCGCCAGGTGCAACTGTACTCTGTAGTGTAACACCTGGATAATGGCTGTACTGTGTGGTGTAAAACCAGGAGAATGGCTGTACTGTGTGCTGAAACACCAGGAGAATGGATATACTGTGTGGTGTAACACCAGGAGAATGGATGTACTGTATGTTGTAACACCAGGGGAATGACTGTACTGTGTGGTGTAACACCAGGAGAATGGATGTACTGTGTGGTGTAACTCCAGAAGAATGACTGTATTTTGTGGTGTAACACCAGAAGAATGGATGTACTGTGTGGTGTTACACCAGGTGCTACTGTACTGTGTGGTGTAACACCAGGTGCTACTGTACTGTGTGGTGTTACACCAGGTGAATGATTGAACTGTGTGTTGTAACACCAGGTGCAAATGTACTGTGTGTTGTAAAAGCAGGTGCAATTGTATTGTGTGGTGTAACACCAGGAGAATGGATGTACTGTGTGGTGAAACACCAGGACAATTGCTGTACTGTGTGGTGTAACACCAGGAGAATGGCTGTACTGTGTGGTGTAACAGTAAGTGCAACTGTACTGTGTGGTGTAATACCAGGGGAATGGCTGTACTGTGTGGTGTAACAGCAGTTGCAACTGTACTGAGTGGTGTGACCCCAGGAGAATGGCTGTACTGTGTGGTGTAACAACAGGAGAATGGCTGCACTGTGTGGTTTAACACCAGGTTCAACTGTACTGTGTGGTGTAAATCCAGGATAATCGCTGTACTGTGTGGTGTAACACCAGGAGAATGGATATACTGTGTGGTGTAACACCAGGAGAATGGATGTACTGTGTGGCGTAACACCAGGAGAATGTATGTACCGTGGTGTAACTCCAGAAGAATGACTGTACTGTGTGGTGTAACACCAGAGGAATGGATGTACTGTTTGGTGTTACAACAGGTGCAACTCTACTGTGTGGTGTAACACCAGGAGAATGGCTGTACTGTGTGGTGTAACTCCAGGTGCTACTGTACTGTGTGGTGGAACACCAGGTGCAACTGTACTGTGTGGTGTCACACCAGGAGAATGGTTGAACTGTGTGGTTCAACACCAGGAGAATGTCTGTACTTTGTGGTGTAAAAGCAGGTTCAACTGTACTGTGTTTGTGACACCAGGAGAATGGCTGTACAGTGTGGTGTAACAGCAGGAGAATGGATGTACTGTGTTGTGTAACACCAGGTGCTACTGTACTGTGTAGTGTAACACCAGGTGCAACTGTACCGTGTGGTGTTACACCAGGAGAATGGTTGAACTGTGTGGAATAACACCAGGAGAATGGATGTACTGTGTGGTGTACCACCAGGAGAATTGCTGTACTTTGTGGTGTACCACCAGGAGAATAACTGTACTGTGTGGTCTAACACAAGGATAATGGATATACTGTGTGGTGTAACACCAGGAGAATGACTGTACTGTGTGGTGTTACACCAGGAAAATGGATGTACTGTGTGGTGTAACACCAGGTGAATGGATGTACTGTGTGGTGCAACACCAGGAGAATGACTGTTCTGTGTCGTGTAACACCAGGAGAATGGATGTACTGTGTGGTGTAACACCAGAAGAATGGATGTACTGTGTGGTGTAACACCAGATGCAACTGTACTGTGTTGTGTAACACCAGATGCAACTGTACTGTGTTGTGTAACACCAGGAGAATGGCTGTACTGTGTGGTGTAACACCAGGAAAATGGCTGTACTGTGTGTTGTAACACCAGGAGAATGACTTTACTGTGTTGTGTAACACCCGTAGAATGACTGTACTGTGTGGTGTAACACCAGGAGAATGGATGTCCTGTGTGTTTTAACACCAGGAGAATAACTGTACTGTGTGGTGTAACACCAGGAGAATGGATGTACTGTGTGGTGTTACACCATGTGCAACTGTACTGTGTGGTTAAACACCAGGAGAATGGCTGTATTGTGTGGTATAACACCAGGTGCTACTGTACTGTGTAGTGTAACACCAGGTGCAACTGTACCGTGTGGTGCTACACCAGGAGAATGGATGTACTGTGTGGTGAAACACCAGGACAATTGCTGTACTGTGTGGTGTAACACCAGGAGAATGGCTGTACTGTGTGGTGTAACAGCAGTTGCAACTGTACTGAGTGGTGTGACACCAGGAGAATGGCTGTACTGTGTGGTGTAACACCAGGAGAATGGCTGCACTGTGTGGTTTAACACCAGGTGCAACTGTACTGTGTGGTGTAAATCCAGGATAATCGCTGTACTGTGTGGTGTAACACCAGGAGAATGGATATACTTTGTGTTGTAACAACAGGAGAATGGATGTCCTGTGTGTTTTAACACCAGGAGAATAACTGTTCTGTGTGGTGTAACACCAGGAGAATGGATATACTGTGTGGTGTAACTCCAGGAGAATGACTGTACTGTGTGGTGTAATACCACAGGAATGGATGTAATGTGTGGTGTTACACCACAGGAATGGATGTACTGTGTGGTGTTACACCATGTGCAACTGTACTGTGTGGTTAAACACCAGGAGAATGGCTGTATTGTGTGGTGTAACACCAGGTGCTACTGTACTGTGTAGTGTAACACCAGGTGCAACTGTACCGTGTGGTGTCACACCAGGAGAATGGTTGAACTGTGTGGAGTAACACCAGGAGAATGGATGTACTGTGTGGTGTACCACCAGGAGAATTGCTGTACTTTGTGGTGTACCACCAGGAGAATAACTGTACTGTGTGGTCTAACACAAGGATAATGGATATACTGTGTGGTGTAACACCAGGAGAATGACTGTACTGTGTGGTGTTACACCAGGAAAATGGATGTACTGTGTGGTGTAACACCAGGTGAATGGATGTACTGTGTGGTGCAACAACAGGAGAATGACTGTTCTGTGTCGTGTAACACCAGGAGAATGGATGTACTGTGTGGTGTAACACCAGAAGAATGGCTGTACTGTGTGTTGTAACACCAGGAGAATGACTTTACTGTGTTGTGTAACACCCGTAGAATGGATGTACTGTGTAGTGTAACAACAGGAGAGTGGATGTACTGTGTGGTGTAGCACCAGGCGAATGATTTTACTGTGTGGTGTAACACCAGGAGAATGGATGTACTGTGCGGTGTATCAACAGGTGCAACTGTACTCTGTAGTGTAACACCAGGAGAATGGCTGTACTGTGTGGTGTAACACCTGGAGAATGGCTGTACCGTGTGCTGAAACACCAGGAGAATGGATATACTGTGTGGTGTAACACAAGGAGAATGAATGTACTGTATGTTGTAACAACAGGGGAATGACTGTACTGTGTGGTGTAACACCAGGAGAATGGATGTACTGTGTGGTGTAAAACCAGAAGAATTACTGTACTTTGTGGTGTAACACCAGAAGAATGGATGTACTGTGTGGTGTTACACCAGGTGCTACTGTACTTGTGGTGTAACACCAGGTGCAACTGTACTGAGTGGTGTTACACCAGGTGAATGATTGAACTGTGTGTTGTAACACCAGGTGCAAATGTACTGTGTGGTGTAACAGCAGGTGCAACTGTATTCTGTGGTGAAACACCAGGAGAATGGATGTACTGTGTGGTGTAACACCAGGACAATTGCTGTACTGTGTGGTGTAACACCAGGATAATGGATGTACTGTGTGGTGTAACACCAGGAGAATGAATGTACTGTATGTTGTAACAACAGGGGAATGACTGTACTGTGTGGTGTAACACCAGGAGAATGGATGTACTGTGTGGTGTAAAACCAGAAGAATTACTGTACTTTGTGGTGTAACACCAGAAGAATGGATGTACTGTGTGGTGTTACACCAGGTGCTACTGTACTTGTGGTGTAACACCAGGTGCAACTGTACTGTGTGGTGTTACACCAGGTGAATGATTGAACTGTGTGTTGTAACACCAGGTGCAAATGTACTGTGTGGTGTAACAGCAGGTGCAACTGTATTCTGTGGTGAAACACCAGGAGAATGGATGTACTGTGTGGTGTAACACCAGGACAATTGCTGTACTGTGTGGTGTAACACCAGGATAATGGATGTACTGTGTGGTGTAACACCAGGAGAATGGATGTACTGTGTGGTGTAACACCAGGAGAATGACTGTACTGTGTTGGGTAACACCAGGAGAATAGATGTAATGTGTGGTGTAACAGAATGAGAATGGCTGTACTGTGTGGTGTGACACCAGGTCAATGGCTGTACTGTGTGGTGTAACACCAGGAGAATGTCTCTACTGTGTGGCGTAACACCAGCGGAATGCATATATTGTGTGGTGTAACACCAGGTGCTACTGTACTGTGTGGTGTAACACGAGGTGCAACTGTACTGTGTGGTGTAACACCAGGAGAATGGCTGTACTGTGTGGTGTAACAGTAAGTGCTACTGTACTGTGTGGTGTAACACCAGGTGCTACTGTACTGTGTGGTGTTACACCAGGTGAATGATTGAAATGCGTGTTGTAACACCAGGTGCAAATGTACTGTGTGTTGTAAAAGCAGGTGCAATTGTATTGTGTGGTGTAACACCAGGAGAATGGTTGAACTGTGTGGAGTAACACCGGGAGAATGGATGTACTGTGTGGTGTAAAACCAGAAGAATTACTGTACTTTGTGGTGTAACACCAGAAGAATGGATGTACTGTGTGGTGTTACACCAGGTGCTACTGTACTTGTGGTGTAACACCAGGTGCAACTGTACTGTGTGGTGTTACACCAGGTGAATGATTGAACTGTGTGTTGTAACACCAGGTGCAAATGTACTGTGTGGTGTAACAGCAGGTGCAACTGTATTCTGTGGTGAAACACCAGGAGAATGGATGTACTGTGTGGTGTAACACCAGGACAATTGCTGTACTGTGTGGTGTAACACCAGGATAATGGATGTACTGTGTGGTGTAACACCAGGAGAATGGATGTACTGTGTGGTGTAACACCAGGAGAATGACTGTACTGTGTTGGGTAACACCAGGAGAATAGATGTAATGTGTGGTGTAACAGAATGAGAATGGCTGTACTGTGTGGTGTGACACCAGGTCAATGGCTGTACTGTGTGGTGTAACACCAGGAGAATGTCTCTACTGTGTGGCGTAACACCAGCGGAATGCATATATTGTGTGGTGTAACACCAGGTGCTACTGTACTGTGTGGTGTAACACGAGGTGCAACTGTACTGTGTGGTGTAACACCAGGAGAATGGCTGTACTGTGTGGTGTAACAGTAAGTGCTACTGTACTGTGTGGTGTAACACCAGGTGCTACTGTACTGTGTGGTGTTACACCAGGTGAATGATTGAAATGTGTGTTGTAACACCAGGTGCAAATGTACTGTGTGTTGTAAAAGCAGGTGCAATTGTATTGTGTGGTGTAACACCAGGAGAATGGATGTACTGTGTGGTGAAACACCAGGACAATTGCTGTACTGTGTGGTGTAACACCAGGAGAATGGCTGTACTGTGTGGTGTAACAGTAAGGGCAACTGTACTGTGTGGTGTAATACCAGGGGAATGGCTGTACTGTGTGGTGTAACAGCAGTTGCAACTGTACTGAGTGGTGTGACACCAGGAGAATGGCTGTACTGTGTGGTGTAACACCGGGAGAATGGCTGCACTGTGTGGTTTAACACCAGGTGCAACTGTACTGTGTGGTGTAAATCCAGGATAATCGCTGTACTGTGTGGTGTAACACCAGGAGAATGGATATACTGTGTGGTGTAACACCAGGAGAATGGATGTACTGTGTGGCGTAACACCAGGAGAATGTATGTACCGTGGTGTAACTCCAGAAGAATGACTGTACTGTGTGGTGTAACACCAGAGGAATGGATGTACTGTTTGGTGTTACAACAGGTGCAACTCTACTGTGTGGTGTAACACCAGGAGAATGGCTGTACTGTGTGGTGTAACTCCAGGTGCTACTGTACTGTGTGGTGGAACACCAGGTGCAACTGTACTGTGTGGTGTCACACCAGGAGAATGGCTGTACTGTGTGGTGTAACACCAGGAAAATGGCTGTACTGTGTGTTGTAACACCAGGAGAATGACTTTACTGTGTTGTGTAACACCCGTAGAATGACTGTACTGTGTGGTGTAACACCAGGAGAATGGATGTCCTGTGTGTTTTAACACCAGGAGAATAACTGTACTGTGTGGTGTAACACCAGGAGAATGGATGTACTGTGTGGTGTTACACCATGTGCAACTGTACTGTGTGGTTAAACACCAGGAGAATGGCTGTATTGTGTGGTATAACACCAGGTGCTACTGTACTGTGTAGTGTAACACCAGGTGCAACTGTACCGTGTGGTGCTACACCAGGAGAATGGATGTACTGTGTGGTGAAACACCAGGACAATTGCTGTACTGTGTGGTGTAACACCAGGAGAATGGCTGTACTGTGTGGTGTAACAGCAGTTGCAACTGTACTGAGTGGTGTGACACCAGGAGAATGGCTGTACTGTGTGGTGTAACACCAGGAGAATGGCTGCACTGTGTGGTTTAACACCAGGTGCAACTGTACTGTGTGGTGTAAATCCAGGATAATCGCTGTACTGTGTGGTGTAACACCAGGAGAATGGATATACTGTGTGTTGTAACAACAGGAGAATGGATGTCCTGTGTGTTTTAACACCAGGAGAATAACTGTTCTGTGTGGTGTAACACCAGGAGAATGGATATACTGTGTGGTGTAACTCCAGGAGAATGACTGTACTGTGTGGTGTAATACCACAGGAATGGATGTACTGTGTGGTGTTACACCACAGGAATGGATGTACTGTGTGGTGTTACACCATGTGCAACTGTACTGTGTGGTTAAACACCAGGAGAATGGCTGTATTGTGTGGTGTAACACCAGGTGCTACTGTACTGTGTAGTGTAACACCAGGTGCAACTGTACCGTGTGGTGTCACACCAGGAGAATGGTTGAACTGTGTGGAGTAACACCAGGAGAATGGATGTACTGTGTGGTGTACCACCAGGAGAATTGCTGTACTTTGTGGTGTACCACCAGGAGAATAACTGTACTGTGTGGTCTAACACAAGGATAATGGATATACTGTGTGGTGTAACACCAGGAGAATGACTGTACTGTGTGGTGTTACACCAGGAAAATGGATGTACTGTGTGGTGTAACACCAGGTGAATGGATGTACTGTGTGGTGCAACAACAGGAGAATGACTGTTCTGTGTCGTGTAACACCAGGAGAATGGATGTACTGTGTGGTGTAACACCAGAAGAATGGCTGTACTGTGTGTTGTAACACCAGGAGAATGACTTTACTGTGTTGTGTAACACCCGTAGAATGGATGTACTGTGTAGTGTAACAACAGGAGAGTGGATGTACTGTGTGGTGTAGCACCAGGCGAATGATTTTACTGTGTGGTGTAACACCAGGAGAATGGATGTACTGTGCGGTGTATCAACAGGTGCAACTGTACTCTGTAGTGTAACACCAGGAGAATGGCTGTACTGTGTGGTGTAACACCTGGAGAATGGCTGTACCGTGTGCTGAAACACCAGGAGAATGGATATACTGTGTGGTGTAACACAAGGAGAATGAATGTACTGTATGTTGTAACAACAGGGGAATGACTGTACTGTGTGGTGTAACACCAGGAGAATGGATGTACTGTGTGGTGTAAAACCAGAAGAATTACTGTACTTTGTGGTGTAACACCAGAAGAATGGATGTACTGTGTGGTGTTACACCAGGTGCTACTGTACTTGTGGTGTAACACCAGGTGCAACTGTACTGAGTGGTGTTACACCAGGTGAATGATTGAACTGTGTGTTGTAACACCAGGTGCAAATGTACTGTGTGGTGTAACAGCAGGTGCAACTGTATTCTGTGGTGAAACACCAGGAGAATGGATGTACTGTGTGGTGTAACACCAGGACAATTGCTGTACTGTGTGGTGTAACACCAGGATAATGGATGTACTGTGTGGTGTAACACCAGGAGAATGAATGTACTGTATGTTGTAACAACAGGGGAATGACTGTACTGTGTGGTGTAACACCAGGAGAATGGATGTACTGTGTGGTGTAAAACCAGAAGAATTACTGTACTTTGTGGTGTAACACCAGAAGAATGGATGTACTGTGTGGTGTTACACCAGGTGCTACTGTACTTGTGGTGTAACACCAGGTGCAACTGTACTGTGTGGTGTTACACCAGGTGAATGATTGAACTGTGTGTTGTAACACCAGGTGCAAATGTACTGTGTGGTGTAACAGCAGGTGCAACTGTATTCTGTGGTGAAACACCAGGAGAATGGATGTACTGTGTGGTGTAACACCAGGACAATTGCTGTACTGTGTGGTGTAACACCAGGATAATGGATGTACTGTGTGGTGTAACACCAGGAGAATGGATGTACTGTGTGGTGTAACACCAGGAGAATGACTGTACTGTGTTGGGTAACACCAGGAGAATAGATGTAATGTGTGGTGTAACAGAATGAGAATGGCTGTACTGTGTGGTGTGACACCAGGTCAATGGCTGTACTGTGTGGTGTAACACCAGGAGAATGTCTCTACTGTGTGGCGTAACACCAGCGGAATGCATATATTGTGTGGTGTAACACCAGGTGCTACTGTACTGTGTGGTGTAACACGAGGTGCAACTGTACTGTGTGGTGTAACACCAGGAGAATGGCTGTACTGTGTGGTGTAACAGTAAGTGCTACTGTACTGTGTGGTGTAACACCAGGTGCTACTGTACTGTGTGGTGTTACACCAGGTGAATGATTGAAATGTGTGTTGTAACACCAGGTGCAAATGTACTGTGTGTTGTAAAAGCAGGTGCAATTGTATTGTGTGGTGTAACACCAGGAGAATGGTTGAACTGTGTGGAGTAACACCGGGAGAATGGATGTACTGTGTGGTGTAAAACCAGAAGAATTACTGTACTTTGTGGTGTAACACCAGAAGAATGGATGTACTGTGTGGTGTTACACCAGGTGCTACTGTACTTGTGGTGTAACACCAGGTGCAACTGTACTGTGTGGTGTTACACCAGGTGAATGATTGAACTGTGTGTTGTAACACCAGGTGCAAATGTACTGTGTGGTGTAACAGCAGGTGCAACTGTATTCTGTGGTGAAACACCAGGAGAATGGATGTACTGTGTGGTGTAACACCAGGACAATTGCTGTACTGTGTGGTGTAACACCAGGATAATGGATGTACTGTGTGGTGTAACACCAGGAGAATGGATGTACTGTGTGGTGTAACACCAGGAGAATGACTGTACTGTGTTGGGTAACACCAGGAGAATAGATGTAATGTGTGGTGTAACAGAATGAGAATGGCTGTACTGTGTGGTGTGACACCAGGTCAATGGCTGTACTGTGTGGTGTAACACCAGGAGAATGTCTCTACTGTGTGGCGTAACACCAGCGGAATGCATATATTGTGTGGTGTAACACCAGGTGCTACTGTACTGTGTGGTGTAACACGAGGTGCAACTGTACTGTGTGGTGTAACACCAGGAGAATGGCTGTACTGTGTGGTGTAACAGTAAGTGCTACTGTACTGTGTGGTGTAACACCAGGTGCTACTGTACTGTGTGGTGTTACACCAGGTGAATGATTGAAATGTGTGTTGTAACACCAGGTGCAAATGTACTGTGTGTTGTAAAAGCAGGTGCAATTGTATTGTGTGGTGTAACACCAGGAGAATGGATGTACTGTGTGGTGAAACACCAGGACAATTGCTGTACTGTGTGGTGTAACACCAGGAGAATGGCTGTACTGTGTGGTGTAACAGTAAGGGCAACTGTACTGTGTGGTGTAATACCAGGGGAATGGCTGTACTGTGTGGTGTAACAGCAGTTGCAACTGTACTGAGTGGTGTGACACCAGGAGAATGGCTGTACTGTGTGGTGTAACACCAGGAGAATGGCTGCACTGTGTGGTTTAACACCAGGTGCAACTGTACTGTGTGGTGTAAATCCAGGATAATCGCTGTACTGTGTGGTGTAACACCAGGAGAATGGATATACTGTGTGGTGTAACACCAGGAGAATGGATGTACTGTGTGGCGTAACACCAGGAGAATGTATGTACCGTGGTGTAACTCCAGAAGAATGACTGTACTGTGTGGTGTAACACCAGAGGAATGGATGTACTGTTTGGTGTTACAACAGGTGCAACTCTACTGTGTGGTGTAACACCAGGAGAATGGCTGTACTGTGTGGTGTAACTCCAGGTGCTACTGTACTGTGTGGTGTAACACCAGGTGCTACTGTACTGTGTGGTGTTACACCAGGTGAATGATTGAAATGTGTGTTGTAACACCAGGTGCAAGTGTACTGTGTGTTGTAAAAGCAGGTGCAATTGTATTGTGTGGTGTAACACCAGGAGAATGGTTGAACTGTGTGGAGTAACACCGGGAGAATGGATGTACTGTGTGGTGTAAAACCAGAAGAATTACTGTACTTTGTGGTGTAACACCAGAAGAATGGATGTACTGTGTGGTGTTACACCAGGTGCTACTGTACTTGTGGTGTAACACCAGGTGCAACTGTACTGTGTGGTGTTACACCAGGTGAATGATTGAACTGTGTGTTGTAACACCAGGTGCAAATGTACTGTGTGGTGTAACAGCAGGTGCAACTGTATTCTGTGGTGAAACACCAGGAGAATGGATGTACTGTGTGGTGTAACACCAGGACAATTGCTGTACTGTGTGGTGTAACACCAGGATAATGGATGTACTGTGTGGTGTAACACCAGGAGAATGGATGTACTGTGTGGTGTAACACCAGGAGAATGACTGTACTGTGTTGGGTAACACCAGGAGAATAGATGTAATGTGTGGTGTAACAGAATGAGAATGGCTGTACTGTGTGGTGTGACACCAGGAGAATGTCTCTACTGTGTGGTGTAACACCAGCGGAATGCATATATTGTGTGGTGTAACACCAGGTGCTACTGTACTGTGTGGTGTAACACGAGGTGCAACTGTACTGTGTGGTGTAACACCAGGAGAATGGCTGTACTGTGTGGTGTAACAGTAAGTGCTACTGTACTGTGTGGTGTAACACCAGGTGCTACTGTACTGTGTGGTGTTACACCAGGTGAATGATTGAAATGTGTGTTGTAACACCAGGTGCAAATGTACTGTGTGTTGTAAAAGCAGGTGCAATTGTATTGTGTGGTGTAACACCAGGAGAATGGATGTACTGTGTGGTGAAACACCAGGACAATTGCTGTACTGTGTGGTGTAACACCAGGAGAATGGCTGTACTGTGTGGTGTAACAGTAAGGGCAACTGTACTGTGTGGTGTAATACCAGGGGAATGGCTGTACTGTGTGGTGTAACAGCAGTTGCAACTGTACTGAGTGGTGTGACACCAGGAGAATGGCTGTACTGTGTGGTGTAACACCAGGAGAATGGCTGCACTGTGTGGTTTAACACCAGGTGCAACTGTACTGTGTGGTGTAAATCCAGGATAATCGCTGTACTGTGTGGTGTAACACCAGGAGAATGGATATACTGTGTGGTGTAACACCAGGAGAATGGATGTACTGTGTGGCGTAACACCAGGAGAATGTATGTACCGTGGTGTAACTCCAGAAGAATGACTGTACTGTGTGGTGTAACACCAGAGGAATGGATGTACTGTTTGGTGTTACAACAGGTGCAACTCTACTGTGTGGTGTAACACCAGGAGAATGGCTGTACTTTGTGGTGTACCACCAGGAGAATAACTGTACTGTGTGGTCTAACACAAGGATAATGGATATACTGTGTGGTGTAACACCAGGAGAATGACTGTACTGTGTGGTGTTACACCAGGAAAATGGATGTACTGTGTGGTGTAACACCAGGTGAATGGATGTACTGTGTGGTGCAACACCAGGAGAATGACTGTTCTGTGTCGTGTAACACCAGGAGAATGGATGTACTGTGTGGTGTAACACCAGAAGAATGGATGTACTGTGTGGTGTAACACCAGATGCAACTGTACTGTGTTGTGTAACACCAGATGCAACTGTACTGTGTTGTGTAACACCAGGAGAATGGCTGTACTGTGTGGTGTAACACCAGGAAAATGGCTGTACTGTGTGTTGTAACACCAGGTGAATGGCTGCACTGTGTGGTTTAACACCAGGTGCAACTGTACTGTGTGGTGTAAATCCAGGAAAATCGCTGTACTCTGTGGTGTAACACCAGGAGAATGGATATACTGTGTGTTGTAACAACAGGGGAATGGATGTCCTGTGTGTTTTAACACCAGGAGAATAACTGTACTGTGTGGTGTAACACCAGGAGAATGGATATACTGTGTGGTGTAACTCCAGGAGAATGACTGTACTGTGTAGTGTAACACCACAGGAATGGATGTACTGTGTGGTGTTACACCACAGTGCAACTGTACTGTGTGGTTAAACACCAGGAGAATGGCTGTATTGTGTGGTGTAACACCATGTGCTACTGTAATGTGTAGTGTAACACCAGGTGCAACTGTACCGTGTGGTGCTACTCCAGGGGAATGGTTGAACTGTGTGGAGTAACACCAGGAGAATGACTGTACTGTGTCGTGTAACACCAGGAGAATGGATGTACTGAGTGGTGTAACACCAGAAGAATGGATATACTGTGTGGTGTAAATCCAGGTGCAACTGTACTGTGTTGTGTAACACCAGGAGAATGGCTGTACTGTGTGGTGTCACACCAGGAAAATGGCTGTACTGTGTGTTGTAACACCAGGAGAATGACTTTACTGTGTTGTGTAACACCCATAGAATGGATGTACTGTGTAGTGTAACACCAGGAGAGTGGATTTACTGTGTGGTGTAGCATGAGGAGAATGACTGTACTGTGTTTTGTAACACCAGGAGAATGGATGTACTGTGTGGTGTATCGCCAGGTGCAACTGTACTCTGTAGTGTAACACCTGGAGAATGGCTGTACTGTGTGGTGTAAAACCAGGAGAATGGCTGTACTGTGTGCTGAAACACCAGGAGAATGGATATACTGTGTGGTGTAACACCAGGAGAATGGATGTACTGTATGTTGTAACACCAGGGGAATGACTGTACTGTGTGGTGTAACACCAGGAGAATGGATGTACTGTGTGGTGTAACTCCAGAAGAATGACTGTATTTTGTGGTGTAACACCAGAAGAATGGATGTACTGTGTGGTGTTACACCAGGTGCTACTGTACTGTGTGGGGTAACACCAGGTGCAACTGTACTGTGTGGTGTTACACCAGGTGAATGATTGAACTGTGTGTTGTAACACCAGGTGCAAATGTACTGTGTGTTGTAAAAGCAGGTGCAATTGTATTGTGTGGTGTAACACCAGGAGAATGGATGTACTGTGTGGTGAAACACCAGGACAATTGCTGTACTGTGTGGTGTAACACCAGGAGAATGGCTGTACTGTGTGGTGTAACAGTAAGTGCAACTGTACTGTGTGGTGTAATACCAGGGGAATGGCTGTACTGTGTGGTGTAACAGCAGTTGCAACTGTACTGAGTGGTGTGACACCAGGAGAATGGCTGTACTGTGTGGTGTAACACCAGGAGAATGGCTGCACTGTGTGGTGTAACACCAGGAGAATGGATATACTGTGTGTTGTAACAACAGGAGAATGGATGTCCTGTGTGTTTTAACACCAGGAGAATAACTGTACTGTGTGGTGTAACACCAGGAGAATGGATATACTGTGTGGTGTAACTCCAGGAAAATGACTGTACTGTGTGGTGTAACACCACAGGAATGGATGTACTGTGTGGTGTTACACCATGTGCAACTGTACTGTGTGGTTAAACACCAGGAGAATGGCTGTATTGTGTGGTGTAACACCAGGTGCTACTGTACTGTGTAGTGTAACACCAGGTGCAACTGTACCGTGTGGTGTTACACCAGGAGAATGGTTGAACTGTGTGGAATAACACCAGGAGAATGGATGTACTGTGTGGTGTACCACCAGGAGAATTGCTGTACTTTGTGGTGTACCACCAGGAGAATAACTGTACTGTGTGGTCTAACACAAGGATAATGGATATACTGTGTGGTGTAACACCAGGAGAATGACTGTACTGTGTGGTGTTACACCAGGAAAATGGATGTACTGTGTGGTGTAATACCAGGTGAATGGATGTACTGTGTGGTGCAACACCAGGAGAATGACTGTTCTGTGTCGTGTAACACCAGGAGAATGGATGTACTGTGTGGTGTAACACCAGAAGAATGGATGTACTGTGTGGTGTAACACCAGATGCAACTGTACTGTGTTGTGTAACACCAGATGCAACTGTACTGTGTTGTGTAACACCAGGAGAATGGCTGTACTGTGTGGTGTAACACCAGGAAAATGGCTGTACTGTGTGTTGTAACACCAGGAGAATGACTTTACTGTGTTGTGTAACACCCGTAGAATGACTGTACTGTGTGGTGTAACACCAGGAGAATGGATGTCCTGTGTGTTTTAACACCAGGAGAATAACTGTACTGTGTGGTGTAACACCAGGAGAATGGATGTACTGTGTGGTGTTACACCATGTGCAACTGTACTGTGTGGTTAAACACCAGGAGAATGGCTGTATTGTGTGGTATAACACCAGGTGCTACTGTACTGTGCAGTGTAACACCAGGTGCAACTGTATTGTGTGGTGCTACACCAGGAGAATGGATGTACTGTGTGGTGAAACACCAGGACAATTGCTGTACTGTGTGGTGTAACACCAGGAGAATGGCTGTACTGTGTGGTGTAACAGTAAGTGCAACTGTACTGTGTGGTGTAATACCAGGGGAATGGCTGTACTGTGTGGTGTAACAGCAGTTGCAACTGTACTGAGTGGTGTGACACCAGGAGAATGGCTGTACTGTGTGGTGTAACACCAGGAGAATGGCTGCACTGTGTGGTTTAACACCAGGTGCAACTGTACTGTGTGGTGTAAATCTAGGATAATCGCTGTACTGTGTGGTGTAACAACAGGAGAATGGATATACTGTGTGTTGTAACAACAGGAGAATGGATGTCCTGTGTGTTTTAACACCAGGAGAATAACTGTACTGTGTGGTGTAACACCAGGAGAATGGATATACTGTGTGGTGTAACTCCAGGAGAATGACTGTACTGTGTGGTGTAACACAACAGGAATGGATGTACTGTGTGGTGTTACACCACAGGAATGGATGTACTGTGTGGTGTTACACCATGTGCAACTGTACTGTGTGGTTAATCACCAGGAGAATGGCTGTATTGTGTGGTGTAACACCAGGTGCGACTGTACTGTGTAGTGTAACACCAGGTGCAACTGTACCGTGTGGTGTCACACCAGGAGAATGGTTGAACTGTGTGGAGTAACACCAGGAGAATGGATATACTGTGTGGTGTAACACCATGAGAATGACTGTACTGTGTGGTGTTACACCAGGAAAATTGATGTACTGTGTGGTGTAAAACCAGGTGAATGGATGTACTGTGTGGTGCAACAACAGGAGAATGACTGTTCTGTGTTGTGTAACACCAGGAGAATGGATATACTGTGTGGTGTAACACCAGAAGAATGGCTGTACTGTGTGTTGTAACACCAGGAGAATGACTTTACTGTGTTGTGTAACACCCGTAGAATGGATGTACTGTGTAGTGTAACACCAGGAGAGTGGATGTACTGTGTGGTGTAGCACCAGGCGAATGATTTTACTGTGTGGTGTAACACCAGGAGAATGGATGTACTGTGCGGTGTATCAACAGGTGCAACTGTACTCTGTAGTGTAACACCAGGAGAATGGCTGTACTGTGTGGTGTAACACCTGGAGAATGGCTGTACCGTGTGCTGAAACACCAGGAGAATGGATATACTGTGTGGTGTAACACCAGGAGAATGAATGTACTGTATGTTGTAACAACAGGGGAATGACTGTACTGTGTGGTGTAACACCAGGAGAATGGATGTACTGTGTGGTGTAAAACCTGAAGAATTACTGTACTTTGTGGTGTAACACCAGAAGAATGGATGTACTGTGTGGTGTTACACCAGGTGCTACTGTACTGTGTGGTGTAACACCAGGTGCAACTGTACTGTGTGGTGTTACACCAGGTGAATGATTGAACTGTGTGTTGTAACACCAGGTGCAAATGTACTGTGTGGTGTAACAGCAGGTGCAACTGTATTCTGTGGTGAAACACCAGGAGAATGGATGTACTGTGTGGTGTAACACCAGGACAATTGCTGTACTGCGTGGTGTAACACCAGGATAATGGATGTACTGTGTGGTGTAACACCAGGAGAATGGATGTACTGTGTGGTGTAACACCAGGAGAATGACTGTACTGTGTTGGGTAACACCAGGAGAATAGATGTAATGTGTGGTGTAACAGAATGAGAATGGCTGTACTGTGTGGTGTGACACCAGGTCAATGGCTGTACTGTGTGGTGTAACACCAGGAGAATGTCTCTACTGTGTGGCGTAACACCAGCGGAATGCATATATTGTGTGGTGTAACACCAGGTGCTACTGTACTGTGTGGTGTAACACGAGGTGCAACTGTACTGTGTGGTGTAACACCAGGAGAATGGCTGTACTGTGTGGTGTAACAGTAAGTGCAACTGTACTGTGTGGTGTAATACCAGGGGAATGGCTGTACTGTGTGGTGTAACACCAGGAGAATGGATGTACTGTGTGGCGTAACACCAGGAGAATGTATGTACCGTGGTGTAACTCCAGAAGAATGACTGTACTGTGTGGTGTAACACCAGAGGAATGGATGTACTGTTTGGTGTTACAACAGGTGCAACTCTACTGTGTGGTGTAACACCAGGAGAATGGCTGTACTGTGTGGTGTAACTCCAGGTGCTACTGTTCTGTGTGGTGGAACACCAGGTGCAACTGTACTGTGTGGTCTTACACCAGGAGAATGGTTGAACTGTGTGGTTCAACACCAGGAGAATGTCTGTACTTTGTGGTGTAAAAGCAGGTTCAACTGTACTGTGTTTGTGACACCAGGAGAATGGCTGTACAGTGTGGTGTAACAGCAGGAGAATGGATGTACTGTGTTGTGTAACACCAGGTGCTACTGTACTGTGTAGTGTAACACCAGGTGCAACTGTACCGTGTGGTGTTACACCAGGAGAATGGTTGAACTGTGTGGAATAACACCAGGAGAATGGATGTACTGTGTGGTGTACCACCAGGAGAATTGCTGTACTTTGTGGTGTACCACCAGGAGAATAACTGTACTGTGTGGTCTAACACAAGGATAATGGATATACTGTGTGGTGTAACACCAGGAGAATGATTGTACTGTGTGGTGTTACACCAGGAAAATGGATGTACTGTGTGGTGTAACACCAGGTGAATGGATGTACTGTTTGGTGCAACACCAGGAGAATGACTGTTCTGTTTCGTGTAACACCAGGAGAATGGATGTACTGTGTGGTGTAACACCAGAAGAATGGATGTACTGTGTGGTGTAACACCAGAAGAATGGATGTACTGTGTGGTGTAACAACAGAAGAATGGATGTACTGTGTGGTGTAACACCAGATGCAACTGTACTGTGTTGTGTAACACCAGATGCAACTGTACTGTGTGGTGTAACACCAGGAGAATGGATGTACTGTGTGGTGTAACACCAGAAGAATGGATGTACTGTGTGGTGTAACACCAGATGCAACTGTACTGTGTTGTGTAACACCAGATGCAACTGTACTGTGTTGTGTAACACCAGGAGAATGGCTGTACTGTGTGGTGTAACACCAGGAAAATGGCTGTACTGTGTGTTGTAACACCAGGAGAATGACTTTAAAGTGTTGTGTAACACCCGTAGAATGACTGTACTGTGTGGTGTAACAAAAGGAGAATGGATGTCCTGTGTGTTTTAACACCAGGAGAATAACTGTACTGTGTGGTGTAACACCAGGAGAATGGATGTACTGTGTGGTGTTACACCATGTGCAACTGTACTGTGTGGTTAAACACCAGGAGAATGGCTGTATTGTGTGGTGTAACACCAGGTGCTACTGTACTGTGTAGTGTAACACCAGGTGCAACTGTACCGTGTGGTGCTACACCAGGAGAATGGATGTACTGTGTGGTGAAACACCAGGACAATTGCTGTACTGTGTGGTGTAACACCAGGAGAATGGCTGTACTGTGTGGTGTAACAGTAAGTGCAACTGTACTGTGTGGTGTAATACCAGGGGAATCGCTGTACTGTGTGGTGTAACAGCAGTTGCAACTGTACTGAGTGGTGTGACACCAGGAGAATGGCTGTACTGTGTGGTGTAACACCAGGAGAATGGCTGCACTGTGTGGTTTAACACCAGGTGCAACTGTACTGTGTGGTGTAAATCCAGGATAATCGCTATACTGTGTGGTGTAACACCAGGAGAATGGATATACTGTGTGTTGTAACAACAGGAGAATGGATGTCCTGTGTGTTTTAACACCAGGAGAATAACTGTACTGTGTGGTGTAACAACAGGAGAATGGATATACAGTGTGGTGTAACTCCAGGAGAATGACTGTACTGTGTGGTGTAACACCACAGGAATGGATGTACTGTGTGGTGTTACACCACAGGAATGGATGTACTGTGTGGTGTTACACCATGTGCAACTGTACTGTGTGGTTTAACACCAGGAGAATGGCTGTATTGTGTGGTGTAACACCAGGTGCTACTGTACTGTGTAGTGTAACACCAGGTGCAACTGTACCGTGTGGTGTCACACCAGGAGAATGGTTGAACTGTGTGGAGTAACACCAGGAGAATGGATGTACTGTGTGGTGTACCACCAGGAGAATTGCTGTACTTTGTGGTGTACCACCAGGAGAATAACTGTACTGTGTGGTCTAACACAAGGATAATGGATATACTGTGTGGTGTAACACCAGGAGAATGACTGTACTGTGTGGTGTTACACCAGGAAAATGGATGTACTGTGTGGTGTAACACCAGGTGAATGGATGTACTGTGTGGTGCAACAACAGGAGAATGAATGTTCTGTGTCGTGTAACACCAGGAGAATGGATGTACTGTGTGGTGTAACACCAGAAGAATGGCTGTACTGTGTGTTGTAACACCAGGAGAATGACTTTACTGTGTTGTGTAACACCCGTAGAATGGATGTACTGAGTAGTGTAACACCAGGAGAGTGGATGTACTGTGTGGTGTAGCACCAGGCGAATGATTTTACTGTGTGGTGTAACACCAGGAGAATGGATGTACTGTGCGGTGTATCAACAGGTGCAACTGTACTCTGTAGTGTAACACCAGGAGAATGGCTGTACTGTGTGCTGTAACACCTGGAGAATGGCTGTACCGTGTGCTGAAACACCAGGAGAATGGATATACTGTGTGGTGTAACACCAGGAGAATGAATGTACTGTATGTTGTAACAACAGGGGAATGACTGTACTGTGTGGTGTAACACCAGGAGAATGGATGTACTGTGTGGTGTAAAACCAGAAGAATTACTGTACTTTGTGGTGTAACACCAGAAGAATGGATGTACTGTGTGGTGTTACACCAGGTGCTACTGTACTGTGTGGTGTAACACCAGGTGCAACTGTACTGTGTGGTGTTACACCAGGTGAATGATTGAACTGTGTGTTGTAACACCAGGTGCAAATGTACTGTGTGGTGTAACAGCAGGTGCAACTGTATTCTGTGGTGAAACACCAGGAGAATGGATGTACTGTGTGGTGTAACACCAGGACAATTGCTGTACTGTGTGGTGTAACACCAGGATAATGGATGTACTGTGTGGTGTAACACCAGGAGAATGGATGTACTGTGTGGTGTAACACCAGGAGAATGACTGTACTGTGTTGGGTAACACCAGGAGAATAGATGTAATGTGTGGTGTAACAGAATGAAAATGGCTGTACTGTGTGGTGTGACACCAGGTCAATGGCTGTACTGTGTGGTGTAACACCAGGAGAATGTCTCTACTGTGTTGCGTAACACCAGCGGAATGCATATATTGTGTGGTGTAACACCAGGTGCTACTGTACTGTGTGGTGTAACACGAGGTGCAACTGTACTGTGTGGTGTAACACCAGGAGAATGGCTGTACTGTGTGGTGTAACAGTAAGTGCAACTGTACTGTGTGGTGTAATACCAGGGGAATGGCTGTACTGTGTGGTGTAACACCTGGAGAATGGATGTACTGTGTGGTGTAACACCAGGAGAATGTATGTACCGTGGTGTAACTCCAGAAGAATGACTGTACTGTGTGGTGTAACACCAGAGGAATGGATGTACTGTTTGGTGTTACAACAGGTGCAACTCTACTGTGTGGTGTAACACCAGGAGAATGGCTGTACTGTGTGGTGTAACTCCAGGTGCTACTGTACTGTGTGGTGGAACACCAGGTGCAACTGTACTGTGTGGTGTTACACCAGGAGAATGGTTGAACTGTGTGGTTCAACGCCAGGAGAATGTCTGTACTTTGTGGTGTAAAAGCAGGTTCAACTGTACTGTGTTTGTGACACCAGGAGAATGGTTGAACTGTGTGGAGTAACACCAATAGAATGACTGTACTGTGTCATGTAACACCAGGAGAATGGATGTACTGAGTGGTGTAACACCAGAAGAATGGATATACTGTGTGGTGTAAATCCAGGTGCAACTGTACTGTGTTGTGTAACACCAGGAGAATGGCTGTACTGTGTGGTGTCACACCAGAAGAATGGATGTACTGTGTGGTGTAACACCAGATGCAACTGTACTGTGTTGTGTAACACCAGATGCAACTGTACTGTGTTGTGTAACACCAGGAGAATGGCTGTACTGTGTGGTGTAACACCAGGAAAATGGCTGTACTGTGTGTTGTAACACCAGGAGAATGACTTTAAAGTGTTGTGTAACACCCGTAGAATGACTGTACTGTGTGGTGTAACAAAAGGAGAATGGATGTCCTGTGTGTTTTAACACCAGGAGAATAACTGTACTGTGTGGTGTAACACCAGGAGAATGGATGTACTGTGTGGTGTTACACCATGTGCAACTGTACTGTGTGGTTAAACACCAGGAGAATGGCTGTATTGTGTGGTGTAACACCAGGTGCTACTGTACTGTGTAGTGTAACACCAGGTGCAACTGTACCATGTGGTGCTACACCAGGAGAATGGATGTACTGTGTGGTGAAACACCAGGACAATTGCTGTACTGTGTGGTGTAACACCAGGAGAATGGCTGTACTGTGTGGTGTAACAGTAAGTGCAACTGTACTGTGTGGTGTAATACCAGGGGAATCGCTGTACTGTGTGGTGTAACAGCAGTTGCAACTGTACTGAGTGGTGTGACACCAGGAGAATGGCTGTACTGTGTGGTGTAACACCAGGAGAATGGCTGCACTGTGTGGTATAACACCAGGTGCAACTGTACTGTGTGGTGTAAATCCAGGATAATCGCTATACTGTGTGGTGTAACACCAGGAGAATGGATATACTGTGTGTTGTAACAACAGGAGAATGGATGTCCTGTGTGTTTTAACACCAGGAGAATAACTGTACTGTGTGGTGTAACAACAGGAGAATGGATATACTGTGTGGTGTAACTCCAGGAGAATGACTGTACTGTGTGGTGTAACACCACAGGAATGGATGTACTGTGTGGTGTTACACCACAGGAATGGATGTACTGTGTGGTGTTACACCATGTGCAACTGTACTGTGTGGTTAAACACCAGGAGAATGGCTGTATTGTGTGGTGTAACACCAGGTGCTACTGTACTGTGTAGTGTAACACCAGGTGCAACTGTACCGTGTGGTGTCACACCAGGAGAATGGTTGAACTGTGTGGAGTAACACCAGGAGAATGGATGTACTGTGTGGTGTACCACCAGGAGAATTGCTGTACTTTGTGGTGTACCTCCAGGAGAATAACTGTACTGTGTGGTCTAACACAAGGATAATGGATATACTGTGTGGTGTAACACCAGGAGAATGACTGTACTGTGTGGTGTTACACCAGGAGAATGGTTGAACTGTGTGGAATAACACCAGGAGAATGGATGTACTGTGTGGTGTACCACCAGGAGAATTGCTGTACTTTGTGGTGTACCACCAGGAGAATAACTGTACTGTGTGGTCTAACACAAGGATAATGGATATACTGTGTGGTGTAACACCAGGAGAATGATTGTACTGTGTGGTGTTACACCAGGAAAATGGATGTACTGTGTGGTGTAACACCAGGTGAATGGATGTACTGTTTGGTGCAACACCAGGAGAATGACTGTTCTGTTTCGTGTAACACCAGGAGAATGGATGTACTGTGTGGTGTAACACCAGAAGAATGGATGTACTGTGTGGTGTAACACCAGAAGAATGGATGTACTGTGTGGTGTAACAACAGAAGAATGGATGTACTGTGTGGTGTAACACCAGATGCAACTGTACTGTGTTGTGTAACACCAGATGCAACTGTACTGTGTGGTGTAACACCAGGAGAATGGATGTACTGTGTGGTGTAACACCAGAAGAATGGATGTACTGTGTGGTGTAACACCAGATGCAACTGTACTGTGTTGTGTAACACCAGATGCAACTGTACTGTGTTGTGTAACACCAGGAGAATGGCTGTACTGTGTGGTGTAACACCAGGAAAATGGCTGTACTGTGTGTTGTAACACCAGGAGAATGACTTTAAAGTGTTGTGTAACACCCGTAGAATGACTGTACTGTGTGGTGTAACAAAAGGAGAATGGATGTCCTGTGTGTTTTAACACCAGGAGAATAACTGTACTGTGTGGTGTAACACCAGGAGAATGGATGTACTGTGTGGTGTTACACCATGTGCAACTGTACTGTGTGGTTAAACACCAGGAGAATGGCTGTATTGTGTGGTGTAACACCAGGTGCTACTGTACTGTGTAGTGTAACACCAGGTGCAACTGTACCGTGTGGTGCTACACCAGGAGAATGGATGTACTGTGTGGTGAAACACCAGGACAATTGCTGTACTGTGTGGTGTAACACCAGGAGAATGGCTGTACTGTGTGGTGTAACAGTAAGTGCAACTGTACTGTGTGGTGTAATACCAGGGGAATCGCTGTACTGTGTGGTGTAACAGCAGTTGCAACTGTACTGAGTGGTGTGACACCAGGAGAATGGCTGTACTGTGTGGTGTAACACCAGGAGAATGGCTGCACTGTGTGGTTTAACACCAGGTGCAACTGTACTGTGTGGTGTAAATCCAGGATAATCGCTATACTGTGTGGTGTAACACCAGGAGAATGGATATACTGTGTGTTGTAACAACAGGAGAATGGATGTCCTGTGTGTTTTAACACCAGGAGAATAACTGTACTGTGTGGTGTAACAACAGGAGAATGGATATACAGTGTGGTGTAACTCCAGGAGAATGACTGTACTGTGTGGTGTAACACCACAGGAATGGATGTACTGTGTGGTGTTACACCACAGGAATGGATGTACTGTGTGGTGTTACACCATGTGCAACTGTACTGTGTGGTTTAACACCAGGAGAATGGCTGTATTGTGTGGTGTAACACCAGGTGCTACTGTACTGTGTAGTGTAACACCAGGTGCAACTGTACCGTGTGGTGTCACACCAGGAGAATGGTTGAACTGTGTGGAGTAACACCAGGAGAATGGATGTACTGTGTGGTGTACCACCAGGAGAATTGCTGTACTTTGTGGTGTACCACCAGGAGAATAACTGTACTGTGTGGTCTAACACAAGGATAATGGATATACTGTGTGGTGTAACACCAGGAGAATGACTGTACTGTGTGGTGTTACACCAGGAAAATGGATGTACTGTGTGGTGTAACACCAGGTGAATGGATGTACTGTGTGGTGCAACAACAGGAGAATGAATGTTCTGTGTCGTGTAACACCAGGAGAATGGATGTACTGTGTGGTGTAACACCAGAAGAATGGCTGTACTGTGTGTTGTAACACCAGGAGAATGACTTTACTGTGTTGTGTAACACCCGTAGAATGGATGTACTGAGTAGTGTAACACCAGGAGAGTGGATGTACTGTGTGGTGTAGCACCAGGCGAATGATTTTACTGTGTGGTGTAACACCAGGAGAATGGATGTACTGTGCGGTGTATCAACAGGTGCAACTGTACTCTGTAGTGTAACACCAGGAGAATGGCTGTACTGTGTGCTGTAACACCTGGAGAATGGCTGTACCGTGTGCTGAAACACCAGGAGAATGGAAATACTGTGTGGTGTAACACCAGGAGAATGAATGTACTGTATGTTGTAACAACAGGGGAATGACTGTACTGTGTGGTGTAACACCAGGAGAATGGATGTACTGTGTGGTGTAAAACCAGAAGAATTACTGTACTTTGTGGTGTAACACCAGAAGAATGGATGTACTGTGTGGTGTTACACCAGGTGCTACTGTACTGTGTGGTGTAACACCAGGTGCAACTGTACTGTGTGGTGTTACACCAGGTGAATGATTGAACTGTGTGTTGTAACACCAGGTGCAAATGTACTGTGTGGTGTAACAGCAGGTGCAAATGTACTGTGTGGTGTAACAGCAGGTGCAACTGTATTCTGTGGTGAAACACCAGGAGAATGGATGTACTGTGTGGTGTAACACCAGGACAATTGCTGTACTGTGTGGTGTAACACCAGGATAATGGATGTACTGTGTGGTGTAACACCAGGAGAATGGATGTACTGTGTGGTGTAACACCAGGAGAATGACTGTACTGTGTTGGGTAACACCAGGAGAATAGATGTAATGTGTGGTGTAACAGAATGAAAATGGCTGTACTGTGTGGTGTGACACCAGGTCAATGGCTGTACTGTGTGGTGTAACACCAGGAGAATGTCTCTACTGTGTTGCGTAACACCAGCGGAATGCATATATTGTGTGGTGTAACACCAGGTGCTACTGTACTGTGTGGTGTAACACGAGGTGCAACTGTACTGTGTGGTGTAACACCAGGAGAATGGCTGTACTGTGTGGTGTAACAGAAAGTGCAACTGTACTGTGTGGTGTAATACCAGGGGAATGGCTGTACTGTGTGGTGTAACACCAGGAGAATGGATGTACTGTGTGGTGTAACACCAGGAGAATGTATGTACCGTGGTGTAACTCCAGAAGAATGACTGTACTGTGTGGTGTAACACCAGAGGAATGGATGTACTGTTTGGTGTTACAACAGGTGCAACTCTACTGTGTGGTGTAACACCAGGAGAATGGCTGTACTGTGTGGTGTAACTCCAGGTGCTACTGTACTGTGTGGTGGAACACCAGGTGCAACTGTACTGTGTGGTGTTACACCAGGAGAATGGTTGAACTGTGTGGTTCAACGCCAGGAGAATGTCTGTACTTTGTGGTGTAAAAGCAGGTTCAACTGTACTGTGTTTGTGACACCAGGAGAATGGTTGAACTGTGTGGAGTAACACCAATAGAATGACTGTACTGTGTCGTGTAACACCAGGAGAATGGATGTACTGAGTGGTGTAACACCAGAAGAATGGATATACTGTGTGGTGTAAATCCAGGTGCAACTGTACTGTGTTGTGTAACACCAGGAGAATGGCTGTACTGTGTGGTGTCACACCAGAAGAATGGATGTACTGTGTGGTGTAACACCAGATGCAACTGTACTGTGTTGTGTAACACCAGATGCAACTGTACTGTGTTGTGTAACACCAGGAGAATGGCTGTACTGTGTGGTGTAACACCAGGAAAATGGCTGTACTGTGTGTTGTAACACCAGGAGAATGACTTTAAAGTGTTGTGTAACACCCGTAGAATGACTGTACTGTGTGGTGTAACAAAAGGAGAATGGATGTCCTGTGTGTTTTAACACCAGGAGAATAACTGTACTGTGTGGTGTAACACCAGGAGAATGGATGTACTGTGTGGTGTTACACCATGTGCAACTGTACTGTGTGGTTAAACACCAGGAGAATGGCTGTATTGTGTGGTGTAACACCAGGTGCTACTGTACTGTGTAGTGTAACACCAGGTGCAACTGTACCATGTGGTGCTACACCAGGAGAATGGATGTACTGTGTGGTGAAACACCAGGACAATTGCTGTACTGTGTGGTGTACCACCAGGAGAATTGCTGTACTTTGTGGTGTACCTCCAGGAGAATAACTGTACTGTGTGGTCTAACACAAGGATAATGGATATACTGTGTGGTGTAACACCAGGAGAATGACTGTACTGTGTGGTGTTACACCAGGAAAATGGATGTACTGTGTGGTGTAACACCAGGTGAATGGATGTACTGTGTGGTGCAACAACAGGAGAATGAATGTTCTGTGTCGTGTAACACCAGGAGAATGGATGTACTGTGTGGTGTAACACCAGAAGAATGGCTGTACTGTGTGTTGTAACACCAGGAGAATGACTTTACTGTGTTGTGTAACACCCGTAGAATGGATGTACTGAGTAGTGTAACACCAGGAGTGTGGATGTACTGTGTGGTGTAGCACCAGGCGAATGATTTTACTGTGTGGTGTAACACCAGGAGAATGGATGTACTGTGCAGTGTATCAACAGGTGCAACTGTACTCTGTAGTGTAACACCAGGAGAATGGCTGTACTGTGTGCTGTAACACCTGGAGAATGGCTGTACCGTGTGCTGAAACACCAGGAGAATGGATATACTGTGTGGTGTAACACCAGGAGAATGAATGTACTGTATGTTGTAACAACAGGGGAATGACTGTACTGTGTGGTGTAACACCAGGAGAATGGATGTACTGTGTGGTGTAAAACCAGAAGAATTACTGTACTTTGTGGTGTAACACCAGAAGAATGGATGTACTGTGTGGTGTTACACCAGGTGCTACTGTACTGTGTGGTGTAACACCAGGTGCAACTGTACTGTGTGGTGTTACACCAGGTGAATGATTGAACTGTGTGTTGTAACACCAGGTGCAAATGTACTGTGTGGTGTAACAGCAGGTGCAACTGTATTCTGTGGTGAAACACCAGGAGAATGGATGTACTGTGTGGTGTAACACCAGGACAATTGCTGTACTGTGTGGTGTAACACCAGGATAATGGATGTACTGTGTGGTGTAACACCAGGAGAATGGATGTACTGTGTGGTGTAACACCAGGAGAATGACTGTACTGTGTTGGGTAACACCAGGAGAATAGATGTAATGTGTGGTGTAACAGAATGAAAATGGCTGTACTGTGTGGTGTGACACCAGGTCAATGGCTGTACTGTGTGGTGTAACACCAGGAGAATGTCTCTACTGTGTTGCGTAACACCAGCGGAATGCATATATTGTGTGGTGTAACACCAGGTGCTACTGTACTGTGTGGTGTAACACGAGGTGCAACTGTACTGTGTGGTGTAACACCAGGAGAATGGCTGTACTGTGTGGTGTAACAGTAAGTGCAACTGTACTGTGTGGTGTAATACCAGGGGAATGGCTGTACTGTGTGGTGTAACACCAGGAGAATGGATGTACTGTGTGGTGTAACACCAGGAGAATGTATGTACCGTGGTGTAACTCCAGAAGAATGACTGTACTGTGTGGTGTAACACCAGAGGAATGGATGTACTGTTTGGTGTTACACCATGTGCAACTGTACTGTGTGGTTAAACACCAGGAGAATGGCTGTATTGTGTGGTGTAACACCAGGTGCTACTGTACTGTGTAGTGTAACACCAGGTGCAACTGTACCATGTGGTGCTACACCAGGAGAATGGATGTACTGTGTGGTGATACACCAGGACAATTGCTGTACTGTGTGGTGTAACACCAGGAGAATGGCTGTACTGTGTGGTGTAACAGTAAGTGCAACTGTACTGTGTGGTGTAATACCAGGGGAATCGCTGTACTGTGTGGTGTAACAGCAGTTGCAACTGTACTGAGTGGTGTGACACCAGGAGAATGGCTGTACTGTGTGGTGTAACACCAGGAGAATGGCTGCACTGTGTGGTTTAACACCAGGTGCAACTGTACTGTGTGGTGTAAATCCAGGATAATCGCTATACTGTGTGGTGTAACACCAGGAGAATGGATATACTGTGTGTTGTAACAACAGGAGAATGGATGTCCTGTGTGTTTTAACACCAGGAGAATAACTGTACTGTGTGGTGTAACAACAGGAGAATGGATATACTGTGTGGTGTAACTCCAGGAGAATGACTGTACTGTGTGGTGTAACACCACAGGAATGGATGTACTGTGTGGTGTTACACCACAGGAATGGATGTACTGTGTGGTGTTACACCATGTGCAACTGTACTGTGTGGTTTAACACCAGGAGAATGGCTGTATTGTGTGGTGTAACACCAGGTGCTACTGTACTGTGTAGTGTAACACCAGGTGCAACTGTACCGTGTGGTGTCACACCAGGAGAATGGTTGAACTGTGTGGAGTAACACCAGGAGAATGGATGTACTGTGTGGTGTACCACCAGGAGAATTGCTGTACTTTGTGGTGTACCACCAGGAGAATAACTGTACTGTGTGGTCTAACACAAGGATAATGGATATACTGTGTGGTGTAACACCAGGAGAATGACTGTACTGTGTGGTGTTACACCAGGAAAATGGATGTACTGTGTGGTGTAACACCAGGTGAATGGATGTACTGTGTGGTGCAACAACAGGAGAATGAATGTTCTGTGTCGTGTAACACCAGGAGAATGGATGTACTGTGTGGTGTAACACCAGAAGAATGGCTGTACTGTGTGTTGTAACACCAGGAGAATGACTTTACTGTGTTGTGTAACACCCGTAGAATGGATGTACTGAGTAGTGTAACACCAGGAGAGTGGATGTACTGTGTGGTGTAGCACCAGGCGAATGATTTTACTGTGTGGTGTAACACCAGGAGAATGGATGTACTGTGCGGTGTATCAACAGGTGCAACTGTACTCTGTAGTGTAACACCAGGAGAATGGCTGTACTGTGTGCTGTAACACCTGGAGAATGGCTGTACCGTGTGCTGAAACACCAGGAGAATGGATATACTGTGTGGTGTAACACCAGGAGAATGAATGTACTGTATGTTGTAACAACAGGGGAATGACTGTACTGTGTGGTGTAACACCAGGAGAATGGATGTACTGTGTGGTGTAAAACCAGAAGAATAACTGTACTTTGTGGTGTAACACCAGAAGAATGGATGTACTGTGTGGTGTTACACCAGGTGCTACTGTACTGTGTGGTGTAACACCAGGTGCAACTGTACTGTGTGGTGTTACACCAGGTGAATGATTGAACTGTGTGTTGTAACACCAGGTGCAAATGTACTGTGTGGTGTAACAGCAGGTGCAACTGTATTCTGTGGTGAAACACCAGGAGAATGGATGTACTGTGTGGTGTAACACCAGGACAATTGCTGTACTGTGTGGTGTAACACCAGGATAATGGATGTACTGTGTGGTGTAACACCAGGAGAATGGATGTACTGTGTGGTGTAACACCAGGAGAATGACTGTACTGTGTTGGGTAACACCAGGAGAATAGATGTAATGTGTGGTGTAACAGAATGAAAATGGCTGTACTGTGTGGTGTGACACCAGGTCAATGGCTGTACTGTGTGGTGTAACACCAGGAGAATGTCTCTACTGTGTTGCGTAACACCAGCGGAATGCATATATTGTGTGGTGTAACACCAGGTGCTACTGTACTGTGTGGTGTAACACGAGGTGCAACTGTGCTGTGTGGTGTAACACCAGGAGAATGGCTGTACTGTGTGGTGTAACAGTAAGTGCAACTGTACTGTGTGGTGTAATAGCAGGGGAATGGCTGTACTGTGTGGTGTAACACCAGGAGAATGGATGTACTGTGTGGTGTAACACCAGGAGAATGTATGTACCGTGGTGTAACTCCAGAAGAATGACTGTACTGTGTGGTGTAACACCAGAGGAATGGATGTACTGTTTGGTGTTACAACAGGTGCAACTCTACTGTGTGGTGTAACACCAGGAGAATGGCTGTACTGTGTGGTGTAACTCCAGGTGCTACTGTACTGTGTGGTGGAACACCAGGTGCAACTGTACTGTGTGGTGTTACACCAGGAGAATGGTTGAACTGTGTGGTTCAACGCCAGGAGAATGTCTGTACTTTGTGGTGTAAAAGCAGGTTCAACTGTACTGTGTTTGTGACACCAGGAGAATGGTTGAACTGTGTGGAGTAACACCAATAGAATGACTGTACTGTGTCGTGTAACACCAGGAGAATGGATGTACTGAGTGGTGTAACACCAGAAGAATGGATATACTGTGTGGTGTAAATCCAGGTGCAACTGTACTGTGTTGTGTAACACCAGGAGAATGGCTGTACTGTGTGGTGTCACACCAGGAAAATGGCTGTACTGTGTGTTGTAACACCAGGAGAATGACTTTACTGTGTTGTGTAACACCCGTAGAATGGATGTACTGTGTAGTGTAACACCAGGAGAGTGGATTTACTGTGTGGTGTAGCACGAGGAGAATGACTGTACTGTGTTTTGTAACAGCAGGAGAATGGATGTACTGTGTGGTGTATCGCCAGGTGCAACTGTACTCTGTAGTGTAACACCTGGAGAATGGCTGTACTGTGTGGTGTAAAACCAGGAGAATGGCTGTACTGTGTGCTGAAACACCAGGAGAATGGATATACTGTGTGGTGTAACACCAGGAGAATGGATGTACTGTATGTTGTAACACCAGGGGAATGACTGTACTGTGTGGTGTAACACCAGGAGAATGGATGTACTGTGTGGTGTAACACCAGAAGAATGGATTTACTGTGTGGTGTTACACCAGGTGCTACTGTACTGTGTGGGGTAACACCAGGTGCAACTGTACTGTGTGGTGTTACACCAGGTGAATGATTGAACTGTGTGTTGTAACACCAGGTGCAAATGTACTGTGTGTTGTAAAAGCAGGTGCAATTGTATTGTGTGGTGTAACACCAGGAGAATGGATGTACTGTGTGGTGAAACACCAGGACAATTGCTGTACTGTGTGGTGTAACACCAGGAGAATGGCTGTACTGTGTGGTGTAACAGTAAGTGCAACTGTACTGTGTGGTGTAATACCAGGGGAATGGCTGTACTGTGTGGTGTAACAGCAGTTGCAACTGTACTAAGTGGTGTGACACCAGGAGAATGGCTGTACTGTGTGGTGTAACACCAGGAGAATGGCTGCACTGTGTGGTTTAACACCAGGTGCAACTGTACTGTGTGGTGTAAATCCAGGATAATCGCTGTACTGTGTGGTGTAACACCAGGAGAATGGATATACTGTGTGTTGTAACAACAGGAGAATGGATGTCCTGTGTGTTTTAACACCAGGAGAATAACTGTACTGTGTGGTGTAACACCAGGAGAATGGATATACTGTGTGGTGTAACTCCAGGAGAATGACTGTACTGTGTGGTGTAACACCACAGGAATGGATGTACTGTGTGGTGTTACACCATGTGCAACTGTACTGTGTGGTTAAACACCAGGAGAATGGCTGTATTGTGTGGTGTAACACCAGGTGCTACTGTACTGTGTAGTGTAACACCAGGTGCAACTGTACCGTGTGGTGTTACACCAGGAGAATGGTTGAACTGTGTGGAATAACACCAGGAGAATGGATGTACTGTGTGGTGTACCACCAGGAGAATTGCTGTACTTTGTGGTGTACCACCAGGAGAATAACTGTACTGTGTGGTCTAACACAAGGATAATGGATATACTGTGTGGTGTAACACCAGGAGAATGACTGTACTGTGTGGTGTTACACCAGGAAAATGGATGTACTGTGTGGTGTAACACCAGGTGAATGGATGTACTGTGTGGTGCAACACCAGGAGAATGACTGTTCTGTGTCGTGTAACACCAGGAGAATGGATGTACTGTGTGGTGTAACACCAGAAGAATGGATGTACTGTGTGGTGTAACACCAGATGCAACTGTACTGTGTTGTGTAACACCAGATGCAACTGTACTGTGTTGTGTAACACCAGGAGAATGGCTGTACTGTGTGGTGTAACACCAGGAAAATGGCTGTACTGTGTGTTGTAACACCAGGAGAATGACTTTACTGTGTTGTGTAACACCCGTAGAATGACTGTACTGTGTGGTGTAACACCAGGAGAATGGATGTCCTGTGTGTTTTAACACCAGGAGAATAACTGTACTGTGTGGTGTAAAACCAGGAGAATGGATGTACTGTGTGGTGTTACACCATGTGCAACTGTACTGTGTGGTTAAACACCAGGAGAATGGCTGTATTGTGTGGTATAACACCAGGTGCTACTGTACTGTGCAGTGTAACACCAGGTGCAACTGTATTGTGTGGTGCTACACCAGGAGAATGGATGTACTGTGCGGTGAAACACCAGGACAATTGCTGTACTGTGTGGTGTAACACCAGGAGAATGGCTGTACTGTGTGGTGTAACAGTAAGTGCAACTGTACTGTGTGGTGTAATACCAGGGGAATGGCTGTACTGTGTGGTGTAACAGCAGTTGCAACTGTACTGAGTGGTGTGACACCAGGAGAATGGCTGTACTGTGTGGTGTAACACCAGGAGAATGGCTGCACTGTGTGGTTTAACACCAGGTGCAACTGTACTGTGTGGTGTAAATCCAGGATAATCGCTGTACTGTGTGGTGTAACACCAGGAGAATGGATATACTGTGTGTTGTAACAACAGGAGAATGGATGTCCTGTGTGTTTTAACACCAGGAGAATAACTGTACTGTGTGGTGTAACACCAGGAGAATGGATATACTGTGTGGTGTAACTCCAGGAGAATGACTGTACTGTGTGGTGTAACACAACAGGAATGGATGTACTGTGTGGTGTTACACCACAGGAATGGATGTACTGTGTGGTGTTACACCATGTGCAACTGTACTGTGTGGTTAAAAACCAGGAGAATGGCTGTATTGTGTGGTGTAACACCAGGTGCTACTGTACTGTGTAGTGTAACACCAGGTGCAACTGTACCGTGTGGTGTCACACCAGGAGAATGGTTGAACTGTGTGGAGTAACACCAGGAGAATGGATGTACTGTGTGGTGTACCACCAGGAGAATTGCTGTACTTTGTGGTGTACCACCAGGAGAATAACTGTACTGTGTGGTCTACCACAAGGATAATGGATATACTGTGTGGTGTAACACCAGGAGAATGACTGTACTGTGTGGTGTTACACCAGGAAAATGGATGTACTGTGTGGTGTAACACCAGGTGAATGGATGTACTGTGTGGTGCAACAACAGGAGAATGACTGTTCTGTGTCGTGTAACACCAGGAGAATGGATATACTGTGTGGTGTAACACCAGAAGAATGGCTGTACTGTGTGTTGTAACACCAGGAGAATGACTTTACTGTGTTGTGTAACACCCGTAGAATGGATGTACTGTGTAGTGTAACACCAGGAGAGTGGATGTACTGTGTGGTGTAGCACCAGGCGAATGATTTTACTGTGTGGTGTAACACCAGGAGAATGGATGTACTGTGCGGTGTATCAACAGGTGCAACTGTACTCTGTAGTGTAACACCAGGAGAATGGCTGTACTGTGTGGTGTAACACCTGGAGAATGGCTGTACCGTGTGCTGAAACACCAGGAGAATGGATATACTGTGTGGTGTAACACCAGGAGAATGAATGTACTGTATGTTGTAACAACAGGGGAATGACTGTACTGTGTGGTGTAACACCAGGAGAATGGATGTACTGTGTGGTGTAAAACCTGAAGAATTACTGTACTTTGTGGTGTAACACCAGAAGAATGGATGTACTGTGTGGTGTTACACCAGGTGCTACTGTACTGTGTGGTGTAACACCAGGTGCAACAGTACTGTGTGGTGTTACACCAGGTGAATGATTGAACTGTGTGTTGTAACACCAGGTGCAAATGTACTGTGTGTTGTAACAGCAGGTGCAACTGTATTCTGTGGTGAAACACCAGGAGAATGGATGTACTGTGTGGTGTAACACCAGGACAATTGCTGTACTGCGTGGTGTAACACCAGGATAATGGATGTACTGTGTGGTGTAACACCAGGAGAATGGCTGTACTGTGTGGTGTAACACCAGGAGAATGACTGTACTGTGTTGGGTAACACCAGGAGAATAGATGTAATGTGTGGTGTAACAGAATGAGAATGGCTGTACTGTGTGGTGTGACACCAGGTCAATGGCTGTACTGTGTGGTGTAACACCAGGAGAATGTCTCTACTGTGTGGCGTAACACCAGCGGAATGCATATATTGTGTGGTGTAACACCAGGTGCTACTGTACTGTGTGGTTTAACACGAGGTGCAACTGTACTGTGTGGTGTAACACCAGGAGAATGGCTGTACTGTGTGGTGTAACAGTAAGTGCAACTGTACTGTGTGGTGTAATACCAGGGTAATGGCTGTACTGTGTGGTGTAACACCAGGAGAATGGATGTACTGTGTGGCGTAACACCAGGAGAATGTATGTACCGTGGTGTAACTCCAGAAGAATGACTGTACTGTGTGGTGTAACACCAGAGGAATGGATGTACTGTTTGGTGTTACAACAGGTGCAACTCTACTGTGTGGTGTAACACCAGGAGAATGGCTGTACTGTGTGGTGTAACTCCAGGTGCTACTGTACTGTGTGGTGGAACACCAGGTGCAACTGTACTGTGTGGTCTTACACCAGGAGAATGGTTGAACTGTGTGGTTCAACACCAGGAGAATGTCTGTACTTTGTGGTGTAAAAGCAGGTTCAACTGTACTGTGTTTGTGACACCAGGAGAATGGCTGTACAGTGTGGTGTAACAGCAGGAGAATGGATGTACTGTGTTGTGTAACACCAGGTGCTACTGTACTGTGTAGTGTAACACCAGGTGCAACTGTACCGTGTGGTGTCACACCAGGAGAATGGTTGAACTGTGTGGAGTAACACCAGGAGAATGGATGAACTGTGTGGAATAACACCAGGAGAATGGATGTACTGTGTGGTGTACCACCATGAGAATTGCTGTACTTTGTGGTGTACCACCAGGAGAATAACTGTACTGTGTGGTCTAACACAAGGATAATGGATATACTGTGTGGTGTAACACCAGGAGAATGACTGTACTGTGTGGTGTTACACCAGGAAAATGGATGTACTGTGTGGTGTAACACCAGGTGAATGGATGTACTGTTTGGTGCAACACCAGGAGAATGACTGTTCTGTGTCGTGTAACACCAGGAGAATGGATGTACTGTGTGGTGTAACACCAGAAGAATGGATGTACTGTGTGGTGTAACACCAGATGCAACTGTACTGTGTTGTGTAACACCAGATGCAACTGTACTGTGTTGTGTAACACCAGGAGAATGGCTGTACTGTGTGGTGTAACACCAGGAAAATGGCTGTACTGTGTGTTGTAACACCAGGAGAATGACTTTACTGTGTTGTGTAACACCCGTAGAATGACTGTACTGTGTGGTGTAACAAAAGGAGAATGGATGTCCTGTGTGTTTTAACACCAGGAGAATAACTGTACTGTGTGGTGTAACACCAGGAGAATGGATGTACTGTGTGGTGTTACACCATGTACAACTGTACTGTGTGGTTAAACACCAGGAGAATGGCTGTATTGTGTGGTGTAACACCAGGTGCTACTGTACTGTGTAGTGTAACACCAGGTGCAACTGTACCGTGTGGTGCTACACCAGGAGAATGGATGTACTGTGTGGTGAAACACCAGGACAATTGCTGTACTGTGTGGTGTAACACCAGGAGAATGGCTGTACTGTGTGGTGTAACAGTAAGTGCAACTGTACTGTGTGGTGTAATACCAGGGGAATGGCTGTACTGTGTGGTGTAACAGCAGTTGCAACTGTACTGAGTGGTGTGACACCAGGAGAATGGCTGTACTGTGTGGTGTAACACCAGGAGAATGGCTGCACTGTGTGGTTTAACACCAGGTGCAACTGTACTGTGTGGTGTAAATCCAGGATAATCGCTGTACTGTGTGGTGTAACACCAGGAGAATGGATATACTGTGTGTTGTAACAACAGGAGAATGGATGTCCTGTGTGATTTAACACCAGGAGAATAACTGTACTGTGTGGTGTAACAACAGGAGAATGGATATACTGTGTGGTGTAACTCCAGGAGAATGACTGTACTGTGTGGTGTAACACCACAGGAATGGATGTACTGTGTGGTGTTACACCACAGGAATGGATGTACTGTGTGGTGTTACACCATGTGCAACTGTACTGTGTGGTTTAACACCAGGAGAATGGCTGTATTGTGTGGTGTAACACCAGGTGCTACTGTACTGTGTAGTGTAACACCAGGTGCAACTGTACCGTGTGGTGTCACACCAGGAGAATGGTTGAACTGTGTGGAGTAACACCAGGAGAATGGATGTACTGTGTGGTGTACCACCAGGAGAATTGCTATACTTTGTGGTGTACCACCAGGAGAATAACTGTACTGTGTGGTCTAACACAAGGATAATGGATATACTGTGTGGTGTAACACCAGGAGAATGACTGTACTGTGTGGTGTTACACCAGGAAAATGGATGTACTGTGTGGTGTAACACCAGGTGAATGGATGTACTGTGTGGTGCAACAACAGGAGAATGAATGTTCTGTGTCGTGTAACACCAGGAGAATGGATGTACTGTGTGGTGTAACACCAGAAGAATGGCTGTACTGTGTGTTGTAACACCAGGAGAATGACTTTACTGTGTTGTGTAACACCCGTAGAATGGATGTACTGAGTAGTGTAACACCAGGAGAGTGGATGTACTGTGTGGTGTAGCACCAGGCGAATGATTTTACTGTGTGGTGTAACACCAGGAGAATGGATGTACTGTGCGGTGTATCAACAGGTGCAACTGTACTCTGTAGTGTAACACCAGGAGAATGGCTGTACTGTGTGGTGTAACACCTGGAGAATGGCTGTACCGTGTGCTGAAACACCAGGAGAATGGATATACTGTGTGGTGTAACACCAGGAGAATGGATGTACTGTGTGGTGTAAAACCAGAAGAATTACTGTACTTTGTGGTGTAACACCAGAAGAATGGATGTACTGTGTCGTATTACACCAGGTGCTACTGTACTGTGTGGTGTAACACCAGGTGCAACTGTACTGTGTGGTGTTACACCAGGTGCAACTGTATTCTGTGGTGAAACACCAGGAGAATGGATGTACTGTGTGGTGTAACACCAGGACAATTGCTGTACTGTGTGGTGTAACTCCAGGATAATGGATTTACTGTGTGGTGTAACACCAGGAGAATGGATGTACTGTGTGGTGTAACAACAGGAGAATGACTGTACTGTGTTGGGTAACACCAGGAGAATAGATGTAATGTGTGGTGTAACAGAATGAAAATGGCTGTACTGTGTGGTGTGACACCAGGTCAATGGCTGTACTGTGTGGTGTAACACCAGGAGAATGTCTCTACTGTGTTGCGTAACACCAGCGGAATGCATATATTGTGTGGTGTAACACCAGGTGCTACTGTACTGTGTGGTGTAACACGAGGTGCAACTGTACTGTGTGGTGTAACACCAGGAGAATGGCTGTACTGTGTGGTGTAACAGTAAGTGCAACTGTACTGTGTGGTGTAATACCAGGGGAATGGCTGTACTGTGTGGTGTAACACCAGGAGAATGGATGTACTGTGTGGTGTAACACCAGGAGAATGTATGTACCGTGGTGTAACTCCAGAAGAATGACTGTACTGTGTGGTGTAACACCAGAGGAATGGATGTACTGTTTGGTGTTACAACAGGTGCAACTCTACTGTGTGGTGTAACACCAGGAGAATGGCTGTACTGTGTGGTGTAACTCCATGTGCTACTGTACTGTGTGGTGGAACACCAGGTGCAACTGTACTGTGTGGTGTTACACCAGGAGAATGGTTGAACTGTGTGGTTCAACGCCAGGAGAATGTCTGTACTTTGTGGTGTAAAAGCAGGTTCAACTCTACTGTGTTTGTGACACCAGGAGAATGGTTGAACTGTGTGGAGTAACACCAGGAGAATGACTGTACTGTGTCGTGTAACACCAGGAGAATGGATGTACTGAGTGGTGTAACACCAGAAGAATGGATATACTGTGTGGTGTAAATCCAGGTGCAACTGTACTGTGTTGTGTAACACCAGGAGAATGGCTGTACTGTGTGGTGTCACACCAGGAAAATGGCTGTACTGTGTGTTGTAACACCAGGAGAATGACTTTACTGTGTTGTGTAACACCCGTAGAATGGATGTACTGTGTAGTGTAACACCAGGAGAGTGGATTTACTGTGTGGTGTAGCACGAGGAGAATGACTGTACTGTGTTTTGTAACACCAGGAGAATGGATGTACTGTGTGGTGTATCGCCAGGTGCAACTGTACTCTGTAGTGTAACACCTGGAGAATGGCTGTACTGTGTGGTGTAAAACCAGGAGAATGGCTGTACTGTGTGCTGAAACACCAGGAGAATGGATATACTGTGTGGTGTAACACCAGGATAATGGATGTACTGTATGCTGTAACACCAGGGGAATGACTGTACTGTGTGGTGTAACACCAGGAGAATGGATGTACTGTGTGGTGTAACTCCAGAAGAATGACTGTATTTTGTGGTGTAACACCAGAAGAATGGATGTACTGTGTGGTGTTACACCAGGTGCTACTGTACTGTGTGGGGTAACACCAGGTGCAACTGTACTGTGTGGTGTTACACCAGGTGAATGATTGAACTGTGTGTTGTAACACCAGGTGCAAATGTACTGTGTGTTGTAAAAGCAGGTGCAATTGTATTGTGTGGTGTAACACCAGGAGAATGGATGTACTGTGTGGTGAAACACCAGGACAATTGCTGTACTGTGTGGTGTAACAGTAAGTGCAACTGTACTGTGTGGTGTAATACCAGGGGAATGGCTGTACTGTGTGGTGTAACAGCAGTTGCAACTGTACTGAGTGGTGTGACACCAGGAGAATGGCTGTACTGTGTGGTGTAACACCAGGAGAATGGCTGCACTGTGTTGTTTAACACCAGGTGCAACTGTACTGTGTGGTGTAAATCCAGGATAATCGCTGTACTGTGTGGTGTAACACCAGGAGAATGGATATACTGTGTGTTGTAACAACAGGAGAATGGATGTCCTGTGTGTTTTAACACCAGGAGAATAACTGTACTGTGTGGTGTAACACCAGGAGAATGGATATACTGTGTGGTGTAACTCCAGGAGAATGACTGTACTGTGTGGTGTAACACCACAGGAATGGATGTACTGTGTGGTGTTACACCATGTGCAACTGTACTGTGTGGTTAAACACCAGGAGAATGGCTGTATTGTGTGGTGTAACACCAGGTGCTACTGTACTGTGTAGTGTAACACCAGGTGCAACTGTACCGTGTGGTGTTACACCAGGAGAATGGTTGAACTGTGTGGAATAACACCAGGAGAATGGATGTACTGTGTGGTGTACCACCAGGAGAATTGCTGTACTTTGTGGTGTACCACCAGGAGAATAACTGTACTGTGTGGTCTAACACAAGGATAATGGATATACTGTGTGGTGTAACACCAGGAGAATGACTGTACTGTGTGGTGTTACACCAGGAAAATGGATGTACTGTGTGGTGTAACACCAGGTGAATGGATGTACTGTGTGGTGCAACACCAGGAGAATGACTGTTTTGTGTCGTGTAACACCAGGAGAATGGATGTACTGTGTGGTGTAACACCAGAAGAATGGATGTACTGTGTGGTGTAACACCAGATGCAACTGTACTGTGTTGTGTAACACCAGATGCAACTGTACTGTGTTGTGTAACACCAGGAGAATGGCTGTACTGTGTGGTGTAACACCAGGAAAATGGCTGTACTGTGTGTTGTAACACCAGGAGAATGACTTTACTGTGTTGTGTAACACCCGTAGAATGACTGTACTGTGTGGTGTAACACCAGGAGAATGGATGTCCTGTGTGTTTTAACACCAGGAGAATAACTGTACTGTGTGGTGTAACACCAGGAGAATGGATGTACTGTGTGGTGTTACACCATGTGCAACTGTACTGTGTGGTTAAACACCAGGAGAATGGCTGTATTGTGTGGTATAACACCAGGTGCTACTGTACTGTGCAGTGTAACACCAGGTGCAACTGTATTGTGTGGTGCTACACCAGGAGAATGGATGTACTGTGTGGTGAAACACCAGGACAATTGCTGTACTGTGTGGTGTAACACCAGGAGAATGGCTGTACTGTGTGGTGTAACAGTAAGTGCAACTGTACTGTGTGGTGTAATACCAGGGGAATGGCTGTACTGTGTGGTGTAACAGCAGTTGCAACTCTACTGAGTGGTGTGACACCAGGAGAATGGCTGTACTGTGTGGTGTAACACCAGGAGAATGGCTGCACTGTGTGGTTTAACACCAGGTGCAACTGTACTGTGTGGTGTAAATCCAGGATAATCGCTGTACTGTGTGGTGTAACACCAGGAGAATGGATATACTGTGTGTTGTAACAACAGGAGAATGGATGTCCTGTGTGTTTTAACACCAGGAGAATAACTGTACTGTGTGGTGTAACACCAGGAGAATGGATATACTGTGTGGTGTAACTCCAGGAGAATGACTGTACTGTGTGGTGTAACACAACAGGAATGGATGTACTGTGTGGTGTTACACCACAGGAATGGATGTACTGTGTGGTGTTACACCATGTGCAACTGTACTGTGTGGTTAAACACCAGGAGAATGGCTGTATTGTGTGGTGTAACACCAGGTGCTACTGTACTGTGTAGTGTAACACCAGGTGCAACTGTACCGTGTGGTGTCACACCAGGAGAATGGTTGAACTGTGTGGAGTAACACCAGGAGAATGGATGTACTGTGTGGTGTACCACCAGGAGAATTGCTGTACTTTGTGGTGTACCACCAGGAGAATAACTGTACTGTGTGGTCTACCACAAGGATAATGGATATACTGTGCGGTGTAACACCAGGAGAATGACTGTACTGTGTGGTGTTACACCAGGAAAATGGATGTACTGTGTGGTGTAACACCAGGTGAATGGATGTACTGTGTGGTGCAACACCAGGAGAATGACTGTTCTGTGTCGTGTAACACCAGGAGAATGGATATACTGTGTGGTGTAACACCAGAAGAATGGCTGTACTGTGTGTTGTAACACCAGGAGAATGACTTTACTGTGTTGTGTAACACCCGTAGAATGGATGTACTGTGTAGTGTAACACCAGGAGAGTGGATGTACTGTGTGGTGTAGCACCAGGCGAATGATTTTACTGTGTGGTGTAACACCAGGAGAATGGATGTACTGTGCGGTGTATCAACAGGTGCAACTGTACTCTGTAGTGTAACACCAGGAGAATGGCTGTACCGTGTGCTGAAACACCAGGAGAATGGATATACTGTGTGGTGTAACACCAGGAGAATGAATGTACTGTATGTTGTAGCACCAGGCGAATGATTTTACTGTGTGGTGTAACACCAGGAGAATGGATGTACTGTGCGGTGTATCAACAGGTGCAACTGTACTCTGTAGTGTAACACCAGGAGAATGGCTGTACCGTGTGCTGAAACACCAGGAGAATGGATATACTGTGTGGTGTAACACCAGGAGAATGGATGTACTGTGTGGTGTAAAACCTGAAGAATTACTGTACTTTGTGGTGTAACACCAGAAGAATGGATGTACTGTGTGGTGTTACACCAGGTGCTACTGTACTGTGTGGTGTAACACCAGGTGCAACTGTACTGTGTGGTGTTACACCAGGTGAATGATTGAACTGTGTGTTGTAACACCAGGTGCAAATGTACTGTGTGTTGTAAAAGCAGGTGCAATTGTATTGTGTGGTGTAACACCAGGAGAATGGATGTACTGTGTGGTGAAACACCAGGACAATTGCTGTACTGTGTGGTGTAACACCAGGAGAATGGCTGTACTGTGTGGTGTAACAGTAAGTGCAACTGTACTGTGTGGTGTAATACCAGGGGAATGGCTGTACTGTGTGGTGTAACAGCAGTTGCAACTGTACTGAGTGGTGTGACACCAGGAGAATGGCTGTACTGTGTGGTTTAACACCAGGTGCAACTGTACTGTGTGGTGTAAATCCAGGATAATCGCTGTACTGTGTGGTGTAACACCAGGAGAATGGATATACTGTGTGTTGTAACAACAGGAGAATGGATGTCCTGTGTGTTTTAACACCAGGAGAATAACTGTACTGTGTGGTGTAATACCAGGAGAATGGATATACTGTGTGGTGTAACTCCAGGAGAATGACTGTACTGTGTGGTGTAACACCACAGGAATGGATGTACTGTGTAGTGTAACACCAGGTGCAACTGTACCGTGTGGTGTTACACCAGGAGAATGGTTGAACTGTGTGGAATAACACCAGGAGAATGGATGTACTGTGTGGTGTACCACCAGGAGAATTGCTGTACTTTGTGGTGTACCACCAGGAGAATAACTGTACTGTGTGGTCTAACACAAGGATAATGGATATACTGTGTGGTGTAACACCAGGAGAATGACTGTACTGTGTGGTGTTACACCAGGAAAATGGATGTACTGTGTGGTGTAACACCAGGTGAATGGATGTACTGTTTGGTGCAACACCAGGAGAATGACTGTTCTGTGTCGTGTAACACCAGGAGAATGGATGTACTGTGTGGTGTAACACCAGAAGAATGGATGTACTGTGTGGTGTAACACCAGATGCAACTGTACTGTGTTGTGTAACACCAGATGCAACTGTACTGTGTTGTGTAACACCAGGAGAATGGCTGTACTGTGTGGTGTAACACCAGGAAAATGGCTGTACTGTGTGTTGTAACACCAGGAGAATGACTTTACTGTGTTGTGTAACACCCGTAGAATGACTGTACTGTGTGGTGTAACAAAAGGAGAATGGATGTCCTGTGTGTTTTAACACCAGGAGAATAACTGTACTGTGTGGTGTAACACCAGGAGAATGGATGTACTGTGTGGTGTTACACCATGTGCAACTGTACTGTGTGGTTAAACACCAGGAGAATGGCTGTATTGTGTGGTGTAACACCAGGTGCTACTGTACTGTGTAGTGTAACACCAGGTGCAAATGTACCGTGTGGTGCTACACCAGGAGAATGGATGTACTGTGTGGTGAAACACCAGGACAATTGCTGTACTGTGTGGTGTAACACCAGGAGACTGGCTGTACTGTGTGGTGTAACAGTAAGTGCAACTGTACTGTGTGGTGTAATACCAGGGAATGGCTGTACTGTGTGGTGTAACAGCAGTTGCAACTGTACTGAGTGGTGTGACACCAGGAGAATGGCTGTACTGTGTGGTGTAACACCAGGAGAATGGCTGCACTGTGTGGTTTAACACCAGGTGCAACTGTACTGTGTGGTGTAAATCCAGGATAATCGCTGTACTGTGTGGTGTAACACCAGGAGAATGGATATACTGTGTGTTGTCACAACAGGAGAATGGATGTCCTGTGTGTTTTAACACCAGGAGAATAACTGTACTGTGTGGTGTAACAACAGGAGAATGGATATACTGTGTGGTGTAACTCCAGGAGAATGACTGTACTGTGTGGTGTAACACCACAGGAATGGATGTACTGTGTGGTGTTACACCACAGGAATGGATGTACTGTGTGGTGTTACACCATGTGCAACTGTACTGTGTGGTTTAACAACAGGAGAATGGCTGTATTGTGTGGTGTAACACCAGGTGCTACTGTACTGTGTAGTGTAACACCAGGTGCAACTGTACCGTGTGGTGTCACACCAGGAGAATGGTTGAACTGTGTGGAGTAACACCAGGAGAATGGATGTACTGTGTGATGTACCACCAGGAGAATTGCTGTACTTTGTGGTGTACCACCAGGAGAATAACTGTACTGTGTGGTCTAACACAAGGATAATGGATATACTGTGTGGTGTAACACCAGGAGAATGACTGTACTGTGTGGTGTTACACCAGGAAAATGGATGTACTGTGTGGTGTAACACCAGGTGAATGGATGTACTGTGTGGTGCAACAACAGGAGAATGAATGTTCTGTGTCGTGTAACACCAGGAGAATGGATGTACTGTGTGGTGTAACACCAGAAGAATGGCTGTACTGTGTGTTGTAACACCAGGCGAATGATTTTACTGTGTGGTGTAACACCAGGAGAATGGACGTACTGTGCGGTGTATCAACAGGTGCAACTGTACTCTGTAGTGTAACACCAGGAGAATGGCTGTACTGTGTGCTGTAACACCTGGAGAATGGCTGTACCGTGTGCTGAAACACCAGGAGAATGGATATACTGTGTGGTGTAACACCAGGAGAATGAATGTACTGTATGTTGTAACAACAGGGGAATGACTGTACTGTGTGGTGTAACACCAGGAGAATGGATGTACTGTGTGGTGTAAAACCAGAAGAATTACTGTACTTTGTGGTGTAACACCAGAAGAATGGATGTACTGTGTGGTGTTTCACCAGGTGCTACTGTACTGTGTGGTGTAACACCAGGTGCAACTGTACTGTGTGGTGTTACACCAGGTGAATGATTGAACTGTGTGTTGTAACACCAGGTGCAAATGTACTGTGTGGTGTAACAGCAGGTGCAACTGTATTCTGTGGTGAAACACCAGGAGAATGGATGTACTGTGTGGTGTAACACCAGGACAATTGCTGTACTGTGTGGTGTAACACCAGGATAATGGATGTACTGTGTGGTGTAACACCAGGAGAATGGATGTACTGTGTGGTGTAACACCAGGAGAATGACTGTACTGTGTTGGGTAACACCAGGAGAATAGATGTAATGTGTGGTGTAACTCCAGGTGCTACTGTACTGTGTGGTGGAACACCAGGTGCAACTGTACTGTGTGGTGTTACACCAGGAGAATGGTTGAACTGTGTGGTTCAACACCAGGAGAATGTCTGTACTTTGTGGTGTAAAAGCAGGTTCAACTGTACTGTGTTTGTGACACCAGGAGAATGGCTGTACAGTGTGGTGTAACAGCAGGAGAATGGATGTACTGTGTTGTGTAACACCAGGAGAATGGCTGTACTGTGTGCTGTAACACCAGGAGAATGGATGTACTGTGTGTTTTAACACCAGGAGAATAACTGTACTGTGTTGTGTAACACCAGGAGAATGGATATACTGTGTGGTGTAACACCAGGAGAATGACTGTACTGTGTGGTGTAACACCACAGGAATGGATGTACTGTGTGGTGTTACACCATGTGCAAATGTACTGTGTGGTTAAACACCAGGAGAATGGCTGTATTGTGTGGTGTAACACCAGGTGCTACTGCACTGTGTAGTGTAACACCAGGTGCAACTGTACCGTGTGGGTGTTACACTAGGAGAATGGTTGAACTGTGTGGTGTTACACCAGGATAATGGATGTACTGTGTGGTGAAACACCAGGAGAATGGATCTACTGTGTGGTGTAACACCAGGAGAATGACTGTACTGTGTGGTGTTACACCAGAAGAATGGATGTACTGTGTTGTGTAACACCAGGAGAATGGATGTACTGTGTCATGTAACACCAGGAGAGTGACTGTACTGTGTGGTGTAACACCAGGAGAATGGATGTACTGTGTGGTGTAACACCAGGAGAATAGATGTACTGTGTGGTGTAACACCAGGTGCAACTGTACTGTGTGGTGTAGCACGAGGAGAATGACTGTACTGTGTGGTGTAACACCAGGAGAATGGATGTACTGTGTGGTGTATCGCCAGGTGCAACTGTACTCTGTAGTGTAACACCAGGAGAATGGCTGTACTGTGTGGTGTAACTCCACAAGAATGACTGTACTGCGTGCTGTAACACCAGAGGAATGGATGTACTGTGTGGTTTTACACCAGGTGCAACTCTACTTTGTGGTGTAACACCAGGAGAATGGCTGTACTGTGTGGTGTAACACCAGGTGCAACTGTACTGTGTGGTGTTACACCAGGAGAATGGTTGAACTGTGTGGTGTAACACCAGGAGAATGGCTGTACTGTGTGGTGGAACACCAGGAGATTGGCTGTACTGTGTGGTGTGACACCGGGCGAATGAATGTACTGTGTGGAGTAACACCAGGTGCTACTGTACTGTGTGGTGTAATAACAGGGGAATCGCTGTACTGTGTGGTGTAACACCAGGAGAATGTCTCTACTGTGTGGTGTAACACCAGCGGAATGTTTATACTGTGTGGTGTAACACCAGTTTGTACTGTACTGTGTGGTGTAACACCAGGTGCAACTGTACAGTGTGGTGTAACACCTGGAGAATGGCTGTACTGTGTAGTGTAACACCAGGTGCAAATGTACCGTGTGGTGCTACACCAGGAGAATGGATGTACTGTGTGGTGTAACTGTAAGTGCAACTGTACTGTGTGGTGTAATACCAGGGGAATGGCTGTACAGTGTGGTGTAACAGCAGTTGCAACTGTACTGAGTGGTGTGACACCAGGAGAATGGCTGTACTGTGTGGTGTAACACCAGGAGAATGGCTGCACTGTGTGGTTTAACACCAGGTGCAACTGTACTGTGTGGTGTAAATCCAGGATAATCGCTGTACTCTGTGGTGTAACACCAGGAGAATGGATATACTGTGTGTTGTAACAACAGGAGAATGGATGTCCTGTGTGTTTTAACACGAGGAGAATAACTGTACTGTGTGGTGTAACACCAGGAGAATGGATATACTGTGTGGTGTAACTCCAGGAGAATGACTGTACTGTGTGGTGTAACACCACAGGAATGGATGTACTCTGTGGTGTTACACCACAGGAATGGATGTACTGTGTGGTGTTACACCATTTGCAACTGTACTGTGTGGTTTAACACCAGGAGAATGGCTGTATTGTGTGGTGTAACACCAGGTGCTACTGTACTGTGTAGTGTAACACCAGGTGCAACTGTACCGTGTGGTGTCACACCAGGAGAATGGTTGAACTGTGTGGAGTAACACCAGGAGAATGGATGTACTGTGTGGTGTAACACCAGGAGAATGGATATACTCTGTGGTGTAACTCCAGGAGAATGACTGTACTGTGTGGTGTAACACCACAGGAATGGATGTACTGTGTGGTGTTACACCATGTGCAACTGTACTGTGTGGTTAAACACCAGGAGAATGGCTGTATTGTGTGGTGTAACACCAGGTGCTACTGTACTGTGTAGTGTAACACCAGGTGCAACTGTACCGTGTGGTGTTACACCAGGAGAATGGTTGAACTGTGTGGAATAACACCAGGAGAATGGATGTACTGTGTGGTGTACCACCAGGAGAATTGCTGTACTTTGTGGTGTACCACCAGGAGAATAACTGTACTGTGTGGTCTAACACAAGGATAATGGATATACTGTGTGGTGTAACACCAGGAGAATGACTGTACTGTGTGGTGTTACACCAGGAAAATGGATGTACTGTGTGGTGTAACACCAGGTGAATGGATGTACTGTGTGGTGCAACAACAGGAGAATGACTGTTCTGTGTCGTGTAACACCAGGAGAATGGATGTACTGTGTGGTGTAACACCAGAATAATGGCTGTACTGTGTGTTGTAACACCAAGAGAATGACTTTACTGTGTTGTGTAACACCCGTAGAATGGATGAACTGAGTAGTGTAACACCAGGAGAGTGGATGTACCGTGTGGTGTAGCACCAGGCGAATGATTTTACTGTGTGGTGTAACATCAGGAGAATGGATGTACTGTGCGGTGTATCAACAGGTGCAACTGTACTCTGTAGTGTAACACCAGGTGCAACTGTACTGTGTGGTGTTACACCAGGAGAATGGTTGAACTGTGTGGTGTAACACCAGGAGAATGGCTGTACTGTGTGGTGGACCACCAGGAGATTGGCTGTACTGTGTGGTGTGACACCGGGCGAATGAATGTACCGTGTGGAGTAACACCAGGTGCTACTGTACTGTGTGGTGTAATAACAGGGGAATCGCTGAACTGTGTGGTGTAACACCAGGAGAATGTCTCTACTGTGTGGTGTAACACCAGCGGAATGTTTATACTGTGTGGTGTAACACCAGTTTGTACTGTACTGTGTGGTGTAACACCAGGTGCAACTGTACAGTGTGGTGTAACACCTGGAGAATGGCTGTACTGTGTAGTGTAACACCAGGTGCAAATGTACCGTGTGGTGCTACACCAGGAGAATGGATGTACTGTGTGGTGAAACACCAGGACAATTGCTGTACTGTGTGGTGTAACACCAGGAGAATGGCTGTACTGTGTGGTGTAACAGTAAGTGCAACTGTACTGTGTGGTGTAATACCAGGGGAATGGCTGTACTGTGTGGTGTAACAGCAGTTGCAAATGTACTGAGTGGTGTGACACCAGGAGAATGGCTGTACTGTGTGGTGTAACACCAGGAGAATGGCTGCACTGTGTGGTTTAACACCAGGTGCAACTGTACTGTGTGGTGTAAATCCAGGATAATCGCTGTACTCTGTGGTGTAACACCAGGAGAATGGATATACTGTGTGTTGTAACAACAGGAGAATGGATGTCCTGTGTGTTTTAACACGAGGTGAATAACTGTACTGTGGGGTGTAACACCAGCAGAATGGATATACTGTGTGGTGTAACACCACAGGAATGGATGTACTGTGTGGTGTTACACCACAGGAATGGATGTACTGTGTGGTGTTACACCATGTGCAACTGTACTGTGTGGTTTAACACCAGGAGAATGGCTGTACTGTGCGGTGTATCAACAGGTGCAACTGTACTCTGTAGTGTAACACCAGGAGAATGGCTGTACTGTGTGCTGTAACACCTGGAGAATGGCTGTACCGTGTGCTGAAACACCAGGAGAATGGATATACTGTGTGGTGTAACACCAGGAGAATGAATGTACTGTATGTTGTAACAACAGGGGAATGACTGTACTGTGTGGTGTAACACCAGGAGAATGGATGTACTGTGTGGTGTAAAACCAGAAGAATTACTGTACTTTGTGGTGTAACACCAGAAGAATGGATGTACTGTGTGGTGTTACACCAGGTGCTACTGTACTGTGTGGTGTAACACCAGGTGCAACTGTACTGTGTGGTGTTACACCAGGTGAATGATTGAACTGTGTGTTGTAACACCAGGTGCAAATGTACTGTGTGGTGTAACAGCAGGTGCAACTGTATTCTGTGGTGAAACACCAGGAGAATGGATGTACTGTGTGGTGTAACACCAGGACAATTGCTGTACTGTGTGGTGTAACACCAGGATAATGGATGTACTGTGTGGTGTAACACCAGGAGAATGGATGTACTGTGTGGTGTAACACCAGGAGAATGACTGTACTGTGTTGGGTAACACCAGGAGAATAGATGTAATGTGTGGTGTAACTCCAGGTGCTACTGTACTGTGTGGTGGAACACCAGGTGCAACTGTACTGTGTGGTGTTACACCAGGAGAATGGTTGAACTGTGTGGTTCAACACCAGGAGAATGTCTGTACTTTGTGGTGTAAAAGCAGGTTCAACTGTACTGTGTTTGTGACACCAGGAGAATGGCTGTACAGTGTGGTGTAACAGCAGGAGAATGGATGTACTGTGTTGTGTAACACCAGGAGAATGGCTGTACTGTGTGCTGTAACACCAGGAGAATGGATGTACTGTGTGTTTTAACACCAGGAGAATAACTGTACTGTGTTGTGTAACACCAGGAGAATGGATATACTGTGTGGTGTAACACCAGGAGAATGACTGTACTGTGTGGTGTAACACCACAGGAATGGATGTACTGTGTGGTGTTACACCATGTGCAAATGTACTGTGTGGTTAAACACCAGGAGAATGGCTGTATTGTGTGGTGTAACACCAGGTGCTACTGCACTGTGTAGTGTAACACCAGGTGCAACTGTACCGTGTGGGTGTTACACTAGGAGAATGGTTGAACTGTGTGGTGTTACACCAGGATAATGGATGTACTGTGTGGTGAAACACCAGGAGAATGGATCTACTGTGTGGTGTAACACCAGGAGAATGACTGTACTGTGTGGTGTTACACCAGGAGAATGGATGTACTGTGTTGTGTAACACCAGGAGAATGGATGTACTGTGTCGTGTAACACCAGGAGAGTGACTGTACTGTGTGGTGTAACACCAGGAGAATGGATGTACTGTGTGGTGTAACACCAGGAGAATAGATGTACTGTGTGGTGTAACACCAGGTGCAACTGTACTGTGTGGTGTAGCACGAGGAGAATGACTGTACTGTGTGCTGTAACACCAGGAGAATGGATGTACTGTGTGGTGTATCGCCAGGTGCAACTGTACTCTGTAGTGTAACACCAGGAGAATGGCTGTACTGTGTGGTGTAACTCCACAAGAATGACTGTACTGCGTGCTGTAACACCAGAGGAATGGATGTACTGTGTGGTTTTACACCAGGTGCAAATCTACTTTGTGGTGTAACACCAGGAGAATGGCTGTACTGTGTGGTGTAACACCAGGTGCAACTGTACTGTGTGGTGTTACACCAGGAGAATGGTTGAACTGTGTGGTGTAACACCAGGAGAATGGCTGTACTGTGTGGTGGAACACCAGGAGATTGGCTGTACTGTGTGGTGTGACACCGGGCGAATGAATGTACTGTGTGGAGTAACACCAGGTGCTACTGTACTGTGTGGTGTAATAACAGGGGAATCGCTGTACTGTGTGGTGTAACACCAGGAGAATGTCTCTACTGTGTGGTGTAACACCAGCGGAATGTTTATACTGTGTGGTGTAACACCAGTTTGTACTGTACTGTGTGGTGTAACACCAGGTGCAACTGTACAGTGTGGTGTAACACCTGGAGAATGGCTGTACTGTGTAGTGTAACACCAGGTGCAAATGTACCGTGTGGTGCTACACCAGGAGAATGGATGTACTGTGTGGTGAAACACCAGGACAATTGCTGTACTGTGTGGTGTAACAGTAAGTGCAACTGTACTGTGTGGTGTAATACCAGGGGAATGGCTGTACTGTGTGGTGTAACAGCAGTTGCAACTGTACTGAGTGGTGTGACACCAGGAGAATGGCTGTACTGTGTGGTGTAACACCAGGAGAATGGCTGCACTGTGTGGTTTAACACCAGGTGCAACTGTACTGTGTGGTGTAAATCCAGGATAATCGCTGTACTCTGTGGTGTAACACCAGGAGAATGGATATACTGTGTGTTGTAACAACAGGAGAATGGATGTCCTGTGTGTTTTAACACGAGGAGAATAACTGTACTGTGTGGTGTAACACCAGGAGAATGGATATACTGTGTGGTGTAACTCCAGGAGAATGACTGTACTGTGTGGTGTAACACCACAGGAATGGATGTACTGTGTGGTGTTACACCACAGGAATGGATGTACTGTGTGGTGTTACACCATTTGCAACTGTACTGTGTGGTTTAACACCAGGAGAATGGCTGTATTGTGTGGTGTAACACCAGGTGCTACTGTACTGTGTAGTGTAACACCAGGTGCAACTGTACCGTGTGGTGTCACACCAGGAGAATGGTTGAACTGTGTGGAGTAACACCAGGAGAATGGATGTACTGTGTGGTGTACCACCAGGAGAATTGCTGTACTTTGTGGTGTACCACCAGGAGAATAACTGTATTGTGTGGTCTAACACAAGGATAATGGATATACTGTGTGGTGTAACACCAGGAGAATGACTGTACTGTGTGGTGTTACACCAGGAAAATGGATGTACTGTGTGGTGTAACACCAGGTGAATGGATGTACTGTGTGGTGCAACAACAGGAGAATGACTGTTCTGTGTCGTGTAACACCAGGAGAATGGATGTACTGTGTGGTGTAACACCAGAAGAATGGCTGTACTGTGTGTTGTAACACCAGGTGAATGACTTTACTGTGTTGTGTAACACCCGTAGAATGGATGAACTGAGTAGTGTAACACCAGGAGAGTGGATGTACCGTGTGGTGTAACACCAGGAGAATGGATGTACTGTGCGGTGTATCAACAGGTGCAACTGTACTCTGTAGTGTAACACCAGGTGCAACTGTACTGTGTGGTGTTACACCAGGAGAATGGTTGAACTGTGTGGTGTAACACCAGGAGAATGGCTGTACTGTGTGGTGGACCACCAGGAGATTGGCTGTACTGTGTGGTGTGACACCGGGCGAATGAATGTACCGTGTGGAGTAACACCAGGTGCTACTGTACTGTGTGGTGTAATAACAGGGGAATCGCTGTACTGTGTGGTGTAACACCAGGAGAATGTCTCTACTGTGTGGTGTAACACCAGCGGAATGTTTATACTGTGTGGTGTAACACCAGTTTGTACTGTACTGTGTGGTGTAACACCAGGTGCAACTGTACAGTGTGGTGTAACACCTGGAGAATGGCTGTACTGTGTAGTGTAACACCAGGAGAGTGGATGTACTGTGTGGTGTAGCACCAGGCGAATGATTTTACTGTGTGGTGTTACACCAGGAGAATGGATGTACTGTGCGGTGTATCAACAGGTGCAACTGTACTCTGTAGTGTAACACCAGGAGAATGGCTGTACTGTGTGGTGTAACACCTGGAGAATGGCTGTACCGTGTGCTGAAACACCAGGAGAATGGATATACTGTGTGGTGTAACACCAGGAGAATGGATGTACTGTGTGGTGTAAAACCAGTAGAATTACTGTACTTTGTGGTGTAACACCAGAAGAATGGATGTACTGTGTGGTGTTACACCAGGTGCTACTGTACTGTGTGGTGTAACACCAGGTGCAACTGTACTGTGTGGTGTTACACCAGGTGCAACTGTATTCTGTGGTGAAACACCAGGAGAATGGATGTACTGTGTGGTGTAACACCAGGACAATTGCTGTACTGTGTGGTGTAACACCAGGATAATGGATGTACTGTGTGGTGTAACACCAGGAGAATGGATGTACTGTGTGGTGTAACACCAGGAGAATGACTGTACTGTGTTGGGTAACACCAGGAGAATAGATGTAATGTGTGGTGTAACAGAATGAAAATGGCTGTACTGTGTGGTGTGACACCAGGTCAATGGCTGTACTGTGTGGTGTAACACCAGGAGAATGTCTCTACTGTGTTGCGTAACACCAGCGGAATGCATATATTGTGTGGTGTAACACCAGGTGCTACTGTACTGTGTGGTGTAACACGAGGTGCAACTGTACTGTGTGGTGTAACACCAGGAGAATGGCTGTACTGTGTGGTGTAACAGTAAGTGCAACTGTACTGTGTGGTGTAATACCAGGGGAATGGCTGTACTGTGTGGTGTAACACCAGGAGAATGGATGTACTGTGTGGTGTAACACCAGGAGAATGTATGTACCGTGGTGTAACTCCAGAAGAATGACTGTACTGTGTGGTGTAACACCAGAGGAATGGATGTACTGTTTGGTGTTACAACAGGTGCAACTCTACTGTGTGGTGTAACACCAGGAGAATGGCTGTACTGTGTGGTGTAACTCCAGGTGCTACTGTACTGTGTGGTGGAACACCAGGTGCAACTGTACTGTGTGGTGTTACACCAGGAGAATGGTTGAACTGTGTGGTTCAACACCAGGAGAATGTCTGTACTTTGTGGTGTAAAAGCAGGTTCAACTGTACTGTGTTTGTGACACCAGGAGAATGGCTGTACAGTGTGGTGTAACAGCAGGAGAATGGATGTACTGTGTTGTGTAACACCAGGAGAATGGCTGTACTGTGTGCTGTAACACCAGGAGAATGGATGTACTGTGTGTTTTAACACCAGGAGAATAACTGTACTGTGTTGTGTAACACCAGGAGAATGGATATACTGTGTGGTGTAACACCAGGAGAATGACTGTACTGTGTGGTGTAACACCACAGGAATGGATGTACTGTGTGGTGTTACACCATGTGCAAATGTACTGTGTGGTTAAACACCAGGAGAATGGCTGTATTGTGTGGTGTAACACCAGGTGCTACTGCACTGTGTAGTGTAACACCAGGTGCAACTGTACCGTGTGGTGTTACACTAGGAGAATGGTTGAACTGTGTGGTGTTACACCAGGATAATGGATGTACTGTGTGGTGAAACACCAGGAGAATGGATCTACTGTGTGGTGTAACACCAGGAGAAGGACTGTACAGTGTGGTGTTACACCAGGAGAATGGATGTACTGTGTTGTGTAACACCAGGAGAATGGATGTACTGTGTCGTGTAACACCAGGAGAGTGACTGTACTGTGTGGTGTAACACCAGGAGAATGGATGTACTGTGTGGTGTAACACCAGGAGAATGGATGTACTGTGTGGTGTAACACCAGGTGCAACTGTACTGTGTGGTGTAGCACGAGGAGAATGACTGTACTGTGTGGTGTAACACCAGGAGAATGGATGTACTGTGTGGTGTATCGCCAGGTGCAACTGTACTCTGTAGTGTAACACCAGGAGAATGGCTGTACTGTGTGGTGTAACTCCACAAGAATGACTGTACTGCGTGCTGTAACACCAGAGGAATTGATGTACTGTGTGGTTTTACACCAGGTGCAACTCTACTTTGTGGTGTAACACCAGGAGAATGGCTGTACTGTGTGGTGTAACACCAGGTGCAACTGCACTGTGTGGTGTTACACCAGGAGAATGGTTGAACTGTGTGGTGTAACACCAGGAGAATGGCTGTACTGTGTGGTGGAACACCAGGAGATTGGCTGTACTGTGTGGTGTGACACCGGGCGAATGAATGTACTGTGTGGAGTAACACCAGGTGCTACTGTACTGTGTGGTGTAATAACAGGGGAATCGCTGTACTGTGTGGTGTAACACCAGGAGAATGTCTCTACTGTGTGGTGTAACACCAGCGGAATGTTTATACTGTGTGGTGTAACACCAGTTTGTACTGTACTGTGTGGTGTAACACCAGGTGCAACTGTACAGTGTGGTGTAACACCTGGAGAATGGCTGTACTGTGTGGTGTAACAGTCAGTGCAACTGTACTGTGTGGTGTAATACCAGGGGAATGGCTGTACTGTGTGGTGTAACAGCAGTAGCAACTGTACTGAGTGGTGTGACACCAGGAGAATGGCTGTACTGTGTGGTGTAACACCAGGAGAATGGCTGCACTGTGTGGTTTAACACCAGGTGCAACTGTACTGTGTGGTGTAAATCCAGGATAATCGCTCTACTGTGTGGTGTAACACCAGGAGAATGGATATACTGTGTGTTGTAACAACAGGAGAATGGATGTCCTGTGTGTTTTAACACCAGGAGAATAACTGTACTGTGTGGTGTAACACCAGGAGAATGGATGTACTGTGTGGTGTTACACCATGTGCAACTGTACTGTGTGGTTAAACACCAGGAGAATGGCTGTATTGTGTGGTGTAACACCAGGTGCTACTGTAATGTGTAGTGTAACACCAGGTGCAACTGTACCGTGTGGTGCTACACCAGGAGAATGGTTGAACTGTGTGGAGTAACACCAGGAGAATGACTGTACTGTGTCGTGTAACACCAGGAGAATGGATGTACTGAGTGGTGTAACACCAGAAGAATGGATATACTGTGTGGTGTAACACCAGGTGCAACTGTACTGTGTTGTGTAACACCAGGAGAATGGCTGTACTGTGTGGTGTCACACCAGGAAAATGGCTGTACTGTGTGTTGTAACACCAGGAGAATGACTTTACTGTGTTGTGTAACACCCGTAGAATGGATGTTCTGTGTAGTGTAACACCAGGAGAGTGGATGTACTGTGTGGTGTAAAACCAGGAGAATGGCTGTACTGTGTGGTGTTACACCAGGTGCTACTGTACTGTGTGGTGTAACACCAGGTGCAACTGTACTGTGTGGTGTTACACCAGGTGAATGATTGAACTGTGTGTTGTAACACCAGGTGCAAATGTACTGTGTGTTGTAACAGCAGGTGCAACTGTATTGTGTGGTGTAACACCAGGAGAATGGATGTACTGTGTGGTGAAACACCAGGACAATTGCTGTACTGTGTGGTGTAACACCAGGAGAATGGCTGTACTGTGTGGTGTAACAGTAAGTGCAACTGTACTGTGTGGTGTAATACCAGGGGAATGGCTGTACTGTGTGGTGTAACAGCAGTTGCAACTGTACTGAGTGGTGTGACACCAGGAGAATGGCTGTACTGTGTGGTGTAACACCAGGAGAATGGCTGCACTGTGTGGTTTAACACCAGGTGCAACTGTACTGTGTGGTGTAAATCCAGGATAATCGCTGTACTGTGTGGTGTAACACCAGGAGAATGGATATACTGTGTGTTGTAACAACAGGGGAATGGATGTCCTGTGTGTTTTAACACCAGGAGAATAACTGTACTGTGTGGTGTAACACCAGGAGAATGGATATACTCTGTGGTGTAACTCCAGGAGAATGACTGTACTGTGTGGTGTAACACCACAGGAATGGATGTACTGTGTGGTGTTACACCATGTGCAACTGTACTGTGTGGTTAAACACCAGGAGAATGGCTGTATTGTGTGGTGTAACACCAGGTGCTACTGTACTGTGTAGTGTAACACCAGGTGCAAATGTACCGTGTGGTGTTACACCAGGAGAATGGTTGAACTGTGTGGAATAACACCAGGAGAATGGATGTACTGTGTGGTGTACCACCAGGAGAATTGCTGTACTTTGTGGTGTACCACCAGGAGAATAACTGTACTGTGTGGTGTAACACCAGGAGAATGGATGTACTGTGTGGTGTTACACCATGTGCAACTGTACTGTGTGGTTAAACACCAGGAGAATGGCTGTATTGTGTGGTGTAACACCAGGTGCTACTGTAATGTGTAATGTAACACCAGGTGCAACTGTACCGTGTGGTGCTACACCAGGAGAATGGTTGAACTGTGTGGAGTAACACCAGGAGAATGACTGTACTGTGTCGTGTAACACCAGGAGAATGGATGTACTGAGTGGTGTAACACCAGAAGAATGGATATACTGTGTGGTGTAACACCAGGTGCAACTGTACTGTGTTGTGTAACACCAGGAGAATGGCTGTACTGTGTGGTGTCACACCAGGAAAATGGCTGTACTGTGTGTTGTAACACCAGGAGAATGACTTTACTGTGTTGTGTAACACCCGTAGAATGGATGTACTGTGTAGTGTAACACCAGGAGAGTGGATGTACTGTGTGGTGTAAAACCAGGAGAATGGCTGTACTGTGTGGTGTTACACCAGGTGCTACTGTACTGTGTGGTGTAACACCAGGTGCAACTGTACTGTGTGGTGTTACACCAGGTGAATGATTGAACTGTGTGTTGTAACACCAGGTGCAAATGTACTGTGTGTTGTAACAGCAGGTGCAACTGTATTGTGTGGTGTAACACCAGGAGAATGGATGTACTGTGTGGTGAAACACCAGGACAATTGCTGTACTGTGTGGTGTAACACCAGGAGAATGGCTGTACTGTGTGGTGTAACAGTAAGTGCAACTGTACTGTGTGGTGTAATACCAGGGGAATGGCTGTACTGTGTGGTGTAACAGCAGTTGCAACTGTACTGAGTGGTGTGACACCAGGAGAATGGCTGTACTGTGTGGTGTAACACCAGGAAAATGGCTGCACTGTGTGGTTTAACACCAGGTGCAACTGTACTGTGTGGTGTAAATCCAGGATAATCGCTGTACTGTGTGGTGTAACACCAGGAGAATGGATATACTGTGTGTTGTAACAACAGGGGAATGGATGTCCTGTGTGTTTTAACACCAGGAGAATAACTGTACTGTGTGGTGTAACACCAGGAGAATGGATATACTCTGTGGTGTAACTCCAGGAGAATGACTGTACTGTGTGGTGTAACACCACAGGAATGGATGTACTGTGTGGTGTTACACCATGTGCAACTGTACTGTGTGGTTAAACACCAGGAGAATGGCTGTATTGTGTGGTGTAACACCAGGTGCTACTGTACTGTGTAGTGTAACACCAGGTGCAACTGTACCGTGTGGTGTTACACCAGGAGAATGGTTGAACTGTGTGGAATAACACCAGGAGAATGGATGTACTGTGTGGTGTACCACCAGGAGAATTGCTGTACTTTGTGGTGTACCACCAGGAGAATAACTGTACAGTGTGGTCTAACACAAGGATAATGGATATACTGTGTGGTGTAACACCAGGAGAATGACTGTACTGTGTGGTGTTACACCAGGAAAATGGAAGTACTGTGTGGTGTAACACCAGGTGAATGGATGTACTGTGTGGTGCAACACCAGGAGAATGACTGTTCTGTGTCATGTAACACCAGGAGAATGGATGTACTGTGTGGTGTAACACCAGAAGAATGGATGTACTGTGTGGTGTAACACCAGATGCAACTGTACTGTGTTGTGTAACACCAGATGTAACTGTACTGTGTTGTGTAACACCAGGAGAATGGCTGTACTGTGTGGTGTAACACCAGGAAAATGGCTGTACTGTGTGTTGTAACACCAGGAGAATGACTTTACTGTGTTGTGTAACACCCGTAGAAGGGATGTACTGTGTAGTGTAACACCAGGAGAGTGGATGTACTGTGTGGTGTAGCACGAGGAGAATGACTGTACTGTGTGGTGTAACACCAGGATAATGGATGTACTGTGTGGTGTATCGCCAGGTGCAACTGTACACTGTAGTGTAACACCAGGAGAATGGCTGTACTGTGTGGTGTAGCTCCACAAGAATGACTGTACTGCATGGTGTAACACCAGAGGAATGGATGTACTGTGTGGTTTTACACCAGGTGCAACTCTACTGTGTGGTGTAACACCAGGAGAATGGCTGTTCTGTGTGGTGTAACACCAGGTGCATCTGTACTGTGTGGTGTTACACCAGGAGAATGGTTGAACTGTGTGGTGTAACACCAGGAGAATGGCTGTACTGTGTGGTGGAACACCAGGAGAATGGCTGTACTGTGTGGTGTGACACCGGACGAATGGCTGTACTGTGTCGTGAAACCCCAGGTGCAACTGTACTGTGTGTTGGAACACCAGGAAAATGGCTGTACTGTGTGTTGTAACACCAGGAGAATGACTTTACTGTGTTGTGTAACACCCGTAGAATGGATGTACTGCGTAGTGTAACACCAGGAGAGTGGATGTACTGTGTGGTGTAGCACCAGGCGAATGATTTTACTGTGTGGTGTAACACCAGGAGAATGGATGTACTGTGCGGTGTATCAACAGGTGCAACTGTACTCTGTAGTGAAACACCAGGAGAATGGCTGTACTGTGTGGTGTAACACCTGGAGAATGGCTGTACCGTGTGCTGAAACACCAGGAGAATGGATATACTGTGTGGTGTAACACCAGGAGAATGAATGTACTGTATGTTGTAACAACAGGGGAATGACTGTACTGTGTGGTGTAACACCAGGAGAATGGATGTACTGTGTGGTGCAAAACCAGAAGAATTACTGTAGTTTGTGGTGTAACACCAGGAGAATGGATGTACTGTGTGGTGTTACACCAGGTGCTACTGTACTGTGTGGTGTAACACCAGGTGCAACTGTACTGTGTGGTGTTACACCAGGTGAATGATTGAACTGTGTGTTGTAACACCAGGTGCAAATGTACTGTGTGGTGTAAAAGCAGGTGCAACTGTATTGTGTGGTGTAACACCAGGAGAATGGATGTACTGTGTGGTGTAACACCAGGACAATTGCTGTACTGTGTGGTGTAACACCAGGATAATGGATGTACTGTGTGGTGTAACACCAGGAGAATGGATGTACTGTGTGGTGTAACACCAGGAGAATGACTGTACTGTGTTGGGTAACACCAGGAGAATAGATGTAATGTGTGGTGTAACAGAATGAGAATGGCTGTACTGTGTGGTGTGACACCAGGTCAATGGCTGTACTGTGTGGTGTAACAGCAGGAGAATGTCTCTACTGTGTGGCGTAACACCAGCGGAATGCATATACTGTGTGGTGTAACACCAGGTGCTACTGTACTGTGTGGTGTAACACGAGGTGCAACTGTACTGTGTGGTGTAACACCAGGAGAATGGCTGTACTGTGTGGTGTAACAGTAAGTGCAACTGTACTGTGTGGTGTAATACCAGGGGAATGGCTGTACTGTGTGGTGTAACACCAGGAGAATGGATATACTGTGTGGTGTAACACCAGGAGAATGGCTGTACTGTGTGGTGTAACTCCATGTGCTACTGTACTGTGTGGTGGAACACCAGGTGCAACTGTACTGTGTGGTGTTACACCAGGAGAATGGTTGAACTGTGTGGTTCAACACCAGGAGAATGTCTGTACTTTGTGGTGTAAAAGCAGGTTCAACTGTACTGTGTTTGTGACACCAGGAGAATGGCTGTACAGTGTGGTGTAACAGCAGGAGAATGGATGTACTGTGTTGTGTAACACCAGGAAAATGGCTGTACTGTGTGCTGTAACACCAGGAGAATGGATGTACTGTGTGTTTTAACACCAGGAGAATAACTGTACTGTGTTGTGTAACACCAGGAGAATGGATATACTGTGTGGTGTAACACCAGGAGAATGACTGTACTGTGTGGTGTAACACCACAGGAATGGATGTACTGTGTGGTGTTACACCATGTGCAAATGTACTGTGTGGTTAAACACCAGGAGAATGGCTGTATTGTGTGGTGTAACACCAGGTGCTACTGCACTGTGTAGTGTAACACCAGGTGCAACTGTACCGTGTGGTGTTACACTAGGAGAATGGTTGAACTGTGTGGTGTTACACCAGGATAATGGATGTACTGTGTGGTGAAACACCAGGAGAATGGATCTACTGTGTGGTGTAACACCAGGAGAAGGACTGTACAGTGTGGTGTTACACCAGGAGAATGGATGTACTGTGTTGTGTAACACCAGGAGAATGGATGTACTGTGTCGTGTAACACCAGGAGAGTGACTGTACTGTGTGGTGTAACACCAGGAGAATGGATGTACTGTGTGGTGTAACACCAGGATTATGGATGTACTGTGTGGTGTAACACCAGGTGCAACTGTACTGTGTGGTGTAGCACGAGGAGAATGACTGTACTGTGTGGTGTAACACCAGGAGAATGGATGTACTGTGTGGTGTATCGCCAGGTGCAACTGTACTCTGTAGTGTAACACCAGGAGAATGGCTGTACTGTGTGGTGTAACTCCACAAGAATGACTGTACTGCGTGCTGTAACACCAGAGGAATTGATGTACTGTGTGGTTTTACACCAGGTGCAACTCTACTTTGTGGTGTAACACCAGGAGAATGGCTGTACTGTGTGGTGTAACACCAGGTGCAACTGTACTGTGTGGTGTTACACCAGGAGAATGGTTGAACTGTGTGGTGTAACACCAGGAGAATGGCTGTACTGTGTGGTGGAACACCAGGAGATTGGCTGTACTGTGTGGTGTGACACCGGGCGAATGAATGTACTGTGTGGAGTAACACCAGGTGCTACTGTACTGTGTGGTGTAATAACAGGGGAATCGCTGTACTGTGTGGTGTAACACCAGGAGAATGTCTCTACTGTGTGGTGTAACACCAGCGGAATGTTTATACTGTGTGGTGTAACACCAGTTTGTACTGTACTGTGTGGTGTAACACCAGGTGCAACTGTACAGTGTGGTGTAACACCTGAAGAATGGCTGTACTGTGTGGTGTAACAGTCAGTGCAACTGTACTGTGTGGTGTAATACCAGGGGAATGGCTGTACTGTGTGGTGTAACAGCAGTAGCAACTGTACTGAGTGGTGTGACACCAGGAGAATGGCTGTACTGTGTGGAGTAACACCAGGAGAATGGCTGCACTGTGTGGTTTAACACCAGGTGCAACTGTACTGTGTGGTGTAAATCCAGGATAATCGCTCTACTGTGTGGTGTAACACCAGGAGAATGGATATACTGTGTGTTGTAACAACAGGAGAATGGATGTCCTGTGTGTTTTAACACCAGGAGAATGGATATACTGTGTGGTGTAACACCAGGAGAATGGATGTACTGTGTGGTGTTACACCATGTGCAACTGTACTGTGTGGTTAAACACCAGGAGAATGGCTGTATTGTGTGGTGTAACACCAGGTGCTACTGTAATGTGTAGTGTAACACCAGGTGCAACTGTACCGTGTGGTGCTACACCAGGAGAATGGTTGAACTGTGTGGAGTAACACCAGGAGAATGACTGTACTGTGTCGTGTAACACCAGGAGAATGGATGTACTGAGTGGTGTAACACCAGAAGAATGGATATACTGTGTGGTGTTACACCAGGTGCAACTGTACTGTGTTGTGTAACACCAGGAGAATGGCTGTACTGTGTGGTGCAACACCAGGAAAATGGCTGTACTGTGTGTTGTAACACCAGGAGAATGACTTTACTGTGTTGTGTAACACCCGTAGAATGGATGTACTGTGTAGTGTAACACCAGGAGAGTGGATGTACTGTGTGGTGTAAAACCAGGAGAATGGCTGTACTGTGTGGTGTTACACCAGGTGCTACTGTACTGTGTGGTGTAACACCAGGTGCAACTGTACTGTGTGGTGTTACACCAGGTGAATGATTGAACTGTGTGTTGTAACACCAGGTGCAAATGTACTGTGTGTTGTAACAGCAGGTGCAATTGTATTGTGTGGTGTAACACCAGGAGAATGGATGTACTGTGTGGTGAAACACCAGGACAATTGCTGTACTGTGTGGTGTAACACCAGGAGAATGGCTGTACTGTGTGGTGTAACAGTAAGTGCAACTGTACTGTGTGGTGTAATACCAGGGGAATGGCTGTACTGTGTGGTGTAACAGCAGTTGCAACTGTACTGAGTGGTGTGACACCAGGAGAATGGCTGTACTGTGTGGTGTAACACCAGGAGAATGGCTGCACTGTGTGGTTTAACACCAGGTGCAACTGTACTGTGTGGTGTAAATCCAGGATAATCGCTGTACTGTGTGGTGTAACACCAGGAGAATGGATATACTGTGTGTTGTAACAACAGGGGAATGGATGTCCTGTGTGTTTTAACACCAGGAGAATAACTGTACTGTGTGGTGTAACACCAGGAGAATGGATATACTCTGTGGTGTAACTCCAGGAGAATGACTGTACTGTGTGGTGTAACACCACAGGAATGGATGTACTGTGTGGTGTTACACCATGTGCAACTGTACTGTGTGGTTAAACACCAGGAGAATGGCTGTATTGTGTGGTGTAACACCAGGTGCTACTGTACTGTGTAGTGTAACACCAGGTGCAACTGTACCGTGTGGTGTTACACCAGGAGAATGGTTGAACTGTGTGGAATAACACCAGGAGAATGGATGTACTGTGTGGTGTACCACCAGGAGAATTGCTGTACTTTGTGGTGTACCACCAGGAGAATAACTGTACTGTGTGGTCTAACACAAGGATAATGGATATACTGTGTGGTGTAACACCTGGAGAATGACTGTACTGTGTGGTGTTACACCAGGAAAATGGATGTACTGTGTGGTGTAACACCAGGTGAATGGATGTACTGTGTGGTGCAACACCAGGAGAATGACTGTTCTGTGTCATGTAACACCAGGAGAATGGATGTACTGTGTGGTGTAACACCAGAAGAATGGATGTACTGTGTGGTGTAACACCAGATGCAACTGTACTGTGTTGTGTAACACCAGATGTAACTGTACTGTGTTGTGTAACACCAGGAGAATGGCTGTACTGTGTGGTGTAACACCAGGAAAATGGCTGTACTGTGTGTTGTAACACCAGGAGAATGACTTTACTGTGTTGTGTAACACCCGTAGAAGGGATGTACTGTGTAGTGTAACACCAGGAGAGTGGATGTACTGTGTGGTGTAGCACGAGGAGAATGACTGTACTGTGTGGTGTAACACCAGGATAATGGATGTACTGTGTGGTGTATCGCCAGGTGCAACTGTACACTGTAGTGTAACACCAGGAGAATGGCTGTACTGTGTGGTGTAGCTCCACAAGTATGACTGTACTGCATGGTGTAACACCAGAGGAATGGATGTACTGTTTGGTTTTACACCAGGTGCAACTCTACTGTGTGGTGTAACACCAGGAGAATGGCTGTTCTGTGTGGTGTAACACCAGGTGCATCTGTACTGTGTGGTGTTACACCAGGAGAATGGTTGAACTGTGTGGTGTAACACCAGGAGAATGGCTGTACTGTGTGGTGGAACACCAGGAGAATGGCTGTACTGTGTGGTGTGACACCGGACGAATGGCTGTACTGTGTCGTGAAACCCCAGGTGCAACTGTACTGTGTGTTGGAACACCAGGAAAATGGCTGTACTGTGTGTTGTAACACCAGGAGAATGACTTTACTGTGTTGTGTAACACCCGTAGAATGGATGTACTGTGTAGTGTAACACCAGGAGAGTGGATGTACTGTGTGGTGTAGCACCAGGCGAATGATTTTACTGTGTGGTGTAACACCAGGAGAATGGATGTACTGTGCGGTGTATCAACAGGTGCAACTGTACTCTGTAGTGAAACACCAGGAGAATGGCTGTACTGTGTGGTGTAATACCTGGAGAATGGCTGTACCGTGTGCTGAAACACCAGGAGAATGGATATACTGTGTGGTGTAACACCAGGAGAATGAATGTACTGTATGTTGTAACAACAGGGGAATGACTGTACTGTGTGGTGTAACACCAGGAGAATGGATGTACTGTGTGGTGCAAAACCAGAAGAATTACTGTACTTTGTGGTGTAACACCAGAAGAATGGATGTACTGTGTGGTGTTACACCAGGTGCTACTGTACTGTGTGGTGTAACACCAGGTGCAACTGTACTGTGTGGTGTTACACCAGGTGAATGATTGAACTGTGTGTTGTAACACCAGGTGCAAATGTACTGTGTGGTGTAAAAGCAGGTGCAACTGTATTGTGTGGTGTAACACCAGGAGAATGGATGTACTGTGTGGTGTAACACCAGGACAATTGCTGTACTGTGTGGTGTAACACCAGGATAATGGATGTACTGTGTGGTGTAACACCAGGAGAATGGATGTACTGTATGTTGTAACAACAGGGGAATGACTGTACTGTGTGGTGTAACACCAGGAGAATGGATGTACTGTGTTGGGTAACACCAGGAGAATAGATGTAATGTGTGGTGTAACAGAATGAGAATGGCTGTACTGTGTGGTGTGACACCAGGTCAATGGCTGTACTGTGTGGTGTAACAGCAGGAGAATGTCTCTACTGTGTGGCGTAACACCAGCGGAATGCATATACTGTGTGGTGTAACACCAGGTGCTACTGTACTGTGTGGTGTTACGCGAGGTGCAACTGTACTGTGTGGTGTAACACCAGGAGAATGGCTGTACTGTGTGGTGTAACAGTAAGTGCAACTGTACTGTGTGGTGTAATACCAGGGGAATGGCTGTACTGTGTGGTGTAACACCAGGAGAATGGATGTACTGTGTGGTGTTACACCATGTGCAACTGTACTGTGTGGTTAAACACCAGGAGAATGGCTGTATTGTGTGGTGTAACACCAGGTGCTACTGTAATGTGTAGTGTAACACCAGGTGCAACTGTACCGTGTGGTGCTACACCAGGAGAATTGTTGAACTGTGTGGAGTAACACCAGGAGAATGACTGTACTGTGTCGTGTAACACCAGGAGAATGGATGTACTGAGTGGTGTAACACCAGAAGAATGGATATACTGTGTGGTGTAACACCAGGTGCAACTGTACTGTGTTGTGTAACACCAGGAGAATGGCTGTACTGTGTGGTGTCACACCAGGAAAATGGCTGTACTGTGTGTTGTAACACCAGGAGAATGACTTTACTGTGTTGTGTAACACCCGTAGAATGGATGTACTGTGTAGTGTAACACCAGGAGAGTGGATGTACTGTGTGGTGTAGCACGAGGAGAATGACTGTACTGTGTTTTGTAACACCAGGAGAATGGATGTACTGTGTGGTGTATCGCCAGGTGCAACTGCACTCTGTAGTGTAACACCAGGAGAATGGCTGTACTGTGTGGTGTAAAACCAGGAGAATGGCTGTACTGTGTGCTGAAACACCAGGAGAATGGATGTACTGTATGTTGTAACACCAGAGGAATGACTGTACTGTGTGGTGTAACACCAGGAGAATGGATGTACTGTGTGGTGTAACTCCAGAAGAATGACTGTACTTTGTGGTGTAACACCAGAAGAATGGATGTACTGTGTGGTGTTACACCAGGTGCTACTGTACTGTGTTGTGTAACACCAGGTGCAACTGTACTGTGTGGTGTTACACCAGGTGAATGATTGAACTGTGTGTGGTAACACCAGGTGCAAATGTACTGTGTGTTGTAACAGCAGGTGCAATTGTATTGTGTGGTGTAACACCAGGAGAATGGATGTACTGTGTGGTGAAACACCAGGACAATTGCTGTAGTGTGTGGTGTAACACCAGGAGAATGGCTGTACTGTGTGGTGTAACAGTAAGTGCAACTGTACTGTGTGGTGTAATACCAGGGGAATGGCTGTACTGTGTGGTGTAACAGCAGTTGCAACTGTACTGAGTGGTGTGACACCAGGAGAATGGCTGTACTGTGTGGTGTAACACCAGGAGAATGGATATACTGTGTGTTGTAACAACAGGGGAATGGATGTCCTGTGTGTTTTAACACCAGGAGAATAACTGTACTGTGTGGTGTAACACCAGGAGAATGGATATACTCTGTGGTGTAACTCCAGGAGAATGACTGTACTGTGTGGTGTAACACCACAGGAATGGATGTACTGTGTGGTGTTACACCATGTGCAACTGTACTGTGTGGTTAAACACCAGGAGAATGGCTGTATTGTGTGGTGTAACACCAGGTGCTACTGTACTGTGTAGTGTAACACCAGGTGCAACTGTACCGTGTGGTGTTACACCAGGAGAATGGTTGAACTGTGTGGAATAACACCAGGAGAATGGATGTACTGTGTGGTGTACCACCAGGAGAATTGCTGTACTTTGTGGTGTACCACCAGGAGAATAACTGTACTGTGTGGTCTAACACAAGGATAATGGATATACTGTGTGGTGTAACACCAGGAGAATGACTGTACTGTGTGGTGTTACACCAGGAAAATGGAAGTACTGTGTGGTGTAACACCAGGTGAATGGATGTACTGTGTGGTGCAACACCAGGAGAATGACTGTTCTGTGTCATGTAACACCAGGAGAATGGATGTACTGTGTGGTGTAACACCAGAAGAATGGATGTACTGTGTGGTGTAACACCAGATGCAACTGTACTGTGTTGTGTAACACCAGATGTAACTGTACTGTGTTGTGTATCACCAGGAGAATGGCTGTACTGTGTGGTGTAACACCAGGAAAATGGCTGTACTGTGTGTTGTAACACCAGGAGAATGACTTTACTGTGTTGTGTAACACCCGTAGAAGGGATGTACTGTGTAGTGTAACACCAGGAGAGTGGATGTACTGTGTGGTGTAGCACGAGGAGAATGACTGTACTGTGTGGTGTAACACCAGGATAATGGATGTACTGTGTGGTGTATCGCCAGGTGCAACTGTACACTGTAGTGTAACACCAGGAGAATGGCTGTACTGTGTGGTGTAGCTCCACAAGAATGACTGTACTGCATGGTGTAACACCAGAGGAATGGATGTACTGTGTGGTTTTACACCAGGTGCAACTCTACTGTGTGGTGTAACACCAGGAGAATGGCTGTTCTGTGTGGTGTAACACCAGGTGCATCTGTACTGTGTGGTGTTACACCAGGAGAATGGTTGAACTGTGTGGTGTAACACCAGGAGAATGGCTGTACTGTGTGGTGGAACACCAGGAGAATGGCTGTACTGTGTGGTGTGACACCGGACGATTGGCTGTACTGTGTCGTGAAACCCCAGGTGCAACTGTACTGTGTGTTGGAACACCAGGAAAATGGCTGTACTGTGTGTTGTAACACCAGGAGAATGACTTTACTGTGTTGTGTAACACCCGTAGAATGGATGTACTGCGTAGTGTAACACCAGGAGAGTGGATGTACTGTGTGGTGTAGCACCAGGCGAATGATTTTACTGTGTGGTGTAACACCAGGAGAATGGATGTACTGTGCGGTGTATCAACAGGTGCAACTGTACTCTGTAGTGAAACACCAGGAGAATGGCTGTACTGTGTGGTGTAACACCTGGAGAATGGCTGTACCGTGTGCTGAAACACCAGGAGAATGGATATACTGTGTGGTGTAACACCAGGAGAATGAATGTACTGTATGTTGTAACAACAGGGGAATGACTGTACTGTGTGGTGTAACACCAGGAGAATGGATGTACTGTGTGGTGCAAAACCAGAAGAATTACTGTAGTTTGTGGTGTAACACCAGGAGAATGGATGTACTGTGTGGTGTTACACCAGGTGCTACTGTACTGTGTGGTGTAACACCAGGTGCAACTGTACTGTGTGGTGTTACACCAGGTGAATGATTGAACTGTGTGTTGTAACACCAGGTGCAAATGTACTGTGTGGTGTAAAAGCAGGTGCAACTGTATTGTGTGGTGTAACACCAGGAGAATGGATGTACTGTGTGGTGTAACACCAGGACAATTGCTGTACTGTGTGGTGTAACACCAGGATAATGGATGTACTGTGTGGTGTAACACCAGGAGAATGGATGTACTGTGTGGTGTAACACCAGGAGAATGACTGTACTGTGTTGGGTAACACCAGGAGAATAGATGTAATGTGTGGTGTAACAGAATGAGAATGGCTGTACTGTGTGGTGTGACACCAGGTCAATGGCTGTACTGTGTGGTGTAACAGCAGGAGAATGTCTCTACTGTGTGGCGTAACACCAGCGGAATGCATATACTGTGTGGTGTAACACCAGGTGCTACTGTACTGTGTGGTGTAACACGAGGTGCAACTGTACTGTGTGGTGTAACACCAGGAGAATGGCTGTACTGTGTGGTGTAACAGTAAGTGCAACTGTACTGTGTGGTGTAATACCAGGGGAATGGCTGTACTGTGTGGTGTAACACCAGGAGAATGGATATACTGTGTGGTGTAACACCAGGAGAATGGCTGTACTGTGTGGTGTAACTCCATGTGCTACTGTACTGTGTGGTGGAACACCAGGTGCAACTGTACTGTGTGGTGTTACACCAGGAGAATGGTTGAACTGTGTGGTTCAACACCAGGAGAATGTCTGTACTTTGTGGTGTAAAAGCAGGTTCAACTGTACTGTGTTTGTGACACCAGGAGAATGGCTGTACAGTGTGGTGTAACAGCAGGAGAATGGATGTACTGTGTTGTGTAACACCAGGAGAATGGCTGTACTGTGTGCTGTAACACCAGGAGAATGGATGTACTGTGTGTTTTAACACCAGGAGAATAACTGTACTGTGTTGTGTAACACCAGGAGAATGGATATACTGTGTGGTGTAACACCAGGAGAATGACTGTACTGTGTGGTGTAACACCACAGGAATGGATGTACTGTGTGGTGTTACACCATGTGCAAATGTACTGTGTGGTTAAACACCAGGAGAATGGCTGTATTGTGTGGTGTAACACCAGGTGCTACTGCACTGTGTAGTGTAACACCAGGTGCAACTGTACCGTGTGGTGTTACACTAGGAGAATGGTTGAACTGTGTGGTGTTACACCAGGATAATGGATGTACTGTGTGGTGAAACACCAGGAGAATGGATCTACTGTGTGGTGTAACACCAGGAGAAGGACTGTACAGTGTGGTGTTACACCAGGAGAATGGATGTACTGTGTTGTGTAACACCAGGAGAATGGATGTACTGTGTCGTGTAACACCAGGAGAGTGACTGTACTGTGTGGTGTAACACCAGGAGAATGGATGTACTGTGTGGTGTAACACCAGGATTATGGATGTACTGTGTGGTGTAACACCAGGTGCAACTGTACTGTGTGGTGTAGCACGAGGAGAATGACTGTACTGTGTGGTGTAACACCAGGAGAATGGATGTACTGTGTGGTGTATCGCCAGGTGCAACTGTACTCTGTAGTGTAACACCAGGAGAATGGCTGTACTGTGTGGTGTAACTCCACAAGAATGACTGTACTGCGTGCTGTAACACCAGAGGAATTGATGTACTGTGTGGTTTTACACCAGGTGCAACTCTACTTTGTGGTGTAACACCAGGAGAATGGCTGTACTGTGTGGTGTAACACCAGGTGCAACTGTACTGTGTGGTGTTACACCAGGAGAATGGTTGAACTGTGTGGTGTAACACCAGGAGAATGGCTGTACTGTGTGGTGGAACACCAGGAGATTGGCTGTACTGTGTGGTGTGACACCGGGCGAATGAATGTACTGTGTGGAGTAACACCAGGTGCTACTGTACTGTGTGGTGTAATAACAGGGGAATCGCTGTACTGTGTGGTGTAACACCAGGAGAATGTCTCTACTGTGTGGTGTAACACCAGCGGAATGTTTATACTGTGTGGTGTAACACCAGTTTGTACTGTACTGTGTGGTGTAACACCAGGTGCAACTGTACAGTGTGGTGTAACACCTGAAGAATGGCTGTACTGTGTGGTGTAACAGTCAGTGCAACTGTACTGTGTGGTGTAATACCAGGGGAATGGCTGTACTGTGTGGTGTAACAGCAGTAGCAACTGTACTGAGTGGTGTGACACCAGGAGAATGGCTGTACTGTGTGGAGTAACACCAGGAGAATGGCTGCACTGTGTGGTTTAACACCAGGTGCAACTGTACTGTGTGGTGTAAATCCAGGATAATCGCTGTACTGTGTGGTGTAACACCAGGAGAATGGATATACTGTGTGTTGTAACAACAGGAGAATGGATGTCCTGTGTGTTTTAACACCAGGAGAATAACTGAACTGTGTGGTGTAACACCAGGAGAATGGATGTACTGTGTGGTGTTACACCATGTGCAACTGTACTGTGTGGTTAAACACCAGGAGAATGGCTGTATTGTGTGGTGTAACACCAGGTGCTACTGTAATGTGTAGTGTAACACCAGGTGCAACTGTACCGTGTGGTGCTACACCAGGAGAATTGTTGAACTGTGTGGAGTAACACCAGGAGAATGACTGTACTGTGTCGTGTAACACCAGGAGAATGGATGTACTGAGTGGTGTAACACCAGAAGAATGGATATACTGTGTGGTGTAACACCAGGTGCAACTGTACTGTGTTGTGTAACACCAGGAGAATGGCTGTACTGTGTGGTGTCACACCAGGAAAATGGCTGTACTGTGTGTTGTAACACCAGGAGAATGACTTTACTGTGTTGTGTAACACCCGTAGAATGGATGTACTGTGTAGTGTAACACCAGGAGAGTGGATGTACTGTGTGGTGTAGCACGAGGAGAATGACTGTACTGTGTTTTGTAACACCAGGAGAATGGATGTACTGTGTGGTGTATCGCCAGGTGCAACTGCACTCTGTAGTGTAACACCAGGAGAATGGCTGTACTGTGTGGTGTAAAACCAGGAGAATGGCTGTACTGTGTGCTGAAACACCAGGAGAATGGATGTACTGTATGTTGTAACACCAGAGGAATGACTGTACTGTGTGGTGTAACACCAGGAGAATGGATGTACTGTGTGGTGTAACTCCAGAAGAATGACTGTACTTTGTGGTGTAACACCAGAAGAATGGATGTACTGTGTGGTGTTACACCAGGTGCTACTGTACTGTGTTGTGTAACACCAGGTGCAACTGTACTGTGTGGTGTTACACCAGGTGAATGATTGAACTGTGTGTGGTAACACCAGGTGCAAATGTACTGTGTGTTGTAACAGCAGGTGCAATTGTATTGTGTGGTGTAACACCAGGAGAATGGATGTACTGTGTGGTGAAACACCAGGACAATTGCTGTAGTGTGTGGTGTAACACCAGGAGAATGGCTGTACTGTGTGGTGTAACAGTAAGTGCAACTGTACTGTGTGGTGTAATACCAGGGGAATGGCTGTACTGTGTGGTGTAACAGCAGTTGCAACTGTACTGAGTGGTGTGACACCAGGAGAATGGCTGTACTGTGTGGTGTAACACCAGGAGAATGGATATACTGTGTGTTGTAACAACAGGGGAATGGATGTCCTGTGTGTTTTAACACCAGGAGAATAACTGTACTGTGTGGTGTAACACCAGGAGAATGGATATACTCTGTGGTGTAACTCCAGGAGAATGACTGTACTGTGTGGTGTAACACCACAGGAATGGATGTACTGTGTGGTGTTACACCATGTGCAACTGTACTGTGTGGTTAAACACCAGGAGAATGGCTGTATTGTGTGGTGTAACACCAGGTGCTACTGTACTGTGTAGTGTAACACCAGGTGCAACTGTACCGTGTGGTGTTACACCAGGAGAATGGTTGAACTGTGTGGAATAACACCAGGAGAATGGATGTACTGTGTGGTGTACCACCAGGAGAATTGCTGTACTTTGTGGTGTACCACCAGGAGAATAACTGTACTGTGTGGTCTAACACAAGGATAATGGATATACTGTGTGGTGTAACACCAGGAGAATGACTGTACTGTGTGGTGTTACACCAGGAAAATGGAAGTACTGTGTGGTGTAACACCAGGTGAATGGATGTACTGTGTGGTGCAACACCAGGAGAATGACTGTTCTGTGTCATGTAACACCAGGAGAATGGATGTACTGTGTGGTGTAACACCAGAAGAATGGATGTACTGTGTGGTGTAACACCAGATGCAACTGTACTGTGTTGTGTAACACCAGATGTAACTGTACTGTGTTGTGTATCACCAGGAGAATGGCTGTACTGTGTGGTGTAACACCAGGAAAATGGCTGTACTGTGTGTTGTAACACCAGGAGAATGACTTTACTGTGTTGTGTAACACCCGTAGAAGGGATGTACTGTGTAGTGTAACACCAGGAGAGTGGATGTACTGTGTGGTGTAGCACGAGGAGAATGACTGTACTGTGTGGTGTAACACCAGGATAATGGATGTACTGTGTGGTGTATCGCCAGGTGCAACTGTACACTGTAGTGTAACACCAGGAGAATGGCTGTACTGTGTGGTGTAGCTCCACAAGAATGACTGTACTGCATGGTGTAACACCAGAGGAATGGATGTACTGTGTGGTTTTACACCAGGTGCAACTCTACTGTGTGGTGTAACACCAGGAGAATGGCTGTTCTGTGTGGTGTAACACCAGGTGCATCTGTACTGTGTGGTGTTACACCAGGAGAATGGTTGAACTGTGTGGTGTAACACCAGGAGAATGGCTGTACTGTGTGGTGGAACACCAGGAGAATGGCTGTACTGTGTGGTGTGACACCGGACGATTGGCTGTACTGTGTCGTGAAACCCCAGGTGCAACTGTACTGTGTGTTGGAACACCAGGAAAATGGCTGTACTGTGTGTTGTAACACCAGGAGAATGACTTTACTGTGTTGTGTAACACCCGTAGAATGGATGTACTGCGTAGTGTAACACCAGGAGAGTGGATGTACTGTGTGGTGTAGCACCAGGCGAATGATTTTACTGTGTGGTGTAACACCAGGAGAATGGATGTACTGTGCGGTGTATCAACAGGTGCAACTGTACTCTGTAGTGAAACACCAGGAGAATGGCTGTACTGTGTGGTGTAACACCTGGAGAATGGCTGTACCGTGTGCTGAAACACCAGGAGAATGGATATACTGTGTGGTGTAACACCAGGAGAATGAATGTACTGTATGTTGTAACAACAGGGGAATGACTGTACTGTGTGGTGTAACACCAGGAGAATGGATGTACTGTGTGGTGCAAAACCAGAAGAATTACTGTAGTTTGTGGTGTAACACCAGGAGAATGGATGTACTGTGTGGTGTTACACCAGGTGCTACTGTACTGTGTGGTGTAACACCAGGTGCAACTGTACTGTGTGGTGTTACACCAGGTGAATGATTGAACTGTGTGTTGTAACACCAGGTGCAAATGTACTGTGTGGTGTAAAAGCAGGTGCAACTGTATTGTGTGGTGTAACACCAGGAGAATGGATGTACTGTGTGGTGTAACACCAGGACAATTGCTGTACTGTGTGGTGTAACACCAGGATAATGGATGTACTGTGTGGTGTAACACCAGGAGAATGGATGTACTGTGTGGTGTAACACCAGGAGAATGACTGTACTGTGTTGGGTAACACCAGGAGAATAGATGTAATGTGTGGTGTAACAGAATGAGAATGGCTGTACTGTGTGGTGTGACACCAGGTCAATGGCTGTACTGTGTGGTGTAACAGCAGGAGAATGTCTCTACTGTGTGGCGTAACACCAGCGGAATGCATATACTGTGTGGTGTAACACCAGGTGCTACTGTACTGTGTGGTGTAACACGAGGTGCAACTGTACTGTGTGGTGTAACACCAGGAGAATGGCTGTACTGTGTGGTGTAACAGTAAGTGCAACTGTACTGTGTGGTGTAATACCAGGGGAATGGCTGTACTGTGTGGTGTAACACCAGGAGAATGGATATACTGTGTGGTGTAACACCAGGAGAATGGCTGTACTGTGTGGTGTAACTCCATGTGCTACTGTACTGTGTGGTGGAACACCAGGTGCAACTGTACTGTGTGGTGTTACACCAGGAGAATGGTTGAACTGTGTGGTTCAACACCAGGAGAATGTCTGTACTTTGTGGTGTAAAAGCAGGTTCAACTGTACTGTGTTTGTGACACCAGGAGAATGGCTGTACAGTGTGGTGTAACAGCAGGAGAATGGATGTACTGTGTTGTGTAACACCAGGAGAATGGCTGTACTGTGTGCTGTAACACCAGGAGAATGGATGTACTGTGTGTTTTAACACCAGGAGAATAACTGTACTGTGTTGTGTAACACCAGGAGAATGGATATACTGTGTGGTGTAACACCAGGAGAATGACTGTACTGTGTGGTGTAACACCACAGGAATGGATGTACTGTGTGGTGTTACACCATGTGCAAATGTACTGTGTGGTTAAACACCAGGAGAATGGCTGTATTGTGTGGTGTAACACCAGGTGCTACTGCACTGTGTAGTGTAACACCAGGTGCAACTGTACCGTGTGGTGTTACACTAGGAGAATGGTTGAACTGTGTGGTGTTACACCAGGATAATGGATGTACTGTGTGGTGAAACACCAGGAGAATGGATCTACTGTGTGGTGTAACACCAGGAGAAGGACTGTACAGTGTGGTGTTACACCAGGAGAATGGATGTACTGTGTTGTGTAACACCAGGAGAATGGATGTACTGTGTCGTGTAACACCAGGAGAGTGACTGTACTGTGTGGTGTAACACCAGGAGAATGGATGTACTGTGTGGTGTAACACCAGGATTATGGATGTACTGTGTGGTGTAACACCAGGTGCAACTGTACTGTGTGGTGTAGCACGAGGAGAATGACTGTACTGTGTGGTGTAACACCAGGAGAATGGATGTACTGTGTGGTGTATCGCCAGGTGCAACTGTACTCTGTAGTGTAACACCAGGAGAATGGCTGTACTGTGTGGTGTAACTCCACAAGAATGACTGTACTGCGTGCTGTAACACCAGAGGAATTGATGTACTGTGTGGTTTTACACCAGGTGCAACTCTACTTTGTGGTGTAACACCAGGAGAATGGCTGTACTGTGTGGTGTAACACCAGGTGCAACTGTACTGTGTGGTGTTACACCAGGAGAATGGTTGAACTGTGTGGTGTAACACCAGGAGAATGGCTGTACTGTGTGGTGGAACACCAGGAGATTGGCTGTACTGTGTGGTGTGACACCGGGCGAATGAATGTACTGTGTGGAGTAACACCAGGTGCTACTGTACTGTGTGGTGTAATAACAGGGGAATCGCTGTACTGTGTGGTGTAACACCAGGAGAATGTCTCTACTGTGTGGTGTAACACCAGCGGAATGTTTATACTGTGTGGTGTAACACCAGTTTGTACTGTACTGTGTGGTGTAACACCAGGTGCAACTGTACAGTGTGGTGTAACACCTGAAGAATGGCTGTACTGTGTGGTGTAACAGTCAGTGCAACTGTACTGTGTGGTGTAATACCAGGGGAATGGCTGTACTGTGTGGTGTAACAGCAGTAGCAACTGTACTGAGTGGTGTGACACCAGGAGAATGGCTGTACTGTGTGGAGTAACACCAGGAGAATGGCTGCACTGTGTGGTTTAACACCAGGTGCAACTGTACTGTGTGGTGTAAATCCAGGATAATCGCTGTACTGTGTGGTGTAACACCAGGAGAATGGATATACTGTGTGTTGTAACAACAGGAGAATGGATGTCCTGTGTGTTTTAACACCAGGAGAATAACTGAACTGTGTGGTGTAACACCAGGAGAATGGATGTACTGTGTGGTGTTACACCATGTGCAACTGTACTGTGTGGTTAAACACCAGGAGAATGGCTGTATTGTGTGGTGTAACACCAGGTGCTACTGTAATGTGTAGTGTAACACCAGGTGCAACTGTACCGTGTGGTGCTACACCAGGAGAATTGTTGAACTGTGTGGAGTAACACCAGGAGAATGACTGTACTGTGTCGTGTAACACCAGGAGAATGGATGTACTGAGTGGTGTAACACCAGAAGAATGGATATACTGTGTGGTGTAACACCAGGTGCAACTGTACTGTGTTGTGTAACACCAGGAGAATGGCTGTACTGTGTGGTGTCACACCAGGAAAATGGCTGTACTGTGTGTTGTAACACCAGGAGAATGACTTTACTGTGTTGTGTAACACCCGTAGAATGGATGTACTGTGTAGTGTAACACCAGGAGAGTGGATGTACTGTGTGGTGTAGCACGAGGAGAATGACTGTACTGTGTTTTGTAACACCAGGAGAATGGATGTACTGTGTGGTGTATCGCCAGGTGCAACTGCACTCTGTAGTGTAACACCAGGAGAATGGCTGTACTGTGTGGTGTAAAACCAGGAGAATGGCTGTACTGTGTGCTGAAACACCAGGAGAATGGATGTACTGTATGTTGTAACACCAGAGGAATGACTGTACTGTGTGGTGTAACACCAGGAGAATGGATGTACTGTGTGGTGTAACTCCAGAAGAATGACTGTACTTTGTGGTGTAACACCAGAAGAATGGATGTACTGTGTGGTGTTACACCAGGTGCTACTGTACTGTGTTGTGTAACACCAGGTGCAACTGTACTGTGTGGTGTTACACCAGGTGAATGATTGAACTGTGTGTGGTAACACCAGGTGCAAATGTACTGTGTGTTGTAACAGCAGGTGCAATTGTATTGTGTGGTGTAACACCAGGAGAATGGATGTACTGTGTGGTGAAACACCAGGACAATTGCTGTAGTGTGTGGTGTAACACCAGGAGAATGGCTGTACTGTGTGGTGTAACAGTAAGTGCAACTGTACTGTGTGGTGTAATACCAGGGGAATGGCTGTACTGTGTGGTGTAACAGCAGTTGCAACTGTACTGAGTGGTGTGACACCAGGAGAATGGCTGTACTGTGTGGTGTAACACCAGGAGAATGGATATACTGTGTGTTGTAACAACAGGGGAATGGATGTCCTGTGTGTTTTAACACCAGGAGAATAACTGTACTGTGTGGTGTAACACCAGGAGAATGGATATACTCTGTGGTGTAACTCCAGGAGAATGACTGTACTGTGTGGTGTAACACCACAGGAATGGATGTACTGTGTGGTGTTACACCATGTGCAACTGTACTGTGTGGTTAAACACCAGGAGAATGGCTGTATTGTGTGGTGTAACACCAGGTGCTACTGTACTGTGTAGTGTAACACCAGGTGCAACTGTACCGTGTGGTGTTACACCAGGAGAATGGTTGAACTGTGTGGAATAACACCAGGAGAATGGATGTACTGTGTGGTGTACCACCAGGAGAATTGCTGTACTTTGTGGTGTACCACCAGGAGAATAACTGTACTGTGTGGTCTAACACAAGGATAATGGATATACTGTGTGGTGTAACACCAGGAGAATGACTGTACTGTGTGGTGTTACACCAGGAAAATGGAAGTACTGTGTGGTGTAACACCAGGTGAATGGATGTACTGTGTGGTGCAACACCAGGAGAATGACTGTTCTGTGTCATGTAACACCAGGAGAATGGATGTACTGTGTGGTGTAACACCAGAAGAATGGATGTACTGTGTGGTGTAACACCAGATGCAACTGTACTGTGTTGTGTAACACCAGATGTAACTGTACTGTGTTGTGTATCACCAGGAGAATGGCTGTACTGTGTGGTGTAACACCAGGAAAATGGCTGTACTGTGTGTTGTAACACCAGGAGAATGACTTTACTGTGTTGTGTAACACCCGTAGAAGGGATGTACTGTGTAGTGTAACACCAGGAGAGTGGATGTACTGTGTGGTGTAGCACGAGGAGAATGACTGTACTGTGTGGTGTAACACCAGGATAATGGATGTACTGTGTGGTGTATCGCCAGGTGCAACTGTACACTGTAGTGTAACACCAGGAGAATGGCTGTACTGTGTGGTGTAGCTCCACAAGAATGACTGTACTGCATGGTGTAACACCAGAGGAATGGATGTACTGTGTGGTTTTACACCAGGTGCAACTCTACTGTGTGGTGTAACACCAGGAGAATGGCTGTTCTGTGTGGTGTAACACCAGGTGCATCTGTACTGTGTGGTGTTACACCAGGAGAATGGTTGAACTGTGTGGTGTAACACCAGGAGAATGGCTGTACTGTGTGGTGGAACACCAGGAGAATGGCTGTACTGTGTGGTGTGACACCGGACGATTGGCTGTACTGTGTCGTGAAACCCCAGGTGCAACTGTACTGTGTGTTGGAACACCAGGAAAATGGCTGTACTGTGTGTTGTAACACCAGGAGAATGACTTTACTGTGTTGTGTAACACCCGTAGAATGGATGTACTGCGTAGTGTAACACCAGGAGAGTGGATGTACTGTGTGGTGTAGCACCAGGCGAATGATTTTACTGTGTGGTGTAACACCAGGAGAATGGATGTACTGTGCGGTGTATCAACAGGTGCAACTGTACTCTGTAGTGAAACACCAGGAGAATGGCTGTACTGTGTGGTGTAACACCTGGAGAATGGCTGTACCGTGTGCTGAAACACCAGGAGAATGGATATACTGTGTGGTGTAACACCAGGAGAATGAATGTACTGTATGTTGTAACAACAGGGGAATGACTGTACTGTGTGGTGTAACACCAGGAGAATGGATGTACTGTGTGGTGCAAAACCAGAAGAATTACTGTAGTTTGTGGTGTAACACCAGGAGAATGGATGTACTGTGTGGTGTTACACCAGGTGCTACTGTACTGTGTGGTGTAACACCAGGTGCAACTGTACTGTGTGGTGTTACACCAGGTGAATGATTGAACTGTGTGTTGTAACACCAGGTGCAAATGTACTGTGTGGTGTAAAAGCAGGTGCAACTGTATTGTGTGGTGTAACACCAGGAGAATGGATGTACTGTGTGGTGTAACACCAGGACAATTGCTGTACTGTGTGGTGTAACACCAGGATAATGGATGTACTGTGTGGTGTAACACCAGGAGAATGGATGTACTGTGTGGTGTAACACCAGGAGAATGACTGTACTGTGTTGGGTAACACCAGGAGAATAGATGTAATGTGTGGTGTAACAGAATGAGAATGGCTGTACTGTGTGGTGTGACACCAGGTCAATGGCTGTACTGTGTGGTGTAACAGCAGGAGAATGTCTCTACTGTGTGGCGTAACACCAGCGGAATGCATATACTGTGTGGTGTAACACCAGGTGCTACTGTACTGTGTGGTGTAACACGAGGTGCAACTGTACTGTGTGGTGTAACACCAGGAGAATGGCTGTACTGTGTGGTGTAACAGTAAGTGCAACTGTACTGTGTGGTGTAATACCAGGGGAATGGCTGTACTGTGTGGTGTAACACCAGGAGAATGGATATACTGTGTGGTGTAACACCAGGAGAATGGCTGTACTGTGTGGTGTAACTCCATGTGCTACTGTACTGTGTGGTGGAACACCAGGTGCAACTGTACTGTGTGGTGTTACACCAGGAGAATGGTTGAACTGTGTGGTTCAACACCAGGAGAATGTCTGTACTTTGTGGTGTAAAAGCAGGTTCAACTGTACTGTGTTTGTGACACCAGGAGAATGGCTGTACAGTGTGGTGTAACAGCAGGAGAATGGATGTACTGTGTTGTGTAACACCAGGAGAATGGCTGTACTGTGTGCTGTAACACCAGGAGAATGGATGTACTGTGTGTTTTAACACCAGGAGAATAACTGTACTGTGTTGTGTAACACCAGGAGAATGGATATACTGTGTGGTGTAACACCAGGAGAATGACTGTACTGTGTGGTGTAACACCACAGGAATGGATGTACTGTGTGGTGTTACACCATGTGCAAATGTACTGTGTGGTTAAACACCAGGAGAATGGCTGTATTGTGTGGTGTAACACCAGGTGCTACTGCACTGTGTAGTGTAACACCAGGTGCAACTGTACCGTGTGGTGTTACACTAGGAGAATGGTTGAACTGTGTGGTGTTACACCAGGATAATGGATGTACTGTGTGGTGAAACACCAGGAGAATGGATCTACTGTGTGGTGTAACACCAGGAGAAGGACTGTACAGTGTGGTGTTACACCAGGAGAATGGATGTACTGTGTTGTGTAACACCAGGAGAATGGATGTACTGTGTCGTGTAACACCAGGAGAGTGACTGTACTGTGTGGTGTAACACCAGGAGAATGGATGTACTGTGTGGTGTAACACCAGGATTATGGATGTACTGTGTGGTGTAACACCAGGTGCAACTGTACTGTGTGGTGTAGCACGAGGAGAATGACTGTACTGTGTGGTGTAACACCAGGAGAATGGATGTACTGTGTGGTGTATCGCCAGGTGCAACTGTACTCTGTAGTGTAACACCAGGAGAATGGCTGTACTGTGTGGTGTAACTCCACAAGAATGACTGTACTGCGTGCTGTAACACCAGAGGAATTGATGTACTGTGTGGTTTTACACCAGGTGCAACTCTACTTTGTGGTGTAACACCAGGAGAATGGCTGTACTGTGTGGTGTAACACCAGGTGCAACTGTACTGTGTGGTGTTACACCAGGAGAATGGTTGAACTGTGTGGTGTAACACCAGGAGAATGGCTGTACTGTGTGGTGGAACACCAGGAGATTGGCTGTACTGTGTGGTGTGACACCGGGCGAATGAATGTACTGTGTGGAGTAACACCAGGTGCTACTGTACTGTGTGGTGTAATAACAGGGGAATCGCTGTACTGTGTGGTGTAACACCAGGAGAATGTCTCTACTGTGTGGTGTAACACCAGCGGAATGTTTATACTGTGTGGTGTAACACCAGTTTGTACTGTACTGTGTGGTGTAACACCAGGTGCAACTGTACAGTGTGGTGTAACACCTGAAGAATGGCTGTACTGTGTGGTGTAACAGTCAGTGCAACTGTACTGTGTGGTGTAATACCAGGGGAATGGCTGTACTGTGTGGTGTAACAGCAGTAGCAACTGTACTGAGTGGTGTGACACCAGGAGAATGGCTGTACTGTGTGGAGTAACACCAGGAGAATGGCTGCACTGTGTGGTTTAACACCAGGTGCAACTGTACTGTGTGGTGTAAATCCAGGATAATCGCTCTACTGTGTGGTGTAACACCAGGAGAATGGATATACTGTGTGTTGTAACAACAGGAGAATGGATGTCCTGTGTGTTTTAACACCAGGAGAATGGATATACTGTGTGGTGTAACACCAGGAGAATGGATGTACTGTGTGGTGTTACACCATGTGCAACTGTACTGTGTGGTTAAACACCAGGAGAATGGCTGTATTGTGTGGTGTAACACCAGGTGCTACTGTAATGTGTAGTGTAACACCAGGTGCAACTGTACCGTGTGGTGCTACACCAGGAGAATGGTTGAACTGTGTGGAGTAACACCAGGAGAATGACTGTACTGTGTCGTGTAACACCAGGAGAATGGATGTACTGAGTGGTGTAACACCAGAAGAATGGATATACTGTGTGGTGTTACACCAGGTGCAACTGTACTGTGTTGTGTAACACCAGGAGAATGGCTGTACTGTGTGGTGCAACACCAGGAAAATGGCTGTACTGTGTGTTGTAACACCAGGAGAATGACTTTACTGTGTTGTGTAACACCCGTAGAATGGATGTACTGTGTAGTGTAACACCAGGAGAGTGGATGTACTGTGTGGTGTAAAACCAGGAGAATGGCTGTACTGTGTGGTGTTACACCAGGTGCTACTGTACTGTGTGGTGTAACACCAGGTGCAACTGTACTGTGTGGTGTTACACCAGGTGAATGATTGAACTGTGTGTTGTAACACCAGGTGCAAATGTACTGTGTGTTGTAACAGCAGGTGCAATTGTATTGTGTGGTGTAACACCAGGAGAATGGATGTACTGTGTGGTGAAACACCAGGACAATTGCTGTACTGTGTGGTGTAACACCAGGAGAATGGCTGTACTGTGTGGTGTAACAGTAAGTGCAACTGTACTGTGTGGTGTAATACCAGGGGAATGGCTGTACTGTGTGGTGTAACAGCAGTTGCAACTGTACTGAGTGGTGTGACACCAGGAGAATGGCTGTACTGTGTGGTGTAACACCAGGAGAATGGCTGCACTGTGTGGTTTAACACCAGGTGCAACTGTACTGTGTGGTGTAAATCCAGGATAATCGCTGTACTGTGTGGTGTAACACCAGGAGAATGGATATACTGTGTGTTGTAACAACAGGGGAATGGATGTCCTGTGTGTTTTAACACCAGGAGAATAACTGTACTGTGTGGTGTAACACCAGGAGAATGGATATACTCTGTGGTGTAACTCCAGGAGAATGACTGTACTGTGTGGTGTAACACCACAGGAATGGATGTACTGTGTGGTGTTACACCATGTGCAACTGTACTGTGTGGTTAAACACCAGGAGAATGGCTGTATTGTGTGGTGTAACACCAGGTGCTACTGTACTGTGTAGTGTAACACCAGGTGCAACTGTACCGTGTGGTGTTACACCAGGAGAATGGTTGAACTGTGTGGAATAACACCAGGAGAATGGATGTACTGTGTGGTGTACCACCAGGAGAATTGCTGTACTTTGTGGTGTACCACCAGGAGAATAACTGTACTGTGTGGTCTAACACAAGGATAATGGATATACTGTGTGGTGTAACACCTGGAGAATGACTGTACTGTGTGGTGTTACACCAGGAAAATGGATGTACTGTGTGGTGTAACACCAGGTGAATGGATGTACTGTGTGGTGCAACACCAGGAGAATGACTGTTCTGTGTCATGTAACACCAGGAGAATGGATGTACTGTGTGGTGTAACACCAGAAGAATGGATGTACTGTGTGGTGTAACACCAGATGCAACTGTACTGTGTTGTGTAACACCAGATGTAACTGTACTGTGTTGTGTAACACCAGGAGAATGGCTGTACTGTGTGGTGTAACACCAGGAAAATGGCTGTACTGTGTGTTGTAACACCAGGAGAATGACTTTACTGTGTTGTGTAACACCCGTAGAAGGGATGTACTGTGTAGTGTAACACCAGGAGAGTGGATGTACTGTGTGGTGTAGCACGAGGAGAATGACTGTACTGTGTGGTGTAACACCAGGATAATGGATGTACTGTGTGGTGTATCGCCAGGTGCAACTGTACACTGTAGTGTAACACCAGGAGAATGGCTGTACTGTGTGGTGTAGCTCCACAAGTATGACTGTACTGCATGGTGTAACACCAGAGGAATGGATGTACTGTTTGGTTTTACACCAGGTGCAACTCTACTGTGTGGTGTAACACCAGGAGAATGGCTGTTCTGTGTGGTGTAACACCAGGTGCATCTGTACTGTGTGGTGTTACACCAGGAGAATGGTTGAACTGTGTGGTGTAACACCAGGAGAATGGCTGTACTGTGTGGTGGAACACCAGGAGAATGGCTGTACTGTGTGGTGTGACACCGGACGAATGGCTGTACTGTGTCGTGAAACCCCAGGTGCAACTGTACTGTGTGTTGGAACACCAGGAAAATGGCTGTACTGTGTGTTGTAACACCAGGAGAATGACTTTACTGTGTTGTGTAACACCCGTAGAATGGATGTACTGTGTAGTGTAACACCAGGAGAGTGGATGTACTGTGTGGTGTAGCACCAGGCGAATGATTTTACTGTGTGGTGTAACACCAGGAGAATGGATGTACTGTGTGGTGTATCGCCAGGTGCAACTGTACTCTGTAGTGTAACACCAGGAGAATGGCTGTACTGTGTGGTGTAACTCCACAAGAATGACTGTACTGCGTGCTGTAACACCAGAGGAATTGATGTACTGTGTGGTTTTACACCAGGTGCAACTCTACTTTGTGGTGTAACACCAGGAGAATGGCTGTACTGTGTGGTGTAACACCAGGTGCAACTGTACTGTGTGGTGTTACACCAGGAGAATGGTTGAACTGTGTGGTGTAACACCAGGAGAATGGCTGTACTGTGTGGTGGAACACCAGGAGATTGGCTGTACTGTGTGGTGTGACACCGGGCGAATGAATGTACTGTGTGGAGTAACACCAGGTGCTACTGTACTGTGTGGTGTAATAACAGGGGAATCGCTGTACTGTGTGGTGTAACACCAGGAGAATGTCTCTACTGTGTGGTGTAACACCAGCGGAATGTTTATACTGTGTGGTGTAACACCAGTTTGTACTGTACTGTGTGGTGTAACACCAGGTGCAACTGTACAGTGTGGTGTAATACCAGGGGAATGGCTGTACTGTGTGGTGTAACAGCAGTAGCAACTGTACTGAGTGGTGTGACACCAGGAGAATGGCTGTACTGTGTGGAGTAGCACCAGGAGAATGGCTGCACTGTGTGGTTTAACACCAGGTGCAACTGTACTGTGTGGTGTAAATCCAGGATAATCGCTCTACTGTGTGGTGTAACACCAGGAGAATGGATATACTGTGTGTTGTAACAACAGGAGAATGGATGTCCTGTGTGTTTTAACACCAGGAGAATGGATATACTGTGTGGTGTAACACCAGGAGAATGGATGTACTGTGTGGTGTTACACCATGTGCAACTGTACTGTGTGGTTAAACACCAGGAGAATGGCTGTATTGTGTGGTGTAACACCAGGTGCTACTGTAATGTGTAGTGTAACACCAGGTGCAACTGTACCGTGTGGTGCTACACCAGGAGAATGGTTGAACTGTGTGGAGTAACACCAGGAGAATGACTGTACTGTGTCGTGTAACACCAGGAGAATGGATGTATTGAGTGGTGTAACACCTGAAGAATGGCTGTACTGTGTGGTGTAACAGTCAGTGCAACTGTACTGTGTGGTGTAATACCAGGGGAATGGCTGTACTGTGTGGTGTAACAGCAGTAGCAACTGTACTGAGTGGTGTGACACCAGGAGAATGGCTGTACTGTGTGGAGTAACACCAGGAGAATGGCTGCACTGTGTGGTTTAACACCAGGTGCAACTGTACTGTGTGGTGTAAATCCAGGATAATCGCTCTACTGTGTGGTGTAACACCAGGAGAATGGATATACTGTGTGTTGTAACAACAGGAGAATGGATGTCCTGTGTGTTTTAACACCAGGAGAATGGATATACTGTGTGGTGTAACACCAGGAGAATGGATGTACTGTGTGGTGTTACACCATGTGCAACTGTACTGTGTGGTTAAACACCAGGAGAATGGCTGTATTGTGTGGTGTAACACCAGGTGCTACTGTAATGTGTAGTGTAACACCAGGTGCAACTGTACCGTGTGGTGCTACACCAGGAGAATGGTTGAACTGTGTGGAGTAACACCAGGAGAATGACTGTACTGTGTCGTGTAACACCAGGAGAATGGATGTACTGAGTGGTGTAACACCAGAAGAATGGATATACTGTGTGGTGTTACACCAGGTGCAACTGTACTGTGTTGTGTAACACCAGGAGAATGGCTGTACTGTGTGGTGCAACACCAGGAAAATGGCTGTACTGTGTGTTGTAACACCAGGAGAATGACTTTACTGTGTTGTGTAACACCCGTAGAATGGATGTACTGTGTAGTGTAACACCAGGAGAGTGGATGTACTGTGTGGTGTAAAACCAGGAGAATGGCTGTACTGTGTGGTGTTACACCAGTTGCTACTGTACTGTGTGGTGTAACACCAGGTGCAACTGTACTGTGTGGTGTTACACCAGGTGAATGATTGAACTGTGTGTTGTAACACCAGGTGCAAATGTACTGTGTGTTGTAACAGCAGGTGCAATTGTATTGTGTGGTGTAACACCAGGAGAATGGATGTACTGTGTGGTGAAACACCAGGACAATTGCTGTACTGTGTGGTGTAACACCAGGAGAATGGCTGTACTGTGTGGTGTAACAGTAAGTGCAACTGTACTGTGTGGTGTAATACCAGGGGAATGGCTGTACTGTGTGGTGTAACAGCAGTTGCAACTGTACTGAGTGGTGTGACACCAGGAGAATGGCTGTACTGTGTGGTGTAACACCAGGAGAATGGCTGCACTGTGTGGTTTAACACCAGGTGCAACTGTACTGTGTGGTGTAAATCCAGGATAATCGCTGTACTGTGTGGTGTAACACCAGGAGAATGGATATACTGTGTGTTGTAACAACAGGGGAATGGATGTCCTGTGTGTTTTAACACCAGGAGAATAACTGTACTGTGTGGTGTAACACCAGGAGAATGGATATACTCTGTGGTGTAACTCCAGGAGAATGACTGTACTGTGTGGTGTAACACCACAGGAATGGATGTACTGTGTGGTGTTACACCATGTGCAACTGTACTGTGTGGTTAAACACCAGGAGAATGGCTGTATTGTGTGGTGTAACACCAGGTGCTACTGTACTGTGTAGTGTAACACCAGGTGCAACTGTACCGTGTGGTGTTACACCAGGAGAATGGTTGAACTGTGTGGAATAACACCAGGAGAATGGATGTACTGTGTGGTGTACCACCAGGAGAATTGCTGTACTTTGTGGTGTACCACCAGGAGAATAACTGTACTGTGTGGTCTAACACAAGGATAATGGATATACTGTGTGGTGTAACACCTGGAGAATGACTGTACTGTGTGGTGTTACACCAGGAAAATGGATGTACTGTGTGGTGTAACACCAGGTGAATGGATGTACTGTGTGGTGCAACACCAGGAGAATGACTGTTCTGTGTCATGTAACACCAGGAGAATGGATGTACTGTGTGGTGTAACACCAGAAGAATGGATGTACTGTGTGGTGTAACACCAGATGCAACTGTACTGTGTTGTGTAACACCAGATGTAACTGTACTGTGTTGTGTAACACCAGGAGAATGGCTGTACTGTGTGGTGTAACACCAGGAAAATGGCTGTACTGTGTGTTGTAACACCAGGAGAATGACTTTACTGTGTTGTGTAACACCCGTAGAAGGGATGTACTGTGTAGTGTAACACCAGGAGAGTGGATGTACTGTGTGGTGTAGCACGAGGAGAATGACTGTACTGTGTGGTGTAACACCAGGATAATGGATGTACTGTGTGGTGTATCGCCAGGTGCAACTGTACACTGTAGTGTAACACCAGGAGAATGGCTGTACTGTGTGGTGTAGCTCCACAAGTATGACTGTACTGCATGGTGTAACACCAGAGGAATGGATGTACTGTTTGGTTTTACACCAGGTGCAACTCTACTGTGTGGTGTAACACCAGGAGAATGGCTGTTCTGTGTGGTGTAACACCAGGTGCATCTGTACTGTGTGGTGTTACACCAGGAGAATGGTTGAACTGTGTGGTGTAACACCAGGAGAATGGCTGTACTGTGTGGTGGAACACCAGGAGAATGGCTGTACTGTGTGGTGTGACACCGGACGAATGGCTGTACTGTGTCGTGAAACCCCAGGTGCAACTGTACTGTGTGTTGGAACACCAGGAAAATGGCTGTACTGTGTGTTGTAACACCAGGAGAATGACTTTACTGTGTTGTGTAACACCCGTAGAATGGATGTACTGTGTAGTGTAACACCAGGAGAGTGGATGTACTGTGTGGTGTAGCACCAGGCGAATGATTTTACTGTGTGGTGTAACACCAGGAGAATGGATGTACTGTGCGGTGTATCAACAGGTGCAACTGTACTCTGTAGTGAAACACCAGGAGAATGGCTGTACTGTGTGGTGTAATACCTGGAGAATGGCTGTACCGTGTGCTGAAACACCAGGAGAATGGATATACTGTGTGGTGTAACACCAGGAGAATGAATGTACTGTATGTTGTAACAACAGGGTAATGACTGTACTGTGTGGTGTAACACCAGGAGAATGGATGTACTGTGTGGTGCAAAACCAGAAGAATTACTGTACTTTGTGGTGTAACACCAGAAGAATGGATGTACTGTGTGGTGTTACACCAGGTGCTACTGTACTGTGTGGTGTAACACCAGGTGCAACTGTACTGTGTGGTGTTACACCAGGTGAATGATTGAACTGTGTGTTGTAACACCAGGTGCAAATGTACTGTGTGGTGTAAAAGCAGGTGCAACTGTATTGTGTGGTGTAACACCAGGAGAATGGATGTACTGTGTGGTGTAACACCAGGACAATTGCTGTACTGTGTGGTGTAACACCAGGATAATGGATGTACTGTGTGGTGTAACACCAGGAGAATGGATGTACTGTATGTTGTAACAACAGGGGAATGACTGTACTGTGTGGTGTAACACCAGGAGAATGGATGTACTGTGTTGGGTAACACCAGGAGAATAGATGTAATGTGTGGTGTAACAGAATGAGAATGGCTGTACTGTGTGGTGTGACACCAGGTCAATGGCTGTACTGTGTGGTGTAACAGCAGGAGAATGTCTCTACTGTGTGGCGTAACACCAGCGGAATGCATATACTGTGTGGTGTAACACCAGGTGCTACTGTACTGTGTGGTGTTACGCGAGGTGCAACTGTACTGTGTGGTGTAACACCAGGAGAATGGCTGTACTGTGTGGTGTAACAGTAAGTGCAACTGTACTGTGTGGTGTAATACCAGGGGAATGGCTGTACTGTGTGGTGTAACACCAGGAGAATGGATGTACTGTGTGGTGTTACACCATGTGCAACTGTACTGTGTGGTTAAACACCAGGAGAATGGCTGTATTGTGTGGTGTAACACCAGGTGCTACTGTAATGTGTAGTGTAACACCAGGTGCAACTGTACCGTGTGGTGCTACACCAGGAGAATTGTTGAACTGTGTGGAGTAACACCAGGAGAATGACTGTACTGTGTCGTGTAACACCAGGAGAATGGATGTACTGAGTGGTGTAACACCAGAAGAATGGATATACTGTGTGGTGTAACACCAGGTGCAACTGTACTGTGTTGTGTAACACCAGGAGAATGGCTGTACTGTGTGGTGTCACACCAGGAAAATGGCTGTACTGTGTGTTGTAACACCAGGAGAATGACTTTACTGTGTTGTGTAACACCCGTAGAATGGATGTACTGTGTAGTGTAACACCAGGAGAGTGGATGTACTGTGTGGTGTAGCACGAGGAGAATGACTGTACTGTGTTTTGTAACACCAGGAGAATGGATGTACTGTGTGGTGTATCGCCAGGTGCAACTGCACTCTGTAGTGTAACACCAGGAGAATGGCTGTACTGTGTGGTGTAAAACCAGGAGAATGGCTGTACTGTGTGCTGAAACACCAGGAGAATGGATGTACTGTATGTTGTAACACCAGAGGAATGACTGTACTGTGTGGTGTAACACCAGGAGAATGGATGTACTGTGTGGTGTAACTCCAGAAGAATGACTGTACTTTGTGGTGTAACACCAGAAGAATGGATGTACTGTGTGGTGTTACACCAGGTGCTACTGTACTGTGTTGTGTAACACCAGGTGCAACTGTACTGTGTGGTGTTACACCAGGTGAATGATTGAACTGTGTGTGGTAACACCAGGTGCAAATGTACTGTGTGTTGTAACAGCAGGTGCAATTGTATTGTGTGGTGTAACACCAGGAGAATGGATGTACTGTGTGGTGAAACACCAGGACAATTGCTGTAGTGTGTGGTGTAACACCAGGAGAATGGCTGTACTGTGTGGTGTAACAGTAAGTGCAACTGTACTGTGTGGTGTAATACCAGGGGAATGGCTGTACTGTGTGGTGTAACAGCAGTTGCAACTGTACTGAGTGGTGTGACACCAGGAGAATGGCTGTACTGTGTGGTGTAACACCAGGAGAATGGATATACTGTGTGTTGTAACAACAGGGGAATGGATGTCCTGTGTGTTTTAACACCAGGAGAATAACTGTACTGTGTGGTGTAACACCAGGAGAATGGATATACTGTGTGGTGTAACTCCAGGAGAATGACTGTACTGTGTGGTGTAGCACCACAGGAATGGATGTACTGTGTGGTGTTACACCATGTGCAACTGTACTGTGTGGTTAAACACCAGGAGAATGGCTGTATTGTGTGGTGTAACACCAGGTGCTACTGTACTGTGTAGTGTAACACCAGGTGCAACTGTACCGTGTGGTGTTACACCAGGAGAATGGTTGAACTGTGTGGAATAACACCAGGAGAATGGATGTACTGTGTGGTGTACCACCAGGAGAATTGCTGTACTTTGTGGTGTACCACCAGGAGAATAACTGTACTGTGTGGTCTAACACAAGGATAATGGATATACTGTGTGGTGTAACACCAGGAGAATGACTGTACTGTGTGGTGTTACACCAGGAAAATGGATGTGCTGTGTGGTGTAACACCAGGTGAATGGATGTACTGTGTGGTGCAACACCAGGAGAATGACTGTTCTGTGTCATGTAACACCAGGAGAATGGATGTACTGTGTGGTGTAACACCAGAAGAATGGATGTACTGTGTGGTGTAACACCAGATGCAACTGTACTGTGTTGTGTAACACCAGATGTAACTGTACTGTGTTGTGTAACACCAGGAGAATGGCTGTACTGTGTGGTGTAACACCAGGAAAATGGCTGTACTGTGTGTTGTAACACCAGGAGAATGACTTTACTGTGTTGTGTAACACCCGTAGAATGGATGTACTGTGTAGTGTAACACCAGGAGAGTGGATGTACTGTGTTGTGTAGCACGAGGAGAATGACTGTACTGTGTGGTGTAACACCAGGAGAATGGATGTACTGTGTGGTGTATCGCCAGGTGCAACTGTACTCTGTAGTGTAACACCAGGAGAATGGCTGTACTGTGTGGTGTAGCTCCACAAGAATGACTGTACTGCATGGTGTAACACCAGAGGAATGGATGTACTGTGTGGTTTTACACCAGGTGCAACTCTACTGTGTGGTGTAACACCAGGGGAATGGCTGTTCTGTGTGGTGTAACTCCAGGTGCAACTGTACTGTGTGGTGTTACACCAGGAGAATGGTTGAACTGTGTGGTGTAACACCAGGAGAATGGCTGTACTGTGTGGTGGAACACCAGGAGAATGGCTGTACTGTGTGGTGTGACACCGGACGAATGAATGTACTGTGTGGAGTAACACCAGGTGCTACTGTACTGTGTGGTGTAATAACAGGGGAATCGCTGTACTGTGTGGTGTAACACCAGGAGAATGTCTCTACTGTGTGGTGTAACACCAGCGGAATGTTTATACTGTGTGGTGTAACACCAGTTTGTACTGTACTGTGTGGTGTAAAACTAGGTGCAACTGTACAGTGTGGTGTAACACCTGGAGAATGGCTGTACTGTGTGGTGTAACAGTCAGTGCAACTGTACTGTGTGGTGTAATACCAGGGGAATGGCTGTACTGTGTGGTGTAACAGCAGTTGCAACTGTACTGAGTGGTGTGACACCAGGAGAATGGCTGTACTGTGTGGTGTAACACCAGGAGAATGGCTGCACTGTGTGGTTTAACACCAGGTGCAAATGTACTGTGTGGTGTAAATCCAGGATAATCGCTGTACTGTGTGGTGTAACACCAGGAGAATGGATATACTGTGTGTTGTAACAACAGGAGAATGGATGTCCTGTGTGTTTTAACACCAGGAGAATAACTGTACTGTGTGGTGTAACACCGGGAGAATGGATGTACTGTGTGGTGTTACGCCATGTGCAACTGTACTGTGTGGTTAAACACCAGGAGAATGGCTGTATTGTGTGGTGTAACACCAGGTGCTACTGTACTGTGTAGTGTAACACCAGGTGCAACTGTACCGTGTGGTGCTACACCAGGAGAATGGATGTACTGTGTGGTGAAACACCAGGACAATTGCTGTACTGTGTGGTGTAACACCAGGAGAATGGCTGTACTGTGTGGTGTAACAGTAAGTGCAACTGTACTGTGTGGTGTAATACCAGGGGAATGGCTGTACTGTGTGGTGTAACGGCAGTTGCAACTGTACTGAGTGGTGTGACACCAGGAGAATGGCTGTACTGTGTGGTGTAACACCAGGAGAATGGCTGCACTGTGTGGTTTAACACCAGGTGCAACTGTACTGTGTGGTGTAAATCCAGGATAATCGCTGTACTGTGTGGTGTAACACCAGGAGAATGGATATACTGTGTGTTGTAACAACAGGAGAATGGATGTCCTGTGTGTTTTAACACCAGGAGAATAACGGTACTGTGTGGTGTAACACCAGGAGAGTGGATGTACTGTGTGGTGTTACGCCATGTGCAACTGTACTGTGTGGTTAAACACCAGGAGAATGGCTGTATTGTGTGGTGTAACACCAGGTGCTACTGTACTGTGTAGTGTAACACCAGGTGCAACTGTACCGTGTGGTGCTACACCAGGAGAATGGATGTACTGTGTGGTGAAACACCAGGACAATTGCTGTACTGTGTGGTGTAACACCAGGAGAATGGCTGTACTGTGTGGTGTAACAGTAAGTGCAACTGTACTGTGTGGTGTAATACCAGGGGAATGGCTGTACTGTGTGGTGTAACACCAGGAGAATGGATGTACTGTGTGGTGTAACACCAGGAGAATGTATGTACCGTGGTGTAACTCCAGAAGAATGACTGTACTGTGTGGTGTAACACCAGAGGAATGGATGTACTGTTTGGTGTTACAACAGGTGCAACTCTACTGTGTGGTGTAACACCAGGAGAATGGCTGTACTGTGTGGTGTAACTCCAGGTGCTACTGTACTGTGTGGTGGAACACCAGGTGCAACTGTACTGTGTGGTGTTACACCAGGAGAATGGTTGAACTGTGTGGTTTAACACCAGGAGAATGGATGTACTGTGTTGGGTAACACCAGGAGAATGGATGTACTGTGTGGAGTAACACTTGGAGAATGGCTGTACTGTGTGCTGTAACACCAGGAGAATGGATGTACTGTGTGTTTTAACACCAGGAGAATAACTGTACTGTGTTGTGTAACACCAGGAGAATGGATGTACTGTGTGGTGTAACACCAGGTGCAACTGTACTGTGTGGTGTAACACCAGGTGCAACTGTACTGTGTGTTGTAACACCAGGAGAATGTCTGTGCTGTGTGGTGTTACACCAGGATAATGGATGTACTGTGTGGTGAAACACCAGGAGAATGGATCTACTGTGTGGTGTAACACCAGGAGAATGACTGTATTATGTGGTGTAACACCAGGTGCTACTGCACTGTGTAGTGTAACACCAGGTGCAACTGTACCGTGTGGTGTTACACTAGGAGAATGGTTGAACTTTGTGGAGTAACACCAGGAGAATGGATGTACTGTGTGCTGTACCTCAAGGAGAATTGCTGTACTGTGTGGTGTTACACCAGGATAATGGATGTACTGTGTGGTGAAACACCAGGAGAATCGATCTACTGTGTGGTGTAACACCAGGAGAATGACTGTACTGTGTGGTGTTACACCAGGAGAATGGATGTACTGTGTTGTGTAACACCAGGAGAATGGATGTACTGTGTCGTGTAACACCAGGAGAGTGACTGTACTGTCTGGTGTAACACCAGGAGAATGGTTGTACTGTGTGGTTTAACACCAGGAGAATGGATGTACTGTGCGGTGTAACACCAGGTGCAACTGTACTGTGTGGTGTAACACCAGGTGCAACTGTACTGTGTGGTGTAACACCAGGAGAATGGATGTACTGTGTGGTGTAACACCAGGGAATGGATGTACTGTGTGGTGTAACACCAGAAGAATGACTGCACTGTGTGGTGTAACACCAGGAGAATGTCTCTACTGTGTGGTGTAACACCTCGAGAATGGATGTACTGTGTGGTGTAACAGCAGGGAATGGATGTACTGTGTGGTATTACACCAGGAGAAATGCTGTACTGAGTGGAGTAACACCAGGTGCAACTGTACTGTGTGGTGTAACAGGTGGAGAATGGCTGTACTTTGTGGTGTAACGGCAGGTTCAACTGTACTGTGTTTGTGACACCAGGAGAATGGCTGTACAGTGTGATGCAACAGCAGGCGAATGGATGTACTGTGTTGTGTAACACAAGGAGAATGGATGTACTGTGTGGTGTAACACCAGGAGAATGGATATACTGTGTGGTGTAACTCCAGGAGAATGACTGTACTGTGTGGTGTAACACCACAGGAATGGATGTACTGTGTGGTGTTACACCATGTGCAACTGTACTGTGTGGTTAAACACCAGGAGAATGGCTGTATTGTGTGGTGTAACACCAGGTGCTACTGTACTGTGTAGTGTAACACCAGGTGCAACTGTACCGTGTGGTGTTACACCAGGAGAATGGTTGAACTGTGTGGAATAACACCAGGAGAATGGATGTACTGTGTGGTGTACCACCAGGAGAATTGCTGTACTTTGTGGTGTACCACCAGGAGAATAACTGTACTGTGTGGTCTAACACAAGGATAATGGATATACTGTGTGGTGTAACACCAGGAGAATGACTGTACTGTGTGGTGTTACACCAGGAAAATGGATGTGCTGTGTGGTGTAACACCAGGTGAATGGATGTACTGTGTGGTGCAACACCAGGAGAATGACTGTTCTGTGTCATGTAACACCAGGAGAATGGATGTACTGTGTGGTGTAACACCAGAAGAATGGATGTACTGTGTGGTGTAACACCAGATGCAACTGTACTGTGTTGTGTAACACCAGGAGAATGGTTGAACTGTGTGGTGTAACACCAGGAGAATGGCTGTACTGTGTGGTGGAACACCAGGAGAATGGCTGTACTGTGTGGTGTGACACCGGACGAATGAATGTACTGTGTGGAGTAACACCAGGTGCTACTGTACTGTGTGGTGTAATAACAGGGGAATCGCTGTACTGTGTGGTGTAACACCAGGAGAATGTCTCTACTGTGTGGTGTAACACCAGCGGAATGTTTATACTGTGTGGTGTAACACCAGTTTGTACTGTACTGTGTGGTGTAAAACTAGGTGCAACTGTACAGTGTGGTGTAACACCTGGAGAATGGCTGTACTGTGTGGTGTAACAGTCAGTGCAACTGTACTGTGTGGTGTAATACCAGGGGAATGGCTGTACTGTGTGGTGTAACAGCAGTTGCAACTGTACTGAGTGGTGTGACACCAGGAGAATGGCTGTACTGTGTGGTGTAACACCAGGAGAATGGCTGCACTGTGTGGTTTAACACCAGGTGCAAATGTACTGTGTGGTGTAAATCCAGGATAATCGCTGTACTGTGTGGTGTAACACCAGGAGAATGGATATACTGTGTGTTGTAACAACAGGAGAATGGATGTCCTGTGTGTTTTAACACCAGGAGAATAACTGTACTGTGTGGTGTAACACCAGGAGAATGGATGTACTGTGTGGTGTTACGCCATGTGCAACTGTACTGTGTGGTTAAACACCAGGAGAATGGCTGTATTGTGTGGTGTAACACCAGGTGCTACTGTACTGTGTAGTGTAACACCAGGTGCAACTGTACCGTGTGGTGCTACACCAGGAGAATGGATGTACTGTGTGGTGAAACACCAGGACAATTGCTGTACTGTGTGGTGTAACACCAGGAGAATGGCTGTACTGTGTGGTGTAACAGTAAGTGCAACTGTACTGTGTGGTGTAATACCAGGGGAATGGCTGTACTGTGTGGTGTAACGGCAGTTGCAACTGTACTGAGTGGTGTGACACCAGGAGAATGGCTGTACTGTGTGGTGTAACACCAGGAGAATGGCTGCACTGTGTGGTTTAACACCAGGTGCAACTGTACTGTGTGGTGTAAATCCAGGATAATCGCTGTACTGTGTGGTGTAACACCAGGAGAATGGATATACTGTGTGTTGTAACAACAGGAGAATGGATGTCCTGTGTGTTTTAACACCAGGAGAATAACTGTACTGTGTGGTGTAACACCAGGAGAATGGATATACTGTGTGGTGTAACTCCAGGAGAATGACTGTACTGTGTGGTGTAACACCACAGGAATGGATGTACTGTGTGGTGTTACACCATGTGCAACTGTACTGTGAGGTTAAACACCAGGAGAATGGCTGTATTGTGTGGTGTAACACCAGGTGCTACTGTACTGTGTAGTGTAACACCAGGTGCAACTGTACCGTGTGTTGCTACACCAGGAGAATGGATGTACTGTGTGGTGAAACACCAGGACAATTGCTGTACTGTGTGGTGTAACACCAGGAGAATGGCTGTACTGTGTGGTGTAACAGTAAGTGCAACTGTACTGTGTGGTGTAATACCAGGGGAATGGCTGTACTGTGTGGTGTAACGGCAGTTGCAACTGTACTGAGTGGTGTGACACCAGGAGAATGGCTGTACTGTGTGGTGTAACACCAGGAGAATAGCTGCACTGTGTGGTTTAACACCAGGTGCAACTGTACTGTGTGGTGTAAATCCAGGATAATCGCTGTACTGTGTGGTGTAACACCAGGAGAATGGATATACTGTGTGTTGTAACAACAGGAGAATGGATGTCCTGTGTGTTTTAACACCAGGAGAATAACTGTACTGTGTGGTGTAACACCAGGAGAGTGGATGTACTGTGTGGTGTTACGCCATGTGCAACTGTACTGTGTGGTTAAACACCAGGAGAATGGCTGTATTGTGTGGTGTAACACCAGGTGCTACTGTACTGTGTAGTGTAACACCAGGTGCAACTGTACCGTGTGGTGCTACACCAGGAGAATGGATGTACTGTGTGGTGAAACACCAGGACAATTGCTGTACTGTGTGGTGTAACACCAGGAGAATGGCTGTACTGTGTGGTGTAACAGTAAGTGCAACTGTACTGTGTGGTGTAATACCAGGGGAATGGCTGTACTGTGTGGTGTAACACCAGGAGAATGGATGTACTGTGTGGTGTAACACCAGGAGAATGTATGTACCGTGGTGTAACTCCAGAAGAATGACTGTACTGTGTGGTGTAACACCAGAGGAATGGATGTACTGTTTGGTGTTACAACAGGTGCAACTCTACTGTGTGGTGTAACACCAGGAGAATGGCTGTACTGTGTGGTGTAACTCCAGGTGCTACTGTACTGTGTGGTGGAACACCAGGTGCAACTGTACTGTGTGGTGTTACACCAGGAGAATGGTTGAACTGTGTGGTTTAACACCAGGAGAATGGATGTACTGTGTTGGGTAACACCAGGAGAATGGATGTACTGTGTGGAGTAACACTTGGAGAATGGCTGTACTGTGTGCTGTAACACCAGGAGAATGGATGTACTGTGTGTTTTAACACCAGGAGAATAACTGTACTGTGTTGTGTAACACCAGGAGAATGGATGTACTGTGTGGTGTAACACCAGGTGCAACTGTACTGTGTGGTGTAACACCAGGTGCAACTGTACTGTGTGTTGTAACACCAGGAGAATGTCTGTGCTGTGTGGTGTTACACCAGGATAATGGATGTACTGTGTGGTGAAACACCAGGAGAATCGATCTACTGTGTGGTGTAACACCAGGAGAATGACTGTACTGTGTGGTGTTACACCAGGAGAATGGATGTACTGTGTTGTGTAACACCAGGAGAATGGATGTACTGTGTCGTGTAACACCAGGAGAGTGACTGTACTGTCTGGTGTAACACCAGGAGAATGGTTGTACTGTGTGGTTTAACACCAGGAGAATGGATGTACTGTGCGGTGTAACACCAGGTGCAACTGTACTGTGTGGTGTAACACCAGGTGCAACTGTACTGTGTGGTGTAACACCAGGAGAATGGATGTACTGTGTGGTGTAACACCAGGGAATGGATGTACTGTGTGGTGTAACACCAGAAGAATGACTGCACTGTGTGGTGTAACACCAGGAGAATGTCTCTACTGTGTGGTGTAACACCTCGAGAATGGATGTACTGTGTGGTGTAACAGCAGGGAATGGATGTACTGTGTGGTATTACACCAGGAGAAATGCTGTACTGAGTGGAATAACACCAGGTGCAACTGTACTGTGTGGTGTAACAGGTGGAGAATGGCTGTACTTTGTGGTGTAACGGCAGGTTCAACTGTACTGTGTTTGTGACACCAGGAGAATGGCTGTACAGTGTGATGCAACAGCAGGCGAATGGATGTACTGTGTTGTGTAACACAAGGAGAATGGATGTACTGTGTGGTGTAACACCAGGAGAATGGATATACTGTGTGGTGTAACTCCAGGAGAATGACTGTACTGTGTGGTGTAACACCACAGGAATGGATGTACTGTGTGGTGTTACACCATGTGCAACTGTACTGTGTGGTTAAACACCAGGAGAATGGCTGTATTGTGTGGTGTAACACCAGGTGCTACTGTACTGTGTAGTGTAACACCAGGTGCAACTGTACCGTGTGGTGTTACACCAGGAGAATGATTGAACTGTGTGGAATAACACCAGGAGAATGGATGTACTGTGTGGTGTACCACCAGGAGAATTGCTGTACTTTGTGGTGTACCACCAGGAGAATAACTGTACTGTGTGGTCTAACACAAGGATAATGGATATACTGTGTGGTGTAACACCAGGAGAATGACTGTACTGTGTGGTGTTACACCAGGAAAATGGATGTGCTGTGTGGTGTAACACCAGGTGAATGGATGTACTGTGTGGTGCAACACCAGGAGAATGACTGTTCTGTGTCATGTAACACCAGGAGAATGGATGTACTGTGTGGTGTAACACCAGAAGAATGGATGTACTGTGTGGTGTAACACCAGATGCAACTGTACTGTGTTGTGTAACACCAGATGTAACTGTACTGTGTTGTGTAACACCAGGAGAATGGCTGTACTGTGTGGTGTAACACCAGGAAAATGGCTGTACTGTGTGTTGTAACACCAGGAGAATGACTTTACTGTGTTGTGTAGCACCCGTAGAATGGATGTACTGTGTAGTGTAACACCAGGAGAGTGGATGTACTGTGTGGTGTAGCACGAGGAGAATGACTGTACTGTGTGGTGTAACACCAGGAGAATGGATGTACTGTGTGGTGTATCGCCAGGTGCAACTGTACTCTGTAGTGTAACACCAGGAGAATGGCTGTACTGTGTGGTGTAGCTCCACAAGAATGACTGTACTGCATGGTGTAACACCAGAGGAATGGATGTACTGTGTGGTTTTACACAAGGTGCAACTCTACTGTGTGGTGTAACACCAGGAGAATGGCTGTTCTGTGTGGTGTAACTCCAGGTGCAACTGTACTGTGTGGTGTTACACCAGGAGAATGGTTGAACTGTGTGGTGTAACACCAGGAGAATGGCTGTACTGTGTGGTGGAACACCAGGAGAATGGCTGTACTGTGTGGTGTGACACCGGACGAATGAATGTACTGTGTGGAGTAACACCAGGTGCTACTGTACTGTGTGGTGTAATAACAGGGGAATCGCTGTACTGTGTGGTGTAACACCAGGAGAATGTCTCTACTGTGTGGTGTAACACCAGCGGAATGTTTATACTGTGTGGTGTAACACCAGTTTGTACTGTACTGTGTGGTGTAAAACTAGGTGCAACTGTACAGTGTGGTGTAACACCTGGAGAATGGCTGTACTGTGTGGTGTAACAGTCAGTGCAACTGTACTGTGTGGTGTAATACCAGGGGAATGGCTGTACTGTGTGGTGTAACAGCAGTTGCAACTGTACTGAGTGGTGTGACAACAGGAGAATGGCTGTACTGTGTGGTGTAACACCAGGAGAATGGCTGCACTGTGTGGTTTAACACCAGGTGCAAATGTACTGTGTGGTGTAAATCCAGGATAATCGCTGTACTGTGTGGTGTAACACCAGGAGAATGGATATACTGTGTGTTGTAACAACAGGAGAATGGATGTCCTGTGTGTTTTAACACCAGGAGAATAACTGTACTGTGTGGTGTAACACCAGGAGAATGGATGTACTGTGTGGTGTTACGCCATGTGCAACTGTACTGTGTGGTTAAACACCAGGAGAATGGCTGTATTGTGTGGTGTAACACCAGGTGCTACTGTACTGTGTAGTGTAACACTAGGTGCAACTGTACCATGTGGTGCTACACCAGGAGAATGGATGTACTGTGTGGTGAAACACCAGGACAATTGCTGTACTGTGTGGTGTAACACCAGGAGAATGGCTGTACTGTGTGGTGTAACAGTAAGTGCAACTGTACTGTGTGGTGTAATACCAGGGGAATGGCTGTACTGTGTGGTGTAACGGCAGTTGCAACTGTACTGAGTGGTATGACACCAGGAGAATGGCTGTACTGTGTGGTGTAACACCAGGAGAATGGCTGCACTGTGTGGTTTAACACCAGGTGCAACTGTACTGTGTGGTGTAAATCCAGGATAATCGCTGTACTGTGTGGTGTAACACCAGGAGAATGGATATACTGTGTGTTGTAACAACAGGAGAATGACTGTACTGTGTGGTGTAACACCACAGGAATGGATGTACTGTGTGGTGTTACACCATGTGCAACTGTACTGTGAGGTTAAACACCAGGAGAATGGCTGTATTGTGTGGTGTAACACCAGGTGCTACTGTACTGTGTAGTGTAACACCAGGTGCAACTCTACCGTGTGGTGTAACACCAGGAGAATGGCTGTTCTGTGTGGTGTAACTCCAGGTGCAACTGTACTGTGTGGTGTAACACCAGGAGAATGGCTGTTCTGTGTGGTGTAACTCCAGGTGCAACTGTACTGAGTGGTGTGACACCAGGAGAATGGCTGTACTGTGTGGTGTAACACCAGGAGAATGGCTGCACTGTGTGGTTTAACACCAGGTGCAAATGTACTGTGTGGTGTAAATCCAGGATAATCGCTGTACTGTGTGGTGTAACACCAGGAGAATGGATATACTGTGTGTTGTAACAACAGGAGAATGGATGTCCTGTGTGTTTTAACACCAGGAGAATAACTGTACTGTGTGGTGTAACACCAGGAGAATGGATGTACTGTGTGGTGTTACGCCATGTGCAACTGTACTGTGTGGTTAAACACCAGGAGAATGGCTGTATTGTGTGGTGTAACACCAGGTGCTACTGTACTGTGTAGTGTAACACCAGGTGCAACTGTACCGTGTGGTGCTACACCAGGAGAATGGATGTACTGTGTGGTGAAACACCAGGACAATTGCTGTACTGTGTGGTGTAACACCAGGAGAATGGCTGTACTGTGTGGTGTAACAGTAAGTGCAACTGTACTGAGTGGTGTGACACCAGGAGAATGGCTGTACTGTGTGGTGTAACACCAGGAGAATGGCTGCACTGTGTGGTTTAACACCAGGTGCAACTGTACTGTGTGGTGTAACAGGTGGAGAATGGCTGTACTTTGTGGTGTAACGGCAGGTTCAACTGTACTGTGTTTGTGACACCAGGAGAATGGCTGTACAGTGTGATGCAACAGCAGGCGAATGGATGTACTGTGTTGTGTAACACAAGGAGAATGGATGTACTGTGTGGTGTAACACCAGGAGAATGGATATACTGTGTGGTGTAACTCCAGGAGAATGACTGTACTGTGTGGTGTAACACCACAGGAATGGATGTACTGTGTGGTGTTACACCATGTGCAACTGTACTGTGTGGTTAAACACCAGGAGAATGGCTGTATTGTGTGGTGTAACACCAGGTGCTACTGTACTGTGTAGTGTAACACCAGGTGCAACTGTACCGTGTGGTGTTACACCAGGAGAATGGTTGAACTGTGTGGAATAACACCAGGAGAATGGATGTACTGTGTGGTGTACCACCAGGAGAATTGCTGTACTTTGTGGTGTACCACCAGGAGAATAACTGTACTGTGTGGTCTAACACAAGGATAATGGATATACTGTGTGGTGTAACACCAGGAGAATGACTGTACTGTGTGGTGTTACACCAGGAAAATGGATGTGCTGTGTGGTGTAACACCAGGTGAATGGATGTACTGTGTGGTGCAACACCAGGAGAATGACTGTTCTGTGTCATGTAACACCAGGAGAATGGATGTACTGTGTGGTGTAACACCAGAAGAATGGATGTACTGTGTGGTGTAACACCAGATGCAACTGTACTGTGTTGTGTAACACCAGATGTAACTGTACTGTGTTGTGTAACACCAGGAGAATGGCTGTACTGTGTGGTGTAACACCAGGAAAATGGCTGTACTGTGTGTTGTAACACCAGGAGAATGACTTTACTGTGTTGTGTAGCACCCGTAGAATGGATGTACTGTGTAGTGTAACACCAGGAGAGTGGATGTACTGTGTGGTGTAGCACGAGGAGAATGACTGTACTGTGTGGTGTAACACCAGGAGAATGGATGTACTGTGTGGTGTATCGCCAGGTGCAACTGTACTCTGTAGTGTAACACCAGGAGAATGGCTGTACTGTGTGGTGTAGCTCCACAAGAATGACTGTACTGCATGGTGTAACACCAGAGGAATGGATGTACTGTGTGGTTTTACACCAGGTGCAACTCTACTGTGTGGTGTAACACCAGGAGAATGGCTGTTCTGTGTGGTGTAACTCCAGGTGCAACTGTACTGTGTGGTGTTACACCAGGAGAATGGTTGAACTGTGTGGTGTAACACCAGGAGAATGGCTGTACTGTGTGGTGGAACACCAGGAGAATGGCTGTACTGTGTGGTGTGACACCGGACGAATGAATGTACTGTGTGGAGTAACACCAGGTGCTACTGTACTGTGTGGTGTAATAACAGGGGAATCGCTGTACTGTGTGGTGTAACACCAGGAGAATGTCTCTACTGTGTGGTGTAACACCAGCGGAATGTTTATACTGTGTGGTGTAACACCAGTTTGTACTGTACTGTGTGGTGTAAAACTAGGTGCAACTGTACAGTGTGGTGTAACACCTGGAGAATGGCTGTACTGTGTGGTGTAATAGTCAGTGCAACTGTACTGTGTGGTGTAATACCAGGGGAATGGCTGTACTGTGTGGTGTAACAGCAGTTGCAACTGTACTGAGTGGTGTGACAACAGGAGAATGGCTGTACTGTGTGGTGTAACACCAGGAGAATGGCTGCACTGTGTGGTTTAACACCAGGTGCAAATGTACTGTGTGGTGTAAATCCAGGATAATCGCTGTACTGTGTGGTGTAACACCAGGAGAATGGATATACTGTGTGTTGTAACAACAGGAGAATGGATGTCCTGTGTGTTTTAACACCAGGAGAATAACTGTACTGTGTGGTGTAACACCAGGAGAATGGATGTACTGTGTGGTGTTACGCCATGTGCAACTGTACTGTGTGGTTAAACACCAGGAGAATGGCTGTATTGTGTGGTGTAACACCAGGTGCTACTGTACTGTGTAGTGTAACACCAGGTGCAACTGTACCATGTGGTGCTACACCAGGAGAATGGATGTACTGTGTGGTGAAACACCAGGACAATTGCTGTACTGTGTGGTGTAACACCAGGAGAATGGCTGTACTGTGTGGTGTAACAGTAAGTGCAACTGTACTGTGTGGTGTAATACCAGGGGAATGGCTGTACTGTGTGGTGTAACGGCAGTTGCAACTGTACTGAGTGGTGTGACACCAGGAGAATGGCTGTACTGTGTGGTGTAACACCAGGAGAATGGCTGCACTGTGTGGTTTAACACCAGGTGCAACTGTACTGTGTGGTGTAAATCCAGGATAATCGCTGTACTGTGTGGTGTAACACCAGGAGAATGGATATACTGTGTGTTGTAACAACAGGAGAATGACTGTACTGTGTGGTGTAACACCACAGGAATGGATGTACTGTGTGGTGTTACACCATGTGCAACTGTACTGTGAGGTTAAACACCAGGAGAATGGCTGTATTGTGTGGTGTAACACCAGGTGCTACTGTACTGTGTAGTGTAACACCAGGTGCAACTGTACCGTGTGGTGTAACACCAGGAGAATGGCTGTTCTGTGTGGTGTAACTCCAGGTGCAACTGTACTGTGTGGTGTAACACCAGGAGAATGGCTGTTCTGTGTGGTGTAACTCCAGGTGCAACTGTACTGTGTGGTGTTACACCAGGAGAATGGTTGAACTGTGTGGTGTAACACCAGGAGAATGGCTGTACTGTGTGGTGGAACACCAGGAGAATGGCTGTACTGTGTGGTGTGACACCGGACGAATGAATGTACTGTGTGGAGTAACACCAGGTGCTACTGTACTGTGTGGTGTAATACCAGGGGTATGGCTGTACTGTGTGGTGTAACAACAGGTGCATCTGTACTGCGTGGTGTGACACCAGGAGAATGGCTGTACTGTGTTGTGTATCAGCAGGAGAATTGATGTACTGTGTGGTGTAACACCAGGAGAATGGCTGCACTGTGTGGTTTAACACCAGGTGCAACTGTACTGTGTAGTGTAAATCCAGGATAATCACTGTACTGTGTGGTGTAACACCAGGAGAATGGATATACTTTGTGTTGTAACACCAGGAGAATGGATGTACTGTGTGTGGTAACACCAGGAGAATGTCTGTTCTGTGTGGTGTAACACCAGGAGAATGGATGTACTGTGTGGTGTAATAACAGGGGAATCGCTGAACTGTGTGGTGTAACACCAGGAGAATGTCTCTACTGTGTGGTGGAACACCAGCGGAATGGATGTACTGTGTGGTTTTACACCAGGTGCAACTGTACTGTGTGGTGTAACTCCAGTGCTACTGTACTGTATGGTGTAACACCAGGTGCAACTGTACTGTGTGGTGTAACAGCTGGAGAATGGCTGTACTTTGTGGTGTACAGCAGGTTCAACTGTACTGTGTTTGTGACACCAGGAGAATGGCTGTACAGTGTGATGTAACAGCAGGAGAATGGATGTACTGTGTTGTGTAACACTAGGAGAATGGATGTACTGTGTTGTGTAACACCAGGAGAATGGATGTACTGTGTTGTGTAACACCAGGAGAATGGATGTACTGTTTGGTGTAACACTTGGAGAATGGCTGTACTGTGTGCTGTAACACGAGGAGAATGGATGTACTGTGTGGTATTACACCAGGAGAAATGCTGTACTGAGTGGAGTAACACCAGGTGCTACTGTACTGTGTGGTGTAATAACAGGGGAATCGCTGTACAGTGTGGTGTAACACCAGGAGAATGTCTCTACTGTGTGGTGTAACACCAGCGGAATGGATGTACTGTGTGGTTTTACACCAGGTGCAACTGTACTGTGTGGTGTAACATCTGGAGAATGGCTGTACTTTGTGGTGTAACAGCAGGTTCAACTGTACTGTGTTTGTGACACCAGGAGAATGGCTGTACAGTGTGATGTAACAGCAGGAGAATGGATGTACTGTGTTGTGTAACACTAGGAGAATGGATGTACTGTGTGGTGTAACAATTGAAGAATGGCTGTACTGTGTGCTGTAACACGAGGAGAATGGATGTACTGTGTGGTATTACACCAGGAGAAATGCTGTACTGAGTGGAGTAACACCAGGTGCTACTGTACTGTGTGGTGTAACACCAGGAGAATGTCTCAACTGTGTGGTGTAACACCAGCGGAATGCATATACTGTGTGGTGTAACAGTAAGTGCAACTGTACTGTGTGGTGTAATACCAGCGGTATGGCTGTACTGTGTGGTGTAACAGCAGGTGCAACTGTACTGCGTGGTGTGACACCAGGAGAATGGCTGTACTGTGTTGTGTATCAGCAGGAGAATTGATGTTCTGTGTGGTGTAACACCAGGAGAATGGCTGCAGTGTGTGGTTTAACACCAGGTGCAACTGTACTGTGTAGTGTAAATCCAGGATAATCACTGTTCTGTGTGGTGTAACAGCAGGAGAATGGATATACTGTGTGTTGTAACACCAGGAGAATGGATGTACTGTGTGTGGTAACACCAGGAGAATGTCTGTTCTGTGTGGTGTAAGACCAGGAGAATGGATGTACTGTGTGGTGTAACACCAGGGGAATGGATGTACTGTGTGGTGTAACACAAGAAGAATGACTGTACTGTGTGGTTTTACACCAGGTGCAACTGTACTGTGTGGTTTAACAACAGGAGAATGGATGTACTGTGTTGTGTAACACCAGTCCTCCTGTACTGTGTGGTTTTACACCAGGTACAACTGTACTGTGTGGTGTAACACCAGGAGAATGGATGTACTGTGTGGTGTAACACCATGTGCAACTGTACTGTGTGGTGTAACACCTGGAGAATTGCTGTACTTTGTGGTGTAACAGCAGGTTCAACTGTACTGTGTTTGTGACACCAGGAGAATGGCTGTACTGTGTGGTGTAACAGCAGGAGAATGGATCTACTGTGTGCTGTAACACGAGGAGAATGGATGTACTGTGTGGTATTACACCAGGAGAAATGCTGTACTGAGTGGAGTAACACCAGGTGCTACTGTACTGTGTGGTGTAATAACAGGGGAATCGCTGTACAGTGTGGTGTAACACCAGGAGAATGTCTCTACTGTGTGGTGTAACACCAGCGGAATGGATGTACTGTGTGGTTTTACACCAGGTGCAACTATACTGTGTGGTGTAACTCCAGTGCTACTGTACTGTATGGTGTAACACCAGGTGCAACTGTACTGTGTGGTGTAACAGCTGGAGAATGGCTGTACTTTGTGGTGTAACAGCAGGTTCAAATGTACTGTGTTTGTGACACCAGGAGAATGGCTGTACAGTGTGATGTAACAGCAGGAGAATGGATGTACTGTGTTGTGTAACACTAGGAGAATGGATGTACTGTGTGGTGTAACACTTGGAGAATGGCTGTACTGTGTGCTGTAACACGAGGAGAATGGATGTACTGTGTGGTATTACACCAGGAGAAATGCTGTACCGAGTGGAGTAACACCAGGTGCTACTGTACTGTGTGGTGTAATAACAGGGGAATCGCTGTACTGTGTGGTGTAACACCAGGAGAATGTCTCTACTGTGTGGTGTAACACCAGCGGAATGCATATACTGTGTGGTGTAACAGTAAGTGCCACTGTACTGTGTGGTGTAATACCAGGGGTATGGCTGTACTGTGTGGTGTAACAGCAGGTGCAACTGTACTGCGTGGTGTGACACCAGGGGAATGGCTGTACTGTGTTGTGTATCAGCAGGAGAATTGATGTACTGTGTGGTGTAACACCAGGAGAATGGCTGCACTGTGTGGTTTAACACCAGGTGCAACTGTACTGTGTAGTGTAAATCCAGGATAATCACTGTACTGTGTGGTGTAACACCAGGAGAATGGATATACTGTGTGTTGTAACACCAGGAGAATGGATGTACTGTGTGTGGTAACACCAGGAGAATGTCTGTTCTGTGTGGTGTAACACCAGGAGAATGTATGTACTGTGTGGTGTAACACCAGGGGAATGGATGTACTGTGTGGTGTAATAACAGGGGAATCGCTGAACTGTGTGGTGTAACACCAGGAGAATGTCTCTACTGTGTGGTGGAACACCAGCGGAATGGATGTACTGTGTGGTTTTACACCAGGTGCAACTGTACTGTGTGGTGTAACTCCAGTGCTACTGTACTGTATGGTGTAACACCAGGTGCAACTGTACTGTGTGGTGTAACAGCTGGAGAATGGCTGTACTTTGTGCTGTAACAGCAGGTTCAACTGTACTGTGTTTGTGACACCAGGAGAATGGCTGTACTGTGTGGTGTATCGCCAGGTGCAACTGTACTCTGTAGTGTAACACCAGGAGAATGGCTGTACTGTGTGGTGTAACTCCAGAAGAATGACTGTACATTGTGGTGTAACACCAGAAGAATGGATGTACTGTGTGGTGTTACACCAGGTGCTACTGTACTGTGTGGTGTAACACCAGGTGCAACTGTACTGTGTGGTGTTACACCAGGTGAATGATTGAACTGTGTGTTGTAACACCAGGTGCAAATGTACTGTGTGTTGTAACAGCAGGTGCAATTGTATTGTGTGGTGTAACACCAGGAGAATGGATGTACTGTGTGGTGAAACACCAGGACAATTGCTGTACTGTGTGGTGTAACACCAGGAGAATGGCTGTACTGTGTGGTGTAACAGTAAGTGCAACTGTACTGTGTGGTGTAATACCAGGGGAATGGCTGTACTGTGTGGTGTAACAGCAGTTGCAACTGTACTGAGTGGTGTGACACCAGGAGAATGGCTGTACTGTGTGGTGTAACACCAGGAGAATGGCTGCACTGTGTGGTTTAACACCAGGTGCAACTGTACTGTGTAGTGTAAATCCAGGATAATCACTGTACTGTGTGGTGTAACACCAGGAGAATGGATATACTGTGTGTTGTAACACCAGGAGAATGGATGTACTGTGTGTGGTAACACCAGGAGAATGTCTGTTCTGTGTGGTGTAACACCAGGAGAATGGATGTACTGTGTGGTGTAACACCAGGGGAATGGATGTACTGTGTGGTGTTACAACAGGTGCAACTCTACTGTGTGGTGTAACACCAGGAGAATGGCTGTACTGTGTGGTGTAACTCCAGGTGCTACTGTACTGTGTGGTGGAACACCAGGTGCAACTGTACTGTGTTGTGTTACACCAGGAGAATGGTTGAACTGTGTGGTTTAACACCAGGAGAATGGATGTACTGTGTTGGGTAACACCAGGAGAATGGATGTACTGTGTGGAGTAACACTTGGAGAATGGCTGTACTGTGTGCTGTAACACCAGGAGAATGGATGTACTGTGTGTTTTAACACCAGGAGAATAACTGTACTGTGTTGTGTAACACCAGGAGAATGGATGTACTGTGTGGTGTAACACCAGGTGCAACTGTACTGTGTGGTGTAACACCAGGTGCAACTGTACTGTGTGTTGTAACACCAGGAGAATGTCTGTGCTGTGTGGTGTTACACCAGGATAATGGATGTACTGTGTGGTGAAACACCAGGAGAATGGATCTACTGTGTGGTGTAACACCAGGAGAATGACTGTATTGTGTGGTGTAACACCAGGTGCTACTGCACTGTGTAGTGTAACACCAGGTGCAACTGTACCGTGTGGTGTTACACTAGGAGAATGGTTGAACTTTGTGGAGTAACACCAGGAGAATGGATGTACTGTGTGCTGTACCTCAAGGAGAATTGCTGTACTGTGTGGTGTTACACCAGGATAATGGATGTACTGTGTGGTGAAACACCAGGAGAATCGATCTACTGTGTGGTGTAACACCAGGAGAATGACTGTACTGTGTGGTGTTACACCAGGAGAATGGATGTACTGTGTTGTGTAACACCAGGAGAATGGATGTACTGTGTCGTGTAACACCAGGAGAGTGACTGTACTGTCTGGTGTAACACCAGGAGAATGGTTGTACTGTGTGGTTTAACACCAGGAGAATGGATGTACTGTGCGGTGTAACACCAGGTGCAACTGTACTGTGTGGTGTAACACCAGGTGCAACTGTACTGTGTGGTGTAACACCAGGAGAATAGATGTACTGTGTGGTGTAACACCAGGGAATGGATGTACTGTGTGGTGTAACACCAGAAGAATGACTGCACTGTGTGGTGTAACACCAGGAGAATGTCTCTACTGTGTGGTGTAACACCTCGAGAATGGATGTACTGTGTGGTGTAACAGCAGGGAATGGATGTACTGTGTGGTATTACACCAGGAGAAATGCTGTACTGAGTGGAGTAACACCAGGTGCAACTGTACTGTGTGGTGTAACAGGTGGAGAATGGCTGTACTTTGTGGTGTAACGGCAGGTTCAACTGTACTGTGTTTGTGACACCAGGAGAATGGCTGTACAGTGTGATGTAACAGCAGGCGAATGGATGTACTGTGTTGTGTAACACAAGGAGAATGGATGTACTGTGTGGTGTAACACTTGGAGAATGGCTGTACTGTGTGCTGTAACACGAGGAGAATGGATGTACTGTGTGGAATTACACCAGGAGAAATGCTGTACTGAGTGGAGTAACACCAGGTGCTACTGTACTGTGTGGTGTAATAACAGGGGAATCGCTGTACAGTGTGGTGTAACACCAGGAGAATGTCTCTACTGTGTGGTGTAACACCAGTGGAATGGATGTACTGTGTGGTTTTACACCAGGTGCAACTGTACTGTGTGGTGTAACTCCAGTTCTACTGTACTGTATGGTGTAACACCAGGTGCAACTGTACTGTGTGGTGTAACAGCTGGAGAATGGCTGTACTTTGTGGTGTAACAGCAGGTTCAAATGTACTGTGTTTGTGACACCAGGAGAATCTCTGTACAGTGTGATGTAACAGCAGGAGAATGGATGTACTGTGTTGTGTAACACTAGGAGAATGGATGTACTGTGTGGTGTAACACTTGGAGAATGGCTGTACTGTGTGCTGTAACACGAGGAGAATGGATGTACTGTGTGGTATTACACCAGGAGAAATGCTGTACTGAGTGGAGTAACACCAGGTGCTACTGTACTGTGTGGTGTAATAACAGGGGAATCGCTGTACTGTGTGGTGTAACACTAGGAGAATGTCTCTACTGTGTGGTGTAACACCAGCGGAATGCATATACTGTGTGGTGTAACAGTAAGTGCAACTGTACTGTGTGGTGTAATACCAGGGGTATGGCTGTACTGTGTGGTGTAACAACAGGTGCATCTGTACTGCGTGGTGTGACACCAGGAGAATGGCTGTTCTGTGTTGTGTATCAGCAGGAGAATTGATGTACTGTGTGGTGTAACACCAGGAGAATGGCTGCACTGTGTGGTTTAACACCAGGTGCAACTGTACTGTGTAGTGTAAATCCAGGATAATCACTGTACTGTGTGGTGTAACACCAGGAGAATGGATATACTTTGTGTTGTAACACCAGGAGAATGGATGTACTGTGTGTGGTAACACCAGGAGAATGTCTGTTCTGTGTGGTGTAACACCAGGAGAATGGATGTACTGTGTGGTGTAATAACAGGGGAATCGCTGAACTGTGTGGTGTAACACCAGGAGAATGTCTCTACTGTGTGGTGGAACACCAGCGGAATGGATGTACTGTGTGGTTTTACACCAGGTGCAACTGTACTGTGTGGTGTAACTCCAGTGCTACTGTACTGTATGGTGTAACACCAGGTGCAACTGTACTGTGTGGTGTAACAGCTGGAGAATGGCTGTACTTTGTGGTGTACAGCAGGTTCAACTGTACTGTGTTTGTGACACCAGGAGAATGGCTGTACAGTGTGATGTAACAGCAGGAGAATGGATGTACTGTGTTGTGTAACACCAGGAGAATGGATGTACTGTTTGGTGTAACACTTGGAGAATGGCTGTACTGTGTGCTGTAACACGAGGAGAATGGATGTACTGTGTGGTATTACACCAGGAGAAATGCTGTACTGAGTGGAGTAACACCAGGTGCTGCTGTACTGTGTGGTGTAATAACAGGGGAATCGCTGTACAGTGTGGTGTAACACCAGGAGAATGTCTCTACTGTGTGGTGTAACACCAGCGGAATGGATGTACTGTGTGGTTTTACACCAGGTGCAACTGTACTGTGTGGTGTAACTCCAGTGCTACTGTACTGTATAGTGTAACACCAGGTGCAACTGTACTGTGTGGTGTAACATCTGGAGAATGGCTGTACTTTGTGGTGTAACAGCAGGTTCAACTGTACTGTGTTTGTGACACCAGGAGAATGGCTGTACAGTGTGATGTAACAGCAGGAGAATGGATGTACTGTGTTGTGTAACACTAGGAGAATGGATGTACTGTGTGGTGTAACAATTGAAGAATGGCTGTACTGTGTGCTGTAACACGAGGAGAATGGATGTACTGTGTGGTATTACACCAGGAGAAATGCTGTACTGAGTGGAGTAACACCAGGTGCTACTGTACTGTGTGGTGTAACACCAGGAGAATGTCTCAACTGTGTGGTGTAACACCAGCGGAATGCATATACTGTGTGGTGTAACAGTAAGTGCAACTGTACTGTGTGGTGTAATACCAGCGGTATGGCTGTACTGTGTGGTGTAACAGCAGGTGCAACTGTACTGCGTGGTGTGACACCAGGAGAATGGCTGTACTGTGTTGTGTATCAGCAGGAGAATTGATGTTCTGTGTGGTGTAACACCAGGAGAATGGCTGCAGTGTGTGGTTTAACACCAGGTGCAACTGTACTGTGTAGTGTAAATCCAGGATAATCACTGTTCTGTGTGGTGTAACACCAGGAGAATGGATATACTGTGTTTTGTAACACCAGGAGAATGGATGTACTGTGTGTGGTAACACCAGGAGAATGTCTGTTCTGTGTGGTGTAAGACCAGGAGAATGGATGTACTGTGTGGTGTAACACCAGGGGAATGGATGTACTGTGTGGTGTAACACAAGAAGAATGACTGTACTGTGTGGTTTTACACCAGGTGCAACTGTACTGTGTGGTTTAACAACAGGAGAATGGATGTACTGTGTTGTGTAACACCAGTCCTCCTGTACTGTGTGGTTTTACACCAGGTACAACTGTACTGTGTGGTGTAACACCAGGAGAATGGATGTACTGTGTGGTGTAACACCATGTGCAACTGTACTCTGTGGTGTAACACCTGGAGAATTGCTGTACTTTGTGGTGTAACAGCAGGTTCAACTGTACTGTGTTTGTGACACCAGGAGAATGGCTGTACTGTGTGGTGTAACAGCAGGAGAATGGATCTACTGTGTGCTGTAACACGAGGAGAATGGATGTACTGTGTGGTATTACACCAGGAGAAATGCTGTACTGAGTGGAGTAACACCAGGTGCTACTGTACTGTGTGGTGTAATAACAGGGGAATCGTTGTACAGTGTGGTGTAACACCAGGAGAATGTCTCTACTGTGTGGTGTAACACCAGCGGAATGGATGTACTGTGTGGTTTTACACCAGGTGCAACTATACTGTGTGGTGTAACTCCAGTGCTACTGTACTGTATGGTGTAACACCAGGTGCAACTGTACTGTGTGGTGTAACAGCTGGAGAATGGCTGTACTTTGTGGTGTAACAGCAGGTTCAAATGTACTGTGTTTGTGACACCGGGAGAATGGCTGTACAGTGTGATGTAACAGCAGGAGAATGGATGTACTGTGTTGTGTAACACTAGGAGAATGGATGTACTGTGTGGTGTAACACTTGGAGAATGGCTGTACTGTGTGCTGTAACACGAGGAGAATGGATGTACTGTGTGGTATTACACCAGGAGAAATGCTGTACCGAGTGGAGTAACACCAGGTGCTACTGTACTGTGTGGTGTAATAACAGGGGAATCGCTGTACTGTGTGGTGTAACACCAGGAGAATGTCTCTACTGTGTGGTGTAACACCAGCGGAATGCATATACTGTGTGGTGTAACAGTAAGTGCCACTGTACTGTGTGGTGTAATACCAGGGGTATGGCTGTACTGTGTGGTGTAACAGCAGGTGCAACTGTACTGCGTGGTGTGACACCAGGGGAATGGCTGTACTGTGTTGTGTATCAGCAGGAGAATTGATGTACTGTGTGGTGTAACACCAGGAGAATGGCTGCACTGTGTGGTTTAACACCAGGTGCAACTGTACTGTGTAGTGTAAATCCAGGATAATCACTGTACTGTGTGGTGTAACACCAGGAGAATGGATATACTGTGTGTTGTAACACCAGGAGAATGGATGTACTGTGTGTGGTAACACCAGGAGAATGTCTGTTCTGTGTGGTGTAACACCAGGAGAATGGATGTACTGTGTGGTGTAACACCAGGGGAATGGATGTACTGTGTGGTGTAATAACTGGGGAATCGCTGAACTGTGTGGTGTAACACCAGGAGAATGTCTCTACTGTGTGGTGGAACACCAGCGGAATGGATGTACTGTGTGGTTTTACACCAGGTGCAACTGTACTGTGTGGTGTAACTCCAGTGCTACTGTACTGTATGGTGTAACACCAGGTGCAACTGTACTGTGTGGTGTAACAGCTGGAGAATGGCTGTACTTTGTGCTGTAACAGCAGGTTCAACTGTACTGTGTTTGTGACACCAGGAGAATGGCTGTACAGTGTGATGTAACAGCAGGAGAATGGATGTACTGTGTGGTGTATCGCCAGGTGCAACTGTACTCTGTAGTGTAACACCAGGAGAATGGCTGTACTGTGTGGTGTAACTCCAGAAGAATGACTGTACTTTGTGGTGTAACACCAGAAGAATGGATGTACTGTGTGGTGTTACACCAGGTGCTACTGTACTGTGTGGTGTAACACCAGGTGCAACTGTACTGTGTGGTGTTACACCAGGTGAATGATTGAACTGTGTGTTGTAACACCAGGTGCAAATGTACTGTGTGTTGTAACAGCAGGTGCAATTGTATTGTGTGGTGTAACACCAGGAGAATGGATGTACTGTGTGGTGAAACACCAGGACAATTGCTGTACTGTGTGGTGTAACACCAGGAGAATGGCTGTACTGTGTGGTGTAACAGTAAGTGCAACTGTACTGTGTGGTGTAATACCAGGGGAATGGCTGTACTGTGTGGTGTAACAGCAGTTGCAACTGTACTGAGTGGTGTGACACCAGGAGAATGGCTGTACTGTGTGGTGTAACACCAGGAGAATGGCTGCACTGTGTGGTTTAACACCAGGTGCAACTGTACTGTGTGGTGAAAATCCAGGATAATCGCTGTACTGTGTGGTGTAACACCAGGAGAATGGATATACTGTGTGTTGTAACAACAGGGGAATGGATGTCCTGTGTGTTTTAACACCAGGAGAATAACTGTACTGTGTGGTGTAACACCAGGAGAATGGATATACTGTGTGGTGTAACTCCAGGAGAATGACTGTACTGTGTGGTGTAACACCACAGGAATGGATGTACTGTGTGGTGTTACACCATGTGCAACTGTACTGTGTGGTTAAACAAAAGGAGAATGGCTGTATTGTGTGGTGTAACACCAGGTGCTACTGTACTGTGTAGTGTAACACCAGGTGCAACTGTACCGTGTGGTGTTACACCAGGAGAATGGTTGAACTGTGTGGTATAACACCAGGAGAATGGATGTACTGTGTGGTGTACCACCAGGAGAATTGCTGTACTTTGTGGTGTACCACCAGGAGAATAACTGTACTGTGAGGTCTAACACAAGGATAATGGATATACTGTGTGGTGTAACACAAGGAGAATGACTGTACTGTGTGGTGTTACACCTGGAAAATGGATGTACTGTGTGGTGCAACACCAGGAGAATGACTGTTCTGTGTCGTGTAACACCAGGAGAATGGATGTACTGTGTGGTGTAACACAAGAAGAATGGATGTACTGTGTGGTGTAGCACCAGATGCAACTGTACTGTGTTGTGTAACACCAGATGCAACTGTACTGTGTTGTGTAACACCAGGAGAATGGCTGTACTGTGTGGTTTAACACCAGGAAAATGGCTGTACTGTGTGTTGTAACACCAGGAGAATGACTTTACTGTGTTGTGTAACACCCGTAGAATGGATGTACTGTGTAGTGTAACACCAGGAGAGTGGATGTACTGTGTGGTGTAGCACGAGGAGAATGACTGTACTGAGTGGAGTAACACCAGGTGCAACTGTACTGTGTGGTGTAACAGGTGGAGAATGGCTGTACTTTGTGGTGTAACGGCAGGTTCAACTGTACTGTGTTTGTGACACCAGGAGAATGGCTGTACAGTGTGATGTAACAGCAGGCGAATGGATGTACTGTGTTGTGTAACACTAGGAGAATGGATGTACTGTGTGGTGTAACACTTGGAGAATGACTGTACTGTGTGCTGTAACACGAGGAGAATGGATGTACTGTGTGGTATTACACCAGGAGAAATGCTGTACTGAGTGGAGTAACACCAGGTGCTACTGTACTGTGTGGTGTAATAACAGGGGAATCGCTGTACAGTGTGGTGTAACACCAGGAGAATGTCTCTACTGTGTGGTGTAACACCAGCGGAATGGATGTACTGTGTGGTTTTACACCAGGTGCAACTATACTGTGTGGTGTAACTCCAGTGCTACTGTACTGTATGGTGTAACACCAGGTGCAACTGTACTGTGTGGTGTAACAGCTGGAGAATGGCTGTACTTTGTGGTGTAACAGCAGGTTCAAATGTACTGTGTTTGTGACACCAGGAGAATGGCTGTACAGTGTGATGTAACAGCAGGAGAATGGATGTACTGTGTTGTGTAACACTAGGAGAATGGATGTACTGTGTGGTGTAACACTTGGAGAATGGCTGTACTGTGTGCTGTAACACGAGGAGAATGGATGTACTGTGTGGTATTACACCAGGAGAAATGCTGTACCGAGTGGAGTAACACCAGGTGCTACTGTACTGTGTGGTGTAATAACAGGGGAATCGCTGTACTGTGTGGTGTAACACCAGGAGAATGTCTCTACTGTGTGGTGTAACACCAGCGGAATGCATATACTGTGTGGTGTAACAGTAAGTGCCACTGTACTGTGTGGTGTAATACCAGGGGTATGGCTGTACTGTGTGGTGTAACAGCAGGTGCAACTGTACTGCGTGGTGTGACACCAGGGGAATGGCTGTACTGTGTTGTGTATCAGCAGGAGAATTGATGTACTGTGTGGTGTAACACCAGGAGAATGGCTGCACTGTGTGGTTTAACACCAGGTGCAACTGTACTGTGTAGTGTAAATCCAGGATAATCACTGTACTGTGTGGTGTAACACCAGGAGAATGGATATACTGTGTGTTGTAACACCAGGAGAATGGATGTACTGTGTGTGGTAACACCAGGAGAATGTCTGTTCTGTGTGGTGTAACACCAGGAGAATGGATGTACTGTGTGGTGTAACACCAGGGGAATGGATGTACTGTGTGGTGTAATAACTGGGGAATCGCTGAACTGTGTGGTGTAACACCAGGAGAATGTCTCTACTGTGTGGTGGAACACCAGCGGAATGGATGTACTGTGTGGTTTTACACCAGGTGCAACTGTACTGTGTGGTGTAACTCCAGTGCTACTGTACTGTATGGTGTAACACCAGGTGCAACTGTACTGTGTGGTGTAACAGCTGGAGAATGGCTGTACTTTGTGCTGTAACAGCAGGTTCAACTGTACTGTGTTTGTGACACCAGGAGAATGGCTGTACAGTGTGATGTAACAGCAGGAGAATGGATGTACTGTGTGGTGTATCGCCAGGTGCAACTGTACTCTGTAGTGTAACACCAGGAGAATGGCTGTACTGTGTGGTGTAACTCCAGAAGAATGACTGTACTTTGTGGTGTAACACCAGAAGAATGGATGTACTGTGTGGTGTTACACCAGGTGCTACTGTACTGTGTGGTGTAACACCAGGTGCAACTGTACTGTGTGGTGTTACACCAGGTGAATGATTGAACTGTGTGTTGTAACACCAGGTGCAAATGTACTGTGTGTTGTAACAGCAGGTGCAATTGTATTGTGTGGTGTAACACCAGGAGAATGGATGTACTGTGTGGTGAAACACCAGGACAATTGCTGTACTGTGTGGTGTAACACCAGGAGAATGGCTGTACTGTGTGGTGTAACAGTAAGTGCAACTGTACTGTGTGGTGTAATACCAGGGGAATGGCTGTACTGTGTGGTGTAACAGCAGTTGCAACTGTACTGAGTGGTGTGACACCAGGAGAATGGCTGTACTGTGTGGTGTAACACCAGGAGAATGGCTGCACTGTGTGGTTTAACACCAGGTGCAACTGTACTGTGTGGTGAAAATCCAGGATAATCGCTGTACTGTGTGGTGTAACACCAGGAGAATGGATATACTGTGTGTTGTAACAACAGGGGAATGGATGTCCTGTGTGTTTTAACACCAGGAGAATAACTGTACTGTGTGGTGTAACACCAGGAGAATGGATATACTGTGTGGTGTAACTCCAGGAGAATGACTGTACTGTGTGGTGTAACACCACAGGAATGGATGTACTGTGTGGTGTTACACCATGTGCAACTGTACTGTGTGGTTAAACAAAAGGAGAATGGCTGTATTGTGTGGTGTAACACCAGGTGCTACTGTACTGTGTAGTGTAACACAAGGTGCAACTGTACCGTGTGGTGTTACACCAGGAGAATGGTTGAACTGTGTGGTATAACACCAGGAGAATGGATGTACTGTGTGGTGTACCACCAGGAGAATTGCTGTACTTTGTGGTGTACCACCAGGAGAATAACTGTACTGTGAGGTCTAACACAAGGATAATGGATATACTGTGTGGTGTAACACAAGGAGAATGACTGTACTGTGTGGTGTTACACCTGGAAAATGGATGTACTGTGTGGTGCAACACCAGGAGAATGACTGTTCTGTGTCGTGTAACACCAGGAGAATGGATGTACTGTGTGGTGTAACACAAGAAGAATGGATGTACTGTGTGGTGTAACACCAGATGCAACTGTACTGTGTTGTGTAACACCAGATGCAACTGTACTGTGTTGTGTAACACCAGGAGAATGGCTGTACTGTGTGGTTTAACACCAGGAAAATGGCTGTACTGTGTGTTGTAACACCAGGAGAATGACTTTACTGTGTTGTGTAACACCCGTAGAATGGATGTACTGTGTAGTGTAACACCAGGAGAGTGGATGTACTGTGTGGTGTAGCACGAGGAGAATGACTGTACTGAGTGGAGTAACACCAGGTGCAACTGTACTGTGTGGTGTAACAGGTGGAGAATGGCTGTACTTTGTGGTGTAACGGCAGGTTCAACTGTACTGTGTTTGTGACACCAGGAGAATGGCTGTACAGTGTGATGTAACAGCAGGCGAATGGATGTACTGTGTTGTGTAACACTAGGAGAATGGATGTACTGTGTGGTGTAACACTTGGAGAATGACTGTACTGTGTGCTGTAACACGAGGAGAATGGATGTACTGTGTGGTATTACACCAGGAGAAATGCTGTACTGAGTGGAGTAACACCAGGTGCTACTGTACTGTGTGGTGTAATAACAGGGGAATCGCTGTACAGTGTGGTGTAACACCAGGAGAATGTCTCTACTGTGTGGTGTAACACCAGCGGAATGGATGTACTGTGTGGTTTTACACCAGGTGCAACTATACTGTGTGGTGTAACTCCAGTGCTACTGTACTGTATGGTGTAACACCAGGTGCAACTGTACTGTGTGGTGTAACAGCTGGAGAATGGCTGTACTTTGTGGTGTAACAGCAGGTTCAAATGTACTGTGTTTGTGACACCAGGAGAATGGCTGTACAGTGTGATGTAACAGCAGGAGAATGGATGTACTGTGTTGTGTAACACTAGGAGAATGGATGTACTGTGTGGTGTAACACTTGGAGAATGGCTGTACTGTGTGCTGTAACACGAGGAGAATGGATGTACTGTGTGGTATTACACCAGGAGAAATGCTGTACCGAGTGGAGTAACACCAGGTGCTACTGTACTGTGTGGTGTAATAACAGGGGAATCGCTGTACTGTGTGGTGTAACACCAGGAGAATGTCTCTACTGTGTGGTGTAACACCAGCGGAATGCATATACTGTGTGGTGTAACAGTAAGTGCCACTGTACTGTGTGGTGTAATACCAGGGGTATGGCTGTACTGTGTGGTGTAACAGCAGGTGCAACTGTACTGCGTGGTGTGACACCAGGGGAATGGCTGTACTGTGTTGTGTATCAGCAGGAGAATTGATGTACTGTGTGGTGTAACACCAGGAGAATGGCTGCACTGTGTGGTTTAACACCAGGTGCAACTGTACTGTGTAGTGTAAATCCAGGATAATCACTGTACTGTGTGGTGTAACACCAGGAGAATGGATATACTGTGTGTTGTAACACCAGGAGAATGGATGTACTGTGTGTGGTAACACCAGGAGAATGTCTGTTCTGTGTGGTGTAACACCAGGAGAATGGATGTACTGTGTGGTGTAACACCAGGGGAATGGATGTACTGTGTGGTGTAATAACTGGGGAATCGCTGAACTGTGTGGTGTAACACCAGGAGAATGTCTCTACTGTGTGGTGGAACACCAGCGGAATGGATGTACTGTGTGGTTTTACACCAGGTGCAACTGTACTGTGTGGTGTAACTCCAGTGCTACTGTACTGTATGGTGTAACACCAGGTGCAACTGTACTGTGTGGTGTAACAGCTGGAGAATGGCTGTACTTTGTGCTGTAACAGCAGGTTCAACTGTACTGTGTTTGTGACACCAGGAGAATGGCTGTACAGTGTGATGTAACAGCAGGAGAATGGATGTACTGTGTGGTGTATCGCCAGGTGCAACTGTACTCTGTAGTGTAACACCAGGAGAATGGCTGTACTGTGTGGTGTAACTCCAGAAGAATGACTGTACTTTGTGGTGTAACACCAGAAGAATGGATGTACTGTGTGGTGTTACACCAGGTGCTACTGTACTGTGTGGTGTAACACCAGGTGCAACTGTACTGTGTGGTGTTACACCAGGTGAATGATTGAACTGTGTGTTGTAACACCAGGTGCAAATGTACTGTGTGTTGTAACAGCAGGTGCAATTGTATTGTGTGGTGTAACACCAGGAGAATGGATGTACTGTGTGGTGAAACACCAGGACAATTGCTGTACTGTGTGGTGTAACACCAGGAGAATGGCTGTACTGTGTGGTGTAACAGTAAGTGCAACTGTACTGTGTGGTGTAATACCAGGGGAATGGCTGTACTGTGTGGTGTAACAGCAGTTGCAACTGTACTGAGTGGTGTGACACCAGGAGAATGGCTGTACTGTGTGGTGTAACACCAGGAGAATGGCTGCACTGTGTGGTTTAACACCAGGTGCAACTGTACTGTGTGGTGAAAATCCAGGATAATCGCTGTACTGTGTGGTGTAACACCAGGAGAATGGATATACTGTGTGTTGTAACAACAGGGGAATGGATGTCCTGTGTGTTTTAACACCAGGAGAATAACTGTACTGTGTGGTGTAACACCAGGAGAATGGATATACTGTGTGGTGTAACTCCAGGAGAATGACTGTACTGTGTGGTGTAACACCACAGGAATGGATGTACTGTGTGGTGTTACACCATGTGCAACTGTACTGTGTGGTTAAACAAAAGGAGAATGGCTGTATTGTGTGGTGTAACACCAGGTGCTACTGTACTGTGTAGTGTAACACCAGGTGCAACTGTACCGTGTGGTGTTACACCAGGAGAATGGTTGAACTGTGTGGTATAACACCAGGAGAATGGATGTACTGTGTGGTGTACCACCAGGAGAATTGCTGTACTTTGTGGTGTACCACCAGGAGAATAACTGTACTGTGAGGTCTAACACAAGGATAATGGATATACTGTGTGGTGTAACACAAGGAGAATGACTGTACTGTGTGGTGTTACACCTGGAAAATGGATGTACTGTGTGGTGCAACACCAGGAGAATGACTGTTCTGTGTCGTGTAACACCAGGAGAATGGATGTACTGTGTGGTGTAACACAAGAAGAATGGATGTACTGTGTGGTGTAACACCAGATGCAACTGTACTGTGTTGTGTAACACCAGATGCAACTGTACTGTGTTGTGTAACACCAGGAGAATGGCTGTACTGTGTGGTTTAACACCAGGAAAATGGCTGTACTGTGTGTTGTAACACCAGGAGAATGACTTTACTGTGTTGTGTAACACCCGTAGAATGGATGTACTGTGTAGTGTAACACCAGGAGAGTGGATGTACTGTGTGGTGTAGCACGAGGAGAATGACTGTACTGAGTGGAGTAACACCAGGTGCAACTGTACTGTGTGGTGTAACAGGTGGAGAATGGCTGTACTTTGTGGTGTAACGGCAGGTTCAACTGTACTGTGTTTGTGACACCAGGAGAATGGCTGTACAGTGTGATGTAACAGCAGGCGAATGGATGTACTGTGTTGTGTAACACCAGGAGAATGGATGTACTGTGTGGTGTAACACTTGGAGAATGGCTGTACTGTGTGCTGTAACACGAGGAGAATGGATGTACTGTGTGGTATTACACCAGGAGAAATGCTGTACTGAGTGGAGTAACACCAGGTGCTACTGTACTGTGTGGTGTAATAACAGGGGAATCGCTGTACAGTGTGCTGTAACACCAGGAGAATGTCTCTACTGTGTGGTGTAACACCAGTGGAATGGATGTACTGTGTGGTTTTACACCAGGTGCAACTGTACTGTGTGGTGTAACTCCAGTTCTACTGTACTGTATGGTGTAACACCAGGTGCAACTGTACTGTGTGGTGTAACAGCTGGAGAATGGCTGTACTTTGTGGTGTAACAGCAGGTTCAAATGTACTGTGTTTGTGACACCAGGAGAATGGCTGTACAGTGTGATGTAACAGCAGGAGAATGGATGTACTGTGTTGTGTAACACTAGGAGAATGGATGTACTGTGTGGTGTAACACTTGGAGAATGACTGTACTGTGTGCTGTAACACGAGGAGAATGGATGTACTGTGTGGTATTACACCAGGAGAAATGCTGTACTGAGTGGAGTAACACCAGGTGCTACTGTACTGTGTGGTGTAATAACAGGGGAATCGCTGTACTGTGTGGTGTAACACCAGGAGAATGTCTCTACTGTGTGGTGTAACACCAGCGGAATGCATATACTGTGTGGTGTAACAGTAAGTGCAACTGTACTGTGTGGTGTAATACCAGGGGTATGGCTGTACTGTGTGGTGTAACAACAGGTGCATCTGTACTGCGTGGTGTGACACCAGGAGAATGGCTGTACTGTGTTGTGTATCAGCAGGAGAATTGATGTACTGTGTGGTGTAACACCAGGAGAATGGCTGCACTGTGTGGTTTAACACCAGGTGCAACTGTACTGTGTAGTGTAAATCCAGGATAATCACTGTACTGTGTGGTGTAACACCAGGAGAATGGATATACTTTGTGTTGTAACACCAGGAGAATGGATGTACTGTGTGTGGTAACACCAGGAGAATGTCTGTTCTGTGTGGTGTAACACCAGGAGAATGGATGTACTGTGTGGTGTAATAACAGGGGAATCGCTGAACTGTGTGGTGTAACACCAGGAGAATGTCTCTACTGTGTGGTGGAACACCAGCGGAATGGATGTACTGTGTGGTTTTACACCAGGTGCAACTGTACTGTGTGGTGTAACTCCAGTGCTACTGTACTGTATGGTGTAATAACAGGGGAATCGCTGTACAGTGTGCTGTAACACCAGGAGAATGTCTCTACTGTGTGGTGTAACACCAGTGGAATGGATGTACTGTGTGGTTTTACACCAGGTGCAACTGTACTGTGTGGTGTAACTCCAGTTCTACTGTACTGTATGGTGTAACACCAGGTGCAACTGTACTGTGTGGTGTAACAGCTGGAGAATGGCTGTACTTTGTGGTGTAACAGCAGGTTCAAATGTACTGTGTTTGTGACACCAGGAGAATGGCTGTACAGTGTGATGTAACAGCAGGAGAATGGATGTACTGTGTTGTGTAACACTAGGAGAATGGATGTACTGTGTGGTGTAACACTTGGAGAATGACTGTACTGTGTGCTGTAACACGAGGAGAATGGATGTACTGTGTGGTATTACACCAGGAGAAATGCTGTACTGAGTGGAGTAACACCAGGTGCTACTGTACTGTGTGGTGTAATAACAGGGGAATCGCTGTACTGTGTGGTGTAACACCAGGAGAATGTCTCTACTGTGTGGTGTAACACCAGCGGAATGCATATACTGTGTGGTGTAACAGTAAGTGCAACTGTACTGTGTGGTGTAATACCAGGGGTATGGCTGTACTGTGTGGTGTAACAACAGGTGCATCTGTACTGCGTGGTGTGACACCAGGAGAATGGCTGTACTGTGTTGTGTATCAGCAGGAGAATTGATGTACTGTGTGGTGTAACACCAGGAGAATGGCTGCACTGTGTGGTTTAACACCAGGTGCAACTGTACTGTGTAGTGTAAATCCAGGATAATCACTGCACTGTGTGGTGTAACACCAGGAGAATGGATATACTTTGTGTTGTAACACCAGGAGAATGGATGTACTGTGTGTGGTAACACCAGGAGAATGTCTGTTCTGTGTGGTGTAACACCAGGAGAATGGATGTACTGTGTGGTGTAATAACAGGGGAATCGCTGAACTGTGTGGTGTAACACCAGGAGAATGTCTCTACTGTGTGGTGGAACACCAGCGGAATGGATGTACTGTGTGGTTTTACACCAGGTGCAACTGTACTGTGTGGTGTAACTCCAGTGCTACTGTACTGTATGGTGTAACACCAGGTGCAACTGTACTGTGTGGTGTAACAGCTGGAGAATGGCTGTACTTTGTGGTGTACAGCAGGTTCAACTGTACTGTGTTTGTGACACCAGGAGAATGGCTGTACAGTGTGATGTAACAGCAGGAGAATGGATGTACTGTGTTGTGTAACACCAGGAGAATGGATGTACTGTTTGGTGTAACTCTTGGAGAATGGCTGTACTGTGTGCTGTAACACGAGGAGAATGGATGTACTGTGTGGTATTACACCAGGAGAAATGCTGTACTGAGTGGAGTAACACCAGGTGCTACTGTACTGTGTGGTGTAATAACAGGGGAATCGCTGTACAGTGTGGTGTAACACCAGGAGAATGTCTCTACTGTGTGGTGTAACACCAGCGGAATGGATGTACTGTGTGGTTTTACACCAGGTGCAACTGTACTGTGTGGTGTAACTCCAGTGCTACTGTACTGTATAGTGTAACACCAGGTGCATCTGTACTGTGTGGTGTAACATCTGGAGAATGGCTGTACTTTGTGGTGTAACAGCAGGTTCAACTGTACTGTGTTTGTGACACCAGGAGAATGGCTGTACAGTGTGATGTAACAGCAGGAGAATGGATGTACTGTGTTGTGTAACACTAGGAGAATGGATGTACTGTGTGGTGTAACAATTGAAGAATGGCTGTACTGTGTGCTGTAACACGAGGAGAATGGATGTACTGTGCGGTATTACACCAGGAGAAATGCTGTACTGAGTGGAGTAACACCAGGTGCTACTGTACTGTGTGGGGTAACACCAGGAGAATGTCTCTACTGTGTGGTGTAACACCAGCGGAATGCATATACTGTGTGGTGTAACAGTAAGTGCAACTGTACTGTGTGGTGTAATACCAGGGGTATGGCTGTACTGTGTGGTGTAACAGCAGGTGCAACTGTACTGCGTGGTGTGACACCAGGAGAATGGCTGTACTGTGTTGTGTATCAGCAGGAGAATTGATGTTCTGTGTGGTGTAACACCAGGAGAATGGCTGCACTGTGTGGTTTAACACCAGGTGCAACTGTACTGTGTAGTGTAAATCCAGGATAATCGCTCTACTGTGTGGTGTAACACCAGGAGAATGGATATACTGTGTGTTGTAACTACAGGAGAATGGATGTCCTGTGTGTTTTAACAACAGGTGAATAACTGTACTGTGTGGTGTAACACCAGGAGAATGGATGTACTGTGTGGTGTAACACCAGGGGAATGGATGTACTGTGTGGTGTAACACCAGAAGAATGACGGTACTGTGTGGTTTTACACCAGGTGCAACTGTACTGTGTGGTTTAACAACAGGAGAATGGATGTACTGTGTTGTGTAACACCAGTGCTCCTGTACTGTGTGGTTTTACACCAGGTACAACTGTACTGTGTGGTGTAACACCAGGAGAATGGATGTACTGTGTGGTGTAACACCATGTGCAACTGTACTGTGTGGTGTAACACCTGGAGAATTGCTGTACTTTGTGGTGTAACAGCAGGTTCAACTGTACTGTGTTTGTGACACCAGGAGAATGGCTGTACTGTGTGGTGTAACAGCAGGAGAATGGATCTACTGTGTGCTGTATCACGAGGAGAATGGATGTACTGTGTGGTATTACACCAGGAGAAATGCTGTACTGAGTGGAGTAACACCAGGTGCTACTGTACTGTGTGGTGTAATAACAGGGGAATCGCTGTACAGTGTGGTGTAACACCAGGAGAATGTCTCTACTGTGTGGTGTAACACCAGCGGAATGGATGTACTGTGTGGTTTTACACCAGGTGCAACTATACTGTGTGGTGTAACTCCAGTGCTACTGTACTGTATGGTGTAACACCAGGTGCAACTGTACTGTGTGGTGTAACAGCTGGAGAATGGCTGTACTTTGTGTTGTAACAGCAGGCTCAAATGTACTGTGTTTGTGACACCAGGAGAATGGCTGTACAGTGTGATGTAACAGCAGGAGAATGGATGTACTGTGTTGTGTAACACTAGGAGAATGGATGTCCTGTGTGGTGTAACACTTGGAGAATGGCTGTACTGTGTGCTGTAACACGAGGAGAATGGATGTACTGTGTGGTATTACACCAGGAGAAATGCTGTACTGAGTGGAGTAACACCAGGTGCTACTGTACTGTGTGGTGTAATAACAGGGGAATCGCTGTACTGTGTGGTGTAACACCAGGAGAATGTCTCTACTGTGTGGTGTAACACCAGCGGAATGCATATACTGTGTGGTGTAACAGTAAGTGCAACTGTACTGTGTGGTGTAATACCAGGGGTATGGCTGTACTGTGTGGTGTAACAGCAGGTGCAACTGTACTGCGTGGTGTGACACCAGGGGAATGGCTGTACTGTGTTGTGTATCAGCAGGAGAATTGATGTACTGTGTGGTGTAACACCAGGAGAATGGCTGCACTGTGTGGTTTAACACCAGGTGCAACTGTACTGTGTAGTGTAAATCCAGGATAATCACTGTACTGTGTGGTGTAACACCAGGAGAATGGATATACTGTGTGTTGTAACACCAGGAGAATGGATGTACTGTGTGTGGTAACACCAGGAGAATGTCTGTTCTGTGTGGTGTAACACCAGGAGAATGGATGTACTGTGTGGTGTAACACCAGGGGAATGGATGTACTGTGTGGTGTAATAACTGGGGAATCGCTGAACTGTGTGGTGTAACACCAGGAGAATGTCTCTACTGTGTGGTGGAACACCAGCGGAATGGATGTACTGTGTGGTTTTACACCAGGTGCAACTGTACTGTGTGGTGTAACTCCAGTGCTACTGTACTGTATGGTGTAACACCAGGTGCAACTGTACTGTGTGGTGTAACAGCTGGAGAATGGCTGTACTTTGTGGTGTAACAGCAGGTTCATCTGTACTGGGTTTGTGACACCAGGAGAATGGCTGTACAGTGTGATGTAACAGCAGGAGAATGGATGTACTGTGTTGTTTAACACTAGGAGAATGGATGTACTGTGTGGTGTAACAATTGAAGAATGGCTGTACTGTGTGCTGTAACACGAGGAGAATGGATGTACTGTGTGGTATTACACCAGGAGAAATGCTGTACTGAGTGGAGTAACACCAGGTGCTACTGTACTGTGTGGTGTAACACCAGGAGAATGTCTCTACTGTGTGGTGTAACACCAGCGGAATGCATATACTGTGTGGTGTAACAGTAAGTGCAACTGTACTGTGTGGTGTAATACCAGGGGTATGGCTGTACTGTGTGGTGTAACAGCAGGTGCAACTGTACTGCGTGGTGTGACACCAGGAGAATGGCTGTACTGTGTTGTGTATCAGCAGGAGAATTGATGTTCTGTGTGGTGTAACACCAGGAGAATGGCTGTATTGTGTGGTTTAACACCAGGTGCAACTGTACTGTGTAGTGTAAATCCAGGATAATCGCTCTACTGTGTGGTGTAACACCAGGAGAATGGATATACTGTGTGTTGTAACTACAGGAGAATGGATGTCCTGTGTGTTTTAACACCAGGAGAATAACTGTACTGTGTGGTGTAACACCAGGAGAATGGATGTACTGTGTGGTGTAACACCAGGGGAATGGATGTACTGTGTGGTGTAACACCAGAAGAATGACGGTACTGTGTGGTTTTACACCAGGTGCAACTGTACTGTGTGGTTTAACAACAGGAGAATGGATGTACTGTGTTGTGTAACACCAGTGCTCCTGTACTGTGTGGTTTTACACCAGGTACAACTGTACTGTGTGGTGTAACACCAGGAGAATGGATGTACTGTGTGGTGTAACACCATGTGCAACTGTACTGTGTGGTGTAACACCTGGAGAATTGCTGTACTTTGTGGTGTAACAGCAGGTTCAACTGTACTGTGTTTGTGACACCAGGAGAATGGCTGTACTGTGTGGTGTAACAGCAGGAGAATGGATCTACTGTGTGCTGTAACACGAGGAGAATGGATGTACTGTGTGGTATTACACCAGGAGAAATGCTGTACTGAGTGGAGTAACACCAGGTGCTACTGTACTGTGTGGTGTAATAACAGGGGAATCGCTGTACAGTGTGGTGTAACACCAGGAGAATGTCTCTACTGTGTGGTGTAACACCAGCGGAATGGATGTACTGTGTGGTTTTACACCAGGTGCAACTATACTGTGTGGTGTAACTCCAGTGCTACTGTACTGTATGGTGTAACACCAGGTGCAACTGTACTGTGTGGTGTAACAGCTGGAGAATGGCTGTACTTTGTGGTGTAACAGCAGGCTCAAATGTACTGTGTTTGTGACACCAGGAGAATGGCTGTACAGTGTGATGTAACAGCAGGAGAATGGATGTACTGTGTTGTGTAACACTAGGAGAATGGATGTACTGTGTGGTGTAACACTTGGAGAATGGCTGTACTGTGTGCTGTAACACGAGGAGAATGGATGTACTGTGTGGTATTACACCAGGAGAAATGCAGTACTGAGTGGAGTAACACCAGGTGCTACTGTACTGTGTGGTGTAATAACAGGGGAATCGCTGTACTGTGTGGTGTAACACCAGGAGAATGTCTCTACTGTGTGGTGTAACACCAGCGGAATGCATATACTGTGTGGTGTAACAGTAAGTGCAACTGTACTGTGTGGTGTAATACCAGGGGTATGGCTGTACTGTGTGGTGTAACAGCAGGTGCAACTGTACTGCGTGGTGTGACACCAGGGGAATGGCTGTACTGTGTTGTGTATCAGCAGGAGAATTGATGTACTGTGTGGTGTAACACCAGGAGAATGGCTGCACTGTGTGGTTTAACACCAGGTGCAACTGTACTGTGTAGTGTAAATCCAGGATAATCACTGTACTGTGTGGTGTAACACCAGGAGAATGGATATACTGTGTGTTGTAACACCAGGAGAATGGATGTACTGTGTGTGGTAACACCAGGAGAATGTCTGTTCTGTGTGGTGTAACACCAGGAGAATGGATGTACTGTGTGGTGTAACACCAGGGGAATGGATGTACTGTGTGGTGTAATAACTGGGGAATCGCTGAACTGTGTGGTGTAACACCAGGAGAATGTCTCTACTGTGTGGTGGAACACCAGCGGAATGGATGTACTGTGTGGTTTTACACCAGGTGCAACTGTACTGTGTGGTGTAACTCCAGTGCTACTGTACTGTATGGTGTAACACCAGGTGCAACTGTACTGTGTGGTGTAACAGCTGGAGAATGGCTGTACTTTGTGGTGTAACAGCAGGTTCATCTGTACTGTGTTTGTGACACCAGGAGAATGGCTGTACAGTGTGATGTAACAGCAGGAGAATGGATGTACTGTGTTGTGTAACACTAGGAGAATGGATGTACTGTGTGGTGTAACAATTGAAGAATGGCTGTACTGTGTGCTGTAACACGAGGAGAATGGATGTACTGTGTGGTATTACACCAGGAGAAATGCTGTACTGAGTGGAGTAACACCAGGTGCTACTGTACTGTGTGGTGTAACACCAGGAGAATGTCTCTACTGTGTGGTGTAACACCAGCGGAATGCATATACTGTGTGGTGTAACAGTAAGTGCAACTGTACTGTGTGGTGTAATACCAGGGGTATGGCTGTACTGTGTGGTGTAACAGCAGGTGCAACTGTACTGCGTGGTGTGACACCAGGAGAATGGCTGTACTGTGTTGTGTATCAGCAGGAGAATTGATGTTCTGTGTGGTGTAACACCAGGAGAATGGCTGTATTGTGTGGTTTAACACCAGGTGCAACTGTACTGTGTAGTGTAAATCCAGGATAATCGCTCTACTGTGTGGTGTAACACCAGGAGAATGGATATACTGTGTGTTGTAACTACAGGAGAATGGATGTCCTGTGTGTTTTAACACCAGGAGAATAACTGTACTGTGTGGTGTAACACCAGGAGAATGGATGTACTGTGTGGTGTAACACCAGGGGAATGGATGTACTGTGTGGTGTAACACCAGAAGAATGACTGTACTGTGTGGTTTTACACCAGGTGCAACTGTACTGTGTGGTTTAACAACAGGAGAATGGATGTACTGTGTTGTGTAACACCAGTGCTCCTGTACTGTGTGGTTTTACACCAGGTACAACTGTACTGTGTGGTGTAACACCAGGAGAATGGATGTACTGTGTGGTGTAACACCATGTGCAACTGTACTGTGTGGTGTAACACCTGGAGAATTGCTGTACTTTGTGGTGTAACAGCAGGTTCAACTGTACTGTGTTTGTGACACCAGGAGAATGGCTGTACTGTGTGGTGTAACAGCAGGAGAATGGATCTACTGTGTGCTGTAACACGAGGAGAATGGATGTACTGTGTGGTATTACACCAGGAGAAATGCTGTACTGAGTGGAGTAACACCAGGTGCTACTGTACTGTGTGGTGTAATAACAGGGGAATCGCTGTACAGTGTGGTGTAACACCAGGAGAATGTCTCTACTGTGTGGTGTTACACCAGCGGAATGGATGTACTGTGTGGTTTTACACCAGGTGCAACTATACTGTGTGGTGTAACTCCAGTGCTACTGTACTGTATGGTGTAACACCAGGTGCAACTGTACTGTGTGGTGTAACAGCTGGAGAATGGCTGTACTTTGTGGTGTAACAGCAGGTTCAAATGTACTGTGTTTGTGACACCAGGAGAATGGCTGTACAGTGTGATGTAACAGCAGGAGAATGGATGTACTGTGTTGTGTAACACTAGGAGAATGGATGTACTGTGTGGTGTAACAATTGAAGAATGGCTGTACTGTGTGCTGTAACACGAGGAGAATGGATGTACTGTGTGGTATTACACCAGGAGAAATGCTGTACTGAGTGGAGTAACACCAGGTGCTACTGTACTGTGTGGTGTAACACCAGGAGAATGTCTCTACTGTGTGGTGTAACACCAGCGGAATGCATATACTGTGTGGTGTAACAGTAAGTGCAACTGTACTGTGTGGTGTAATACCAGGGGTATGGCTGTACTGTGTGGTGTAACAGCAGGTGCAACTGTACTGCGTGGTGTGACACCAGGAGAATGGCTGTACTGTGTTGTGTATCAGCAGGAGAATTGATGTTCTGTGTGGTGTAACACCAGGAGAATGGCTGTATTGTGTGGTTTAACACCAGGTGCAACTGTACTGTGTAGTGTAAATCCAGGATAATCGCTCTACTGTGTGGTGTAACACCAGGAGAATGGATATACTGTGTGTTGTAACTACAGGAGAATGGATGTCCTGTGTGTTTTAACACCAGGAGAATAACTGTACTGTGTGGTGTAACACCAGGAGAATGGATGTACTGTGTGGTGTAACACCAGGGGAATGGATGTACTGTGTGGTGTAACACCAGAAGAATGACTGTACTGTGTGGTTTTACACCAGGTGCAACTGTACTGTGTGGTTTAACAACAGGAGAATGGATGTACTGTGTTGTGTAACACCAGTGCTCCTGTACTGTGTGGTTTTACACCAGGTACAACTGTACTGTGTGGTGTAACACCAGGAGAATGGATGTACTGTGTGGTGTAACACCATGTGCAACTGTACTGTGTGGTGTAACACCTGGAGAATTGCTGTACTTTGTGGTGTAACAGCAGGTTCAACTGTACTGTGTTTGTGACACCAGGAGAATGGCTGTACTGTGTGGTGTAACAGCAGGAGAATGGATCTACTGTGTGCTGTAACACGAGGAGAATGGATGTACTGTGTGGTATTACACCAGGAGAAATGCTGTACTGAGTGGAGTAACACCAGGTGCTACTGTACTGTGTGGTGTAATAACAGGGGAATCGCTGTACAGTGTGGTGTAACACCAGGAGAATGTCTCTACTGTGTGGTGTTACACCAGCGGAATGGATGTACTGTGTGGTTTTACACCAGGTGCAACTATACTGTGTGGTGTAACTCCAGTGCTACTGTACTGTATGGTGTAACACCAGGTGCAACTGTACTGTGTGGTGTAACAGCTGCAGAATGGCTGTACTTTGTGGTGTAACAGCAGGTTCAAATGTACTGTGTTTGTGACACCAGGAGAATGGCTGTACAGTGTGATGTAACAGCAGGAGAATGGATGTACTGTGTTGTGTAACACTAGGAGAATGGATGTACTGTGTGGTGTAACACTTGGAGAATGGCTGTACTGTGTGCTGTAACACGAGGAGAATGGATGTACTGTGTGGTATTACACCAGGAGAAATGCTGTACTGAGTGGAGTAACACCAGGTGCTACTGTACTGTGTGGTGTAATAACAGGGGAATCGCTGTACTGTGTGGTGTAACACCAGGAGAATGTCTCTACTGTGTGGTGTAACACCAGCGGAATGCTTATACTGTGTGGTGTAACAGTAAGTGCAACTGTACTGTGTGGTGTAATACCAGGGGTATGGCTGTACTGTGTGGTGTAACAGCAGGTGCAACTGTACTGCGTGGTGTGACACCAGGGGAATGGCTGTACTGTGTTGTGTATCAGCAGGAGAATTGATGTACTGTGTGGTGTAACACCAGGAGAATGGCTGCATTGTGTGGTTTAACACCAGGTGCAACTGTACTGTGTAGTGTAAATCCAGGATAATCACTGTACTGTGTGGTGTAACACCAGGAGAATGGATATACTGTGTGTTGTAACACCAGGAGAATGGATGTACTGTGTGTGGTAACACCAGGAGAATGTCTGTTCTGTGTGGTGTAACACCAGGAGAATGGATGTACTGTGTGGTGTAACACCAGGGGAATGGATGTACTGTGTGGTGTAATAACAGGGGAATCGCTGAACTGTGTGGTGTAACACCAGGAGAATGTCTCTACTGTGTGGTGGAACACCAGCGGAATGGATGTACTGTGTGGTTTTACACCAGGTGCAACTGTACTGTGTGGTGTAACTCCAGTGCTACTGTACTGTATGGTGTAACACCAGGTGCAACTGTACTGTGTGGTGTAACAGCTGGAGAATGGCTGTACTTTGTGGTGTAACAGCAGGTTCAACTGTACTGTGTTTGTGACACCAGGAGAATGGCTGTACAGTGTGATGTAACAGCAGGAGAATGGCTGTACAGTGTGATGTAACAGCAGGAGAATGGATGTACTGTGTGGTGTATCGCCAGGTGCAACTGTACTCTGTAGTGTAACACCAGGAGAATGGCTGTACTGTGTGGTGTAAAACCAGGAGAATGGCTGTACTGTGTGCTGAAACACCGGGGGAATGGATATACTGTGTGGTGTAACACCAGGAGAATGGATGTACTGTATGTTGTAACACCAGGGGAATGACTGTACTGTGTGGTGTAACACCAGGAGAATGGATGTACTGTGTGGTGTAACTCCAGAAGAATGACTGTACTTTGTGGTGTAACACCAGAAGAATGGATGTACTGTGTGGTGTTACACCAGGTGCTACTGTACTGTGTGGTGTAACACCAGGTGCAACTGTACTGTGTGGTGTTACACCAGGTGAATGATTGAACTGTGTGTTGTAACACCAGGTGCAAATGTACTGTGTGTTGTAACAGCAGGTGCAATTGTATTGTGTGGTGTAACACCAGGAGAATGGATGTACTGTGTGGTGAAACACCAGGACAATTGCTGTACTGTGTGGTGTAACACCAGGGGAATGGCTGTACTGTGTGGTGTAACAGCAGTTGCAACTGTACTGAGTGGTGTGACACCAGGAGAATGGCTGTACTGTGTGGTGTAACACCAGGAGAATGGCTGCACTGTGTGGTTTAACACCAGGTGCAACTGTACTGTGTGGTGAAAATCCAGGATAATCGCTGTACTGTGTGGTGTAACACCAGGAGAATGGATATACTGTGTGTTGTAACAACAGGGGAATGGATGTCCTGTGTGTTTTAACACCAGGAGAATAACTGTACTGTGTGGTGTAACACCAGGAGAATGGATATACTGTGTTGTGTAACTCCAGGAGAATGACTGTACTGTGTGGTGTAACACCACAGGAATGGATGTACTGTGTGGTGTTACACCATGTGCAACTGTACTGTGTGGTTAAACACCAGGAGAATGGCTGTATTGTGTGGTGTAACACCAGGTGCTACTGTACTGTGTAGTGTAACACCCGGTGCAACTGTACCGTGTGGTGTTACACCAGGAGAATGGTTGAACTGTGTGGTATAACACCAGGAGAATGGATGTACTGTGTGGTGTACCACCAGGAGAATTGCTGTACTTTGTGGTGTACCACCAGGAGAATAACTGTACTGTGAGGTCTAACACAAGGATAATGGATATACTGTGTGGTGTAACACCAGGAGAATGACTGTTCTGTGTGGTGTTACACCTGGAAAATGGATGTACTGTGTGGTGTAACACCAGGTGAATGGATGTACTGTGTGGTGCAACACCAGGAGAATGACTGTTCTGTGTCGTGTAACACCAGGAGAATGGATGTACTGTGTGGTGTAACACAAGAAGAATGGATGTACTGTGTGGTGTAACACCAGATGCAACTGTACTGAGTGGAGTAACCCCAGATGCAACTGTACTGTGTTGTGTAACACCAGGAGAATGGCTGTACTGTGTGTTGTAACACCTGGAGAATGGCTGTACTTTGTGGTGTAACAACAGGTTCAACTGTACTGTGTTTGTGACACCAGGAGAATGGATGTACTGTGTGGTGTAACTCCAGTAGAATGGCTGTACTGCGTGGTGTAACACAAGGAGAATGGATGTACTGTGTGGTGTAACACCAGGAGAATGGCTGTACTGTGTGGTGTAACACCGGGCGAATGGATGTACTGTGTGGAGGAACACCAGGTGCTACTGTACTGTGTGGTGTAATACCAGGGGAATGGCTGTACTGTGTTGTGTAACACCAGGAGAATGGCTGTACTGTGTGGTGTAATACCGGGCGAATGGATGTACTGTGTCGTGTAACACCAGGGGAATGGATGTACTGTGTGGTGTAACACCAGAAGAATGACTGTACTGTGTGGCGTAACACCAGAGGAATGGATGTACTGTGTGGTTTTACACCAGGTGCAACTGTACTGTGTGGTGTAACACCAGGAGAACGGCTGTACTGTCTGGTGTAACACCAGGAGAATGGATGTACTGTGTGGTGTAAAACCCGGTAAATGGCTGTACTGTGTGGTGTAAAATCCGGTAAATGGCTGTACTGTGTGGTGTAACATCAGGGGAATGGATGTACTGTGTTGTGTAACACCAGTAGAATGGCTGTACTGCATGGTGTAACACCAGTAGAATGGATGTACTGTGTTGTGTAACACCAGGAGAATGTCTGTACTGTGTGGTGTAACACCGGGCGAATGGATGTACTGTGTGGAGGAACACCAGGTGCTACTGTACTGTGTGGTGTAATACCACGGGAATGGCTGTACTGTGTGGTGTAACACCAGAGGAATGGATGTACTGTGTGGTTTTACACCAGGTGCAACTGTACTGTGTGGTTTAACACCAGGAGAATGGATGTACTGTGTTGTATAACACCAGTGCTACTGTACTGTATGGTGTAACACCAGGTGCAACTGTACTGTGTGGTGTAACACCTGGAGAATGGCTGTACTTTGTGGAGTAACAGCAGGTTCCACTGTGCTGTGTTTGTGACACTAGGAGAATGGCTGTACTGTGTGGTGTAACAGCAGGAGAATGGATGTACTGTGTGGTGTAACACCAGAAAAATGGCTGTACTGTGTGGTGTAACAGTAATTGCAACTGTACTGTGTGGTGTAATACCAGGGGAATGGCTGTTAAGTGTTGTGTAACAGCAGGTGCAACTGTACTGTGTGGTGTGACACCAGCAGAATGGCTGTACTGTGTGGTGTAACAGCAGGAGAATGGATGTACTGTGTGGTGTAACACCAGGAGAATGGACGTACTGTGTGGTGTAACACCCAGTAAATGGCTGTACTGTGTGGTGTAACACCAGAAGAATGACTGTACTTTGTGGTGTAACACCAGAAGAATGGATGTACTGTGTGGTGTTACACCAGGTGCTACTGTACTGTGTGGTGTAACACCAGGTGCAACTGTACTGTGTGGTGTTACACCAGGTGAATGATTGAACTGTGTGTTGTAACACCAGGTGCAAATGTACTGTGTGTTGTAACAGCAGGTGCAATTGTATTGTGTGGTGTAACACCAGGAGAATGGATGTACTGTGTGGTGAAACACCAGGACAATTGCTGTACTGTGTGGTGTAACACCAGGGGAATGGCTGTACTGTGTGGTGTAACAGCAGTTGCAACTGTACTGAGTGGTGTGACACCAGGAGAATGGCTGTACTGTGTGGTGTAACACCAGGAGAATGGCTGCACTGTGTGGTTTAACACCAGGTGCAACTGTACTGTGTTTGTGACACCAGGAGAATGGATGTACTGTGTGGTGTAACTCCAGTAGAATGGCTGTACTGCGTGGTGTAACACAAGGAGAATGGATGTACTGTGTGGTGTAACACCAGGAGAATGGCTGTACTGTGTGGTGTAACACCGGGCGAATGGATGTACTGTGTGGAGGAACACCAGGTGCTACTGTACTGTGTGGTGTAATACCAGGGGAATGGCTGTACTGTGTGGTGTAACACCAGAGGAATGGATGTACTGTGTGGTTTTACACCAGGTGCAACTGTACTGTGTGGTTTAACACCAGGAGAATGGATGTACTGTGTTGTATAACACCAGTGCTACTGTACTGTATGGTGTAACACCAGGTGCAACTGTACTGTGTGGTGTAACACCTAGAGAATGGCTGTACTTTGTGGAGTAACAGCAGGTTCCACTGTGCTGTGTTTGTGACACTAGGAGAATGGCTGTACTGTGTGGTGTAACAGCAGGAGAATGGATGTACTGTGTGGTGTAACACCAGAAAAATGGCTGTACTGTGTGGTGTAACAGTAATTGCAACTGTACTGTGTGGTGTAATACCAGGGGAATGGCTGTTAAGTGTTGTGTAACAGCAGGTGCAACTGTACTGTGTGGTGTGACACCAGCAGAATGGCTGTACTGTGTGGTGTAACAGCAGGAGAATGGATGTACTGTGTGGTGTAACACCAGGAGAATGGACGTACTGTGTGGTGTAACACCCAGTAAATGGCTGTACTGTGTGGTGTAACACCAGAAGAATGACTGTACTTTGTGTTCTAACACCAGAAGAATGGATGTACTGTGTGGTGTTACACCAGGTGCTACTGTACTGTGTGGTGTAACACCAGGTGCAACTGTACTGTGTGGTGTTACACCAGGTGAATGATTGAACTGTGTGTTGTAACACCAGGTGCAAATGTACTGTGTGTTGTAACAGCAGGTGCAATTGTATTGTGTGGTGTAACACCAGGAGAATGGATGTACTGTGTGGTGAAACACCAGGACAATTGCTGTACTGTGTGGTGTAACACCAGGGGAATGGCTGTACTGTGTGGTGTAACAGCAGTTGCAACTGTACTGAGTGGTGTGACACCAGGAGAATGGCTGTACTGTGTGGTGTAACACCAGGAGAATGGCTGCACTGTGTGGTTTAACACCAGGTGCAACTGTACTGTGTGGTGAAAATCCAGGATAATCGCTGTACTGTGTGGTGTAACACCAGGAGAATGGATATACTGTGTGTTGTAACAACAGGGGAATGGATGTCCTGTGTGTTTTAACACCAGGAGAATAACTGTACTGTGTGGTGTAACACCAGGAGAATGGATATACTGTGTGGTGTAACTCCAGGAGAATGACTGTACTGTGTGGTGTAACACCACAGGAATGGATGTACTGTGTGGTGTTACACCATGTGCAACTGTACTGTGTGGTTAAACACCAGGAGAATGGCTGTATTGTGTGGTGTAACACCAGGTGCTACTGTACTGTGTAGTGTAACACCCGGTGCAACTGTACCGTGTGGTGTTACACCAGGAGAATGGTTGAACTGTGTGGTATAACACCAGGAGAATGGATGTACTGTGTGGTGTACCACCAGGAGAATTGCTGTACTTTGTGGTGTACCACCAGGAGAATAACTGTACTGTGAGGTCTAACACAAGGATAATGGATATACTGTGTGGTGTAACACCAGGAGAATGACTGTTCTGTGTGGTGTTACACCTGGAAAATGGATGTACTGTGTGGTGTAACACCAGGTGAATGGATGTACTGTGTGGTGCAACACCAGGAGAATGACTGTTCTGTGTCGTGTAACACCAGGAGAATGGATGTACTGTGTGGTGTAACACAAGAAGAATGGATGTACTGTGTGGTGTAACACCAGATGCAACTGTACTGAGTGGAGTAACCCCAGATGCAACTGTACTGTGTTGTGTAACACCAGGAGAATGGCTGTACTGTGTGTTGTAACACCTGGAGAATGGCTGTACTTTGTGGTGTAACAACAGGTTCAACTGTACTGTGTTTGTGACACCAGGAGAATGGATGTACTGTGTGGTGTAACTCCAGTAGAATGGCTGTACTGCGTGGTGTAACACAAGGAGAATGGATGTACTGTGTGGTGTAACACCAGGAGAATGGCTGTACTGTGTGGTGTAACACCGGGCGAATGGATGTACTGTGTGGAGGAACACCAGGTGCTACTGTACTGTGTGGTGTAATACCAGGGGAATGGCTGTACTGTGTTGTGTAACACCAGGAGAATGGCTGTACTGTGTGGTGTAATACCGGGCGAATGGATGTACTGTGTCGTGTAACACCAGGGGAATGGATGTACTGTGTGGTGTAACACCAGAAGAATGACTGTACTGTGTGGCGTAACACCAGAGGAATGGATGTACTGTGTGGTTTTACACCAGGTGCAACTGTACTGTGTGGTGTAACACCAGGAGAACGGCTGTACTGTCTGGTGTAACACCAGGAGAATGGATGTACTGTGTGGTGTAAAACCCGGTAAATGGCTGTACTGTGTGGTATAAAATCCGGTAAATGGCTGTACTGTGTGGTGTAACACCAGGGGAATGGATGTACTGTGTTGTGTAACACCAGTAGAATGGCTGTACTGCATGGTGTAACACCAGTAGAATGGATGTACTGTGTTGTGTAACACCAGGAGAATGTCTGTACTGTGTGGTGTAACACTAGGATAATGGATATACTGTATGGAGTAACACCAGGAGAATGGCCGTACTGTGTGGATAACACCAGCAGAATGGCTGTACTGTGTGGTGTAACACCAGGAGAATGGCTGTACTGTGTGGTGTAATACCGGGCGAATGGATGTACTGTGTCGTGTAACACCAGGGGAATGGATGTACTGTGTGGTGTAACACCAGAAGAATGACTGTACTGTGTGGCGTAACACCAGAGGAATGGATGTACTGTGTGGTTTTACACCAGGTGCAACTGTACTGTGTGGTGTAACACCAGGAGAATGGATGTACTGTGTAGTGTAACACCAGTGCTACTGTACTGTATGGTGTAACACCAGGTGCAACTGTACTGTGTGTTGTAACACCTGGAGAATGGATGTACTTTGTGGTGTAACAGCAGGTTCAACTGTACTGTGTTTGTGACACCAGGAGAATGGCTGTACTGTGTGGTGTAACAGTAGGTGCAACTGTACTGTGTGGTGTGACACCAGGAGAATCGATGTACTGTGTGGTGTTAAACCAGGAGGATGGCTGTACTGTGTGGTGTAACACCAGGAGAATGCATATACTGTGTGGTGTAACACCAGGTGCTACCGTACTGTGTGTTGTAACACCAGGTGCAACCGTACTGTGTGTTGTAACACCTGGAGAATGGCTGTACTTTGTGGTGTAACAACAGGTTCAACTGTACTGTGTTTGTGACACCAGGAGAATGGATGTACTGTGTGGTGTAACTCCAGTAGAATGGCTGTACTGCGTGGTGTAACACAAGGAGAATGGATGTACTGTGTGGTGTAACACCAGGAGAATGGCTGTACTGTGTGGTGTAACACCGGGCGAATGGATGTACTGTGTGGAGGAACACCAGGTGCTACTGTACTGTGTGGTGTAATACCAGGGGAATGGCTGTACTGTGTGGTGTAACACCAGAGGAATGGATGTACTGTGTGGTTTTACACCAGGTGCAACTGTACTGTGTGGTTTAACACCAGGAGAATGGATGTACTGTGTTGTATAACACCAGTGCTACTGTACTGTATGGTGTAACACCAGGTGCAACTGTACTGTGTGGTGTAACACCTGGAGAATGGCTGTACTTTGTGGAGTAACAGCAGGTTCCACTGTGCTGTGTTTGTGACACTAGGAGAATGGCTGTACTGTGTGGTGTAACAGCAGGAGAATGGATGTACTGTGTGGTGTAACACCAGAAAAATGGCTGTACTGTGTGGTGTAACAGTAATTGCAACTGTACTGTGTGGTGTAATACCAGGGGAATGGCTGTTAAGTGTTGTGTAACAGCAGGTGCAACTGTACTGTGTGGTGTGACACCAGCAGAATGGCTGTACTGTGTGGTGTAACAGCAGGAGAATGGATGTACTGTGTGGTGTAACACCAGGAGAATGGACGTACTGTGTGGTGTAACACCCAGTAAATGGCTGTACTGTGTGGTGTAACACCAGGGGAATGGATGTACTGTGCGGTTTAACACCAGGAAAATGGCTGTACTGTGTTTTGTAACACCAGTAGAATGGCTGTACTGCGTGGTGTAACACCAGGAGAATGGATGTACTGTGTTGTGTAACACCAGGAGAATGGCTGTACTGTGTGGTGTATCACTAGGATAATGGATATACTGTGTGGTGTAACACCAGGAGAATGGCTGTGCTGCACGGTGTAACACCAGGAGAATGGCTGTTCTGCGTGGTGTAAATCCAGGATAATCACTGTACTGTGTGGTGTAACACCAGGAGAATGGCTGTACTGTGTGGTGTAACACCAGGAGAATGGATGTACTGTGTGGTGTAAAACCCGGTAAATGGCTGTACTGTGTGGTGTAAAACCCGGTAAATGGCTGTACTGTGTGGTGTAACACCAGGGGAATGGATGTACTGTGTGGTGTAACAGCAGGAGAATGGCTGTACTGTGCGGTGTAACACTAGGATAATGGATATAATGTGTGGTGTAACACCAGGAGAATGGCTGTACTGCATGGTGTAAAACCAGGAGAATGGCTGTTCTGTGTGGTGTAACACCAGGAGAATGGCTGTACTGTGTGGTGTAACACCGGGCGAATGGATGTACTATGTGGAGTAACACCAGGTGCTACTGTACTGTGTGGTGTAATAACAGGGGAATGGATGTACTGTGTTGTGTAACACCCGGTAAATGGCTGTACTGTGTTGGGTAACACCCGGTAAATGGCTGCACTGTGTGGTGTAAAACCAGTAGAATGGATGTACTGTGTTGTGTAACACCAGGAGAATGGATGTACTGTGTGGTGTAACACCAGGATAACGGCTGTACTGTGTGGTGTAACACCGGGCGAATGGATGTACTGTGTGGTGTAACACCAGGAGAATGTCTCTACTGTGTGGTGCAACACCAGCGGAATGCATATACTGTGTGGTGTAATACCAGGGGAATGGCTGTACTGTGTGGTGTAAATCCAGTATAATCGCTGTACTGTGTGGTTTAACACCAGGTGCTACTGTACTGTGTGGTGTAACACCAGGGGAATGACTGTACTGTGTGGTGTAACAGCAGGTGCAACTGTAGTGAGTGGTGTGACACCAGGAGAATGGCTGTACTGTGTTGTGTATCAGCAGCATAATTGATGTACTGGGTGGTGTAACACCCGGTAAATGGCTTTATTGTGTGGTGTAACACCAGGGGAATGGATGGACTGTGTTGTGTAACACCAGGAGAATGGCTGTACTGTGTGGTGTAATACCGGGCGAATGGCTGTACTGTGTGGTGTAACACCGGGCGAATGGATGTACTGTGTGGCGTAACACCAAAGGAATGGATGTACTGTGTGGTTTTACACCAGGTGCAACTGTACTGTGTGGTGTAACACCAGGAGAATGGATGTACTGTGTTGTGTAATACCAGTGCTACTGTACTGTATGGTGTAACACCCGGTGCAACTGTACTGTGTGGTGTAACACCTGGAGAATGGCTGTTCTTTGTGGTGTAACAGCAGGTTCAACTGTACTGTGTTTGTGACACCAGGAGAATGGCTGTACTGTGTGGTGTAACAGTAGGTGCAACTGTACTGTGTGGTGTGACACCAGGAGAATCGATGTACTGTGTGGTGTAACACCAGGAGGATGGCTGTACTGTGTGGTGTAACACCAGGAGAATGGATGTACTGTGTGGTGTAACACCAGCAGAATGCATATACTGTGTGGTGTAACACCAGGTGCCTCCGTACTGTGTGGTGTATCACCAGGTGCAACCGTACTGTGTGGTGTAACACCTGGAGAATGGCTGTACTTTGTGGTGTAACAACAGGTTCATCTGTACTGTGTTTGTGACACCAGGAGAATGGATGTACTGTGTTGTGTAACAGCAGGAGAATGGCTGTACTGTGCGGTGTAACACTAGGATAATGGATATAATGTGTGGTGTAACACCAGGAGAATGGCTGTACTGCATGGTGTAACGCTGGGAGAATGGCTGTTCTGTGTGGTGTAACACCAGGAGAATGGCTGTACTGTGTGGTGTAACACCGGGCGAATGGATGTACTGTGTGGAGTAACACCAGGTGCTACTGTACTGTGTGGTGTAATAACAGGGGAATGGATGTACTGTGTTGTGTAACACCCGGTAAATGGCTGTACTGTGTGGTGTAAAACCAGTAGAATGGATGTACTGTGTTGTGTAACACCAGGAGAAAGGATGTACTGTGTGGTGTAACACCAGGATAACGGCTGTACTGTGTGGTGTAACACCGGGCGAATGGATGTACTGTGTGGAGTAACACCAGGTGCTACTGTACTGTGTGGTGTAATAACAGGGGAATCGCTGTACTCTGTGGTGTAACACCAGGAGAATGTCTCTACTGTGTGGTGCAACACCAGCGGAATGCATATACTGTGTGGTGTAATACCAGGGGAATGGCAGTACTGTGTGGTTTAAATCCAGTATAATCGCTGTACTGTGTGGTTTAACACCAGGTGCTTCTGTACTGTGTGGTGTAACACCAGGTGCAACTGTACTGTGTGGTGTAACACCAGGAGAATGGCTGTACTGTGTGGTGTAACAGTAAGTGCAACTGTACTGTGTGGTGTAATACCAGGGGAATGACTGTACTGTGTGGTGTAACAGCAGGTGCTACTGTAGTGAGTGGTGTGACACCAGGAGAATGGCTGTACTGTGTTGTCTATCAGCAGCATAATTGATGTACTAGGTGGTGTAACACCCGGTAAATGGCTGTACTGTGTGGTGTAACACCAGGGGAATGGATGTACCGTGTTGTGTAACACCAGTAGAATGGCTGTACTGTGTGGTGTAACACCAGGAGAATGACTTTACTGTGTGGTGTAACACCCGGTAAATGGCTGTACTGTGTGGTGTAAAACCAGTAGAATGGATGTACTGTGTGGTGTAACACCAGGAGAATGGATGTACTGTGTGGTGTAACACCAGGATAACGGCTGTACTGTGTGGTGTAACACCGGGCGAATGGATGTACTGTGTGGAGTAACACCAGGTGCTACTGTACTGTGTGGTGTAACACCAGGAGAATGTCTCTACTGTGTGGTGCAACACCCGGTAAATGGCTGTACTGTGTGGTGTAAAACCAGTAGAATGGATGTACTGTGTTGTGTAACACCAGGAGAATGGATGTACTGTGTGGTGTAACACCAGGATAACGGCTGTACTGTGTGGTGTAACACCGGGCGAATGGATGTACTGTGTGGAGTAACACCAGGTGCTACTGTACTGTGTGGTGTAATAACAGGGGAATCGCTGTACTGTGTGGTGTAACACCAGGAGAATGTCTCTACTGTGTGGTGCAACACCAGCGGAATGCATATACTGTGTGGTGTAATACCAGGGGAATGTCTGTACTGTGTGGTGTAACAGTAAGTGCAACTGTAGTGTGTGGTGTAATACCAGGGGAATGACTGTACTGTGTAGTGTAACAGCGGGTGCAACTGTAGTGAGTGGTGTGACACCAGGAGAATGGCTGTACTGTGTTGTGTATCAGCAGCATAATTGATGTACTGTGTGGGGTAACACCAGGAGATTGGCTGCACTGTGTGGTTTAACACCAGGTGCATCTTTACTGTGTGGTGTAAATCCAGGATAATCGCTGCACTGTGTGGTGTAAAACCAGGAGAATGGATATACTGTGTGTTGGAACACCAGGAGAATGGATGTGCTGTGTGTTGTAACACCAGGAGAATGTCTGTACTGTGTGGTGTAACACCAGGAGAATGGATGTACTGTGTGGCGTAACACCAGAGGAATGGATGTACTGTGTGGTTTTACACCAGGTGCAACTGTACTGTGTGGTGTAACACCAGGAGAACGGATGTACTGTGTTGTGTAACACCAGTGCTACTGTACTGTATGGTGTAACACCCGGTGCAACTGTACTGTGTGGTGTAACACCTGGAGAATGGCTGTTCTTTGTGGTGTAACAGCAGGTTCAACTGTACTGTGTTTGTGAAACCAGGAGAATGACTGTACTGTGTGGTGTAACAGTAGGTGCAACTGTACTGTGTGGTGTGACACCAGGAGAATCGATGTACTATGTGGTGTAACACCAGGAGAATGGATGTACTGTGTGGTGTAAAACCAGTAGAATGGATGTACTGTGTTGTGTAACACCAGGAGAATGGATGTACTGTGTGGTGTAACACCAGGATAACGGCTGTACTGTGTGGTGTAACACCGGGCGAATGGATGTAATGTGTGGAGTAACACCAGGTGCTACTTTACTGTGTGGTGTAATAACAGGGGAATCGCTGTACTGTGTGGTGTAACACCAGGAGAATGTCTCTACTGTGTGGTGCAACACCCGGTAAATGGCTGTACTGTGTGGTGTAAAACCAGTAGAATGGATGTACTGTGTTGTGTAACACCAGGAGAATGGATGTACTGTGTGGTGTAACACCAGGATAACGGCTGTACTGTGTGGTGTAACACCGGGCGAATGGATGTACTGTGTGGAGTAACACCAGGTGCTACTGTACTGTGTGGTGTAATAACAGGGGAATCGCTGTACTGTGTGGTGTAACACCAGGAGAATGTCTCTACTGTGTGTTGCAACACCAGCGGAATGCATATACTGTGTGGTGTAATACCAGGGGAATGGCTGTACTGTGTGGTGTAAATCCAGTATAATCGCTGTACTGTGTGGTTTAACACCAGGTGCTACTGTACTGTGTGGTGTAACACCAGGTGCAACTGTACTGTGTGGTGTAACACCAGGAGAATGGCTGTACTGTGTGGTGTAACAGTAAGTGCAACTGTACTGTGTGGTGTAATACCAGGGGAATGACTGTACTGTGTGGTGTAACAGCAGGTGCAACTGTAGTGAGTGGTGTGACACCAGGAAAATGGCTGTACTGTGTTGTGTATCAGCAGCATAATTGATGTACTGGGTGGTGTAACACCCGGTAAATGGCTGTATTGTGTGGTGTAACACCAGGGGAATGGATGTACTGTGTTGTGTAACACCAGTAGAATGGCTGTACTGTGTGGTGTAACACCAGGAGAATGGCTTTACTGTGTGGTGTAACACTAGGATAATGGATATACTGTGTGGTGTAACACCAGGAGAATAGCTGTACTGCGTGGTGTTACACCAGGAGAATGGCTGTACTGTGTGGTGTAACACCAGGAGAATGGCTGTACTGTGTGGTGTAATACCGGGCGAATGGCTGTACTGTGTGGTGTAACACCGGGCGAATGGATGTACTGTGTGGCGTAACACCAGAGGAATGGATGTACTGTGTGGTTTTACACCAGGTGCAACTGTACTGTGTGGTGTAACACCTGGAGAATGGCTGTTCTTTGTGGTGTAACAGCAGGTTCAACTGTACTGTGTTTGTGACACCAGGAGAATGGCTGTACTGTGTGGTGTAACAGTAGGTGCAACTGTACTGTGTGGTGTGACACCAGGAGAATCGATGTACTGTGTGGTGTAACACCAGGAGGATGGCTGTACTGTGTGGTGTAACACCAGGAGAATGGATGTACTGTGTGGTGTAACACCAGCAGAATGCATATACTGTGTGGTGTAACACCAGGTGCCTCCGTACTGTGTGGTGTATCACCAGGTGCAACCGTACTGTGTGGTGTAACACCTGGAGAATGGCTGTACTTTGTGGTGTAACAACAGGTTCAACTGTACTGTGTTTGTGACACCAGGAGAATGGATGTACTGTGTTGTGTAACAGCAGGAGAATGGCTGTACTGTGCGGTGTAACACTAGGATAATGGATATAATGTGTGGTGTAACACCAGGAGAATGGCTGTACTGCATGGTGTAACACCAGGAGAATGGCTGTTCTGTGTGGTGTAACACCAGGAGAATGGCTGTACTGTGTGGTGTAACACCGGGCGAATGGATGTACTGTGTGGAGTAACACCAGGTGCTACTGTACTGTGTGGTGTAATAATAGGGGAATGGATGTACTGTGTTGTGTAACACCCGGTAAATGGCTGTACTGTGTGGTGTAAAACCAGTAGAATGGATGTACTGTGTTGTGTAACACCAGGAGAATGGATGTACTGTGTGGAGTATCACCAGGTGCTACTGTACTGTGTGGTGTAATAACAGGGGAATCGCTGTACTGTGTGGTGTAACACCAGGAGAATGTCTCTACTGTGTGGTGCAACACCAGCGGAATGCATATACTGTGTGGTGTAATACCAGGGGAATGTCTGTACTGTGTGGTGTAACAGTAAGTGCAACTGTAGTGTGTGGTGTAATACCAGGGGAATGACTGTACTGTGTGGTGTAACAGCGGGTGCAACTGTAGTGAGTGGTGTGACACCAGGAGAATGGCTGTACTGTGTTGTGTATCAGCAGCATAATTGATGTACTGTGTGGGGTAACACCAGAGATTGGCTGCACTGTGTGGTTTAACACCAGGTGCATCTTTACTGTGTGGTGTAAATCCAGGATAATCGCTGCACTGTGTGGTGTAAAACCAGGAGAATGGATATACTGTGTGTTGGAACACCAGGAGAATGGATGTGCTGTGTGTTGTAACACCAGGAGAATGTCTGTACTGTGTGGTGTAACACCAGGAGAATGGATGTACTGTGTGGCGTAACACCAGAGGAATGGATGTACTGTGTGGTTTTACACCAGGTGCAACTGTACTGTGTGGTGTAACACCAGGAGAACGGATGTACTGTGTTGTGTAACACCAGTGCTACTGTACTGTATGGTGTAACACCCGGTGCAACTGTACTGTGTGGTGTAACACCTGGAGAATGGCTGTTCTTTGTGGTGTAACAGCAGGTTCAACTGTACTGTGTTTGTGAAACCAGGAGAATGACTGTACTGTGTGGTGTAACAGTAGGTGCAACTGTACTGTGTGGTGTGACACCAGGAGAATCGATGTACTATGTGGTGTAACACCAGCAGAATGGATGTACTGTGTGGTGTAAAACCAGTAGAATGGATGTACTGTGTTGTGTAACACCAGGAGAATGGATGTACTGTGTGGTGTAACACCAGGATAACGGCTGTACTGTGTGGTGTAACACCGGGCGAATGGATGTACTGTGTGGAGTAACACCAGGTGCTACTTTACTGTGTGGTGTAATAACAGGGGAATCGCTGTACTGTGTGGTGTAACACCAGGAGAATGTCTCTACTGTGTGGTGCAACACCCGGTAAATGGCTGTACTGTGTGGTGTAAAACCAGTAGAATGGATGTACTGTGTTGTGTAACACCAGGAGAATGGATGTACTGTGTGGTGTAACACCAGGATAACGGCTGTACTGTGTGGTGTAACACCGGGCGAATGGATGTACTGTGTGGAGTAACACCAGGTGCTACTGTACTGTGTGGTGTAATAACAGGGGAATCGCTGTACTGTGTGGTGTAACACCAGGAGAATGTCTCTACTGTGTGTTGCAACACCAGCGGAATGCATATACTGTGTGGTGTAATACCAGGGGAATGGCTGTACTGTGTGGTGTAAATCCAGTATAATCGCTGTACTGTGTGGTTTAACACCAGGTGCTACTGTACTGTGTGGTGTAACACCAGGTGCAACTGTACTGTGTGGTGTAACACCAGGAGAATGGCTGTACTGTGTGGTGTAACAGTAAGTGCAACTGTACTGTGTGGTGTAATACCAGGGGAATGACTGTACTGTGTGGTGTAACAGCAGGTGCAACTGTAGTGAGTGGTGTGACACCAGGAGAATGGCTGTACTGTGTTGTGTATCAGCAGCATAATTGATGTACTGGGTGGTGTAACACCCGGTAAATGGCTGTATTGTGTGGTGTAACACCAGGGGAATGGATGTACTGTGTTGTGTAACACCAGTAGAATGGCTGTACTGTGTGGTGTAACACCAGGAGAATGGCTTTACTGTGTGGTGTAACACTAGGATAATGGATATACTGTGTGGTGTAACACCAGGAGAATAGCTGTACTGCGTGGTGTTACACCAGGAGAATGGCTGTACTGTGTGGTGTAACACCAGGAGAATGGCTGTACTGTGTGGTGTAATACCGGGCGAATGGCTGTACTGTGTGGTGTAACCCCGGGCGAATGGATGTACTGTGTGGCGTAACACCAGAGGAATGGATGTACTGTGTGGTTTTACACCAGGTACAACTGTACTGTGTGGTGTAACACCTGGAGAATGGCTGTTCTTTGTGGTGTAACAGCAGGTTCAACTGTACTGTGTTTGTGACACCAGGAGAATGGCTGTACTGTGTGGTGTAACAGTAGGTGCAACTGTACTGTCTGGTGTGACATCAGGAGAGTCGATGTACTGTGTGGTGTAACACCAGGAGGATGGCTGTACTGTGTGGTGTAACACCAGGAGAATGGATGTACTGTGTGGTGTAACACCAGCAGAATGCATATACTGTGTGGTGTAACACCAGGTGCCTCCGTACTGTGTGGTGTATCACCAGGTGCAACCGTACTGTGTGGTGTAACACCTGGAGAATGGCTGTACTTTGTGGTGTAACAACAGGTTCAACTGTACTGTGTTTGTGACACCAGGAGAATGGATGTACTGTGTTGTGTAACAGCAGGAGAATGGCTGTACTGTGCGGTGTAACACTAGGATAATGGATATAATGTGTGGTGTAACACCAGGAGAATGGCTGTTCTGTGTGGTGTAACACCAGGAGAATGGCTGTACTGTGTGGTGTAACACCGGGCGAATGGATGTACTGTGTGGAGTAACACCAGGTGCTACTGTACTGTGTGGTGTAATAACAGGGGAATGGATGTACTGTGTTGTGTAACACCCGGTAAATGGCTGTACTGTGTGGTGTAAAACCAGTAGAATGGATGTACTGTGTTGTGTAACACCAGGAGAAAGGATGTACTGTGTGGTGTAACACCAGGATAACGGCTGTACTGTGTGGTGTAACACCGGGCGAATGGATGTACTGTGTGGAGTAACACCAGGTGCTACTGTACTGTGTGGTGTAATAACAGGGGAATCGCTGTACTGTGTGGTGTAACACCAGGAGAATGTCTCTACTGTGTGGTGCAACACCAGCGGAATGCATATACTGTGTGGTGTAATATCAGGGGAATGGCTGTACTGTGTGGTTTAAATCCAGTATAATCGCTGTACTGTGTGGTTTAACACCAGGTGCTTCTGTACTGTGTGGTGTAACACCAGGTGCAACTGTACTGTGTGGTGTAACACCAGGAGAATGGCTGTACTGTGTGGTGTAACAGTAAGTGCAACTGTACTGTGTGGTGTAATACCAGGGGAATGACTGTACTGTGTGGTGTAACAGCAGGTGCTACTGTAGTGAGTGGTGTGACACCAGGAGAATGGCTGTACTGTGTTGTGTATCAGCAGCATAATTGATGTACTGGGTGGTGTAACACCCGGTAAATGGCTGTACTGTGTGGTGTAACACCAGGGGAATGGATGTACCGTGTTGTGTAACACCAGTAGAATGGCTGTACTGTGTGGTGTAACACCAGGAGAATGACTTTACTGTGTGGTGTAACACCCGGTAAATGGCTGTACTGTGTGGTGTAAAACCAGTAGAATGGATGTACTGTGTTGTGTAACACCAGGAGAATGGATGTACTGTGTGGTGTAACACCAGGATAACGGCTGTACTGTGTGGTGTAACACCGGGCGAATGGATGTACTGTGTGGAGTAACACCAGGTGCTACTGTACTGTGTGGTGTAACACCAGGAGAATGTCTCTACTGTGTGGTGCAACACCCGGTAAATGGCTGTACTGTGTGGTGTAAAACCAGTAGAATGGATGTACTGTGTTGTGTAACACCAGGAGAATGGATGTACTGTGTGGTGTAACACCAGGATAACGGCTGTACTGTGTGGTGTAACACCGGGCGAATGGATGTACTGTGTGGAGTAACACCAGGTGCTACTGTACTGTGTGGTGTAATAACAGGGGAATCGCTGTACTGTGTGGTGTAACACCAGGAGAATGTCTCTACTGTGTGGTGCAACACCAGCGGAATGCATATACTGTGTGGTGTAATACCAGGGGAATGGCTGTACTGTGTGGTGTAAATCCAGTATAATCGCTGTACTGTGTGGTTTAACACCAGGTGCTACTGTACTGTGTGGTGTAACACCAGGTGCAACTGTACTGTGTGGTGTAACACCAGGAGAATGGCTGTACTGTGTGGTGTAACAGTAAGTGCAACTGTAGTGTGTGGTGTAATACCAGGGGAATGACTGTACTGTGTGGTGTAACAGCGGGTGCAACTGTAGTGAGTGGTGTGACACCAGGATAATGGCTGTACTGTGTTGTGTATCAGCAGCATAATTGATGTACTGTGTGGGGTAACACCAGGAGATTGGCTGCACTGTGTGGTTTAACACCAGGTGCATCTTTACTGTGTGGTGTAAATCCAGGATAATCGCTGCACTGTGTGGTGTAAAACCAGGAGAATGGATATACTGTGTGTTGGAACACCAGGAGAATGGATGTGCTGTGTGTTGTAACACCAGGAGAATGTCTGTACTGTGTGGTGTAACACCAGGAGAATGGATGTACTGTGTGGCGTAACACCAGAGGAATGGATGTACTGTGTGGTTTTACACCAGGTGCAACTGTACTGTGTGGTGTAACACCAGGAGAACGGATGTACTGTGTTGTGTAACACCAGTGCTACTGTACTGTATGGTGTAACACCCGGTGCAACTGTACTGTGTGGTGTAACACCTGGAGAATGGCTGTTCTTTGTGGTGTAACAGCAGGTTCAACTGTACTGTGTTTGTGAAACCAGGAGAATGACTGTACTGTGTGGTGTAACAGTAGGTGCAACTGTACTGTGTGGTGTGACACCAGGAGAATCGATGTAATATGTGGTGTAACACCAGGAGAATGGATGTACTGTGTGGTGTAAAACCAGTAGAATGGATGTACTGTGTTGTGTAACACCAGGAGAATGGATGTACTGTGTGGTGTAACACCAGGATAACGGCTGTACTGTGTGGTGTAACACCGGGCGAATGGATGTACTGTGTGGAGTAACACCAGGTGCTACTTTACTGTGTGGTGTAATAACAGGGGAATCGCTGTACTGTGTGGTGTAACACCAGGAGAATGTCTCTACTGTGTGGTGCAACACCCGGTAAATGGCTGTACTGTGTGGTGTAAAACCAGTAGAATGGATGTACTGTGTTGTGTAACACCAGGAGAATGGATGTACTGTGTGGTGTAACACCAGGATAACGGCTGTACTGTGTGGTGTAACACCGGGCGAATGGATGTACTGTGTGGAGTAACACCAGGTGCTACTGTACTGTGTGGTGTAATAACAGGGGAATCGCTGTACTGTGTGGTGTAACACCAGGAGAATGTCTCTACTGTGTGTTGCAACACCAGCGGAATGCATATACTGTGTGGTGTAATACCAGGGGAATGGCTGTACTGTGTGGTTTAAATCCAGTATAATCGCTGTACTGTGTGGTTTAACACCAGGTGCTACTGTACTTTGTGGTGTAACACCAGGTGCAACTGTACTGTGTGGTGTAACACCAGGAGAATGGCTGAACTGTGTGGTGTAACAGTAAGTGCAACTGTAGTGTGTGGTGTAATACCAGGGGAATGACTGTACTGTGTGGTGTAACAGCGGGTGCAACTGTAGTGAGTGGTGTGACACCAGGAGAATGGCTGTACTGTGTTGTGTATCAGCAGCATAATTGATGTACTGTGTGGGGTAACACCAGGAGATTGGCTGCACTGTGTGGTTTAACACCAGGTGCATCTTTACTGTGTGGTGTAAATCCAGGATAATCGCTGCACTGTGTGGTGTAAAACCAGGAGAATGGATATACTGTGTGTTGGAACACCAGGAGAATGGATGTGCTGTGTGTTGTAACACCAGGAGAATGTCTGTACTGTGTGGTGTAACACCAGGAGAATGGATGTACTGTGTGGCGTAACACCAGAGGAATGGATGTACTGTGTGGTTTTACACCAGGTGCAACTGTACTGTGTTGTGTAACACCAGGAGAACGGATGTACTGTGTTGTGTAACACCAGTGCTACTGTACTGTATGGTGTAACACCCGGTGCAACTGTACTGTGTGGTGTAACACCTGGAGAATGGCTGTTCTTTGTGGTGTAACAGCAGGTTCAACTGTACTGTGTTTGTGAAACCAGGAGAATGACTGTACTGTGTGGTGTAACAGTAGGTGCAACTGTACTGTGTGGTGTGACACCAGGAGAATCGATGTACTATGTGGTGTAACACCAGGAGAATGGATGTACTGTGTGGTGTAAAACCAGTAGAATGGATGTACTGTGTTGTGTAACACCAGGAGAATGGATGTACTGTGTGGTGTAACACCAGGATAACGGCTGTACTGTGTGGTGTAACACCGGGCGAATGGATGTACTGTGTGGAGTAACACCAGGTGCTACTTTACTGTGTGGTGTAATAACAGGGGAATCGCTGTACTGTGTGGTGTAACACCAGGAGAATGTCTCTACTGTGTGGTGCAACACCCGGTAAATGGCTGTACTGTGTGGTGTAAAACCAGTAGAATGGATGTACTGTGTTGTGTAACACCAGGAGAATGGATGTACTGTGTGGTGTAACACCAGGATAACGGCTGTACTGTGTGGTGTAACACCGGGCGAATGGATGTACTGTGTGGAGTAACACCAGGTGCTACTGTACTGTGTGGTGTAATAACAGGGGAATCGCTGTACTGTGTGGTGTAACACCAGGAGAATGTCTCTACTGTGTGTTGCAACACCAGCGGAATGCATATACTGTGTGGTGTAATACCAGGGGAATGGCTGTACTGTGTGGTTTAAATCCAGTATAATCGCTGTACTGTGTGGTTTAACACCAGGTGCTACTGTACTGTGTGGTGTAACACCAGGTGCAACTGTACTGTGTGGTGTAACACCAGGAGAATGGCTGAACTGTGTGGTGTAACAGTAAGTGCAACTGTAGTGTGTGGTGTAATACCAGGGGAATGACTGTACTGTGTGGTGTAACAGCGGGTGCAACTGTAGTGAGTGGTGTGACACCAGGAGAATGGCTGTACTGTGTTGTGTATCAGCAGCATAATTGATGTACTGTGTGGGGTAACACCAGGAGATTGGCTGCACTGTGTGGTTTAACACCAGGTGCATCTTTACTGTGTGGTGTAAATCCAGGATAATCGCTGCACTGTGTGGTGTAAAACCAGGAGAATGGATATACTGTGTGTTGGAACACCAGGAGAATGGATGTGCTGTGTGTTGTAACACCAGGAGAATGTCTGTACTGTGTGGTGTAACACCAGGAGAATGGATGTAATGTGTGGCGTAACACCAGAGGAATGGATGTACTGTGTGGTTTTACACCAGGTGCAACTGTACTGTGTGGTGTAACACCAGGAGAACGGATGTACTGTGTTGTGTAACACCAGTGCTACTGTACTGTATGGTGCAACACCCGGTACAACTGTACTGTGTGGTGTAACACCTGGAGAATGGCTGTTCTTTGTGGTGTAACAGCAGATTCAACTGTACTGTGTTTGTGAAACCAGGAGAATGACTGTACTGTGTGGTGTAACAGTAGGTGCAACTGTACTGTGTGGTGTGACACCAGGAGAATCGATGTACTATGTGGTGTAACACCAGGAGAATGGATGTACTGTGTGGTGTAACACCAGCAGAATGTATATACTGTGTGGTGTAACACAAGGTGCTACCGTATGTGTGGTGTAACACCAGGAGAATGGCTGTACTGTGTGGTGTAACACCTGGAGAATGGCTGTACTTTGTGGTGTAACAACAGGTTCAACTGTACTGTGTTTGTGACACCAGGAGAATGGATGTACTGTGTGGTGTAACACTAGGATAATGGATATAATGTGTGGTGTAACGCCAGGAGAATGGCTGTACTGCGTGGTGTAACACCAGGAGAATGGCTGTTCTGTGTGGTGTAACACCAGGAGAATGGCTGTACTGTGTGGTGTAACACCGGGCGAATGGATGTACTGTGTGGAGTAACACCAGGTGCTACTGTACTGTGTGGTGTAATAACAGGGGAATGGATGTACTGTGTGGTGTAACACCCGGTAAATGGCTGTACTGTGTGGTGTAAAACCAGGGGAATGGATGTACTGTGTGGTGTAACACCAGTAGAATGGCTGTACTGTGTGGTGTAACACCAGGAGAATAGATGTACTGTGTTGTGTAACACCAGGAGAATGGATGTACTGTGTGGTGTAACTCCAGGATAATGGCTGTACTGTCTGGTGTAACACCGGGCGAATGGATGTACTGTGTGGAGTAACACAAGGTGCTACTGTACTGTGTGGTGTAATAACAGGGGAATCGCTGTACTGTGTGGTGTAACAGCAGGTGCAACTGTAGTGAGTGGTGTGACACCAGGAGAATGGCTGTACTGTGTTGTGTATCAGCAGCATAATTGATGTACTGTGTGGGGTAACACCAGGAGATTGGCTGCACTGTGTGGTTTAACACCAGGTGCATCTTTACTGTGTGGTGTAAATCCAGGATAATCGCTGTACTGTGTGGTGTAACACCAGGAGAATGGATATACTGTGTGCTGGAACACCAGGAGAATGGATGCGCTGTGTGTTGTAACACCAGGAGAATGTCTGTACTGTGTGGTGTAACACCAGGAGAATGGATGTACTGTGTGGTGTAACACCAGAAGAATGACTGTACTGTGTGGCGTAACACCAGAGGAATGGATGTACTGTGTGATTTTACACCAGGTGCAACTGTACTGTGTGGTGTAACACCAGGAGAATGGAAGTACTGTGTTGTGTAACACCTGTGCTACTGTACTGTATGGTGTAACACCCGGTGCAACTGTACTGTGTGGTGTAACACCTGGAGAATGGCTGTTCTTTGTGGTGTAACAGTAGGTGCAACTGTACTGTGTGGTGTGACACCAGGAGAATCGATGTACTGTGTTGTGTAACACCAGGAAGATGGCTGTACTATGTGGTGTAACACCAGGAGAATGGATGTACTGTGTGGTGTAACACCAGCAGAATGTATATACTGTGTGGTGTAACACCAGGTGCTACCGTACTGTGTGGTGTAACACCAGGTGCAACCGTACTGTGTGGTGTAACACCTGGAGAATGGCTGTACTTTGTGGTGTAACAACAGGTTCAACTGTACTGTGTTTGTGACACCAGGAAAATGGATGTACTGTGTTGTGTAACACCAGGAGAATGGCTGTACTGTGTGGTGTAACACTAGGATAATGGATATAATGTGTGGTGTAACACCAGGAGAATGGCTGTACTGCGTGGTGTAACACCAGGAGAATGGCTGTTCTGTGTGGTGTAACACCAGGAGAATGGCTGTACTGTGTGGTGTAACACCGGGCGAATGGATGTACTGTGTGGAGTAACACCAGGTGCTACTGTACTGTGTGGTGTAATAACAGGGGAATGGATGTACTGTGTGGTGTAACACCCGGTAAATGGCTGTACTGTGTGGTGTAAAACCAGGGGAATGGATGTACTGTGTGGTGTAACACCAGTAGAATGGCTGTACTGTGTGGTGTAACACCAGGAGAATAGATGTACTGTGTTGTGTAACACCAGGAGAATGGATGTACTGTGTGGTGTAACTCCAGGATAATGGCTGTACTGTCTGGTGTAACACCGGGCGAATGGATGTACTGTGTGGAGTAACACAAGGTGCTACTGTACTGTGTGGTGTAATAACAGGGGAATCGCTGTACTGTGTGGTGTAACAGCAGGTGCAACTGTAGTGAGTGGTGTGACACCAGGAGAATGGCTGTACTGTGTTGTGTATCAGCAGCATAATTGATGTACTGTGTGGGGTAACACCAGGAGATTGGCTGCACTGTGTGGTTTAACACCAGGTGCATCTTTACTGTGTGGTGTAAATCCAGGATAATCGCTGTACTGTGTGGTGTAACACCAGGAGAATGGATATACTGTGTGCTGGAACACCAGGAGAATGGATGCGCTGTGTGTTGTAACACCAGGAGAATGTCTGTACTGTGTGGTGTAACACCAGGAGAATGGATGTACTGTGTGGTGTAACACCAGAAGAATGACTGTACTGTGTGGCGTAACACCAGAGGAATGGATGTACTGTGTGATTTTACACCAGGTGCAACTGTACTGTGTGGTGTAACACCAGGAGAATGGAAGTACTGTGTTGTGTAACACCTGTGCTACTGTACTGTATGGTGTAACACCCGGTGCAACTGTACTGTGTGGTGTAACACCTGGAGAATGGCTGTTCTTTGTGGTGTAACAGTAGGTGCAACTGTACTGTGTGGTGTGACACCAGGAGAATCGATGTACTGTGTTGTGTAACACCAGGAAGATGGCTGTACTATGTGGTGTAACACCAGGAGAATGGATGTACTGTGTGGTGTAACACCAGCAGAATGTATATACTGTGTGGTGTAACACCAGGTGCTACCGTACTGTGTGGTGTAACACCAGGTGCAACCGTACTGTGTGGTGTAACACCTGGAGAATGGCTGTACTTTGTGGTGTAACAACAGGTTCAACTGTACTGTGTTTGTGACACCAGGAAAATGGATGTACTGTGTTGTGTAACACCAGGAGAATGGCTGTACTGTGTGGTGTAACACTAGGATAATGGATATAATGTGTGGTGTAACACCAGGAGAATGGCTGTACTGCGTGGTGTAACACCAGGAGAATGGCTGTTCTGTGTGGTGTAACACCAGGAGAATGGCTGTACTGTGTGGTGTAACACCGGGCGAATGGATGTACTGTGTGGAGTAACACCAGGTGCTACTGTACTGTGTGGTGTAATAACAGGGGAATGGATGTACTGTGTGGTGTAACACCCGGTAAATGGCTGTACTGTGTGGTGTAAAACCAGGGGAATGGATGTACTGTGTGGTGTAACACCAGTAGAATGGCTGTACTGCGTGGTGTAACACCAGGAGAATTGATGTACTGTGTTGTGTAACACCAGGAGAATGGATGTACTGTGTGGTGTAACACCAGGATAATGGCTGTACTGTGTGGTGTAACACCGGGCGAATGGATGTACTGTGTGGAGTAACACCAGGTGCTACTGTACTGTGTGGTGTAATAACAGGGGAATCGCTGTACTGTGTGGTGTAACACCAGGAGAATGTCGCTACTGTGTGGTGTAACACCAGCGGCATGCATATACTGTGTGGTGTAATACCAGGGGAATGGCTGTACTGTGTGGTGTAACAGCAGGAGAATGTCTCTACTGTGTGGTGCAACACCAGCGGAATGCACATACTGTGTGGTGTAATACCAGGGGAATGGCTGTACTGTGTGGTGTAAATCCAGTATAATCGCTGTACTGTGTGGTGTAACACCAGGAGAATGGCTGTACTGTGTGGTGTAACCCCAGGAGAATGGATGTACTGTTTGGTGTAACACCCGGTAAATGGCTATACTGTGTGGTGTAACACCAGGGGAATGGATGTACTGTGTGGTGTAACACCAGGAGAATGGATGTACTGTGTGGTGTAACACCCGGTAAATGGCTGTACTGTGTGGTGTAACACCACGGGAATGGATGTACTGTGTTGTGTAACACCAGTAGAATGGCTGTACAGCGTGGTGTAACACCAGGAGAATACATGTACTGTGTTGTGTAACACCAGGAGAATGGCTGTACTGTGTGGTGTAACACCAGGAGAATGGCTGTACTCTGTGGTGTAACACTAGGATAATGGATATACTGTGTGGTGTAACACCAGGAGAATGGCTGTACTGTGTGGTGTAACACCAGAGGAATGGATGTACTGTGTGGTTTTACACCAGGTGCAACTGTACTGTGTGGTGTAACACCTGGAGAATGGCTGTACTTTGTGGTGTAACAGCAGGTTCCACTGTACTGTGTTTGTGACACTAGGAGAATGGCTGTACTGTGTGGTGTAACAGCAGGAGAATGCATATACTGTGTGGTGTAACACCAGGTGCTACCGTACTGTGTGGTGTAACACCAGCTGCAACCGTACTGTGTGGTGTAACACCTGGAGAATGGCTGTACTTTGTGGTGTAACAACAGGTTCAACTGTACTGCGTTTGTGACTCCAGGAGAATGGATGTACTGTGTTGTGTAACACCTGTGCTACTGTACTGTATGGTGTAACACCCGGTGCAACTGTACTGTGTGGTGTAACACCTGGAGAATGGCTGTTCTTTGTGGTGTAACAGTAGGTGCAACTGTACTGTGTGGTGTGACACCAGGAGAATCGATGTACTGTGTTGTGTAACACCAGGAAGATGGCTGTACTATGTGGTGTAACACCAGGAGAATGGATGTACTGTGTGGTGTAACACCAGCAGAATGTATATACTGTGTGGTGTAACACCAGGTGCTACCGTACTGTGTGGTGTAACACCAGGTGCAACCGTACTGTGTGGTGTAACACCTGGAGAATGGCTGTACTTTGTGGTGTAACAACAGGTTCAACTGTACTGTGTTTGTGACACCAGGAAAATGGATGTACTGTGTTGTGTAACACCAGGAGAATGGATGTACTGTGTGGTGTAACACTAGGATAATGGATATAATGTGTGGTGTAACACCAGGAGAATGGCTGTACTGCGTGGTGTAACACCAGGAGAATGGCTGTTCTGTGTGGTGTAACACCAGGAGAATGGCTGTACTGTGTGGTGTAACACCGGGCGAATGGATGTACTGTGTGGAGTAACACCAGGTGCTACTGTACTGTGTGGTGTAATAACAGGGGAATGGATGTACTGTGTGGTGTAACACCCGGTAAATGGCTGTACTGTGTGGTGTAAAACCAGGGGAATGGATGTACTGTGTGGTGTAACACCAGTAGAATGGCTGTACTGCGTGGTGTAACACCAGGAGAATTGATGTACTGTGTTGTATAACACCAGGAGAATGGATGTACTGTGTGGTGTAACACCAGGATAATGGCTGTACTGTGTGGTGTAACACCGGGCGAATGGATGTACTGTGTGGAGTAACACCAGGTGCTACTGTACTGTGTGGTGTAATAACAGGGGAATCGCTGTACTGTGTGGTGTAACACCAGGAGAATGTCGCTACTGTGTGGTGTAACACCAGCGGCATGCATATACTGTGTGGTGTAATACCAGGGGAATGGCTGTACTGTGTGGTGTAACAGCAGGAGAATGTCTCTACTGTGTGGTGCAACACCAGCGGAATGCACATACTGTGTGGTGTAATACCAGGGGAATGGCTGTACTGTGTGGTGTAAATCCAGTATAATCGCTGTACTGTGTGGTGTAACACCAGGAGAATGGCTGTACTGTGTGGTGTAACCCCAGGAGAATGGATGTACTGTTTGGTGTAACACCCGGTAAATGGCTATACTGTGTGGTGTAACACCAGGGGAATGGATGTACTGTGTGGTGTAACACCAGGAGAATGGATGTACTGTGTGGTGTAACACCCGGTAAATGGCTGTACTGTGTGGTGTAACACCACGGGAATGGATGTACTGTGTTGTGTAACACCAGTAGAATGGCTGTACAGCGTGGTGTAACACCAGGAGAATACATGTACTGTGTTGTGTAACACCAGGAGAATGGCTGTACTGTGTGGTGTAACACCAGGAGAATGGCTGTACTCTGTGGTGTAACACTAGGATAATGGATATACTGTGTGGTGTAACACCAGGAGAATGGCTGTACTGTGTGGTGTAACACCAGAGGAATGGATGTACTGTGTGGTTTTACACCAGGTGCAACTGTACTGTGTGGTGTAACACCTGGAGAATGGCTGTACTTTGTGGTGTAACAGCAGGTTCCACTGTACTGTGTTTGTGACACTAGGAGAATGGCTGTACTGTGTGGTGTAACAGCAGGAGAATGCATATACTGTGTGGTGTAACACCAGGTGCTACCGTACTGTGTGGTGTAACACCAGCTACAACCGTACTGTGTGGTGTAACACCTGGAGAATGGCTGTACTTTGTGGTGTAACAACAGGTTCAACTGTACTGTGTTTGTGACTCCAGGAGAATGGATGTACTGTGTTGTGTAACACCTGTGCTACTGTACTGTATGGTGTAACACCCGGTGCAACTGTACTGTGTGGTGTAACACCTGGAGAATGGCTGTTCTTTGTGGTGTAACAGTAGGTGCAACTGTACTGTGTGGTGTGACACCAGGAGAATCGATGTACTGTGTTGTGTAACACCAGGAAGATGGCTGTACTATGTGGTGTAACACCAGGAGAATGGATGTACTGTGTGGTGTAACACCAGCAGAATGTATATACTGTGTGGTGTAACACCAGGTGCTACCGTACTGTGTGGTGTAACACCAGGTGCAACCGTACTGTGTGGTGTAACACCTGGAGAATGGCTGTACTTTGTGGTGTAACAACAGGTTCAACTGTACTGTGTTTGTGACACCAGGAAAATGGATGTACTGTGTTGTGTAACACCAGGAGAATGGACGTACTGTGTGGTGTAACACTAGGATAATGGATATAATGTGTGGTGTAACACCAGGAGAATGGCTGTACTGCGTGGTGTAACACCAGGAGAATGGCTGTTCTGTGTGGTGTAACACCAGGAGAATGGCTGTACTGTGTGGTGTAACACCGGGCGAATGGATGTACTGTGTGGAGTAACACCAGGTGCTACTGTACTGTGTGGTGTAATAACAGGGGAATGGATGTACTGTGTGGTGTAACACCCGGTAAATGGCTGTACTGTGTGGTGTAAAACCAGGGGAATGGATGTACTGTGTGGTGTAACACCAGTAGAATGGCTGTAATGCGTGGTGTAACACCAGGAGAATTGATGTACTGTGTTGTGTAACACCAGGAGAATGGATGTACTGTGTGGTGTAACACCAGGATAATGGCTGTACTGTGTGGTGTAACACCGGGCGAATGGATGTACTGTGTGGAGTAACACCAGGTGCTACTGTACTGTGTGGTGTAATAACAGGGGAATCGCTGTACTGTGTGGTGTAACACCAGGAGAATGTCGCTACTGTGTGGTGTAACACCAGCGGCATGCATATACTGTGTGGTGTAATACCAGGGGAATGGCTGTACTGTGTGGTGTAACAGCAGGAGAATGTCTCTACTGTGTGGTGCAACACCAGCGGAATGCACATACTGTGTGGTGTAATACCAGGGGAATGGCTGTACTGTGTGGTGTAAATCCAGTATAATCGCTGTACTGTGTGGTGTAACACCAGGAGAATGGCTGTACTGTGTGGTGTAACCCCAGGAGAATGGATGTACTGTTTGGTGTAACACCCGGTAAATGGCTATACTGTGTGGTGTAACACCAGGGGAATGGATGTACTGTGTGGTGTAACACCAGGAGAATGGATGTACTGTGTGGTGTAACACCCAGTAAATGGCTGTACTGTGTGGTGTAACACCACGGGAATGGATGTACTGTGTTGTGTAACACCAGTAGAATGGCTGTACAGCGTGGTGTAACACCAGGAGAATACATGTACTGTGTTGTGTAACACCAGGAGAATGGCTGTACTGTGTGGTGTAACACCAGGAGAATGGCTGTACTCTGTGGTGTAACACTAGGATAATGGATATACTGTGTGGTGTAACACCAGGAGAATGGCTGTACTGTGTGGTGTAACACCAGAGGAATGGATGTACTGTGTGGTTTTACACCAGGTGCAACTGTACTGTGTGGTGTAACACCTGGAGAATGGCTGTACTTTGTGGTGTAACAGCAGGTTCCACTGTACTGTGTTTGTGACACTAGGAGAATGGCTGTACTGTGTGGTGTAACAGCAGGAGAATGCATATACTGTGTGGTGTAACACCAGGTGCTACCGTACTGTGTGGTGTAACACCAGCTACAACCGTACTGTGTGGTGTAACACCTGGAGAATGGCTGTACTTTGTGGTGTAACAACAGGTTCAACTGTACTGTGTTTGTGACTCCAGGAGAATGGATGTACTGTGTTGTGTAACACCAGGAGAATGGCTGTACTGTGTGGTGTAACACTAGGATAATGGATATAATGTGTGGTGTAACACCAGGAGAATGGCTGTACTGAGTGGTGTAAAACCAGGAGAATGGCTGTTCTGTGTGGTGTAACACCAGGAGAATGGCTGTACTGTGTGGTGTAACACCGGGCGAATGGATGTACTGTGTGGAGTAACACCAGGTGCTACTGTACTGTGTGGTTTAATAACAGGGGAATGGATGTACTGTGTGGTGTGACACCCGGTAAATGGCTGTACTGTGTGGTGTAAAACCAGTAGAATGGATGTACTGTGTTGTGTAACACCAGGAGAATGGATGTACTGTGTGGTGTAACACCAGGATAACGGCTGTACTGTGTGGTGTAACACCGGGCGAACGGATGTACTGTGTGGAGTAACACCAGGTGCTACTGTACTGTGTGGTGTAATAACAGGGGAATCGCTGTACTGTGTGGTGTAACACCAGGAGAATCTCTCTACTGTGTGGTGAAACACCAGCGGAATGCATATACTGTGTGGTGTAATACCAGGGGAATGGCTGTACTGTGTGGTGTAAATCCAGTATAATCGCTGTACTGTGTGGTTTAACACCAGGTGCCACTGTACTGTGAGGTGTAACACCAGGAGAATGGCTGTACTGTGTGGTGTAACAGTAAGTGCAACTGTACTGTGTGGTGTAATACCAGGGGCATGACTGTACTGTGTGGTGTAACAGCAGGTGCAACTGTAGTGAGTGGTGTGACACCAGGAGAATGGCTGTACTGTGTTGTGTATCAGCAGCATAATTGATGTACTGTGTGGGGTAACACCAGGAGATTGGCTGCACTGTGTGGTTTAACACCAGGTGCATCTTTACTGTGTGGTGTAAATCCAGGATAATCGCTGTACTGTGTGGTGTAACACCAGGAGAATGGATATACTGTGTGCTGGAACACCAGGAGAATGGATGCGCTGTGTGTTGTAACACCAGGAGAATGTCTGTACTGTGTGGTGTAACACCAGGAGAATGGATGTACTGTGTGGTGTAACACCAGAAGAATGACTGTACTGTGTGGCGTAACACCAGAGGAATGGATTTACTGTGTGATTTTACACCAGGTGCAACTGTACTGTGTGGTGTAACACCAGGAGAATGGAAGTACTGTGTTGTGTAACACCTGTGCTACTGTACTGTATGGTGTAACACCCGGTGCAACTGTACTGTGTGGTGTAACACCTGGAGAATGGCTGTTCTTTGTGGTGCAACAGCAGGTTCAACTGTACTGTGTTTGTGACACCAGGAGAATGACTGTACTGTGTGGTGTAACACCAGGAAGATGGCTGTACTATGTGGTGTAACACCAGGAGAATGGATGTACTGTGTGGTGTAACACCAGCAGAATGTATATACTGTGTGGTGTAACACCAGGTGCTACCGTACTGTGTGGTGTAACACCAGGTGCAACCGTACTGTGTGGTGTAACACCTGGAGAATGGCTGTACTTTGTGGTGTAACAACAGGTACAACTGTACTGTGTTTGTGACACCAGAAGAATGGATGTACTGTGTTGTGTAACACCAGGAGAATGGCTGTACTGTGTGGTGTAACACTAGGATAATGGATATAATGTGTGGTGTAACACCAGGAGAATGGCTGTACTGCGTGGTGTAACACCAGGAGAATGGCTGTTCTGTGTGGTGTAACACCAGGAGAATGGCTGTACTGTGTGGTGTAACACCGGGCGAATGGATGTACTGTGTGGAGTAACACCAGGTGCTACTGTACTGTGTGGTGTAATAACAGGGGAATGGATGTACTGTGTGGTGTAACACCCGGTAAATGGCTGTACTGTGTGGTGTAAAACCAGGGGAATGGATGTACTGTGTGGTGTAACACCAGTAGAATGGCTGTACTGCGTGGTGTAACACCAGGAGAATTGATGTACTGTGTTGTGTAACACCAGGAGAATGGATGTACTGTGTGGTGTAACACCAGGATAATGGCTGTACTGTGTGGTGTAACACCGGGCGAATGGATGTACTGTGTGGAGTAACACCAGGTGCTACTGTACTGTGTGGTGTAATAACAGGGGAATCGCTGTACCGTCTGGTGTAACACCAGGAGAATGTCGCTACTGTGTGGTGTAACACCAGCGGCATGCATATACTGTGTGGTGTAATACCAGGGGAATGGCTGTACTGTGTGGAGTAGCAGCAGGAGAATGTCTCTACTGTGTGGTGCAACACCAGCGGAATGAATATACTGTGTGGTGTAATACCAGGGGAATGGCTGTACTGTGTGGTGTAAATCCAGTATAATCGCTGTACTGTGTGGTGTAACACCAGGAGAATGGCTGTACTGTGTGGTGTAACCCCAGGAGAATGGATGTACTGTTTGGTGTAACACCCGGTAAATGGCTATACTGTGTGGTGTAACACCAGGGGAATGGATGTACTGTGTGGTGTAACACCAGGAGAATGGATGTACTGTTTGGTGTAACACCCGGTAAATGGCTGTACTGTGTGGTGTAACACCAGGGGAATGGATGTACTGTGTTGTGTAACACCAGTAGAATGGCTGTACTGCGTGGTGTAACACCAGGAGAATACATGTACTGTGTTGTGTAACACCAGGAGAATGGCTGTACTGTGTGGTGTAACAGCAGGAGAATGGCTGTACTCTGTGGTGTAACACTAGGATAATGGATATACTGTGTGGTGTAACACCAGGAGAATGGCTGTACTGTGTGGTGTAACACCAGAGGAATGGATGTACTGTGTGGTTTTACACCAGGTGCAACTGTACTGTGTGGTGTAACACCTGGAGAATGGATGTACTTTGTGGTGTAACAGCAGGTTCCACTGTACTGTGTTTGTGACACTAGGAGAATGGCTGTACTGTGTGGTGTAACAGCAGGAGAATGCATATACTGTGTGGTGTAACACCAGGTGCTACCGTACTGTGTGGTGTAACACCAGCTGCAACCGTACTGTGTGGTGTAACACCTGGAGAATGGCTGTACTTTGTGGTGTAACAACAGGTTCAACTGTACTGTGTTTGTGACTCCAGGAGAATGGATGTACTGTGTTGTGTAACACCAGGAGAATGGCTGTACTGTGTGGTGTAACACTAGGATAATGGATATAATGTGTGGTGTAACACCAGGAGAATGGCTGTACTGAGTGGTGTAAAACCAGGAGAATGGCTGTTCTGTGTGGTGTAACACCAGGAGAATGGCTGTACTGTGTGGTGTAACACCGGGCGAATGGATGTACTATGTAGAGTAACACCAGGTGCTACTGTACTGTGTGGTTTAATAACAGGGGAATGGATGTACTGTGTGGTGTGACACCCGGTAAATGGCTGTACTGTGTGGTGTAAAAACAGTAGAATGGATGTACTGTGTTGTGTAACACCAGGAGAATGGATGTACTGTGTGGTGTAACACCAGGATAACGGCTGTACTGTGTGGTGTAACACCGGGCGAATGGATGTACTGTGTGGAGTAACACCAGGTGCTACTGTACTGTGTGGTGTAATAACAGGGGAATCGCTGTACTGTGTGGTGTAACACCAGGAGAATCTCTCTACTGTGTGGTGAAACACCAGCGGAATGCATATACTGTGTGGTGTAATACCAGGGGAATGGCTGTACTGTGTGGTGTAAATCCAGTATAATCGCTGTACTGTGTGGTTTAACACCAGGTGCCACTGTACTGTGAGGTGTAACACCAGGAGAATGGCTGTACTGTGTGGTGTAACAGTAAGTGCAACTGTACTGTGTGGTGTAATTCCAGGGGCATGACTGTACTGTGTGGTGTAACAGCAGGTGCAACTGTAGTGAGTGGTGTGACAGCAGGAGAATGGCAGTACTGTGTTGTGTATCAGCAGCATAATTGATGTACTGTGTGGGGTAACACCAGGAGATTGGCTGCACTGTGTGGTTTAACACCAGGTGCATCTTTACTGTGTGGTGTAAATCCAGGATAATCGCTGTAATGTGTGGTGTAACACCAGGAGAATGAATATACTGTGTGTTGGAACACCAGGAGAATGGATGTGCTGTGTGTTGTAACACCAGGAGAATGAATGTTCTGTGTGGTGTAACACCAGGAGAATGGATGTACTGTGTGGTGTAACACCAGGGGAATGGATGTACTGTGTGGTGTAACACCAGGAGAATGGATGTACTGTTTGGTGTAACACCCGGTAAATGGCTGTACTGTGTGGTGTAACACCAGGGGAATGGATGTACTGTGTTGTGTAACACCAGTAGAATGGCTGTACTGCGTGGTGTAACACCAGGAGAATACATGTACTGTGTTGTGTAACACCAGGAGAATGGCTGTACTGTGTGGTGTAACAGCAGGAGAATGGCTGTACTCTGTGGTGTAACACTAGGATAATGGATATACTGTGTGGTGTAACACCAGGAGAATGGCTGTACTGTGTGGTGTAACACCAGAGGAATGGATGTACTGTGTGGTTTTACACCAGGTGCAACTGTACTGTGTGGTGTAACACCTGGAGAATGGATGTACTTTGTGGTGTAACAGCAGGTTCCACTGTACTGTGTTTGTGACACTAGGAGAATGGCTGTACTGTGTGGTGTAACAGCAGGAGAATGCATATACTGTGTGGTGTAACACCAGGTGCTACCGTACTGTGTGGTGTAACACCAGCTGCAACCGTACTGTGTGGTGTAACGCCTGGAGAATGGCTGTACTTTGTGGTGTAACAACAGGTTCAACTGTACTGTGTTTGTGACTCCAGGAGAATGGATGTACTGTGTTGTGTAACACCAGGAGAATGGCTGTACTGTGTGGTGTAACACTAGGATAATGGATATAATGTGTGGTGTAACACCAGGAGAATGGCTGTACTGAGTGGTGTAAAACCAGGAGAATGGCTGTTCTGTGTGGTGTAACACCAGGAGAATGGCTGTACTGTGTGGTGTAACACCGGGCGAATGGATGTACTATGTAGAGTAACACCAGGTGCTACTGTACTGTGTGGTTTAATAACAGGGGAATGGATGTACTGTGTGGTGTGACACCCGGTAAATGGCTGTACTGTGTGGTGTAAAAACAGTAGAATGGATGTACTGTGTTGTGTAACACCAGGAGAATGGATGTACTGTGTGGTGTAACACCAGGATAACGGCTGTACTGTGTGGTGTAACACCGGGCGAATGGATGTACTGTGTGGAGTAACACCAGGTGCTACTGTACTGTGTGGTGTAATAACAGGGGAATCGCTGTACTGTGTGGTGTAACACCAGGAGAATCTCTCTACTGTGTGGTGAAACACCAGCGGAATGCATATACTGTGTGGTGTAATACCAGGGGAATGGCTGTACTGTGTGGTGTAAATCCAGTATAATCGCTGTACTGTGTGGTTTAACACCAGGTGCCACTGTACTGTGAGGTGTAACACCAGGAGAATGGCTGTACTGTGTGGTGTAACAGTAAGTGCAACTGTACTGTGTGGTGTAATTCCAGGGGCATGACTGTACTGTGTGGTGTAACAGCAGGTGCAACTGTAGTGAGTGGTGTGACAGCAGGAGAATGGCAGTACTGTGTTGTGTATCAGCAGCATAATTGATGTACTGTGTGGGGTAACACCAGGAGATTGGCTGCACTGTGTGGTTTAACACCAGGTGCATCTTTACTGTGTGGTGTAAATCCAGGATAATCGCTGTAATGTGTGGTGTAACACCAGGAGAATGAATATACTGTGTGTTGGAACACCAGGAGAATGGATGTGCTGTGTGTTGTAACACCAGGAGAATGAATGTTCTGTGTGGTGTAACACCAGGAGAATGGATGTACTGTGTGGTGTAACACCAGGGGAATGGATGTACTGTGTGGTGTAACACCAGAAGAATGACAGTACTGTGTGGCGTAACACCAGAGGAATGGACGTACTGTGTGGTTTTACACCAGGTGCAACTGTACTGTGTGGTGTAACACCAGGAGAATGGATGTACTGTGTTGTGTAACACCAGTGCAACTGTACTGTATGGTGTAACACCCGGTGCAACTGTACTGTGTGGTGTAACACCTGGAGAATGGCTGTTCTTTGTGGTGTAACAGCAGGTTCAACTGTACTGCGTTTGGGACACCAGGAGAATGGCTGTACTGTGTGGTGTAACAGTAGGTGCAACTGTACTCTGTGGTGTGACACCAGGAGAATCGATGTACTGTGTGGTGTAACACCAGGAGGATGGCTGTACTATGTGGTGTAACACAAGGAGAATGGATGTACTGTGTGGTGTAACACCAGCAGAATGCATATACTGTTTGGTGTAACACCAGGTGCTACCGTACTGTGTGGTGTAACACCAGGTGCAACCGTACTGTGTGGTGTAACACCTGGAGAATGGCTGTACTTTGTGGTGTAACAACAGGTTCAACTGTTCTGTGTTTGTGACTCCAGGAGAATGGATGTACTGTGTTGTGTAACACCAGGAGAATGGCTGTACTGTGTGGTGTAACACTAGGATAATGGATATAATGTGTGGGGTAACACCAGTAGAATGGCTGTACTGACTGGTGTAAAACCAGGAGAATGGCTGTTCTGTGTGGTGTAACACCAGGAGGATGGCTGTACTGTGTGGTGTAACACCGGGCGAATGGATGTACTGTGTGGAGTAACACAAGGTGCTACTGTACTGTGTGGTGTATTAACAGGGGAATGGATGTACTGTGTGGTGTAACACCCGGTAAATGGCTGTACTGTGTGGTGTAACACCGGGCGAATGGATGTACTGTGTGGAGTAACACCAGGTGCTACTGTACTGTGTGGTGTAATAACAGGGGAATCGCTGTACTGTGTGGTGTAACACCAGGAGAATGTCTCTACTGTGTGGTGAAACACCAGCGGAATGCATATACTGTGTGGTGTAATACCAGGGGAATGGCTGTACTGTGTGGTGTAAATCCAGTATAATCGCTGTACTGTGTGTTTTAACACCAGGTGCTACTGTACTGTGAGGTGTAACACCAGGTGCAACTGTACTGTGTGGTGTAACTCCAGGAGAATGGCTGTACTGTGTGGTGTAACAGTAAGTGCAACTGTACTGTGTGGTGTAATACCAGGGGAATGACTGTACTGTGTGGTGTAACAGCAGGTGCAACTGTAGTGAGTGGTGTGACACCAGGAGAATGGCTGTACTGTGTTGTGTATCAGCAGCATAATTGATGTACTGTGTGTGGTAACACCAGGAGATTGTCTGCACTGTGTGGTTTAACACCAGGTGCATCTTTACTGTGTGGTGTAAATCCAGGATAATCGCTGTAATGTGTGGTGTAACACCAGGAGAATGGATATACTGTGTGTTGGAACACCAGGAGAATGGATGTGCTGTGTGTTGTAACACCAGGAGAATGTCTGTACTGTGTGGTGTAAGACCAGGAGAATGGATGTACTGTGTGGTGTAACACCAGGGGAATGGATGTACTGTGTGGAGTAACACCAGAAGAATGACTGTACTGTGTGGCGTAACACCAGAGGAATGGATGTACTGTGTGGTTTTACACCAGGTGCAACTGTACTGTGTGGTGTAACACCAGGAGAATGGATGTACTGTGTTGTGTAACACCAGTGCTACTGTACTGTATGGTGTAACACCCGATGCAACTGTTCTGTGTGGTGTAACACCTGGAGAATGGCTGTTCTTTGTGGTGTAACAGCAGGTTCAACTGTACTGTGTTTGTGACACCAGGAGAATGGCTGTACTGTGTGGTGTAACAGTAGGTGCAACTGTACTGTGTGGTGTGACACCAGGAGAATCGATGTACTGTGTGGTGTAACACCAGGAGGATGGCTGTACTATGTGGTGTAACACCAGGAGAATGGATGTACTGTGTGGTGTAACACCAGCAGAATGTATATACTGTGTGGTGTAACACCAGTTGCTACCGTACTGTGTGGTGTAACACCAGGTGCAACCGTACTGTGTGGTGTAACATCTGGAGAATGGCTGTACTTTGTGGTGTAACAACAGGTTCAACTGTACTGTGTTTGTGACACCAGGAGAATGGATGTACTGTGTGGTGTAACACCAGGATAACGGCTGTACTGTGTGGTGTAACACCGGGCGAATGGATGTACTGTGTGGAGTAACACCAGGTGCTACTGTACTGTGTGGTGTAATAACAGGGGAATCGCTGTACTGTGTGGTGTAACACCAGGAGAATCTCTCTACTGTGTGGTGAAACACCAGCGGAATGCATATACTGTGTGGTGTAATACCAGGGGAATGGCTGTACTGTGTGGTGTAAATCCAGTATAATCTCTGTACTGTGTGGTTTAACACCAGGTGCCACTGTACTGTGAGGTCTAACACCAGGAGAATGGCTGTACTGTGTGGTGTAACAGTAAGTGCAACTGTACTGTGTGGTGTAATACCAGGGGCATGACTGTACTGTGTGGTGTAACAGCAGGTGCAACTGTAGTGAGTGGTGTGACACCAGGAGAATGGCAGTACTGTGTTGTGTATCAGCAGCATAATTGATGTACTGTGTGGGGTAACACCAGGAGATTGGATGCACTGTGTGGTTTAACACCAGGTGCATCTTTACTGTGTGGTGTAAATCCAGGATAATCGCTGTAATGTGTGGTGTAACACCAGGAGAATGAATATACTGTGTGTTGGAACACCAGGAGAATGGATGTGCTGTGTGTTGTAACACCAGGTGAATGAATGTTCTGTGTGGTGTAACACCAGGAGAATGGATGTACTGTGTGGTGTAACACCAGGGGAATGGATGTACTGTGTGGTGTAACACCAGAAGAATGACAGTACTGTGTGGCGTAACACCAGAGGAATGGATGTACTGTGTGGTTTTACACCAGGTGCAACTGTACTGTGTGGTGTAACACCTGGAGAATGGCTGTTCTTTGTGGTGTAACAGCAGGTTCAACTGTACTGCGTTTGTGACACCAGGAGAATGGCTGTACTGTGTGGTGTAACAGTAGGTGCAACTGTACTGTGTGGTGTGACACCAGGAGAATCGATGTACTGTGTGGTGTAACACCAGGAGGATGGCTGTACTATGTGGTGTAACACAAGGAGAATGGATGTACTGTGTGGTGTAACACCAGCAGAATGCATATACTGTTTGGTGTAACACCAGGTGCTACCGTACTGTGTGGTGTAACACCAGGTGCAACCGTACTGTGTGGTGTAACACCTGTTGAATGGCTGTTCTTTGTGGTGCAACAGCAGGTTCAACTGTACTGTGTTTGTGACACCAGAAGAATGGATGTACTGTGTTGTGTAACACCAGGAGAATGGCTGTACTGTGTGGTGTAACACTAGGATAATGGATATAATGTGTGGTGTAACACCAGGAGAATGGCTGTACTGCGTGGTGTAACACCAGGAGAATGGCTGTTCTGTGTGGTGTAACACCAGGAGAATGGCTGTACTGTGTGGTGTAACACCGGGCGAATGGATGTACTGTGTGGAGTAACACCAGGTGCTACTGTACTGTGTGGTGTAATAACAGGGGAATGGATGTACTGTGTGGTGTAACACCCGGTAAATGGCTGTACTGTGTGGTGTAAAACCAGGGGAATGGATGTACTGTGTGGTGTAACACCAGTAGAATGGCTGTACTGCGTGGTGTAACACCAGGAGAATTGATGTACTGTGTTGTGTAACACCAGGAGAATGGATGTACTGTGTGGTGTAACACCAGGATAATGGCTGTACTGTGTGGTGTAACACCGGGCGAATGGATGTACTGTGTGGAGTAACACCAGGTGCTACTGTACTGTGTGGTGTAATAACAGGGGAATCGCTGTACCGTGTGGTGTAACACCAGGAGAATGTCGCTACTGTGTGGTGTAACACCAGCGGCATGCATATACTGTGTGGTGTAATACCAGGGGAATGGCTGTACTGTGTGGAGTAACAGCAGGAGAATGTCTCTACTGTGTGGTGCAACACCAGCGGAATGAATATACTGTGTGGTGTAATACCAGGGGAATGGCTGTACTGTGTGGTGTAAATCCAGTATAATCGCTGTACTGTGTGGTGTAACACCAGGAGAATGGCTGTACTGTGTGGTGTAACCCCAGGAGAATGGATGTACTGTTTGGTGTAACACCCGGTAAATGGCTATACTGTGTGGTGTAACACCAGGGGAATGGATGTACTGTGTGGTGTAACACCAGGAGAATGGATGTACTGTGTGGTGTAACACCCGGTAAATGGCTGTACTGTGTGGTGTAACACCAGGGGAATGGATGTACTGTGTTGTGTAACACCAGTAGAATGGCTGTACTGCGTGGTGTAACACCAGGAGAATACATGTACTGTGTTGTGTAACACCAGGAGAATGGCTGTACTGTGTGGTGTAACACCAGGAGAATGGCTGTACTCTGTGGTGTAACACTAGGATAATGGATATACTGTGTGGTGTAACAGCAGGAGAATGGCTGTACTGTGTGGTGTAACACCAGAGGAATGGATGTACTGTGTGGTTTTACACCAGGTGCAACTGTACTGTGTGGTGTAACACCTGGAGAATGGATGTACTGTGTTGTGTAACACCAGTGCTACTGTACTGTATGGTGTAACACCCGGTGCAACTGTTCTGTGTGGTGTAACACCTGGAGAATGGCTGTTCATTGTGGTGTAACAGCAGGTTCAACTGTACTGTGTTTGTGACACCAGGAGAATGGCTGTACTGTGTGGTGTATCAGTAGGTGCAACTGTACTGTGTGGTGTGACACCAGGAGAATCGATGTACTGTGTGGTGTAACACCAGGAGGATGGCTGTACTATGTGGTGTAACACCAGGAGAATGGATGTACTGTGTGGTGTAACACCAGCAGAATGTATATTCTGTGTGGTGTAACACCAGTTGCTACCGTACTGTGTGGTGTAACACCAGGTGCAACCGTACTGTGTGGTGTAACACCTGGAGAATGGCTGTACTTTGTGGTGTAACAACAGGTTCAACTGTACTGTGTTTGTGGCACCAGGAGAATGGATGTACTGTGTGGTGTAACACCAGGATAACGGCTGTACTGTGTGGTGTAACACCGGGCGAATGGATGTACTGTGTGGAGTAACACCAGGTGCTACTGTACTGTGTGGTGTAATAACAGGGGAATCGCTGTACTGTGTGGTGTAACACCAGGAGAATCTCTCTACTGTGTGGTGAAACACCAGCGGAATGCATATACTGTGTGGTGTAATACCAGGGGAATGGCTGTACTGTGTGGTGTAAATCCAGTATAATCTCTGTACTGTGTGGTTTAACACCAGGTGCCACTGTACTGTGAGGTCTAACACCAGGAGAATGGCTGTACTGTGTGGTGTAACAGTAAGTGCAACTGTACTGTGTGGTGTAATACCAGGGGCATGACTGTACTGTGTGGTGTAACAGCAGGTGCAACTGTAGTGAGTGGTGTGACACCAGGAGAATGGCAGTACTGTGTTGTGTATCAGCAGCATAATTGATGTACTGTGTGGGGTAACACCAGGAGATTGGATGCACTGTGTGGTTTAACACCAGGTGCATCTTTACTGTGTGGTGTAAATCCAGGATAATCGCTGTAATGTGTGGTGTAACACCAGGAGAATGAATATACTGTGTGTTGGAACACCAGGAGAATGGATGTGCTGTGTGTTGTAACACCAGGTGAATGAATGTTCTGTGTGGTGTAACACCAGGAGAATGGATGTACTGTGTGGTGTAACACCAGGGGAATGGATGTACTGTGTGGTGTAACACCAGAAGAATGACAGTACTGTGTGGCGTAACACCAGAGGAATGGATGTACTGTGTGGTTTTACACCAGGTGCAACTGTACTGTTTGGTGTAACACCAGGAGAATGGATGTACTGTGTTGTGTAACACCAGTGCTACTGTACTGTATGGTGTAACACCCGGTGCAACTGTACTGTGTGGTGTAACACCTGGAGAATGGCTGTTCTTTGTGGTGTAACAGCAGGTTCAACTGTACTGCATTTGTGACACCAGGAGAATGGCTGTACTGTGTGGTGTAACAGTAGGTGCAACTGTACTGTGTGGTGTGACACCAGGAGAATCGATGTACTGTGTGGTGTAACACCAGGAGGATGGCTGTACTATGTGGTGTAACACAAGGAGAATGGATGTACTGTGTGGTGTAACACCAGCAGAATGCATATACTGTTTGGTGTAACACCAGGTGCTACCGTACTGTGTGGTGTAACACCAGGTGCAACCGTACTGTGTGGGGTAACACCTGGAGAATGGCTGTTCTTTGTGGTGCAACAGCAGGTTCAACTGTACTGTGTTTGTGACACCAGGAGAATGACTGTACTGTGTGGTGTAACACCAGGAAGATGGCTGTACTATGTGGTGTAACACCAGGAGAATGGATGTACTGTGTGGTGTAATACCAGCAGAATGTATATACTGTGTGGTGTAACACCAGGTGCTACCGTACTGTGTGGTGTAACACCAGGTGCAACCGTACTGTGTGGTGTAACACCTGGAGAATGGCTGTACTTTGTGGTGTAACAACAGGTTCAACTGTACTGTGTTTGTGACACCAGAAGAATGGATGTACTGTGTTGTGTAACAACAGGAGAATGGCTGTACTGTGTGGTGTAACACTAGGATAATGGATATAATGTGTGGTGTAACACCAGGAGAATGGCTGTACTGCGTGGTGTAACACCAGGAGAATGGCTGTTCTGTGTGGTGTAACACCAGGAGAATGGCTGTACTGTGTGGTGTAACACCGGGCGAATGGATGTACTGTGTGGAGTAACACCAGGTGCTACTGTACTGTGTGGTGTAATAACAGGGGAATGGATGTACTGTGTGGTGTAACACCCGGTAAATGGCTGTACTGTGTGGTGTAAAACCAGGGGAATGGATGTACTGTGTGGTGTAACACCAGTAGAATGGCTGTACTGCGTGGTGTAACACCAGGAGAATTGATGTACTGTGTTGTGTAACACCAGGAGAATGGATGTACTGTGTGGTGTAACACCAGGATAATTGCTGTACTGTGTGGTGTAACACCGGGCGAATGGATGTACTGTGTGGAGTAACACCAGGTGCTACTGTACTGTGTGGTGTAATAACAGGGGAATCGCTGTACCGTGTGGTGTAACACCAGGAGAATGTCGCTACTGTGTGGTGTAACACCAGCGGCATGCATATACTGTGTGGTGTAATACCAGGGGAATGGCTGTACTGTGTGGAGTAACAGCAGGAGAATGTCTCTACTGTGTGGTGCAACACCAGCGGAATGAATATACTGTGTGGTGTAATACCAGGGGAATGGCTGTACTGTGTGGTGTAAATCCAGTATAATCGCTGTACTGTGTGGTGTAACACCAGGAGAATGGCTGTACTGTGTGGTGTAACCCCAGGAGAATGGATGTACTGTTTGGTGTAACACCCGGTAAATGGCTATACTGTGTGGTGTAACACCAGGGGAATGGATGTACTGTGTGGTGTAACACCAGGAGAATGGATGTACTGTGTGGTGTAACACCCGGTAAATGGCTGTACTGTGTGGTGTAACACCAGGGGAATGGATGTACTGTGTTGTGTAACACCAGTAGAATGGCTGTACTGCGTGGTGTAACACCAGGAGAATACATGTACTGTGTTGTGTAACACCAGGAGAATGGCTGTACTGTGTGGTGTAACACCAGGAGAATGGCTGTACTCTGTGGTGTAACACTAGGATAATGGATATACTGTGTGGTGTAACACCAGGAGAATGGCTGTACTGTGTGGTGTAACACCAGAGGAATGGATGTACTGTGTGGTGTAACAGCAGGAGAATGCATATACTGTGTGGTGTAATACCAGGGGAATGGCTGTACTGTGTGGTGTAAATCCAGTATAATCGCTGTACTGTGTGGTGTAACACCAGGAGAATGGCTGTACTGTGTGGTGTAACCCCAGGAGAATGGATGTACTGTTTGGTGTAACACCCGGTAAATGGCTATACTGTGTGGTGTAACACCAGGGGAATGGATGTACTGTGTGGTGTAACACCAGGAGAATGGATGTACTGTGTGGTGTAACACCCGGTAAATGGCTGTACTGTGTGGTGTAACACCAGGGGAATGGATGTACTGTGTTGTGTAACACCAGTAGAATGGCTGTACTGCGTGGTGTAACACCAGGAGAATACATGTACTGTGTTGTGTAACACCAGGAGAATGGCTGTACTGTGTGGTGTAACACCAGGAGAATGGCTGTACTCTGTGGTGTAACACTAGGATAATGGATATACTGTGTGGTGTAACACCAGGAGAATGGCTGTACTGTGTGGTGTAACACCAGAGGAATGGATGTACTGTGTGGTTTTACACCAGGTGCAACTGTACTGTGTGGTGTAACACCTGGAGAATGGCTGTACTTTGTGGTGTAACAGCAGGTTCCACTGTACTGTGTTTGTGACACTAGGAGAATGGCTGTACTGTGTGGTGTAACAGCAGGAGAATGCATATACTGTGTGGTGTAACACCAGGTGCTACCGTACTGTGTGGTGTAACACCAGCTGCAACCGTACTGTGTGGTGTAACACCTGGAGAATCGCTGTACTTTGTGGTGTAACAACAGGTTCAACTGTACTGTGTTTGTGACTCCAGGAGAATGGATGTACTGTGTTGTGTAACACCAGGAGAATGGCTGTACTGTGTGGTGTAACACTAGGATAATGGATATAATGTGTGGTGTAACACCAGGAGAATGGCTGTACTGAGTGGTGTAAAACCAGGAGAATGGCTGTTCTGTGTGGTGTAACACCAGGAGAATGGCTGTACTGTGTGGTGTAACAGCGTCGAATGGATGTACTATGTAGAGTAACACCAGGTGCTACTGTACTGTGTGGTTTAATAACAGGGGAAAGGATGTACTGTGTGGTGTGACACCCGGTAAATGGCTGTACTGTGTGGTGTAAAAACAGTAGAATGGATGTACTGTGTTGTGTAACACCAGGAGAATGGATGTACTGTGTGGTGTAACACCAGGATAACGGCTGTACTGTGTGGTGTAACACCGGGCGAATGGATGTACTGTGTGGAGTAACACCAGGTGCTACTGTACTGTGTGGTGTAATAACAGGGGAATCGCTGTACTGTGTGGTGTAACACCAGGAGAATCTCTCTACTGTGTGGTGAAACACCAGCGGAATGCATATACTGTGTGGTGTAATACCAGGGGAATGGCTGTACTGTGTGGTGTAAATCCAGTATAATCGCTGTACTGTGCGGTTTAACACCAGGTGCCACTGTACTGTGAGGTGTAACACCAGGAGAATGGCTGTACTGTGTGGTGTAACAGTAAGTGCAACTGTACTGTGTGGTGTAATTCCAGGGGCATGACTGTACTGTGTGGTGTAACAGCAGGTGCAACTGTAGTGAGTGGTGTGACACCAGGAGAATGGCAGTACTGTGTTGTGTATCAGCAGCATAATTGATGTACTGTGTGGGGTAACACCAGGAGATTGGCTGCACTGTGTGGTTTAACACCAGGTGCATCTTTACTGTGTGGTGTAAATCCAGGATAATCGCTGTAATGTGTGGTGTAACACCAGGAGAATGGATATACTGTGTGTTGGAACACCAGGAGAATGGATGTGCTGTGTGTTGTAACACCAGGAGAATGGCTGTACTGTGTGGTGTAACACCAGGAGAATGGATGTACTGTGTGGTGTAACACCAGGGGAATGGATGTACTGTGTGGTGTAACACCAGAAGAATGACAGTACTGTGTGGCGTAACACCAGAGGAATGGATGTACTGTGTGGTTTTACACCAGGTGCAACTGTACTGTGTGGTGTAACACCAGGAGAATGGATGTACTGTGTTGTGTAACACCAGTGCTACTGTACTGTATGGTGTAACACCCGGTGCAACTGTACTGTGTGGTGTAACACCTGGAGAATGGCTGTACTGTGTGGTGTAACAGTAGGTGCAACTGTACTGTGTGGTGTGACACCAGGAGAATCGATGTACTGTGTGGTGTAACACCAGGAGGATGGCTGTACTGTGTGGTGTAACACCAGGAGAATGGATGTACTGTGTGGTGTAACACCAGGGGAATGGATGTACTGTGTGGTGTAACACCAGAAGAATGACAGTACTGTGTGGCGTAACACCAGAGGAATGGATGTACTGTGTGGTTTTACACCAGGTGCAACTGTACTGTGTGGTGTAACACCAGGAGAATGGATGTACTGTGTTGTGTAACACCAGTGCTACTGTACTGTATGGTGTAACACCCGGTGCAACTGTACTGTGTGGTGTAACACCTGGAGAATGGCTGTACTGTGTGGTGTAACAGTAGGTGCAACTGTACTGTGTGGTGTGACACCAGGAGAATCGATGTACTGTGTGGTGTAACACCAGGAGGATGGCTGTACTATGTGGTGTAACACAAGGAGAATGGATGTACTGTGTGGTGTAACACCAGCAGAATGCATATACTGTTTGGTGTAACACCAGGTGCTACCGTACTGTGTGGTGTAACACCAGGTGCAACCGTACTGTGTGGTGTAACACCTGGAGAATGGCTGTACTTTGTGGTGTAACAACAGGTTCAACTGTACTGTGTTTGTGACTCCAGGAGAATGGATGTACTGTGTTGTGTAACACCAGGAGAATGGCTGTACTGTGTGGTGTAACACTAGGATAATGGATATAATGTGTGGGGTAACACCAGCAGAATGGCTGTACTGACTGGTGTAAAACCAGGAGAATGGCTGTTCTGTGTGGTGTAACACCAGGAGGATGGCTGTACTGTGTGGTGTAACACCGGGCGAATGGATGTACTGTGTGGAGTAACACCAGGTGCTACTGTACTGTGTGGTGTATTAACAGGGGAATGGATGTACTGTGTGGTGTAACACCCGGTAAATGGCTGTACTGTGTGGTGTAAAACCAGTAGAATGGATGTACTGTGTTGTGTAACACCAGGAGAATGGATGTACTGTGTGGTGTAACACCAGGATAACGGCTGTACTGTGTGGTGTAACACCGGGCGAATGGATGTACTGTGTGGAGTAACACCAGGTGCTACTGTACTGTGTGGTGTAATAACAGGGGAATCGCTGTACTGTGTGGTGTAACACCAGGAGAATGTCTCTACTGTGTGGTGAAACACCAGCGGAATGCATATACTGTGTGGTGTAATACCAGGGGAATGGCTGTACTGTGTGGTGTAAATCCAGTATAATCGCTGTACTGTGTGTTTTAACACCAGGTGCTACTGTACTGTGAGGTGTAACACCAGGTGCAACTGTACTGTGTGGTGTAACTCCAGGAGAATGGCTGTACTGTGTGGTGTAACAGTAAGTGCAACTGTACTGTGTGGTGTAATACCAGGGGAATGACTGTACTGTGTGGTGTAACAGCAGGTGCAACTGTAGTGAGTGGTGTGACACCAGGAGAATGGCTGTACTGTGTTGTGTATCAGCAGCATAATTGATGTACTGTGTGTGGTAACACCAGGAGATTGTCTGCACTGTGTGGTTTAACACCAGGTGCATCTTTACTGTGTGGTGTAAATCCAGGATAATCGCTGTAATGTGTGGTGTAACACCAGGAGAATGGATATACTGTGTGTTGGAACACCAGGAGAATGGATGTGCTGTGTGTTGTAACACCAGGAGAATGTCTGTACTGTGTGGTGTAACACCAGGAGAATGGATGTACTGTGTGGTGTAACACCAGGGGAATGGATGTACTGTGTGGAGTAACACCAGAAGAATGACTGTACAGTGTGGCGTAACACCAGAGGAATGGATGTACTGTGTGGTTTTACACCAGGTGCAACTGTACTGTGTGGTGTAACACCAGGAGAATGGATGTACTGTGTTGTGTAACACCAGTGCTACTGTACTGTATGGTGTAACACCCGGTGCAACTGTTCTGTGTGGTGTAACACCTGGAGAATGGCTGTTCTTTGTGGTGTAACAGCAGGTTCAACTGTACTGTGTTTGTGACACCAGGAGAATGGCTGTACTGTGTGGTGTAACAGTAGGTGCAACTGTACTGTGTGGTGTGACACCAGGAGAATCGATGTACTGTGTGGTGTAACACCAGGAGGATGGCTGTACTATGTGGTGTAACACCAGGAGAATGGATGTACTGTGTGGTGTAACACCAGCAGAATGTATATACTGTGTGGTGTAACACCAGTTGCTACCGTACTGTGTGGTGTAACACCAGGTGCAACCGTACTGTGTGGTGTAACACCTGGAGAATGGCTGTACTTTGTGGTGTAACAACAGGTTCAACTGTACTGTGTTTGTGACACCAGGAGAATGGATGTACTGTGTGGTGTAACACCAGGATAACGGCAGTACTGTGTGGTGTAACACCGGGCGAATGGATGTACTGTGTGGAGTAACACCAGGTGCTACTGTACTGTGTGGTGTAATAACAGGGGAATCGCTGTACTGTGTGGTGTAACACCAGGAGAATCTCTCTACTGTGTGGTGAAACACCAGCGGAATGCATATACTGTGTGGTGTAATACCAGGGGAATGGCTGTAATGTGTGGTGTAAATCCAGTATAATCTCTGTACTGTGTGGTTTAACACCAGGTGCCACTGTACTGTGAGGTCTAACACCAGGAGAATGGCTGTACTGTGTGGTGTAACAGTAAGTGCAACTGTACTGTGTGGTGTAATACCAGGGGCATGACTGTACTGTGTGGTGTAATACCAGGGGCATGACTGTACTGTGTGGTGTAACAGCAGGTGCAACTGTAGTGAGTGGTGTGACACCAGGAGAATGGCAGTACTGTGTTGTGTATCAGCAGCATAATTGATGTACTGTGTGGGGTAACACCAGGAGATTGGCTGCACTGTGTGGTTTAACACCAGGTGCATCTTTACTGTGTGGTGTAAATCCAGGATAATCGCTGTAATGTGTGGTGTAACACCAGGAGAATGAATATACTGTGTGTTGGAACACCAGGAGAATGGATGTGCTGTGTGTTGTAACACCAGGTGAATGAATGTTCTGTGTGGTGTAACACCAGGAGAATGGATGTACTGTGTGGTGTAACACCAGGGGAATGGATGTACTGTGTGGTGTAACACCAGAAGAATGACAGTACTGTGTGGCGTAACACCAGAGGAATGGATGTACTGTGTGGTTTTACACCAGGTGCAACTGTACTGTGTGGTGTAACACCAGGAGAATGGATGTACTGTGTTGTGTAACACCAGTGCTACTGTACTGTATGGTGTAACACCCGGTGCAACTGTACTGTGTGGTGTAACACCTGGAGAATGGCTGTTCTTTGTGGTGTAACAGCAGGTTCAACTGTACTGCGTTTGTGACACCAGGAGAATGGCTGTACTGTGTGGTGTAACAGTAGGTGCAACTGTACTGTGTGGTGTGACACCAGGAGAATCGATGTACTGTGTGGTGTAACACCAGGAGGATGGCTGTACTATGTGGTGTAACACAAGGAGAATGGATGTACTGTGTGGTGTAACACCAGCAGAATGCATATACTGTTTGGTGTAACACCAGGTGCTACCGTACTGTGTGCTGTAACACCAGGTGCAACCGTACTGTGTGGTGTAACACCTGGAGAATGGCTGTACTTTGTGGTGTAACAACAGGTTCAACTGTACTGTGTTTGTGACTCCAGGAGAATGGATGTACTGTGTTGTGTAACACCAGGAGAATGGCTGTACTGTGTGGTGTAACACTAGGATAATTGATATAATGTGTGGGGTAACACCAGTAGAATGGCTGTACTGACTGGTGTAAAACCAGGAGAATGGCTGTTCTGTGTGGTGTAACACCAGGAGGATGGCTGTACTGTGTGGTGTAACACCGGGCGAATGGATGTACTGTGTGGAGTAACACCAGGTGCTACTGTACTGTGTGGTGTAATAACAGGGGAATGGATGTACTGTGTGGTGTAAACCCGGTAAGTGGCTGTACTGTGTGGTGTAAAACCAGTAGAATGGATGTACTGTGTTGTGTAACACCAGGAGAATGGATGTACTGTGTGGTGTAACACCAGGATAACGGCTGTACTGTGTGGTGTAACACCGGGCGACTGGATGTACTGTGTGGAGTAACACCAGGTGCTACTGTACTGTGTGGTGTAATAACAGGGGAATCGCTGTACTGTGTGGTGTAACACCAGGAGAATGTCTCTACTGTGTGGTGAAACACCAGCGGAATGCATATACTGTGTGGTGTAATACCAGGGGAATGGCTGTACTGTGTGGTGTAAATCCAGTATAATCGCTGTAATGTGTGTTTTAACACCAGGTGCTACTGTACTGTGAGGTGTAACACCAGGTGCAACTGTACTGTGTGGTGTAACTCCAGGAGAATGGCTGTACTGTGTGGTGTAACAGTAAGTGCAACTGTACTGTGTGGTGTAATACCAGGGGAATGACTGTACTGTGTGGTGTAACAGCAGGTGCAACTGTAGTGAGTGGTGTGACACCAGGAGAATGGCTGTACTGTGTTGTGTATCAGCAGCATAATTGATGTACTGTGTGTGGTAACACCAGGAGATTGTCTGCACTGTGTGGTTTAACACCAGGTGCATCTTTACTGTGTGGTGTAAATCCAGGATAATCGCTGTAATGTGTGGTGTAACACCAGGAGAATGGATATACTGTGTGTTGGAACACCAGGAGAATGGATGTGCTGTGTGTTGTAACACCAGGAGATTGTCTGCACTGTGTGGTTTAACACCAGGTGCATCTTTACTGTGTGGTGTAAATCCAGGATAATCGCTGTAATGTGTGGTGTAACACCAGGAGAATGGATATACTGTGTGTTGGAACACCAGGAGAATGGATGTGCTGTGTGTTGTAACACCAGGAGAATGTCTGTACTGTGTGGTGTAACACCAGGAGAATGGATGTACTGTGTGGTGTAACACCAGGGGAATGGATGTACTGTGTGGTGTAACACCAGAAGAATGACTGTACTGTGTGGCGTAACACCAGAGGAATGGATGTACTGTGTGGTTTTACACCAGGTGCAACTGTACTGTGTGGTGTAACACCAGGAGAATGGATTTACTGTGTTGTGTAACACCAGTGCTACTGTACTGTATGGTGTAACACCCGGTGCAACTGTACTGTGTGGTGTAACACCTGGAGAATGGCTGTTCTTTGTGGTGTAACAGCAGGTTCAACTGTACTGTGTTTGTGACACCAGGAGAATGGCTGTACTGTGTGGTGTAACAGTAGGTGCAACTGTACTGTGTGGTGTGACACCAGGAGAATCGATGTACTGTGTGGTGTAACACCAGGAGAATGGATGTACTGTGTGGTGTAACACCAGCAGAATGTATATACTGTGTGGTGTAACACCAGTTGCTACCGTACTGTGTGGTGTAACACCAGGTGCAACCGTACTGTGTGGTGTAACACCTGGAGAATGGCTGTACTTTGTGGTGTAACAACAGGTTCAACTGTACTGTGTTTGTGACACCAGGAGAATGGATGTACTGTGTTGTGTAACACCAGGAGAATGGCTGTACTGTGTGGTGTATCACCAGGAGAATGTCTGTACTGTGTGGTGTAACACCGGGCGAATGGATGTTCTGTGTGGAGTAACACCTGGTGCTACTGTACTGTGTGGTGTAATAACAGGGGAATCGCTGTACTGTGTGGTGTAACACCAGGAGAATGTCCCTACTGTGTGGTGAAACACCAGCGGAATGCATATACTGTGTGGTGTAATACCAGGGGAATGGCTGTACTGCGTGGTGTAAATCCAGTATAATCGCTGTACTGTGTGGTTTAACAGCAGGTGCTACTGTACTGTGAGATGTAACACCAGGAGAATGGCTGTACTGTGTGGTGTAACAGTAAGTGCAACTGTACTGTGTGGTGTAACACCAGAAGAATGACTGTACTGTGTGGCGTAACACCAGAGGAATGGATGTACTGTGTGGTTTTACACCAGGTGCAACTGTACTGTGTGGTGTAACACAAGGAGAATGGATGTACTGTGTTGTGTAACACCAGTGCTACTGTACTGTATGGTATAACACCCGGTGCAACTGTACTGTGTGGTGTAACACCTGGAGAATGGCTGTTCTTTGTGGTGTAACAGCAGGTTCAACTGTACTGTGTTTGTGACACCAGGAGAATGGCTGTACTGTGTGGTGTAACAGTAGGTGCAACTGTACTGTGTGGTGTGACACAAGGAGCATCGATGTACTGTGTGGTGTAACACCAGGAGGATGGCTGTACTATGTGGTGTAACACAAGGAGAATGGATGTACTGTGTGGTGTAACACCAGGAGAATGTCTGTACTGTATGGTGTAACATTAGGTGCAACTGTACTGTGTGGTGTGACACCAGGAGCATCGATGTACTGTGTGGTGTAACACCAGGAGGATGGCTGTACTATGTGGTGTAACACAAGGAGAATGCATATAATGTGTGGTGTAACACCAGGTGCTACCGTACTGTGCGGTGTAACACCAGGTGCAACCGTACTGTGTGGTGTAACACCTGGAGAATGGCTGTACTTTGTGGTGTAACAACAGGTTCAACTGTACTGTGTTTGTGACTCCAGGAGAATGGATGTACTGTGTTGTGTAACACCAGGAGAATGGCTGTACTGTGTGGTGTAACACTAGGATAATGGATGTACTGTGTTGTGTAACACCAGGAGAATGGATGTACTGTGTGGTGTAACACCAGGATAACGGCTGTACTGTGTGGTGTAACACCGGGCGAATGGATGTACTGTGTGGAGTAACACCAGGTGCTACTGTACTGTGTGGTGTAATAACAGGGGAATCGCTGTACTGTGTGGTGTAACACCAGGAGAATGTCCCTACTGTGTGGTGAAACACCAGCGGAATGCATATACTGTGTGGTGTAATACCAGGGGAATGGCTGTACTGTGTGGTGTAAATCCAGTATAATCGCTGTACTGTGTGGTTTAACACCAGGTGCTACTGTACTGTGAGGTGTAACACCAGGAGAATGGCTGTACTGTGTGGTGTAACAGTAAGTGCAACTGTACTGTGTGGTGTAATACCAGGGGAATGACTGTACTGTGTGGTATAACAGCAGGTGCAACTGTAGTGAGTGGTGTGACACCAGGAGAATGGCTGTACTGTGTTGTGTATCAGCAGCATAATTGATGTACTGTGTGGGGTAACACCAGGAGATTGGCTGCACTGTGTGGTTTAACACCAGGTGCATCTTTACTGTGTGGTGTAAATCCAGGATAATCGCTGTAATGTGTGGTGTAACACCAGGAGAATGGATATACTGTGTGTTGGAACTCCAGGAGAATGGATGTGCTGTGTGGTGTAACACCAGGAGAATGAATGTTCTGTGTGGTGTAACACCAGGAGAATGACTGTACTGTGTGGCGTAACACCTGGGGAATGGATGTACTGTGTGGTGTAACACCAGAAGAATGACTGTACTGTGTGGCGTAACACCAGAGGAATGGATGTACTGTGTGGTTTTACACCAGGTGCAACTGTACTGTGTGGTGTAACACCTGGAGAATGGATGTACTGTGTTGTGTAACACCAGTGCTACTGTACTGTATGGTATAACACCCGGTGCTACTGTACTGTATGGTATAACACCCGGTGCAACTGTACTGTGTGGCGTAACACCAGGGGAATGGATGTACTGTGTGGTGTAACACCAGAAGAATGACTGTACTGTGTGGCGTAACACCAGAGGAATGGATGTACTGTGTGGTTTTACACCAGGTGCAACTGTACTGTGTGGTGTATCACCAGGAGAATGGATGTACTGTGTTGTGTAACACCAGTGCTTCTGTACTGTATGGTATAACACCCGGTGCAACTGTACTGTGTGGTGTAACACCTGGAGAATGGCTGTTCTTTGTGGAGTAACAGCAGGTTCAACTGTACTGTGTTTGTGAAACCAGGAGAATAGCTGTACTGTGTGGTGTAACAGTAGGTGCAACTGTACTGTGTGGTGTGACACCAGGAGAATCGATGTACTGAGTGGTGTAAAACCAGGAGAATGGCTGTTCTGTGTGGTGTAACACCAGGAGAATGGCTGTACTGTGTGGTGTAACACCGGGCGAATGGATGTACTGTGTGGAGTAACACCAGGTGCTACTGTACTGTGTGGTGTAATAACAGGGGAATGGATGTACTGTGTGGTGTAACACCCGGTAAATGGCTGTACTGTGTGGTGTAAAACCAGTAGAATGGATGTACTGTGTTGTGTAACACCAGGAGAATGGATGGACTGTGTGGTGTAGCACCAGGATAACGGCTGTACTGTGTGGTGTAACACCGGGAGAATGGATGTACTTTGTGGTGTAACAGCAGGTTCCACTGTACTGTGTTTGTGACACTAGGAGAATGGCTGTACTGTGTGGTGTAACAGCAGGAGAATGGATGTACTGTGTGGTGTAACACCACGAGAATGGATGTACTGTGTGGTGTAACACCAGGTGCTACCGTACTGTGTGGTGTAACACCAGCTGCAACCGTACTGTGTGGTGTAACACCTGGAGAATGGCTGTACTTTGTGGTGTAACAACAGGTTCAACTGTACTGTGTTTGTGACACTAGGAGAATGGCTGTACTGTGTGGTGTAACAGCAGGAGAATGCATATACTGTGTGGTGTAACACCAGGTGCTACCGTACTGTGTGGTGTAACACCAGCTGCAACCGTACTGTGTGGTGTAACACCTGGAGAATGGCTGTACTTTGTGGTGTAACAACAGGTTCAACTGTACTGTGTTTGTGACTCCAGGAGAATGGATGTACTGTGTTGTGTAACACCAGGAGAATGGCTGTACTGTGTGGTGTAACACTAGGATAATGGATATAATGTGTGGTGTAACACCAGGAGAATGGCTGTACTGAGTGGTGTAAAACCAGGAGAATGGCTGTTCTGTGTGGTGTAACACCAGGAGAATGGCTGTACTGTGTGGTGTAACACCGGGCGAATGGATGTACTATGTAGAGTAACACCAGGTGCTACTGTACTGTGTGGTTTAATAACAGGGGAATGGATGTACTGTGTGGTGTGACACCCGGTAAATGGCTGTACTGTGTGGTGTAAAAACAGTAGAATGGATGTACTGTGTTGTGTAACACCAGGAGAATGGATGTACTGTGTGGTGTAACACCAGGATAACGGCTGTACTGTGTGGTGTAACACCGGGCGAATGGATGTACTGTGTGGAGTAACACCAGGTGCTACTGTACTGTGTGGTGTAATAACAGGGGAATCGCTGTACTGTGTGGTGTAACACCAGGAGAATCTCTCTACTGTGTGGTGAAACACCAGCGGAATGCATATACTGTGTGGTGTAATACCAGGGGAATGGCTGTACTGTGTGGTGTAAATCCAGTATAATCGCTGTACTGTGTGGTTTAACACCAGGTGCCACTGTACTGTGAGGTGTAACACCAGGAGAATGGCTGTACTGTGTGGTGTAACAGTAAGTGCAACTGTACTGTGTGGTGTAATTCCAGGGGCATGACTGTACTGTGTGGTGTAACAGCAGGTGCAACTGTAGTGAGTGGTGTGACAGCAGGAGAATGGCAGTACTGTGTTGTGTATCAGCAGCATAATTGATGTACTGTGTGGGGTAACACCAGGAGATTGGCTGCACTGTGTGGTTTAACACCAGGTGCATCTTTACTGTGTGGTGTAAATCCAGGATAATCGCTGTAATGTGTGGTGTAACACCAGGAGAATGAATATACTGTGTGTTGGAACACCAGGAGAATGGATGTGCTGTGTGTTGTAACACCAGGAGAATGAATGTTCTGTGTGGTGTAACACCAGGAGAATGGATGTACTGTGTGGTGTAACACCAGGGGAATGGATGTACTGTGTGGTGTAACACCAGGAGAATGGATGTACTGTTTGGTGTAACACCCGGTAAATGGCTGTACTGTGTGGTGTAACACCAGGGGAATGGATGTACTGTGTTGTGTAACACCAGTAGAATGGCTGTACTGCGTGGTGTAACACCAGGAGAATACATGTACTGTGTTGTGTAACACCAGGAGAATGGCTGTACTGTGTGGTGTAACAGCAGGAGAATGGCTGTACTCTGTGGTGTAACACTAGGATAATGGATATACTGTGTGGTGTAACACCAGGAGAATGGCTGTACTGTGTGGTGTAACACCAGAGGAATGGATGTACTGTGTGGTTTTACACCAGGTGCAACTGTACTGTGTGGTGTAACACCTGGAGAATGGATGTACTTTGTGGTGTAACAGCAGGTTCCACTGTACTGTGTTTGTGACACTAGGAGAATGGCTGTACTGTGTGGTGTAACAGCAGGAGAATGCATATACTGTGTGGTGTAACACCAGGTGCTACCGTACTGTGTGGTGTAACACCAGCTGCAACCGTACTGTGTGGTGTAACACCTGGAGAATGGCTGTACTTTGTGGTGTAACAACAGGTTCAACTGTACTGTGTTTGTGACTCCAGGAGAATGGATGTACTGTGTTGTGTAACACCAGGAGAATGGCTGTACTGTGTGGTGTAACACTAGGATAATGGATATAATGTGTGGTGTAACACCAGGAGAATGGCTGTACTGAGTGGTGTAAAACCAGGAGAATGGCTGTTCTGTGTGGTGTAACACCAGGAGAATGGCTGTACTGTGTGGTGTAACACCGGGCGAATGGATGTACTATGTAGAGTAACACCAGGTGCTACTGTACTGTGTGGTTTAATAACAGGGGAATGGATGTACTGTGTGGTGTGACACCCGGTAAATGGCTGTACTGTGTGGTGTAAAAACAGTAGAATGGATGTACTGTGTTGTGTAACACCAGGAGAATGGATGTACTGTGTGGTGTAACACCAGGATAACGGCTGTACTGTGTGGTGTAACACCGGGCGAATGGATGTACTGTGTGGAGTAACACCAGGTGCTACTGTACTGTGTGGTGTAATAACAGGGGAATCGCTGTACTGTGTGGTGTAACACCAGGAGAATCTCTCTACTGTGTGGTGAAACACCAGCGGAATGCATATACTGTGTGGTGTAATACCAGGGGAATGGCTGTACTGTGTGGTGTAAATCCAGTATAATCGCTGTACTGTGTGGTTTAACACCAGGTGCCACTGTACTGTGAGGTGTAACACCAGGAGAATGGCTGTACTGTGTGGTGTAACAGTAAGTGCAACTGTACTGTGTGGTGTAATTCCAGGGGCATGACTGTACTGTGTGGTGTAACAGCAGGTGCAACTGTAGTGAGTGGTGTGACAGCAGGAGAATGGCAGTACTGTGTTGTGTATCAGCAGCATAATTGATGTACTGTGTGGGGTAACACCAGGAGATTGGCTGCACTGTGTGGTTTAACACCAGGTGCATCTTTACTGTGTGGTGTAAATCCAGGATAATCGCTGTAATATGTGGTGTAACACCAGGAGAATGAATATACTGTGTGTTGGAACACCAGGAGAATGGATGTGCTGTGTGTTGTAACACCAGGAGAATGAATGTTCTGTGTGGTGTAACACCAGGAGAATGGATGTACTGTGTGGTGTAACACCAGGGGAATGGATGTACTGTGTGGTGTAACACCAGAAGAATGACAGTACTGTGTGGCGTAACACCAGAGGAATGGACGTACTGTGTGGTTTTACACCAGGTGCAACTGTACTGTGTGGTGTAACACCAGGAGAATGGATGTACTGTGTTGTGTAACACCAGTGCTACTGTACTGTATGGTGTAACACCCGGTGCAACTGTACTGTGTGGTGTAACACCTGGAGAATGGCTGTTCTTTGTGGTGTAACAGCAGGTTCAACTGTACTGCGTTTGGGACACCAGGAGAATGGCTGTACTGTGTGGTGTAACAGTAGGTGCAACTGTACTGTGTGGTGTGACACCAGGAGAATCGATGTACTGTGTGGTGTAACACCAGGAGGATGGCTGTACTATGTGGTGTAACACAAGGAGAATGGATGTACTGTGTGGTGTAACACCAGCAGAATGCATATACTGTTTGGTGTAACACCAGGTGCTACCGTACTGTGTGGTGTAACACCAGGTGCAACCGTACTGTGTGGTGTAACACCTGGAGAATGGCTGTACTTTGTGGTGTAACAACAGGTTCAACTGTTCTGTGTTTGTGACTCCAGGAGAATGGATGTACTGTGTTGTGTAACACCAGGAGAATGGCTGTACTGTGTGGTGTAACACTAGGATAATGGATATAATGTGTGGGGTAACACCAGTAGAATGGCTGTACTGACTGGTGTAAAACCAGGAGAATGGCTGTTCTGTGTGGTGTAACACCAGGAGGATGGCTGTACTGTGTGGTGTAACACCGGGCGAATGGATGTACTGTGTGGAGTAACACAAGGTGCTACTGTACTGTGTGGTGTATTAACAGGGGAATGGATGTACTGTGTGGTGTAACACCCGGTAAATGGCTGTACTGTGTGGTGTAAAACCAGTAGAATGGATGTACTGTGTTGTGTAACACCAGGAGAATGGATGTACTGTGTGGTGTAACACCAGGATAACGGATGTACTGTGTGGTGTAACACCGGGCGAATGGATGTACTGTGTGGAGTAACACCAGGTGCTACTGTACTGTGTGGTGTAATAACAGGGGAATCGCTGTACTGTGTGGTGTAACACCAGGAGAATGTCTCTACTGTGTGGTGAAACACCAGCGGAATGCATATACTGTGTGGTGTAATACCAGGGGAATGGCTGTACTGTGTGGTGTAAATCCAGTATAATCGCTGTACTGTGTGTTTTAACACCAGGTGCTACTGTACTGTGAGGTGTAACACCAGGTGCAACTGTACTGTGTGGTGTAACTCCAGGAGAATGGCTGTACTGTGTGGTGTAACAGTAAGTGCAACTGTACTGTGTGGTGTAATACCAGGGGAATGACTGTACTGTGTGGTGTAACAGCAGGTGCAACTGTAGTGAGTGGTGTGACACCAGGAGAATGGCTGTACTGTGTTGTGTATCAGCAGCATAATTGATGTACTGTGTGTGGTAACACCAGGAGATTGTCTGCACTGTGTGGTTTAACACCAGGTGCATCTTTACTGTGTGGTGTAAATCCAGGATAATCGCTGTAATGTGTGGTGTAACACCAGGAGAATGGATATACTGTGTGTTGGAACACCAGGAGAATGGATGTGCTGTGTGTTGTAACACCAGGAGAATGTCTGTACTGTGTGGTGTAAGACCAGGAGAATGGATGTACTGTGTGGTGTAACACCAGGGGAATGGATGTACTGTGTGGAGTAACACCAGAAGAATGACTGTACTGTGTGGCGTAACACCAGAGGAATGGATGTACTGTGTGGTTTTACACCAGGTGCAACTGTACTGTGTGGTGTAACACCAGGAGAATGGATGTACTGTGTTGTGTAACACCAGTGCTACTGTACTGTATGGTGTAACACCCGGTGCAACTGTTCTGTGTGGTGTAACACCTGGAGAATGGCTGTTCTTTGTGGTGTAACAGCAGGTTCAACTGTACTGTGTTTGTGACACCAGGAGAATGGCTGTACTGTGTGGTGTAACAGTAGGTGCAACTGTACTGTGTGGTGTGACACCAGGAGAATCGATGTACTGTGTGGTGTAACACCAGGAGGATGGCTGTACTATGTGGTGTAACACCAGGAGAATGGATGTACTGTGTGGTGTAACACCAGCAGAATGTATATACTGTGTGGTGTAACACCAGTTGCTACCGTACTGTGTGGTGTAACACCAGGTGCAACCGTACTGTGTGGTGTAACACCTGGAGAATGGCTGTACTTTGTGGTGTAACAACAGGTTCAACTGTACTGTGTTTGTGACACCAGGAGAATGGATGTACTGTGTGGTGTAACACCAGGATAACGGCTGTACTGTGTGGTGTAACACCGGGCGAATGGATGTACTGTGTGGAGTAACACCAGGTGCTACTGTACTGTGTGGTGTAATAACAGGGGAATCGCTGTACTGTGTGGTGTAACACCAGGAGAATCTCTCTACTGTGTGGTGAAACACCAGCGGAATGCATATACTGTGTGGTGTAATACCAGGGGAATGGCTGTACTGTGTGGTGTAAATCCAGTATAATCTCTGTACTGTGTGGTTTAACACCAGGTGCCACTGTACTGTGAGGTCTAACACCAGGAGAATGGCTGTACTGTGTGGTGTAACAGTAAGTGCAACTGTACTGTGTGGTGTAATACCAGGGGCATGACTGTACTGTGTGGTGTAACAGCAGGTGCAACTGTAGTGAGTGGTGTGACACCAGGAGAATGGCAGTACTGTGTTGTGTATCAGCAGCATAATTGATGTACTGTGTGGGGTAACACCAGGAGATTGGATGCACTGTGTGGTTTAACACCAGGTGCATCTTTACTGTGTGGTGTAAATCCAGGATAATCGCTGTAATGTGTGGTGTAACACCAGGAGAATGAATATACTGTGTGTTGGAACACCAGGAGAATGGATGTGCTGTGTGTTGTAACACCAGGTGAATGAATGTTCTGTGTGGTGTAACACCAGGAGAATGGATGTACTGTGTGGTGTAACACCAGGGGAATGGATGTACTGTGTGGTGTAACACCAGAAGAATGACAGTACTGTGTGGCGTAACACCAGAGGAATGGATGTACTGTGTGGTTTTACACCAGGTGCAACTGTACTGTGTGGTGTAACACCTGGAGAATGGCTGTTCTTTGTGGTGTAACAGCAGGTTCAACTGTACTGCGTTTGTGACACCAGGAGAATGGCTGTACTGTGTGGTGTAACAGTAGGTGCAACTGTACTGTGTGGTGTGACACCAGGAGAATCGATGTACTGTGTGGTGTAACACCAGGAGGATGGCTGTACTATGTGGTGTAACACAAGGAGAATGGATGTACTGTGTGGTGTAACACCAGCAGAATGCATATACTGTTTGGTGTAACACCAGGTGCTACCGTACTGTGTGGTGTAACACCAGGTGCAACCGTACTGTGTGGTGTAACACCTGTTGAATGGCTGTTCTTTGTGGTGCAACAGCAGGTTCAACTGTACTGTGTTTGTGACACCAGAAGAATGGATGTACTGTGTTGTGTAACACCAGGAGAATGGCTGTACTGTGTGGTGTAACACTAGGATAATGGATATAATGTGTGGTGTAACACCAGGAGAATGGCTGTACTGCGTGGTGTAACACCAGGAGAATGGCTGTTCTGTGTGGTGTAACACCAGGAGAATGGCTGTACTGTGTGGTGTAACACCGGGCGAATGGATGTACTGTGTGGAGTAACACCAGGTGCTACTGTACTGTGTGGTGTAACACCAGGGGAATGGATGTACTGTGTTGTGTAACACCAGTAGAATGGCTGTACTGCGTGGTGTAACACCAGGAGAATACATGTACTGTGTTGTGTAACACCAGGAGAATGGCTGTACTGTGTGGTGTAACACCAGGAGAACGGCTGTACTCTGTGGTGTAACACTAGGATAATGGATATACTGTGTGGTGTAACAGCAGGAGAATGGCTGTACTGTGTGGTGTAACACCAGAGGAATGGATGTACTGTGTGGTTTTACACCAGGTGCAACTGTACTGTGTGGTGTAACACCTGGAGAATGGATGTACTGTGTTGTGTAACACCAGTGCTACTGTACTGTATGGTGTAACACCCGGTGCAACTGTTCTGTGTGGTGTAACACCTGGAGAATGGCTGTTCTTTGTGGTGTAACAGCAGGTTCAACTGTACTGTGTTTGTGACACCAGGAGAATGGCTGTACTGTGTGGTGTAACAGTAGGTGCAACTGTACTGTGTGGTGTGACACCAGGAGAATCGATGTACTGTGTGGTGTAACACCAGGAGGATGGCTGTACTGTGTGGTGTAACACCAGCAGAATGTATATACTGTGTGGTGTAACACCAGTTGCTACCGTACTGTGTGGTGTAACACCAGGTGCAACCGTACTGTGTGGTGTAACACCTGGAGAATGGCTGTACTTTGTGGTGTAACAACAGGTTCAACTGTACTGTGTTTGTGGCACCAGGAGAATGGATGTACTGTGTGGTGTAACACCAGGATAACGGCTGTACTGTGTGGTGTAACACCGGGCGAATGGATGTACTGTGTGGAGTAACACCAGGTGCTACTGTACTGTGTGGTGTAATAACAGGGGAATCGCTGTACTGTGTGGTGTAACACCAGGAGAATCTCTCTACTGTGTGGTGAAACACCAGCGGAATGCATATACTGTGTGGTGTAATACCAGGGGAATGGCTGTACTGTGTGGTGTAAATCCAGTATAATCTCTGTACTGTGTGGTTTAACACCAGGTGCCACTGTACTGTGAGGTCTAACACCAGGAGAATGGCTGTACTGTGTGGTGTAACAGTAAGTGCAACTGTACTGTGTGGTGTAATACCAGGGGCATGACTGTACTGTGTGGTGTAACAGCAGGTGCAACTGTAGTGAGTGGTGTGACACCAGGAGAATGGCAGTACTGTGTTGTGTATCAGCAGCATAATTGATGTACTGTGTGGGGTAACACCAGGAGATTGGATGCACTGTGTGGTTTAACACCAGGTGCATCTTTACTGTGTGGTGTAAATCCAGGATAATCGCTGTAATGTGTGGTGTAACACCAGGAGAATGAATATACTGTGTGTTGGAACACCAGGAGAATGGATGTGCTGTGTGTTGTAACACCAGGTGAATGAATGTTCTGTGTGGTGTAACACCAGGAGAATGGATGTACTGTGTGGTGTAACACCAGGGGAATGGATGTACTGTGTGGTGTAACACCAGAAGAATGACAGTACTGTGTGGCGTAACACCAGAGGAATGGATGTACTGTGTGGTTTTACACCAGGTGCAACTGTACTGTGTGGTGTAACACCAGGAGAATGGATGTACTGTGTTGTGTAACACCAGTGCTACTGTACTGTATGGTGTAACACCCGGTGCAACTGTACTGTGTGGTGTAACACCTGGAGAATGGCTGTTCTTTGTGGTGTAACAGCAGGTTCAACTGTACTGCGTTTGTGACACCAGGAGAATGGCTGTACTGTGTGGTGTAACAGTAGGTGCAACTGTACTGTGTGGTGTGACACCAGGAGAATCGATGTACTGTGTGGTGTAACACCAGGAGGATGGCTGTACTATGTGGTGTAACACAAGGAGAATGGATGTACTGTGTGGTGTAACACCAGCAGAATGCATATACTGTTTGGTGTAACACCAGGTGCTACCGTACTGTGTGGTGTAACACCAGGTGCAACCGTACTGTGTGGGGTAACACCTGGAGAATGGCTGTTCTTTGTGGTGCAACAGCAGGTTCAACTGTACTGTGTTTGTGACACCAGGAGAATGACTGTACTGTGTGGTGTAACACCAGGAAGATGGCTGTACTATGTGGTGTAACACCAGGAGAATGGATGTACTGTGTGGTGTAACACCAGCAGAATGTATATACTGTGTGGTGTAACACCAGGTGCTACCGTACTGTGTGGTGTAACACCAGGTGCAACCGTACTGTGTGGTGTAACACCTGGAGAATGGCTGTACTTTGTGGTGTAACAACAGGTTCAACTGTACTGTGTTTGTGACACCAGAAGAATGGATGTACTGTGTTGTGTAACAACAGGAGAATGGCTGTACTGTGTGGTGTAACACTAGGATAATGGATATAATGTGTGGTGTAACACCAGGAGAATGGCTGTACTGCGTGGTGTAACACCAGGAGAATGGCTGTTCTGTGTGGTGTAACACCAGGAGAATGGCTGTACTGTGTGGTGTAACACCGGGCGAATGGATGTACTGTGTGGAGTAACACCAGGTGCTACTGTACTGTGTGGTGTAATAACAGGGGAATGGATGTACTGTGTGGTGTAACACCCGGTAAATGGCTGTACTGTGTGGTGTAAAACCAGGGGAATGGATGTACTGTGTGGTGTAACACCAGTAGAATGGCTGTACTGCGTGGTGTAACACCAGGAGAATTGATGTACTGTGTTGTGTAACACCAGGAGAATGGATGTACTGTGTGGTGTAACACCAGGATAATGGCTGTACTGTGTGGTGTAACACCGGGCGAATGGATGTACTGTGTGGAGTAACACCAGGTGCTACTGTACTGTGTGGTGTAATAACAGGGGAATCGCTGTACCGTGTGGTGTAACACCAGGAGAATGTCGCTACTGTGTGGTGTAACACCAGCGGCATGCATATACTGTGTGGTGTAATACCAGGGGAATGGCTGTACTGTGTGGAGTAACAGCAGGAGAATGTCTCTACTGTGTGGTGCAACACCAGCGGAATGAATATACTGTGTGGTGTAATACCAGGGGAATGGCTGTACTGTGTGGTGTAAATCCAGTATAATCGCTGTACTGTGTGGTGTAACACCAGGAGAATGGCTGTACTGTGTGGTGTAACCCCAGGAGAATGGATGTACTGTTTGGTGTAACACCCGGTAAATGGCTATACTGTGTGGTGTAACACCAGGGGAATGGATGTACTGTGTGGTGTAACACCAGGAGAATGGATGTACTGTGTGGTGTAACACCCGGTAAATGGCTGTACTGTGTGGTGTAACACCAGGGGAATGGATGTACTGTGTTGTGTAACACCAGTAGAATGGCTGTACTGCGTGGTGTAACACCAGGAGAATACATGTACTGTGTTGTGTAACACCAGGAGAATGGCTGTACTGTGTGGTGTAACACCAGGAGAATGGCTGTACTCTGTGGTGTAACACTAGGATAATGGATATACTGTGTGGTGTAACACCAGGAGAATGGCTGTACTGTGTGGTGTAACACCAGAGGAATGGATGTACTGTGTGGTTTTACACCAGGTGCAACTGTACTGTGTGGTGTAACACCTGGAGAATGGCTGTACTTTGTGGTGTAACAGCAGGTTCCACTGTACTGTGTTTGTGACACTAGGAGAATGGCTGTACTGTGTGGTGTAACAGCAGGAGAATGCATATACTGTGTGGTGTAACACCAGGTGCTACCGTACTGTGTGGTGTAACACCAGCTGCAACCGTACTGTGTGGTGTAACACCTGGAGAATGGCTGTACTTTGTGGTGTAACAACAGGTTCAACTGTACTGTGTTTGTGACTCCAGGAGAATGGATGTACTGTGTTGTGTAACACCAGGAGAATGGCTGTACTGTGTGGTGTAACACTAGGATAATGGATATAATGTGTGGTGTAACACCAGGAGAATGGCTGTACTGAGTGGTGTAAAACCAGGAGAATGGCTGTTCTGTGTGGTGTAACACCAGGAGAATGGCTGTACTGTGTGGTGTAACACCGGGCGAATGGATGTACTATGTAGAGTAACACCAGGTGCTACTGTACTGTGTGGTTTAATAACAGGGGAAAGGATGTACTGTGTGGTGTGACACCCGGTAAATGGCTGTACTGTGTGGTGTAAAAACAGTAGAATGGATGTACTGTGTTGTGTAACACCAGGAGAATGGATGTACTGTGTGGTGTAACACCAGGATAACGGCTGTACTGTGTGGTGTAACACCGGGCGAATGGATGTACTGTGTGGAGTAACACCAGGTGCTACTGTACTGTGTGGTGTAATAACAGGGGAATCGCTGTACTGTGTGGTGTAACACCAGGAGAATCTCTCTACTGTGTGGTGAAACACCAGCGGAATGCATATACTGTGTGGTGTAATACCAGGGGAATGGCTGTACTGTGTGGTGTAAATCCAGTATAATCGCTGTACTGTGCGGTTTAACACCAGGTGCCACTGTACTGTGAGGTGTAACACCAGGAGAATGGCTGTACTGTGTGGTGTAACAGTAAGTGCAACTGTACTGTGTGGTGTAATTCCAGGGGCATGACTGTACTGTGTGGTGTAACAGCAGGTGCAACTGTAGTGAGTGGTGTGACACCAGGAGAATGGCAGTACTGTGTTGTGTATCAGCAGCATAATTGATGTACTGTGTGGGGTAACACCAGGAGATTGGCTGCACTGTGTGGTTTAACACCAGGTGCATCTTTACTGTGTGGTGTAAATCCAGGATAATCGCTGTAATGTGTGGTGTAACACCAGGAGAATGGATATACTGTGTGTTGGAACACCAGGAGAATGGATGTGCTGTGTGTTGTAACACCAGGAGAATGGCTGTACTGTGTGGTGTAACACCAGGAGAATGGATGTACTGTGTGGTGTAACACCAGGGGAATGGATGTACTGTGTGGTGTAACACCAGAAGAATGACAGTACTGTGTGGCGTAACACCAGAGGAATGGATGTACTGTGTGGTTTTACACCAGGTGCAACTGTACTGTGTGGTGTAACACCAGGAGAATGGATGTACTGTGTTGTGTAACACCAGTGCTACTGTACTGTATGGTGTAACACCCGGTGCAACTGTACTGTGTGGTGTAACACCTGGAGAATGGCTGTACTGTGTGGTGTAACAGTAGGTGCAACTGTACTGTGTGGTGTGACACCAGGAGAATCGATGTACTGTGTGGTGTAACACCAGGAGGATGGCTGTACTGTGTGGTGTAACACCAGGAGAATGGATGTACTGTGTGGTGTAACACCAGGGGAATGGATGTACTGTGTGGTGTAACACCAGAAGAATGACAGTACTGTGTGGCGTAACACCAGAGGAATGGATGTACTGTGTGGTTTTACACCAGGTGCAACTGTACTGTGTGGTGTAACACCAGGAGAATGGATGTACTGTGTTGTGTAACACCAGTGCTACTGTACTGTATGGTGTAACACCCGGTGCAACTGTACTGTGTGGTGTAACACCTGGAGAATGGCTGTACTGTGTGGTGTAACAGTAGGTGCAACTGTACTGTGTGGTGTGACACCAGGAGAATCGATGTACTGTGTGGTGTAACACCAGGAGGATGGCTGTACTATGTGGTGTAACACAAGGAGAATGGATGTACTGTGTGGTGTAACACCAGCAGAATGCATATACTGTTTGGTGTAACACCAGGTGCTACCGTACTGTGTGGTGTAACACCAGGTGCAACCGTACTGTGTGGTGTAACACCTGGAGAATGGCTGTACTTTGTGGTGTAACAACAGGTTCAACTGTACTGTGTTTGTGACTCCAGGAGAATGGATGTACTGTGTTGTGTAACACCAGGAGAATGGCTGTACTGTGTGGTGTAACACTAGGATAATGGATATAATGTGTGGGGTAACACCAGTAGAATGGCTGTACTGACTGGTGTAAAACCAGGAGAATGGCTGTTCTGTGTGGTGTAACACCAGGAGGATGGCTGTACTGTGTGGTGTAACACCGGGCGAATGGATGTACTGTGTGGAGTAACACCAGGTGCTACTGTACTGTGTGGTGTATTAACAGGGGAATGGATGTACTGTGTGGTGTAACACCCGGTAAATGGCTGTACTGTGTGGTGTAAAACCAGTAGAATGGATGTACTGTGTTGTGTAACACCAGGAGAATGGATGTACTGTGTGGTGTAACACCAGGATAACGGCTGTACTGTGTGGTGTAACACCGGGCGAATGGATGTACTGTGTGGAGTAACACCAGGTGCTACTGTACTGTGTGGTGTAATAACAGGGGAATCGCTGTACTGTGTGGTGTAACACCAGGAGAATGTCTCTACTGTGTGGTGAAACACCAGCGGAATGCATATACTGTGTGGTGTAATACCAGGGGAATGGCTGTACTGTGTGGTGTAAATCCAGTATAATCACTGTACTGTGTGTTTTAACACCAGGTGCTACTGTACTGTGAGGTGTAACACCAGGTGCAACTGTACTGTGTGGTGTAACTCCAGGAGAATGGCTGTACTGTGTGGTGTAACAGTAAGTGCAACTGTACTGTGTGGTGTAATACCAGGGGAATGACTGTACTGTGTGGTGTAACAGCAGGTGCAACTGTAGTGAGTGGTGTGACACCAGGAGAATGGCTGTACTGTGTTGTGTATCAGCAGCATAATTGATGTACTGTGTGTGGTAACACCAGGAGATTGTCTGCACTGTGTGGTTTAACACCAGGTGCATCTTTACTGTGTGGTGTAAATCCAGGATAATCGCTGTAATGTGTGGTGTAACACCAGGAGAATGGATATACTGTGTGTTGGAACACCAGGAGAATGGATGTGCTGTGTGTTGTAACACCAGGAGAATGTCTGTACTGTGTGGTGTAACACCAGGAGAATGGATGTACTGTGTGGTGTAACACCAGGGGAATGGATGTACTGTGTGGAGTAACACCAGAAGAATGACTGTACAGTGTGGCGTAACACCAGAGGAATGGATGTACTGTGTGGTTTTACACCAGGTGCAACTGTACTGTGTGGTGTAACACCAGGAGAATGGATGTACTGTGTTGTGTAACACCAGTGCTACTGTACTGTATGGTGTAACACCCGGTGCAACTGTTCTGTGTGGTGTAACACCTGGAGAATGGCTGTTCTTTGTGGTGTAATAGCAGGTTCAACTGTACTGTGTTTGTGACACCAGGAGAATGGCTGTACTGTGTGGTGTAACAGTAGGTGCAACTGTACTGTGTGGTGTGACACCAGGAGAATCGATGTACTGTGTGGTGTAACACCAGGAGGATGGCTGTACTATGTGGTGTAACACCAGGAGAATGGATGTACTGTGTGGTGTAACACCAGCAGAATGTATATACTGTGTGGTGTAACACCAGTTGCTACCGTACTGTGTGGTGTAACACCAGGTGCAACCGTACTGTGTGGTGTAACACCTGGAGAATGGCTGTACTTTGTGGTGTAACAACAGGTTCAACTGTACTGTGTTTGTGACACCAGGAGAATGGATGTACTGTGTGGTGTAACACCAGGATAACGGCAGTACTGTGTGGTGTAACACCGGGCGAATGGATGTACTGTGTGGAGTAACACCAGGTGCTACTGTACTGTGTGGTGTAATAACAGGGGAATCGCTGTACTGTGTGGTGTAACACCAGGAGAATCTCTCTACTGTGTGGTGAAACACCAGCGGAATGCATATACTGTGTGGTGTAATACCAGGGGAATGGCTGTAATGTGTGGTGTAAATCCAGTATAATCTCTGTACTGTGTGGTTTAACACCAGGTGCCACTGTACTGTGAGGTCTAACACCAGGAGAATGGCTGTACTGTGTGGTGTAACAGTAAGTGCAACTGTACTGTGTGGTGTAATACCAGGGGCATGACTGTACTGTGTGGTGTAATACCAGGGGCATGACTGTACTGTGTGGTGTAACAGCAGGTGCAACTGTAGTGAGTGGTGTGACACCAGGAGAATGGCAGTACTGTGTTGTGTATCAGCAGCATAATTGATGTACTGTGTGGGGTAACACCAGGAGATTGGCTGCACTGTGTGGTTTAACACCAGGTGCATCTTTACTGTGTGGTGTAAATCCAGGATAATCGCTGTAATGTGTGGTGTAACACCAGGAGAATGAATATACTGTGTGTTGGAACACCAGGAGAATGGATGTGCTGTGTGTTGTAACACCAGGTGAATGAATGTTCTGTGTGGTGTAACACCAGGAGAATGGATGTACTGTGTGGTGTAACACCAGGGGAATGGATGTACTGTGTGGTGTAACACCAGAAGAATGACAGTACTGTGTGGCGTAACACCAGAGGAATGGATGTACTGTGTGGTTTTACACCAGGTGCAACTGTACTGTGTGGTGTAACACCAGGAGAATGGATGTACTGTGTTGTGTAACACCAGTGCTACTGTACTGTATGGTGTAACACCCGGTGCAACTGTACTGTGTGGTGTAACACCTGGAGAATGGCTGTTCTTTGTGGTGTAACAGCAGGTTCAACTGTACTGCGTTTGTGACACCAGGAGAATGGCTGTACTGTGTGGTGTAACAGTAGGTGCAACTGTACTGTGTGGTGTGACACCAGGAGAATCGATGTACTGTGTGGTGTAACACCAGGAGGATGGCTGTACTATGTGGTGTAACACAAGGAGAATGGATGTACTGTGTGGTGTAACACCAGCAGAATGCATATACTGTTTGGTGTAACACCAGGTGCTACCGTACTGTGTGCTGTAACACCAGGTGCAACCGTACTGTGTGGTGTAACACCTGGAGAATGGCTGTACTTTGTGGTGTAACAACAGGTTCAACTGTACTGTGTTTGTGACTCCAGGAGAATGGATGTACTGTGTTGTGTAACACCAGGAGAATGGCTGTACTGTGTGGTGTAACACTAGGATAATTGATATAATGTGTGGGGTAACACCAGTAGAATGGCTGTACTGACTGGTGTAAAACCAGGAGAATGGCTGTTCTGTGTGGTGTAACACCAGGAGGATGGCTGTACTGTGTGGTGTAACACCGGGCGAATGGATGTACTGTGTGGAGTAACACCAGGTGCTACTGTACTGTGTGGTGTAATAACAGGGGAATGGATGTACTGTGTGGTGTAAACCCGGTAAATGGCTGTACTGTGTGGTGTAAAACCAGTAGAATGGATGTACTGTGTTGTGTAACACCAGGAGAATGGATGTACTGTGTGGTGTAACACCAGGATAACGGCTGTACTGTGTGGTGTAACACCGGGCGAATGGATGTACTGTGTGGAGTAACACCAGGTGCTACTGTACTGTGTGGTGTAATAACAGGGGAATCGCTGTACTGTGTGGTGTAACACCAGGAGAATGTCTCTACTGTGTGGTGAAACACCAGCGGAATGCATATACTGTGTGGTGTAATACCAGGGGAATGGCTGTACTGTGTGGTGTAATCCAGTATAATCGCTGTAATGTGTGTTTTAACACCAGGTGCTACTGTACTGTGAGGTGTAACACCAGGTGCAACTGTACTGTGTGGTGTAACTCCAGGAGAATGGCTGTACTGTGTGGTGTAACAGTAAGTGCAACTGTACTGTGTGGTGTAATACCAGGGGAATGACTGTACTGTGTGGTGTAACAGCAGGTGCAACTGTAGTGAGTGGTGTGACACCAGGAGAATGGCTGTACTGTGTTGTGTATCAGCAGCATAATTGATGTACTGTGTGTGGTAACACCAGGAGATTGTCTGCACTGTGTGGTTTAACACCAGGTGCATCTTTACTGTGTGGTGTAAATCCAGGATAATCGCTGTAATGTGTGGTGTAACACCAGGAGAATGGATATACTGTGTGTTGGAACACCAGGAGAATGGATGTGCTGTGTGTTGTAACACCAGGAGATTGTCTGCACTGTGTGGTTTAACACCAGGTGCATCTTTACTGTGTGGTGTAAATCCAGGATAATCGCTGTAATGTGTGGTGTAACACCAGGAGAATGGATATACTGTGTGTTGGAACATCAGGAGAATGGATGTGCTGTGTGTTGTAACACCAGGAGAATGTCTGTACTGTGTGGTGTAACACCAGGAGAATGGATGTACTGTGTGGTGTAACACCAGGGGAATGGATGTACTGTGTGGTGTAACACCAGAAGAATGACTGTACTGTGTGGCGTAACACCAGAGGAATGGATGTACTGTGTGGTTTTACACCAGGTGCAACTGTACTGTGTGGTGTAACACCAGGAGAATGGATTTACTGTGTTGTGTAACACCAGTGCTACTGTACTGTATGGTGTAACACCCGGTGCAACTGTACTGTGTGGTGTAACACCTGGAGAATGGCTGTTCTTTGTGGTGTAACAGCAGGTTCAACTGTACTGTGTTTGTGACACCAGGAGAATGGCTGTACTGTGTGGTGTAACAGTAGGTGCAACTGTACTGTGTGGTGTGACACCAGGAGAATCGATGTACTGTGTGGTGTAACACCAGGAGAATGGATGTACTGTGTGGTGTAACACCAGCAGAATGTATATACTGTGTGGTGTAACACCAGTTGCTACCGTACTGTGTGGTGTAACACCAGGTGCAACCGTACTGTGTGGTGTAACACCTGGAGAATGGCTGTACTTTGTGGTGTAACAACAGGTTCAACTGTACTGTGTTTGTGACACCAGGAGAATGGATGTACTGTGTTGTGTAACACCAGGAGAATGGCTGTACTGTGTGGTGTATCACCAGGAGAATGTCTGTACTGTGTGGTGTAACACCGGGCGAATGGATGTACTGTGTGGAGTAACACCTGGTGCTACTGTACTGTGTGGTGTAATAACAGGGGAATCGCTGTACTGTGTGGTGTAACACCAGGAGAATGTCCCTACTGTGTGGTGAAACACCAGCGGAATGCATATACTGTGTGGTGTAATACCAGGGGAATGGCTGTACTGTGTGGTGTAAATCCAGTATAATCGCTGTACTGTGTGGTTTAACAGCAGGTGCTACTGTACTGTGAGATGTAACACCAGGAGAATGGCTGTACTGTGTGGTGTAACAGTAAGTGCAACTGTACTGTGTGGTGTAACACCAGAAGAATGACTGTACTGTGTGGCGTAACACCAGAGGAATGGATGTACTGTGTGGTTTTACACCAGGTGCAACTGTACTGTGTGGTGTAACACAAGGAGAATGGATGTACTGTGTTGTGTAACACCAGTGCTACTGTACTGTATGGTATAACACCCGGTGCAACTGTACTGTGTGGTGTAACACCTGGAGAATGGCTGTTCTTTGTGGTGTAACAGCAGGTTCAACTGTACTGTGTTTGTGACACCAGGAGAATGGCTGTACTGTGTGGTGTAACAGTAGGTGCAACTGTACTGTGTGGTGTGACACAAGGAGCATCGATGTACTGTGTGGTGTAACACCAGGAGGATGGCTGTACTATGTGGTGTAACACAAGGAGAATGGATGTACTGTGTGGTGTAACACCAGGAGAATGTCTGTACTGTATGGTGTAACATTAGGTGCAACTGTACTGTGTGGTGTGACACCAGGAGCATCGATGTACTGTGTGGTGTAACACCAGGAGGATGGCTGTACTATGTGGTGTAACACAAGGAGAATGCATATAATGTGTGGTGTAACACCAGGTGCTACCGTACTGTGCGGTGTAACACCAGGTGCAACCGTACTGTGTGTTGTAACACCTGGAGAATGGCTGTACTTTGTGGTGTAACAACAGGTTCAACTGTACTGTGTTTGTGACTCCAGGAGAATGGATGTACTGTGTTGTGTAACACCAGGAGAATGGCTGTACTGTGTGGTGTAACACTAGGATAATGGATGTACTGTGTTGTGTAACACCAGGAGAATGGATGTACTGTGTGGTGTAACACCAGGATAACGGCTGTACTGTGTGGTGTAACACCGGGCGAATGGATGTACTGTGTGGAGTAACACCAGGTGCTACTGTACTGTGTGGTGTAATAACAGGGGAATCGCTGTACTGTGTGGTGTAACACCAGGAGAATGTCCCTACTGTGTGGTGAAACACCAGCGGAATGCATATACTGTGTGGTGTAATACCAGGGGAATGGCTGTACTGTGTGGTGTAAATCCAGTATAATCGCTGTACTGTGTGGTTTAACACCAGGTGCTACTGTACTGTGAGGTGTAACACCAGGAGAATGGCTGTACTGTGTGGTGTAACAGTAAGTGCAACTGTACTGTGTGGTGTAATACCAGGGGAATGACTGTACTGTGTGGTATAACAGCAGGTGCAACTGTAGTGAGTGGTGTGACACCAGGAGAATGGCTGTACTGTGTTGTGTATCAGCAGCATAATTGATGTACTGTGTGGGGTAACACCAGGAGATTGGCTGCACTGTGTGGTTTAACACCAGGTGCATCTTTACTGTGTGGTGTAAATCCAGGATAATCGCTGTAATGTGTGGTGTAACACCAGGAGAATGGATATACTGTGTGTTGGAACTCCAGGAGAATGGATGTGCTGTGTGGTGTAACACCAGGAGAATGAATGTTCTGTGTGGTGTAACACCAGGAGAATGACTGTACTGTGTGGCGTAACACCTGGGGAATGGATGTACTGTGTGGTGTAACACCAGAAGAATGACTGTACTGTGTGGCGTAACACCAGAGGAATGGATGTACTGTGTGGTTTTACACCAGGTGCAACTGTACTGTGTGGTGTAACACCTGGAGAATGGATGTACTGTGTTGTGTAACACCAGTGCTACTGTACTGTATGGTATAACACCCGGTGCTACTGTACTGTATGGTATAACACCCGGTGCAACTGTACTGTGTGGCGTAACACCAGGGGAATGGATGTACTGTGTGTTGTAACACCAGAAGAATGACTGTACTGTGTGGCGTAACACCAGAGGAATGGATGTACTGTGTGGTTTTACACCAGGTGCAACTGTACTGTGTGGTGTATCACCAGGAGAATGGATGTACTGTGTTGTGTAACACCAGTGCTTCTGTACTGTATGGTATAACACCCGGTGCAACTGTACTGTGTGGTGTAACACCTGGAGAATGGCTGTTCTTTGTGGAGTAACAGCAGGTTCAACTGTACTGTGTTTGTGACACCAGGAGAATGGCTGTACTGTGTGGTGTAACAGTAGGTGCAACTGTACTGTGTGGTGTGACACCAGGAGAATCGATGTACTGAGTGGTGTAAAACCAGGAGAATGGCTGTTCTGTGTGGTGTAACACCAGGAGAATGGCTGTACTGTGTGGTGTAACACCGGGCGAATGGATGTACTGTGTCGAGTAACACCAGGTGCTACTGTACTGTGTGGTGTAATAACAGGGGAATGGATGTACTGTGTGGTGTAACACCCGGTAAATGGCTGTACTGTGTGGTGTAAAACCAGTAGAATGGATGTACTGTGTTGTGTAACACCAGGAGAATGGATGGACTGTGTTGTGTAGCACCAGGATAACGGCTGTACTGTGTGGTGTAACACCGGGAGAATGGATGTACTTTGTGGTGTAACAGCAGGTTCCACTGTACTGTGTTTGTGACACTAGGAGAATGGCTGTACTGTGTGGTGTAACAGCAGGAGAATGGATGTACTGTGTGGTGTAACACCACGAGAATGGATGTACTGTGTGGTGTAACACCAGACAAATGGCTGTACTGTGTGGTGTAACAGTAATTGCAACTGTACTGTGTTGTGTAATACCAGGGGAATGGCTGTTATGTGTTGTGTAACAGCAGGTGCAACTGTACTGAGTGGTGTGACACCAGGAGAATCGCTGTACTGTGTGGTGTAACACCAGGAGAATGTCCCTACTGTGTGGTGAAACACCAGCGGAATGCATATACTGTGTGGTGTAATACCAGGGGAATGGCTGTACTGTGTGGTGTAAATCCAGTATAATCGCTGTACTGTGTGGTTTAACACCAGGTGCTACTGTACTGTGAGGTGTAACACCAGGAGAATGGCTGTACTGTGTGGTGTAACAGTAAGTGCAACTGTACTGTGTGGTGTAATACCAGGGGAATGACTGTACTGTGTGGTATAACAGCAGGTGCAACTGTAGTGAGTGGTGTGACACCAGGAGAATGGCTGTACTGTCTTGTGTATCAGCAGCATAATTGATGTACTGTGTGGGGTAACACCAGGAGATTGGCTGCACTGTGTGGTTTAACACCAGGTGCATCTTTACTGTGTGGTGTAAATCCAGGATAATCGCTGTAATGTGTGGTGTAACACCAGGAGAATGGATATACTGTGTGTTGGAACTCCAGGAGAATGGATGTGCTGTGTGGTGTAACACCAGGAGAATGAATGTTCTGTGTGGTGTAACACCAGGAGAATGACTGTACTGTGTGGCGTAACACCTGGGGAATGGATGTACTGTGTGGTGTAACACCAGAAGAATGACTGTACTGTGTGGCGTAACACCAGAGGAATGGATGTACTGTGTGGTTTTACACCAGGTGCAACTGTACTGTGTGGTGTAACACCTGGAGAATGGATGTACTGTGTTGTGTAACACCAGTGCTACTGTACTGTATGGTATAACACCCGGTGCTACTGTACTGTATGGTATAACACCCGGTGCAACTGTACTGTGTGGCGTAACACCAGGGGAATGGATGTACTGTGTGGTGTAACACCAGAAGAATGACTGTACTGTGTGGCGTAACACCAGAGGAATGGATGTACTGTGTGGTTTTACACCAGGTGCAACTGTACTGTGTGGTGTATCACCAGGAGAATGGATGTACTGTGTTGTGTAACACCAGTGCTTCTGTACTGTATGGTATAACACCCGGTGCAACTGTACTGTGTGGTGTAACACCTGGAGAATGGCTGTTCTTTGTGGAGTAACAGCAGGTTCAACTGTACTGTGTTTGTGACACCAGGAGAATGGCTGTACTGTGTGGTGTAACAGTAGGTGCAACTGTACTGTGTGGTGTGACACCAGGAGAATCGATGTACTGAGTGGTGTAAAACCAGGAGAATGGCTGTTCTGTGTGGTGTAACACCAGGAGAATGGCTGTACTGTGTGGTGTAACACCGGGCGAATGGATGTACTGTGTCGAGTAACACCAGGTGCTACTGTACTGTGTGGTGTAATAACAGGGGAATGGATGTACTGTGTGGTGTAACACCCGGTAAATGGCTGTACTGTGTGGTGTAAAACCAGTAGAATGGATGTACTGTGTTGTGTAACACCAGGAGAATGGATGGACTGTGTGGTGTAGCACCAGGATAACGGCTGTACTGTGTGGTGTAACACCGGGAGAATGGATGTACTTTGTGGTGTAACAGCAGGTTCCACTGTACTGTGTTTGTGACACTAGGAGAATGGCTGTACTGTGTGGTGTAACAGCAGGAGAATGGATGTACTGTGTGGTGTAACACCACGAGAATGGATGTACTGTGTGGTGTAACACCAGACAAATGGCTGTACTGTGTGGTGTAACAGTAATTGCAACTGTACTGTGTTGTGTAATACCAGGGGAATGGCTGTTATGTGTTGTGTAACAGCAGGTGCAACTGTACTGAGTGGTGTGACACCAGGAGAATGGCTGTACTGTGTGGTGTAACACCGGGCGAATGGATGTACTGTGTGTTGTAAAACCAGCAGAATGCATATACTGTCTGGTTTAACACCAGGAGAATGGACGTACTGTGTGGTGTAACACCCAGTAAATGGCTGTACTGTGTGGTGTAACACCAGGGGAATGGATGTACTGTGTTGTGTAACACCAGGTGAATGACTGTACTGTGTGGTGTAACACTAGGATAATGGATATACTGTTTGGTGTAACACCAGGCGAATGGCTGTACTGCGTGGTGTAACACCAGGAGAATGGCTGTTCTGGGTGCTGCAACACCAGGAGAATGGCTGTACTGTGTGGTGTAACACCGGGCGACTGGATGTACTGTGTGGTGTAACACCAGGTGCTACTGTACTGTGTGGTGTAATAACAGGGGAATGGATGTACTGTGTGGTGTAACACCTGGTAAATGGCTGTACTGTGTGGTGTAAAATCAGGGGAATGGATGTACTGTGTGGTGTAACACCAGGAGAAGGGCTGTACTGTGTTGTGTAACACCAGTGGAATGGCTGTACTGCGTGGTGTAACACCAGGAGAATGGATGTACTGTGTTGTGTAACACCAGGAGAATGGCTGTACTGTGTGGTGTAACACCAGGAGAATGGCTGTACTGTGTTGTGTAACACCAGGAGAATGGCTGTACTGTGTGGTGTAACACCAGGAGAATGGCTGTACTGTGTGGTGTAACACCAGGAGAATATCTCTACTGTGTGGTGTAACACCAGCGGAATGCATATACTGTGTGGTGTAATCCAGGGTAATCGCTGTACTGTGTTGTGTAACACCAGGGGAATGGATGTACTGTGTGGTGTAACACCAGGAGAATGGATGTACTGTGTGGTGTAACACCCTGTAACTGGCTGTACGGTGTGGTGTAACACCAGGGGAATGGATGTACTGTGTTGTGTAACACCAGGAGAATGTCTCTACTGTGTGGTGAAACACCAGCGGAATGCATATACTGTGTGGTGTAATACCAGGGGAATGGCTGTACTGTGTGGTGTAAATCCAGTATAGTCGCTGTACTGCGTGGTTTAACACCAGGTGCTACTGTACTGTGAGGTGTAACACCAGGAGAATGGCTGTACTGTGTGGTGTAACACCAGGAGAATGGCTGTACTGTGTGGTGTAACAGTAAGTGCAACTGTACTGTGTGGTGTAATACCAGGGGAATGACTGTACTGTGTGGTGTAACAGCAGGTGCAACTGTAGTTCCTGGTGTGACACCAGGAGAATGGATGTACTGTGTTGTGTAACACCAGTGCTACTGTACTGTATGGTATAACACCCGGTGCTACTGTACTGTATGGTATAACACCCGGTGCAACTGTACTGTGTGGCGTAACACCAGGGGAATGGATGTACTGTGTGGTGTAACACCAGAAGAATGACTGTACTGTGTGGCGTAACACCAGAGGAATGGATGTACTGTGTGGTTTTACACCAGGTGCAACTGTACTGTGTGGTGTATCACCAGGAGAATGGATGTACTGTGTTGTGTAACACCAGTGCTTCTGTACTGTATGGTATAACACCCGGTGCAACTGTACTGTGTGGTGTAACACCTGGAGAATGGCTGTTCTTTGTGGTGTAACAGCAGGTTCAACTGTACTGTGTTTGTGACACCAGGAGAATAGCTGTACTGTGTGGTGTAACAGTAGGTGCAACTGTACTGTGTGGTGTGACACCAGGAGAATCGATGTACTGAGTGGTGTAAAACCAGGAGAATGGCTGTTCTGTGTGGTGTAACACCAGGAGAATGGCTGTACTGTGTGGTGTAACACCGGGCGAATGGATGTACTGTGTGGAGTAACACCAGGTGCTACTGTACTGTGTGGTGTAATAACAGGGGAATGGATGTACTGTGTGGTGTAACACCCGGTAAATGGCTGTACTGTGTGGTGTAAAACCAGTAGAATGGATGTACTGTGTTGTGTAACACCAGGAGAATGGATGGACTGTGTGGTGTAGCACCAGGATAACGGCTGTAATGTGTGGTGTAACACCGGGAGAATGGATGTACTTTGTGGTGTAACAGCAGGTTCCACTGTACTGTGTTTGTGACACTAGGAGAATGGCTGTACTGTGTGGTGTAACAGCAGGAGAATGGATGTACTGTGTGGTGTAACACCACGAGAATGGATGTACTGTGTGGTGTAACACCAGACAAATGGCTGTACTGTGTGGTGTAACAGTAATTGCAACTGTACTGTGTTGTGTAATACCAGGGGAATGGCTGTTATGTGTTGTGTAACAGCAGGTGCAACTGTACTGAGTGGTGTGACACCAGGAGAATGGCTGTACTGTGTGGTGTAACACCGGGCGAATGGATGTACTGTGTGTTGTAAAACCAGCAGAATGCATATACTGTCTGGTTTAACACCAGGAGAATGGACGTACTGTGTGGTGTAACACCCAGTAAATGGCTGTACTGTGTGGTGTAACACCAGGGGAATGGATGTACTGTGTTGTGTAACACCAGGTGAATGACTGTACTGTGTGGTGTAACACTAGGATAATGGATATACTGTTTGGTGTAACACCAGGCGAATGGCTGTACTGCGTGGTGTAACACCAGGAGAATGGCTGTTCTGGGTGCTGCAACACCAGGAGAATGGCTGTACTGTGTGGTGTAACACCGGGCGACTGGATGTACTGTGTGGTGTAACACCAGGTGCTACTGTACTGTGTGGTGTAATAACAGGGGAATGGATGTACTGTGTGGTGTAACACCAGGTAAATGGCTGTACTGTGTGGAGTAAAATCAGGGGAATGGATGTACTGTGTGGTGTAACACCAGGAGAAGGGCTGTACTGTGTTGTGTAACACCAGTGGAATGGCTGTACTGCGTGGTGTAACACCAGGAGAATGGATGTACTGTGTTGTGTAACACCAGGAGAATGGCTGTACTGTGTGGTGTAACACCAGGAGAATGGCTGTACTGTGTTGTGTAACACCAGGAGAATGGCTGTACTGTGTGGTGTAACACCAGGAGAATGGCTGTACTGTGTGGTGTAACACCAGGAGAATATCTCTACTGTGTGGTGTAACACCAGCGGAATGCATATACTGTGTGGTGTAATCCAGGGTAATCGCTGTACTGTGTTGTGTAACACCAGGGGAATGGATGTACTGTGTGGTGTAACACCAGGAGAATGGATGTACTGTGTGGTGTAACACCCTGTAACTGGCTGTACGGTGTGGTGTAACACCAGGGGAATGGATGTACTGTGTTGTGTAACACCAGGAGAATGTCTCTACTGTGTGGTGAAACACCAGCGGAATGCATATACTGTGTGGTGTAATACCAGGGGAATGGCTGTACTGTGTGGTGTAAATCCAGTATAATCGCTGTACTGCGTGGTTTAACACCAGGTGCTACTGTACTGTGAGGTGTAACACCAGGAGAATGGCTGTACTGTGTGGTGTAACACCAGGAGAATGGCTGTACTGTGTGGTGTAACAGTAAGTGCAACTGTACTGTGTGGTGTAATACCAGGGGAATGACTGTACTGTGTGGTGTAACAGCAGGTGCAACTGTAGTTCCTGGTGTGACACCAGGAGAATGGCTGTACTGTGTTGTGTATCAGCAGCATAATTGATGTACTGTGTGGGGTAACACCAGGAGATTGGCTGCACTGTGTGGTTTAACACCAGGTGCATCTTTACTGTGTGGTGTAAATCCAGGATAATCGCTGTAATGTGTGGTGTAACACCAGGAGAATGGATATACTGTGTGTTGGAACACCAGGAGAATGGATGTGCTGTGTGTTGTAACACCAGGAGAATGTCTGTACTGTGTGGTGTAACAGTAAGTGCAACTGTACTGTGTGGTGTAATACCAGGGGAATGACTGTACTGTGTGGTATAACAGCAGGTGCAACTGTAGTGAGTGGTGTGACACCAGGAGAATGGCTGTACTGTGTGGTGTAACACCAGGAGAATGAATGTTCTGTGTGGTGTAACACCAGGAGAATGGATGTACTGTGTGGTGTAACACCAGGGGAATGGATGTACTGTGTGGTGTAACACCAGAAGAATGACTGTACTGTGTGGCGTAACACCAGAGGAATGGATGTACTGTGTGGTTTTACACCAGGTGCAACTGTACTGTGTGGTGTAACACCAGGAGAATGGATGTACTGTGTTGTGTAACACCAGTGCTACTGTACTGTAAGGTGTAACACCCGGTGCAACTGTACTGTGTGGTGTAACACCTGGAGAATGGCTGTTCTTTGTGGTGTAACAGCAGGTTCAACTGTACTGTGTTTGTGACACCAGGAGAATGGCTGTACTGTTTTGTGTAACAGTAGGTGCAACTGTACTGTGTGGTGTGACACCAGGAGAATCGATGTACTGTGTGGTGTAACACCAGGAGGATGGCTGTACTATGTGGTGTAACACAAGGAGAATGGATGTGCTGTGTGGTGTAACACCAGCAGAATGCATATACTGTGTGGTGTAACACCAGGAGAATGGATGTACTGTGTGGTGTAACACCAGGGGAATGGATGTACTGTGTGGTGTAACACCAGAAGAATGACTGTACTGTGTGGCGTAACACCAGAGGAATGGATGTACTGTGTGGTTTTACACCAGGTGCAACTGTACTGTGTGGTGTAACACCAGGAGAATGGATGTACTGTGTTGTGTAACACCAGAGCTACTGTACTGTATGGTGTAACACCCGGTGCAACTAACCTGTGTGGTGTAACACCTGGAGAATGGCTGTTCTTTGTGGTGTAACAGCAGGTTCAACTGTACTGTGTTTGTGACACCAGGAGAATGGCTGTACTGTGTGGTGTAACAGTAGGTGCAACTGTACTGTGTGGTGTGACACCAGGAGAATCGATGTACTGTGTGGTGTAACACCAGGAGGATGGCTGTACTATGTGGTGTAACACCGGGCGAATGGATGTACTGTGTGTTGTAAAACCAGCAGAATGCATATACTGTCTGGTTTAACACCAGGAGAATGGACGTACTGTGTGGTGTAACACCCAGTAAATGGCTGTACTGTGTGGTGTAACACCAGGGGAATGGATGTACTGTGTTGTGTAACACCAGGTGAATGACTGTACTGTGTGGTGTAACACTAGGATAATGGATATACTGTTTGGTGTAACACCAGGCGAATGGCTGTACTGCGTGGTGTAACACCAGGAGAATGGCTGTTCTGTGTGCTGCAACACCAGGAGAATGGCTGTACTGTGTGGTGTAACACCGGGCGACTGGATGTACTGTGTGGTGTAACACCAGGAGCTACTGTACTGTGTGGTGTAATAACAGGGGAATGGATGTACTGTGTGGTGTAACACCTGGTAAATGGCTGTACTGTGTGGTGTAAATTCAGGGGAATGGATGTACTGTGTGGTGTAACACCAGGAGAAGGGCTGTACTGTGTTGTGTAACACCAGTGGAATGGCTGTACTGCGTGGTGTAACACCAGGAGAATGGATGTACTGTGTTGTGTAACACCAGGAGAATGGCTGTACTGTGTGGTGTAACACCAGGAGAATGGCTGTACTGTGTTGTGTAACACCAGGAGAATGGCTGTACTGTGTGGTGTAACACCAGGAGAATGGCTGTACTGTGTGGTGTAACACCAGGAGAATATCTCTACTGTGTGGTGTAACACCAGCGGAATGCATATACTGTGTGGTGTAATCCAGGGTAATCGCTGTACTGTGTTGTGTAACACCAGGGGAATGGATGTACTGTGTGGTGTAACACCAGGAGAATGGATGTACTGTGTGGTGTAACACCCTGTAACTGGCTGTACTGTGTGGTGTAACACCAGGGGAATGGATGTACTGTGTTGTGTAACACCAGGTGAATGACTGTACTGTGTGGTGTAACACTAGGATAATGGATATACTGTTTGGTGTAACACCAGGCGAATGGCTGTACTGCGTGGTGTAACACCAGGAGAATGGCTGTTCTGTGTGCTGCAACACCAGGAGAATGGCTGTACTGTGTGGTGTAACACCGGGCGACTGGATGTACTGTGTGGTGTAACACCAGGAGCTACTGTACTGTGTGGTGTAATAACAGGGGAATGGATGTACTGTGTGGTGTAACACCTGGTAAATGGCTGTACTGTGTGGTGTAAATTCAGGGGAATGGATGTACTGTGTGGTGTAACACCAGGAGAAGGGCTGTACTGTGTTGTGTAACACCAGTGGAATGGCTGTACTGCGTGGTGTAACACCAGGAGAATGGATGTACTGTGTTGTGTAACACCAGGAGAATGGCTGTACTGTGTGGTGTAACACCAGGAGAATGGCTGTACTGTGTTGTGTAACACCAGGAGAATGGCTGTACTGTGTGGTGTAACACCAGGAGAATGGCTGTACTGTGTGGTGTAACACCAGGAGAATATCTCTACTGTGTGGTGTAACACCAGCGGAATGCATATACTGTGTGGTGTAATCCAGGGTAATCGCTGTACTGTGTTGTGTAACACCAGGGGAATGGATGTACTGTGTGGTGTAACACCAGGAGAATGGATGTACTGTGTGGTGTAACACCCTGTAACTGGCTGTACGGTGTGGTGTAACACCAGGGGAATGGATGTACTGTGTTGTGTAACACCAGGAGAATGTCTCTAATGTGTGGTGAAACACCAGCGGAATGCATATACTGTGTGGTGTAATACCAGGGGAATGGCTGTACTGTGTGGTGTAAATCCAGTATAATCGCTGTACTGCGTGGTTTAACACCAGGTGCTACTGTACTGTGAGGTGTAACACCAGGAGAATGGCTGTACTGTGTGGTGTAACACCAGGAGAATGGCTGTACTGTGTGGTGTAACAGTAAGTGCAACTGTACTGTGTGGTGTAATACCAGGGGAATGACTGTACTGTGTGGTGTAACAGCAGGTGCAACTGTAGTTCCTGGTGTGACACCAGGAGAATGGATGTACTGTGTTGTGTAACACCAGTGCTACTGTATTGTATGGTATAACACCCGGTGCTACTGTACTGTATGGTATAACACCCGGTGCAACTGTACTGTGTGGCGTAACACCAGGGGAATGGATGTACTGTGTGGTGTAACACCAGAAGAATGACTGTACTGTGTGGCGTAACACCAGAGGAATGGATGTACTGTGTGGTTTTACACCAGGTGCAACTGTACTGTGTGGTGTATCACCAGGAGAATGGATGTACTGTGTTGTGTAACACCAGTGCTTCTGTACTGTATGGTATAACACCCGGTGCAACTGTACTGTGTGGTGTAACACCTGGAGAATGGCTGTTCTTTGTGGTGTAACAGCAGGTTCAACTGTACTGTGTTTGTGACACCAGGAGAATAGCTGTACTGTGTGGTGTAACAGTAGGTGCAACTGTACTGTGTGGTGTGACACCAGGAGAATCGATGTACTGAGTGGTGTAAAACCAGGAGAATGGCTGTTCTGTGTGGTGTAACACCAGGAGAATGGCTGTACTGTGTGGTGTAACACCGGGCGAATGGATGTACTGTGTGGAGTAACACCAGGTGCTACTGTACTGTGTGGTGTAATAACAGGGGAATGGATGTACTGTGTGGTGTAACACCCGGTAAATGGCTGTACTGTGTGGTGTAAAACCAGTAGAATGGATGTACTGTGTTGTGTAACACCAGGAGAATGGATGGACTGTGTGGTGTAGCACCAGGATAACGGCTGTACTGTGTGGTGTAACACCGGGAGAATGGATGTACTTTGTGGTGTAACAGCAGGTTCCACTGTACTGTGTTTGTGACACTAGGAGAATGGCTGTACTGTGTGGTGTAACAGCAGGAGAATGGATGTACTGTGTGGTGTAACACCACGAGAATGGATGTACTGTGTGGTGTAACACCAGACAAATGGCTGTACTGTGTGGTGTAACAGTAATTGCAACTGTACTGTGTTGTGTAATACCAGGGGAATGGCTGTTATGTGTTGTGTAACAGCAGGTGCAACTGTACTGAGTGGTGTGACACCAGGAGAATGGCTGTACTGTGTGGTGTAACACCGGGCGAATGGATGTACTGTGTGTTGTAAAACCAGCAGAATGCATATACTGTCTGGTTTAACACCAGGAGAATGGACGTACTGTGTGGTGTAACACCCAGTAAATGGCTGTACTGTGTGGTGTAACACCAGGGGAATGGATGTACTGTGTTGTGTAACACCAGGTGAATGACTGTACTGTGTGGTGTAACACTAGGATAATGGATATACTGTTTGGTGTAACACCAGGCGAATGGCTGTACTGCGTGGTGTAACACCAGGAGAATGGCTGTTCTGTGTGCTGCAACACCAGGAGAATGGCTGTACTGTGTGGTGTAACACCGGGCGACTGGATGTACTGTGTGGTGTAACACCAGGTGCTACTGTACTGTGTGGTGTAATAACAGGGGAATGGATGTACTGTGTGGTGTAACACCTGGTAAATGGCTGTACTGTGTGGAGTAAAATCAGGGGAATGGATGTACTGTGTGGTGTAACACCAGGAGAAGGGCTGTACTGTGTTGTGTAACACCAGTGGAATGGCTGTACTGCGTGGTGTAACACCAGGAGAATGGATGTACTGTGTTGTGTAACACCAGGAGAATGGCTGTACTGTGTGGTGTAACACCAGGAGAATGGCTGTACTGTGTTGTGTAGCACCAGGAGAATGGCTGTACTGTGTGGTGTAACACCAGGAGAATGGCTGTACTGTGTGGTGTAACACCAGGAGAATATCTCTACTGTGTGGTGTAACACCAGCGGAATGCATATACTGTGTGGTGTAATCCAGGGTAATCGCTGTACTGTGTTGTGTAACACCAGGGGAATGGATGTACTGTGTGGTGTAACACCAGGAGAATGGATGTACTGTGTGGTGTAACACCCTGTAACTGGCTGTACGGTGTGGTGTAACACCAGGGGAATGGATGTACTGTGTTGTGTAACACCAGGAGAATGTCTCTACTGTGTGGTGAAACACCAGCGGAATGCATATACTGTGTGGTGTAATACCAGGGGAATGGCTGTACTGTGTGGTGTAAATCCAGTATAATCGCTGTACTGCGTGGTTTAACACCAGGTGCTACTGTACTGTGAGGTGTAACACCAGGAGAATGGCTGTACTGTGTGGTGTAACACCAGGAGAATGGCTGTACTGTGTGGTGTAACAGTAAGTGCAACTGTACTGTGTGGTGTAATACCAGGGGAATGACTGTACTGTGTGGTGTAACAGCAGGTGCAACTGTAGTTCCTGGTGTGACACCAGGAGAATGGCTGTACTGTGTTGTGTATCAGCAGCATAATTGATGTACTGTGTGGGGTAACACCAGGAGATTGGCTGCACTGTGTGGTTTAACACCAGGTGCATCTTTACTGTGTGGTGTAAATCCAGGATAATCGCTATAATGTGTGGTGTAACACCAGGAGAATGGATATACTGTGTGTTGGAACACCAGGAGAATGGATGTGCTGTGTGTTGTAACACCAGGAGAATGTCTGTACTGTGTGGTGTAACAGTAAGTGCAACTGTACTGTGTGGTGTAATACCAGGGGAATGACTGTACTGTGTGGTATAACAGCAGGTGCAACTGTAGTGAGTGGTGTGACACCAGGAGAATGGCTGTACTGTGTGGTGTAACACCAGGAGAATGAATGTTCTGTGTGGTGTAACACCAGGAGAATGGATGTACTGTGTGGTGTAACACCAGGGGAATGGATGTACTGTGTGGTGTAACACCAGAAGAATGACTGTACTGTGTGGCGTAACACCAGAGGAATGGATGTACTGTGTGGTTTTACACCAGGTGCAACTGTACTGTGTGGTGTAACACCAGGAGAATGGATGTACTGTGTTGTGTAACACCAGTGCTACTGTACTGTAAGGTGTAACACCCGGTGCAACTGTACTGTGTGGTGTAACACCTGGAGAATGGCTGTTCTTTGTGGTGTAACAGCAGGTTCAACTGTACTGTGTTTGTGACACCAGGAGAATGGCTGTACTGTTTTGTGTAACAGTAGGTGCAACTGTACTGTGTGGTGTGACACCAGGAGAATCGATGTACTGTGTGGTGTAACACCAGGAGGATGGCTGTACTATGTGGTGTAACACAAGGAGAATGGATGTGCTGTGTGGTGTAACACCAGCAGAATGCATATACTGTGTGGTGTAACACCAGGAGAATGGATGTACTGTGTGGTGTAACACCAGGGGAATGGATGTACTGTGTGGTGTAACACCAGAAGAATGACTGTACTGTGTGGCGTAACACCAGAGGAATGGATGTACTGTGTGGTTTTACACCAGGTGCAACTGTACTGTGTGGTGTAACACCAGGAGAATGGATGTACTGTGTTGTGTAACACCAGAGCTACTGTACTGTATGGTGTAACACCCGGTGCAACTAAACTGTGTGGTGTAACACCTGGAGAATGGCTGTTCTTTGTGGTGTAACAGCAGGTTCAACTGTACTGTGTTTGTGACACCAGGAGAATGGCTGTACTGTGTGGTGTAACAGTAGGTGCAACTGTACTGTGTGGTGTGACACCAGGAGAATCGATGTACTGTGTGGTGTAACACCAGGAGGATGGCTGTACTATGTGGTGTAACACAAGGAGAATGGATGTACTGTGTGGTGTAACACCAGCAGAATGCATATACTGTGTGGTGTAACACCAGGTGCTACCGTACTGTGTGGTGTAACACCAGGTGCAACCGTACTGTGTGGTGTAACACCTGGAGAATGGCTGTATTTTGTGGTGTAACAACAGGTTCAACTGTACTGTGTTTGTGACTCCAGGTGAATGGATGTACTGTGTTGTGTAACACCAGGAGAATGGCTGTACTGTGTGGTGTAACACTAGGAAAATGGATATAATGTGTGGTGTAACACCAGGAGAATGGCTGTACTGAGTGGTGTAAAACCAGGAGAATGGCTGTTCTGTGTGCTGTAACACCAGGAGAATGGCTGTACTGTGTGGTGTAACACCGGGCGAATGGATGTACTGTGTGGAGTAACACCAGGTGCTACTGTACTGTGTGGTGTAATAACAGGGGAATCGCTGTACTGTGTGGTGTAACACCAGGAGAATGTCTCTACTGTGTGGTGAAACACCAGCGGAATGCATATACTGTGTGGTGTAATACCAGGGGAATGGCTGTACTGTGTGGTGTAAATCCAGTATAATCGCTGTACTGTGTGGTTTAACACCAGGTGCTACTGTACTGTGAGGTGTAACACCATGTGCAACTGTACTGTGTGGTGTAACACCAGTAGAATGGCTGTACTGTGTGGTGTAACAGTAAGTGCAACTGTAGTGTGTGGTGTAATACCAGGGGAATGACTGTACTGTGTGGTGTAACAGCAGGTGCAACTGTAGTGAGTGGTGTGACACCAGGAGAATGGCTGTAGTGTGTTGTGTATCAGCAGCATAATTGATGTACTGTGTGGTGTAACACCAGGAGATTGGCTGCACTGTGTGGTTTAACACCAGGTGCATCTTTACTGTGTGGTGTAAATCCAGGATAATCGCTGTAATGTGTGGTGTAACACCAGGAGAATGGACATATGTGTGTTGGAACACCAGGAGAATGGATGTGCTGTGTGTTGTAACACCAGGAGAATGTCTGTACTGTGTGGTGTAACACCAGGACAATGGATGTACTGTGTGGTGTAACACCAGGGGAATGGAAGTACTGTGTGGTGTAACACCAGAAGAATGACTGTACTGTGTGGCGTAACACCAGAGGAATGGATGTACTGTGTGGTTTTACACCAGGTGCACCTGTACTGTGTGGTGTAACACCAGCAGAATGGATGTACTGTGTTGTGTAACACTAGTGCTACTGTACTGTATGGTGTAACACCCGGTGCAACTGTACTGTGTGGTGTAACACCTGGAGAATGGCTGTTCTTTGTGGTGTAACAGCAGGTTCAACTGTACTGTGTTTGTGACACCAGGAGAATGGCTGTACTGTGTGGTGTAACAGTAGGTGCAACTGTACTGTGTGGTGTGACACCAGGAGAATCGCTGTACTGTGTGGTGTAACACCAGGAGGATGGCTGTACTATGTGGTGTAACACAAGGAGAATGGATGTACTCTGTGGTGTAACACCAACAGAATGCATATACTGTGTGGTGTAACACCAGGTGCTACCGTACTGTGTGGTGTAACACCAGGTGCAACCGTACTGTGTGGTGTAACACCTGGAGAATGGCTGTACTTTGTGGTGTAACAACAGGTTCAACTGTACTGTGTTTGTGACACCAGGAGAATGGATGTACTGTGTTGTGTAACACCAGGAGAATGGCTGTACTGTGTGGTGTAACACTAGGATAATGGATATAATGTGTGGTGTAACACCAGGAGAATGGCTGTACTGCATGGTGTAACACCAGGAGAATGGCTGTTCTGTGTGGTGTATCACCAGGAGAATGACTGTACTGTGTGGTGTAACACCGGGCGAATGGATGTACTGTGTGGAGTAACACCAGGTGCTACAGTAATGTGTCGTGTAAAACCAGGGGAATGGATGTACTGTGTGGTGTAACACCAGTAGAATGGCTGTACTGCGTCGTGTAATACCAGGGGAATGGCTGCACTGTGTGGTGTAACACCAGGAGAATGGATGTACTGTGTGGTGTAACACCCGGTAAATGGCTATACTGTGTGGTGTAACACCAGGGGAATGGATGTACTGTGTGGTGTAACACCAGGAGAATGGATGTACTGTGTGGTGTAACACCCGGTAAATGGCTGTACTGTGTGATGTAACACCAGGGGAATGGATGTACTGTGTTGTGTAACACCAGAAGAATGGCTGTACTGCGTGGTGTAACATCAGGAGAATGGATGTACTGTGTTGTGTAAAACCAGGAGAATGGCTGTACTGTGTGGTGTAACACCAGGAGAATGGCTGTACTGTGTAGTGTAACACCAGAGGAATGGATGTACTGTGTGGTTTTACACCAGGTGCAACTGTACTGTGTGGTTTAACACCAGGAGAATGGATGTACTGTGTTGTGTAACACCAGTGCTACTGTACTGTATGGTGTAACACCAGATGCAACTGTACTGTGTGGTGTAACACCTGGAGAATGGCTGTACTTTGTGGTGTAACAGCAGGTTCCACTGTACTGTGTTTGTGACACTAGGAGAATGGCTGTACTGTGTTGTGTAACAGCAGGAGAATGGATGTACTGTGTGGTGTAACACCACGAGAATGGATGTACTGTGTGGTGTAACACCAGGAGAATGGATGTACTGTGTGGTGTAACACCAGGAGAATGGATGTACTGTGTGGTGTAACACCAGGGGAATGGATGTACTGTGCGGTGTAACACCAGAAGAATGACTGTACTGTGTGGCGTAAGACCAGAGGAATGGATGTACTGTGTGGTTTTACACCAGGTGCAACTGTACTGTGTGGTGTAACACCAGGAGAATGGATGTACTGTGTTGTGTAACACCAGTGCTACTGTACTGTAAGGTGTAACACCCGGTGCAACTGTACTGTGTGGTGTAACACCTGGAGAATGGCTGTTCTTTGTGGTGTAACAGCAGGTTCAACTGTACTGTGTTTGTGACACCAGGAGAATGGCTGTACTGTTTTGTGTAACAGTAGGTGCAACTGTACTGTGTGGTGTGACACCAGGAGAATCGATGTACTGTGTGGTGTAACACCAGGAGGATGGCTGTACTATGTGGTGTAACACAAGGAGAATGGATGTGCTGTGTGGTGTAACACCAGCAGAATGCATATACTGTGTGGTGTAACACCAGGAGAATGGATGTACTGTGTGGTGTAACACCAGGGGAATGGATGTACTGTGTGGTGTAACACCAGAAGAATGACTGTACTGTGTGGCGTAACACCAGAGGAATGGATGTACTGTGTGGTTTTACACCAGGTGCAACTGTACTGTGTGGTGTAACACCAGGAGAATGGATGTACTGTGTTGTGTAACACCAGTGCTACTGTACTGTATGGTGTAACACCCGGTGCAACTAAACTGTGTGGTGTAACACCTGGAGAATGGCTGTTCTTTGTGGTGTAACAGCAGGTTCAACTGTACTGTGTTTGTGACACCAGGAGAATGGCTGTACTGTGTGGTGTAACAGTAGGTGCAACTGTACTGTGTGGTGTGACACCAGGAGAATCGATGTACTGTGTGGTGTAACACCAGGAGGATGGCTGTACTATGTGGTGTAACACAAGGAGAATGGATGTACTGTGTGATGTAACACCAGCAGAATGCATATACTGTGTGGTGTAACACCAGGTGCTACCGTACTGTGTGGTGTAACACCAGGTGCAACCGTACTGTGTGGTGTAACACCTGGAGAATGGCTGTATTTTGTGGTGTAACAACAGGTTCAACTGTACTGTGTTTGTGACTCCAGGTGAATGGATGTACTGTGTTGTGTAACACCAGGAGAATGGCTGTACTGTGTGGTGTAACACTAGGAAAATGGATATAATGTGTGGTGTAACACCAGGAGAATGGCTGTACTGAGTGGTGTAAAACCAGGAGAATGGCTGTTCTGTGTGGTGTAACACCAGGAGAATGGCTGTACTGTGTGGTGTAACACCGGGCGAATGGATGTACTGTGTGGAGTAACACCAGGTGCTACTGTACTGTGTGGTGTAATAACAGGGGAATCGCTGTACTGTGTGGTGTAACACCAGGAGAATGTCTCTACTGTGTGGTGAAACACCAGCGGAATGCATATACTGTGTGGTGTAATACCAGGGGAATGGCTGTACTGTGTGGTGTAAATCCAGTATAATCGCTGTACTGTGTGGTTTAACACCAGGTGCTACTGTACTGTGAGGTGTAACACCATGTGCAACTGTACTGTGTGGTGTAACACCAGTAGAATGGCTGTACTGTGTGGTGTAACAGTAAGTGCAACTGTAGTGTGTGGTGTAATACCAGGGGAATGACTGTACTGTGTGGTGTAACAGCAGGTGCAACTGTAGTGAGTGGTGTGACACCAGGAGAATGGCTGTAGTGTGTTGTGTATCAGCAGCATAATTGATGTACTGTGTGGTGTAACACCAGGAGATTGGCTGCACTGTGTGGTTTAACACCAGGTGCATCTTTACTGTGTGGTGTAAATCCAGGATAATCGCTGTAATGTGTGGTGTAACACCAGGAGAATGGACATATGTGTGTTGGAACACCAGGAGAATGGATGTGCTGTGTGTTGTAACACCAGGAGAATGTCTGTACTGTGTGGTGTAACACCAGGAGAATGGATGTACTGTGTGGTGTAACACCAGGGGAATGGAAGTACTGTGTGGTGTAACACCAGAAGAATGACTGTACTGTGTGGCGTAACACCAGAGGAATGGATGTACTGTGTGGTTTTACACCAGGTGCAACTGTACTGTGTGGTGTAACACCAGCAGAATGGATGTACTGTGTTGTGTAACACTAGTGCTACTGTACTGTATGGTGTAACACCCGGTGCAACTGTACTGTGTGGTGTAACACCTGGAGAATGGCTGTTCTTTGTGGTGTATCAGCAGGTTCAACTGTACTGTGTTTGTGACACCAGGAGAATGGCTGTACTGTGTGGTGTAACAGTAGGTGCAACTGTACTGTGTGGTGTGACACCAGGAGAATCGCTGTACTGTGTGGTGTAACACCAGGAGGATGGCTGTACTATGTGGTGTAACACAAGGAGAATGGATGTACTCTGTGGTGTAACACCAACAGAATGCATATACTGTGTGGTGTAACACCAGGTGCTACCGTACTGTGTGGTGTAACACCAGGTGCAACCGTACTGTGTGGTGTAACACCTGGAGAATGGCTGTACTTTGTGGTGTAACAACAGGTTCAACTGTACTGTGTTTGTGACACCAGGAGAATGGATGTACTGTGTTGTGTAACACCAGGAGAATGGCTGTACTGTGTGGTGTAACACTAGGATAATGGATATAATGTGTGGTGTAACACCAGGAGAATGGCTGTACTGCATGGTGTAACACCAGGAGAATGGCTGTTCTGTGTGGTGTATCACCAGGAGAATGACTGTACTGTGTGGTGTAACACCGGGCGAATGGATGTACTGTGTGGAGTAACACCAGGTGCTACAGTAATGTGTCGTGTAAAACCAGGGGAATGGATGTACTGTGTGGTGTAACACCAGTAGAATGGCTGTACTGCGTCGTGTAATACCAGGGGAATGGCTGCACTGTGTGGTGTAACACCAGGAGAATGGATGTACTGTGTGGTGTAACACCCGGTAAATGGCTATACTGTGTGGTGTAACACCAGGGGAATGGATGTACTGTGTGGTGTAACACCAGGAGAATGGATGTACTGTGTGGTGTAACACCCGGTAAATGGCTGTACTGTGTGATGTAACACCAGGGGAATGGATGTACTGTGTTGTGTAACACCAGAAGAATGGCTGTACTGCGTGGTGTAACATCAGGAGAATGGATGTACTGTGTTGTGTAAAACCAGGAGAATGGCTGTACTGTGTGGTGTAACACCAGGAGAATGGCTGTACTGTGTAGTGTAACACCAGAGGAATGGATGTACTGTGTGGTTTTACACCAGGTGCAACTGTACTGTGTGGTTTAACACCAGGAGAATGGATGTACTGTGTTGTGTAACACCAGTGCTACTGTACTGTATGGTGTAACACCAGATGCAACTGTACTGTGTGGTGTAACACCTGGAGAATGGCTGTACTTTGTGGTGTAACAGCAGGTTCCACTGTACTGTGTTTGTGACACTAGGAGAATGGCTGTACTGTGTGGTGTAACAGCAGGAGAATGGATGTACTGTGTGGTGTAACACCACGAGAATGGATGTACTGTGTGGTGTAACACCAGACAAATGGCTGTACTGTGTGGTGTAACAGTAATTGCAACTGTACTGTGTTGTGTAATACCAGGGGAATGGCTGTTATGTGTTGTGTAACAGCAGGTGCAACTGTACTGTGTGGTGTAACACCAGGAGAATGGACGTACTGTGTGGTGTAACACCCAGTAAATGGCTGTACTGTGTGGTGTAACACCAGGGGAATGGATGTACTGTGTTGTGTAACACCAGGTGAATGACTGTACTGTGTGTTGTAACACTAGGATAATGGATATACTGTTTGGTGTAACACCAGGCGAATGGCTGTACTGCGTGGTGTAACACCAGGAGAATGGCTGTTCTGTGTGCTGCAACACCAGGAGAATGGCTGTACTGTGTGGTGTAACACCGGGCGACTGGATGTACTGTGTGGTGTAACACCAGGTGCTACTGTACTGTGTGGTGTAATAACAGGGGAATGGATGTACTGTGTGGTGTAACACCTGGTAAATGGCTGTACTGTGTGGTGTAAAATCAGGGGAATGGATGTACTGTGTGGTGTAACACCAGGAGAAGGGCTGTACTGTGTTGTGTAACACCAGTGGAATGGCTGTACTGCGTGGTGTAACACCAGGAGAATGGATGTACTGTGTTGTGTAACACCAGGAGAATGGCTGTACTGTGTGGTGTAACACCAGGAGAATGGCTGTACTGTGTTGTGTAACACCAGGAGAATGGCTGTACTGTGTGGTGTAACACCAGGAGAATGGCTGTACTGTGTGGTGTAACACCAGGAGAATATCTCTACTGTGTGGTGTAACACCAGCGGAATGCATATACTGTGTGGTGTAATCCAGGATAATCGCTGTACTGTGTTGTGTAACACCAGGGGAATGGATGTACTGTGTGGTGTAACACCAGGAGAATGGATGTACTGTGTGGTGTAACACCCTGTAACTGGCTGTACGGTGTGGTGTAACACCAGGGGAATGGATGTACTGTGTTGTGTAACACCAGGAGAATGTCTCTACTGTGTGGTGAAACACCAGCGGAATGCATATACTGTGTGGTGTAATACCAGGGGAATGGCTGTACTGTGTGGTGTAAATCCAGTATAATCGCTGTACTGCGTGGTTTAACACCAGGTGCTACTGTACTGTGAGGTGTAACACCAGGAGAATGGCTGTACTGTGTGGTGTAACACCAGGAGAATGGCTGTACTGTGTGGTGTAACAGTAAGTGCAACTGTACTGTGTGGTGTAATACCAGGGGAATGACTGTACTGTGTGGTGTAACAGCAGGTGCAACTGTAGTTCCTGGTGTGACACCAGGAGAATGGCTGTACTGTGTTGTGTATCAGCAGCATAATTGATGTACTGTGTGGGGTAACACCAGGAGATTGGCTGCACTGTGTGGTTTAACATCAGGTGCATCTTTACTGTGTGGTGTAAATCCAGGATAATCGCTGTAATGTGTGGTGTAACACCAGGAGAATGGATATACTGTGTGTTGGAACACCAGGAGAATGGATGTGCTGTGTGTTGTAACACCAGGAGAATGTCTGTACTGTGTGGTGTAACAGTAAGTGCAACTGTACTGTGTGGTGTAATACCAGGGGAATGACTGTACTGTGTGGTATAACAGCAGGTGCAACTGTAGTGAGTGGTGTGACATCAGGAGAATGGCTGTACTGTGTGGTGTAACACCAGGAGAATGAATGTTCTGTGTGGTGTAACACCAGGAGAATGGATGTACTGTGTGGTGTAACACCAGGGGAATGGATGTACTGTGTGGTGTAACACCAGAAGAATGACTGTACTGTGTGGCGTAACACCAGAGGAATGGATGTACTGTGTGGTTTTACACCAGGTGCAACTGTACTGTGTGGTGTAACACCAGGAGAATGGATGTACTGTGTTGTGTAACACCAGTGCTACTGTACTGTAAGGTGTAACACCCGGTGCAACTGTACTGTGTGGTGTAACACCTGGAGAATGGCTGTTCTTTGTGGTGTAACAGCAGGTTCAACTGTACTGTGTTTGTGACACCAGGAGAATGGCTGTACTGTTTGGTGTAACAGTAGGTGCAACTGTACTGTGTGGTGTAATAACAGGGGAATGGATGTACTGTGTGGTGTAACACCCGGTAAATGGCTGTACTGTGTGGTGTAAAACCAGTAGAATGGATGTACTGTGTTGTGTAACACCAGGAGAATGGATGGACTGTGTGGTGTAGCACCAGGATAACGGCTGTACTGTGTGGTGTAACACCGCGAGAATGGATGTACTGTGTGGAGTAACACCAGGTGCTACTGTACTGTGTGGTGTAATAACAGGGGAATCGCTGTACTGTGTGGAGTAACACCAGGAGAATGTCTCTACTGTGTGGTGAAACACCAGCGGAATGCATATACTGTGTGGTGTAATACCAGGGGAATGGCTGTACTGTGTGGTGTAAATCCAGTATAATCGCTGTACTGCGTGGTTTAACACCAGGTGCTACTGTACTGTGAGGTGTAACACCAGGAGAATGGCTGTACTGTGTGGTGTAACACCAGGAGAATGGCTGTACTGTGTGGTGTAACAGTAAGTGCAACTGTACTGTGTGGTGTAATACCAGGGGAATGACTGTACTGTGTGGTGTAACAGCAGGTGCAACTGTAGTTCCTGGTGTGACACCAGGAGAATTGCTGTACTGTGTTGTGTATCAGCAGCATAATTGATGTACTGTGTGGGGTAACACCAGGAGATTGGCTGCACTGTGTGGTTTAACACCAGGTGCATCTTTACTGTGTGGTGTAAATCCAGGATAATCGCTGTAATGTGTGGTGTAACACCAGGAGAATGGATATACTGTGTGTTGGAACAACAGGAGAATGGATGTGCTGTGTGTTGTAACACCAGGAGAATGTCTGTACTGTGTGGTGTAACAGTAAGTGCAACTGTACTGTGTGGTGTAATACCAGGGGAATGACTGTACTGTGTGGTATAACAGCAGGTGCAACTGTAGTGAGTGGTGTGACACCAGGAGAATGGCTGTACTGTGTGGTGTAACACCAGGAGAATGAATGTTCTGTGTGGTGTAACACCAGGAGAATGGATGTACTGTGTGGTGTAACACCAGGGGAATGGATGTACTGTGTGGTGTAACACCAGAAGAATGACTGTACTGTGTGGCGTAACACCAGAGGAATGGATGTACTGTGTGGTTTTACACCAGGTGCAACTGTACTGTGTGGTGTAACACCAGGAGAATGGATGTACTGTGTTGTGTAACACCAGTGCTACTGTACTGTAAGGTGTAAAACCCGGTGCAACTGTACTGTGTGGTGTAACACCTGGAGAATGGCTGTTCTTTGTGGTGTAACAGCAGGTTCAACTGTACTGTGTTTGTGACACCAGGAGAATGGCTGTACTGTTTGGTGTAACAGTAGGTGCAACTGTACTGTGTGGTGTGACACCAGGAGAATCGATGTACTGTGTGGTGTAACACCAGGAGGATGGCTGTACTATGTGGTGTAACACAAGGAGAATGGATGTGCTGTGTGGTGTAACACCAGCAGAATGCATATACTGTGTGGTGTAACACCAGGAGAATGGATGTACTGTGTGGTGTAACACCAGGGGAATGGATGTACTGTGTGGTGTAACACCAGAAGAATGACTGTACTGTGTGGCGTAACACCAGAGGAATGGATGTACTGTGTGGTTTTACACCAGGTGCAACTGTACTGTGTGGTGTAACACCAGGAGAATGGATGTACTGTGTTGTGTAACACCAGAGCTACTGTACTGTATGGTGTAACACCCGGTGCAACTGAACTGTGTGGTGTAACACCTGGAGAATGGCTGTTCTTTGTGGTGTAACAGCAGGTTCAACTGTACTGTGTTTGTGACACCAGGAGAATGGCTGTACTGTGTGGTGTAACAGTAGGTGCAACTGTACTGTGTGGTGTAACACCAGGAGAATCGATGTACTGTGTGGTGTAACACCAGGAGGATGGCTGTACTATGTGGTGTAACACAAGGAGAATGGATGTACTGTGTGGTGTAACACCAGCAGAATGCATATACTGTGTGGTGTAACACCAGGTGCTACCGTACTGTGTGGTGTAACACCAGGTGCAACCGTACTGTGTGGTGTAACACCTGGAGAATGGCTGTATTTTGTGGTGTAACAACAGGTTCAACTGTACTGTGTTTGTGACTCCAGGTGAATGGATGTACTGTGTTGTGTAACACCAGGAGAATGGCTGTACTGTGTGGTGTAACACTAGGAAAATGGATATAATGTGTGGTGTAACACCAGGAGAATGGCTGTACTGAGTGGTGTAAAACCAGGAGAATGGCTGTTCTGTGTGGTGTAACACCAGGAGAATGGCTGTACTGTGTGGTGTAACACCGGGCGAATGGATGTACTGTGTGGAGTAACACCAGGTGCTACTGTACTGTGTGGTGTAATAACAGGGGAATCGCTGTACTGTGTGGTGTAACACCAGGAGAATGTCTCTACTGTGTGGTGAAACACCAGCGGAATGCATATACTGTGTGGTGTAACACCCGGTAAATGGCTGTACTGTGTAGTGTAAAACCAGTAGAATGGATGTACTGTGTTGTGTAACACAAGGAGAATGGATGTACTGTGTGGTGTAACACCAGGATAACGGCTGTACTGTGTGGTGTAACACCGGGCGAATGGATGTACTGTGTGGAGTAACACCAGGTGCTACTGTACTGTGTGGTGTAATAACAGGGGAATCGCTGTACTGTGTGGTGTAACACCAGGAGAATGTCTCTACTGTGTGGTGAAACACCAGCGGAATGCATATACTGTGTGGTGTAATACCAGGGGAATGGCTGTACTGTGTGGTGTAAATCCAGTATAATCGCTGTACTGTGTGGTTTAACACCAGGTGCTACTGTACTGTGAGGTGTAACACCAGGTGCAACTGTACTGTGTGGTGTAACACCAGGAGAATGGCTGTACTGTGTGGTGTAACAGTAAGTGCAACTGTACTGTGTGGTGTAATACCAGGGGAATGACTGTACTGTGTGGTGTAACAGCAGGTGCAACTGTAGTGAGTGGTGTGACACCAGGAGAATGGCTGTAGTGTGTTGTGTATCAGCAGCATAATTGATGTACTGTGTGGTGTAACACCAGGAGATTGGCTGCACTGTGTGGTTTAACACCAGGTGCATCTTTACTGTGTGGTGTAAATCCAGGATAATCGCTGTAATGTGTGGTGTAACACCAGGAGAGTGGATATATGTGTGTTGGAACACCAGGAGAATGGATGTGCTGTGTGTTGTAACACCAGGAGAATGTCTGTACTGTGTGGTGTAACACCAGGAGAATGGATGTACTGTGTGGTGTAACACCAGGGGAATGGAAGTACTGTGTGGTGTAACACCAGAAGAATGACTGTACTGTGTGGCGTAACACCAGAGGAATGGATGTACTGTGTGGTTTTACACCAGGTGCAACTGTACTGTGTGGTGTAACACCAGGAGAATGGATGTACTGTGTTGTGTAACACTAGTGCTACTGTACTGTATGGTGTAACACCCGGTGCAACTGTACTGTGTGGTGTAACACCTGGAGAATGGCTGTTCTTTGTGGTGTAACAGCAGGTTCAACTGTACTGTGTTTGTGACACCAGGAGAATGGCTGTACTGTGTGGTGTGACACCAGGAGAATCGATGTACTGTGTGGTGTAACACCAGGAGGATGGCTGTACTATGTGGTGTAACACAAGGAGAATGGATGTACTCTGTGGTGTAACACCAACAGAATGCATATACTGTGTGGTGTAACACCAGGTGCTACCGTACTGTGTGGTGTAACACCAGGTGCAACCGTACTGTGTGGTGTAACACCTGGAGAATGGCTGTACTTTGTGGTGTAACAACAGGTTCAACTGTACTGTGTTTGTGACACCAGGAGAATGGATGTACTGTGTTGTGTAACACCAGGAGAATGGCTGTACTGTGTGGTGTAACACTAGGATAATGGATATAATGCGTGGTGTAACACCAGGAGAATGGCTGTACTGCATGGTGTAACACCAGGAGAATGGCTGTTCTGTGTGGTGTATCACCAGGAGAATGACTGTACTGTGTGGTGTAACACCGGGCGAATGGATGTACTGTGTGGAGTAACACCAGGTGCTACAGTAATGTGTCGTGTAAAACCAGGGGAATGGATGTACTGTGTGGTGTAACACCAGTAGAATGGCTGTACTGCGTCGTGTAATACCAAGGGAATGGCTGCACTGTGTGGTGTAACACCAGGAGAATGGATGTACTGTGTGGTGTAACACCCGGTAAATGGCTATACTGTGTGGTGTAACACCAGGGGAATGGATGTACTGTGTGGTGTAACACCAGGAGAATGGATGTACTGTGTGGTGTAACACCCGGTAAATGGCTGTACTGTGTGGTGTAACACCAGGGGAATGGATGTACTGTGTTGTGTAACACCAGAAGAATGGCTGTACTGCGTGGTGTAACATCAGGAGAATGGATGTACTGTGTTGTGTAAAACCAGGAGAATGGCTGTACTGTGTGGTGTAACACCAGGAGACTGGCTGTACTGTGTAGTGTAACACCAGAGGAATGGATGTACTGTGTGGTTTTACACCAGGTGCAACTGTACTGTGTGGTTTAACACCAGGAGAATGGATGTACTGTGTTGTGTAACACCAGTGCTACTGTACTGTATGGTGTAACACCAGGTGCAACTGTACTGTGTGGTGTAACACCTGGAGAATGGCTGTACTTTGTGGTGTAACAGCAGGTTCCACTGTACTGTGTTTGTGACACTAGGAGAATGGCTGTACTGTGTGGTGTAACAGCAGGAGAATGGATGTACTGTGTGGTGTAACACCACGAGAATGGATGTACTGTGTGGTGTAACACCAGACAAATGGCTGTACTGTGTGGTGTAACAGTAATTGCAACTGTACTGTGTTGTGTAATACCAGGGGAATGGCTGTTATGTGTTGTGTAACAGCAGGTGCAACTGTACTGAGTGGTGTGACACCAGGAGAATGGCTGTACTGTGTGGTGTAACACCGGGCGAATGGATGTACTGTGTGTTGTAAAACCAGCAGAATGCATATACTGTCTGGTTTAACACCAGGAGAATGGACGTACTGTGTGGTGTAACACCCAGTAAATGGCTGTACTGTGTGGTGTAACACCAGGGGAATGGATGTACTGTGTTGTGTAACACCAGGTGAATGACTGTACTGTGTGGTGTAACACTAGGATAATGGATATACTGTTTGGTGTAACACCAGGCGAATGGCTGTACTGCGTGGTGTAACACCAGGAGAATGGCTGTTCTGTGTGCTGCAACACCAGGAGAATGGCTGTACTGTGTGGTGTAACACCGGGCGACTGGATGTACTGTGTGGTGTAACACCAGGTGCTACTGTACTGTGTGGTGTAATAACAGGGGAATAGATGTACTGTGTGGTGTAACACCTGGTAAATGGCTGTACTGTGTGGTGTAAAATCAGGGGAATGGATGTACTGTGTGGTGTAACACCAGGAGAAGGGCTGTACTGTGTTGTGTAACACCAGTGGAATGGCTGTACTGCGTGGTGTAACACCAGGAGAATGGATGTACTGTGTTGTGTAACACCAGGAGAATGGCTGTACTGTGTGCTGTAACACCAGGAGAATGGCTGTACTGTGTGGTGTAACACCGGGCGAATGGATGTACTGTGTGGAGTAACACCAGGTGCTACTGTACTGTGTGGTGTAATAACAGGGGAATGGATGTACTGTGTGGTGTAACACCAGGAGAATGTCTCTACTGTGTGGTGAAACACCAGCGGAATGCATATACTGTGTGGTGTAACACCCGGTAAATGGCTGTACTGTGTAGTGTAAAACCAGTAGAATGGATGTACTGTGTTGTGTAACACCAGGAGAATGGATGTACTGTGTGGTGTAACACCAGGATAACGGCTGTACTGTGTGGTGTAACACCGGGCGAATGGATGTACTGTGTGGAGTAACACCAGGTGCTACTGTACTGTGTGGTGTAATAACAGGGGAATCGCTGTACTGTGTGGTGTAACACCAGGAGAATGTCTCTACTGTGTGGTGAAACACCAGCGGAATGCATATACTGTGTGGTGTAATACCAGGGGAATGGCTGTACTGTGTGGTGTAAATCCAGTATAATCGCTGTACTGTGTGGTTTAACACCAGGTGCTACTGTACTGTGAGGTGTAACACCATGTGCAACTGTACTGTGTGGTGTAACACCAGGAGAATGGCTGTACTGTGTGGTGTAACAGTAAGTGCAACTGTACTGTGTGGTGTAATACCAGGGGAATGACTGTACTGTGTGGTGTAACAGCAGGTGCAACTGTAGTGAGTGGTGTGACACCAGGAGAATGGCTGTAGTGTGTTGTGTATCAGCAGCATAATTGATGTACTGTGTGGTGTAACACCAGGAGATTGGCTGCACTGTGTGGTTTAACACCAGGTGCATCTTTACTGTGTGGTGTAAATCCAGGATAATCGCTGTAATGTGTGGTGTAACACCAGGAGAATGGATATATGTGTGTTGGAACACCAGGAGAATGGATGTGCTGTGTGTTGTAACACCAGGAGAATGTCTGTACTGTGTGGTGTAACACCAGGAGAATGGATGTACTGTGTGGTGTAACACCAGGGGAATGAATGTACTGTGTGGTGTAACACCAGAAGAATGACTGTACTGTGTGGCGTAACACCAGTGGAATGGATGTACTGTGTGGTTTTACACCAGGTGCAACTGTACTGTGTGGTATAACACCAGGAGAATGGATGTACTGTGTTGTGTAACACTAGTGCTACTGTACTGTATGGTGTAACACCCGGTGCAACTGTACTGTGTGGTGTAACACCTGGAGAATGGCTGTTCTTTGTGGTGTAACAGCAGGTTCAACTGTACTGTGTTTGTGACACCAGGAGAATGGCTGTACTGTGTGGTGTAACAGTAGGTGCAACTGTACTGTGTGGTGTGACACCAGGAGAATCGATGTACTGTGTGGTGTAACACCAGGAGGATGGCTGTACTATGTGGTGTAACACAAGGAGAATGGATGTACTCTGTGGTGTAACACCAACAGAATGCATATACTGTGTGGTGTAACACCAGGTGCTACCGTACTGTGTGGTGTAACACCAGGAGAATGTCTCTACTGTGTGGTGTAACACCAGCGGAATGCATATACTGTGTGGGGTAATACCAGGGGAATGGCTGTACTGTGTGGTGTAAATCCAGGATAATCGCTGTACTGTGTGGTGTAACACCAGGGGAATGGATGTACTGTGTTGTGTAACACCAGGAGAATGGATGTACTGTGTTGTGTAACACCAGGAGAATGGCTGTACTGTGTGGTGTAACTCCAGAAGAATGGCTGTACTGTGTGGTGTAACACAAGGATAATGGATATGCTGTGTGGTGTAACACCAGACAAATGGCTGTACTGTGTGGTGTAACAGTAATTGCAACTGTACTGTGTTGTGTAATACCAGGGGAATGGCTGTTATGTGTTGTGTAACAGCAGGTGCAACTGTACTGAGTGGTGTGACACCAGGAGAATGGCTGTACTGTGTGGTGTAACACCGGGCGAATGGATGTACTGTGTGTTGTAAAACCAGCAGAATGCATATACTGTCTGGTTTAACACCAGGAGAATGGACGTACTGTGTGGTGTAACACCCAGTAAATGGCTGTACTGTGTGGTGTAACACCAGGGGAATGGATGTACTGTGTTGTGTAACACCAGGAGAATGACTGTACTGTGTGGTGTAACACTAGGATAATGGATATACTGTGTGGTGTAACACCAGGCGAATGGCTGTACTGCGTGGTGTAACACCAGGAGAATGGCTGTTCTGTGTGCTGCAACACCAGGAGAATGGCTGTACTGTGTGGTGTAACACCGGGGGACTGGATGTACTGTGTGGAGTAACACCAGGTGCTACTGTACTGTGTGGTGTAATAACAGGGGAATGGATGTACTGTGTGGTGTAACACCTGGTAAATGGCTGTACTGTGTGGTGTAAAATCAGGGGAATGGATGTACTGTGTGGTGTAACACCAGGAGAAGGGCTGTACTGTGTTGTGTAACACCAGTGGAATGGCTGTACTGCGTGGTGTAACACCAGGAGAATGGATGTACTGTGTTGTGTAACACCAGGAGAATGGCTGTACTGTGTGCTGTAACACCAGGAGAATGGCTGTACTGTGTGGTGTAACACCGGGCGAATGGATGTACTGTGTGGAGTAACACCAGGTGCTACTGTACTGTGTGGTGTAATAACAGGGGAATGGATGTACTGTGTGGTGTAACACCAGGAGAATGTCTCTACTGTGTGGTATAACACCAGCGGAATGCATATACTGTGTGGGGTAATACCAGGGGAATGGCTGTACTGTGTGGTGTAAATCCAGGATAATCGCTGTACTGTGTGGTGTAACACCAGGGGAATGGATGTACTGTGTTGTGTAACACCAGGAGAATGGATGTACTGTGTTGTGTAACACCAGGAGAATGGCTGTACTGTGTGGTGTAACTCCAGAAGAATGGCTGTACTGTGTGGTGTAACACCAGGGGAATGGATGTACTGTGTTGTGTAACACCAGGAGAATGGCTGTACTGCGTGGTGTTACACCAGGAGAATGGCTGTTCTGTGTGGTGTAACACCAGGAGAATGGCTGTACTGTGTGGTGTAACACCGGGCGAATGGATGTACTGTGTGGAGTAACGCCATGTGCTACTGTACTGTGTGGTGTAATAACAGGGGAATCGCTGTACTGTGTGGTGTAACACCAGGAGAATGTCTCTACTATGTGGTGTAACACCAGCGGAATGCATATACTGTGTGGTGTAACACCAGGAGAATGTCTCTACTATGTGGTGTAACACCAGCGGAATGCATATGCTGTGTGGTGTAACACCAGGTGCAACTGTACTGTGTGGTGTAACACCAGGTGCAACTGTACTGTGTGGTGTAACACCAGGAGTATGGCTGTACTGTGTGGTGTAACAGTAAGTGCAACTGTATTGTGTGGTGTAATACCAGGGGAATGGCTGTACTGTGTGGTGTAACAGCAGGTGCAACTGTACTGAGTGGTGTGACACCAGGAGAGTGGCTGTACTGTGTTGTGTATCAGCAGCATAATTGATGTACTGTGTGGTGTAACACCAGTAGAATGGATATACTGTGTGGTGTAACACCAGGAGAATGGCTGTACTGTGTTGTGTAACACCAGTAGAATGGCTGTACTGCATGGTGTAACACCAGGAGAATGGATGTACAGTGTTGTATAACACCAGGAGAATGGCTGTACTGTGTGGTGTTACACCAGGAGAATGGCTGTACTGTGTTGTGTAACACCAGGAGAATGGCTGTACTGTGTGGTGTAACACCAGGAGAATGGCTGTACTGTGTGGTGTAACACCAGTAGAATATCTCTACTGTGTGGTGTAACACCAGCGGAATGCATATACTGTGTGGTGTAATCCAGGATAATCGCTGTACTGTGTTGTGTAACACTAGGAGAATGGCTGTACTGTGTGGTGTAACACCAGGGGAATGGATGTACTGTGTTGTGAAACACCCGGTAAATGGCTGTACTGTTTAGTGTAACACCAGGGGAATGGATGTACTGTGTGGTGTAACACCAGGAGAATGGATGTACTGTGTGGTGTAACACCCTGTAACTGGCTGTACGGTGTGGTGTAACACCAGGGGAATGGATGTACTGTGTTGTGTAACACCAGTAGAATGGCTGTACTGCGTGGTGTAACACCAGGAGAATGGATGTACTGTGTTGTGTAACACCAGGAGAATGGCTGTACTGTGTGGAGTAACACCAGGAGAATGGCTGTACTGTGTGGTGTAACACTAGGATAATGGATATACTGTGTGGTGTAACACCAGGAGAATGGCTGTACTGCGTGGTGTTACACCAGGAGAATGGCTGTACTGTGTGGTGTAACACCAGGAGAATGGCTGTACCGTGTGTTGTAACACCGGGCGAATGGATGTACTGTGTGGAGTAACACCAGGTGCTACTGTACTCTGTGGTGTAATAACAGGGGAATGGATGTACTGTGTGGTGTAACACCAGGAGAATGTCTCTACTGTGTGGTGTAACACCAGCGGAATGCATATACTGTGTGGGGTAATACCAGGGGAATGGCTGTACTGTGTGGTGTAAATCCAGGATAATCGCTGTACTGTGTGGTGTAACACCAGGGGAATGGATGTACTGTGTTGTGTAACACCAGGAGAATGGATGTACTGTGTTGTGTAACACCAGGAGAATGGCTGTACTGTGTGGTGTAACTCCAGAAGAATGGCTGTACTGTGTGGTGTAACACCAGGGGAATGGATGTACTGTGTTGTGTAACACCAGGAGAATGGCTGTACTGCGTGGTGTTACACCAGGAGAATGGCTGTTCTGTGTGGTGTAACACCAGGAGAATGGCTGTACTGTGTGGTGTAACACCGGGCGAATGTATGTACTGTGTGGAGTAACGCCATGTGCTACTGTACTGTGTGGTGTAATAACAGGGGAATCGCTGTACTGTGTGGTGTAACACCAGGAGAATGTCTCTACTATGTGGTGTAACACCAGCGGAATGCATATACTGTGTGGTGTAACACCAGGAGAATGTCTCTACTATGTGGTGTAACACCAGCGGAATGCATATACTGTGTGGTGTAACACCAGGTGCAACTGTACTTTGTGGTGTAACACCAGGTGCAACTGTACTGTGTGGTGTAACACCAGGAGTATGGCTGTACTGTGTGGTGTAACAGTAAGTGCAACTGTATTGTGTGGTGTAATACCAGGGGAATGGCTGTACTGTGTGGTGTAACAGCAGGTGCAACTGTACTGAGTGGTGTGACACCAGGAGAGTGGCTGTACTGTGTTGTGTATCAGCAGCATAATTGATGTACTGTGTGGTGTAACACCAGTAGAATGGATATACTGTGTTGTGTAACACCAGGAGAATGGCTGTACTGTGTTGTGTAACACCAGTAGAATGGCTGTACTGCATGGTGTAACACCAGGAGAATGGATGTACAGTGTTGTGTAACACCAGGAGAATGGCTGTACTGTGTGGTGTAACACCAGGAGAATGGCTGTACTGTGTGGTGTAACACCAGGAGAATATCTCTACTGTGTGGTGTAACACCAGCGGAATGCATATACTGTGTGGTGTAATCCAGGATAATCGCTGTACTGTGTTGTGTAACACTAGGAGAATGGCTGTACTGTGTGGTGTAACACCAGGGGAATGGATGTACTGTGTTGTGAAACACCCGGTAAATGGCTGTACTGTTTAGTGTAACACCAGGGGAATGGATGTACTGTGTGGTGTAACACCAGGAGAATGGATGTACTGTGTGGTGTAACACCCTGTAACTGGCTGTACGGTGTGGTGTAACACCAGGGGAATGGATGTACTGTGTTGTGTAACACCAGGAGAATGTCTCTACTGTGTGGTGAAACACCAGCGGAATGCATATACTGTGTGGTGTAATACCAGGGAAATGGCTGTACTGTGTGGTGTAAATCCAGTATAATCGCTGTACTGCGTGGTTTAACACCAGGTGCTACTGTACTGTGAGGTGTAACACCAGGAGAATGGCTGTACTGTGTGGTGTAACACCAGGAGAATGGCTGTACTGTGTGGTGTAACAGTAAGTGCAACTGTACTGTGTGGTGTAATACCAGGGGAATGACTGTACTGTGTGGTGTAACAGCAGGTGCAACTGTAGTTCCTGGTGTGACACCAGGAGAATGGCTGTACTGTGTTGTGTATCAGCAGCATAATTGATGTACTGTGTGGGGTAACACCAGGAGATTGGCTGCACTGTGTGGTTTAACACCAGGTGCATCTTTACTGTGTGGTGTAAATCCAGGATAATCGCTGTAATGTGTGGTGTAACACCAGGAGAATGGATATACTGTGTGTTGGAACACCAGGAGAATGGATGTGCTGTGTGTTGTAACACCAGGAGAATGTCTGTACTGTGTGGTGTAACAGTAAGTGCAACTGTACTGTGTGGTGTAATACCAGGGGAATGACTGTACTGTGTGGTATAACAGCAGGTGCAACTGTAGTGAGTGGTGTGACATCAGGAGAATGGCTGTACTGTGTGGTGTAACACCAGGAGAATGAATGTTCTGTGTGGTGTAACACCAGGAGAATGGATGTACTGTGTGGAGTAACACCAGGTGCTACTGTACTGTGTGGTGTAATAACAGGGGAATGGATGTACTGTGTGGTGTAACACCAGGAGTATGTCTCTACTGTGTGGTGTAACACCAGCGGAATGCATATACTGTGTGGGGTAATACCAGGGGAATGGCTGTACTGTGTGGTGTAAATCCAGGATAATCGCTGTACTGTGTGGTGTAACACCAGGGGAATGGATGTACTGTGTTGTGTAACACCAGGAGAATGGATGTACTGTGTTGTGTAACACCAGGAGAATGGCTGTACTGTGTGGTGTAACTCCAGAAGAATGGCTGTACTGTGTGGTGTAACACCAGGGGAATGGATGTACTGTGTTGTGTAACACCAGGAGAATGGCTGTACTGCATGGTGTTACACCAGGAGAATGGCTGTTCTGTGTGGTGTAACACCAGGAGAATGGCTGTACTGTGTGGTGTAACACCGGGCGAATGGATGTACTGTGTGGAGTAACGCCATGTGCTACTGTACTGTGTGGTGTAATAACAGGGGAATCGCTGTACTGTGTGGTGTAACACCAGGAGAATGTCTCTACTATGTGGTGTAACACCAGCGGAATGCATATACTGTGTGGTGTAACACCAGGAGAATGTCTCTACTATGTGGTGTAACACCAGCGGAATGCATATACTGTGTGGTGTAACACCAGGTGCAACTGTACTGTGTGGTGTAACACCAGGTGCAACTGTACTGTGTGGTGTAACACCAGGAGTATGGCTGTACTGTGTGGTGTAACAGTAAGTGCAACTGTATTGTGTGGTGTAATACCAGGGGAATTGCTGTACTGTGTGGTGTAACAGCAGGTGCAACTGTACTGAGTGGTGTGACACCAGGAGAGTGGCTGTACTGTGTTGTGTATCAGCAGCATAATTGATGTACTGTGTGGTGTAACACCAGTAGAATGGATATACTGTGCTGTGTAACACCAGGAGAATGGCTGTACTGTGTTGTGTAACACCAGTAGAATGGCTGTACTGCATGGTGTAACACCAGGAGAATGGATGTACAGTGTTGTGTAACACCAGGAGAATGGCTGTACTGTGTGGTGTAACACCAGGAGAATGGCTGTACTGTGTGGTGTAACACCAGGAGAATATCTCTACTGTGTGGTGTAACACCAGCGGAATGCATATACTGTGTGGTGTAATCCAGGATAATCGCTGTACTGTGTTGTGTAACACTAGGAGAATGGCTGTACTGTGTGGTGTAACACCAGGGGAATGGATGTACTGTGTTGTGAAACACCCGGTAAATGGCTGTACTGTTTAGTGTAACACCAGGGGAATGGATGTACTGTGTGGTGTAACACCAGGAGAATGGATGTACTGTGTGGTGTAACACCCTGTAACTGGCTGTACGGTGTGGTGTAACACCAGGGGAATGGATGTACTGTGTTGTGTAACACCAGGAGAATGTCTCTACTGTGTGGTGAAACACCAGCGGAATGCATATACTGTGTGGTGTAATACCAGGGAAATGGCTGTACTGTGTGGTGTAAATCCAGTATAATCGCTGTACTGCGTGGTTTAACACCAGGTGCTACTGTACTGTGAGGTGTAACACCAGGAGAATGGCTGTACTGTGTGGTGTAACACCAGGAGAATGGCTGTACTGTGTGGTGTAACAGTAAGTGCAACTGTACTGTGTGGTGTAATACCAGGGGAATGACTGTACTGTGTGGTGTAACAGCAGGTGCAACTGTAGTTCCTGGTGTGACACCAGGAGAATGGCTGTACTGTGTTGTGTATCAGCAGCATAATTGATGTACTGTGTGGGGTAACACCAGGAGATTGGCTGCACTGTGTGGTTTAACACCAGGTGCATCTTTACTGTGTGGTGTAAATCCAGGATAATCGCTGTAATGTGTGGTGTAACACCAGGAGAATGGATATACTGTGTGTTGGAACACCAGGAGAATGGATGTGCTGTGTGTTGTAACACCAGGAGAATGTCTGTACTGTGTGGTGTAACAGTAAGTGCAACTGTACTGTGTGGTGTAATACCAGGGGAATGACTGTACTGTGTGGTATAACAGCAGGTGCAACTGTAGTGAGTGGTGTGACATCAGGAGAATGGCTGTACTGTGTGGTGTAACACCAGGAGAATGAATGTTCTGTGTGGTGTAACACCAGGAGAATGGATGTACTGTGTGGTGTAACACCAGTGGAATGGATGTACTGTGCGGTGTAACACCAGAAGAATGACTGTACTGTGTGGCGTAAGACCAGAGGAATGGATGTACTGTGTGGTTTTACACCAGGTGCAACTGTACTGTGTGGTGTAACACCAGGAGAATGGATGTACTGTGTTGTGTAACACCAGTGCTACTGTACTGTAAGGTGTAACACCCGGTGCAACTGTACTGTGTGGTGTAACACCTGGAGAATGGCTGTTCTTTGTGGTGTAACAGCAGGTTCAACTGTACTGTGTTTGTGACACCAGGAGAATGGCTGTACTGTTTGGTGTAACAGTAGGTGCAACTGTACTGTGTGGTGTAATAACAGGGGAATGGATGTACTGTGTGGTGTAACACCCGGTAAATGGCTGTACTGTGTGGTGTAAAACCAGTAGAATGGATGTACTGTGTTGTGTAACACCAGGAGAATGGATGGACTGTGTGGTGTAGCACCAGGATAACGGCTGTACTGTGTGGTGTAACACCGGGAGAATGGATGTACTGTGTGGAGTAACACCAGGTGCTACTGTACTGTGTGGTGTAATAACAGGGGAATCGCTGTACTGTGTGGAGTAACACCAGGAGAATGTTTCTACTGTGTGGTGAAACACCAGCGGAATGCATATACTGTGTTGTGTAACACCAGTGCTACTGTACTGTAAGGTGTAACACCCGGTGCAACTGTACTGTGTGGTGTAACACCTGGAGAATGGCTGTTCTTTATGGTGTAACAGCAGGTTCAACTGTACTGTGTTTGTGACACCAGGAGAATGGCTGTACTGTGTGGTGTAACAGTAGGTGCAACTGTACTGTGTGGTGTGACACCAGGAGAATCGATGTACTGTGTGGTGTAACACCAGGAGGATGGCTGTACTATGTGGTGTAACACAAGGAGAATGGATGTACTGTGTGGTGTAACACCAGCAGAATGCATATACTGTGTGGTGTAACACCAGGAGAATGGATGTACTGTGTGGTGTAACACCAGGGGAATGGATGTACTGTGTGGTGTAACACCAGAAGAATGACTGTACTGTGTGGCGTAACACCAGAGGAATGGATGTACTGTGTGGTTTTACACCAGGTGCAACTGTACTGTGTGGTGTAACACCAGGAGAATGGATGTACTGTGTTGTGTAACACCAGTGCTACTGTACTGTATGGTGTAACACCCAGTGCAACTGAACTGTGTGGTGTAACACCTGGAGAATGGCTGTTCTTTATGGTGTAACAGCAGGTTCAACTGTACTGTGTTTGTGACACCAGGAGAATGGCTGTACTGTGTGGTGTAACAGTAGGTGCAACTGTACTGTGTGGTGTGACACCAGGAGAATCGATGTACTGTGTGGTGTAACACCAGGGGAATGGATGTACTGTGTTGTGTAACACCAGGAGAATGGCTGTACTGTGTGGAGTAACACCAGGAGAATGGCTGTACTGTGTGGTGTAACACTAGGATAATGGATATACTGTGTGGTGTAACACCAGGAGAATGGCTGTACTGCGTGGTGTTACACCAGGAGAATGGCTGTACTGTGTGGTGTAACACCAGGAGAATGGCTGTACCGTGTGTTGTAACACCGGGCGAATGGATGTACTGTGTGGAGTAACACCAGGTGCTACTGTACTCTGTGGTGTAATAACAGGGGAATGGATGTACTGTGTGGTGTAACACCAGGAGAATGTCTCTACTGTGTGGTGTAACACCAGCGGAATGCATATACTGTGTGGGGTAATACCAGGGGAATGGCTGTACTGTGTGGTGTAAATCCAGGATAATCGCTGTACTGTGTGGTGTAACACCAGGGGAATGGATGTACTGTGTTGTGTAACACCAGGAGAATGGATGTACTGTGTTGTGTAACACCAGGAGAATGGCTGTACTGTGTGGTGTAACTCCAGAAGAATGGCTGTACTGTGTGGTGTAACACCAGGGGAATGGATGTACTGTGTTGTGTAACACCAGGAGAATGGCTGTACTGCGTGGTGTTACACCAGGAGAATGGCTGTTCTGTGTGGTGTAACACCAGGAGAATGGCTGTACTGTGTGGTGTAACACCGGGCGAATGTATGTACTGTGTGGAGTAACGCCATGTGCTACTGTACTGTGTGGTGTAATAACAGGGGAATCGCTGTACTGTGTGGTGTAACACCAGGAGAATGTCTCTACTATGTGGTGTAACACCAGCGGAATGCATATACTGTGTGGTGTAACACCAGGAGAATGTCTCTACTATGTGGTGTAACACCAGCGGAATGCATATACTGTGTGGTGTAACACCAGGTGCAACTGTACTTTGTGGTGTAACACCAGGTGCAACTGTACTGTGTGGTGTAACACCAGGAGTATGGCTGTACTGTGTGGTGTAACAGTAAGTGCAACTGTATTGTGTGGTGTAATACCAGGGGAATGGCTGTACTGTGTGGTGTAACAGCAGGTGCAACTGTACTGAGTGGTGTGACACCAGGAGAGTGGCTGTACTGTGTTGTGTATCAGCAGCATAATTGATGTACTGTGTGGTGTAACACCAGTAGAATGGATATACTGTGTTGTGTAACACCAGGAGAATGGCTGTACTGTGTTGTGTAACACCAGTAGAATGGCTGTACTGCATGGTGTAACACCAGGAGAATGGATGTACAGTGTTGTGTAACACCAGGAGAATGGCTGTACTGTGTGGTGTAACACCAGGAGAATGGCTGTACTGTGTGGTGTAACACCAGGAGAATATCTCTACTGTGTGGTGTAACACCAGCGGAATGCATATACTGTGTGGTGTAATCCAGGATAATCGCTGTACTGTGTTGTGTAACACTAGGAGAATGGCTGTACTGTGTGGTGTAACACCAGGGGAATGGATGTACTGTGTTGTGAAACACCCGGTAAATGGCTGTACTGTTTAGTGTAACACCAGGGGAATGGATGTACTGTGTGGTGTAACACCAGGAGAATGGATGTACTGTGTGGTGTAACACCCTGTAACTGGCTGTACGGTGTGGTGTAACACCAGGGGAATGGATGTACTGTGTTGTGTAACACCAGGAGAATGTCTCTACTGTGTGGTGAAACACCAGCGGAATGCATATACTGTGTGGTGTAATACCAGGGAAATGGCTGTACTGTGTGGTGTAAATCCAGTATAATCGCTGTACTGCGTGGTTTAACACCAGGTGCTACTGTACTGTGAGGTGTAACACCAGGAGAATGGCTGTACTGTGTGGTGTAACACCAGGAGAATGGCTGTACTGTGTGGTGTAACAGTAAGTGCAACTGTACTGTGTGGTGTAATACCAGGGGAATGACTGTACTGTGTGGTGTAACAGCAGGTGCAACTGTAGTTCCTGGTGTGACACCAGGAGAATGGCTGTACTGTGTTGTGTATCAGCAGCATAATTGATGTACTGTGTGGGGTAACACCAGGAGATTGGCTGCACTGTGTGGTTTAACACCAGGTGCATCTTTACTGTGTGGTGTAAATCCAGGATAATCGCTGTAATGTGTGGTGTAACACCAGGAGAATGGATATACTGTGTGTTGGAACACCAGGAGAATGGATGTGCTGTGTGTTGTAACACCAGGAGAATGTCTGTACTGTGTGGTGTAACAGTAAGTGCAACTGTACTGTGTGGTGTAATACCAGGGGAATGACTGTACTGTGTGGTATAACAGCAGGTGCAACTGTAGTGAGTGGTGTGACATCAGGAGAATGGCTGTACTGTGTGGTGTAACACCAGGAGAATGAATGTTCTGTGTGGTGTAACACCAGGAGAATGGATGTACTGTGTGGAGTAACACCAGGTGCTACTGTACTGTGTGGTGTAATAACAGGGGAATGGATGTACTGTGTGGTGTAACACCAGGAGTATGTCTCTACTGTGTGGTGTAACACCAGCGGAATGCATATACTGTGTGGGGTAATACCAGGGGAATGGCTGTACTGTGTGGTGTAAATCCAGGATAATCGCTGTACTGTGTGGTGTAACACCAGGGGAATGGATGTACTGTGTTGTGTAACACCAGGAGAATGGATGTACTGTGTTGTGTAACACCAGGAGAATTGCTGTACTGTGTGGTGTAACTCCAGAAGAATGGCTGTACTGTGTGGTGTAACACCAGGGGAATGGATGTACTGTGTTGTGTAACACCAGGAGAATGGCTGTACTGCGTGGTGTTACACCAGGAGAATGGCTGTTCTGTGTGGTGTAACACCAGGAGAATGGCTGTACTGTGTGGTGTAACACCGGGCGAATGGATGTACTGTGTGGAGTAACGCCATGTGCTACTGTACTGTGTGGTGTAATAACAGGGGAATCGCTGTACTGTGTGGTGTAACACCAGGAGAATGTCTCTACTATGTGGTGTAACACCAGCGGAATGCATATACTGTGTGGTGTAACACCAGGAGAATGTCTCTACTATGTGGTGTAACACCAGCGGAATGCATATACTGTGTGGTGTAACACCAGGTGCAACTGTACTGTGTGGTGTAACACCAGGTGCAACTGTACTGTGTGGTGTAACACCAGGTGCAACTGTACTGTGTGGTGTAACACCAGGAGTATGGCTGTACTGTGTGGTGTAACAGTAAGTGCAACTGTATTGTGTGGTGTAATACCAGGGGAATGGCTGTACTGTGTGGTGTAACAGCAGGTGCAACTGTACTGAGTGGTGTGACACCAGGAGAGTGGCTGTACTGTGTTGTGTATCAGCAGCATAATTGATGTACTGTGTGGTGTAACACCAGTAGAATGGATATACTGTGCTGTGTAACACCAGGAGAATGGCTGTACTGTGTTGTGTAACACCAGTAGAATGGCTGTACTGCATGGTGTAACACCAGGAGAATGGATGTACAGTGTTGTGTAACACCAGGAGAATGGCTGTACTGTGTGGTGTAACACCAGGAGAATGGCTGTACTGTGTGGTGTAACACCAGGAGAATATCTCTACTGTGTGGTGTAACACCAGCGGAATGCATATACTGTGTGGTGTAATCCAGGATAATCGCTGTACTGTGTTGTGTAACACTAGGAGAATGGCTGTACTGTGTGGTGTAACACCAGGGGAATGGATGTACTGTGTTGTGAAACACCCGGTAAATGGCTGTACTGTTTAGTGTAACACCAGGGGAATGGATGTACTGTGTGGTGTAACACCAGGAGAATGGATGTACTGTGTGGTGTAACACCCTGTAACTGGCTGTACGGTGTGATGTAACACCAGGGGAATGGATGTACTGTGTTGTGTAACACCAGGAGAATGTCTCTACTGTGTGGTGAAACACCAGCGGAATGCATATACTGTGTGGTGTAATACCAGGGAAATGGCTGTACTGTGTGGTGTAAATCCAGTATAATCGCTGTACTGCGTGGTTTAACACCAGGTGCTACTGTACTGTGAGGTGTAACACCAGGAGAATGGCTGTACTGTGTGGTGTAACACCAGGAGAATGGCTGTACTGTGTGGTGTAACAGTAAGTGCAACTGTACTGTGTGGTGTAATACCAGGGGAATGACTGTACTGTGTGGTGTAACAGCAGGTGCAACTGTAGTTCCTGGTGTGACACCAGGAGAATGGCTGTACTGTGTTGTGTATCAGCAGCATAATTGATGTACTGTGTGGGGTAACACCAGGGGAATGACTGTACTGTGTGGTATAACAGCAGGTGCAACTGTAGTGAGTGGTGTGACATCAGGAGAATGGCTGTACTGTGTGGTGTAACACCAGGAGAATGAATGTTCTGTGTGGTGTAACACCAGGAGAATGGATGTACTGTGTGGAGTAACACCAGGTGCTACTGTACTGTGTGGTGTAATAACAGGGGAATGGATGTACTGTGTGGTGTAACACCAGGAGTATGTCTCTACTGTGTGGTGTAACACCAGCGGAATGCATATACTGTGTGGGGTAATACCAGGGGAATGGCTGTACTGTGTGGTGTAAATCCAGGATAATCGCTGTACTGTGTGGTGTAACACCAGGGGAATGGATGTACTGTGTTGTGTAACACCAGGAGAATGGATGTACTGTGTTGTGTAACACCAGGAGAATGGCTGTACTGTGTGGTGTAACTCCAGAAGAATGGCTGTACTGTGTGGTGTAACACCAGGGGAATGGATGTACTGTGTTGTGTAACACCAGGAGAATGGCTGTACTGCGTGGTGTTACACCAGGAGAATGGCTGTTCTGTGTGGTGTAACACCAGGAGAATGGCTGTACTGTGTGGTGTAACACCGGGCGAATGGATGTACTGTGTGGAGTAACGCCATGTGCTACTGTACTGTGTGGTGTAATAACAGGGGAATCGCTGTACTGTGTGGTGTAACACCAGGAGAATGTCTCTACTATGTGGTGTAACACCAGCGGAATGCATATACTGTGTGGTGTAACACCAGGAGAATGTCTCTACTATGTGGTGTAACACCAGCGGAATGCATATACTGTGTGGTGTAACACCAGGTGCAACTGTACTGTGTGGTGTAACACCAGGTGCAACTGTACTGTGTGGTGTAACACCAGGAGTATGGCTGTACTGTGTGGTGTAACAGTAAGTGCAACTGTATTGTGTGGTGTAATACCAGGGGAATGGCTGTACTGTGTGGTGTAACAGCAGGTGCAACTGTACTGAGTGGTGTGACACCAGGAGAGTGGCTGTACTGTGTTGTGTATCAGCAGCATAATTGATGTACTGTGTGGTGTAACACCAGTAGAATGGATATACTGTGCTGTGTAACACCAGGAGAATGGCTGTACTGTGTTGTGTAACACCAGTAGAATGGCTGTACTGCATGGTGTAACACCAGGAGAATGGATGTACAGTGTTGTGTAACACCAGGAGAATGGCTGTACTGTGTGGTGTAACACCAGGAGAATGGCTGTACTGTGTGGTGTAACATCAGGAGAATATCTCTACTGTGTGGTGTAACACCAGCGGAATGCATATACTGTGTGGTGTAATCCAGGATAATCGCTGTACTGTGTTGTGTAACACTAGGAGAATGGCTGTACTGTGTGGTGTAACACCAGGGGAATGGATGTACTGTGTTGTGAAACACCCGGTAAATGGCTGTACTGTTTAGTGTAACACCAGGGGAATGGATGTACTGTGTGGTGTAACACCAGGAGAATGGATGTACTGTGTGGTGTAACACCCTGTAACTGGCTGTACGGTGTGGTGTAACACCAGGGGAATGGATGTACTGTGTTGTGTAACACCAGGAGAATGTCTCTACTGTGTGGTGAAACACCAGCGGAATGCATATACTGTGTGGTGTAATACCAGGGAAATGGCTGTACTGTGTGGTGTAAATCCAGTATAATCGCTGTACTGCGTGGTTTAACACCAGGTGCTACTGTACTGTGAGGTGTAACACCAGGAGAATGGCTGTACTGTGTGGTGTAACACCAGGAGAATGGCTGTACTGTGTGGTGTAACAGTAAGTGCAACTGTACTGTGTGGTGTAATACCAGGGGAATGACTGTACTGTGTGGTGTAACAGCAGGTGCAACTGTAGTTCCTGGTGTGACACCAGGAGAATGGCTGTACTGTGTTGTGTATCAGCAGCATAATTGATGTACTGTGTGGGGTAACACCAGGAGATTGGCTGCACTGTGTGGTTTAACACCAGGTGCATCTTTACTGTGTGGTGTAAATCCAGGATAATCGCTGTAATGTGTGGTGTAACACCAGGAGAATGGATATACTGTGTGTTGGAACACCAGGAGAATGGATGTGCTGTGTGTTGTAACACCAGGAGAATGTCTGTACTGTGTGGTGTAACAGTAAGTGCAACTGTACTGTGTGGTGTAATACCAGGGGAATGACTGTACTGTGTGGTATAACAGCAGGTGCAACTGTAGTGAGTGGTGTGACATCAGGAGAATGGCTGTACTGTGTGGTGTAACACCAGGAGAATGAATGTTCTGTGTGGTGTAACACCAGGAGAATGGATGTACTGTGTGGTGTAACACCAGGGGAATGGATGTACTGTGCGGTGTAACACCAGAAGAATGACTGTACTGTGTGGCGTAAGACCAGAGGAATGGATGTACTGTGTGGTTTTACACCAGGTGCAACTGTACTGTGTGGTGTAACACCAGGAGAATGGATGTACTGTGTTGTGTAACACCAGTGCTACTGTACTGTAAGGTGTAACACCCGGTGCAACTGTACTGTGTGGTGTAACACCTGGAGAATGGCTGTTCTTTGTGGTGTAACAGCAGGTTCAACTGTACTGTGTTTGTGACACCAGGAGAATGGCTGTACTGTTTGGTGTAACAGTAGGTGCAACTGTACTGTGTGGTGTAATAACAGGGGAATGGATGTACTGTGTGGTGTAACACCAGGAGAATGGATGGACTGTGTGGTGTAGCACCAGGATAACGGCTGTACTGTGTGGTGTAACACCGGGAGAATGGATGTACTGTGTGGAGTAACACCAGGTGCTACTGTACTGTGTGGTGTAATAACAGGGGAATCGCTGTACTGTGTGGAGTAACACCAGGAGAATGTCTCTACTGTGTGGTGAAACACCAGCGGAATGCATATACTGTGTTGTGTAACACCAGTGCTACTGTACTGTAAGGTGTAACACCCGGTGCAACTGTACTGTGTGGTGTAACACCTGGAGAATGGCTGTTCTTTGTGGTGTAACAGCAGGTTCAACTGTACTGTGTTTGTGACACCAGGAGAATGGCTGTACTGTTTGGTGTAACAGTAGGTGCAACTGTACTGTGTGGTGTGACACCAGGAGAATCGATGTACTGTGTGGTGTAACACCAGGAGGATGGCTGTACTATGTGGTGTAACACAAGGAGAATGGATGTACTGTGTGGTGTAACACCAGCAGAATGCATATACTGTGTGGTGTAACACCAGGAGAATGGATGTACTGTGTGGTGTAACACCAGGGGAATGGATGTACTGTGTGGTGTAACACCAGAAGAATGACTGTACTGTGTGGCGTAACACCAGAGGAATGGATGTACTGTGTGGTTTTACACCAGGTGCAACTGTACTGTGTGGTGTAACACCAGGAGAATGGATGTACTGTGTTGTGTAACACCAGTGCTACTGTACTGTATGGTGTAACACCCAGTGCAACTGAACTGTGTGGTGTAACACCTGGAGAATGGCTGTTCTTTATGGTGTAACAGCAGGTTCAACTGTACTGTGTTTGTGACACCAGGAGAATGGCTGTACTGTGTGGTGTAACAGTAGGTGCAACTGTACTGTGTGGTGTGACACCAGGAGAATCGATGTACTGTGTGGTGTAACACCAGGAGGATGGCTGTACTATGTGGTGTAACACAAGGAGAATGGATGTACTGTGTGGTGTAACACCAGCAGAATGCATATACTGTGTGGTGTAACACCAGGTGCTACCGTACTGTGTGGTGTAACACCAGGTGCAACCGTACTGTGTGGTGTAACACCTGGAGAATGGCTGTACTTTGTGGTGTAACAACAGGTTCAACTGTACTGTGTTTGTGACTCCAGGTGAATGGATGTACTGTGTTGTGTAACACCAGGAGAATGGCTGTACTGTGTGGTGTAACACTAGGAAAATGGATATAATGTGTGGTGTAACACCAGGAGAATGGCTGTACTGAGTGGTGTAAAACCAGGAGAATGGCTGTTCTGTGTGGTGTAACACCAGGAGAATGGCTGTACTGTGTGGTGTAACACCGGGCGAATGGATGTACTGTCTGGAGTAACACCAGGTGCTACTGTACTGTGTGGTGTAATAACAGGGGAATCGCTGTACTGTGTGGTGTAACACCAGGAGAATGTCTCTACTGTGTGGTGAAACACCAGCGGAATGCATATACTGTGTGGTGTAATACCAGGGGAATGGCTGTACTGTGTGGTGTAAATCCAGTATAATCGCTGTACTGTGTGGGTTAACACCAGGTGCTACTGTACTGTGAGGTGTAACACCATGTGCAACTGTACTGTGTGGTGTAACACCAGGAGAATGGCTGTACTGTGTGGTGTAACAGTAAGTGCAACTGTACTGTGTGGTGTAATACCAGGGGAATGACTGTACTGTGTGGTGTAACAGCAGGTGCAACTGTAGTGAGTGGTGTGACACCAGGAGAATGGCTGTAGTGTGTTGTGTATCAGCAGCATAATTGATGTACTGTGTGTTGTAACACCAGGAGAATGTCTGTACTGTTTGGTGTAACACCAGGAGAATGGATGTACTGTGTGGTGTAACACCAGGGGAATGGATGTACTGTGTGGTGTAACACCAGAAGAATGACTGTACTGTGTGGCGTCACACCAGAGGAATGGATGTACTGTGTGGTTTTACACCAGGTGCAACTGTACTGTGTGGTGTAACACCAGGAGATTGGATGTACTGTGTTGTGTAACACTAGTGCTACTGTACTGTATGGTGTAACACCCGGTGCATCTGTACTGTGTGGTGTAACACCTGGAGAATGGCTGTTCTTTGTGGTGTAACAGCAGGTTCAACTGTACTGTGTTTGTGACACCAGGAGAATGGCTGTACTGTGTGGTGTAACAGTAGGTGCAACTGTACTGTGTGGTGTGACACCAGGAGAATCGATGTACTGTGTGGTGTAACACCAGGAGGATGGCTGTACTATGTGGTGTAACACAAGGAGAATGGATGTACTCTGTGGTGTAACACCAACAGAATGCATATACTGTGTGGTGTAACACCAGGTGCTACCGTACTGTGTGGTGTAACACCAGGTGCAACCGTACTGTGTGGTGTAACACCTGGAGAATGGCTGTACTTTGTGGTGTAACAACAGGTTCAACTGTACTGTGTTTGTGACACCAGGAGAATGGATGTACTGTGTTGTGTAACACCAGGAGAATGGCTGTACTGTGTGGTGTAACACTAGGATAATGGATATAATGTGTGGTGTAACACCAGGAGAATGGCTGTACTGCATGGTGTAACACCAGGAGAATGGCTGTTCTGTGTGGTGTATCACCAGGAGAATGACTGTACTGTGTGGTGTAACACCGGGCGAATGGATGTACTGTGTGGAGTAACACCAGGTGCTACAGTAATGTGTGGTGTAAAACCAGGGGAATGGATGTACTGTGTGGTGTAACACCAGTAGAATGGCTGTACTGCGTCGTGTAATACCAGGGGAATGGCTGCACTGTGTGGTGTAACACCAGGAGAATGGATGTACTGTGTGGTGTAACACCCGGTAAATGGCTATACTGTGTGGTGTAACACCAGGGGAATGGATGTACTGTGTGGTGTAACACCAGGGGAATGGATGTACTGTGTGGTGTAACACCAGAAGAATGACTGTACTGTGTGGCGTCACACCAGAGGAATGGATGTCCTGTGTGGTTTTACACCAGGTGCAACTGTACTGTGTGGTGTAACACCAGGAGATTGGATGTACTGTGTTGTGTAACACTAGTGCTACTGTACTGTATGGTGTAACACCCGGTGCAACTGTACTGTGTGGTGTAACACCTGGAGAATGGCTGTTCTTTGTGGTGTAACAGCAGGTTCAACTGTACTGTGTTTGTGACACCAGGAGAATGGCTGTACTGTGTGGTGTAACAGTAGGTGCAACTGTACTGTGTGGTGTGACACCAGGAGAATCGATGTACTGTGTGGTGTAACACCAGGAGGATGGCTGTACTATGTGGTGTAACACAAGGAGAATGGATGTACTCTGTGGTGTAACACCAACAGAATGCATATACTGTGTGGTGTAACACCAGGTGCTACCGTACTGTGTGGTGTAACACCAGGTGCAACCGTACTGTGTGGTGTAACACCTGGAGAATGGCTGTACTTTGTGGTGTAACAACAGGTTCAACTGTACTGTGTTTGTGACACCAGGAGAATGGATGTACTGTGTTGTGTAACACCAGGAGAATGGCTGTACTGTGTGGTGTAACACTAGGATAATGGATATAATGTGTGGTGTAACACCAGGAGAATGGCTGTACTGCATGGTGTAACACCAGGTGAATGGCTGTTCTGTGTGGTGTATCACCAGGAGAATGACTGTACTGTGTGGTGTAACACCGGGCGAATGGATGTACTGTGTGGAGTAACACCAGGTGCTACAGTAATGTGTGGTGTAAAACCAGGGGAATGGATGTACTGTGTGGTGTAACACCAGTAGAATGGCTGTACTGCGTCGTGTAATACCAGGGGAATGGCTGCACTGTGTGGTGTAACACCAGGAGAATGGATGTACTGTGTGGTGTAACACCCGGTAAATGGCTATACTGTGTGGTGTAACACCAGGGGAATGGATGTACTGTGTGGTGTAACACCAGGAGAATGGATGTACTGTGTGGTGTAACACCCGGTAAATGGCTGTACTGTGTGGTGTAACACCAGGGGAATGGATGTACTGTGTTGTGTAAAACCAGAAGAATGGCTGTACTGCGTGGTGTAACATCAGGAGAATGGATGTACTGTGTTGTGTAAAACCAGGAGAATGGCTGTACTGTGTGGTGTAACACCAGGAGAATGGCTGTACTGTGTAGTGTAACACCAGAGGAATGGATGTACTGTGTGGTTTTACACCAGGTGCAACTGTACTGTGTGGTTTAACACCAGGAGAATGGATGTACTGTGTTGTGTAACACCAGTGCTACTGTACTGTATGGTGTAACACCAGGTGCAACTGTACTGTGTGGTGTAACACCTGGAGAATGGCTGTACTTTGTGGTGTAACAGCAGGTTCCACTGTACTGTGTTTGTGACACTAGGAGAATGGCTGTACTGTGTGTGTAACAGCAGGAGAATGGATGTACTGTGTGGTGTAACACCACGAGAATGGATGTACTGTGTGGTGTAACACCAGACAAATGGCTGTACTGTGTGGTTTAACAGTAATTGCAACTGTACTGTGTTGTGTAATACCAGGGGAATGGCTGTTATGTGTTGTGTAACAGCAGGTGCAACTGTACTGAGTGGTGTGACACCAGGAGAATGGCTGTACTGTGTGGTGTAACACCGGGCGAATGGATGTACTGTGTGTTGTAAAACCAGCAGAATGCATATACTGTCTGGTTTAACACCAGGAGAATGGACGTACTGTGTGGTGTAACACCCAGTAAATGGCTGTACTGTGTGGTGTAACACCAGGGGAATGGATGTACTGTGTTGTGTAACACCAGGAGAATGACTGTACTGTGTGGTGTAACACTAGGATAATGGATATACTGTGTGGTGTAACACCAGGCGAATGGCTGTACTGCGTGGTGTAACACCAGGAGAATGGCTGTTCTGTGTGCTGCAACACCAGGAGAATGGCTGTACTGTGTGGTGTAACACCGGGCGACTGGATGTACTGTGTGGAGTAACACCAGGTGCTACTGTACTGTGTGGTGTAATAACAGGGGAATGGATGTACTGTGTGGTGTAACACCTGGTAAATGGCTGTACTGTGTGGTGTAAAATCAGGGGAATGGATGTACTGTGTGGTGTAACACCAGGAGAAGGGCTGTACTGTGTTGTGTAACACCAGTGGAATGGCTGTACTGCGTGGTGTAACACCAGGAGAATGTCTCTACTGTGTGGTGTAACACCAGCGGAATGCATATACTGTGTGGGGTAATACCAGGGGAATGGCTGTACTGTGTGGTGTAAATCCAGGATAATCGCTGTACTGTGTGGTGTAACACCAGGGGAATGGATGTACTGTGTTGTGTAACACCAGGAGAATGGATGTACTGTGTTGTGTAACACCAGGAGAATGGCTGTACTGTGTGGTGTAACTCCAGAAGAATGGCTGTACTGTGTGGTGTAACACCGGGCGAATGGATGTACTGTCTGGAGTAACACCAGGTGCTACTGTACTGTGTGGTGTAATAACAGGGGTATCGCTGTACTGTGTGGTGTAACACCAGGAGAATGTCTCTACTGTGTGGTGAAACACCAGCGGAATGCATATACTGTGTGGTGTAATACCAGGGGAATGGCTGTACTGTGTGGTGTAAATCCAGTATAATCGCTGTACTGTGTGGGTTAACACCAGGTGCTACTGTACTGTGAGGTGTAACACCATGTGCAACTGTACTGTGTGGTGTAACACCAGGAGAATGGCTGTACTGTGTGGTGTAACAGTAAGTGCAACTGTACTGTGTGGTGTAATACCAGGGGAATGACTGTACTGTGTGGTGTAACAGCAGGTGCAACTGTAGTGAGTGGTGTGACACCAGGAGAATGGCTGTAGTGTGTTGTGTATCAGCAGCATAATTGATGTACTGTGTGTTGTAACACCAGGAGAATGTCTGTACTGTTTGGTGTAACACCAGGAGAATGGATGTACTGTGTGGTGTAACACCAGGGGAATGGATGTACTGTGTGGTGTAACACCAGAAGAATGACTGTACTGTGTGGCGTCACACCAGAGGAATGGATGTACTGTGTGGTTTTACACCAGGTGCAACTGTACTGTGTGGTGTAACACCAGGAGATTGGATGTACTGTGTTGTGTAACACTAGTGCTACTGTACTGTATGGTGTAACACCCGGTGCATCTGTACTGTGTGGTGTAACACCTGGAGAATGGCTGTTCTTTGTGGTGTAACAGCAGGTTCAACTGTACTGTGTTTGTGACACCAGGAGAATGGCTGTACTGTGTGGTGTAACAGTAGGTGCAACTGTACTGTGTGGTGTGACACCAGGAGAATCGATGTACTGTGTGGTGTAACACCAGGAGGATGGCTGTACTATGTGGTGTAACACAAGGAGAATGGATGTACTCTGTGGTGTAACACCAACAGAATGCATATACTGTGTGGTGTAACACCAGGTGCTACCGTACTGTGTGGTGTAACACCAGGTGCAACCGTACTGTGTGGTGTAACACCTGGAGAATGGCTGTACTTTGTGGTGTAACAACAGGTTCAACTGTACTGTGTTTGTGACACCAGGAGAATGGATGTACTGTGTTGTGTAACACCAGGAGAATGGCTGTACTGTGTGGTGTAACACTAGGATAATGGATATAATGTGTGGTGTAACACCAGGAGAATGGCTGTACTGCATGGTGTAACACCAGGAGAATGGCTGTTCTGTGTGGTGTATCACCAGGAGAATGACTGTACTGTGTGGTGTAACACCGGGCGAATGGATGTACTGTGTGGAGTAACACCAGGTGCTACAGTAATGTGTGGTGTAAAACCAGGGGAATGGATGTACTGTGTGGTGTAACACCAGTAGAATGGCTGTACTGCGTCGTGTAATACCAGGGGAATGGCTGCACTGTGTGGTGTAACACCAGGAGAATGGATGTACTGTGTGGTGTAACACCCGGTAAATGGCTATACTGTGTGGTGTAACACCAGGGGAATGGATGTACTGTGTGGTGTAACACCAGGGGAATGGATGTACTGTGTGGTGTAACACCAGAAGAATGACTGTACTGTGTGGCGTCACACCAGAGGAATGGATGTACTGTGTGGTTTTACACCAGGTGCAACTGTACTGTGTGGTGTAACACCAGGAGATTGGATGTACTGTGTTGTGTAACACTAGTGCTACTGTACTGTATGGTGTAACACCCGGTGCAACTGTACTGTGTGGTGTAACACCTGGAGAATGGCTGTTCTTTGTGGTGTAACAGCAGGTTCAACTGTACTGTGTTTGTGACACCAGGAGAATGGCTGTACTGTGTGGTGTAACAGTAGGTGCAACTGTACTGTGTGGTGTGACACCAGGAGAATCGATGTACTGTGTGGTGTAACACCAGGAGGATGGCTGTACTATGTGGTGTAACACAAGGAGAATGGATGTACTCTGTGGTGTAACACCAACAGAATGCATATACTGTGTGGTGTAACACCAGGTGCTACCGTACTGTGTGGTGTAACACCAGGTGCAACCGTACTGTGTGGTGTAACACCTGGAGAATGGCTGTACTTTGTGGTGTAACAACAGGTTCAACTGTACTGTGTTTGTGACACCAGGAGAATGGATGTACTGTGTTGTGTAACACCAGGAGAATGGCTGTACTGTGTGGTGTAACACTAGGATAATGGATATAATGTGTGGTGTAACACCAGGAGAATGGCTGTACTGCATGGTGTAACACCAGGAGAATGGCTGTTCTGTGTGGTGTATCACCAGGAGAATGACTGTACTGTGTGGTGTAACACCGGGCGAATGGATGTACTGTGTGGAGTAACACCAGGTGCTACAGTAATGTGTGGTGTAAAACCAGGGGAATGGATGTACTGTGTGGTGTAACACCAGTAGAATGGCTGTACTGCGTCGTGTAATACCAGGGGAATGGCTGCACTGTGTGGTGTAACACCAGGAGAATGGATGTACTGTGTGGTGTAACACCCGGTAAATGGCTATACTGTGTGGTGTAACACCAGGGGAATGGATGTACTGTGTGGTGTAACACCAGGAGAATGGATGTACTGTGTGGTGTAACACCCGGTAAATGGCTGTACTGTGTGGTGTAACACCAGGGGAATGGATGTACTGTGTTGTGTAAAACCAGAAGAATGGCTGTACTGCGTGGTGTAACATCAGGAGAATGGATGTACTGTGTTGTGTAAAACCAGGAGAATGGCTGTACTGTGTGGTGTAACACCAGGAGAATGGCTGTACTGTGTAGTGTAACACCAGAGGAATGGATGTACTGTGTGGTTTTACACCAGGTGCAACTGTACTGTGTGGTTTAACACCAGGAGAATGGATGTACTGTGTTGTGTAACACCAGTGCTACTGTACTGTATGGTGTAACACCAGGTGCAACTGTACTGTGTGGTGTAACACCTGGAGAATGGCTGTACTTTGTGGTGTAACAGCAGGTTCCACTGTACTGTGTTTGTGACACTAGGAGAATGGCTGTACTGTGTGTGTAACAGCAGGAGAATGGATGTACTGTGTGGTGTAACACCACGAGAATGGATGTACTGTGTGGTGTAACACCAGACAAATGGCTGTACTGTGTGGTGTAACAGTAATTGCAACTGTACTGTGTTGTGTAATACCAGGGGAATGGCTGTTATGTGTTGTGTAACAGCAGGTGCAACTGTACTGAGTGGTGTGACACCAGGAGAATGGCTGTACTGTGTGGTGTAACACCGGGCGAATGGATGTACTGTGTGTTGTAAAACCAGCAGAATGCATATACTGTCTGGTTTAACACCAGGAGAATGGACGTACTGTGTGGTGTAACACCCAGTAAATGGCTGTACTGTGTGGTGTAACACCAGGGGAATGGATGTACTGTGTTGTGTAACACCAGGAGAATGACTGTACTGTGTGGTGTAACACTAGGATAATGGATATACTGTGTGGTGTAACACCAGGCGAATGGCTGTACTGCGTGGTGTAACACCAGGAGAATGGCTGTTCTGTGTGCTGCAACACCAGGAGAATGGCTGTACTGTGTGGTGTAACACCGGGCGACTGGATGTACTGTGTGGAGTAACACCAGGTGCTACTGTACTGTGTGGTGTAATAACAGGGGAATGGATGTACTGTGTGGTGTAACACCTGGTAAATGGCTGTACTGTGTGGTGTAAAATCAGGGGAATGGATGTACTGTGTGGTGTAACACCAGGAGAAGGGCTGTACTGTGTTGTGTAACACCAGTGGAATGGCTGTACTGCGTGGTGTAACACCAGGAGAATGTCTCTACTGTGTGGTGTAACACCAGCGGAATGCATATACTGTGTGGGGTAATACCAGGGGAATGGCTGTACTGTGTGGTGTAAATCCAGGATAATCGCTGTACTGTGTGGTGTAACACCAGGGGAATGGATGTACTGTGTTGTGTAACACCAGGAGAATGGATGTACTGTGTTGTGTAACACCAGGAGAATGGATGTACTGTGTTGTGTAACACCAGGAGAATGGCTGTACTGTGTGGTGTAACACCGGGCGAATGGATGTACTGTGTGGAGTAACACCAGGTGCTACTGTACTGTGTGGTGTAATAACAGGGGAATGGATGTACTGTGTGGTGTAACACCAGGAGAATGACTCTACTGTGTGGTGTAACACCAGCGGAATGCATATACTGTGTGGGATAATACCACGGGAATGGCTGTACTGTGTGGTGTAAATCCAGGATAATCGCTGTACTGTGTGGTGCAACACCAGGGGAATGGATGTACTGTGTTGTGTAAAACCAGGAGAATGGATGTACTGTGTTGTGTAACACCAGGAGAATGGCTGTACTGTGTGGTGTAACTCCAGAAGAATGGCTGTACTGTGTGGTGTAACACCAGGGGAATGGATGTACTGTGTTGTGTAACACCAGGAGAATGGCTGTACTGCGTGGTGTTACACCAGGAGAATGGCTGTTCTGTGTGTTGTAACACCAGGAGAATGGCTGTACTGTGTGGTGTAACACCGGGCGAATGGATGTACTGTGTGGAGTAACGCCATGTGCTACTGTACTGTGTGGTGTAATATCAGGGGAATCGCTGTACTGTGTGGTGTAACACCAGGAGAATGTCTCTACTATGTGGTGTAACACCAGCGGAATGCATATACTGTGTGGTGTAACACCAGGAGAATGTCTCTACTATGTGGTGTAACACCAGAGGAATGCATATACTGTGTGGTGTAACACCAGGTGCAACTGTACTGTGTGGTGTAATACCAGGGGAATGACTGTACTGTGTGGTATAACAGCAGGTGCAACTGTAGTGAGTGGTGTGACACCAGGAGAATGGCTGTACTGTGTGGTGTAACACCAGGAGAATGAATGTTCTGTGTGGTGTAACACCAGGAGAATGGATGTACTGTGTGGTGTAACACCAGGGGAATGGATGTACTGTGTGGTGTAACACCAGAAGAATGACTGTACTGTGTGGCGTAACACCAGAGGAATGGATGTACTGTGTGGTTTTACACCAGGTGCAACTGTACTGTGTGGTGTAACACCAGGAGAATGGATGTACTGTGTTGTGTAACACCAGTGCTACTGTACTGTAAGGTGTATAACCCGGTGCAACTGTACTGTGTGGTGCAACACCTGGAGAATGGCTGTTCTTTGTGGTGTAACAGCAGGTTCAACTGTACTGTGTTTGTGACACCAGGAGAATGGCTGTACTGTTTGGTGTAACAGTAGGTGCAACTGTACTGTGTGGTGTGACACCAGGAGAATCGATGTACTGTGTGGTGTAACACCAGGAGGATGGCTGTACTATGTGGTGTAACACAAGGAGAATGGATGTACTGTGTGGTGTAACACCAGCAGAATGCATATACTGTGTGGTGTAACACCAGGAGAATGGATGTACTGTGTGGTGTAACACCAGGGGAATGGATGTACTGTGTGGTGTAACACCAGAAGAATGACTGTACTGTGTGGCGTAACACCAGAGGAATGGATGTACTGTGTGGTTTTACACCAGGTGCAACTGTACTGTGTGGTGTAACACCAGGAGAATGGATGTACTGTGTTGTGTAACACCAGTGCTACTGTACTGTATGGTGTAACACCCGGTGCAACTGAACTGTGTGGTGTAACACCTGGAGAATGGCTGTTCTTTGTGGTGTAACAGCAGGTTCAACTGTACTGTGTTTGTGACACCAGGAGAATGGCTGTACTGTGTGGTGTAACAGTAGGTGCAACTGTACTGTGTGGTGTGACACCAGGAGAATCGATGTACTGTGTGGTGTAACACCAGGAGGATGGCTGTACTATGTGGTGTAACACAAGGAGAATGGATGTACTGTGTGGTGTAACACCAGCAGAATGCATATACTGTGTGGTGTAACACCAGGTGCTACCGTACTGTGTGGTGTAACACCAGGTGCAGCCGTACTGTGTGGTGTAACACCTGGAGAATGGCTGTACTTTGTGGTGTAACAACAGGTTCAACTGTACTGTGTTTGTGACTCCAGGTGAATGGATGTACTGTGTTGTGTAACACCAGGTGAATGGCTGTACTGTGTGGTGTAACACTAGGAAAATGGATATAATGTGTGGTGTAACACCAGGAGAATGGCTGTACTGAGTGGTGTAAAACCAGGAGAATGGCTGTTCTGTGTGGTGTAACACCAGGAGAATGGCTGTACTGTGTGGTGTAACACCGGGCGAATGGATGTACTGTGTGGAGTAACACCAGGTGCTACTGTACTGTGTGGTGTAATAACAGGGGAATCGCTGTACTGTGTGGTGTAACACCAGGAGAATGTCTCTACTGTGTGGTGAAACACCAGCGGAATGCATATACTGTGTGGTGTAATACCAGGGGAATGGCTGTACTGTGTGGTGTAAATCCAGTATAATCGCTGTACTGTGTGGGTTAACACCAGGTGCTACTGTACTGTGAGGTGTAACACCATGTGCAACTGTACTGTGTGGTGTAACACCAGGAGAATGGCTGTACTGTGTGGTGTAACAGTAAGTGCAACTGTACTGTGTGGTGTAATACCAGGGGAATGACTGTACTGTGTGGTGTAACAGCAGGTGCAACTGTAGTGAGTGGTGTGACACCAGGAGAATGGCTGTAGTGTGTTGTGTATCAGCAGCATAATTGATGTACTGTGTGGTGTAACACCAGGAGATTGGCTGCACTGTGTGGTTTAACACCAGGTGCATCTTTACTGTGTGGTGTAAATCCAGGATAATCGCTGTAATGTGTGGTGTAACACCAGGAGAATGGATATATGTGTGTTGGAACACCAGGAGAATGGATGTGCTGTGTGTTGTAACACCAGGAGAATGTCTGTAGTGTGTGGTGTAACACCAGGAGAATGGATGTACTGTGTGGTGTAACACCAGGGGAATGGATGTACTGTGTTGTGTAACACCAGAAGAATGACTGTACTGTGTGGCGTCACACCAGAGGAATGGATGTACTGTGTGGTTTTACGCCAGGTGCAACTGTACTGTGTGGTGTAACACCAGGAGAATGGATGTACTGTGTTGTGTAACACTAGTGCTACTGTACTGTATGGTGTAACACCCGGTGCAACTGTACTGTGTGGTGTAACACCTGGAGAATGGCTGTTCTTTGTGGTGTAACAGCAGGTTCAACTGTACTGTGTTTGTGACACCAGAAGAATGGCTGTACTGTGTGGTGTAACAGTAGGTGCAACTGTACTGTGTGGTGTGACACCAGGAGAATCGATGTACTGTGTGGTGTAACACCAGGAGGATGGCTGTACTATGTGGTGTAACACAAGGAGAATGGTTGTACTCTGTGGTGTAACACCAACAGAATGCATATACTGTGTGGTGTAACACCAGGTGCTACCGTACTGTGTGGTGTAACACCAGGTGCAACCGTACTGTGTGGTGTAACACCTGGAGAATGGCTGTACTTTGTGGTGTAACAACAGGTTCAACTGTACTGTGTTTGTGACACCAGGAGAATGGATGTACTGTGTTGTGTAACACCAGGAGAATGGCTGTACTGTGTGGTGTAACACTAGGATAATGGATATAATGTGTGGTGTAACACCAGGAGAATGGCTGTACTGCATGGTGTAACACCAGGAGAATGGCTGTTCTGTGTGGTGTATCACCAGGAGAATGACTGTACTGTGTGGTGTAACACCGGGCGAATGGATGTACTGTGTGGAGTAACACCAGGTGCTACAGTAATGTGTGGTGTAAAACCAGGGGAATGGATGTACTGTGTGGTGTAACACCAGTAGAATGGCTGTACTGCGTCGTGTAATACCAGGGGAATGGCTGCACTGTGTGGTGTAACACCAGGAGAATGGATGTACTGTGTGGTGTAACACCCGGTAAATGGCTATACTGTGTGGTGTAACACCAGGGGAATGGATGTACTGTGTTGTGTAACACCAGAAGAATGGCTGTACTGCGTGGTGTAACATCAGGAGAATGGATGTACTGTGTTGTGTAAAACCAGGAGAATGGCTGTACTGTGTGGTGTAACACCAGGAGAATGGCTGTACTGTGTAGTGTAACACCAGAGGAATGGATGTACTGTGTGGTTTTACACCAGGTGCAACTGTACTGTGTGGTTTAACACCAGGAGAATGGATGTACTGTGTTGTGTAACACCAGTGCTACTGTACTGTATGGTGTAACACCAGGTGCAACTGTACTGTGGTGTAACACCTGGAGAATGGCTGTACTTTGTGGTGTAACAGCAGGTTCCACTGTACTGTGTTTGTGACACTAGGAGAATGGCTGTACTGTGTGGTGTAACAGCAGGAGAATGGATGTACTGTGTGGTGTAACACCACGAGAATGGATGTACTGTGTGGTGTAACACCAGACAAATGGCTGTACTGTGTGGTGTAACAGTAATTGCAACTGTACTGTGTTGTGTAATACCAGGGGAATGGCTGTTATGTGTTGTGTAACAGCAGGTGCAACTGTACTGAGTGGTGTGACACCAGGAGAATGGCTGTACTGTGTGGTGTAACACCGGGCGAATGGATGTACTGTGTGTTGTAAAACCAGCAGAATGCATATACTGTCTGGTTTAACACCAGGAGAATGGACGTACTGTGTGGTGTAACACCCAGTAAATTGCTGTACTGTGTGGTGTAACACCAGGGGAATGGATGTACTGTGTTGTGTAACACCAGGAGAATGACTGTACTGTGTGGTGTAACACTAGGATAATGGATATACTGTGTGGTGTAACACCAGGCGAATGGCTGTACTGCGTGGTGTAACACCTGGAGAATGGCTGTTCTTTGTGGTGTAACAGCAGGTTCAACTGTACTGTGTTTGTGACACCAGAAGAATGGCTGTACTGTGTGGTGTAACAGTAGGTGCAACTGTACTGTGTGGTGTGACACCAGGAGAATCGATGTACTGTGTGGTGTAACACCAGGAGGATGGCTGTACTATGTGGTGTAACACAAGGAGAATGGATGTACTCTGTGGTGTAACACCAACAGAATGCATATACTGTGTGGTGTAACACCAGGTGCTACCGTACTGTGTGGTGTAACACCAGGTGCAACCGTACTGTGTGGTGTAACACCTGGAGAATGGCTGTACTTTGTGGTGTAACAACAGGTTCAACTGTACTGTGTTTGTGACACCAGGAGAATGGATGTACTGTGTTGTGTAACACCAGGAGAATGGCTGTACTGTGTGGTGTAACACTAGGATAATGGATATAATGTGTGGTGTAACACCAGGAGAATGGCTGTACTGCATGGTGTAACACCAGGAGAATGGCTGTTCTGTGTGGTGTATCACCAGGAGAATGACTGTACTGTGTGGTGTAACACCGGGCGAATGGATGTACTGTGTGGAGTAACACCAGGTGCTACAGTAATGTGTGGTGTAAAACCAGGGGAATGGATGTACTGTGTGGTGTAACACCAGTAGAATGGCTGTACTGCGTCGTGTAATACCAGGGGAATGGCTGCACTGTGTGGTGTAACACCAGGAGAATGGATGTACTGTGTGGTGTAACACCCGGTAAATGGCTATACTGTGTGGTGTAACACCAGGGGAATGGATGTACTGTGTGGTGTAACACCAGGAGAATGGATGTACTGTGTGGTGTAACACCCGGTAAATGGCTGTACTGTGTGGTGTAACACCAGGGGAATGGATGTACTGTGTTGTGTAACACCAGAAGAATGGCTGTACTGCGTGGTGTAACATCAGGAGAATGGATGTACTGTGTTGTGTAAAACCAGGAGAATGGCTGTACTGTGTGGTGTAACACCAGGAGAATGGCTGTACTGTGTAGTGTAACACCAGAGGAATGGATGTACTGTGTGGTTTTACACCAGGTGCAACTGTACTGTGTGGTTTAACACCAGGAGAATGGATGTACTGTGTTGTGTAACACCAGTGCTACTGTACTGTATGGTGTAACACCAGGTGCAACTGTACTGTGGTGTAACACCTGGAGAATGGCTGTACTTTGTGGTGTAACAGCAGGTTCCACTGTACTGTGTTTGTGACACTAGGAGAATGGCTGTACTGTGTGGTGTAACAGCAGGAGAATGGATGTACTGTGTGGTGTAACACCACGAGAATGGATGTACTGTGTGGTGTAACACCAGACAAATGGCTGTACTGTGTGGTGTAACAGTAATTGCAACTGTACTGTGTTGTGTAATACCAGGGGAATGGCTGTTATGTGTTGTGTAACAGCAGGTGCAACTGTACTGAGTGGTGTGACGCCAGGAGAATGGCTGTACTGTGTGGTGTAACACCGGGCGAATGGATGTACTGTGTGTTGTAAAACCAGCAGAATGCATATACTGTCTGGTTTAACACCAGGAGAATGGACGTACTGTGTGGTGTAACACCCAGTAAATTGCTGTACTGTGTGGTGTAACACCAGGGGAATGGATGTACTGTGTTGTGTAACACCAGGAGAATGACTGTACTGTGTGGTGTAACACTAGGATAATGGATATACTGTGTGGTGTAACACCAGGCGAATGGCTGTACTGCGTGGTGTAACACCTGGAGAATGGCTGTTCTTTGTGGTGTAACAGCAGGTTCAACTGTACTGTGTTTGTGACACCAGAAGAATGGCTGTACTGTGTGGTGTAACAGTAGGTGCAACTGTACTGTGTGGTGTGACACCAGGAGAATCGATGTACTGTGTGGTGTAACACCAGGAGGATGGCTGTACTATGTGGTGTAACACAAGGAGAATGGATGTACTCTGTGGTGTAACACCAACAGAATGCATATACTGTGTGGTGTAACACCAGGTGCTACCGTACTGTGTGGTGTAACACCAGGTGCAACCGTACTGTGTGGTGTAACACCTGGAGAATGGCTGTACTTTGTGGTGTAACAACAGGTTCAACTGTACTGTGTTTGTGACACCAGGAGAATGGATGTACTGTGTTGTGTAACACCAGGAGAATGGCTGTACTGTGTGGTGTAACACTAGGATAATGGATATAATGTGTGGTGTAACACCAGGAGAATGGCTGTACTGCATGGTGTAACACCAGGAGAATGGCTGTTCTGTGTGGTGTATCACCAGGAGAATGACTGTACTGTGTGGTGTAACACCGGGCGAATGGATGTACTGTGTGGAGTAACACCAGGTGCTACAGTAATGTGTGGTGTAAAACCAGGGGAATGGATGTACTGTGTGGTGTAACACCAGTAGAATGGCTGTACTGCGTCGTGTAATACCAGGGGAATGGCTGCACTGTGTGGTGTAACACCAGGAGAATGGATGTACTGTGTGGTGTAACACCCGGTAAATGGCTATACTGTGTGGTGTAACACCAGGGGAATGGATGTACTGTGTGGTGTAACACCAGGAGAATGGATGTACTGTGTGGTGTAACACCCGGTAAATGGCTGTACTGTGTGGTGTAACACCAGGGGAATGGATGTACTGTGTTGTGTAACACCAGAAGAATGGCTGTACTGCGTGGTGTAACATCAGGAGAATGGATGTACTGTGTTGTGTAAAACCAGGAGAATGGCTGTACTGTGTGGTGTAACACCAGGAGAATGGCTGTACTGTGTAGTGTAACACCAGAGGAATGGATGTACTGTGTGGTTTTACACCAGGTGCAACTGTACTGTGTGGTTTAACACCAGGAGAATGGATGTACTGTGTTGTGTAACACCAGTGCTACTGTACTGTATGGTGTAACACCAGGTGCAACTGTACTGTGGTGTAACACCTGGAGAATGGCTGTACTTTGTGGTGTAACAGCAGGTTCCACTGTACTGTGTTTGTGACACTAGGAGAATGGCTGTACTGTGTGGTGTAACAGCAGGAGAATGGATGTACTGTGTGGTGTAACACCAGACAAATGGCTGTACTGTGTGGTGTAACAGTAATTGCAACTGTACTGTGTGGTGTAACAGTAGGTGCAACTGTACTGTGTGGTGTGACACCAGGAGAATCGATGTACTGTGTGGTGTAACACCAGGAGGATGGCTGTACTATGTGGTGTAACACAAGGAGAATGGTTGTACTCTGTGGTGTAACACCAACAGAATGCATATACTGTGTGGTGTAACACCAGGTGCTACCGTACTGTGTGGTGTAACACCAGGTGCAACCGTACTGTGTGGTGTAACACCTGGAGAATGGCTGTACTTTGTGGTGTAACAACAGGTTCAACTGTACTGTGTTTGTGACACCAGGAGAATGGATGTACTGTGTTGTGTAACACCAGGAGAATGGCTGTACTGTGTGGTGTAACACTAGGATAATGGATATAATGTGTGGTGTAACACCAGGAGAATGGCTGTACTGCATGGTGTAACACCAGGAGAATGGCTGTTCTGTGTGGTGTATCACCAGGAGAATGACTGTACTGTGTGGTGTAACACCGGGCGAATGGATGTACTGTGTGGAGTAACACCAGGTGCTACAGTAATGTGTGGTGTAAAACCAGGGGAATGGATGTACTGTGTGGTGTAACACCAGTAGAATGGCTGTACTGCGTCGTGTAATACCAGGGGAATGGCTGCACTGTGTGGTGTAACACCAGGAGAATGGATGTACTGTGTGGTGTAACACCCGGTAAATGGCTATACTGTGTGGTGTAACACCAGGGGAATGGATGTACTGTGTGGTGTAACACCAGGAGAATGGATGTACTGTGTGGTGTAACACCCGGTAAATGGCTGTACTGTGTGGTGTAACACCAGGGGAATGGATGTACTGTGTTGTGTAACACCAGAAGAATGGCTGTACTGCGTGGTGTAACAGCAGGAGAATGGATGTACTGTGTTGTGTAAAACCAGGAGAATGGCTGTACTGTGTGGTGTAACACCAGGAGAATGGCTGTACTGTGTAGTGTAACACCAGAGGAATGGATGTACTGTGTGGTTTTACACCAGGTGCAACTGTACTGTGTGGTTTAACACCAGGAGAATGGATGTACTGTGTTGTGTAACACCAGTGCTACTGTACTGTATGGTGTAACACCAGGTGCAACTGTACTGTGGTGTAACACCTGGAGAATGGCTGTACTTTGTGGTGTAACAGCAGGTTCCACTGTACTGTGTTTGTGACACTAGGAGAATGGCTGTACTGTGTGGTGTAACAGCAGGAGAATGGATGTACTGTGTGGTGTAACACCACGAGAATGGATGTACTGTGTGGTGTAACACCAGACAAATGGCTGTACTGTGTGGTGTAACAGTAATTGCAACTGTACTGTGTTGTGTAATACCAGGGGAATGGCTGTTATGTGTTGTGTAACAGCAGGTGCAACTGTACTGAGTGGTGTGACGCCAGGAGAATGGCTGTACTGTGTGGTGTAACACCGGGCGAATGGATGTACTGTGTGTTGTAAAACCAGCAGAATGCATATACTGTCTGGTTTAACACCAGGAGAATGGACGTACTGTGTGGTGTAACACCCAGTAAATTGCTGTACTGTGTGGTGTAACACCAGGGGAATGGATGTACTGTGTTGTGTAACACCAGGAGAATGACTGTACTGTGTGGTGTAACACTAGGATAATGGATATACTGTGTGGTGTAACACCAGGCGAATGGCTGTACTGCGTGGTGTAACACCTGGAGAATGGCTGTTCTTTGTGGTGTAACAGCAGGTTCAACTGTACTGTGTTTGTGACACCAGAAGAATGGCTGTACTGTGTGGTGTAACAGTAGGTGCAACTGTACTGTGTGGTGTGACACCAGGAGAATCGATGTACTGTGTGGTGTAACACCAGGAGGATGGCTGTACTATGTGGTGTAACACAAGGAGAATGGATGTACTCTGTGGTGTAACACCAACAGAATGCATATACTGTGTGGTGTAACACCAGGTGCTACCGTACTGTGTGGTGTAACACCAGGTGCAACCGTACTGTGTGGTGTAACACCTGGAGAATGGCTGTACTTTGTGGTGTAACAACAGGTTCAACTGTACTGTGTTTGTGACACCAGGAGAATGGATGTACTGTGTTGTGTAACACCAGGAGAATGGCTGTACTGTGTGGTGTAACACTAGGATAATGGATATAATGTGTGGTGTAACACCAGGAGAATGGCTGTACTGCATGGTGTAACACCAGGAGAATGGCTGTTCTGTGTGGTGTATCACCAGGAGAATGACTGTACTGTGTGGTGTAACACCGGGCGAATGGATGTACTGTGTGGAGTAACACCAGGTGCTACAGTAATGTGTGGTGTAAAACCAGGGGAATGGATGTACTGTGTGGTGTAACACCAGTAGAATGGCTGTACTGCGTCGTGTAATACCAGGGGAATGGCTGCACTGTGTGGTGTAACACCAGGAGAATGGATGTACTGTGTGGTGTAACACCCGGTAAATGGCTATACTGTGTGGTGTAACACCAGGGGAATGGATGTACTGTGTGGTGTAACACCAGGAGAATGGATGTACTGTGTGGTGTAACACCCGGTAAATGGCTGTACTGTGTGGTGTAACACCAGGGGAATGGATGTACTGTGTTGTGTAACACCAGAAGAATGGCTGTACTGCGTGGTGTAACATCAGGAGAATGGATGTACTGTGTTGTGTAAAACCAGGAGAATGGCTGTACTGTGTGGTGTAACACCAGGAGAATGGCTGTACTGTGTAGTGTAACACCAGAGGAATGGATGTACTGTGTGGTTTTACACCAGGTGCAACTGTACTGTGTGGTTTAACACCAGGAGAATGGATGTACTGTGTTGTGTAACACCAGTGCTACTGTACTGTATGGTGTAACACCAGGTGCAACTGTACTGTGGTGTAACACCTGGAGAATGGCTGTACTTTGTGGTGTAACAGCAGGTTCCACTGTACTGTGTTTGTGACACTAGGAGAATGGCTGTACTGTGTGGTGTAACAGCAGGAGAATGGATGTACTGTGTGGTGTAACACCAGACAAATGGCTGTACTGTGTGGTGTAACAGTAATTGCAACTGTACTGTGTGGTGTAACAGTAATTGCAACTGTACTGTGTTGTGTAATACCAGGGGAATGGCTGTTATGTGTTGTGTAACAGCAGGTGCAACTGTACTGAGTGGTGTGACACCAGGAGAATGGCTGTACTGTGTGGTGTAACACCGGGCGAATGGATGTACTGTGTGTTGTAAAACCAGCAGAATGCATATACTGTCTGGTTTAACACCAGGAGAATGGACGTACTGTGTGGTGTAACACCCAGTAAATGGCTGTACTGTGTGGTGTAACACCAGGGGAATGGATGTACTGTGTTGTGTAACACCAGGAGAATGACTGTACTGTGTGGTGTAACACTAGGATAATGGATATACTGTGTGGTGTAACACCAGGCGAATGGCTGTACTGCGTGGTGTAACACCAGGAGAATGGCTGTTCTGTGTGCTGCAACACCAGGAGAATGGCTGTACTGTGTGGTGTAACACCGGGCGACTGGATGTACTGTGTGGAGTAACACCAGGTGCTACTGTACTGTGTGGTGTAATAACAGGGGAATGGATGTACTGTGTGGTGTAACACCTGGTAAATGGCTGTACTGTGTGGTGTAAAATCAGGGGAATGGATGTACTGTGAGGTGTAACACCAGGAGAAGGGCTGTACTGTGTTGTGTAACACCAGTGGAATGGCTGTACTGCGTGGTGTAACACCAGGAGAATGGATGTACTGTGTTGTGTAACACCAGGAGAATGGCTGTACTGTGTGCTGTAACACCAGGAGAATGGCTGTACTGTGTGGTGTAACACCGGGCGAATGGATGTACTGTGTGGAGTAACACCAGGTGCTACTGTACTGTGTGGTGTAATAACAGGGGAATGGATGTACTGTGTGGTGTAACACCAGGAGAATGTCTCTACTGTGTGGTGTAACACCAGCGGAATGCATATACTGTGTGGGGTAATACCAGGGGAATGGCTGTACTTTGTGGTGTAACAACAGGTTCAACTGTACTGTGTTTGTGACTCCAGGTGAATGGATGTACTGTGTTGTGTAACACCAGGAGAATGGCTGTACTGTGTGGTGTAACACTAGGAAAATGGATATAATGTGTGGTGTAACACCAGGAGAATGGCTGTACTGAATGGTGTAAAACCAAGAGAATGGCTGTTGTGTGTGGTGTAACACCAGGAGAATGGCTGTACTGTGTGGTGTAACACCGGGCGAATGGATGTACTGTGTGGAGTAACACCAGGTGCTACTGTACTGTGTGGTGTAATAACAGGGGAATCGCTGTACTGTGTGGTGTAACACCAGGAGAATGTCTCTACTGTGTGGTGAAACACCAGCGGAATGCATATACTGTGTGGTGTAATACCAGGGGAATGGCTGTACTGTGTGGTGTAAATCCAGTATAATCGCTGTACTGTGTGGGTTAACACCAGGTGCTACTGTACTGTGAGGTGTAACACCATGTGCAACTGTACTGTGTGGTGTAACACCAGGAGAATGGCTGTACTGTGTGGTGTAACAGTAAGTGCAACTGTACTGTGTGGTGTAATACCAGTGGAATGACTGTACTGTGTGGTGTAACAGCAGGTGCAACTGTAGTGAGTGGTGTGACACCAGGAGAATGGCTGTAGTGTGTTGTGTATCAGCAGCATAATTGATGTACTGTGTGGTGTAACACCAGGAGATTGGCTGCACTGTGTGGTTTAACACCAGGTGCATCTTTACTGTGTGGTGTAAATCCAGGATAATCGCTGTAATGTGTGGTGTAACACCAGGAGAATGGATATATGTGTGTTGGAACACCAGGAGAATGGATGTGCTGTGTGTTGTAACACCAGGAGAATGTCTGTACTGTGTGGTGTAACACCAGGAGAATGGATGTACTGTGTGGTGTAACACCAGGGGAATGGATGTACTGTGTGGTGTAACACCAGAAGAATGACTGTACTGTGTGGCGTCACACCAGAGGAATGGATGTACTGTGTGGTTTTACACCAGGTGCAACTGTACTGTGTGGTGTAACACCAGGAGAATGGATGTACTGTGTTGTGTAACACTAGTGCTACTGTACTGTATGGTGTAACACCCGGTGCAACTGTACTGTGTGGTGTAACACCTGGAGAATGGCTGTTCTTTGTGGTGTAACAGCAGGTTCAACTGTACTGTGTTTGTGACACCAGGAGAATGGCTGTACTGTGTGGTGTAACAGTAGGTGCAACTGTACTGTGTGGTGTGACACCAGGAGAATCGATGTACTGTGTGGTGTAACACCAGGAGGATGGCTGTACTATGTGGTGTAACACAAGGAGAATGGATGTACTCTGTGGTGTAACACCAACAGAATGGATATACTGTGTGGTGTAACACCAGGTGCTACCGTACTGTGTGGTGTAACACCAGGTGCAACCGTACTGTGTGGTGTAACACCTGGAGAATGGCTGTACTTTGTGGTGTAACAACAGGTTCAACTGTACTGTGTTTGTGACACCAGGAGAATGGATGTACTGTGTTGTGTAACACCAGGAGAATGGCTGTACTGTGTGGTGTAACACTAGGATAATGGATATAATGTGTGGTGTAACACCAGGAGAATGGCTGTACTGCATGGTGTAACACCAGGAGAATGGCTGTTCTGTGTGGTGTATCACCAGGAGAATGACTGTACTGTGTGGTGTAACACCGGGCGAATGGATGTACTGTGTGGAGTAACACCAGGTGCTACAGTAATGTGTGGTGTAAAACCAGGGGAATGGATGTACTGTGTGGTGTAACACCAGTAGAATGGCTGTACTGCGTCGTGTAATACCAGGGGAATGGCTGCACTGTGTGGTGTAACACCAGGAGAATGGATGTACTGTGTGGTGTAACACCCGGTAAATGGCTATACTGTGTGGTGTAACACCAGGGGAATGGATGTACTGTGTGGTGTAACAGCAGGAGAATGGATGTACTGTGTGGTGTAAAACCAGGAGAATGGCTGTACTGTGTGGTGTAACACCAGGAGAATGGCTGTACTGTGTAGTGTAACACCAGAGGAATGGATGTACTGTGTGGTTTTACACCAGGTGCAACTGTACTGTGTGGTTTAACACCAGGAGAATGGATGTACTGTGTTGTGTAACACCAGTGCTACTGTACTGTATGGTGTAACACCAGGTGCAACTGTACTGTGTGGTGTAACACCTGGAGAATGGCTGTACTTTGTGGTGTAACAGCAGGTTCCACTGTACTGTGTTTGTGACACTAGGAGAATGGCTGTACTGTGTGGTGTAACAGCAGGAGAATGGATGTACTGTGTGGTGTAACACCACGAGAATGGATGTACTGTGTGGTGTAACACCAGACAAATGGCTGTACTGTGTGGTGTAACAGTAATTGCAACTGTACTGTGATGTGTAATACCAGGGGAATGGCTGTTATGTGTTGTGTAACAGCAGGTGCAACTGTACTGAGTGGTGTGACACCAGGAGAATGGCTGTACTGTGTGGTGTAACACCGGGCGAATGGATGTACTGTGTGTTGTAAAACCAGCAGAATGCATATACTGTCTGGTTTAACACCAGGAGAATGGACGTACTGTGTGGTGTAACACCCAGTAAATGGCTGTACTGTGTGGTGTAACACCAGGGGAATGGATGTACTGTGTTGTGTAACACCAGGAGATTGACTGTACTGTGTGGTGTAACACTAGGATAATGGATATACTGTGTGGTGTAACACCAGGCGAATGGCTGTACTGCGTGGTGTAACACCAGGAGAATGGCTGTTCTGTGTGCTGCAACACCAGGAGAATGGCTGTACTGTGTGGTGTAACACCGGGCGACTGGATGTACTGTGTGGAGTAACACCAGGTGCTACTGTACTGTGTGGTGTAATAACAGGGGAATGGATGTACTGTGTGGTGTAACACCTGGTAAATGGCTGTACTGTGTGGTGTAAAATCAGGGGAATGGATGTACTGTGTGGTGTAACACCAGGAGAAGGGCTATACTGTGTTGTGTAACACCAGTGGAATGGCTGTACTGCGTGGTGTAACACCAGGAGAATGGATGTACTGTGTTGTGTAACACCAGGAGAATGGCTGTACTGTGTGCTGTAACACCAGGAGAATGGCTGTACTGTGTGGTGTAACACCGGGCGAATGGATGTACTGTGTGGAGTAACACCAGGTGCTACTGTACTGTGTGGTGTAATAACAGGGGAATGGATGTACTGTGTGGTGTAACACCAGGAGAATGTCTCTACTGTGTGGTGTAACACCAGCGGAATGCATATACTGTGTGGGGTAATACCAGGGGAATGGCTGTACTGTGTGGTGTAAATCCAGGATAATCGCTGTACTGTGTGGTGTAACACCAGGGGAATGGATGTACTGTGGTGTGTAACACCAGGAGAATGGATGTACTGTGTTGTGTAACACCAGGAGAATGGCTGTACTGTGTGGTGTAACTCCAGAAGAATGGCTGTACTGTGTGGTGTAACACAAGGATAATGGATATGCTGTGTGGTGTAACACCAGACAAATGGCTGTACTGTGTGGTGTAACAGTAATTGCAACTGTACTGTGTTGTGTAATACCAGGGGAATGGCTGTTATGTGTTGTGTAACAGCAGGTGCAACTGTACTGTGTGGTGTAACACCAGAAGAATGACTGTACTGTGTGGCGTAACACCAGAGGAATGGATGTACTGTGTGGTTTTACACCAGGTGCAACTGTACTGTGTGGTGTAACACCAGGAGAATGGATGTACTGTGTTGTGTAACACCAGTGCTACTGTACTGTATGGTGTAACACCCGGTGCAACTGAACTGTGTGGTGTAACACCTGGAGAATGGCTGTTCTTTGTGGTGTAACAGCAGGTTCAACTGTACTGTGTTTGTGACACCAGGAGAATGGCTGTACTGTGTGGTGTAACAGTAGGTGCAACTGTACTGTGTGGTGTGACACCAGGATAATCGATGTACTGTGTGGTGTAACACCAGGAGGATGGCTGTACTATGTGGTGTAACACAAGGAGAATGGATGTACTGTGTGGTGTAACACCAGCAGAATGCATATACTGTGTGGTGTAACACCAGGTGCTACCGTACTGTGTGGTGTAACACCAGGTGCAACCGTACTGTGTGGTGTAACACCTGGAGAATGGCTGTACTTTGTGGTGTAACAACAGGTTCAACTGTACTGTGTTTGTGACTCCAGGTGAATGGATGTACTGTGTTGTGTAACACCAGGTGAATGGCTGTACTGTGTGGTGTAACACTAGGAAAATGGATATAATGTGTGGTGTAACACCAGGAGAATGGCTGTACTGAGTGGTGTAAAACCAGGAGAATGGCTGTTCTGTGTGGTGTAACACCAGGAGAATGGCTGTACTGTGTGGTGTAACACCGGGCGAATGGATGTACTGTGTGGAGTAACACCAGGTGCTACTGTACTGTGTGGTGTAATAACAGGGGAATCGCTGAACTGTGTGGTGTAACACCAGGAGAATGTCTCTACTGTGTGGTGAAACACCAGCGGAATGCATATACTGTGTGGTGTAATACCAGGGGAATGGCTGTACTGTGTGGTGTAAATCCAGTATAATCGCTGTACTGTGTGGGTTAACACCAGGTGCTACTGTACTGTGAGGTGTAACACCATGTGCAACTGTACTGTGTGGTGTAACACCAGGAGAATGGCTGTACTGTGTGGTGTAACAGTAAGTGCAACTGTACTGTGTGGTGTAATACCAGGGGAATGACTGTACTGTGTGGTGTAACAGCAGGTGCAACTGTAGTGAGTGGTGTGACACCAGGAGAATGGCTGTAGTGTGTTGTGTATCAGCAGCATAATTGATGTACTGTGTGGTGTAACACCAGGAGATTGGCTGCACTGTGTGGTTTAACACCAGGTGCATCTTTACTGTGTGGTGTAAATCCAGGATAATCGCTGTAATGTGTGGTGTAACACCAGGAGAATGGATATATGTGTGTTGGAACACCAGGAGAATGGATGTGCTGTGTGTTGTAACACCAGGAGAATGTCTGTAGTGTGTGGTGTAACACCAGGAGAATGGATGTACTGTGTGGGGTAATACCAGGGGAATGGCTGTACTTTGTGGTGTAACAACAGGTTCAACTGTACTGTGTTTGTGACTCCAGGTGAATGGATGTACTGTGTTGTGTAACACCAGGAGAATGGCTGTACTGTGTGGTGTAACACTAGGAAAATGGATATAATGTGTGGTGTAACACCAGGAGAATGGCTGTACTGAATGGTGTAAAACCAAGAGAATGGCTGTTGTGTGTGGTGTAACACCAGGAGAATGGCTGTACTGTGTGGTGTAACACCGGGCGAATGGATGTACTGTGTGGAGTAACACCAGGTGCTACTGTACTGTGTGGTGTAATAACAGGGGAATCGCTGTACTGTGTGGTGTAACACCAGGAGAATGTCTCTACTGTGTGGTGAAACACCAGCGGAATGCATATACTGTGTGGTGTAATACCAGGGGAATGGCTGTACTGTGTGGTGTAAATCCAGTATAATCGCTGTACTGTGTGGGTTAACACCAGGTGCTACTGTACTGTGAGGTGTAACACCATGTGCAACTGTACTGTGTGGTGTAACACCAGGAGAATGGCTGTACTGTGTGGTGTAACAGTAAGTGCAACTGTACTGTGTGGTGTAATACCAGTGGAATGACTGTACTGTGTGGTGTAACAGCAGGTGCAACTGTAGTGAGTGGTGTGACACCAGGAGAATGGCTGTAGTGTGTTGTGTATCAGCAGCATAATTGATGTACTGTGTGGTGTAACACCAGGAGATTGGCTGCACTGTGTGGTTTAACACCAGGTGCATCTTTACTGTGTGGTGTAAATCCAGGATAATCGCTGTAATGTGTGGTGTAACACCAGGAGAATGGATATATGTGTGTTGGAACACCAGGAGAATGGATGTGCTGTGTGTTGTAACACCAGGAGAATGTCTGTACTGTGTGGTGTAACACCAGGAGAATGGATGTACTGTGTGGTGTAACACCAGGGGAATGGATGTACTGTGTGGTGTAACACCAGAAGAATGACTGTACTGTGTGGCGTCACACCAGAGGAATGGATGTACTGTGTGGTTTTACACCAGGTGCAACTGTACTGTGTGGTGTAACACCAGGAGAATGGATGTACTGTGTTGTGTAACACTAGTGCTACTGTACTGTATGGTGTAACACCCGGTGCAACTGTACTGTGTGGTGTAACACCTGGAGAATGGCTGTTCTTTGTGGTGTAACAGCAGGTTCAACTGTACTGTGTTTGTGACACCAGGAGAATGGCTGTACTGTGTGGTGTAACAGTAGGTGCAACTGTACTGTGTGGTGTGACACCAGGAGAATCGATGTACTGTGTGGTGTAACACCAGGAGGATGGCTGTACTATGTGGTGTAACACAAGGAGAATGGATGTACTCTGTGGTGTAACACCAACAGAATGGATATACTGTGTGGTGTAACACCAGGTGCTACCGTACTGTGTGGTGTAACACCAGGTGCAACCGTACTGTGTGGTGTAACACCTGGAGAATGGCTGTACTTTGTGGTGTAACAACAGGTTCAACTGTACTGTGTTTGTGACACCAGGAGAATGGATGTACTGTGTTGTGTAACACCAGGAGAATGGCTGTACTGTGTGGTGTAACACTAGGATAATGGATATAATGTGTGGTGTAACACCAGGAGAATGGCTGTACTGCATGGTGTAACACCAGGAGAATGGCTGTTCTGTGTGGTGTATCACCAGGAGAATGACTGTACTGTGTGGTGTAACACCGGGCGAATGGATGTACTGTGTGGAGTAACACCAGGTGCTACAGTAATGTGTGGTGTAAAACCAGGGGAATGGATGTACTGTGTGGTGTAACACCAGTAGAATGGCTGTACTGCGTCGTGTAATACCAGGGGAATGGCTGCACTGTGTGGTGTAACACCAGGAGAATGGATGTACTGTGTGGTGTAACACCCGGTAAATGGCTATACTGTGTGGTGTAACACCAGGGGAATGGATGTACTGTGTGGTGTAACAGCAGGAGAATGGATGTACTGTGTGGTGTAAAACCAGGAGAATGGCTGTACTGTGTGGTGTAACACCAGGAGAATGGCTGTACTGTGTAGTGTAACACCAGAGGAATGGATGTACTGTGTGGTTTTACACCAGGTGCAACTGTACTGTGTGGTTTAACACCAGGAGAATGGATGTACTGTGTTGTGTAACACCAGTGCTACTGTACTGTATGGTGTAACACCAGGTGCAACTGTACTGTGTGGTGTAACACCTGGAGAATGGCTGTACTTTGTGGTGTAACAGCAGGTTCCACTGTACTGTGTTTGTGACACTAGGAGAATGGCTGTACTGTGTGGTGTAACAGCAGGAGAATGGATGTACTGTGTGGTGTAACACCACGAGAATGGATGTACTGTGTGGTGTAACACCAGACAAATGGCTGTACTGTGTGGTGTAACAGTAATTGCAACTGTACTGTGATGTGTAATACCAGGGGAATGGCTGTTATGTGTTGTGTAACAGCAGGTGCAACTGTACTGAGTGGTGTGACACCAGGAGAATGGCTGTACTGTGTGGTGTAACACCGGGCGAATGGATGTACTGTGTGTTGTAAAACCAGCAGAATGCATATACTGTCTGGTTTAACACCAGGAGAATGGACGTACTGTGTGGTGTAACACCCAGTAAATGGCTGTACTGTGTGGTGTAACACCAGGGGAATGGATGTACTGTGTTGTGTAACACCAGGAGATTGACTGTACTGTGTGGTGTAACACTAGGATAATGGATATACTGTGTGGTGTAACACCAGGCGAATGGCTGTACTGCGTGGTGTAACACCAGGAGAATGGCTGTTCTGTGTGCTGCAACACCAGGAGAATGGCTGTACTGTGTGGTGTAACACCGGGCGACTGGATGTACTGTGTGGAGTAACACCAGGTGCTACTGTACTGTGTGGTGTAATAACAGGGGAATGGATGTACTGTGTGGTGTAACACCTGGTAAATGGCTGTACTGTGTGGTGTAAAATCAGGGGAATGGATGTACTGTGTGGTGTAACACCAGGAGAAGGGCTATACTGTGTTGTGTAACACCAGTGGAATGGCTGTACTGCGTGGTGTAACACCAGGAGAATGGATGTACTGTGTTGTGTAACACCAGGAGAATGGCTGTACTGTGTGCTGTAACACCAGGAGAATGGCTGTACTGTGTGGTGTAACACCGGGCGAATGGATGTACTGTGTGGAGTAACACCAGGTGCTACTGTACTGTGTGGTGTAATAACAGGGGAATGGATGTACTGTGTGGTGTAACACCAGGAGAATGTCTCTACTGTGTGGTGTAACACCAGCGGAATGCATATACTGTGTGGGGTAATACCAGGGGAATGGCTGTACTGTGTGGTGTAAATCCAGGATAATCGCTGTACTGTGTGGTGTAACACCAGGGGAATGGATGTACTGTGGTGTGTAACACCAGGAGAATGGATGTACTGTGTTGTGTAACACCAGGAGAATGGCTGTACTGTGTGGTGTAACTCCAGAAGAATGGCTGTACTGTGTGGTGTAACACAAGGATAATGGATATGCTGTGTGGTGTAACACCAGACAAATGGCTGTACTGTGTGGTGTAACAGTAATTGCAACTGTACTGTGTTGTGTAATACCAGGGGAATGGCTGTTATGTGTTGTGTAACAGCAGGTGCAACTGTACTGTGTGGTGTAACACCAGAAGAATGACTGTACTGTGTGGCGTAACACCAGAGGAATGGATGTACTGTGTGGTTTTACACCAGGTGCAACTGTACTGTGTGGTGTAACACCAGGAGAATGGATGTACTGTGTTGTGTAACACCAGTGCTACTGTACTGTATGGTGTAACACCCGGTGCAACTGAACTGTGTGGTGTAACACCTGGAGAATGGCTGTTCTTTGTGGTGTAACAGCAGGTTCAACTGTACTGTGTTTGTGACACCAGGAGAATGGCTGTACTGTGTGGTGTAACAGTAGGTGCAACTGTACTGTGTGGTGTGACACCAGGATAATCGATGTACTGTGTGGTGTAACACCAGGAGGATGGCTGTACTATGTGGTGTAACACAAGGAGAATGGATGTACTGTGTGGTGTAACACCAGCAGAATGCATATACTGTGTGGTGTAACACCAGGTGCTACCGTACTGTGTGGTGTAACACCAGGTGCAACCGTACTGTGTGGTGTAACACCTGGAGAATGGCTGTACTTTGTGGTGTAACAACAGGTTCAACTGTACTGTGTTTGTGACTCCAGGTGAATGGATGTACTGTGTTGTGTAACACCAGGTGAATGGCTGTACTGTGTGGTGTAACACTAGGAAAATGGATATAATGTGTGGTGTAACACCAGGAGAATGGCTGTACTGAGTGGTGTAAAACCAGGAGAATGGCTGTTCTGTGTGGTGTAACACCAGGAGAATGGCTGTACTGTGTGGTGTAACACCGGGCGAATGGATGTACTGTGTGGAGTAACACCAGGTGCTACTGTACTGTGTGGTGTAATAACAGGGGAATCGCTGAACTGTGTGGTGTAACACCAGGAGAATGTCTCTACTGTGTGGTGAAACACCAGCGGAATGCATATACTGTGTGGTGTAATACCAGGGGAATGGCTGTACTGTGTGGTGTAAATCCAGTATAATCGCTGTACTGTGTGGGTTAACACCAGGTGCTACTGTACTGTGAGGTGTAACACCATGTGCAACTGTACTGTGTGGTGTAACACCAGGAGAATGGCTGTACTGTGTGGTGTAACAGTAAGTGCAACTGTACTGTGTGGTGTAATACCAGGGGAATGACTGTACTGTGTGGTGTAACAGCAGGTGCAACTGTAGTGAGTGGTGTGACACCAGGAGAATGGCTGTAGTGTGTTGTGTATCAGCAGCATAATTGATGTACTGTGTGGTGTAACACCAGGAGATTGGCTGCACTGTGTGGTTTAACACCAGGTGCATCTTTACTGTGTGGTGTAAATCCAGGATAATCGCTGTAATGTGTGGTGTAACACCAGGAGAATGGATATATGTGTGTTGGAACACCAGGAGAATGGATGTGCTGTGTGTTGTAACACCAGGAGAATGTCTGTAGTGTGTGGTGTAACACCAGGAGAATGGATGTACTGTGTGGTGTAACACCAGGGGAATGGATGTACTGTGTGGTGTAACACCAGAAGAATGACTGTACTGTGTGGCGTCACACCAGAGGAATGGATGTACTGTGTGGTTTTACGCCAGGTGCAACTGTACTGTGTGGTGTAACACCAGGAGAATGGATGTACTGTGTTGTGTAACACTAGTGCTACTGTACTGTATGGTGTAACACCCGGTGCAACTGTACTGTGTGGTGTAACACCTGGAGAATGGCTGTTCTTTGTGGTGTAACAGCAGGTTCAACTGTACTGTGTTTGTGACACCAGAAGAATGGCTGTACTGTGTGGTGTAACAGTAGGTGCAACTGTACTGTGTGGTGTGACACCAGGAGAATCGATGTACTGTGTGGTGTAACACCAGGAGGATGGCTGTACTATGTGGTGTAACACAAGGAGAATGGTTGTACTCTGTGGTGTAACACCAACAGAATGCATATACTGTGTGGTGTAACACCAGGTGCTACCGTACTGTGTGGTGTAACACCAGGTGCAACCGTACTGTGTGGTGTAACACCTGGAGAATGGCTGTACTTTGTGGTGTAACAACAGGTTCAACTGTACTGTGTTTGTGACACCAGGAGAATGGATGTACTGTGTTGTGTAACACCAGGAGAATGGCTGTACTGTGTGGTGTAACACTAGGATAATGGATATAATGTGTGGTGTAACACCAGGAGAATGGCTGTACTGCATGGTGTAACACCAGGAGAATGGCTGTTCTGTGTGGTGTATCACCAGGAGAATGACTGTACTGTGTGGTGTAACACCGGGCGAATGGATGTACTGTGTGGAGTAACACCAGGTGCTACAGTAATGTGTGGTGTAAAACCAGGGGAATGGATGTACTGTGTGGTGTAACACCAGTAGAATGGCTGTACTGCGTCGTGTAATACCAGGGGAATGGCTGCACTGTGTGGTGTAACACCAGGAGAATGGATGTACTGTGTGGTGTAACACCCGGTAAATGGCTATACTGTGTGGTGTAACACCAGGGGAATGGATGTACTGTGTGGTGTAACACCAGGAGAATGGATGTACTGTGTGGTGTAACACCCGGTAAATGGCTGTACTGTGTGGTGTAACACCAGGGGAATGGATGTACTGTGTTGTGTAACACCAGAAGAATGGCTGTACTGCGTGGTGTAACATCAGGAGAATGGATGTACTGTGTTGTGTAAAACCAGGAGAATGGCTGTACTGTGTGGTGTAACACCAGGAGAATGGCTGTACTGTGTAGTGTAACACCAGAGGAATGGATGTACTGTGTGGTTTTACACCAGGTGCAACTGTACTGTGTGGTTTAACACCAGGAGAATGGATGTACTGTGTTGTGTAACACCAGTGCTACTGTACTGTATGGTGTAACACCAGGTGCAACTGTACTGTGGTGTAACACCTGGAGAATGGCTGTACTTTGTGGTGTAACAGCAGGTTCCACTGTACTGTGTTTGTGACACTAGGAGAATGGCTGTACTGTGTGGTGTAACAGCAGGAGAATGGATGTACTGTGTGGTGTAACACCACGAGAATGGATGTACTGTGTGGTGTAACACCAGACAAATGGCTGTACTGTGTGGTGTAACAGTAATTGCAACTGTACTGTGTTGTGTAATACCAGGGGAATGGCTGTTATGTGTTGTGTAACAGCAGGTGCAACTGTACTGAGTGGTGTGACACCAGGAGAATGGCTGTACTGTGTGGTGTAACACCGGGCGAATGGATGTACTGTGTGTTGTAAAACCAGCAGAATGCATATACTGTCTGGTTTAACACCAGGAGAATGGACGTACTGTGTGGTGTAACACCCAGTAAATTGCTGTACTGTGTGGTGTAACACCAGGGGAATGGATGTACTGTGTTGTGTAACACCAGGAGAATGACTGTACTGTGTGGTGTAACACTAGGATAATCGATATACTGTGTGGTGTAACACCAGGCGAATGGCTGTACTGCGTGGTGTAACACCTGGAGAATGGCTGTTCTTTGTGGTGTAACAGCAGGTTCAACTGTACTGTGTTTGTGACACCAGAAGAATGGCTGTACTGTGTGGTGTAACAGTAGGTGCAACTGTACTGTGTGGTGTGACACCAGGAGAATCGATGTACTGTGTGGTGTAACACCAGGAGGATGGCTGTACTATGTGGTGTAACACAAGGAGAATGGATGTACTCTGTGGTGTAACACCAACAGAATGCATATACTGTGTGGTGTAACACCAGGTGCTACCGTACTGTGTGGTGTAACACCAGGTGCAACCGTACTGTGTGGTGTAACACCTGGAGAATGGCTGTACTTTGTGGTGTAACAACAGGTTCAACTGTACTGTGTTTGTGACACCAGGAGAATGGATGTACTGTGTTGTGTAACACCAGGAGAATGGCTGTACTGTGTGGTGTAACACTAGGATAATGGATATAATGTGTGGTGTAACACCAGGAGAATGGCTGTACTGCATGGTGTAACACCAGGAGAATGGCTGTTCTGTGTGGTGTATCACCAGGAGAATGACTGTACTGTGTGGTGTAACACCGGGCGAATGGATGTACTGTGTGGAGTAACACCAGGTGCTACAGTAATGTGTGGTGTAAAACCAGGGGAATGGATGTACTGTGTGGTGTAACACCAGTAGAATGGCTGTACTGCGTCGTGTAATACCAGGGGAATGGCTGCACTGTGTGGTGTAACACCAGGAGAATGGATGTACTGTGTGGTGTAACACCCGGTAAATGGCTATACTGTGTGGTGTAACACCAGGGGAATGGATGTACTGTGTGGTGTAACACCAGGAGAATGGATGTACTGTGTGGTGTAACACCCGGTAAATGGCTGTACTGTGTGGTGTAACACCAGGGGAATGGATGTACTGTGTTGTGTAACACCAGAAGAATGGCTGTACTGCGTGGTGTAACATCAGGAGAATGGATGTACTGTGTTGTGTAAAACCAGGAGAATGGCTGTACTGTGTGGTGTAACACCAGGAGAATGGCTGTACTGTGTAGTGTAACACCAGAGGAATGGATGTACTGTGTGGTTTTACACCAGGTGCAACTGTACTGTGTGGTTTAACACCAGGAGAATGGATGTACTGTGTTGTGTAACACCAGTGCTACTGTACTGTATGGTGTAACACCAGGTGCAACTGTACTGTGGTGTAACACCTGGAGAATGGCTGTACTTTGTGGTGTAACAGCAGGTTCCACTGTACTGTGTTTGTGACACTAGGAGAATGGCTGTACTGTGTGGTGTAACAGCAGGAGAATGGATGTACTGTGTGGTGTAACACCACGAGAATGGATGTACTGTGTGGTGTAACACCAGACAAATGGCTGTACTGTGTGGTGTAACAGTAATTGCAACTGTACTGTGTTGTGTAATACCAGGGGAATGGCTGTTATGTGTTGTGTAACAGCAGGTGCAACTGTACTGAGTGGTGTGACACCAGGAGAATGGCTGTACTGTGTGGTGTAACACCGGGCGAATGGATGTACTGTGTGTTGTAAAACCAGCAGAATGCATATACTGTCTGGTTTAACACCAGGAGAATGGACGTACTGTGTGGTGTAACACCCAGTAAATGGCTGTACTGTGTGGTGTAACACCAGGGGAATGGATGTACTGTGTTGTGTAACACCAGGAGAATGACTGTACTGTGTGGTGTAACACTAGGATAATGGATATACTGTGTGGTGTAACACCAGGCGAATGGCTGTACTGCGTGGTGTAACACCAGGAGAATGGCTGTTCTGTGTGCTGCAACACCAGGAGAATGGCTGTACTGTGTGGTGTAACACCGGGCGACTGGATGTACTGTGTGGAGTAACACCAGGTGCTACTGTACTGTGTGGTGTAATAACAGGGGAATGGATGTACAGTGTGGTGTAACACCTGGTAAATGGCTGTACTGTGTGGTGTAAAATCAGGGGAATGGATGTACTGTGTGGTGTAACACCAGGAGAAGGGCTGTACTGTGTTGTGTAACACCAGTGGAATGGCTGTACTGCGTGGTGTAACACCAGGAGAATGGATGTACTGTGTTGTGTAACACCAGGAGAATGGCTGTACTGTGTGCTGTAACACCAGGAGAATGGCTGTACTGTGTGGTGTAACACCGGGCGAATGGATGTACTGTGTGGAGTAACACCAGGTGCTACTGTACTGTGTGGTGTAATAACAGGGGAATGGATGTACTGTGTGGTGTAACACCAGGAGAATGTCTCTACTGTGTGGTGTAACACCAGCGGAATGCATATACTGTGTGGGGTAATACCAGGGGAATGGCTGTACTTTGTGGTGTAAATCCAGTATAATCGCTGTACTGCGTGGTTTAACACCAGGTGCTACTGTACTGTGAGGTGTAACACCAGGAGAATGGCTGTACTGTGTGGTGTAACACCAGGAGAATGGCTGTACTGTGTGGTGTAACAGTAAGTGCAACTGTACTGTGTGGTGTAATACCAGGGGAATGACTGTACTGTGTGGTGTAACAGCAGGTGCAACTGTACTGTGTTTGTGACTCCAGGTGAATGGATGTACTGTGTTGTGTAACACCAGGAGAATGGCTGTACTGTGTGGTGTAACACTAGGAAAATGGATATAATGTGTGGTGTAACACCAGGAGAATGGCTGTACTGAATGGTGTAAAACCAGGAGAATGGCTGTTGTGTGTGGTGTAACACCAGGAGAATGGCTGTACTGTGTGGTGTAACACCGGGCGAATGGATGTACTGTGTGGAGTAACACCAGGTGCTACTGTACTGTGTGGTGTAATAACAGGGGAATCGCTGTACTGTGTGGTGTAACACCAGGAGAATGTCTCTACTGTGTGGTGAAACACCAGCGGAATGCATATACTGTGTGGTGTAATACCAGGGGAATGGCTGTACTGTGTGGTGTAAATCCAGTATAATCGCTGTACTGTGTGGGTTAACACCAGGTGCTACTGTACTGTGAGGTGTAACACCATGTGCAACTGTACTGTGTGGTGTAACACCAGGAGAATGGCTGTACTGTGTGGTGTAACAGTAAGTGCAACTGTACTGTGTGGTGTAATACCAGTGGAATGACTGTACTGTGTGGTGTAACAGCAGGTGCAACTGTAGTGAGTGGTGTGACACCAGGAGAATGGCTGTAGTGTGTTGTGTATCAGCAGCATAATTGATGTACTGTGTGGTGTAACACCAGGAGATTGGCTGCACTGTGTGGTTTAACACCAGGTGCATCTTTACTGTGTGGTGTAAATCCAGGATAATCGCTGTAATGTGTGGTGTAACACCAGGAGAATGGATATATGTGTGTTGGAACACCAGGAGAATGGATGTGCTGTGTGTTGTAACACCAGGAGAATGTCTGTACTGTGTGGTGTAACACCAGGAGAATGGATGTACTGTGTGGTGTAACACCAGGGGAATGGATGTACTGTGTGGTGTAACACCAGAAGAATGACTGTACTGTGTGGCGTCACACCAGAGGAATGGATGTACTGTGTGGTTTTACACCAGGTGCAACTGTACTGTGTGGTGTAACACCAGGAGAATGGATGTACTGTGTTGTGTAACACTAGTGCTACTGTACTGTATGGTGTAACACCCGGTGCAACTGTACTGTGTGGTGTAACACCTGGAGAATGGCTGTTCTTTGTGGTGTAACAGCAGGTTCAACTGTACTGTGTTTGTGACACCAGGAGAATGGCTGTACTGTGTGGTGTAACAGTAGGTGCAACTGTACTGTGTGGTGTGACACCAGGAGAATCGATGTACTGTGTGGTGTAACACCAGGAGGATGGCTGTACTATGTGGTGTAACACAAGGAGAATGGATGTACTCTGTGGTGTAACACCAACAGAATGGATATACTGTGTGGTGTAACACCAGGTGCTACCATACTGTGTGGTGTAACACCAGGTGCAACCGTACTGTGTGGTGTAACACCTGGAGAATGGCTGTACTTTGTGGTGTAACAACAGGTTCAACTGTACTGTGTTTGTGACACCAGGAGAATGGATGTACTGTGTTGTGTAACACCAGGAGAATGGCTGTACTGTGTGGTGTAACACTAGGATAATGGATATAATGTGTGGTGTAACACCAGGAGAATGGCTGTACTGCATGGTGTAACACCAGGAGAATGGCTGTTCTGTGTGGTGTATCACCAGGAGAATGACTGTACTGTGTGGTGTAACACCGGGCGAATGGATGTACTGTGTGGAGTAACACCAGGTGCTACAGTAATGTGTGGTGTAAAACCAGGGGAATGGATGTACTGTGTGGTGTAACACCAGTAGAATGGCTGTACTGCGTCGTGTAATACCAGGGGAATGGCTGCACTGTGTGGTGTAACACCAGGAGAATGGATGTACTGTGTGGTGTAACACCCGGTAAATGGCTATACTGTGTGGTGTAACACCAGGGGAATGGATGTACTGTGTGGTGTAACAGCAGGAGAATGGATGTACTGTGTGGTGTAAAACCAGGAGAATGGCTGTACTGTGTGGTGTAACACCAGGAGAATGGCTGTACTGTGTAGTGTAACACCAGAGGAATGGATGTACTGTGTGGTTTTACACCAGGTGCAACTGTACTGTGTGGTTTAACACCAGGAGAATGGATGTACTGTGTTGTGTAACACCAGTGCTACTGTACTGTATGGTGTAACACCAGGTGCAACTGTACTGTGTGGTGTAACACCTGGAGAATGGCTGTACTTTGTGGTGTAACAGCAGGTTCCACTGTACTGTGTTTGTGACACTAGGAGAATGGCTGTACTGTGTGGTGTAACAGCAGGAGAATGGATGTACTGTGTGGTGTAACACCACGAGAATGGATGTACTGTGTGGTGTAACACCAGACAAATGGCTGTACTGTGTGGTGTAACAGTAATTGCAACTGTACTGTGATGTGTAATACCAGGGGAATGGCTGTTATGTGTTGTGTAACAGCAGGTGCAACTGTACTGAGTAGTGTGACACCAGGAGAATGGCTGTACTGTGTGGTGTAACACCGGGCGAATGGATGTACTGTGTGTTGTAAAACCAGCAGAATGCATATACTGTCTGGTTTAACACCAGGAGAATGGACGTACTGTGTGGTGTAACACCCAGTAAATGGCTGTACTGTGTGGTGTAACACCAGGGGAATGGATGTACTGTGTTGTGTAACACCAGGAGAATGACTGTACTGTGTGGTGTAACACTAGGATAATGGATATACTGTGTGGTGTAACACCAGGCGAATGGCTGTACTGCGTGGTGTAACACCAGGAGAATGGCTGTTCTGTGTGCTGCAACACCAGGAGAATGGCTGTACTGTGTGGTGTAACACCGGGCGACTGGATGTACTGTGTGGAGTAACACCAGGTGCTACTGTACTGTGTGGTGTAATAACAGGGGAATGGATGTACTGTGTGGTGTAACACCTGGTAAATGGCTGTACTGTGTGGTGTAAAATCAGGGGAATGGATGTACTGTGTGGTGTAACACCAGGAGAAGGGCTATACTGTGTTGTGTAACACCAGTGGAATGGCTGTACTGCGTGGTGTAACACCAGGAGAATGGATGTACTGTGTTGTGTAACACCAGGAGAATGGCTGTACTGTGTGCTGTAACACCAGGAGAATGGCTGTACTGTGTGGTGTAACACCGTGCGAATGGATGTACTGTGTGGAGTAACACCAGGTGCTACTGTACTGTGTGGTGTAATAACAGGGGAATGGATGTACTGTGTGGTGTAACACCAGGAGAATGTCTCTACTGTGTGGTGTAACACCAGCGGAATGCATATACTGTGTGGGGTAATACCAGGGGAATGGCTGTACTGTGTGGTGTAAATCCAGGATAATCGCTGTACTGTGTGGTGTAACACCAGGGGAATGGATGTACTGTGGTGTGTAACACCAGGAGAATGGATGTACTGTGTTGTGTAACACCAGGAGAATGGCTGTACTGTGTGGTGTAACTCCAGAAGAATGGCTGTACTGTGTGGTGTAACACAAGGATAATGGATATGCTGTGTGGTGTAACACCAGACAAATGGCTGTACTGTGTGGTGTAACAGTAATTGCAACTGTACTGTGTTGTGTAATACCAGGGGAATGGCTGTTATGTGTTGTGTAACAGCAGGTGCAACTGTACTGAGTGGTGTGACACCAGGAGAATGGCTGTACTGTGTGGTGTAACACCGGGCGAATGGATGTACTGTGTGTTGTAAAACCAGCAGAATGCATATACTGTCTGGTTTAACACCAGGAGAATGACTGTACTGTGTGGTGTAACACTAGGATAATGGATATACTGTGTGGTGTAACACCAGGCGAATGGCTGTACTGCGTGGTGTAACACCAGGAGAATGGCTGTTCTGTGTGCTGCAACACCAGGAGAATGGCTGTACTGTGTGGTGTAACACCGGGCGACTGGATGTACTGTGTGGAGTAACACCAGGTGCTACTGTACTGTGTGGTGTAATAACAGGGGAATGGATGTACTGTGTGGTGTAACACCTGGTAGATGGCTGTACTGTGTGGTGTAAAATCAGGGGAATGGATGTACTGTGTGGTGTAACACCAGGAGAAGGGCTGTACTGTGTTGTGTAACACCAGTGGAATGGCTGTACTGCGTGGTGTAACACCAGGAGAATGGATGTACTGTGTTGTGTAACACCAGGAGAATGGCTGTACTGTGTGGTGTAACACCGGGCGAATGGATGTACTGTGTGGAGTAACACCAGGTGCTACTGTACTGTGTGGTGTAATAACAGGGGAATGGATGTACTGTGTGGTGTAACACCAGGAGAATGTCTCTACTGTGTGGTGTAACACCAGCGGAATGCATATACTGTGTGGGGTAATACCAGGGGAATGGCTGTACTGTGTGGTGTAATTCCAGGATAATCGCTGTACTGTGTGGTGTAACACCAGGGGAATGGATGTACTGTGTTGTGTAACACCAGGAGAATGGATGTACTGTGTTGTGTAACACGAGGAGAATGGCTGTACTGTGTGGTGTAACTCCAGAAGAATGGCTGTACTGTGTGGTGTAACACCAGGGGAATGGATGTACTGTGTTGTGGAACACCAGGGGAATGGCTGTACTGTGTGGTGTAAATCCAGTATAATCGCTGTACTGTGTGGGTTAACACCAGGTGCTACTGTACTGTGAGGTGTAACACCATGTGCAACTGTACTGTGTGGTGTAACACCAGGAGAATGGCTGTACTGTGTGGTGTAACAGTAAGTGCAACTGTACTGTGTGGTGTAATACCAGGGGAATGACTGTACTGTGTGGTGTAACAGCAGGTGCAACTGTAGTGAGTGGTGTGACACCAGGAGAATGGCTGTAGTGTGTTGTGTATCAGCAGCATAATTGATGTACTGTGTGGTGTAACACCAGGAGATTGGCTGCACTGTGTGGTTTAACACCAGGTGCATCTTTACTGTGTGGTGTAAATCCAGGATAATCGCTGTAATGTGTGGTGTAACACCAGGAGAATGGATATATGTGTGTTGGAACACCAGGAGAATGGATGTGCTGTGTGTTGTAACACCAGGAGAATGTCTGTACTGTGTGGTGTAACACCAGGAGAATGGATGTACTGTGTGGTGTAACACCAGGGGAATGGATGTACTGTGTGGTGTAACACCAGAAGAATGACTGTACTGTGTGGCGTCACACCAGAGGAATGGATGTACTGTGTGGTTTTACACCAGGTGCAACTGTACTGTGTGGTGTAACACCAGGAGAATGGATGTACTGTGTTGTGTAACACTAGTGCTACTGTACTGTATGGTGTAACACCCGGTGCAACTGTACTGTGTGGTGTAACACCTGGAGAATGGCTGTTCTTTGTGGTGTAACAGCAGGTTCAACTGTACTGTGTTTGTGACACCAGGAGAATGGCTGTACTGTGTGGTGTAACAGTAGCTGCAACTGTACTGTGTGGTGTGACACCAGGAGAATCGATGTACTGTGTGGTGTAACACCAGGAGGATGGCTGTACTATGTGGTGTAACACAAGGAGAATGGATGTACTCTGTGGTGTAACACCAACAGAATGCATATACTGTTTGGTGTAACACCAGGTGCTACCGTACTGTGTGGTGTAACACCAGGTGCAACCGTACTGTGTGGTGTAACACCTGGAGAATGGCTGTACTTTGTGGTGAAACAACAGGTTCAACTGTACTGTGTTTGTGACACCAGGAGAATGGATGTACTGTGTTGTGTAACACCAGGAGAATGGCTGTACTGTGTGGTGTAACACTAGGATAATGGATATAATGTGTGGTGTAACACCAGGAGAATGGCTGTACTGCATGGTGTAACACCAGGAGAATGGCTGTTCTGTGTGGTGTATCACCAGGAGAATGACTGTACTGTGTGGTGTAACACCGGGCGAATGGATGTACTGTGTGGAGTAACACCAGGTGCTACAGTAATGTGTGGTGTAAAACCAGGGGAATGGATGTACTGTGTGGTGTAACACCAGTAGAATGGCTGTACTGCGTCGTGTAATACCAGGGGAATGGCTGCACTGTGTGGTGTAACACCAGGAGAATGGATGTACTGTGTGGTGTAACACCCGGTAAATGGCTGTACTGTGTGGTGTAACAGTAATTGCAACTGTACTGTGATGTGTAATACCAGGGGAATGGCTGTTATGTGTTGTGTAACAGCAGGTGCAACTGTACTGAGTGGTGTGACACCAGGAGAATGGCTGTACTGTGTGGTGTAACACCGGGCGAATGGATGTACTGTGTGTTGTAAAACCAGCAGAATGCATATACTGTCTGGTTTAACACCAGGAGAATGGACGTACTGTGTGGTGTAACACCCAGTAAATGGCTGTACTGTGTGGTGTAACACCAGGGGAATGGATGTACTGTGTTGTGTAACACCAGGAGAATGACTGTACTGTGTGGTGTAACACTAGGATAATGGATATACTGTGTGGTGTAACACCAGGCGAATGGCTGTACTGCGTGGTGTAACACCAGGAGAATGGCTGTTCTGTGTGCTGCAACACCAGGAGAATGGCTGTACTGTGTGGTGTAACACCGGGCGACTGGATGTACTGTGTGGAGTAACACCAGGTGCTACTGTACTGTGTGGTGTAATAACAGGGGAATGGATGTACTGTGTGGTGTAACACCTGGTAAATGGCTGTACTGTGTGGTGTAAAATCAGGGGAATGGATGTACTGTGTGGTGTAACACCAGGAGAAGGGCTATACTGTGTTGTGTAACACCAGTGGAATGGCTGTACTGCGTGGTGTAACACCAGGAGAATGGATGTACTGTGTTGTGTAACACCAGGAGAATGGCTGTACTGTGTGCTGTAACACCAGGAGAATGGCTGTACTGTGTGGTGTAACACCGGGCGAATGGATGTACTGTGTGGAGTAACACCAGGTGCTACTGTACTGTGTGGTGTAATAACAGGGGAATGGATGTACTGTGTGGTGTAACACCAGGAGAATGTCTCTACTGTGTGGTGTAACACCAGCGGAATGCATATACTGTGTGGGGTAATACCAGGGGAATGGCTGTACTGTGTGGTGTAAATCCAGGATAATCGCTGTACTGTGTGGTGTAACACCAGGGGAATGGATGTACTGTGGTGTGTAACACCAGGAGAATGGATGTACTGTGTTGTGTAACACCAGGAGAATGGCTGTACTGTGTGGTGTAACTCCAGAAGAATGGCTGTACTGTGTGGTGTAACACAAGGATAATGGATATGCTGTGTGGTGTAACACCAGACAAATGGCTGTACTGTGTGGTGTAACAGTAATTGCAACTGTACTGTGTTGTGTAATACCAGGGGAATGGCTGTTATGTGTTGTGTAACAGCAGGTGCAACTGTACTGAGTGGTGTGACACCAGGAGAATGGCTGTACTGTGTGGTGTAACACCGGGCGAATGGATGTACTGTGTGTTGTAAAACCAGCAGAATGCATATACTGTCTGGTTTAACACCAGGAGAATGACTGTACTGTGTGGTGTAACACTAGGATAATGGATATACTGTGTGGTGTAACACCAGGCGAATGGCTGTACTGCGTGGTGTAACACCAGGAGAATGGCTGTTCTGTGTGCTGCAACACCAGGAGAATGGCTGTACTGTGTGGTGTAACACCGGGCGACTGGATGTACTGTGTGGAGTAACACCAGGTGCTACTGTACTGTGTGGTGTAATAACAGGGGAATGGATGTACTGTGTGGTGTAACACCTGGTAGATGGCTGTACTGTGTGGTGTAAAATCAGGGGAATGGATGTACTGTGTGGTGTAACACCAGGAGAAGGGCTGTACTGTGTTGTGTAACACCAGTGGAATGGCTGTACTGCGTGGTGTAACACCAGGAGAATGGATGTACTGTGTTGTGTAACACCAGGAGAATGGCTGTACTGTGTGGTGTAACACCGGGCGAATGGATGTACTGTGTGGAGTAACACCAGGTGCTACTGTACTGTGTGGTGTAATAACAGGGGAATGGATGTACTGTGTGGTGTAACACCAGGAGAATGTCTCTACTGTGTGGTGTAACACCAGCGGAATGCATATACTGTGTGGGGTAATACCAGGGGAATGGCTGTACTGTGTGGTGTAATTCCAGGATAATCGCTGTACTGTGTGGTGTAACACCAGGGGAATGGATGTACTGTGTTGTGTAACACCAGGAGAATGGATGTACTGTGTTGTGTAACACGAGGAGAATGGCTGTACTGTGTGGTGTAACTCCAGAAGAATGGCTGTACTGTGTGGTGTAACACCAGGGGAATGGATGTACTGTGTTGTGGAACACCAGGGGAATGGCTGTACTGTGTGGTGTAAATCCAGTATAATCGCTGTACTGTGTGGGTTAACACCAGGTGCTACTGTACTGTGAGGTGTAACACCATGTGCAACTGTACTGTGTGGTGTAACACCAGGAGAATGGCTGTACTGTGTGGTGTAACAGTAAGTGCAACTGTACTGTGTGGTGTAATACCAGGGGAATGACTGTACTGTGTGGTGTAACAGCAGGTGCAACTGTAGTGAGTGGTGTGACACCAGGAGAATGGCTGTAGTGTGTTGTGTATCAGCAGCATAATTGATGTACTGTGTGGTGTAACACCAGGAGATTGGCTGCACTGTGTGGTTTAACACCAGGTGCATCTTTACTGTGTGGTGTAAATCCAGGATAATCGCTGTAATGTGTGGTGTAACACCAGGAGAATGGATATATGTGTGTTGGAACACCAGGAGAATGGATGTGCTGTGTGTTGTAACACCAGGAGAATGTCTGTACTGTGTGGTGTAACACCAGGAGAATGGATGTACTGTGTGGTGTAACACCAGGGGAATGGATGTACTGTGTGGTGTAACACCAGAAGAATGACTGTACTGTGTGGCGTCACACCAGAGGAATGGATGTACTGTGTGGTTTTACACCAGGTGCAACTGTACTGTGTGGTGTAACACCAGGAGAATGGATGTACTGTGTTGTGTAACACTAGTGCTACTGTACTGTATGGTGTAACACCCGGTGCAACTGTACTGTGTGGTGTAACACCTGGAGAATGGCTGTTCTTTGTGGTGTAACAGCAGGTTCAACTGTACTGTGTTTGTGACACCAGGAGAATGGCTGTACTGTGTGGTGTAACAGTAGCTGCAACTGTACTGTGTGGTGTGACACCAGGAGAATCGATGTACTGTGTGGTGTAACACCAGGAGGATGGCTGTACTATGTGGTGTAACACAAGGAGAATGGATGTACTCTGTGGTGTAACACCAACAGAATGCATATACTGTTTGGTGTAACACCAGGTGCTACCGTACTGTGTGGTGTAACACCAGGTGCAACCGTACTGTGTGGTGTAACACCTGGAGAATGGCTGTACTTTGTGGTGAAACAACAGGTTCAACTGTACTGTGTTTGTGACACCAGGAGAATGGATGTACTGTGTTGTGTAACACCAGGAGAATGGCTGTACTGTGTGGTGTAACACTAGGATAATGGATATAATGTGTGGTGTAACACCAGGAGAATGGCTGTACTGCATGGTGTAACACCAGGAGAATGGCTGTTCTGTGTGGTGTATCACCAGGAGAATGACTGTACTGTGTGGTGTAACACCGGGCGAATGGATGTACTGTGTGGAGTAACACCAGGTGCTACAGTAATGTGTGGTGTAAAACCAGGGGAATGGATGTACTGTGTGGTGTAACACCAGTAGAATGGCTGTACTGCGTCGTGTAATACCAGGGGAATGGCTGCACTGTGTGGTGTAACACCAGGAGAATGGATGTACTGTGTGGTGTAACACCCGGTAAATGGCTATACTGTGTGGTGTAACACCAGGGGAATGGATGTACTGTGTGGTGTAACACCAGGAGAATGGATGTACTGTGTGGTGTAAACCCAGGAGAATGGCTGTACTGTGTGGTGTAACACCAGGAGAATGGCTGTACTGTGTAGTGTAACACCAGAGGAATGGATGTACTGTGTGGTTTTACACCAGGTGCAACTGTACTGTGTGGTTTAACACCAGGAGAATGGATGTACTGTGTTGTGTAACACCAGTGCTACTGTACTGTATGGTGTAACACCAGGTGCAACTGTACTGTGTGGTGTAACACCTGGAGAATGGCTGTACTTTGTGGTGTAACAGCAGGTTCCACTGTACTGTGTTTGTGACACTAGGAGAATGGCTGTACTGTGTGGTGTAACAGCAGGAGAATGGATGTGCTGTGTGGTGTAACACCACGAGAATGGATGTACTGTGTGGTGTAACACCAGACAAATGGCTGTACTGTGTGGTGTAACAGTAATTGCAACTGTACTGTGTTGTGTAATACCAGGGGAATGGCTGTTATGTGTTGTGTAACAGCAGGTGCAACTGTACTGAGTGGTGTGACACCAGGAGAATGGCTGTACTGTGTGGTGTAACACCGGGCGAATGGATGTACTGTGTGTTGTAAAACCAGCAGAATGCATATACTGTCTGGTTTAACACCAGGAGAATGGACGTACTGTGTGGTGTAACACCCAGTAAATGGCTGTACTGTGTGGTGTAACACCAGGGGAATGGATGTACTGTGTTGTGTAACACCAGGAGAATGACTGTACTGTGTGGTGTAACACTAGGATAATGGATATACTGTGTGGTGTAACACCAGGCGAATGGCTGTACTGCGTGGTGTAACACCAGGAGAATGGCTGTTCTGTGTGCTGCAACACCAGGAGAATGGCTGTACTGTGTGGTGTAACACCGGGCGACTGGATGTACTGTGTGGAGTAACACCAGGTGCTACTGTACTGTGTGGTGTAATAACAGGGGAATGGATGTACTGTGTGGTGTAACACCTGGTAAATGGCTGTACTGTGTGGTGTAAAATCAGGGGAATGGATGTACTGTGTGGTGTAACACAAGGAGAAGGGCTGTACTGTGTTGTGTAACACCAGTGGAATGGCTGTACTGCGTGGTGTAACACCAGGAGAATGGATGTACTGTGTTGTGTAACACCAGGAGAATGGCTGTACTGTGTGCTGTAACACCAGGAGAATGGCTGTACTGTGTGGTGTAACACCGGGCGAATGGATGTACTGTGTGGAGTAACACCAGGTGCTACTGTACTGAGTGGTGTAATAACAGGGGAATGGATGTACTGTGTGGTGTAACACCAGGAGAATGTCTCTACTGTGTGGTGTAACACCAGCGGAATGCATATACTGTGTGGGGTAATACCAGGGGAATGGCTGTACTTTGTGGTGTAACAACAGGATCAACTGTACTGTGTTTGTGACTCCAGGTGAATGGATGTACTGTGTTGTGTAACACCAGGAGAATGGCTGTACTGTGTGGTGTAACACTAGGAAAATGGATATAATGTGTGGTGTAACACCAGGAGAATGGCTGTACTGAGTGGTGTAAAACCAGGAGAATGGCTGTTCTGTGTGGTGTAACACCAGGAGAATGGCTATACTGTGTGGTGTAACACCGGGCGAATGGATGTACTGTGTGGAGTAACACCAGGTGCTACTGTACTGTGTGGTGTAATAACAGGGGAATCGTGGTACTGTGTGGTGTAACACCAGGAGAATGTCTCTACTGTGTGGTGAAACACCAGCGGAATGCATATACTGTGTGGTGTAATACCAGGGGAATGGCTGTACTGTGTGGTGTAAATCCAGTATAATCGCTGTACTGTGTGGGTTAACACCAGGTGCTACTGTACTGTGAGGTGTAACACCATGTGCAACTGTACTGTGTGGTGTAACACCAGGAGAATGGCTGTACTGTGTGGTGTAACAGTAAGTGCAACTGTACTGTGTGGTGTAATACCAGGGGAATGACTGTACTGTGTGGTGTAACAGCAGGTGCAACTGTAGTTAGTGGTGTGACACCAGGAGAATGGCTGTAGTGTGTTGTGTATCAGCAGCATAATTGATGTACTGTGTGGTGTAACACCAGGAGATTGGCTGCACTGTGTGGTTTAACACCAGGTGCATCTTTACTGTGTGGTGTAAATCCAGGATAATCGCTGTAATGTGTGGTGTAACACCAGGAGAATGGATATATGTGTGTTGGAACACCAGGAGAATGGATGTGCTGTGTGTTGTAACACCAGGAGAATGTCTGTACTGTGTGGTGTAACACCAGGAGAATGGATGTACTGTGTGGTGTAACACCAGGGGAATGGATGTACTGTGTGGTGTAACACCAGAAGAATGACTGTACTGTGTGGCGTCACACCAGAGGAATGGATGTACTGTGTGGTTTTACACCAGGTGCAACTGTACTGTGTGGTGTAACACCAGATGAATGACTGTACTGTGTGGCGTCACACCAGAGGAATGGATGTACTGTGTGGTTTTACACCAGGTGCAACTGTACTGTGTGGTGTAACACCAGGAGAATGGATGTACTGTGTTGTGTAACACCAGTGCTACTGTACTGTATGGTGTAACACCCGGTGCAACTGTACTGTGTGGTGTAACACCTGGAGAATGGCTGTTCTTTGTGGTGTAACAGCAGGTTCAACTGTACTGTGTTTGTGACACCAGGAGAATGGCTGTACTGTGTGGTGTAACAGTAGGTGCAACTGTACTGTGTGGTGTGACACCAGGAGAATCGATGTACTGTGTGGTGTAACACCAGGAGGATGGCTGTACAATGTGGTGTAACACAAGGAGAATTGATGTACTCTGTGGTGTAACACCAACAGAATGCATATACTGTGTGGTGTAACACCAGGTGCTACCGTACTGTGTGGTGTAACACCAGGTGCAACCGTACTGTGTGGTGTAACACCTGGAGAATGGCTGTACTTTGTGGTGTAACAACAGGTTCAACTGTACTGTGTTTGTGACACCAGGAGAATGGATGTACTGTGTTGTGTAACACCAGGAGAATGGCTGTACTGTGTGGTGTAACACTAGGATAATGGATATAATGTGTGGTGTAACACCAGGAGAATGGCTGTACTGCATGGTGTAACACCAGGAGAATGGCTGTTCTGTGTGGTGTATCACCAGGAGAATGACTGTACTGTGTGGTGTAACACCGGGCGAATGGATGTACTGTGTGGAGTAACACCAGGTGCTACAGTAATGTGTGGTGTAAAACCAGGGGAATGGATGTACTGTGTGGTGTAACACCAGTAGAATGGCTGTACTGCGTCGTGTAATACCAGGGGAATGGCTGCACTGTGTGGTGTAACACCAGGAGAATGGATGTACTGTGTGGTGTAACACCCGGTAAATGGCTATACTGTGTGGTGTAACACCAGGGGAATGGATGTACTGTGTGGTGTAACACCAGGAGAATGGATGTACTGTGTGGTGTAAAACCAGGAGAATGGCTGTACTGTGTGGTGTAACACCAGGAGAATGGCTGTACTGTGTAGTGTAACACCAGAGGAATGGATGTACTGTGTGGTTTTACACCAGGTGCAACTGTACTGTGTGGTTTAACACCAGGAGAATGGATGTACTGTGTTGTGTAACACCAGTGCTACTGTACTGTATGGTGTAACACCAGGTGCAACTGTACTGTGTGGTGTAACACCTGGAGAATGGCTGTACTTTGTGGTGTAACAGCAGGTTCCACTGTACTGTGTTTGTGACACTAGGAGAATGGCTGTACTGTGTGGTGTAACAGCAGGAGAATGGATGTGCTGTGTGGTGTAACACCACGAGAATGGATGTACTGTGTGGTGTAACACCAGACAAATGGCTGTACTGTGTGGTGTAACAGTAATTGCAACTGTACTGTGTTGTGTAATACCAGGGGAATGGCTGTTATGTGTTGTGTAACAGCAGGTGCAACTGTACTGAGTGGTGTGACACCAGGAGAATGGCTGTACTGTGTGGTGTAACACCGGGCGAATGGATGTACTGTGTGTTGTAAAACCAGCAGAATGCATATACTGTCTGGTTTAACACCAGGAGAATGGACGTACTGTGTGGTGTAACACCCAGTAAATGGCTGTACTGTGTGGTGTAACACCAGGGGAATGGATGTACTGTGTTGTGTAACACCAGGAGAATGACTGTACTGTGTGGTGTAACACTAGGATAATGGATATACTGTGTGGTGTAACACCAGGCGAATGGCTGTACTGCGTGGTGTAACACCAGGAGAATGGCTGTTCTGTGTGCTGCAACACCAGGAGAATGGCTGTACTGTGTGGTGTAACACCGGGCGACTGGATGTACTGTGTGGAGTAACACCAGGTGCTACTGTACTGTGTGGTGTAATAACAGGGGAATGGATGTACTGTGTGGTGTAACACCTGGTAAATGGCTGTACTGTGTGGTGTAAAATCAGGGGAATGGATGTACTGTGTGGTGTAACACCAGGAGAAGGGCTGTACTGTGTTGTGTAACACCAGTGGAATGGCTGTACTGCGTGGTGTAACACCAGGAGAATGGATGTACTGTGTTGTGTAACACCAGGAGAATGGCTGTACTGTGTGCTGTAACACCAGGAGAATGGCTGTACTGTGTGGTGTAACACCGGGCGAATGGATGTACTGTGTGGAGTAACACCAGGTGCTACTGTACTGTGTGGTGTACTAACAGGGGAATGGATGTACTGTGTGGTGTAACACCAGGAGAATGTCTCTACTGTGTGGTGTAACACCAGCGGAATGCATATACTGTGTGGGGTAATACCAGGGGAATGGCTGTACTGTGTGGTGTAAATCCAGGATAATCGCTGTACTGTGTGGTGTAACACCAGGGGAATGGATGTACTGTGTTGTGTAACACCAGGAGAATGGATGTACTGTGTTGTGTAACACCAGGAGAATGGCTGTACTGTGTGGTGTAACTCCAGAAGAATGGCTGTACTGTGTGGTGTAACACAAGGATAATGGATATGCTGTGTGGTGTAACACCAGACAAATGGCTGTACTGTGTGGTGTAACAGTAATTGCAACTGTACTGTGTTGTGTAATACCAGGGGAATGGCTGTTATGTGTTGTGTAACAGCAGGTGCAACTGTACTGAGTGGTGTGACACCAGGAGAATGGCTGTACTGTGTGGTGTAACACCGGGCGAATGGATGTACTGTGTGTTGTAAAACCAGCAGAATGCATATACTGTCTGGTTTAACACCAGGAGAATGACTGTACTGTGTGGTGTAACACTAGGATAATGGATATACTGTGTGGTGTAACACCAGGCGAATGGCTGTACTGTGTGGTGTAACACCAGGAGAATGGCTGTTCTGTGTGCTGCAACACCAGGAGAATGGCTGTACTGTGTGGTGTAACACCGGGCGACTGGATGTACTGTGTGGAGTAACACCAGGTGCTACTGTACTGTGTGGTGTAATAACAGGGGAATGGATGTACTGTGTGGTGTAACACCTGGTAAATGGCTGTACTGTGTGGTGTAAAATCAGGGGAATGGATGTACTGTGTGGTGTAACACCAGGAGAAGGGCTGTACTGTGTTGTGTAACACCAGTGGAATGGCTGTACTGCGTGGTGTAACACCAGGAGAATGGATGTACTGTGTTGTGTAACACCAGGAGAATGGCTGTACTGTGTGGTGTAACACCGGGCGAATGGATGTACTGTGTGGAGTAACACCAGGTGCTACTGTACTGTGTGGTGTAATAACAGGGGAATGGATGTACTGTGTGGTGTAACACCAGGAGAATGTCTCTACTGTGTGGTGTAACACCAGCGGAATGCATATACTGTGTGGGGTAATACCAGGGGAATGGCTGTACTGTGTGGTGTAAATCCAGGATAATCGCTGTACTGTGTGGTGTAACACCAGTGGAATGGATGTACTGTGTTGTGTAACACCAGGAGAATGGATGTACTGTGTTGTGTAACACCAGGAGAATGGCTGTACTGTGTGGTGTAACTCCAGAAGAATGGCTGTACTGTGTGGTGTAACACCAGGGGAATGGATGTACTGTGTTGTGTAACACCAGGGGAATGGCTGTACTGTGTGGTGTAAATCCAGTATAATCGCTGTACTGTGTGGGTTAACACCAGGTGCTACTGTACTGTGAGGTGTAACACCATGTGCAACTGTACTGTGTGGTGTAACACCAGGAGAATGGCTGTACTGTGTGGTGTAACAGTAAGTGCAACTGTACTGTGTGGTGTAATACCAGGGGAATGACTGTACTGTGTGGTGTAACAGCAGGTGCAACTGTAGTGAGTGGTGTGACACCAGGAGAATGGCTGTAGTGTGTTGTGTATCAGCAGCATAATTGATGTACTGTGTGGTGTAACACCAGGAGATTGGCTGCACTGTGTGGTTTAACACCAGGTGCATCTTTACTGTGTGGTGTAAATCCAGGATAATCGCTGTAATGTGTGGTGTAACACCAGGAGAATGGATATATGTGTGTTGGAACACCAGGAGAATGGATGTGCTGTGTGTTGTAACACCAGGAGAATGTCTGTACTGTGTGGTGTAACACCAGGAGAATGGATGTACTGTGTGGTGTAACACCAGGGGAATGGATGTACTGTGTGGTGTAACACCAGAAGAATGACTGTACTGTGTGGCGTCACACCAGAGGAATGGATGTACTGTGTGGTTTTACACCAGGTGCAACTGTACTGTGTGGTGTAACACCAGGAGAATGGATGTACTGTGTTGTGTAACACCAGGAGAATGGCTGTACTGTGTGGTGTAACACTAGGATAATGGATATAATGTGTGGTGTAACACCAGGAGAATGGCTGTACTGCATGGTGTAACACCAGGAGAATGGCTGTTCTGTGTGGTGTATCACCAGGAGAATGACTGTACTATGTGGTGTAACACCGGGCGAATGGATGTACTGTGTGGAGTAACACCAGGTGCTACTGTAATGTGTGGTGTAAAACCAGGGGAATGGATGTACTGTGTGGTGTAACACCAGTAGAATGGCTGTACTGCGTCGTGTAATACCAGGGGAATGGCTGCACTGTGTGGTGTAACACCAGGAGAATGGATGTACTGTGTGGTGTAACACCCGGTAAATGGCTATACTGTGTGGTGTAACACCAGGGGAATGGATGTACTGTGTGGTGTAACACCAGGAGAATGGATGTACTGTGTGGTGTAAAACCAGGAGAATGGCTGTACTGTGTGGTGTAACACCAGGAGAATGGCTGTACTGTGTAGTGTAACACCAGAGGAATGGATGTACTGTGTGGTTTTACACCAGGTGCAACTGTACTGTGTGGTTTAACACCAGGAGAATGGATGTACTGTGTTGTGTAACACCAGTGCTACTGTACTGTATGGTGTAACACCAGGTGCAACTGTACTGTGTGGTGTAACACCTGGAGAATGGCTGTACTTTGTGGTGTAACAGCAGGTTCCACTGTACTGTGTTTGTGACACTAGGAGAATGGCTGTACTGTGTGGTGTAACAGCAGGAGAATGGATGTACTGTGTGGTGTAACACCACGAGAATGGATGTACTGTGTGGTGTAACACCAGACAAATGGCTGTACTGTGTGGTGTAACAGTAATTGCAACTGTACTGTGTTGTGTAATACCAGGGGAATGGCTGTTATGTGTTGTGTAACAGCAGGTGCAACTGTACTGAGTGGTGTGACACCAGGAGAATGGCTGTACTGTGTGGTGTAACACCGGGCGAATGGATGTACTGTGTGTTGTAAAACCAGCAGAATGCATATACTGTCTGGTTTAACACCAGGAGAATGGACGTACTGTGTGGTGTAACACACAGTAAATGGCTGTACTGTGTGGTGTAACACCAGGGGAATGGATGTACTGTGTTGTGTAACACCAGGAGAATGACTGTACTGTGTGGTGTAACACTAGGATAATGGATATACTGTGTGGTGTAACACCAGGCGAATGGCTGTACTGCGTGGTGTAACACCAGGAGAATGGCTGTTCTGTGTGCTGCAACACCAGGAGAATGGCTGTACTGTGTGGTGTAACACCGGGTGACTGGATGTACTGTGTGGAGTAACACCAGGTGCTACTGTACTGTGTGGTGTAATAACAGGGGAATGGATGTACTGTGTGGTGTAACACCTGGTAAATGGCTGTACTGTGTGGTGTAAAATCAGGGGAATGGATGTACTGTGTGGTGTAACACCAGGAGAAGGGCTGTACTGTGTTGTGTAACACCAGTGGAATGGCTGTACTGCGTGGTGTAACACCAGGAGAATGGATGTACTGTGTTGTGTAACACCAGGAGAATGGCTGTACTGTGTGCTGTAACACCAGGAGAATGGCTGTACTGTGTGGTGTAACACCGGGCGAATGGATGTACTGTGTGGAGTAACACCAGGTGCTACTGTACTGTGTGGTGTAATAACTGGGGAATGGATGTACTGTGTGGTGTAACACCAGGAGAATGTCTCTACTGTGTGGTGTAACACCAGCGGAATGCATATACTGTGTGGGGTAATACCAGGGGAATGGCTGTACTGTGTGGTGTAAATCCAGGATAATCGCTGTACTGTGTGGTGTAACACCAGGGGAATGGATGTACTGTGTTGTGTAACACCAGGAGAATGGATGTACTGTGTTGTGTAACACCAGGAGAATGGCTGTACTGTGTGGTGTAACTCCAGAAGAATGGCTGTACTGTGTGGTGTAACACAAGGATAATGGATATGCTGTGTGGTGTAACACCAGACAAATGGCTGTACTGTGTGGTGTAACAGTAATTGCAACTGTACTGTGTTGTGTAATACCAGGGGAATGGCTGTTATGTGTTGTGTAACAGCAGGTGCAACTGTACTGAGTGGTGTGACACCAGGAGAATGGCTGTACTGTGTGGTGTAACACCGGGCGAATGGATGTACTGTGTGTTGTAAAACCAGCAGAATGCATATACTGTCTGGTTTAACACCAGGAGAATGACTGTACTGTGTGGTGTAACACTAGGATAATGGATATACTGTGTGGTGTAACACCAGGCGAATGGCTGTACTGTGTGGTGTAACACCAGGAGAATGGCTGTTCTGTGTGCTGCAACACCAGGAGAATGGCTGTACTGTGTGGTGTAACACCGGGCGACTGGATGTACTGTGTGGAGTAACACCAGGTGCTACTGTACTGTGTGGTGTAATAACAGGGGAATGGATGTACTGTGTGGTGTAACACCTGGTAAATGGCTGTACTGTGTGGTGTAAAATCAGGGGAATGGATGTACTGTGTGGTGTAACACCAGGAGAAGGGCTGTACTGTGTTGTGTAACACCAGTGGAATGGCTGTACTGCGTGGTGTAACACCAGGAGAATGGATGTACTGTGTTGTGTAACACCAGGAGAATGGCTGTACTGTGTGGTGTAACACCGGGCGAATGGATGTACTGTGTGGAGTAACACCAGGTGCTACTGTACTGTGTGGTGTAATAACAGGGGAATGGATGTACTGTGTGGTGTAACACCAGGAGAATGTCTCTACTGTGTGGTGTAACACCAGCGGAATGCATATACTGTGTGGGGTAATACCAGGGGAATGGCTGTACTGTGTGGTGTAAATCCAGGATAATCGCTGTACTGTGTGGTGTAACACCAGGGGAATGGATGTACTGTGTTGTGTAACACCAGGAGAATGGATGTACTGTGTTGTGTAACACCAGGAGAATGGCTGTACTGTGTGGTGTAACTCCAGAAGAATGGCTGTACTGTGTGGTGTAACACCAGGGGAATGGATGTACTGTGTTGTGTAACACCAGGAGAATGGCTGTACTGCGTGGTGTTACACCAGGAGAATGGCTGTTCTGTGTGGTGTAACACCAGGAGAATGGCTGTACTGTGTGGTGTAACACCGGGCGAATGGATGTACTGTGTGGAGTAACGCCATGTGCTACTGTACTGTGTGGTGTAATATCAGGGGAATCGCTGTACTGTGTGGTGTAACACCAGGAGAATGTCTCTACTATGTGGTGTAACACCAGCGGAATGCATATACTGTGTGGTGTAACACCAGGAGAATGTCTCTACTATGTGGTGTAACACCAGAGGAATGCATATACTGTGTGGTGTAACACCAGGTGCAACTGTACTGTGTGGTGTAACACCAGGAGTATGGCTGTACTGTGTGGTGTAACAGTAAGTGCAACTGTATTGTGTGGTGTAATACCAGGGGAATGGCTATACTGTGTGGTGTAACAGCAGGTGCAACTGTACTGAGTGGTGTGACACCAGGAGAGTGGCTGTACTGTGTTGTGTATCAGCAGCATAATTGATGTACTGTGTGGTGTAACACCAGTAGAATGGATATACTGTGTGGTGTAACACCAGGAGAATGGCTGTACTGTGTTGTGTAACACCAGTAGAATGGCTGTACTGCATGGTGTAACACCAGGAGAATGAATGTACAGTGTTGTGTAACACCAGGAGAATGGCTGTACTGTGTGGTGTAACACCAGGAGAATGGCTGTACTGTGTTGTGTAACACCAGGAGAATGGCTGTACTGTGTGGTGTAACACCAGGAGAATGGCTGTACTGTGTGGTGTAACACCAGGAGAATATCTCTACTGTGTGGTGTAACACCAGCGGAATGCATATACTGTGTGGTGTAATCCAGGATAATCGCTGTACTGTGTTGTGTAACACTAGGAGAATGGCTGTACTGTGTGGTGTAACACCAGGGGAATGGATGTACTGTGTTGTGAAACACCCGGTAAATGGCTGTACTGTTTAGTGTAACACCAGGGGAATGGATGTACTGTGTGGTGTAACACCAGGAGAATGGATGTACTGTGTGGTGTAACACCCTGTAACTGGCTGTACGGTGTGGTGTAACACCAGGGGAATGGATGTACTGAGTTGTGTAACACCAGTAGAATGGCTGTACTGCGTGGTGTAACACCAGGAGAATGGATGTACTGTGTTGTGTAACACCAGGAGAATGGCTGTACTGTGTGGAGTAACACCAGGAGAATGGCTGTATTGTGTGGTGTAACACTAGGATAATGGATATACTGTGTGGTGTAACACCAGGAGAATGGCTGTACTGCGTGGTGTTACACCAGGAGAATGGCTGTACTGTGTGGTGTAACACCAGGAGAATGGCTGTACCGTGTGTTGTAACACCGGGCGAATGGATGTACTGTGTGGAGTAACACCAGGTGCTACTGTACTGTGTGGTGTAATAACAGGGCAATCACTGTACTGTGTGGTGTAACACCAGGAGAATGTCTCTACTGTGTGGTGTAACACCAGCGGAATGCATATACTGTGTGGTGTAACACCAGGTGCTACTGTACTGTGTGGTGTAACACCAGGTGCAACTGTACTGTGTGGTGTAACACCAGGAGAATGGCTGTACTGTGTGGTGTAACACCAGGAGAATGGCTGTACTGTGTGGTGTAACTGTAAATGCAACTGTACTGTGTGGTGTAATACCAGGGATATGGCTGTACTGTGTGGTGTAACAGCAGGTGCAACTGTACTGAGTGGTGTGACACCAGGAGAATGGCTGTACTGTGTTGTGTATCAGCAGCATAATTGATGTACTGTGTGGGGTAACACCAGGAGAATGGCTGCACTGTGTGGTTTAACACCAGGTGCATCTGTACTGTGTGGTGTAAATCCAGGATAATCGCTGTACTGTGTGGTGTAACACCAGGAGAATGGATATACTGTGTGTTGGAACACCAGGAGAATAGATGTGCTGTGTGTTGTAACACCAGGAGAATGTCTGTACTGTGTGGTGTAACACCAGGAGAATGGATGTACTGTGTGGTGTAACACCAGGGGAATGGATGTACTGTGTGGTTTAACACCAGAAGAATGACTGTACTGTGTGGTGTAACACCAGAGGAATGGATGTACTGTGTGGTTTTACACCAGGTGTAACTGTACTGTGTTGTGTAACACCTGGAGAATGGCTGTACTTTGTGGTGTAACAGCAGGTTCGACTGTGCTGTGTTTCTAACACAAGGAGAATGGCTGTACTGTGTGGTGTAACAGCAGGAGAATGGATGTACTGTGTGGTGTAACACCAGGATAACGGCTGTACTGTGTGGTGTAACACCGGGCGAATGGATGTACTGTGTGGAGTAACACCAGGTGCTACTGTACTGTGTGGTGTAATAACAGTTGAATCGCTGTACTGTGTGGTGTAACACCAGGAGAATGTCTCTACTGTGTGGTGAAACACCAGCGGAATGCATATACTGTGTGGTGTAATACCAGGGGAATGGCTGTACTGTGTGGTGTAAATCCAGTATAATCGCTGTACTGTGTGGTTTAACACCAGGTGCTACTGTACTGTGAGGTGTAACACCAGGTGCAACTGTACTGTGTGGTGTAACACCAGGAGAATGGCTGTACTGTGTGGTGTAACAGTAAGTGCAACTGTACTGTGTGGTGTAATACCAGGGGAATGACTGTACTGTGTGGTGTAACAGCAGGTGCAACTGTAGTGAGTTGTGTGACACCAGGAGAATGGCTGTACTGTGTTGTGTATCAGCAGCATAATTGATGTACTGTGTGGGGTAACACCAGGAGATTGGCTGCACTGTGTGGTTTAACACCAGGTGCATCTTTACTGTGTGGTGTAAATCCAGGATAATCGCTGTAATGTGTGGTGTAACACCAGGAGAATGGATATACTGTGTGTTGGAACACCGGGAGAATGGATGTGCTGTGTGTTGTAACACCAGGAGAATGTCTGTACTGTGTGGTGTAACACCAGGAGAATGGATGTACTGTGTGGTGTAACACCAGGGGAATGGATGTACTGTGTGGTGTAACACCAGAAGAATGACTGTACTGTGTGGCGTAACACCAGAGGAATGGATGTACTGTGTGGTTTTACACCAGGTGAAACTGTACTGTGTGGTGTAACACCAGGAGAATGGATGTACTGTGTTGTGTAACACCAGTGCTACTGTACTGTATGGTGTAACACCCGGTGCAACTGTACTGTGTGGTGTAACACCTGGAGAATGGCTGTTTTTTGTGGTGTAACAGCAGGTTCAACTGTACTGTGTTTGTGACACCAGGAGAATGGCTGTACTGTGTGGTGTAACAGTAGGTGCAACTGTACTGTGTGGTGTGACACCAGGAGAATCGATGTACTGTGTGGTGTAACACCAGGTGCTACCGTACTGTGTGGTGTAACACCAGGTGCAACCGTACTGTGTGGTGTAACACTTGGAGAATGGCTGTACTTTGTGGTGTAACAACAGGTTCAACTGTACTGTGTTTGTGACACCAGGAGAATGGATGTACTGTGTTGTGTAACACCAGGAGAATGGCTGTACTGTGTGGTGTAACACTAGGATAATGGATATAATGTGTGGTGTAACACCAGCAGAATGCATATACTGTGTGGTGTAACACCAGGTGCTACCGTACTGTGTGGTGTAACACCAGGTGCAACCGTACTGTCTGGTGTAACACTTAGAGAATGGCTGTACATTGTGGTGTAACAACAGGTTCAACTGTACTGTGTTTGTGACACCAGGAGAATGGATGTACTGTGTTCTGTAACACCAGGAGAATGGCTGTACTGTGTGGTGTAACACTAGGATAATGGATATAATGTGTGGTGTAACACCAGGAGAATGGCTGTACTGCATGGTGTAACACCAGGAGAATGGCTGTTCTGTGTGGTGTATCACCAGGAGAATGGCTGTACTGTGTGGTGTAACACCGGGCGAATGGATGTACTGTGTGGAGTAACACCAGGTGATACAGTAATGTGTGGTGTAATAACAGGGGAATGGATGTACTGTGTTGTGTAACACGCGGTAAATGGCTGTACTGTGTGGTGTAAAACCAGGGGAATGGATGTACTGTGTGGTGTAACACCAGTAGAATGGCTGTACTGCGTCGTGTAATACCAGGGGAATGGCTGTACTGTGTGGTGTAACACCAGGAGAATGGATGTACTGTGTGGTGTAACACCCGGTAAATGGCTATACTGTGTGGTGTAACACCAGGGGAATGGATGTACTGTGTGATGTAACACCAGGAGAATGGATGTACTGTGTGGTGTAACACCCGGTAAATGGCTGTACTGTGTGGTGTAACACCAGTGGAATGGATGTACTGTGTTGTGTAACACCAGTAGAATGGCTGTACTGCGTGGTGTAACATCAGGAGAATGGATGTACTGTGTTGTGTAACACCAGGAGAATGGCTGTACTGTGTGGTGTAACACCAGGAGAATGGCTGTACTCTGTGGTGTAACACTAGGATAATGGATATACTGTGTGGTGTAACACCAGGAGAATGGCTGTACTGTGTGGTGTAACACCAGAGGAATGGATGTACTGTGTGGTTTTACACCAGGTGCAACTGTACTGTGTGGTGTAACACCTGGAGAATGGCTGTACTTTGTGGTGTAACAGCAGGTTCCACTGTACTGTGTTTGTGACACTAGGAGAATGGCTGTACTGTGTGGTGTAACAGCAGGAGAATGGATGTACTGTGTGGTGTAACACCACGAGAATGGATGTACTGTGTGGTGTAACACCAGACAAATGGCTGTACTGTGTGGTGTAACAGTAATTGCAACTGTACTGTGTTGTGTAATACCAGGGGAATGGCTGTTATGTGTTGTGTAACAGCAGGTGCAACTGTACTGAGTGGTGTGACACCAGGAGAATGGCTGTACTGTGTGGTGTAACACCGGGCGAATGGATGTACTGTGTGTTGTAAAACCAGCAGAATGCATATACTGTCTGGTTTAACACCAGGAGAATGGACGTACTGTGTGGTGTAACACCCAGTAAATGGCTGTACTGTGTGGTGTAACACCAGGGGAATGGATGTACTGTGTTGTGTAACACCAGGAGAATGACTGTACTGTGTGGTGTAACACTAGGATAATGGATATACTGTGTGGAGTAACACCAGGCGAATGGCTGTACTGCGTGGTGTAACACCAGGAGAATGGCTGTTCTGTGTGCTGCAACACCAGGAGAATGGCTGTACTGTGTGGTGTAACACCGGGCGACTGGATGTACTGTGTGGAGTAACACCAGGTGCTACTGTACTGTGTGGTGTAATAACAGGGGAATGGATGTACTGTGTGGTGTAACACCTGGTAAATGGCTGTACTGTGTGGTGTAAAATCAGGGGAATGGATGTACTGTGTGGTGTAACACCAGGAGAAGGGCTGTACTGTGTTGTGTAACACCAGTGGAATGGCTGTACTGCGTGGTGTAACACCAGGAGAATGGATGTACTGTGTTGTGTAACACCAGGAGAATGGCTGTACTGTGTGCTGTAACACCAGGAGAATGGCTGTACTGTGTGGAGTAACACCAGGTGCTACTGTACTGTGTGGTGTAATAACAGGGGAATGGATGTACTGTGTGGTGTAACACCAGGAGAATGTCTCTACTGTGTGGTGTAACACCAGCGGAATGCATATACTGTGTGGGGTAATACCAGGGGAATGGCTGTACTGTGTGGTGTAAATCCAGGATAATCGCTGTACTGTGTGGTGTAACACCAGGGGAATGGATGTACTGTGTTGTGTAACACCAGGAGAATGGATGTACTGTGTTGTGTAACACCAGGAGAATGGCTGTACTGTGTGGTGTAACTCCAGAAGAATGGCTGTACTGTGTGGTGTAACACAAGGATAATGGATATGCTGTGTGGTGTAACACCAGGAGAATGGATGTGCTGTGTGTTGTAACACCAGGAGAATGTCTGTACTGTGTGGTGTAACACCAGGAGAATGGATGTACTGTGTGGTGTAACACCAGGGGAATGGATGTACTGTGTGGTTTAACACCAGAAGAATGACTGTACTGTGTGGTGTAACACCAGAGGAATGGATGTACTGTGTGGTTTTACACCAGGTGTAACTGTACTGTGTTGTGTAACACCTGGAGAATGGCTGTACTTTGTGGTGTAACAGCAGGTTCCACTGTGCTGTGTTTCTGACACTAGGAGAATGGCTGTACTGTGTGGTGTAACACCAGGAGAATGGCTGTTCTGTGTGGTGTATCACCAGGAGAATGGCTGTACTGTGTGGTGTAACACCGGGCGAATGGATGTACTGTGTGGAGTAACACCAGGTGATACAGTAATGTGTGGTGTAATAACAGGGGAATGGATGTACTGTGTTGTGTAACACGCGGTAAATGGCTGTACTGTGTGGTGTAAAACCAGGGGAATGGATGTACTGTGTGGTGTAACACCAGTAGAATGGCTGTACTGCGTCGTGTAATACCAGGGGAATGGCTGTACTGTGTGGTGTAACACCAGGAGAATGGATGTACTGTGTGGTGTAACACCCGGTAAATGGCTATACTGTGTGGTGTAACACCAGGGGAATGGATGTACTGTGTGATGTAACACCAGGAGAATGGATGTACTGTGTGGTGTAACACCCGGTAAATGGCTGTACTGTGTGGTGTAACACCAGTGGAATGGATGTACTGTGTTGTGTAACACCAGTAGAATGGCTGTACTGCGTGGTGTAACATCAGGAGAATGGATGTACTGTGTTGTGTAACACCAGGAGAATGGCTGTACTGTGTGGTGTAACACCAGGAGAATGGCTGTACTCTGTGGTGTAACACTAGGATAATGGATATACTGTGTGGTGTAACACCAGGAGAATGGCTGTACTGTGTGGTGTAACACCAGAGGAATGGATGTACTGTGTGGTTTTACACCAGGTGCAACTGTACTGTGTGGTGTAACACCTGGAGAATGGCTGTACTTTGTGGTGTAACAGCAGGTTCCACTGTACTGTGTTTGTGACACTAGGAGAATGGCTGTACTGTGTGGTGTAACACCAGGTGCTACTGTACTGTGTGGTGTAATAACAGGGCAATCACTGTACTGTGTGGTGTAACACCAGGAGAATGTCTCTACTGTGTGGTGTAACACCAGCGGAATGCATATACTGTGTGGTGTAACACCAGGTGCTACTGTACTGTGTGGTGTAACACCAGGTGCAACTGTACTGTGTGGTGTAACACCAGGAGAATGGCTGTACTGTGTGGTGTAACACCAGGAGAATGGCTGTACTGTGTGGTGTAACTGTAAATGCAACTGTACTGTGTGGTGTAATACCAGGGATATGGCTGTACTGTGTGGTGTAACAGCAGGTGCAACTGTACTGAGTGGTGTGACACCAGGAGAATGGCTGTACTGTGTTGTGTATCAGCAGCATAATTGATGTACTGTGTGGGGTAACACCAGGAGAATGGCTGCACTGTGTGGTTTAACACCAGGTGCATCTGTACTGTGTGGTGTAAATCCAGGATAATCGCTGTACTGTGTGGTGTAACACCAGGAGAATGGATATACTGTGTGTTGGAACACCAGGAGAATAGATGTGCTGTGTGTTGTAACACCAGGAGAATGTCTGTACTGTGTGGTGTAACACCAGGAGAATGGATGTACTGTGTGGTGTAACACCAGGGGAATGGATGTACTGTGTGGTTTAACACCAGAAGAATGACTGTACTGTGTGGTGTAACACCAGAGGAATGGATGTACTGTGTGGTTTTACACCAGGTGTAACTGTACTGTGTTGTGTAACACCTGGAGAATGGCTGTACTTTGTGGTGTAACAGCAGGTTCGACTGTGCTGTGTTTCTAACACAAGGAGAATGGCTGTACTGTGTGGTGTAACAGCAGGAGAATGGATGTACTGTGTGGTGTAACACCAGGATAACGGCTGTACTGTGTGGTGTAACACCGGGCGAATGGATGTACTGTGTGGAGTAACACCAGGTGCTACTGTACTGTGTGGTGTAATAACAGTTGAATCGCTGTACTGTGTGGTGTAACACCAGGAGAATGTCTCTACTGTGTGGTGAAACACCAGCGGAATGCATATACTGTGTGGTGTAATACCAGGGGAATGGCTGTACTGTGTGGTGTAAATCCAGTATAATCGCTGTACTGTGTGGTTTAACACCAGGTGCTACTGTACTGTGAGGTGTAACACCAGGTGCAACTGTACTGTGTGGTGTAACACCAGGAGAATGGCTGTACTGTGTGGTGTAACAGTAAGTGCAACTGTACTGTGTGGTGTAATACCAGGGGAATGACTGTACTGTGTGGTGTAACAGCAGGTGCAACTGTAGTGAGTTGTGTGACACCAGGAGAATGGCTGTACTGTGTTGTGTATCAGCAGCATAATTGATGTACTGTGTGGGGTAACACCAGGAGATTGGCTGCACTGTGTGGTTTAACACCAGGTGCATCTTTACTGTGTGGTGTAAATCCAGGATAATCGCTGTAATGTGTGGTGTAACACCAGGAGAATGGATATACTGTGTGTTGGAACACCGGGAGAATGGATGTGCTGTGTGTTGTAACACCAGGAGAATGTCTGTACTGTGTGGTGTAACACCAGGAGAATGGATGTACTGTGTGGTGTAACACCAGGGGAATGGATGTACTGTGTGGTGTAACACCAGAAGAATGACTGTACTGTGTGGCGTAACACCAGAGGAATGGATGTACTGTGTGGTTTTACACCAGGTGAAACTGTACTGTGTGGTGTAACACCAGGAGAATGGATGTACTGTGTTGTGTAACACCAGTGCTACTGTACTGTATGGTGTAACACCCGGTGCAACTGTACTGTGTGGTGTAACACCTGGAGAATGGCTGTTTTTTGTGGTGTAACAGCAGGTTCAACTGTACTGTGTTTGTGACACCAGGAGAATGGCTGTACTGTGTGGTGTAACAGTAGGTGCAACTGTACTGTGTGGTGTGACACCAGGAGAATCGATGTACTGTGTGGTGTAACACCAGGTGCTACCGTACTGTGTGGTGTAACACCAGGTGCAACCGTACTGTGTGGTGTAACACTTGGAGAATGGCTGTACTTTGTGGTGTAACAACAGGTTCAACTGTACTGTGTTTGTGACACCAGGAGAATGGATGTACTGTGTTGTGTAACACCAGGAGAATGGCTGTACTGTGTGGTGTAACACTAGGATAATGGATATAATGTGTGGTGTAACACCAGCAGAATGCATATACTGTGTGGTGTAACACCAGGTGCTACCGTACTGTGTGGTGTAACACCAGGTGCAACCGTACTGTCTGGTGTAACACTTAGAGAATGGCTGTACATTGTGGTGTAACAACAGGTTCAACTGTACTGTGTTTGTGACACCAGGAGAATGGATGTACTGTGTTCTGTAACACCAGGAGAATGGCTGTACTGTGTGGTGTAACACTAGGATAATGGATATAATGTGTGGTGTAACACCAGGAGAATGGCTGTACTGCATGGTGTAACACCAGGAGAATGGCTGTTCTGTGTGGTGTATCACCAGGAGAATGGCTGTACTGTGTGGTGTAACACCGGGCGAATGGATGTACTGTGTGGAGTAACACCAGGTGATACAGTAATGTGTGGTGTAATAACAGGGGAATGGATGTACTGTGTTGTGTAACACGCGGTAAATGGCTGTACTGTGTGGTGTAAAACCAGGGGAATGGATGTACTGTGTGGTGTAACACCAGTAGAATGGCTGTACTGCGTCGTGTAATACCAGGGGAATGGCTGTACTGTGTGGTGTAACACCAGGAGAATGGATGTACTGTGTGGTGTAACACCCGGTAAATGGCTATACTGTGTGGTGTAACACCAGGGGAATGGATGTACTGTGTGATGTAACACCAGGAGAATGGATGTACTGTGTGGTGTAACACCCGGTAAATGGCTGTACTGTGTGGTGTAACACCAGTGGAATGGATGTACTGTGTTGTGTAACACCAGTAGAATGGCTGTACTGCGTGGTGTAACATCAGGAGAATGGATGTACTGTGTTGTGTAACACCAGGAGAATGGCTGTACTGTGTGGTGTAACACCAGGAGAATGGCTGTACTCTGTGGTGTAACACTAGGATAATGGATATACTCTGTGGTGTAACACCAGGAGAATGGCTGTACTGTGTGGTGTAACACCAGAGGAATGGATGTACTGTGTGGTTTTACACCAGGTGCAACTGTACTGTGTGGTGTAACACCTGGAGAATGGCTGTACTTTGTGGTGTAACAGCAGGTTCCACTGTACTGTGTTTGTGACACTAGGAGAATGGCTGTACTGTGTGGTGTAACAGCAGGAGAATGGATGTACTGTGTGGTGTAACACCACGAGAATGGATGTACTGTGTGGTGTAACACCAGACAAATGGCTGTACTGTGTGGTGTAACAGTAATTGCAACTGTACTGTGTTGTGTAATACCAGGGGAATGGCTGTTATGTGTTGTGTAACAGCAGGTGCAACTGTACTGAGTGGTGTGACACCAGGAGAATGGCTGTACTGTGTGGTGTAACACCGGGCGAATGGATGTACTGTGTGTTGTAAAACCAGCAGAATGCATATACTGTCTGGTTTAACACCAGGAGAATGGACGTACTGTGTGGTGTAACACCCAGTAAATGGCTGTACTGTGTGGTGTAACACCAGGGGAATGGATGTACTGTGTTGTGTAACACCAGGAGAATGACTGTACTGTGTGGTGTAACACTAGGATAATGGATATACTGTGTGGTGTAACACCAGGCGAATGGCTGTACTGCGTGGTGTAACACCAGGAGAATGGCTGTTCTGTGTGCTGCAACACCAGGAGAATGGCTGTACTGTGTGGTGTAACACCGGGCGACTGGATGTACTGTGTGGAGTAACACCAGGTGCTACTGTACTGTGTGGTGTAATAACAGGGGAATGGATGTACTGTGTGGTGTAACACCTGGTAAATGGCTGTACTGTGTGGTGTAAAATCAGGGGAATGGATGTACTGTGTGGTGTAACACCAGGAGAAGGGCTGTACTGTGTTGTGTAACACCAGTGGAATGGCTGTACTGCGTGGTGTAACACCAGGAGAATGGATGTACTGTGTTGTGTAACACCAGGAGAATGGCTGTACTGTGTGCTGTAACACCAGGAGAATGGCTGTACTGTGTGGAGTAACACCAGGTGCTACTGTACTGTGTGGTGTAATAACAGGGGAATGGATGTACTGTGTGGTGTAACACCAGGAGAATGTCTCTACTGTGTGGTGTAACACCAGCGGAATGCATATACTGTGTGGGGTAATACCAGGGGAATGGCTGTACTGTGTGGTGTAAATCCAGGATAATCGCTGTACTGTGTGGTGTAACACCAGGGGAATGGATGTACTGTGTTGTGTAACACCAGGAGAATGGATGTACTGTGTTGTGTAACACCAGGAGAATGGCTGTACTGTGTGGTGTAACACCAGGAGAATGGATGTGCTGTGTGTTGTAACACCAGGAGAATGTCTGTACTGTGTGGTGTAACACCAGGAGAATGGATGTACTGTGTGGTGTAACACCAGGGGAATGGATGTACTGTGTGGTTTAACACCAGAAGAATGACTGTACTGTGTGGTGTAACACCAGAGGAATGGATGTACTGTGTGGTTTTACACCAGGTGTAACTGTACTGTGTTGTGTAACACCTGGAGAATGGCTGTACTTTGTGGTGTAACAGCAGGTTCCACTGTGCTGTGTTTCTGACACTAGGAGAATGGCTGTACTGTGTGGTGTAACACCAGGAGAATGGCTGTTCTGTGTGGTGTATCACCAGGAGAATGGCTGTACTGTGTGGTGTAACACCGGGCGAATGGATGTACTGTGTGGAGTAACACCAGGTGATACAGTAATGTGTGGTGTAATAACAGGGGAATGGATGTACTGTGTTGTGTAACACGCGGTAAATGGCTGTACTGTGTGGTGTAAAACCAGGGGAATGGATGTACTGTGTGGTGTAACACCAGTAGAATGGCTGTACTGCGTCGTGTAATACCAGGGGAATGGCTGTACTGTGTGGTGTAACACCAGGAGAATGGATGTACTGTGTGGTGTAACACCCGGTAAATGGCTATACTGTGTGGTGTAACACCAGGGGAATGGATGTACTGTGTGATGTAACACCAGGAGAATGGATGTACTGTGTGGTGTAACACCCGGTAAATGGCTGTACTGTGTGGTGTAACACCAGTGGAATGGATGTACTGTGTTGTGTAACACCAGTAGAATGGCTGTACTGCGTGGTGTAACATCAGGAGAATGGATGTACTGTGTTGTGTAACACCAGGAGAATGGCTGTACTGTGTGGTGTAACACCAGGAGAATGGCTGTACTCTGTGGTGTAACACTAGGATAATGGATATACTGTGTGGTGTAACACCAGGAGAATGGCTGTACTGTGTGGTGTAACACCAGAGGAATGGATGTACTGTGTGGTTTTACACCAGGTGCAACTGTACTGTGTGGTGTAACACCTGGAGAATGGCTGTACTTTGTGGTGTAACAGCAGGTTCCACTGTACTGTGTTTGTGACACTAGGAGAATGGCTGTACTGTGTGGTGTAACAGCAGGAGAATGGATGTACTGTGTGGTGTAACACCACGAGAATGGATGTACTGTGTGGTGTAACACCAGACAAATGGCTGTACTGTGTGGTGTAACAGTAATTGCAACTGTACTGTGTTGTGTAATACCAGGGGAATGGCTGTTATGTGTTGTGTAACAGCAGGTGCAACTGTACTGAGTGGTGTGACACCAGGAGAATGGCTGTACTGTGTGGTGTAACACCGTGCGAATGGATGTACTGTGTGTTGTAAAACCAGCAGAATGCATATACTGTCTGGTTTAACACCAGGAGAATGGACGTACTGTGTGGTGTAACACCCAGTAAATGGCTGTACTGTGTGGTGTAACACCAGGGGAATGGATGTACTGTGTTGTGTAACACCAGGAGAATGACTGTACTGTGTGGTGTAACACTAGGATAATGGATATACTGTGTGGTGTAACACCAGGCGAATGGCTGTACTGCGTGGTGTAACACCAGGAGAATGGCTGTTCTGTGTGCTGCAACACCAGGAGAATGGCTGTACTGTGTGGTGTAACACCGGGCGACTGGATGTACTGTGTGGAGTAACACCAGGTGCTACTGTACTGTGTGGTGTAATAACAGGGGAATGGATGTACTGTGTGGTGTAACACCTGGTAAATGGCTGTACTGTGTGGTGTAAAATCAGGGGAATGGATGTACTGTGTGGTGTAACACCAGGAGAAGGGCTGTACTGTGTTGTGTAACACCAGTGGAATGGCTGTACTGCGTGGTGTAACACCAGGAGAATGGATGTACTGTGTTGTGTAACACCAGGAGAATGGCTGTACTGTGTGCTGTAACACCAGGAGAATGGCTGTACTGTGTGGAGTAACACCAGGTGCTACTGTACTGTGTGGTGTAATAACAGGGGAATGGATGTACTGTGTGGTGTAACACCAGGAGAATGTCTCTACTGTGTGGTGTAACACCAGCGGAATGCATATACTGTGTGGGGTAATACCAGGGGAATGGCTGTACTGTGTGGTGTAAATCCAGGATAATCGCTGTACTGTGTGGTGTAACACCAGGGGAATGGATGTACTGTGTTGTGTAACACCAGGAGAATGGATGTACTGTGTTTGTGACACCAGGAGAATGGATGTACTGTGTTGTGTAACACCAGGAGAATGGCTGTACTGTGTGGTGTAACACTAGGATAATGGATATAATGTGTGGTGTAACACCAGCAGAATGCATATACTGTGTGGTGTAACACCAGGTGCTACCGTACTGTGTGGTGTAACACCAGGTGCAACCGTACTGTCTGGTGTAACACTTGGAGAATGGCTGTACATTGTGGTGTAACAACAGGTTCAACTGTACTGTGTTTGTGACACCAGGAGAATGGATGTACTGTGTTCTGTAACACCAGGAGAATGGCTGTACTGTGTGGTGTAACACTAGGATAATGGATATAATGTGTGGTGTAACACCAGGAGAATGGCTGTACTGCATGGTGTAACACCAGGAGAATGGCTGTTCTGTGTGGTGTATCACCAGGAGAATGGCTGTACTGTGTGGTGTAACACCGGGCGAATGGATGTACTGTGTGGAGTAACACCAGGTGATACAGTAATGTGTGGTGTAATAACAGGGGAATGGATGTACTGTGTTGTGTAACACGCGGTAAATGGCTGTACTGTGTGGTGTAAAACCAGGGGAATGGATGTACTGTGTGGTGTAACACCAGTAGAATGGCTGTACTGCGTCGTGTAATACCAGGGGAATGGCTGTACTGTGTGGTGTAACACCAGGAGAATGGATGTACTGTGTGGTGTAACACCCTGTAAATGGCTATACTGTGTGGTGTAACACCAGGGGAATGGATGTACTGTGTGATGTAACACCAGGAGAATGGATGTACTGTGTGGTGTAACACCCGGTAAATGGCTGTACTGTGTGGTGTAACACCAGTGGAATGGATGTACTGTGTTGTGTAACACCAGTAGAATGGCTGTACTGCGTGGTGTAACATCAGGAGAATGGATGTACTGTGTTGTGTAACACCAGGAGAATGGCTGTACTGTGTGGTGAAACACCAGGAGAATGGCTGTACTCTGTGGTGTAACACTAGGATAATGGATATACTGTGTGGTGTAACACCAGGAGAATGGCTGTACTGTGTGGTGTAACACCAGAGGAATGGATGTACTGTGTGGTTTTACACCAGGTGCAACTGTACTGTGTGGTGTAACACCAGGAGAATGGCTGTACTGTGTGGTGTAACACCAGGAGAATGGCTGTACTGTGTGGTGTAACACCAGGAGAATATCTCTACTGTGTGGTGTAACACCAGCGGAATGCATATACTGTGTGGTGTAATCCAGGATAATCGCTGTACTGTGTTGTGTAACACTAGGAGAATGGCTGTACTGTGTGGTGTAACACCAGGGGAATGGATGTACTGTGTTGTGAAACACCCGGTAAATGGCTGTACTGTTTAGTGTAACACCAGGGGAATGGATGTACTGTGTGGTGTAACACCAGGAGAATGGATGTACTGTGTGGTGTAACACCCTGTAACTGGCTGTACGGTGTGGTGTAACACCAGGGGAATGGATGTACTGTGTTGTGTAACACCAGTAGAATGGCTGTACTGCGTGGTGTAACACCAGGAGAATGGATGTACTGTGTTGTGTAACACCAGGAGAATGGCTGTACTGTGTGGAGTAACACCAGGAGAATGGCTGTATTGTGTGGTGTAACACTAGGATAATGGATATACTGTGTGGTGTAACACCAGGAGAATGGCTGTACTGCGTGGTGTTACACCAGGAGAATGGCTGTACTGTGTGGTGTAACACCAGGAGAATGGCTGTACCGTGTGTTGTAACACCGGGCGAATGGATGTACTGAGTGGAGTAACACCAGGTGCTACTGTACTGTGTGGTGTAATAACAGGGCAATCACTGTACTGTGTGGTGTAACACCAGGAGAATGTCTCTACTGTGTGGTGTAACACCAGCGGAATGCATATACTGTGTGGTGTAACACCAGGTGCTACTGTACTGTGTGGTGTAACACCAGGTGCAACTGTACTGTGTGGTGTAACACCAGGAGAATGGCTGTACTGTGTGGTGTAACACCAGGAGAATGGCTGTACTGTGTGGTGTAACTGTAAATGCAACTGTACTGTGTGGTGTAATACCAGGGATATGGCTGTACTGTGTGGTGTAACAGCAGGTGCAACTGTACTGAGTGGTGTGACACCAGGAGAATGGCTGTACTGTGTTGTGTATCAGCAGCATAATTGATGTACTGTGTGGGGTAACACCAGGAGAATGGCTGCACTGTGTGGTTTAACACCAGGTGCATCTGTACTGTGTGGTGTAAATCCAGGATAATCGCTGTACTGTGTGGTGTAACACCAGGAGAATGGATATACTGTGTGTTGGAACACCAGGAGAATAGATGTGCTGTGTGTTGTAACACCAGGAGAATGTCTGTACTGTGTGGTGTAACACCAGGAGAATGGATGTACTGTGTGGTGTAACACCAGGGGAATGGATGTACTGTGTGGTTTAACACCAGAAGAATGACTGTACTGTGTGGTGTAACACCAGAGGAATGGATGTACTGTGTGGTTTTACACCAGGTGTAACTGTACTGTGTTGTGTAACACCTGGAGAATGGCTGTACTTTGTGGTGTAACAGCAGGTTCCACTGTGCTGTGTTTCTAACACAAGGAGAATGGCTGTACTGTGTGGTGTAACAGCAGGAGAATGGATGTACTGTGTGGTGTAACACCAGGATAACGGCTGTACTGTGTGGTGTAACACCGGGCGAATGGATGTACTGTGTGGAGTAACACCAGGTGCTACTGTACTGTGTGGTGTAATAACAGGGGAATCGCTGTACTGTGTGGTGTAACACCAGGAGAATGTCTCTACTGTGTGGTGAAACACCAGCGGAATGCATATACTGTGTGGTGTAATACCAGGGGAATGGCTGTACTGTGTGGTGTAAATCCAGTATAATCGCTGTACTGTGTGGTTTAACACCAGGTGCTACTGTACTGTGAGGTGTAACACCAGGTGCAACTGTACTGTGTGGTGTAACACCAGGAGAATGGCTGTACTGTGTGGTGTAACAGTAAGTGCAACTGTACTGTGTGGTGTAATACCAGGGGAATGACTGTACTGTGTGGTGTAACAGCAGGTGCAACTGTAGTGAGTTGTGTGACACCAGGAGAATGGCTGTACTGTGTTGTGTATCAGCAGCATAATTGATGTACTGTGTGGGGTAACACCAGGAGATTGGCTGCACTGTGTGGTTTAACACCAGGTGCATCTTTACTGTGTGGTGTAAATCCAGGATAATCGCTGTAATGTGTGGTGTAACACCAGGAGAATGGATATACTGTGTGTTGGAACACCGGGAGAATGGATGTGCTGTGTGTTGTAACACCAGGAGAATGTCTGTACTGTGTGGTGTAACACCAGGAGAATGGATGTACTGTGTGGTGTAACACCAGGGGAATGGATGTACTGTGTGGTGTAACACCAGAAGAATGACTGTACTGTGTGGCGTAACACCAGAGGAATGGATGTACTGTGTGGTTTTACACCAGGTGAAACTGTACTGTGTGGTGTAACACCAGGAGAATGGATGTACTGTGTTGTGTAACACCAGTGCTACTGTACTGTATGGTGTAACACCCGGTGCAACTGTACTGTGTGGTGTAACACCTGGAGAATGGCTGTTTTTTGTGGTGTAACAGCAGGTTCAACTGTACTGTGTTTGTGACACCAGGAGAATGGCTGTACTGTGTGGTGTAACAGTAGGTGCAACTGTACTGTGTGGTGTGACACCAGGAGAATCGATGTACTGTGTGGTGTAACACCAGGTGCTACCGTACTGTGTGGTGTAACACCAGGTGCAACCGTACTGTGTGGTGTAACACTTGGAGAATGGCTGTACTTTGTGGTGTAACAACAGGTTCAACTGTACTGTGTTTGTGACACCAGGAGAATGGATGTACTGTGTTGTGTAACACCAGGAGAATGGCTGTACTGTGTGGTGTAACACTAGGATAATGGATATAATGTGTGGTGTAACACCAGCAGAATGCATATACTGTGTGGTGTAACACCAGGTGCTACCGTACTGTGTGGTGTAACACCAGGTGCAACCGTACTGTCTGGTGTAACACTTAGAGAATGGCTGTACATTGTGGTGTAACAACAGGTTCAACTGTACTGTGTTTGTGACACCAGGAGAATGGATGTACTGTGTTCTGTAACACCAGGAGAATGGCTGTACTGTGTGGTGTAACACTAGGATAATGGATATAATGTGTGGTGTAACACCAGGAGAATGGCTGTACTGCATGGTGTAACACCAGGAGAATGGCTGTTCTGTGTGGTGTATCACCAGGAGAATGGCTGTACTGTGTGGTGTAACACCGGGCGAATGGATGTACTGTGTGGAGTAACACCAGGTGATACAGTAATGTGTGGTGTAATAACAGGGGAATGGATGTACTGTGTTGTGTAACACGCGGTAAATGGCTGTACTGTGTGGTGTAAAACCAGGGGAATGGATGTACTGTGTGGTGTAACACCAGTAGAATGGCTGTACTGCGTCGTGTAATACCAGGGGAATGGCTGTACTGTGTGGTGTAACACCAGGAGAATGGATGTACTGTGTGGTGTAACACCCGGTAAATGGCTATACTGTGTGGTGTAACACCAGGGGAATGGATGTACTGTGTGATGTAACACCAGGAGAATGGATGTACTGTGTGGTGTAACACCCGGTAAATGGCTGTACTGTGTGGTGTAACACCAGTGGAATGGATGTACTGTGTTGTGTAACACCAGTAGAATGGCTGTACTGCGTGGTGTAACATCAGGAGAATGGATGTACTGTGTTGTGTAACACCAGGAGAATGGCTGTACTGTGTGGTGTAACACCAGGAGAATGGCTGTACTCTGTGGTGTAACACTAGGATAATGGATATACTGTGTGGTGTAACACCAGGAGAATGGCTGTACTGTGTGGTGTAACACCAGAGGAATGGATGTACTGTGTGGTTTTACACCAGGTGCAACTGTACTGTGTGGTGTAACACCTGGAGAATGGCTGTACTTTGTGGTGTAACAGCAGGTTCCACTGTACTGTGTTTGTGACACTAGGAGAATGGCTGTACTGTGTGGTGTAACAGCAGGAGAATGGATGTACTGTGTGGTGTAACACCACGAGAATGGATGTACTGTGTGGTGTAACACCAGACAAATGGCTGTACTGTGTGGTGTAACAGTAATTGCAACTGTACTGTGTTGTGTAATACCAGGGGAATGGCTGTTATGTGTTGTGTAACAGCAGGTGCAACTGTACTGAGTGGTGTGACACCAGGAGAATGGCTGTACTGTGTGGTGTAACACCGGGCGAATGGATGTACTGTGTGTTGTAAAACCAGCAGAATGCATATACTGTCTGGTTTAACACCAGGAGAATGGACGTACTGTGTGGTGTAACACCCAGTAAATGGCTGTACTGTGTGGTGTAACACCAGGGGAATGGATGTACTGTGTTGTGTAACACCAGGAGAATGACTGTACTGTGTGGTGTAACACTAGGATAATGGATATACTGTGTGGTGTAACACCAGGCGAATGGCTGTACTGCGTGGTGTAACACCAGGAGAATGGCTGTTCTGTGTGCTGCAACACCAGGAGAATGGCTGTACTGTGTGGTGTAACACCGGGCGACTGGATGTACTGTGTGGAGTAACACCAGGTGCTACTGTACTGTGTGGTGTAATAACAGGGGAATGGATGTACTGTGTGGTGTAACACCTGGTAAATGGCTGTACTGTGTGGTGTAAAATCAGGGGAATGGATGTACTGTGTGGTGTAACACCAGGAGAAGGGCTGTACTGTGTTGTGTAACACCAGTGGAATGGCTGTACTGCGTGGTGTAACACCAGGAGAATGGATGTACTGTGTTGTGTAACACCAGGAGAATGGCTGTACTGTGTGCTGTAACACCAGGAGAATGGCTGTACTGTGTGGAGTAACACCAGGTGCTACTGTACTGTGTGGTGTAATAACAGGGGAATGGATGTACTGTGTGGTGTAACACCAGGAGAATGTCTCTACTGTGTGGTGTAACACCAGCGGAATGCATATACTGTGTGGGGTAATACCAGGGGAATGGCTGTACTGTGTGGTGTAAATCCAGGATAATCGCTGTACTGTGTGGTGTAACACCAGGGGAATGGATGTACTGTGTTGTGTAACACCAGGAGAATGGATGTACTGTGTTGTGTAACACCAGGAGAATGGCTGTACTGTGTGGTGTAACTCCAGAAGAATGGCTGTACTGTGTGGTGTAACACAAGGATAATGGATATGCTGTGTGGTGTAACACCAGGAGAATGGATGTGCTGTGTGTTGTAACACCAGGAGAATGTCTGTACTGTGTGGTGTAACACCAGGAGAATGGATGTACTGTGTGGTGTAACACCAGGGGAATGGATGTACTGTGTGGTTTAACACCAGAAGAATGACTGTACTGTGTGGTGTAACACCAGAGGAATGGATGTACTGTGTGGTTTTACACCAGGTGTAACTGTACTGTGTTGTGTAACACCTGGAGAATGGCTGTACTTTGTGGTGTAACAGCAGGTTCCACTGTGCTGTGTTTCTGACACTAGGAGAATGGCTGTACTGTGTGGTGTAACACCAGGAGAATGGCTGTTCTGTGTGGTGTATCACCAGGAGAATGGCTGTACTGTGTGGTGTAACACCGGGCGAATGGATGTACTGTGTGGAGTAACACCAGGTGATACAGTAATGTGTGGTGTAATAACAGGGGAATGGATGTACTGTGTTGTGTAACACGCGGTAAATGGCTGTACTGTGTGGTGTAAAACCAGGGGAATGGATGTACTGTGTGGTGTAACACCAGTAGAATGGCTGTACTGCGTCGTGTAATACCAGGGGAATGGCTGTACTGTGTGGTGTAACACCAGGAGAATGGATGTACTGTGTGGTGTAACACCCGGTAAATGGCTATACTGTGTGGTGTAACACCAGGGGAATGGATGTACTGTGTGATGTAACACCAGGAGAATGGATGTACTGTGTGGTGTAACACCCGGTAAATGGCTGTACTGTGTGGTGTAACACCAGTGGAATGGATGTACTGTGTTGTGTAACACCAGTAGAATGGCTGTACTGCGTGGTGTAACATCAGGAGAATGGATGTACTGTGTTGTGTAACACCAGGAGAATGGCTATACTGTGTGGTGTAACACCAGGAGAATGGCTGTACTCTGTGGTGTAACACTAGGATAATGGATATACTGTGTGGTGTAACACCAGGAGAATGGCTGTACTGTGTGGTGTAACACCAGAGGAATGGATGTACTGTGTGGTTTTACACCAGGTGCAACTGTACTGTGTGGTGTAACACCTGGAGAATGGCTGTACTTTGTGGTGTAACAGCAGGTTCCACTGTACTGTGTTTGTGACACTAGGAGAATGGCTGTACTGTGTGGTGTAACAGCAGGAGAATGGATGTACTGTGTGGTGTAACACCACGAGAATGGATGTACTGTGTGGTGTAACACCAGACAAATGGCTGTACTGTGTGGTGTAACAGTAATTGCAACTGTACTGTGTTGTGTAATACCAGGGGAATGGCTGTTATGTGTTGTGTAACAGCAGGTGCAACTGTACTGAGTGGTGTGACACCAGGAGAATGGCTGTACTGTGTGGTGTAACACCGTGCGAATGGATGTACTGTGTGTTGTAAAACCAGCAGAATGCATATACTGTCTGGTTTAACACCAGGAGAATGGACGTACTGTGTGGTGTAACACCCAGTAAATGGCTGTACTGTGTGGTGTAACACCAGGGGAATGGATGTACTGTGTTGTGTAACACCAGGAGAATGACTGTACTGTGTGGTGTAACACTAGGATAATGGATATACTGTGTGGTGTAACACCAGGCGAATGGCTGTACTGCGTGGTGTAACACCAGGAGAATGGCTGTTCTGTGTGCTGCAACACCAGGAGAATGGCTGTACTGTGTGGTGTAACACCGGGCGACTGGATGTACTGTGTGGAGTAACACCAGGTGCTACTGTACTGTGTGGTGTAATAACAGGGGAATGGATGTACTGTGTGGTGTAACACCTGGTAAATGGCTGTACTGTGTGGTGTAAAATCAGGGGAATGGATGTACTGTGTGGTGTAACACCAGGAGAAGGGCTGTACTGTGTTGTGTAACACCAGTGGAATGGCTGTACTGCGTGGTGTAACACCAGGAGAATGGATGTACTGTGTTGTGTAACACCAGGAGAATGGCTGTACTGTGTGCTGTAACACCAGGAGAATGGCTGTACTGTGTGGAGTAACACCAGGTGCTACTGTACTGTGTGGTGTAATAACAGGGGAATGGATGTACTGTGTGGTGTAACACCAGGAGAATGTCTCTACTGTGTGGTGTAACACCAGCGGAATGCATATACTGTGTGGGGTAATACCAGGGGAATGGCTGTACTGTGTGGTGTAACTCCAGAAGAATGGCTGTACTGTGTGGTGTAACACAAGGATAATGGATATGCTGTGTGGTGTAACACCAGGAGAATGGATGTGCTGTGTGTTGTAACACCAGGAGAATGTCTGTACTGTGTGGTGTAACACCAGGAGAATGGATGTACTGTGTGGTGTAACACCAGGGGAATGGATGTACTGTGTGGTTTAACACCAGAAGAATGACTGTACTGTGTGGTGTAACACCAGAGGAATGGATGTACTGTGTGGTTTTACACCAGGTGTAACTGTACTGTGTTGTGTAACACCTGGAGAATGGCTGTACTTTGTGGTGTAACAGCAGGTTCCACTGTGCTGTGTTTCTGACACTAGGAGAATGGCTGTACTGTGTGGTGTAACAGCAGGAGAAAGGATGTACTGTGTGGTGTAACACCAGGATAACGGCTGTACTGTGTGGTGTAACACCGGGCGAATGGATGTACTGTGTGGAGTAACACCAGGTGCTACTGTACTGTGTGGTGTAATAACAGGGGAATCGCTGTACTGTGTGGTGTAACACCAGGAGAATGTCTCTACTGTGTGGTGAAACACCAGCGGAATGCATATACTGTGTGGTGTAATATCAGGGGAATGGCTGTACTGTGTGGTGTAAATCCAGTATAATCGCTGTACTGTGTGGTTTAACACCAGGTGCTACTGTACTGTGAGGTGTAACACCAGGTGCAACTGTACTGTGTGGTGTAACACCAGGAGAATGGCTGTACTGTGTGGTGTAACAGTAAGTGCAACTGTACTGTGTGGTGTAATACCAGGGGAATGACTGTACTGTGTGGTGTAACAGCAGGTGCAACTGTAGTGAGTTGTGTGACACCAGGAGAATGGCTGTACTGTGTTGTGTATCAGCAGCATAATTGATGTACTGTGTGGGGTAACACCAGGAGATTGGCTGCACTGTGTGGTTTAACACCAGGTGCATCTTTACTGTGTGGTGTAAATCCAGGATAATCGCTGTAATGTGTGGTGTAACACCAGGAGAATGGATATACTGTGTGTTGGAACACCAGGAGAATGGATGTGCTGTGTGTTGTAACACCAGGAGAATGTCTGTACTGTGTGGTGTAACAATAAGTGCAACTGTACTGTGTGGTGTAACACCAGGGGAATGGATGTACTGTGTGGTGTAACACCAGAAGAATGACTGTACTGTGTGGCGTAACACCAGAGGAATGGATGTACTAGTGGTTTTACACCAGGTGAAACTGTACTGTGTGGTGTAACACCAGGAGAATGGATGTACTGTGTTGTGTAACACCAGTGCTACTGTACTGTATGGTGTAACACCCGGTGCAACTGTACTGTGTGGTGTAACACCTGGAGAATGGCTGTTTTTTGTGGTGTAACAGCAGGTTCAACTGTACTGTGTTTGTGACAGCAGGAGAATGGCTGTACTGTGTGGTGTAACAGTAGGTGCAACTGTACTGTGTGGTGTGACACCAGGAGAATCGATGTACTGTGTGGTGTAACACCAGGTGCTACCGTACTGTGTGGTGTAACACCAGGTGCAACCGTACTGTGTGGTGTAACACTTGGAGAATGGCTGTACTTTGTGGTGTAACAACAGGTTCAACTGTACTGTGTTTGTGACACCAGGAGAATGGATGTACTGTGTTGTGTAACACCAGGAGAATGGCTGTACTGTGTGGTGTAACACTAGGATAATGGATATAATGTGTGGTGTAACACCAGCAGAATGCATATACTGTGAGGTGTAACACCAGGTGCTACCGTACTGTGTGGTGTAACACCAGGTGCAACCGTACTGTGTGGTGTAACACTTGGAGAATGGCTGTACTTTGTGGTGTAACAACAGGTTCAACTGTACTGTGTTTGTGACACCAGGAGAATGGATGTACTGTGTTGTGTAACACCAGGAGAATGGCTGTACTGTGTGGTGTAACACTAGGATAATGGATATAATGTGTGGTGTAACACCAGGAGAATGGCTGTACTGCATGGTGTAACACCAGGAGAATGGCTGTTCTGTGTGGTGTATCACCAGGAGAATGGCTGTACTGTGTGGTGTAACACCGGGCGAATGGATGTACTGTGTGGAGTAACACCAGGTGATACAGTAATGTGTGGTGTAATAACAGGGGAATGGATGTACTGTGTTGTGTAACACGCGGTAAATGGCTGTACTGTGTGGTGTAAAACCAGGGGAATGGATGTACTGTGTGGTGTAACACCAGTAGAATGGCTGTACTGCGTCGTGTAATACCAGGGGAATGGCTGTACTGTGTGGTGTAACACCAGGAGAATGGATGTACTGTGTGGTGTAACACCCGGTAAATGGCTATACTGTGTGGTGTAACACCAGGGGAATGGATGTACTGTGTGGTGTAACACCAGGAGAATGGATGTACTGTGTGGTGTAACACCCGGTAAATGGCTGTACTGTGTGGTGTAACACCAGGGGAATGGATGTACTGTGTTGTGTAACACAAGGAGAATGGCTGTACTGTGTGGTGTAACACCAGGAGAATGGCTGTACTCTGTGGTGTAACACTAGGATAATGGATATACTGTGTGGTGTAACACCAGGAGAATGGCTGTACTGTGTGGTGTAACACCAGAGGAATGGATGTACTGTGTGGTTTTACACCAGGTGCAACTGTACTGTGTGGTTTAACACCAGGAGAATGGATGTACTGTGTTGTGTAACACCAGTGCTACTGTACTGTATGGTGTAACACCAGGTGCAACTGTACTGTGTGGTGTAACACCTGGAGAATGGCTGTACTTTGTGGTGTAACAGCAGGTTCCACTGTACTGTGTTTGTGACACTAGGAGAATGGCTGTACTGTGTGGTGTAACAGCAGGAGAATGGATGTACTGTGTGGTGTAACACCACGAGAATGGATGTACTGTGTGGTGTAACACCAGACAAATGGCTGTACTGTGTGGTGTAACAGTAATTGCAACTGTACTGTGTGGTGTAATACCAGGGGAATGGCTGTTATGTGTTGTGTAACAGCAGGTGCAACTGTACTGAGTGGTGTGACACCAGGAGAATGGCTGTACTGTGTGGTGTAACACCGGGCGAATGGATGTACTGTGTGTTGTAAAACCAGCAGAATGCATATACTGTCTGGTTTAACACCAGGAGAATGGACGTACTGTGTGGTGTAACACCCAGTAAATGGCTGTACTGTGTGGTGTAACACCAGGGGAATGGATGTACTGTGTTGTGTAACACCAGGAGAATGGCTGTACTACGTGGTGTAACACCAGGAGAATGGCTGTTCTGTGTGCTGTAACACCAGGAGAATGGCTGTACTGTGTGGCGAAACACCAGGAGAATGGCTGTACTGTGTGGTGTAACAGTAAGTGCAACTGTACTGTGTGGTGTAATACCAGGGGAATGACTGTACTGTGTGGTGTAACAGCAGGTGCAACTGTAGTGAGTTGTGTGACACCAGGAGAATGGCTGTACTGTGTTGTGTATCAGCAGCATAATTGATGTACTGTGTGGGGTAACACCAGGAGATTGGCTGCACTGTGTGGTTTAACACCAGGTGCATCTTTACTGTGTGGTGTAAATCCAGGATAATCGCTGTAATGTGTGGTGTAACACCAGGAGAATGGATATACTGTGTGTTGGAACACCAGGAGAATGGATGTGCTGTGTGTTGTAACACCAGGAGAATGTCTGTACTGTGTGGTGTAACAATAAGTGCAACTGTACTGTGTGGTGTAACACCAGGGGAATGGATGTACTGTGTGGTGTAACACCAGAAGAATGACTGTACTGTGTGGCGTAACACCAGAGGAATGGATGTACTAGTGGTTTTACACCAGGTGAAACTGTACTGTGTGGTGTAACACCAGGAGAATGGATGTACTGTGTTGTGTAACACCAGTGCTACTGTACTGTATGGTGTAACACCCGGTGCAACTGTACTGTGTGGTGTAACACCTGGAGAATGGCTGTTTTTTGTGGTGTAACAGCAGGTTCAACTGTACTGTGTTTGTGACAGCAGGAGAATGGCTGTACTGTGTGGTGTAACAGTAGGTGCAACTGTACTGTGTGGTGTGACACCAGGAGAATCGATGTACTGTGTGGTGTAACACCAGGTGCTACCGTACTGTGTGGTGTAACACCAGGTGCAACCGTACTGTGTGGTGTAACACTTGGAGAATGGCTGTACTTTGTGGTGTAACAACAGGTTCAACAGTACTGTGTTTGTGACACCAGGAGAATGGATGTACTGTGTTGTGTAACACCAGGAGAATGGCTGTACTGTGTGGTGTAACACTAGGATAATGGATATAATGTGTGGTGTAACACCAGCAGAATGCATATACTGTGTGGTGTAACACCAGGTGCTACCGTACTGTGTGGTGTAACACCAGGTGCAACCGTACTGTGTGGTGTAACACTTGGAGAATGGCTGTACTTTGTGGTGTAACAACAGGTTCAACTGTACTGTGTTTGTGACACCAGGAGAATGGATGTACTGTGTTGTGTAACACCAGGAGAATGGCTGTACTGTGTGGTGTAACACTAGGATAATGGATATAATGTGTGGTGTAACACCAGGAGAATGGCTGTACTGCATGGTGTAACACCAGGAGAATGGCTGTTCTGTGTGGTGTATCACCAGGAGAATGGCTGTACTGTGTGGTGTAACACCGGGCGAATGGATGTACTGTGTGGAGTAACACCAGGTGATACAGTAATGTGTGGTGTAATTACAGGGGAATGGATGTACTGTGTTGTGTAACACGCGGTAAATGGCTGTACTGTGTGGTGTAAAACCAGGGGAATGGATGTACTGTGTGGTGTAACACCAGTAGAATGGCTGTACTGCGTCGTGTAATACCAGGGGAATGGCTGTACTGTGTGGTGTAACACCAGGAGAATGGATGTACTGTGTGGTGTAACACCCGGTAAATGGCTATACTGTGTGGTGTAACACCAGGGGAATGGATGTACTGTGTGGTGTAACACCAGGAGAATGGATGTACTGTGTGGTGTAACACCCGGTAAATGGCTGTACTGTGTGGTGTAACACCAGGGGAATGGATGTACTGTGTTGTGTAACACAAGGAGAATGGCTGTACTGTGTGGTGTAACACCAGGAGAATGGCTGTACTCTGTGGTGTAACACTAGGATAATGGATATACTGTGTGGTGTAACACCAGGAGAATGGCTGTACTGTGTGGTGTAACACCAGAGGAATGGATGTACTGTGTGGTTTTACACCAGGTGCAACTGTACTGTGTGGTTTAACACCAGGAGAATGGATGTACTGTGTTGTGTAACACCAGTGCTACTGTACTGTATGGTGTAACACCAGGTGCAACTGTACTGTGTGGTGTAACACCTGGAGAATGGCTGTACTTTGTGGTGTAACAGCAGGTTCCACTGTACTGTGTTTGTGACACTAGGAGAATGGCTGTACTGTGTGGTGTAACAGCAGGAGAATGGATGTACTGTGTGGTGTAACACCACGAGAATGGATGTACTGTGTGGTGTAACACCAGACAAATGGCTGTACTGTGTGGTGTAACAGTAATTGCAACTGTACTGTGTGGTGTAATACCAGGGGAATGGCTGTTATGTGTTGTGTAACAGCAGGTGCAACTGTACTGAGTGGTGTGACACCAGGAGAATGGCTGTACTGTGTGGTGTAACACCGGGCGAATGGATGTACTGTGTGTTGTAAAACCAGCAGAATGCATATACTGTCTGGTTTAACACCAGGAGAATGGACGTACTGTGTGGTGTAACACCCAGTAAATGGCTGTACTGTGTGGTGTAACACCAGGGGAATGGATGTACTGTGTTGTGTAACACCAGGAGAATGGCTGTACTACGTGGTGTAACACCAGGAGAATGGCTGTTCTGTGTGCTGTAACACCAGGAGAATGGCTGTACTGTGTGGTGAAACACCGGGCGACTGGATGTACTGTGTGGAGTAACACCAGGTGCTACTGTACTGTGTGGTGTAATAACTGGGGAATGTATGTACTGTGTGGTGTAACACCTGGTAAATGGCTGTACTGTGTGGTGTAAAATCAGGGGAATGGATGTACTGTGTGGTGTAACACCAGGAGAAGGGCTGTACTGTGTTGTGTAACACCAGTGGAATGGCTGTACTGCGTGGTGTAACACCGGGCGAATGGATGTACTGTGTGCAGTAACACCAGGTGCTACTGTACTGTGTGGTGTAATAACAGGGGAATGGATGTACTGTGTGGTGTAACACCAGGAGAATGTCTCTACTGTGTGGTGTAACACCAGCGGAATGCATATACTGTGTGGGGTAATACAAGGGGAATGGCTGTACTGTGTGGTGTAAATCCAGGATAATCGCTGTACTGTGTGGTGTAACACCAGGGGAATGGATGTACAGTGTGGTGTAACACCAGGAGAATGGATGTACTGTGTGGTGTAACACCCGGTAATTGTCTGTACTGTGTGGTGTAACACCAGGGGAATCGATGTACTGTGTTGTGTAACACTAGGAGAATGGATGTACTGTGTTGTGTAACACCAGGAGAATGGCTGTACTGTGTGGTGTAACACCAGAAGAATGGCTGTACTGTGTGGTGTAACACAAGGATAATGGATATGCTGTGTGGTGTAACACCAGGAGAATGGCTGTACTGCGTGGTGTTGCACCAGGAGAATGGCTGTTCTGTGTGGTGTAACACCAGGAGAATGGCTGTACTGTGTGGTGTAACACCGGGCGAATGGATGTACTGTGTGGAGTAACACCAGGTGCAACTGTACTGTGTGGTGTAACACCAGGTGCAACTGTACTGTGTGGTGTAACACCAGGAGAATGGCTGTACTGTGTGGTGTAACAGTAAGTGCAACTGTACTGTGTGGTGTAATACCAGGAAAATGGCTGTACTGTGTGGTGTAGCAGCAGGTGCAACTGTACTGAGTGGTGTGACACCAGGAGAGTGGCTGTACTGTGTTGTGTATCAGCAGCATAATTGATGTACTGTGTGGTGTAACACCAGTAGAATGGCTGCACTGTGTGGTTTAACACCAGGTGCATCTGTACTGTGTGGTGTAAATCCAGGATAATCGCTGTACTGTGTGGTGTAACACCAGGAGAATGGATATACTGTGTGGTGTAACACCAGGAGAATGGCTGTACTGTGTTGTGTAACACCAGTAGAATGGCTGTACTGCATGGTGTAACACCAGGAGAATGGATGTATTGTGTTGTGTAACACCAGGAGAATTGCTGTACTGTGTGGTGTAACACCAGGAGAATGGCTGTACTGTGTGGTGTAACACCGGGCGAATGGATGTACTGTGTGGAGTAACACCAGGTGCTACTGTACTGTGTGGTGTAATAACAGGGGAATCGCTGTACTGTGTGGTGTAACACCAGGAGAATATCTCTACTGTGTGGTGTAACACCAGCGGAATGCATATAATGTGTGGTGTAATACAAGGGGAATGGCTGTACTGTGTGGTGTAAATCCAGGATAATCGCTGTACTGTGTTGTGTAACACTAGGAGAATGGCTGTACTGTGTGGTGTAACACCAGGAGAATGGATGTACTGTGTTGTGTAACACCCGGTAAATGGCTGTACTGTGTAGTGTAACACCAGGGGAATGGATGTACTGTGTGGTGTAACACCAGGAGAATGGATGTACTGTGTGGTGTAACACCCTGTAAATGGCTGTACGGTGTGGTGTAACACCAGGGGAATGGATGTACTGTGTTGTGTAACACCAGTAGAATGGCTGTGCTGTGTTGTGTAACACCAGGAGAATGGCTGTACTGTGTGGAGTAACACCAGGAGAATGGCTGTACTGTGTGGTGTAACACTAGGATAATGGATATACTGTGTGGTGTAACACCAGGAGAATGGCTGTACTGCGTGGTGTTACACCAGGAGATTGGCTGTACTGTGTGGTGTAACACCAGGAGAATGGCTGTACCGTGTGTTGTAACACCGGGCGAATGGATGTACTGTGTGGAGTAACACCAGGTGCTACTGTACTGTGTGGTGTAATAACAGGGCAATCACTGTACTGTGTGCTGTAACACCAGGAGAATGTCTCTACTGTGTGGTGTAACACCAGCGGAATGCATATACTGTGTGGTGTAACACCAGGTGCTACTGTACTGTGTGGTGTAACACCAGGTGCAACTGTACTGTGTGGTGTAACACCAGGAGAATGGCTGTACTGTGTGGTGTAACACCAGGAGAATGGCTGTACTGTGTGGTGTAACAGTAAATGCAACTGTACTGTGTGGTGTAATACCAGGGGAATAGTTGTACTGTGTGGTGTAACAGCAGGTGCAACTGTACTGAGTGGTGTGACACCAGGAGAATGGCTGTACTGTGTTGTGTAACACCAGTGCTACTGTACTGTATGGTGTAACACCCGGTGCAACTGTACTGTGTGGTGTAACACCTGGAGAATGGCTGTTTTTTGTGGTGTAACAGCAGGTTCAACTGTACTGTGTTTGTGACAGCAGGAGAATGGCTGTACTGTGTGGTGTAACAGTAGGTGCAACTGTACTGTGTGGTGTGACACCAGGAGAATCGATGTACTGTGTGGTGTAACACCAGGTGCTACCGTACTGTGTGGTGTAACACCAGGTGCAACCGTACTGTGTGGTGTAACACTTGGAAAATGGCTGTACTTTGTGGTGTAACAACAGGTTCAACTGTACTGTGTTTGTGACACCAGGAGAATGGATGTACTGTGTTGTGTAACACCAGGAGAATGGCTGTACTGTGTGGTGTAACACTAGGATAATGGATATAATGTGTTGTGTAACACCAGCAGAATGCATATACTGTGTGGTGTAACACCAGGTGCTACCGTACTGTGTGGTGTAACACCAGGTGCAACCGTACTGTGTGGTGTAACACTTGGAGAATGGCTGTACTTTGTGGTGTAACAACAGGTTCAACTGTACTGTGTTTGTGACACCAGGAGAATGGATGTACTGTGTTGTGTAACACCAGGAGAATGGCTGTACTGTGTGGTGTAACACTAGGATAATGGATATAATGTGTGGTGTAACACCAGGAGAATGGCTGTACTGCATGGTGTAACACCAGGAGAATGGCTGTTCTGTGTGGTGTATCACCAGGAGAATGGCTGTACTGTGTGGTGTAACACCGGGCGAATGGATGTACTGTGTGGAGTAACACCAGGTGATACAGTAATGTGTGGTGTAATAACAGGGGAATGGATGTACTGTGTTGTGTAACACGCGGTAAATGGCTGTACTGTGTGGTGTAAAACCAGGGGAATGGATGTACTGTGTGGTGTAACACCAGTAGAATGGCTGTACTGCGTCGTGTAATACCAGGGGAATGGCTGTACTGTGTGGTGTAACACCAGGAGAATGGATGTACTGTGTGGTGTAACACCCGGTAAATGGCTATACTGTGTGGTGTAACACCAGGGGAATGGATGTACTGTGTGGTGTAACACCAGGAGAATTGATGTACTGTGTGGTGTAACACCCGGTAAATGGCTGTACTGTGTGGTGTAACACCAGGGGAATGGATGTACTGTGTTGTGTAACACAAGGAGAATGGCTGTACTGTGTGGTGTAACACCAGGAGAATGGCTGTACTCTGTGGTGTAACACTAGGATAATGGATATACTGTGTGGTGTAACACCAGGAGAATGGCTGTACTGTGTGGTGTAACACCAGAGGAATGGATGTACTGTGTGGTTTTACACCAGGTGCAACTGTACTGTGTGGTTTAACACCAGGAGAATGGATGTACTGTGTTGTGTAACACCAGTGCTACTGTACTGTATGGTGTAACACCAGGTGCAACTGTACTGTGTGGTGTAACACCTGGAGAATGGCTGTACTTTGTGGTGTAACAGCAGGTTCCACTGTACTGTGTTTGTGACACTAGGAGAATGGCTGTACTGTGTGGTGTAACAGCAGGAGAATGGATGTACTGTGTGGTGTAACACCACGAGAATGGATGTACTGTGTGGTGTAACACCAGACAAATGGCTGTACTGTGTGGTGTAACAGTAATTGCAACTGTACTGTGTGGTGTAATACCAGGGGAATGGCTGTTATGTGTTGTGTAACAGCAGGTGCAACTGTACTGAGTGGTGTGACACCAGGAGAATGGCTGTACTGTGTGGTGTAACACCGGGCGAATGGATGTACTGTGTGTTGTAAAACCAGCAGAATGCATATACTGTCTGGTTTAACACCAGGAGAATGGACGTACTGTGTGGTGTAACACCCAGTAAATGGCTGTACTGTGTGGTGTAACAACAGGGGAATGGATGTACTGTGTTGTGTAACACCAGGAGAATGGCTGTACTACGTGGTGTAACACCAGGAGAATGGCTGTTCTGTGTGCTGTAACACCAGGAGAATGGCTGTACTGTGTGGCGAAACACCAGGAGAATGGCTGTACTGTGTGGTGTAACAGTAAGTGCAACTGTACTGTGTGGTGTAATACCAGGGGAATGACTGTACTGTGTGGTGTAACAGCAGGTGCAACTGTAGTGAGTTGTGTGACACCAGGAGAATGGCTGTACTGTGTTGTGTATCAGCAGCATAATTGATGTACTGTGTGGGGTAACACCAGGAGATTGGCTGCACTGTGTGGTTTAACACCAGGTGCATCTTTACTGTGTGGTGTAAATCCAGGATAATCGCTGTAATGTGTGGTGTAACACCAGGAGAATGGATATACTGTGTGTTGGAACACCAGGAGAATGGATGTGCTGTGTGTTGTAACACCAGGAGAATGTCTGTACTGTGTGGTGTAACAATAAGTGCAACTGTACTGTGTGGTGTAACACCAGGGGAATGGATGTACTGTGTGGTGTAACACCAGAAGAATGACTGTACTGTGTGGCGTAACACCAGAGGAATGGATGTACTAGTGGTTTTACACCAGGTGAAACTGTACTGTGTGGTGTAACACCAGGAGAATGGATGTACTGTGTTGTGTAACACCAGTGCTACTGTACTGTATGGTGTAACACCCGGTGCAACTGTACTGTGTGGTGTAACACCTGGAGAATGGCTGTTTTTTGTGGTGTAACAGCAGGTTCAACTGTACTGTGTTTGTGACAGCAGGAGAATGGCTGTACTGTGTGGTGTAACAGTAGGTGCAACTGTACTGTGTGGTGTGACACCAGGAGAATCGATGTACTGTGTGGTGTAACACCAGGTGCTACCGTACTGTGTGGTGTAACACCAGGTGCAACCGTACTGTGTGGTGTAACACTTGGAGAATGGCTGTACTTTGTGGTGTAACAACAGGTTCAACTGTACTGTGTTTGTGACACCAGGAGAATGGATGTACTGTGTTGTGTAACACCAGGAGAATGGCTGTACTGTGTGGTGTAACACTAGGATAATGGATATAATGTGTGGTGTAACACCAGCAGAATGCATATACTGTGTGGTGTAACACCAGGTGCTACCGTACTGTGTGGTGTAACACCAGGTGCAACCGTACTGTGTGGTGTAACACTTGGAGAATGGCTGTACTTTGTGGTGTAACAACAGGTTCAACTGTACTGTGTTTGTGACACCAGGAGAATGGATGTACTGTGTTGTGTAACACCAGGAGAATGGCTGTACTGTGTGGTGTAACACTAGGATAATGGATATAATGTGTGGTGTAACACCAGGAGAATGGCTGTACTGCATGGTGTAACACCAGGAGAATGGCTGTTCTGTGTGGTGTATCACCAGGAGAATGGCTGTACTGTGTGGTGTAACACCGGGCGAATGGATGTACTGTGTGGAGTAACACCAGGTGATACAGTAATGTGTGGTGTAATAACAGGGGAATGGATGTACTGTGTTGTGTAACACGCGGTAAATGGCTGTACTGTGTGGTGTAAAACCAGGGGAATGGATGTACTGTGTGGTGTAACACCAGTAGAATGGCTGTACTGCGTCGTGTAATACCAGGGGAATGGCTGTACTGTGTGGTGTAACACCAGGAGAATGGATGTACTGTGTGGTGTAACACCAGGAGAATGGATGTACTGTGTGGTGTAACACCCGGTAAATGGCTGTACTGTGTGGTGTAACACCAGGGGAATGGATGTACTGTGTTGTGTAACACAAGGAGAATGGCTGTACTGTGTGGTGTAACACCAGGAGAATGGCTGTACTCTGTGGTGTAACACTAGGATAATGGATATACTGTGTGGTGTAACACCAGGAGAATGGCTGTACTGTGTGGTGTAACACCAGAGGAATGGATGTACTGTGTGGTTTTACACCAGGTGCAACTGTACTGTGTGGTTTAACACCAGGAGAATGGATGTACTGTGTTGTGTAACACCAGTGCTACTGTACTGTATGGTGTAACACCAGGTGCAACTGTACTGTGTGGTGTAACACCTGGAGAATGGCTGTACTTTGTGGTGTAACAGCAGGTTCCACTGTACTGTGTTTGTGACACTAGGAGAATGGCTGTACTGTGTGGTGTAACAGCAGGAGAATGGATGTACTGTGTGGTGTAACACCACGAGAATGGATGTACTGTGTGGTGTAACACCAGACAAATGGCTGTACTGTGTGGTGTAACAGTAATTGCAACTGTACTGTGTGGTGTAATACCAGGGGAATGGCTGTTATGTGTTGTGTAACAGCAGGTGCAACTGTACTGAGTGGTGTGACACCAGGAGAATGGCTGTACTGTGTGGTGTAACACCGGGCGAATGGATGTACTGTGTGTTGTAAAACCAGCAGAAAGCATATACTGTCTGGTTTAACACCAGGAGAATGGACGTACTGTGTGGTGTAACACCCAGTAAATGGCTGTACTGTGTGGTGTAACACCAGGGGAATGGATGTACTGTGTTGTGTAACACCAGGAGAATGGCTGTACTACGTGGTGTAACACCAGGAGAATGGCTGTTCTGTGTGCTGTAACACCAGGAGAATGGCTGTACTGTGTGGAGAAACACCGGGCGACTGGATGTACTGTGTGGAGTAACACCAGGTGCTACTGTACTGTGTGGTGTAATAACTGGGGAATGGATGTACTGTGTGGTGTAACACCTGGTAAATGGCTGTACTGTGTGGTGTAAAATCAGGGGAATGGATGTACTGTGTGGTGTAACACCAGGAGAAGGGATGTACTGTGTTGTGTAACACCAGTGGAATGGCTGTACTGCGTGGTGTAACACCAGGAGAATGGATGTACTGTGTTGTGTAACACCAGGAGAATGGCTGTACAGTGTTCTGTAACACCAGGAGAATGGCTGTACTGTGTGGTGTAACACCGGGCGAATGGATGTACTGTGTGCAGTAACACCAGGTGCTACTGTACTGTGTGGTGTAATAACAGGGGAATGGATGTACTGTGTGGTGTAACACCAGGAGAATGTCTCTACTGTGTGGTGTAACACCAGCAGAATGCATATACTGTGTGGGGTAATACAAGGGGAATGGCTGTACTGTGTGGTGTAAATCCAGGATAATCGCTGTACTGTGTGGTGTAACACCAGGGGAATGGATGTACTGTGTGGTGTAACACCAGGAGAATGGATGTACTGTGTGGTGTAACACCCGGTAATTGTCTGTACTGTGTGGTGTAACACCAGGGGAATCGATGTACTGTGTTGTGTAACACTAGGAGAATGGATGTACTGTGTTGTGTAACACCAGGAGAATGGCTGTACTGTGTGGTGTAACACCAGAAGAATGGCTGTACTGTGTGGTGTAACACAAGGATAATGGATATGCTGTGTGGTGTAACACCAGGAGAATGGCTGTACTGCGTGGTGTTGCACCAGGAGAATGGCTGTTCTGTGTGGTGTAACACCAGGAGAATGGCTGTACTGTGTGGTGTAACACCGGGCGAATGGATGTACTGTGTGGAGTAACACCAGGTGCAACTGTACTGTGTGGTGTAACACCAGGTGCAACTGTACTGTGTGGTGTAACACCAGGAGAATGGCTGTACTGTGTGGTGTAACAGTAAGTGCAACTGTACTGTGTGGTGTAATACCAGGAAAATGGCTGTACTGTGTGGTGTAGCAGCAGGTGCAACTGTACTGAGTGGTGTGACACCAGGAGAGTGGCTGTACTGTGTTGTGTATCAGCAGCATAATTGATGTACTGTGTGGTGTAACACCAGTAGAATGGCTGCACTGTGTGGTTTAACACCAGGTGCATCTGTACTGTGTGGTGTAAATCCAGGATAATCGCTGTACTGTGTGGTGTAACACCAGGAGAATGGATATACTGTGTGGTGTAACACCAGGAGAATGGCTGTACTGTGTTGTGTAACACCAGTAGAATGGCTGTACTGCATGGTGTAACACCAGGAGAATGGATGTATTGTGTTGTGTAACACCAGGAGAATTGCTGTACTGTGTGGTGTAACACCAGGAGAATGGCTGTACTGTGTGGTGTAACACCGGGCGAATGGATGTACTGTGTGGAGTAACACCAGGTGCTACTGTACTGTGTGGTGTAATAACAGGGGAATCGCTGTACTGTGTGGTGTAACACCAGGAGAATATCTCTACTGTGTGGTGTAACACCAGCGGAATGCATATAATGTGTGGTGTAATACCAGGGGAATGGCTGTACTGTGTGGTGTAAATCCAGGATAATCGCTGTACTGTGTTGTGTAACACTAGGAGAATGGCTGTACTGTGTGGTGTAACACCAGGAGAATGGATGTACTGTGTTGTGTAACACCCGGTAAATGGCTGTACTGTGTAGTGTAACACCAGGGGAATGGATGTACTGTGTGGTGTAACACCAGGAGAATGGATGTACTGTGTGGTGTAACACCCTGTAAATGGCTGTACGGTGTGGTGTAACACCAGGGGAATGGATGTACTGTGTTGTGTAACACCAGTAGAATGGCTGTGCTGTGTTGTGTAACACCAGGAGAATGGCTGTACTGTGTGGAGTAACACCAGGAGAATGGCTGTACTGTGTGGTGTAACACTAGGATAATGGATATACTGTGTGGTGTAACACCAGGAGAATGGCTGTACTGCGTGGTGTTACACCAGGAGATTGGCTGTACTGTGTGGTGTAACACCAGGAGAATGGCTGTACCGTGTGTTGTAACACCGGGCGAATGGATGTACTGTGTGGAGTAACACCAGGTGCTACTGTACTGTGTGGTGTAATAACAGGGCAATCACTGTACTGTGTGCTGTAACACCAGGAGAATGTCTCTACTGTGTGGTGTAACACCAGCGGAATGCATATACTGTGTGGTGTAACACCAGGTGCTACTGTACTGTGTGGTGTAACACCAGGTGCAACTGTACTGTGTGGTGTAACACCAGGAGAATGGCTGTACTGTGTGGTGTAACACCAGGAGAATGGCTGTACTGTGTGGTGTAACAGTAAATGCAACTGTACTGTGTGGTGTAATACCAGGGGAATAGTTGTACTGTGTGGTGTAACAGCAGGTGCAACTGTACTGAGTGGTGTGACACCAGGAGAATGGCTGTACTGTGTTGTGTATCAGCAGCATAATTGATGTACTGTGTGGGGTAACACCAGGAGAATGGCTGCACTGTGTGGTTTAACACCAGGTGCATCTGTACTGTGTGGTGTAAATCCAGGATAATCGCTGTACTGTGTGGTGTAACACCAGGAGAATGGATATACTGTGTGTTGGAACACCAGGAGAATGGATGTGCTGTGTGTTGTAACACCAGGAGAATGTCTGTACTGTGTGGTGTAACAGCAGGAGAATGGATGTACTGTGTGGTTTTACCCCAGGTGTAACTGTACTGTGTGGTGTAACACCAGGAGAATGGATGTACTGTGTTGTGTAACACCAGTGCTACTGTACTGTATGGTGTAACACCAGGTGCTACTGTACTGTGTGGTGTAATAACTGGGGAATGGATGTACTGTGTGGTGTAACACCTGGTAAATGGCTGTACTGTGTGGTGTAAAATCAGGGGAATGGATGTACTGTGTGGTGTAACACCAGGAGAAGGGATGTACTGTGTTGTGTAACACCAGTGGAATGGCTGTACTGCGTGGTGTAACACCAGGAGAATGGATGTACTGTGTTGTGTAACACCAGGAGAATGGCTGTACAGTGTTCTGTAACACCAGGAGAATGGCTGTACTGTGTGGTGTAACACCGGGCGAATGGATGTACTGTGTGCAGTAACACCAGGTGCTACTGTACTGTGTGGTGTAATAACAGGGGAATGGATGTACTGTGTGGTGTAACACCAGGAGAATGTCTCTACTGTGTGGTGTAACACCAGCAGAATGCATATACTGTGTGGGGTAATACAAGGGGAATGGCTGTACTGTGTGGTGTAAATCCAGGATAATCGCTGTACTGTGTGGTGTAACACCAGGGGAATGGATGTACTGTGTGGTGTAACACCAGGAGAATGGATGTACTGTGTGGTGTAACACCCGGTAATTGTCTGTACTGTGTGGTGTAACACCAGGGGAATCGATGTACTGTGTTGTGTAACACTAGGAGAATGGATGTACTGTGTTGTGTAACACCAGGAGAATGGCTGTACTGTGTGGTGTAACACCAGAAGAATGGCTGTACTGTGTGGTGTAACACAAGGATAATGGATATGCTGTGTGGTGTAACACCAGGAGAATGGCTGTACTGCGTGGTGTTGCACCAGGAGAATGGCTGTTCTGTGTGGTGTAACACCAGGAGAATGGCTGTACTGTGTGGTGTAACACCGGGCGAATGGATGTACTGTGTGGAGTAACACCAGGTGCTACTGTACTGTGTGGTGTAATAACAGGGGAATCGCTGTACTGTGTGGTGTAACACCAGGAGAATATCTCTACTGTGTGGTGTAACACCAGCGGAATGCATATAATGTGTGGTGTAATACCAGGGGAATGGCTGTACTGTGTGGTGTAAATCCAGGATAATCGCTGTACTGTGTTGTGTAACACTAGGAGAATGGCTGTACTGTGTGGTGTAACACCAGGAGAATGGATGTACTGTGTTGTGTAACACCCGGTAAATGGCTGTACTGTGTAGTGTAACACCAGGGGAATGGATGTACTGTGTGGTGTAACACCAGGAGAATGGATGTACTGTGTTGTGTAACACCCTGTAAATGGCTGTACGGTGTGGTGTAACACCAGGGGAATGGATGTACTGTGTTGTGTAACACCAGTAGAATGGCTGTGCTGTGTTGTGTAACACCAGGAGAATGGCTGTACTGTGTGGAGTAACACCAGGAGAATGGCTGTACTGTGTGGTGTAACACTAGGATAATGGATATACTGTGTGGTGTAACACCAGGAGAATGGCTGTACTGCGTGGTGTTACACCAGGAGATTGGCTGTACTGTGTGGTGTAACACCAGGAGAATGGCTGTACCGTGTGTTGTAACACCGGGCGAATGGATGTACTGTGTGGAGTAACACCAGGTGCTACTGTACTGTGTGGTGTAATAACAGGGCAATCACTGTACTGTGTGCTGTAACACCAGGAGAATGTCTCTACTGTGTGGTGTAACACCAGCGGAATGCATATACTGTGTGGTGTAACACCAGGTGCTACTGTACTGTGTGGTGTAACACCAGGTGCAACTGTACTGTGTGGTGTAACACCAGGAGAATGGCTGTACTGTGTGGTGTAACACCAGGAGAATGGCTGTACTGTGTGGTGTAACAGTAAATGCAACTGTACTGTGTGGTGTAATACCAGGGGAATAGTTGTACTGTGTGGTGTAACAGCAGGTGCAACTGTACTGAGTGGTGTGACACCAGGAGAATGGCTGTACTGTGTTGTGTATCAGCAGCATAATTGATGTACTGTGTGGGGTAACACCAGGAGAATGGCTGCACTGTGTGGTTTAACACCAGGTGCATCTGTACTGTGTGGTGTAAATCCAGGATAATCGCTGTACTGTGTGGTGTAACACCAGGAGAATGGATATACTGTGTGTTGGAACACCAGGAGAATGGATGTGCTGTGTGTTGTAACACCAGGAGAATGTCTGTACTGTGTGGTGTAACAGCAGGAGAATGGATGTACTGTGTGGTTTTACCCCAGGTGTAACTGTACTGTGTGGTGTAACACCAGGAGAATGGATGTACTGTGTTGTGTAACACCAGTGCTACTGTACTGTATGGTGTAACACCAGGTGCTACTGTACTGTGTGGTGTAATAACTGGGGAATGGATGTACTGTGTGGTGTAACACCTGGTAAATGGCTGTACTGTGTGGTGTAAAATCAGGGGAATGGATGTACTGTGTGGTGTAACACCAGGAGAAGGGATGTACTGTGTTGTGTAACACCAGTGGAATGGCTGTACTGCGTGGTGTAACACCAGGAGAATGGATGTACTGTGTTGTGTAACACCAGGAGAATGGCTGTACAGTGTTCTGTAACACCAGGAGAATGGCTGTACTGTGTGGTGTAACACCGGGCGAATGGATGTACTGTGTGCAGTAACACCAGGTGCTACTGTACTGTGTGGTGTAATAACAGGGGAATGGATGTACTGTGTGGTGTAACACCAGGAGAATGTCTCTACTGTGTGGTGTAACACCAGCAGAATGCATATACTGTGTGGGGTAATACAAGGGGAATGGCTGTACTGTGTGGTGAAAATCCAGGATAATCGCTGTACTGTGTGGTGTAACACCAGGGGAATGGATGTACTGTGTGGTGTAACACCAGGAGAATGGATGTACTGTGTGGTGTAACACCCGGTAATTGTCTGTACTGTGTGGTGTAACACCAGGGGAATCGATGTACTGTGTTGTGTAACACTAGGAGAATGGATGTACTGTGTTGTGTAACACCAGGAGAATGGCTGTACTGTGTGGTGTAACACCAGAAGAATGGCTGTACTGTGTGGTGTAACACAAGGATAATGGATATGCTGTGTGGTGTAACACCAGGAGAATGGCTGTACTGCGTGGTGTTGCACCAGGAGAATGGCTGTTCTGTGTGGTGTAACACCCTGTAAATGGCTGTACGGTGTGGTGTAACACCAGGGGAATGGATGTACTGTGTTGTGTAACACCAGTAGAATGGCTGTGCTGTGTTGTGTAACACCAGGAGAATGGCTGTACTGTGTGGAGTAACACCAGGAGAATGGCTGTACTGTGTGGTGTAACACTAGGATAATGGATGTACTGTGTGGTGTAACACCAGGAGAATGGATGTACTGTGTGGTGTAACACCCTGTAAATGGCTGTACGGTGTGGTGTAACACCAGGGGAATGGATGTACTGTGTTGTGTAACACCAGTAGAATGGCTGTGCTGTGTTGTGTAACACCAGGAGAATGGCTGTACTGTGTGGAGTAACACCAGGAGAATGGCTGTACTGTGTGGTGTAACACTAGGATAATGGATATACTGTGTGGTGTAACACCAGGAGAATGGCTGTACTGCGTGGTGTTACACCAGGAGATTGGCTGTACTGTGTGGTGTAACACCAGGAGAATGGCTGTACCTTGTGTTGTAACACCGGGCGAATGGATGTACTGTGTGGAGTAACACCAGGTGCTACTGTACTGTGTGGTGTAATAACAGGGCAATCACTGTACTGTGTGCTGTAACACCAGGAGAATGTCTCTACTGTGTGGTGTAACACCAGCGGAATGCATATACTGTGTGGTGTAACACCAGGTGCTACTGTACTGTGTGGTGTAACACCAGGTGCAACTGTACTGTGTGGTGTAACACCAGGAGAATGGCTGTACTGTGTGGTGTAACACCAGGAGAATGGCTGTACTGTGTGGTGTAACAGTAAATGCAACTGTACTGTGTGGTGTAATACCAGGGGAATAGTTGTACTGTGTGGTGTAACAGCAGGTGCAACTGTACTGAGTGGTGTGACACCAGGAGAATGGCTGTACTGTGTTGTGTATCAGCAGCATAATTGATGTACTGTGTGGGGTAACACCAGGAGAATGGCTGCACTGTGTGGTTTAACACAAGGTGCATCTGTACTGTGTGGTGTAAATCCAGGATAATCGCTGTACTGTGTGGTGTAACACCAGGAGAATGGATATACTGTGTGTTGGAACACCAGGAGAATGGATGTGCTGTGTGTTGTAACACCAGGAGAATGTCTGTACTGTGTGGTGTAACAGCAGGAGAATGGATGTACTGTGTGGTTTTACCCCAGGTGTAACTGTACTGTGTGGTGTAACACCAGGAGAATGGATGTACTGTGTTGTGTAACACCAGTGCTACTGTACTGTATGGTGTAACACCAGGTGCTACTGTACTGTGTGGTGTAATAACTGGGGAATGGATGTACTGTGTGGTGTAACACCTGGTAAATGGCTGTACTGTGTGGTGTAAAATCAGGGGAATGGATGTACTGTGTGGTGTAACACCAGGAGAAGGGATGTACTGTGTTGTGTAACACCAGTGGAATGGCTGTACTGCGTGGTGTAACACCAGGAGAATGGATGTACTGTGTTGTGTAACACCAGGAGAATGGCTGTACAGTGTTCTGTAACACCAGGAGAATGGCTGTACTGTGTGGTGTAACACCGGGCGAATGGATGTACTGTGTGCAGTAACACCAGGTGCTACTGTACTGTGTGGTGTAATAACAGGGGAATGGATGTACTGTGTGGTGTAACACCAGGAGAATGTCTCTACTGTGTGGTGTAACACCAGCAGAATGCATATACTGTGTGGGGTAATACAAGGGGAATGGCTGTACTGTGTGGTGTAAATCCAGGATAATCGCTGTACTGTGTGGTGTAACACCAGGGGAATGGATGTACTGTGTGGTGTAACACCAGGAGAATGGATGTACTGTGTGGTGTAACACCCGGTAATTGTCTGTACTGTGTGGTGTAACACCAGGGGAATCGATGTACTGTGTTGTGTAACACTAGGAGAATGGATGTACTGTGTTGTGTAACACCAGGAGAATGGCTGTACTGTGTGGTGTAACACCAGAAGAATGGCTGTACTGTGTGGTGTAACACAAGGATAATGGATATGCTGTGTGGTGTAACACCAGGAGAATGGCTGTACTGCGTGGTGTTGCACCAGGAGAATGGCTGTTCTGTGTGGTGTAACACCAGGAGAATGGCTGTACTGTGTGGTGTAACACCGGGCGAATGGATGTACTGTGTGGAGTAACACCAGGTGCAACTGTACTGTGTGGTGTAACACCAGGTGCAACTGTACTGTGTGGTGTAACACCAGGAGAATGGCTGTACTGTGTGGTGTAACAGTAAGTGCAACTGTACTGTGTGGTGTAATACCAGGAAAATGGCTGTACTGTGTGGTGTAGCAGCAGGTGCAACTGTACTGAGTGGTGTGACACCAGGAGAGTGGCTGTACTGTGTTGTGTATCAGCAGCATAATTGATGTACTGTGTGGTGTAACACCAGTAGAATGGCTGCACTGTGTGGTTTAACACCAGGTGCATCTGTACTGTGTGGTGTAAATCCAGGATAATCGCTGTACTGTGTGGTGTAACACCAGGAGAATGGATATACTGTGTGGTGTAACACCAGGAGAATGGCTGTACTGTGTTGTGTAACATCAGTAGAATGGCTGTACTGCATGGTGTAACACCAGGAGAATGGATGTATTGTGTTGTGTAACACCAGGAGAATTGCTGTACTGTGTGGTGTAACACCAGGAGAATGGCTGTACTGTGTGGTGTAACACCGGGCGAATGGATGTACTGTGTGGAGTAACACCAGGTGCTACTGTACTGTGTGGTGTAATAACAGGGGAATCGCTGTACTGTGTGGTGTAACACCAGGAGAATATCTCTACTGTGTGGTGTAACACCAGCGGAATGCATATAATGTGTGGTGTAATACCAGGGGAATGGCTGTACTGTGTGGTGTAAATCCAGGATAATCGCTGTACTGTGTTGTGTAACACTAGGAGAATGGCTGTACTGTGTGGTGTAACACCAGGAGAATGGATGTACTGTGTTGTGTAACACCCGGTAAATGGCTGTACTGTGTAGTGTAACACCAGGGGAATGGATGTACTGTGTGGTGTAACACCAGGAGAATGGATGTACTGTGTGGTGTAACACCCTGTAAATGGCTGTACGGTGTGGTGTAACACCAGGGGAATGGATGTACTGTGTTGTGTAACACCAGTAGAATGGCTGTGCTGTGTTGTGTAACACCAGGAGAATGGCTGTACTGTGTGGAGTAACACCAGGAGAATGGCTGTACTGTGTGGTGTAACACTAGGATAATGGATATACTGTGTGGTGTAACACCAGGAGAATGGCTGTACTGCGTGGTGTTACACCAGGAGATTGGCTGTACTGTGTGGTGTAACACCAGGAGAATGGCTGTACCGTGTGTTGTAACACCGGGCGAATGGATGTACTGTGTGGAGTAACACCAGGTGCTACTGTACTGTGTGGTGTAATAACAGGGCAATCACTGTACTGTGTGCTGTAACACCAGGAGAATGTCTCTACTGTGTGGTGTAACACCAGCGGAATGCATATACTGTGTGGTGTAACACCAGGTGCTACTGTACTGTGTGGTGTAACACCAGGTGCAACTGTACTGTGTGGTGTAACACCAGGAGAATGGCTGTACTGTGTGGTGTAACACCAGGAGAATGGCTGTACTGTGTGGTGTAACAGTAAATGCAACTGTACTGTGTGGTGTAATACCAGGGGAATAGTTGTACTGTGTGGTGTAACAGCAGGTGCAACTGTACTGAGTGGTGTGACACCAGGAGAATGGCTGTACTGTGTTGTGTATCAGCAGCATAATTGATGTACTGTGTGGGGTAACACCAGGAGAATGGCTGCACTGTGTGGTTTAACACCAGGTGCATCTGTACTGTGTGGTGTAAATCCAGGATAATCGCTGTACTGTGTGGTGTAACACCAGGAGAATGGATATACTGTGTGTTGGAACACCAGGAGAATGGATGTGCTGTGTGTTGTAACACCAGGAGAATGTCTGTACTGTGTGGTGTAACAGCAGGAGAATGGATGTACTGTGTGGTTTTACCCCAGGTGTAACTGTACTGTGTGGTGTAACACCAGGAGAATGGATGTACTGTGTTGTGTAACACCAGTGCTACTGTACTGTATGGTGTAACACCAGGTGCAACTGTACTGTGTGGTGTAACACCTGGAGAATGGCTGTACTTTGTGGCGTAACAGCAGGTTCAACTGTACTGTGTTTGTGACACCAGGAGAATGGCTGTACTGTGTGGTGTAACATTAGGTGCAACTGTACTGTGTAGTGTGACACCAGGAGAATCGATGTACTGTGTGGTGTAACACCAGGAGGATGGCTGTACTGTGTGGTGTAACACCAGCAGAATGGATGTACTTTGTGGTGTAACACCAGCGGAATGCATATACTGTGTGGGGTAAGACCAGGTTCAACTGTACTGTGTTTGTGACACCAGGAGAATGGATGTACTGTGTTGTGTAACACCAGGAGAATGGCTGTACTGTGTGGTGTAACACTAGGATAATGGATATACTGTGTGGTGCAACACCAGGAGAATGGCTGTACTGCGTGGTGTAACACCAGGAGAATGGCTGTTCTGTGTGGTGCAACACCAGGAGAATGGCTGTACTGTGTGGTGTAACACCGGGCGAATGGATGTACTGTGTGGAGTAACACCAGGTGCTACTGTACTGTGTGGTGTAATAACAGGGGAATGGATGTACTGTGTGGTGTAACACCCGGTAAATGGCTGTACTGTGTGGTGTAAAACCAGGGGAATGGATGTACTGTGTGGTGTAACACCAGTAGAATGGCTGTACTGCGTGGTGTAACACCAGGAGAATGGATGTACTGTGTTGTGTAACACCAGGAGAATGGCTGTACTGTGTGGTGTAACACCAGAAGAATGGCTGTACTGTGTGGTGTAACACCGGGCGAATGGATGTACTGTGTGGAGTAGCACCAGGTGCTACTGTACAGTGTGGCGTAAATCCAGGATAATCGCTGTACTGTGTGGTGTAACACCAGGAGAATTGCTGTACTGTGTCGTGTAACACCAGGAGAATGGATGTACTGTGTTGTGTAACACCAGTGCTACTGTACTGTATGGTGTAACACTAGGTGCAACTGTACTGTGTGGTGTAACACCTGGTGAATGGCTGTACTTTGTGGTGTAACAGCAGGTTCAACTGTACTGTGTTTGTGACACCAGGAGAATGGCTGTACTGTGTGGTGTAACATTAGGTGCAACTGTACTGTGTGGTGTGACACCAGGAGAATCGATGTACTGTGTGGTGTAACACCAGGAGGATGGCTGTACTGTGTGGTGTAACACCAGGAGAATGGATGTACTGTGTGGTGTAACACCAGCAGAATGCATATACTGTGTGGTGTAACACCAGTTGCTACCGTACTGTGTGGTGTAACACCAGGTGCAACCGTACTGTGTGGTGTAACACCTGGAGAATGGCTGTACTTTGTGGTGTAACAGCAGGTTCAACTGTACTGTGTTTGTGACACCAGTAGAATGGATGTACTGTGTTGTGTAACACCAGGAGAATGGCTGTACTGTGTGGTGTAACACCAGGAGAATGGCTGTTCTGTGTGGTGTAACACCAGGAGAATGGCTGTACTGTGTGGTGTAACATCGGGCGAATGGATGTACTGTGTGGAGTAACACCAGGTGCTACTGTACTGTGTGGTGTAATAACAGGGGAATGGATGTACTGTGTGGTGTAACACCCGGTAAATGGCTGTACTGTGTGGTGTAAAACCAGGGGAATGGATGTACTGTGTGGTGTAACACCAGTAGAATGGCTGTACTGCGTGGTGTAACACCAGGGGAATGGATGTACTGTGTTGTGTAACACCAGGAGAATGGCTGTACTGTGTGGTGTAACACCAGAAGAATGGCTGTACTGTGTGGTGTAACACCGGGCGAATGGATGTACTGTGTGGAGTAGCACCAGGTGCTACTGTACTGTGTGGTGTAAATCCAGGATAATCGCTGTACTGTGTGGTGTAACACCAGGAGAATTGCTGTACTGTGTGGTGTAACACCAGGCGAATGGATTTACTGTGTGGTGTAACACCCGGTAAATGGCTGTACTGTGTGGTGTAACACCAGGGGAATGGATGTACTGTGTGGTGTAACACCAGGAGAATGGATGTACTGTGTGGTGTAACACCCGGTAAATGGCTGTACTGTGTGGTGTAACACCAGGGGAATGGATGTACTGTGTTGTGTAACACCAGTAGAATGGCTGTACTGCGTGGTGTAACACCAGGAGAATGGATGTACTGTGTTGTGTAACACCAGGAGAGTGGCTGTACTGTGTGGTGTAACACCAGGAGAATGGCTGTACTGTGTGGTGTAACACTAGGATAATGGATATACTGTGTGGTGTAACACCAGGAGAATGGCTGTACTGTGTGGTGTAACACCAGGAGAATGGCTGTACTGTGTGGTGTAACACCAGGAGAATGGCTGTACTGTGTGGTGTAACACCGGGCGAATGGATGTACTGTGTGGTGTAAAACCAGCAGAATGCATATACTGTGTGGTGTAACACCAGGAGAATGGACGTACTGTGTGGTGTAACACCCAGTAAATGGCTGTACTGTGTGGTGTAACACCAGGAGAATGGATGTACTGTGTGGTTTAACACCAGGAGAATAGCTGTACTGTGTTGTGTAATACCAGTAGAATGGCTGTACTGCGTGGTGTAACACCAGGAGAATGGATGTACTGTGTTGTGTAACACCAGGAGAATGGCTGTACTGTGTGGTGTAACACTAGGATAATGGATATACTGTGTGGTGTAACACCAGGAGAATGGCTGTACTGCGTGGTGTAACACCAGGAGAATGGCTGTTCTGTGTGGTGTAACACCAGGAGAATGGCTGTACTGTGTGGTGTAACACCGGGCGAATGGATGTACTGTGTGGAGTAACACCAGGTGCTACTGTACTGTGTGGTGTAATAACAGGGGAATGGATGTACTGTGTGGTGTAACACCCGGTAAATGGCTGTACTGTGTTGTGTAACACCAGTAGAATGGCTGTACTGCGTGGTGTAACACCAGGAGAATGGATGTACTGTGTTGTGTAACACCAGGAGAATGGCTGTACTGTGTGGTGTAACACCAGGAGAATGGCTGTACTGTGTGGTGTAACAACGGGCAAATGGATGTACTGTGTGGAGTAACACCAGGTGCTACTGTACTGTATTGTGTAATAACAGGGCAGTTACTATACTGTGTGGTGTAACACCAGGAGAATGTCTCTACTGTGTGGTGTAACACCAGCGGAATACATATACTGCGTGGTGTAATACCAGGGGAATTGCTGTACTGTGTCGTGTAAATCCAGGATAATCGCTGTACTGTGTGGTGTAACACCAGGAGAATGGCTGTACTGTGTGGTGTAACACTAGGAGAATGGATGTACTGTGTGGTGTAACACCCGCTAAATGGTTGTACTGTGTGGTGTAACACCAGGGGAATGGATGTACTGTGTGGTGTAACACCAGGAGAATGGATGTACTGTGTTGTGTAACACCCGGTAAATGGCTGTACCGTGTGGTGTAACACCATGGGAATGGATGTACTGTGTTGTGTAACACCAGTAGAATGGCTGTACTGCGTGGTGCAACACCAGGAGAATGGATGTACTGTGTTGTGTAACACCAGGAGAATGGCTGTACTGTGTGGTGTAACATCAGCAGAATGCATATACTGTGTGGTGTAACACCAGGTGCTACCGTACTGTGTGGTGTAACACCAGGTGCAACCGTACTGTGTGGTGTAACACCTGGAGAATGGCTGTACTTTGTTGTGTAACAGCAGGTTCAACTGTACTGTGTTTGTGACACCAGGAGAATGGATGTACTGTGTTGTGTAACACCAGGAGAATGGCTGTACTGTGTGGTGTAACACTAGGATAATGGATATACTGTGTGGTTTAACACCAGGAGAATGGCTGTACTGCGTGGTGTAACACCAGGAGAATGGCTGTACTGTGTGGTGTAACACCAGGAGAATGGCTGTACTGTGTTGTGTAACACCAGTAGAATGGCTGTACTGTGTGTTGTAACACCAGGAGAATGGCTGTACTGTGTGGTGTAACACCGGGCAAATGGATGTACTGTGTGGAGTAACACCAGGTGCTACTGTACTGTGTGGTGTAATAACAGGGGATTCGCTGTACTGTGTGGTGTAACACCAGGAGAATGTCTCTACTGTTTGGTGTAACACCAGCGGAATGCATATACTGTGTGGTGTAACACCAGGTGGTACTGTACTGTGTGGTGTAACACCAGGTACAACTGTACTGTGTGGTGTAACACCAGGAGAATGTCTGTACTGTGTGGTGTAACAGTAAGTGCAACTGTACTGTGTGGTGTAATACCAGGGGAATGGCTGTACTGTGTGGTGTAACAGCAGGTGCAACTGTACTGAGTGGTGTGACACCAGGAGACTGGCTGCACTGTGTGGTTTAACACCAGGTGCATCTGTACTGTGTGGTGTAAATCCAGGATAATCGCTGTACTGTGTGGTGTAATACCAGGAGAATGGATATACTGTGTGTTGGAACACTAGGAGAATGGATGTGCTGTGTGTTGTAACACCAGGAGAATGTCTGTACTGTGTGGTGTAACACCAGAAGAATGACTGTACTGTGTGGTGTAACACCAGAGGAATGGATGTACTGTGTGGTTTTACACCAGGTGCAACTGTACTGTGTGGTGTAACACCAGGAGAATGGATGTAGTGTGTTGTGTAACACCAGCGCTACTGTACTGTATGCTGTAACACCAGGTGCAACTGTACTGTGTGGTGTAACACCTGGAGAATGGCTGTACTTTGTGGTGTAACAGCAGGTTCAACTGTACTGTGTTTGTGACACCAGGAGAATGGCTGTACTGTGTGGTGTAACAGTAGGTGCAACTGTACTGTGTGGTGTGACAGCAGGAGAATCGATGTACTGTGTGGTGTAACACCAGTAGAATGGCTGTACTGCGTGGTGTAACACCAGGAGAATGGCTGTACTGTGTGGTGTAACACCAGAAGAATGGCTGTACTGTGTGGTGTAACACCGGGCGAATGGATGTACTGTGTGGAGTAGCACCAGGTGCTACTGTACTGTGTGGTGTAAATCCAGGATAATCGCTGTACTGTGTGGTGTAACACCAGGAGAATTGCTGTACTGTGTGGTGTAACACCAGGCGAATGGATGTACTGTGTGGTGTAACACCCGGTAAATGGCTTTACTGTGTGGTGTAACACCAGGGGAATGGATGTACTGTGTCGTGTAACACCAGGAGAATGGATGTACTGTGTGGTGTAACACCCGGTAAATGGCTGTACTGTGTGGTGTAACACCAGGGGAATGGATGTACTGTGTTGTGTAACACCAGTAGAATGGCTGTACTGCGTGGTGTAACACCAGGAGAATGGATGTACTGTGTTGTGTATCACCAGGAGAGTGGCTGTACTGTGTGGTGTAACACCAGTAGAATGGCTGTACTGTGTGGTGTAACACTAGGATAATGGATATACTGTGTGGTGTAACACCAGGAGAATGGCTGTACTGTGTGGTGTAACACCAGGAGAATGGCTGTACTGTGTGGTGTAACACCAGGAGAATGGCTGTACTGTGTGGTGTAACACCGGGCGAATGGATGTACTGTGTGATGTAAAACCAGCAGAATGCATATACTGTGTGGTGTAACACCAGGAGAATGGACGTACTGTGTGGTGTAACACCCAGTAAATGGCTGTACTGTGTGGTGTAACACCAGGAGAATGGATGTACTGTGTGGTTTAACACCAGGAGAATAGCTGTACTGTGTTGTGTAATACCAGTAGAATGGCTGTACTGCGTGGTGTAACACCAGGAGAATGGCTGTACTGTGTTGTGTAACACCAGTAGAATGGCTGTACTGTGTGTTGTAACACCAGGAGAATGGCTGTACTGTGTGGTGTAACACCGGACGAATGGATGTACTGTGTGGAGTAACACCAGGTGCTACTGTACTGTGTGGTGTAATAACAGGGGAATCGCTGTACTGTGTGGTGTAACACCAGGAGAATGTCTCTACTGTGTGGTGTAACACCAGCGGAATGCATATACTGTGTGGTGTAACACCAGGTGCTACTGTACTGTGTGGTGTAACACCAGGTACAACTGTACTGTGTGGTGTAACACCAGGAGAATGGCTGTACTGTGTGGTGTAACAGTAAGTGCAACTGTACTGTGTGGTGTAATACCAGGGGAATGGCTGTACTGTGTGGTGTAACAGCAGGTGCAACTGTACTGAGTGGTGTGACACCAGGAGACTGGCTGCACTGTGTGGTGTAACACCAGGAGAATGGATGTACTGTGTGGTTTAACACCAGGAGAATAGCTGTACTGTGTTGTGTAATACCAGTAGAATGGCTGTACTGCGTGGTGTAACACCAGGAGAATGGATGTACTGTGTTGTGTAACACCAGGAGAATGGCTGTACTGTGTGGTGTAACACTAGGATAATGGATATACTGTGTGGTGTAACACCAGGAGAATGGCTGTACTGCGTGGTGTAACACCAGGAGAATGGCTGTTCTGTGTGGTGTAACACCAGGAGAATGGCTGTACTGTGTGGTGTAACACCGGGCGAATGGATGTACTGTGTGGAGTAACACCAGGTGCTACTGTACTGTGTGGTGTAATAACAGGGGAATGGATGTACTGTGTGGTGTAACACCCGGTAAATGGCTGTACTGTGTTGTGTAACACCAGTAGAATGGCTGTACTGCGTGGTGTAACACCAGGAGAATGGATGTACTGTGTTGTGTAACACCAGGAGAATGGCTGTACTGTGTGGTGTAACACCAGGAGAATGGCTGTACTGTGTGGTGTAACAACGGGCAAATGGATGTACTGTGTGGAGTAACACCAGGTGCTACTGTACTGTATTGTGTAATAACAGGGCAGTTACTATACTGTGTGGTGTAACACCAGGAGAATGTCTCTACTGTGTGGTGTAACACCAGCGGAATACATATACTGCGTGGTGTAATACCAGGGGAATTGCTGTACTGTGTCGTGTAAATCCAGGATAATCGCTGTACTGTGTGGTGTAACACCAGGAGAATGGCTGTACTGTGTGGTGTAACACTAGGAGAATGGATGTACTGTGTGGTGTAACACCCGCTAAATGGTTGTACTGTGTGGTGTAACACCAGGGGAATGGATGTACTGTGTGGTGTAACACCAGGAGAATGGATGTACTGTGTTGTGTAACACCCGGTAAATGGCTGTACCGTGTGGTGTAACACCATGGGAATGGATGTACTGTGTTGTGTAACACCAGTAGAATGGCTGTACTGCGTGGTGCAACACCAGGAGAATGGATGTACTGTGTTGTGTAACACCAGGAGAATGGCTGTACTGTGTGGTGTAACATCAGCAGAATGCATATACTGTGTGGTGTAACACCAGGTGCTACCGTACTGTGTGGTGTAACACCAGGTGCAACCGTACTGTGTGGTGTAACACCTGGAGAATGGCTGTACTTTGTTGTGTAACAGCAGGTTCAACTGTACTGTGTTTGTGACACCAGGAGAATGGATGTACTGTGTTGTGTAACACCAGGAGAATGGCTGTACTGTGTGGTGTAACACTAGGATAATGGATATACTGTGTGGTTTAACACCAGGAGAATGGCTGTACTGCGTGGTGTAACACCAGGAGAATGGCTGTACTGTGTGGTGTAACACCAGGAGAATGGCTGTACTGTGTTGTGTAACACCAGTAGAATGGCTGTACTGTGTGTTGTAACACCAGGAGAATGGCTGTACTGTGTGGTGTAACACCGGGCAAATGGATGTACTGTGTGGAGTAACACCAGGTGCTACTGTACTGTGTGGTGTAATAACAGGGGATTCGCTGTACTGTGTGGTGTAACACCAGGAGAATGTCTCTACTGTTTGGTGTAACACCAGCGGAATGCATATACTGTGTGGTGTAACACCAGGTGGTACTGTACTGTGTGGTGTAACACCAGGTACAACTGTACTGTGTGGTGTAACACCAGGAGAATGTCTGTACTGTGTGGTGTAACAGTAAGTGCAACTGTACTGTGTGGTGTAATACCAGGGGAATGGCTGTACTGTGTGGTGTAACAGCAGGTGCAACTGTACTGAGTGGTGTGACACCAGGAGACTGGCTGCACTGTGTGGTTTAACACCAGGTGCATCTGTACTGTGTGGTGTAAATCCAGGATAATCGCTGTACTGTGTGGTGTAATACCAGGAGAATGGATATACTGTGTGTTGGAACACTAGGAGAATGGATGTGCTGTGTGTTGTAACACCAGGAGAATGTCTGTACTGTGTGGTGTAACACCAGAAGAATGACTGTACTGTGTGGTGTAACACCAGAGGAATGGATGTACTGTGTGGTTTTACACCAGGTGCAACTGTACTGTGTGGTGTAACACCAGGAGAATGGATGTAGTGTGTTGTGTAACACCAGCGCTACTGTACTGTATGCTGTAACACCAGGTGCAACTGTACTGTGTGGTGTAACACCTGGAGAATGGCTGTACTTTGTGGTGTAACAGCAGGTTCAACTGTACTGTGTTTGTGACACCAGGAGAATGGCTGTACTGTGTGGTGTAACAGTAGGTGCAACTGTACTGTGTGGTGTGACAGCAGGAGAATCGATGTACTGTGTGGTGTAACACCAGTAGAATGGCTGTACTGCGTGGTGTAACACCAGGAGAATGGCTGTACTGTGTGGTGTAACACCAGAAGAATGGCTGTACTGTGTGGTGTAACACCGGGCGAATGGATGTACTGTGTGGAGTAGCACCAGGTGCTACTGTACTGTGTGGTGTAAATCCAGGATAATCGCTGTACTGTGTGGTGTAACACCAGGAGAATTGCTGTACTGTGTGGTGTAACACCAGGCGAATGGATGTACTGTGTGGTGTAACACCCGGTAAATGGCTTTACTGTGTGGTGTAACACCAGGGGAATGGATGTACTGTGTCGTGTAACACCAGGAGAATGGATGTACTGTGTGGTGTAACACCCGGTAAATGGCTGTACTGTGTGGTGTAACACCAGGGGAATGGATGTACTGTGTTGTGTAACACCAGTAGAATGGCTGTACTGCGTGGTGTAACACCAGGAGAATGGATGTACTGTGTTGTGTATCACCAGGAGAGTGGCTGTACTGTGTGGTGTAACACCAGGAGAATGGCTGTACTGTGTGGTGTAACACTAGGATAATGGATATACTGTGTGGTGTAACACCAGGAGAATGGCTGTACTGTGTGGTGTAACACCAGGAGAATGGCTGTACTGTGTGGTGTAACACCAGGAGAATGGCTGTACTGTGTGGTGTAACACCGGGCGAATGGATGTACTGTGTGATGTAAAACCAGCAGAATGCATATACTGTGTGGTGTAACACCAGGAGAATGGACGTACTGTGTGGTGTAACACCCAGTAAATGGCTGTACTGTGTGGTGTAACACCAGGAGAATGGATGTACTGTGTGGTTTAACACCAGGAGAATAGCTGTACTGTGTTGTGTAATACCAGTAGAATGGCTGTACTGCGTGGTGTAACACCAGGAGAATGGCTGTACTGTGTTGTGTAACACCAGTAGAATGGCTGTACTGTGTGTTGTAACACCAGGAGAATGGCTGTACTGTGTGGTGTAACACCGGACGAATGGATGTACTGTGTGGAGTAACACCAGGTGCTACTGTACTGTGTGGTGTAATAACAGGGGAATCGCTGTACTGTGTGGTGTAACACCAGGAGAATGTCTCTACTGTGTGGTGTAACACCAGCGGAATGCATATACTGTGTGGTGTAACACCAGGTGCTACTGTACTGTGTGGTGTAACACCAGGTACAACTGTACTGTGTGGTGTAACACCAGGAGAATGGCTGTACTGTGTGGTGTAACAGTAAGTGCAACTGTACTGTGTGGTGTAATACCAGGGGAATGGCTGTACTGTGTGGTGTAACAGCAGGTGCAACTGTACTGAGTGGTGTGACACCAGGAGACTGGCTGCACTGTGTGGTTTAACACCAGGTGCATCTGTACTGTGTGGTGTAAATCCAGGATAATCGCTGTACTGTGTGGTGTAATACCAGGAGAAAGGATATATTGTGTGTTGGAACACTAGGAGAATGGATGTGCTGTGTGTTGTAACACCAGGAGAATGTCTCTACTGTGTGGTGTAACACCAGAAGAATGACTGTACTGTGTGGTGTAACACCAGAGGAATGGATGTGCTGTGTGTTGTAACACCAGTAGAATGTCTGTACTGTGTGGTGTAACACCAGAAGAATGACTGTACTGTGTGGTGTAACACCAGAGGAATGGATGTACTGTGTGGTTTTACACCAGGTGCAACTGTACTGTGTGGTGTAACACCAGGAGAATGGATGTAGTGTGTTGTGTAACACCAGCGCTACTGTACTGTATGCTGTAACACCAGGTGCAACTGTACTGTGTGGTGTAACACCTGGAGAATGGCTGTACTTTGTGGTGTAACAGCAGGTTCAACTGTACTGTGTTTGTGACACCAGGAGAATGGCTGTACTGTGTGGTGTAACAGTAGGTGCAACTGTACTGTGTGGTGTGACAGCAGGAGAATCGATGTATTGTGTGGTGTAACACCAGTAGAATGGCTGTACTGCGTGGTGTAACACCAGGAGAATGTCTGTACTGTGTGGTGTAACACCAGAAGAATGGCTGTACTGTGTCGTGTAACACCGGGCGAATGGATGTACTGTGTGGAGTAGCACCAGGTGCTACTGTACTGTGTGGTGTAAATCCAGGATAATCGCTGTACTGTGTGGTGTAACACCAGGAGAATTGCTGTACTGTGTGGTGTAACACCAGGCGAATGGATATACTGTGTGGTGTAACACCCGGTAAATGGCTGTACTGTGTGGTGTAACACCAGGGGAATGGATGTACTGTGTGGTGTAACACCAGGAGAATGGATGTACTGTGTGTTGTAACACCCGGTAAATGGCTGTACTGTGTGGTGTAACACCAGGGGAATGGATGTACTGTGTTGTGTAACACCAGTAGAATGGCTGTACTGCGTGGTGTTACACCAGGAGAATGGATGTACTGTGTTGTGTAACACCAGGAGAGTGGCTGTACTGTGTGGTGTAACACCAGGAGAATGGCTGTACTGTGTGGTGTAACACTAGGATAATGGATATACTGTGTGGTGTAACACCAGGAGAATGGCTGTACTGTGTGGTGTAACACCAGGAGAATGGCTGTACTGTGTGGTGTAACACCAGGAGAATGGCTGTACTGTGTGGTGTAACACCGGGCGAATGGATGTACTGTGTGGTGTAAAACCAGCAGAATGCATATACTGTGTGGTGTAACACCAGGAGAATGGACGTACTGTGTGGTGTAACACCCAGTAAATGGCTGTACTGTGTGGTGTAACACCAGGAGAATGGATGTACTGTGTGGTTTAACACCAGGAGAATAGCTGTACTGTGTTGTGTAATACCAGTAGAATGGCTGTACTGCGTGGTGTAACACCAGGAGAATGGATGTACTGTGTTGTGTAACACCAGGAGAATGGCTGTACTGTGTGGTGTAACACTAGGATAATGGATATACTGTGTGGTGTAACACCAGGAGAATGGCTGTACTGCGTGGTGTAACACCAGGAGAATGGCTGTTCTGTGTGGTGTAACACCAGGAGAATGGCTGTACTGTGTGGTGTAACACCGGGCGAATGGATGTACTGAGTGGAGTAACACCAGGTGCAACTGTACTGTGTGGTGTAATAACAGGGGAATGGATGTACTGTGTGGTGTAACACCCGGTAAATGGCTGTACTGTGTTGTGTAACACCTGTAGAATGGCTGTACTGTGTTGTGTAACACCAGGAGAATGGATGTACTGTGTTGTGTAACACCAGGAGAATGGCTGTACTGTGTGGTGTAACACCAGGAGAATGGCTGTACTGTGTGGTGTAACAACGGGCGAATGGATGTACTGTGTGGAGTAACACCAGGTGCTACTGTACTGTGTTGTGTAATAAAAGGGCAATTACTATACTGTGTGGTGTAACACCAGGAGAATGTCTCTACTGTGTGGTGTAACACCAGCGGAATGCATATACTGTGTGGTGTAATACCAGGGGAATTGCTGTACTGTGTTGTGTAAATCCAGGATAATCGCTGTACTGTGTGGTGTAACACCAGGAGAATGGCTGTACTGTGTGGTGTAACACTAGGAGAATGGATGTACTGTGTGGTGTAACACCTGCTAAATGGTTGTACTGTGTGGTGTAACACCAGGGGAATGGATGTACTGTGTGGTGTAACACCAGGAGAATGGATGTACTGTGTTGTGTAACACCCGGTAAATGGCTGTACCGTGTGGTGTAACACCATGGGAATGGATGTACTGTGTTGTGTAACACCAGTAGAATGGCTGTACTGCGTGGTGCAACACCAGGAGAATGGATGTACTGTGTTGTGTAACACCAGGAGAATGGCTGTACTGTGTGGTGTAACACCAGCAGAATGCATATACTGTGTGGTGTAACACCAGGTGCTACCGTACTGTGTGGTGTAACACCAGGTGCAACCGTACTGTGTGGTGTAACACCTGGAGAATGGCTGTACTTTGTTGTGTAACAGCAGGTTCAACTGTACTGTGTTTGTGACACCAGGAGAATGGATGTACTGTGTTGTGTAACACCAGGAGAATGGCTGTACTGTGTGGTGTAACACTAGGATAATGGATATACTGTGTGGTTTAACACCAGGAGAATGGCTGTACTGCGTGGTGTAACACCAGGAGAATGGCTGTACTGTGTGGTGTAACACCAGGAGAATGGCTGTACTGTGTTGTGTAACACCAGGAGAATGGCTGTACTGTGTGTTGTAACACCAGGAGAATGGCTGTACTGTGTGGAGTAACACCAGGTGCTACTGTACTGTGTGGTGTAATAACAGGGGAATCGCTGTACTGTGTGGTGTAACACCAGGAGAATGTCTCTACTGTGTGGTGTAACACCAGCGGAATGCATATACTGTGTGGTGTAACACCAGGTGCTACTGTACTGTGTGGTGTAACACCAGGTACAACTGTACTGTGTGGTGTAACACCAGGAGAATGGCTGTACTGTGTGGTGTAACAGTAAGTGCAACTGTACTGTGTGGTGTAATACCAGGGGAATGGCTGTACTGTGTGGTGTAACAGCAGGTGCAACTGTACTGAGTGGTGTGACACCAGGAGACTGGCTGCACTGTGTGGTTTAACACCAGGTGCATCTGTACTGTGTGGTGTAAATCCAGGATAATCGCTGTACTGTGTGGTGTAATACCAGGAGAATGGATATACTGTGTGTTGGAACACTAGGAGAATGGATGTGCTGTGTGTTGTAACACCAGGAGAATGTCTGTACTGTGTGGTGTAACACCAGAAGAATGACTGTACTGTGTGGTGTAACACCAGAGGAATGGATGTACTGTGTGGTTTTACACCAGGTGCAACTGTACTGTGTGGTGTAAAACCAGGAGAATGGATGTAGTGTGTTGTGTAACACCAGCGCTACTGTACTGTATGCTGTAACACCAGGTGCAACTGTACTGTGTGGTGTAACACCTGGAGAATGGCTGTACTTTGTGGTGTAACAGCAGGTTCAACTGTACTGTGTTTGTGACACCAGGAGAATGGCTGTACTGTGTGGTGTAACAGTAGGTGCAACTGTACTGTGTGGTGTGACAGCAGGAGAATCGATGTACTGTGTGGTGTAACACCAGTAGAATGGCTGTACTGCGTGGTGTAACACCAGGAGAATGGATGTAGTGTGTTGTGTAACACCAGCGCTACTGTACTGTATGCTGTAACACCAGGTGCAACTGTACTGTGTGGTGTAACACCTGGAGAATGGCTGTACTTTGTGGTGTAACAGCAGGTTCAACTGTACTGTGTTTGTGACACCAGGAGAATGGCTGTACTGTGTGGTGTAACAGTAGGTGCAACTGTACTGTGTGGTGTGACAGCAGGAGAATCGATGTACTGTGTGGTGTAACACCAGTAGAATGGCTGTACTGCGTGGTGTAACACCAGGAGAATGGATGTACTGTGTTGTGTAACACCAGGAGAGTGGCTGTACTGTGTGGTGTAACACCAGGAGAATGGCTGTACTGTGTGGTGTAACACTAGGATAATGGATATACTGTGTGGTGTAACACCAGGAGAATGGCTGTACTGTGTGGTGTAACACCAGGAGAATGGCTGTACTGTGTGGTGTAACACCGGGCGAATGGATGTACTGTGTGGTGTAAAACCAGCAGAATGCATATACTGTGTGGTGTAACACCAGGAGAATAGCTGTACTGTGTTGTGTAATACCAGTAGAATGGCTGTACTGCGTGGTATAACACCAGGAGAATGGATGTACTGTGTTGTGTAACACCAGGAGAATGGCTGTACTGTGTGGTGTAACACTAGGATAATGGATATACTGTGTGGTGTAACACCAGGAGAATGGCTGTACTGCGTGGTGTAACACCAGGAGAATGGCTGTTCTGTGTGGTGTAACACCAGGAGAATGGCTGTACTGTGTGGTGTAACACCGGGCGAATGGATGTACTGTGTGGAGTAACACCAGGTGCTACTGTACTGTGTGGTGTAACACCTGGAGAATGGCTGTACTTTGTGGTGTAACAGCAGGTTCAACTGTACTGTGTTTGTGACACCAGGAGAATGGCTGTACTGTGTGGTGTAACAGTAGGTGCAACTGTACTGTGTGGTGTGACAGCAGGAGAATCGATGTACTGTGTGGTGTAACACCAGTAGAATGGCTGTACTGCGTGGTGTAACACCAGGAGAATGGATGTACTGTGTTGTGTAACACCAGGAGAGTGGCTGTACTGTGTGGTGTAACACCAGGAGAATGGCTGTACTGTGTGGTGTAACACTAGGATAATGGATATACTGTGTGGTTTAACACCAGGAGAATGGCTGTACTGCGTGGTGTAACACCAGGAGAATGGCTGTACTGTGTGGTGTAACACCAGGAGAATGGCTGTACTTTGTTGTGTAACAGCAGGTTCAACTGTACTGTGTTTGTGACACCAGGAGAATGGATGTACTGTGTTGTGTAACACCAGGAGAATGGCTGTACTGTGTGGTGTAACACTAGGATAATGGATATACTGTGTGGTTTAACACCAGGAGAATGGCTGTACTGCGTGGTGTAACACCAGGAGAATGGCTGTACTGTGTGGTGTAACACCAGGAGAATGGCTGTACTGTGTTGTGTAACACCAGGAGAATGGCTGTACTGTGTGTTGTAACACCAGGAGAATGGCTGTACTGTGTGGAGTAACACCAGGTGCTACTGTACTGTGTGGTGTAATAACAGGGGAATCGCTGTACTGTGTGGTGTAACACCAGGAGAATGTCTCTACTGTGTGGTGTAACACCAGCGGAATGCATATACTGTGTGGTGTAACACCAGGTGCTACTGTACTGTGTGGTGTAACACCAGGTACAACTGTACTGTGTGGTGTAACACCAGGAGAATGGCTGTACTGTGTGGTGTAACAGTAAGTGCAACTGTACTGTGTGGTGTAATACCAGGGGAATGGCTGTACTGTGTGGTGTAACAGCAGGTGCAACTGTACTGAGTGGTGTGACACCAGGAGACTGGCTGCACTGTGTGGTTTAACACCAGGTGCATCTGTACTGTGTGGTGTAAATCCAGGATAATCGCTGTACTGTGTGGTGTAATACCAGGAGAATGGATATACTGTGTGTTGGAACACTAGGAGAATGGATGTGCTGTGTGTTGTAACACCAGGAGAATGTCTGTACTGTGTGGTGTAACACCAGAAGAATGACTGTACTGTGTGGTGTAACACCAGAGGAATGGATGTACTGTGTGGTTTTACACCAGGTGCAACTGTACTGTGTGGTGTAAAACCAGGAGAATGGATGTAGTGTGTTGTGTAACACCAGCGCTACTGTACTGTATGCTGTAACACCAGGTGCAACTGTACTGTGTGGTGTAACACCTGGAGAATGGCTGTACTTTGTGGTGTAACAGCAGGTTCAACTGTACTGTGTTTGTGACACCAGGAGAATGGCTGTACTGTGTGGTGTAACAGTAGGTGCAACTGTACTGTGTGGTGTGACAGCAGGAGAATCGATGTACTGTGTGGTGTAACACCAGTAGAATGGCTGTACTGCGTGGTGTAACACCAGGAGAATGGATGTAGTGTGTTGTGTAACACCAGCGCTACTGTACTGTATGCTGTAACACCAGGTGCAACTGTACTGTGTGGTGTAACACCTGGAGAATGGCTGTACTTTGTGGTGTAACAGCAGGTTCAACTGTACTGTGTTTGTGACACCAGGAGAATGGCTGTACTGTGTGGTGTAACAGTAGGTGCAACTGTACTGTGTGGTGTGACAGCAGGAGAATCGATGTACTGTGTGGTGTAACACCAGTAGAATGGCTGTACTGCGTGGTGTAACACCAGGAGAATGGATGTACTGTGTTGTGTAACACCAGGAGAGTGGCTGTACTGTGTGGTGTAACACCAGGAGAATGGCTGTACTGTGTGGTGTAACACTAGGATAATGGATATACTGTGTGGTGTAACACCAGGAGAATGGCTGTACTGTGTGGTGTAACACCAGGAGAATGGCTGTACTGTGTGGTGTAACACCGGGCGAATGGATGTACTGTGTGGTGTAAAACCAGCAGAATGCATATACTGTGTGGTGTAACACCAGGAGAATAGCTGTACTGTGTTGTGTAATACCAGTAGAATGGCTGTACTGCGTGGTATAACACCAGGAGAATGGATGTACTGTGTTGTGTAACACCAGGAGAATGGCTGTACTGTGTGGTGTAACACTAGGATAATGGATATACTGTGTGGTGTAACACCAGGAGAATGGCTGTACTGCGTGGTGTAACACCAGGAGAATGGCTGTTCTGTGTGGTGTAACACCAGGAGAATGGCTGTACTGTGTGGTGTAACACCGGGCGAATGGATGTACTGTGTGGAGTAACACCAGGTGCTACTGTACTGTGTGGTGTAACACCTGGAGAATGGCTGTACTTTGTGGTGTAACAGCAGGTTCAACTGTACTGTGTTTGTGACACCAGGAGAATGGCTGTACTGTGTGGTGTAACAGTAGGTGCAACTGTACTGTGTGGTGTGACAGCAGGAGAATCGATGTACTGTGTGGTGTAACACCAGTAGAATGGCTGTACTGCGTGGTGTAACACCAGGAGAATGGATGTACTGTGTTGTGTAACACCAGGAGAGTGGCTGTACTGTGTGGTGTAACACCAGGAGAATGGCTGTACTGTGTGGTGTAACACTAGGATAATGGATATACTGTGTGGTGTATCACCAGGAGAATGGCTGTACTGTGTGGTGTAACACCAGGAGAATGGCTGTACTGTGTGGTGTAACACCAGGAGAATGGCTGTACTGTGTGGTGTAACACCGGGCGAATGGATGTACTGTGTGGTGTAAAACCAGCAGAATGCATATACTGTGTGGTGTAACACCAGGAGAATAGCTGTACTGTGTTGTGTAATACCAGTAGAATGGCTGTACTGCGTGGTGTAACACCAGGAGAATGGATGTACTGTGTTGTGTAACACCAGGAGAATGGCTGTACTGTGTGGTGTAACACTAGGATAATGGATATACTGTGTGGTGTAACACCAGGAGAATGGCTGTACTGCGTGGTGTAACACCAGGAGAATGGCTGTTCTGTGTGGTGTAACACCAGTAGAATGGCTGTACTGTGTGGTGTAACACCGGGCGAATGGATGTACTGTGTGGAGTAACACCAGGTGCTACTGTACTGTGTGGTGTAATAACAGGGGAATGGATGTACTGTGTGGTGTAACACCCGGTAAATGGCTGTACTGTGTTGTGTAACACCAGTAGAATGGCTGTACTGCGTGGTGTAACACCAGGAGAATGGATGTACTCTGTTGTGTAACACCAGGAGAATGGCTGTACTGTGTGGTGTAACACCAGGAGAATGGCTGTACTGTGTGGTGTAACAACGGGCGAATGGATGTACTGTGTGGAGTAACACCAGGTGCTACTGTACTGTGTTGTGTAATAACAGGGCAATTACTGTACTGTGTGGTGTAACACCAGGATAATGTCTCTACTGTGTGGTGTAACACCAGCGGAATGCATATACTGTGTGGTGTAATACCAGGGGAATTGCTGTACTGTGTTGTGTAAATCCAGGATAATCGCTGTACTGTGTGGTGTAACACCAGGAGAATGGCTGTACTGTGTGGTGTAACACTAGGAGAATGGATGTACTGTGTGATGTAACACCCGCTAAATGGTTGTACTGTGTGGTGTAACACCAGGGGAATGGATGTTCTGTGTGGTGTAACACCAGGAGAATGGATGTACTGTTTTGTGTAACACCCGGTAAATGGCTGTACTGTGTGGTGTAACACCATGGGAATGGATGTACTGTGTTGTGTAACACCAGTAGAATGGCTGTACTGCGTGGTGCAACACCAGGAGAATGGATGTACTGTGTTGTGTAACACCAGGAGAATGGCTGTACTGTGTGGTGTAACACCAGCAGAATGCATATACTGTGTGGTGTAACACCAGGTGCTACCGTACTGTGTGGTGTAACACCAGGTGCAACCGTACTGTGTGGTGTAACACCTGGAGAATGGCTGTACTTTGTTGTGTAACAGCAGGTTCAACTGTACTGTGTTTGTGACACCAGGAGAATGGATGTACTGTGTTGTGTAACACCAGGAGAATGGCTGTACTGTGTGGTGTAACACTAGGATAATGGATATACTGTGTGGTTTAACACCAGGAGAATGGCTGTACTGCGTGGTGTAACACCAGGAGAATGGCTGTACTGTGTGGTGTAACACCAGGAGAATGGCTGTACTGTGTTGTGTAACACCAGTAGAATGGCTGTACTGCGTGGTGTAACACCAGGAGAATGGATGTACTGTGTTGTGTAACACCAGGAGAATGGCTGTACTGTGTGTTGTAACACCAGGAGAATGGCTGTACTGTGTGGTGTAACACCGGGCGAATGGATGTACTGTGTGGAGTAACACCAGGTGCTACTGTACTGTGTGGTGTAATAACAGGGGAATCGCTGTACTGTGTGGTGTAACACCAGGAGAATGTCTCTACTGTGTGGTGTAACACCAGCAGAATGCATATACTGTGTGGTGTAACACCATGTGCTACTGTACTGTGTGGTGTAACACCAGGTACAACTGTACTGTGTGGTGTAACACCAGGAGAATGGCTGTACTGTGTGGTGTAACAGTAAGTGCAACTGTACTGTGTGGTGTAATACCAGGGGAATGGCTGTACTGTGTGGTGTAACAGCAGGTGCAACTGTACTGAGTGGTGTGACACCAGGAGACTGGCTGCACTGTGTGGTTTAACACCAGGTGCATCTGTACTGTGTGGTGTAAATCCAGGATAATCGCTGTACTGTGTGGTGTAATACCAGGAGAATGGATATACTGTGTGTTGGAACACTAGGAGAATGGATGTGCTGTGTGTTGTAACACCAGGAGAATGTCTGTACTGTGTGGTGTAACACCAGAAGAATGACTGTACTGTGTGGTGTAACACCAGAGGAATGGATGTACTGTGTGGTTTTACACCAGGTGCAACTGTACTGTGTGGTGTAACACCAGGAGAATGGATGTAGTGTGTTGTGTAACACCAGCGCTACTGTACTGTATGCTGTAACACCAGGTGCAACTGTACTGTGTGGTGTAACACCTGGAGAATGGCTGTACTTTGTGGTGTAACAGCAGGTTCAACTGTACTGTGTTTGTGACACCAGGAGAATGGCTGTACTGTGTGGTGTAACAGTAGGTGCAACTGTACTGTGTGGTGTGACAGCAGGAGAATCGATGTACTGTGTGGTGTAACACCAGGAGAATGGATGTACTGTGTGGTGTAACACCAGCAGAATGCATATACTGTGTGGTGTAACACCAGGTGCTACTGTACTGTGTGGTGTAACACCAGGTGCAACCGTACTGTGTGGTGTAACACCTGGAGAATGGCTGTACTGTGTGGTATAACAGCAGGTTCAACTGTACTGTGATTGTGACACCAGGAGAATGGCTGTACTGTGTGGTGTAACAGCAGGATAATGGATGTACTGTGTTGTGTAACACCAGGGGAATGGATGTACTGTTTGGTGTAGCACCAGGAGAATGTCTGTACTGTGTGGTGTAACAGCAGAAATGTGAGTATGGAATATTGTGTATCACTAGGGTTATGACTGTACTGTGCTGAGTAACACCAGAGTTATTACTCTGCTATATGGTGTAACACTGTATTGTGCATTGTAACCCCTGGACTGTGACTATTACATTGTTCAGTGTACAAAACTGTACAGAAGTGGAGCTCCTGTCACACTTCTCCGGCTTAATACTTGTGTCCAGGAGTGATTCCAATCCAATGTAGGGCAAGCAAAGGAGCAGGATGTAAACAGACAGATAGACAGACATTCTTTATTGATCCCGAGGGAAATTGGGTTTCATTACAATTGCACCAACCAAGGATAGTGTAGAAATATAGCAATATAAAACAATAAATAAATAATAATAAGTAAATTATTCCAAGTGGAAATAAATCCAGGACTAGCCTATTGGCTCTGGGTGATGTGAAAGTACAGTGAAAAAAACTGGATGCTGCTGGCTGGTCCTGGTTGGAATGGATTGGCACTGGGCACTGTGAATGTAGACCTTGTTAGTAATGGGGGCGGTGCCTGGACTGATCAACAGAGGAGCAGTGTATGGAGGATGGGTCAGTCTACACTGTTGGCCAGTGTGGTGAACATCACTGAATGCAGGGAATAACAATGGAGTATCAGCAGTAAGCCTGGCCCATGGACTGAGGGTCAAAGTTAGCTGCAGACATATTGACCTGAGGTCAGACAGATGCAGAGGCTTGAGGTGCAATGTGTAGGCTCCAACCTGAAGCCTGGTGTGGGCCATGAATTGTCAAACTCTCCTAATATCCCAGCTCCTTGGGAATAGCTCACTCCAGACATGTGTTCAGGAGTATTGGTCTTCCTTCTAAACTTAAAAACTTATTCCTTTCCTCTGTGTCTCCATAGCCTCAAATAACTACCTCTGTTTAACTCCATTTAAATAGTCCACCCAGCTGCATAATTCTTTCATTATTTGAAAATCTCATTTGAACACTCTCAATCCCAGAATATTAGTAATGAAAATATATGGCACCCTGATGATTGATAATAGCACTCCATTTTGATAATCTTTTATACAAGAACAAAGCCGCATCCTCTTGGGAATCAGAAGAGTGCTGAATGCGCCAGATCAACCTCACTGTGCTGAGCTCAACCATCCATTGAAGTGAACGCAGACGTGGGTGCTTAGGCCAATTATACTAGTGTAGCTGGGACCATCTAACTCAGGGTGTGGTATGAGAGATCTGTTTGTGCATTGCAAGGTCAAAAAACATGCATTTTAATCTTTTAATGTTCTATTTTTGTTCTTTATCTTATTGTATTTGTATAGTCTGGACTACTGGGCATGCCTCACAGCCTTATATTTACAATACCTTATGCAGATGAAGTAGGTTTCAACCATTTCAATTCATCCTATCACCGACATTCCCTTTATTCTACACTTCTCTTCCCCGCCTTCTCTGGTACTGAAAACTAATTCCTATCTCGCTTTGCAACTTCCACAAAATCCTGGAAGATCTCAGCAAGTCAGGCAGCATTTATTGAGTGGAGTAAACAGCTGATGTTTCAGGCTGAGACTTTTATCAGGACAGTCCTGAAGTGGATTGAATCAGGAATTGAAGATAAATGTCTTTAGCAGTGAGTGGCGAGATGTGAACCTAGTAATCACAAGGTGGTGGAGGTGAATAACATCAAATGAAAGACATTATAAGTAGTATTGGTACAGCTATGTACATTTTGATTTATTTTAGTTACTAAGAGTTTGTGAATTTGAATTTATTTAAATCTTATATCCATCCCAAAACTTCAGGGAGTAAAAATCTTTGTGTTATGACTCTGTACATGTACATTACATGTCATAATGTACAGACATGTGAATTTATGTCTAACAGCTTGTAGAAACAAGCTGTCCGGTACCCTGTTGGTCCTGGCTTTAATGCTGTGGTCCTGTTTGCCAGATGGAAGCAGCTGAAATATTTTATGGTTGGGGTGACTAGTGATGATCCTCCAGGCCTTCTTTATGCACCTGCGGCTATAAATGTCCTCAGTGGAGGGAAGTTCACATCCATAGATGCTGGGCTGTCCATACCACTCTCTGCAGTGTCCAGCGATCAAGGTTGGTGCAGTTCCCATACCAGTGGTGATACAGCCAGTCAGGATGCTCACAATGGTGCCCCGTAGAAGGTCTTGAGGATTTGGAGGCTCATGCCAACCTTCTTCAGTCGCCTGAGGTGGAAGAGGTGATTTTCTTGCCACACATCTGCTGTGTACAGTCCAGGTGAGATCTCCAGTGATGTGTATACCAAGGAACTTAAAACTACTCGCCCTCTCAACTATAGTCCCATTGATGTTGATCGAGGTGAGTCTGTCTCCATTCCTCCTGTCATCTACAATCAACTCTTCTGTTTTTCGGACGTTGAGGGAGATGTTGTTATCTTAGCACCGCTGTGTCAGGATGTTAACCTCTCCCCTATAGGGTGTCTCACCACTGCTAGAAATAAGGACGATGGAAAGGGAAAAGGTAAAATAATGTGGGAGGAGAGTTGTGTGGAACATGGATTTGTTGGGACAAAACAGCCTGATTCTATGCTGTAAATTCAATGTCCTTTACCTTCCAAGCGGCCATTCTTCATAAGATTCATCATCATCATTATGTGCTGTGTCATATGACCTGGGTGATCATGGTCTTCTATCTATCTTTAATCTGAGGAGTTCTAATACGCTCTTCAAAATTTTTACCTGTCCATCCCTTGATGTAACTCATGAATGTCATGCACTGTCAACCACGACTTATTCTTCCATCGATTTTTCCCGTCACTGCAAAATGTTCGAGCTTCTCATTCCTCTATACATGTCCCAGAAATTCCAGCTGCAGTTTCCTGATTGATGATATCAGCTCTCTGCTTATTCTGGCTTTTCACAACACTTCCCCATTTGTTACTCTGTCCTTCCATGATAGTTCCATCATTCTCAAAAAACACATTTCCTGATTAGTCTTTCCTCATTATGCTTTGATATTGTCCAACATTTGCTTCCATATATTAGTGTGGAATGGACATAGCATCTCAACAGAGTTTCATATCCTTAGAAATGTTATTCTTTAGTATCGCGCTCAAACGCTCAAATGAGCATTTAGCAATCCCAATCCTTCATCTAATTTCAACATCAGCCCTACCGTCAGATATTACCATGCTCTCCAAGAAATTCCATGTTTGTTTAATTGCTTTGTTGCCCACTTCCAGTTCACAATTCTAATTTCTTTCTTTGTGACATTTTTTTTCTTTGAGACATTCGGTCTTCTTTCAGTTGATGGTCAAACCTCTCCGCATTTTCTTCAACGACGTTACCTAGTATTTCTTGGAGTTTCTCTTCATCACTGTGTTATCTGCATATTATAGGTTGTTCAAGTTGATTCCACCAACTATCATGCCTGGAATACTACTAATTCTCTTAGAATCTTGAGATAATGAAAATTGTTTAACTGTGGGAGCTGTAGTGGCCAACCCTCATTCTCCTCATCTACACAACATTTTTACGTACTTAGTTTTTGAATAAAGTATGAGAGGGAGCCTAGGCTGACTACCTTTCCTTTGTCAGTGTTTGGAATAGTACTGAGTCCAACCACAGAGGGCCCTTCCACGAGCTCAGGATGAGAGATCATATGTTACATTGTGGCTGCTACATAATTAATCCTTTTTTGCTAATAGAGACACGAGAGTGACTGGCAGTACCAGAATCTGGAGCAAAAAGCAAACTGCTGGACAAACGCAATGGGTGGAGGCAAAGAGGCGGTTGATATTTCAGGACAGGATTTAAACAATTGCACTACTTCAGGACACAATGGCATTCTGAAGGGCAATGATGCATCCTCAGCTAAATGACAAAGTCAGACCTTAACATAAAAGATTACATAACAAACATACCATTCTTGATTTTAAGATAAAATACGTCAAGTCCCTGTTTTCAAGAACTGCATAAGTTGAGCTACAGATTGAATTGCTTCTACACAGGCACAGTTTTGATTTGAAAATTTCACAGGTCCAAAACAATCTTCATTTCATTTGTCACATTCCCCTGTGGCAAGGAAAGGAATTCATGCCTCTGTCAACAGTATTACACTGTCCCTGACACCTTGTATAGCTGTTTGATTAAATCCACTCATCATAGGGATCAAGTACCCATAAAATTCAGTTAAAGATCCCCCTTGCGACATCAGATATGTATCAAAATGAATAATCCATTTTTGTTTGACTTGGGGATGTTTTCTCGGTTCCTATCATTGAAAACATGATGGTTTTAGTTACTGGAGAGATCTTTGACCAAATACATCAGCGTTTTGTTTTAGCAATAAATCGCAACAGAATCGGTGATGGCAATAAGTGCAAATGCAAATTCAAGGTTATCTACTGAAGTCTGCATTTACTCTCTGAATTACCCCATTGACTAATCTAATTTATGGTGAATCTTCAAACAAACATGGTATTTGGTAGTCTGTGCAGTTTCAGCTTTCTTCTGGTATAAATCAATAGCCGAGGTGCAGTTTAATCAGTTTTTGAAAAGGAAATCAAATCTTCTGGGTAGGTTTTTGGGGATGTTTTACAGGGGTATGGCTCAAGCCTTAATCATGCGAAGGCTTAACTATCGTACAAGAAAAGATGTTACATATCACTGGGAGGGCTGGCATTTCTTATCCTTTCCTGATGCAACTCCTGAATACTTCAGAGAGCTATTAAATGTAAATCATCCTAACATGGATCTGGATTACATGTGGGCCAGACTAGGTAGGGATAGTAAGTTATATTCCCTAAGGGATATTAGTAAACCAGTTGCTGTTTTATGACAAAAGACTACTTTATGGTTATTTTTACAGGTGCCCTCTTTTTGCTTCCTTTCTTTAAAGCAATTTAGATTGCCACCAAGGGATGTGGATCATCAGCTGACGGCTGCTGAAGCTGCTTCAGAATCACTATTTCACCACACTCCTTCTCTAAGACATGCAGTCTTTCTCCCATTGCTCTGGGTTCAAGTTCAATAACAAAAAGGTTCCTTTGTCAGCTGCAATTTAAAGTGTGCTTTGATGCCGCTACACCTCCAACGTTGCTGCGTACCTGCACACGCTAACTGGTGAGAGCGCTTATCTGTCTGGTTCTCTCCAAACAAACAGGGAAGAAGCAGAGAATGAAATTCATGTGTGATTGTGCACCTGATTTTGTGATCATTTCTAATGAGATGACGGTCATATCTAAATAGATAGATAGATAGATACTTTATTCATCCCCATGGGGAAATTCAACATTTTTTCCAATGTCCCATACACTTATTGTAGCAAAACTAATTACTCAGTAAAAATACGATATGCATCTAAAATCACCCTCTCAAAAAGCATTAATAATAGCTTTTAAAAAGTTCTTAAGTAGTTTACTTAAATACATTAAATACAATCAACCCCACCATTTTAACATATCTTACTCCTGGCGGTTGAATTGTAAAGCCGAATGGCATTGGGGAGTATTGATCTCTTCATCCTGTCTGAGGAGCATTGCATCGATAGTAACCTGTCGCTGAAACTGCTTCTCTGTCTCTGGATGGTGCTATGTAGAAGATGTTCAGGGTTTTCCATAATTGACCGTAGCCTACTCAGCGCCCTTCGCTCTGCTACCGATGTTATACTCTCCAGTACTTTGCCCACGACAGAGCCCGCCTTCCTTACCAGCTTATTAAGACGTGAGGTGTCCCTCTTCTTAATGCTGCCTCCCCAACACGCTACCACAAAGAAGAGGGCACTCTCCACAACTGACCTATAGAACATCTTCAGCATCTCACTACAAACATTGAATGACGCCAACCTTCTAAGGAAGTACAGTCGACTCTGTGCCTTCCTGCACAAGGCATCTGTGTTGGCAGTCCAGTCTAGCTTCTCGTCTAACTGTACTCCCAGATACTTGTAGGTCTTAACCTGCTCCACACATTCTCCATTAATGATCACTGGCTCCATATGAGGCCTAGATCTCCTAAAGTCCACCACCATCAATGAGAACACTTGGCCAGAAAGGTGGAACAGTGGTGGAGCAGGCCACGTTACTTCCTCACATCCTCAGGGACCTGGATTTGAACTTCGCTTGGAGGGCTGTCCATGTAGAATTCTCCCTGAGAGCTAGCGAATCTGCCCCAGGTACCCTGGTTTCTCCCACACTCTAAAGGTGTGCAGGTAGGCTAATTGGCCGCAACTGTTGGCGAGTGGCAAAGGCATTAAAGGGAGTTTGAGTGGGCAGTTGCCGAGAGAATAAGGAACAAGGAAACGGGATTGATAAGGTTGCTGATGGGAGCCAAATGAACCTGTCGGGCCAAATAGTCTCCTTCTGTATCGCAGTAACTAAGTAAAAGACAAAGAGTCAGTGGGTCAGGCCTTTAACCCGCTGGGTTTATGCTGACCATCAAGCTCCAATTTAGACTAAACCTACCCGCCACTGCCTGTAAGGACTTTGTACGTTCTCCCCATGACTGCGTGGGTTTCCTCTGGGTGCTCTGGTTTCCTCCCATGGTCCAAATCATACTGGTTGGTAGGTTAATTGGTCATTGTAAATTGTCCTGTGATTAGGCTAGGATTAAATTGAGGGACTGCCGGACCAGAGGGGCTTATTCCACGCTGTACCTCAACAAATCAATAAGTACGCTGTAATCCCATTTCATTCCCTACACATTGTCTGTCAAAGCTCCTCAGGTTCTTCCATATGCCTAGGACAATTTACAGCAGCTAAGTAACCTACCTTGCATGTGTTGAGGTGCTGGAGGGAACTGGAGCACCCGAGGATCATAGTGAGAAGTTCAAACTCCACACAGGCAGCAGTAGAGGTGAGATTGAAAACTGGGTTGCTTGAGCTCTGAAGCAGCAGCTCTACCAGGAGTGCCACTGTGCTGACATATAATAGCTGAGGTAATATATTGGTCCTGGAGCCCTTAGAGTCTGTGTTGTTATCTACATGAAACTTAAATAAGTTTAGCTACTGAAGTGTAACATGGTTTAACCTGAACTGTACCTTCGAGTCCACTTGTTGAGATCTGTAAGAATTGCTGATATCATTCAGGGTTAAGTAGGAGAAGTCCCTGAGAATTGGCAGCAGTTTATAATTTCCCAGGTCCAGGAACTTAACAATGATGATTAAACTTTGCCAAGAAATGGCTGGACCTTATGTGTGTCAGATTAGAGCCTTTTTCCAGCCAAGTTGACAGCACAGAAATACTCCATTCATTCTGTGATCTGTCCAATTGTACGTCTCTCATGAATGTCCTCAGCTTCTTCATTTCACCCTATCAGCAACAGCGTGTACAAAAGCAAAACGTTGCAGATGAAAGGCAAACACTCAGCATGTCCGGCTGCAAAAGTGGAGTGAGAATGGATCAGATTTGTAACCTTTCATGAGAACAAATAGGTTTGGGTAAGGTACGGCACCTGAAATTTTAACCGTTTTCCTCTCTCCACAGATGCTGCCTGGGCTGCTGGGCATCCAGTATTCTCTGTTTTAATCTCAGATTGCCAGCAGTTTTCAGATAGGTTGTAAGTTAGGGATGTTAGGCACCATCTGAATACTTGCAACTTTTCTGTTCCTATTTCAATGCATCCTTTCCACTCCTTCAAATAACTCTCTTTGCCACAATTAGCTCTCATGGTTATAGAGTCCCAATTCTCAGCAATCTTTAGCTAAAGAGGTTTCTGCTGAATTTCCTAACTGGATTTCAGTTGTTCGTTATGTTATGTGCCGTGCCGCATGACGTTGACGATCATGGTCTTTCCATCACCGTGATTGTTCATGGCAAATTTTTCTATCGAAGTGGTTTACCATTGCCTTCTTCTGGACAATGTCTTTACAAGACGGTGATTCCAGCCAATATCAGTACTCTTTAGAGTTTGTCTACCTGGCATCAGTGGTCACACAACCAGGACATGTGATGTGCACCAACCACTGACTATCCACCACCTGCTCCCATGGCTTTGTGTGACCCGGGGTGGGGGGTGGGAGGGAGGCTAAGCAGATTGGAGCACCTTACACCTCCTTTGGTAGAAACATATCTCCAACTGCTACCCTAACTGTAAGCCACACAATTTTCTGACAGGGAGATTTGGACAGAGCCACTGGTGTGAACATCCTTGCCTAACATATCAACCCATTTATAATCCAAGTGCAAACTCTGTTCTAGTGAATGGATGCCAACCCATCCAGATGTTCCTGATGAAGTCATCATGAGTTGATGTTTTGTACTAGTGACTTTTCATCCTTTTCTCATTATACCAGAAAGTGCATGAACATGCAAGTGTGGTCACAGCAATAATCCATATAAGATTATTCTCGGTGCTTTTTCTCACTTTTATTTACCCAGAAATGAATCCATGTGCCTGCTTTGCTTTGGAAATGGCCTTTATTAGCCCATGTTACTTCTTTCACTCATCTGTGAATGTATAGCCAGTTCCCTTTGGTTATCTGTTCCATTCAGATTCCTATAATCATGACCTTTGTATTCTGCCCATCAAACTGCATCAAGTTACACATTTTAAACACCAGAGATTCTGCCAATTCTGGAGATCCATAGCAACACACAAAATGCTGGAGGGACTCAGCAGGTTAGGCAGCATCTGTGGAGGGGAGTAAACAGTCAATGCTTCAGACCGAGACCCTTCATCAGGAATGGAAAGGAAGAAGCCAGTATAAGAAGGTGGGGGAGAGGAAGGAATACCAACTGGCAAGCACTTAGTGAAGCCAAGTGAGTGGGAAGGTGGGAGGAATGAAGTGAGAAGCTGGGAGGTGACAGATAAGAGAGAAGAGTGCACCATGGGAGAAAGGGAAGGAAGGAGGGCACCAGACAGAGATGATAGGCAGGTGAGGAGAAGGGATGGGGTAAAAGGGGATTTGAAATGGGGAATGGAAAGAGAGAGAAGAGGGAGAAAGGAGAAATTATCAGAAGCTAGAGAAATCAATGTTCATACCATCAGGTTGGAGGCTACCCAGGCGAAATATGAGGTGTTGCCCTACAACCTGAGAGTGGCTTCCTCACGGCAATAGAGAAGGCCATGGACCGACATGTTGGAATGGGAATGTGAAACACATTTGCAGTTACACATTTATCTGCACGGTTCACTTCCAGTTTATAATTACATGCTCATCTGGCAGATATATGTTGTCTTAAATTTTCTTTTGTTCTAATTGCGGTCACCAGTTGGATGCGGTCCTCAGAGTTTGAAAGTTCTGGTTCCGGTATCAGAATCATTAAAATTGTGGGCAGCTGTGACGAAGATGGGGGAGCAGCACCTACTATCTGATTAGCAGCCCGGAACCCCTACACCTTACTGTCAATTTGATCATCGTTGGTGCATAGTGCTTTAGGTGTTTTCATGTCCTCCGTGTGAGCACATCAGTTTCATACTGGAGATCGGCTTTCCTCCCACATTCCAAAGAGTTGCTGGTAGGTAACTGGCTGCTTTAAATTACCCTCCTTCAGTGAGGGGGGGAGTTGCAGATAGACACATGAGAGAAAATAGGCTACAAGGAAAGAAGTGGGGGAATGCAATTAATGCGATTGCTCTGAAAGCTGGTTTAGATTTAATGGGCTAAATCACTTTTTTTTAATCCCATTACAGATGGTAAATCAGAAGGAATAAAGCAAATGTGACATTTTAAGGTGAAGATTTGTAGCAGGATTGAACTGTTCAAAAGGCTCAGGGAAGAATATTATCCAGCCTTTGCATGACTTATTATGTTTAACTAGGTTATTAGCTTTGGATTTTACTTTGACTGAAAATCTAAAAAAAATTGAACTTGAAATATAAACAGTAAGTCCTCGAAACTCCACAGGTCAGGCAGTGTTTGTGGAAAGAGTAATAGAGTTAACATTTCACGTCAAGCACACTTTGTCATTTTCCATACCAGGCTATTATGCAACCAATTAGAGTACTATCCACTGTTCATCAATAGTAGTTTATCAGAGTTTCAGATGACATGCCAAAGCTGCACAAACATCTAAGAAAGTAGAGGCGCTGCCGTGCTTTCTTTGTAAATTGGGGGTCAATGTAAATTGTCCTGTGATTAGGCTAGAGTTAAATTGGGGGTTGCTGAGCAACAAGGCTTGAAGGGCTTGAAGGGCCTATACCACACTGTATTTAAAATTAAAATTAATTAACCCATATACCTTTGGAATATTGGAGGAAACTAGAGCATCTGGATAAAACCCACGTGGTCAGGGGGTGAACGTACAAACTCCTGACAGAAAGTAACAGGAAATGAAGCTGGGTCACTGGCGCTGTATGTATGCTATCGTGTGGCTCTACATGTCAAAGCTTACACCAATGGCAGGTGCTGCTCAAACGAGAAATAAGCAATGCAGTGGGAACTCTCTTTGCAAATTCCACATCTGCTTAACTTGAAGGAGAGTGCTGGAACATATACTTTTTCAAAAACCAAATGATATTTTATCCGAGGATCTGACCTGTGAGCAGCATGTAAGTGTCATTACAAAGAAGGCATTACAGCGCCTCTTCTTTCTTAAATACTTGCACAGGTTCAGCATGTTATCTAAAACTTTGGCAAACTGCTATAGACTTGCAGTGGAGAGCATCCTGACTGGTTGCATAATGGCCTGGTATGGAAACATCAATGTCCAGTACGTCACAGGCAATGTCCTCCCTACCACTGAACACAACTACAAGGAGCATTGCCACAAGTAGGCAGTGTCCATCATCAAGGATGCCTACCATCCAGGCACCATCTCTTCCTGTTGCTGCCATTGGGAAAGGGGCACAAGAGTCTTAGGTCTCACACCCACAGTTTCAGGAACAGTTACCCTTCAACCATCAGGCTCCTGAACCAGCATGAATAACCACAACTTTGAACTGATTCCATAAACTATGGACTCACCTTCAAGGACCCTTTATCTCTGTACAGATATTTCAAGCTCCTCCTATGCACTCTTACTCTACTGTAATTAGTTATTAACCCCTCAAGAATGGATGCTGGGACTGCTATTTGTGGAGAAAAGAGCAATGTTTTATATGCATGACCTCCTATCCAAGTTCTACACTTGGTTCATTATCACTTACAGCCATAGGGTAACCCAACATGAAAACTGGCCCTTTAGCCCAACTCACACATGCTGACCATAATACCCCACCCCAAGCTAGTCTGCTTTGCACATTGTCCCTCTAAACCCCTCCAATCCTCTAATTCAAATAATTTTTAAATGTTGTCATTGTACCTGCCTCAACCATCTTCTTTGGTGGCTCATTCCATATCAAACCACACTCTGTTTGAAAAAGTTGCCCCTCAGGTCCCTTTTAAGTCTTTCACCTCTCATCTTAAGCCTATTCCCTCTAGTTTTTTGTTCCGTTTCCCTGGGCAATAGATAATTCGCATTCATCTAAGGCCACTCCTCAATCTCCTACGTACATTCACACGAATAAAGTCCTGGCCCACCAAACCTCTCCCTATAACTCGGGCACCTACAGCATCCCTGTAAATTTTCTCTACACTCTTTCTGATTTCCTGATGTCTTCTATAACAATGTCACCAAAACTGCGTAAGTCTTGTACAACTGTAACTTAACATTCCATAAAAACCTGACTGACCGGGTAAGCCCATTGTCCCCACCTGCTCCTGCCCCACTGAACTTGTGTCCTCATACCTCGACTCCATTCTATCCCTCTTGGTTCAGTCCTTTTGATCTCCTCAACAACTTTCAATTCCCTGGCCCCAAATGCCTGATTTTCACCATGGATGTCCAGTTTCTATACACTTCTATTACCCCATCAAGAAGGCCTTAAAGCCTTCCCCTTCTTTCTCTACAAAAGACCCATCCAACTGCCCTTCACTATCACCCTCCTCCATCTAGCAGAACTGGTCCTCATCTTCAACAATTTCTACTTTGACCCCTACCACTTTCTCCAAACTCAAGGCATAGCCATGGGCACCTGGGCACCTGCATAAGCCCCATCTATTCCTTCCTTTTTGTTGGCTACGTGGAACAGTCCATGTTCCAAGCCTTCCCTGATAACACTTCCAGATTTTTTTTGCATTATATTGTCGACCACTTTGGTGCTGCGTCATGCACCCATACTGAGCTCATCAATTTCATCAACTCTGCCTCCAACCTCCACCCTGTCCATTTCTGACATCTCTCTCCACTTTCCCAATCTCTTTGTCTCAATCTCTGGAAACAAACTGTCTACTGACATCTTTTAGAAACCTACCAACTTCCTCAGCTATCTTGACTATACCTCTTCCCACCCTGTCTCCTGTAGAAATGCTATTCCCTTTTCTCCGTTCCTTTGTCTCCACTGCATCTGTTCCCAGGATGAGGCTTTCCTTTCTAGGACTTCAAAAATGTCCTCCTTCTTTAACAAATGGGCTTTCCTCCACCATTAATGCTACCCTCATCTGCATCACCTCCATTTCCCACACATCCGCCTTCACCTTATCTTCCCACCTCCTTAACAGGGATAGTATTCCTCTTGTCCTCACCTACCACCTCATGAGCCTCCACATCAAATACATCATCCTTTAGAACTTCGACCATCATCAATGAGACCCTACCACCAAACACATCTTTACTTTTCCCCACTTTCTCATTTCCACAGGGATCACTCCCTTTGTGATTCCCCTGTCTATTCATCCTTCCCACTAATCTCCCTCCTGGCACATGTCTCTGCAAATGACAGAAATGCTACACCTGCCCATTCACCTCCTCCTTCACCTCCATTCATTTCTTCCAGGTGAGGCAATACTTCACCTGCAAATCTGTTGGGTTGTCTATTGTATACAGTGCTCCCGACATGGCTTCCTCTACATTGTTGAGACCCAATGTAAATGGGGGACCACTTTGTCGAGCATCTCTGCTCTATCTGCCAAAAGTAGAATTTCCTTAGTGGCCAACCATTTTAATTCCTATTTCCATTCCTGCACTGACAGTTTGGTCCATGGCTTCCTCTTCCACCACAATGAGGCCAGTCTCAGGGTAAAGAAGCAACATCTTATATTCTGTATAGGTAGCCTCATCCTGATGGCATGAACATCAATTTCTCCTTCTGGCAATTTTTTCTTACACTTTTACTTTTTCCCTCTCCCTTCCCTCTTCTTTCACTCCCCCCTTGGCCTCTTACCTCCCCTAGAGCCTGTTCTCCTTCACTTCCTCCTATGGTCTACACTTCAGTCCTATCAGATTCCTTCTTCTCTAGCCCTTTACCTTTCCCATACACTTGGTTTCAGCTATCACCTTCTAGCTTGTCCTCCTTCCTCAACCCCACCCCACCCCACCACATTTTTATTCTTAAACAAGAGAATACCTGCAGATGCTGGATATCCAAGCAACACACACAGAATGCTGAAAGAACTCAGCAGGCCAGGCAGCACCTATGAAAAAGAGTACAGTCAACATTTCAGGCTGAGACCCTTCATCAGGACTGGAAAAAAAGATTTATATTTTGGCATTTTCCCAGTTCCTTTCCAGTCCCGATGAAGGGTCTGAGTCTGAAACTTTGACTGTTTATTATTTTCATAGATTTTGGCTGACCTATTGAATTTCATTTTGCGTGTGTTGCTCTGGATTTCCCAGTATCTGCAGAATCCCTTGTGTTTGACATTCCATCAGTTACAGTGGATTTATAGACTCAGTGCCCTAGCAGAAGATCAGCATGCCAAATGCCATTTTCACCACCCTATTTACCTGTGATGCTGCTTTCAAATAACTATGTGCTTGTACTCCTAGTTCTTTCTGTTCCACAACACTCCCAGAGGTCCAACCATTCATGGTATAAGTTCTAACTTGTTTGGAATTTCCAAAATGCAACACTTTTCACTTACCCAAATTGAAAACCATTTGCCAATCTTCTACTGACTACATGTCTGATCAGTGCCCCTTTTTAGGCCTTCACTGATAATCTTCTTTGCAGCCTACAATACCACCTATTATCTGCAAACTTGCTAACCATGCCTTCCATATTCACATCCAAATTGCTTGTGAAAGTAATGTGCAACAAAGGTCCCATTACTGAGCAAGCACTAGAAAATCTGCAGATTCTGGAAATCCAAGGCAACACACACGAAATACTGAAGGAACTCAGCAGGCCAGGCAGTATCTACGGAAAGGAATAAACAGTCGGCATTTTAGGCCGAGACCCTTCATCAGGACTGGAAAGGAAGGGGAGAAGTCAGAGTAAAAAGGCGGGGAGAGGACAGGAAGGAATACAAGGTGGCAGATGATAGGTGAAACCTGGCGGGGGGGGGGGGGTGGGTTGAAGTTAAAGAGCTGGGAAATTGATTGGTGAAAAAGATAAAGGGCTGGAGAAGGGGTAATCTAATAGGAGAGGGTAGAAAACCATGGAAGAAAAGGAAGGAGGAGCACCAGAGGGGTTGATGGCAGGTGAGGTAAAAGGTGAGAGAGAGAAACAGGAATGGGGAATGATGAAGGGGGAGGGCAATTACCAGAAGTTTGAGAAATTGATGCACATACCATCAGGTTGGAGGCTACCCAGATGGAATATAAAGTGTTGCTCCTCCAACCTGAATGTGGCCTCATCGCAACAGTGGAGAAGGCCATGGACTGACATGCCGGAATGGGAATGGGAAGTAGAATTGACATAGGTGGCTACCAGGAGATCCCACTTTTTCCGGTGGACTAAACATAGGTGCTCGGTGAAGTGGTCTCCCAATCTGCGTTGGGTCTCACTAATATACAGGAGGTCACACTGGGAGCACCAGATACAGTGAAGTGTCGCCTCACCTAGAAAGACTGTTTGGGGCTCTGAATGGTAGTGAGGGAGCAGATGCAGGGGCAGGTGTGGCACTTGTTTTGCTTGCAAGGATAGGTGCCAAGAGGGAGATCAGTGGGGAGGGGATGAACAAACAAAGGAAATGCATAGGGAGTGATCCCTGGGGAAAGTGGAAAGTGGGGTGGGGAGGGAAAGATATTCTTGGTGGTGGAATTCCATTGGAGATGGTGGGTTATGGAGAATTATGAGCTGGACACGGAGACTAATGGGATGGTAGGTGAGGACAAGAGGAACCCTATTCCTGATATTACAACAGGCTGATGGGGTGAGGGCAGATGTGCATAAAATGGAAGAGATGTAGATGAGGGCACCATTGATGGTGGAGGAAGGGAGGTCCCGTACTTTGAAGGAGGAGGATATCTCATTAGTTCTGGAATGAAAAGCCTCATCCTGATAGCAGATGCTGTGGAGATGGAGGAACTGAGAGAAGGGAATAGTATTTTTACAAGCGACAAAGAGGGAAGAGGTATAGTCCAGGTAGTTGTGAGAGTCAATGAGTTTATAAAAGATATCAATGGATAGACTGTCTCCAGAGATGGAGACAAAGAGATTGAGAAAAGGGAGAGAGGTACTGGAACTGGATCAAGTAAATTTGAGGGTAGGGTGGAAGTTAGAGGCGATGATGATGAAGTCGACAAGCTCAGCATGGGTGCAGGAAACAGTGCCAATGCAGTCGTCAATGTAGTGTAGGAAGAGTTGGGGAGCGGTACTGGTGTAGGCTTGGAGGCTTGGACTGTTCCATGTAGCTGATGAAAAGGCAGACAGAGCTGGGACACATACGTGTACCCATGGCTACACCTTGGGTTTGAAGCAAGTGGTGAGGAACCAAAAGAGAAATAATTGAGAGTGAGGACCAGTTCCACCATGTGGAAGAGAGTGTTAGTGAAGGGGAAATGATTCAGTGACAATCCAGGCCAGGGAACTTGAAGTCATTAAAAAGATCAAGACCATGTGAAGTGTCACGGATGTGGGTAGGAAGGGACTGAACTGGGGGGGGGGTATGAAACATTGTTGAGGTATGCAGATATAAGTTCAGTGGGGCAAGAACAAGCAAAAACAATGTGTATACCTGGACAGGCAGGTTTATGAAGATCAGGGCTAGGGAATTTGAAGTAATTGCAAAGTGCCCATTCCTGAGTACCATAGCACTCCAATAGTTATGGTCCTCCAGTGCAAAGAACAGCTTTCAGCCATTACTTTCTGATTTCTACTACTAAGCCAATTAGGAATCCAATTAGTTATTTAATTCAAGCCCATCCTCCCATACTGTATCTTGTCAAACAGGTTGTTAAAGTCCATATAGATAATATCCACTACCCTAACCTATCCACTTGGGTACCTCTTTGGAAACCTCTTGCCTATCCAAATGCTGGCAGATCCTGTCCCTCAGAATCCCCTCCAGGAACCTACCCACCAGAGATATCAGCCTCACAGGCTTGTATTTTCCTGACTTATATTTGCTGCCAGTCTAACAGACCTTCAGTTGTGGTTAATGACAGGCAATTATCTTTGCCAGGGCCTCTGCCATTTCACCCCTGGCATCCTGGATGTGTTTGGTTAGATTCTGGAGATCTATCCACTTAATGCTCTTTAAAGCCACCAGTACCTCCTTCTTGCTCCAAGACATGGTCAAACATTTCCTCCAGTTCTTCAGCAACTATCATTTCCTCCACAGTAAAATTCTCACTAATTTACTGTGGACCCGACTCATAGAAATCTATGCAGATCTTTAAGGGGACCTACTCTTCCCCTAGTCATGCTTTTAAACTTCATCTTCCGTAACCCATTTGCTCTTCAGCTCTTTTTCTTTCACAGGTCCTGCCTTTCATTCTTTCTTTCTTTCCCCCTTTTCATAGAACCATAAAATGATGTGGTTTGTCAATACCAAATTTCAAAGTTCAATGTAAATATATTATCAAAATGCATATACAATATGTTTTAATATACTACCCTGAGATTCGTTTTCTTGCAGACATTCACAGAAGAACAAAGAAATATTACAGTATCAATTTTTCATTGATACTGTAATATTTCTTTGTTCTACTGTGCATGTCTGCAAGAAAACGAATCTCAGGGTAGTATAATAAAACAGATTGTATATGTATTTTGATAATATATTTACATTGAACTTGGAAATTTGGTATTGACAAGCCACATCATTTTACAATGTGTAAAGGAAGACAAACTGTGTAAGTGCAAAATAATAATAATAAATAAATAACTCAATAGATTGATTGATTGATAGATAAATAATACTGAGAACGTGAGTTGCACAGTCCTTGAAGGTGATTCCATAGTTTATGGAGTCAGTTCAGTGTTGAGGTGAGTGAAGTAATCCATGCTGATTCAAGAGTCTGATGGTTGAAAGGTGATACTGTTTCTGAACCTGGTCGTGTAGGACCTAGGGCTTCTATACCTTCTTCCCAATGGCAGCATGTACTGGATGGTGTGGGTCCTTGTTGATGAATGCTTCTTTCTTGTGGCAGCACTCCTTGTCGACGTGCTCAGTAGATGGAGAGGGCTTTTCTTGTGATGGATTGGACTGAATCCACCACTTTTTGGAAGCTGTTTCATTTTTGGACATCTGTATTTCCATACCAGGCCTTGATGCAACCATTTTATGGAAGCTTGTCAAAGTTTTAGATATGACGAATCTTTGCAAACTTCTAAGAAAGTAGAGGCACTGCCGTGCCTTCTTTGTGATGGCACTTACATGATGGTCCCAGGACAGATCCTCTGAAATGATAATACCAAGGAATTTAAAGTTGCTGTATGCCTCTGATCCCATGGACCTCTGGTTTCTTCCTCCTGCAGTCAAAATAACAATTCTTTGGTTTTGCTGATGTTGAGTGAGAAGTTATTGATGTGGCACCATTCAACTTGATTTTCAGCCTCCCTCCTATGTTCTGATTCATCATCACGCTTGATTCAGCCAACAACAATAGTGTCGTCAACAAACTTAAATATGGTATTGGTGCTGTACTAGCCTCCCAGCCATAGGTATAAAGTGAGTGGAGCAGGGGACTAGGCACTCACCACCAGACTGTGAGGCTAATACAGCTGCTAATAGTGATTGTGGAGGAAATGTTGTTGCCAATCCGTACTGACTGGGATCTGCACAAGGAGGTATTGATGCCAAAGTCTTGGTGCTTAGTGATGAGTTTTGAGGGGATGACAGTGTTGAATGCTGAGCTGTAGTCAATGAAGAGCATCATGATGTATGCATCTTCATTGCCCAGGTGTTCCATAGCTGAGTGAAGAGCCAATGAAATGGCATTTGCTGTTGACCTGTTAGTACAGTAGGCAAATTGGACAGGGTGTATTGGAAAATGACGTTGAAGTTTGCTCATGATATTTGAATCACGGTTCAAAACAGAGATTAAATGTCATGCCAACACGGACAGTGTAAGAGCAAGAACTTCATTTACAAAGAGTGTAGTTGGTTTTCCCAGTATAATGTCATCCCAAAACTTATCTTATCGATTTCAGCACAGCTTTCCTCATTGGTCGGATGCAAGTTATCTCAGCTGACACAATGCAGCCCAGCGAGTACGATCATTAAGGGACATACCTCTATCCAATCAGCACTCATCCTACTGCAGAGGGAGACTTTAATCAATGCAATTCTTTTTAAAAAATTTTTTATTGAGTTTTCAAATAGGTTACAGAAAGAAAAGAAAATTGTCAAAAAAAAATTGTCAACACTTTCCCCCCTCCCTTTAACCCCTCCCCCCTAACATATCCCTATAGAAAAAAAGAAAGAAAGAAAGAAAGAATGCCTGGATATTGGAAGATCCCCACATGCTCCATGGAGTTCATAATAGCTTTAATATGTATATTTAATTATTTCCCCAGATAACCAATAATTTTATCTTTGGAGCACCTATATATTCAATCCTATCTTTTGTAAATAAGGGCGCCAAATTTTCAGAAATATTTCCTATTTATCTCTTAAATTATAAGTAATTTTTTCAAGTGGAATGCAGCTAAAAATTTCATTCTTCCAACGGTCTATACTTAAGTATGAATCCGATTTCCAAGTAACTGCAATAGCCTTTTTGGCTACTGCCAATGCAATTTTTATAAATTCTTTCTGATATTTATTCAATTTGGATTTTGATTTTATCCCTTCAATATCGCCTAGTAAAAATAATGTTGGATTATATGGAAGTTGTATTCCAATAATTTGTTCCAGTAAAAGTCTTAAATTTGTCCAAAAAGGTTGAATTTTAAAACAAGACCAAGTAGAGTGTAAAAAAGTACCAATTTCTTGATTATATCAAAAACATTGATCAGATAAATTTGAGTTTAATCTATTTATTTTTTGTGGTGTAATATATATTTGATGTAAAAAGTTATATTGTACTAATCTTAGTCAAACGTTTATTGTATTTGTCATACCGTCAAGACATAATCTTGACCAACTTGTTTCATCAATTTTAATATTCAAATCAGTTTCCCATTTTTGTCTTGACTGATGAATTCCTTGTTTAATTGCCTGTTTTTGAATCAAATTATACATACCAGAAATAAATTTTTTAATTTTTCCTTTATGAATTAAAGTTTCTATTTCATTAGGTTTCGACAATAACATTGTTTGACCCAGTTTATCTCTTAAATAAGCCCTTAATTGGAAATAACAGAAAAGAGTGTTATTTGATATTTTATATTTATTCTTTAATTGGTCAAATGACATTAACATATCTCCTTCAAAACAGTCTTCTATATATCTAATCCCTTTGTGAAACCAGTTATATAAAAGTTGATTATCCATTGTAAAAGGGATAAGTTTATTTTGAATTAAAGGTCTCTTTGCTAATAAAGATTTCTTTATCTCATCATTAACATTTTTTCTTATTCCATAAATCAATCAAATGTTTTAGTATAGGAGATTCTTTCTTTTCCCATATCCATTTAGATTCCCATTTATATATAAAATCTTCTGGTATATTTTCTCCTATTTTATCTAATTCTATTCTAATCCATGCCGGCTCTAATTCTAATCAATGCAATTGATGCTGCAATGATGGGAAGTGGGATGGGAGATGGGAGAATGTTTGCAGGAGGTCAGAGGGAGCTGGTAGGCTGTGAAGAACAGTGCCTTCTGGAGGCACACTCTTTGGGAAAAAGGAGCCCTCTTGTTCCTCAGCAGAGCTCACTTGATCAGAAAGAAGAACATGGTGCTGAATACCTCTGGCCACTGCTGTTTAAAATGTGGAAGACTCGTCCCCGTGGATATGGAGTTTGGGGTTCTCCCTAATGCAATGAGCAGCATTGAGGAAGCAGCCAATCACTGCAATGCCAGTGATCACTGTAACCACCAGCAGGCTTTGTTGAGTTCATGTGGCAGTGGGTTCAGGTCTTAATGGGGGCACAGTCAGAGCGTTGATCCTTGAAGTTGCATAGAGTCAGGGGAAAAGGGGGCTGGTAAAACATGGCTGGTCTATGAATTGTTGTGAGGTCAATATTTTCACTGCAGACAGTTCTGCATGTTGCACTGCTGTCGATAATTTTCAAGGGCAATTTGCATTAAACAAAAGGGAACGAGTACATCACAAAGAGGAAACGAGCTTTGTCATAGGCATAGAATTATTCAGAAATTCATGCGAAATTACCCCAACTGGTTTTCACCTGCATGGCAATATTCATTCAGAAGGACATGAATGAATTTCTGGAGCCATGGGTTGGTGACCATATTCCTAAATTAAATCTTACCTTTGGAATAAATCCCAAACTTACTTGAACAAAATGCTGAAGGTTAATGAAAATTTCAAACCAAGGCTGATTTGCTTAGAAATTGAATCAATCAGCACTCATTTCACAATAGAGGGACAGAGATAGAGTCATAGAGTCACAGAAAAGTACAACACAGAAACAGGTCCTTTGGCCCATCTAGTCCACACTGAACCATTTAAACGGCTTACTCCCTTCGACCTGCACCAGGACCAAAGCCCTCCACGGCCCTGCCATACATGTACCTATCCAAACTTCTCTTAAGTGTTGAAATCGAGCTTACAGCACTTGTGCTGGAAGCTCATTCCACGTTCTCACCGCTCTCTGAGTGAAGAAATTTCCGCTCATGTTCCCCTTAAACTTTTTACCTTTCACCCTTAACCCATGACCTCTGGGTGTAGTGCCACCTAACCTCAGTGGGAAAAGCCTAATTGCATTTACCCTATCTATACCTCTCATAATTTTCTTCATAAAATCTCCTCTCAACCTAATACATTCCAGGGAATTAAGTCCTAATCCATTCAATCGTTCCTTATAACTCAGGTTCTCCAGACCCAGCAACATTGTTATAAATTTTCTTTGTCTTCTTTCAATCTTATCTTTATCTTTCCTGTAGGTAGACACGGAGGAATTTCTTTAACCCGAAGGTCATTGCCATAGATCGTTGAGGAGGCTAAGCCATTGGGTATACTTAAAGCGGAAGTTGATAGTTTCTCGATTAGTCAGTGTGTTAGCTGTAAAGGTGAGAAGGCCGTGAATGGGGTTAAGGGATTATAAATCAACCATGATGGAATGGTGTAGCAGACTTGATGGGCTGAAAGGGTTGATTCTGCTCCTATGTTTTATGGTCTTGAGGCCTATTATCCAATTGGAATGACAGACTCAAGAAGTTGAAAGGCCTCATCTGGGCCAAAGAATGCAAGAATCTTTTAAAATTATTTATATTCAGTACCTTATAATGATTGTTCACTATTTGGCTGGGAGAGACCAAGCACCTCTTTGGTGATTAATTCGAGTAGAGTAGTCTCTAAGTGTGACTTGCCCTTCAATTACCTCTCACTTTAGCTTAGTAGATTCTCTCCCACTGATCTGGCTGACCTTGGCTTCCATTAGAACTTAACGAAAGCCCAAGGAATACCATTTCATCATTTCATTAGGTACTGTACAGCTGACACTGAGTTAAGCTTCTCCTCCCTCTTTTTACTTTGAGCAGAGCCTGCTGATAACGATTATGCATTTACAACTTATATCTATGAACATATAAATTAGGAACAAGAGGAGGCCACTTAGCTTCTTAAACCTTCTGTAAAAACATTGAAAAATTCTGCTTGCTCCACCCTCTGAGGAAGACAATTCCAAAGATTAATGGCCTAAGCAGAAAACTAAAACATTCTCTATATCTTAAATTGGTGACCCCCTTATTTTTAAACAATGATCCTCTAGTTCATAAACATGAGATTCTGCAGTTGCTGGAAACCTAGAGTAACATACACAAAGTGCTAGAGGAACTCAGCAAGTCAGGGACATCAGTTTAGAGGAATGAACTGTTGATGCTTTGGACCAAGACCCTTCATCAAGATTAGAAAGGAAGGAGCCAGAAATCAGAATGAGAAGGTAAAGGAATGGGCAGGAAGGAGTATGAGTTAGCAGGTGATAGGTAAGACTAAGTGAGGGGAAAGTGGATAGGTGGGGGAGGGGGGGCAAAATAGCTGTGAAAGTAAGTCAGTTGTGAGTACATAGTGGAAGAGTTGGAGAGAAGCAGAAATCAGAGCGGAGGCAGTGAGAGAAGGTCTCACTGAACTCCCATTGAAGAAAAGGTTTAAACTTTTTCAGAGTAGGCATACCTCAGAGTGATTTGGCAGCAAATAATGAACACTAGTTCTGGAGTCTCCAGTCAACAGTCCAATTGTCTTTCTCACAGTTCTTTGTAGGGATTTCTAGTCCAATGCTCAGCTGTTTCCATACCAGGTGTCAGGAAGTCCTCAGTGGTGCTACTGTAAAATGCAATTAAGATGGGGAGGGTGGGAGACTTGCTTGCCTCAATCTCCTCAGGAAGTGGAGGCACTGCTGTGTCTTTTTATTCAGGGAGGTGATATTGAGGGACCAGGTGAGGTCATCTGAGATGTGAACTCCCAGTACCTTGGTGCACTTAACTCTCTCCATGGAGGAGCCATGTGTACGCAGAGGGGGATGGTTCATCTGCACCTTCCTAAAGTCCACAGCTATTTCCTTGGTCTTGTCCATGTTCAGACTCACACCAGTCTACCAGCCACTCCACTTCCTCACCGTGTGCTGACTTATTATCTTTGCTGATGAGGCCAACCACTCTTGTGTCAGCTGCATGGTTTGAGATGAATCCTGCAACACTGTCATGCAGCAGCAGTGGACTGAGCACGCAGGCCCGGGGAGCACCAGTGCTCAGTGTAATGGGACTCCAGACATTGCTGCCCATACAGACTGACTATGGTCCTTCTGTTAAGAAGTCTGAGATCCAGGTACAGAGGAACCATTTGCACATTATATACAGAAGACCCACATCCTTCTACATTCTTGGAGCTCTGCAATCTCTCACCATTTAGATTGCATGCTTCTTTTTATTTTACCTGTTAATATGAACATTTTCTCATAATTTCACATTTCCTGCATCTTTCCCCACACATGAAACTGATATATATTGCTTCCTTATGACCTTACTTTACTAACAATCTATTTGTCATCAGCAAAGTTAATAACCAATTCTCTGGTGCATTCATACAAGTTATTTGCATAAGTTGAACCCAGCACTAATCCCAATAGCACAGTCCTCATTATAATTACATCATCCAGTCATGCCTAGCTTCTACTTCCTGTTAGCCATTTAGGCATCTGTCTATGCCAACATGTTGCCCCTGATGCAATGAGCTTTTATTTTCCACAAGAAGCTTTGGAGCGGAATGTTATATCTGAGCATAGAAAACTGAGTTTTTTCACTTTAGGATGTGTATTAATTTTGTTGAGAGTGCATAGATCTGATAGAGATTGACCTAAGTGGTGTCCACCAAAGATGAAACAGTGGCAATAGATAATTGCCAAATGCAGACGTATACAGACATCATGCCCATCACTATCTCTACCTTTCCCTCCATCTGTCCATAAATCCTCCTCGCCAGGATCCACCTAACATTGGAAATGTTGGTTGTTTATTATATTTAAGTGTGCTTAGATGCAGTGAAAATCTTTTGCTGGCGTACCATCCAGACAGATCTAGTTATGCGTAGGTACATTGAGACAGAAAACAGAATATTGTGTCACTGCTACAGAGCAAATGCAGGATAGGTAGAAATTCAGGTGCCAGAGCCACTACAAGGTAGTTCAGGAAATCAAGAGCCAATTTTGAGCTTATGGGAGGTCTGGTCAAGAGTTTGATAACAGCAGGAATCTGGTGTAACGTGAGCTTAAGCTTTTTCATCTTCTGACCAGCGGGAAGAGGAGAAGAAGAAAGAATGACCAGGTTGGGAAGGGTCCTTAATTATGTTGGTAGTTTTTCCGAGGCAGCAGGAAGTGTAGACAGAGTCATTGGAGAAGAAGCTGTTTTCATGATGTACTGGGCTGCATTCAGAACTCTCTACAAGTTCCTGCAGTCTTAGATGGAGCAACTGCCATACCAAGCTATGGTGTACCCGGATAGTGTGATACACCCTCTCTATAATGTATCTATAAAAATTGGTAATAGCTGTCAGGGGATCTACCTAATTTACTTAGACTTCTGAGGAAGTAGAAGTGTTGGTATATTGTTTGGACTTAGGGTCAATGTGGCTGTACCAGGATATACAAGGAATGAAGCCTTCAACCATCCCCACCTCAGTACCAATGATACAAACAAAGGTGTGTAGTCTATTCCACTTCCTGAAGCAATGACCAGCTCCTTTATGCTGTTGCCTTGAAGGAAAGATTGTTGTCCTGACACCATGCTACAAGGCTCTGTATTTCATTTTTGTATTCTTCTTGTTTGCCCATGCCTCACTGCTCCCCCTCACCTCTTTATACTGAGACTATCCCCTTTACACCTTCAGGGTCTCAAACCAAAATATTGACTATTCCGTTGCCTCCACAAATTCTGCCCAACCCACTGAGTTCTCCAACAGCAGCTTGTTTTTTGCTCCAGGTTCTGCCATCTGCAGTCTCCTGCATAACAATGACATTTCAACTCTGTATCGCTGCATACGTTGCTAACATTACTAAACCTCCCCCTTCCAACACTCTTCGTCCTACCAAGCTAATTTAACATCCAAGCTGAAGCAGTGCATGATCTTTTTATCACTTGCCTGATTTCACAATGTTCACAGGGCAACATATTCAGAAGATCTAACATCTGCACTTTGCCCTGAATTCCTTCACTAGCAATCATTTCCATCACTTATCAAACACAGCATTTGCATTTCCCTGGTAGTTATACACTTTCAAGGTCAAAACCTGTCTTTGAACTTGGAAACAATTTGAGACATCGACTTTATTTCATGGCACAAGGAAATCAATGGTTTATGTTTTGTGAGAATGATGAAGTGATATCCATAAATGTACTGCTGGAATAATGGCATTTCAAATATTTCGGCTAAGCTATTTTTGTCCAGCTGAATGGGTTTTCATCTGCTGCCGTCAGCATTCTGCATTTAACTTGTATCAGCAACTTGAATCTTCTATCGATGGGACATCACAGGACCAGTACCATCTGGTTCTGCCTCACAACAGTAACCCTCTGTTGAGTGGTGAACCAGTACACCAGCAGAAAGTAGCAATTCTTTGGAATGCACAAAGGCTTCTGTTGCGTTTCAGTCCATCTCCACATCACGGCAATTGGTGCATTGGAGCTTGGAGTGTTAGGAGTCTCTTGAATTGGGTATAGTCCGTGAATTTCCATGCCATACTCTATCTACTGAATTCCAGAGAAGTACATCCACTTCATTTTAAATGTACATCTGCTTTTCCCGGTTTGCCCAACACTTCTTCCGGATTCTTCAGCCTTCTGAAGTTCCAGTAAATAGGATATCGTCCAAGTATACAGTAACCCTTGGAATATCCTGTAACATCTTAAGGAAGAGGGAAAGTGTGTGATTGTATAGTGACCGAGTTTTGTTAGTATGTTCTGTTTTCAGTTGTACTGACTATCTGCTTGTTATAACAATTCTTTCGTGGAAGCACGTTATGTGGAAATTGCCTCATGGCACAGTTACATGGTCAGTGGATGGTCATTTAAAATTGACCATCTTGCTTCTTCTTGCAGAGTGTGGTTTATCTCTGGAGGTCCTGTAGGGTTCAGAGGCTGGATCATTGGATATAGTTAAAGAGAAAGAAAATAACTTTTCAAAATAGAAATTAATGACTACGGGGAACTGGCACAGAAGACAAGATGGGGCCAGGGCAGATATACGAACTCCTGATGGCATTAAGTTTCTCAATTGCAAACAATGCACACACCAGTCCACATGTTATTCAAGGCATTTTAATCCACTTAGCGACAGCATGCAAAGTTGGTATCGACCCATCACTTCTGTGCTTTGCCACTTAACACTGAATAAAGCACAATCTGATTTATATTACTCTTTTCATAACAGCAAAGTACTCCAATGATCTTTGATGATAAAAGACTATAAAATGTATTTCACTGCTTGAAAATGGCTTTGTGATATCCTGAGGTCTTCAAAGGCTTTACATAAATACAAACATATATTTCTTTCAATCCATTTTTTATTGTTTGCTTTTCTTTGCTTTGTGGAAATTGAAGGCTTATGATTTCTAGATTCTAATAATGATGATACTTCCAAAGAAATTTATCAACTATGAAAAAGCTTTAGATAACACAAGAGGTGATTTCGAGTTGCAAGATTGGTTCAAGTATCAATTCAGTCAGCATAATGGTGCAGCTAACAGAACCACTGCCTCACAAGCACCAGAGACCTGGGTTCCGTTCTGACATGGGTGCCGGCTATGTGGAGTTTGCACATTTTCTGCACGTTCTGGTCTCTTCTCCCACCCTAAAGGCGTTGATGAGTTAATTAGCCAGAGTAAATTGCCCCTTGTGCATGCTTGAATGGAGGACTCTCGGGAAAGAATGTGGGGAGAATAGTACAAATGGGATTAATGTAGGATTAGCATACATGGTGGTTGATGGTCAATGCAGACTTGGAGAACAAAGGGTTTGATTCCATGTTGTAACACTGTATGACTCTTTGATAATGAAAAGCAGCCACAGGCAAAAGTTATAATCCTGGGAATTGTAGATCAGTGAGTCTTATCACAGTGGTGGGCAAAGAATTGGACCGGATTCTTAGAGATGGGATTTATGAGCATTTGGAGAATTATCGTTGGAGTAGGGATAGTCAGCATGGCTTTGTGAGGGGTAGGTTGTGCCTCACAAACCTGATTGACTTCTTCAAGGAGGTGAAGGTAGAGTGGTGGATATGGGTCAGACTTTAGAAAGTTGTTCGATGAGGTTCCTCATGGTAGGCTCATTCAAAAAGTCAGGAGGCGTGGGACATAGGGAAACTTGGCTGGGTGGATTCGGAATTCGCTTGCTCACAGAAAGCAGAGGGTGGTAGTAGATGGAAGAAAGACTACATGGAGATCCATGAATAATGGTGTTCCCCAGGAATCTATTTTTGGACCCATGTTGATTTTATAAATTACCTTTATAAGGAATTAGAAGGGTGGGTTGGTAAATTTGCAGACAGCATAATGATTGGTGGTGTTGTGGATAGTGTAGAAGAACACTACAGGTTAAGACAGGACATTGACAGGATACAGAGCTAAGATGAGAAGTGACAAGTGGAATTTAACGTGGAGAAGTACAAAGTAATTGACTTTGGAAAGTCGATTTGAAGGCAGAATACAGTATATGGTTAAAGTCCATATCCTTAGCAATGTGGAGGAACAGAGGGATCTCTCAAGGTTGCCATGCAGGTTGAGAGGGTGGTTTCAGAAGGTGTGTAGTGTGCTGGCCAACATTAGTTGAGGGATTGAGTTCAAGAGCTGTGTGGTAATGTTGCAACTCTATAAAATACTGATAAAATTACAACTGGAGTATTGAGTTCAGTTCTGGTTAGCTCATTATAGAAATGATGAAAGAAAAATGGAGGGCTATGTGGGAGGGAAAGGCTCAATTGATCTTGGAGCAGGTTAAGAGGTCAAATCAACATTGTGTGTGGGAGGGCCTCTACTGTGTTGTACTCTTCTATATTCTATGTTCTAAAAAATGATGACGTTCTTACTTTGTGAAACAGTGTAGGTCAGCATCCTGGCTTAGAAGCTCATGTTTTAATGTTTAAACGTTGAACTACAGTACCATGGCCTTCCTTCAGGGAATCTGGTTGCACCATTTGAAATTCAGATTGATGACTGAATACCTTAATGTCTTGGGCACAGTGTTAGAGTTCAGACCTTACTCAATAAGCTGCCTAAAAGCAGAGGCATTTCAAAGATTGTTGCTGATTCCTAACACCGAATTGAAGGAAATTCTGGCTCATCAAAGAGAAGAAATAGAGCAATTCTGGAATTGCCTGGGGACTGGGAGGCAGCAAGTATGGTGCTGCCATTGGAAAGAAAAAGGAGACAGAGAATGAAATTGGGGAACTGGTGACTTGTAAATCTAACATAGGCATGGTGCTGGAATTAAAATAAGATGATAGATGAGCACGGGTTTATAAAATGTTGGAGTTCTTTGAGGATCTGACTGTTCATTTAGATAAGGAGCAACCCATGGATTTGGTGCATTTAGACTCTTGGAAGGCTATTGAGAAGGACCCACACAGAAGTGTGGTCACAAAGATAGAATTGAGAGTAATATCTGGACATAGGTTAAGAAATTGTCATCACACAGAAAATAGAGTGGGAGTGAACAAACCTTTTTCAGGTTGACAGACTGTGTCTAATGGAATATTTCATGAATTAGTTCTCAGGGCCACAGCTATTCACAGTTTATGCCAGCAACTTGACTGCAGGAACCAGATGTCATATTTCCATATTTGCTGATGACACAATATTAGGTGACATTGTGGACAGGGAGGAGAGAGAATGAAGGTTCAAGAAATGATGAGAAGATGTGTGAGAGATTGAAAACATGGCAAATGCCACACAATGTAGAACATGTGAAAATGTCCATGTAGGTGCACAAAGTGACAGAGTATATTTTAAAGGCTGAGGAGTAGGTAATACTAATGTTTAAAGAAATGTAGGCAATATTATAAGCAAATCTTTGGAATCCAAAACACAAGTGCAGCAATTGATCAAAGACAAGTGGCATGTTGACCTTTGTTACAAGAAGATTTGGGTACTGTTCTATTGCAATTGTATGGCATTGAAGGGTAATGTAATTTGGTGGAAATATGAAGTATATAATTCACAGCCACCGACATTGAGGTGGGGTTCTCTTTAAAAGGTTTGTCTGACATGATGATGTAATTATGTGAAGTTCTGTTACCCCATTTTGTGTTCAGGTTTTGGAGCACAATAAATGAGTTGTTACAGCTTATCTTCAACATAAGATGCCTCACATGGCTTTATTTGCAAAACCCTGCATTGATGACCCCGATACTTTAGGACGATTCTGGAGTTATTGAACACATTGGTCAATGCAGTCATTTTGAAACAGCCTGAGTTTGGAAGTGAAGTGCCGTTGCTTGGTTTGTACAGGCCGAGGGCCAATTCTTGCAGCAAGAAATCCCCACCAACGACGCCAATTTTTTAAAATGTAGTAGCATCATTGAACAACTCCACGGTTGTGGAAGTGGTGAGTCTACTGGAGTACCCACCTAAACACGATAAATACTGATCACTGAAAACTCACCTTTAATAGACTTTTAGACTATCAGAACCTGAATGTTCCAAACAGTTACTCTCCTTGCCCAGCCTTGGTGATACTAATATTTTGTTGTCTCTCCTGGGAAACTACCATCCTTGTTTTATTTTTGAAGAACCCTTCATGCAGCAAATGCCTAATCAATGGCTGATAGTCTACACTCAGCCCGGCAACGTTGCATCATTCCTCCTCCTTTCCCTTCCTCAATAAGCCTGGTCAGCAAGGATTCCAACATAAGCATACGAAACAGACTACAGTCGGCCCTCCTTATCCGCGAGGGATTGGTTCCAGGACCTCCCGCAGACACCAAAAAACGTGGACGCTCAAGTCCCTTATATAAAATGGTGTAGTATTTGCATATAACCTATGCACATCCTCCTGTATACTTTAACTCATCTCTAGATTACATATAATACCTAATACAATGTAAATGCTATGTAAATAGTTGTTATACTGTAATGTTTAGGGAATATTGACAAGGAAAAGAAATCTGTACATGTTCCTCTCACTCACAACACAAGCAGCGAATGAACGAGATGCGAGGCGAACAATGATCAAACAACAAGTAAAACTTTTAATCATCTCTAGATTACAGAACTTGTAACACCTAAAACAATGGAAATGCTATGTAAGTAGTTGTTACACTGTCTTGTTTAGGGAATATTAACAAGAAAAAAAACTGTACATGTTCCTCTCGCTCACAACACAAGCAGCAAACGAACGAGACGTGAGGCGAACAATGATGAAACAATGAGTAAAACATGTAATACCTGTACAGTAGTTGTTACACTGTCTTGTTTAGGGAATAAGGATGCTTTGGAGGAAGCTCAATAATACTATAGTCAGGAACCGTGGAGGTTGAGGGCTAAGGATCTTCAAGTGTTGAACGTCGAGCCTTCAGAATTGTAGATGCTTTAGTTAGAAACATTGTTATAGGAGGCTGTCTCTTCTTTTTCTTTGCATCATCAAACAAATCTTGCAGTGGCTGTAGGCATGTTGTTATCCCTCAGGTGACACGGAGGCTTCATTCCATCGAAGGATCGTACTCGAGGATCGTATCCTTTAACACTTGCGCCTGTTGAAAAACTGCTGCAAATTTTTCAAGTGTCCAAATTGATGGCTCTGCCTCCTCTAAATCTTCATCATCTTCTGTAGAGGATTTCAGCAGATCTTTGAGTTCCTCGTTGGTAAGAGTATTGCTCTTCTATGCTTTTCGATGTGTTCCTCGACATGTAGCCGATGCTGATTCTCCCATGATCTTTATGTTCTAGAGGCTGTAGCGCTTTACGTAGACAGCCAGCCATCCCTTACTAGCCTTAGACTCTTTTTTCTCGCTCTCAACCCCGTCACAGTAGTGCTCATAGAGACTAAGAACTTGTTCACATATAATTTGGCCATCGACAAGGATATGCTTCTGTGACATGTTCTCTAGCCACACACTTAATGCTTTCTCAGTCTTTGCAAGCACTTTATCATGAACTAGACAGACCATTTTTGCCGTTGTAGGGGCAGCACTAACACTTCCACGAATTTCAGTTTCTTTCTGCTTTATTGTGTGAATGCTCAATTCGTTCTTACTGACCTCATGGCCCACTTCGGAAAGCAACATGCCACTTTTCAAAAGATCTAATATTTCTACTTTCTTGGCGAGAGATAGCACTTTACCCTTTGAGGAATTGCTTTGACCAAATAATTGCTTTTTAGGAGCCATTTTTTCACAGGAAAAAAGTAGTGAACGAACGAGACATGAGGCGAACAATGCTCAAACAACGAGTGCTGGACAGGGTTGCCAGATTAAAATTTTAATTTAAAGCCAAACTATACTAGAAAAAAAGTCAGGACAAAACCAAACAATACTTTTAAAAGCCAGGAAAAAGCCAAACAAAATTCAATATATTTTTCATACTCACATCACATGAAAAGCTCCAGATCCAGGTCATTACTATCCTCTTCACAGAAATGAGTGGAACATACAGCATAAACCTTGTCCACTTTGGAGGTCCACCCCGCCGGCGGCCGCACATGACCAACCATGTTGCCGACTTGGCGCCAAACTAGACCCGGCCGCACGTGACCGACCGTGTTGCCGATGCCGACCCAACTTGCCGGTTTGGCGCCTTCTTGCCCCCACCCCACCCCCCAGACTCAGCTGGCAGCAGAAATATTGCCAAATGTAACTGACCAGAAAACATTTTTCTTAAAGGAAAATGTTTTGGAAAAAGGATGGTATATAATTTTCGTGCAGATAATTTTAGCATGTAAAAAAGCCAGGGAAAAGCCAAAAAGCCAAATGAATTTTCTGAAGCCAACCAAATTGGGAAAAAGCCAAATTTCTGGAATTTGGCTTAGAAAAAGACAATCTGGTATCCCTGGACTGCTGGAAGAGAACTTCGAGGTTTTCTGGATTCGCAGTTGGTTGAATTCGCACATGCGGAACTTGCGGATAAGGAGGGCCGACTGTACTAACTAATGCTGTGAAACAGATTACACCAGGTCTGTGTTTTTACCATGCTCGTTTTGGTACAAATGCTAGGAATTGCTGACCACCTTGCACTTCGGCAGTGCCAGTGCATCGGAGCATCAGGGGTCTGTGAACACCGTGGGTTGCAGCTGCCAGAGAAGTCTACTGTTCATCACAGACACCCTTTCAGGGTGACACTTCTTGAACGACACGGGTATTCAAGTAGCATCGCCTATTGATAAGACGGGAAAGAGCGACAAAACCTCGCTGGAGGACGCCAACTGCAGCAGATCCCGGCTTACGGGACATGATGAGTGATGCTCTGTTTTAGTGGGTGATGTTAAACATAGGACTTCAATCTGGCTAAGGTAGTTAGTCCTCTACTCGGTGCAGATTTCCTGTGTGCCCAAGGACTGTTAGTTGATTTTAAGAACTGCTGACTTGTGGATGTCAAGGACTTTGGGTCATTACCCTGGTCCCCCAGTAACTTCTCCACAACAACTCTGTCAAGCGCATGCACCATCACATGTGAATTTACTTGACTGCTGGGTGAATTCCCGAACCTCACCAAGCCCGCATTCTCCACCACAGTCACAAAACATGGGATCGAGCTCCACATTTCCATAACTGGCCCACCAGTCCATGCTCGAGCACATAGATTGGACCCAGAAAAGCAGGCAACTATGAAGGCTGAGTATGCATGGGAAGACTTTGCATTGTACGTCAGTCAAATAGCCCCAGGGCTTTGCTCCTCCATATGGTCTCTAAGTCTGATGGTGGTTGCCACCCGTGTGGCGATTACTGATGCCTTAAAGAGATCAACACTTCCAGTCCTTACCCAGTCTGTCACATCCAAGACATTTTGGCACATTTAGCCGTAAAGTTAATTTTTTCCAAAGTCAATTTACCATCAGGTGCCGGTGTGGTTGGAGGGCATTCCCAAAACAGCTGTGATAGCCTCATTTAGCATCTTGAGTTTCTGCGCATACCTTTTTTGGGTGAAAAATGCAGCACAGTCTTTCCAATGGCTGATGGAATCTGTATTAAAAAACTTAAGATTTTCTGTTTGTTTACCTGACGACCTACTTGTCATCAGTGGTTCCAAATCTGAACACATATCCCAACTCCGCACACTTTTTGAGCATTTAAGCCAACATGGGTTGATTATTAATCCTGCTAGATGTCAGTTTGGGTTGTCAACCATTGACTTTCTCAACCATTGCATCTCTGCAGAATGTGTGCAACCTCTCCAATCAAAAGTAGCTGCTATTATAGATTTCCCACTTCCCTGCACTACTAAAAAAATGACAGGAGTTTTTAGGCGTGGTTTTATCACCAGTTCATTCCTCAAGCTGCTGAACATATGCTTCCCCTGTATAGTTCACTTAAAGTCAATACCCCTAATCAAGTGCTTGACTGGTCAGTGGACATGACCAGGGTATTTGATGATACCAAACAAGCTCTTTCTAATGTGACTCTACTGGCGCACCCACTCCCCATCACACCCATAGCCATTACCACTGACACATCAGACTATGCTGTGGGTGCTATACACAAACAGTTGGTCGGAGGCATGTGGCAGCCGCTCGGCTTCTTCAGCCGGCAGCTCCGTCCCTCCGAAAGGATGTACAGCACCTTTGACCATGAGTTTCTCAGTCTCTATCTGGCTGTCCACCATTTTTGTTTACTTCTAAAGGGTCGCCATTTCACAGCATTTGTTGACCACAAACCCCTCATGCATGCGATGGCCAAAATATCAGACCTTGTTCGACATGGATGCAACACCAGTTGGCCTACATATCAGAGCTCACAACTGACGTACAACATACTAAGGGGAAAAATAATGCTGTGGCTGATTGCCTTTCACTGCCGGCCGTTGAGGCCGTACACATAGAAGCTGGCAGCCAACTAAACCACTGACCCAGAGGTCCAGGCTTACCTGGACCAAATGGCAGTCATGGGCCTGTGGCTGGCTGACAAGTTCGGGGAAGCTGGGGTTTTTCTCCTGTACAATGTCTCAACCGGTTGCCCTCTCCCGCAAACTGGAGGTGGGCTATTTTTAACCTCATACATTGCCTCTTGCATCACAGAACTAGTTGTGTTAATGTTTGTGTGGGACAGAATAGAAAGGACATGCATGATTGGATTGCCAGTGGGCAAAAATTAACCATCAGGTCCAGGCACAATTGGTACCTTTTGAGGTCCATGAGCGATGATTTGATCATGTCAATGTGGACCTTGCTGGTTCTCTTCCCCGTTCCCATGGTGTCATGCTCCTCCTTACCATGGTGAACTGTACCACTTGCTGGCCAGAGGTCATCCCTCTACCATTGACGATGGCCTCAGATATGACTCGGGCATTCATCACCACCTGGGTTGCTTGGCTTGGCACCTCCTCTGACCATGCTCCCCAATTCATACCTGGGCTGCAATGACCCAGAATCTTGGCATTAGATTACATAACACCACAGTGTATCACCCGCAGTCCAATGACCTATGCGAACAGTTTCATCGGCGGGCTTCCCTGATGGATGAGTGTTGGCATGATCATCTCCTGAGGGTCCTGCTGGGGCTCAGGACAGCTCCAGATGAAGATCTGCAGCTGAGTTGATATACAGGCTGCCTTTATGAGTGCCAGGTGATTTTATTGAAAGACCATCTGGTCTGCCTCTCAACAGCATTCCATCCTCCTCAGTAAATTCAATTCCTTTTCACCTATTCCTACCTCCCATCATGGTGTACAGCACTCTTGAGTTCCTTCTGACCCTCATTCCACCTTGTTTGTTTCCGTTTGCCATGATGCACACCAACATCCCCTTAGGCGCCATTATGGTAGCCTGTTCTGCATTTTGGAACAGAGAGAAGAGATGTGTATCATAGATACAAGGGGTAAATCTGAATGTGTTTCAGTAAATCCGGGTGGCTCATCCGAGCGCCAGGCAGGCTCATAATGCCGTTTTTAGTGAATTCTGGGGAGGGGCGGGGAGTGGTGGGGTAATGTCATTGGTGAAACATACATAATTCACAACCACCAACATAGAGTTGGGGTTCACTTCCAGAGGCTGGTCTGACATGATGACATAATTACTTGAAGTTCTGTTATCCTGCTTCATGTTCAGTATTTGGATACAATAAATGAGCTGTTACAGTTTTTCTTAAACATAAAATGGCCACGTCGTTTTATTTGTAAAAAAAAATTCCTGCAGCACTTTTGGTGAGACTTCACCTGGTGTGATGTGTATGGGTGTGGACCTTTACCTGAAAATGTCTAAGTTTGGAATAGAGACAGTGTAGCAAAGATTCACAAGATTGGTTCCAGGCACCCAGGTTGGCTGTAAGAAGAGAGCTTGAATAGATCTTTAAGTATAGCTGGCTGTCTGATGGCTACCTTGAACATGATGGGACAAGGATTCTGTTTCTATGCTGTGTGACTTGATGACTCCAGATTATCTTCTGTGATGTTTAGAAAAAACAAAATGAGATCACATTAAAATGTTCAAAATTTGCACACTTCTTACCTGGCCTGATGGTGTAAGGGAGGATACTTTCCCTGGGTGAGGAGTATTGAGCAATGGTTGGGTCTAAGAATAGAGGGTGGGTCATATATGAGAGGTATAATGAAAAGAGGGTGGAAAATATTCGGAATTCCCTACCCTGGATGACTCAGGAGGTTCAGTTATTGAGTCCATTTAGGACAGTGACTTGTTAGATGGTTGGAGATTTAGTGAATCAAAGGAACAAATAATCATGCAGAAAGATCGCACCAAGGTAGATCAGCATGATCTTGATTAATAGCCGGGCAGCTTCGAAATCCAAATTGCCTATTCCTGTGGTTAATATTTATATTCTTGCACTCCTACGCACAGTAGTTCTCTCATTTACAAACATAGAGAATCATAGAGTCATAGAGCACTACAGCCCAGAAGCAGGCCCTTCTGGCCATCTAGTCTGTGCTGAATTGTTATTCTACCTATCCCCATTGACCATAGCCTTCTGTACCCCTCCCATCCATGTACTTATCCAAACTTCTCTAAAATGTTGCAATCAAACTTTCATCTACCACTTCCGCTGCTAGCTCGTTCCACACTCATTCCATCTTCTGAGGGAAGAAGTTCCCCTTCAGGTTCCCCTTAAATATTTCACCTTTTACTCTTAAACCTATGACCTCTTGTTTTAATCCCAACAAACCTCTGTAGGACAAGCCTTCTTGCATTTGCCCTCTCTATATCCCTCATAGTTTTGTATATCTCTGTCAAGTTTCCCCATATTCTCCTATGCTCCAGAGAAAAAAAAATCCTAACTACCTGTTATGCCATTTTCAAGGATTTATAGATCTGTATTCCCAGATCCCTCTGTTCTACTGCACACCTCAGTACCTTACAATTCACTGTGTAAATCCTGCCTAGGTTTGTCTTCCCAAAGTGCAGCACCTAACACATGTCTGCATTAAATTCCATTTGCCATTTTTCCACCTGGTCCAGATCCCACCATAAGCTTTGATAGCCTTCATCATTGTCCACTACACCCTCATCTTGGTGCTATCCGGAAATGTTGTTTTTTTGTGTGGGGACGGGAGTTTGGGGCTGACGTTCTCATTGCAGTTTTATGTGGGAAAGGGGGGCTTGGGGGTCAATGCTTTTGTCATCTTGTTTTTTGTTGCATTTTGTGTGGGGGAGGGGAAATTTGGGGGAAGTTGATGATTGCTGTTTTTCTGCGAACTGACTTCCATGGTTTTTCTTTGTTTCGCAGCTATCTGGGAAGAAAAATCTCAGAGATGTATATTGCATACATACTTTGATAATGAATGAACCTTTTGAACTTTTGAAATTTGCCATTAACCACATAATCGTGCAGATCATTGATATAAGTAATAAGCAACAGTGGACTCACCATCGATCCCTGTCATATTCCACTAGCCTCAGACCTCCAGTCAGTGAGCCGACTATCTACCAGAGGCACGCTTTGGCATCTCCCATGAAGCCAATGTTGAATCTAATTTACTACCTCATCCTGAATGCCGAAGAATTGAAACTTCTTGACCAGCCCCTCATGCAGGATTTGCTGACATCTGTGTAGACAAAATCCACTGCCTTTCCTTCATCATCTTTCCTGGTAACCTCCTCAAAAACTCTGTAAGATTAATTAGACACAGCTTACCATGAACAAAGCCATGTTGACTATCCTTAATCAGGTCCTATTTATCCAAATACTGCTATATCCTGTCTCTTAGAGTACCTTCCAATAATTTACCCACTACTGATGTCATGCTCATTGGCCTATAATTTTCCAGCTTATCCTTACAGCCTTTCTTGAACAACAGAATATTAGTCATCCCCCTGTCCTCCAGCACCTCAACTGTGGCTAAAAACATTTTAAATATCTTTGTCAGAGCACTTCCAATTTCTGTACTAGCTTCCCACAAGTTCCAAGGAGACAGCCTGTAGGCTCTGGGGACCCAAGCACCTTAATTTTCCACAAGACAGTGAACATCTCCTCTTCTGTAATCCATATATGATTCATGGTCAAATTACTGTTTTGTCTCAGTTCTATAGATTCCATATGTCCGTCTCCTGAGCAAATAAAGTTTCAAAAAATCCCTTTAAGATCTCCCCCATCTCTTTCAGCTCCATCCATCAATGACTATGCTGATCTTCAATTGCAACAATTTTGACCCTTGCTGTTCTCTTGCTTTTAATGTATCTGTAAATGCCTTTGGTACTCTCCTTCAGCTTGTCATGCCTTCTTTTAGCCCCCCTGATTTCCCTCTTAAGTGTTCTTTTGCATTTCTTATACTCCTCAGGTACCTCATTTGTTCTTACCTGCCTTTACCCACTATGCACCTCCTTCTTCTTAGCCAGGGCCTCAATATCCCTCAAAAACCCATGTTCCCTATGCCTGATACCCTTGCCTTTTATTCTAACCAGAGCTTACAAACCCTACCGCCAATATTTCACTTCTGAAGGCCTCCCGTCTACCAAGCATCCCATTGTCAGAAAGCAACCTATCCCAACCATACCTGCTAGATGCATTCTGATCATGATCTTGCTGAATACAATTTATGCATCATAGGTGTATTTTTTGTCAGAACAGAAATTATCCTCTTATCTACATTTCAGCATAGATTTCACCCAGCCTTTGTGATTTACAAAATTTCTCCAGAAAGACATCCTTTTCTGAAACTGGGAACAGCAGGACGGAAGCTGTTGAGTCCTTTGGATGATGTCATCAAAGTTCAGCAGGAGGCACTGGTTCAGAACAGGAGTGAGCAGGGAATGGGTCACGGGGAGCAACCAATAAGGAAGGAAGAAACGTGTGCATAGTGCGAGCAATGAGAGGAGATGTTGGAAGAGTACCTTATGGCCAAACATGTCAAAGGCCAGAGCCAGACCAATAAGGTTGAGGCGACTGAGAATGTACATGGTCGCAGCTGAGAGAGAAAAAAAAATATTTTCCAAGTATTACTTCATTTATGGGTTCATAAGATTTAAAAAAGAACATATTTGCAAAAATATTCCCAGTGTCATACCCTTTCCATGCATCCATCTGTAGGTTTGATCACTGCTGAGAAAAGCATAGAAACCAAAAATCAAAATGATGCAACTGAAAAGCCTTGTGACATTTATTGATGCAACACATTTGATAAGAAGTTCTTCCTGGACACTCAATATGTTTTGGACATTGAGTCCAAAGTTATTGCAGCCCCCATATAAGACCATAAGATACAAGAGCAGAATTAAGCCAGTCAGCCCACCCCAGCAAGTCTGCTCTGCCATTTCATCAAGGTTGATCCATTTCTCTCTCAGCCGCAATGACCTGGTTTCCCTCTGTATCCCTTCATGCCCTGTCTACTCCAGAATCTATTCACAGGTGCCCGATGCTACAGAATCCACAGATTCACCACTCTTTGGCTAAAGAAATTCCTTCTCATCTTAGTTCTAAATGGACATCCCTCTATTCCGAGGCTCTGCCCTCTGATCTTGGACTTCCCCACCATAGGAATCATCCTTTCCACATCCACTCTATTGAGGTCTTTCAACATTCAAAAGGTTTCAATGAAAATCCCTCCCATTCTTCTGAATTCCATATGTGTTACTGATCTGTTATATTCTTTGTAGTTCTAAGAGAAAAGTGTTTTGGTTGATGTTTGCTGGATTATGGTCTCCCGACAGTATTTGCTACAAAGAAACATTTGGAAGGAATGAGATGAAAAGTTGTATAACCAAAAGCCTCATGTATTTAAAAAAATTCAGCAGCCATATACAGTATTTGTCCATAACTTGTATACTGTGGGACTGTAAATTTTTAACATATCTCAATGGGAAACTGTGGTTCTTTAAAAATGTAACATGTGTTGTGCTAGAAAGAATTACTATTGTTGGATTTTCAGAAGAAATTTTATAATGTGTTGTTTCAAAGTTATGGATAAAGTAGAAGTCCATTGTCTAGATCTAGGGGGTAACATTGTGACATGGATGGATGATTGGCTGGTGAACAAGATGCAGATGGTCAGTATAAGTGTTTTCTTTTTCTGGTTGGTGAGGTGAAGAGTGGTTTGCCACAAGGACTGGTTTTGGGGCCTTAACTTCATGTCAATGACTTGCATGACACAAAGATAGAATAAGTTGTGCAACAGGTGCAAGGAGGCTACAAATGTGACTCGATTGGTTGAATGAGTGGGCAGAGATGCAATGGAAGATAATGTGAGAAAATGAGAAATTTATTTATTGAGAAATAGGCCCTTCTGTCCCTTCGAGCTATGCTGCCCTGCAACCCCCCAATTTGACCCTGGCCTAATCGCAGGACAATTTACAATGACCAATTAACCTATCAAACAATACACCTTTGGACACTGGGAGGAAAGCAAAGAACCTGGAGGAAACCCACGCAGTCACGGGGAAAAAGTACAAACACCTTACAGGCAGTAGTGGGAATTGAACTCAGGTGGCTGGTATAGTAAAGGGCATTGTGTCAATACGCTACAATGCTGCCCAGTAATTGGTCCATTATGGAAAACAAATTATCTGAATTGCATGAGTTTTCAAAGCTCTGAGGCTCACAGATATTTGGATCTTATAGTGCTTGATTCATAAAAGGCTAGCATGTAGTGTTAGTAAGTAATTAAGACAGCTAACAGAATGTTATCATTTATTGTTAGAGAATCATTTTTTATTAAAAAAAAGATGTTATGCTTCAATTACTAGTGAGCACACACCAGGACTACTATGTGCAATACTGGTACTTGGAGGGGTTAGGGAGGAGATGAAGTAACTCTATTCAAGCCTTGACTCATCCATTTATTCAGTGATTGATTTATTGTTGTACATTGTTGACCCACTCAATCGAAAATCTAAAGATCTGCTCAGAACAAGAAGGTTAATGCGATATTTATTAGGAGTGCACAAAGTAGATAGATTTAAGGCAATCTTTCAAAAATGCCAGGAAGGTATTTTTCCCCTTTATTTCTTACATTTTCTCATGATATAGAAGGAGTGTTCAGCCCATCGAGTCTATGCTAGCTCTTAGGCCAATCTCATCAGTCCTATTCCCCCAACTTATTTTCCTTGTGATATTTGAAGAATTGAGGTAATTTTTTTTTGCTTTTATTTTCACCAAATTATGACCTGAAATCTATTGCCTATAAGAGTGGTGGAAGCAGATTGGATAATAATGGCAGAAGTAAAAAAAATCTAAAGCGATCAGATTTACTGGGCTGTGGAGGGAAAACAAGAAAGTGGTAAACACTTTCAAACAGCTGACAGAGCTGTAATAAACCAAATAGCCCTCTTTTATGAAGTAGGATTCTAGGGTCTCATTATGATGCTTGGTGAAAATTAAGATGAAGCAGACAGAGGAGAGAACCAATGAGGCATCTGGGAGAAGTGATTGAGCTGACTACACAAAATGCCTGAATACAACCCCCAGTCCTTTCATTCTATCACTTCCACTCAGCCAATTCTCTCCTATCAGCGGAAGCTACCTCTGAAAAAAGGGTTACACAGGACTCGGGCTTGGGTTAGCCTGGCCTGTCTTATTGAGTGTGGGCCATTGTGGTAGAGGTACAAGAAGCAACAGTGATCTTGAATTAGTTTGGAGATGAGTGGGTTGAAGCACCATCTTGTTGACCTTTATTCTTGCTCTTTGTTCCCCCCACCCCCGTCCCCAGTAGCTGGTCACTCCTCTGCTTCTATGGTGGATGGTTCTTAAAAATTAAGATTACTTGCATCCAGTTCAGCCAACTCAATGGCTCTAAAGCTCAGTCTGCTGGGTTTTACCTCCATGTATGCCTTGTTGCCCCCAGGTCATATTAATCATACATGAGCCTTGTACTATGGGGAGAGATATGCAGAGGTTATTTAATCACCTAAAGTCAGCACAGGAGTGGTATCCAGCAAGAAAACTCAGAGTTAAGGAATCTTGGATTATGCTCTAATGAAAGCCCAATGGGATTTTGAGTCGACTCAGCACGGAATGCAGTGGAAGTTGTGATTGACAGTGCCTTTAGCCACTAACTACAGAAGTGCATATCTGGAGCTGTGAGTGGAGTCTGTGCGTTGGAGTACCCACTCCACTGCTCTTATCTCCATATTTTAAAAAAATCTCACCGGGGCAGCAGAGAAACTCTTCATAGTCACATTCAGCTGTTTGATGTGAGAAATAGAAAGACGTGCTTTTCAGAAACAGTGAAATATGCTGGGACATTTTCTTCCTCTGGGGTCCCTTGAGTTTGAAGATGACTTACATCCACTGTGGGTTCTGAGGTGGTTGAGGAGGATAATGAGCAGATTCTTTCACAGAAGGGGCAGGAGGTACTTGACGGGGTGGGTAATGGGTAATTAGAGAAATGCTGCACTTCTTCCACTGTTTATGCAGGTTTTCCATGTGTGATCTGATGCATGAACTCAAAATTCTCAATACCATTCCAAATACTACCTCTCCAATTTGAGTGGCCGTAGGCTGGAGATAATCGGGAGCTGATTAAGAAGCTTTTTTTTGCTTCAGATAATTTGAGTACATCATTGAATTATTTCCTCAGTCCACTTGGTAAAATAGGGGCATTACGTTGCAGTTATGCAAGTCATTGATGGGGCTGCACTTGGAGTACTGTGCACGAATTTGCTCACCCTGTTATAGGAAAGATATTGTCCATAAGACATAGCAACAGAATTAGGCCATCTGGCCCATTGAGTCTGCTCCACCATTCAATCATGGCTGATCCTTTTATTTTCTCCTCCTCAACCCCAGCCACCGGCCTTCTCCCCGTAACCTTTGATGCCATGTCCAATCAAGAACCTATCAATCTCTGCCTTAAATACACCCAACAACCTGTCCTCCATAGCTGCAAGTGGCAACAAATTCCACAAATTCACCACCCTTTGGCTAAAGAAATTTCTCCGTACCTCTGTTTTGAAAGGGTGCCCCTCTATCCTGAGGCTGTACCCTCTTGTCCTAGACTCTCCCACAATGGGAAACATCCTTTCCACATCTACTCTGTCTAGTACATTCAATATTTGAAAGGTTTCAATGAGATTCCTCCCCCGTCCTTCTGAATTCCAGCGAGTACAGACCCAGAGCCATCAAACGTTCCTCGTATGATAACCCTTTCATTCCTGGAATCATCCTTGTGAACATTCTCTGGACCCTCTCCAATAGCAGCACATCTTTTTTAAGTTGAGGGGCCCAAAACTGTTCACAATAATCAAGGTGAGGCCTCACCTGTGCCTTATAAAGCCTCAGCGTCACACTCTTGCTCTTGTATTCTAGACTTCTTGAAATGAATGCTAACATGGCATTTGCCTTCCTCACCACCAACTCAACCTGCAAGTTAATCTTCAGGGTGCTCTGCACAAGGACTCCCAAGTCCCTTTGCTTCTCAGATTTTTGGATTTTCTTCCCATTTAGAAAAAGTCTGCACATTTATTTCGACCACCAGAGTGTATGACCGTGTATTTGAGTGGTGCATAAGGGAAGTTTTTGGAAGGTTAAAGGTTGATTGTGGGCAAATGGGACTAGCAAGGAGGATACTGTGTTGGGCCAAAGGGCCTGTTTTTCTGCTGTATTACTTTATGGATCTATGTCTCCATGTTAATATCTTCCCTCAACAGAGCTTGGAAATGAGTGACTGGTTCAGATGGTTGTTTTTTTGTCCTCAGACATGCAAAGGTTTCTTCTATGCTTCAGAGAATGAATTGCCAATATTTTGAAGCTTGGCCTCTGCACATTGTCTGAATACCACATCTCAACCACACAAGGTTGGGTGACCTAGGTACTGGAGTATAGTTAATGTAGGCTGAACAGCCTCCCATTAGTCTAAAGATTAGTTCCAATACCATAGATCCTTTCAGGAGATGAGGGACACATTGTAGTGAGAAAGATTAAAAATTATGTTGGGACAATGAAGAAGCCTTACTAGGCAACAAACAGTGTGCTGGAGGAACCCAGCAGGTCGAGCAGCATCTGTGGGAGGAAAGGAATTGTTGAAGTTTCAGGTTCAAACCCTTTTTCAGGACATGACGCAGACATCAACCCAAAGCATTGACAATTGCATTCCTCCCATAGATGCTGCTAAACCTGCTGAGATCTCCGGTATGTTGGTTATTGTATCATCTGCAGTCTCATGTGTCTTCATCCTCTTGGCTCTGATATGCACCCTTTGGTTAGGATCATGACTTACACAGCATCTTCAAACAAATGGTCCTCTTTGAGCTATTGCTACTGACGATCACGGTTGCTGTGACAGTTAATGGCCACACTAAGGTTCAGGCCGTGGCTGTTTGGACATTGGGAGGAGGCAATTAGGGATGAGCTTGTCAGTGGAAGACAGCAGGGAGACCTCTCTACAGCTGCCAAATTGAACATCTCTTCCATTCAAGTCAAGTCAAGTCAAGTTGTGTTTTATTGTCATTTTGACCATAAACTGCTGGTACAGTACACAGTAAAAACGAAACAACGTTCCTCCAGGACCATGGTGCCTCCAGGACCTCCTGAAGGTGTCTGCAATCAAGGCATCTGTGAGGTCCTTTGGTATACCCTCCTCTACCCATATTAGAAAGTCAATTTGTCACTGAAGTTTTTCTCCCCTTAGTTGGAGGATGTTGTGGATACCATCTGCTCCTGATGCCCTGTTAGGGAGGCTACAGTGGGACAGAGTGAAGGTACTCATGTCAAGGATAGAACCATGGTTGATGAGGTCTTTGAGTTGTTCCTTACAGCACACATTGGCTGCCTCTCGGTCTCTTGTGAGTTCATTGCTGTTCTTACCCTTTATGAGGCATGGGGCCCTAGGCATTTGGGTTAAGGCTAGCTTTGTGGTGTGTCATGATTGTCTGTCAATTGCTGAGCCTCACATGCTCTTTCCACCTACCTCCTGGTCTTCGGATCATCGATTTTCTGCTGGGCTCTCTGCCATCAGAGTCCTCTGAAGCTGCTGCTTTTCCCTCAAGGAAAAAACGAAGCTTCCAATCCAGTGAAAGCCTTATGTTTCTGATTAATTAGTTCTTCAATCTCCTGCTCATTTTCATCCATCCAGTTGTGATTCTTCTTGGTAGAGCAGTGAAGTGTCTCTTCACAGGTGCAGTTATGGTAGACTTCAGTGGAGTGCATATGCAGTAGACACCCTGTGGCTCCTATGATCTTAGAGTTGCCCGGTTGCTATGGAGGCACTTGTTTTTGTGGGGTCCTTGAGGATTCCAATGTTGATCTTCTTGCAACAACACCTCTTTTGAAGCTAATGATTTGGGGCTGGGTTGATGCACATTATAATGATGTTCTGTTCAGCAGGCATCTGTGCCAGCTGTGATCTGTGCAATGTGGGTATCTTCATGATCCTTTGCTCAGGCTCAGGCATATTCTAAAAGAAGTCAATCCGACAGGTGCAGGTTATCATGGCTTCTTGTCCCAGTCTCTATGACAAAATCGGGAGTTCATTATGACAAAGTTATACCCCAAATATTTGTTCAGGCGATAGCCCCAGAGGGAATTTTCTTTTCTAATCCTTCCTTGCTGATCACACCTTGTCAGTCTGTTGCAACCCTTCTTATTGTTGCATTAAAATTGCCCAGAAAATTACCTTGTCTCCAATTGGTATGGAGGCCAAGGTTGGATTAAGAGTCCTCCTTGGCTATCCTAAGCTTCCAGGATTGGGACACAGGACCGATGACTGTAACCTGTTAGTTCTATGTCTGAAGTGAAGAATGGCGACCTTTCAGCCCACAATGTCTATGCTGAACACAATGCCAAATTAGACTAAATCTGCACAGAATCCATATCCCTACATTCCTTGCATATTCATGTATCTAATTATCTGTGATGGCAGAGTGATATTCAGGCCTCTCGCTGTTGGGAATGTTTAAGAGGATCTTGACTTTCTAGCTCCAAACCTTCATATTGTGAAGTGAAAGTTGCCTGTGTATAACTTCTTTTAATGTGAGGTCACTGGTGTGCAGCAGCGGCGCCAACACAGAGCAACAACTTAATCCAGTAGCAGGTGGATCGAAGATAACTGGAAACCAAGTTTTCCTGCAGGGGCATCAATGCTTGCACATAAGAAGTTGAGGACCAACTTAGTAAAATTAGGAGCCATTTTGATAAAACAATATTTTCATCTTTGTGGTGTGTATGAATCCATTCACGTGTGTCTGTTGCGCGTGCATGTGTGTGTGTGTGTCTGTTGGGTTTGTGTGCGTGTATGCATGGTGGAATATAAATATAGGTATAAATATAAGCACCATATAGGTGGAATAGAAATGTTAATATCCAGCTGGGGAATTGAAGAGGAACTCCTTTCTCTTGAAGGAGGTCAATACTCTCTGCCTCTGGAGCAGGGGTTCCTAACCTTTTGTAGGCCATGGACCTTTACCATTAACCAAGGGAAACCCACGCTCTAGAAGTTGAGGCCAGATTCTCAGTTGCATCAAGGAGAAACCAACTAAACCACATGAAAGAGAAAAGAATAAGAGGCTGCACTGGCAAGATTTAATGAAGAGGAAACTCAAGGGTTCAATATTGATTCAGATTTCCAGTCTCCATTGCTGTAGTTACATGCAATATACTGTCAGTAACATTCAATGACCTTTAACAAGAGCTGTGCTTCAACTCCATCATGGAATGAATTATTGGATCAATGAAAATTGATAGATGAAAAAAATGACCAGTTAACCTTAACTCATAAGATTGGCAGGAAGATAAGTAGGCTACTTCATCCCCCAGCAGTCTATTCCAGTTTGGTAGAATTTTGACAGATTTCTTATCAGTTGTTATGCACTCAGCTTTTCCCCATATCTATCAATACATTTCGTTAATAAAAACATATCAGTCTCAGATTTAAAATTAGCAATTGATTTAGCAATGATTGTCTTTCACAGAAGAAAACTTCAAATTTCTATTATACTCTATGTACAACAACACTCTCACAATTTTTGGTCTTTGCCTCTTTCATACAGGACTTCCTAATGAATGAAAGCAGTTTCTGTCCATCTAAAACTATGAAAACTTCAATTAATTCAGTCAGTTACCTTTAAATTCAAAGACCATAATGTTGATATGCAAATCTCCTATCATAATTTAACTCTTGGAGACCATGTATCTCCCTGGTAAACCTAAATTGCAATTCTGTTAACTTGATTTACAAACAATTAGTAAATAAATCAACGCAGCTTATTTTGGAGAGAAGGATAGGAAGGTCACTTATACTTGAAAGGGTATTTAGGTTGGGTAGAGGAACAATGGGATTTCAAATGCTTTCAAATTTTCACAATTTCTTCCTGCCCTTTCCAAGTCTTGTAGGTGACATCACATATACCTGTAATTAAATCAATTTGCCCATTTCTTAACCTATTAATTTTTTTTTGTAATCATCTAGTGCTGCCCATTTTTAAATCAGTAACACATTTTCTGATTTTCTGTCCTCTTAAAGTCCAGAATAGGTCCTTGTGGAACATTTCCAGTCAAGTTTATGATCCATCCAAGCCAAACCCAAATACAAAATACTAGATTGTGGAAATCTGTCATAAAAACAGAAATGCTGCAATTACTCAGTGGGTCGGGTAACAAAGAGAAAGGTTCACATTTCAGGTTATTGTTTACAAGCCCATGCTTTCTCTCTGATCTATGAATACTTTCAGGCATTGCAGTTATTCTGTCCTCGGTTATAGACTTTGGAGTCAGGCAGTTAGAAAGAACTCCAGTCCACTGAGTCCATGTCAGTCATCAAGCATCTATTGACACTAATCCCATCTTATTCTCCACACATTGCCTAACACTCCCCTGAGCTCCTACCATTCACATTCACTGCAGAAATAATTTATAGTGGCTAACTGATCTCAAGCTGCACAGTTTCAGTTTGTGGGAAGCAACAGGAGCACCCAGGAGAAACCCATACAGTCAGAGGGAGAACATGCAAACTTCGCAGAGACGTCACCGGAGGTTTGTGTTACCTTTTGCAACTCCAAAACAGAAGAACTAACTGAAAGGAAAACACGGGAGCATCTAACTTGTTTTCACTTTAAGTGAGGCACGTGCATATCATGTGGTAATGTGATGATATATTCCATCCATGTACTTCATACATATAACATAATGAGTTAAATAAACAAGAAGAATGCTTATTCAAACAATATATTTACAATATTATTGAAATATTAGTCTCTCTGCACTCCCCTTTGTTTATGCATAAACTCCAACACAGTATAGAACACACCTCAAGTCTCTCTCTATATATCATATATATATTCATACACACACACACACACACACACACACACACACACACACACACACACACACACACACACACACACACACACACACACACACACACACACACACACACACACACACACACACACACTATATATATATATAATACAACTACTACATAGACATCCTCAGCAGAGTAAATTTTATATTTCCCCATTCAGTCCTAAAGGCAATCACTGTGGAGAACTTCTTACTCTTGTGGAATAACATTTTTCCTGACCGGGGGATCACTCTGCTTGGCAAGGGAGACTTGTGGCTGAAACACAATCTCAGTTCTGGGGCCACCTCCATGGAGGCTGTAGGAGTTGAATCTGAGACTGCAGGAAGTGGTTCTGACAGCTCTGAACACCTTTTGTCTCCTTTTCTCAGCTTTTATCTCTGGATCTGCTTTGATCCTTGCTTCTCTCCCTGTCCCAGCTTCTTCCTCTCTCTTTATTCTGCTCTTGATCCCATCCTTGTTATCACTATGAAGTTTTGAAACTCCAAAACATAAAAACTAATTGAATGGAAAACAAGGGAGTCGGGAATAATATATCTAATGGCATATCGCATGATAGTGTGATTGCATAAATCATTCATGTACTTTGTACATATAATCATAATGAATTATACAAACAATAAAGAATATTTATTAAAACAATCTATTTACAATATTGCTCAGATATTAAATAGACATCATTTTGAACTGAACCCAAGTCGCTAGAGTTGTGAGGTAACAGCTCTACCAGCTAAACCAACCTGGCACCAGGGATTGCGTTGATCAAAGGCTCTGCTTTATTCCACTTACCCAGCAGTAACTTATTGGTCTTTAAATCTGTTTTGAACCCTCTTAACTTTCTTATGTAGAATGGAGCATGGACATTTTTTTCAATGCAAAGAAACACCACTTAATTGTAACAAATTTAGAAGATTGTACTTCACGAATTTGCAATAGTTAGAAATGTACCTCAGTGAAAACCCAGGGAAGAAAGCTATCTTGTGACCTTTAGTGCTATTGCTTTTACTCGTTACTTATTTTGTTTAAGGTAATCCTGACGAGACTTTGCATCTAATTTAATATTAGTTCTCTTGCACTGCTATTCTCTTCTAGAGTAAGTAATGCCACCTAATAATCATGTAATAATTCACACATCTAACATTTCCTTTGCCTTCATTTACAGTATCACTGCAATCTGTGTTTAATAGGTTTGTCTGCCTGCATTTGCAAGGAGCTGTAAGCTGGGATATTGGCGAAATACTGTACATATGTAGGATTTTGCCATTATCTGCGAGGGCATGACCAACAATCATAGAAGTGCTGCTCTCTTATGCAGAGTATCTCACCCACAAGCAGCACGAGAAGAAGGAAAAATCTATGGACAAACTGCTCTTTTGTTAATGCACTGATAGGCGATTAATTCAGTGAAGCTGACGAGTGAGTGGTCGGGCAAATGAAGCCAAAGGTACTGTAATGAATGAAAGATGAAGATGGAGTGACCAGAGTAAGTACTTAACAAATAAAACATCTCTTCAACAAACAAGATTTCTAATTCACCTGTCGATGCTCTGCAAACCATCAGTCCTCACGTACACTGTGACAATTTTAAACAGCTTATTCATGACAACACCACAGACACACAGACACACACTCTCCCTCTCTCTCTCTCTCTCTGCTGGGGAAACTCAGCAGGTCCGGCAGCATCTGTGGAAATGAGTAAACAATCGACGTTTCAGTCCGAGACCCTTCTTCAGGACTGGAAAAGAAGGGGGAAGATGCCAGAATGGAAAGGTGGTGGGAGGGGAAGGAGGCTTGCTAGAGGGTGACAGGTGAAGCCAGGTAGGTGGGAAAGGTCAAGGGATGGAGAAGAAGGAATCTGTTAGGAGAGGAGAGTGGACCATAGGAGAAAGGGCAGGAGGAGGGGACCCAGGAGGAAGTGATAAGCAGGTGAGAAGTGGTAAAAGGTCAGAGGGGGGAACAGAGAAAGAGGGGAGGAGTGAGATTTTATACCAGAAGGACAAATGGATATTCATGCTATCAGGTTGGAGGCTACCCAGGCAGAATATAAGGTGTTCCTCCTCCACCCTGAGTGTAGCGTCATCAATACTAAAGGCCATGGACCAACACGTCAGAATGGAAATGGGAATGGGAATCAAAATTAAAGGCATGATAGGTAAAACTATGTTTAGTGGCATGATCCCTCTGAAGGTGGCGACAGTTGTGGAAGATGGTGAGTTGGATGCAGAGGCTGATAGGGTGGTCAGTAAGGTCAAGAGGAACTCCATCACTGTTAAGGTAGCAGGAAGATAGGGTGAGCGTGGATGTTTGGGAAATGGAGGAGATGCAGGTAAGGTCAGCATCAACAGTGGAAGCAGGGAAATCCCTTTCTTTCATGATTCATGACCTCTGCCTTCTCTGTATGGCGGTTATGAACTTTGTCCATGATAATCTGTGAGACAGATTTCTGGTGGTGGCAACTATATCTTTGCACAAGGGCTTGTTTGAAGGTAATGAGGGTGAGCTGGGTGAATGAACTCCTGTTCCTATGTTGCTAAGAAGATTTTTTTGAATCTAACATGAGATATTTTAGCATACTTTTCGTGCTGTGCATCCTAAAGAAGCAAACTATCTGTCCTTTCTTCTGATGTGGGAGCAGGAAGGATCCAAGGCTGTGTATTTCATGAGAAATGTCTGTTTCAGGCCAAATAAGTACTTAGCACATAATGAACAGTTAGAATCTGCCCCATTCTGACCCAAAAATTGGAATAGCATTCCTCTCACGAGACAGCAGTCTGATGAGTCATCAGAATCTTCCATCCCTGTGGAGGATATTAGGACGAGACAGAAACCTGACTTGCTCACAGTTATTAATCCCCATGAGAAGATGCAATGCTCAGCACAAAGTATGTAGGGTTTATGCTACTCTTTTCATTGCAGGGTGGGAGAACACCACGGACTGTACATTCTACATCTTGTCCTTTGGAGAAAGGTACAAACTTAGTTTAGTTCAGAGACAAAAAAGCTGCGATTGGGAAAGATTAGATAATTGAAAATAATGGACATGAGACAGATATAACTTGAATGGTTATTGCACCCACAGTGTGCTGGAGAATTTCTTAGTCAAAGAATTTCTTTATACAATAGCTTTTACTGCTCACAGCTTGTAAGCTGAGATACTGGTGAAAAAGATATGTTGCACGGACGGGGCCAACAATCCCAGGGCAATAGTTGTACTAATACAAGATACACTGCAGACAGGTACCACAATGTCAATCTGAACAAAGCATCATCATCTGATTTTTGTGCTGTTGTTTGAGGGATCCATGGTATCTAGAGAAGCTCCTTTCTTTAGTAATGCAACGGAGTCTATCATCTCCACTTGGGAAGATGGCTATTCAAATTATAAAATCAAAATTGCTTTCACAGATCAGGCTGTTTGAAACAAGAGGGCACAAATCCAAAATAATTGTCAAAAGAGGCAAAGCAATTTCAATCTAAATGGGCAGAGATGTGTAATGTCTGCCAAAGCAAGCCAATACTCTTACAAACTGTCTCCTGCTAAGGGAAAGTGTCTGTTGAACATCCCTGGGTACAGGAAACCTCATGCTTCCTTCCACCTCATCACTCTTCCAGCAGCTTGTCCCACTTCCTGGACACTCTCTCTCAGTCATGCAATACTCCAAGGGAAGGGCATACCATGCACCAATATCTGGCAGCAACTATGGCATAAAGTATTGGTTACACTTTATTTATTTATTGAGATACAGTATGGAATAGGCCTTTCCGGCCTTTTGAGCCATACCGCCCAGTAACCCCACCCCCCTGAATTTAACCCTAGCCTAATCACACTTATTACATTGCACCTTGTGACAAACTGTTCACCATGTACACAGTACTAGTGTTGAATGGGCTGGAACTGGTTGCTCAACTTATAGTTGGCTCTCTCTCTCTCTCTCTCTCTCTCTCTCTCTCTCTCTCTCTCTCTCTCTCTCTCTCTCTCTCTCTCTCTCTCTCTCTCTCTCTCTCTCTCTCTCTCTCTCTCTCTCTCTCTCTCTCCACAACCCCATGAGTCCTTTGTAAATTTACCTTGACAACTATCCTCCAGTACCTTAATGAGTGACATTTATGTATATCATATGTGAAAAAAAGGATACGTGAATCCTATCAGTGGTACCTGGAGATGTCTGGTTGAATTTTCAGAGGAATTTGATGATCATTCCCGCCACTGTCTGTATGGAATTTGTACATTCTCCCCATGACTGGTGGTTTCCTCCAGGTGCTCCAGTTTCCTCCCACAGTCCACAATCCTACTGGTTGGAAGGGTACTTGGTCATTATAAATTGTCCTGTGATTAGGCTCGGGTTAAATCAAAGGTTGCTGGGCAGCATGGCTCGAAGGGCTGGAGTAGCCTATTCCACCTGTATCTCAATAAATAAGTAAACAGATCATATTTCAGTAGAAAAATATCACACTTTCCAATTGTATATTACTGAAACAAAATCTGCTTCCAATGTCCTCAATGGAATTTTTATACATCAGTGAAGCAAAAGGCAGATTGACTGGTGTTGCAACTTGAACTGAACTCTGTGTACCTATGGGACAATTTGCCATGGAATTGTTTAATTATACTGTCAGGATCAAAGCCATTCAGCCTATTGATTTTGGACTAGCTCTGTGATAGAGTTCTTCAGTAACTCATACTTCCTATCAGAAATTATGTCCTTATTAAATATTTTACCAGTTCCCTTTGAAAGTTACAGCATTAAACATCATGTCAGCCAGAACATTCCAGATGATAGTAACTCACAATGTCAGAATAATCTCCATGTCTTCCCTTTCTGTAAGTGTATAAGGCTGGGATAAGTTGTTAGCATGTGTGTGAACCAAGGATTGTGGAGATCAGGTGGGATGGAGGAAATGAATCCAATAATCAGATTACCCAGAGTCTCACTCAACAGTGGAAGAGATTTCAGGGGCTATGTTGCCAAGTTCTGCTGTATTTAGGGTCTAATATTCATTTTGCAATTCTTAAACTACTTTTAGCTACTGAACAAACCAACAGTGGAAAATCTTTCCATAACCTATGAAAGTAATTCTTAATTTGGAGTTATAAAACAAAATGCTGGAAGAGTTCAGTGGGCCAGGCAGCATCAATGGAAGGGAACAAATATTCATACCAGTCCAGATAATGGGTCTCAACTCAAATGTTGACTGTCCATTTCCCTCCACGGATGTTGCCTCCGGCATCTTATCTTATTTTGCTCCAGATTCTAGTACCTGCCGTCTCTTCTCATTCTGTCTTACTTTTGAACTCCTGTATTAAATATGTCCCCCTTCTTGCTTTTAAGAGAACAATCCCAGCTACTCAGATGAAGTTTGTTGTTCATGGAGCAAAAGAACATCGAAGATAGAACATAAAACACTGCTGCACCTTGCATGCCTTTCAGCCCACAATGTTGTGCTGGCCTTTAACCTACTCTAAGATCAACCTAACCATTCCTGCCTACGTAGTCCTCCATTTTACTATCATCCATTTGCCTATCTGATAGTTTTTTGAATGCTCCTAATGTATCTGCCTCTACCACAAACCTTGGGAGGGTGTTCCATGCACTCACCAGTTTCTGAGTAAAATTGTGACTCTGAAATCCACCCTATAGTTTCCTCTAATCGCCGTATAATTATTCCCCCTGGTATTAGTCATATCTGCCCTGGAAAAAAGGTCTCTATCTATCCATTCAATCTACGTCTCTTATGGTCCTGTATGCCTCTCTCAAAGTCACTCCTCATTCCCTTTCACTCCAAATGGAAAAGCCCTGTATAGCCTGCTCAACCAACAGTCCCTTCATAAGACATGCCCTCTACTCCACGAAATCTCCTCTAAAGCTTCCACACCCTCCCTATAATGAGGCAACCAGAAATGAACACAACATTCCAAGTGGTGTAGCCAGGGTCGCATGCATCAGGCCATTCAGCTCAGCTTGTCTATGCCAACCAAGAGCTCATCTAAACTAATTCCATTTGCCTGTGTTAAGACCGTATCCCTCTATACCTTTCCTATTCACGTACCTGCCCAATTATACATTAAATGTTGTACTGACCTGTCTGAACCACTTGCTCTGGCAGCTCATTCCATAAGTGAACCACTCTCTGCGTGAAGAAGTTTCCTATCAGGTTACTTTAAAATCTTTCCCCACTCACCTGAAGCCTGTGATCTCTAGCTTTTGATTCGCTTTCCCTGGAATAATGACCATGGGCTTTCACTCTATCTTTGCCCTTCATGATTTTATACACCTCTGGAAGGTCACCCCTCAGTTTCCTATGCTTCAAGGCACAAAGTCTTAGCCTGCCCAACCTCACCATATAACTTGGACCCTCCAGTCCTGGAAGCATTCCCATAAAGCAGAGCCCTCTGGCAAACCTGCTGTCCCTAGTCCTTGACATCATTTCTTCTGCATTTGAGTGGAGGATGTGATAAATCTGGAGTGTAGAGAAATGAAACAGAATGGCCATTATACTCACCACTTAGTACTGGTTACGTGGGTGCTGCAGGTACCAAAACAGTTCACATTACTGGCAGGGGCTATAGTGGTCGACACATGGGTAGGACAGTGGTGCATGTACAGTGAACTCTTCCAGGAATGCAGAGGGTGGGAAAATGCAGTTGAACTGATGCCAACAGCAGCAAATTGTAATTCAATATAGAGGTTATTTTGTCCCTTCTTACCCCTGCCCCCACCCTCCATGAGCAGAAGATACAAAAGCCTAAAAGAATGTACCATTGGGCTCAAAGAGAACCTCTATCCCACTCTTATAGGATTTATCTGGCCGGGAGGGAGTCAGGGCCTGAGACAAGGGACTGACCAGCTCAGATCATTGTTCCATCAGGCTTACTGTGCTCTGTGCTGAACTATGGGACTATCTTGCAGAACACTATTTGCTCGCGTTTTTCTCTCTGCACATTGGGAGTTCAATGGTTCTTTTTAAATTTATGGGTCTATTTGGGTTTCTTTGTTTCATGGCTGCCTGTTAGGAGTCAAATTTCAAGAATGTGTAATGCGTATGTACTTTGACAATAAATGCACTTTGAACTTGTAACCAGGTGACCATCGAATTTTATTCTGTATCGTTAAAAGTGGACATAGCATTCATCCGGGTAATGCTAGAATAGGTGTCCGTGCTTTTAAGTGGAGATGGCGACGTCATTACGCACACGCGGGATAGTGGGGAGACCATTTTGTTTTCTGCTGCCTAAGTTGGTAGGGCGTTGGAATCAAGTTCCTCCCCCAGAGGTGCTAGGCATGGTGAGGAAAAGTGAGCATTAATTTACAATATCCAAGTGAATTTGTTTATGTTTGTTGGCAACTCAGGAATATCGGTAATTTAACATGTTTTACATGTGGACGCTTTAGATTTTCATGAGTAAAGAACTCGACGCTGGATAGCGTGGCTTGCAAAGTTCCTCACCGGCCAAGTAGGTCAGTCTTCCTGTAATTTAACTACCAGGCAATATCTTGTAAAAGTTGAGCCAAAGTGTAACTTTTGTCTAACTTTATTGTATCGTGACTGATTGTGCATGTAACAGCGTAACGTGAATGTTTAGTTTCCGTTCGGAGGTTCAGCACATGTGTACTAAAGAGTAGTAGACCTCTTAGATGAGATGTACTCGCTTACATTTTTCGCTGCTATGTATAAGATCCAGGGTTGGGGGGATTCTAATGTTGTTTGTATTGCGGTTCTTCAGAATTGCCACTACTGTATTAGTTTTGTGCAATTTTCTTTGTATTTTTATACTGCATACGCAATTGGTCGAGACACAAGTGTGTGGATCGGAGGTTAGACGGAGATTGTAATGGCAGGTCCTGTTTGTTTTGTTTTAAGACCCTCTTCTGGCACTTAAACATCTAAAACAGATAAAGGAATTAAAACCCGAAAAAGTAGTAGTTGTCCTGAGTGTGTACTTTTCCCCGGGCCACAACAAGCTTATAGGCAATTGAATGATTCCGCAGTTTGATAGGATAGACATTTGACCCCGCAGTTTACTGTACCTTGCACCTTACTGTCTGCCTTCACTGCACGTTCTCTGTAACTGTAACACTTTGTTCTGCATTGTTTATGGGTTTTTTTCTTGTACTACCTCAATGTATTGATGCGATGAAATAATCTGTATAGATGGCATGAAAAACATTGGTACAAATGTTTTCATACAGAACACTTTCTGATAAAGGGTCATAGCCCAAAATGTTGACTCTTTATTTCCCTCCATTGATGCTGCCTGACCTGCTGAGTTCCTTCAGCATTTTGTGTGTTACTCTGGATTTCCAGCATCTGCAGAATCTCTTGTTCTTCTTGCAGACTTCTCAGGGAGAGTTGTGGGTACTGAAGGGAATTGTCTTCAGGTTTCCGCACAAGCCAGTTGTTTCCATCGGAGCAACTGCTGTACAAAACTACTGGGAGAAAGAGCTCAAGAAGTGGGGGGGGGGGGGGGAGGTCGAGGGACAGAAGGGCTCTTATCATGAAATACGTCAGAGAGAGGTCCTCTTTGCTGACCCAAAACAAGGGTCTCACTCCAGAAACTTTCCATCTGTATCAAATTACCAACACTCACCACCAAGAGAGGGCTAATTACATCTGAATTGAATAACAATGAGACAAGAGTTCAGGAAGGAGATAGAGAGGCTTATGAGATGATATCAAGAAAACAACCTTCCTCTCAATTTCAGAACACAAAGGAGTGAGACAGACTACGTATCTCTGTCTATACCAATAGCAACAATGATACCTGTGCCCAAGAAGAGCAGGGTGAGCTGCCTGAACCACTATCACCCAATGACACTCACATCTACTGTGATGAAGAGCATTGAGAGGTTGGTCATGGCTAGAATCAACTCCTGCCTAAGCAAGGACCTGGACCGGCTGCAATTTGCTTATCCCCACAATACAGCAGATGCAATCTCATTGGCTCTCCACTCAGCCTTAATTCACCTGGACAACAGTAACAACTACATCAGGCTGTTGTTTATTGACTACAGTTCAACTTTCAATACAATCATAGCTTCAGTTCTAATAAACAGGCTTCAAAACTTGGGCCTTTGTACCTCCCTTTGAAATTGGATCCTCGATATCCTCACCGGATGATCATATTCTGTGTGGGTCATAGGTGATAACCCCTCCCTGCTGCCAGCTAACACTGGTGCACCTCAAGGATGCATGCTTAGCCCACTGCTGTACTCTGTCTAAACCCATGATTGTGTGGCTTGGCAGAACTCAAATGTCATCTATAGATTTGCTGAATACACAACTACTGTAGGCAGAACTTCAGATGGTGACAAGGAGGCGTACAGGAGCAAAGTAGATCAGCTGGTTGAGTGGTGTCGCAGCAACAACCTTGTGCTCAACATCAATAAGACCAAAGAATTGTTTCTGGACTTCAGGTAGGGGAGGTCGAGGGAACACACACCAGTCCTCATAGAGGGATCAGAGGTGGAAATGGTGAACAGTTTCAAGTTCCTGGGAGACTACATCTCTGAGGATCTATTCTGGGCCCAACATATTGATGCAATTAGAAAGAAGGCACGACAGCAACTATATTTCATTAGAAGTTTGAGGAGACTGGGTATGTCACCAAAGACACTCGCAAATCTATGCAGGTATTCCGTGCAGAGCACTCTAACTGGTTGCATCACCATCTGGTATGAAAGGATTGGAAAAAGCTGCAGAAAGTGGTAAACTCAGCCAGCTCTGGCACAGGCACTAGCCCCCACTCCCCCCACCCCCCAGCATCCAGGACGCCTTCAAAAGGTGCTGGCTCAAAAAAAAACCCAACATCCACCATTAAGGACCCCAATCACCCAGGACATACCCTCTTCTTTGCTGTATATTCTATGTTCTATAGGGTATATGAAGGAATTTAAGGTGGGGGGTTATATGGGAGGCAGGGTTTAAGGGTCAGCACAACATTGTGGGCCAAAGGGCCTGTACCATACTATTCTATGTTCTATGTTATCATCAAGGAGGTGGTACAGGAGCCTAAAGACACACACTCATTGTTTTAGGAACAGCTTCTTCCCCTCTGCCATCATATTTTTGAATGGACAGTGAACCCATGAACACTTCCCATTTTTATTTCTTTTTTTAATCTCTTTTTGCAACACTTATTTATTCTTTATGTGTACTTATTGTAATTTATAATTTTTATTATCATGTATTGCAAGGTACTGCTGCTGCAAAACAACAAATTTCATGACATGTGCCAGTGATATTAAACCTGATTTGGATTCAAATCAACGGTGTTGAAGTCAAGATAGTTGAGAACTTCTAACAGTAAATATTTATCGAACAATTTGTCCTGTCCAGCCACGTGGATGTATTGGCCAAGGAAGCTGTAATTCCTCAGAAGGCTAATGAAATTTGGCATGTCACCCTTGACCCTTACTAATTTTATGTTGCACCATAGAAAGCATCCTACCTGGATGCATCACAGCTTTGTATGGCAAATGCAAACCACAAGAAATTGTAGAGAGTTATGAACTCAGCACAGTCTATCAGATAGACCAGCCTTCCCTAAGCTGAGTCTGTCTACACTTCCTGCTGCCTCAAGAAAGTGGCCAACATAATCAAAGGCACCAGAAAGTCTGCAGATGCTGGCTATCCAAAGCAACACACACAAAATGCTGGAGGAAATCAGCAAGTCAGGTAATATCCTCGGAAATGAATAGATAGTCAATGTTTCGGGCCAAGACCCTTCTTCAAGACTGAGAAGGAAGGTGGAAGATGCCAGAATAAAAAGGTTGGGGGGGTAGGGGAAGGAGGTTAGCTGAAAAGTGATAGGTGAAGCCAGGTGGGAGGGAAAGGTCAAGGGCTGGAGAAGAAGGAATCTGATAGGAGAGTGGGTGGACAATAAGAGAAAGGGAAGGAGGAGGGAACCCAGGTAGAGTAATAGACAGCTGAGAATCGGTAAAAGGTCAGAGTGGGAATAGGGGAAGGGGGAGGGGTGAAATTTGTTTACCAGAAGGAGAAATCGATATTCTTGCCATCAGGTTTGAGGTTACTCAGATGGAAAAGAAGGTGTTCCTCCTCCATCCTGAGGGTGACCTCATTTTGGCACAAGAGGAGGCCATGGACTGACCTAGTGGAACAGGAATGGGAACTGGAATTAAAGTGTTGGTCACCAGGAACTCTCACTCGTGGTGAATGATGTGGAGGAGCTCGACGAAGCGTCCTTCCCAATTTACCAACGTAGAGAAGGCCACATCAAGAGCACTGGCAAACCCAGCAGATTCACAGGGGAAGTGTTGCCTTACCTGGAAGGACTGTTTGGGGCCCTGAATGGAGGTGATGGAGGAGGTGAAGGGGCAGGTGTAGCACTGAGGCCACCTGCAGGGATAAGTGCTGGGAGGGAGATTAGTGGAGAAGGACAAATAGCAAGGGAATCATAAATGCAGCGATCCCTGCGGAAAGCTGAGGGTGAGGGCGAGGTATAGATATGTTTGGTGGTAGGATCCCTTTGGAGATGGTAGAAGTTGTGAAGGATAATGTTTTGGATGTAGAGGTTGATGGGGTGGTAGGTAAGGACAAAAGGAAATCTATCACCATTAAGGCGGCAAGAAGAAGGGTTGAGCGTGGATGTATGGGAAATGGAGGATATGCGGGTGAGGGTAACGTTCACAGTGGAGGGAGGGAAAGTCTGTTCTTTAAAGAGGGGACATCTCTGATGTCCTGGAATGGAAAGCCATGTCCTGGGAACAGATGCAGCAGAGGTGAAGAAACTGAGAAAAGGGAATAGCATTTTTACAGGAGATAGGTTGGGAAGACATCAACGTAACACTGGACAACAAACTTTTTCGAAATTGTCGCTTCCTCAAAATTTTGTTTATGATAGGCCACCTGAAGCTGAACACAAATTAAACTTCAGACTACCTGTATCACATAGGAATTTGGAGAAAATAGAAATTAATTTTTTTTTAACATAATGCATTTAATTGTATAATGGTGCTGGCAATTTGCAATAGTTTAACTAAGCTAAAAATGTTTTGTTGACGATTTTCATTTGTACTCAGTATCTGAGGCTTCTTACTTTAAGTGTCCAACAATAATCAGCCAGCATTGTTGGATTACAGTTGTCCAACAACATGCTTAAATGCCTTCCACGTGATTTTCTCTGGGCCCAGGAGAAATTCTTTGAATTGCCTGTCATTGATGACCTCTTTGATTTGTGCACCAACAAAAGTGCCTTCCCTAATCTTGGCATCAGTTATGTATGAATTATGAATTGAAATAACAAATAGATAGATGATAGATAGATAGATACTTTATTCATCCCCATGGGGAAATTCAACTTTTTTTCCAATGTCCCATACACTTGTTGTAGCAAAACTAATTACATACAATACTTAACTCAGTAAAAAAAATATGATATGCATCTAAATCACTATCTCAAAAAGCATTAATAATAGCTTTTAAAAAGTTCTTAAGTCCTGGCGGTTATATAGATGATTTTTTAAAATGATGTGTGATAGGGAAATTTCTTGGTGATTTTCATGATGTATCTGTAAGTTACATCCAAAGTACTCAGGAAATAAAATATTTGTTCTCCAGTGTAATCGAAGGCTCCTTTCACCTCAGCTGCTCTCTCTTCTCCCCTCTCCTGTCAGGCAGTAGATAGAAAAGCTTGAGAACACTTGCCAGCACACTCAAGGACCGTTTCCATCTTGCTGTTATCAGAAACTTGAGTGGACCCGTCATTCGCCACGGTGAATTCTTGAACCCTAAATCTACCGTGTCACAGCCCTTCCACTTTCCTGCACTGCACTCTCTCTGTAGCTGCAGCACTATATTCTGCATGCTGTTTTCCTTCTACCTCAGTGTATTGTAGCATGGTTTGACTGGATGGCATGGTTAGCAAAATTTTTCACTGTATCTCAGAACACGGGACCACGGGCAATATCATCGCATACCACTTCATCAGGAACATATCAGGAAAGCTGCTCTGCTGGCAGGCATAGCTGCAGCTCATTTGCATGTGGCATCCTTGTACACATTTTTAGGCTCTGCCCATGTATCCCTGGTCACTTCTGATATCACCTCAAAGAGTATTCCCTAATTATAACACTTACTAAACTACTGTTGCACATTAAAGATGAACTCTTGACCTTACAATGTATTTGAATTGTGTTTTAATACTGTAAGTATATTGTTTGATTAAGCACTCTTGTTTACATAATGCATTGCAGGTTCTATGTAAAAGTATGTGAATGGCATAGGTCATCATGTCAGCACGTCATATGTACCCACCACGCTTAAAGTAGAAAAACAAAGTGTACACATTCTCCCTGTCTCCCCATGTTTTTCTTACAAAACACAGCAACTTCATCTTGATTCTTAAACTTATTCGTCTCCTTGCACAGCACGTTCTCCATAACTGTAACACTATATTCTGCATTCTGTTGTTGCTTTCCCTTTTTTACTATCTAAATGTATTTATGTTTTGACATGATCGGTGTGGACAGCATGTAAAACTAAACTTTCCACTCTATCTCAGTGCATACTAAATTAATTCCAATTAATAACGGAATGTTTGGAAGTGGAAGTAAACAGGTTTAATTTCCATTTTTCCACATGGCATGTAAATAGGCCATGTGAACCATCCATTCAATATCAATGTCAAATAGTTTCCTTATGAGTGCTATTAAAATATGGAACCTGAGCCTGCCCCATAGAATAATCTTAACCCCCCCCCCCCCCACCACTAATTTTACCTGCAACCCATTTTCCCCATATTACCCTCATTTCTTTCCAGATTCTAACACACATACATTTGGGGCAATTTACAATAGCCAATTAACTCACCAACCCAAACAGCTTTGAGTCGTGGGAGGAAACCAGAGCACCCTAAGGAAACCCACACTGTCAAAGGCAGAACATGCAAGTTTTGCACAGGGATGAAGATGATCTCCAGGTCTCTTGAGTTGTAAGGCAGCAGCTCCACCAGCTGCACCTCTGTAACCAGATTGAGAAACACTCAGGAGTTTTAAGGAGCAAACTTTCTGATCTCATCGGACACCACAATCATATAGTATAAATGAATAACTTGCTATAAATAAACCTTTTCCTTTCGACATAAAAGCCTGCCGGATATGTTACCACCAGATTGCCTCCGGGTTTTATGAAGACCATGTCTTCAGTCTATCATGGTTCAAATTAAATTAAACATTAGTGGAATCTGGAAGACTGCTGTTAATAGTGAATACATTTTTCTGCAAGATGTTCACCACAGGACATGCAAGGGGGATCTGATTTCATACATCGAACTGTGAAAATTGGCTGTATACTACATTTGGGAAAGCCAGACTAAGCTGGCAGACTCTTTGTTCTACCGAATGAATTTAATAAGGAGATGTTGAACAGACTTGGGTTTGTTTTCTCTGGAGTAGCAGAAGCTGAGATTTGATAAAAGAGTGTAAGATTATAAGAGCATCAGCTCTATAAAAGCCTAGTTAGACCACACTTGGAATATTGTGCTCAGTTCTGGTCACCTCATTGCAGGAAGGATGTAGAAGCTTTACAGAGTTTGCACAGGAGATTTACCAGGATGTTGCCTGGGTTAGAGAGCGTGTCTTGTGAGCAGAGGTTGAGTGAGCTAGGACTTTTCTCTTTGAAGAGGAGGAGGATGAGAGGTAACTTGATAGAGGTGTACAAGATAATAATAAACATAGATCAAGAGAACAGCCGGAAACTTTTTCCCAGGGCAGATGTGTCTAATACAAAAGGAATAATTTTAAGCTGGAGGGAAGTATAGGAGGTATTTCAGAGATAAATTGTCTTACACATAGACTGTGGACACAAGGAACACCTTGCCGGGGGCTGTGGTGGAGTCAGATACATTAGGGACATTCAGAAACTCTTAGCTAGGCACATGGATGAAAGAAAAATAGAGGGTTAAGTTGGAGAGAAGTGTTAGATTGATCTTAGAGTAAGTTATAAGGTTGGAACAACATCGTGGGCAGAAGGGCCCGTACTGTGCAGTAGTGTTCTATGTTCTATTATGAGACGCATGGATAAACAGCTGGAATATTTTCCTAGGATCAAAATAGTAGGGAGTATACAATTAAGGTGAGAGAGGAAAGTTCAAACCAGATAAATGGGTCAGTTTTTTTACACATAGAGAGGTGGGTATCTGAACTGTACTTCAGGGGAGCTGGTAGAGGCAGCCGCGACAGTGGCATTTCGGAAGCTCCTAGATGGGCACATGAATGTGAGAGAATAGAGTGATATCAACATTTTGTAGGCAAAGGAAATGGCATTTAATTAGCTTGGCACAACTTTGTGGACTAAACGGTCCAGTCTTGTACTGTACTGTTCCTTGCTCTATGTTCTATGATAACAGCCTTCATTTCATGAATGTGTTTGGCCAACCATGGCTAAAACGATGAAGGAGAACCAAAAGCAGGTTCTGGCTTGAGTGATTCAGAACCTGAGCCAAACCCACCCAACATAATGTACATCCCTTGTCTGTATGGAATGTATGGTCTATGTGCACAACCCAGGTTGAAGGGTGCGTGCTCCCCCTTACACCAAAAGCCCTGGCCTACCCACATTTACAACTCAGGAATAAATTATCACCAGTCGAGCAAGGGTCTGACCAAACATTTCCACATTTTATTTATTTATTTAGCGATACACTATGCTGTAGGCCCTTCCAGCCCTTCGAGCCATGGCACCCCAGCAACTGCCTACAAACCTGATTAACCCTAACCTAATCCTGATGAAGAGTCCCAGCACAAAATAAAGATGCTGCCTGGCCTGCTGAATTCCTCCAGCATTTTGTGTGTGTTACTTTGATTTCCAGCATCTGCAGATTTCCTCTTGTTTGCAACCCTAAGCTAACCACAGAGCAATTTACAATGACCAGTTAACCTGTCCAGTAGGTCTTTGGACTGTGAGAGGAACCGGAGCACCCAAAGAAAACCCACACACTCCCCAGGGAAGATGTAGAGGCTCCTTACCGAACGGCGCCAGAATTGAACTTTGAACTCCGGATCAGCCTGAGATGTAATAGTTCTGCGCTAACCACTACCTTGCCCTGGTGCCCATCTGTGGCAAGCTGCCTTTGAGAGACAGGAATAACTTGAATATAGCACTTGACACTTTGACATCTTCACCAATTCTTCAAAGCAGCATGCTCCATAGCATAGGAGCATCAGTCTCATTCTCACTGCAGGCATGCCTTCGAAGCTGACTCAAGAATGGAGCGTAACCAGCTGAGGTAGTAAAAGGGATCCTGACCATTGGCAGAATCCTTTAGGGACTGGCCTGTTGCTTGTCCAGGTTGTGACTGGTGGAGATCAAAGGCTGCCTGTTAGATCAGCTACTGAAGGTTGCGAGGCAGAGGCTATCTTGAGTTCATAGTTTACAGCAGCCAATTAAACCACCGACTTGCACACCGTTGGGGTGTGAGAGGAAACCCACGCCATCGTAGGCAGAATGTGCAAACTCCATTCAAGCCTGAAAGCCAGGACTGAATTTGGGTCTCCGGCACGGTGAGACAGCTGCTCTACCCCATGCCACTGTATTGCTCTGGTCAGTGGAGATCAACGATCAGCAGTTACATCAGCATCTTAGGTGCTGATCTATCTTCCAATACCACCAGCATCAACTTGGTGCCCCTCAGTGGAGGTGGGGAGGTGGGACTGATAGGTCATGAACCTCAACAAAGGACCCAGCAGCACGGCAAACATCAATGGATTTATTTTCAATTACTACTATTAATAATCAAATATTCACACAGACTCATAGAACACTACAGTCTAGAAATAAGCTTTTAAACCCATCTAGTCCATGTTGACCTGGTCTTCTGCCTAATTCCATCTCCCTACACCCGGATTATAACCCTCCGTACCCCTCTCATCCATGTATCTATCCAAACTTCTCTTAAGTGTTACAACCGAACTTGTGTCTACCACTCCTGCTGGCAGCTCATTCCATACTCATTCCACATATCCATGATGATCCACTTTAGTTTATTGTTAACTTACAAGTATCTTTGAAAAGATGCTCACTGTAGTTTCAAACTACAATCTGAGAAAGAGAACAGGAGAGAGGGTTGTTAACAAACATTCACCGACTGAGATGCAAGTGGAGGCACGCTGAATATGGGCCGCTTACCCATTTCCACTTTTGTAACTTCCAGCCATCATCAACCACCCTGTTCACTGGCAGATCACACAGGCAAGGAGCCAGTATTGATCCATTTCAGTCAAAGTCAGTGTGCACTGCTTAAAGCTAAATTGAGCCTCTTAAAGAGGAGGTCCACTGTGGCTGCAACAAGTAATCTTTGCATTTCCTTGCAGTCACACAAAGCAATTAAAAACATGCACTATGCAATTGACCCTGCAGTCAAGAAACTCTTCTGACTTATAAGCCACAGAGTGTGATCAGCATATCCTCCTCACTTTCCCCTCCTCCCTCATATCAACCATCCATCCTTCGATGCAGACCTGCTCAAGCAGAACGGGGCCAGAAAGACGTCCACAGTGATTCTGGCACAACATCACTGTGACTGTTTCAATGATAGCACGAGGTGTGATCTACTGAGGGAAGACCCCAGGCAGAAGTCCCATGCAGCCAGGTCACCAGAGGGTAGGATTGCACAGATAGTCTGATGGATGAGGGGAAGACCACAGAAGAAGGCTGCTAGAGCTGTACAAGAAAGCACCAGATGCTTTGAGAAGGCTGTGCAGTGGTCAGTGAGCAATGCTGTTATCAGCCTGGTGGTGCAGCAGGTAGTGCTGCTCCTTTACAGCCCCAGCCACCCTGGGGAAGGGTGGGGGGGGGGGGGTAATCCCGACCAGCAGCACTGACTGTGCAGGGAGTTTGCATGACCTTTTGCATTATCACGTGGGTGTTCTCCCAGGTCTCTGGCTCCCCCCTGCGTCACAGTGCTGGTTAAGTTAATGGTAAATAAATGACCCATTGTGTATGAGGCAGCAAGAGAGTCTTGAGAGCTTGAATGACATGGGAGAGACTGCAGGTAAACATGGAAATAAAGACTAATGGGAACCCATATGTGGTAAACTATGTATACCTGTCTGGACACACCCCTCTGCTGACTGCTCCTGTGGCTCCTCCCACAGACCCCTGTATAAAGGTGATTGGGGCACTGCTCCTCCTTCAGTCTCCGAGATGTCGTGCTCCCTTTTGATGTTAATAAAAGCCTATCATTCACTTCCAGTCTCTGAGAGTTATTGATGGTGCATCACCATATGACAGACTGACCTGATGAAGGGTCTGGGCCCGAAGTATTGGCTCTTTATTCCTCTACAGAGATGCTGCTTGACCTGACGAGTTCCTCCAGCATTTTGTGTGTGTTACTCTGGATTTCCAGCATCTACAGAATCTCTTGTGTTTATGACTGGCTGACTGACCTTTTTCTGTGTTGGAACCCAGAACCCACCCTCCCATCACAGAATTGATGCCAGTCATTTGGACACCCTGGTGAACCAAGCCACACTACAATGCCTTTATAACAATGATAAAGCTTCCATTACAAGATGGAGACAGCCTTCCTGTGCATAGCCGTGCAAGTTCAGACTGTTGCTGTGTAAACTCACCGTGCTGCCTTCAAAGCTCAGATTGCACCATCCATCACTGTTCATTAATATTCTTAAATGGGCTTTGCAGAGGGTCCCAAATGGTTATTAGTGTTTCTGAGTTCCTGCTTGGGAGAGTGTAGAGCTCAGATCTGTTGCACTTCCTTAAAAAGGCAACACCTGTGCTCCAAACGTAGCCACTCTGCCTGTTCACCGTGCTGCTTCCTGTCAAGTGGTCTGACTGCTTGTGTGATGCAGTGTCCAGGCCCCGAGAAGCTTGGACGTCATCTCCAGAATACTTCTAACCACCTCCACTGAGCTTTAACACCACCCAGTGCATTGTTTTGGAACACTAGAACAGGCGAAGAAAGAGAGCACAGAAAGATAATACACTGACTGTTCTGAAGTGATAGATTTGTACATCATGGGAACATGTCCATAAGACCATAAGATACAGAAGCAGAATTAGGCCATTTGGCCCATTGAGTCTGCTCTGTATTCCATCATGGCTGATTCATTTTCCTCTTAAACCAAATCCCCTGCTTCCCCCACCCCCCAAGATCCCTTCATGCCTTGACCAATCAAGAATCTATCAACTTCTGCCTTAAATATATATACAGGCTTGGCCTCCACAGCTGCCTGTGGCAATTAATTCGGCAGATTCACTACTCTCTAGCTAAATAAATGTTACTCATCTCCATTCTAAAAGGATACAGCTGTATTCTGAGGCTGTGTTATCTGTTCTTAGACTCTCCCACCATAAGAAACATCCTTTCCACAATCACTCTGTCAAGGCTTTTCACAATTCGATAGGTTTCAATGAGGTCAACCTTCATTCTTCTGAATTCCAGTGAATACAGTCCCAGAGCCATTATACACTCTTCATATGATAAACCAGTCAAACTTGAAATAATTTTCATGAACCTCCTTTGGAACGTCTCCAGTTTCAGTACATCCTTTCTGAGATAAGGAGCCTGAAACTTGCTCACAATATTCCAAGTGAGGCCTCACCAGTGCTTTATAAAGTCTCAAAATTACATCCTTGCTTTTATATTCTAGTCCTCTTGAAATGAATGCTAACGTTGCATTTGCCTTCCTCACCACAGGCTTGAATGCAAGTTGAACTTTAGGGAATACTGCACAAGGACTCCAAATTCCCTGTGCATTTCAGATTTTTGCATTTTCTCTCCACTTAGAAAATAGTCAACTCTTTCACTTCTTCTACCAAAGTGCATGACCATACAACTCCGAACACAGTATTCCATCAGCCATTTCTTTGCACATTCTCCTAATCTGTCTGTCCTTCTGTAGCCTCTCTACTTCCTCGGAACTACCTGTCCTTCCATCTGTCTTTGTATCATCTGCAAATTTTGCAACAAAGCCATCAATTCCTTCATCCAAATCACTGACAAATAATGTAAAAAGAATCGGTCTCAACACAGAACCCTGTGAAACTACATTTGTCACCGGCAAGCAACCAGAAAAGGCTCACTTTATTCCCACTCTTAGTCTCCTGCCAATTAGCCACTGCTCTATCCATGCCAGAATCTTTCCTGTAATACCAAGGAATTGTAGCTTGTTAAGCAGCCTCATGTGTGGCACCTTGTCAAAGGCCTTCTGAAAATCCAAGTACACAACATTCACCAATTCTCCTTTGTCTATTCGGCTTGTTACTTCTTCAAAGAATTTCAACGGATCAGTCAGACAAGATTTTCCCTTGAGGAAATCATGCTGTCTGTGACCTGTTTTATCATTTGCCTCCAAGTACACTGAAACCACAAGCTTAACAATCGATTCCAACATCTTCCCAACCACTGAGATCGACTAACTGGCCTATAATTTCCTTTCTTCTGCCTCTCTCACTTCTTGAAGAGTGGAGAGCCATTTGCAATTTTACAGTCTTCCAGAACCATTCCAGAATCCAGTGATTCTTGAAAGATCATTACTAATGCCACCACGATCTTTTCAGCTGCCTCTTTCAGAACCCTGGGGTGTACATCATCTGGTCCAGGTGACTTATCTACCTTCAGATCTTTCAGTTTCCCAAGAACCTCCTCTCTAGTTATGGTAACGTCACACATTTCATGACCCCTGAAACTTCCAACATACTACTAGCATCTTCCACAGTGAAGACTGATGCAAAATACTTATTCAGTATGTCCTCCATTCTGTTGTCCCCATTACTTTCTCTCCAGCATAGTTTTCCAGTGGTCCAGCTCACCTCTCTTTTACAGTTTATGTATCTGAAGAAACTTTTGGTATCCTCTTTAATATTATTCGCTTACTTACTTTTGTATTCCATCTTCACCCTCTTAATGACTTTCTTAGTTGCCTTCTGTTGGTATTTGAAAGCCTCCCTATCCTCTAACTTGCCAATAATTTATGCTTTATTTTATGCCCTCTCTGGTTTTTTTTTTGTCAGCTTTGACTTCTCTTGTTAGCCACAGTTGAGTCATCTTGCCTTTAGAATACCTCTTCCTCTTTGGGATGTACATATCCAGTATCTTCTGCACTGCTTCCAGAAATTCCAGCCATTGCTGCCCTGAGTCATTCCTGCCAGTGTTCTTTTCCAATCAATTCTGGCCAAGTCCTCTATTATGTCTCTAATTCCCTTTACTCAACTGTAACACTGATACATCTAACTTTAGCTTTTCCTTCTCAAATTTCAGGGTGAACTCTATCATATTATGATCACATTTCCCTAAGGGTTCTTTTACCTTAAGCTCTCTAATCAATTCCAGTTCATTGTACAAAATAGCTGACCCCCTAATGGGCTCAATCACAAGCTACTTTAAGACGCCATCTTATAGGCATTCTGGAAACTCCTCCCCTTGAAATTTAGTACCAACCCTATTTTCCCAAGCTACCTGCATATTGAAATCCCCCATGACTATTGTAATATTGTCCTTTTGGCAAGCATTTTCTATCTCCTGTTGTAATTTGTAGGCCACATCCTCACTACTGTTTGTATATGACTCCAATCACAAACAATAGAAAATCTGCAGATGCTGGAAATCCGAGCAACACACACAAAATGTTAGAGGAACTCAACAGGCCAGGCAGCATCTATGGAAAAGAGTACAGTCAACAATTCGGGCTGAGACTCAAAACTCCCATACAACTCCCACCAGGGTCTTTTTACCCTTTTACCCTTAGCTCTATCCATAATGACTCAACACCTTCCAACCATTTGTCACTTCTTTGTAATAACTTAACTTATGTTTTTTACCAACAGAACAATGCCACCTCCTCTGCCTTCCTGCCAGTCCTTTTGACACGTGTATCCTTGGACATTAATCTCCCAGCTATAATCTTCGTTCAGCCATGATTCATTGTGATGCCCACAACATCATACTTGCCAATCTGAAACTGTGCTACAAGTTCACCTACCTCATTCTGTATACTGTGCACATTCAAATATATCACTTTCAGTTCTGTATTCACCCTTTGCAATTTTGTCCACCTTTTACATTGCAACTCATCCTGTTGACTGCAATGTTGCCCCATCATCAGCCTTTCCTTGCTAGGAGTCTCACTTCATTGCCTCTGTTTCTAAACCAACTACCTCATGTTCAGTATTATCACTCCAGTTCCCATTCCCCGCCAAGTTAATTTAAACCCACCCAAACAACTCTACCCAACCTCCCCGCAAGGATATTGGACCCTCTCGGGTTCAGGTGTAAACCAGCCCTTTCGCACAGAACATACCTTCCCTAGAAGAATCCCAATAATACATAAATCTGAATCCCTGCCCCCTGCACTAGCTCCTCAGCCACAAAATCACCTGCCAAATCATCCTATTCTTAAGGCTGATTTATACTTGTGCGTTGCATCGACGCCGTAGGTAACGCATACTCTACGCCGTACCTACGCTGTACCCTACGCTATAGGGTGACGTGCACCTCTCCAGAAACGTTAGTCACAAGTCACGGTGACGCAGACTGCAACAACTGTGATTGGTCTGCTTGGTAGCATCGCATTTCCTTCTAAGCACTCCGATCCGAAATAGATCAACCAAATCGTCAAATCTACCTGCTGACATACAAAGATGTCTGAAATGCATTTCCTCGTCCGTATCTCTCACGAAGAAGCTCAACACAGTGACTTAGAAACCCCACCGCCAACTAGCATTTTGGCGCACACCAACGCATGCTCGCTGCGGCGTAGAGCAACGCAGAAGTGAAAATCAGGGTTACTGCATAGCCCCTACACACTAGTATAAACCAGCCTTTACCCTCACTGGCACCTGGCACAGGCAGCAGTCCAGAGATCACCACCCAGGAGGTCCTGTTTCTCAGCTTTCTACCTAGATCCCTAAAATCTCTCTCACCTGGTTTGCCTATGTCATTGGTGCCAATATGTACCAAGACTTCTGGCTGCTCACCCTTGCCCTTGAGAATGTCATGGACCTGATCTGAGACATCCCTGATCCTGCCACCTAGGAAGCAATGTCTTTCCACCTCCAGGCCCGCGACAACCATTTAGCACTCAGTTATACTAATCTACACAAATTTTATTTTATTCTCCCCTGTATTCCCAGATTCTACCGCTCACCCTTATGCTGAAGGTAATTTACAGTGTCCAATTAAGCTACCAACCTGCAGGTTTTTGCAACGTGGAAGGAAACTGGAGCACCTGGGAGGAACCCACACAGACACAGGGAGAACACGTAAACCCTGCACAAACTGCACCCAAGTCCAGGATTGAACACCTCGAGGCAGCCGCTATATTAGTTGTTCAATTCGATTGATGCCTGGAATTCTAATCGACAAACAGAGCACTTCTCAATTCCATTCCCCACTAATCTCCCCTATATTCTTCTCAACTCTATCAGTTACTTGCACAGCAGGGGCAATTTGCAGTCCACATAATTTGAAAGGAAAATATGTGGTCAAAGGAAATTCATGCAATCTCCACTCAGCTCTGGAGATCAAGATTTAACTCAAATGACTGGGGCTATGAGGCAGTATCTCTACTTGTACTATGAGTAGAATACCTCCCAATATACTTTTGCCTTTGTGCAGAAAGTGAAGCCAGAAAATACTTTCCACCTGCCACCTCACTCTCTGTCGATTTCTACAGCCGAGGCCCAACAACAAAACTTCACAGAATTTCAGCAGCAGCAAGAAACCAGCAGTGTCCAGCCTTTAAAAAGTGGAAGATGGCTTTGGTAAGCCATGAAGGGATTCCTCCCTTGCGCCAGTCCAGCTGGCATTAAGAGAAAGCCTAATTTCCAAAATGTCAGATCTGTCGCTGAATTAGCATAGCACACCAATGAGTCTATTCTGCAAATTTCCAGCTGCCTATCACTTCACTGACCTCACTAAAATAGAAACTAAGATGGCCAGCTCCACAGTTGTATACTTGTTTCATCTGTCATTTTAGGCCTGAGAGGGCTCTCCTAATGCCTAAAAAATTGAGTAATCAGTCAAAGGTTTACACTGCATTACCCAGGGCAAGGTAAGACTGTGTAACTCACTCCCTTAAAAGGTTATTGAGATGAATTAACAGTGTCAAGCACACTATTTGGAAAGGTTGGAGCAGCAGGATCAAGAGAACCTCCAGCTATTAGGAAACATTCGATGTGCAAGGTAGAAGTTCAAGTTCAAAGTGAATTTATTATCCAAGTGCGTACAGTATAGAGAATATCATTAAAAACTGCCCTGGGATTCATCTTCTTGCAGGCGTTGACAATAGAACAAAGAAATACAATAAAAGTACACACAAACCAAGGCTGACAACGTGCAGAAGACAAACTGTGCAAATACAATGACAACAAACCAATAAATAAATGAATAAACACATGAGATTGGAAAGATGAGTTGCAAAGTCCTTGAAAGTGAGCCAATAGGTTGTGTTCAGTGATCAGTTCAGGGTTGTGGTGAGTGAAGTTGGCTACGCTGGTTCAGGAGCCTGATGGTTGAAGGGTAAGAACTGTTTTTGAACCTGCTGGACCGGTACCTAAGTGCGCTGTACCGCCTTCCCACTGGTAGCAGCGAGGAGAGAGCAATGCCTGGATGGTGGGGGTCCTGGAGGATGGATGATGCTCAGTGAGGCCGCTTCCCGAGACGGCATCCACGTCTTCTGGTAGGCTTTCCAATTCTTGAGCACTGGTGTTTCCTACGAGGCTGTAATGCAACCAATCAGGATACTCTCCCCCACTATAAATGTATGCACATTTCTTTTCAATGTTTCTTTTTTAAATTTTAGAGATACAGTGCAGAATAGGCTCTGCCAGCCCTCCGAGCTGTGCTGCCCAGTAACCCACTAATTTTAACCCTAGCCTAATCACAGGGACCTGGCTGGTGGTGCAGTGGCATCAGCACTGGACTTCAAGGCAAATGGTCCCGAGTTCAAACCCAGTCGGGTTCCAGCCTGGGCAGCGGCAGTGTCTGCGCGGAAGGAAGGCCTGTCAATCTACTACCGCATCTTGCCGTGAAAACCCTATTTACCTTGTGGTCCATGAGGTCACAAAGAGTTGGACTGAACAACAACAACTAATCACAAGACAATTTACTCCACTACAAATATTCCTCTACAAGCTATCTAATTTATATTCCTGAATATCCGTTTGGACAAGTAGAATGGATCTGTCTAAGAAAAAAAGTCATTTACAGGTGACATCTAAGTGGTAGAATGAGGGGAGGCTGTTGTGTAGGGTAAGTACCGGCATGGACTTTTGGAGACAGAGCTCCTGTGAATATTCTGTAAATCTCAGCTCGCACTACATGGCACATAAAGTATGTTATCTATAATTCACAAAACTGTCACAGGCTAAGTAATTTACCAATAGAAAAACAGAACATGACAGAAACATTCAGCAGGGCAGGCAGCAGGAGCAGAAAGAGAAATAGAGTTAGTGTTTCCAGTCCAACATCTTTCATCAGAACAAGACAGATACAGCATTTTCTGTTCTTGTTTCTGATTTCCAGCATCTGCAGGATTTTTTTGTGATTTTTCATTAAGTAAAGCTAATCTGGTTGTCGGGTAAATGAGTGGAATCATTGGGCAAGAATGAATAAGAAACAATAAATGAAAATGGTAATAGGTTTATTATTGTCACAAGTAGCAAGACACGGAGAAAAACTGTTTTGTATGCCATCCACACAGATCATTTTGAAACATAAGTACATTGAGAGAAGAGTGTAATTACAAAATATAGCACAGTGCAGAGTGACAGTAAGGTTCAAGAGTCATGACGAGGTAGAGTATGATGTCATGGGTTCATCTTTATTGTACAGGAGGTCTAAGGATAAAATCTATCCTAGTGCCTGGTGACGTGTGTTTCCAAGTTCTGCATCTTCTGGCCAATCGAAATAAGAAGTGGGAGGGGTCTTTGATTATGTAATCTACTTTCTACTTTCTTGGGGCAGCAAGAAATGCAGATGGACTCCGTCCGTGGAGGGCATGATGGACTGAGCTGTGCCCGCATAGGCATCAGTTAGTCTCATAAGACCATGGATTTGTGCCTTAGAAGGTTTCCAGGGCGCAGGCCTGGGCAGGGTTGTATGGGAGACCAGCAGTTGCCCAAGCTTCAAGCCTTCCCCTCTCCACGCCACCGATGTTGTCCAAGGGAAGGGCACTAGGACCCAAGCAGCTTGCCTCAAGGACACAACACGCTGCCTCAGCTGAGGCTCGAACCAGTGACCTTCAGATCACTAGACCGATGCCTTATCCACTAGGCCACGCGCCAACACAATGCTCCACACATCTCCAACATCCATAAAGATAACAACTAAGTCGATGCTGAAGTGCAGGCCTATTTCAGGAAGCGAAAGACTAGTAGATGGAAAATCCTGCGGTGAAGTACCGAGTGGAGGAATGAAATGGAATGGAAACAGTCCACAATAGTTTCAATATTTAGAGTGGTGCTGCCATCACTGGGTTACGCCAGCCAGTGATGTAATGGCATCCACACTGGACTTCGAGGTGAGTGGTTCGAATCTGACCAGCTCTTTCCACATTTTCCATCCCTGCTAGGTTGAGCATCGTGCTAGCAACTTGGCCTTGTAAAACAGACAAAAATGCTAAAAAATGGCAAGGTTGTCACCTGATGTGCCACAAGGCGTGGAAAGGAACAACAATCATCAGTGGGTAAGGGCCAGAGGGGAGATGTACGCTTATAGAAGAGGTGCTGATGAAAGGGTTTCTTCTTTACAGGTGGATACTGATAATTGAGGGTGACTTACTTGCACTCCAGTTGCAAAGGTTCTGGGGTAGCTAATGCATGTAATGTAGGATCTGTAGACTGCTTAGCAAAGTGGGGTAACTGATACACTGCATGCTCCTGCTGCATGGCCTCCGGGTGCTTGTGACAGAGATGTGAAGTGCTTGGTGTCTTCCATAATATGGACAGCACAGATAGGGCTATTCAGCCTCTTGTGTCCAGGTCAGCTGTCTACCACAGTACCTCACTAGTTACACCCACCTCCCCACGCCCAGCCAGTTCTCCTTAGTCTTGCAAATGTCCCCTTATCAGATATTTACTCCGTTCCTTTTGAAGGCCACAATGAAACCAGCCTTTACCAAAACCGCACACAAGTACAATTCATTTTGCAGCTACAAAAGTCTCTTATTTTACCTATAATACTCTTCCCCTTTATCTATACCAACGATCTCTTGTCTGTATTCCTCTGCCAATGGGAACAACCCCACTCAGTACCGAGCCGAATATTCGATATCCATCCACCCGTCAATGTTCTCCAAAGGAAGCATTCCTATTCATTCCAATTCATCCTTGAAACTGAAGCTTCTCATCCTGTGAATTATACCAGTAGATCCACTCAGGGCCCTCTCTAATGCCTTCACATCCTTGCTGCAGTGCCCAGAATTGAACACAATACTCCAGCTAGTGCTGGGCTACTGCTTTATAAAGTTTCACCACGACTTTATTGTGTTTATAATTCTTGGTCCTTTTGAGAGCCGGCACAGACTCAATAAGTGATTAGCCTCCATCTGTGTCTTAAGAAAGTAAGTATAAGAAACATGAAAGTTCAGAATTACTTTCAAATCCTTCTTCACTCAATATTTAAATGTACTTTCACACTGGAGAGGTGGAGGGCATCCATTCTTTTCATTTTATTTTGGAGATGGGTTGGCACCTATCTTGCCACCTCACTAACAGAGCTGAGCTATCACAGACTGAACCATTCCCAATTCAATATTTTCCTTAATTTCAAGAAATACAAGGAATTCAAACAATTCCTTGTTAAATTTTAAAACACCTTATTTATTATTTAAAAAAAAGGAGTCAGAAGCCAGAAAGCCCTGTGTGCACTAATGCTGGCATAACTCTTTGGTGATCTTAACCTGATCCTCCCGATGGGTATTAGCAGAACTTGATCAACTGCTCAACTTTGATATTCTGTTCAGCTTGCTGAAATGTCAAGCCATTGAGAAATGCAGTGCAGAAAATGGTCCCACTGCCCAACTCAGCCATGCTGTCTAAGATGTCCAGTTACAAACAAGAGAAGATCTGCTGATGCTGGAAATCCAAGCAACACACACAAAATGCTGGAGGAACTCAGCAGGCCAGGCAGCATCTACGGAAAAGAGTGAACAGTCAACGTTTCAGACCTAGACCCTTCAGCAGGACTGGAGAAAGAAAGATGAGGAGTCGCGTTAAAAGGTGGGGGGAGGGGAGAAAAAACACAAGACGATAAGTGAAACTGGGAGGGGAGAGGGGAAGTAAAGAGCTGCGAAGTTGATTGTTGAGAGAGACACAGGGCTAGAGAAAGGGAAATCTAGTAGGAAAAGACAGAAGGCATAGAAGAAAGAAAAAGGGGGAGGAGCACCAGAGATAAGTGATTGGCAGGTAAGGAGATAAGGTGAGAGAGGGAAAAGGGGATGGGGAATAGAGGAGCGGGGGGGCACTACCAGAAGCTCGAGAAATCGATGTTCATGTCAGGTTGGAGGCTACACAGATAGAATATGAGGTGTGCTCCTCCAACCTGAGTTTGGCCTCATCGCAGCAGTAGAGGAGGTCATGGATGGACATATCATCCTACCTACCTGCGTCTCAATATCACCAAGACCAAGGAGATGGTGGTGGACTTTAGGAGATCTAGGCCTCATATGGAGCCAGTGATCATTAATGGAGAATGTGTGGAACAGGTTAAGACCTACAAGTATCTGGGAGTACAGTTAGACGAGAAGCTAGACTGGACTGCCAACACAGATGCCTTGTGCAGGAAGGCACAGAGTCGACTGTACTTCCTAAGAAGGTTGGCGTCATTCAATGTCTGTAGTGAGATGCTGAAGATGTTCTATAGGTCAGTTGTGGAGAGCGCCCTCTTCTTTGTGGTGGCGTGTTGGGGAGGAAGCATTAAGAAGAGGGACGCCTCACGTCTTAATAAGCTGGTAAGGAAGGCGGGCTCTGTCGTGGGCAAAGTACTGGAGGGTTTAACATCGGTAGCTGAGCGAAGGGCGTTGAGTAGGCTACAGTCAATTATGGATAACTCTGAACATCCTCTACATAGCACCATCCAGAGATAACTCTGAACATCCTCTACATAGCACCATCCAGAGACAGAGAAGCAGTTTCAGCGACAGGTTACTATTGATGCAATGCTCCTCAGACAGGATGAAGAGGTCAATACTCCCCAATGCCATTAGGCTTTACAATTCTACCGCCAGGACTTAAGAACTTTTTAAAAGCTATTATTAATGCTTTTTGAGATAGTGATTTAGATGCATATCATATTTTTTACTGAGTTAAGTATTGTATGTAATTAGTTTTGCTACAACAAGTGTATGGGACATTGGAAAAAAGTTGAATTTCCCCATGGGGATGAATAAAGTATCTATCTAATTATCAGAATGGGAATGGAAAGTGGAATTAAAATGGGTGGATTGGGAGATCCTGCTTTTTCTGGCGGTTGGAGCATAGGTGCTCGGTGAAGCAGTCTCCCAATCTATGTCAGGTCTCACCAATATGCAGGAGGCCACACTGAGAGCACCGGATACAGTAGGTGACTCCAATAGACTCACTGGTGAAGTGTTGCCTCATCTGGAAGGACCGTTTGGGGTCCTGAATGGTGGTGAGGGAGGAGGTGTAGGGTCAGGTGTAGCACTTGTTCCACTTGCAAGGATAGGTGCGAGGAGGGAGATCAGTGAGGAGGGACGAATGGACAATCTCTACGGAAAGCAGAAAGTGGAGGCGAGGGAAAGATGTGCTGGGAGATGGCGGAAGTTATGGAGAATTATGTGCTGGATGTGGAGGCTGGTGCAGTGGCAGGTGAACCAAATAAATCTAGTCTCATTTCCATATATTTGATCAATATTCTTCTTAACACTTCTAATCAACATACCTGGTTGATGTCTTTTAAGAGTTGATTCAGATTTATATATCACACGTACATCGAAACGAGTTATTTTGTGTTAGCAACCAACACAATGTAATGATGTGCTGGAGGCAAGTGTCACCACACATTCTGGTGACAATATACATGCCCACAGGAGAACAACAAAAACAACAATAATACAAAGTGGCAACAGTAAACAAGCCTCTTCCCCATCCTCCCACTTCCCCAAGCACATGGACCATAGGGCAGGCCACCTCTGGGCCTATGACCTGCAGTCTTTTGCCTCGGACTTTCAGTCTCTCAGACATTGGGCATTTAACCTCCAGTTCCTGCCTGGACTCACAGACTTGCACCCATAAGGCTCCGACCTCCAGACAAGTTGATGCATGGCCGTTGACCTTCAGGCCTTGACCTCTGGACTTGTCAACTTCGGTCTTCAACAATCGGCTTCATTCTCCAGACTCACAGACTTTGACCTCCGGGCCTCAACCTCTGGACAGGCATGGACCTCTGATTTCAATTTCCAGGCCTCAGTCCTGGGACTTACTGACCTGTGAGGGTGGTGGTGTCTGCCCCTTGTCCTCAGGGGCCCACCAAGCTCAGCCTTTGACCGCCAGGATCTTTGGTCTTTATCCACTGCACAGGTTGACCTCTACATTGCTGGCCTTTGAACTTAGAGTGCTCTGACCTGGATCCTGACCTTTGGCTCCTGTCCATGATCTCTACCCCTCCCCCATTGCTGTATCTAAACCCTAACCTGACTCCTAAGTCACTGTGGTATCCCCTAAACTATCCTACAAACCCAAAAAGTAACTGTCTGAGAATGACCTTGACAGATGTCACAGCACAGCCCCATCTTCAATGGAAGACTTGTTAACTTACCACCCTCAACTATGTCTTCTGTCAAGGTGGAGGGAAGGGTTAAAAGATGGCAGATCTATTACCATTTTTTCCCACTGAGATTACAGGTTAGATCACAATTATCCTCTGAATTTTAAAAATCTGTCACTGATTCAAGTGTCCAATCCCTGCATTACGTAGGAACCTTTGGAATAATCCTGTTGGAGTTTGGTGCCTTAACATTACTGAGTTAAGTTCATTTTCATCTTGTTAGCTCAAAACTCAGGATGGTACTGGAGCTAAACAAATGAAAACATGTTGCACTAAGTGAATTTGCATTCTGGTGAATATAGTAAGATTACAAGTTTAAGGAGCTGATACGAATTAGAGAAACAATGATGTATGGTGGAGAGAATCCATAATAAATGATGATTATTTAAGATTAGAATCAGCCCACTCAGGGTAGTGACCAGAAACAATTCTTCATACAGTGTAGGGGAAATTAAGAGCTCTTCCAAAATGGTGTTGAGGCTGAGTGTTAATAGCATATGTAGCCTGGGAACAATACACACTCAGAACAACAAATACTAAAACAGAAAATTCCTTTATCTGTTTTAATTGCTTTAGTGTGGAACAAGGGAATCAAAATAAAGACAACAAAATGGATTTTAAAAAACAGTTCCTGCTTTTGCAATTTCAGCTTAATTTCAGTCCACACACTTGTGTATCAACTAGTTACATATTTAGTATGAAAATAAATAAAACAAAATATACAAAACTAATACGGTAGTGGCAATTCTAAAAAAAATACAAACATGAGAATCCCACAAAACCGTGTACCTTATACACAGCATCAAAAGTATGAATAAATATATCTCATTGTAATTAAGATGTACACTCACTCTGGCACGTGTCCGTAACTTCCAAGCACATATAGGCTAGACCCTGAAACGAGTTCTCCTCGCTCACGCTATGTGAACAGAGTTTAATACATTCACGTTCAGTCATGGAATAAAGTAGACAAAAATAAACCCTTACAAAACTTTTACAATATATTGCCTTGTAGTTAAAATCACTAGAAAGATGAACCTACTAGGCTGATAAGGAACTTCGCACAACCACGCTATCCAGCGCTGATACCTTACTCGCAAAAATCTAAAGTGTCCACATGGAAAACATGTCAACTTACCAATATTCTAGATTTAGAAACAAAGTTAAACAAATTTACATGGATATTATCAAATATTATTTAGCTTTCCTCACCAAGCCTGGGAAAAAAAATCTCCCAGCAGTTGACGTTTGTTCTAGAACATTGTAACTCTTCATTCTATAATGATATCACCGTTTTCTCTTAAAGGCACGGGCAACTATCTTGGCAGTACCAGGGTGAATACATAGATGCACTTTAGCATTATAAGGTAATATTCAATAGCCACCTGGTTACAAATGTTTAAAAGCTGTGATTTTCCTTTCGGGCAAAGATATGGATCGAGTGCAGGCAGGTGGAAATGAGGAGCACAAACTCATTGAATGTGAAGCATGCTCAACGTCCTGGTCAGTGCCTGGCTCACACATTCATAACCCACGCTGGGCATTACTTGCCTCACAAGCTTTTCACTCTGTTTATGTTGAAGTTTGCTTTGATATCGTTTCCTTAGAACCATGCATTTTAGTTCTATTCTGGGATGCTTTGTTGAATTTCTTCACCAAGAACTCCTACTCAGTTGTAATCTTATCATATCTTTTATTCCAAGTTACTGAGAGTAACTTTTAAATGATCTAAATCAAGAAAATATGAAGCATTCATCACACAATAAAATAAATTTTAGAACCAGTCCAATTGCACAAGTAAATATTTCCATTGTGAACTGATAAAAGTAATTTCACCAGATCTCAGAATTCAACAAGGATCTAGGTTGTTGGATCTGTTAAAAGTTAAGTTAAGACTCTATACACGTTATGTACAGACCTCTATACCCGACACTGAGTGAAATGTTCCCTCATCGTTTTTCTCTTCTTTTAACAAGTGACAAGCTGTAGTCATGAATTTGGCAGAAGTTGATGAAAAGAAGAAAACCAAGAGAGAGGAAGACAACAGTTTCTCAACTGTTTTGAGAGGTGGAAACAATAAATACCTGGTTTATGTGCTTGCATGGCATACCGTGTTATGATGAATAGGTCAGGGTTCCTGAAGATGACAGAGGTTCTTGTTTTAAACAGGCAGCTGACATGATTGGTTAGTTCACAGCCAGTTTCTTGCTCAAAGCTCATGTCACAATTTTAGTGAATCATTGAAGGTGATAATTCCACGATCATTTCAGTGGTGTCAAATGGCTGTCTGAACTGCAGTGCATCATACATTCTCTAAGTCAGTGACATTGGATTTCATGTGTGATGGTGTGATAGTTCAGTGGTTTGAAGCCTTGGTCAGAAACTGAGGGCCAATTTAGATAACAATGGAAAACAGACATAATTAATATGTTCTCCTTAGGCCAATGAAGGAAAGACAGTACAGTCAAACTGTGACCAGTTAACTTGATTTCAGTGACCAGTCATGTTATTTATTGCTTCAGCACACATTCTTGGAGTCTAATTTCTGGAGTAAATGGCACCTTCTCTCTTTAAGGAGAGTTCTATCATGGTGGTAAACACTGGTGAAAGGTTGCAGATTTAGCTGGCTGGAAGATGCAAACTGAAGTGAGAGCTGGCCTCAGTGGAGGTATTGAAGAGGCAGGGAAAGGCTTTGCCTTTGCGGAAAAGCATCAGTAATGTTGGAGTGGGATGAAGGAGCAAATCAATAGAGCAAGAGTAGTCAGTCTCCAAAGTCATAGAAGCAGTGGCCTCTAATGTACGGTCGAGGCCGATGAATATTTCATTGAAGCACTCAAAAATAAAGTATCCAGTTTTGAGTTACTTGTATATACAGATTTAGAATATCATCTGATTTACCTGAGAAATGTCATTTGGCTTTCAGTCTAGACCAGGGATTCCCAACCTTTTTTATGCCATGGACCCTTATCATTAACTGAAGGGTCCATGGACCCCAGGTTGGGAACCCCTGGTCTGGACTAATTCCTATGGGTTCTTTACAGTGTACTGTAGACGTCTGTGTTTCTCACATTAGCTTTTCAATAGTCACTCAGAGTCTATCCTCTATCCTAAGAGACTGCAAAGGAGAAGACAGAGAATTTTTTGGAACTTCCCACTTTAAATACAGCAGTCACACCTGCCCACCACATTATACCAAAAAAGACCCTCATTTTGAATATAAAATAATATAATTTCCATTTTAAACGATAACCAGCTCTATACATCATTAATCTGAGGACACGTGACTGGATTGTCCAACTCACTGTCCATTAACCTCCTCTGTGATAGTTACAGCCATAAACCCAACATTAATGCAATCCTCTCCATGCCAGGCACCCTCAGACCCTCTGCCTGCTGGTAAGGTCACCTCAATGAGCAAGTGCCCTTTGTTTTTGCCCCATCTTCTCTGTTAGTGAAAGCTAACTTGTTCTCTCTTTCTCAGTTCTGGATCAGGGTTACAGACCTGAGATAATCACTAAGAAGAGAAAATCTGCAGATGCTGGAAATTCAAGCAAAACATACAAAATGCTGGAGGAACTCAGCAGGCCAGGCAGCATCTGTGGAAAAGAGCAAGCAGTCGATGTTTTCGGCTGAGACCCTTCATCAAGACAGGGAAAAAGATGAGAAGTCAGAGTAAGAAGGCGGGTGGAGGGGAGGAAGAAATACAAGGTAGTAGGTACACACAAAGTACACTGCAGATGCTGTGGTCAAAGCAACATGTACAAACAAGCTGGAGGAACTCAGCAGGTCGGGCAGCATCCGTTGAAACGAGCAGTCAACATTTCAGGGTCCGAGATCCTTCGTCAGGTGAGAGGTGAAATCGGGAGTGGGGGATGGGTGAAGTAAAGATCTGAAAGTCGATTGGTGAAAGAGTAAAGGGCTGGAAAAGGGGGAATCTGGTAGTGGAGGACAGAAGGCCGTAGAAGAAAGGGAAGGGGGAGGAGCGTGTGAGGGAGGTGATGGAAGTCGCGTAGGGAGCCATCCCTGCAGAGAGCATAAAGCGAGAGGGGTAGGGAAAGAAGTGCTTGGTGGGGGGATTCTGTAGGAGATGGCGGAAGTTATGGAGAATGATGTGCTGGAGATGGAGACTGGTGGGCTGGTTGGTGAGGACCAGAGGAACCCTGTCCCAGCTGGGGTGGTGGCAGGTTGGGGGTGAGATCAAATGGAAGAGATGTGGGTGACAGCAGCGTTGATGGTGGAGGAAGGGAAGCCCCTACCTTTGAAGAGGGATGACATGTCCTTAGTTCTGGAGATATTCATTGTTGTATTTCCCAAAGTGTTTGCCCTGTCATTTGATCGTGGTGGTTTATTTTCCCTCTCAGCCCCGTTCTCCTGTCTCATTGGCTCAAGCTTGCAGACCTAAGATATTCATTGCCTGACTCGTTGAGTATTTCCAGCATTTTCTGTTTTTACTTCAGCCAATACTGTATCTTTGAATTAGCTTAGGTCCATAGCTCAGCAATTAGTTCCTTTTTAAGAATTTTTCAGATTCTCTTTTGAGAGCTATTATTGGTTCAACACTGTCAGGATGGTGTAGTGTCACAGAAACGGACTTTTTTGACCAACTGCATCCAAGGATGTTTCAGAACACAGAACACCGCAGGATTCTGTTCCTCGTGTCCCTCCTGGCTTCTTTTGTCCAGCACTTTAATTTGGATCATCTGACTCCTGACCTCCCCTGTCATTGTATTGATGGCTACACATTATTTTTTACACCTCTGTCAGTTCATCCTATAAAAAATTTCTTACCCCCGAGTTCCTGCTTTGCTGGAGCAGATAAAACAACACTTCTTAGCATCCACTGTAAGGCCTGGTCCCAAAGTGTAGAAAAGATCACAATAGTACTCCAACTGGTAGCTAACTGTTGCTTACTACAGATTTTGCACATCTTCCTCGCTTTGAGTACCATACTTCTGAATATATGACCATACTGTCTATAAGACATTTGGAGGAGTTAAACGTCAGGCTGGATGGATTGACGGTGTTGGGACCAAAGGTGAGAGTTGGGCCAGTTCTGCTCGCCTCTCCATGATGTTTGCTCCTCTCTCCGCTGCACTGAGGCTGTGGCTGTGGGCCTGCTTCAGCTGCTCTGGGCTTTGTGTCCGCAGGCTCCGCGACGTTATCTTCCGCTGTGTGATGCCCTGAGGCTGAGGCTGTGGGCCTGCTCTGGGCTTCACGTCAATGGACTCACTCTCCTTCTGAATGCTGTTTGCTTGCTTCTATTGTTTGTATAATCCTTTTTTTTCTCTCTCTCAATGAACATTTGGTGCTTGTTGGATTTTTTTAATAGGTATTTTTGGGTTTCTTTGTTCTGTGGCTGCCTGTAAAGAGACGAATCTCAAAGTTGTATAACATGTACATACTTCGATAATAAATGTACTTTGAACTTGAACTTTAAAGATTGCGTGCCATGCTGCTTCGGAGACCTTGATTTAATCCTGACTTCTAGTAGTTCCTGAGTGGAGTTTGCATGTTCTCCCTCTGAATGCATGGATTTCCCTCAGCTGCACTGGTTTCCAACACACCAAAGAAGTGCAGGGTGGTTAATCACCCTTCAGGTTATTGGTGAGAAGAATGTGAGAGAGAAACCTCGTGGCATGGGGGCTGAGGAAAAATTGAGAGAGAATGGAACAGACAGAAGCTCCCTTGCGAGTAAGCATGGACTCAATGGGACAGGTACCCTTCTTCTGGCTCACTGGAAGCAAATAGTAACACCAAGTTTTGATGCTATGGCCATCTTGATCCCACGGGAGCAAAAAATAATCGAAGAGGAATTACTGGTAAAGTGGGAGCTGTAAGACCATAGAGAGATAGATTGATGAGATTGTTCATCTGGGAACTAACATCACCCCAGTGGGCTGAATCACCTTGCTCTTTGCCTCAGTAGAGAGATAAATTATCATTGGGAAAATGCACTTTGAAAGAAAAAAATAGACAAACATTTATTTTTAGACAATACAAAGCTCATAAATGTGCGTAGTGATCTGGACTGCTGACTCAGGAGACACAGCAAGTAAACATATGAATGCAGTAAGCAATTAAGAGGGCTAAAGGAACCGTGGCCTTTATTGCAAAGTGGTGAGAGTGTACAGGTAAGTGCTGAATTGTGCAGGGGTTCAGTAAGACTTTATTTGGAATACAGAGTTTGTAGTCTGGTTGGCTCCACATCGACTGTGTGGGCCATGGAATTGGTACATCAGATTCACCAGCATGATGTCTGCAATCTGTGGCTTGAGGTGGGATTGGAGTAAACTTGGCCTATGCTCATTGGAATTTAGAATATCAGAGGCCATCACAAATGAAAGTAATAAGCTTCTCAGATGAGTTCACAAAGTAGAAGCTGACAGTTTGTATCCATAAGGCCATAAGACATAGGAGCAGAATTAGGCCATTCAGCCCATCGAGTGTGCTCTGCCATTCTATCATGCCTGATCCCACTCAACCCCATACACCTGCCTTCTTGCCCCATGCACCTGCCATACACCTTTGATGTCCTAACCAATCAGGAAACTATAGGTTTTCACTTTAAATATACCCACGGTCTTGGCCTCCACAGCTGTCTGAGACAGAGCATTCCACAGATTCACTACTCTTTGGCTAAAAAAAATCCTCCTTACCTCTATTCTAAAGGTCGCCCCTCAATTTTGAGGCTGTGCTCTCTGCTTCCTCTGCCTTTGCTTGGTACTGCGCAAGCACTGCCAGACGACTGTTATAACATGTAATCGGTGTGAACGGTATGAGAGTTAAATTGTAAAGTGAGCTTTTTTGACTAGTTTTCTCTAGTTCTGGACACCCTCATCATAGGAGGTATCTTCTCTATATCCACTTTATCTAGTCCTTTCATCATTCAGTAAGTTTCAATGAAATCCCCTGCATTCTTCTAAATTCCAGTGAGTACAGGCCCAAAGCTGCCAAACATCCTCATCCCCTTCATGCCTGGAATCATCCATGTGAACCTCCTTTGGACTCTCTCCAATGACAACACATCATTTTTGAGGTATGGGGCCCAAAACCGTTGACAATACTCCAAGTACAGCCTGACCAGTGTCTTATAAAGCCTCAACACTATCTCTTTGTTCTTGACCCCTTGAAATGAATGCCAACATTGCATTTGCTCTCTTTATCACAGACTCAACCTGTAAATTAACCTTCTGGGAGTCTGGCACAAGGACTCCACTGCTAAAATTTCAGGGTAAATAAAGGGCTTGTGCAGAGAGGTGCAGGCGTTGAATTGAGAGGGCACATGCTCAATACTTGAGTAAACTTAATGCTGAGATTGGCAGGTTCTTAAGCTGTAGGGGGAGAGGTTCAGAGGGAATTGGACAAGGCACAGTATCTTATCAAATGACAGTGTAAACATGTGAGTCTATATTACTCACTGAAGCTTTATTCCTGCATTGTTAGGCATTTGGGCTCCTTCTTTCCCTACGTGCCTTGTAAAACAGTCCTGTTTGGTTTATATTTATATTATACTTGGTTTGCATTCCCTTTTCTCGTTGCTAAGATGAATTACTTCAGACTTTTCTGCATTAAATTGCATCTGCTTCTTATGCAGTGGCGTTCCCTGGAGGTGAGATGTTACGACCATTGCTCTTTCTCATATGTGTAAATGACTCGAGTGCACAGGGAATCATTTAAAAATTTGCAGATGGCATGTTGCTCGGAAATGTAGTAAGCAATTACGAGGACAGTTACAGACCTTGGGAGGACTTAGACAGAGCAACAAATTTCTCCTTGTAACTCCCCAATCCTCCTCGGTAATTTTCCAATTTGTGTCGAATAGTTATTGTCCTTTTCTGAATACATTTCACTGTCTCCCTAGATGCAAATCTACAACCTTTATGATTGCCTCAGGTCCAATGTTCCTGTATATACTCAATAAGATAAATGTGGGTAGGAGATTGGCAATTCCTTAAATTTGCATGTCAAGGAGGTACTTAACAATGGATAGGATGGTTTCAAAGGAGTACTAGTGACAGAGAACATCTTTTCGTGCTGTGCATGGCGGGGCGTCTTTATAAGTGATGACAGCCTTGTTTCAGAAGCATTGCCTTGATAAAACCAATTTACTATCAAGCTAAGTTCAAAATTTTGCCTTCAACCTTCATTCTGCATTAAATATACATTAAATCAGACCAGCAGACAAGTTTATAAGAGAGCTTTCAGTGTCAAGCAGAGAGAAACTCACAGCTTCTATTTAAGGAATGCCTTTTATCCAAAGACACTGTACAGGTGCTCAGCAAGAAAATGAGGTTAAGGGCCTGACGACACAGCAAACAGTAAGGAAGAGGTGATGTAAGAAAGTTGATGTAGGGACTTCTAAGACACCAGCAGCCCACTGCCTTTCTTACTGGTGCTTTGCACACAGGCAGTACCTAGGCAGGGTTAAATCTTGAATGATTCCTTTGCCAGTGGATGGTGGGGCATGAATTTACAATGATTGATAGAAGACGCTTTGGAGCAAGAAGAAAAATGTTCTGCATAACCAGTGGCTAGATTTGCCCTGGTACCATCAACAACCTCAGACACCTGAAATTCTTCCCAGCAGAATAATAACGAGAGCTTTTTTCAGTCCTGTTGTCTTCCTCATAGGCAGTCCCTTGGGACGCAGAATGGCCTGCTTTCATCAGACCAAGCTGGTTGACGAGGGATTCATAGTCTCTGCCCCAGGTGGGGCAGGAGAGGCAAATGGGATGGGAAGGTGGGGATTTATTCTCTATTTATACTGTAGCTTATATTGTAACATAGGAAACATTTCTAGAGCAAGGACCTCCCACATACATGATAATCTAATAATATTCTTCCTAATTTTGAGCAAGAGAATTAGGTTTATCGCTGACAAAAAAAATTGTTGTTTTGTGGCAGTGCAATACATAAAATATTACTGCAGGTTTCAATAAGAAATATAAAACTAAACGAACAAACAAGGAAAGAAATAGTGCAAAAAGAGAGCAAAATAGTGAGGTAGTGTTCATGGGTTCAAGGACTGTTGAGAAATCTGATGGTGCAGGGGAAAAGCTGTTAATAAGAATTGAGCGTCTTCAGGCTCCTGTAGCTGCTCCCCTATGGCAGAAATAAGAAGAGGGCAAGTCCTGGATTTTAAGGGCTCTTAATGATGGATACCATCTTCTTGAGGCACCAGCTTTTGAAGGTGTCCTTGACAGCACCTGATGGATCTGGCTGAGTCCACAACGCTCTGCAGCTTTTCTCGATCCTGTGCATTGGAGCCTCCACTCCAAGCAGTGATGTAACCAGTCAAAATACTCTCCAAACCTCTGCTGCAATTTTCTAGAAGTCTTTGGTGACATGACAAATTTCCTCAAATTCCTATCGAATTAAGCTGCTGGTTTGCCTTCAATATGTTGAATACAGGATAAAACATCAGAGATGTTGATGCCCGGGAACTTGAAACTGCTTTCCCTTTCCACTGCTGACCCTACCATGAGGACGGGTGTTTGTTCTCCCAATTTCACCTTTCTGAAGTCCACAATCAATTCCTTGGCCTTACTAACGTTGAGTTGACACCACTCAACCAGCCAAACCATCTCACTCCTGTATGCCTCTTCATCACCGTCTGAGATTCTGTCAACAACAGTTGAGTGGTCAATCTTGTTAAATATTGATAAATATTGCATTCAGTACCTGAGATAACTACAACATTTTTCTTTGGCAATATAGGATCTTTAACAATCACCTAAAAGCAAAATAGACCTCAATTTAATGTTAGGTCATGAAAGTATTACAGTTGAATATAATCTGGATAGTTTTGCTTCTGGTTTCGTTTGGTTGATATAATTAGCATGTATACTTAAGCCCCTGCAGTGCAACTCAAACCTGGAACCTTTAAGTCAAAGAGGAATGTGCAACTAACTAAGCTTCAGCTGATAACACTGCACAGCTGGACTGCATCGTACCAACAGCAAGAAGAGGTAATTCTGCCTTGAAGCTTCCGTGATTATTGGTTGGATCATGATAAACAGCTGATTTTTGCTTCAGGGCTCCTCAATTCCTATCCTGTACCTTACAAACAGGAGAATATCTGCAGATGCTGGAAATCCAAACCCTTACCTTATGGCACTTTACCCAGAATCCTTTAATTTACCCCTTCCATTAAACAGCACTCTTGAATAAAAAGTTAAAGTCTGTCCCAATCCTTTAGGCTCCTCAGGCCAGTGCTTATGCTGGTTTGTGTGGCATGAAGCGACTGAGAGTATGAGACCACCCCCCCCTCCGCCCCCGGATAGGATGCCAGTCTAACGCGAGGTTAACCCCCAGCAGTTTGCCGGTACCAATCTTCAGCTCGGTGGACTGGAGCACTGTGTGGTTAAGTGCCTTACTCAAGGACACAACGCACTGCCTCGGCTGGGGCTCAAACTCACGACCTTCAGATCTTGAATAACCTTCGTCTAATTTCACAAAGTCTCTTTTTCTCCTTCATTCTTCTCACAAAAAAAGGTATATTTATATCCAGTTTAGCAGGCCTTCACAACATTCTAAACTATCAATTATTTACCACTTGTGCCTAGTCTCCAACATTAAGGGTGGTGAACATAGATCGTAGAACAGTACAATGTAAGTATAGGCCTTTTGGGCCATGATTCGGTGCCAACCATAATGTCAAATGAAACATATGATCCATATTCCTCCATTCCTGTATGTTCATGCACCTGTCTAGCAGCCTCTTAACTTCCATAATCATATCTGCTTCCATCACTGCTCCTGGCAGTCCATTCCAGTCACCCACCACTGTGTAACTAACTTGCACTGTGCATCTCCTTGAAACTTTCAAAGGGCGAGGTTGCCAGGGCATGTGGGGGGGTGGGAAGTTACAGAGAGTATGTTCCCTGCAGAAAGCAGAAAGGCGTAGAGGAGAACATGCAACCAGTGGTGGGGTTGCTTTGAAGCTGACGGATATGGTGGAAGATGGGGTATTGGATGTAGAGACAGTGAGGTGAAAGGAAAGGGCCAGTTAAATTTTATTTCTGTTTTGTCTAGAACAGAGGGACTGTGAGAACAGACATGGAGGATATGCACATGCTCTCCTGGGTCCATCTGCCCATCATTCCCTCTCATCTGTTTCTATCTATCTGCCAACAGACTTAGTCTGAACCCTGTCTCTCACATCTACTGTATGTACCAGTTATCTTCCTTCTAAACGCTCAGTCCTAATACAGGGTCTTGACTTGAAATGTTGACCATCCCATTGTCTCCACAGATACTGCTTGACCAACTGAGTTCTTCCAGTTGTTTACTTTTTTGTCCATATTTCAGAACCCAGTCTCTTTTGCCTCCTATCTATCAAATTCCACCACTTTTGACCCAAGTGTCCCGCCAACATCCTGACCATTTGACCCTTCATGAAGTTTACCCCAGCACTGTGTTTACCTGATTTACCTTGCCCACTCCCCAAGGCAAAGCACACAAGGGAAATGCCTTTGACTGTGTTTAGTAGTGTGGGCACCCAGCACTTTGTGCCCTACAGTATTCATCCTTGAATGAAAGGTTTGTTGACCTATCTGAAAACTCATCCCTAAACAGGTTTATTTCAATTTCTAGTCAATTATAGATCTTCACAAATGAGGCTACAAGTTTCCAAATTAAGAGTTTGATGAGTATTGTAAGAGATTTATCTAATCTCCTGGGTTGAGAAGGTGGCAGAGCAGAATTAAGAATCTCAGCATTACTGATAAGGAAAGAGTTACTCTCGCATTTGTGATGCCTGATACACTAGCTCCAATAGAATTGAATGGAAGAAACCCACTTGGCAATATTTTAGTTCAAACAGAAGATAATTGTCCTTCATTACCTCCTTAAAGATTTCCAGATCTGAACTGCAATAGCTAGTGCTTCATCACAGTAAGGATTTTTGGGTAACTGCAAACAAGTTATAAAATATCACAGATACAAAATTTGTTTTATTCCTTGAACTCACCTGGAATAAACAGCAGCTGAGAATGTATTGTACCTTGTAATCCCTTGATATCATTGTCCATGGTTTCCATGGCATTGGAATATTCAGACCGATTACAAACTCAAACATGCTCCCAGAGCTCATTTATACTTTGCAAATAGTAGAGTATCTGTCTTATTTTTATTTTGTAGGCTGGCAGAGGGGAAGAACCAGGATGGAGTAATGCAGTCTGGGGGAATGTAGCCTGAATAGATATTCAAAGAGAAGGCTGTAGCTGGGATAGGATGTGACACCATGTCTGTGTTGAAATGGTGCCTTTGATCAGTCTCTGCACAAGATTATGGATGGATGCTGCTGACCTTGTTGGAATTGAGAAATGGAAAGGAAATATTTTGCACTACTTATTTAATTTAATTTAATTTTTAAACAGTGTAAGTATTTCTTATTGTAATTTACAGCTTTTGTTACATATTGCACTGTAATGCTGCTGCAAGACAACGAATTTCATGGCATGCTATATGTCAGTGATATTAAACTTGATTCTGGTTTTCATTCTGACATTTCTAGGATTAAAAAAATAGACAAAGGCTGTGGCAAATAGACTTGTGTTTGTCTGTTTCAGACCAAAACATGACAGAAAAAAATACTTTATTGTTGATTTATCATTTATCTGCACTGCCCTTCTTCGGTAGATTTTACCCTTTATTCTGCATTCTTATTGTTTTACCTTATTCTAGCTCAATGCCCTGTGTAGTGATTTGATCTGTATGAACAGTTAGAAAGACAAGCTTTTCACTGTACATGTGACAATAATAAGCCAATACCAATACAGGAACAACCCAAGACTAGGTCAGTAAAATTATTATGGCCAGATGCATAAACTATTGAAAAGTTGAATGGAATGTAGGCTTAGCTGTGGAGGACAGGAATATAAGGGGTAGGTGATATGCAAAGCTGTAAAAAGTTTTAGTGTGACCAATAGTTCCTAACTAGCGAGCATCCTTTTGGCCATTATGTGTTGTACAAATGTACAAAATGCACAAAAATATCTTGATGTGATAACCATACCTCTATAGCACTGCAATGAATGACATCTAAATTGGGTCAACGTGCACAGTCTTTTCTCCCCAGAACTGTGGAGTAACGAACTGGAAGGCATGGGCTTAAGGTGAGAGAAGAGAGATTTAATAGGAACTTGAGGGGTACCATTTTCACCTAGAGGGTGGTCAGAATGAATTAGCAGAGGAAGTGGTTGAGCATATACATTTAAAAGGTACTTGGATAGGTGCACGGACAGGCAATGTTTAAAGGGATGTGGACCAAATGGGAACAAATTTGATTAGCTCAGCTGGATCCTTGGTCAATATGTCTTAACTTATTATCATTTAATTATTTATTTATTAAATATATTGCTATATTTCTTCACTATTCTTGGTTGGTGCGGCTGTAACGAAACCCAATTTCCCTTGGGATCAATAAAGTATGTCTGTCTGTCTGTCTAGACCAGTTGGGCCAAAGGGCCTACTTCGATGTTGTATGATCCTATAATAAAAATAATACTGAAAGTAAAAAGAGAGAGAGAGAGAGAGAGAGAGAGAGAGAGAGAGAGAGAGAGAGAGAGAGAGAGAGAGAGAGAGAGAGAGAAGAGAGAGAGAAAGAAATAGAATAGAAGAGAGAGAGAAAGAGGAAACTAGTTCCGCCATCTAAGCATATGTACATACATTAGACTTGTGGGTTAAATAATTTGGAATTTATTCATATGCAGAGATACATTAAAGTTGGTCATTTGTAATTCCTGGGAATGATCTGCAGCAGAAGAAGAATTGTATTCTATCACAAGCTGTAACTACATGGTCTGGCATATTTCCCACCCTTCTGTTGCTATCAAGTCAAAAGATTAACTCCTGTTCCATGAGAAGTGCTGAAAAACATGACAGGAGCAACACTGGACACATTTAAAGGTGAGACTGTGTGTTCTAACTGGAAAAGGCATCATACAGTAAAGAGAGCTAAGTGATCTGACCACCGATGAAGCAGATCGAAACTCTGCAGCTCTGCTGCATCGAGTTCAAAATGACAGTGGGGAATTAAATGGCTGATGGGAGAAGGAGGCTTCAGGAATGTCTCCATCCTCAACGTCTGAGCTTTACGATATATCCGCAGCATTTGTAATCATGTTCAGTCAGAAATGTCGAGTGGCTGTTCTTTCTCAGCTGCCCTCTGACACCACTGAAGTCCATTCACGGCACATGAAAGAGCTGAGAGCACTGGATCAAAATTCCTGCCAAGAAGATCCGTAGTTACACAACACAGTAACAAGTTCTTCAGCCCAGTTTGTCCATACCAACCAAATTGCATAATCTGAACCAGAGAGGAGGGAGCTAGGAAAGATGATGCCAGTGGTTTTTGCAGACTTCTTCCAGTTCGTTCATGAAACCACTTATTTCTCTTCCCTCATGTCTTTCTTTTCCTTTCAAGGTGGATGGGGTTCTGTCAGAGTCCATCATCTACAGTTCAAACTACGGTTCTTCACAGCGGTGGGTTTTTGGACCAGCTGTGCAGTCTGGCATTTCACTATCTCCAGGAATGGCCTGGAAGATGTGTGCCTTCAGAGACCAGTCCCGTGGACAATTCTGATTTCGCCAACTGAAGCGTTGTGGGAGACGGAAACATCGAAACATTGTGCTGCTTCGGAAGAAGGCCTCTGTATTCGAATGAACCCTCTCTCTCTCCCTCTCAAGAGTCTATCATCCCCAAGACAGGGGACTAGAGAAGTAATGCAGAAAATTGCAACATAAGAACAGCGATCTCTGGTCCCCGCCTTCATTGCTCTCTCTCCCTAGATAGAACGAGAGAGCCTGTCTGAGGTACCAAAGTGCTGGGTTATGAATTGTAACTTTTGATAGACTCTGGATCAAGGACTCTTTGAAGGACTTTTGCTATTGCTGCATGGTGGGGGCAGGGGGTGGGTGCTTCTACTGCCATAAGTGGGGGGAGAGGAGGGGGAATGTCAATGTTTTTATCATTCATTCTCTGGGGTTCCTTGTTTCATAGATGTCTGTGAAGAATAAGAAGTTCAGGTTGTATACTGCAAACATTCTCCGATATTTAATCAAACCATTTGGACCATTTGAAGGTATTAGAAATATTGGCTGGACTTAATGTAAGTAAGTCACCAGGACTGGAGTAAATGTATCATCAGATTTTGAGGGATGTATGCAAAAAAATTGTGTGGGTACTAACAGTGATCTTACAGTATTCTTTGGATACAGGAAAACATTGACTAAGATAATAGTCATCTGGATGATTGTGGATTAATTAAAGCAAGCCCACATGGATTTGTATGGATAAATTGTGTTTAATCAATTTGACAGAAGTTCTTAATAAGATAACAAATAGAGCTGATGGGGTAATGCATCAGAGGTAGTGTACATTGATTACAATAAGGCTTTTAAGGCTTAGCTGTTCTAAAAGGATTACAGCAGCTGAGGGACCTCAAAATATGTGTGAAGCAATCATTATAAGTTGGTCAAGAAAGCATTAAGGAAGAGATTAATATTTCTTGGCTTTACTAATAGAGGTGTGGCGTACAAAAGCAGGGAAGTTCTGCTGAAACTTCACAAAAAATGGGAGTATTGTGATCATTTCTGACTGCCACATTAGGAATGATGTGTAGGCATTAGAGAGAACTTGGAGAAGATTTACAAGAATAGTTCGTGAGATGAGCAAATACAGCTACAAGAAAAGAAGAGGGAAGCTCTTTTTTTTGTATAGAGCTCAGACTAGATGAAAATTTTATAGAAGCTTATAAACTGATGAAAGGTCTGGACATATTGGGCAATGGGAAGCTGTTCCTGCAGGACTGGAGGTCAAGCACCTAGAGAAAATGAGCAGAGAATTAAGAATGAGATGAGGAAAATCTTTCCTTATGCAGTGTGTGAATGGACTATGGAGTGCACCACGTGCTGATGTGGTGGAGGCAGATCCCAATGAAGCCTTCAAGAGAGGAAGAGATAAAAATATGATGGAGAAAAAATGTAAAGATTATGGATCAGAGCTGAGGTTAGAAATAGTGAGTAGTTCTGACAGAAAACAAGACCAGACAGGATAGACTGAGTGGTCTCCTTCTCTTTGGTTGCTCTTGGCCTGCATACTGGGTCTTTCCCTCTAAACCAAACAACCATTGTGCACGGTTAAGTTTTAAAAGTTCCAAGTTAAGATTTGTATTTTGTGTTAAATGAGTAACTGAACTGTAGTATCAAACAAGAGAAAAGAATAGTTATTGGATCATCTTTCTAATTCCCACAAAGGGTTAGGTCTGGTTTTCTCCAGGCACAGCCTCCCTCTTGATGTGCCAACCAGGACCATACTTTGAAAAGTAGAAATGAGGAACTAAGGTGTAGCCTTATACAATACATTACACCGCTCTGTTGTATAGTGTCACCTTGGCTTTTGACAATAGGCTGTAGATTTACTTCAAAAGTTACAATCAACATATCAGAAAAATGTTATTAAAGCGTTACAGTGCACTGGAAAAGAAACCTCAGAGCTTTTGTAGACTCAAGGAGGAACAATTTAAGAAAAGGAGTCTGTGTTGTTGGAGGCTGAAAACAATAATTAATTTTCCCACAAGAGTTTTTAAAGCAATTGCTTGGCAGTTGAAGCCTATTATAACCCAAGACATATGGTTTATCCTGTCATATTTATACAGGAACATTTAATGCTTAAGGCTGTTCATCTAAATAGTTACTGTGTGTATGCTGACTTCACATTCTGTAGGTTCACCCTCACGTTGCTGAATAAAAGCCTTTCCACAGTGTGTCACAGAGATCTTGTGACAATTTCTATTCCTGTTGGATGGATCAATTACACAGGCTCACAAAAATCAATGTGCGCTAGCAGCCTCTGGTTAGCTTTCACCAGGAACAGCTGCCTTTGGGAAGCTGACACATTGCATTGAGAATCCTACGTGCATCCTTTCAGGACCTGGCGTTAAGTAGGTATTGTTGGCTGAGCAGAGAGCTGTTGCTCACTGATTCGTTTCAGCAGGCCCTTGCGTGTTTGATAGAATAGTGCAGGGGGATCTTTGCAGTTAACCAGTGATATGGCAATGTCTAATCGTTTCAAAGGTACATTTACTGTCAGAGAAATGTATACAATATACATCCTGAAATGCTTTTCTTTCACAACCATCCACAAAAACCGAGGAGGGCCCCCAAAGAATGAATGACAGCTAAATGTTAGAACCCCAAAGTACCCCCCCCCCCAGCTCCCCTCCCTCCCGCGCGTATGCGGCAGCAAGCAATGATCCCCCTCGCCATCGTCAAAAAATAAGCATCGGCACCGAGCATTCAAGCGAGAGCAAAGCAACAGCAAAGACATAGACTTGCAGTACTCCAAAGACTACTCGTTCACCCAGTATTCGACATACCACAGACTCTCTCTCTCTCTCTCTCTCTCTCTCTCTCTCTCTCTCTCTCTCTCTCTCTCTCTCTCTCTCTCTCTCTCTCTCTCTCTCTCTCTCTCTCTCTCTCTCTCTCTCTCTCTCTCTCTCATGTAAGGGAAAAAGAGGAGTCTCCGTTTCAGAGCGAGAGGGGAGACATAACAAACAACTCGCTGATTTACAATGTTAGAAGTCCATTGCGTCACTTTTTCCGAACTCCATGCCCAAAGATCTCGATCTCTGGGCACACAGCCAGAGATCTTCCATCTCCAATGACACACTGATCTCCTGCAGAGGCATCGACTTCCGATCCCCCCATCCCCAGAGCCAGGAAATCTCGGTCCTTCAAAACAAGGGAAGAAAGAGTGATGATAGATGTATTATAATATAGAAAGCTACACACACAAAATGCTGGAGGAACTCAACAGGCCAGGCAGCATCTATGGAAAAGAATACAGTCGAAGGTTTTAGGCTGAAATGTCGACTGTACTTTTTTCTATAGATGCTGCCTGGTCTGCTGGGTTCCTCCAGCATTTTGTGTGTGTTGCTTGGATTTCCAACATCTGCGGATTTTCTCTTGTTTGTGACCTGTCCAAATGTCTTTAAAATGTTTCAGACACCAGCAAAACAAAACAGGCTAAATAAGTGCACCTGACGAAGGGTTTCTGCCTGAAACATCGACTGTACTTTTTTTTTTCATGGATGCTGCCTGGCCTGCCGAGTCCCTCCAGCATTTTGTGCGCATTGCTCGGATTTCCAGCATCTGCAGATTTTCTCTTGTTTGTAATATAGAAAGTATTGCTTCTGAAGTTTTAAAAATAAAAAATGAAGTAATAAAACTCAGGAAATGCTGAAAGCACTCAGCACTCGATCTAAAACTTGACATCTTTCAGAGATGGGAGGGGCTTTGGGGTTCTAACATTTAACTGTCATTCATTCTTTGGGGGCACTCCTCTGTTTTTCATGGATGGTTGCAAAGAAAAAGTATTACAGGATGTATATTGTATTCATGTCTCTGACATTGAATGTACCTTTAAAACCTCTGATATGTTACCTGCCTTATTTAATGTTTCTAGTATTCTGCAGATTTTGTGCTTCTGCACTTTGTTGATTTTGACGGAATGAACCAATCATCAAAAGTGATCCGTTTTAATTGTGCAGCTCTGCTGGAGCACTCCGCAGTTGAAGGTCAGCAATCCTAGGCTGGCAGGTGTCGAGGACAGACACCAGCAATCTCCAGATTGAAAGTCCAGGTGGGCAAGGGGCACAAAGGCGGGTGACACCCATCCTCCCCACCCCCAAGGCCGGTGAGTCCTGGGTTCCGAAGTCCATGTGAGTTGGGGAAGATGAGACCTGAAAGTCAAAGTCCCATAATCCGCAGGTCCTGGGCTCGACACCCAGAGGTCGGTGAAGTCCAGAGGGTAAAGCCGAAGAATGAAAACCAGAGACTGGCAGGTATGGAGGTAGGAACCAGAAGCTGATGAGTCCAGAGGTAGAGGCCCAAAGATCAAAGCCTCTGCGTCAGCTTGTCGTGGGGGTCAGAGGCCCAATGTCTTCACGTTTCCAAGTCCAGAGCCAAGGACTGAGGAGAGCTTGAGAATTCAGGACCAAGGCTTTTAGGCCCAGAAGTGGCCTGTCCTGTGTGTGTGAGTGGGTGGGAAATTAACTTGTTTTGCTATTGTTGCTGTGCGTGTTGAACACTGGGGCAAGCCATGTTAGCACCAGAATGTGTAGCAACACTTGTGGGCTGACCCCAGCACATCCTTAGATGATTTTTAATTATTTTCTTATTTAGAGATACAGCACAGTAACAGGCCTTTCTGGCCCAACGTTCCCATGCTGCCCAATTACGTTCATGCTACCAATTAACCTACTAATCTGTGCATCTTTGGAATGTGGGAGGAACCAGGAGCACCCACAAGAAACCCACGTGGTCACAGAGAGAAAGAACAAACTCCTTATAGACAATGGCAAGAATTAAAGCTGGGTTCCTGGTGCTGTGATAGCATTATGCTAACCGTACCACCCCAACCAACCACAGGCGTGTTGGTTATCAATGCAAACAACACATTTCACTGTAGGTTTCGACAAATCCGAATCTGACTTCTAAGCATACTAACCAGCAGAAGTATTTCTCATTAACATTTTGAAAACCTTAACATATCGTTTTTAAACTTCCAATTTCCAGAGAATGCATCTCCGGCTTCTGTAATCATTCTTGCAAATCTGAGCTGCTCTTGCTCCAAGGCTAATATATATTTCAGAATATTTTATCATTCTCTAGGGGATTTGTGCAGCCTCTCCAGTCCTGAGATATTGAAAGAGCCTTGGGAGCCTCCCTGGGGACTGAACATATCAGCCAAAGTGAGGAAGGAAGTTGCATTACAACAGAAATCCCTTCCTAATCCCTAATCGCCCATGAATATACCAATCAGTGAAGTTATACAATGATGTAATTACTCCTGCCTTACAAATGGTGTGACACTTTGCAAAGCCTATTTGAGTTAACCAGTGCTTTGTAATTTGGGCCTCAAAGCACAATTGTTAAATCTTCTCAGCATTTGTTTACGGACCCAGAGAAACCTTAACAGTTAGTCTCAGAAAATTATTTTTTAAAGCGGTTCTTTTTAAGCTGTATATCATCATTAATTAATTAATTGGACTTGTTGTGGTCTTTCATAGATTCTGTTATGGTAATTATTCTATGGATTTATTGAGTATGCCCTCAAGAAAATGAATCTGAGGGCTGTATATGTACTCAGATAATAAATTCACTTTGAACTTTGAACACAGTTTATAACTTGTTCCCACTCATACAAAGAACTTGAGTGCTATGTTAACTCTTAACCTGCCAGCAAACCTGGAAAAAGTTGATTTCCTTCCACAAATTAATTTTACACACTTTCCTTCAAATATCTTCTTCGTTAAGCCATTCCCCAGGATTGAGGCTGACTTAACTCCCCACTTACTTTATGATGCCAATGTGGGAACAGTGTACTGACAATACCTGACAGAATGGGTGAGTTGGGTAGTTTGTGAGGTGACGTGTTCCTCCCACAACTGACTCAAGTGCTCCTGATGATTGGCCTTGATGTTCTCAATACCATGCTGATTAGTTTTGTATGTGGTCTATCCAGCCTAACACTCCTTCTATGGAAGTTCCCCTTCTCTAGTAGCTACCCAATACTCTTTAAAATAGAGTTTTTTTATAGCAGAGAGCTCCATTTTTTTATCCACCGTCTGCCTTCATCAGATTTCCTGCATCCACAGTAGTTTCCATTTCCTCTTACTTTTCGGGACTTGTTGCAAAGGTTGAGTTTAAGCCCCTTGCATTACAATGGTCAGAAAGTAACCAGCATGTTAAACTGGTGTCAAATCCAGGCCTGAAAACCCATTAAAACAAAATCTATTTGCTCTATCTAACATTACACATGGAACAAACTTGAAGTCAATAAAGAGCAATAAACTTTCATTAAGACTTTGCTCAAGGCAAGCTATGGGGCTTCACAGCCAAGAAATTAAATGAGAAATATTGTAATTGTACGATATTGAAACGATAGCATCCAATGTCTACACACAGTAGGAGCCTCAAAATAGTGATATGAAAAAGACCATTTGTTATTAGGTGGGGTACACACTGGTTAAACTGCCTGGAATATCCCTCATTCTCCTTCATAATACAACAGAAAAAGAAACATTACCACAAGAACGTCAATGTTGTTCTTCTCAGAGAGTGTCTCACAAGTAACCTGGTGACCTTCAATCTATAAGAGCTTTAGTTGCCTAAAGTCCAACATGATTAGTACTTCTGACAAGACTCTTAACTTCTCAGCCAGGAGGAACTAGGACTGCTTTGATGAGAATGACCAAGAGGTCTAAGAGACTATTGACAGCAAATAAAAGATGTTGTTGGATTTCAAACCGATGGTAGCTTTCCAACCTTCTGCTTCTGCCTGGAGAACTTGCAATTTATATTAAGAACTGAAAATTGGTTCTTTCTTACAAGAAGCTGAGAAAGGAAAATTGGTTGGGAGTTTTACTTACTCAAAAACAACTCTTTGATCTCTGGAACTGTCAGCTGCTGTGTTAGAAAGGTGAGCTTGGCAAGAAATGCCCCCAGCCCTGCACAGTGAATATCTATCACAGTTGTATGGGATCGCTTACATTGTTATCTTGAAGAACTGGCATTATTAGACTGTCTTAATTGAACAAGTCACCTTAAAAACTACAATGAGCTTTCAACTTAGTGCTGAAAAACCTCAGACTGGATAAGCTCAAAATCTTTAAACTTACCATTGGTCCTGATCAATACTTTAACTGAAGCACAGCAGTTCCAGCAGTCGAATGGGCTCACAAACCCAAGGTTAATGAACAATATCAGGTAAATTTGCTCCGGCTACACTCCGCACATCCACTCCAACTTTTAGATTTCCTTTTATTTTATTTTTTTGGTTCTTTGACTTTAGAACTAACAGCAGCTTTGAAAAAAAAGCAAATGTCCTTTGATTTCTCTAATAGAGGATGCTGAAGCCATACCATCAATCTAGCCAGAGCAATTGTTTTGTTTTCCTGCAACAGTACTAGTAGCTGCCAACACACTAACAGACTGCCCGCACTCCCTATCTTTTGTAAGGCTTTTCACAGTTAGTGCAACTGATCTAATTAATAGTATGCTGGAAGTCTGGAGGGTGAAGATGCTGTTGATGTGACCTAGAAAATTACTCTTGTAGCTGAATTCTGGGATATAATCTTCCACAGAACCATTGTGCTGCTGCCTCACCTCCCCATGATCGAGATTGTCAGAAACGAGCCACGCTCCCGAATAATGGCTTCAAGGCAAATTCAAGGAAACAAAGTTTATTAACAGTTCTGCAGAGCTGGGTCCCTTCAGAGAAGGGAACCCTGAACCTTACAGGGCAGCAGGTTTTATCCTTCTTCCTTACCACCCCCCTCCCTGACTCGGGAGGTACATAGTCTTATCCCATTCCATATTTGGAGTTGTTTTTTTACACGTTTCTGTAAAACAATAGTCCATATCTCAGGACTTCAATGATTCCACAAACAGTTAATTTTATCAAGGCTTCTGCATTCATAATTAGATCACACTTGTTTACAGACTTTAACCCAGACATAATTAAATCACAGTTGTCCCTAAACATAATTAAATCATACTTGTCCCTAGACATAATTAAATCATACTTGTCCCTAGACTTTAACCCGGACCTGTCAGAAACGCACATCTTAATTTTGAATCTTACAATAAATACCACCCTTTTTCTTTTTAAGATGTGCGTTTCAGCTAGCATTTCTCTCACTCCCAGGGGGCCCACCACCCTTCCTCCGCCCCCCCTTGAGGATCAACTTTCTTCTTTAATAGCTTAATCTTTAGCTCATTCGTCCCATGTTGGGATATCGCTACGGCCTGGAGCTGGGATACGTTACGCCTGACCAGTGCCTGTATACAAGGAATCAAGCACGGCAGGATCAAGAGAATCATTAGACCCCCGCCTGCTACAAGGAGAGCGGTGCGCCACCAGCTCCCTCCTAGTAGCCCATCTAGCCAACTCATGTTCCCCAGGGATCTCCAGGTTTGTACTGGCACGTGGGCCAGCTTCCGAATTTTGTCGGATATTTTTAACACGGCCTTTCCACTTTCGTCTATCTTAAGGCAACAGTTTGTAAGATTGAACTTCCCACATACCCCGCCTTCAGAGGCCAATAGGTAATCCACAGCCAGCCTGTTCTGGTATATTGCTGTTCGCATCTGGCTCTGCTGTTTTGCCAACAGCTCCAATGCCAGTGCCGTTTGATTGGTTATCACTTCCACCACCGCCTGCAGTCTAATAATTCGGTTTAACATGTAGACAGGAGTGCGATACCCCCACGACCCATCCTGGGCCCAGGTCGCTGGCCCATAGTATTCAATGATGCGAGCCGGTGGCCACTCATCACCCCACTCGCCCACCTTTATCTCCCGTGTTTCTCTCCTTAATGAATCAAACAGCTTAATTCCCAGCTTCCGGTCACCCTCCTGAGGCAGGAGGAAGAACTCCGGTCTTATGAGACCCAGGAAGCAAACACCCGCCCAATCCCACGGTAGTTTGGTTTACGCCTGATTACCGCAGATCCAGAATAACCCCTCCGGGGCAAATCCTCCTTTCTTTGCTTCCTTCCATACTTCCCTGACCCTGGGGACCCCTTCGTACGGATTCGTTCCGCTGCACTTCCAGAGTTTAGAGCCGTTTCCTACGGCCTCGCAACTGCCATTCGGTTCTCTGGTTATGTACCATGCTGGCTCCTCTGGCCACCAGGTACATTACCTTCCCTCTTTGCTAATTTAATGCTTCGACAGGGACTTTCTCCCACCTTTACTTTCCCCTTCCTTTCAACACATACTTGTCTCTCCGGGTAATTGGTCAATTTCCACCTTTGCTTCTTCCGGTCTGGGACATTTGTCCAATTGTGCGCAAGCAATTCCCACACACTCAAGCTCTCACCCCTCCACGGCCACTGTTCACTCATGTGCGGTCCTCCACAGACCCAACAACCACTCACATTTAGGCTCATGGCAATCCGAGTCGCTAAGTCTATAAAGAGGTTCTCTTTAACATCGGGGAGGACTATATCTTTCTCTATCTCCTGGTATATAGACGGGTCCGTGGAGACCACTGCCGCCTTCCTTTGCTCGCGCTCTTCCGCCTCCTTTTTCTTCTCATCCTGTATTATAATCTCCTTTACCTTATCTACATGTTCCTTAACCAGTGTAGATGGGATGTCCCACTGCCCTCCCTTGTCTATACACAACCACCGGTCTTTCCTGGGACAGCTGAGACTTCTCATGGTCCCCCCCTGTCCCATGTATCCTTTATTATAGACTTGGTAATAAGGTTTACTATTCTCCCAACATGTTTCTCTCTTGCTTAGATCATAGCATCGATCATTCACATGGGAGTGGGACACAAATGATCCTGGGAACACCCTCTGCCCCACTCGTACCACGGTTCTGCACTTGTCACATTTCCCTTCAATTTCCCCGACATATAGAATCAAATATATTACAGTCAATAATGTTACAGTCCACATAGAGTTCATTTTTGCTGCCTTTTTAGCCTCACCACCATCGGTTCTTCACCGGGAACACAGGTCCACTCAGTGCGGCTTTCGGGCTTCACCGGTCCTTTTACCCTGGATGCGTGTGTCCACCCTTTTTCTTTTGTCCGTACAGCCGCCTCTGTTGTTAGCAGGACCTGGAAAGGGCCTTCCCACTGTGGCTGTAACTTCTCCGGCTTCCAGGTCCTTACCAGAACCCAATCTCCAGGCACGATCTGATATAAAGCAAAATCGAGCAGCGGAGTCTGGGCCAAGGGATCCTTTTTTCCGCAGTTCTGCAAAGGAACGGGACAAGGCCAGTAAATTGTTCTTTACAAATAAATCACCCCCCTGTAGTGTGGGATACCCCTCTATTTTATTCCAATATGGCAGTCCAAAGAGCATCTCATAAGGAGATATTCCTATATCCTTGCGGGGTGCAGTTCGTATTCTCAAAAGGACAATAGGGAGACACTTAGTCCATGGTAGTTTGGTTTCTAACATCAACTTGGTCAGTTGTGCCTTTAGGGTGCTGTTCATTCGTTCTACTCTTCCCGAACTCTGGGGATGCCACGGGGTATGGTACTTCCATTCGACATCAAGTGCATCGCAAATTAACTGGTGCGTATCTCCTTCTTGGTACGTGGTAGTGACATTCCCGTTATTCCAGCTATCCTTTCTGGGGTAATGCATCACTGTCCTTTACTGACCCGGTGTCCCAGATACCTTACTTCCTTTTCTACAAATTGTAACTTTTTCTTTGAGACCCGTAGCCCCTGCTTCCCCAGGAAGTTCAGTAGTCTGATGGTGTCTTCCTGCACCCCTTCCTGTATTGGCCCAGATAGTAATAAATCGTCCACATACTGTAGCAGTTGGCTCTCTGGACCACATTGGAATTCTGCTAGTACTTGCTCCAAGACCTGCCCAAATAGGTTAGGTGATTCGGTGAACCCCTGTGGCAGGACCGTCCACCGGAGTTGTCTTTTCCGCCCCGTCGTAGGATTTTCCCATTCGAACGCAAACATGTCACGACTGCTCTCTTCTAGCGGGCAACTCCAGAAGGCGTCTTTTAGATCTATTACACTGAACCATTCATGGTCAGGGGAGATCTTACTCATCAGTGTGTAAGGGTTGGGCACTAATCACTACCGGGTATCGGGTTTGGACTACTGCATTTAGGCCCCGCAGGTCTTGTACCATCCGATAAGTCCCATCTGGCTTTCGCACCGGGAGTATTGGAGTATTATACGGTGACATACATTCCTCCAGTAGTCCGTCAGCAATCAGTCCTTCAATCACCGGCTGCAGCCCTTTTCTTCCTTCCATTGAAATAGGGTACTGTTTTCTCCGTACTGGCGAACTGTTAGGTAATAGTGAGATTTGCAAGGGGGGACGTTCAAACCCCCCCCCGGTTCCCTTCCTGGTACCATACCTCCGGGCTTATTTTCCTATCGCCTTCTTCCCTGAGGGCAAACAGCTGTACCATTATCTTCCCGTTCCTGGGCACAGTCCCGATGCCTAGCCTGACTTGCAGATCCCGCCCGAGCAGGTTGAATCTCGCAGAGGGTAACAAAAGTAGGTCCTGTCCCGTTACCCTATCCTCATGTTCAATTTTCACGTTTTCTATAACAGGTACTTGTATTATTTTGCCTCCAATACCGGATACTCCCATTACCTTTGTTCCGGTTCGGGCACCGGGAGGTATCTGGATTACGCTAGATCTTTCGGCACCCGAATCTACCATAAAGGTTGTATCTGACCCTTGGGGACCTACTTTTAAATTTACCAGGGGTTCCTGCCGATAATTCATCCCCAAGGGGTGGAACCCCCGACCTCCCTAGTCTTCATCTTCCATCATAGCGTACGAGCGCACTTCCCGTCGGTATCTGGGGCACTCGCGCCTGAAGTGTCCCTCTTCGTTGCAGTGAAAACATCTTAAAGCCTTCCTTAGCCCTCCTCCTTGCTCCGGGCTACTACCTCGATCCAACCATGGTCCCTGTCTCTCTCTACTATCTGCAGTTACTTGTCGCACTGTCTGGACCATTATCCTTGCCGTCTTCTTTTGTTTCTCTTCTTCCCTTCTTACAAACACTTTCTGTGCCTCCCTAAGTAGTTCACTTAAGGGTTTAGTATTCCAATCTTCTAGTTTTTCCAGTTTTTTCTTATATCTGGCCATGCTTTCGATACAAATTCAACACGAATCAGCTGTTGGCCAACCTCCGTCTCAGGGTCTTCGATTTGCGAAGCGGTAGGGGGCACATATGGGGCGGCAGGTGGTCAAGCACCTCCCATGTATTCTTTTTCTGTCCCCCTTCATTTATCGTTTTCAATTTATAACTATTTGTCGTTGGTAACCAGCATAGGGCATAATCACTTTCTTCGGGTTTAACGTTAGGTTTTGAATTCACGTACAGATTAAGGGCTTGTTGTACCCAATCCTCGCTAGACCCGAACTTAGGCCATCACACAGCCGACCCTTGGATCGGCTGGCGGGACCAGAATTCACAGTACTGTATCATTTTTTCTTTGACTTCCCTTTTCGCCTCCCATAATCCCAATTTTCTAACATCCGTCCCAACGGACTATCAGGGGGTACCCCGGGGTATTTTTCATCATTGGTGCCTGGATTTCCTTTACCCTTTTCTCTCTTAGACCCCTTATTCCCCATCTCGAGGACTTGCTCGGTTCCAATCCACCCGCAGGCACCCCGTAATTCCACAATTCTCGTGCACTACGTCTCTGCAGGAATTTAATTTGAATGTGACCCACCTAGCTCGGTCACTCCTGTCCAATTCCGGAACCTGTATTCCCGCGATCGCCCAGGAATTCACCTGCAGGCACCCCGCAGTTCCATGATTCTCGTGCACTACGTCTCTACAGGAGAAATCACCTGCAGGAACCCCGCAGTTCCACGATTCTCGTGCACTACGTCTCTACAGGAGAAATCACCTGCAGGAACCCCGCAGTTCCACGATTCTCGTGCACTACGTCTCTACAGGAATTTAATTTCTTACCTGGGTCCTGTGCACAGAAATTACTCGATCGCTCACTGCCTCGACAACCCCTCTTTGTTTCCTTGAGTCCGCCGGATATCACTCGCTCAAGCCGCGCGGGGCGACGAGCAAGGAATCAGGGACTGCCGAACTCGGCAGGGTGCACCTTCTCCGATGTCCTTCCTTGCCCCCCTCACGGCTGGAGTGTGGATCCCGGACGAGCGCCCCAAGTTGTCAGAAACGAGCCACGCTCCCGAATAATGGCTTCAAGACAAATTCAAGGAAACAAAGTTTATTAACAGTTCTGCAGAGCTGGGTCCCTTCAGAGAAGGGAACCCTGAACCTTACAGGGCAGCAGGTTTTATCCTTCTTCCTTACCACCCCTCCTCCCTGACTCGGGAGGTACATAGTCTTATCCCATTCCATATTTGGAGTTGTTTTTTTACACGTTTCTGTAAAACAATAGTCCATATCTCAGGACTTCAATGATTCCACAAACAGTTAATTTTATCAAGGCTTCTGCATTCATAATTAGATCACACTTGTTTACAGACTTTAACCCAGACATAATTAAATCACAGTTGTCCCTAAACATAATTAAATCATACTTGTCCCTAGACATAATTAAATCATACTTGTCCCTAGACTTTAACCCGGACCTGTCAGAAACGCACATCTTAATTTTGAATCTTACAATAGAGATTCAACCCTGACCTCAGGTGTTATATGTGTAGAGCTTGCATGTTCTCTGCTTAATCACGTGGTTGTGCATTGAGTGCTCCGATTTCCTCCCAGCTCCTTAAGTACTGCTGCTGACTCGTTGGTTACCGTAAGTTTCCCCTGAGTGTAGGTTAATAGGAAAAGGAATCAAAGAGGAGGTGATAAGTGTGTATGAGAGAGAGTAAGCTGAGGAGCCACAGAGAACTAGGAGAAATGAGATTAAGGGGATTGCAAGCAAGATCGTTGTTTAATGATAATTGTTAATCATTTAGAGGTCCTTGTCGAGTGACTTGCACTTTGTAATGCGGCCTCCTGGTGCCTTCTGTTGAAGCTTGTTAAGTTTATTTTGACAGGCTCAGGGATTCTGTGTTACTTGTATTATTTAAGTGGATGCCTGATTAGTGCTAACTGCAGGGTCCTAGTTTTGAGAATGTTATGTCTTGTGGTGTCGCTTGGCCAAGCCAACAATGTTCCTTTAGAATTAGTCTGAATAAACTCTTCACTGTCTCTACCTCAGAGTTTGTCTTTCTTCTGCACTTGGATTCCAAAATTAGAAACACAGAAACATAGAAAACCTACAGCACAATACAGGCTCTTCAGTCCACAAAACCGTGCAGAACATGTCCCTTCCTTAGAACTACCTAAGCTTTACCCATAGCCCTCTATTTTTCTGAGCTCCATGTAGCCATCCAGGAGACTCTTAAAAGACCCTATCGTTGCTGCCTCCACTGCCTCCACCAGCAGCCCATTCCCTGCACTCACCACTCTCTGCATACAAAACTTACCCCTGACATCTCCTCTGTACCTACTTCCAGGCACCTTAAAACTGTGCCGTCTCGTGTTAGCCATTTCAGCCCTGGGGAAAAGCCTCTGACTGTCCACAGGATCAATGCCTCTCATTATCTTGTGCTCCTCTGTCAGGTCACCTCTCATCCTCTGTCACTCCAAGGAGAAAAGGCGGAATTCACTCAATTGCCAGCGCACATCATGACACTCCCTATGAAAATAGATGGAATGGCATGTTGTAATGTGGCCATTATGATCCTGCAAAGGGATGTAAAAAGACTGAGTGATCAGGTGAAAACTAGGCTGATGGTAATTCATTTGGTATCAAAATGCTAGCTAGTACCTAAATGGAGGCTACAAATGAGTGAAGTTCAGGGGAATCTAGGCATCCAATTTATGAACCACAAGAAGTTAGAAGGCAGGTCCAGCAAGTACTTAAGAAGGCAAATGGCCTGTTGAACTTTATTGTGAAGAAGTTTGAATCTTGAAATCGAAAGATATTGTTACTATAAGACCGCAGCTGGAATATTGTGCACAGTTATGGCCCCTTACTTAAAAATGATAGTATTGTAGAATTGTAATATGGTAGTATTCTAGAGTTGGAAACAATCTGAAAGAGATTGACCAGGTTATTTTCTGGGATCAGATGGTTGTTTTACCAAAAATTGCTTCACACAGCTTATGTCTGTATTTCTATGCGTTTAGAAGAAGGGGAGGTAACTTAATTCAAAAATATAAGTTCCTAAGGAGGCTGTATAGGTTAGATGTTGAGATGTTTTCACTATTAGGTGAGTCGTGAACAAGGGGACATAGATCCAGAGTAAGTGGTAGGGCTTTTAAGATTGAAGTGCGTAGAAAATTCTTCCCTTGGGGGCAGTAGATCTCCAGAATTCTTGGTCCCCAATGATGGTGGAAGCCAGATCATTAGATACATTTGAGGCACAGATAGGTAAATAATTGTAAGGTCGAGGAATCAAGCATTCTGAGGAACTGGCATAGAGGCGAGTTGAGGCCAGCATAGATCTAACATGAGCATATGGAATGGTGGGGCAGGCGTGAGGGACCTGGTAGCCTACTCCAGTTCCTTTTCTCTTGTGGTCTTGTGTCAATTCCTACCTTAAGCTTTTATCCAACAGCTACCACCAAGCACTCAGCTTCCTTTAGCATCCCAGTTTTTTATAGTCACCGTCCTGAGGTTAGATTTTCTCAAACATCCATTCTTATTACTGTAAAGTCCCAGGCACACTGCTGCTCACTCTCACTTCTAAGCCAGACACTTCTCAGTTCATGTCCGCTCTAGAGAATGAAGTACTGAATCAAATTTGACAGTCCAGTACAGTGATATTACAGATTCCATGTGTCACATACAATGTTAAGTAAGGGTCACGCTTTTTATTTCAACTAGATATAAAATTTTTGAATAATAGAATTTCAATGAGCAGTAGGACCATCTCTCTAATAAGATGTAAGACCATAAAATGTAGGGGCAGAATTAGGCAATTTGTCCCATTGAGTCTGATCTGCAATTCCAGCATGATTGATGTATTCTCCCTCTCAACCCCATTTTCCTGCCTTCTCCCCGTAATCTTTAATGCCTTTGCTAATCAACAATTTAGCAACCTCCACTTTAAATATATTCAAAAGCTTGCTCTCCACAGCTGTCTGTGGCAATGAATTCCACAGATTCACCAAACTCTGGCGAAAGAAATTCTTCCTCATCTCTGTTCTAAATGCACCACCCTCTATTCTGAGGCTATGCCCTCAGGTCCTAGACTCACCCACTCTAAAAAACATTCTCTCCACATCCACTCTATCTAAAACTTACAATATTTGATAGATTTCAATGAGATTCCACACCCCCCCCCCCATTCTCCTAAAATCCAGTGAGTACAGGCTCAGAGTCATTAAATACCCCCATACATTAACCCAGAATCATTCTCATGAACCTCCTCTGGGCCCTCTCCAATGCCAGGACATCTTTTCTTAGATATGGGGCTCAAAACAGCTTACAATACACAAATGCCTCTGACCAATATGTAATAAAGCATCAGCATCACATGCTTGCTCTTATATTCTAGTCCTCTTGAAATTAATGCTAACATTGTGTTTGCCTTCCTTACCACTGACTAAACCTGCAAGTTAACCTTTAGGGAATCCTGCACAAGGACTCCCAAGTCTCTTTGCACCTCTGAATTTTGAATTTTCTCCCCATTTAGAAAATACACCTATATTCCTTCTACCAAAGTGCATGGCCATACACTTCCCACCATACACCATATACCACTTCCCAATACTAACCCCTGTGAAACACCACTAGTCACCAGCAGCCAACCAGAATAGGTCACTTTTATTCACACTCTTTGCCTCCTGCCAGTTAGCCAATCTTCTATTGCACACTAGTATATCCTGTAATGCCATGGGTTTTTATAATAGTTAGCAACCTTGTGTGAGGTACCTTGTCAAAGGCCTTTTAAAAATCTAAGTAGACAACATCCCCTAACTCTCCTATATCCTGCCTGTTACTTCCTCAGAGAATTCCAATGGATTTGTCAGGCAAGATTTCCCCTTAAGGAACCATGCTGGGTTCGGTTTATTTCATCATGTGCCTCCAAGTACCCTGAGACTTCAAATTAATAACTGACTCCAACATCTTCCAAACTACTGAAGTCAGGCTAATTGGCCTATAATTTCCTTTCTACTGCCTCCCTCCCTTCTTAAAGAGTGGAGTGACATTTCCAATTTTCTATTCTTCTGGAACCATGTCAGAATCTAGTGATTCTTGAAAGATCAGTACTAATGCTTCCACAAACTGGTGGTGGCATCCGTCAGTCTCGAGAGACCATGGATCTGCGCCTGGAGTTTCCAGGTCGCAGGCCTGGGCAGGGTTGTATGGGAGACCGGCAGTTGCCCAAGCTGCAGGCCTTCCCCTCTCCACGCCACCGATGTTGTCCAAGAGAAGGGCACTAGGACCCATGCAGCTTGGCACCGGTGACGTCGCAGAGCAATGTGTTGTTAAGTGCCTTGCTCAAGGACACAAACACGCTGCCTCAGCTGAGGCTCGAACCAGTGACCTTCAGGTTACTAGTCTGATGCCTTGCCCACTAGGCCACACGCCAACACAAACTACCAATGTCAAATAGGAAATCAAGCCATTATCTCATTGTCTTTTGTGAAGTTTATTGTTGCTAATTGTTCTGTCTTTGCCCAATTGTAACGGTGCCTATGCTGTGTACTTTGGATTGCCCAGAGGAAAATCAACAAAATAAAGTGGTAAGTTCTTTCCTTTCTTGCTGTCTTCAAGCAGAAACCTGTTGTGCCACCTTGCTTGAAATAAAAAAGGCCTGGAGGTTATATTCCATTTTTTGCTGGTTGTAATAAGTAAGAAGATGAATGAGGAGATCACTTTGTTTTTTTCCCTTCAGTTACTCCTTAGGCTACCCAAACAATTTTGATAATATAGTTGTAACATAAATCAGAGATGCCTATAATAAAGGTATTAAATAATTTTGATGTAGACTGTATAAGTGGACTTACAGACTTCCTGTGTGATGGCAGTGCACTTGAACACAGCTGCTTCTAGACAGGTGTTATTGGCTTTTTTAAATATACTCTTTATGATCGGAAGACCCTGCTAAACTTTAAGAACTTAAGGTACTACAGGTCTACCCCATCAGCGCGTTGCTCATTGGTGGAGCAGATGAAGGACTGGACCTGGTGTGGACCATCATGCTGGCTGCATCAGAGAGGCATTGGTGTCTGAAGGAGGTGTGCGGTCTAACAGCAAGTGATCATCATAGTCACTTCTATTGTGACCGCAAGGCCCTTGTGATCATAATGTTGGACGTCAGTGGTGTGGAAAGTTCCAAGTCCAATTCATTGGTTCATTGGAGAATGGCAGGGGCAGACAGTGGGGAAGCTGCATGGCCTCAGTCATAGCAACAACTAGGCCTCAAGCCACGGTGTCAGCTCTTGGCAGTCGCCCAAGGGGAAGAGTCAGAGTCAGGCACTCCACCTGAGTGGCGGAAGCAGTGTGGCGCAGTATCCATGCTGGAGTCACTGCTGCCCCCAATGGTCAACTGGCAGAAGGCAAGATGTATTGTGTTCAACTGCAGACTGCTGCAACATACATGGACTCAGAGACTTGGACTGTATTTTTTGTGTGTAAGTGCATAATACCGCTATTTTATATGTGGTTGCTATCTTAAAACACATATGAGATAGCAAGTACATTTGTGTGCTTTGTGCTCTGTAAGACTGTTGGTACTGTGTTTTCACCTTGGCCCTGGAGTAACGCTGTTTCATTTGCTTGTATTCATGTAATGCTGAGTGACAATTAAACTTGAACTTGCTAAATCAATAGAACAATGATTGCATGATGAATGAGTTCAGAGATTTACACATACATCACAGAAACAGACAGTTCAGCCACCTGAACCTACACAGGCCATCAAAATCTTATTCCCATTTCATTCTCCACCCTCCCCACCACTCCCAGGTTCTAACAGTCATCGGTACACTATGAGTAATTTAAGAAGGCCAATTAACTACTGAATTGTGTATTCTGGGGATGTGGATGTAAAGTGCAGCACCTAGAATTAAACCACTAGGTCACTGGAAGGACATGCACACAGACAGCACTGGAGGTCAGGAATGTACTCATGTCTTTGATAGACCAGCTGTGAGGCAGAGATTGGAGAGGGATAGGAACAAACAAGTTAGGGAAATGTTTAATTGGATTAAGGGGAAATATGAGGCTATCAGGCAGGGACTTGGAAGCATAAATTGGAAACAGATGTTCTCAGAGAAATGTACGGAAGAAATGTAGCAAGTGTTCAGGGGATATTAGCGTGGGGTTCTGCATAAGTATGTTCCAATGAGACATGGAAAGGATGGTAGGGTACAGGAACCATGGTGTACAAAGGCTGCTGTAAATCTAGTCAAGAGGAAGAGAAGAGCTTACTAAAGATTCAAAAACTAGGTAATGATAGAGATCTAGATGATTATAAGGCTAACAGGAAGGAGCTTAAGAGTTAAATTAGCAGAGCCAGAAGGAGCCATGACAAGGCCTTGGTGGACAGGATTAAGGAAACCCCCAAGGCATTCTACAAGTATGTGAAGAGCAAGAGGATAAGACGTGAGAAAATAGGACCAATCAAGTGTGACAGTGGAAAAGTGTGTATGAAACCGGTGGAGATAGCAGGGGTACTTAATGAATACTTTGCTTCAGTATTCACTATGGATAAAGATCTTGGCATTTGTAGGGATGACTTGCAGTAGACTGAAAAGCTTGAGCATGTAGATATTAAGAAAGAGGATGTGCTGGAGCTTTTGGAAAGCATCGTTGGACAAGTCACCAGGTCCTGATGGGATTTACCCCGGGCTACTGTGGGAAGCAAGGGAGGATATTGCTGAGCCTCTGGCAATGATCTTTGCATCATCTATGAGGACAGGAGAGGTTCCGTAGATTTGGAGGTTTGCGGATATTTTTCCCTTATTCAAGTAGAAATAGCCCAGGAAATTATAGACCAATAAGTCTTACTTCAGTGGTTGGTAAGTTGATGGAGAAGATCCTGAGAGGCAGGATTTATGAACATTTGGAGAGGCATAATATGATTAAGAATAGTCAGCATGGCTTTGTCAAAAGCAGGTCATGCCTTACAAGCCTGATTGATTTTTTTGAGGATGTGACTAAACACATTGATGAAGGAAGAGCAGTAGATGTAGTGTATATGGATTTCAGCAAGGCATTTGATAAGGTACCCCATGTAAGGCTTATTGAGAAAGTAAGGAGGCATGGGATCCAAGGGGACATTGCTTTGTGGATTCAGACCTGGCTTGCCCACAGAAGGCAAAGAGTGGTTGTAGATGATTCATATTCTGTATGGAGGCCGGTGACCAGTGGTGTGCCTCAGGGATCTGTTCTGGGACCCTTACTCTTCATGATTTTTATAAATAACCTGGATGAGGAAGTGGAGGGATGGGTTATTAAATTTGCTAATGACACAAAAGTTGGGGGTGTTGTGGATAGCGTGGAGGGCTGTCAGAGGTTACAGCGGGACATCGATAAGATGCAAAACTGGGCTGAGAAGTGGCAGATGGAGTTCAACCCAAATAAGTGTGAGGTGGTTCATTTTGGTAGGTCAAATATGATGGCAGGATAAAGTATTAAAGTATTAATGGTAAGACTCTTGGCAGTGTGGAGGATCAGAGGGATCTTGGAGTCTGAGTCCATAGGATGCTCAGAGCAGCTGTGCAGGTTGACTCTGTGGTTAAGAAGGTGTATGGTGTTTTGGCCATCATCAATCATGGAATTGAATTTAGGAGCCGAGAGGTAATGCTGCAGGTATATAGGACCTTGGTCAGACTCCACTTGGAGTGCTGTGCTCAATTCAACTATAGGAAGGCTGTGGAAACCATAGAAAGGGTGCAGAGGAGATTTACAAGGATGTTGCCTCAGTTGGGGTGCATTCCTTCTGAGAATAGGTTGAGTGAATTTGGCCTTTCCTCCTTGGAGCATTGGAGGATGAGAGGTGACCTGATAGAGGTGTACAAGATTTTGAGAGGCATTGATAGTGTGGATAGTCAGAGGTTTTTTTATCAGGGCTGGAATGGCTAGCACGTGAGGGCATAGTATTAATGTGCTTGGAAGTAGGTACAGAGGAGATGTCAGGGGTAAGTTTTTTACACAGAAAGTGGTGAGTGTGTGGAATGGGCTGCTGGTGGTGGTGGTGTAGGCGGAAACAATAGGGTCTTTTAAGAGACTCCTGGATAGGTACATGGAGCTTAGAAAAATAGAGGACTATAGGTAACCTTTGGTAATTTCCATGGTAGGGACATGTTCAACACAGCTTTGTGGGCCGAAGGGCCTGTATTGTGCTGCAGGTTTTCTATGTTATACGTTCTATATTTCTATGTCCTAAATCTGAAGGATATGCTATCAATTGGTTATGGTAGCTTGGGCAACTAAATCAAAATGTAAAGCTGTAAACAAGAAAAAACTAATATCTAAGGCATTAATGCATATTTTACAAGAAAACTTCAGGGAATAATGTAAATCAGAAATGCATGTAATAAGGGCCAAAAAAAATGGTCCAGCTGTATATCTGGAAAGAAGCCAAGAGAAGAACTAGATCAAAGGAAGATGCCTAAAATGTTGCAAAAAGAAACAGAAGGACAAAAAATTGGGGGGGGGGGGATATCAGAAAGGAAGACCAAGGCATTATGAGGAAAGATTGAGTAAATATGGAAGTGCTGTATAAAAACAACAAGTAATAACATCCGTTTATATATAAAGGTGAAAATGAGCTCAATTTAATGTGGGTTATTTATAGGATGAGACTGCAGAACTTATATTGGAGAAAAGTAAACAGAAGAGATATTAACTTCATACTTTGTATCTTCACAGAAAAAAATATGAAATTTTTCAGAAGGATCCATAATCTTATGCATTTCAATCAAATCTCCCTTCAGTCTCTTAAACTCCAGCAGAAGCAAGTCTACAGAAGCAATTCCATCATGAGGCAACCTGTACTCAATCCAGGTTGCAGCTTGGCCCAGAGTAGCGCTGTTTTGTTTGCTTGTATTTATGGGTATTCATGTATGGTTGAGTGACAATTAAATCTGAATTTGAACTTAAATTTTTCGCCTTCTGCTCTAAACCTATGCCCACTAGTTTTAGACTCCCTTAAACTGTTCTTATTCAACTTATAATTTTGAATATTTTTATAAAGTCACCTCCCTATGTTCCATAAAATAAAGACCTAACCTGACCAACCTCTCCCTATAACTTGGGTCCTGTAGTCCTGGAAACATCCCTATACCTGTTTCATGCACTCTTTCCAGTTTGCTCACCTCTTTCGTTGTATTCTATGTGCAGCCTCACCAACTTATACAACTTCCACATGGTGTCCTAACTCCTATACTCGGTGCCCTAACTGATGAAGACTAGCATGCTAAATGTTTTTTATTCCCATTCTGCCTAGCTGTGGCACCACTTCCAATGAAATTCAGTTCTATGTGCATTTGCACTTGTAACTCCCTCTGTTCCATTATACTCCCTCATGCCCTACACAGGCAGTGTGGGTCATAAGTATAAGCTCTACACTGGTTTGACTTTCCAAAGTGCATCACTTCATACCTAATCCTTTGGCCACTGGTCCACCACTTCTCTAATTGATCAAGATTTCCTTGTAATCTGTGATAACTATCAGCAACACCTCCTAATTTCATGTCATCTAAGAATTACTGATCAAGTCCTGTGCATCACATCCTAATTGATTATATAAATAACAAATAACAAGGGTCCAAGCACTGACCCATGTACTACACCAGTAGTCACCAGTCTTTGTCCCCAGAGCCTTCAACCATCAGCGATTCCTACCACTGTCAGTTTTGAACCCAGCTAACCAGTTCTCCATGGATTCCTGGGCCTTAATCTTCAGACCAGCCTACCATCCCAGACCTTATCAAATAGACATCCACTCCCCTGCCACATATACCTTAATGGTTACCTTGACAACCAATCTGAAAGATTTCTCAAGCATGAACTTTTTAAAGAGGCAAGCAAAAAGATTGTGTATTTGGTTCCTCGCACACTGATAGCGCTGTTAGCCACACCGATAACTTGCTGTATCTGCATACCAGACTCTTGCAAATTGTGCGCTAGATTCCTCTGAATCTTCAATTTCTCGGCATTTACTTAACATTCTTCTTTTTTATTTTTCCTGCCAAAATGAGCAATTTCATGATTCTCAACTTGGCACCACTGACCAGATTTTTACCCCCATTTAACCTATCCATATCTTTATCATGCCCTTATGCCCTGTTCACAACTCATTCTCCCACCTATGGGGTCATCGGCATATTTAGCAATCATCTCTTTACTGCATTCATCCAAATCAGGTATATGTTGTTAAAACCCAATGCTTCATGTCTAGTCCCCATGGCAAACTACTCAATACATCTTGCCAATGAGGAAAGGACCCACTTCTTCCTACTTACTGTTGCTTATTAGCCAGCCAGCCTTCTATCCATGTTAATACGGTGCCTCCTACATCATGAACTTTTACCTACTTGAATTTTATGCACAATGAAATTTTATGCAGGACTTTATCAAATGTCATCTAGAGTGTCAGTAGCTTCAGTGAGGAGTTCATGCAATTGTTATGGATGCCCAATCAACAGTGGGAGCAGAGCACAGTGATGAGGTTTCTCACTGTTCAGCCATGCTTGTTTAAAAGGAGAGCTCCACAGGCGTTCAGATATTCTGGAGGCCCAATCATCGGCGGGAGCAGGACACAGCGAATTAAATAAATGTACAGAAGGGACAATGTAAATGTAAATGTAAACAATGTTTTAGCAGGAATTGAGAAAGAAATGAGCAAAAATTGCAAAGGGAACGGAGTGGTGTTCAGGTGTGTGTGTGTGTGTGTGTGTGTGTGTGTGTGTGTGTGTGTGTGTGTGTGTGTGTGTGTGTGTGTGTGTGTGTGTGTGTGTGTGTGTGTGTGTGTGTGTGTGTGTGTGTGTGTGTGTGTGTGTGTGTGTGTGTGTGTGTCTAGACTCTGGGAATTGAGGAGTCCAATGGCTTGGGGCAAGAGACTGTTACATAGTCTGGTCGTGACAGCCCAAATGCTTCAGTATCTTTTCCCAGATGGCAGGAGGGAGAAGAGTTCATATGAGGGGTGCGTGAGGTCCTTCATAATGCTGTTAGCTTTGCGGATACAGCGTGTGGTGTAAATGTCTGTAATGGCAGGAAGAGAGACCCTGAAGATCCCTTCAGCTGACCTCACTATCCGCTGCATGGTCTGAAATCTAATGCAGTTTTGTGTTGTTTCACGTAGTCTAGTGTAGCTTGGTGTTGTTTCATGTAGCACCATGGTCCTGGAGGAACACTGTTTCATTTTTACGGTGTACTGCACCAGCAGTTATAGTTGAAATGACAATAAAAGCGATTTGACTTGACTTGACAGGCCATTGTTGGGAGTAGGCCAGTGGTGAGAGTAGGAGTGTCAGGCTTTGACTCGAAAGAGGATTTGGCTCTGGGTAAGCTTCAGTTAAGATTCCTTTTTTAAATCTCTTACTGTACCTAGTGTAGTAAATGGCTGTTGTGTGTTCTTCCAGGGAACTACATCTGCATGAAATGCAACCGGCTGCAGCTCCTTGAAGACCGTGTTAGGGATCTGGAGCAGCAGCTAGATGACCTTCGGCGTGGTACAGGAGAGTGAGGAGATCGTCGATCAAAGTTACAGGGAAATAGTCACTCCAAAGTTGCAGGAAGTAAGTAGCTAGGTGACCATCAGGAGAAATGGAAATGGAATAGGCAGTTAGCACGGAGCACACCTGTGGCCATTAATATACTGCTTTGGATACTGTTGTGGGGGATGGCCTTCCAGGGGGATGCCACAGAGACCGGGTTACAGGCACTGAGCCTGGGTCTGTGGTGCAGAAGGAAAAGAGGGAGAAGAGGGGAGCAGTAGTGATAGGGGACTCAATAGTCAGGGGAACAGACAGGAGATTCTGTGGACATGAACAGGACGCCCGGATGGTATGTTTCATCCCAGGTGCCAAGTTCAGGGACATCTCAGATCACGTCAATAACATTTTGGAGAGGGAGGGAGAGCAGTCCGATGTCTTGGTGCATATTGGTACCAATGACATAGGAAGGAAAAGCAAAGAGGTCCTGAGGAGAGAATTTAGAGAGCTAGGCAGAAAGCTGAGAAGCAGGACCTCCAGGATAGCAATTTCTATGTCACATGTTAGTGAGGATAGAAACAGTATGATGCGGCAGATTAATGCATAGCTGAGAAGCTGGTGCAGGAAGCAGGGCTTCAAGTTCTCGGATCATTGGAATTTTTCTGGGGAAGTTATGATCTGTTCAAAAGGAACGGGTTGCACCAGAACCTGAGGGGGACCAATATTCTCATGGGCAGGCTTGTTAGAGCTGTGGAGGAGGGTTTAAACTAACTTGGCAGGGGTTGGGAACCAAAATGAAAGGACTCAGGATAGGACGGATGGTAAAGAAGCAAAGATAGCGTGCAGTCAGACTGTCAGGAAGGGCAGGCAGATGACAGGACATAATTGCAGCCAGCAGGGTGAGTATCAGTGCATTACAGATGCAGAATCTAAAAGGGTTAGCAAATAAGTACTCAAGATGTTATACTCAATGGACGGCGTATAAGAAATAAGGTGGGTGATCTTGTTGCACTATTACAGATTGCCAGGTATGATGCTGTGGCCATCGCTGAATCATGGCTGAAGGATGGTTGTAGTTGGGAGCTGAATGTCCAAGAATACATATTGTATCGGAGGGATAGGAGGGTAGGCAGAGAGGATGGCATGGCTCTACTGGTAAAAAAAAAATGGCATCAAATCAATAGAAAGATGTGACGTAGGATTGGAAGATGTTGAATCCTTGTGGGATGAGTTAAGAAATTGCAAGGGTAAAAGGACCCTGGTGGCAGTTATATACAGGCCTCCCAACATTAGCTGGGATGTGGACCACAAATTACAACAAGAAACAAAAAAGGCAAGTCCAAAGGTCGATGTTATGATAGTCATGGGAGATTTTAACATGCAGGTCGATTGGTAAAATCAAGTTGGTAATGGATCTCAAGAGAGCGAGTTTGTTGAATGCCTATGAGATGGCTTTTTAGAGCAGTTTGTTGTTGAGCCTTCTGGATGGGGTGTTACGTAATGAACCAGAGGCGATTAGGGAGCTTAAGGTAAAAACGGCCTTAGGAACCGGTGATCACAATATGACTGAGTTCAATTTGAAATTTGATACAGAGAAAGGAAAATCTGATGTAGCAGTACTTCAGTGGAGTAAAGAAAATTACATGGTATGAGAGAGGAGCTGGCCAAAGTAAATTGGAAGGAGATGCTGAAGGGATGATAGCAGAGCAACAACAGTGTGAGTTTCTAGGAAAAATGAGGAAAGTGCAGGATAGATGTATTCCAAAAGCAAAGAAATACTCAAATGGCAAAATAGTAAAACTGTGGCTGACAAGGGATATCAAAGGTAATGTAAAAGCAAAAGAAAGCACATAGAACAAAGCAAAAATTATCAGGAAGACAGAGGATTGGGAAGCTTTTAAAAGCCTACAGAGAGCAAGTAAAAGAAACATTAGGAAGGAAAAGAGGAAATATGAAAACAAGCTAGCAAGTAATATCAAAGTGGATAGCAAAAGCTTTTTCAAGTATGTAAAAAATAAAAGAGAGATGAGAGTGGATATAGGACTGCTAGAAAATGAAACTGGAGAAATAATAATGGGGGACAAGGAGATGGCAGATGAACTAAATGAGTATTTTGCATCAGTCTTCACTGTGGAAGACACTGGCAGTGTGCCAGATGTTGGAGAGTGTGAAAGAAGAGAAGTGAGTGCAGTTACTATTACAAGGGAGAAGGTGCTCAAAAAGCTGAAAGACCTAAGGATACATAAATCACACAGACCAGATAAACTGCACCCTAGGGTTCTGAAAGAGGTAGTGTTAGAAAATGTGGAGGCATTAGCAATGATCGTTCAAAGATTATTGGACTGTGGCATAGTGCCAGAGAACTGGAAAATTGCAAATGTCACTCCACTCTTAACGAAAGGAGGAAGGCAGCAGAAAGGAAATTATAGAACAGTTAGACTGACCTCAGTGGTTGGGAAGATGTTGGAGTCAATTGTTAAGGATGAGGCGATGGAATACTTGGTGACACAGGACAAGATAGAACAAAGTCAGCATGGTTTCCTTAAACAAAAATGTTGCCTGATTAACCCATTGGAATTCTTTGAGGAGATTACAAGTAGAATAGATAAAGGGAGTGCAGTGGATGTTTAATATTTGGACTTTCAGAAGATCTTTGACAAGGTGCCACACATGAGGTTGCTTAGCAAGCTAAGAATCCATGGTATTACAAGAAAGTTACTAACATGGTTAAAGCATTGGCTGATTGGTAGGAGGCAGCAAATGGGAACAAAAGCATCCTTGTCTGGTTGGCTGCCAGTGACTAGTGGTGTTCTTCAGGGGTCGGTGTTGGGATTTAGATGATGGAATAGGTGGCTTTGTTGCCAAGTTTGCAGATGTTACGAATACTGGTGGAGAGGCAGGCAGTGTTGAGGAACTGGTAGGCTGCAGAAGGACTTAGACAGATTAGGAGAATGGGCAAGACAGTGGCAAATGACATACAATGTTGGAAAATTCATGGTCATGCCCGTTGGTAGTACAAATAAATGTGTAGACTATTTTCTAAATGGGGAGAAAATCCAAAAATCTAAGATGCAAAGGGACTTGGAAGTCCTTGTGCAGAACACCCTAAAGGTTAATTTGCAGGCTGAGTCAATGGTGTGGAAGGCAAATGCAATGTTAGCATTCATTTCAAGAGGTCTAGAGTACAAGAGTGGGGATGTGCTGCTGAGGCTTTATAAGGCACTGGTTGGACCTCACTTTGAGTATTGTGAACAGTTCTGGGCTCCTCATCCCTAAGAAAAGATTTGCTGACATTGGAAAGGGTCCAGAGGAGGTTTACAAAGATGATTCTGGAAATGAAAGGGTTATCATATCAGGAACATTTGATGGACCTGGGTCTGTATTCACTGGGATTTAGAAGAATGACAGGGGTATGTCATTGAAACCTTTCAACTGTTGAAAGTCCTGGACAGAGTAGATGTGGAAAGAATGTTTCCCATTGTAGGGGATTCTCAAGATAGAGGGACGTCCATTTAAAACCAAGATGTGGAGACATTTCTTTAGCCAGAGGGAGGTGAATTTGTGGAATTTATTACCACAGGCAGCTGTGAAGGCAGGTCGTTGGGTATATTTAAGGCAGAGATTAATAGGTTCTTGATTGGACATGGCATCAAAGATTATGGGGAAAAGGCTGGGGAATGGGGGGCTGAGAAGAGGAAAAGAGGATTGGCCATGATTGAATGGCAGAGAGGACTTGATAGGCCAAATGGCCTAATTCTGCTCCTATCTCTTATGCTCTTATTATGGTCTAATGGTTATTAGAACAGAACATGTGGAGCAGGCTATACCAGGACTGGCATTGTGCAAGAGGGTAGGATTAGTTAATAATCTCCTAGAGAAGGGACCCTTAAATAATAGTGATCACATACTGATTGAATTTTACATCAATTTGGGAAGTAAGCAAAATTTTAATTTTAAATAATAATGGGGTTGGGCAGTCATTGTAGATATATAAAAGGGAAATCACACTTGACAATATGTTCAAGTCTTTTAAGGTTGTAGCTAGCAAAATAAAGAAAGGCAAATACAGCTGTTGACTACACACACTCATTAATCATATCATACAGTGAAGAGACAGGCCCTTCACACCATCAGATCTATATCGGCCATTAAGTTACATTATCCAATTTACCAACACTTACCTCGTGGTCTTCCATACCTTGGTATTTCAGGTGCTCATCTACATATTGGTTAAATATTGTAAGAGTCTCTGGCTCCATCACCCCCTTGGACTGTGTTCCAGATTCCAACCAAACTCTGGGTGAAAAAAAATTGCTCCTAGATCTCTTCTAAACCTCCTACCCTGATATAGATTTGATACCCTTATTATTGGCAAGTGGGAATGTTTATCCTATCTATGCCTTTCATAACTTTATAGAACTTCTTTCCTCAGCCTCACCCCTCAAAGAAAACAAACCCTGATGATCTAGTTTCTCCTCATAATTGCAGACGCACTCTCTTTATTTCCACAATCACATAATCTATGTGCCCAGGATTTATATACTGAATATTAAGGAGAACAGTTTTCACCTCAGGGCCACTGTGGAGTTTTACAAAGTACTGTCAGATTTGGTTTGGATTTCAGAGTCTTTCAGCATTGAATGAGTCTGTTTGACTTATCATGATTGCTTTCCACCTTTGAAATTGTGGCTGTCACTGACTTAATTGAGATCTTCCAGAACATACCCAGGCTTCCTAAACCAGAGATCTTGGATGAACCAGGAGATTCAGGAGCTGCTAAGGGCTGGACTTGCGACATTTAAAACCACCAAACCAGAATCCTACGAGGAATCTGGACGTGACCCACAGAAGACCATCGTGTGAGTGAAAGGGTAGTTCTGTGTGTAATTGGAGACAACATTAGATGTACAACAGGGTTTGCATGCCACTACTTTCTACCAGGTGAAAACTAATAGCATAAAGGCAGTGATGATTTGCTCTCTAATGAACTTAACATCCTTTATGCATACTTCGAAAGAGAGAAAAACACCATACTTGTGCAAATCCCCACGGCATCCAGCAACCCTGTGATTACTGTCTCAGAGGCTGAGACAGAAAGCCCTTGTGATGCACCATCAATAACTCTCGGAGATGGGAGGCGAACGATAGGCTTTTATTAGCTGCAAGAAACCACGATTAGCAGCAAGAGACCACCGCACAACATCCTGGAGACTGAGGGGGGAGCAGTGCCTCCAACCGCCTTTATACAGGGGTCTGTGGGAGGAGCCACAGGAGCAGTCAGCAGAGGGGCGTGTCCAGACAGGTAAATGTAGTTCACCACACCTTGTAAGGTGCCGGACCCTGACAGTCTTTTTGGCAGGGTACTGAAAACCTGAGTTGAGCAACTGGCAGGCGTGTTCAAGAATATCTTCAAACTTTCCCTGCTGAGGTCTGAGCTTCCCACCAGCTTTAGAAGGGTAGCAATCATACCATGCCCAAGAAGAGCAGGATGAGCTACCTCAGTGACTCGCACCCAGTAGCAGTCACATACACTTTGATGAAGTGCCTAGCGAGGCTGGTCATGGCCAGAATTAACTCCTGCCTGAGCAAGGACCTGGGCCCACTGCAGTTCAACCACCGCTACTGCAGATCTATAGCATCGTTGCTTCTCCACTCTGCCTAGGAGAACTTAGATAAAGTGTACATCAGGCTGCTGTTCAGCTCAACATTCAATACCATCATCCCCTCACTATTAGTCGCCAAGCTTCTAGGCTTGGTTTTGACTTGGCCAATAACAACATCGTTGATGATAGCAACAGGGTGCTGTATAGGAGTGACACAGATCAGCTGGTTGAGTGTTGTTACACAACAACCTCACCCACACCATCGGCAAGACAAAGGGATTGATTGTGGACTTCAATTAGGGGAAATTGGGAGGGGACACACACACAAGCCCTCATAGAGAGGCCAGTGATGGAAAGAGTGAGGAGCTTTAAGTTCCTAGGCCTAACACATTGATAGGATCATGAAGAAAGTTTCTGGTCCGCTGCAATTCTCATGAGAGGTCATTCACTGGTGTGACCGCACAAGCTTTAAAAAGAGCTGGGAGCCTTTTTGGCAGAGTGCAATCATTGCAATATTTTTATGCATTTGGCAGGGGACAATAAAGAGAAGTGAGGTGTAAGCAGAGCTATTAGAGGGGCCAGGATTTGGCTCAAGGGCTTGGGCAAGAACAGGAGCAGGCTAGAACTTCAGTTTGAGAAGTTAGAGGTATGACAAGTATAGGTAAGGTGGTAGTTATGGCAATGAAGTGCTTCTCCTTTAAGATATGAGATTTCAGGGTACCTAGTGTTCTCCCTGGTGAAGGAAGTACACCCAATGTCAAGGAACTAGAGCTGGAGTTGGATGTTCTTCTGTTATGGTCGGGCCCGAAGTCCGCATTCCGGTTCTTGATCCGGTCCGCGGACTCTGGACACCGGGTCCTTCGACTGCCCCTCATTTCACCTTGAACTCAAATAGTCACACCTGAGGATCATCTTGGCTTGGTTGAGCTCAAGGAGGCGCACCTGATGCCTATCGGTTGGCTGTGAATATAAGGGGCTCTGGGATTGGTGGTGGTGGTATCATCATCATGTCTTGCAGTCACCCACCCACCCAAGTCTTCTGGCTGCAGTGAGTCTTGAAGTCACCCTGGACTGAGCTCCCTTCCTATCCCTTGCCTCTGTTGGGTAAGTCTGGCTGGATTGCTGTTGCCTGGTGGAGGACTCTGCCCCTTCCTATCCCTTGCCTCTGTTGGGTAAGCCAGGCTGGATTGCTGTTGCCTGGTGGAGGACTCTGCCCCTTCCTATCCCTTGCCTCTGTTGGGTAAGCCAGGCTGGATTGCTGTTGCCTGGTGGAGGACTCTGCCCCTTCCTATCCCTTGCCTCTGTTGGGTAAGCCAGGCTGGATTGCTGTTGCCTGGTGGAGGACTCTGCCCCTTCCTATCCCTTGCCTCTGTTGGGTAAGCCAGGCTAGATTGCTGTTGCCTGGTGGAGGACTCTGCCCCTTCCTATCCCTTGCCTCTGATGGGTAAGCCAGGCTGGATTGCTGTTGCCTGGTGGAGGACTCTGCCCCTTCCTATTCCTTGCCTCTGACAGGTTGTGCCCTGCTACCTACCCAGATGTCCTGTGACCTGCCCAGGCCCCTGTGTTCTTGCCTGGGAGGTCTGGGCCCTGCCCAGTGAACTCCAAGATCCTGCCTTGCCTGAACTCTGGGATCTTCCTTGCCGGAACTCTAAGACTCTCCTGGAACCCCAGAATCACCATGAATGTCATGTCCCTCACGCACACCACAGTCACCACATCTTGTCTATTGTTTAGTTGTTCCTGTCCTGCCCCTAGTACTTCAGTGCCTGTGTCGTGCACTTGGGTCCAGCCTCCTGTCCCCTTATGACAGAATGACCCCCCAGCATAGACCCAGCAATGCAGGCACTATAGTCATGTTCTGTTACCCTGGGGTCCCCTATTGTCTGAACATTTCCCACCCACCTGTATCTTCTCTAGCTCTAGAGACCCTCCTTGGCTGGAGGCTCCCTTTGATGGGGGGGGGGGGGGGGAGAGACTCTGGACTCCGGGTCTTGTAGGCATCCCTCCTTTCACCCTTGAGCCCAATTTGTCACACCTGTGGATTGTTGGGGCACAAGAAGGTGCACCTGATGCCCATTGGCTGGCGGTGTATATAGGGGGCTCTGGGACTGAGTGGAGTTGGGGGTGTCCTGCCTATCCTGTTCCTCTGGCTTGGAGTGCCCCTTGTTAAAGATGAGTTCTTCAAGTAAGTCTGGCAGTCATCCTGGACCTAGTTCCCTCCCTAACCCTTGCCTCCATCGGGCAAGCCTGGCTGGACTGCTGTTGCCTGGCAGGGGATCCTGCCCCTTTCCATCCCTTGCTGCCGATTGGTTGTGCCCTGCAACCTGCTCAGGCCCCCATGCTCCTGCCTGGGAGGTCTGGGCCCTGCCCAGGAGTTATGCGGCCTGCCCAGTGAACTCCAAGATCCTGCCTTGCCTGAACTCTAAGAGTCTCCCGGAACCCCAGAATCACCTTGAACGTCATGTCCCTCATGCACACCACGATCACAACATCCTGTCTATCGTTTAGTTGTTCCTGTCCTGCCCCCTAGTACTTCAGTGCCTGCATCTTGTGCTTGGGTCCAGCCTCCTGTCCACTAATGACAATCCTTTGCCTCTGACAGGTTGTGCCCTGTGACCTGCCCAGGCCCCTGTGTCCTGCCTGAGAGGTCAGGGCCATGCCCAGAAGTTCTGTGGCCCACCCAGGGGGCTGTCCTCCCAGCATTCCTAGTCCCAAGAACTCATCCTCAAGACCTCAGCCTCAAGACCCCAGCCTCTAGCCAAGCCTCAAGACCACTTTGGACCCCAAGATATCTCTGAACTCCAGGATGCTCTCTGAACACCATGGTCTCCACACTTTGTCCTATCCTTTAGCTTGTTCCGTCCTGCCTCTAGTACTTTAGGGCCTGCGTTCTGCATTTGGGTCCAGTCTCATGTCCCCTTATGACAGAACACCCCCCCCCCCACTGTCATGGACCCAGCAATGCAGGCACTGTCGTCTATTCCCATCACCCTGGGGTCCCCTCCTGTCTGAACACTTCACCTCCCCCACCCGCCCGAATCTTCTCTGGTTCTGGAGACCCCCCTCGGTCACCTGGAGGCTCCCTTTGAAGTGGGGGGGGGGGGCGGGGGGGGGGTTACTGTTATGGTCAGGTCCGAAGTCTGCATTCCGGTTCTTGATCCGGTCCATGGACTCCGGACTCCAGGTCCTTCGACTGCCCCTTGTTTCGCCTTGAACTCAAATAGTCACACCTGAGGATCAGCTTGGCTTGGTTGGGCTCAAGGAGGAGCACCTGATGCCTATCGGTTGGCTGTGAATACAAGGGGCTCTGGGATTGAGTATAGTTGGAGGGGGGGGGGGTTGTCCTGTCCATCCCGGCTTGGAGTACCACCGTTAACAATGAGTTCTGTGAGTGAGCAATGGACTGGGCTGCTCTGTAGCCCTTCCGAGTCTTCCGGCCGCAGTGAGTCTTGAAATCACACTGGACCGGGCTCCCTTCCTATCCCCGCCTCTGTCGGGTTGTGCCCCGCAACCTGCCCAGGACCCTGTGTCCTGCCTGGGAGGTCCAGGTCCTGCCCAGGGGGCTGTCCTCCCAGCATTCCTAGTCTCAAGACTCCAGCCTCAAGACCCTATCCTCAAGCCAAGTCTCTAGACCCCAGCCTCTATTCGAGCCTCAAGACCTCAGCCTCGTGACCCCAGCCTCCAGCCAGGCCTCGAGACCACCTTGGACCCCAAGATCTCTCTGAACACCATGGTCTCCACACCTTGTCCAATCCTTTAGCTTGTTCTGTCCTGCTCCCAGTACTTCAGTGCCTGCATTCTGCATTTGGGTCCAGACTTGCATCCCCTTATGACAGAACAACCCGCACCCACCTCCCTCCCCCCCCACCCCCCACCCCCCCCCCCCCCCCCCCCCCGGTCATGGACCCAGCAACACAGGCACTGTTGTCTATTCCTGTCACCCTGGGGTCCCCTCCTGTCTGAACACTTCACCCCCCCCCCCACCCCAACCGCCTGAATCTTCTCTGGTTCTGGAGACCCCCCTCGGTCGCCTGGAGGCTCCCTTTGAAGGGAGGTACTGTTATGGTCGGGTCCAGTTCTTGATCCTGTCCGTGGACTCCGGACACCGGATCCTTCGACTGCCCCTCGTTTCGCCTTGAACTCAAATAGTCACACCTGAGGATCAGCTTGGCTTGGTTGGGCTCAAGGAGGCGCACCTGATGCCTATTGGTTGGCTGTGAATACAAGGGGCTCTGGGATTGAGTATACTTGGGGGGGGGGGGGTCGTCCTGTCCATCCCGGCTTGGAGTACCACCGTTAACAATGAGTTCTGTGAGTGAGCGATGGACTGGGCTGCTCTGTAGCCCTTCCGAGTCTTCTGGCTGCAGTGAGTCTTGAAGTCACCCTGGACCGAGCTCCCTTCCTTAGCCTTGCCTCCGTCAGGTAAGCTAGGCCAGATTGCCGTTGCCCGGCGGAGGACTCTGCCCCTTCCTATCCCTTGCCTCCGATGGGTTGTGGCCCATGACCTGCCCAGGCCCCTGTGTCCTGCATGGGAGGTCCGGGTCCTGCCCAGGAGTTCTGCGGCCTGCCTAAAGGACTCTGCCCCTTCCTATCCCTCGCCTCCGACAGATTGTGCCCCGCGACCTGTGCAGGCCTCTGTGTCCTGCCTGGGAGGTCTGGGCCATGCCCAGTAGTTCTGTGGCCCGCCCAGGGAGCTGTCCTCCCAGCATTCTTAGCCTCGAGACCCCAACCTCTAGCCAAGCCTCCAGACCACCTTGGACCTCAAGATCTCTCTGAACGCCACGGTCTCCACACCTTGTCCTATCCTTTAGCTTGTTCCATCCTGCCCCTAGTACTTCAGTGCCTGCTTCCTGCATTTGAGTCCAGATTCACATCCCCTTATGACATCTTCGGACCATCTGAAAGGCTGAAAACCTCACAGATGAGACTCTTGCAGAGATGCTCACACCCAGAGTTTAGGAATCAAACAGTGGATGGGTGACCACCAGGAGAAGTAAGGGGGATAGGCAATCAGTGCAGGGTTTCCTCAGCAAGAAATATACCCCTGCGGATACTGCTGGGGGTGGGGGAGTGACTTATCAGGGAACAGCAGCAACAGCCAGGCCAGTGGCACTCTGGCCAGTTCTGAGGCTCAGCAGGGAAAAGTAAAAATCAGCCAGAGTGATAGTGATAGGAGACTCAGTAGTAAGGGGGATGGACAGCAGATTGTGCGGCCGTCTAAGAGAAGTCAGGATGGTGGGCTGCTCCCCAGGTGCTAAGGTCCAAGATTCTCAAGAGGGGCGTCAGCAGTCAGATGTCATGATGCACATTGGCTCCAAGGACATGGGAAGAAAGGGGGCAGGGGGAAAGAAGAAAGTCCTGTACAGTGAGTATAGGAAGTTAGGGAAGCGATTGAAGAGCAAGACCTCCATTGTAGTCATTGCTGGATTACTCCCAGTAACACGTGCTCATCAGGACAGGAATAGGATGATAGTACAGATGAATGAGTGGCTGAGGGAGTGGTGCAGGGGGCAGGGTTTCAGATTTCTGGATCATTGGGATCTCTTCTGGGGAAGGTATGACCTGTACAAAAAGGACAGGCAACCCTGAACCCAAGGGCAGGTTTGTTATTGGGGAGGATTTAAATGAATATGGCAGTGGGGTGGGAACTGGAGTGACTGGGCTGAGAATGGGGCAAATAGTATACAAGTCGATGCATTGTGGAGTGGGACTGTCAGGAAGGGCAGGCCAGATGATAGGACAAAACTGCAGTTGGATGAATTGAAGTGTAACTGGGGGCAAAATCAAATAGGGTGATGAATATAGGACTGAATGTGTTATATATGAATGCACATAGTATATGGAATAAAATAGGTGATCTTGTAATGCATTTAGAGATTGGCAGGTATGAAGTTGTGAGCCTCTCCAAGTCATGGCTGAAAGAAGATCATAGTTGGGAGCTTGACATCCAAGGATACATTTTGTATTGAAAGTACAACACATAGGCCGAGGGGATGGGGTGGTTCTTTTGGTAAAATATGAACTCAAATCATTAGAAAGAGATGACATAGGATCAGAAGCTGTAGATTCCTTGTGGGTATAATTAAGAAACTGCAAGAGTAAAAAGACCCTGATGGAAGTTATAAACAGACCTCTGAACAGTAGCCAGGATTTGGGATACAAATTACAATGAGAGATAGAAAAGGCATGTAATAAGGGCAATGTGGATAGAGGAGACCAGATGGAAGTTACTTTCTTGGATTTCCAAGTGTTCGATAAGGTAAAAGACTTATCTATAAGATAAGGATGCATAGAGTTGGGGGTGATATATTAGCATGGATAGTGGATTGGTTAGCCAATAGAAATCAGAGTGTTGAGATACATGGGTGTTCCTCTGCTTGGCAGTCAGTGGTGAGCCATATGCTGCAGGGGTCGGTGCTGGGCCTACAACTGTTCACAATATACATTAACGATCTGGAAGAGGGGACCGAGGGTAATGTATCTAAGTTTGTTGATGACACTAAATTGGGTGGAAAAGCTAATTTTGCAGAGGATACAGAGAGCCTGCAGAGAGATATAGATAGGCAAAATGAGTGGGCAATGGCCTGGCAGATGGAGTACAATGTTGGTAAATGTGAGATCATCCACTTTGGAAGGAAAAATGGAAGATCAGATTGCTATTTAAATGGTTAAAGATTGAAGCATGCTACTGTGCAGAGGGTCTCGGGAGTGCATGAATCACAAAAGGTTGGTGATGCACCATCAATAACTCTTGGAGACGGGAGGCGAACGATAGGCTTTTATTAGCTGCAAGAGACCACCACATAACATCCTGGAGACTGAGGGAGGAGCAGTGCCTCCAACCACCTTTATACAGGGGTCTGTGGGAGGAGCCACAGGAGCAGTCAGCAGAGGGGCGTGTCCAGACAGGTATATGTAGTTCACCACAGTTGGTTTGCAGGTGCAACAGGCTACCAAGAAGGCAAATGGAATTTTGGCCTTTATTGCTATGGAGATTGAATTTAAAAGCAGGGAGGTTATGCTGCAACTGTACAGGGTACTGGGAGGCCACATCTTGAGCACTGCATGCAGTTCTGGTCTCCTTACTTGACGAAGGATATACTGGCTTTGGAGGTGGTGCAGAGGAGGTTTTCCAGATTGATTCCAGAGATGTGGGGGTTAGACAATGCAGAGAGATAGAATCATCTGGGACTGTAATCACTGTAATTTAGAAGAATGAGAGGAGATCTTATAGAAAAAATATAAAATTATGAAAGGGGTAGATAAGATAGAGGCAGGAAAGTTGTTTTCACTGGTAGATGAAACTAGGGGACATAGCCTCAAGATTCAGGGGAGTAAATTTAGAACAGAGATAAGGAGGAACTACTTTTCCCAGAGTGGAGAATCTGGAATTCTCTGCCCAATGAAGCACTGGAGGCACCTCAGTAAGTATACTTAAGACAAAGTTGGATACATTTTTGCATAGTAGGGGAATTAGTGGGGAAAAGGCAGGTAGGTGAAGATGAATCCATGGTCAGATCAGCCTTGATCTTATTGAACAGCGCAGCAGTCCTGATGAGCCAGGTGGTCTACTCCTGCTCCGATTTCTTAGGTTCTTATTTTCTTATAACCATATAACAATTACAGCACAGAAACAGGCCATCTCGGCTCTTCTAGTCCGTGCCAAACACTTACTCTTACCTAGTCCCACCGACCTGCACTCAACCCATAACCCTCCATTCCTTTCCTGTCCATATACCTACCCAATTTTACTTTAAATGACAATACCGAACCTACCTCTACCACTTCTACTGGAAGCTCGTTCCACACAGCTGCCACTCTCTGAGTAAAGAAGTTCCCCCTCGTGTTACCCCTAAACTTTTGCCCCCTAACTCTCAACTCTTGTCCTCTTGTTTGAATCTCCCCACTCTCAATGGAAAAAGCCTATCCACGTCAACTCTATCTATCCCCCTCATAATTTTAAATACCTCTATCAAGACCCCCTCAACCTCCTATGCTACAAAGAATAAAGACCTAACTTGTTCAACTTTTCTCTGTAACTTAGGTGCTGAAACCCAGGTAACATTCTAGTAAATCTCCTCTGTACTCTCTTTATTTTGTTATGTAATGTTGTGATAGTCATGGGGGAATTCAATATGCAGGTCGATTGGGAAAATCAGGTTGGTGCTGGATCCTAAGAGAGGGAATTTGTAGATTGCCTATGAGGTGGCTACTTAGAGAAACTTGTAGTTGAACCCACTAGGGGAAAGGCAGTTATGGTTTGGGTGCTGTGTAATGAACCAGATTTGAATAGGGAGCTTAAGCTAAAGGAACCTTTGGGAGCTAATGATTATAATATGATAGAATTCACTGTGCAGATTGAGAGAGAGGGGTTAGTGTCAGGCGTATCAGTACTACAGTGGAGTAAAAGGAATCACAGAAGCATGAGAGAGGAGCTGGCCAAAGTTGACTGGGATGGGACACTATCAGAGATGATGGCAGAACAGCAATGGCTGAAGTTTCTGGGGGCAATTTGGAAGGCACTGGATAGATGTATCCCAAAGATAAAGGAGTGTTCTAAAGGGAAGATGAGACACCTATGGCTGACAAGGGAAGCAAAAGAGAGGGCATATAATATAGCCAAAATTAGTTGGACACTAGAGGATTGGAAAGCTTTTAAAAGCCAACAGAAGGCAACTAAAAAAAGGATGAGGAAAAAACAAAATATGTATGTAAGCTAACCAATAACATAAGAGGATACCAATTGCTTTTTTTCAGATATATAAAGAATGAAAGAGTTGAGAGTGATTATCAGACTGCTGAAAAAATGACCCTGCAGAGTTAGTAATTTTGGATAATGAACTAGCACAGTTGGAAGACATTAGCAGTATGCCAGAAATTTGAGAATGTCAGGGGGCAAAAAGTGAGTGTGGTTGCTATCACTAAGGGGAAGATGCTTAGGAATCTGTAAGGTCTGAAGTTAGATAAATCACCTGAACCGGATGGACTACACTCCAGAGGTAGCTGAAGAGATTGTGGAGGCATTAGTAATGATCATTCAAGAATCATTAGATTCTGAAATGGTTCCTGAGGTCTTGCAAATTTCAAATGTCGTTCTATTCTTTAGGAGAGGAGTGAGGGAAGAACAAAGAAAATTATAGGCCAATTAGCCTGATTTAAGTTGTTGCAAAGATGTTGGAGTTCATTATTAAGGATGAGTTTTCAGGGTACTTGGAGGCACATGATAAAATAGGCCAAAGTTAGCATGGTTACCTTAAGGGGAAATCTTGCCTGACCAATCTGTTGGAATTCTTTGAGGAAATAACAGGCAGGATAAACAAAGGAGAACTAGTGGAAGTTGTTTACTTGGAGTTTCAGAAGGCCGTTGACAAGGTGCATCACATGAGATGGCTAAACAAGATAAGCGCCCATGACATTACAGGAAAGATACAGGATAGAAGATTGACTGACTGGCAGGAGGCAGAGAGTGAGAATAAAGAGGGTGGACCTATTCTGGCTGGCTGCTGGTGACCAGTGGTGTTCCACGGGGGTCAGTATTGGGACTGATTCATTTCAAATTGTTATTTGGATGATAGGGATGACAGAATTCATGACTTTGTGGCCAAGTTTACAGATGGGTGGAGGGATAGATAGTGTTGAGGAAGCAGGGCATCGGCAGAAGAACTTAGCAGATTGTAAGAATGGGCAGAAAAATTTCAGGTGGAACATAATGCAGGGAAATGTATGGTCATGAACTTTGGTAGAAAGAATAAAAGCATAGACTATTATCTAAACAGAGAGAAATTCAACAATCAGAGGTGCAAAGGGACTTGTGAGTGCTTGTGCAGGATTTCCTGAAGGGTAACTTTCAGGTTTAGTCAGTGGTAAGGAAGGCAAATGCAATGCTAGCATTCATTTTGAGACAACTAGAATATGAAGGCAAGGGTGTGATGCTGATGCTTTGTTACGTATTGGTCAGATGCATTCGGAGTACTGTGTGCAGTCCACTGCTCAGGATCACCAGAGGCTGCAGAGGGCTGTGGGCTCTGCGAGCTCCATCACGATCACAACCCTCATCACCACTGAGGACATCTGCAAGAGCCAGTGCTCAGGAAGATGCCATTCATCATTGAGGACCCTTTCCATCTGGGACATGCTCTCTTATTATTACTGTCAAGGAGGAGATACAGGAGCCTGAAGGCCCACACTCAGTGATTTAGGAACAGCTTCATCCCTTTTGTCATTGAAGTTCGGAATGGTCCATTAACCCATGAGCATAATTTAATTACTCAATTGATTTTTCTCTACTTATTTATTTTTAAATTGAGAGTAATTTTATATCTTTTGCACATTACTGCCGCTGCAAAACAATAAATTTCACATCATATAGAACAGTGATAATGAACTTGATTTGGATTCTAATTAATCTCACCATGCTCTTCATTCATAATATGCATCAAAATTCAGAAGAGGTCTGTGGGACCGAAGTGCAGTTGACTAATGTGTCTAATGTTATGCATTGTAACTCCATAACTAATTGAAAGAAAAACATGGGACAGGAGATAAACATGTTTACACTTTGGTTTTACTTTAGTAAGGCATGTGCATATGACATAGTGGCATGATATATGCCATTCAGTACTTTTACATATAAAGCATAAGACCATAATATATTGGACCAGAATTAGACCATGTGCTCCAATATTTCATCATGTCTGATCAATTCTCCCTCTCAGCCTCAAGCATCATTTTCCAGCCATCTGATATCTACTCACACCTCTCTTTTACACTTTATTTATCCAAAGAAAGTTCTGGTATCCTCTTTAATATTATTGGCTAGATTACCTCTGTATTCTATCTATTCCTTAATGACGTTATAGCTGCCTTCCCAATCCTCAAACTTCCCACTGATTTTGCTCTATTATATACTCTCTCTCAGGCTTTATGTTGGTTTTGACCTCTCTTTGTTAGCCATGGTTGTGTCATCTTTTAACCAATTCTTCCTCTTTGGGATGCATATATCCTATAGCTTCTGAAATGCTTCCAGAAATTTCAGGCATTGCTGCTTTGCCATCATCCCTGCCAGTGTTCATTTTCAATCAATTTTGGCCAGCTCCTCTTTTGTGCCTCTGTAATTTCTTTCACTCCACTGTAATGCTGATACAGCTGACTTTAACTTCTCCTTTTCAAATTTCAGGGTGAATTCGATCATATTATGATCACTTCCCCCTAAAGGTTATTTTACCTTAAGCTTTCTAATCAATTCTGGTTAATTGCACAACACCCAGTCCAGAATAACTGTGGGCTCAACTACGAACTGCTCTAAAAAGCCATCTCATATGCATTCTTTGTAAAAAAAAAAACAAAGAATGTTAATCAGACTACATATTTACAATATTAGTCAAATATTACTGAAATACTAAATACACAGCATTCCTCCCTGCTTAGCTATAAACCTCAACTCAATATAGAATGCATCTCAAGTTATATACATAGAAACATAGAAAACCTACGGCACAATACAGGCCCTTCGGCCCACAAAGTTGTGTCAAACATGTCAGAACAATTCAAAAACATTACCTTCAGAGCCCAGCCAAAGATGATCCCGTCTTTAAAATTCCTCCTTTGCAGGCAGACCCTTAGGTTTAAGGAATAACTTCCAGCTCTAAGGAGTGGAAGATGCCTGTGTGTGAATTCTTTTAACGAGGAATGGCCATTGGACACCAGCTACCAGGCAGTCTTGGCAAAGTGACATCTTGGTCCAATGGCCAAGAGGTCCAAGGTGAATGGAGACTAGACTTTGTTGTGCAGTTCAGCAAATATGATGTTATACAGTGTGACATTGTGCACCAGTTTTAAAACAGCTTATCTACTACCTGGACTCTGAAGCAAATGATGGACAAGGTTAAAATAAGAGCCCAGATAATGCTATAATTGTAATAATATACTATATAATACAACTACTATACAGAAATCCACAGAATAGTACATTTTAAATTGTTGGATTCAGGCCTAACGATTTAATCATTGTGGAGGATTTTTTACTCTTGCGGTATAATGTCTTTCCTGACAAGCAGGTGTTCACTCTACAGTACTTGCAAGATGAAGTTTGTGACTGTGAAGCAATCTCAGCTTCTGGGCCTCCTCCATAGTGGTTGTAGGTGTTAACTCAGGGACTGCAGGAAGTTGTTCTGACAGCTCTGGGCACATTTCTTCTCTAACAATTGACTTCTGGTCTCCTCAACTGATCAATGTGTCATCCCCAGATGACTTCAGGCACAATCTCCACTGTATAGGAGAGTGGTCAAGTTCTGTCCTTAATCTTGCCAAGTGCCCACTTTTGATCACATCTGTAGCCGCTTACCAGGTCTGCTTTTCCAGGAGTGAAACACTGAACCACCTTGTTTAAGGAGCCCTCAGTTTGTCTCAGCTATTTGTCCTGCATTCTCCTTCTGAAATTGGATTGGAGGATATCTAAGCACGAACACAAGGGACAACCCCGGAACAGCATAGCTGGTGAGTTGTTGGTTGATGTGCTACATTGTGATATGCAAGGAAGAAATTGTTGAACTTCTGATTCGGTGTCAGCGTAGGTTGTTTAGCTGATATTGCTCACAGTGCTTTCTTTAGACTCTGGACATATCTTTTCTGCTAAACCATCTGTAGCTGAGTGGTATAGTAAAGATGTAATATGTCTTATTCCATTCATTTTCAGGGATGACTGAAACTGTTTCACAACAAACTGTGGTTCATTGCCACTGATTAAGTGTTCTGAACCACTAGTCCTTGAGAAAATGCTTCTCAACACATCAACAGTGAAGGCTATTGGGAACACTTCTGGCCACTTTGTAGCTGCATCCAGTAAATTTGCACCCATGGATGGTTTGCCAAAATACACATGAATCCTCTTCCAGGGCAATGCAATCTATTTCCAAGGATGGAGAGGCACTGTTCTTGGCATCTTCTGGATATGTTGTCATCCAGAACAGTGCATGGCAAGCAGCTCGATCTGAGGATTTCTTCCAAGCCACCAGACAAAGTTTCAAGCCAACACCTACATTTTGACCGCACCTAGATGACTGGCATGTAGCTGCTCCAACACTTTAGCTCTCAGCTTGGATGGTACCACAACTCTCAATCCCCATATAAGGTAAGCCATGTCAAGGACGAGTTCATCTCAGCACTGGTAAAGTTAGAGGAACTGAAATTTTGCAGCACATTCCAGCCATTTTGGGTGCCCATGTAGACAAAGACCATGTGAAGTCTTTTCTGGTTTCCCTTTGGATCATCTCTGCTACAATCATCTTTTCAATCTGAATTATGGAGAATATGTCGAGGAGTGTCTTCTTTTGTATTTCAGTATTTTTCAAAAGGTAAATGGGAAAATCCATTAACAATCCATCAACATTTCTATGATTAGTTGTCCTCTTGAATTCGATCTTGTAATTGTGTCTTCCAAGAAACAGAGCCCAGCTCTGCATTCATGCTGCTGCCATTAGTGGAACATCCTTCTGTGGATTGGAAATGGATGCTAGTGGTTGATGATCAGTAATGAGGGCGAACTCCCCCTGCAAGTGCTGGTTGAAATGTTTTATACCCCAAACTAGACTCAAGGCCTTTCTGTTAATCTGTGTGTATTTCTTTCTCTGCAGCAGTAAGGCTATGGGGTGTTCACTTCCATCACAAACAACACGTGACATGACTGCACCTATACCATTAGGCAAGACATCACAGACAAGCCTCTCTGGACGATGAGGATCATAATGAGTGAGTACAGTGTCTGATGTCACCATTTCCTTTAGCTTCTCACACTGCTTGGTCCATTGCCATTTCTTTCCAATTTGCAGTAATGAGCTCAAGCATGGTAGCCAGGCTTGGCAGGAACCTGATATAGTAGATGACAGATCATAATAGGGACTGCAACTGTGACACATCCTTTGGCCTTGGGGCATCCAGCACTGCTTGAATTTTCTCTTGTGTAATACTTTTGCGTCAATGGTGTGACCACGGTAAGTGATGCTTGGTTTAAAGAATTCGCACGTCTCGCTGTGCTCGGAGCCCAAAATCTTCTAATCTTGATATTTTGAAGATGTTCTTTGTCATCCTTACCAGTAACGATGATGTCTTCCAGGTAACACAGAGTACCTGGACAACCTTGCAGCACCTGGACAATAGCTTTCTGCCAGAGTACAGATGCTACTCTGAAAATAAACCTATTATAGCGATAAAGCCCTTTGTGAGTGTTTATGGTGAGAAACACTTTGGACTCTTCTTCCATCTCCATCTTCTTCCATCTGTAGGGAGGCCTCAGCTAAGTCCATTTTGCTGAAGTGTTTCCTTCCAGAATGGTTTGCAAAGGTATTCTCCATGTTGGGCAGAGTGTATTAATCAGCTTTCAGTACTGGATTAATGGTGACCTTAAAATCACCACAGACCCATCATTCTTGCCATTGAGACCACTGGCATTGCCTATGGGCTTCAGTCAAACTTGGAAAGAATTCTTTCAGCCTCCATGCGATCTTGCTCACTGGCTACTTGATCACAGATGGTATAAGGAACTGGACAGGCTTTATAAAACTTGGGCATGGTATTTTCATTCAACATTATTTTACCCTTGATATGTCTGATGTTTTCCAATTGCATCCTTGAACACTGCTATGGCATCATCCAGTAACTTTCTTAATTCACTTTCAGTTGACTTTATTGCAGAGGATGTGGCATGCAAATCCAATCAAGTTGGCTCAGTCTATCACAGCCCACAATGCTAGCCCTCCTGTTTTTATCATATACAAGCCCAATGTGACTTGGTGGTTGTTGTATTTCACTGTTACAAATGTCATTCCCACAGGAGTTATCTTTTCTCTAGTAAAGGTTCCTAGTTGGGTATCTGCAAGCTTTAGTTTCAGCATCTTTGAAATGCCATTCTAACACATCTTGTGGAATGTCTGAAACTGCTGAGCCTGTGTCCAATTCCATTTAATTAATTTGCTGTTCACTTCTGGTGTAAGCCATGTTGATTGTCTCCTGTTAGTTTTCTCATTGTAAATCTTAAGATTACTCATTCCTGTGTCATTATCAGATTTTTGCAGACTAGGGCTCTTTTTGAAACTGCAACTTGACTTTTTATCTTTTTTCTCTCCCTGTTCAGTAAATTTATTTTTGTCTCTCTGATGTGTGTCCTACTTTGTTGCACTTTCTGCAAGTTTCACCTTAAACCTGATTTGTGTGCGACCCTGCCACAATAGTAACACAATTTGCTCAGCCAGGCAGGTTTCTGGTTAGATGTTGCAGTTTTGTTCACAGTTACTTTCATTCCTGACTGTAACTCACTTGTGTATCCTACTGCAGTTTCTATTAATGCAGTGATTTCAACTTCTTTTTTAAATGAAAGTTGTGCTGTAATTAGGAGCCATTTTTGAATTGCTTGTAAGATTCCACAAACTAAATGGTCTATCAGTGCATCATTAAGCCCATCTCTGAACTGACAATGCTCAGACAACTTCTTCAATTCAGCCACACATGCTGAAATAGACTCTTTTTCCTTTTGATTCCATTTATGAAACCTAAAGCATTCTGCAATCAGCAATAGCTTTGGTTCTAAATGTTCCTGCATTTCTTTCACCAGATCAGCAAAGATTACTTTGGCTGGTTTAGTTGGAGCAGTCAAACTTCTAAGCAAACTATATGCTTGTCTACCAATTGTACTCAGTAAAACTGGTACTCATTTCTCATTGGCTGTTTCATTTACTTCAAAATACTGCTCAGTTCACTCAGTATATATTAGGCAGTTATCTATTATACAATCAAATGTGTCCATCTTTTCAATATAGGCAGACATTTCTGCTTCTTTAAGTTTTATTATTATTATCATCATCCGGTACTGACTGTTTATGAACCTGTGAATTTGTTCACTTTCTGCACTTTTTTTATCTCAACTGTCTCTGCCTCCCCTTTCCAAAGAAAAATTTAGCTGCGATTCTTTTTAAATGTGATTATCTTGCTGTGTTTCAACACAGGTTTGTCATCTCAGGTTTGTTTTAAAAGTCCTGGTCACAGCTGTTATGTTTTGTAACTCCAATAGTAATTGAAAGAAAAACAGAGGACTGGGGATAAACATGCCTACTCTTCGATTTTACTTTGGTAAGGCACACACATATAATGTGGTGGCATAATGACATATACCATTCATGTACTTTTACATATAATTCTGTAAGCATCAAAGAATGATTAATCAATCAATATATTTACAATATTACTCAAAGATTAAATGCACAACACCTTGAACCAAGGATCACAGACCCAAAATACGAGATCAGCTATGCAAGACTGAAATGAGCTGGAATTTCTTCATTCATATTGATTAATCCTCACACCCACCCAAAATAAACTGTGGAGACTTGATTGCTGAGGATATTCAGGACAGAGATCTGTAGTTGTTTAGATATTAATGGATCCAGGGATAAGGACTTATTGCAGGAAAGAGGTGCTGAGGTAAACGATCAGATATCGTCTCAGTAAATGGTGGAAGAGCCCCTCCTGCCTCTGTTTCATATGTTTTTATGCAGTCTTGAAAATCCCTTGTATTCCAAATTTATATTTATTCCTTATCATATAATTATCATTGAATTTTCCTCCATGCACTTCCCTTTTTCTTCATTTGCCAATTATCTCACATCTGCTTGTGGGAGTAGCTTTGCTCCATCCTGTTCATTCTATTAAAGCCCCTTTTAACTCTGAACAGCAAAATTAAATTTCTTCTCTCCCAGTAGAATAACCTCAAATTCTGTACTCTCCACTGAATTTAGTAGAAAATTCAGCTACAAGCATTAAATGAGATTCCACTTTAACCTTATCTCCCTTTGATTTATACAGCTGCCCATTCTCACTTGTACTGAATAAATCTCATTCCTATTCTGCCCAACTGCTCCCAAACCCAAACTTGCAAAACCAGTCACTCACTTCGGAGTAATGACCAACTCAGCATGCTTTCAAAACCATTATTATAATTAAAGTTGTTTTCTGTCTGTTTGGCAGATGGCAGTTTCAGTATTTGATGTGAAATAACTGAGGTAGGTTGGATTACCTGTATGCTGCAGTACTTTCAGGCAACCACGGTTCAGACAGCAATGCCCATTCATTTTCTATCAGCACACTTCAGGAATGATACACAGATTCTAGCAAGGCTGAAAGTGCCAGAAGAAAACGGGTTAAAATGATTAAATTATATGAATAGGCTTTGCAGTCCAGCCCTATATTCCCTGAGTTATGAAAGATTAATTATTGACCTGGTTGATAGAGTTAGTCAATGGTAACAAATGTAATACACACAAAATGTTGGAGGAACTCAACATTAATGGAAATGAATAAGCAGTCGACATTTTGTGCCCAAACACTTCTTCAGGACTATAACTATTTTCTCTGAGCCTTAAAACTGGAGATAAACTATTCAGGGCAGGCCAGGAAGCAAAACTCGGATTTGTACAGAAAATGCTAGCTAAGGAGTTGGATGAGGATTGGAATGGAAGATAGTGGATCAGGACAGGGAATAAGGTGGGAAATGGAAAATGAGAAAGGGGATTGGGAATTGGTTCTGGATGGTGGTTTATGGGGATTTTGACTTCAGGGTGAATGTTTGTGTACAGAGGAAACAGAAAGCAATTTAAACTTACAGGATGAATGGCTAGTTATTAGGCAAGGTATTGTGAATCCCAGAACCAAATGGGGAAATGGAGTAATGACTTAGCTCACCCAGGGTGAAACTGATTGTTAGGATAGCAGGGGTTGAGCTAAAACCTCATTCTGGTTATAAAGTCAATGCAAACTGCTTGGCCTGCACTACTCATGGGAATGAAGAATAACATGCTATCAGCTACATCTTTGATAAATCCATTAAAAAACAATTTCCACATGCGCTGACTGAGAACTTGGTGCACTTTACTGTTTTATTTTGGATTTCCATTTCTGTTTGCTTTTCTAAAACAACTGTGTTACTAGAACTCCTGGAGAGGTATGAAGCTGAGTAATATTCTCTCCCTGTCTCCCATGGGGCAAAAACGACCAATGTAGATTCTATGACTGGGTGCATCTAACATTTTGTAGCATGGTGCAGGTTTCTGAAGAGAAAGTTAGAAGTTAGAAGTTCTTTCTAAATTTGTCCATTGATGAGCCGTCTGGAAAATTGTTCAGATTAGAAAATTGTCACTCTGAAAAGAAAAATCTGAGTCAAGTTTGTGATTAAATCTCTTCCTAAATGGAAAGACAAGGGGCTCTAATAGTGGTAATAGTTAGAAGTGGAGTTGGGATGGTATGAAGATAAACGGATAAATTTGGTCATGGTAAAAGTGAATTTGTGTTACGTTCTCTACCTTATCTCTTACCATATTAATTATTCCATTATAGGCAAGCTTTAAAATGTGCTTTTTTGGAAAACTTCATTGCCAAGGAATTTCTGATTTTTGACTTGGGGAAATTGAGAAGGGGTGAACAATGAGTGTTTAAATGTAACAGTGCAATATTATTGGGAGGAAGAAGAATGTGCCAAACAATGTACTTTGGGCTCTTAGGAACCCTGGAGTAAAGTTCAGAGAAGTGATTGCCTCTTTGATTCATGCATGGAGTGTTATATTCTGGTCTGTAGCCTGCATTCTGGGTCTTGATCCAGTCTGCAGACTCCGTACTCCGGGTCTTGCAGCCATCCCTCCTGTCACCCTTAAACCAAATAGGATTATTTTGGCTTAAGAAGGTGCACCTGTTGCCTATCAGCTGGCAGGTAGATATAAGGAACTCTGGGACCAAGTCTAGATGGGGGGTTGTCCTGGCTTGGAGGGATCATAGCTTCATCCCCAAATTCTGTGAGTCAACCTTGGAGTCCCCCTGGACCAAGTTTCCTCCTGATCCCTTGCCTCTGTCTGGTAGCAGGCTGGACTGCCATTGCCTAGCAGGGGGACTCTGTCCCCTTCCTACCCCTCACCACGGATGGGTTGTGCCTGCTACCTGCCCAGGTTTCCCACGTCTTGCCCAGGCCTCTGTATTCCCACCTGGGAGGTGGCCCTGCCCAGGAGTATGTGGCCCACCCTGAGGTCTCTGCCCCTTCCTACCCCTTGCTCTCTATGGATTGTGCCTGCACCTATCCAGGTGTTACACGTCTTGCCCGGGCCTCCGTGTTCCTGCCTGGGAGGCGGCCCTGCCCCGGAGTTATGCGGCTGCCCAGGGGGGGTTCTCCTGCCTAGCCACGGACTCCAGGACCCAGCCTAGCCACGAACTCTCTCTGAACCCCAGGATTACCTAGCATGCCCCATCTCCTTCGCACACCCTGGTCTCCCCATCTGGTTCTATCCTTTAGTTATTCTTGTCCTGCCCCAAGTACTTCAGTGCCTGCGTCCTGCACTTGGGACCAGCCTCCTGTCCCCTTGTGACATGGAGAGGAAAGCTGAAGAAGTGGATAATGGCATACCTTTGGTGTAACAAAGAATTTCTCAGGAAAATTAAGGGAGAATATGCAACATAAGCCTTGTGGGCAGAAGTAATGGAATTAGTATAAATCAGGAGTCTGTGGATAACTTTGTATTAACATAGAAGTTGTGAATCATGGAAAGTTATTTACAACTGTAGGAGTCTGAGGTCATTATGCATTTCTCTCCTCACCTAGGCTAGAGGACTTCATGTCTGACTGAAACAGACTTGAATCATTCAGAATTCTGTCAATAAACCATTATGGTTTAGAGTTCCTAAGGAATAAATCTGTGCTATCGACGTTGGTGAACTAAGCTCCTGAGGGGAAAGAAAATAGAAGGGTGATATAACAGCATCAACTGGTGCTTTCAGTAGATTTGTTTGTTGGCAGGTTTAATATTAGCTAATGAAAGCCAGTTGTGTATGTAAATGGAAAAGATTTGGTTGTGCATCTCAATCCAAAGTTAGAAGGAAGGGTGGCAGACCAGTCTGATGGAAGTTTTGAGTTAACAGGTTTTGGGTATAACCATTTGGTCAGCTGAGTTGTATACAAATAGGTCCAAAGAGATGGGCAGTAAATGACCTTCTTGCCCCCAGTGCCAAGATTCCAAAAATGAGTAGATAAAAGGAATTTGACCCAACACTCTGTAAGTAAAGCTGTTGTGAGTTTTGACAAGTCAGGAAATAAATGCAAATATTTCTTGATCAGGTAGTTGAGATTTTTGGATGAAGACAATTAATTGTTCAACTCTTGTCATTGTAAAAAGTTTATGATAACTTTATTCTTGAGATTTGATTATTATAGCCAGCACCATTGCCAATGTTTAACAGGCCATGCGAGAGTGGTTGACATTGATATCCACAAACCAGAAGACAATAAAACATTCCTCTCATTTCACACCATTGGATGATTTGAAATGCTAAGCCAATAGTGCAATCGCATAAACACCACAACCTGCTAATGTCCAAAGTTATTAATCAAATAGTTCACCATCATAATAAATCATTCTTTAAACAAGTGGATGTACAAGCCAAACATGTATCAGTTAGTACCTAAATAAAACCCATGAGAGCAAAGATTGACAGGTTCTGCAGTTCCCCTGTTTAATACTGTCAAACAAATTCTGCTCTTGAGTGTTTCATATCCTGGGAGTAATTAGCTGCTGTTCTCTCTGACACATTTACATTCAGATTTCTTAACTCTAAATTGACTAATTTGCATTAGCCTTATGCATGTGCTTTTTAAATTGGTGAGGGGCTACATTTGAGTGCAGTCCCTCCTCCAACCTGCAAAAAAATAGATGTAGGGCTGACAAAAAAATGTGATAAACCCGTATTCTTCCAGCATTAACGGGCAACTAGAAAACATTGAGCAACCTGCTTTCGAAAATGATTGCAGAGTTCAGTCACTGTTATCTGTGTTGATTGGTGGCTGTATGTTTTGGAAGGCACTATTATCTTGTGTTGTTATCTACCCTGCACTGGTGAGAAGAATCTTGGACTAGTAACCAGGAGTATGTCATGGGGAACTGAAGAATAGAGAGGCTGGCCTCTGTAAATCCTCTGTGTAGCTGCATGGAGGCTCTAGTCTCAGCGAATACTCATCCTGTAACCAATCAATTGCACAACCACCCTCACTCAGCCCCTGCTGGGTTCACCAGACCCCATCACAACTAATAACCCCTACTGACCAGGCCTCACTCCCCATGCCTAGATGTTCCACTGTGCCTCCGTGTGCCTAGCACAACGGCTGGTGCAGCAGGGGTGGAAATATGACAACTTACTTCTTGAGCGATTACCCAAAGGCCTGGTCCAATTACTGAGAGACAAGAGTTTGATTCCTGCAATCGAAATGGGGAAGTAAAATTCAATTCAGGTTTCAAAGATAAGTGTGAAGCTGCTGAAATGTCATACAATGGAAGATAGGGTTAGACCTTGCCAGGGTTGCGGAGGACTAAGGTGAGCACTTGGAAAAGGCAATCTACAGAAGAAGGTGGATGGAGGCAGAAAGTACTTGGACTCTTGTCAAGGAGCAAGGAGGAGTCTGACACCAGTCTAGCTTAAAGCTTTGCACGGGCTTGGAATCCTGGAGTGAAGCTTGGGAGGAGCTAAATGTTCCTGCGTGATACAGAGTGCCATGGCTGATTGCAATTCCAGTTGAAGCGTATGCAACAGCTGCCCAGATCTTTGCCATAATGGGTGAACTGGGCTTGAAGTTCATCAATCTATCCTCTAAATTATGACTTGGATGGCTGAGACATCACTCTAGTTTGCAGTAAGCCTTCAGTACTCTATCAAAAGGGCATCATACAGTTTCATACCCCTGTCATACAGCTAGAACCCTTACTGCTGCCTGTAAACTAGCCAGCTGCACTGTTGCTGCAGAAAATACAATCCACAGCCACATCCCCTTACAGCAGAACGTCCTGAGAAGGGAGGGTGAGCAGCCAGAAGTCATGGCAGATATTGGTACCAACTACATAGGTAGGAAAAGGGTGGAGGTCCTGAAGACAGAATACAGGGAGTTAGGAAGGAAGTTGAGAAGCAGGACCTCAAGGGTAGTAATCTCGGGATTGCTGTCCGTGCCATGCAACAGTGAGGACAGGGATAGAATGGGGTGGCAGATAAATGCATGGCTGAAGAATTGGAGCAGGGGGGCAGAGATTCAAATTTCTGGATCATTGGGACCTCTTCTGGGGCAGGTGTGACCTGTACAAAAGGGTCAGGCTGCTCTTGAATTCGAGGAGGACCAATATCCTTCCAGGCAGGTTTGCTAGAGCTGTTGGAAGTGCTTTAAATTAATATGGCAGGGTGATGGGAGCCAGTATGATAGAGCTGATAATGAGCCAGCAGGTTTACAAGTAAATGATGGGTGTAACAAATGTAAGGAAGGACAAGCCAATGATTGGGTTCAAAAGCAGACAGAGCAAAGAGTTAAATTGTACCACAGAGGCAAAACTCAAAAGGGTGAAGAATGCAGGACTGAAGGCGCTGTGTTTAAATGTGCGTAGCATTCGGAATATGGTGGACGAACTCATGGTGCAATTAGAGATTGGTCGATATGACGTTGTGGGCCTCACTGAGTTGTGGCTGGAAGAAGGCCATAATTGGGAGCATAACATCAAAGGATATACTGTGTATTGAAAGGACAGGCAGGAAGGCATAGGTGGTGGCATGGCTCTGTTGGTAAGAGATTGCAAAGGGAGCTGGAAAAGGCATGTAATAAGGGTAATGACATAATTGTAATGGGGGACTTCAATACACAAGGGCATTGGGAAAATCGGGTTGGTGTTGAATCAAAAGAGAGGAAATTTGTTGAATACCTACAAGATGGCTTTTTAGAGCAGTTTGTGCTTGAGTCTGCTTGGAGAAAGGCTATCTTAGATTGGGTGTTGTGTAATAACCCACATCTTATTAAGGAGATTAATGCAAAGGAACCCTTTGGAAGCAGTGATCATAATATGATTGAATTTGAGAGGGAGAAGCATAAGTCACATATATCAGTATCACAATGAAATAAAGGGAATTACAGAGGCATGAGAGAGGAGCTTGCCCAGGTGGGTTGGAGGAGGATACTGGCGGGGATGACTGAAGTTTCTAGGAATAGTTCACAAGGCACAGGATAAATATGTCCCACAGAAAAAGTTTTCAAATGGAAGGGGTAGGCAGCAATGATTGACAAGGGAAGTTAAGGACAGCATAAAAGCCAAGAAAAGGGCATATAAAGTGAATGGGAAGTTGGATGATTGGGAAGCTTTTAAAATCCAACCAAAGGCAACTAAAAAGCTATAAGGGAAAATATGAATTATGAGGGTAAACTAGCTGATAATATAAAGCAGGATATTAAAAGTTTTTCAGTTACATAAAGAGTAAAAGGGAGGTTAGAATTGATATTGGACCACTGGAAAATGATGCTGGTGAGATAGTAATGGAGGACAATGAAATGGCAGATGAATTTAATAAGCACTTTGCTTCAGTCTAGATAGGGTGGATGTGGAGAGGATGTTTCCTCTGGTTGGGGGTATCCAGAACTAGAGGGCACAGCCTCAAAACTGAGAGACAACCTTTTAGAACAGAGGTAAGGAGGAATTATTTTAGCCAAAGAGTGATGAATCTGTAGAATGCTCTGCCACAGACTGTAGTGGAGGATGAGTCCGTGGGTATGTTCAAAGCAGAAGTTGATAGGTTCCTGATTGGTTGGAGCATCAAGAGTTATGGTGAGAAGGCACGTGTATAGAGTTGAATGGAATCCAGATCAGCCGTGATGAAATGGTGGCGTGGACTCGATGGGCTGAATGGCTCCTAGGTCTTTTGGATTTATTCTGCAACGGCACTTGCAGTCTCCTCCAATTAACCCACTGGATGCGAACAACAGGAAGGGCAATGGCATGCCTCAAGCACTATGGGAATGCACAAGGATAATTTGCTGGTTTTAAGTGGATCAAGGCATGAACTCAATAATAGATTTAACTTGTTATTTATATTTTGTGGTGGCATTTATCCTTCCACTGTGCCAAATATGTGCGTACCCAGGTTTTCACTCTCATGGGTGTGCACATATTTGGCACAGTGCAGGAACCGTGCCCACAACCTGGAATAAAAGCAGTACTATTTGATTTCTCTCTTTCTGATTTATGTCAGCAAGTTTAACTGTATTTAATTGTTGTAAGTCTGTGCATTTTAGTAGGTTATTAAAAATTATAGGTTATTGCCATTTTTAATGTTTCGCTCATTCCTGAGTCTTTATGAATGACTTTCAAAGTCAAAGCCACTCAAAGGAAGACTGTGGCAATCCACAGAAGGAGAAGCAACCAGGTCTCAGATGTTTGGTGACCTTGGTGTGAGTGGAAGATCTGCCCCATTATGTCAAAACAAGCCACTGGGCATCTGAAACACAAACCTTCACTAATCCTATTGCATTTTTCCTACTTTTCCATTAATTCCTCCCAGATATATGATTCAGCCACATGTTAATGGCAGTTTAGTGTGCCTGGATAACTTAACAAGCCATACATCCTTGGAATATCAGAGGAAGCTGGAGCATCCAGAGAAGACTCATACGGTCACAGGAGGACATGCAAGCTCTACAGAGAAAACACTGGAGGTCAGGGTTGAACACGCTCCAAGTTTAAATATTCTAGAGTAATGGTCCCCCAGTATTTGACACAGCTTCGAAGAACCACATGTGATATCATATAATATTCTTGACACTATTCCATTTCTTACTTGGATTCTACTAGATGATGTTGCATATTTTGACTAGAATTAGTAGAGGTTGTTTTTGTGTAGTCCTGCAGACACTGAGCTGAGATGGCCCAAGCTCCTGTTGTGCTATTTCAGTGCAATGTAAGCCACAGGTATGATAGATTGATCTACAACCACTAAAGGTCCCTGCATCCAAAGTGTCTCTGCCTTACCTTGTCTCTTCAGGGTCTCTTATTTTACATCCAATTATTTCTCATCATGGATTTCACTCAATTTGTTTTGAATTCATCCATCATTTTGAAAGATGGTTACTGTTGCCTTTCTCATAGTTATTTCATTGTTCATATGTCCCATGTTGTGGAAGTTTCTATTAACTCTCAAGTTTTCAATGATGTTGAATGGCTTGTCCTTCCCTTGAAACAAGCATCTCCTTTCACTTAACCCTGCTTCAGATTTCAAACTCAAGTAATGTTAGTGATTCAATTATGGCTGTTTACTAGGCACAGAAGTCCAGTGGTTATGTCACTAGATAGTAATAAACCAGCTTGGAGCAATAATTCTTTCCTCTATCACTTTGTTTTTCATTCATTTATATTGGCTCCCTGTTCACAATGCTACCATTTTAAAATTTGCATATTTGCCTCCTTTATTAACCCTGCAACCTTTTCTAGTTTTTTAACCCTCTGTTTAAACCAACTCCCACCTTTTGTGCATCCCCATATCTTTCATCTCAAGAGCTGATGGAGACTCTGAACTTACACTCTAAATCCTTCACCTCCGTAATTCTCCTTTCTTGTGTCTCTCTAGCATTTCCCTTCTTGAGTAAGCTTTGTGGATCAGTGTCAGTTTTTACCTAAATATACCCCTGTGGAGTGCTTCAGGATACCTTGCAATGTTATGGGGCTACATAAATTCAGGTCCCTGCTCTTACCAATCAACAATCTTGCCATTTCAATCCAGCAAGAAGGTATTTACTATCTTCTCACAATCTGTGCATAAGTCGGCACATTGACAAACTGGGATGTTCTGTAAGTAGATCAATCAAACTCAACACACAGTACCAAAGCTATCAAGAAGCCATCAGCTTCAGTATGCCTCTTAATGCATCAGACCTTCATGGTCTTGCTGTGTTGAGCTATGCACTGAGTAGAGTGATGAATGTGGTATTTCACTCTTACAGGCTGCTGTGCTAACTCTTAACAGCAGTACTTTATGGAATATGGCTATAAATAAAATATCCTACACCGTGTGTAAGGGATCCAAGAAAGACAGTTGGTATTCCTAGAAGTGCAACTACCTACTAATTCAGGATTGACAAAGTCGTAAGTGAATAATAAAGTTAACCTTGCAAATGGGAATTTATTGCAGTGTTCAATTGCTTCCACAGTTTGCCTTTTGCACTAGAGTAGAAAAATGGTTTTCATCACAAGGCAGTACCTGGTGCAAGGCATTTCTCAAAACTGAAACTAAGTAAATATTAGATCCATCTTCTTTTGTTTTCACTTTCATAGTCTTGGAGTTGAATGATTGTGAGAAAAAAAATAGACAACAAACAGGTTGTACGAACATTTCAATGATGGGCCAAGTGAATTTGAGTGATGTGATCCCCTTTGGTTCAAGAGCTTGGTAGTTAATGGGTAATAATTCTTCCTGAACCTGATGTTGTGAATCCTGAGGCTCCTTTATCTTCTTCCTGACTTTAGCCGTGAGAAGAGAGCATGTTCTGGGTAGTAGGGATCCCTGATGATGGATGCTGCCTTCCTGTGACAACACTTCATGTAGATGTGCTCAATAATGGGGAGGGCTTTACCCATAATGGACTGGGTCATACCCACTACTTTTTGTAGGATATTCTGTTCAAGGGCATTGGTGTTTCCATACCATGCTGTGATGCAGCCAGTCAATATACTGTCCACTACACATATATGGAAGAATTTTTCAGGGAGAAGAGAGAATGATGAGGGAGAGAAATGTACTTGGTTATGTTGGCTGTTTACCCCATGCAGCGGTAAGTGTGAACAGAGTACATGGAGGGGAATCTGGTTTGCATGATAGAACAGCTTATTCTCACTACTCTCTGCAATTTATTGCAATCTTGGGCAGAAAAATTGAAGCTGTGATGCACCAGGATAGGATGCCTTCTATGGTGCATCTGTAAAGACTGGTGAGAGTCATCGGGGGGGCATGCTAAATTTTCTTGGTCTTCTGAAGAAGTAGAAGCATTGGTGTACTGGTGTGGTTTGCATCATGGATGCTCCCTGAGTAACAACAGTGACCGTGATCTCAGATATCAATTAGACAATCATCAGCATTTTCTACTAACATGTAGCATGATATTACATGATAATCCTTTGATAGCTGTGAACTAAGTTCTGCCTTACATACACTAGCATTTTGCTGCAAACCATGCCAGCAGTTGATTTATAACTCTTTAGTGCTTGCCAGGACACAGAGACCCCTGCAAGCGTACATGAAGAAGGAAGTGCTGATCATATCGATGGGTGGCCACTGGCAATTTCCCAACTATCTCCGTGCATTTTCCCAGCAGGAACCTGTGCCAGGTTACATCCGATGCAACTTCAACAATGCTATCCATTTCCGTGCTAGATATGGTGTGAAATGTGGTTGGTGGCCACATTTCTAATTGGCCAGCAGATTGGGTTACAAACAGTTCACATGAATGGAATCTTGTCATAAGCTGGTAGGTACTTGTACACTCTGAATCAGCATGCAATATAGTGTATTCATCATCATCATTGTGTGCTGTGTCATATGATCTGTAATCATGGTCTCCGTGACCATGACTGTTCTTGGCTAATTTTTCCACAGTAGTGGGTTGTCAATGCCTTCTTCTGGGTAGCGTCCTTACAAGATGAGGGACCCCAGCCATTACCAACATTCTTCAGAGATTGTCTGCTTGTTGGTGGTGGTCACATGACCAGGACTTGTGATCTGCACCAGCTGCTCATATGACCATCTACATGACTCCCGTGGCTTCATGTGACCCTGATCGAGGCAGTGGGGGGGGGGGGGGGGGTGGGGGTCTAAGCAGGTGCTACACCTTGCCCAAGGGTAGCCTGCAGGCTAGTGGAGGGAAGGAGCACCTTACACCTGCTAATCTCTTTGCAGACAGTGGGGCTGTGAAGAGGGTGTGGAGAATGATGAACGTGTCTGTGTCATGGTTCATCCCGAGCAGCTGGATAACAAAGGACTCTGATCAATGGGCCATTTCCAGGGACACATGGAGACTAACATCAAGTGCTGCTGGAGATCAAGTTTGCCTGAAACTTGTTGGCCTGTCAGCACATCAAGATGTCCGTGAAGGAAAGCTACTAACTGGTACATACCAGATTTCAGGAGGATGTGCTGAATAATGTACAGAAGCTTGATACAGCCACATTTAGGTCTTTGTGGGGAAGGGCCACAGTATAAGGCAGGGGTTCCCAACTTGGGTTCCATGGACCCCTCGGTTAATGGTATTGTGGTATAAAAATGATTGGGAATCCCTGGTATAGGGTTCTTCTGCTAGTGGAGAGGAATACTGAGTAGAGCAGTACTGAGTATGAATGTAACAATAAATTTAAATTTGACTTTAATGTAATTGTTCGGAAATCCTGATGGATTGACTTTCAGCTTACTCATTATTGCAAGAGCGTGAGCCAGTTCCCCAACCAGCAGGAACTCATACTGGCAGAGATTCCCAACCTGAAGGCCATGGACCACTTGCTCAATGGTATTGATCCACAGCACAAAAAAGGTTGGGGACCCCTGCAGACTGGGGTGTGTGGCCATAATATGGCAGGGGCACAGGCTGGGACTGTAGGCTAAAACTTGCAAGCCGAAACTCACCAGCTTCTTTTTACTGCTCCCTTGAGATTTACCAGCTCCAGTGGAAAATTTATCATATTACTGTGTAAAAAGCAGTGAAATAATAGAATGGATTGGTTTTACAGAAAGTAATATCCAATAATCTGGAAAATCTGCTTGCCTATCATCACCACACTGTTGAAAGTGCTGGCTTTTCAGAGTTTAACTATATTATTGTGTGTAGAACCATGGATAGCATTTTGTCAGGAAGATCCTTCAGCTAGCTTTGTCCTGTATGTTGCTTGATAGGTTTAAAGCAATGGAGTGGCACTTACTGATGAAGAGTGGCCATTGGTTGCAGCTTGGCACGAGTTTTAGTGAACAAGTAAAAGAGAGACAAATGATGGGTAATAATCATCCATTTTTATCATCCATTTTAATGTTGAGCAAATTATATCTTTATTGTATTTCAATGAATTCCTAATAACGTAATTACACTGTGCAATAATTATACGTGACAGCCTTCCCAGATAATTTAAATTGTTGACAAATGCTAAATTGCACTGGAGGTGATCCGCCTGAGTGCTTGCAATTTATTAACTTGCAATATATTTTCGTAAATGTCTATTCATAAAAGACATTGATTAAGTGGATATCTTTCTGTGTTGACTTATCAAACAATGGCTGCTCGTATTAAATAATCAGAGTATGAGTTGTTTGAACATCTTGATATTAGTAGCTATTTAACATTACCGGTTTCACCTGAATACAATACACTTTTGTTTTATTCTACTCAAAACCACTAGGGAAGTAAAGTCATTAACAGTCAGGGAGACATTAGGAAGTGGAGGGCTGGTATTAGTGTTAGTGCTGGGGCTGAGAATCATTCACGCTGAACAGTATTTCCTTCTTAAATATAAACAATGAGCCTCAAAGCTCAAGGTCACATCAGGAGCACACTTTGGTCATGCTTTAAAGATTGTATCTTCAGTCTTCTCCGTGGAACAAAGCTTACTTTCATCCAATGAGTTAAGAAAGCCTGAGAAGATCATAGATAGTTGTTAATGCATCTGGTGAAATTTTCCAGATATCTTTTAAAGAGCTTACACAATGCCAGTGTGATATATCACATCCTTTCTCTTCCTTCCAACAGCCCACCTGATTATGTGTTAGACCAGACTGCAGTGAGAACACCATCAACCTTCATTGAATCAAGCTTAAGGTGTAGTCATTGTGGAGAAGTAGGATAATGCAGAAGATCCTGAAGATATTTTATGCCACCAACTGATACAGATATGTTTCATGCAGTACAGCTCACTGCTCACTGATGGAAACTCGCCTGTCCATTCAGAAATAACAGAATATTCAATGTCCTCTGGTGGCAGGATCTCATTTTAATCTGTCATCAGAAAGACAACACCTTCCGTACCTTGTCTGGTTGTTCTGTTCAACTAAATCCTTACGTAACTACAGTTTGCTAGAGTTGGATGACAGTCCAGCTGAAGAATTTGAACTGTCAAGAAATGATAATTTATGTTAAGAGATGCTCTGCTTGAGTGCCACTGTTATTGGCAATTAATATATTTCCTTAACTACCTATTAAAAAGTGTCATTGAGTAATTGAACATCTTGTTACTTTGGCTTACTCAGTAATGGCTGTTGGTATTAAGTCAATCATCAGATGGTGTGAGTTAATATGAGCCATGCCTGATGCTTGGAGGTCACTTTAAATTAGTAATTCTCATGCTGAGTCACAAAATGTACACAGCTGTATGTCAAGATTTTATTCCTTCTGTCTAATCTGCACAATTTCTGCTCTTCTAATTCAATTTGGATTATTTTTGCATGTGTTATGTGAAATGACTGGACTACTGCTCGTGGCTAGTCTCAATCACCTGTTATCTCTTCACTTGTTGGTCTGAATCTTCACTGTTGTCAAATCATTGCCTTCCCCCTGCTACCCCACCACCACCAACTTCATGGCTTAATGCATAAAAGCATGCAGATATGGCCAAGGGTTCAGCTGTTGTTCAGAGCAAATTAGAATTAGAATTTATTTGATTTCTTACATCCATCTCACAACACAAGGGAGTAAAAATTTTAATGTTGCATCTTTGTCGCAATGTACAAGCAATAAGGAAGGGAAATGTGGGAGAATATTGCCAACATCAGAATAGGGATATCATAAGCCCAATCAGAGGTATCATCAAGCATTTTGTTTTCTGCTCAGATCTTGATCCAGTTTTATACCATGTTTCAATCCTAGCCTCGGACACTCGGATATTTGGTTCCAAACCATCCTTGTCAAAGACTCTTGTCACAGTACAATTCAATTGAGCCAGTATGGACCCAGTGGGGTACCAGAGTCTTTTGTCCACTGTGACCAGACACAGTGAGAAGATTTCCAGACAGAACTTGGAGATGCACGACCTCCAGGTAACCATTCGTCAACTTTCATAAGGAGGCAGCCAAAGTCATTTGGGAGAACCAATTCATCTTCCAACCCCAGAGAGATTCAATGGTGACCTGGGCTCTCACCTCAGTTTCCTCATTCAATGCTCATTAGTATTCAAACTCCAGCTGTCCCGGTTTCCTGTAGAGTGCAGAAAGGTGGCCTTCATTATCTTTCCACTGAATGGAAGTGCCCTGACCTGGGCCACTGTGCATTAGGAACCAAGGTCAGAGGTTTGCTCGGATCTGGAAGAATTCACGGCCACCATGAAGAAGGTGTTCCATCACCCTGCCGGAGCCAGCCGAGCCTCAGACCGTCTGATGAAGATTTGGCAGGGCGGATAGTCAGGGGCCAACTACACTATCGAGTTTTGGACCTTGGCCCAAGAGAGTGGCTGGAATGGGGAGGTCTTGGCTTCTCTAAACTGCACGGTCTCTATGACGAACAGAAGGATGCTCTTGCCTTTGGAGAGATAGCAGAGGGCTTAGAGGTTCTGATTGACCAATCGATCTGCCTCGATAATCATCTAGGAGAGAGCAAGATGGACTACATGAAGTGGTCGAAGAGGGCTGGCCTGATCCTGGACTCAACACATTGTAGTTCTGTTCCCCAATCTCAGACCATAACCAGCCCTTCTCCTGCTCAGGATCCTGTCGAGCCCATGCAAATTGGCTGCATAAGAGCCTCCACAATGAGAGGTTCCAGTGTCAGAGTCAAGGATTAATGCTACTACTGCGGGGAAGCAGGTCACCTGTGGGCCAAATGTCCAAAGCTGCAGCCGTCAGGAGAACTGTTCAAATGGTGACTGCCACCACCCCCGACCTCACTGATTTTGGTGTCACGCTGAGGACAGAGATCTCCTGGGATACGAACCGATGAGAGGTGAATGCTTCTTTGGACTTTGCGACCACCCATCGGCTCAACATAGCACTGCAGGAGTTGAGCCAGCCCATGCCTGCAACTGTTTCAGACAACCGTCTGCTTGGTTCTGGGCAGATCTGGCAGCAGACACTGGTCTTGCGGATGAGGACAGAGGATCACGTGGAGGGCTTTAGTTTCTACATCACTGAGTCTCCTCACATACCCCAGACCCTCAGGTGCCCTTGGCTGTCCCAGCATAACCCTTTGGTGAACCGGAAGGAATGAAGGATCACTGCATGGTCCAGTCGCTGCAAGAAGGTGTGATTTTGTCTTGGTGTTCCAACCCCTAGACTCTCCTGAGACCAGTGGCCGGTGAGGGGGAAGACTTCTGTTTGGGGTAACCTGGAGCCTTCAGGAAACCCAGTCCTGCCTTCGAGGGCAGACAAGCCGGCTCTAACCAACAAATCCACGCGAGTCCTGACCCAGACCAGTCAGGAGAGCGCAGGAACTAGACCTCTAGTTCAGGAGCAAGTCAAGGAGGTGCCCAAACAGTCTGGAACTCTAACAGCAAAGCCAAAGTTGCCAGGTCTTGTCTAAGCAGAAGGCTCCAAAACGGTGACCCTTGGAGCCAAGACCCAGGAGCACAAGGACTTCACTGCCAATGTCTGTGGAGCAGACGAGGATTTGGACTGTGATGTGGCCTCTCTTTTCACTAAAGACTTGTAGACCTACGGAGGAGACTCTGGGGTCTGCTGAATTACCCCCGCTACCTAAAGGGCCTCAGGAGTTGTCCTCGGAGAAAGGTTTGGGGGTAATTATGGCACCCAAGCAGGTAGAAAACCCTTCTGCATACAAGGATTTGTAAGGTGTCTTCAGCAAAGGAAAGGCCTCGACTCTTCCATCAATTGGATGCTATGACTGTGCAATAGATCTACTGCCTGGTACTTCTCTTCCGTGGGGTCGACTACACGCTCTCAGGCCCAGAGTGAAGCACTACGGAGGAGTATATAAAGGAAGCTCTTGCCATGGGATTCATTTATCCAGCTGGATTCTTCTTTGTACAGTAAAAAGACGCGAGCCTGTGGCCATGCATTGATTATCGTAACAGTCAGGAATCGTTACCCTCTTCCTCTCATGAACACTGCCTTTGACATTCTCCAAGGGCAAGAGTATTCTCAAAGCTAGACGTGGAGTGCATACAATCTTGTCCGCATAAAGGAGAGTACAAGCGGAAGACAGCATTCAACACACTGACAGGGCACTATGAGTATCAGGTCTTGCCTCTCGGCCCTGTGAACATGCCAGCAGCTTTCCAGGCCTCTATAAATGATGTGCTCTGGGACGCTGTCCATAAGTATACATTTGTCTGCTTGGACGTCTTAATTTTCTCCAAGTCCATGGAGGAGCTCATGCCAGAGATATCCTAGAGGGGCTTCTTGATCATGGATGTTACATCAATATCCAAATGTCATGTAACCACCGTTTCACTTTTGGTCTTCGTCATCTCCAATGGCAATCTCAAGATGAACCCTAATAAGACACAGGCAGTCAGAGATTGGCCACAACCATCCAGTGTGAGACAAGTCCAACAGTTCCTGGGATTTGCCAACTTTTATGGAAAGTTCATCAGAAACTTCAGTTTAGGGACAGCTCCACTGATGGCATTAACCAAGAGACTCATGGGCCGTTTCGTTTGGACTACCAAAGTGGAGGCTGCTTTTGCAGAGCTCAAACAGTGGTTCACGACTGCTCCCATTTTGATTACATCCAACCCAGACCTTCCCTTCATTGTGGAGGTGGATACCTCGGACGTCAGAGTGGGTGCGGTATTGTCACAACAGACACCTTCAGATAATAAACTGCACCCATGTGCGTTCTTTTCCAGGCCGCTATCCCTGTCAGAGGGGAATAGAGAGCTGCTCATGGCCAAGTTGGCTCTGGAGGAATGGCATCACTGGCTTGAGGGGACCAAAAACACGTTTATCATGTGGACAGGCCACAAGAACCTGGCTTCTATTCAGGAGGCTAAGATACTAAATTCCAGGCAGGCCAGGTAGTCTCTTTTCTTTAACTGCTTTAATTCCGTTCTGAGCTATCGACCAGGATCAGAAAACCAGAAGCCAGATGCCTTGCCTTGTCATTTTGACAAACCTGAACAAGAGGAACAGCCAACCACTACTTTTCCCCAAGCCAAGGTGTTAGCATCAATTCATTGGAGAATCGACACACTTGTTCTCAAGGCCCAAGCGCAACGGGAGATTCCACAGAATGGCTCTTTGGGTCAGCTGTTCATTCCTAATTCCATCTGGTCTCAGGTTCTTCAATGGGGACATACCTCGAGAATGACCGCTCACCCAGGGATTGCCGTCTGACTACCATCTGCAATAGAGATGGCTGGAATTATCCTCCACCAGGTCTTCAGGATCCATAGTTTTCCAGCGGAAATTGTGGTAGATGATTGTCTGCAATTCACATCACATTTTTGGAGGGTGTTCTGTAAGCCTATTGGGGCAACAGTGAGTCTTTCCTCTGGGTCTAATCCGCAGTCCAACAGCCAGATGGAGCAGATGAACCAAGATTTGGAACAAATCCTAAGGTACCCGGCCTCTGAAAGACCGGACAAGTGTGTGACCATTTGGTGTGGGCGGAGGTCACCCACAACACTTCACGGCATTCGGCACATGGGATGTTCCTCTTTCAATACAATTTGGGTATTCTCCGCCACTCTTCCCTGAGCAGGCGGCTGAGATTGGGGTTCCTGTGGCTGAAGATCTCATTCAACGCTGCAAGGAGAAATGGATCAGGGCAAGGGAGATTTTGTTGGCCTCTACCCAGAAGGCTGAAATAAAAGCTAACCACAAGAGAAGACAGGGAGCAGTTTGCAGCCTGGAGAATGGGTCTGGCTATTGAGTCAGGATTTGCCTCTCCAAGTGGAGTCTAGGAAATTGGTGCCCAAGTTCATTGGACACTTCAAGATTCTCAGGGAAGGAAACCTGGTGACTTACACCTTACAGCTACCCATCACCCACAAGATCAATCCCACTTTCCATATTTCCAAATTAAAACCTGTGAACACCAGTCCGTTAGCCCCACCAACATCAGTCCTGCCACTACCCAGGTTTGGTGATGGGAAACAGGTCTTCACCGTGAGAAGAATTTTAGATTCACGAACTGTTCAGGGTGCTTGGCAGCTCCTTGTGGACTAGAAAGGATTCAAACTGAGGAATGGTGCTTGTTCACCTTGGATCCAGTTCTTATCCAAATCTACCATCATTGTTTCTCTGGGCCATCAGGAGTAGGTCGTAGGGGAGAGGATCCTGTTAAGTCACGCACCCAATCGCACCAGCTTCCGGGATTTAGACACTCTAGCTCTCCGGAATACGGACAGCTGCCAAGACCCCTTGAAAGATTCAGGACTGTCCTGCCAATTGGCAAAGATGTTTTGGGTGCCAAGAATTGAGTATTTAAACAACACCCGTACAGAACCTCAGTGCTCAGTCATAAACCCAACCAGAGATATCGTCTAGAGTTTTGTTTTGTGCTCGGTTCTCAATCCAGGTTTATTCCGTGTCTCAGTCATTGGGGTCCAAACCATCCTCATCAAGGACTCTCATCACAATTGGTTCATGAAATATGATGGTGAAGGGAAGAAACCATTCCTGAATGTTTGAGTGTGGGTCTTCAGTGAGGATGTCTTTGAAACTGCTTTCCTCTCGTTTTCTCCATCTTCCTCTCACATCCTCAAAACATGCAGGTTGGCTGGTTATTTGCAACTGTAAGTTGCCCCATGGAGTGATACAGCATGGAAACAGGTCCTTCAGCCTAGCTCGTCCACACCAACCAAGATATCTACCTAAGATCGTCCCATTGGCCAACATACAGTATGGCTCATATGTTTCTGTATGTTTGTAAATGAGTGGTGACAGAGTGTCAGAGATGTAGGAAGAATAGGTCTGAAGGGAAACTGGTGAGGAATAGAATTGCTCTGTGAGCTGGCATAGATTTGATAGGCCAAATGGTTTCCTTCCATGTTGTAAAGAAAAACATAGTAAGATAAATGATATGTTGATATGAACCTGCGAGACACATTTTTAAACTGAGATTTTGTCACTGGTCACAACGTGCACATACACATACACACATAAACATGTACACTAGGATGCGCACACTAACACATACTCACACATACACACACTCACCTGGCTAGATGCCAAATTTTGCTTGGTCTTGTCTAAAGGCAGTAAAGTAGAGATTGAGGACTTTAAACTACAAGCAGTCTGAGAAGCACAGAAGTAAATGTTCAGTCATTACACATACCAGAGCTGAATAAATTACAGAAACTAAAAATGGATAAATCATGATACAATATCGAGCCACAGAAGCCATTCCCACTAATCATAAACCAAGGCAAGGATCATAAATCCTCACCTGATGGAACAGAAAGTTTCCAGAAGAACTTTATGAGAAACTATGTGTTTTCCTTAGCTTTATTCTTCTTTCTATTACGTCTTTTATCAGCCTAGTTGAACACTTGTCATAAAGTCACGGATTCATCCCACTTTTGACAATTAGAATGAATGAGAACAGTTAGAAGTGTAGGAGGCTATCTGCAGGCTTTCTCTTTGGTAGAGCTACTAAATTAGTTTCAACTCTTTTCCCCATTATATTTGATTCATTCATAGGATCCTTGTGTCTCTGGAAAAATCTGGAATAAACTATTCCAGCCCTCATATCTGTGTCACGATGCCAACTGTTAATTCCCCATATTCTCCTAATTCCCTTTGATTGCGGCACACCTGTTTCTCATCTAGACCTGCGGCATAAATATCCCAGCTTTGCATCCACTCATTGCCAGATTGTTGTTTCAGCCAGTGTGGTAATTCACATTCCCAGCCTCTTAGGATTGTGTATTCTAAGTTTTGCTTCAGTACCGAGGTTTACCTGTGAAACTCTCTGTGTCAAGATAAGGGTTGCCTGCCGTTTGCCGCTCTGTGTCAAGGTAAGTGTTGCCTGCCGCCTGTCTCTTGTTTGCCGCTCAGCTCCAGCAACGCCCTGTGCCAAGATAAGTTTTGCCTGCCTCCTGCTTTTCCGTTCACCTCCTGTTTGCCGTTCAGTTCCCGCCAAGCTCACACCCTCGTCTACATCCTAACTCTATCTCTGTGCCAGTGTCCTGTGTTTGGGTTTGCCTGTTCTTTGCAACAATCTGTTCATTAAGACCATTCTGATTTTTTATATATTTCAGTTCTACCCCATGTCCCTTGATTCTCTTAATACCTCAGTTACTGAGCCTCCAATAGCCCATTGGAGTTGGGAACTTTAAAAGTTCTCCACTGCCTGGGTGAAGACATTTCTTGTCGTCTCAATCCTGAATGAGGAGCCCTAAAACAAGGGTCTCATCCTGACATGTTGACTGTTTATTCATTTTCGTAGAAGATGTCAGACTTGTCAAGTTCTTCCAGCATTTTGTGTGTTGCTCTGGATTTCCAGAGTCTGCAGAATATCTTGTGTCTGTGATCCAGTGATTTGGATTCCGCAGCCAGTGGAAACACCAACTTGTCATCTTCCTCATTGAGCTCTGTACGCATTGTGTAGGCTTCAGTAAAATCACCTCACATTCTTCTAAATTCTAGAGGATATAGGCCACTTCTGCTTACTCTCTCCTCAGAGGATGACTTCCCCTCCATCCCTGGAATCATTCTGGTGAGCCTTTGCTGCATTCCTGTTTTTGCAAATATGTTCTTCCTCTAGTAAGGGGATCAGAACTGTAAGCAAGACTCCAGAATGATATGTTGCCTCCCTGGTGCCAGGTCCAAATCCAGAATATGCAACTGCAGAATTCCAAAAATACTTCTCTATTTGCATCAATTATATTTGCATATTCTTGGACACAGTCATAACTTCCTAAAGGTGAAACAACTTTGCACAGCAATGGGTAACAGAAGAATGCATCCATTGACATCTCTGAGGTATGTGAGCTTGAAGTAACGTAAGGTCATAGATTTACAATCAGCACAAAAACATGACTAGCAGTCTCTGGGCATTCACCCTGTCACTCTAGTTTAATATCAAATCTGAACAAAAGATCTGACACTGCCTGTTCATTAAATCGAACTGACCTCTGCCTTCACAAAGACTCAGGTAAAAAAAAGCACCAATGTCTCCTCCTCCAGTTCGGGCTTCCTCTGAGATACCTTCTGAAGAAATAACCTTGAGAAGCAGAAGACAACTTTTTATAGCCGGTTTTCACTCGATTAACTGATCATGCTAAAATTGCGTGAAATCAGAATTGATTTCTTATAGTGTTGTCTGGGGATTTGTGATTCCTTTCTTCTGCAGTCAATCATCCTTCAATGCAGAATGATAAAACAAAAGCACCAGGGAAAAGTGCTGAACATCAAATAAAGCATAGCTCAATGTTATAATCTTCCCCGGGCAGTGCCACACCAAAAAAAACAAGCAATATTTAGGAGTTGCTACATCACACATGTGGTTGTTTGACCTATTCTGTGCATGTCATCTTTTTAAAAGACCTCTCCACTTATTACCTGTGCTCCAATTCAATTCTTATACCATTCTGATTCTAGTTCTTTTTGAAAGCTTGTTTGTTTTTGAATGCTTAAAAGGCTTGCATGGTCAGGAGTGAAGCAACAGCAAATGGTGGAGATAGTGACAAAAACAAAGCTGGGGATGTTCAGCAAGGCAGGCAGCATCTGTGGGGAGGGAAGAAGAGCAAATGGCCATTAAAAGCCAGGCAGTGTAAAGCCAAAATCTCCTTAGTCTGTCTCCACAGTGTGTCTTCACACTCTTTACATATGTTGAGCACGTAACCTTAGACACCACTCAGCGCACAGCCATGGTGATTTAGTGTCCATTGATCCCTCAAAGTTGTCGTGCAAGTTGATAGGGTGGTTAAGAGGTGTGTGATATGTTGTTCTTCATTAGTTGGGGGATTGAGTTCAAGAGCCACTGGGTAATGTTATAGATCTGTAAAACCTTGATTAGACTACACTTGGAATATTGTGTTCACTGCTGGTCACCTCATTATAGAAACAGAATCAGGTTTGATATCACTGGCATATGTTGTAAAACTTGTTGCTTTGTGGCAGCAGTACTTTGCAATGTATAATTTTAAAAAATTAAATTTCAATTATAAGTGTATTAAAAAAATGTTAAATGAGTAGTGCAAAAACTGAGGAAAAAATAGGTGATGTTCATGGGTTTCCTTTTCCATTGCTGATCTCTCTCTCTGAGGTCTGGTTTCTGTTCCCTCAACTTCTCCTTCCTGAAGTCCACCATCAATTCCTTGGTCTTATTGAGATTGAGTGCAATGTTGTTGAGGTGACACCACTCAAACAGCTATCTATCTTGCTCCTGTACTCCTCCTTGTCACCATCTGAACTTCTGCCAACAATGGTTGTGTCATCAGCAAATAGATGGTGTTTGAGCTGTGCCTAGTCACGCAATTGTGGGTGTAGAGAGAGCAGAGCAGTGAGCTAAGCACACATCCTTGAAGTTCACCAGTGTTGATTGTCAGTGAGGAGATGTTATTTCCAATCCACATAGACTGTGGTCTCCCCGTGAGGAGGTCAGGGATCAGTGGCAGATGGAGGTACAGAGGCCTAGGTTGAGGCCAGGTTTTGGAGCTTGTAAATTAGAACTGAGGGTATGATTGTGATGAACACTAAGCTGAAATCAATAAGCAAAGGACTGATATAGCTATTAGTATTGTCCCGGTGATCCAAGGCCAAGTGGAGAGCCAGTGAGATTGTGGTAATAGGAAAATTACAGCATGTCCAGGTCCTTGCATAGGCACGAATTGAATTTGGCCATGAGCAATCTCTCAAAGCACTTCATCACTGTAGATGTGAGTGCCATTGGGTGATAGTCATTGAGGCAACTCACCCGGCTCTTCTTGGGCACTAGTACGACTGCCGCCCTTTTGAAGCAGGTGGGAACCTTTGACTGCAGCAGTGAGAGGTTGAAAATGTCCTTGAACACTCACACCAGTTAGATGGCACAGGTTTTTGGAGCCCTACCAGGCACACCATCAGGGCAGTGAGGGCGTTCACCTTCTTGTCTTCCAAGACAGAATCACAAGGTCACCAGATACTACTGGGATTCACACACTAGGTTTCATTTGGTAGGATGTAATGGCCTGCAAATACTGTCAGAGCTGACGTGCAACAGATTCCATCTCTAACTTCAATCGGAATTGTTTTATTGTTCTTAAAATAGCCTTCCATAGGTCATACCTGAACTTCTTGTATTGTTCTGGATTACTACAAGTCTTCTGATTTATTTACAGCTTTTGGTTTGGGTATGTCTGGTATGTTCTTGAAGGCACACACTCATCCACACAGGTCTTAATGAGATCAATGGCAACTGTGGCATATTCATTCAGATTCGAAGATCAATCCTTGAACAATGTCCAGTCCACTGACTCAAAGCAGTCCTGTAAGTGTTGGCCCCACTTCCTTTTTCTTAAGTGGGAACAGCAATCATGACCGAACCTGCTGTCCGGAGTTGGCTGAGTTTGAGCATTGATAGATTTTTTTTAAACTTCTTAAAACGATGTTGTTTACTGAAGTATCCATGGATGTGAATGAGTATGTATGTGAAGGCTTTAGAGGGTGCAGAGGAGATTTTCCAGGATGCTACCTGGACTAGAGGGCATGTCTTATGATGATAGGTTGAGTGAGGCATAGAAAGAGTGGATAGCCAGAGACTTGCTCCTGGGGGCAGAAATGGAAAATACAAAGGGGCATAATTTTAAGGTGATTGGAGGAAAGTATAGGTGTGGATATCAGAGGTAGGTTTGCTACACAGAGAGTGGTGGCTGTACAGAGCGCCCTACCAGGGGTTGGTGGTAGAGGCAGATACATTTGGAGCATTTACAAAGCTCTTGTATTGGCACATGGATGATAGAAAAATGGAGGGCTATATAGGAAAGAAGGGTTAGATCGAAATTAGAGTAAGTTAAAAGGTCCACACAACAACATGGGCCAAGGGGCCTCTACTGTGCTGTGATGTTCTATGTTCTATATCACACTGTGTAAATGAATTTTGATGCTCTTGGGCATCAGTTGCCATCTTTGTGGTCATTATGAGAAATTCAACTTATACACGATGGTGCTGAGTGCACTGGAGACCATTTGAGTTCATGATATATACAGAGTGACAGAACCAACATGCAATGCTTGTCTGCAGCACTTGCATCTGAAATGGCATCACATTTTCCTGCTATGGGACTGTTGTGGTGAACCAACTTTCAGTCTACCACGCAAGATCATAAGATACAGAAGACAGAAGCAGAATTAAGTCATTCAGCCCAACGAGTCTGCTCTGCCATTCAATTATGGCTAGTGTATTTTTCTTCGTCTCATTCTTCCCATAACCTTTAACTCCCTCCCAATCAGTAATCTATGAATCCCTGCCTTAAATACAGCCAATCACTAGGTCTCCATGGCCTCCTGGCAAAGAATTCCACAGACTTACCATCTTGTGGCTTAATAAATTCTTCTTCATCTCAGCTCTGGAGGGATGTCCCTTTACTCTGAAGCTGTGCCCATCGATCGCTGACCCTCCTACTAACAGAAACTTCTCCATATCCATTCTATCCAGGAATGTTAAGTCAATCTGACAGCTTCATCGTCTCTTATACTGGAGCCAAATTTCTTGGATTTGTTTTTTACAAGAGAAGCCCTGAATCTGAAATCACACTGCTTTTTCCAAGGATGACGAAAAGATGGGAGTCAACCATCAGCCTGTCCAGTCTCCCTGTATCCAGGGTCCAAAACCCTAGACCATAAGAGGCAACACAATATAGAGGCCATCATAAATCAGAGTAGGAGTAAGCCACCAGGCCCCCTCAAGCTTGCCCCACCATTATGAGTGTTTTTATGCTGGGCGGGCTGCACAGACTGTGCCTGCAGAATAGGCTGGGGATGGGACAGACCTGTCCAAGAAAGCAAAAAAAAAAGGGAGAGAATAGCCTGGATTCCCCCAAGAGTAAAGACGGACTTGCTCTCCAATGTCTAGCACTCCGAGGAGCCACATTTCAAAAGATTAGTGCTTTTAAAGTGATTTAAAAGTTGTGGCAGAGATTTGAGATGTTCTACAGTAAAAAACAGAAATTGCTGGAAACACTCAGCAGTTCAGAGAAACAGAGTTTCCAGTCAGAGAGCTTTCGTCAGATGCTGCTTGATCTGTTGAATATTTCCAGTATTGTCTATTTATACTTCCGATTTCCAGCATCTGTGATGTTTGAATTACAATTACTGATATGCTGAATTTCCTTGGGTGCAATGTGACTTGGAGGGCAACCTGCAGGTGGGGGTGTTCCCACTCGCCTGCAGTTTTTGTCGTTTTGGGGCTTGGAGTTGTGGAGTTGGAGGGAATTCCCAGCAGCAGAACAACTCTATAAAATGTGTCACAAACAAAAGAAAATCTGCAGATGCTGGAAATCCAAATGCTGGAGGAATTCAGCAGGCCAAGCAGCATCTAGGAAAAGAGTTCATTCAATGTTTTGGGCCCAACCCCTTTGGAAGGCCTGAAGAAAAGAGCTAGAGAGTAGATTTCAAAGGTGGGGGGGGGGGGGGGAGGAGAGAGAGAAACACAAGGTGATGGTGAAACCTGGAGGGGGGAAAGCGGAAGTAAAGAGCTGGGAAGTTGATTGGTGAAAGAGACAGAAGGCATGGAAGAAAGAAAAGGGGGAGGAGCACCAGAGGGAGGTGATGGGCAGCCAAGGAGATAAAGTGAGAGAGGGAAAAAGGGATGGGAAATAGTGAAGGAGGTGGGGCGGGGCCACATAACTGGATGTTTGAGAAATCAGTGTCCATGCCATCGGGTTGGAGGCCACCCAAACGAAATACAAGGTGTTCTTTCAACCTAGGTGTGACCTCATCACGACAGTGGAGAAGGCCATGGATGGACATACTGGAATGGGAACAGGAAGTGGAATTAAAATGGGTGGCCACTCCACGTCCAGCACATAATTCTACAAAACTTCCACCACCTGCAAAGGGATCCCATCACCGAACACATCTTCCCCTCCTTCCCCACAATCTGCTTTCCAAAGGGATCGCTCCCTATGTGACTTCCTTGTCCATTCGTCCCTCCCCACCAATTCCCCTCCAGGCATTTATCCTTGCAAGCGGAACAATTGCTACACCTGCCCCTTCACTTCCTTCCTCACTACCATTCAAGACCCTAAATAGTCCTTCCAGGTGAGGTGACACTTCACCTGTAATTCTGTGGGGGTCATATAATGTGTTTGGTGCTCCCGGTGTGGCCTCCTGTATATCAGTGAGACCCGACGTAGATTTGGATACTGTTTCGTCGAGCACCTGTGCCACATCCACCAGAAAAAGTGGGATCGCTCAGTAACCACATTTTAATTCCACTTCCCATTCCCATTCCGATAGATCCATCCATGGCCTTCTCCACTGCCGTGATGAGGCCAAGGCCTTCTGTCTCTTTCACCCATCAACTTCCCAGCTCTTTATTTCATCCTTCCCCCTCCAGGTTTCACCTATTACCTTGTGTTTCTCAATCCCCTCCCCCCACCTTTTAAATTTACTCCCGAGCTCTTTTCTCCAGTCCTGCTGAAGGGTTTTGGCGCAAAACACTTAGGGCACTGATTGAGATATAAATCAACCAGGCTTCTTTCTCCGGGATTTTGTCAAGCTTTGAAACAGGATAAATTAAATCCAATATCCAGAAATAATATTTTAGGAAGTACGTAAGGCTCAAGTTCACCATAGAAGTTCTTGGTATTGATTCACTCATAAGGAGGTCAAACAAAATTATTTTTAGATTGAAGAGCTTTTCCATTTTGCTTTTTGAAAGTTACTTTTGAATCTGCTCACCACCCCCTTTTTTAGCAAATGCCTTGCATATACGTTCATTTGAAATCCAACAACCTTCAGCTACAGGCTTAAAGATTAAAATTGATTTAGAATCCACATGATTTTCAAAAGAGAATTGTAGATTTGCACTGGACTTCATGTGATATCACTCCGGATGACTGAGTTCTAACTATATTATGTTCCCTTTACTAGGTGTCCTACTAGTGGGAACAAATTCTCTCCAACCAACACTTAAGTAAGCCTTTAAGCATTACCATTAAGTAAGCCTTTACTTAAATTGCTTCTTAATTTTCTACATAGTAATACAGGCAGAGTGAGTGCAACTTCTCTTGACAATTTAACCATTTCAGGTCTATTTTCATTCTGATGCATTTGTAGATGGACCCAGTCCAAAGCTCAAAAGTATGGCGAGGTCCAATGCCAGGGAACTAAGCCTTGTAACTCTTTGCTGGGGTATTCTGACCAATGCTCTGTGTAATTGGGGCATTACTTCCTCACTTAAATGTTTCAAGGACTGTGAAATAAGGGAAACTTTCCATTAGTTTGTTTGCATTTTGTGGACTAACTTCTGTTGAGTTGTGCTACTGGACATTATAATCCTTTATTTCTTCATGAGTTGGGGCAGGATTTGCAAGGACTGATGAGTTTGTGAGTCTCATACCACTGTGCTGCCTGAACCCCTGGTCTCTGCTGCTGTCAAGTAAGTGGCAACCAGGAGAGTCCAGTGTGAAAAGTAGTAGCCATACTGTACGTAAATTCAAGCCATTTAGTTGATTGCCAAACATCCCCCCCCCCCCATTCCTGCTGCTGTTAGAATGAAGAACCTTTAACTGTGAGGACAGATTTCTTTAGGATTTCAAGAGGAGGGAGGTCCACTGGAACTCAAAGTTTTAGGAGAATTTTTAGAGTCTCTGTAGGAGATGGTTTTATGGGGTTTGTTGGGGAATTTGTGTAACAGATCTGAGGGTTTTGTGGGTGCTCTGGGAGGATTTGTGAAGAGGCCTCAGTGGGGGCTCTGGAAGCTCCGTAAGGGCAGTGTAGAGTACTCTATAAGATCTTTGTTGTGCTTCGTGGGATTCTCTATGAACGTTGTATCAAGAAATGAGCAAGTAGCAGAGCCCCTGTTGTGTTGTTGGAGTGCTTCCAGATGATAGGCCTACATGCAGTGACACTTCCCATAGGAATGACCTGTAAATACTAGCACTGATGGGAACACTCCAAGCTCTTTGCTCTTGGGGTTGGCCAGATCCCAACTGGTCACACGACTGCTCACTAATCCACTTACCCTTCCTGCATTTCTCCTAAATTCAGTTTACAGAGGATATTCTCCACAAGGTCATGCCATTGAGCCCAAACACCCCATTCTGGCACCATTCTGACCTCCTCCTGTCTCTCTTCATCTGCATCCATCCTCTGCTCCCTTCTGCCTCAGATACCTATGCTAATCACTACAACCTCTATCTGTAGGAGTGACCTCCGCATTCTTACTGCTTTTTGGGTGATGGATTTTTTTCTAAATTCCCTATACCTTGATATAGAATGGTTAAAAACCTAAAAGTCCAGTGCATATTCCTGGGCATCAGATGTTTTCCACTTCAGTCCAGAGCACTTTCATTGTTTTGTAACTACTTACCTCCACCCACCTTCCAACCATCCACCAACACAACACACAGGGTTAGCCCCAATTCCATATGCTTTCAATTTAATAATCCCTTTTTCAGAATCTTATCAAATGCCTCTGGAGCCCGAAATAGATGATATTAAAACGATGATCTCCTCTCCATCACATTCATAATCTCTGCAGGAACAGTATGAACAAGGAAAGTCATGCTATCCTTCACAAATCTCTGCTGCTTCTTTGATCAGTTCATCTGTGTCCAAGGGCTCGATCATTTTTCAAAGAATTTATGGTACTACAAGCCATTGAAGTCATCAGTCCTGTGGGCCAAAACATCCATCATTTGGATCCCACCTTTATATTGAACAGGAAAAACATGCACCGGCAGCTAAAAGAAACAAGGTGAACCTCTGATAATATCTTTCATGAGCTCAGACATCCCAGAACACTTTACAACCAAGTGTTCAATGAAAAAAAGCAGTCAAATGTGGAGAGGAAATTGTAATTAGAGAGGTATCATATCACCTGCTCTGAGTAAAATTAATTGACAGATAAATGTCAACCAAGGTATCGGGGAGAACCGCTTGGCCTTCCTTGATCTTGAGACATGAAATCTCTTACAACCACATGAGAGGACACGCAGGGAAATAATGGAATGCTTCATTCACTGGTTGCTATCTCCAACAATATAGGAGTGCCTGAATACTGAAATGAAGAGACAGCCCAGATTTTATGCTCGTATAGTATTTCTGGAGAGAAATTTGAATCCTTGACAATCTAACTGTTTCCCCATCTGCTAAAACAAACCCTTCAATGGGTAACAATTACAGATTTGGGAATGGCGAAAGAGAAAAGTACTTAGACTCTCAATCTTTTCTGCCATTCAACACGGGGTGATCAAGTTGAGCGAGTTGTTTCTAAATTTAAAGTGCAGCGATTAAAGCCATAACTCCCCCTCTTAATTTAACATTGGGACACAGGGATATGCACATAAGGTCAGGGTAAGGCATGGTACATAAGAACGTTAGAAATAGGAGGAGTAAGCCTGTCAAGCCTGCTCCACCATTCAACACATTTCACATCTATTTTATTTGTTCCCCTTAAATTGTTACCTGTTCTGATTTTTTTTTTTTGCCTGACCAAGATATTTTGTAGTGGACAGTGAGGAAGACTATCAAAGACTATCTGGACCGGCTGGAAAAATGGACTGAAAGATGGCAGATGGAATTTAATGCAGACAAGTGTGAGGTGTTGCACTTCGGTAGGACCAGCCAGGTCCGTCTTGCACAGTGAACAATAGGCACTGAGGAGTGTTGTCGAATAATTAATTAATAATTAATTTAAAATAACATCACAGGTAGGTAGGGTTGAAAAGAAAGTTTTTGGCACATTGGCCTTCATTAATCAATGTATTGAGGTGGGATGTCATGCTTAAGTTGTATCAGATGCTGGTAAGACCTAATTTGGAATATTGCATGCAGTTTTGGTCACCTACCTACAGGAAAGATGTAAATAAGGTTGAAAGAATACAGAGAAAGCTTACAAGGATGTTGCTGGGTCTGGAGGACCTGAGTTGTAAGGAATGATTGAATAGCTTAGGACTTTATTAGGTGTTTGAAAGGAGATTTTACGAGGAAAATTATGAGGGGGTATAGAGAGGGTAAACACAAGAAGGCTGGATGGATGGGACTACAACCAGAGGTCATGGGTTAAGGGTGATAGGTAAAAAGTTTAAGGGAACATGAGGAAAAACTTCTTTACTCAGAGGGTTGTGTGAGTGTGGAACAAGCTGCCAGTGCAACTGGTACATGCGAGCTTGATTTCAACATTTGAGAGAAGTTTGGATAGGTACATGGATAGTAGGGCTATAAAGGGTTGTGGTCCCAGTGCAGGTTGATGGGAATAGGCAGATTAAATGGTTCGGCACTAACTAGATGGACCAAAAGGCCTGATTCTGTACTGTACTTTTCTATGACTCTGTCTGTACACAGAGTATAATTCTTTTCTGGACTTTATTTCTAGCCCTTCCAAGTTGAAAACCAAATCAATTAAATTCTTTTCATCTTTTTGATCTTAAAGCTGTTGGATAGAGATTGAGCACAAAGCACTGCAGTGGACTAGCAAGATCCACTATTATCAGTAGGACATGGTTTGGATCCTCGCCCAGGATGAAAACCGTTTATCTGTTGCTCATAGCTGCCCTGTGGTTTGAGGGGTGGGGGTGGGGAGAAGAGGGAACCGTGTAATCCTCAGAAAATAAGAAAGGAAATGAAGCAAGAAAGCAAAGAACTCCATAGCTTTACAAATTGCTAAAATGCCAGCTCTAGTTAACAAGGGAATAAAGTCTGCAAACACATATTCTGTTTGCTCTTGGAAGAAGAGGATTGAAAAGCAGAAATGTTTCCTGTTGAGCCTTGTTTAAACATTTGAATACTGTGTACAGTTATAATGTCAGAGAGATGTATAGCATGGCAATAGGCCCTTTAGCCCACATTGTTTATGCCAACCATCATGATAATGGCTGGTCCTGATTCCTGATTGGTTGGTGCATCAAGGGATATGGTGAGAAGGCAGGTGTATGGGGTTCGGGATCAGCCATGATGAAATGGCAGAACAGATTCAATGGGCTAAATGGCCTAATTCTGCTGTTATGTATTATGGTCTTAAAGTCTCATAAAATGTCTATGGCATAGCGAAAGTGCGAGTTTGCAAAGCGAGCATGAAAGGCTGGACAGGTTAAGACTCTCTGCTCTTAATATTTTCTGCTCATTATGTTATGACACCAGCACCAGAAAGGTTGTGCCAAATGGCCATTCATTGTGCCATGGCTTCTCCAACACCCTTTGTAACTCAGCATCTGTCAGCCCCAGCCCTTTGACATATATCATGTCCGGCAATCAAGCTTTCTCCAGTCTATCCAGTCTCTCTTCACATATCAGGCAACATCCTGATTAACCTCCAATGCAATCTGCAGTACAATCACTCCTTCCTTATAGTGTGGCAACCAGAACTGTATACAGTTCCCCAGCAGTGAGCGAGTCAATATTTTATCAGGTTGTACCATAACTTCCCTGGTCTTATATTCTATGCCTTTCCAAAGGAAGGCTAATGATTAAAGATAAAAGATTAGCTTTATTTATCACATGTATATCAAGACATACAGAGCAATGTGTCGTTTTGCATCAAATCAAATCAGTGAGGGTTGTGCTGGGCAGCCAGCAAGAGCTGACACAATTCCAGCACCAACATAACTTGCTCACAACTCACTTACCCTCACCTGTACGTACTGTACATCTTTAGAATAAGGAAGGAAACTGGAGCATCTGCAGGAGCTCGTGCAGTCAGGGGAAGAACGTACAGACTCCTAACAGGCAGTGGTGGGATTTGGACCCTAGACACTGTTTAGCGATGTGCTAACTAGAATGATGATAGTACCCCATATGCTTTATTCACTACCTTATCTACCTGTACTACCACTTTTAGGGGTCCTTAAACTTGCATACCAAAGTCACTTTGTCCCTCAATACATCCTAAGGCTCTACCACTTATTGTGTTTACCCTATCCTTATTAGTGCTTCCAAACTGCATTACCTCACACGGGATTAAATTCCATCTGCCATTGCTACGCCCTTCTTACCTACTCATCACTATCAACATTGGTATAAATTAGCAATTGCATCCAAAAAATTTGGAGTTGTAAGGACAGAATGGGTAAGTTAGGACTGTTTTACCTCAGGTGAGGTCAGCTACATGGTTATCTTAAAGAGGTTTATAAAATTATGAGTGGCATAGACATGGTGGAGAGTCTTGGCCTTTTTCCCAAAGTAGTGGAATCAAAAGGTAGAGGGTATTGGTTAAAGAAGAGAGGGGGAAGATTCAAAGGAGATCTGGGTGGTTAGCTTTTCACACAGTGGGTGGAGAGTACTTGGAATAAGCTGCCTGATGAGGTGATAAAGGCGGGTGCAATTTCAAGATTTAAAATACATTTGGACAGATACATTAATAGGAAAGGTTTCGAGGGGCAAGCACGGGCAAATGGGATTAGTTTAGGAAGGCACCTTGATAGGTATGGATGAGTTGGACAAAAGGGCCAGCAACCAAGCTGTATGAATCTAGGAATCTGTAAGACCACAAGGATGCCTGGTGTGAGTAAGAGACAGGAGTCACGATGCCCAAGAATGGAGAGGTCTACTATAAGTGGTGGATGCAGCCCAGTTCATTGCAGGAAAACCCCTCCCCACCATTGAGCACACCTGCAAAGACTGCCACCACGAGAAAGCAGCTTTGACCATCAAGGAGCCCACCATCCAGGCCAAGCTCTCTTCCCACTGCTACCTTTGGCAAGGAAGTATGGGAGCCTTAAGTCCCGCCCCACCAGGTTCAGAATCAGTTATCACCTTCAACCACCAGGCGCCTGAACCAGCATGGATAATTGACTCACCTCAACACTAAACTGAACATTAAACACAATCTTTGAACTCACTCTCAAGGACTCTACAACTCATGTTCTCAGTTTTATTTATTTACTTATTATTATTACTTCCTCTTTTTGCATTAGCAGAATTAGACTTTGTAGGTAGTGTTTCATTGGTTCAATTGTACGTGAATGCCTGCAAGAAAACGAATCGCAGGATAGCATTTGGTGACATGTATGTACTTTGATAATAAATTTACTTTGAACTTTGAACTGTGATACAGCTTAACCCTCGTGTTATCCTGCCCTCCCGATTACTTTAACACAGATTCTACCCAGTTAAATTGAGTTGGTCAGCATTCCTTAAATTTTTGACCACCACGTTACCTTGAGGTTGCCTGCAATAGTCTGAGCGCACTGCGTTGTAAATGATCTGAGAAAGGGATTAAGTCAGTTCATTGGAAGAGAATGATTTGTACTTCATTACACATGATCATTGCTGACACTTGAAACAAAGGCAAATTCATCAGAACAGACAGGAAGAACATACGACCATCAGAGATGTTAATTCCAGTTGAAAGCTGAAGCAGTTAGTGGGTGGTACAGTACAGCACAGCTCACAATTCCAGCTGCCCAAGTTAAATCCTGGTCCTGGGAGTTGGTTTTGTGGAGTTTACAGATTCTCCCTGTGAATGTGTGTGTGTTTACTCACGCATACCAAACACTGCGCTGACAGGTTAACTGCCAACTGTAAATTAGCCCTGATGAAGGTGAATAGAAGGTGATGAACTTAGAGCATGGGTCGGTACATGGAGATTCAATGTTGTGGCCATTGCAAAGATTTGGCCGTCACAAGGGCAGGAATGGTTGCCGGATGTTCTGGTGTTTTGATGTTTCAAAAAGGAGAGGGAGAGAGGTGAAAGAGGTGGGGGAGCAGCATTGCTAATCAGGGATAGTATCACAGCTGCAGATAGGGATGATGTCCTGGAGGGATTGTCTACTGAGTCAGTATGGGTAGAAGTCAGAAAGAAGAAAGGAACAATCACTTTATTGGTAGTATTTGTAACCTCTTTCCAATAGCAGCAGAATCTCTGAGGAATAGATCAGGAAGCAGATTCTGCAACATGGTTGTTGCATGGATGACTTCCACCTCCCTAATATCGATTGGCACCTCTTTAGTGCAAGAAGCTTAGAAGGGACAGAATTTGTTAAGTGTGTCCAGGAAGGAATCCTGACTCAATCCAAAGACCAAACATCCAAAGGAGAGGCCATACTGGATCTAGTACTGGGCAAATTCCCTGTCCTTTGCCTTAGTTTTGGACAGGGATAGGAGCAGACTATATGCAAAAATACTGTATTTAGTCTGTGGGGGGATAATTATGATGCTATTAAGTAGGAATTTGGAGCGTAAATTGCAAACGGATGTACACGGAAATGTGGAGATTGTTCAGGAAGTACCTGCATGCGGTTCTGGGTAAATTACTTTGCTTCAGTAATAACCACTGACATTTGTCAGGACTGTATAAAACAGGCTGATATACTGGAATATGTTGATGTTGAGAAAGAGGATGAGCTGGAACTTTTATTTAAAATATTGGATAAATCCCTGGGATTAGACACGATATAAATTTTAGTAAGATGCTCAACAACAATGTTGCAGCTATATAGGACCCTAGTCAGACCCCACTTGGAGTACTGTGCTCAGTTCTGGTAGCCTCACGACAGGAAGGATGTGGAAACCACAGAAAGGGTGCAGAGGAGATTTACAAGGATGTTGCCTGGATTGGGGAGCATGCCTTATGAGAATAGGTTGAGTGAACTCGGCCTTTTCTCCTTGGAGCGACAGAGGATGAGAGGGGACCTGACAGAGGTGTCCAAGATAACGAGAGGCATTGATTATGTGGATAGTCAGAGGCTTTTCCCCAGGGCTGAAATGGTTAGCACAAGTGGGCATAACTTTAAGGTGCTTAGAAGTAGGTACAGAGGAGATGTCAGGAGTAAGTTTTTTACGCAGGGTGGTGAGTGCATGGAATGGGCTGCCAGCGGCGGTGGTGGAGGTGGAAACAATAGGGTCTTTTAAGAGACTCCTGGATGGCTACATGGAGCTTAGAAAAATGGAGGGCTATGGGTAAAGCCTAGGTAGTTCTAAAGCAGGGATATGTTTGGTACAGCTTTGTGGGCCGAAGGGCCTGTATTGTGCTGTAGGTTTTCCATGTTTTTTTACTAATCCCCACAGGAATCCAGGAGGCATGGGATCCAGGGAAATTTAGCTGTATGGATTCAAAATTGGCTTGCCCACACAAGTCAGAGGTTGCTTATAGATGGAGCCTATTCTGCCTGGAGGTTAGTAACCAGTGGGATCTGTTCTGGGACCCCTGCTCCTTCTGATTTTTATAAATGATCTGGTTGAAGAAAGGGAAGGATCGTTCAGTAGGTTTGCAGATGACATAAAGACTGGAAGATTGGTGGAGTTGTTGACAATGTAGAAGGTTGTTAAGGGTTGCAATGGGACATCGATACAATGCAGAGCTGGGCTGAGAAGTTGCAAATGAAGCACAATCTGGAAAAGTGTGAAGTACAGTAATGCATTTTGGAAGATCAAACTTAAAAGCAGAGTACAAGGCTAATGGCAGAATTCTTGGCAGTGTGGAGAAATAAAGGGATCTTGTGATGCATGTCCATAGATCCCTCATGCAATTGCCATGCAATTTGATAGAGTGGTTAAGAAGATGTAAGATGTGTTGACCTTCATTAATTGGGGGATTAAGTTTAGGAGATGCAAGGTCATTTGCAGCTCCTTAGAACTCTGGTTTGACCACACTTGGAATATTGTGTTCATTTCTGGTCATCCCATTATAGAAAGGACATGGAATCTTTAGAGAGAGTGTAGAGGAGATTTACCAAGATGCTGTCTGGAGTAGAGCACATGCCTTATGAGGAAAGGTGAGCAAGCTAGGGTTTTGTTCTTTGTAGTGAAGAAAATAAGAGGTGACTTGCCAGAGGTGTATAAAATGAATGCTGGGCTCATTTAGGAAGTAAGATGATAGAGTGGGCAGTCAGTATTTTATTATCAGGGCAGAAATGGCTAACACGAGAGGGCATAATTTTACAGTGATTGGAGGAAGGTATATGCGGGATGCCAGAGGTAGGTTTTTTACATAGAGAGTGGTGGGTGTTTGGAATGCACTGCCAAGGATGGTGGTAGAGGCAGATACATTAGGGACATTTAAGAGACTCTTACATGGGCATATGGGTGAAATAAAAATGGAAGGGAAGGGTTAGATTGATCTTGGAGTAGGTTAAAAGTTTGGCAAACCATACTGGGCCAAAGGCTATGCTGCACTGCTCTATGTGTGAAAGAAAGAATGGGTTACAGGTACAGTGGAGAGTTGGATGGATGGGAATTCTGAGAGTCAATGTAGTATCATTGGGCCAAATGGTCTTCTTTCATTTATAAGGAAATGCAAAATTATTCAAGCTAATATTGTAAAACTTCCACAACAAAACACTGCAACCACTGAAATCCTCCACAATTTGCTTAGCAGGAGACCAGACGAAGTGAAAACATTGACAGTCTCAGATGAAAGTGCATTATCACTGCCTAATTACTCTGGATTTGATGACACTCAGAATGGAACTGTGCTCTTTAGTTCCTTAAATAAAATGCTTTTAAGGTGATTGAGTCATATTTACTAATCAGATTCAGCAGCTCATAAGATAATGTTCTGAGGGATTAAAATCCATGATGAGATCTTTCGCTGAAGGTAAAAGATGAGCAAAGTTGCAGTTTGGTTGCTGTGCTATATTTAGCCTCATTGTAAACCTGGTCATTATGAATTTTTGGGGAGATTAATATCCACATATTAATGACACATTTGAAACAATTCACCACCTACTGATCTTGATAGAATTGCTTAATCATTAGGTGCAAAAATAGGCTATTCAGCCAATTGAGTCCATGCTGACTCATTACTTTCCCCGTTTCCTGTAACCCTGCTAAGTATTTTTTTCAAGTGTCTAGCCATGCTCTTTGAGAACTCCGATGTGTTCGTCTTCTTCAATCTTAACACATTCTAAAATGTTTCACAGCCAGTGAAAAATTTTGGTTCAAGAATGCTGGAAGTACTCAGTCAGTCAGGCAGCATCTGTGGAGAAAGAAAAAGATTTAACTTTTTAGGTGAATGAGATTCTAGTGAGTCCTGATAAAAGGTCTTCAACCTGAAGCATCATTTTTTCGTTCTCTTCACCTGACCGCCCGAGTATCTCTACATTTCTGCTTGTATTTCAGATTTCTGGCATTTGAAATTTTATTGCCTGAAGTATAGACAGTATTGCAAATGGTGGCACAGTAATTAGTGCCTCTACCTCACAGCCCCAGAGACCTGACATCAGGTAGTGTCCATAGAGAGATTTTCGACGTGACTTTGTGGATCTTCCAGAGTTCTTGTGTTTCCTCCTTCATTCCGAAATCATGCCAGTAACAATTAGCGACTGTGAATTGTTTATGAGCACAGGTAAATGGCAAAAGAAGCAAAAGGGCATTTAACAAGCATGTGGAGAGGGGAGGGGGGAGAAATTCACAGAGATATGTGGAAATAAGCAGAGGAGGAAAGGAATTGTTCTGCCAACAATTCACTTTGTTTTATAATAAGTAACTAATATCTACTTTGCTAAATAATTAGATTAGATTCAACTTTATTGTCATTGTGCTGAGTACAGATACAAAGCCAATGAAATGCAGTTAGCATCTAACCAGAAATGCAAAGGAATAGTGTTATTTACAAAATAATGGTGAATAAAAAGTAAGTGCTACAGCACACAAATATAAAAGTACTGAGGCAGTACAATATGGGTGCAATACTGCTTAGCGCTCTGATGTGATGTAATACAGTACTATGCAAAAGTCTTAGGCACCCTCAGATGTTAAGGCCTCCAAAGTGTTCTGATCTCAACATCGTCAAGGCTGCCTGTGACTACCTGGAGAGGCAGAAGCAAGCGAGATAGCCAAAGTCTGCAGTAGAACTGTGTCAAGTTCTCAGAGGTGCTTGAAACAACCAACCAGCCGATTTTCTTTAAAACTGCATGACAGGGTACCTCAGAGAATTGATACAGTTTTTAGGGTGGTCACGCCAAATATTGATTTAAATTAGTTCTTCACTGTTTTCTGCTCTTTATAGTAATTATTTTGATATTTAGAAACAATGTCATTATTTTTGAAAGCATCTTCGCTTTACAGATTTTTAACATATGCTTAAGACTTTTGCACAGTACTGTATTTACATAGCAAGCAATATGATTGCATATTGTTAAGTTATTAATAGAGGGATGAATGTTAGCCAGGATACAGAGGATGACTTTCCTGTTCTTCTTCACGTCATGCCAAAAGGTTTAGCTTTATCCACTTGTGAATTTAACATCTCGTGTAAAAGACATCACATTTAAACTGAAAGAAGGAAATGCGTGAATTTGCTTTTATTTCCATTTCAATGTACCTCAGAGGATCAGAACCCGTGAGATAATTCTAATGTACGTTCACTGCTTTTCTCTTCCTCCTCTCTATAAAATTTGACATCCCTATTGATGCTGGGTAAACCCTAGTCCACGCCACTCAAGGGGCTGCTCTCAGGATGACACTGTGATCTCCTGGTGCCTCTGTGGGGCCATTTAGAAGCAAATGTGGTGGAAGGAGTGCGCCAATATGTCAGGAGTGCTGGTGGTATTTGACAGGATGGACAATCGCTAGATTCTCAGTAGGAATCCAATGGTCCCACAGTTGTCTCATCTGCCACCTAAATAACACAGCAGCAGTGAAAATGGGTCAATCCCCATCCTGATGGATCAATTAAGAAACAAAAGGGTTTACAACCAATGAGGTACTGGGGCACACTCATAGTGTTAATGTAGGAAGGGTGCCAACTAATTTGGATGCAGAGGCCTCCAACAAGGAGCAAAGTAATGACTGGATGATATGTTCTCATGATTAAGGAATAAATATTTTCCAGTATGACATTATCTGAAAGAAGCCAAGACTTCAATTCAATTCATCTTTAATTATCATTCAAACATAAGTGAATACTCATGAAAACAGCCAAACAAAACTGCGTTACTCCGGGGCTAAGGTACAAAACATGGTACCAACAGTTTATGCACAGCACAAAGCACACATAACACATACAAGACAGCAAGCATATGTAAGATATCAGTAAAATACAGCTACGCAAAAAAATACTTCAGACCCTGAGTCGGAATGTTGCAGAAATCTGCAGCTGACTACAGTACGGCTTGTCTTCTGTTGAGTGAACACTGGGGGGCAGTACCGACTCCAGCCTGGATACTGCGCCACACCGTTCCCAGTGGAGGGCACAGGCTCCAGCGCCTCTCTCCTGGCGGCTGTAAAACAGGCGATACGCAGCTTGAGGTCCTGAGTCCATGAATGCAGCAGAAATCTGTAGTCAGCCACAATACAGCACACTCTGCACTGCACTGAGTACTAAGGCTTATTTTTTTTTACCCAATGTTCCAGTATGCAACATGACTCTAGGTTTTCCTGAAACCTAGACAAGAGAGCCACCAAATGAGGCATGACTGACTCCTACTGAGCATTCCTGCAATACCATGGGATGCCTAACCTCTGGATCAAGTCTTAAACAAAGTCTACTCATTCAGACACAATTACACTCTGAGCCATGCTGACACCTTGCTAAATATTTTGGTTATTTTGAGAAAACAGAACACACTTATCAATAGCTGAATAACTCTGAAGGAAGGTCTTGAACAAAATTGATGAGAAATAAATGCCTCAAAGATTTGCAGAGAACTGCTTGCAATAATGATACAAAACCTTCAGTTACTTAAAGCAAAATGAATGTAATCCTGATCCAAATATCTTTCTCTATTTCTTAAAATAATTAGAATATTTAACCTTTATCCGCCCACTACCATGTCAACTATTAATCCTACATTAAGGATGCATGGCTTACTATCCATCATTTTCCTTCTCTATAATCCTATCACACTACTCCCACACTAGCTTAAGATTCCAATTGTACATTTTACTAATTACCTTTCCCGCCATCTACCCGCAGAAGTCATCATCCTGAAAGGGGACTGTAAATACAGGAAGATAAGACTCAACCATCACCTAGTAGTTAACAGAATGAACAAGGCACCTAATTCCAGTGAATTCAATAAATCTAGCAGTTAGTATAAAATGCCAGCTGGTTAATAAAACACAGGAAAGTACAGCACAGAAACTAGCCCTTCAGTCCACAATGCTGGCCCAAACATATAAGATAATGACACCTGATTAAACTAATCCCGCCTGCCCGCATATGTTCCATATTCCTCCACACAGAATCTCTTAAATACCTCTATTGGATCTTCCTCCATCCACACCCCGGCAGCACATTCCATGCACCAACCACTCTCTGTGTATATAAAAAAAAACAAAAAAAAACTTGCCCCGTACATCTCCTTTGAGCTTACCCCCTCTCCCCTTAAATGCATGTCTTTCAGTATTGCACACTTCAACTCTGGGAAGAAGGTACCATCTATCTATGCCTCTCATAATTTTATAACCTTCTATCAGGTCTCCCAGCAGCTTCCACTGCTCCAAGGAAAATGACTCAAGTTTGAGCAGCCTCTCTTGAGAGTACTTACCCTCAAATCCAAGCAGCATCTCGGTAAACCTCTTCTGCACCCTTCACCGCCTCCCTGTAATGGGCTGACCAGAACTGATGGAGATCAGACAGAGCTTAAACGGTTTACTGATAGTCACAAGGAAAAAGAACATGTCGGTCCTGGATACTCCTCTCAAATTGGACAGGCATCTAATCCCACCTACTCAATTTTTCCTTCAGGTCTTGAGTGCCACGAGGACAGAAATGTAGACTGCCCTGTGGTACAACATGACAACAGCAGAACCATGCCTCAGCACCACCCGTCATTCTCCATTCTTCGATATCTTATCCAACTAAATCACTGTATGGCCAATATCAGAGTCACATAGAGATATAGAACAGAGACAGTCCCTTTGGTTCATACAGTCCGCACTGACCATCAATCAACCATTAACTAGAACCTACATTCATTCCATTTTTATTCACCCTGCAGATGTTGGAAATAATCAGCAGGTCAAGCTGTATCTGTGGGAAGAGAAATAGAGTTAACATTTCAGGTCGAAGTCCCTTCATCAGAATAGTCTTCATGGGTTCTGACCTTAGGTCTGGAACTCATGCATTAGCTCCATTTCTCTTCCCACAGTTGCAGCCTCCCCTGCTGGGTGTTTCCAAACTATTCTGTTTTCATTATGACTGAGGTACACTGGCCTCAATTCATTTTTAATGCCAGTTTCCCCTTAATTTCTCGATCTTTCAAGAATTTATCTATCCGTAACTTAAAAACATTGATGATCCAGGTTTTACATTCCTCTGCAGTAGAGCACTCCAGAGATAAACAACCCTCAACAAAAAAGAATTTGGATGCACCTCTGACTCATTTGACTAGCCCTTGCGCTGTAAAGCACTGGCTGGAATTCCAACTTCTAAGTGCCATTAATGATATTGAGAGACATTCTAATGCAATTTCTAGTGTGTTTTAACCAGGAATGGATTAAGTCTACTGAATGGTCCTGAAGAAGGATCTTGGCCTGAAAAATTGACTGCTTGGTCATCTCAGTGGATGCTGCCTACCTGCTGAGTTCCCCCAGCATCTTAGAAACATAGAAAACCTACAGCACAATACAGGCCCTTCGGCCCACAAAGTTGTGTCGAACATGTCCCTACCTCAGAAATTACTAGGCTTACACATAGCCCTCTATATTTCGAAGCTCCATGTACCTATCCAAAGTCTTTTAAAAGACCCTATTGTATCTGCCTCCAGCACCGTTGCTGGCAGCCCATTCCACACACTCACCACTCTCTGAGTAAAAAAAACTTACCCCTGATATCTCCTCTGTAGCTACTCCCCAGTACCTTAAACCTGTGCCCTCTTGTGGCAACCATTTCAGCCCTGGGAAAAAGCCTCTGACTATCCACACTGTCAATACCTCTCATCATACACCTCTATCAGGCCATCTTTCATCCTCCGTCACTCCAAGGAGAAAAGGCCGAGTTCACTCAACCTGTCTTCATAAGGCATGCTCCCCAATCCAGGCAAAATCCTTGTAAATCTCCTCTGCACCCTTTCTATGGCTTCCACATCCTTCCTGTAGTGAGGTGACCAGAACTGAGCACAGTACTCCAAGTGGGGTCTGATCAGGGTCCTATATAGCTGCAACATTACCTCTCGGCTCCTAAGTTCAATTCCACAATTGATGAAGGCCAATACACCATATGCCTTCTTAACCATGGAGTCAACCTGTGCAGCTGCTTTAAGCGTCCTATGGACTCGGATCCCAAGATCCCTCTGACCCTCCACACTGCCAAGAGTCTTACCATTAATACTATACTCTGCCTTGATATTTGACCTACCAAAATGAACCACTTCACACTTCACACTGGGTTGAACTCCATCTGCCACTTCTCAGCCCAGTTTTGTATCCTATCAATGTCCCACTGCAACCTCTGACAGCCCTATACACTATCCACAACACCTCTAACCTTTGTGTCATCAGCAAACTTACTAACCCATCCCTCCACTTCCTCAACCAGGTCATTTATAAAAATCACAAAGAGAAGGGGTCCCAGAGCAGAACCCTGAGGCACACCACTGGTCACCGGCCTCCATGCAGAATATGACCCATCTACAACCACTCTTTGCCTTCTGCGGGCAAGCCAGATCTGGATCGACAAAGCAATGCCCTCTCGGATCCCATGCCTCCTTTCTCAATAAGCCTTGCATGGGGTACCTTATCAAATGCCTTGCTGAAATCCATATACACTACATCTACTGCTCTTCCTTCATCAATATGTTTAGTCACATCCTCAAAAAATTCAATCAGGCTCATAAGGCACGACCTGCCCTTTACAAAGCCATGCTGACTATTCCTAATCATATTATACCTCTCCAAATGTTCATAAATCCTGCCTCTCAGGATCTTCTCCATCAACTTACCAACCACTGAGGTAAGACTCACTGGTCTATAATTTCCTGTGTGAAATCTTGTATGCATTGCTTAAGTCTGACACAGAGTTATGCTTGCTCTAGCTGCAGATAATAGCAGTGTACAAGGGCTAATGCTAATGCTCTGTTATTTGCCCATATTGCTGACATATGGTTAATTTAGAAGTATACTCAGTGACCTCAAACATTCAGTCACGGTTTCTAACTGTGTAATTATATCTTATTAGTAACTAGATGTCATCTGTAGCAATTTGTATTGCTTGTTGTGTAGGACACTTGCCATCAGCCTTAGTCAAATTAATTTAATTAAAGTCATCCCATTAGGGACAGTGGTGTTTGAGGTTGGCTGTAAGTTCACACAGTTATTTTAAGAAGGCAATTTTTTTGAAGCAGTTATCAGAAGAATTTGCTACATAATCTAATTAATCACAAAACTGAAAAATTGTCATTGAGTTATATAACTTGGAGACTATCCTTTGATCCACTGAGTCCTCACTGATCATAAAATTACATTTTATTCTCCTCTAACATGCTGTACCTGAGATCCTAAAAGACATTAGGAGTTCCCTGTGGATTCACCTCCAGGTTTTTATTCTGTACCTCAGTATCATTGCTTGCACATGTCAGTTTATCTGTTCATCGATTCAAATGGCATTGCTGAGGGCAATTTACGGAGGACAATTTATCTGATGAAAATCTTAGTCCTGATGAGGTATCTCAGTCTGAAATGTTGACTGTCCATTTCCCTTTGTAGATGCTGCTGACACATTGAGTTCCTCCGGCGCTTTGTGTGCTGCTCCAGATTCCAGCATCTGTATTCTCTTTGGTCAGGATATCTTTGGTATTTGCAAGGAAACCGAGCACTTTGACAGAACAGATGTAGTCACCAGAGGAAAATGCCACACAGCCAGTGCCAGAGATGAAGATTGAACCTGGATCAGTGAATCACTGGCAATACTAACTGAGGGCTGTACCTACTTTCTCCTTTCAATCGTGAGATTGTGGGTTCAAATCACACTCTTCAGTTAAAGAAGCTAAGAAGCTTCCTCAGAACTAAGGAAGATGTTTTATTGAAAGAATATTCATGCAGATCAGCTACTAAACCAATGTAATATCCACCTTAGAGCTACGGAGTTGTACAACACAGAAACGGGTCCTATGGCCCAACACGTCCACACTGTCCTTTCTGCCTGTCCACACCAATCCCATTTGTCTGCATAAGTAACATGTCACCATGCCTATTCAAATGCCTGTTAAATAGTGTCAATGGAGCATAAGAGTGGGGAAGTTCTCCCATTAGTCCTCACCAGTATTCATCCCTCAGCCAACATCACTAAAGAGAAATTATCTTGTTATTCTCACTTTGTTGTCTGTGTGAGCTTTTTATATGCAAATGATCTATATTACAAATTGGCTACAGGTTGGAACTACTTCATTAACTTCACTGATCTTGGAGATGTGTCAAGATAGGCTATGTAAATGCATGGCACACTTGCACCTCACTCAAGAGCTGTGCATCCTCCAGGATGGAAAGAGCTGGATGCCATTTGAATGTACGGACAGATAGACTGACCTGTGAGAGTAATGTTACTGAGGTACAGAAGATGAAAACCTGTCCATTGGGAACTCCTGGTGTCTTTGTGCAGTGTGGGCCAAAATGCAATCACTGGAAGAGCCCTTATTAAGGAGAGAAATGTCACCAAACTGGACAGTGGAATTGTTTATTGCTAAGAATAGACTAAGTGGTCAACTTACTCTTTCAGCTTCTCTGTAAGGGGTAGGACATATCATTTTACATTTTTTATGACATCATTGGAATAGGTGACAGTGTGCACATCTTGGATGTTACTCAGATGGATTTCCAGAAAGCATTTCACAAAATCCCTTCTAAGAGTTTATATGGAAAAATTGAAGCCCATGGATCCGAAGGTAAGTTAATAACTTAGTTAGGAAACATGCTGAGTGGCAGGCACTTTGAACATGATAAATCTCACCTGGTCCTTCAACACCACCTCTTTAGTCAAGCATTTCCACTTGCTGAGAGATTGCGGCAAGTGAGTCTCCCCACCACACCACCCCCTATTCTAACCAGTTTTTGCAGGGCACAGTTGAGAGTATCCTGACAAGCTGCATTACAGTCTGGTATGGAAATTACAAGGCATTTGATTGCAAGACCCTACAAATTATTGTGAGGACTGCTGAGAGGACCTTTGGAGTGTCTTTCCCACCAATCCGAGATACTTACCAGCAGCAATCATACATAGGGCCTTTTTACTGTTGTCAATGATCCCTCCTGTATATCCAACAATCCCTTGACCCCTGTCAGGCCTGCACAGGCTGCACCTCCCAGCTAACTGGAGTCACCTGCCACTCGTCTCTTGCAGCCTATTAAATCCACAGACCTTGTTCACCCATCAAACCAGCCAGCCTCAACCAGTTGCTCCTAGCCTTCAGTTACCTTGACATGTTAAGTTCTCCTTTGGTTTGTGCCCCCCCCCCCCCGGCATGTTGTTTTGCAGTTTATTTTTAAAGCAATTGCTCACCACTAAATCATCTCTGCTGCTCTGCATTTGGATCAAGCTTCCTCTAAGTCCAGGCTGGAGGTCCCATAGCATTAGGACAAGGACCGTTAGGGTGGGAAGCAACTTCCTCTCCAAGGCTGTGAGAGTACTGAACTCCCTGTCACCACCCAGGTCTCACCACCTATGAAGCATTATACTGTTTCCTTTTTAACCTGTGACTTAAATGCACCTTATTATTTGTTAATTTATATGTGGTAATATGACCTTATGTGTTGTATATGAGTTAAATGTACTAGCTTGTGCACCTTGGTCTGGAGGAACATTGTGTTAGGGTCCGGTCCGGAGCCCACCTTCCGGGTCTTGCTCCGGTCTGCGGACTCCGGACTCCGGCCTTGCAGCCAGCCCTCCTGTTACCCGGAGCCATTGGAACATCTTGGCTTAAGGAGGTACACCTGTCGCCTATTAGGGGGCAGGTGTTTATAAGGGGCTCAGGGACTGAGCCTAGTTGGGGGGTTGTCCTGCTCCGAAGCCGGTTTAACCTGCTCTGTACCTGGTTCTTCTGCTCTGAATCCTGTTCTGACCTGGTTGCCAGCCTGCTCTGTATCCTGTTCTGCCCGGGTTCTGACCTGCTCTGTATCGGTTCTGTCCATGTTCGTCTTGTTTTCCTGCTTCTCTCATGTGCGCTGGTCCCACTATTCCGCCATATTCACCTTGCCGACGCTGTCGTGATGTCTGCTTGCTTCTCCCTATTTACCAGTGTATCCCGGTTGTCCTGCTGCTCACCCTGGACCCAGCTCCCTTCTGTTCCCTTGCCTCCATCCGCTGCCATTACCCCTCGGGTGGTTCTGTCCCTTCCTGTCCCTTTCCCCCATCGGGGAAGCCAGGCCATCTGCCGTTGCCCAGCAGGGGGACTCGGTCACCTTCCTACCCCTCACCTCTGATGGGTTGTGTCCTGCACCTGCCCAGGTGTCCACACCTTGCCCAGGCCTCTGTGTCTCCGCCTGGGAAGTGGTCCTGCCCAGGACGCGGCCCGCCCTGAGGACTCCTACCCTTTCCTCCCCTCATTTCTGATGGGTTGAGCCCCGCACCTGCCCAGGAGTTATGCGCCCGCCCCAGGGGACTCTTCTGCCTGCCTGAACTCTGGGATCCTGCTCTGCCTGCCTGACCTCCGGGATCCAGCCCCGCCTGCATTACCCCTTGCATGCATGGCTTCCCCATCCTGTCCTACCCCTAGTACTTCAGTGCCTGCGTCCTGCATTTGGGTCCATTCCATGTCCGCTCATGACACATTGTTTCATTTGGCGGTGTACATGTAAATGATAGTAAACTTGAATCTGAAACTAAACTTGAATAAAAGCAAAAATTTGCTGGGAGTTTTCTGAAAAGTGTCATCAGCTTGAACCATCAACTCTGCTTTCTTCCCACAGATGCAGCTTGACCTGCTGAGTATTTCTATCTTTTCCAGTTTATATTTTAGATTCTCAACATCTGCTGTTGTGTTTTTTTTTACTTTCACAAATTTGGCATGTTTTCCAATCATCAGAGTGTGACAACTGGCTTTGACAAGAATCAATTGCAAAACCTTGTTGAATTGAGACTTGTCTGCTGAAAATAATTGCAAATAACTTCACCAATGGGGCTGAAAGCCAATCACTTTTTGTAATTTATTGTAATTTTGTGTTTCCATCAACATGACAACAATGTGCATTTCTCAATCTGTAAGTAATTTCTTTCAGTCCACTTTTCCTTCAAAACTTTGATAAAGGCACTTCAATTTTCAGGGAATACAATCCTGCTTTGGTTCATTATCATCTTCACTGTTTGCAGCATAAATGGAAATATAAAATTAGACAGTTGTTAGTAGATTAAACAAATGAGCAATGTTTTGTGTAATTTACAATAAGCAAATGCAAGGTCAAACACTTTAAACCTGAAAGAAACTAACATATGATTTATTTATGTATTTATTTAGGCCCTTCTGGCCCTTCAAGCTGTGCCACTAGCAACCTCCGATTTAATCCTAGCCGAATCATGGGACAATTTACAATGACCAGTTAGCCTACTAACTAGTGCGTCTTTGGACTGCAGGAAGAAACTGGAGGACCCTGAGCAAACCCAGGAAGATGCCAGGATTGAATTCTGAACCCCAGTGCCCAGAGCTGTAGTAGTGTTACGCTAACCGCTACACTACCACGGGGGCCCAATGATGAGAAACAGCAAAAACACGAAGAGACTCAGGCATCCATGGTATAGGAATCATTAAAGTCAGAATCTGGATTAGAATACGGTTTATTATCACTGACATTGTTCTGCTACAGCAGTCCAGTGCAATACATGAAAATTACTATAAATTACAATAAGAAAAGATAAGAAATAAATAAATAGTGAGGTAGTGTTCATGGATATTCAGAAATATGATCATGGAGTTAAAGGGAAGAAGCTATTCCTAAAACATCGAATGTGCTTCTTCAGGCTCCTGTACTTCCTCCTTTATGGTAGCAATGAGACGAGGGGATCCTCATGTGGCGAGGTCCTTCAGGGACGATGCCACCTTCTTGAGGCTCTCCCTGTTGAAAATGTCCTTGATACAGGGGAGGGTCCTTCCCATGAAGGGGCTGGCTGAGTCTGCAGATTTTTCTGATCCTGTACAATGGTGCCTCTGTACCTATGAACAAACTTGAAATATAATCAAAAGATGTAAACCAATTTAAACCACAGATGGAATATTGTGGCAATACTATCTACCACACCTTCGTGAAAATGCGTTGGCAGTATAGGTTTATCAGGATGTTATCTGAACAACAAGAGTTAAATTATATAGAAGAAATTGCCCAAATTAAGCCCATATTCCCTGGAATTTAGAAAGTTGGGACGATTTGATCAAAGCTTTAAGATATTATGAATGAACATGGAGAAGGATCAAGGGAATTTATTTCAACCAGCTGGAAGTTGCAGGAACGGCAGCAGAGACTAGTTCAACCATTCAAATTAAGGAACAGGTCCACGTGCAAAGGATGGAAGTCTGGAATGACCTTCCATAAATATTGGTGATTGTTAATTTCATATCCAGAAGTGATAGATTGTTGTTCACCAAAGTATTAAGAGATCTGGTGAAACAGTAAGAACATAGATTTGAGAATCGATCAAAGTTCAGAATTTTACTTTATTGTCAAATGCATAAATGCCGCCGTATACAACCCTGAGATTCATTTTCTTGTAGCCATTCACAGTAGATATGAAGAAATACTATGGAATCGTACAATCAAAAATGGATGAACAACCTATGTGCAACAGAAGACAAACCATACAAATACAAAAACAAAACAAAAAATAATAAATAGGTAATAAATAATATTGAGAACATGAGTTCTAGAATCCTTGAAAGTGAGTCCGTAGGTTGTGGAATCAGTTCCGTGTTGGGGTGAGGGAAGTTATCCACTGGTTCAGAAGCACAATGGCTGAAGGAGAATAACTGATCCTGATCTGATGGGTAGGACTAAAGGATCCTGTACCTCCTTCCCAGCAGCAACAGCAAGAAGAGAACATGTCCTGGATGGTGGATGCTGCTGTCTTGTGGCAGTACTGCTTGTGGAGAGGCTCAGTGGTGAGGAAGGGATTTCCTGCGATGGACTAGGCTGTGTTCGCTACTTTTTTGCTCATGGGCATTGGTGTTTCCGTACCAGGCTGTGATCAACCAGTCAGGATACTCTGCACCGTGCACCTACAGAAGCTTGTCAAAGCATATGCTGGTATCAGGAGCAAACTTGAAGGGCCAAATGGCCTACTTCTCTCCTATGTCTTATGATCTATGGAAGTGATAACACTGAGGAATTTAAAGTTATTGACTTTCTGCACCTCTGATCCCCTAATGAGGTCTGGTTCATGCACCTCTGGCTTTCTCTTCCTACCTTTGTACAATTAATAACCTGCTCTTCGGTTTTGCTGACATTGAGTAAGAGGTTGTTGTTGTGACACTGAACCAGATTTTCAATCTCCCTTCTATATGCCAATTCATCACCACTTTTGATTCAGCCAACAACAGTTGGTGTCATCAGCAAACTTGAATATGGCATTAGAACTGTGCTTAGCCTCGCAATCATAAGCAGAGAGCGAATAGAACAGGGGTTTAAGCACACAGCCTTGTGGTACACCTGCACTGGTGGAGATTGTGGAGGAGATGTTGTTGCTAATCCAAACTGACTGGGGTCTGCAAGTGAGGAAATTCAGGACACAGTTGCTCAAGGAGATATCAGGGCCTACAGTAGGTCTTAGAGCTTATTGATCCATTTTGTGGAAATGATAATGTTGAATACAGAGTGCAGTCAATGAAGAGCATTCTGATGTATATATCCTCACTATCCAGATGTTCCAGGGCTGAGTGAAGAGCCAATGAAATGGCATCTGCTATTGACCTGTTGCGACTGTAAGCAAATTGGAGCAGATCCAAGTTACTCCTCAAGCAGGAGTTACAATGTTTCATGACCAATGTCTCAAAGCCCTTCATCGCAGTGGATATACGCAAGTGCTACTGGCATGATCTTACTAAATGATGGAACAGGTTTGAGGGTTTGAATGGTCTACTCTTGTTCCTATTTCCTCATTTTTTACATTCCTAAGAATGTGAGGATGTGGTCATCTGCAATTAGGTTGGAGAGACGTTTAGGAAGACAAGGAAGGATAATGGACCACAGGTAAAATCTACAAATTGTCACTTGTAAATTTTGCTAGTGGAGCACATGGAACTGGTAGGCATCAGCATAGTATCTTGGTTGTCAGATGTGGCAAGGCAGAATGGGAAGAGGAAGAAGCATGGTGTAAGAAACTTTGTGTAAGAAACATTAATTGAATAGGCAGTCAATGGTACTATATGGCTAAATGCACAATATAGATAAGTTTCCTTATTTTTAGGAAGAGGTGTGACCACTTGTGATTAAATTTCCAGATCTGAAGTCGAGTCTGTCTGCAAGATGGGATTTATAAATGATTAATGCTGATGTATAAAAGGTTTTCTGAGTATATCAATTATACTCATCTCTGTGGTTTGATGCTGGATTAGCAATCCAAGAAACAAATGGTGTAAACTAGAAGAACTCAGCAAGTCAGGCAGCACCTTTGGAGGGGAATAAACAGTCAATCCTTCAGGCTAAGACCTTTTCATCAAGTCCTGATGAAGGGTCTCAGTCCAAAACATTGACTCTTTATTCCCCTCAACAAATGCTGCCTGATTTGCTGAATCCTTCCAGCATTTTGTGCGTGTTTGCTGAAAATTTAAATCATCTCTTCTGTTTAGCATAAAATAGAGCCTTTGGCCAGTTGTGCACTGTAATATGAAGAGCTGAGACATTTGTGATGATTCAGCACTAGGCAAATTTCCAGTCTGGGATGGGTTATTCAACAGTTACTGAATAATGCACAGTCAAGTTCAAGTATAATTATCATTCAACCACAAATGAATACTCATGAATACAGGGCAAACAAAACAACGTTACTCTGGGGCCAAGGTCCAAAACATGTTACCAACTGTTACACACAGCACAAAACATACATACTACATATAAGGTAGCAAGCACGTATGAGATATCAGTAAAATACAGTCACACAGAAAATACATAGTCCAAGACCCTGAGCCCATGAATATTTTAGCAGTCTGCAGTCAAACACAATATGCCGAGCGAACAGTGGGGGACAGCACTGACTCTAGCTCGGACGCCAAGCCACGCCACCTCTGGTGGAGTGCACCAGCTCTAACTACTCTCTCCTGGGTGGCTGTAAGCAGGCAACACTGTGGTTTCAGGCCTAGTTCTCACTACGACTGAGGCCAGGCAGCTCCCCCGTCATCCGCCAATGAATCAGTGAATTGGATCTGCAGCATTCCACATTAACGATGTCCAACAGGGCTTTGCGATCACAAGAAAAGTGACCAAGATGAACACTCGCTGTGAGACTGCACACTGCCTTTGTGCACTGACTCTTCTGATGCCTCCCTGACACAGGCAGCAATGCAATCTGCACCATCCAGCTCCTTCAGATTCTCCACCAACGAGCAACTCGCTGACCGGGTAGACCAGCAATACTTAAATTTCTTGACATCCAGTAGGATCTCGCAGTTGTAAAAAATACATTTAAAAAAAAACAATAACAACAATGGTTAACCTTGTAAAAGCAGCTGCATTTGAACTTGTTGCCATCTTACATGAAATCTGTATTGGAAGGGACGTCCCTCTGGACATGGATCTCTGAAATTCCTCCATGCTTTTTTTCACGCTGGAAAGAAGTTTGCAGGTGCCTTTTATCTGCCCCCTTACCAAGAAAACAATGATCACTAAGGAGCAGGTGTGAATAAGAAAATATTTTCATTTATAGACAACTCATGCATTCCACAAACCAGGCTGAAACAGAGGCTTTGACCTCAGCAACTTTAACAAATGAGGCAGATCTCTGAATGGTTTTGCTAAGCTCTAACCATTCATTGTTTGTTCAGAATCAGGAATGAATCTGCTACCTTAAATCTGTCAATCATCCTGATGGACATCATAAAACCAATGAAAGGCAGACATCCCATCTCTCTCGGAAGTTCCGGGAGTCTCCTGCATATTGATAGTGGCTCCCTGATGCCTGCAAATTATATACAATATCCCGCAGATAGATTTTTTTTTGAGAGCAAGTGAGCAGGAGGGAGGGGGAGAGAGAGGGTGGAGAGTGACAGAGAGAGCTTCCTGATTGGTCTCTCTTCATGCTAAGTAGACCTATCAGTTTTCTCTGTGGGCGGGCTTTACAGTCGACCTCTCTCTTTCATTGTCCATCAGTTCAGTTTAGTGTCCTGCAGTGCCATGGCAGAGTGTTCCAAAAAAAGAAAATATTAAATGTACTTCACCCCAGACTACACTAAAGTGTACCCCTGCCTAACAGGGGTCAAAAACAATGACAGTGTTGCTCGCTGCACTGTTTGCAACAGTGGCTTTTCTATTGCCCATGGTGGGTTAAATGACTGTAAAAGACATGTTGAGGTGAGTTTAACAGGTGTCATTCATTCATTAACATAGCTAACGTTATTTAAACTAGCTGGCTAGCTGCTAAGGAGCTACTCTATTGATGTACTTACATGATGAGGCCAAACTCCCTGTAGACTTGCTTAAAGTTGTAATAGAGTAAAAAAAAATGGCTCCATGATAATATAATATAATATAAGTACATATCTGGAAGTCCTGGATTATGTCTCAACTAACCTTGAAGGACTGGTGTCAAACTACAAAAGTTTGCCAGTTGATGAGTTCTGGGGAAGCTGTCCAAAGTAAAATCTGTGAGCACAGGGCAGTTGAGATTCAAAGAGCTCTGCCAGTCGATGAAGCTGCTTTTGGTGCTGGCAAATTCTAATTGTGACGTAGAAAGGGCATTCAGCATGGTGCATCACGTTAAGACAGAATTCAGAAGTCAGCTGTCTCACAAAACACTTGTGAATCTGATGTCTCGCAAAATGAACAAATTCGTTGACACAGACTGCTATGATGGTTGAGACTTCCGGCAAAATGCTCAAATCTGCAGAGCAAGCCACATCACGGTATGAGGAAAGTTTCTAAAAGAAATAGAAAAGCTATTTGCATTAACATTTAGCTATTAGCATTAAGACTGCCAACAAAATACTCAACAAGGAATATATATATATGTAGGTATGTGTAAGTAGTTTCAATATGTGATCAAGTAAAGTGCGCTTCATAATCAAATGTCCTGTATACATACATCCTTGGAAGTTGACTGGGGGAGGGGGTGCTACCTCCCTGAAATGAGTTTTTGCAGGGTGAGATGTCTGGAAAGGACGAATATCATACATAGAAAATTTCTCTTCCTAGCCTACCCCTGGCCACTCTCATTATAATTGAATTCCAATCCTCTGCATGAAAAGCAAGCCATTAGGAAGAGGCTCTGCCTCCCAAATTCTTCCTTTTGACACAGAATCTGATGATACTTTCAATTATAACTTGTTCTGAACCAACAGTAAAAACGTGATCTTAATGGTTATCTTAGAATGTTAAACTGGGGAAAGTTGTGGTTTGCTCCATTTCACTGGTTCTTCTGAGAATTACAGTGAGGGCCAGGGAAAGCTTAGTTTTAAAAGGAACCATATAAAGGAAGTGATCAAGCCACCAACATCTTCTACTGACTGTCCAGGGCACCTCATTCTAAATGTAGTGACTTCGTAGCTGAGGGTCTGTTGCTTTAAGACAAAACCCTGCTGAACATCTTCAACTGTCCCTCTTTGTCCTCCACTCTGTTATTTTGTGACCTTGTTGCTATAGTTTGCACTCCACGCTTAATGACTGCAAATCTTGCACCACATTGCCCTGACTACATAAGAATTTAGATAAACTGTGTGTAGAGTCAGAGTTCTACAGCATGGAAACAGGCCCATCTGAAGAATTAGTCCATGCTGACTAAGGTGGCTCTCTGAGCTAGTTCCATTTGCCTGCATTTAGTCCTTAACTCTCGGACCTTTTCTTATCCATGTACCTGTCCAAATGTTTTTTCAATGCTCTAGTTGCTCCCACCTCCATCACTTCCTCTGGCAGTTCATTCCATGTACCCACAACCCGTGTGAAAACTTGCCTCTCTAATCCCTTTAAAACTTTCCCCACTTACATTCAACCTATGCCTTCTAGTTTTAGACTCCCCTACCTTGGGACAAAGGGTCACGATGTGTACTGGCAATATTGGGAACTGAGTGCAGAGCAAAGACAGACTCTGATGTAGAGCGGATAATGAGAGTTGATTCATAACAATACCAAAAAGCCAACGGTGCCTCGGCCAAGTGACACCGTGAGAAGTAACACTCTCAAAATTAGGACTCTGATATTAGTGCTAATCGGGCATCTGCTTGAATAATACTAGTAATACAGAATCCCTGAACTTACCAAAATAAACTTAACAAGCTTAAACAGAAAGCACCAGAAGTCCACATTACAAAGAGCAAGTCACTCGAGAACACAAGAAACTTTAAACAATTAATGACCTTTGTTAAACAATTAACCATTCAAAGCAGCACACATAAAACTGATAGAGGAACTCAGCAAGCCTGGTAGTATCTGTGGAAAAGTATAAAAAGTCAGTGTTTCAGGACGAGACCCTACTTCAGGACTAAAAAATTGTCTCGTCCTGAAACATCAACTGTTTATTCTTCTCCATAGATGATCTCTGGACTGCTGAGTTCCTCCAGCATTTTGTGTATGATGCTTTGGATTTCCAGCACCAGCTGATTTTCTCATGTTTGTGAATTAACCATTTCAGGTGCTCTAAAAATCTCGGAACCCAACGCTTTCAGGCCCGAAGAGCTCATCACAAAAAGACTGTGATCATCTGCCTTATCTAACCACTTTATAGCTTTATAAACATCCATACTTCACCCCTCAGCCTCCTTTACCCCAGGGAAAACAGTCCCAGACTATTCAGTCTCTCCTCATAACTCAATCCCTCCTATCCCAGCAATATTGCTATGAATCTTTTCTGCACTCTCTAGCTTAATCATATCTTTCTGCTAATGTGACAACCAGAGCTGTGCAAAATAATTCAGCTGCAGACTGACCAACATCTTGTTCAGCTGGAAAATGTCATCCCCACCCTTGTAGACATAAGATACTGGTTACTGCAATCTGGAGCAATAGACAAGATGCCAGAGAAACTCAACAGGTCATGCAGCATCTGTGGAGGGAAATGTCAGGATCAAAGTTCTCAATCCAAAATGCCAGCTGTCCATTTTCCTCCACAGACCCAGTGAGTTCCTGCAGCATTTTACTTCTTATCCTGGCTCTTGCAGTCAATGCCTTGTCTTACAAAGACAAAACTGGCAAATACCATCTTCACCACCTTATCTGTCTCTGTTTCTGCTTTCAGGGATATTTACTTGTATCCTATATCTCCCTTTTTAACATCACTCCTTGTGGCCCTTTCATTTATTGTGTATGCCCCTGCTCTCATTTCACTTTCCAGAATGCATCACTTCCTGCTTGTCCAAATTAAATTCTGTCTGCCGTTCCTTGGCTCACGTTTCCAGTTGAATTAGAGTCCATTATAGCTTTAGACAATATTCTTCACTGTTCTTCACTCCACCAATTATGGTCTCATTTCCAAACTTCCTAATTGTGCCATGTGCTTTCTCATCCAACTCATTGACATGCATTCCGTGACCTCCTTATTAAGTACAAAAGGAACTTCATAAAGTAGACCATCATGTAGACCAAACATTAATCCCGGCAGCACACTAAAGATCAAAGGCTTCCAATCTGAAAAATAACCTTCCACTACCAACCTCAAGCAAATTTAGTCCCTACATGGTCAACTCATCCTGGATTCCATGTGATCTAACCTTCCAGACCAGTCTAACACTCAAGACTTTGTCAAAGGCTATGATAATGTCCATGTAGACAACATCTACCGCCATGACCTGCCCAACCCTTTTGGTCACCTTTTCAAAAATCTTTATTTTGTAGGTTTATTCCTGATAGAATTTCAACAGATCACTGATCTATACTTAAGTTACCCTCCATGTTGCTAAAGTGGGGAATTGATATTAGCTGATCCAAAGGAGCAGATACACAAAAAACTAAACCATAGAGTCCTCTGAGTGAAGCACCCAGGGATTACAGATTTTGACAGGTCAGGGAGTGGAGAGGTTAGAATGACGCCAGTAAAGGCAATGTGTTGGAGCTGCAGTTTGTGGGAGCTGATGGAAACAAGTGGGATCTAATGGCCGACACATCTGCAGCTCTAGGGATTTCAGTTCAGATTTATGAGCTGGAATCTGAGATTCAAATACTGCAATGCTTCAAGGTAGAGGAGTGTAATCTGGATACCTTGCTCGGCAGGTAGAATAATGAGGTTCAAAAGAGTACAGGATTTTGGCTGAAGTAAGAATGCAAATCCGGAAGTTGTATTACCCAGGTATCTGACAATGCACTTGTCCATCAGATACAACGTAATTGTAGCCTCTGTGAATAATGGGAAAGATTTCAGGGGTATCGGTAAACTGATTAGAGAACCATGTGCAAACTAGCTGTGGGATTTAAAAGGAGTAGAATTTCAGTGCCAGTAACCATTTTGGTAGTTGTTGCAAATGGGAAGTATTAATAGGAAGCATGAGGACTGATTCACCAAGGTAAGGAAATGGTAGGAAAGAGTAAACAAATATTTTAAAGTTGTTTTCGACAAAGGAGACATAGTAAACCTTTTGGGCAACAGCAGGTTTGGAGTGAACAAGAAGCCCAGAGAAACTAGCACAAGTAAAATAAACAGGTATTGCAAAAATTTTTGGGACTGACGGGCATTGAGTTCCTAGATCCTGATGACCTGATTCCTGGAGTTTTGGAGGAGGTGGCTGTGGATAACAGACTGGCTGTCATCTTGCAAAATTCCTAAAGTTCCAGAATGTAACCAAAGTATGGAAAATTGCAAATGTAATCCCAATATGAAAAAGAGAGGAATCAAACAACTGAAGTCCATTTAGTCTGACGTTAGTAAGAGGGAAAGTAATCAAGCGTATTATAAAGGAAGTTATACAGGGCACTGAAAACAGGCTGAGTCAATATAGGGTTATGAAAGGGAGGTGATACTTGATGGATATGTTAGAATTTTTGATGCAACTATCAGAATTATTGAACAAACCAGTTGATGAGATGCATTTGGATTCCCAGTAATATTTAAAGAAGATATTACACAACTAAATTAAAGTGTGCAGTTTTGAAGATGATATACTGATCGACTGAGCACAGGGAGTAAATTTCAACTAATACACATCAGTTCTCTCAATATTTCCTTCAGCTCACAGCCTGTTTGTTGTTTTGATGCTCACCACAGAGCCTTGAGGATACTCAGCTGAGAACGTTACATTTGATCAACTCTCACATTTGAAGGCCGTCAAACTCTTACAACGTAGCCCACTGAACCTCCGAATGCAGCATCAAGTAAATGTGTTCTTGCTGCAAGTAGGGCTAAAGGGGGCTACCTTGATCATAGAACTGATTGAAGTTAGTCCTCGGAAAATGCTGCAGCTCCCAAACCCATGATGCTCTTTTACACCTTATGTACTGCTGCCTATGCTAGCATCTATCTTCATCCTTAAGCATGTACCTTTTAATTCACAATGGACAAAACTTCTGATGGCTGGTGTTTTGCCTGATCTGATCTTTAGAACATCCTAGGGCATTCAGGTAACAGTCTTTTCTAGGGAGGTCCTACACTGAAATTGCCTTGATGATAGTAACTCCCATTCCAAATGCTTATGACCTGGTGAGACCTGTCCTGAGGGACCTTGAAATCCAGGAGGCCTCCGTTAATTGAGCTGACCTCTGGCATTTTAAGGTGCAGAGCTGCTTCTGTTAAGGAGGGGAGTAAGCAGCCGGATTTCCTGTCTCTGATCTCTGGACACTGGTTCAGAGTTTCCCCTTGGTATTTCAGGGGCAAAACTCTGAAATATTAGGAGTTTATGAGACAGGGGTATGCTCTCATCTCTGGAAAGCAACTATAAGGTCAATGGCATTTACTGGACAGAGGGGTGGGCAGGTTAAGCCAATACACCAAGCATCAATGAAGGAAAGCCTCACAAAAGGGCTTTGGAAGATCTGCCCCATTGCCTTTCTACATTCATCCTATCAAATGAATCACCTTTCATCTGCCTACCCTAAATTATGTCTGGCATGCATCTTTTCATTTGACCAGTATGTCAATACAACCTAATATATGCTAGTACCTCAGAATTTAGGTCATGTGCAAACTTTGAAATCATGCACCTTACTGCCAAGTCATTAATATATCTCCAAAAGGTCAGTCATTCTAATTCTTAAACATAAACTTTGGCTCCACTTCCTACCTGTGTAAAAATCAACTGCTCAGTCCAACTCACTAATCAGCTTTGTAACTGTACAGCCACTGCAGCATTAATCCCATGAGTTTTGGTCCAGCTCCCATTGATTACAGTGCATCCTCGGAACAGAGTGGGCATCAAAGGACTACGTTAATGCCTGGATTAGAAACTTCTCTCTCTCTCTCTCTCTCTCTCTCTCTCTCTCTCTCTCTCTCTCTCTCTCTCTCTCTCTCTCTCTCTCTCTCCTGATTTCCCTTAAGCCCTCATTATACTCTGGCCAATCTGCAACACTGGAATAAAATAGTACACCCTCTTGGAGAATTTTTAAGATTTACATGATATATCTGAGGTGCCTATGTGTGATATATTATCAAAATGTCCATATATAAATCAGTTCTCTTCATTTACCTTCTCCATTTCTTTACCGAAGAACAAGAGACTAAAGCATGATTCTCCCTTATCAAATCTATGTTAATCCATCCAATCATCTAGTAATTTCTTTCCAGATTAATATCCTTGATACTTTTCTCACCACCGACACTAGGCTGGATGGTCTATAGTTGTTAATTTACCTCTTTCTGCCTTTGTGAATTTGCAGTCCTCCTGTCCGATGGCACCACTCTAAGTAGAATTCAATGATTTCCACTTTTACTTATCACTGACAATCTAGGACGTATTGTACCTGCTTGAGTTTTTTTGCAGTCCTTTTGCATCTATTCTCTTTACTCTGCTGTATCAGTAAACTAATGGCAACAAAAATGCATAAAATTCATTTGGAAATTCAGCTAAGCCTTCTACTTCCAGAAGTGGATTTCCTTTAAGGTTCTTCACTAGGTTTGTCCATCCCTTTAACCACTCGCCTGTTACTTTTATGATGTACATAAAAGCACTTTTCAGTTCCTTTGCTGTCCACTGTGAATCTATGCAATTACTCTTTGCACCAACCTTCTTCACCCTTTTAAATATCTTCATTATAATTGATAAGTTTCTTTTGAATTTTCTACTGTGATATGACCCAATAGAGAAGCAACATTAAATTAAACAGAATTAATAATCATGGTCCCATTGCTTCCATTCATTCATTAATAATGGGGCCAGAGAAGATCAAGAGTTATCTCTCTATTAGTCGATGATGCAAAACTTGTTGAATTTTAATACAATGTTATTGAAACATTAAAATAAAATGCTGCCTGCAATGCCTTTAGAGTGTGAAGTTTCCCCTGACCATTTCTGACCCCAATTAGAGAAAAGCCTTTGGTAGTGCGATGGGCTTTGATAATCACTGGTTTATAGTTTAAATAAGTTGTCAGCATTCAGAACGCTCTGTGCTCAGATTTCAGAAGGCATTCTAATATTTGACACTTTCTATCTGAAAATATCCAAAGGGTACATTAGATACTTAAATTCTATTATCTTGGAATTCTTACAGTATTTCATGCCAGTTGTGAAAATTTTGAAATTTCCTTCCGATTTAACAAAAATCTTAACACTAATATGTCTGCCTTTGGCCATCTTGTGAGTAGGTCTTCTTCCTGACTCTTACCCTCAAGAGAGATTGGGTGAGGTGTTCTGAAGTTCAAATCAAACAGTGATATACTAGGGCCGGCTAGATAGATATTTGACCTTCTATGTGGTCATGGTTTCAGTGGGGGGGGGGGAAATTCTTTTGAAGAAACTTGGATATGAAGTGCTTCAGACAAAACTGTTCCAGTCACTGTCCATCCATAGTGAAAGAAGTGGACATTATGATAGTGAGTGGAGCTGCAAACAACAGACTACTTTCTTCATTACAATATTAAATTTCTTGAACAAGTTTGCAGGTATACTCGTCTACTTAAACAGAGAGTAAACCATCATACTTCTGACAGCGCCAGGCATTAGACAGGTTTTTAGAGGCAGAAGCCGAATACCAAACCACAGCCTTTGATTAGTCCTTTTGCAGTCACGGCATTGACTTAGCTGCTCCAGTTAATTTCCCAGGGAGCTGCGAAGCTTTCACAAGAGGCAATGGCAAAATGATTACATCACCTGCTTTAAAAATGATGGTCAAAGAATATAAAGTGACCAATGTGCCAAGGAGAAGAGGCTGTACAATAACTATATGTTTTTTCTCCAGCCCAAAGGAACAGCATGTTAAAATCAGCTCTTCTGAAAGTATTCCTTGATAAACCAGAAATGTGTGGAAGTTTTAATTTCAAATTTAACCACAACCTTCTAATGATTCCAAGTGTGTGCCATTGATGGATGCTGCTGATGGGAGGAAGCTGGAATGACACTAAAGTAGCATCCAGTTAATGCTAAACTGCTGCAGCTCAGCTCCATTTTTGCATAAACATCACTTCTGCGAACCCCTTCCTGAAGTGAAACTTAGCAGCTTCGGTCTTGAAAGCTCCAGATCTGACCTTCAACATTCACTCCACATCATTGTTGCGACTTTCCTTAAGTGCTGGCAATATATTATAAAGCGCTGTGTTGGACAGGCAGTAATTGAGTGCCCAGTTACTGCTCAAAGTGCCGTAATAGGAGCTGCTTGCAAAAAAATACAGCCAGAGGTGTCCAAGCTGAGAACATAATACAATTTACAAGCCTTGACTAACCAGTCCGTGAAGCCATTAAGAGCAACACACCATCTTTTACCGGCTTTGTCTGTTCATGTTTCACCCCCTGCCAGAAAGCCACAGAGAGAAAAGAATCCCATACTCATTTCATTTTAACAATATCCTCTTATAGTCTCATTAATAGCTCATTAGTTTCTGCTTATTTACTTTATTAAGTCCTAAAATCCTCTGTTAAGTCTTGACCAACTGTCCTCTAAGGGGGACAAGTCATAAGTCACAGGAGCAGAACTAGGCCACCCGGCCCACTGAGCCCATTCTGCCACTCCATCATGGCCAACTCATTATTCCTCTCAACTTCATTCACATGCCTTCTCTCTGTAACCCTTGACACCCTGACTAATCAAGAACCTATCAACCTCCACTTTAATTATACTGTTATGAACCCCATAACCGGGTCACTTACCAGCGAAGATAGAGAGGTCCGCTGAAGTCTGATGGTACCATTTTTAAACGTTTTTATTTATAAAGGGGCACAAAAGTAAGGTTAATACAAACATTCAGATAATATACGTCGTCAATACTCAATCTGAAGCACGGGTATAGTAATAATCAACAATTCGAAGTAGCTCTATCGTTTGTCTAGGGGTAAAACTATTGTCCGATGGAAATATAAAAAGTCTCACCAGTTCATGATGGCTTTTAGCCATTTGAGGGACCGCTGGGTGGTCACGGGTTGGAGAGAGAAAATAAACTTGCCAGCCTGTTGGACTCAAATCGTGGAATCGGGAACGTGAGTTCCCCGTTGTCAGTTCGGAATCCTTTTTGGGGTTATTAGCCACTCGATTCCCTAGCTAGGGGATCCAAATTACACGTGGCTCCCGAGCAGCTTCCCGTTCTTACAGGAGCGATGAATGACGGTGCCTCCGTCTGGTGCATCGTTGGAGTACCGCCTCCTGCAGTCTCCGTTTTATCATGGCTGGCAGATTTGTAAATGTCAATCAAGGTAGGGTGATACAATCCCCACCCTACATTGCCCGAGGGTGTCCATGTCCCTGATAGCTGGCACGTACTATAGAGTTGCAATTCACACAGGTGCCTCTAAGAACAATGGTCAACTCCGTAGCATTGTCTCTCATTTCCTGGGTCCAAGACCCGAATTAATAGCGATCTTGCGATTCTCCGGAAGGAGGGGGCTGGTCCCGCACCCTTCGGCCCCTCAGAGCTGTGGTACATTCATAACAATACTCAATGACTTGGCCGCCACAGCTGTCTGTGGCAATGAGTTCCATAGATTCACCATCCTTTGGCTAAAAAAATTCCTGCTCATCTCTGTTCCAAATAGGCATCCATCTATTCTCAGGCTGTGCCCTCTGGTCCTAGACTCCCCTACTATAGAAAACACCCTTTCACATCCACTCTACCTAGGCATTTCAATAGAAGATACAAACACAGAACATCGAACAGTACAGCACAGGAACAAGCCCTTTGGCCCACAATTTTGTGATGAATCAGAAAAAAATAATAAAATACCTCAGAAACTAATCACTCCCACCAACACCTGCTACAATGTCCATATCCCTCAATCTTCCTCATGTTCATGAGTCTGTCTAAACATTCTTAAAAGCCTCTGATGTACTTGCATCTACCATACTCTGAGCAAAAAACTTACCTCTCATGTGTGGCACCTTGTCAAAGGCCTTCTCAAAATCCAAGAAAATGACATCCACTGACCCCTCTTTGTCAATCTTGCCTATTATTATTCAAAGGATTCCAACAGATCTTCCCTTAGGGAAACTATGCTGACTTTGGCCTTTTTGAATATGTGCCTCCAAGTTCTCCAAAACCTTGTCCTTAATAATGGACTCCAACATCCTACCAACCACTGAATCTGGGCTAATTGGCCTGTAATTTCCTTTTTTCTTCCCCCTCCTTTCTTAAAGAGTGGAGTGACATTTTAAATGTTCCTGTCTTCCGGAACCATTCCAGAATCTAGTGATTCTTGACAGCTCATTACTAATGCCTCCACAATCTCTTCATCTACCTCCTTCAGAACCCTGGGGTGTAGTCCTTCTGGTCCAGATGACTCATCCACCTTCCAATTTTTCAGCTTCCCAGGCACCTTCTCCTTAGTAAAAGCAACTACACTCACTTCTGCCCTCTGACACTCTCAAATTTCTGGCATACTGTTAGTGTTTTCCACAGTGAAGACTGGCACAAAATACTTATTAACATCTTTCACCATTTCTTTGTCCCACATTACTACTTTTCCAGCATCGTATTCCAGCGGTCCTATATCTACTCTCAGCTCTCTTCTCTTCAGTCCTCTGCAGCTTCTCAACACGTGAAACAGAGTCACACAGCTTAGAAAAATGCCCTTTGGCCCACTCAAAACATGCAGATCATTTTGTACACAAATCTAAATTTACAAAACTAATATTATTCTACTCTTCCCACATTTCCCTCAATTCCTGAGGATTCTACCACTCACCTACAGACTAGGGACAACTTACACCTACCAACCCGCATGTCTTTGGGATGTGGGAGGAAACAAGGACAACCGAAGGAAACCCAAATGATCACAGGGAAAATGTGCAAACTCCATACAGGCAGCACTACAGCATCAAGACTGAACTCTCATCTGTTAGATAAGCCATTTTCTTTGCCAGTAGAATATACTTTTATTGATGTGTGATGGACAGTATGTTGACTGGCTGAATCACAGCCTAGTACAGAAACACCAAAGCCCCTGTACAGAAGATCCTACAAAAGGTAGTGGATATGGTCCAGTCCATCACTGGTAAAACCCTCCCCCCCCCATGGAACACATATACACGAAACACTGTCCATCATCAGGGACCCCCCACCACCCAGGACATGCTCTCTTCTCATAGATACTTTCAGGAAGAAGGTAGATAGATAGATACTTTATCAATCCCAAAGGAAATTACAGTGCACAGATATACAAATTTTAGAGGAGAAGAAAGAAATAATTTTTAAAAAGTTACCTCAAACAGTCTAACAGGAGGGGGTCATCACTTCCCCGGCTATAGGTTGACTCGTTATAGAGCCTAATGGCCGAGGGTAAGAATGACCTCATATAGCGCTCTTTGGAGCAGCGCAGTTGTCTTAGTCTATTACTGAAAGTGCTCTTGTGTTCAGCCAAGGTGGCATGCAGAGGGTGAGAAACATTGTCCAGAATTGCCAGGATTTTCTGGAGGGTCCTTTGTTCTACCACAGCCTCCACTGTGTCCAGTTTGGCTCCTACAACTGAGCCAGAGCCTTTCTAATCTGTTTATTGAGCCTGTGAGCATCACCCGTGTTGATGCCATTGTCCCAGCACACCACCGCACAGAAGATTGTACTGGCAGCAACAAACTGGTAGAACATGTGAAGAAGAGGCCTGCATACTGCAAAGGACCTCAGTCTCATCGATAGAATAGAGGTGACGCTAGTCCTTCTTGTGCACAGCCTCTGCGTTGATGCTCCACTTAAGTCTGCTATCCAGGTGCACCCCTAGGTACTTCTCCCACCGCGTTCTACGCGCCATGCTTTCCACCATGAGGGATACCTTGTGTCCCTATCCCAGTCCCCCTCCGCTGTCTGTAATGGACCTGTACGCTTTGTTATCCTCCGCCGGATCCACGCCTTCAATCGCTGGTATTTTGACCTTCTCATGTTGCACAAGGATTGGAAGATCGCCCGTCTACAAACCACTGGACCTGCTGATTCCAACGCCAGCAGGCCTCGATGTCTCCAGACTGCGATCCCCCCGCTGACCTCAACGGCTCAAACAATCCTGAGCAGATTCATAACCCGGACTCTGCCACCATCAATGTGGGTTCCAGAGACCTCGGACATCGCCAAAGTGCCAATTGTGCAACCTCTGACTCCAACTCCGGCCTTGACCTCCAGGCCGGGTCTTCATGCACTGACGCTGGAACTCCCGTCTCCACTTCCCCCACCACCACTCCACAATCCCGCCTCTCTCACTTCCCACTGACAGCCCTTGGGCCCTCGGAGACTCCATCTTTCTCTCACCCCACCATCCTTGAACGCTCCAAACCTCCCTTCCCTCAGACACTACCAACCCCCTTGCCCCCCGCGATCCCATCTGTCATTCATGCCGGGTTTTTACCATCCCCTCTGACCCTCCCCTTTCTGAGGTAGAACATTCTGTCCTCAGTAAGGGACTCACTTTATCAACCTTTCCCTCTGAACTTCCCCTCTCTGAGGCAGAACATTCTGTTCTCTGTAAGGGCCTCAGTTTATCAACTATCCCTACGACCTTCCCCTCTCTGAGGCAGAATGTTCTGTCCTCAGTAAAGGCCTCACCTTTGTCCCCCTGTGCCCACACCTCAGTGAGTTCCGCGCCCACTACGATGCTGAGTTCTGCTGCCTCCATCTCCGAGCCTATTTCTTTGGCAAGAACTCCCCATCCTGCATCCATGACCCCTTCTCCTGTCTTCAATCCTCAACCCTCCTCCTCTTCCTGGATACCACGCCCTGGTCTTCTGCCTGCTCTGGACCTTTTCACTGCCAACTGCTGACAGGACATTAACTGTCTAACCTTAACTTTCCTCTCTCCTATTCCAACCTCACCCCTTCTGAGAGCTTTCCACTCCCTCCGCACTAATCCTAACCTCACCATCAAACCTGCAGATAAGGGGGTGCTCTAGTAGTCTGGCATACTGACCTCGACCTTGTCAAGGCCCAGCACCATCTCTCAGACACTTCCTCTTTCTTACCCCTTGAACAGGATCCCACTAAGGAGCACCAGGCCATCACCAAATATTGATCTGGGGATCTCCCATTCACTACCACCAACCTCATAGTTCCCCCACCCCGCACCTCCCATTTCTACCTCCTACCCAAAATCCACAAACCCACAAGTCCAGCTAGACCCATTGTTTCAGCTTGTTCCTGCCCCACTCAACTGCATACCTCTACTCTGTTTTATCCCCTCTAGATCAGTCCTTTCCTACCTACAAAAGTTGACACTTCACTCACTCTAGATCTTTTCAATGATTTCAAGTTCTCTGGACCTTATCATCTCATTTTTACTATGGATGTCCAGGCCCTATAAAACTCCATCCCCCACCAGGAAGTCCTCAAAGCTCTCCATCTTTTTTCTGGACACCAGACCCAAACAGTTCCCCTCCACCAATACACCACTCCTCTGCCTAGCGGAACTTGTCCTCACTCACAGGGAGCAGTGCAGGCTTACTCTTCCTAAAGTCCATCACCATCTCCCTTGTCTTACTAATGTTGAGCTGCAGATGATACAGGCTGCACCATTTGACAAAGTCCTCCACCAGGGCCCTGTATTCATCCTCCCATCTTCCCTTTATACACCCAACTATTGCTGAGTCATCAGAGAATTTCTGCAGATGACATGACTCAGTGTTGTATCGAAAGTCCAGAGTATGCAGGGTAAACAGGAAGGGAGCCAATACAGTCCCCTGTGGGGCCCCAGTACTGCTTATAGCTCTGAGGCCACACATCATTCAGTTCAGTAGAAGGTACAAGAGCCTCAGGTCTCACACCACCAGGTTCAAGAACAGTTACTATCCCTAAAGTGTCAAGCTCGTGAACAAAAGGAAATAGGTACACTCATGTAAGGACTCTGTTATATTGTTAGTTCATGCTTGCTATTTATTGCCATTTATTTAAATCTGCATTTGCACAGTTTGTTTACAGTTAATATTCCTGATGTTTGCAGTTACTGTTCTATAGATTTTTCTAAGTATGCCGGCAGAAAAATAATATCAGGGTTGTATGTGGTGACATGTATGTACTCCGATAATAAATCTTATTTTGGACTGTGTCTGTAATTCATAAGGTTGTTGCCTGGATTGGAAGACTTCAGAGAAAAATCTGACAGGCCAGGTTTGTTTCCCCTGGAGTTTAGGAGGCTGGAGGTGATCTAACAATATGAAAGATTATAAGCGGCAAAGATAGGGTGCATATTCAACACCTTTTTCTCATGCCAAGGACATCAAAAACGAAGCATATGTTTAAATTGAGAGAAGTTAGTTTTGAAGGGAAAGTTTTTCACAGAGTTGCTAATAGCTGGAACATGCCGCCATTCGGCAGGGATGTAGATGACACCGATTTGTAGGTTTTATTCCAGGGTTTGTATTGATCCAATAGATCAATACCTCACTGATGATATGACAGATCTGTATGTAAACATATTGTTTCTGCTCCAGAATATTAAAATCTATTTCAACCATTTAATCCTTAAGCATTTTTTACTGCAAGAAGAAATGCACTTTGGAAGCGTGCTAGTTGATTTTAAATTGAATTGATTTCAGTCAGGTTTGTTCACTGTGTTGATGATTTAATTAGTTTTTTTAAATCATCATGAGTCAGGTGATAAATGGTAGGCTTTAACTCAGAGAGTGACAGAAATTGCATGAGAATGAGATTGAGGAGAAACTACTCTCCCAAAAAATGGCAGCATCCCAATTGTGCTGTCTGTATCTTCATTGATGTTAATCCAGCTCCCCCACACCATCACCGCATAGCCTTCTTTCACACAGCACATTGAGTTATTGATTACATCTCCAGGCATGTTAATCTAGCTCCCTCACTCTATCAATCAGTAACCAGCCTCCCCGGCACCTTATATTATTCACTATTAGCACTTCCACACTGTCAGTCAGTATTCCCCCCTCACCAGCAGTCTGTGCATCTAAATGCATCTCCATGTGTACTGCTGATAATCTGGATTCCCCCCCCCCCATCACACACACTATTATTCAGTTAGATCCCAGCTTCCCACTTCCCAGCCCCAGCCATGCACCAACACACACACAGTCACAAAGTAATTGAGTCAAACTGCACTGAAACAACCTTCAGCCCACAATGCTTATGCCACCCATTGTGCCTATCTGCGCTAATCTCATTATACACACTAATTCCATAGCCTTCTATACGTCAATAATTCAAGTGCTTATGTAGATGTTTCTTCAATATCATGAGAGTATCTGCCTGCACCACCCTCTCTGACAGCACGTTCCGAACTCCTGCTGTGCTCCAGATGAAAAGAATCCTCATCACATCCCAGGAAAGTCTGCAGATGCCGGAAATCCAACGCAATGCACACAAAGTGCTGGAGGAACTCAGCAGGTCAGGCAGCACCTACGGAAATGAATAAACAGTCAACGTTTCGGGCCAAGATCCTTCTTCAGGACTAGAAAAGAAGGGGGAAGATGCCAGAATAAAAAGGTGGGGGATGGCTGAAAGGTGATAGGTGAAACCAGGTGGTGGGAAAGGTCAAGGGCTGGAGAGCAAGGGATCTGATGGGAGAGGAGAATGGACCGTAGGAGCAAGGGAAGGAGGAGGTTACCCAGGAGGAAGTAATAGTCAGGTGAGAAGAAATGAAAGGTCAGAGTGGGGAATAGAGGAACATCCTCTCTAAATCATCTACATCTCACATGAATTCTCACTTGCCAAACACATCCACACCATGGGAAGAACTATTTATTCCCCTCTTACTTTTGTATATCTCTGTACCCCTTAGCCTTTTCCACTCCAGAGAAGACGATCACAGCCTATCCAGTCCCTCCTAATAGCCCAGTAATACTTAATGCATTGATGCTGGTGTAAATACAACTCCACGTATTGTCACTCCATCACTTCCTCCCTCCCTTTTCCTGACTACACACACCTACATGCCTACAAACACACCTATGAGCTTTTATTTCACCTGATGTTGATTCAACTCCACCAAGTCAAGAGAAGTGAATTCTGGAAGCAAGATACCACCTCACTGAAGCTGTTTTGCCTCAGCAAACCGGAATAATTTACTAGGCTACCTCCAATGGCATTCAAGGAAAGTTAATTATGTTAATCTATTTGAAGATAGGCCCATACATCGTGAAAATCAGACTAGGAGCTTTATATGAATTGAGTGTGGTTATTCTTGCCAGAGATTAATACTTGAAACAGTCTTGATTCCAGAAAGTCAAAATGACACCTATCTGTAACACTCCTACTCACTGTGGCTAAAAGATTTCAGTGCCTGAGGAACCAAGGCAAGCATTTCTTCTGAGAATTGAGGAGTGTCGCCCTTTTTCACCTGCGAGGGTATCTGAGATGGTTTAATGGTCAATGTGAAAAAGCAACAGCACATCTGACAGTACAGTCCTACCTCAACATATATCCTGCACTTGGAGCAAGACTTCAATGCATAAACTCACTCAGACAGGAATTTTGATCTCGGTACTGTAGGGGAATTGTTGTGACTTTCATAAATATATGTGTCTTAAAATTCAAATGAGTAACACAATGTAATACTAACCATTAAAAACATTAATTACATGAATCATGGTCTGCAATCTTACAAATGCATGGCACATCCATGGGCACCTGACACATACCCATAAGCATCTCGTGGCAATACCGGCCTGTCTCTCCCTCCTGCAACTTTCCATCAGCATGCAGAGGTGTAGGCTACAGATGGTGTTCACAGTACAATGCAGCATGAATAAAGGCCTTCAGTGCATGGACTGGGTGAGCCCCAACCACTAGTGCATGATGGCTTGTACCTTGCAAACTGTGGAACCTTCCAGCACCAAACCCTCAGCAACCCGTTGTATCAACTGGTGTGACTTGGACATCTTTCAAGGCACCAGGTTCTTCTTAGCCTGCAGGTCTTGGGAAAGATGACAGGAATCCTATTTCTAAACTTCTGGCGTGTCCAGTGACATAGAATATTGGATGGCCCAAAATCCATTCATGTTGCTGGAGAAAAGCAGAAATGGACTTAAAGCTGTCCACAAGATGCAGGGACTGCTGGTGGGTACTGCTAACTGTGCTATATATTCATGGCAGTGCTTCATGATCTGCCTCTGGCATATATTCTGCTGACTTCAATAGAATGAATTTCAAAGGCAGAACATAGCTTGTTCATGCAAATGTAGGCTAGTTTACGAGGGGGAGAAATGTGCTAAGATATAACTCTTTCATCTCTGCGAAACTGTGCAAATTTGTAAATGTTGCAATATAAGTAAATATGAATGCCTTCATTGCTTTTTCGTAGTATTAGAACTTGCTAGATAAATGAAGGTGCAATAACCGATACAGCAGCTGCCTCACTACTCCAGTGAGCCAGATTCAATACCGACCCCTGGTGCTTCTGTGTGGAGTTTGCTTAATCTCCTTAAGACCATGTGGGTTTCCTTTTCAAATCTTTTTATTATTATTATTATTAGTCAAAAATAGCACAAGTACATTGAAGTAACAACACTTACAATGCCTCAAAAAAGAAGAAATTATCTTAAAGACTGAAAATTTTTGTGAATAAAAAAACCCTACTAAGCAAGAAAAGTGAGGGGAAAAAAAGAAACCTATTGGGGGTACAATCCTGGAGCCATGCATCATACAAAATGCTTCTAAAAATAAATATCAAACCGCTAACAAGAAAAAAGATATATCAAAAAAAATTTACATTTAGATTGTGGAGGAAATCTATCAGTTAACTGAAATGATAATAACGAGCAAATGAGCCCCATCTCGTCTCAAAATCAAATAAAGGTTCAAAGGTTCGACTTCTAATTTTCTCCAAACTAAGACACAGCATCACTTGAGAGAACCATTGTGACAAAGTAGGAGCTGATATATCCTTCCATTTCAACAAGATGGCCCTCCTAGCTATCAATGTAACAAAAGCAATAACATGTTGGTCAGACACAGAAATACCATGGATATTTTGAGGAATTATTCCAAAAAGCACAGTCAATTCATTAAGTTGTAAATTGATTCTGAGTGCTTTAGAAATTGTCGAAAAGACTGACTTCCAAAACTGTTTTAATATAGAACATGACCAGAACATATGTGTCAGTGTAGCTATCTCAGTTTTACATCTATCACAATACTTGTCAACATTGGGAAATATTTTAGAAAGTCTCTCCTTCGTCAAATGGTAACAATGCACAATTTTAAATTGAATCAGTGAATGACTAGCACAGATCAAAGAAAAGTTAACCAGCTTCAGAATCTGCGTCCAATCCTCCCATATAAAAGTCAAATTGAGTTCCTTCTCCCAATCCTGTTTAATCTTAAGTAAAGGACGCTTATCCCATTGTAATAATAAATTATAAATTCTTCCAGTAGAACCTTTCATCAAGGGGTTCATATTCATAATAGTATCTAACAAGTCAGCCTCCAATATGTAAGGAAAATTACTTAAATATTATTGTAAAAAATGTCTAACTTGAAGATATGGTAAAAAGTGTGAATATGAGAGAGAATACTTATCGACTAATTGTTCAAAAGACACCAATCTGCCTTCTTTAAATAAATCAGAAAGAGAATTAATACCTTTATTTTTCCAAAGTAAAAGAATTGGATCACTCCAAGAAGGTTTAAAAAAGTAATTACGATAAATTATACTACAAAGTTCAAATTTTTTAAGATTTAAAAAAATGCGGAACTGGAGCCAAATTTGGAAAGGGTGCTTAACCACAGGACATCGGTTTAAGTTAGCAACTTTAGCTAATTGTATAGGTAGAGCAACTCCTAATAACAAAATTAAATAAAACCGTTTCACAGCTCTCAGTTCCAGGTCTACCCAAATTGGCTGATCATTCCTATCACCCCAATATAACCAAAAAGACATATATCACAAATTAACAGCCCAATAATACATTCTTAGATTAGGCAAAGTGAGACCTCTGTCCATTTTCAACTTTTGCAAATGACATTTACCAATTCTTGGTCTTTTATTATCCCAAATAAAAGATAGAATAATAGAATCAATCCGATCAAAAAACTTCTTAGTCAAAAAAAAGGAATATTCTGAAATAAATATAAAAATTTTGGTAAAATCATCATTTTAACTACATGAATATGACCAACAAGTGAAAATGTAAGAGGGCTCCATCTACTAAATGAATACTTCATAGAGTCCACTAAAGGAGGAAAATTGACTTTATAAAGATCCTTACATTTTTTAGTAATTATAACACCTAAATATCTAAAAGAATCCGTAACTTTAAAAGGAATATTATCATATATATAGACTGATTAATTTAAAGGAAGTAATTCACTTTTACTAAAATTTGTTTTATATCCTGAAAAGTCTCCAAATTTGTCAAATAATTTTAGCAAAGCAGGAATAGATTCTTCAGGCTTAGATATATATACCAATAAATCATCAGCATAAAGAGAGATCTTGTGCATGGTCTCATTCACAAAAATCCCATGAATATTTTTGGCTTCATGAAGAGCAATAGCAAGGGGTTCTAATATTAAGTTAAATAACAAAGTAGTTAATGGACAACCTTGTCTTGTCCCCCGTGATAGCTGAAAAAAGGAGACCTACAGTTATTAGTGACAACAGTAGCAATAGGAGCTTTATCTATCATTTTAATCCAATTATTAAAATTAATACCAAAACCAAATTTTTCTAAAACATTAAATAAATATTTCCATTCAACTCGATCAAATGCTTTTTCAGCATCCAAAGATAGAACACATTGTAGAGTTTTAGAAGAAGGCAAATATATAATGTTAAATAATCTCTGAACATTTGAAAAAGAATAACGACCCTTTATAAAGCCTGTTTGATCTTTAAAAATGATTTTACCCAAAAACTCTCCAACCGATTGGCCATTATCTTTGAGAGAATCTTAGCGTCAACATTCAACAATGAAATAGGTCTGTATGAGGCACAATCAGTAGGATCTTTATCCTTTTTGAGAATTAAAGAAATAGAAGTTTCATAAAAAGTAGAGGGTAAATCATTTTTCACAAAAGAATCTTTAAACATCTCCAACATATATGCAGAAAGCAATTTTCCAATTTTTTTAATAAAATTCTCCAGGATAACCGTCAAGTCCCAGAGCCTTACCAGATTGCATTGAAAAAATAGCTTTATGAATTTTGGATTCAGTAATTTGGGCGTCAAGAGTTTTTTGATCCTCAGCAGAAATTTTAGGAAAAGCAATCTTTCATAAATAAAGCATTCATTTCAGAACAGTCTACTGGACATTGAGATTTATAAAGTTCAGTATAAAAATCTTGAAAAATTTTAATAATTTCTTCATATTCCCGAGCAGGGTACCATCCTTTCTACGAATTTTCAAAATTTGCCTTTTGGCTCCAGCTGATTTTAATGAGATGCAAGTAGTTTATTATTTTTATCTCCAAACATATAAAATTGGCTCTTTAACTTAAGTAGATAACCTTCAATTGGATGAGTTAATAATAGGTTATATTGAGATTGAAGATCCTCCCTTTTTTTAAATAAGTCAATATTAGGGGAAGTTGCATAGATATTATCTAAATCTTTAATTTGTTTTGAAATTTTATCTAATTCTATTTAGTCTGTTTTTTAAGTTTAGCTGAATAAGAAATAATCTGACCAGGTAAAAATGCTTTGAATGTATCCCATATAATTAATTTAGACATAGCTCCTATATCATTAAAAAGAAAAAATATTTTATCTGGCTTTCAATAAAACTGATAAAGTCAGAGTTTTGCAATAATCTGAGACATGTGCCATGGTCTATGGCCAAAAATGATATCATCAAATTCAAAGGACAAACTCAAAGGTGCATGATCAGATATAGCAATAGCTATAGTTTCCTCTAAGATTCAGATTCAGTTTATTGTCATTTAGAAACCACAAATGCAATGCAATTAAAAAATGAGACAACGTTCCCTCAGAATGATATCACAAAAGCATATGACAAAACAGACTACACCAGAAAATCCTTGTACCGTTTGGCAATCCCCAATCCAGAGTCCGGAGAGGCTGCTGCATATTAATATCGCGCTACCGTCTAGTGTGTTCCCCGAAAAGGAGCTCCAAATCCACCAGACAAAAACAAGCCCAAAAACTAAAACTACAAGACCTGCACAAAACCACATAATTACAACATATAGTTACAACAGTGCAAACAATAGCATAATTGATAAAAAAAAAACAGACTATGGGCACAGTAAAATAGTCCAACATGTTAAAGGACTGTAAGTTCAAAAGAACTAAGTGCTCCAGTTTCCTCCCACATCACAAAAGATATTCAACTTGATAAGTTAAATGATCACTGTAAATTGCTCCTAGTGTGAAAGAGAGTGGTAGAATCTGTTTGACATGGATGGGAATGTGGGGAGAATAATCTGCGATTAATGCAGGACTGGTTATCGGTTGGTTGACGGTAAGTAAGGACTTGGTGGGCCAAAAGGCCTGCGCTGTATAACACAAAGACAAAAACCATAATAATAGTTTTGTTGCAACACACACAAAATGCTGGTGGAACGCAGCAGGCCAAGCAGCATCTGTAGGAAGAGGCACAGTCGAGGTTTTGGGCTGAGACTCTTCGTCAGAACTAACTGAAGGAGGAGATAGTAAGAGATTTGAAATTGGGAGGGGGAGGGGGAGATCTGAAATGATAGGAGAAGACCGGAGGGGGTGGGGTGAAGCTAAGAGCTGGAAAGTTGATTGGCAAAAGGGAGAAGGGAAAGGATAATGGAACGGGAGGCCTAGGGAGAAAGAAAGGGGGAGGAGAGTACCAGAGGAAGATGGAGAGCAGGCAAGGAGTGATTGTAAGAGGGACAGAGAGAGAAAAAAGAGAGAAAAGAAAAAAGGGGAAAAGAAGAAAGAAAATAAATAAACAAGTAAATAGATAGATAGATAGATAGATAGATAGATAGATAGATAGATAGATAGATAGATAGATAGATAAATAAGGGGGTAGGGGCATTAACAGAAGTTAGAGAATTCAATGTTCATGCCAACAGGTTGGAGGTTACCCAGACAGAATTAAGGTGGTGTTCCTCCAACCTGAGTGTGGCTTTATCTTGACAGTAGAGGAGGCCATGGATAGACATATCAGAATGGGAATGGGATGTGGAATTAAAGTGTGTGGCCACTGGGAGATCCTGCTTTCTAGGGCAGACAGAGCATAGATGTTCAGCGAAATGGTCTCCCAGTCTACGTTTGGTCTCACCAATATATAGAAGGCCACACTGGGAGCACCGGACGCAGTATACCACACCGGCCGACTCACAGGTGAAGCGTCGTCTCACCTGGAAGGACTGTCTGGGGCCCTGAATGGTGGTGAGGGAAGAAGTGTAAGGGCAGGTGTAGAACTTGTTCCGCTTACAAGGATAAGTGCCGGGAGGGAGATCGGTGGGAAGGGATTGGGGGGGGGAAACGAATGGACAAGGGAGTCACGTAGGGAGTGACACCTGCGGAAAGCAGAAAGGGGGGGGAGGGAAAGATGTGCTTGGTAGTGGGATCCTGTTGAAGGTGGCGGAAGTTATGGAGACTTTTAAGTTGGACCCGGAGGCTGGTGGGGTGGTATTTGAGGACAAGGGGAACCCTATCCCTAGTGGAGTGGCAGGAGGATGGGGTGAGGGCAGATGTGCATGAAATGGGAGAGATGCGTTTGAAAGCAGAGTTGATGGTGGAGGATGGGAAGCCCCTTTCTTTAAAAAAAGGAAGACATCTCCTTCGTCCTGGAAAGAACAGCCTCATCCTGAGAGCAGATGCAGAGGAGATGGAGGAATTGCGAGAAGGAGATGGCAGTTTTGCAAGAGACAGGGTGGGAAGAGGAATAGTCCAGGTAGCTGTGGGAGACTGTAGGCTTATAGTAGATATCAGTAGATAGGCTGTCTCCAGAGATGGAGACAGAAAGATCAAGAAAGGGGAGGGAGGTGTCAGAAATGGATCAGGTAAATTTGGCTTGTATAGGCTTGTAACATGGACTGTTCCACAAAGCCAACAAAAAGGCAGGTATATCTGGGTGTCCATGGCTACAACTTTGGTTTGGAAGAAGTGGGAGGAGCCAAAGGAGAAATTGTTAAGAGTAAGAATGCATCTCTGCCATTTCACGCACATCTGTTCTCACCCCATCCTCCCGCCACCCCACTAGGGATAGGGTTCCCCTTGTCCTCACCTATCACCCCACCAGCCTCCGGGTCCAACGTATAATTGTCCGTAACTTCCGCCACCTTCAACGGGATCCCACTACCAAACACATCTTCCCCTCCCCCCTCTTTCTGCTTTCCACAGGGATCGCTCCCTATGCGACTCCCTTGTCCATTCATTCCCCCCCCCCCCCCATCCCTTCCCACTGATCTCCCTCCCTACACTTATCCTGGAAAGCAGAACAAGTGCTACACCTGCCCTTACACTTCCTCCCTCACCACCATTCAGGGCCCCAGACAGTCCTTCCAGGTGAGGCGACACTTCACCTGTGAGTCGGCTGGTGTGGTATACTGCGTCCGGTGCTCCCGGTGTGGCCTTTTATATATTGGTGAGACCCAACACAGACTGGGAGACCGTTTCGCTGAACACCTACGCTCTGTCCGCCAGAGAAAGCAGGATCTCCCAGTGGCCACACATTTTAATTCCACGTCCCATTCCCATTCTGATATGTCTATCCATGGTCTCCTCTATTGTCAAAATGAATCCAAACTCAGGTTGGAGGAACAACACCTTATATACCGGCTGGGTAGCCTCCAACCTGATGGCATGAACATTGACTTCTCTAACTTCCATTAATGTCCCCCTCCCCTTCTTTTTTTTAATTGATTTTTAATGCATTTTCTACAACACTACAAATAAAAAAACCAAACCAAAATAAAAAATTAATACAGTGCAAAATAAACATACAATAATAATATAATAGAAAAAAGATAATTGAGAAAGCACCCAAATTGAAGTCATGTAAAGTTAGTATCCTCCCCAAGCCCCACAACAACAAAAAAACTCCAGACCAACCACAACACAATATAGAGAATATAAATCAGGACATTCAAACCCCCAAAACTGTAAATACACTTGAAAACACAAGATAATAATGCCTACTACTCCCCTCCCCTTCTTACCCCATCCCTTATTTATTGATTTATTTATTTTCTTTCCCCTTTTTTTCTTTTCTCTCTTTTTTCTCTAGGTGCCCCTCTCACAATCATTCCTTGCCTGTTCTTCATCTCCCTCTGGTGCTCCCCTCCCCCTTTCTTTCTCCCTAGGCCTCCCATCTCATGATCTTTTCCCTTCTCCAGCTCTGTATCACTTTCGCCAATCACCTTTCCAGCTCTTAGCTTCACCCCACCCCCTCCTGTCTTCTCCTATCATTTTGGATTTCCCCCTCCCCCTCCCACTACCAAATCTCTTACTATCGCTTCCTTCAGTTAGTCCTGACGAAGGGTCTCAGCCCAAAACATCGATCTGTACTTCTTCCTATAGATGGTGCCTGGCCTGCTGCGTTCCACCAGCATTTTGTGTGTGTTGCTTGAATTTCCAGCATCCACCGATTTCCTCGTGTAATGGTTTTGTTGGCTGTGTATCTCCTTCACACCCTGCTTCCCAGTAGTGCTGTTATGTTACAGAGCTCTTAATTCTACCTCTTTCACTCATTCTATTATTGTCACTTAAGCATTCCTCTTCACACTACTTCAGACTTCACTGTAATTGATCCACTTTAACATGGTTTGTGCTTGTCACTGTACTACCATGTACACTTTTTACCTTGTGAGGGTACAAGGAGCAATTAGTTTCATTGCGTGCTGATTCTTATAACAATTGTAACACCCTGCTTAAGATTTTTACTGCTATGCTGTAGGTATTTCATTTTAGCAGCTCTTTAAGAGCAATCTATTCTGCTTTCAGCTTGTTTGGGTTTGAGCTAAGATAAGAGGCTCATTATTCAGTTTGGGAATGTGCTGTCAGCCAATCAGAATGGTGGAATTGGGAGAAAGACCTGGAGAATGCTCGGTTGAAGATCTTTGTTGGCGGGAGCTGGAAGGAGACAGCGGGAAAAGATGGCTGAGGATGTTGTCCCTGTTGCACAAGGTGCTTTGTGCAGATGAATGGCTTCAGAATGGAAGAACCGATACTCCTGTGGGAGACCTGTTTGTTCAAGAGGGATTTCAAGTGATGTTTGGAAGATGGTGTGTGCTTTCACACAGACCAAAGGTCCAGCATGTGAGTGACAGACAAGTTCAAGGTCAGCTCCAATTTAAGTGCACGTTTGACTGCTTAAGAGTAATGGGCCATTTTTGTTTTTTTTTCTTTCTTTCATTTCATAATTGTTTGCTTAAATTAACATTATTAAGCATACTTTATAAATTGTATGGAGTTCACGATCTGTTAATTCTTGCCAAGGGGAGTAAATCACGCAGTACTCACACAAACCAGGGTTTGGGTGGGCGAGGCATTCCACTCTCACGGATTTTGCGGGACCAAAGTTGTATGCATCCTCGATGTATGAAGCCTGAGAAAGCTGGGTTTATCACCCTGGAACCCACTGGCTGCTAGTAAGGGGATAACGAGCTGTGTTTCCAGAGATGCCCAGGAAGAAAGGGGTTTCACAATAAACTAATCTGAGTCTGAATGTTATATCTTTCCCTTACTGTTATATGTTATGTTTTTCCCAAAATTTAAGAAAAAAGTTGCTGAACTCATGTTTTATTTACATTTGGAATACCTTGTTAGCTTCAGTGATCCTGGCGTCTTTCATTAATTATTAAAATGGAAGTAACTTGAGATTATGTCTAAAGCAAGGAAGGGTAAGTGCCTGGGGGCAGAAAATGGCAAGTCCATAATTGGATGAATTTTCATTCAGTTCTGAGGGATATCCTGGGGCAATATGGCATTCTCAAACAAAGTGAAATGAAGGCAGCTCCAGAAACACAATCAAGGCTTTGTGAGTAGGCATTATGAGATTCCATTGATCAGCATATATTCAATTGATCCTTGTGAACTGATGTTTAAATATTACAAAGCATGACTTCTCACTTATGCATAAAAATACCATGATTTTTACTAATATGGAATCAATTTGAAATATTTTGGAAATATTTCAAATTTATTACAGGCCAAAGTGAATGAATCAGGACCCAGGGAACCTGATCATCTGATCAACTCCTGCCAACTTCTCCATCTACTCCAGCACAGCATTTGTCCATCCCACTCTCACTCCAGTTGGAGTAGAATTACCTCAGTGTATGGAAATCAAGAAGAAGAGTTGCAGATGCTGGAATTCAGAAACAAAATGCAGAAAGTACTGGGAAGATTCAGCTAGTCAGGAAGCACCCATGGAAAGGGACTCAACGTTATCATTTCAGGCTGAGGACCCACTGTCAGAACTGGGAACATGAAGAAAACAGGTTTGTCTTAAATTGCAGATAAGGCAGTGGGGGCACATTTGCCAACTGTTGCTCTCTCTATGGATCCTGTCTAAACAGCTGAATGCTTCCAGCATTCTGCACTTCGAATAACAATTAATACAGCATTATTTTATCCATAAGATATAGGAGCAGAATTAGGCCATTTGGTCCATCAAGTATGCTCCACCATTTCACCTTGGCTGATCCAATTTTCCTCTCAGCCCCAATCTCCTGCCTTCTCCCCATATCCCTACATATCCTGACCAAACACAAATCTATCAACCTCTGCCTTAAATATACATAAAAGCTTGGCCTCGCCAGCTGCCTGTGGCAAAGAATTCCACAGATCCACCCCTGGCTCAAGAGAGGGGAACCATGGAGTCATGTGTAGCTAGCCATCTGGACACAAGCTGGCGTCTGATCAGCCCCGGCTGGGTCACCTGGAGGAGGGTGTATGATGTTGGAAGACCCGAAACACCCGATGATTCCAGGAACATCACTGATGATGTGTCCAGAAGCATCAGTAGATGTATGCACACAGCAAGGCTTGGCCTCCCCAGCTGCCTATAGCAAAGAATTCCACAGATCCACCACTTTCTGGCTGAAGAAATTCCTCCTCAGCTCCGTTCTAAAAGGAAGCCCCTCCATTCTGAGGCTGTGTCCTCTGCTCTCAGACTCTCCCACCATAGGAAACATTCTCTCCATCAAGGCCTTTCATCATTCGATAGGATATTAGTCCCCCTCCAGTTCAGGTGCAACTGGTTCCTTCTGTACAGGTCCCACCTTCCCTGGAAGAGATTCTAATGATCCAAGCATCTTGTGCCCTCCTTCCTACACCAACTCCTTAGCCATGTATTAAACTGTATAACCTTCCTAGTTCTAACCTCACTAGCACGTAGCACAGGTAGAAATCCTGAGGTCACAACCCTGGAGGCCCTGTCCTTTAACTTAGCACCTAACTCCCTGAACTCCCTGTGTAGAACCTCGTCATTGTCCTACCATATCATTGTTACCTACATGGACCACAACTTCCAACTGTTCATTGCCCACTTAAGAATGCTGAGGACTCAATCTGAGATATCCTGGACCCCGGCACCCGGGAGGCACCATTCCATCCGGGAATCTTGTTCTTGCTCACAGAACATTCTGTCCTTTCGCTAACTAATGAATCCCGTATCACCACAGTGTGCCTCTTCTCCCCCTTCCCGTCTGAGTCTCAGACCCAGCCACTGTGACTCATCTCTATTAGGTCATCTCCACTGACACTATCAACATGGTATACCTATTGTTGAGTGGGGTGGCCACAGGGTACTCTGCACTGGTTCCTTGACTCCTTTCCCCTTCCTGACTGTCACCCATTTCCTATGTCCTGCACCTTGGGTATAACTATCTATCATGCCTTGAGCCTCCCAAATAATCCGGAGTTCATCCAGTTCCAGCTCCAACTCCTTAACCCAATTTGTTGGAAGCAGCAGCTCGATGTATTTCTTGTGATTGTAGTCAATTGGGACACTAGAGGTCTCCCTGCCTTCCCACCTTCTACAAGAGGAGCATTTCTCTATCCTGCCTGTCATCCCCACTGTCCCTAGCTGGGCAGATATAAAGAGAACAGAAAAACTTGAGCTTTTCTCTGCTTTGCTTTCTCTGAGTGAAGCCTCTCTTCTCTGAAGCCTCAAAGAGCTAAAGCCTCAAGATCACCACTCTATGTCCACTCAGGCAATGACCACTGTGATGATGGCTTCTACACTTGCCCCTGAGTTCCTTTAATTTGCTCTTACTATGCCCCACCGCTGCCTTTTATCCTCAGGCAGTGGACCTGATTGAAGTCCCCTCCTCTCCAAACTTCTGACGTCTGGATTGGCTGCTGGTCAAAGCTCTATTATCCAACACACACAAAATGCTGATGGAACACAGCAGGCCAGGCAGCATCTATAAGGAGAAGTACTGTCAACGTTTCGGGCCGAGACCCTTCGTCAGAACTAACTGAAAGGAAGGATACTAAGAGATTTGAAAGTAGTGGGGGGAGGGGAAAATGTGAAATGATAGGAGAAAACTGGGGGGGGGGGGTTGGGATGAAGCTAAGAGCTGGAAAGGTGATTGGCGAAAGTGATACAGAGCTGGAGAAGGGAAAGGATCATGGGACGGGAGGCCTCGGGAGAAAGAAAGGGGGAGGGGGGAGCACCAGAGGGAGATGGAGAACAGGCAGAGTGATGGGCAGAGAGAGAGAAAAAAAACAAACAACTAAATATGTCAGGGATGGGGTAAGAAGGGGAGGAGGGGCATTAACGGAAATTAGAGAAGTCAATGTTCATGCCATCAGGTTGGAGGCTACCCAGCCGGAATATAAGGTGTTCCTCCAATCTGAGTTTGGATTCATCTTGACAGTAGAGGAGGCCATGGATAGACATGGGAATGGGACGTGGAATTAAAATGTGTGGCCACTGGGAGATCCTGCTTTCTCTGGTAGACCGAGCGTAGGTGTTCATCAGACTGGGAGGTGGTCTCCCAGTCTGCATCGGGTCTCACCAATATATAAAAGGCCACACCAGGAGTACCGGATGCAGTATACCACACCAGCCGACTCACAGGTGATGTGTCGCCTCACCTGGAAGGACTGTCTGGGGCCCTGAATGGTGGTGAGGGAGGAAGTGTAAGGGCAGGTGTAGCACTTGTTCCATTTACAAAGATAAGTGCCAGGAGGGATATCGGTGGGAAGGGATGGGGGGGATGAGTGGACAAGGGAGTCGCGTAGGGAGTGATCCCTGCGGAAAGCAGAAAGAGGTGGGAGGGCAAGATGTGCTTGGTAGTTGGAGGTGGCGGAAGTTACGGAGAATTATACGTTGGACCCGGAGGCTGGTGGGGTGGTAGGTGAGGACAAGGGGAACCCATCCCGAGTGGGGTAATGGGCAGATGGGGTGAGGGCAGATGTGCGGGAAATGGGAGAGATGCGTTTGAGAGCAGAGTTGATGGTGGAAGAAGGGAAGCCCCTTTGTTTAAAAAAAGGAAGACATCTCCTTCATCCTGGAATGAAAAGCCTCATCCTGAGAGCAGATGCGGTGGAGACGGAGGAATTGTGAGAAGGGGATAGCATTTTTGCGAGAGACAGGGTGGGAAGAGGAATAGTCCAGGTAGCTGTGAGAGTCTGTAGGCTTATAGTAGATATCAGTAGATAAGCCGTCTCCAGAGATGGAGACAGAAAGATCAAGAAAGGGGAGGGGTGTGTCAGAAACTGACCAGGTAAATTTGAGGGCAGGGTGAAAGTTGGAGGCAAAGTTAATAAAGTCAACGAGCTCAGCATGCATGCAGGAGGCAGTGCCAATGCAGTCGTCGATGTAGCTTTCCGCAGGGATCGCTCCCTACGCGACTCCCTTGTCCACTCATCCCCCCATCCCTTCCCACCGATCTCCCTCCCGGCACTTATCCTTGTAAGCGGAACAAGTGCTACACCTGCCCTTACACTTCCTCCCTCACCACCATTCAGGACCCCAGACAGTCCTTTCAGGTGAGGCGACACTTCACCTGATGATATACTTGGTGATATACTGCGTCCGGTGCTCCCGGAGTGGCCTTTTATATATTGGTAAGACCCAACACAGACTGGGAGTCTGTTTCGCTGAACATCTACGCTCTGTCCACCAGAGAAAGCAGGATCTCCCAGTGGCCACACATTTTAATTCCACGTCCCATTCCCATTCTGATATGTCTATCCATGGCCTCCTCTACTGTCAAAATGAATCCAAGCTCAGGTTGGAGGAACAACACCTTATATACCGACTGGGTAGCCTCCAACCTGATGGCATGAACATTGACTTCTCTAACTTCCGTTAATGCCCCTCCTCCCCTTCTTACCCCATCCCTGACATATTTAGTTGTTTGTTTGTTTGTTTATTTTTCTCTCTCTCTGCCCATCACTCTGCCTGTTCTCCATCTCCCTCTGGTGCTCCCCCCTCCCCCTTTCTTTCTCCTGAGGCCTCCCGTCCCATGATCCTTTCCCTTCTCCAGCTCTGCATCACTTTCGTCAATCACCTTTCCAGCTCTTAGCTTCATCCCACCCCCTCCGGTCTTCTCCTATCATTTCACATTTCCCCCTCCTCCCACTACTTTCAAATCTCTTACTATCTTTCCTTTCAGTTAGTCCTGATGAAGGGTCTCAGCCCGAAACATCGACAGTGCTTCTCCTTATAGATGCTGCCTGGCCTGCTGTGTTCCACCAGCATTTTGTGTGTGTTGTTTGAATTTCCAGCATCTGCAGATTTCCTCGTGTTTACTCTATTATCCAGTTGGCTGGAGTTCAGGTGAACAACTTTGAACTCGGCAAACCTTCAGTCTGGCTGAACTGCTGGTCAAGATATTCATCTGGAGAACTTGAGAAGACCCACAACACTTTGCAGACAAGTTATTATTTGCCTGAAGTAGATATTCCCCTTGAACAGCTAATCCATAGGAATAGCTTTACAAAGAGTGCTTGAAGTTGAACACTGTTTAGCCAAAGTCTGCTGACTTTTAATTTCAGTGGAAAATTAAGCAGCATATCTTGTCTCTCTAAATGCTTACACAATTGGCAAAAATTAGAAGTTAATCATAAGAATTAATTATTGCTTTGCTGTCATGCTTGACATTATCTCTGCCAAGTGAGCATGGACTAATGGCACGTTTTACTCGTGCATGGTGTAATGGCAAAGGACTAAGTTCATGGATAACCACTTAAGTAACATATCCACACCACTTCCAGCAGGCACTGTAGTCAGCATCTTTTCAGTAATTCAGATAGGGAACATCTTCAGCAATACATCAAAATATAGGCTATCTAAATGGGATAAAAGGTATATTTTATTAAAATTGGGTATACTGTAAACACAATGACCCTTTTTTGATAAATAGAGCATTTGATTCCAAAGACTATTTATTACTCTGCTTCTTCAAATTCATTGACAATATTATATACTGTTCTTGTTTCGTCAAAAGCAGGCAATCTTTTTAGTTATTGAACAATTTATTTCTGTGATAAAGTGTCATCAAACTGCCAGTGGAATTTAAATTCATAGTCATAGAAAACTACAGCTTAGAAACAGGCCATTCAGCCTATCTAGTCTGGGCCAAAACATTTAAGCTGCCTAGCCCCATCAACCTGCACCTAGACCATAGTCCTCCATACCCCTGCCATTCACGTACCTATCCAAACTTCTCTTAAATGTTGAAATCACATCCACCACTTGCACTGGCAGCTCGTTCCACACCCTCGCCACCTTCTAAGTGGAGAAATTTCCCCTCATGATCCCCTTAAAAAATTCACCTTTCACCCTTAACCCATGACCTCCAGTCATAATCTTACCCAACCTCAGTGGAAAAAGCTTGCTTGTATTTACCCTATCTATAATTCTCATAATTCTGTGTACATCTGTCAAATTCCCTCTCAAGCTTCTACATCCTAGAGAAATAAGTCAGTTGGTTGGGTGCATTGGTAGTTTAGTGTTTTGCGTAACACTGGTACAGTGTCAGGGACCCAGGTTCGATTCCTCCACTGTCTGTAAGCATAAACACAGAAGATTCTGCAGATACTGGAAATCCAGAGTAACACACACAAAATGCTTGAGGAACTCAGCAGGCCAGGCAGCATGCATGAAGAGGAATGAACAGTCAATGTTTTGGGCTGTTTCAAAGCACTTATCTCTAATAGGGTGAGGACAGTGTTGCCATAGAGATAAACAAGATCACCTAGTCAGTGGTTAATAGAAGTAGACCACACTATACCATCCCCAGCCCCTCCCCCTTTCCCTTTCTCCATTTTGAATATTCCCTTAGCCATTCCCTGGTCCATTCCTCCATCCATCAACCACTCTCTCCCTGTCTTATACACATTCCCACGCACTACAGCAGATTGAACACCTCCATCCTGTCATGCATAAATCCAAAGAGAAGAAGCAGGCATTCACTTGGATTTCTTCCAAGTAGTGGGCTGCGTCTGGTTCTTGTGAGGTGCTTTCCTCTCCACTAGAGAAACCAAATATAGATTTGCAGATTACCCTGAGCTCTCTGCTACCTTTAATTTTAACTTTTCACCCGATTCCCATTCAGCCCTATTTGTCTCTGACATTATAAATAGACCCAAAATACACTTGAGGAGCAACACATCATCTGTCTCAGCATTTTACAGTGTTCCACACAGCATATTACATTTCACAACATTAGATGACTTTCTTTTTCTGCCAGTGTCAGAACCTGCCAGTCTACCTGTAACCGGCTCAGTTTTCCTTTTGCTTTAGGTGGCCAGGCCCGTCCTATATATCCTGAGAGCTAAGTGTCTGCTGGTGCCCTAAGGTAAGAGATCTGCCCCAGAATGGACATGACAAACCCCTTCACCAGAGGGGCTACCAGTCCCTGGACACCTCATACAACCCAACACGTACACATTCTAAAGGTCATTTATAGTGGGCAATTGACTTCTGGTAATGAGTACTGTTATGTTCCATAACTCTAGAAACTAATCAAAGGAAAAATGTGGGAGCCGGTATACATTTTGTCTACTCTGTTTTTATTTAGTGAAATGCTCAGATATGATGTGCTGGAGTTATAATGTATGCCATTCACATACTTCTTACATGTAACCTGTAATGAATTATGTAAGCAAACAAAGAATGTTTAATCAAACAATATGTTTACAATATTACTCAAGTATTAAATAATAAATGCTCAACACTCCTCCCTGCTTAGCTATAAACTCCAACTCAATATAGAATGCATCTGAACTCGGGTATGTAATGTATTGCTCTCTAGTAATGTATACATACGAGGTGTGATTGATAAGTTCAGGGCCTAAGGTAGAAGGGGTCAATTTTAGAAAACCTAGCACATTTATTTTTCAACGGAGTCCCCTCCTACATTTACACACTTAGTTCAGCGGTCATGATGGGTGATTGATATGTTCGCGGCCTAAGGTAGAAGGAGATGAGTTATACAGCTCTCGTTACATGCACACGCAGATCAACTCTGTGAGTGATCATGCAGAAAGCTTGAAGTTAATAACTCATCTCCTTCTACATTAGGACATGAACTTATCAATCACCCCTGATGATTTATTAACTTCAAACTTTCTGCATAATCACCCAAAGTGTTGAATTGCATGTGCATGTAAAGAGAGTTGTATAACTCATCGCCTTTTACCTTAGGCCACAAACTTATCAATCACCCATCTGGACACTTTCTGGAGGTCCAAGATCCGTATGCTCCACGACCGCTGGACTAAGTGTGTAAATGTAGGAGAGGACTATGTTGAAAAATAAATGTGCTAGGTTTTCTAAAATTGACTCCTTCTACCTTGGGCCATGAAGTTATCAATTACTGTGTGTGTGTGTGTGTGTGTGTGTGTGTGTGTGTGTGTGTGTGTGTGTGTGTGTGTGTGTGTGTGTGTGTGTGTGTGTGTGTGTGTGTGTGTGTGTGTGTGTGGATATATGCATATATATAATGTGTGTAATAAATAGTACACCCTATCCTCATTATATGCGCCTTCAGAAAATGAGGATTCACAGTTATGCAATGAACCTATTTCTACCAATGTCTCCTAATATGTGTCCAGAACTCACAATTATGCAAGGAGCACTGCTTTCCCGCCAATACAAGTCATGTGTGCATGCCTCACAGTCTCACTCCTGACAGTCTCGCATTGGTTTTGACAAGGTATGGATGTGCGATCTTGCGCTCTTAAACTTTTGTTGGTTTTACCTACAGTGCAGTGAGTTTGTGCTTGAAATATTTAACTATGCCTCCTAAGCGTCTGATATCATGTACTGGGCCATCAGCCGAGCGGCAGAGAACCACTTTAACACTCCAAAAAATTGGAAATTATAAACAGCACAGCATCAGCTGAAGGTAATACAGCTCTGAGATGCTACTGCTGGGAACAGAATTTTGCCTTTAAAGTTCTTCTGTTGCTTGACAATGTGCCAGCCCATCCTAAATATTTGGACAGCATTCATCCTAACATAACTGCATTTCCTTCCGCCTAACACATCGCTGATTCAGCCACTCAACCAAGGTGTGATCCACATTCAAGGCGTTTTTTTTTACAGCAAACTATCTCTGAGATGCTACAAGCAACAGACGATTTTGATCCCGGGAGGAGCGTTCCCTGCCATCAACCCTTCTTCCCTACAAGCAAATTTATGCTGAAAAACAAAATGCTGCCAAGCAAACAACCCTCACCACTTTCTTCAAACTGGTGTCATCTCCTGCTGCCGGCAGTTCCAAAAGTTCTGTGAGTCTTCCCTTCATCTCTTGCTGTGTTTGATATGATCCTGACGACCACAACCATCCACCTTATCCATGTAAAGCAGCCCGACACCACAACAACCACTCATCTCGCAGAAAGAACACACCTGCCACTGTTGGTGAGTACTGTACAGCCTAGTATGTTAACTTTTTATAATTTATTACATTGAATATTACCTTACATTGATGAAATATAATATGAATGTTGCCTTGTGGTACTGCTTTTGTGTTGTATTGGTATGAAAATGTGAATAAATTACAGATAAACCGTATTTAGGAAGCCCTCTGGAACGCATCCTTATTTTCTCTATTTAAATAACTATTCACATTATGTGTTTTCATGTTATGTGTCGACTGCGAGGAATGTATCCACCGCATATAAAGAGGATAGGGTGTATACAATATAGACAAGCATAGCATTCTGATCTAAAGATTTAATTGCTGTGGAGGGTTTCTTAATCATGTGGGTTAACCTTTCCTGACAAGGTGGGGGGGAGGGGGCATCACTCTGCTTAACAGGTGAGACTTGTGACTGAAACAATTTCAGTTCTGGGGCCTTCTCCATGGTTGTTGTAGGAGTTGACTCTGAGACTGTAGGAAGTGGTTCTCACAGCTCTGGACATCTTCATTCTCTAACAATTAACTCTGTTTTCCTCATCTGATTATTGTGTTGTCTCCAAATAACATCAGATGCAATATCCATTGTGTAGGAGAGTGGTCCAGTTCTGTCCTTAATCTTTTCAAGTACCCACTTTTAATCACCTCTGCCGTCCCTCACCAGGACTGTTTGTCCAAAAGTGAAACAGCAAAGCTTCTTGTTTGAGGAGACTCACTACATCTCAGATGTTTGCCCTGCATACTCCTTCTGAAGCTGAGTTTGAGGAGATCCAAGCATGAGTGCAAGGGACAACACAGGAATAACATAATTGGTGAGATGTTGGTTGTGGTGTTTGCTACACTGTGATATGCAAGGAGGAAACTGGCTAGCTTCTGATTCAGTGTCAGTGTAGTTTGCTCTGCTGACATTGTTTGCAGTTCATTCTTTAGACCCTGAACAAAGCTTCCCATCAAGCCATTTGTGGCTGGGTGGTACATTTCATTTATTTTCAGGAAACACTGAAACAAACTGTGGTCCACCGTCATTGACTAAGTGCACTGGAGTTTCTGTCCACTGTGTAAGGTTGTAGTGAAGGTTGTTGGGAATACTTCTGACCACTTTGTAGCTGCATCCACTACTACCAATAAATTTGTGCTCAAGAATGGCTTGGCAAGATCCACATGAACCCTCTTCAAGGACAATGCAGACCATTCCCAAGGATGGAGAGGCACAGCTTTTGGCTTCTTCTGAATGTGTTGGCATCCCGAACAGTGCATGGCAAACTGTTTGATCTGCTGATCTATCCCAGGCCATGAGACAAAGCTTCAAACCAATGCTTTAATTTTGACTATACCTAGATGACCGACATGTAGCTCCTCCAACACTTTGGCTCTCAGCTTGGATGATCCAACAACTCTCAATCCCCACATAAGGCAACCTCCAATAAAGGCAAAGCTCGAGGCTGGCTTGATTGGAGCAGTCAAACTTCTAAGCAAACTGTATGCTTTTCCACCTATTGCACTTGGTAACACTGGCACTCGCTTTTCCTTGGTTATTTCATTTACTTCAAAATACTGCTCCATTTGTTCAGTACACATCATCCAGTTATCAGCTATGCAATTGAACACCTCTATCTTTCCAATGTAGCCAGCCATTTTGGCTTTTTAAAAAATTTATTATTATTGTTACCCAGAACTCACTGTTTATGAACCTATAAATTTCTTCTGTTCTCTACCAGTTTTAACTCAACCGCTCTCTCTCCTTCTGAAGAAACACATGCTGCACTTTTTTAAACTCAAATGCCCCTTTCAAAGAAAAAAATTTCTGCGCTTTAACAGGTAGGTAGTTGGCTCAGGTGCATTTTAAAACTACCTTAGTTATTCCAGAAACTAAACAAAAGAAAAACACAGGAGCCAGGATATATTTTGTCTACTTCATTTTTTCTTTTATTGAGGTGCTTACATATGACCTGATTGTGTAATGACATTAGCCATTTACATACTTCTTGCATATAACCCTTAATGATCATGTAAGCAAAGAATACTTAGTCAAACAATATATTTACAATAGTACTCAAACATTTCTGAAATATTAAATACACTCTAGGTACCGGCTTAGATCATGCCTTTGAGTGAGATTGTTAAGATGGTCCTATTGTCGGAGGGTTGGTTGATGTAAAGGGTGGGATGGTAGGCAAGCATGCAGGGGTGCAGGAGATCAAAGCAGTTACTTTGTCAAGGGAAAGAATTCTTGCTCCTTAGCAATCAGGAACAATTGGGAGACACTCAGCCATTACAACCACTGCTCCTTGCCTTTATTAAATTAGAAGAATAAGTCAAAATTCGAAAGCAGAGTTTATTGTCCATGAAAAACCTACTTGCAACAGCATTGTAGGTACAGCACATAGCATCACGTCAGCAGCATTTGCAAGAAAAAGCCCATAAGTCAAACATATACACAATTTTTACAAGAAAGAACATGTTTAGAACAAAATTTAAAAAAATAAAAGAACTATTTTAGTACAAAGTGATCAATGTACACATGGTGTTGTAATACCAAGCTAGCAATTAGAGTTGTATTGCGTTGGTTCAAGAACTGAATGACTGAAGGGAAGTAGCCTTTCTTGAAACTAGTTGTGTGAGACTTCAGATTTCTGGACCTCCTACCTGATGAAGACTGCATGGCCTGGATCTTCAATGATGGATTTACCCCATGTAGTTGCTGCTGATATTAAGACCTGTGCCCATGATGTACTGGGCTGAGTCCACTACACTCTGCAGCTTCTTGCATTCCTGCACATTCAAACTGCACACTGGACTATGATGCACAACAGAATCTCATTAAAAAGAGATGTTCCTGGTCTTCACAATACAAGTAGTTGGTTTGATGGTGAACAGTTTGGGGCGGGGGGGGGGTGGTTTAAGATTTTCTTTACCATTGTGGAGGAGTGTGAAAATTAATCCAAACGTCTCTTAACCAAAGCTAAAGAAAATTAGCTTTGTGGCTTTATTGTTACACTCACTCATTTCTTCCTTTATTTTGCTCCTCTTCTCTCCTTACCAAAAGGCATTGACTCAGCACTTTCACGCCATTAGTGCCTACACAGTGCACTGCCCTTCATGTAGTGATCTAACTTCTAGAATCATTTAATAGAGTCAAAGAACACTACCGTATAGAAACAGGCCCTTTGGCCCATCTAGTCTGTACCAGAATAGTAATTTGCCTAATCCCATTGACCTGCACTCAGACCATAGCCTTCCATACCCCTTTCATCCTGTATCTTTCACCCCCCTCTATTTCGGCTCTGTGCGTGGATGAGAACTCTGATCTTTCAGAGGACACAACTTGTTCCTTTCTATCCTTTTGTTCTTAATAAATCTGTAGAAGCCCTTGGGATTTTCCTTCACCTTGTCTGCTAGACCAACCTAATATCTTTTTTAAACCCTTCTGATTTCCTTCTTGCATTTCTTATAATTCCTCAATCGCAGGACTCTGCAGAGAGTGATGCGGACAGCCCTGCGCACCTATAGATGTGAACTTCCCACTATTCAGGGCATTTACAAAGACAGGCATGTAAAAAGGGCCTGAAGGATCATTGGGGACCCAATCACCCCAACCACAAACTGTTCCAGCTTCTACCATCTGGGAAATGATACTGCAGCATAAAAGCCAGGGTCAACAGGCTCCATGACAGCTTCTTCCACCAGGCCATCAGACTGCTTAAGTCATGCTGACACAATTGTATCATTGTACATTTAGTTGGAGATGTAATGCAAAGATTTTTACTCCTCATGTATACAAAGGATGCACGTAATAAAGTCAATTCAATCCAGGTACTGTACCTCATTTGTTCCTTCCTGCCTATACCTGCTATTCACCTCCTTCTTCTTAATCAGAGCCTCAATATAACTCAAAAACCAGGATTCCCTAAACCTGTTATCCTTGCCTTTTATTTTGACAGGAACATACAAAATTTGTACTCTCAAAATGTCACTTTTGAAGGGCACTAATTTACCAATCTGTCTCAATCTACACTTGCCACATCCTTTCTGATACCATCAAAATTGGCCTTCCTCCAATTTAGAATCTCAACCCAAGGACCAGACCTATCTTTCTCTGTAATTATCTTGAAATCAGTGGCATTATAATCATTAAATGCAAAGTGTCCCCCACACAAACTTCGGTCACCTGCCCTGTCTCATTCCCTAATAGGAGATTTAGTATCTCACTCTCTCTAGTTGGGACTTCTACATACTGATTACAGAAACTTTCCTGAAACACATTTGACAAATTCTTCCCATCCATCCCTTTTACAGTATGGGAATCCCAGTCAATATGCAGAAAGTTAAAATCACCTACTGTCATAAACCTTGTAGAATGTTTCTTGCTACATTCTGTGATCTCTCTGCAAATTTGCTCCTCTAAATCTTGCTCACTGTAGGGTGGTCTGTAATATAGCCCCATTAACATTCCACTCATATAGCCTCAGTAGACGAGCTCTCCAGTCTGTCCTGTCTGAGCGCTGCCGTGACTTTTGCTCTGACTAGTAATGCCACCCCTCCACCTTGAATAGCTTCCACTCTATCACATCTAAAATTACAGAACTCTGCAACATTGAGCTGCCAGTCCTGCCCCTCCTGAAATTCAGTCTCACTCATGGCTACAATGTCATAAATCATGTGCTGTGCTGATCTATGTGTTAGGTTCATCTGCCTTTCCCACAAATATCCTTGCATTAAAATATATACAACTCAGAACATTAGTCCCACCATATTCAACATTTCAATTCCTGACTTTGCAGACTTAACATCTTTCCCCAAAACTACTACACTATCTGCTCTTGCACCTTGATTTCCACCCCTCTGCAACTCTAGTTTAACCCCCCCCCCCCTCCCCTGGGTGCAGCACGAGCTAATCTTAGTGCAAGGATATTAGTTCCCCTCCAGTTCAGGTGCAAACCATTCCATTTGTACAGGTTCCACCTTCTCTGGAAAACAGCCCAAAGATCCCAATATCTGAAGCCCTGCCTCCTGCATCAGCACCTTAGCCACATGTTAAATTGTATGATCTTCTTATTTCTGGCCTCACCAGCGCTTCTTTTAAATTAATTGACAAGGTGCAGGCCCCACTGGCAAAACAAACTATTGCCCATCTCTATTGCCATTGAGAAGACTGTGGTGGCCTACCTTCTTAATCCATTGTGGGTCTGATAAATTGAGTGAATTACTGGGTAACTACAGGGAGAGTTAGAAGTCAACCACAACAGTGGAACTCTACTGCTCTGGGACATAGAAGGAATATTATCTCCACACCCCATCTGCCCAGTTCTCACTATAAGGGGCAATTATCTGATGGCTCAGATTCGAAAACCGGAATGTGTTTTCATTAAAATTCACAAAAGAAAAGACATCTGAAGTGGGACTCAGCACATTATACAAAGGTTCAAAGTTTCATTTATAATCAAAAATATGTAGTGTACAACTCTAAGATTTTTCTCTTCTCCAGATAGCCACAAAACAAAGAAAACCATGGAAGTCCAGTCAAAGAGAAACAACAAACCCACCCCGCCCTGCAGAAAAATAGAATGGCAACACAATCATCAACCCCACCCTGCACAAAACACGACAAGAACATCAACCCCCAACTCCATCTCCCTCGCACAAAATATGAACAAATACACAGCAAAAACTTTAACCCCCTAAACTCACCTCCCATGCACAAAAAGACAACGGGCAAAAACACAGAATATAAAAACCGTAAGATTGATGTAAGCCTCATGTTCAGCCAGCCTACGTAAGACAGCCTCCGGCCTGGCCAAACTGAGAAACCTCTGTGTGGATGCTGCTTGATGTGTTGCCCGGTTATAAATCTGCACTGCAAAATGTCAGACAGTACACTGTACACCGCAATTAAACGATTGAACTTTATAAATCTTAATCTGACTGTAAGGTTAATAAAGAAAATAAAAAGAAAAAGGGCCCATTTTATGTGTTACGGATTCAAGCAACAATAAATATATGAGTGAGGCAGGGGTTTTTATAACAAACAAAACGTTTATTAAATGCTGAAAAACAACCCCCCAAAAGTAAACAAACCACTCACGTAACCGGAAATCAGCTGCTGTGCGGCAGCTTAAACAGTTCTTAAAGCGATGTTGCAAAAACAGTTCTTCAAAGTAGTATTGCAAAAGTTCAAAATGCTTACAGTCCAGTAAAGGGAGAGACTTTTTAAATGATTTAAATTCTCTTTCACGTCGTCTTGCTTCGATTCTCCACGAAGAATTTAGGAAGATGAAATGTAACGGCTTAAAGGCACTGACCTTTCCTTTACAAAACTGTTCCCAATCCTTTCTGCTATTATTCACAGGGATTAACACGGGCACAGTCAACGAATTCCTTCCGAATGAGGATCTAACAAGGTCGAACCTGTTGCACCGTCGAAATCGATTTTCCTCGATCTTTTAATTCCCGAACTCTGATCTTCACTCTCCACTAATTCTCAACTAGCAGTATTATAAAGAAACTGCTGGCAATGACCTTTTAAACTTTAGGCATTAAATGAAACTTCATCTTTCAACTAAACTGCGTCATAATATTAAATCACGCAGTGGCATGAAGTCAACATGGCAAATCCAGCCACGAACTGCCCCTCCTCACAGGGAGGGGTCCTCCTTTTATACCCTGTAAAAAAACCTGTCACATGACCTCTACTGGCGGGAAAATGACGTCACTGCACCATCACAAGACCATTACCTCAAGTCCAGTATAGCTTCAATACCTGTCATGTGACAAGTACACATGTCATGGGTACGTAACATATGAAACACTCTAAAGTGCACGTTGGAGCTTATGGAATTGTCCATTCGACCCCATCGACCTCCTCCGAGCGTCGCTGACTGTCGGGCCCTTGCTCCGAGTCCACTCCGTCCAGCGGTCTACCAACTCTTTCCATTTGCATCTTCTCTCTTCATCTCTCGCCGACAAAAGACCACCAAATCCCTGATCCCAGACTCACAAGGAAGTACAACACGCCTCTCATTGGCTAGCATACATCCCGAAGCTGCATTTATCTCTAGTCATAACCCAAACATTGCTGCTACAGAGAAACCATTACCTTAGCAGTGAAACATTACAGAGAGGCCATTACATTAACAGTGAAACCTTACAGCATGTTACACTCTCCCCCCACCAAATTTAGTCATGTCCTCATGACTTTGAGATAATTCACCAACCGTTCCTACAAAGCTCAAAGTCCAACCCATATGTAAAAGGCAGTGACATAGCTCCCCAAAACAGTAGGGGTCACACTCTGTTCCCCCGGTGCTACATAGGCCAGCCTTTCTGGTGGTCTCCTAATTCTCTGAGACCTCTGCACCCCCTCATCTAACTCTTTGTGTTCAGACACTACTGGGTTTACCTGGCGAGGCCTCACCCAATCTATCACTTGTGCCCACCTGCAACTCAGACCTCTTTGTTCCATGGCCAAGCTCCACTTCATCCCCTGCAGGGTCCTGTTGCAACTCAGGCTGTCCACAGATAGTTTCCCCCCCCCCCCCCACTACTTCAGCTGACTCAGCAGGAGAAGAGCTGGGAGTCTCTTCCTCAATCAATGGGGAGTTAGCAAAAGGCAGCATGCACCACACATCCAGGTCATCATCTGAATCAGTATCCATCTCAGGGTAGGGGCTGGCCTAATCTGTCCTGCTAGGGGCCCTTCTGTCATTCCGCGTTTCCGCAGAGTCCTCTTACTCGGTGTAGGCTCCAAGTCGGGCTCTGGGTCTCCCTGCACTTCTTGTCCCAGGGGAAGCAGGTGGTTCCAATGGAGAATCTTGACAGGCCCATTCCCATCCTCTGGTTTCACCCAGAAAACTGGTAGGTTTGGCATTTGACTCTCCACCACATAGGGCTTTGCTGCCCAGCAGTCCACCAATTTATGTTTTCCAGGTAGCCCCACATTCCTTATGAGGACCGGTCTTCCTGGTAGGAGTTGGGGGAAACTCACCTTTGGATCATACCTCCTCTTATTTCCTTGATTCTGCATGGCAGCCACGACCCCAGCTAATTCATAAGCCCTGTTCAGCTCTCTTCTCACATCAGACCCATACTTCAGATAAGTCTTCGGTGGTAAGTCACCCTCGTCAGTCCCGAAACAAAGGTCAATCGGCAACCTCGCTTTGTGCCCAAACATTAGGTTATATAGCAAATACCCAGTAGCTTCATTTCGAGTACAATTGTAACTGTGAACCAGATGTCCAATATGTTGACTCCACCTGCTCTTCCTGCTGATCTCCAGGGTCCTGAGCATGTCTAGAAAGGCCCGATTAAACCTCTTCGGCTGGGGATCACCTTGCAGGTGATAGGACGTGGTCCTCGACTTCTTGACTCCAAGTCTGCTCTCAAAATCCTGTCTCTGATCATTATGTATCCATCTGGGAAGGCCATAATAAATGAAATACTTCTCCCACAACACTTTGACCACTGTAGATGCCCTCTGGTCCTTAGTAGGAAAAGCCTGAGCATATCTGGTGTAGTGGTCCGTGATGACTAAGCTGTGTTGCTGGCATCGGGTTCTATTGACAGAAACTCATACACACCAGGTCCAGATGCCCCACATTCATCAAGTGGGACAAGGGAGCTGCCCGCGTAGGCAGTGTCTTACGTCGTGTGCATCGAATGCACGACTTGCAGTATTCTTCAACCTCCGACTTCATTCGGGGCCTGTAAAACCTGCCTCTGAGCAATCCATAGGTCTTTTCCACCCCAAATGCCCAGAATCATCATGAAGTGACTTCAACACAATCCTCCGATACTTCTCCAGCAGAACCAACTGACACTGCTGAGGTCAGTCTGGGGGTGATGTGACCTGGTATAAGATCTGGTTCTTCAACTCTCAGTAGTGGGGGCACCAATGCGTGTTTCGTCTTCCCCGTCTGAACCATGTCTTCCTTTTTGACAGCTGACCAAATGGTACCGATGCCTGGATCATCTCGCTGAGCAGCTGCCACTTCCCCAGCACTCAATCCCGGCAGCTGATTTGTCTTCAGAGCAGTCAGATTACAGTAAACTTGGGGAATGGCATCATCAGAAGCCCCCAATTGATCCACCTGTCGATCCTGCCCCTCCTTTCCCTCTGCCCTCACGGTTATGGCAAACTGACACATGGCCTTCACCCCTGGGGCAGGAATGTTCTCCCACTCTTCGTTCCCGTCCAGACCCCCATGCGCCCGTTGGGACAAAGCATCTGCATCAACATTCTGGCTCCCCAGCCAGTACTTCAGGCTGAAATCATAGGCAGACAACGCTGCCAACCACCGATGGCCTGTGGCATCCAGTTTCACCGAGGTCAGTATATGTTAGGGGGCTGTTGTCTATTCTCACCTTAAACTTGGCCCCATAGAGGTAGTCACACAGCTTATCCACCACCACCTATTTCAACGCTAGAAATTCCAACTTGTGCGTGGGATAGAGTTTCTTGGAGGGCGACAGACTCTGGCTGACAGATGCAATGAGTCTCAGTCCGGTGTCCTGATCCTGATACAGGACACCCACTAAACCCTCTTGGTGGGCATCCAAGTGCAGTACATACGGCAACTGGGGGTCTGTAAAAGCCAGCACTGGCACCTGGGTCAGCAGCTCCTTCAGCGACTGAAAGGCCTCTTCACATTTTGCATCCCACCTCGGTCCAAAGGGTTCTGACAGGCTAAGATACTCTCCACCCTCCTGTCCTCTTATTCCCCTCCCTTTCTTCCCCAAGGGAGGGTAACAGCACAGAAGCTGATTCAATGGGTGACTCACTATTGCGCAGCCCTTCACGAACCTCTGATAATAACCACAGAATCCGAGGAATGAGCACAGAGCGCTCGCAGTCTGGGGCCTTGGCCAAGTGGTCACCACCTCTATCTTAGCCAGATCTGTAGCTACTCCATTCTGTGAGACTATGTGCCCATCGTAGCTAACAACTGGTACTTGTCCAGGGAAAGTTTTAACCCTTCAGCTTTCAGGCGACTGAGCACCTTCAGCAGGCTCACTTCATGTTCCTCCAAGATAGATCCAAACACTATGAGGTCATCCAGATACACCAATACCTCAAGCAAGTTCATATCCCCACTGTCTTCTCCATGACCCTCTGGAAGGTTGCAGGAGCTCCCGAGATGCCCTGGGGCATCCTTTCGAACTGGAAAAATCCCAGGGGACATATAAATGTTGTCTTCTCTTTGTCGGCCTCACTCGTGGGGATCTGATAATATCCACTCCTCCAGTCCAGCACACTGAACCACTTCGCACCACTCAGGCAGGCCAGCGCGTCTTCAACCCTCGGGACCGTATACTGGTCAGGGATGGGGCGACTGTTCAGAGTCCTATAGTCCACACACATCCGTACCTTCCCAGTCTTCTTTCTGGCCACTACTTCTGGCGATGCATAGGGACTTCGGTACTCGGTGATGATCCCTACTTCCTACAACTTACACGAATGCTGCAGAACATCCTCCATCTCTGCAGGGGCCAGTCTCCGTGACCTCTCTCTGAACGGGGTGTCCTGGGTCACCTGGATAGCGTGACGCATGCTCTTGGAACAATCCACATCAAACTCATCAGTGGAAAGGACTCCTGCCAGCTTCGACATCTTCTCTACCAACCTCCTCTTCCAACTCGCAGGAACCGGGGAGTCCCCGAAGTTGAATGACTCTGCGGTTAACTTTCCCCCCTTTTCCAATAGTTTCTCCCCGGCTTGTCTCAGAGGGACACTAGACATTACCGTCACCGGGAACAGATACTCCAGGGGCATCCCCCGCTTGAAGGTGACCTCCCTCTTCATGGTGTTCCTGACAATCACTGCCATCCTGCTCACCTGTACAACTGAAGGCTTCAGCAGTTCGGTACTCATCAGTACCCCAGCAGGAAATCCCAACTCCCCCTCGTGGTATTCTGGAGCATCCGCTAAGAGGGCCTCGCCCTCAGGCATTCCAGGAAATTTGGGGATCCCCATCACTCTCGCTACTTCCCTGGGCTGTGCCACCATTGGCTTCGACTGGGTGAACCACATAGTCCTTTGTCTAAAGTCGGTATCAAGCCCAAACCCCGGGTGCACAGACAATGCTCCCAGAAAGCTCTTGTCAGCCTTCTCCTTGCAGGCCCCCATGAGCCTCCTCACAAGAGGGGTGTTGGTCCCCATCAGAATTGAAATGCTACCCGTCTCAACAGGGTCCAGACAAACCAGTACTAATGTATCAAGGACCTCAGACACTCCCACATCGGCCTCCGAGAACTCTAACTTCACTGACAAATATTCGTCCTATGGATAATCACCAGCACTAAGCCCCCAGATCTCCAGTGCCCTGAATGGTGTCAATGGTAAATACTTCAGATACCGTTATAAATCGAAAGGTACAACAATGCGACCTGCGACCCATTAATACCCTCTATTCGTAGCCACACACTGCAGCATGGTCCCACTAAGCCTTCAGAAATAGGGCCTTTCGCTTTTGGAAGTTTCTTAGTACATTGCTGGGAACGTGCTCCCCCAGAGACACCAGGCCCTTCCCTCACTAGGTCTCCTCTAAGTTTTCCCAACGACTCTCCCTGCTGAGGTGCCCGGGGGCTCACTCTCCTTCTGGCGTGACACCTGCTGCCAGCAGCCCTTCACATTGTTCGTCTCCTTGGGGAATCCGCTCCCCCCATCAGCTCCATCATATGGGGGGGGGGGGGGGGTTCACACCTGCTGTTCACAGCCGAGACATCTCAGTTCTCAACTCTGTCACAATCTCCTCCATTGCTCCCCAGGTAAGGCTACCCGTGGTCACTTCACCACAAGGGGCTACTACTGAGGACTGTACCCCGCTGATGGAGCCCTCCCATGCCTCCGATGCGTCCTCCTTCTCCCGTACTTCTCTGATCAGCTCAACAAAAGAGGGAGGGGGTCACATCTTACGAGACCGTTGGAGACCTCAAGTAATCCGGTCCTGGGACTGGGCACCCCTGGCTATCTGGTCCACTCTTAACTGATCCACCTCAGCCGCCTGAATAACCCCTCTGCGCCGCAAGCAATTTAGCTGCCTCTCTCGCCAAAAAATGTAAGCAGAAAGCTTCTCCCCCGTCTCCTGCCAAATGTTCTGAAACCCTGCCATGAGCTCCAGTGGGCTTCCTGTTGTAACAAAGCTCCCGGATGCTCCCAGGTAATCGGTGATGTTAGCTAAGGGTTGGTGTGTTTTCACAGCTCTCACCACATCAGCAGCCCGCCCACTCAAACTTTCAACCAATCTCTGTCTCCTTACATCATCAGGGCACTGCCACTCATCTAACAACTGACCGGTCTGCTCCACCCAAGTCTCTTACTCCTCTTCTCCTTTAGGGGTGGGCGTTATCCCAGAGAATAGGCGGAGCCCACCATAGCAGGGACTTTGAACCTGGGCATTTTTCCATTTATTCGCCAGGGAGGTAAGGATGGATACTAACTCAGAATTCTCACTTTTCACTGGGGGACGGGGACTAATTAGACATCCCAAATCCGACCACTCCTTCCCCTCACTCCTCAGAAACGATAGAACCCTGCCTTTGATGTCTTCGCCCCCAGCTACGGGAAGCTCGACTTGTGACTCAGGCCACTCCGCTACATTCTCCTTCTCCTGACAGTATGGACAGGCCATGGTTCTGCCTCACCTGGGGCACCGATAGAAGTGGGCAGTTCAAGCCCCGTTACAGCAGCACTAGTCTGAACTAAAACAAGGTCTGAACCTGCCATTTTATCAAATCTCTGTGCTACAACCGCAACTTTGTCAACAGTTTTAACCGTACTCAAAAATCGAATTAACAATTCATCCGGGGTACGAATATCCACCCCACTCAACACACACACATTAGTTACCAGTAACTCCATGGAAGCACACCAGCTCTCCATCCCGGCAGCATCCATACCAGCACAGACTTAGACACACAACCCACTGGTTCAGTGCTCAGGGCAATCACACAGCACCCAACGGAATCAACCCTGGAGCGATACCCCCACAATTGTAACCCTCAAGTTCGGGCGGCCTATGTTTGTAAGACAGCCTCTGGCACAGCCAAACTGAGAAATCTCGTTTGTGTGGATGCTGTGTGATGGTTACAAATCTCAGACAGTCCACTGTATGCAATTAAACGACTGAACTTTATAAATCTTAATCTGACTGTAGGGTTAGTAAAGAAAATAAAAAGGAAAAAGGCCCATTTTATGAAACACTCTAAAGTGCACGTTGGAGCTCATGGAATCGTCCATTCAACCCCCTTTGACCTCCACTGAGCGTCGCTGACCGTCGGACCCTCGATCTGAGTCCACTCCGTCCAGCGGTCTACCAACTCTTTCCATTCACGTCTTCCCTCTTCATCTCTTGCTGACAAAAGACCGTGAAGTCCCTGCTCCCAGACCCACAAGAAAAGAGAACATGCCTCTTATTGGCTAGCATACATCCAAAAGGCCCCGTTATCTCGAGTCGTAACCCAACCATTGCTGCTACAGAGAAACATTATAGAGAGGCCATTACATTAGCAGTGAAACCTTACAGCTCCTTACACTGAAAAAGTCCATAGTCCAAATCCATAAATTCAAAACCTCAGTAAAAACCTCCAACATCATCGAAAGATGACTACTCATCTTGTATTAATACACCTGAGGGCAGCACAGAGGAAGGGATAAGAAGACAGGAAACAACCAGCCTCCTATTACCCATTCTTTACCCTCACGCCAAAGCAATTTTGTACCTACTTTCCCTTCCACTCCCATTTTCCTGTGGTCCGGCTCAGATCATCTATAGATGCACAGTGGAAAGTATCCTGACTGCTTGTATTATGGCCTGGTATGGAAGCACTAATGCTGCTGAATTCAGAAGTGTACAAAATTAGAGGAGACAGCCAAGTCCATGACAGGCAAAGCCCTCCCCATCATTGAGCACATTTACAAGCGGCGCTGACACAAGGAGGCAGCATCCATCATCAAAGACCGCTCACCGTCCAGGTCATGGTCTCTCCTGACTGCTGCCATTGGGAGAAGGTACAGGAGCCTCCGGTCCCACACTATTAAGTTCAGAAACAGTTGTTACCCTACAACCATCAGGCTCCTGAGCCAAACGGGATAACTTCACTCACCTCAGCTCTGAACTGATTCTACAACCTATGGACAGACTTTCAAGGACTTTTCACTGTTGCTTATTTGCTTATTTATTGTTATTATTTGCATAGTTTGTCTTCTTTTGCACATCGGTTGCTTGTCATTCTTTGTATGTCGTTTTTCATTGACTCTATTGTATTTCTGTGTTCTATGATTTCCTGCAAGAAAATGAATCTCAATATAGTATATGGTGACATATACAGTACATACTTTAATAATATATTACCTTCAACTTTGAACTTTGTCTATTTGTTCAACCTGTACAAGGGAAGATCAAAGAACAAGCATTCAGGACTAATAGAAACTGTCGATCAAAGACAAATTGTGCTTTCAGGGCGACCTTTCAGGTGAAAAGCTGTCAATCAACACCAATGTCAAAATTATTCACGTCATGACACAAATTAAAGTAACTACTGATCACTCTGCCTGAGACCTGTCACATTGAGGTCACGCCTTGATGAAGCTGATGACTGAGTGAAGTTGAAAGCTTGGAGCTCCAGCACAATTTTGTAGGAATGTTAATACATGTCAAATCCAGCAGTTCCAAGTCATGCACACATCCTCAATAAATTAACTTCATTGTAGAATATAAATGTCCCTTCGAACATTGTGCTATTTGAATGGGTATGAGTCAAAGTTGTCAGGAGACATGCACAAGTGCTATTGTGGTGTAACGGGTCGTGTTGCTGTCTCATTACTCCAGCCATCTGGGTGTGATTGTGACTTCTGCTGCTCTCTGTGTGGCATTTCAACATTCATTCTCTGTGTAACCACATAATTTTCTTCAGTGCTCTGGTTTCCTTCATGCTTTCATCATGGTCTAGTACCACATTTTGAATATGCAGAAATTCAAGAAATTACATTACAGAAAACAGACACATCCCTCCCTCAACTTCGGTGGTACCTACATGAGGCACTGCCTCAAGAAAGCAGTATCTAACATCAACAATCCACAATATCCAGTCGATTCCATCTTCTCACAGCTACTATCATGCAGGAGGTACAGAAGCCTGCAGTCCCACATGCCAGGTTCACAAACAACTAGTTCCCTCCGACCATTCACTTTTTGAACTAAATGACACAACCCTAATTATTATCTCACTACAGCAACATTTTGAACACTTTACACTACAATTCACTTGTTTTTGTTCTAATTGTGTTCTTTCCTGTAACAATTGTGTAGCATTTCTGTATAATTCATGTTTTTCTTGTGAATTCTGTTTATATGATACTATGTGCCTGTGATGATGAGGCAAGTAGGTTTTCATTGCACCTGTGCATACATGTGCTTGTGTGCATGACAATAAAGTAGTATTTGACTATGAATTTAATGTTCCAAAGACATGTTGGTTAATTATTCCCTGTAAATTAACCTGAGTATAAGTTTGTGGTGGGAGGATTAAATGGGAATTGGGCATGTGAAAGAAAATAAACGATGGAAATACATACAGAAATAGGACTGAGGACATTGCTGTAAGAGCCAGCATTAACTCAGTGGGCTGAATAGCCTTCACCAATAGTAGAAGGAAAAAAGAGAAATATATAATAGTCCTTTGCAATGTCTTGATTAGTGACTCAATGATAAACATAAAAAAAAGTGGTTTATTTGAAAAGGCTAGACACTTAAATTATGTAGATGTGGAACGTAAAAGCAAACTTGCAGAATCTGGAAGCCTGAAAATTAAAATAGAAACAGAAAATGCCATTTTTCGCAGAGAGAGAAACAGAGTTAATACTTCAGAACAATGACCTTTCTTCGGAATGTTATGAGTGATGGACAGACCTGATGGAAATGGGGTGCAGAGTTAACCATTCCCCAACCCTCCCCCCTCCTGAGAACTATGAACTATTGCTGTTGCTATGCTGCTAATGAGAGAAAGAGATGAAGCACAGAGGCAGGAACATCTGCTACAGATAAGAGGGAGAGAGGGACTGTTGTTTTATTGTATTTTGACTCTTCCTGGATTATTTACCTTTCACTACAAGGACTTTACTTTGCTCGTTAACATTCCTCAGGAGACAGCAGGAGTGACCTGATTTGATGGACACAGTCATTTAGAGTTGATGGATGGATGGATGAGACCCCGTTAGTAGGGATAAAAGACAGGTCTGGGGAGACACCCCTCAGACACACCAGTGGACACTGACTGAGTGTTGTGAACCCACAAGAAAGGTGGGGGGCTTCGAGGACCGAACCAGGAGATCGGTCAATAAAGCTCACCGTGAGACGGCAGGGCCGGTGGGGACTTGTGTGTGTGTGTCCACTCATGCCAGAGTGACGAGTCCACCACAGAAGAATGTTCTAACTGAAGAACAGATGGGTCATAGCTGAATGACCACAACGATACGACGGAATAAGAAAGCAACAGAAGGTTTGCCTGCTGCAGCTGTTACATCTTGCTTGCTCTCTCTTTCTCTCTCCAACGATTACAACACAACAACCATAACTACCTCAGCATGCATGAACTGAACTTTATACTTTTCTATGACAATTCATTTACCCCTAGACATCGATAGAGCTTGTTTATTATTGCTTATTATTAATCCTACACTTTTAGGCTTATTACTGCTAACTTGTTTTATATGTATATTTGCATTTTTGATACTGTATCATGTAGTTTACTAATAAACATCTTTAGTTTTGGTACCACCAGACTCCAACGGATACTTCTATCTTTGCTGGTCTGACACCCAGTTACGGCGTATGTCACAAATTGGGGGCTCATCCGGGATTTGATTACCAAATTGGGGGGCCAGTGAATTGGGATAGAAGTCCCTTATCTGATCTGGTTGTGTGGATAGCCAGACGGGAAACCAGCAGAGATGGAAATTGACAAATTTTTTAAAGACCCGACTTCAGGGGCATTAGAGGATGCCAAGAAGGTGGAATTGGTGAGCGTTTCAAAATGATTAAATCTCTCGGCGGTGAAATCAACTATGAGAAAGTTGGACATACAGAGAGCAATAGCTGTGCATTATGTATCCAAGGGTGTGTTCCCATCGGATGTATTAGACCTGTTCCCTGAGAGGAAACCAGCCGAGGGTGAGGTTCAGTTACAGATAGAAAAATTAAGGTTGGCTGAGGAGGAAAAGAAGAGGGAGCATAAGCTCCGGATAAAGGAGATGGAGGCTGAAAGGTGGACAGAGGAGGTTGAAAGGGAGCAGGAAGAAGCTGATAGGCAGAGAGAGGAAAGAGAGAAAGAGAGGCAGCATGAGCTGGAAATGGAGAGGTTAAAGGCATCACAGGGAAGAGACCGGGCAGCAGACCCAAATGAAGGGTTCAAGATTGGTCAGGAGATCCAGTTGGTACCTCCATTCGAGGAGATGGATGTCAATAAGTACTTCCTTCATTTTGAGAAAGTGGCTGTGAATCAGAACTGGCCTAAGGGGAAATGGGCTGTTCTGTTACAGAGCGTACTTAGGGGGAAGGCTCAGCAAGCGTATTCGGCATTGTCCATGGATGAGTCTAAGAATTATGATGAAGTAAAAAGGGCTATATTGAGGAGTTACGAGTTGGTTCCAGAGGCGTACTGGCAGAAGTTCCGGAACTTGAGAAAGTCGTGGAACCACACGTATTTAGAGTTTGCCCATGAGATGCAAATGTATTGTGAGTGTTGGTACGCCTCAAAAGGGGTCGTTGGAGATTATGATAAACTGTTACAGTTAATACTGATGGAGCAATTCAAAGGTTGTATCCCTGAAGGTATGAAGACGTACTTGGACGAGAAGGAGACAGAGACTCTGTCTGCGACTGTCAAGTTAGCAGACGAGTATGCCTTAACCCACAAGACAAAGTTTTCCTCAAATAAGAACTACCAGAGAGGCAGTAGGGACGGCAGAGAAAGCCCACTGGCTAAGGCAGAGAATAAGCCGGGTACTAGTGGAAAAGGCCGGGAGGAGGAAAAGCAGGCTGGCAGGAAGGTTCCCAACTTTACGTGTTATAATTGTGGGAAAGCGGACCACATAGCATCTAAGTGCTTTGCTCCGAAGAAGGAGACAGGAAAAGGGAAAACAGCAATCCTGACTGGTTGCATTGAGCCAGTCAACAGGTCAATGAGGAAGGCGAAGTTAGATAGAGCACAAGAGGGGCGTGAGAAGTTTATCTCGGAAGGGACTGTGTCTGTGAAGGAGGGTGAAACCCCAGTTCCAGTGCGGATCTGGAGAGATACTGGGGCTGGTCAGTCATTGATTCTAAGGAAGGTGTTAGACTTCAGTCCTGAGACTGAGACTGGGGAGGTTGTGTTAAGAGGTATCAGAAAAGGGACTGAGGCCGTACCTTTGCACAGGATATTTCTGAAATGTGACCTGGTATCTGGACCAGTCGAAATAGGGGTGCGGTCGAAACTACTGATGGACGGCGTGGACGTCCTACTTGGTAACGATCTGGCAGGTGGTGATGTGTATTCAGCAGTGAAATTAACAAGTAAGCCTGTAAGTGCTGAGGACCCATCCATAGATTCCAAGATTTATCCCACATGCGCAATAACTCACAGCATGTCTAGAAAGGCGGCTGAGACAGGAACCCGTTTAAATGAGCCCAGTGTTGATTTAGCGGAGATGTTTTTACCGACCTTGTATAAAAAGGGGTTGCTGGATGAGGAGGAAAAGGATAGTGGGGTGAAGGAGAGTAAAAGAGAGGAGGTGGATCTACCATTAGCAAGGAGGGAATTTATAAAGGAGCAGAGACGTGATGAGGAGTTTGTGGCATTGAGAGAGTCAGCTCTTTCTGATGTAGAAATTGATAAGGAACTAGAGGGCTACTACCTGAAGGAGGGAGTGTTAATGAGAAAGTGGAGGCCAACCACGGTGCCAGTCGATGAGGACTGGGTGGTGGTACACCAGGTGGTGGTTCCGAAGGTTTATCGGAACAAGATTTTGAACCTGGTTCACAAGATACCCCTAGGTGGACACTTAGGAGTAAGGAAGACAGTAGATAGAGCTATGAAAGATTTTTATTGGCCAAATATGAGGAAGGATATCATCGAGTATTGTAAAAGGTGCCACACTTGTCAGGTGGTAGCAAAGCCAAATCAGGTTATTCCTAAGGCGCCCCTTAGACCGATACCCGCCCTTGAGGAGCCTTTTTCCCGAATCATTATGGATTTTGTGGGTCCTTTGCCTAGAATTGCGAGTGGGCGGCAGTACGTGATGACCATGATGTGTGCTGCTACTAGATTTCCGGAGGCTGTGCCCCTGGGGAACATTAGGACTCCTACGGTGGTAAAGGCACTCATTAAATTTTTCACCACGATAGAGTTACCTAGAGAGATACAGTCAGATCAGGGGAGTACCTTTATGTCCCGTGCTTTTCAGCAAATGTTGACTCAGATGGGAGTTAAATAAATTCTAGCCTCTGCATACCACCTGGAATCTCAAGGAGCATTGGAAAGTCATTCCACGTGACTTTAAAGACCATGATTAAAACTTATTGCCAGGAAAATACTCGAGACTGGGATGATGCATTACCACTTCTGTTATTTGCAGTGAGGGACACGGTTCAGGAATCTCTGGGGTTCAGTCCATTTGAGTTCATTTTTGGTCATAGGCCCAGAGGACCCTTAACCTTACTCAAAGAGAAACGGTCTAGTCTGAACGTGCAAGTCAATGTGATAGACTATGTTTTGAAGTTCCGTGAAAGGCTCCACAAAGTTTGCGACCTTGCAAGGCAAAATCTTAAAGACTCCCAGACTAAGATGAAACAATGGTATGATAAACGAGCCCAAGAGCAAGAATTCCAAGTGGGCGACAAGGTTTTGGTCCTGTTTCCTGTAGTTACCAACTCCCTACAGGCAAGATTTCAAGGGCCGTACAAAGAGATCAAGAAAATAGACTGTCTGAATTATGTGATCGAAACTCCTGATAGACGAAAGCCAAGCCAGTTGGTTCATGTTAACATGCTAAAGGGTTATCATGATGCGACCCCCACGCCGGTCGATGCTGTCAGGAAAACTGATGAAGCAGGAAGGATTGATAAGGAGGGGCCCGAACGTTTTGAAAAGATAAACTTAGTACCCACCAGATTAGAGAACTCTGTTAGTTTGGCCAACTTTGCTGATAAAGTCAGTCATTTGGAGCCTGGACAAAGAGAGCAGCTGACAAAGCTAATTAACCGGCATGCAGATTTATGTCCAGATGTTCCAAGGAGGTGCAAAGAAACAGTGCATGATGTTATTGTTACCTCAGCCAGCCTATTAAACAATCCCCTTATCGGATGAATTTGGAAAAGAGCAAGCTAGTGGAAAAAGAAATTGAGCATATGCTAGCTGCTGGTATTATTCGTGAATCTTCGTCTGCATGGGCATCTCCATGCGTGGTTGTACCGAAGCCTGACGGTAGTATAAGATTCTCAACAGATTACCGAAAGGTGAATGCCATTACGCAAACAGATGCTTACCCTATCCCCAGGGTGGATGATTGTATTGATAAAGTGGGTAAAGCTAGATATATCCCCAAGATTGACTTAGTCAAAGGATACTGGTGTGTTCCTTTAACTGAAAGGGCTCGAGAAATTTCAGCATTTGTCACACCATCAGGGTTCTATGAATATAATGTTTTGCCGTTTGGAATGAAAAATGCTCCAGGGATATTTCAGAGAATGATTGACGCAGTTATTAAAGGGTTAATAAACACAAAGGCTTACATTGACGATGTAGTGGTCTGGAGTGATACATGGGATGAGCACATTGAGGCTGTGGAGAAACTGTTTAAACGAATGTCTGCAGCCAATCTCACAGTAAACCTCGCAAAGAGTGAATTCGGCCACGCCACCATCACGTACCTGGGGTATGTGGTATGTGGTTGGCTCCTGTGCAGGCTAAAGTACAGGCTATTTCTGAGGTTCTTGTCCCCACAAATAAGAGAGCACTGAGAAGGTTTTTGGGAATGGTGGTGTACTATCGGAAATTTTGTAAGAACTTTGCGGATATTGTGCTCCTGCTTACAAAGCTTTTGCAGAAGGATGAAAAGTTTGAGTGGAACAATCCTTGCCAGGAAGCCTTTGAAAAGTTGAAAACCGTACTGTGCTACCACCCTGTGTTAAAAGCACCTGACTTTTTGAAACCTTTCTCCCTGGCAACCGACGTAAGTGATGAGGCTGCAGGGGCAGTCCTATTGCAGAAAGCTGGGGATGAATTGGAACACCCAGTGGCGTATTTCTCTCGAAAGTTCAATGTGCATCAGAAAAATTACTCCACTGTGGAGAAAGAATTGCTGGCACTTATCCTGGCGATACAGCATTTTGAGGTCTACATTTGTTCAGCACAGAGACCACTAATTGTTTATACTGATCACAGCCCCTTGGTATTTTTGGCTAACATGAAGAATAAAAATAGGCGGTTATTAAGTTGGAGTCTGTTGTTACAGAAATTCAATATTAAAATACATGTAAAGGGGAGTGATAATGCAATTGCTGATTGTTTATCCAGATGTTAATTTGAACATATATCTGTATTATTCTTGTAGTTAAGACCACTTCTGTATTCTGTTAAACTCTGTAATTCTGTAATATGCTTTATTAGTTAATTTTCACCCTGGTGAAAATTCCTGGAAGGATGGGGGTGTTATGAGTGATGAACAGACCTGATGGAAATGGGATGCAGAGTTAACCATTCCCCAACCCCCCCCCCCCCCCCCGCGAGAACTATGAACTATTGCTGTTGCTATGCTGCTAATGAGAGAAAGAGATGAAGCACAGAGGCAGGAATATCTGCTACAGATAAGAGGGAGAGAGGGACTGTTGTTTTATTGTATTTTGACTCTTCCTGGATTATTTACCTTTCACTACAAGGACTTTACTTTGCTCGTTAACATTCCTCAGGAGACAGCAGGAGTGACCTGATTTGATGGACACAGTCATTCAGAGTTGATGGATGGATGGATGAGACCCCGTTAGTAGGGATAAAAGACAGGTCTGGGGAGACACCCCTCAGACACACCAGTGGACACTGACTGAGTGTTGTGAACCCACAAGAAAGGTGGGGGCTTCGAGGACCGAACCAGGAGATCGGTCAATAAAGCTCACCGTGAGACGGCAGGGCCGGTGGGGACTTGTGTGTGTGTCCACTCATGCCAGAGTGACGAGTCCACCACAGAAGAATGTTCTAACTGAAGAACAGATGGGTCATAGCTGAATGACCACAACGATATGACGGAATAAGAAAGCAACAGAAGGTTTGCCTGCTGCAGCTGTTACATCTTGCTCTCTCTCTCTCTCCAACGATTACAACACAACAACCATAACTACCCCAGCATGCATGAACTGAACTGTATACTTTTCTATGACAATTCATTTACCCCTAGACATCAATAAAGCTTGTTTATTATTGCTTATTATTATTCCTACACTCTTAGGCCTATTACTGCTAACTTGTTTTATATGTATATTTGCATTTTTGATACTGTATCGTGTAATTTACTAATAAACACCTTTAGTTTTGGTACCACCAGACTCCAATGGATACTTCTATCTTTGCTGGTCTGACACCCAGTTACGGGGTCCGTAACAGGAAGTGGGCACAGTTGTAACAAGCTTGAAGCTGCAAAGGAAGAGAGAAGGTCAGCTCAAGCCAGATGGAAAGTCAGTGATCATGCCTGGGGGACCAGGAGAGATTTAGTGGTTGCAGTGACGCTGGCTGAGAAAAGCTAAGGCTAGTGAAGAACAAAGGAATATTTCTGGAATAGTATAAATAGGAGACAAATATCTGAAACTACCAGGAGAGGAGGAAGGAGAGATAAACGATAAATGATAGGATGTAAGTTATAAGACTAGAATAGTTGGTTTTCTGAAACCGTTGCTTTCAATGGCGAATCCTGAAGGTGATAAGTGCCTTGGCAAGGAACAGGCAATTGGAACCTCAGGGTTGACTGAAGAAGGTAAAGGAAGGATTCACTTGTGTTCTGATTACAGTGCTCACAATGTGATCTCAACACTGGGGAAATCAATTGGAAAATGGGTGATGACTTCACAAAGGATCTCTATTTTCTACTCTGTTGCTGCTGTTTCACTTGAAGTACATCATGTCCCTAGATAGGTGCACACTGTGCATATGATTCCTGATAATCTTAGCTTTCTGTATTGACCGCTGACAGATTTTTTCAATATTTGGTCTCTCATTGGGAACTTCTCCAAGATTTTTTGGAAGCACCTGACATAGAATGTTCTGGCATCTTTGAAAAACTGCTTTGTCTTGTAAGGGGGGACCTCTTGTGCTTCCTTGCTTAACAACTGCCTCCTTGACAGGTACCCAGTAAAAAGCTCTTCATCAGGGCAGTGAATTTCAGGGTTGCTCACACCTATCTCCTGAATGTTCTGTTCTCTCAATACCTTTGGCTTAATAAATCTGCTTGCTATGTCATGCAGGAGCTCTTCTACACTCTGATCCAACTTGAAGAGGATAGGTGCCTTGTTTTGAAAAATCAAATTGAATTTGTCAAAACATTGTGTGACATTATGGAGAAAGCAGGTGTATATTTTCATTTGGGGGTCTTTCAGCCTCTTCTAAATATGAGATGATTCTCACTCTTTGACTCAAAATATGAAATAAAGGCAGGCCATTGGTGGAGCAGATGGTCCAAACCTTATTATATTATATTATATTATTATATTATCATGGAGCCATGTCTTATTCTATTACAACTTTAAGCAAGTCTACAGGAAGTTTGGCCTCATCACGTAGGACATCAATAGAGTAGCTCCTTAGCAGCTAGCCAGCTAGTTTAAATAACGTTAGCTATGCTAATGAACGAATGACACCTGTTAAACTCACCTCAACATGTCTTTTACGGTCATTTAACCCACCATGGGCAATAGAAAAGTCACTGTTACAAACAGTGCAGCGAGCAACACTGTCATTATTTTTGACCCCTATTAGACAGGGGTACACTTTAGTGTAGTCTGGGGTGAAGTACATTTTATATTTTCTTTTTTTGGAACACTCTGCCATGGCACTGCAAGACACTAAACTGAACTGATGGGTAATGAAAGAGAGAGAAACGTCGACTGTAAAGCCCGCCCACAGAGAAAACTGATAGGTCTACTTAGCATGAAGAGAGACCAATCAGGATGCTTTCTCTGTCACTCTTTCACTACATCCATCACTCGCTCTCTCTGTCTCTTTCTCTCTTTCTCTCTCTCTCTCTCTCTCTCACTCGCTTGCTCTCAAAAAAAAATAATTTCTGGGATATTTTATATAACGTGTGGGCATCAGGGAGTTACTATCAGTATGCGGGAGACTCCCGGAACTTCTGGAAGAGGTAGGATGTCTGATATTGCCACCATATCCACAATATTCCCCAGTTTGGGTGGTTCCCTGTAGTGTTCTCTGAACCTCTGCTTCAGAGCCATGTCGTACTTGGGGGTGGGGGGGGGGGGAATAAATCCATTGGAATGCTCCAAAGGTTACAGAGTTTTGGATATGATTGTGTTATGTTTAATTCCATCCTTTATGCAGCTGCATCAAACCTTGCATGCAAAATGAATGTCCTTTCACCCCCTCCTCCTCTCAAATGTTAGCGTGCCACTTTCAATTAATTTTTATGGGAAAACATAAACAAAATTAAAAATTAAAAAGCTTTCCAAGGTGCAGGTAGTTAATCATTCTGTGCCTAGTAGACAATAAGGACTGGTTCAACGAGCTGAAACTTTAAATTTTAAGGGTAATGTCATGACTATATTGATCAGCTACTTCCTGTGGCCCCTGATTATTTGCAGCCATTTTAATTATGGGTCCTGGCCTCAGACATTAGAAAGACCCTTGGATATTTCCAGCTATCTGTATTACAAGTCAAAATTCATGTACAACTTGAGGTTCCCAGTTCAAAAACCCAGGACAATACACTTATGATTCCCTCCATTAGGGATTGGATACTAAAAAGTTACCACTCAGCCATGGTCAATGACTTACACCTTTAAGAGCAAAATCTCCTGAAACAACAGACACTCCAAGGGACAAGAGAAGATAGAGATTGTGTTTTGGAAGGGGCTTTGTTGGGCATTATGCCTGTGTTGTCGGATAATACTGATAATAATGATGTAAAAGGGGGCATTTTATTAATTTAAAAGCTCTAGATCAATATAACTTGTGTTTTCTTGTTAAAATGTTTCACTTATATTGCAGTGCTTGTCTGCAGATAAGGCTGGCAGAGACAGATTGACATTTTAATATTGAAATCTATGATCAGCCTCGAGGCTCCAAACTTCTGTGATTTATGTATTTGTAATCAGGAATGTGCGGCTCAATGACTTATCTGAGTATAACTCATCAGACTTTGGCTAAATGCCACAATTTGCATAATGACATTTTATTTTTATGTCTATGGTCAGTGTGATAGAAGCTAAGGCCATGAATGTGGTATATATAACCTTAAAGAGTTCAACGCTCTTAATTTTGTGTTTCACATTTAGGTTTAAATGCTTCAGCCTCTCTTCTTGTCTTGGTATGTGGTTAAACGACTGAACCAATATTCAAGGATGGGGACCACTGATCCTGAAACCTGAGTTTGAATCCCAGGTTGCCGAGAGAATTCAAGGTAATAAAGCAAATCTGGAATAAAAAGGAGGCATCAGTTGTGGTGTCACTGTGATGAAACTATTGAGGTGTCAGAAAAGCCTGTATGGAGTACTGATGTTTTTTGGGGAAGTAAATGTGTCATTTTCTAATCAGAAGACCATAAGACCAAGGAGCAGAATTAGGCCATTTGTCCCATCAAGATTCCTCTGCCATTCCATCATGACTGACTTATTATCCCTGTCAGCCCCGTTCTCCTGCCTTCTCCCTCTAACCTTTGATGCCCTAACTAATCAAGAGCCTATCAACTTCTGCCTTAAATATACCTAATAACTTGGCCTGCACAGCTGGTTGTGGCAAAGAGTTCCACAGATTCACCTCACTCCCGTGAAAGAAATTTTTCTTTATTTCTGGTTCTAAATGGACGTCCTGCAATTTTGATGTTCTACCCTCTGGTCCTAGAATCTCCCACGATATGAATCATACTCTCCATATCCACTCTATCCAGACATTTCAGTTTTCGATAGGTTTCAATTAGGTTAACCTTTAGGGAATCCTGCACAAGGACTCCCAATTCACCACGTTAAAGGCCTTCTGAAAATCCAAATAAACAACATCCACTGACTCTACTTTGTCTATTCTCCCTGTTATTTCCTCAAAGAATTCCAACAGATTTGTTAGGCAAGATTTCCTCTTTAGAAAATCATGCTGACTTTGGCCTATTTTATCATGGGCCTCTATGTACCCTGAAACCTCTTCCTTAATTAAAAACTCCAGTATCTTTCTAACAACTGAAGTCAGGCTAACTGGCCTATAATTTTGTGGGCTTTTTTCAGCCTCCCTCCAATATTAAAGAATGGAGTAACATTTGCAATATTCCTGTACTCAGGAAACATTCAAGAATATAGTGAATCTTGAAAGATCATTACTAATTCCTCCACAATCTCTTTCAAAACCCTGGTGTGTCATCCATCTGGTCCAGGAGATCTATCTACCTTCAGAGTTTTCAACTTCTCAAGCACTTCCTACCTGTTGACACTTTTGCCTTTCTGGTATTCTGCTAGCGTCTCCCACAGTGAAGACTGACACAAAATACTTAAGTTCGTCCACTATTTTTAGTTCCCCATTTCTACCTCTGCAGCATCATTTTCCAGCAGTCTGATATCCATCCTTATCTCTCTTTTATTCCTCATATGTCTGAAAAAAACAACCTTTTGTATCCTCTTTTATATTATTGGTTAGCTTACCTTCATATTTCATCTTTTCTCTCCTTATGGCTTCTTTAGTTGCTATCCTACCATCCTCATAGGTGGAGTTGCAATCTGCCATTTGAGAAACAGTCAGGAATGGGATTGATCTGTAAACTGGCATGGACTCCAGTGATGGAGATTGTCAAAAGTGCAATGTGAATATTGAAGGAAGCACAGCAAGGTGAGTTATAATTTCCAGAGTTTGGAAGAATGAGAAGAAACCCCATTGAAATATTTCTGAGGAGCATGGTTAAAGCAAGGGTGCGGTGTAGAACTAAGGACCTCAATCTCAGGTTAGGAGGTCAGCCCTTCAGACTACGATGAGGAGAAACATTGACATTCAGCGAGACTGTGAATATGTGGGGTTAGTGTGTCCTGCTATTCCATTTCACTGCCATGGACAAAGCTCCTTGCCCCCACGTTCAATCAACCAATTTGAAGTTTTCTCATCATACATGTTACCCAACAATCACTGCATTCAAACTACTAGCAACCTTTGTAAGTGATGGCACGTTTGAACTAATTTTCAGTATTTATCTTCATATCTATACCTTTGTTGGTAGTTCTACTACTCATATTTACTGGAGATCCCCAAGATTGGCCTACCATGAGCAGAATTTATGCATAATTATGTGTGAAAAACTGAACCTCAAGACCAATGAGATCACTACATCAATGGCCAGATGCCGATAACATCTTTCCCCCAAGGACTACTGGAGCTAGATGATAAATGGAGGCAGGCATTAGAATGAAACCTTGATACATCCTTGAATCACAAATGGAAAGAAGTCCACTGCGTTTCAGTGAGTGTGGGACCTTTTTATTCACATTCTTTTGCTCCACCAGCACCTACAGCCAACACAGATACTGAAAGTCCTGTTTACTTCAATTCCACAGGCAGCAGCCTGCTTTGTGCCTCAAATCCTGTCCTGAGTACCCTGCAGAGTGCTAATGAATCATTATGAAGTGCCATCATTGTTATGATCTAAGCGAACTGGGGATTTGGTTTTGCGCTCAGCAAGGTTTCACACTTAACAGCCGGATGAACGATCAGATAATCTGTCTTGCATGCTCCACAGAGAGACGGTGCCCAAGACTGGGGCAACACCACTCAAAAATAGATGCCATGAAGAGCTTAGCAACCACTGGAGACATCAAACCAACAGCTCGCTCAAAGAATCAAACGCTTCTGAACTCCCTCAATATTGCATTGAACTGGAGTGGTTAAATTCGCAGGTGCTTTCAACAGGAATGATATACATTAAAATAAAACTGTATAATTGGAAAACAGTCATGAAATTAAAGAGGCAAATCAGAGTGGGGCAGATACACTGAAGGACAGGACCTGACTGATGCTTTAAAACAGTGACATATAAGGCATTAATATAGCTAAGAGGAGCCATCAGATCCTGCTTTAATGTTCAGATGATATGAATTACAAGATTGAAACTTCTGAAACCTATTAAAACTGTGCCATGCTTTCAATCATTCCCATTTATTGTTTCGTTAATCTGCACTTGTGCATCTCCAAATGACCATTGACATAACTATTTGTAATGAGGCCTTCCACTTCCCCTTTCAGCTGAGCTAAAATACACTTGCAAAGTGATTGGTGATATTATAATTCACCTCAAATTGTACAGTAACTTCCCCACTTTCCTGACAAATGGAACTTACAATTTAATTTCTGTCTTCAGCTTCACATTCCCAGGATACCTGCATCCATCTATGTCATTCTTCACAAGACAACACTCCATTCAGTTAGTGCCAAGCATGCGAAGGAGAAATGTTGATCAATTCACAATAAGTAAAGTTTCAGTAACCTGCAATCAATGCAAATCTTTGGCAAAATGAAAGGACAATTCAGAATCACGGTCAGTGTTAGGGAAAAACAGCACAATAATCCAAGGGAGAGGTTGATAAAGAGGTTATTATGGGTGTCCATTCTACTTAATTAAAATAAGTGAGAAACATTAATTTAAAAGTCATACTTCAGAGTGATTCACCTTTCACCTTGAAACAGGTCAATTGACAATACATTAGATCAGGAATAGGTCAATTAACAATCATGATCCTATGTTACTTTCTTCTGTCACTTCCATGGTTCATTATTTTCCCTCCGTTTGCTCAATTCAATCCAATGCCACAAAACTACAACCTCACCTGACCCATTGATGCAACCAATCAATTACCTTCTTATCCAATCACCTTGTCCATGGTGCAGCCCTGGACACAAAAATGCATATTTACCTTTTCCAATATATCTGGTGTGCACCTAATCTTCAAACCTTTCTAACTAAATCACAAGACTAAATACTGTTTATTCCTTCAAATGTAGGTCTGCGTATACTTGTAATTATCCAGTCTTCAGTGTTTAGGACCAATTCTGCTGTGTTATTTCTTTTTCTACAAGTTTGATATGACACCCATATTCATGTACTTCTGGGTCATTAGTTGAACCAAGCACTGTATAATTGAACACATTAGAGACAGACAGATATTGCTCAGTGGAATTGTGCACAGAAGACATATTGGATAACAATATAGTCATTTTACAATTTAATACCCCCTCCTCAATTTTGCAGAATCCACTACATATTTAACGTAAGAAGTCACTCCTTAGGTAATATTTGAGAGGACTATCATTTGAACACTGCTTAGCTGAGAGGCTGATTTTGACTTCATAATATTGCAACTGCTCAATGGTTTTAGGGTGTCCAGAGTTTTAAACTTCGGCCTGTGAAGGGAGTACCAGAAAATCTGGAATTTAGATGAGGAATCTACACAAGCTAGTTGTTAAAATGCACAGATTAAAGAGTGCCTGGGAGAACAAGGAGATAGAAACTGGAACAGGACGAGACGGAGACGGAGGGGAAGAGAGCTATTAGAAGCAAGGTATATCTGTCCGGAGCATTTACAGAGCAACATCCTTCCATGAACATCAGCCAGTCACTGTGTGTGAAATATCAGGCTGGTTTAACGGACCATCTATCTCAGAGCAGTACAAGGACCACAGAGCCAATACCTGCCTGTTACCTTATTCATTTATCAGAAATACTCGGCAGATCAGGCAGAACCCTAAAAAAGTTGTCAACCTGAAACTTCAGCCCTGTTCTTCTCTGTAGATGACACTTGATCTCTTGAATACTTCCAGCAAGATCTGCTTTTATTTCAAATTTCCAGCCTCTGCAGTTGTTTGCTTTTCCACTTGTTGGCCCTGTGTAATCCAGCCTGGATACTGAACTATGGTGAGGTCCCAGTTTGTCCATTACTATTGTTAGCATTCACTATCCTAATACAGCTGACAACATCTCATTTTCTTGGCAGCAAGGCAGGCAGACTCATGATCTCACAAGGACTGAAGACATAGTGACATGGTGATGCTTGCTGACCCATGATAGTTCAGAGATGTAGCAAAGCTGAACAGAGTTCCAGATCTATCACTGGCCATCTGATTCACAACCTTACACAGTGAATCATGAATTTCAGTATTCATTATCCTTGCAGCTGTCACAACATACGCATCCTGAAGCAAATTAATGAATCTTGCAGTGATGGCTTGTAGTTTTCTGGCAAAGAGTCGGCCCTTCAGATAAGGAAGCATGGCAGCTCAGATTTTTTTTACATGTTCTTTCTCATTTCTTTGTGTGTGGGGGAGGAGGATTTGGGGGTTGATGTGCCTGTCCAATTTTTGTTCATTTTTTTGTGTGGAGAGGAGGGATTTGGGACTTTGCCATTCTTTTTTCTTTTGGTTTTGTGGCCCTCTGGGGAAGAAGAATTTCAGAGTTGTATACCTTGATAATAAGTGAACCTTTGATCCTTTGAACCTTAGAGCATGCCCACAACTTACTAACCCTAAGCATACAGTAAGTCTTTGAATGTAGGAGGAAACCAGAGTACTTTTCCATAGATAATTGGATTGTAGGTCTGGGCCATTGAGCAATGCCTGAAGTCTTAGTTGTGAAGCTGTTGGAAATGAGTGTCTGGCCAGCACAGTGATGGACCTAGTACAACTCCAGTGACACGGGTTTAGTCCTGACCACTGGTGTCTGAGTTGCATTTACATGCTCTCCCTGTGACTGCAGAGGCTTTCTCTGGGTGCTTCTACTTCCTTCCCCATCTCAAAGCCATGCAGGTTGGTAGGTCAAATGGCCCTTGGTGTGCTTGAATCTAGGAGGAAATTGACGGGCATGTGAGACAAACCGGTTACGGGAACAATTAATGGGGAAATAGGATTACTCAGTGGGTCAAAATGGTTTACTTTGTATCATTAGGAAAATATGAAAGATGTGTTTGTTGCCTTTAGCCAGGATTCTGAGATCACTGAAATTCTTAGGGGTGTCATGAGCTCTCTGGCTTGCCCTACAGCATTGAGCTTCTAGTCTTTTTAAGTACCTGTATTTACTAATCAATATCTTAATTAGAGTTGTTAAGTCATTGCGGTTTTGGTTTGATCTCATATAGTTAATTGTGGTTGGTGCATGTTTCCCGCATCCTATGATTATTTGAAGAGGTCTCCCACCCAGTGTCTTGGTGGGGTCATTGTGTTGGAAAGGATGAATTACCTTGTAGTGTTGCTCAGCCACTCCTCGGAGGCTCTGATTCCAACGTTTAAACTCTTGTTCCTGTCTATTGCCTGGGATCCTGCTGTTCTTCTGCACCTGGGTCCAGTTCCCTGAGAGCGCACCAGGACTGAATGACCCCACTAACCCTCTGGACCAAGGAGAGGCTCGGAGCTTCTCCAGTCTTTGTTCGGGATTTTTGCTGAGGTTCTCTGGGTCAATGAGGTTTGTGAGGTCTCCCATGTTATGCTTCTTTTTCCCAAGTTATATGCTATGTTTCTGAGTCAAATGCAATGTTTCTGAGTGAAATGACTGTGCTATGCTTCCAAGTGGAATGCAGTGTTTCCAAGTTAGATGCTATGTTCTGAGCTCCAGGTCTGCCTTGTGTTTTTTTAGAGCTGGCTTGAGAGCTCCCTGAACCATCAGGAGCTGGCCTTAGGGGAGGGAAGGTACTCTCATGAGCCCTATGGCTTCCCATAGAGCATTGAGCTTCTAGGGTTTTTGAGCACCTGTACTTACTAATTAATATCTTAACTAGAGTCATTAAGCCTGATGCACCATCAATAACTCTCAGAGATGGGAGGCGAACGATAGGCTTTTATTAGCTGCAAGAGACCACGATTAGCAGCAAGAGACCACCACACAACATCCTGGAGACTGAGGGAGGAGCAGTGCCTCCAATCGTCTTTATACAGGGGTCTGTGGGAGGAGCCACAGGAGCAGTCAGCGGAGGGGCGTTTCCAGACAGGTATATGTAGTTCACCACAAAGCCCTTGTGTTTTCAGTTTAATCTTATCAAGATAATTGTGGCTGGCACATATTTCCTGCACTCTCTGATTATTTAAAGAGGTCTCCCAAGCAGTGCCCTAGTGGGTATGTGTGTGAGAGAGATTGGGTGAAGGGATTTAGAATGTGAGTCTATCGCACACTCCAGAGCAGAAGGTGGCGGTAATGCACTATTAAGCTGGTAAAACAAGGAGGGAGAGAGAGAGAGAGAGCACCCTAGTGGAGTCATTGTTTGGAAAGGATAAATTTTCATGGTGTTGCTCTGGAGTTCCTCTGATGCTGATGTTTAACCTCTTGTTTCTGTCTCTTCCTGGGGATCCTGCTGTTTCTCCAGACCTGGGTCTGGTCCTTCGAGAGCGCACCATGACAAGTAAACTGTAAGTGGGACTTGGAGGTTTAATTTCCAGTATTGATAGGAACTACTAACTCTTCACAATCACTGGCTTTACAGAGTTGCCTAGATGATCACATATTCCCTATGGACAGATCACATCTTTTCTCCATTCCTTAATCACCATAACCATTAGTGCAACCCATCCTCTCCATTATCCACATGTGCAGTACTATGCAAAGATCTTAGGCACATAGATATAGCCAGGGTGTCTAAGATTTTGCACAGTACTGTATTTGTCAATGTAGAGTGGAGAGTGTTTGTGAATCTGGTGGGAGCAAAGGATAATGGAATGGCAGGGGTGGAGCACTGCAGGAGGAGTATGGGGCACAGAAGGAGTTGCAGGGGCAGAGGAGGTGCAGGTGCAGACACACCCAGCCCTGGGACACCAGGCAAAGTTATTTGATTCCAAACAATTGGTTTATTGATCATTACAGACCATCTCTCCAGTGCTTCCTGCTCCCTGCTCTCTCTCCTCCCCTTTTCCGAACTATGATTCCCCACTCCCTGCTGTTGACCCCCCCCCCCCCCCGGCACTGTCCCACTCTCAGCCCACAATAGAGACTCAAATCAGGATCAGGTTTATCATCGTTCATATGTGTAGTGATTTTTTGTGTTTTTTGCTGCAGCAGCAGTACAGGGTAATACATAAAATTACTACCGTATTATGCAAAGTTCTTGGGCACCCTGGCTATATATATGCACCTAGAACTTTTGCACTGTACTGTATTGCAGAATGTCCAGCAATGCCTACTGTGGCTGTAATGCTCCTCATCTTTCGGAGGCACCAGCTGGTTTTATGTCTGTGCTAACCCAGTTAGTAAATCAGAAAGGGTTGTGCTAAGAGGCAAGAGAATTGTGTATGGTGGTGCGGCCATTGTTTCTAGCTTTCAGTCCTCTGTTGGTTATCGTCTCAGTAATAGTTCTCCACTAAGTCCTATTCCCTTCAGAAATGTTCTGGTGTAGCTGATAACAGGGAGGAGTGTCTTGGGCTGTAAGATGATGTAGGTCAACTGTAAAGTTGGGCAGAGCAAAGGCAGATGGAATTTAAGCATAGCTAGTACAAAGTGATGCATCTCAGAAGGTCAATTACAGATTCTGATTTAAATACGGTACACACCAGGGTGCAATGAAACTCCTTGCTCATGTGAAGCTCTCAGTGTAAATGGTGGATGTGGTAATTATATATAGAACAAGAAACACTGCGGTGGGCACTATTCAGTGAAATAGTACAAAGATTCTAGTGCAATTTTAAGTGGAGCAAAAAATATGTTGAAGTGACAATGATGGAATAACAGAGAGATGGAATTATGAGTCCAAGAACATGGCAGCACCGTTGGGAAGGGGAGGTGAAAGATTGGTAGCGGTGGGGAGAAAGCTGTTCTTGAGTCAGGTAATCAAGCTCCTATATCTTCTCCCTGAAGGTAGACAAGAGTGAAAGAAATGGGCAGGCATTCTTGACCATACTATAAGCCTTCCTGGAGCACCAAACTAGGGTACAAGGGAGTGCTGATGAACAGGACCTTGGGATAGAGGTCCACAGACCACTGAAAGTGGCAGTGCAGGTAGGTAGGGTGGTAAAGAAGGCGAGTCTTTAATTGTCATGACTTAGAAAATAAAGCAGGAATGCAACGTTAAAACTTCACAAAACAGTGGTTAGACCATACATACAGTATCATGTGCAGTTATGGTTACCACACTAGATAGGAAGTATGTGATTGCACTAGAGAGGGTTCAGAGGAGATTCGCCAGGATGTTGCCTGAGTCGGTGCATTGCATGTATAAGGGGAGTTCGGATAGGCTGGGTTTGCTTCCCCCAAAGCACTAAGGGGTGACTTGACAGAGATATACAAAATTGTAAAGGGAATAAATAGAATAGGTAGCAAGATAATCTTTCTCCTCTGGTGGAGGTGTCTAAAGCAAGAGAACATTTGTTTAAGGTGCAGGGGAAGAGATTCAGAGTGGATCTGAGGAGCTTATTTTTACAGATTGGAACATCCTACTTGAAGAGGTGATGGAGGCAGTTACTCAAAGAGCATTTAAGAAGCAAGGAGAAGAGCACTTGAATCATCCAGACATAGAATTCTACAGACAAAATACAGGTAGATGGGCTAGCATATACTGTAAATGGTCCGTATGGACGGAGAAACCTGTATCTGCGCCATATGACTCTGTGTGTAAATGAGCTCTTCAGGCCTGTTCAAGGACTATTCAATGTTTCCTAGGTTTTTTTCCCCCAATGTTTTGAGATTCCCAGGCCTGCTCTGAGTTCCAAAGGCCTCCCTGGGCCATCAGGAGTTGGGCATGGTTGGGAGGTTACTATAATGAGCTCTGTGGGCCTGTGCGGGCAGCCAGAGGGCGTTGGTCTCCAAGGTTGCTAGAGCACCAAAACTTGTTAATTGTTGTCTTAACGAGTCATTAATTCCTGGTGCTTTCTGTTTAATTTTGTTACATTTATTTTTATTAGCATGGTCTGTGATTTTCCACACACTGTGATTGTTAAGCAGATTCCTGATTAGCGCTTATTGCAGGGTCTAGCTTTGAGAAGTTTCCGTCTCGCAGTGTCACTCTACTAGGCTGCTGACGTTTTGTTGGAGCTCTTACGAATAAACCCTGGTCACCGTCTCCACATGGAAGTCAGTCTTTCCTCTGCATTTGGGTTGAGTCTTTGCTAGTGCACACTGTGACTCTGTAAGGCACTGCTGCTAGTGGGCACTGCCTCTAATTATCTTGCAAAACAACTTAGTAAGTTTATCTGTGAACCTCATGGGATGTGCAATGTGTTTGGGTGTTGATCTTTCAAGAAATGTGCATTTCCTCCTGCACCAGGAACCACTGCAGCTTCAGAGTATCCTGGAGGATCCCATGCTCTCCCGTGTAATGCCATTACTCCGTTTCCCAGGTCAGTCTCTGTTGTGGGACACTGAAATTTGAGCGCTGTTTACACTGGAAGCAATGGGAGTAATGTAATTGTACACTAATTATACAGTTCAATCCTGATTCATGTCAAAATAGTCTTGGGTCATCCCTCTTTATCTTCCCAATCAACATTGGAAACTGTACTGATGATAATCCCACTCAATGAATACCACAATCAGGCCTGACTTTAAACATGTCCAACTGCGGTTTGGTTTGTTTGCTTTCCCAATGTTCACAGATTTTTGATAACAAGTTGTCAAAATGAGCAAAGTGGGCACCCTGTTAGTGCATCTCTTTCTATCTATTAGCCCAAAACAATGGCAATAACCTGTATGCATACATCAACTTATCCAACTGCAGAGAACTGCACTGCCAGTGAGATAATTAGGGGCAAATAGCACAGAATGGACTCTTTAGCTTCTGAGTTGTTGCTGACTCTCAAGCACCCATTACTCTAATCCTACCCTAAGCCATTTAATTCTCCAAACATTCCCATCAACTCCCACCAGATTAGATTCTACCACTTGCCAACATACTGGAGACCGCTTACAGGAGTCAATTAATCCATCAGCCTGCACTTTTTTGAGATGTGGAGAAAATCAGAAGCAATTAGAGAAACCCACATGTTCACTGGGAGAACGTGCAAATTCCACGCAGACAGCACCGGACTGAACTGAGGTCTCTGGAACTGAGGTAGCAGTGATGCTGGCTACTAGCTTGAGTGTTTGCATTTGAGATCCAACAGCAATGAGAAGAATGGCTAAATAATTAGTTTTGGCAGTAATATATGAATATAGAAGCTGACAACACAAAAGGAAATCTTCCATTTCTTTGCCCTACGTCCATCTCATCCAGATAATGGAAGCTGGGTGTATGGACTCATTGGAAAGGCTGCATCTCCAGTAGCTGACATTAAACATGAACTAGGTGATAAACTCAAATTCTGGAGAAGCGGTTGAATCTGTAACCATCATTAATGGAAGAGCACGTGCATTAGAATGTTGCGACAGCTTTTTCAAACAACTGGGCCAATGATCTATTGGCATCAACAAAGACTAATGGCACAGAAGGTGCCTGCGAGGACTTCTGATTCAGTGTCCATCATTCCAGCTTAATGCTCCCAGGATAATTCATTGCTGAATGAATTACCAATATGGCTAATCAGTTATAGTCTGCAATCCGAGTGCTGGCAAGTTTATAGTTCACTGATCAATATTACTGATGTATCAGTTGGGTGTACTTGAATCTCTAAGATAGCATTCTTGGTACACAGTCTCTCAGCAAATCCACACTGAAATCTGCAGTATAAACATGTCAGTGGGAAGTGTGCAACCCTACTCCCCAAAAACCATCAACTCCAGTGTAAACATAGAGTCACGCAGCAGGGAAATAGCCCCTTTGACTCACTGACCATCAAACACCCTTTTACACTAAACGCAGTTATTGAGGACCGGTTTACAAAGATACATCCAAAAGGCAGGTAGAAATCTCTCCTTGCATCTTTGTCAAGTTTGTGCATTCTCCTTCCCCAAATAGGAGTCCAGTTCATCTGAAATATCTACTGTCCACTTTCCCCTGTAGTTGTGGTCTGACCTGCTGGGTCCCTCTAATTCTTTGTATGTTTATCTCACACCTGCGTGCATTACTGAATGCAATCCTGCAAAAATATATCCCTGATACTATTTTTGTAGGGATTGCTGTGCAATTTCAGACCAGCAATATATGTACAGTATAGTGAAATAAGACCATAGAACCTGATTGTTCTTCCTCAGTGAAATCTGTTGGCGATGTCCTGAGGTACGAAGGATTTCCACAGAAGGAAGATAGAAGATACAGATTTAGCATAATTTTGGGGAGCACAGGGAATGATAGATATTCACTCCATGTTTTTTGCTAACTTTGTTACACAGCTGTCATTTGGAAGATCACAAGCAGTTGGAAGTAAACTTCCAATTGACAGTTTTAGTTTCTAGTTGTAAAATGAAGTCAATTTTCAGTTCTTAAAAAACATAAGTGAAAAGCAGTAGGCAGCTTGAAGTTAAATGCATAACTTTGCAAACAAGCCGTGTATTTTGCAGACACTCTATCTGTGTAGAAGCAGATGTTAGTGACTGCACCAATGGTTTCTAGAGATGCAGTATACGACAATGGGTTGTTTAATTTTGGTTGTTTCAAACAAACAAGCTGACCCTTAAGTTGCTTAGCTCAAGGAAGTTAGATTTACAGCGTTAATTGTGAACTGTGAAGCTGAGGTATATGCCTCCAAAATGTTTTTAGACCAATTGTGTTAAAAGGACATCTGAGGAAAAGGATATCATGTATTTATTAAGTCACATGTGGTAGAAAAGGGGTATAAATATAGAGAGCAGTTCTGCGTTATTAAAGTATGGAAAAAACAAGGGGAGAATGAAAATCCATTCCTCCAGTGTCGTTTTCTGCAACAGATGATTTGTTTGTCTGGATTGTGGTATGTTTTTTAGTTTATAGGAATTGTATGTGTGTTTTGGAAATCTTTTGTGTTTGAAAAATGATTTGTGCTTTGTATTTTGTGCTTTGTTTTAGAAATGGTTTGTAGTTTGGAAATGTTTATAATGTTTCAAGATTCAAGATCCTGATTCAGTGATTCAAGATAGAAATCTGCAAGAATTGGGAAATGTTTATGATAGAAAACCTCTCTAAGTTTTAAAGATGTTTTAAAAGTATTGTCTGGATTTAAACACATCACTGTAAATAAATTGTGTTTTAACCTACTTTGTTAGTTGGAAACATCTTCTCCTTGGTAGGGAGGGGGCCCCCACCACTCAAGTAGTGGCTAATGGCACTGTAGAGAATAAAAAGTAAACTAGCTTTTGAAGATCAGATAGTTACAGTATAATCTCCCCTTAATGAGTGTACTCGTAGCTATCTATATCGAATAGGGTTAAGATCTTTGAGTTTAGAAGTTTGTTGTCAGCAAACCTAATTCCATCACAGGAGCTGTGATCCACTGGCTGAAGCAGATTCACTTTCAAATGGAAGTTGTTCTTTTTCCTTTCAAAAAGTGAAAGGCCAATGAGAATGGAACAGGGGATTAGAATAAAATCTTGCATCTAGGGTCCTACTAATAACAATGAGAATAATGGTCAAGTCTCACTTTGAAAGAGCAGGCACCAGTTTACATGGATTCTCTGATACCTGGCCACCTCGCTGAACATTTCAGCATTATGGTCTTCACGCTTTGGTTATCAGGATTGAGTTTTAACGCAGTCATCTCCTCATCCTTCCCCATGATCCAGCTGAGTGATCTGCATTTCCAAGTTTCTCTCCATCCCATCAGAGAATTATGATGAGTAGTTTCCCACCCTTGAAAGTTTGCCTCTGGTGTTTCAAAGGGTTAATCCATGGGTCAGACCCGTCTTCAACCACATTCTGTTCCTTTGGTGTGTTCATTCACAACAGCATTTTCCATATGTACATTGTTAATATCTGGTTTGGTCATTGTAACCACCCTTCTTGACTCCTCCACTCTCTAAATGGTCACACCTTCTGACATTCACTGTGAGCATTAACTGCAACAAAGTTCTGGAAGACTACAACCTCACCTATAGTTCTTCTCCTCTCCATAGACTCAGCGTATCTCTTTGACTACTGCTCTAAATGAAACAATTTGTTCTCATTCTCAGTGTGATATTTGACCTGCGGGAAGTTGTAGTCTATGTATCCATACCAACCACTTCTTCACAAGTGACTGATAAAACTGTGGACTCCAGAAACCTGAAAAGCAAAAAAATTCTGAAAAATAAAACCCAGCGGGTCAGGCAGTATCAGAGAAACATTCATGTAGTTGATCCCTCAGAATTGAGAAAGATCTTTCTCAGTTCTGCCGACAGGTCTTCATCTTGAAACATGAAATATATTTTTCCTTTTCCTGCAAGTTATGTTGCCCAAATTGGCACTGCAGGAACAAGGCTCAGACATCAGAGCACTGCCTAATACAAGCTTGGAGATACAACTTCATACTCCTGATTCCAGCAGTACTGGCTGCTTACTGAATGTTGAACCTGTAATACTACGAATCAGTTCAACAACACTCTTCACAGAATTCACTGCAAGTGTGATTGCAACTCAGATGTTAGGTCTCAATAGATTGCCCAGCGGAGCTAACCACTTCAAGAGGTTACCTCACACCAGCAGATATGTGTGAAAATAACCTAGACTTTCAAAGGTCCTGGGAGTCCTTATAAGTTTGCATAGAGATGCAGAAATCAGTAAGTTGTGGGGGGGGGGGGGGGGGGAGGGAAGGAAGAGAGAGAGAGAGAGAGAGAGAGAGAGATCTTAAAGAGTTTGATGGCTTCTGGTGAGATCGCATTACTTGACAGGAGAACTTTGGACCTTACTTTTAAATTGGCAACTGGGGATTGAATTGAGTAAATTTACTTACACTCAAGCAACCTTTGGAATACCCCATCTTAGATTTTTGAACCTCAGTTGGTATATACAGTAATGTTTGCCTGGGAAAGTGTATTTGATGTAAAACACGAGTAATGTTGTTGAATAGCATAAAAGGCTTGGGGTCATTGGAGTTCAGTCATACAGCATTGGGCACTGCATTCTAATTAGTCCATGCCAACAAAATGCCCATCTAGGTTTGTCCCACTTGCCCGCATTTGGCCTATCTCCCTCTCTAAATCTTTCCTATCCATGTACCCGTCCAAAATTATTTTAAATATTGTTGTTGTACCTGCTTCAGCTACTTTCTATGGCAGCTTGCTCCATACACCCAATACCCTCAGGTCCTTTATAAATATCTCCTTTAGTTTTTGGTCCCCATTTTGGTTCACGTAAAGTCTACATACATTTGCCTTGTATAGGACCGTCCAGAGTTTATACTTATTAAAGTCACCACTCAGTCTCCTAACCTCCAGGGAATAAAGTCGTAGCCAGACAACCTCTCACTCTAACCTAAGCCCTTGAGATCTGGCAATATTCCTGTAAATCTCTGCACTCTTTTCAACTTAATGGCATCTTTCCTACAACAGGGTGACCAGAAATGTACACAATACTCTGGGTGTGGCCTTGCTCTTCCCTGCTCGAATTCCCACGTTGTTGGAGTAGATCCATTCAGCTCTCCATCCCTGGGCTGTGAAGGATCAGATTGATTGTGAGTACGTTTACACAAGTCGGCTTTGCACTGTGTGCTGAAAGGCCCATACTGTGCTGTGCCATTCAATGGTCTGTGTTCAACATCTGCTCTAATGATCAAAAAGATCATGATTAATCTTGCACCTCTGTGCCACCTTCCTTCACACATTCCACATTCCTTATCTTTTTAGTATCCAAAAATCTTCATGAATATATTAATTGACTAGATTTGTATGAAGGCAGTACCACATTGTTAGACATGCTGCTTTATGGGTGAAACACATAGTAAAACCAGGCCACTTCTACTCTGAGAATGATGTAAAGAATTTGATTTTCTTTTTGTGGTGTATACTCGCAGGACTGGATCCAAACGCTGAGGAGTGGCAGGCTCTCTCTGTCACAGCAGTTGCTGGCACCGACACAACCTGGGTACGGTGGAAGGTAGCCTCAGTCATGGGGAGCACTGACAACAACTCTACCCCAAGAATGGAAGGCATCAGGTTCCCCATGAAGAGATAGAAACTAGAGGTTAGGCATAAGAATACCAACAGAGCCTCAGAGGAATGATTGAGTGACTCCGTGAAACAAATCATTCTTTCCAACGCAATGACTCCATTAAGCCACTAAACAGGAGTCCTCTTTAAGTAATCATAGGATTCAGGAAACCCGTAGCAGTCACAAATAACTGACTGGATTGTTTTGAAAGCAAAGGGCTTAACGACTCTTATTAAGACAACAATTATTACCGGTAGATGCTCAATTAAATACAGATGCTCAAGAAACCTAGAAGCTCAATGCTGTACGGCAAGCCGCAGAGGTCGCAGGCTCATGACAATTCTAGGCATCATCTAGCATGACATCTACAGTTTATTTGATTATTACTACATTACTATGTTAGACCTTGCCTTGCATGGTTTAGATAATATATTCTCATGTTAAAATAATGGGAACAACCATAACCTTTTTATGTGGCTGTAACTCACTTCGGGGTTTTCTGATGTCGCAAAGATATGAGGGAAGTTTAAACCTATCTTTAGAGCATCAGGGGCTGAGAGGAACCAGACTGAAGTTTCCTAAATTTTGAGGGGCATAAACAGAGTGGATAAACTTTTTTTTCTCCCCCAGGGTGAAGATGTCAAATATGAGTGAGCATAGCTTTAAGACGAGAGGGAAAGTTTAAAGGAGATTTACGGCGCAAGGGTTTTACAGAGAGTGGTAGGTACCTGGAATGTGTTGAACATACATCATCAAATGATACAGCACAGTATGGGCCTTTTGGCACATAGTGTTGTACCGACTTGTATACGCTTATTCCATGATTAATCTGACCCTTCACTCCTACACAGCCCAAATGGGTGAATGGGTTATTCCAACAAAGTGGGAATTGGAGTAGGGAAGGGTATGGCCATACCTAGAGTATTGTGTCCATTTCTGGTGGTATGGAAGCAGAAATGATAGCAATGTATAAGAGGCATTTAGGTAGGCATTTGAACAGATATGGATCAGGTGCAAGCAGCTGGGATAAATTTAATTTGGCATCATGGCCAGCACAGACAACATAGGCCAGAAGGTCTGTTTCTGCCTTGTACTGTTCTATGTTCTATCATTAGCACACAAGGATAGCTCCCTGCCATTGTTTTAACATTAAAGGGTTGTGTGACATAGAAGTAGAAGCAACAAGGGGAGAGGCAAGTCACAGTACAAAATGCTGGAGGAACTCAGCAGGCCAGGCAGCATCTTGGAAAAGAGTACCATCTACGTTTCAGGCTGAACGCTGCCTGGCCTGCTGAGTTCCTCCAGCATTCTGTGTGTGTTGCTCAGATTTTCAGCATCTGTAGAGTTTCTCTTGTTTGTGAAAGGCATGTCACTTCATTTTGGTGTCAGATCAACCGTGGTTAATGGGGTAACCAGGAGATCTAACTGTAAACTCTTATTGCTTTTCTCTGATGATCTTTGAAGGTACCAATATTTTTTTTTGGGTGATTAAACTTTCCTCCTACAGCTGTCTAAAAGATGGTGTTGTTTTAATCTGATGAAGTTTCAAATTCCTACTTAGAAACGGGGTATCTTTCCATTACTCCTGGGTCATTCCGTGCTTATGTTGTATCTCCCTGCCCACCTTTCACTTTTCCAGTTTGCTCATTTTATAACCATATAACCATATAACAAGTACAGCACGGAAACAGGCCATCTCGGCCCTTCTAGTCCGTGCCGACGCTTACTCTCACCTAGTTCCACTAGGTCTAACTTCTGCTCAAATCTTATCTGAATTTTAATGCACATGTATTTCCCCTTCACTGGCTGGATGGACTTGGGAGAAGTAAAAGGGAGTTGTTAATCAAACAGAATGTTAAATGCACTGGGAACAGCATATTGCAGCCTAATCTGCATTATACTGGAGCAGGTGTTCAATAGGCAGGGTGTTGACATAGGAATACTATCTTCAATAGTCTTCTATCAAAGCGCTGAGATAGATAAGTAAAAAAAAACACCTGTCATCTGTTCAAAACAAGTTTACTTCCTTGGTTTCTCTGAGACACTGTCCTTGCTGTCCAACGATTGAAATTTCACCTCAAGTCCCAGGGTTGCTTTCTTTTCAGACGAATCCCCTGGTAAATGGCAAAGGAGAAATGAAGAGCTGTTTTTAACCAAGTAATTTATTCAATTGTAAATCTCAGAGGGGAAAACTGGATCAGAAGTTGATGCGATGAAATGTACAGAGTACAAAGGAGAGGCGGAATGGGTCTAATTGAACAGCTTTATCAGGGTGTTGGCACGAGGATGATGGGCTGGAAGGCCTCCTGTGGTTTTAAATTTCATGAGGCATTATAGAGTTTATGCAACAGCATTATTGCATGGCTGAGCCAGCAAGTCTGGGATATGAAGCTCCTGTTGAATTTAACTACAGGAGCTAGTCAAATTGGCTAGAATCCAGCTATACGAGATAGAGCTGCCAATTGGTGGGGCTCTGTCCACAGTCAGGAGGATGCAGCTGTTAGGTTTTGGTGAAAGAGAGAGCCAGAGACTGGTACGAGGAAATGAAGCAATAAGATCATTAGATATAGGAGCAGGATTAGGCCATCATGTCTGCTCTGCCATTTCATCATGGCTGATCCAATTTTATCATAAGTTGGCTCAGTTGGTTTATTATTTTCTCATGTACACAGTACCGTGAAAAGCTGTCTTCCATATTGTTCATACAGATCAATTTATCAGTGCATTGAGGTTGTACAAGGTAACACAATAACAAACTGCACAATGAAGTGTTAGTTACAGGGAAAGTGCTCTGCAGACAGACAAAAAGTGTAACATCACAATGTAGATTGTGAGGTCAACAGTCATAAGAAATAGGAGCAGGATTAGGCCATCCGGCCCATCAAGCCATTCAATAAGATCATAGCTGATCTGTCCATAAACTCAGCTCCATCTACCTGCCTTTTCCCTTACTATGTAAAAACCTGTCTAACTATTTCTTAAATAGATTTAATGAGGAAGCCTCAACTGCTTCCCTGGGCAGAGAATTCCACAGATTCACCACTCTCTGGGGAAAAACAGTTTCTCCTCATCTCTGTCCTAAATGTTCTCCCCTGAATCTTGAGGCAATGCCCCTAGTTCTAGTCTCGACTACCGATGGAAACAACTTTCCTACTTCTATCTTATCTAACCCTTTCAAAATTTTGTATGTTTCTATAAAATCCCCTCTCATTCTTCTGAACTCCAGAGAATAGTCCCAGGCGACTCAATCTCTCCTCTTGGGTTAACCCCTTCATCCCTGGAATCAACCTGGTGAACCTCCTCTACTCTGCCTCCAAAGCTAGTATATGCTTCCTCAAGTATGGAGACCAGAACTGTACACAGTACTCCAGGTGTGGCCTCACCAGTACCCGGTATAGTTGCAGCATGACCTCCCTGCTCTTGAATTCAATCCTCTAGCAATAAAGGCCAACATTCCGTTTGCCTTCTTAATAACCTGTTGTACCTGCAAGCCAACTTTTTGCAACTCATGAACAAGCACTCCCAAGTCCCTCTGCACAGCAACAAGCTGCAATCTTTCACAATTTAAATAATAATCTGCTCTTCTATTATTCCTTCCAAAGAGGATGATCTCACATTTACCAATGTTGTATTCCATCTGCTAGACCTTGGCCCACTCACTTAACCTATCTATATCCCTCTGCAGACTCTCCACATCCTCTGTACAATTTGCTTTTCCACTCAGTTTAATGTCATCAGTAAATTTTGCTACACTACACTCAGTCCCCTCTTCCAAATCATCAATGTAAATGGTAAACAGCTGCGGGCCCAGTACCGACCCCTGTGGCACCCCACTCACCACTGACTGCCACCTGGAAAAGCACCAATTAATACCACTCTCTGCCTTCTATTGGTTAACCAATCCACTATCCATGCCAATACACTTCCTCCAACTCCATGCATCTGAACCTTATTTAGAAGTCTCTTGTGTGGCACCTTATCGAATGCCTTCTGGAAATCCAAGTATACAACATCCACCTGTTCCTCTCTATCCACTGCACTCATTATGTCCTCAAAGAACTCCAGTAAGTTTGTCAAACAGGACCTGCCCTTTCTGAATCCATGCTGCGTCTGTCTAATGGAACCTCTCCTAAATGTTTTGCTATTTCTTCCTTAATGATAGCTTCAAGCATTTTCCCGACTACAGATGTTAAGCTAACTGGCCTATAGTTGCCTGTCTTTTGCCTACATCCTTTTTTAAAAAGCGGCATGACACTTGCTGTCTTCTAATCTGCTGGGACCTGCCCAGACTCTAGAGAGTTTTGATAAATGATTACCAACCAGATCTACTATAACCTCCGTCAATTCCTTCAACACCCTGGAATGTATCCCATCAGGACCAGGGGACTTATCTACCTTCAGGCCTTCTTTAGTGACAGTGATTTTATCAAGGTCCTCACCTCCCATTTCATCCATACATCCTTCTTTGGCATATTAGATAAGTCCTCTACCGTGAAGAACGATACAAAATAGTCATTCAGTGTCTCAGCCATTTCCTTATCACTCAATATCAATTTCCCCTTATCATCTTCCAAGGGACCTACATTGACTTTAGCCACCCTCTTCCACTTTATATATTTATAAAAACTTTTGCTATCTGTTTTTATATTTTACACTAATTTACTTTCATACTCTATCTTCCCTATCCTTATTTCTTGTTCTTTGTTGCTTTTCAAAGTTTTTCCAATCCTCCAGTCTCCCACTACTCTTTGCAACTTTGTACATGTGAGCTTTTAATTTGATACTATCTTTCATTTCCTTAGTTATCCAAGGCTGGCTCTCCCCACACTTACTGTCCTTACTTTTGACTGGAATATACTTTTGTTGAGCACTATGAAAAATCTCTTTGAAAGTATTCCACTGTTCCTCAACTGTCCTGCCAAATAGCCTGTACTCCCAATCCACATTAGCCAAATCCACCCTCATCCCATTGTAGTCTCCCTTGTTCAAGCATAATACACTAGTTTTAGATCTATTTCATCCTCCATCTGAATGCAAAATTCAATCATACTATGATCACTCTTTCCAAGAGGATCCCTGACTATAAGATCGTTAATCTTGCCTGTCTCATTGCACAAGACTAGATCTAAGATAGTATTTTCTTTTATAGGTTCATAATACTCGAGAACCATTCAATAGTTCAACAATGATAGGATAGAAGCTATTGTATTCTCCCTTGACTGATCTCCTCCACGTGCCTCACATCTTCAAAAGGTGTGAAGATTGGTAGCTTATTTGGCGTGGAAAATTTCACCTAATATGGAAATGAGTGGCAGGATCTGGAGGGAGGTGATGGAAATGCAGGAAGAATAAAGTAGGGTGAATAGTGAAAATGGGTCTTTCTTCGTTGGCAGGTGGTGAATAATCATATGAGCAGCTGGTGCATATCACATGTCCTGGTTCTGTGACCACTGATGCCAGGCAGACAATCTTTGAAGAGTATTGATAATGGCTGGGCTCACCCATCTTGTAAAGTCAATGGTAAACCACTTCTGTAGAAATATTTGCCAAGAACAATAATGGTCATGTATAGAGGTTAAAAAAAAGTAGAACAACAGTGTGAAGGGGGTCTTCAGATTAAAGATGGATGGAAGACCATGATCATCCATGCCATATGACACAGCACATAATAACGATAGATTCATTGGGCTAAAGGACCTAATTCCATGCAACAGATCTCTTACAGGGCTGAGGTATCCATTCATCAGATGTGGGTTTTTTCGTGCTCTTGTTTGCTACTTACTAAATGAGTTTCTGAACTCTGCTTCCTCCTCCAGCTCTCCAAGTAATTCGGAGCAAAGCAGGCATACTCACCTGATGAAATCAGGGGGTCGTTATCTCTGGTACCTTTGACAAGCCTCTGACAATCAGTTGGATGACTCTGAATCTAGGTTCCAGTTGTAAGAGTAACAGAATCAAAGCAGAAACTGCTGCAAATACTCAAAAAAAAAAAGCATGGCTAACCACCCTGTCCTAATGAATCTTTCCAGCATTTCTGGTTCTATTTTGAACTCCCAGCATCGGCATTTTTGTTTTGCAAGATTATTTAAGGCCTAAGTAAATTGTTCATATCAGTCAGGTATGCCACAAAGGTGGCTGGTATTTGACCTGGAACCGTCACGCTGGTATGTGATTCCTGCGATAAAGCAGATGGAATTGTAGGTTGGAAAGCCTTAGTCAACATCTGCATACAAATGCACACGGTTACCCAAATTCATGCACACATATGTGCACTCGCCATTGTATACACATACATATGCACACACATACTTACAGAAAGGTCTTGACATGTACACCTAGACAGGTAGTCATATTCACACAATATACACATGCTTGCAAATGCACTAACACAAGTCCTATACATATATGTGCACACAGATACACCCCTCCACCTAGAAGTGTGTGCATGTGCGTGTGCATATGTACGCACACACAGATATACACAGCATAGAAACACAAATGGGTGCATGTATAGTCATGAACATACCCATGTAGATAAACACATGAATTTAAGATATACATGTTTAAACATAAGTATGCATTTGTGCACATATGTATGTTTACACTCAATGGCCATTTTATTAGTTACACCTGTGCACCTGCTCATTAACGTAAATATCTAATCAGCCAATCATGTGCCAGCAACTTGATGCATAAAAGCATGCAGATATTGTCTTTCTTTCTTTATCAATCTTTTTATTAGTCAAATAAAATAGTACATGTATACATAAACAAGAGGAGAATTATCACAAATTCTATATCAATAGCAATTTGAATAAAAGGAAAAATAAACATTATCAACAACAAACATAGTGTTAATCTAATAGCATATAATAGAGAAAGGTAATTGATTTTCCTCTTATCCATAAAAAAACAAAAAGATAAAGAAACTTTTATAATTGAAATGTACAGAAAAAAACCCAAAACACAAAATAAACAACAAAAAAAGAAAAAAGAACTGAGAGTGAAAGAACTGATCAAATCCAAAACTTCAAAAAACATAACTGGAAGGGCCATAAGTCAGAGCATATGAAAATATTGAATAAAAGTTCACCAAGTTTCCTCAAGTTTAGAGGATGTATCAAATGTCCAACTTCTTATTTTCTCTAAACTTAAACAGGACATGAAGGAGGTAAGCCAATAAATAACAGTAGGTTATACACTCGATGCATAAAAGCATGCAGATATTGTCAAGAGTTTCAGTTTGGACCAAAGATCAGAATGGGGGAGAAACGTGATCTCAGTTACTTTGACTATGAAATGATTTTGGACACTGGCTAGGGTGGTTTGAGTATCTCAGAAACTGCTGATCTGCTGGGATTTTCATGTACAACCATCTCTAGAGTTGGCAGAGAATGTTGCAAAAACTGAGCAGCAGTTCTGTGGGCAAAAATGCCTTGTTAATGAGAGAGGTCAGAACAGATTGGCCACTGGTTCAAGCTGGCAGGAAAGCAACAGCAACTCAATTAAGCATGCGTTACATCAGTGGTGTGTAGAAGTGCATCAATGAACACAAAACGTGTCAAACCTTTATGTGAATGGGCGACCACAACAGAAGAACTCAAATGTACACTCAGTGGCCTCTTTATTAGGTACATCTATATCCAGTGCATGCAGTATTTGCAGCTGTTAAAAGAAAGCATGACTGATTTATCATTCATATCATTATCAAGGAAACAATCCACAGGTACTCCTGGAATGTTGATGCTAAGATTAGAAACACATACTGAGTGGTGTCATTAAAATATTCACAAAACATTGATCGCTTGTCAGAAGTAATATATCTGAGGGGAAATCATTTTGGGCTGGGGATTTATTAGAGAGTAATTAGCAAGCTTTAGGTTAAATCTCTTCATAAATAAACTGACAGCAAGGGCTTTTCGTGGTTTTCACATTCAATTAACTGGTAAGATGGGGCCATTAGGTGGCAGCACTTGGCAAGCAGCTTCAGTGGGAATCATCAATTATTCCTGTTTAGGACTATGACAGCTGAAATACACAGTCACAGATATGGCTACTTCAGTAAGCAACATGGTTTTTCAAAAAATCTATAGATACTCAAAATCAACGAACTGTGGATGGCAGACTCAGGTTGAGAGTACATTTCCCCTTTAAGAAAGCAGAACGCCACGCTGGTATACAGGTACAATTGAAAGGCTGAGGCCTGAGACTTCCACTCCCAACTGTCCTGCTGGAGAATGTACAGACTCTGGAAAATAAAATCAAAGGCTTCAGAGCAAAACTGCAGTACCAGAGGGGTATCAAAGACTGCTGTATACTCTGCTTTACTGAAACATGGCGCACACCGGCAAGTTTGGACACAGAGCTGCAGCCCAATGGCTTTGCCATTCTCTACAGAGACAGGGCAGCTCAGTCTTTTAATGGCAGAGAAGGTAGAGTATGCTTTATAATTAACTCATTGCGATGCACAGACTGTATCAGTCCTGCTCACCCGCCCTGGAAAATCCAATGGTCAAATGTAGTCCATCTTATCAACCGAGGGAGTTTTCTGGTAGAGGTGTACATTCCACCTCTGGCCATCGTCAGGCAGGCACTGGGGGAGCTGAGCAATGTAACAGACAGACACGAAACTGCACACCCTGATACCTTCCCTGTCAGTGCTGGAGATTTCACCCAGGCTAGCCTGAAGAAGCCTCTGACCAACTACCATCAACATATCAGCTGTGGAACCAGAGCAGCCAACACTCTATCTCTGTTATAGTTCAAGAACACTTACCTTGCCATCCCATACCCACCCGGCTGTACTTCTACTCCCAGCATATAGGCAGAGGCTAAAGACTGCAGTACCAGTGGTGAGGGCCAAGAAGCTATGGTCAAAATAGATGTAGGAGCGTTTACAGATCTGCTTTGAGACAGTGGACTGGACGATATTCAGGTATTCCCCTTCAAATCTGAATGAAAACACCACAGTTGTCACCAACTTCATTAAGACTGTGTGGATGAATGTGTGCCTTCGAGAACATCCCGGACATACCCCAAGCAAAAATCATGCATGAACCAGAAAATTCATAATCTGCTGAGGGCTGGATCTGTGACATTCGAGACCGGTGATCCAGAACTATACATGAAGTTCAGGTATGACCTATGGAAAGCTATTTTCAGGTCAAAGAAACAATTCTGATTAACCTTGGAGTCAGAATCAGGTGCACATCTACTCTGACAGGGACTCAAAGCTACACTTACTGGCAGAGAAATGTATACAATATACATCCGGAAATGGTTTTTCTTCCCAACCATCCACAAAAACAGAGGGGTGCCCCCGAAGAAAGAATGACAGTTAAATGTTAGAACCACACAGCCCCCCCAGCTCCCCTCCCATGCATCAGCAGCAGTGAAGCAACGATCCCCCCTCCCCCACCAGCAAAAAAAATCAGTGCCCCCCCACTGAGCACTCAAGCATGCAGCAAAACATCAATAAAGTCACAGACTTGCAGTACCCCAAAGACTACTCGTTCACCCAGTAATTCGACATACCACAGGCTCTCTCTCCCTAACTTGGGAAAAAGAGTTGTCTCCATTTCACAGCGAGATTAGAGACATAACAAACAACTCACTGATTTACGATGTTAAAAGTCCATTGTATCGCATTTTGCAAACTCTGTGCCCAAAGAACTCGGGTCTCTGGGCACGTAGCTTGCTGCTTTCGATCTTCCCTCTCCCACGACACACTGAATCCCTGCAGAGGCACCGGCCTTCAGAGCCACAAAATCCTGGAAGTCCAAAGGTGAGCTAATCTTCTAGGCTGCGTCCTTGGTATATCAAATAATGACCAGTCATGAGACCCCGAGAGCGGATCCCATTCCCACAAAGAACCACAGTCAGCGTGTAACTCCAGGTCAGGGTCTTCAGAAGAACCCTGTAAAGGAAAAATAAAGATATTAAAGATGGAAACAGAGCTGTTTCTGAAGTTGCAAGCAAAGGAGTCGCTATTAGGTGCCATTGTCTCCTTAGCTCCTCCACAATGCTGCAGGCCATCACTTGCTGACATCATGAGCAGTTATGATGCTTCAATCCCAGATGTGCTCAATGCCTTTTATGCATAATTTTCAAGGGAGAATAAAAACTAAACCTGTGTAAACCAGCTCCATAGCAAAGAAAGCCCAGCAGCGTCTCTACTTTCTGCAAGGCTGAGAAAAATCTGTCTCCCACCCCCCCATCCTCATCACATTCTACAGGGGTTGTATTGAGAGCATCCTGAGCAGCTGCATCACTGTCTGGTTTGGAAATTGCACCATCTCGGATTGCAAAACCCTGCAGCAGATAGTGAGGTCAGCTGAGAAGATCATCGGGGTCTCTCTTCCCGCCATCAGGGACATTTACACTACACGCTGCATCCGCAAAGCAAACAGTATTATGAAGGACCCCATGCACCCCTCGTATAAACTCTTCTCCCTTCAGCCGTCTGGGAAAAGGTACCGAAGTATTCGGACTCTCACGACCAGACTATGTAACGGTTTCTTCCCCCAAGCCATCAGACTCCTCAACACCCAGAGCCTGGACTGACACCAACTTACTGCCCTCTACTGTGCCTATTGTCCTGTTTATTATTTATTGTAATGCCTGCACTGTTTTGTGCACTTTATGCAGTCCTGGGTAGGTCTGTAGTCTAGTGTAGATTTTTTCTGTGTTATTTTTTACGTAGTTCAGTTTAGTTTTTGTACTGTTTCATGTAGCACCATGGTCCTGGAAAACATTGTCTCATTTTTACTGTGTACTGTACCAGCAGTTATGGTCGAAATGACAATAAAAAGTGACTTGACTTGACTTGAATCCCTGCAGCATCCAGTGACATGTGATCTTTGTCTTGGAGACCAACATCAGAACATCTTTCAAGAGGGTGACCCTTTGTAAAGCATCAAGCCCCAATGGTGTAGCTCGTATGGCCCTGAAAACCTGTGCCAATTAACTGGTTGCAACATTTATCAATCATGCACTGCTTCAAAAGGGTGACAATCATGCCAGTGCCCAAGAAGCACAGGTTGAGCTGCCTCAATGACAATCACCCAATGGATCTCACATCTACTGTGAAGTGCTTTGAGTAGTTGGTCAGGGCTAGAATCAGCTCCTGCCTGAGCAAGGGCCTAGACCTGCTGTAATTTGCCTATCGTCACAGTAGGTCTACAGTGGATACAAACTCACTCATTCTCCACTAGGCCTTAATTCACCTGGACAATAATAAAACCTATATCAGCCTTCTGTTTATTGACTATAGCTCAGTGTTCAACAAAATCATACCCTCAGTTCTAATCAACAGACTCCAAAACCTGGGCCCCTGTACCTCCCTCTGCAGCTCGATCCTTGACTTTCTCATTTGGAGACCACAGTCTGTTCATTATCGGAAATAGCATCTCCTCCTTGCTGACAATCAAAACTGGAGCATCTCAAGGTTGAGTGCTTAGCCCACTGCTTTACTCTCTCTGCACGCACGATTGCGTGGCTAGGCACAGCTCAAATGCTATCTATAAATTTGCCAACAACACAACTATTGTTGGCAGAATTTCAGATGGTGATATGGAGTCATACAGAAATGACATAGATCAGCTGATTGAGTGCTATTGCAGCAACATCCTTGCACGCAGCATCAGTGAGACCAAGGAATTAATTGTACACTTAAGGAAAGGTAAGATGAGGGAACACACACCAGTCCTCATCGAGGGATCAGAAGGGCAAAGGGGGAGCAGTTTCAAGTTCCTGGGTATCAACATCTCTGAGGATCTATCCTGGGCTGAACACATTGATGCAATTACAAAAAAGGCATGACTTCAGCTATATTTCATTAGGGATTTGATTATGGAGAGGCCACAGCACAGGATCAAAAAAAAGCTGCACAGAGTTGCAAACTCAGCCAGCTCCATCGTGGGCACTGGCCTCCCCAGCGTTCAGAACACCTTCAAAAAGCAACACCTCAGGAAAGTGGTAGCCATCAGTAAGGACCCCCATCACTCAAAACATATCCTCTTCTCATTACAATCATCAGCATGGAGCTACAGGAGCCTGGAGACACACACTCAATGTTTCAGGAACAGCTTCGTCCCCTCTGCCATCAGATTTCTGAATGGACAATGAATCCGTGAACACTTACTTCAGTACCACAGTATTTTTGATCCTTCTCTTCTGAACTACTTATTGAAATAATTTATATTTACAGTATATATTTTTCAATAAATGTATATATATTTTATAGTAATTTATAGTTTTTATTATTGAGTATTGCAATGTACTGCTGTGCAAAACAACAAATACCATGACATATGCTGGTGATATTAAACCTGAATTTGTTTCTGATTCTGAACCCTACTCTTTGGGTCCTTGTTTTATAGCACAGCTTGGCTAATATGACCTGTAAATGCACACAGATCTCTCCCTATTTGTATAAATGCATCAGACAAACTATTCACTCAAGCTCAGCATTTCTTCTCTATCAAGTATTCTGTTTACTGCCAAAGTGGAAAGACTCCATGGTATCCTGCCTAATCTAATATTCTTTTTGTGTTGTTTCAAAGAGGTGCTAGTAGATTTTAAATAAAATGAAATTTTAAGAGGTGAGTGTTGGAGGTTATGTCAATATTTATTACCTATCCTGCATTCCACTTGAGAAGATGGTGTTGAAGGGTGCAGCGCGTGAAGGGGCAATGCTTTTACAATGCTCTTGGGTAGGTATCCTGGCAGCTCGGTGCAGTGACAATGAAAGAAGAGGTACTCCCCTTTCCTGTGTGTCTGCTGCCATTGTCCTTCGAGGTGGCACAGGTTTGAGGATGAAGTCCAGACCTCATGAACAACACACTCTTCCATGTAATCATCACGGCATAACAATCAGCCTTTTTTTACCTAACAAGCACACTTGTGGAATGCCAACAGATCTGCTTGCAGCGGTCAATTAATTCAGCCCAGGTTGTACATTGTGTTTCGGTCTTCAAGTGTGTTGCTACTTTCCACTTTCCTGTACGTGGTGACTTGTAACACTGGCATCAATTGGTACAACCTGTGAGATTATTCAATATTCCACAGCCCTGAAATCCGCTCCAGGACATTGGAATGCCACAAAGACCACAGGGATGGCTGATTAAGTATCTTAATTAAGATAATTAGTTTCAGAACACTGGAGGGACTTCCTGTATATTTGAGTGGTGCCTTGTGAGCTTTTATTTCCGTTTGAAAGGTCTGAAAGAGAACAGTTCTGAAGGCATGGAGTGAGAGGTGGGAGGGTGCCATTTGTTCAGCAATGGTTGATACTCCCACAACCTAAATTCATAGTCATAGATAAAACAACACAGAAGCAGGCCTTCGGCCCTTCTAGTCAGTGCTGAACCATTTAAGCTGCCTATGCCCATCAATCTGCACTAGGACCATAGCCCCTCCCCCCCCCAAACCCCTACCATCCATGTACCTATCCAAATTTCTCCTAATCATTAAAAATTGAGCTCGCATGCAACACTTGCACTGGTAGCTCATTCCACCCTCTCATGACCCTCTGTGTGAAGAGGGTCATAAACTTTTCACCTTTCACCCTTGACCTCTAGTTATAGTCCCACTCAACCTCAATGGAAAAAGCCTGCTTGCATTTACCCTATCAATACCCCTCATAATTATGTATACTTTCATCAAATCTCCCCTCAATCTTCAATGTTCCAAAGAATAAAGTCCTAACCTATTCCATCTTTCCTTATAACTTATCAAACCCAGCAACATCTTTAAAATTTTCTCTGTAGTCTTTCAACTTTACTTACATCTTCCCTGCTGCTCAAAACAGTCTAGAACTAACCAAAAGAATATTGCTAATTGTTCTGTTGATTTGGACCTTAAATCACAAGGGGTAACACAGTAAAAGCCAATCACCATATAAATGATTAATTTGAATGAAATGTAGCAATGCACATCATAATCAGAATGCCTCACCATAGATTGCTTTGGGACTGTAAAAACTAATTAACAGCTGGCACCACTGCTAGGCAGTTCTACACTTTGCACTGTTGGCAAACTGTTGAAGGCCCATTTCTTTCATTGTGTTCTCAAAGGGAAATGTGAGTATGTTTCCAACAGGCTCCACTCGATATAGAAACAGTCATGCAGCACAGAAAATGACCCTCTGACCCAACATATTCATGCTGACCATCTACAGTATACTAATCCCAGAGCAGCACTCATAAATTGCAGGAGGAATACAGCAGGTCAGGCAGCATCTATGGAAATGAATGAGCTGTCTACATTTCAGGCTGAGACCCTTCTTCAGTCCTGGGAAAGTAGAGGGGAGATGCCAGAATAACAAGATGGGAGGAGGGTAAGAAGGACTAGCTAGATGGAGATAGGTGTAGCGGGTGGGTGGGAAAGGTAAAGAAAGAAGGAATCTGATAGGAGAGCAGAGGGGACTATGGGAGAAAGGGAAGAAGGGGGAGTACCAGGGGAAGGTGATTGGCAGGTGAGAAGAAGGGGTAAGAATTACCAACCGTTTACCAAGTGCCATTTATCAGCACTTAGTTTTTATCAGCATTCTGTGCCTCTGTAATTCATGTGCTCATCTCTACATCTAAAATATGAGAATACTTGCCTCCACCATCTTCTCAGGAGATGCACTGCAGATTGCAGCCACCTTTGGATGAAAAACCTTTTCTTTAAATTCCCTCTAACCTCACCCAAAACTTAAACCCTCCAATTTTAAGCATCTCCATTACAGGGAAAAGTTCTCCACTATCCATTCTTTTCACTATCTCTGCTCCCTCTCTTCATGTTGTTGCGAGGTAAATTCTCGAACAGAAAGCTTGAGGCCAAAGGCAATACAAGCAATGGGCCCTCAGTTTGGGTTTTAATACTCAATGGAAACTCCAAGTCGCCTCATAACCTTCTGGCACTGAGCCAGAAACGGAAGGAAAAGGTTTACCAGAATGGTTTCAGGGGGGAAAAAGGAATTCTTCTGTAAGGTCAGACTGGAGAAACAGCTGGAAATGTTTGCTTTGGAGCAAAGGAGACTGAGAGAAGACCTGGTAAGGTTCTATAAGATGACAACTAAGTTATACTAAGGGAAGCTAGCAAATGAGCTGGGGAACAGTGGGTGGAGGGACAGAAATGGAGTTAAAGGTGGAGACAAAAAAGTAGACTGACTAAATGACAAAAATCTTCTTTAGCCAGTGAATACAATGGTCTGGAGCACATCACACCACTCAAACAGAAACAGAATGAAATGGAGAGAAAATAATCTATGGGGTAATGGGATATCAAGAGGGAGAAAGGGACTAGAAGGTTTTTTTTGTCAGGAGCTGTAAAGGACTGGTTAGGCTAGAAGCCACCTTAAGTACTTTATTCCAGGCTTATTGTAATGAAATTCAGGATTTTCAGAAGCTGAAATTCTTGGTATTAAGTCTCCCCATAATAGGCAGAAGAAGGTTGCAAGATGGACAACCCACTGTGCAGACATTCATTGCCATGTTTATGTCAGTGGGTAGGCAGATGTGTCCAGCTAAACAAAATTGCAGTCTGTTCTAACAAGTTTGCAAATGATACCATTATAGTGGGCTGTATCTCAAGTCAGGATGAGTCAGAGTATAGGAAAGTGGTAGAGAGCTTAGTAACATGGTGTCATCCTTTCCTTAAATATCAGCAAAAAAAAGAGTAGTCATTGAATTCAGGAAGTGGGGTGGTGGACATGTTCCTGTCTGCGTCAACAATGATGAGTTTGAGAGGGTTGAGAACTTCAAGTTCCTACGGGTGACCATCACCAATATTCTGTCTTGATCCAGCCATGTTGATGCTGCAGCCAGAAAAGCTCACCAGTGTCTCTAATTTCTCAAAGGCTGAAGCGATTGGGCATGTCCCCTTTGACCCTCGCCAATTTTTATTGAAGCCCCATAAGAGGCATCCTATCCAGATGAATCACAGCTTGGAATGGCAGCTGCTCTGCCTGTGACTGCAAGAAACTTCTGAGTATTATAGACATATTTCAGCATGTCACAGAAACCTGCCTTCCCACTTTGGACTTTGCCCATGGTTCTCGGTTCCTTGGTAAAGCAAGTCAAATCAAGTCACTTTTTATTGTCATTTCGACCATAACTGCTGGTACAGTACACAGTAAAAACGAGACAACGTTTTTCAGGACCATGGTGCTACGTGAAACAGTAAAAAAGCTACACTGAACTACGTAAAAACAACACAGAAAAAACTACACTAGACTGCAGACCTACCCAGGACTGCATAAAGTGCACAAAACAGTACAGGCAGTACAATAAATAATAAACAAGACAATAGGCAGAGTAGAGGGCAGTAAGTTGGTGTCAGTCCAGGCTCTGGGTATTGAGGAGTCTGGTAGCTTGGGGAAAGGAACTGTTACATAGTCTGGTCGTGAGAGCCCAAATGCTCTGGTGCCTTTTCCCAGATGGCAGGAGGGAGAAGAGTTTGTATGAGGGGTGCATGGGGTCCTTCATAATGCTGTTTGCTTTGCAGATGCAGCATGTAGTGTAAATGTCCGTGATGGCGGGAAGAGAGACCCCGATGATCTTCTCAGCTGACCTCACTATCCGCTGCAGGGTCTTGTGATCCGAGATGGTGCAATTTCCGAACCAAGCAGTGATGCAGTTGCTCAGGATGCTCTCAATACAACCCCTGTAGAATGTGATGAGGAGGGGGGTGGGAGATGGACTTTACTCAGCCTTCGCAGAAAGTAGAGATGCTGCTGGACTTCCTTTGCTATGGAGTTGGTGTTGAGGATCCAGGTGAGATTCTCCGCCAGGTGAACACCAAGAAATTTGCTGCTCTTAACGATCTCTACCGAGGAGCCGTCAATGTTCAGCAGAGCAGCCAACATAATCAAAGATCCCACCCACCCCAGGCATTCTCTCTCTTCCCCCCTCCCCCCCCAATTCGGCAGAAGGTACAAAGGCTTGAAATCACATGTTATCAGGCTTAAGAACTGTTTCTATCACTCTATAATAAATCTATTAAATCGTTCTCTGGTATGATAAGATGTACTCTTGACCTCACAATTTACCTTAAGACCTTGCACCTTAACCTCTACTTGCAGTCTATTTTCTCTGTAACTGTAATACTTTATTCTGCACTCTGTTGTTGTGTTATATTGCTTCAACACACTATTGTAACGAATTGTTCTGTATGGACGGTATGCAAGTCAAATTTTTCAATGTCCTTGATACATGTGACAATAATAGACGAATTTAACAATTTACTAATTTTGTATTTGCACCAAGCTTCTGCAGATAATTTGAGAATCTGATTTAAAGTCAACAATAACTGATCAATATTTCTAGGCTCAGGAGAAAACAGCAAGCTGAAGCAGGAGCCAGCTTCTAGGAAGGTTCAGTTAGGAAAATAGTGTTGAGGTAATAAATTAGCCATAATCTTAATAGTCAAAGTCTAAGTTGAGTTTACTGTCATATGCACAAGTACATGTATGTACAGGTGTAATGAAGGACTTACTTGTAGCAGTATCACAGGCACATGGTATCACATAAGCAGCACTCACAAGTAATCAATAAATGGCAGAGCTGAGTTAGATGGTGTGTTCTTGCTTTCAATGCCTGTATTCCCATGTGATGGTCTTCCCATGCATCTTCTGACCTTGCATTTTGACACAGTGGACACTATGTTTGAGCTAAAGCCTATGGATCCTTGGAACATGGCAAGTGAGAAGGTTGAGAGGTGAGGAGAAGGGAAGAGGAGGTCAGAGCTAACTTTTGACAAGAAGGGATTGGGGCGTGACGTGGGAAGATTGTTTATATCAAGCTCAGACATTCTTGGGCAGAGCTATTTACTATTAATATTTAATTCCATTTGATCCCTGCTTGAAGCCCATCTATAACAGTCAGCAATATGGCACTCCCTCCCTTCAACAAAGAAGCACAGCCTAGATCAAAGGCTCAAGAATCCGTAATGTTTACCTTCATCCAGATTTAACAGTTGCATATTCTTGCCAACATACACTTAATATTTTAATCACTAGAATACCAATTATTGTTATTTTACTTAAGTATTAGAATGTGTGTTTTTATTCAAATCAGCATTATTAATTGCCATAACTTTATTTCCATGGTGTACTTGTACAGTAACAACTTCTAACAGACAGTTGAATAGGTATACGGGTAGGAAAAGTTTAGAATGTTATTGGCCAAACACTGACAAATAGGACTCACTTTGATGGGCATCTTGGTTAGCATTGGACCAGTTGGGTCAATGGACTTGTCCAATGCTTTATGACTATGAATCTATAATTATTAATTTAAATATTTCCACATGACAGACAGAGGCTATCCAGCCCATCTAATCTATGCCAACTCACAGAGGTCAGATATTACAGGTCAATATTTCCTCACTAATATTGCCTACAAGTTATTTGCCCCACATACCCATCCACTCCCTGCTGGGAGCAAAAACACAACTAGGTAACTTTCCCCACCTTGGTAGCTGGTGTCACTAATATTGAGATACAGTAAAAAGTTGTGTTCGGATGCTATCCAGACAAATCATTCCATGCATCCTGGTAGAAAAAGAAAAGCAGAATGTAGAATATTGTGTTACAGTTATGGTGCCGTGCAGGCAGACAAATTAAGTGCGAGAGCCGCAGAGAGTTACATTGAGAGATCAAGAGTTCATTGGCACCTTTTATTTATTTTCTTATAGAAAGCAAATTTGCTAGTCCATGTTGTAGTAAATTGCTTGACTTATTGAAAGATAATAGTGTCAGGTAAACCTAACACCTTACTTATCTCTGGAGCTGCCTGTATTTCACTTCATGTAAATACCCCAAGGCTGAGGAATGGACTCGATGGACCGAATGGCCAAAGGCTGTTCCTTATGTCCTATGTCAGCCCATGATGTTGAGCTGAACTAATTAAACCAATAACATCTTATTAGACTGATTTATTCTACCTACTTATGATCCATATCCCTCCATTCTCCACACATTCATAGACCTATCTAAGAGCTTCTTGAATTCTTCTATCACATCTACCTCAACCACCACCTCCCCTGGCAGCACATTCCAGATACCCACCACTCTCTGTGTAAAATAAATAAATAAATCTGACCCACACATCTCCTCTCACCTTAAATGCATCATTCAAAATCTAATGGTCCATTTCACTTAAATGGCATTATTCTGACAATCAAAGGATGCAATAGAAATAATATTGGCTAACTAACTTCCTCCAATTACAATGCATCATGCAGTAAATGATGCAAATCCTGATGGAGAAAGGTGTTTAGAATATCTAATCCATGAAGTACCTTCCCTGGGACATAGTGTAGGATGGTATGGTTTAGAATAGGGGTTCCCAATCTTTTTCATGCCATGGATCAATATCAGTAAGCAAGGGGTCCATGGAACCCTTGGTTTAGAAAGAGCTTTACTCTGTGTCTAACCAGTACAATACATGCTCTGGGAATGTTTGATACAACAATATATGGAATAACACTTGTAAGTTCCCTTGTGATTTATGATGGGAATATATAAATCATGGCGTAACAGACCAGGCGTTTTGTTTTTATTTTACTGAGATACTGCCCTTCTGGCCCTTTGAGCTGTGCTGCCCAGTGGCCCCCGATTTAAACCTAGCTTAATCCGAGGACAACTTACAATGGCCTATCAACCTACCAAATGGTACATCTTTGGACTGTGGGAGGCAATCAGAGTACCAAGAGGAAACCCACGGGGTCACAGGAAGAACGTACAAACTCCTTACAGGCAGCAGCAGAATTGAACCCAGGCCACTGGTCCTGTAAAATGTTGTGCTAACCACTACACTACCATTAGGCAAAGAAGAAAACTTGTTCTGTATTGAACCTCTGCTGTATTTGCCCTGGGATTGTTTGAAGAAATACAAGGGGTGTTTAATAAGTTCGTGGCCTATGGTAGAAGGAGATGAGTTATACAGCTCTCATTGCATGCACATGCAGTTCAACTCTTTGAATGATTATGCAGAAAGCTTGAAGTTAATAACTCATCAGGGGTGATTGATAAGTTTGTAGCCTAAGGTAGAAGGAGATGATTTATTAACTTCAAACTTTCTGTATAATCACTCAGAGTTAACCTGCGTGTGCATGTAACGAGAGCTGTATAACTCATCTCCTTCCACCTTAGGCTGCAAATTTGTCAATCACCCCTGCTGTGGACACTTTCTGGAGGTCCAAGATTTGTATGCTCCACGACCGCTGGACTAAGTGTGTAGATGTAGGAGGGGACTATGGTGAAAAACAAATGTGCTAGGTTTTCTAAAATTGACCCCTTCTACCTTAGGCCACGAAATTATCAATCACCACTCGTAGCTTAGACTAGAGAAAGATTTACTCTGTATCGTATTTCATTATGTTTTCCCAGGGAGAACTTGTTGGGTACGTGTGGTTGGAGATTTAATCTGCAGAAGCCAATGTTGGAAATTTCTCTGGCTGAAAATGAATTAATTAAAAGAGCAACAAAGTAAATAAAATGTCCATTTTATTATAAGTCATTTGTCAGTCAGAAAAAAATAGATCAGTTTCATGTCTCCATATTGTTGGAAGGTCAAATGTGAAGGGATTGGAAATGACTTAATAAAAACCTTCTTCCAGAGCCAATTAAATATTTGTGCAGCTAAAAGTTCACTTAAGGTACACAAATATTATGCAAATTCTCAGTAGTTATTTTCCTGGTGCAGTCAAGGGTTTCTGATTTAGATGTAATTTATATTTAATGTTATTTTGAAAACAAAGCCAGTGGAAGTTAACGAAGGTCAGACAAGAGTATGTTGTATTGAAACGGTTCCTATACCCCAGACCAGGAGCTATCAGAATGCCTTGATGTGTGTGGGACAGAGTCCATTCATGTAGTTAAGAGAATATTTCATATTTTCCCTATTAGATTAAATGGATGGAGTATTGATTTCTGGATCATGCTAGCACTTAGTAGTGAATCTAGTCAGGTTTCTATATGAAGGCAAGTGTAATCAGAATATTATTCAACTGTACTTAATTAAAGGAAATAAATGTGCGGAGAACTGGTTGACTCCATATTTTAATAAAAGAGCTAACAATGGCATTGCTCTTCATTCTATTACCCTAGCAGAGAAAAGTGTGAAGAATTTTTGCACTAAGCAGTCTGCTTTGTGGGTGTGTCATGGCACGAAATAGCGAGAGCTTTACATCTAACCTGTGCAGTACATGCTTCAAGAGTGCTTTATACAACAGTGAGGGAGGGTCTCTAACAGGTGTCCCAGTGCATCTTGATGGGGGCATGTGAACCAATGTGCACCATTCTATGCATGGAAAAGACCCTGCACTATATTGAACCCAACCGATACTTGCCTGGGAGTATTTGAAGGGATGGATTCAGTGTCACCCAACAGGAAGATCGGCACTTCGGTCCACGCCAACTCTCAACCATCAAACCATCACCAACACTAATGCCATTTTACCCTTCCCACTTTTACACCTACTTACCCCAGGTTCTACTACTCCCCTGCATACAGAGGCAATTTACACTGGCCCACATATCATTGGACTGTGGGAGGAAACCCAGAGAAGAAAATGTGCAAGTGCCACACAGACAATACCCAAGCTGAGGATTGAACTTGAGTCGCTGAAGCTGTGAGACTGAGCCACTGTGTCATCCATTAGGTAGTTTATTGGAAGATCTATTCTGTCTCTTACTCTCTATGTATCTGCCCTTTGATAGTCAGAGATTTAATCTGTGTAAATCAACTTATATCAGTATAATAGCTCTATTGTACTTTCATGTTGATATTAAACAAGGGAAAAAACACAGGCCAATAGTAAAGAAAGTGCCAAGTTACTCTGTCAAAAAGGGGTTACTTTCAGTCTCCATGTATTGGAAGGTCATATATAAAGGGACTGAAATAGATTTAATGAAAACCCTCTCCCAGTGCTCAGTAAAGCAAAAACTCACTTACTTTAAAGAAATATCAAGGAATAGCTTTGATCACATTGCACTAAAATGGATACTTTTTGTTCAGAGTGTGTTTGTTCTTGTGAAGTTGTGTATAACTGATGTTTAATTTATATTTTTCTTGTGAATGCTGTTTATTCAATGCTATGTGCTTGTGATGCTACCTCAGATAAGTACTTCATTTCATATATGTACTTGTGGATATGACAGTATGACTTTGACTTAAATAGGTGCCACATAGGCAAAAGCGATTTGGTAGCCATCTCGAGAGAGTATTTTTAAAGGATTGTGACAGCTTCTTTGAATATGTTGTAAGTTCAAAATAAATTTATTATCAAAATATTTATACATCACCATTAACAGCCCTGAGATTCATTTTCTTGCAGGCATACTCAATAAGTCCATAAAAGAATAATAACCATAACAGAATCAATGAAAGACCACTTGTGCATTGAGCCAGTGTACAAAAGACAAGAAACTCTGCAAATACAAAAAGAAATAGGTAAGAATAATAAATAAATAAGGAATAAATAATGAGAACATGAGCTGAAGAGTCATAGGTTATGGAAATAGTTCAATGATAAGTTGAGTGAAGTTATCACCTTTGGTTCAAGAGCCTGATGCTTGAGGGGTAATAACTGTTTCTGAGCTGGTGCTGTGAGTCCTGAGGTTCCTGTACCTTTTTCTTGATGGCAACGGTGTGAAGAGAGCATACCCTGGGCAGTGGGGTTCCTGATGATGGACTCTGCTTTCCTGCAATAACATTTCATGAGGATGTGCTCAGTGGTGGGGAAGGCTTTACCCATGATGGACTGGGCTGAATCCAGTACATTTTGTAGGATTTTCCTTTCAAGGGCATTGGAGTTTGCATACCAGGCTGTCACGCAACCGGTCAATACTCTCTGGCCCACATCGATTGAAGTTTGTCAAAGTTTTAGATGTCATGCTAAGCACACAACATTGTGGCCCACCTGGGCTGATGGAGATTGTGGAGGTTGCCAATCCAAACTCACTGGGGTCTGCATGCAAAGAAACTGAGGATCCAAATTGCAGAAGCAAGTACTGAGGCCAAGGTCTTGTTGCTCATTGATTAGTTTTGAGTGCATAATGGTATTGAATGCTGAGCTGCTTAAGAATCTTCTTGGGAAATTTGGCTGCTTTGAGGAGTTTGCATTCAAGGCCTCACTTGCAGGTCTCCCAGAACTGAGGAAGAAATGCAGAGCATGGTTGTAAAGCCTGAGAGGGAATGTAGACGAAGCTGGAATCCTTTTCCATGTTCACATATAACACTGGCTCCTTACTGATCAGCCGTATCGACCCCCACCCCCCTCCCATCCACCCAATATACTCCAAAAGCACCATGGTCAAAATGTTTTGAGATGCTTTGACAGCTGTGGTGGATCTGAATGCCTAATGGACTCAAAGCACAGATCACTTCCACCAAGGTACAGAACCATTTTAGGGAGCAGATGACTTAGGCTCGACAGCCCCACTTTAGATATGGTTAAAGTATGTTAAATGCATGGCAAGTCATTTTGAATTGGAGTGAATGGATTCCCACATATGTGAGTTGTTTCTCTGGGTTGTGGTGATTTATACACAGAAGGCAGGATATGTGGAAGTGGACCAGGCAGTGTGAAGAGGCACAGGGCAGCAAGCCAGCACAGCTGGCCAGGTGAAGTACAAGCAGACTAGTATGGAAGAACAAAACGAGAGGGAACGCTATGGAGCCAGAGGCAATGGGTGGCTGGGAGAAGCACGGAGGGAGTGGGATGATCCAAAGTGGATCCGGAAGACTGGGTGCAGACCTGGCAGGGAAGGATAATGGTCCAGAGGGCAGTGCAAAGTGAACCAATTGTGGGAGTCGACAAAGCAAAGGGGCAATGAACCAAGGAAGTTGCAAAAGTAATGACCGCAGGGGGAGTGGAATGATTGGGTGCGGGCCGGGAAATGGGAGGAGGGTGCAGGAGGGGGAGTGGAATGATTGGGTGCGGGCCGGGAAATGGGAGGAGGGTGCAGGAGGGGGAGTGGAATGATTGGGTATGGGCCGGGAAATGGGAGGAGGGTGCAGGAGGGGGAGTGGAATGATTGAGTATGGGCCGGGAAATGGGAGGAGGGTGCAGGAGGGGGAGTGGAATGATTGGGCATGGGCCGGGAAATGGGAGGAGGGTGCAGGAGGGGGAGTGGAATGATTGGGTATGGGCCGGGAAATGGGAGGAGGGTGCAGGAGGGGGAGTGGAATGATTGGGCATGGGCCGGGAAATGGGAGGAGGGTGCAGGAGGGGGAGTGGAATGATTGGGCATGGGCCGGGAAATGGGAGGAGGGTGCAGGAGGGGGAGTGGAATGATTGGGTATGGGCCGGGAAATGGGAGGAGGGTGCAGGAGGGGGAGTGGAATGATTGGGCATGGGCCGGGAAATGGGAGGAGGGTGCAGGAGGGGGAGTGGAATGATTGGGCATGGGCCGGGAAATGGGAGGAGGGTGCAGGAGGGGGAGTGGAATGATTGAGTATGGGCCGGGAAATGGGAGGAGGGTGCAGACTCGGCAGAAGGGTTGGGGGTAAATGGAATGAGTACAGACAGATGCAGGATTGACATAGGGGCTGAAACACCACAGTGTGACAGCTGTGTAATGCTATCCCATCCGTGGTACATCAAAGCACTTCTTGTCCATTCAGAAAGCGTCATTCTTTCAATTAAATAGCTTAGCAACCGATGATTGCAATACAGAAGAGCAGTCAACTTTCCCCTGTCTCAGTCTGAAAACACAGTTATGACAGCCTCAAAACCATTAAAAGTGGCTTTACTTACAGAGCAAGGTTCAGGCTGAGCATTAGGATGACGCCAGTCGCCATGACAACACAAGGCAAAGAAAAATTGTTTAAATCAGGAAGTGGGTAGAAAATACGTCATAGGATTATCAACATAAGAAAAGCCAGTTAACATTCTGGAAGGGGCCTGCATCAGGCATGTTTTGGCAAGGGAGTCTCATCCCTGGAGTGAATTTATAATTGTGTTTCTCTTTCAAGTGCATACAGTCCTGCTGAGTTCTCTCAACATATACTGAAGGCTTGAATTTGGTCTGGGAGCAGTACTCGGGCTCAGAGAGCTCTGGCCCCTGCTTCTACCCCAAGGGCAGGGCACCCACTCACCAGCTTCCAACTGCAGCTGAGTCCTGACAGGACCTGGATCGTGGTAAGCGGGACAGAGACAGACATGGGGCTCTTGTTACTCGTTTTTTATTCATTGGTAGCCATGAGGCATAGAGTCACTGATTCATGGAGCACTATAGGTCTGACAAGTTCCATCTACCTGCCTCCAGACCAGAGCCCTGCATACCCCTCTCATCCATAAGCCTATCCAAGCTTCTCTTCAACATTACAATTGAATCTACATCTACCTTATCCGCTGACAGCTTGATCTACACTCTGAGTGAAGAAGTTCCTCCTTGGATTCTATTTACATATTTCACCTTTCACCCTAAACCTTTGACCTTTGGTTCTAGTCCCACCCAACCTGATGAGAAAAAGCCTGCATGCATTCCCTCTATATACACCCCTCATCATTAGAGAACCCAATAATCCAGCTCATCACCTACTAAATTCAGGCTCAGTTTTATAGTTCTGAAGCAATACTCCTCCTCCTGGTATCTTCCAGAAATGCCCAAATAAAATGGCTCCCATTAATGGGACCAGTCCCTGTGCAAATCCAGGACTTGGATCTTGAAATTTAATTGGCTTTTCGTATCAAGGTGTTGATGGCCCTGTGATGTAATTTGTATGTAGTTCCTTCTCTACAGCGTTCTTGATCTGTAGTCCCCATTAGACAAGATCACCTCACCTTTTCCATTAATAGAAGTTCACTATTAAGATATTTCTCCATCTAGCATCTTGTGCCAGAACATGTCTGGTATCGGGGCTGGATCCAGGTGTTCAAAATTCACTTATAATCAAAATATGAGTGTGTGGCCAGATACAAACAATCCTGGGATTCGTTTTCTTGTAGATAGATAGATAGATAGATAGATAGATACTTTATTCATCCCCATGGGGAAGTTCAACTTTTTTTCCAATGTCCCATACACTTGTTGTAGCAAAACTAATTACATACAATACTTAACTCAGTAAAAAAAATATGATATGCATCTAAATCACTATCTCAAAAAGCATTAATAATAGCTTTTAAAAAGTTCTTAAGTCCTGGCGGTAGAATTGTAAAGCCTAATGGCATTGGGGAGTATTGACCTCTTCATCCTGTCTGAGGAGCATTGTATCGATAGTAACCTGTCGCTGAAACTGCTTCTCTGTCTCTGGATGGTGCTATGTAGAGGATGTTCAGAGTTATCCATAATTGACCGTAGCCTACTCAGCGCCCTTCGCTCAGCTACCAATGTTAAACTCTCCAGTACTTTGCCCACGACAGAGCCCGCCTTCCTTACCAGCTTATTAAGACGTGAGGCGTCCCTCTTCTTAATGCTTCCTCCCCAACACGCCACCACAAAGAAGAGGGCGCTCTCCACAACTGACCTATAGAACATCTTCAGCATCTCACTACAGACATTGAATGACGCCAACCTTCTTAGGAAGTACAGTCGACTCTGTGCCTTCCTGCACAAGGCATCTGTGTTGGCAGTCCAGTCTAGCTTCTCGTCTAACTGTACTCCCAGATACTTGTAGGTCTTAACCTGCTCCACACATTCTCCATTAATGATCACTGGCTCCATATGAGGCCTAGATCTCCTAAAGTCCACCACCATCTCCTTGGTCTTGGTGATATTGAGACGCAGGTAGTTTGAGTTGCACCATGTAGGCATACTCAATAAATTCAGAAAGTAATAATTAATACAGAATCAAAGTAAGACCATACCAACTTGGGCATTCAACCAGTGTGCAAAAGACAACAAACAGTGCAAATACAAAAAGAAAGAAATAATAATAAATAAATAAGCAATGAATATCGAGAATATGAGTCCTTGAAAGTGAGTCCATGTGGGAATATTTCAATGATGGGGCAAGTGAATTTATCCCCACTGGTTCAGGAGCCTCATGGTTGAGGGGTAATAGCTGTTCCCAAACCTGGTGGTGTGAGTCCTGAGGCTCCTGTACCTTCTTCGTGATAGCAGCTGCAAAAAGAGAACACGTCTGGGGTGGTGGGGGTCTCTGATGACGGATGCTGCTTTCCTCCAATAGAGTTTCCTATAGATGTGCTCAATGGTGGGGAGGGCTTTACCTGTGATGGATGGGGCTATATCTGCTACTTTTTGTAAGATTTTCTATTCAAGGGCATTGGTGTTTCCATACCAGGCTGTGAACTATATTCTGCCATTTTCATGATATGGTCTGTCTCATGTACTGAAACATTGCAAGCTGAGTCACAGATGTAATAAATTAGCAACAGCAATGGTGAAAGTAAGTCAGAACTTTAGGCTTTAATTAATATCATAAAAGAAAAGAGCAGTCCAAACTGCTTGAGATCCTTATCCAACCTTCAGATCTTTTAAGGGTAGTAATTAAAACTCTAAAAGTTAAGAGGTCATGGCTGCAGAACCATCTCAATCTGGAAGGTAGGTAGGAATAAAAGCGATTTCAGAGCATGGGTAGATGGAAATGAGCAAGATGGGAGTGACTGGTGAATAAATTGTGGGAGCTGAAGACAAGGATGAAGATTTAAAGTTGAGGCAAGATTGAACTGGGAGCCAGCAGTGTTTATCAAACAAATTAGTGTGAAAGTTTTGGATGTGCTCTTTAAGAAAGAATATGGATTATTTGGCAAGTACAAAGGGTGAGGCTGCATGAGTATAACTAGCAATGCAAGAGAGAGTGCAGACACCAGGAATATGCACAAAGTGATAGAGGAACTCAGCAGGTCAGGGAGCATCTATGGAGGGAAATGAACAGTCGATATTTTAGCCTGAGGCCCTTCTTCAGAACTGGAAGCTGGAAAGGAAGATGGCAGAAGCCACAATTAAAGAGTTGGGGGAAGGGGAGGCGCATGAGCTGGTGAGCAATAGATGAATCCAGGTGAGGGGGGAGGTAGGTAGGTGGGGTATAGGGGAGTAGGAAAAATGTGAGAAGCAGGGATGTGGTAGGTGGCAGAAGCAAATATGGAATCTGATAGGAGAGGATGCTAGGTTTAGTGATGGGGTGGATATGTGGTAGAAAACCCCAGTGCTGAAGCAAGAACATGAATCATCTGGGTCAGAAGCAAAAGGTTTCTTATTTTGGGAGTGGCAGCCTTGGAGTTTATGTTGTGGAAGGGTCTAAGATGAATAACTTCAGACTGCTTACTTAGGTCTTGAAAACTTGTGCTCATTTCCTGCTGTATGTCAGGTGAACAGCATAATAAATCTGAGTCACTGGTGTCACTCAGAGGGGGCGTTTGAGAGATAGAGTTGAGTGCTATCAAGTGAAAAATTATCCATCTCAACCTCCAAACCAGAAGAATCAAATTCCTTTCATATTTATTTGAGGCCCTGGAGTAGGTTTTAAACATCCATTCATTTTTAACACTTCATGTGCTCTTGTTTTGATGGAATTACCTTATAAGCAATTAAACGGGCTGTGAGATAGAGAATCAGTAATTTGCTGCTTGAACTCAGCAATTAAAGAAAATTCTGATGTGGCAGATCATTTCCAAGCAAGCTAAGCTTGTGTTCACTGGCAGCCAACTCTCACAAGGAAAACACATTCATTCCAAAAAAAAATTGTGTACATTTTAAGCATTAATAACACTGCCCAAATGAAATGTTCAAGAAATGAATTTTCAGCCATAAAGTATGAGATGGGTTAATGAAAGAGTTAATAGATGATGTTGTGCTAGTTGGAAGTATGTTTAAATAATTTGTTAAAAGTTGATTATAATTAATCAGGAGATTTAAATCTGAGGGCCATTTTATGTATCCAAGGAGGCTTGCATGAAAAATGCTATATTAAAAATAGGGCTAGAATTTCTGGTAGTCACACTGTGATTGCACTTGAAGAATGGAGGAAAGATTGTCCTGGGCTTTGCCTAGATTGTAACATTATGGTTTTAAAGAGAGTCTGGATAGACTGGGTTTGTTTTCCCTGGAGTGGAGGAACTGAGGGGAGACATGATAGAGGGGTATAAAATTATAAGGAAGATAGAAAAGTACACGGCCTGGGATGGAACTATCAATGACCTTGAACAGAGTGTTCTACAAAAGTAGTGGAAAGTCCTCCCACCATTGAGCACACAGAGCCTTGTCACAGGAAAGCGGTATCAATCATCAAGAATCCGCACAATCAGGCCATGCTCTTTCCTCACTGCTGCCATAAGGAAGGGGCTACAGAAAGCTCAGAACTCACACCACAAGTTCAGCAACCGTTATTACCCCTCAATCATCAGGCTCTTCATCCAAAGGGAATCTCTTCACTCAAGTTCACTCACCCTGTCACTGAACTGTTCCCATAATATATGGACTCATCTTCAAGGACTCTTTATCTCATGTTCTCGACATTTATTGCTCATTTATTTAGTACTATTTTTCTCTTTTGTACTTGCAGTTTGTTGTGTACAAGTTGCAATAACGACAAGAAAAACACGTATCAGCTGTAGTCAAACAATAGTGAGACCACTGGAGACACCTCTGCTTAACTACATATGAGATGTACTTAATACCAACTCCCCAAACAAGAAGACACAGCAGCGCCTCCACTTCCTAATTAGATTGAGGTAAGTAAAGGCTGCCCCCCACCCAAAAAAGCATTTTACAGGAGTGCCCTGACAAGTTGCATCTCCATCTGGTTTTGGAGCAGTCAAACATTGGACCAGAAGTCCCTACAGAGGACAGTGGGAATAGCTGAAAGGATCATAGGTCTCCCTACCACCCACTGGGAACCTTTATCAGGAGCACTACCTACTCAGGGCCCCTAGTATTATTAAGGAGCCCACCCATCCATCCAGCACCCTCTTTGACTTTCTACCATCAGGCAGGAGACTCCGATGCATAAAAACATAAACAGATTTTCCCCCAGGCCATTAGGTTTCTGAGCTCCCTGCCGCATCGTATGCAAAGTGTCACTGGTTAATCTGTTCCGTACCTTACAATATTTAATATTAATGCACTTCAGTTTGCTATTTATGGGTGATTCATCTGTAGATTTTATCCTTACCGTCATAAATAATCATGTGTTATGTGTACTACTGCGCTTTACACCCTGGTTCAGAGAAATGTTGTCTCATTCCTATACACATTATATGGTTATATACATGTATATAGTTAAATGACAATAGTCTTGACTTGACTAGATACTGAACTAAGGCTCTATCGACTTTACTAACTTCAAAATATCATCGGCTGACTGCTTGAAATTTCAACTGACTTTACCACCTCTACTGTGAATGGTGATTGACCTTCCAAGTAGGGAATTCAAGATATACAATTTATAATCATCAATATCCATAACTGATAAGCCAATTCTGTATAAAAATAGCAGTTTCTGTTCAGACTTCAGAAGAGTGTGTGTGACAGTGACAGGGGCCCACACCTTGAGAACAAGTAAAATAAAAGGAATGCTTGAGTCACAGAGTGGGTCTGTTCTGGGCCTAGTTATTTTAGTTAGTTATTTCATTATCGGCTTCCGGTTTAAGATAGCACTAGTGAAGCACAGCAATGACTTGCTGGCAGCAAACAAGACGATTACCTTATTGTGGTGAACTATGTATACCTGTCTGGACACGCCCCTCTGCTGACTGCTCCTGTGGCTCCTCCCACAGACCCCTGTATAAAGGCGATTGGAGGCACTGCTCCCCACCCCCCCAGTCTCCTATAGGCCATGCTCCGTTTTGCTGCTAATAAAAGCCTATCGTTCGCCTCCCGTCTCCGAGAGTTATTGATGGTGTTGTAGCGGTGTGCTACACGCAGCGCTGCAATAACGACACGGAGTTGGTGAGCTGCAGTTACAAAAGAGGTTCATTCAAACTTCGCCGCCTCGCTTTAAAGCCTTCCTGATCCCGCCCTCCCCGGGCGGGAATGCGTATTCGCAGTCCCGTCCCGCGCGCGGGCTTTTCCCCTTGGGACCTGCCTCAATGCCGGCGCGTGCTGCCTTGTGAGCCGGTTCGAATGCGCTGGGAAGTGGGCCGCCACAGCGCATCACTTATCAATCACATTTTTTCTTGGAACAGTCACTGCAACCAGCACTGGCTGTAACTTCTCCTTCAGAGCTGAGCTTTCGAACTGCCTGGTGCAGTATGAACTGCAGTATTGAAGGTGCAGGACGCGTGGTGGGTACGGGCCGAATTGAGGTGGTGGGGCCTGGACCCGAGAGCGGGGAATGAGCCGATGTTTGGCCGATGCTGGAGCAGACTTGGAGATGATTCAAAGCGACAGCACCAGGGCGAGGCACAGCAGAGTTGAGACAACAGGGCCCGGGCTTCACAGTGAGGAACAACTCGCTATTAGACTGATTGCCAGATTGGAAAGGTCCAGTATGGACCGAATTGAACCAGTGGGACCAAGGACAAGAGCGTACAAAACGGCAGAGCCTGGGTCTGATAGCAATGAACGACCTGCTGTTTGGCTGACTTAAGCACCACGTCAGAATGGAAAGGTCCAGTATGTGCTGAATTGAGGCGTCAGGGCCCAGGTCTGAGAACATGGAAAGACCCAAGATTTGACTAATTTAAGCGCCAGGCCAGATTGAAAAGGTCAGGGTGTCAGGCCAGCATTCAGCTCACTGTTCCGCGAGGTTTACTCGTCCCTGTGCTGAAATGAGGATGGAGCCTGCAAGTAACAGGCTCCTGGATCAGCTGCAGTGATGACTGGCTCTGTGGCTGTGGATTCACTCTGGTGAACTTCATTCGCTTGCTTTTATTGTTTGCACCATTTTTTTTCTGTACACAGTGGCAGTGCTGAGGTGGTGCTTCCTGGTGCCATAGCACCGCCAGAAAATTACAATAGCACCGCCAAGAAATTAACTGAAATTTGCCATACAAATTGCAGCTGCTTTCTCTGTATAGTTTTGAATACAGTTTGTTTGTCCAGTTGATCTAGTGAAACAGCACCCCCAATTACCATAGCACCCATGCAGCAGTAAAGTTATAAACTCTCTGCAGGTCTAAGGTCAGATCCACTCTACACTTTTGCTTATTCGTTCATTGTCAATGTCTCGCCGTGGCTGTCCACACTCAGGTCAGTTTAGCTGATCTAAGATCACTTCAGGTGGTGATGTCACTCACGCGAGAGATTGATAGTATACATACATTGTGCAGGATCCAGGCGCAGATCCATGGTCTCGCGAGACTAACGGATGCCACACACACCCATTGTGCTTTTACAAGCTAGCGTGGGCCTGGCACGTGCATTATGCTGGCCGGCGTGAAAAATGGATCGATTTTTAGTGAGAAAACGACCTTGTCCAGAGGAATCAGTGGTGTCTCAGCCTGTCTAATTGAAAGTGACATGCAGAAAGAAGCAAGTGGAGATGAGGATGACAGCAGTTCATCGAGGGAGTGTGAGGGCTAAGTAGAGGAACAAAAAATGGAGCGGGATTCGAACAGGACGTGGATGAAGCTGCTCATAGTGCTAGTGGGAATACTGTTAGCGATGTTAGCCAGCAGCCTGAGAAAGGACCCCATCGGCCAGCATTGACAAAGTACCCTTCGCAACAGTTTGGCAATCAGCAAAGGAGTTTTATTTGTGGCTGGTTTGACCTGTACTCATGGCTGGAATATTCGATCAGGAAAGATACTACATTCTGCTTCGCATGCAGGCATTTCCTGTGCGGAGGACATGGGTTCCATTCTGAGTCTACCTTCACTGTCACCGGTTACCGCAACTGGCGGAAAGCTACAACAGCTTTCAAAGCCCACCAGGTAAGGGCAGTTCATAAGTTTGCAATGGAGGCGTGGGCCAAATTCAGATTGAGAAAACAGACAGATATATATATATATACTGTGTGTGTGTGTGTGTGTGTGTGTGTGTGTGTGTGTGTGTGTGTGTGTGTGTGTGTGTGTGTGTGTGTGTGTGTGTGTGTGTGTGTGTGTGTGTGTGTGTGTGTGTGTGTGTGTGTGTGGTATAGATACTTCAATAATAAGTGTACCTTGAACTTTGACAGATACTTCAAATGATGTCTTTTGCATATTGGTTGTTTGTCCATCTTGTTGGGTGCAGTATCTCACTGATTCTATTGGGTTTCTTGGAGTTACTGTGTATGCCCGCAAGAAAATGAATCTCAGTTTTGTACATGATTTCTTATATGTACTTTGATAATAAATTTGAAGTTTGAACTTATAAAACCATTTTCCCATCACTGCAGCATCAAATACAAGATGACATACATTTAAAGTGAAGAAGTTGGTAGTTTAGCATTTGAGGGGAATATTTTCACATAGAGTCTGGAATACACAGCCTGACGTGGTGGTGGCAGATAGTGTCATGACATTTAAGAGGCATCTAGACAAGCATTTGAATCACCAAGGCCTAGAGGGCTATGGTCCTACTGTGGGAAAGTGGAATCAATGTGGGTAGGTATAACAGGTAGCATGGACACAGTGGGTTAAAGTTTCTGTGCTGTACAACTCTGAATAATTGTGTTCTCCCTTGTAAAAAATAGTGTCTAATTTATGCTTATCTTGGGAATGATGCTAGGTGCATGTGATGCTGCTGCAAGCTTTCAGGTTACTTTGCAAACTTGTGTGAGGCTCTGAAGCTTTGTGATTGGAAATGACATATTACTGTGCCACACACACTTAGAATTACCATTACAAAATTGCCACTCAAATACCAACTCTGTAAATATGTGGGTGACGGCTGCTGCATTAGATCTAAAGGTCCAGGCATTTCTGTGCCCTTTGTCAGGAAACTCCTTGGCAAATTGGCACCTAATTCACCCAGAGTCGATCACGGTGTCTTTCCATTTTGCTGGGAGGGAGGCTGACTACCCCACTTCTTGCTCTGCGTTCCCATCATCAATCACACAACATCCCATCAGGTGATAGAAGCACACGGCGCCCAATCCCATCATTGTCATTTTTGTCCACAGAGTGGCTCAACTTGTGTCCAAGCACTCACCATTGTCACAGACCTTCCCAGCAGAGTCCAGCATTGAATTTAATACAGAATTAATGAAGGTAGAAGAACAGGCAGATGGGCTGAATGGCCTCCTTCTGCACTGTAACTATTCCATAATTCAGTTACATAATTTGTACATGAATTGAAATTGAAATTGCATCCCCTCTGGATACAGTACAGCTTGGTGTGACAAATATTCTTTTCAAGACAAGAAACTTCAGAGAGTTATCTGCACATCACAAAAACCAGCCTCCCCTCCAAATATGTCTATACTTCTTACTGCCTCCATGCAGCAGTCAATATCAGCAAAGATCCCACCCATCCTGGATATTATACCTTCTCCTCATTCCCATCAGTCAGAAGATACAAAAACCTAAAGGTACATACCACTGGTCTCAAGAACAGCTTCTTTATGCTGTTACAGACTATTGAATCTGATACCCTAGTATGGTAAGATGGACAATTGACCTCACAATCTGTCTCATTATGATAAGAATGTGACTTTAGTGTCCACCTGCACAGCACATTATTTGTAAGTAACACTTAATTATGCAACACGTACAAACAAGCTGGAGGAACTCAGCAGGTCAGGCAGCATCCGTTGAAACGAGCAGTCAACGTTTTGGGCCGAGACCCTTTGTCTCGAAACGTTGACTGCTCGTTTCAATGGATGCTGCCCGGCCTGCTGAGTTCCTCCAGCTTGTTTATACGTGTTGATTTGACCACAGCATCTGCAGTGTACTTTGTGTTCACTTAATTATGCATTCTGTTATTTCTTTCCCCTTGTACTACTTCAATGCAATGATGTAATAAAATGATCTGTATGGATTTTATGCAAAACCAAGTTTTCAAAGTACTCGGTACATATAACAATAATAAACCAATTTCCTAATTGCTCTCTACGATTGCCTGCTAGTGAAAGGCAGTACTGCAAGGATGAGTTAGCACAAGGACTCTTTGCCATTCCATGCAAAGGTAGAGAACAGCTGTGAGAGATTCGGTTAATTTAAACTTGGTCAACATTGTTAATTTTAAAAGATTTTCTTCTGGGATATTAATTTATAAAGACTTCTTAGAATCTTTCCTAGACTGCATTTTTATAAACCTCATTAAAGCCTTGTTAATTTGTATTTTGTAAAGTGCTTTTTTCATACTTTAGAAAGCTTTTCAATATATTTGAATTTTATTCAATTTCTGGAACAGATTGCTTTAAATAAAGGTCTGAGCATTGCCAAGTACATCCAGGAATGTGACAGTCTGATATTAGCTTTTCGCTTTTCTTATTATTAATTTCTGGCAAGGCCAGTATTTATTGCCCTCCCTAATTATCCTTGAGAAAGTGGTGGTGAGCTGCCTCCTTGAATTACTGTGGTCATTCTGGTGAAAGTATACCCATAGAGCTATTGAGGGGAGAATGCCAGGATTTAGATCCAAATGCAATGAAAGTACCAGTGATCCATTTCCTACAATATTTAGAAATATGAGGCACTGCCTCAGGAAAGAAATATCTATCACCAAAGACCCCCACCATCCAGATCATGCCATCTTCTCAGAGCTTCCACTGGGCTGGAGCTACTGAAGCCTGAGGTCCCACCAGGTGGAAGAACAGCTACTTCCCTACAAATATTCAGTTCTTCAACCAACTTGCACAACTGTAATCACTGCGGTTTAATGACATTTTAAATGAAAATGGAATTATATCTGTTTGAACTAGAGCCATGGAGTCATTGTGTGCTACAGACCTTCAGTCCATCGAGTTGGATCTTCCGCCTAGTCCCATCTACATGTACCTGGACCATATCCTTCAAATTGTGTCCTTTCTTATGAAACCCCCTGGTTTCCTTGGCTGCGTAAGTCTAGGGAAGATTACCTCCAGCCCCGCCAAACTCGTGAGGTTGAGGCACTCTCCCACTCCAAACCTCTGTTCGTGTGGATGCTGTGTCATTTGCTATCCTGCTACAAATTTGTGTCACGAAATAACAGACAGTACACTGCATGCGATTAAAGGAATTATATTTATAAATCTTAACTTAACTAAGAGGTTAGTAAAGAATAACAAAAAGAAAAGGACCCAGTCGAATGTGCACAAGTTGGAGCTCATCTTGAACTTCTCTGTCACTCACACACTGAGCCCTCGGTCAGCGTGAACGCTCACACCACCTTCTGAATGTCGCTCGCAATCCATCTCGAACAAGCGGGTATCCCACCGGATCGCGTGCTATGACTGGTTCTCCCCAGTGTCTTCTCTATTCATCTCCTGATGAACAAAAAAACCCAAGACCAACCTTATTGTTCCTCATTAAGAAAACCTCCCGCTAATTGGATGACACACATTCCACATTATCCCTTATCTTCCACAATAACCCAAACAGGCTGAAACCGGAACAGACTGCTCTAACAGAGCTGCCAGGTGAAACACCCACAGCATAAGAGTAAAGGTGTGAACCAGAGCAGTAAACTTATAAAGATCAGGTATAATACATGTGTAACACATTGTTATGTTTCAATGATAATGTAATGTTTTCTCTGTAGCAGCAATATTTCCACTAGAGATAACAGGGTTAGGAATGCTGTTGTTCTTTCTTGTGAGCTGGAAGAGAGATTTTTTGCCGTCTTTTGCTGGGACAGATGAGGAGAGAAGACACGAATAGAGAGAATTGGTAGACCGCCGGACAGGGTGGACTTGGCATATAGTGTACCGTTTGTTATTTCGAGGTACTGATTTGTAACAGGGGACACATCGCGCAGCATCCACCAAAACGAGATTTCTTAAGTTTGGCCGGGCTGCCACTAGCCAAAGCGAGAACTACACTTGTATAATTTATGTTTTTTTTAGGGTGGTGGAAAGGCTTTGTGTTAAGTCACTCATCACTGAGTATCCTGTCTTTGACCTGTTCTCATAGTCACAGTAATTGGGTGGCTGGATCCATTGGGTCTCCAGTCAGTGACCACCCCTATTGTTACTTGTAACTGAACTCAGCAATAATGATTGGTTAGGGACTGAGGGAATCTGTAGTAACTGACAAACACCTTTATAGGCTCAGCTAACAACAAGCATGCAAGTCATATACATTTAAATAACCATTCATTATTATTACACACATCCACTGGGTTTCATTGAGCCTCCCTGAACAGTCAAAGAACAGGAAAGGAGATGCCTGGCTCAGCATTTCTCCTGACGTAATCGCCACATCTCCAACATGGGGTCATCCATTTCCGTAATCTCCAGAGTTCTTGCTCTTTCTACTCTGGATACACTCTATTTCTTATCAGACCTAATTGTTGTTTTCAATTTTGTTGGCTCAGGCTTATCTGTGTCAGCTTTGGATCTGGATAAAAGCCACAAACTGTATTAATTTCTTGCTCTTCCACCAGCCTTGTGCCTCATGTCACTTTCTTTGCTCTCCATGAATTGGGCCAGTTCAGGGCAGTTTGGCCCGGTCAGCCAGACACTGAGCTCAGGTGACTTCTGGTCACAGGCTGTCCTTTCCACAAGCCTACCACTTCTAAATGGCCAAATCAACAGCCTCTTATTTGGAAATTATCTCAAGTGTAGCAGATCAATTGCAGGGACCTCATTGCATCCACTTTGAATTGCTCTGGTCAAGCCATCCCTGAGGAGGAACCAGCTTACAAAACACCTCACAAAATGGTGGACACAAAAATCACCACTTACAAAATGGCAGCCTCCATTCCTTCAACCACAAGACAAGAACAAAGATGTTTGGTTAGTCTGCTACTACTGTCCTTGACTCATTCCAGTTCCCTGTTTTGCAGATTTTAAGTCTTTAAGTCTTTCTCGGGGGCCTTGCAACCTCAGTGGTCGGTAGGTGCCGATGCTTCCTGCTGGAAGAAGTGGGGGGAGTAGGTGGGGGGGACGGTTGATGCTTTGTTGCTGCTTTGTGCGTGGGAGGGGTGTGGGGGGATGTATAGGTAAGTGTATGGTGTATGGGTATGAAAATTGGCATGGTGGGGAAATGGTTAACAATTAGGAATTTTTAGGCCTGTTATGTTGTTGGGCAGATTGACCCTTGATACTAGGTAAGGGGAGAACAATAGGTGACTCTGTTCTACTGGATAATATGCCTGAGAGCAAGCTAAAAGGGATGATTTGTGTAAAAGTAATTAATCACCTTGTCTCTAAAGAATGTTTTTTTACATCGTTTGGTTGTAAGATTAATAGGATGCATTTTCCCTGAGAGGGCAAAGGCCAGTTGTTACAGGTCACCTGACTGTGATACTTGCAGGTATGTTGGCTTAATACGTGGTCAGGACATGGATTGGCCCAAGTTAGGGTCGTGTAAGCAACAGATTGGATGCCTAGCCCCTTCCAGCTGGACTGGGAGGTGACGATAGTGCTATAAAGGTGGGCAAGTCCCTTCTTGGATGGACCACTCGCCCAGGTCCCACCTTCAGGCCGAGCAGCTGAACTGGCGCCAGGGACATCCACCCCAGCCAGTCCACGGTTGATCACCTGCTTCAGGGACCACACAGACGTCGCTAAGTATACTCAGCAGTGTAGATTACTAGGTGTTGCTTAAGTTAGCCCTACCTATTATTAGCATAGGTAGTATACAGTATAAAGCATTTCTCGCAACTCTCTATTTACTTCTCTGTATTAACAATAAAGTGTGTCTCAGAGGAACTACTGAGTCTGGGTCCATTTGTTCAAGCGAAACCAAATAGTTGCAGCATCCACCCATCACGGTTATTCCTATTGGGTATCAGTTTTGTGGAATGGGGGGTTGCAGTTCTAACGTTTTTCTGTCACTCATTCTTCGGTGTTTTCTTCTGTTTCATGGATGTCTGTGAAGAGTAAGAATTTCAGGTTCTATACTGTTTACATTCTCTGAGATTAATGGAACCAACACTAGGATATTGATGCTGAGTAATGGGGAATAGCTATGACATTGAATATTAATGTGGATGTGGTTAGATTCACCCCTGTAGATGATCATTGCCCAACACTTTTGTGGCATGTGTCGTGACTGTAATTGAAGTCACCGGGAGACACTGAAGCTGGTGATAGGTAAGTCTTTATCTCACACAATAAGCAAGCATCGTACAGGACACACTCCTGGAAGAAGAGGTTTCCTGATCCAATATTACATCACATTTTATATGTTAAAGAACGAAGGTAACAACAGGACAATTTCTATAGTTACAATGCATTCATAATGCTTCCTTTGAGTTGCACATAATTTCAGACATCTAGATCTTTACACCAACACACCCAAAGTAAGTGTTAATCGCCATTGTCTCTGAACTGCATTCATGCATATGCAGACATCTCAGGTGAGAATGGGTGTTTCTTGATTTGCAATCAACCCTTAGTCTGCAGCTCCAGGAAGACCACTGTACTGAGCTGCATTTTAAACTCAATCTACAATCCGCATTCAGATCTGAAGACTGGTTGCTGTTAAAACTAACATTTTCTATATAGCATAACTCCAAAATATGCCCTAACAACATGAAAGTTACTTGCCACTTAGCAGACACAGTTGATCATTGTTTGAGTCTTACTGCTTGGACAGGTACATGGATGAGAGGTGTATGGAGGGATATGGGTCCAGTGCAGGTCAGTGGGACTAGGCAGAAAAATGGTTCGGCACAGCCAAGAAGGGCCAAAAGGCCTGTTTCTGTGCTGTAATGTTCTATGGTTCTATGAAATGCAGGTACGGGCTCTGTCATTTATTGTGAACTGTGAATGAACTGACTGTTATCTATTCAGCAACAAACACCCTCAATTCTGACCCACTGATGGAAGGAAGTACATTAATGAAGCAGCTATTCTGACTATGGAAGGGGCTAGTTTCAGCCACCATATCTAATCCTTCTTCTTGCCCATTGAGAGAGACAAGGTGAAAGCCTATACCATGGAAAATATCCCCAGTGTGTTCAGGTGAGTATTGCTGGAGGCAGCCATGCCCTTTTTAACATGGTCACCCAATAAGATCTGTCACAACTTAAAGGCCAGCAGCCATCCCACTTAAAATCAATGCAGCCTGAATGGGGAATTCAGCTCTGCCTCATTATACGGGGACAGTAACAAAACCACCTCCCATCAGGTTGGTAAAATCAAAAATCCTTTGGAATAGTGAAGTATACATATACACTTTGATATTCAAACAAATTGATTATATTCATTTCATATTTCTCATATTGCTTAATGTGCCATTTCCCCAGTTATTTCTCCAGATCCATTCTCTCTTAAACACCCATTAGCCCTCTAATTCTCTTAGCATCCTTCTACAGAAGCAGTCATGTAAAGTAGCCAATCAACCCATCAGCCCATACACCTTTGGGATGAGGGAGGAAACTGAAGCACCTGGATACAGTTCTAGGGAGAAAGTGCAAACTCTGGAGATCGGGATCACAGCAGATGTGAGACAGCAACAGTACCGACTGCGCCACTCTGTCACCCATCTATCTGGTATATTCATCTTCCATATCTCACATGTCTATTGAATATTACAGTAGGAGACTATTCAGCCCACTATGTTGATACTGAGAAGAAGAAGAAGAAGAAGAAGAAGAAGAAGAAGAAGAAGAAGAAGAAGAAGAAGAAGAAGAAGAAGAAGAAGAAGAAGAAGAAGAAGAAGAAGAAGAAGAAGAAGAAGAAGAAGAAGAAGAAGAAATTACCACATAATTTCACAAATCTTGGTCCGTCAGTGTTGTGGTTCAGACTTGCTTAGTTGTTTCTTTTATGCAGGAAGGAATGGTTTTGGGTGAGCACGGGGGATAGGGGTCGGGTTAGGGTTTCAGGACAGGGATGAAGCCGAGTTTGAGGTCAGGAGTAGTAAATGATTCAGAGCAGGAGTTTGAATCCAGTTTGCTGAACTGTATGGTCAAACATCGGTGAGCCTAAAGGTCAAGTTGCTGGTGCTGGGGAGCTGAGTGAACTCTGGCACGTCCCAGTCCCAAGTTAGAGGTCCATATGGGCAGTGTGTCCCAGCTACGGGCAGGAGTCACGAGGGCTGCTGATCCCCCAAGTAACTGGGATTGGAGGTCTCTGCGGGCGGGGAAGTCGAAGGCCTGATGGTCCAACCTGTCATCGGCAAGTCTAGGTGTCAGCAAAGTCCGGAGGGAAAAGTCAAAGGTTGAAGTTCAGAGCGCGGTGAGTCTGAAGGTAGAAGCTGAAAGGTCAAAGACGGAAGGCAGAGGCCTGAAGGTGTCACGAAGACCCAGATCACCAGGTCTTAGGACCCTGTGTGTTGAGAAGTCAAGGTCTAAAAGTCAAACCTGTGATCATCGAGTCCTAGGGCAAGTCTGAAGTATGAGGCCTGAAATCGGTGAGTCTGAAAGTCCACAGTCTATGAATGATTGGTGGGAGGTGGCCTGGCCTGGAATTGGAGGCTCGTCTGTGTGTGTGAGTGGGTGGGAGGGTGGGGAAGGGACTTGTTTTGCTGTTGTTGTTGCTGCACGTGTTGTTCTGCTGAACATTGTGGGCATGCTATGTTGGAGCTGGACCATGTGGCAACACCTTCAGGCTGCTCCAGCTCACCCTTGGGTGTGTTGGTTGTTAACAAAAACAAAAGATTTTGGTGTATGTTTCAATGTCCATGTGATAAATAAATCCAAAACCCTTCTGAATTGAATCTGAGTTAATTCAGGTACTTGTTTAATATGATTAACATTTTTAATCCACAATGCCACCAATTCTACAGCATCCTCCAATTCCTTTAGCAAGTATTTTATGTTCATGCTCCCTAGTCATCTTCAGAGGAAATGTATTTCTTCCTAATCACCTTGGATATCTAGAATAATCTTCTCCTTGGTTTCCGCTGATCCAAAGGAAACGGTAGAACCAGTCTTCTTCTGTAACGCATATTCCTCAGCTCTGGCAACACGTTAGTAAATCCTTCAGCTTCTTCTCCAGTGTCTTTATTTCCTGTGTTGGTTGATGAGGGGCATCAGGAGTCTAAGGTTAAGGTTAGAGATAATTATCAACACTTGTAACCGGACTTCTCTTTCACAGCTAGTGAAGAGTGCTTGTTGTATTTCAAGGTAATGTATAGCTCTCATATCAACTTGTGTCAATGCTATCATTTAAATTACTCTGAAGTAAAAAGCTAACGATATACTAGTTGCTCTGCTTTGACTTTGCCTAAAGATAATTCATCACATTTACTACATACATTAAAAAGCTTGTGTTGATCATGAAGGATAACCTGTTGTCATGAATTTTGGTCGTATCATTGTTTGGTATTTCCCACTGTAAATTGTTAGACTATAAGACATAGGAGCATAATTGAGCACTTTGACCCATTGAGTCGGCTCTGCCACTCTATCATGGCTGGATTATAACCCTTCTCAAGCTCATTCTCCTGTCCTCTCCCTGTAACCCCTGACACCTTTACTAATCAAGAACCTATCAATTTCCTCTTTAAATACACCAAGAGTCTAGGTCTCCATAGTTGCCTGTGGCAATGAATTCCACATATTTTTCATCCTCTGGCTAAAGAAATCCCTCCTCATCTCTGTTCTAAAGGAATGCCCCTCTATTCTTGGGCTGCGCTCTCTGGTCCTAGAAACCACCACCATAGGAAACACATTCTGCACATCCACTCTGTCGTGGCCTTTCAATATGCAATAGGTTTCAATGAGATCCACCCCTCTTTATTCTAAACTCCAGTGAATAGAGGGCCAGGGCAATCAGATGCCGCTCATGTTAAACCTTTCATTCCTGGGATCATTATCATGGTTGTCCTCTAGACCTTCTCCAAAGCCAGTACCAAAACTGATCACTACCCACCAAGTGAGACCTCACCAGTGCTTTATAAAGCCTCAGCATTACATCCTTGCTTTTCTATTATAGTCCTTTCAAAATTAATGCTAACACTGCATTTGCCTTCTTTCCGCTGTCTCAACATACAAGTTAGCCTTTAGGGAATCCTGCATCAGGACTCCTAGGTCCCGTTGCATCTCTGATTTTTGAATTTGCTCCCCGTTTTGTTCCTTCTACTGAAGTGCATGACTGTACACTTCCATCTACCACTTCTTTGCCTATGCTCCTAATCTATGTAAGTCTTTCTGCAGACTCCTTGCCTTCTCAGCACTACTTCCCCGTCCACCTAACTTTGTATCATCTGTAAACTTGGCCACAAAGCCATCAATTCTAACATCCAAATCTTTGACATGTAACATGAAAAGAAGCGGACCCATCACCGACCCCTGTAGAGCACCACTAGTCACCAGCAGCCAACCAGAAAAGGATCCCATTAGTTCCACACTTTGCCTCCTGCCAATTAGCCAATCTTCTATCCATGCTAGTATCTTTCTTGTAATGGGTTCCTATCTTGCTTAGCAGCCTCACCTTGTCAAAGTTCTGAAAATCCAAGCAAATAACATCCACTGACTCCTTGTCTGTCCTGCCTGTTATTTCCTCAAAGAATTTCGACAGATTTGTCCGCAAGATTTTCCTTTAAGAAAACTATGTTGACCACATCCCTTTTCCAAACTATGTCATTGCCACCACATTACTGGACGTTTAATTTTGTTGCATGATCAACTCTGTTTGGAGCACAAATATATTGCCCGATAGCATTCACATCTACAGTGGTGAAATGCTTTGAGAGGTTGGTTGTGACTAGACTGAACTCCTGCCTCAGCAAGGACCTGGACCCATTGTAATTTGCCTAGCGAGACAATAGGTCAATGGCAGATACAATCTTAATGGCTCTCCACATGGCGTTAGACTACCGGATAACACAAACACCTATGTCAGGATGCTGTTCATCAGCTATCGCTCAGCATTTAATACCATTGTTCCCACAATCCTGATTCAGAAATTGCAGAACCTGGGCCTCTGTATCTTCCTCTGCAATTGGATCCTTGACTTCCTAAATGGAAGACCAAAAACTGTGTGGATTAGTGATAACATCTCCTCCTCGCTGACAATCAACACTGGTGCACCTCAGGGGCTTAGTCGACTGCTCTACTCTCTATATTCCCATGACTGTGTGGCTAGATGTAGCCCAAATACCATCTATAAATTTGCTGATGTACAACCATTGTTGGCAGAATCTCAGGTGGTGACGAGAGGACGTACAAAAGTGAGATATGCCAATTAGTGGAGTGGTGTTGCAGCAACAACCTGGCACTCAACGTCAGTAAGATGAAAGAGCTGATTGTGGACTTCAGGAAGGGTAAGGCAAAGGGACACATCCCAATCCTCATAGAGGGATCAGAAGTGGAGAGAGTGAGCAGCTTCAAGTTCCTGGGTGTCAAGATCTCTGAGGATCTAACATATCGATACAGCTATAAAGAAGGTAAGACAGTGACTATACTTCATTAGGAGTTTGAAGAGATTTGGCATGTCAACAAATACACTCAAATACTTCTATAGTTGTACCGTGGAGAGCTTTCTGACAGCTGCATCACTGTCTGGTATGGGGGGTGGGGGGAGCTACTGCACAGGACCGAAAGAAGTTGCAGGAGGTTGTAAATCTAGTCAGCTCCATCTTGGGTACTAGCCTACAAAGTACCCAAGACATCTTCAGGGAGTGGTGTCTCAGAAAGGCAGTGTTCATTATTAAGGACCCCCAGCACCAGAGCATGCCCTTTTCTCACTGTTACCATCAGGTAGGAGATACAGAAGCCTGAAGGCACACACTCAGCGATTCAGGAACAGCTTCTTCCCCTCTGCCATCCGATTTCTGAATGGACATTGAACCTGTGAACACTACCTCACTTTTTAAATATTTCTGGTTTTTGCACGATTTTTAATCTATTCGATATACATATTCTGTAATTGATTTGCTTATTTATTATTATTTAATATTTTTTCTTTTATATTATGCATTGCATTGAACTGCTGCTGCTAAGCTAACAAATTTCACGGTAATAAACCTGATTCTGATTCTTTAACTGTTCTTAAATCTTGTACTGCCTCACCAACCAATGTCTGCTCGCAATGATTGAAGCCATCAAAAAATCGTGTCTCAATATAAACTTTCCATCAACAATTTATCTATTGGTACAGAGTGAAGTAATGTAAACTCTGTTGGCTGAGATTCAATTGGTAGAATATCAATCAATAAAACATATTATCTATAAATAGAGAATATTTATCAATAGTGTGCATTTTGCTAGAAGCAATTGATCAATGGAGAGTATGGAATACCTATCAATAAAGCGTATCTATCAATTAATCTTTTTCTTGACATTCGTCTCCCTTAAACATACAAAACTGGAATCCAAAGACATTGAACGTACATTGCCATGCAGATCAATTCCTCACAACAAATCATTGAGGTAGTTAAAAGGAAAAGCAACAACAAAATGCGGAATAAAATGGTACAGTTACAGAGAAAGTGTAGTGCAAGTACACAGTAAGGTGCAGTGTCCTAACTGCTGTGTCTGTGCAGAACTAAATATCAATGATTGCAACCACCATTATTCATATTGCAATGAGAGAGAAAACAATGCACGTGCATAGACAACATATCAATCCATAGTTCTAAGGGGATGGGTGGTCACTGCTCTAAAAGAAATAGATCCATACATTACACTTCCTCTCCCTTTAGTGCAACACAAAACTGTATATGTACAAAATATTCAATTTCACTTTCAAATAAACATGCTTTCACAATAACAGTTCATAACTAACTTTACAGTTCTAAAGATTCAGTCTTTTGGGTGGTGCTCTGTTTTTTTTTCAGGATAGCACCTCTGGACCTGTGGAGTGGCATCAGGTTTGGCAGGTGTCTTGTCAATGGTTGACTTCATTGGTACAACCTCTGGCCACTTCAAATGAGCATCCACAACGATCAGAAACATGGAGTCCATGAATGGCCCAGCAAACTCAATATGTACTCTTTGTCATGGTGGTGATGACCACTCCCATGGGTGTAATGGTGCCTGTGGGGGTGCATTTTGAACTTTTTAGCATCCCGAACAACTTCTGGCCAAGTCTTCAATCTGTTTATCTGTTCCTGACCACCACACTAGGCTCCTGGCAAGACTCTTCACCATGACTGTACCCAAGTGTTCTTCATGCAGATTCTCTAACACTCCGGTGTGCAGTTTAGAGGGAACCACAACAGGAGATCCACACATCAGCGTTCTTTGACAATCTGACAGTTGGTCTCACCTCACTGAAAACTCTGGAAACATAGGGTTACCATGAGCTGGCCATTCTTGCATGGTGACATCATAGACTTTTGACAATGTCAGGATATTCCTTGTTTCTCTTTGTATTTCTGAATTTATTACTGACAACTGGTCCACCAATGCAGTGTGGGACACTTTTGCTGGGTCACAGTATGACGACTTTTCTTCTTCAGTTGCCAATAGAGGAAGACGTGACAAGCCATCAACGTTGCTGTGTTGTTTGAACTCCATGTCATAGAGTGGGCTGCTAGGAATAGCGCCCAACATTGTAACTGGGTAGCAGTCATCACTGGAATTCCCTTCCTGGGATTGAAAATGGACACAAGGGGCTGGGGATCTGTCACTAGCATAAACTTTTATCCGTAGAGGTAGTGGTGGAACTTCTTTATTCCCCATACTAGACTAAGAGCCCCTCAGTTGATCTGTGCATAGTTGTATTCTGCATTTGTCAGTGATCTTGAAGGAAATGCAATCGGACGTTCAGTTCCAATTTTCATAATATGTGACAGAACGGCTCCAGTGCCATAAAGGTATGCATCACATGCCTGTCTGACGAGCAGAGATGGTTCATAATGAATGAGCAGTTCATCTAATGTTATTAGTCTGTTTCCTTGAATGCTTTTTCACATCTTTCTGACCATTCCTACTTTGCTGCTGTCTGTAATAGTGTGTTCAATGGGTGTAACATCGTAGCAATGTTTGGAAGAAACTGGTGGTAGTAGTTTACAAGGCCCAAGTATGACCTGAGTTGTGACTCATTCTCTGGTTTGGGTGCCTGCAGCACCGCTTCAATCTTCTCTTGTGACTTGTGTCGCCATGTTTGTCAATGACGTGTTCACAATATGAGATTTGATTTTTCATTCACATTTCTCTCTCTTTGCACAGACCATACTCACTCAGCCTGTAAGCACATTACCAAGGTTCTGGAGGTGCTCTTCATCATTTTCGCCAGTCACGATGATGTCTTTGAGGTAACATTGTGTTCTTGGGATATCTTGGAGCACTCGGTCTATTGCTCTTTGGCAAATTGCTGAGGCTGAAAGTTAAGTTTCACTCAATAGAGAATATTAACCAGTGTAGATTACCTGTCAATAGTGTGTGTCTTTGAATAATGTTTACACTGGTGTACATTGTCAGACCTGCACAGGCAGACACCTCCAGTTCTCTTCCCAGCTAACACTCATTTCCAAATTATCAAATGCAGCCTATATAAACCCAGCTCTAATCTACGGTCCTCACTCACTCATTTGAACCAACCAGCCTTAACCAATTGTTCCGAGCCTTCAGTTACCTTGTTGCCTTGTTGTGTTAAGTATCTCTTCTCTTGTTTTGTGGCCACTCCTGGGTTGTTATTTTGCAGTTTATTAGTAAAATATCATTTACACCTAAATTATCTCCGCTGCTCTGCTATTGAGTCAAGCCTCTTCTACATTTCCTGACAGGAGGAGTGAACAGATAATTGACCCAGTGGAGTACACCGGCCTAAAGGAAATTGTCCATCAATGGGAGCACTCAATCCAAAAGCAGCAGGAAACCACTGACCATCTGCTCACCTCTCTCAACCAACTCTCCGTCTTGATACAGCAACCCTGCACCAAACTCCTGGATTCTGGTGTCCGAATGCTTCAACAGATCCCCAATCTGATGCCCCAACTTTCTGTCCCAGTGCGTCTTACACTTCGAGCTCCAGCCATCCCTGTAAGTTACAGACTGAGCCAGAATTGATTTTGGGATTTCTCTCTTGACTGGGCTGCCACTTACTGGGAAAACAAAACAATCTGCGCATCTTCCTCTGCACAGGTATGTCACCCTTTGAAGTGCTTCATGGCTGCCAGCCCCCAGTGTTCCCCGCAGGGAAGAAAATGGTGGAGATCATGTTCACCAGAGCACTGCTCCTCTGATGCTGGAATGCTTGGAAGGGGGCATAGAGTGCCATCCTATCTGCCAGCCACACGCACTGCTGTCAGGTAACCATCATCGGCAGCCAGCCAGGATACTCTGGCCTGGGGATCGTATCTGGCTGTCTACCCGAGATCTACCCCTGCATATTGATTCCTGCAAGTGCTCACCCTGGTTCACTGGTCCCTTTAAGATTACCCATCACATCATTGCAGTAACGTACCATCTCCAGATGCCACTGTCCCTCAGGGTCACACCTGCCTTCCATATGTCCTGACTCCAGCCTGATGTCCATGGACCACTCAACCCACCTGAGCTTGCACCTCCAGAACCAAAGCTGGTGGAAGGTGGTCCAGCGTATACAGGTACATTTCACCGACTGATGTAGTTCTGGATGGGCTGTGCAGTATCTGGTCAACTGAGAAGGGTACAGCCCAGAGGGGAGGTATTGGGCACTGTCCAGTTTCATCTTGAATTCATCATTCATCGAAAAGATCCACACAACCCTAGACCATTGGGTGCCAGCCATAGGAGGGGGTGAGGGGGTTTCTGTCAGGCCTGCACAGGCAGTTAGCTCCTGGTTTCCACCAGCTAACAGGAGTCACCTGCCACTTGTTTCCAAATCATACCTGCAACCTACTTAAACCTACAGTCCGTGTTTACTCATTCAAACCAGCTGGCCTCAACCAGTTGCTCCTAGACTTCAGTTACTTTGTTGTCATGTCATGTTAAATATCCATTCTCTCTTGTTTTGTGACTTATTATTTTGCAGTATATTAATAAACCACTGAATTGTCCCCACTGCTCTGTGGTTGGGTCAAGTCTCCTCTACATTTCCTGACCTGTATTACATACCACTGTCTCCTAATGGTGAATATCTGTCAGCACCTCCAGTTGAACTCTGTCTTTTTGTGTGTTTCCCCCTAGCTGTCAGTCTGTGGTTTTGTATTGCCATGTGCTCCTGTCCCCGCTCCTGCTCTACTCCGGCCCCTGTATCACTGAGTACTCCGTCTCTCATCTGTTTCTCATTATTACCTGTATTGCTGCCACCTGTGTCCCATTGTGCTCCACCTATCATCTGCCTCTCTGTTTATTGCTCAGTGTATTTCAGTCCTGTATTTTTACCTGTGTTTTGCCAGATTGAGCCAGTGAGTTTTCCCTGAACCTTTCCAGCATTCATATCGAAACCCTGGCTGTCTGAATATCGACTCTGCCTGTATCCTGATTCTGGTTTTTGGATTTCTCGGGATGTTTTGATCCCTGCCTGAACTTTGACACTGACTTTGATTGCATCTCGGGGTTTGTTACTCAGTAAATATCACAGTGTACACAGTACTGGGTCTGTGATTGGATCCCTGCTCCAGCATCCTGACAATATCCACTAATACAGACCATCTATCAGTGTAGAATATCTATCAATAAAATTGTCTGCCAGTAAATTCTCTATTTTTATAAAGAGAATTAATCAATGGTATCAATCAATAGATAGCATCAATCAATAAAGGAAAATACCTATCATGCATAGATTTATCAATATAGGGTGTCAACAGAAAGTGTCTGTCAGTGCAGAGTCTCCATTGAGAGAGTCTTTATTAATGACTAGTATTAGCCTAGCAGCATTTGATGCTGTGAAGAGCCAAAGCTTTAAGCTTGGATATTGTGTAGGATAAAATGATTGATTTCTTCCTTCTGTAAAAGAGCATGTTCTTTCAAACTAAACATACAGCCAATGAACATCAACATCAGACCTGCAGATTGAGTACAAAATTCCTAAACCCAAGGACACTTGTCATGGCAAAGGATGGTAACAATTAATTCAAACCGACGCAGCAAAAAGGCCATTGGTATCTTAAGGCCTCAAAATTAAAAGACATGAAAGAATATAGTGCTTTTTGTCCTACTGATGTTTGTCTGTACCTTGTGCCAGGACTGAAGTGTTTAGGAGACATCAATGGTGAGTGATGTCTTTCCCAAGGCCGTAGAATATCAGTCATATTACAAACCAGGTGAAACGACCTTGTGTCACATCACACCATGGTTCAATCTCCTAACAAGAGATGAGCACTGAACCCAATCAATGGTGAAAGCTTGGGGAATACAAGAGAAGATAATTATCACAGATCCAAGAGTAAGCGCCTCCATTTCCTTGGCACTGACATCAAGGTCCTTGTGCCAGAAGTAGTGTCAGAGGGAATTCATGACGGGTAGAGCTTCAGAGAACTTCAAGTCTATTGGAAGGAAGCATCCAAGGATTGGATAGGATGAAATAAGGGATGGAATGAAAAATGAAGACTGAATTTCAAAAGTGGAAAAGTGGAAGAAGCTTAATGAATTTACCAGTCTTGCCAGAGTTAATGGTAAGAGCAATAATTCCCATTCACCACCAACAGTAGAAATGCATTCCCACACTTAACACTACCCTACACATACTCCATATTGTACACACACAGACAACCAACACCCATAGCATCCACTGATATATGTTGACTATCTAGTTTTTCTCACTTGTTTTGCAAAATCTGGCAGGTTGATTAGGTACTGGTTCCTGGTTAAATGGGGCTGAAATACCAATGTGGTAATAGCAAAAGGCTGGAGACCATAGAGAGTGGTGCTATGTTCATATTTACTTCTCCTGCTCGTCCTCTTTGTTTGCTTCATCCCCACCCTAACACAAAGGCTTCCTCATTTTACAAAAATGGCACCTAACCAGTGAAACGCACACAAAATGCTGGAGGAACTCAGCAGGTCAGGCAGCATCTATGGAAACCAATAAATAGTCGATGTTTTAGGCCAAGACCCTTATTTAGGACCAAACCAGGCCTGGTCCAAGATCTACTGCATTTAGAATCTAAAGAAAAGGGCCTAGGAACCAAATGCAACAAAGTCTAAGTACATCATCAGTATGGCTCTATACTGGCAGAAGCCTTTCTTTGCTTTCTCTTGCTTCTTCACAAGTGGCCCACATCCCACAGTGCTTGTGTGAATAAAAAGTCCATTAAAGGTGCCCAGAAACACCAGTGGAAGGAAGGTCTCCTCCCTTATGGCTGTAGTAAGGTTAACATTCCTAGTCCCAGCATGGAATTTGTACATTCTCTCGATGACTGTGTGGATTTCATCTGGGCACCTCAGTTTCCTCCATATTCCAAAGGTGTGTAGTTACTGGGTTCTTTAGTTGCTGTATATTGGTCTTAGTGTGTAGGTGAGGGGCAGAATCTGGGTGAGTTGATGGGTATGTGGGAAAATAAAATGGGTTAAGAATAGACTAAGTGTAAATAGGTATTTAAAGGTTGACATGGACTTAGGGCCAAAGGACCTTTTACTGTGCTGTTCAATTCTATGTGATGACCTGTCCTTCTCCAACTGTTGGTCACTTTCCCCTCCATACATTAATAACCACTTCATTGCCTCTTGAGTGTTCTGAGGTGTCCTGAGATAGTGAAAGGCTTTATGTAAATATTTTTTTTCACACACCACAGTGAACAATAATTTTCATTGAAGTTGTACACTAGTTACAAATATCTATCCAATGGATCATTGGCAACCTTAAAATGAAGTTTGTATACCAACAGGAGCACTATAATAATTGCCCGACTATGTGAAGTGGTGGAAAGGTTGGGGGAGGGGGAGTAATGGGAAGAGATAGGCCAGATGTCTCATGTTGGAATGCTAAAAAAGCAGGAAGATTTCTGAAACTGATTCAGGTTGCAATTTCCTCATCGCACAATGTCTTCAACTGAAAAGCAAGAATTCTCTGTCTTGAGAGGTGAAAATCAATTCTTCACCATCAAAAGCATTTAAATCGTCTTGAGGAAAGAGAGCCTAACTTCAAAAGTCTAACCTTATTAAATCCCTTCATTTTCAGGTATCTAAAAGTAGAAGGGAAATATTCAAAGAAGGAGTTAAAAGCACCAATATCTGTCATCTACTTTTTCAGACATGGAATTTGCAACCTAGCCTGAAAGCATTTAGGCTTCAAAGTGTATCAAGCAGTGTGCTTTTTTTTAATGTGGTAAGCCATTGAATTGAAGTATAAAGTCAATTGTGTTGCACAATAATAACCACGCATATTGCATGCTGCTTCATGTAAATTAACCATGCCACACTATCTACACAACACATATACACATAACACACGGTGTACAGAGAGACTCCAGTTCTTCTGCAATGCCCAATTTTCATTTTCATTATGACACTGAAGGAATCGGGAAACACTTCAGCCACCATATCTATGTCAGCTCACAATTTCAATCCCCCAGCAACCTATTCTCTTCGCGTACCCAACAACTTTATACCAGACTCTACCACTCACCTCAAGACTAAACACCATTTGCAGTGGCCATATAGTGCATAATCTTGCACGTCTTGGGACGCGGGGGGAACCCAGTGGAAGTCCACACCATCACTGGGAGAATGTGCAAATGCCACATTGCCAGCACTAGGATCAGAACTGAGCCAGGATTACTGGAGCTATGAAGCAGTGGCTTTACTAACTGCAAGACTGTGCCATCCAAATTGATGCCTCCTCTGTCAGATTGACTCCCTGTATGAATGAATAAATTCCTCTTGGGCTTCCAGCCAGATACAGGTAGCAATTTTATACCCCTGTTGTCCGTCCCTCCTGATTGGTTAGTCTTCATCCAATGAAGTTTCACTGTCCCATCTTGTTTACAATAGAATTCCACTTCTTACTTAGAGTGAGACCTTCATCTTTGTTGGAATTCTTCTAGTTTTATTTCATTGGCTTCTTTCACCATGCGGTCCCAAAAGCCATTGGCATGGCACAGTAAACTGCCAACTGATTCACTTCTAGGCCTGAGTGCTTTAAGACTGATTTAATATTTCCCATGTCACCACAAGTTCTAGAAGTTAGACTCAAATTACAACCAGTAATTTGAGTATTCTTGATACTGATACTTCCAATATTACCAAGCATTGTAGCACAACAAACTAAGGAAGCAAGAGCGGACTATCATCAAAGCTTAGCTGCCTTCTACCTTCACTTGTCACTATATCCCTTGGGAACCTTTGCTTTATTATTGAAACAGTCCAGAACAGATTTACTTATTTAAGCCCATCATCCCCATTGGCGAATAAGCAGCCGACAGCAGCTCACCAGATTCCTTTGTCCTGAGTCAGTCTGTCAGGTTGTTACTTCTAGGCAAAGATTTGACCTCTCCCAGGGATAAGGCCTCTGGAACTTCTGCTGGTATTTCTGCAGCTCTGCATTTTACAGGATGGGTTAGAGCATTGGCTGATTGGTAGGAGGCAGTGACTGCCAATCCTTTTCTGGTTGGCTGCCAGTGACTAGTGGTATTCCACAGGGGTCGGTGTTGGGACCACTTCTTTTTATGCTGTACATAAGTGGTTTAGATGATGGAATACATGGCTTTGTTTCCAAGTTTGCAGATGATACAAAGATTGGTGGAGGTGCAGGTAGTGATGAGTAAACAGGTAGGATGCAGAAGGACTTGGACAGATTAGGAGAATGGGCAAATGAAATACAATGTTGGAAAATGCATGGTCATGCACTTTGGTAGTAGAAATAAATGTGTTGATTATTTTCTAAATGGGGAGAAAATCCAAAAATCAGATGCAAAGGAACTTGGGAGTCCTTTTGAAGAACAGCTGAAAGGTTAACTTGCAGGTAAAATGCCATGTTAATATTCATTTCAAGAGGTCTAGAATACAAGAGCAAGGATATGATGCTGAGGCTTTATAAGGCACTGGTGAGGCCTCACCTTGAGTTTTGTGAACAGTTTTAGGCTCCTCATCTTAGAAAAGATGTGCTGGCATTGAAGAGGGTCCAGAGGAGATTCACAAGGATAATTCCAGAATGAAAGGGTTATCATATGAAGAGCATTTGATGGCTCTGGGTTTGTACTCGCTGGACTTCAGAAGGATGAGGGGGGAGCTCATTGAAACCTTTTGAATGTTGAAAGGCCTGGAGAGAATAGATGTGGAAAGGATGTTTCTCATGGTTGGGGAGTCTAGGACAAGAGGGCACAGCCTCAGTATAGAGGGGCACCCTTTCAAAACAGTGATGCAGAAAAATTTCTTTAGCCCAAGGGTGGTGAATTTGTGGAATTTGTTGCCACATGCAGCCATGGAGGCCAGGTCGTTGGGTGTATTTAAGGCAGAGATTGATAGGTTCTTGATTGGACATGACATTAAAGGTTGCGGGGAGAAGGCCAGGAACTGGGGTTGAGGAGAAGATAGAGAAAAAGGATCAGCCATGATTGAATGGTGGAGCAGACTCAATGGGCCAGATGTCCTAATTCTGCTCCTATGTCTTCTGGTTTTATGGGATTGCTAGCCCCGTTCCCAACTCTCCACCTTTCACAGCCGGGCTTGAGACCATCCATGGTGGACTTTTTATAACAGATGGTCAACATAAAAAGACAAACAGTGACTATTACAAATAATATACAATAAAACTCCAAAGCATTTTTATTTCACTTTTTGAGAAATAAAGCACAGTAACTTTGAAGTTGGTAAGTTTATAAGGGAGAATGGCCACTATGACTGATGAATGGCCACTCATCAGTTAATAACTCATCAAGGGTGATTGATAAGTTCATGACCTAAAGTAGAAGGATATGAGTTACTAATTTCAAACTTTCTACATAATCACCCAAAGCGTTGAACTGCATGTGCATGTAACGAGAGCTGTATAACTCATCTCCTTCTACCTTAGGCCACGAACTTATCAATCACCCATCTGTGGACACTTTCTGGAGGTCCAAGGTCCATATGCTCCACGACTGCTGGACTAAGTGTACACACATAGGAGGGGACTATGTTGAAATATAAATGTGCTAGGTTTTCTAAAATTGGCTCCTTCTACCTTAGGCCACGAACTTATCAATCACCTCTCGTATGTGTTTCTGGAACTGGTAGAGTCTATAATTTACAGTTTGGAGATCATTTGAGTGATCCTGTGCTTTGCTGTCTCTGAGAGGATTCCGGGAAGCTCTCGAGGCAAAGGAACTTAGATATTCGCTGATTAATGCAACCATGAATCACCGGTTAAAGTAACAAGGAAGATTGAAACATCGAGGCAAATGCAGAGGGCGAGAGAGGGCTCAGCATCAACTGCCTGTCTTTTGATTGCTGATGGGATCCCTCTGCTGCAAGAAAAAGAGTATGTGATGGAGCCTATCACTGCGTAGCGGCCTGCTGTGTCCGGAGGGTAGGCCTCTGCGTTCGATTGGTGTCTCTCTTTTTTGATGATGTCGGAGGATGTTACCAAGGTTCTGCGTTTATGGATTGGAATATTGTGCTTATGGTCTTATGCTTTTTATATTCTGTGCTTTTTCCCGTTCTTTCTCAGTCTTTGTGTGAAGAGAGGGGGTTGAGGGTTAATATTCTTGTTGCATTTTGCACAGGGCGAGGGGTTTTGGGGTCAATGTTCTGTTCTGTTTGTTAGTTTTCTAGTGTGGGTGGGGAGGTTGTTGCATTTTGTGTGGGGGGTTGTAGGTTTCAAAGGTACATTTAATGTCAGAGAAATGTATACAATATACATCCTGAAATTCTTTTTCTTTGCAAACATTCATGAAAACAGAGTGCCCCAAAGAATGAATGACAGTCAAATGTTAGAACCCCAAAGCCCCTCCCAGCTCTCCCCTCCCTCACATAAGCAACAGCAAGGCAATGATACCCCCTCCCCAACCATCAAAAAAGCATCAGTGCCCCCCCACTGAGCACTCAAGCATGCAGCAAAGCATCAATAAAGACACAGACTTGCAGTACCCCAAAGACTACTCGTTCACCCGGTATTTGACATACCACAGTCTCTCTCTCTCTCTCTCTCTCTCTCTCTCTCTCTCTCTCTCTCTCTCTCTCTCTCTCTCTCTCTCTCTCTCTCTCTCTCTCTCTCGCTCTCTCTCTCTCTCTCTCTCTCCCCCCCCCCCCGCTCTCTCCTTGTTGCACAGCAAGAGGGGAGACATAACAAAACAACTCACCGACTTATGGTGTTCAAAGTCCATTGCATCACTTTTCCCCAGCTCCTAGAACTCGGTTCTCTGGGCACACAGCCAGCTTGTTGCTTTTGATCTTCCGTGTACACCCACCACACATCAGGTGGTAGCACCAACCTCGAAACTGCCTGCCTTCAGAGCGATGAAGATCTGGCACCCTGAAGGCGCGCTAGTCTTCCAGGCCGCATCCTTAGTATATCGAAAAGTGACGAGTTGTGAGGCCCTGCGAGCAGGTCCCATTTCTGCAAAGAGCCAAAGTCAGCATGCAACTCCAGGTCAGGGTCTTCAAAAGAACCCTGAAAAGGAAAAATAGAGATATTAAAGATAGAAATAGAGCTGTTTCCAAAGATGCAAGCAAAGGAATTGCTGTTAAGTGCCATCATCCTAAGCTCCACCCTCTGTTAATGATTACATTGCCATTCTTTTTTGTGTGGTGAGGGGTGGGTTTGATGATTCTCTTTGAACAACCCCTATGGTTTTTCTTTCTTTGATGGCTATCTGGAGAAGACGAATCTCGGAGTTGTATATGTATACATTCTATGATAATAAATGAATCTTTGAATTAAGCATTTACTGTTGTAAGAGGTTTCCAATGTCAGAGTTGGTCAATGTACATATGCTCCCGTGCATTTATTTTGGTTGTCTAGGTCGTCCAAACTGAAATTTCATTCAAATGCCATGGAGCGGATTGCATTCAGATGTTTTGCAGGGGGTGAGTTCAATGTGATCTTTGGATCTATTCATCAATGAAGATCTGAATGTAGGAAAGAAGATGAATTACAAACCTGGAAATGTGATGGAGAAGCTTTGCTTTGTTATTCTAGATCTATTTACCTCTGGCTTCTGGCACATAGCATATGATTTGTGCATGTTTTGAAATGCCTATGATCTCTATATTGCTTTCATTTATATGCCCATGTGTTTTCAAGAGATTTATTACAGTCTTTTATTGAATGGTAAAAGCTTCTACTGCCACACCTGTCTATTGGTGAGTGATAGACATGATTTATGTAATTGCCATCATACAATCTAACTCCTCAATTTTGTGTTTTAATACCTTCTTTCCCTGACTTAAAAAGATGTGGATCAAAAAATATTGATGTTAGTTAGACTGACATCAGTAATAGATAAAATGCTTGAGCGGCTATATAGGACGTTGTCAAATTTGTATTAGTTGTCCAGTCACCAGTTACAGCTGGTCAGGTTCCTGAATTTAAACCCTCACAACATTGATGTATAGGTGAACACATCATGTATGAGAAGAATGCTGCGAGATCTTTTCACCGATTTACAAACATCCACTTCCTCCAGGCTTCATTGACATTCACATGATGTGACAAGATGGAACAGCAGATGGAGTTGCTCACCCACAGCTCTCCTCTGGCCTCTACTTGCACATTCTGCCTTTGACCCTGGCTGCTCTGTTTCCGCCCCACATCCCAAACATGGGAGGATAATTGGCTAGTGAGTTTTCCCTAGTCAGACTGAGCGGTAGAATCTGGGAGGCAACTTTGGTGTATGTGTAGAGAATTAAATGGCAGCAGTGTAGAATTATCACAGATTGGTGCTCAGTGTGTGATGGTCAGCAGGTTTGTTTGATCACTAGGCCTGTTTCCATATTGTACGACTATTCAAATCAGGAAGACATTTTTACTCTCCCAGGTAGTGTAAAGACTTCCGAAAATACTCTTTCCTTAAATATAAGCCAGCATAAACTAAGATCTTCACAAACCAAGGCATTGAGAATAAAAGCAGAAAAGTTCCGTTGAATCTTTATAAAGCTCTGGTTGGATTACAGCTAGCCTATTGCTTTCAGATCCAACCATCAGGGTATGAAGGATGTGAATGTCATTGAGAGGGTGCAGTAGAAATTTAGCAGAACTTTCTGGGAATAAAGCAGGTAAATAGACAGAAAAAGAAGTTTAGGATTGTGTTTCTTGGAGAAAAGGTGACTACAGGGTGATCTGATTTATCATGACAGGTTAATGCACAGTAGACAAAGAATTGTTGTACCCATTGATTGATGGAACAAAGACCAAGGGCACAGATTTTGCGCAAGAGGTTACGGGGAGGGTGATAGGGAGAAATGCAGGAGAGAACTTAATTATGCAGCTAGTGATAATTACAAGAAACCTTTAGCTCTGAGAGCTTAGGAGCAGGTATAATCAATGACATCTAAAGAAAATTGGACCAGTACTGGAAGGAAAATATCGCAATGGAAGAAGAAGTGAAGCAGTACTTAAAGAAAGCATCAAAACGAGGCTTGACTCCTTAGGTGGCCTCTTCTGTGCAGTAATGAATGTACCACTCCAAATATTTCCTGTTCAAATAATTATCCAAATCTACTTTAAATAATTGATTAATCTGCAGCCACAGGCAGAGCAGTCTAACTTAGAAATACTTGCCAAATAAGTAAAAAAAACCTTACAGATTTTCATCCCATCTAACTATCAATACAATGCGTCAGTTCCTTCCGAGTAGGTTACACTGGATCTGTGAGTTCACGTTACTAGAATTCCAGCCAACATCTTGTGTTGATGTCTTTGCCGTTGTTATACCAGGCCCCTCACACTGCCACTCACTAACCCCTCTCCCTGGCTGCAGCTCCACGGGTGAAAAAACATGGCTCCCCATACTGTCATTCAGCAACCCCTCTCCCAGCATTTCATGAGCCAATTCAACACCCATAGAGGTGGAAGGGATGCAAACACCCTCAACCCCAAGGAAATTGCTTGTGTTCCTTTCCCTCTGCCAAAGAGACAGAAGGAAATTGTATTTGTGAATGTTTGTGTGACTTACATGTATCCCTGTGTATTTTCGTGCATGTGTGTGTACTTGTGTGTTGGCGTACATATCTGTATGGATATACATACATATGCATAGGAGTGTGTGTGTGTGTGTGTGTGTGTGTGTGTGTGTGTGTGTGTGTGTGTGTGTGTGTGTGTGTGTGTATGGGTGCCTATGACTATATATTGTTCAGTTTATCGTCTTTTCAATAAGCTTCAACAGACAGATAAGTATTCAGATTAAACCCAGTTCCTGCTAAATTTCTCTGTACTATTGTATCATTCACAGGTCAGCAGACATCCGCACTTTAGCCAAGTCTAAGTGCTTCATCACTAAAACCTTGAAATTTCATGATTTAGTGTCTTCCCAAGAGTGGTTTGTTTACCCAATTTCTAGCAGAGATCCGATGTGTATTATGTTTAATAGATCACTCTGTTCTTATTTGGCGAAGTCATCCATATTTCAACATATTGATCACTCCTGGTCAATACACCCATCATATATTGCTTTGCATTCACTGCAGTTGATAATGAAGCAGAAGAGAACTCACATTTCTGGCTCACAGACAACTTGCTGCCATCACCAGTGGCTACTACCAATGCTTAAATTGTGCTAACAGTAGCAAAGCCTTTCAACAGTTCGACTTGATCATTCACAAAAACATCAAGACTCTGAAGAGTCTTGGCCCAAGATATTGACTGCTTACTCCCCTCCACAGATACTGACTGACTTGCTGGGTTCCTTCAGCTTTTTGTGTGTGTTGCTCAAGATTTCCAGCTTCAGGTGAATCTTGTGTTCATTAAATCGACTATTAGCTATTTACTCTACAAATCCAGTAAATGCTCTCACGCATTTGCATTTCTGATATGTGAGAGTGTATGTGCATTTATTTGTACACCATGTCTTTGTGAGGAACATATGCCTACATGAGTGTGTGTCTTTTTTATTAATTTTATCAGTATCTGGGAATCACTGGTAAGCCAGTATTAATTGATAACCTGTAATCATCTTTAAGAAGGGAAGGGTGAGCTGCCAGTGATCATAATATGATCAAATTCACCCTGAAATTTGAGAAGAAGTAAAGTCAAATGTATCAGTATTACAGTGGAGTAAAGGGAATTACAGAGGCATGAGAGAGGAGTTGGCCAGAATTGATTGGAAAAGAACACAGGCAGGGGTGACGGCAGAGCAGTAAAGGCTGAAATTTCTGGAACCAATTTGGAAGGCGGGGGATATGTACATACCAATGAGGAAAAAGTATTCTAAAGGCAAGATAACACAACCATGGTTAACAAGGGACTTCAAAGCCAACATAAAACCCGAAGAGAGGTCATACAATAGAGGAAAATTAGTTGGATGTTAGGGGATTGGGAAGCTTTTCAAAACCATCAGAAGGCAACTAAAAAGTCATTAAGAAGGTAAAGAAGGAAAAGTAAGCTAGCCAAAAATATCAAAAAGGATACCAGAGGTTTCTTCAGATAAATAAAGTGTAAAAGACAGGTGAGACTGGATATTGGACCACTGGAAAACAATGTTGGAGAGGTAGGAAATGGCAGATGAACTGAATAAGTATTTTACATCAGTCTTCACTGTGGAAGACACTAGCAGTATGGTGAAAGTTCCAAGTGTCAGGGGTCATGAAGTGTGTGAATTTACCATTACTAGGGAGAAGATTCTTGGAAAATTGGAAGATCTGAAGGTAGATAAGTCACTGGACCAGATGGAGCACGCCCCAGTGTTCTGAAGGAAGTGGCTGGTGATATCATGGGGGCATTAGTAACGATCTTTCAAGAATTACTAGATTCTAGAATGGTTCTGGAAGACTGGAAAATTGTAAATGTCACTCCACTTTGCAAGACGGGAAAGAGGTAGAAGAAAGGAAATTATAGGCCAGTTAGTCTGACCTCAGTGATTGGGAAGATGTTGGAGTTGATTGTTGAGGATGTGGTTTTGTGGTACTTGGAGGCACGTGATTAAGTAGGCCGTAGTCAGCATGGTTTCCTCAAGGGAAAATCCTGCCTGACAAATCTGTTAAAATTCTTTGAAGAAATAACAACAGGATAGACAAAGGAGAATTGGTTGATGTTGTGTACTTGGATTTTCAGAAGACCTTTTTCAGCCACACATGAGACTTCTTAACAAGCTATGAGTTCATGGTATTACAGGAAAGATTTTAGCATGGAAAAAGCAGTGGCTGATTGGCAGGAGGCAAAGAGTGAAATTAAAGGGAGACTTTTCTCGTAGGCTGCCAGTGACTACTGGCATTCCACAGGAGTCTGTGTTAGGACCAATTCTTTTTATGTCAATGATTCAGATTATGAAATTGATGGCTTTGTTGCAAAGTTTGCATATGATACAAATATAGGTGGAGGGGCTGGTAGTTTTGAGCAAGTGGAGAAGCTACAGAAGGATTTAGATAGATTAGGAGAATTGGGCAAAGAAGTGGCAGGTGGAATAAAGTGTCAGGAAGTGTATGGTCATGCACTTCGGTAGAAAAAATGAAAGGGTTGACTATTTTCTAAATGGAGAGAAAATACAAAAATCTGAGGCGCAAAGGGAGTTGGGAGTCCTTGTGCAGGATTTCCTAAAGGTTAATTTGCAGGTTGAGTCTGTGATGAGGAAGGCAAATATGATGTTAACATTTATTTCATGAGGACTAGAATATAAAAGCAAGGTTGTAATATTGATACTTCATAAAGCACTTGTAAGGCCTCATTTGGACCATTGTTATCTTGGAAAGGATGTACTAAAACTGGAGAGGGTTCAAAGAAGTTCACAAAAATGATTCCAGGATTGAATGGCTTGTCATATGAAGAGTGTTTGGTGGCTCTGTGCTAGTATTGATTGGAATTCAGAAGAATGAAGGATGACCTAATTGAAACTTATAGGCCTTGATAGAGTGGATGTGGAGAGTCTGTATGTATATTTAAGGCAGAGGTTGATAGATTATTGACTGGTCAGGGCAAAAAGGGATACAGTGGTGGGGGGGGGGAGTAGGCAGGTGATTGGAGCTGAGAGAAAAAATGGATCAGCCATGATGAAATGGCAGAGCAGACTCGATGAGGCAAATAGCCTAATTGAGCTCCAATATCTTATGGTCTTATTATTTATACTGGAGTTCAGACATATGCTACAGTAGACTAACAGTGGAGGAGCTACCTCTAGCTGAAAGTTGGGCAGACTACCTGACCAGCAATGCTCATCTTCTATCTGAGGAGGGATATGCCATTCAGCTTCACAATCCTGTTGTGCATTGTAGTTGCCTCAATACTACAATACCACCTCCCAATTGCAAACATTCCACTTTCTTCCAAATTCATCACTTTAGAAAAATCCCTCAACCTCAATTTAGAAAGCCTAATTATTGCAAGGGTAAAACACACAATTGTTAGATAAACTCATCAGCTTAGGCAGAATCACTGAAGGGAATTTAAGTCAGTTTTGAGTTGAGACCCTACATCAGGTATGGAAAGAACAAGGGGAGATAGTCAGTATAAAAAGGTAGGGTAAGTTGTGGAGCAAGGGCTTAAAGGTGATAGATTGATCCAGATAAATGGGTGGTAGACAGGTGATGGTGTTAGAGAGCAGGAATGATGTAAAAAGCTTGTAGGTAATAGGTGGAAATAATACAGGGCTGAAGAAAATGGAATTGATAGGAGGGCCAGTGGGCCATGGAATAAATGGAAAGAGGTGAGGAGGGAAACCGCAGCAAAGGAATATGTGTGTGATGGGCAGAACAAGGGCAGGGAGGGGAAAGGGAAGAGGTGATAGTGCCAATGAGATATGGGGAAAGGAAAGGAACAGAAGGGTTTTGCAATCAGTTGCAAACCACCAGGGCAGGATCCCTGAGCCTTGACATTCCTGACGAAAGATCTCAACCTAAAACATCTCCCCCCATAGATGCTACCTGACCAGCTGTGCTTCTCCAACACTCTGTGAGTTGCTCTTGATTACCAATATCTGTAGTATCTCTTGTTTCTGTCTTATTTTGCCAGGAAACTCTATAAGTGATGAAGAGCTTCCTGATAATGTCTCTGAAATCCTGTTCCATCTTGTTCTATAAATGCTGAGGGCTGTTTTCATGGTGTCGTACGAAAAGGAAACAGCGTTGCTGAGTCTGTGCCAACTATCCACTACCCATTTAGACTAAGCCTATATTAATCCCATTTCATTCTCCTCATACCCCACTGATTCCCCACCCTCGATTCTATTTCTCTCCTACACATGAGGAGCAAAATACAGTGGCTAATTAACCTACCAACCTATGGTACATGCTTTTGGGACGTTAGAGGATAGCAGAGCACTGGGAGGAAGTCTGGGCAGCTTCGATATTGTCAGCAGGTTCGATATTGTCATTTAAAGTAAAACTGGACAGGTATATGGACAGGAAAGGAATGGAGGGTTATGGGCTGAGTGCAGGTCAGTGGGACTAGGTGAGAGTAAGCATTCGGCACGGACTAGAAGGGCTGAGATGGCCTGTTTCCGTGCTGTAATTGTTATATGGTTAATATGCAAACTTTGCACAGACAGGAGCAGAGGTCAGGATTAAACCCAGGACACAGTGATGTGAGCCAACAGCTCTACCAGCTGTACCACTGTGCCATCTAAAGACACTACAGCTGTGTTGATTGGGATTCCAGGAACTGGTTCTATCTACCCTCTCATAATCTTTGGTAATCTTAAATACCTCATTTAGATCATCTCTTAATCTATGGCAAAAACCCTGCAAATCTACTCCACACAAACTGTTCTCAGGAAAGATTCTTGACATTCAGATTAATCAGTCCTGCATTACTCTATACAATCTTCCTGAGATGGCATAGGCTAATTAAGGCTTGATCAATGCTTCATATAACTGTAAAATTACTTTTGTTGCTTGGTATTCCCAGCTTCTTGAGATAAAAGTCAAGATTTTATTAATCTTTCTCATTATGTGTTTGTTCCTATCCACTAGTTTTTTTGTGGTTTCTGAACTTGGAATCTGAGGTTCCTGACTTCCCACGTTTAAATCAGCTGCATGTAGCAACATCAAAGAAGAAAGCCAATGGACAGTTGGCATTTTGAGCCAAGACCCTTCATCTGAACTGGGCCTCGACCCAAAATGTTGACAGTTAATTTCCCTCTAGGCTGTGGTTTCTCTAAGGTTACGCTTCCTTTGTCTATTAGTGCCAAGCTAGAGTTGGGAGAATTGAACCCAACTCAGTGGTGCGCTCCTCACGCAAGATGTGGAAGATCTGGGTACCATCCACTCTCCCTTATTGCAACATCTGCAAGAAGCTCATCTGCGGTGGAGATCCTTACAGACCATGTTTGGGAACTGGAGCTGCAGCTGGATGACCGTTGTCTCATTCAGGAGAATGAGGGGGTGAGAGATAGGAACCTCAGGGAAGTAGTAACTCCAGAACTGCAGGAGGCAAGTAGCTGGGTGACTGTCAGGAGAGGGAAAGTGAAGTTCTCGTTACATGCAGGGCAACTCTGAGCAGCTCATCTCCTTCTACCTTAGGCCACAAACTTATCAATCACCCCTGATGAGTTATTAACTTCAAACTTTCTGCATAATCACTCAAAGAGTTGAACTGCATGTGCATGTAACGAGAGCTGTATAACTCATCTCCTTCTACCTTAGGCTACGAACTTATCAACCACCCCTGCTGTGGACACTCTCTCGAAGTCCAAGATCCGTATGCTCCACGACCGCTGGACTAAGTGTGTAAATGTAGGAGGAGACTATGTTGAAAAATAAATGTGCTAGGTTTTCTAAAATTGACTCCTTCTACCTTAGGCCATGAACTTATCAATCACCCCTCGTAATTAGGTTTTAGTTAAAGCTCTTGACAATGTTCTGCATGGTGGGCTCGTTCAGAAAGTCAGAATGGATTCAGGGAAACTTGGCTGTTGGATATAGAATTGACTTGCCTACAGAAGGTAAAGGATGGTAGTGGATGGAGCATATTCTGCCTGGAGGTTGGTGACCAGTAGTGATTCACAGGGATCTGCTCTAGGGCTCCTGCTCTTTGTGATTTTTATAAATGACTTGGATGAAGAACTGGAATGGTGGGTTAGTAAGTTTATAGATGATACAAAGATTGGTGGTGTTGTAGATAGTGTCCTAGGTTACAATGGGACATTGACGGGATGCAGAGCTTGACTGAGAAATGGCAGGTGGCATTCAATCCAGAAAAATGTGAAGTGATTCACTTTTGAAGATTGAAATTGAAGGCAGAATATAGAGTTAGTGACAGGATTCTTAACAGTGTGGAAGAACTGAGGGAACCTGGGGTTCAAGTCCATCAATCCTTCAAAGTTGCCACACGTTGATATGGTTGGTAAGATGGCAAATAGCATTTTGGCCTTTATTTGTTAGGGGACTGAGTTCAAGAGCCATGAGGTAATGTTGTAGCTCTGTAAAACTCTGGTTATGCCACACTTGAAGTATTCTATTCACTTCTGGTCGCCTCGTTATAGGAAGGGTGTAGAAGCTTTAGGGAAGATGCAGAGGAGATTTGCCAAGTTGCTCCCTTGGTTAGAAAGCATGTCTTATGAGCATAGGCTGAGTGAGCTAGGGCTCTTCTCTTTGGAGCAAAAAAAGATGGCAGGTGACTCAGCAGAGTTATACAAGATGATAAGAGGTACAGATAGAGTAGACAGCCAGAGACATTTTCCCCAGGGTGAAAGAGTTAACACAAGTGGCCATAGCTTTAGGATGTTTGTAGAAAAGTATAAAGGGCATGTCAAAGGCAAGCTTTTATACACAGAGAATGGTAGGTGCATAGACTATGGTGGTGGGAGAGACAGGTACATTGGGGACATTTAAGATACTCTTAGATAGGCACATAGATGAAAGAAAAATGAAGGGCTATGTGGAGGGAGAGACTAGATTGAACTTGGAGTGGGTTAGACTTGGCACCACATCATGGGCCGAAGGATCTGTACTCTCCTGTGCTATTCTATGCTATATTTTCAAATAAATTTGACTTTGATAGATAAATAGATACTTTATTGATTTACACAGGAAATTATAGTGTCACAGTAGCATTACCAAGTGCACAAATATACAACTATTAGAAGAGAAGAAAGAATAAAAAAATAAGTAAGATGTACAAGATTTCCAAGTTCACACTGTTAAGATACTAGTGCAGGAATTACTGTAATATTATACAGGAATGGGTGCACATTCACACCATGCAGATAAGAAGTGATAGTAGTATTGCACAGGGTGTCCGTGATAGCGGGGTGTGGTAAACAGAGCTCTGGTAATCAGAGGTTATTAACAGTCTAATGGGAGGGGATCATCAATTCCCTTACAATAGGCTGACTCATTATAGAGTCTAATGGCCGAGGGTAAGAATGACCTCGTAGCGGTCTTTGGAGCAGGCGCAGTTGTCTTAGTCTATTACTGAAAGTGCTCCTCTGTTCAGCCAAGGTAGCATGCAGAGGGTGAGAAACACTGTCCAGAATTGCCAGGGTTTTCTGGATTGTCCTTTGTTCTACCACAGCCTCCACTGTGTCCAGTTTGACTCCTATACCACAGACAGCCTTTCTAATCAGTTTATTGAGCCTGTTGGCATCATCATGTTGATGCTGTTGCCCCAGTACACCACCGGATGGAAAAATTTGGTGGTGTGAGAGATGCATTTCTGGATTTCCCTCCTCTGAATGGTTGTGGAGACTCAATATTGGACCTCTTTAAAGAGGAAGCAAAGAAATATTTGAAAGGTCTGAGAATTCAAAGCTGTGGGGAGCCAGCACGGTAGAAATGAGGCCGGGGAACATCAGCTCTGATCATTTTGAAATTTGGCACAGGTTTGAGAGGCTGAGTGAGCTACTTCTGCTCCCTTGCCACATGCTCTCAATTTCGTTCCCAACCCTGATTCTGTTTAGATTAAACAATGCTCCACATTTTATAACAACAGCATTGATCAGCCAGAACTTTTCACATGTACCCAATCTGACCCTCTTTATCAGTAAAAATTACACACTTGTTTACAGATTAAACTTCCGCATGAATCAGTCAACTCTCAAGGCAAGTCAGACAGAATACACAAGATATTAAATCAGTCCACTAGTATTGAGTTTATCTCAGTACCTGTAACACTGCTGTGCACCAGCATGCATAATGAGAGAAGGCCATAATTTATAGCACAGTGCTTGCTTTTGCCAAGCTTAGAGTTTTATGATGGACTATGGACTTCAGATGACCTGTCTACAGTGTCAGCAGTGCACAATTGGTGACCTACTAGAATAAATCTCTGCCAGGGTGGTGGTAGAGGCAGATAGATTAGGGACATTTAAGAGTCTCTTTGACTGGCATATATATGGTTGAAAGAAAAATGGAGAGCTATATGTGAGGGAAGATTAGACTGATTGTGGAGTCAGTTAAAAAGTTGGCAGAGCATTGTGGGCTGAAAGGCCTGTACTGTGTGGTAATGCTCTGTGTTCTACAAACGTTTGTACGTTCTCTCCATAGATGCATCTGACCTTCTGAGTTCCTCCCTGGGCTTCGTGTGCTGCTCCAGATTTCCAGCATCTGCAATCACCTGTGTCTCACTGAAGAAAGCCAGTGTGTTGTAAGCACCCCACCCACCCTATCAATCAAGCTTTATCGTTATAAAACCCTGTATTTACATTTATACTCAGTGTTTACACACAGTGGTGCTTTTTGTGGGGAAATCATTCTGTTTTGATTGGACGCTTCAATCTTGGCTTTAGATTATCCATAGATTCTGAGTATTGCTGCTCTTTCTCCATCTCCAACTCATTGGCCGATGTAATGTTGTCACTATTTGCCTAAGAAAAGCATCCTAAGGAATCTTTCTCATGTTATGATACCAGCCCCCTCCTTTGTGAGAATCGCAAGAGCCCTAGTGAAGGGGGGGGTCAATGACCCCTTCAGATGCAGCAAGGAGACACGATAGCGATCCCGTCGTAGCGGGAAGCCATTTTGAAGGAAGCCATGTGCGTTAGATTCCGAATCGGGAGTCTGTGGCTGGAATCATGGAAAACCGCTTTTAACTAACACCAGGGAAGCCTGCTCCCCTGATTCCACGGCTTTGCTTCGTAAGGACCCGGGCAAGTGTTCCTTTTCTCACCAATCTCTGTCTCTCTCTCCAACACGGGAAACCCAGCGGTTCCCAAAAGGCTGAAGCCTGCAGACTTCTGAATGACTTTTATATTTCCAAATGAACAATATATTAATCCCTAGACAATGATAGAGCTTATTTCTGATTGATTATTACTATACCTGCGCTTTAGATTGAGTATTGACGACGTATGTTATCTAAATGTTTGTATTAACCTTACTTTTGTGCCCCTTTAATAATAAAAACGTTTAAAGATGGTACCATCAGACTTCAGCGGACCTCTCTATCTTTGCTGGTAAGTGATCCAGTTACAGGATACGTAACACTCAGTACAAAGTATTGGATTTGCCTTCCTCTGCACTGAACCACCTCAGGCACGCCTGTGCCTCACTCTGAACTGTCCTTTCCCCAAATCCTGCCCAACCTGCACTTCTTACTGCGGCACCTGGAGTAACATCTCTGCATTTCTTCACCTAACGTTCATATATGCAGTGGAAGTGTAGAGAAGTTCACCCAGAGGCATTTCTTTATTCCCCTGCCTAGTGTTCACCTCATATGTCATAAATTATGCTTCTGCCTCACTGCATTTTCATCACATTTTAGACAAAAGGATAGGAAGAATCATGGTTTCTTTCCAGTGGTTGGCTGTAGCAGTGACTGAGGGATTAATTATTAATTTTGGGAGACTGCAGGATATCCCTGCAGTGCAAGAACCAATTAAGTAAATGCAAGTATTTCTGCTCAATCCAGACTGAAACTGTATCCATATTATTCACACCCACACTGGGAAGGTTCCCAAGAACCCAACTACAGCCTTTGAATTTTTTGGTACATTCAACAATTCATTCTAATCATATATTAAAATAATGGCTCTTGCTTCAATTTAAAGCTCACCAGACCAGAGTTGTTTTTTGGGGGGGCAGAATCGTGGTCTCTGTTACATTACAGAAATTAACAGTAGCAATTCCTCTGAGGCCAGGGATATTTAAATGTCTATGTTCAATGGCATCTTTGACAGCTGATAAAGCTTCAGCCAAGGCTGTCAATGTGTTCCTGAAGTCTCAGTTGTCACTGCCTATCTCAAGGTGCAGAGTTGGAGTGAGATTGGGCTCTATGTAAGAGTGAGTGGGTGGGGAGGACAGATAGAGCCTCAAGATACTTATCCCTGGTTCAGCCTTCGCTATGGGGCCTCCTGACTCAAAAGCAAAAAGTGCTACCTCTCCATTCATAATTCCTAATATTAATGCCAGAGTTTGTCACCAGGTTATGTGAATTCCTTCAGCCTAACATAAAGCCTAATCCTGAATCATAGAGTTACAGGGCATTGATACAACCCCTACGGCCCACTGAGTCCATTCTGACCATCAACCCCATATTTTGCCCACAATATTTTTCCAGGTACTCCAATCAACTTTCCTGAGATTCTATTCCTACCCCTGAGCTCACCTACAATCTATTTACAGTGGCTAATTAACCTACCACTGCACATATTTGGGATGTGTAATAAATTCAGAGGACTCAGTAGATACCCACACTGTCACGGGAAGAGCGTGCAAATTCCACACAGACAGCATCGGAGGTCAGGATCAAGCCCAGGCTGCCGGAGCTGTAAGACAGCAGAACTACCAGCTATGCCACTACGCCCTCCTATATATTCCAGATTATTAGCTGAATTTAACCTGCACCAGTGGGATTTGGACTAAGGACTTTCGATTGCTTGGCCAAGGTTTAGCATTGTTGTTCGGGTAACTTGGCCATGTTACCACCACAGACCCACTGTGAGGAAACAACCAAAACCACTGCTGCCTATTCATTTCACAGAATTGTAGAACTAATACAAACGAGCAGGTTAGGTTCTATGCAAGTGTCAAATTGTTAAGAGAATGTTTCAAAAAGTCCTCCTTCCTGCCTCTTTCTCCAAAGCTGTGCAGTTTTTTTCATTTCCATAATAATCTAGTTCTTTTTGAAAAGCTATGATTTCACTTTCTCTGTGAATTTCAGATTGAACCTACTTGTAGCTTGAAAAGCCTATTCTTCATGTCTGCTCTGATTTTAACACCAGTCACCTATAATCTGTGGATCTTGGCTATCCTTCAGTAGAAATATTTTTTCATTATTGTCTTCATTCTTCATTGTACTGAATATGTATATCAAACTGCCTTTCCACCTTTTCCCTTCTCCTCCAAGATTACACCCAACTTCTCCAGTCTCACCACGTAACTAAAAATCCTTATCTCTGAGATTATTCCAGTAAATCTTCTCCATGGATTTCATTTCCCTCCCAAAAAGCATTGCACAGATTGGGCCACAAAGCTCCCTACTGCAGATAAACTAATCTTTTATTCAGTAAAAAGTATTTGACATAATTCAATGTTTGAAAAATACTGAACCTGTCAGGCAGCTCAATGTTTTACTGACTCGTTCCTCACTGATAACAGCACAACTTGCATTCATGTACGGTGTGACAACTGCACTGCTCTGGACTGACAGAGAGCAGTAAACCTCGCCCAGTGTGAATCACAGATTCATTACTTCCTTTCCATCCGGTGCACCTTTATGGCATCAGACTCTCCAATAAACATTTACATATGTCCCAGCTAGCTGCATCATGGTCTGGTATAGCAATTCAAATGCACAGAAATATAAGAGAGTAATGGACTCATCTCAATCCATCACGGGCTCATCCCTTCCAACCATCAATAGTATCCACATGAGGTGCAGCCTCAAAAAGGCAACATCTATCATCAAAGATCCTCACCATCCAGGCCATCAGGCAGAAGGTACAGACGCACAGAGTCCCTCAGCACCAGGCTCAAGAGCAGCTACTTCCCTTCAAGCTTTCAGTTCTTGAACCAAGTGGTTCAACCCTAATCACTACAGTATAGCAACATGAGACCACTTTGATCACTTGGCATTGAAGTGGATTTTGATTTGTTCTAATCGTGTTCTTTCTAGCAAAAACTGGGTATAATCTATGTTCAATTTATATTTTTTTGGTCAGTGCCACCTGTCTAATGCCATGTACCTGTGATTTTACTGTAAGTATATCATTGCACCTAATGCATGAGGAGATGGCATGGCACAGATGACAGATCTTTGATGATAGATGTTTCCTTTTTGAGGTCACACCTCATTTTGATACTACTGATGACGGGGAGGGATGTGTACCTGATGTATTGGGCAGAGTCAAATTCAAAACATTCAAATTGCGCTTGTGCATATTCAAATTTCAAAGATTCAAAGCACATTTATTGTCAAAGAATGTATAAATTATACACCTTGAAATTTATCTGCTTACAGAGCACAGAGCAAGAAACCCAAATAACCCAGTTTTAAAAAGACCAAAAAAGACTGCACAGAGAAAGAGATAGAAAAAAACCCCACAAATCATACAAACATCTGAAGCAAGTCAACAATATTCCAAACCAGACAGCGTCCCCAGATTTGCTCCCAGAGCAGCCGGAGTAGGCCCAAACCTCGGTTACAATTCATCACACCAGCCAGATCAGTTCACCCTCAGCACTGCAGAGGGAGCAAGCAACATCAGCACATTCCTCACTTCTGTTCCCAACACTCAGGCTTCCAGTCTACCTGGGCTGACGTTTAAATTGTCCAAGCACCAGATATTGCCTTGCTCTAGGCCTTGATCCCAGTGCAGCGACACAGTTGGGCCACCCAGTCCAAAGCCCTTCTCGATCTCACCGAATCGACTCAGTGCTTGGAGCAATCCAACCTCGTACCTGGGTTAGGTGGACGGGCTTCGAAACTCTTCCGTGTTGACTCCTCTCCAAAACGCTCACTCCATCTCAGGCAGGGATAGTACCAACTCTGTCTGCAGCCCGGTTGCAGACTCGCAATGCCTCAGCAGAGCTCATCCCCTCGCCTCCACCTGCCTCCTCACTTTCTGTGCTGCTAGTTCACCACAATTTGCTTCAGAAAAGTAATGTCTTTTTAGTCAAAGCTCTTGCCATATGACAATAAAATCTGCTTTGACTTTAAATGCCTTACCCGAAAGGCAATGCCTTCAATGCTGCAGCCCTTCCTCAGCATTATAGTTGAATATAAGCTCAGTTTACTTGTGTGTCTTGAGCCCGTAAGTTGAGTCTGAGGAAAGACGGGTACTGCTGCACTATCCACAAGGTGCCAATGTGTATCGCAAAAATAAGCACATTGACTTGCACAGACGAATAGCAAAGAATTATGAAACGTAGTCACCAATAAAGTTCAAAGTTCAATGAAAATGTTCTTATCAGAGTACATTACATGTATGTCAGCACATACACCCTGAGATTCATTTTACTGTGACATACTCAGCAAATCTATAGAATAGTAACTGTAACAGGATCAGTGAAAGATCAAGTAAAGTGCAGAAGACAACAAACTGTGCAAATGCAAATATAAATGAACAGCAATCAATAATGAGAACATGAGATAAGGAGTCCTTAAAGTCAGATCATTGGCTGTGGGAACATTGCAATGGTTGGGCAAGTGAGTATAGTTATCCTCTTCTATTCAAGAGCCTGATGGTTGGCAGGCAGCAACTGTTCTTGAACCTGGTGGTGCGAGTCCTGAGGCACTTGTACCTTCTACCTGATGGCAGCAGCAAGAAGACAGCATTGCCTTGGTGGTGAGGACCTCTGATGATAGGTGTTGCTTTCCTACAAAAGCATTTCATGTAAGTGTGCTCAACGGTTGGAAGGATGTACTGAGCTGAACCCACTACCCATTCAAAGGCATTGGTGTTCCCACACCAGGCCGTGATGCAGCCAGTCAATACACTCTCCACTACATATCTATAGAAGTTTGCCAAAGGTTTTGATGTCACCCCAAATCACCGCAGACGCCTAAGGAAGTGGAGGTACTGCCATGCTTTCTTCGCCATTGCATTTATACGCCAGGGCAGGTCCTCTGAAACAGTAACAGCCAAGAATTAAAAGCTGCTTATCTTCTCCCCCTCTGATCCTCCACTGAGGACTGGCTCATGGACCTCTGGTTTCCCTCTCCTGAAGTCTATAATCAGTTCCTTGGTCTTACTGACATTGAGTGAGAGGTTGTTATGACATGACTCAGCCAAATTTTCAGTCTCCCTCCTGCATGCTGATTCATCACCACCTTTGATACAGCCCACAACAGTGGTGTCATCAAGAAACTTGAATATGGCACTGGAGCTGTGCTTAGCTACACAGTCTTAGATATAAAGCGAGTAGAGCAGGGGGCTAAGCACACAGCCCTGTGCTGAAAGAGATCGTGGAGAGATGTTTTTGCCAATCAAAACTGACTGGAGTCGGCAAGTGAGGAAACCGAGGATCCAATTGAACAAGGAGGTATTCAGGACAAGGACTTGGAGCTTATTGATTAGTTTAAAGGGGATGATGGTATTAAATGCTGAGCGATAATCAGTAAAGCGCATCTATATGCATGCATCTTTGCATATCGCAAGCTAAACCAAGCTGATGGTGAACAATACTGTGAAGGTGAATTCCCGTTTTGTAATTGCAACATTCCACAATCTATTTGAAGGTACTTGGACAATTAAAAGTTAGTTTGAGCAACTAAATATAGAGGATTTTTAAAAATTGGAATGATATTAAGACACTTAGAAAACCTATCAAGCCACTAACGAGCTTTAATTTGAACCCAATAATGTAAGTAATTTATTTTTCAGACAAATTCTGAACAGTGATCAGCACAGGAATTACTACTGTAAAATCATAAGAAATTTTCTGCAGAGACATCCATGCAGACACATTTTTTGAGCTTTAAATTTAAGTCGTCATTTTATCTGTAGCTGCTGAACCATTCAAATGTGGAAATAAAATTATACACTACAGAAAAAATGTTGAGTCTTATAATCCCTGCCATCCTTTTCACATCTCCAGGATGTCCCAGAGGATAGTATCTAATGTGCATGGATCGTTCTGTAAAATGACTAAGAGTTTAGAATTAATTTTCCATAAATGTTCCTCCTACCAATTCAAAGTCATGAGTTTTGGCATCAGTTGCACAGATCCCATTCTTATAGAAATTCAAGTGTTCAGGCTTCAGTTTACTAGGATTATTCTCTAATTGGAGCCAGCTCACATTCTATAATTACAAAGGGAACTGCTTTTATGCTCAAATTTGTACTGTAATTGACTAAACAATGTGAGACATGCTGGAGGAACTCAGCAGGCCAGGCAGCGCCTATGGAAAAAAGTACAGTTGACATTTCCAGCCGAAACCCTTCAGCAGGACTGGAGAAACAATGCTGAGGAGTAGATTTAAAAGCGTGCGGAGGAGAGAGAGAGAGAAACATAAGGTGATAGGTGAAATCTGGAGGGGGAGGGGATGACGTGAAGAGCTGGGAAGTTGATTGGTGAAAGAGACAGAAGGCCATGGAAGAAAGAAAAAGTGTGGAGGAGCACCAGAGGGAGGTGATGGGTGGACAAAGAGATGAAATGAGGGAGGGAATTGGCAAAGGTGGGGGTCATTACCAGAAGATCGAGAAATCGACGTTCATGCCATCAAGTTGGAGGCTATCCAAATGGAATATAAGTTGGTGTTCCTTATATACAGTGCAGGAAGCGGTGGATGGACATATTAGAATGGGTGGCCACTGGGAGATCCCGCATTTTCTGGAGGACAGAACATAGATGTTCAGCAAAATGGTCTCCCAATCTATGTCGGGTCTCACCGATTACACAGGAGGCCACACCAGGTGCACCAAACACAGTAAATAACGCTAACAGACTCACAGGTGAGGTGTCGCCTCACCTGGATGGACTGTTTGGGGTCCTAAATGGTAGTGAGGGTGGAGGTGTAAGGGCAGCTTGTTCCGATTGCAAGGATAAGTGCCAGGAGGGAGATCAGTGGGGAGGGATGAATGGACAAGGGAGTCACGTATGGAGAGATACCTTGGGAAAGCAGAAGTGGGGGGGGGGGGGGGAGATGTGTTTGGTGGTGGGATCTTGTTGGTGGTGGCAGAAGTTTTGAAGAAGTATGTGCTGGATTTTGTATTTTAAAAATTTTTGATTAGCCAGTAATTCTAATCATATCCCTGCCAATAAATCTTTCTTATTCACTCACAAAAGATGGTATTCTGTATAGCCAATGACTATAGATTGTGCAAACACTGTTGTGAATAGCAGCTTATTATTCCTAATCTTCAACTCAAATGCTTTGATCATTTCAAACTTAGTCTCTCATTGCCAACCTCTTCAGCCATCTTTTGCCCAACTTGTTTTTAAGTTAGTTGCCAGTAAACATCCAATTCTCTTACATAACCTCAGGAAAGATATAGTGTACTGGCCTCAGAGGGACTGCAGCGCAGGTTCACTGCAAAATTTCTGGGGTTGCGAGGGCTGGATTGGAAGGTCCTCCCTGAGCACCGAAGGCTGAAGTGTTTCAAAGATTTTGATAAGGTAGAGGGAACAAAACTATTTTGCTTGGTCAAGGCTTCAACATTGTGGGCACGTTAAAAACAGCCTCTTCACAAGTTAAACTGGGCCGGTGTCACTCTATACAAAACCTAGTGAAAGGATGTTAATCTCTCCAGGCTGTGACTACAGGGGGCAATTCCAGCTTCCAAGAGACAAATCAACAGATTTTGCTGTGGAAGGAATATCAATAGATTATAATAGGTTGAAGCAGGACATGCCTAAATTTGAATCGTGTAATGAGGTGAAGGGTTGGATTTGAGGAGGTACTTTTACTATCACAAGGCATCCCAGAGAGTGAGGTATTTAGCAATGCTGAGGAGGTCACAGGACACTACAGTAGTTTTTACACAGGGAAAGAAACAGCGATGAAGTAGAATATGGTCTCAAACCAGGGAAGTCTCCTTCCCTGTTATCTTGTCCAGGTATTATCAAGTCTTTCCAAAAAGGAAAGATTGTAGTAGATACAAGAGATGCAAGGTGATTTGGTCTGAATGGGTCTCCCTGTTCTTGTCAGATCATTATCATGGCTGAATATAAGGCTCAGTGCTGGCCTGAACTGGCCAATCCCACCATACTTACATGAGTTTGCTTTACCTTTACCAGTACCTACTGCATTCTTTCCTCCATGGGAATGCTATGGCAAGATGACAAGGAAGGAGATTAGCAGGGCCTCTTCCTATTCCCAGTGCTGGTTCTTTCCTAAATGGAAAAGAGAGGAAGGCTACCTTCAGTGTGTTGACTGTGAATCACCCAGTGACAAAATTTCTTGGGACACCCTGTGATCTGAAAGGAAACCTATGCCTTCAAACTTGTAACTTTATCCTGTATTATTTCCAATGTGCCATACTGGTGCTAATCTTTTCCATTCCAGGCTTTTAGCAGCAAGTTTCAGCTACCTTGTGTCATTTTGTTGCTCTGCTTAATTAAGGGACACTACAGCTGTAGCCCCATCCATTCAATCATTCATCCAAAGCTGGATTGCATACCCTTTCTGGGTAATGAATTGCAGGGACTGGGAAAAAAGCCATTCCCTGCATGGTTCTGTGCTTGTGGGCTCTGCCAGTGTCACAGATGTCTCTGATGGACAGGATAAATCACATTGATAGGGGGCTACACTAAGATCAAATATGCAAACATTGATGTGAAGCTGACCATAAGCAGGCTGAGAAGAAACACCCTGATCGGACGGCACTCCAAATAATGACTCCCATTGAGTGCCAGAGTGCCTACCTCAGGTTCAGATTCAGGTTAGTTTATTATCATATACACCAGGGTATAACTAAATTCTTTGCAGGAATGAAGCTCACGAAATGAAACAGTATACAACACATTGTGAAAAAGGATCTAGTGCTTTCCCGGCGTATATGACGAATAAACTCTTCTCAGGCTTCCAGCCAGGTACAGGTATCGATTATAAACAACATTTCAATGACTAACTCTGCCATCTTTATCAGGGATGATGCCTAGGCATGTCTAGTCCTGTAGTTTTGTTGTCCATCCCTCCTGATTGGTTAGTCCTGGTGAAGGAAGCCATTGGAAAAAAAAACTAAAGAAAAAGAATTTTAACAAAGATGAAGGTCTCGCTCTAAGTAAGATCTAGAATTTGATTGTAAAAGGTAGGACTGTGGAAATCTGATTGGTTGAGACCCAACCAATCAAGAAGGATGGACAACGGGGGTATATACGTGAAAGATGTGATTTGGTAAGAAGTTTGACAGCAGTGCGGAAGAATCTCACCCAGCCCGCATTTCAGGAAATCTGATCACTTGGCTGATCTCCTGCCTGAATACAGGCAGAAACCAAAGAGCAAGGTTCCAGAAGTAAGGAACACAAAAGAGTGGTCATGGAAAGCGGAGAAGCAGCTATAGGATTGCTTTGAGTCAGTGGTCTGGGCCATGTCAAAGGACTCATCAGAGGGTCTAAACAGTTGTCACAGACATTATAAAACAGTCAAAGGCGAGAGTGTCCCCACAAAATCATTCCGTCTCCCCCAGCCAGAAGACGTGGATGAAGCATGCAATCCGCAATCTGCTGAGGGCCAGAGGGCCAGATCAGTGGCATTCAAGTCTAGCAGTAAAGCAAAATACAAGAGGTCTAGGTACAATCTCCAGAAAGCCATCTCACATGGGCCAAACTTGAATCACTGAAGGATGTTTGACAGCTCTGTCAGGGCTTGAATGCTATCACCTGCTACAAAATTAAACTAAGCGACATAGGTAATACCAACGTTTCGCTCCCAGACACCGTCTATGCTCACTTTAACTGTCAAAACATGGAGGCATCTTCACCAACTCCTTCAGTCCCCAATGACCCTATGATTTTGGTTTCTGAGGTGGACATGAGAGCATCCTACAGGAGGGTGAACCCATGGAAAGCATCCAGCCCAGACAGGGATCTGGCCGAGTGCTAAAGGCCTGCACTGATCAACTGGCTGGGGTGTTCACCAGTATCTTTAACTTCTCATTTTGGAACTCTGAGGTACCTACCTGATTCAAGCAGGCTACCAATACCAGTGCCTCAATGACTATTATCCAGTAGCACTTCCATCCACTGTGAAGAAGTGCTTTCAGAGACTGGCAATGAAACATGTCAACTTGAGCCTGAGAAGAGACCTCAAACCACTGCAATTTGCCTACCATCACAACAGGTCCACAGCAAATGCCATTTCAATGGTTCTTCTCTCATTTCTGGAACATCTAGACAATGAAGGTACATACACATCAGTATGTTCTTCATTGACTTCAGCTCTGCATTCAATACTATCATCAACTCAAAACTAATCAATAAGTTTCAAGACCTTGGCTTCAATACCTCCTTGAGCAACTGGATCCTCAAATTCCTCATTTGCAGGTCGAAGTCAATACAGATTGGCAACAACAACTCCTCCACAATCTCCATCAGCACAGGTGCACCACAAGGCCGTGTGCTTAGCCTCCTGCTCTACTCATATTATCCTTATGACTTTGAGGCTAAGCACAGCTCCCGTGCCATATTCAAGTTTGCTGAATCAAGGTGGTGATGAATCAGCATGTAGGAGGAAGATTGAAACCTGGCTGAGTGGTGCCACAACAACAACCTCTCACTCAATGTCAGTAAGACCAAGGAACTGATTATTAACTTCAGGAAGAGGAAACCAGAAGTCCATGAGCCAGTTCTCATCCAGGGAATAAGATGTGGAGAGGGACAGGATCATTAAATTCCTCAGTGTTATCATTTCAGAAGATCTGACCTGGGCCCAGCATGTAAGTGAAGAAAGCACAGCAGTGCATCTGTTTTTTAGAAATTTGTGAAGATTTTGCATGTCATCTAAAACTTTGGCAAACTTCTATAGATGTGTGGTGGAGTGTATGTTGGCTGGTTGCGTTGTGGTCTAGTATGGAAACACCAATACCCTTGAAGAGAAAAATCTACAAAAGGTAGTGAACACAGGCCAGTTCATCACAGAAAAAGCTCTCCCCACCATTGACTACATCCACATGGAGCGCTGTAGCAGGAAAGCGGCATCATTCATCAAGGACCCCCACCATTCTGGCCATGCTCTCTTCTTGCTGCTATGATCAGGTAAAGGTACAGAATCTCCAGGAACAAAACAACCAGGTTCAGGAACAGGTATTACTCCTCAACCATCAGTGGGGGTAACTTCACTGACCTTCATTCATCCCAGCACTGATCTGTTCCTGCAACCTATGGACATATTTTTAAGGACTCTTCATCTCATGTTCTTGATATTTATCACTTATTTATTTACTATTATTATCTTTTTCTTTATATACTTTTGCACATTGGTTGTCTGTCCATCTTGTTATGTGCAGTCTTTCATTAATTCATTGTGTTTCTTTGTATTTACTGTGAATGCCTCCAAGAAAATAAATCTCACGATTGTATATAGTGCCATATATGTACTTTGATAACAAAATTACTTTGAATTTAGTTTTCTTTTTACTATGACAATATAATTATGGCATGATCTCTCTGACTGGCAAGCTAAAGCTTTTCAGTGTATCTTACTAGAGGAGACAATAATAAACAGATACTAATTTGCTTTGGAAACCTATTGAGGGCAGAATGGTGCCACACCTCTTCACTGGCCTAGGTTTGCTCCTCATCTTGGGTGCTGTCTGTTAGGAGTTTTCACATTCTCCATGTGACCTCCAGGTATTCCTGTTTCCTCCCACATCTCAAAGACATCCTGGTATGTTAATCAATCATTATAAATCATCTTTAGTGCCAGTAGACAGCAGGGGGATTAAAGAAAAGTTGGAACACATGCAAGCGAAGATAGTGTACAGGGAAGTAAGTGAAGTGGTGGTGTGAATAGCTCTGATGGAAAAGTTCTAAGAGCCAGTGTAGACCTGATCGGCTAACTGGCCTGTACTAAGCAATATATATCTTTGATTAGCATTTTAGTCTGTACTGTTGGGCTTGAAATTCTGCCCTGTGTTCGTTTAGGAAGAGAGACAACCAACACCGGAATATAGCAAAACGTGGCTTTATTGCAGAATTCGTAACTGGCACAGCGAATCCACGGAGTCGCTGGAGAAGGCGTTCTGTTTTCCCCTTACAATCTGCTCTTATTTATACCCCTTTTCCCCCAGCACACCCCCCGCTACATATTAGGTAATATCGGGCACTTGTGTCCATCTTATTGGCCCGCAGCCATATGCTCACGAGTTACCTGTTTCTTTTGTTTACTGAATCGCGTGACACTAATAGTATCGGTGTAGCGGGGTCCCCAGTTTCGCTCCCCCCTCCCTCGCATTCCGGCCTCCTAACATTATGTGTTACGTGAGCCACTCCTGACCTGTAATGGCAGTCTCGAATTAACCCCAACACTAAATAACCCTGACACGAATTAACCCCAACACTCCCTCCCTTGGCCTCCCAGAGGCCACATCCCCACATCCCTTACAATCTTTTCCGCGGCTGCCGGGATCAGGCAGAGAGGTGAGCGTCCCCCGGCACTCTTTGGCGTGTCCTCCCTATTTGCTTATCCTGATTTGTCCGACCTAGGGTCACAAAATATGGGTAGGGGTTCCCTAAACATCCGCAATTTTTACAAGAAGCATGCAACATTTCAGAAAGCTTATTCAAGAACAAATTCACAATCCCCCCCTTGCCATGGTCCATTTCAGTCCGTGTCCTCCCATAGTGCGTCCGCTTTCCGGGAGGGCCGTGTCCTCCCCTTCCACTGGGAACAAGGGTGCCTGGTACGCCGGTGGAGTTCCATCCTTTCCGGTCAAGGCTCGATCTATAGTCCCGCAACAACAACCACACGTGATAAAGATAGCAATTGAAATAGACAGTCCCAGTGCCAACTGTCCAAGTAGGACCCCCCATTCCCCAAACGTACGTTTCAACCAATTCAGCACTGGGTTATTGACTCCTGATTGTTGCTTTAGCTCATTGGCCAGGGATCGCAATTTAGTCAAGCCCTTGGTTAGTGATCCGTCCGGGCCTGTATTGTTCGCTATGGTCATACAGCACATGTCACCAAACAGGGCGCACACTCCGCCCTTCTCTGCTAAGATCATATCTATGGCAATTCTGTTCTGCAGGGTCATTAGGGACGTCTGTGATAGCTGCTCGTGGACAGCTTCCGCGATGTCCCTGGTTAGATTAGCCAGCCTCTGAACGTTATAGTGGATCAGGTTGATCCGGTTGACATTTTTATTGGTCGTGATTGGGAATATGGCTGAAAAAAGTGGAAAGCTCTCAAAGCCTGCAGCTACCTCGTCTGCCAGTTTATATTCGTCCGGGATGTTTCTAGCCTAACCGATAGCATCGATCCATATCCCATCGGGGTTCCTTTCCCCCCTTTCAGTGAGCGCCCTCTTGTTCCTATACCACCTCCCGATTTCATCAGGGATTGGGTTGAGGGTGTAGTCCCCTGGATTCTTTGCCGCAATGAAAAGAGGTACATTTAGAGTGATCAGGGTGCAGGTCCCCTCCCAGTTTACAGGTAGCCAATTATATAGGACCCGTTTCCCACAGTACCACCAGAGGTCCGCTCTGCTGACAGTCAGCATGGTGGCGTTTTCGGTGCCAGTAAGACTGATCCAGGTAGAACACGCACTGTCAGGTAGGTTGCCCACTCTGTAGGGCTGATCCGACGGGGACAGGTTAGTAACGCAAGTGATGTTCCTGATCGGGTCCACCCTAAACGCTGGTGGGGTCACATTGGCCGGGGTCATGGGGAAATAGGTTTCCCAGGACTTACACCCGGCAGAGGGGTTGGTTAGTGACATGAGTTCGAGGGCGCAACGGAAGGTGTCATTTCCTTCCTCGAAGGGGCTGGGACTCATGAGGAGTGTGGGTTTCCCCGTAGCACATACCCAGCAGTCCCCTATCGCTGCCTGGGTGGTGTATTGGACCACTCGGTCAACCCAGGCGTTTGCTTCCACGTACCCTGTCTCAATTGCAATATACTCCCGGGGAGATATCTTATTCGTGTCCGAACTCTTTACCAGAACAGGGCTGGCTGTGGGACCCAATCCTGGGTCTGTGTGGGTTCCCAGATTGATCCGGATAATTCCCCATGGGTCTCGGCCTGTCACGTCCGCCCTTATGATCAGATAGAGCACGCCCCCCGCCCCATGCTCCCTGACCTCTGACCCGCGACGAGTGGAGCAGGTCTGTGACGACCATCCCTTCATACTAAAAGGGTTGTGTATTTCTTCCTTGAGTGTCAGGATTAACGGGTTCACTCCCTGCTTTCTTCCCCAAACAGAGCCCCTGTAAAGGCTCACCTTCCTCTTAAACTCATAGTAGGGTTTGGAGGACCCTCGATTGTTTGGCCTCTTATCCAGCCAGGACTGGTCTGGGCCTGTCCACCACCATACATTTATCCATGCGCTACACTCCTTTACCCATGGGTTCGGGTATCCCAAGGTGAATGGACACATGTAGACATTATACCCAGTCCAGGCTTTCTTGTCGCCCCAACAGTTGATCACATCGCACAGGTCGAACTGGAATGTCCTACCTGTATGAGGGTCCGCATTAAGGATGATATTCGCTCCGCACGCATCTCCTCCCCTTCCCGCTTCGGCCATCGGCGCCTTACCTAGGAGCATTACTCCTACCCATATCAGGGTTTTCCATGGCGTCATCTTCCTCGGCTTCCTCCTCCTCTATGTCGGAATCGGGATCAATCGGTCTTCCTTTCTTTGTCCTGGAGCAGTGCGAGAAATGGTGCCAGTTATTGTCCCCCTCCCTTCTTACCTTTTAATGCCCTGTTGGAGACCTCGGTGACAGGGTATGGACCATGCCACCGTTTTCCGTTCCAGGTGAGCTTCCCTGGGCCTCGGAGGAACACTTCCACTCCTACCTTGATGGTGTCCGACCCCTGCGGCTGCTCACTGTTAGTTTATTGAACTCGCACAGTTATCAATTTTACCATATTTCTAAAAACTCTCATATACTCTGTTACTCAACACACAAATGTCTGAGTTTCGGTAACTCGAAATTGAAGTGCTCCATGGCTCCCTAGTACACAGAGAGGATCAAATGTGGGACGGTCGCCTTTCAAAACCTGACCTTCGCGTGGGAGATTTCTCCTCTTAACAACCAGTCTAAGGTAGGCGCCGTCAGTATCCCTGTGTACTACGGTGTACCGCGACACTTTTCTCCTCACTCCTGAGACTTTTATGCCCATCGTGGGCGGCGGGTACCCTCACTCAGAAGACTTTTCCACGGGCGGAGGATCTTCCTAAAAACAGATAAGAGTTAGTACTTACCAGTCACGATTCTGCACCGGGAATGATCTCTCCCAGGGTAATTTGGGGTTGGTGAGGATCCGTCAGCAGACAAGATCTAACTCAGTGATTTAACTATCTAGTGGAAGTCTTTGATATAACAGGCACTTCCTGACCTTAGTCGAGCTTGCGGCCGCAAGTTGTCTGCTGTCGGACCCGCCAGCCTGTGTTGTCTCTCCCTCCCCACGTCGAGGTCACCAAATGTTGGGCTTGAAATTCTGCCCTGTGTTCGTTTAGGAAGAGAGACAACCAACACCGGAATATAGCAAAACGTGGCTTTATTGCAGAATTCGTAACTGGCACAGCGAATCCACGGAGTCGCTGGAGAAGGCGTTCTGTTTTCCCCTTACAATCTGCTCTTATTTATACCCCTTTTCCCCCAGCACACCCCCCGCTACATATTAGGTAATATCGGGCACTTGTGTCCATCTTATTGGCCCGCAGCCATATGCTCACGAGTTACCTGTTTCTTTTGTTTACTGAATCGCGTGACACTAATAGTATCGGTGTAGCGGGGTCCCCAGTTTCGCTCCCCCCTCCCTCGCATTCCGGCCTCCTAACATTATGTGTTACGTGAGCCACTCCTGACCTGTAATGGCAGTCTCGAATTAACCCCAACACTAAATAACCCTGACACGAATTAACCCCAACAGTACACTCCAACCGAAAGAAACCCATTGGGTCAATAAAATTCCCTTTGGTCATCTCTCATACTTTAGCACATCACCCTAAATCTGACTTCTGATTTCTGAGTCTTACACCAACAGGAAGAATTTCTCCTTATCACCTCAATCATCAATCAGGGCTTGAAGAACTTTATCAAACTTCCCTACTATGGGGAGATCAGTTCTCCAGATTCTCAAGGTGGCTGAAGGCCCGTTCAATCTCAGCTCCACCTTTTCTAACGAATTCATGTCCTTCCCAAAGTGTGGTGTCCCGACAAGAACACAATATTCCAGCTGAGACCCAAAAGGATTTTATCAAGGTTTAGCTGAGCCTACGGATAATTGTACTCAACTACCTTGAACATTCAGTTTTGCACCACTGATGCATACTATCATTATTAGACACTGCCAATTCCTTCATGCGTACAGCTCCCCCAACATTGAAAACATTGACAAGAAGTGATGTCTCAGGAAGGCATTAAGGGATTGCAGGATTCAAGCCATTCCTTCTCGTTGCTGCCATCTGGTAGGAGGTAAAGGAGCTTGAAGACCCATACCTCCAAGTTCAACAATAGCTTCATCCTCACTGCCATCAAGTTCTTGAACCGACCTGAAAAACATTAATTCTACCTCAGACTACATTTCCTCCAACTTGCACTAATGTCATTATATTTTTCTTTTTATTTAGTTTTCTGCATAAGGTATGTATAATGAGTGTTAATCTAAGTTGACGTTTGTTATGTTTGTAGTATGCTGCTGTTAAGGCCATTTCCATGGAATTTATGCCTTGAACATCTACAAAGTGATGACTGTCACATACTGGGGGCTCCCCACCATTGCCAAAACCTCATAACAACCAGACAGAACACGAACACTAATCTTGTGATAATGTTCTTTAAAGTCATCTAAATCTCCCTCTGATACTGCTCTCCTTTTAAAAATTGTACCATTTTGTTCACATAGCCTGATCTTTCGCATGAAGGATTAGACAAGAGTTTCTCAAGTGAATATAAAAGTCTCCATTAACTATTTTAAAAGAGCAGGGAAATTGTTCCTAGTGTTGTGGCCAGCATTTATGCCTCAATCATTGCCTGGTAATTTCATCGTTACTGTTTGTGGGACCTTGGTAAGCGCAATTGGGTGCCTTGTTTCCTGCATTACAGCTATGACTATACTTCAAGGAGTATGTAATTGCCAGCAAAATGTATCTGATATCTAAAGCATTAAAATAAAATTTCAAATGGAGTGGCAAGCGAATGAATGGAATGCAACAAAATTAATAGTATTATTTAGCACTGTTCAAGATTCAAGATTTAAGATTGTTTAATGTCATTTCCTGCACAGAAGTGTAAGGAGAATGAAATAATTGCTACTCCGTATATCTGCAGCATTAAAAAAACCGAAAGATACAGAAGGTGTTCATCAGCCTTACTGCTTGAGGAAGTAACTGTTTTTGCGCCTGGTGGTCCTGCTGTGGATGCTATGTCACCTCCTCCCTGATGCAAGTGGGAGTGGAAAGTAGGAAAATAATCGAGTACAAATCAAAAGAAGTATCAGGAAGACATCTAGTAAGAGAGCTGGGTTTTTAAAGCAAAGGATGTTTGGGCTGAATGGCCTGCTTTTGTGCTGAGCTGTACAAATAAAGAGCCTCATTAAATGGCTTTGGTCACAGTACATTTACCATTCCAACAAATGTTCCTTTGCACTAAATCAGGAGAAATAACTAAACACACTAAAGCTTGTCCTATACATAAAGTTGGGATCGCAGTGTGTACAGTAGGGGCATACCTATCTGTTCATATCGCATACCCAAATCCCAAAATAGGTATTAAAGTCACAGTAGGTTTCTCAGTTCAGCCGCCTGAAAGTTTAGGAGCCTGGAAACTGGATCATCTAAGGGCATTCAGTTAAGAGAATATGTAATTACAGTTCATACAAAGTACACTGCAGATGCTGTGGTCAAATCAAGACGTACAAAAAAGCTGGATGAACTCAGCAGGTCGGGCAGCATCCGTTGAAAGAAGCAGTCAACGTTTCCAGTGCTTCTTTCAACGGATGCTGCCCGACCTGCTGAGTTCATCCAGCTTTTCTGTATGTCGTAATTACAGTTCATGATGACAGCACTGCAGCACACACTATACTGCTTAAGAAATAACACTGCACGGTCTCACACACCTCCCATATATACTGGTGACATCGGTCCCTGTGTAACAGCAACTTGATGCTTTCTTTGTCGACTTGGTTTGATTGTACACACCTTGAACTGTGTGCAGCACATGCAGGAAACCAGGAGATGCCACCATGATGTTCTACCTTCTACAAATTGATCTTACAGAGGAGTAAAGGTTAGCTTTATTAGCACATGTACATTGAAACATACTGTGAAATGCATTGTTTGCAACAATGGTCAACACAGCCCAAAGATGTGCTGGGGACAACCCACACCATACTTCTGTTGCCAGCATAGCAGGCCCACAACTTACTAACCCCAACCCATACACCTTTGTAATGTGGTAGGAAACTGGAGCACCTGGAGCGACCTCACGAGATCATGGGAAGAATATAGCAACTCCTTACAGACAATGCAGGAACTGAACCCAGACTGCTGATGCTGCAATAGCATTACACTAACTGCTACGCTACCAAATTGCCTGGAGACAATAGACAATAGACAGTAGGTGCAGGAGTAGGCCATTCAGCCCTTCTAGCCAGCACCGCCATTCACTGTGATCATAGCTGATCATTCACAATCAGTACCCCGTTCCTGCCCTCTCCCCATATCCCATGACTCCGCTATCTATAAGAGCTCTATCTAACTCTCTCTTGAATGCATCCAGAGACTTGGCCTCCACTGTCTTCTGGGGCAGAGCATTCCACATATACACCACTCTCTGGGTGAAAAAGTTTTTCCGCATCTCTGATCTAAATGGCCTACCCCTTATTCCTGAACTGTGGCCTCTAGTTCTGGACTCCCCCATCAGCGGGAACATGCTTCCTGCCTTCAGCATGTCCAATCCCTTAATAATCTTATATGTTTCAATCAGATCCCCTCTCATCCTTCTAAATTCCAGTGTATACAAGGCCAGTCATTCCAATAATCTTTCAACATATGACAGTCCCGCCATTCCGGGAATTAACCTTGTGAACCTACGCTGCACTCCCTCAATAGCAAGAATGTCCTTCCTCAAATTTGGAGACCAAAACTGCACACAATACTCCAAGTGTGGTCTCACCAGGGCCCTGTACAACTGCAGAAGGACCTCTTTACTCCTATACTCAATTCCTCTTGTTATAAAGGCCAGCATGCCATTAGCTTTCTTCACTGCCTGCTGTACCTGCATGCTGTAGGTGAGGCCTAATTTGGAGTATTGTGTGCAGTTTTTAGGTCACTTACCTACAGGAAAGATGTAAATGAGGTTGAAAGAGTACAGGGAAAATTTACAAGGATTTTGCCCAGTCTAGAGATCCTGAATTATAAGGAAAGATTAACTAGATTAGGATTGTATTCTTTAGAACATAGAAGATTGAAAGATTGAAAGAAGATGAAATGACACTGACTATCTGCCCTTCCTCTGCCTCTCACAACTCTGAGGTCTCCCTCAGTCTCGGATGCTTCAGAGAAAACAATTCAAGTTTGTTCAATCGCTCTTTATAGACAATAGACAATAGACAGTAGGTGCAGGAGTAGGCCATTCGGCCCTTCTAGCCAGCACCGCCATTCACTGTGATCATGGCTGATCATACACAATCAGTACCTCGTTCCTGCCCTCTCCCCATATCCCTTGACCTCGCTATCTATAAAAGGGGTAGAGGTCTAAGCACAATGAAGAAAATTTTCTGACATGTCTGCATGAAAGTGGCTTCAAACATACAAAAAACAGTTTAAATTCACCGGGGAAAATCAGTCTGCTGACTATCATTCCCTTAGTCTACCTTGAGCATGAATTGTTTTCCATCATTAATAACTTGTGTCTATCGAGTGTGAAGTCTATGAAATGGATGGCAGACTGTGCCAAGGTTTCCTCAACGGTACCTGCATGGACAGCAGTTCCAGGGATTTCCCAGCTCTTCCAAATTGGCCTTGAAGTCCCACAACAGATCCATATATCCCTATCTTCAACAACATCAAAAGAGGCCATTCAGTCCAATGCCGATTTCAGACCAAACCCACCAAGTCAAAGACCAATACCGATTCAATGAAGAATGCAGGACTATAAGCCAGGAACAGCGGCAAGCTTAACTACAAGTCCTGTGCCAGTCTTACAGAGTTTATGCAGGAGGACATAAGGAGTGCCGATAAGTAAAAGCAATGCACAAAGGATTTAAGCAATCTCAGTATTAACAAAGTGCATCAGTCTTGCTCAATCCATCCTGAATGGTAGTGGCTGATCAACCAGTCAAGTGAAGGAGGAGGTTTCAAGAAAACCCTTATCGTACAGATAGTGGAGCCTGGTATGTCATAGAGTCATAGAAAAGTACACCACAGAAACAGACCCTTCAGCCCATCTAGTCCATGCAGAACCATTTACCTGCCTCCTCCAATTAATTGACCTGCACTGGGACCATAGACCTCCATATCCCTACCTATACAAACTCCTCTTAAACGTTGAGCTCACAAGCAAGACTTGTGCTGGAAGCTCATTCCGCACTCTCATGACCCTCTGAGTGAAGAAGTTTCCCTTCATGTTTCCCTTAAACTCCTCACCTTTCACTCTTAACCCACAGCCTCTGCTTGTAGTCCCACACAATCTCAGTGGAAAAAGCCTGCTTGCTTTTACCCTATCTATACTGCTCATAATTTTGTATACCTCTATCAAATCTTCTCTCAATCTTCTACATTCTAAAGAATACAGTCCTAACCTATTCAATCTTTCCTTATAACTCTGGACCTTCAGAACCAGCAACATCCATGTAAATTTTCTCTGCAATCTTTCAACCTTGTTTACGTCTTTCCTGTAGGTAGGTGACCAAAACTACACACCATACTCCAAATTAGACCTCACTAATGTCTGATACAACTTTGACATAACATCCCATCTCCTGTACTCAATACTTTGATTTATGAAGGCCAATCTGCTAAAAGCTTTCTTTATGGCCCTGCCTATCTGTGAATCATTTTCAACAAACTTTGGACCTGTATTCCCAGATCTCTTTGTTCAGTCACACTCCTCAGTACCCGACTGTTCACTGTGTAAGACCTACCCTGCTTAGTCCTACCGAAGAGCAAATCTCGCACTTGTATGCATTAAGTTCCATCTGGCATTTCTTAGCCCATTTTTCCAGCTGATGTAGATCCCTCTACAAGTCATTATAGCCTTCCTCACTGTCCACTACACCCCCAAGCTTGGTGTCATCCACAAATTTGCTGACCCAGTTAACCACATTATCATCCAGATCATTAACAAACAACAAACAGCACTGATCACCGCAGCACTCCACTGGTCACAGGCCTCCAGTCAGAGAGGCAACCCTCTACTACCACTCTCTGGCTTCTCCCACACAGCCAATATCTACCCCATCCTAAATGCTGAGTGACTGAACCTTCTTGACCAACCTCCCATGCGGGACCTCATCACATGCCTTACTAAAGTCCATAAAGGCAACATCCACTGCCTGGTAACTTCCTCAAAACTCTATAAGATTGGTTAGATATGACCTACCACACACAAAGCCATGCTGACTGTCCTTAATCAGTCCATATCTATCCAAACACTTATAGATCCGATCCCTCAAGTCCACCCTGACTTGCCTCAGGCAAGCAAACACTTCCTCCTCTGTAATGTGTACAAGGTCCATAAAGTTATGCCACTTTGCCTCACTTCTATAGACTCTCCTGACTAAATACAGATGCAAAGAATTTATTTAAGATCTCCCCCATCTCTTTTGGCTCCACACATGGATTACCATTCTGTTCCTTCAGAGGACTAATTTTGTCCCTTACAATCCATTTGCTCTTAACATATCTGTAGAATCCCTTAAGATTCTCCTTCACTTTGTCTGCTAGAGCAACTTCATGCCTTGTTTTAGCCCTCCTGATTTCTTTCTTAAGTATTCTCATGCATTTCTTGTACTGCATCAGCACCTCATTTGTTCCTACTTGCCTTTACCTGCTATGCACCTCCTTTTTTCTCTTAACCAGGGTCTCAATATCTCTTGAAAACCAAGGTTCCCTGCACCTGTTATCTTTACCTTTTATTCTGACAGGCACATACAGACTTTGTACTCTCAGAATTTCATATTTGAAGGCCTCCCACTTTCCAAGTACATCCTTGCCAGTTTCAATCGACACTTACCAGATCATTTCTGATACCATCAGAATTGCCTTTCTCCAGTTTAGAATCTCAAGCTGCGGGCCTGACCTATCATTTTGCATATTTACTTTGAAACTAATGGCAATGTGGTCACTGGGTGCTAAGTGTTCCCCTACACAAACTTCTGTCACCCGCCCTGTCTCATTCCCCTATAGCAGATCGAGCATTGCACACTCTGTCGTTTGGAACTTCTATGTACTGATTCAGGAAACCTTCCTGAACACATTTGACAGACTCTATCCCATCTCGTCCTTTTATAGAATGGGAGACCATGTGGACAGTTAAAATCACCTACTTTAACAACCTTATGTTTCTTGCACCAGTCTGCAATCTCTTTACAAACTTGCTCCTCTAAGTCCCTAGGCCCTTTGGGTGGTCTGTTATATAGCCCCATTAACGTGGTCATATTATTCTTATTTCTCATTTCTACCCATAATGCCTTACTAGTTGAGTTCTCCAGTCTGTCCAAATGGAACTCTGCCATAATATTTGCCCTGACTAATAAAGCCACCCATCCTCCTTTAATCCCTCCCGCTCTGTCATGTCAAATACAACGGAACCCCAGAATACTAGGCTGTCAGTCCTACCCCTCCTGCAACCAAGTCTCATTAATGGCTACAACTTCATAATTCCAGGTGTTGATCCATGCCCTGAGATCATCCACCTTTCCTACGATACTTCTTGCATTGAAATATACACAGCTCAGGACATTAGTCGCACCCTGCTCAACCTTTTGATTCCTGACTTATCTAAAGCCTTACCGACATCTGCCTGCACACCTCTCCACTAACTGTTCAGGCACTCTGGTTCCCATCCCCCTGCAACTCCAGTTTAAACCCTACCAAACCTTCCAGTTAGGATATTAGTCCCCCCTCCAGCTCAGGTGCGGACCATCCTGTCTGTTCAGGTTCCACCTTCTCTGCAAGAGAGCCCAATGATCCAAAAATCTTATGTCCTCTTTCCTACATCAACTCCTTAGCCATGTATTAAACTATATAATCTTCCTAACATACGCATGCTAAAGACAGGACTTAAACACTTGCATACACCCTGAGTCAAAACTTGGCTTCCAAATGAAATTCCCCCATTACAGAAGTTATTGTTCAGCCATTTTGATTCTCTTTACACGACATCAAGAAATGGAGAGATCAAAGGCTGAGGGACATTACAAAACTGCAGCTGTACTCTGCACTCCAGAGCTGATGCAGTATATGTGGCCAACACGGTGGGAAATTGCTGAGCCATTTTTGTTCACAAACCTGACTTGAAAATATCTCATTGATCCTTCGGTAACTCTAAAGCTTAGAATGTCCTGCCAGACAGCAGCTGCACCAGAGAAACTGCAGCAGTTCAGTACCACATTGCCCAGAGCATTGCGGGATGTGATAGAAATATTGACCTGACCATAAATGAATTAAAAATTGAAAGGTTGAGTGAGCTAGAGCTTTCCTCTTTGGAGTGAAGGAAGATGAGAAGATAATTAAGGTATATAACATGAGAAGAGGCATACGTGATTGATAAGTTCATGGCCTAAGGTAGAAGGAGTCAATTTTAGAAAACCTAGCTCACTTATTTTTCAACATAGTCCCCTCCTACATGTACGCACTTAGTCCAGTGGTCATGGAGCATACAGATCCGTTCTTTGTAGAAGTTGGCATCTTGGACCTCCAGAAGTGGTCAACAGTATGGGGTGATTGATAAGTTTGTGGCCTAAGGTAGAAGGAGATGAGTTATTAACTTCAAACTTTCTGCATAATCACTCAAAGAGTTGAACTGCATGTGTATGTAACAAGAGCTGTATAACTCATTTCATCTACATCGGTGGTGCGCAGGTGGAACAGGTCAAAAGCTTTAAGTTCCTCGGGGTGAATATCACAAATGACCTGACTTGGTCTAACCAAGCACAGTCCACTGCCAAGAAGGCCCACAAGCACCTTTACTTCCTGAGAAAGCTGAAGAAATTTGGCCTGTCCCCCAAAACCCTCACTAATTTTTATAGGTGCACCGTAGAAAGCATTCTTCTAGGGTGTATCACAACCTGATATGGAAGTTGTCCTGTCCAAGACCGGAAGAAGCTGCAGAAGATCGTGAACCTAGCCCGGCACATCACACAAACCAATCTTCCATCCTTGGACTTACTTTGCACCATACGTTGTCGGAGCAGTGCTGCCAGGATAATCAAGGATAAGTCCCACACAGCCAACACACTTTTTGTCCCACTTCTCTCCGGGAGAAGGTTCAGGAGCATGAAGATACGTACGGCCAGATTTGGGAACAGCTTCTTTCCAACTGTGATAAGACTGCTGAACAGATCCTGACCCGAATCTGGGCCGTACCTTCCAAATATCTGGACCTGACTTGCACTACCTTACTTTCCCTTTTCTATTTTCTAATTATGATTTATAATTTAAATTTTTATTATGTTTACTTCGATTTGTACTTCAGGGAGCGCTAAGCGCAGAAACAGATATCACTGTGATGATTGGACGCTCTAGTATCAATTGTTTGGTGACGATAAAGTATTTGTAATTGGTATTATTCAGGTGAATTACAGGTGTGAGATTATCAGATGAAACTGGCATTGCTGCCTCACACATCCTGATTTCCAGACGGTTCAATAATTTTGGCCAGCTGCTGGATTTCATATCAGACAGACATTTGTTGCTTTGGTCACCCAGACAACTTCTTCAAACTATTGGCATTTTCCAGTAAAAATGAATGCGGGCTAAAATCCCATTCATCCTGTCACACCTGGATCAGACATGCATTGTAGGCTGACAGATATTTGGAAAGTACGGCCCAGACTGAGGGAGCATTGAGGGGGACTCCCCTCCTCTTCCTAGAGCAGTACCAGGGGACTAAAAGTCAGAGCTTTACTTTGCAGGAGAGTGTTTGCATTTTAATGTACACTGGATATCACCGTTTACCCTGCAGCCTGAGGTGTGTTCATTAAACATGATTATTTATACCACAGTGTATATTGTGATTCCACTTTTATTGTACCTCTGTTGATGGTCAAAGCAAACTGCCACAACAATTGCTCCCTGGTGTGCTCACAGTCATTCCTTCTCATTTAATAGCAAGGTACATTTATTGCAAAAGCTAATGTGCTGTGACTGAAGCTGTTTACTGTGGCTCTATTTTAAACCACCCAGCACATAGAACAATGCCCACTGTAGTGCGCAGAAACTCCCCATTCAAAGCAACCAACCAATGTTTTTATAACTACATCTTTGGTCAATCTCCTCTGACTCACTGTCTGTTTATACTCCTAATACTCCCATGTGAAAAGTAATTTGTTTTATGGCATTGCATGGTTTGTCCAAGAGGCAGCCTGAAACTCTATTCCCTATATTTCAGCAGCAGAAAGTAATAGATTAGGGTGAAGAAATTGCATGGGGTTACAGTAAGTTTCACAATCACAGGATTTAGAACCTAGATTGGTACAGTGCAGAAACAGAGTCTTCAGCCCACAGTGTCTGTGCCGAGCATGATGCCAAATCAAATCCCTTCTGCCTGCATCTGATCTATACTCCTCCATACTCTGTGTATTCATGTGCCTAACCAAAAGCCTCTTGTAGACCACTATCATATCTTCTTCTTCTACCACTACCCAGGCAGTGAGTTCCTGGCTCCTACAATGTTTGGTGTTAAAAAAAACTTGCCCCACATATCCCTTTTAAAACTTCTGCCTCTCACCTTAAAGCTGTGCCCTCTAGTATTCAACATTTTGACCCTAGGATAATGATTTTGGCCATTCACCCTGTCCACGTCCTTTATAAAATTTTATTAGATCTCCCCTCAGCCTGCAACATTCCAGAAAAAAAATAATCCAGGCCATTTCTCCTATCCTTATAGCAAATATAACCTAATCCAGACCACATCCTGGTCAAACTCTTCTGTGCCATCTCTGAAGCTCCACATCCTTCCTGTAAATGTGACAACCAGGACTGCATACAACAGCAAACATAACCAAAGTTTTATGCAGCTGTGTCATGACTTCCTGAGTCTTATCATCTATGCCCCTTATGATGAAAGCAAGCATACCACTCTATCCATTTGTGTTGCCACTTTCAGGAAGCTATGGACTTGGACACCAAAATTTCTTTGTACATCAGCACTGTTAAGAGTCTGGATGGAGGTGTACAAGATGATAACAGGCAGAGATTGAGTGGATTACCAGAGACCATTTTCCCAGGGCAATATGGCTCATACAAGGGGGCATAATTTTAAAGTGATTGGAGGGTAGCATAGGTGGATGTCAGAGATATGTTCTTTAAAGAGTGAGTGATGGGTACATGGAATGCCCTGCCATGGGTGGTGCTAGAGGCAGATTCATTATAGCATTTTCAGAAACTCTTAGATAAGCACATGGATGATAGAAAAATGAAATGTTATATGAAAGAGAAAGGTTAGAATGACCTCAGAGTAGGTTAAAATGTAAAAAAAAACATTGGCTGAATGGCCTGGACTGTGTTGTAATGGTCTATGTTCATTAACTATAAACTTCCTTTTACCTCCCAAAGTGCAACACCTCACACTTACTTACATAAAACTCCCTCTACCATTTCCCTGCCTATAATTGTAATTGATCTCTATCATGCTTTATCCTTTGATGACCTTCGTCTCTCTCTACAACTCCAATTTTTGTGTTATCTACAAACTTAGCAATCAAGCTTTCATCTTCATCCAAATCATTTATAAGTATCACAAACAGCACTGGTCCCAGAACTGATATCTGGGAAATATCACTGGACACAGTTCTCCAGCCATCATAATACCTGACCACCAAAACACTTTATCTTCTATGGACAAGCCAATTCTGAATTCAAACTACCAAGTCTCTGTGAATCCCATGCATCTTAATCTTCCTGATCACCCTACCATAAGGAACCTTACCACTTACTAAACACCATACAGATAACATCCACTATCCTACCCATTTCAGCTACTTTGGTCACCTTCTCAGAAAACTCAAATCAAGCTTGTAAGTTTGTCCTGACAAACAGTCTCAGCCCGAAATGTCGACTGATGCTACCATCTTTTCCACAGATGCTACCGGGCCTGATGAACTCCTCCAACATTCTGTGTGTGTTGCTTTAGATTTTTAGCATCTGCAGATCTTCTCCTACTTGTAAGATGTGACCTATTCTGCAGAAAGTCATGGTACCTGTTCCAAGTGAGCCCATGTCTATCCCTATGAGTTCTCTAAGAATCTTAGGGAATCCCTAAGAATTCTTTCCAATAGCTTACCTTTCACTGATTTCCTGGATTATTTCTATTTCCCTTCTTAAACAAAGAAAAAACATTGGCTACTCTCCAGTTCTCCAGCATCTCACCTGTGGCTAGAGAGGATACAACGATCTTTATCAAAACACCAGCAATCTCCTCTCTTGCCATTCTCAACAACCTGGGATTGATCCCATCAGGCCCTGGGGATCTATCCACCTTACCATTCCTTAAGAGACCCAACGCAGCTTCCTTCTAGATCTCAAAATTCCCTAGCATACAAAAAAACTGATCTCACTACCCTCATTTCAATCCAGATAAATGTGAGGTATTGCATTTTGAGAGATCAAACTAGGGTAGGACTTACTTAGTGAATGGTAGTGTTGTGGAACAGGGAGACCTAGAAATGTAAGTGTATAGTTTGCTGAAAGTGGCATTACAGATATTATAAGATGGTGAAGAGGGCACGACCCTCACTACACTTATTTCTATTTTTGCACTACTTATTTAACTATTATATATATATGTATATATATTCTTGCTGTAATTCACAATTTTTCTATTATTATGTATTGCATTCTACTGCTGCCACAAAGACAGTTTCACAACTTATGCCAGTGATATTAAATCTGACTCAGATTCCAATTCTCTTCTCTGTCCTAGGTAATGTTAATTTGTCATTTCAGTTCTTATTTTTCTTTATAAATTTTCTAGATTGGTTTCAGACCAAGATAGTATGCCAAAAGAATATGTTAATATGGGTATAACAAAAGTATTTATTGCCTTTGTCTTATGTTTACTGTTGAGCTCTGTTTAGCATATTTTCTTAAGCCTTGAATTATTATTATTATTATTATTGTTATTACTATCAGTATTTCTTTTTATTCTTTTTTGTATTTCCTGTTTATTGTCCTTTGCACACTGGTTGTTTGTCCATCCTTTTGGGTGTGGTCTTTCATTGATTCGATTGTGTTTATCGTATTTACCGTGAAGGCCCTCTGGAAAACGAATCTCAGGGTCTACATCTTGATAATAACAAGTAGTGTAAATCAAGGCAACTGAACTTGCTGTGTTGTCTAGAAGACGTTTTGCCACTCATCCGAGAGGCTTCTTCAGTTCTGATCCATGTTGAGTAGTTTTCTGGCTTATAAACTCTGTGATTTGTTTAACGGTATAGAATCACATGAGGGCTGTTAAGAGTCGTAGAGGTAATGAGAGGGTCATTAGTCTTATCTTTGTTACCATAGACATAGTGATAATACATTTACTTTGAACTTTGAAATGGATGTCACATGACTGTTAGATGTTGCAGGTCAGGTGGGCAACACTATCGTGCGCAATCGTGAAGCACACTCTATCTTTAAGAGACTCCGCTGTTCTGCAGCGCTGCATCTGGGGTGAGCCATGTTTCTGTGACACGAAGTATACAGCTGTCCCTCTGGAACTGCAATCTTGCTCTGAGATCTTCCAGAGACAGTACATTCACCAGCAGGATAGCGGGGAGTAGGAGTCCATGGCCTTGCATTTCAAGCTCATTCACGCCCCAGCACGCCTTCCATATTTCCTTTTTCTTAAATGGAAACTGCACTTCTATCCCAAGTCTGCAGTCTGGGGTCCGGTGATTTTGAGGATCGATAAGATTTTTAAGCGTCTTAAAACAATGTTGCCTACTGAAGCAACCATGGTGTGACTGTGGATCTCAGCTGCGGTTGTACTGAACGGGAATATTTGATCATTTAACCAACTGAACGCAGAGTCACCACTTTCCAGTGTCATCCTGGAGAGAATCCATCTAATATAATTATACATATTATAATATGTATAATAGTTTACATATAATATTGTTTCCTGTGGATACTGCTTAGCTGGTGCCATGATGGTGCTGCAAGTAAGCTTTTCATTCATTTCTGAAATTCCCTTCTCTGGCTGGTTGTGGAGACTAGATACTGGAGCTCTTTAAAGAGGAAGCAGATACATCTTTGAAACATCTGAGAATTGCAGGACGTGTGGAGCCAGCACTGAAGGAATGAGCCTGAGACACATCAGCTCTGATCACTTTGAATGGTGATACAGGTTTGAGAGGCTGACTGAGCTCCTTCTGCTCCCCTGTCATATACTTTCATTTTCTGCCCCAAAGTTCTGTTTAAATGAAATAATATTCTACGTTTTGTAACAACAGCATTGATTAGGCAGGGCTTTACATGTATAGCTGCTCTGACACCTCTTTATCAGGAAAAATTATATATTCAATTACAGATTAAACTTCCCCATGAATCAATCGGCACCCTAGGCAAGTCAGACATAGAGCACACAGGATATTAAATCAATCTATTGGCTTTGTATTCATCTCAGCACCAGTAACACTGCAGTGAATTAGCTTGCATAAATGAGAGCAGGCCGTCAATTATGGCAACAGTGCATGCCTTTGACAAGCAGAGTTTTATGGTGGAGCATAGCCTCTCTTTGGTGCCCTGCCCAGTGGCTCAATTGATGACCCTTTGGTGTTCAATTCAGTCCCACTGGAGTAAATCGTGCCGATAACTGTGACGGTAGCTCCAGCTAAGTACGCTTTAGGGAAGACCCGTTGTAGGAACTACAAAGGAGTTAACTTTGTTTCTCCTTCCTCATTTGCTTCTTGATCCATTGTCAGCAATTTATTTCTGACTTGCAGAATCTCTTGATTTTAGGTTTTTTTTATTGTCCAATGGTTAATCACAACAAGACAGGAGGTGCCATTTCTCTGGAGTACTATAAGAGTCATAGAGGCATAGAGTCATACAGCAGGGAAAAGACCCTTCAACCCAACTTGTCCATGCTGAGCAGTGAGCTAGTCCCATATGCCCACCCCGCCCTGAAGCCCTCTAAACCTCTCCTATCCATAAAACATGGGAGCAGAACTAGACCATTCTGCCCATTGAGTCTACTCTGCCATTCAATCATGACTGACTCATCATTGTAGCATAGGGGTTAGCACAACACTTCACAGTGCCGATGACCCAGGTTCAATTCCCACTGCTGCCTCTAAGGAGTTTGTATGTTCTCCCCATGACTGCGTGGATTTCCTCCAGCTGCTCCAGTTTCCTCCCAAAGTCCAAAGACATACTGGTCATTATAAATTGTCTCATGATTAGGCTAGGGTTAAATCAGGGAATTGCTGGGTGACACAGCTCGAAGGGCCAGAGGGCCTATTCTGTAATGTATCTCAATAAATACTTAAATCCCTCTCAACCCCATACCCCTGCCTTCTCTCCACAACCATTGACATCCTTACTAACCAATAACCTATCAATCTCCACTTTAAATATGTACATATCTGGATGAGTTTTGAAGGTTTTAAATGAGCTACTGTTTCTGGTAGTTCATTGCAAACCCATGTCACCTTTTTCATGAAGAAGCTGCCCTGAAGTGTCTTTTAAGTCTCTCACCTCTGATATTAAACCTATACCCTCTTGTTTCAGCACCCCCTCTGAGGGGAAAAGACCATGTGCTTTTGCCTTGTCTATGTCCCTCATGATCTCACTCCTCAATTTCCTTCATTCCAGGGAATGAAGCCTTCTTCTATGCAACCTCTCTTTGTAACTTGCGCCCCAAGTCCAGGGAACGGCCTGGTAAATCTTTTCTGCAATCTTGCTACTTTAGTAATACCTTCCTCAGAACAGGGTGACCAAGACCGTACGCAACACTCATCAATGTCTCATACAACAGCAGCGTAACTTCTAAACTCAGCGTCTTGACTGATGAAGGCAAGATGGTGATGCAGGCAGTCAGAATGCTGACCACAGTACGTCTGTAGAAGTTTTTGAGTGTTTTGTGACAAACCGAATCTCCTCAAACTCCTAATGAAATATAGCTGCTGTTATGCCTTCTTTGTAGTGGCATCAATATGCTGGGTTCAGGTTAGATCCTCAGAGATATTGACACCCAGGAACTTGAAATTGCTCTCTCTTTCCACTTCTGATCGCTCTCTGAGGATTGGTGTGTGTTCCCTCGTCTTACCCTTTCTGAAGTCCACAATCACTTTTTTGGTCTTACTGACGTTGAATGCAAGGTTGTTGCAGTGAAACCACTCAACAAGCTGGTATATCTCACTTCTCTACACCATTTTGTCACCTTCTGAAATTCTGCCAACAATGGTCATATCATCCGCAAATTTATAGATGGCATTTGAACTATGCTTAGACACAAAGCCATGGGTATAGAGAGAGAAGAGCAGTGGGCTAAGCACACATCCCTGTGATGATTGTCAGCAAGATGTTACTTCTGATCCACACAAATTATGGTCTTCCAGTTAGGAAGTCAAGGATCTAGTTGCAGAAGGAGATTCCAAGGCCCAAGTTCTGGTGCTTTTCAAATCAAACTGTAGGAATGATTGTGTTAAACACTGAGCATCAATAAGCAGCATCCTGACATTGGTACTTGTATTGTCCAGATGATCCAAGGCCAGGAGAAGAGCCAATGAGATCACATCCGCTGTAGACCTATTGTAGCAATAGGCAAACTGCAGTGAGACCAGGTCCTTGCTGAGACAGGAATTAATTCTAGTCATATCCAACTCTCAAAACACTTCGTCACCATAGATATGAGTGCTACTTGACGGTAGTCATTAAGGCAGCTCACTCTGCTCTTCTGAGCACTGGTATAATTCTTGCCCTTCTGAAGCAGGTGGGAACTTCTATCTGTAGGAATGAGAGATTGAAAATGTCTTTGAACACTCCTGCCAGATGGTTGGCACAAGAGGAATAACAGGTATAAAAAATTTATGCAACAGTCAGATAAAACTTCTAAGGATATACTTCCATCAACAACAACAGGATTCAGCACTCCATACAAGCATATGCAATTCTGTTAAGTACACACCACTAAACTTAAATGAAAACACAACCCAGAAAAATGAAGAAATTATCACTACAGAAGAAAAGGTTAACTAATGGAAGAGGATGACCCTCCATGGGAGACATCCCCATGATCTGAGCAGACTAGGAAGTGTCGAACACCTGGCTCAGAGTTGGAGAACTCTTCCCAGAAACAAAGGGGTTCCTTGAGGCAATAGTGTGGCGCGTGGCCAAGTGGTTAAGGTGTTGGACTAGCAATCTAAAGGTCGTGAGTTTGAACCCCAGCCGAGGCAGCGTGTTGTGTCCTTGAACAAGGCACTGAACCACACACTGTTCCAGTCCACCCAGCTGAAAATGGGTACCGGCAAAATGCTGGGGGTTAACTGGCGTCCTATCCTGGGGGAGTCTCATACTCACAGTTGCTTCATGCCATGGAAACCAGCATGAAAACCTTGAGTCAATACAGGATCAGATGGTTAACACAGAAAATTATCCAAAAAAAATAATAAAAAAACAACTAATTCATTTTGAAGATCTTTTCATTGATAATCATTTCACAACTTTTCAACAACTATCTGCTAAGTTCAATCTACCTAATGCACATTTCTTTAGGTACCTTCAAATTAGACATTTCATTAATCCTTTACTACCCAACTTTCCTGAGATGCCTGAGAAAAATGTTGAGGGCCTGTTTCTTTCTATTAATCCACTGAGTAAAGGTTTAATATCTTTTATTCATGATAAATTAGTGCCCTCTTTGATAAAATTAGAATGGCTTGGGAGCATGACTTAAATGTTTCTTTATCTGACGCGGTTTGGGACTCAATTCTCAAGTCAGTTAATTCAACCTCTCCTTGTGCTCGCCATTGCTTTTTACAGTTTAAGATTGTACATAGGGCTCACATGTCCAAATCTAAATTGTCCTGATTTTACCTTAACATTGGTCCTGTTTGCGATAAGTGTAAAAGTGGTGAGGCTTCTCTTATTCATATGTACTGGGCCTGTCCTAGTCTAGAGAAATTTTGGAGAGAAGTTTTCCTAACCCTATCCCATATTCTTAATTGCCACTTAGAACCTAACCCTCGGATTGCTCTTTTTGGTACCTTGGGTGAGGCAGATATACATCTGAGTCCAACTAAATGTTGAACACTATCTTTTGCTTCTCTTTTGGCTAGATGTTTAATTCTTCTTAGATGTTGCCCCACCCACGCATGCTCAATGGCTTAATGATATTATGTCCTGTTTAGATCTTGAAAAAATTCACTACTCACTTCTCAATTCGGACATAAAGTTTCATAAGGTGTGGGGACTTTTTCTTGAATATTTTCATAACTCCTCTTTATATTAAGTCTTTTTTTTTAGTCCCTTTCTTTCAGCTTTTTTTTCCTTTCTTTGGTAGTCGGCATTATTATCTTTTGTTCTTATTTTCACTTACAGTTTTGGGGGTTTGAATGCTCCGATTTATATTTCCTACATCTTGCAGTGGTTGGTCTGGAGCTTTTTTTTTCTCTGTGGGGTGGGGGAGGATACTAACTTTACATGACTTTATTTTGGGTGCTTTTCCATCATTATTTTGAACCATATTATTGTATGTTTATCTTGCACTGTATTAACCTTTATTTTGTAGTTGGGTTTTTGTCACAGCAATTGTAGAAATGCATTAAAAAGAATAAAAAAAATTTAAAAAATAAACAACCAACTAATTCAAAACGATAATTGCAGTAAATACCAAGAGAAACCAGAAACAATCCAACACGTTACAGGATCCTGCAGCAGTTTAACTCAATCTGATTACTTACACAGGAACTATCAAATGGCAAATATCATTCATCAAAATCCTGCTTTAAGATGTAACCTCATAAAAGACACCATACCTTACTATAAATATAAGCCTGATCCAGTTTTAGAGTCTGAGCCTACAAATTATATTATAATCGATCCATTATTACAGACAAGAAAATCCATAGTAACCATGTGTATACAATATTACATGATAACCAAGCAAGAACAACTTACTTAATAGATATAATGATTCCTAAATGTATGCAAATCCACAGAAAGATACAATACTAAACAGCACCTGAATAGGCTAAAAGTTCTTAGCAATTGAGAAATGAGTGTGCTTGGCTATGCCCGTAGCTCAAGTTTTACCAGCTTGAGCTGAGAAAAAATAAAAATAATAACAAATAAATCAGCAATAAACATCGAGAACATGAGATGAAGAGCCCTTGACCGCGAGCCCATAGTTTATGGGAACAGTTCAGTGATGGGGCAAGTGAAATTGAGTGAAGTTATCCCCTCCCGTTCAAAGCCCTGATGGCTGACTGTAATAACTGTTCCTGAACCTGGTGGTGTAGGTCCTGAAGCTCCTGAACCTGATGGCAGCGGTGAAAAGAGAGCATGGCCTAGATGAGGGGAGTCCTTGATGATGGAATTTATCTGGCAAGGGAGTTTCCTGCCGTCATCCTGGTAGAGGTGTACATTCCACGCCTGGCCAACATTAGGCAGGCGTTGAAGGAACTGAGCATTGTGATCAGCAGTCATGAAACAGTGCACCTGGTGGAAAAGGTGAGCATTTTGAAGTTTCTGGGTGTCAACAATCCTGGGCCCAACACATTGATGTAATTATAAAGCGGGCATGACAATGGCGATCTTTCATTAGGAGTTTTAGAAGATTTCATATGTCATCAAAGACTAGCAGAACTGACAAAGCCTCCAACTTGAAATGTTAACTCTACTCTCTGCTTCTCCCACTGATGCTGTCTGACCTGTTGAGTGGCTCATGCATTTTTTCTTTTTTTGTCTATTTGCAACAGCCTTTTTATATATATTTTTATTTACAACTGTTAATTACATTGCTGCAAGTAAAAACAAAGCAGCAAGCCTTTGGCCTTTTGTGCCCGAGGAAAAGCTATCCAATGAGACCATTCTCTACACTTAGGAGAATGGTTCCAGCTTCTCTACGCTGTCCTTTGAACTAGTACCTCAATACAACTATCTGCATCAGGTTAAGAAGACAATTCCCTCTGTTCCAGCTACAGAAATCCACACTGTACTGAGACTAAAGTGACTCATCAATAGAAGATGGAGCAGCCATTGAGTTGCAAAGTACAACTGCCTTTAGGTGATCTCAGTCTATTGGGTTATCAGCCTGTTCCTCCTGCTGTGTGACGAGGGATCAAACCAGGGCTTGATCAGAAATGTCAGGGTACAGACTGATCGTCTACTAGAAACAACAGATGCTATCCACTCTGTGAAATGGCCAAGGATCAGACACCATTCTGTTCCTCAACAGCATTCACTTGCATTTATAGTGTATTCATAATGTTGTTAAATGTCTCAGGGCAATTAGCACAAAAAACAACATATGGTTAGGAAGAGTGGCAAAAATATAACATAAGAAGTAGATTCACTGTGCGTGGATTGAATAAATTTCTGCTCAACTCTATCCTGGATGGCTATGACCCCCTGGTTCTAGAGACACACAAGTCAGGGTACACATCAGCTTTGTATCTATCTTCAAGACCTGCTGCTGTCTAGTAGGGAGTTTGAATGTTCTCCCTGTGGCCATGTGGGTTTCATCCGGGTGCTCTGATTTCCTCCCACAGTCCAAAGACATACTGGTTGGTAGTTTAATTGGTCATTGTAAGTACGAGGGGTGATTGATAAATTTGTGCCCTAAGGTAGAAGGGGTCAATTTTAGAAAACCTAGCACATTTATTTTTCAACATAGTCCCCTCCTACATTTACACACTTAGTCCAGCGGTTGTGGAGCATACGGATCTTGGACCTCCAGAAAGTGTCCACAGCAGGGGTGATCGATAAGTTTGTGGCACAAGGTAGAAGGAGATATGTTATTAACTTCAAACTTTCTGCATTGTCACTCAAAAGAGTTGAACTGCACGTGCATGTAACGAGAGCGTCTTGGACCTCCAGGTGGTCCACAGATGGGTGATTGATAAGTTCGTGGCCTAAGGTAGAAGGAGATGAGTTATACAGCTCTCGTTACAAGCACATGCAGTTCAACGCTTTGAGTGAAAATGCAGGAAGTTTGAAGTTAGTAACAACTCCTTCTACCTTAAGCCATGAACTTATCAATCACCCCATGCTGTGGACCTTTCTGGAGGTCCAAGACACCGACTTCTACAAAGAAGGGATCTGTATGCTCCATGACCACTGGACTAAGTGTGTAAATGTAGGAAAAATAAATGTGCTAGGTTTTCTAAAATTGACTCCTTCTACCTTAGGCCATGAACTTATCAATCACCCCTCGTAGGTTAGGATTAAATCGGGGGTTACTAGACAGCACAATTCAAAGGACCAGAAAGTCTATCCCATACCGTAGTTCAATAAATAAATAAATAAGTCTTTTGTATATTTTGATAAATCACCACTCATATTGCTAAACTCCAGGGAACACAGACTCAATCTGCTTAAGTTATTCTCAAAGAACAAGCCAGCCATCAGATTCTTGAATGGTCCATGCACCCATGAACACCACCTCACTCTTTTGCTACCTATTTGTGTATTTCTCGTTATATATTTCATATTGTAACTTACAGCAATGTTTAATGTATTACACTGCAGTGCTGCCACAAAGCAACACACTTCATGAAATAAGTCAGTGATAATAAGCCTGATTCTGATTTTGATTAAGGAATTCAATCCTCATCAGCAAATAAGGACCGAGATGTGAAGAGGTGGTGTGACTTAGGTAGGGAACTTGAGAGCTTAGCACCTAGTTAGTTAAAGCATGAGAGAGAGACAAAGGAAATCAGAGGTGCTCGGGAGTCCTGATCTGAGCAGAGATCCAAGAAGGTTGAAAGATCTGAAGGAGAATGGTGCCTTAGGAAAAATAAGAACATAGAAGAATTTGGCAACAAATGTTACATTTCATACTTGATTTATATTCTTTTATTCTCGTGTTTACTTCCAGGACAATATTCGGCCCATCAGTTCTATGCCAGCTCATAGGATATTCCCAATTCCCCATTTCCCCTGCAAATTATTCTTCCTCACATGTCTATCATCTTCTTCCTGATTCTCCTGCCATTCAACAAACACCAGTAGCCAACCAATATGCCCATGACAACACACACAAAACCTTGGAGGAACTCAACAAGAGATCTATGGAAAAGAATAAGCAGTTCATGTTTCAGGCCAATACCCTTTTACAGGACTGAGAAGGAAGGGGGAAGATTTAGGATGAACCAAAGGATTCAAGGGAAAACATACATGGTTTGGGGGAAAATGTGTAATCTCCACACAGGCAGCATTGGAAGTCAGGATTGAAGCTAGGTCATTGTAACCAGGAGGCAATGGTGCTAACTGCTCTGTCACTCTACCACTGTGCAGTTCTCATCAGCCAGGATATCACTTTGACACATTACTTAGCATTCTGCATATTTGGGGACAATGTACAAGAACACAAAGGGGTTAGGTAGCATATTTCAGATGAACCTCCCCCCCCACTTGAATTTCCTCTCTGTCCTTTCCTTTTGCTAAGTTCCAAGAGAGCTTGAGGTATTCTGAAGCTTTTGACTGAAGTATTCTGGTTACTTTAAAAATCTGAATAAGCAGTCCAATGCTGAAGGTGACATCTATCTTTTAGAGAAGATTTTAGTCCAAAGTTTTGCAAGATCCTGTGAGCTAAATGAAGAACAATCTTAATTCTTCAGCCAGCGACTAATTGCCCAGATATTGTAACCTATAGAAACATCCTGCGTGTAATATGGCTGTTTTATCACCTACAAGGTACAAACAATAACATACTAAGAAGAAGACTAGGTATTGGCCAGAGAGATCATGTGCTCTTCTTCAAAATTCAGCAATAGGATTCTATACACCCATCTGATACACTATAGAGTAAAAATTGCTTCATCACTGCCATTTTATTGTTGTCTGAGCTGTGGTGTCCACTATAAAAATATGAAACTGCCACAAGTCCCATAAAAAATGACGCATGAAGATATGAAAGTCTGTAGGCTTTATTCATTAGAATTCTACAGGGGGCTGTGAAATCACTTCGGACTGAATTGCACTGGGATTGAGGCAAGAAATTGATTTGGGATAATCCTCGCCTACAGAAAGCCATTCGCGTCATTTCAGTTCCATGTGGGCACATAATGTGTTGTTGAGTTTCTGAATTAATAATACAATGCATGGGAATTCAACCCAGCCACAGACTTTGAATTTAACTTAAAACAAAATTATAATTAAAAATTTAGTTTAGATAGAAGTTGCAGATTTGCCATAAATACCTTTCAAGATAGGGAAGCCTCCTTTCCTTTCCAGATCACCTCTTGGAGGTATACAGCATAAAAACAGGGTCTTCTGCCCCTTGAGTCTAAACAAACCATTAACCACACAGATATACCAATCCCCTCATTTTATTCCCTCCCCATTCCAATTCTACCACTCAGCTACACCCTGTGGCCAATTAGCCCAGCAATATGTGTGTACTTGGGATGTGGGAGGGAACCAAAACACCTGGGGGAGATCTACATGGTAACAGAGAAGCCATGCAAACTCCACTCCACCCAGGTGGCGCCCGAGGTCGGGGCTGAAGCTGCATGGCTACAGTACCACTAGCTGTGCCATTTGTGCCACCAATGAGTCTGATTTAGGTCTGGCTCTGGTCTCCAGGTCAACCAGTTAAACCTTAACTATGCCTTAGATTACCGTAAGAAACCATGGATGTGTATACTAAAGATCTACACCTCTAACTTCTAAGATGCCCTCCGAGAGTAGCAATAAATGCCAGCTTTGTCAGCAACACTTGTGTGCCAACTGTGAATTATAATTCCATTCACACACAAGGCTGCTGGGATTTGTACTCTCACCAGGCAGACAGATGACTGCTCAACGTATTTTTTTTCCAGCTATTGAAATTAATTATAAAACAAATCACATAACAAGCAAATTCAGCATTTTCTGCATGCATTCTCAGTACCCAATGTTCCCTGCCAGAGCTTGAAGCTAGAACACTCCCACACATTAATTATTTAATCGTTGAATTCTGTGTCTATTGAACAGTGAGAAATCAAAAATGCTGGGTCCAAGTGGCAACATTAGCATTTTGAGATGGCTAAACCGGAAGCTAAAGTAGTAAAGAAGGCATGCTTGTCTTCAGTGGTCAGGATGTTGAGTATGAGAGCAAGAAAGTCGTGCTGCAGTTATATAAAATTTCAATTAGTCTGCACTTAAGAGTATTGCGTGTAGCTCTGATTGCCACAATATAGGAAAGATGTGCTTTGAGCTAAGCAAGTGGATAAGATGTTAAAGAAGACATGTGGCATATTTGCCTTCATAGGTAGGGGTGTTGAGTATAACAGTAAGAATGTCATGCTGTATAAAACTTCAGTCAAACCACACTTGTAATTCTGGTTGCCCCGATATCAGAAGTGCCTGGAGAATGTAGTAAGTGTGCAGGAGTGGTTTAGTAGGATGCTGCCTGGATTAGAGGGCATCGCTAGAAAGGATGGTTGACAAATGTGAGTTGTTCTCCCTACAGTGTAATAGGGTAAGGGGAAACCTGACAGAGGTTTTTTAAATCATGAGCACAGCATAGATAGTCAAAATCTTTTTCCCGGAGCAGAAATGTCAAACACCAAAGGCTATGCTTTTAAGGTTTGACGGAGAAGGATTAAAGGCACCGTGAGAAGCAAGTTATTTTATGCAGGGAGCAGTAGGTGCCCTGACTGGGTTACCAGGGGTAACAGTGGAATCAGGCATTTTGGTGGAGTTTAAGAGGCTTTTAGATAGACATGTGAATATGATGGGGATATAGATACACAGAAAGAGGACATTTAATATTATTGGTATCACAATCAGCACATCGTAAGCTGAATGGTCTGGCCTGTCCAATACTGCACTGTTCTATGAGACCAGGTTACACAACCTGATGGTCCAGTTTTTGAGATTTTAAGGGAGAAGATGTTCTTTACACCATCTTGTTGACACAGTAAATTACTCTCCATTCAACCTGACCCTGAGTATTTGGTCAACAACAGAGGGATAAATTTATAATGCATCTACAGCATCATGGGTCATTCAGGTCCAGATCAAAGCAACCCACTTGACTGGCACCCTACCAACCACTCAAAGCATTCTTCCACTGCGCATGTGCAGAGTGGCTGCAGATGTCCCAACTACAAACTACACTCCAGTTACTTGCCTATGTACTCCCACACTGTCACGCTGAGAGCTGGCAATATCAGAACCCAAGTGCAGAGGAAAGACAGGCTCCCCATAGAGATGATGATGAGAGTTTATCCATAATAATTCCAAAAGAACATCGTTGGCTTGGCCGAGCAACACCGTGAGAAGTAACATTCTCAAAACCAGGACCCCGTGATTAGCACTTATTGGGCATCCACTTAAATAATACAAATAACATGGCATCTCCAAGCCTATCAAAATAAAGTTAAGAAGCTTAAACAGGAAAAACTAGCAGATCACATTACAAAGAAAGAGCCACTAGAGAAAAACACAAGGAAATCTAAATGATTAATGGCTGTTGTTAAACAACAAATAACTAGTTCACACAAAGTACACTGCAGATGCTGCGGTCAAAGCAACGTGTACAACACGCTGGAGGAACTCAGCAGGTCGGGCAGCATCCGTGGAATGCTGCCCGACCTGCTGAGTTCCTCCAGCGTGCTGTACGCGTTGCAAATAACTAGTTCAGGTGCTCTAACATTCAGGAGCCCAACACTCTCTGGCGCCCCACTCAGGCCTGGAGAACTCATTACATCCACCTGCAACTTCCACCACTGAAGCAGATGGGGCCAGCACACGTATCTATAGAGTCCCCTCAAAGTCACAGACCATCCTGACCCGAAATCATATCACTGTACTTTCACTGCCGCTGGGTCTAAATAATGACACTCCCTCTGCAGCAGCACTGTGGGAGAAGCTTTACCCGAAAGAGTGCAGCAGTGTAAGATGGTAACTCATCATCACCTTCTCAAGGATAACTAGGGATGGGCAATAAATGAATTGCAAAAAATCTGTAGCTTCATGTTAACCCTATTTTAGTAAGTACTCTTAGACTTCCAGCAAAGCCCTGAGCAGTGAGGTTGCTTATCTGCTCAGAAGCTGCAGTAAATAAAATAGAACGTTATTCCATTCTCAATGATAAGAATGCTTCAGTTTTATAAAGACAACAGTCAGTAAAACAAATTAAATATTTAACAATATTTAGATAGACTTCCTTTCTAATGCTGCAAAATCCATTACGGATTGAATGGTTATCCAGGACCATAGCCAATAATGGTGTTTGTCCTCCAAACATATAATACTGATTATCTCAGGTCAATTGTCAATTAAAACAACTGTCTTTAATTCAAATTACAAGGGCAGTTTTCTGGCTCAGCAATAGCATCTGTTTCAGTTATTGAGTAACTCAAGCCTTATCTACAATTCAGGCTTCTCTACAGTTTCATTCCAGTGTGCACTTAGCGGCTGCCTGCTGTTTATATATTAAGAGAATGCGAATGAGAGTGTGTGCTTGAGTGCAGGCAGCGTTCTGCAATGCATCATCCAATCCTCTGTTTCTCTTCATGGCCCGAGCCCTCAAACAGGGGAGGTGGGGTACTTGAGAGGGTTGGTGGTGGGTGTTGCGAGACGATGATGAAATTAGAAGAGGGCACGAATATTAAATCAGTAGATTTCTGCAATGCTTAAAATTAGAACAGGGACTGCTGGAGAGGTTGGAGACAAAATAAAATAGCAAATCCCTCTGACGTGAACTGTAGCAATTATTTCAGATATCTACAAATTTAACAGAGTCCTCCAGCACAGAAAGAGGCTCTGTGGCCCACTGAATTGGTGTCAACCATTACCACCCACTTACATTGAGTCCAGATTATGCTCATCAACTCCCCCTTCCCACCCTAAATATACCCCTCACCTACAGAGTGGGCACAATTTGCCTGCACAGTAGGAACACAATTAGGGCCAATTAACAGACAAACTTGCACGTCTTTGGGAGGTGGTAAGAACTTGAAGCACCCTGGAAAACTTGGCCACAGGGAGGATGTGCAAACTCCACAGAGAGAGCATCCAAGGCTGGATTTGAACCTGGGTCGCTGGAGATGTAAGGCAGCAGATCTGCTCGCAGGCCTTTGTGTCCTCTTCACTGTTTCTGAATCAGAATGGTGCCAGGTAATTGAAGAGCACATTTAGGAAGTGGCAGTGAAGATAGGATGGTGACCGGTGATCTTTGGCATCAGCGATTAATTCCAATCCAGTTTAATAAGACAAAAAAAAACACCTCAACTTGTTGGCTGGATACATGGTAAGTATCTAGCTGCATAGCTTCATCTTGGTTTCCTGCGAATTCTGAGGTTTTTTTGGCTCTATCAAGAGAGTAAACTCCGGAATTCCTTCCCTAACATCCTGCCACTCTCTAATGCTCTTTGTAACCTGCCTTTTAGACACTTTTCCTTCTATCTCATTGTGTGCATCTGTGTTTTGTTACATAGATGTTGTATAAATGTAAGCTTGGATCATTGGCCAATTCAGCCTAACTTCCTAGTGCTGATAATCTTCACCACGCAAAATCACACACGTTCTGCACAAATAGATATTAAACAGGAAAGCTCACACAGAGATACATAGAGTATCAAACAGTAAGAAGTAAAAGTTGCTGCAGAAATTTTTAAGGATCATCTGTTATTCTTGTAGGAAATACTAACAAAGTTAATAAAGTTTTCATGTCCTATGTTGCCTCTTTGAAACATTGATAGAAATGGAGACCATGGGCTTGCCTTCTGTGATTAAAAATAATACTGATAGATCGAACATTCTCAATTTCTATCAGTCTTAGCCCAGTTACTGACACTCACTTCCAAGGCCAAATACCATAAATATCATTCCAAAGAGCTGATTTATCACCTAGACTGGTATTCCCATTATGGAATTGAAGGAACACTTTCAAATTTCACTTTAGTCCAAGATTAATATCTCTAATATCAGGAGGTATAGAGGTCTTAGAGACCACCCAAAATATGGACATACTCTTAGACCTATCCCCTACCACAAATGACCATGAAAATAGCTAAGGATTATCCCCACCTGCTCTACTGAAGTTCTTTAAGGAAAACAATCTGCCATATTTACCTGGTCATTAAATGACTCCAATCCCTCCAGTACAATTGTTCTCTAAGTACTTCAAGGCAACTGGATAATAATAGACAGCATTTCTTGCCAGTGAAGTCTCTGACCAAATACATTAAAACAAATAATAAAACCCCCGGACTCAAACAAATAGTGACACACTTGAAAAAACTCACAAAACAGCCACACCCTTCAGAGGATCCTCCATCCTAAGATCCACTACACAACATTGGCTGTATAAAGAGTGAGGTCATGCCCAAGCAGGCAAGGCACAAATTGTGAATTGAAGGAGAGGGAAATGACACCTTTGACCTATGCATAGGAGAACAAACCATTCAGAGATGAGGTGTTCTACTGCAGGACTCACTCTTGTGGTTCCCAAAACCACCACCTTGCCCAGTGTTTCCAATTCTGATTGGACATCTCCCTGAAAGTTTCATCATATGACCTCCCACTTCACCAACAGTCATTCAGCTGAGACTTCTCTTTCCATCATAACTGACAAGGCAAAACTCAAATGTCATGCAAATCTTTCAATCTTTTCCATCGCTCCAATCTTTATGAACAAAATACATAGGTTTTCAAGAAAAAAATCATTGAATTTTCTGGCATCACTACTCATTTATCTCCCTATGGTGCTCTCATTGGAACTGGAATTAAATTATATCGAGGTATACTGAATAGCTTGCCTTGCTACTGCCTTCCATTATTAAGGACCCCCATCGCCAAGGATGTGCCCTCTTCTCACTGCTGCCACCAAGGAGGTGGTACAGGAGTCTGAAGACACACACTCAATGATTCAGTAACAGCTTCTTCCCCTCCACTGTTATATTTCTGAATGGACAATGAACCCATGAACACTACCTCAATATTTTTCCTCTCTTTTCACACTATTTATTTAAATTAATTTTCTTTTTTTTGTCATTTTGTCATTTTGTCATTTTATTATGTATTGCACTGTACTACTGTACTACTGTCGCAAAACAACAGATTTCACAACTCAAAGATGAGGAAATCTGCAGATGCTGGAAATTCAAGCAACACACACCAAATGCTGGTGGAACACAGCAAGCCAGGCAGCATCTATAAGGAGAAGCACTATCGAAGTTTCTGGCGAAGGGTCTCAGCCCAAAACATCGACTGTGCTTCTTCCTATAAATTTCACAACATATGCCAGTGATATTAAAACTGATTCTGATTCTGTTCATACTGATCAATTCATTACACAGTGCATTGAGGTAGAACAAGGTACGACAATAAATGAATGCAGAATAAAGTGTAACAGCTACAGAGAAAGTGTGATGCAGGTTAACAATAAGTTACAAGATCATGATGTGATAGATTGTGAGGTCAAGAGTCCATCTCATTGTACTAGGACACCATTCAAAAGTCTTAGAACAGCAGGGTAGAAGCTGTCCTCGAGCCTACAGATATGCATTTTCAAGTTCTTGTATCTTCTGCCCAATGAAAGAATGGAGAAGAAAGAATATCCTGGCGGGTGGGGTCTTTAATTTTGTTGGCTGCTCTATGGAGACATCGAGAAGTACAGAGAGAGTCCAAGGAGGGAGGGTTGTTTCTTTCCATGATGTGCTGAGCTGTGAAAACTATCTGCAGTTTCTTGCAGGGATGGGCAGAGCTGTTCCATTAATCTTTCATTCCTGGAGATTCCAGGGCGTTGCCCATGGCGACACAAAAGTGTAGCTTGTTAGAGTTGCTACATCACCAGTCTGCATTCGACTCTAACCTTGGGCATTGTCTGTGTAGAGTTTGCACATTCTCCCAGTGACTGCATGGGGTGCTCCAGACACACTGGCTTCCTCCCACATTGTAAAGATATGCGGGTTGGTAGATTAAACAGGCATCATTTTAAAAAACGAGGATGAAGAGCCACTAGAAATACAAATGTAGAAGGTCAGAGATACATAAAATCAGCAAAAAGGATATTAGGGTCAAAATACAATGTTCTCTAATATTCCCAAAACAGTTGAGCAATCAGATAGGTATAAAGATTCATGGGAGAGGAGGAAATAGCTCAATAATTAGTGGCTTTAGTCAGCTAATTGATTTTAAAATGGACTGTATGCCTGATTACCTTTTAGCAGGAGCTGACTCAAGGCATATTATGTAAAAATTTATTCAAGGCTCAAATTAATGACTCAACTTTTGTCTGACAAAGGCAACCTGCTTCCAGCATGAACCTTATGGTCTCGGCAGAGGAGCATCTGTTGCTAGGAGACAAGCTGACAATGGATTTTAACAGAATCACGTATGGTATCTAGGCCTCAGGTATCTTTAGCTCATTTAAACACTTTCCTCATTTAAGAATGGGTTGAATCTTCTAAGCATAAATATAGACAGATAACAAGGCATTTGAGTACAACTTCTCTGAGATGCTACAAACAAATGTATCTTCCCATCCCTTCCTCTTTTCATATAGAAGTAGCCATTTCTTCCTCAAATCTCTGATTCTCTTGGCCATCTCCATCCACACACACTCCCTTTCTCAAGTACCTTTTCATGTGACTGCAGGAAATGCAACACCTGCCTTACTTACTTCTCTCCCACCTCCACAAACACACACACACTACCCTCCCCTTCCTTCCACCCAGAGATCCAGGCACCAGCTAAAGCAGAGAATTTTCAATATGCTGGAGTGACACAGTGACGAAGTGGTTAGCACAACGCTTTACAGTACCAGTGACCCAGGTTCAATACCCGCCATTGTTTGTAAGGAGTTTGTGCGTTCTCCACTCTTGAATAAATAAGGAGTGCCAGTTAGTAAGTTAATTGGTTGTTGTAAATTGTCCCATGATTAGACTAAGATTAAATTGGGGGATCGCTGGGAGACTCGAAACACTGTAAAGGCCTATTCTGCGCTGTATCTCAATAAATCAAAAAGTAAATAAAAGCATAGCCTCTTCCACACTGAAAACTGGGTGACCACTTTGTGCAAATCCTCCACTGAATCCACAAGTGGGACTGTAGTCTACCGGTCACTTCCTAATCCATCCCACTCTCATTCTGACCATTCCTCTGAGCTGTTCCGGCTCGGCTCCATGGCATAAAAACAGGGAATGCTGGAAGCACTCAGCAGGTCAGGTAGCATCTGTGCAAAGAGAAACATTTAAGTATTTCAGGATGCTGACTTTTCCTCAGAGCTGGATGAACAACATAAAGTATGCTCAAGGAACAAAGTCAAAGTCCAAATTGAGTTTTTTTGCCATACGCAAAAATACTTGTATGCACAGGAGCAATGAAAATCTTATCCGCAGCAATATCACAGCCACAGAGCTTCAGGTCAGCAACATTCACAAGATAAAGTAAATACAATTTTTACAAGAGAGCACATAATTAGAACCAAAAAAAGTCTAATTTAGTGCAAAGTGATCAAATTGGTCATAGTGTCTCTTCACTGAGAAACAGTGATTAAGGTTGTACCAGTTGTCTCGAGAACAAATTGTTGAAAGGAAACACCTGCTCCTGAACCTAGTGGTGGAGACTTCAGGCTTCCATACCTATTACTTGCTGGTAGCTGCAGGAAGATGATGCGGCCCTCGTGGTGGGGATCTATGTTGATAGATGCAGCCTACTGATAGATGCAGCTCCTCCTGTGGATACTACCGATGGTGGGTACAGATTAGCCCTTAACATATTGGACAGAGCTCACTAAGCTTTGCAGCTTCTTACGTTCATACACATTCAAATTTCATTACCAGATGCAACCTGTTGGATCACTTTCAACAGGCTATCTGCAGAAGTTTGTCGGACCATAGAAGCTGAATCTCTGTAAATTCTGAAGAAATGAAAGACATTTGTGAGCCTTCCTCTTGATTGCATCTACATGTACCTGACCTAACTGGGCATGTCACAACCTCTGGATTCTCACACAATTCCAGAACATTCTTGTCCTGATACCACAATTCCAGCATTTTTCTTCTGGCGATATCAAGTAATCATTCAGCTCTTCCTTTTTACCCCTCTTCTGGACCAATCCTTTGATTTTCACTAAACACTTTACCTCCACTTTTCTGCCAGTACAACCCTGCCTTTCATCATCTAACTTCACCTGATTTGCACGACACATTGTAAATGGATCCAGAGTGTTGGTCCAATGATTCTGGTGACCATCAAACTGCTGCACTGCGTAAAAACTCATCTGGTTCTGTTCAGAAGAGCAAATTTGCCCTGTTCTCCCAGTGTGGAGGATGTGGCTTCAAAACCATCAATGTGGTTTATTACAAACCGCTCTCTTAAATACCTTGGGGATGGTAAGGTTGTTGTCAATGGTATCCACAATATTAAAGAGACTGTCTCTTAGGTGCTTTGATCACCTCCCCAGTTCCACACTGCACCTTATCATTTCCCATTCTAATGCAAGAGCTCTGCTTGTTTCTGTTTCTCCCAGCACAAGTATTGCCTGGCCTGCTGAATACTTCAGAAACAGAATCAGGTTTAATATCACCGGCATATGTAGTGAAGTTAGTTAACTTTGTGGCAGCAGTGCAATGAAGTACATAATAATAGTGAAAAAACTGGGAATAACAGTAAGTACATATATGTTAAATCATTAAATTAAGTGACTAGTGCAAAAAAACAGAAATAAAAATGTAGTGTTCATGGGTTCAATGTCTATTCAGAAGTCGAATAGCAGAAGGGAAGAATCTGTTCCTGAATCTTCGAGAAAGGTTCAAAGGTTCATTTTATTATCAAAGTATGTACGCAGAATACAACTCTGAGATTCATCTTCTCCGAATAGCCATGAAATATAGAAAAACCATTAAAGTCTTTGAAAGAAAATACACCATTCCACACCCCCCCCACATGAAAAAGAAACAAAACTTGCAAACCCCAACACAACTCCCTCCCCCACCGCACAAAGCCAGACATCCCACCTCTCCCGGAAGTTCCCTGATAGTGGCTCCCTGACGCCTGCAAATTATATACAATATCCCGGAAATCGATTTTTTGAGAGGGAGAGGAAGAGGAAGAGCGAGAGGGAGCATCCTGATTGGTCTCTCTTTGTGCTAAGTAGACCTATCAGTTTTCTCTGTGGGCGGGCTTTACAGTTGACCTCTCTCTCTCTTTCATTGTCCATCAGTTCAGTTTAGTGTCTTGCAGTGCCATGGCAGAGTGTTCCAAAAAAAGAAAATATAAAATGTACTTCACCCCAGACTACACTAAAGTGTACCCCTGCCTAACAGGGGTCAAAAACAATGACAGTGTTGCTCGCTGCACTGTTTGCAACAGTGGCTTTTCTATTGCCCATGGTGGGTTAAATGACTGTAAAAGAACATGTTGAGGTGAGTTTAACAGGTGTCATTCGTTCATTCGCACAGCTAACGTTATTTAAACTAGCTGGCTAGCTGCTAAGGAGCCACTCTATTGATATCCTACGTGATGAGGCCAAACTCCCTGTAGACTTGCTTAAAGTTGTAATAGAGTAAAAAAAAGACTCCATGATAATATAAGGTCATATTTTAATGTCACATTTTCTGCATATACCCAACTTGGTTTACAGATTAGACAAAATCACTAAACAAAGTATTACATACACCCTTGGAGGTCGACCGGAGGTGGGGGGGTGGATATGGGGTTGAGGGGGGTGGGGGTGCTACCTCCCTGAAATGAGTTTTTGCAGGGTGGGATGTCTGCAAAGCTATCAGATCACCCAACGGAACATGATAGCTAAAACATCAAACCCTAACCCCCAAGCCCCTCCCACTGAAAAAAAACAGCGACAATAAAATCAAACCCCAACCTAATAGGTTGCTCACATGCAAAATGACCAACAAGTACATCAGACCTCAAATCCGTAAACCCTCCCTAGCCCAAAAAAAGTAATTTATCACCCAATCAGCAACGAGAAAGAAAACACAGAAACACTGAAGGAGACCAAAATAAACTACAGTCTACACCATTAATCACTCGTCTTGGAATTTCGAAAACATCCTCTGTCAGCGGAGAGTGACCGCTCAAACTCAGTCCTTCCTCTCGACCTCTGGCCCGACCCGTGAAGAGTGACCTCACGACCTCTTGACCTCCGGCCCAACGCGGCCTCTCAGCCTCTGGCCCGACCCATAAAGAGCAACTACCAACCCGTCTCCTTCGCATCCGCCTCTATGTTTCAATCTTCCTTTACGCTTCGATTGGCGTGAAATGGAGTCGATCACAGCCTTGCTCTCTGGTCTCCTAATTGGGACAAGTTATGCTCAATGTCACAGTTGGGTGTGTGCCTTCATGCTTCTGTCCCTTCTTCCTGATGGTAGCAATGAGAAGTGGGCATGTCCTGGGTGATGGGAGTCCTTAATGATGGGCACCCCCTTTTTGAGGCATCACTGCTAGAAGATGTCCTGGATTTTACGGAGGCTGGTGTCCATGATAGAGCTGACTAAGTTCACAACTCTCTGCAGCTTACTTTGATCCTGTGCAGTAACCTTCCCACCTCCCTCCCCATACTAGGCGGTGATGCAGCCAATTAGAATGCTCTCCACGGTAGCGTTTTTTTCTGCTATACCTAACTGAAAGTTCTTATTTGGACTGCAAAGACAACATTCTAATATCATTCAACATGAAGTAATTAGGATCTGCAATGTTAAAGCACCTCCCCTGGCCTCAGAACATCTCAAAGACCCTTACATGCAATGAAGTTCTTCCTGAGGAGCTGCATCTGCAAACAGAAATGAGATCTTGTGTATTTGGGTTTTGGTTGAAGGATCTGTACAGGATAGAGCACCAGGAGAACTCTCCTCTTCCAATTACTGCTGTGGAGCTCATTACCCCTTTCCAAAGGACATAACTGTCCACACCTCTAACAGTGCAGCAGTACCTCATTGGGGTGTTAGCCAACAATGCGTGTTTAAAAACCTGCTGTGAGGTTTGAAGCACAATCCTTTGACGAAACAGCAAGAATTCTGCAGCTAAGGGTATTCCCCATTTCCACAGGGAGGCCAACCTTCTCCCTGACATATAAATGACCAGGGAGAGCTGCTGCCCTCCTTAGAACAACAGTGAAGACAGGCAAACACCCTACCTCAGCCATGTATTTCTGTGCACTCAAGATTTATTCCTTGAATAAATATTTCAGGGGAGGGAAGATGGAACAAAAGGTCTACACGCTGTGAAGTAATTTGATTAAAGCATTTTAATAATGTAAGAATAAACTTCCAACTAATTGAAAAATGAATGTGCTGTACAACATATCTTAGTAACTGCTTGTAAAGGCCAGTTATAAAATATTAAGGAACCTCTTACTGCACTGTTCAGTGGACTAAGGGTTCTCTTCTGATCTGATGTGTTAAGTCAACTCGTGATATTCCTGCAGCAAAGCAAGCAGGGCAGATGAACTTTGGAATAAAAATAGAAAATGCTGGTAATACTCAGCAGGTCAGATATCTTCAGTGGAATGAGAAATAGGTTTAATGTTGCAGGTCCAAGATCCTTTGTCAGAATTGGGAAACAAAAAAATATTCTTTTAAGATAGATTTCTTAAAATGTGTAGTTTTCTCATCTTTCTAGTTCCAACAAAAGGCTGTGAAAAACACAAATTCTGTTTCTCTCTCCACAGATGAGTGAACACCTGAACAGCTGAGTGTCCTTATGCTTCCTTTTCAGACTCCCAACATCTGTAAATTTATTACTTTCAACGAGTGAACCTGGGTCTTTTCGTGGAGTCACAATAAAGGCATGTGATGAAGAGAGGGCCATCAGAACCATGTTTCATGCAGTTATATCAACTCTAAAGCAACCAGTCATCTGGCTGGATGCCATGTGGGTTCGTTTTCAATATGCAGTAAGAACTCTGATAATCAACCCACTAGCTGAAATCCCATGGCTGCAGCACCTGGCTCACCAGGTGATGTTTTGCCACTACGTTTGCACAGACTGGGATCCTTCCACTCACCGAGTCCCTGGTCCAGTGCTCCCAGTCTATTTACTGTGCTGCCTTCCTTATCACCAGGGCCTACACCCTGTTTAGACTGAGACCCCAGTTCACAGTCCACTCACTCGGGTCACGATTCTCATGCCTCCTTCTCGCTCACCAGGCCAAAGTTTCCACACTCCCTTCCGACTCACAGGGATCCCATTCCTCATACTCCCTATCCAATCACCAAGCACCCGTTTTTCATGCTCCCTTCCCATTTACTGAAGCCTCTGTTCCAACATTCTTTCTGGAAAGGTGGCCAGAGCACTGGCAGGTGGAAGTCAATCCAGACAAGTGCAAGCTAACACACACTGGGAGGTCAAATTCTGGTTGGTCACACAGAATAAACCGCAGCGACCCTAGAAATGTAGAGGAACCTCGTGGTGCAATTCTATAGCTCATTTGAAAGAGACAACGTGGGTGGATAGGGTAATGAAGATATTTAGGATATTTGCTTCATAGGCCAGGGCGTTGAGTATAAGAATTGGGTGATCACGTTGCATTGGTTGGACTATGTTTGTAGTATTGTGTAGTATAGTTCTGGTCACCTCACTACAGGAAAGATGTGGTAGCAATGGAGAGAGTAAACAAGAGATTCACCCGGGTGTTGCCTAGAAAGGAGAGCAGGAGTGAATGATAGGCTGGGTTTATTCTCATTGAAAGTCAGAGAGACAGGTGACTTTGAAGAGGTTTACAGCATTTTCAGGGGCATAGAGCCTTTGTTTTCTATGTCAGGGGTACCTAAATTATAGTGAGAAGGGAGAAATCTAAAGGAGATCTGAAGGGTAAATTGTTTCAGACCAGGGGTGCTGCTTATTTGGAACATGCTACTTAAGAGGCAGTGGAGACGGATGCAATTATGATGTTTAAAAAGTATTTGAACACATAATTAGACAGAAAAGGCAAAGAAGGATCTGGACCCAATGTGGGTAAATGAGATTAACTTAAATAGGAATCATGGTTGGCATGATTAAATTGGGATTAAAGGGCCCATTTTCTATATAAAACTATCCCTATCTTCTGCTCTGGAGTATTATCCTAGAACCTCGTGCATAGGTTTCTGCAGCGGGACTTGGACCTGGAGTCATCAGAGGCGTGAGCTGTTAGTACTAGCAGTACGACCCAGTGAACTGCAACAGCAGTATGAGCCTAGAATGCACTGAATTAATGCAACTGCTATGATCAGTACAACATAGGGTTGGGGGAAGGAAATTACTTCTTCAGACTGTTCTCTGTATCTCACTCCATGGATTGGGGATTGAGAATTGTTACCTCACAACTGAAGTTATTGAGCATTTGCCAGAAGTTCTCACAGTGGAAGAAGCCTCGACTACAAATGCTGTAGGTGGGATTGTTACTTAATGGTCTGTCGCTATCTCAATTAGGTTTGGCTAAAAGCCATGGCAGGTCACTCCCTTGACATTAGCTGCAAAGATCATTTTGTATCTGCACAGCACGCACACAATATATCCAAAGCAACGAGGCTGATCCGTTGGGACAGCATTGATTGATGTTGGAAACTATGTCTGCTGGCAGTCAGATCCCACAAGCTCTTGATATTAAATGACGTTTAAGAAGTGCATTGATTAAACTCTCCGAGCAGAGCAACGGTAAGCTCGGCAAAATAGCTCTGAGCATTACTGAGGATTCAGACTGAACTGTCTGCCCTGAGAGAGGGATACAGAAAGTTAAACAAGAGGACTAGTGGAAAGCTATAAGTGGTGATGGGGGAGGGAAGAGAATTCAAGATGAAGTAAAGGGAATTCAGTACCCAGATGGAAACTGAAATGGATTTGTTTATGAAGCTTGAGTATGACCTGTATGACCCGGGGTGTGTGTGTGTCTACAATGGTGATGAGGGGATGAATTGGCAGCAAATCAAGGCTGGTGAAAAATAAGATGCAACAACAAGCAGGCAACCTGCTGAAGGAACTTGGCAGGTCGAGCAGCGTCTACGGCAAGAAGAGGATTTTCAACATTTCAGCTGCAAACCCTGAATCAGGACCTGAAAACTGGCCGTGGCTTCGCAAAGGCACTGCTGCCTCGGTTCGAGGAGTTGACTGCCCTGGAGGCTCAAATGCAGAAGGAGTGTTTGTTGCAGCTTTGTAAATCTATGGTTAGGCTCCATCTAGAGCACTGCATTCGATTCTGGTCGCCCCATTACGGGGAGGATGCGGAGGCTTTAAAAGAGGTGCGGAAGAGGTTTACCAGGATGCTGCCTAGCTTACAGGGGACATGCTACAAGGAGAGGCTGGATAAACTAGAGATGTTTCCTCTGGAGCAACAAGAGGCTGAGGGGAGGTCTGATTGAAGTTTGTAAGGGATAGAGTGACGGTGTCATCTTCCCAGGGTTGAAATATCTAATATAAAAGAACACGCATTTAAGGTGAGAGGAGAAAGTTTGACTGTGTGGGATAACTGTTTTACACAGAGTAGGCCTTTTCCAGCCCTCAAGACACGCCACCCAGCAATCCCCCAATTAATGACTAATTAACCTACCAACCAGAACTGTGGGAGGAAACCGGAGCACCCGGAGGAAACACGCGTTCCATGGTCCGGACAGCGGTGGGCGATCGGAATGCACTGCCGTGGGTGATGATGGAGGCAGATACGATCGAAGCATTTGAAAGGCTCTTGAACAGAGAATGGAGGGGCATGCAGGTAAAAGGGGATTCATTTAATTAGGTTGTTCTGTTCCTCCCAAGGCATTCATAGCATTTGACTGCTTTTTTTATGAGCTGCTAGCTCAACACTCAACCCAGTATGGATGAAAAGTGCGCAAGGAGCTGGCTGGATTCGAACCTGGGACCACTCACCTCATAGTCCGGTGACTGATGCCACTGCACCACTGGCCAGCGTAGTTTAATTAGTTCATCACAACACTGTGGGCTGAAGAGCCTGTTCCTATGATATACTGTTTCTCCAGCACTGCAGCAAAGGTGATGGCTTGGAACATGGGGTCCAGTCCATAACGTCAGCACGCAGGGCAACCCGGGGAGTACTTTTAAATTAACATAATCCAGAATGTGAAGTGTTTCAGGGTTTGTAAACAGGAAATTGCATATATGCTTAAAAAGGAGAAGTATTGATGGGGAAAGAGCAAGGGAGGGGTGCTAATAAGCATGCTGCTTCAGAGCGGGTCGGTGAGGGAACGATGACTGGAATAGCATCCTGTGCTCTACGATTCTGTAGTAAAGCAAGCAGCTTCTTTCACTACAAACAGTAATAATTTTGTTCCAGTGCACCCATTGGACGGTGCATCATAACTGTGACATTTCCAAAGCTGTTTCCGACTGAAGGGCATAAATTCAAATGCTTCGACCAGATGAGCTGCCTATAGATTGGTAGGACGTAAATCTATTCCTGTGGAATTATTTAAGTTTCTGCAAAATAATTGATGTTCCCAGCCGCTCCTCAGATTTCAGCCGCGCACCTGCTCCTGCACCACTGGAACATTTCGACAAATGCCAGCGAGATCACCTGCTTTGATGCATGCTAACTGCAAATGCTCCAGCTTACAATAAAAGTTTGACACTGCAATTGCTTTGGCAATAAATTCTCTTTAAACAGCTTCACTTGAAGCGAAGGCAAGCTGTAAACATAGCTCTAAGATGTTATCCAAGGTGACATATGGAAGACTCACACAAAGGACTTCCAAAAGGTCAAGAAGAGACAGTGGACAGATACAAAGAAACAATCAAGAAGGCTAATGGAATGTTGGCCTTCATCTCTAGGAAGGCTGGGATATAGTGCCAAATGTGACACTTCAAATGAGCAAATCCACATCTGGACTTCAAAATAAAGAGCTCAGGAACAATATATGATTCAGGCTTTAAGGAGTTAAAATGTAAGGACAACTTATCAGGTTGAATGAGTTTCCCTTGCACTTGCCCAAGTAATAAAGAGTAGGGAGACAGTATTCGTTCATCTGTGGACAGTACCTGCAGCATTACCATTGAGACCCGCAGTCATTATGCTGGCAATGAGGATGAATTATTGCCAGCTGTGACAGTAACAGACCCAGCAAGGTGAAATTAGACAAGGTGGCCGGCCAAGTCAATGAGCACAAGGTATGAACAATATTGAATAGTAACTGTCTTGGGGTTGAGTTGGAATTAGAGAAATGCAAAACAAATAGAAGATTCTAGGAGTGGGGCAGCACGGAGCTGCACGGCGCCCGAGACCCGGTCCAATCCTGACCGCTGGTCCTGGCTGCATGGAGTCTGCACGTTCTCCCTCGAGACTACATGTGCTTCTTCTGGGTCCTCCAGCTGGTGACAAAGGTGTGCACGTCAGTGGCTTAATTTGCCACTGTAAATCCTCTCTGCTGTGTCGGCTGACTGGGTGAACTGTTCGGGGGAGAGGTAGGGGAAGTTGATGGGGACATGCAGACCACAAAAGAATAAGGCTAATGTAGGATTAGTATAAATTGGGTGATGGGGTGGAGATACATCTCTACCAAAGGAGGCATAATGTACTCCTTCCTTCCACTAACCTGCAAGTCACCCTTGGGCAAGGTGTAGCACCTCCTTAGCCCCCCTGATCAGGGTCATGTGAAGACATGGGAGCGAGTGGTGGATGGTCATATGAGTAGCTGGTGCATATCACAAGTCCTGGTATACGATCACCGACACTAGGCGGACAGTCACTGAAGTTGATGGGGCTGGGGTTACCCATCTTGTAAAGACACTGTCCAGAAGGCAATGGCAAACCAGTCCTGTAGAAAAATTTGCCATGATTGCTTATGTCATACGACATGGCATCTAATGATGATGTCATATGACACGGCACATAATGATGATGATTTGTACAAATCAATGGGTGAATCACAGACTCCATTTCCATGTTTTATGTTGTTCTAATGCAATGTACATACACTTGTGCACAAGCTTCTGTTTATATCAACAGGGCTGACATCTAGAGGGCTTCAAGTCCCAAGGAGTGAACATCACCAATAGCCTTCTCTGGTCCAACCATGTTGATGCCATGGCCAAGAAAGCTCACTAATGCCTCTACTTCCTCAGGAGGTGAAAGAAATTTGGCGTGCCCATCAATCCTCATCAATTTTTATCAATGCACCATGGGAAGCATCCTGTCTGGATCACAGCTTGGTGTGTCATGTGCTCGGCCCGTGACCTCACTATCGTCCTGTCTGGATCACAGCTTGGTGTGTCATGTGCTCCACCCGTGACCTCACTATCATCCTGTCTGGATCACAGCTTGGTGTGTCATGTGCTCGGCCCGTGACCTCACTATCATCCTGTCTGGATCACAGCTTGGTGTGTCATGTGCTCCACCCGTGACCTCACTATCATCCTGTCTGGATCACAGCTTGGTGTGTCATGTGCTCGGCCCGTGACCTCACTATCATCCAGTCTGGATCACAGCTTGGTGTGTCATGTGCTCGGCCCGTGACCTCACTATCATCCTGTCTGGATCACAGCTTGGTGTGTCATGTGCTCCACCCGTGACCTCACTATCATCCTGTCTGGATCACAGCTTGGTGTGACATGTGCTCGGCCCGTGACCTCACTATCATCCTGTCTGGATCACAGCTTGGTGTGTCATGTGTTCCACCCGTGACCTCACTATCGTCCTGTCTGGATCACAGCTTGGTGTGTCATGTGCTCCACCCGTGACCTCACTATCATCCTGTCTGGATCACAGCTTGGTGTGTCATGTGCTCCACCCGTGACCTCACTATCATCCTGTCTGGATCACAGCTTGGTGTGACATGTGCTCGGCCCGTGACCTCACTATCATCCTGTCTGGATCACAGCTTGGTGTGTCATGTGTTCCACCCGTGACCTCACTATCGTCCTGTCTGGATCACAGCTTGGTGTGTCATGTGCTCCACCCGTGACCTCACTATCATCCTGTCTGGATCACAGCTTGGTGTGTCATGTGTTCCACCCGTGACCTCACTATCGTCCTGTCTGGATCACAGCTTGGTGTGTCATGTGCTCGGCCCGTGACCTCACTATCATCCTGTCTGGATCACAGCTTGGTGTGTCATGTGCTCGGCCCGTGACCTCACTATCATCCTGTCTGGATCACAGCTTGGTGTGTCATGTGCTCGGCCCGTGACCTCACTATCGTCCTGTCTGGATCACAGCTTGGTGTGTCATGTGCTCGGCCCGTGACCTCACTATCGTCCTGTCTGGATCACAGCTTGGTGTGTCATGTGCTCCACCCGTGACCTCACTATCGTCCTGTCTGGATCACAGCTTGGTGTGTCATGTGCTCGGCCCGTGACCTCACTATCGTCCTGTCTGGATCACAGCTTGGTGTGTCATGTGCTCGGCCCGTAACCTCACTATCGTCCTGTCTGGATCACAGCTTGGTGTGTCATGTGCTCGGCCCGTGACCTCACTATCGTCCTGTCTGGATCACAGCTTGGTGTGTCATGTGCTCGGCCCGTAACCTCACTATCGTCCTGTCTGGATCACAGCTTGGTGTGACATGTGCTCGGCCCGTGACCTCACTATCGTCCTGTCTGGATCACAGCTTGGTGTGACATGTGCTCCACCCGTGACCTCCAGAAACTGCAGGGTGTTGTGTACACAGCTCAGCACATCACAGTATCCAGCCTCCACTCCATGGACTTTGTCTAAACTTCTTACAGCTTTAGTAGACAGCATAATCAAAGATCTCACCCACCCCAGACATTCTATCTTCTCCCCCGTCTTATCAGGCAGAACATACAAAAGCCTGAAAGCACATACCACCAAGCCGAAGGACGGCTTCTATCTTGCAGTTACAAGACTACTGAATGGTTCTCTGATACAATAAGATGGGCTGCTGGCCTCACAGTCTACCTGATGCTGACCTTGCACCTTATTGTCTACCTGCACTGCACTTCCTTTGTAGTTGTGATGCTATATTCTGCATTCTATTATTGTTTTACTTTGCTCTATTGAAATGAATTGATCTGCAAGGACAATACGTAAGACAAGCCGTACCAAGGTACAAACCAATTTACCGATGAGACACAGCAAATCCGAAAATCTGTTCACAGCCTTCAAACAAGAAGCACGAAAGGTTGTGTAACTAAGAAGCCAATAGCTTTGCCTGTCAAAATAAGGCCAAGGGTGACTAACGAGACAAGGGACAGCATGAAATTAATAACAAATAAAAGAGCAGAATTTAATACTAATTTCAGTAACTGGTGAAGGAATTAAGGTGGCAAAGCAATATCAAGGCTTAAAAACCAGTAATATGCCCGCAAGGGATGTCAGAGTCAATGCAAGATTGTTTTTACAATTACATTGTAGCTCAGTTCATGTTTATTCTCACGGGCACACACACACTGGATATAAATGTCATGAAAAATAGCTATTTGCAGCAGCACAGTATATCATAAACATGGAAAAACAAGCAAACCGATTGCAGAGCTGCTGAGAAGGCGAGGTGTGACACAATTGGATGAAATTCACAAAGACCCCACCAGAGTTCAAAGAGCCAGACGGTCTTTCTCCCTGCTTTAGGAAAGGGAGGCAATCAGACTGAGAGACACGAGAGACAGAAGATGCAGTTATCTGGAGCAACTAACAATCTTCCAAAGGAGTTCAGCAGGTTGAGCAATATTTATGGGAGGGAAGGAACTGTTGACATTTTGGGCTGGGACCCTGCATCAGGACTGATGGTGGAAAGAGGAGATGGCCAGAATAAAGGGGGAGGGAGTAGTGTTGAGACAGGGCCCAATAGGTGATGGATGTACAGAAGATAGCCCAATGTGGGCCCATTGAAAGATGGCAACAGGGAAACTGTAAATTATAATAAGAAAACTATGCATGGGCACTAGTCACCATACTGTCCATGACATCTTGATGCCTCAGAAAAGGGGCGTCCATCATTAAGGACCCCCATCACCCAGGACATGCCCTCTTCTCATTGTTACCATCAGAAAGGAGGTACAGGAGCCTGAAGGCACACACTCAGTGATTCAGTAACAGCTGCTTCCCCTCTGCCATCAGATTTCTGAATGAACATTGTGGTGAACTAGATATACCTGTCTGACTGCTCCTGTGGCTCCTCCCGAGACCCTGCTGACTACCCCTGTGGCTCCTCCCACAGACCCCTGTATAAAGGCGACTGTGGCCTGCTGCTCTCCCTCATTTCCCCAGGATGTAGTGTTGTTCTTCAGTCAATAAAAGCCGATATCTCACTACCTAAGTCTCGGCGTGAGTTATTGATGGTGCATCAATTTTATTGACTGAAAGTTACAACATGGAAACCGCTTTACGCCCAGAACGCCTAGACTTGGACCCCCGAGACCCTGGAGCAGCTCTTGCCTTTGAACACTGGCTGGTGTGCTTCCAATCGTACTTAGAGGAGGTTCGTGCCACCGACTCGGCTGTTCGGCACAAACTTCTCTTCTCGAGGGTCGCCCCAAAAGTTTATTCGTTCATCAGGGACATATCCACCTACGAGGAGGCGCTTGCCGCCCTCCAAAGACAGTACCTGCGGCCAGTAAATCCAGTTTATGCACGGCACCACTTGGCAACGCGAAAACAGCGGCCTACGGAGTCGACTGCTGAATTTTTCCGCGAGTTACTGACCCTAGCGCGGGCCTGCGACTGCAAAGCGCTCACAGCGGAACAGCATAAGGAACTCTTGGTCCGAGACGCTTTTGTGACTGGGGTTCGGTCAGTGTGTATCCGCCAGCGGCTGCTGGAAAAAGCTGATCTTACCTTACGCTCCGCGATAGAGACGGCCGATTCGATAGAGGCTGCGCAACTGTACGCCGAAGAAGTCCAACCGAGCCATTCCCCGGTTCCGAGCGAATTCGCCAACGCCACTGCCAGTCGCGGTATCTCAAACCCCACGACTTCGCCAGGTACGAAACTCTGTTACTTTTGTGGGCTTCGGAAACATGCCTGGGTAAGCTGTCCGGCGCGCGAAGCGACGTGTTCCAGCTGTGGGAAGAAGGGCCATTTCGCCAAGGTCTGTAAATCTAAACCGCGCCCGGGGTCGAGCAGCGCCGCGTCTGAGACCTGGGGGCCGCCATTTTGCATGACCGGATGTGGACAACCATCTTTGCCGACGTCACCAGGCCCCGCCCCCGACTCGCCATCTTGCATGACCGGATGTGGACAACCATCTTTGCCGGCGTCACCAGGCCCCGCCCCTACCTACCCGTGTGCGACCTGGGAGCCGCCATCTTGCATGCCCGGATGTGAGCGGCCATCTTTGCTGGCGTCACCAGGCCCCGCCCCCGACTCGCCCCGTTCTACGCTGGCTTCCGTGACCCTCGATCAAAGCGCTCCGCACCAGCTCGCAAGGTCGATGATGGACATCCTGGTGGAGGGGCGCAGGACTAGCTGCCTGTTTGACACAGGCAGCACTGAGAGTTTTATTGACCCGGCCACAGTGACACGCTGCGGACTCGTTACACGGCCGGTCCGTCAGAAGATCACCTTGGCTTCAGGGTCGCATTCCACAGACATCCGGGTGGGTTGTGTAGCGACATTGGTGGTGCAGGGCACAGAATATCGGAACTTTGCGTTCCTGGTCATGCCTCGACTGTGCGCACCTGTGCTATTGGGGCTGGACTTCCAGAGCCATCTCGAAAGTGTGACTATGGCATATGACGGGCCCCACCCACCACTCACTGTCAGGAATCCTCAGTTTGGTGGGACTTCGCCATATACTCCGTTACCACACGCACATACACCCCGAACCCCACATCCCGCCCAGCACCATGTCGATAGCTGTGCTGCTGACACTATTTGCAACCTCTCCACCCTCAAGATCCCTCCCCCATCGCTGTTCACCAACCTGACCCCCGACTGTAAACCTGTGGCAACTAAAAGTAGGAGGTACAGTGCGGGGGACAGGGCCTTTATTCATTCAGAGGTGCAGCGGCTGCTCAGGGAGGGGATCATTGAGCCAAGCACAAGCCCATGGCGGTCCCAGGTGGTCGTTGTTCGGACTGGGCAGAAAAATAGGATGGTTGTGGACTACAGCCAGACCATCAATAGATTCACGCAGCTTGACGCGTACCCCCTACCCCGCATCGCGGATATGGTCAACCAGATAGCTCAGTACAAGGTGTACTCGACAATTGATCTGAAATCCGCTTATCACCAGCTCCCCATCCGCCCAGAGGACCGCCCCTACACCGCCTTCGAGGCGGGTGGCAGGCTCTATCACTTTCTGCGCGTCCCGTTTGGTGTCACAAATGGGGTCTCGGTCTTCCAGAGGGAGATGGACCGGATGGTGGACCAGTACAAACTGACGGCCACATTTCCCTATCTAGATAACATCACCATCTGTGGTCGCGACTGGTTGGACCATGACGCCAACCTCCAACGTTTTTTCCAGGTGGCCGATGCTTTGAACCTGACTTATAACAAGGACAAGTGTGTGTTCAGAACCACACGACTCGCTATCCTTGGGTATGTCGTGGAGAACGGGGTCATTGGCCCTGACCCCGACCGTATGCGCCCCCTGTTAGAACTCCCTCTTCCCACTACTCTCAAGGCCCTCCGGCGGTGCCTGGGTTTTTTTTCCTATTACGCCCAATGGGTTCCCCATTACGCAGACAAGGCCCGCCCCCTGGTCAAGTCTACCACCTTTCCCCTCTCTGCCGAGGCCCGCGCGGCCTTCAGCTGCATTAAAGGGGACATTGCCAAAGCAACGATGCATGCGGTAGACGAGACCATTCCCTTCCAAGTAGAGAGTGACGCCTCTGACGTCGCGCTGGCTGCTACCCTCAATCAGGAAGGCAGGCCAGTGGCGTTTTTTTCTCGTACCCTTCAAGGCTCTGAACTTCGGCACTCCACGGTGGAGAAAGAAGCCCAAGCCATAGTGGAAGCTATTCGGCACTGGAGGCACTATCTCGCCGGCAGAAGGTTCACCTTGCTGACCGACCAGCGCTCGGTTGCGTTCATGTTCAGCAGCCAACAGCGGGGCAAAATCAAAAATGATAAAATTTTGCGATGGAGAATAGAACTCTCCACCTATACTTACGATATCCTGTACCGGCCTGGCAGGCTCAATGAACCGTCTGATGCCCTATCCCGGGGACCGTGTGCTAGTGCCCAGCTCGACCAGCTGTATGCCCTTCATGCCCAACTTTGCCACCCGGGGGTCACCCGGTTTTATCACTTCATTAAAGCCCGGAACCTGCCGTACTCCCTGGAGGACATCAGGACGATGACCAGGGACTGCCAGATCTGCGCTGAGTGCAAACCGCACTTCTACCGTCCTGACACTGCGCAGCTTGTCAAGGCCACCCGCCCTTTTGAGCGACTGAGTATTGACTTTAAGGGCCCCCTTCCCTCCACCGACCGCAATGTCTACTTTCTCAGTATTATTGACGAGTACTCGCGATTCCCCTTTGCCGTTCCCTGCCCCGACACTACTACCACGTCGGTCATAAAAGTCCTGCGCCAGCTCTTCACACTGTTCGGATATCCCTGCTATGTCCACAGTGATAGAGGGTCCTCCTTTATGAGTGACGAGTTGCGCCGGTTCCTGCTTGCTAGGGGCATAGCTACTAGTCGCACCACGAGTTATAATCCCCGGGGGAATGGCCAGGTGGAGAGGGAGAATGCCACAGTGTGGAAGGCCATACTTTTAGCCCTTAAGTCACAAGGGTTGCCGGTCTCCCGATGGCAGGAGGTCCTCCCTGAGGCACTCCACTCTATCCGCTCCCTGTTGTGTACGTCCACTAATGCCACCCCTCACGAACGCTTATTCTCTTTTCCCAGGAAGTCTGTCACTGGGACCACCCTGCCAATTTGGCTGACGTCCCCGGGGCCAGTGCTGCTGCGTAAACATGCGAGGAGTAATAAGTACTCACCACTGGTCGAGAAGGTTCACCTCCTGCATGCTAATCCCCAGTATGCCTACGTGGTCTTGCCTGATGGGCGGGAGGACACGGTCTCTGTCCGCGACCTGGCGCCCGCCGAAGCAGCAGACCACTACCCCGAGCACTCCACGGTAACTTTGCACCCTGTACCCGAAGTGACTCCGCGCGCACCGTGCCCCACACAGACTCCGTATGCGTCTGTTCCAGGGCCCTCGCTCACACGCGAGGGATCCCTGACACCTCCTGTTGGGACAGAATTAACCCACTCTCCGCCTTCGGAGCACACACCACCTCCGGCACCTGTGCCGTCATCACCTCCGGCTCCTGTGCAATTGCAGCCGGAGCTCCGTAGATCGCAGCGAACGATTCAACCACCTGATCGACTTAACCTGTAAATATACTTGGGAATTTTTTTTTAAACAAAGGAGGGGTGAATGTGGTGAACTAGATATACCTGTCTGACTGCTCCTGTGGCTCCTCCCAAGACCCTGCTGACTACCCCTGTGGCTCCTCCCACAGACCCCTGTATAAAGGCGACTGTGGCCTGCTGCTCTCCCTCATTTCCCCAGGATGTAGTGTTGTTCTTCAGTCAATAAAAGCCGATATCTCACTACCTAAGTCTCGGCGTGAGTTATTGATGGTGCATCAAACATTGAACCTATGAATGCTACCTCAGTACTTCTTTATTTCTGTTTTTGTACTACTTATTTAACTATTTTATATATAGTTACTGTAATTCACAGTTCTATTTCTATTATCATGTATTGCATTGTACTGCTGCCACAAAGTTAACAAATTTCACCACATTTACCGATGATATTAAACCTGACTCTGAATGGTAAATTTACATTAGTATTTACACTGAAGGAGTAGCACTCTAAAAACCTAATATTGAATCACAGAATCACAAAGTTACTGTGAGCAAAATAATAACAATGAAGAAATGAAACTGAAGAGCGGCAAATGATGAACGGTTTCATTCTGAGGGCTTTGAGATAGCAGGACAATTGGATAACCCTCGCATAAGCTTCAAAGTTGCACTTGAGTTTGTAGGTATTCCATTGGTTTTGAAAATGACACATGCCACTGTGCTATTTAAGAAAAATGAAAGGGGGAAAACAGGACAGAGGCCCAGTTAGCCCACAGCTGCTGCTAGTAAATTACTTGAATCTATAATTTTTAAAAAACGAATGAATAGCTTCTAAATTTAAATTTGATTAGAGAATGTTAGCATCCATGTGTGTATCCTGACTGAATTTCAGGAAGAGCTGAGAAACACGGCACATGGGAATGTCTATGGATATTATGCACATGAACTCGCAGAAGGTACTTAATTATGTCCCTCAGAAGCAATCTTTAAATAAAGTTGAAAGCATGGAATTGAAGGCAATTCATTGACCTGACTAGGAGACTGACAGTACAGAGCAAGTGAGAGTGAGAGAGAGCAAGAGAGAGAGGGAGAGAGTGAGAGTGAGAGTGAGGGAGAGGGAGAGGGAGAAAAGATATTCAACTGGGCAAATATAGGGTCTTAAGAAGTATTGAATCTAAAACCAAAGATTCCTTAAGATGGTGGTACAGGTAGAAAAGGTAATAAAGAAGGTCTATGGGATATTTGCCCTCATTATAAAAGCACAGAAGTTATGATATAACTTTATAAAACACTCCTTAGTATATAGCTGAAATACTGGTCACTATACCACGGGAAGGATATAATTGGACTAGGGAAGATGCAGAGGAGATTCACCAGGATGTAACTTAGGATGGAAACATTCAGTGATGAAGAGACTAGTCTGGGTTTGTTTTCCTTGAAGCAGAGGAGGCTGGGGAGGGACCTGATAGTGGTTTACAACATTACATAGGGCATAAAAGGAGCAGGTGTTGGCATCTTTTCTCCAGAACAGCTTGGTCACAGATTGATGCACCATCAATAACTCACGCTGAGACTTAGGAAGTGAGATATCGGCTTTTATTGACTGAAGAACAACACTACATCCTGGGAAAATGAGGGAGAGCAGCAGACCACAGTCGCCTTTATACAGGGGTCTGTGGGAGGAGCCACAGGAGCAGTCAGCAGGGTCTGTGGGAGGAGCCACAGGAGCAGGTGGTCGTTGTTCGGACTGGGCAGAAAAATAGGATGGTTGTGGACTACAGCCAGACCATCAATAGATTCACGCAGCTTGACGCGTACCCCCTACCCCGCATCGCGGATATGGTCAACCAGATAGCTCAGTACAAGGTGTACTTGACAATTGATCTGAAATCCGCTTATCACCAGCTCCCCATCCGCCCAGAGGACCGCCCCTACACCGCCTTCGAGGCGGGTGGCAGGCTCTATCACTTTCTGCGCGTCCCATTTGGTGTCACAAATGGGGTCTCAGTCTTCCAGAGGGAGATGGACCGGATGGTGGACCAGTACAAACTGAAGGCCACATTTCCCTATCTAGATAACATCACCATCTGTGGTCGCGACTGGTCGGATCACGACGCCAACCTGCAACGATTTTTCCAAGTGGCCGACGCTTTGAACCTCACTTATAACAAGGACAAGTGTGTGTTCAGAACCACACGACTCGCTATCCTTGGGTATGTCGTGGAGAACGGGGTCATTGGCCCTGACCCCGACCATATGCGCCCCCTGTTAGAACTCCCTCTTCCCACCACTCTCAAGGCCCTCCGGCGGTGCCTGGGTTTTTTTTCCTATTACGCCCAATGGGTTCCCCATTACGCAGACAAGGCCCGCCCCCTGGTCCGGTCTACCACTTTTCCCCTCTCTGCCGAGGCCCGCGCGGCCTTCAGCTGCATTAAAGGGGACATTGCCAAAGCAACGATGCATGCGGTAGACGAGACCATTCCCTTCCAAGTAGAAAGTGACGCCTCTGACGTCGCGCTGGCTGCTACCCTCAATCAGGAAGGCAGACCAGTGGCGTTTTTTTCTCGTACCCTTCAAGGATCTGAACTTCGGCACTCCGCGGTGGAGAAAGAAGCCCAGGCCATAGTGGAAGCTATTAGGCACTGGAGGCACTATCTCGCCGGCAAAAGGTTCACCTTGCTGACCGACCAGCGCTCGGTTGCGTTCATGTTCAGCAACCAACAGTGGGGCAAAATCAAAAATGATAAAATTTTGCGATGGAGAATAGAACTCTCCACCTACAATTATGATATCCTGTACCGGCCTGGCAGGCTCAATGAACCCTCTGATGCCCTATCCCGGGGAACGTGTGTTAGTGCCCAGCTCGACCAGCTGTATGCCCTTCATGCCCAACTTTGCCACCCGGGGGTCACCCGATTTTACCATTTCATTAAAGCCCGGAACCTGCCGTACTCCCTGGAGGACATCAGGACGATGACCAGGGACTGCCAGATCTGCGCTGAGTGCAAACCGCACTTCTACCATCCTGAAACGGCGCAACTTGTCAAGGCCACCCGCCCTTTTGAGCGACTGAGTGTTGACCTTAAGGGCCCCCTTCCCTCCACCGACCGCAATGTCTATTTTCTCAGTATTATTGACGAGTACTCGCGATTCCCCTTTGCCGTTCCCTGCCCCGACACTACATCCTGGGAAAATGAGGGAGAGCAGCAGACCACAGTCGCCTTTATACAGGGGTCTGTGGGAGGAGCCACAGGAGCAGTCAGCAGGGTCTGTGGGAGGAGCCACAGGAGCAGTCAGACAGGTATATCTAGTTCACCACACAGATGAGGCCTGCTCACAATGAAGATTTTCTCTTCTTTCTGTAACTGATATTTTACCAGTCAGTGCTGGAAGCATTTGACAGGGAAGATATAAAGAAACTATTAGAGGGGGGTGGAATCTGAAAACACTTTGACTCTTTCATGCAGCAGCAATCAAAAAGGTTGCAGGGATTGAGTTGGGTAAGGTAGAAAATGCTGTGGAACCAGCAAAGGTACCATTCAATTGTCAAAAGCTCGTTGTTGTGTGTGAGAGCTTTTTCTGTGCAGATTTGCTTCTATGTTCCATGTTGTGCCTTTGCTAAATATGACACGTCCTTAGGTTTTAAAAATCCTTTTAAAAATCACAAGACAGACATTTCTCTGAGCTCGTTTAAATGATACTCAACACCAGCACTGCAGGAGCGATGATCAGCAGGCAGTTATGGTTGGACAGATGGATAAAATGAAATTATAGTGTCTGAGCATTAAATATTAAATTGTACTCTGTAAGCATGTATTGAATTGTTTGCTTCCTGGTCTATATAATAGTCATACCAATAATTTAATTGGAGTTTGGGGTATTGTAAGAGAGAAAAATTGTGCAGGACATTATTGGGGGTGAAAATATTGGTGACTAACTCGCTGTCTTCAAACTGTGCACTGTAAGCATTTATTAAAGTGTTTGCTTCCTAGTCCACATAACTTTCCTACCAATAATTTAATTAGAATTTTGGATATGAAAAGGAAGTAAATTTATTGACCAACCAGGTAGAAATTTGGAGGGGGTGTGGTTAAAATATTGCAGAGTGGCCCTCAGATATTGTTGAGAATGATGAATAATCTGTAATAAACCTCTCCCATGCCTCACTGACTGCACAGCTATTTTTCTCCTACACTGGTTCACTCTACTCCGTCATCATTTGGAACAAATGGCTAGATGCGACAGGAAATATATTCCTATTACTTACACTGCTCCGATTTCTGCACTAGGAGAGGGAATTGTTCCTATAATAATGCAGAAAGCTTCATTCAACCCAAATGCTCTGTAAAAGGACATTTACTCGTCGTTCAAATCCGCTAAGAACTGCCCCAGTCAATTGGCTCCAATTGTGAAGGCACACAAAATTCTATGGTCAATGGCCAACATCTTTGACTCAACAATAAAGGTCATGTAAACTGCCTGGATATGGGGGCTCGGAATGCTCTCCCTCATCAATGAGTCAGAAGGCTAAGGGTCCAAGATTCAAGCACAGATTCTGGAATGGAACTCCTTAAAGGGAAGGCTGCAAACGTAGGGGTGATGACCTTCAGGTGAGATGTTTACATTAAACACAGATTTTACAAGAAAGAACAAAATGAAAACAAACAAAAAATTAGTGCAAAGTGGTCAAAACCCTACATCAGGGCATCAAGATCCTTTATCATTGAAGGAGACTTGTTTCCACTCCAATTCTGTGCATAGAGCATGTAGGGTCCTGAGTTGGATCCTCTGAATCTAGGATTCAGGGCTAAGTGGATGGGTGGTTGCTTACAGCTCTGCCTCGTCACTCCTCCACCTCAGTGAGTCCAGAGGTAGAAGTCTCAGAGTCAAAGACCGAAGTGAACAAGTTTGGAGGTAGGGGCCCGAAGATTGAAGCCCCAGGGTCACTTGGAGGTCAGAGGTCCAATATTTGCGAATCAGGGCCAGGGACTGAAGGTTGGAGGCCTGATGTCTACAAGTCTGAGAATCCAGAGCAGAGAGTCAAGGAGTGAAGTCGGGAAGCAGCCTGTCCTGGGGCTGGAGGCCTGTGTGGCCAACAGGATGGGTGGGAAAGGGCTTGTATTGCTATCATTATCTTGTTTGGTTTTATTGCTGTTTTGTTGAACAATAATAAACATCCATCATTAGGGATCCTCACCACCCAGCCCATGCTCTCTTCTCACGGCTGCAATCAGAAAGAAGGTACGGGAGCATCAGGACTCACACCACCAGGTTCAGGAACAGCTATTACCCCTCAACCATCAGGCTCCAGAACCAGACTGAATAACTCCACTCAGCTTCACTTGCCCCATCACTCTTCATTTCATGTCCTCAATATTTATTGTTTATTTATTTTTTATTATTATTTCTTTTTGCATTTGCACAGTCTGTTGTCCTTTGTACACGGGTTGATCACCCAAGTTGGCGCGGTCTTTTATTGATTCTGTTATGGATTGAGAGTGTGGCCGGCAAGATATATATAGATACTTTGATAACAAATTGACTTTGAACTTTGAGGGCATGCTCCGTTGGCTCTGTAATATGTGGCGACACTTGTGGGCTGTCACAGCTCGCCCTTGGGTGTTAACACAAACAATGCATTTCACTGTATGCTTCCATGTGCATGAGATAAATAAACCTTCTGAACCTGAAACTGAATTGTATTGCTAAACTCCAGTGCTGAGGGTGTTGTTCGGTATTCAGCTGATGGAGGGGGATGTCCCCACGATATATTCTACAGAGTCCACTACTGTGCAGCTTTCGCTAAACGCTGTGTGTTGGAACATGCCATGCATAAATGAGCTCAAACATTTCCTGGAAGAGTGACCATACTTCAAAATTATAAATTGCCTTTGAGCGTCTTGGTATTTCTCGAGGTTGTAAATAGAACTTTCTGTGTCAATCTAAGTGTTATGCACGATAGAAATGTTATTGAGTTTGGGTGTTATTTAATTCAGGCAATGCATCTGGGCTCAGTTTTGAAGCTTATTTTTTCGCTCGAAGTAATAAAAGCAAGCTGTGCTTAATAACTAATTTCTCTCAGTACTTTACACTTGATAGTCCATTGTTCTCATATCCTGTGAAGAGGCATCACACACACCAGCGTAATTCTCCTGCTGAAGCTTTAATGATGCAACACCTCCATCTAGTGGACGATCAAGGAATTACTTGAGATGGGTGGCGCCGTGGCGCGGCTATCCGGGCTGCTGATTCACGCCTCAGTAACTCAGGTTCAATCCTGACCTCCGTCGCTCTCTGTGCCAAGTTTTCATGCGTTCCCTCTGACTCTGCAGATTTCTCCGGGGTGCTCCAGCTCCCCCCGCATTCCAAAGACAGGCATGTTGGCACTATTAACTAAACTGTAAATTTCCTTGTGTGTAGGTGAGTGGTAGAATCTAGGAATTTGGGGAGATTAAAATGAGATTAGTATAGGGTTAGGGTAAATGGGTGCCAGTTACTTGGAATAAACTTGGGATGCTGATTGGCCTACTTCTCTGCTGTACAACACTAATAACTTGGAAATCAGAAAACAAAATGTCAGAAATACTCAGCAGGTCAAGCACCAAGAGATGTACAATTATAGTGTGATAATGAAGGGTCATCTTTAATGTTCCCCACAAATATTGCTGGGTGCCAGCAGTACTTTCTGCCCTTTGCCTGTGTTGCTGAGGGTATAAGCCATGGGCTTGCTTCACGTCAATGACACGCTCAGTCGAGGCACTACCTAAGGGGCCAGGGGTTTATCCGGACCTCAGGCGCTGTCTGCTTGGGGTTTGCACTTTCGCCCTGTGTTCCTTCCGGGTGCTCCAGGTTTTTCCCAGGTTTGTAGTTAAACTGGCTGCTTAAACTGTGGCATCTGGGGGGAGCTGGTGAGAATAGGGAGAGTAAAGTAGATTAACATAGGATTAGTGTAAATAGATAGTTAATGGTTGTATGGATTTAGTGTGGCGAAGGGTCTATTACTGGGTTGTATCTCTGCTTTCTTTGTCAGAGTCAGAGGCACAGAGACACGTAGCACCCAAACAAGCCTTCAACCCAACCGGTCTGTGCTGGCCAAGATGCCCATCTAAAAATGAGAATCAGGTTTATTATCACTGCCATAAGTGATGAAATTTGTTGTTTTGTGACAGCAGTACATTAAAATACATAATACTAAAGCAATGAATTACAGTGTGTGTGTATAAAAATAAAAATAGTTAAATTAAACAAGTAGTGCAAATAAGTGGTGAGGAAGTGTTCATGGGTTCAACGACGAGTCAGAAATCTGATGGCAGAGGGGAAGAAGCTGTTCCTGAATCATTGCTTCAGGCTCCTGTACCCCCTTCCTGATGGTAGCAATGAGAAGAGGGGATGTCTGGGTGTTGGGAGTCCTTAATGATGAATGCCACTGTTTCGAGGCATTGCTCCTTGAAGATGTCCTGGATACTACAGAGGCCAGTGCCCATGATGGAGCTGAGTGAGTTTACAACTTCCTGCAGCTTATTTCGATTGTGTGCAGTGCCCCCCCCACCACCCCACCCAAACCAGACAGTGTGATGCAGCCAGTTACAACCAAAACATCCACAGAAATTTGTGTCTTTGGTGACGTACCAAAGCTCTTCAAATTCCTAATGGAATATGGTCACCATCATGACTTCTTTGTAACTGCATTGATATGTTAGGCCTAGATAGATCTTCTGGGAAGTTGACACCCAGGAACTTGAAATCCCTCACTCTTTCTACTTTTTTTTTAACTTTTTATTGTATTGCACTAATCTTAATCAGACGTTTATTGTATTTGTCATACTCTCAAGACATAGACTCTTTCTACTTCTGATCCCTCTGAGGACTGGTGTATGTTCCCTTGTCTTACCCTTTCTGAGGTCCACAATCAGTTCTTTGGACATACTGACGTTGAGTGCAAAGTTGTTGCTGTAACACCACTCAATTAGCTAATATAACTTACTCCTGTATGTCTTCTCATCACCATCTGAACTTCTACCAATGATAGCAGATTTATAGATGGCTTTGAGCTGTGCCTAGCCATGCAGTCACGGGTGTAGAGAGAGTAAAGCAGCGGGCTAAGCACACATCCCTGAAGTACACCAGTGTTGATTGTCAGCAATTGACGCTAGTTCTGATCCACACAGACTGTGGTCTTCCAGTAAGGACGTTGAGGATCCAATTGCAAAGGGAAGTACAAAAGTACAAATTTTGGAATTTTTTTAATCAGAACTGGAGGAATGATTGTGTGAAACACTAATCTGGAGTCAATAAACAGCTTGCTTACATACGTACTAGTATTGTCCAGGTGGTCCAAGGCCACGTGAAGAGTCAGGGAGATTGTCCCATTTGACAGTGTAGCAGCTCTGCTTCTTACTATATCTTCTCCCTTTCACCCTAAAGCTATGCCCTCTAGCTCTTGCTTTCCCCAACCCTGGAAAGAGATGGTGTGCATTCAGCCTGTGCACCTCATGATTTTGTACACCTCTGGAAGATCACTCCTCACTCCCCTGTGCTCCAAGTCCTAGCTTGGTCAAGCTCTCTCTATAACTCAGTCCCTCGAATCCTGGCAACACACTCATAAATCTTTCATGCATTCTTTCCAGCTTAATAGAATCTTTCCTATAATAGGGGGATCAAAACTATATACAGTACTCCAAATATGGCCTCTCCGGCATCTTGTGCAACTGCAACATAACGCCCCTACTCCTATACTCAGTCGCCTGAATGATGGAGGCCATCATGCTAAATGTCTTCTGCACCACCTAGTCTTACCTGTGATTCCACTTTCAGGGAACCATGCACTTTTATTCCTGGTCCTTCTGCTCTACAATATTCCCCAGGGCCCTACCATTCACTGTGAAAATCCTAGTCTCATTCATCTTCCCAAAATGATAATCTCCATTCGCTGATCCTCGGCCCCTTTACCCAGCTGATCAAGGTTGTGCTGTGGTTCTTGGCCACCATCTTCATTGCCTACGACGCCACCTATCACCACAGCTATCTCAAACATCCGCAGCAACTGCTGTGCTCTGGGCTCCAGAAGCTTTCATTCAAGAACTGAGAACTCAACAGGAAGGAGACCAGAAACACTGGCCTGAAGCCTACATGCTTCTGGATGGTGACTTCTTCATTATAGGTCAGTATGTCCCACGCTCCCATGTCTGTGTGATGCAGGTCAATGTCTGGGAACAAAGGGTTAACATATGAGGAGCATTTGGCAGCCTTCGTATTGTACTCACTGGAATTCAAAAGAATGTGGGGGGATCTCATTGAAACGTACCGAATGTCGGAAGGACTAGATAAGGTGGATGTAGAGAGGATGTTCTCTCTGATGTGGGTATCCAGTACTAGAGGGCACAGCCCCAAAACTGAGGGGCAACATTTTAGAAGTAAGGAGTAATTTTTTTAGCCGAAGAGTAGTGAATTGGTGGAATGCTCTGCCGCAGACTGCAGTGCAGGCCAAGTCCATGGGTACATTTAAAGTGGAAGCTGATAGACTCCTGATTGGTCAGGGCATCAAGGGATATGGTGGGAGGGCAAATGTATGGGGTTGAATGGGATCTGGGAACAGCCATGATGAAATGGTGGAGCAAACTCGGTGGGCTGAATGGCCTAGTTCTGTTTCTATATCTTATGGTCCGAGAATTGGAGCTTACCTTCCACTCCACTGCACTGAACCAAAATGTACTGAGCTCAGGGTCACCCTCCCCCCAATTAACTCCGTCTACATTTCCTGCTACCTCTAGAAAGTAGCCAGCATAATCAAGTACTTCCAGGCCAGTCATTTTTTCCCTTCTCCCCTCTCCCATCAGGCAGAAGATGAAAGAGCCTGAAACCATGAACCTCCCGACTGAAGGACAGCTTCTATTCTGCTGTTGTTGAATGGGTCTCTCCCATACTAGAAGACAAAGATGGACTCTTGACCTCCCAATCTACCTCACTGTTGCCCTTACACGTTATTTGTCTACCTCCACCCACTCCCTCTGAAACGACAAAACACTACATTCTGCACTCTGTTTTCTATCTACTATCTCAATGTACTTGTAATCCTGTTGAAGGGTTTCAGCCAAAACATCAACTATTTATCCCCCTCCATAGAAGCTGCCTGACCTGCTGAGTTCCATCAGCGTGGTCTACAGTGGCAGGCAAAACAGAAGTTTTCACTGTATCTCAGGATATACACCAATACTATCACCAATACCAATGCAGAACACTGATCAAATTAACAAAAATACTGTGTGGGTCACATATCATTCCTGCTTGGGAGACATTGCTGTGCACAAAACAGTTGGTGCTCTTCCTAAAACAGAGACCACTCCTCAGAAAGTCGATCGCACACCGAGTGAAAACCCAAGGACATAGAAAGGGCAATCTTCATGGCTTTTTTTTGGCCTTCCTTTCAATATTCATACTTTTTAAATTCCTTAAGTGGCCGTGTGGTGGGGAGAAAACAATGGCTGCCATCCCACAGTCAGAGGATGTGGGCTTTCATTCAGTAGTCGAGGGCTCAGCTTGCTCGCGGAGACGGTGGTCCATCTACGTGCCCAGAGCACAGTGCCAAGTTGGAAGGGACAGTGCTGGGGACAAAGTGTCAGTGGGCTAAGGGACAAAGAATCCTCGTGAATCTGAGCTCCCATTCCACCCAGCTCAGACAGAGCACTGCCTTAGAAGGGTCAACGTTTGACCAGTGGTGCTAGTATAGGGAGGGGCTGGCAGTATCCAGGAAGACCATGGGGCATTATTACTCATTTACATTAAATCTAGATTTACTCATTGCGTGTTTGTACTGTACAGTCTTGGTGTGCACAGTCATCCACAGCAGATAAGTTGCACTGACACCCCCACCTTCAGCCCGCCAAGCATCCTCCCCCATGATTATTTTTAAGGATAAAATCTTGCTCATTCATTTTCTTTTGACTCATACCAAATCCACTTGTTCCCCCATCATTGGTTTGCCAAATACCCCCCGTTGGCAGAAGGATGGAGAGGTTTCACTGTGAGGGGGGCAGGGGAGGGAGGTTTAGGGTGACTGCCACTCTAACTGGCTCTGTTTTGTGGTTGTATCCATGCCCCACGTGGAAGGGAGCTTTCTTACACCCAAGTCCTTTCACAAACAGGAGTTGCCAGAGACAATGAAATGTGTTTTTCTGTGGCAAACTAACTGGTGTTCTTCTCTCTGCTGCTCAACAATGGTCCAAAGGTTCATTTATTATCAAAGTATATATGCAGAATACAACTCTGAGATTTGTCTTCTCCAGATAGCCACGAAACAAAGAAAACATCAAACTCACCCCCTCCCCGCACAATAAAAAACAGCAGCATAATCATCAATCTCCAGCAAAAAAAATGTACAAACAGCAAGAACATTAGCCCCCCCCCCCCCCCACATGCAGAAGAACAAATCGTGCAAATGACAAGAACATCAAACTGCAAAACACTCAGGCAAAAAAGCCTAGCAAATCTCGCCAAACGGCAACATGAACATTAACGCGTCCACCCCCCCCCCCCCCCACACGCAGAAAAACAAATCATGAAAACGGCAAGAACCACCATCTTGGCTAAAAAAACATTATTGTCTTTGGGGGGGGAGGGGTGTTCAGGGGCATATTAATTAACATGTACAGCTACACTGGTTTTAGAGTGAACACTTACACTAACACCTAAGGTGAGGTGCATTGTGGCAGTCAAGCAGCCTAATGAACGCACATTGTCAGCCCTTTCATCTATGGAAGGCCAGTTCTTGAGAGTTTGGAGATTGGTTTGTAGACGCAGACACGTCTTTTCCCTCCGCTGCTCCCTACTGCCAAACCTGCATCTTCCCAAAGTCCGAGCCGTTTGATTCTTGCCGCCTCTTCAGTCACTCCAACCTCCGCCAATAACTTTAATTCAGCAGTGGAGTTGGAAGCTTTCAATCTCGGTCAGTACCCTGGTCACTCACTCAGCATCTTCACTTGGTCTCCAACCTCCAGTCTTGGATGGAAGCCTGGATCACCTTGTCATCTGGTTATTTCAAGGAGAACTGTTCCCTGATGCCGGCTGACAGAATGTAGACTTCCAGCTGGGATACGTCACCATCAGAATGATGTCTATTATCGGTGTTTTTTATGACAAGGAATTTACCACAAAAGGCATGATTTCCCAGTGGCTACCCATTTCAATTCAACGTCCCTTTCTAATATATCATCTTCTACTGTCATGTTTGGGCCACTCATATTTCATCTGGGTAGCTTCCTGATGGCATTACGATTAATTTCTCTAATGTCTATTAATTTCTAACCCCCTCACCTTTCTCGCTTTTTCATTCCCCATTCGGGCTCCCCTCTCACCACTTCACTTCTCCTTACCTGCCCATCACCAGGCTGAGCTGCCCCTCCTCATTCACTTTTTTCCCATGGTCCACTCTCTTCTCCTATCAGATTCTTCCTCCTTCAGCCATTCTATCTCTTCCACCTATCACATTCCAGCTTAATTCAATAGCCCTCCCCACCCCCCCATCCAACTTCGGCCTCACTTGAGTTTACACTGCCACCTTCCAGCTTGTACTCCTCCCCCTCCCCCGACCTTCATATTCTGACTTCTGCCTCCTTCCTTTCCAATCCTGATGAAGGGGCTGGGCCCAAAATAACAACTGTTTATTCCTCTCCATAGATACTGCCCGACCTGCAGAGTTCCTCCACCATTTTGTGTGTGTTGCCAAGGAACTTTTTGTTTTGCAGCAGCGGTACAGTGTAAAGACATGAAATTACTACAAATTACAGAATAAATAAATAAATATCGCAATAAAATGAAATAATGAGTTAGTGTTCATGGACTGTTCAGAAAACTGATAGCAGAAATGAAGAAGCTTCTGAATCATTGAGTGTAGATCTTTGGGCTGCTGCCGTACCCCCTCACCGATGGTAGGAGTGATTAGAGAGCACCATTAGTCATGTCCTCTAGCGAGTAAGGGCCTTTTGCTTCTCCGATTCTCTGGAAGTCTTGATGGGAACCAAATGGAGATAAGTCTTGAAATTATGAGCAATTCAATTCTGTGCAGGGCTTTCAGTTCAGACGTCTTCAGCTTTTTATCAGGTGGATAGGGGAAAAAGCTTCAACAATGCATTGGTTAAAGTGCTCTTCCGCCTTTTCAAACAGGGCATCTTGGGCTTTCTGCAGAACGTTGTGTGTGATGATATTTCTCACTGCATTCTCAGCAGCACCTTCCAGCTGAAGAACGGTAGAGCCAGTATTTTCACAACTGTTGCGCGTAGGATGTGAACGATTCACACATCTCCAAGCTCCTTCTGACACTCCCCTGCAATGGAGCTGTTAACTTTTTTCCATCAAAACAGTGCTGAAGCGCCCTCTGTGCGTGCACTTTACACCCAATGTCTCCTAACCTGCTATCCCTGCTGTCTTGTTTTAATCTGAATTTTAAATGTGACTGCTACAGCTTTGCTCCCTGTGGATCCTCCCTTTCTCTCTGCACTGACCCTGTAGCTCCCTGTACTCCATCGCTCCCACATGCCTTTCTTTCCTTCCACTCTCACTCCTCCATTTCCCGCTCCTTTTTCATTCTCTGCCCTCTCCTGTCTCTTCCCCCTCCCTCGTTCACTCCACTCTCTCCCTCTCGAATTTGAATCAGCTTTACTATCTCTGACATAGGTCATGAAATTTGCTGCTGTGCAGCAGCACAGGGCAAAGCATAGCAATTACAACAAACTCCAATAAGAATAAATAAATAAAGTGTGAAGAGAGAGGAAAATAAAGAGGGAGTGATCATCTACCATTCAAAAATCTGATGATGGAGGGGAAGAAGCCGTTCCTAAAACATGCAGTGTGTGTCTTCAGGCTTGTGGACTCCTCCCTGATGATTGTTACGAGAACAGGACGGTGCCGATCCTTCATGTTGGATGCTGCCTTCTTGAGGCAGTTTAAAGATGCTCACAATGGTAGTGAAGGCTAGAGACCACGATGGATGCTCCTCTTCGCTCTCTCTCCCCCCCCCCCCCATCTCTTCCTCTGACCTGACCCATCAGTCCTTGCACTAACACCCTCAATCTTTATTTAGGAATTTCGCCCTCAAACCATCTCACCACACCACCAATCATCCCTTGTTCTCTCTGACATGTTGGTCCCTGCACTGATGCCCTCACTGGCCCTGTATACAGGATCTTTAACACCATTTACTACTGATTCGGTTCCTTCTGCTTCAGAACGACAGTAGAAACATGGTGAGCATCACTCAGGAGCAATCCCTGGCTGATTTGTTTTTGTCAACTTTTCCTACCAATGCCTGTATACGGATGTCAGGAACAGAGATGGCATTTGTCACCGATTGCTTTTGTTAAAATACACGTTACATATTCAGTTCTGAAGTGTCCTGGATGGATAGATGGGACTGGACAGGGATCAGGTTAGCATGGAATAAATGCGTCAGAGGGCCTGCTTCTGTGCTCTAGTGCTTTATAACTCTCTGCCCTCTTTGTGTTACTACCACAGGGAGGAGGTGCAGGAAACGGAAGATATATGCTCAACATTTTCAGAAAAGCTTCCTCCTCTCCACCATCAGATTTCTGACCCCTGCCTCACTATTCATCTTTTCCACTACATATTTTTGTAGCTTATAGAATTTATGCTGTACTCCTGCCACAAAACCACAAATTTCTCAACATGTCCCAGTGATGATCAACCCGATCCTGATTCTGAACACATTAACTGTTTCTCCCTCCACGGACACTGCCCGACCGGCTGAGCAGTTGCAACTTTTCCAGCTTCCGATTTCAGATTTCCAGTACATTTAAGTTTTTCTTACGATTTAATTTGCATGTTTGAGGTTGGGCTGTGAACGAGGCTGGGAGAGTTGACTGCCAGCACTGTGCAACAGGAGCAACTTTATTTGAGATAAACAGAAACAATGGGAAAGAAGTGGTGCTTCTGTCTTGGAAATACAGGGCAATGTCAGTATGTTCTATATTTTTTGGCATGGGTCAAAGGGCCTGTTTTTGTGCTGTACTTCTCTGTGGCTCTATGTCCACGTAACCTTAATAAAAACTCTACATCTTTAACTTACATCCAACCAACCTCCATTCTGTCTGGTTTTAAGAACTGCTACAGTGTCCCATCCTCGGGACAGATATGCTGCCACCTCACCACCGCCTATCCCCAGCGACTCCTCACTGGTCTCTGCACGCAGTGACTCCACACTTGCCCCTACACTCCGTGACTCTTCGCTGACCCACATCCCTGGGACTCAAATTCAAAGTTCAAAGTAAATTTATTATCAAAGTACATAAAATGTCACCATATACAACCCTGAGATTCATTTTCTTGCTCAATAAGTCCAATAACCATAACAGAATCAGTGTGAAAAAGACAACAAACTGTGCAAGTATAACAAGAAATAATAACAATAAACAAACAAATAATCAATAAATACCGAGAACCCGAGATGAAGAAATATAGAAAACCTACAGCACAATACAGGCCCTTCGGCCTACAAAGCTGTGCTGAACATGTCCCTACCTTAGAAATTACCTAGGGTTACCCATAGCCCTCTATTTTTCTAAGCACATGTATCTATCCCTGAGTCTCTTTAAAGACCCTATCATTTCCGCCTCCACCACTGTCGCCCCCCCCCATTCCACACACTCACCACCCTCTATGTCAAAAACTCACCCCTGACATCTCCTCTACACCCTTTCTATGGTTTCCATGTCCTTCCTCTAGTGAGGCAACCAAAACTGAACACAGAACTCCAAGTGAGGTCTGACCAGGGTCCTCTATAGCTGTAACATTACCTTTCGGCTCCTAAACTCAATCCCACTATTGATGAAGGCCAATGCACTGTATGCTTTTTTTAAACAACAGAGTCAACCTGCGCAGCAGCCTTGAGTGTCCTATGGACTCGAACCCCAAGATCCCTCTGATGCTCCAGGCATGTCCTGGGTGATGGAGGTCCTTAATGATGGATGCCACCTTCCTGAGGCATCACATTTTGAAGGTGTCCTCGATGCTGGGGAGGCTAGTGTCCATGACGGAGCTGGCTGAATTTACAACTTTCTGCAGCTTTTTCCATATCCTGTGCAGTGGCCCCTCCATACAAGAGTTCATGAAAGTGAGTTTATAGGTTGTGGGACCATTTCAGAGATGGGGCAAGCGAAGTTATCTCATTTGGCTCAAGAACCAAATAGTTGAGGGTTATAACTGTTCCTGAGCCTGGTGGTATGAGTTCTGTGGCTCCTGTAGCTTCTCCCTGAAGGCAGCAGCAAGAAGAGGGCATGACCTGGGCCGTGGGGGCCCCCCATGATGGATGCTGTTTTCCTGCGACAATGCTTCATGTTGATGTGCTCAGTGGTGGAGAGGGCTTTATTTCTGATGGACTGGGCCATATTCACTACTTTCTGTAGGATTTTCTGTTCAGGGGCATTGGTGTTTCCATACTAGGCTGTGATGCAGCCAGTCAATATATTCTCCACTACACATCTATGTATGTTTGTCAAAGTTTTAGAAGCCATGCTGAATCAGTGCAGACTCCTAAGGAAGGAGAGGTGCCGCCATGCTTTCTTTGTAATTGCACTCATGTGCTGGGCCCAGGACAGGTCCTTTGAAATGATAACACTGAGGAATTTAAAGTGGCTGACCCTCCCCACCTCTGACCCTCCGATGAGGCCTAGCTCATGGACCTCTGGTTTTCTCCTTCTGAAGTCAATAGTCAGTTCCTTGGTCTTGCTGACATTGAATGAGAGGTTGTTGTTATGGCGACACTCAATCTGATTTTCAATTTCCCCCAGTACGCTGATTCATCACCACCTTTGATTTGGCCTACGGCAGTGGTGTCATCAGCAAACTTGAATACGGCATTGGAGTCATGCTTAGCCTCGCAGTTGTAAGTGTAAAGTGAGTGCAGCAGGGGGCTAACCGCACGGCCCTGTTGTACACCTGTGCTGATGGAGATTGTGGATGAGATGTTGCCAATTCAAATGGACTTGGGTCTCTGCAAGTGAGGAAATCAAGGATGCAATTGCATAAGGAGGTATTGAGGCCAAAGGTTTTGGAGCTTGATCTATGTATCTTTGCTGTCTAGAGTGAAGAGCCTGCACTTAGTGACCACTAGTCCCCAGGAACTCCTCACCGGCCTTTATCCCCAGGAACTCCTCGCTGGCCCCTCCACCTGGTGACTCTTCGCTGCCCCCTTCACCCAGATGTTTATTCGCTAATCACCTGAATATTTGCCTAAATATTTCCTGATTCTCTCTGCCTCCTGGTTAAACAGCATGAACTGTCTTCAAACATCTCAAAGTCCCACCCATGCTCAGAAATTTAAAACCTTTGGAGATGCATGCAAGCTCTTCCAATAAGAGCCAGAGTGTGGGAGTCTTCATCATCACCACCCGCCGTGCATTCTGCCTGGGCCCGTGGGAGTTTTAACACACAAACTGGAGCAGTCGAGATAAACATACTTACGGCTTTCATCACACACGAGTGAACCTCATCTGCTGTTGCCTGTCAGCCTACATTAGCATGCTGCGTGCTGCAGTGGAAAACTGAGGCTAAATTCAGACAGTTTTCCAGCCCCATTCCCTGAAGAATTCCAGCACTGCCTCCTGAAATACATAATGGCCAGAGGGAGAACACTCCCTGATCTTCTGACCACACACACAAACCACCCACCGCCCCCCCACCCCCCCGCTCCACCCCATCTTCAGCTGGGAGGGGAGGAAGCAGAGGAGTGAGAGTGATGGCATATGTTGGAGAGGGGACTGTGAGGGGGGGTTGGTTGGTGGCAGTTGTGAGGAGTGATCTGACACCAATCAGTCATGAGGGGAGGACTATTAAATGCTAAGCGGGTGGCACTGAGGGATGGCTACACCAGCAAGTGTGCCAAGTAGAAGAGCGCACAAAGCAGGCTTGCATGCCACCTCAAACTCCAGAGACCCAGGGTCGATCTCGACCTTAGGCCTTGCCTGCATGAGCTTTGCAAGTTTTCCCTTGGACTGTGTGGCTTTTCCCAGGAGATCCAGTTTCCCCCCACATCCCAAAGTAGAGCACAAGGCTAACTGGCTGCCATAAATCTCTCATCATGCAAAACAAAGCCCCAGTAAATGGAGATTTGATGAGAGTGGGTCAGGAGTCATCTGCAGGGGTAAGGAAAATAAGTGAAGTGGGAATAGGGCTGATGGGATTGCTCCAGCATGAACTGAATTCTGGATCATGATACGTAAGTGGGGAATGATACTTGCCCATCACTCCTGAGGTCACCAATCTGTTTATAGCCCTGAATTCAGGAGAGATGATAACTTCCCTATGCTCACTCCTGAGGCTACCTCCAGTCTCAGTCTCACTGGTCAGCTCCTTCCCTCTCCACACTCCTTCAGAACCGAGAATAGTCTTCTCCTGGCTCTTAGCAACAGCGCCCAACATCCGGGGAGGAGGCACCACACTTCCTGCCTTCCTTCTGCCTGCAGGAATGCTCAATCCGTCAGGTCCTGTCTCTGATATCCCTATAAACACGGAAGGAGAAACGGACCCAAGGATGTCATCATCAGAGACATTAGAAAAGGACAGCATAGGAGTAGGCCCTTTAGCCTACCATTCATCTGTGTCAAACTAATTAGATGATGATACCTTAAACTAAACTCTTCAGACTATGCATGGTCCATATCCCATCTTCTGCAGTTTCACGTGCCTATCCAAGACCCTCTTAAACATGAAACCTTATTATATCCACCTCCACCACCACTCCTGGTGGCACATTCCAGGAACCCACCATTTCCCATTTTTAAAAAAACTGGTCCTACATGAATTTACTCCCGTTAATGACACTTTGACCCTCGAATAAAGATAACAGCTGTCTACTCAATCTGAGGATCTCATAAACTTATGAACTTCTTTCAGAATATCACCATCCTTGGCCAACCTAACTGGTCAGAAATATTGGCCAGTACACGAACTGGGCTATGACAACCAGGCAGCAGGAACTCGAAGAGACAAAGGAGAATGCTGGGACTGGCAGCAAAAATCAACGACCTGAAACGTTAACTATACTTTTGCTTCCACAGATGCTGCCTGACCCACAACGTTCCTCCAGCAGCTGGCTTTCTGCTGAAACTACACGGCTTTTTATGTATTAAAAGGAACTGTCTCAGCTCTCCCTCTGCCTCCTGACAGCCACACCACCACCACAGCTTTGGACAGTGAAAACTCAAGCATTGATGGCATCTGTCAGGTGCAAAGACCTCACTAGCTGATCTGAAAAACCACTCAAGGATAAATCAACTAACTTAGTTGAGTTATCCCCACATTTAATACAGTCATAATCACAAATTTTAGCTTTGATGTCCAAATTTTAACTTAGACATGATTCCCGTGGGCATGGGAAGATGAAGATAAAACGTGCGATTATATGACTGCCTTAATTCTAGCTTCAGGAAATAATTTGACAGTTGCACCTTCCATCGAATAGTACAGTTTCAGTAACACAGGTTCAATAGCACTGTCTGTGTAGATATTGCATGTTCTCCCTGTGCTTCAGTTTCTTACCAATGGCAATGAAGCAGGTCAGGGGTCAGATCTCTCAGTGGGTGAGCATTTCACAGATGGTGACCACAACTCCACGACTTTTATCACAGCCTTGGAGAGGGATAGAAACAAACAACATTGGAAAGTATTTAATGGGGACGGGAGAGATAGCAAATTATGATGCTATTAGGCAGGAGCTTGGAAAGATAAAGTGAGAACTGATGTCCTCAGAAAAACAAACAACAGAAATGTAGAGGTTGTTTGGGGAGCACTTGCATGGGGTTCTGAATAGGTTGGCCAGTTGAGGGAGGAAGAGGATGGTAGGGTGAAGGAACCATGGTTGACAAGAGATGTGGAACATCTTGTCAAAAGCAAGAAAGAAGCTTACTTAATGTTTAGGAAACAAGGATCAGAAAGGCCTCTAGAGAGTTACAAGGTAGCCAAGAAGAATCTGAAGAATGGACTTCAGAGCTAGAAGGAGGCAGAAGGCCTTGGCGAATAGGATTGAGGAAGTTGTTCTACACATATGTGACTAACAGGAAGATGACTAGAGTGAGGGTAGGACCAATCAGATTTAGAAGAGGAAACTTGCCTGGAGTATGAGGAGATAGGGGAGGTCCTTACTGAAAATGTTTCTTCGGTATTCAACAGTGAGAGGACATCTGACATCTGTGAGGACAGTGTAAAACAGGCTGTAATGCTAGAACATAACAACGTTAAGATGCAGGATGTGCTGGAAGTTTTGAAAACTATAGGAAGTGAGAGAAGAGATTGCTGCATCTACTATGGTGATGATCTTTGCAATCTCACAGGAGTTGTACCAGTTGATTAGAGGGTTGCAAATGTTATTCTTTTGTTCATGAAAGGAGTAGGGAGTAGTGAGTCTTACCATAGTGGAGGGCAAATTATTGGAGAAGATTCTTACAGACAGAATTTACAAGCATTAGGAGAAGCACTGATAAGGGATAGCTAACATGGTAGGTTAAAAGACCATAAGACATAGGAGCAGAAGTAGGCCATTCAGCCCATTGAGCCTGCTCCACCATTCAATCATGGGCTGCTCCAATTCTTCCAGTCATCTCCACCCTCCTTCCTTCACCCCATAATCATTGATGCCCTGGTTAATCAAGAATCTATCTATGTCTGCCTTAAATGCACCCAATGATTTGGCCTCCACAGCCACTCATGGCAACAAATTCCACAGATTTACCACTCTCTGACTAAAGTAATTTCTCTGCAGCTCTGTTCTAAATGGTCATATTTCAATCCTGAAGTCATGACCTCTTGGCCTAGACTCCCCTACCACAGGAAATAACCTTGCCATATCTAATCTGTTCAGGCCTTTTAGCATTCGGAATGTTTCTATGAGATCCCCCCTCATTCTCCTGAACTCCATGGAATACAGCCCAAGAGCTTCTAGACATTCCTCATATGGTAACCCTTTCATTCCTGGAATCATTCTCATGAATGTTCTCTGAACCCTGTCTAATGTCAGTATATCCTTTCTAAAATAAGGTGCCCAAAACCATACACAATACTCCGTGTGGTCTCACGAGTGCCTTACAGAACCTCAACATCACATCCCTGCTCTTATATTCTATAGCTGTAGAAATGAATGCCAATATTGCATTCACCTTCTTCACCACAGCTCAACCTGGAGGTTAACCTTTAAGGTATCTTGCACAAAGACTCCCAAGTGCCTTTGCTTCTCTGCATTTTGAATTCTCTTCCCATCGCAATAATAGTCTGCCTGTTTATTTCTTCCACCAAAGTGCATGACCATACACTCTCTAACATTGTATTTCATTTGCCATTTCTTTACCCATTCCCCTAAACTATCTCAGTCTCTCTGCAGGCTCTCTGTTTCCTCAACACTACCCACTCCTCCACTTACCTTTGTATCATCGGCAAATTTAGCCACAAATCCATTAACCCCCTAGTCCAAATCATTAACATACATCATAAAAAGCAGCAGTCCCAACACTAACCCTTGTGGAACACCACTGGAATCCGGCAGCCAGCCAGAATAGGATCTCTTTATTCCCACTCTCTGTTTTCTGCCGATCAGCCAATGCTCCACCCATGCTAGTAGCTTCCCTGTAGTTCCATGGGCTCTTAACTTGCTAAGCAGCCTCATGAGCGGCACCTTGTCAAAGGCCTTCTGGAAATCCAAGTACATCACATCTACTGCACCTCCTTTGTCTATCCTGCTTGTAATTTCCTCAAAAATTACAAAAGGTTAATCAGGCTGGATTTTCCTTCCAGGAAACCATGCTGGCTTTGGCCTATCTTGTCATGTGCCTCCAGGTACTCTGTAATCTCATCCCTAACAATCAATTACAACAACTTCCCAACCACTGAAGTCAGGCTAACAGGTCTATAGTTTCCTTTCTGCTGCTTCCCACCCTTCTTAAATAGCAGAGTAACATTTGTAATTTTCCAGTCATCCGGTACAATGCCAGAATCTATTGATTCTTGAAAGATCATTGTTAATGCCTTCGCAATCTCTCCAGCTACTTCCTTCAGAACCCAAGGGTGCATTACGTCAGGTCCAGGAGATCTATCCACTCTCAGACCATTAAGCTTCCTGAGCACTTTCTCAGTTGTAATTTTCACTGCACAAACTTCATTTCCTGACACTCTTGAATGTCTGGTATACTGCAGATATCTTCCACCGAAGACTGATGCAAAATACGCACTCAATTCCTCTGCCATCTCTGCGTCTCTCATTACAGTATCTCCAGTGACATTTTCTATTGGTCCTATATATACCCGCGGCTCTCTTTTACCCTTTATATACTTAAAATAGCTTTCAGTATCTCCTTTGATATTAGTCACCAGCTTCCTTTTATAATTGATCTTTTCCTTCCTAATGAACTTCTTAGTTTCCTTCTGCAAGTTTTTAAAAGCTTCCCAATCCTCTATCTTCGCACTAACTCTGGCTCCCTTGCACACCCTCACTTTTGCTTTTACTTTGGCTCTGACTTCACTTGTCAGCCACGGTACTGTCCTTCTTCCATTCAAAATTTCTTCTTATTTGGAATGTATCTGTCCCTCATTTTTCACAGAAACTCCAGCCATTGCTGCTCTGCTGTCCTTCCTGCTAGTGTCCCTTTCCAGTCAACTTTGGCCAGTTCCCCTCTCATGCCATTGTAATTTCCTTTATTCCACTGAAATATCAATACATTCGAATTTAGTTTCTCCTTCTCAGATTTCAAAGTGAACTCAATCATATTGTGATCACTCTTCCCTAAGGGTTCCTTAACCTTAAGCTCTCTTATCACCTCCAGATTATTGCACAACACCCAATCCAGCACAGCCAATCCTCTAGTGGGCTCAACAACAAGCTGTTCTAAAAAGCCATCCCTTAGACATTCTACAAATTCTCCCTCGAGGTCCAGTACTGAACTGGTTTTCCCAATCCACTTTCATGTTAAAATCCCCAATGGATATCATGACATTACCCTCTGACATGCCTTTCCTATCTCCTGCCTCATGAGCCTGATTGAATTCTTTGACAATGTGGCAAAACACATGAATAAAGGTGGAGCAGTGGATGTGGTGCATATAGATTTGAGTAAGGTGTTTGATGAGGTTCCCCGTGCTCAGCTCATTCAGAAAGTCATGAAGCATGGGATCCAGGGAAACTTGCCCGTGTGGGCACAGAATTGGCTTGGCCATAGAAGGTAAAGGGTGGTAGTAGATGGAGTATATTCTGCCTTGATGTCTGTGACCAGTGGTGTTCCCCAGGGATCTATTCTGGGATCCCTGTGATTTTTATAAGTGACTTGTATGAAAAAGTGGAAGGATGGTTAGTAAGTTTGCAAGAGGCATGAAGGTTCATGGTATTGTAGACAAGTGTAGGAGATTATCAACGGTTACAATAGGACATTGGCAAGATGCAGACCTGTGTTGAGAAACGTCAGATGGAGTTCAATCTGGGAAAGTGTGAAGTGATTCACTTTGAAAGATCAAATTTGAAGACAGAATACAGGGTTAATGGCAAGATTCTTAGCAGTGTGGAGGAACAGGGGGATCTTGGATTCCAGTTCCACAGATCCCTCGAAGTCGCTGCACGAGTTCAGCATTGTTACGAAGGTGTATCATAATTTGGCCTTCATTAGTTGGAGAATTGAGTTCAAGATCCATGAGATAATGTGGCGGATCTATTAAAACCTGCTTGGACCACACTTGGAACATTGTGTTCAGTTCCAGCCACCTCATCATAGGAAGGATGTGGAAGCTTTGGTGAGAGTATAGAGGAGATTTACCAGGATGTAACCTGGATTGGAGAGCATGCCTTATGAGGATAGGTTGAGTGAGCTAGGGCTTTTCTCTCTGGAGCGAAGGAAGATCAGAGGTTTCTTGGAGGTATACAAGATGATAAGAGGCATAGATCGAGTCAATAGCCAGACTTTTTCCCAGAGCAGAAATGGCTAATACGAGGGGCCATAATTTAAAGCTGATTGGAGGGAGGTATAGTGGACGTCAGAGGTAAGTTTTCTTTTTACATGGAGAGTGGTGAGTGTGTGGAATGCCCTACTGGGGCAGTGGTAGAGGCATATACATTGGGGCATTAAGCAACTTCTAGATAAGTACACAGATAATAGAAAAATGGAGGGCAATGTATGAGGGAAGTTAAGATTGATTTCAGAGTAGGTTAAAAGGTCGGCATAACATCATGGGCCAAAGGACCTGCAATGTGCTGTAATGTTCTCTGTTCTTCCATATTCTAGGGGTATGACACTCAATTGGTTAGTTAGCCAACTTGAAGGTTGACTGCAACATAGGGGCAAAAAGTACAGGGAAATTTAGAGAAGAAATAGGATTGCTGCTTTCTGGCATCAGCTTGATGGGCCAAATAGCCTCCTTTGCATGTGGAAATAATGGATGAAATTATTTAGGGTGGCAGAAGTGTACAGTTTAAAAGATGTTGCCTCTGCCTGGTGAGGGAAAGTGTTGATGGTCTGCAGAACTGTTGCTATGTTATGTGACTCAGTGACCCCAGAGACTACTATAGAGACCAAGTTCAGCAAAGCCTAATCTGACACAGGACACTGTAAAGTGCCACCAAAAACGTACTTCAAAAATACTCTTGAAGGTACTGGGCTGATCTTCACAATCCAGCATTAACTGTTGGGTGCTGTCAAAAACCAGTACATACTAACCAACTATTCCTAAACAATTCACTCCTCCTCGTCATTAGCTTCCAGTATAATCTACGCTCTTCTGTCCCAATCACAACCTGCTTTGCTTCTCCCTTGGTCACCACTGCCCTTGTGGGGCACTTCCCCTTCTTCCAAAGTACCCCTGCCTAATTCCCCTCTCTACATTCCCGAGCTCCCGCCACCCACCCTCCCCAAACCCCCACACCAACCCATTTCCCATCCTACTCGCCAACTTCCTACACAGCTCAATATGATGGATGGGCCCCTTAGCTGAGACACTGATAACACGGCCAAGAGAGCTTACCAGTGCCTCTACTTCCTCGGGACGCTAAAGAAATTCAGCATTTCAACCGCCGACTCTTACCAACTCTTATTGACGCACCACAGAAAGCATTCTGTCTGGATGTGAGGTGGCTTGGTACGGCAACTGCAGAGAGAGGTGGACATAGCTCAGCGCATCACAGGGACCAGCCTTCCCCTCCATGGACTGTCTACTTATCACCTCCTCAGTACAGCAGCCAGCATGATCAAAGGCTCCACCTACCCCAGACATTCTCTCTTCACCCCTCTTCCATCAGGAGAAGATGCAAAAGCCTGGAAGCACTTACCACAAGACTTAAGAACAGCTTCTATCCGACAGTTATCACACGATTAAATGGACCCCTTGTATGACAAGGTTGGCCTCACAATCATTACAATCTTGCACTTAACAACACACACAAAATGCTGGTAGAACACAGCAGGCCAGGCAGCATCTATAGGAGAAGCACTGTCGGCGTTTCAGGCCGAGACTCTTCGTCAGGACTAACTGAAAGGAAAGATAGTAAGAGATTTGAAAGTAGTGGGGGGAGGGGGAAATGCAAAATGATAGGAGAAGACCGGAGGGGGTGGAATGAAGCTAAGAGCTGGAAAGGTGATTGGCAAAAGTGATACAGAGCTGGAGAAGGGAAAGGATCATGGGACGGGAGGCCTCGGGAGAAAGAAGTGTGGGGTGGGGAGCACCAGAGGGAGATGGAGAACAGGCAAACAACTAAATATGTCAGGGATGGGGTAAGAAGGGGAGGAGGGGCATTAACAGAAGTTAGAGAAGTCAATATTCATGCCATCAGGTTGGAGGTTACCCAGCCGGTATACAAGGTGTTGTTCCTCCAACCTGAGTTTGGATTCATTTGGACAATTGCCTGCACTGCACTTTTTCAGTAACTCTTACACTTTATTCTGCATTGTTTTGCTTTCCCTTATTCTAGTTCAACGCACTGTGTGATGATTTGATCTGTATGAACAGTATGCAAGACAAGCTTTTCACTGTATTGTGGTACATGTGACAATAACAAAACAATGCCAATACCCACCTCCAGGATGAAGATGGAGGTCTTCACTCAGAAGGTGTTATCTTGTGGTATTCCCCACCACAGAAGATGATGTAGGCCTGTTGGCAGCATTCCAACCCATTAACCCCCATGTCGAGGAGAAATGAATAAGTAGGAAATGGCAACACAGCGGGAATCAAAAATTCACCAGTCTCTGGCTCACCTGCTCTCGACCTGCTGCTGGATGTAACACCCAAGCTGGCTGCTCATGCCTCATTGTGTCATTTCTCTCAAAGGGCCAGGCATGGCAGGTTCAAGTCCTGCTCCTGAGATGTTGAGCACAGCTGTCCTTTCCTGATAAGCCAATGTTAAAGACCCAAGGTACAGGTGCAAGGAAGACCCAGGGAATTCTCTTAGGTGTTCTAGCCAAGATGCACCCTCAACCGATGGCATTATCTGGGCTTCATCATATTACTGGCTGTGGGATCTTGCACAGCCTGGAAAATGTTGTTTACCAGTAATCCTGGCCCCAACCTTTGCCATTTTACAACAATGGCCACATTTTAAAATTTAAAATAATTGTAAAACATTTGGGGACCGCCTGAGCTTGTGAAAGGCATGAGGTAGGAGCAGGAGAAGGCCACAGTCCCCAAGTCTGCTCTGTCAGTTGATATGAATATGGCTGATGATCTTCCGGGGCCTCCCCTGCTCTCTGTGCCATTTCCCCAGTAACCTTGAATATCCTGGTCTTTCCGACTTCCTCTTTCAATATCTGCAACGATTCAGCCTTCACCACCCTCCAGGGCAGAAAACCTCAGAGTTACATGTTTTACGTACACACAGAGTGAGAAGGAAGAAATGAGTACCACCGAGACTTTGTTTAAAAACAGGAAGAATTTAATACAACCCTAAAACGGCACTTTTTTTACTGCACCAGTCCATACATACACTGTAACTTCCACAACAGAAGTCCCATTCGGCACAGAGGTGAGCACACAATGTAAGCAAGAAGGCATTAACTAAGCAGAACCAACGGGCAGCTCCAGCACCTCCTGTGGCAGGCCTGAACAATCACTCCGTCAGACACCCAGCAAATCTTTCAGCTGCAGAAGGCAAGCTGCAGCACAGACACATCAGCACTCCCAGAGAAAATGGGCTGGATGCACTGTGATCTCGAGGGATTCAATGCCAGCCTCCTCCCACCGGGAGGTCTAGCCTCGCCTGCTCTTCTCCCACCGCAATTATTTTTCGAACTTTCAGATAAACTCAGATAAAATATACAGCCGAGAAATTATTCGAAGCACAAAAACACAACTTAAATCAGCATTATGCAAGGAACCAGCACCAGTTTTCTTTGAGGTTTTGGGGGAGCAGTATTCGAATGCATGCAACGTGCAGATATAGCACAGGAGATAAGAAAAGCCTGCACGTAGAAATGCAGCATCACCACCTACCCTGCGGAATTCTCCGATGGAGGGGGGCATTTGGGAGGGTATTGAGAACCTCCAGACCATTGGTCAGCAGAACAAGGAAACCCCACACGGAGAGCGGTGGGAGCGGTTCACCTCACCAAATATCCACCCACTCCACAAGGCAGTTTCTGCCCCATCTGTGGGAGAGTCTGCAGCTCACGCACCAGCCTCATCGGCCACCTCAGAAGACCAGAGCAGAAGCAAGTCACGCTCCATCTCCAGAGTCTACCAGGGGAAAAGAAAAAAAACATGTGAACTCTGCAGCAGGCCTGACCACCAGGAGCCCAAGGGCTACTCTAACATAGATCTGCCATCAAGTTGTCAATCCAGGTCGGTGACCCATGCGACAGGTTCTTTAACATGTTCCAGCATGCACTGCTGGAGTGGCTGGGTCTAGTCAGGCATTCCAGGGAAGACAACTGAAACTCATGAAGGGTGACTGTGGCATTACACCAGGGGTCTCCACTGTTAATATGCCTCACGGCAGTGGCTGAAGAAGAGACAGCTCCCTTAACCAAGCCCTCCTCTCTGCTGGCAAGGCCACATCCCGCAGTGGAGACCTGTCCATTTACAAAACATGTATTCCTATCAGAAAATTACAGCTCAACATCAACTGGCTTCACTCCACTTTCACCATCGGACTCCCCACATACAAGGCTATTGATGACACTTCTGGAAAGTGTGTCCGGCACACCGAGTTCTTGGGTTGTTCGTGCTGTCAGAAATTTGGATTAAATTCCATCGCAGCACATAAATATGCTGGCCTGCATGATAATATTTGTGCAACATGCACAAAGTGCTGGAGGAACTCAGCAAGCCAGGCAGCATCTAGGAAAAGAGTAGTTGACATTTCCTAGATGCTGCCTGGCCTGCGGAGTTCCTCCGGCATTTTGTGCGCTGCTCAGATTTCCAGCATCTACAGATTTTCTCTTGTTTATGATAGTATTTGTGCCCATTTTAAATTTTGATGATCTTTCTCTAGGTTTCTCACAGAATTGTCCATTAAGATTAGTCTTCAGTTTCCCAAACTCCTAGAGGAATTCAGCAGGTTAAGCAGCTTCTATGGAGCAAAATGGAAAGTCGACATTTGGGCCGAATACTCTTAAAGGTTTCAATCCGAAATGTCTCAATCCTTCCATAATCACTGCCTGACTGGGTGAGTTCCTCTAGCTTTTGGAGTGTTGCTTCAGATTCCAGCACCTGCAGTCTCCTGTGTCTCCCGGAAAATCCAGGATAACCTTCAAGGGTCAGCAACACATCCTCGTCAACAGGGAAGTTCACACAGAACAAGAATAAAAGGTCTCACAATTTATTGTTTTCCATTTGTTGCTATTTTATCCCCTCTATACACTGTAGATAATTCCCAGGACATTTTGCTCATTTTTGGAAATCATAGATCCCAAACTTTCTTAAACTGTACTGCATTGGAATCTGTTTCATTTAAACTACTTTCGCTAAATCACTTCAGTTTTGCTTTCTGTTCCTGAGAGAGAAAAAAATATTTTGAAGTGCTTCCCATTGCTCCTATATCACCATATCCTTTAATTTATCAATGTGCCTGCCTTTAGCTGTTGTGATGTAGTGCAGACTTTTCAACTGCCCCAATCCGGGACCGCTCCCCACCCCTCACACAAACCATTTACCCCAATCAAAGGTATATTTTCCAAAATGTATCAGAGGGATGGGAGCACTTCTGGCTGTGCCATTCACTCACCTGGTAATGGTGAGGCTTCTTGCAGTGGCTGTCCCATTCCACAGCCGCCTTCAGTTCAAGACTCCCTTCCCACACCCAACACCTCATCTCAGCTGCAGTACACTTTAAGATGTATTGAAATACCAGGAGCTGGAATCACGTGAACTGACAGCCCGCATCTCAGACCCAACGGGCAGAGCTGCTGGCTCATCAAAAGACATTCCAGAGGCTTGAGGACACACCATGGATGAGGCCCACTCAGTGCAGTACAGATGAAAAACAGCACTATTAGAGATGATGTCTACTATAAGAAAGAGTTAAGTGCGGTCTCTCCTTGGTATATGTTAAAATAAAATACAAGTCTGTAAGACAAAATGGCATTAGCTTGGAGTGAAACTGTTTTGAGAAAGTGGAAGAGGAGCAGTCCATACATAGCAATGTTTTGAGAAAATTAAGGGCGTACAAGTCTACAGCCATAATAGGGGATAATGGCAAGGAACATGTCTGCCTGGGAAACGTAAGATAACTGTGTGTTCCCATGGGAAAGAGCTAGTAGAAGGGGTTTTGAAAGGTACAAAACTGGGTCACTTTTATTGGTGTGGGGGAGAGCTTTGTCTTATGCTAGGTGACGGGTGGGCTAGTGAAAAGAGTTGGAGAAGATGGGGACAAGTATGTCAAGAGTTAGAGTATGCCAAGAGTGAGAGATGAAAGCTAGTTGAAATTCCACAGATCAGCTTGTTTAGAGGATCATAAGTATTATTTCGATATTTGTAACCCCACTACTGTTTTCTTTCAGTACTGCATATCTGCAAGTTCTAATAAAGTGATTTCTTGTCGTTTAACACAGGTGCAGTGCCTCCCTGTTTATGAATACATATGCAAATGCTGAGCTGAATCAGAAAAGAGCACAATAGATTTTTAAATAATTTTTGTTACATCTACCAAGTACCAAGGGTAAGATGTGAACTAAAGTCTGTTCTTCTCTTAGACTGGAAATATTCTGGAGAAGTACTTTGATGAGAAATCTGGCCAATATTTAAACTCATCTAGGGAACAGATGGCCTGGTCACTTGTACTCGATGGCCACTTTATTAGATAACACCCGTACACCTGTGCGTTAATGCAAATATCTAATCAGCCAATCATGAGGCAGCAACTCAATGATGCAGACATGGTCAAGAGGCTCAATTGTTGTTCAAATCAAACATCAGAATGGAGAAGAGATGTGATCTAAGTGACCTTGACCATGGAATGATTATTGGTGCTAGACAGGGTGGTATGAATATCTTAGGAACTGCTGATCTCCTGGGATTTTCAAACACAGCAGTCTGTAGAGTTTACAGAGAATGGTGCAAAAGACAAAAAAAAATCTACTGAGCAAAAACAGCCTAGTTAATGAGAGAAGTCAGAAGACAATCGCCAGACTGGATCAAGCTGACAGGAAGACGACAGTAACTCAAATATCACTCATTACAAGCACAGAATATCTCTGAATGCACTACACGTCGAGCCATGAAGATTATGGGCTTTGGCAGCAGAAGACCACGAACATACACTCAGTGGCCACTGTATTAGGTACAGGAGCATTCCAGTGCTGTTTGTTAGATCGTATTTTTCACCAGATTTCCTGTTACATTTACTTCATTACAAGAGCAACTGCATGCTGTTTATTTTTTGTTTTAGGATGTGGGCGCTGCTGGCAAATACAGCATTTACTGCCCATTCCCATTGTGCTTAAGAAGGTGATGGTGGTGGTGAACTGCCTTCTTGACCCACAGCAGTACGTCCAGTGAAGGAACTCCCACAGTACTGCCAGGCAGGGAGTTGTGGAGTTTAGACCTACTGACATCTCCTGGTCAGGTGAATTGGAGTGGAACCTGGAGATGGTGTTAGCCAAGGCCCCTATGCTCTTTCATCATTCTTATTAATAGATTTGGTAGGTGCTGTTGGAGCAGCTTAGACCAGGGTTCCCAAACTTTTTTATGCCATGGACCTCTACCGTTAACCGAGGGGTCCATGGGAACCCCTGGCTTAGACAAATCACTTTGCACTCTTTGCAACATACTGGAAGGGAGAATGACAGCCAATAGGCAGGCAACCAAGCAAAAGGCTGAATGGTATCAAGTCAAACTCATTAGAGTTCAACTCATTCAAGAAAATGGAGTATCTTCATCAAATTTAATATAAAGTTCTTGCCAACAAGATGTCATGAACGTTGATGTATTACTAAAAAGATTTTTCTTTCTAGATGCTCAAGAAATCTAAAGACTACCCTGTATAGCTGAGTGTGCCTGAGAAGCTGGCCAGCTCTAATGTGCTTCAGGGACCTGAGAATGCACTAAACACCACATTCTCCTCTAGTGACCACAGGGGCCCAATTATTCCTCTCCACAGCTCCAACCTCATCTGCCTTGACTGAGGCTTTCTCCAAGAAATTCAGGCAAGAAGCTTTGTCAAAATGCAACAAGCAGATTGTCTGACCCCAAGCAGCCATCAGCATTTTATGCCATATCATATGACATCATCGTGCCATGTCGTATGACACAGGCAATCATGGTTGACCACGATTGTTCTTCACAAATTTTTCTACAGCTGTTTTTTAAGCAGCATAGAATTATATCAGAATGACAATCCATTCATTCCAACTGTGCTCTCACAGTGTACATGAGATCTTCCCATCCTGCTTCACTGCACATTCACCCTCCATTCCTTACACTGTCATGTCCTTCTCCAGCTTTAGTGTATTACACCTACACAACTCACCTAAACCCTTCTTGTGGTTCCACTAAGTCCAGGTTTCTCATACAAAGCCTTCCTGGATTTATCAGCGGCAACCTCATCTTTATCCACTTTACAAGAAGGGGTAACGTGGGGTGAAATTTTCTGAGTACAAGCCTGTAACAAACCAATGGCTGATTGCACTGAACACATCAGCGTACACCAAATTTCCATGCCTGTACTGTACATACAATATGCTTAGAATACACCCACATCTGACCTCTTACCTTGCCCTTGTAGGCATTAGGCTGGGGGTGGGGGGGGGAGAGGGATAAATCACATGCCACTTCACATCTGGCCCCTCAGTCTCTCACCAGCAACTCCTGATCCATCCTCCATGAGCCTACTAATGTGAATGCATTGTAGACCTTCCTCTGAAAAGGAAAGCTATTTTTAAACTTTACTGTAATTAATATTATTATTAATTTAATTTAATGACAATTTAATTGGTTTAATTTTTAAACACCTTTCAATGACTGAGGATCTGGGTCATTTACAAATGGTGGAGAAGGCTTTTATCTGCTCAAGTTGTCCGAGGCCCTTCCCAGCAGTCTGCTGGCTAGGCCTATGCCTCTGTCGCCTGTGGCCCAGCTGCAGCTCGCAGACTGTGCTGCCTTGCAGTGGGATTGCAACTGCGAAAGTGGCAGCAGCGAGGCTGCAGATGTCTACAGGGGAATACAGAGAGCAGGCTGGACGGTGCATAACCTGACCCACCTGCTTTTCCAAACCCTTTCACAACGCTGAATCTATGTTTAACACCATCAAGCTCGTATTTACCAGTGAAGAGTGTGCTAGCCTTTCCCCTCATAATATCCTTGTAAATGTTTTTTTTTTGTGTGAAACCAAAAACTATAGTTATTCGGCACGTAAAAAGGCCCCTCAACCCAGCTGGTCCACGCCGACCAAAGATTCCCATCTAAGCTAGTCAGATTTGCCCACTTTTAGCCCATTTCCCTCTAAACCAGGGATTCCCAACCTTTTCTTTGCCATGGACCAATACCATTAAGCACGGGGTCAGGTTGAGAACCCCTTCTCTAAATCTTTCTCATCCATGTACCTGACCAGGTACATTTAAATACTGTTAAAGCACCTGCCCCAACCATTTCTCTGCTGACTCATTCTATATACTGAAAACCCCCGGGTTAAAAAGTTGCCCCTCATGCCCTTATTAAACCTCTCCCCTTTTTGTAATTGTCCTACTTACTTCCCTCCCCTAGTTGTGAGATCAAACTTGGGCACAAAGCCTGACCTAACCAACTTTGACACGTTTGCAAATCACTGCTTTCCAATACTAATCATCTAGAATTGGACACCTTGCTTCGGGCTTTTTAAGAAAAGGGTTAACTGGAGCACAGCCCTGGGTGTTATTCTAGATGATTAGTATTGGAAAGCAGTAATTTGCAAACGTGTCAAAGTACACGTTCTGCAGAAAACAGGATAAGTGAGGAAGATTCCCTGCTCCCCGATTCAGGTATTTTAGACCTGTCTCCACACAGATTTTTACGCGGGTTATTAATATCTCCACATTGTTCAGGGACTCCAAAATATCACAGGTCATTATTTGTACTTTTAGTTCTGTGGTATAGGGTAGGTTTATATTTCAATCCAGCAACTTGAGCATGTTATCTTCATACTGTAGTACAAAGGACTGCTGCTGTATACTATGTGTCCTTATGACACAGAAGGAAGCCACTCTGGCCCTCTAGTCAATGTTGGCTAACAGAGTGATCCCACAACCCACTAATTTTCCCTGTATCCTACTTCCACTACACGCCCAACACTCAACAGCCCCCAGATTCGATCACTCACCAGCACACCAGCATTGAGTTACAGAGGCCAATTTAACTATCAACCCACATGACTTCAGAGCACCTGAAGGAAACCCAAACAGGCACAGAGAAAACATGCAAACTCCACACAGAAAGCATCAGAGGTCAAAGCTGAACCCAGGTCACCAAAACTGAGGCAGCAGCTCTTATCAGCTGCACCTCCTCTAGCTACAACACCACTGTATATTCTGAATTCTCTCTTCTTTGAACTACCCTAGGTATGGTGTGATTTGACTGGAAGGCTTAGAAACAAAGACTTCTCACTACATCTCGGTACATGTGACAATAATAAACCATATCAATACCGCAAGTTACTTCTTTTAAAAAAAGCAGGCTAACCCTACTGGCTAATATTTATTCTTCAGCATCTCAGAAAAAGATTTTCTTTCCAGTATCTGTCTACGGTTTGTGAATGGTACATTAGCTGGAGTGGTACGGATTCATATGTGGAGCCCTGGATAGAAGAAGTGACTTGGGCTGTTTGAGGCTCAGATAATCAGGGGCTCACTGTAAACTATGAACGGAAGAGATCAGTGCAGGGAAGCATTAAGATGGTGGGTTGAGATGCAATAGTGCTGAAAAAAAATAGCAGGGCTTTGGTTAGATTGATGGGCTGCGATTGAATGAAGGTGCAAGTCAGTGTTTGAAGGGAGAGGGGTTTTTAAGTTGGGATCTGTATGGGTGAGAGGTAAAGATGGTAAGACTCGCTGACATAAATGAAACGCTGTTATTGCTGATGAAGGTCAACCACAAATATGTATTTCAAGACTAGAGAATGTACAAGAAAATCACAATGTTAAGGAAACAGAAGCAATGTCAGTTGTAAGATTAAAATAAACGCAACATGAAAGAGTTCAGGCAGCCAGAGAAACCACCAGTACTATCACACATGACCAGAGTCAGAAACAAAGGTCAAATGCACAAAAGGGCAGATGCCACCAATCCTGCATCATCAATGTCTGAAGCTGACACAAATCACACTTCACAACCAGTAACAGACTGGACTTTAGCAAAGCACCAGAGAAAAACAGTGATAACTGACAGGACAGACTTGGTCATACGACCATAATCTAAATCAAATCACAGACGAGGAGTTTTTCTCCCTCTCCCTCTCTCTCCATGACCAGTTATAATGATAGGGAATACACCAACTCTACGACTGCAAAATTGAATAGAGTTGTAGGACTAGGGTCAGGAACAGGCTGTGTACACTGATAGTGAATCACTGCAGACAATCTGTCATTGTGTCCTGGTGGTGGAGAAAAAAAATGCTAAGAGTGGTTGATGGGATGCCAATCAAATGAGTATCAGATGAATAAGAGGAGGGGAGGGCAGGAAAGCAGACTCCAGAGCTTTGGGTACCTGGTAGCACCACACTCAATGGCAGGACAAAGGAATCCACAATGAGCAAGTGGCCAGAGCTGAACGGATAGTATCTGGACATCGAGGGCGAGAGAGATAGTAAGAGGCAAGGCTGTGGGAGGAATTGGACAGGGTAACAGTAACTCTCACGTGTGCATTAAGCATCAGCAAGGCCTTGAAAATCAATGGCACTAGGACTCTCACAGTCTTTGTTCCGAAAACTGAAACAAGAACTTTTAAGCATTTTTAAAAGAAAAATAATTATTTTTGAGTGAGCGTGTGTGAGCTGTGGAGAACTACACAACTATATAAGTACTGTTGCTTCTGGACATTTGCACAATCACATTCAACGACTGATCTTCTACTAACAGTTAACTTTAAACGACGCCATGGTAGCGCAGTGGTTGGAGTGACGCTATTACTCGGGGCTTTTTGGAATTCGATTCCGGTGCCATTCTGTAAGGAGTCTCTATACGTCCTTTTCGTGGAATGAGTGGGTGCTCTGGTTTCCTCCCACAGTCCAAAGTCTAACCACGTAGGTTAGTTGGTCATTGTAAAATTATCCTGTAATTAAGTTAGGGTTAAATCGGGGTTGTGGGGTTGTAGGGGTGGCACGGCTCACGCTGTATTGCTAAATAGGTAAATAAACAAGCAAACTCAACCAATGGGTACAATGGTGGCAATGCTACATCAGATGTACTGCAGTGCAAACCATCTCGTGGCCTTTCATGCACTTAACAATCAAGATGCACATTACTCAAACGTAAAGGATGGAGAATCACACAGATAACACCCCTTCCCCACTGCCAACAGGTTCTTGAACCTTGAAGATCCCCAATTCTACCGTGCACTATACGTCCCTCAACTTGATCAGAATTGTTATGTCTATTATGTATTTGGTCTTGTGAATTATGCACAATTTATGTTAATTGAATTGTATGGAATTTATGTTTGTCGTAATTATAATGTACTACGCTGCTAGAGCACAAAGCAAATTTTCATGGCATTTATACATGGGCTATGTATGCCCACGACACTAAACTCGAACTTGCTTAAAAAGAATTCAACATTCCTAATCTTTTCTTGATATGGTTTCTTATGTATAAATAGGGTTATTTGGTTGAAGAAAGAGGGGGAACCAAGGGCATGGCTTTATTTGGCTATAGTTTGGATTGTTCGTGATTGTCTACACATCACACTACTTTGCTAGGCCAGTTTAGAGGGCAATTATGTTTTAACTGAGGCCAGAGTCAGATACTTAAGCAAGCTTCCTGTAGTTTTTCCAACAACAATCCAACAACTCCAGGTTCATTCTTGATTTAAATTGCAAACTTTTGAAATTGAACTCAGTTTCTCAAACTGAGATATGAACCCTTCACTCAGACTTCCAGATTGCTGCCCCAGTATTTTTAGTTACTACTCTAAACTTTTGAATTCCAGAAAGAAAACTCTGATTTACCCACTGCCCATTTCTTAAGGTTTAATAGAGGGTAATCAGCTCCATATCTATATATAAATGGTAAATATATAATTATTGTGCACTTGTGTGACTCCACGTCATCACATGGGCCCCTCCCTTGCCCTTCATGCTTGTTGCCACTCCAGTGACACCATAGCCACAGATTCTTCACAAGAACTGCATCTTCACAAGTGTAATCATCCTCAAATCAGAAAAAAATTATCAAAGGTATTCTCACCTGGGTGTGTGGGGAGAATTCAGACAAGCACAATTAATATGAAGCAATCATATGTACAATGCTAATGGGACAAAGGCCACCATATTCATTTCAAAAAGGAGACTGAACCTGAGGGAAAGCTAAAATCTTTCTCTCAAGTCTGATTTAGAAATCCATTCCTGAGCTGTAACACCAGAATTCCCAATTGCTGCAGAATTTACCTCCCAATCATTCCCCCTTCCCAGTACCCTAGTATACTTCAGTGACCACTTCTCATCTATACATGCAATGGATCCAATCCTGTCATGATCCATTTTCACTTAAAACATCCTTTCACCCTAAATTAAAATCAAAATTTGTGCACTCACTTTGCTCGATCAAAATCGATGTAAACAGATTGGTTAAGGATTCTCTTACATCTCTGGAGTATGAATGAAACAGTTTACGCCAAAGATAATGACAATCCAGTGTTTAAGCAGTAATCATGGATCTAACAGAGATTTACAGCAGACATGCTGTGTAAGTTGGTTCTTTCAGAAGGGATCTTGTCCATATTGTGTACAATAACAAAAATCCCTTCCATACTTAAAAGTCAGATACAATGCTTATTGCCCTTGAAAAGAACACAAGTTTATCTGCACTTGCCAGAGTTAGCATGAAAATGTTGAATCAGTTACGACCTGTTAAAGGAAAGTGTAAATTAAAGCAACCATTTACTCAATTAATCAAATTTTGTTGTGCTCTGTACAACACCAAACATAATGCACTAAGTACACCACACAGCTTCACGGATCTCCTGGAAAATAAGCAGTTAAAAAAGGCATTGATTGGATTCTCAAGAGTCCACAAGTGGGACGTGCCCAGTCTACTTTCTGTCCAGGTGGGCATGTAGTTCTGCTTCCAGTGCCATCTTGTCAAAGGTCCTTGTGTTTATTTCCACCCGCACCTTATCCCGGATTTGGAAGGACGCTCTGGCCAGTGAGCGAGAGTTCTCCAGCGCAATCTGTCTCTCTCTGAAGATCCTCTCGCTCTTTTCTGACTTCTTGGCTATTGAATGCTGTATTTCCCTCCGCTTATACTCCTCCTCCTCCTCCACCTTCAGCTTGTTGCGTCTGTGGATTCTCTCCTTCTCTGTCCTGCTTTGCACAGCCTTGCGAGATATCTGGTTGATCTTCTCCTGAGCCACCTGTGTGGCATGCTGCAGTTTCTTCTCTGTGGCTCGGGCCAGGCTCTCCAGGTGCTCCCTGTGCTCTTTCTCCTGCTGTTCCAATGCTATCCGTGCCCGTTGCATCTGCAGTTCCTCCCGGCTGGCCCTCTCCTTCAGCTCCCGGTTCCTCTTTTCCATCAGCTGCTCGTAGTTTTCCTGAGACTTGGCCAGCTTTCGCTCCAGAGTCTTCTTCAGCATCTTCCTCTCCATTTCCATCTCCTTGGCAATCTCCTTCAAGGCCGCCTCATGCTTCAGCTTCTCCACCATGTTGGCCAACTTCTTCTCGTGTAGTTGCTTCTCCTCCCTCTGCACCTTCTTCTGCTTGGCCAGGGTTAACTTCTGGTGAAGCAGCTGGTCTTTGAACTCAAGGTCCATCTTCACCTCCACCTCCTTGGTCCTGAGCTGCTCCTGCTGGTGCATCTTCCTCTCCCGAGCCTCCAGCTTGGCGTTCTCTAGCCTGCCTCTCCGCTGTTGCTCCTGGCTGTCTGCCAGCAACCTCCACTTCTCCTCCTGCAGCATGGACTGATGCTCCTTGAGCAGGGCTACCTCCTTCTGCTCCTGGCTCATCTTGGCCCTGCGCGCCTCCAGCCTGAACTCCCACATCCTGTGGCACTGCAGCAGGGCCCGCTGCCTCTCCCTCTCCTCCACCTCCCTCCGCGTGGCTTCCCTCTTTTTGTGCGTCTCCCACTCCACGTGAGCCCGGTAGCTCTGGCTGCTCATCAGTGCCTCCTCCTGGTGCCTGGCCAGCATGAGGGCAGCTATCTTCCTGTCCCTCTCAGACACTTCTCCATGTCCGCCCCTCTTCACCTCCTTCGCCAACTTGGCCACCTTCTTGGCTGTCTGCGGAGACTGGGAGAGGTCCCCAAGGCTGAGGCTCTTCCCAATGGCAGATGGTATCCCAATCAGGTCTCTTCCTCTCGGGCTTTCCTTCAGCCAATGGCTCCTGACCTTACAGGTGTCACTACTGAAGGAGGAAGATGCCCCAGAGTCAGAGGAGGTTGCATTGGAACTGGCATCTTTCTTCTTCTGCAAAGACTCCATTGAGTAGCTCTTGCACCTGCTCATATCCAATGCAGGTGTCTTTTTAGTCATGGGAGCCGGCGATGACGGCAAGCTGTTCCTGGCCGGCCCACATTTCCTCCTCCTCTCCAGCCTGATAATCCTTTCCCGTTCCTCCCTGCAGTCCCTCAGCTTCCTGCGCCTCTCCTTCTCGAACACCTCGTAGAGGCCGGCCGCCACCCTCATCGACCTGGCCGGGGCTTCCTTGGCGAACTCGTTGACCGATTTGTGCAGCAACTCCACCGGCTTCACCCCGCACCTCGCACACGCCTCCAGCGACCGGGGGCTGGTCAGCACATACCGGCTGCCCTCGGCTTCGGCACTGTTGAAGTTGTCCAGATCCAGGTGCAACAGTGGCGACTCCTGCCTCAGCACCGCCGCCGCGTCCAAGCCACCCCCGCTCACCGGCTCCCCGCCTCCCACAGCTCCGTCCGCCGGCGCCTGTCCGGCTCCGTTCCCGGCAGGGTCCACCATCCTCCGTTCTCACCGTTGTGCCTACAACCAGGCTGCCGTTCAGATGGGAAGAGATTGCGGACGCACGCCCCAGCACCATCGCACATCAGCGCGTCTCCCGAGATAATTTATTCACCGATTATATAACTTTACCATCGTGCGTAATGCAAGTAAGAGATTGCAACCCAGGCTACACACAGTTGCAATGCACTTTAACAAATTCAACAACTATGTCTTATATATAATTGCCGAGGCACCTACTGCATCTATCCGCTCCCACCGCCCTGGCGGTAGATCAAATGGTGCAGGATTTTTCCTAGATCAGTGCAATATAACCTCAGAAAGCATCCGCCGGCGAAATGCAACCGGATAAAATGATCCTCGGCGCCGCAGGGTGAAGGCTGACCTTGGGGCGAGACAGTGGAAGGGGAAGGGTCCGCCTTTTGTTGCCGCTGGTACGCGAGAAAGCCGCCGAGTCCCAACCCATACGGCTGCTTTTGTTGGTGGATGCTCGATCGCACTCCGTACCAGTCCCTGAGCTCATCTCCGTCTTTGCTGCTCGTCCGCCCGGTTAACCCTTCGCCTGCGGGCGTCTCCTTGCAATGCTGATCTAACTTGGGTGCGATCGACTATGGCTGTACTCCTCCCTACCCCCATCCGTAATCCTCACCACCACCTCTCCCCCATCCTCCCACACTGCAGCCCTCCCCCTCCCTCTCCGTTGTTCCCTCTTCACCCAACCACCTGCCTCCCATTACCTCCACTCTCTTTAGAGTGGATCCAGCTGGGGTTTCTGGGGTGGTGAATGGAGGTGGGGCGGTGGGTGGACCTACCCTTACAAGGAGAGATTAGAAAGGCTGGGGTAGTTTTCTTTGGAGAAGGTTGATGGCAGTTCTGATGGAAGATGAAATATCTTAGGAGATCAAACTGAAGCTAAAAGTTATTAATTTTGCAGATCACACTGAAGTAGGTTGTGTAAACAGTGAAGAGGAATATCAAGAAATAGGAAATCAACATAAATAGAAACAAGAGTGGGTCATCTCTCCTGAGCCTGCTCTGCCATTCAGTAAGACCATGGCTGATCTGACCATCTGCTCAGTTCCACTTACCTGGCACTTCTCCAGATCCCTTAATTCCCCTCCTATGCAAAAACCTAACTGTGTCTTGAATATATTTAATTATAATCACAGCCTCTACTGTATCCATGGGTAAAGAAGTCCACATATTCACTGCTCCCTGAGTAAAGTGATTTCTCTTCACTTCTGTCCTAAATCCATTCCTGGCCTATCTAGAGGCAATGTCCCCTAGTTCTATTCCCACTGGTGGAAACAACTTTCTTGCCTATAGCTTATCTATCCTTTTCATAATCTTATATTTCTATAAGCCCCCCTTTCATCCTTCTGAATTCAGGCGAGTGTAGTCCCAGGTGACTCAATCTCTCCTCATAGGCTCACCCCTCATCTCCAGAATCAACCCAGTGAGCCTTCTTTGTTTCACTTCCAAAGCCTTTCCTCAAGTAAGGAGACCAGAACTGCACGCAGTACTCCAGGTGCAGCCCCACCAGTACCCTGTACAGTTGCAACATACCTTCCCTGCTTGTAAATTCCATCCCTCTAGCAATGAAAGGCGACTTTCCATTTGCCTTCTTGATATCCTGTTGCACCTGCAAACAATCTGTCGTGATTTGTGCGCAAGCACTCCCAAGTGCCTCCGCACAAGAGCAGCATTTAAATAATAATCTGATCTTCTATTTTTCCTTCCAAAGTGACCTCACATTCGTCAACATTGTACTCCATCTGCCGGACCCTAGCCCAGTCACGTAATTCCCTTCAAGTGCAGTCACAGATAGAAAGGGAGGCAAAGAAGGCATTCGGTATGCTTGTCTTGATCACTTATACATTATGTGACATGTCATATAACATGGGCGATCGTGGTCTTGACCATGATTGCTCTTGGCGAATCTTTCTACAGAAGTGGTTTGCCATTGCCTTCTTCTGGGCCAGTGCCTTTACAAGACGGGTCACCCCAGCCATTATCAATACTCTTCAGAGATTGTCTGCCTAGCGTCAAGTGTTCAGATAACCAGGACATTGTGATATGCGCCAGCTGCTCATATAATCGTCCACCACCTGCTCCCATGGTGTCACATGATTCTGCTCAGTGGTGCGGGGGGTGGGGGGGGGGGGGTTTGGCTGGGCAGATGCTACACTTTGCCCAAGGCTGCAAGCGAACGGAGGAAAGGAGCCCCTTACGCCACCCTCTAGTCTTCATCAGCCAGGATATTGAATCTAGAAGTTGGGAGATTATGTTCTGTTTGTTTAAGACCATGTGAGAGCACACTTTGAGTATTGTGTTCAGTTTTTATTTATTTATTTAGAGATTCTGAACTTTGGTCACCCTTTTTTAGGAAGAATGCTATTAAACTGGAATGAGTGTAAGAAAAAAAAGATTTACAAGGATGTTGCCAAGACGTTCGGAGTACTGCGCAAACTCAACAGAAGCATTCCCACACAGGTCCAGCGAACAGCTTTAAAAACCCGGTCTCTATAAAGGAGAGGTACGTCCAGCGTGGGAGCAGTCATTGTCAGAATAGTCTGAGGCAGAGTAGTAAGGCTTTGGCTCAGCAGGGCTTCAGCGAGAACAGGCAGAGGCAAGGGAAGTAGGTACATTTATTCCTTATTTCTTATTCAAATCCAGAAAGAATAGGGACACACACACAAAATGCTGGTGGAACGCAGCATGCCAGACGGTATCTATAGCAAGAAGCACTGTTGACATTTCGGGCCAGGACCCTTTGTCTCTGCGTTCCACCAGCATTTTGTGTGTGCTGCTTGAATTTCCAGAATCTGCAGATTTCCTCCTGTTTGCAAGAATAGCGGGTATGTCTACCGAGCCAATGCTCTGTTCTGGGTGACAGATGTGGGATTTCCAGGAGACTCCCAGCCTTTCCAATGGCCACATCTGCACCAGGTACATTGAGGTGGGAGCGGGTTAGGGAACTGGAGCTGCAGCTCATTGACCTTCGGCTTGTTAGGGAAAGTGAGGAGGTGATTGACAGGAGCTACAGGGAGGTAGTCACCCCAAGGCTACAGGAGACAGATAAATGGGTGACTGTCAGGAGAGGGAAGGGAGAATGTCAGATAGTGGAGAGCACCCCTCTGGCTGCCCCTCTCAACAATAACTACTCCATTTTGTGTACTGTTGGGAGGGGGACCTACCTGGGCAAATGACAGCGGTCGTACCTCCTCTGCACTGAATCTGGCCCTGTAGCTCACAAGGATGGGGAACTGAAGAGGATGGCAGCAGTTATAGGGGACTCTATAGTCAGCGGGACAGATAGATGATTCTGTGGACGCGAAAAAGGAAACACGAATGACAGTTTGCTTGCAGGGTGCCAGGGTCCACGATATTTTTGAACGCATCTATGATATCCAATGACATAGGTAGAAAAAGGAAGGAGATCCTGAAAACAGAATAAAGGGAGTTAGGAAGGAAGCTGAGAAGCTGGACCTCAAGGGTAGTAATAGAATTACTGCTTGTGCCATGCGACAGTGAGGATAGGAATAGAATAAAATGGCATGGCTGAAGAACTGGAGGAGGGTGGCAGGGATTCAGATTTCTGGATCATTGGGACCTCTTCTGGGGCAAGTGGGACTTGTGAAAAATGAAAGGGCTGCACTTGAATCTGAGGGGGACCAATATTCTTGTGGGCAGATTTACTAGAGCTGTTGGGAGTGGCTTAAACTAATATGGTAAGGGGTTGGGAACCAGTATGATAGAGCTGAGGATGAGCCAACAGGTTTACAAGTAGATGATGGGTGTAACATGAACGTAAGGAAGGACAAGCTAATGATTGGGTACAAATACAGACAGAGCAAAGAGTTAATTTGTACCACTGAGGCAAAACTCAAAAGAGTGAAGAATGCAGAACTAAAGGTGCTGTATTTAAAACTGTGTAACATTTGCAGTAAGGTGGACGAACTCGTGGTGCAATTAGAGATTGGTCAGTATCATGTTGTGGGCATCACTGAGTCATGGCTGAAAGAAGGCCACAATTGGGAGCTTAACACCAGAGGATATATTTTGTCTTGAAAGGACAGGCAGGGAGGCATAGGCAGTGATGTGGCTCTGTTGATAAGAGATGGAATTACATCTTTAGAAAGAGGTGATAGAGTAAGAGAATGTTAAATCTTTGTGGGTGGAGTTAAGAAACTGCAAGAATAAAAGAAAAATTATGGGTATCATATATAGGTCTCCAAATAGTAGCCAAGATGTGGGGTTGAGATTGCAAAGGGGGCTAGAAAAGGTATGTAATAAGGGTAATGGCATAATTGTAATGGGGTACTTCAATATGCAAGGGGAGTGGGAGAATCGGGTTGGTGTCAGGTCGCAAAAGAGAATTTGTTGAATGCCTACGAGATGGCTTTTTAGAGCAGCTTGTACTTGAGCCTACTCAGAGAAAGGAGCTTAATGTAAAGAAGCCCTTAGGAGGTAGTGATCATACTATGATTGAATTCATACTGCAATTTGAGAAGAAGCGTAAGTCACATGTATCAGATTCACAATGGAATAGAGGGAATTACAGAGACATGAGAGAGGAGCTTGCCCAGGTGGATTGGAGGGGGATTCTGGTGGGGATGATGGCAGAGCAGAGGTGGCTGAAGTTTCTGGGAATAGTTCACAAGGCACAGGATAGATATGTCCCACAGAAGAAGTAGTTCTCAAATGTCAGGAGTAGGCAACCGTGGCTGACAAGGGAAGTTAAGGACTGCATAAAAGCCAAAGAAAGGGCATATAAGGTAGCAAAAGTGAGTGGGAAGTTGAATAATTGGGAAGCTTTTAAAATCCAACAAAAGGAAACTAAAAAAAAGCTATAAGAAGGGAAAAGATGAAATATGAGGGCAAACTTGCCAATAATGTAAATCAGGATACCAAAAGATTTTTTCAGTTATATAAAGAGTAAAAGGGAGGTGAGAGTTGATATTGGTCCACTGAAAAATGATGCTGGTGAGGTCGTAATGGGGGAACAAAGAAATGGCAGATGAACTTAATTGGTACTTTGCATCTGTCTTCACTGTGGAAGACGCCAGTAGTGTGCCAGAGGTCTGTGAGTGTCAGGGAGCAGGAGTGAGTGTCATTGCTATCACAAAGAAAAAAGAGCTAGGCAAACTCAAAGGTCTTCAGGTAGTTAAGTCACCTGGACCAGATGGACTACATCCCAGAGTCCTGAAAGAGGTTGCTGAAGAGATAACAAATGCATTAGCCACGATCTTCCAAGAATCACTTGATTCTGGTGTGTTCCCAAGGAAGATTGCAAATGTCATTCCACTCTTTAAGAAGGGAGGAAGGCAAAAGAAAGGAAATTATAGGCCAGGTATCCTAATCTTAGTGGTTTGGAAAGTGTTGGAGTCTATTATTAAGGATGAGGTTTTGGAGTACTTGGAGACTAATGATAAACTAAATCAAAGTGAGCATGGTTTCTGTAAAGGGAAATCTTGCCTGACAAATCTGTTCTTTGAGGAAGTAACAAGCAGAGTGGACAAAGGAGAGGCAGTGATTTCATTTACTTGGATTTTCAGAAGGCATTTGACAAGGTGCCACACGTGAGGCTGCTTAACAACATAATGGTGTTACAGGAAAGATACTGGCATGGAAAGTGGAATGGCTGACAAGCTGGAGGCAGCAAGTGGGAATAAAAGGGGCCTTTCCTGGTTGGCTGCCAGTGACTAGTGGTGTTCCAGGGATCAGTATTGGGACCACTACTTTTCACATTATTTGTCAATGGAATTGATGGCTTTGTGACAAAGTTTGCAGATGATCCAAAGATAGGTGGAGGAGTAAGTAATGCTGAGGAAGCAGTGTGATTCAGTAGGACTTAGACAAATTGGAAGAATGGGCAAAAAAGTGGCAGATGGAATACAATGTTGGGAAATGTATGATAATTCATTTTTGTAAAAGGAATAATAGTGTGGACAACTGTATTATCCGAATGGAAGAAGGTTCAAACATCAGAGGTGCAGAGAGACGAAGGAGTCCTTGTGCAAGACTCTCAGAAGGTTAATTTACAAATTGAGTCTGTGGTAAAGAAGGCAAAGCCATGTTGATATCTAATTCAAGGGGAATCGAATATAAAAGCAAGGAGATAATGCTGAGGCTTTATAAGACACTGGTCAGGCTGCGCTTGGAGTATTGCCAACAGTTTTGGGTCCCATATCTCAGAAAGAACGTGTTATCATTGGAGAGAGTCCAGAGGAGGTTCACGAGGATGCTTCTGGGAATGAAGGGGTTAACATGAAGAGCATTTGGCAGCTTTGGGCCAGTACTCACTGGAATTTAGAATAATGCGTGGGGATCTCATTGAAACCTACCGAATGTTGAAAGGACTAGATAGGGTGTATGTGGAGAGGATGCTTCCTTTGGTGGGGGTATCCAGAACTAGAGGGCACAGCCTCAAAATTAAGGGGCAACCTTTTGGAACAGAGGTAAGGAGGAATTATTTTAGCCAGAGATAGTGAGTCTGTGGAATGCACTGTCACAGACTGCAGTGGAGGCTAAGTCTGTGGGTATATTTAAGGCGGAAGTTGATCGTTTCCTGATTGGTTAGGGCATCAAAGGATATGGTGAGAGGACAGGTATAGGGGGTTGAGTGGGATCCGGGATCAGCCATGATGGAATTGTGAAGTAGGCTCGATGGGCTGAATGGCCTAATTCTGCTCTTTTGTCTTATGGTCTTATGGACTAAAGGGACTAAGTTATAGGGAGACTTAAGACTGGCTGTGTGTTTACAATTTGGAGCATAGGAGATGGAGGGATAATCTCATAGAGGCATTTACAACCATGAGGCCCATGGATAGAGTGAACAGCTTCCTTTCCTACAGTTGGGCTTATCGCATAACCGCATCTCCTCACCATCCCCAATAACTAGAGCGGTACAGTACTGTAGCGGTTAGCACAACACTTTACTGTGCAGGTGACCCGGGTTCAATTCCTGCCACTCCCTGTAAGGGTTTCTCCAGGTGCTGCGGTTTCCTCCCCTAGTCCAACGGCACACCATTTGGTAGGTTAATAATAATTGATAAGGTTAATTGCTCCAAATTATAAACTGTCTCGTCATTAGGCTAGGATTAAATCGGGGGTTAAACCAGAAGGACCTATTCCACACTGAATCTAAATAAATAAAAAATTAAGTAAACTACCACTAAACACACCATACTGAAAGTAAATAGTGTGTAAATACTCTGGCCCTGAATGCTGCTTTCAACGCACAGCATGAGGCTGCAGTACAGGCCAGTCAGCACCTGAAACCAAAAGCAAAGCCCTCCTTGAAATTGCTGGCAATTAATAAGATTGGGAATGTACTATATATGTATCATAAACATGTCGGGCCCCTTCTCAGAACCAAAATAGAAAATTGTGAAGTGTATAAATTGGCTGCTGTAAATAACCTCTTAATGTAGATTAATGGCATAAAGGATTTTCTCACTACTGCATCAAGCGTTGGCCTGGATTACATGCTCAAGTCTCTGGAGAAGAAATTGAGCCCAAAACTTCTGAGGATTGCTTCATTCAGTTAACAAGGAGAGCTTCTACCGACAGGACCTTAATAATATGCAGCTCTTTTCGAATTCACATTATCCCACATAAGGAAGGAGAATGGCAAACGTCAGTCTCATCCTAATCGATATAAATGATGTCAGCAAAGTCTCAGCATCCAGGCTGGTCTCCTTTACCTGACGTTCATGTATTTCCAGCTTAAGGTTACTGTGTCCTGGGGCATAATCCTGTCCTCATTCATGTTGGGTGAGGCGCAGAATCAGGTTAAAAGGTTCTCTGCTGACTGAAAGTAGAGCATTCACAGTGTTAACACCCACATGGTTTAATCATGACAAAATTTGAAAAGAAAAAGGCTTGATCACTCGGGGAAAAGGCCATTCAGCCTAAAATCCAAAGCAAATAATTTGAGGGACCTGAGAGTCCAGCCCAAGAGAACACTAAAATGTGAGGCAATATCATCTCATAGTATTACATCAAATATGCAGCACAGATAGAGACCATTTGTCCTAATCAGTCTTTAGAAACGTCTACACTTCAGTCAAGCCCCTCCCATCTAAATCTATCAGCCTGACTATAAGTTCTCTTCCCCAGTCTCACCTTAAGGATGCCCACACTGAATTGTTTCAACTGTCTTCAGATCCGACCAACCAGGCCTTGCCACAGCTGCCACTGGGTAAGAGATACAGAAACCTGAAGTCCCAAACAACCAGGTTCAAAACCGTTACCTCCCTTCCGCCATTCACTGTTGAACCAACCACTGCAACATTAATCTCCACCTCATTATAGCAACATCATGAGCATCTTGATCACGTTGCACTACACTGGACTTCTTTTTTGTGCTAATTTAAAGTTTCAAGCTACACTTGTTATCAAAGTATCGATGCAGTATATGACCCTGAGATTCATCTTCCCACAGAGAGCCACGGAACAAAGAAACACCATGGAGCCCGTTCAAGGACAGCATCAACACCACACACTCAGAAAAAGAGAACTAATCACACAAAAGTCAAAAAACGAGCTAAAAGCACACAGAATATAAAACATCAAACCACAGAGTCCTTGACACAGTCTGGGAATGTTCGGTTCAGTTCAGTTCAATTCAGCGCTGTGTCGTTCATTCACTGTAGGCCACAGAGCCAGCCTGCCATGATCAAAGTCGCACAAAATAGCAATAAATAAAAGGGGTAATCAGAAACCAGAGACACATCTAACATGAACTGCAGAGTCCAATCCATAAACCATTGGCGAAACCTTGCCCAAGACTCCGGCACCATCCTTTTAAAATCCCCTTCTTGGAAAAATTGCGTATAAATTATGTTTCTGATTTTTTTCTTGTGAATGCTGCCTATCTGATGCTCTAAGTTTTCCATTGCATCTCTGCGTACGAGGACTTGTGCAGATGACAATAAATACCAGTTCACCCTCAGTAGTAGTGGGGTTGCACATTCTTACCACTCTTGGGGTAAAGAGATTTCTTCTGGATTCCTGAATAGATTTTTTGTACTGATGGGCCTTGCATGTTCTTGCCTATATTCTTTGGCTCCATGCTACCAAGACATCTCATAAGCATCTTCAATCACCTCTCAGCTTTCTTTTCTCAAGAGACCTTAGGGTGCCCAGAGACCTTTACAACCAGTGAAACACCTCGACCAATTTTGCACAAACTGAGCTGTGATAGCGGTTTTCTTCGGTGAGCCCTACCAAATAGAGCTGCCGGCAGCACCAGAAACCTGAGTTCGATCCTGACCCTCAAGTGCTGTCCAGGATGGAGTTTTCAAGTTCGCAGTATGACTGTGTGAATTAATTCTAGGTGCACTGGTGTCCACCCCCACTCAGGTTAATAGGTTAATTGTCCCTGCCATAGTGAGTGTTGGGAGGAGGGAGAGAGCTGCTAGAAATGTGGAAAGAATGAAATGAGGTAGAAGGGTTAGTAAATAATCATTGCTTGGTTGACAAGGACTCAGTAGGGTAAAGGGCCTTTTCCCCTGATACATCTCTCTGTAACCTATTCTGTGACAGCTCTGCTGTCAGTTATGCATCTTTCTGTATATAATGCTATAATGGTCACCTTGAACAGAATCAGAATCAGGCTTATTATCACTGACACGTTTTAGGCACATATATATAGCGAGGGAGCCTAATTATATATTGCTCTATACTGCTGCTACAAAAAAAGTAATGAGTAATGATAAACCTGTTTCTGATTTGGGTCTCTATTGTGGACTGAGAGTGGGAAGGGAGCAGGGAGAGGGGAATCGTGGTTGCGAAAAGGGAAAAGGAGAGGAGAGGGAGAGGGGAACACTGAAGAGACATTCTTCTTTTCTTTTTCAATCTTTTTATTAATATCAACATATTAAAAATAGCAAGTATTAATACACAATTATTGGGATTACATCGTTAATAGTTAACATAAATGAATATATACTCAATTGATACAAGGGAATTAAGACTCCCAAAGAGACATTCTGTAATGATAAATAAACCTATTGTTTGGAATCAAATGACCTTGCCTGGTGTCTCAGGGCTGGGTGTGTGCGCACCTGCACAACCTTCGAACCTGACACTGACACTCCTTCTCTACCACCTGTCCCACACCCCTGACGTGGTGCTCCACCCGCACTATTCCCTACATCACAGTGGATTTAATTTGGCTTTTTTGACACTGGTCAACAAAAAAAAGTCGCTTTTGTGTCAAAGTGAAAACAGATCTCTACAAAGTCATCTAAATTAATTACAAATATAAAACACAAAATAATTGATTGCATAAGTATTCACCCCCCCCCTTTAATATGACACGTCAAATCATCACTGGTGCAGCCAATTAGTTTATAATTAGTGGAGGTCTGTTTTTGGAGACCTGTGTGCAGTCAAGGTGTTACAATTGATTGTGGTAAAAATACACCTGTAGCTGGAAAGTCCAGCTGCTGGAGAGTCAGTATCCTGGCAAAAACTACATCATGAAGACAAAAGATTTCTCCAAGCAACTCCGTGAAATGGCTCTTGAAAAACACAAGTATAGAGATTAGAGATGGATACAAGAATATTTCCAAGTCTCTGAATATCCCTTGGAATACAGTCAAGTCGATCATCAGGAAATGGAAAAAAATGGCACAGTTGTAAACTTGCATAGAGCAGGCCATCATCAAAAACTAAGTGACCGTGCAAGAAGGGGACTAGTGAGGAAGGCCACCAAGAGACCCATGACAACTCCGGAGGAGTTACAAGGCTGAGATGGGAGAGACTGCGCATATAACAATTGTTGCCCGGGTGCTTCATCAATCGCAGCTTTATGGGAGAGTAGCAAAGAGAAAGCCACTGTTGAAAAAACCTCACATGAAATCTCAGCTAGAGTTCACCTGAAGGCACATGGGAGACTCTGAAGTCAGCTAGAAGAAGGTTCTATGGTCTGATGAAACCAAAATTGAGCTTTTTGGCCATCAGACTAAACACTATGGTGTAAACCAAACACTGCACATCATCAAGAACACACTATCCCTACTGTGAAGTATGGTGATGGCTGCATCACGCTGAGGGGATGTTTCACTGTTGCAGGCACTGGAAGGCTTGTGAAGGTAGAGGGTAAAATGAATGCAGCTAAATACAGGAAAATCCTGGAGGAAAACCTGATGCAGTCTGTAAAAGAATTGCCGACTTGTGAGAAGATTTGTTTTCCAGCAAGACAACGACCTCAAGCATAAAGCTAAAGCTACACAGGAATGGCTTAAAAACAACAAAGTTAATGTCCTGGAGTAGCCAAGTCAGAGTCCAGACCTCAATCCAATTGAGAGTTTGTGGCTGGACTTGAAAAGGGCTGTTCACTCATGATCCTCATGCAATCTGACAGAGCTTGAGTGGTTTTATAAAGGATGGGAAAAAAATTGCAGTGCCCATTTGTGCAAATCAGATAAGAGACCTATCCACACAGATCAAGGCTGAACTGCTGCCAAAGGTGCATCTACTAAATACTGACCTGAAGGGGGTGAATACCTATGCAATCAATTATTTTGTGTTTTGTATTTGTAATTAATTTAGATGACTTTGTAGATATCTGTTTTCACTTTGACATGAAAGAGACATTTTGTGCTGATCAGTGTCAAAAAAGCCAAATTAAATCTAGTGTGATTCAATGTTGTAAAACAATAAAACATGAAAACTTTGTTTTGTGGTAGCAGTACAGTGCAAAGCATAAATTATAATGTAACAGTAAATAAATAGTGCATGAGGTGAATTGTGAGGTTGTGTTCATGGATTCATGTCCTGGCAAACGTTCATCACAAGTAGTAGTCTGTAACTTCCCTTTGGACTTGAAGGCAATTTGACCTGGCAAAACCAGGTGAAGTGAGGAGGCAGCCCTGTCTCCATAAGTGATGAGGACCCAAGATTAAGTACCATGTCGAAGGCCAAATTGAGGCAGCGAAGTCCGGGCCCCAGAACTACTGATTCAACTGAACTCGATGTTTGGACTGAGACCGAATCGGAAAGGTCAGTTGCAGGCCAAACTGAGGCAGTGGGATCTTGGTTTCCAGAGTGTATTAAGGCGATTGAACCTGACGTTTGGACGACGATTTAGGTGTCAGGCCAGATTGAAGAGGTCAGGGTGTCGGGACCCAAGCTGAGGGACCGGCCAGTTCAGGTAGCTGCTCCGCAAGGTTTACTTGGCGCTGCGCTGAACTATGAGACTCGTTTGCAGGTTTCAGTTCATAACGCTGTTTGCTTGCAGGTTTCTTGTTTTTTTTTTCTGCTCATTGGGTATTCAACAGTCTTTTTTTATATGGATTCCTTTTTATGGGCATGATGCATTTTTTTTCTCTCTGCACCTTGGGTGTTCGACAGCCTTTTTTTAATATAGGGGATCTTTTGAGTTTCTTTGTTTTGTGACTGCCTGTTAGGAGACGAATCTCAAAGTTGTATAATGCATACATACTTTGATAATAAATGTACTTTAAACTTTGAAATCTGATGGCGGAGGGGTAGGTGCTTTTCCTAAAACATTGAGTGTGGAACATCAAGCTCCTGTACTTCCAACATGATGGTAGTAATGAGAAGAAAACATTTCCCGAATGGTGAGGGTCAGTTCCATTGTTTATAAGAATGCAACATGATTACTAAGTGAGGTACCAGTGAACTACCTGTGTTTTTCCTTACTGTGTTCCATATACTTCCATAAACTTAAATCAATAGTCTAGCCTTCCTGATCTGGCCTCATCTGGTTGTGGTTCTTCTGCAGCCTGGACCTTACCAGTTTTTATCATGCATTCTATCTGGGTGCCTAAGAGTCGTATGGCAACTGCTCTGCATGTGACACAAGAACCTGCAGAGAGTTGTAGACAAGTCAACAGATCTCAGAAACCAGCCTTTCCTTTGTGGACCCTGTCTGCATTTCTTGGTAAAGCAGCCAGCATAATCAAAGACCCCACCCACCCCGGACATTGTCTCTTACCTCATATCGGTTGGAGGATTCAAAAGCCTAAAAGCACATACCACCAAGCTCAAGGACAGCTTCCGTTAGCAGATTCTTGAATGTACCTTTTGTACTGCGAGATGGACCCTTGACCTCACAATCTGCCTCATTGTGATCTTGCACTTTATTATTTACCTGTGCTGCATTTTCTCTGTAACTGTACATTTGATTCTGCATTGTTGTTTTTCTCGTTCTACCTCAATGCACAGTCTAATGATTTGATCTGCATGAACAGTACAGAAGCAAGCTTCTCAATGTATCTCAGACAATAATAAGCTAATACCAATACCTCTGTAGGAAGAGAGGTTGAATTGACTAGACCTTTATTCATTAGAGCTCCAAAGAATGAGAATGGATTTTGTTGAAATGTACGAGATTTCTTCTTTCTGTTGGACATCCAATGTTTCTAGATCACAGAGCAACAGAACAATCTGCCTTTGGATAGATTTCCAACTTCACACACCTGTATCTACTTTCCTAGAGTTAAAGACAGTGCCCTCAGGGTGGCGCAGTGTATCAACAGTTAGTGCTGCTGTCTAACAGCTCCAGGAACCCGGGCTCCAGCCCGGCTTTGCACACTGGTCTATATGCAGTCGGCAGGTTCTCCCTGTGGCCACATTACCTTCCTCCAGATACTCCAGTTTCCTTCTGTATCCCATAGATATTCTTAAAACACAGAACTGTACAGCACAGCATAGGAAAAGTTCCTATTGTGCCAAACTAATTAAACACCTAACTAACCAAGTCCCTTCTGCCCACAGTATTTCCATATCCCTCCACATTCTTGTGCTTAGAGGCTTTTAAAACCTCTGTTGCATTTATCTCCACCACCACCCCTGGTAGCACAATCCAGGCACCCGCCACTCTCTGTAGAAAATACTTGCCCCAAACATCTCCTTTGAACTTAGTTCCTCTCACATTAAATACTTGCCGTCTGATTTTAAGACATTTCAAGCTAGGGAAAGAGATACCAGCTGTCTTTCAATGCCTTTTATAATCTTATCAACACTGACCAGGTCTCCATTCAGTATCAACAACTCCAGAGAAAACAATGCAAATTTGTCCTACTTCTCCTTACAGCACATGCAGCATCCCGGTAAACCCCTTCTGCACCTTCTCCAAAGTCTTCACATCCTTCCTATTATAGGGTGACCAGAATTGAATGTAGTACTCCAGATGGGTCTAATCTGAGTTTAATAAGGATGAAATATAACTTCTTGACACTTGAATTGACTGGCTCAACTAATAGAGGCAAGCATGCTATACACCATCTTTACCGCTCTTTCGACTTGTGCAGTTGCTTCCTGGGAGCTAAGGGCCTGTAGGTTAATTAGCCATTCTAAATTACCCTTAGTGAGGATCAATGGCAATGTGCCTTAATTCTTGCCACTCTTCCACTTTGACCTGTGACCTGCACTGTTACAGTAAGGCCCAACACACACTCAAGGAACAGCACCTCATCTTCTGCCTGGGCAGTAAAGGATGGAGGGAAATGATTAGCACTCTTCTACGAGGATCAGTGCTGTTCACAATTAAAATAACACTTTAGACTTTGGAATCAAATACACCATTGTAAAATATTTGGCAATTCAGATTTGGGAGGGAATAGTTATTGCTGAGGAGGACTGCAATAAATCACACAATGACAAATTTGAAGATTGAAAAGACAATTGGCAACTGAATTTCCACAAAGGAAATATCAGGACACTTGTAAAGTACAAGTGTGGGCAAAGTAGGGACAAAGGGATCACAAAGGGCAAACACAACAAAGACTGAAAATCGTGCCATGGGGTAGCCAGGTGGAAGAGAAAGTAAACCAAGTACCATGATTTTTTTTCAGAGGAATAAAACTGAAAAGTTGGGGAGTTATGTTAAGTGTGTATTAAACCACAGTAACACTACACTTCGAGTACTACAGGCAGTTCTAGTCACCACACATTTTAAAAAGTTTATAGATGCAGAGAAGGCTCACGACCCCTCATATGTTCATTGACTCTGATCTATGCACTGCTCCTGGGAATCCCTGCTGTGATGCACTGCTGCTGAAGATTGTTAGTTCATGGAAGTATACGTTTTGGTCTGCCCGAAACTCCTTGGTCTTTCTGCACAATGAGATATCCATAAGAAAATGTTGCCGAGTGGCACAATCCAGGTTGCAGGGATGTGCTGAAGCTCAAAGCAATTTTGTGGGGAAGGACTGCAACCACTGAACGTTGAGGGGCTGGATCCAGTGTAACAGCTCCCCAAAACTTGGTGGGCACATTGTTCAAAGTGGCCACATGAGTGGCATTGGTACTTCGTAAAGCGATGTATTGGTTTGATTTCACAATAACTGTATTTCTATTTTTACCAATAGAGTTTTGAAATTACAAAAATTATACCTGAAATGTAAGAGTACATTTATTTATTTATATATTGAGATACAGCATGGAATTGAGATTCAGCCCTTCGAGACGCATCACCCAGCAATACCCCAATTTAACCATAGCTTAATCATGAGACAATTTACAATGACTAATTAAATCTCCAACCGGTACGTCGTTGGACTGTGAGAGGAAACCGGAGCTCTTGAGGAAACCCACGTGGTCATGGGTAGCACATGCAAACTCCTTACAGATGGCAGCAGGAGTTGAATCCGGGTAGTTGGTACTGTAAAGCATTGTGCTAACCACTATGCTACCATGCTGCCATATGTATCAGGAGAGGATGAATAAACTGGGCTTCTTTCTTCCAGAGAAAAGCAGGTTGAATGGTGACCTAACTGAAGTCATCACAATGATGAAAGTTTTTGTTGAAGTGAATATGAAGAGGAAGTTTGCACATGGAGAAGAGCACAACTAGTTGCTATCAATATTAGACAAGTAAGTCACCAATGAAATATTCAGAAGAAACCTCATTACACAGGGATTGATTAAAATATGGAACTCACTACCAGAGGTTGAAACAAATAGTATAGGTACAGTAAAGGGACACAGATATCATTGGAGAGATTCTTACCAACTTGTACAGATGCACCATAAAAATGCATCACAGCTATTTTGCAGCACAGTTGACAGCTGTGATATGTTGGTGCAACCCATCATATGACGCTCAATGGAAAAACATTGAAGAGCGGGTACTTCCCATCCCCATACAGGCAATTTTGGCTGATAACAACCTGAAAAGGTACATAAATACTATTGATAACCCATGGGTGAAATCGACTCTTAAAATATGGAAAACTACTAAAAAAGAATATAATCTAGAGGGAGATATTGCAATTCTTAAATGGTGTGCATATGACTCAGATTTTACACCAAATAAATTGGATGCTAGATTTAAGGACTGGACAGCTAAAGGAATAACAGTTCTTTGCAACATAATGAAAGAAGGAACACTGTTCAGTTTTGAAATGCTTAAAGAGAAACACTTATTAGAAAAACAAGATTTTTATCGATATTTACAGATGCGACAATATGTTAATAAGACTCTTAAAATGTAACCAAGGCAAGTACATGCTTGATAGAGCTCTTTAGAAAAGCATATAATTCAGATAATGGTAATAGAATCATTTCAAGCATGTATAAGGGGTTATCAAATCTTAAAACACATTCGACCATACATTAAAACAAAATGGGAGAAGGAAGGAGGGATAATTATATCCGAGGAAGAATGGACAATAATATGGAGGTATCAATGGAAGTGTACCAATTCACAGAAATGGAGGGAGTTTGGATGGAAAAACTTGATAAGATATTTTATTACACCCTCTCAGAAATCCCATTATGATGGTAACTTCCCTGTTTGCTGGAGAAATTGTAGAAATCAAAATGCAAATCATTATCATATTTTTTGGGACTGCCCTGTTATCAAAAACTATTGGAGGGGGATACACAATGTCCTACAAGACATCTTTAAATGTGTAATACCCTTAGAGCATATATGTCAAACTCAAGGCCCGCGGGCCAAATCCGGCCCGCGGTGGAATTATCTTTGGCCCGCGAGATAATCTCTAATTACTATTAAAGCTGGCCCCAGTAATCAAAGCGCCTATGGCGTATGATATGGCTAATGCTGAGTTTATTCAGGTACCAGGTTTTCAGGGTTTTTAGTGTTTATTCGGCAGTCTTGCTCGGCAGTCTTCTTCATAAGAAACGGAATTTGTAAAGTGAAACACTTTGTAGTTATAGCAGAGACTGAGACACATGAGAGCAGGCTGAAAAAACGGAGGCAACGAAAGCTGCGTTCGCACGCTTCCGACTGATCCGGCCCGCATGAAGCTGCATTTTGCTCAATCCGGCCCGTGACCTAAAATGAGTTTGACACCCCTGCCTTAGAGAGTAAGACCATATATTTTGGATATATACCTCAAGAATGGTTGAAAAGATAAATATTGAATGAATATACTGTTGGTGGCTGGTAAAAAGACTCTTACTAGGAAATGGTTATCACAGGAGAGCCCAACTTTAAATACAAGGATGGAAATTACAATGGACATTTACAAAATGGAGAAGATAACAGCATCTGTTAATCATAAGCTGGAACAATTTGATTCATACTGGGGAAAATGGTTTAACTAAATAATGCCTCATAGGCCTGATTTTATTCTCACAAATCAATGAATATGTTGTAAAAAATGATCACTCCCTACTTGTTCATAGTTCTTTCCTTTTGCTTGTTTTTTCTTTCCTCTCTTTTCTATAAGTGTATACCTCAGATAAATACTTTGTGGAGATTTGTGATATATATGATTATATGATATATATGTACAATGTCTAAAATATATCTGATGGAAATGTTTGTTTGATGATGAACTTCAATAAAAAAATAAATTACAAAAAAAAAAGCATCCCAGCTAGGTATGGCGATCGTTTTACCCAGAACTGCAAGGAATTTTTAACAGAATTGTGAACACAGCCCAATCCATTACAGAAACCAGACACCCCTCAACAACCTAGAGAAAGGAACTAGAATAATCAAGGGCCTCTACTACCCTAAACATTCTCACTTCTCCTCTCTCCCATCAAGCAGAAGATAAAAACGCTTCAAAGCATGTACCACCAGACTCAAAGACAACTTCTGTCCAGTTGCTTTCATACTCTTGAATGGACCTCTCTGTTGTGACTGTGATCAAAGTTAACTGGAGAGACACTGAAACTGGTGATAGAGAAGCCTTTACTCAACAGAGCGAGCAAGCATTCTTCTGAATACCCCTGTAGTAGACTCTTCCAACCTCAAAAGTACATCACATTTTATATCCTTAAGATCAAAGGTAACATTAAGTGATTCACTATAATTTCAATAGTTACAATGACATTGTTTACTTTAATACTTTGGTGGACAATTCTTTCTTTGAATTGCATATCTACAGTTGGAGACATGTCTGAATGTTCAAATGCCTTTGCTAATTGCAAGCTTCCCGGAAAATATTTACGTTTGTACTTATCGGTGCAAATTACTTAAGCCTATAGTTGCCTGGATTGATGCAAGCCAGTTAACACAACCCCATTGTCATTATGTTTGGCTGATGCATGTGGAAACATTTCATGGTCTCTGTTTTGCAAACACTATCTTTTAGTCTGTGGGCTTTTAACTTCAATTTACTGCTTGCAATTTACAATAAGAACTGAAGACTGGTTCTTGCCTGAATTAATATCAGCTCAATACCTCCTTGTGCAATTGGATCCTCAAGTTCTTCACTTACAGACGCCTGTCAGTTTGGATTGGCAAAACATCTTCTCCACAATCTCCATCAGGACAGGTGCACCACAAGGCTGTGTGCCTAGCCCTCTGCTCTACTCACTTTACACTTACGATTGTGAGGCTCCACAGTTTGCTGATGCCGTTGGCCTAATTAAAGGCCAATTTAATTAAAGGTGGTGACAAATAAGCATATAGGAGGAAGATCGAAAATCTGGCTGGAGTTTCTGGGAGCAACTTGGGAGGTGCAGGATAAATACATCCCAAAAGAAGAAGGCAGGATGATGCAACCATGGCTGACAAGAGAAGTCAAAGCCAACATAAAAGCAAAAGAGAGGGCATATAATAGAGCAAAAATTAGTGGGAAGTTAGAGGATTGGGGAACTTTTAAAAGCCCACAGAAGGCAACTACAAATCCATTGGGGGGGGATGAAATATGTTGAAATATGAAAGTAAGCCAACCAAAAATATCAAGTAGGATACCAAAATTTTTTTCCCCAGATATACAAAGAGTAAGCAAGAGGCAAGAGCAGATATTGGACCACTGGAAAACACTAGCAGTATACCAGAAGTTCATTAAGTGTCAGGGTGAAGTGAGTGCAGTTACTATTACTAGGGAGAAGGTCCATGAGAACTGAAGGGCCTGAAAGTAAACAAGTCATCTGGAAGAGATGGACCAGAGCCCAGGGGTCTGGAAATGGGTAGCTGAAAAGATTTTGGAGGCATGATCTTTCAAGAATTACTAGATCCTGGAATGGTTCTGGAGGACTGAAAAATTGAAAAATATCACTTCACTCCTCAAGGGAGGGAGGCAGAAAAAAGGAAATTATAGGCCAGTTAGCCTGATCTCAGTGGTTGGGAAGATGTTGAGTCAATTGTGAGGCCAAAGTCAGAGTAGTTTTCTTTAGGGAAAATCTTACCTAACTACTCTATTAGAACTCTTTAATGAAATAATCAGGATAGGCAAAGGAGAATCGGTGGAAGTTGTGTAGTTGGATTTTCCGAAGGCATTTGACAAGATACTGCACATGAGGCTGCTTAACAAGATAAGAGCCCATGGTATTATAGGAATGATACGAGCATGGATAGAAAATTGGCTGACTGGTCGGAGGCAATGAGTGTGAATAAAGGGTGCTTTTCTGATTGGTTGTTGGTGAATGGTGGTGTTCCACAGGGGTCAGTGTTGGGACCACTTCTTTTTACAATGTACGTCAAATATTTGGATGATGAAATTCATGGCTTTGTGGCCACATTTGCAGGACAATATGAAAATAGGTGGTGGGGCAGGTCGTGTTGAGGAAGTGGGGAGGCTACAGAAGGATATGGATAGATTAGGAAAATGGGAAAAGTAGTGGCAAATGGAATACAGTGTATTGAATTGTATGGGCATACACTTTGGTAGAAGGAATAAAAGCAGAGAACATTTTCTAAACGGGGAGAAAATTCAAATATCTGAGGTGCAAAGGGACTTGGGAGCCCTTGTGTAAGAGTCCCTAAAGGTTAACTTGCATGTTAAATTAAAGGTTGAGGAAGGCAAATGCCTTCATTTCAAAAGAACTAAAATATAAGAGCATGGATGTAACACTAATCCTTTATAAGGAACTGGTGAGGCCACACTCGGAGTATTGTGAGCAGGTTTGGACACCTTACTTAAGAAAGGATGTGCTGGCATTGGAGATAGTTCAGAAGAAGTTCACAAGAATGATTATGAGAATGAAAGGCTTATCATATAGGAGTGATTGATAGCTCTGTGCTTTACACACTGGAATTTTGAAGAATGAGGGGGAATCTAATTGAAATCTATCGAATGTTGAAAGGCCTAGGTAAAGTGGATGTGGAGAAGATGTTTCCTACGCTGGGGGGGGGGGGGGGGGGGCGTTGAAGACCAGAGGGCAAAGCCTCAGAGTAGAGGGGTGTCCATTTAGAACGGAGATGAGGAATTTATGGAATTCATTGCTACTGGCAGCTGTGGGGGCCAGGTCACCTGGTGTACTTAGGGCAGAGGTTGATAAGTTCTTGATTGGTCAGGGCATGAATGGTTATGGGGAGAAGGTAGGAGAACGGGGTTGAGAGGGAAATGGATCACCCATGATGAAATGATGGAGCAGACTCAATGGGCCGAATGGCATAATTCTGGCCCTATGTCTTATGGATATGGGATTTTGTTAAATGTGTATTTGCATAATAGGGCAAATGTAGTGGCAGTGGAGAGGTTAATGAGCAATCATCTATATTATGTAGCACGTTATAGATGTGATAATTCATCCTATCACAAGGTAATCAGAAAATTAAGGAGATGATCCCACTGGTAGGAGGAATGACTCATCCTGGTGGGATACTGGCACAAATACAGAAATCCATCCTCAGATGACATCACTATCCTCTCTTCTGGCTGTGACACAACTGCTCATTACTGTGGGTTGCTAATGAAGGCCTGCATCCAGTGATGGAAACAGAGATGGGAAAGCTTGGCTGGATCCACGTCAAAAATTACTGCTAAGGAAGGTTAATTAGAGCTGAAATGTGTTCTAATTTAGGATGGTCAACAAACATAAAGCTTTAATTTGTTTCATTATTTTGGCACTTTTTATAAAGGGAAATGTACTGCAGCAATAAACTCAGTTATATATCTGACCTGGTGTATTGAACATACTCACTTGTACAAACATACCAAGGAAACAAAATAAATATTGATAAATTGGATCAATTTTCTAGCTTAAACATGGAAGAACAAATTAGGAGGTGACATTGAGCAACAAACAATCTGCTGGATGAACACAACAGGTTGAGCAGCATCTGGGTGACAAAAGGAATCATCGACGTTTCGTGTTGGAACCCTGCATCAGAACTGAGAGTGAACAAACAAAATGGCCAGTATATAAGAGAGAAAAGGGGGTGGCAGGAAAGGATTCTGAGGCAACAGGTGGGACGAGGAGGGGTGAAGATGCTAGGCAGGATAGGTGAGCAGTGGTGGAGTTGGAAGGCTGTGGCTGGTGAAAGATAGATGGAACCAATGAAGAGACAGATCTAGAGAACCAGCATCCATAGAAAGAAAAACAGTTAACATTTCAAGACTAGACCTTTCATCTGAAATGTTGGCTGTTTCTCTTTCCACAGTTCTGCCTGCTTTGCAGAATATTCCCAAAAATGTTTGTCTTTGTTTCAGGTTTCCAGCACCTGCACTTCTTTGAGATTGATGGTATGATATTTTGGGTGGCAAGGTGAAGATAAGTCTTTAGCTAAGGAGATGTAGAGCATTCTTTTCCTCTGCTAGCCCACAGGTCACCCTTGGGCAAGGTGTAGCTTAGACCCCCCCCCCAACAATCAAGGTCACATGAAGCCATGGGGGGCAAGTTGTGAATGGTCTATGAGCATCTAGTGCATATCACAAATCCTAGTTATGTGACCACAGATGCTGGGCAATCTCTGAAGAGTATTGATAATGGCTGGGGTCACCCATCTTGCAAAGACATTGCCCAGAAGAAGGCAATGACAAACCACTTAAGCAGAAATTTTTTCCAAGAACAGTCATGGTCATGGAAAGAGCATGATCACTCAGGTCATACAACATGACACATAATGGACAAACAGTTTGATATTGATTTATTTAACCTTAAAAAAATGTTAGATTAACTTGATGTAATACAGTATTGAGGCAGTTGTGACATTTAAAGAGTGAAGTGGAACAAAATACAGGAAAAGCAGAATTACTTCATGGTGTTATGACATACAGAACAGTGGTGGCAGCTGAGATACACCCTTGAAGAAGGATTATGAGCCATGTGCTTGTTGTTATCTAGTTGTTATCTCCTTGCTATATGCAACAGGGAAAGGGAAATGACAACAGAAGAAGAAGCAATGTGAGTCAATGCATCAGGTTCTGACTCTGTGAGGTTGGGAGAAGCTGGTCAGAAGTGACTGTTACAATGAGGTGTCAGGATTCTGGTTATTTGGGTTGGACTCCTACATTCATGCAGTCAGGCTGCAAACCTCATGGTGCACCAAAGCTGATCGAGATGCTCTGGGGAACACAGTGTCGGAGCTAAACTTTTTAATCTGTGGCAAGATGGAATAAAAATCCTATAATATTTGATAGACAAATACAAGTTTACATATGACTTCCGCCACATGACAATATCACCAAATTTGCAAGTCATTGGAACAAGATGGTTGCAATATGACCAGTTCTGTTCCAAACTGTCCTAAACATTGGGGTTAAATTAGTTAACAACTGGGATACTGCTAAACATAAACTGTTTTCCTCAAAAAGCATCTTTGGTTTGCTAACGATTAGATGTTCCTTTATCAGGTAACTTGTGGCAAATAGAACAGAGGTGGTCCAGTCAACAGGACAGGTCCCATCAATGCTCCAGGGTGTGATGGGGCACAGAAAAGCAGTGGTTTGCATGGTTTTGTCGAGGTAGTTCACAATGAAAAAATAAAACCTCCTGAATTTCTGGAGTTCCATGCAAGCACACAGTCTAAGTACAGAGGACAAATGATCTGCTGGAGGAGCTCAGCAGGTCGAGCAGCATTTGTGGAAGGAAGGGAATTGTCGACACTTTGAATGGAAACCCTGCATCAGGACCACTCACGCATTGGGAAATCTCTGCAACGCTGGATTCCACTGTTGTCTGTATCTCCAGGACCTCGCCAGGTGACCACATTCCTCAGAACTGCTTATAACCCAAACAGCTCACAAACCAGATATGTGGCTACCTGACAAAAAAAACAGTATGTAAATAAAAACAAAGGCCAAGCAGGAGCAAGGTGTAGTTAAATCAAACATTCAGATATTGCCTCAAACCAAGTTTCCAAACAGCAGAAAATGCCTGTATCCCTACAACAAATCCATCCCACCTACCAAGGGTGGTACGCAAGTCAGTATCTATAAACTGGGGAGCTGGTTGCGAAGGCTCCCGAGTTCGAATCCAAGTCGGGCCACCCACGAGTGCGCTTTCCATCTGCGGCAGTTTGAGCGTCGAGCTAGCCACTCGGCCTCGTAAAAAAAAATGTCGAGTCAGGAGCGTTCATATCATGACCCGGTTAATCCGAAAGGAGACCAATCCTGACACCACGCCCCAGACAAGAAAGGCTGACTGTCTGGTGCAACACGCTAAAAAAAAAGTTGGGGAGAACCAGCAATGGCAACAGAAGAGGCAAGAACTCACATTGTAAACTGAGTGAAAGTAAAATGTCATCAAAGACAATTGGGCACAAGGAGGGGGATCTGTACAGTGCCATGGATCAGAGACCCAGGAGATGCATTAAAAGCACGACGCAACCTTCCAGCAAAGGGTGATGCGGTAGCATTAGTGGTTAGCACATCGCTTTATGGTTCAGGTTATCTGGGTTCAATTCCCACCCTACCTGTAAGGAGTTTGTATGGTCTCCCCATGTACGTATGGATTTCCTTGGGGTGCTCCAAGTTTCCTCCCACAGTCAAAAAACGTACCATTTGGCAGGTTAAATGGTCACTGAAAATTGGGCCGGAAAAGGGCCTATTCTGTGCTGTATCTCGATAAATAAAAAGAATAATTAAAAACAGTTAAACATTCTTCCCTCACAAAATGGAGCAGCAGAATCCTTTAACACTTTTTCAGTGGAGCTATCGTTGTCAATAGATAATGGCAATTCACAGATCTGAAGGCTTCGCCCCTCAGAGACCGGATTATTTGTGAAATCCAGCCTGAACAGCTGCTATGGAGGACAGAGTAAGCCAATTTAAACTGCATTTTGTAAAATGCATTTGCATTTTATGTGATTAAAAACTGTCCTTCACTGTAATTGAACCAAAACACACAAACTTTTAAAATGAACTGTAATACAAGAAATCTGGAAAAATATTAAAAAATCATAAGCAGCCTTGGTACTAATCTTTTGAAAATCCCAGTCCTAACAAGGAAAGCACTTGTGATTACCCACAATTTCCTTATTTTTTCTGCAAAACGTCAACCCAGAATTTCTAATTCCAGATGTTTATTAATCACCCACTTACTCATATTACCAATTCAATTTGGCAGCTTTTAATTTGTGGGAATATCATATCTGTAATTAAATTTCACTCATAATTTGCATTTATGGAATTGGACTGGAATCCATGTTTTTGTCCCTTGAAATATAACCATATAACAATCACAGCACGGAAACAGGCCATTCCGGCCCTCCTAGTCCGTGCCGAACTCTTAATCTCACCTAGTCCCACCTACCCGCACTCAGCCCATAACCCTCCACTCCTTTCCTATCCATATACCTATCCAATTTTACCTTAAATGACACAACTGATCTGGCCTCTACTACTTCTACAGGAAGCTCATTCCACACAGCTATCACTCTCTGAGTAAAGAAATACCCCCTCGTGTTTCCCTTAAACTTTTGCCCCCTAACTCTCAAATCATGTCCTCTCGTTTGAATCTCCCCTACTCTCAATGGAAACAGCCTATTCACGTCAACTCTATCTATCCCTCTCAACATTTTAAATACCTCGATCAAATCCCCCCTCAACCTTCTACGCTCCAATGAATAGAGACCTAACTTGTTCAACCTTTCTCTGTAACTTAAGTGCTGAAACCCTGGTAACATCCTAGTAAATCGTCTCTGCACTCTCTCTAATTTATTGATATCTTTCCTATAATTCGGTGACCAGAACTGTACACAATATTCCAAATTTGGCCTTACCAATGCCTTGTACAATTTTAACATTACATCCCAACTTCTGTACTCAATGCTCTGATTTATAAAGGCCAGCGTTCCAAAAGCCTTCTTCACCACCCTATCTACATGAGACTCCACCTTCAGGGAACTATGCACTGTTATTCCTAGATCTCTCTGTTCCACTGCATTCCTCAATGCCCTACCATTTACCCTGTATGTTCTATTTGGATTATTCCTGCCAAAATGTAGAACCTCACACTTCTCAGCATTAAACTCCATCTGCCAACGTTCAGCCCATTCTTCTAACCGGCATAAATCTCCCTGCAAGCTTTGAAAACCCACCTCATTATCCACAACACCTCCTACCTTAGTATCATCAGCATACTTACTAATCCAATTTACCACCCCATCATCCAGATCATTTATGTATATTACAAACAACATTGGGCCCAAAACAGATCCCTGAGGCACCCCGCTAGTCACCGGCCTCCATCCCGATAAACAATTATCCACCACTACTCTCTGGCATCTCCCATCTAGCCACTGTTGAATCCATTTTATTACTCCAGCACTAATACCTAACGACTGAACCTTCTTAACTAACCTTCCATGTGGAACTTTGTCAAAGGCCTTGCTGAAGTCCATATAGACTACATCCACTGCCTTACCCTCGTCAACATTCCTCGTAACTACTTCAAAAAATTCAATAAGGTTTGTCAAACATGACCTTCCACGCACAAATCCATGCTGGCTACTCCTAATCAGATCCTGTCTATCCAGATAATTATAAATACTATCTCTAAGAATACTTTCCATTAATTTACCCACCACTGATGTCAAACTGACAGGTCTATAATTGCCAGGCTTACTTCTAGAACCCTTTTTAAACAATGGAACCACATGAGCAATACGCCAATCCTCCGGCACAATCCCTGTTTCTAATGACATCTGAAAGATCTCCGTCAGAGCTCCTGCTATCTCTACACAAACTTCCCTCAAGGTCCTGGGGAATATCCGGTCAGGACCCGGAGATTTATCCACTTTTAAATTTCTTAAAAGCGCCAGTACTTCCACCTCTTTAATTGTCATAGGTTCCATAACTTCCTTACTTGTTTCCCACACCTTACACCATTCGATATCCTTCTCCTTAGTGAATACCGAAGAGAAGAAATCGTTCAAAATCTCTCCCATCTCCCTCGGCTCCACACATAGCTGACCACCCTGATTCTCTAAGGGACCAATTTTATCCCTCACTATCCTCTTGCTTTTAATATAACTGTAGAAGCCTTTCGGATTTACTTCCACCTTATTTGCCAAACCAAACTCGTAACTTCTTTTAGCTTTTCTAATCTCTTTCTTAAGTTTCCTTTTACATTCTTTATATTCCTCGAGCAATTCCTTTACTCCATGCTGCCTATATCTATTGTAGACATCCCTCTTTTTTCGAACCAAGTTTCTAATATCCCTTGAAAACCATGGCGCTTTCAAACCTTTAATCTTTCCTTTCAACCGAACAGGAACATAAAGATTCTGTACCCTCATAATTTCACCCTTAAATGACCTCCATTTCTCTATTACATCCTTCCCATAAAACAACTTGACCCATTCCACTCTCTCTAAATCCCTGCGCATCTCCTCAAAGTTAGCCTTTCTCCAATCAAAAATCTCAACTCTAGGTCCAGTCCTGTCCTTCTCCATAATTATATTGAAGCTAATGCTATTGTGATCACTGGACCCGAAGTGCTCCCCAACACATACATCTGTCAGCTGACCTATCGCATTCCCTAACAGGAGATCCAACACTGCCCCATCTCTAGTCGGTACTTCTATGTATTGTTGCAAAAAGCTATCCTGCACACATTTCACAAACTCTAAACCATCCAGCCCTTTTACAGAATGAGCTTCCCAATCTATGTGTGGAAAATTAAAATCTCCCACAATCACCACCTTGTGTTTACTACAAATATCTGCTATCTCCTTACACATTTGCTCTTCCAACTCACGCTCCCCATTAGGTGGCCTATAATACACTCCTATCAGTGTTACTACACCTTTCCCATTCCTCAATTCCACCCAAATAGCCTCCCTAGAGGAGCTCTGTAATCTATCCTTCCAAAGCACCGCCATAAGATTTTCTCGGACAAGCAATGCAACACCTCCTCCTCTGGCCCCTCCTACTCTATCACACCTGAAGCAACTAAATCCAGGAATATTTAGTTGCCAATCACACCCTTCCTGCAACCATGTTTCACTAATAGCTACAACATCATAATTCCATGTATCAATCCACACTTTAAGCTCATCCACCTTTCTTACAATGCTCCTAGCATTAAAATAGATACATTTAAGATACTCTCCACCTCCTCCTCTCTTTTCATCCCTAGCAATGCATTCAAATTTATTATCCTTTTCTTTCTTCTCCCCTACAACTTCGGGCTGAGCGCATCCCTCCTCCATCACCTGCCTGTCCTCCCTCACACACGGTCTACTTACTTGCTCTACTGGTGAACTAACCTCCTCTCCCATAGTTTCCTCAAATTGATTTCCGCCCCCCCATCTTACTAGTTTAAAGTCTGCCCCGTAGCCCTAGCAAACCTCCCCGCTAGGATATTGGTCCCCCCAGGATTCAAGTGTAACCCGTCCTTCTTGAACAGGTCACGCCTGCCCCAGAAGAGGTCCCAATGATCCAGAAACTTGAATCCCTGCCCCCTGCTCCAATCCCTCAACCACGCATTCATCCTCCACCTAATTCCATTCCTACTCTCACTGTCGCGTGGTACAGGCAGTAATCCCGAGATTACTACCTTTGCGGTCCTTCTTCTTAACTGCCTTCCTAACTCCCTATACTCTCGTTTCAGGACCTCTTCCCCTTTCCTACCTATGTCATTGGTACCTACATGTACCACGACCTCTGGCTCCTCACCCTCCCACTTCAGGATATCTTGGACGCGATCAGAAACGTCCCGGACCCTGGCACCAGGGAGGCAAACTACCATCCGGGACTCCCGATCACCTCCACAGAACCGCCTGTCTGAACCCCTGACTATCGAGTCCCCTATTACTATGGTCCTCTTTCTTCTATCCCTACCCTTCTGAGCTACAGGGCCGTCCTCTGTGCCGGAGGCCCGGCCACTGTCACTTCCTCCAGGTAGGCTGTCCCCCCCAACAGTACTCAAACATGAGTACTTATTGTCAAGGGGTACAGCCACTGGGGTACTCTCTAGTACCTGCCCCTTCCCCTTCCTGATCGTGACCCACCTATCTGCCTCCCGTGGCCCCGGAGTGACCACCTGCCTGTAACTCCTCTCTATCACCTCCTCACTCTCCCTGACCAGGCGAAGGTCATCGAGCTGCAGCTCCAGTTCCCTAATTCGGTCCCTCAGGAGCTGCAGTTCGGCGCACCTGGCGCAGATGTGGACGTCCGGGAGGCTCGGAGACTCCAGGATCTCCCACATCCGACACCGAGAACAACAAGCTGCCCTCACACTCATACCTCCCGAATAACTGAAAATAACAAGAACTAAAAGATAAGCCTACTGTGCCCTCTTCCGCCTAAGCCCTCTGAGCCCAAGCCCTACACTCTGCTCCCGACTCACTCCGCTGCCCGCAAACGAAGCTGCCCGCTGCTTAAGGCTGCGTTCTTTTTATATCTTCCCTCCTTCCCAGGCCTCCTTCACGCGCCTGCGCAGTCCCGCCTCTCAGAACTCCGATCTGAGAAGCAATTTGAAAATGGCCGCCGCCGCACTTCTTTTCAGCCTCGCTGTCCTCTTCCAAAAGAGAACTGCCTCACTCCTTCTCTCCTTTTTATATCTTCCCTCCTTCCCAGGCCTCCTTCAAGTATTAAATAATACTTGAATTGATAAAGAAAGTGAAAATAAAATAAATAAGAGAGAGTGTACTTAGAACAGGAGTTTAAATGAAAGGTCAATGCATATTCTTTCCTTCTTTGGGAATATTTGCAAATAACTGTAAAACAATACAACCAGATCATTTCCATCATGAGGTAAAATGAACAAAAGGGAAAAATAGATGCAGTTTCACATAATTTTCACAGTCTCACAGATTCTTAAAGACCACTTCCTTTTAAAATGTGGCAGATGCTAAAACTTAATTTCACAGTCAGCAACAGAGAGGATCCCCATTAAATCCATTCCATGCTATGGGCTGGAGGATTAATTCACACATATTTCCAACATAGAGTTAACAAGCACTTAGCAGCCTTCATATTTCTAATCTCTCTCTCTCTCTCTCTCTCTCTCTCTCTCTCTCCCTTTCTCCAAAGAAGCTCAAACATATTTCTACAGTTCATGCATCATTTCAAAACTCACAGATAATTCACACACTTTAAACTGGTTCAGAAAACGACCTACTTTCAAGAGTCAAAAATGAACAAGCTTAAAATGTGCACTTCAAGGAGACTTTAAAACTATTGCTTGTACGTTCGTTATGTGCCGTTTTGTATGACGTGGCCGATCATGGGCTTTCTATGACCGTGATTGTTCTTGGCAAATTTCTCTAAAAAATTGGATTGCCACTGGGCAGTGTCTTTACAAGATGGATGACCCCGTCATTATCAATGCTCTTCAGAGATTGTCAGCCTGGCATCAGTGGTCGCATAACCAGGACTTGTGATATGCACCAGTTAGTTGCCCATATGACCATCCACCAAATGCTCCCACAGCTTCACGTGACCCTGATCAGGGGTGTGGGTGGAGGGGATGGCCTAAGTAGATTCTGCATCTTGCACAAGATGACCTGCAAACTAGCGGAGGGAAGAAGTGCCTTACAATTCCTGTGGTAGAGAGCTATCTCCACAGTGCCACCTGGTTTAAAACTATATGATTTGAAAACAAAGGAATGCTGGAAGATATTGTTCAAGCAAAAACATAGATTCCAATACCGCAGATTTATCAAAACTTCCGGGAGCTTCCAAGCTTCTTAGAATTTGCATTATATGACCTGTTTGTTAGTAGGTTGGTCATTGCAAATGCCCCAGTGTTAGAATGTGGCGGGGGGAGGGGGGTGTTGTTGATTGAACATGAAGAACGGGATTAATATAGGATTATTCTGAATGGGTGGTTAATGTTTGGTGCAGACGGTCTTGTTTCCATGCTCTGTCTGCCCATGATTCTGTGATCTTGGACATCGTGTCTCATTTTTCCGCAAGTTGCACATTTTTTCCCACGGCCATTCGTTATTCCGGACCCTTGCTTCCGTTTACATGTGAGGTATATATAGCCCTTTCCTTTATAGGCTTCACCTTCAAATAATAACTTAGAATTATTGATGCCACTGGTGAGGGTTTGTCCTGTTGTTCCTTCCAATGTGTAAGCAAATTTCTTAACACCAATCTGGATTTCCCAGACCAATCATAACAAGGCTGCATTATTGTTATGCTAGTACAGTTAGTGGGGGTTGATGGAGATTGTCTTCAGTCAATCGGTACCTCCCTAATCCTTCTCTTTGTATTTTACTATAGGCAGGGCATAATTTTGTCTGGGTCCCCCCCCCCCCCCACCCCACTTCCCCTGCACAACTGGTTAACAGGGTTTAAAGGGATTGCCTAATCTGCATCCACAACCATGCCTAACTAAGTTTCAACTCAAATTACAAAGGGCTAGATACGCCTAGTAATCTAACCAATGCTGTTGCATCTGAACTGAAAAAAAAGACACTTATCAGTTTTATCAATATGCTGCATTGTTGCTATAATTTCTAAATGCAAATGATCTTCTCTTCAGACTCCCAAATATTTAGCAGTCTCTGTTCATTACAATAGTCTGTCAGCTTCATTATAAGTCTGGTTCTTGGACAGGTTCTCCTCAACCATTGGAGTTGTATGCCCACTTCTGCTCCCTCTGCCACTTTCCACTCACCTTCCACAACTCCCTCCTCCAGCCTCCCTGACCATGTGTCCAAAACATTCCCTTCCTCTGCAGCCCCTTCCATCACCAATCACAGCTTACCTGCTCCCACTGTGCAATCTCTCCCGTGCACACCAAATACCCACATATGCTGCAGACCCCATCTTCTGCTCTCACAATGCCCAAAAGGCTGTCCCTAAATCACTACAGTCTTACTTTTTCCATACATTCGAATACCAACTATATGATCTTCTGCCTTTACCAAGCTGATTTGGTAAGATCAAGAAGGGCTTTGAATTGGGCGGCCCAAGTGTATCAGGGCATCTGGATTCAGATCCTAGAATGTGGCGCTACTTGGTGCTTGGACGATTTAAACATTGGCCCAGATAGACTAGAAGCCTGAGGTTGGGGTACAGAGGTGAGGGTCAGGTTGATTTCACACGCTGTCCTGCAAATATTTATTCATTTCTCCACAGCGCTGAGGCTGTGAACTGATCCGGCTGCTGTGCATTTCTGCTCTGCTGGCGTGATGAACTGAGACCGAGGCTTGGCTTGGGCCTACTCTGGCTACTCCGGGAGCTGATCTGGGACTCAGACTGGTTCGGGAGACTGTTGGCTTGCTTCTATTGTTTGTTTGCAATATATGTTTTCTTTCCCCCTCTCTCTTTCTCTGCATCGTCTTTTTATTGGGTTATTCAGGTTTCTTGTTTTGTGGCTGCCTGTAAGCAGACAAATTTTAAGGTGTATTAATGTGCTTTGAATCTTGAATCTTTGAATCTTTCTCAATAATGTTTATCAAAAGCCAACTAAATGCTACTAATAAAACAATGCAAATGCAGGCATTACAAATGGTATGACTTTATATTAAATTTCCAAAAGCATGATGTAAAACACCTCAGATTGCCATACTTTTTTATCAACAGTAAACAAACTACTATAAGACACAGGAGTAAACTAGGCCATTCAGCCCATCGAGTCTGCTCACCATTTGATGATGGCTGATTATTGTCTCTCTCAACCCCGTTCTCCTGTCTTCTTCCTGTAACCTTTGATGCCCTGACTAATCAAGAACCCATCTGTTATGTTTTGTAACTCCAAAACATGAAACTAATTGGAAGAAAAATATGAGAATCTGGAATGTGTATGCTTAATTTCATCTTTTAGCAAGGCACGCACATATGATGTAGTGGCATGATAACGTATGCCATTTACGTACTTTTACATAGAATCTGTAATGAACTATGTAAACAACAGAATGCTTAATCAAACAATATATTTACAATTTTACTCAAATATTACTTACATATTAAGAACACAATGCTATCAAACTCCACTTTAAATATACCAAGGATGTATATTGCTGGACTATCTCAAGCAACATCTGTAGAGGGAAGGAGACAGCCAGCAGTTCAAATTGAGATATTGCATCAGGACTCATACTTTATTATCAGCTCTAGAATCTTAACCCTTAATTGTAACCTATGACACTTATTTACGCAAAGATACAGTACATTGATCTACATGTGGTCAATTCTATTTGAGGTTCCCTGTTTCTTGTCTTGTCTTGTCTTGTCCATACTGCACCAGCCATCGCCACTGGGCTATAAACGTGCAGGAGCAGTGTGTGCTCAAGGACACACACACTGACTCGGCTGAGGCTCGAACTAATGACCTTCAGATCGCTAGCCCAAAGCCTTAACCTCCTGGCCACGTGCCAACACATTCCTTCACATTTATACATTACTTTGTGACAGAACAGGTTGGCAATGCTAAATCTCCCGCTAACCTTGCCCCTTTGCCCGGTTAGTCACCCATTGTTCTGTCCCTGGTCTCATTTCCCCAGTAGTTCACACACTTTGCCCTCCCTTTCTGTAGTTCTTGGGAGTTCACCATTTACACAGCACAACAGTAAACAAAAGTAAACAGTAAAACAATCACTAGTGTGGCCAATAAAAACAATCCCTTCAGTCAGTGTACTCTACTGGTTTATAAGGATTCTATACACAGACATCACAAACAGTTTCATCTGTTTTCATTCACACCATTTCATCATTTGTAAACAACAAAATGGCCCCAGAGGACCCAAGGGTCAGTTTGGTGCATCCTAAAATATTGCCTGGGTTAGTGAAAGCAGGCACTCCACACCCTACACGGGCAACACCACTGGTGGGGAGGAATTACTCCTTTAAATTCATCTGAGCATGTGGACACTGATATATGGGTTTATCTAGGGCATTTGTTGTGGAATAAACCTGAAGGATGTTAGAATCGCTGTTTACAATGTTCTAATTCTGCATCCAGAATAATTATTTTGGTCTGGTCATGCAATTACTCCCCCCCCCCCCCCCCCCAACAACTCCGGACCAACTGTAGAATTTCCTGGTCCTTCTAGGCCAGGCGGAGGCGGATCTAAAACTCTCATTTTGGCTTTGCTAGAGAGGTTTGGAGGTTGGATTGATGTTTGGTAAATAGTTAAAGACAAAGTGTGTCGGGATGAAAGCCTCTGCATATTTATAAATTTTTGTACAGGCATGTTTATTTTTCATTTGTCTACTTATAAATTCTTTTCTTCACAGCTTTCAGGCAGCTTTTACATTTTTTCCTCCTGGGCTAAATAAACCCCCTTTGCACTAACGTGCTGTTGCAGCTTTACATCTTTTTTTTCCAAACACTCAATCCTGGTTGGGCACGCTTGATAGGAGGTGTGACATACTGCGACACTCCACGTGATCTTCCACAGAACCACTCAGAACGTGCAACAGTCCAGCCTATAACTTCGTGTAAGTTGTTCACCCCAAATTTCTACTGAGCCCTCCTTATTTTATAATTCATAAAATCATGCCTATTTATAATTCAGAAATCATGCCTATAACCATTTGCTCGGTACAACCTCTTAACTTTCTATGATTTCTGTCCTTTTTTCCTACAGCGAGACCATTCAGAAATGATTGATGTCCAGAAGCAGTACAATACTTTGCATGTAAAAATATGTTTTGAGTTTATCAGCAATCCAAATTGTGTTAATAAGTTTTATCTCCCCCTGATGTTTACAGCCATAATTAAAGCCTCTTATTTCTGTGCAATGACTTGTCACATCTTGGTGATGCAAAGAATAAAATGAACAGCCGAGGATCAGGTTTTTGACTCATTGAGTCCCCACTCACCACCAAAAACCCCTGGTTAAAAATAATCCTATCTTAATTCCTCCCCAGATTCTACCAGTCCTCCTACATACTAGGTGCATTGCAGAGTGGCTAGTTAACCTGCTAGCCCACAGTTAAAGGGTGAGCGTGCAAACTCCATGCAGAGAGCATCGGAGGTCTGGATTGAACCTGAGTCTCTGGAGCTGGGAGACATCGGCATTACTAGTTGCACTATTGTGCCACCAGTTTGCACCACGTCTTGTGTCTGTATATCAAATACTTCAGGGTTTCCTTTCCAGCGTATGGCGCGCATTAAATGAGCCCTAACCCTCAGCATCTAGTAATGAGAACTTCAGTTATGTGTCGTACACCATAGGTTATGCATTCTTGCTGAAGGCATGATTACAACGCTAAATAATTTTGCAAACAGAAAGCACCTAGTCGCCTGAGACATTCCAACCGATATTGCATACAGGATGTGTTACAGTGAACAAAAAATTGGCTCCTAGTGTCAGAGTTGAACCTTTTAACCCGACGGAAAGCTGGAAGGGAAGCCCTAAAGTATTATTTCTTTAAAGGACAAATGTTACATCTGGACCCAGACAAAGTCATCAAAATAACAAGCCATCGCATAAATAACAGAATGCCGCTGGTATCTGTCTCTGTCTTGAAATTAATAATTACAATGTGAGTATTAGTGGAAATGCATATTTGCCAGCTTTAGACTACTGATAAAATCAAAAGAAACTTTCTTCCACACCGCATCTTTTTTGTACCGATGGTTGGCCATTCTAATTAGAGGAACAAAAACAATGTACAATCCAAACAGAAGGATGCATCGATCAAATCATGAGAGTGTGATTTTCATATAAGGAAAAAGCAATTATATATAGAGAGAAGGAGAAGCATCTGCAATTAAGGGTTAAAGTATTGTGAAGGACACTTAGCAACAAGTCAAAAGCAGAATAATCTGCATTCAAAATACAAGGAGGGGTTGGAATTAGTGAGTTCTGCCTAAAGTCAACTGCAGTTAGACAATGAGTAATGTTAATGGATATCCTGCAAGGCATCTGCCAGTAGTATTGCAGGGAGAAAGAGGTCAGTAATTGTATTTAAGGGTTAAAGCATATATGGTATAGAGTACAGCGGTGTTAGGGAGTATTCTGAATATAGCAGATATTAATTCAAACAGGAACCAGGCTTTAGTTCATATTGTAAACGTAAATAATTTCAGGATGCTTGCAAATAGTCTTCATTTTTTTTGTAAAGTACAGTTAAAACACAGGCTGCTCCACAGATGGAGAGATTGTATAAGCAAGAGCCAAATGTTAAAGCAATGGGGTTGTGTTAATTGGTTTGCATTAAACCAGGCAGTGTGGCTAAGTTATTTGCGGTATTCAAACTAGCAGACCAGATGGATGCTGTCACTCAGCAGATCAAACATGGTCACAGGTAGAGGCAATCAATAGTTCTTGTGTACTTATCATATTTGTGTACTCAGAGACAACCCTGAGAACATTAGCTTTTTCATCAAGAGGTTTTAGAATATTTGTGTTAACTAGTTTCTTCCAAAGGCAATTGGAACTACAGAGGTTTCTTTATGCAGTATATAGCTAGGGTGCCTAAGACTTTTGCACATTACTGCATCTTTACAGGGACCTTGAGACTTCCATCATTGATTCTGCTGCAGTAATATTTCTGTAATCTTCATTGTATTGGGCTAAAGCTGATGGAGATAGTGGAGATGGTCAGCGTAACAGTCATCAATACCTGTCAAGACAGGGATAGTGTGAACATTGTTGTAATCCATCACTCAGGTGATGATACAACCTAACGAGTGCAAGTCCCAGGATTAGGGTCTCGTGCTTTTCTTTCTGTTGTTTATGATGAGATTGGCTTCAAGCATTTTCTCAGGAATAGGGTATCCTTCAGGTTAGACTTTTTTGCTCCCTCCCTGCCAAAGCATTGCATTTTTTTTTGATGCTGGTATCACAGGTCATTCAGGAGGATTGGTTGTCTTCACCTGGGGTGTGAACCATGGATTTTTTTCAAGGTCAGACCAAAAGATCCTCCATGATCATATGCTGAGTGTTGAGACCATAATGTGTTGGCCTACAGGGTATTCACTTATCCCACAGGAACTGTGGCTGAGATATTGGACCAGCTCATTCTCGATAGTGAAGCTCACCCAATAGAGATACTGGCTCTCTTCTGTTTTGCTCTACCAGAAGATGTAGGCACTGCCTTGTTCTTTAAATTGTCGGATGTTTCCCACTACATCTCACTCAGGAGGGTGATGTTAATATCAAAGCATCATGCCACACACTGCAACATTCAGGACTATCTGTGAGGGTCCCTACATTCTTGGTCTTGGAATTCATATCAAGGAGTGAAGGTTTCTTGTGTGCAATTTATTTTAATGAGGATTTCCACTAATTGCTACATAGCCTTGGAGAGATACAAGGCTTTTACTCTTTTACTCTTCCCAGAAACCCAAACAGTCCTTACAGGAGAAATAGAGGTTCCTTTGCACTTCCTACAACCCAGGGAATTAAGCCTAGTGCCCACAGTGTGCTACGCTCTCCAACATAGAAACAAAGGAATGGGTCGGGATGACTGCTTCACAATATACATCTGTTCTGTTTACAAGGGTGACCCTAAGTTTCCAGCCACCAGCCACTTCAATTCTTCATTCCATTCCACCTCTGACCACTCTGTATTTGACCTCCGACACTGGTCCAAAGAAGCCCAGTCTAAGCTTGAGGAGCTCAGCTTCACAGTGCATTGTAGCCCGCAGGACTTCACATTGAAAACACAGAAACATAGAAAACCTACAGCGCAATACAGGCCCTTCGGCCCACAAAGCTGTGCCGAACATGTCCCTACCTTAGAAATTACTAGGCTTACCCATAGCCCTCTATTTTTCTAAACTCCATATACCGATCCAAGAGTCTCTTAAAAGACCCTATGGTATCCGCCTCCACTGGATAAACAGTTTTACCCGCTCGTGTCAGAACTGGCCAGTTCTGATTAACTCAGCCACCTGTAACATTAGCTATCCAGATGCACATCCAGCCTACTGGGAATTTCCTGCATTTCCTTTTTTTTTCAGATTTTCAGCAGCTGCTGCATTCTGCATCGCACAGTTGCAATATGCCATCACTCGTCATCTTCTATCTATACACTTCCCAACAGATCAACAAATATTCCATTACTTATCACAGACAGCCACCAGAATCAGTTGCAACACTTGGCACAGCCTTGGTCTTCATGGAGCCATACAGCATGAAAACAGGCCCTCTGGCCCACCTGCTCCATGCCAACTAAGGTGCTCATCCAACCACATTCCATTTACCCGTATTTGGCCCATATACTTTTATGCCTCCCTATTCATTACCTATCCAACTTTTTTTGAAGTTGTTAGTGTACCTCCATCAACAACTTCCTCTGGCAGCTCTTTCCATAATACAGATCACTTTCGGGGTGAAAAAGTTGCCCTTTAGGTTCCTATTAAATCTTTCCCCTCGATAACAAACTTATGCCTTCTAGTTCTTGATTACCCATTTCTAGGAAAAAGACCAAGTTCATGCACTCTATCTAGGCCTCTCATGGTTTTTATACATTCCAACCAGATTACTTTTCAGTCTCCTACACGCCAAGAAATAAAGTCCTAGCCCATGAAAACTCTCCACATAACTCAGTCCTTCAAGTTCTGGCAACATCCATGTAAATCTTCACTGCATTCTTTCCAGTTTAATAACATTTTTATGACAGCAGAGTGACAAAAACTTACATAATACTTCAAGTACAATATTGCATCTTGCAACTTCCATACTCATTGCCCTGACAGATGAACCCAGCATGCCAGATGAGATACATTCCATCTGTCCTCTCCACCATCCCCATTCTCTACAACTCCAACCATATTTACTCTCTCAATTTTTGAGCCTGAAAGGTTACTGACCATAGAAACACACACAAAATGCTGGAGGAACTCAGCAGGCCAGGCAGCATCTATGGAAAAGAGTAAAAAGTTAATATTTCAGGCCGAGACCCTCCGTCAAATGAAGAGTGTCAGCCCGAAATGTCGACTGTTTATTAATTTCCATAGATGTTGCCTGGCCTGTTAAGTTCCTCCAGCAATTTTTGTGTGTGTTGCTTTGGATTTTCAGCATCTACAGATTTTCTTGAGACGGTTATTGACCTGAAACGTTAACGCTGATTCTCCCTCCATTGTTGCTGTCTGATCAGTTGAGCATTCCAGCATTTTCTAATTATACATCTGATTCAAAATATCCACAATCTTTTCTTTTCCCATTTTGACACAAATTTTGGATACTTGATCCAAATCATCATTCCCCCAATCTGTCACCACCTACATAAATACATACACATTTAAAAGGTAAATGTGGATTAACTAGACAAACCATGAATAAATATTTTGAGTAGGAATAGGGCTATCAAACCGTAAAATGACTAAGATATTTGTACAAATATTTCCTCATGAATAAATTGGCTTCTTTCCAATTATTTGTTTTTGTTGTACAAAACCTTAAACATCCAACAACCTTTTTTAATTCAAAAAATATTTTGAGCCTCCTGATTGTTCCTAGACTATGAGGGAGAACAATTGATTTGGGAAGGGCCATTATGACTATGAGAACCCAACAGGTCTGAGGAGATTGACAGAGAATTGCAACAACTGAAGTGGAATGAAATAGGGGAAGAGAGCACAGAACTAACAGGGTGAGATTGAATAGCAATGTAATGCACACAATGTATGTTTGTAATAGTAGATTAGTAACACACCCTAGATTTGAAGTCCATCCCCAGCAGAGCCAGTTAAAGAACTGGTTTTAAACTACAGTTGTTGTTGTTCCCTTCCTCACCTTGTGGCACATTGGGTGGCAACCTTGTCGATTCTTTAGCACTTCTGTTTGTTTTCTTTAATGAGGCTGAGACCCTTTAATGAGGCTTGACGCTTGACCCAGCATGGATTAAACACGTGCAAGGAGTCAGCCGGATTCCAACCCAGGACCACGTGCCCTGAAGTCCAGTGTAGATGCCTCTACACTACCGACTGGCCTTTAAGTTACTGGTAGCACTTAAACTAATGCAACCATGTAGTGTTGAGGCACTGAAATTGCAATATACTTAATCATAGTGAATTGTCCTTTTCAATGTTAAAACTTGCTGGAACTTGAGAAATAGGATGACAGGTGTCACTTGTTCATTAAAATGGAAGGAAAGGGAAATTCAAGAAGTGACAGACCCAGCTGTTTCTTGTGGCATTGTGGCAGAGCAGCTGTTTGATCAAGAGAGGGTCAACGTGGATTTGTGGAATCAATTGCAACTCCTGATTGGAATAAAGGTGCAGGAGGAAACTCCTGGATCTAAGTCACCGTACATTTACACCAACACTGAGCTGTACCTTCTCTCCATCTATTCATCCTCATCAACAGACCATACCTAACAACAGTCCGTCTGTGGTAGTTAAGAGATTTTCAACTGATTCCCAGTTTTAACAGCTCTTGGCAGGAGGCATAGAATGTGGAGAAATATTCCTAGAAGCTGGACCTGTGTAACAAATTACACAATTTGTTCATATATACTGTTTACTGCATGTTATGCTATGACCATAATCATACCAGATGGCCTAGGGAATAGGCCTGGGCATCACAGGGTGAGATTTCACTGACAGAAATTGGTTGGGAAAGGCTCAACCTACGACCTACGTTTCTCACTCATGCCAAAACAAGAAGAAAACCCCAACATAAATCAGCAAAGAGATTCAAATTAATGAGACCCAGTGGGGCACTAATTCCTGGAGACATTTGTAGAGTACCTCTGACTGTTTATAAAATGGAGAGGTTTTGCAGACCAGTGCAGCATTTTCTGTGCTTTTCTTGTGTGCACGTTGCACTGATAACAGTCTCCATTATCAACACACTGGAGCGTGGATTGTCACTGCCATCGTGGAGAGGCCTGTGAGTTGCTGAGATCCCAAGAGTGATACCGTCCGGAGCTTAGCTCCTGGTAGAGTCACCCATGGTGGTAAGGCCAAGGAGGAGGTTCCAGACAAAAAGTGATCCAACCAAGACTTCAATACAGAGCAGGCAGAGGATGATGACACATTACAGTGGCAGTGAAGGTGGAAGATGGCTACAGCAGTGAAGGATCCCCAGTCTCTAGCATGCCATGCTTACCATGATCTGTCAAGGAACCTGTGATGGCCATCTGTGCATCAGCCTCCCCATGTTAAACAAAGACACACACAGGTGTCCTCTGTTAAGGAAATAACCCTTTTGGAAAACATCATACTCAACCTGAGTGATCGCACTACTACTGATAATTAACAGTGCTACGTGATCACCATTTGCCTGTTGGAATCTGTACTTCATGGTGACTGGGGACCCCTGTGACACAAGGGAGATGGACCGGCTACACAGCAGAGCAGTGAGATCTCCCCATACCCCACTACCACCTTGCCAGCCTGTTTTCCATTCACCTCCATAGCCATCGGGTGAAGTGGTCTTTAGGAGCTTTCAGAGCATACTCTGAATCTGTCTGCCATCTTATTCATAGTAGTCAGTGTGGCAATAGGATGCCTGTTGTAAATTCAACAGGGACCTTGCCTTCAGGTGAAGTTCCAGTCTGAAAGACAACCTTGCTTATTTTTTATACCCAGAGTTTGCATCAGTTTATTTTTGCATGGCCCAGTTGAGCACTGGCACTAAACCTGGCAAAATCAGGCCTCCAGAATAAGTAAATTATTCTTGGGCAATTAGTTTGTGAATCACCTCTGAATGTATTGGGTCAGATGTTAAAATCATCCCCCTTTTTTTTGGCCTCCTGACAAGGTCTCCCTTGTCAGCAGTATGACGGAAGTTTCGTGTGTCAGGGGGCATGAAATCAAACAAATCATTTAGCCAAGTAGATATACAGCATCTAAACAAGCCCTTCAGCCTACCACATCCACGTTGAACTACACTAATCCCACTTGCTTGCGTTAGGACTTTATCTTCTATGCCTTACCTATTCATGCCTACAATAAGCTTGAAAGTGTATGGAGAGAGTTTACAAGGATGTTGCTGAGTAATAGGGAAAGGTTGAAAAGGTTAGAACTTTATTCCTTGGGGCACAGGAGTATGAGGGGAAATCCTTGGAGGTATACAAAATTATGAGGGGTAGAGAAAAGGTGAATGCATGAAGGGTTTTCTCCTCAGGTTGAGTGAGACTAGAGCTAGAGCCAAAGATGAAATATTCAGGGAGAATCTGAGGAGGAACTTCTTTATTCAAAAGTTCATGGAAGTATGAAACAGACTGTCAGCAGACGTGGCGGATGCAAGTTCGATTGTAACATTTAAGATGGAAAGGGACATAGATAAAAGTGGTATCAAGGGCTATGGTCTGAGTGCAGGTAGATGGGATTCGACAGAGTAATAATTTGGCATGGACAAGATGGGCCAAATGGCCTCTTTCTGTGCTGTAGTGTTTTAGAGACTCTATTACACTAAATGTCTCCCTAAGTGCCCCTTAGGTACAATGACTGTATCTGATTCCCACACTTTATCTTGTAGTGCATTCCTGATATTAATACTGTGCAAAAAACAAATTCTTCAAATCCCCTTTAAAACTCCTTCTTCTCACATTGAATACATGCCCTTATGTTTCTGATACTCCTGCCGTAGAAAAAGTTTTTGATTGTTTACCCTGTCTATGCTCTCAGAATTTTCTAAATGTTTCTCTCCCTCAGTCTCCTCTGCTCCAAGGAAAATAAGCCCAACATATCCAATCTGCCCCATAATTAAAGTCCTATAATCCAGGCTGCCACCTGGGGGATCTCCTCTGTATTCTCTTCAATGAAATCATATACCAAAGCTTTTCAGTCAGAGGATCTAGTGATCAAGGGAACATGGAAAGAAAAGGTTTAGAGCAGGGGTTCCCAACCTTTATTATGCCATGGACCTCTACCAAGAGGTCTGTGGACCCCAGGTTGGGAATCCCTGCTTTAGAGAGATGTGGGTCAAACTCGGGCAAATATGACTAGCACAGATGGGCATCTTAGTCAGCATGGATGATCTGGGCCAAAGGGCTTGTTTCTGTGCTGTGAAATTCCATGATTCTATGGAAGCCTGTCCAAGCAATCTATCCCTCCAGCTTAACCCCTTTCACTCCAGTATTCAGTGAATTTGTGCTGTGTCATATCCTGTGTCATCATATCTATGCTGAAGTGCACGTGTCCAAAAATGAACATTGCTCTCCAGAATGGGCATAACCAACGCTTCATACAACTATAACAAAGAATCCATTCATTTAGAGGATACTAGAAGTTTCTTCAGATACATAAAACGTAAAAGAGAGACGAGAGTGGATATTGGACCACTGAGAAATGATGCTGGAGAGGTAGTAATGGGGAACACTGGAATGGCAGATGAACTGAATAGTCCTCAGTCTTCACTGTGGAGGACACTAGCAGAATGGTGGAGTTTCAGGTGTCAGGGGGCATGAAGTGTGAAGTTACCACAACTAGAAAGAAGGTTCTTGAGAAACTGAAAGGTCTGAAGATAGATAAATCACCTTGAGCAGATGATGTACTCCACAGGGTACTGATAGAGGTGGCTGACGAGATCATGGAGGCATTAGAAATGGTCTTTCAAGAATCACTAATTTCTGGAATGGTTCCGGAAGACTGGAAAATTGTAAATGTCACTTCATTCTTCAAGAAGAGAGAGGCAGAAAAATGGAAACTACAGGCCAGTTAGTCTGACCTCAGAGGTTGGGAAGATGTTGGAGTTGATTATTAAGAATGAGGTTTCAGGGTGCTTGGAGGCACATGATAAAATAGGCCGTAGTCACAATGGTTTCCTCAAGCGAAAATCTCACCTGACAAATCTGTTGGAATTCTTTGAAGAAATGACAAGCAGAATAGACAAAGGAGAATAAGTGGGTGTTGTGTACTAGGATTTTCGGAAGGCCTTTGACAAGATGCCACACACGAGGCTGCTTAACAAGCTACAAGCCCATAGTATTACAGGAAAGATTCTAGCACGGATAAAGCGCTGGCTTATTGGCAGCAGGCAAAGAGTGGAAATTAAGGGAGTCTTTTCTGGTTGTCTGCCAGTGACCAGTGGTATTCTACAGGGGTTGGTCTTCAGACCACTTCTTTTTATGTTATGCTAATGATTTCAATGATGGTATTGATGGCTTTGTTACAAAGTTTTCAGATGATATGAAGATAGGTGGAGAGGCAGGTAGTTTTGTGGAAGCAGAGAGACTGCAGAAGGACTTAGACAGATTAGGAAAATGGTCAAAGAAACGGTAGATGGAATACAGTGTCAGAAATTGCATGCTCATGCCCTTCGGTTGAAGAAATGGAAGGGTTGAATATTTTTTAAATGGAGAGAAAATACAAAAAACGGAGGTGCTGAGGGACTTGGGAGACATTGCGCAGGATTCCGTAAAGGTTAACTTGCAGGTTGAGTCTGTGGTGAGGAAGGCAAATGCAATGTTAGCATTCATTTCAAGAGGACTAGAATATAAAATCAAGGAAGTAATGTTGAAATTTTAGGTGAGGACACACTTGGAGTGTTGTGAACAGGTTTGGGCCCATTATCTTGGAAAAGATGTTCTGAAGGTTTCAAAGGAGGGTTCAGGAAAATGATTCCAGGATTGAATGGCTTGTCATATGGAGAGTGTCTGATGGCTCTGGCCTGTATTCACTAGAATTCAGAAGAATGAGGGGCGACCTCATTGAAACCTATTTAATGTGAAAGTCCTTGATAGAGTAAATGTGGAGAGGATGTTTCCAAGGGTGAGAGGGTCCAAGAGTAGAGAACACAGCTCCAGAATAGAGTGGTGTCCTTTTAGAATGGAGATGAGGAAGAATTTCTTTAGCCAGAGGGTGGTGGATGTGTGGAATTCTTTGCCACAGGCAGCTCTAGAGGCCAATTTTTTATATATATTTAAGGCAGAGTTTGCTAGATTCTTGACTGGTCCGGGCATGATGAGAATCAGGGAGAAGACAGGAGATTGGGGCTGAGAGAATAATTGGATCAGCCATGATGAAATGGCGGAGCAGGCTTAATGGGCCAAATGGCCTAATTCAGCTCCTATATCTTATGGTCATTTCTATTCCAGTAAAATATAAGCACATAAAGTAACATGAAAAAAGGTTTCCTTGTCAACATTAAGAGCATAACATTTCCAAAAATCCCATATTTATTTTATATTTCCATTAGCCATTTTCAAACCCCACCATAAAACATCAATGTTTGAGTAAAATAAAGTTCCTTCTGTTATTAATTTGACAAGTGATCAGATTATGCTGTTTCCTTTAGAAGGCTCTTCCTTGTGGCTCTATCCTGTGGTGTCTGTGTACATTAGAACACAACAGATGGGCAATATAGACAGCCATATGGTAGGAGGGTGCCTGGGGGGTAAATTCTCCAAAGCAAGCTGACCCTCAGTGAAATGGGTCACTTGGGATTCCTGCATCACACTCCTCCCCCTCTGATCTGCCCCCAACCCACCCCTCCCTTCCCCCGCCCTCCCTCAATCCTCCAATCTGTGATGGAAGATAAGATGTGATGTGAAGTGTATGAAGGAGATGCAGTATATCATAAGAAACTACACTGAGGATTTGCCTGAAGAAAACCAGACAGAACTCCGTAAATAAAAGCAGCAAATACTGCTGACCACCCCCCACCCCCACATCAGGGGTTCATTGCTCCCTCTCTATAACTCTTTCTTTTTCAATCTTTTTATTAATATTAACATGATAAGATTAATACATAGTCATTGGGATTACAAAAATTACAAAATTAAAATGAACATAAAAGGATACACAAGCAATAAGTACATTATAGTTAAGTCTTCCCAAATCATGAATGATACAAATATCATATAAACAAAGCAAAAAAAAACTAGGTATATCATGTTGAAAAAAACAAAAAAAAAAGAAAAAGAGAAAAAAATATATTATTACCCGAAGAAAAACTAATCTAACAAACTAACCACTAATAAAGAAAAAAAAAGGAAAAAAGGGAAAGGAAAAAAATGGGCTATTTATAGTATCTATAAAAAGACAAAGAATCATCAGTGTCCCCAACTCCGATCCTCTCAACATATATATAATCAAAACCAGAAAAACAAATAGGATTGGAACAGGGTCAAATTACATTATGTGAAAATATTGAATAAATGGCCTCCAAGTCTTTTTAAATTTAATAGAAGGGTCATATATGACACTTCTAATTTTTTTCCAAATTTAGACATAACATAGTTTGAGAAAACCAATGAAATACGGTAGCAGGATTAATTTCTTTCCAATTCAACAAATATAGGTGTAATATCAAATGTTTACAATGTAATTATGAAAATACGTTCAGAGGCCTTTTATAAGATTAAAAATGATTGGGAAAGAGAACCTAACTTTACTATCCCTATTGAGAATTGGGATAAAATTCTTCAATTAGTTAATTTATCCCTATATGTGCTAAACATTCATTGATACAGTTTAAAGTTGTGCACAGGGCTCATATTTCCAAGGATAAATTAGCTCGTTTTTATTCCCATATAAATCCTATATGTGACAGATGTCATTCTGAGATAGCTTCTTTAACTCATATGTTTTGGTCATGTCCGCTTTTGAAAAAATATTGGAAAAATATTTTTGATATTATTTCCACGATATTGAACATTGATTTACAACCTCATCCTATTACTGCAATCTTTGGTTTACCAATGATGGAGTCAATTCATTTATCTTCTTCTGCTTGTTGGATGATTGCGTTTCTTACATTAATGGCTAGAAGATCTATTTTGTTGAATTGGAAAGAAATTAATCCCTCTCTATAACTCAATACCACATTTTCTTGCTGATTCTCCATTTTCCTATTTGCAATCAACATTTTATTTTTAAGTGCTTCACACCACATTTCTGTCTGTTTTTAGACATATGTGAGATCTTGTGGAGCATTCCTCTTCTATATAAAGTAGGGTGAGGGATTGATGCTGGGAGAGGGCCCAGTGGTCGTGGGCAGCTATTTAATCCTCTTGATTCCAGTATCAAGTGAATGACTCTGTGGACACCTACTCCATGTCAGTATGCCCATTCTGAATGTACGTCTAACATAGCCCACCTCAGCCAACTTGCCACTTGCATCCGTAGGCTTGTCCTTAAAACAGTTTGAGTGGCTCTCTGTCTCCTGGGTGGAATATTCTACCCTCAACTGGGGCTCTGTCCCCTGAGCCTGCACCCCAACAAACTTGCCATGCCATCGTGCTGAGCTCTTCTTCCATTGGCTCCACAATTGAACCTACTTCTTTGCTGAGGATTCCACACACCCTCCACACACTGAGGACTCCTTCTCCTGTTTCAAGCCTCTCTTTTTCCTCAGACCCCTCCCTCTGACCTTCTGCCTGAGCATTTTCATTTCCAACAGCTGATGAGATGTTAACCGTCTTGACATCACCACTCCCCTCGCCTATTCCAACCTCACCTCCTCTGAACACACTGCTCTCCATTCTCCACACCAATCGCAACCTCGCCATCAAACACACAAAGACAGTCCTGACTGTTGACCCAAAACGTCAACTGTCCACTTCCCTCCTTAGATGTTGCCTGGCTTACTGAGTCCCAACACTATCGTGTGTGTTGCTCAAGATTTTCAGTGAAGGGTAGCATAATTAGGACAGATGTGCATAATTCACAACCACCAACATTGAGTTGGGGTTTTGCCTTAGGAGACTGGTCTGACGTGATGACAATGTTACATATGGATTTTTAGCATGTTTTTGTTGTGTAGGTTTTGGAGTTCAATGAAATGTGTTATGGGTTTTGTTAAACATAAAACACCTCACTTTCTTTTATTTGGAGAAACCTACATTGGTGACCTAATGCTCTAGGATGACTTTGGAGTTATTCAACATGTCGGCCAATGCAGTCGCTTTGAAACTGCCAGAGGTTTGGGAGCAAAATGCCATCGCTTAGCTTATACAAGCGGAGACCCAGTTCGTTCTGCGGGAAATCGCCACCACCGACACCAAACTCTACTACATGGTAACGTCGCTCACCGATTTCACAGCTGCAAGAGTGTTGAGTCTGCTTGAACACCCGGCTGAACACGATAAACACCAATCGCTGAAAACTCACCTTATACAGACTTTTGGACTATCGAGTCTGACTGCTCCAAACAGTTGCTCTCCTGCCTAGCATCGGCAATGCTAAGCATTCAGAGCTGATGGAACACATGCTGTCTCTCCTGGGAAATCACCATCCTTGTTTTATTTTTGAAGAGCTCTTCCTGCAGCAAATGCCTGATCAAGTTCACATAGGCCTCACTAAAGCACCCATGGCTGATGGTCTACCAGGCAGCAGTGTATCATCCCTCCTCCTTTCTCTTCCTCAGAAAGCCTGGTCGGCAAGACCCCCAACAGAAGGAAATCTGTGGCTTGAAACAGATGAGGGCAGGCCTGTGCTTTTGCCATGCTCACTTTAGTATAAACGCTAGGAGGTGCTGACTGCCTTGCAGCTGCGACTGTGTCAGCACATTATCCGCACATTTAGCCGAAAAGTCAATATTTTCCAAAGTTGATTTAGTTAGGGGTAACCATTAGGTTCCTGTGTCTTGGAGGATATCCCCAAAACAGCTGTAATAACCCTATTTGGCATTTTTGGGTTTCTGCACATGCCGTCTAGACTGAAAAATACAGCACAGACTTTCCAATGACTGATGGACTCTGTATTAAAAGACTGAGATTTTCTTTTTTTATTTACCTGGATGGCAGACTTGATGCCAGTGCAGCCAAATCCAAGCACCTATCCCATCTCCGCACACGTTTCAAGCATTTAAGCCAACACAGGTTTATTATTAGCCCTGCTAAATGCCATTTTGGGCTGTCAACTATTGGCATTCTCGGCCATCACATCACTGTAGACGGTGTGAAACCCCTCCCACCAAAGGCAGCCACTACTGTAGGTTTCCACAAATAAAACAAAGTGAGTCGTTGTATGTTTAACGTAACCAATAACACATTTTACTGAATTCCAAAACCTACACCACAAAAGCACGCTAAGAACCTTTTACGTAATAACATCGTCATGTTTCTGCACACGTGGAAAATGCAGCACAGACTTTCCAACGGCTAACGCACTCTTCATTGAAGGACTTAAGATTTTCTTTTTGTTTACCTGCATGACATACAGTGCGTCGAAATCCAAACACGTTTCTCATCTCCATGCACTTTTTGAGCATTTAAGCCAACACGGGTTGATTATTAACTCTGCTAAATGCCGGTTTGGGTTGTCAACATTAGCTTTCTCAGCCACTGCATCTCCGCGGAAAATACAAACCTCCTCCCATTAAAGGTAGCCACTATTATGGGTTTCCCACTGCCCCGCACTACTAAAAGTAGTTTTTTAGGCGTGGTGAATTTCTATCACCAGTTCATTCCTCAAGCTGCTGAATATATTCTCTCCCTGTATAGTTCACTTAAAGTCAATACCCCTGATCAAGTGCCTAACTGGTCAGCGGACATGACCAGGGCATTTGATGATATCAAACAAGCTCTTTCTAACCACTCCCCAACACACTCATAGCCATTACCACTGATGCCTCAGACTGTGCTGTGGGTGCTGTGCACAGTTGATCCGAGGCTTGTGGCAGCTGCTTGCCTTTTCCAGCCGGCAGCTCCCTCCCCCTGAAGTACAGCACGTATGACAGTGAGCTTCTTGATCGCTATCTGGCTCCCCCCCACCCCTGGTTTCACACACCTTCTTACCATGGTGGACCGTACCATCTGGTGGCCAGAGGTTCTCCCTCTAGCATCGACAATGGCTGCAGTCATGGCTCAGATGTTCATCAGCACCTGGGTTGCTCGATCTGGCACCCCATCTGACCGTGGTCCCCAATTAATTTCAGACCTCTGGGCCAAAATTTGCTGTTGCCAGCGGAGATTTCTCTCAGGGCGAACTGGGCCTCAGCTTGTACACACTAAGTGACAGCATTCTTATCCCAAAACTCCAGCAGGTTCGAAGCGACTGCGTTGTCCAACATGGTCAATAACTTGAGAATCATCCTGGATGTAGGTTTTCGCAAATAAAATGAAGTTAGGCTTTTTATGTTTAACGAAACCTGTAACACATTTTATTGAACTTCAAAACTTACACAACAAAAGCATGATAAAAACCTTTTACATAATAACGTTACTACATCAGACCAGCCTCTTAAAGTGAAACACCAACTCAATGTCAGTGGTGTGAGTTATGTACACTTCTCCCAATTATGTTACTCTACACGATTATGGATTTCCCACCATCCCACACTACTAAAAACCTGCAGGTTTTAGCTATCACTGCTCCATTCCGTGAGCTGCTGAATTATATTCCCCCTGTCTAGTGTGCCCAAAAGCAATACCCCTAATCATGTGCTTGACTGGTCAGCGGACAAGACCAGGGTATCTGATGATATCAAACAAGCTCTTTATAACGCGACCCTAATGGCGCATGTGATCCCCAACACACCCATAGCCATTAGTACTGACGCCTCAGATTATACTGTGGCTGCTGTGAGTGTTGCTCCAGCATCAATGACGGCCGCAGAAGTGGCTTGGGTGTTCATCAGCATCTGGGTTGCCCTATTTGGCATCCCATCTGATATTTCATCTGACCGCAGTCCCCAATTCATTTCCAGCCTCTGGGCTGCGATGGCCCAGAGCTTGAGCATTACATCACATCGCATCACCTGCAGTCCAATGGCCTATGTGAGAGGTTTCACTGCTCCTTAAAGGCTGCTCTGAGGGCTTCCCTGACCAATGAGTGTTGGTATGATCGGCTCCCATGATCTTGCTGGGAATCTCAACTGCTCCAAAAGAGGACCTGCAATCATCCGTGCTGAATTGGTATATGGGCGGCTGATCCGAGTGCCAGGTGATTTCATTTCTGACGCCACAACCACCTGGTCGGCCTCTCGAAAGCATTCCACCTCCTCAGTAAATTCGGTTCCTTTTCACCCATTCCTACTTCCCATCATGGCGTACAGCACACTTGGGTACCTGCTGACCTACAATCCACCTTGTTTGTTTTCATCCGCCATGACGCACACCAACATTCCTTTAGGCCCCCTTACGATGGCCAGTTCTTTATTTTGGAATGGGGAGAAAAGATTTTTATCGATAAGAGGGGAAACCTGAATGTATCACCTTAAACCGGCCCACCAAAGTTTGGGGTATTCTGCTGCCATGCCCCTGTCATCATGCCAGGACCACGAGTGTATCACTGGATGATCCAGACACACCTACTGTTCCTCCACCCTTTGGGACACAGGGCCCAAGCAGCTCATCTTGGCTGCAAGCAGGCTCACAATGCCAGTTTTAGTGATTCTGGGCCGGGGGGGGGGGGGGGGGGGGGGTGTAGGGTAACATAGTTGGGAGAAACGTCCATAATTCACAACTGGGGGCATTAGGTTGGGGTTACACCTTAAGAAGCTGGTCTGACTTGATGACGTTATTATTTCAGGATTGTGAGCACATTTTTGGTGTTTAGGTGTTGGAGTTCAATAAAATGTGCGACAGGTTTTCATTAAAAGTAAAACGTCTCACTTAGTTCTGTTTGCAAAAACCCACATCAGCACCAGCAGTCTCGTGTGTTTCCTGGGCTGATTTGCTTTTCATCCTCCCACTCTATTCCCTCTGCCTTCTTTTACCTTTCATATTCCCTCCCCTGTCCCTGCCTGGCTAAGGTGACAGGATGGAAAACGAAGTCCGCGGGTGGACACTTAATTGTTGTGACAGATTTACTTCCTTGGTTACAGTATGACGATAGATGTTTGTTGAGTAAACCTGCAGGTGGGAAGATCATTTGACCACATTGCGTGTGCAACATGCTAAAATTAGTCTGTGTGGTTAAAATAATGTCACTGCAACAAGGTCAGGAGCTACTTTGTTGATTGGATTGGAGGAGAACTGAGCAAGAATCAAATGTCTGCCCTTGATCTCTGGGACCTCTCTCATCACCACTCCAAACCCCACTTCTTTGTACGGGGGTGAGGGGAAGCTTCACATTTAAGTTCTCACAAGTCAGAAGGTGAATCCAGCACTTATGCATCACACAAGGTGGTCAACTTGCCTGCTTACTCATTTTTGGGGAGCTCAGTTTCTGAAAACATCCATAAAGCTTCTGAGAAGAAGGTAGAAGTTAAGTATAAGTTCCAGGTCTACATTCTCTCATCAGGACTAGAAGCAATCAAAATGCAGTGGTTATATCAACTCTTCTTCTTTGGCTGTCCCTGAGGACTGAAGTTGACCTGGGACTGCAGATGATTTGGGGTTGAAGGTGACTCGCATCGTCTCAGGTTCTGAAGTGGATGTTGAAGGCAATGTGGAATCTACACATTCTTCCAGAGAGGGGGCAGGTTTGTGAGGAGCGATGCTCCTTCGGTTCTTTTTGCAGGCCCTTTGTATGTATCCCACACAAAATGCTAGAGGGACACAGCAGGTCAGGTGGCATCTATGGAGAGAAATAAAGAGTCAATGTTTTAGGCCAACGATGAAGGGTTTCAGCCCAAAACATCGACTCTTCACTCCTTTCCATAGATCTTGTCTGATCTGTTGAGCTCTTCCAGCATTTGTGTGTGTTTCTTGGGATTCCCAGCATCTGCAGTCTCTCCAAAACGACTCCCTTGCTTCCATTACTGGCAAATATGGTGGAAAATACAAGAGCACTGGAATTTAAGGAAGGACTAGACAGGGTGGATGTGGACATCAGGTTTCCTATGCTGGGGGAGTATCAAAAACTAGAGGGCACAGCCTCAAAACTGGGGGGCGATCTTTTAGCACAGAGGTAAGGAGGAATATATTTAGCCAGGGACTAGTGAATCTGGGGAATGCTGTGCCACAAACTGTGATGGAAGGTGAGTATATTTAAGGCAGAAGTTGATAGTTTCCTGATTGGTCAGGGCATCAAAGGATACGGTGAGAAGGCAGGTGTAAGAGATTGATTGGAATCTGATTATCAGCCATGATGAAATAGCAGAGCAGACTGAGTGGTCTAATTCTGCACCTACGTCTTATAGGCACTATTGCACTGTAATCAGTTCAAAGAAGATTTACCAGCCCAAAACATGGGTGGTTTGTCATGGGAGGAAATGTTGGACAGGATTGAATCCATTGCAGTTCAGTAGAGTGAGAGGGGACATTTAAAATTGTCATCAGTAGATAGGGGGACAATGTAACCTCCTCTAGGGGAATGTAGAAATAGGGGCCCAGCTTTGAATATAAGGAGTTAGGCATTTAAGTTGAAAATGTGGGAAGCTGCTCCTTCTCTCAAAGGCTGGTTACTGCTTGACCTCTCTTCTCCAAAGTGCAGTGGAAGCAAAGTCTTTGAATATTTTTAGGGCAGAGGTAGATATGAGCAGGGAATGACAAGAGTGCAGTGTTGAGGATAGAGCCTAATCAGACATGATTTTATTGAATGGCAAGTTAGGCCAGAGAGGCTGAACTGCCTACTCCTTCTCCTCATTTGTATGAAATCAGGAATGAAAATCATTGCATTTGAATGGTCTACTAATATTTACTGTCTGTATTTGGGAGCATTATTGCAGGACAAGAAAACTGAAACATGTGAACAGACTACTGTGCTGCGATAAAATAGACTAAGCCATCAACATAATAGTTCTCTTCAATCCATCTTGAAACATAGGGTAAGGCACCCCACACTTCTCCACACAGCAATAACGAAAATTTCCAAATTAGGATGTAAAAATGTCATTAAGATTTAAAGCCTGTTGCAACACAGGAAAACGTGGCAGCCATTTTGCATGCAGTACATTCTCATGCAGAGCTGGGAGCTAGTGTGCAGACTCTGTTTTTAAATGACTTTGACTGAGGGGTCTTTTACATCTGCCTTATCCAGAAGATGACACCACGAGAAACAATGTGCTACCCTGGATCATCAGCTCAGATTTGTTCAATGGAATACAGCTCCTCCCCCCAATCAAGTTTAGAGGTCTCAGTCGATCACGACACACATACACACACAATGCTGGCCTTTCTGTTTTTACCACATACAAGCTCAATATTGCTTGTTGGTTGTTGCGTTTCTCTGTTAGGGATGTCATTCCCACAGCAATTACCTTTTCTCCAGATTAAGTTCCTAGCCGGCTTCTGTTTGTTATCTTTGAAATGCTGTTCAAACTTGTTTTGTGGGTTGACTGAAACAGCCAAACCAGTGTCTAATTCAATTTTAATTAATATGCTGTTCACTTCTCACATACGCCTTAGTGCAGCCTATTGTTAATTTTCACACTGTAAATCTCAAGGCTACACAGTCCCTATCACAAGCAAGAGAAAATCTGCAGATGCTGGAAATCCAATCAACACACACAAAATGCTGGACGAACTCAGCAGGCCGGGCAGTAGAGAAAAGGGATGTTTTTTTCCATAGGTGCTGCCTGGCCTGCTGAGTTCCGTCAGCATTTTATGTGTGTTACTACGCAATCCTGTGTCACTCTCATCATAGCTCATCAGCAGTGTATAGATTAGTGCTCTTTTTGAAACTGCAATTTGACAATTTATCATTTTTTCTCTTCTCTGTGCCTGGTGTGTTCTTTGTATGTGTCCTACTTTCGTGCATTTTCTGGAAGTTTTACCTTTATTTCTGAATTTGTTTGGTGTATCTGAGCCCCTGCCACAACGATAACACAATCTGTTTGGCCAGGCTGGTTTCTGTTTAGATGCTGCAATTTTATTCACACTCACTTTCATTTCTGACTGCAACTCAATTGTGCTTCTGTCTGCAGTGTCCATTGAAACAGTGATTTCCACTGTTCTTTTTTTTGTAATTTATTTTTTTATTGAAGTTCATCATCAAACAAACATTTCCATAAGATGTATTTCAGACATTGTTCTTTTCAATGGTAGCTGTGCTTCAGTTAGGAACCATTTCTGAATGCTTTCTTTTAAGAGTCCACAGACTAAATGATCTCTCAGTGCATCGTTAAGCCCATTACCAAACTGACAATGATCAGACAACCTCTTCAATTCAGAAAGTGTTCTGTGATCAACAATGGCCTTGGTTCTAAGTGTTCCTGCATCACTTATATAATAGAAGCAAAACTCATTTCTGATGGTTTGTTGGAGCAGTCAAACGTTGAAGCAAACTGTATGTCTTTAACCCAATGAACTCAGCAAAATTAGCATTCGCTTCTCATTGGCTATTTCATTTGCTTCAAAATACTGTTCCAATTATTCAGTATACATGAGCCAGTATCACGTTGTGTAAACAAACTTATTCATCTTTCCGACGTAGCCGGCCATTTCTGCTTTTTAAAATGAGTGCACACTCTATATGAATCTCGAATTCTTCCATTTACGGCCTTTTTAAAAAAAACTCGATCAATAATTCCGTTCCGAGAACAAATGCTTTTTGTAACTCGACCATTTCCATTTCCGTTTTTGTTAGGTGGAACGTAACAAGTCAGCAGCCATGCCGAGTTTGTTTTTAAAAATACCTCGTTGCCATGTTTTGTAACTTCAAAACATTAAACTAATTCAAAGAAAGACACAGGAGCCCGACAATACAGGTGTAACTTCGTCTTTGGTTTAAGCGAGGCACGCACGAGTCACGTATCAGCGTGACAAGAATACTTAAACCAACAAACACAGGAGATTGCTCAAATATTTTAAAATATTAGATACACAGCACTGTCCCTCTCACAAATTCTCTACCAGCTAAAAGGTTACGACTTGAAACGTTGACACTGTTTCTCTTTCCAGAGCTTTCTGGTTTTTCTTTCAGAGTCACTCTTTCTTGATTTGTCAGGGTAACCTCACTGCTTGCAATTCACTTATCCACAGTGAGCAGTCTTTCGGTCTGGAGAGCACGACTGCCCTCTTAATAAATGAAGTGGGGGGGGTTGTCCCTTTAAGTCTGCAAGTCCAAAACATGACCGATTTGACCCTGGCTCCTCATTGGTGGGAGCTGTGACGAATGTAGTTGCTGAGAGATCCTTGGAGGAGGAAGTGAACGGTGAAGGTGCGATTGGATACATTAGCGGTAGGAAATACGGCCTCTGCTGAGTTACGCTGGCGCTCGGATACATTTTGGAATCCCGATACACGACCTTTTCCTCGAATACATTTTGAAAACGGATTTACGGCTCCTTCCCCGGAACGCAGCTATGCTTGGGATGGATACAATGTGAATGTCGGCCTGATCTGCAATTAGAGCGATCGCTTCACTTCGGGGTAAGTATTTTCTTCCTTCTGCTCCTTCTGCACGGCCTTCCTTTGTCACTTTCAGCTCGGTCTGGGGTTTCTGCGCGGCTGTTTGAGCTCGAACCGTGGTCGTTGTTCTTTCCGGGTTGTTGTTACAGAAGAACTGGGGAGTGACATGAATTAAATATTAGCCGTGTGTGTCCGCATATATCGTCCTGGGGGGGGGGGGGGGGGGGTGGGGGGGGGTGGGGAGAGAGGGTGACAATATTGATGCAAACTGGCCCTTTGTGATATTTAGCTCAAAAATAAAACTTCACTTTGGGTAACATTAACTCGGTTTGAGAGGGTTGATTTGCTTTTGAACCCCGCAGTGTTTCGACATACATTTTGAAACGTTTCCTTAATCCTTTACAATCACACCAAATTAAGTAAACTGCAGGAGGCCGGCGCGTTTATTGACATAAGTGTTGTGTATCTGTTTTGAAGGGTGTTGTACGTTATGCCAGTCAAACTGAAAAGCTCCGGTTGTGAAACTTTTTTTTAAACTTTCCGACTGCAACCGGAACCCGTTCCTGGATCCAATTTCCCCTTGTGTTTCCTAATAGTTCCCACTGAGCTCACAGACACACCTTCAGTGCTGTGCGTGGGCCCCCTTTGTTTTAACTTATTCCCTGCGCTGTTCAGAGACATTATGCAACATGTGTGGTATTGAATGCGAGACCAGCCTTGATCACTAAATCCTGCTATTGGACTGAGCTGCTAACCCGGTGCCGGCCTCGACAGCTGGTCTCAGCGTGTGACGATGGGAAGCTATCCTTAAACACTCGAAGCATTGATATTCTCAAGTCAACTTCTGGATTTGCTGAGAGGAAGATTGTAAAGACGAGAAATTCCTGCTGGCAACACAGCAGCTCTCAAAGTCCACTGATTGCCTCTCTTATTGGTCGTTGTTGGCCTTTTTAAACCACATGATCCAATAGTTCTATCAGAGTTGTGCCACATGAACACATTCCGGGTCTGCTCACTGTTATAAACAGCCATTTTTTTCCCCCCGCAGAGCTAAATTTAATCCGAGACTGAATTCTTCAATGCTCTGTGGATGAGCGAGCCCCATTGTTTGGCCAGTGTCAGCTGTTGGTGGGCGGGGCAATAGTCACAAAGGTGTGGGAGGAAACCTGGGAGCATTCTGGGGAAACAGATGGGCATGGGGAGGGTGTGCTGTCTGAGGTGGTCATGGTTGCGAGCTTCAAGTTCTGAGGTGTAAACGTCACCAACGGCTTGTCACCAGGGAGACTCCATGGCTAACAAAGCACACCAGTGCCTTTACTTCCTCAGAAGGCTAAGGAAAGTCGGCAGGCTCCTGCTCGCCTTCACTAACTGTTTATAAAAGTTATCCTATCCAGCTGTCTCACAGTTTTGGTTGCCAGCTGCTGTGCCAGGGACTGTAAGGAATTGCAGAGAGTTGTGGACACAGCTCAGTCCATCATGAATACCAGCCTCCCTCCACGGAGTCGAACTACACTTCATCCTGTCTTGGAAAAGCTACCAGCATGATCGATGATTCTTCCTGACCCTGGAAATTCTCTTTCATTCTCCCGAACTCCTTCCCATTTCATCCACCCCCTCCAAATTAGACAGAAGATACAAAATCTTAAATGTACAAGACCAGGCTCGAGGATGGCTTTTTGTATCACACTGTTGTAAGACTCTTGAATGGGCATCTTGTTTAATAAAGATGAACTCTTGACCTCTCAGTCTACCTTGCCATGACCTTTGCACCCTGGCTACCTGCATTGCACTTTCTCTATAATTGAGACAGCCTCAATGTGCTAATGTTTTGAAATAATCCATATGGATTGCATGCAAAACAAATGTTTTCACTATACATGTGACAATAGTAAGCCAATTAGCAACCTAAGTTGTTGAAGCTGTGCACTGCTGCCCAATGGAACACCCACCCTCTCCAGGGAACCTAGCATCAGTGCAAATTATATCAGGTTGCAATATTTAGTCTTTGAATATTACGTGGCTGAATTGCTACAACTGAAGCCACTCAGACATGTGGATAGCACCTTCGTGCTAAACAGATGAATTGGTTTCTGATGTGCAAGACACGGGAGGGAGAAATCCAAAGATGGGGGCAGTCATTGTGAAAGTGGAATACTTTCGGGAGCTTAGAGTATCGCTTTTGTGACACAACACAACTGACTAATTATCAGCCTGCATCGAGTTATCCTGGGTGGACAGAGAAACACACACACAAGTTTTAAGGAAGTTCTGTCTGGTATGTGGAAGAGTGACTTGGAGGGGGAGAAAGGGGAAGTTTTTACAGAGGAAGCTGGTGAGTTGACAGTCTGGTTCAGGACTAAAAAAGAGAAGTGGATATGGAATAAGGAGTATTGAATACTGGGGTTAACTATTAAGTAACTAGGGCAGAGGAACCGTAGTATTGTGGTGTGGTGACCCATATTTTGCAGCAGATGCCATGCTAGTATTTAAGAGTAAATTGCCAGAGTGTGTTCTGGTGAGGGGAATTGGAGAGAAAGCTTGCGTAATCAACCTGCACAGTCTGGACTGGACAAATGGTCTGTTACTACCTTATTGTGGTCTGGTGTCTGTGTCAGAGTGCGCAGGTTCTGGACAGGACCCCTAGGAGACGTTGTCCCTTCTTTACCCAGCATAAAGGTTTCATTCACATTTCTTCCATCAGTAGCAGAATACAGCCCACAGCATAATTGGCCTAAAGCAATGTCAGATGCCTGCACCCTATGAATTGTGCTCAGTTCTGCACTGCAGGGTAAATGCCACCGAGGCCAAATCATGTGGGACTGGTTCTTGGTTCCTTTTTGTGGCTTTCTTTGAAACTGAAGGAATTTTCCCGCAATGGACATCCCAGTAAAGTTTGGTATTGTGACAGCCAGCATGAGAGGAAAGCATTGTTATGTTCACGAACACGATGCTTGAAATGAACTACATACACAAAATGGTAGGAAATTCAGCAGCTCAGGCAGCATCCCGATTAAGGGTCTCGGCCCGAAGCATCAACCGTTTATTCCTCTCCGCAGGCACCGTTATTTTGCCTGCTTTATGTGTGGACAGTTAATATAACCTCCCAGTCGCATTATAACAAAAAATAACTAGCAGTGGGAGAGCATGTGGTTGGATCAGGGTGAACTCTCTCAATATAGACTGACATTCCTGGGCAGGTATAGGATGAGTTTGGTGAAATAACTTGATATTCCATCAAGCCTGCCAAGGGTGGTTTTGAAACAAAGATGTACATTCTCACATCTCTTCTCTCTCAACAACTTGGGAGCAGTTTAGAAAGACACGAGAGACTGCAAATGCTGCAACCAAAATCAGCTGGCAGGTCTCAGGGGGATCGAACAGCATCTGTGTGTGTGGGAGGAAGGGAGGAACTCCAGTTCTGTATTTTGTTTATTTAGAGATAAGCCACAGTAACAGACCCTTACGGCCCAACGAGCCCATGCCGCTGCATTACACCCCTGTGACCGATGAACCTACTGCCCCGTACATCTTTGGAATGTGGGAGGAAACCAGAGCATCTAGAGGAAAGCCATGCGGTCATGGGGAGAACGTACAAACTCCTTACAGACGGCAGTGGAATTGAACCTGGGTCACTGGCGCCGTAATAGATAAATGCTACCCTGCTGTGCTGCCCCATTCTGAGCCGAAACGTTGGCAGTTCCTTTATCCCTGCTCAATCTGCTGAGTTCCCCCTGCAGTCTGTTTGCTGCTGGTAGCAGTTTTGGACTATTGTGCCCTGGGGTCCATTGTCTGTAGTGACTGCCTTGGATGTCTGTAATGGAGAGGAAAGTTTTGTATAGTAGTCTGGCCAAGACTAATTAAGATCGACTGGATTTTGGGGGGTTGGGGGAGATTAGATTTAAACCCAATGCATCCTCTAGTTTGCCTTGAATTTTGTATTCCTTCCTTTTCTGAGAACTTCAGGAATCCACGCGAATAAACTATGATATGTAAATGTAGAAGCCAGAGAATTCCCTGAAATCCATTCGGTGATGTTGAAATAGCAGTGATTATTGATGCAAGTTGGTTTATTCATTTTAACAACTGGGCAAACTTCCCTGCAGACCAGAATTTGCTCCCTTGCTGGAATTCTGAGATAAAGAAAGCACTACAGACTGTTCATTTCAAATGGTTACTCATGACTCCTGTACTCTCACTCTGTCTCTTGCCCAGCATTGCCAAATTAATCTGTCTGTATAATCGGAGAAAATACCCTTGGCTGCTACCTTTTAAAGAGGGCCTTCTATATCAAGTAGAGAGGGAAGCCTGGACCTCTGTTTAAGGGCCTGTGGGATTGTAGGTAATTATTAGAAGGGCGGGTAATAATAACAGGCCTTTTTCAGTTAGAAAACTGTTACTATTGGGGTGTCACAAGGAACAGTGTTGGCCCTCCTGCTGCTGACAGTTTGCACAACTAACAGATGAAGAGGCGGTGTCATGCATCCAAGCTTGCTGACGATACTGACGTAGGTGGAGAAAGTAACCCGTGAGGGAGGTCACCTCCCTAAAGGGAATTGGTAGGTGAAATAAGAGATGGCAGATAAAGTAAAAAATGGGGGAAATGAGAGAACATGTACCCTGGGGAGAACAGAAAAGCAGGATGTTTTGTTAAATAGTGAGAAATGTGGGTGAAGTGATTAAGGAGGTGGTAAATTAGACGTATAGGCACAGTAACTATTTAGGAAGATTAATGGTATGCTGACTTTCATTACAAGGGAGTACAAATTATTAAAGCCACACTGAGGTTGTGCAGGGCTGTTGTATAGACCCATGTGCTGTTTGCTCTCTTGTATCTGATGATGACATGCTTATCTTGGAACCAGTGGAGTTGTTGGTGTCTGATAATGACCTGTATCACAAGAAAGGACCGCTAGGGGAGGTTGGAGAAATCTGACCCACATTCACTGTAACCTCAGAGTGACTGATGGCCCCAGTGGGAGGATGAATGTTCTGAGAGGCTTTTCACACGTTGAGTGCCCGGATGCTGTTTCCTCCAGTGGCTGTGTCTAGAACTAACTATTTAGGACTGGGATGAGGGGAGGTAAATTTGCAGAGTATGTTGCAAATCTTTGGAATTCTGTGTCCCAACTGCAGGAGCGCAGCTGCTGGGTGTGCAGATGAGATCGATGGATTTTGGGCACGTGACTGCATCGGGTAGATCAGTATTGATTTTGTTGACTGCTGCAGTAGGTTCAGAGAGCCTCATGGCCTGTTTTTGTTTCTTTATAATTGGCGTCTTGTCCAACTGATGGCATTTCTGACACGCCCTTAGTACTTCAGTAAATTGGCAGCCTGGCTCTTGTGTTTGTGTGCCTGTCGTGGGAATTTAAATCAGGGCATATTTTCAGAGTTGTCTGCAAGCTGCAGTTGAGCTGGTGTTGTCAAATTAAAAGCAGGCACTTCTGCAACTTGTGACATTGTTCATGAGAGGATGAGGTTGTCCAGAGATTGTGAGAGTTAGCTTCACTAGTATACAAAGGTTTTGGGAATAGTGCAATAAAAATTTAGAGTATTTTGCCTGGAGGCTGGTGATTAGTGGTGTTCCACAGGGATCTGTTAATAAGACCATAAGACATAGGAGCAGAATTAGGCCAATCATCCCATCGAGTCTGCTCTGCCATTCCTTCACGGTTGATTTATTAGCCTTCTCAGTCCCATACACCTGCCTTCTCCTCATAACCTTTGATACCCTGTTTAATCAAGAACCTAGCATCCTCCACCTTAAATATGCCCAATGACTTGGCCTGTATGGCCGTCTGTGCAATGAATTCCACAGATACATTGCCCTCAGGCTGAAGAAATGTTTTTTCATCTCTTCTCCTTCGTATTAGCAATGCCACTCACTTCTGCCCCCTGACACTCTTGCTCTTTTGGCATTCTACTTGTTTCTTGCTCAGTGAAGATTCCTCTGCCATTTCTTTGTTTCCCCTTTTACTATCTCTCCAGTGTCATTTCTAGTGCCCCTATATCCACTCTTGCCTCTTTTACTTATATATCTGGGGGAAAAAACTCTTTGTATTTTTTATATATTATTGGCTAGCTTACCTTCATATTTCATCTTTTCTCTCTTTGGAATTTTAGTTACCTTTTAGATTTTAAAAGCTTCCCAGTCCACTAACTTCCCATTAATTTTTTGCTATATTATATGCCCTCCCTTTTGCTTTTAAGCTGTCTTTGACTTGTCAGCCCTGTTTACCCCACCCTGCCTTTAGAATATTTCTTCAACTTTGGGACACATATTTCCTGCTCCTTCCAAATTGCTCCCAGAAACTCCACCTCTGCTGTTATTCATGCTAGTGTCCTCTTACATTCAACTTTGGCCAGCTCTCCCCTCATGCCTCTGTAAATCCCTTTACTCCGCTGTAATGCTGATACATCTGATTTTATCTTCTCCTTCTCAAACTGCAGAGTGAGCTTTATCATATTGTGATCCTGTCTCCTAAGGGTTCCTTTACCTTAAGCTTTCTAACTAAATCTGGGTAATTTCAAAACACCCAATCCAGAATTGCTTTCCCTTTGTGGGCTCAACAACAAGCTGTTCTAAAAAGCCATCTCTAGGCATTCTACAAATTCTCTCTCTTGGGATCCAGTACCCACTTGATTTTCCCCAGCCTACCTGCATATTGAAATCCCCCGTGACTATTGTAACTTTGTCCTTTTGACATGCCTTTTCTATCTCTCTTTGTAATTTGTAGCTCCTATCCTGGCTTGTATATAACTCCCATTGGAGTTTATTTTTCCCTTGCTGTTTACTCTACCCATAGGATTCTATACATCTGACCTATATCACCTCTTTCTAAGGATTTGAGTTTATTATTTACCTACAGAGCCACTCCACCTCATGTGCCTGCCTGACAGTCCTTTCCATACAATGTGTAACCTTGGATGTCGAAGTTCCCTCCTATGATCTTTTTACTGCCATGACTCAGTGATGCCCACAATATAATGCCTGCCAATCTCTTCACTGTGCTACAAGATCATCTATCTTATTCCATACACTGTGTGCACGCAAATATAATGCTTTCCATCACTCTTTTTGATTTTGGCCCTCTTACACTTTCTCATTTCACTGACTGCAATTTTGACTTATGGTCTCCCTGTCCTTCCTCACAGATTCACTATAAACTGCATCTACTTGTATACCAACTGCCCCATCCTCAGCCCTGTCACTCTGTTCTGGGACCCCTGCTTTTTGTGATGCTTTTTTTTAATGATTTGCATGAGGAAGTGGAAGGGTGGGTCAGTAAGTTTGCAGATTGGTGGAGTTGTGGTTAGGGTTGGAGGGCTGTTGTAGGTTTCAGACACAGACAGGGTGCTGAGGTGGCAGATGGACTTCAGCCTGGAAATCTTGCAATCAGATTCAGTAGGGAAATTTGTTGTACTCCAGCTGTTTCTAGCCATTTCAAAAGGCGGTTCAGATTGAGCCTCTGGAGATAGAGTCCTGGTGTAATTTGCTTGATTAGCTTTGTGTAAACAAGATCTAAGGTTTGCGTCATGACACCGGTGCATGTAAGTTTCAGAAGGTTAAGGATACAGTTCACTGATGAGTAAAATCTACAGGCTGTCACTCTGAGTGGAGTGCTGCACTGTCTTTTGGCTAAGATGCCTCTGAGCTCCATTCTTCTATTCAGGAGTCCTTAAAGGTTGCTTTGGCTCGACCTCTCAAAGTAAGGCAGCACAGTAGCGCAGCTGGCCGAGACATTGCTCCAGAGACTCAGGTTCGATCCCTGTCTGCTGTCTCTGTGGAGTTTGCATGTTCTCCCAATGATTGTGTGTGTTTTCTTCCTGCATTGCTAGGCTGGTATGTTGACTTGCCTGTGCGAGTGATGGAATCTGTGCGAGATTTGGGAATACAGGGCGACTAAATGGCAGCTTGTTTGTTGCCACAAACCCAGCCACATTTCATATTTTTAATAATTCCCACAACATAATAATAGATCATTAAGTCCATCCCATCTCACGGAGTGATCAATTTTTCCCCACTTATTTCCATGTAATCCACTCTCTCCTCTGCCTAGTAACTCCAAACTGATTTTCCCATGGGCCATCTACACTGGGCCAGTTTGTAGTGGCCAGTTGACATAACATTTGAAATGTGGAAGGAAGTAGGAATACCTGCGGGGGGGGCAAGGAAGGAATCCCTGGGGGTGGGGGGGGGGTACTCACTTGATTGCAGGGAGAACAGATCCACACCTGATCTTAATCTGGTCTTGTCCTAAAAAGACAACTATTTGTTCCCCTTCATAGATGCTGCTTGACCTGTTGAGTTCCTCTAGCACAGGGGTTCCTGACCATTGTTATACCAATACTATTATGTGAGGGGTCCGTGGACCCCAGGTTGTGAACCCCTGCTGTAGCATTGTGTGTATGTGTGTTGCTGAAACCGTCTGTTCTCTTGGCTTGACAGTAGGGTGATACAGTGGCACCACTAGTGGAGTTCTTGCTCACAGCTCCAGTCACCCAGGTTCAATCCTGACTCCGGGTGCTATCTCTTTGCCTGCTCTTGTCGTAATGTGGCGAGATTCCCTCAGATGTTCCTACATTCCTAAACTTATGCAGGTTGATAAATTAGTTGGTCACTGTAAACTGCCACTTTGTGTGTAGGTGAGTGGTAGAATCTGTGGGGAATTGATAGGAATGGGATCAGTGCAGGATTAACGTAGTGGGTGAGCTCATTGGATTGAATGGCCTGTTTCCATGCTCTGTCTCATCATGCCTCTGTGACGCAATAAATGCAGTGAATCCTTCCCAGTGTAAGAGCAATATCGTGCAGAGGCTGGAAATCTGATCTCAGAGCTTCCTGCTTTTTGTATCAAGCTTCCAGAATGCTCAGCAAGTCGGACAGCATCAGTGGAGTTGAGTCAGAGACCCTGATTCTCCCTCTACCAATACTGTTTGACCTGCTAAGTGCTTCCAGCATCCATACTGTTTCTGACCACCTTATGGTTGAGAAAAGACTTCTGGATCTTCTCATTGCTCTTGGATCTTTCTGTACTCCCTACCTGAATTACCAGAGAAACTATATTTAACAGTGTGCATAGTGAGCTTTGAAGTGCATTGGTATGTTGTAAGTTTATGAAAGAGGCTGTATAAGCACTTTTTAAAAGAAACACTCAACAGCCTAATTACCGTTGCGCAGTTTTGGGGAGGGGTGGAAATGTAACTGTGTTTCTGCATCAACGAACAGCACAGAGACATTTCATTTGTCTGTGCACGCCGTGCAGGTAAGGGTGTCTACTTACAAAACTTTCACTTCCTCTTGGCGCTGAAGCTAGCTGTGCTGAGGTAAGCTAATTGAGGGCACGTCAGTAATTAAATGTGGCATTTTACTCTACTGTTCGGTTGGCAGGTGGTCTGCTACTTTCAGCCTGTGTCTATGTCTGTCTGTCTGTGTCTGTCACTTTTGCACGTACACTTGAGTTTTCTCCCGGGTTTGTTTGTGGCACAGTCTTGCCAGGCTTTTCAGCAAGCCTCGATGGTGTGTATGAACTCTTTGTGAAAAGCATACACAACATCGAAAATCAGCAAAGAAAATACTGATTCATTACTTCCTCATAACTTTCAAACACACTTTGCTCAAGAGGTTGGCTCTGTACAGAGAAGTGGACAAAATGCAAAGATTTCTCAGTTCTCCTTGCTTCCATTTGGTCACGGCAGGTAGTACTGTTCCACAGGAGATCCCATTTCAGAGGTTTGGACAAATACCTTGGGCTCACAGACCAGCATAGTGCACAGTAAATGCTGTATTGAGCTGATTACAAATTAAATCAAGGCCCCATAGCCCAGTAAAATGAAGCTGAAATATCCTAGTTAGATCTGAATGAAAGAGATTCTGTGGACGTTGGAAATCTTGAGCAGCACACAGAAAGTGCTGGAGGACCTCAGCAGTTAGGCAGCATCTATGGAGAGGATTAAACAATTGATTTTGTTTTTGAGCTGAGACCCTTTATCGGGACTGGAAAGGAAGAGGACAAAAGCCAAAAAGAAGACTGGCAGAGAGATTCTTGCAGTCTTGGCGAGATACTGCGCAAGATAGGCCCTCCTGGTCCTTGGAGCCTCGCCACCCAGTAATCTGTCAATTTAATCCTAGCCTAATCACGGGATGATTTACAATAACCAATTAACCTACCAATGTCTTTGGATTGTGGGAGGAAACTGGAGCATCCTGAGGTAACCCACGTGCTCATGGGGAGAACGTGCAAACTCCGTACAGGCAGCATTGGGAATTTCACTCTTTTCATTTCTTTCTCATTCAATAACATCCAGAGGAATATCATATCATGGTTACCACGTTCCTGTTCATGGCACTAGGCTGTGTGAAAAACCTGTGTTGTAACAGTACCCTCAAAATTTATAGCCAAATATGACAACTTGGGATATCCCAGGGATGTGAGGGGTAACACGCAAATGCAGGTTTGTTATCCTGTTGGATTTACCAGTGTAATAATTTTTTTCCTACTTTTGTTTAATCCTTTTATGACGCAGGTTTGAAACTTTCACGAACCGGCCTTAGTCTCTTGGCTTGAAACATGTGCAATGGGATGATTTTGCGGAAGAGCCACGGGCAACACCGAGTAACACTGATTTTGGTGCTCATCATCTGCATCTCCAAAGGATTTGCGTCAAGCGGTAGGTGGTATTTTGTGTGTCTTGGTGGGCAAACTCCATCCTGATGTGGTTTTCTGGGTCTCCTCCAACTGGCATGATGTCAGGATGAGAGCGGTAACTCGCAATATCCAAAGAGCACAGTTGGGCAAAATGTGGCATTGTTTAAGGAGATATTGGTAGATTGACCAATAACTTGTGTGGTGGTGGTTGGGGGGGGGGTGTGGTTAATGGAGCATTGGATTTCTTTCTCTGTATCATGCTGGACCACCAGCCTGTTTTACTTGTCTGAGCCTCTGAGATGTGGGAGTTTGCACTCAGGATCTGCATTTCTGAAGGCATGGGTCCCAGCTGCTGAAAGCGTGGCCAGCAATGGTGATGTGAGGAAGAGTGGGTGGGCCATTCAAGAGGTCAGAATTGAAAGGGTGCAGAGATCTCTAGCACAGTAAATCTGGAATCTGTGAGGTGGGATCCAGTGGAGGGAGTGAAAATGAGGACGAAAAATTCTTAAAATTGAAATGCTGCGGGGCTGAGAGCTGGTATTTCATTTATAAAGGAGTCTCTTGGTAAGGCACCAGCATTGGTTGAGTCTCTGAGTATTGCAGTGATTTAATTCTAAGAACACCTAAAACTTCCCAATTTGCAGAAAGTTGGTATGTGAAACAGTTTTGGAGTGACCACAATTATTCAACAAGTGGTTAGAAGCAAGGTATGTAGGTTTTACATTTGGTATGCTTTACTTTCCTTTTCAATTTATTAATGCCTACGTCAATTTCCCTCTCTCCTCCTCCCCCCCCCCACCCCCAACACACTTTCTTCTTGGTTCTGCTCCTCTAAGGATGGATCTGTCCTCAGTTCGATGTGTTGCACTCTGTTCCTGAATCAATAGGACAGGGATTCAATTAATTTTGGTGTTAGTCACACAGCAGGGACAAAGTCTGTGCTGTCCATCAAGAACCCATTTGTACTGATCCTGTTTATTCTCTCCACGTTCCCATCAGCTTCTTGCCCCTGCCCCCCCCCCCCCACTATACCACCATTTAATAGGGGCAATTTGCAGTGGCCAGTTAACCCACCAATCTAATCATTTCTCCAGTCCAGCATTTGAGATATAACTGCAGGGAAAGGGCTGGAGTGTTGACGGCCAGCTCTGCCCTGATATATGCCCCCTTTTCTTCCACCATAATCCCTGATCGCAAGCCAGCTGGGCAAACAACTGAAGAGAAAGTTTTATCTGGGGGTCCTGCTGTTCATTTTAATATTTTGGCGTGCAGCAGAGTTGGTTGGAACCCTTTTAGTCCACAGCAGCGGAGTATCCAGATGAGAATGCAAGGGAGCCTTTTAGGCAGGAATGTTTCGATGAGTCTGTCTGGCTATGTAGAGCGGAAGTGGGTACAGGTCAGCGGTTGTCCCTCTCTACAGGCCTGTTGCACTTTGGAACTGGGAGCCACGTGAATCTGTGGCCCGTTTATGCTGCTGGTGACCCTGCAGGTTTTAGTTGGCCTGCGATAAATAATGCACACTGTATAACACAGGCAGGTGGGGTGGCCTCTTTGTTTTTGTGCTCCTCGTTCCTACTTCTCGTGAAATGAGCTGCGGTTATCAGATGCTGACAAATGTGTTGAAGAAGGGGGTGGGCCTACTCCACCCAAACCACACTGCTTCTGCCAAACAACGCTGTTGGTTTCCGTGCTGTCAGGTCCACCCAATCGAAATAGTCAAGGTACCATAAAATTGCTTCAGAGATCTGTCCTGGTGACCGTTGCTAGGATACCCATTGTGCAATGAGCTGTGTTTTTGCTGCAAGCCCCTTGTATTGCAGCCTCCCTCCCAAGCACAAATCAGGCGGCCTGACTTCATTGCATTGTATATTCTCTGTGTCACAGTGCTGCCCCTTTAAAGGGAAGCAGATCTTGTTATCCTGTGCATTCACCCTCCTGAGCTGTGCAGAGGAGCTTGAACTGAATCTGGTTACCGTATAGTGCCGACGGATAACTTCTCCGTGTGATGTACGTCAGCCTCATTTGTCCTAGCATCCTCGTCCCCAGCCTCCAGTTGGAAAAACAAGAAGAGAAAGCTTTAGCAGAGCGTCCTGGCTGTTTTATACCACAGAGTCGTGTTTAAGCCAATCTAATCCACAACAGAGTATTCAGATGAGAATGCAAGTGAGCCTTTTAGACCAGCATGCACTGGAATTTTTTTCACAGTGTGCTAAGTTTTTTTGAATTAATAAGCGTATTTTTTTCTTTAATACCCCTCATTGATTCCCTGGAGTGTTCACAACCCTGCCTTGATTAGTCTTTGTTAGGCAATTCTGTAGATTATCGGAATGAGTTGGGTTGACCGTGGATATTGGGTCCCAGCTCTCTACGGGATATGCAGGTCAGGGCAACGTGATGTGAGGAGCAAGTTGTTGCCCATGCATCAGGCTCCCCTTCTCCACACAGCTGGTGAATCCAAAGGAACAGCAGAGACCGGTACAGTTCGGCATCAGCGGCTTTGCAGGAGTCGCCTGTCAGCGTTGAAATCAACGTAGGGCTGCCTTAGGGACTGCAGTTCCAGAGACTTCCCTTGGTGTTTACTCCTGGAGCCTTCCCCATGAGTGAGTACAGCGCAAGGCAGCCGAGCTTGGAGATCAGTGTTTTCCTTCTCCTAGATCATATATGTCAAACTCAAGGCCCGCGGGCCAAATCCGGCCCGCGGTGGAATTATCTTTGGCCCGCGAGATAATATCTAATTACTATTAAAGCTGGCCCCAGTAATCGAAGCGCCTATGGCGTATGATATGGCTAATGCTGAGTTTATTCAGAGACCAGGTTTTCAGGGTTTTTAGTGTTTATTCGGCAGTCTTGCTCGGCAGTCTTCTTCATAAGAAACGGAATTTGTAAAGTGAAACACTTTGTAGTTATAGCAGAGACTGAGACACATGAGAGCAGGCTGAAAAAACGGAGGCAACGAAAGCTGCGTTCGCACGCGTCCGACTGATCCGGCCCGCATGAAGCTGCATTTTGCTCAATCCGGCCCGTGACCTAAAGTGAGTTTGACACCCCTGTGAAGATCTGCAAAACGTGGCTGATGAGCCGTATCAGGAGTGACTGGTTTCAAGGTGCCGGTAACCTGCCTTTGCCTATCAGTAGAAACAGTTGGGCTTAATGGCTAAGCCACCCATGAGCTGGATTTGGTTGTCAGAAGCTATTTGAGATGCACATCATTGGGAGCATTTTATAGGTAGTGGGAGTTTATCCCCACTAAACCCACCCCCAGCTATCGTGTAGGCCTCCATTAGTCTCGATAGACCGTTGATTTACGCCCTGGAAAGTTTCCAGGGCGCAAGCCTGGGCAAGGTTTTTTTTTGTGGAAGACCAGCAGTTGTCCAAGTTATGTCCCAGCTTTAACAACCTGAAAAAAAAAAACAGGTATAGGAATATCTCTATCTTTATTCCCATTTGCAGGGATGTTGGTGGTTTATGACTGAGGAGGATGTGGTTTGGACTTCAATTCGTTGCTGTCTTGGTTAATTCCTTCAGAAGGTTGTTGGGTCAATTGCTAACTGAGGGAGGTGATTGGCCTTTGAGTAGAAAGAGCTATAAACTGTCCATAAACTTATAGATATAAACTGTCTGCCTGCTTTCGGGTAAAAAGAGGAAATTGTATTTCTGTAGTGCCTGTTGCAACATCAGCATGTTACAGCCAAGAAGTATACTCATTTTTGAAATGCGGGAATCACAGAAGGGTACAGTGATGAAGCAATCCTGGTTGAGGACACTTTCCCACGCTTCAGTCCTCGCCCACTCCGAGCGAGAGTGGCATTTTCCTTCATGCAGAAAGTGCTCTATTAACTCTTGCCCAGCTGAAACCTGGGCCCTGTTTGCCTTCATGGTGAAGCATTGTTCAGGATGTGTTAACAATGGTATGGGTGGGGGATGCTACTGCACAGGACTGAAAGAAGCTGCAGAGGTTTGTAAGTTTAGTCGCCTCCATCTTGGGTACTAGCCTACAGAGTACCCAGGACATTTTCAAGGATCAGTGTCTCAGAAAGGCAGCGTCCATTATTAAGGACCCCCAGCACCCAGGGCATGCCCTTTTCTCACTGTTACCATTAGGCAGGAGATACAGAAGCCTGAAGGCACACACTCAGTGATTCAGGAACAGCTTCTTCCCCTCTGCCATCCAATTCCTAGATGGACATTGAACCCGTGAACACTACCTCACTTATTTAAAATATTATTTCTGTTCTTTGCATGATTTTTAATCTATTCAATATACGTATACTGTAATTGATTTTACTTAATATAGAAAAAAATAAAATAATAATTATGTATTGCATTGAACTGCTGCTGCTGCTAAGTTAACAAATTTCACGTCACATGCCGGTGATAATAAACCTGATTCTGAAGTTCAGACGGGTGATATTTGGGGATGGGGGGGGGTGCTATCTCTTGACACAATGACAGTAGTGTGTAGTGCAAATGGTATTCAGCAAGCAAAAATTCATGATGTAGATTTTACTAAATTAGATTGGAGATGGAAGGTCCGGTGAGAGAATAAATGATAAAAAGAGGAGATGGGAGAGAATAAGTTAATGGACTGAAAGGAAGTAAGGATTGGGAAAATGGGACTGATGGGATTCTCTTCAGAGAGCTGGCATGGACCCAATGGGTCCCTTCTGTTACTCACTTCTTGTTTTTTGTTAATCTCACTGATTAAACACAGCAGCTGCCATTCCCAAGTCAAAATGCTTGGAAGGAAACTTACAACTAATATCCTTGTTGGGTTCTGGTCATAAATAAGAGTCAGTCTTCAGTTCTTAAATGTAAGTGGCAAGTAGTAGTCAGCTGGAAGTTAAATAAAGTGTAACCCTCAGGTTTGGCCAGCATGCATTCGTTTAGGGGAAGACAGCCTCTGGCCCAGCCAAACTGAGAAATCTTGTTTGTGTGGATGTTGTGTGATGTGTTGCCTGGTTACAAATCTGTACCGCAAAATATCAGCCAGTACACCATTTACAGTTAAATGATTGAGCTTTATAATTAATTTGACTTGTAGGGCTAGTAAAGAAATTTTTTTTAAAAAGGCTCATTTTAATGAAACAGTCTAAAGTACGTGTTGGAGCTCACGGATTTGTCCATTCGACCCCCATCGACCTCCTCCGAGCGTTGTTGACTCATGGACCCTCGCTCAGAGTGCACTCCATCTGGCGGTCTACCAACTCTCTCCACTCATGTCCCTTCATCTCTCGCCGACAAAAGACCCCTGACTACCTTCTCTCAAACCCTCAAGAAGAAACAACACAACTCTCACTGGATGGCACTCATTCCAAAGCCCCCGTTATCGCTAGTCATTATGCAAACATTGCTGCTACAGAGAACCCATTGCATTACCAATGAAGCCTTACAGAGCATTACAAAAGTATTGTCTATAGAGCAAGAAGATGCTCTGTCTGTAGAAAGTCACTACACCTAGTTTATTGCTATTCGAGGTCGAGTAAGAGACAATGGGTTGTTTAATTTGGCTAGTTTCAAAACAGACAAGCTGACTCTAAATTGCTTATAAAAGGATCTAATGCCTTCCTGACAAATAAAGTCTTCTCGGGCTTCCAGCCAGGTGCAGGTATCAGTTATAACTGATGTTTTGGTGACAAACTCTGCCATCTTCATCAGGGATCAGGTTTCCGCTGCCCCACCTTGTTTACAATTGAATTTCAGTTCTTACTTAGAGCGAGCCCTCCATCTTTGTTAAAAAATTTTCGTCTCGTTTTATTTTAATGGCTTCCTTTACCAAGCGGTCCCAAAAGCCTTTGGTGCAACACAGTAGTTTTGTGCCGTCAAAGTCAATCCCATTGCCATAGTCAAAAGCCATTGCCATAGTGTCTTCCCTAAACTTCCACGGTTTCTGGAAGGATTGCTAGGATCCTGAAGAAATACTGGATTAATACCACCCACAAACTGTAAGGAAACTCAAATCCCAGCCTTTGCGGGTTAAAGATGACCAGGGACTCGAGTCGGGTGGCACTTACCCAATTCCCTGTGAATGCGGAGCAGCATATATTCACAATGGCCATAGGATTGACTTCGACAGCACAAAGCTAACATGCCACGCTTTTGGCACTGCCGGGTAAAGGAAGCCATCGAAGTAAAACTAGAGGAACAGAATTTTAACAAAGAAGGTGGTCTCACTCTGAAATTCAATTGTAAACAAGATGAGGGAGTGGGAATGAGATTAGATGAGGACTAACCAATCAGAAGGGCCGGATGACAGGGGTATAAATACCACTGGACTAGACATGCCCAGGTATCATCCCTGATGAAGATGGTGGCGTTTGTCATCAAACCATCATAATCGTTACCTGAATCCAGCTGGAAGTCGGAGAAGAGTTTATTCTGAGTTCAAGGAAGTTTGCAGATCAGATGGATAATGTCATTTAACATATCAAATAACTGATGTTTTTATAGTTGAGAGTTCTGTGTACTCAAGGAAGTTAGCATCAGAACATTAATTGAGATCTATGTCTCCAAGGTGTGTAAAAAGGTTATCGGAGGGGATGTATGTGTGTGACGTCACCCAAGTGGAAGTGAAAGGCTGTAGGTTTAGAGAGCAGTTAGGCTTATTAGGAATGGGGTAAGGAATATCAAGAAGTATGGAAGAAACACAAGATGAACTAGAATCCATTTCTAGGGCTTCAGTTTCTGTGACAGACGTGTATATTTTTGGTTTATTTTAGTTTATAAGAATTGTACCTGTGTTTTGGAAATCCTTTGTGCTTTATGTTTTGGAAATGGTTTGTAATCTAGGGAGGTTTAAGATAGAAATCCTTGCTGAATATGTTTTAAGTATGTTGATTGGATATAAACAAGTATCACTGAAAATAAATTAATTGTGTTTTAAACTACTTTGTTAACTGGAAGCGTCTTCACCCTGGTCTCCAGACCCACCACTCGAATACTGGGTATTGGCAGCTAAATTTGCTATGGAGAATAGGCAGGAAAGTGAACTAGTCTTTGAAGACTGGACAGTTACAGTATAATCTCCCTTTAGTGAGAATACTCGTGGCTATTTGTATTAATAGGGCTTAAGGTCTTCATTTGAGTTTAGAACTGGGTTCAGCAATCCCAGCACCATCACATACATGGCCTTTACTTCCATGTGACTCATTGCAATAAAATGCTTGTACTAGTATAATCTTCTGTAGGATCTGGGAGTTGTTGGTAGTGCCAGCATTTATTGCCCATTGCTAATTGACCCTGAGAATGCACTTGTACTTGAACTGCTGCATTCCTTCTGGTGAGTGTCTTTCCACAATGCTGTATGGTAGGGGTTGAAGGGCTGGTGATTTATATTTCTAAAGCTGAACCAAACAGGTTCTCCTGTCTTGTTAAATAATAACTTTTGTTTTGAGGCAGAAAGATCAAGCCAGTTGGACCTGTTTCTATTTCTGGAACAATCCATCATGCTGAAGTTTATTAGAAGGAAACTGACAGAGTAGGTTTGGGGATGGCTTTGCAGTCAGGAATGTAGATTAAAAACAAGAGTGCAAAGAATGAGGAAATGAATCTTGGAGCAATAGGCTTGAAGAATATCCTGAGGAAGGAGGTGCAAAGGCTGCTTGAATTGACAATGAAGAGTTTATTGCTGTTGATGTTCAACTTGATGAACACAACGGCTCAGCAGTGCTTTGCTGGAACTGTAGAATGATGCAGCACAAGGTGCCAGCTTCAGTCATAATTTCCCCCTGCTCTTTCTCGCAGTCTCATTGTCGCCCTTCTGTAGCACCCCGTGCGTGTGTTGGCAATTCTGTGTTGGAAAATAAATTTCTCCTCTCTGACCAGCTTGCTTGGGTGGTGGGTTGGAGATGCATCTCTACCACAGGAGGTTCACGGCTCTCCTTTCCTCCCCTGGCCTGCAGGTGACCTTTGGGCAAGGCGTAGCACCTGCTTACCCCCACCCCCCCCCAAGTCAGGGTCACATGAAGCCATGGGAGCTGGTGGTGGATGGTCATATGAGCAGCTGGTTTTGAAACCGTTGATGATGGCTGGGGTCACCCGTCTTGTAAAGACACTGCCCAGAAGAAGGCAATGGCAAACCCACTTTTGTAGAAAAATTTGCCAAAAACTATCATTGTCTTTGAAAGACCGTGATCATGTACAACGTATGACATGGCGCATAAGGATCGAATGAGCCAGCTTGTGTCCCCTGGTTACTGAGTCACACATCAAAGGAAAGTTTCTTTTTTGCTGCGCTGCCACCCTGAAGACTTTGCCCCCCCCCCCCCCCCCCCCGTTACCGAGTTTCATCAACATTTTCTGAGCGATCTCGGTGGAGTGATCTCAGTTTCCTTCAACTTCCCAGATCATTGAACGGTCTCCTAAAACAAACATTTGTAGTCAAACAGTGAGTGGGTGTTGCATCATTTGAATATAGCACAAGCTGACGGGCAACCAAAGCACGTCAGGCAGCTGGTGTTGCTGAATAGTGAGACCGAATATCAGCTAGGTGTTTCCTGTAGTGGAATAGCAGACAGTGGCCATGGCTTATAGCTAAGTGCAGCACTGTAGTCGTGATTGCAATCTACTTGTAATTCAAGGTTTCTCTGTTCCTAATCAATGGGCTGCCTTATGGTTGGACAGGCTAGGCTTGTATCCACGTGAGAGGGTTTAATTAAGATACCTGAAGTCCTGGTGGAGCTGTACAGGTTGTTGTCAAGAGGGTATTTCATGCTAGGAGAACCCAGAGCCCATGGTCATGTTTTAAAGCAGGTGACTATCCGAAGGTCCATCCTAGGATGCACTAGGACACATCATCAGTGATGTAACCTTGGGTTTTCGGGCGTTTCAGCATCAGACCCTCTCGCCTAGGGGACTCAGCCAGGGTTGATCAGGCCCCGGCTTGTGGCCCAGCAGCACTGGTCCACAGGTCACACCTCTTGTTCCCCAGCCACCTGGAGGCTCGCTCAGCAGCCTCTGTGACGGTCCTGATTTCTCTTTTCTTTGCAGCCCCCGTAATGCCAAGAAGAGAGTAGGTTCTGCACAGTGAGCAGCCATTAAAACTTCTGCACCCTGCCTCGACAGGCTCGCATTGAAGGAGATGAAGGGAATTTTTTCCCCCCAAAGTATCATGAATTGTCGGAACTCTTCCCTCTAGAGGCAGTGAAAGCAAATTATTTAAATATTTTTAAGGCAGAGGTAGAAAAGTGCTTGATAAGTGTGAAGGGTTAATTGGAGACAGGGTTAAAGTCACAATCGTATCTGCCATGGCTTTTTTGAATGGTGAAGAAATCTGAAGGAATTGAGTGCCTACCTTTTGGGGTTGTTAGCCTTTTCTTGTTGATGTGCTTGCTGGTCTTAATCCTGTGCCTCTGTGATGTTACAGAAATCCTTGGCCTGCTTTATTTAGCCTGAAACCCATAATTCCATAGCAATGCTAACCAACCACCCTCCTCCCCCCACCCCCCCCCCCCCCAATTAACCTGAGCTCCTTAAAAGACCAGTTGCCCATTTCTTGACTTGTGCTAGGCCATGTTTGCCCATCGCTGGTTGCCCACTGACCAACAAAGTGGCATTTTAAAAAAATTCTTGCCCTTGTGATTGACTCTCCTTGGTCAGAACACTCCCTTTCATCTCCTCCACACCTGCAGCCCTTGGCCTCTAGCCATCCCTGAATTTCTTTCCCCCCTCATTGTCCGCTGTCCCCTTTCTGAAACATTTTCTCTTTTCTTTCTCAATCTCTGTCACACTGCTTCAATCTACCTCTGACAAAATTATTTTTGCACTTTTGACGTGGCTTTGCATCAAGCAATTTTATTTGGATAGCATTGCAGTGACGGTCTGAGTAACGTTTATTTTTTCAATCGGGCAGGTTTTCTGTTAATGCTGTGATTTTAGACTGCTCTGTCAGCTGACGCCATCCCAACAGGGTCTTTGACATTTACAATGGAGTCAGCACCAAGCTTTTTCAGTGAGAAGCCGAGGTTAAACCCTCTGAATGGGAGACCTTTGTTCTCTGGAGATGAGCTTACAGTGGTGCTTTATTGTTTATTTGTTAGTTTTAATGAATTTTAGTCTGGGATGTGATTTTTTTTAAAATGCAGAGACAATGAGATATAAGTGCAGAATTAGCCACTCAGCCTATTGTGTCTGCTTCATAATTCCATCATGGCTGACTTGTTATCCCTCAACCCTATTTTCCAGCCTTCTCCCAGTAACCTTTGACATCCTTACTAATCAAGAACCTATCATCCTCTACTTTAAATATACCAATGACTTGGCTTTCACAGCCGTCTGTGGCAATGAATTCCACAGATTCACCACTCCCTGAATAAACAAATTCCTCCTCATCTCTGTTCTAAAGGAATGTCCTTGTATTCTAAGACTGCAAAGCATTTGTAGAATATTGTTCATTTAACTCCTGATGGTGCATCAATTGCTAGCAGATGTTGTCATTATCAATTTTTCTAACAGCTTTGATTGACCACGAGAAGAGGTGAGAGGATCCCGTCAGTTATTACTGGTTCTGTCCATCAAGCTCGTGAAATGTGCTGTCAGTCAGGGATCATACTGGAGCAGGAGACGGTGGGCTGAAGTTTCAGTGCGACAAAAAGATTTGTGGCTGTTTGAAAGTGCTGTCTGAATACAGGTAGTTGAGGGGCTGGAGTGGGGGGGAGGCTGACAAAATAGGCTGAGAATCTGATTATTGTATTTGTGGCTTCAGCATGTGTCTGCAAGATTGTGGGGTAAACAGGAAACCGGTGCACTCAACTAACTCTGCACGTTGTGGTTGAAAGGTACTGATACAGCTGAAGCCATTGGATGTAGGTTGGTACAGTGGAGGCCAGTGAGTTAGTTAAAATTACTGAAAGCTAGTGGGTTAATATTGGAGTGCTTTTGCTGTAGGGACTGTGGCTGCCCAGGAATCTGCCTACTGCCACAGAGTCCGAGGCAGTTTGGTGACAGGCAACAAGTGCTGACTGAGCCAGCCACAGTCACATCCTGAGAACAAAGTAGATAAATGTTACCACATTGGAGAAAATTACAAACCTTTTCTGAGCAGGGTTGGCTCAAAGGCTTGAGCGCGTTTCAAGCTGTAGTTGGGTCTCTAAAAGTGGTCATCTTATTCTACGTTGACAGTGCTGTGTGGAGTTTAGAAAGGGGGCAACCATCCCCGTAGTTCCATGCCCTGTTACCTTCCCATTGCCCTAGCCTTCCCTGCCCATTAAATGCTTCCTAATCCTTCTCCATCATGCATTTGTCTACATTTCCAGTGCATACATCATTCTCTTGGTCCCAAGCACTATATGCTGGTGCCTTATCATTCTCACACTCCTATGATGATAAAGATCCTCCATAATTCCTTATTGGATATTAATGTCCAACTTGTACATTGAGTTTGGATTCTCCAACTAATGAAAGTGTCCTCGCTATAATTACTGTGTACCCAATCCTTCCAACCTATGAGGTCCTATGTTAACTAAACTTTCAACCATCTCTCTAGTTATTACACTCTCATTTTGAGTCCCCAAGCAAATGTTCCACTACGTTTTATTCCCCATTTTCTCCTCGTCTATTTTACAATCTGGAGACCAAAATTGGCTGTGCTACATTCTTAAACGTGTTTTATTCTTCAGTAGCAGTATCGTTGTATTTCACTGCCTGTATCCAAAGCTCTTAAAGAGCCTCATTAAACCTCCACATGCTGTGCTGTTTAAAACCTCTTTAATCAAAATATTGTCACTCATTTCAACATCTGATGTGGCATCAGAATGCCCACCTGACAGAGCTCCCATGAAGCAACTTAGAACAATGTTGAAATAACCTGTGAACATATTTGTTCTGAGTCTGTATCAGCTACAGATCAAATTTCTTAGCCCCATTTAACCAAATAATTTTTTTCTCTTTGTTAAAGCACACAGCAAGTATTGGTTACTCGTAGGGAGAGGCAGAAAATAATTGGAGCTGGTAGATGTCTGATGCCTGTACCTGGATTGAAAGGCGCAACTTGCTAAAGCAGCTTGCTCTGATGCTTTTAGTTGAGTTTGTTTTACTGGTTTCGTTAAATTTGCATGCACGCACATGTTGCCATCCTCCTCCCTTTTCACCCTGAATGTGATATGCAATGACTTATCGGCTGCTGTCTTATGTGTCTAGCCCGAGGCATTGTTTCATTTTTGACTTTGCGTCATAGCAGGCTATTCACCCGCGGAGGTTCTTGTGGTTAAGTTCTGCCCATCCTTGTTTGAAAAGTGTCCTAGTTGACAAACATCATGCCTAGCTCACTGATAGTGTTTTCCTTCCCTGTCCCAGCTTCTCCCATTCCCCATGTCACTAAATCAAAGGTGGACTTTCTGAAGAGGCTACGGATGGAGAGCAGACAACTTGGATCTCTTGCCATTGAATCTAAGATTTGTCTGGGAACTAGGCTGCAGTTTGGGCTTTGGGTCCTCCATTGTGTCACTGGTGACATTGGCCAGGTACACGGATAGGAAAGCTTCTGGGAGGATATGATCCAAGTGCAGGCAAATAAGATACCTTGGTTGGCACAAAAATGTTGGCCAAGGAACCTGTTTTGTTGCTATATTCTATAAATAGGAGCCTCTATCATGGTGTTGGCACAACAATTAAAAGATTGGACTTTCAATCCCAAAGGTTGCGTCAGAGTTCAAATCTCGTCACAGCAGTTGTGGGAATTCAGTCTGGTTATTAATCTGGAATTTATTAAAAACAGGACATTAGTAAACAATAGGGTTTATGAGCATTTTGTGAGTGTTACTCATGTCCTTCAAGGATGAAATCTTTGACCTTGCCTGGGGCACCTTCTGGCTCAAGCCGTGCTCGAGTGGATGCTTGGCTGTCTGCTGGAACAGTGGAGGAAGTTAGAGTGGGAAATGGGCTACCAAGGGGTAAAGGAGGAAGCTCCCATCATCAGCTTGTGGGCAGTTAGTGATGCAATGTCACATCCTGGATAATGAGTAAGGATTATTTCTGCTTTGAATGTACAATGAAGTTATTTTGTATGTTTCACTCTGGTTTGAGCGTGTATCAGACTTGTACAGCTTCTGATGAGAGGCACATCCTCCATCTGGCATGACATGTATGTGATCAACATTCCTCTTTGTGTCTGGTTGGTCTGAAGATGCCTTTCCCCATTTGAAAATGTGTTTCGATGCAGTCCTGCTCGTGGTCACTGTGTGTGTGTGTGTGTGTGTGTGTGTGGTCCCAGCCCTACCAATATTTCATACTTCTCTCTGTGTTCCTCTTTTCCATATCTCCTCTGTGTGTGCCTCATTTTCCACCCCAAACTTGCACCCTAAGCTTTCTGCTTCACCCTTTTGCCCCACCCTATGCTTTATCTCGGCCAGTGAACAGTCGCTGCTTGTACCACATTAACCACGGCCTTTGAATGCTACAAGGAAGTTACAGATGAAGGGGAACAAGCTGAAATTTTAGTTGCACAGGCCATAATCAAATTGTACAATGTTGCCAGAAAATGGCAGCAAAACAGCTGGGTGATAGTGTGAGGGGGAGTGGTGAAACACGGCAGAGTGACTTTCCAGAGTAACAAGTGGTTTCGGGCAAGTTTTGGTGGAGTGGGACTACTACAGGAGCACGAGGGGCTAATCTGCAGCCTGGGCTGGTTTACAGGTGCAGAGCGAAACCCTCTCCTGGCCCACTTGGTTGGGGGGAGGTTGACAGTAGGAGGAGAGTGACAGGAGAGAGGGTGTACATATTTTAGAACTTCCTCTTCTTTATTTTCCACAACCTCTCCCAAATAAAACATGCACTGGGTATTTTTTAAAGGCTAAGGCATGGATGGTTTGCCAAACAATTAAACAGCAAAGAATTGCAGAGATACTCAACACACCCTCACTGAAACAAATGACACATTTCACTGTGTCTTGATGTACATGTCACAAATAAAGCTTGTCTTTATAACATGTTAAACCAAGCTGCATGTCCTCCCAGCGTAAGAGACTATTCAGTCCGTCAAGCCTTTCCCAGCTCGCAGTGCAATCCATTCTCCCCACAGTTCCCTGTGGCCTATTTTCTCTGCCTGTTAACTAGATCCTGCCATTACTTGTCCACACTGCGGGCAGCTCACCATGGCCAATCACAAAGGCACCTAGGAGAAAGCGCCAAGTTCACAGGGAGGCAGATCCATGCAACACGGGCAACAAGATGTCTCTTCTCCTGCCTCAGTGGTGCTGCTACCGGCCAGCTCCGGCAACCTGGATTCAATCCTGAGCTCGGGTGCTGTGTGTGTTGTTCATTCTCTCTGTGATCATGTGTGCTTTCCCTTGTGTGCTCCAGTTTTCTCCCACGTCCCTAAGGTGTACGGGTTGGTAATGTTAAATAAGCTGGTGTAAGTTGCCCCAGGTGTGTAGGTGAGCAGTAACATCAGTTGCTGAGATAATTTAGTTTGGCACAACATTGTGGGCCGAGAGGCCTGTTCAGTGTTGTACCATCATTTATCTGTTTATCTATTGACGTACAGCGCAGAATTGGCCTTTTGAGCTGTGCACCCAGCAATCCCCCAATTTAATTCTAGCTTAATTACATGCCGATTTACGTGTACATCTTTGGACTGTGGGAGGAAACCCACGCGGTCAGAAGGAGACAGCGGTGGGAATTGAACCGGGGGTCACTGGTACCGTATAGTGTTGTGCTAACCACTACGCTACCGTGCCCCCCCCCTCCCGTTCTGTGTTCTACTAAATGGGATTGATGTAGGATTAGTGAAAGTGTGGTTAATAGTTGAGTGCCTGTTTCTCTGCTCTATGACACTGAGTTTTGAGGAAGAGATTGTGGGGGAGGTGGCTTCTCAGTCTCATGATCCATTAATTAATATCATTAGACGGTAATTTCCGGCTGCTTTGTGGGAGCTTGCTCTATGCAGATTGATTGCTGTTAACCCGTGTGTGTTGAAGCGCACTGCACCTGGGATACTAAATAAAGTGCTGATATTTTTGTTTTGGATTGGCAGGGTAGAATGTGATTTTTGCCCACGGTTAGTGAGCTAAGTTGGGTGGCACTTTAGCGTAGTGGTTAGCACAACACTTTACAGTATCCGCGACCATGGTTCAATTCCTGCCACTGCCAGTACTTCAAGTGACTGCGTGGGTTTCCTTTGAGTGCTCATATTCCCTCCCACAGTCCAAAGCCGTACCATTCGGTAGGTTAAAAGGTCATTGTAACTTGTCCTGTGATTAGGCTAGGGTTGAATTGGGGGATTTCTGGGCAGCGCAGCTCGAAGGGCAGGAAGGGCCTATTCCACGCTAGCTCAGTAGATAAATAATCCAAGCCTGGCGCTTTAAGTCCTCATACAGTACGTGCATGTTCTGCCTTGCTTAACAACCAGCCACGATTAGCATTGGAAACCGGAGAGCTGGATGCCCAGGAAGTGAGCTCATCCATCTGTCTGTGTGGGGAAACGGGAACCCAGCCTCTGGGCAAACAATGTGCACGATGAGGCCAGTGTCTGCTGTCTTGCTGTTCATAGCCGATACTGTACGTGTACGAACGCACGGGAACTCCTAGTGGGTAATGTGGTGTTAAGGTATTTTTGCAGAAGGATTGGATAGGCCGAGACTATATTCCCTGGAGTAAAGGAGACTGAGGGACCATCTTAGAGGTTTACAAGTTCATGAGGGCTACTGTATAAGGTAGTAGTCCTTTCCCTTGAGTAGAAAATGAGTCTATGTATGTACTTTGATAATAAGTTTTCTTTGACTTTTAAAAACTAGAGGGTATAGGTCTAAGGTGAGACGAATAAGATTTTAAAGAGGATCTGAGGAGCAAGTTTTCCATACAGAGGATGGCGGATATATGGAATGAGCTGTCAGACGCAGGCACAATTATGTTCGAGAGACATTTGGATGTGCACGTGGATAGGAAAGGTTCAGAGATTTGGGTTAAATGCAGGAAAATTAGCGCAGATGAGCATCTTGGTGGGCACGGATGAGATGGCCTGAAAGGCCTGATTTCATTCTCTGTAACTGCAGGAATCTATAAACCTTCTTGGATTGTCAGGGAAGTTCAGACTATCAAAGAATATCAGCATGTTGAAGAAAGCTTTCCAAGATTTGTCGAAATGTAGAAATTTCCCAAAATGGGCCAAAGGGTGATTATCTGGAGAAATGGCTGATTATTCTTCCTAGAGCAAAAACAAATGTTGACAGTAGATTCAGGAGGGGTTTGAGATCGGAGAGTGCTTCTGCTGACAGATAGGATATCAAATGGGAACATTGTCCCATGATTCTCAAAATAAACCAATCTGGATCAACACACAAAATGCTGGAAGAATTCTGCAGATCAAATAGCATGTATGGAGGGAAATAAACAGTTGATGTTTTGAGCCAATGCCCTTTCTGAATTTACCCCAATGCCTCTGTGTCTTCAAGAGCCCAAAGACTGCCCTTAGACCGAATCCGAGAGTGTGTAGACATTGCATCTGTGCTGACAGCACATTACATTCCCACTGCTGCCTTAAACACCTTTTTTCCCTTTTTCTCCACCTCCTGCTCTGTTCTACTCTCATTCTCTCACTTTCACTTTTTTTCCCCATTCAGGTGTTCATTGAAGGTGTCAGAGATGGACCAGGTAAATTTAAGGGCAGAAGTTGGAGGTAAAGTTAATAAAATTGATGAGCTCAACATGGGTGCAGAAAGCAACTGTGTCTTTCCAGGGTAAATGTCCCCAGCACTGAAGTCCTAATTAACCCAGATGTGTGCATGAGACAGGCCACAATGACTCTCTGCCTCATAGATACAGCATGGAAACAGATCGAATTCTGTCGAGGCTTGTCCCATTTGCCCATGTTTAGCTCGTATCTCTCTGAACTTCTCCAATTCACGTGCCTGCCTCAACAACTTCTTCTAGCAGCTCATTCCTATATTGGATCCCTAAAGCTGACACTTTATTCTGAGTTCTGTCGTGCGAAGAGGTTATGTAGTGGACAGAAGAAAAGATTCAAGATGTACTCAAAGAGTTATTGATGAGGTACAAACCCCCCCCCTCCCCCGGCCAACTCTTTAGAGCCTCTGGACCTTGGTCACTCATGGGGATAGTATGGAGGAGCATCTGTTCATGTATTTGGTGCACACAGGTGCTGTGTAATGAGTGGACCATCCATCTGTCATTTTGGGTACTTCCTTCCCCATCTGCTCCTCTGCTGGCCCCATCAGCCTCCTGAGAACCCACAGAACAGAAATGGAAGCAAGTTATCCACTATCATTCGATAAGAACGATAGAACAAAATGGGTGGTGTGCTTGCATGATAATCTAAAGAGTATTAAATAAAGTCACAAATATTCTTCTTGTCCATTTTTGGTTGTTATCTCATCAATATTCACTCTACAATGCAGAGTTTTTAAAAAAAAAGTTCTGCTTTTTTCACACTCCCAAATAGCAGCTCGTGGTTCTTTACGCTTCATTGTCTAGACGCATTTTTATAACTTCACCCTTAACCACAGCTACCTCCTCTTTCTCTGAGACGAGTGTTAGCTGAACTTTCATGGGCAGTGTGTGGGTGCAGCATCTCGGCTCTATGTTCTACTACACAACACACTGGGGCTAATTAACCCTGCATGCCTTTAGAATCCAAGGGAAGCCCGTGTGGTGGCAGGACGAACGTGCAAACTCCGCACAGCGATCAAGAGTGAGCCGGGGTCGTTGGTGCTGTGAGGAGCTCGCTCTACCGACTGTGCTCTCTTTAAATGCGCGAGGGCCTGTTTTCCAGTCCCTTTTCAACCTGGGGCTTTGTCTTTCTCCCTTCCTTCCTTTAGAACAAACTAGGTTCACTAGAAAACATACGGCAGAGTAACACATGTGAAATATAAAATCCACATTACAGTACTGTGCTGGAGTCTCAGAAACCCTAGCTGTCTATACATACATATGTATACGTGTGTGTGTGTGTATATCATATCTAAGACTTTTGCACAATACTGTAGTAATTTTCTGTATTGCACTGAACTGCACCATTGCCATTCACCACCCCCCCCCCCCCCCCAGATCCTTGTCACTCCTTCTCTGTCACGTATTCCACACCCCTCCCATGTTGACAAGTATGGTGTTGTGCAAAGGTCTTGGGCACCTTGGCTATATATATGTACCAAAGCCTTTTTGCACAGTACTCTATCTGAGTAACGCCCACTAGAAGTGTTCTGCTGGGCACCAGAAGCTGGCTGATACGGGAGCTTTACTTCAATTGCCAGTGTAGTTCTTGGGCAGAGCACGGAGCAGGGAAGGACACCAAGGGCAGAGGTGTATTTCGTGTCCTTGTGACATTCTCTTGATTAGCTGGTGAAGAGATGACAATTGATCAAGAGGAGAACGACACTGGACTTGTCAACAACAGCCTTCCTGAACCTCCCCCCACCCCCCGAACCTCCCCCCACCCCCCAACAACAAAAGGGGAGAGGTAGCAATAAAATATGTATATCTTGTCTATCAATCATTAAGCTCTCTTGGAGGTACAAAGAACACATTGTAGCTCTATAAAACCTCACCCCACCTGCTGACTCCACCCTCTGGATCAGAGTCACATTAAAGGGGCCAAGTCTTCAGCAGAGAAAGGGCACTGCAAAGGTGTGTGGTTCATGACATAAACATACTGGGTTCTGTGGTCAGGACTGCATTGGGGCATACTGGTTAGCACAACGCTTTACAGTACCAGTGTCCCGCGTTCAATTCCCGCAAGGAGCTTGTACATTCTCCTCGTGACCGCATGGGTTTTCTCCAGGTGCCCTGGTTTCCTCCCACAGTCCAAAGACGTGCAGGTTACTAGGTTAATTGGTCAAATTGTCCTGTCTGTGATTAGGCTAGGATTAAATTGGGGGTTTGCTGGGTGACGTGGCTCGAAGGGCCCATTCTACACTGTATCTTAACTAAACAAAAATTAAAAATAAATTTCAAAAAATCACTCCTGTTCCTTCATGGTTTGCATCACCCTGTGAAGTGGGCCTTTTAAAAAAAAATATATATAAAGAAGGGCCCAGAGTAAAGTGGGATACAGAGTGTATCTGAAGTGAAGTGTTCTGAGAATTCTCCCAGTATTGAGCAGCTTTGTCTTAAAGCCACAGCACTTAATTAATCATTGGAAATTTGCGAGAAGGAGATGGCAATATATTGCCTTTCCCAGCATTACATAAGCAAATGCAGCAAGTTCATTTCCTAAAAATAAATCTTCAGGAAAAGGTGTACTGATATAACCCATTCACTACCTCTGCACACTGTGTGGTACTTTACAGCAAAGTAGTTTTGAAGTGTCAGTCACTGTTTAATATTAAGTAATGGCACTGTATGATCCCACACAACCTGGTCCACACCAGATATTCCATTTTTGTGATGAAGATCAAGGGCCAAATGGTAACCAGGGCACTAAGAGGTGCTTCTCTGCTCTTTGACACAGTGCTGTGGAGTCATTGATTTGCATCTTTAAGGAAGGCCGGTTACCGTGACGGGGCAGCAGTAAATATTACCAGGCTAGTAATCCGTATGAGTTCAAAGCTCACACTGGCAGTTGTAGAGTTTAAATTAATTAAAATAAAATTATAGTCATTAACAATGACTACATCATATAAACCTGTTTATGCTGTTTTGGGGGTATCAATTTCCCAGTCTGATTCAACACGGCCTAGAATTGATTCTGCACCCAATAATGGGGATGACTGCAGCAAGTGAGCTAATCAGTAGGAAGGCATTTAGGGAAGGGTAATAAATGTTGGCCTTGCCACTGATGCCAAGGTCCCAAATTTAGAGGTTCCTTATATAAAAACAGAATATATTGAACACGTACCAGACCTCGTTGAGGGATCAGAGGTGGATAAGGTGAGCAATTTCTCTGAGAATCTATCCTGGGCCCAACATATCGATGCAATTACAAAGAAACCACGACAATGGCTGTATTTCATTAGGAGTTTGAGGAAATTTGGTAGTCACGAAAGGCAACTGCAGACTTTTATAGATGCTCTGTTTGAGAGCATTCTAACCGGCTGCATCACTGTTTGATATGGTGGGGGGGGCACTGCACATGACCAAAATAAGCTGCAGAAAGTTGTGAGCTCAGTCAGCTCCATCATGAGCACTAGCCTCCAGGATGTCTTCAAGGAGTGATACCTCAAGAAGGCAGTATCCATCATAAAGGACACCCAACACCCAGGACATGCCCTTTTCTCATTGCTACCATCAGGGAGGGGATACAGGAGCCTGAAGGCACCCACTCAATAATTCAGGAATAGCTTCTTCTCCTCCGCCACCAGATTTCTGAATGGACGTTGAACTGTAAACACTACCTCACTCTTCTTCCTCTTTGTGCACTATTTATTTAATTGAACTTATAAAAATGTATGTACTTTAATTTTCAGTTTTTACTATTTATTGCAATGTCCTGCTGCCGCATAACACCAAATTTCACAGCATACGCTAGTGAATTGAACCTGATTCTGAAATGCACACTAAGTCGGGCAGCATCTGTGAAGAGAGAGAGAGAGAGATATGATTCTGTGCAAGAGATCTCACTCTTGCACTTCTAACATGTGCCTTTTTCTTCTAAAATGCATACTACATTTTTAACTATACTTGCGGTATATTTGTTTTAAGATGAGCTAATGTGAGGAAAAACAAACTTAAAAATATAAGCTGGCCAGCGGTCCAGTGGTATCTGCAGCAGACTTTGAGGTGAGTGGTCCTGAGTTCAAATCCGGCCGGCTCCCTGCACGGTTTCCATCCATGCTGCGTTAGGCGTTGAGCTAGCAACTCGACCTTTGGGGGGGGGTTGGTGAGAGAAACAGACGTGTTAAAGAAGCGGCAAAGTTGCCACCTGATGCATTGCAAGCGTGAAGAGGAACAACAAAAAATAATTTATGGACATTTTTTTACAACACAAGTTATTTTTCTTAGTTCATTGAAAGCCATGTGTGTTGCAGAATTTCACCCTTTAAATGCTGAAATTTGATGCATTAGGTAAGTTTTTATTTTATCTATTCTATACATGCTTCATTTTATTATCAGTTTTATTATAAATGTCTCGAGCAAAAGACAATGCAGTGCTGCCTCACTGTTTGTCAAAGCCTCTGATAATGCAGAATGACCACTGCCTTCTCTGGCCCTGCCCCAAGCCGACAAAGCACACACTGCACATCAGTGGGCCCCAGCTGGTCGATTCAGCTGCCGTCAGGGCCTCTGCTTTCAGGGAGTGCCCGTCTGCCACCAGACAGATGGTGGGTGGATGCTATACAGAGCTAGGTTACAAGCCTGGCTTCAGAACCTGCTGCTGCTTTCTTCTTTTCTGACTGTCGTCATAAGGGGTGTGGGAGTTGGCAACAGTCAGGAAGGAGGGCTTGTGTATCTTGGTCCTACAGCAGCTGCCTGCAGGATGTGGCTTTTTCCAGCCAGAAGCTATTGTCGGCAGGCTTTTGCCATTTGACGCAAATGAAAGTGACAAGACACAAAAGATTGCTGCTCTGTCCTAAACCTTGATCAAGATAGTATGGCTTCACCCCTCCCCTCATGGCATCACCTTGCTCTTAAGGAACCACACGGTGCAGGTTTGAGATAACTAATCTGTTCATCTTTAATCTTTGGCAGATACAATCTGCAGTGACTGGGCCTGAGGTTTTCAGTAAATAACATACGAGAAAATTCTCTCGTACTATTTTTTTTTAAAGTCAGTTTTCAATAATAATTGATACTTTGCTTTCCTCTCAAGTTCAAGTTTAATTGTCATTCAACCATACATAAATACCCATGACTACAACTAAATGAAACAGCGTTACTCATTCTTGTTTCTTTAAGACAGGAATGTTGCAGTGAGTGTACCCGTTAGTGTACAAGGGCCTGTGTTAGATGTATTGGAGTGAGAGACTTTGTGGTGTGTAGGGAGCTTTAAAGAAAGGGCTTCCATTTCTGTAGAGTCTTTAGGTGGGCTGAAACACTTCACAACCAGTGAAAGTACCGAAATAGGGCAGCTTTTGGATGTGTAGGACAGGGAAAGGGAGCGGCTAATCTCCATTCTGCCAGCGGGTAGCACTGGAGCAACGGGAAGGCGCAGCTTGTTGATCTGCCTCTGGTGACCTGGGTTCGATCCCGACCTCCGGTGCTGTCTGTGTGTTTGCACATTTTCCCTGTGGATTTCCCTAGTGCATTTCAATTTCCTCCCATGTCCCAGTTGGAGGGTTAATTGCCCCTGGTGAGCAGTAGAATCTGACGGGGAGCTGATGTGGATTTGGGGACTATAATGGAATTTGTGAAGGGTTTGGATTAAATCGGGTGCTTGATGGTCATCATGGACTGAAAGGCTTGCCCTTATGCTGTGTAACTCCAACTCAATGACATATTCTCTCTGAAAGTGGTACTGAGTCAGAGTCACACTCACAAGGGGGAGTTAGATTCAAGATGCACTTCAACTGAAAGACCTATTATTTGCTGCATGGTCAAAGCTGCGGCCTTTTTTTGGGGGATAAATTGTTGAGCAGACATGCTTCTGAGTGAATGCGAAAGATCTCACATCACTATTTAAAGGAAGTACAGGAGAGAGAACTTGCCAGTGTTTATCTCTTAATCAGCCTTCCCAAAGCAGTTTTATCAAACGTCTGAGAACAACTTGACTGCCGTGCCTTCCTCCTTTCCTTTTTAAATTTGTCACTGCGACACTTCTGCAGCTGCATTTAGGATCTTTGAAAGAAGCATGTGAACTAGCTGTGTAAATACAACTTTATCCTTTCACAGCATGCTGCCAGAAACAGCAGCCTGATAGTGACAGATTGATCTTTCTCGGTAATGTCGCGGGGGATCAATAGCAAAATAAAAGCTGGCGATGCTCAATAGGTGAGGCTGCGTGAGTGGCAAGAGAAACAGACCCTTCGTCAGAACTCAACATCAACACTCTCTCTGTTCCCGCAGATGCAGCCTCGCTTGCTATTTTGAATATTTTCAGTTTTTATATTTCCAGCCTCTGCTGTGTTTTTAAATCTTCCTGCAAGGATTAATATTGCCCAGGACAGTCTGCTCTTTTTGAAACAGTGCTGTTGTGTCCTCATTCATTCGAGAGAGCCGACGGTACTCGGTTTAAAGTCTCTTCCATAACGCAGTAGCTCTGGCAGTTCAGCGCTCCCCCGGCACTGTACACTGGGGTAATCAGCCAGGATTTTGTGTGCAAGTTTCTGGAGCGAGGCTTTCAACCCCTGAGCTTCTGGCGTAAAACTGACTGAGCTGTGAGCGGTGACCGCATTTTATTTTAAATTGATTGCAACTTAATAATTAATTGACAGGCTGCAATTGGGTGTAGCCCTGCTCTAGCTCAGTGGCTGTTATTTGATAATGGTTGCACTCATCAGTCTGCTTCTAGTATGTGTAGCAATCCTTCACAGTGAAATTTTGGAACTTGTTTTTGTTCACTTTGACTGTTTTTCCCCATAAATTTTCACTGTCTTACTACTGCAAACCTGTACATGGAACACTACAGCACAGGAAAGGGCCCTTCAGCCCATTGGGTCTGTGCTGAACCGGATGCCACATTAAATAAATCTCTCTTGTCTGTACATGATCCATATCCCTCCATTCCCTGGATATTCATGTTAAGCTTCTTAACACCTTTTGTATCTGCTTCCACTAATACCCTTGGTAGAGTGTTCCAGTCACCTACCATTCTATGTGTAGGAATAAAATAATAACGATAATTGTTGTTATTGAGATACAGCATGGAACAGGCCCTTCTGGGCCTTCGAGCCGTACCACCCAGAAATCCCCCGATTTTAATCCTAGTTTAAATTACCGGACAATTTTACAATGATTAATTAACCTACCAACTGGTACGTCTTTGTACTGTGGGAGGAAACTGGAGCATGCAGAGGAAAACCACACAGACACGGGGAGAACGTACAAGCTCCTTACAGGCAGCGGCAGGAATTGAACCCCGGGCGCTGGAACTGTAAAGCATTGTTTCAGCCATTACACTACCTCCTTTAGAATTCTGCTTTCTCACCTTAAGTACTTCTTTCAGATTTCTTCTCAGCTTCTGACCTTAGAGCAGGGGTTCCCAACCCTTTTATGCCATTAAGTAAGGGGTCTGTGGACCCTAGGTTGGGAATCCTTGCTCCAGGGAAAACAATCCAAATTTGTCCAACCTCTCCCTTTACTTCATAATCTCTAATCTAGGTAATGTGCACAAAATGCTGGATGAACTCATCAGGTCAGGCAACATCTATGGAAATGAGTGAACAGTTGACGCTTTGGTGGCCTGAAACACAGACTATTCATTCATTTCCAATGTTTCAAGCCACCAAAGCGTCAACTGTTCACTCATTTCCCCTGACCTGCTGAGTTCCTCCAACACGTTGTGTGTGTGTGTGTGTGTGTGTGTGTGTGTGTGTGTGTGTGTGTGTGTGTGTGTGTGTGTGTGTGTGTGTGTGTGTGTGTGTGTGTGTGTGTGTGTGTGTGTGTGTGTGTGTGTGTGTGTGTGTGTGTGTGTGTGTTGCGCTTTGGATTTGCAACCGCAGAATTTCTCCTGTTTATTAGTCTCCTGGTAAACCTCTCCCAAGCCTCCCCAGCCTTCCCTGAATGAGGTGACAGAACTGCACTTCTTATTTCAGCCTAACCGAAGTTGTATATCGTGTATGTAAATGCTGGCACACAGTGAGGATCCCTCTGCCTGCAGGCCATCCACACTCGGCAGGGAGGGAATGCAAAGGTGTGAGGGTTAGGGGACGATGAGACCGCTTAGTTGAGATTTTGTCTTTCATTCCAATGGTTGTTTAATGTTTCAACTCTCAGGTGTTTGATAGCCTCTCAGGATGGAGAATTATAATTGTTTCGATGGAGCAGGCAGGACAACTTGTGTCTAGCATTTATGTTTGCTTTTTGAGTCTAAACATCGTAAGCAAGGCGAGCTTTTATTCCCTACTCCTAATTGCCCTGGAGAAAGAAGGAACAATGAAGGAAAGGCAGTTTATTTGCAAGTGAGGGCAGCAGTCAGCCAGCAGGGTAATGTGTTTTTGTACTTCTGCTGTACCACCCCCACCCCATCATTCTTGCTGCCAGAGGTTTGGGGTTTGGGAGGGTCTGTCAAAGTTACACAGTGCATTTTGAGTCTGGTACACACTATGGGCCAGTGATGGAGGAAACAGATGTTTCATATGCTGTCTTTTTGGCTTTCATGTTGGCTTTGAGTTGTCTTGTTAGCCATGGCTGTGTCATCTTACCTTTAGAATGCTTCTTCCTCTCTGAGATGTGTATATCCTGCACCTTCTGAATTGCTTCCAGAAATTCTAGCCATTGGTGCTCTACTGTTATCCCTGCTCCTCTTTTCCAGTCAATTTTGGCCAGCTCCTCCCTCGTGCTTCTGTAATTCCCTTTACTCTACTGTAGTACTGATACACATGACTTTAGCTGCTGCTTCTCAAATTTCAGGGTGAATTTGATTACATTATGATGATTTTCCCATAAAGGTTCTTTTACCTTAAGCTCTCTTCCAGTTCATTGCAAAATATCAAATCCAGAATAGCTGATCCCTTGGTGGGCTCAACTATGAGTCCCTCTAAAAAGCCATCTCAGAGGCACTCTAGGAATACCCTATCCTGGAATTCAGCAACAAAATAATTTTTCCAATCTACCTGAATATTGAAATCCCCTATGACTACTGTAAATTGCCCTTTTGGTGTGCATTTTCTATCTCCCATTGTAATTTATAGACAACATTCTTACCACTGTTTGGGGGTCTGTACACAACTCCCATCAGGGTCTTCTTTACCCTTCCAGTTCCTTAGCTCTATCCACAATGATTCAACACCTTCTGACCCTATGTCGCCTCTTTCTAGTGATTTAATTTAATTTTTTACCAACAGAGCAATGCCACCCCCTCTGCCGTCCTACCTATCCTTTCGAGGCAATGTGTACGCTCGGATGTTAAGCTCCCAGCTGTAATCCTTCAGCCATGCCAATCTGCAACTGCGTTACAGGTTCATCTACCTTATTCCGTATACGGCACACATTGAGATACAACACCTTCAGTCCTGTATTCACCCTTTTCGATTTTTGTCTGCCTTTTAAACCCCACTGTGCAGCATTACACAACTTTCCAGCTAGGATATTGTCCCCTTCCAGCTGAGGTGCAAATCATCCTGTCTGTACAGCTTCTACCTTCCCTGGAAGAGAGCCCGATGATCCAAAAATCTTATGTCCTCCCTCTTACACTAACTGCTTAGTCACGTATGAAACTGTATAATTTTCCTAGTTCTGGCCCCACTGGCATGTGGCACAGTTTGCAGTCCTGAGGTCACAACTCTGGAGGTCCTCCCCTTTAACTTGGCATCTAACTCCCTGAACTCCCTGTGCAGAACTTCATCACTCATCCTACCCATGTCATTGGTACCTATGTGGACCATGACTTCTGGCTGTTCTCTCTCCCACCTAACGGTGAGGGCTAGATCTCACTAATGCTGAGGAAACATACCATCCAGGAGTCTCTTTCTTGCCCACAGAACATCCTGTCCATTCCCTTAGCACTCGAATCCCCTATCACCACAGTGTACCCTTCTGCACCCCTTCCTTCCTGAGTTGCATCCAAACTCATTGGTGGCAGAGGTGACAGGTTTGTGAGGCAAAGCTGAAATAAGAAGTCTCAGCTAGTAACTACAGTGCTCTTGACAGGCCTGCACACACTGCATCCACTGTGGGAAACGGTGGGGGAATGAATGTTTAGGGTGATGGCTGAGGTACCGATCCAAAGGGTACTTTGTCCTGGATGGCATTGGCTTCCCGAGAAGGGCAGGCGAAGTAGGTGAATGGGAACACCATCATCTGCAGCTTCTTCTCCAAGTCAAGCATGACATCATTATTTCTTTGTTACTGGGCCAAAGGTCTGGAAATTCCAGCTTAACAACACATGACTGGAGTTGATGGGGTGCAGTATTCCGAAGAATGATTTCTGACTCAAGTTTCAAATTTTTGTTTTATTGTTCATCCTGTTCTACTCTCTTCCAAAGCCCTGATTTTCAGGATTAGCTTTCTTAATCCTTAATTTATCCACTTCTTTCCTTAATGAAACAGCAGAGAAGAGCTTGAATTTCTATTTGTGCTTCAAGAAATCCCAAACACTCTGTGATCAATCCACCAGTGAGTGGTGGTCACGTGTGTCGGGTGGGAAACACAGCAGGTCTGTGCCTTCTCCAAGCTGACACAAGAAAACTATGGTCAGGTCATCTATTTTGAGTGATGTCGATTGAGGTAGAAAGTTTGGGCAAGATACAAGGAATCATGCTTTGAAATGGTGCCATGGATTTCATTATTTTTGTACAGACAGATGAAGTCACCATTCAAAATCTTCACTTAAAGGCAATACCAATGATAGTGTGGCACTCCCTCAATACTGGAGCAGTGCCCTAATTTATTTGACAATCCTCTAAGATCGACTTCTGACTTGAGCTAGACTTCTGCTCAAATACCTCATGGCTCTGCTAATTGGTGAGCAACAGTGTGGTGGTGGGGTGGGGGGGGGGGGGGTGACAACTCTGATTTGCATGCTATCCACACAGATCATTTCACCACACCAATACAAGGTAGTTCAAGGGAAAAACAATAACAAAATGTAGAATAAAGTGATGATGCAGAGAAACTGCAGCGCATACTGACAGGAAGATATAAGACCACAACAAGGTAGATTTTGAGGTTCAGAGACCATCTTGTCTTTGAAGAGGTCCATGCTAGAGTCTGATCGCCATGGGATGCAATCTGTCCTTGAGCCTGCTGATGTATACTTTCAGGCTTTTTTTATCTTCTGCCTGTGCCCATTTAGTTTAATTGTACTCGTGTAATTTGTCTGACTACATTTTGATTAGAATTGCCGTTTATTGTACAGTTTGTTGCTCCATACTGTTACCTTGACGAGGCAGATTTGAGTGTCCAGCTGCTTTTCCTGGTTCATCGTCTCGCTGAGTATGTTGTGTTCACGTTAAACTTTGAGGTTGGGAGGGTGGGGTGCATTATTTCAGATCAGGGAAGGAGAAGGAGGGTCAAAGTGGCAGCCTAAGAGATTGTTGGCCCTCCTCTGGACCTTCCAAATAAAACCTGACTGCACGGACTTTGCAGTGGGGGTGGCAGCATTAAGATAAGGTTGAGGATTGGTGTGAGAGAGTCTCTTTCATTCGCGATTCACGCCCATTTCTTGCACAGCTCACTTATGTCCATGGGGAAACCTTCCAGTTCCCCTTTCCCTGAAGCCTTTTCTCCACAGGATTGTTGATTGGAGGCTTTGCCTTTTTGTCACCTATCTCATGGAGGAGAAGGAAAATGCGGGTGTGGTAGTGTAAGGGATCACATTCTCGGTGCAGTCCCGAGAAAGGTCTGACTGTGTTTACACAGTGCAGTAATCCAGCTATCTCAGCTGTGTCAATTCATAGGGTTAGGATCAATGATTCTGGGAGTGAAGAGGTACTGAGTTAATAACTGCTAACCTGCGATGCAGCAGTGCCTTGCTTTCTGTATTTCTCCTTCTGGTCTTCCCTTTGCTCCGCATTCTCCTGCACCTTTTCCCTTGAGTGTTTATTTCCAGTATCATATGAAGTTTGTCCTACCGTGTGCAAGCGTCTGTGCTGAAACCTGAGAACGTAATTGAGGCTGACTCGCCAGTGCTCTACATAAAGAAACGCTTTTGAGTCGAGGTGCTGCTCCTTGGATAAGGTGTTGAAACAAATCCTGTCGTGTCAGGTGTACTCGAGAGATTCCTGTGGCTGTACTTGAGTGGCCCTAACTAACATGATTAAAACAGTTTATCTGCTCATTTTCACATTGCTGCGTGTCTTGGTGCGAATAACCAACAAAATTGTCTCTAGAATTCTTATGGGGGTTTCTGAAACCTTGCTTTGTTCCTTTGTTGACTGTGTCTCTTAACATAAGTTAGCGTGAGAGTATCTTTGTCTTTCGTGTGTGTGTGTGTCTTATCCATATGTGTCTATTATTTTCTTGCCCATATCTTTGTTTAGGTTTGTGTTTCTATACCTGTGTCTCTTTCCTTCTGAGTGTGAATGCCTGTCTGTGTCTCTTATATCTTTTTTGTGTGTGTGTGTTAATGTTTCTTTCACCTTTGTGTGTCTAACTCTGTCCAGCTGGTGCATGTCTGTGTTTATTCCTTACCTGTATAAGTGTGTACATGTTTTTCGATCTCATTGAGATGCACATCCGTGCCTGCATGTCTCTAATCATGCATGCATGTATGTCTTCTCTTCTTATCTATCCCTGTCTCTGCTTGTTCTTCATCTGTGTGTGACCTTTTCTTATATCTACTGGCATCTATCTTAGGCTAACTTCAATTGTCATACTTGAGCAGGAATGTGGCATTTGTCCAGAGCACTTTCAGTGATGTTGTTTCCTGCTTTGGCAGTGACCTAGTTTGTGACCTTAAAAGGAAGAGCTTGTATTTTGCAGAAACTTTCCTGTCATGGAACATCCAGAAGCAGTTGATAGCTAACAAGATATTTTTGGAGTATAATTGTTGCTGTAATGAGGGGTCTGATGTTCAGAGATGTTTTCGTCCAAAGGATGGAGAATCTCTGGAATTCTCTACACTGTTAGTTTACATAATGTGTTGCTGATAATATTCTGGACACAGGTCAATAGATTTTCAGAAATGGTGTAGGAAAGTAGTACTGAGGTAGCAAAAAGGTCATAATCTTACTGAATAGCAGAGAAGGAATGAGGGGCGGATGGCCCGTTTCTCCTTCTGTTTGTTGTGTTATTGTAGAAGAGCGTTTTGGTCAATTTTGAGCTAAACTGGTCCTACAAGTGATGTGGTGACATTACCAAAAAGGTATACAAAATTGTGCCATATGATCTTCTATATAAATCCCCAAGAGCACAGGAATGGCAGTCTGGATACTCTAGTCTCTGGTGTTGGATTTCTTACCCGTGACCTTCTTCCTGATAGATGGGCAAGTCAGTAACTCAACCTCAGCTGTCCATTAACAAGCAGCATTCCTCGACGGTGTTCAGAGGTATTCAAGGGGCAAAGGGAGGCTGAAAGGGGTAACAGGAACTCGTACATTGAGTATCTTCGAGCAGGGAGAGAACTTGGAAGCACTGTTCATACGGAATGCATCCACCATAGTCACAGTTAGCATGTTTCAACTCTGTGTATATGCATGTGCTTGAATTTGTGGGTAGTGTATGCTTCCTCAACACCGGGGTGAAATTCAGTTGGAGAAACTTGCAGAAGGAGATTATTTGGCCCAGTTTAAGTGTAGAGCCATAGAAAAAGACAACGCAGAGACCAGTCCTTTGGCCCAATCTGCCCACGCCAACCAGGATACAGCCAGAAGACATGCCTATCTATACTAATCCCAATTGTCCACATTTTGCCTTTATCCCTCTACATTCCTTCCAAGTGCCTGTCCATATGCCTCTTAGACATTGCAGCTGTGTCTGGTTCAACCACCTCCTCTGGCAGTCATTCCAGACACTCACCACCTTTACCCCTCCGAACTGCCCTCTCACCTTAAACTTGTGCCCTCGAGTTCTAGGGCTTCCGCATCCCACTGTGTTGGGGAAGAATCCCATGATTTTCTATCCTATCAATGTCCCTGAATTTTATATAGGTCTATAAGGTCACCCCTTAAGCCTTCAGAGGTGAGAATAAATTCAGCCTGTCTGATCTAACCTTAGAACTTTTGCGCCCACATCTTGAGGGATCTGTTGCAACATCGTTTTGGCTATCTTTAGAATGGTGGCAGGTGTAGACTCCCACTCAGCACATCAGTGTGCAGGAGCTGGATTAACGTCAGCACGATGCCGTTATTGTGAGCTCAGAGGCTTTCCCGGCACATTAATTGTCTCATTGCTCAATTAGTAGCCTCATTCCCTCAAGACTGGTCTCTGCCCAGAGTACAGTGTCTGCTCAATTTGGGAAGATGGTGTGTTTTCACTAATCCCTGACAGGCGCCCGAAGAAGGCGCATGGCTGTTGCCATAGCAACCACTAGGTCATTTGCCAACAACGGCAGCAAGCTAGATGATACCCTTGCAGGATGTACTCTAACCACCGGACACCCCCGGTGTGATCCACATTGTACTGTTGTAAGCATAGCAGCCAATTGGTGCACAGTAAGATCACATTTGCGGACAATGCCACGTTGTCCTGATAATTTGTTGCACTGGGGGATGTCTAACATTTGGGTACAATTGTAGGGAAGATGATATTGTGGTTAAAGACAGCTGAGCAGCTGGGGAGGGGCTGAGGGAGGTGATGGTGGGGGAGGGGTTTCTCCGTGATCTTGATCCAGAGGGACTGAGAGTCATGGAGCTGAGGGGTGGTGGGGGGTGTTGAAGAAGCATAGGTGAGGCTCTGAGTCAGGACTCTAGAAGCCAGCTCCAACCTTCCCCAGCTCGTATATTAAAGAGCCGTCACAAACCACCCCATCCGTTTCCTGCATTCTCTGACCCGTGTTCTCTCTCTCTTCCCAGGCAACTGCCGACACCCATTTCAGCCGGAAAATGGGGGTTTTGCTTGCCACCCTTCGTCCTGCAACAACTTCGAGGCCAAAACGGTCATCGAATACTTCTGCCACGAGGGCTACACTCTGAAGGGAGACTACAAGTACCTGACCTGTGAGGGTGGAGACTGGGAGCCCGCCATGGAGGTCAGCTGCAGACTAAGTCAAGGTAAGTTTGGAGTAAATTTATATCATGTATGTCAGCATATAGAATCCTGACATTCATTTTCTTGTAGGCATACTCAATAAATCCATAATAGAATAATAACCATAACAAAATTGATGAAAGACCATACTTGGGTGTTCAACCAGTGTGCAAAAGACAACAAACTGAGCAAATAAAGAAAGAAAAATAAATAAACAAATATTGAGAACATGAGATGAAGAGTCCTTGAAAATGAGTCCATTGGTTGTGGGAACAGGTCAGTAGTAGGGCGAGTGAAGTTATCCCCTTTGTTTCAAGAGCCTAATGGTTGAGGGATATTAATTGCTCTTGAGCCTTGTGGTCTGAGGCTTGAAGCTCCTGTACCACCTGCCTGATGGCAGCTGCGAGAAGAGAGCATGTCCTGGGTGGTTGGGTTCTCTAGTGATGGATGCTGCTTTTCTGTGACAATGTTTCGTGTAGATGTGCTCACTGGTGGGGAGAACTTCACCTGTGATAGACTGGACTGTATCCAACTTTTTTTTTTGGTAGGATTTTCCATTCAAGGGCATTGGTGTTTCCATACCAGGCTGTGATGCAGCCAGTCAATATACTCAGTATATTGGGGCTCTGTCCACAACCTGGACAGAGTTCTGGAGTTATCAGGAGTTCAATCTCATGATAATCTGCTCTTTCCTGTGCTCAGTTTCCCATTTGTGATTTAAAAAGTCACTGACCTGGAAGGTAATCTTCTCCTCGGGGTGTACCCTGCCTCTCACTTCCCAGTTTCAAAGTTGAGACAGTAGGGAGAGTTCTTTCCTTTTCCATAATCACCTCAGGTTTTACAGACTCATGAGATCTTGTGTTGTAATCAATGCAGCACTCTCTCAATACTATGCTAGGATAACTAGCCTGAATAATGTGCTTTGGTGATTAAGAATACCTGCTGCTAAGGCAGAGAGTCCCTGCCCATATTTCATCTTGGTCATCTGCAACCTGATGGCATCGAAATAGATTTCTCCTACTTTAGATAAACACTCTCCCACCCCCCCATTTGTTTTCCTTCACTCCTTTGTCCCTCTCACCCCCTTTTATTTTGCCCTTCCTCTGGATCCCCAATTCCCTCCTTTTATTTCATTATCAACTGTCCTCTCGTATCAGATTCTTTCTTCTGCCTCTTCTCCCTCCCTCACCTATCTAACATCCCTCTCAGCTGGATTTCTCTATCACCTGGTAGCACCTTCCCCCCAACCTTTGGTTCTGACTTCTGCTTCCAGTCCTGATGAAGGGTCCAGGCTGAACAATTGACTCTTCATTTCCTTCCATAGATGCTACCTGACCTCCTGCATTCCTCCAGCATTTTGTGCATGTGTGTGCGATGCTCCAGACTTCCAGCATCTGCAGAATCTCTTGTGTCTGTTTTAAGAAAGAACAACATTTCTCTCATTGGATAGCCCCAGCATTCCAAACCCCATTATCTCCAGTCATAACCCAAACATTGCTGCTACAGAGAAACCATTACATTAGCAGTGAAACCTTACAGCATGTTACACTTATAACAAACCAGCTTCCCTACCATTGTATTAATCACTTAGAACATAGAACATAGAATAGTACAGCACATTACAGGCCCTTCGGCCCACAATGTTGTGCCGACCCTCAAACCCTGCCTTCCATATAACCCCCCACCTTAAATTCCTCCATATACCTGTCTAGTAGTCTCTTAAACTTCACTAGTGTATCTGCCTCCACCACTGACTCAGGCAGTGCATTCCACGCACCAACCACTCTCTGAGTGAGAAACCTTCCTCTAATATCCCCCTTGAACTTCCCTCCCCTTACCTTAAAGCCATGTCCTCTTGTACTGAGCAGTGGTGCCCTGGGGAAGAGGCGCTGGCTGCCCACTCTGTCTATTCCTCTAATACCTTGTACACCTCTATTATGTCTCCTCTCATCCTCCTTCTCTCCAAAGAGTAAAGCCCTAGCTCCCTTAATCTCTGATCATAATCCATACTCTCTAAACCAGGCAGCATCCTGGTAAATCTCCTCTGTACCCTTTCCAATGCTTCCACATCCTTCCTATAGTGAGACAACCAGAACTGGACACAGTACTCCAAGTGTGGCCTAACTAGAGTTTTATAGAGCTACATCATTACACTGCGTCTCTTAAACTCTATCCCTCGACTTATGAAAGCTAACACCCCATAAACTTTCTTAACTACCCTATCTACCTGTGAGGCAACTTTCGGGGATCTGTAGACGTGTACCCCCAGATCCCCCTGCTCCTCCACACTACCAAGTATCCTGCCATTTACTTTGTACTCTGCCTTGGAGTTTGTCCTTCCAAAGTGTACCACCTCACACTTTAGTTGAAATTAATTCAAAAAGACATGGAGATTTCATTAGACATGGGTGATTAATTGGAGATGAAAGACCATGTACTTTTACAACCATCATCAAAGCCCGATGATTTGGTGCAGATTACTGTTTAACCCTCTCTTGTTCATCTCCCGACCAAAGTCTGGGATGACAGTCCACTTGAGTAAGATTGGCAGCTGTGGGTTGCAATAGAGCTTGGTATTTTCTATAGCCTTCCATTCAGATCAGAATCAGATTTATTATCATGGATTACATAATGTCAGCCTTGATGTTTTTGCACCAGCAGTACCAGTGCAAAAACATTACTATACTAAACAGGTGGTGCAAAAGAAAACTGGAACAATGAGATAGTATTCAAAAGTTCATGGACCATTCAGAAATCTGCTGGCAGAGGGGGAGAAGCTATTTCTGAATTGTAGAGTGGAGGTTTCAGGCTTCTGTATCCCTTACGTGATGATATAGAGAAGTGGGAACAGCTAGAATGGTGAAGGCCCTTTGTGATTGATGCTGCTTGCTTGCGGCACTGCTTCTTGAAGATATCCATGATGGTGGGGAGGCTGAGTGCACAACCCTGTGCAGTGTAGTTTCCATACCAGGCTGTCATGCAACCAGTCAGCATGTTCTCCACCTATGTCTATAGAAATTTATAAGAATCTTCAGTGACATACCATATCTCCTCAAACACTTAACAAAGTGGAGCCACTGGCCTGCCTTCTGCACAATTGCATCAATGTATTGAGCCCAGGATAGTTCCTGTGAGTTGCTGATGCTCATTCATTCCCTATCTCCATTCTGACTTCTTTCAGACTTGTACACGGACAAAGCCCAAACGACTTGAGTCATGAGAGCACATTGAAATGATGCATCCTGGTGAAAATCTGTAAGGAAAGTTAAGATTGCAAGTGTAGCCTGGCATTGACACACCCAGATTTTGCTCTTTCAGTCATGGTGTGTGAACGAGTGACAGACCATTCAGCAGTCGAGCACAAGGCTTCATACTCCAAGTTGCTACAGCTTGCTCAGCCCTCACAGCACAACCTCCTATTCGGGGCTTTTAATAAGCCTCATCATCATTATGTGCTGTGTCATATGAAGTAGATGATTTCAGTGACCATGATTGTTCTTGGCAGAGTTTTCAACCAAAGTGTTTTTGGCATTGTCGCCTTCTGGGCGGGGTCTTTATAAGACGGGTTACCCCAGCCATTATCGATACTCTTTCGAGATTTTGTGCTTGCGTCAGTGGTCACGTAACCAGGACTACTTGTGATATGCTGCAACTGCTCGTATGACCATCCATCACCTGCTCCCATTGCTTCGTGTAACCCGATCAGGGGTGGGGTGGGGGCGGGGGCTAAGCAGGTGCTACACCTTGCCCAAGGGTCACCTGCAGGCTAGCGGAGAGAAAGAGCACCTCACACCTCCTTTCGTAAAGATGCATCTCCACCCCATAATAAGGTTATATGGTTTGAATTTGCTCGTATACTTAGTTTTAGGAAGTAAAGTCATTCACTCATTGTTTTGATAGAATGATTGTTGAACCTCAGACCTACTCCAGACAGGTCAGCTTTGTGCCTGTGTTGAAGCCCTGAACCCAGTTTGTGTCGTACATCCTTTATGTCATTTCAGTCTCTGTTGGTTCCTGCCATCACTTTTCCTAATTCTGACAAAATATCACTGACCTGGAATGTTAACTCTTGATTCTGTCTCCTCAAACGCTGCCTGAGCTGCCGAGCATTCCATACTTATTTCTACGTTTATTTTAGATTTCCAGCATCTGCAGTTTGTTTTGATTTTTGTTTTTCAGCTGATAAATATTACTGACAGCCTCCCTGCTGGCTGTGAGCAGCTGGAATTGTACTGTCTCATTCTTTCAGGCTGTGAATTGTTGTGGATGTTTCCTTTAACAAAGAGGGACATTTTCTCATAAAGCCATCAGCCATGAGAAGTTCTCATTCTGTCTCAGGTTTACTTCACGATAGATTGAATGCTGTTTCTCATTGTCGTGATGTTACAATAACTAATAAGATGCAGTTGGCTGGAAAGCACACACAAAAACAGAAAATACTGGGGATAAACAGGAGGTCAGGCAGCGTTTGTGAATAGAAAAGCAGAAATAATACTTCAGACTGACTATATTTATAGTTTCTTTTTTTTTAATATTCACTTTTGGAATCTGGAGTCGAATTTACTCGCTGTACCTCGTTGTCCTTGAGAACTTGGTGGAGAACCATTTTCTTGCTGGAGTGGGTGGGTGGTGAGGCAGAGATTCCCACATTTAAGAACATGGTCAGGCACTTGAGACTAACTGGGGGTAAGTGAGATTAGTGTGGGTAGATTGATGCTTGGTGCTGTTGGAGAGGGAGTTCAGAGTTTCGACCCAGTGACGATGAGGATGGTTGTACGGCTTGGAGAGGAATCTGCAGCGAGTCGTGTTCCCATACCCCTGCTGTCCTTATCCTTTTCAGCAGTAGCGATCACGGGTTTGGGGAGGACTGTGGGACTAGCTTGGGTGAGTAACGGCAGTGCGCTTTATAAATGATACACACAGTGCAAACACAAGAATACAAGTGGTGGAGGGAATGAATGTTGAAGGTATTGATAAGGTACCAGTCAAGCTGACTGCCTTGTCCAGGGTGATATTTTGGAGTTATATAACATAGCAACAGGCTCTATAGCTCTATATTCTCGCCGGCAAACATGTAACCATTCATACTAATCCCATTCACTTGCACTTAGTCCATAACTTTCTACATCATAGAGCTTACGTTCCTGACTAAATTCTTCTCAAATCTCTGCCTTACTCAGGCAGTGTTCCAGAATCCAGTTTCTCTCTGGGTGAAAGCTGGTCTCCTCAGGTCCCCTTCGCATATTTCACTCCCTTATGCTGGGCCTTTGGTTTGCCATTCCTTGGTGTCCTGCCTGCCTTTCTGAGTATCTCCAGCATTTTCTGTTTTCAGTTCAGAGGCCAAGCCTCCCTCCTGACCTTCAGTGCTGTCTGTGTGGAGTTGCACGGTCTCCCCCACACCCTCCATTTTTCTCCCACATCTCAGAGATGGGCAGCTTGGTAGGCTGAATGGCCCCTGTATTGCCTCAAGTGTGTAGATGAGTGGAGAAACTGGGGGCAATTGATGAGAATGAGGGGGGTATGGAATGCGATTAGTGTAAATGGATGATTGGTGGTCTCAGTGGGGTGAAGAACCTGTCTCTATAACTCTATGAAGCTAATGTTCAGGTTATACTCTACCTCCAGACCTACACAACATGCAAATTCATTGGCTCCAGATTGGCCTTGCCTCTATTTCTTGGCCATTGTTAGTGTGATCAGTCTATTAAATTGTGGGGGTGGGGTTTCTGCTCTGCCAAGAGTCTCTATCACTGACTTTATGCTGAATATTATAGTCACATGATAAGATGTTGACAAGGTGTTTAACCCACTCCATTCAGATAAAAAGACAGAGCCAAGTATTGGAGTGCCGACCCTCTCGATTGTGGCGTCTACTGCTAGTTCTGTTGCCCTGATCCTCCTCCTGGTCGTTTTATTTGTTTTGCTGCAACCAAAGCTGAAATCATTTCACCACAGCAGGTGAGTGAAGAGCAGGCTGGGGTGAGAGTACATTGGCTGGGCCTGGGATTGTGAGGGAGGGGGGTGGTGCCAGGATGGAGATGTGGGGAGCACGGGGCAAAGCAGGGTAGGGCGCTAATAAACCTAGGATATGGTGAGGAGGTTTTGCAGTGGGATATTAGTGGGCTGGGATTCAGTGCCCTTGGGGGTTCTGAGTGTTTGGATCTCCAGAAGGGACGATGAAACACTTTGGAAGGACGAGCTTGAAGGCAAATTGCAAGGTTAATGGTAGGATTCTCAGCAGTGTGGAGGAACAGAGGGATCTTGGGGTCCAAGTTCATCGATTCCTCAAAGGTGCTGTGCAAGTTAATAGAGTGGTTAAGAAGGCGCAGGTTGAATTGACCTTTGTTAGTTGGGGGATTGAGTGCAAGAGCTATGAGATAATGTTGCAGCTCTGTAAAACTCTGATTGGACCATACTTGGGATTATATTGCTCAGTTCTAGTGACCTCGTTCTATATGGGATAAGGAAGGTTTAGAGAGGGTGCAGAGGAGATTTATCAGTAGGCTGCCTGGATTAGAAAGCACATCTTGTGAAGGAAGACCAAGTGAGATGGTGATTTTCTCTTTGGAGCAAAGGAGGATGAGAGGTGATTTGAGGGGTGTGTGAGGCATTGACAGAGCGGACAGCCAGTGTCTTTCCCCAGAGCGTAAATGGTTAATATGAGAGGGCATGAGTTTAAGATGATTGGAAGAAAGTATAAGGATGATGTCAGAGGTAGGTTTCTTGTTTTTTACAGGGTGGTGAGTGTTTGGAATGCACTGCCAGGGGTGGTGGTAGAGGCAGATACATTAGGGACGCTTATGAGACTCGTAGGTAGGCACGTGGATGGATGAAAAATGGAAGGCTATGTGGGAGGGAAGGGTTAAAATGTCAACACAACATTGTGGGCTGAAGGGCCTGTACTGATTTATGTAATTGTGGATCAAGTTTCAACCTCCTAAGGTAGAGGTGACAATAATTAACCATGCTTTGTGTGTGCAGACGAGATCAGGGAGTGTCTGGGAACCAGGTGTCCGTCGTGGTGGATGGAGTCCCCGTCTCGCTGCCCTCCTACGAAGAAGCTGTCTACGGCAGCTCGGGCGCGGCCATTGCACCTTCTGGCTCCCGTGTCCAGATTGTCCTGGCGGAGGGCCCGACGGCAAGTGACCCGGAGCTGGGGGAAGCAGCCTCCAGCACCAACCCGTGTCCAGGCAACTCCGAGGAGAGCGAAGTGCAGGCTAGCACCAGCCGCTCAGAGACTGTGTTGATCCACCATCCCATCCCCACCCATTCAATCGCACCCCGCGGGTCTCCTCTGAGGCTATCGCAGTCTTCAGACACTTCAGAAGGCAGCGATGTTCAGAGTCTTCTGTCTCTCGCCTCACCCACAGGATCTGCTGATGGTAAGTTGCTCCTGGTTGTTTTCTCTCTAGCTCAGTGGAAGGTGATGACTAGGACTCCCCACGTGAGACGTAAAAGGGCTTGGTTCACATCTCAGTGTGCGCCTCAGGGCACCATCTAAGGAGCTACAAGTCTGATATGAAGCATACACATCCCTGCATTAGGAGAGGTGACTGCAAACTGAGCTTTCAGGGACTCTTGAAGGAAGGGAGAGATTTAGGGAGGGAATACTGGAGTTCCCGGCAATTGTAGGGGCTTAGATGTTGAAACTAATTGTAGAGAGTGTACAAGAGGCCAGGGCTGGTGGGTTGCTTAGTTCAGAGAGGGCTTAAAGTTTGGCTACTCTTTATTGGAAACCTTGGAAATCAGTGGGTGTGGGAGGAATGGGTGAGTTAGATTTGGAATTTATTCAGATTTGTCACATTAACTCAATGTTGGCCACTGTTACTGAGAGGTCAGAATCCAGAATCAGAATTCATTGTCACGGACATATGATGTGAAATGTGTTGTTTAGCAGCACCAGTACAGTGCAAAAATACACAACTAGGTGGTGTTCATGGGCCATTCTGAAACCTGATGACAGAAGGGGAGGATAGGTTTCTAAATTATTATTTGTGGGTCTTTAGGCTTCTGTACCAGCACCCTGAGGGGAAATAAAGAGAAGAGGTCATGTCCTGAATGGAGAGGGTCCTGAGTAAAGGATGCTGATTTCTTGAAGCATTGCCTTTTGAACATGTCCTCATGGTGAGGAGGGTTGTGCCTATGATGGTTGAATCTATAATCCTACTTCAGATGCAAGGTGGCCAAAGGCTTATTGTAATAGGTAGGTTTTTTTTAAAAGATGAGGATACAACAGATTATTAATGGAATTCCAGAGCTAAGGAACTGGGCATGTCTGCTGATAGGGAATGGAGGAAGATAGTGATACTTAGGGTTTGGATCTGGAGTTTACAGTAATTGTCTGGGAAAAGGCTGTTCCTTAACATATAAAGTTATGAATGGCTAGCTTGTCTCTTCACCCATTTGCTCTTTACTCAAACCTTATTTCCTCTCCTTTCAGATATTCCACTGCTCAAGGATGCTTAACACAATCCACGTGAGGTAAAGTGCTCAGCTTCATCCTCTTCAGTACTTGATCCTCCACCTCCAGTTGACTCACTCTACTTCAAGACCCCTCGCAGGAGCGCCTGCTGATGTCTTGTATGACAAGAATGTGACAGTGGCAAGTTCTGTGCTAGGCATATTCTGCATTGGAATTAATCAGTGTGAATGTGAGGCTGCCTTTATTCACACTGGTTAATTTTGAGAGGGGTGACTGTATAGCAAAGGACGAGTGGGTCTAATATTTGCAATACAGGGTTTGGATTTGAGGTTCCATGGTGGGCGATTAATTGATCTGTGCATTTTAACCACACTTTCTGGTTTGGTCCTTGGCACCTTTCTTGTGTTCACTTTATTCGGCTGCAGACCAGTCCACTTGTGTTAGGCTAGCCAAGTTCCAGCTGCTTCTTGAATGCTTAATCAGAAACAGCAGCAGCATTAGGCTATTCAGCCCCTCGGAATACAGTTATCCAGTGGGATCACGAGTGATGTTGTATCCCATCCACTTCGTTGCACGATTTCCCCCTTTATCCCAGACTTCCTTGACATCCAAAAATTGTACATCAGTCTTGAATATTGCGTATCCTTAGCCTTTTGGGCTAGAGAATTCCAAAGATTTAGAACCCTCTAAGTAATTTTTTGATGTCTTGATCCTGAACCTTTCCTGAGACAACATTAGTCTGGGCTCTCCAGCTTGTTTCAATGCACTCATCTCTCATTCAGTATTCATCAATCTCATGGGACACTACTTCATCCCAGGAATTAATTAACACTGTTCTTCCTTGAGTAGGTCTCCATAACCAGAGACAGTACTGGTGAAAGCCCAGCATATTTGCATAGTCTTTGCGCTTGTACTTATATTGCCTTGCAATAAAGGCATCATACTATTAACTCCTACTTTTAACTTTCTCAATTTCATGAACCACAAACTTCTATATGTTTGCTAACTTCTCACCATCTTAAAAAATGTCAATTTTACCTACCAAAGTGAATAGTTTCCCACTTTAATCCAACTACTAGGCTCTCCCAGTTGAGAACCCCAATGAAATTAATTAAACACACCTTGTTTGTGAGGGTGAACATGTAGATGGGATGTTCAGTGGGAGATCTCTGGAGAATGTTGCTCAGTGCTGAATAAACTTCTACCCCTTCCTGACTCCTACCACTTGATAAGCTGGACTTGGCTTTGCAAATCAAGATTCAGCATTTCAGCAGGTGACCACCAAACAGGGGCTTTGTCTAATAAATGTGCATCTAGGGACCAGGGTCAGTGGCAAGTTTCTTCAACTGAAAGAACCTGCGTTTAGTTCATTATGCCACAATGTCTCAAATATTTTACCCCAATGAAGTACTTTGGGCTTTAGACTACAAACACATTTTTCACTGAGATCATACTCATTGGTTTCTATTATGTAGCTTTCTTTCTCCGAAATAGTAACATTGAATTTTTTACACCTATGCATGACAGCAGAAGGTAGCTTAATCTAACATATCACCTGCATTCTGCACTAAACCTCACAGTACAGGTTCAGCCTAGATTTATGCTCCAGTCTCTAGAGAGGGACTTGAATCCACAACCATCTGACTGAAGTGAAAGGCTGCCAACTGAGCCATGGCTCAGTGCCAAGAGTGCTCAATGTCTCACTTTCTTTTTCACTCTACATATCTCTCAGCTGATCCCACAAAACTAATGAGAATGCTGAGACTGGGGCATCAATATCTGAAATCCCTGCCCTCCCCCACTCAATGCCTGTAATCCTCTATGGCTGATTTACCAAATACCCGTGGATATTCTTCACCTTTGTACGGTGTAAATAAAAGGGAAAGTGGGAATCTATATATTTAATCTCTTTGCCTTGCTGACTTGAATGGTGTATGTGTGTCTGTGTGTGTTTCACTTGCATTAGCCTTCACTTTAGCTAAAGGGCTAGGGAATTTGGGATTCCAGGTCACATAGCAACATCGGATGCAAGTTGTGGACCTGAGACAATATTTAAAATATTGTCTCAACAAAGCATCTATTTGCTCATTTGGTGAAATAATTTTTGGGTGCTTCACAGGAGTGTTACCATACAATATTTTTTTTAATCCTTTTGAACACATTATGGGTTAAGGCATGGTAGAGAAAGGCAGAGAGAGTTGAGGGGAAATGTCAGAGATTAAATGTGGGAGGTGGTTAAAGAAATGGTCTATATTGTACACTTCTACAAAGCCCATATTTAAATAGGTACTTGCTGTGAAGCCTCCACACCCCTCAATGACTTTCTGTACATCTAAGGGCACTATTTCTGTTCTTTGCTTTATAGCTGAATGTGTTGGGAAGAGAATAACATTCCGTACAGCTGCTCTTCATCCTATCAAGTACAATAAGTTTTACCCAAACTCCAGACCAGCTGGAACAATTGCAGAAAATCATTTACTACTGCTGGACCATGCCAACATTTATCCTGCACACAAGCTATTCTGCCTACTGCTAATATTCACATAATCCCACAAGCACTTCATTGCTCAAGTTTATCATTCTCATCAACTATGCCTTATGGTAGTAAATGCTACATTTTCACCATGCCCTGAAGACATCTACACCCCATCCACATTTAGCAATATCAAACCTGCTGTAGAATTTATCTAGAAAACTAGTGTTTCCATTATCCAGTGCTGATGTTTGAGAGGATTTGTTTGCGTGTGTGCCTGTGCCAAGATTTAGTGTGAACACGCATCCAAATCTTGGATTAACCATCTATTTTGTAACACCCCCTGTACCTTGGGCTTTTGTCTATAGAGGAGGGCATTGAACAGAATATACCCGTTCTCTCCATTTCTCATGAAAGAGGATGTTTTGTACAGTAGTGGTGCTTCGCTGCTGCTGATACAGAGACAAAGGCACTGTTTCCTGTAACTTGCCTGTTCGTGTAATGGAGTGGTGCTTGGTTGATGTGTTGGCCACTCAACCTGTCCCTCTTTGGCTTTTGCTTTAAGGTTTCTCTGGAATCCTGTATATTGCAATGGGTGTCAAGATAGTATTTTAATATTTGTATAAAGTTAATTTAAGTTTAATTGTACTATGTATATAACTGCATTTCTAAATAAATTTACTCTAAGTGAGGTGATGATCAGGAGGAATTGTGCGCTTTGTTTCGTTACTTGTCCATTTGTACTGCAGAAATGTGTTCAATAGCAGCAAGTTAAACATTATCCCTCAGTCAGCACAACCCACAACCTAAATCCCTGCTTGAAGCCCAAGGTCTTTGTGGACCTAGTTCAGTACTGCAAAAGGCACACTGTATGCAGATTGAAAATCTGTTTCAATGTATTGCTCTGGTCTACTCCTGCAAGTAGACTGTGTGCAGTACCAGTTAGACACAATTAAAATAAGATCCAGGATTCTGTCATTTGGGAGAAAATTCCAAATTGTGCATGCTTCAACAGATAAAGTTTTCCAAGCACTATCTGCTTTCTGCACCTTTTGAATAATACCTCTAGTTATGAAATGTTTTTATTATATGCTAAACTTTTTCTAAATGAACATAGGAGACAATGCTACTGTAAAGCTGTCTTTCACATTGTTGGTCTAATTAGCAGCATAGATTGTAATAAATACAAATCCCACTTTTAAAACAGTTTCTTCTAGAAAAGCACATGGTTAACAGGCACTATTCTTAATTAATAATCCATGTAGGACAAACTGAGGAAAGCAATAATACTTGGTCACTGTTTGTAGGAAAAGGACCACAGGAAAAACATTTTTAATATGAAAAGTAAATTTCAATGGAAACAATGCAGAAAATCTATTTATATGGGACTTTAATTCAATTACAAAATATAAAAACCAGGCTCTGAATTTGTGCTCTTAAAAATATTCGTGTACTTTATGTAGGTGTCAGGTTTGCCGTGAATGCATCATTCCACAGGATTTCATAATCAGGTTCAATGGCTTCTCTCACTGTTTGTTGCAAATCACTCAATGTAGAGATAGAAGGTGCATCGCCTGCATTTAGAATCTTTTCAAAGAAACTCTTCCATAACTCCATGTACAGTGAGCCCATTCTGGAGGAATACACAAGTTTATAATTAAATTTCAGATTTGAAAATGCATTTAGCCAAGAAAATACATAGAGATATAGGAAATGTGGGAACCTGCAGCTAGACTAGATATGAAAGGGTAGTTTTCATTCAGTTGGGAGGGGACACAAGGTCATAATTCAATTTCATCTTCAGGATAGAAAAGTGAGACTGCAATCTTCCTTCTGAACTAAGACTTGAGTACATTTTCAAGAATCTGGACTTGGGCTCAAACATTCAACATTCCAACTCAAAGTGAGATTGCTACATTGAAGCAGAGGTAAGAAAATAGTAGGCCATTATAATTAAATGAAAAAAATTAGTACTTTAATCAAAAACAAGATTAGATATAGGCTGAAACTCAGAAAAAAAAAATCACTATATGGGCTGCATCCCTGATCACTAATGTATTACGTGGTAGCAAAGGAAGATCTAAATGTCTGCTTTGTTTCTTAGTCTCAGTGATGTGAGAACTTTTTAAATACAACAGTAACTGGGTCAAAGTTTTATGGGGGTGGGGGAAAGCTGAATGTCAAGCTGCTAAGAAAATATGACATAAACATCAAAAAATAAAATGGAATGTCACTGAAATACCTGCAAGATGCGGGGCTGAGAATCCATATTGAATCCTCCTTACAAATATCTAAATGTCTTCCAAAAAGCAGAAAATGTATTGTGTCTGCAATCCCAAAATGATCAACCTGCAAGAGCCAATGACAGTTCCTCAAACATTTCATGTTTTCTACTTTCATCTTTGATTCAAAAGAATAAGGTTAGTAACTACATTTTATTCAGCTTTACTTCATCTAAATAGTAATGTTGCAAATTTGTCCTCATTCTCAATTTATTTGCAAATCTGAAGAGGTGGTACCACCTAATTAGTAAATGCACCATAGAAAGGACTGATTTGAACTTTCCATCATAAATCAATGAATATTAATAGAATGGAAAACTTTTACAATCCTCACTAACCCAATGGTGGCAAAAGAAATTGCTGACAAGCTTATGATCATTATGGGACAGTTCAACCTGTTTATGGAACCTGTATCAATTTCAGAAAATTTCTTCCAAATAAGTGCATATTTACCTTTGCCAAATAATCAAGGAAGCAATCACAATGATCAAAAATATTTGCCTTGATTTTCATTAAGTGTACTGAAATATTTAAGTTATCAAATTCAATATGCAAATAGAAGTATATTACATCCTTTTATTACAAAGGGGTGTTCCTAAAAACTTCTTTATCACAATTTTCCATAATACCAAGTCTTGACAATATTTAGTTTTTTTTGCATCATGTATTTAGCTATTATTTCCTTAAATTCTGCAAAACAATTTTTTAAATTTCATCTCATGTTTTGGTGATTTATGAATTCCATAATGGCGAATTTATCTAAACTGCTGTAGTTCACGAGTACACTGACAAACTAACATGTCTATTGGTAATGGTTTACTTATTTGAAGAAATGACTTGAATTATTTCAGAATTCAATTACAGCTAATGTACTGGCACAATGCTAGTCTAAAGTTAGGGGCTGAAAGACATTCAAAATTATTCAAATTCTAATAACCTAACCACCACTCAAATATTTTAAATAGCAATCTCATAATTAGTGATTACCAGTCATCAAGTCCATGAGCATCAATAATAAAACACTGCAAGGTACGTGCCAATAAAGAGTACTTAACCCCGCCTCAGCTTCATGTTTTATTGTTTTACACCATTGAATCACAGTGAATCTAATTTGGCTTTTTTGACATTGATCAACAGTAAGTCTTTTGTGTCAAAGTGAAAACCGATCTCTACAAAGTGATCTGAATTAATTACAAACATAAAAAATAATTGATTGCACAAGTATTCATCCCCTTCAAGTCAGTATTTAGAAGATGCACCTTTCACAGCAATTAGTCTTGAGTCTGTGACCCGACATAGACTGGAAGACTGTTTCGCTGAACACCTACGTTCTGTCCGCCATAGAAAGCAGGATCTCCCAGTGGCCACACATTTTAATTCCACGTCCCATTCCCATTAGGATATGTCTATCCATGGCCTCCTCTACTGTCAAGATGAAGCCACACTCAGGTTGGAGGAACAACACCTTGTATTCCATCTGGGTAGCCTCCAACCTGATGGCATGAACATTGACTTCTCTAACTTCTGTTAATGTGCCTCCTCCCCTTTTTACCCCATCTCTGATTAATTTAGTTTATCCCCCCTCCCCCCTATTTTTCTCCCTGCCCATCACTCTGCCTGTTCTCCATCTCCCTCTGGTGCTCCCCTCCCCTCCCCCTTTCTTTCTCCCTAGGCCTCCCGTCCCATGATCCTTTCCCTTCTCCAGCTCTGTATCCCTTTTGCCAATCACCTTTCTGGCTCTCAGCTTCACCCCACCCCCTCCGGTCTTCTCCTGTCATTTCAGATTTCCCCCTCCCCCTCCTACTTTCAAATCTCTTACTATCTTTCCTTTCAGTTAGTCCTGATGAAGGGTCTCGGCCCGAAATGTTGACACTGCTTCTCCCTATAGATGCTGCCTGGCCTGCTGTGTTCCACCAGCATTTTGTGTGTTGCTTGAGTCTGTGTGGATAGGTCTCTATCAGCTTTGCACATTTGGACACTGCAAATTTTCCCCATTCTTTATAAAACTGCTCAAACTCTGTCAGATTGCATGGGGATCATGAGTGAACAATCCTTTTTAAATCCAGTCACAAATTCTCAATTGGATTGAGGTCTGGACTCTGACTTGGCCATTCCTATGCAAATTTGGTTTTATGCTTGGGGTCATTGTTTTGCTGGAAAACAGATCTCTCAAGTTGCAGTTCTCTTTCTTACAGACTACATCAGGTTTTCCTCCAGGCTTTCCCTGTAGTTTGCTGCATTTACTTTACCCTCTACCCTCACAAGCTTTCCAGGGCCTGCTGCAGTGAAGCATCCCCAAAGCATGAAGCAGTCACCACCATGCTTCATGGTAGGGATGGTGTGCTTTTGACAATGTGCAGTGTTTGGCTTACACCAAACATAGCAGTTAGTCTGATGGCCAAAAAGCTCAATTTTGGTTTCATCAGATCATAGAACTTTCTTCCAGCTTGACTTCAGACTCCCACACACCTTCTGGCAAACTCGAGCTGAGATTTCATGAAATGTTTTTTTTTTAAAAACAGCAGCTTTCCCTTTGCCACTCTCCCATAAACTGTGACTGGTGAACAGTCAGGGAACAGTTGTCGTATGCAATCTCTCCCATCTCAGCCACTGAAGCTTGCAACTCCTCCAGAGCTGTCGCAGGTCTCTTGGTGGCCTCCCTCTCTAGTCCCCTTCTTGTACGGTCACTCAGTTTTTGAGGGTGGTCTGCTGTAGGCCTATTTATAGCTATGCCATATTCTTTCCATTTCTTAATGATTGACTTAACTGCACTGCAAAAGATTTTTAGTGACTTGGAAATTTTCTTGTATCCATCTCCTGACTTATGCTTTTCAATAACCTTTTTGCAGAGTTGTTGGAAGTGTCCTTTTCTCTTCATGGTTTAGTTTTTGCCAGGATACTGACTCACCAGTAGCTGGACTGTTGTTGCGTGAATGAATATTACTAGTAGATACAAAGCAGCTTTGTTATTCGACAGAACAAGGTACAGCAGGTATCATATGGAGACACTTTCGGTGGAAAGGTCTGCTGGCCAAACGTGGGGCTCAATATTTTGTGCACCAAACACCAAAGGACAACTCCATATTTACAATGTATGGACAATGCTTTCTTCAAAAACTACATACAACCTTCATACCTCCTGATACACATCCACACCACAGACATCCAAATGAATTTCATTCAGCATTGTCTGGACTGGGATTCACAACTTTCAGGAACTCATTCTTCAGAACCTCACTCCAAATTAAATGCACAGTACATTTTCAGAAGTGAAGACTGCTAGTCAAAGTCAATTGTTAAATGTACATGTCCTAAACCCAAAAATCACTAACAGGACCTCTCAGATACATGTGTATTTTTCCCAAAATCAATTGAAACAACTTAACTGCACACAGTGATCCCCATTTAACTAATTATGTGACTTCTAAAACCAATTGGCTGCACCAGTGATGATTCTGAGTGTCATATTAAAGGGGGTGAATCAATTATTTTGTTTTATATCCGTAATTAATTTAGATCACTTTGCCGAGATCTGTTTTCACTTTGACACAAGAGTCTTTTTCTGTTGATCAGTGTCAGTAAAAGACCAAACTAAATCCACTGTGATTCAATGCTGTAAAATAATAACAAGAAAACTAAGGAAGGAGGTGAATGCTTTGTATAGGCACTGTATCTCAATCCCATTACAGGCCGTTTATATATTAATGGCAGTTACTTTAGAAATTGATCACATTGATCAAGTAGGCAGGATGCAAAAGCCTTTTGACCCAACCTTAATTATGACTCAAAGATATATCATGAAATTTCAAAACCAAGACTCAATTCCAACAGATACATAACCCAGCTACTTTTGTGAAGCTTGGCGGTGAAATTAAAGTTAGGAATGGTGTGTATTCTTCCATACTGGAATGACAAGGCAAGCATTACTCATTCTCAGTTGAAGAGGTATATGGAAGGAATGATGAGCTGACAGATAGGGTAAGGTTCTCTCAGAGCTGAGAGGAATGGAGTTCAGCAATCATCAATTTCAGAATATCCCAAGATGTTTATAGCCAGTACTAATGCTGTTAAAATATGCTGCAGTCTATACAGTGGCATGCAAAAGTTTGGGCACCCCTGGTCAAAATATCTGTTACTGTGAATAGCTAACCGAGTAAAAGATGACCTGATTTCCAAAAGGCATAAAGTTAAAGATGACACATTTCTTTAATATTTTAAGTAAGATTACTTTTATTTCCATATTTTACAGTTTCAAAATAACAAGAAGGACCCTTAGCAAAAATTTGGGCACCCTGCATGGTCAATACTTAGTAACACCCCCTTTGGCAAATATCACAGCTTGTAAATGCTTTCTGTGGCCAGCAAAGAGTCTTTCAATTCTTGTTTGGGGGATTTTCACCCATTCTTCCTTGCAAAAGGCTTCTAGTTTTGTGAGATTCTTGGGCCGTCTTGCATGCATGCAAGACCTCTTTTGAGGTCTATCCACAGACTTTTGATGATGTTTAGGTCGGGGTACTGTGAGGGCCATGGCAAAACCTTCAGCTTGCACCTCTTGAGGTAGTCCATTGTGGATTTTGAGGTGAGTTTAGGATCATTATCCCGTTGTAGAAGCCACCCTCTTTTCATCTTCAGCTTTTTAAAAAAATTACAGACGGTGTGATGTTTGCTTCCAGAATTTGCTGGTATTTAATTGAATTCGTTCTTCCCTCTACCAGTGAAATGTTCCCCGTGCCACTGGCTGCAACACAAGCCCAAAGCATGATTGATCCACCCCCGTGCTTTACAGTTGTAGAGGTGTTCTTTTCATGAAATTCTGCACCCTTTTTTCCCCAAACATACCTTTGCTCATTACGACCAAAAAGTTCTATTTTAACTTCATCAGTCCACAGGACTTGTTTCCAAAAATGCATCAGGCTTGTTTAGACGTTCCTTTGCAAACTTCTGATACTGAATTTTGTGGTGAGGATGCAGGAAAGGTTTTTTTCTGATGACTCTTCCATGAAGGTCATATTTGTGCAGGTGTCACTGCACAGTAGAACAGTGCACCACCACTCCAGAGTCTGCTAAATCTTCCTGAAGGTCTTTTGCGGTCAAACAGGGGTTTTGATTTGCCTTTCTAGCAATCCTACGAGCAGTTCTCTCAGAAAGTTTTCCTGGTCTTCCAGAACTCAACTTGACCTCCACCTTTCCTGTTAACTGCTATTTCTTATTTACATTATGAACTGAGGAAACAGCTACCTGAAAATGCTTTGCTATCTTCTTATAGCCTTCTCCTACTTTGTGAGCATCATTTATTTTAATTTTCAGAGAGCTAGGCAGCTGCTTAGAGGAGCCCATGGCTGCTGATTATTGGGACAAAGTTTGAGGAGTCAGAGTATTTATAAAACTTTGAAACTTGCATCACCTGGCCTTTCCTAACAAAGCCTGTGAACAAGCCATAGCCCTAACAAGCTAATTAAGTTTTGAGACGTTGGTAAGAGTTATCTGAGAGCTCAGATCTCTTGGGGTGCCCAAACTTTTGCATGTTGCTCCTTTCCTTTTTCTCCATTCTACAATTGTACAAAACAAAAATAATATGCTAATCTTGCTTAAAGTGTTGAAAAGTATGTTTCATCTTTAACTTTATGACTTTTTGAGATCAGTTCATCTTCTACTCACTTTAACTATTCACAGTAACAGAAATTTTGACCGGGGTGCCCAAACCTTTGTATGCCACTGTATATACAAACTCTCATTCCTCACCCCCTCCCAAGGAGATGAATAAATACTGGCACTCCCAAATAGACATGGGAAAGAAATGTCCAATTATATGATAATTTAGCACTTCAGCCAATTTGGGCCAATTGTGCTCCCTATTTAATGCAGTTGTTGCTAAAAGGGAAAAATCAACTTTGCTGATAACTCAATTCCTAACCATGAAAAGCACTAAGTACTGCATCCTTCCCGTTTTCTATTCTCTACTACTACTACTACTCCGCTTTCACCAGTTTGAACATTTAATTGCTAAATGTAGGTGTTCTTCAGTAAGGTTGTTGAGCAAAGTTCTATAATTATATGCTGCAATTGAAAAAGCACACTATTTGCAATGACTGACTTTAGTTTACTTGTGACGCAAGATGATTGGGCTAGCTCTGCCGCTGAAGGCTGAGTGCCCAGATACATTGGAATGTGTTGCAAGCAGGCTTTCTCCTCAGAGGTTGGGTAGGATGGCAACCAGAGGTCATGGGTTAAGGGTGAAAGGTAAATTGTACATGGGGAACCTTCTTCACTCAGAGGGTAGTAGGAGTGTGGAACGAGCTGCCAGCACAAATGGTCCATGAGAGCTCAATTTCAATGTTTAAATTTGGATAGATACAGGCAATGGAGGGGGGGGGGGGGGCGGAAATTGGTGAAGGTCGACAGGACTAGGCAGTTTAAGTGGTCTGGCACAGACTAGATGATTCAAACGGCCCGTTTCTGTGCTGTACTTTTTTTTTAAATGATTCCAAGCAGGACTGCTGACCAATGGAAACAGAAATAGAATGGTTTAAAAGGCAGCCAAGGCAACACTTGGATAGAGAATCAAATCCTGCCTAACATGCCAACACTGTGTCAAGGTCCACCCCACTCAGACAGATGTAATCTTATCTGTGGAATGAAAATAACGTTCTTTGGAACTAACTGATGAAGGGTCTTCAAAGTGAAACATAACGATGCTTATCATTCTGACATCTTGACTTCATTTAGTTAACAGCATTACACCATAACATATTAGGTTAGCTCTATGCAACATCTTACCTGGTAGGCACTAGTACATTCCAAAGAGAGGTCTCTATTAGGTAATGAATGAACTGTTGGAAAACCTGTAAATGTGGCAACATTAGCCTGCAGCCTTAAATCCAAGCTGTGTGTGAAGTTCACGAGCTTCACTAAACTGTCACCATCAAGAGATGTGGAAGAACTGTTAAAGAACCTAAGGAGGAAGGCAGATTAAACAGATCAGTTTCCAAAATAAAAAGCAAATTCAATAATGTGCTCACAAAAATGTGGGATTAAGTTTACATTTGTTGAATTTTGAATAATTCTATTTTCTAACAATCTATGGACAATTACAATGTTTTTTGAAAAACAGTTGCACCTCAGGAGCATCCAAAACACAAGTCATGTGCTCCAGTTAGTTAACACAACAGTAAAAGCACAAGCTAGTCTCAGTGATAACTTCAATGGGCCCATTTCAACAACTTGTGCTTAATAAAAATAAACAATGGAATGAATGAACATGATTTTGTCCATCAGCTGTGATCACCACTTGATGCACAACCCAAAAATCATTCTATTGTGGAGTCTGGGCCGGAAGTATAGGTGGCAGGAGGCTATTTTTAGTGCACAATTCTGCATTGTTCATAGCCTCACTGTTATTGATTCAATTCCAAGATTTCAGGACAGTCTCAGAAAGGAATTCCATGATGAACTCCCAAAAATTCGTTCAGAATCCAAGAATGCTTCAAATCATAACACTACCCTAGACAATATTTATACTTCCTTAAACTTTGCTTAGAAGAATATTTAAACTAACTTGAGGCTCAGGATGAGTGTTTCAGGTGCTATGCCTCCATGAACAATTTCAGCAGTGTGCATGAGTTCCACCAAGGCCAGCAGGTCAAGTGCAAGAAACATAACAAGTGGTTCTGGTACAGATTGCCAAATTCGACACAGGTTCTATATACAAAAAATAGGAGAAAACCGTTAATTAGACATGTTCTGCCCTAAGCAATTATGATTAAATCAGTTCAAGCACATTATAAAGTAACTTCAGAAAGTTCGAGTAATGTTTCAGTGAAATAATTTTCACAAATCAGGAAGCAGTGTTCAATGCATTTTCATTTTGAAATCTAACACTTCAATGTTGAGCAACAAGCCAATTTGGGCCCTTATTCAAGGATGAATATTGGGGGAGGCTCACTAGAATGATTCTGCGAGTGAAAGACTCACCAGTGAGGACCGATTGATGGCTCTCGGCCTTTACTGATAGAAATTTAAATATTGGTGGGGGTGGGGGGTCTCATTGAAATCCATCAAATGTTGAAAGAACTAGACAGTGTGAATGCAAAGAGTATGTTTCCTACGCTGGGGAAGCCTAGGACGAGAGGGCACAGCCTCAGAATAGAGGTATGCCCATTTAGAAGATATGAGAAGGAACTTCCTTAGCCAGAGAGTGGTGAATATGTGAAATTTGTTGCCACAGCCAGTGTGGAGGCCGTCATTGGATGTATTTAAGGTGGAGGCTCATAGGTTATGGGGTTGAGAGGAAAATGGATTAGCCATGATGAAATGACACAGAAGACTCGAAAGGGCCTAATTCTGCTCCTATATCTTGTGGCCTAAAATCTCATTTTAATGTGGAATTACTAGTTATCAGGCAATTATAACTAACTGACTGATGAAGGGTCTCGGCCCGAAACGTCGACAGTGCTTCTCCTTATAGATGCTGCCTGGCCTGCTATGTTCCACCAGCATTTTGTGTGTGTTATCAGGCAATTATGCTTTGTCCCCTTCCATCAACCACTGGACAGACACAAAGATACAGATGCAGTTTGTTCTTCTTCTGGAGTCCAGCTAAGGAACTCTGGGTCAGGCAGCATCTGTGAAATCAAAGGAATGGTTGACAGTTCAGACCAAGCCCTATCCACTCCTTTGCCTCCACCAATGCTGTCTGACCCACCAAGCTCTTCCAGCAGTTTCTAGTTTGCTTTGAAAGTAATAGCAGATCAGGTTGAGGCATGGTTCCTTCCCTGAATTGTTATTCCTCACATTAGAGTTCAACAGCAAAATGTCAAGAGCTGCTGCAAGTGCAGATCTTTGATCAGTCAGCAAAATAGGTCATCCTGAAGAGGGAATTCAAGGAGATGGGTAGGAAGCTGAAAAGCAGGACTTCCAGGGTAGTAATCTCAGGATTGCTGCCTGTGCCATGTGCTAACGAGTGCAAGAATAGCATGATCAGGCATATTAATGTGTGGTTGAGATACCGGGTATTGATAATAATTGATCAGCCATGATCTCAAAATGGCGGTGCAGGCTCAAAGGGCTGAATGGTCTACTTCTGCACCTATTGTCTATTGTCTACTAGTGTAGGGGGCAGGGCTTCAGGTTCCTGGATCACTGGGGACTCCTCTGGGGGTAAAAAAAAAAACAAAAAAAAAAAACGGGTTACCAGTAAGCTTCCTGAGCACCTTTTCAGTCTTAATTTTCGCTGCACAAACTTCACTTCCCTGACAATCATGAATCTCTGGTATACTGCAGATGTCTTCCACTTTGAAGACTGATGCAAAATATGCATTCAGTTCCTCTGCCATCTCTGCATCTCTCATTACAATATCTCCAGTGTCATTTTCAATTGGTCCTATATCTACCCTTGACTCTCTTTTACCCTTTATATACTTAAAAAAGCTTTTAATATCTTCTTTGATATTAGTCGCTAGCTTCCTCTCATATTTCCTCATTTCCTTCTTAATAACCTTCTTAGTTTCCTTCTGCAAGTTTTTAAAATCTTCCCAACCCTCTATCTTTCCACTAGCTTTGTATTCTTGTATGCCCTCTCTTTTGCTTTTATTTTGGCTCTGACCTCGCTTGTCAACCATGTTAGTGTCCTTCTTCCATCTGAAAATTTCTTCTTATTTGGAATATATCTGGCCTGCCCTTCCCTCATTTTTTGCAGAAACTCTAGCCATTGCTGCTCTGCTATCCTTCCTACTAGTGTCTCTTTCCAATCAACCTTGGCCAGTTCCCCTCTCATGCCATTAGGGTAATTTCCTTTATTCCACTGACATACCAACACATTGAAATTTAGTTTCTTCTCAAATTTCAAAGTGAACTCTTATCATATTGTGATCACTGTTCCCTAAGGGTTCCTTACCCTTAAGCTTTCTTGTCACCACTGGATCATTGCACAACACCCAATCCAGCACAGCCAATCCCCTAGTAGGCTCAACAACAAGCTATCACTCAAGTTCTCATCGCCCTGCCAATTAGTTTAAACCCTCCTGAACAGCTCTATGAAACCTGCCTGCTAGGATATTGGACCCCTTTGGATTGACTGGAAAGAGACACTAGCAGGAAGGATAGCAGAGCAGCAATGGCTAGAGTTTCTGCAAAAAATGAGGGAAGGGCAGGCCAGATATATTCCAAATAAGAAGAAATTTTCAGATGGAAGAAGGACACTAACATGGTTGACAAGCGAGGTCAGAGCCAAAATAAAAGCAAAAGAGAGGGCATACAAGAATACAAAGCTAGTGGAAAGATAGAGGGTTGGGAAGATTTTAAAAACTTGCAGAAGGAAACTAAGAAGGTTATTAAGAAGGAAATGAGGAAATATGAGAGGAAGCTAGCGACTAATATCAAAGAAGATACTAAAAGCTTTTTTAAGTATATGAAGGGTAAAAGAGAGTCAAGGGTAGATATAGGACCAATTGAAAATGACACTAGAGATATTGTAATGAGAGATGCAGAGATGGCAGAGGAACTGAATGCATATTTTGCATCAGTCTTCAAAGTGGAAGACATCTGCAGTATACCAGAGATTCATGATTGTCAGGGAAGAGAAGTTTGTGCAGCGAAAATTAAGACTGAAAAGGTGCTCAGGAAGCTTACTGGTCTGAGGGTGGATAAATCTCCTGGACCTGATGTAATGCACCTTCAGGTTCTGAAGGAAGTAGCTGGAGAGATTGCGAAGGCATCAATAATGATCTTTCAAGAATTGATAGATTCTGGCATTGTACCGGATGACTGGAAAACTGCAAATGTTATTCTGCTATTTAAGAACGGTGGGAGGCAGCAGAAAGGAAACTATAGACCGGTTAGCCTGACATGAGTGGTTGGGAAATTGTTGGAAACGATTGTAAGGGATGAGATTACAGAGTACCTGGAGGCACATGACAAGATAGGCCAAAGCCGGCATGGTTTCCTGAAAGGAAAATTCTGCCTAACGTACTGCAATTTTTTGAGGAAATTACAAACAGGGTAGACAAAGGTGATGCAGTAGATGTGGTGTACTTGGATTTCCAGAAGGCCTTTGACAATGTGCCACACGAGGCTGCTTAGCAAGATACGATTCCCATGGAATTATACGGGAGTTACTAGCATGGGTGAAACATTGGCTTATTGGCAGAAAACAGAGTGGGAATAAAGGGATCCTATTCTAGCTGGCTGCCGGTTACCAGTGGAGTTCCACAGGCGCTGGTGTTGGGACCGCCGCTTTTTACAATGCATGTCAATGATTTGGACTATGGGTTTAATTGATTTATGGCTAAATTTACCAATGATACAAAGATAGGTGGAGGGGCAGGTAGTGTTAAGGAAACAAAGAGCCTTAGATAGTGTAGGGGAATGGGCAAACTGACGGTAAATGAAATACAAAGTTGGAAATTGTAGGGTCACGCACTTTGGTGGAAGAAATAAATGGCACAAATTCAGAATTGAAGCACGTCCATTTAGCAGAGATGCAGAGTAATTTCTTTAGAGGGCGAGAAATCTATGCAATTTGTTGCCACAAGCAGCTGTGGAGGCCAAGTCACTGGGTGCATTTAAGGCAGAGATAGATAGGTTCTTGATTAGCCAGGGCATCAAAAAGTATGAGGGAGAAGGCAGGAGAGTGGGGATGCTTGAAAGAATTGGATAAGCCCCTGATTGAATGGTGGAACAGACTTGGTGGGCTGAATAGCCTACTTCTGCTCCTATATCTTATGGTCTAAGATATTTCAGAAGCCATTAAATATAGCCTGGGGAATGGCAATTTGACTGATTTGGCACCATGTGATCATATGATTGGCAGCCAAGTCACACAGGTCATGTCTACAATTCACAGAAATTCTCAGACAAATGAACTCGCTCTCAAGGGAAGGTAGAAATGGAATTGCATGAAGTTATTTTAAATATGAATTTAATAGCTGATTACCTAGCTACAGTTCACCCTCACTGGTGTAGTAAACATGTGCTGCATAAAATGTTAACGTCCGGTCTAATTTCAGCTAGCCCACCATTGGTTAAGCAAAAATATTTCAAAGACAGCACCAAGGTACTTTGCACTCCAAGTCACAGGTTAAAAACTGGATCATTGCAGTTTCTACTGGAACCTGTATTTAGAACTCATAGCTACTGCATTATTGCCATACTGACCAGTGGGAAGCAATTCAAGCTTAAAAGAACTCAACTACAGCCAGCACATACAGTGACAGAAAGCTGCTAGAGAGGCAACACATAGGGGAGGGGACAACACAACATACTCCAAAGTATCTGGGCACTCAGCCCTCAGCAGCGTAAGTGGCACTATCAATTTGTGTCACTAGTGGCTTGAAGTCATACATTTCAAATACTGTGATTAAGCAGACGGTCCTTCCAGTATAAAGGTCACAAGGGATTTAAAAGGCTTGAGTCAAAGGGAACTCCAATAAATTCTCAATGCTGACCATTTGGAAGAAAAGGTGGGAGATGCTGTTTGTGGAACATTGATGCAATAGTCACTTAATTGTATACCTCATACCAAGTTTTTTTTATTATATGCTTCTTTTTTGGTCCTGGAAACCCTAACATCTGTCAGTACTGGAAGAAACATGCATTGAACAACCTATGATGTCAGGAGTTGCCTAAAGCTGTGCAAAATAGTCCAATTGCTCAGGAGGCAATTCCTCACTTTGAGATTGACTTCTTACCTTTAATGTTTCACTGTTCTCCTCCTGATCCATAGTCACACATCCATTGTCAAACTGGTAGCAGCAGTGTTTCTGACTGAAATACTTATTAAACTGAGAGCCAAGGCGTATTTTGAGCTGTTGATTGATGTAGAAGTCCCAGGGCACTTTATGCGAAAATACCTATTTGAAAAAAAATTCAGTGACTGGAATGTATACAGGTTCTATTACATGGAGAGCATGAACTCCTAAAAGTTACCCTCATAATAATTTGCATCACTGACTCGACATTATATCTAGACTTCCAAGTTCAGGAATTCCCTTTAAACTCTTTGCTTTAAGACAGGCAGCACAGTGCAGCAATTAGAGAGACTGCCACACAATGTCAGAAGCCCTGATACAATCCTGAACTTCGTCAGTTTGCACTTTCTTCCTGTGACTGTGTGGATTTCCTCCCATATCCCAAAGATGTGCAGGTTGGAGTGTTAATTGGCTGTTGTAAACTCCCCCCCCCCCCCCCCCCCCCATCATGTAGGCAAGGGGTAGAATCGGAAAGGAGTTAGAAAATGTGAGAAGAATAAAATGACATTAATGCAGGATTAGCAGAATTGGTGGTTAATCTGCAAAGAGCACAGACTGGGTGTGCACACTTCTTTAAGCCTGCAAACTGTCTTAAACTATATATATTCAGTTACTCATACCATTTGATGAGCTACCTACCTTTATAATTGCTTTAGATAAAGCCAGGCTCTGATCCATTCCATAGAATATCTGGCACAATTCATGCTCTGCTTCTTCCTCAATGTTAATAATCTGTGAGCCTACAGGGGAAAAAATAAATTCATGACCACAGGATATTTTAAAACTAATTAAGTACTTCACATGTTGCTACTGCAGTAATGTAGACAAGACAGTCAATTTGCACATAGCAAAAATCCTCATGAGGAGTTCAATGACAAAATTTGTCTAAATGGCGCTGACTAAGAAATATAAAATAATATGAAGAAATCTCCACTGAAAATAATACCACAAATTTTTCTATACAGTTATATGGCACAAAAAACACAATCATTTTCAGCCCATGCGTTTTTCAACCATAAAGCAACCATTTAAATCAAAACTTGGTCCAGTCTCATCAAGATGTTGAAAGTATTTGTCTCCACCACCCACTCAAGTAGGGCATTCCAGATTTCAACCAATCTATCAGTGAAAATATTTCTTCAGATTCCCCCAAACTCTTACTTTAACCCTACTCCAAGTTTTAAATACCTCTACTATGCGGAAATGATTCTTATTATCTGCCCCATCTTTACCCTCAATCATGTCGTCTTTGATTCAGACCACCCCACCTCCACCAGCTTCCTCCACTCAAGAGAAAAAAATCCAGCCTATCCAGTGTTGGCTCATAACTGAAATGGTCCATTCCAGCAACATCCTGGCAAACCCCCATGCACCATTTCAAGTACAGTCATATTCTTCTAGTAACATGGTGACTAGGCTAAAGGACAGACATGTACTGAACTGACACATTTTAAAGTGACTGATAAAATACATCAGTTCAATTTGAAGGAAAATAGTAAGCTTGATCAAGAATGTGTTGAATCTATTCGAAGCACACTAAAGAATAGCAACTTTCAAAAGGGATTTAATTGTACATTAAGGGCAAATATGTAACTGCAGGACAATGAGGAAAGGGGTGAGCCTTTTGCTAAGAAGCCAGCACAGACATAATTGACTCAGTGTCCTTATTGCGGCATGACACCATCACTACGAGTTTACTTCCACTTAGTTCCTTAGTTTCTCCTGGCAGATGGAGTCAAAGGTTTTAGCGAGGTTCAATAACAGTTGTGCACAGCAAATGATGCAGTTCACAGCATTTTTCTTGGCATAATGAAGACCATGTCCAGTCTGCCTCAAATTGGACCAAGACCACTCTGCATTTGGTAAGTTGATCTTCACTAACTAGGGCTGGAAGGTAGGTAGAAAAGCAACCTGATGATAAACATTAATTCTACTTATCAGGCAGACTTGTCTACTTTGTTGAAGATGGTCACAATTACTGTTTTCTGCTGGACTTCTGCCTTCAAATGTCACTAGTGCTTCTTTCCCCTTGAATACAAGGGGAATGTTCCAAACTAGGAATGACTTACTTTTGTCACTAATAAGATCCTCAATCCCATCGGCATCAAACTCATCATAGTTATTCTTGGTAGAGGAAGCAAGTGCTTTTCATGTGTCGATTATGGTGAATTTTAGAGAAGCTCAAAATGCTGTGGACACCACAGCTTCCATTAACTCCAGAGCCAAAGGATCATAAAGCAATCATTACTTCCATGGGTGAAGTTGCTGAGATGCTGGTCTAACTGGTTCTTAATAATGAGGCTCACTCAAAGACACCATTCCTATTGGCTTTCTCCTCCAAGTGTACCCACTGCATTGTTTTATAAACTGGCCCATCACTGTATCTTATTCCAGGTGGTGGTTCTGATATCAAGACTATGAAAGCAGAGTACTGTTTAAATTTGATTTTTTTAGAATTGGCATTGAGGGCTCTGACATTTCACATGTCAAACTTCATTTTTCATAAGTAGAAATTGCCAATGCAGGATTTCCTTCAACAATAGAGCAGCTGTGGAGCCACTACCACAGAATTTGCTGCATGGGATTTAATTCTAAGGTTCATACAATAGCAGCCATCCAGCAGGGTCACCCCTTTACAAATATAAATTCAGACATACAAGCCCTTGCCTACACACTTTCTTCCTTCTCGTTCCTCTCCTTTCCCCTCTCAGGCCTAATTCAACACTGAGCATTTGGTCAAGGTATTTGCAATTAGTTGGGCAGAAATCCAACAAAATTGTTTGTACAATCCCCACCCCCACCAGCATCCGTTGAAATATCCTTCCATTCTGTTCAGATACATTTACATTAAATAATTTTCACTTTTCTATTTTTCTCTCCACTTATGATTCTCAAAAGGTCACTAGGTGCAAAGAAAACTTACCCAACTTCACCTCATGTCCAACTTCAAAGGTAGGCACTGGGCCATTCTGAGCGTAGAATTCCTGGAGTGAACTCAGTGGTATGGGAAGGGCCAACAAAAGTTGACTCCGCATTTCTATATCCCATGGATTACCTAGAAATTAATCAAAATTGGATGGTTGAAGAGAGATTTTGTTCACAAAACCAGTGGGGATTAATTACACTGACTACAGCAATTATATCATTAGAGGAAAGACGGTACATATTTTTGGCACAATGCAATTCAGAAAAAAACTGATTACTCATTTCACTATTGTTTTCAAGACAACTAATTAAATGCTGTTTCATTGCCATCAGTACGTTGAAGACCAACAACCCCCCCACCCCCCCGAGCAAATCATTGGAATTTTCAGTCTGCTCAGCGCTGTCATATTGCGAATCCTGATGCTCATGATGCTCTTGAACTGCTGCAGACTTTCTGGTGAAATTATGTAGTGCTGTTGGGCAGCCATCTTCAAGGTTTAGAGTCAGCAACATACTTCCAAATTGTGATTATGTGCAACTGGAAGGGGAAGGGCTCCTAGGTATCTGCTGCCCTTATCCACCTTGATGAACGAGGTCTCAGATTGGGACAGAAAAGCACAGATGACCAATTGTGGTGCATTTTAAAGATACCATAGCCAGTGATGCAGGAAATGAATGTGTGTGGATTTGGTATCAATCTGCTTTGTTCTGGATGACATCAAGCACCTACAAGGATGTTGCCAAGTTATAAAGAGCATGAGCAGGGTAGGGCTATTCATTGGAGCTTAGGAGAATGAGAGGTGATCTCATGGAGGTGTAAAAATTATAAGGGGCGTAGACAAGGTGAACACACACAGAAGCTGGCCTATATATGAAATGAGCTGCCATAGGAAGTGGTTGAAACAGCTACAGTAACAACATTTAACTTGTTTAGTTACATGGAGAGGAAACATTTAGAGGATATAGGCCAAATGGGACTTGCTTGGATGGGCATCTTGGTCAGCATGGAACAGTTGGGCCAAAAGACCTGCTTCTGTGATGAATAATTCTGCATTGTTGGAGCTAGAAAGATGAAGAATATTCCATCATGATCTTGCTAGCCTTGTAGAAAAAGAGAAGGTTCGCAATCTCAAGAGGCAAATCACTCACAACAGGATAGCCTATTTCTAACCTATACATTGAATAACTTGGATGTCAAAGAGTCAAGGAGTACAGCACAGAAACAGGTCCTTTGGTCCATTTAGTCTGTGCCAAACCATTTCATTGACCCAGGTGTGTAGTCCAACCATGGTTCTGGTAGTGGTGACCCCAGTATGTTGGATCCACCTCTTTTGGAGGTGCTAACTTCTTGGCAATTTTGTGGCAAAAATATCAAAACGCCAGCTCACCATCACCTTCAAGAGCCACTATCAATCCATACCAACTGCTGTCAAACCTTGCTGCATGCACATAGGGACTGCTTCAGTTGCTGAGGAGTTGAGAATGGAGTTGAACATTATTTGCTTATGACTGCACATCACTTCTGAAGTATGGTGGAAGGTCAGTCATTTAGAAACACCTAAAGATCACTTTGCTTAGATGTCCATAGCAACTTGTAGAATTGTCTCAATGAATGACCTCAACATCTAGAACCATTATGACTGATTATTGCCATGTTCTCCCCTGGATGCTTATGACTTCCGTTTTACAAGGACTTGATATAAAAACTATCAAATGTTACATTCACATCAACACCACTCACTGGCAACCTAGTCCTTTTCAAAATTCAATTCTTTAGTGCAATATAGTTATAACATGTCCATAACCAAGGCCGTGATGAAACTGAAGCTGAATTTTCCTGGTGAGGACTTTATTGATAAGTGCTTCTTGCTAGCACTGCTAATGATACCATATTTCACATTGCTGATTGAGCAGTGGTCAGATTGGATTTTTCCCGCTTTTTACAAACAGGACATTCTTGGAAAATTTTCCACATCACTGGATAGATGGCAGTGTTTTAACTGCATGAGACCAGCTTGGCTAGCTGTGTAGCTAGTTCTAGAGTGCAGGTCTTGAGCATCACAGTGGGACGTTGGGCCCATGCAGCCTTTATCCAGTGCCCTCTGCCATTTCCCAATATTGCGTACAAAGATTCTAAATGACTAAAACCTGGCTGTATGATGAAGGACATCTGAACAAGTAGAGCTGGATCATTTATTTGGGACTACTGAGAACGTGCCTTTCGAACTTACAGTATATACCAGGCCCACTGATTGCAAGATTGCTTGGCTCTGCCTTTTATTTTTTTTTTAAATAGTTGCTGAGTATCCAAATGCCAGACTGCCATTCAATTTCTAACAGCATGAGCACCTGACAAGCTACTTCAATAAGGAGCCCTCACAAATTCAGTGAGGTGTAGTGAGCTTCATCTGTCCATATCCATCTCCTTAACATCCAAAATCTATTGAATATATTCAAATCACTGAGCTACCACATTTCTTAAGATGCAGAATTCCAATGATTTGTTACTCATGATCAAGACTTTCTTTGCAGTACTACATGGGCAAACTTTTCTTTGCAAACTCCAGCCTGGAGTTAGAGGCATCCCAGGCAGAACCATCATCAGTGCGTCAACCCTAACAAGCACCCAGACATATCATTACATATCCTGCTTAATCTGTCTTCAGCAGACAATACTCCTGCTCTCAATCCTATTGAACTTTTGCTAACCTCTTGTCTCAAGGACATTCTTCCCAAGTTGTGAAACATGACTTGCACAGAATGTTCCAGCATGGTCTCACCAGTATACAATATGACAACTTTTTTTTTAAACTCAAATTCTTGTACAGTGGATCTTCTAAACATTTAGGTACAGCAAGCAATTAACATTCAAAAATATGTACAGGATATCAAGATCCATGGGAACAGCAGCACATTTCAATCTCTTGATGTTTTATAAGTAGATTAGCTCCAATATCCGCCATCCAACTCCCTTCCCACTTGATTTGGACCCTGGTCTCGTGCTCTATTTCCACTTACCTAGAGCTACAGTTGCCACGCTTTTCAAGTTGACTGGTTCAATGGAAAATTTCTCAGAATAAATCTAAATTGTGAATTATTTTGATGTACTAATAGACATAATGGCCAATAGCTTGGAAAATCTGTCAATCCAGCACCAAATTCCCAATTATCAGTATTACAATACACTACTTTTCTGATAAATATGTCCGGTTTCACCTTTAATAAACTCGATTAAGCTCAAAAATGATTAATGTATATTTAAAGTAATTATAAATCTTTAACCCCATTCCTTATATTAAATTAATTGTTCCTTTCTGGCATGCATTCCATCAAACACTATAGAAGATCTTTAGTTACTACAAGGGACAAGATATTAGAAAGATTAACAGGGCTAAAAGGCAGAGAAGCCTCCAAGTTACAATGCTAGAATATTATAATCAAAGAAATAGTCAGCTAAAGAAGCTTAATGTAACCAAACCAAGTCAATATGGCCTTAGGCAAGATAAATCTTGAGAAATTTGCAGGAGTTATTTGATGAGCAGGTAGAGCTGCTGTAGTGTGCTTAATCTATTTGGATCTTCAGAAAACATTTGACGAAGTGCCACATTACAGGCTAGTTTATAAGATAAGAGCACAGGTAATGAGGAAAATATATTAGCATAGACTGAAGATTGGTTGTTGTACAGAAAATACGGAATTAATGAGTCATTTTTTAGGTTGAAATGATGTCATTAGTGGAAAGATCAGTTATTAGCACTCAATTATTTACAATTTCCATTAACAGAGGATGCGGGGGGGGGGGGGGGAAAAAGCCCAAGGTATCCAAGTTTGCTGATGATTCTAAAAAAGGTGGGATGACAATACATTGTGTTGAGGATATTAGGACCCTACAATTAGATCTCGAGCAGATATGCAAAAACCTGACAAATGGAAGATCATGCATTTCGGTAAGAGAAATTTCAAAGGCAGACTTATCAACAAGAAAGATTACAGATGAATGATGCACCAAGGGATATGGGTATTTTGTGCACAAAATCGCAAAAAGTTATAGATTATATTAATTCAATTCAGGCTACTCTTTCCAAGCCCACAACTTCAGCATGAATGACAGCAGGGTCAGAGAAATGTTACCACCAGCATGCTCTTCAAATTGTCATACCATCCAAACTTGAAAATATATTGCCAAGTCTTGATCACTGCTGGATCTGAACAATGAAACTCCTCACTCAACAATACAGTGGGAGGGCTTTCACCATCACATTCTCAAGAACATCTCATGCATGTTTGCCCTGTGACTAATAGATTACATTTCTTTACCAGGCAATTTTTAGTAATTTAAGAAAATAAAAACATTCTGGAAAATAAAAATATGCAATGCTAAAACATTTTTAATGACTTTCACCATTTTCTTATATACACAAACTATCCTACTTTAAACAACCAAAGTTTTTCTGCAGTTTCTATATAGTTAGCACCTTGAATTAATTCACCACCAGTTTCAGAGTTAAAAATCTCACATTGATGGCTACCATAAAGTGAATTCTGCTCTGTGACATTGTGAAGCACAGCAACTGAACAGTTGCTTTGCCAGCTAATTTGACCAATACACTCAAAAAGCTCAAGAGTAAAAACAAAGGAAAGCCATACCCAAGATAGAATTGGCATTGAAGACAGAGGAATTTAACTGGTCGGGCTCAGATTTTTCAAAGACATTCAAGTCACTGATAGCACAAAGTGCACCCACTGAAGCGGAGGAGCCTGCGGAAGATGTAGTGGCTGCAGAAGACATACCTTCTTCACTGGCTTCTTGAATCGGACTAGAACAAAAAACATTCAAACAATGGATCCAAATAACATTGAATAAACCATCCTAGTGTGTCAAATACACCTCATACTGTATTTATAATCTTCAATATTTGATATTCACCAGCATGGGAAGGAAATAGCTAGATTTGAATGAAAGGCTACAACATAATCATTGGTAATAAGAGTGGCTAAATAGCTACCAAGTTCCAATTACAACCACCTATTAGTAATGTGCTTAAAACTCTTAGTTCTGTTATTTCCACACCCCACTTTCTACATCCCCCTACCCTAAGCAATTTTATACAGGCCAGTAAACAAATGTTTCCTAACATCAGCCATGATAGAGTTCTTTGAGGAGGTGACCAGGCATATAGATGAGGGTAGTGCAGTGGATGTGATCTACATGGATTTTAGTAAGGCATTTGACAAGGTTCCACACGGTAGGCTTATTCAGAAAATCAGAAGGCATGGGATCCAGGGAAGTTTGGCCATGTAGATTCAGAATTGGCTTGCCTGCAGAAGGCAGAGGGTTGTGGTGAAGGGAGTACATTCGGATTGGAGGGTTGTGACTTGTGGTGTCCCACAAGGATCTGTTCTGGGACCTCTATTTTTTGTGATTTTTATTAACAACCAGGATGTGGGGGGTAGAAGGGTGGGTTGGCAAGTTTGCAGACAACACAAAAGTTGGTGGTGTTGTAGATAGTGTAGAGGATTGTCAAAGATTGCAGAGAGACATTGATAGGATGCAGAAGTGGGATGAGAAGTGGCAGATAGAGTTCAACCCAGAGAAGTGTGAGGTGGTACACTTTGGAAGGACAAACTCCAAGGCAGAGTACAAAGTAAATGGCAGGATACTTGGTAGTGTGGAGGAGCAGAGGGGTCTAGGGGTACGTGCCCACAGATCCCTGAAAGTTGCCTCACAGGTAGATAGGATAGTTAAGAAAGCTTATGGGGTGTTAGCTTTCATAAGTCAAGGGATAGAGTTTAAGAGTCGCAATGTAATGATGCAGCTCTATAAAACTCTAGTCACGCCACACTTGGGAGTACTGTGTCCAGTTCTGGTCGCCTCACTATAGGAAGGATGTGGAAGCATTGGAAAGGGTACAGAGGAGACTTACCAGGATGCTGCTTGGTTTAGAGAGTATGGATTATGATCAGAGATTAAGGGAGCAAGGGCTTTACTCTTTGGAGAGAAGGAGGATGAGAGGAGACAATTGCTGTTTTAATCCAATTTTTAACCAGCAGCCTGTTTTAATTAATGTGAATTTAAAAAGGTGTACAAGATATTAAGAAGAATAGACAGAGTGGACAGCCAGCGCCTCTTCCCCAGGACACCACTGCTCAGTACAAGAGGATGTGGTTTTAAGGTTAGGGGAGGGAAATTCAAGGGGGATATTAGAGGAAGGTTTTTCACTCAGAGTGGTTGGTGCGTGGAATGCACTGCCTGAGTCAGTGGTGGAGGCAGATACACTAGTGAAGTTTAAGAGACTACTAGACAGGTGTATGGAGGAATTTAAGGTGGGGGTTATATAGGAGGCAGGGTTTGAGGGTCAGCACAACATTGTGGGCCGAAGGGCCTGTAACGTGCTGTACTATTCTATGTTCTATTACCAGGTTATATTTCATTGTTGGGGGTGGCCAGAACAGGGGTCAACGAGAGGACCTTTAAGTCAGCAATTGCGAGCAATTACTGTTAGACTAATTTTTTTAATTCACATTAATTAAAACAGGCTGCTGGTTAAAAATTGGATTAAAACAGCAATTGTTAATGGAAGTTTTAGTGGCTAGAGAACTGTGTTATGGAGCTATTTTGTTATGATATACAGTATTGTGCAAAAATCTTTGGCACCTGTATATAGCTAGGGTGCATAAGATGTTTGTACAGTACTATATTTGTCAATGTAGAGCGGAGAGAGTTTGTAAATCTGGCGGGAGCAAAGCATGTTGGAAATGGCAATGGTCAAGTGCTGCGGGAAGCGTGTGGGACAGGTGACAGAAGGAGAGCCGGGGTGATGGTGCTAGTGGTGCAGGTGCAGACACAGCCAGCCCTGAGACACCAAGGTCATGTGATTCCAAACTACTGATTTATTGATAATTACAGAATGTCTCTCTGATACTTTCCACTCTCCCTGCCCTCTCCTTTTCCCAACCATGATTCTCCTCTCCTTGCCCCCGTTCCACTCGCAATTCACAAAACAGACCGATATCAGAATCAGGTTTATCATCACTCACACAAGTCATGAATTTTTTTTTCCCCAGCAGCAGTAATACAGTGCAATATATAAAATCACTACAATATTGAGCAAAAGTCTTAGCTACACCTTAGCTACAGCATATATGTGCCTAAGACTTTTGCACAGTACTGTACATATCCTTGGACTTGAAGGGCAGGGCAGTGAGTATAACTGTTTGGTACAAGTACCAAAATTGAAAGTGATTGATAGTGAAGAATAATGTTTACACTGCTACAAGGCATCAGTGAATTTGCTAGTGGACACAAAAGCAATAATTTAAATCAATTCTTGAAGGACAAAGAGCAAAAATAAAAAGGGAATGCATGATATGAAGGTAAGATACCAGGGAAATGTGGTTGAACAGAGAGGAATGTTTACAGATCAGTGAAATAGAATAGAGGAAAGATGGTTAAGGCAGTATAGGGACAGATGGAGAAGGCATAGAATACTAAGTCAAAGATGTCATGCTAGAGCTGCATGAAACACTAGTTAGGTCATAATTAAACAACGTGCTCCAGTATCACCACACTATGAGAATGTTAGGAAGATGTTACCTGCACTAGAGAACGGAAAGAGATTAACTAGGCCGAGTAGCTCTTTCTGGAATAAAGGACAGAGGCAGATGCAATAAATCTGTATCAAATTAATAGAGGCCTAGATAAGGCAAACAATGGGACACAAGTTACTTGGTATAAGTATTAAAAAGATCATTTTCATCTTGCCCTAGTCACAAGATTCAAAACTCAGTGCCTGGAAGGGTGGCAGATTCATAAGCCCTTTACAAAATTCAAGGCTTGAGACTGACAAGGCTACATACAGGAGATGAGAGCAACCTACATGGCTCAGTTTTTGGGATGATTAGCTGCACGTTTTACATTTCAATGACTGCACTGGAAGCTTTATGCCCAGAATACATAAAATTGCTGCTTAAAAAAAAAGTCAAGCAGTCACCAAGAAGAATGCATTATTGTCATTCATTCAAACAAAGTATTCATGTTCAAATGCGTTAAAAATAAATTTTAGTTGTGCTTAAATTTTGACCCCAGCCCCGATGAACCTATCACTAGTAGCAATATTTAGTGAGCTATACACCATTAATGAAATGGTCAGAAAGTTAGTGGCTCTAAGCAAAATTTTACCTCAGTTTCTTCATATGCAGAGGTTGGTCATACATGGACTCTTTGAGGGGTGTCAATGAACTTAGAGCATTTTTAGTAGCTTCAGCGGGGATCCATTTGATTAACTTGTCTTGGTCATCATTCAGAGGGTTTTGGTGAAAAGGGGTAGAGACCAAATGTGCTCCTCTGGAGAAGTCGCATGTATTTTCAGGAAATGGACCAAATGTTTTGTTTGGATAGTCATTATTCTCAAAGTGATCGTCATTAATAGGTTCAATGCCATCCAAATCATCCTTCCAAAAAAAAAACAATATTATGTGACCAGGTACACAATTAAGGCATATATAAACAAGAGATTCTGTAAATGTTGAAAATATGAAACACACATAAAATGCTGGAGGAACTCAACAGATCAGGTAGCACCTGCAAAGGGGAAGAAACAGTTGACATTGAGCCAAGACCCTTCATCAGCTATAGCACTGATTGTTTATTACCCTCCATCGATGCTGCCTGAACTGCTGAGTTCCTCCAGCAATTTGTCAGTCAAGACATATGCTTGGATACTCCAAATGCACCAATAATTTCTTAAACCTCAGCTAAAATTGGCTATGTCTACCAATTGCTGTGATCTAACTTAAGGGAAAATTGAATAACAGTATTTTCCAAGATGAATGCCTTCAATGCAGCAGATAATGAATTTCAGAAACTAAAAGTTCAAATAATGAGTCTTGACTTCAGTAATTCACAAATCAGCAAATGAGAGAATATCATTAGATCTGGATTGCACCAGATCTGTGAGATTTTAGTATTATAAAGATAGCAAGGGCAGAATTTTAAAATCACCCCACCGAATAGTGTCAGAGGAAAAAGATACAATAATCAATCTTATGAACAGTTTGGTATTTACCTACTTTATTAACACTGGATCTTTTAAAGTTATTCAATCAATCCCTTAAACTCCACTCTTCAACTTATTTTGAATGTTAATATAGAAACTGCTTCAGGCTACATTCAAATCAAAACTTACTGGCTTAATGTTTCCCCTTCTGATTCTTTCAACATTACTTCTAAATTACTAAAGGATACTGTTTCATCAATGGAAATTGTTTCTTTTCTCTTTCATAAAAACCTCAGTTTCAAGAAAAAGTGTGAAGTTTCCTTTCAATCCTTTTTTTTTGGCCTTACTAGAAACTTAACTTCTTCAATCTAATTCCTGCCTTTTTCTTGTTGCTGTACTAAGCGGTAACGTTGTGTTTTTCTACCTTGCTTCAGTAGGTTCCAAATACAGAGACAACTATACAGCAATTTAAAATGTTTTAATTTTAAAAGTTGTACATAATTACTTACACATTCAGCACCACAGGTCCCCTCAGTTAGGACATGCTTGGAAGGTACAAGGATTCCAGAAAGTGGCCAGTGAGGTCTCTTTTTCAAGTAGTCTGCAGGTGGTCTTAAACAAAAGTGAAATCAGAATTCCCTATAAGCATTTCTGAACTTCTGGCAGTAACTTAAATTACTACAATAAGATCTATTTGTAGAATCAAACATCAAAGAAATGTGCACGGAAAATATTTAAGGAACTTCTCTGGTCATTGAGTTCACTTTAGATTGTTCAAGTAAGATCTCAGATAGTTAGCAGTTCAGTTAATCTCAACAACAGAAGCACAGATTTGATCCTGGTAATTTAGGTAGAAAAGGGATAGAGAAATTAAAAAAAGCATGTACAATAATATCTCATGCAAACTACTGTCACTCTCTACTAGACAGGTGTTATGGAAATGTAAAAGTTCACACTGTCATAACAGTACATGCAGCTTAGTTATAGAATCCGATATAAATGAAAACTACAATTATTCAGTTGCTGCAACTGCATGTGCTTGGTGAGGTGGCAAACCAATTGGTACTTCTGCCAACAAGAATGATCATCTCAGTCCTACATTAAAGACGTCTGGAACAAAGATAATTCATTATTAAAATTGTTTAATGTCATTTCCTGTACACAAGTGTAAAGGAGAATAATTGTTACTCTGGATCTGATGCAGAACAAAATAAAACACCAAAAAATAAAGCACTTAAGTAAAAAAAAACACAATATAAATATACATGATAACATATGCCCACTAAGTGATGGTAGGCTATACAAAAGGTGGCTGACAGGAAATAATAAAGTAGTGGAGGAGTTAGTGGGTAGAGATGTCGATCGGCCTTGCTGCTTAAGGAAAGTAACTGTTTTTGAGTCTGGTGCTCCTGCTGTGGATGATACTAAGCCTCCTCCCTGAAGAGAGTGGGACAAACAGTTCATTAAGGCATTGGTAATGGAGGTAAGGTAATGGAGAAATTAGAGATCAAGAAAAAAAATTGAGGAAAGGTGCTGGATCAAGTGAAACAAGGTTTGGGAATGTGTTGAAACAGAACCTTTTCAAAAAAATTTTTTTAAAGAATATTGCAAACCAAAATTCAAACAAGACTACTAAGTTTCCAACACAAAATACAGGGGGCAGTTTAATTTTTTTAAGGTTTTAAAAAAAAAAGCATCAGAAATCATGCTCCATTTTAAAGATAAAACTGAGACCAATCAATGTGCAATTATCAAATACATGAAGGAAAGTCTGGGGGGAAAAATCAAAAGCCATCATGAAATGCAACAATCACTACCCACAACAGCTTCATTTTCAGCAGATGTTTTCAGTCACTGGGGTCATTATTGAATGCAAAACAAAGCAACTCAACTTTGAAAATCTGGAGGAAAGTTCAACCAAAATTTTATTAACAAAGTAATTGAAAAATGCTTGTACAATTTGACAATAGATATCAGAACAGGTGACAAAAGGTTTTATAGTTGGAGCAGGTTGCAATGAATTTAACTTTGAATGTGTTAGGGATGTGGAGTAAAAACAGAATTGCAAATATTAATATGGAATGGAATGAAAAGAACTATGCTCATTATGCCCAGCAAACTTTGCAAGACTAATAATGAAAGGAGATGATTACAATAAAAAGTGCTCCATTCTCTAGAGACTCACTTGTTTTCCTGGTCTTCAACATCTGCATTCTCATCAAATATCGTGAAAGGTACTGGTGTAGGTGGCAACCCAAAGAAAATAGAAGGCATCTGATTTGGAACAAAACTTGGAGCGTTTTCGTCAGCTACAAAGAGAAACGGCATTACATTACATCCCTCTACCATGCTGTTCAAAGCACATTATTATAAATTTGCTAAAGAGGTAATGATCTCTTCAAGAGCATTAAGTTGTTCCTTCACGTTTAAGAAATCTTTATAACAAACATGACAAGCCAACTTAAGCGGATACATTAAAATCTGTAACCTTTACGTTCAGTTCAACCCTAAAAAGCTCTTATCTGATAACTGGGCGATGCTTCTTGAACTCATTTACATTAACTAGAGCCCTACTTCCATGCTGTCTTTCAACTAACAAGGGGTAGCACTAAACTCAATGGAAAATTAATCTGCTGTATAACATTCATGTAAAAGAAAATTGAGAGAAATAAAGATCTGCCACTAAAATCCCATGTGTGAATAGTTAATGGAGCTTTACTGTAATCAAATTCAAACTACTAAACTAACTTGAAGCACCCTCACAGCAAAACTTTACAAACATACTATGTGAAACCTGGTTTGGGTTCTAGAAAGATGGGAACCCAAATCCACACCCTCCACCCAACTCTACAGCAAAATATATTACAATTAACTTGAATATATCAGAATGTAGCAGGTGGTAAACCAAAATGAAATTCCAATACGTCTGCTCAGGTGGTTAGTAATAAAAGAAAATTATATCCTCGCATTACTTCATTCAGAACTAGAATACAGTCAAAAATCTCAAGTGAGCTCGGAAGAGTTTACAACCCAATAGTGCTACTTAGCAATCCAACATAGGATTTTGCCAGATCTCACCAGGTTCCGAATTCTTACCATTTTTCATGAACTGAGCTTCATATGCCAGGTTATCTTTATCACAAACACTAGGCCCAGCACTCAGAGTCTCAAACAGATTTCCATTCTCTTGTGAGCAAGTAACTGGTGCATGGAATACATCAGTTATGACATCTGCACTAAAAAAAAGTGTGATTTTAATGAAAGAAACAGACTGGGCACCCAGATTTGACACCCCCCCCCCCATCACATTAAAATTGACTTCAACATTTTCTAATCTGTCTGAACTTTTCCTATTGCCACAGAAGGGAATAGGATGGCAACATGCTGATATTGGTAAGAAGCTTTATTTCAAACCTTCTACATTAGAGAGATCAGCTGCCACCACTATGGTGGGCTGGATTTTCAATAAGATTTATTTTTTCTGGGGGAGGGGAGATCACTCAAATACAATTGCTCATTTTTGCAATAGTAACTAATGATCTAAAACACTATCATGGGTGAGTGACTATAATCTCCATTAAGAATGGCTTGGTAACTAACATAGTTGTCAGTCATGAAGGGTACAGCATGAAGTCCAGACTGGGTTTGTGGCAGACTGTGAATGAATCAGCTGGAGGTAAACCTACTTAACCTCACTGTGAACACCTGTGACAAATGCATTTGTGATAGCATTGATAGAAGTGACTACCATAGTCTTTGTGGAGACAATGCAAACATTGACATATGCTGATAAAACTGAAGCTGAAGGAGAAAGCGAAATAATACAACAGCTGGATTCATACCTGAAGCAAAGGCAGGTGGCTGTGGGCCATTAATCCATGTCCCCCCCTCTTGCATTCGTGCCTCCTCCACTCCACTAATGATCTCTGCTCAGCTCCAGTGGCCTGGGTTCAATCATGATCTTTGGTACTGTAACCCCAGGCAGTGAGAGGCATTTATTACTCTTGTAATAAAGGGCTTCCGTTAGTCTCGATAGACCATGGATTTGCGCCTTGGAAAGTTTCCAGGGTGCAAGCCTGGGCAAGGTTTTTTTTTAAATGGAAGACCAGCAGTTGCCCAAGCTGCAAGTCTCCCCTCTCCATGCCACCAATGTTGTCCAAGGGAAGGGCATTAGGACCTATACAGCTTGACACTGGTGTCGTCGCAGAGCAATGTGTGGTTAAGTGCCTTGCTCAAGGACACACACGCAGCCTCAGCCACTTCAGCTAACCTTCAGATCACTAGACGAACGCCTTAACCACTTGGCCACACGCCAAAACATATCCCTCTTGTATTGACTGACTAAATGACTGTTGCTCAGACTCAGATGGAGTTTAAATCATTAAATTCACAACACTGCCAAAGTAAGACCCAATCAAATTAATTATGTCAAGAGATGCTGCCATTATTCTCACCCAAAGCCTCTCTGGTAGTGACAGTTGCCAATGGCTGTACATGCTGTAAGCTGTGATTTGCTGATGAACCAAGTACCTCCACCGAAACATTTGATTGAGCACCTTCCAGGCAAGCATCTGTTAACCAAATAAATTCAATGAGCAGCTATTGGTCAGAAGATGTAGATTAAAAGTAAACTTAAAACTTTAAAAATGCGTTCTATAAGCAGCCTACGCCATTGAGAACACTATATCCTGAGGAGATCTAGAGCAGGTTCACAAGAATGATCCCAGGAATGAAAGTTAACATATGATGAGATTTGATGGCTCCGGGCCTCTACTCGCTGGAGTTTAGACAAATGAGGGTGGATCTCATTAAAATATATTGAAAACTGAAAGGACTATCTAGAGTGGACAGAACAGAGCCTCATATTAGGAAATCTAGAACCAGAACACAGAGCCTCATATTAGGATATCTCTTTAGAAAAATGATGAGGAATTTCTTTAGCCAAAGAGTGGTTAATCTTTGGAAGTCATTACTATAGATGGCTGAAGAGGTCAAGTCATTGGGTATATATCTAAACTGGAGGTTGATAGGCTCTTGATTAGAAAGGGTTCTTGGGGATTAGGCTGGTGAATGACATTGAGAGGGTTAATAAATCAACCATGATGGAATGGTGGAACAGACTCAATAGGCCAATGGCCTAATTCTACTCCTGCCTTATGGTCTTAAAGTACTCCATTACATGCAGTATGTTATTAATTCAAAGTTCAAAGTAAATTTATTATCAAAGGACATATGTCACCATATACAACCCCAAGACTCATTTACTTGCAGACGTACTCAAATCCATTAAAGAATAATAAACATAATAGAATCAATAATGACTGTACTAACATGGGGGTTCAACCAGTATGCAAAAGATAGCTGTGTAAATACAAAAAAGAAAATAAAACCAATAAATAACCAATAAACATGAGATGAAGAGTCCTTGAAAGCAAGTCCATTTCAATAATAGGGCAAGTGAAGTTATTCCATTTGGTTCAAGAGTCTGATGGGTTGAGGGGTAATAACTGTTCCTGTACCTGGTGGTGAGAGTTCTGAGGCTCCTGTACATTCTTCCAGATGACAGCAGTGACAAGAGAACATGACCTGGGTGGTGGGACTTCCTGATGATGGATGCTGCTTTTCCTGGGACAACTCTCTGTGCAGATGTGCTCAATGGTGGGGAGGGTTTTACTTGTGATGGACCAGGCCATATCCACAGCTTTTGTAGGATTTGCTGTTTCCATACCTAGGCTGTGATGCAGCCAGTCAATATACTCTCCACCACATATCTATAGAAGTTTGTCAAAGTATTATATTCAGCATAACATCTTTGCAAACTCCTAAGTAGAGGTGTGCTGCTGTGCTTTCTTTGTAATTGCACTTGCATGCTGGACACAGGACAAGTCCTCTGGAATAGTAACACTGGAGAATTTAAGGCTGCTCTCCACCTCAGATATGGACAGGCTCATGGGCCTCTGGCTTCCTCCTCCTGAAGTAAATAATCAACTCCTTGTTCTTGCTGACATTGAATAAGAGGTTGTTTGTGTGGCACCATTCAACCAGATTTCCAATCTCCCTCCTATATGCCGATTCATCACCACCTTTGATTCAGCCTAAGGCAGTGGTGTCATCAGCAAATTTGATTATGATATTGGAATTGTGATTAAGTGTAAAGTGATGCAGTTGTGCATATGTGTAAAGTGATCAGAGTAGCATATCAGTACATACACCAAGGAAAGACAACTTATTCTTGAACTTCAGGAAAGGATATTAATGATGGAGAATGAATGGGCGTGAGGTTAGAACAGGGGTTCCCTACAATTTTTATGCCATGGAGCCCTACTATTAACCAGGGGGCGATGGACCACAGGTTGGGGACCCAGGGTTAGATTTAGTTATGAGATTTGCAGGGGTTCCTAACTTTTTTTATACCACGGAGCCTTATCATTAACCAAGGGTCCATGGACCATTGGTTGGGAACCCCTGATTTAAAGATACAATTTACTAACAACCCTACCAGCCCAATGAGCATGTGCTGCCCAATTACTCCCTTTTGATCCATTAACCTACTAGCACTCTGGATAGGCCACATCTGCAGTACTGCGTACAGTTTTGTTTGGCCCCCTTATTGGAAATACGTTGAGGCTTTGGAGAGGTTTACCAGGATGATGGCTGGATTAGAGGGCTTGTGCTATAATGAGAGGTGGAAAAACTTGGGTTGTTTGCTCTAGAGCAGCAGAGGCTGAGAAGGGATCTGAGAGGTTTTGTAAGATTATGAGAGGCATAGATAGAATAGACAGGCAGTATCTTTTTCCTAAGTGCCTGGAATACACTGCCTGGGATGGTGGTAGGCAGATACATTAGGGACTTTCAAGAAACATTTAGGTAGGCTCATGAATGAGGGAAACCAGAGGGACATGTACATTGTGTAGACAAAAGGAATTAGTTTAGTTGATCACTACATTACTAATTTCATTGGTTGAACATAGGGTCTGTTGTGTTGTGCTTCTCTACATTCCAACTCATACATCATTGGAAAGTGGGAGGAAACCCACAAGATCATAGGGAGAACATAAAAACTCCTTAAAGACAGCAGCAGGACATTTAACCCGGATTGCAGGTGCAGTAAAGTGATTGTGCTAAATGCTATCCTATCATGCTGCAGATGGTTTTGGCTAGATCTACAAATGCGTGTACTCGTTACAAATGAGCAGAAGCAACCTGATCCACTGCGTTCAAATGAACGATTACAAGGCAGCGCAGGCTCTGTATTATGAACAGAACACAAATGCATATCCTGATGTCCTACCCCAAGAAAACCCTGAACAACCTTTGATGACTTGCTGGTGTTGAATCTTGAAAGTCTCAGATTGTTAAAATTAAATTTTAAATGCTTTTATTAGGCTATCTGAAAACAAATTAAAAACAAAATAAAATAATTTGAGAAGTTGATGACATCTTTCAAATAAAATCAATTGCTGGCAATAAACTTATTAGCAAGTTTACAAAGTTAGGTATGCAAAAAAAAAGTTGCTTTCCAGGTCATTTCTGATTGCAGAGATCTGAAGCAAACTGAGCTGCCATCTCCCTATTATTGCCATAGTTTAAAAATTCAGTATCTTGTTACTGGACTTGTAGAATGAAGTAACAATGTGCAAATTAGCTCAGAGTTTTAAAGGTATTTCACTGCAATTCGCACCAAAATAGACACTTGCAAATTAAATCAATAGTCCATTCAGAGGGGGGAAATTTAGAGTGCAATCTAGAGCCATTGGAATCTAACTGCCCTGGTCTGAAGTGAAATTCAGCTAGCTTACATATAGTTAACACTCACAAACACGAATCAAAATAACTGATGTTTACCTGTGTAATTTGAAAGATTCAGAGTTTTCTGTCTCATTTCATCTTGATTTAATCTGTCAAAGACAGGAGTGGATCAACAATCAAGTATGATTTCAAACAATCTTAGATTAAAAAAACTTCTGAAAAGATCAGCACCTAAGTACGACACTGAGGAGATGAAAAGTTTACCTGCATTCATTATTTCTTCCATATTATGGCCAGTTAGGTAATGGAAATTTATCCTTGCAGAATAGACACCTTTCTGCAAAAATCTGAGAAACGTTTGTCCTGAATTTGTGGGGGTGGGGGGGTGGGAAAGAGGGTAAGTTTTTCTTTAACTTACTTCTTGATGTGTGCATGAACAAAAAAGCTTTACTATGGAAAATAAGTTAGAAAACAGGCCCTTTACTTGAAACTTAACCTCTCCCTCATAACGAAGGGCTACCTATATTCTCCATAAGCTAGGACTCATGCTGCAAATTTCCGAATCTTGCTCATCCCTCAACATGATGCTCAGTGATTTACATTAGCTCCCATTAGGCCAAGTTCTCTGCTCATTGCTGCCATCAGAAGGTGGTAGAGGAGCCTCATGACCCACACCACCAGCTTCAGGAACGGTTATTAGCCCTCAATCATCAGGCTCTTGAACTAGAGGAGATGCCTTCGCACCCATCACTGAACAGTTCCCACAAACTATGGCCTCACTTTTTTTTTTTTAAGGACTCTTTGTCTCATGCTCTCTATTATTTATTTATTGTAGTTGCACAGCTATCTCTTGCATACTACTTGAATGCCCAAGTTGGTGCAGTCATTATTGATTCTATTATGGTTATTATTCTATTATAGATTTATTATGCCCACAAGAAAATTAATCCCTGGGTTGTACATGGTGACATATATACTTCAATAATAAATTTACTTTAAACTTTAAATTATGCAACTACTTGACATTAAGATTGTCACCATGGTGCAGGTTTGAAATAGTTCCATGACATTTTCATGAGTAATTTAATGCCTTGGTCCTTTAACCCAGAGATAACTGCATTCCTTCAAATATGGCCTTTTGAGCAGCCCCAATTTTATTGCTCCACAGCTACCAGTTGTGACATTAGCTGGAATGTCTTTTCCTAAAATCATGGCTGCTCTATGTATAATTAAACATTTTGATAGAGAAGGAACAAACGTTTTTAGAAGCCAAAACATCAAATTTTTGGTCATTCACCCAAACGTTATGAGGAATTAAAGTTCAATAAACCAGCTTGTGCAGTGGCAGGGGATATTTTTTAAAAAGGTGTTGATGTAACAAAAATACAAGCTGAATGTTGGAAAGAGAGAACAGGTAATCACACAATCAGTACTACCAGATGTGAGTAGAATGTCAACAATTTTTCACACATCTTATATCACAAGTTGCTACCTTTACCGAACTGCCATTCTACACAACCAAGCAACAAATTCTACATAGGTAGAAGCAGGACCATAAGATATAGAAGCAGAATTAGGCCATTTGGCCCATCAAGTCTGCTCTTCCAATTCATCATGGCTGATCCAATTTTCCTCTCAGCTCCACTCTCCTAAGCCTTCTCCCTGTATTTCTTCATGCCCTGACCAATCAAGAATCTATCAATGTCTGTATTAAATATACATAAAGACATGGCCACCACAGCTGCCTGTGGCAACGAATTCCAGATTCACCACTCTCTGGATAAAGAAATTCCATCTCACCTCTGTTCTAGAAGTACATCCCTCTATTCAGGAGGCTCTGTCCTCTGGTCCTAAACTCTCCTACCATAGGAAACATCCTCACTACATCCACTCTATCAAGGCTTTTCACCATTCGATTGGATTCAATGAGTTTCATTCTGCTGAATACGGGCTCAGACCCATCAAACATTCTTCATTTGACAAACCATTTAATCTTGGAATTATTTTTGTTAACATCCTTTGAACCCTCTCCAGTTTCAGTACATCTTTTCCAAGATAAGGGGTCCAAAACTGCTCACCATACTCCAAGTGAGGCTTCAGCAGTACTTTACAAATCTCAACATGACATCCTTGCTTTTACAGTATATTCTAGTCCTCTTGAAATGAATGTTAACATTGCATTTGCCTTCTTCACCAGAATCAACCTGCAAATTAATATTTAGGGAATCCTGCATAAGGAATCCCAAAAGTCCCTTTGTGCCTCCGTTTTTTGTATTTTCTCTCCATTTAGAAAGTAGTCAACCCTTTCATTTCTTCTACCAAAGTGCATGACCGTACACTTCCCAAAACTGTATTCCATCTGCCATTTTTGCCATTCTCCCAATCTGTTTAAGTCCTTCTGCAGCCTCACTACTTCCTCAAAACTACCTACACCTCCACCTATCTCCATATTGTCTGCACACTTTGCAACAAAGCCATCAATTCCATCATTCAAATCATTGATATATAACGTAAAGAGAATTGGTCCCAACACCGAGCCCTGTGGACTACCACTAGTCACCAGCAGCCAGCCAGAAAAGGCTCCCTTTATTCCCACTCTTTGTCTCCAGTCAATCAGTCACTGCTTTATCCATGCTAGAGTCTTTCCTGTAATACCATGGGCTCATAGCTTAAGTAGCCTCACGTGCGGCATCTTGTCAAAGGCCTTCTGAAAATCCAAGCACATAAAATCCATCAATTCTCCTTTGTCTATCTTGCTTACTATTTCTTCAGAGTTCCAACAGATTTGTCAGGCAAGATTTTCCCTGTGGAAACCATGCTGACTGCGGCCTATTTTATCATTTATCTCCAAATACCCTGAGATTTCATCATTAATAACTGACTTCAACAGCTTCCCAACCTCCGCGGTCAGATTAACTGGCCTATAGTTTCCTTTCTTCTGCCTCTCCCTTTTTTTTTTCCCGGAATCAGAATTAGGTTTAATATCACCAGCATATGTTGTGAAATTTGTTAACTTTGCGACAGCAGTAGAATGCAATACATAGTAATAAAGAAAAAAATTGAATTACAGTAAGTGCATATGTGTATATTAGATATTTAAAATAAATAGTGCAAAAACAGAAATAAAAAGTAGGTTGGTGGTGTTCATGGGTTCAATGTCCATTTGGAAATCTTTTTTTTTTATAAATTTTATTTAATTGCATTTTTAAATGATTACAAGTGTGGAAAAAAAAACAACCAGGCACTCTTTCTTTCTTTTTTTTCTTTCTTAATTTTTCTTTTTCTATATAGGGAAGTTAGGGGGGAGGGGTTAAGGGGAGGGGGGGGAAGGGATATATACTCTTTTTTTTTTCCACACTTGCCTCTCCCTTCTTAAAGAGTGGGTGACATTTGCAATTTTCCACCCTTCCAGAATCTAGCGATTTTTTAAGATAATTACTAATACCTCCACAATCTCTTCAGCCACCTTTTTCAAAACCCTGTGACTTATGTACCTTTAGACACTTCAGTTTCCCCAAGAACTTTCTCTCTACTTATGCTGATTTCAAGCACTTTGTGACCCCTGAAACTTCCACCATACTGCTAACATCTCCCACAGTGAAGACTGATGCAAAATACTTATTCAGTTTGTTCACCATTTTGTTGTCCCACATTACTACCTCTCCAGCATGGTTTGCCAGCAGTCTGATATCCAGTCGACTCTCTTTTACACTCACGTATCTAGAGAAGCTTTTGGTATCCTCTAATATTATTGGCTAGCTTAATTTTACATTCCACCTTTACCTTCTTAAAGACTTTTTTTAGTTGGCTTTTTAAAACGCATCTCAATCCTTTAACTTCCCACTAATTTTTATGCCCTCTTTTTGGCTTTTATGTTGGCTTTGACTTTTTGTTAGCCATGCTTATGTCAACTTTCCTTTAGAATACTTCTTCCCCTTAGGGATGTATATATCCCGTGCCTTCCAAACTGCTTCCAGAAATTCCACCTGCTCTACCGTCATCCCTGCCAGTGTTCTTTTCCAATCAATTCTAGCCAGCTCCTCTCTCATACCTCTGTAATTCCCTTCACTGCTTCTCCTTCTCAAATTTCAGGGTGAATTAAACCATATTATGACACTGGACCCCCAAGGGTTCTTTTCCCTTAAAGACTAATTAATTATGGTTCATTGCACAACACCTAATCCAGAATTTCATGGGTCCTTTCATGGGCTCAACCACAAGCTGCTCTAAAAAGCCATCTCATAGGCACTCTAGACCCTTCCTGGAATCCAGCACCCTAGAAACTCCCACTCCTGTAATCCAGCATGAACTTGATTTTCCCAATCTACCTGCATATTGAAGTCCCCCATGACTATTGGAACATTGCCCTTTTTGGCATGCATTTGCTATCTCCCATTGTAATTTGTATACCACATCCTTATTGTTTGGGGGTCTGTATACAACTCCTGTCAGGTCTTTTTACCCTTGTAGTTCATTAGCTCTATCCACAATGATCCAACACCTCCCAAACCTATGTCACTTCTTTCTAATGATTTAATTTCATTTTTTTCCAAACCACCAGAGCAACATCACCTCCTCTGCCTTCCTGCCTGTCCTTGCGATACAATGTGTATCCTTGGACATCAATCTTCTTTCAGCCATGATTCAGTGATGCCTACAAAATTATACCTGCCAATCTACAACAGTGCTGTAAGTTCATCTATCTTATTCCATATACTGCACGCATTCAAACATAACACCTTCAGTCCTGTATTCACCCCTTTTGATTGTCCGCCTTTTACGTTGCAACTCATCCTGCTGACTGCAATTTTGCCCTATCAACAGCCTCTCCTCACTGCACATTGTCTCTGGTTGTAAACCAGCTACCTCAACTTCCGCACCATTATCCTGCTTTCCTATATTTCTTGCATTGAAACATGCAGCTCAGGACACTAGTCACACCATGCTCAATCTTTTGATTGCCAACTTTGTCTGAGGCTTTACCAACATCTGCCTCCACAACCTCTGTTCTGGCAGTCTGGCTCCCATCCCCCTGCAACTCTAGTTTAAACCCTACTGTGCAACATTAATAAACCTTCCTGCTTGGTATTAGTCCCCCTCCAGTTCAGATGCAAAGTGTCCCTTCTGTACTGGTCCCACCTTCCCAGGAAGAGAGCCCAATTATCCAAAACCTTATGCCCTCCTTCCTAAACCAACTCCTTAGCCACGTATTAAACTGTAATCTTTCTAGTTCTGGCCTCACTAGCACATGGCACAGTTAACAATCCTGATATCACAACCCTGGAGGTCCTACCCTTTAACTTAGGACCTAACACCCTATGCAGAACCTCATCACTCATCTTACTCACGTCATTGGTTCCTACATATACCATGACTTCTAGCTCCCTCTGTTGTTCACTCTATTCTCTCCACCCCCCCCCCCCCCCCCCCCCCCACTTAGCCAACTGAGGAGTTGAGATATCCTGGACCCTAACACCTGCAAGGCAACATATCATCTGGGAATCTCATTCTTGCACACAGAATACTGCCCATTCCTCTATCTAAACAATCCCCTATCACCAAAGCAGATCTCTTCTTCTACACCTCCCCCCACCCCCTTCACTGCTGAATCACAGAGGCAGACTTAGTGCCAGAGATCAGATCACTGTGACTTTCCTCTCTTAGGCCATCCACGTGACAGCATCCAAATTGGTAGACCTGCTGTTGAGGAGGACGGCCACAGCAGTACTCTGCACAGGCTCCTTAATCCCTTTCCCATTCCTGACTGTCACCTATTCGTCTGTGTCCCACACCTTGAACACAACAACCTCCCTATATGTCCTATCTATCAGCCCTTCAGCCTCCTTGGATGACCCAGAGTTCATCCAGTTCCAGCTCCAACTTCTTAATGCAAAGTTGTGGGAAAATACAAGATTATGTAGATGAAAACAAAGTAAAAATAATTACAACTGCTGACTTCAACAGGTAATACTGAAGTAAGGATGAAAAGAGCACCAAAGAGTAAATACTGACCCATCTTTGCAAGAATCCTCAGTGTTTCTTTCTGATATGCTGGACTGTGCGTTAAATTCCCAGGCAACAGGCCCCGAATTTGCTGTGTTATCAATGGCTTGGTTCTGAAAGTTAGGATGAAGACTTGCAGAGTAGGAAATTTCAGATAAAACATTTTTATCTGTGGAGGAGGACTGGGGTTGTGCAGCCAATATACACATATTTCTTGGTACCTGGGTTTGAAGATCCGATTTGTTCTTTGAAGAAAAAACAAAGTGAATGTACATAATTTAAATACAGCATTTAACCAATTACTTTTTAGACAGAAAGTTATGCTGCATTATGAAAGTCAACCTAATCCCAAACAAAGTATCTGTATCATATAATGATTTCAATTAATTATGTGCTCAGGTACACTGGTGCCAAGTTCTTAATCTAAAATTCATTTGACCAGCCTTCCTACAACATGCACACTGGTGGACTGCACAGGTTCACATAGCATACATTAATGATGCCTCCTCCAGCTTTCCAGCACACCACTTTGGCATTTTAGGTATATTGCTCAGCAACACAAAATCTTCTTGGTTCATAATGGAGCAAATGTTAAAATATACACGATTTTAATGTTCTTCATAATCTCAAGTAATGAACTGAGTAATCAAACCCAGTCCTACAATGTTCAGAAGTGATTCCCAGAAAAATTCAGTCTACCTCATGTCTGATATCATAGCATAAAGTAATTTCATTACGACAAAATTATATTTGAAACCGAGAACTATTTTAGGTGCTAATGGAGTATCCATATATTCAAGTATCACAGGGAATGAAATATCGTAGAAAAAATGCATGCAATTCTTGTGTAATGGACACAGCCAAGTGAAGAAATACTCATGGCTGGCAAATTTCATGACACATGCCAGTGATAATAAACTTGTTTCTGTTAAGTACTAGATTACCTGCTTGAATTAGTAGAAAACAGTATCAGGAATACTTTTCAATGAGAATGGATCATTCACTCCTGATAAATTAAATATTCCATATTCCACATATACTGATAAATGGACAAGGTGTCCAAAACAAAAGTAGGCCTTGTTGGTTAAAATGGATTCAAGGGAGCTTTCTCTGATCAAGAGAATAAAATTTAGTACTACAATTCAGATTTTCATGCACGATGCATTTTTCTACACGTTTAAAAAGGAGCATAATTTTTGTCATCTGTGTTCCGCTACATTTTTTCAATGCAATTGCCTTCATATTAATGACATCTTGTTTAAATAGAAGCATTAAAAGCTGTTGTGTTTCCTAACAAGGTAAACTTTATGCACAACAGTCATTTTGCAAGAGGTTGCTGGGACAAGAGTGGCTGTGATTACCATAGTTTAAATATAGGTAAAACTAAACTTAACTTGATAAAGTGGTACACAATAATCCAAAGATTTAATACCTTCAGGCAGCTTAAATTTTACAAGATCAGGATTGGAGAATGCTGAATGATAACAAGCCAATATATATAAATTTAACAAATGTAGCTATCTGTTATTTCACCTCATTGGTCATAATAAGAACTGTAAAAAAAAGTTGTAATTCTTATGACAGTGGACAAACCTGTTGGAGACGTTCTTGCTGTTCTTTCATTCTCATTTCTGTCATGTGGATTAAATGCTCCATCTCCTCCTTTTCCTTTTTTAACTTCAACAACTTTTGCTCCTGTTCTGGAAACAAACACAAGGTAGAGTTGGCAAAAGGGCAGTTGAGACTATGGGGTTTCATTAATTACTATGCCATTTGCCACTGAATGGACAGTGAGGCTACATCCACATTAGACCAGATAATTTTGAAAACGCCGGTTTCACGTAAAAATGATAAGTGTCCACACTACGTGTTTTTGAAAATATCTCTATCCACATTGAAACGGAGATTTCGGCGAATCTCCTCCTACTGGGCATGCGCAGGACACATCTACAGAAAATAAGCGACATGTTTGGTGTCGAATCTCGCCGTAAAAGTGCGCGTTTGTGTAGTTACAGACTAGAAAAACTTAAAACGACGGACAGCTGTTGGCTCTCGCGCAGGAGAACTTAAAAGTAAAAAAAAAAATACTGGAGCGTACGGAGGCAACCGACAGGGAGTTCACTGACAGATGGACCCGGCTGATGACGAACATTGAAAAACTGATTAACTCTGTTGCATTAATAAAGCACCTTGTTAAATGTATAAAACATGTCTGCATCAGTATTATCTTGTATTTCCATACAATGTTACATTAGGTTGTTACACATCTATTGTCAGAGAAGTACTTGCATAAATAGGTAAACCACCTTCATACAAGCAAGGACAGAAAACGGCAAAGTGAGGCCGGTTCCTTGGCTATATTTAAGAGGGAGTTAGATATGGCCCTTGTGGCTAAAGGGATCATGGGGTATGGAGAGAAAGCAGGTACAGGGTTCTGAGTTGGATGATCAGCCATGATCATACTGAATGGCAGTGCAGGTTCAAAGGGCTGAATGGCCTATTCCTGCACCTATTTTCTATGTTTCTAAATTGTTAGGTTGCCTTCAAGAAAACAATGAAATAGCGCGCTGCCGTCTGATAGCGTTTTCAGAAGTCTCCAGTTACCCCGTCCACACTGATCTGCCCGAGCAACATTTTCAAAATTACCCACCCTGGAAAGCGTTTCTGAAAAGTTCCGGCTTCGGGGGACGAAAACACCGTTTTAGTGTGGACGGAGGGTAAAAATGAAGAGAAAAAGCTTCGGTTATGGATTTATCCGGTGTAGTGTGGACATCGTCTTAGCAATCCTTTCACTATGCATAAATGCTAAAGAAATGCTGTGCAGGACCCCCAATTTCTCCAGCTACAGCTACAACATGATTTTTTTTTTAATTACACATCTCATAATAGCATTGGTGGATCTGATACGGATTGGACAGATTGCTCATTCTCTGCAGGTGAAGCTCAAGTTCAAGATTATTGCCATTCAACATATGTTTCTCCAGACCAAGGTGTAAAACACTATATACAACTCACACACAACACAATATTACCACAAACATCAATAATAAGATGCATTTACAACACCTTAAGCCCTCATTACCCAAATACTATGTACTTTCATTTAGCACATGAACTGTGGCACAATAGTCTTTGACACCTTGACAATCTCAACACCGAAAGGCACATGGAGGCCAGGAGTGTTGGTAGTTCAGAAGCAAGAATCAGTTGCGCTGAGATGACATTTGCACCCAGTGCTTTCATATTTGCTCACAGACTGCTACTTTAATGCTGAGACTTCCAAATCAGAGCAACTCAGCCAACTTTAATCTGCAACCTTCTACACTGCAAAAGGATGCACTGGTGTTAAGCTCTGCAACATAATGAAGTCTGCAGCACATGTGGATGGTCTGAGTTAAAACTCTGGACTGCTGCCAAGCCAAATGTCTCCCTGAATGAGTCTGAAAACAATTGGAGGTGACAGCATACCCAGAAATGGTTTAGCCTTGCTGTTTTCTGAAATGCTGTTTTGTTCGCTTCTTTACATGGAAGGCTTCAACAGCCAAGCCCTCAGTAGCCAAAGTGTGACGCATAGAGGAATATTATCTTTTTGGAGGTGCTGGAGAATGGAACTAAAACAGTCTTATCAGTGGAATTACAGGTGGGACTCCAAAGATACTCTACAACTCTGACTCCAGGTGCACTCTTGCTACACTGCACAACTAGCCTCGAGGGTCAATAGGTTTTATTCTTGAACTGCCAGTCCTCTGCAGAGCAGCAACAGAAATGTGGCAGGATACAACTTACATGGAAAAGGACGCATGCATCATCTTGGAAACAGAGTCATGACAAATTTCACCCGTTCACAGACCAGACAAACCAGAGCACTATGGGGTTCATGCTCATCTGGAACTCTAGATTTGTAGGTCACAAGTACAGATCATCTGTAAGATTATTGCCTTTGCACCCAGAGCAATTGATAGTCTGCTATTTTAAATGCCCAGCAATTCAACTGCAAGGCAATTCATAGCCCAAAGTGCAAGGTTCCTCTGTTGAGACTCTTGCAAATCCAGCACATTCTACAGGGATAAGGCTTAAGAAAATTCAATGTAAGAAACAAAGCCAGGCAGTATTGACTCAATTGCTTACGTTGTACAAGCCAATCTCCACATCATTAAAAGGTTTTGTCGGCTGATAGATCCTACCTACCTACAAGGGGGGGGGGGGGGGGCACCCTGCACTTAAAGGCAAACCCGTTGAGTTTTTTGAGCGGAAAAAAATGTGAGCAAGCGGTACAGAAGCAAGTGCTGAGAGCCATGAAAACTAAATTGCAGAATAGACTGGACATAAAGAACCCCCTTCGAGTATCGCTGTCTCCCATCACCCCTCGATGGGACCAGTTTGTTGCAGGGAAACAAGACCAGGACTCCCACTGATTCAGCGATATTGGTGTGTTGCAATGATGTTATATGTTCATATGAGGAAAATATGCACTGTGTGTTTAATATCCAAATGTTACTTAAAATGTTATGATGCTATTGACTTAAGCTACTTATAATTGACTTATCACTTTATTCATGTGAGGAAAATATGCACTATGTGCTTAATATTAAATTCATCAGATAAACCCTTTTAGATATGAAATTGAGTGTATTAGCCACTTATAAGTGACTTATAGTTGACTTACCACCTATATTCCAGTTGTGATTAACACTCCCACCCCACCGCCCACTGGTCTGCAAGAATATTGTCAATATTAAACCAGTCCGCAGTGCAAAAAAGGTTGGTAACCCCTGCTCTATTGTAATATACTTAAAGCAAGATAGCATTGTGGGCACAAAGGTACTGATGATGGTCATTTATCAGCAGGCCGAGGAAGGGAGGGGTAGGGTATGTGCAGAGGGACAGTTGGTGAAGATTGAACCCCAGTCCAACATATTAAAGATTCCTTATGCAACATATTTAAAGCATTAAGAACACAACAGTATTACAGGACTTTCAATACATCAAAATTCTCAAAATGCCACTGGATGTCCAGTAGTTTACAAATTTTCATTTCCTCAGCAAACCAAATATTTCAGTTATTGCCTTGGTCAAATAACAGCTTCTTTACTCAAAGCTTACTATAATATAATGTTCAAGTAAGGTTTACTATAATGTTTCAAGTCTGGATGCAACTCTAAAGTAGCTAGAAGGGAAATGACCTTACAAAAAAAGAATTCTTGTCAGAGAAGGAAAGTCGAAATGGAAAATCTGGAAATACTATCGACTAAAGCTGAACTCCAAGTGAACAAACCATTATTAGGTTCTGTAGAGTATGAACACAGTAAAGCACAAACAAGAATGGCCAAATTTCTATTCTATAAGTGCATTATCATCATGAAATAGGCCACATGGAAAACACAGTGCATTCAATACCTACTGAAAACACAGCACACTGCTCATACAATCTAGTCCAATTAAATGATTTTACCTAACCGCAAAATCAGCGTCTCCATGAAAAAGATGTCCATATTCACAGGTATCATGGATTCACACCTCTGTTAACTCAGTAGGGAGGAACAGGTAAAATTTGAGTACTAAGACTAGCCATCTTATTTCAGTTTTAATTAACTGATTCTATCCATCTATCTTCCCCAGTGATCCTGGTGGGATTTTAACTTTGGTACAGCAGCATAGTGGAAAGCACAACTAGTGTGATGAGAGTGTGGAATGAGCTGCCATCACAAGTGTTGCATGCGAGTTCTATTTCAACGTTTAAGAGAAGCTTGGATAGGTACATGGATAGTAGAGGTATGGAGGGCTATGGTCCTAGTGCAGGTCGATGGGAGTCGGCAGTTCAAGTGGTTCAGCAGGAACTAGATGGGCCAAAGGTCCTGTTTCTGTGCTGTACTTTTCTATGACTCTAATGCTTTACAGTACAAGCGACCCTGGTTCAATTTCGGTTGCTGCTTGCAAGGAGTTTATACTCTCCACATGACTGCTTAGGCTTCCTCCAGGTGCTCTGGTTTCCTACCATAGGCCAAAGATGTATCGGTTTCTATGTTAATTGGTCCTTGTAAATTGTCCTGTGATTAGGCTAGCATTTTAATTGGGGGATTGCTGGGCAGCACGGCTCAAAGGGCCAAAGGGCCTATTCTGCACTGTATCTGAATAAATAAAATAAACTCTTCCCAAGATCATTAGACGAGGCAACTGGATTATTGATTCACTAATAGCTACAATGCTCTCCTACCTTTATTTATAAAAGAAATGGTTAAAAATAGCTATGGAAACTTTATATTAACTTGAGTCCTGATAAAAATGTAGGAAGTTTTAACTAGTAGCAAAAAAAAAAATACCTTTACAAATTGCTTTATATTTTGCTTTGAATTCCTCTGCTCGAAGTTCTTCAAAAGAGAACTCACGTAGTCCTGCATAGACCCGGTCTTTTGAATACATGGATACCACAGTTTCTTCTTCTTTGCAGTTTTGTAACTGCACTCTGGCCAATGGATTTGTTTCTTTGCTGGGTTTCCGGGCACTCAACACTGGAGTGAACAAGGGTTCAATCTTACGAGGAGTTCTGCAATACATGGAAATTTAAGGATATTTGCACTTTGACTCATGGTAATATAATGTATTTTAAAACAGCTTTCCCTGGGCAGCAGCAATTTTACAAAATCCAGAAACCACAAAAGCGCATTGCTTTGTTTACAAATTCTCTCTTCAATCAGAATTAGATTTATTATTACTGACATGTTGTGAAATTTTGCAGCAGTAGTACAGTACAGGACAGTAAATAACTAGTACAAAAGACTTCTGAAGTTAAGACATTTACTATTCATGCAGTACTGAATCAACACAGTGAAAAGTACAAACACAAGAGATGCTGGAATTCCAAAGCAACATATACAAAATGCTGGAGGAACTCTCAGCACGTCAGGCAACATCTATGGAAAAGAGTAAACAGTTGATGATTTGAGCCGAAACCCCCTTTCAGGACTGAGAAGGAAAGGGGAAGGGGAAGATGCCAGAATAAAAAGGTGGGGGTGGAGGGGAAAGACGTTAGGGGGAAGGCGATAGGTGAAGCCAGGTGGGTAGGAAAGATCAGGGGCTGAAGAAAGAAAGAATCCGATAAGAGGAGAGTGGATTATAGAAGAAAAGGAAGGAGGACAGGATGCAGGGCTAAGTAATAGGCAGGTGCAAACAGCTTGGAATGGGGGAATAGAGAAAGGGAGGGAGGGTGGGGGGGGGGGGGGGGGTGTAAATTTGCTCACCAGAGGTAGAGATTGATATTCCTGCCATCAGGTTGGGGTCTACATGACAGAATACAAGGTTTTGCTCCTCCACACAGACGGTGGCCTCATCTTGCACAAGAGGTGGCCATGGATCGAAGCATTAGAATAGGAATCAAAATTATAATGTTTGGATACTGGAAATTCCCCCTTGTGGAAGATGGTGCGGAGGTGCTTAAAGAAGAGGAGGCCACATAGGGAGCACCGAACACATTAGATGACCCCAGCAGATTCACAGGGGAAGTGTTGCCTGACCTGAAAGGATTGTTTGGGGCCCTGAATGGAGGTGCCACTTGCAGTGATAAGTGTCTGAAGGGAGGGAGGTTAGTGGGAAGGGATGGACGGACAAGGGAATCACAGTGGGAGTGATCCCTGCAGAAAGTTGGGGGGGGGGGGGGGGGGGGGGGGAAGAAGAGGTAAAGATATGAATAAACAGCCAACGTTTCAGGCTAAAACCGGAACTAAAGTGTTCCCAATGCGGCCTCCTCTACATTGGGGAGACCCGATGTAAATTGGGGGACCGCTTTGTTGAGCACCTTCGCTCCATCTACAAAAAGCAGGATTTCCTGGTGGCCAAACATTTTAATTCCAATCCCCCTTTGTGCCAGTCCATGGTACTGCATGATGCAGACACTCTCAGTTTGGAGGACTAACACCTCATATTCCCACTGGGTAGCCTCCAACCTGATGGCATAAACATCAATTTTTCTAACTTCCAATAATTGTTCCCCCTCCCCACTCTCCCCCCCCCCCTTACCTCTTCTCCCCACCTGACTATCACCTTCCCTGGTGCCTCTCTTCCTCCCCTTTCTCCCATGGCCCACTCTCCCCCATCAGATTCCTTCTTCTCCAGGCCTTTAGCCATTTCTACCTATTACCTTCCAGCTTCTTACGTCAATCGCCCTCCATCAGCTACTTGGCTTCACTATCACCTTCTAGCTTATACTCCTTCTCTCCCCACCCCCCATCTTATTCTGCCCCCTTCTTCCTTTCCAGTCCTGATAAAGGGTCTCAGCCTGAAATATCAACTATTTATTTATTTCCATAGCCTCCATTCCTTCCAGCAAGCCGCTTCTTCCCTCCCACCTCACCCCACCTTCTTATTCTGGTACCTTCCCCCTTCCTTCTCAGTCCTGTAGAAGGGTTTCAGCCCAAAACATCGACTATTTGCTCTTTTCCATAGATGATCCTGACCAAGGGGCCAAGTGGCTAAGGCTTTGGGCTGGCGATCTTAAGGTCGTTAGTTTGAGCCTCAGCTGGGGCAGCATATGTGTCCTTGAGCAAGGCACTTAACCACACACTGCTCCTGCACATTTATAGCCCAGTGGCAGAGGTTGGTCCAGTATGGACAAGACCTGCTGAGTTCCTCCAGCATTTTATGTATGTTACAATGCTATATCACAATAGATATTGTGATATAGCATTTTGTGTGCTGCTTAAATTTCCAGCATCTGCAGATTTTCTCGTGTTTGCGTTCATAGATATTCTTGAAGTTTCTAACCTTGGCTGCTAAAACAGTTTAAAAACAAGTAACACACACAGGACTGAACAAGTGTTGGATTAGACTGTAGAATAGAACACACACACCTAGTGGTTATAGTTGCTTTTGTAACAACTTGGATGCAATTGCAATTATTGTATTACTTGAATAGGGGTTATCTTATTGGTTGATCAAAGCAACGGAATTTGAATAGAATGTTATCTATAGAAATTCAATGGAATTAGCAAACTGGCATTAAGAGGAGCAAACCACATTGGCTTTTTCTCTCCTTTCTCTTTGTTCTTCCCCCGCCACTAAAGGTCTCTTTCTCTCTTTATATCCCAAATCACTCCCATGTTTCATCTTCCTGTCTTTATCACCTTTATTCTTCAAACCCTTAATAAACGATCACAAACAACAAATTTTAAGCCTCCTCCTTGACTTCTGAAGAACCCAGGATCAAATACATAGGCATCAAAAACAAAAGACAATTCAAATTTTGTATTTTAGAAAAATTACTAAAAACAAAATCATGAAAAGGCAGGGATTAGAAAACTGGTTTTAATTTTTTTTCCTCCTCTCTCAATTCAAAGTGGTATGGCATCTATATTAGGGATCACACAGCCATGATAGCAAGTCAAAGGGTTCACCGACATAAAATGTGTTTCTCTCCACCAGTACTCAATCAAGTGGAATATATTCAGCATTTAATCATTTCAGATTTTCAGTATTTACAATCTTGTCTATCTGCTAAACTATACTCAACTTCAGGTATCAGTGAACTTTTGGTTTAAATTCAGCACAAATCTGGGTGATCAGTAGTCAGTCTCTTCATATTTAAAGAATCTTAAAAACAACATTCACAAGCTTACACATACACGTTTTCTACATGAGCAGTTTCCTCCTCATAAAGCTTAAAGTCAGGTTTGCTGGCTGATGAGGCTGAAGAAAAAGGAACCGAATGCACGTTGGAACTTCTGGGCATCTAAGAAAAAAAAACTGCTTTTAAAAATCAGCTGAATAAAATTTGCTAGATACAAGTATTTCTTAAGAAGCAAAAATACTAGTAATACTGGTAAATAATTCACTAATTCACAAGAAAGAGGTCAGTATAGTGATATGTCAGCACAGAAACATTCAGACACCCAAAAAGGGAATGGTCTCAGATGTCATACTAACACCTTACTGAAACAACACACACACAGCTTCAAGATTTATCAATGAACAATACATTTCCAGTATATCCTTAAACTGGATACTGCATTAAATGGAAATATTAAATGAGGTTTGATACTGAACCACAAGCCTTATCAGGGTATCGCAGACCACTCATCCTAAATATCAAGTATAAAGTAAAAATCCTAATTCAAGATTTTTCATTCAAAGACCAGTGATAGTGACGAATAAAATAAAGCTCGGTTCTCACTTCTGTGACAGGAACCTAGCTTAAGCTGATATTGTAAACACCACTGCTGAAGTTGTCATCATTCAGTTGTGTTATTGAACCAACTCCCTTTGTCTACTCGTTACTACACCAAGGAGGTATCAGTGGTCAACTGGCCATTACTTATTCGTCAAGTAACGCCGCAAAATCTGCTCATAATGATGCAATGGCATAGAGTTAGACAACACAATAAACAGCCCTTCAGCCCACCAACTTTGTGCCAATCATCAAGCACCTGTTTTATTCTTCAATATTCACACTGGTAGAGACCAACTAACCCAACCAACCTGCACACCATGAAGTGGAATGAAACCTGTTATTAGAGGGAACATGCAACTCCCCTGAAGAGTGTTAGAAATTAAAGTTCAAGTTCAAAAGGTCAAAGTAAATTTATTAATCGAAGTATATGCTACCATATAATACCTTGAGATTCTTTTTCTTGCAGACATTTACAGGAAAAAAAGAAATACAATAGAATGACTGAACTATGATCACTGAGCCGTGATACAGCAGCTCTACTCACTGGACCACTGGGATCCTGTACTGCAAAAATTTGAATTACAGTTCCTCCATTACAGGGCACTTTCAAGAATTCATAACTTGCTTTTAAGTACTTTTGGATTTTGATCACGGAAAGTGCTGACTAATACCATTTTTGAAAAAAGATTTTGCAAGGTGGATAAACTACAAAGAAAATTTAAATACTGCAATCTGGTCATAAATTTTGAGGGGAATGAAACTGAACATGTGATAAACGGAGACTATGATTGAGATGGACATGGGCAAAGAAAGGAGACCAGCTTTGGTCTTGAAGTAAAGTTGATCACTTAAATGGAAAACTAATATTTGAAACAAAGTGAAGGACAAAATTTGCAAGGAGTTGCTTGGTATGGTAAAATTTCAATTAAACTATCCCAACAGCCTAAACACATCTAAACACATTCAAACTCAGGTTCAGTGGATTTGGAAAAAGTTAACCATTAACTACAATTTCCTTATAAGAAATTCATTCGAAGTAGGAAAGACAGACAAGCTTCTCTCTTTCACCCATTATGCCGCTGGTGTTTAGGGCAGCAATGAAGGTCTGCCATCTCTGGTGGTGTTCACAGCTTCTTTCATTGTGTTGGTAACTTCCTATGGGCAGGCTTGGCTGATCTTTACCTACCTTTGATTTTGCCCTTTTTAATACATCAAGTAGACATGATTGACTCATTCATTTTGGACATTAATGCTACATAGGTGACATGAAAATTACATTGGTTGATTTTTCCACTATTTAAGCCTACAACAGACTGGCAAGAAAGAATAATACAAACTATTTATATACATTTTTAAATATTCATTATGACCATAATAAACCAGTTCAGAACTGAACCACATTCTATTCACAGTAATTTATTTACAACCAATAAGGTTCCATAACTGGAAACTTAATTAGTTTAAGGGTTTGGAGGAGTTACTGCAATCACAAGCAAACTTCTGGGCATTCTCATTAAGCATTGTTGATGTAAAAACATAGTATTTGATTGAATAGGAAAGTAGCACTTCTGTTCAGTGTTTTGTACAAGTGACAATCTAGCTTAACACCCCACCAATAGAAAAGTGAAGAGCTAAACCAACTCTGTACTGAAAAACACACAGCTTCAACTCAGTCTTTGGCAAAGATGCCAACAGTGAGACAAGAGGCGATTGATATCATTCCCAGTTTCAAAAACCCTATACAATCACATCCTCACTCACTTCATTACATACACTCACTTACAATACATACCCGTGTAGTATTCCAGCGTCCTGGCTTGATTTCATTCTCCTTAGCAGAAGTTGAAGGAAGGGTGGACCATTGTCTCTCTGCTAACCTCAGTTGGTCTGTAGGCTGGTTACACAATTGATTTTCATTGAACACAGTAAAAGTGCTCTGCTGCTCTCGAGTGGAAACTACATGCTGTCCAAGTCCTTGGCTTTGTGCTAGAAAGTAAACAACTTAATTATACACAACTGCAAACCAAGTTCTACACCAAGAGAACTACACCATGAGTTCTACACCTCATCAACTCATTTTTGCTATATCTGAATTACTATCCTTAGTGCAGCAAAAAAAATAGATTATACAGCAACAGGTTAGACATAAAATTTTAAGCAACCACTGTTTTAGCCTCAGCTGGAGTACTGTAACCACATCAGGTCACCACGCTTAGAAAAGACGTCAAAGTCTCCAGAAGACCAACACTAAAATATACCAGATGACAGAATAGTTATGCGGAGCGGGGGTATATAATTGTCGATAAGAAAAACATAGCAAAGTTTTACACAGCAGAAAACAAACTTACGTCTCACAGAACCTCCAATCCTGTTGACTGGTGCCAAGGCCTTCTTTCGCCCACTGAGTTTAAGATCTCCGAGAGTGGTCCTTTGTGGTTGAATTGGCTCAGGAACCAATTCCTCATAAGTTCCTTCATTTATAGAGGCAACGACTTGCTTACATATCCGTGATTGGAAGTATCTTCAGAAAAACAGTAGTGAAATAAAGAAATGGCAGAGATATTAAAATTTATATCTGCCTTTACAAACTAGACAGAGAAATCCATCTGGAAGTAGAACAGGGAACTTCCACAGATTAGGGTTATATTTTGTACCTTCTGCTATTAAGGAAGGAAAAAACAAATGAAACAATTGAAAAGCTAGTCTGCCAGTAATGGAAAAAGTACTGAAACCTATTATGTACTTGTATGAAATTAGAATAAACATTGATTTATTACAGAGCAAGAATATTGATAAACTTCTGTCTTCCTCAAGGAAAAACTATTAGTATAGAGGATGAATCAGTGAATGGCTGCTCCTAGACTTTTAGGAGGTCCCTGACAAGGATGTCATGAAAGGTATTTTATAAACCTTACTGTGCAGCAAACCAGGTATACAGGTTAAATGGCCTATTCCTACAACTATTTATGCTCTCCCCGACTGGGAACAAACAGTGTATGCAAACTCATTAAAATGACCCCACAATTTACTAGTAAAGGCTGTGTGAATCAATATGGACAACTGCGATTTAATCTTAGTGTTTATTTTTTGATAGCATTTTAGTAATGAAGATTCCAGGACAGAAGCAATGAACTTTGTTATTTTGATTTAGCTGCATTAGACTGATGGTGGATTTGACTGGTTTAAATAATTAAAAAACCGTTTTTGCATTAAAACTGAAAAAGTGTCCACGAGTAAAAATAAAAATTGGAAGTTCAGACCTGAGATACATAAACAGTTACCTGTGATAGTGTTGCAGTTTTTCAAGAGGTTCAGCTTTGAGCCAAATCCCTTCTTGCAAGACAGCCTCTGCCTTTTTATTATTCCCCAGAAGCTCATATCGTTCAGCCCAGGCAATGTAAAGAGCAGCATGTGATACACCGATTCCTTTGCTCTTCAAGAAGTCAAAGACTTCTAATGGATCAGTACAATAGTCAACCTGAAAGAGATCAATTCTGGTTACAAAAAGTGGGAAATCAATTTTGAACAAAAGGTCATTCATTATACATATAATGGACTCGTAATTCAGACAGCCAAGGTAGTGGTTCTTATGATACTTGAGTATATTGCAGTGAAGCAAGGCTATGCAGTCTGCATACAATTCTCATTTTATGCTCACTTCTTGGCTGTGAAAATGCCACATTTTACAATGTTCACAATCCCTCCAGTTATTTTCAAAGGACTAATTCTGGATACTTCAATTTGTATTACTCCCACACTCAGAGCTCAACACCCTTTAGGCAAAACAGCCTTCTTTATTGACCCCTCATTCATCATAACTTTCACTTCCTCCACCATCTGTATACTGCAATTACAATATGTACCATTGTTAAAATACACTACAGTTACTTAGAGGGAACTCTAACAGCACCTCTCAAACTGCACCGCCAGCAAAGTATGAAAACACCACCATATGCAATTCCCTCAAGTCATAATCACCCTGCTCTCAGAATATATTGCAGTTTACCACCACTACTGGATTGAAAGCCTGGAATTCACCATTTAATAATACCATCTAGTGCAAAGTATGCTAGCAAGGATGGTCACTAAACACTGGCTATGCTAGTGATATTTATATACTACAAATAAAAATTATAGTGGCAACACGTTTGGTAATAAGTCTCAGACCTGCTGAAATGATTCATAAAAGGAGTAAAATTTGGCAAGAGTTAAACAGACCAATGTTTTTTTTTCACACTCTGCTTAGAACTGATATCCATTAAGACAGGAGGATTGGTGGCACTCAGTGGCAACCAAGCCAAAGACACTGTCAACATGAGCAGAGAAGAGAGAAAATTAAGGGAAGGTTAACTCAACATTAACTGTCTGAATAAAATTACCTTAAAACTAGAACTGAAGAAATAAAAATACCTAATGATCGCAAGCATGCTGACATTCAATAAAATTCACGGCTATCAAAATTTTAAAGTTTCCACCAAGGGATTCTTTTTTCATCTCAAATTCTCATAAATTACTGTTCTCCTATCTAGTGACAAAACCACTTGCTTTTAGATTCATCAGCCTAAGTTAACATTTTAAAACATTTATCCTTTCAACTTCACACCTCACAAATACTAAGTATTACTACCTCTGATTAACAGACACACAGCAGCAAACAACAGTATTACTAGGATAATAATTAGGAAAGATTTAGAACTGTAATTCACAAATACACTTACAAACTTTAGCCAATGACCAAGGTACCGTAAATCACTGTAGTATTGGTCATTCCTTAGGAAAAGTTCCAAGCTTCTCTCCAACAGTGCTGAGAGATTGCTATCTGTTCCACCATGGGGAAACACCTGTTCTGTCCACTTAATATACCTGTTTCAAGAAAAACAAGCCAATAAGAATTAGTCAGTGCAAGAGACAGATAGAGCTTCAAGGTCTAAGCATACTACAGTTATACAAAATATTTTCAGCACTTTAAGTGATTAGCTCATTATATTTGTATCCTTTGATAGAGTAATCCATACGGTTCTGCAGCTTTCTCCCTCTCCCCTTACAAGCACAAAATATTCAGAGTGAAAAAGGAGTGACAAATGATTTAATAACATCTTAAAATGCAATCAGATAACGACGTGATCTGTTTAAAAACAGTGGTTTTCCAGTATCCTTAAATCAGGTCATGAACCCATGCGAGTCAGGTTTTTCTCCTTCAAGGACATCTATTTGAATATTTTAAACAGCTCAATCAAATCTCCAAATCTTTCTTGCTCCTGGAGACAGGCCCTGTTCCTTTAGTCTTTCCATGTAGCCCAATGCCCTCATAACTGACACAATTCTGGTAAGTTTTTGTACCTTTGACATCTTTCCTAAATCATTGCCTCAATTAACAGCTGTTCAAAGTTCATGCAGTGACATTACTTACATGATCCATTGCACTATTAATACCAGATCACACAAGTTTTTATCTAATACAAAGAAATTGCCTTCAGAGCACTGCCTCTAAAAATTGTACAAATAACCCAATCCCACTTCCCATTCAGCACACTCATTACATTTGTATTCATTTGTCTTTCTTCATTCTTCTCATCAAGCTACATCACCACAAACCTTTGTATTAAAATTTGCTGTGCCTACACAGTTGCTTCAGATGTGTTGTTTCCTGGTTTATTAGACTCAGAATTAGGTTTAATATTACTGGCATATGTTGTGAAATTGGATGTTTAGTGGCAGCAGAACATTGCAATACATAATAAAAAACCAAATCACAATAAGTACATATATAAAAATAAATTAAATAAGTAAAGCACAAAGAAGGGAAAGAAAAACTGAGGTTGTGCTCATGGATTCATTGAGAAATCTGATGGCGGAGGAGATTAAGTTACTCCTGAAAAGTTGAGCATCTGTCTTCAGGCTCCTGTGCCGCCTCCTTGATGGTAGCAATGGGAGGGGGAGGGGGGGAAGAAAGGGCTTGTCCTGGGTGATGGGTATCCTTAATGATTGATAGGTGGTACTTATTTTGAGGCATCACCTGCTGGGGAGGTCAGGGCTCACGATGGAGCTGGCTGAATTTACAACTTTCTGCAGCTTTTTCCAATCCTGTGCAGTGGCCCTTCCATACCAGGTGATGACGCAACTAGTTAGAACACTCTCTAGAATTATTGTGCGCCTAGAATGTTTTGCTCCATTTAAAACGTGGAAGGTATAATTTCTATATCCAAATCTGGATCTTTGGATATATCTGAGGTACTAATCTGATACAATCTCCTGGGTCATTCTCTTTCTGTCCAACAAATAAACATTCAATATGATATCCTTTTTGCTTTCCTTAACCAATTTTCTCTCAAGCTGTCCCCTTAATTGCACCTGCTTAATAATTAACAACACACATCTATTAAAAGCCTATCTTAAGACTGTTACACTTTCCCCTTTCATCTCATTTCTGAACTATTTTCATCTACTGCTTTCTTAATGAGTAAATCTTAAATCTTCTTTATTGAACAAGTTGTGCAAGGGAGCAAATACAAGGCAGATACAATTTAAATGTGAAGAGATGTAGGATTCTAAAACTAAAAATAAGGGCAAAAGGATAGCAAGGGACAAAATTGATCTTCTGGAACATCAGAGTGGCAATCTATTGGTGGATCCAAAGGAGATCAGGGGAGATTTAAATGGAATTTTTGCATCTGTATTTACTTGGGACAGAGAACCATAGAACATTACAGCACAGAAACAGGCCTTTTGGCCCTTCTTGGCTGTGCCGAACCATTTTTCTGCCTAGTCACAGAGTTTATAGATGTCAGGAAATGCAGCAGTGAGGTCATGGACCCTATACAGATTACAGGAGGGGTGTTTGGTGTCTTGAGGCAAATTAGGGTGGATGAATCCCCAAAGTCTGACAAAGTGTTCTTTTGGACTCTGTGGGAGGCTAGTGTAGAAATTGCAGGGGGCCCTGCAGGGATATTTAAAACATCCTTATCCACAGGTAAGGTGCCAGAGGATTGGAGGACAGCTAATGTTGTTCTATTGCTTAAGAAAGGCTCCAAGAATAAAGCCAGGAAATTATACGCTGGCGAGCCTGACATCAGTAGTGGGGAAGTTATTGGAAGCTTTTCTAAGGGACCAGATAAAAATACAAGTATCTGAATAGACAGTACTGATTAGGGAGCATCAACTTGGCTTTGTGCATTGTGTCATGTCTGACAAATCTTAATTTTTCGAGTAAGTTACCAGGAAAGCTGATGAAGGCAAGGCAGAGGATGTTATCTACATGGACCTTAGCAAGGTCTCTGACAAGATCTCACATGGGAGGGTGCTAAAGAAGGTTCATTTGCTCAGCATTCAAGATGAGGTACTAACTTGGATTCGACATTGGCTTCACAGAGGAAGTCAGATGGTGGTTGTAGATGGGTGCCTCTCTGACTGGAAGCCTGTGACTATGGAGTGTCGCAGGGATCAGTGCTGGATCCTTGTTGTTTGACATCTATATCAACAAGGCAAATCTGCAGATGACACCAAGATTGGGGGTGTAGTGGATAGAGAGGAAAACTATCAAAGCTTGCAGCGGGATCTGGCCAGCTGGAAAAGTGGCAGATAGAATTTAATGGAGATAAGTGTGAGATGTTGCACTTTGGGTATGTAGGTCTTACATGGTGAATGATAGAGCATTGGAGAATGCAGCAGAACAGAGGGATCTGGGGGTACATTCCTTAAATGTAGCACCACACGTAGATAGGATTGTAAAAAAAAAACTTTTGGCACATTGACCTTCATAAATCAATGCATTGAGAACAGGAGTTGGGATGTTTTGTTGAAATTGTATAAGACATTGATGAAGCCTAATCTGGAGCATTGCGTGCAGGTTTGGTCACCTACCAACAGGAAAGATTGAAAGAGTGGAGAGAAAATTTACAAAGATGTTGCCAGGACTTGAGGACCTGAGTTATAGGGAAAGGTTGAATAGGTTAGGATTTTATTACCTAGAATGTAGAAGATTGAGGGAAGACTTGGAAGTATACAAAATTATGAGCGATATGGATGAGTTGAAGAGCATGTTTCTGTGCTGTGTTATTCTATGACTTTACGACTTCAGCCAAACTACATACAAGGAATTGCCCAGAACCAAGAGTCAAAATCTCAAGATACAAAGGCAAGATAATTAGCACCAAGCTCCAAAGAAATTTCTTTGCTCAGAGGCTGGTAAACCTATGGAAACCTCTTCTAAAGGAAGCAATGAATCCCACGTCATTAACATATCAATAATCTAAGCATTTATCTCAGTTAGGAACCATGAGATAAGGGAAGAATTCAGCAGACAGATGGTGGTACTCAAAGTACTAACCCTACTTCATTTTTGATCAATGCATCACGTTTTTCATCTGAATACAACTTCTGCCACAAGAGGAACTGCTTTCACACCTCCATTCAGCATCTCCTGATCATCTTCCTCTTATCTACAAATTGTCAGATTTCCTTCATCATAGCTACTATTCATATCCTTCTCTGAACAACCCAAACCACCCATTTTTAAACAATCAATTTTCTGCATGGCTGTTTGAATAGTTGCCTTTTAACCTCTACTTTTACATAAACAAACAACTCCAGGTGTTGATGCCTTTTCTTCCTCTCATTAGAAATATTAGAATTGGAATTGGTTTATTATTATCACGTGTTTAGAGGTACATGTGAAAAAGCTCGTCTTGCATACTGTTCATTACAGTGCATTGAGATACCAAAGGTAAAAGAATACCAGAAAGCAGAATAAGGTGTAGAAGCTACAGAAATTGCAGTTCAGGTAGACAATAAGGCACAAGGTCATAATGAGGTAGACTGCAAGATCGAGAGTCCAATTTATTATACTAATGAACCATTCAATAGTCTTTTAGCAGGAGGCGAGGCTGGTTTCCATGTAATGAACTTTGTCCATCACTTCCTGTAGTTTCTTGTGATTACAGGCAGAGCAGTAGTCATACTCTGTGTGACACATCCAGATAGGTTGTTGTCCAGTGCAATTATATTTTATATAATATTTAAAAATTAAATAATCGGTAAGGGTTAACACAAACATGCCACTTTTCTTTAACCTCCTGAGAAAGCAGAAGCATCAATGATCTTTCTTGGTTGTGGCATCCATGTGGTTAGAGCAGAACAAGCCAGTGGTGATATTCACTCCAGGGACCTTAACTTCAGCACAAATGATGCAGACAGGAGCACATGTACTACCCCCTTCCTCAAGCCAATGACGAGCTCTCTTGTTTTGCTGATATTGAGGGAAATGTTGCCGTCATGACACCCACCATGTTACTAAGCTCTCTATCTCCTTCCCGTACTCATTTTTATCTGAGATATGGCCCACTATCCCATGCAAACTTGGAGATGCAGTTAGAGCAAAAACTGACTATGCAGTCATGAGTGTACAGGGGTAGAGAAGGTGGCTGAGTATCAGCCTTGTATGGCACAAACGTTAAAGATAAAGGAAGATTAGTTTTAGCTTTATTAGTCACATGCACATCAAAACATACAGAGAAATGTATCATTTACATAAATGACCAACAGAGTCTGAGTCAGAGGATATGCTGGGAGTAACCACCAAATATCGCCAGGATTCTGACGCCAACATAACATGATCAAGGCTTATTAAACTGTATGTCTTTTGGAATATGGGAGGAAACCTGAGCACCCAGATGAAATCCAGGCACCATGGAGAGAACAAACAAACTCTTTTACAGACTTTGGCAGGAATTGAACCCAGGCTGTTGGGTGTTGTTAAGGTTACATTACCATGCTACCCTGCTCAGAAAAATTGTGGCAGACATGTTGTTGTCTATCCTTATTGATTGAATTCTGTTGGTCAGGAAGTCAAGGATCCAGTTGCAAAGTGAGGTATTGATTCAGTTTGGTTATGAGTTTTCTTGGAATTATAACATTGAAGCTAGCACTGCAATCAATAAAAGTCTAATTTAGTTATCTTTACTGTCCAGATGCTCCAGAGATTACAACATGAAATTGGATGGCATCTGCCATAGACCTGTTTCAGCAATAGGCCAATTGCAATGGGTTGAGGTTGATAGAGAGGCTGATGTTAATGCTTACCATGACCAACCTCTCTCAAGACCAGAGACGTCAGAGCCACCTGGTGGTAAACATTAAAGGCATATTACTTATTTTTCTTAGCTACCAGGACGAGAGTGGGAGTGGGAAGTGGGAACCTCAGATTGAGGTGGATTAAAAATGTCAGCTAATATCTCCGACAGCTAATTTGCATGGGATCAAAGACGCCATCCAGGCCAGATGCTTTCCACTGGTTCACTCTTTGAAAGAGTGCAAACCATCTTTGGAAGTATTTTGTTCCAATACTTTTATCTACCAACCTTACTCTTACCTACAGCTAACTACTTTGACACTTGGTTATTGCTTGTCTACTTCTATACCCAATGACGTAATCATCTTTTCTCCAAATAAATTTGTTTGCAACTCAGTCATGGGGTTTTTAAAACACATTTCCTCACACTGCCTACTTATGCTTATTATTTCAGCCTGCTATTAGGGTAAACTGCATATTTTTGCATAGATGCTTCTTTGCAAATCCTCTAAAAAATTTGCTGGGGTACAATAATTAGCTGAAGGATAACAGCAAGACTAAATCTACTTACCTATCCCAAACATCCAGGGGGTCATTACCAGAATAAAAACGGATTTCTGCCTCAAAGGCTCTGAAAAATAGACAAAATCCAATGTTGAGCCTTGTAGCATCAGTTAACAATGTCAACATTTAATATTAAATGCTACCACTTAAAAAATTCAGAAATGGCTGCTGCCAATTTATGCAACTCCTGATTTAAAAACTGTTGCAGTATAGTCACAGAGCTTTTAAGACAGGCATTGCCTGCTCTCTAGGGCAGGCAATTGGTCAATGCAGTGTTATATCTCACAAAAACCTCAAATCCATAAATTCCACTACTGAAGATTTTAGAAACACTACCACCTCCAAACTTTTATGCAAGTCATTCTGTTGAAACTATCCATTGCTATGCTTTCATCTATACAGTCAAGATCTTGCAGAGATTTGGAAGTCTTAGTGCAGGATTTCTTAAAGGTTAACTTGCAGATTGTTGGTAATATGGAAGGAAATGCAATGTTAGGATTAATTTCTAGATGACTAGAATATAAAAGCAAGATGTAAGGCAGAGGCTTTATAAGGCATTGGTCATACTGATTTTGGAGTATTGTGAGGAGTTTCCAATAATGGGTGAGTCTAGGACTGGAGGGCACAGCCTCAGAAAAGGACATCCCCTTAAAACAGAGATGAGGAGGAATCTCTATAGCCAGAGGCTGGTTGATCTTTGGAATTCATTGCCACAGATGGCTGTGCACGCCAAGTCATTAGGGATATTTAAAGCCAAGTTTGATGGATTCTTGATTAGTAAGGATATCGAAAGTACCGGGAGAGGTAGGAGAATGGGATTGAGGGGGGTAATAAATAAGTCATTATCGAATGGTGGAGCAAATGTGATGGCCAAATGGCCCAATTCTGCTCCTATGTTTTATGTTCAAGGAACATCTGAAAGTTTCCAGAAACAATACAATCTCAATCTTGATACAGGTCTGTATCAATGAAGCTTATAAATCAAGAATGAATTTTTAAAATCATTACTAATAATGCTCACTTAGAACTAAGACGATATCTAAGGAAATTGGCCTTCAGTTTCTCCACTTCAGTTTTCTCCCAGAATAAAACTTATTTAAAGAACATAAATCATGTGAATTCTTGAAAAAGAATATACTTCAATAGGAATAAAAAAAATTAAAATACAAATCTCATTATGAAAAGAAAACCAAATGCAAGAATGATATGTGCATTGACACCAAGAACATAATGACTATTCCTTTCGCAAGTGAACAGGAGTATCTTTTGGAAGTAAACTACTAACCCTCCCAATAGGGTCTATAGTCAACTATTACGTAACTTGATGTGCTTTCAAATACATTAATTGGATGACCACCGACCTATACATTCTACTGCTTTGAAACATCATTTACATCACAGGTTCTCTAGGAAATGATTACTGTGTCAGCATCTATTTGGAAACACAGCTAATAACAATACGTGCACAAGTAATAATGTTCCCCTAGCCAAAATACTCTCCTGGGCATTTTGGTTTGGTATATTTATGGGTGCTCACATGAGGAGAGTCAGATGGTGCTGTCAATTCAAGCATTGCAAATCCTGGTAGTAAGATACTTGTACCAACTTTAGGGTCTCACTAACGTTCGGGGCAGATAATTATGTTATACTTTTCACTGATTATCATGGTTCATATTATGTAAACATGGACTCTCTTTTCAAGGCCTTGTGCCAACATACTCATGCAGTATTACTCACTGTTTCTGTTCCTGGATACTGATCTGACATGGGCCTTCATGTTGTGCAAGCACATCCTTAAGCGTACCCACATCTCGGCCTTGCTTCAAAGGCTGAACATTCTCCTTACTTAGTTCCCAATCTGCCTCTGCCATTTTGAGAGTTGTTCAGCCTTAATAAATAGAACCCTGCAAATGAAATACACATTTCCACTTTCAACCATCAGATTTGATTTATAAAAAATATAAGCAGCTCAAGATTTTTTAAACTGTATAGTGAAGCGAAAATGGTTTAAAAGAGTGATTGTGATGTGAAATATGCTATTTGAAAGGATGGAAAATGACTCATTAGCATTGTTTTAAGCAATAAAGTTGAACTGAAAAAATACTGTAGTAAAAGATTCTTAGAGAAGATGAACTAGTACACAACCTACTTTTGCAAAGTATAATTTTAATCACATTTTCACTATCATCCAATGATGGCCGAGCCTCAAAACAAAAACCTACTCAATTACTCTGTAATTCCAGCCATAAAGATGCATACCTTCTAACAGCCTAGTTAAGGTGAAGGCAAATTACTAGAAATTCCAGCGGGGGGGGGGGGGGGGGGGGGGGGTGAGAAGAGGGTGTGTGTGTGTTTTTATAAGAATGACCTGCAAGGAGTAGGCATTAAGCAGAACAAATCTTCGAATGTTATGAGGGATTAACAATACTTCTTTTGAGGGGGAAAAAGTATTCCAATTACTTAAAAGCATCTCTCCTTACTAACCACAATTTTAAATCGTACTTCCATAGGCGAATGATCCTCGTATTCTGGTTTAAGATAAAGCACATATGCCCACATTGTTTTTAATCAAGTTAAAAGCATACATACCCCATATCATATACCAAATCGGGATGGTCATTATCAAACTTGTAATATTAGTTACTGACCCATACAAACCATTTCCAAAGCTGGATAAGAAACAAAATCTAGATACAGGCCTGACATATCCTTGGGTTCAAGATTACAGCAGCCAGTGCCAGGCTGGGAAGCATTGCAATATAGAATGAGAGAAAGTAAGAAACCCAGACCTTCTTGAATGCTCGGGTATAAAGTACTTTAAGGACCAAAGCCTGGTTGAGCAGCTAACTGCATTCAGCTTTTATAAAAGAAAAACAAGTATCAAAAAAGGCAGATACAAGGAGAGAATTTCAGAATGTTGGCAAAGTACAACACCAAAAGTGGAGAAGCTTATTATCAGGTGGTGTCAACAGATTAGAATCAGAATCTGGAAAAGATTACAGAACTAGGATGTGAGTGGTAGCGGGCAGGAGTACAAAACAGGGTCATTAACTTCCACTATTCATTAAGATCATAGCTGACTCTTCTGTTGCAGTACTGTTTTTCAATATTAATCGCTGTTTTCCTTGTTTGCCTATGTACATTTTTTGTCATTTCAGTACCCTTGGTCTCCATGGCTCTCTTTGTACAGACTGCCAGAGATTTACCATCCTCTGGTTGAATAAATTTATTTTGACTGTGATCCTACATCTCAGATACCCAAAAAGCACTCTAGTCAAATCTGTAAGAATATGGTATATTTTTTTTAAACAAAACTATAAAAATTTAGTTACATCACCTATACACAATGCACAGGCAGTCAATATTTACAAGACTGTCAGTATACTCAAATTAAACTATGGTTACCACCATCTATAAAACAGTCACTACCTTAGGGGGCCCACCACTAACTGAAGTCCCCCAATGTGCCCATTGCGAATGTGTGCTCCCTCTCCAAGGACAGCTGGGCACGAACATACCTAACCCATCAATTCTGTGCTGGCTCTCTAAACAGCAACCCCATCGGGCCCACTCCGTTTCTTAAATGTGGGATCCTGAAGCTGCAGAGCTAATCACTGTTCCATATTTCCATCCCCAGTAAGGACCACAGGTCAGTTCACCAATGAGGAACCTTGGGTGCAGTCAACATGGTCAGCCAGGAATAGGTAAGGCAGCCAGAACAATAGTAGCTCTACGAACTTTACTCAGGGAACTCTCAATATCAAATGCTGTCATGTTGGAAGAACCAAGCATTTATACAGTACATTGGTCTTTCACAATCTCCGTGTATTCCAAAGAGCTTTTACAGCCAATAAAGTATTTTTCAAGTATAATCAATATGAAACAATAGATAATTTTCCCAATACCAAGCTTCTACAAAGAACATTCAGTACATGATAGTTAACTACCGGTACTTCTCATTCAGGGGTAACTCAGCAGCTGCTTTGCATGAAAAAAATTCAACAAACTGGCTCTCGATTTATGTACTTGTCCACAAAAAGGCATTCAGACCGATCCACCCAATTGTATTAAGTATCCTGATGCCACTTTCTTAATTGATTATTGTAGGAAATGCTAGAATCTATCAGAAAAAGAATGGGAGCCACACACGCAAAATGCTGGAGGAAGTCAGCTGGCCAGGCAGCATCTATGGAAAAGAGTACAGAAAAGGCAGAAATTATAGACCAGAGAGTCTTCAGTGGTTAGTAAGTTGATGGAGAAGATCCTGAGAGGCAGGATTTATGAACATTTGAGAGGTATAATATGATTAAGAATAGTCAGCATGGCTTTGTCAAAGGTAGGTCATGCCTCACAAGCCTGATTGAATTTTTTGAGGATGTGACTAAACATATTGATGAAGGTAGAGCCGTAGAAGTAGTGTATATGGATTTCAGCAAGGCATTTGACAAGGTACCCCATGCAAGGCTTATTGAGAAAGTGAGGTGGTATGGGATCCAAGGGGACATTGCTTTGTGGTTCCAGAACTGGCTTGCCCACAGAAGGCAGAGTGGTTGTAGACGGGTCATATTCTGCATGGAGGCCGGTCACCAGTGGTGTGCCTCAGGGATCTGTTCTGGGATCTCTTTGTGATTTTTATAAATGACCTCAATGAGGAAGTGGAGGGATGGGTTAGTAAATTTGCTGATGACACAAAGGTTGTGGGTGTTGTGGATAGTGTGGAGGGCTGTCAGAGGTTACAGTGGGACATTGATAGGGTACAAAACTGGGCTGAGAAGTGGCAGATGGAGTTCAACCCAGTGTGAAGTGTGAAGTGGTTCATTTTGGTAGGTCAAATATCAAGGCAGAGTATAGTATTAATGGTAAGACTCTTGGCAGTGTGGAGGGTCAGAGGGATCTTGGGATCCGAGTCCATAGGACGCTTAAAGCAGCTGCGCAGGTTGACTCTATGGTTAAGAAGGCATATGGTGTATTGGCCTTCGTCAATTGTGGAATTGAATTTTCCAAAATTATCATCAGATGATCTTTCAATATTAGAAACTCCTATTACGGATGCAGAAATTAAAGGGGTTATTTCCTCTATGAATTCTGGAAAAGCACCAGGTCCAGATGGGTATACAGTAGAATTTTTTTAATGTTTTTCCGCTACTCTTTCTCCTTGGTTATGCAGGGTTTTTGAAGAAGCAATTAGATTGGGCAATCTGCCACAATCTTTTTATAGAGCTTCCATTTCTTTAATACTGAAGAAAGATAAAGACCCTACTGACTGTGCATCCTATAGACCAATATCTTTATTGAATGTAGATTCCAAGATCTTTTCCAAGTTACTGGCATCCAGGCTGGAGAAGGTATTACCCCAAATTATTTCGGAAGATCAAACTGGTTTTATTAAAAATCGCTATTCTTTTTTCAATGTTAAGAGATTATTGAATATTGTTTATACTCCTTCACGTAGCACTTCAGAATGTGTTATTTCATTAGATGCGGAGAAAGCATTTGATAGAGTTGAATGGCCATACTTATTTTATGTGCTTGAGAAGTTTAATTTTAGTCCGACATTTATTTCCTGGATTAAACTGATATATCATACTCCAGTAGCCTCGGTGCTTACTAACAATCTAAGATCTCCCTTTTTTCGTTTATTTCGGGGTACTAGACAAGGCTGTCCTCTTAGTCCATTATTATTTGATATTGCTTTAGAACCCTTGGCAATTGCTATCAGAGAATCACAGAACATTTTTGGCATTAATCGTGGGACATATACATAAGTTATCATTATATGCAGATGATTTATTATTATTTATTTCTGATCCTGAGAAATCCATTCCTGCAGATTTATCATTGTTGGTTCAATTTAGTGATTTTTCCGGGTATAAATTAAATCTTAATAAGAGTGAATTGTTTCCTTTAAATAGACAGGTTCCAATTTATGGAAATTTACCTTTTAAATTAGTTAATGACTCTTTTATTTACTTAGGGATTAAAATCACAAAAAACTATAAAGACTTATTTAAGGTTAATTTTTTACCCTTAATTGATCAAATTAAATGTTTGTTTACTAAATGGTCACCACTATCTTTATCTCTGATAGGTCGGATTAATGCTATTAAGATGGTTATTTTACCCAAGTTTTTAATATATATTTCAAGCGGTACCAATTTTTATTCCGAAATCTTTTTTTGCTAATGTTGATTCAAAAATTTCCTCATATATATGGCAGAATAAAAATCCTAGGTTAGATAAAATATATTTACAGAAGGCAAAGAAGGTGGATTGGCATTGCCTAATTTTAAATTTTATTATTGGGCAGTTAATATCCGATATTTGATATGTTGGTTAAAGGATTGGGATATATCTTTTAGCCCTCATTGGGTGAACTTGGAAATTAAATCTGTACAAGGATTTGCATTGGGTTCTATTTTAGAGACTTCTCTTCCCTTTGCTCTTTCTAAATTGCCGAAACGAATTGACAACCCGATAGTTAAACATACTTTACGTATATGGTTTCAATTTCGGAAATTTTTTGGGTTGACTCAGTTTGTTTTAAATATTTCTATTGTATCCAATTGCTTTTTTTATCCTTCTATTATAGACCAAGCTTATTCAGCTTGGAAGACTAAAGGATTATTACGATTTTCCGATTTATTTTTGGATAATTGTTTTATGTCTTTTGAGCAATTATCTAATAAATATAATTTGCCTCGATTTCATTTTTTTAGATATTTACAGATTAGGAATTTCTTAAATACTGTACTTCCTACTTTTCCAAATTTTGTGTCTTCAGGTATTTTGGAGAATTTGTTTGAACTAAATCCTTTTCAGAAAGGGCTAATATCAAAACTCTACAATATAATTATGAAGATACGTTCAGAGCCCTTTTATAAGACTAAAAATGATTGGGAAAGAGAACTTAACCTTATTATCCCTATTGAGAATTGGGATAAAATTCTTCAATTAGTTAATACATCATCTATATGTGCTAAACATTCATTAATACAGTTTAAAGTTGTGCACAGGGCTCATATGTCTAAGGATAAATTGGCTCATTTTTATTCCTATATAAATCCTATTTGTGACAGATGTCATTCTGAGATAGCATCTTTAACTCATATGTTTTGGTCGTGTCCGCTTTTGAAAAAATATTGGAAAGATATTTTTGATATTATTTCTGCGGTATTGAACATTGATTTACAACCTCATCCTATTACTACAATTTTTGGTTTACCAATGATGGACTCACTCCATTTATCCTCTTCCGCTTGTCGAATGATTGCATTTCTTACATTAATGGCTAGAAGATCTATTTTGTTGAATTGGAAAGAAATTAATCCTCCTACCGTATTTCATTGGTTTTCTCAAACTGTTATGTTTAAATTTAGAAAAAATTAGAAGTGTTGTATTTGATACTTCTATTAAATTTGAAAAGATATGGAGACCATTTATTCAATATTTTCATATGATGTAATATGACCCTGTTCCAAGCCTATTTGTTTTTCCAGTTTTGATTGTATATATGTTGAGAGGATCGGAGTTGACGACACTGATGATTTTCTATTGTTGTGAGATATTATAAACAGCCCTTTTTTTTCTATTTTTTCTTTTTAGTTTTTGTTCTCTATTAGTTATTAGATTATTAGATTAGTTTTTTTGCATAATTTTTTTTCTTTTTTCTGTTTTTTTAAAAATATATATTATGATATACCTAGGTTTGACTTGTTTATTTGTATATTGTATCGTTCATGATTTGGGAATACTCATTTATACTGTAATCATTGCTTATCTATTCTCTCATGTTTAGTTGGAAAGTGTATGTTTGTAATCCCATTATCTATGTATCATTTTATTTTGTTGATATTAATAACAATAATAAAGATTGAAAAAGAAAGAGGTTACAGTGGGACATTGATAGAATGCAAAACTGGGCTGAGAAGTGGCAGATGGAGCTCAACACATATATACGTGAAGTGGTTCATTTCGGTAGGTCAAATATGATGGCAGAATACAGCATTAATGGCAAGACTCTTAGCAGTGTGGCAGATCAGAGGGATCTTGGAGTCCAGGTCCATAGGACACTCAAAGCTGCTACGTAGATTGACTCTGTGGTTAAGGCATATGGTGCATTGGCCTTCATCAATTGTGGGACTGACTTTTAAGAGTCAAGAAGTAATGTTGCAGCTATATAGGACCCTGGTGAGACCCCACTTGGAATACTGTGCTCAAGTCTGGTCACCTCATGCCAGGAAGGGCATGGAAACCATAGAAAGGGTGCAGAGGAGATTTACGAGGATGTTGCCTGGATTGGGGAGCATGCCTTATGAGAATAGGTTGAGCAAATTCGGCCTTTTCTCCTTGGAGCGACCGAGGATGAGAGGTGACCTGATAGAGGTGTACAAGATGAGAGACATTGATCATGTGGATAGTCAGAGGCTTTTTCCCAGGGTTGAAATGGCTAGCATGAGAGGGCATAGTTTTAAGGTGCTTGGAAGTAGGTACAGAGGAGATGTCAGGGTTAAGTTTTTTTTTAAAAAACACAAACAGCGGTGAGTGTGTGGAATGGGCTGCCGGCGGCAGAATCGATAGGGTCATTTAAAAGACTCTTGGATGGCTACATGGAGCTTAGAAAAATAGAGGGCTATGGGTAAGCCTAGGTAGTTCTAAGGCAAGGACATGTTCAGCACAGCTTTGTGGGCCGAAGGACCTGTATTGTGCTGTAGATTTTCTATGTTTCTATGACATTTTGGGTTGAAACCCTCCTGCAGGACTGGAAAAAAACCTTCTGGTAATGCCTTCCTCCTTTCACTTACCTCCTTATCACCTCCCTCTGGTGCTCCTCCCCCATTTCTTTCTTCCATGGCCTTATGTCCTCTCTTATCAGATTCCCCCTGCTCCAGCCAGTAGCTCTTTACTTCACCCCTCCCCCATCACCTCGTGTTTCTTCCTCCCTCCCACCCCCCCCCCCCACTTTCTTACTCTGACTCCTCATCTTTTTTCCCCTCCCAATCTTGATGAAGTGTCTTGGCCCAAGACATCTTTTTCATAGAAGCTTCCTGGCCTGTTGAGTTCCTCCAGCATTTTGTGTGTTGGATTTCCACCATCTGCCAATTTTCTCTTGTTTTTGCTAGGAAAAAAAAGGTTCTTATTTGAAAGCAAAAACACTCAAAGAATCTCTCCCAACTCACTATCTCATTTTTATCCACCCTCTTATCTACTTCTATCATCCACCTGCTAACTCTCACTTTCCCACCTAACACAACTGGCCCATCATCATTACTCCTCCCAAGTCCTCCAATCATCTTGGACTCCTCCCCTCTCTCTCCCACAAATGCTTCTTGACTGCAGTACTTCTTTGTTGTCCTAGATTCTAGCATCTGCAGTCTTGTGTTTCCAATGTACTCAATGACTTCAGATTTTTTTAAAAAATGGAATTTGAAATGGATAATAATTTGCAAAAACATGTTGTGTATTTTTCAAAAGAGAGGTATTGAAAACAACAACAAAGAGAATATCCAAATGTACAATATTGGGTAAATTCTGGCACAAACTCTTTGGATCAAAGTGAGTTGGGGCATCTCATGATCAGTTTGGAGCAAACAGATAGTTTCTGGCCCACAGCAGTACTGAACATTTAGCCTGGTATAAAAGGTAGACAAAAAAAGCTAATGAATGGATACAGTAGTTTCAGTCCTAGTCTCAAGTTTGGAAGAAAAAATACATAAACTCCTCACATAACAAAGGCAAGAGTGGAGAAGACACAAGATACTAGCTCCAGTGTGGGGGAAAAAGCACCACACTGAAGAGGAAAAAAATAGTACCAACACACCAAGGTTGCTCACCCAAGTGAACATTTTGCCAGCCTGGCCAAGGCCATTTCACTCACAACTACTTCACGCCAGCCCCATCCAACACAGACATTCACTTAGTACTCAGAACTCTGTGCTGTACTCTAATAACTCAGTGGAAGATGATATGAAGGAGATAGTCTGCCAGATATTGCACTTCCCAGCTCAGATAGACTGGGATATTAGGTTATCAGATAAGCAATCACTACGTTATTTCATTCCAGATAAGGCCGTGGGACAATGAATAAAATACTATGCATTAGCTTATCGGGGTTTTGAACGTTTTGTTAAACTAAAAGCGGATGCTGTATTACTCAAGTTAAACAGCATCTAAAAGAATACGCATTTTAAATCTCCGGCTAACAATGGAGAGCATTCAAAGTGGATACTACTATCTCATAGAGAGATGAACATAGTTGCAGAAATGTAATAATGAATGATGGTTAGCCGTTTTGTTCACTTTAGGAAAAAAAAAGGTAGGTCTTTCTCATTCATCCCAATTTCTTCACAGGCAAGATCAACAACCAAGAGAAGCAAGCTGAAGTAAAAGGATCGGGGCCGCGGGAAGCTTCGCCGCTCTGATACGGCAAGGTTCTGGAACTCATGATACCCTCTCCCCGCCTTGCTCCCTAGTTCGCCCAAAATCCTCATGTCGGATCGACCTACAAAACAACACCTACCCCAACTCCAGAGAGTCCCCGAGCTCACGCACCGTCCTCGTCAAACTCTTGCCGCGGTTTGAATTCAAACGGCCAGCGACCCGATGCTCTTTCCTCATTGGTTCCCGCAGCGACCTCCTCGCCAATTGAAATTGACAATAGCTTTTTATTAAAAATGGCAATCACTTATGTTACCAGTCTTTATATTTTCTGAAAATACATCTTACCATATTCATAACTGATTTAATTATTTTAAATTTCGAAATACGCCTTCTGAAATTATGACCTTCCTAGAAATTGATTGGTTGTTGTGACAAGAAGCGGGTGATTGGGGCAAGGCAGTCTGGTCTATGTAGTTTTCAGTGTTGAACTGGGAGCCTGTGAGTAAACAAGTGGCGCTTCTATTTACTTCTTATCAACTATCTCCATTGCAAATACTTACACTTAAGATTATCATCTGTGAATCATATTGCTTCTGATTTAGAAAGTACTATGTCCAATTTCTAATCCAGGATTTGAATCCTATGTACAGGCTGACCCTCACAAAATGCTAGAGAACCTCAGAAGGCAGCATCTATGGAAAAGAATAAACATTCAACGTTTCGGTCCGAGACCCTTCATCAGGACTCGGAAAAAAAGATGAGTCCGAGTAAGAAAGTATGGGGAGGGGAGGAAGAAACACAAAGGCGATAGGTGAAACTGCGGGCGGTGGGGGGATGCATGATGAAGTAAAGAGCTGGGAAGTTTATTGGTGCAACACACAAAATGATGGTGGGACGCAGCAGGCCAGGCAGCATCTATTGGAAGAAGCACTGTCAAGGTTTCGGGCCGAGACCCTTCGTCAGGACTAACGGAAAAAAGAGATAGTCAGAGATTTGAAAATGTGTGGGGGAGACCTGAAATGATAGGAGAAGACAGGAGGGGGGAGGAATGAAGCTAAGAGCTGGAAAGGTGATTGGCAAAAGGGATACAGAGCTAGAGAAGGGAAAGGATCATGGGACGGGAGGCTGAGGGAGAAAGAAAGAGGAAGAGGAGCGCTGAGGGAGATGGAAAGCAGGCAAAAAGTGATTGTGAGAGGGGCAGAGAGAGAGAAAAGTTTTTAAATTAAAAATTAGGGATGGGGTAAGAGGGGGATGAGGGGCATTAATGGAAGTTAGAGAAGTCAATGTTCATGCCATCAGGTTGGAGGCTACCCAGATGGAATATAAAATATTGTTCCTCCAACCTGAGTGTGGCTTCATCTTGGCGGTAGAGGAGGACATGGATTTACATATTGGAATGGGAATGGGACATGGAATTAAAATGTGTGGCCACTGGGAGATCCTGCTTCCTCTGGCGGACAGAGCGTAGGTGTTCAGCGAAACAGTCTCCCAGTCTGCGTTGGGTCTCACCAATATATAAAAGGCCACACCGGGAGCACCGGACACTGTATCTCAAACCAACCAACTCACAGGTGAAGTGTCGCCTCACCTGGAAGGACTATCTGGGGCCCTGAATGGTCGTGAGGAAGGAAGTGTAAGGGCAGGTGTAGTACTTGTTCCGCTTACAAGGATAAGTGCCGGGAGGGAGACTGGTGGGAAGGGACGGGGGGGGGGGGGGGGGAGGGGACAAATGGACAAGGGAGTCGTGTAGGGAGCAAACCCTGTGGAAGGCAGAAAGTGGGGGGGAGAAAAAGATGTGCTTGGTGGTGGGATCCCATTGGAGATGGCGGAAGCTACAGAGAATTATATATTGGACACGGAGGCTGGTGGGGTGGTAGGTGAGGACAAGAGGAACCCTATCCCTAGTGGGGTGGCGGGAGGGTTGGGTGAGAGCAGATGTGTATGAAATGGGACCATTTCACTGAAAGACTCGATGCAAACTGGGAAAAACTTTTTTCTCTCTCTCTTTCCCTCTCACAATAACTCCTTGACTGTTCTCCACCTTCCTCTGGTGCTCCCCTCCCCGTTTCTTTCTTCCATGGCCTTCCGTCCTATGATACTCCCCCTTCTTCAGCTGTGTATCCCTTTTGCCAATCAACTTCCCAGCTCTTAGCTTCATCCCTCCCCCTCCTGTTTTCTCCTATCATTTCGGGTCTCTCCCTCCCCTCCCACTTTCAAATCTCTTACTATCTCTTTTCCGTTAGACCTGACGAAGGGTCTTGACCCGAAACGTTGACTGTACTTCTTCCTATAGATGCTGCCTGGCCTGCTGCATTCCACCAGCATTTTGTGTGTGTTGCTTGAATTTCCAGCATCTGGAGATTTTCTTGTGTTTATTGGTGAAAGAGATAGAGGGCTGGAGAAAGGGGAATCTGATAGGCGGGGATAGAATCCCGTGGAAGAAAGAAAAGGGGGAGGAGCACCAGAGGGAGGTGATGGGCAGGTAAGGAGATAAGGTGAGAGAGGGAAATTGGAATGGGGAATGAAAAAAAGGGGGGGGGGGGGGGTCATCACCGGAAGTTCGAGAAATTGATGTTCGTTCCATCAGATTGGAGACTACCCAGGTGGAATTTAAGGTGTTGCTCCTCCAAACTGAGTGTGGCCTCATCATGTCTGTAGAGGAGGCCATGGACTGACTTGTCAGAAGGGAATGGGAAGTGGTATTAAAATGGGCGGACACTGGAATATCCCACAAGTTTCACGTATCACCTTATGTTTTTCCTCCCCCCCCCCCCAACTTTCTTATTCTGACACCTCATCTTTTTTTTACAGTCCTGATGCAGGGTCTCAGCCTGAAACGTCGCCTGTACTTTCTTCATTGATGCTGCCTGACCTGCTGAGTTCCTTCAGCATTTTGTGTGTGTTGCTTGGATTTCCAGCATCTTCAGGTTTTCTCTTGTTTATGGTAAGCTGACCCTGTTGCGCTAGACTGAAAGAGTGCTGATCTGTCTGAACGTCTTTTTGTGGACAAGTACATAAATCAAGGGCCGGTTTGTTGATTTTTCATGCAAAGCAGAGCTGCTGAGTTATCACTGAATCAGAAGTAGTTAACTATCACGTACTGTATGTTCTTTGAGGAAGTTTGGTGTGGGAACATTACTGTGTTTCATATTGATTATACTTGAAAAGTACTTTATTGGCTGTAAAAGCTCTTTGGAATATGCTGAGGTTTTGATAGACCAATGTACTTTATAAACATTATTTGGTGGTTCCAACATGACAGCATTTTGTTGTTGTGTGAATGAAGTCACTGGAGAAAATTACTGTTAGATACAAAGCAGCTTCTTTATTCAACAAAATAAAGTACAGCAGGCATCATACGGAGACACTTTCAGTGGAAAGGTCTGCTGGCCCAACGTGGGGCTCGATAGTTATGTGATAAACACAAAGGACAATTCCATATTTACAAAGTATGGACAATGCTTTCTTTTGAAACTGCATACAAACTTCACACCTTCTGATTCGCATCTATCCCACAGTTGCCAGCATCGTCTGTGGAGTGGGATTCACACCTTTTAGGAATGCATTCTTCCAAACTGAATCCACAATACATTTTCAAGGAACAGAAAAATGTAAATGACCTAAACGCAAAAAACAGTCTCTTCTCTTGGCCCTCCAGGAAAGGCCAATCTAGGAGAATCTACTTGCTTCAAAAAGGCAACAATTATACCAGGGCCTAAGAAGAATAATGTGAGTTTCCTTAATGACTATCGCCCGGTAGCACTCACGTCGACAGTGATGAAATTCTTTGAGAGGTTGGTTATAACTAGACTGAACTCTTGCCTCAGCAAGGACCTGGACCCATTGCAATTTGCCTATCGCCACAATAGGTCAATGGCAGACGCAATCTCAATGGCTCGCCACACGGCTTTAGACCACCCAGACGACACAAACACCTACGTCAAGCTGCTGTTTATCAACTATAGCTTAGCATCTAATACCATAATTCCCACAATCTTGATTGAGAAGTTGAAGAACCTGGGCCTCTGTACCTCCCTCTGCAATTGGATCCTCGGCTTCCTAACTGGAAGACCACATTCTGTGTGGATTAGTGATAATGTATCCTCCTTGCTAACTATCAACATTGGTGCACCTCAGGGGTGTGTGCTTAGCCCACTGCACTACTCTCTATATACACATGACTGTGAGGCTAGGCGTAGCTCAAATACCATCTATAAATTTGCTGATGATACAACCATTATTGGTAGAGTCTCAACTGATGATGAGAGGGTGTACAGGAGTGAGATATGCCAACTAGTGGAGTGGTGTCACAGCAACAACCTGGCACTCAACGTCAGTAAGACAGAAGAGCTATTAGTGGATTTCAGGAAGGGTAAGACGAAGGAGCACATACCAATCCTCATAGAGGGATCAGAAGTGGAGAGAGTGAGCAGTTTCAAGTTCCTGGGTGTCAAGATCTCTGAGGATCTAACCTGGTCCCAACATATTGATGTAGTTATAAAGAAGGCAAGACAGCGGCTATACTTTATAAGGAGTTTGAACAGATTTGGTATGTCAACAAATACATTCAAAATCTTCTATAGTTGTACTATGGAGAGCATTCTGACAGGCTGCATCACTGTCTGGTATGGAGGGGCACAGGACTGAAAGTTCCTGCAGAAAGTTGTAAATCTAGTTAGTTCCATCTTGGATACTAGTCCAGAATACCTTCAGGGAGCGGTGTCTCAGAAAGGCAGTGTCCATTATTAAGGACCTCCAGCTCCCAGGGCGTGCCCTTTTCTCACTGGTACCATCAGTTAGGAGGTACAGAAGCCTGAAGGCACACGCACATTGATTCAGGAACAGCTTCTTCCCTTCCGCCATCCGATTCCTAAATGGACATTGAATCTTTGGACGCTACCTCACTATTTTAACATACAGTATTTCTGTTTTCGCACGTTTTTAAAAAATCTATTCAATATATGTAATTGATTTACTTGTTTATTTATTATTATTTTCATTTTATTTATTATTTTTTTCTCTGCTATATTATGTATTGCATTGAACTGCTGCTGCTAAGTTAACAAATTTCACAACACATGCCGGTGATAAGAAACCTGAGCATTCCCTAATTGCTACCTACCAAATTTTAAGCAGAGAGGTTATTCCAGAAATTTGAACAGTCTTTAGAAATGCAGCATCTTTAGTGTGCCTGTTGGCTCTTTCCCTGCAGTCCGATTGCAGCTTAATCACATTCCTTGTCTTCATTTTCTGGTTGTTGAAAATCTTTCTTTGCAGGAGGACCCACAGGCCCTCTCATCGATGTACAGGAAGGGGTTGGGGTGGTCTCTATTCAAATATCTGCAAGGACCTCTCCCCAATGGCACCTCCTTCCGAACTACCCAGTCGATCACTGACCTGACTACTGAAAGGGCCCAGCTTATTTGGGTTTGCTCCTTATTCAGACTGGGGATGACTGCCTTCAGATGCCGTGTGCAGTCTGAAATGCCGTTGAAGTTCTAGAACTACCATTGTTCTGGCTGACACACCCAAGGTTCCACATTGGTGAACTGACTTGTGGTCTATATCTGGGACAGAAAGATGACACAGTGATTAGTTCTGTAGCTTCAGGGTCCCACGTTTAAGAAACAGGGAGTGGCACTGATAGGATTGCTCTTTAGAGAGCCAGCACAGAATTGATGGGCTGAATTGTTTCTTTTATTATACTAAGTAAAATCTGACTGCCAGTAAGTCAAGCTGGGGCAATTTGTGTATTTTGTTGCTTTTCCCAAGATGTAAACTGCTGTTTGAACTTCAATATTTTATTTCACCCAAATCTCTCCAAACACTGAACACAAAGTGTGGTAAAAATACATCACATATTTATGTCATCACGTCCAACCAGCCTCTTAAAGTGAACACCACTCAATGTTTGTGGCTGTGAATTATGCACCTTTCACCCTAGAATTCGTCCTGAATTCTAGTTACATGGTCAGCACAGCGTAGTGGGCAGAAGGGCCTGTAATGTGCTGTAGATTTTCTGTGTTCTATGTTCTAAGTTCTATGTCCAATCAGCCTCTCACTTTCTTGGGCATCTGAGAAGATACAGCATGTCCATAAAGATTCTCTTGAGCTTCTGCAGATGTGCTATGGAAAGTATTCTTGACAGATTGCATCTCAGTGTGGTATGCTAGTTGCTCAGCTCTTGACCCACTCAACCTGCAGAGACTAATAAACACAGCCCAGTTCTTCACAGCAATGTTCCCTTTAAGGTGTATGTGTGTGCATACGTGCACACATCTTTTACTACTAACACACAAAGGAATTGAAACTGCACACAAAAGGTTGTCACCCTCCACCTCATTGGCATGCTATATATTTCATGATTGTACACAATCACATTTCCTTTTCTGGTTTCTGATGCGGATGGTGTTGACAATGTGGCATTTGCGATGATTTGTCTGCAGATTTTAGAATTGGCTTATCTATACTTTTATTGGAGAAATTATTAATTCACTATGCTTAACTCCAAAGAAGCAAAAGGTGTGAAGCGCTAAAGAACTGCTCATTCAATTGAAGCGGAATGGCTTAATGAAACAGTAGAACTGCTAAACTCAAAGCTCATGAGGTCAGGAATGCGCAGCTATGAGAAATATTTATGAACAATACAGAAACTCTTGTTGCCTGTGTGTATTGTTATGATGCAAAAAATTCTGGAGATTTTGCAAGTGGGAAGAAGTGGAGTGATATTTGGAAACTTGACTTTTTAAAGCATCATTTAGCAAGCAAATCACATAGGGACAGTGTGCAAAAGCTCCGGTGAGAAAATCCTTCATTACCTGCCACAGGCCTGTTACATATGTTTTGTGAGAATATGAGAAATAAATAGTCTATAAGAAATGAGACTCATTGATATGTATTATTTTATTTCTTTTAAACAATGAACAACAAACTGGACTTGATAGTTTATTATCCTTGGAATAGCTTCAGGTTTACTACCAATTAAAAATTCAGTGCATGCATGTTGTGGTCACTGGGCAAAAAAATGCACAGCACAAGATTTTTGCACACGCCACTCATTACAAATAAGGAACATTGCATCACAGGCTTGTCACTTTCTTCCATCTAGTCCACCTTCAAGGTGCATTGTTTCAGAAAGGTTAGTAATGCCATCAAGGATGATTGTCAACCTGGCCATTCCCTCTTCTCTCTTATTCCTTCTTGAAGAAGATATAAGAGTATGAAAGCCCGGAAGAACAACTTCTTCCCCACTGCCATCACACTGCTGGGGGAATCATGCCTTTTCTCCCTTTCTGGTGGTGCAGCAAAGTTTTCATTATCTTAACACTACTTCCTTCAGTTACTTGATATTGTCATTCGATTACGTTTTCACTACTTCAGACTGTGTTGCAACCTTTACATTCTGCTGTTTGTGTTTGTCACTGTATTTATTGTTGTATTAATGATTACCCTGTATACTGTTTACTCCGTGAGCTCCATGGGAACAAATAATTTAATTACACCCTGGTGTATAATCTAATATAACATAAAGAAAGAACTATTGGAATACAAATACAAAGAGATTTGGAGAGGAAATTCCAGAGTTTGGGATAGATGCAAGTAATTACATAATCAATGGAAAACATGAAAATAATTAATAGAGAACTATGGATCTTGGAGACCAGTATACTTGGAAGAAATTTAAAAAGAAAGGGAAGGAGCAAGGTTTTTTATGGAAATTAAGAGAAAACAGAGTAATTTTTAATCGAGTAGAGTACTAGTCTGGAAAGAAATGTGGTTTATCCAGCACAGTGTTGTAGGTAATTAGTGTGAGTTAAGTTTTCATTGGATGTTCAAAATGATAGAAAATAGGAGGCTGACTACAACAGCTTAGGAATGGCTGAGTGAAGAATAACAAATGCACATTTGAGGGTTTAAATAAATGGGCTGAAGAAAATAAGACAAATGATTTTACCAAGATGGAAAGAACATAAGTCAAGTCAAGTCACTTTTATTGCCATTTCGACCATAACTGCTGGTACAGTACATAGTAAAAATGAGACAACATTTTTCAGGACCATGGTGTTACATGACACAGTACAAAAACTAGACTGAACTACGTTAAAAAAAAACACAGAGAAAGCTACACTAGTCTACAGACCTACACAGGACTGCATAAAGTGCACAAAGTGCAGGCATTACAATAAATAATAAACAGGACAATAGGGCAAGGTGTCAGTCCAGGCTTCGGGTATTGAGGAGTCTAATAGCTTGGGGGAAGAAACTGTTACATAGTCTGGTCGTGAGAGTCCAAATGCTTCAGAGCCTTTTCTAAAGAGAGGAGTTGGCTGACAATGGGGAACAGTCTCAAAGCTAAGAAGTTCCAGGCAGTATGGGCTTCACTGAGGAGAGACATATCATGTCCTCATGCTAAACACTGTCTTTCCATTGTCATAAAAAAGAGATAACAGTTATCATGTTCTAGTTCAAGTTGTCTTTCAGCCATACATGAATACCCATGAATACAGCTAAATGAAACAACATTTCTCCAGGGCCAAGGTGCAAAACATAGTATCAACAGTCATTCACAGCACAAGGCACACATAGCATATAAGACAGCAGTAAAATATGGTCACAGCAAAAAATGTTTAAAAAGTTCCTGAGTCCATGCAGCAGTCTGCAGTTGAACACAATACATCTTGTTTTACGCTGAGCAAATACTGGAGAGCAGCACCAACTCCAGCATGCCACACTACCTCCTGTGGAGCACGTCAACTCCAACACCTCTCTCTTGAGTGGCTGCAAATAAGCAACAGACGCTGTGGTTTGAGGCCCAATTCTTGCTACAACCAAGGCAATACAGTTCTCCCACTGTTCGCCAACAGTGAATCGGACTTGCAACATTCCACATTATCAACATCCAACTGTTAATTAGCACTTTAAAAAAATAAAACATTGAAGTGCTTTGCACACAGTTAATTAATTTCTTTGTGGTGCTAACAAAAACAACATCCAAGTTTAAACAAATCTGCAATCCCAGGACCTAGCTGTGTACTTGCAGAAACCCAGTCTGCATTGGATGAGATGACTTTTATAAGGGAGCAGAGGAAATAGTTATCTCTGGGAACCTGAATGTAAGGGTTTCTTTTTTTAAAAAAAGGTTTGTGTATTTAATTGTTTAAGACTTTTCTCCAGTACAATGCTATTGAAAATTGTCTTAACGTGGAATGAACCAGAATAACAACTATTTCTAGTGCTTTATGTGGGAAAACTCAATTGAACGTTTCTTGGTGGAATCACCCTGACAAATTCTGAGTCCATTGCTTACTGGATGATATTATTGCTTATGCAAAACTCATTTTGCAGTTTTGCAGATGGTCAGAGTAATTGTCCTGGGAGCCATGCTTTAAGTAGCCTTGGATTGGGACTCCAATAAAACAACTCCCTTCCAGACTTTTATGCAAAGTGCCGCCTCCATAGACTAAAGCACTGAACCTCATACTCCTCTAAATTTACTAATGGTCCTGATCCTTATTGTCACTCTATTTCTTGATAATCAAGATACCCCAGTAATCTCAAAACCACCCAGCACAGATTACCTGAGCCTGACTCAGCAATCTCCAAGACACTCAGCTACCAACTCCCTACAACCACATCCTCCCTGCAATCACCCTTACCTTCTTAACCAATTAGCATTCCCAAATCATGTCTCCCTATTGCTCAGTCTCTTATGGCAGCCCCAATGCCTTTATATTGATCCTCAACTCTGGACTATTATTAATAGTATTACATTATTATTATAGTTATTGCCCCTCAACCATCAGACCCTTGAACAAAGGACATACAGTTGAAGTCAGAAGTTTGCATACACCTTAGCCAAAGACATTTAAACTCAGTTTTTCACAATTCCTGACATTTAATCATAGAAAACATTCCCTGTCTTAGGTCAGTTAGGATCACTACTTTATTTTAAGAATGTGAAATGTCAGAATAATAGTAGAGAAAATGATTTATTTCAGCTTTTATTTCTTTCATCACTTTCCCAGTGGGTCAGAAATTTACATACACTTTGTTAGTATTTGGTAGCGTTGCCTTTAAATTGTTTAATTTGGGTCAAATGTTTTGGTTAGCCTTCCACAAGCTTCTCACAGTAAGTTGCTGGAATTTTGTTCCATTCCTCCAGACAGAACTGGTGTAACTGAGTCAGGTTTGTAGGCCTCCTTGCTTGCACACGCTTTTTCAGTTCTGCCCACAAATTTTCTATTGGATTGAGGTCAGAGCTTTGTAATGGCCACTCCAATACTTTGACTTTGTTGTTCTTAAGCAATTTTGCCACAACTTTGAAGGTATGCTTGGGGTCATTGTCCATTTGGAAGACACATTTGCGGCCGAGCTTTAACTTCCTTGTTGATGCCATCTATTTTGTGAAGTGCACCAGTCCTTCCTGCAGCAAAGCACCCCCACAGCATGATGCTGCCACCACCATGCTTCACGGTTGGGATGGTGTTCTTTGGCTTGCAAGCCTCACCCTTTTTCCTCTAAACATAACGATGGTCATTATGTCCCAACAGTTCAATTTTTGTTTCATCAGACCAGAGGACATTTCTCCAAAAAGTAAGATCTTTGTCCCCATGTGCACTTGCAAACTGTAGTCTGGCTTTTTTTATGGCGGTTTTGGAGCAGTGGCTTCTTCCTTGCTGAGCAGCCTTTCAGGTTATGTCGATATAGGACTCGTTTTACTGTGGATATAGCTACTTGTCTGCCTGTTTCCTCCAGCATCTTCACAAGGTCCTTTGCTGTTGTTCTGGGATTGATTTGCACTTTTTATGCCAAAGTACATTCATCTCCAGGAGACAGAATGCGTCTCCTTCCTGACGGCTGCGTGGTCCATGGTGTTTATACTTGCGTACTATTGTTTATACAGATGAACGTGGCATTTGGAAATTGCTCCCAAGGATGAACCAGACTTGACATCATTTTCTGACCTCAATCCAATACAAAATTTGTGGGCAGAACTGAAAAAGCGTGTGCAAGCAAGGAGGACTACAAATCTGACTCAGTTACACCAGTTCTGTCTGGAGGAATGGAACAAAATTCGAGCAACTTACTGTGAGAAGCTTGTGGAAGGCTACCCAAAACGTTTGACCCAAGTTAAACAACTTAAAGGCAATGCTACCAAATACTAACAAAGTGTATGTAAACTTCTGACCCACTGTAAAATGATGAAAGAAATAAAAGCTGAACTAAATCACTTCCTCTACTATTATTCTGACATTTTACATTCTTAAAATAAAGTAGTGATCCTAACTGACCTAAGACAGGGAATGTTCTCTAGGATTAAATGTCAGGAATTGTAAAGAACTGAGTTTAAATGTATTTGCTAAGGTGTATGTAAACTTCTGACTTCAACTGTAACTTCATTCAACTTCACTTGCGCCATCATTGAAATATTCTCACAACCTATGAGCTCACTTTCTAGGACTCTTCATCTTATGATTTTGAAATTTATTGCTTACTTATTTATTATTATTATTTATTTTTGTATTTGCAGTTTATTGTCTTTTGCACACTGGTTGAATGCCAAAAAGTTGGTACAGTCTTTAATTGTTTCTATTATGGTTATTATTTTATTATGAATTTATTGAATCTCGGGGCTGTATATGGTGATGTGTGTGTACTTCGTAGTCGTAGTTCTACAATGTTTGAAAGGTGCCTTTTTTTAAAATGTAGCAAGTTCTTCCCTTCTTTCAGAAGTATCTTGGAACATGTTGTGGTGAACTACATATACCTGTCTGGACTGCTCCTGTGGCTCCTCCCACAGACCCCTGTATAAAGACGATTGAGGCCTGATGCCCAGCCTCATTCTCCAGGATGTAGTGTTGTTCATTCTTCCAGTCAATAAAAGCCGATACCTCGCTTCTTATGTTTCAGAGTGAATTATAACATCACATGTGCTTCAAGTTCTTGCATCACAATGAAAACTGGACTTTGAAAATCTTTCTTTAGTGGCTGTGAAACTCTTAGGTACATCTTGAAGCTATAACAGGAAATAAGATGTCACATGACTTTCTTTTTTGTTTGTTAATTTAGCTTTAGGATAATGTGTGGTGTGAAAGACTTTTCCAAGGACCATGCAAATATTGAAGTCATAATAGAGTGTGTGTGGAAAATGTGGATGGCCAACTGGATGAAAGAGATTTTGCAGACACGAGACTGAAATTTCTGGAACCTGGAGCAACAGGCTTTGTACTGCGTGTGATGCAAGTTGCAGACTTTTGGATTTAGAGTTTCCATTGCTTTTTGAAATTTTTAATTAAGTTGCTAGTTTTAAACAGTCTACAATTTGCCTGTGTTATTCAAATTCCATCAATTTTTTACAATTCCATCAATGTTCAAAGTTCAAAATAAATTTATTAGCTAAGTACACATAATGTGTGTCACCATATACAACCCTGAGATTCATTTTCTTACAGACATATCCATAATAGAGTAATAACTGTGAGAGAGTCAATGAAAGAGTGCAGAAACTGGGGATTGACCCAGTGTACTAAAGACAACAAACTGCGCAAGTACAAAAGGAAATAATACAGAAAGAAATAATAATAATAAATATGAACATGAGATGAACAGCTCTTGAAAGTGAGTCCATAGGTAGTAGGAACATTTCAATGATGAGGCAAGTGAAGTTTGGTTTAGGAGTCAGATGACTGAGGGGTAATTACTGTTTCTGAGGCTCCTGTACCTTTTTCCTGATGGCAGCAGGAAGAAGAGAACATGTCCATGATGGTGGGGGTCCCTGAGGATGGATGCTGCTTTCCTGTGACAGCGTTTCATGTAGATGTGCTCACTGGTGGGGAGGGCTTTACCATGATGGGTTGAGCTGTTTCCAGTACTTTTTGTAGGATTTTCTGTTCAATGCCATTGGTGTTTCCATTCTAGGTTGTGATGTAGCCGGTCGATATATTCTTCTCGCTACCCATCTATAGAAGTTTGTCAAAGTTTTAGATGTCATGCTGAATCTTTACAAATCCTAAGGAAGTAGAGGCGCTTCTGGTGCTTTCTTCATGATTGTACTTATGTGCTGGGGTCAGGGCAGGTCCTCCGAAATTAAAATTAATGTTTCCACCTCTGATCCTTCAATGAGGACATGCTCATGGACCTCGAGTTTCTTCCTCCTGAAGTCAATAGTCAGTTCCTTGGTCTTGCTGACATTGAGTAAGAGGTTGCGTAAACACGTGGAAATCTGCAGATGCTGGAAATTCAAGCAACACACACAAAATGCTGGTGGAACGCAGCAAGCCAGGCAGCATCTATAGGGAGAAGCACTGTTGATATTTTGGGCCGGGACCCTTCGTCAGGACTAACTGAAAGAAAAGATAGTAAGAGATTTGAAAGTAGGAGAGGGAGGTGGAAATCCAAAATGTTAGGAGAAGACAGGAAGGGGTGGGGTGAAGCTAAGAGCTGGAAAGGTGATTGGCAAAAGGGATACAGAGCTGGAGAAGGGAAAGGATCATGGGACGGGAGGCCTAGGGAGAAAGAAAGGGGTAGGGGAGCACCAGATGGAGATGGAGAACAGGCAAAGAGTGATGGGCAGAGAGAGAAAAAAAAGGAGGGGGGAATAAATAAATCAGGGATGGGGTAAGAAGGGGAGGAGGGGCATTAACGGAAGTTAGAGAAATCAGTGTTCATGCCATCAGGTTGGAGGCTACCCAGATGGAATATAAGGTGTTGTTCTTCCAATCTGAGAGTGGCTACAACTTGACAATAGAGGAGGCCATGGATAGACATATCAGAATGGGAATGGGACATGGAATTAAAATGTGTGGCCACCGGGAGATCCTGCTTTCTCTGGCAGACCGAGCGTAGGTGTTCCGTGAAACGGTCTCCCAGTCTGCGTCGGGTCTCACCAATATATAAAAGGCCACACCAGGAGCACCGGACGCAGTATACCACACCAGCCGACTCACAGGTGAAGCGACGCCTCACCTGGAAGGACTGTCTGGGGCCCTGAATGGTGGTGAGGAAGGAAGTGTAAGGACAGGTGTAGCACTTGTTCCGCTTACAAGGATAAGTGCCAGGAGGGAGATCGGTGGGAAGGGATGGGGGGGACGAGTGGACAAGGGAGTCACGTAGGGAGTGATCCCTGCGGAAAGCAGAAAGAGGAGGGGAGGGAAAGATGTGCTGGGTAGTGGAATCCCATTGGAGGTGGCGGAAGTTATGGAGAATTATACGTTGGACCTGGAGGCTGGTGGGGTGGTAGGTGAGGACAAGGGGAACCCTATCCCGAGTGGGGTGGCGGGCAGATGGGGTGAGAGCAGATGTGCGTGAAATGGGAGAGATGCGTTTGAGAGCAGAGTTGATGGTGGAGGGAGGGAAGCCCCTTTGTTTAAAAAAGGAAGACATCTCCTTCATCCTGGAATGAAAAGCCTCATCCTGAGAGCAGATGCTGCAGAGATGGTGGAATTGCGAGAAGAGGCATTCCCGGTGTGGCATTTTATATATTGGTGAGACCGGACGCAGACTGGGAGACTGTTTCGCTGAACACCTATGCTCTGTCTGCCAGAGAAAGCAGGATCTCCCAATGGCCACACATTTTAATTCCACGTCCCATTCCCATTCTGATATGTCTATCCATGGCCTCCTCTACCGCCAAGATGAAGCCACACTCAGGGTGGAGGAACAACACCTTATATTCCGTCTGGGTAGCCTCCAACCTGATGGCATGAGCACTGATTTCTCTAACTTCCGTTAATGCCCATCCTCCCCCCTCTTACCCCATCCCTGATTTATTTATTTCCCCCTCCTTTGTTTTTGCTCTGCCCATCACTCTTTGCCTGTTCTCCACCTCCCTCTTTGCTCCCCTCCCCCTTTCTTTCTCCCTAGGCCTCCCGTCCCACGATCCTTTCCCTTCTCCAGCTCTGTATCCCTCTTGCCAATCACCTTTCCAGCTCTTAGCTTCACCCCACCCCCTCCTGTCTTCTCCTATCATTTCAGATTTCCCCCTTCCCCCTCCCACTTTCAAATCTCCTACTATCTTGTCTTTCAGTTAGTCCTGACGAAGGGTCTCGGCCTGAAACGTCGACTGTGCTTCTTCCTATAGATGCTGCCTGGCCTGCTGCGTTCCACCAGCATTTTGTGTGTGTTGCTTGAGTAAGAGGTGGTTGTTGTGGCACCATTCACCCAGAGATTCAATTTCCCTCCAATATGCTGATTCATCATCACCTTTAGTTCAGCCTACCACAGTGATATCCTCTTTGTGAACTCTCACCTTTATTGACAAGCAGAATTTTTCTAAACTCTTCAGCAGGGGGCAGTATAAACTAGAACTAAATAACCGTTTCTGCATTTCCCTGAACTGATTGTATCCTTGCATGAGGGGTCCAGTAGGGAGCAGCATTAACTTGAGTATACTTTTACAAGACACGATCGCCACCTGCAACAACTCCAGTGGAAAATGGAAGTGAGGTGGAAAATGACTTCTGTGTCTGGTCAGAGAATTTATGCAACTTGATAGCACCGTTTAAGTTACTGCCGTTCAGCAGGCTTAGACCTCAAGAGCTCATTGGGCCAAATCTGCACTCTCTCACAGAGCCAGTACACAGCTGCTGTTAGAGATACTTACACTATTAATTTGAGATAATTTGTACTACTGGCCGCTATTGTTATAGTCCAGCATTATTATTTTTAACTCCTTCACTCCTGCTCTCTGTTCTACTGTTATACCTCACAGGAACAGCATCACCATGTCCATATCAACCATCAAGCCCCATACTAATCCCATTTAACAGCTCTTATGTAGTAGCCTTCCATGCCTTAATTCATGTGCTCAAGTTGGATCTCTATATGTGCTTCTGCTGATTTTCTGACAGCCCATATAACTTTTCTTGGGGATAAGAGCTAGAACAAATTCAATTGTTAAGTGCAAAACAGACAAGCACTTTAACCTCCAAAAAGTACTTGCCAAGTTACCAAAAGAAGGAGATCCCATTGAGCATCATCGACCTTTGGAATAAAGAAGGAAGCAAAAGACAGATACTGAAAGTTTTAGAAAACCCGAAGTTGCTGGAAATCAGAAATAAAAACAAAAAATGGTGCACTCAGTAGGTCCAACAGCATCTGTGGAAAGAGAAAAAATCAGAAAAGGCAGTGGAGGAACAGAGTAAGAAGACTGGTAGAATTTTACCAGAGAGTATTTTCAGTTTTTATTTCATATTTCCATTTTGCTATTTTCATTTACTGTTGAATTCCCTGCTGCTCTTCTTCGAGAAATGCAAAAAAGTTAGCTGCTCTCCAGTGGGGTTTCTGCATGTCCCTTTTGACATGTCACCCTCCCCACTTTCTCTGCTGCATAAACAAACTTGTCTTCTCTTTTTTTCCCCAGTTTTATAAATGTTTCCAAACTTTAAGTATTAACTGTTTCTCTTACCACAGATGCTGGCTGATCTGCTGAGTGATGATGGCATTTTCTGTTTTTATTTCAGATTTCCAGCCTTGTCAGCTTATTGATTTCCATTTGCTTTTGAACTTACTGCGATTTTTCTTCCAGGGATATCAGCCTTGAAGTTCTCCTTTCCTCTTTGGAGGGATTTGCATTACAACATTTTCTGTTTTCATTGAAAGATATGTAATGTTGTTAGCATTGTTTAAAAGGGACGGACAGATAACCAACCATCTTACTTAGTCTGGCCTTGTTATGCTCTACTTCTACATGATCAGCCATGACCAGGAGAGTAATCTTTGCTCTGGATCAACACATTGGGTTTCAAATGCCCAATTTAGAGATTGCTTGAAATCTAGCTGAGCTATGGTGTCACCTATCAACTCTACATTTTATGATAAGCTTTAAGCTGTCTGTCAACTTAGATGGATGTAAAGGATTCCGTAGTCCTTTTTAAAATAAGAACAGACAGTTTTTCCACAGAACCATGGCCAATATTCATTCAGAATCAGAATCAGGCTTCATATCGTCAACATATGTTGTGAAATTTATAGTTTTGTAACAGCAGAACATTGTAATACTGTAATAAAATTATAAATTACAATAAATATTTAATTTAAATAAGTAAGTATTGCAAAAAGAGGGGGGGAAGTACTGAGAAAGTGTCTATGGGTTCATTGTCCATTCAGAAGTCTGATAGTGGAGAGGAAGAAGCTGTTACTGAAACATTGAGTGTGCGTTTTCAGTCTCCTGTACCTCCTCTTTAGTGGTAGCAATGAGAAGCGGGCATGCCTGGGTGATGGTGGTCCTTAATGATCGATGTCACCTTTTTGAAGTGTTGCATTTTGAAGGTGCCCTACATGCTGGGGGGGATAGTGCCCATGATGGAGTTGGCTGAATTTACAACTTTCCGCAACTTTTTACGATCTATGCAGTGGTCACTCCATACTAGCAACCTGTTAGAATTCTCTCCAAGCCACACCTGTAGAAATTCATGAGTGTCTTTGGGTGACATACCAATTCTCCTCAAACTCCTAATGAAATATAGCTGCTGTTGTGCCTTTGTAATTGCGTCAATATGTTCTGCCCAGGATGCGTCCACGGAGATGTTGACACTCAAGAACTTGAAGCTACTCTTCTTTTCCACTTTTGAGCCCTCAGTGTGGGCTGGTTGTGTTCCTCAACTTCCTGAGGTCTACAATCAATTCTTTGGTCTTACTGACGTTGAGTGCAAGGTGCATCACCAGGGCCAGATGCCTCGCAAGGGTTCACCCTCTTGAACGATGTTCTGACCTTAGCCTCTAAGAAAGAGATCACAGAGTAATCGGATGCTGCGGGGATTCACACAGATGTCCCATTATTCTCCTGTTCAATAAAAGGCATTGAGCACATCTGGGAGTGAAGCATCACATCCATTCATGATGTTAGGTTTCGCCTTGTAGCAAGTAATGGCCTGAAAACGCTGTCAGAGTTGATGTGCATCTAATTCCGTCTCAATCAGAATTGTTTTATTGCTTGTAAGATAGCCTTCCGAAGGTCATACCTGGACTTGTTGTATAGTTCTGGATCACTGGTCTTGAATGCCACAGACCTAGCCCTCTGCAGACTACTAATTTCCTGGTTCATCCATGGCTTTTGATTTGGGTATGTCTGGTATGTTATTGAAGGCACACACTTATCCATACAGGTTTTGACGAAGTCGGTGACAACCGTGGCATATTCATTCATGCTCAAAAATAAATTCCTGAATATTGTCCAGTCCACCATCTCAAAGCAGTCCTGTGAGTGTTTCTGGGCCTGCCTTGGCCATGCCTTCTTGGATCTCGCCACTGCTGCTGTGGTCTTTAGTTTCTGCCTATACGCTGGGAGTAGAAGTACAGTTGATGGGATTTTCCAAAGTGCGGGTGTGGGCTGGCACGGTAACTGTTCTTGATTGTAGTTTAACACTGTTAAGTGTTTTGGCTCCTCTAGTTGCACAGGTGGTAGTTGTTCAGAGACTTCTTCAAGCTGACCTGGTTGAAATCCCCCACAATGATAGGGAAGGCATCCAGATGAGCTGTTCTGCGACTGCTGATCACAAAGCTTAGCTCCTCCAGTGACTGCCTGATGCTGGCCTGAGGTGGAATATACACCAGCACCAGGACAAGGATAGAAATCTCCCTTGACAAATAAGGAGAATGACATTTGAACACCAGATATTCCAGGTCAGGTTAGCAGGACAGACAGAACTGCCATGTCTGTACACAATGATGAGTTAATTATAAAGCATACTTCACCTCTGCCTTTAAAAGACTGAACTATCCTGTCCTTACAGAGAATGTGAAGCCATCAAGCTGCAGTGCTGCGTCTGAAATGGCAGGGGATAGCCATGATTCCATGAAGCAAAGTGCACAACAGTCCCTGATGTCCCTCTAGTACTACAATCTTGCTCTGAGGTCTTCAATTATATTTTCCAGAGACTATACTTTCACCTGTAGATAATCTGGAGTGTGGGTGGGGTGTCATAAGCCTCTGCATTTCAGTCATACTTGTAGCCTAGCACACTTTCCAAGCTTTCTTTTCCTTAAAGGGAAACAGCATTCTGCAGTCCAGGATCCATCAGTTTGGGGTATAAATATTTTTTTTTAACTACTTAAGACAATGTTGCATACTGATGTACCGATGGCTGTGACTGTGGGTTTCAGCTGTAGAAGCCCTGAATAGGAATATTTGACGATTCCCATAGAGCTGCACATAACAAGTCACCCCTTATCGGCACCATCTTACATCCATCAAGCTGGAGCCATTTGCATGTGTTTGATGCATATCCTTGTTCCCCCTTCTTATCCATACTGTTTCCCAAATTCTTTTGCACCAGTTTCAACCATTTTCTTTGATAGGTCATTCTATATATTCACCAATTGAACTGAACTGAATTGAATTGACATTATTACTTACATCCTTCATATACATAAGGAGTAAAAATCTTTATGTTGCTTCTCCGTCTAAATGTGCAATGTGCAACTTATAGTAATTTATAGTAAATACTACATACAACAGGACAGTCAATATAACATAGAAATACAGTTGTGTCATCATGAATTAAGCACTCTGATGGTCTGATGGAAGAAGCTGTCCTAGAGTCTGTTGGTCCTGGGTTTTATGCTGTAGTACTGTTTTCCGGATGGTAGCAACTGGAACAGTTGTGGTTGGGGTGACTTGGGCCCCCAATGATCCTTCAGGCCCTTTTTACACATCTTTCTCTGTAAATGTCCGGAATAGTGGGAAGTTCACACCTACAAATCCGCTGGGCTGTCCGCACCACTCTCTGCAGAGTCCTGCGATTGAGGGAAGTACAGTTCCATACCAGGCAGTGATGCAGCCAGTCAGGATGCTCTCATTTGTGCCCCTGTAGAAAGTTCTTAGGATTTGGGGCTTATACCAAACTTCTTCAACCGTCTGAGGTGAAAGAGGCACTGTTGTGCCTTTTTCACCTCATAGCCAGTATGTACAGACCACGTGAGATTTTCGGTGATGCTTATGCCGAGGAACTTAAAGCCGTTCACCCTCTCAACCCCAGATCCATTGATGTCTCCAGCTTCACTATGAAGAAATTTCTCCTCGGGCCTCTTTTAAACATTTCACTGCTCACCTTAAACCTATGGCCTCTAGTTTTTAGTTCCTGTTCCCTGGGGAAAATACTGTGTGCCCCTCATGGTTTTGTATATCTCTGTAATGTAATTGGAACTAATTTTCTGTTCATCAGATGATTTTTGTTTAAGGGTCCTGCCTGTGTACAAACAGGCTGTTGTAATTTCTATATTACAGTGACAGCATCTCAAATAAGGATAGAGAATGCCAGAAATACTTAGCAGAACAGGCTGTATCACTGGATAAAGACACAGATAACACTTCAGGTCAAGGATCTTCTAGCAAAAGGCCATTGATCTGAAATGCTAACTCTTTTTCTCTCTCTCCACAGATTCTTCCTGACGTGCTGTGTAGATCTAGCACGTTCTGTTTTTGTGTCAGATCTTCAGTGTCTAGGCTTTTGCTTTTTGATCAAAGATCAAGGATCAACTTTATTCAACATATACATTGACATGTATTAGGAATTTGCTGTGATGTGTTGGCATAACAAAACAAAAAACAATATTCAATAATTATAAGAATAAAGAATAATACAAAAATGAAGTTATAAGTTTAAGTATGGATATGACATAAAACATGCATAAATACAAAGCTACCAGCATGCATTTACAATGTAAACAACACTATAAACAGTCATTTAAAGTGTTTACAGTGCAGTGTGGTGACTGAGGTAATAGATAGAGGGGTTGTGGTAGCTAACTAGAATGGTTGATCAGATTAACCGCTTGAGGGAAGAAACGATTAAGATAATGTGAAGTTTCTGTTTTAATAGTCGTATGGCAATTCCTGAAGGGAACTTTCAGAAAAGGCAGTTTGCTAGGTAGGTAGTGTCCACAATGATTTTCCTTACTCACTTCCTCCTGGACACATACAAGTTCTGCATTGATACCAAACTGCAACCAGTGGCCTTTCTGCTAACCTGACAGTCCACTGTAGATCTTGTATATTGTGAGAGGATGCTACACAAAGCACACAATAGTGATTGATTTGAGCATGCTCTCTATGATGGCACAGTAGAATTGTACCAGGATATTTTGGAGAAGATGGAATTTTACCAATTGCCACAAGAAGTATATCCACTGCTGATCCTTTTTATCAATGAAAATATGTTTCTCCCACTTGAGATCCTGTAGAATAAAGATGCCCAGGAAGCTGAATGTTGAAACTGTGCTATCTGTAGGGTTATTGATGATGAGCAGGGGGAGGGGAGACACATCTCTCCTGAGGTTGATATACATCTCCATGGGTTTTGAGGACTTCCAGCTCCAAGTTGTCGTGATTACACCAGGGCACTAACTCGTTAACTTCCTGGTGGTACTTGGATTTGTCACCTCTGGTGATTAGTCCTATGACCGTGGCACCATCTACAAACTATATCAGTTTAACAGATGGATCACTGGGTCTGGCGTACAGAGGAAATAGTAGCGGGGAGGTGCCAGTGCTGAGTGAGCGGGATGTGGAGAAGTGCTTGCCTCACCTCACATATTGCCCCCATCAATGATGACACTCAAAATGTACTTTAAACCTAATTCATAAACCAGATTCAAATTCTGATTCTTTACTAGTTGTGAAGCATTTTAGGATTTTCTAAGGACAAAAAATGCAAGTCTTTCTTTTGTAAAAAAAGGTGGACAGGCAGAGATTTAATGAGGGAATTTCAAAATATAAAGCCTAGGCAGTTGAAGAAATGGCTGCCTGCATGTGATATTTGTTGTGAGCAGCAGCTGTTACTTTAAGGCCGTCATCCCTTTAAGAAATGGATCATGTCACTGAATGCAGTCCGAGCTGCAACAACGTTTGCAGAGACTTCCAGAGGCAGCCTGTGAATAAGCCATGAAAAAAAACTTCAGGTATTATTTGAGCACCTTTTGTTTTCCATGTGTGCTCTGCAGGTTAAAAACTGAATCAACATACACACAGACTGCCAATGAGGATGGTATGGTGAAGAATCGCAGTCATTAAAAATGATTAAGTTGTCTAGGTTGTTGAGTGATGACGTGCTGAATTGGTGAAGTGAGTCTGAGACGTTTTTGATAAATTGTGGTGTAGACTTCAAAGTGCAGAGTAAATTTATTGTCAAAGTACATATATGTCACCATATACAGCCCTGAGGTTCATTTGCTTGTGGGCATACACAGTAAATCCAACAACCATAATAGAATCAATGAAAGACTGTACACAACAGGATAAACAACCAATGTGCAAAAGACAACAAACTGTGCAACTACAAAAGAAAATAATAATAAATGTATAAATCAGCAATAAGTATGAACTCGAGATGAAAAGTCCTTGAAAGTGAGTCTTTAGTTGTGAGAGCAATTCAGTCATAGAGTGAGTGAAATTATCCCCTCTGGTTCAAGAGCCTGATGACCTTAATGATGGGAGTCCTTGATAATGGATGTTGTTTTCATGCAACTGCTCTCAGTATAGATAAGCTAATTAGTGGAGAAGGCTCTACCCATAAACGACTGGGTCAAAGCCATGACTTTTTGTAGGATTTTCTGTTCCAGGGCATTGGTGTTTCCATTCAAGGCTGTCATGTAGCCAGTCAATATACTCTCCACCATACATCTATAGAAGTGTGACAGAGTTTCAGGTGTTGTGCTGAATCTTCGTAAACTTCTAAGTAAGTAGAGGCACTGTTGTGCTTCCTTCATAATGGCACTTACGTGCTGGACCCAGGACAGATCCTTTGAAGTGATAACATTGAGGAATTTAAAGTTGCCAACCCTCTCCACCATTGATCCCTCAAAGAGGACTGGTTCATGGACCTCCGGTTCCCTCATTGTGGGAGAAAGAAGTTGGTGCTTTTGTGAATACCAAGGCAAGCCTAGTTAGTCAATGTGGAAAACCACAGAAAGTGCAGTCTACTCCCAGGTACTTCTATGACAAAGGTCAGTAATTATGAAGAAGTGTTGGAACCCTTCCAATTCAACATTCAATATCATCACTGAAATTGAGGACAAGAGCCAAAGTGCTTGGGGCAAATGCAAATACAGCAAGGTGGTGTTGATGATAGAATGAGGCCACATACTAATGCAACTTTGGCAAGCATACTTACACCCCAATGATTAATCAAGTATTGTCCCATCTAAGAATGGAGATGGAGGCTGAAGAAATGCCTGTTTTAAATTCATCACTCTCAGTTCTTCTGCTGGTCTGAAATGCTGGAGTTGGAACTCAGTTCGTGAAGGGTTAAAGTCAAGTTGGTGATTCTGGGCATATCTTGATATTCTGCTGACCCCGCTCATACAAAGGGCAGGCTGCAGCTGGGAATTAGGTTTCAGGCCCAGGGGCAGGACATGTGTAGACAGACAGAGAAAACAATGCCGGCCTTGTAATTCATTTTTTTTCATTAATCATTAGAGACCCACTGTCGCTAAAAATAACACAGCAGAATTTTCAGTTTGCTCTGACAAACACAGTTAACCCCATCAATTCCATCGAAGTAACTCATACGGAGTTGTTTGCTAGCAGTCCTTACAGTCCAGCAACACATTGTTTCAGATTTCCCATCCTTGTTTTCAAATACTTCATGGATAGTACCCTCCTTTTCTTTGCAATTCCACCCCCTCTATCATTTGCAGCCCTATCATCTGATTCTGGTGCCTTTAGCACCCCAGAATTTAATCACTCCACACTGTAGCTCTCAAGGCACTAAGCTTTGGAATTCATGCCCCAAACTCTCCAGATACTGTATGTTGTCTATTTTTCCTCTCTCAAACCTACATTGTTTATTTAAATTTTTATCTGTCTTAGTATCTTTTGATGTGATTGGGCCTCTTTCTTCTGGTTGATAAATCTATTGAAGAGTACCTCAGAATGATTTTGCTGTGTTAAATGTGCCATACAAATTGCTGCAGTTGTTATTTCTGCTCTGTTACGTTTCAACCTGCCACTCATTATTCTTCTCTCCTTCTTGGCTGGTCTCCCACTTTGCTTCCTCCATAAACATGAGCTCATCTAAAAGACTGCTGCCGTGTTGCCGATATCCCAACTTTCCCAGAGTCTTCTTCAGATATTAGAAGTCTCACTCTTATTTTTAATCCTTCTACTGTCTCAGTTGTTCATCCCTCTTCATTGAGACACACTGCCCTCTGCAATCTCTATATTGTTTCAATTCAGTTCTCACGTGATCCTTAATTTTCAGTGGCAGCTGTGCCTCCACCTGTCAGGATCCATGCTCTTGAACTTTTCCACTCACTCAGTCCAAATCTTTCTGTCCTATCTTGGATGCCTTCTTGATTCTGGTTTCTGTCGCTCGCCCCACTATCTCATTTTGGGACTCAGTGCCAGATGTTGTTTAATAACATTCTCATGGATCACTTGGGGTTTTGTGAGCACAAGTTATTTCTGTTGGAATCTTTGATTCCTCATTCTGTAGCTGCCAGTGTTAAGCCCAATGGCCTATAATTACATGAGTGAAGGGAACTGAAGTCAGACCCACCCTGTCCTTTTTATTGGTCATCTGTACAAGCCTACTTTGCCGCAGAAATCCCAGCGCGTACGCCTCCATTATGCTCTTACAATCTGTGACTGAGTTTCACTTGTGATTTGTTTTGACTGTTGAAAAGTTGGAGATATAGCAGCTAACCTGTAGACAGAAATAACTTCATGATAATCAGACATTCGTTTTTTTTAGTTGGTGAAGTTGGCCATAATATCTGGAAGAACTTGTCAGCTCATCAATGAATAACAAAGATGCTGGCTGTCAGCTTACAAAATGGGTTATGGAATGAGTTCTGCAGTTAACAGGCTGGCAAATATAACACGACTACTTAAAGAAATGGTGGGGAGAAAACAGGGAATTACAGGCTCTTTAGCCTGACATTACTAGCTTAAAATATACAGGTCTGTTATAAAGGCCTTTGATCCAGTCCACTTGAGAGGTTAGTGCTTTAATTTTACACATGTGGGATTGATTCAGGTTCAGATTCAGATTTATAGATACATTCAGAAGCATACAGTGAAATGCAATATTTATGTTAACACCCACCACACCCAAGGATGTGCTGGGGCAGCCCACAAGTATTGCCACACATTCTGGTGCTAGCATAGCATGCCCACAATGTTCAACAGAGTAACAACACATCAACAATACAACACAAGCAGTAACAACAACAACAACAGAACAAAGACGATAACAGCAAAACAAGCCTCTTTCCCACCGTTCTACTGCCTCACACACACAGGCCTCTAAACGAAGGACAGGTCACCTCTGGGCCTCCAGTTTTAGTCTCCGGACTCTCAACTTTGCAGACGTCAGGCATCCAACCTCTAGTCTCTGGCCCAGACTTGGCCTCTACCTCTGGACTTCAGCCTTCAGCATTGTCCTCTGCATTAAGCTGAATCCTGTCAGTCAAAAGACATTGCCGCTGTCCCGATGAACTCCTGCTGCAGAATTGCTTTATCAATTATCTTCCCATTGCAGCGTGCAATTTCATTTGCAATGAAGATTTGAAGATAGGATATTGAGATTAATTGGAAACTTGTTCACACAGTGGAAATTGAGAGCATGAGTAAATGAGAGTAGGCAATAACCAATGGGGTAATACAGAGATCGTGCTGTTAATCACTATATCATCTCATTGATTCAGATTAAGGAACTAAATGTAATACAGTATTTTTAAATTTTCCAGTTACATGAAACTGGGTGGAATTTGTTTTTGGAAAACTTAAAGAGGTTTCAAGGCAATTTAAAACATTTGATTGCATGGTGAAGTACACAACTGTAACATTTAAGAGAAGTTTGGATAAGAGCTGTACATAGATGAGAGAGGTGTGGAGGGCTGTGGTTCGGCTGCGGGTAGGTGGGACTCGGCAGAACAGGTCAGCATGGATTAGATGGGCAGAATGACCTGATTTGTGCTGTGGAACCCTATGACTGGATAAGTTTAAAGTTATCCACTTTGGTAGAAAAGACAAAATGACAAATAATACAAATAAAAAAGAATAAATTAGGAAATGATAATGTACAAAGGGATTTAGGCGTTCTTTACAACAGTCACTGGAAGCAAACGCAAAGGCATGAAAAACAATTAAGAAGGCAAATGGTATATTGGCTTTCATTGCAAAATGTTTTTGGTAAAGGGGCAAGGAATTCTTCCATTAATTATAAATGCCTGGAATACCACGTGCACTTTTGGTCTCCTTACCATAAGGCATGGGAGCAAAATTAGGCCGTTTGTTCCATGGGGTCTACTCTGCCATTCAATCATGGCTGATTCATTTTTCTTCTCAATCTCATTCTCCTGGCTTCTCCCCGTAACCTTTGATGCCCTTGCTGATCAAGAACCTATCAAGCTCTGCTTTAAGTATACATATACCCAATGGTGTGGTCTTCACAGCCATCTATGGCAATGAATTCCACAGATTCACCACTGTCTGGCTAAATAAATTCCTCCTCATTATTGTTCTAAAGGGATGTCCTTGTATTCTGAGGCTGTGTCCTTAGGTCCCAGACTCTCCCACTACTGGAAACATCCTCTCCACATTCATTCTACTGAGGCCTTTCAATGTTCAGTAGGTTTCAATGAGATCCCTCCATCATTCTTCTAAACTCCAGCAAGTACAGATCCAGAGCCATCAAATGCTTCGCATACATTAACCCTTTCATTCCTGGAATCATTCTTGTAAGCTTACTCTGGACCCTTTCCAGAGCCAGTGTTGCCAGTTTACTTAAGAAATGATATACTTGCTATAGAGTGAAGGCAGCAAAGGTTCATTAGACTTATTCCTGGAATGATCTAATTGTCTTATGAGAAGATGTTAGCAGTACTACTTTATATCCATATTCACTAGAGTTTAGAAGAATGCAAGGAGGTATCATTGAGATGTACAACTATGAGACAGGTTTGATGCAAGTAGACCATTTCCTTAGTTGGGTTGGAGGTGGGTGGGTGGTCTCTTAAATAAGAGGGGAAGGAGCCATCTCTAAGACACGTCTGCATTTATCTTGGCAGCTACCAACTGTAACTGTGATGATGGGTTTACCTATAAAGGAATAGGATGTAGACATTACTTTACCTTCACTTTGAGATCAGGAGTCTACACAGATGTTTGGCTTAGACCCAGAGTAGTTGGTATCAATTGAAAGAAGCATCAAGAGCACAGTTGGCTCTTGATGTTGATTTTTCTTCACAGCCTAAGCAGCTCACTTTATCATTTATCATTTTCCCCTCTCTCCTCATGGCTGCCTGAAAGATATGATGCCTGTTCTTTTCACACAGGCCTAGAGGTAAATGACAGCATATAGTTCATTCTTGGAGCCTGATCCAGTCCTGCACTGACATTCAGAAAACTTGATGGCCAGTATTTGCAGAACTTGAATTTGTGTCTTGTCCCTAGAGAACATATTTTATAATATAAAACATATTTTATTCCAACCATTGACATCCCACCCACCCCCCTCTCCTGCCAGCAGTATTAAGAAAATGTCAGAATCAGAATCAGGTTTATTATCACAAAATGTAAATTTCATGATAAATATGTCATGAAATTTGTTGTTTGTGGCAGCAGTACAGTGCAAGACATAAAAAATTACTAAAACAACTTGGCTCAGAATTTATTAATGCAGCAGGATTGTCCATGCATGTAGACTAAAACTTTCATCCTGGTGTCAAATCCCACAATCAGATTTTGTGCTACTCCATTTCTGGCCTCTTGGGCAACTGCATTTTCTAAACTCCAATCCTGGCAAGGCCACTTTATCCTTCCAAAGCCCAAGCTCCAACATTTCTTCCAAAACATCTCTTATCTCTCTCAGCTCTCTACTACTCACCCTTTTGATGAAGTCACACATACAAAAAACTGGAAGAACTCAGCAGGTCGGGCAGCATCTAAGGAATGAATAAACAGTGGATGTTTCAGGAAGCCTGTTGTAACATCTCAATCTTTGGATCAATGTTAATTTTTGTTTTATAATCTTATATCTCAAGGTACACTAAAAATGGAATTTGTTCTAGTTAGCTCCATACAATCTGTCCCTGAGTTCAATAAGCAGTCAGCATTAGAAGGTTATGAATCTCTTTGGTTTATAACTTGTGAATTGGGAATTTCATTGTCCCACTTAACACTACAAGCAGGAATTGCCTCTCATCCAGGGGTTCCTAACCTTTTTTGTGCTATGGACCATTAAACAAGGGGCTTATGGCCTAATCATTTAATTGCACATACCGTGCTACGTGGATATGTTGCCTCCTTTGGAATATTGAACATTACCAAGTTACATTTTGTACTTGCCTTTCTAGCACTACATGACTGCAGAGGTTGCACAGTACATTAGTATCAAATATTGAGTATCCACCTCATGTTGAGGGCAAAGCCTCATCCCACAATTCAAAAAGACATGGATTTGTTTCACTGTCCAAAAGTAATAATATATATAAATTACAATAGATTGCATTCATCTTGCATCCATAAGGACCATTCGTCAGAAGTTGTGTAGTTTGAACAGTTCAGAGAATGTCCTGGTGAGTCTGTACCTGGAGACTCTCCTAAGACTCCTCCTGGTAAGATTACGCCCAGTGAGATTATACTATGAGGATCTAACCTTGCTGGTTTGCTCCAGGTTTCTGACCCGACTGTTTGCTGCATAGCAGTCTGAAGCAGGTGGGCAAACACGAGAAAATCTGCAGATGCTGGAAATTCAAATAACACCACACACAAAATGCTGGTAGAACACAGCAGGCCAGGCAGCATCTATAGGAGAAGCACTGACGACGTTTCAGGCCGAGACCCTTCGTCAGGACTAACCGAAAGGAAAGATAGTAAGAGATTTGAAAGTAGTGGGGAGAGGGGGAAATGCGAAATGATAGGAGAAGACCGGAGGGGGTGGGATGAAGCTAAGAGCTGGAAAGGTGATAGGCGAAAGTGATACAGAGCTGGAGAAGAGAAAGGATCATGGGACGGGAGGCCTTGGGATAAAGAAAGTGGGGGGGGAGCACCAGAGGGAGATGGAGAACAGGCAAACAACCAAATATGTCAGAGATGGGGTAAGAAGGGGAGGAGGGGCATTAACAGAAGTTAGAGAAGTCAATGTTCATGCCATCAAGTTGGAGGCTACCCAATTAATCCAAACTTAGGTTGGAGGAACAACACCTTATATACCGGCTGGGTACCCTCCAACCTGATGGCATGAACATTGACTTCTCTAACTTCCGTTAATGCCCCTCCTCCCCTTCTTACCCTATCCCTGACATATTTAGTTGTTTGCCGGTTCTCCATCTCCCTCTGGTGCTTCCCCCCAACCCTTTCTTTCTCCCGAGGCCTCCCGTCCCATGATCCTTTCTCTTCTCCAGCTCTGTATCACTTTCGCCTATCACCTTTCCAGCTCTTAGCTTCATCCCACCCTCTCTGGTCTTCTCCTATCATTTCGCATTTTCCCCTCCCCCTCCTACTTTCAAATCTCTTACTATCTTTCCTTTCGGTTAGTCCTAACGAAGGGTCTCGGCCCGAAACGTCGACAGTGCTTCTCCTATAGATGCTGCCTGGCCTGCTGTGTTCCACCAGCATTTTGTGTGTGTTGTTGTTTGAAACAGGTGGGGCTGCTTCTGGTAGGACAGCAGCATGTGAGACTGTCCTTTACAGATCTGCTTGTTGCGGTGGTGGTGGTGGTGTGTGTGTGTGTGTGTCCCTGCTTATGCTTGGTCAAATCCAGGAGGGTCTTTTGAATCTGTTAAGATTGACTCTACCTTGCGAGATAACAACTTTCCCTTTTATAGCCTTTAGTGCAGTGATTGTTGATTGAGGCATCCAGGGAATGGAAACATGGGAAATTTATACAATCTGACAAGAAATATTCCTCATTAGAGTGTTCTTACCAGATTGAACTGTATGGAAGTCTGTTCTCATCAGTGATATCTTCTGTGAAAGTGAGAAAAGGCAACATACTTATTTTCATATGCATGAAGGAGATGTCCTTGTCCAATCTCTCAAATGATCACCCATCACTAGAAGCCTGTTGAAAGAGCTGTGAGTCCTGTTACTAAACCACTACATGCCATGTGGCACAAGCTCTCCCACAATGTTCATAGTTACATCGTTACAGAATTTTGACCAACCAAGTTTCTTTCAAGAATCAATGGATTCTTGAATGGTTCTGGAGGACTGGAAATTTCAAATGTCAGCCACTCTTTAAGAAAGGAGGGAAGCAGAAGAAAGGAAATTATAGGCCAATTATCCTGACTTCAGTGGTTGGGAAGATGTTGGTTTCCACTATTAAGGATGAGGTTTCAGGGTATTTGGAGGCACATGATAAAACAGGCCCAAGTCAGCATGCTTTCTTTAATGGGAAATCTTGTCTGAGAAATCTATGGGAATTCTTTGAGGAACTAACAGACAGGATAGACAAAGAAGAGTCAGTGGATATTGCTTAAATGGGTTTTCGGAAGGCCTGTGACATGGTGCCGTAATGAGGCTGCTGAACAAGGTTAGAGCCCTTGGTATCACAGGAAAGAAACCAGAATGGGTAGAAGATTGACTGACTAGCAGGAGGCAAAGCATAGGAATAAAAGGGGCCAATTCTGGTTGGCATCTGGTGATTAGTGGTGTTCCACAAGAGTCGGTATAACGATGACTTCTTTTCACATTATATATCAACGATTTGGATGATGGAATTGATGGCTTTGCGGTCAAGTTTGCAGACAATACAAAGATAGGTGGAAGTACAGGTAGTGTTGAGGAAGCAGAGAGTCTGCAAAAAGACTTCGATTGGATGAATGGGCTAAGAAGTGGCAGATAGAATACGGAGTAGAAAAATGTCTGGTCTTGCACGCTGATGGAAGGAATAAAAGAGTAGGCTATTTTTTAAATGGGGAGAAAATTCAAAATTCAAGGTGCAAAGTGTCTTGGGAGTCTCTGTGCAGGATTCCCTAAATGTTTACACAGATTGAGTCAGTGGTAAGGAAAGCAAATGCATTGTTAGCATTGATATCAAGAGGTTTGGAATATAAGAACAAGAATATAATACTTAGGCTTTATAAGGCATTGGCAAGACCACACTTGGAGTAATGGAAGCAGTTTTGAGTTCTTATCTCAAAAAAGATGTGCTGGCATTAGAGAAGATCCAGAGGAGGTTCATGAGAATGATTCCAGGAATGAAAGAGTTAACAAATATGGAGCATTTGATGGCTCTGGACCCGTTCTCAATGGAGTTTAAAAGAATGAAGTGGGATCTCATTAAAATCTATTGAATATTGAAAGTTCTACATATAATGGATGTGGGGAGGATGTTCCCTACAGTGGGTAAGTTAAGGAACAGAGCACACAGCCTCAGAGCAGAGGCACATCCATTTAGAAGAGAAGTGAGGAGGAATTCCTTTAGCCAGGGAGTGGTGAATCTGTGGAATTCATTGCCACAGATGGCTGTGGAGGTCAAGTCATTGAGTATATTTAAAGTGAAGGTTGATAGGTTCTTGATTAATCAGGACATCAAAGGTCATGGGAAGAAGGCAGAAGAATGGGTTGGGAGGGGAAAATGGATCAGCCATGATGGAATGGTGGAGCAGACAATAGGCTGAATGGCCTAATTTGCATCCATGTCTCACATCAACAGCGCTAAGGTTGAGAGCTTTAAGTTCCAAGGAATGAACATCACCAATTTCCTGTTTTGGTCCACCATGTTGACAGTAGGGCAAAGAAAGCTCACCAATGCCTCTACTTCCTCATGTGGCTAAAGGAATTTGGCATTTCCCCATTGAGCCTTATGAATGTTTATTGATGCATCATTGAAAGCAAGTGATCTGGATGCATCGTGGCTTGGTATGGAAACTGCTCTGTCCATGTCTGCAATAAAACGCTAAACCATATGAACACAGCTCAGCACATCATGGAAACCAGCCTCCATTCTATGGACTCTCACTACACCTTTTGCTGCCTTGGTAAAGCAGCCAGCCTAATCAAAGACCCACACAGTCAGATATTCTCTCTTCTCCCATTGCACAGTAGTTAAGAAAGCTTGAAAGCACACACTAGCAGGCTTTCTGTCCTACTGTTAAAAGATTATTGAATGGTTCCCTAGTATCTACGTTGTTATGATGTTAGGTATAATTGTCTACCTGCTCCTTTTCTCTAGCTGTTATACTTTATTCTGTATTCTGTTATTGCTACCTCAGGGCATTTTGTAATGATTTGATCTGTATGAACAGTATGCAGAACAACTTCATCGCTGTAGCTTGGTACATGTCACAATAATAAATTTAATACTGGATGCAGGGGACAAAAATCCCCGATGAAATTTTTCATAAGTTCTCCAGCCACAAAAGTGGTGCCAGCTGACTGCAGGACAGCAAAGATGATGCCTTTATTCAAGAAGGGCAGTTAGAGGCCAGTTAGAAAAATAATGGGGAAAAAAATTCCATAGAACAGGATTTAATCTGCACTTGAAGGGAATAATGAAAGATAAGTCAATTTAAAAATAGAGTTTCTTGTCATTATGCCCAAGTACATGTATGACCAGGATAGAGTCATAAAGTACCTCAGCACAGAAGCAGACCTTTTCGCCTGTCTAGTCCATGCCAACTAGGAGTTCGGCCTGGTACCATCTACCTGCACCCAGATCACAGCCCTGCATTCCCCTCTCATCCTTGTACTTTCCTTAAATATTGCAACTGAACCTACATCTCTCATTTCCACTGGCAGTTTGTTCCACACTTGCAGCACCATCTGATGATGAAATTTTCCCTCAGAGGCCCTTAAATATTTCACTTTTTCTCTTAACCTGCGATCTCTAGTTTTAGTCTCAAACAGCCTGAGGGGAAGAAGCCTGTATGCATTCACCCTATCTGTAGTCCTCATAATTTTCTATACCTCTATATGATCTCCCCTCCTTTTCCTGTACTTCAGGGAATGAAGTCCTAGCCTATTTAATCTTTCCCTATAACTCACGCCCTGGCAACATCCTTGTAAATCTTCTCTGCACTTTTTCACGGTTATTAACATCTTTCCTGTAGTTAAGTGGCCAGAACTGCAAACAATAATCCAAATGTGGCCTCACCAATGTCTTATACAATACTGTTGGCATATGTTATGAAATGTGTAGTTTTGCGGCAGCAGTACTTTGTAATACGTGGGTGCTAAAGTCGCCTGGGGATTAGTGCAACACTATTACAGCTCAGGATGTCAGAGTTCAGAGTTCAATCCAGTGTCTACATCCTCCACATGGACTGCGTTTTTTTTCGGGTGCTCCAGTTTTCTCCCATGGTACTGGTTAGTTGTTAATTGGTTATTGTAAGTTGTCCCATGATTAGGCTAGGGTTAAATCAGGCTTGGTGAGCAGTGTGGCTTGAAGGACCGGAATAGCCTATTCCACGCTATATCTCTAAAATAAATAAATATATAAACTATACATTATAATAAGAAATATATGAAGATTCTAGGTACATTTGTTATCAAAGTATGTATGCAGTATACAGCCCTGAGATTCACCTTCCTGCAGGCAGCCACGAAACAAAGAAACATCATGGAACCCGTTCAAAGAAAACACCCAACGCTTGAAAAAAAGAACAAATTGTGCCATCAGCAAAAGACAAGTGAATAACACATTGGGTTGCAGAATCACAGACCTGCAGAGTCCTTGAAATGCTCTAGGAATGTTCAGTTTAGTCCAGTTCAGTTGAATTTAGCTGTGTCGTTGCGCCCGGATCAAAATCACACAGAATAACAATAAGAGTAACAAGAAAACAGAAAAGCATGTAACATGAACTGCAGAAATCTCTAAGAATGAGTCCAATCCACAAGCTACACCAGTGAAACCTTCCCAAGACCCAAGACTTCTGCACCTTCCTCTGGCAGCAACGAATGAGAGGGAGAGGTACTCATCAAACACAGGCTGACACCTGCTCTCCTGCTCTTCTTCTTGTCAATTTCAATCTCGCTCAACACTTATATAGAAAAATTAAGTAAATAGTGCGAAAACAGAGTAAAGAAAGAAAAACAGTGAAGTAGTGTACAACATAGTATACCAGATCCTGTGTTCAATGCCTGGATTTATGAAGGCCAATGTACGAAAAGCTCTCTTTATGACCCTATCTACACTTGATTTCACTTTCAAGGAATTATGGATCTGTGTTCCCAGGTCCCTTTCTTCTACAGCACATGTCAAAGCACCACCATTCACAGTTTAATTTTTACCCTTGTTTATCCTTTCAAAGTGCAACACCACACACTTTTTTGCATTAAATTCCATCTGCCATTATTCAGCCCATTTTCCAAGTTGTTCGAGATCATGCTGCAAGTTTTGATAGCCTTCCGTGCTGTCTCCTGCATACCAATCTTGGTGTCATCCTCAAATTTGCTAATCCTGTTTACCACATTTCCTTCTTTAAAAAAAATCATCGCACAATATTGAAGCCTGCACTGACTGATACGGCACACCAGTAGTCACAGATGTCTTTAGTCAGAGAGACAACCATTTACTACCATTCTCTGGCTTCTTCCACTCAGCCAACATTGAATCCAATTGACTACTTCATTGTGCATGGAAAGCATCTTAAACTTTTGTGCCCGCCTCTCATGCAGGACGTTGTCCAAAGCCACATGGACAACGTTCACGACCTTTCCTTCATTAACGTTCTTGGTAACCTTCTCAGAAACAATCTATAAGATTGGTTAGACATGACTTACCACGCAGAAAGCATGTCGACGATCCCTAATTAGGCCCTGCCTATCCAATAGCCTGTTCCTTAGAAACGCTTCCAGTAATTTACCGTCAGCTATTTTCCAGTCCTCCAGCACTTCACCTCAGGATACTTTAACTATTTTTACCAGGTTCCTGTAATTTCTGCACCAGCCTCTCATTAGGTCTGAGGGGACACCTCGTTAGTTCTTGGGGATTTATCCACCCTAATTCACCTCAAGAGAGTCAGATCGCCTCTTCTGTAATCCAGATATGGTCCATGACCTCTCTACTCTTTTGCCTCACTGTGTGTCTCCCAAGTAAATAGAGATGCAAAAAATTCATTTAAGTTTTCACCATCTCTTTTGGCTCCATGCATAGATACCATGTTGATTTTCAGGAAATCTCCTAATGTAAGCCTGCCAGATCCCTTCTGATGCCATCTAAATTGACCTTTCCACAATTTAGAATATCAAGTTGAGGACTAGTCCAATCCTTCATAATTATCTTAAAACAAATGGAATTATGATCACTGAATCCAAAATGTTCTCCTACATGCATGTCTGTCACCTGCCCTTGTCTTATTCCCAAAGAGGTGATCCAATATTGCACTCTTTCGAACCTCGGCATATTGACTAAGGAAACTCCCTGAACACATTGGACAAACCCTTTTGTAGCCCTTTTAGATGATTTTAACTTTCCATATGTTGATTCTACCAGCAGTTCAGAGGCTGGGAATTTTGTGGCGAGTGACTCACTTCCTGCTTCTTCAAGGATCATTGGCATCTACAAGGTATGTGTCAGAAATATGATACAATGGTCTCCTTTTTATGGACTACGATCAATCTACTGTATGTATATAAGCTATCTTGTGTAACTATATTTATTGTGTTTTTTAATTATCTTTGTGTTCTTTATCTTTTGTGGGTTTTTTATGCGGCACTGGATCCGGAGTAATAATTATTCCGTTCTTCTTGTGTGCAGGAAATGACATAAAACAATCTTGAATGTTGAATCACTTACTTGATAATTGCAGCCTTAACAATACTCAGAATTTATGCACCCATCCAGGACAATTCAGCAAGTGCAATTGTATATATCAAAACCATACATCAGCCTCTCCTCCAGTATACCTCAACTGCAGTATGTGCCATTTAGAGTGTGCACTGTGACAACTCATCTTCTCAACATTGCCTCCCAAACCCCTAACTTTTTTACCTTCTGGAGGGCAAAAAGTAACATGGAAATGTCATCACTTACACATTCCTCTTGAAGCTGTGCACACTCATAGCTTGGAAATCCCAATCCTTCATCAGCATCTGGTCAAAATGCTGGAACTTGACCAATCAGCACCTCTCTGCACTGGCCCTCGGATAGCCTGGTGCTCCCTCTGTACTGCTGTCTCTCTGATGCTGTGGCACTTGCTCTGGAATTGCAGCAGTCCCTCAGTATTGCCCCTCCAACAGTGTGACTCTCCCTCAACATTGCCCTACCAGCAGTATGGTTGTTGTTCACCATTGCCTCCATGAGTGCAAATGTAATTGAAAATAAATGCTAACCTTCCTATCATGGTCACCTCCCATGTATGAGGTAAAGAAAAAATGTCTTCTTTCAGTTCTTCATTTCCGAATCACACTTTTCATAAATGTTTTAAGTAAAATGGCATTGTACAAAAGGAGTAAGTTTTAAGTCATTCCGAATCCATTTCAACAGGAGACCTGTAGAAGAATCACTCTATTGCAAGTAACTTAATAAATTGGTCCTGTCTTAAACTTTAAGAATAAATTTCTGATCCTTTGGGGGTTAATCTGATTGCCGCACTTCCCAGATCCTGTGAGGAGGCATCTATTCCCAGGGGAGTGTGAAGTCCGCCCTCTGCCCCTTGGGCTTGGAGCTGTGTTTACACAGCTGAAATGTTGCTCATTCAGCTGGCTGTCAAATGGTCTATTGTTTCCCTGTATTGGAGCAGGGGTTGAAGTGCTATTGGCCGTGATTCAGTGTAACTCTATCAGTTACATAGCTCCACATTGTCAGGTTTCAGCCAGACAACTAAGAGGAGTGATTTACATAGAACAGTATGGCACAGTAAGGCCCTTTGGCTCATGGTGTAAAATAACCTATTCCATGATCAACCTAGCCCTTCCCTCCTATATTGCCCATAATCCTTCATTTTCCATAGATAGATTTGTTATCAGGTGCTATAGTAGCATAGTAGTTAGTGTGATCGGGGCCTCGGAATTTGAAGTTCAATCCTGCCATCCGCTGAAAGGAGTCTGTATGTCCTCCCACAGCCCAACGGCATACTGGGTAGGTTGATTGGTCATTGTAAGTTGTCTTGTGATTAAGGTAGTGTTAAATCAGGGATTTTGGGGGATTGCTGGAGCGATGCCGCTTGAAGGGCCAGAAGTGCCTACTCCACGCTCTATCACTAAATAAATAAAATAAATGATCATTTCTGAAATGTCCCTATTGTATCAACCTCTACCACTGTGTAAAATACCTCTGACATCTCCCCTGAACTTTATATCTCATTACTGTGATCTAACCAGAGTTTTTTAGAGTTGCAATATTACCTCGCAGCCCTTGAACTCAGTGCACTGAATAATGAAGGTGAACACACCATATGCCTTCTTAACCATGCTAACAATTTGTGCAGTCACTTTGAAGGATTTATGCACTTGAGCCCCAAGATCCTCCGTGCTGCTAAGAATCCTGCCATTCACCTTGTACTCCATCTTCAAGATTAATCTTCGACACTTTTCTGGATTGAACTCCATCTGCCATTTCTCTGCCCAGCTCTGCATCTTGCCCATATCCTGTTGTAACCTACGAAAGCATTCTACACTATCCACAGCACCTCCAACCTTCATGTTATACACCAGTTCACTAACCAACCCTTCCATTTCTTCATACAATTCATTAGTGCTTCTGTTTTTCCAAAATCAGATATAACTATAATATGCAAGGTTCTGGTGCAAGTCGAGCAGTAGAGTATGTGAGGGTGGATTGGGAGCAGAGATGGTTCAATTAGGATGCACTAAAAGTGTAGGTAATGTATATTGCAGCTCCAAGTCAGTCTAGATAATTTGAATTAGGTGAATTTTACTTCCAACTTAGTTGCTGCCACTGTTCTTGTTTCTGCATCTTTCTAGACAGTCCTCAGGATGGAGGATGACATTATTGTTTTGATCAAACCAGTGTATATAGGTCCTCCAGACCGATTAATTCATGCCAACCTGGTGTCCACCCAGATAGTCCTAATTTTCCAATTTGGCCCACATCCTTTCAAGCCCTGCCCCTCTGTATACCTATCCAATCACTTCTTAAATTATGTTATTGTACCTGCTTCAACCACTTCTTCCAGCAGTTTGTTCCATATATTCAACCCCTCAGGTCCCTTTTAAATCTTTCCCATTTCATCCTAAATCTGTTTTCCCAGTTTTGGACTTGCCTACCCTGGGGAAAAGACTGCTACCATCCACCATATCTATGCCTCTCATTGTCTTAAACATTCCTGTAAGATTGCCTCTTATTTTGCTAGGTTCCAACGAGCAAGGACCTAGTCTGGCCGTTCTCTCCCTGTAACTTAGCCATCTAATTCTGGCAACATCCTTGTAAGTATTTTCTGCACTTTTTCCTGTTTAACCACATCTTTCCTATAACAAGGTGACTCAGACTACACAGTGGGACCTCATCAATAGCTAATGCATTGCAACATCTAAACTCAGTGCCCTGACTAGCATCAAACCTGGTTCTGATTCTAATATAAAATGCTGCAAGTCGGGTTCATTGGTTCATCAGCGAGACCGACAGCAGGGAATTGTGTAAATTTGATTATTGCACGGACCAGGCCCTCGTGCTATTACAGCCACACAGGCGAGGAGGGATTAGTAGTGGTATGGGAACAAACAGAGGCATGGTGGGTGCTGGGTTGTGGGATGGCCTCCTCCCTTGGTGCTGTGCTTTAGTGTTCGATATCTGGAAGGCAAGCTGGGTTGCCTGCGTCTGACCCAGTGTGAGACAAACTGAGTTGCCATCATTTGCTGAACCAGCATGAGATGTCTCAGTATCTCTCATCAGCCAAGGTTCCCTAAATTTGCTCTTAGACACTTGCAATCACACTCTTAAAAGCCTGCCATGTGCCATTCATTCCTTTCCCTTTAAACAGGATCGTCCTATCAACTCTGCTAGATCCTGCCTTAATTCCACCAAAATTAGTTCTGTTCCAGTTTAGGACCCTACCCTGTGAACCTGTCCTATCCTTTTCCATCACTATCTTAAAACTAATGGTCACTGGAACCAAAGTGTACTTGCCCTGCCTTGTTCCTAAGCAGAAGTCCAGCATTGCACCCTCCCAAGTAGGCCCCTCTATATATTGACTCAGGAAACTTTCCTGGATAAGTTTCATATATTCCACCCTGACAAGGTCCTTAATATTCTTAACAATCCTTACTGGGAAAATTAAAATCTCCAACTAATGTGACTATTATTCTTACGCCTGTGAGCAATTTCCATACATACCTGCTTCTTAAGTTCCCACTGACCACTTGGGTCTATAATACAGACCAATTAGAGTGACTCTCCCCTTGTTTCTAAGTTTTACCCATATGGTCTCATTGGATGATTTCCACAAGGATGTCACCCCCAAATACTGCTGTTACATCTTCCCTTTTCAAAAAGCCTACACCACCTCCTTGCTTACTTGTAATTCTGTCTTGTGCATAGCATCTGTACCCCAAAGCATTGAACTGCCAGTTCTGTCATGTGTCTCTAATGGCTACAGCATCCCAGTTCTCTGAGCCAATCCAAGTTCAGAATTCATCTGATGTGCCCGTCAAACTTTGAGCCTTCAGCAGGCTTGAGATATTGCGAGCATCATTTGCATGTTTGGAGGTGACTGAGCGGAACGCGAAATTTAAAATGCAACCAGGGTCTTTTTGGAACCTTGGTGTGGGTTTGAGATAGTGTAAGTGGTTGCTTGTTTGGAGGTGAGTAAGCTGCATGTGAGATTTTAAACATGAGAGGGGCCATTTGGAACTTTTTGTTGGGCTTGAGATATGGCAGTTTATTGGGCAATTGGCAAAGACCTATACAAAAAAGTATGGTTTAAGTGAAGTGGCCATTGTGTGAGTGGACAGAGTTAGAGTGGAGAGTTTGAGGCTTTGGCTCAGGAGACTTCAGTGAGAAGCGGCAGAGGCTAAGTTAAGTTTCTTTCTTTCCTTATCTATTATCCTAGTTAGAGTAGTGCCTTTCAAATCATGTTAGGTAACTCGAGCTGCAGCTGGACGATTTTCAGCTCATATGGGAGAATGAAGAGATGTTAGATAGGTGCTACAGGGAGGTAGCCACTCTGAAATTGCAGGAGGTGGGTAGTTGGGTGACTGGCAAGAGAAGAAAAGGGAATAGGCAGACAATGCAGTGTACCCCAGTGGCCATTCCCTTCAATAACAAGTACTTGTTGTTTAGTCATTAAGTCGAGACCAGCTCTTTGTGAGCTCATGGACCATTGGGTCGATAGGGTTTACATGGCAAGATATGGAAGTAGATTGCCAGACCTTTCTTACACACAGATACTGCTGCTGCCCAGGCTGGGACTCAGCTGTGTTTGAACTCAGAACCATCTGCCTTGAAGTCCAGTGCTGATGCCACTACACCACCCACCCCATCAGATTCAGAAACAGTTACTACTCTTCAAAATTCAAAGTAAGTTTTATTAGCAAAGTACAGTAGATACTGTATATGTCACCATTTTCCTGTGTGCATATTCAGAAACTCTATAGAATAGTAACTATAACAGAATCAATGAAAGATCAACCAGAGTGTGGAAGTCAAAGAACTGCACAAATACAAGTATAAGTAAATAGCAATAAATAACAAGAACATGAGATAATGAGATAAAGAGTCCTTAAAGTGAAACCATTGGTTGTGGCAAACAATACTTTGAATTGAAGCTTTGACATACAGACTCATTTTCAAAGACTCTGTTGCAACTCATGCTCCCAGTATTATTTTTATTTGTATAGTTTGTCTTCTTTTTAAACATTGGTCTTTTTATATACAGTTTTTTACAAAATTCTATTATATTTCTTTTTTTCTCTCTGTAAATGCCTGCAAGACAATGAATCTCAAGAAAGTACATGATAACATATGTGTGCCTTGATGACAAAATTGTTTTGGATTTTGAAATTTGAAAGTACATTGTTGGCTGTAATGAGCTGTGAAATATTTTGAGACTGTAAAGGTTATTATGTAAGATGTAATGCATTCTTTCATTTTTGTGAGCAGGGACATTAAATAAATGTATTGATTCCATTTATTAAACAAATTATTTTCTGTGTAAGAATTGTTACTCATCAATGCTTTTGTTTTTGTTGTATTAATCTTAATTTTGTGAACTCCCTTTGTATTTTATAATATACAACTTTAAGAACTTTGGATATCTTGAGGCATGACGTTTACTTTATAGATGGATATCTGTTTTTTTACACTCCCTTATGCCTTGTAATCAACTCATCACTTTCTATATGAACCTGAAAGGGAATGTTTAGACTCTGCATTAAACTTGCGCCTAGCAGTAACTGATTCCCAGTGGATACGAAGGATATATGCAATGATCTGAGATCCTGAGCTTACCCTTAACCTGGGAGAACACAGCTCCTTCCATCCGTTCTATGAATTACAATTAGAGATTATTATCTGGGAGTGAAATAAGGGAGCAATGCACACAAAATGCTGAGGATCTCAGAAAGTCAGACAGCATCTATGGAAATGAATAGATAGTTGGCGTTTCAGGCCAAGACCCTTTGTCAGGACTGAGAGGAAGAGGAAAGATGTCAGAATAAAAAGATGTGGGGAGGAGAAGGAGGTTAGCTGGAAGATGATAAGTGCAGCCAGGTGGGTGGGAAAAGTCAAGGGATGGAGAAGAAGGAATCTGATAGGAGAGGAGAGTGGACCATTGGAGAAAGGGTAAGAGGAGGGGACCCAGGGAGAAGTAATAGGCAGGTGAGAAGAGTTAAAAGGTCAGAGTGGGGAATAGAGAAGGGGGGTGGAATTTGTTTACCAGAAAGAGAAATTGATACTTATGCCATCAGGTTGGAGACTACCCAGACAGAATATAAGGTGTTGCTCTTCCACCCTGAGGGTGGCCTCATCTTGTCACAAGAGAAGGCCATGGATCGACACATCAGAATGGGAATGGGAATGGGAATTAAAATGTTTGGCCACTGAGAAGACCTGCTTGTGGTGGATGGAGTGCAGGTGCTTGACGAAGTGGCCCCCCAATTTAAAAAGGGTAATGAGAGGGCACATTTTTAAAATAAAGCATGGTATAGGAACCTGGAACTCTAACTGCCAAAGACAGTGGAAACTGGGAAAATTTTGAGATTGACATATTTTTCTTGGGTAAGAGTGATATAGGTTGAATAAACTAGAAGGATAAGTGTTTGATCTGCATATCAGCCATAGTCTAAATATATGGCTGTATAGACTGTTATGTTCCTGTTTATCCCCATAGAGGGAGAGATATCAGGAAAAGCAAGCACATTTCAATTTACTTTTCTTAAAAGAGCAAATATTACATTAAAGGATAAACGTGTGCTGGTTCATAGCCTGGCATATACATATTTCTTTTATATCATTATTGAAGAATCAGTACCTCTTCAGGCCTATCTTCATTTGTTTTGCACATACCTTTGAGGAATATACATTTGTCTACTCCACATGATGCTGCTTCACTACCTGGGCTAGTGTGCAAAATCCTGTTCCTCACTAACACTAGAGAAGCCTCGATATGTAAGTCTTATAATAAACAAGAGACATTGAAGTCCTTGAGTGGGTTAATGGTGGTGTAATGAGAAAGAGTGAGAGTAAGGCGGTTCTCTGGAACTGCAAGTCTGCAAGAGAAGGTCTTTTTCAGACCAAATGTTTGTTCCCTTTTACTGTTTCTATAAAAAGGAAAATTAGCAGCAAAAGAAATAAAGTGGGGTGTAGTTTTGGTTTTAATACCCATATCATTTATAGAAAAGAAAAGCCAATTTTACTTAAATAGAAGGATTAATTGGAGAATTACAGAAGCCTCATTGTTGATGAACGAGTCATTTTCCTTCATGCCAATATATTGACTGACCTGTTACCTAATTTAAAAAAATGAGATATAGTCTACATTAAAATAGCAAGGGGTGTATGTGTGTCCAGAAAGGGGTAGCATCTCTGGTAAAGAGGCTTGTGTCCATTCTAGGAAGGCTTGCTCAACTTTAGTCTTCTCTGGACACCCACCTCTCACTTGTAGCTGTTTGCATGAGACAGTGGCCACAGCCTGGTATAGCACTTTGACAGGCCGGCGAAACAAGGTGAGGATAATCACCAGCTTCAAACCCCAGTGAAATAGGGACATGCCTTTCCTAGCATGCAAAGTCAGCTTGAGTGGACTGGGTGGATGAGCTCTTCTGTGAAATCCAGTGCCAGGAAGGGGGCTCTGTAATGTTCATGGAGCGTGAAGGGCATGATGAGCCACAGGAAAAGTCATGATCATCCACTACAAGCAAGGAATACCCCACTGTGATGCTTGCTTGTACCACTGGACTCAGATTTCCAAGGTCAAGAGAGTGGAACTGCCCTAGTGCAATGGCTCTTCCACTTTAAAGTCTCTCACGTTGTTTCCTGTCATCATTGAACACGACTGACAACCTCCACAGAATGGTATAGAGAGGAATCTGATACCAGCGTTTTAAGTTCTTCACTGATAATGGCAACAATAAACTATTTTAACATAATGTGAAGGTTGAGGAGATTCAAGACAGAATGGTTGAATTAGTGTGATGATTAGTTGAAGTTAATTTTCCCACAGAGTTGTCTTTTCAGAAATGAAAAGTTTTCTGATATTGTATCAGTTGCCAAAAATTAAAGAGAATTCTGGAAAAATTCAGCTGGCCAGCTGGATATCAACCTATTGTCAGGGTGGGTAGACAACATACATTGCCTTGTGATTTGGAGTCCTGATGCAAGGTTTCAACCCAAAACATTAAGGCAATAACATTAATAACATTTAGAAGGTGTTTGGATAGGTAGAATCTGGAGGGATATGGCCAGACATAAGCAAATGGGATTATCTTAAATGGAAATTTAGTCAACATGGAGCAGTTGGGCCCAAGGGCCTGTTTCCATGCTTTCTGACTCTGATTTCTTCCCCTCCCCACAGAGGCTGGTCAACCCACTGAGTTGCACCCACAGATGGTTTATTGCCTTGTGATTGGCTATGCTTGCCAACTTACTTTAAATTGTAATCCACAATCACATTTACCACAGATCTTCTTTGGCCCACAATGTTCTGCTGAACTAATTCAGTTAATGACACCCGATTCTTTCTTCTTTTAAAATGGTCTCTAGGGATCAGGGATGACTTGCCTCCACTGCACTTTGGGTGACTGATGATGCCAATGCGGAACCCAAAGATTCTACACAGGTGAGGTAATGCGTACGTGTTGGGTTGTACAGGCAGTTAGTCTGAGAAGAGATGCACTCTTTCTACTGCTTATACTGGGGCTATACGTGCTACCTGTATAAGGGCTTGATATCTTGATGTGACCCTGAATGATCTGTGTCCTCTTTGAGCAAGTTTATTGGTCAATCATATATGTCCCTAGTAACTTGACGCTGCCAGTGCTGAGCAGTTTCTGGGCCATGATTGGAATTGCCATTCCAGGGACCTCAGCATTCTGCTGCTGTTGTGAGCAAGTTGTTGACAACAGTCTTTCCGACCAGACAAATATTCTGGTCATGGTTATTTTTCTCTTTATTTGTAAACAAAATTGTATAAATTGCTTGTAAAAATGTGAATTTCATGTTTCTTATTTGTGCACTTTACATTCTACACATTGATTAGGATGCCTTTTTTATTGAGTAGAATTTGTCAATAGTGATGGTAACTTGGGAGCCTGTTTCAAAGACCTCGTCTCATTTTTATTTTCACCAGTCAATCCCAATGCAACTGTGGTCTGTTCTCACTAAATCTCTAATATTCCTAAATGACATGATAGCATAATTTATGTTTTTCTTGTGAATTCTGCTTATATGATGCCCTGCGCCTTTGATGCTTCTACAAGTAAGCTTTCCATTGCACCTGTGCATACACGTACTTGTGCATGTAACAATAAACTTGACTTTGATTTTGACTTTGAATAGCCACATCCTATAACTACTTGACAAGAATTATTATATTTCAATAAACTTTGCTGATTATTGCAAAAATTATCACTTACAAAACACTTTAAAGCTCAATCAGAAGTTTGATTTGTATTGTTCTTGGACTGGAAATTCAGTCTTTAAAGAGAATGTGGTTTGACTCAGTAGAACTTTAGGATCATGTATTTGTATACCAAAAGTTGATATATTAGGTTAACAATTCATCCATTGAACAACCTCAAGAATTTATTTTTAGAAGACCACAAAGTTATAATTCTCTGTTTTGATAGGATATAATCTTTTCATTGCACAAGCTATTGCTGTCAATTTTTAACTGAAAAGTCATTTTCATAATTTTGCTACAAAAAGGTGCAAATCCTCAGTTCTAAACATTGCATCCAAGATTTTATTCATATATACATCCCAATGGAAGTCAGCATTTTCCAGCTTGGCCACACACTTAAGCCAATGTTCTGATCTTCTCTCACTCCACAAAACATATTTTTGCTCCTGTGTTATAACACCTTTTGGATCTAGATTGATAGTGAAGGATTGCTTCACTTACATCTGAATGCCACTGACCTCATAATCTACATCCCTGCACCAAGTGATAGTGGGCAAATTGGAGAAGTGAGCTGAGGCATCTGATGTATGTAGAACATTGAGGAGTACAACACAAGAACAGGCCCTTTGGCCCATGATGCTGTGTCAAGCTAATGAAGCGAATGACACCTACTCGCTTCTGCCTGCATGTAATCAATGACCCTCCATTCTCTGCATATTCATGTGCCTATGTAACAGCTTGTTAAATGCCTCTTTTGTATCTGCCTCCACCTACACCATGGCAGTGCATTCCAGTCACCCACCATTCTCTGTGTAAGAAAAACATTGTCCCTCACGTTCCTTCAGACTTTATCCCTCTTACCCTAAATGCATAGCCTCTAGAATTAGATATTTTGCCCCTTGATAAACGACATTGACTATCTATGTCTCATAAATTTTTATAAGCTTCTCCTCTGGACCACAGCTGCAGAGAAAATAAAACCTAGTTTGTTCAATGTCTCCTTATAGCCCAGGGAGAATCCTTGTAAGCCTTTTCAGCACCCTCTCTATAGCTTCCACATCCTTCCTATAATGGGATGACCAGAAATGAACACAGTACTCCAAAGGTGGCCTAACCAAGACTTTATAACTTCCTGACTCCTGAACACAATACACTGACTATTATAGGCAAGTATACCATGCACCTTATTTACACTGTCAACTTGTGTGGCCATTTTTAAGAAGCTATGGACTTTAACCCTCAAGAATGTGAAATGTTGAATCCTTGTAAAGAGCTAATGCATTTGTGAAACTCGCACAAAATGCTGGAAGAACTCAGTGAATCAGGCAGCATCCATGGAGGGAAATGAACAGTTGATGTTTTGGGCTGTGACCCTTTGACAGGACAGGAGAGGAAGAGTGCAGAAGCCAGAGTGACATAGAAGGAAGGGGGAGGAGCAGAAGCTGGTGGGTCATAGGTTAATCTAGATGAGAGGGAGAAGATAGGAAGATGGTGAAAGGAGGGAGGGGAAGGAAGTGGTGTGAGAACCCAGAACATAATAGGTGGAAGAGGCAAAGGGCTGAAGAAAAAGGAATCTGATAGGAGAGGACAGTGAAATGGAATAAAGGGAAGGAGATGGGGAAACAGATGGAGAAAGGTGTGGGTTATGAGGGCTGGGAGGGGAAATAGAACAGAGTAAAGGGGCTACAGGGTAACACTTGGGTATAGGGTGGGAGGGTAGGAAACACAAGGGAGTGGTTACCAGCTGTTAGAAAAATTGATGTTGATGCCATCAGTTTGGAGGCTACCATGATGGAATGTGAGGTGTTGCTTCTTCAGTTTGTTTAATATGGTAGTAGAGGATGTCATGGACAAACATCAACGTGGGAGTGGGAGGTAGAATTAGAATGGGTGGCCACCAGATATACTGCATTTTGCAGAGTACAGAGTGTAGATGCTTAAAAAGTGATCCCAGTCTGTGCTGGGTGTCACTGATATAGAGGAAGCTGCATTAGTTAAACTGGATACAATTAATGACCCCTATGCATTTACATATGAGGTGATATCTCACCTGGAAGGAGTGTTTAGGGCCCTGAAAGGTGGTGAGGGAGGATATGTCACACTGAGCGTGGTTGTAGGGCTAAGTGCATGGAGGGGGAGTGATGAACAGACAAGTAAATTGTGTGGAAAGCGATCCTTGTGGGAAGGGGAGGGCAAGATGTGCATGGTGATGGGATCTGTTGGAGATGGCAGAAGATGTGGAGAGTGATGTGTTAGATATGGCGGGTATTGGGTGGTAGGTGGGGACAAAGAGAACCATATCCCTGTTTTATTAGGTTGGGGGAATAGGTGAGAGCAGATGTGCAGGAAATGCAGGAGATGTGGGTAAGGGTTGCATTAATAGCAATGGAGGAGGAATCACCATTTTCTGCAAAAAGAGATGATCTTGGATGTCCTCCAATGGAACATTTCAACATGACAACAGACGCCTTGGAATCAGAGCAATGAAGAGAAAGGATTGCTGAGTTATTTTTAGTATATTAGAGCTGTCACCAATATTCTCACAGAAAGGAAAGAGGACTTGCCTTTCCTCCAATTCAACATCAAATATGGGAAAGTGGGTTGAGGCAATACCAATGAGACCAGGAGTAGAGAAGACATTTTAACCAAATCTGGGTTATCTTTCTCTCTTTTCCCTATTATGCAAAACATAAATTTGCCATTTGTACATTAGATAGTAGAAATAAGGTTACTGTACTTCATAAATAATTATAAAAATTATAATTTTTCATGTGCAACAAGGGTTAGCGTTGGATGATAACAGTAATGGCACAGCAGAGAGTGGGCAGCATGGTAGCGTAACAGTTAGTGTAATGCTTTACAACAGCAATGATCAGAAAATTGGTGTTTAACTCCCACTGCTGTCTGTAGGGAGTTTGTATGTTCTCCCTGAGACCACGTGGGTATCTCTGGGTACTCTGTTTTCCTCCCACATTCCAAAAAGTCATACAGGTTGGGGATAGTAAGTTGTGGGCATGCTATGCTGGCACTGGAAGCATGACAACACTCTCTGGTTGCTCCCTGCACATCGGAAATGACACAAACTATGCATTTCACTGCGTGTTTGGCTGTTCTGACACAATAAAGCTGATATCTAATCTCTTTACTAATTTGCTGAGTGGTGTTAGACATTTTTGCTGATCTGGTTATGAATCTATTGCTACCACAAATCCATCATTCACCTGCCTAAAATCTACTTAGGTGGACAATTCCACACTCAGAAGGGCAATTCGACCTGATTTGGACAGTAGAGTCTGTATGATTAAATGGAGACAGAAATAAAGTTACTGTTCCATCACATCAAACACTAAATCTGTACAGTACTTCTCTCTGCAGATGCTGCCCGACCTGTTGATCATCTCCAGTAATTTCTGTAATACAATGGTGAAATGGAAGACAATATTGTATACAGTATGCATACTTTGATAATAAATGTACAGTACTATGCAAAAGTCTTAGGCACCCTTATACAACCACGGTGCACAAGACTTTTGCACAGTACTGTGTTTGTCAAAGTGGAGCGGGGGTTGAGTTTGTAAATCTGGTGGAACAAAGGATATTGGGAATGGCAAGGGTTGAGCACTGCAGGAGGGGTTGGGACAGGTGATAGAGAAGTGGCAGGGGTTGGCACAGGTGCAGACACACCCAGCCCTGAGACACCAGACAAGATAATTTGATTCCAATCAATTGGTTTATTGATCATTACAGAATGTTTCTCTGGTGCTTCCTGCTCCCTTCTCTCCACCTGCCCCCATCCCACTCTCAGTCCACAATCAGACCCATATGAGAATCAGGTTTATTATTACTCACATATTTCATGAAATTTGTTTTTATTTTGCAGCAGTACAGTACAATCCATAATATTACTATAGTACTGTGCAAAAGTCTCAGGCAGCCTAGCTCTATATATGTGCCTAAGAATTTTGCATAGTACTGTAGTTTGCACTTCGAATTTTGAATTGTTACATTGGTTTAACAATGTAACAATAGGCACAGCAATAGGCACAGCAAAAAAATTTGTTGTGCATGTCATCCATGTAGATCACTTCATTACAACATTATATTGAGGTAGTACAAGAGAAATCAACAACAAAATACATTGGAACAGAGAAAGTGCAGTGCAGGCAGGCAAACAATAAGATGCAAGACCATAACAAGGTAAATTGTAAGGTTAAGAGTCCATCTTATCACAGTAGTGGAATTTTCAATAGCCTTATATCAGCAGGATAGAAGCTTTGCTTATGCTTGATTTTCTGCCTGATCGGAGGGAGGAAAGAGAGAATATCAAAGGTAGGTGAGGTCTTTGATTACGTTGGCTGCTTTACCAGGGCGGTGAGAAGTGTAGACAGAGTCCATGGAGGGGACATTTGTTTCCATGATGTTCTGAACCCTGCTCTATATCCATAAAATTTATAATTTCTGGAATCTGAAGTATTTAACTAATGGAGCATATGTTAATAGATTTTTAAAGCATTGAAAGAACTATCAAGCATTTAATCCGTGTCCGTCTGTTTTTATTTTCTGTGATTTTATTTTCTGGAAGGATGCTGCAATTGTAGTCATACTATTTTTGGAGTATTGTGAGCGGTTTTGGGCTCCTTATCTATGAAAGAATGTGCCGGCATTGGAGAAGATCTGGAGGAGATGGATCCCAGGAATGAAACAGAGCTTAAACAGTTCTGGTAAACAGAGGTTAATAATAATCTAACAGGAGGCATTGATCACTTCCCCAGCTATAGGTTGACTCATTATAAAACACAATGGCCGAGGGTAAGAATGACCTCATATAGCGCTCTTTGCAGCAGCATAGTTGTCTCAGTCTATTACTAAAAGTGCTCCTCTGTTCAGCCAAAGTGGCATGCAGAGGGTGGGAAACATTGTCCAGAATTGCCAGGATTTTCCGGAGGGTCTTTCATTCTACCACAGCCTCTAGTATGTCCAGTTTGATTCCTATAACAGAGCCAGCCTTTCTAATCAGTTTATTGAACCTGTTGACTTCACCCACGTTGATGCCATTGCCCCAGCACACTCCCACAGAGAATATTGTACTGGTGACAACAGACTGATAGAACATGTGAAGGAGAGGCCTGCATGCTCTGAAGGACCTCAGTCTCCTCAGGAAGTAGAGGCAACTCTGTCCCTTCTTGTACGCAGCCTCTGTGTTGGCGCTCCACTCAAGTCTGTCATCCAGGTGCACCCCCAGGTATTTGTAGGTCCTCACCACATCCAAGACCTTACCATCTCCTTTATCTTACAGATGTTGAGCTGCAGCTGATTCAGCTTCTGCATTGAATGGAGCTTCTCCCCTAGCAATGAGGTCTGTATGGTATCGACGGCACTTGAGAAATCAAAAAACATGATCCCCACAGTGCTACCCTGCTTATTAGGCTCTCTTCAGTATGTAGATTACAGAATCATCGACTCCAACATGCTCCTGGTAGGTAAACTGCAGGGGTCGATGGCTGATCCTGACTGAGGGTTGGAGGTGAGCCAGAACCAGCCTCATGAGGTGTGAGGTGTGATATTGAAGACAAATGTAACATTGCACAGAGGGTGCTAAGGTATGCATCCACAAGTTAACAGAACTGCTTCATAGATCTTTACCTTAGATTTATCACACCTGTCTGAAAGGCTGGATGATAGTGGTTTACCAAAACGTAGATTTCCCTAAAGCAGGAATTCCCAGCCTTTTTAATGCCATGGGCCTCCACCATTAACTGGGAGGTCCATGGACCCCAGGTTGGGAACCACTGCTCTAAAGGGATTTGGCTTGTTGATTGGAATTATATTGCATTAAAAGCATCCAAAAGTGTATCAGGCACATTTATCAACAGAAGGAGTTATTACTCACTCAGTGTGATCATTTTAGGAGATGTTTCTCTGTAGATCCTCTGTGTAACGAGCTCATTTTATGGTACATAGAGTTTCTGAACCCAGATGAAGAGCTGGTCTGAATGGTGAGAACACTGTACACATCAGCTGGTAGAGAGGACAATCAGAGTGCTAGAATCATGCTTTTGGGGTCTGGACAGATCAATGGAACCACTGGAGTAAAAAGATTGGCTTTATTTGTTGCATGTCGATCAAAGCATACAGCGAAATATGTCCTTCACTTGGATCAAATCAAATCTGCTGGGCAGCCTGTAAGTGCCACCACGCGTCTGGCACCAACTGAGCATACCCACAAATCACCAACCCTCACCTGTACGTCTCTGGAGCAGCCGGAGAAAACCCAGGTGGTCACAGGGAAAATATAGAAACACCTTACAGACCGCAGTGGGAACTGAACCCCAATGCTGGTATTGTAAGGCATTACACTAACTGCAAATCATCTCATGCATGTTTCAGGCCATTTAATGTTTTCCTGCATTGATCAGCAATGTTGCAGTTTGCAACCTTCCTCAGTATCATTTCACTCATTTCTCTGTCTCCCTCAATTTCAGTGAGATTCTTGATGAAATTTTGTGTGCACTGGCTATTTCTGCTGATCTTACACCCCATTTTGTACGCTTAAACCTCCTTAAATCCTAAGTGAGAATATCATCCAAATAACTTAGTAATTTAATTAAAATCACATGGTGATAAAAATACTTGGATTAAAATTCAGAACTAGACATAAACACCATTTAAAATGCAAGGTTTGTATGTAAACATTTCTGATGTCATTAAATCATAGAAATATGTTTTATAACCTCAGAGCAAATAAAATAAAGATTAAGTTTAATATTACAATCTAACCTGGCATAATTTAATAAAGGCCTCCAAGAGGACCACAACCTTGTCATAGGGTTTGGAAGCTTGTGTGCCTCATTGACTCCAAAAAGCTATGTTGGCTGTAGTCAGGGCCTTATGTGTTGGCTCTTGGTAAAGTCACTCATGCCAAACAGGTCAAAGAGTAGAGGACAGACTAAGATTAGTCCACCGGTCCTCCAGATTTGGGGGTTCAGGTCCGGACTAACAACCCTGACTGGTAAAACAAAATTGTTACGGAAACAGCAATGAAGAATCCTTCTACATCTGAGTACGACGGTATTCCTGAGTCTCCAGCTGGGACTGCATGACTGACAGGAGTGAAAACTGAGAGGAAGTTACTGACATGACGAAAGGAGCCCTGAACACTGCCAAAGATGGAGGACCTTCATTGCTGTCCTAAATGCCGGTGGCATAACAGGCAGTAAATTTTTTTTTAAATTAATCAGGCCTTCTGGACCGCATGTCACAATAAAACACTTGTTGTTTAACTTCGAAGAAAATACAAAAATAAGCAATGATTGCAAGCCATATGCTGCAAGTGCAACTTTCTACAGCTTTGGAGATGCTTTTCCAGGTACTCTTATAAGGAGCAGCTGGGTTATACCATCCCTCTTGTCTGTGCCGTGTAGTGACGGGCAGTCACTGTTTTGCCCTCACCTGCCTGAAGGAGGATGTATTGGGAGCCTGGGACTGTGTTGCTCACACAGCCAGAAGAATGAGTTTAATGTTGGGGCAGGCATGCAGCAATTATCAGTGTGGGAAGGGGGTGAAAAATCTGCTCCAATGTTTCTTCTTGTTCCGTATTTTGTCTATTGTGCCCGGTACTCCCAATGTGACCTCCTGTACATTGGTGATACCCATCTGAAATTAGTGGACCGCTTTGTCAAATGCCTCTGCTCCATCCACCAAAAGCAGGACTTCCCAATGGCCAAACATTTTAATTCAGATTCCCATTCCTGTTCCGACATGTTGGTTCATGGCCTCCTCTTGTGTCACCTCAGGGTGGAGGAGCAACATCTTATATTCCGTTAGGGTAGCCTCCGACCCGATGGCATGAATGTCAATTTCTCCTGCTAAAAAAATTCCCTTCCCCTCCCTCTTCTTCTATTTCCCACTCTGGCTCCTTACCTCTTCTCACCTGCCTATCGCTTCCCCCTGGGTTTCCTCCTCCTTCCTTTTCACTTATGGTCCACTCTCCTCAGATTCTTTGCTCTCTCTGTACCTTTCCCACCCACCTGGCTTCACTTATTGCCTTCCAGTTATCCTTCTTCCCCTCCCACTACCTTATATTCTGGCATCTTTTACCTTCCTTTCCAAACCTGAAGAAAGGTCTCAGCCTGAAACGTTGGCTGTCTATTCATTTCCGTAGATACTGCCTGACCTGCTGAGTTGCTCCACCATTTTGTGTTTGTTGCTTTGGATTTCCCGCATCTGCAGAATTTGTTCAGTAATCCTAAAGTAGCCTTTCAAGCATATCTTGGCATTCAATGATTTTTTGCGTTGTACACACAAAAACAAGAACTTCGGCCCACCCCATTGATCACCATCTAAGATTACAACACGGATGATGTACAGCAGGCAATTAATTTAGCAACCAAGAAGTTTTGTAGGAAGTAACCAGATCACCCAGAGTGACAACGCTTAAAGGTGAGTTTGTTAACTCCATATAAGCAGCACTGGATTGTGCAAGCTACTGTGCCACGCATCTCTGACCTCAACCTATCTCAGTTTTAAAGCGTACAATTCATCCATATTAATTGACATTTGTGCAATTGTAAAAGTGTTTAATAGCTTCATGCCCTGAAGGCTTTTTTCCAGTTTCTCTTGAGATCTGATACAGAAATTAGTGCTGTTGTCTCACAGCCTCAGGGCCTTGTGTTCAGCTCCAAATTTGGATGCTGCCTGTGGTGTTTGTATGTTCTCTGGGTTGGTTTTTCCCTTGGACCTCACATGCAAAAGACATGCTAGTAGGTTAATTGGATAGTGTAAATGACCTTTTAGTATAGATAAGTGGCCAAAAGAATCAAAGTAAAGTTGATAGGTGTGTGTGTGTGTGTGTGTGTGTGTGTGTGTGTGTGTGTGTGTGTGTGTGTGTGTGTGTGTGTGTGTGTGTGTGTGTGTGTGTGTGTGTGTGTATAAGGGAGGAAGAGAATTGTGCTTGTGTGTGTCTGAGAGAGAGAGATGAAGGGCTATAGAGAAATAACAAGGATAATAGAATTAATGGGATTTCTTTGCTGGTAGTTGGCAGAATAGTCCAAATAGCCTCTTTCAATATTGTACCAAGTAAGTAAGCAATAATTTCTTTATATTCTATAAATTCTTGAAATTTTAATCATATCATCCTTTAATCTTGAAAGTTCCATTGGTTATTTAACCCTTACCTCCAAGAGGACCACTACCTTGTCATGGTTTGGAGGCATGTCTGCCTCATTGACCTGGAGAGCTGTGCTGGCTGGGGTCGGGGCTCTTGGTAGGGTCACCCATGTCATACAGGTCAAAGGGTAGAGGCCAGACTAAGAGTGATCCACCAGTCCTCCAGGTTCGGTGGTTCAGCTCAGGGCTAACAACCCTGACAGGTGAAACAAAATTTTAATGACAATAACAATGAAGAATCCTTCTACGTCTGAGTGCGATGATATTCCTGATCTCCACCTGGGACTTACATGACTGCCTGAAAAACTGAGAGGAAGTTACTGATATGTTGAAGGAAGCCCTGGACACTGCCAGAGATGGATCTTCATTGCTGCCCTAAACACCAGCGGTGTAATGGGCAAAAGAAGAATTTAACCTTTAAAGCCATCATTCTGGTAAATGTATGCTGCAGTCTATCTAATTCTAGTTTGCCTTCCCTTTGTATTATGTCCAGAATTGATCATGTTCCAACAGGTAGGGCCTAACTAGGATGTTGTAAAGAGCCATGACAACTTTTAACTTCCCTCTATTCCAGACGTGAAGGCAGTATTCCATTATCCAGGAAGAGAACCATGATCAAAAGCTACATAGGAAACAGAAACCAGCAAAGGTGAACAAATTAGCATCAAAAAGCAGACATTTCCTTAGAAAGAGGATCTGAGGTTCTTCAAGGTGGGCCTTTCTGAAAAATAAACCTTTTTATCTTACAAACACAAGAAGGGTCCTGAAGAAGGGTCTCGGCCCAAAACATCAACTGTTTTCTCTTTACCATAGATTGTCTGGCCTGTAGAGTTCCTCCAGCATGTTATCTTACGGTGTTCTATATCTGTCTTGGACATTTTAATGAATGCTTTGAAAGATGTTTTTGGACATCCATGTGAATGAGAATGGAGTAGTAAGGTATGCTGATGAGAATGATGAAGAATAGTGAATATGGGATTAAGTCTTCTGGCTTCTGTATTGTAATTTTCTAATTGTATTCCTCAATCAATGACTGTTAGTGCCTTTGGAGGTTTCAGTCAGGTAGAACCTGAAAAGACCTGGCTAAGCACAGACCCAATAGCAGCTTTCGGGTTTGGTTATTTTCTGTAGCTTAAATCCCACTAGACCATCCTGGGCCTCACTCTACACCAATGCCAGTTCAATGAAATGTGAAACCAATTCTCCTTTGGTGCCACTATACTTCTGCAACAAGTCACATTTCAAAACAGTATCCTTTATCTTGAGATCTGTACACATTGCAAACTGTCTTAAGATCTCTTGGTAATACTGGAGTGCACTACCATCAACAGTATTTCCCACATCCCTTGTTAAATGAGGGGGTTTCATCTTAGCTGGTTTCTCTTTACCTTGTTTTTTCGTCATGGCCCTTACAAGATAATGGAATACTCACTTTCTATCTGGAATCTAGAACATTTGAGCTTGTGTTGTGCCACAGAAAGCTGTAGTTAGACCAGACCTACAGTTCTGAGTTCATTTGTGAAGCCTGCTCCCTCCTACACAGATGGACCACACTGCAGTACTATATTCAGTAGTAATACCATACTGCTCTGTTCTCTCTGCATAGTCGCTGACTGATCAGCTGCATGTAATTTTCCTGTGTCGTTATTATCCCCTACTATACTCCTACTTTCTGTGCTCTAACTACAAATGGATTAGAGATGTGTGATTGTGGGAAGGACCAAATGAAGATGCAATGTGTTTGATGCTGTAGAAGGCAGATATTGAGAGAGCAAAGTGACTTGGAAAAGTGCTGCAAAGACCTGATACCTTGGGCCATTGATGATCCATTGGCATAAGGAAAGAAGTTGAGAAATGAGTGGTGTACTACTTCAAAATAATTCCCAACTAAATAGCTGAACTTGTGTTTCTTTAGTTCTGTGTTGTCACCCCACTGCAGTGTCTCTGCAAAATCATTGAAAATTATGACAGTTAAAGGGAGCATGGTTAGCACAACACTTCACAGTATCAGCGACGCAGGTTCAATTCCCACGGCTGCCTGTAAGGAGTTTGTATATTCTTTCCGTGACTGCGTGGGTTTCCTCCAGGTGCTCCGGTTTCCTCCCACGGTCAAAGACATATTAGTTGGGAGATTAATTATAAATTGTCCCGTGATTAGGCTAGGCTTAAAGAGAGTGTTGCCGGGCAGTGCAACTCAAAGGGCCGGAATGGACTACTCCATGCTGTATCCCAATAAATAAGTAAAATAATCATCCAGTCATCAGTCGCTTAAAACCAAATGAAATGGTAAAACTGATCAAGTAGCGGTCAAAATGGCTCGTTGCTTATTAACTTCCAGTTTTAGATGGTGCTGGTGAACCATGTGACTTCTAGCCAGTGGCTGAAGAAACAACGAAAACAACTAAATACTTAGTTAATCACACTTTTTCTGACAATCGATCATCACAAGCAATAGTCTGTAACTTCCTTTGAACCTGGAGGCAATTTGATGTGGCAGGATCAAGGCGAGGTGAGGCCTGTTGCCAAGAGCAAGGAAGACCTGAGGTTTGATCGATTTAAGTGCTGAGCCAAATTGGAAAGGTCAGGCACAGGCAGAAGCAAGGCAGTCGGACTCAGGCCCCAGAGCGTATTGAAGTGACCGAACCCAATGTTTGGACAACGATTTAAACACCAGGCCAAACTGGAAAGGTCAGGGTGTTGGGGCCTGAGGCAAAGGACAGGCCAGTTCACTTGCTGCGCCATCCTGTGCAGAGTTAAGGGTCTGGTGCCGAACTCTCTGTGGACTTCAGTTAAAAGCACTATTTGCTTGTGTTTATTGTTTGCATGATTTGTTTTTCTTTCTCTCTGCACTTTGGGTGTTCAACAGTTCTTTTTTTATGGGCTCCTTTGAGTTTCTTTGTTTCATGGCTGCCTCTAAGGAGGTGAATCTCAAGGTTGTATAATGTATACATACTTTGATAATAATTAAATATACTTTGAACTTTGATCAAATAAGTCCATGTAGGGACACTTAAATTGTTTAAATGAATTCTGTTTAACTTTGAATCAAAACCTCAATCAATAAAAGAATTTTATATTGTATTTATTAATTGTATGGACCCTAACATTTTCTAGATTTTTCATTGCACTCCAGCCATGATACATGGGATAGGACCAACTAGTCATTTCACATCTCTTGTTCACTCATATTTTCTTTAGGTCTGAGGAAGCTTATAACCATGGTTTTATTTTTAGCAAGGAGGAATGCAGCCTTTTGTACAATGTACAAAACAGTGAGTGAAGGCATTCAGTAATATCACTCAGTCACATGACACTGCTTTTGCAATGCTCAATCGCAAGACATTTGATCATAATCCGTTTTCTCACAGCGAATGTTATTGCATTTACCTCAGTTACATGGCGCAAAATCAGCAATCTCTGCATAAAAATCCTAAATTTAATTTTATGGTATGATGAATAGCATCATTTATAAAAGACAGAGAGAACACAAACAGGAGAAAATCTGCAGATGCTGGAAATCCAAACAACACACACAAAATCCCGGAGGAACTCAGCAGGTCAGGCAGCATCAATGGAAAAGAGTGAACAGCTGACACCCGTCTGCAGACTGCAGAACCTGCCGTCTTTAACGCTGGCGGCCCTGAATGCCCCCAGACATGATCCCTGCTGCTGCCCACTTGGACATCGATACTATCACACACCCCGAGATTACAAATCTTGAATCTGTCCCCAGCCCCACAACGCTGGACATTTCTAACATCACCAACACCAGTTCCAACGATCCCGAATGGATTCAGAGCTGGGATTCCACCATTTAATCCAATGCTGATTTAAACAAATGCAGACACCTTTAAACTGCTAACTGTGCAACCTCAAACTCCAACTCCTGCCTGAAATTTGGCCAACAGCACGTCCAGGCCGAGACTGCCGTTGGAACCCCGGTCTCCCCTTTCCCCCACCACCACTCTGCAATCCTGTTTCTCTCAAGCCCCTCCATAAACTCTTGGCTCCACGGAGCCTCCAACTTCCTCCCTCCCTACCCTCCCTGAGCACCCCAACCCTCCTCTCTCCTGAGACACTACCAACCCTATGATCCCAGCTGTCATCCATGCCAGATCTTCACAATTCGCTCCAACTTGCCTCCTCCTGAGGCAGAATGTTATGTCCTCAGCAAGGGCCTCATCATTGTCCCCTAGTGCCCACACCTCAATGAGTTCTGCGCCTGCCTCTTCTTCCATCATCTCCATGTCTGTGCCTACTTCTTTGGTAAGGACTCTCCACCTCACACCGATGACCCCTTCTCCTGTCATCAACCCTCCTCCTCTTCCTGGACACCCCACCCTGGTCTCCTGCCTGATCTGGACCTTTTCATCACCAACTGCCGACGGGATATCAACACTTCTCTATCCAATTCTAACCTCACTCCTTCTGAGCGCACTGCTCTCCACTCTATTGCACTAATCCCAACCTCACTATCAAACCTCCAGATAAGGGGAGTGCTGTAGTAGTCTGGAGGATTGATCCCTACCTTGCCGAGGCCCCACGACAATTGTCAGATGCCTCCTCCTCTAAGTAACCCCTCGAACAAGATCCCACTAAGGAGAACCAGGACATTGTCCCCCACAACATCACCGACCTTATTGACTCTGGGGTCTCCCATCCATGGCCACTAACCTCATAGTTCCCTTACACCACACCTCCCATTTCTACCTCCTACCCAAGATCCATACACCTGACTGTCCAGGTAGACTCAGTTTCTGCTTGTTCCTGCCCCACTGAACTATTCTCACCATGGACTTTCAGTCCCTTTACACCTCCATCCCCTATCAGGAGGCCCAAAAATCTCTCTGCTTTCTTCTGAGTAACAAACCCAACCAGTTCCCCTATACCACCACTCTCCTTCATCTGGCGGAACTGGTCCTCACCGTTAATAATTTCTCCTTCAGCTCCTCCCACTTCCTTCAAGCTAAAGATGTAGTCGGGGCACATTGCATGAGTCCCAGCTATACCTGTCTTTTCATCCATATCTGAAGCCTACACCAGCATTGCTCCCAACTCTTCCAATGCTACATTGACAACTGCATTAGTGTTGCTTCCTGCACCCGTTCTGAGCTCGTCAATTTTAACAACTTTGCCTCCAACCTCCACCCTACCCTCAAATTTACTTGGTCCACTTCTGACACCTCTCCTCCCTTTCTTCATTTCTCTGTCTCCACCCCTGGAGACAGTTATCTACTGATATCTTTTATAAACCCACTGACTCTCACAGCTATCTGGACTATAGCTCTTCCCACACTGTCACTTGTAAAAATGCCACCCCCTTCTCTTTCTCTGCTGTATCTGTTATCAGGATGAGGACTTTTCATTCCAGAACAACTGAGATGTCCCCCTTCTTAAAAGAATGAGGCTTCCCTTCCTCCACCATCAACACTGCCCTCTCCGACATCTCTTCTATTTTGCACACATCTACCCTCACCCCATCCTCCTGCCACCCTACCAGAGATAGGGTTTCTCTTGTCCTCACCTACCACCCACAAGCCTCTGCTTCTAGCACATAATTCTCTATAACTTCTGCCGTCTCCAGCGGGATTCCACCACCAAGCACATTTCTCCCTCCGCCCCACTTTCCGCAGGGATTGCTCCTGACTTATCCTTGCAAGTGGAGCAACTGCCACATCTGCCCCTACACCTCCTCCAATACAACTATTCAGTGCCCCAAACTATCCTTCCAGGTGAGGCGACACTTCGCCTGTGAATCTGTTGGGGTCATCTACTATATCCTGCACTCCCAGTGTTGCTTCCTGTATATCGGTGAGACCTGACATAGATCAGGAGGCTGCCTTGCCAAGGACCTACACTCCATCCACTGGAAAAAGCAGGATCATCCAGTGGATACCATTTTAACCATTCCCATTCCAACATGTCAGTCCATGGCTTCCTCTACTGACACATTGAGGCACACGCAGGCCAGAGGAACAACACCTCATATTCCTTCTGGGTAGTCTCCAACCTGGTGGTGTGAACATCGATTTCTCGAGCTTCTAGTAATTGTAGCCCCCTCCTCTCCTTCACCATTCCTCATTCTTGTTTCCCTCTCTCACCTTATCTCCTTACCTGCCCATCACCTCCCTCAGGTGCTCCTCCACCTTCCCTTTCTTCCATAGCCTTCTGTCCTCTCCTATTAGATTCCCCTTCTCCAGCCCTGTATCTCTTTCACCAATCAAACTTCCAGCTCTTTACTTCACCTCCCTTGCTCTCCCAGTTTCACCCATCACCTACCACCTTGTACTTCTTCCTCCCCTCCCCTCACCTTCTTAGTCTAACTTCTCCCCTTCCGTTCTAGTCCTGATGAAGGGTCTCAGCCTGAAACATTGACTGTTCACTCTTTTATATGGATGCTGCCTGACCTGCTGAGTTTCTCCAGCAGTTCATGTGTGTTGCCTAGAGAGAACACAGGTGTTTTGAGATAGGTCATTTTAACATGTGAATTTTTTCTGTTCTGTTTATATTGAAAGGTGTTAAGTAAATGTCACAGATTCATCAAAAACAGCACTGATATAAATAAGTTCTCACTAAAGTTTTGTACAGCTTTCTGAAATTCTACAATGCAAAGAAGTGTGAAATAAAACCAAGTACAAAGCAGCCGCTGTCCGTAAGGAGTTTATACTTTATCCCCGTAACCGTGTGGGTTTCCTCCGGGTGCTCCAGTTTCCTCCCACCGTCCAAAGATGTAGCGGTTGATAGGTTAATTGGTCTCCTGGGCTTGACGGGCTGCAAGGGTCTACTCCGCTTTGTATCTCAATAAATACATGCAGTACATATAAACTGTACATACTGGAATAAATAAGAGCCGGAACTCTCAGTGAGTCAGACTGCACCTGAGAAAAATGAAACAAGAGTTATCATCTCATCTGGGCTGATGACTCATCATCAGAACCGATGAACAGAAAATACAAGTACTGTGCTATAATGTTCTATGTGTCTCTGACTATCAGAACTGGTAAACAGAGAATTCTAGTTATATCTAGTTGCATCAAGTAGAACATGGTGATGGGTCGTTGATATGAAAAGTTAGCTCTGTTTCTGTTTGCATAGATACTACCTGAACTGCTGAGTTTTTTGGAGTTTTTGCCTAATCTTCTTACCCTAATTCAGAACACTCCAGATATTTGTAGAGCACCCATTAACTTCTGAATGTTATCAGGGCTTCAGTGACTAGGCAAGCACTCTAGGTTACTGCAGCTGAGCAGAACTTTTTCATCAATTTCTTTAAATTGGTTTATTATTGTAGCATACACTCAGTGGCCACTTTATTAGGTACCTCCTGTTCTTGGTTATAGCCACTAATGGTATGTTTGTGGTCTTTTGCTGCAGTAGCCCATCCAATTCAAGATTTAACAGGTTGTGCATTCATAGAAACTCTTCTCCACACCACTGTTGTAACATGTGGTTATTTGTGTTACTGTCATCTTCCTGTCAGCTTGAAGCATCTGCCATTCTCCTCTGATCTCTTTCATTAACAAGCTATTTTCACCCACAGAACTGCCTCTCACTCAATTTTTTTTTTGTTTTTTACACCATTCTCTGTAAACTCTGGACACTGTTGTGTGTGGAAACCCCCACGAGACCCACAGTTTCTGAGATACTCAAGCCACCCCATTCGGCACCAGTCATTCCATGGTCAAAGTCACTTAGATCACATTTCTTCCTCATTCTGACATTTGGTCAGAACAATAACTGAACCTCTTGGCCAAGTCTGCAAGCTTTTATGCATTGAGTTGCTGCCACATGATTGGCTGATTAGCTATTTGCATTAATGAGCAGGTAGCCAGGTGTACCTAATAAAGTGGCTACCGGGGTACAGTAAAAAAAATCTTTGTTTTGCTGTCATCCAAAGGGAATATTTCATCACATCAGGACATTGATGTAGTAGAGGGGAAAACAATAAAATAATGCAGAATAAAGTAACATGCACACAATGCTGGAGGAACTCAGTAAGTCAGGCAGCATCAATGGAAATGAATAAACAGTTGGTGATTCGGGCCAGCACTCTTCTCCTTCCCCTAGAATGTCTGGGGTGGGTGGGCTCTTTGATAGTGTTGGCTGCTTTCCCAAGGCAACGAGAAGTGTAGGTAAAGTCCAAAGAGTGTAAGGTGGTTTTTGTGATGTTCAGAGTTGTGACAACAGTTTTCTGAGGTCTCAGCAGAACCACGATGCATCCAGATAGGATGCCTTCTATGGTGCATCTCTAAAATTGTGAGGGTCAAAGCGGACATGCCAAATTCCTTTGGCCTCCTGAGGAAGCGGAGGCACCGGTGAGCTTTCTTGTCTGTGGTATCTGTATGTTTGGACCAGGACAAGCTATTGATGATCTCTCCTAGGAACCTGAAACTCTCAACCTCAGAGCTATTAATGTAAAAAGGAGTCTATGTACTAACTCCTTTCCTGAAGTCTTTCATCGGCTCTTTTGTTTTGCTGATATTGAGGAAATGGTTTTTGACATGACACCATTCACTAGGCTTTCTATCTCTTTCCTGTACCGTGACTCATTATTTGAGATCTGGCCCATTACAATAATGTCATCTGCAAACTTACAGTGCTCTGCAAAAGTCTCAGGCACATATTTATAGCTAGGGTGCCTAAGACTTTTGTACAGTACTGTATATTACGTCTTTCTACTTACCAAATAACACCCAATACTACTGAACTCAATCATAGCTAAGTCAGCCCCACCACTGGAATGGAGTTATTCCCATCTGTCTTGCTCACTGCCAGTCAGAGAAGACTGCATGCTCTGTACAAAGCAAGCAATGAAGCAATGGAGTTTTCCAGCCAAATCAAGACCCTGTATTCAAATCTCCCACATTCCTTGTGCAGAAGAGGTGGTCTAACCCTGTTCTAAGAGATTCCCCCTACCTGTGCTTGCCTTCTGCACCAATATCCAAATACAAGGGATAACTGTTGAAGATGCAGTTGTTAGTTTGCTATGGAAACCAGACTCTGGTACGGTTCTTGCAGATGGTCTTTTATGAATTAGTGATTTGTCTGGTATTTGCACAGGTGTTGTCTTCTGCACTTTGGTTGAATATCCTAGTGGGAGGTCTATCATTGATTCTGTTATGGTTAGTGTTCCATAAATTTATTGAGAATGCCACAAGAAAGTGAATCTCAAGGTTGTATATAGTGACATATATGTACTTTGATAATAAATTTACTTTGAGCTTTGTTAGTCCACTTTCCACCACCATACTCACCAGTAAAATGTAAGTATTACTATGATTTTTTCCAGCACGTTTGTCAAGTATATTCTGAAACATAGGAAATGCTACTGATCACTTGGGGGGTATTATAACAAATTATCAGTGTCCTCGGATCCACTAAAGCTACTAGGTAAAGAAGCACTTTGGTTTGAAGTGCCCCTTTCATTGAATGACACGGGGGAATTTAACTGATGCCTCTCCCATACCTGGCAAATGGAAGATCCCAACTTTATGCAATGGTGTCAGTTGGCAAGCAACTGCTGCCTTAATGGCACTCACACAAAATTCATTGCATATGTGATCTCACTAAATGGATTAGGTCATCCTGACCGAAGGAGGGAGGGGCCTGCTTAGGTATTACCGTAGTTAAAGAAAGTTACCAACAATTGTGTGCTACTGGAGAACCTGAGGTGTCAATCTTCATGCAGGTTGTCTTCAATGAATGTCTTGGTCAGTATTTGTGTACTTCATTCTCTTTCCTCAATACTGCTGACACTGAGGTCCTTCCAACTGCGTGGCGAGCAATACATATTCCCTCTCCCCTGCCTGTAAGACCTTGGCCCAATAATGTCTGACCACCACCCCCCGCCCCCCCCAAGCTTGTTTCAATAGCTTGGTACGGCAACAGCTCTGCACGTGACCACAATAAACTGCAAAGATTTGTGGACTCAGCTCCACACAGAAGCCTGCAACCCCACCCCAGACTATATCAATTCTTCTCACTGCCTCATTACAGTAGCCAGCGACCCCACTCACCCCAACGTTCCCTCTTCTCCCCTCTTCCATTGGGCAGAAGATATAGAAGCTTGAGAGTATGTATCACCAGGCTCAAGGATAGATTCTTCTCCACTGCTATAAAATGATTCATTGAATCCCTAATGTGATAAAGGGTACTCTTGACCTCACAATCTGTCCGTTATGCTGTTGCACATTATTGCTTACCTACACTGCACTTCTCTGTAGCTGTTCCACTTTATTCTGCATTGTTACTGTTTTACCTTTTACTGCTTCAACACAGTGTGCAATGATTTGATTGTAGGAGCATTACGCAAGACAAACTTTTCACTGTATCTCAGTATAATAAACCAATCTCATTTCTAGTTCCAATCCCTCAATACCCCTGCTTCTCCACCTCCTGATGCCATCAGTACCCCTGTAAGCCTGTACCCCAGTCCAGGCCTAACCCATCCCTCCACAGCATGGCCCTCTCTCAGCTCATCCACCACAAGTCTTGGAGCTAGCAGAGAAAAAGTCTATGGGCATAGTAAAAACAGAAGTTGATAGAAATACTCAGCAGATCAGGCAGTATCTGTGGAAAGAGAAACAAGCACATTCCAGGCCTGAGAATGAGAGAATACAAAGCTGATTTTGAGCAGGAGAAAAGGTGAGGAAGAGATGGTCATGTGTTGTAAATAATAAGGCTGTGGAACATGCCTAGCAGGGCAGAATACTACAATAGAATAAGTAAACACATGAGTATCTGGATAGATATGGACTGATTAGAAGTAGTCAGCATGGCTTTGTGCATGGTAGGTGGTGTCTAACCAATCTGATAGAGCTTTCTGTAGAAGTTACCAGAAATATTGATGAAGTCGAGGTAGTGGACGTTGTCAGCACGGACTTCAGTAAGGCATTTAACAAGGATCCGCATGGGAGTTTGGACAAGAAGGTTCAATCGCTAGGTATTCAAGATGAGGCAGTAAATTAGATTAGAAATTGGCTTTGTGGGGGAAGCCAGAGAGTTGTAGTAGGTAGTGGCCTCTCTGTCTGGTGGCCTGTGACTAGTGCAGTGCTGCCAGAATCAGTGCTGAATCTGCTGCTGTTTGTCATCTATATCAATGATCTGGAAGACAATACGGTTAACTGGATCAGCAAATTAGCAGATGACACCAAGATTGGGGGTGTAGTAGACAACAAGGAAGACCATCAAAAGCTTGCAGCAAGATCTGGATCATCTGGAAGAATGGGCTGAAAAATGGCAGGTGGAATTTAATGCAGACATGGTGAGGTATTGCATTTTGGAAGGACCGACCAGGGTAAGTCTTGCACAGTGAGCAGTAGGGCACAAAGGAGTGCAGTAGGACAAAGGGGTGTAGGAATAAAGGTCCATAATTAATTGAAAGTTGAGAAACTGGTAGATAGGGTTGCAAAGAAAGCTTTTAGCACATTGGCCTTCATAGATCAAAGTACTGTGTACAGGATTTGGGACATTATGTTGAAGTTGTATAGGACATTGATAAGGCCTAATTTGGAGTATTGTATGCAGGTTTGGTCACCAATCCAGAAAGATGTAAATAAGATTGATAGAATAAAGAGAAAATTTACAAGGATGTTGCTAGGACTGGAGGACCTAAATTATGAAGAAAGATTGAACAGGTTATAACTTTATTCCTTAAAACATAGAAGTGTATGGGAGGATTTGAAAGAGGTATAAAAAAAACTATGGGGGGTATAGATAGGGTAAATGCCAGCAGGCTTTTTCCACCGAGGTTGGGTGAGCTACAAGAGGTCATGGGTTAAGGGTGAAAGGTGAAATGTTTTAGGAAAACATTAGGGGAAATTTAATCACTCAGACAGTTGAATGAACTGCCAGCTCAAGTGGTGTAACATTTCGATTTGTTCAAATGATTTCAACATTTAAGAGAAGTTTCGATAGGCACATGGAAGGAAGGGCGATGGGACGAGGCAGTTTAAATGTTTTGGCTCAGACTGGATGGTCCAAAGAGCCTGTTTCTATGCTATACTTTTCTATATGTCTATGACTATCAGAACTGGTAAACAGAGGATACTAGTTACTTCTAAGTTGCATAGAGGATGACAGAACATGGTGAAGGGTCTTTGATATGAAAAGTTAGCTCTGTTTCTGTTTCCATAGATACTAGCTGAACTGCTAAGTTTTTCCTGTATTTTCTGTTTTTATTTCAGATTTCCAGAATCTGCAGTCCATTTGATTTTCTAAACCGTACTTGGTTCAATTAACTTGATATTTGGGATCTCATTGGATTTGACAATATTGAGATTATTGTAACACTTTCTTGTACAGTTCTTCAACCAGAACTAGGACTGGCTTGTTGGACTCAGTGGAATATGGGATTTATAGCCAGGAATATGTTGGGCTGACTGCAAAGTTTGTCACAGACTATCAGATAGAGTCATGCACAACATGAAAAATACTGGGAATGCAAAATCAGTGAGCATTTGGGAAGGGTAAACACATTGTTACACTTTGGATGGGTGATCATTTAAACGTTGGATGGTGCCTAAAATCAGAATCAGGAGAGTAAGACAGAAGAAAACAAAAGAAAATGGTTGCCTACTCTTCTTACCCTAACTCAGAACACTTCAGATGTTTGTAGAGCACCAATTAATTTCTGAATGATATCAGGACTTCAGTGACTAGGCAAGAATGCCAGATCAATGCAGATAAGCACTCAACATACTGAACTTTTTCATTAATTTCTTTAAATTGGTTTATTGTTGTAGCATACATACACTCAGTGGCAACTCTATTACTACGTCCTGTTTGTAATAAAGCAGTCACTAATGTCTGTGGTCTTCTGCTGCTGTAGCCCAAACACTTCAAGATTCAGCATGTTGTGCATTCAGAGATACTCTTCTGCACACCACCGTTGTATCATGTGGTTATTTGAGTTACTGTCACCTTACAGGCTTATTTATCTTCTGCCAAATGAAAGGGGACAGAAGAGAGAATATCCAGGGTGGTGGGCTCTTTAGTAATGTTAGCTGCCCTCCCAAGGCAATGAGAAGTGTAGGCAGAGTCCTCGGAGGATAGTCTGGCTTTTGTGATGTGCTGTACAGATTCTGAGGTCCCAGCCAGAGCAGTTGCCATACCAGGCTGTGACGCATCCAGATAAGTTGCCTTCTATGGCGCATCTGTAAAGAATTGTGCAGGTCGAAGGGGATATGCCAAATTTCTTTCATCTCCTGAGGAAGTGGAGGCTCTGGTGAACTTTCATAGCTGTGGCGTCTACCTGTTTGGACCAGGAAATGATATCAATGATCATTCCTAGGAACCTGAAGCTCTCAACCCTCGCAACCTCAGAGTTATTTATGTAAAAAGGAGTATATGTACTAACTCCTTTCCTGAAGTCTATCATCGGCTCTTTTGTTTTGCTGATATTGAGGAAATGGTTTTTAACATGACACCATTCACTAGGCTTTCTATCTCCGTCCTGTACTGTGACTCATCGTTATTCGAGATTTGGCCCAGTACGGTGATGTCATCTGCAAACTAACAGTGCTGTGCAAAAGTCTTAGGCACATATTTATAGCTAGGACTTTTGCACAGTACTGTACATTATGTCTTTCTACTTACCAAATAACAATTAATACTACTGAACTAATACAAAGCTACCAAAAGGTGTGTGCTACTGGAGAACCTGAGGTGTCAATCTTCATGCAGGTTGTCTTCAATGAATGTCTTGGTCAGTATTTGTGTACTTCATTCTCTTTCCTTAATGCTGCTGACATTGAGGTCCCTCCAATGGTGTGCTGAACAAATCATATTCCCCCCTCCCCCAGCCATAAGACCTTGGCCCAATAATGTCTGACCACCCCCCCCCCCCAACCCTATCTCAAGAGCTTGGTATGGCAATGCTCTGCACATGACCACAATAAACTGCTAAGATTTGTGGACACAGCTCCACACATCATTGTGTTACAAGAATTACCCTTTGTAATAATGATCAGTGAGGTACAGAGAATCTGTATTTAATGACCAGTAACTTTTATTGTCTCAACTAAAAAGCACTTGGGTTCGCAAACTATCAACCTGTGTGCACCCTACTGGCCCTCCATGAACAGTCAATGAAGAGAAAAGGTATTACCCAGAAATGAGTCTACGCTGGCTGTTCCTGGTGGTCTCAGTTTCCACGTGTCCATGGTGTCCCCCTTATCCACGATGGCTGGTTTCTGGCTGCTGGAGAGTTATCGCCCCTGCGTATTTGGAGCTCACGTTCCTCATCAATTGAACTGATGGATCTCCATCCCATTGGCTCAAGGTCACCTGACCCACCTGGTCACCTTCTTACTGGTCATTGTACAGGGCTACAACCAACATTGTTTCATGGTTCTTCCCACCCCAGCCTTGTGTATTTGTGTCTTTCAACTCTGACTGGTTCAAACCAGTTAAATGAGGCACCACAGACTAAGTACAACAAGATTACAAATTGCTTCTTTGGCAGGTCGAGCATTTTACATAACAAGTAGCTCCTCCTTCAAGAATGGTCTCAGATTTAGCAGATTATTACCTGAAGCTTCCTCTGTCCACATTCAGTTACTCTGATTAGATTGTCCAAGCACAAGAATCAGTTCAAAGTCCACAAAATGAGGGGTGGGAGGAGACAAAGAGAATCGGTTTGTCTGCTTCCCCTGTCCTTGATTAGACTGTAGATTCTACTGGCCAACAACAGAAACCAGTCCCCCCGCCCCACCCCAACCTCAGCCACCCCATTCGCCGGACTCTGAATACTTCTCACTGCTTCATTAAAGCAGCCCGCATAACCAAGGATGGCACTCACCTTGACATTCTCTCTTCTCCCCTCTATCAAAACCCTGAAGTATGTTTCGCCAGGCTCAAGGACATACTCTTGACCTCACAATCGATCTGTTATGATGTTACACATTATTGCACTACAGAGAAAGTGCAGTGCACATAGACAATAATACTCCACTTTATTCTGGATTGGGTTAATGGTTTACTTTGTACTGCTTCAATACAGTGTGCAATGATTTGATCTGTAGGAACATTATGCAAAACAAGCTTTTCACTGTATGTCAGTATAATAAACAAATTTCATTTCTAATTCCAATCCCTCAATACCCCTGCTTCTCCAGCCCTTGATGCCATCAGTACCCCTGTAAACCTGTACCCCAGTCCAGGCCTAACCCATCCCTCCACTGTATGGCCCTCTGCCAGCTCATCCGCCAGAGCTCTTGGAGTTGTGAAGCTAGCGGAGAAAAAGTCTGTGTGGATAAAAAAAAAAGATGTTAGAAATGCTCAGCAGATCAGGCAGTATCTGTGGAAAGAGAAACAAGCAATATTCCAAGTCTGAGAATCAGAATCAGGTTTACTATCATCGGCATGTGTCGTGAAATTTGTTAACCTTGCGGCAGCAGTACAATGCAATACATGATAACAGAGAAAAAACTGTGAATTACCGTAAGTATGTGTATATATAAAATAGTTAAATTACATAAGTAGTGCAAAAATTGAAATAAAAAAGTAGTGGGGTAGTGTTCATGGGTTCAAAGTCATTTGAACAATTGGAAGAAGCCGGTTTTGAATCGTTAAGTGGGTGCCTTCAGGCTTCTGTATCTCCTTCCTGATGGTAGGAATGAGAACAAGGCATGACCTGGGTGATAGGGATGTACGCCACTTTTTTGAGGCATTGCTCCTTGAAGACGTCCTGAATACTATGGAGGCTAATGCTCATGATGGATCTGACTAGGTATACAGCTCTTGCAACTTTCTTTGATTCTGTGCCGTAGCCCCCCCCCCCCCCACCCCACCCCCCATCCCACCATACCAGTTGGTGATGCAGCCAGTTAGAATGCTCTCCACTGCATATCTGTAGAAATTTTCAAGTGGTTTTGGTGACACACCAAATCTTCTCAAACTCCTAATGAAATATAGCCACTTACATACCTTCTCTGTAGCTGTGTTGATACATTGGGTTCAGGTTAGATCCTCAGAGATATTGACACCCAATTGCTCACTCTTTCCACTTCTATGAGAACGTAAAGCTGGTTTTGAGCAGGAGAAAAGGTGAGGAAGAGATGGCATTGTGTTGTAAATGTTGAAGCTGTGGAACATGCCTAGCAGGCCAGAATACAGAAGTAAAATAAAGTGGGTCAAAATGAGAGACAGAAATGGCTAGTTCTGATACAGACTGAAAGAAAAAGTGAATTACTAAGCTGGAGAATTTGATGTCAACTCCAGCACACTGCAACATGCCCAGACAGGAAGATGGAGTGTTGTTTTTGGTACTTGCATTAGGCCTCGTAGCAGTGCGGAAGTCCACAGACAGAAATATCCGATTGGGAGTGGAATGGGAATTAAAGTGGCAGTCAACCTGAAGCTCAGGGTCAACTCTTGTGGGCTGTACACGAAGTGATCACCCAATCTGTGTGGTATCATATATGTAATAGAGACGATGTGAACATCAAATACAATACTGAGTGTTTCCAGCATCTTCTGTTTTTTTCACTTCAGACATTCAACATCTTTGATTTTCTTACATGTATGCATACTTAAATTTCTGACTTCTAATTTTTGGCCTAGTGATAGAAGTTAGCTGTTAAAATACCTTGTAGAAAGCTGGTAGGAGCTCTAATATGTCTCCTGAAATGTTAAAATATTTATAGGTTATTATACCCCAGGTCATCTTCCAGACTAGTTTCCTGAGTCTGTAATTCTCTCTTTCTCCTATTCTCCTCATCTAATTGTCTTCGTTGACAAGCATCTAGTTACAATTGACTTTGAATTTTGTACCTTGATTTACAGGCACTATTTGGAGTACAAGGACTAAAACAGAGATTAATGTTGCTGAATGAATGTGTAAAATATTATTTTAATTGATTGAATACATTTTGGAACACCAAGTTTTCATCTTTCAAAACTAGAATTGCTTTCTATCTTTGCTGCTCCCGTTGAATTTATCATAACTTTCTCCTGAAAGCACCAGAGGACAAATTCAACAAAAATGGGTAACCAGTAAATGGACTGCTTGTTTAACAACCCAAATTTAAATGAAAAAGAAAATCATGTTGGGAGAATATTGGATGTAAAACCAATTTGAGATCATGTAGATTATGTCTTGAAATTGTGATTGCAAGGATAAAGTTTAATCTAGATTTTGAATCTATAGTAAATAGAATAAATAATTTAAACTGTAGCAAAAGCGATGAAATATTGTAAGAAACGGGTATTTAATTCATTGCTTGTCAAACTCTGCACCATATTTATTGGTTAACCATTGAGATCTGAAGGATCTAGTTGCTATGTTCTCTAATGTTGTTTACTTCTATCATCTTAATGAGGATGATAGTAACTAGAGGAAGTTATTAAGCTACTTGAATTGCATTCAGTCTGATCAATAGTTCAACTCTGTTTAGCCACCATGATGTAATTTCTCTTGGCATACTTTTAAAGTTCCACAACAGCAAATTCTAAAAGCCCGATTTTCTTCTGTCATTTTCTACATGATGGCATAATAGAACAAAAAGAAGGATAGATTATAAAATTAGCAGATAAGAAGTGCTGTTATGTCTTTGTTGACTGAGTGACATAGGTTTATCTAGTTTCTTGATTTTCATTTTTTGTATGGACCATGCTTGAAGTCACCCCATGGATTGGAATGGACAGGCACCCAAGTGTATCTTTTCATTCTAGATTGTGGCAATACAATTGCCTAATGTCCTGCAGCATCTAAAGTCCACTGCCGCAGCTCCCAATGCAACATGAGCAAAAGCTACCCTGAGTGGTAAAGTCGATTCTGAGACTGCAGTGGATACAATATCCAGCAGGCCTCGAAGAGTGTGGCAGTTGTCATCAGTTCTAAAAGCGGACCTTTTGGAATAGAATCTGCCAACACTCTCATACCAGAGGTCATTACGTTGCAGGGAGTTCCAGCCATTGCGTGGAAGGAAAACTATATGTAGAAATTGTTGACAACTGTTACCTTTGCAGAGACTGGCAGAGGAGTCAATCCCAGATGGGGAGCTGGGGATTTGGGAATTGCAGCTGGAATGTTCAGCGCATTGCAACAAAGGGATGAATCAGGTGTCTTTCTCACCATTCCTTGCCAAGCCAGACATGGAAGAATTGCTTTCACAACAGCTTTATTAGGTATGGTTCCCTGACTAGATCCCTTCTCCCCCACTCTTCCTCCTCCCTTTTAGCATATTTTTCTGTTGCCCTCTCTCATTTTAGCTGTCATGTTGCCATCCAAGAAAAATTGCTACTAAACACCCATATTTGGGAGCAGACTTGATTAAACACAGATTTCTTAGAAGCAGCCTTATGCAGTGACTACCCTTCCTTCAAGTTTTTGGCAGTCAGTAACATTGCATGTACTAACATTTGATGTACTGTGTGGACTGGGAGCACCCTTGAGTCCAGTTCAAAGCACTGGCTGGGCAGGCTGCAGGAGAACTTTGCTTTCTTGACAACGTCGTCAACCCTGAAGGAAGATAGATGGTCTGGAGAACGTAATATTGTTCACCAACGGATGGACAGTTGAATATGTACACAAACACAGGTTTTGCATTTCAGGATCCACTTGGATTGAGCAAAGGTGCAGCCTCCACTAATCCCTCCCCTCCCTGTGACCAGACTCACAACAGCCAGATCCAGTGACAGTAGGCTCATACAAAATCACTTGGCCATCTCTCTGTTGTATCCACACGATATATCAACAGCCACCTCCATCCCCACTATGATCATTAGCATCAGCTTTCTGTGCTCCCACTGACTCTTTGCTTTTTAAACACATCGGAAGATGAAGACCATAATGAAAATGGCCTGCCACTCCACAAGGTCTTCACCCCAGGAATATCTGTTGCAGCATATTTCAGTTATCTCTCTTCCCAGACCAGACCCCTATCAAATTTACAGCACCCTATTGACATTCAGCAGAAGTGATGACCTTTTCTTTTCAGAGGTCTTGTTTCCTACATTAATTTTTTAACAGATTTGTTTTCTCAAGGACAAACAGTTCCAATCGAGATTCTCGAGGGCTCCCTCAGGCCAGGCAGCAAAACAAGGTTTTATTTAAACTCTGATGAAAAACGAATTTATCAGCAGCCAGTCAGTCGCATTGGAAGAAGACACAGAGCTTGGAATTGTGAGTCAGATCTAAGTATTTCATTCAAATCCAATTTATTCGCTTAGTGTTTCACCTGGTCACTTAATTAAAAGTCAGTTTTCAATGTGTTTTGTTCAGGATATATATACCAGTGTCTTCACTGCCATGAACATACTCCTTCCCCATCCTTTTCTCTACATCCCATTGCCCCTGCTATTGATCTTTGCCCCACAGCTTGGTATAGAAACACCAATGCCTTTGAATGGAAAATCGTACAAAAAGTAGTGTATACAACCCAGTGTATTATGGGTAAAGCTCATCTGCCTGAAACTCTGTCATATGAAAGCAGCAATCATCATAAGAGAGCCCCCACCACACAGGTCATGCTCTCTTCTCGCTGCTGCCATCTGGTAGAAGGTGCAAAAGCCTCAGGACTCAAGAACTGGTTCAAGAACAGTTACTGCCCCTCTACCATCAACTCTTGAATAAAAGGGGATAACTACACTCATCTGTCCCATCACTGAAATGTTTTTACAACCAATGGTCTCACTTTAAGGACTCCTTATCTCATTATCTCATGTTCTTGTTATTTATTGCTATTTATTTATATTTGCATTTGCACAAGTTGTTGTCTTTTGCACTCTACTTGATCTTTCATTTATCCTGTTATGGTTACTATTCTATAGATTTTCTGAGTATGCACACAAGAAAATGAATCTCAGGGTTGTATATGGTGACATGTATGTACTTTGATAAAATTTACTTTGAACTTTTGAAATTTGATGCACTGCATTGATTTAGCTGATCTCAACCAAGACCAGTCAAAAGCAGTCCAGATGAAGGGTCTTGACTGTCCATTTCCCTCTATAGATACTACCTGGCCTGCTGAGTTCCTCCAGTCCTTCGTGTGTTGCTCCAGATTCCAACATTTGCAACCTCATGTGCCTGAACCGTGACTACATTGGATGAACCAGAACTCACCAGGATATTCTTAACTTCCCAATGTTCATGTTGTTAGTTGCTGGCCAGTGACTTCCTGCAAGACAACAGCTGGCAACAATGATCCCTTTGAAGGTGAAGAGAAGGTCAACATTGAATGCATAGTCAAATAAGTGCATACTAGTACCGTAACCAGGCAAAGAAATGGGAACACTTATGAAAACTCACTCGCATTTACTCTCTTGGAGACTGCTCTGTAGAATTTGCAGAAGGAGCACTGTACATACAGTACTGTGCAAAAATCTTAGGCAGGGAACTATAAAAATCTTATAGTTAGGGAACCTAAGACTTTCACAGTACTGTAGTAATTTTATGCTTTGCACTGTACTGCTGCCACAAAAATAAGCAACAGATTTCATGATACGTGAGTGATGATAAACCTGATTCTGATATGGGTCCATATATGGACTGAGAGAGGGAAGGGGGCAGGGAGAGGGGAATCATAGTTACAAAAAGGGGAAGGGAGAGAGCGGGAAGCTCCAGAGAAATATTCTGTAATAATCAATAAGCCAATTGTTTGGAATTGCCTGGTGTTTCAGGGCTGGGTGTGTCTGTCCCCACACCACGCCGCACCCAGCACTCTGCCACCCGTACCACACCCCTCCCGTGCACTCTAGCCTCACCATTCCCAATATCCTTTGCTCCCACCAGATTTAGAAACTCGCTCTCCATTCCACATTGACAAATACTGTACTGTGCCAAAGTCTTATTCATCCTAGCTATATATACATATATATACTGTATACCTAAGACTTCTGCACAATACTATAATTTTGGGACTTCAAGTTGTCTGTTGGAGAGAGTTGAACTGACTGATGCTTATGGCTGGGCTCTGAAAGTGAGAAGTCTGTGAGGAGATCTCTATATTCATATCAGGATTCTGTTGGTGCTCTTGAGATGATATTCCAGGAATCATTGTCCAGATATTAATTTCCACCCTTTGCTTTTCTGACATCCCATTTCAGAGGCTCAAATCCAAGTTGGCTGATTTTCTGAGGGAAGTTTGCGGACTGATCTAGAATAGGAGCCGCAGAAGCATCTGCAAATTTCCTAGTTGGTGGGAACTGACTTGAAACGAGCCATGGTCATTTGCTGCTGATAATATATCTGGGTGCAAAAAGGCACAGCAGTAAACATGGCTTCTTTTCTGCAGCAGAGAATAAAGTTGTGTATCATGTGAAACAAAGTTTGATTGAAACACCCTATCATCCGACTAATCTTAAGTAGCGCCACATAAGTTCCATGTAATCCCTTCCAGGGCCAGTTTATATATTAGAGCTATCTGCAGGATGCTTCTGATCTGCTTCCAAGGATTCGCGACTGGCTTATTTATGCCATGGTTTTCAAGTACTCAGGACACCCTAATTTCATCGCAGCATTGAATTAATTTAAATCCATAGCTAATGTTGCTGCTGTATCCAAATCAGCTGCGGCTCAGCTGGGAATTTGCGTACTTATTACAACACAGAAGAAAGCCTTTCGGACCAGTTAGTCCACTCTGTCACTCAGCAGAACAATACCATCAAAACCATTCTCTCTCTCTCGTTTTCTCGTTAGCTGCTTGGTTATCCATTCCGCTTTGGATTCTATTGTCACATGAGCTATATAGAAGCCAATTAACTTACCAGCACATCTTTGAAATGTGGGAAGGAAAAGGAGCTTCTTATGCATATCTGTGCAATCATCTGGAAAAGATGCAAAACTCAAAGGTGAGGCTCCAGCCCAGGTGTCTGGACCTCAGAGGTAGCAACACTAACCAATGTGCCACTAAGGTTAATGCCTGGGTATTGGCCAGCTTTAATACATGTAGAAAATGGGCCAGTGGCTAGTGAAAACCATTTTCAAATACAAGCTCCCACAATAAAAGGCTGAGATGTGTGGCTCGAAATTTACCCCCCTCAGGAGAACGAAACGTGCTGCGTTGCCACAGCAGCATCTGTGCCCTGTCTCTGAAACTCCTGCAACGGGACGAATTTTGGAGCAGCCTGCCCGCTCATATCGTGTGTTTAATGCCGCGGATTGGGAATAGCAACAAGCACGAAATGCTGGCGGATCTCAGCAAGTGAGGTAGCATCCAGGGAGGGAAATTAAAGATCTTGGCCTGAAATGTCAACTGTACATTTCCCTCTTCAGATGATGCCTGACCTGCTGAGCTCCTCCAATGTCTTCTGTAGATTTCCAGCATGTGCAGAATCTCTTGTGACTGGAAAGACTCCTGTGTCTGATGAATACTTGTTACCTCTGTTATGTACTTAGAAATTGTAAGAGTCTTATTCACATCAAAAATGCTCTTTAGTTCAATATGCACACAGCCTTCTGAGGCTCCGTTCTCTCTATGCAATTAAGTAGCCTGACCCAGATTGTGACAAGGAAGTAAGCTGAATGAAGGAATGAGTTTTTCATGACACCTTCTGCAGCCTAATACCATGCGATCACATGAGGTAGATCGGTGGATGGATGGCAAATGGGGTAGGTGGTTCTCAAGCAGAATCAGAATCAGGTTTATTATCACTGATATATGTCATAAAATTTGTTGGTTTTGTGGTAGCAGTCCAGTGAGAGACTTAAAAATTTATATAAAATAAATAAATATTGCAAAAGGGAGAAGGCAAGGTAGAGTTCATGGACCATTTAGAGATCTGAAGGCAAAAGGGAAGTTGCTTCTTAACGATTGAATGTGTGTCTTCAGGCTCTTGTACTTCCTCCCTGATGGTAGTAATGAGAAGAGGGCACGTACTGGGTGGTGAGGATCCTTAATGATGGATGCCACCTTATTGAAACACCACCTTTTGAAGGTAGCTTCGATGGTGGGGAGGCTAGGGCACAAGATGGAGTTGGCTGGCAGCCTCGTTTGATCCTATGCATCATCAATATCAGACAGTGATGCAATTCAGAATGGTCTCTGTGATACATTTGTAGAGATTTGCTAGAGTCTTTGGTGATATACCAAATTTTCTCAGGCTTCTAATGAAGTCTAGCCTCTGGAGTGCTTTTTTTTGTGACTGTATCTATCTCATTTGAAAATGATTACCTTATTTCTCCTCTCTGGGTTGTAAGCATATACAAACTTTGTAGATAGAAAGATAGATAGATAGATAGATAGATAGATACTTAGTAGTTCCTGAAGTAAAACATGAAACTACAAGCTCGTGGCTCTGAAGTGAAAAAGCTATCCATCCAATCCAGCTGTGACGGATAAGTACAACGCCTCACAGTGCCTACATCAGAATTGGGTGGCAAGGTTTAAAAGAGGGATATCGGACACTGAATTCGTGAGTTTGCCAGCTCACGTAGCACTGTGCTGCTGACAGTAATTGTTCACAGCCATTGGCAGGCTCGGGATGACGCTATACATGTGTTCAGTTAATTGCTCATTTTGTTCACAATGTGTTTCCCAGCGTCAGGGATTATAGAGTATGCATGAATGCTGAGAAACAATGGCACACTCGTTGCTGCATCCTGATGGTAATCGACACTAGTTAATCATGCACTAGTTAAATGATGCTCTGTCTGTCAACACCTTCACTCAACGGATAACAAAAACCTGAATGTGCTTCAAGACGCTGACTCAGAATGACAGCTGCAGAGCTCCTAACATGGAGTAGCAGCAAATGCACATTCATAGAGGGCAGGAGGAGGCCATTGGGCCCTAATTTTCCTTTGCCAGCTCTTTCAAAGATCTCTCTCATTTCCTTGTTCCTTTCCCTTTGCCATGCACTTTCTCCTTCCTTTCTTAAGTGTATTGAACAGAATTGTGTGCTCTACTCCCCCGAAAGCCTATGCCAGTGATTTATAACTTTAACAGAAGATGTGCTATTATTAAAACACCATGACCCCAGCCTCACCCAACTCCCACTCTCCTTTTGCTGGATTTTATTTTGACATTTGTGTGAAGTTAATATTCAGGAATTGGGTACAAAAGACATTCACTATTGTGTATATAATACAGGGAACCGAGGAGAAGCTACCTCAAATCTATAATCCGAATGGTTGTTGACGATTAGCGTCTGGTTGTAGTTAGAGGACTTCAAACCTGAGCCTGATTCTGCCTTTCTTCAATTTATCCCCCTTGAGGTTCCTGAATAGCAGCTGATTAAGAAGCAGTTTTCCATATTTTGTCGCCGTGGATCGGCAAGACCAACTAAAGCATTTCACCACGGCTTTAGCTGAAATCAATTAACTCTGTGCAAAGTTGAACTCAAAATTGGAGGTCTACGACCTTGACAAACGTCTATAGATGTGTGGTGGAGATTATATTGACTGGCTGTATCACAATCTGGTCTGCAAATACCAATGCCCTTGAAAAGAAAATCCTCCAAAAAGTAGTGGATACAGCCCAGTCCGTCACAGGTAAAACCCTCCCCACCATTGAGCACATCTACATGGAGCATTATTGCAGGAAAGCAGCATCCATCATCAGGGACTCCCATCACCTATACCCATGCTCTCTTCCTACTGCTGCCATCAAGAAGCAGATACAGGAGCCTCAAGACTCTCAACATCAGATTCAGGAACAGTTTTTACCCCTGAACCATCAGGCTCTTGAATCAGAGGGGATAACTTCACTCAACTTCACTTGCTCCATCATGGAAACATTCCCATAACCTATGGACTCACTTTCAGGGACTCTTCATCTCATATTTTCAATATTTATTGTTTATTTATTATTATTTATTTTTATCTTTGGTATTTACACAGTTTGTTGCCTTTTGCACACTGATTGTCCACCCTATTGTGTGCGGTCTTTCATTGATTCTATTATGGTCCTTGGATTTACTGAGTATGCCCTCAAGAAAACAAGACTTGGTGGCCTATATGTACTTTGATAATAAATTTACTTTGAACTTTGAACATTTTATAACCCTCAGGATTCAGATACTAAACTTAAAGGTAACAGGAGGAAATGAATTGCTTTCAAAAGTTACAGCAGCACACAAAAATAGAAGGTTGTGTAGGAGGCTGTAAGTAAAGCTTGACAAAGCTCGAGTTGGCAGCTTCCATTGTAGATACAGGCATAGAGCTTTATAGTGGTAAGAGGTGATGTGAAGGATTAGCCAGGCTTTTTAATACACAGATATTTATTGTGACTTTTGCATTTGTGAAGCATTATCAGATCATTATAATTACAGAGGAGGAAATAATTCATGCATCATCAAAAATCCAAATATTTTTTCAGTCCTTGTTTCGCCAATGATTGCTCTTTCTACTCCTTTAACTATTCTCCATCTTCCGTAAGTCATATCTTGGGTTCTCTTCTCCCAGCCAGAAAACCGAAATTGATGCAATCTTTTCTTGGAATCAGATATTGGGTACAAGACCTCCTTTGGATCTTCTCTGCATATCCTGTAAGGCAGAGGTTCTCAACCATTCTCTGCTAGTGGGCCAGTTGTGACTTTCATTTACCACTGTGGACCCTCCCTTCATAGTCTCCATTAGATGCTCAAGTTTTTTTTGGCCAACTGTACTGATTATTCTGATATGCAGTCAATATTTATGTTTTAACATGTTATAGGTTTATTATATGTTAAATATAATGTTACAACTGTATATGAACAATAATACTATTTCAAAGCTCTGAATAGGACAATTTATTTATAACACAAATAATAGTGTGGCACTCCAAGGGCGTGGATGACAGCTCACTCCAGCATTCCTAGCGGCCAGCACTACTTATTGTTCTTGTTTTAAATTGTGCTTGTGGTCTGTGTGTTCAGTAGAACTATGGTCAGATGTTCAAATTCATTTATTGTTACACTTTACCTCGGATTATAAAGTTGTTTGCTTGTGTTACAACCCTGAGTGTAACTGAGGTGTGTAATAATCACCTCCTCTGTCTGTACGTGACTGGATTAGTTCTCACTGAGCTATTGCACTTTGTCGTGATTGTGCTTGACACAATTAAAATGGCGGTTGAGATAAATGAGCTTTTCTCGTCTGTCATCATTGACTGAATGCTTGCCACATTGGTGTCAAGAGTGGGATTAGAAAGTGAAGTGCTACGACGTTGGATGGAGTGCCTTAAAACTCAAGGACTGAGTCGAGGGTCTGAGTGTTATACCTCCCCCGCACTGCTGGACTGGGTTGCCGACACGGAGGGACAACCTGGAAAATGGAGCATTGTGCCTTCCCAGGGACAACGATGGGGTGAGCATAACCAGGGTACATGGCAGAGTGATCACCTACCTCCCTTGTGGCCAGTGGCGGGGAACCCAGGGAGCCACAGCTATGGGATGACAGGCAACGCGGCAGGTACCACTAACGGCGCCGGTGAAAGAGAAGGACCAACAGGCCCCATCAGTTAACACCACAAGGTCCACCCTGAAGCTCCTCAGACACTGTGGTACCAGCCGCCTGGAGCCTTACCTAGGGCAAGTCAAGCTTGCCGCATGGCACGGTGGGTGGAGCCCCACTGAGACGGTGGTGCACCTTGCCCTGGCTCTGGAGGGGGGAGCGCCCTATGGGCCCTCCTCAACCTAATGCCAGCCGAACTGTGTGACTACAGGCCCTCGTAGCAGCACTGGAGCAGCATTTTGAGCAGAGGCCATTGGAGGAAGTAACGAGGGAAGAACCAGATAGTGTGGGAGAAAGCCTGGGGGCGTTCGCAGCAGATGGCCACCACTGTGCTCGGCATGACTACCCTCAGTTCCCTCCCGAGACCCAGGAAGAGACTGCCCTCCACGCCTTGGTGAAGGTGCTGATGCCGAAGTGCGTTTGGCGGCATGTTCACCTGATATCACCGTCATCACTGGGAGCCCATCCAACCAGCTCCATCGAGTACCATGGAGATATCTCGGGAGACAGGCCACGTGGCCCGGACCGGTACCACAGCCCAGCGCAGCCATCCAGATGTGCCGACGGGGAAGTGTCACTCAAAACCTCCAGCAGAATCCCTCCGTTGTCGTCTCCCCTGTCGGGCCATTTGGGTGTACATGAACTGCGTGGTGGAGGATGTCCGATGCCGTGCGCTGGTGGACACGTGGTCAACCATCACCATCATCAGCTCCGGTGTCCTCCCGAACATGGAGCAGCCGTCTTCGCCTGGGTGGACAACAATGGCGGTCCAGCTGGCCAGGGTCACTGGTGACTGTGCGGCGATGCGAGGGAAGAGGAGGCAGTGCATTGCAGTGGGGAAAGTAACAGCAGGGCATGAGGCGTGGCTCGCTGATATCCAGGAGTCCTGGACCTGCTGTCCCAGAGGGGTGGGGGGGGCCGTGTGGATGTGTGGGGACAACACCCTTACCTGGGCACTGAAACCGTGGCTCTCTGGTGGTGCAGCTCCCGGAAGCGGACCAGACGGGTGCAGCAACAGCCACCGCCAGTCTCCCAGCAACCCGCCACGGAGTGGCACACCCTGCAGCGGCCCAGGGAAATGCAACACATCGCACCAAAACCCGTGACGGGGCAATGCCACCCCCGGGCAGTTCACTGTGCCCCTCCCATCAGCAACCGTGCCGATGCAGCGCTGCAGCATCGGCAGCACAACTACAGCGTCCAGCGAGACTGTCCGGGCAGGGCGGGAGCTGCGGCGGCCGCTGACGGACCTCCTGGACCAGCACCGCGGCATCTTTGCAGCCAGCGACGAGGACTGCAGTCGCACGGGGCTTGTCCTGCACCACTCCAACACCGGGGATGCCCAGCCCATTGCTTGGCCCTCACCAAACGCCAGGCAGTGGAGCAGCAGGTCAACGGGCTGGCATCATTGAGCCCTCCGACAGCCTGTAGGCAGCCCCAGCGGTGTTGGTGGGGAAGAAAGACAGGTCATGGCGGCTCTGCATAGACTACCGCGGTCTCCATGCCATGACCCTGAAGGACTCCTACCCGCTGCCCAGAATTGATGGTGCCCTGGACTGTATCACAGGTTTGACCTGTTTCAGCTCTCTCGATCTCTGCATTGGCTACTGGCAGGTCGAACCGGCCCCAGAGGCCTGGCCCAAGACTGCCTTCACCATTGGTCAAGGCCTGTGGCACTTCCGGGTTATGTGCCGTTTGGCCTGTGTGACACCCAGGCCACATTCGAGGACTGATGGAGAGGGTGCTAGCTCACCTTCTGCAGAGACACTATGTCATCTATTTGGACGATCTCCTGGTGCACGCCGCCGTCTTTGAAGATGCTCTGCGGATCCTGGAAGAGGTCTTTGCCACCGTCCGCCAGGCAAAGCTGCGTCTCAACCCCACATAACGCTGCACCGCCAGGTGAAGTTCCTAGGGCACGTGGTGAGTGTGGAAGGAGTGGTGACAGACCCTGAGAAGGTGACGGCAGTCAGGGAATGGCCTCCCCCGTGATACCTCCAAGCTTCGCAGCTTCCTGGGGCTCGCATCATACTTTGCCAACATCGCCAGTCCCCTGCACCAGCTCACGGAGAAAGGGAGGCCCTTTGCCTTGACTGACACCTGCGCTGCCGCCTTCAACCAGCTGCACTCACCCAGGCCCCGGTGCTGGCGTACCTCGATCCAGCACGCCTGTTCATTATTGCCACAGGCGGCAGCAATGGGGGTGGGTGGGGAGGGGAGGTCAGTGCAGTGCTGTTGCAGGAGGGGGACCAAGGAGAACGCGTTGTAGTGTACTTCAGCTGCACCCTGAAACTCCGTGAATGTAACTATTGTGTCTCCCGCCTGGACCTCTTGTCCTTGGTCCAGGCCCTCTGCCACTTCCGCTCCATCTCTTCAGCTGAAGGTGACTGCTTCACATGAACCGTGCATCACTGATCTGGCTGTTCGGCTTCCGCAGTCCCATGGGGCAGCTGGCGCGGTGGTTGGAGGCTCTCCAGAACCATGATTTTGTGGTACAGCGTCGTGCTGGAAGGCACCATGGCAACGCTGCTGCCCTCTCACTGTCCCTGTGAGACCATCGAGACTCACTCCCCACCAGCAGCTGTGCAGTGAGCAGGAGAGCAATACCATGCTGGCCCAGGTGAGCATGGGACAGCGGCCATAGTGGGCAGAGGTCTCTGCCCAGGGTCCAGAAACCAAGGCCCGATACTGGGGCACACTGGAGGTGCATGACAGGCTGCTGTTCCAATGGTGACGGGCATCTCCAGCAGCTGGTCGTCCACCAGGCACTCTGTGCCACGGCACTGCGGTAGGTGCACGGGCTGATGGGGGCCAGTCATTTCAGGGCTGCAAAGATGATCAGGCAAGCGGCGCGAACGCTTCTGTGGGGCTGTCTGTGCACCGCTGCGATGTTTGCACGTCTCAGAAAGGGCTGACCACCAGTCTAGAGCACCAATGCAGCAGCCCCGGTGGGGACCTGGAAGGAGCGTGCTGGGGTGGGCATCCTGGACCCCTTTCCCTGCACCGACACCGGCCACGGATTACTTCATGAAGTGGCCAGAGACATACGCGATCCCAGACCAGAGCACTACCGTCACCGCTGAGAGACTCATAGAGGAGTTCTTCTGCCATTTTGGAGATCCTGAGGAACTCCACAGCAACTGGGGCACAACTTTGTGGCACCGGTGTTTGGTGAGGTTGGCGGGCAGCTGGGATTCAGCAAAACCCCCCTTCACCCGCAGAGTGATGGCATGGTGGGGTGTTTTAACCGTACCCTGGCTGCACGGTTTGCCAACCTCACCCGCCAGCACCAGCGCGATTGGGATTGCCACCAAGTAACATGGGCATACCGAACAGCAGTTCAGGAGAGCGCCGGGTGCACGTTGGGTGTGTTCGTGTCTGTGTAGGAGCTACACACGCTGGTGGATCTGGTGTTTGCCCACCTCCTCCTGAGCCAGAGGTTCTTGGGGAGGCCGGATTGGAGTGCCTGCAGCACCTCGGGAGGGGGGCCTGTGGGCTGTTCACGGTGCAATGTGGCAGAAGCAGCTGGTGGCCACCAAAAATATCCTTGTGATGCCTGCAGCCAGGTTCAGGACTTTACTGGGAGAGACTGAGTATGCGTCTACTGCCCCACCCAAAGCTGGGAAGCCACTGGAAGGGTCTGGGAAAGGTGCTCGACGGAGACGTGGTATACCAGGTGTGGCTGCCTGAGCATTGGAAGGCCGTCACACTGCACCAGGACCGGCCTTTAGCCACCACTGACCCACCGAGGCTGAGGGAAGGAGGTGACACTCTGCCTGTCACCTCACCAAACAGTGCCTCCCCAGGCGGGAGCGGCTACAGACACCCTCCAGCATCCAAGCTGATGGTGTCCACCACCGCCGGGACTGTTGGACTCTGAGGTTGCCAGGGATGGCAGACCCCTTAGGTGGGGTCAGTGTGGTGCTCCAAGGGTGTGGTTGACAGCTTGTCTCAGCATACCTAGTGGCCAGTGCTACTTATTGTTCTTGTTTTAAAATCTGTTCATGCTGTACGTGTTCAGTAGAGTTATGGAGAGATGTTCAAATTCTTTTAATGTCACCTTTTAGCTCATGTTATCTTGAGTGTTTGTGTACCACCCTGAATGTAGCCAAGGTGTGTAATAATCACCGACATGTCTGTATGTGACTGGGTTAGTTCTCACCGAGCTGTCGCACTCTGTCATTGTGCTTGTCGTAGTGGAAACGGCAATTGAGATAAATGAGCTCTTCACCTCTGACATAATGGACTGAGTACTCGCCACAATATTCTTGCAACCAGCAACGAAAAAGCACTTAATATAGTGAGAAATTTGCAACTGATGCAAAGCAGTGAGTTTTTGGGTATCTGGTTGCAACTCGATTAAGGATAAACGAAGATCACCTCTTTTCACAACATCAAGATGGTTATGAGCTTTTGATAGCAGGTGAAGAGCTTGACTAAAACCACATTCAACTAGATAAAAGGTGGAAAATCCAATTAAAAGCAACTTTGTTTTCTCCCAGAGCTGTCAACTTATTTTGATTATCACTAGTTACCCAGTAAGTTTGTTTGCTGCGTTTGAAGTTTACTTGAGATGGTATGTCACTCTGCAGCTCAATAAGACATTCTTGCAATGTGGCGTCAACATCATTCACACTCACCCCAAACGGATCCACCACCCAAATTGGAATATGCATCTCCAGCAGCTCTCTGAAGGAAATCTCATCAACTCACGATGTCCAATATTGCTGCTCAAGAATTTGAGCTTTCCAAGGAAAAGAGTAATAGCATCTTTGCATGATATGAGATTGCAGTTTTTCCCTGTAAATGTTTGTCTAATAAATTCAGGTTTTCGTCTAAATCAGACAGGTAAAATATGTCAGACTTAGCAGTGACAATTTGTTCTCCAAACTGCTTATCACTTAGAAATGCTACATACTATCCCAAAGTGCAAATTTGCGACGAAGATACCCACTGGACTTCTGTATGCATTAGTAGCCATTCAAGGTCTTCTTCATTTTCCTCAGAAAGTTGTTGAAAAAGATGTTCTTGAAGGGCATTTGATCTGATGAAGTTGATAACCATAATTACAACAGCAAGAGTGCTCCCAATAGTTTTGCAACCAAGTGCTGATAGTGCATGACACAGTGTATGCAAAAAACATCAGGCACTGCATTTTAAAATTATATATATATATATATATATAGTGTGTGTGTGTGTGTGTGTGTGTGTGTGTGTGTGTGTGTGTGTGTGTGTGTGTGTGTGTGTGTGTGTGTGTGTGTGTGTGTGTGTGTGTGTGTGTCTTATACCATGTGTATATATACATACATATGTATAAACAGTAACAATACAATTGTGTAATTAGCCTCTATAGAAATTTAGTAATTGTCAAAGAACTATAATAAGTATAATCTGATGTATCGGTATCAGTATTAAATATACTATACATGTACTGTACAATAAAGCTACCTTTTCAGGTGTTTTTTTAGAATAATTTAATTTTTTAGAAAATGCTATTATATATGCAAATTCTGTGAGGCAATAAAGAGCGTGTGTATTTGTCAAGAAAAGCAAATTGGACTTCCTTTCAAAAAATGATAACTATCAGGGATTAATGGAAGTCATGGTGGTAGATTGTGATGCAGTGGTAAGCCATATGTACTTGTTTCCCCGCAGTTTCGCTGTTTCTGGCGGATGACACCGCTGCAGCAACTGCAGCCTTCATGTCATGTTTTCTAAGTATTATAACTCGCACAGGTCGATGGAAGGCAAACAGAACCAGCCCTGCTACTGCAGACTTGCTGACAGCCTCGCTCAATCTGGAGTTTGTGATTTGTGGGGTGGATGTGGAGCGAGGCTCAGGGTGCGAATGGTGATTAGTGCGTGGTCACGCAGGAGCAGAGATAATAATTGATGTGCCACATCACCTCCCTCCCCAGCACACACAGGCTAAATGGTCCTGCTGTTTCATTTGCATCGTCTAGCATATTTTCCCATTCATTTCATTTGGGGATCCAACTAAATTTTTACTTATCTTAGTAATATTTCATTGTAACAGCAAACACCCATTCAGAAGCTCTGGTGGCCCCCACAGTTTCCTGTTTCTCACTCGTGGCCCCTGCAAAATTCAGCATGGCGTCCTGCGGGACCATATGGCCAACACTGAGAATGACTGCTCTAAGGCATACAGTCAGATGTGGGAAGCTGAGAGTGTCTGTGACTGAGCTTGCTCAAGTATGTTCTGCATCATGAATTTTGGTGACCAGAGTTAGATACAATTAATGCAGTACAATCCGACCAGAGCCTTACAGAATTTGATTTTGATCCAATTGAACTACATAAATTAATTTCTAATGGTTTTCTTGATAGTTGTCTGTATTGGTTGGACATAATGACCATTGAGTCTTTTCCAAGTTTCTGTTTGTTAATTTGCAGTTTTATCAGAATTATGGACCTATAAATTCCTAGGCGTGATACTGAAGTTAATGGTGCAAATACTCAGCAGGTCAGGCCATGTCTGTGTGAAGGGAAATATAGAGCCAACATATCAGGTCAAAGTCCTTCTGTCAGAACTGGGAAGCCTTCTTTTCACACAGTTGTTTTTGTCACATCTCTGTTTCGTTTGGCTGCATCCATGTGTGTGGTTCAATGACAATTAAACTTGAACTTCAAGTTTAACTGTTACCATGTAAACCACCAGATGAAACAAAGTTCCTCTGGACCAAGTTGTCCATATAAGTCACACACACATAACCCAAAGAGTAATATTAACACTAGTAAATTAACAAATAATAAGGTACATTTATGACACAAGTTAAAAAGTAAACTACGGAGACCGGCGCTTCATGTGTGATGGGACCTGGGTGGTGTCAGGGAGTTCAGTGGTCTCACGGCCTGGGGGAAGAAGCTGTATCTCATCCTAACAATTCTTGTCCTAATACCGTGGTACCTCTTGCCTGATGCTAGGGGGTCAAAGAGATTGTTGAAAGGATGGGAGGGACCATTGTCATGCTAAGAGCAGAGAAAGATTGTGCCCATTTCTGCATGTTTTGTTATCAGGAAATATATTATCTGCCTCTTCAACAGAATTTGTGCATACACTTTTTTTCCAGCAGCAATCTCCACAAATAATGTCAACAATAATTAAATTCATCTGCAGTGTGATTTACAATCTCAGCAGTCCAATAAAACAATAATCCTCAATTATTTACACAATAACTAGGTTTTACTAACCCAATTTTTTCCAAGATTGTGCTATTTAAAGGGACACTGCTTAAACATAATTCTTTGCCTTACTGAAATCTGTGATCTCAACTACACTCAGCTATGCCTAAACTGCTTTGTCCACATAAGTAAAGATCTTGCCTTTTTCAGCCTCCCAACCTCAGGACCTCTCCGGGTTGCTGTAGGTTCTCTCTGCCACCTCACAGTTTGCTGCCCACCTATTAAGGAGGTCCAATTCCTTCTGATCCCCAGATCCTACCTGCTCACCCCAACCGTTTACTCCCATTCCTATCATTGCAACATCCATTCAATATGGTGTGTGTGTGTGTGTGTGTGTGTGTGTGTGTGTGTGTGTGTGTGTGTGTGTGTGTGTGTGTGTGTGTGTGTGTGTGTGTGTGTTTATGTTTAGCTGTACTCCCTGTAGCTGGAAGAGTGATGCTTTCGCTGTGGTGTCCCTTTAAGAGCTGTCTACCAAGATTCAAGCTGCTCTGCTGAATGCAGGAAGCTGTAAATACTTGTACAGTACTTATATCAATAGAGTTCTCCTCTGCAACTGGCAGTGTGCTGTGAGGCTGAGAAACCCAGCGATGTTGTTTTAGACGTAGTCATAGAACATAGAGCAGTACAGCACAGGAATAGGCCATTTGCCCACAATGCTGTGTCGAACCAGCTAAAAAGCAAATCAAATACACCCAAACACTAATCCCTCCTATCTATACAATATCTCTGTGTCTCCATCTTCCTTACATCCATGTGCCTATCCAAACATCTCTTAAAAGCCTCTCACGTATTTGCCTCTACCTCCATACCAGGCAGTGCATTCCTGGCATTCGCCACTCTGAGCAAAAAGCTTACTCCGCACATCCTCCTGAACCTACCCCCTCTCACCTTCAGTGATTGCCCTCTGGTGTTAGACATTTCAACCCTGGGAAACAGATACACACTGTCTACTCTACCATAATACCATAAACCTCTATCAGCTCTCCTCTCAGCCTGCACTCTCTCCAAAATGTCAACATTCTAACATTACTTTGCTTAACTTGCCAGCAGATTTGGAGGATTTTGTGGAGACAATATTGGTGGTACCTCTCCAGTGCCTTGCTGCTTGCTAGAGGCAGTCCATGTCTCTGAAATTAACAAAGGTAGGCATCATTGCAGCCCAGTAGTCAATGAACTTAGGACTTGCTTTGTGGTTTTGATTGTTAAACACTCAGACTAAATACTAATAAATGGAATTAGTATAGATGCATGAGTACAGATCTTTCTTTCCAGTCCTGCTGAAGGGTCTCAAAACATTGACTGTTCTGTTTTCCGTAGACGCTGCCTGGCCTGCTGAGTTCCTCCAGCATTTTCTGTGTGTTGCTTGGATTTCCAGCATCGGCAGATTTTCTCCTGTTTGTAGATTTACAACCTGATGGTTAGCATGGACAGGTTGGGCCAAAGGGCCTGTTTCTGTGCTATATGATTGTATGACATGCTCTTTCTCTAAGGGCATAGATAAAACAAAAACAGTTGGATCATGAGACAGATATAACTTTCCCCCACTGAAGTTCCCATCCAGGAATAATTTCTTCTCTTGGCTCTGACCAAGCTCAATTGATGCCAATGTCATGGTAAAATGTACTTATTCTGTAAGACACTTTACACCTGCATTTTCTCACTCCTAAGTCCCTTGCCTTGGTTTCTCATCTGCTAGAATGCTTGTTTTGCCATCAACCTTCCTAACTGTTTCCATACCATGTCTACAGATGGCCTCCCTCTTGCTAGTCCATTCTCACCTGTGGCTCTGAGTTTTGGGCACACTCAGGTCTCTTTCCTTCATCTGTTTTTAAATGAATGGAGTAAAATGTTACTTTAGGATCAAAGAATAGAACAGACAGGGCACCAGGCTCGATGGGCTCTCTCTTTTTTTGTTACATGGTGGCATCTCACAATGCGAACAAGTCCTTTACAATGGAATTGACTTTGGAACTCCCAAATTTGAGTGCTAAATTTTACTTTGGAGTCCTGGTAAACAGGGATTAGATCACCTCAGGCCTCCACACAATACCATCAATCAGCTACCAACAGTCATGTAACGGTAGCTTTCCAACACACAAAAATTACTTCCACACCAAAGGTCATGTGTACATTCAGCACCACCGCTAATATTTTGGTCCAACTTTTCTGCAGTTTTATTGTTCTAGGAATTTACAGCAATCTGCCACTGTAGATTCTTTCAACAAATATCAAAATAGCTCTACCTTGAGTTTTCAAAGCAGGTTACAGTAAGTTTTAAACGTATTCACAAGGATATCTCAGCAGCAGACCCTTTTCACTCAGTCCTTGGCACAAAAAAATTTGGGTACCCCAGCACCAAAGCAAGATTGAGAGAGAGAAAGAACTATAGACTGAGGGAGTGTTAAAAATTTTCATGTCAGTTCAAAAACCTGATGATAGTGGCACAGGAGTAATGAACTTTGAGGTATGGATCTTCGCGCTCCTCTGCCCCCTGACTAATGGCGTCACTAAGCAGAGGGCAAGGCTCAGATGATGAGGGCCCTGATGATGGTCATTGCCTTCCTGAGACATCATCTCTTGCAGATGTTCTTGAGGGTGGGGAGGCAATCAGAATGTTTTCCACTCTGTATCTGTAGAGCTTTGTCAGAGTCTTCTATGACATGTTAAATTTCCTTAAATTTATAAGGAAGTTGATATGTTGGTGTACCTTTTTCATGGTTGCATCGAAGTGCTGGGCCCAGGGCAGTTTCTCTGAGATGTTGACATTCAGCAATGAGAAACAGCTCACTTTCACCACAAACCCCTCAATGAGGTGCATATTCCTCTAACTTCCCCTTCATAAAGTCCATAATCAGTTCTTTGGTCTTCCTGATGTCAACTGCAAGTTGTTGTTACACCACCACTCAACCAGCAAGCTTGGTGTCAATTTTGTCTTGACATTTTGTAAGCATTTTTATATTAAAGACATTAAACAAATATGTTATTATCATGATATATATGTGACAATAGGCAGGAACAATATGTGACTTACTAATCATTTTTCAACTCCTTTCACAAATTAAAATATGTTGCTGCTCAAAGATATTAGAAGCTGTGCTAAAGATGGCAACGTTCCATAAAGTCAGTAAGTTCATTTCAGGTAGCTTCATTAGGTGTAAATAAACCATAAGATATAGGAGCAGAATTAGGCCATTTGGCCCATCGAGTCTTAGAAACATAGAAACATAGAAAATAGTGCAGGAGTAGGCCATTCGGCCCTTCGAGCCTGCACCGCCATTCAGTATGATCATGGCTGATCATCCAACTCAGAACCCTGTACCTGCTTTCTCTCCATACCCTCGATCCCTTTAGCCACAAGGACCATATCTAACTTCCTCTTAAATATAGCCAATGAACCGGCCTCAATTGTTTCCTGTGGCAGAGAATTCCATAGATTCACCACTCTCTGTGTGAAGAAGTTTTTCCTCATCTCGGTCCTAAAAAGCTTCCCCTTTATCCTTAAACTGTGACCCCTCATTCTGGACTTCCCCAACATCGGAAACAATCTTCCTGCATCTAGCCTGTTCAATTCCTTTAGAATTTTATACGTTTCAATAAGATCCCCTCTCTAAATTCCAGTGAGTATAAGTTTAGTCGATCCAATCTTTCTTCATATGAAAGTCCTGCCATCCCAGGAATCAATCTGGTGAACCTTCTCTGTACTCCCTCTATGGCAAGAATGTCTTTCTTCAGATTAGGGGACCAAAACTGCACACAATATTCTAGGTGTGGTCTCACCAAGGCCTTGTACAACTGCAGTAGAACCTCCCTGCTCTTGTACTCAAATCCTTTTGCTATGAATGCCAACATACCATTTGCCTTTTTCACTGCCTGCTGTACCTGCATGCCCTCCTTCAATGACTGCTGTACAATGACACCCAGGTCTCATTACAGGTCTCTTCTCTGTCATTTCATCACAGCTGATCAATTTTCCCTCTCAGCCCCAATCTTCTGTCTTCTTCCTGTAACCTTTCATGCCCTGATTAATCAAGAATCTATCAGCTCTGCCTTAAATGTACCCAATGACTTGGCATTCACAGCCGCCTGTGACAACAAATTCCACAGATTCGCCACCCTCTGGCTAAAGAAGTCCCATCTCATCTCTCTTCTAAGTTAATCTCCCTCTATTCTGAGGCTGTGGTCTCCCGCACCATAGGAAACATCCTCTCTACATCCACTCTATTGAGGGCTTTCAACATTTGATAGATTTCAATGAGGTCATTCCTCATGGGGCTGGTAATGTATTCTCAGCCTTGCTATTCGTGATTGAACCAGACTCCATTTTGAAATGGGTTTCCAGTGAGAGCCTACAGTTCCCCGTGTCTATGAACTCACAGGAAAACCAGAATCCCAGGTCATAAGAAGTTGCTTTTCTTTATTTCTTGATGAAGGAAGTAGAGGCAGAACTTTACTTATTGACGCTAGAGCCTATTGCACACTGGCAAGTCAATTACTGCCTCTTTGCTCTAAGGAAACAAATGAAGATGCTGTCATCTGCAAACAAACTTTGTGGGTAGCTGACTGAATACATGCAGTCTTCTTCTCCTCAGGACACTAGGGACTAGAGCTAGAGGTCATAGGTTTACATTGAGAAGTGAAAGAGTTAAGGGGAATCTGAGTGGAAACTTCTTCACTCAGAGGGTGGTGCAAATATGGAATAAGCAGTGGTGAAAGCGGATTCAATTGAGAGAGGATAATGGAGGGCTATGGTCCAGGTCCAGGGAGATGGGACTATTCAGAAGAACAAGTTGACATGAACTAGATGGGCCAAAGAGCCTGTTTCTCTGCTATGGTACTTTATGACTCTAATCCAGACTGACACGCCAGTGCCACACCGAAGGATCTCTCCATTGTTGGAAACATTGCCCTTCAGTTGGACTGAGATTCTATCTGCCCTCTCTGCTGGATGAAAAAAGTTCAAATTTAATTGTCATTCAACCATACACATATAAACAACTAAATGAAACAGCATTCCTTCAGGGTGAAGGGGCAAAACACAGTACGTGCAGTCACACCCAGCACACAGCACATACAGTATAGTTACAATTGCACATACAGACACAAAACAATATTTTACCAAGTCCCTGAATGGCAAAACCTGAAGATTGATGTTGTATGGGATTTTGCCCTGAAGCCATGTTTCTGCAAGAACAAATACACAGCAGTTTCACATCTCACACTGGGTCAGCCACAAACAGAAGCAAATCAGCTTGTCTCGCACTGGGTCAGCTGCCGATGAAGGCAATGCAGCTTGTCTTTCAGGGACCTAACACTGGACAGCAGTCCCGATGGAGAACCTGCCCGCAGGGTTCAGCTCCCAACCCAGTACGGGTTCCAGCACACCCATTGCACCTCTAGTGCCCCTTTCCCTGGGTGGATGTAACAGGCATCGCAGCATGAGGACCTAGTCCGTGCAACAACTGAAGCCACCCAGCTCCCCGCCAGCTCTTGCCAATGAACTAGACTTACAGTATTTTGTATTACAAATATCCAGCAGGGGCTTGCCATCACCAGAAAAATGTTTAAGACAAACATTTGCACCATTTGGTGGAGTTGGAGCAGCTGCTGTGACCAAGTGTGGGTTGCCATCTTACTGGAATTGGCAAATGCATGGCAATGACTTACTGAAGACCAAAGGTGCTTCGGTCAATACTTTGGTCACTGGCCACTATTCTTCTAGTCATTATGATACTGTTCAAAAACCCTGCAGTCCACAATTTAGCACTGATATTTACTATACACAAACAATGCCTTTGTTGCTGCAAAAGTTGATAGGTTGTTAAGAAGACGTATGATGTATTGGCTTTCAGTAGTCAGGACACTGAATTCAAGAGCAGCGAGGTAATATTGCAGGTCTATAAAATCATGGTTAGGCTACACTTGGAATACAGTATTGTGATCAGTTCTGGTCACCTCATTATTGGAAAGATGTAGAAGTTTTAGAGAGGGTGCAGAAGAGATTTACCAGGATGCTGCTTGGATCAGGGTGTCTGTCCTATGAGGATAGGTTGAGTGAGCTAAAAGGCTTTTCTCTCTGGAACGAAGGAGGATTAGAGGTGACTTGATAGAGGTATACAAGATGATAAGAGGCATAGATCAAATGGATAGCCAGAGACTTTTTCCCAGGACAGAAATGGATAATACAGTGGGGGGATGGCATAATTTTCAGGTGATTGGAGGGAAGTATCAGGGTGATGTCAGAGGTGATTTTTTTTTACACAGAGAGTGAATAGAATGTGCTGCTGGGGCTGGTGGTAGAGGCAGATACATTATGGGCATTTAAGAAACTTTGTTAGGCACAGGGATGACAGAAAAATAGAGGGCTATGTAGGAGGGAAGGGTTTGGTTGATCTAAGAGTAGGTTAAAAGGTCGTCACATCATTGTGGGGCGAAGGGCCTCTACTGTGCTGTAATGTTCCATGTTTCAGAAAATAGCGGTAGCGTAGAGGTTAGCATAATGTGATTACAGCTCAGCAGCCTGGCTTCAGTTCAAGGAGTTTGTGTGTTCTTCACGTGAGCACCTGGATTCCCTCTGGGTGCTCCAGTTTCCTCCCAGATTCAGGTTAGTAGGTTAATTGGCCGCCTGGACGTGATTGGGCAGCACGGGTGCGTTGTGTTGGAAGGGTTTGTTACCGTGCGTCTCTAAAGATAAAACATAATCACTGAAAAGTGCTTTGGGATGTTTGGAAGTGTGAACAGTGCTTTATAATTTGCAAGCTATTATTTTTCTGCACTGACATTGCTGAATTCGTAATGTTAATTTACTGTTACCTGTTTGAGAATTCACACGGAGAAACTTTGGCATCACTTAACTCCAAACCAAGCATGCTGACATCCTGCTGTATATCAGGGTCAGACGTTACATTTTATTCAGTTGAAACCAAGAGCTAGCTCATCTGATCAACTTGAGCCAGATCTGGCTCTCTCTTGAGGGAATGCAGTCAGTCAGTCACTACTGAATTGGTATGTTTCCTGCATTCAGTTTGCATTCTTATAGCCCCACGTTATCTGTTGTCTCTAGTTTATCTCTGTTAATCCTGTCAGTGCAGACTGATAGTGATGTCACCATTTATGTTCACTTACTTGTTCACCAGCAACATTCTTTCCCACTTCCCTGCTGTTCCTTAACATTATTCAGCTCTATGTCCTATACCTTCAGTATGAGGTCACCACATGTGAGCAACATGGTGTGAGTCAAAGCTTCCTCAGGGAGAAGGCAATTCCATTTGCAGCTCCACCACACACTTCATTCATACCAAAAAAAGACATTCTTAACATTCAAATTCACTGCAGGACACCTGCAGGAGCTTGTGATCAGGTTACCACACCTGTATCTTAATGGAGTTCCAACCAAGTGTTTAATAGCTAAAGAATTGTCTTGAAGAGCTCAACTTTCAAACAGCAACAAACAAACAAATGACATCAGGTTCCACTCCTGCGGATGATACCTTTCATAAGGTTGTTTTGAGGCTGGATGTGTGTTATCAGCAAAGGTATTTCCTGCAGAGTCACATTTGAACCTTTCCCAATTTTTCCTTCCTGTTTTAAGATTGGTGACCTGATTAATAATTAGCTCTCAATCAGCAGTGAGAAGAGGGAGAGTCCCTTATTCCATTGCTTTGTGTGGGACTTGGTTACCATGAAATCTGCATCACAATGCCTACATTTCAAAACTATCAAACACACAAAATGCTGAAGGAACTCAGCAGGCCAGTCAGCATTTATGGAAAAGAGCACAGTCGACCTTTCCGCCCAAGATCGTTCATCAGTATTGGAGAAAAAGATGAGGAGTCAGAGTAAGAAAGTGTGAGGAGGGGAGGAAGAATCACAAATCGATAGGGGAAACTGGGAGGGTTTCTCACCTCTCTCACCTTATCTCCTTACCTGCCTATCACCTCCCTCTGGTGCTCCTCTCCCTTTTCTTTTTCCTTCTGTCCTCTTCTGTCACATTCCCCCTTTTCCAGGACTGTATCTCTTTCACCAATCAACTTCCCAGCTTGTTACTTCACCACTGCCCCCCTCCCGGTTTCACCTACCACACTGTGGTTCTTCTTCCCCTTCCCCCCACTTTCTTACTCCGACTCCTCATCTATTTCCCAACCCTGATGAAGGGTCTCGGCCCGAAACGTCGACTCTTTTCCATAGACGCTGCCTGGCCTGCTGAGTTCCTCCTGCATTTTGTGTGTGTTGCTTGGATTTCCAGCATCTGCGGATTTTCTCTTGCACACAGAGCAGAAGGAGGCCACTTAGTCTCTTCAATTTGCTCAATAAGATCAAAGACGACTTGATTGTAACCTCAGGCCAACATTCCCACCTACTTGCTAACTTTTCACCCCTTTTAAGATTTGTGGTCATAAAACACCCGGACACTTCCAGAGACCATCAAACAGACACTATGGCTGCATCCACACTAGACCGGATAATTTTGAAAACGCCAGTTTTGTGTAAAAACGATAGGCATCCACACTAGGCGTTTTTGGAAATATCTCTATCCACACTGAAACGGAGATTTCGGCGAATCTCCTCCTCCTGCGCATGCGCAGGACGCATCTACCGAAAACAAGCGACATGTTTGGTGTCGAATCTCGCCGTAAAAGTGCGCGTTTGTGTAGTTACAGACTAGAAAAACTTAAAACAATGGATAGCTGTTGGCTCTCGCGCAGGAGAACTTAAAACTAAAAAAAAACAAATACTGGAGCGTACGGCGGCAACCGACAAGGAGTTCACAGACAGATTGACCCGGCTGACGACGAACAGTGAAAAACTGATTAACTCTGTTGCATTAATAAAGCACCTTATTAAACGTATCAAACATGTCTGCATCAGTGTTATCTTGTATTTCCATACAATGTTACATTAGGTTGTTACACATCTATTGTCAGAGAAGTACTTGCATAAATAGGTAAACCACCTTCATACGAGCAAGGACAGAAAACAGGACAAAGTGAGTACAGTATACTTATTTATTCATTAAGTTATGGGTCACAGTATTTGGTAAGTACATTTCTAACTCTTCTGGCTTCAGTCTCTTTGCCATTTGTTCTGAAATTGTTAGGTTGCGTTCAAGAAAACAATGAAATAGCGCTCTGCCATCTGATAGCGTTTTCAGAAGTCTCTGGTTACCCCGTCCACACTGATCTGCCCGAGCAGTGTTTTCAAAAATATCCAGCCTGGAAAGCGTTTCTGAAAAGCTCCGTTTTTGGGGGACGAAAACACCGTTTTAATGTGGACGGAGCGTAAAAACGAAGAGAAAAAGCTTCGGTTACGGATTTATCCGGCATAGTGTGGATGTAGCCTATATCTACCCTAGCATTACTTTTAATCTGGTGAGAATGACTCAAACCATGAGTCACCAAAGGTCTCCACAGATGGCAATCCTTCTGTTGAATCCAAGTTCAAAGTATATTTATTATCAAAGTAAGTATACTTTATACAACCTTGAGATTCGTCTCCTTACAGGCAGCCACAAAACAAAGAAACCCAATAGAACCCATTTCAAAAAAGAAGGCTGTCAAACTCCCAATATGCAGAAAAGAACAAATTGTGACAACAATAAAAGTAAGCAAATACCATTCAGAACTGAAGTTCACGAAAGTGAGTCCACGGCCACGAAGCCACTCATCATTGTAGCTAATCCCGGGGGCCATTAGTTGCAGTCAGCAGCCTCAGTTCAGCACAAAGCTGATTAAACTTCACCAAGCAATCAGGTCTTTGATAAAGGGTTTAGTGGTGTCTGCATTGCTACAGCAAAGTCTCCATGCTTACTCAATCCGTATTCCAGTAGATTTCACAAAGTGAGATGAAAGGAACATGAAGAATTATTAAATTGTGAAGGCAGAGCTTAGGCCTAACAGTGACTCCTTTGCTTGCATCTTTGGAAACAGCTCTATTTCCACCTTTAATATCTTTATTTTTCCCGTTCAGGGTTCTTTTGAAGACCCTGGTCTGGAGTTACACACAGGCTTCGGCTCTTTGCGGGAATGGGACCCATTCTTGGGGTTCCATGACTGGCCGCTATTCGACATGCCAAGGGTTTGGCCTCAATCGTGTTTGGAAGCCTAACATCTCGGGGCTCTGGAGACGGGTGGATCGAGGGTCGGTGTCACAGCAGGAGACTCATGCATCATTGGAGAGGCCGGAAAATCTTTCGCTCTAGGCCCGAAGACCCGAGGTCTTTGCAATCTTCAGACACAGAGCTCGAAAAAAGTGATGAAATGAACTTTTAACATCGTAAACCAGCCGGTTGTTGTTATGTCTCCCGCTCACTGTGAAAATGGGGGACACCTCCCTCTCCCTTGCCATGGAGAGAGAGAACCTGTGGTTTGTCAAATGTCGGATGTTTGGGGTAACTTTGGTCTGTGTCTTTGCTATTGCTTAGCACATGCTTTGGCTCAATGATGGTACCGGTGTGCTTTTGTTTGCTGGCGGGGGAGGAGGGATCGTTGCTTCCTGCAGCTTGCATGCGGGGGCGGAATGGGGGGGGCGACTTTGGGGTTCTCACGTTTAACTGTCATTCATCCTTTGGGGCACTTCTCTGTTTTTGTGGATGTTTGCAAAGAAAAAACATTTCAGGATGTATGTTGTACATACTTCTCTGACAGTAACTTTGACCTTTGAACCTTTCTCCTCAGCCTGGCTGGAACTAGTTTCCCAATGGAAAGAAATGAATCTGGGGATCATGATGATTTTATATAAATAAGTGAAGAGTGGTCCTGAGGAAAATGGCAATAGTAACAACACTTCTAAAATCAATGATCACATGGCATGGTAATGTAGTGGTTGGCACAATGCTTTACAGTACCAGCGACCCAGGTTCAATTCCCACCACTGTCTATAAGGATGGTATAGTCTTCGCATGTGTTTCCTCCCACAGTCCAGAGATGTACCAGGTAGTAGGTTAATTGGTCACTGTAAATTGCCCTGTGATTAGGCTAGGGTTAAATCGGGGGTTACTGGGTGGCATGACTCGATGGGCCTATTCCACGCTGTATCTCAATAAATAAATGAAGTTCTTTCTTCAGCTGCTGAAACTAGATTGCACCTGTTTTCAGCAGGCATTGTCGCACTTGGCCTCAGTGGAGCCAAAAAGGAATATGAGACCTGTGTGGTTCCTGAAGGGGCCACAATCAAATTACAACTGCCTCTGACGAACTGCTATGCAGCAATCAGTCCTTAAAGGGACTCACCCTTTCGCAGCTCGATAGGGCCAGAGGGTGCTGCTTCTTTCAGATGAACTACTGGAACCAGGAAGGGAACAAGAAAATTACCAGTGAAACAATAAAATGAAAGGACATAATAGAGTGTATGGATTAATTATACAAATGTATTCAGTGTAAAGAAAATACTGATTGAGATGTATGCACAAATTCAACTTCAAGGGAAATAGACAAATAGGGCAGGCACAATGATGTAGCCGTGTTTAACTCCTGTCTTGACAGTGAAGGGTTCCGATTCAGCCCCTGTATGGCTGAGTACTGTGGCTGACATGCCATCATGCCGTAGTCTCAGTACTTGTCATTGACATCGACTCTGAAATCAGCCTCCGCTTGAGTAGTGCTAGTGAAGCCTATGCAAGATTACCAAATAAATTCTTTGAAGACCACAACCTACAGGTCCAAGCATGGTCTACAGAATAGCTGTCCTTCCTATATTACGGTATGGACCTGAATCATGGACCACCTACAGTGGACACCTGAAAGCCCTGAAATCCTACCAAAGCGTGCTGCAGAAGATTTTGAGGATCATCTGGAAGGACAAACACAGGAACACCAGTGACCCGCAGGAGGCCCACATGGACAGCATCTCCACCATGATAAAGCAACGCCAACTCCAGTGGGTAGGTCAATTCATCCAGCTGCCCAACTCATGTCTCCCCAGATCCTTTACTCCCAGTTGAAGGAAGGTCAGTGAGCCCCGGTGAACGAAAGAGATGCTTCAAAGATAACTTCTCAATCAGCATAAAGACTGGGAAGGCATTAGATACTCCTGTACTACATGAGAGTGACCTTTGCTATACCACAGAAAACAAGTGGCAACTGCGGAAGGAGAGACTGAACAACCAAACGACCCAACCACTGACCGCACCAGAATAGGTGGATCCCGGATCTCTGGCCACCTGAGGACCCACCAATAGGCAACCCCTTAGGAGAGCATCTTACCTGATGTGAGTGATAGCACTACGATGACATCATAGACAGTTCTCAGACAAGTTTGCCAACCAATCAAAACTAAGGGGGAGGGGAGGGGTGTTGTTACATGAGCGACAAGAATATAAGGGAAAATTGTATTAGGGAAGAATTATAGTACAGGATTAAGTCACGTCATGATTAGTAAGGACATATTGAGAAAGAGAAAGGCACAGGAGATGGATGTAATTAATAGTAATAAAGGATTTAAGACTGAAGAGGTCTGTGAAGTAGCTGCTATAAAGTGTTACAGTGCAGAAATACAGATAATCGTGTGGCTAAGACAGAGTAGTATGAATGCAGACATTTAATTTACATATTCCTCCAGCAAACCGGTTCATGCCTGAACAGCTGTGAACTTTTTGAGGCTGTTTTTCAGAACTAACAATGGGATTAAGGTATCTTACACTTAAGTATTAACTATGAGCCAAATTTAACCTTTTAGCAACAAGATGGTATGGGCAGGTTCATTGCAAGTTTGGAAGGGATAAGTATTGAACAAGTACTACTATTCCAAACGTAGGTATGTCAACTTCCTTCCAATGAGGTGGATGCTATCCATGATAAATTAATTCAAGTCTATTACTGGGCAAAAGGGCAATGGATCAGTGGAAGGTGCTCACAAAATAATTAATGTAATGGACAACCAATTCACTTCCTTGAGTGAAGAGAGCCTTACATGTCAGAAAAAATGCCATGGATAACCAAAGAAAGCGTCGGGCAGCATAACATTAAATGACAAACAAAATTCTACAAATCGTCACAACCCTAGTTGGAAGAAATACGAAGAACAAAAAAGGATGACAAGACAAATCATGGCTGGAGTAGTGAGACCAGGGACTGTATCCAGATTACGGAAGAAGTGGTGATTTAGGGTGATTAAATCCCCACGGCTTGACAAGGTGTCCCCTTGAGCCATGATGGAGGCTAGTGCAAAGATTGTAGAGGCTCTGCAGAGCTACAGTATTTAAAACATCCTTAGCAACGGGTGAGATGTTAGAGGACAGCTAATATGACCACAAGGTATAGGAGCAGAATTAGGCCACTTGACCCATCAAATCTGCTCCGCCATTCCATCATGGCTGATTTACTATCCCTCTCAGTCTCATTCTCCTGCCTTCTCCCTGTTACCTTTGATGCCCTGACTAATCAAGAAGCTCCGCTTTAAATATACTCAATGACCCGGCCTCAACAGCTTCAGGCATGCTGCTCTCGATTTCCAGCACCTGTAGAATCTGCTGTTGTTTCATTTTGTTGACCTTTAATCAGTACCCTCTTTGAATATTATATGTGCAGATGTTCAGAAAGCACTCAATTAAATTTCTCACAGGGGAATGTTAGCAAAATGTAGACAGTGTAAATGGATATGTTATGTTACCTGATCACGATGAAGTTCTGAAGAAGGGTCTCAGTCTGAAACATTAACATTAAATTCATTTCCATAGATGCTGCCTGACCTGTTGAGTTCTTCCAGCATTTTGTGTATTGCTCTGGATTTCCAGCATCTGCAGAAACTTTTATGTTTATGTTAGCTTACAAAGATATAACATACAGTGAATATTGCCTGACCAAAACTGAGCCAACATTATATGAAAACAGAAAATAAAAAGAAATCATGGAAAAGCTAAGCAGGTCGGGCAGTATCTGTCGAAAGAGAAGCGGTGAATGTTTTTTGACCTACTTAGTTTTGCTGTTTTCTGATTTCATATTGTGTTAGCTCAGTGTTGGATAAGGCCGGCTGGCAGGTTCCAGCACATTAAAAACACTTTACACAGACCAAAAAATGTGGCAGTGGATTTCACTGTAGGCAGACCTGAAAGGTGTCAAATTGTTCTTGAAGTAGATATTATGTTCTAAATGGAGAAAAACTAGAAACGGTAAGGTCCAACAGTCCTAAAGAGACTATGTATACAAGTTGTCTTTGACAAGTGGAGAAGATAATTTAGAAAGCTAAGGGAATTCTGGGTTTCACAGCTAGAGGCTGAACCAGGAAGGGTTGGTATTTATAGCTGTGCTGAGGCTGGTTACTAAGACTAACTAGTGCATGAATTTGGCAAGGTATATAGGAGGTAATCACAAAAAGAACACGAGGTATAGGAGCAGAATTAGGCCACTTGCCCTGTCAAGAATGCTCTGCAATTTCATCATGGCTGATCCATTTTCCTCTCAGCCCTAATCTCCTATCTTCTCCCCGTAACCCTTCATGCCCCAACTAATCAACTTCTGCCTTCAACATACTCAGTGACTTGGCCTCCACAGCCATCCTGTGGCAACAAATTCCACCAATTTGCCAATGAAAGCTACAGCTCCTGTTAAATCTGAAATAAAGTAAAAACAGAAAATGCTGGAAAAGTTCAGCAGTTTAGACAGCACCTGCAGAAGAAAATCGGTTTACATTTCATCCCTGTAATCTTTCTTTAGAACTGGGAGAGATTGTGAGATTGAGGTAGTCAGTTTACAGCAGGTCAAACAAAAGAAATGTCTGCTATCCAGTCAGTCAACATACTTAATGACGACATTTACCAGCACAGTGAGCATTTTAGTCTGTGTAATACACAACAGGCCTTACCCTACACTGGTAGAAAACTGAGCTAATGTGATATAAAAACAGAAAGTAGGTCTGGTAGTATTCTCTGCTTCTGCTTCTACACATGCTTCCTGACTTGCTAAGCAACACACACAAAGTTCTGGAGGAATGCAGCAAGGATATAGAATCTATGCTAGGGAATAAACAGACATTGTTTCGGGCCAAAACTTCATCAGGACCGCAATGGACAGGGGAAGAAGCCAGAATAAGAAAGTGGGGCAGGAAGAAGGAATCTGGTAGGAGGGGGCAGTGGACCGTGGAAGAAAGGAAAGGAGGAGGGGCTCTAGAGGGAGGTGTTGGGCCAGTGAAAAGATCGGTGATAGGGGAGCCAGAATAGAAAAGGAGAGAAGGGCGAGGGCAAAAAATTATTGGAAGTTAGAGAAATCGATGCTCAGCCCTTACCTCTTCCACTTCTGGACAGGGAGGGGCTGGGTTAGGTGAGGAAGCACCTCAATTATTGTAGTAATGCATCTCCCCTGGGGGCCACAGAATGACAACAGTCCTATTAGTTTTAAGGAATATAATAAAACACTGCTTCATGCATTGACGATGAATGAAAGAATGAAAAGGCATTTCACAGTTCATTCTTGTAAATATATTTTATTATGAACAAAGTTTACTTTGATATAAAAAATTGTCCCCATAGATGCTGCCTGATTTGCTGAGCTCCTCCGGCAGTGTGAGTGTGCTGCTCAAGATTTCCAGAATCTGCACAATTTTGTGTGTTTCTGACTTGCTAACTTTTTTCCACCATTTTCTGTTTTAATGTTACAATGGACAGTCAATATGCCAGATGCACATTTAAATTTGGAGAAGATTTTATACTAATTGTTGTAACATGAGCAAAGTCACCAGAGAAACACTGAAGCTAGTGTTTTACATATGCTAAAGGTCAAAGGTAACAGCAGGACAATTCTATAGTTACAATGTATCTGCAATGATTCCTTTGAATTACATACAGTTTTCACACACCTCCTTCTTTGCACCCACACTCCAGCTACCCAAAATGAATTTTAATCAGCATCGTCTGGTTTGCCATCAACTCCAGTGCCCAGCTCCAGGAAAGCTTTTGTTCAGGGCTGCATTTCAAATTCAATCTACACAATCTACGTTCATGTCTGAAGACTGGTTGCTGGTGAAGTAAATATTTGCTCTACACCCTAATTCCAGAATATTCCCTAACAGTCCCTCCTCTTGGACCTCCTGTATGACTATTCACAGGATAGTACCTTCATTATTTGGGCACTCCCAAAAATCTACAGGAAGCTGCACTCCCTCAATCTCAAGGACCTGAGTTGACTTTCTCCACCCTCATGGTTTTTCCTCTTGCACTGGTAATGTAAATTGCCTCTCCAGTCGCGGGTAAGGGTAGATAAGTTATCGATACTGACGACACCATGTCTACTAACAGTTCACATTGCCAGCCCCCTAATAAACCTCGAGTACATCCATGTATGACCACCATGGGCAATGTCCTCAGCAGCTTTATAATCCGGTCAGCAGTCAAACTGGAAAGAGAAGATGCTGTGATGGATCCTGCCTGCTCTGCTGAGTGATTCTCACACTTGGCTCTCTTTTAGGACAAGCAAGAGAAAGTGTGCAGACGCTGAATATCCGAGCAACACACACAAAATGCAGGAGGAGCTCAGCAGGCCAGGCAGCATCAATGGAAAAGAGTACAGTCGGCATTTCGGGCTGGGACCCTTCATCAGGACTGGGGAGAAAGATGAGTCTGAGTAAGACAGTGGGGGGGAGGAAGAAGCGCGAGGCGATGGGTGAAACTAGGAGGGGGGAGGGATGAAGTAAAGAGATGGGAAGTTGATTGGTGAAAGAGATACAGGGCTGGAGAAGGGGGAATCTGATAGGAGAGGACAGAAGACCATGGAAGAAAGAAAAGGAGGAGGAGCACCAGAGGGAGGTAATGGGCAGGAAAGGAGATAAGGTGAGAGAGGGAAACAGGGTAGGGAATGCTGAGGTGGGGAACGGAGGCATTACTAGAAGTTTGATAAATCGATGTTCATGCCATCAAGTTGGAGGTTATCCTAACGGAGTATAAGGTGTTGCTCCTCCTCACTCAATATGTCCCACATCTTCCTTGAGCACTTTGCGTTTACTGTGTATACCTTTAGGGTGCATCTGGTGAATCTCAGTCATTTCCTCGAGCTTACACCGGAATTCTGCATTCCTGCAAGTGGCCTTAACTGAGGGCCACTCTGACAAAGTCCTTATGGATGGTTGTAATCAAGGTCAAGGCTGGCTCAGGTCATCAGAGTTCTTAACCTGATGTTGCCCTGACCTCAATTGGTGCCATCCTAACAGATATATCTGTATATAAGCTCTCCCTCGAATATCTCTACACATTCCTACTCTATGCAAAATATAAATGATGGATAAAAATTAAATGGTGCACACTTTAAACCATGGAGTATATAATCTGCAATCTGCCACTTATATGAGTCTGACCATAATGCCTATTCTGTTCCCTTGCATTTAAATCTGTTACTGCAAGGGTACAGGCTTATTATTAAAACAAACAAACATACTTGCTAATGTTCCCCGACCGAGAATACACGCACTCCACTGGCGTCCCAAACGGTCAGTAACCGCTCTCGTAACTGGTGGCCCTGTCTCATAAATTAACACAGAAATGTTTAGTCTCTTACATAAACACACACACACACACACACACACACACACACACACACACACACACACACACACACACACACACACACACACACACACACACACACACACACACACACACACACACACACACACACACACACACACACACAGTAAATCTACTAGTTCTGCTCTCCACTGTGTTTGTGATACCTCATGATCCAATAGTTTCCAGACTGAACAGATCCAAGCGTCAGTGCTAATTTTAAAAATACTCACCCACTTAGACAGCTGAGATCTCTGGCCACACAATGGATCACAAATATATCCCAGATGAGGCCCCAAATGTTGTAATGTGAGTAAAGTCACCATAGAGACACTGAAGCTAGTGGACACAGATGTGTTTTACTCAATACTCTTGAAAGAAGAAGCCTCTCAACCCAATATTACATGACATTTTTATATGCTAAACGTCAAAGGTTACAGCAGGACAATTCTATAGTTACACTGTATCTACAATGCTTCCTTTGAATTGCATATAGTTTCACACCTCATTCTTCACACCCACACTCCTGACAGCCAAAATGAATGTTAATCAACATTGCTAGGTTTGATATCAACTTCAGTCCACAGCTCCTGGAAAACGATTGTTCCATATGCAACCCACATTCACATCTGAAGAATGCCTGCCGTCAAACTTAATATTTGTTATATACCCTAAGTCTAGAACAGCCTAACACTAATTGGGGGTGTATTACTTTGAATTTGGAAGGTTAATCTGTGATCTCTATATATTTAGGATAACAGTGAAGGAGGACAGAGGAAATCCTATGTGCTGCATGGCTCTCCAGGAGTAGAGGGCACTGAACCAGGAGCACCATTATGAAATACTTCTAATAGGAATGAGCAGTAGAGAGCTGGAATTCCTTTATGCTAAGGTCAGCACAACAATGTGGGCTGAAGGGCCTGTGTGCACTGTGTAGTAAGATTCTATGTTCTAAATGACGATTGACGCTGTGTTCCCTATCACTTTTAACTCTGAAATTTCTAATTCTGGTGCCAAATCTAATAAAATTCCAGGAACAAATGCAGAAGCAGGAGGCACAGACAATTAAACAATTTAGTCAGGTATATCTTTGATCAAAGTTTCGGTTACACTTCCTAATATCATTTCATTTATACTGCTACTCCATTTTGTCTGAGCACCTTGCTGTGGAGGTCATCATCATCATTATGTGCCATATTGTGTGATGTGGGCGATCATGGTCTTTGAACATGATTGTCCTCAGCAAATTGTTGTACAGAAGAGGTTTACCATTGCCTTCTTCTGGGCAGTGCCTTTACAAGATGGGTGACCCCAGCCATCATCAATACTCTTCAGAGACTGTCTGCCTGGCGTCAGTGGTTGCATAACCAGGACCTGTGATATGCACCAGTTGCTCAGATCACCATCCACCACCTGCTCCTGTGGATTCACATGACCCTGATCTGGGGGCTAAGCAGGTGCTACACCTTGCCCAAGGGTGACCTGCAGGCTAGAGGTGGGAAGAAGCGCCTTACACCTCTTTTGGTAGAGACTAAGGATATAAATTTTGTAGAGTGGTACCTGCTGCTTACTCTCACAGCCTGTGTTCCCTATCGCTTTGAACTATTTAGCTCCAAATCCATAAGGCAAAACGGTCGTCGAGGCATTGGTATTCCCCTTGGGCTGCAGATGATGTAGGCAGTGGTGTAATGGATTCTTCTACTGCTAACTTGACTTTTTGCCAGCTGCAAACGTCATAACATCACCAACATAAACACCTAAGAACTATTCCAAAAGTAATATAAAGCTTCAAAAATAATTAATAAAAATTAGTTAAAAATCAGCATTTAAAATACTCCTACCAACATTAAAATTAACACAAACAATTGAACAGAAAGTGCAACTTTTCTTTTGACTTCTCCAGCTGTTATTGAAGCAACTAGGCTTGCAGGTCCTGTGCAAAGTCTAAATTGGTGCAAGACCTGAGGGCAGATTATGGGAGCAGTAGAAAGCCCACATGGAGGCAGCAGTGGAGGACAGCTGGGAATTCGTGATGCCTGTAATTACGTTGGAAAGTGCCAAAATCTGACTCTACAGTATATCAATGGAAGGTGCACTTGTTGCACACAATGTTTTTTTTTTCGCAAGGACTATGTTCTCAGTTTCTCTGTCAGTTCTTGAAGTCATGCTCATTTTTAGCAATAACCAAGGAATTGTTTGGTGTGGGTGTTTTCAGCACAAGAGGCCTTCATCATCCTTTGACCCAGTGATGCTGTGCTAATAATAACAGAAAACTACAGTAAATCCTTTCACTGAGGGATATTGCACCAGTGAAAGATGCTTTGTCTACAACTTCTTGCCCTCCCTCCCTCGCGAAACAGAGATTTGGATGCGACAACAATTCTGATCATTAGGGAGTAGTGAGGTTCAGCAGATCTCGCATTCACTGAAGCAGTGTTGGGAACCCATTGTCGATAGACTGAAATTCGGGTGGCTGCTTTCTGAGAAGCAGACCAGACAGTAGGAGGGACAAGGGTCATGTTGTGGATACTTACATGGCTGGGTTATGTCACCAAATACCACATATTAGTTTGCTTGCAGGATCTACAGCAGAACAAAGAAATCACAGTACATATACAGTACGTCAACATATCCAACCCCGAGATTTGTTTGCTTGCGGGCATACTCAGTAAATCCAGGAGCCATAATACAATCAGTAAAAGATTGCATACAACTAATGTGTAAAAGACAACAAGCTGTGCAAGTACAAAAGGAAAAAAATGATAACAAATAAATAAATAAGCAATAAGTATCAAGAACATGAGATGAAGAGTCCTTTGACGTGAGTCCTGAGATTGTGGGAACAGTTCAGTAATGGGGCAAGTGAAGTTAATCCCTCTGGTTCAAGAGCCTGATGGTTGAAGGGTAATAACTGTTTCTGAACCTGATGGTGTGAGTCCTGAGGCTCCCATACCTCCTTTGTGGTGGCAGCAGTGAGAAGAGAACATGGGCTGGGTGGTGGGAGTCCCCGATAATGGATGCTGCTTTCCTGCGATGGCGCTCTGTGTCGATGTGCTCAATGGAGGGGAGGGCTTTAGCCGTGATGGACTGGGCTGTATCTACTACTTTTTGTAGGATTTTCCATTACAGCACTTACATTAAAATACAGTAGTTTTTCATTGGTTCTATTGTATTTCTTTGTTTTACTGTGAATGCCTGCAAGAAAATGAATCTCAGGGTAGTATTTGGTGAGATATACGTACGTTAATAATAAATTTACTTTGGACTTTGAATGTAAATGGAGTGTCTTGTAGGGAAATGCAGGAGGTCTCCAGTCCTCTTCATGCTGTGGAGTCCAGTTTCATGACCGGTACAGAGGTGGGCTATGGTTTTTAGGGCTGCCCTGTCTCAGTCCCAGGCCAGGGAGGTGTGCATATGGGAGTGTTTCTCATGGAGTTGAGGAGGCAGGTTGAGAGCTTCAGAAGGAGGGTATATTACCCCTGCTATCCCCAGCTTACAAGGAGCCATGGAAAAACATCTTCTCTCTGAAACTGCATGTTCCTTGCTTCAGTTATCAGGTCTCCTGAGGCCAGGGATACTCAGGCATACACGTTAAACCACGGAAAGCAAGTTAAATCAAAGGTTTCTTGCCTCATTAGCATATTTAACATTCCAGCCTTGCTCCTGGAAGTGCTTACCTCTCAGTAAAACCCAGAAGTTAGTCTGAAGGAGCCATTTTCTCCATTTATTTTATTTAGCAATAGAGTGTGGAGAAGGCCCTTCTGGCCCTGTGAGTCACATCGCCCTAGCAACCCCTGTCGAACCTGATTAACCATAGCCTAATCACAGGACAATTTACATTGACCAATCAACCCACCTGGTACATCTTTGGACTGTGGGAGGAAACTGGAGCACTCGGGGGAAACCCATGCATTTCACAGACACGGACACGGACAGACACTCCTTACATACAGCACCGGAATTGATCTCCGAACTCCCATGCCCTGAGTTGTACTAACCACGGTGTAACCATGGCACCCATCTAAACTTAATTGACGATCTAAGTTAAAGCATTCACCTTTGAACAGCCTCCCCCGTGTTCTGGAGAAATCACACTCAAGCAGCTTTTGTTGAATTTAAACTCATTTTAAATCTGGAAGTGTAAAACTGGGGCAGGGCTGTGGAATGACAGAGTGAATAAAATTTACCCGGCTCCCTAATTTCTGTTTACTTTGTGGTCCTGGAATTTCCAAAACCACATTGCAGACAACAAAGTATTTTTGAAATGTAGCCAGTGTCAAATTGTGGGGAAGAACAGCAGCCACACGGCAAGTTTCCACAAAACATTAAGATCCATGATCAGATAATCTATTCTACTGGTTTACTGTTAGATGTTTACCATAATAGTGCAATGGAATCTCACCCGTCCCCTTGAGAGGTCAGATGGTTTACCACCTGAAAAGGTAACTCTGGCAAAGCAGATTGAATGGGTGTGATTATGGCTGTTTTAATTGTGCGGCAGCTGTTGCAAATTACAATAGCACTTGGCTCACTGCTGCCCAAGGCCAAGTACAGGGATGGTATCAAGTAAGGGGCCATTGAGATGAGGGAATTGCAAGGTGGGTGAATCAAGGCCAGGTGCTGGGTCAGTGACCGAGGCTAACGGCCTGGATATGGCTGGGCTGGGTGAGTACTAACATAAAGGATCAGTACTGAGAGATATCAGCTGAGAGAGTGGGGTCAACTGCTCAGGATCAAGGCCTAATATAGTTACAGGGCTTTGGGCAGTGGCAGGTCAAGAGTAGATGGATTGGAGGTTGGTGTCATGGGGTTGGGGATTGGAGATCAAGACTATCCAGCGAGTGGAATAGTTGGGGCTCAGTGTGGAATTGGAAACTGGTGTCTTAGGTGATAGACAGTAGCTGAGGTTGGGCAATCTGACTTTTTGGATCATGAAGCAGAGTGAGGAAGAGTGGTGGGTGGAGGATGAGTGACAATGGAGTTGGTGTGCTGTCAGAAATTCCAAGGTAAATATTGGAATTGCATGAGTGCTTAAGCCAGATGGTGAAGAAAGCACATGGTGGTGTAGATGTGTGTGGCATGTTTGCTTTCATCGGCCATCGTAGGCAATACAAAGGATTGGGGCATCATGTTTACAGTTGTACAAGCCATAACCCTGGATGTTCTTTCCTCTTATTACTACCATCAGAGAGGAGGTACAGGAGCTGGAAGACACATAGTCAACGTAGTAGGAATAGCTTCTGGCCTTCCACCATCGGATTTCTGAACGGACAATGAACCCATGAGCACCCTACCTTACTGTTTTCCTCTCTTTTTGCACTACTTATTTAATTTAATTTTTTGATATGTATTTCTTACTATAACTTAAGGTATATTTTAATGTATTACTCTGCTGCAAAACAACAAATATCACACCATATGTCAATGATATTAAACCTGATTCTGAAACACTTGGAGTATTGTTTGCAAAGTTCAAAGTAAATTTATTATCAAAGTAGTGTACATATCTGTCACAACCCTGAGATTCGTTGTCTTGCGGGCATACTCAATGAATCCATAGAATAATAACTGTTCAATGAAAGACTGCACCAATTTGGGTGATCAACCAGTGTGCACAAGACAACAAACTGTGCAAATACAAAAAGAAAGAAATAATAATAATAATAAATAAATAAGCAATAAATATTGAGGACATGAGATGAAGAGTCCTTGAAAGTGAGTCCTGCATTGTAGGGAGGATGTGATGAAGTTTGGAAGGGTGGTGCCGAGACTGAAGGGCTTGAGCTATAAGGAGGGACTAGGCCTGTTTTCCTGGAGCATAGGAGGTGGGGTGACTTTACAGAGTTGTATAAAATAATGAAGGACATAGAGTAGATAATCACAGCCTGTTTCCCAGGGGACAGGTTCAATGTGAGAGGAGAAAGGTTTACAGGGGATCTGAGGATCAAGAGTGAAAGCAAAAAGCAAAACAAACTGCCAAAGGAAGCCATGGAGGCAGGTCCAATGACAATGTTTAGAAGATATTTGGACAGGTTCATGGACAGAAAAGATTTAGAGGGATACAGGACATATTCCGGCAAATGGGACTATCTTGTTTACATGGGCCACTGAAGAGCCTGTTTTTATGTTGAGTAACTAGGACTAATTGATTCTTCAGGTGTTACAAGCTGTATTATTAAAATCTAGTTGTTTCTGGATTGACAAACTTTCTCTCCTTTGACAGCTTGCTTTAATTTATCTTGTAATGTTGCATTGAGAACAACTAGGTACCACGCATGACTGCCACAGTTGTTATTCCAGGTGTGAAATGGTGAACCTCGTTGGGAAGACTGGTTCAATTTCTGGAATGAACTGAAGCCAACTAGGCATGGCCCTGACTGCCAGTCACATCTTGTTAGATCAGTTTTCAGCGATACATCACTGGAAGAATTGACACCACACAATGTATTTTCAAGGCTAGTATTTCCGATAGCGTAGCATGTTCACAGTGCTGATCTGCAGATATGTCAGCCTTAACTTTGTAAATGGCCACCTGCCACCCTGACCTGACTGACCCCAGAAGTGTCTCCAATCCTGTTCCAAAGCAGCTGGCACTTAAATGCACCATGAGTTGGGCAGGAGGTGTTATCTTACCAGCAAAATGGTGTGGAAGCCTGGTGCAGGTTAGCGATGACCATACTGAATGGTGAGGCAGGCTTAAAAGGCCATTGTGTGCCAATGCTGCCCAGAATTCTGAAGCGATTACATTAGATCACAATATTGTTTTTTTTTCCTTCTATCTGAGGATTTTGTAGGAAAATATGGAGGGTGTTGTGGTTTCCCTTGCCCTCCACTGAAAAAATAGACTGCTCCATACTGTGAGCAGAATCAGAGTTAATATCACCAGCATATGTCATGGAATTTGTCGACTTGGCAGCAGCAGGACCTTGCCATGCATAGTAACAGGAAAAACTGCGAATTACAATTACATATATATATTGAGGTAGTGTTCATGGGTTCAATGTCCATTCAGAAATTGGATGGCAGAGGGGAAGGAGCTGTTCCTGAATCACTGAGTGTGTGCCTTCAGGCTCCTGTATCTCCTTCTTGATGGTAGAAATGAGAACAAGATATGACCTGGGTAATTGCGGTCCTTAATGACGGACACTGCCTTATTGAGGCATTATTCCTTGAAAATGTCCTAGATACTATGGAGGCTAATGTTTAAAACATTGAGTGTGAGCCTTCAGGATCCTGTACCTCCTCCTGATCATAGCAATGAGAAGATGGCATGTCCTGGGTGATGGGTTACTTAATAATGGATGGCACCTTCTTGAGGCATTGCCTTTTGAAGGTGTCCTGGTTGGTGCCCGTGATGGAGCTGGCAGAGTTGACTACTTTCTGCATCTTTTTCCCATCCCGTGCAGTGGCCCCGCCATACCAAATGGTGATGCAGCCAGTCAGAATGTTCTCCACAGCACATCTGCGAGTGGTTTTTGGTGACATACCAAATCTCCTAAAACTCCTAATGAAATATAGTCTTGTTACGACAGGCATGTTTGGAAGCTGCCTTTCTTTGAAGCACTTCAATATAAACTTTTTCTAAGTGTAATACTCGCTGTATAACATCTTCAACAGATTCCTCGGAGTAACACTCATTTGATAACCTGCTCCTCAGTGTTACATTTCCTCAATAATACATCCCTGAACTTTAGATCTCAGAGCACTTTGTCAGTGGCTTTTTTGCTGTCCTGATTGTGAGTTGCCAGTGTCCCATATGATCTGGATTAACCCTGCAGGACATCATGAGATCTACACACCATAAGGAAGATGATGTTTTCAAAAATCAGTGGTACCCAGAGCTAATATTAAATAAAAACTACACTCTAATGTAACATATTATATTACATTATACCTTGAGTTTGACAGGAACAAACTCATGCTTCTGGAATTAAAAATAAATAACCACATTACAGAACTTAAATTCAGTGAAAAAGGCTCCTTCTCATTTTATAACAGTTTAATCACAGCATGACTTTCACATAGATTAACTCTGGATTGCTTTCCCTACTAATTGTGGTCCTATCACGGTATGGACTATAATCTAAAAGGACGCCGCACATTAAACATGGTTAACGCCTTTAAAATTGTTAAGGAGAAGTTCAAAATCTGATTTGCCATCGGCCCTGTGTGGATATAGTTGGCTGCAGAGGACATCAGCTCCCTTGTGCTGCTCTGATGGTGCGATGTCCTGCAGGGTTACGTATTACATGATCCCAGGTCATACAGTACACAGGCTACTAACATTTCAGAGCGGCACACCAGTGCTGACAAAGTATACAGCTGGCCTATCTCAAATTTTCATTTTGGGAGCATGTTATCAACGGTATCCGCAGCTCCTCATGATGCCTCTGCCCCTTCCCCCACCGAATTCGATATTTCCAACGAAACAAGAGCAGGACACTCAGGGCACTAGCACAGCGTAGTTAATAACAAGTCTTTTGCAAGGCCACTCCCTTAGAATTAGTAAGTAACTGACTAAAGCTTTTTTGGTGGCTGCTTCAAAATTTTCTGACCTCCACCCCCTCTCAGGACAAGGTCAGCAAGAGACTGCCATACATTATAGTTTTTTTCATTGCCTGTTACGCCTCTGGTGGTTAGGGCAGCAATGAAGATCCTTCATTTCCGGCAGTGTTCAGAGCTTCCTTCATCGTGTCAGTTTTCACCACTGGCGGTCATGCAAGTTCCAAGTGGAGACTCAGGAATACCATCGCACTCAGATGTAGAAGAATTCTTCATTGCTGTTTCGGTAACAATTTTGTTTGACCAGTCAGGGTTGTTGGCCCTGAACTGAACCCCCCGAGTCTGGAGGACCGGTCTGGCCTCTACTTTTGACCTATTTGACATGCATGACCCTCCCAAGAGCCAAAGCATACTCTGACTCCAGCCAGCATTAGCTCTCCGCGTCACTGAGGCACACAAGTCTCCAAACCCAACGGCCACCAAGCTATTGTCCAAAAAAGTATCTGATCTGACTTGGAGATACAAGAGACTACAGACGCCAGAACCTGGAGGAATTCAGTGGGTCAGGCAGCAACTGCAGGCTAGAGCTTCAGATTCTGGATGTCTGCCAGTTGTGTGAGTCTCACTGAAGCTGATGCTATTTTGCACTACAGACACGGCTGGAGATTCTCTCACACAATGCTGCTTTATTATTATGTGTTTTGTGAGAGAATGAACTCATTAACATCCTTAGTGTACACACAAATTTGACTGGAGACACACGGAGACTGGCAAGAAGTGCAGTAACATTATAAATGGGCAACACAGTAGTGCAGCGATAAGAACTCCTGACCTCCTGTGCTCTCAGTGTGGAGCTTTCATTCTCTGTTTGTGATGCATATGCTCTGTTTTTTTCCACACCCCGAAGAACATGTTAGAATATTAATTGGTCACTATATGTTGTTCCTAGTGAATAAGGGAGTAGGGACATCAAGGTGGAGTTGATGGGGATGTAGGGAGAATAAAATGGGATTAGTGTAAGTGAGTGCAGGCTCAGTCAGCAGTAGGTGCTATGAAATGTTCTGACTGTAATTCTTCATCAATTTATAATATGAAGACCTTTTTTACACCATTCAATCTCTGCAAACATCATGGCCTACTCACACCAAGCAGGAATCAGATGAAAATTGAGGCAAGGGATGTTGACTTACCTGGACCACAGCCGTGAAGTTGAATGCCCAGCTGATAGATCTTCCTTTAACCAGTTTTCTCAGAATTTGCTTCCATCCCACCTTTGCCATTGATCTTGCTAGTATCATTATTAACGTCAAACGAGAGAAAACCTGCAGATGCTTGGAAATCAGAGCAGCCCTTGAGTCCTGCCGAAGGGTCTCGGCCCGAAACATTGACTGTAATCTTTTTCTAGATGTTGCCTGGCCTGCTGAGTTCCTTCAAAATTTTGTGTGTGTTGCCATCATTATTAACATGTCTAGTCCATCTACATTTGCTCATGCTGGGACACATTGCTTGTCAAATGTTCTTCCTCCCACTGCTTCTTGCCCCACTCCAACGATGTTTGATGTCTCCCACCATGAATTCATCCTGCCTCGTAATTCTGCCAAATGGTCAAAGAGGTAACAGGTGGAATATAGCACAGAGAAGTGTGCATGGTCATGCACTCCGGTAGAAAAAATAAAGAATATTCTCTAAATGGAGAATGAATTCAGAAATCAGAGGTGAAAATGGAATTCTAGTGCAGGATTTCCTAAAGTTTAACTTGCAGTCTGAGTCGGTGGTTAGAAAGGCAAATGCAGTGTTAGCATTCATTTTGAGAGGACTATAATATAAAAGCAAGGATGTAATGCTGAGGATTTTTAAAGCATTGGTCAGACCTCACTTGGAGTATTAAGAGCAGTTTTGGGACCCTTGTCCAAGAAAAGATGTGCCGGCATTGGAGAGGGTTCAGACAATGTTCACAAGAATGATCGCAGGAATGAAAGAGTTTACGTATGAGGAGCGTTTGATGGCTCGACCTAAACTCACTGAAGTTCATAAGAGTGAAAGGTGGCGGTCTTATTGAAACCTATCAAATATTGAAATGCTTTGATGTATATCGGACATTAGGAGGATGTTTCCAATAGCAAGTGTCTAAGGGAAACTACCATCAACAGATCACTTGCAATACCAGAGGAAACAACACACTGGACCATTGCCACACCACCATCAAGAATGCTTACCGTGCTATTCCATGCCCTCACTTTGAGAAGTCTGATCGCCTGGCCGTACTGCTACTCCCTGAGTACAGGCAGAGACTGAAGACTGCAGCACCAGTAGTGAGGACCAAGAAGGTATGGACAAGGGAAGCACAGGAGCGCCTACAGGACTGCTTTGAATCGGTGGGCTGGACTGTATTCACGGAGTTATCTCGAACCTGGATGAGTATGCTGCAGTTGTTACCAACTTCATTAAAACCTGTGTGGATGAGTGTGTGCCTACAAAGACTTACTGTACATTCCCAAACCAAAAGCCATGGATGAACCAGGAGATACGTCATCTGCTGAAAGCTAGATCTGTGGCATTCAAGTCTGGCGATCCAGGCCTGTACCAGAAAACCAGGTATGATTTGCAGAGGGCTATTTCAAGGGTGAAGAGACAACTTTAAATGACATTGGAGGCGACATCGGATGCACGACAACTCTGGCAGGGTTTGCATGACATTACTTCCTACAAAGCAAAACTCAATAGCATGAATGGCAGTGATGTTTCACTACCAGATGAACTCAACAGCTTCTATGCACGCTTTGAAAGAGTGAATACAACTACAGCTGTGAAGATCCCTGTTGCACCTGATGACCCTGTAATCTCTGTCTCAGAGGCCAATGTTCGGCTGTCTTTAAAGAGAGTGAACCCTTGCAAGGGGGAAGGTCCTGATGGAGTACCTGGTAAGGCTCTGCAAACCTGTGCCAACCAACTAACGGGAGTATTCAAGGACATTTTCAACCTCTCACTGCTACAGGCGGAAGTTGCCACTTGCTTCAAAAAGGCAACAATTATACCAGTGCCAAAGAAAAATAATGTGGGCTGCCTTAATGACTATTGCCCGGTAGCACTCACGTTGTCAGTGATGAAATGCTTTGAGAGGTTGGTCATGAATAGACTGAACTCCTGCCTCAGCAAGGACCTTGGACCCATTGCAATTTTCTTTTCGTCACAATAGGTCAAAGGCAGACGCAATCTCAATGGCTCTCCACACGGCTTTAGACCACCCGGACAACACAAACACCTATGTCAGGAAGCTGTTCATCAACTATAGCTCAGCATTTAATGCCATCATTCCTACAATCCAGATTGAGAATTTGCAGAACCTGGGCCTCTGTACCTCCTTCTGCAATTGGATCCTCGACTTCCTAACCAGAAGACCACAATCTGTGCGGATTGGTGAAAACATATCCTCCTCACTGACAATTAACACTGGTGTGCCTCAGGGGTGTGTGCTTAGCCCACTGCTCTACTCTCTATACACACATGACTATGAGGCTAGGCATACCTCAAATACCATCTATAAATTTGCTGACGACACAACCATTGTTGGTAGAATTTCAGGTGGCGATGAGAGGGTGTACAGGAGTGAGATAGTCCAACTAGTGGAGTGGTGCCGCAGCAACAACCTGGAACTCAATGCCAGTAAGACAAAAGAGCTGATTGTGGACTTCAGGAAGGGTAAGATGAAGGAACACACACCAATCCTCATAGAGGGATCAGAAGTGGAGAGAGTGAGCAGCTTCAAGTTCCTGGGTGTCAAGAACTCTGAGGATCTAACCTGATCCCAACATATTAATGTAGTTATAAAGAAGACATATTGATGTAGTTATATATAGCAAAAGGATAGTGAGGGATAAAATTGTCCCTTAGAGAATCAGAGTAGACAGCTATGTGTGGAGTTGAAAGAGATGGGGAAGATTTTGAACAATTTCTTTTCTTCAGTATTCACTAAGGAGAAGGATATTGAATTGTGTAAGGTAAGGGAAACAAGTAGGGAAGTTATGGAAACTATGATGATTAAAGAGGAGGAAGTACTGGTGCTTTTAAGGAATATGAAAGTGGATAAATATCCGGGTCCTGTCAGGATATTCCCTAGGACCTTGAGGGAGGTTAGTGTAGAAATAGCAGGGGCTCTGACAGAAATATTTCAAATGTCATTAGAAACGGGGATGGTGCCGGAGGACTGGTGTATTGCTCATGTGGTTCCATTGTTTTAAAAGGGTTCTAAGAGTAAACCTAGCAATTATAGGCCTGCCAGCTTGATGTCAGTGGTGGGTAAATTAATGGAAGGTATTCTTAGAGATGGTATATATAATTATCTGGATAGACAGGGTCTGATTAGGAACAGTCAACATAGATTTGTGCATGGAAGGTCATGTTTGACAAATCTTATAGAATTTTTTGAAGAGGTTACGAGGAAAGTTGACGAGGGTAAAGCAGTGGATGTTGTCTATATGGACTTCAGCAAGGCCTTTGACAAGGTTCCGCAAGGAAGGTTAGTTAGGAAGGTTCAATCGTTAGGTATTAATATTGAAGTAGTAAAATGGATTCAACAGTGGCTGGATGGGAGATGCCAGAGAATAGTGGTGGATAACTGTTTGTCAGGTTGGAGGCCGGTGACTAGTGGTGTGTCTCAGGGATCTGTACTGGGTCCAATGTTGTTTGTCATATACATTAATGATCTGGATGATGGGGTGGTAAATTGGATTAGTAAGTATGCAGATGATACTAAGGTAGGTGGCGTTGTGGATAATGAAGTAGGTTTTCAAAGTTTGCAGAGAGATTTAGACCAGTTAGAAGAGTGGGTTGAACGATGGCAGATGGAGTTTAATGCTGATAAGTGTGAGGTGCTACATTTTGGTAGGAATAATCCAAATAGGGTATACATGGTAAATGGTAGGGCATTGAGGAATGCAGTAGAACAGAGTGATCTAGGAATAATGGTGCATTGTTCCCTGAAGGTGGAATCTCATGTGGATAGGGTGTTGAAGAAAGCTTTTGGTATGTTGGCCTTTATAAATTAGAGCATTGAGTATAGGAGTTGGGATGTAATGTTAAAATTGTACCAAGGCATTGGTAAGGCCGAATTTGGAGTATTGTGTACAGTTCTGGTCACCGAATTATAGGAAAGATGTCTACAAAATAGAGACAGAGGAGATTTACTAGAGTGTTACCTGAGTTTCAGCACCTAAGTTACAGAGACAGGTTGAACAAGTTAGGTCTTTATTCTTTGGAGCATAGAAGGTTGAGGGGGGATGTGATAGAGGTACTTAAAATTATGAGGGGGATAGATAGAGTTAACATGGATAGGCTTTTTCCATTGAGAGTAGGGGAGATTCAAACAAGAGGACATGAGTTGAGAGTTAGGGGGCAAAAGTTTAAGGGTAACACGAGGGGGAATTTCTTTACTCAGAGAGTGGTAGCTGTGTGGAACGAGCTTCCAGTAGAAGTGGTAGAGGCAGGTTCGATATTGTCATTTAAAGTAAAATTGGACAGGTATATGGACAGGAAAGGAATGGAGGGCTATGGGCTGAGTGCCGGTCAGTGGGACTAGGTGAGAGTAAGCGTTCGGCATGGAATAGAAGGGCCGAGATGGCCTGTTTCTGTGCTGTAATTGTTATATGGTTAATATATAAGACAAGACAATGGCTATACTTTATTAGGAGTTTGAAGAGCTTTGGCATGTCAACAAATACACCAAAGCTTCTATAGTTGTACCGTGGAGAGCATTCTGACGTGCTGCATCACTGTCTGGTATGGAGGCGCTACTGCACAGAACCAAAAGAAGCTGCAGAAGGTTGTAAATCTAGTCAGCTCCATCTTGGGCGCTAGCCTACAAAGTACCCAGGAGATCTTTAGAGAGCGGTGTCTCAGAAAGGCAGCATCCATTATTCAGGACCTCCAGCACCCAGGGCATGCCCTTTTCTCACTGTTACCATCAGGTAGGAGGTACAGAAGCCTGAAGGCACACACTTAGCGATTCAGGAACAGCTTCTTCCCCTCTGCCACCCGATTCCTAAATGGACATTGAATCTTTGGACGCTACCTCACTTTTTTAAAATATACAGTATTTCTGTTTTTGCACATTTTTAAAAAATCTATTCAATATACATAATTGATTTACTTGTTTATTTATTATTATTACTATTTTTTTCTCTGCTAGATTATGTATTGCATTGAACTGCTGCTGCTAAGTTAACAAATTTCACATTATATACTGGTGATAACAAACCTGGTTCTGATTCTGAATAGTGGGGTAGTTTAGGACCAGATGGCACAGCTTTAGAATACAAGGCTGTCCCTATAGAACAGAGATGAGAAAAAAATTTCTTTAGCCAGAGGGTGGCGATTCTATGAAATTGATTGCCACATATGGCTGTAGCAACTAAGCCATCAGGTATATTAAAACTTGGGGTTGATAGGTTCTTGATTTGTAAGGGCATCAAAGGTTATGGTAGAAGGCAGGAGAATGCGATGAGAGGGATAATAAATTGATCATGATCAAATGGTATAGCAGGCTCAATATGTGGAATGGCCTAATTCTGCTCTTATGTCTTATACATAAATGTCTTTAAAATTTCCTCTAAATTTCAGTCTGAGATATTCTGCTATGGCATGCATGTGGGTACAGGTGGCAGTAAAAGCTACAGAAACGTATTTGTAAATATGCCAACAGCTTTCGTCAATATGCGTGAAACTAGCAATTCAGATTCAATTTCATAAATATAGTTCCATGTCTAGTATTCGTGTTTGTCATATTTAATTCTTGTACCATAATGACTTTGCAATGTTATTTTCATCACATCTGGGCTTTATTTTTGACTGGTATGCATAGGATTTCATCCAGCTTCCAAAACAAAACAAACCTAATCAGGTCAGGCTGCAGTTTATCTTCCACATAAACGGTTACAGTAATGCTTTGTGGCTGTCCTTTTATCCAATCACTCCAGACCTGGGGACTTGCTGATCTGACCCATCGGACCAGGTCATGCTGAACCAGCCGATTGCCCAGACTCGTAACCTGCAGTATTGACCCACTAGATGTAGAGGGCAGAGGACAAGGCAGAGGGAGTGCCATAATTTCAGCATACTAAAGCCAACATACCCTAAGACCCCAGTTGCAGAAACCCTTGACATCTCACTGGTGTCCAAACCTTTTGAACTAATTTGAAATGTCACTGGTGGTTATGTTAAAATACTTCAAATGGGATCATATAAGAACAATTAAAGCATTATAAATATTATTGAGTAAATTTATTTTATAAGCAGTTTAAAGTACAAGTGGAAAGATGGAAAACATTAAAAGAAAAATAGCCATTCAGAACATTTTGGATAGATTTGAATATCAAGCAGGCAAATTAAATCAGAGTTGCTGAGACTTTAAAAATAATTGAATACATACATCTCACAACATAAACAACTGTATTAAAATAAGGCAAAATGAGCATTTAAAGCATTTCAAGTGTATTTAGATAAATAAGAAAATAAATAAGATAAAACAACATTAAAAGTAAATAATAAGAAACATTTTTACAACTAGCCATGAAACTATACTTACATTTTTCCACAAATTCACTGTCCCATTCAGTTGTAAGGTATAACTACCTGTTCAGCACCTTTCTGGGCACCGTACAGAGCCACTGAATGCAAAGTGCAAATGGACTCACTTTCCATCAGTCAGTGCTCCAGGCCGGAGCAGCAGGTCAGGCTAGCTGACGTTGCACAGAGGTCCAAGATGAACTCAACCATGGAGAGCTGACCAGTCACTGAATCCATGAGGGGCTTTTGGAGTGCCTGCGGCCATTTACCCTTCACACCCATGCTTGCTGACCCACTCACCTCTGCTTTGCAACTACTTGATTATAAAATGTTCTTCATCTTGTTCAGATCCTTCCAGAATATCTGGGTACCCTCAAGCTCCTACAGAGCTCTGGGATCTTTGCACTGTTCATCAGTGCAAGAATGTAGGACCAGGACTGACCATCTGTACCCGCAAGCCTGCCCCAGTATCAATGATGATCACAAATTATCTGCCCAGGCCTCACCTCCTCTTATTTCCCTCAACTATTCAGTCTTTCAACACAGGAAGGATCTTTCTATCTATCTCCACCTTATGCTCTTTTCTCTGCAACTCTGTAGGGTAGACAACACCAGAATTTCCACGGTTCCAATTCTTACCTCTATGCTGAGGCTGGAAGTAGTGCTGTTTTGGGCAGAATGCCTCTAATTTAATTGGGAAATGATTTGGCCCATATGATATTTGTTGAGAATGTACATTTTCCCTTATAAATCTTCTGATAGAGTCTGCCATCAGACATAATGGAGGATTTTGAAGTGAGTGGCCTCCTGCTAACCTTGGAGATAAACGGAAGTTTCCCTTGGAATAATCCTCCCAATGGGAATATCCAGGGGCCACTGGGGAAATTCTTGAGGCAGAATAATCTCCCCTGTGAAGCATCCTCAGGAGGTTCTGATCTCCAACTTGTCCCTTATTTTTGTAGTTAAATGCTGGCAACCTTTCATACGTACTTTGCCTTACCATTGGCTGTGGTACCTCTCCAGATCTCTGTCTGTAAAAGCTACCCCTTTGACCAAGCTCTCAGTTATATCATCTGATATATTTGTTCATGTCTCGATATTCATTTAATGATAGACTGCACCTGAAAAGCACATTACAATGCTCAGCTTTGTTTAAGGGGTAATATGTGTCAGAACATTTAGATGTGGCCCAAGTGCAGAGAGAAAGAGACACTGAATCTCACAGAGCTTAATGCGAACTTTGCTGTATTTTAGAGGGAAAGGAAAACAAATGCGAGGCTAACGAGAGCGATAACTAAAGCTGTAAATGAATACTGCTCATTTCCAGCATCAGTCGAAATGGCAGTCCTCTTTCTCAGACAAGAATGAAGGTAAGCATGGAGTGTAATATTGCTGTGCCTTGCTCAAGTCTCGACAAGACTACAATGAAAAGAAGGGAGGTAATTTAAATGCCACCGTAATGAGACAGTAATTAGCTGGACCATGCATATTCACAAGCGCTATTGCCGAACCTGCTGTGTAGTCCACCTGTGGAGGCTCCTAGACCCGGCAGTAGAGTCCGTGGTTGTGACAATGTGAGAAGCTCAATCATAGATCCCAGAGTGAGGTCTGGGTGGTCAGGGTGTAGGGCAGGAAAGTGGAGAGCTGAATGATTTGTTGGGAAGGTGGTGTGGCCAGGGTCATCCATCTTTCTGGTGAAGGAAGCTAAAAAGTACATGGCACGGGCCAGAGAGTGATGACTAGAGTTCTGCCTGGCTGGGGTGAGCGCAGACGTGACAAGCAGCTCGAAGCAGCAAAGGAGCAAAGAAATGAAGTCATAGAATGTAAATTTTTAATCAGTGCAAAATTAAGGACTTTCTCAGCAACAGACAGCTAGGTCCAGAGAATGAAATCAAACCTTAGCAGAGGTCACGGATAGCTTTGCAGGAGTGTTGAGTCGAGTTTCAACAGGGCTTGGGCTAACATTACGAAGGAGATCACAAGGATATTCAGAAGCACCTATCTTTGACACAGAGTAAACAAGCTGTTGCTTGGTCTTGCTTCAGAAGAGTATCACTGCTTTCCCTAACCTAACACACCCTATTCCCCTGTGCCCACTGGGTCACAATGGGTTACAGATTTTTCTAAGTTGGGTACTCCCTAACATACAGATAATCGTCAGAGTCACAGAGCATGGAAATAGATTATTTGGCCCACCAAATCTTTGAAAACCATAGGGTACTCCTCCATATTAATCCAATCTTCCAGGTCTTGGCCTTGAAATTGCCTTCAATGCCCAGGCAATTTCAGAGCTTATCTAGGCACCTCATAAACGCTGTTAATGACTCTGCTTCCACCACTCTCACAGCAGTACATTCCTGGTGCTTATCATCCCCCCTGTGAAAAAAAAAAGTTCCCCTTCTAATCCCTCAAGCTCACTTTCTTCTTACCCCGTCTACCTCTACTAGTTTTACTCGCCTTTGATAAAGGGAAAAGTCTCCTGGGGTCTCTCTTTTCTTTATCCCTCTTAATGTTATGTACCACAATAATGCCCTTTCCTGAACTCCTCCACTCTAGGGGCAACAGACCCAGCCCCTCAGCTCTCCCCTTTTGTTGGCTGATGGACATTTGAACCATGGGAGGCATTGTGGATGAGCCAATCCAGTCCTCAGCTAAGACCTACTCACATTTCAGCTCTCTGTTTCCCTACCACACTCCGTGATCACCTAGACACCACCCCGGGCTCTACAGTAAGACTGAGCTTCTCACAACTTGCTTTCATATTGCCCCTTAATCAAAACTGAGCATTGCTATGTCCTTTCCAGGTGCAACATATCGTCAATGAGTATCAAGACACAAACAAATATGTTAGATGACACTGGACAAGCAAGAGCTTAATCAAAGGAATAGTTTTTATTTCTTTCGCTCTTCTCCTCCCCACTAAATCTGAACAGGTCAGAAAGCAACCTGGAAGTTCATTATGCTTCTGTTCTGTGCTTGTGGGGAAAACCCTGAGAGGATATCTTAACACAAATGGTCTGTGTGAACTTGACAGAATCATTCTTTGAGCCAGATAGATGTGCCCCAAGTGCCAAGCTAACAACCTGTCTGATTATAATCTATCTGATAATGACCTGTCACCACTCTGTATTGAGAAAACCTGTGGTAGACATTTGCAAAGGATTTATTGTGGTTAAAGCAGAGGCAGGATGTGGCTATGTGACTTAAGGGCACACAGCATTTGCAAGGGCATTTTTAACCCTGATTAGGTGATTTCTTTTAAACAGCTCATGCCTCCAGCTCTTGTTTGAGGATGACTAAAGAAACTTCTCAATATCATTTTAAAGAAGAGCAGAGGAAAACACTTCATTAAAATGGATAGTCTATTACTCCAGTGCTAATTAAAATCTGTCCCCAGCAATGGTGATTGTACAGTAATACAATGCACAGGAGCCACCAATGCATTGAATTTGTACGTCTTTGATAATGGAAGGTGCCACGTAAATATAAACCCACAGTGCACCTTTTGCCATTGCTATGTTTTGCATTTGTGATCTGAGAAAGTACGTAAATTCATGAACAGCCACTGACAAAAAGCATTTGGGAAAAGGAGACTGAAATGAGCTTTTGAAATGGGTTGTGAATAAGACTTTAAGAAGACAGAAAACCAGCTTTCAATGGACATCAATATCAAAGTCCATCCTTCCTCAAGCATGAGTTTACCTGCTGACTCCCTACAAAGTCAGCATCTGATGGATTGAAAGTAATAGTTGTATTGTTTCACTGCACACTTTGCTTCTCCAAACCTCAAATGTATGTTCAGGTACAGTTAGCTCTTAGATTAACTGTTCAGAAGCCAACAACTTGTGCTTGTGTCAGCTATGACTTTATATTGCAGCATAAAATCATAGCTGACAGAGCTAAGCACAAGTTATTGTCTTCTGAACAGTTAATCTAAGTAGAGCTTAAAGGCCCCACTGTAGAAGTGTGTGATTATATCTGAACCAAATCATCCCAATGCTACACTGAGGGTCTTGTGTGATCTTTTGGATGGATTGTTACACTAAAGCCATGTTTGATCTTCCTGGTGGATATAAAATATCTCACAGTACTGAGGAATAGTTTTCCTGAGCGGCGTCCTGGTTCAAATTATTGAAAGCAGATTAACTTGCGTTTTACCATGTTGGTAAAACATTTCCATTCCTGCAGAATATGTCCAAGGTTATCTGGGCAATGACTAAAGGTGTACTTAACTAAAGATAAATTCTCATCTGGGATTGTGATTAGAATCAGAAGTGAGCAGTTTCAAGTTCCTGGGTGTCAAGATCTCTGAGGACCTAACCTGGACCCAACATATTGATGCAGCTATAAAGAAGGCAAGACAGTGACTATACTTCATTAGGAGTTTGAAGAGATTTGGTATGTCAACAAAAACACACAAAAGCTTCTATAGCTTTACCATTCTGACAGGCTACATTACTGTCTGGTATGGGGGTGGGGGGCTACTGCACAGGACTGAAATAATCTGCAGAAGGTTGTAAATTTAGTCGGCTCCATATTGGGTACTAGCCTACAAAGTACCCAGGACATCTTCAAGTAGTGGTGTCTTAGAAAGGCAGCAACCATTATTAAAGACCTCCAGCACCCAGGGCATGCCCTTTTCTCACTGTTACCATCAGGTAGGAGGTACAGAAGCCTGAAGGCACACACTCAGCGATTCAGGAACAGCTTCTTCCCCTCTGCCATCCGATTCCTGAATGGACATTGAATCTGTGAACATTACCTCACTTTTTCTATTTTTTGCACAATTTTTAATCTTTTCAATATACATATACTGTAATTAATTAATTAATTGATTGATTGATTGATTGATCATTATTATTTTCTTCTTCTTCTATATTATATATTGCATTGAACTGCTGCTGCTAAGGTAACAAATTTCACGACCCATGCCAGTGATAATAAACCTGATTCTGATCCTGATTAGGAAGTGGGAAAAAAATAGGGATAATTTTAGCCTACTCTTATTAGACTATTGAATAGTCTCCATGTATGACAAGATGCACACTTCACCTCACAATCTACCTCATTGTGGCCTAGCACCTTATGATCTTCCTGCACTTTATTTTCTTTGTAACTGTAACACTTTAGTCTGCATTCTGTTATTTCTTTTCCCTGTACTACCTCAGTGTACTGACGTGATGAAATGCTCTGTATGGGTAACATGTGCACTGTACCTTGGTACATGTGACAATTATAAACCAATTTACCAACTTAATTTAAACAACGTATTCACCAACCCTAAAGATAGGAACAGTTTGCTCATAATGCTAACATCTAAAACATCTCAGGCTCTGGGAGTCTAGACCTCACACCCACCCAATGATGAGACTGAAGTGCACATAACTATCCTGTTGCCAGAGGGGTGAAGTTCGTTTAAATTTTTTCATCGTGACTGCATATTATCGTATCTTTTTGCCTTCAATTTTATTGTCCTTCCAGCTGATTTTTTTCTATGCCTTGGGAAACCAATGCCTGAGTCATTAGGAGGCCTCCCAGCACTGCTTTCGGACCAGGAGCAGGAGTCCTTCCCCAGGACTGCTAAATAACTGACCCCCTTCCACAAATGGAACACGTTGCATAATCACCGAACCTCCCTGTAGTGGATACCTTTCACCAAATTCTCATATCATCCCAGATCTCTCTCCATACTACTATGTTTAATCCGAAATAATGCATAGCACACTAGCCCACCTGTCTACCCCAGCAGCAGCTAATCTACCTGATCCAGGCTGCAGCTTCTTCTACATTATTCATTGCTGAGAAAGAACCAAGCTGGAAAATCAGGCCAGCTTCCAGTCAAAGAAGATTCAGGATATACGTACATTATGGCCTGCTACGTGCAGTGGCAGTCTCTTGTGCTCAGTGTTTCAGTTAAAGTGTAGACATCATGCTCCTAATTTGTAGCATTTAGGGGACATTAGGACCCTGGGACACATATCCAAACAGCTGCCTCAATATTATCAGGTGGGTATTAGGACTGTGTATGTCCCCAAGGCCTGATGCAATATATATCAGGTTACTGAAAGAGGCAGGAGATGTAAAACTCCACTGAATTCACGGGAATCCAAACCTTTCAGTTTCCTCACCAATGTGGCCATGGCTGTTTACTGTCATAGACAGATTCACCATCCAGGTGCAGGTAAATAGGAGAGAAAAGGGTTCAGGTGGATACATAAGCAAACTGCTCTATCCCCCTTTAGCCCCTGCTTTGTTTTCTATCTCCTTCAGATCCACCAGCCCCCATCACCCACTCTCTTTCTCTTTGATCGCCCTCCTCAATGCCCATCACCCACACATTCCCCCCGTGGTTGCGCCCCCCAGCCTCCTTGCCTCTATTCTGCGCCCCACTTTCCTCTCCTATCGAATACCGCCACCTTCAGCCCTTTGTCACTTCCATCTGTCGTCTCCTGCTTCCGACATCAAAGTTCAAAGTAAATTTATTATCAAAGTATGCATAAGTCACCAAATGCGATCTGAGATTCACTTCCTTGCAGGCCTTCATAGTGAAGAAATGCAATAGAATCAATGTGAAACTGCGCACAAAAACTAATGAGCAACTGATGTGGAAAAGGAGCCAAACCGTGCCCAAGAAAAAGCTAACAATAAATAAATAAGCAAGTAAGTAATACTGAGAAGATGAGTTGTAGAGTCCTTGAAAGTGAGCCCATGGATTGTGTGCAGTGTTGTGGTGAGTGAAGTTGTTTGTGCTGGTTCAGGAGCCTAATGGTTGAGGGGTGATAACTGTCCCTGAACCTGATGATCTGGGATCTAAGGATCCTGTACCTCCTTCCTGACAGGAGCAGCAAGAAGAGAACATGGCCTGAGAATGGGGGTCTTGTTGACAGATGCCTCTTTTCTGTGGCAGGGCTCTTTGAAGATGGGTACCATGCTGGGGAGATCTTTTCCTGTGATGAACTGGGCTGTATTCACCACTTTTTATAGGCTTTTTTGACCTTGGAATCTGGTGTTTCTGTACTAGGCCATGATGCAACCGGTCAAGATACTCTACGCTGTACTTCTTAAAAGTTTCTCAAAGTTTTAGACAATATGCTGAATTGATACAAACTTCTAGGGAAGTAGAGGTGCTGTCATGTCTCCTTTGAAATGGCACTTACATGCTGAGCCCAGCAATTTAAAATTACTTGACCTCTCCACCTCCAATTTTCTAACGAGGACTGGCTCGTGGACCCCTGATTTCTTCTTCCTGTAGTCAACAATCATCTCCTTGGTTTTGCTGATGTTGAGTGAGAGGTTGTTGTTGTGGAACCATTCAGCCAGATTTTCAATCTCCCTACCTACAAGCTGATTCATCATCATCTTTAATTCGGCCAACAGTAGTGGTGTCAGCAAACTTAAATATGACCTCAGAGCTATACTTAGCCTCATAATCATAAGTATAAAGGGAGCAGAACAGGGGGATAAGCACACAGCCTTGTAGTGTATCTGTGCTCAAAGTAATTGTGGAGGAGATGTTGCCAATCCATACTAACTGGGGTTTACAAGTAAGAAAATCAAGGATCCAGTTGCACAAGAAGGTATTGGAGCTTAGTGATTAGTTTCTAGGGGATGATAGTGTTGAATGCTGAGCTGGAGTCAATGAAGAGCATCCTGATGTAAGCATCTTCATAGTCCAGATGTTCGAAAGCTGAGTGGAGAGCCAATAAAATGGTAATTGCTGTTGACTTGTTGCACTGGTAGGCAAATTGGAGTGGATCCAAATCACTTCTCAGGCAGGAGTTGATATGTTTCATCACCAACTGCTCAAAGAACTTCATTGCCATGGATGTAAGTGCTACTGGATGATAGTCATTGAGGCACGTTCTTGTGCTTGAAGCAGGTAGGTATCTCAGACTGCCAAAGCGAGAGGTTAAAGATGTCAGTAAACATTCCAGGCAGTCGATTAGCACAGGTCTTTAGTACTCAGCCAGATACACTGTCTGGGCCAGTTGCTTTCCATGGGTTTACCCTCTTGAAGGATGCTATCAAGTTAGCCTTAGAGTCAGAAATCACAGGGTCATTGGGGGCTGAGGGAGTTTGTGAAGGTGCTTCCATGTTCTATCAGTTAAAGTGAGCTTAAAAGGCATTGAGCTTATCTGGGAGTGAAAACTTGTTGTCATTTATGTTTCCTGGTTTTGCTTTATAGGAGGTGATGGCATTCAACCCCTGCTACAGCTGTTGAGCATCATTCTGTGTTTCAAATTTGGTCCGATATTGCCACTTCGCTCGTGAGCTGGCTTTCCAGAGGCCATACCTGGAGTTCTTGTACTTTCTTAGGTCGCCAAACATAAACACCATTGATCTGGCCCTCAGAAAATTGAGGATCTCTTCATTTAGGGATCTGATTGGGAAAGACTCAGAAGGATTTTGTGGGTAACACGAATGAATCTGCAGATGCTGGAAATAAATAAAAACGCAAAATGCTGGCAGAACTCAGCAGGCCAGACAGTATTTATGGGAGGAGGTAGTGACGATGTTTTGGGCTGAAACCCTTCATCCTTCATGAAGGATTTCGGCCTGAAACATCGTCACTACCTCCTCCCATAGATGCCGTCTGGCCTGCTGAGTTCTGCCAGCATTTTGTGTTTTTATTAGGATTTTGTGGGTATACACTTGTATATGAGTGTACTTTGTGGCAACCATGGTGTAATAAATCAGGTTCCCTGATGAGTGCCTGAACATGGCCAATTTCACCGACTCAAAGCAATCCTGTAGCCGCTACTCTGCCTCTCATGGCCACCTCTTTGTTGTCCTTATCGCTGGTGCCTTGCTTTTTAGCCTCAGCCTGTAAACCCCTTCCCCTGGTTCCACCTATCAACTGTTAGCAATACCCCTTCTCTCCACCTCTTTACATTTGCCTTTTCCTCTCATTCTTTCAGTCCAAAGGAAGGATCTTGACCCGAAACATTGACCGTCCATTTCCCTCCACAGATGTTGCAGATGTTGCACGCTGGTTGTTGCTCCTGATTCCAGCATCTGCACTCTCCCATGGGGCAGTGCAGTGGTGTAGAGACCAACGCAATGCTTTACAGTAACCCAGGTTCAATTCCTGCCGCTGCCTAAAAGGAGTTTGTACGTTCTCCACATGACCACGTGGGTTTCCAAAAGATGTACTAGTCGGTAGGTTAATTGGTCATTGTAAATTGTCCCGTGATTAGGCTAGGATTAAATCAGGGGATTGTTAGGGGGGCTTGGCTCAAGGATCTGGTAGGGCCTATTCTGCACGGTATTTCAATAAATAAATAAATGCCTCCTTCTGACTGAGCAAGAAAATGGCTTGTCCCTCTTATTTACTGCAATGAAGCAGTAGAGAGAAACTCACTTTGTACAATCTAAACCTAACATCTCTGCATAGACTAATAAATATAATGGAAAAAATTGTGTTGCTGATTTCCTGCCAAGCCATGATGAACTTGAGCCTACTTCTTCATCACTCCAAACCTGATCTGGGATCTCATATGGGAATGCAAAACACAGTGTCAATAAGAAAAGTGCATACTCCCAAAGGCCATAAGGGTGAACACGCCAAAGGAACAAATATTCTCTTGGGGCACATACTCAAACCGATGGCCTGAAAAGGAAAGAAATATTCATGTCTTCAGCACTGAATTTCCTTACCTCATCAAATCCAAAGTTCACTCACTGGAAAGATTACTCACTTATTACAGCCATTTGGCCCATCTGTCTTTTCCTGCTCCCGGCAGAGAATTACAGAAGTCCCATTCCCCTCTCCGCTTTTCCCCGAGGCCCTGCAATTCATTCTGCCTCACATCTGCTCTGCTTCTCTCCTTTAACTCCTTTGTCATAAATTCACACAAAGAGGTAATTTGCAGCATGCAGCGTGTCTTTGGGAGAAAGCCCAGCAGAGAACCACAGTGAAGTGGAGAAGAAGCTAACTGCACAGGACAGCTCTGGAGTCTGGGTTGAACCCAGTTCCAGGAGCTGAGAGGCAGCAGCACCTCCTCCTGCGCCACTCTGTTAAACATTTTATTCTCATTTTTGTAGGGAAGGTAAAGCAGAAAATGACACGTCAACTTCCTTTTTAGATGGATTTAGTGTCACGAAAATTTTCCACCACTTTTAGCAATGGATGTTTTTAAGTAAAGCTGATGATCTCCTAAGTCAGTATGACAAATTTGTTGCTGTAACGGCTGACAAGGCACTGGGCATTTTCCTATTCAGCACCTTATATTCCCCTGACGCGGTATGTGGTGAAGGAAACCCCTTGGCATCTACAAGCTCCTATCACATGCATATGTGCTTGTTAGTTATTCATCTCTTGTGAAATGCTCTGAGCCACTCATCAAACATTTATAGAACTAGAAAACAATTAGTGTGTGAGTTGGGAACTGACATTGTCCACAGGCTGAATTTGTTTATTTTCACACAGCGCAGAGCAGACTCTTCTGGCCCTTCGAATCACACCACCCAACAACCCCCGCCCCCTGATTTAACCCTAGCCTAATCACTGGGGCAATTTACAATGGCCCATCAACCTCCCAACTGGTACTGGTTGGAATGTGGGATTTAAGCAGAGCACCCGCCGGAAACCCGCGTGGTCGCGGGGGGAACGAGCAAGCTCCTCACAGGCAGTGGCAGGAATTGAACTCAGGTTGCTGGTGCTGTGAAGCCCTGTGCTAACCGTTACACTGCCATGCCATCCAGGAGGTAAATAGGGGGTAAAGAAGGAGGCTGGGTTAAGTGAAATGGAGGGTTTCCAGCAACTTAGTGAAGTTGTTTTGCCAAATAATCTTAACTTTGATCCATGTGACTATGCTGAGTCTAATGCCAGGATACCATTGCATACTCACTTTGAAGGTTTCTTGTGTGTTCATTCAAGGGATATAGGCATTGCTACCTAGGTCAGTACTTATTGCCTATTTGTAACTTACCTTGCGAAGGTACTAGTGAACCAGTTCTTCCCTGTATTGAAGATACTCCCATACTCTCTGCTCCTAGACAGAGACCTCCAGGATTTGGTCCCAGCACTGATAGACATAGGGTGATATCCAATTCAGGAAGCTGTATAACTTTAAAGGAAGCTTGCAAATGGAGGTTTTCCAACTGCTGCCCTTGATCTTTTAAATGTTGCAGGTTTGAGAATTGCTGTTAGTGGAGCCTTGGCGAATTATGGATTGCATTATGTGCATGTTGCAAAATAAAGTCACCCTGCACCAATTGTGGAGGGAGTCACTGTTCATGACAGATGGTCATTGATGACTTGGAGTCTCTGTTTGTGACAACCAGGTTTCTTGAGGTGAGAAAAGACAGCTGAGTGTTTTTCTCGAGCTTCATCCTTCCAGATAGTGTTTCGTTCTCCTGTTACGTCTTGTAATTGCTTCACTGGCTTGCGGTGTGAGCAGATGACTTCGGATTCCCATAAAAGATCTTGATGTGGTAGATGTGAAAGGGTACTTTCTCACGCAGGTGAATTTAGAACTAAGATTCTCAATCTGTAAATTCATGGGCACCCATTTTAACAAAGGAAGCATTCTTTTTCTCGCTCTTGGAGGCTCTTGAGTCTTTAGAAATCCTGTCCTCAAAAGCAGTGACTTTGGATATTTTCATGGTAGAAGTAAATAGATTCATGATAAGAAGGCAGAAAGGCAGTAAGATCACAATAACACAAAGACAAGAAAATCTATAGATGCTGGAAATCCAAAGTAACACACACAAGATTTCTATGCTTCTGTGCTTCTAAGATGCTGAAGGAATTCAGCAGGCCAGGCAGCATCTATGGAAAAGAGGGAACAGTTGATGTTTCAGGCTGAGACCCTATATCAGAACTGGAAAAGAAGGGGAGAAGTCAGAGTAAGGAGAAAGGGGAAGGGAGGAAGGTAGGTGGGAGTTGAAACCGGGAGAGGAGGAGGGGTGAAGTAAAGAGCTGGGAAGTTGACTGATGAAAGAGGTAAAGGGCTGGAGAAGGGGGAATCTGATAGGAGAGGACAGAAGACTATGGAAAAAGGGGAAAGGGGAAACAGCATCAGAGGTAGGGTGATGGGCAGGTAAAGAGATAAGATGAGAGGTGTAAATAGGAATGAACAATGGTGAATGGGAGGAAGGTGGGGGGCAAGTACTGGAACTTTGAGAATTTGATGTTCATGTCATCAGGTTGCAGACTACGTAGATGAAATATAAGGTGTTGCTCCTCCAACCTGAGTGTGGCCTCATCATGACAGTAGAGGAGGCCATGGACTGACATGTTGGAATGGGAATGGGAAGTAGAGTTAAAATGAATGGCCACTGGGAGTTCCTGCTTTTTCTGGTGACCGGAGCTAAGATGCTTAGTGAAGTGGTCTTCCAGTCTATGTTGGGTTTCACCAATATACAGGAGACCGTACTGGGAGCACTGGATATGGTATATGACCCCAACAGACTCCCAGGTGAAGTGTTGCCTCATCTGGAAGGACAGTTTGGGGCCCTGAATGGTAGTGAGGGAGGAGGTGTAGGGGCATGTGTAGCACTTGTTCCGCTTCACAATAAAGTCATATTGACTGGTGAAGAGCTTTGAGAGGCTGAGTTGCCTATTCCCATTCTATTTCGTACGTTTATATGTACTATATGTACTATTACTTGTATAATACAGGTACACAATTAAAACATGAATTCAACAGCTTAGGTGGGGGGGCGGGGTGCTGTAAGGTTCTGCAGACTATCCTATTCAGATTCAATTCTTTCTGTGCAAATTTAACACTGAATCTTATGCTTGGGCTGAATAACCTAGAGTGAGAAGAGGTTATGAGAATTATCACTGTGCAGAGGTTTGTTCATAAGGAAATATACTGTATGATTGTACAAATCTTTAAATCAGGGCTTCCCAAACATTTTTATGCCATGGACCCCTATCATTAACTGAGAGGTCTGTGGCCCCCAAGTTGGGAACTCCGGCTTTAAATTCACTTGTTTCTAATAAGAAGTCATTCTATGACTAACAATTATTCCTCAGTGGAACTTCAGCCCACTGATGCAATGGGTTTTATTCTGTCTGAACTATGAGATCCTGTGCATTGGGAATTTTACTTTGCACCTAATGTATAATTTGAAGTTTTAAAACATTGCTGCAGGAGTACTGAAGACTTGAATTAACCACATAGCTGGTCCAGCTGGGCCATTGTTATTATTACAGCACTGACATTTACCACAACACATGAAGCATTGGCTAGATTATCTCCTGTTCATTAAAATTGGAGGAGGAAGGGAAGTCCAATCAGGCTGATTAATGCCCAGCCCTCTATAAAGAGCTATCTTGATTATATTTTTAGCCAGTTTCACAATTTTTAAAGAGATCCAACTGTACAACAGAGTTTAGTGCAGAAATGCAGAATCAAGAGAGAAAGCACATGCTAAAAATCTGGATCAGACAAACACAAAAATCTGGAGGCTGGGCAGAACTGAACATTTGATGATTTAAGGGGGAGGGCTTATGGGAAAGAGATTGAGTGCTTTCCCTCTAACTATGCCCCTCAACATCACCTCACAGTCTCCTACACTCCATGGAAAAACATCTAAGCTTGTCCAGCCTCTCCCTATAAATCAGTCCCTCAAGTCCTGGCGACTTCCTTGTAAATCTTTTCTTCACTCTTTCCAGTTTAATTACATTGTTCCTTATAGAATCACCTCCATGTGATCACCCCTCGTTCCTTTAAACTCTAAACTAATCTTGTTCAATCTCTCTTCATAGAACTGACCCCTCAACCCAGAGATTCATCTGGTGAATCCCAGCTGCACCGACGCAAAGCCAAGCATGTCTCCATGTATGCTACCTAAAGCTACACAGAGAGATATCTCAGAATAGCACTTAACATTTGCACCAGCAGATTCTCCTGTCTCCTTCACTTGGTTCATAATAAAACCCGACATACCATTTGGGTTCCTTATAGCTTGCTGTCCCTGCAGAGTAACCTCTGCACCTTGAGAATCAGCCTGTCTCTTTATACCGATGTTTACTACTTTCTTACTGTATACAAAATGATCTGTTTTTTGATTTTCCTTCAAATACTGAATAACCTTAAATCTTCCCTCATTACATTCCATTGGCCACTTTTTTTTATCTGTTTACTCTTTCTCTATTTCTTTGTAAACTTTTTGTCCCTTCCAGTACGTTTCAGCATCCAAGCACTAATGAACGTGTATATCTTAACATGCCAAGTCTTCCCTTACATCATGAATATAAACTGTTAAAAGATGACACACCAATACTGATGATCCCTGTGTACCCTCACTAATAGCTTGTAAGTGGTACATACAACCTTCTTTCTCTCCTATAGATATTCCTCATCCATGTACGTGTATTGCTGCTGTCCTAATGTGAGCGAGTGTCTTATCAAGAGAGCCTGAACAGATTAGGTCTTTACTCTTTGGGGTTTAGAAGGACAAGCGATATTATTGAAATATGTAAGATCCTAAAGGGAAATGGCAAAATAGATGTCAAGATGTCTTCACTAATGGGGAACCTTGAATAAGGATCCATAGTTTCAAGAAGAGGAGCTGGACATTTAAAATCAAGCAACATAGAAATTTCTTTTCTTGATGAGCTGCAAATCTATGAAAGTGTCTGCCTTAAAGAGTTAGAACATAAGAACATATGAAATAGGAACAGGAGTAGGCCATCTGGCCCGTCGAGCCTGCCCCACTGTTCTAGCCATGGACTCATCTCCACCTACCTGCCTTTTCCCCATCACCCTTAATTCCCTTATTCTGCAAAAATCTACCCAACCTTGTCTTAAACATATTTACTGAAAATTTGTGAGTCGTGAAAGCAGGAGTTATTTCAAAGTTCAAAGTAAAAGTCACCACATACAACCCTGAGATTCTTTTCCTTTTCTGCTGGCATACTTAGCAAATCTATAGCACAGTAACTAAACTGTAAACATCAGGAACTGTAAACTGTAAACAAACTATGCAGGTTGAAATAAATAGCAATAAGTAACAAGCACGAAATGACAATAACAGAGTCCTTAAATAAGCGTAGCTGTCCCCTTTTGTTCAAGAGCTTGATGTTTTGGAGTAGTAACTGTTCTTGACCTGGTGGTGAGAGTCCTGAAGCTCCTGTACCTTGTACCTGACAGCAGCAGTGAGAAAAGAGCACGGCCTGGGTGGTGAGGATCTTTGATAATGGAAGCTGCTTTTCTATGACAGTGTTTCATGTGGATGTGCTCAACGGTTGGAAGGGTTTTACCCTTGGGTCGAATCCATTACTTTTTGTAGGGTTTTCCACTCAATGGTGTTGGTGTCCCCAGGCTGTAATGCAGCCAGTCAGCACACTTTCCACCACACATCCATAGAAGTCTGTCTAAGTTTTTGATGACATGCCAAATCTCCAGACTCCTGAGGAAGTAGAGGCACTATCGTGCTTTCTTCACAATAATATTTATATGATGGGTCCAGGACAGGCCCTCTGAGATAGTGACACCCAGGAATTTAAAGTTACTGACCCTCTCCATCTCTGATCCTCCGATGAGTACAGGCTCATGGACCTCTGCTTTCCCTCTCCTGAAGTCTACAATCAGTTCCTTTGTCCTGAGGAGAGGGTTGTGTACTAAGTCCCCTCCTTCACTCCCTGTATACCCATGACCGTGTCGCCACTCACAGCTCTAATCTGCTAATTAAATTTGCCAATGACACAACATTGATTGGCCTTATCTCAAATAATAACAAGGTGTCTACAGGGAAGAAGTCATCTCTCTGACACAGTGGTGTCAAGAAAACCAAAACCAAAGGTGCTGGTTGTGGATGACAGGAGGAATGGAGACAGGCTAACCCCTATTGATATCAATGGATCTGGGTCTGAGAGGGTAAACAGCTTTAAGTTCCTGGTGTCCACATCACCGAGGATCTCACGTGGTCTGTACACACCAGCTGTGTGGTGAAAAAGGCACACCAGCACCTCTTTCACCTCAGACAGTTGAGGAAGTTTGGTATGGGCCCCCGAATTGTGAGAACTTTCTACAGGGGCACAATTGAGAGCATCCTGACTGGCTGCATCACTGCCTGGTATGGGAACTGTACCTCCCTTAATCACAGGACTCTGCAGAGAGTGGTGCAGACAGCCCAGCGCATCTGTAGTTGTGAACTTCCCATGATTCAGAACATTTACAAAGACAGTTGTGTAAAAAGGGCCCGTAGGATTACTGGGGACCTGAGTCCCCCAACCACAGTCTACTCCAGCTGCTAACATCCAGGAAATGTTGCCGCAGCATAAAAGCCAAGACCAACAGGCTCTGGGACAGCTTCTTCCACCAGGCCGTCAGACTGATTAACTCACGCTGATTTGAGTGCATTCAATGTTACATTGACTGTTCTATTTATTATAGATTATTATAAATTGCTATGATTGCACACTACACATTTAGATGGAAATGTAATGTAAAGATTTTTACTCCTCGTGTATGTGAAGGAAGTAAGAAATAAAGTCAAATCATTCATTCATTCATTCTTATTGACATTGATTGAGAGGTTGTTGTTATTACACCACTCAGCCAAATTTTCAGTCGCCCTCATGTATGCTGATTCATCCCCACCTTTGATGCAGGCCACGACAGTGATGTCATCAGCAAACTTGTGTATGGTGTTGGAGCTGTACTTGGCCACAGAGTCAGAGGTGTAAAGCGAGGAGAGCAGGGGGTTAAGCACACATCCCTGTGGTGCTTATGTGCTGATAGAGATTGCGGAGGAGATGCTTTTGCCAATCTGAAGTGACTGGGTTCCACAAGTGAGGAAATCCAGGATCCAACTGCACAAGGGGGGTATTGAGGCCCAGGTCTTGGAGTTTACTGATTCGTTTTGAGGGGATGATGGTGTTAAAAGCCGAGTTGTAATCGACAAAGAGCATCCTGATCTATGCACCTTTGCTGTCCGGATGTTCCATGGTTGTGTGAAGAGCCAATGAGATAGCATCTGCTGTAGATGTGTTGCTTCAGTAGGTGAATTGGAGTGCATTCAAGTCACCATTCAGACAGGAGCTGATATGCTTTAACACCAGCATCTCAAAACACTTCATCACTGTGGATGCAAGTGCCACTGGGTGATAGTCATTGAGACAGGTTACCACACTCCTCTTGGGCACTGGTATGATTGAAGCATGCTTGAGGTAGGTGGGTACCACACACTGCTGCAACAAGAGGCTGAAAATATCTGTGAATACACCAGCCAGTTAGTTGGCACAGATCTTCAGTACCCGGCCTGGTACTCTGTCCAGACCGGATGCTTTCCTTGGATTTACTCCCATGAATGGGATCATCTTTAGATACTGAGACCAAAAGATCAACGGTAGACATGAAGTCATAAAAGATTAGAGTATTGAGGGTTATGGGGATCTGGCACAGAGGAGGAGTTGAGATCTGGGGTGGATTAACCATGATCATATTGAATGTTGGGGGAAGCTCGTATGTTCTTGTGATCATGTATTAAGAGATTTAGTGTAATTGTGCCAAAGTTGAAGGACCTTGGTTATGTGGAGAAACTAGAGATGATGTAATTGTTTTCCTTAATCTCCTTAGAGATAGTTTTAATAGTGTTGTTTGGAATTATGAAGTATCTTTTGTTAGTGAATAGAGCAGTTTAGTATAGAAAACCATTTTCCATTGGTAAGAGTATAAATAACAAAAATGGATGTGTTTAAGAAGCAGAGGAGATGTAGGTAATTCCATTCTATGTAGTTCAGTGTTATGATTTAGAAATGAGCTATCAGTCGGAAATATAGAAACAGATTCAACAAATGCCTTTAGAAGGGAATCAAAGAAACACTTGAAAGATAATATGCAGCAATACCGAGGGAGAAATGGGACAACCACACTTCTCAGAAAGAAGGTTTAAATGGCCTCTCGTACTATGTGAGGAAAGGCTGTGCCGGACAGGTTTCTACATGCTGGTGTATAGGAGAATGAGACAGAATTTAATCAAAATGTAATCCTGACTGATCTTGACAGGAGGACTATGTAGAATAGAACATAGAACATAGAACATAGAATAGTACAGCACATTACAGGCCCTTTGGCCCACAATGTTGTGCCGACCCTCAAACCCTGCCTCCCATATAACCCCCCACCTTAAATTCCTCCATATACCTGTCTAGTAGTCTCTTAAACTTCACTAGTGTATCTGTCTCCACCACTGACTTAGGCAGTGCATTCCACGCACCAACCACTCTCTGAGTGGAAAACCTTCCTCTAATATCCCCCTTGAACTTTGCTCCCCTTACCTTAAAGCCAAGTCCTCTTGTACTGAGCAGTGGTGCCCTGGGGAAGAGGCGCTGGCTGCCCACTCTGTCTATTCCTCTTAATATCTTGTACACCTCTATCATGTCTCCTCTCATCCTCCTTCTCTACAAAGAGTAAAGCCCTAGCTCCCTTAATCTCTGATCATAATCCATACTCTCTAAATCAGGCAGCATCCTGGTAAATCTCCTCTGTACCCTTTCCAATGCTTCCACATCCTTCCTATAGTGAGGCAACCAGAACTGGACACAGTACTCCAAGTGTGGCCTAACTAGAGTTTTATAGAGCTGCATCATTACATCGCATCTCTTAAACTCTATCCCTCTACTTATGAAAGCTAACACCCCATAAGCTTTCTTAACTACCCTATCTACCTGTGAAGCAACTTTCAGGGATCTGTGGACATGTACCCCAAGATCCCTCAGCTCCTCCACACTACTAAGTATCCTGCCATTTACTTTGTACTCTGCCTTGGAGTTTGTCCTTCCAAAGTGTACCACCTCACACTTCTCCAGGTTGAACTCTATCTGCCACTTCTCATCCCACTTCTGCATCCTATCAATGTCTCTCTGCAATCTTTGACAATCCTCTACACTATCTACAACACCACCAACCTCTGTGTTGTCTGCAAACTTGCCAACCCACCCTTCTACCCCCACATCCAGGTTGTTAATAAAAATCACTAAAAGTAGAGGTCCTTGAACCGATCCTTGTGGGACACCACTAGTCACAACCCTCCAATCTGAATGTACTCCCTCCACCACAATCTTCTGCCTTCTGCAGGCAAGCCAATTCTGAATCCACCTGGCCAAACTTCCCTGGATCCCATGCCTTCTGACTTTCTGAATAAGCCTACCGTGTGGAACCTTGTCAAATGCCTTACTAAAATCCATGTAGATCACATCCACTGCACTACCCTCATCTATATGCCTGGTCACGTCCTCAAAGAACTCTATCAGGCTTGTTAGGCACGATCTGCCCTTCACAAAACCATGCTGACTGTCCCTGATCAGACCATGATTCTCTAAATGCCCATAGATCCTATCTCTAAGAATCTTTTCCAACAGCTTTCCCACCACAGATGTAAGGCTCACTGATCTATAATTACCTGGACTATCCCTACTACCTTTATTGAACAAGGGGACAACATTCACCTCCCTCCAATCCTCCGGTACCATTCCTGTGGACATAAGTTCTTCTTGTGGGAGAATTCAGAACCATTTTAAAATAATGGGTTACCCATTTAAGGCAGAGATGAAATGGAATTTCTCTTATAGAGAATTCTGTCTTTGGAATTTTCTTCTCCAAAGGATGGAAAAGCTGGCTTTGAATAACAAAGGGGGTGAAAACTTACTGGGGTAAATGGGAAAACAGAGTTGAAGATACCATCAGATCAGCAATAATTTTGTTAATAGTTGTTGGATTGGACTGCATAATTGTTCTTTTCATAGTAGTTTAACTTTCAGCCTCAGAAGGGACGAAGGCTACAGGAGTAAACCCAGACAGCAAATCTGCAGTGGAGCCCCTAAGGCGAGTGGATGTCACTGAACATCCTTCCAGCAGCTCCTGCAGCCAGGCTGGTGCCAAACGTGTTGCTTCATAAGCTTTCCTTTGGACTACACTGGTGAGGCCGAGAGGGGGATCTTGACAACTGGACATCTCAGGATCTCCATACCTTCCGCCCAGGCTTGTGATGATCATCATCACCCATTGTCCTTGGAGAGAGACGAATGCCAACCAATCAACCAACTTTCTAAAGAACATTGAACAGTGCAGAATCAGAATCAGAATTATCACCAACATATGACGTGAAATTTGTTACAAGAACTTGTCCTTTGGCTCACAATGATGTGTCAAACCAATTAAAGTAGTATCGGTTAATGATTAACCAAACTTGTCTCTTCTGCCTACACAACGTTCATATCCTTCCATTTTTATCACATTGTGTGGCTATCTAACTACCTTTTGAAAGTCTCTAATGTATCTGCCTTTACCACCTCCATAGGCAGTGCATTCCAAGTACCCACCACACTCTATGTAAAAATTCTTACCCCTCCCACCTTAAATGCATTTCAACCATGGGAAATAAAGAGATTGTCTGTCTGCTCTATCTACACCTCTCATAATCTTATAAACTCCATCAGATCTTCCCTCAGCTTTTGCCACTCCAGAGAAAACAGCTCAAGTTTGTCAAACTTCTATGTTTGTTTGTATTTTTAGATAATTACCTACTGTATATCCACTTAACTGTTCAGCGCGTTTTCTGGTGGTTGCAGTTCCCTCTGTAATTTTTCTGGAAACATCCTAATTTCAGTGACAGATATCATATTACTTGAATAGAGGCCATCTTATTGGTTAATGTAAGCAATGGAATTTGAATGGAATGTGCACTATCAAGTAGTCTGGTGCAAACTACATTTTTTTGGCCTCCTTGCTTTTCCCTTCCCCAGGCTCTCTTTGCTCTCTTTTCTTTTGCCTTGTTTCCTTTGTTCTTGTAACGCTTAATAAACTAATGAAAGCAACAAGTTCTATGCCATATTCTTGACTTCCAAAGAAACAGATTACAAACAGACAAGAAAATCTGCTGATGCCGGTTTCCCTCTCTCACTTTATCTCCTTACCTGTTCATAACCTCCTTCCCTTTCTGCCATGGTCTTCTACACCCCTCCTGTCAGATCCCCCCTTCTCCAGCCCTTTATCGCTTTCACCAATCAACTTCCCAGCTCTTTACTCCCCCCTCCCCCTCTCCCAGTGTCACATTCTCTTCTGTGACTACATAGGTTTCCTCCAGGTGCTCTGGTTTCCTCCCGCATCCTAAAGATGCATATGCGTTGGCAGCTTAATTGGAGGCTGTAAGTCGCCTATTGTGTGTAGGTGGTGTCATCTAGGGAAAGGTGAGAAAAATGTAGAGAGAATAAAGGAAAAGGGAGGGGTGTAAATAGGTGGTTGATTGTTGGGATGGTCTTGGTGGGCCGAAAGGCTTGTATCCCGCAGCTCTCAATGATGCCATGATTTACAAGAGCCACTCCAAAGAGGCAAGTTGTTTCTAAGTATTGGGATTGCTGTGTCCGTGTTTGTGTACTAGATAAGCTGCAGGTAGGTTGCTTCCATTCATCCTAAAGTCATGTCCAAATGCCCAACTGCTATTTAGCAACCTTCACCGTTCCCCACTACCCCCAACATGTCCCTGCGATAAAACCATCCTTGTGATCAACCTGTTCTGGCCAACGACGGTCCATATCCAATTGCACCATCCAGTTCTTTCCTGGATACACACTCACATTTTTTTTAACAGCACACTGTTCTCAATTACCATTCAGCAGCTATCTTTAGGATCACTTATCAGTAGCTTATTAACCTCCCATGATATCGAGAGCATCATTGTCTGAAGGACCTGTCTGGGGCTGGAAAAAAATTGCTCTTGTTGTCAGGGTGACCCCCTTGCTCTTATACATAATTCAAAATACTTTTGTCAGTTTTATCTCTCTGTAGTGGTTCGTAGCAGAGCTGGGATACAGGTTGTTCACTTTTACCACCAAATTGCCATCTGATTGTCACCCCGTAGATGCTGCTGGCAGACATGAGTGGCCAGTCGCTCAACTCCTGATGATGCAACCTCTCTGCGGTAGGTTTCAACCCTGACCTCTTGTTCCATCTGAGTCTGCACATTCTCCCCCGTGACCACGTTGAGTTTCTCTTGGGTGCTCTCGTGAGCTCCCACATCCCAAAGATATGCTGGAAGGCTAATCGGCCTTCGTAACTTGCTCCAGGCATAGGTGAGTGGCAGAAGAACAGGGAGAATTAATGGGCATGTGAGAGAGAAGGGGAAATAAGTGGAAAAATAGAACATGGAAATGTATCGTACAGGAACATTGTACAGCACCAAAAAAGCTGTCAGCACCAGTCAAAATTAATCCCACTTGCCTGTGCGTGATCTATATCCCTACATTCTCTGGTTCTTTAAATGCCTAGGTAAATGCCTCTTAAATAGGAATGTGAGTTGTATGTTTCCTGTGTGCTGGTATAGACAACGATGGGCCAAACAGCCTCCTTCTGTATCATAAGGAGAAACAAGGATATCCAGGCATAGTTTACTTGAATGTATTCAAGAATGAGAGACGTCACGGCGCAGGATAGAGCACAGAATAATGATTACAACACCTTTGGTCCAAACCAATGTATAAGGGTAGGGGGTGATGCACCATCAATAACTCACTCTGAGACGTAAGAAGCGAGATATCGGCTTTTATTGACCGGAAGAACGAACAACACTACATCCTGGAGAATGAGGCCGGGCTCAGGCCTCAATCGCCTTTATACAGGGGTCTGTGGGAGGAGCCACAGGAGCAGTCCAGACAGGTATATGTAGTTCACCACAGGGGGGAAGAGTTGTTTACAGTGAAAAATAACTTGCGTAGCTCTATCACAGAAATTTATCTCACTCTGTGAGAATGGTGAATTAGAGTGTTTTTTGAGCAAATAACTTCAGCAACTGACTTCAGCCACCAGTCTTCAGATTCGAAAATGAACTGTGGATTACATCTTAAATGCAACTCTGAACAACGGCTTCCTAAAACTGTGAGCCACAGTTAACTAGAAGTCACCACAGTTAATTGGAAGTTAACTGACCCCGGGGATGGGGGCCTGATCTTCCCAGCAGAGTCCCGAACTTCACAGCAGCAGCAGCAATGAAGAAGGTCTTCCTGGATTTTCCCGATGTTTCTCCGTGCTTCCACGTCTGTTTTCAATCGATTATGATTGCTCCTCAAGTAACAGATAATCCGTTTTGGAGTGGCCGCTGCAAGCTGCGTTGCACCGCCATCTTGGTTCTAATAGACTCTAATCCAAAAAGTCTACTGGCTGTAATAGTTGCAAGAGGCGGTTCAACTAAGTACCGAGCAGAGGAACTTCCGACATTTCAGCTTTTAATTTTTAATTTTTCGTGCTTTACAATGTTTTCTGTTTTTTTGGGCTGTACTGTGAAAGAAGGAGAATGTTATTCACAAACAAAACCCTCTGCAAAAATTGATCAAAATCCTTGGTGGTAATACTCACTTATGTGAACAAAAATTTGAGGGATTGATGTTGGAGGTACTAATAGACTAAAGGCTGACAGGTTGAGAGGTCACAAACCCTGCTTCCAACGGTTTTAAAGGAATTGTCTGTCAAAATAGAAGAGCCATTGGTTAATGTATTTTCAAACTTACTGAGCTTAGTGGGATGCCTGCAGACTGGAAATTTGAAAATGTGTGCCTTTGTTCATGAAGGACGGGACACAAAAGTTTGGAAAATGTAGGCCGGTTAGCTTAACATATGTTGGAGGCAGGAGGCAGGAATGTATAATTAAACAACAAACAACTAGTCATTTGGAAAAGCTTACTACAATAAAGCCTATTGTTTTATGAAAAGTAATCATGTTTAGCTAATTTGCCAGATTTCTATGCAGATGGAGCAAGCTGATTCAATAGTCCTATAAATCTTGTGAATCTGAATTTCCAGAATACATTCAAAGATTCAAATTTATTTTTCACATGTATTTTGGAACATTCAGTGAAATGCACCTTTTGCATTAACAACCAACACACCTGAGGATGTGCTGGGGTAGCCCACAAGTGTCACCACACATTCTGATGCTAACATAGCACGTCCACATAGAACACCAAAAGCAAAGGAACAATAACAGCACGACAAGCCTTGTTCCTCCCTCCCAAACATGTACATACACGGTCCTCCAACCCCAGGACAGGCTGTCTTCAGCCTCCAGCCTCAGCGGACTCAAACTCCAACTCACAGTCACTAGGCCTTGCAATTCTGCAGTAGACTCACTGAGATTCACAGAATCGGGCTCCAGCCAATGGGCCTCAACTTCCAGACTTCCACTTCACCTCTCAGGCCTTGATCCTCGGCATCAACCTCAGGACCCACCAGTCTCCAAAGCTAGGCCTCAAACTCTGGACGATGATGGTATTCCAAACACTGGGTTTTGACTCCAGCCTCACTGATTCGTGAACCCCTGTGGCTGGTCATTGGACCTCATTCCTCCTGCCCACAAGAAACTCTGACTCTGTAGACTGCCAATGACTCTGTGGGGGCTGGGAGGAGCAGTGATGGTGATGTTACCATCTCCCATCTGTGCTGGTCTGTTGGTCTGGGATTCCACCATGGTTTTTCCACTGGCTTTCGAATGCAGAGCAGAGGCTTAAATTCCAGCCTGGCCTTTAATTCATCCCCTCACATCCCTGTCCTTCAACCCTAACCTGACATCTGACTCTCCTCTCTCTAAAACAATCCCTACAATCCTAAAAGAAAACAGCTAAATCTGAGCCTCAACCAATGGATACTGTAAGTTGGTGCCATCTTGGAAAGAATTTGATAAGGTGCTACGTAAAAGGATGGTATACAAGGGAATGGCTTATGGTATAGGTTTGTTCGTGTAGATCAGGTGTTCCCATCTTGGACTCACAGATCCGTCGGTTAACAGTAAGGGTCCATGGCATAAAAAAGGTTGAGAACCCCTGATGTTGATTGAAGACTATTTATAACATAGAAGTTAGAGAGTTGGACTAAATGGATTTCCTTAAGGCTGAAAAGGTGTAACTAATCACCTCAAGCAACACACACAAAATGCTGGAGGAACTCAGCCGGCCAGGAAAAGAGTACAGTCGACATTTTGGGCTGGGACCCTTTATCAGGACTCACTTGTGTGTACAGCTTGGATTTCCAGCATCTGCAGAGTTTCTCTTGTTTGTAATTGAACTAATTACTCCAATGCTCATTTAATTATTTGCTGGAGCTATTATGGTGCATTAAGAGGAGGTTGATAAGTTTTTGAAAGATTTTTAATATACAGTATTTCTGTTTTTACATGTTTTTTATCTATTCAATATATGTAATTGATTTACTTGTTTATTTGTTGTTATTATTATTATTTTATTTATTGTTATTATTTTTATTTTATTTATTATTTTTTTCCTCTTCTATATTATGTATTGCATTGAACTGCTGCTGAGTTAACAAATTTCACGTCACATGCCGGTGATAATAAACCTGATTCTGATCCTGAGCCAGTGACACAGAGGAGGTGTTGAGGCCTGGGGTTGATCAGCCATGATCATATTGAATGGCTGGGCAGGCTTGAGGATCCTGGTGACTTATTCCTGCTCCCTTTTCCTTTTGTCCATTATGTAATCATCAGTGTGTAAACCCACTGGTACTTGATCAATGCACAATGCAACATGCATTCAAAGCTTGTGACATAGATTTTGGACAAACTTGAGACTAAATACATTTGCTGAATGCAGACATCAAGTCTTTATTCACACTACTGTAAATATCATTTGAAGCTTGTTTTGCATGGCTGATCTGGAATATAAAGCTGTCTTTTGGCTCAGTGGATCAGACTTCTACTTTTCAGAAGATTTTAGGTCTGAATCCAAGTCTAGAGATTTTGTGAAGTTCAGAAGTTATAGACTATAGTATAAAAATGGAAGACAGAGACAGAGAAAGGCAGAGAGAGATTGAGTATATTGAGAGAGAGACAAAGACAGAGACAGAAAGAGAGAGAGTCACAAAGAGAGGCAGAGACAGGAACAGAGAGTCAAAGACAGAATCAGAAACAGACAGAGAGGCAGAAACACAAAGAGAGAGAAGCAGAGACAGAGAGATGCAGAGAGAGACCGTCACAAAGAGGGAGAGACAGAGTCAGAGAGAGAGAGAGACAGACAGAGGGAGGGACAGAGTCAGAAAGAGAAAGAGAGAGAGTGAGCAAGAGAGAGCGAGAGAGAGAGAGACAGAGGCAGACAAAGGCAGACAGAGACAGACAGAGGCAGAGAAGAGACATATCAAAGTCTTCATGTAGAGTTCTCAGACTGCTTTACATCCAACCCTGACTGCCAACAACAACAAAATTGATTTAGATATTTAAAGTCCCGTAGCATTTCACTGTCACGTTTTGACCAAATGTGAAGCAGAGTTATATTGGGATCCGATTTTCTGGATTTCAATGAGCTTCATTTGTTGCTGGTACTATACACTGAAACATCACAACATGCAGTGAAATCAATTGTTTGAGTCACAGAGCATCACAGTCCAAGGATGTGCTGGGGGCAGTCCACAAGTGTCACTACGCTTCTGGTGCCAATATAGATGCCCACCTTAACCATACATCGTTTTGGAATGTAGGAGGAAACCGGAGCACCCAGAGGAATCCCACACAGCCGCAGTGAGAACGTACAAACTCCTCACAGACAGCAGAGGGAATTGAACCCTAATCTTCCAGTTGGTAGTCCTGCAAAGCATTACACTAAGTGTTATGCCACCATGCTGCCCTACGCAGGAAGATAGCTGGAAACTTTATCAAGCATTTAAGGTGCACATTAAAGGAGAGAAAACTGTGGACACATAAAATTCTACATATGTTGAAAATGTTGAGCAACACGTAGAAAATTCTGGAGTAGCTCAGCAAGTCAGGCAGCAGCAATGCAGGGAGATAAACAGTCAACATTTTGAGCTGAGACCCTGCAGCAAGGTTTAGGAGTTCCCAAAGGCACAGTCTTGGCAGCTGAAGGTATGGGTGACATCTGGGTAAAGAGTCACCGCCAGATATTTATTCCTGCTCTGGCTTTATCAAACTTTAGAATACAGTTGCTCACATACTTCGGTGATTCAAACTGCCCGCATGATTTATTCCAGGAATGAATTAACTCCAGGGAAAAAGGGATGATTGTAAAGCCAAAAATGGAAGAGAGCAGATATCTTGGAGTCTGTGTTGCAGGAGGGTTGAGACAACAGTTTTAAGAACAAGGATAAGAGCTAAGAAGTGTTGATATTTAGAGTGAGAATGTTGAACTGTTACTTAACCAAGAAATGGTGTGGATCAACTAGCACAGAAGTAAATGTATACCAATGCAAAAGTGGATATAAAGCCATTTCAGTATGTTTACTAATGTAATCGTCAGAAAAACATCAGAATCAGGTTTACTACCACTGGCATATGTCGTGAAATATGTTTTTTTGCAGCAGTAATTCATAATAAAGAACTATAAATTACAAGAAGATTTATATGCATGTATTAGTAAGTTGTACAAAAAGAGAACAAAAAAGGAAAAAAGTAGTCAGGTAGTGTACATGGGTTCATTGTCCATTCAGAAATCTGATGGTGGTTGCGAAGAAGCTGTTCCTAAAACACTGAGTGTGTGTCGTCAGGTTCCTGTGCCTCCTCCTTGATTGTAGTAATTAGAAGATGGCATGCCCTTGCACCTTTTGAAGGTGTCCTGGATGCTGGAGTGGCTAGTGCCTGTGATGGAGCTGGCTGAATCTGTGGTCTTGGCCCGAAACATCGACTGTAGTCTTTTCCATGGATGCTGCCTGGCCTGCTGAGTTCCTCCAGCATTTTGTGTGTGTTTCTTGGATTTCCAGCATCTTCAGATTTTTTCTTGTTTGTTACAACTTTCTGCACCCTTTTCCAATCTTGAGCAGTGTCCTCCCCCACACCAGATGGCGAAGCAACCAGTTAGGATACTCTCCATGGTACATCTGTAGAAATTTGTAAGTGTCTTTGGTGACATACCATATCTCTTCAAAGTCCTAATAAAATATAGCCACTATTGTACCTTCTTTGTAATTACATCAATACGTTGGGTGCAGGATAGATCTTCAGAGTTGTTGACACCAAGGAACTTGAAACTGCTCACCCTTTCCACTGCTGATCCCTCTATGATGACTGGTGTGTGTTCCCTCGACTCCTCCTTCCTGAAGTCCACATTCAATACCTTTGCTTTACTGATTTGAGAGTAATACCAGATTCAAATTTGCTGATGACACTGTGGTGATGAATCAACATATAGGAGAGAGGTTGAAAATCTGACTGAGTGGTGCCACAACAACAACCTCTAATTCAATGTCAACAAGACCAAGGAGCTGATTAATGAGTTCAGGATGAGGAAACAAGAGGTCTATGAGCCAGACCTTATTGGAAGATCAGAGGTGGAGAGGGTGAGCAACTTTAAATTCTTTGGTATTACCATTTAAGAGGACCTGCCCTGGGCCCAACACACAAGTTCACTTACAAAACAAACATGGCAATGTCTCTACCTCCTTAAAAGTTTGCGAAGATTTGCTATGGCATCTAAAACTTTGACAAACTTCTATAGATATGTGATGGAGAGTATATTGACTGGCTGCATAACAGTATGGAAATACCAAAGCCCACAAAGCTGTGCCAAACGTGTCCTTACCTTAGAACTACCTAGGCTTACCCATAGCCCTCTATTTTTCTAAGCTCCATGTACCCATCCAGGAGTCTCTTAAAAGACCCTATCATTTCCACCTCTGCCACCGCCGCTGGCAGCCCATTCCATACACTCACCACTCCCTGTGTAAAACGACTTACCCCTGACATCTCTTGATAACAGTATCTCTTGGTAACAATTTCTTGATATTTATTGCTTACTTATTTATTATTATTATCATTAGTAGTGGTAGTAGTATTTCTTTTTCTCTTTCTTTTTGTATTTGCACAGTTTGTTGTCCTTTGCACGCTGGTTGTCCATCCTGCTGGCATGGTCTTTCATTGATTCTATCATGGTTATTGGATTTATTGAGTATGCCCTCAAGAAAATGAAACTCAGGGTTATTAATTATAACATGTATGTACATCAAAAGTACATTAACTTTGAACTTTGAATTTTGAAATATGGACTGTACCTTAACCAAGACTTGTTGCCTTGTTAATTTGCCTTGCCATCTCAAAAAGGTGGCTCCATTATTAAGGACCCTCAGCATCCAGGATATGCTCTCTTCTTATTACTACCATCAGAGAGGCGGTACAGGAACCTGAAGATGCACAATCAATGCTTTAGAAACAGCTTCTTCCCCTTCACCATCAGCTTTCTGAATGGACAAAGAACCAACCCTGAACACTACCTCACTATTTCTGCTTTCTTTTTGCACTTTGTATTTCATTTAATTTTTTATATATACCTCTTATTGTAATTTATAGTATTTTTATGTATTGTAGTGTACTGCTGCTGCAAAAGAACACATTTCATTACATACGTCAGTGATATTAAACCTGATTCCGATCAGAAGGAGAGCTGGAGGAGAGTGAGAGGGGAGAGGGGGTGGGGTGGGGGGGGGGGGGAAGAAAAGAAAAAAAAGCAAAGGGCAGGGTGTTCATAGCTCAAAGTAAACTTCTCATCGAAGTACATACTGTATATTTACTTTGAACACCACCAACCTCTCTTTGTAAAACTCAGCATCATGCCTTTGGGTTGTAAAACAACTCAAGTGGAAAATAAGGCATTCCTCCCCCAGTTTGCAGTAGAGAAGGCCAAGGGTGGACTGGTCAGTGTGGGACTGGGAAACGGTCTGCAGCTGGGAGCTTTTGTTGGCCATTGCGGACTGAGTATAGGTGCTCTGCCAAACAGTTGTCAAGAAAAAAAGTATCAGGGTTGTACGTGGTGACATGAATGTACTCTTTGATAATAAATTTTACTTCGAACTTTGATTTTGAAGTCTCTGCTTGGTTGTGACAGCCACATCAGGAGCACTGAGTGCACCGAATTGAAATAGGCAAGAGTTTTATTGAGCTGAATCAGTTTGGAATTAGTCCTCTCTCGACTCAGTCCGACAGCAGAGAGGGCACAGAGTCTGTGTGAGTTCATTGGAATCCAGGACAGTGCTTGAAACTGAAACCTCTAAACAAAACATATCACTACTCTGTTTACCTTCACCTTGATTATAAATAAAGTTAATTTGACAATGAAATGGAAGAGAGGTTGCATGAACACATTTTAAATTTTTAATCGCCACTCTAAGTGTTGTGTAACAGGGAATAAGTCTAATGACTGTGGATTCAGCTGAAGATATACTTAAGAGTGATCGTCACAGTAAATCCACTCTCCCCTCCTTATCAGCAACACTCCCATTCTGCTCCCTCCAGTGAAGACTGTGATGGGGCAAAGGCACAGCCATGGTTTCTTGGCCATACAGAGTCCATTCTAATCGCTTCATGTACAGAGCTGACCAACCTCACCCTCAACCGGGATGACCACAGGGTTTTGGCGGTGAGAATTGATTAAAAAGTTGAAACTAACTATGAAAAAAACCGTTTATCTTTTACCCTATAGCCATTTTCTCCTGCTCAAATGGAGTTGTATCAGAAAAAAGGGAAAATCTGCAGATGCTGGAAATCCGAGCAACACACAGAGAATGGTGCAGGAACTCAGCAGTCCAGGCAACATCTGTGGAAATGAGTACAGTCAACATTTTGGGCCAAGACCCTTCTGAGGGCTTGGAGGAAAAAAAAGTGAGGAGTAGTATTAAAAGGTAGGGGGAGGGGAGGAAGAAACACAAGGTGATAGGTGAAACCTGGAGGGGGAGAGGTGAAGCATAGAGCTGGGAAGTGGATTGGTGGAAGAGATAAAGGGCTGCAGAAGGGGGAATCTAATAGGAGAGGACAGAAGGCCACAGAAGAAAGAAAAAGGGAAGGAGCACCAGAGGGAGCGATGGACAGGCAAAGAGATAGAGGGAAATGGTAAAGGGGTGGAGTTCATTACTAGAAGTTCAAGAAATCAATATTCATGCCATCAGGTTGGAGGCTACCCAGATGGAATATAAGGGGTTGTTCCTCCAACCTGAATGTGGCCTTATCATGACAGTGGAGGAGGCCATCGATTGACATATTGGAAAGGGAATGGGAAGTGGAATTAAAATGGGTAGCCTCTGGGAGATCCTGCTTTTTCTGGTAGGTGCTGGTATCAGTGCTAACATATGGAGTTTTGTTTGCCATTCTAGTTGCCCCATTACAGGAAGAATGTGGAGGCTTTGGAGAGAATGCAGAAGAGATTCACCAGGGTACTGGCTGGATTAGAGAGTCTGGACAAACTCAGATTGTTTTCTCTGGAGTGTTGGAGGCTAAGGGGAGACCAGATAATAAGAGATTTGGATAGGATAGATTGTCAGAGACTTGGTTCTTATTGCCAGACATTAGAGGGGATGTCTTTAAGGTGAGTAGGAGGAAGTTCAAAGGAGATATGTGGACAAGTTTTTTTTAAAACACAGAGTGATTGATGTCCGGAATGTGCTGCCAAGGGAGATGATGGAGGCAGATAGTGATATTTAACAGGCATTTAGACAGGGACATGAACAGGCAGGATATATGGGCCATGTGCAGGTAGATGAAATTAGTTCAATTCGGAATTATGGTCAGCAGAAACTTTGTGTGCTCAATTGTTCTATACTGTTAATTAACCTGGAGCAGGATAGAAGCTGGGGCACTGGAGAAGATGACCCACCATGTAGGGTTCCATGTGGACTCCCACAGGAAGCACAGGAGCAACTGCGGCTGACAACAGCAGGGCAGGAGATGCCCCCACTAACTTAGATCAGTGTCGGAAACCAAGAAGACTCTGGCCAGCAACGTCAGGTCATCACTATTCCAATGCTCCCCTCTTACTTTGTTTCTGTTATTGATCATCAATGTCCACCATGAAGAGAAGACCCATCTAAAACAATATGGAAGCACAGAGGCACAGCTCGGAAAGCTGTCACCTGACAGTTCCAGTGACCCAGATTCATTCCTGACCTCTGCTGTTGTTTTGTGGAAGTTCACCCTCTGATCTTGCTCCCACATCTCAGATGTGCCAGTGGGTAGGTTAATTGTCGACTGTAAATTCCCTTCAGTGCGAAGGTGAATGGTAGAAATTTGATTGGCTTAATGGAAATGTGTGAAAAAGATAGAATGGAATTAATGCAGGATTCGTATAAATCAGTGCTTGATAGCTAGCACAGATTTGATGGGTAGAATGGTCTATTTCTGTACTGTATGACTCGCCTCTTTGGCATTGATGACAAATGGCCATAATAATGTACGTGATACTTGGAGCGTAGCCTGAAATGTAAGAAGGTCCAGAGAGCCCAACTCCAATTCTCCATACAGTAGTAGCCATATTCTCAGACTTTCCATAGTGAAGAAGGCGATCCTAACATGGAGCAATGTCTAACAGCTGCTTCCATTGCTACTCAATTCCATTAGGTTTGCCCCACATTTTCATCAACTCTCCCCAGGTTCTACCACTCACCTACAGAACTACACACAACATGCCTACACACTAGGTTGAATTTACAGTGGCCAATTAAGTTGTTAATCCATACAGATCTGGGATGAGCAGGCTCCTGAGGAAACCCACATAATCACAAGGAAAATATGTAGCAAGTACAGCAGGTCAGGATTGAACCCGAGTCAGCAGTGCCACAGGATGCTTCAATGTCCTCATGTGTGCTCTGGGGCAGAATTTGTGTAGACTTTTCCTCCTCTGGATGTGATCTTCTCTGTACCCTGGCCCCAGAACACTGATGCTCACTGACTGACCATGTGTAAACCCCACCTCTAACCTATCCACCATAGTACATGGTATCAAATTCAAGTAGATGGTTTGAAGGCTTGTGGTTCAGACCCTGCTGCAAGCCAGCTTGAATTTCCTAGCTACCGGAAGAAAGAAAGAAAGACGCAGTGCAGGTTTATAGTGAAAAGAGTTGGATCAGTTAGAGGTACAACAACTGAGGATTATGGAATGAAGGTGTGGTGCATGATGGGTATTTATTCCTTGGAACCATATTGCTGCTAGAATTGGTTTAATAGTGTCACATGTAATTAACAAAGCAAAAATTCTTTGTTTGCATGCCATCCAGACAGATCATTCCATACCTAAGTGCATTAAGGAACTAAAAATAAAGACAGAATGTTGAACAAAGAGTTGCAATTACAAATAAAGGTAGACAAGTAAAATACAAGGGATGTAATGAGGTAGATTGACAGATCAAGAGTTTATCCATCGGCGTATAAAAGGTCCATTCACGGGATTGGGAGTAATGGGATGACAGCTGTCCTTGATCCTGATGGTATAAGACCATAAGACATACGAGCAGAATTAGACCATTCAGCCTATTGAGTCTGCTCATGGCTGATTATATCCCTCTCAACCCAATACTCTCGCCTTCTCCCTTACTAATCAAGAACGGATCAACCTCAGCTTTAAATATTCTCAATGATTTGGCCTCCACAGCTCTGTGGGGTAATGAGTTCCACATATTCACCATCCTCTGGTTAAAGAAATTCCTCCTCATCTCTGTTCTAAAGGGATGTACTTCTACTCTGAGTTGTGCCTACTGGTCCTAGTCCTCCACTATAGGAAATATCCTCTCCACATCCACTCTGTTTAGCTTTTCAATATTTGATAACTTTCAATGAGATTCCCTCCTTAGTCTTCCAGATTCAAGTGAGTACAGGGGCTATCAAATGCTCCTCATACATTAACCCTTTCATTCCCAGGATCATTCATACGAACCTCCGCTGGACCCTCTCCGATGCTAGCACATTCTTTCTTAGATAAGAGATCCTAAACTGTTCACAACACTCCAAGTGCAGTCTGACCAATACCGGATAAAGCCTCAGCATTATCTCCTTGCTTTTATATTCTAGTCCTCATGAAATGAATGCCAACATTGCATTTGCCTTCCTTACATCAACTCAACCTGCAAGTTTGCAACCTTTAGCAAATCCTGCACAAGGACTACAAGTCCCTTTGCACCTCTGATTTTTGAATTTTCACCCCATTTAGAAAATAGTCTGTATCTTTATTCCTTCTACCAAACTGCATGACCATACACTTCCCAATACAGTATTCCATCTGCCACTTATTTGCCCACTCTTATAATCAGTCTAAGTTCTTCTGCAGACTCCCTGCTTCTTCAACATTACCTGCTGCTTCATCTATCTTTGTATTGTCTGCAAACTTGGCCACAAAGCCCTCAGTTTCAGATCATTGACATATAAGATTGAAAAGATTCAGTCCCAACACTGTCCCCTGCAGAACACCGGTAGTCACCAGCAGGTAACCAGAAAGGGTCCTCTTTATTCTCACTCTTTGCCTCCTGCTAGTATGCCAATCTTCTATCCATGTTAATATAATTCCTACATTACCGTGGGCTCTTAACTTGTTTAGCAGCCTCATATGTGACATCTTGTCAAAGACCTTCTCAAAATCCAAGTAAACAACATCCACCGACTCTCCTTTGTCTGTCCTGACTGTTAATTTCTCATAGAATTCCAGCAAGTTTGTCAAGCAAGGTTTCCCTTTTTGAAAACCATGCTGATTTTGGCCTATTTTGTCATGTGCCTCCATGTACCCATAAAACCTCATCCTTAATAATAGACTCCAACACCCTTCCAACCACTGAAGTCAGGCTAACTAGTCTATAATTTCATCTCTTTTGCCTCCCACCCTTCGTAAAGAGTGAAAAGGCATTTGCGGATTTCCAGTCCTCTGAAACCAATCCAGAATCCAGTGATTCTTGAAAGATCACTACTAAAGCCTCCATAATCTCTTCAGCTACTTCTTTCAGAATCCTGGGGTGTAGTCCATCTGGTCCAGGTGACTTATTTATCTTCTTATTTTTCAGCTTCCCAAGCACCTTCTCCATAGTAATAGCGACTACACTCACTTCTGCCAAGTGACCTTTTTGAATTTCTGGCTTGCGGCTAGAGTCTTCCACAGTGAAGACTGACACAAAATAGTTATTCAGTTTGGTTTGTCCACCATTTCTTTGTCCGTCTCTACGCCCTCATCAGTGTAATTTTCCAGTGGTCAATGCCCACTCATGCCTCCCTTTTACTCTTCATGTAGCTGAAAAACTTTTGGTATAAACTTTTATATTGTTGGCTAGTTTACCTACATATTTCATCTTTTCTTCCATTAATACTTTTTTTTTGGTTGCTTCCTGTTGTTTTTTTTTAAAAAAGCATTCCAATCCTCTAGCTTCCCACTAATTTTTAGCCATTGAGCTAAAAAAAATTTCCCCTAGCCTCAGTGGAAAAAGCCTGCTTGCATTCACTCGATCTATACCCATCATAATTTTATACACCTCTATCAAATCACCACTCATTCTCCTACGCTCCAAGGAATAAAGTCCTAACCTATTCAACCTTTCTCTGTAACTCAGTTTCTCAAGTCCCGGCAACATCCTTGTAAACCTTCTCTGCACTCTTTCAACCTTATTAATATCCTTCCTGTAATTTGGTGATCAAAACTGCACACAATACTCCAAATCTGGCCCCACCAATGCCTTATACAATTTCACCATAACATTCCAACTCTTATACTCAATACTTTGATTTTGAGCCAATGCACCAAAAGCTCTCTTTACTACTCTATCTACCTGTAACGCCACTTTTAGAGAACTTTGTATCTGCATTCCCAAATCCCTCTGTTCTACTATACTCCTCAGTGCCCTACCATTTACCTTGTATGTTCTACCTTGGTTTTTCCTTCCAAAGTGCAATACCTCACACTTGTCTGTATTAAACTCCATCTGCCATTTTTCAGCCCATTTTTCCAGCTGGTCCAAATCCCTCTGCAAGCTTGGAAAACCTTCCTCACTGTCGACTACACCTCCAATCTTTGTATCATCAGCAAATTTGCTGATCCAATTTACCACATTATCATCCAGATCATTGATATAGATGACAAATAACAATGGACCCAGCACTGATCCCTAAGGCACACCACTAGTCACAGGCCTCTACTCAGAGAAGCAATCCTCCACTACCACTCTCTGGCTTCTCCCACTGAGCCAATGTCTAATCCAATTTACTACCTCATCATGTATACCTAGCGACTGAATCTTCCTAACTAACCTCCCATGCGGGACCTTGTCAAAGGCCTTACTGAAGTCCATGTATACAACATCCACTGCCTTCCCTTCATCCACTTTCCTTGTAATCTCCTCACATCTTGAGGTTGTCTCAGCATTCTATTAAAAAAAAATCCGATAAGAAATTAAATACAATTTTATTCCAAACTCTAAGCCAGTGAAAGCAGAGCAAGCAATTACTCTGACAAGCTCCTTCCTATCCACAGACTATAAAGAGTAAAGACTCTCCTGTTGGAAAGCCTAAGGAAGATGAACAGCTCAAACTGAAAATTGTTAAATATTTGGTCCTGGAAGTTCCAAGCTTTATTACTATTATTCTGGTCCAAATCAGAATCAGGTTTATTATCACTGACATTTGCTGTGAAATCAACATCCCCAATGTAGATTGGGACACTATTTTGTTGAGCACCTTCACTCCATCCACCACAAGCAGGATCTTCTGTTGGCCAAGCATTTTAATTCCAAGCTCCACTCCCATTCCAACATATTGGTTCATGGCCTCCTCCACTGCCATATTGAGGCTATACTCAAGTTGGAGGAGCAGCACCTCATACTCCATCTGGTAGTTTCCAACCTGATAGAACGAACATTGATTTCTCTAATTTCTGGTAATTTCTCCCTTCCCTTTTGCCTCTTCTTCCCTTCCTCCTTCTGTCTTCCCTCTTACCTCCTTGATTCACTTGCCTGTCACCTCACCCTGGTGACCCTCCTCCTTCCCTTTCTCCCATGGCTCATTCTCCTCTCCTTTCAGATTCCTTTTTCTTCAGCCCTTTGCTTTTTCCAACTGTCACCTTCCAGCTTCTCACATCATTCCCCATATCCAATCCACCTTCTACCTTGTACTCCTTCCATTCCCATCCCACCTTTTCACTCTGGCCTCTTCCCCCTTCCTTTCCAGACCTGATAAAGGGTTTCGGCTCATAACGTCGACTCTTTATTCCTTTCCATTGATGCTGACTGTTGAATTCCTCCACTATTTTGTGTGTGCTGTGAAAATTGTTTCTCTGTGGTAGCAACACAGTGCAAGGCCTAACATTTACTGTAAGCGGCAATAAATAAGTATGTAGTGTAAAAGAGGAATAAAAAGAGGTAGTTTTTATGGGTTCATTGACCATCCAGAAATCAGATGGAGAAGGGAAGAAGCTGTCCCTAAAATGCTGAGTGTGGGACTTCAGACTCCTTTACCTCTCCCTGATGGTATTAACGAGAAGAAGGCATGACCCGGATTGGTGAGGTTTCTTAATGATGGACACCGCCTTATTGAATGCACTGCCTTTTGTAGATTGTTGTGCCTGTGATCGAACTGGTAGAGGCTACAATCCTCTGCAACCTCTGTTGATCCTGCACAATGGAGCATCCATACCAGGGGCTGCTGCATCCAGTCAGTGTGCTCTCCATGGGACATAGCAAATACCCTCACTGGCCGCCACTGTAACGCAGCAGATAGTGCAACATTACCGCAGCTTGGGACGTCAGCTTGTGGGGCACCAGCATTGAGAATAATTTGATGGATATGTTGCCACCTGTCCTGCTGATTGTGCTCTGTTCGTCAGGAAGTTGGGGATACATTTGCAAATGCAGGAACTGATGCCCCCATCTAGGTGTTTGGAGATGAGTTTGCCTGGAACTCTAGTACTGAAACTGTAGTCAATAAACTACAGTCTGTTGTGGTGTAACCAGATGCTCCAGAGGTGAGCGAAGGGCCAGGAAAACGGTGTCCACTGTATATTTTAATTTGGTGACAAGTGAATTGTAGTGGGGCAAGGCTGACAGGGAGGGTAGAGTTAGTATGCACCGTGACCAGTGTCTCAGAGCACTTTGTGATTACCAGAGTCACTGGGTGGTAGTCATTAAGGCACATTATCCTGTTCTTCTTGGATAACAAGATGATAGTGATCTCCTTAAAGCAGGTGGGACCAACAGAAGACACAGGATCTAAAGACATGGCCAAGGACACCACCCAGGCCTGGTGCTTCTGCAGGTGCACTCAGCTGAAGACTGAATTTACATCTGCAATAGTGTTCAGTTGCATTGGAGGCTGATAGGTTTGGTGATGACATACTATTCTCTTCTGTTTAAAATATGTATAGAATGTGTTTAGCTCATTGGGAAATAATTCAGTGTGATCATTGATATGCCTGACTTCATTCTGTTTATAGCAAATGATGCCTGGTCCATGACTCATTTTGTACTGGTGTTGTCTCCTGGCATCTCTGATAGCTTTTCAGACATTGCATCTCGATTTCTTGTGTAGCTGAGATCAGTGGCAGTGTTCTTCTTTCATAGTGTAAATTGGAACATGTGATAGCAGTCTCCCTGAGTTGAACAGTTAAAGTGCCTTGCTGCATTTGGGTCTATTTTATCAAGAACTTGTCTGTGCATCTTCAAAAGTTGCTGCAGTTGGCTCAGGTAACTTCTAAATTTCACGGTGTGTTCTCAAGCTAGCGGTCAGTGAGCTGTTGACATACTAACGTAATGGGTGCCTCAGCCGTGAGACTTCGCAGCACTTCAACCTTTCAGCAATGACAGCAGCTGCCACACTAGTGACTCTTATCCCTGCAAAATGAAGGCGGTTATTTTCCATAAATGACAACATATCTCAACAGGACTAATGCCCACAGAATCATTTTGAAAGTGTGTGCCCAAATTGGTGATAGTCATAGAATGCTACAGCTGAGAAACAGGCTGTTTGGCCTATCTAGTACATGCCAAACTATTATTCTGCCCAGTCCCCTCAACCGGCACCCTGACCATAGTCCTGCATACCCTTCCTGTTCATGTGCCTATCCAAATTTCTCTTAAATGTTGATATCGAACTTGTGGCCATCACTTTCGCCACAGCTCGTTCCACATTCTCACCACTCTCAGTGAAGATATTTCCCTTAATTACCCCCTAAACATTTCATCTTTCATCCTTAACCATGACCTCCAGTTCTAGTCTCACCCACCCTCAGTGGGAAAAGCCTGCTGGCATTTACACTATCTACATACCTCATAATCTTCTAAAAAGTTATTTCATGCGCCATGGTAATTTTGAGCAACAATTACCATTGATTGATGAATTAATAATGACAATTATGAACTTTTGTGAGAAAAAGGAACGCGTCCTGTTGCTTTTTTATGTGTATTCATTGCTCTACTATTATTAAAAGTATAATAGAGACAAATGTGGCAGTAAAGATAATCATTATGTATCTTATTTTTATTATGGGTGGGGTTGATAGAATTGAGGGGCAGCATTACATGCCATCTGCGAACAGAATTTTTTTGCCATCTCGGCCATGGGTGCCATAGGATCGCCACCCCTGCCCTAATGTTAATCCCACCCTTGTGGGATTCAAAGTCTCAGTGATGTAGATCACAATGTCCCTATGTGGTTGAAGTCTGGCTGCTGACTTTCACTCTGAGTCCGTGCTCTTGATGATCTATGATAAACTCTTACCTTAGGTTGTCCTGCTTCCAGCTGCCACCCAGAGGCAACACAGAGGCTTGGGACGGCTGGCTATGCGTGAAGATGTAGCCTGAGACATTATTACTGCTCGGGGTATTCTGGAGTTTGGAGTTCAATTCCGGCACTGTCCTCCCCATGGAATGCATGGGTATTCTCCAGGTCCTCCGATTTTATCCCATAGTCCAATGATATACCAGGTAAATTAATTGGTCATTGTAAATTGCCCCGTGATTAAATTCAGGTTAATTGGGTTTGTTGGGGGCTACTGGGGGAGCATGTCCCGAAGGACTGGAATGGCCCTACTCAGCACCGTTTTGCTAAATAAAATAAATAATGGGAGGTGGATTGGTGACCTTATTGGTTGGGGGAGTGGAGGCAGCATCAATGTCCTGAACCCATTCACCACCACAAACTCTCAGGGGTCTCGATGGATGATGCGCTGGCAACAAGACTGCTCCACAATGCCTCAACCTTGAGATCAGGACTGACCCAGCCAACGGCTCCTAAATTGGAGTCAGCTCTCAATGTTATCTGAAAAAGACTATGCTCTTGACAAAGGGGATGGGGAGTAACTGGGTCTGTGATCAGGGTGGGGGGCCGGGTGAATGTTTGGTAATTGATCATTGTTTATTATTATAAAGAGTTATAGAATTATAGAGCATGGAAATATGCCCTTTGTCCCAACTGGTCTATGCTGAAGGTCATGCAGGTCACTTTTGCTTGCATTGGCCGATATCCCTCTAAACCTTCTCTATCCAAATACCTCACTAGATTTCTTTGAAACATTGTAATTGTTCCAACCCCTGCCACATCCTCTGGCAGTTAAAACCATATACCCCACCACCAGATCTGTGAAAAAACCTTACCCCTCAGATCCTTCTAAATCTTCTAAAGCAGAGTCAATATTTGTTGCAATGAGCAACTGAAGTGAACCCAAGTGCAGGACAAAGGCACGGAGATTCAATTTAGATGTTTACACAGACATAAACACCAAACAGAAAGCAGGAGGGATCGTGACACAGAGACCCGACCCGAGCCAGGGAAACGGAGTCTCATAGGTAAACCTTGAAACTGGAGCCAACCTAGAACAACCAGTTCTAAGCCCATGATGTACTGGACCAAATCCACAACCTTCTGTAGGATTTTCCGTTCAAAGGCATTGGTGTTCCCATACCAGGCCATGATGAAGCCAGTTAATACTCTCTTCACTGCATAACTATGGAGGTTTGTCAAAGCTTCATATGTCATGCTGAATCTCCACAGACTCCTAAGGAAGTAGAGGTGCTGCCATGCTTTCTTTGCAATTGCATGAATGTGCTACGTCCAAGACAGCTCCTCCGAAATGGTAACACCCGGGAATTAAAAGTTGCTAACCCCCTCCACCTCTGATCTTCTCATGAGGACTGGCTCATGGACCTCTAGTTCCCCTCTCCTGAAGTCTACAACCAGTTCCTTGGTCTTGTTGACGTTGAGTGAAAGGTTGTTGTTATGACAACACCCAGTCAAATTTTCAATCTCCCCTCTCTTGGCTGATTCATCATCACTTTTGACTTGGCACACAACAGTGGTGTCATCAGCAAACTTGAATATGGTACTGGAGCTGTGCTTAGCCTCACAGTGATCGGTGTAAAGCGAGTAGAGCAGGGGAGTAAGCACACCGCCTTGTGCTGCTCCTGCGCTGATGGTTTCATGGAGGAGGTGCTGTTCGCAAAACGACTGAGGCCTGCAAGTGAGGAAATCCAGGATCCAACTGCACAAGGAGGAAATTAGAACAAACTTGTTCTTCTTCCCATTTCTCAACAGATGAGATCTGTAGAAGGCACTTTGATTATTCCAAGCCTTGACTTATTTAAATAATCTTATTTCTAAAGGTGTGTTCAAAACATTGTAAGCTCAGTGATGAAATGCTCATTTTGATATTCTGTCTTTAAGATGACATTGATGACGTGACATCTTTAAGATGATGTGATGAAGACCATGGAGCGGCTGATAATACAGAATCTGAGGCCACAAACCAGGCACGCCCAGGATCCTCTTCAGTTTGCGTATAAGGAGAAGGTGGGAGTGGAGGATGCTATCACGTATTTGCTGCACAAATCACTCTCTCACCTAGATAGGGTCAGTTGTGCTGTGAGGATTACATTCCTTGACTTCTCTAGTGCCTTTAACACCATCCAGCCCAAGATCTTAAGGCACAAACTAACGGAGATGGGAGTAGACTCTCACATGGTGGATTGGATAGTGGACTACTTGACAGATAGACCTCAATATGTGCGGTTGGGAGACTGTAGGTCTGACACGGTGGTCAGCAGCACAGGAGCGCCGCAGGGAACCGTACTCTCTCCGGTCCTGTTCACCCTGTACACATCAGACTTCCAATATAACTCAGAGTCCTGCCATGTGCAGAAGTTCGCTGATGACACGGCCATAGTGGGGTGTGTCAAGAATGGACAGGAGGAGGAGTATAGGAAACTGATACAGGACTTTGTGATATGGTGCAACTCAAACTACCTGCGTCTCAATATCACCAAGACCAAGGAGATGGTGGTGGACTTTAGGAGATCTAGGCCTCATATGGAGCCAGTGATCATTAATGGAGAATGTGTGGAGCAGGTTAAGACCTACAAGTATCTGGGAGTACAGTTAGACGAGAAGCTAGACTGGACTGCCAACACAGATGCCTTGTGCAGGAAGGCACAGAGTCGACTGTACTTCCTTAGAAGGTTGGCGTCATTCAATGTCTGTAGTGAGATGCTGAAGATGTTCTATAGGTCAGTTGTGGAGAGCGCCCTCTTCTTTGTGGTGGCGTGTTGGGGAGGAAGCATTAAGAAGAGGGACGCCTCATGTCTTAATAAGCTGGTAAGGAAGGCGGGCTCTGTCGTGGGCAAAGTACTGGAGAGTTTAACATCGGTAGCTGAGCGAAGGGTGCTGAGTAGGCTACGGTCAATTATGGAAAACTCTGAACATCCTCTACATAGCATCATCCAGAGACAGAGAAGCAGTTTCAGCAACAGGTTACTATCGATGCAATGCTCCTCAGACAGGATGAAGAGGTCAATACTCCCCAATGCCATTAGGCTTTACAATTCAACCGCCAGGACTTAAAAACTTTTTAAAAGCTATTATTAATGCTTTTTGAGATAGTGATTTAGATGCATATCATATTTTTTACTGAGTTAAGTATTGTATGTAATTAGTTTTGCTACAACAAGTGTATGGGACATTGGAAAAAAGTTGAATTTCCCCATGGGGATGAATAAAGTATCTATCTATCTATCTATTGAACCCTCATATGTACTGTAAGGTGTATGGCACTATTGAAAATAAAAGGGGAGATTCACACTAATTGCCTGCACATGTAAGAGCACTTTGCTATTCATTATTTGCAAGGATGTGCTGTGAGTCCATTGTTTCATAGATCACAAGTCATACTTAATTGGCAATAAAGACCATTGATGCATCGTGCAAACAGTAAATGTACTTTATAAATTAAATTCTTTCATTTCTTTAGCATTTAGAAACAAGAGAGAATATGGTGAAGCTGTAGTTGGCAGGAAAGATATTGCAGGCCAGGATAGAGGAAAAAGTTTACAGTCACCACAAACCAATACTTGTTTCATCAGAATGCTGATGAAAAGATCAGCCACTAGAGCACAGAGCTCGGAAACTCAGTGAGTCAGAGAAACAGTCTCACAGGTGAACCTTGAAACGGGAGCCCAACAACCAGTTCTAAGAAAACATAATTTACTCACGGAAAAAAGACCAAGAACTGGTAACTAGTGGCTGTGACGTTGGGGTTTTTATACGGAGTTCCTAATGGAAACCAGGTGTACCATCATCAAAGTGAATAGGAAGCAATTGGGAAATTAATGATCGGGACCATGGCATAAATAAAGAAAATTAGGAGCAAGATAGGGAATAAATGATCGGGACCATGTCAGTAGAAGATTCATTGTTAGTCATTTCATTTTCAATCATTTTTATTGATTTAAAAAAAAGATAACATTGTTAATCAAAGATGAGTTTATTGTCATATGCACTAGAACATGTCTGCATGGGGGAGCCATAACATCTTACTAACAGCAACAACATAGGCACATGGAATCATATAAACAGCATTCACAAGGAAAACATAAATTAAACAATTTTTACAAAAGAACGTTCTCAGAACAAAATGCAAGTCCATTTTGTGGGAAGTGGTCATAGTGTTCAAATTCAGATTCATTTACTTACCATGTGCATTGAAAAATGTAGGGAAATGTGTCACTTGTGTTAACAAGCTTCACAACCTCAGGATGTGTTGGGGCATTTTACAGATGTGCTAAATTGTAGGCGTTAGGGATTTGCCAGTAGGTTCAAAAACCAAATTAGCTGTTCTTGAATGCGATGATGTAGTACTTAAGGCTTCTGTACCTCATGCCCAATGGTAGCTGCAAGGCATGACCCAGATGGTGGTGGGTTGGGGAGTCTTTAGTTGGAGGTGTTGCTTTCTTGAGGCAGCACCTCCTGTAGATACTGCCAATGGTGGAGAGGGACATGCCTTTACAGTGAATAGATATGTAGATAGCTAGACAGGCAGATAAGCGTTCAAAAGAGGAAGAGCAAGGTAGTGCTCATGAGTTCATGGACTGTTCAGAAATCTGATGATGAAAGAGAATAAGTTGTTCCTAAATTGTTGAGTGTGGGTCTACAGGCTCTTGGTCTTGCCTCTGATGGTAATATTGTAAAGAAGGCATGTCTGGATGGTGAGGACCCTTAGTGATGGATGCTTCCTACTTGAGGCATCAACTCTTGAAGATGTTTTTGATGGTGGGAGAGTTGTGTCAGTGATGGACTTGGCTGAGTCTACAAGCCTACACTCAAAAGATAAAAACTGCCAGCCTATCTAATCTCTCCTTAGAACTCAAGCCCTCCTTTCCAGGTAACATCCTCACAAATCCTTTTTTGCACAATGTCCAGCTTAATACCATCCTACCTATGAACATGGTCTTGTAATTGAACTGTTATGTAATACTCAGGAACTGAAAAGATTCAAAGTTCAAAGTAAATTTTATTAAGTACAAATATGTAATGATGTACAACCCTGAGATTCATTTTCCTGTGAGCACGCTCAGCAAATCTATAGAATAACAACTATTACTGAATAAATGAAGGGTCAACCAGAGTGCAGAAGATAACAAACTGGGCATGTGCAAATATAAATAAATAGCACAAAATAATGAGAACGTGAGATAACAAGATAACAAATCCTTACAGAGAGATCCTTGGTTATGGGAACATCTCAATGGATGTGCAAGTGAGTGTAGTTACCATCTTTTGTTCAAGAGCCTGATGTTTGAGGGATAGTAACTGTTCTTGAACCTGGTGGTGCAAGTCCTGAGGCTCTTGTACCTTCTACCTGATGGCAGCAGTGAGAAAGGGCACAACATGGTTGGTGGGGGAACTCTGTTGATGGATGCTGCTTTTCTATGGCAATGTCTCATGTAGATATGCTCAGTAGTTGGAAGGGCATTACCCATGATGTACTGGGCCAAATCCACAACCTTCTGTAGGATTTTCCGTTCAAAGGCATTGGTGTTCCCATACCAGGCCATGATGAAGCCAGTTAATACTCTCTTCACTGCATAACTATGGAGGTTTGTCAAAGCTTCATATGTCATGCTGAATCTCCACAGACTCCTAAGGAAGTAGAGGTGCTGCCATGCTTTCTTTGCAATTGCATGAATGTGCTGCGTCCCAGACAGCTCCTCCGAAATGGTAACACCCGGGAATTAAAAGTTGCTAACCCCCTCCACCTCTGATCTTCTCATGAGGACTGGCTCATGGACCTCTAGTTTCCCTCTCCAGAAGTCTGCAACCAGTTCCTTGGTCTTGTTGACGTTGAGTGAAAGGTTGTTGTTATGACAACACCCAGTCAAATTTTCAATCTCCTCTCTCTTGGCTGATTCATCATCACTTTTGACTTGGCACACAACAGTGGTGTCATCAGCAAACTTGAATATGGTACTGGAGCTGTGCTTAGCCTCACAGTGATCGGTGTAAAGCGAGTAGAGCAGGGGAGTAAGCACACCGCCTTGTGCTGCTCCTGCGCTGATGGTTTCATGGAGGAGGTGCTGTTCGCAAAACGACTGAGGCCTGCAAGTGAGGAAATCCAGGATCCAACTGCACAAGGAGGAAATTAGAACAAACTTGTTCTTCTTCCCATTTCTCAACAGATGAGATCTGTAGAAGGCACTTTGATTATTCCAAGCCTTGACTTATTTAAATAATCTTATTTCTAAAGGTGTGTTCAAAACATTGTAAGCTCAGTGATGAAATGCTCATTTTGATATTCTGTCTTTAAGATGACATTGATGACGTGACATCTTTAAGATGACGTGATGAAGACCATGGAGCGGCTGATAATACAGAATCTGAGGCCACAAACCAGGCACGCCCAGGATCCTCTTCAGTTTGCGTATAAGGAGAAGGTGGGAGTGGAGGATGCTATCACGTATTTGCTGCACAAATCACTCTCTCACCTAGACAGGGTCAGTTGTGCTGTGAGGATTACATTCCTTGACTTCTCTAGTGCCTTTAACACCATCCAGCCCAAGATCTTAAGGCACAAGCTAACGGAGATGGGAGTAGACTCTCACATGGTGGATTGGATAGTGGACTACTTGACAGATAGACCTCAATATGTGCGGTTGGGAGACTGTAGGTCTGACACGGTGGTCAGCAGCACAGGAGCGCCGCAGGGAACCGTACTCTCTCCGGTCCTGTTCACCCTGTACACATCAGACTTCCAATATAACTCGGAGTCCTGCCATGTGCAGAGGTTCGCTGATGATACGGCCATAGTGGGGTGTGTCAGGAATGGACAGGAGGAGGAGTATAGGAAACTGATACAGGACTTTGTGATATGGTGTAACTCAAACTACCTGCGTCTCAATATCACCAAGACCAAGGAGATGGTGATGGACTTTAGGAGATCTAGGCCTCATATGGAGCCAGTGATCATTAATGGAGAATGTGTGGAGCAGGTTAAGACCTACAAGTATCTGGGAGTACAGTTAGACGAGAAGCTAGACTGGACTGCCAACACAGATGCCTTGTGCAGGAAGGCACAGAGTCGACTGTACTTCCTTAGAAGGTTGGCGTCATTCAATGTCTGTAGTGAGATGCTGAAGATGTTCTATAGGTCAGTTGTGGAGAGCGCCCTCTTCTTTGTGGTGGCGTGTTGGGGAGGAAGCATTAAGAAGAGGGACGCCTCACGTCTTAATAAGCTGGTAAGGAAGGCGGGCTCTGTCGTGGGCAAAGTACTGGAGAGTTTAGCATCGGTAGCTGAGCGAAGGGCGCTGAGTAGGCTACGGTCAATTATGGAAAACTCTGAACATCCTCTACATAGCACCATCCAGAGACAGAGAAGCAGTTTCAGCAACAGGTTACTATCGATGCAATGCTCCTCAGACAGGATGAAGAGGTCAATACTCCCCAATGCCATGAGGCTTCACAATTCAACCGCCAGGACTTAAAAACTTTTTAAAAGCTATTATTAATGCTTTTTGAGATAGTGATTTAGATGCATATCATATTTTTTACTGAGTTAAGTATTGTATGTAATTAGTTTTGCTACAACAAGTGTATGGGACATTGGAAAAAAGTTGAATTTCCCCATGGGGATGAATAAAGTATCTATCTATCTATCTATCTATCTATCTATTGAACCCTCATATGTACTGTAAGGTGTATGGCACTATTGAAAATAAAAGGGGAGATTCACACTAATTGCCTTCGCATGTAAGAGCACTTTGCTATTCATTATTTGCAAGGATGTGCTGTGAGTCCATTGTTTCATACATCACAAGTCATACTTAATTGGCAATAAAGACCATTGATGCATCGTGCAAACAGTAAACGTACTTTATAAATTAAATTCTTTCATTTCTTTAGCATTTAGAAACAAGAGAGAATATGGTGAAGCTGTAGTTGGCAGGAAAGATATTGCAGGCCAGGATAGAGGAAAAAGTTTACAGTCACCACAAACCAATACTTGTTTCATCAGAATGCTGATGAAAAGTTCTGCCACTAGAGCACAGAGCTCGGAAACTCAGTGAGTCAGAGAAACAGTCTCACAGGTGAACCTTGAAACGGGAGCCCAACAACCAGTTCTAAGAAAACATAATTTACTCACGGAAAAAAGACCAAGAACTGGTAACTAGTGGCTGTGACGTTGGGGTTTTTATACGGAGTTCCTAATGGAAACCAGGTGTACCATCATCAAAGTGAATAGGAAGCAATTGGGAAATTAATGATCGGGACCATGGCATAAATAAAGAAAATTAGGAGCAAGATAGGGAATAAATGATCGGGACCATGTCAGTAGTAGATTCATTGTTAGTCATTTCATTTTCAATCATTTTTATTGATTTAAAAAAAAGATAACATTGTTAATCAAAGTTGAGTTTATTGTCATATGCACTAGAACATGTCTGCATGGGGGAGCCATAACATCTTACTAGCAGCAACAACATAGGCACATGGAATCATATAAACAGCATTCACAAGGAAAACATAAATTAAACAATTTTTACAAAAGAACGTTCTCAGAACAAAATGCAAGTCCATTTTGTGGGAAGTGGTCATAGTGTTCAAATTCAGATTCATTTATTTACCATGTGCATTGAAAAATGTAGGGAAATGTGTCACTTGTGTTAACAAGCTTCACAACCTCAGGATGTGTTGGGGCATTTTACAGATGTGCTAAATTGTAGGCATTAGGGATTTGCCAGTAGGTTCAAAAACCAAATTAGCTGTTCTTGAACGCGATGATGTAGTACTTAAGGCTTCTGTACCTCGTGCCCAATGGTAGCTGCAAGGCATGACCCAGATGGTGGTGGGGTGGGGAGTCTTTAGTTAGAGGTGTTGCTTTCTTGAGGCAGCACCTCCTGTAGATACTGCCAATGGTGGAGAGGGACATGCCTTTACAGTGAATAGATATGTAGATAGCTAGACAGGCAGATAAGCGTTCAAAAGAGGAAGAGCAAGGTAGTGCTCATGAGTTCATGGACTGTTCAGAAATCTGATGATGAAAGAGAATAAGTTGTTCCTAAATTGTTGAGTGTGGGTCTTCAGGCTCTTGGCCTTGCCTCTGATGGTAATATTGTAAAGAAGGCATGTCTGGATGGTGAGGACCCTTAGTGATGGATGCTTCCTACTTGAGGCATCAACTCTTGAAGATGTTTTTGATGGTGGGAGAGTTGTGTCAGTGATGGACTTGGCTGAGTCTACAAGCCTACCCTCAAAAGAAAAAACTGCCAGCCTATCTAATCTCTCCTTAGAACTCAAGCCCTCCTTTCCAGGTAACATCCTCACAAATCCTTTTTTGCACAATGTCCAGCTTAATACCATCCTACCTATGAACATGGTCTTGTAATTGAACTGTTACGTAATACTCAGGAACTGAAAAGATTCAAAGTTCAAAGTAAATTTTATTAAGTATAAATATGTAATTATATACAACCCTGAGATTCATTTTCCTGTGAGCACGCTCAGCAAATCTATAGAATAACAACTATTACTGAATAAATGAAGGGTCAACCAGAGTGCAGAAGACAACAAACTGGGCATGTGCAAATATAAATAAATAGCACAAAATAATGAGAACGTGAGATAACAAGATAACAAATCCTTACAGAGAGATCCTTGGTTATGGGATCATCTCAATGGATGTGAAGTGAGTGTAGTTACCATCTTTTGTTCAAGAGCCTGATGTTTGAGGGGTAGTAACTGTTCTTGAGCCTGGTGGTGCAAGTCCTGAGGCTCTTGTACCTTCTACCTGATGGCAGCAGTGAGAAAAGGGCACAACATGGTTGGTGGGGGAACTCTGTTGATGGATGCTGCTTTTCTATGGCAATGTCTCATGTAGATATGCTCAGTAGTTGGAAGGGCATTACCCATGATGTACTGGGCCAAATCCACAACCCTCTGTAGGATTTTCCGTTCAAAGGCATTGGTGTTCCCATACCAGGCCATGATGAAGCCAGTTAATACTTTCTTCACTGCATAACTATGGAGGTTTGTCAAAGCTTCATATGTCATGCTGAATCTCCACAGACTCCTAAGGAAGTAGAGGTGCTGCCATGCTTTCTTTGCGATTGCATGAATGTGCTGCGTCCCAGACAGCTCCTCCGAAATGGTAACACCCGGGAATTAAAAGTTGCTAACCCCCTCCACCTCTGATCTTCTCATGAGGACTGGCTCATGGACCTCTAGTTCCCCTCTCCAGAAGTCTACAACCAGTTCCTTGGTCTTGTTGACGTTGAGTGAAAGGTTGTTGTTATGACAACACCCAGTCAAATTTTCAATCTCCTCTCTCTTGGCTGATTCATCATCACTTTTGACTTGGCACACAACAGTGGTGTCATCAGCAAACTTGAATATGGTACTGGAGCTGTGCTTAGCCTCACAGTGATCGGTGTAAAGCGAGTAGAGCAGGGGAGTAAGCACACCGCCTTGTGCTGCTCCTGTGCTGATGGTTTCATGGAGGAGGTGCTGTTCGCAAAACGACTGAGGCCTGCAAGTGAGGAAATCCAGGATCCAACTGCACAAGGAGGAAATTAGAACAAACATGTTCTTCTTCCCATTTCTCAACAGATGAGATCTGTAGAAGGCACTTTGATTATTCCAAGCCTTGACTTATTTAAATAATCTTATTTCTAAAGGTGTGTTCAAAACATTGTAAGCTCAGTGATGAAATGCTCATTTTGATATTCTGTCTTTAAGATGACATTGATGACGTGACATCTTTAAGATGACGTGATGAAGACCATGGAGCGGCTGATAATACAGAATCTGAGGCCACAAACCAGGCACGCCCAGGATCCTCTTCAGTTTGCGTATAAGGAGAAGGTGGGAGTGGAGGATGCTATCACGTATTTGCTGCACAAATCACTCTCTCACCTAGACAGGGTCAGTTGTGCTGTGAGGATTACATTCCTTGACTTCTCTAGTGCCTTTAACACCATCCAGCCCAAGATCTTAAGGCACAAGCTAACGGAGATGGGAGTAGACTCTCACATGGTGGATTGGATAGTGGACTACTTGACAGATAGACCTCAATATGTGCGGTTGGGAGACTGTAGGTCTGACACGGTGGTCAGCAGCACAGGAGCGCCGCAGGGAACCGTACTCTCTCCGGTCCTGTTCACCCTGTACACATCAGACTTCCAATATAACTCGGAGTCCTGCCATGTGCAGAGGTTCGCTGATGATACGGCCATAGTGGGGTGTGTCAGTAATGGACAGGAGGAGGAGTATAGGAAACTGATACAGGACTTTGTGATATGGTGTAACTCAAACTACCTGCGTCTCAATATCACCAAGACCAAGGAGATGGTGGTGGACTTTAGGAGATCTAGGCCTCATATGGAGCCAGTGATCATTAATGGAGAATGTGTGGAGCAGGTTAAGACCTACAAGTATCTGGGAGTACAGTTAGACGAGAAGCTAGACTGGACTGCCAACACAGATGTCTTGTGCAGGAAGGCACAGAGTCGACTGTACTTCCTTAGAAGGTTGGCGTCATTCAATGTCTGTAGTGAGATGCTGAAGATGTTCTATAGGTCAGTTGTGGAGAGCGCCCTCTTCTTTGTGGTGGCGTGTTGGGGAGGAAGCATTAAGAAGAGGGACGCCTCACGTCTTAATAAGCTGGTAAGGAAGGCGGGCTCTGTCGTGGGCAAAGTACTGGAGAGTTTAGCATCGGTAGCTGAGCGAAGGGTGCTGAGTAGGCTACGGTCAATTATGGAAAACTCTGAACATCCTCTACATAGCACCATCCAGAGACAGAGAAGCAGTTTCAGCGACAGGTTACTATCGATGCAATGCTCCTCAGACACTCCCCAATGCCATTAGGCTTTACAATTCAACCGCCAGGACTTAAGAACTTTTTAAAGCTATTATTAATGCTTTTTGAGATAGTGATTTAGATGCATATCATATTTTTTACTGAGTTAAGTATTGTATGTTGTAGCAAAACTAATTACAAGTGTATGGGACATTGGAAAAAAGTTGAATTTCCCCATGGGGATGAATAAAGTATCTATCTATCTATCTATCTATTGAACCCTCATATGTACTGTAAGGTGTATGGCACTATTGAAAATAAAAGGGGAGATTCACACTAATTGCCTGCACATGTAAGAGCACTTTGCTATTCATTATTTGCAAGGATGTGCTGTGAGTCCATTGTTTCATACATCACAAGTCATACTTAATTGGCAATAAAGACCATTGATGCATCGTGCAAACAGTAAATGTACTTTATAAATTAAATTCTTTCATTTCTTTAGCATTTAGAAACAAGAGAGAATATGGTGAAGCTGTAGTTGGCAGGAAAGATATTGCAGGCCAGGATAGAGGAAAAAGTTTACAGTCACCACAAACCAATACTTGTTTCATCAGAATGCTGATGAAAAGATCAGCCACTAGAGCACAGAGCTCGGAAACTCAGTGAGTCAGAGAAACAGTCTCACAGGTGAACCTTGAAACGGGAGCCCAACAACCAGTTCTAAGAAAACATAATTTACTCACGGAAAAAAGACCAAGAACTGGTAACTAGTGGCTGTGACGTTGGGGTTTTTATACGGAGTTCCTAATGGAAACCAGGTGTACCATCATCAAAGTGAATAGGAAGCAATTGGGAAATTAATGATCGGGACCATGGCATAAATAAAGAAAATTAGGAGCAAGATAGGGAATAAATGATCGGGACCATGTCAGTAGTAGATTCATTGTTAGTCATTTCATTTTCAATCATTTTTATTGATTTTAAAAAAAGATAACATTGTTAATCAAAGTTGAGTTTATTGTCATATGCACTAGAACATGTCTGCATGGGGGAGCCATAACATCTTACTAACAGCAACAACATAGGCACATGGAATCATATAAACAGCATTCACAAGGAAAACATAAATTAAACAATTTTTACAAAAGAACGTTCTCAGAACAAAATGCAAGTCCATTTTGTGGGAAGTTGTCATAGTGTTCAAATTCAGATTCATTTATTTACCATGTGCATTGAAAAATGTAGGGAAATGTGTCACTTGTGTTAACAAGCTTCACAACCTCAGGATGTGTTGGGGCAGTTTACAGATGTGCTAAATTGTAGGCGTTAGGGATTTGCCAGTAGGTTCAAAAACCAAATTAGCTGTTCTTGAATGCGATGATGTAGTACTTAAGGCTTCTGTACCTCATGCCCAATGGTAGCTGCAAGGCATGACCCAGATGGTGGTGGGGTGGGGAGTCTTTAGTTAGAGGTGTTGCTTTCTTGAGGCAGCACCTCCTGTAGATACTGCCAATGGTGGAGAGGGACATGCCTTTACAGTGAATAGATATGTAGATAGCTAGACAGGCAGATAAGCGTTCAAAAGAGGAAGAGCAAGGTAGTGCTCATGAGTTCATGGACTGTTCAGAAATCTGATGATGAAAGAGAAGAAGTTGTTCCTAAATTGTTGAGTGTGGGTCTTCAGGCTCTTGGCCTTGCCTCTGATGGTACTATTGTAAAGAAGGCATGTCTGGATGGTGAGGACCCTTAGTGATGGATGCTTCCTACTTGAGGCATCAACTCTTGAAGATGTTTTTGATGGTGGGAGAGTTGTGTCAGTGATGGACTTGGCTGAGTCTACAAGCCTACCCTCAAAAGAAAAAACTGCCAGCCTATCTAATCTCTCCTTAGAACTCAAGCCCTCCTTTCCAGGTAACATCCTCACAAATCCTTTTTTGCACAATGTCCAGCTTAATACCATCCTACCTATGAACATGGTCTTGTAATTGAACTGTTATGTAATACTCAGGAACTGAAAAGATTCAAAGTTCAAAGTAAATTTTATTAAGTACAAATATGTAATGATATACAACCCTGAGATTCATTTTCCTGTGAGCACGCTCAGCAAATCTATAGAATAACAACTATTACTGAATAAATGAAGGGTCAACCAGAGTGCAGAAGACAACAAACTGGGCATGTGCAAATATAAATAAATAGCACAAAATAATGAGAACGTGAGATAACAAGATAACAAATCCTTACAGAGAGATCCTTGGTTATGGGATCATCTCAATGGATGTGAAGTGAGTGTAGTTACCATCTTTTGTTCAAGAGCCTGATGTTTGAGGGGTAGTAACTATTCTTGAACCTGGTGGTGCAAGTCCTGAGGCTCTTGTACCTTCTACCTGATGGCAGCAGTGAGAAAAGGGCACGACATGGTTGGTGGGGGAACTCTGTTGATGGATGCTGCTTTTCTATGGCAATGTCTCATGTAGATATGCTCAGTAGTTGGAAGGGCATTACCCATGATGTACTGGGCCAAATCCACAACCCTCTGTAGGATTTTCCGTTCAAAGGCATTGGTGTTCCCATACCAGGCCATGATGAAGCCAGTAAAATACTTTCTTCACTGCATAACTATGGAGGTTTGTCAAAGCTTCATATGTCATGCTGAATCTCCACAGACTCCTAAGGAAGTAGGGGTGCTGCCATGCTTTCTTTGCAATTGCATGAATGTGCTGCATCCCAGACAGCTCCTCCGAAATGGTAACACCCGGGAATTAAAAGTTGCTAACCCCCTCCACCTCTGATCTTCTCATGAGGACTGGCTCATGGACCTCTAGTTCCCCTCTCCTGAAGTCTACAACCAGTTCCTTGGTCTTGTTGACGTTGAGTGAAAGGTTGTTGTTATGACAACACCCAGTCAAATTTTCAATCTCCCCTCCCTTGGCTGATTCATCATCACTTTTGACTTGGCACACAACAGTGGTGTCATCAGCAAACTTGAATATGGTACTGGAGCTGTGCTTAGCCTCACAGTGATCGGTGTAAAGCGAGTAGAGCAGGGGAGTAAGCACACCGCCTTGTGCTGCTCCTGTGCTGATGGTTTCATGGAGGAGGTGCTGTTCGCAAAACGACTGAGGCCTGCAAGTGAGGAAATCCAGGATCCAACTGCACAAGGAGGAAATTAGAACAAACTTGTTCTTCTTCCCATTTCTCAACAGATGAGATCTGTAGAAGGCACTTTGATTATTCCAAGCCTTGACTTATTTAAATAATCTTATTTCTAAAGGTGTGTTCAAAACATTGTAAGCTCAGTGATGAAATGCTCATTTTGATATTCTGTCTTTAAGATGACATTGATGACGTGACATCTTTAAGATGACGTGATGAAGACCATGGAGCGGCTGATAATACAGAATCTGAGGCCACAAACCAGGCACGCCCAGGATCCTCTTCAGTTTGCGTATAAGGAGAAGGTGGGAGTGGAGGATGCTATCACGTATTTGCTGCACAAATCACTCTCTCACCTAGACAGGGTCAGTTGTGCTGTGAGGATTACATTCCTTGACTTCTCTAGTGCCTTTAACACCATCCAGCCCAAGATCTTAAGGCACAAGCTAACGGAGATGGGAGTAGACTCTCACATGGTGGATTGGATAGTGGACTACTTGACAGATAGACCTCAATATGTGCGGTTGGGAGACTGTAGGTCTGACACGGTGGTCAGCAGCACAGGAGCGCCGCAGGGAACCGTACTCTCTCCGGTCCTGTTCACCCTGTACACATCAGACTTCCAATATAACTCGGAGTCCTGCCATGTGCAGAAGTTCGCTGATGATACGGCCATAGTGGGGTGTGTCAGGAATGGACAGGAGGAGGAGTATAGGAAACTGATACAGGACTTTGTGATATGGTGTAACTCAAACTACCTGCGTCTCAATATCACCAAGACCAAGGAGATGGTGGTGGACTTTAGGAGATCTAGGCCTCATATGGAGCCAGTGATCATTAATGGAGAATGTGTGGAGCAGGTTAAGACCTACAAGTATCTGGGAGTACAGTTAGACGAGAAGCTAGACTGGACTGCCAACACAGATGCCTTGTGCAGGAAGGCACAGAGTCGACTGTACTTCCTTAGAAGGTTGGCGTCATTCAATGTCTGTAGTGAGATGCTGAAGATGTTCTATAGGTCAGTTGTGGAGAGCGCCCTCTTCTTTGTGGTGGCGTGTTGGGGAGGAAGCATTAAGAAGAGGGACGCCTCACGTCTTAATAAGCTGGTAAGGAAGGCGGGCTCTGTCGTGGGCAAAGTACTGGAGAGTTTAGCATCGGTAGCTGAGCGAAGGGCGCTGAGTAGGCTACGGTCAATTATGGAAAACTCTGAACATCCTCTACATAGCACCATCCAGAGACAGAGAAGCAGTTTCAGCGACAGGTTACTATCGATGCAATGCTCCTCAGACAGGATGAAGAGGTCAATACTCCCCAATGCCATTAGGCTTTACAATTCAACCGCCAGGACTTAAGAACTTTTTAAAGCTATTATTAATGCTTTTTGAGATAGTGATTTAGATGCATATCATATTTTTTACTGAGTTAAGTATTGTATGTTGTAGCAAAACTAATTACAAGTGTATGGGACATTGGAAAAAAGTTGAATTTCCCCATGGGGATGAATAAAGTATCTATCTATCTATCAATCTATTGAACCCTCATATGTACTGTAAGGTGTATGGCACTATTGAAAATAAAAGGGGAGATTCACACTAATTGCCTTCGCATGTAAGAGCACTTTGCTATTCATTATTTGCAAGGATGTGCTGTGAGTCCATTGTTTCATACATCACAAGTCATACTTAATTGGCAATAAAGACCATTGATGCATCGTGCAAACAGTAAATGTACTTTATAAATTAAATTCTTTCATTTCTTTAGCATTTAGAAACAAGAGAGAATATGGTGAAGCTGTAGTTGGCAGGAAAGATATTGCAGGCCAGGATAGAGGAAAAAGTTTACAGTCACCACAAACCAATCAGAATGCTGATGAAAAGTTCAGCCACTAGAGCACAGAGCTCGGAAACTCAGTGAGTCAGAGAAACAGTCTCACAGGTGAACCTTGAAACGGGAGCCCAACAACCAGTTCTAAGAAAACATAATTTACTCATGGAAAAAAGACCAAGAACTGGTAACTAGTGGCTGTGACGTTGGGGTTTTTATACGGAGTTCCTAATGGAAACCAGGTGTACCATCATCAAAGTGAATAGGAAGCAATTGGGAAATTAATGATCGGGACCATGGCATAAATAAAGAAAATTAGGAGCAAGATAGGGAATAAATGATCGGGACCATGTCAGTAGTAGATTCATTGTTAGTCATTTCATTTTCAATCATTTTTATTGATTTTAAAAAAAGATAACATTGTTAATCAAAGTTGAGTTTATTGTCATATGCACTAGAACATGTCTGCATGGGGGAGCCATAACATCTTACTAGCAGCAACAACATAGGCACATGGAATCATATAAACAGCATTCACAAGGAAAACATAAATTAAACAATTTTTACAAAAGAACGTTCTCAGAACAAATTGCAAGTCCATTTTGTGGGAAGTGGTCATAGTGTTCAAATTCAGATTCATTTATTTACCATGTGCATTGAAAAATGTAGGGAAATGTGTCACTTGTGTTAACAAGCTTCACAACCTCAGGATGTGTTGGGGCATTTTACAGATGTGCTAAATTGTAGGCATTAGGGATTTGCCAGTAGGTTCAAAAACCAAATTAGCTGTTCTTGAACGCGATGATGTAGTACTTAAGGCTTCTGTACCTCGTGCCCAATGGTAGCTGCAAGGCATGACCCAGATGGTGGTGGGGTGGGGAGTCTTTAGTTAGAGGTGTTGCTTTCTTGAGGCAGCACCTCCTGTAGATACTGCCAATGGTGGAGAGGGACATGCCTTTACAGTGAATAGATATGTAGATAGCTAGACAGGCAGATAAGCGTTCAAAAGAGGAAGAGCAAGGTAGTGCTCATGAGTTCATGGACTGTTCAGAAATCTGATGATGAAAGAGAATAAGTTGTTCCTAAATTGTTGAGTGTGGGTCTTCAGGCTCTTGGCCTTGCCTCTGATGGTAATATTGTAAAGAAGGCATGTCTGGATGGTGAGGACCCTTAGTGATGGATGCTTCCTACTTGAGGCATCAACTCTTGAAGATGTTTTTGATGGTGGGAGAGTTGTGTCAGTGATGGACTTGGCTGAGTCTACAAGCCTACCCTCAAAAGAAAAAACTGCCAGCCTATCTAATCTCTCCTTAGAACTCAAGCCCTCCTTTCCAGGTAACATCCTCACAAATCCTTTTTTGCACAATGTCCAGCTTAATACCATCCTACCTATGAACATGGTCTTGTAATTGAACTGTTACGTAATACTCAGGAACTGAAAAGATTCAAAGTTCAAAGTAAATTTTATTAAGTACAAATATGTAATTATATACAACCCTGAGATTCATTTTCCTGTGAGCACGCTCAGCAAATCTATAGAATAACAACTATTACTGAATAAATGAAGGGTCAACCAGAGTGCAGAAGACAACAAACTGGGCATGTGCAAATATAAATAAATAGCACAAAATAATGAGAACGTGAGATAACAAGATAACAAATCCTTACAGAGAGATCCTTGGTTATGGGATCATCTCAATGGATGTGAAGTGAGTGTAGTTACCATCTTTTGTTCAAGAGCCTGATGTTTGAGGGGTAGTAACTGTTCTTGAACCTGGTGGTGCAAGTCCTGAGGCTCTTGTACCTTCTACCTGATGGCAGCAGTGAGAAAAGGGCACGACATGGTTGGTGGGGGAACTCTGTTGATGGATGCTGCTTTTCTATGGCAATGTCTCATGTAGATATGCTCAGTAGTTGGAAGGGCATTACCCATGATGTACTGGGCCAAATCCACAACCCTCTGTAGGATTTTCCGTTCAAAGGCATTGGTGTTCCCATACCAGGCCATGATGAAGCCAGTTAATACTTTCTTCACTGCATAACTATGGAGGTTTGTCAAAGCTTCATATGTCATGCTGAATCTCCACAGACTCCTAAGGAAGTAGAGGTGCTGCCATGCTTTCTTTGCAATTGCATGAATGTGCTGCGTCCCAGACAGCTCCTCCGAAATGGTAACACCCGGGAATTAAAAGTTGCTAACCCCCTCCACCTCTGATCTTCTCATGAGGACTGGCTCATGGACCTCTAGTTCCCCTCTCCAGAAGTCTACAACCAGTTCCTTGGTCTTGTTGACGTTGAGTGAAAGGTTGTTGTTATGACAACACCCAGTCAAATTTTCAATCTCCTCTCCCTTGGCTGATTCATCATCACTTTTGACTTGGCACACAACAGTGGTGTCATCAGCAAACTTGAATATGGTACTGGAGCTGTGCTTAGCCTCACAGTGATCGGTGTAAAGCGAGTAGAGCAGGGGAGTAAGCACACCGCCTTGTGCTGCTCCTGTGCTGATGGTTTCATGGAGGAGGTGCTGTTCGCAAAACGACTGAGGCCTGCAAGTGAGGAAATCCAGGATCCAACTGCACAAGGAGGAAATTAGAACAAACATGTTCTTCTTCCCATTTCTCAACAGATGAGATCTGTAGAAGGCACTTTGATTATTCCAAGCCTTGACTTATTTAAATAATCTTATTTCTAAAGGTGTGTTCAAAACATTGTAAGCTCAGTGATGAAATGCTCATTTTGATATTCTGTCTTTAAGATGACATTGATGACGTGACATCTTTAAGATGACGTGATGAAGACCATGGAGCGGCTGATAATACAGAATCTGAGGCCACAAACCAGGCACGCCCAGGATCCTCTTCAGTTTGCGTATAAGGAGAAGGTGGGAGTGGAGGATGCTATCACGTATTTGCTGCACAAATCACTCTCTCACCTAGACAGGGTCAGTTGTGCTGTGAGGATTACATTCCTTGACTTCTCTAGTGCCTTTAACACCATCCAGCCCAAGATCTTAAGGCACAAGCTAACGGAGATGGGAGTAGACTCTCACATGGTGGATTGGATAGTGGACTACTTGACAGATAGACCTCAATATGTGCGGTTGGGAGACTGTAGGTCTGACACGGTGGTCAGCAGCACAGGAGCGCCGCAGGGAACCGTACTCTCTCCGGTCCTGTTCACCCTGTACACATCAGACTTCCAATATAACTCGGAGTCCTGCCATGTGCAGAAGTTCGCTGATGATACGGCCATAGTGGGGTGTGTCAGGAATGGACAGGAGGAGGAGTATAGGAAACTGATACAGGACTTTGTGATATGGTGTAACTCAAACTACCTGCGTCTCAATATCACCAAGACCAAGGAGATGGTGGTGGACTTTAGGAGATCTAGGCCTCATATGGAGCCAGTGATCATTAATGGAGAATGTGTGGAGCAGGTTAAGACCTACAAGTATCTGGGAGTACAGTTAGACGAGAAGCTAGACTGGACTGCCAACACAGATGCCTTGTGCAGGAAGGCACAGAGTCGACTGTACTTCCTTAGAAGGTTGGCGTCATTCAATGTCTGTAGTGAGATGCTGAAGATGTTCTATAGGTCAGTTGTGGAGAGCGCCCTCTTCTTTGTGGTGGCGTGTTGGGGAGGAAGCATTAAGAAGAGGGACGCCTCACGTCTTAATAAGCTGGTAAGGAAGGCGGGCTCTGTCGTGGGCAAAGTACTGGAGAGTTTAGCATCGGTAGCTGAGCGAAGGGCGCTGAGTAGGCTACGGTCAATTATGGAAAACTCTGAACATCCTCTACATAGCACCATCCAGAGACAGAGAAGCAGTTTCAGCGACAGGTTACTATCGATGCAATGCTCCTCAGACAGGATGAAGAGGTCAATACTCCCCAATGCCATTAGGCTTTACAATTCAACCGCCAGGACTTAAGAACTTTTTAAAGCTATTATTAATGCTTTTTGAGATAGTGATTTAGATGCATATCATATTTTTTACTGAGTTAAGTATTGTATGTTGTAGCAAAACTAATTACAAGTGTATGGGACATTGGAAAAAAGTTGAATTTCCCCATGGGGATGAATAAAGTATCTATCTATCTATCAATCTATTGAACCCTCATATGTACTGTAAGGTGTATGGCACTATTGAAAATAAAAGGGGAGATTCACACTAATTGCCTTCGCATGTAAGAGCACTTTGCTATTCATTATTTGCAAGGATGTGCTGTGAGTCCATTGTTTCATACATCACAAGTCATACTTAATTGGCAATAAAGACCATTGATGCATCGTGCAAACAGTAAATGTACTTTATAAATTAAATTCTTTCATTTCTTTAGCATTTAGAAACAAGAGAGAATATGGTGAAGCTGTAGTTGGCAGGAAAGATATTGCAGGCCAGGATAGAGGAAAAAGTTTACAGTCACCACAAACCAATCAGAATGCTGATGAAAAGTTCAGCCACTAGAGCACAGAGCTCGGAAACTCAGTGAGTCAGAGAAACAGTCTCACAGGTGAACCTTGAAACGGGAGCCCAACAACCAGTTCTAAGAAAACATAATTTACTCATGGAAAAAAGACCAAGAACTGGTAACTAGTGGCTGTGACGTTGGGGTTTTTATACGGAGTTCCTAATGGAAACCAGGTGTACCATCATCAAAGTGAATAGGAAGCAATTGGGAAATTAATGATCGGGACCATGGCATAAATAAAGAAAATTAGGAGCAAGATAGGGAATAAATGATCGGGACCATGTCAGTAGTAGATTCATTGTTAGTCATTTCATTTTCAATCATTTTTATTGATTTTAAAAAAAGATAACATTGTTAATCAAAGTTGAGTTTATTGTCATATGCACTAGAACATGTCTGCATGGGGGAGCCATAACATCTTACTAGCAGCAACAACATAGGCACATGGAATCATATAAACAGCATTCACAAGGAAAACATAAATTAAACAATTTTTACAAAAGAACGTTCTCAGAACAAATTGCAAGTCCATTTTGTGGGAAGTGGTCATAGTGTTCAAATTCAGATTCATTTATTTACCATGTGCATTGAAAAATGTAGGGAAATGTGTCACTTGTGTTAACAAGCTTCACAACCTCAGGATGTGTTGGGGCATTTTACAGATGTGCTAAATTGTAGGCATTAGGGATTTGCCAGTAGGTTCAAAAACCAAATTAGCTGTTCTTGAACGCGATGATGTAGTACTTAAGGCTTCTGTACCTCGTGCCCAATGGTAGCTGCAAGGCATGACCCAGATGGTGGTGGGGTGGGGAGTCTTTAGTTAGAGGTGTTGCTTTCTTGAGGCAGCACCTCCTGTAGATACTGCCAATGGTGGAGAGGGACATGCCTTTACAGTGAATAGATATGTAGATAGCTAGACAGGCAGATAAGCGTTCAAAAGAGGAAGAGCAAGGTAGTGCTCATGAGTTCATGGACTGTTCAGAAATCTGATGATGAAAGAGAATAAGTTGTTCCTAAATTGTTGAGTGTGGGTCTTCAGGCTCTTGGCCTTGCCTCTGATGGTAATATTGTAAAGAAGGCATGTCTGGATGGTGAGGACCCTTAGTGATGGATGCTTCCTACTTGAGGCATCAACTCTTGAAGATGTTTTTGATGGTGGGAGAGTTGTGTCAGTGATGGACTTGGCTGAGTCTACAAGCCTACCCTCAAAAGAAAAAACTGCCAGCCTATCTAATCTCTCCTTAGAACTCAAGCCCTCCTTTCCAGGTAACATCCTCACAAATCCTTTTTTGCACAATGTCCAGCTTAATACCATCCTACCTATGAACATGGTCTTGTAATTGAACTGTTACGTAATACTCAGGAACTGAAAAGATTCAAAGTTCAAAGTAAATTTTATTAAGTACAAATATGTAATTATATACAACCCTGAGATTCATTTTCCTGTGAGCACGCTCAGCAAATCTATAGAATAACAACTATTACTGAATAAATGAAGGGTCAACCAGAGTGCAGAAGACAACAAACTGGGCATGTGCAAATATAAATAAATAGCACAAAATAATGAGAACGTGAGATAACAAGATAACAAATCCTTACAGAGAGATCCTTGGTTATGGGATCATCTCAATGGATGTGAAGTGAGTGTAGTTACCATCTTTTGTTCAAGAGCCTGATGTTTGAGGGGTAGTAACTGTTCTTGAACCTGGTGGTGCAAGTCCTGAGGCTCTTGTACCTTCTACCTGATGGCAGCAGTGAGAAAAGGGCACGACATGGTTGGTGGGGGAACTCTGTTGATGGATGCTGCTTTTCTATGGCAATGTCTCATGTAGATATGCTCAGTAGTTGGAAGGGCATTACCCATGATGTACTGGGCCAAATCCACAACCCTCTGTAGGATTTTCCGTTCAAAGGCATTGGTGTTCCCATACCAGGCCATGATGAAGCCAGTTAATACTCTCTTCACTGCATAACTATGGAGGTTTGTCAAAGCTTCATATGTCATGCTGAATCTCCACAGACTCCTAAGGAAGTAGAGGTGCTGCCATGCTTTCTTTGCAATTGCATGAATGTGCTGCGTCCAAGACAGCTCCTCCGAAATGGTAACACCCGGGAATTAAAAGTTGCTAACCCCCTCCACCTCTGATCTTCTCATGAGGACTGGCTCATGGACCTCTAGTTCCCCTCTCCAGAAGTCTACAACCAGTTCCTTGGTCTTGTTGACGTTGAGTGAAAGGTTGTTGTTATGACAACACCCAGTCAAATTTTCAATCTCCTCTCCCTTGGCTGATTCATCATCACTTTTGACTTGGCACACAACAGTGGTGTCATCAGCAAACTTGAATATGGTACTGGAGCTGTGCTTAGCCTCACAGTGATCGGTGTAAAGCGAGTAGAGCAGGGGAGTAAGCACACCGCCTTGTGCTGCTCCTGTGCTGATGGTTTCATGGAGGAGGTGCTGTTCGCAAAACGACTGAGGCCTGCAAGTGAGGAAATCCAGGATCCAACTGCACAAGGAGGAAATTAGAACAAACATGTTCTTCTTCCCATTTCTCAACAGATGAGATCTGTAGAAGGCACTTTGATTATTCCAAGCCTTGACTTATTTAAATAATCTTATTTCTAAAGGTGTGTTCAAAACATTGTAAGCTCAGTGATGAAATGCTCATTTTGATATTCTGTCTTTAAGATGACATTGATGACGTGACATCTTTAAGATGACGTGATGAAGACCATGGAGCGGCTGATAATACAGAATCTGAGGCCACAAACCAGGCACGCCCAGGATCCTCTTCAGTTTGCGTATAAGGAGAAGGTGGGAGTGGAGGATGCTATCACGTATTTGCTGCACAAATCACTCTCTCACCTAGACAGGGTCAGTTGTGCTGTGAGGATTACATTCCTTGACTTCTCTAGTGCCTTTAACACCATCCAGCCCAAGATCTTAAGGCACAAGCTAACGGAGATGGGAGTAGACTCTCACATGGTGGATTGGATAGTGGACTACTTGACAGATAGACCTCAATATGTGCGGTTGGGAGACTGTAGGTCTGACACGGTGGTCAGCAGCACAGGAGCGCCGCAGGGAACCGTACTCTCTCCGGTCCTGTTCACCCTGTACACATCAGACTTCCAATATAACTCGGAGTCCTGCCATGTGCAGAAGTTCGCTGATGATACGGCCATAGTGGGGTGTGTCAGGAATGGACAGGAGGAGGAGTATAGGAAACTGATACAGGACTTTGTGATATGGTGTAACTCAAACTACCTGCGTCTCAATATCACCAAGACCAAGGAGATGGTGGTGGACTTTAGGAGATCTAGGCCTCATATGGAGCCAGTGATCATTAATGGAGAATGTGTGGAGCAGGTTAAGACCTACAAGTATCTGGGAGTACAGTTAGACGAGAAGCTAGACTGGACTGCCAACACAGATGCCTTGTGCAGGAAGGCACAGAGTCGACTGTACTTCCTTAGAAGGTTGGCGTCATTCAATGTCTGTAGTGAGATGCTGAAGATGTTCTATAGGTCAGTTGTGGAGAGCGCCCTCTTCTTTGTGGTGGCGTGTTGGGGAGGAAGCATTAAGAAGAGGGACGCCTCACGTCTTAATAAGCTGGTAAGGAAGGCGGGCTCTGTCGTGGGCAAAGTACTGGAGAGTTTAGCATCGGTAGCTGAGCGAAGGGCGCTGAGTAGGCTACGGTCAATTATGGAAAACTCTGAACATCCTCTACATAGCACCATCCAGAGACAGAGAAGCAGTTTCAGCGACAGGTTACTATCGATGCAATGCTCCTCAGACAGGATGAAGAGGTCAATACTCCCCAATGCCATTAGGCTTTACAATTCAACCGCCAGGACTTAAGAACTTTTTAAAGCTATTATTAATGCTTTTTGAGATAGTGATTTAGATGCATATCATATTTTTTACTGAGTTAAGTATTGTATGTTGTAGCAAAACTAATTACAAGTGTATGGGACATTGGAAAAAAGTTGAATTTCCCCATGGGGATGAATAAAGTATCTATCTATCTATCAATCTATTGAACCCTCATATGTACTGTAAGGTGTATGGCACTATTGAAAATAAAAGGGGAGATTCACACTAATTGCCTTCGCATGTAAGAGCACTTTGCTATTCATTATTTGCAAGGATGTGCTGTGAGTCCATTGTTTCATACATCACAAGTCATACTTAATTGGCAATAAAGACCATTGATGCATCGTGCAAACAGTAAATGTACTTTATAAATTAAATTCTTTCATTTCTTTAGCATTTAGAAACAAGAGAGAATATGGTGAAGCTGTAGTTGGCAGGAAAGATATTGCAGGCCAGGATAGAGGAAAAAGTTTACAGTCACCACAAACCAATCAGAATGCTGATGAAAAGTTCAGCCACTAGAGCACAGAGCTCGGAAACTCAGTGAGTCAGAGAAACAGTCTCACAGGTGAACCTTGAAACGGGAGCCCAACAACCAGTTCTAAGAAAACATAATTTACTCATGGAAAAAAGACCAAGAACTGGTAACTAGTGGCTGTGACGTTGGGGTTTTTATACGGAGTTCCTAATGGAAACCAGGTGTACCATCATCAAAGTGAATAGGAAGCAATTGGGAAATTAATGATCGGGACCATGGCATAAATAAAGAAAATTAGGAGCAAGATAGGGAATAAATGATCGGGACCATGTCAGTAGTAGATTCATTGTTAGTCATTTCATTTTCAATCATTTTTATTGATTTTAAAAAAAGATAACATTGTTAATCAAAGTTGAGTTTATTGTCATATGCACTAGAACATGTCTGCATGGGGGAGCCATAACATCTTACTAGCAGCAACAACATAGGCACATGGAATCATATAAACAGCATTCACAAGGAAAACATAAATTAAACAATTTTTACAAAAGAACGTTCTCAGAACAAATTGCAAGTCCATTTTGTGGGAAGTGGTCATAGTGTTCAAATTCAGATTCATTTATTTACCATGTGCATTGAAAAATGTAGGGAAATGTGTCACTTGTGTTAACAAGCTTCACAACCTCAGGATGTGTTGGGGCATTTTACAGATGTGCTAAATTGTAGGCATTAGGGATTTGCCAGTAGGTTCAAAAACCAAATTAGCTGTTCTTGAACGCGATGATGTAGTACTTAAGGCTTCTGTACCTCGTGCCCAATGGTAGCTGCAAGGCATGACCCAGATGGTGGTGGGGTGGGGAGTCTTTAGTTAGAGGTGTTGCTTTCTTGAGGCAGCACCTCCTGTAGATACTGCCAATGGTGGAGAGGGACATGCCTTTACAGTGAATAGATATGTAGATAGCTAGACAGGCAGATAAGCGTTCAAAAGAGGAAGAGCAAGGTAGTGCTCATGAGTTCATGGACTGTTCAGAAATCTGATGATGAAAGAGAATAAGTTGTTCCTAAATTGTTGAGTGTGGGTCTTCAGGCTCTTGGCCTTGCCTCTGATGGTAATATTGTAAAGAAGGCATGTCTGGATGGTGAGGACCCTTAGTGATGGATGCTTCCTACTTGAGGCATCAACTCTTGAAGATGTTTTTGATGGTGGGAGAGTTGTGTCAGTGATGGACTTGGCTGAGTCTACAAGCCTACCCTCAAAAGAAAAAACTGCCAGCCTATCTAATCTCTCCTTAGAACTCAAGCCCTCCTTTCCAGGTAACATCCTCACAAATCCTTTTTTGCACAATGTCCAGCTTAATACCATCCTACCTATGAACATGGTCTTGTAATTGAACTGTTACGTAATACTCAGGAACTGAAAAGATTCAAAGTTCAAAGTAAATTTTATTAAGTACAAATATGTAATTATATACAACCCTGAGATTCATTTTCCTGTGAGCACGCTCAGCAAATCTATAGAATAACAACTATTACTGAATAAATGAAGGGTCAACCAGAGTGCAGAAGACAACAAACTGGGCATGTGCAAATATAAATAAATAGCACAAAATAATGAGAACGTGAGATAACAAGATAACAAATCCTTACAGAGAGATCCTTGGTTATGGGATCATCTCAATGGATGTGAAGTGAGTGTAGTTACCATCTTTTGTTCAAGAGCCTGATGTTTGAGGGGTAGTAACTGTTCTTGAACCTGGTGGTGCAAGTCCTGAGGCTCTTGTACCTTCTACCTGATGGCAGCAGTGAGAAAAGGGCACGACATGGTTGGTGGGGGAACTCTGTTGATGGATGCTGCTTTTCTATGGCAATGTCTCATGTAGATATGCTCAGTAGTTGGAAGGGCATTACCCATGATGTACTGGGCCAAATCCACAACCCTCTGTAGGATTTTCCGTTCAAAGGCATTGGTGTTCCCATACCAGGCCATGATGAAGCCAGTTAATACTCTCTTCACTGCATAACTATGGAGGTTTGTCAAAGCTTCATATGTCATGCTGAATCTCCACAGACTCCTAAGGAAGTAGAGGTGCTGCCATGCTTTCTTTGCAATTGCATGAATGTGCTGCGTCCCAGACAGCTCCTCCGAAATGGTAACACCCGGGAATTAAAAGTTGCTAACCCCCTCCACCTCTGATCTTCTCATGAGGACTGGCTCATGGACCTCTAGTTCCCCTCTCCAGAAGTCTACAACCAGTTCCTTGGTCTTGTTGACGTTGAGTGAAAGGTTGTTGTTATGACAACACCCAGTCAAATTTTCAATCTCCTCTCCCTTGGCTGATTCATCATCACTTTTGACTTGGCACACAACAGTGGTGTCATCAGCAAACTTGAATATGGTACTGGAGCTGTGCTTAGCCTCACAGTGATCGGTGTAAAGCGAGTAGAGCAGGGGAGTAAGCACACCGCCTTGTGCTGCTCCTGTGCTGATGGTTTCATGGAGGAGGTGCTGTTCGCAAAACGACTGAGGCCTGCAAGTGAGGAAATCCAGGATCCAACTGCACAAGGAGGAAATTAGAACAAACATGTTCTTCTTCCCATTTCTCAACAGATGAGATCTGTAGAAGGCACTTTGATTATTCCAAGCCTTGACTTATTTAAATAATCTTATTTCTAAAGGTGTGTTCAAAACATTGTAAGCTCAGTGATGAAATGCTCATTTTGATATTCTGTCTTTAAGATGACATTGATGACGTGACATCTTTAAGATGACGTGATGAAGACCATGGAGCGGCTGATAATACAGAATCTGAGGCCACAAACCAGGCACGCCCAGGATCCTCTTCAGTTTGCGTATAAGGAGAAGGTGGGAGTGGAGGATGCTATCACGTATTTGCTGCACAAATCACTCTCTCACCTAGACAGGGTCAGTTGTGCTGTGAGGATTACATTCCTTGACTTCTCTAGTGCCTTTAACACCATCCAGCCCAAGATCTTAAGGCACAAGCTAACGGAGATGGGAGTAGACTCTCACATGGTGGATTGGATAGTGGACTACTTGACAGATAGACCTCAATATGTGCGGTTGGGAGACTGTAGGTCTGACACGGTGGTCAGCAGCACAGGAGCGCCGCAGGGAACCGTACTCTCTCCGGTCCTGTTCACCCTGTACACATCAGACTTCCAATATAACTCGGAGTCCTGCCATGTGCAGAAGTTCGCTGATGATACGGCCATAGTGGGGTGTGTCAGGAATGGACAGGAGGAGGAGTATAGGAAACTGATACAGGACTTTGTGATATGGTGTAACTCAAACTACCTGCGTCTCAATATCACCAAGACCAAGGAGATGGTGGTGGACTTTAGGAGATCTAGGCCTCATATGGAGCCAGTGATCATTAATGGAGAATGTGTGGAGCAGGTTAAGACCTACAAGTATCTGGGAGTACAGTTAGACGAGAAGCTAGACTGGACTGCCAACACAGATGCCTTGTGCAGGAAGGCACAGAGTCGACTGTACTTCCTTAGAAGGTTGGCGTCATTCAATGTCTGTAGTGAGATGCTGAAGATGTTCTATAGGTCAGTTGTGGAGAGCGCCCTCTTCTTTGTGGTGGCGTGTTGGGGAGGAAGCATTAAGAAGAGGGACGCCTCACGTCTTAATAAGCTGGTAAGGAAGGCGGGCTCTGTCGTGGGCAAAGTACTGGAGAGTTTAGCATCGGTAGCTGAGCGAAGGGCGCTGAGTAGGCTACGGTCAATTATGGAAAACTCTGAACATCCTCTACATAGCACCATCCAGAGACAGAGAAGCAGTTTCAGCGACAGGTTACTATCGATGCAATGCTCCTCAGACAGGATGAAGAGGTCAATACTCCCCAATGCCATTAGGCTTTACAATTCAACCGCCAGGACTTAAGAACTTTTTAAAGCTATTATTAATGCTTTTTGAGATAGTGATTTAGATGCATATCATATTTTTTACTGAGTTAAGTATTGTATGTTGTAGCAAAACTAATTACAAGTGTATGGGACATTGGAAAAAAGTTGAATTTCCCCATGGGGATGAATAAAGTATCTATCTATCTATCAATCTATTGAACCCTCATATGTACTGTAAGGTGTATGGCACTATTGAAAATAAAAGGGGAGATTCACACTAATTGCCTTCGCATGTAAGAGCACTTTGCTATTCATTATTTGCAAGGATGTGCTGTGAGTCCATTGTTTCATACATCACAAGTCATACTTAATTGGCAATAAAGACCATTGATGCATCGTGCAAACAGTAAATGTACTTTATAAATTAAATTCTTTCATTTCTTTAGCATTTAGAAACAAGAGAGAATATGGTGAAGCTGTAGTTGGCAGGAAAGATATTGCAGGCCAGGATAGAGGAAAAAGTTTACAGTCACCACAAACCAATCAGAATGCTGATGAAAAGTTCAGCCACTAGAGCACAGAGCTCGGAAACTCAGTGAGTCAGAGAAACAGTCTCACAGGTGAACCTTGAAACGGGAGCCCAACAACCAGTTCTAAGAAAACATAATTTACTCATGGAAAAAAGACCAAGAACTGGTAACTAGTGGCTGTGACGTTGGGGTTTTTATACGGAGTTCCTAATGGAAACCAGGTGTACCATCATCAAAGTGAATAGGAAGCAATTGGGAAATTAATGATCGGGACCATGGCATAAATAAAGAAAATTAGGAGCAAGATAGGGAATAAATGATCGGGACCATGTCAGTAGTAGATTCATTGTTAGTCATTTCATTTTCAATCATTTTTATTGATTTTAAAAAAAGATAACATTGTTAATCAAAGTTGAGTTTATTGTCATATGCACTAGAACATGTCTGCATGGGGGAGCCATAACATCTTACTAGCAGCAACAACATAGGCACATGGAATCATATAAACAGCATTCACAAGGAAAACATAAATTAAACAATTTTTACAAAAGAACGTTCTCAGAACAAATTGCAAGTCCATTTTGTGGGAAGTGGTCATAGTGTTCAAATTCAGATTCATTTATTTACCATGTGCATTGAAAAATGTAGGGAAATGTGTCACTTGTGTTAACAAGCTTCACAACCTCAGGATGTGTTGGGGCATTTTACAGATGTGCTAAATTGTAGGCATTAGGGATTTGCCAGTAGGTTCAAAAACCAAATTAGCTGTTCTTGAACGCGATGATGTAGTACTTAAGGCTTCTGTACCTCGTGCCCAATGGTAGCTGCAAGGCATGACCCAGATGGTGGTGGGGTGGGGAGTCTTTAGTTAGAGGTGTTGCTTTCTTGAGGCAGCACCTCCTGTAGATACTGCCAATGGTGGAGAGGGACATGCCTTTACAGTGAATAGATATGTAGATAGCTAGACAGGCAGATAAGCGTTCAAAAGAGGAAGAGCAAGGTAGTGCTCATGAGTTCATGGACTGTTCAGAAATCTGATGATGAAAGAGAATAAGTTGTTCCTAAATTGTTGAGTGTGGGTCTTCAGGCTCTTGGCCTTGCCTCTGATGGTAATATTGTAAAGAAGGCATGTCTGGATGGTGAGGACCCTTAGTGATGGATGCTTCCTACTTGAGGCATCAACTCTTGAAGATGTTTTTGATGGTGGGAGAGTTGTGTCAGTGATGGACTTGGCTGAGTCTACAAGCCTACCCTCAAAAGAAAAAACTGCCAGCCTATCTAATCTCTCCTTAGAACTCAAGCCCTCCTTTCCAGGTAACATCCTCACAAATCCTTTTTTGCACAATGTCCAGCTTAATACCATCCTACCTATGAACATGGTCTTGTAATTGAACTGTTACGTAATACTCAGGAACTGAAAAGATTCAAAGTTCAAAGTAAATTTTATTAAGTACAAATATGTAATTATATACAACCCTGAGATTCATTTTCCTGTGAGCACGCTCAGCAAATCTATAGAATAACAACTATTACTGAATAAATGAAGGGTCAACCAGAGTGCAGAAGACAACAAACTGGGCATGTGCAAATATAAATAAATAGCACAAAATAATGAGAACGTGAGATAACAAGATAACAAATCCTTACAGAGAGATCCTTGGTTATGGGATCATCTCAATGGATGTGAAGTGAGTGTAGTTACCATCTTTTGTTCAAGAGCCTGATGTTTGAGGGGTAGTAACTGTTCTTGAACCTGGTGGTGCAAGTCCTGAGGCTCTTGTACCTTCTACCTGATGGCAGCAGTGAGAAAAGGGCACGACATGGTTGGTGGGGGAACTCTGTTGATGGATGCTGCTTTTCTATGGCAATGTCTCATGTAGATATGCTCAGTAGTTGGAAGGGCATTACCCATGATGTACTGGGCCAAATCCACAACCCTCTGTAGGATTTTCCGTTCAAAGGCATTGGTGTTCCCATACCAGGCCATGATGAAGCCAGTTAATACTTTCTTCACTGCATAACTATGGAGGTTTGTCAAAGCTTCATATGTCATGCTGAATCTCCACAGACTCCTAAGGAAGTAGAGGTGCTGCCATGCTTTCTTTGCGATTGCATGAATGTGCTGCGTCCCAGACAGCTCCTCCGAAATGGTAACACCCGGGAATTAAAAGTTGCTAACCCCCTCCACCTCTGATCTTCTCATGAGGACTGGCTCATGGACCTCTAGTTCCCCTCTCCAGAAGTCTACAACCAGTTCCTTGGTCTTGTTGACGTTGAGTGAAAGGTTGTTGTTATGACAACACCCAGTCAAATTTTCAATCTCCTCTCCCTTGGCTGATTCATCATCACTTTTGACTTGGCACACAACAGTGGTGTCATCAGCAAACTTGAATATGGTACTGGAGCTGTGCTTAGCCTCACAGTGATCGGTGTAAAGCGAGTAGAGCAGGGGAGTAAGCACACCGCCTTGTGCTGCTCCTGTGCTGATGGTTTCATGGAGGAGGTGCTGTTCGCAAAACGACTGAGGCCTGCAAGTGAGGAAATCCAGGATCCAACTGCACAAGGAGGAAATTAGAACAAACATGTTCTTCTTCCCATTTCTCAACAGATGAGATCTGTAGAAGGCACTTTGATTATTCCAAGCCTTGACTTATTTAAATAATCTTATTTCTAAAGGTGTGTTCAAAACATTGTAAGCTCAGTGATGAAATGCTCATTTTGATATTCTGTCTTTAAGATGACATTGATGACGTGACATCTTTAAGATGACGTGATGAAGACCATGGAGCGGCTGATAATACAGAATCTGAGGCCACAAACCAGGCACGCCCAGGATCCTCTTCAGTTTGCGTATAAGGAGAAGGTGGGAGTGGAGGATGCTATCACGTATTTGCTGCACAAATCACTCTCTCACCTAGACAGGGTCAGTTGTGCTGTGAGGATTACATTCCTTGACTTCTCTAGTGCCTTTAACACCATCCAGCCCAAGATCTTAAGGCACAAGCTAACGGAGATGGGAGTAGACTCTCACATGGTGGATTGGATAGTGGACTACTTGACAGATAGACCTCAATATGTGCGGTTGGGAGACTGTAGGTCTGACACGGTGGTCAGCAGCACAGGAGCGCCGCAGGGAACCGTACTCTCTCCGGTCCTGTTCACCCTGTACACATCAGACTTCCAATATAACTCGGAGTCCTGCCATGTGCAGAAGTTCGCTGATGATACGGCCATAGTGGGGTGTGTCAGGAATGGACAGGAGGAGGAGTATAGGAAACTGATACAGGACTTTGTGATATGGTGTAACTCAAACTACCTGCGTCTCAATATCACCAAGACCAAGGAGATGGTGGTGGACTTTAGGAGATCTAGGCCTCATATGGAGCCAGTGATCATTAATGGAGAATGTGTGGAGCAGGTTAAGACCTACAAGTATCTGGGAGTACAGTTAGACGAGAAGCTAGACTGGACTGCCAACACAGATGCCTTGTGCAGGAAGGCACAGAGTCGACTGTACTTCCTTAGAAGGTTGGCGTCATTCAATGTCTGTAGTGAGATGCTGAAGATGTTCTATAGGTCAGTTGTGGAGAGCGCCCTCTTCTTTGTGGTGGCGTGTTGGGGAGGAAGCATTAAGAAGAGGGACGCCTCACGTCTTAATAAGCTGGTAAGGAAGGCGGGCTCTGTCGTGGGCAAAGTACTGGAGAGTTTAGCATCGGTAGCTGAGCGAAGGGCGCTGAGTAGGCTACGGTCAATTATGGAAAACTCTGAACATCCTCTACATAGCACCATCCAGAGACAGAGAAGCAGTTTCAGCGACAGGTTACTATCGATGCAATGCTCCTCAGACAGGATGAAGAGGTCAATACTCCCCAATGCCATTAGGCTTTACAATTCAACCGCCAGGACTTAAGAACTTTTTAAAGCTATTATTAATGCTTTTTGAGATAGTGATTTAGATGCATATCATATTTTTTACTGAGTTAAGTATTGTATGTTGTAGCAAAACTAATTACAAGTGTATGGGACATTGGAAAAAAGTTGAATTTCCCCATGGGGATGAATAAAGTATCTATCTATCTATCAATCTATTGAACCCTCATATGTACTGTAAGGTGTATGGCACTATTGAAAATAAAAGGGGAGATTCACACTAATTGCCTTCGCATGTAAGAGCACTTTGCTATTCATTATTTGCAAGGATGTGCTGTGAGTCCATTGTTTCATACATCACAAGTCATACTTAATTGGCAATAAAGACCATTGATGCATCGTGCAAACAGTAAATGTACTTTATAAATTAAATTCTTTCATTTCTTTAGCATTTAGAAACAAGAGAGAATATGGTGAAGCTGTAGTTGGCAGGAAAGATATTGCAGGCCAGGATAGAGGAAAAAGTTTACAGTCACCACAAACCAATCAGAATGCTGATGAAAAGTTCAGCCACTAGAGCACAGAGCTCGGAAACTCAGTGAGTCAGAGAAACAGTCTCACAGGTGAACCTTGAAACGGGAGCCCAACAACCAGTTCTAAGAAAACATAATTTACTCATGGAAAAAAGACCAAGAACTGGTAACTAGTGGCTGTGACGTTGGGGTTTTTATACGGAGTTCCTAATGGAAACCAGGTGTACCATCATCAAAGTGAATAGGAAGCAATTGGGAAATTAATGATCGGGACCATGGCATAAATAAAGAAAATTAGGAGCAAGATAGGGAATAAATGATCGGGACCATGTCAGTAGTAGATTCATTGTTAGTCATTTCATTTTCAATCATTTTTATTGATTTTAAAAAAAGATAACATTGTTAATCAAAGTTGAGTTTATTGTCATATGCACTAGAACATGTCTGCATGGGGGAGCCATAACATCTTACTAGCAGCAACAACATAGGCACATGGAATCATATAAACAGCATTCACAAGGAAAACATAAATTAAACAATTTTTACAAAAGAACGTTCTCAGAACAAATTGCAAGTCCATTTTGTGGGAAGTGGTCATAGTGTTCAAATTCAGATTCATTTATTTACCATGTGCATTGAAAAATGTAGGGAAATGTGTCACTTGTGTTAACAAGCTTCACAACCTCAGGATGTGTTGGGGCATTTTACAGATGTGCTAAATTGTAGGCATTAGGGATTTGCCAGTAGGTTCAAAAACCAAATTAGCTGTTCTTGAACGCGATGATGTAGTACTTAAGGCTTCTGTACCTCGTGCCCAATGGTAGCTGCAAGGCATGACCCAGATGGTGGTGGGGTGGGGAGTCTTTAGTTAGAGGTGTTGCTTTCTTGAGGCAGCACCTCCTGTAGATACTGCCAATGGTGGAGAGGGACATGCCTTTACAGTGAATAGATATGTAGATAGCTAGACAGGCAGATAAGCGTTCAAAAGAGGAAGAGCAAGGTAGTGCTCATGAGTTCATGGACTGTTCAGAAATCTGATGATGAAAGAGAATAAGTTGTTCCTAAATTGTTGAGTGTGGGTCTTCAGGCTCTTGGCCTTGCCTCTGATGGTAATATTGTAAAGAAGGCATGTCTGGATGGTGAGGACCCTTAGTGATGGATGCTTCCTACTTGAGGCATCAACTCTTGAAGATGTTTTTGATGGTGGGAGAGTTGTGTCAGTGATGGACTTGGCTGAGTCTACAAGCCTACCCTCAAAAGAAAAAACTGCCAGCCTATCTAATCTCTCCTTAGAACTCAAGCCCTCCTTTCCAGGTAACATCCTCACAAATCCTTTTTTGCACAATGTCCAGCTTAATACCATCCTACCTATGAACATGGTCTTGTAATTGAACTGTTACGTAATACTCAGGAACTGAAAAGATTCAAAGTTCAAAGTAAATTTTATTAAGTACAAATATGTAATTATATACAACCCTGAGATTCATTTTCCTGTGAGCACGCTCAGCAAATCTATAGAATAACAACTATTACTGAATAAATGAAGGGTCAACCAGAGTGCAGAAGACAACAAACTGGGCATGTGCAAATATAAATAAATAGCACAAAATAATGAGAACGTGAGATAACAAGATAACAAATCCTTACAGAGAGATCCTTGGTTATGGGATCATCTCAATGGATGTGAAGTGAGTGTAGTTACCATCTTTTGTTCAAGAGCCTGATGTTTGAGGGGTAGTAACTGTTCTTGAACCTGGTGGTGCAAGTCCTGAGGCTCTTGTACCTTCTACCTGATGGCAGCAGTGAGAAAAGGGCACGACATGGTTGGTGGGGGAACTCTGTTGATGGATGCTGCTTTTCTATGGCAATGTCTCATGTAGATATGCTCAGTAGTTGGAAGGGCATTACCCATGATGTACTGGGCCAAATCCACAACCCTCTGTAGGATTTTCCGTTCAAAGGCATTGGTGTTCCCATACCAGGCCATGATGAAGCCAGTTAATACTTTCTTCACTGCATAACTATGGAGGTTTGTCAAAGCTTCATATGTCATGCTGAATCTCCACAGACTCCTAAGGAAGTAGAGGTGCTGCCATGCTTTCTTTGCGATTGCATGAATGTGCTGCGTCCCAGACAGCTCCTCCGAAATGGTAACACCCGGGAATTAAAAGTTGCTAACCCCCTCCACCTCTGATCTTCTCATGAGGACTGGCTCATGGACCTCTAGTTCCCCTCTCCAGAAGTCTACAACCAGTTCCTTGGTCTTGTTGACGTTGAGTGAAAGGTTGTTGTTATGACAACACCCAGTCAAATTTTCAATCTCCTCTCCCTTGGCTGATTCATCATCACTTTTGACTTGGCACACAACAGTGGTGTCATCAGCAAACTTGAATATGGTACTGGAGCTGTGCTTAGCCTCACAGTGATCGGTGTAAAGCGAGTAGAGCAGGGGAGTAAGCACACCGCCTTGTGCTGCTCCTGTGCTGATGGTTTCATGGAGGAGGTGCTGTTCGCAAAACGACTGAGGCCTGCAAGTGAGGAAATCCAGGATCCAACTGCACAAGGAGGAAATTAGAACAAACATGTTCTTCTTCCCATTTCTCAACAGATGAGATCTGTAGAAGGCACTTTGATTATTCCAAGCCTTGACTTATTTAAATAATCTTATTTCTAAAGGTGTGTTCAAAACATTGTAAGCTCAGTGATGAAATGCTCATTTTGATATTCTGTCTTTAAGATGACATTGATGACGTGACATCTTTAAGATGACGTGATGAAGACCATGGAGCGGCTGATAATACAGAATCTGAGGCCACAAACCAGGCACGCCCAGGATCCTCTTCAGTTTGCGTATAAGGAGAAGGTGGGAGTGGAGGATGCTATCACGTATTTGCTGCACAAATCACTCTCTCACCTAGACAGGGTCAGTTGTGCTGTGAGGATTACATTCCTTGACTTCTCTAGTGCCTTTAACACCATCCAGCCCAAGATCTTAAGGCACAAGCTAACGGAGATGGGAGTAGACTCTCACATGGTGGATTGGATAGTGGACTACTTGACAGATAGACCTCAATATGTGCGGTTGGGAGACTGTAGGTCTGACACGGTGGTCAGCAGCACAGGAGCGCCGCAGGGAACCGTACTCTCTCCGGTCCTGTTCACCCTGTACACATCAGACTTCCAATATAACTCGGAGTCCTGCCATGTGCAGAAGTTCGCTGATGATACGGCCATAGTGGGGTGTGTCAGGAATGGACAGGAGGAGGAGTATAGGAAACTGATACAGGACTTTGTGATATGGTGTAACTCAAACTACCTGCGTCTCAATATCACCAAGACCAAGGAGATGGTGGTGGACTTTAGGAGATCTAGGCCTCATATGGAGCCAGTGATCATTAATGGAGAATGTGTGGAGCAGGTTAAGACCTACAAGTATCTGGGAGTACAGTTAGACGAGAAGCTAGACTGGACTGCCAACACAGATGCCTTGTGCAGGAAGGCACAGAGTCGACTGTACTTCCTTAGAAGGTTGGCGTCATTCAATGTCTGTAGTGAGATGCTGAAGATGTTCTATAGGTCAGTTGTGGAGAGCGCCCTCTTCTTTGTGGTGGCGTGTTGGGGAGGAAGCATTAAGAAGAGGGACGCCTCACGTCTTAATAAGCTGGTAAGGAAGGCGGGCTCTGTCGTGGGCAAAGTACTGGAGAGTTTAGCATCGGTAGCTGAGCGAAGGGTGCTGAGTAGGCTACGGTCAATTATGGAAAACTCTGAACATCCTCTACATAGCACCATCCAGAGACAGAGAAGCAGTTTCAGCGACAGGTTACTATCGATGCAATGCTCCTCAGACACTCCCCAATGCCATTAGGCTTTACAATTCAACCGCCAGGACTTAAGAACTTTTTAAAGCTATTATTAATGCTTTTTGAGATAGTGATTTAGATGCATATCATATTTTTTACTGAGTTAAGTATTGTATGTTGTAGCAAAACTAATTACAAGTGTATGGGACATTGGAAAAAAGTTGAATTTCCCCATGGGGATGAATAAAGTATCTATCTATCTATCTATCTATTGAACCCTCATATGTACTGTAAGGTGTATGGCACTATTGAAAATAAAAGGGGAGATTCACACTAATTGCCTGCACATGTAAGAGCACTTTGCTATTCATTATTTGCAAGGATGTGCTGTGAGTCCATTGTTTCATAGATCACAAGTCATACTTAATTGGCAATAAAGACCATTGATGCATCGTGCAAACAGTAAATGTACTTTATAAATTAAATTCTTTCATTTCTTTAGCATTTAGAAACAAGAGAGAATATGGTGAAGCTGTAGTTGGCAGGAAAGATATTGCAGGCCAGGATAGAGGAAAAAGTTTACAGTCACCACAAACCAATACTTGTTTCATCAGAATGCTGATGAAAAGATCAGCCACTAGAGCACAGAGCTCGGAAACTCAGTGAGTCAGAGAAACAGTCTCACAGGTGAACCTTGAAACGGGAGCCCAACAACCAGTTCTAAGAAAACATAATTTACTCACGGAAAAAAGACCAAGAACTGGTAACTAGTGGCTGTGACGTTGGGGTTTTTATACGGAGTTCCTAATGGAAACCAGGTGTACCATCATCAAAGTGAATAGGAAGCAATTGGGAAATTAATGATCGGGACCATGGCATAAATAAAGAAAATTAGGAGCAAGATAGGGAATAAATGATCGGGACCATGTCAGTAGTAGATTCATTGTTAGTCATTTCATTTTCAATCATTTTTATTGATTTTAAAAAAAGATAACATTGTTAATCAAAGTTGAGTTTATTGTCATATGCACTAGAACATGTCTGCATGGGGGAGCCATAACATCTTACTAACAGCAACAACATAGGCACATGGAATCATATAAACAGCATTCACAAGGAAAACATAAATTAAACAATTTTTACAAAAGAACGTTCTCAGAACAAAATGCAAGTCCATTTTGTGGGAAGTTGTCATAGTGTTCAAATTCAGATTCATTTATTTACCATGTGCATTGAAAAATGTAGGGAAATGTGTCACTTGTGTTAACAAGCTTCACAACCTCAGGATGTGTTGGGGCAGTTTACAGATGTGCTAAATTGTAGGCGTTAGGGATTTGCCAGTAGGTTCAAAAACCAAATTAGCTGTTCTTGAATGCGATGATGTAGTACTTAAGGCTTCTGTACCTCATGCCCAATGGTAGCTGCAAGGCATGACCCAGATGGTGGTGGGGTGGGGAGTCTTTAGTTAGAGGTGTTGCTTTCTTGAGGCAGCACCTCCTGTAGATACTGCCAATGGTGGAGAGGGACATGCCTTTACAGTGAATAGATATGTAGATAGCTAGACAGGCAGATAAGCGTTCAAAAGAGGAAGAGCAAGGTAGTGCTCATGAGTTCATGGACTGTTCAGAAATCTGATGATGAAAGAGAAGAAGTTGTTCCTAAATTGTTGAGTGTGGGTCTTCAGGCTCTTGGCCTTGCCTCTGATGGTACTATTGTAAAGAAGGCATGTCTGGATGGTGAGGACCCTTAGTGATGGATACTTCCTACTTGAGGCATCAACTCTTGAAGATGTTTTTGATGGTGGGAGAGTTGTGTCAGTGATGGACTTGGCTGAGTCTACAAGCCTACCCTCAAAAGAAAAAACTGCCAGCCTATCTAATCTCTCCTTAGAACTCAAGCCCTCCTTTCCAGGTAACATCCTCACAAATCCTTTTTTGCACAATGTCCAGCTTAATACCATCCTACCTATGAACATGGTCTTGTAATTGAACTGTTACGTAATACTCAGGAACTGAAAAGATTCAAAGTTCAAAGTAAATTTTATTAAGTACAAATATGTAATTATATACAACCCTGAGATTCATTTTCCTGTGAGCACGCTCAGCAAATCTATAGAATAACAACTATTACTGAATAAATGAAGGGTCAACCAGAGTGCAGAAGACAACAAACTGGGCATGTGCAAATATAAATAAATAGCACAAAATAATGAGAACGTGAGATAACAAGATAACAAATCCTTACAGAGAGATCCTTGGTTATGGGATCATCTCAATGGATGTGAAGTGAGTGTAGTTACCATCTTTTGTTCAAGAGCCTGATGTTTGAGGGGTAGTAACTATTCTTGAACCTGGTGGTGCAAGTCCTGAGGCTCTTGTACCTTCTACCTGATGGCAGCAGTGAGAAAAGGGCACAACATGGTTGGTGGGGGAACTCTGTTGATGGATGCTGCTTTTCTATGGCAATGTCTCATGTAGATATGCTCAGTAGTTGGAAGGGCATTACCCATGATGTACTGGGCCAAATCCACAACCCTCTGTAGGATTTTCCGTTCAAAGGCATTGGTGTTCCCATACCAGGCCATGATGAAGCCAGTAAAATACTTTCTTCACTGCATAACTATGGAGGTTTGTCAAAGCTTCATATGTCATGCTGAATCTCCACAGACTCCTAAGGAAGTAGGGGTGCTGCCATGCTTTCTTTGCAATTGCATGAATGTGCTGCGTCCAAGACAGCTCCTCCGAAATGGTAACACCCGGGAATTAAAAGTTGCTAACCCCCTCCACCTCTGATCTTCTCATGAGGACTGGCTCATGGACCTCTAGTTTCCCTCTCCAGAAGTCTACAACCAGTTCCTTGGTCTTGTTGACGTTGAGTGAAAGGTTGTTGTTATGACAACACCCAGTCAAATTTTCAATCTCCCCTCCCTTGGCTGATTCATCATCACTTTTGACTTGGCACACAACAGTGGTGTCATCAGCAAACTTGAATATGGTACTGGAGCTGTGCTTAGCCTCACAGTGATCGGTGTAAAGCGAGTAGAGCAGGGGAGTAAGCACACCGCCTTGTGCTGCTCCTGTGCTGATGGTTTCATGGAGGAGGTGCTGTTCGCAAAACGACTGAGGCCTGCAAGTGAGGAAATCCAGGATCCAACTGCACAAGGAGGAAATTAGAACAAACTTGTTCTTCTTCCCATTTCTCAACAGATGAGATCTGTAGAAGGCACTTTGATTATTCCAAGCCTTGACTTATTTAAATAAACTTATTTCTAAAGGTGTATTCAAAACATTGTAAGCTCAGTGATGAAATGCTCATTTTGATATTCTGACTTTAAGATGACATTGACCCCTCATATGTACTGTAAGGTGTATGGCACTTTTGAAAATAAAAGGGGAGATTCACACTATTTGCCTGCACATGTAAGAGCACTTTGCTATTCATTATTTGCAAGGATGTGCTGTGAGTCCATTGTTTCATACATCACAAGTCATACTTAATTGGCAATAAAGACCATTGATGCATCGTGCAAACAGTAAATGTACTTTATAAATTAAATTCTTTCATTTCTTTAGCATTTAGAAACAAGAGAGAATATGGTGAAGCTGTAGTTGGCAGGAAAGATATTGCAGGCCAGGATAGTGGAAGGAGTTTACAGTCACCACAAACCAGTTGTTGTTTGATCAGGATTCTTAGGAAAAGATCAGCCACTAGAGCACAGGTTCCCAAAACAGAACAACTCGGACTCTGAGGAATAGAGTCTCATGCATAAACCTTGAAACTGGAACCAAACAACCAGTACTAAGCAGCCAGAAAACATAGTTTACTAACAGGAAAAAAGACCAAGAACTGATAACTGGTGGCTGTGACGTTGGGGTTTTTATATTGAGTTTCTAATAGAAACCAGGTGTGCCATCATCAAGGAGAATAGGAAACAATTGGGAAATTAACGATCAGGGCCATGGCATCATCAAAGAAAATTAGGAGCAAGATAGGGAATAAACGATCGGCACCATGACAGTAGTAACTTCTTTGTTAGTCAAAGTTAATTTTATTGTCATATGCACTAGAACATGTCTGCATGGGGTGGGGGTTAAAAATCTTACTAGCAGCAACAACATCGACACATGAAATCATATAAACAGCGTTCACAAGAAAAATCATAAATTAAACAATTTTTACAAAAGAACGCCCTCAGAACGAAATGCAAGTCCATTTTGTGGGAAGTCGTCATAGTGTTCAAATTCAGATTCATTTATTTACCATGTACATTGAAAAATGCAAACAAGAACAAGAGAGAATATGGTGAAGCCGTAGTTGTCAGGAAAGATATTGTAGGCCAGGATAGCAGTCACCACTAACCAGTACTTGTTTGATCAGAATGCTGATGAGAAGATCAGACACTAGAGCACGGGTTCCCAACCTGGGCTCCACGGACCTCTTAGTTAATAGTGAAACTCTATGATATGTAAAATGTTGAAAACCCCTGCTCTAGAAAAATAAAACCTTGCTATAGTTGACGCCCAACTGCAACAGCCCAGCGATTTCAATTAGTTGGCAAAGAAGTGCGGGACTTGTCTGTGGACTTCAAGACAAAGCTGGACCAGTCTATAGGTAACAGATGGAACAAGTAAGAATGGACTGTGGACCTTGTGATTAGAGGAGGCATTGCTTTAGAATGTATGTAAGTTAAAAGCTGAAGGTGCCACCCTGGACCGTCTAGTTTTATTTCACAATCAGGGTTGTTATCACCCACATATATCATGAAATTTATTGCTTTTCTGACAGCAGTACTATGGAATACATAATACTAAAAACTGTGAATTGCAGTAAGTATATATAATAGTTAAATTAAATAAGTAGTGTAAAAGAATTAGTGGGGTAGTGTTCATGGGTTCAATGTCCATTTAGAAATCGGTTGGCAGAGAGGAAGAAGCTGCTCCTGAATCGTTGGCTGTGCGCCTTCAGGCTCTTGTACCTTCTTTCTGATAGAAGGAGAACTAAACAATGGGGATCTTATAGAAACATACAAAATTTTGAAAGGGATAGATAAGATAGAAGTAGGAAAGTTGTTTCCATTGGTAGGTGAGAGTTGGTAGGGGACATTGCCTCAAGATTCAGGGGAGAAGATTTAGGACAGAGATGAGGAGAAACTGTTTTTCCCAGAGAGTGGTGAATCAGTGGAATTCTCTGCCCAGGGAAGCAGTTGAGGCTTCCTCACTAAATCTATTTAAGAAACAGTTAGACAGGTTTTTGCATAGTAAGGGAATTCAAGGTTACGGGGGTAAGGCAGGTAGATGGAGCTGAGTTTACAGACAGATCAGCCATGATCTTATTGAATGGCGGGGCAGGCTCGATGGGCCGGATGCCTACTCCTGCTCCTATTTCTTATGTTCTTATGGTAGAACATTTAAGCTTTTCCTCATACCCTTGCTGTTCAATGAAGTACTTCATGTTGATTCATTCCAGCCATGCTGTACCTTAACTATCTTACTCGGTGTATGTTATAAATCTTCCTACAATGATGAATGGAAAGGTTAATTAAGGTGATGAGTGCATCGCTGATCAAGCTGACTGTGTTGTCTTGTATTACGCTAAACTATTTGGGAGTTATGAGGGGTTAACTCACCCAACCTAATGGACAATATTCCATCACAAATCCAACCTGTACTTATGGATGTTGGAAAGCTTTGGATAGCCTAGACGTGAGGTATCTACATGTAATCTGATCTTGCAGTTGTACTTCTGTGTCATTCACTGAAGTTTCCCAGCATTGTGGCTAATCTCAGGGTAAGTTGTTAACCTTTCCCTTGAAGGCTGCTGTTGCTCTGCACTTGTGTTACTTCCTCTTATCAATCTAAGCCTGGATATTGTCCACAACCTGCCAAATCTGGTGTGATACCCGAGGACTTGTGAATGGAAGTAACCAGTGTGCATTTATCAGAACACAGCCCACTTCAGATCCTAAGATGGAGGACAAACAGCTGCACATAATTATATCTGTGGCATTGCCCTGAGGGACCTAAATAGAAATGCCCTGGGGTCAAGGGGACTGACCTCCAACAGTTGGAACAATCTTCCTTTGTATGAGGTTTGATTCAATCATTAAAGTTTTCTCTCTGGTTCAAATCAATTTCATTTTTGTTAGGGTTCCTTGAATCATTCTTGCCATGATGTCAAGGCAAGGATGTACTGGTTAGGCCTTACTTGGAGTATTGTGAGCAGATTTGGGCCTCTTATTTAAGAAAGGATAGGTTGACGTTGAAGAGGATTCAGAGAAGGTTCACAAGAATGATTCCAGGAATGAAAGGCTTATCGTAGGAGGAGTGATTGATGACTCTGGGCCTTTACTTGCTGGAATTTAGAAGAATGAGGGGGAATTTCATTGAAACCAATCAAATGTTGAAAGCTCTGGATAGAGTGGATGTGGAGAAGATGTTTCCTATGGTGAGGAGTCTAGGACCAGAGGGTACAGCCTCACAATAGAGGGATGTCTATTTAAGATGGAGATGAAGAGGAATATCTTTAGCCAGAGGGTGGTAGAATTCATTGCCACGGGCAGCTGTAGAGGCCAGGACATTGGACATATTTAAGGCAGAAGCTGATAGATTCTTGATTAGTCAGGGCATGAAAGGTTACAAGGAGAAGGTAGAACTATTGGGCTGAGAGAGAAATGGATTAGCCATGATGAAATGGTGGAGCAGACTTGATGGGCTGTGAGACCTAATTCTGCTCCTATGTCTTATGGTCTTTTGACCCCTGTCACTTCATCTGTGGAATTCAACCATTTTGTCAGTCTTTGGACCAAGAAAGACTATATAGGACTCCCTTTCACCTGTTAAAAAATAGCCTGTTTACTGATAATCATTTTATAGGTGAGAAGGTCCTATTTGTTAGCAGTCGTAAGCACTTTATAAATCTTTAAGAGTAAATTATTCAGGCATTTAGTAGCTGGATAGAATTTGTCTTGCACTTCTGTGGATAGATCTGAATCGGTTGTCAGTGTTTGAGCTAGAGGTGTAGCATAGTGTTAGAGCATAGAACATAAAACACTACAGCACAGGAACAGGCCTTTCGGCCCACAGTATCTGCACCAAACATGATGCTGAATTAAACAAATTCTTTTCTGATCCATATCTCTCCATTCTCTGCATCAGTCTTAGTTGTTAATGTTGGATTACAGACCTTCAACTCAGCAGTTAGGAAGCTGTCTTAGTTCATGATGCAGTCAGCACACCCAGGTATTTCATGAGATCATCCAGAATGGATGATACGAATCCCAAATCAATGCTGAAGGAATCATCTGCTGGCTGTAAGTGAACGTGTGCTGGGGCCCATTTCTTGCACTCACCGCCTCAAGCACTGTCGCTCAACTCTTTGCACGCTGCGTTCTTGAAGGGTGTGCGGAGAAAGATGCAAGGTCCTTGTCACGCTGCAACCTGAGCAGCTCTGTATTTCTTTTTTTTAAAAATTAAAATAAATTTTATTCACAATAAAATGTACTGTGCAAAAATCTTTGGCGTGTGTATATAGCTAGGGTGCCTGAGACCTTTGCATGCTACTGTAGTAATTTTATGCATTGTACTGTAATGTGCTGTAAAATAAAAACAAATTTCATGACACATGTGAGTGACAATAAACCTGATTCTGATATGGGTCTCTGTTGTGGACTGAGAGTGGGAAGGAGGCACGGAGAGGCAAATCACGGTTGGGAAAAGGGAAAGGAGGTGGGAAGCACTAGAGAGGCATTCTATAATGATCAATTGTTTGGAAGCAAATGACCTTGCCTGGAGTCTCAGGGCTGGGTGTGTCTGCACCCGCACCATGCTCCTTCGATGTATTTTTCCATGGCCGGTGTTTCTGGATGAGAGACAGAGAAGAGTCAGCCCTGTGGAGCACCCTGGGGAGGTAAGAGACAAATGGCGCTGGTGTGGCAGTGGGAGGTTGCCTCCTTCTTACTGAAAACTTCAAGAAGATCAGCATATTCAACCAGAACGCCAGACAGGTCAACACTAGCAGTTGTCACAGGAGGGGATATGCTGACAGGGGCTTGAGCTGGTCCCAGACAGGTAGACAGACATGACACTCCCCACTCTTGGAGTGCCTTTAGGGACTGATTATGGCAAGATAACCATGGAAACCCGAGCACCAGAGGCAGTTCAGGGAAATCAAGCTGATAGAAAGTGAGCCATTCCCTGTGGTTGCCCCCTAGCACAAGTTGGAAGGGTTCTTTGGAAAGGTAGATCGTGTTGGTGCCCAGTGGCCGACCATCTAAAGCCTCAGCATTAATATTCTTTCTTAATTGCTAACTCAAAGCTCCCCATCTTTGAGCCAGAAAAATAGCCATGAGGTCCCAGAGTCAATAAATACCTGAAACTCATGGGTCTGGGATCCACATGACAAGGAACTTGGCGGCGTTAAGTGATTAAGGGAAGATGCATGCAGGGAGAACGGACCCATCAGAATGTTCCTTCCTCCTGATGGGTATCCACTTTTACTGGGTGCTTGGGACATGATTCCTGGAAATGCCCTGGATTGCCACAGTAAAGGCAGGATCTGGTTCTCCTGCACTGATCTTCTTTCTCTGGAGATAGGTGCATACAGCCCACCTTCATAGGATTCTCCATGCGCTGGATACTGAGTGTTGTGGGAGAGGGTGAGGACAGATGGTGGTCTGAAGAATTGGAAGCTTGGGGTATTCTTGGGTCATTCAGTTGCCCGGCTGTTGATTCGAATGGCAAGATTGATCAGATCATCAGCACTGTGACCGCATGCCGAACCCCTGCACTCGGCCCACACTGGAAAGCAGTGATGAGAGATCTCTCCTTCCACACCGTCTCAACCGCAAGCATACAGAACTTTACAGAATAATCCCTCACTGTCCCTTTCCTCGGCACAGGTCCAGGAGTTGGTGGGCTGTCTCCTCACCCTGTACTGGAAGATCAAACACTCTCTTGATCTCAACCTCGAATTATTAGAAGGACTGGGCTGCAGGGGAAACTTTTTCTCGCAGAAAGTTGAACCGGCTGTGTGGAGGTCCATCTAAGCAATTCACCATGTAAACTATGTGCATCATCACCAAACTGACCAGGCTAGGCTTGGAAAGTCAGCTGACTCTGGGCAATAAAGTTCCTGCAGCCATTGGGGTCACTGGAGTGTCTGCCTGGTGGGGGAATGCTCAGCTCTGATCTGGAAACCGCTAAGGGAATCGCTGCTACATATGAAGACGGGGGAGATGCCTGGAGTAAGACTCTCCTGGCCAAAGGCTGCTGGTGCTGAGTTGCAGCAGTGAGAGTGGTAAAGGCTGCCACCTGATTCTGGCTGTCAGTAGTTAGTTGCTGCGGATGCTGTCACCTGCTCTTCCTGTTTGGACTGGGCTTGGTGCTCTGAAAGCCATTGTTGCACTGTGCGAGCCATTTCAGCCAACCCACACTCCACTGACTTTAATTTCTCCTCCATCTGACCACCGAACTTCGGTTTGGACAGCAGTTGCTACTGCACGAGAGCTGCCCCACTGCGCAAGCCACATCTCCCAACCCAGCCATTACCGTCTCCAGCCCTTCTCCTACTTACCCAATGAAATTCTGGGCCAAGATCAGCTGACCTCTCTCTACAGAGTCTATTTTAATGGTCGAGACTTTCTGACACAAGCGTGCGGTTACGACCCATGTGCAGAGGGAGAGACACTGAAATGGGTGAACAGTTCACTGACTTTTAGAAAGAGCTGTGTAGAATTAAAGGAAAAACAATGAACACTGAGGCAACAGGGCCATTAACTAAAACTCTCAAACTGAAAGCTAATGCAGACACTGCAGCTAGGAAGCAGTAACTTAATACTAAATGAATACTGCTGCTTTACAGTCAATGTAAACAGTAATCTTCTCACCCGGAACAAGGACGGAAGTAAACAGGGAGCATAGATGTTGCTGTGCTTTTGGTCAAGACTGGAATGAGAGGAAGGAAGTTAATTACCTCCTCAATAAAATGCAGATTTAACCCAATATTATTTTTATTAGGTGATATTGAAGGGATAATACTGAAACCTAAATTGAACAAATATCAAAAAAAATTATAAAAATTGCATTGGCAGTAGCCAAAACAGCTATTGCAGTTACTTGGAAATCAGATTCATACTTAACTATGGACCGTTGGAATAATGAAATATTTAGCTGCATTCCACTTGAAAAAATTACTTATTATTTAAGAAATGAATATGATATATTTTTGAAAATTTGGCACCCTTATTTACAAAAGATAGGATTAGATATATAGGTCCTTCAAAGATAAAATTATTAGCTATTTGGGAAAAAAATATATACTAAAGCTATTATGAACTCCATGGAGCATGTGAGGATCTTCCGATATCCAGGCATTCTTTCTTACTTTCTCTTTTTTTTTCTTTTTTCTTTTTTTTAGATAGGGACGTTAAGGGGGGAAGGGTTAAGGGGAGAGGGAGGGCTGATATTATTTTTCATTACTCTATTATTCTATTCATTCTATATAATTATCTTAAAATTTTAATAAAAAATATATTTAAAAAACACAGATTGGCTGGAGCGTGCACACTCACGAGCGTGATTGCTGAATCTGATCGGCAGCCCGTCTGAGAGGACGCGCAGACCCTGCAGCAGCGTCTGTGGCTGTGACAATTGGAGGCTGGTCAAAAAGTTCAGTCACTTTGCTTTCAAAATGAGATAGCAAATCAGCTTAGACATTGGCTTCATGGGAGAAGCCAGAAAGTAATGGTGCACGGTTGCCTCTTTGACTGGAGGCCTGTGACTAATAGTGTGCTGTGTTGATCGGTATGTGGCTTGTCATCTATATCAACAATCTAGATGATAATGTGATAAATTGATTTATGTTTTCAAAGGTCCAAATGACTACCTGACTATCATCCTCTTAAAATAAAATGATTTAAAAAGTTATGTTATGTTGGTGTTAATATTCCTTGCAAATCTTACTTCCTGTTTGCAACTCTATCTCTTTTGTTACTTTCTTTCTTTATTCGTTTATTTTTATATTGTCTCTTCCATCTCCAGCATTGCAATGCAGGCATAACAATAAGTTTCAATAAAAACAAATAAATAGTGTAAAAGAGGAATAGGGAGGTTTTGTTTGTGGGTTCATGACTTATTCAGAAAGCTGATTTACGGAGGCAAAGCAGTTCCTAAAATCCTGAATGTGCATCTTCAGGCTCCTGTACCTCCTCCCAAGGCGGTAATAAGAAGACTGCAGGTCCCAGATGGTGAGGGTCCTCAATGAAGGACACTGCCTTTTAGAGGTGCCACGTTCTTGAGACACAGCCTTTGGAAGATATTCTCGATGGTGGGGAATCTTGTGCCCATGATGGAGCTTGCTGAGTAGACAACATTTGAAACCTCTTACAAATCTATGCATTGATGCTTCCATACCAGACAGTGATGCAACCAGTTAGAACGATCTACAGAGTACATCTGTGTTCCCCCAACTTCCCCTTCCAAAATTCCTCAATTAATTTCTAGCTTGTCTCAATTCCCTGTCACTCCGCTCTTGAAGAAGGGAGGGAGGCAGAAGAATGGAAATTATCGGCCACTTAGCCTGACTTCAGTGGTCGGGAAGATATTGGACCCCATTATTATGGATGGACTTTCAGGGTACTTGGAGGTACATGGTAAAATAGACTAAAGTCAGCATGGTTTCCTTAAGGGGAAATCTTACCTGACAAATCTGTTGGAATTTTTCAAGGAAATAATGGGTAGGATAGACAAAGGAAAGTCATGGATGCTGTTTACTTGGATTTTCAGAAAGCCTTTGACAAAACACTTAATTAAGAAGATAAGACTCCGTGGTATTGTAGGAAACATATTAGCATGGATAAAAAAATTGGCTGACTGGCAAGAGGCAAAGAGTGCAACTAAAGCGGGTCTTTTCTGGTTGGTTCCCAGTGACTAGTAGTGTTCCATGGGGATTGGTGTTGGGATTGCTTCTTTTCCCATTATTTGTCAAAATTCGGATGAGGGAATTGATGAATTTTTTGCCAAGTCTGAGGACAATCCAAAGATAGGTGCAAGGGCAGGTAGAGTTAAGAAAGCAAGGAGACTGCAGAAGTATGTAGACAGATTAGGGGAATTAGCAAAAAAGTGACAGCTGGAATAAAGCAGTAGGCATTATCAAAACTAGGAAAAAATTTAAAAATTAGAGATGCAAAGGAATTTGTGGGTCATTTTGCAAGATTCCCTGAAGGCTAACTTGCAGATTGATTAGGTAGTATGGAAGGTAAATGAAATATTAGCATTCATTTTGAGAGGACTAGTATATAAAAGCAATTATGTAATGCTGAGACTTTATAAGGCATTTGTCAAACCATACTTGGAATATTGTGAGCAGTTTTCGGTCCCATATCTAAGAAAAGACGTAATGGTATTGGGAGGTTCACAAGAATGATTCAGGGAACGGAAGGGTTAATGTATGAGGAGCATTTGATACCTCTGAGCCCGTACTTGCAGAAGTTTAGAAGAATGAGAAGGATCTCATTGAAACCTATTGAATATTGAAAAGCCTAGATAGAGTGGCTGTGGAGACTGTGTTTCCTAAAGTGGGTAAGTCTAGGATCAGAGGGCACAGCGTCAAAATAGAGGGGCATCCATTTAGAACAGAGATGAGGAGGAATTTATTTAGTCTGAGAGTGGTGAACCTGTGGAGGCCAAATCGTTGGGTATCTTTAAAACAGAGGTTGATAGGCTTTTGGCTTAGTCAGGAGGTCAAAGATAATGGGGACAAAGCAAGACAATGGGCTTGAGGGATAATAAATCAGCCATGATGGAATAGTGGAGCAGACTCAATGGACCAAATGGCCTAACTTGAGGAAGGACATTCTTGTTTTTGAGGGATTGCAGTGTAGGTTCACAATGTTAATTCCTGTGATGGCGGGACTGTCATATGTTGAAAGATTGGAGCGACTGGGCTTGTATACACTGGAATTTAGAAGGATGACAAGGGATCTGATTGAAACATATAAGATTATTAAGGGATTGGACACATTAGAGACAGGAAACATGTTTCCGATGTTGGGGGAGTCCAGAACCAGAGACCACAGTTTAAGAATAAGGGGTAGGCTATTTAGAACGGAGTTCAGGAAAAACTTATTCACCCAGAGAGTTGTGGATCTATGGAATGCTCTGCCTCAGAAGGCAGTGGAGGCCAATTCTCTGGATGCTTTCAAGAAAGAGTTAGATAGAGCTCTTAAAGATAGCGGAGTCAAGGGATATGGGAAGAAGACAGGAACGGGGTACTGATTGTGGATGATCAGCCATGATCACATTGAATGGCGGTGCTGGCTGGAAGGGCCGAATGGACTGCTCCTGCACCTGTTGTCTAATTCTGTTCCTACATCTGACTGTCTTATGGTCTTCAGTTGCTCATAGCCTTTTTTTTTGTTAATGTAAGCAAGAGCTCTTCAGCTTGCCAGATGTAAAATATTCTATTCCACAATAAAATGACTTGATGAACAACTCATATTGATCATTTTATTCATGATCAGATTGGTCAATTTGTAATGAACATTTGGCCTGGAAGCAGGATTATATGAGATCCATTTTTGCCCATTTTTAGATAATAATTGTGCATAGAATATCATCTGTAACACACACACACACACACACCTCCAGGTGAATTCCCTTCCATCAGGAGATGAGACCAATCCCTCCAAGGTGTGATTCACCTTCGTCCATGTGGTATTTTCCCATTGTATCTTACATATGTAATGATTTCATAAATGTGTACAACACCTTTTTATTGATATGAGAGCAGAATTCAGATGAAAAATTGGATTTACCACCTGCTTTATTAAGAAAGAGCTTAAATACTAATGAATTACTCAGATATAATCTTTATTTTAAAAGTCAGTCACTGATTTTAATTTTAATAAAAGCATCAACTGCTGGTGGAATAGCGTAAATCAAAGCTCCCAGCTCATCTCTGGAGAATGATTCTGACGATGGCTTGTCCTAGGATTAGAGGACTCTGTATGTGCTTGGGTGGGTGGGTGGGTTGGAATGAGTGGAGGAATGGGGCTTGTTTCACTGTTAGCTTTATTGCTTTGCTGTGTTCTGTGTCCTGCTGAGCGTTGTGGGCATGCTAAGCTGGCGCCGGAGTGCGATAGAATAAATAAATCTGAATCTGAAAGATTGTAACCACACCTCCCCGGCTCATTTACTAGCCCAAATGTCTTGATTATGCTCAACACACAGCTTCCTCTATCTTCAATCATGGCTCTCGACCTCCCTGCCTGATTTTAACCACTTCATAGCATAGGTGATGGTTCCTTGAAAACCTCTCATCTTTGTTTCCCTCCCTTTCATTCTGTCTCATTTTCTCCCTCCCTACTTCAGATGTACTCTGTTTCCTATCCGCCACCCTAACTGCCTTTGACAGCCTTTGACTGCCATGATAAATTCTCTTTCATCTCATTGGCCTGCTTCCCATCAGTCTCGGGAAAACACATTGATTGGGCTCTAATGTGTCTACAACTTAGTAAGACATTGATAAGTAATGCTTTTCTAAATCCAGTATATTTCAATTTCATGATATTTTGTCAGCTTCAGATATGCCATTGATTCTAATTTTAACCCATGTTTAGAAATTTGTGCAATCCAGTTTCTAGGGAAATCAGTCTTATCTAATTCTAAGTTCTTTACTGCAGTCTTCTACTACTCCATTTCAAATGCAAGAATGAAAAGATCAAATTGCTGTTAAATAAATGTTCATTGAGCACTGATGTCAACTAAACATAGCCCATTGTATTAATAATTCTATTTATTGATAACCTGCTTCATTGTTCTGCAATATTTTGATGCAAAAACTATTCTGAATCGCTTTGATATTGATAATATCATTGAATTCACAGTCTTGTTAGATGGGAGGTCAGTGTGGTGGAGTGAACCTGAATCAGAATCCACATCAGACCTAACATCAAAGTTCAAAATAAATGTTACTATCAGAGTACATACATGTCACCACATACTGTGTAACCCTAAGATTCTTTTTCCTGTGGGCACACTCAGCAAATCTATAGAACAGTAACTGTAAACAGGATCAATGAAAGAGCAAGAGCATAGAAGACAACAAATTGTGCAAATGCAAATATAAGTATATAGCAATAAATAACAAGAACATGAAATGACGAGATAAAGAGTCCTTAAAGTCAGATCACTGGCGAATGTCATGGAATGCCACGTTGTTACGTGGCAGCAATACATTGCATTACATAATAATAAAAATTGTAAATTACAGTATATATAAACACAAAGATAAATTAAGTATGCAAAAGAGAAAAAGAAGTACTGAGGTAGTGTTCATGGGCTCAATGTTCATTCAGAAATCTGATGACAGAAGAAAAGAAGCTGTTCATGATTCATTGAGTGTGTGCCTTTAGGCTCCTGTACCTTCTCCTTGATGGTAGCAATGAGAAGAGTGTACGTTCTGGGTGGTGGGGTCCTTAGTGACAGAAGCTGCCTTTTTGAGGCATCACTCCTGGAACATGTCCTGGGTGTTGTGGAGCCTAGGGGCCATGATGGAGCTGACTGAATTTACAGCATTCTGGGATCTCTCTCATACTACCAAGTACCCATCCTTGAGACCTCTTGACCCGCTGTTCCCCACTCAGTGTAGCACCCCATAATCCCTACAGGTACATCAGCTGTCACTTACTGATTCTATGTTTGTAGCCTGACTAGCATTTGTGTGAGTGGGAATAGTTTTTACAAATGTTTGTATTTACTATTATTCTGTGCCATCTTGGGTGGCTTTCAAAAGTGCCCGCAAAGCTATAAGCTCACCGTGACTTTGGTTAAAACCTCTCCATTTGATGAGGTAGTTAACTGTCTAAAGGGATTGGTTTTGGCTCCATAGCATCTGAGATAGAAATGGAACACATATAGAAAATGCTGGAAACGTATTCCGTTGGTCAGGCAGCTTCTGCGGAAAGAGGAACAATTAACATCTCATCTCAAAGACCCTTCATCAGAAAAGTTAGTTTTAAGTTCTGAGTTGGAAAGGCAGAGCTTTGCATCTCATGTGTTGGAACTTCTTCTTGCAAAGGGTGGCAAATCACTGGAATTCCCTGCTGTGAAGACTGGATCACTGAAGTATTTAAAGTAGTCATTTTTTTTGGAAAGATCGTGGAATTAAAGGTGATGGGAAACTGGCAAAGAAGAGGAGCTGAGGCCTGAGAAGAATCATCTCTGGCCCAATGAGAGCCAGTGCAGGGTCTCGACCCAAAACATTGACAATTCCTTTCCCCAAATAGACGCTGCTTGACTCACCGAGTTCCTCCAGCAGGTTGTTTCTTTTGCTCCAGTTTCCAGCATCTTGCAGGCTCTTGTGCCTCTACGTAATTGCCTAGGTTGTCCTAAGGTCATAACAGCATTCTTTTCTTCATTGCTTTTATTATAAATGTACTGATGCTTTGATGTGCTGCCACTATGCATTACACATGTCAAATGCCCTGCAGCATTCAGTTCAATTTTGCAAATTTGCTGGCACTGTATCTCCTCCTTCAGGTAGTGCATGGTAAGCTGAATGACATCACCATGGCCAGATTGTCCTCTCAACTGTGCTGTTAAACTCTGGTCATAAACAAATAACAAGAAGTTCTTCTACACTTCATCCTGTTCTCTAGAAGGTTGCTATATTTTTAGGAGTAACAGCTGCACATTGATGTCATTTTACTCAGAATGCTCCAGGGTATAATATTTAAAACCCCCTTCATTTATGAATAATAAAAAAGCACACAATATTAGAACTTGTTGTCTGCACTGTTTTGTTTTCTCTTTTTATTCCAAGAAGTGGGCTTCACCAGCAAGGAAGTAATTTATAACTTATCTCATTAGGAAGGTGGCAGTGCATCATTTCCTTAAATTGTTGCCATCCATGTGGTGAGAATAATTCCTGACAGGAGAGGTATTCCAGAATTTTGGCCAAGCAGTAACCAAGGCATGTGCCCTGGTAATTTAGAATCATGGAGTCAAACAGCATGGAAACAAGCTCTTTGGCCTACTGACTCTGCACCAGTTATCAAGCTCCCATTTATTCTAAAACTTTACTAATCCCATTTTATTTCCTCCACATTCCCATCAGATTCTACCACTGATCTACACACGAGGGGCAATTTTCAGCAGACAATTAGCCAATCAATTTGTGATGTGGGAGGAACCTGGATCACCTTGTGGAAGCCTATGTGTATCCCTGGAGATAAGGACATCAAAGAGGTGGTCATGGGAGACTCTGGGACTAGTTCAAGCCAGAGACTGGTTCACGTTCAAGGACTCACACAGTGGTTGTCGTGGTCAAGTGTGTCCCCACCAAATCACTCCGAGACTCCCCAACCAGAAGCCCTGGCTGACGGGTAGATCGGTGGTGTTGAGTGTTTCTGATCTATCAAAGTACAAGAGGTCCAGAAGGCCATCTCACATGCAAAGTGCCAATTCTGGAGAAAGGTAAACTTGAATCATAGAGGGATGTGCAACAACTGTGGTCTACTTTCTTAGAATTCTGCGCATGTTGGACATGTCACCAAAAACTTTGACAAACTTCTATAGATGCATAGTGGAGAGTATTCTGGCTGGTTGTATCATGGACTGGTACGTAAACACCAATGCCCATGAATGGAAAGTGGTGGATATAACCCAGTCCATCAAAAGCAAAGCCCTCCCCACGATTGAGTATATTTACATGGAGCACTGGCACAAGAAAGCAGCATCCATCATTAAAGACGCCCACCATCCAGGCCATGCCATGCTACTACCAATGGGCAGGAGGTACAGAAGTGGTAGGTTACATAGCAGCAAGTTCAGGAACAGTTATTACCCTAGAACCATTAGACTCTTGAACCAGTGTGGATAACGTCAATCACCACTACTCTGAACTGATTCAATGACCTACAGATTCACTTCTAAGGACTCTTTACAACTCTTGTTCACAGTATGAGGTTTTTATTTGCATAGCTTTTCTTCTTTTGCGTGTTGGTTGTCAGCCTTTATTTATTTAAAGGTTCAATTGGCTTTATCGGTCACATGTACGTCGAAACACACAGATTCTGTCGATGACCAACACAGTCCGTGGATGTGCCAGGGGCAGCCTGTAAGTGTCGCCAAGCTTCCAGCACCAACATAGCATGCCACACAAGTTCCTAGCTCTAACTGTACATCTTGGGAACGCGGGAGGAAACCCAAGCACCAGGAGGAAACTCACATGGTCACGGGAAGAACGTGCAAACTCTTTACAGACAGCAGTGGGAATTGAACCCCGATCGCCAATTGCTGGTACTGTAGTGTTACACTAACTGCTATGCTACTGTGCTGACCTTACACTACCATGTTGCCCTTGCCACCCATAAAGTTTATGTATAGATTTTTGGGAAATTCAAATCTATTTTTTTTATCCCTGTAAATGCCTCCAAGAAATGAATCACAAGGAAGTATATGGCCACAAGTACGTACTTTGGTAATAAATTTACTTTGAGTTTTGTATATATTCTATTTTATTAACTCTTTCTACAAAGTGGGCTATAGGTAGAGTTGCCCTTCAGAAGTGAATATATTCTAAGGCTACATCCACACTAGACTGGATAAATCTGTAACCAAAGCTTTTTCTCTTCGTTTTGACCCTCCATCCACACTGAAACGGCGTTTTCCTGCCCTGAAAACGGAGCTTTTCTAAAACGCCCTCCAGAGTGTATAAATCTGAAAATGCTGGATTGGGCAGAGCAGTGTGGACGGAGAAATCTAAAAGCACTGTCATGACGTGCCGGAACAGATGGTGACGGCAGCGCACCATTTCATTGTTTTCTTGAACGCAACTTAACAATTTCAGAATGGATGGCAATGAGACTGAAGCCAGAAGAGTTAGAAATGTACTCACTGAATACTTTGACCCATAACTTACTGAATAAATAAGTATACTCACTTTGCTCTGTTTTCTGTCCTTGCTTGTATGAAGGTGGTTTACATATTTATGCAAGTACTTCTCTGACAATAGATGTGTAACAGCCTAATGTAACATTGTATGGAAATACAAGATAACACTGATGCAGACGTGTTTTATACATTTAACATGGTGCTTTATTAATGCAACAGAGTTAATCAGTTTTTCAATGTTCCTCGTCAGCCGGGTCATACTGTCCATGAACTCCCTGTCGGTTTCCTCCATACGCTCCAGTATTGTTTTTTTTTACTTTTAAGTCCTCCTCCACAAGAGCCAATAGTTGTCCGTCATTTAGCAATTAAGCTTTTCTAGTCTGGAACTGGACAAACACATACCAAGTCTTTCATAGCGAGATTTGACACCAAACATGTAGCTTGTTTTCGGTAGATGTGCCTTGAGCATGCGCAGGAGGAGGAGATTCGCCGAAATACCTGTTTTAATGTGGACGGAGGTATTTTCAAAAACGCTTAGTGTGGACACGTATCATTTTTATGCAAAACCGGCGTTTTCGAAATTATCCGTTCTAGTGTGGACGTAGCCTAGGTATCTCCCTAATTAACTTTGTTTATTGATTTTGCTTGGAAAATATTCAGTAAAACCTGCGTCATTGCACTACAAAGCCCAACTCAGTCACTAGTGTTCTTTAGGGAAGAAACCCATTGTCACGACAAAGACTCCAGTTCCACCTCACAATGATTAAATCTCTACCATCTCATGAAGTGCCCTAATTCATTATCTTAAGCCTTTATCAATAGTACTGCATTGAATCATAGTTCAGTTGAAAAGCACACCTTTCTCAGAACTAATCTGAGATGCACATTAAATGTTGGTGGTATCGACATTTCAGGAATTAATACCAAGAAATTTCTTTTTTTTTAAATACATTTTATTATTCTATGTGAACAGTGGAAAAAAAACTAACAAAAAAAACAGAACAACCACAAAAACCACAGCCATAGGAAAATCAACTTAAATATTGAGCTGCAAAAGAGAAAAAAAAAGGCAAAATGTAAACGTACATGCAGAGGTCACCAGAAAACCTTAGTCCTCACCCCGTAAGAAAGTCCAATACAAGGCCCCATATCCTTTCAAAGATGTCCCCTCTGTCCTCATTACATAGTCGCGGTCTCTCCAAATGTAAAGTATTTGCCAGTTCTCTCAGCCACAAATCGTACGTAGGCACTGAGTCCATTTTCCACATTTGCAGGATTAACTTCTTAGCAATCACCATTCCAAACAATAGCCATTTTTTCATACTTATTGGCTGAAGATAGGGAGCTTGTTGCTCCAAGGATGGCTATGAGTGGGTCTGGTTCCCACCACTTCCCATAAGCCTCAGAGAAACAGTGAAAAATACTTATCCAGTGTGCATAAAGATTACAACATGACCAGAATGAATGTGACAAGTTACTGTTCTCAGATTTACATCTATTACAAACTGGTGAAACATCTGGGTAGAAGCTGTGCAACTTTTCTTTGGAATAATGGAGTCTATGTAATGTTTTAAACTGTATGAGTTCTTGTCTGACGTTGACCGAACGATCATGTACACTCTTTAAACACTCATCCCAGACTTCCTCTGTCAGTTCTATACCCAATTCATCCACTCATCCCTGTTTTATGCAGTATTCACCCGAGCTCCATTATGTAGGATCTGATAAAAATAGGATACCACACTACGAATAACAGGATCAAGTTTATTTATTGCCTCCAGGGACTCATGTTTGTCTAAAACTTCGAAGTTAGGCATATATTTCCTAACATAATCTCGAATGTGTAAATATCTAAAAAAGCTAGATGTAGGGATATTATAAACAGCTTGTAACTGCGCAAATGAGGCAAAGTTTCCATTAATATATTGGTCACATATACTGCAGATGCCTCTCTGTTTCCAGGTGGGAAAAACAGTATCATTCAGGCCAGGCAAAAAGAAATCATTGTCACAGATTGGAGTGTCAATAAAAGTTTTTGGAGCCTTAATGTGAAATTGAACCTGCTTCCAAGTTCTTATAGTGCTGCCGACCACGAAGCTGTTACTAAAATGTGACTTATTAACTGCAGTGGGGCTATTAAGGAGAGCTGGTAAGGAAGTCTTTTTACAAAGCATTCGCTCTGTGAGTAACCATGCTGGGCACGAGTCTGAGGTAGAGGGTGGGCCTTTTTTACACCATGCAAGAATGGATAGGTGGGCAGCCCAGTAATACATTTTAACGTCCGGTAGAGCAAAACCACCTGCTTCCTTAGACTTTGACAAGTGTTTTTTTAGTAATTCTAATGGCTCTATAATTCCAAATGAAGGGTATAATAATTGAATCCAATTGCTTAAAATATGACTGAGGAATAAAACATGGAATTGACTGGAAAAGATGTAGAAATCATGGCAGTACAAACATCTTGATTGCGTTAACCCTCCCCACCAAAAAAACTGGAAGGGTTTCCCAAAAGTCAATATTGCGTTTAACCTGCTCAACTTTGATTCGCCAATTCACTTGCAAAAGATCATCTGAGTTTTTCGTAATAGTCACACCAAGATAGGAAAAATTATCATAAGTTATTTTAAAGGGAATGGACTGTACATTCGCTATATTAACCACTGCAGTGACTGGCATTAGTTCACTCTTATCCCAATTAATAGAGAAACCTGAGAAACTGCCAAAATTATTAATTAGAATCAGAAGGGCAGGTATTGATGTTTGTGGGCTGGAGATCTATGAAAGGACATTGTCAGCATATATCAAAAGGTGATGTTTATGTCCATGCATATCAATGGGAGATATCAAAGGGTCCTGTCTGATGCTAACAGCCAGTGGCTCAATGATAACTGCAAACAAAAACGGAGAAAGGGGGCAGCCTTGGCGAGTCCCACGATGAATGGCAAAAGGGGAGGAAATATTCTGATTAGTGATAATTGAAGCAGATGGGTGTGAATAAATTATCTCAATCCATTTAATGAAAGATGGTCCAAATCCAAATTTCTTAAGTGCAAACCTCGTATATGGCCATTCCACTTGGTCAAACGCACATTGCGCATCTAATGAGATGACTACAGCCTCTTCTGCATACTTTGTATATAAAATATTGAAGAGACGGCGCAGATTAAAATATATATGTCTACCTGGCATAAAGCCAGTTTGGTCTGGATGAATGATAGAACAAATATGTTCTTTTAACCTATTGACCAAGACTTTCCCAAGAATTTTGGTTTCAATGGGCAGCAGCGAAATGGGGCAATATGATGAAACCACCTTGGAATCACGGCCTGGTTTTGGAATCAGGGAGACATTGGCTTTACATACAGTGTGTGGCAATCTGGAACCTAACCTAGAGTGTTTCAACATTTGTAGGAGCAGAGGCAACAATTTTGGACCGAATACTTTGAAGAATTCCATGCCAAAGCCACCCGGTCCCACTGCCTTATTATTGGGGAGGGAGGAGATGACATTCTTAATCTCATCTAGGCTTATATCGGCATCAAGTGCATTTACTGAATCTGTTGACAGCGTGGGCAGATTCAGATTATCAAAAAATGCTTTCATAGCTTCAGCATCTGGACTGCCTTGTGATTGGTAAACATTAGCATAGAACTTCGCAAAACACTTGTTGATCTTTTCCAGGTCTGTCAATAAAAAGCCATTTTTCGCTTTTATACAATGTATGGCCCTAGAGGCCTGCATCTGTCTTAACTGACGGGCTAATAACTTATGGGGCTTTTCACCAAGCTCAAAACACCTCTGTCTGACTTGTGTCAGTGGTTTTGAAACACTCTTGGACATTATACTCATACCGTAAGGCAGTAATCTTATTAAGTAATTCTGTTTCATGGTTTACTTTGTAAGAAGCTCCCAGGTTTGCCAACTGATCATCTGTTTCAATTAACCTTTTCTTGGATCTTCTTTGTTCCGCTGTCTCATATGCTATTATGCAACCTCTAATAACCACCTTCATGGCCTCCCAAAGAGTGGAATCATCAACATCACCCACATCATTGGTGCTTAAGATAAGAGCAAAAATCTTTATCCTTTAACAAAGCATTATTTAAGCAACAACTATATTCACCTCTTTTGTGGTTTAATTTAAGTATAAGGGAGATAGCAGTATGATCCGATATAAATATATTATGGTAAGTGCAACTGACTACTGACGAGACCAATTTCGAATCTAACAGGAAATAATCAATCCTGGAGTAGGATTTGTGTACTGCGGAAAAATATGGAAAATCTTTCTTTGTGGAATTAAGAAGCCTCCAAGTATCCACTATGTTATACGATTGAATGAGATTATTAAGTGTTACACTATTTTTAAGTGAACAAACTTGGGGACGTTGTCTATCTAGGAGGAGTTTAAGATGCAATTAAAGTCTGCACCTGTAATTATGTTAGAGTCAGACAGATTAGGCATGGCCTTAAAGAGGTTCTGAAAAAAACTGGATCACCAAAGTTGAGCCTGTACACATTCACTGGTGTCAATGGTATGGAGTTTAATATTCCACTTACTATTACATTTCTGCCCCTCAGGTCAGCAATAGTTTGTGTGTGAACAAACAGTATGTTTTTTTTAGGATTGCAGCACCTCTAGTTTTAGTACTAAAATTCGACTGGTAGACCTGAGATGCCCAGGAGGGGCAAAACACTTTTGCTGCTGTTTTCTTGATGTGCGTTTCTTGGAGAAAACAAATATCAGCCTTAAATGTATGAAGATGTCCATACACCTTCCCTCTCTTCAGTGGACAATTCATCCCCCGTACATTCCAGCTGACCAGTTTAGTCTCACCAACGCTGTGCATATGCGGATTAGATGTCATGTCTGCTGCTTAACAAAAGAAAAGCTCTATGGTTGTGGCATAACACAAACAGTAACTTGAACAAACAGATGTGCTGTAACAACCCCTTGAGAAACACAAAAAACCCACCCAAAAATAAAAACACACCAGCAGTAGTACTTCCATACCCCTAACCTGGAGTCAAAGCTCTATCCAAGAGCCAACACACGGCCCGGAATAGTGAGGTAACTACCCATTACACACTAAACGCGGGAGAAACGCCTCCTCACAAATAGACTATGAAATAGAAAAATGAACAATAACAATCAGTCCTCACCCACACCTTAATGTGAGCTTACTTTTCGGTTCCTCATGCGCTGAACATAATAGACAGTCTCCAGACGAAGCCGCTAGCGATCAGCGACGAAACCAGTAACCCAGCGTTAATCCGTTTTTAGGTTGATACGGTGTCAGAATGCCAATCTTTAACTTCTCGGCTCATTGGACATTATAGAATTATACTCATACCATAAGATAGTAATCTTATTAAGTAATTCTGCTTCATATTTGTAAGAAGCTCCCAGATTTGCCAACTGATCATCTATTTCATCTATTTCAGTTCTTTTCTTGGATCTTCTTTTTTCTGCAGTCTCATATGCTTTTATGCAGCCTCTAATAACTGCGTTCATGACCTCCTCAGCTATGGCTACAGTGCTGAATGTACTTGCAGTTTTGTTAACTGTAACCATAAGCCTCACCGGGTACCGGAATCCACACCAAATTTTCCTGGCTTTGCATTTCTCCTTAATGTTCTGAAAATCCTGACGTTTCCTCATGGTGTCAGGGTATATGAACACCGGGCATCCGTCATATAGCAGTGGAGCTCTCTCCCTAGACAGCCGTAGCACCAGCTCTTTAACCTGGTAGTGGTGTAGCCTAGCAATAATAGCTCTTGGCCTGCCATTTTTAGCCGGTGCTGGGCTCCGGTGGGCACGGTCCATTTCAATCGGCTGGTGGAAATGTTCTTCCCCTGGCAACGTGGCTACAAATTCCGTCGGCTTATTGTTTTCAGCTTTCTCCTGAACCCCAATAATGCGAATGTTTTGATGGCGAGCCCGAGCTTCAATGTCATCCACCTTAGCCTGTAGCTGCCTGTTTTGGGATATTAGGCTATCAAGCCACCTCTCCAACTCTTCAATTCACCTCTCGTATGATTCGGTGGTATCCTCAATTAAATAAATAAGCTTACTGACTTCGGCTAGAGCCGCTGTTAGGTTCATGATTGACTTATTATGCTCTGCATGTCTCCTGTCTACCACCACAAAGACTTCTTCAGTGGTAGCTGGGACCAGGGCCCTAGCAGCATTGGCTTTAGCTTCTTCTGGGCCCACTAGCTTCGCGGAGCCCTTGCCAGAACCTTCTTCTCCTGCGCCCTTTTCTTGTTTTTTCCCTTTACCTGGCTTCGTCATATCGTTCAGCCCGTTACAACTCACTTCAGTCACTTAAAAAATAAGAATTAACTGCTATTTGGGTGAGTCAAAAGATGAAGATAGACTCAGCTGCTGGGATGCACGTCTACTCCATACCAAGAACCCACCCCCCAAAAAAAATCTTACTAGTGAATAGCTCTTGGTAGGTGACTGCTGTGTGAACCTTCAGTCCTGAAAGAAAATCACAATAAGACTACTGAAGGGAAAATGACATGGTCCCTCAGAAGCAACCACAGGGACATCATACTTTATTTGATAATCATAATAGAGTGAAAGTCATCTGTAAATCCTTATTGGTCCAGTTACATTGGCGTGCACTGCTACACCCATCAAACTCAGATCATGGGAAACGTTCAAAAGTAAATATTTGCCATTGATCCACGTCAGGAAGAATTTTTGTAGCATCCCAGTATTCCTCAAACGTGCTCTGCATGGTTGCCTATTTTAATTAGAGATACAATGGGGAATAGGCCTTTCAGGCCTTTCAAGCCACACCGGCAGCAACCCACCGATTTAACCCTAACCTAATCACGGGACAACTTTACAATGACCAATTAGTGTACTAACCGGCACATTTTTAGACGATGGGAGGAAACCGGAGCAGTTGGAGGAAACTCACACCTTCCATGGGGAGGATGTACAAACTCCTTACAGAGGAGACTGGGATTAAGCTCAGAACTTCCCACGCCCCAAGCTATAATAGCATCGCGCTAACCACGATGCTACCAAGCTAGGGGGTCAAAGGTGAAAATCTAGCCTGCCACACATGTGAGACATCTACGCTCAACAACGTGGACTTGTAAATCTGAAGTCCACTCCGCCCTCTGCGTTCAAAGGCCAGCAATGTGGATAGGTGACAAAGGGTATCAGAGTATAGGCTCTACATGAAGGCCTGCAACATGGACAGATGATGAAGAACATTTGTGGACGTTGAGTTGTCGCAGATCAGTGCGTCCCAGGATCAGATATCTGTGTGATCAGGATGCACGAACATGGTGAGTCTGCACTTCTGGAGTTTGAGGTCCTGTCATTGGCTAGTCCCAGGAACAACTGGAAGTCAGAGCCCAATGGCCAAAGCCTGGAGACTGGAGGCCAAGAGGCCCGGCCTGGATTTGGAGGAGTGTTTGTGTGTGGATGGGACAGAGGAAGGGGGCTTGTACTTCTGTGTTGTTTTGTTGCTTATAGTGTTCTGTGCTGTTCTGCTGAGCATTGTGGGAATGCTATGTTGGTACCTGAATGTAGGGCGACTCTTGCAGGCTGCCCCAGGAGATCCTTAGATGTGTTGGTTTTTAACGCAAACAATGCATTTCACAGTATGTTTTGATGTACAGTACTGTGTAAAATTCTTAGGCACCCTATATAGCTAGAGTGACTAAGACTTTTACACAGTTCCATAATTGTCAACCTGGAGCAGAGAACAGAGTTTGTAAAGTCATAGGATGTTGGGAATGGCATGGGTGAAGTGCTGTGGGAGGGGTGGGGGCAGGTGGCAGAGAAGGAGTGCCAGTGGCAGGTGCAGACACACCCAGCCTTGAGACACCAGGCAAAGTCATTTGATTCCAAACAGTTGGTTTATTGATCATTACAGGATGTCTCTCTGGTGCTTCCCACTCACTCCCCTCTCCCTTAACCTTTTCCCAAAAATGATTCCCCTCTCCCTGCCCCCTTCCCACTCTCAATCCACAATAGAGATCCATATCAGAATCAGGTTTATCATTGCTCACATATGTCATGAAATTTGTTTTATTTTGGTGGGGGTGGGGTGGGGCAGCAGTCCAGTGCAATGCATAAAATTTCTACAGTACTGTACTGGTAAAGATCTGAATCTGAAATTTGTGCTCTGAAGGCTCTTTCAAACAGTCGTGAGCTAATGAATTGTTTTACTTAGTAAGCAAAATAATCTAAGATATCACACCTTTCTTTTGAGTAGTACCTTGAGTAGAATATGGAGAGTATCTTTGACCACTTTGTGCACCAAGTGGTTTGACTTTGGATGGACTGCTGTTGGCTGGATGTTAGCAGCAGCGCTAGAAGCTCTTTTCTGGTACTTGTCTTATTAAAAACCAATACAGAGAAGAATCTACTGCCATGACATTGAGGACAAGTTTGGGTTTTTGCAGCTGAGAAAGGACCAAGGCAGAAGCCAAGCATAAGGGCAAAGAGAGCACAGTTCTCAAGATAAAATATCATCAATGGTAGGTGGCAGACGTATCGATCAGTTGTACAGTTTGAGTGGTCAAAGTTAGACCACAAGACCATAAGATGTAGGAGCAGAATTAGGCCATTCAGCCCATCGAGTCTGCTCTGCCATTCCATCATGGCCGATCCTGGATTCCACTCAACCCCATACACTTGCCTTCTCGCCATATTCTTTGATGCCCTGGCAGATCAGGAAACTATTAACTTCTACCTTAAGTATACCCACTGACTTGGTCTCCTCTGCAGTCTGCAGTATAGCATTCCACAGATGCACTACCCTCTGGCTAAAAAATCCTTTTCGCCTCTGTTCTAAAAGGTCACCCCTCAGGCTTCTGGAGACCCCCGCCATAGGAAACATTCACTCCATATCCACCCTATCTAGTCCTTTCAACATTCAGTAGGTTTCAATGAGATCCCCACGCATTCTTCTAAATTCCAGTGAGTACGGGCCCGAAGCTGCCAAACGCTCCTCATATGTTAACACCTTAATTCCTGGAATCATCCTTGTGAACCTCCTCTGGATTCTCTCCAATGGCATCCTTTCTGAGATATGGGGCCCAAAACTGTTGCCAGTACTCTAAATTGTGGCCTGACTAGTGTCTTATAAAGCCTCAGCATTATCTCCTTGCTTTTATATTCTGCACTGTACATTGGAAAAAGTGGAAAGTTTCCCAAGTGTTGTTGAAATCCAAAAGAGGACCGAGAGCAGAACCACGCAGCCATATGCCAGCACTCTTTTGGAAATCAGGACAGGAGAACTATAAAGTGCAAGTATATTTGTTGGTGTCTTCAAGCATGGGCAAGAACTTCCATGAGGAAATGATAAGAATTTTAGTGGAACATTTAATCCAGAGGTTTGTGCAAGATCTGCACTCTAGGGCCAGAAAGACGGTGTATATTATCAGGCTGAAAACTCCGGCTAAATAGTGCAACTTAGGCCTTTTGTGTTAGGCCCCTCATGGAAATAGATCATCGCCAACTGGAATTATAAGTTCTCTGTGATGAAGCAGCAAACAAGATCACAGGCTCACCCTGATAGTAAACTAGTGCGTGATGTCCTGTTGAAGTCCTGACATGAAAAGCTGTCATTCAGTTCAGTATTGCAGCTACATTTACTGTAGACGACATTCCCAATGACTCACTTCCAACTTGCAGGCAAACCACTGACTTTATTCACTTTCAGTAAAACAAAATGCTTTGGCCTAGGATTGCCAGGGTTGGAATCATCCCTAGAGGTTTGATCACACAATCTGACTCCAAAAGCTGGCTGCTGCACGCCACACCACACCCACAACCATCAACGTTTTGCCAACAAGCATGCGATGCACTCATCTGAGACGAGTGACCGTCATCATTAATAAACTTGTTTCCCCATTGCCATTTTTTTAAATCACAGGCAACTGTGCTAAAAAGAAGCCTGTAGGATAAAACATTATTCTTTTGCAATCTTCCTGTGCTTCATTCAAATCACATTAATGTCTTGGAAAACACACTTCAATTCTTGAAGTTATCGAGGACAATCTTGGAAGTTTAGCAAACGACAGCCTCTCCTTGACTTGTTCAAACTTTGCAGTTTCTTTAAATAAGTAGAAAATTTTTGTTTACTCGAAGCAGCTTTTGTTTTAAAAGAGAAATCTTTTAAATATGTTTCCTTCTCCTGACTATTCGCATGGAACAGTCAGAGTAGTTTGCATTGTCTGCCTGATTACCGCAGATAATGAGGGTCAGAGGCTTTGTTACAATGAAAGGACAGCATGACATGACCTCTGACCTGTAGCTTGCTTGGTACCGTTGCTTGCAATAAGCCTTTGTTCACCCTGAAGCCATAATAACTGTTATTACTTGGACAGAAGGAAAAGCTTTAACAATCACTGGAATGAGTAAAAGTTAAGTCAGTCCATCAAACCCTTTCTATCTTATGCTGAAATGCACAATCACATTGTGCTGGCTTCCCTGAGCTCTGAAAGACTGTTAAATAGCTTGTCTGAAGTCCGAAGTATCTCTGCATCACAGCAGTGTCACACTCCCATCAACAGACACACAATCTAACCCTAACATTAGTTGCAAAACAATCACTAATTGCCCCTTTCAAAATTGTTTGCGCTTTCATTCTCTTTCCAGCTGTTCTTGCCCTGCCCACTGGGTTCCGAAAGCACCACAGTGACAGAGCTTCACTTTCAGCTACAATAAGGGGTTTAGGAATACTGTAGAAACTGAGAATCTGAAATAAAACATAGCAAGCATTGTGGGAAATAAATTGTTACCTTGGTTTACACCAAGGTACAGTGAGAAAGGTTTTTTGCCCGCCATCTATACAGATCATTTCATCAGATCAGTGCATTGAGGTAGTACAAGGGGAAATGCAAAAGATGGTGTTACAGTTATGGGAAAATGCAGTGCAGACAGAAAATAAGATAAGGTTTAAAATGGTAGAACAACTAAAATAGAAGTAATAAGTATGTTTTCAGAGAGTGGCTTGCAATGAGTCACCATACTCTGGCGTCATCGGGTTATTCTAATGAAATCTCATTGACCTTAAATGTTAACTCTCTTTCTTCCTCAACTCCATTCAAAATTGCATTACTTTTCTTCATTTAACCTTCCACTAAAATTAAATTATATAATTGCAAGTGTCATTTTTCCATTAATCTACAAAATCGGGCTGTAGCTTAGAACAGTTTATTCCATTAAGTATTAATCCAAAATTACTTATATCCTTAAGGGTACAAACTTGATACTGGTTTATTAATGCAGGTGAAATTTTATCACAATCACTATTGTTAACGAAGTGCACGGACTTCAATTATCTTGATTTTTTAAGCACTGAGAATAAGCAGGTAAAGTCATTTATTGTGCTGGAGAATATATTTAAAATGAGTGCCTTTGGACCTAATGAATCATTTTAGGTTTGAAGATATAGGCGTTACTGAAAGAAGAATACATGATCAAGCAGGGTTGATGATGTTTGCAACAATTGAATCAACCAGATTTGGCAAACTTTCAGATTAACTTTCCTCAGAAGGGGATTAGGCGGGTGTATCCAGCAAATCAGTGAAACCCACTGGAAATAGAACAAAGAACAAAGAACAATACAGCACATTACAGGCCATTCGACTCACAATGTTATGCCGACCCTTAAACCCTGCACCCCCCCCCCCCCCATATAACCCTCCACCTTAAATTCCTCCATATACCTGTCCAGTAGTCTCTTAAATTTCACTAGTGTATCTGCCTCCACCACTGACTCAGGCAGTGCATTCCACGCACCAACCACTCTCTGAGTGAAAAACTTTCCTCTGATATCCCCCTTGAACTTTCCTCCACTTACCTTAAAGCCACGTCCTCTTGTACTGAGCAGTGGTGCCCTGGGGAAGAGGCACTGGCTGTCCACTCTATCTATTCCTCTTAATATCTTGTATACCTCTATCATATCGCCCCTCATCCTCCTTCTCTCCAGAGAGTAAATCTCCCTTAATCTCTGATCTCTCAAAACCAGGCAGCATCCTGGTAAATCTCCTCTGTACCTTTTCCAATGATTCCACATCCTTCTTATAGCTAGGCGACCAGAACTGGAGACAGTACTCCAAGTGTGGCCTAAACAGAGTTTTATAGAGCTGCATCATTACCTGGCGACTCTTAAACTCTATCCTTCAACTTATGAAAGCTAACACCCCATAAGCTTTCTTAACTACCCTATCTACCTGTGAGGCAACTTTCAGGGATCTGTGGACATGTACCCCCAGATCCCTCTGCTCCTCCACACTCCCAAGTATCCTGCCATTTACTTTGTACTCCGCCTTGGAGTTTGTCCTTCCAAAGTGTACCACCTCACACTTCTCCGGGTTGAACTCCATCTGCCACGTCTCAGCCCACTTCTGCATCCTATCAATGTCTTTCTGCAATCTTTGACAATCCTCTACACTATCCACAATACCACCAACTTTTGTGTTGTCTGCAAACTTGCCAACCCACCCTTCTACCCCAACATCCAGGTTGTTAACAAAAATCACGAAAAGTAGAGGTCGCAGAACCGATCCTTGTGGGACACCACTAGTCACAACCCTCCAATCCAAATGTACTCCCTCCACCACGACCCTCTGCTTTCTGCAGGCAAGCAAATTCTGAATCCACCTGGCCAAACTTCCCTGGATCCCATGCCTTCTGACTTTCTGAATAAGCCTACATTGTGGAACCTTGTCAAATGCCTTACTAAAATCCATGTAGATCACATCCACTGCACTACCCTCATCTATATGCCTGGTCATTTACTCAAAGAACTCTACCAGGCTTGTTAGACATGAACTGCCCTTCACAAAGCCATGCTGACCATTCCTGATCAGACCATGATTCTCTAAGTGCCCATAGATTCTATCTCTAAGAATCTTTTCCAACAGCTTTCCCACCACAGATGTAAGGCTCACTGGTCTATAGTTACCCCGACTATCCCTACTACCTTTATTGAACAAGGGGACAACATTTGCCTCCCTCCAATCCTCTAGTACCATTCCTGTGGACAACGAGGACGTAAAGATCTTAGCCAGAGGCTCAGCAATCTCGCCTTGTGGATCGGCCTGGGGAATATTCCGTCAGGCCCCGGGGACTTATCCGTCCTAATGTATTTTAACAACTCCAACACCTCTTCTCCCTTAATATCAACATGCTCCAGAATATCAACCTCACTCATATTGTCCTCACCATCATCAAGTTCCCTCTCATTGGTGAATACCAAAGAGAAGTATTCATTGAGTACCTCACTCACTTCCACAGCCTCCAGGCACATCATCCCACCCTTATCTCTAATCGGTCCTATCTTCACTCCTGTCAACCTTTTGTTCTTCACATAATCAAAGAATGCCTTGGGATTTTCCTTTACCCTACTAGCCAAGGCCTTCTCATGCCCCCTTCTTGCTCTCCTCAGCCCCTTCTTAAGCTCCTTTCTTGCTACCCTATATTCCTCAATAGACCCATCTGATCCTTGCTTCCTAAACCTCATGTATGCTGCCTTCTTCCATCTGACTAGATTTTCCACCTCACTTGTCACCCATGGTTCCTTCACTGTACCATTCTTTATCTTCCTCACTGGGACAAATTTATCCCTAACATCCTGCAAGAGATCCCTAAGCATTGACCACGTGTCCATAGTACATTTCCCTGCAAAAACATCATCCCAATTCACACCCACAAGTTCTAGCCTTATAGCCTCATAATTTTCCCTTCCCCAATTAAAAATTTTCCTGTCCTCTCTGATTCTATCCTTTTCCATGATAGTGTTAAAGGCCAGGGAGTGGTGGTCACTGTCCCCCAGATGCTCACCCACTGAGAGATCTGTGACCTGACCCGGGTCGTTAACTAATATTAGATCTAGTATGGCATTCCCCCTAGTCAGCCTGTCAACATACTGTGACAGGAATTCGTCCTGGATGCACTTGACAAACTCTGCCCCATCTAAACCATTGGAACTAGTCAGGTGCCAATCAATATTAGGGAAGTTAAAGTCACCCATGATAACAACCCTGTTATTTTTACACATTTCCAAAATCTGCCTCCCTATCTGCTCCTCAGTATCTCTGCTGCTACCAGGGGACCTATAGAATACCCTCAGCAGAGTAACTGCTCCCTTCCTGTTCCTGACTTCCACCCATACTGACTCAAAAGAGGATCCTGCTACATTACCCATCCTTTCTGTAGCTGTAATAGTATCCCTGACCGGTAATGCCACCCCTCCTCCACTTTTCCCCTCTTCTCTATCCCTTTTAAAGCACTGAAATCCAGGAATATTGAGAATCCATTCCTGTCCTGGTGCCAGCCAAGTCTCTGTAATGGCCACTACATCATAATTCCATGTATGTATCCAAGCTCTCAGTTCATCACCTTTGTTCCTGATGCTTCTTGCATTGAAGTACAAACACTTTAGCCCTTCTACCTTACTATCTTTACACCCTTTATTCTGTTTCTCTTTCCTCAAAGCCTCTTTATATGCTAGAAGAACAACACACACAAAATGCTGGTAGAACACAGCAGGCTAGGCAGCATCTATAGGGAGAAGTGATGTCGGCGTTTCAGGCCGAGACCCTTCATCAGGACGAAGGTGTCCTGATGAAGGGTCTCAGCCCGAAATGTCAACATCGCTTCTCCCTATAGATGCTGCCTGGCCTGCTGTGTTCTACCAGCATTTTGTGTGTGTTGTTTGAATTTCCAGCATCTGCAGATTTCCTCATGTTTGCTCTTTATATGCTAGATCTGGCTTTACTCCATGCACTATGCTTGCAGCTCTCGCATGACCTTTATCCTCCTCCACCTCACCATCTGCTCTAACACTCTGGTTCCCCTCCCCCTGCAAATCTAGTTTAAATCCCTCAAAGCAGCACTAACAAACCTTCTTGCAAGGATGTTAGTCCCCCTCCAGTTCAGGTACAACCCGTCCCATTGGAACAGGTCCCACCTTCCCTGGAACAAGGCCCAATTGTTCAGAAACATGAAGCCCTCCCTCCTGCACCAACATATTTTGCTACATTATCTTCCTATTTCTAGCCTCACTAGCACATGGCATAGGTAGCAATCTTGAGATTGCAACCCTGGAGGTCCTGTCCTTCAACTTTGCACTTAACTCCCTAAATTCTCTTTGGAGGTCTTCCTCCTTCTTCCTATCCACGTCATTGGTCCCTACATGGACCACGACATATGGCTGCTCATCCTCCCTCTTGAGAATACTGAGAACTCGATCCAAGATATCATGGACCCTGGCACCAGGGAGGCAACAGACCATCCGAGATTCTCGATCTCTTCCACAGAACCTCCTCTCTGTCCCCTTAACTATCGAATCCCCTGTCACTATTGCTCTCCTCTTTTCCCTCCTTCCCTTCTGAGCTGAGGGTCCAGTCTCGGTGCCAGAGACGCAACCACTGCAATTTGTCCCTGGTAGGTCGTCCCCACCAACAGTATCCAAAACGGTATAGTTATTATTGACAGGAACAGCCACAGGGGTGCTCTGTTCATTCTGTCTAATCCCCTTCCCTCTCCTGACAGTCTCCTGACTCTTAGGGGTGATTATCTCCCTGTAACTCCTGTTTATTTCTGCCTCTGCCTCCCGAATGATTCTAAGTTCATCCAGCTCCAGCTCCAGTTCCCTAACACAGTTTGTCAGGAGCTGCAGCTGGATGCACCTTTTGCAGGTGTAGTCATCAGGGACAATTGTGCTCACCCTGACTTCCCACATACTACAAACGGAGCACTCAACTGCCCTAACTGCTGCCTCCATTACCTACTCCTAAGCTAATTAGATTAATTAAAGGAGCTTACCTGGCCTTACCCAACTGGGAGCAAGCTCGTCCTCAGCCTCTCGAGCCAAAGCCTTCCTACTCTGTCTCCCTCTACTCCGTCGGCCACTCCATTAATCTGCTCGCTTCTTAAACTCTCCCCGCTGATCTCAGAGGCCGACCATCACACGCTTGCGCAGTCGTGCCCCATTCAAACTGCTGAAGAAATGACCGCCCCTTCTCAATCTGCTCGCTTTTTAAACTCTCCCGCTGATCTCAGAGGCCAACCATCACACGCTTGCGCAGTCGTGCCCCATTCAAACTGCTGAAGAAATGACCGCCCCTTCTCAATCTGCTCGCTTTTTAAATTCTCCCTCTGATCTCAGAGGCCGACCATCACACGCTTGCGCAGTCGTGCCCCATTCAAACTGCTGAAGAAAAACTTGTAAACATAGAAAAAGAAGAGGAGATAAAGAAAGGGAGACTGTATTCTCAAGTGTGTTAAATAACCAGAAGGACTGCAAGGAGCTTTTCTCTCCCTATGATTATCTGTCTATGACTTATACTTTGAGCCAGATGATGTTGCCGTTTGTCACTTCATCAAGTTCTTTGGGAAGTGGAGTCATAAGGAATGGGGGCAGACTGAGAAACTGGTGGAGTTCTAGAATTCTCCATGAACCAGAGCCTATGCAGACTCGGCATTCAGCACGCTGACCCTTATTTGTGTGACTTCTAGGAGAGCCACCATTTAGATAAGTAAACAGAGATGATCAGGAAGCTTACAGGTCACATCTAAAACCTAAAGGAACTAGGAACCCCTTTGAATGGCCTGGCACAAGACATGTTTGATATTTGACTTTTTTTTTACTGGACTGACTGCCCAGAATTGGCACTTTTAAATACTGAATGCAGAACATGGTCATGATTGTAATAGATGACAAATTATTGCTCCTGTGTTCAGTTCAGTTCAGTTCAGTTTCAGTTTATTGTCATTTATAAACCACAAATGCAATGCAGTTAAAAAATGAAACAACGTTCCTCCAGAATTATATTACAAAAGCACATGACAAAACAGACTACACCAGAAAATCCACATAACGTTTGGCAATCCCCAATCCAGAGTCCGGAGAGGCTGCTGCGTATTAATATCACGCTACCGTTTTAGCGCGTTCCCCAGAAAGGAGCTCCAAATCCACCAGACAAAACAAGACCAAAAACTAAAGCTACAAGTCCTGCACAAAACCACAAAGTTACAACATATAGTTACAACAGTGCAAACAATAGCATAATTGATTTAAAAAAAACAGACCATGGGCACAGTAAAAATAGTCCAAAGATGTTAAAGGACTATAAGTTCAAAAGAAATCACCACACAGTTTCCACAAGTCCCCAGGGTCTCGACAGACTCGCCATCCCACACCGGTAGCAGAAGGGAATACCCCCACTATGGACTTTTACGGCGCTGCCCAACTCAGCCTCGCAGACGCAGCACACACTGAAAGCGACCTGACCGCAGCGGACTCCGAGTCTGTCGAACCTCCGAGCCGACGACCATCCCCTCCGGCACAGCTTCTTCAAGCACCATCCTCTGCCGAGCGTATTAAGACGGCCCTGCCAACGGCCATCGGCAACGCGACCCCAAGGACTGGGGGCCTGTTCTTCCCAGCAGAGTCCCGGACCTCACAGCAGCAGCAGCAACTAAGAAGGTCTTCCTGGAGATTTCCCGATGTTCCTCCATGCTCCCACGTCTGTTTTCAATCGATTATGATTGTGCACGGCACCCCACTTCACAAATAACAGATAATCAGCACCGCTGCAAGCTGCATCGTGCTGCCATCTTGGAAATCAATGATAACTTACAGGGTCAGCGAAGCAGCCTTGCCAGAGTGAACTCCAGGTCAAGGATTATTAAGGTCATTCTTTCAACTTGATTTGATGATTTGAAAATCTGGGAGTCAATATTAGTATAGCAAGCTCTCACAAACAGCAATATGAAAATCCCCAGATTAGTTTTATTTATGATTACTTCAGCACGTTAGGCAGCATCTGAGGAGAGAGAAGCAGGCTTAATCTTCATTAGAACTTTGCAACCGTTAACCCTCTGGAGCATTGACAGAACCTGCTACTTTTTCAGGGGTGTTGACCTGAGTCTGGTCTACTCTCCTTGGTCAATGCAAAGGCTTTCACAAAGCTGCTTTGAAGGAAGCTATCAGTCATCTCTCCAGATTAGCATTTATCCCTCAGTCATCATCATAACGTGGTCATTATTACTTTGCTATTTGTGAGATATCCTTCACTCTAAATTGGTTTTGCAATTTATTATACCATTAACATTGTCTATTATTCTAAATTATGTCATAGGTTGTAAAGAGTTTTGGTACATCTTGAGAACAAGAGACATCAATGCAGTTTCTTTCCTTCACATTCCAGGAAAGCGACTCATTGTCTATACTTTCATATCCCTTGAAACACATGATGTATTACAACATGAGGGAAGAATCTGATTTTGCTGTGTACTTTTGAGTCACTAACTAACTAAGTTAAATGCTTTCTTTCTGAAATGTTCCCCCCCCCCCCGTTCATTTATGCTGTGCTCTTTTGATTGTTTTTCTAACGAGTCAAAAAGTTGTCTGCAGTGAAAGAATGACCTTAATAACCCTTGACCTGGAGTTCACTCTGCCAAGGCTGCTTCACTGACCCTGTAAGTTATAAGAAGTGCTCTTACTTGACTGGAAAAGAAGAACTTACAATCATGATAATAGGTCGGAGTACTTCAACAGTGTTTGAGCACAGAAAGAGATCACTGGTTATCTAAGTGAGCTGGGCCAGCAGGAAATGGTGGCTCTGAGAAAATCTTAGGTTCATTTTTCATTCCCCATTCCACCATGCACCAGACGTCAGTGGAGAAATTATTCTTAATGCTGTGAGCTATGGATAAGGAGGAAAATGACTGTGCTTCCTGTTGCCAATTATATCCCACCCCAAATAAGACTGACTTTGCACGTAATACATACAATATATATAATATGCTGTAATATACAATGTTTATCATGGGATATGGTTGCCTAGACAAAGAGTTGAGCCATCCAAGACCATGGCAGGAAAGAATGGGTGCTGATTTGGCTCTTTTTCCTAATCCTTGGGATGTACTGTTGCTGAAAGAGTGGTTGCTTCAAATGTTCCTGATTACAGCATCAATGTTGGGGCCTAGGGCGAGGCAGCACATGAAATGGTGAAACTGCCCATTGTTATTCACTGCTAATCAATTTTACATTTTGTTTTCATAGTTCCATCATACATTGAGCCGCACCACATTAGCACAGTGCAGACTTTGATCTATTCATACAATAGAGCTCGTGGAATAACTTAGGTCTTTATTGTTTGTAGGAACTTGTTATGCATGAATGACTACACCTCCGAAGTATATTATTAGCTGTAAATTTTTGGAAGATCTCAAGACCACTTAAGAGAACCTTATCTCTCACTCCAGATCATTGCATCTTATTTGTCTACCTGCACAGCACTTTCTCTGTAACTGTAATGCTATATTCTGCATTCTGTTAATGTTTTTTCCCCTTTTTACTACCTTGGTATATTTACATTTGGAATGAAACACATTAATGGCATGCAGAACAAAGCTTTTCCCTGCATCTTGATGCATATGACAATAACAAACAAATGACCAATTACTGCATAAGTTTAGAGTAACACACACAAAATGCTGGAGGAACTCAGCAGGCCAGGCAGCATCTATGGAAAGGGATAAAGAGTCAACATTTCAAGCCCAGCCCTGATGAAGGGTCTCAGCCCGAAATGTTGCCTCTTTATTCTTTTCCATAGATGCTGCCTGACCTGCTGAGATGCTGGATTTTCATCATCTGCAAAACATCTTGTGCTTATGATTTATTGCATAAGTTCAAGTCCTTTCATCGTGGCAGTGATCACAAAGGCTTTTGAGTTGAAAGTCCTGCCCTGTGCCATCAATAGAATTTCACTGCTGTGCCTGGGTTTCAGTAGTTAACGTAACAATGCTTCAAACCAGTAGCTTTCTGGTGGCAGTGACTTGGATGAAGAGAGTGGTTGCTTCAGCATTGACCCCCGCATTAAAAACAAAAGTGTTTTTTCAAGAGTGTCCATAATACATGTCAGCATTGACGTCACAAGTGTCCTGTTTTTCAAGCTTTGTTACAATTAAGCCCTGTATATACCACAATTTGTACTGCTTTATGATTCACTCTTGCGAACCCTTATGATGATGCCATAAGTGCAGTGGCACAGAGAGTGGGAGCAGTGCACTGCGCTGGAGGTGAATGCAAGTGAGAATATTTTATTCAGCGTACATATGCTGGGTAATGTATGCCTGCTTGCCGGGAACTCTTCAGTAAACAGATAAACACAAAACAACAGCAGGCTTCAGAGGTTGAGATTAGGCCAAAACAAAAGGAATTGACTCCCTCTCATGGAAGTCTAATTGAACAACTGCCAAACTGAGCTCCATTTAACTTGACCACAAGATGCTTAAATGATGGTAACTAAGTTGTGTGGATACTTGTATTAAGTGATTAACAGAATTTTAATGCATTACTAAATTTTACCATTTCGCTCTCTCCCCGCTCGGTATGACTCTCCTTGTCCCAGAACAAATGCAGATCACAAGGAGGATGAAACTAGCTGGCCTGATACGACTGGAGCAAAGCTACACAAAACAAACCTATACCTTTTGCTCTTTCATAGCAGATAATCTTCTAGGACCATAGGGAGGGAGAGTGGCAGAGAGAATTAGGCGATAAATTTAAAATCTCTCTCTCTCTCTCTAGAAAAGTAAGGTCACTGGTAGCAGACATCCCACCCTGCAAAAACTCATTTCAGGGAGGTAGCACCCCCGCCTGGTTGACCTCCAAGGGTGTATGTAGTATTTTGTTTAGTGATTTTGTCTAATCTGTAAAGCAAGTTGGGTATATGCAGAAAATATGACATTAAAATATGTACTTATATTATCATGGAGTCGTTTTTTAAAAATCTATTACAACTTTAAGCAAGTCTACAGGGAGTTTGGCCTCATCACGTAGGACATCAATAGAGTAGCTCCTTAGCAGCTAGCCAGCTAGTTTAAGTAACGTTAGCTATGCTAATGAACGAATGACACCTGTTAAACTCACCACAACATGTCTTTTACAGTCATTTAACCCACCATGGGCAATAGAAAAGTCACTGTTGCGAACAGCGCAGCGAGCAACACTCATTATTTTTGACCGCTATTAGACAGGAGTACACTTTAGTGTAGTCTGGGGTGAAGTACGTTTAATATTTTCTTTTTTTGAAACACTCTGCCATGGCGCAGCAGGACACTAAACTGAACTGATGGCCAATGAAAGAGAGAGGTCGACTGTAAAGCCCGCCCACAGAGAAAACTGATAGGTCTACTTAGCACAAAGAGAGACCAATCAGGATGCTCCCTCTCGCTCTCGCTCTTCCTCTTCCTCTCTCTCTCTCTCAAAAAATCAATTTCCGGGATATTGTATATAATTTGTGGGCATCAGGGAGCCGCTATCAATATGCGGGAGACTCCCGGAACTTCCGGGAGAGGTGGGATGTCTGTGGTAGCAAGGTGAAGTGATGAAAGTTAAGGATTTTCAAAGGACCAGAGAAAGATGTATGTTAGATAGTAGAGGAAGTTACAGAGATAGAGTGACAAGGCAGGATTTGACTGTGGGAATGGACAGTTCAAGGCTCAAAAGCAGTATCTAGTTAGATTTCTTACCTTGGAAAGAAAGAGAAATGCAGGTTCGATCCTGACCTTGGGTGCTGTCTGTGCCCTCCCTGTGACTGCGTGGGCTTCCTCAGGGCGCTCCAGTTTCCTTCCACATCCAAAAGACATGTGGGTTGGTAGATTAATTGGTCACTGCAATTTTCCCCGAGTGTGTAAGTGAGCGTGGAAATCTGAGGGAAGTTGACGGCAGTGTGGGGAGAATTGAGACACCATTTATAATCATAACCTTGAGAACGTCTGCAGATGCTGATGATCCAAAGCAGCACAAATAAAATGCTAGAGGAACTCAGCAGGTCAGGCAGCATCCATGGAATTGAATAAGCAGCCGACCTTTTGGTCCTGACAAACCGAAACATCGACTGTTTTGTCATTTCCATAGGTGATGCCTAACCTGTTGAGTTCCTCCAGTATTTTGTGTGTGTTACAATTTATAATCAAATGTCCAAGGTTTATCTAGTTCATCATTTTGATTACAATAGTGTTCGCTAACTCAACAAACAATCCTGATTGGTCAGCCAATGCCAAAGATAAGGAAAACTCCAAGAATGGGACAAGGCCTTCTTCCCCCTTCATTTCCAGTCCTGATGGGTCTTGGCCTGAAGCATTGACTGTTTATTCCTCTTTGTAGATGCCACCTGACCTGCTGAGTTTCTCCAGCACTTGTGTGCGTTGCTGAGGAAAGACCTAGTAGTTCAGAGCTTCAGAAGTCATAGGTACAAAGTCACCATGTCTCCTGTTCCTTATTGCAAGTTCTGCCTCAGATTACTCACATACACAGTTTCTGAGAACTTTTCCTTCCTGAAAGAAATCTGCTATATCTGCATTTGAATGAATCAATACGAATTGCATTCACCAACTCCTTAAAGAGCCTCCCATAGGTTTCTTGTTAAATTAGGCTGCAAAATTCAGAAAGGAAAAGGTATCCTTTGTTTGGTCAACAATTCCTTCATTGTGCTGGAGAAAGAGTTCAGAATGGGAGAGGGGAGAGGGGGGAGGGTGGTTTAAAATTATGAGAGGGTTTAACAGAGTTGAATCTGTTTCCACGGGCGAGTGGGCGGGAAACCAGGATATACATATTTTAGGTTGTATTTTTATTGTTTATCGTATCACCAGCAAGGGAACAATTTATTGACCATCCCTTACTGTGTTCCTGAAGGTGGTCATGTGCATTTTCTTGATCTGTTGTGGTTCATGTAGTGATTGAACTTACTTATTGTGTGATCAATTTGGTGTAACCACGTTCATGTGGTTTCTTTTGCACATTGCTCAAAACCACGTTTTGAGAAAAGTTGAACAAGTTAGGTCTTTATTCTTTGGAGCGTAGAAGGTTGAGGGGGGACTTGATAGAAGTATTTAAAATTATGAGGGGGATAGATAGAGTTGATGTGGATAGGCTTTTTCCATTGAGAGTAGGGGAGATTCATACAAGATGACATGAGTTGAGAGTTAAGGGGCAAAAGTTTAGGGGTAACATGAGGTGAAACTTCTTTACTCAGAGAGTGTTAGCTGTGTGGAACGAGCTTCCAGTAGAAATGGTAGAGGCAGGTTCAATGTTATCATTAAAAAAAATTGGATAGGTATATGGACAGGAAAGGAATGGAGGGTCATGGGCTGAGTGCAGGTAGGTGGGACTAGGTGAGAGTATGCGTTCGGCACGGACTAGAAGGGCTGAGATGGCCTGTTTCCGTGCTGTAATTGTTATATGGTTATATGTTTCTTTGCACCATAAGTCTGGGCATTAGGAAAACAGATCTTCTGACAGTATATAGGGAGGTTTCACAAGAACTCAAGAAACCTGGAGCCGGATTAGGTCCTTCAAACTTGTCCTGCCATTCAATATGGCTAATCTCTCATTTATGCTGGTGTCAACTCCTTGTCTGCACCAACTTCCATTATGCCCAAAGTAAACTTATTACCAAAATACACATATGTTACAATATATTCCCTTGAGATTCATTTTCTTGCAGGCATTCAAGTAGAACAGAGAAATTCAACAGAATCAATGAAAGACTGCACACAAAGATTGACAAACAACCAGTGTGCAGAAGAAGACAAACTACAAATGCAAAAACACTAATAATAATAATAAATACTGTAAATAATAAATAAAACTGAGAACATGAGTTGTAGAGTTCTTGAAAGTGAGTCAATAGGCCATAGAATCAGTTCAGTCTTGAGGTGAGTGAAGTTATCCACCCTGGTTCAGGGGCCTGGTGGCTGAAGGGTAATAACTGTTCCTGAACCTGGTGATATTGGACCTAAGGCTCCTGTACTTCCAGTCCAATGTTAGCAGTGAGAAAAGAGCATGGTCTGGCTGGTGGGAGTCCGTGATGATGGACGCTGTTTTCTAGTGCCAGTGCTCCATGTAAATGTGCTCAATGGTGGGGAGGATTGACACTATTGGAGTGAAGAATGTTTGCTTTCGATAACTTTCTGCTTTTATGGTGGGGGGGGGGGGTGATTGATAAGTTTGTGGCCTAAGGTAGAAGGAGTCAGTTTTAGAAAACCTAGCACATTTACTTTTCAACATAGTCCCGTCCTACACCTACACACTTAGTCCAGCGGTTGTGGAGCATATAGATCCCTTCTTTGTAGAAGTGGTTCACAACAGGGGTGATTGATAAGTTTGTGGCCTAAGGTAGAAGGAGATGAGTTATTAACTTCAAACTTTCTGCATTATCACTCAAAGAGTTGAACTGCACGTGCATGTAACGAGAACGTCTTGGACCCCCTGGTGGTCCACAGCAGGGGTGATTGATAAATTTGTGGCCTGGGGTAGAAGGAGATTAGCTATATAGCTCTCATTAGATGCACAAGCAGTTCAACTCTTAGAGTGAAAATGTAGAAAGTTTGAAGTTATTAACTCATCTACTACCTTAGGCCACAAACTTATCAATCACCCCATGCTGTGGACCACTTCTGGAGGTCCAAGATACCAACTTCTACAAAGAAGGGATCCATATGCTCCACGACCACTGGACTAAGTATATAAATGTAGGAAAAATAAATGTACTAGGTTTTCTAAAATTGACTCCTTCTACCTTAGGCCACGAATTTGCCAATCACCCTTCGTAAATAATGCTGGTGTGTTTACCCAAAAGGATAACAAGATTGCTTGCCATATTTCATATATGGATTTTCATGAAGTACTTACTAGTTATAAGTTGCTTTACCAATCACAAGCAACTTTTCACCCAGCTTCAGGAGTTCTATTCAGACAGAAATCTGCTTTCATATAGTGCCTTTCATTGTATTAGCTCGTATATAAAATCTGGAAGAGTGGTGCTACAAGTCAAACAGCTTGGTTGTGGAGCATCAACAATGTGACATACATGAGGGCAAGATGAAGAATGACATTAACAAGTTAGCACAAATGCAGAAAAAATCAGTAAAACCATGGGAACTGGTCCAACAATAATCAGATACGCTAATTCTATTGTTGGTATTACAAAATAATTTTAAGGTTCTATGGGTTTGTGTGTACCCCTCTTCCTCCCACCCCAACCTTGTGACCTGCCCATCACCTCTGTCTGATTTCTCTCCTATCAGATTCCTTCTTCTTCAGCCCTTTACCTTATCCACCTATCACCTCGCAGCTTTTCACATTATCGCCCTCCCATACCCAGCCACCGTTTCCCACTCACCTAGTCTCATCTATCATCTGCAGCTTGTACTCCTCACCCTCCTCCAAGCTTCTTATTCTGGCTTCTGTCCTCTTCTTTTCCAATCCTAATGAAATATCAACTATTTATTTCCCTCCATAGATGTTGCCTGACTTGTTGAGTTCTTCCTGCATTTTGAAGGAAGGCAATTGAGATTGTTTAGATGGGAGTCTTGCTCAGCATGAACTGGTTTCCATGTTGTACGACTCCATAGAGCACATCATCTCCTGCACATTCCATTTTCCTGGAAGAAGTGAGTGTGAGTCATTGCTTCCTTCTTCAACTGAATCCGAAAGGAATCAACTCACATAATTTAAAAATGGAAAGTGCAGGAGATCCTGTACAACTCGAGTTCCGACCTCAGATTCCAGTCATACAGCACAAAAAGAAGCTCTAGGAAATGTGGAACAAAACCTCGTACAGCAGAGATCAGGGCCCTTGGCCCAAACGTTCCATGCTATCTACTGTCTCTAATTACCGGCATTTGGCCCATAGCCCTCTGTGGCAATTCAAGTACTAATTTCAGTAACCATCAGACTGTTAGCAAAGGAATATGTTTAACTAACGAGCTTCAAGATAGGAAACCTACCATCCCACCTATGTTTGAGTAACAAAGGTTCCTCTGTCCACCAAGCCCACAGCATTGGCCTCCCCAGCAACCAGGACATTTTCACGGAGCGCCTCAGAAAGGCGGCATCCATCATTAAAGAATCCCCTCCCCCCCCATCACCCAAGATATCGCCTCTTCTGATTACTACCATCAGAGAGGAGGTACAGGAGCCTGAAGGCACACAGTCAATGATTCAGGAACAGCTTCCTTCCCTCTGCCATCAGATTTCTGAACGGACATTGAACCCATGAACACTACCTCACGACTTCTCTTTTCTCTTTTTGCACTAATTTAATTAAACTTATATATACTTATTTCTGTAATTTACAGTTTTAATTATTTTATTATTATGTATTGCAATGTACTGCTGCTGCATAACAACAAATTTCACAACATATGTGGGTGATAATCAAACCTGACTCAGAACCATCCATTCACACCTATTTACACTCGTCCCATTTTATTCTCCCCACATTCCCAATCAACAACCTCTAGAGTCCGCCACTCAACAACACAGTTGGGGGTAATTTACAGCTGCCGATTGACCTACCAACCCATACTTTGGGATGCCCAAAGCACCTGTGGGAAACCAGAAGGGAGAATGTACAGATGTCACACCACAGCTGAGGTCAGGACTGAAGCTGGGTCACAGGAGACAAGTGGTTCTACCAGCTGTAGCACTGTGCCACATGAAAAACCACACACACACACACACACACACACACACACACACACACACACACACACACACACACACACACACACACACACACACACACACACACACACACACACACACACACACTTAAAGGCATACACCTACATGGACTTTATAGGAATAGTGTTTAAAGTGTCACAATGAGACAGGGCATCAACCAACAAGCGAGACACAAGGGACAGCGGATGCTGGAATTTGGAGCAACAGCCTTTTGAATAACTCAGCAAGTCACTCAGCATCTGTAAGGTGTGGGTGGGGGTGGAGAATAATTTTGTGTGTTTCAGGACATCAACCAAGTGCTGGGAAATGGGATTACTTCAGCTAGAGTTGACGCAAAGGGCTGAATGGCTTCCTGTCATAAATTTCAGTTAAGTGCGTCAGGTACAATGACTAACCAACAGAACTGGGAGGGTGCAGGAATCTCTGAACTGCTCTACCCCAGAGGTATCCCTCTGATCGCAGCACAAATCTTCACCATTCCTTCCAACCTTCCCCTCTCTGAGGCAGAACATTCTGCCCTCAGCAAGGGTCCTACCTTTGCCCACCTTTACCCACACCTCAGTGAGTTCTGTGCCCACCATGACACCAAGCACTTCTTCCATCACCTCCATCTCTGAGCCCACTCCTTTGGCAAAAATTCTTCACCTTGTATTCCCATATTGATGACCTCTTCTCCCATATCCAACCCTCCTCTTCTTCTTGGACACCCCGCTCTGGTTCTCTGCCTGTTCTGGATCTTTTCATCTCCAATTGAAAACAAGACATAAACATCCGGACTCCTTTCTCCCCTCTGAACACAGTGCCCTCCACTCTCTCTTCACCAATCCTATCCTCACCATCAAACCTGCAAACAAACCGGGAGCTGTTGTAGTATGGCAGACCAACCTCTACCTTGCTGAGGCCAGGTAGCTACCTTCTTTTACCTACCCCTTGGAGAAGATCCTACTTTGGACCATCAGAAAGCCGTCTCTGATACTTTCACTGACCTCATCAACTCTGTAGGGCTCCCATTCACTGTCACCAAACTCATAGTTCCCCTTTCCTGCACTGTTCATTTCTACCTCCTTCCCAAGATCCAGAAAACTGACTGTCTAGGTAGACCCACTTTCTTCCTGCTCCTGCCTCATTGAACTTGTGTACGCATACCTCGACCGTTCTAATACCCCTTGGTTCAGACCCTTCCCACCTACTTTCATGACATTTCATATGCTCAAGATCTCCTCAGTAACTTTCAATTCCCTGGCCCTGACCATTTTCACCAAGGATGTTCAGTCCTATGCACTTCTATCAAGGCCTCAAAGCTCTCTTTCTTTCTCAATAAAAGAACAAATCAGTTCCCCTCCACCACCACCCTCCTAGCAGAACATGCCCCCACACCCTCAACAGTTTCTCCTTCAGCTCCTCACACTTTCTCGAGACTCCAGGGGTAGCCATGGACACCCACATGGATTCTAGCTATGTCTGCCCTTTCGCTGGCTACGTGGAACAGTCCATGTTTGAAGCCTTCCCTGGTAGTGCTTCCCCGAGTCTTCCTGTGCCACAGTGACGACTGCACTGGTGCTGCTCGGTGCACCAATGCTGAGCTTGTCAATTTCATCAGCTTTACCTCCAGCTTCCTTCCTGCCCTTAAATTCACTTGGGCCATCTCTGACACCCCCCTCCCCTTTCTCAATCTCTCTATATCTGGAGATAAACTATCTACCGGCGTCTTTTATACACCTACCAATTCCCACGGCTATCGTGACTATACCTCTTCCCACACTGTCACCTGTAAAAATGCCATTCCCTTTTCTCGGTTCCTTGGTCTCTGCTGCATATGTTCCCAGGATGATGCTTTCCTTTCCAGGATATCAGGGATGTCTTCCTTCTTTGAAGAACAGTTTCCCTTCCTCCGCCATTGATGCCTCCCTCACCCACATCTCCTCCATTTCCTGGATATTTGAGTTCACCCTATCTTTTTGCCTCCTTAACAGGGTTCCTCTTGTCTTCACCTACCATCACGTACCCTTCCATATCCAATACATCATTCTCTACAACTTCCACCATTTTCAACAGGATCCTACCACCGTGCATTTTTACCCCCCTTTCTCTGCTTTCCACAGGGATTGCTAGCTCTGTGATTTCCTTGTGCATTTGTCCCTCCCCACTAATCTCCCTCCTGGCACCTATCCCTGCAAGTGACAGAAATGCTGCACCTGCCCATTTACTTCTCCCCCCACCTCCATTCAGGGGCCCAAACATTCCTTCCAGGTGAGGCAACACTTCCCCTACCAATCTTTTGGGGTTGTCTACTGTGTCCAGTTCTCCTGATGTGGCTTCCTCTACATTGGTGAGATGCAACGTAAATTAGAGGACCATTTTATCGAGCACCTCCGCTCCATCTGCCAAAAGTGGAATTTCCCGGAGGCCAATTATTTTAATTCCTATCCCCATTCTGACATGACGGTCCATGGCCTCCTCTGAGGCTACTCTCAGGGTGGAGGAGCAACACCTCATATTCCATCTAAGTAGCTTCCAACCTGATGACATGAACACCAATTTCTCCTTCCAGTGATTTTTGTCCCCTCCTCCTTACCACTTCTTCTATTCCCCAAACAAGAGAAGATCTGCAGATTCTGGAAATCCAAGAAACACGCACAAAATGCTGGAGAATCTCAGCAGGTCAGGCAGCATCTATGAAAAAAGTAATCGACATTTCAGGCCTAGAGTCCTGTTGAAGGGTCTCAGCGTGAAATATCGACTGTACTTTTTTTTTCCCATAAATGCTGCCTGGCCTGGCCAGCATTTTGTGTGTTTCTTCTAGTTCCCACTCTCTGGCCTCTTCTCACCTGCCTCACACCTTCCCCTGCACCCCTCCTTCTCCTCTTTCCTCCATGGTCTACACTACTCTCTTATCAGATTCCTTCTTCTCCAGCCCTTTACCTCTCCCACCCACCTGGCTTGACTTATCTCCTTCCAGCTATCCTCCGTTCCCCTCTCCCCCACCCACACCTTTTTATTCTGGCCTCTTCCCCCTTCCTTTCCAGTCCTGAAGAAGTGTCTCGGCCCAAAATGTCGACTGTTTACTCATTTCCAGTGATGCTGCCTGACATGCTGGGGGCTCAGTCATTGTATTTTCTTTTCAAATATCCGGTAAGTTCAGCCATGATTTTGTTGACAGAGAGCTGAAAAGGTTACCACTGCTCTTTTGGCCTGGCCCCACCTGGACAATGAGCAATAAACCAATAAATAGTCAGCAAACTCATTTGTTTTCATTAGACATGAGGAAAGCTGCAGATGCTGGAAATTCAAGCAACACACCCAAAATGCTGGTGGAACGCAGCAGGCCAGGCAGCATCTATAGGGAGAAGCACTGTCGACGTTTCGGGCCGAGACCCTTCGTCAGGGCTAACTGAAAGAAGAGATAGTAAGAGGTTTGAAAGTAGGAGGGGGAAATCCAAAATGATAGGAGAAGACAGGAAGGGGTGGGGTGAAGCTAAGAGCTGGAAAGGTGATTGGCAAAAGGGATACAGAGCTGGGGAAGGGAAAGGATCATGGGATGGGAGGCTTCGGGAGAAAGAAAGGTGGAGGGGAGCACCAGAGGGAGATGGAGAACAGGCAAAGAGTAATGGGCAGAGAGAGAAAAAAAAAGGAGGGGGGAATAAATAAATCAGGGATGGGGTAAGAAGGGGAGGAGGGGCATTAATGGAAGTTAGAGAAATTAATGTTCATGCCATCAGGTTGGAGGCTACCCAGACGGAATATAAGGTGTTGTTCCTCCAACCTGAGTGTGGCTTCATCTTGACAGTAGAGGAGGCCATGGATAGACATATCAGAATGGGAATGGGACGTGGAATTAAAACGTGTGGCCACTGGGAGATCCTGCTTTCTCTAGCAGACAGAGTGTAGGTGTTCAGCGAAACAGTCTCCCAGTTTGCGTTGGGTCTCACCAATATATACAAGGCCGCACTGGGCGGACCAGACACAGTATACCACACCAGCCGACTCACAGGTGAAGTGTCGCCTCACCTGGAAGGACTGTCTGGGGCCCTGAATGGTGGTGAGGGAGCAAGTGTAAGGGCAGGTGTAGCACTTGTTCTGCTTATAAGGATAAGTGCCAGGAGGGAGATCGGTGGGAAGGGATGGGGGGGGGGGAAACGAATGGACAAGGGAGTCACATAGGGAGCGATCCCTGTGGAAAGCAGAAAGAGGGGGGAGGGGAAGATGTGTTTGGTAGTGGAAGGTGGCGGAAGTTACGGAGAATTATACATTGGACCCGGAGGCTGGTGGGGTGGTAGGTGAGGACAAGGGGAACCCTATCCCGAGTGGGGTGGTGGGTGGATGGGGTGAGGGCAGATGTGTGGGAAATGGGAGAGATGCATTTGAGAGCAGAGTTGATGGTGGAGGAAGGGAAGTCCCTTTGTTTAAAAAAGGAAGACATCTCCTTCACCCTGGAATGAAAAGCCTCATCCTGAGAACAGGTGTGATGGAGACGGAGGAATTGCGAGAAGAGGATGGCATTTTTGCAAAAGACGGTGTGGGAAGAAGAATAGTCCAGGTAGCTGCGAGAGTCCGTAAGCTTATAGTAGATATCAATAGATAAGCCGTCTCCAGAGATGGAGACAGAAAGATCAAGAAAGGGGAGGGAGGTGTCGGAAATAGACCAGGTAAATTTGAGGGCAAGGTGAAAGTTGGAGGCAAAGTTAATGAAGTCAACGAGCTTAGCATGCGTACAAAAGGCAGCATCAATGCATTTGTCGATGTAGTGAAGGAAAAGAGGGGGACGGATACCAGTATAGGCATGGACTGTTCCACAAAGCCAACAAAAAGGCAGGCATAACTGGGACCCATACGGGTGCCCATGGCTACACCTTTGGTTTGGAGGAAGTGGGAGGAGCCAAAGGAGAAATTATTGAGAGTAAGAACTAATTCTGCTGGACGGAGGAGAGTGGTGGTAGAAGGGAACTGGTTAGGTCTGGAATCCAAAAAGAAGCGGAGAGCTTTGAGACCTTCCTGGTGGGGGATGGAGGTATATAGGGACTGGACATCCATGGTGAAAATAAGGCGGTGGGGGCCAGGGAACTTAAAATCATTGAAAAAAATTTGAAGCGTGAGATGTGTTACAAACATAGGTGGGAAGGGATTTAACAAAGGAGGATAAAACAGTGTCGAAATGAGTTCGGTGGGGCAGGAGCAAGCTGAGACAATTGGTCTACCTGGACAGGCAGGTTTGTGGATCTTGGGTAGGAGGTAGAAATATTAAGTGCGGGGTGTGGGTACTATGAGGTTGGTGGCAGTGGATGGGAGATCCCCAGAGCTGATAAGGTTGGTGATGGTTTTCATTAGACCATCAACACCAGTGGTAGATGACGTCCTTCTTTAAGATGCGTGGCCGGAACTGACCCTCCGCACAATTTCCGAAACAACACCGAGCAAGTGAGCAGACTGGCGGGCCGACAGGGGCGGGGAGACAAATGGCCGCGTTTGGTTGGCTAACACAAACAACTTTTCGCTTGGAAACCGAAGTTTTCCATTTTCTGATTGGTGCGGAGGTTCAGCTGATATTACGTGTGGTCGGTCTCGAGACGTTGACGCGTTGCAAAGGGTAGCGCGCAGCCGCAGAGACCCAGTGTTCCGAATGCGTTCAAAGGCGAACTGAGCCGTCCGAGCCTGCGGGCGGCGCTGTGGTTGGCTAAGCGGCGTTCAGGACACTACAGGCAGGAGGAGAGAGCAGCCTGCGATTGGCCACTAGAGGCGCAGGGGAGCTCGCTGCTGATTGGCCATGTCATTATGACGAACCCTGATTGACAGTAGAGACAGGAGGTAAACAGCAGGTCGGCGCGCAAATCGCGGTGATTAATCAGATTACTGTAAGGAGTGTGCACCGTTCGATTTAACTCGACTCAGTTACCTACGGATAAGTAAGTACACCTTCAAACCACCAAGCTTCTGTCAGTGGTGCATCTCTTTTATTTCTGCATGAATCAATTGGACTTCTGTCCCCCCCCCCTTTTGTCCAATGAATACTGTAAAACATACTTGATTGTTTCTTTGTAAATATTGCGTCTACATCACTAGCGGATCAGTATTGCATGCGCGTTGTCAAGCCAGCACAGATGATCTGGTATGCTTTTCTTATCGAAAGGGTGCTGTGTCCTTTTAACAGTGAAAGGGTCAAAATAAACTTTTCTGTGTGTGTATTTTCGCTTTCTTGGATGTTAACGTTTGGGCTTTCTCGTTGTACTTCAAGCATTTATTTCACTTGTTCACATTTCCGGAACATGCCTGGGCAACAAACGGATGGCAGAAATACACAAAGTTTTTGGTTGCCAAAGGCTATTTTTGTACGTTCGGGATTTATTTGTTTTACAAGTTAATTGATGCTGTTCTGTTGACTTGGTACTTGAATTTTTTGTTTATCTTGTGCATTTATTGTTTATCTCCGATCGAAATAATTGTCCTCTATTGGGTACGGAAATATAAACTTAAGTCTGGTGTTGACAAACAGGCATAACAGTTTGGAGACTCGGGAGACAGAAGGTGCTGAAAACTGGGGTGAAAGCCTGTTTGTGCTTTTGGAGTTGTTTTGCCCAAGCTGGTTCCAAATCGGGTGTGAACCCGCTTGGGGCTTGAAATTAGGATGCAGGATCTAGGGACAAGAGGTTCACCCGAGTGCGGGGTTGTCCCTCGGTAATTCGGAAGAGTGACCTCCGTCTACGTTGTTCTGCTCTGGGAAAGATGCGCCGATAGTTTGGAGACAGGAGTTCTGAATTGTCTCGGTTTCGGGGGGGGGGGGGTGGTTTAAAGTTCAAAAATTACTTTATTCTCCTTATGGGAATATCTTTGTGCGACTCTATCCAAATGATAGTAATATCTCATTCCATCTCTAAATCAGTACCAACATTCGTAATGAAACTGGTTTTGATTACGATACATTCTATACTTGATGAGTATATTCCATGAAGGGTCTCGGCCCGAAACGTCGGCTCTACTCTTTTCCATGGATGCTGCCTGGCCTGCTGAGTTCCTCCAGCATTTTGTGTGTATTGCTCGGATTTCCAGCATCTGCAGATTTTCTCTTGTTTATTATTCTACACTTCTTTCTGGCTCGTTCCAATCACGCACTCGCTATATCTGCCGTGCCTCTCGGAAGACCTATTTACCTGTAATGTAACTTATTTTCAGCAGCTGATGTACTGCGCCTCCCTCTCTGCCCAAGTAACTCGCTGTCACAGTCTCACCTTGTCGTCCTTTGTAATTCCCCATTATCTGTGCCCCCATTGTAGTCGTGCATTGATATCGAGTGTAACTCCGTCTCACATGGTTCACTCAATGTAGCTAACATAACTGCTTTACCGCGTGTGTGTGTCAAATGTATCTCGGGCAGTCTATCTATTACGTTCACTTCTGCGCCGAGCGCTTTCCGTTCAATATAACTGTCTGATGCAATTGTCTGTTTATCCTACCCAGTTCCTATCCACTGTAACCGAGACCACGGTACTTTCAAGACATTTACTTCCGTTCTTAACTCATTAACAAACACTTCCTCCATCGTCAGTCTTGTGTGTGTGTGTGTACCTAACAAGATCAGAACAACAACGTTCTTCTCCGGTGAATCATCTGCCAAAATTTTTCGTATAACTCGAATTCCACCCCCCCCCCCCCACCGTAACTTCCTGATTGATTCTCACATCATTTCTGGATTTTTTCATTTAACAAAGAAAGCCATGGAAGGGAGCTGTTTTTACAAGTCAGCCGTCTGCAGTGTGTGCTGTCTCACACCTTGTCCCCAAACTCCCACTAATTTGGCCCGGTATTAGCCGATCCGGGCGGGCGTGTATTTGCTGTCGGCTCACATGTGCTGGAAGGCAGAGAGATTGCTTCTGACTGATTGACGGCTCGTCCCCTGGGTCCTGGCTCCTGTCTCGTGTTTACAGCTCCAGTCTACAGCGGAGCAGTTTCGGAGCCAGCGCTCCTGATTCGCTGCCTCAACGCTGGTGTAAACAATGAAGTTTCTGCGAGGCGATTTCGGAAGTGAAATGCGGCGTGTGGCCGCCAACATTACCCAACAAGGAGGAGGTTTTAGCAGTCTTATTGATTATTGTTCAGCTTTGCTATCAGTTCTTTTCGAAATCTGCCCCTATTCAGCATCTTATTCAACCTGAACTCAACGTCTGACGTCATGAAGTCAAGCGAAAAATAAATGCTGGAAGCGTTCAGCGGGCCAGGCAGCGTCTGGGGGGAGGTAAAGAGTTAAGAGTTCAGGTACAGGGCCCTTAATCAGAGTTGGCCTGAGTTCATAGTCCCTGCAACCAAACAAAGACTGTCTGCTTTCAGCTCCACAAACTGTCCCTAGGCCAGCCCCATCTGAAGTGAAAACACACAACACAGCTTTTGGTACTTTGAGACTCAAGTTTCCAGCGTTCTTTTTGTACAAACTCAAGCATATCTAAGTCCTTTTTAACGATATCCCCTCCCCACACTGGTTCTCAGACAAACACCATGACAAGCTTCTTAATCCTCGTGTTTCAGGCTCTTTTTGACAATTAACTCCACAATCCAGGGGTTCCCAACCTTTTTTTTATGCCATGGACCCTACTATTAACTGAAGGGTCTGGACCCCAGATTGGGAACCCCTACCATAATCATAACCTCCTTTACCCTGACACAGTTTAGAACATAGAACATAGAATAGTACAGCACATTACAGGCCCTTCAGCCCACAATGTTGTGCCGACTCTCAAACCCTCCCTCCCATATAACCCCCCCAACTTAAATTACTCCATATACCTGTCTAGTAGCCTCTTAAACTTCACTAGTGTATCTGCCTCCACCACTGACTCACTTTCATTGCTCCCCTTGTCTACTCCGTGCCTGATCAACTATGCCCAATGATCGGATATGGTAGATTTCTCTGCCTCAGCGCCATTCCAGCCCCCTGGGTAGCAAATTCCAAATGCTCACGACCTTTTGAGTAAAGAAACTTCTCCTACGTTTTGTTTCTGAGACTGTGACCTCCTCCACCAGGCAAAAAAACGTCCTCCCTGCGCTCATCCTTTTAAATGGGAGAATACAATCCCAATCTACTCAGGCTCTCCCCACACAGCAACCTCGCTCTCCCAGGGTGAATCCCTGTGGCAGGTGTATCCATTTTAGATAGGGAGACCGTAACCGTGCACAACACTTTGAGTGCCATGCACTATGAGGCATCCTTAATCATGTACTCAAACCCTTGCATAAAATAGGCTAACAGACTTTTGAGTTTCTGGTTGTACTGGCATTTTGGCTTTCAGTGTAATATGAGAACATCTATGCCCTTTTCAACACAAATGTTTTACCAGCATGTCCCTATTTAAAAAACCCACTGTTGTTTGTAATTAATTAGATTACATCATATCCAATCACCTGATACTCAGCCTGCCTGGTTCTCACCCAGTCACTCTACTTGCTTGTATCCCTGGAAGCCCCTTCGCATCTTCTGCCGTACCCACTATCCCACCTAGTGCTGTGTCATCGGCAAATTGGAAAACACGACATTTGGTTCCCTTATCCAAAGAGTCATATGTTCATTTTAATGTCGGAAAATGTATACAGTATACAACCTGAAATTTGTACTCCTCACAGACATCCACAAAACGAGAGACCCCATAAAGTGAATGATCAAAACATCAAAGATCCTCTCCTTTCACCCAATCAGCAGCAGATGCATCGAACCCTCAACCGCACCCCCCCACCACCATACAAACAACAGCACAAGGCCCCAAAGAGAGCTTGATCCATCAGTACTATAGTCCATAACCGTTTAGTATCTCAGACAAGCTCTCCCTCTCTCCATTGAGGGAGAGAGAGAGATCGCTCCTGCAACAACGAGAGCAGAGACCAGCGACTCACTGTTCCGATGTTGCAGTCTTCCGCGCCTCTTCCCCAAGCCCCCCATCTCAAGGACTGACAGGCTCTCACTCTCCATCAAAAGAGAGAGAGAGGGGGGGAACAGGGCCCTTTCTCCAGCTGCAGCCAGCACACTGGCTGATGTTTCGGTGTTTCAATTTCCCACCATCTGAATATGGATCACGAAGAGCTCAGGCCTAAACGCCAAGCCCTACTGTACCCCATGAGTTACAGCTGTTATCCTGAGAAGAATCTTGTTATTCCACTCTTTATCCACAGTTTCTGAATTCTACCCCTTTCACTTCTCTCTGTTACACAAAAGTTTTATTAGTCTTCAACTATTTCCCAGTTCTTATGAAAGGGAATCAACCTAAAACATTAAACTCTATTTCTCTCTCCACAGATCCCTGCCAAATATTTGAAGCCTTTTCTGTTTTACTTCAGATGTCCAGCATCTGTGGTATTTCTCTTTTGAGTTTTGCGATCTCTTCCTCTAACAGAAAACCCTTTATGTTGCACCAATTAGTACTTTTCAATCCGAGATGAAAAGATGTGTATTTAAGTCTCATTCTAGAGACACTGGCGCATAGACTCAGCTGCCAGTCAGTGATTGGTTTATTATGGTCACATGATTGCAAATACAGCACAAAGGGTTGAGCAATAACAGAATGTGGAACATCGTGTCACAGTTTCAGAGAAAGCGCAGCACAGGTGGACAAATAAACAGGTTTAAAATAATATTATTAGTAATTCTTCAAGTCATAGAATTTGGTAGGGTGATTATAATAAAGGCTATAAAAAGACCTGTTGACAGAAGCCTGCAAAGAGCCATCAAACTCTGGCATTGTATGAAGAGTTCCTTCACTGAGTATCTCCAGCATTTTGTGTGTGTTGCTTTCTACATTGTGTTTAGTGTGTCTTTTTATTTTGCCAGATGACCATTTCTGCAAATGATGGACTTTCAGCTGCATTCCCTTCCTCCTGTAATGGATCATTCTGCAAGATGATCCCAGATAGCTAATCTCCATAGGCACCTCTACACATTATCCAGGCTGCACAATATCAAAGAAGTGCTGCCTTGTTAAAGATGCTACCCTTTGACCGGACTTCAGATCATTCTCCCATCTTCCCTCTTAAAGGGCGGAGGTGAAGTTTCCCTTTGTGTCTTCACTAACCCACATGTTACAAACATACCGGCAGGTTGTTTATGGCATTGGCTGTTCATGGATCAGGGCAGCACTGTAGCAGAGCGGTAAACATAATGCTTTACAGCACCAGCAACAGGAAAATCAAGGTTCAATTCCTGCCACCATCTGTAAGGAGTTTCTATATTCTCTCCATAACCATGTGGGCTTCCTCCAGCTGCTCCGGTTTCCTCCCACGTTCCGAAGGTATATGGGTTAGTAAGGGTTAATAAGTTGTGTTGGCACTGGAGGCATGGTGATACTTCGGGCTGCCCCAAGCACAGCTTCAGAATGTATTGCTCATTGACACAAACAACTATGTTTCAATGTGTATATGGCAAATAAAGCTAATCTTTATCTTTTTCTTTATACTTGCTGAGGTCACAGTATTTGCTGCATTTTCCTGGAATGTAGCAGTATTGGCATATCCATAAACACTTTATTGTAGCCCATTTCCATATTCTTTTAATCTCCACACAGACTATTCTATTCACCTTTTTTTCTAATCTATGCATGCTCAACATTGGTTGGAAATCCAGTCAGAAGTTCCACACAGACTCCTCACCCTGTCATCTATGTATGCTACTTACCCAACACATAATTGCTGTTTTATAATCTAGAATGACAATCCCTATCTGGAAAATTGTTGAGGCTAAATCATTAGAGGTATTTAAAGAGGAACTGCATACGTTTTTGAAGGATTGGATAGTTGAAGACTATGTGGACCTGGCACAGAAGAACACTGGGGCAGACCAGCCATGTTCATATTGAATGACAGCGCAGGTTTGAAGAGAGCTCTAGGCCTCTTTTCTTCTATTCTCTCTCCAGTCCCTAGGGGTCGCTGTTGTCAGTTGTAAAGGTCTCTGTAAATACTTGTGAATATATGGCATCTGGGAACCAAATGAAGAATAATCTGCTCGTGTTCACATTGTAAACTCACCTGTGAATACAGGTTGCTTGTTTGAGATAATGTTGTATTCCAAAGGAGAAGTGAAACCAAGACTTTTATGATCTTAACAGCTTGGTATCAGGCCAGACTTGGCACTGACATACCAAAACATGAGATAACTATTTAAATCATAAAGTTGGCAAAGGACAGAACTTGCAGTGGTTGGAAAGAATTCTGTTGTGCTTGCCTCTGTAAGTCTCTGGCCTTTCAGGAGTATAACTGGAGCATGAGGTTTAGCAGAGTAATGAAGGATTTTGATGAGGATATAGGAGAAAATTGTTTCCACTGACAAGGCAGAGGCAACAGGAGTAGGGATTGAAGGTGATTGGCAGGCTACCCAGAAGTATCATGAAAATAATTTTGTTTTACTGCAGCAAGTTTTGATAAAATCAGAAGAAATAGGAGCAGAGTTACGACATTTGGCACGCCGAGGCTGATTTATTATCCCTCTCAATCCTATTCTCCTGCTTCTCCTGTATCTTTTGACACCCTTACTAACCAAGAGCTTATCAACCTCCACTTTAAATATACCCAATGACATGGTCTCCACGTCCACCCCTGGCAATGAGCTCCACAGATTCACCACGCACCAGAAATTCTTCCTCGTCTCTGTTCTATAGGGATATAATATTCTGAAGCTCTGCCCTCTGGTCTTAAATTCCCTTACTGTAGGAAACATCCTCTTCACGTCCACTCTACCCAGGCCTTTCAATATTCAATAGGTTTTAATGGATCTCCCCTCATTCTTCTAAACTTCAGTGAGTACAGGCTCAGAGCCATCAAACACGTCTCATACATTAATGGTTTTAATGCCAGCATGTCCTTTCTCAGATAAGGGTCTCAAAACTGTTCACAACACTCCAAGTGTGCTCTGACCAATGCCTTATAAAGCCTTAGCATTACATCCTTACATCTATATTCTAGTCATCTTGAAATGAATGCTAACATTGCAGTTGCCTTCCTTACCACTGATTCAACCAAGTTAACTTTCCCCCCATTTAGAAAATAGTCTATGCCCTTATTCCTTCTAATAACTATACACTTCCCCCCGCACTATATTCCATCTGCCACTTCTTTGCCCAATGTGTGCAAAACTCTTGCACTGTGCAATCTTTTGTCCAGTGACAGCAATATGTGCATACTGAATAATTTCTTCAATACTAACAGTTATAAATAAGCCCGTTTTAAAATCTGCACATTGCAACATCATTCACATCAGAAATTGGAAAAAGGAAATGTGATGGATTACGACCGTGAATTATCCTTAACATGCCAACAATTGACAAACTTCTGCACGTAATTCAAATTACTTTGTGTGCTGGTAGCAAAAGATGTGTACATGCACAAAGACACGCAGCTTAGAAGGAACATTGTCGTTGTCATAATCCATCTAATTCCTTCTGCAGATGCCCGTCTTCCTCAACACTCTCTTCCCTCCACCTCTCTTCATATCATTTCCAAACTTGGCCTCATAGCCATCAATTCCATCATTTGAATTGACATATAACGTGAAATGAAGTGGTCTCAACACCAACCCCTGTCAATAACCACTAGTCACCGACAGCCAATCAGAAAAGGCCCCCTTTATTCCCACCCTTTGCCTCCTGCCAGTCAGTCAAACTTATATGTATGCTAGTATCTTTCCTGTAATATCATGGTGGGCTCATATCTTGTTTAGTAGCCTCGTGTGTGGCATCTTGTCAAAAGTCTTCTAAAACTCAGAGCCACAGATGCTATTACTGCTTGGGGTGTCAGAGTTCTGAGTTCAATTCTGGCATCCTCTGTAAGAAGGTTTCTATGATCTTCCCGGGTGCGCATGGATTTCATCCGGGTGCTCCGGATTCCTCTCACAGTCCAAAGACGTACCAGTTAGCAGCTTAGTTGGTTATTGTACATTGTGTTGTGATTAGGCAAAGGTTAAATCATTGTACATTGTGTTGTGATTAGGCTAGGGTTAAATTAGTGGGTTGCGTAGTGGCGTGGCTCTGAAATCTGGAAAAGCCTGTTCTGCACAGTATCTCTAAATAAAAAATAAGTTAAAAAAAATACAATAAAAATAGAAGTAATTACCATCCACTGAGTCTCCTTTGTCTGTCCTGTCTGTTATTCCTCAAAGAACTCCAACAGATTTGTCAGGCAAGATCTCCCCCTGTGAAACCATGCTGACTTTGGCCTATTTTATCATGTGCTTCCAATGTACCCTGAGACCTCGTCCTCAATAATAGACTCCAAAATCTTCCCAACCACTGAAGTCCCTTACATCTTAAAGAGCGAAGTGACATTTGCGATTTTTCCAGCCCTGCGGAACCATTCTAGAATCCAGTGATGTGGATCAAGATCTGGAATGTTCTGCCTGAAGCATGAGCATGTTTCAAAAAGAGAACAGATTTATACTTGGATCAAACAGAGCAGGGGAATGGTAATAATTAGTTCATTCAAAGTCTGACATTGGTATAATGGGTGAAATATCCTCTTCCTCACTATCTAATTCTGTACCAGTCAGTCTGAAATGCTGCAGTGGTGGAGAATTGAATGACTAGCCAAGAAATCCTTCGGCAAACAACCAAAAGCCCAAAGTTCAAATCCCACAGCGGCAGCAGTGCAGTTTAAATTCAGTCTAAGTTAAGATCCAGTAAGATGGCACCACATCAGATCACAGCAGCTCCTACCGGGTCAACCAAAGGTCTTATTGTCTTTCTTAAACATATTTTTTAATGGTCACAAGACCCTGCCAGACATTAAGAACTTGAACAAGTGCAGGTCTACCCCATCGGTGATTTGCTTGTTGGCAGAGAAACTGAAGGAGCTGGACTTGACATGGATCGTGCTGCTGCCCGCATCGGAGGAGTTGGTGCGTGAAGGCGATGCGTGGTCTAACAGCAAGTGATTTTCTTAAGTTGCTTTTCTTGCGATTGCAAGACCCCGTTGAACATCGTTAATGTGGAATGCTGCAAGTCCGATTCACTGATTTATTAGCAGACGGCAGGGAAACCGCGTGGCCTTGGTCATAGCAAGGACTAGGCCTGAAGCTGCGGCGTCACTTGTTTACAGCTGCCCAAGAGAGAGGCGTCAGAGTTCACGTGCTCCACCAGAGGTGGTGTGGCTGGAATCAGTGCTGCCCCCAGTGCTTGCTCGGCAGAAGGCAAGCAGTATTGTGTTCGACTGCAGACTGCTGCAGTGCTCACGGGCTCAGGATCCTGGACTGTATTTGTTTGTGTGACTGTATTTTCCTGATATATGTGCTGTGTGTGTGACTGTTGGTGCTGTGTTTTGCACCTTTGCGCTGCTTCATTTGGCTTTATTCATGGTTATTCATATATGGTTGAATAACAATTAAACGTGAACTTCAAATTCAGCCATTGATGTTGAATTGAGGACAATAACCAGTTGGCAGTATGTATGACTGGATTGTTGGTTAAAAAATGGAGAACCCATTTGGTTCATCAGAGCCTTCTGAGGTAGGGAGTTCATAGTTTCTCTGATCTTTATGTGCCTCTAGGCACCTAGTTGGCTCTGAAGTGGTCTAGTATGACACTCAGTTCAAGAGCAGTTAAAGATAGGCAACAAGGGATACTGGCTGCTTTTGCAAGCGATAGCTAGATAATGAAAGCTAATCCTATATTTTGTGGTCCTTATGCCATGTTCATGAGCTGAACAAACAGCAACCACTTATTTTGTTTGTTCCTTATATGCTGTGTCTTATGATGTGGGCTGTCACGCTCGATCCATGACCATGATTGTTCTCGGCAAATTTTTCTACAGAAGTGGTTTGCCATTGCCTTCTTCTGGGCAGTGTCTTTACAAGATGGATGACCCCAGCCATTATCAATACTCCTCAACCCAACCAGGACTTGTGATGTGCACCACCTGCTCCTATGGCTTCACATAACCCTGATCTCGGGTGGGGGGCTAAGCAGGTGCTACACCTTGCCTAAGGGTGATCTGCAGGCTAGCAGAGGGAAGCCTTCCACCTCCTTTGATAGAGATGTATCTCCACCCTGCCACCATTTTACTTAACCACTTACTTAGGCATTTTTAAATGTTTATTTTTAAAGGATTGCCATAAACCTTAGTCAATAAAGCATTATTTCTTCTTGCTAGGAGACTGTCTATTAATGATGCCTGTCGGTTAGCAGCCAAATTAAAAAAAAAACCTTTCTTCCTGTTATTTCCATATTCATGCACCGTCAGATTGCAAAGGCTGGCGATGTTAACAGGAAACCCCACTATACCTCTAGTAAAAGGGAAGAGAGTCTGCAACAGTTATTTCGAGCTCTGGACAAAGTCAATTAGAGTATTGTCAACCGTACAGGGCACTTGGCTGGGAGAGTATTTGGCGAGCTTCACAGGAATAATAGGCTAATGGAGTTAAATTATGAGGATAGATTGCATAGATTGGACATCTTTTTTGAGTAGATTAAGGAGTGGCATAATTGAGGTGTTTAAGATGATGAAGGGAATCAAACTTGGCAATTCCATTAGCCTGAGGTATTTGAAACAATTACATAGTCATCCACCCCCCCCCCCCACCCCCACTGTTCTCCTTTAATTGCCCTCGAGAATTGAATTTGGGTTGAATTAGGGACAGTGGAGTCGGCATGACCCATCTTGGCCATCAGGGGGAGCTCTTGCAGGAATTCTGGGATTATTCCCTCTTAGCCAAAGACTAGTGTCTGACACTGGAGTATATTTAAAAAAGGAGAAAGGCTAGAATGGAACACAATGATATATCACAATAGTGCAGTACATTTTTTTGGTTGGTTCATCTAAATGACTCACTTTTTAGAAAGAAGGACCTATTGTGACATCCCATGGATCTAAAGGTAATTCAACATTTAGTAAACTTGTCAATTAGACTTCTCAACATCATTCTGCCTGGCTCCTCTGATGCAGCCAGATCACATTGTTCAAAATTAAAAGTAAATTCATTATCAAAGTACATAAATGTCACAATATACAGCCCTGAGCTTCATTTTTCTTGCGGGCATTCACAGTAAGTTTGAAGAAATGCAATAGAATCAATGAAAAGCCACACACAACAAGACAGACAAACAGCCAGTGTGTGAAAGACAACAAAGTGTGCTAATACAAAAAGATGTAAACACAAAATAATAATAATAAATAAATAAATAAATAAACAATAAATATGGAGAACATGAGATGAAAAATCATTGTAAGTGAGTCCATGGGTTGTGGGAACAGTTCAGTGTTGGGTTGAGTGAAGGTATCCCCTCTGGTTCAAGAACCTGATGGTTGAGGGGTAATAACTGTTCCTGAATGTGGTGGTGCGAGTCCTGAGGCTCCTGTACTTCCTGATGGTAGCAGCGAGAAGTGAGTATGGCCTGGATGGAGGGGTCCCTGAGGATGGATGCTGCTTTCCTGTGAAAGCGTTCCTTGTAGATGTGCTCACTGGTGGGGAGGGCTTTACCTGTGATGGACTGGACTACTTTTTGTAGGCTTTTCCATTGTGGGCTTTCCCATTCACAGCATTGGTGTTTCCATACCAGGCCATGATGCAGTCAGTCAGCATACATCTATAGAAGTTCTTCAGAGTTTTACATGGCATGCTGAACCTTCGCAAACTTCTAAGGAAGTAGTGGTGCAGGCCTGCTTTCTTTCTAATTGCACTTATGCACTGGAACCAGGGCAGGTCCTCTGAAGTGATAACGCCAGGGAATTTAAAGTTGCTGTCCCTCTCCACCTCCCATCCCCAGTGAGGACTGGCTTATGGACCTCCAGTTTCCCCCTCTAGTAGTCAATAATCAGCTCCTTCATCTCAGATCGTTGTTGTGGAACCACTCGGGGAGATTTTCAGTCTCCTTCCTGTATGTCGATTTGTCACCACCTTTGAAATGGCCAACGATGGTATAGGTATCTGACTGGAAATCTCCCCAGGGCGGGGAACTCTGGAGCATCTTTATCCATCCTGTAATGTAATAGTGATTAGATAGAGGGAAGTTTTTTTCCATCTTATTGTGTGTGCACATGTGTGTATGTATGCATGTGCATATGTCAATGGGCAGGATATTACACAAACATTAAAAAGTACACTTTCCATATCTCCATTCATCACTGTTCTGTGAAATAATCTCTATATCATTACCACCTTTGGTAAAGACATAAATGCTAATTTATTTACAGCTTTTGGTCTTCCTCCTTAAAGGTACCTTTTTACAGTATGTTCTAACTTTTTTGACAGCCAGTGAGGTACTATTGGCAGGTGGGAAGTGCCAAAGGCAAGTTGCAAACACCGAGGTTCCACTGGAGAGTGGAGTGATCACAGTCAGATAACCTGTGAGGGTACAAGCAGCTAAGTATAGACAGGAAGGCCTGGGAGAAATCTCCTGTGCTTCATTAAAGTTTTGCAACATCTTCTATGCCAATGTGAACGGGCAGAGTAATCTAAAAGTGTTATATACGGCAGTCACATTGGAGCATGGGCTTGGTTTTTTGTAATCCGGTGTAGGATTCAATGCAAAAACTTTTTGATTCATGGTGAGATTGCCATCCAATGAGTCTTGGCAGATGACTAAGGTGTGTGTGGTTTCAAGATATCCTTTATACTTTTGGAACGTGCTAAATAGTGAAACATCTTGTTTCTGTCACTGTTGATGAATCTTCAAGGACATTCTCCTCCTCCAGAGTTGGGAGATCTAACACTCACTCATGAGGCACCCCCTCAAGAGGAATATCTACTGTTCTTATGCACTCAGATTCCAAAAGGAAACATGAATCCACGGACTTCTGGCTCTGAACTGGAGTCAGCTTGTTATTGTCACGCATACCCAGAGCAGAAGCAGAGACAAGCTGGCAAAGGTAAAGCTAGCACTGGGCCAGAGAGCATAAATGTACTGAAGATGGATGACGTATCCACACACACACACACACACACACACACACACACACACACACACACACACACACACACACACACACACACACACACACACACACACACACACACACACACACACACACACACACACACACACACACCTAGTGTCACTCTGCAGTTCTAACTATCTTAGGCTATTCTTCACCCTTTCCCTTCTATTTTTCATAACTGCTTAGGAAATGTGATTCTCTGAATTCAAGAGCATAAAAAAATTCTTTCCCCAGAATCAAGAAACTGATCAATGACATGAGACTCCTTTAACCCAGCTTGTTATTGCACCAATCTGCTACTTTCTCCTTCATATACTTATCTAATTATATCCTTATCTAATATCACTTACTTGATTTGGATCCCCCCCCCCCCCACCTTTAAGTTTGCATCTAATCATCCCCAGTTATAAGGACAAGAGATTCTGCAGATGCTGGAAATCTGAGCAACACACACAAAATGGTGTAGGAGCTCAGCAGGCCAGGCAGTGTGAACAGTTGATGTCTCGGGCTTGTTACAAACTCAGGTTGTCCAGGAGTTGTTTTAATGTACTCTGGAAACACGGTTATCTATTGACACTGGCTCGCTCCCACAAAGACTGATGTGAAAATAGTTGGTGATGAGGTGTAAAGGTTGGACAGAACTCTGGGGCCACGTAAGGCCAATTTGCAAGAGGTTAGACTGGCCTGAGTTTAACCCACAAAAGATGCACAGAGTAATGTTTCCTCAATACCACACAGGAGTGACCGTGGCAGGGCCCTCGAACCCACCAAATTTTCAAAATCGTAAATCATAACTATTGAAGAACACATGACACTAACAGAGGAAGTGGTGCAGTAGGCAGAGAGTTAATCCGTGCCTGTGCCTGCTGAGTTGGAATGTTCCTGCTGTGTGCGCCCCTATACTGCATAGCATCACGCCTGGTGCTGTCGGTGAATGACTCGTGTGCTCTTGGCCATAGTGGGTGAGGCTGGCCTTTGCGAACCCGGGCTACTTGTCCTTTGGCTCACAAGAATGGCATCACTGTGGCAGCACAGTGAGTTGCAGACCCTCTTTGCTTGGGGTAGTAGGGCAGTTGAGAGGCATAGCTGGTGTCGGTGCTCCGTCACTGCTCTCTCAACTTGGCTTCAGTCCAGATCTCGGCTGCTGCGTGTGTTGAGTCTGTATATTCTCCGATTGCATGGGTGGTTTCCTCGGGGCGTTCTGCTTTCTCCCACATCACAAAGACAGGCGAGTTGGTCGGTTAGTTGCCCACTGTCAGTACAGATTAAAGATTTAAAGATTAGCTTTATTTGTCACGTGTATTGAAACAAATGGTTGAATTTAATACCGGAGAATGTGCTTCATATACAGCCTGAAATTCTTACCTTTTGCAGACATCCATGAAACAGGAAAAAAACCCTGAAGAATGAATGGGAGAAAACGTTAGCAAAACATACAGCAATATGTATTGTTTGTATTAAATCAAATCAGTGAGGCTTGTGCTGGGAGGCCCACAAGTGTTGCCATGCTTCCAGTGCCAACGTAGAACGCTCACAACTCACTGACTCTAACCGTACGTCTTTGGAATGTGGGAGGGAACCGGAGGACGCCCACATGCTCGCTGGGAGAGCATCCTTACAGACAACGGCGGGAACCGAACCCTGTTCTTGCTGTAATAGCATGCTGATATCTACTACTGTACTTTGCTTTGTAGGTAAGTGGTAGAAAGTGAGGGGAATTGGTGAGGATGGGGGTGAGGAAAGAGCGGGAATAGTGCAAGATGAGTGTAAAAGTGTGGTTCGTGGTCAGCATGGAATCAGTGGGCCAAAGGGCCTGCTTCCAAGATGAATGACTCTGTGATTGATGCAGCTTCTGGCAAACTGATGTGGATTGTCTTGAATACCTCATGAATGGAGTCACCTTTGACAATGCACCACATTTTATCAACCTGGATCTGAACTTTTCAACACTTTCTTTGCATGTACTGCTAGAAGTTCTGAAACATTTCCAGTAACTTTCTCCCTCTGCAGGTATGAGTACATATTTAGAAAACAGTGGCTCCGCAAATATTTGCAAGGGAGGTTGCCATCAGTATTGACAGATTTATCAATGTGAAGTGGATGAATGGATTTATTGAGATAGTGGATAGGTTAGTTGTATATTTGAATGTAGAATCGTAAGGGGCACATTTCTCCAAGCCATTGTTAGAAAGCTATAAAGTGTCTGTGACGAGCTGACTGAGGTGTGAGAGATGATGTCAGTTTGGCTGAAGCCCGGGATTAGCCTGGAGGGTATTCAATGCTTGAAGTGGTCCGTTTTGGAAAGGCAAGTCATGCAGAGTTGGAGGTGCATAGGTGTATAATGTGCGTTCTGTCTGAATCTATGTGCCTGTGATGTTGCTACAAGCAAGTTTTTCATTATACCTGTACCTCACCAAACTCGTGCAGGTGACAGTAAGTTCAACCTAACTGACCAATGGGGGATGTGACTACAGACCTCGATTCAGCAAAGTGACATGGGCAAACCAGGGGCAATTACTCTGGCCAGTTAATTTAGTGTACTCCTTTAGGATGTGAGAGGAAATCGGAATTCCCGAGGGAGACACGCCTGGCCACAGGAAAATGTGCAAACTCCACGCCAGCAGCACCCAAGGTTAGGATGAATCCTGGATCGCTCCGATGTAAACAAAAAGTCTGCCGTCCAAAGTTCAAACTATGCTTATTATCAAAGTGTGTACACTATATGCAATATAGAGATTTGTCTCCTTACAGGCAGCCACACAACAACAAAACCCAATAGATTGTCAAACACCTAATGTCAAAAAAAAACAAATTGTAAAAGTAAGCAAATGACATTCAGAACTGAAGGCCACGAAGCCAGTCACCACTGCAGCAGATTCAGGAGTTCATTAGTTGCAGGCCACAGCCTCAGTTCAGCACAGAGATGATTCAACCTCACAGAATAGCCAGCTGAACTGGCCTGTCCCTCACCTCCAGCCCTGACACCCTGACCTTTGATACATTGATAATAAATGTACTTTGAACTTTAAACTTTGAACATTTCACAGGTTGCTGCTCACTGCTTCATTGGTAGTCGCTGGTGCCCACTATTCAAGGATAAAAAAATCTTCTACTTTTCTTTACATTCTCAAGACTATGCAGAGACAACTTCAGGCATCCACGTTACACTCATGACCTTAATTGAACTATCCATTGCAGCCTCCGGAGTTACTTCCTCTGCAATTTGAGCAGAACCAGTGTACCTCTGTGGTCCCCATGCACAAAGAATGTCAGTGGAGCATCTTGGGACGCTTTGCATCTAACTCAACGGGGCAGTTGTGACCTCAGTTTAATATTTTGGCGGAAATTCAGTATCAGAATATTCTAGGTGTTTCAAGGATACTGGGACAAGTTTTAAAAGTAGGTTACATCATAGGTGATGGTAGGCCTACAAAGCTGCAAGTGTAGAATTTATTACTGAGGCAACATTGTGTGGAATTGCAGTCATGGATCCTGTAATGTCAGTCTCACAAAATCTCCAGTTTACGGTTATCTGAAGCTAGGTTTCATGCCCAAGGTAGCCTCTGGACAGTGAGAAGCTCCTAGAGAGTTTATGCTTGGTGCTGCCCTGTGGTAATCTGGGAGGCTGAAGCCTAATGACAGCGCTGTGTGTGGGTGGAAACCAGCAAATAGCATGGCATACTGCAGGCACCATGGAAGGTCACACAGGCACAGTTACTTTGGTTAGAAGTTAAACCAAGCATGAGAGAGTTTTTCCTTATTTACCTCCATTAAAACACACACATACACACAGTGTTTCACCAGCTTCATTAAATTTCCCCTAAATCTTCCCTGCTGTGTGGTGAGCAATACCACTAAAATGTCCTCCAGTGAAAACATGGGTTTTCTTTACGCATGCAGATCGTTAACAAGAAAGGACTATGAGCTGGGAGAGGATAAGAAGCAACATTCTGTTAAGAGCTCGGTGATTCCTTTAGTACTGTTGATCCTGGTCTTCCGTCTTCGATTGTGACACCACCTGGAGATGTAGGCAGCTGTTATAGGAGGCAGTAGCTGGTCCCTATAGTACCAATACATTTTCAAAACTTGCAGTACCTGGTTGAATTCCCAACTTTCTTTCACCATAGATTAAATCTGGCCAGTTTGTGAGAAGATTGGTGTGCTGCTGCTAGTAAGAAAGCTTAAATCTTATTTCGCATTTTCTTGGCAAAACAGAAGGCAGCCATTTTCGCCCATTGAACCTATTGTAGCTCCTGTTAACCACTCATTTTCGCTATTCTCCCCACATTCCCATCAATGTCCCCCACACTATCACCCACTTTGGAGGAATTTGCATTGGCTATAATCTACCGACCTTGATAGTAAGACAGATTGATAAAGGAGGCAGATGGCATACTTACCTTTATTGGTCGAGGATTTAAGTTTAAAAGTCGTGAAGTCATGTTGTAGCTTCAGTTAGGCCACATCTGGGCTACTGCATAAAGTTCTAACTGTCCCATTATAGGAAGGATGCCAAGGCTTTGGACAAAGTGCAGAAGAGGTTTACCAGGATGCTGCCTGGATTAGAGGGCATGTGCTACATTGAGAGGTTGGACAACTTGGGTTGTTACCCCCTGAAGCAGCGGAGCCTGAGGGGAGATGTGATCGGACTTTATAAGATTATGACAGGGATAAATAGAGTGGACAGCCAATATCTCTTTCCCAGAGTTGTAATTGCTAATACCAGAGGGCTTGTATTTAAAATGAGGGATAAGTTTGTAGGATGATGTTTGGGTTTTTGTTTACACAGAGTATTGTCTGCAGTGGAGATGGAGACCTTTTATGTTTCAGAGCCTTTTGGGTAGGGACAGGAGTATTCAGGGAGTGGAAGGAATTGGACATTGTGTTGGCAGAAGGGAATAGCTTAGTTAGGCACTTGATTACTAATTTAACACAGAGCCTGTCCCTGTACTATACTGTTCCGTGTTGTATGTTGATCTCAGAATGGGAAATCCTGACCAGGTCATATTCATTGTCCCTCATCTGCTGCCTTGAGAGGTTTGAAAGAACGGGGGCTGGTGACGGGCTGTGGAAAGCAATGAGTGAGTGTGCTTGGCAGCTTCATAGTTACTTTTTTTTTGTAATTTATTTTTTTTATTGAAGTTCATCATCAAACAAACATTTCCATAAGATGTATTTCAGACATTGTACATATATATCATATAATCATATATATCACAAATCTCCGCAAAGTATTTATCTGAGGTATAAACTTATAAAAAAGAGTGGAAAGAAAAAACAAGCAAAAGGAAACAAGTAGGGAGTGATCTTTTGTTTTACAACAGATTCATTGATTTGTGAGAATAAAATCAGGCCTATGAGGCATTATGTAGTTAAACCATTTTTCCCAGTATGAATCAAATTGTTCCAGCTTATGGTTAACAGATGCTGTTATCTTCTCCATTTTGTAAATGTCCATTGTAATTTCCATACATGTATTTAAAGTTGGGCTCTCCTGTGATAACCATTTCCTAGTAAGAGTCTTTTTACCAGCCACCAACAGTATTTTCATTAAATATTTATCTCTTTTCAACCATTCTTGAGGTATATATCCAAAATATATGGTCTTACTCTCTAAGGGTATTACACATTTAAAGATGTCTTGTAGGCCATTGTGTATCCCCCTCCAATAGTTTTTGATAACAGGGCAGTCCCAAAAAATATGATAATGGTTTGCATTTTGATTTCCACAATTTCTCCAGCAAACAGGGAGGTTACTATCATAATGGGATTTCTGAGAGGGTGTAATAAAATATCTTATCAAGTTTTTCCATCCAACTCCCTCCATTTCTGTGAACTGGTACACTTCCATTGATATCTTCATATTGTTGTCCATTCTTCCTCAGATATAATTATCCCTCCTTCCTTCTCCCATTTTGTTTTAATGTATGAAGTCGAATGTGTTTTACGATTTGACAACCCCTTATACATGCTTGAAATGATTCTACTACCATTATCTGAATTATATGCTTTTCTAAATAGCTCTATCAATCATGTATTTGCCTTGGTTACATTTTTAAGTGTCTTATTAACATATTGTCGCATCTGTAAATACCGATAAAAATCTTGTTTTTCTAATAAGTGTTTCTCTTTAAGCATTTCAAAACTGAACAGTGTTCCTTCTTTCATTATGTTGCAAAGAACTGTTATTCCTTTAGCTGTCCAGTCCTTAAATCTAGCATCCAATTTATTTGGTGTAAAATCAGAGTCATATGCACACCATTTAAGAATTGCAATATCTCTCTCTCTAGATTATATTCTTTTATAGTGGTTTTCCATATTTTAAGAGTCAATTTCACCCATGGGTTATCAATAGTATTTATGTACCTTTGCAGGTTGTTATCAGCCAAAATTGCTTGTATGGGGATGGGAAGTACCCGCTCCTCAATGTTTTTCCATTGAGCATCATATGATGGGTTGCACCAACATATCACAGCTCTCAACTGTGCTGCAAAATAATAATCTCTAAGAGCAGGTAGGCCCCATCTCCCCTTTTCCTTTGCTAATTGCCTTTTACCCTGCCAAATATACCTTGAGAGCATCTTGTTCCATTAATTGAATTGATTTTGATTAATCTCTATTGATAGGGCCTGAAAGAGATTGGTAGAGTCTGGGCAGTATATTCATTTTAATAGACTCAATCCTTGAACTGAGACTGAGAAAAGGAATCAGGCTCCATCTTGCCACATCTTTCTTAATTTTTTTATATAAAGGCTGATAATTACATTCTGATCATTTTGCCAAATCTTTTGTCATGATGATGCCCAAATATTTGAAAGACTCTGTGTGCCATGCCCAGGGGTATTGACTTTCAATTTCTCTTGGTGGGCTATAGTAATATGAAAGTAATTGGGTTTTATCTATGTTGATCTTGTATCCTGATAATTGACCATATTGTTCAAAGGATTGCATCAAATTAGGTAAAGAGTATGTTGGTTGCCTTAGATAGATCAAAATGTCATCCGCATAACAAGCCAATTTATGCTCTGTCCCTTTAATAGTAATTCCCCTGATATCTTCATTTTGTCTGATGTATTGAGCTAATGGTTCCAGATATAGCGTGAAGAGTAGTGGTGACCGTGCACAACCCTGTCTCGTGCCCCTTTCTAGGGTAGACTATTTGATAAATATCCATTGATTTTAATCCTAGCAGTAGGATTGTCATATAGTGTCTGTATAGTTTTAATAATTGTGTCTTGGAAACCAAATCTATGTAAAACTCTGTAAAGAAAATTCCAATTAACCGAATCAAATGCCTTTTCAGCGTCCACGCCTATCACTATTGCTTCGATTTTATTTTTTTATATATGATCCATAATGTGAAGTATCCTTCGTATATTGTCTTGAGTCTGGCGTTGTCGTATAAAACCTGTCTGATCATTACGTATCAGTATGGGTAGAAACTCCTCTAATCGTTGGCCATGATGGAGGTAAATAACCCATAATCTACATTAAGAACGGATATTGGTATAAATGACCTGCATTCCATTTTATCCTTGCCTTCTTTCGGTATAGCTGAGATTATCGCTTCCTTCCAACTGGGTGGCATTTGTGCCTTTTTTAGAGCCCAGTTCAGTGTGGGGAGTAAAACAGGAATTAACTCATTTTTAAATTCTTTGTACCACTCTGCCGTATACCCATTTGATCCTGGTGACTTGCTTAATTTAAGCCTACTAATTGCAGCTTTTAATTCAACTTCAGTTATGTCAGCAGTCATCCTTCTATTTTGTTCTTCGCTTAAAGTGGGTAACTCTAGAGAATTCAAGAAGGTGTCAATTTGGGTTATGCTTTCCCCTGGAACTTTGGAATATAGTGTTTTGTAAAACACTTCAAAAGCTTCTTGAATTTCACTTAGCTTACTTTTTATCATTTCCGTTCTTGGGTCCCTAATTCTATGAATTGTATTTTCTGCTATCTTCTTTTTCAGTTTCAACGCCAGTATTTTCATAGATTTCGATCCACTTTCATAATGTCTCTGTTTCAGAAACATTGTTTTTCCTGATTTCTTGCGTAGCCAAATTATTTATTTCATTCCTAATTATTTTAATTTCCCCTAATGTATCCTGTGCCAAATTCAATTTGTGTTTTTTCTCTAGTTCCTTCAGTCTATTTTGTAATTCCTCTAATGTTTTATTCCTTTTTTTTATATGAAGATATTGCTATAATTTTCCCTCTTAAGACCGCCTTCAGAGTATCCCATAAAATGGGAGGTGAAACCTCTCCATTATCATTAAATTCTAAGTAGAGACCAATTTCTTTTTTAATTTGTTCCTTAAAGTACGGATCATTGAGTAGACTTGAATTTAGTTTCCAAATAGTATTCTTTGGTTGTAGGCCAAAATCAACAGGTGCATGGTCACTTACATCTATTGTCCCAATTCCACAGGTGTTTATTTTGTCTTTGTCTTTTCCAAATGTTATGAAATAGTCTGTTCTTGTATATACAGAATGTGGAGCAGAATAATGAGTGTAATCCCTTCTATCAGGGAAAAGGTCCCTCCATATATCAATTAAACCAACATCCTCAAAAAGTGTATTAACTTTCTTATGTAAAGATTTTGTTTCATAGCTTTTTCTATTGGAAGAGTCTAAGTTTGGTTGTAATTGTAAATTTAAGTCTCCCCCGCATATCAGGAGACCTGTTTCCGTTACCATAATATCAGTAATTTTCTGAAAGAAACCAATATCACTTCCCAGGGGTGCGTATATATTCAATAGAGTAACTGAATTGCCGTCTATATTCCCCCTTACCAGAATATATCTGCCTTCCTTATCTCCCATTTCAAATATTTTTTCAAAATATAGCTTACTTGAGATAAGAATAGCAACTCCTCTCCTATGTCCTGATTTATATGAGGAGAGAAAAAGATTAGTGAAGCCCATTCTCTTTAGTTTTTTATGCTCATTATCACTTAAATGAGTTTTCTGTAAATATACTACATGGGCTTGTTCTTTTTTTCATTTTGGATAAAATTCTCTTACATTTGATTGGATTTAATAGCCCATTTACATTCAAAGAAATGAATTTTACCTTGTCCTTAGCCATCTGTATTTATCTGTCACTGTATCATTGAAATTAGAATAAAACTTAATCGATCTACTCCATGAACAAATAAGAACCAAGAAACTCAAATAATAACAAAAATGGCAACGAATGTGTGATCCCAAGGCTGAGGTCTGTAGTAAATGACCCTCCGTTGAGCTAGAGGAAATATCTAGCTGTGGGGGATAACCCCTCCTATTTGTGAGTTGAGGGCCCCCATTGCAGTATTCATAAAAGTCAGTGAACAAATCCATTACACAGAAAAGATTTCCCTGTGTACTCCTCCTATATATATACACACACACATATACACACATACACCATACACACACACACACACACACACATACACACATACACATATATGCACACATATATATATATATATATATATATATTCTCATTTTGGTGGGGAAAAAGGAGTAAGTGAGCGAATAAAGAATAACAACTAAGTAATATAAAATCCACATTATAATAAGTATTTCTCGAGATAGGTATATCACCGTGTACTTTTGCTTCTGTTTAGCTTCTCAGCATTTTTAAAGTTAGCCAAACCTTATGGCTCTTCTGAAAGGGGTGAGGACTGTCTTTGAGAAACTGCCGGTCTCTTCCTGATTTGTTTCTCTCGGCTTCCTCCTTCTCGATTCTCGCACTATTTCCCAAGCTGAGCGAGACAATTCCTCAGCCAGGCTTTCTTTTGGTTTGGTCATGCTGACGGACAACCCTCTGGCCTTCATGTCTGTAGTCACCTCTTTCACTGGCTGGTACAACCGCGTCCCGTCGTCATAAAACATTCGAAGTTTAGCAGGGTACGGAGTTTGAAATCTAATCTTATTTTGCTTTAGTACTCGCTTTACTTCAGAGTATTCTTTGCGTTTCTGGAGGACCGCAGGGTGGGGGGTAATTTTGGTCAAAATATATTAATTTATCCTCTAAAAACACTCTCTTCTTACCCCAGGCCCTTCGTAGAATCTCCGCCTTGGTGCTGTACCGAAGGAATTTAATTAAAATTGATCGTGGCTTTCTATCCTGGGTAGGTTTTGGGACTAATGCGCAGTGCGCTCTTTCGACTTCCAGCTTCATAGCCAGGGGAAGCTCCAGTGTGTCCCGCAGTAACTTTCCAACAAACTCCGTCATAGACGGGCCCTCCGCTCCTTCGGGAACGTTGTAGGTTCTGATATTTTTCCGCCGTGATCTTCCCTCCAGATCAAGCAGTTTACCTTCTTGGTGATGTATGATTTTTATTGTCTTGCTCAGTATCTGTTCCACATTTTGAACGCTATCTTCCACCTTCTCATTGCGAGTCTCTGCCACCGCTATTTTTTGATTAACGCTGGCGAGCTCTGCCTTAATATCACGGAGCTGCTGCTTTATATTTTTCTGGACCTCCATTATTTCTTTCAGGATTTCGAACATATTCGCCGCTTCGTCTGAACGAGGCCCGGCGGCTGCCCCGCTCGCACACGGTCGGGTCGGAGAGCCGTTTGCTGCACTCCTCTTGGACGCAGGCTCCGCGGTGTCGCTTTCTTTATTTCCGTTCTTTTCCCCCATTCTTGCCCCTCTTTTCAGTTCAAATATTTTTCGAAAAATACTATATTTGACGGGTTAATGGGGCTTAATACGCATTTTTCCGGAGGAGCTGGTGACTTAAGCTGCCGTTTTCAACGATGACGTCACCAGAAACCCTCTTCATAGTTACTTCTAATATATTTCCTCAAATGCTTCTTTAATCATCTGTGTGGCTAAAATAATGTCATAGCCAACAGTAATAACTGGGATGGAACATCGCTGGCTTGTGGACTTGATGAGATGATATAGACCATCCAGATCTTGAATATCTTTCATTTTATTGTAGTGACACTTGTCTTTCTTCCTCAGTCTGGGACGTCCTTGGAATTGGAACTCTTCCTGGCTTAGAGCTGCAGTTTGGCCTTTGACGAATGGTGGTGTAGTGGTTAGCACATGGGTTTACAGTACAGACAGCCCAGGTTCAATTCCCACCACTGTCTGAAAGGAGCTTTGGGTGGTTTGGGAGCTCCGCGACCGTGTGTGTTTCCTCCCATAGTCCAAAACTGTACCGGTTGGTAGGTTCATTGGCCATTGTAAGTTGTCCTGTGTTAGTTTGGATTAATTTGGGGGATTGCTGGGCAGTGTGGCTGAAAGGGCCTAGTCTGCACTATAGCTCAATAAATAAATAACTTTGTAATCATGTCCTGATTATCCAGTAATTCAGTGTAATTAAGTTGCCTAAAAGGCTGAAAGTTTAGATCATCAAACAAAAAACACAATTTTGAATTAAGAATGATTCTATTGCTGTACATTCCCGAGGGGGAAGCAGACCCTACAAATATTGGTTCTTTGCTGTCTCTGTCCAATCGTCGGAATTGTGAAAGTGAATCACAGGGAAAACTAACAGTACCTACACAAGTTTTTAAGGATTCTCAGATGCGACAGCGTATTTGTGACTGAGCAAATTATGCTTTGGCCTTATAGGACATTGGTGAGATCACCTCTGGAGTATTGTGTGCAGTAATAGTCTTACAACGCTCCTTTGGCCGACTTCTTCTGAATAGATCATTAACCCATCTTTTTCACTTCTTTTGTGGCTTTTACGTTTGTCTCTCATCTTGAACATGATTCTGGGACTGTTGGATCCTGTGTTTTGCTGTTTGGAGATGGTTTGGGTGTTTCGGAGCTCTGCCGTCTTTGAGAGGATTCTGGGAGGCAGAGGCAAAAAGGCTGCAGGATGGCGCACGAGTCAATGTATGACCCCATTTCACCGATTAGAGTAGTGGTTGCCAACCCGTCGATCGCGATTGACTGGTCGATCTTCAAGACTTTCTCAGTAGATCCCGAAATTTAAAAAAAAAATACACAAATACTGTTGAGAGATTGTTTCCGGGTTGTGGGGTTTTAGTTCCGTTCTTTCTGCCCAGTGCGCATGCGTATATCTCCATCGCACTACACAGTGTAATTCAGTGGTCCCCAACCACCAGGCCACAAGGAAACGATGAGTCAGCTGCACCTTTCCTCATTCCCTGTCACGCCCACTGTTGAACTTGAACCCATGCGAGGTCATCAGTCGCCTAAATGCCGTGATACCCTTGCGCCAGGGATCACTGGTTGGCCTCGCGCAGCCGGTGGGAAGTGCCGTTGCTACTGGCCTGGAGCGTGGACAGCTGGGCGCCACCTCTAAACCTGTTCAGCACACCGAATGTTCGTGGGGAACCCAGTGCTAAAATATTCGCAGACTATCTAATTCGGGCTCAGGGTTCCGTAGGTATCAGAGCTGCTACTGCGCTGTGATCTACTGAAACAAACTTTTGTCGGCTGATAGATCCTACAAGGGGAGCGGGCGCACGTCCTCTCGCACTCCTCGGTTGGTCGGTCGCTCTCTCCGGACTGCACTCTCTCTGGACTGTGACCGCCGCGGCCCCGGTATGGGGACCTCCGGCTCTGACCTTGTCCTCTCACCCCACCCACGACCAGCCGCACCTGGCCAAGGCGTCTGGTGGCGGACGGGCAGGAGGCTGCAGTTGGGGCCGGGAGGCTGTCTAATGAGGCCATGAAGCCCTCAAAACTGTTTCGGTATCCTGAGTCCAAGTACTCCACACGGAAAGACAAATGCGTTGAGTTTTTTCAGCAGAAAAAACGTGAGCAAGCGGGACAGTAGCCAAGTGCCAAGAACCGTGAAAGCTAAATTGCGGAATAGACTGGACATAAGGAACCTGCTTCGAGTATCGCTGTATTCTGGTCGTGTTTAACACATGGTTTCATGGCTACCCGGAGAGTTGAAGAATTTCAGAGTAGAATAAATGAACCTTTGAACCTATTTATGAAGGATACGGATAGAATGGAAACAGTTCAGATATACCTGTAATAAGCAAGTAACCTCATGAAGAAAGGTTAGACAGAGTATGTTTATATCCACTGGCATTTAGGAGACTTGATTGAAGGAGAATCTACAAACCCCATTTCCAGAAAAGTTGGGATATTTTCCAAAATGCAATAAAAACAAAAATCTGTGATATGTTAATTCACGTGAACCTTTATTTAACTGACAAAAGTACAAAGAAAAGATTTTCAATAGTTTTACTGACCAACTTAATTGTATTTTGTAAATATATACAAATTTAGAAATTGATGGCTGCAACACATTCAACAAAAGTTGGGACAGAGTTAAAATAAGATTGAAAAGTGCACAGAATATTCAAGTAACACCGGTTTGGAAGACTCCACATTAAGCAGGCTAATTGGTAGCAGGTGAGGTATCATGACTGGGTATAAAAGTAGCGTCCATCAAAAGCTCAGTCTTTGCAAGCAAGGATGGGTCGTGGCTCACCCCTTTGTGCCAAAATTCGTGAGAATTGTTAGTCAGTTCAAAAGGAACATTTCCCAACGCAAGATTGCAGAGAATTTAGGTCTTTCAACATCTACAGTACATAATATTGTGAAAAGATTCAGAGAATTCAGAGACATCTTAGTGTGTAAAGGGCAAGGTCGGAAACCACTATTGAATGCGCGTGATCTTCGAGCCCTCAGGCGGCACTGCCTAAGAAACCGTCATGCTACTGTGCCAATTATAGCCACCTGGGCTCTGGAGTACTTCGGAAAACCATTGTCACTTAACACAGTCCGTCACTGCATCCAGAAATGCAACCTGAAACTGTATTACGCAAGGGGGAAGCCATACATCAACCCTATGCAGAAACGCCGGCGAGTTCTCTGGGCCTGAGCTCATCTCAGATGGACTGAAAGACTGTGGAACCGTGTGCTGTGGTTAGATGAGTCCACATTTCAGCTAGTTTTTGGAAAAAATGGGCGTCGAGTTCTCCGTGCCAAAGATGAAAACGACCATCCTGATTGTTATCAGCGAAAGGTACAAAAGCCAGCATCTGTGATGGTATGGGGGTGCATCAGTGCCCACGGCATGGGTGAGTTGCATGTATGTGAAGGTACCATTGACTCTGAGGCGTATATTAGGATTTTAGAGAGACATATGTTGCCATCAAGGCGACGTCTCTTCCCGGGACGTCCATGCTTATTTCAGCAGGACAATGCCAGACCACATTCTGCACGGGCTACAACAGCGTGGCTTTGTAGACACAGAGTGCGTGTGCTTGACTGGCCCGCTGCCAGTCCAGATCTATCTCCTATTGAAAATGTATGGCACATCATGAAGAGGAGAATCAGACAACGGAGACCACGGACTGTTGAGCAGCTGAAGTCTTATATCAAGCAAGAATGGACAAAATTTCCAATTGCAAATCTACTACAATTAGTATCCTCAGTTCCAAAACGATTAAAAAGTGTTATTAAAAGGAAAGGTGATGTAACACAATGGTAAACATACCTCTGTCCCAACTTTTGTTGAGTGTGTTGCAGCCATCAATTTCTAAATTTGTGTATATTTACAAAATACAATTAAGTTGGTCAGTAAAACTATTGAAAATCTTTTCTCTGTACTTTTGTCAGTTAAATAAAGGTTCACGTGAATTAACATATCACAGATTTTTGTTTTTATTGCATTTTGGAAAATATCCCAACTTTTCTGGAAATGGGGTTTGTAGTTCTGGAGTCAGTGTTTGAAGATGAGTATATTATCCACAGTTCCATGGGCTCCAACCTTGTTTACCAGCCTGCTATGAATTGTGGGACTTTTACTAAAAGCCCTCAACAAATCCAAAAACACTACATCCACCAGGTTCCCCTTCATTTACTCCAGTACATATATCCAATAGATCTCCAGATGATTAGACAAGACACAATTGCTTTTCATAAATCCACGCTGCTCATTCAGATACTTATTTTCCAAAAGATTTGATGCTTCACGTTTCTCCTACCACACAGTGAGAGGGCGGGAGGTCCCTGTTTACTCCATCCCTCCTTTCTTAGTATAGCATCCACTGTTCAACAATTGCAGGAAGCATTCTAGGATTTGGGAAGATGCCTGTTGCAACAGTCTATAGAAAGGGTGGATCGCTAAGCCCTTCAAGCCTGCCTCACTATTCCATATGACTTTGGCTGATCTGGCCCAGTTTCCTGTCGTCCTCAATTCCCAGATGTTGCGCAACCAGATTATATGCTTCCTCTCTAAATACCCCCCCAGTGGTCCAGCCTCCACAATGCTGCAGGGCTGAGAATTCCAGAGATTTGACAAACTGTTTAAGAAGAAGTCATTACGCCCTCCCTCCCCAGTTGTAATTGACCATCCCCTAATCTTATAACCTCTGATATAGTTCCTGCTTTAAAATGGTGGGATTTGGAGCTGACATGTGCGACGAGAGAGAAAAACGCAAAACTGGAACTGGTTCAAAGTAAACCTGTTATCAAAATACATATATGTCACCATATATAGACCTCAGATTTGTTTTCTTGTGGGCATACTCAATAAACCTATAGAATAATAACCATAACAAAGACAATAAAAGATCGCACAACTTGGGTGTTTAACCAATGTGCAAAAGCAAACAAACTGGGCAAATACATATTAAGAAAATGATAACAATAAATAAATAAGTGATTAATATTGAGAACATGAGATGAAGAGTCCTTGAAAGTGAATCTGCTATGTACAGAACATCGGTGCAGTCCACCAGTGCTACTGTGATGTGCTCCCCCTCCCCCTCCCACCCCCACCCCCACCCCCACCCCCATCAGTGGACCGGTTGATGTAGAATGCAGCTCTTGCTGAAAAACTGAAATAAAAGAGAAGGTTTGAAATAGCAAGTCAGATCACATCTGTGGACAGAGAAGAGTTGATGACTTAGTGTCAGAACAGATCAGTCCTGACATAACGTCATAAAGGCTAGTTACATTGCCTATAAAAAGTATTCACCCCCTTTGGAATTTTCATGTTTTATTGAATGACAATGGATTTAATTTGGCTTTTTTGAGACATAGATCAACAGAAAAAGACTGTTTCGTGTCAAGGTGAAAACCAGATCTCTACAAAGTGATCCAAATTAATTGCAAATATAAAACACAAAATAATTGATTTCATAAGTATTCACCTCCTTCAAGTCTGTATTTAATAGATGCAATTACATTCTTGGTCTGTGAGGATAGGTCTCTATCAGCTTTCACATCTGGACACTGCAGATTTTCTCCATTCTTCTTTATAAAACTGCTCAAACTGTCAGACTGCATGGGATCATGAGTGAACAACCCTTTTTAAATCCAGTCACAAATTCTCAATTGGTTTGAGGTCTGGACTGTGACTTGGCCACTCGATGACATTAACTTTGTTGTTTTTTAGTCATTCACTGTACACAGGTCTCCAAAAACGTATCTCCATTTAACTCATTATGTGACTTCTGAAACCAATTGGCTGCACCAGTGATGACTTGGTGTGCAACCAATTATTTTGTGTTTTATACTTGGAATTAATTTGGATGACTTTGTAGAGATCTGTTTTCACTTTGGCACAAAAGAGTATCTTTCTGTTGACCAGTGTCAAAAAAGCCAAATTAAATCCACTGTGATTCAACGTTGTAAAACAATAAAACATGAAAACTTCCAAGAGGGGTGAATACTTTTTATAGGCACTGTATGTGAAGTTGTTGAATTAAGGACCGATCCCCAGGGATTGCTATGTGGCTAAACTTAGATAAGTGCATAGATAAGTATCGTACCTCAACTTTATTCTGCTTCCAGCCATGCAAATGTGTAACATTAATTCAATGATCTGAAAAGTTAGCTGCTTTCCTCTCTCCAGAGATACTGCCTGGCAAGTTGAATATTTCTGGCATTCACTGTTTCTGTTTCAGATTTCTAGCATATATGATATTTTTTGGCAGAGGACTAGCTAGATTTAGAGGTAGAATGAGAGGGAAGGAAAGATAAAGAGAAATGGAGTCACAGGTAAATATTAATAGAGAGAGAGAGAAAAACAAACATGATGAAAGAGCCACATAAGCAGAAACACAGAAAAAGATGTAGGTACAGGAAGAGTAATATAAGAACAATAAAGAAGAAAGAAGAGACAGGCAGGAACAGACAGAAGCACACGCTGTACAGCATACAGAAACGGATGCAGAGGGATAGAATTAGAAACACAGAGACAGGTGCACAGAGAAACAGAGACAGTGGCACACACAAACAGAAAGAGACAGAAACAGGTACAAAGAAAAAAAGATAATGGGTTAGCAGAAACAGAAAATAACTCAACCACACAGTTTCAGGCAGGCTAGAACACAGTAGGGGACTAGGAGAATGATTGTCGGACAAGAGATAGATGGAGATGCAAAAGTGACACTCAAAGGGAGCTGGAAGCATGCAGAAATGGAGTAAAGGAGACGTGTAGAGAAAAGGCCACAGAGAGGGAAACAGAGCCTTTGGGTTAAAATACAGACTTTCATATTTCCTATTATGATGTAGAAGGAAGCTATTTGTAGGGTGGTCCGTATGTGGGATGAACTGCAGAGGAGGTGGTGAGGCAGGTACATTAACAACATTTAAATGCTACTTAGATTGGTACATGGATAAGAAAGATTTAAGAGTAAAATAGGACTGTCTTAGCTGGGGCATCTTGAATGGCAGGGCCTGTTTCTATGCTGTATAACTCTGTGACTCAGAACAAAACATCATTGGCATAGCCCTTCCCTCCGTCAATGGTATCCACACGATGTACTGTCCCAAAAAGGCAACATCTATCATTAAAGATCCCCACCATCAGGACTATGCCATCTCCTCACAGCCACCAGTGGGCAAAGTTCAGAGTAAATTGATTATCAAAGTACATAAATGTTGTCATGTACAACCCTAGGATTCATTTTCTTAGAGGTATATTTAATAAATCTGCAATAGAATAATAACCATGGCAGAATCAATGACAGACCGGACCAAACTTACATTCAACCAGTGTGCAAAAGACACTGAGGTACAGAAGCCTGAAGCATCACACTACCAGGTTCAAGATTAACTACGTCCCTGTCACCATTTAGTTCTTGAACTGTCCTGCACAATCCTAATCACTACATCAGTAGAGCAACACTCGGACAACTTTGCACTGAAACGGTCTTTTTCTTGTTCTCATTGTGTCCTTTCTAGTAAAAAATGTGAATAATTTAGGTTTAATTTGTGCTTCTCCGGTGGATGTTGTGTGCCTGTGATGCTGCTCTAAGTAAGTTTTTACTGCACCTGTGCGTTCACATAATTGTGTATATGTCAATAATTTTGACTTTGGCTTTGACTCTATTTCAGTTTATTGAGTCTATATGTCAGATCTCAGAGTAATCGCATCAGTCCCATTCCACCGTGGATTTTCCCTGTAAACTATTCCCCCTACATTCCTATCGACTCCACAGATTCTACCACTCCACCTACATCAGCGGCAAATTACAGTGGCCATAATTGACCATTGGGATACAATGGCAAACTGGAGTGCCTGGAGGAACGTGCAAAACCCACATGGAGTCCCGATGAGGGGTCACAGCCCAAAACATCGTCTGTTTACTCTTTTCCATGGATGCTGTCTGGCCTGCCAAGTTCCTCCAGTTCTTGTGTGTGTTGCTTTGGATAGCGCAGAAGGTCGGGACTGAACCCGTGTCATTAGAGCTCTGAGACAGCAGCACTACCAGCTGCCCCACCACATAAGTCCTCTACATCTCTAAGAATACCGCAATTCTAATGCCCATTGGCCTTGAAGTTTTGGAAATATCCACACTGGATTTAGTTGCCCCTAGTGTGATTTGTCACGTTCAGAGATAATCAATGACCTTCCTTCATCCACTCTATTAAGGACTACCTTCTCACATCCTCCAACAGAGTGTGTGTGGTAATTACCAGCAGACCTCTGCTGTAATAAGAGCCAGAAAAATGCTGGAAACATTCAGCAAGTCAGGCAGCAGAATGGAACAGAGACTGAGAAAAGGTCTCCAACCTTCCTACCTAAAACATTGAACCTGTTTCTTTCTCCCTCGATGCTCCCTGATCTGCTGACTGTCTCTGCCATTTTATGCTTTGATTTCAGTCTTCCAGCATCTGCTGTATTTTTCAGTTTCATACACTGCAAAGACGGCCATTCACTGCATTTACTCTTCCCTGCAGCTGGCAGCATCTTCCATTTATCGTTTCCCATTGTTACTTCCTAGAGGAGGATGCACTGGGCTGCTCCTTTGCTTTCTACTGGAGATTCACCAGACAGAGAGTGAGCAATGTTACAGACGCATGTTTCACTACTCACCCCTGAGAAAATAGTGTCGATTTCACAAATTGGAATGGATTGCCAGAAAAGAAAAGATCATTGTTAAATGACGCCACTCCTGGGGCAGCAAGAAAGTGATCCATCAAGCTGTGGCCAGTGATGTTCTTCCTACAATTTGATGGTTTAAAAACCCATTTTCCAAATTCCTGCGTGAGAATAAACTTGTGTACTGGGACACTGGACAGCACCTCACACAGGGGAACAAAAGAAAGATTGGATGGATGAAAGACAGACTTGCATTTATAAACTTCAGCTGTGTTGTACTACATAAGAGTAAAGTGCAGAAGCCAATTAAGCTTGGATTAACTGCACAAAAACACTTACATCACCTGCAAGAGGGTTTTAAATTCTATTTTAGATAATTAAAGCAGATTCAGGAACGTTAGAAGCTTATGTATTGCAATTACATTTGTGGTTATTTGATATTTCTACAAAAATATGTTTCTGAAATCTGTCTAAATGAGATTGTCATTGCAAAAGTAAGAGATGGGATAAGGGAAGTGGATTAACGTGAGTGCAACAACAGACATCTGAACAGGCCATCCGAGTTGGGGTTGGAAGAAGTTAAAGAAGTGAAGAGGGTGATGTTGAAGAAGAAGTTTAGGACCTTCTTCCTAAGTATCTGTTCTCGAATTCTGTCATGAAAAGGAAGGAATGGTGGGGGTGGAAGGTGTGACCTGTGGAATTATTACCTCAGCTCAACTTTCCCCTTCCTCCTGCACACCCAGCTCAAATTGAGCCCTCGTAAGAATTTGCAGGCCTAGGGGTGTGTGCAATTTCAGGTCCCCATAGGTTTCAGGCCTGTTTACAGCCAAATAAATGAAAGCTAAACTGCTTAGTCATCTGAGTCCAAACTCACAGCACTGTTGCCATGCAGTAGGTCTCACTTCCGCTGTTTCGCCACTGGCTGATATATTTAGTGAACAAGCACCGGGTTCAGCCAGTTTGTGGTTTTTGTTCAGATCTATGAAATAAAGTTATGTTTACCTTCACATTTAAGCCTCACTTTGAGGTTGGAAAGAGGAGGGGGTGGTGATGCAGGCCAGCCAATGTGAACCCAGACATTTTGGGGACCCTCTGATTACTTGCCAAGCTTCATAATGGAAAGGAACTTAGCCTTGAGAGGGCCCTATTGATGTGAAATGATTTATATGTATTTTTGTAGGACAAAATATGCTACAGACCTAAACCTAAGCCGCACCATAGGAAGAAAAAAGGTTCTTTAGGAAATCAGAAGGTTTGTGGAACTTTATTATTAGTGTTCTGGTTCATTATGGGCAACCAATCTATCTCATCTTGACATCAGCTGAACTCTTCTGATGGGCAGACAAGAATGAATCTCTGCTTAATGTCAAGTTCCCTTCGCCTGAGGATGGTGATATAATCAGTAGGGCCCACTCAGAGACATGCAGTGCAAACCTTTCTTGTGTCTTCCTCAAAGTTAGTGCGTTTTGGTTTTTTGAATCACAGAAGTATCATCAGCCTCTGGGAGAAGACGGTTAAGACCAAAAGTCCGTAAGATACAGGAGCAGAATTAGGCCATTTGGTCATCGAGTCTGCTCCTCCATTTCATCCAGGCTGATCCATTTTTCTCTCAACCCTAATCTCCTGCTTCCCACCCCCAGATCCTTTCATGCCTTGACCAATCAAAACTCTATCAACCTCTGCCTTAAATATACATAAACACTTGGCCTCCACAGCTGCATCTGGCAACAAATCCCACAGATTTACTACTCTCTGGCTAAGGAAATTCCTCCTTGTTTCTGTTCTAAAAGGACACCCCTCTATTCTGAGGCTGTGTCCTCTGGTCTAAGACACTCCCACCATAGGAAACATCCTCTCCACATCCACTCTATCAAGGCCTTTTACCTTTCTATTAGGTCACCCCTCGTTCTTCTGAATTCTAGTGAAAACAGGCCCAAAGCCATCAAACACACTTCATATAACAAGCCGTTTAATCCTGGAATCATTTTTGTGAGCCTCCTTTGAACCCTCTCCAGTTTCACCACATCCTTTCTAAGATAGGGGGCCCAAAACGATTTATAATACTCTAAGTGAGGCCTCACCAGTGCTTTTAAAGTCTCAACATTACACTCTTGCTTTTATATTCTAGTTAAGGAGGAACTTGGTGCTGATTCCCTGTGGCAGGAAGCAGGAGACTCGTTTGTGGTTCCCTCTGTGGGATGTTTCTCTTTTCCTAAATGGTCACGATTATGGTGTCTATGAGATCTCTTAGCATGTTTTCTCTTCCCAGATGTGGGAGGTGATGCTTTAAGTTTGGCTTTGAGTGGGCCTTACTAATATGAAGGAATTATATATATTTTTACAAAATACAATAAGCTACAGGTGTAAACTCAATTCATTCACGTCCTGAACTATGTCAAACATCGTTTTCAACAGGCTATAACAATATTTGCAGAACTTCATATTAGCAAGAAGATCCTTGTGCATTAAAGGTGATAAGCCAGTCTCATTTCAACGTCAGCTGTACGATCAACAGATAGAAAAACAGCTGCACAAGGACTCCCAACTATTCATAATCTACACTTAGTAGCCACTTTATTAGATACCTTGTTAATATGGCCGCTGAGTGTATGTCCATGGTCTGCTGCTGCTGTAGCCCATTCACTTCGTTTCGATAGATAGTACGTTCTGAAATACTCTTCTGACACCACTGTTGTAATGCATACTTTTACAGTCACCTTCCTGTTACCTTTCTTCTTCCTCCTCTGACCCCTCTCATTAACAAGACTTAACTGCCGCTCTCTGGACTTTATTTTTGCTTTTCACACCATTCTCTGTAAACTCTAGAGGGTGTTGTGCGTGGAAGTCACAAGAGATCAGTAGTTTCTGAGATACTACCAACGGTTCACAGTCACAGTCACTAAGATCACATTCTGATGTTTGGTTTGGACGGAACTGAACCTCTTGACCATGTCTGCATGCTTTTATGCACTGCGTGTCTGATTAACGAGCATGTGTAGCTAACGAAGTGGCCACTGAGATGTATCAATGCTTTAGCTAAATGGACCAGATGTAATATTTTGAAGTTTGCTAATAGCACGGAATTTAAGAATATGAGGAGTGATGAGACTTGAAAAGGATATGGAATGGCTGAGTGACCAGGCGACAATATGGCAGATGTAGAACCATATGGAAACTGTGAGACTGTCCACTTTGGTAGAATAAGCACAAATGCTAAATTGTTTTGTGAGATTGGGAAATACTGATGTTCAGTTGGACATAAGTGCCCTTTTATAGAAATCATTGGAAGTTAACAAGTAGATACAGCAGGTAATTAGAAAGACAACTACAAGGGAAGCTATATGTTAGAGGATTTGAGCACAGAATTATGTGCCTTGCTACAGTTATGTTTAGCGAGTGAGGGTGATGGTATTGCATCTGGACTATTAAGTATTGCATTTGATTTTCTTACCTAAAATAGGATTACCTACTAGAAAAGGAGTGCAGCAAAGATTTACTAGACTGGTCCTGATGATGGTAGGTTTGTCAAATGAGGAGACACCGATCTCTGGTGATAAAAAGGATGCGGGATGACCTTGCCGAAAATGTATATAACTGTCAGACAGACAGAGGAGATCCAGGGTGAAGGATTCTTTGGCTAAGGGGTCTTGAATGTAAGGGAACAATTTCAAGTTAAGGAGTGGGCTATTTAGGCCTAAAAGAGAAGGCCCAGAGGGTGGCAAGTTCCAGCATGGCCTAGTCTTGGCTTGCATTCAAAACAAAGCAGATTTCTGTATGGGAGGGCCATCAGGAGGTGAAGTAAAATAGAACTGAGGTAAGAGATCAGCCGTGATCTTGTTAAATGATGGAGTGAGCTTGGTGGGGTGGGAAGTTCCCTGTTCCTTTTTATTGCAATAAAACTAGAAGATCCTAGCAACCTTGTTCTGAGATAGTACTCTGCAAGTCAGGCAGCATCTGTGGAGACAGAGGCAGGGTTAAAATTTCAGGCTGATGACCTTTCATTGGGCCTAGGAAATGTTAAATTCAGCTACATCTTAAGTTGCATGGAAGAGGGAAAGAGCGTAAAAAAACAAATGGCGGTTTCTGCTAAGCTGGAGACCTAAGGTGATGGAACAATGCAAGAGCTGGTGGTGCTGGCTGCATAGGGTATTGAGGGCTTGGTCATTTCAGCCGATCTGTCTGGAGGAGTGAACAGAATAAAATGAATGAATTCAGATCAGAGAGAGAGAAAAGAAATGCTGGAATGGTGTGAAGTAGAATATTGCATTTACAGGTAACATGCAATAGAAGAGAATTCTGGAAATACTCCGCTGATCAAGTCACATCGGTTGAGAAAGAAACTGAGTTGATTTTATAGGTCAATGATTTTTCATCGGAACTGTGAAAGTAAGATAAGCAAGGCTGATGGAGAGAACTTCCATTTCCAGCTTGCTCTACATCAGTAAACTTCTTTTGTTTCAACCCCTTCCAAACTGATGAAATGTCACCAAACTGTAGTGAACTCCACAGACACTGCCTGACCTATTGAGTATTTCCAACAGCCTCTGCTTTAGTTCATGTAAAACTTTTTGAGTATACTTTTCCAGCTGAAAATTAACTGTGCAGATTGGAGTCGTGTCTGTTTTAAGTCCATGTTAGCTGTTTGCATTTTATTGTCTCTTTCCTGGAATTTGTCTTTTTCAGAAGGTGGGTCTGTCTCTGTGCTCGTGATTTGCATGGCACTTTGTTTGCCTGTCCTTCCAACTCTATCTCCATCTGTGCCACCTGTGGTTCTGTAAACAGAACGACATTTTCTCAATAAAACACAAGGATGTTGTTGTAAATTGCCTGACGTCATTTACAGTAGACTCTCAGTATCTCACCAACGTCTTGCCTCTTCCGTGGTTGTGTTTAGGTTATGTTTTTAGTATGCTGCTGATCTGGAGCAAGCTGAAGGCACTTTTGATGTCTGCTCTGCAAGTTGTTGGTGGCTGTGCATTTGGTGTGGATGTTATTATCTAAGATGGCATTTTCTTATGTAGTACTGCAGGAGTGCTGCGTTTTGTAGTACATCACTGCCCTCCCCAGTATCTGTGAAAGAGCAGACTGTTCTGCTGGAAGGAAAACACAGCGTTTCTCCCCTGCATCCTGAGTGGTAATTGTTTCTCTGCAGCAAGACTCAAGCAGAGGATCTAATTTCTGTTTTGTGGGAACTGTGCACAAAATGACTGCCACGGTTCATAGTTTATGACGGAGATTTTAAGTTTTGTGCAAATGAAAGTGAGTGTGAGGCACTGATAGGGTAGATAGCGATAAACTTCTGTTTTCCCCAGAGCAGAAATTGCCCAAGACTAGAGATTTAAGGTGAGGAACAAAAGAATGGGTTGTGATCTCATTAATTCTCAGTGAAGCAGCCAAAGCTACAAGAGGTCTGACTAAACACATGATATTCCACAGATGCTGGAAGTCGTGGGCAGCACACACGAACACTGGAGGAGCTCTGCATTCTGCTGACTTGAGTCCTTAATCAGCTACCTGATGCTGCTCGATGCCCTGCGTTCCTCGGGCACCTTGTGTAAGGACTGACTAGCCTTGGCAACTCGCTCAGCAGACCTTCCGCAATGGGAAACCCAAAGTCAGCAAGATGCAGGCTCAGCCAGGATGCTTTTACCCTGTTGCTTTAACCAGTCTTTTCATTCTGATCTTAGGTACCATCCTCTGCTTCCATTTCCGAGAGAGCTTCTCCCAGAGGGTAAACTGTAAGGCTAGGGTTGAATGACATGGATCTGTGCGACGCGGAGGAACTTGACACTGACGATGAGGTGTTCGACCATGACCTGATGCCTCCCGACAGTGGGTACAGCGAGGCCAGAGGGAACTGTCCGCCCAGCTGGAACGCAGCCCGCCCCCGGCTGTTATCACCCGGTGCACAAACCTACGGATCGCCGTATGCCCACAGGGAACAGTGCGACAGGGGCACCCAAACATCCGGCTCCACTCCGCCGTCCCTGCACCCGGAGTTACCTAACCCCATGTTGCCCAGTGGAGTTGGAAGTGAGCCGCAGAGACTGTTCTATGGTAATCTTTTTTTTTGCTTTCCATTGACATTTCACTTGTTTACTTGGACACACAATGTTCTATTTTTTAATAGTGCAAGAGCGTACTTTTGCTTCAAGATTATTATCTCTGCACTGAGCAGCATGGTCAAGCAGCCCTTTCTCATTCAGGACTTGTTTTAAAATCGAATGCAAGGAAGACATTCAGCTGATCTCTTTGTCTCTCTTGTTTGTGCTAACTGGCTTGCTCGATCTCTGCTCATCTCGTTGTCTCTCTATTCAACCACTTTCTTCTCCCCTTGGCTTCCTTTTCCAGCTCTCCCTCCCCATCTCCGCTCTGCCTGTCGTTTCTCTTTCTTCACCTGTGTAGTGACGACTTGAAAATGAACTCAAATTCGCCAGGGGGCTCAGTGAGGGAGTATGACACTCTTTCAGCTAACTGAGTTCCAACTCGATAAAGTACGTTTAATCTTTTACTACAAACCAGCTATAAAATCATTCGATTCTTCGGTTATTCACGTAAAACAAAGACGAGCGAGATGACTGTAATTGGATCAAATTCAAACAAAGATGAGTAGCCAACAAAAAATATGCACTCTCTACTTCTCCCCCCCCCCCCGCTTTGTATGGCTCCAAGGCGGCAAACAGGTGACTATATTCACTTATTTCTGATAAAGCCACGAGACAGATAACCTTAATCCAGAGTGAGGACGTGCAACACAAGTACAATACAGACAGGCAACAGATACTTGGTTTCTACAGCCTCCATGTCTCATTTCGGCCTTCTGTGTTCTCAGCCTTCCCTTTCCACTCTTCCCTACCTCTCCTTCATGCCTCACTCTTTTTTCCCTCCTAACTTTATTTACTTTTCTCTGCTGTTCCTTTTTTTGTCTTCCCCTGTTTTCTCTTCAAGCTTTGTAAGTGTTGTTGGAGCTACACTTATCGAGGCGAGTAGAGAGTGCTCCATCACGCTCCTGAATCATGCCTCATGGATGGTGAAAAGGTTTCAGGACGTCAGCAGGTGAGTCATTCACCATAAGATATCTCAGTATATACAGTGCCTATAAAAAGTATTCAACCCCTTTTGGAAGTTTTCATGTTTTATTGTTTTACAACAATATTGAAGACAAGTGTGTCTCTTCAGGCCCCTGTACCTTCTCCCTGATGGTAGCAATGAGAAGAGGGCATGACCTGGGTGATAAAGGTACTAAATGATGAATGCCACAGTTTGAGGCATTGCCTTTTGAAGGTGTCCTCTGGGGAGGCTATTGTCTGTGATGGAGCTGGCTGAGTTTGCAACCTTCTGCAGGTTTGCTGATCCTGTGCAGTGGCCCCTCCGTACCAGGTGGTGACACGGCCAGTGAAAATGCTCTCCACGGTGTATCTGTAGAATCAGATAACTTTGGTGTCATACCAAATTTCCTCAAACTCCTAATGAAACATAGCCATTTTTGTCCCCCCTTTGTGATTGCATCAATATGTTGTGCCCAGGATCTATCTTCAGGGATGTTGACCCCCAGGACATTGAAACTGCTCACCCTTTCCTCTGCTGATCCCTCGATGAGGACTTGTGTGTGTTCCCTCGACTGAAGTCTACAGTCAGTTCCTTGGTTTCCCTGACTTTGAGTGCAAGGTGGCTGTTGCGACATCACTCAACCAGATGATCTATCTCACTCCTGTATGCCTCCACGTCATCATTTGAGATTCTGCCATTTGTGTCATTGACAAATTTATAGGTGATGTTTGAGCTGTGCCTAGCCGCACAGTCACGGGTAAAGAGAGAGCAGAACAGTGGGAAAAGCACACATCCTACAGAAGTGCAATGGTGTTGATTGTCAGCGGGGAGGAGATGTTATTTCTAACCTGCACTGACTGGTTTCCTAATGATGAAGGCAAGGATCCAGTTGCAGATGGAGGTACAGAGGCCCAGATTTTGAAGCTTGTTGATTAGTTTTGAGGGCATGATGGTGTTGAACACTGAAGTGTAATCAATGCACAGAAGCATGATGTCCAAATAGTCCAAGGCCAAGTAGAGCAGTGGGATTGTATCCTCTTTAGACATATTGTGGTGATAGGTAAATTACAGCAGGTCCAGGTCCTTGCTTAGGCTGTCATAAGGGGACAGGAGGCTGGACCCAAGCACAGGACACAGGCACTGAAGTACTAGGGGCAGGACAGGAACAACTAAACAATAGACAAGTGATGCACCATCAATAACTCTCAGAGACAGGAGGCGAACGATAGGCTTTTATTAGCATCAAAACAGAGCACAACATCTCAGAGACTGAGGGAGGGGAGCAGTGCCTCCATTCGCCTTTATATAGGGGTCTGTGGGGGGAGGCACAGGAGCAGTCAGCAGAGGGGCATGTCCAGACAGGTATACATAGTTTACCACAACAAGATGTGGTGACTGTGGTGTGCATGAGGGACGTGACATTCAAGGTGATTCTGGGGTTCCGGGAGAGTTTTAGAGTTCAGACAGGCAAGGCAGGATCCCAGAGTTCAGGCAGGCAAGGCAGGATCCCAGAGTTCAGGCAAGGAGGATCCCAGAGTTCAGGCAGGCAAGGAGGAACACAGAGTTCAGGCAGGCAAGGAGGATCCCAGAGTTCAGGCAGGCAAGGAGGATCCCAGAGTTCAGGCAGGCAAGGCAGGATCCTGGAGTTCAGGCAAGGTCTAGGAGTTCACTGGGCAGGGCCTAGACCTCCCAGGCAGGAACACAGGGGCCTGAGCAGGTCACAGAGCACCTGGATAGGTTGCAGGGCACAACCCATCAGCAGCAAGGGGTGGAAAGGGGCAGAGATCCCCACCAGGCAACAGCAGTGCAGCCAGGCTTGCCTGACAGAGGCAAGGGATAGGAAGGGAACTAGGTCCAGGGTGACTGCCACACTTATTCAAAGAACTCATCTTTAACAAGGGGAACTCCAAGCCAGTGCAACCAGATAGGCCAGACAACACACACCTCCAACTCCACACAGTCCCAAAGCCCCCTATATACACTGCCAGCCGATGGGCATCAGGTGCGCTTCCTTGAGCCCCAACAAGCCACGATGATCCACAGGTGTGGCTAATTGGGCTCAAGGGTGAAAGGAGGGACGGCTACAAGACCCGGAGTCTGGAGTCCTCGGATCAGATCAAGACCCGGAATGCGGGTTCCGGACCGGGCCATAACATAGGCAGGAGTTGATTCTGGCCATGACCAGCCTCACAAAGTACTTAATCACAGTAGATGTGAGAACAACTTGGCGAAAGTCATCGAGGCAGCTCACCCTGCTCTTCTTGGGCACTGGTATGATTAATGCCCTTTTTGAAGCAGGTGGAACCTCTGACTACAGCAGTGATGGATTGAAGATGTCGGTAAACACTTCAGAACATACTTCAAGAGGGTGAACCCTCACAGGCAGTCAGGCCCAGATGGTGTACCTGTTCTGGCTCTGAAAACCTGGCCCGCAGTTGGTTGGCACAGGTTTTTAGAGCCCGAACAGGTACAACTATGCATCTGACGGCCTGTGAGGGTTCAGCCTCTTGACGTATGTTCCGAGACAGAGGGTTAGCAGATGTTGCAGGGATTCACACAAGTGTAGTGTTATTCTCCCTTTGCAAGTGTTCATGAAATGGGAAGGGGGGGGGGGGGGAGAGGGATGCAAAACAAAGGACAAGGTGTGGGGCAGTTAGTTAAGCCTTCAGAAGAGTGCATCATCATCATTTTCATTTCCAGCATTTGTTGTTTAATGACTTAGGTCTTGTAACAATCTAAACTCAGCTTTCTTTCCCAGCGTGGTAAATAGGCAGAGCCAGATGAAACACTTAAGACTGACCGGGATGGATCATGTCAAGCAAGGGATCAGGGACTGGTTAAGAAGAAGATGAGGGATAATTCAACTGAATCTTTGTGTGGTCTTCCTGGGCTTATTTGGAAAGCTTCTTGTTTCTGTATCTTTAACTGCATTAAGAGCTTGTCATTAGAGTTCAGCAGGCACGGATAGTTTATTTCCAGGGATATTTCAGTTCAGCCCCCACCACATTGTGTGGTACTAAAACACTGGAGAAGAAGGTAGCTTCTTTTTTTTTAACGTACAAAGAAGTAAGTGATAAGCTATCTGGAAATACAGTGCCTATAAAAAGTATTCACTCCGCACCCTCCCTTGGAATTTTTCATGTTTTATTGTTTTACAACATTGAATCACAGTGGATTTAATTTGGCTTTTTTGACACTAATCAACGGAAAAGAGCCTTTCGTGTCAAAGTGAAAGCAACTTTCTACAAATTGGTCTAAATTTATTACAATTATTAAACACAAAATAATTGATTGCATAATTACTCACCCCCTTCAAGTCAGTATTTAGCAGATGCACTTTTGGCAGCAATTACAGTCTTGAGTCTGTGTGGATAGGTCTCTATCAGCTTTGACATCTGGGCACTGCAATTTTTCTCCATTCATCTTTACAAAACTGCTCAAGCTCTTTCAGATTGTATGGGGATCATGAGTGAACAGCCCTTTCTTTTCAAGTCCAGCCACAAATTCTCAATTGGATTGAGGTCTAGACTGTGACTTGGCCACTCCAGGACATCAACTTTGTTGTTTTTAAGCTATTCCTGTGTAGCTTTGGCTTTATGCTTGGGGGCATTGTCTTGCTGGAAAACAAATCTTCTCCCAAGTTACAGTTCTCTTGCAGACTGCATTAGGTTTTCCTCCAGGATTTCCCTGTATTTTGCTGCATTCATTTTACCCTCTGCCTTCACAAACCTTCCAGGGCCTGCTGCAGTGAAGCATTCCCCCCCCCCCCCCCCCCCATGATGCAGCCACCACCAAGCTTCACGGTAGGGATATTGTGTTTTTGATGATGTGCGGTGTTTGGTTTACACCAAACACAGCGTTTAGTCTGATGGCCAAAAAGCTCAATTTTGGTTTCATCAGACCACAGAACCTTCTTTCAGCTGACTTCAGAGTCTCCCACTTGACTTCCAGCAAACCCTGGCCAAGATCTGAACTGAGTGTTTCTTCAACAGTGGCTTTCTTTTACCCACTCTCCCATAAAGCTGCGACTGGCGTAGCACCCAGGCAATAGTAATGAAGCTTCTCAGCCACTGAAGCTTGTAACTCCTCCAGAGCTGTTATTGGTCTCTTGGTGGCCTCCCTCACTAGTCCCCTTCTTGCACGGTCACTCAGTTTTTGAGGACGGCCTACTCTAGGCAGATTTACAGCTGTGCCATATTCTTTCCATTTCTTGATGATTGACTTAACTGTACTCCAAGGGATATTTTGTATTTTTCTTGTATCCATCTCCTGACTTGTGCTTTTCAATAACCTTTTTGCTGCGTTACTTGGAGTGTTCTTTTGTCTTCGTGGTGCAGTTTTGCCAGGGTACTGACTTGCCAGCAGTTGGACCTTCCAGATACAGGTGTATTTTTACTATAATCAATTGAAACACCTTGACTGCACACAGGTCTCCAAAAACAGAGCTCCATTTAAATAATCATGTGACTTCTAAACCCAATTCTGGCTGCATCAGTGATGATTTGGTGTGTCATGTTAAAGGTGGGGGGGGGTGAATACTTATGCAATCAATTTTTTCATGTTTTCTATTTTTAATTGATTTGGATCACTTTGTAGCGATCTTTTCACTTTTACATGAAAGAGTCTTTTTCTGTTGATCGGTGACAAAAAAAAACAATTTAAATCCACTGTGATTCAATGTTGTAAAACAATAAAACGTGATAACTTCCAAGGGAGCTGAATACTTTTTATAGACACTATTTTGAATATGAGTTTGTAAAAAAAAAATTGCACAAGTATTGCTGCATTTGTGAAGTCCGTGTGTGTGTGTGTGTGTGTGTGTGTGTGTGTGTGCATGTGCAATTGTGTACATGTACTATTCATGCGTGTGTGTGCACACGTGTGCACGCCTGTACATGAAGTGTATCAACTTGCTGAGACGAATGCTGCCTTTGTCCTCCAGCTTCACTCCCCATGGCTAGTAGTAAAGGTTAGATGCTTGGAAACGAGCCTTTAATCTTCAGGAGCTCAGGAGCTGAGGTTAATCTTTGAACTAAATTTAAAGGCTACTGCCTGAGATTCTGCGCAGAATGCAGTCACGCTCATCTGTTGTATTATCTGCCAAGAACTTTGGGGGAGATTCATCTGTCACCCTGTTCCTAACTCTTATACTTTTTTGAGCTTTTTCCCCCAGTTCAGTTTTGAGTCTTTGTATTGATTGGAGTTTGCTGAACCTCCCATCTAACCTCGCTGGACAGCAGAGATCAATTCCCTTGGGTACTAGGGGCTCCAATAGTGCATCGCATGAAATTGAAAAGGGGCTCTACCCCTGGGAAAGGCAGCAGGCAAAATTGTGCACAGTGAGATCTCACAAAGTAATGATGACCTGTTCCAATGAGGTTAGTTGAATGACATTTACCAGAATACCACAGTTTAGCAGGGAAATAGTCTGTGGTGTTCTAGTAAATGTCACCTTATCCAAAAGAGGTAGAAAGGCTTCATTTTGGTGCCTTAACCAAAAGATGGTATCAATGATGATTTTAGTTTTACCATCGCAATCCCTTATCCTACTGTTTCTCATGCCCTGGCTTCTCCTGTGATGATCTGTCTGCCCCCAATTAAATCCACTGCCTCTCTCCCATCTTTTCCTATCTCAAAACGGCCCACAGAAATCCCTTTTCCTAAGAATGGTTCCACTCTTCAGCTTCTTATTTCCCCCACAATTGTGACATAATTTTACAAAATCTCCTCCCTCCTTTGAATGCCCTGCTGATGCCCCAGGCACTCTTTAGAGCCTGTGTCTGTGTTGGAAGAGTCATCCTATTGCATCCCTTTCTTTATCTTAACGTCATTCCTTCCTTTTAACCCCCACAATTAATTGCTCGGCCTCTCATAATAACCCATGCACCATTTTCCTTAACCCTTCCTTGCCTGTCTCCCAACACTAATGTATCACTGAGTGTTTAACTCAACACTACATTCCAATGTAACCCAAGCAACAGTTGTATTTTCTTAACTCTGAAATTATGTACCGTAGATTCCGGACTACAGAGCGCACCTGATTAAAAGCCGCTGGCTCTAATTTTAGAAATAAAATCAATTTTTTACTTGTAAAGTCCGCACCGGATTTTAGGCCGCACCGGATTTTCGGCCGCAGGTGTCCCACGCTGTGAGATATTTACACAGAAAGATATTACACGTGAGGATTTTTTAACTTTTAATTAAATCCATATGGTAACAAAAACAAATACATATTGCAAATGTTTTTTTTCGAACCGTGCCCGTAACGCGGCTACTTTTAAATATACGTTGCGTATACTTCTTTACTGAACAACATTCCAATATCTCCTAACGACTGGTAAAAAATATATATATTGCAGCCTACCAGGAAAAGTTATTGATCGCCTTTAACTTAAAAGCAGCGTTTTGGCTCCGCCGCTCCCCCCCCTCCTTTCCGTTTATCGCAAACTGGTATCCCACAAGACGCGGCGAAACCGGGTGTGACGTCATAGCATCCCGCGATGTAGTACAGAAAACAAATATAGTTAAAACTCTTCTAACTTTAACTAGAAAATGAATTACTAAGCGAAAATATTATAAACTAAATAACTGCCATAAAGGCAGCACAATGCTTTTCTTCGAGTGTTTTCCATGTTGATGAGGGTGAGTACAAATGACTGATTTACAATAATTTAATTGTGAAAGTGCGCTTGATTTATCGTACAATTTCATTGGACCTCTGTGAACTACTCATCAATTTTATTGGTCTACTGTTACGAGGCAAAATGTTTACGAGGCGGCATGAAAAAAAATAATGCATTAGCCGCACCGTATTAAAGGCCGCAACGTTCAAAGCAGTTCAAAATGTGGGAAAAAAGTAGCGGCTTAAAATCCGGAATCTACGGTACCTTGTGACAGACTGTAGCTTTCTGTGTATCCTTTTTGATCCCCTTTGGACTTTTAGCTATCACAGTAAATCTTAGATCCCCCACTTCATCTGTATGTCATTAGTTGACATTCCACTCGCCATGCTGACACTATTTGGCACTACTTATTTGTTTATGCAACTTATAGCGATTTTATGACTTTGCGCAGTACTGCTGCTGCAAAAGAACAACATTTCACATAGTGACTGTGATTGATGCCTGTGAATCTGCTGGGGTTGCCTGTTGTGTCCAGTGCTCCCGAAGGGGCCTTCTCTACATTGGCAAGACCCGTCATAAAATGGGGAACCACTTCGTCAAGCACCTCCACTCCATCCGCCACAAATGGTTCTTCCCGGTGGCCAAACGTTTTAATTCCTATTTTCATTCACGTTCCAACGTGTCGATCCATGGCCTTCTCTTGTGCCAAAGTGAGGAGCCCACCTTCAGGGTGCAGGAGCGACACCTTATATTCCTTCCGGGTACCCTCCAACGTGATGGTATGAATATTGATTTTTCCTTCTGGTGAACAAATCCCTCCCATCTCTCTATGTTTTGTGGTATTACATATACCATGCACTCAGTGGCCACTTGATTAGGTACACCAGCTCATTGATGCAAATATCCATTCAGCCGATCATGTGCCAGCAACTCAATACATGGTCAGTTGTTCAGGCGAAACTTCAGAATGGGGAAGAGATGTGACCTAAGTGACTTTGACCGTGGAATGATTGTCGGTGCCAGTCGGGGGTGGTTCAGGTATCTCAGAAACTGCTGATCTCCTGGGATTTTCACACACAAGTCTCCATGGAGTTCGCAAAGAATGGTGCAAAAAACGAAATAACATCCAGCGAGCTGCAGAGTGAAAATGACTTGTTAATGAGAGAGGTCAGAGGAGAACGGCCAGACTGGTTCAAGTGACAGGAAGGCTGACAGGAAACCACACTTTACAACAGTGGTGTACAGAAAAGCATCTCTGAACAGACAACGTGTTGATCCTTGAGGCGGATTTGCTATAACAGCAGAAGGCCATGAACATACACTTGGTGGCCACTTTACGAGGTCCAGGAGGCACCTGATAAACTGACCACTGAGTGTGGATCAATTGCAGATAGAAATGGAGAAATGGCAGATGGAGTTTAATCTGGGCAAGCATGAGGCTTTGTGTTTTGGGAGATTAAACGTAAAGGGACAGTTCTAAATTAATGGTAGGATCGTTAATAGTGTTGTTGAACAGAGGGATCTTGTGGTCCAAGTTGGTAGCACCCTGGAAGTGGCAACATAAGCTGATGGTAAAGAAGGCATATGGCATGCTTGTCTTCATTAGTGAGCATACTAGCTCATGAGGCAGATTTATAGAATACTGCATTCAGTTGTGGTTGACCCATGGTCAGAAGGATGTGAAGGTTCTGAAGAGGATACAGAAGAGATTTACCATGATACTTCCTGGATTAAAGAGTGATTTATTGAACTGTTTAGAATGATTAAAGTTGTTGATAGAATAAACAGAGGAAATCATTCCCTTGTGAACATAATGTTATTGCCTGAACCAACCCCTGCAGTTGGGATGTGGGAAGCAGATCCTTGCAGAAAGTATCATGAAAGATGGAGTGCCTTCATCCCAGATTTGATGCCGGCAGTCAGCAGAAAATCTCAGAACTGAAGGAGGTAGGTTTTTGCTGCATTGGATTATCAAAGGACATGGAACTCATGCTGAAGCAGATCAGCTGGGATTAGGCGGAGGTAGATTTTTGTCATGGAAAATTTGAACTTCAGTCATGGAGCAGTCATGGTGTGTATCACAAAAGCATGGAAAAATAACATTGCAGTAAGTGGTGCATTAACACACACAAGAAATATAAATACAAACACTGAACTAAACTTAGGAACTGCCTTGAAAAAAGAGATTTAAAAATGTTGAACATTTCCCTGTCTTTGAAAATAAAGCGAACAAGGTAAAATGAAATTGCTATGCTGTTCTGTAGAAGTCCACTTTTTGTTGTTTCATGCTTTATTCTGGTGCAAGATGTTGTATGTTGGGAGCTCTGGTGGCCTAATGGAACGGAAAGCCTTGTCATAGGGAATGAGTGGTCTTTTAGTATTAACATATTTCCAAATGGTAGCTGCAGCAGGTGTTGAAACCTTTTGATTCCACCTTCTTCCAAATCTAGTGAGCACGGCTGCATTTTTGTGTAACTCTCCATTATGCAACAAGCACAGTGTTCACTTTATGGGCCTTTTTTCAAACAAAGGAGCGCGCAGCCTCGGCCAATAGTATGAATGATGCTCCCAAGTATAATAGATCTAAGTTTGCTAATGATGCAAAGCTGTGCAGTGGAATGGATTGTGAAGAGGCTGCAGAAGGGCGTATGGCCAGGATAAGGGGACAAACAAGGAGTAGAAGATAGGAAAGAAAATATGGACATTTGTGAGCTTATTCGTAATGTGGCGGAAAGTAGGAAGATTGATGTATTTTAAGTAACGAGAGACTAAAATGAGTTGGTGTTCAGAAGAACTGACTATTCAAATTATTAAAAGTTAATGTGAAGGTACTGCATGAAATTAAAATAGTAAATGGAATATGTTGTAATGTGAGCATTATTAAAAGTAAGTTAATACTAATCGGGAAGCTGTTGGTAGCAAGAGGTGGGATCCGGGGTTGGCGGGGTCTTTACTTCTGTTCCTTTTACTCCCAGTATGCATTGTATATCGTTCCTCCACCCATGCTGCACGAGGTACCTGGAAGCCTCTGTATTGTAAATATCATTTGCCGTCCCAGATAAAGATGCTGTTTTGGCCATCAAATTGTCGAATGGTCTTTTTGTAAAGTAGAAGTTACCACATATTTTTGGCGATGAGGTAAACTGGTTTTGTGGACGGGTTGGCCCTGTTTTCATTCACGAACTGTGAGCGGGCAAGGAGCATCGTGTTCGGATGGCTACGTTCGGTACAGTGTGTGTTCGACAAGCAAATCGAGAAGTGGCCGGAGTATGAGGAAAGGTTAGGCCATTTTTTCTGTGCTAATGGAATTACTGAGGAGGCTAAGAAGCGCTCTATTGTCCTTAGTGTGTGTGGGGCAAGGACTTACAAGCTGATACGGAACTTAGCTACACTGCAGAAGCCGGGAGAACTTCCATACGACGAACTGGTCAAGCTCGTGGGGAACCACCACAATCCGAAGCCTTCAGTGATAGTTCAACGGTTCAAGTTTCATAGCCATGTCCGGAAGCCAGGTCAGTCTGTGGGCGGTTTTGTGGCTGAACTTCGACAGCTGTCGGAGCATAGCGATTTCAGAGCCGTGTTGGATGACATGCTCCGGGACAGATTAGTATGCGGCATTAATAATGTTGCTGTACAACGCCGCTTGTTGGGGGAAACCCCACAGTTGACTTTCAAGAAAGCCCTAGAGATTGCCCAAGGCATGGAAATGGCTGCTGATAATGCCAAGGATATACAGAAAGGATATGGGGGTCGGAGTCGACGGCAGTGCTCCAAGTCAGGAGGGAGACTGGTAAACAGGCAAAGCGGGTGAAATGTTTTCGGTGTGGAGGAACGCACCATGCAAATGTTTGTAAGTTCAAAGATACTGCCTGCCATGCTTGTAGCAAGAAGGGACATTTAGCTAAAAAGTGCAGGAGCATAAAGGGTGAGGTTAAGCCTGGGCAGGGGAAAGCTCAACAGACTCAGGCAGCCACACACCACCTAGGAGAAGCAGACGAAGAGGCAGCGTGTGCCTACAACATGTTTGGGGTGGAAATGGATGAGGGACCACCTGAACCATATTATGCCACAGTCACTGTCAAGGGAAAGGGCATTAAGTTCGAGGTTGATTCTGCATCGGTCATTAGTGAAGAGACCTACAGGAGGATCCAACCTGCCTCCCATCAGACCATCTAAGCTCCAACTCAAGACCTATATGGGGCTGCCCATACCTCACTTAGGGGTGTTATATGTGGATATTTCGGCCGGGGTCCAGAAGGCTGAAGCCAGGCAGGTGACAGCTAAGGGCAATGGGCCGCGATTGGCTTCGCGAAATCCGGCTCAACAGGCATGAATTTAAATATGCACACATGACGGAAGAGCATGAGGTGCAGCGTGCAGATGAAGTCGCCGATGGCAATGTGAGTGACAGACATAGTCCGGACACATTTGAGAGTGAGCTCACAGCGCAGCTTGCGGCTCTTCAGCCTATTACAGGAGCAATTGATGTCACCCCCCTCGGCACTGAAAGCCAGCACGCCACTTCTAGTACGGTGAAGCAGTGACCCAGCTCTTGTACCACCTGCATAGTTACAGCAAGTTGCATCTCAGCCTGATGATTCCGCTAACAGGAACCTGCATGTGAAGCCAGTCGTAACAGTAGCAAACGGGGCACCCGCAGACGATGTAAGAACAGAGCCTCCAGGACCACCAGACAAGCATTCAGAAAGCACTCTAAGTGATTTGACAAAGAAAGTAGAATTTTCTGGAGGCGGTGGCCCCCTGGGAATCCATGTGGTGCCTTTTAACTCTACGCTGAGTGGAAGATTCCTTGGCCTGAGTATTCGTGGTATTGAAGAGAACAGCCATTCAAGAAAAGAGAACCTGCTCCAGGAGAATGAATGTATCATCAAAATCAATGACTGTGATTTAACAGACAAGACCTTTGTTCAAGCACAAGAGGTTTTTTGAAACACATTGCGATTTCCTACTGTTGAACTCCAGATAGTTCCAAGTTATAACAAGGAATTCGATGAAAAATTTGCAATTGGGTCTATTCTGAGCCACAGTCGTGATGGTGGTTCAAAAACCAAAGTTCCTTCTTCAGTGCGTCCCAAGCTAGGTGACAAACCTGCAGATGCCATTTATCCCAATAATGCTGAGAATAGCTTGCCACCGATCTCAAAGAAGCTCAGTCATACTAAACAGTTAAGGAGCAATGACCACTTAATGCATACCAGGAAAGCATGTCTACCAGTGACTTTGCTAGAGGGAGAGACACTGGCAGAGGGGGCAGAGTCCCCTGAAGAGGATGGACATTCTCACGCGGACACACAGACCCCTCTCGTGTCCCCAACAGTAGATCCACCCAAAACATCCTCACCAGCGGTGCCTGCTGGGTCACCGGGAGTAGTGCGTAGATCGCAGCGCCCTCGCAAACCTCCTGACAGACTGAATCTTTGATTGGATAGTTTCTTTTGTTGCTAGATTGAATGTTGAATTTGCCATGTTTTCTTTTAGGTGTTTTTGTATTGGTAACCTGTTACTAATGATACCACTGTTTCTATTTCCCAGTTCTTCTATATTTGGGGAATGTTGGATTTTAAAGGGGGAGAAGTATTGTAATGTGAGTATTATTAAAAGTAAGTTAATACTAATCGGGAAGCTGTTGGTAGCAAGAGGCGGGATCCGGGGTTGGCGGGGTCTTTACTTCCGCTCTTTTTACTCCCGGTATGCATTGTATATCGTTCCTCCACCCATGCCGCACGAGGTACCTGGAAGCCTCTGTATTGTAAATATCATTTGCCGTCCCAGATAAAGATGCCCTTTTGGCCATCAAATTGTCGAGTGGTCTTTTTATAAAGTAGAAGTTACCACAGAATATACTTTAGCATTTAATATAAGAAGGTTTGAATACAGGAGTAAAGACATCTTACTGCAATTATATTGGGACTGCATCTGGATCTGCATCTTTGCTTCAGTATTCACAAGTGAAAAGGATCTTGATCAGGTTGAGGTCAAAATAGAGCAGGCCTGTGTGCTGGACAACGTGGAGATTAAGGAAGAAGAAGTGCTGGATCTTCTTAAAAACATTAAGATTGATAAATCCCCTGGGGTGGATATGATACACCGCAGGTTGTTGTGGGAATTGAGAGAAGAATCGCTGATTCTCTGGAATTGAGAGAAGAGATTAGCTATGATCTTTGAATCCTCTTTGGCTACAGGGGAAGTGCCGGAGGACTAGAGAATGGCAAATGTAGTTCCCTTGTTTAAAAAAGGTAATAGGGAGAAACCTGGGAACTATAGACCAGTGAGTCTTACGTTGGTGGTCTGCAAACTACTGGAAAGGATTCTTAAGGATAGGATCTATGAGCATTTGGAGAAGTACAGTCTACTCATGGATAGTCAACATGGCTTTGTGAAGGGAAGATCGTGCCTCACGAGCCTGATTGAGTTTTCTGAAGAGGTAACAAAAGAAATTGATGAGGGTAGGGCAGTGGATGTGGTCTACATGGACTTTAGCAAGGCATTTGACAAGGTCCCTCATGAGAGACTCATCCAGAAAGTCATGAAGCATGGGATAAGTGGAACCTTGGCTGTTTGGATAAAAAATTGGCTTAAAGAAGGAAAGCAGAGGGTAGTTGTGGAAGGAAAGTATTCTGCCTGGAGGTCGGTGACTAGTGGAGTGCCACAGGGATCTGTCCTGGGACCCCTGCTATTTGTGATTTTTATATATGACCTGGATGTAGAGGCGGAAGGATGGATGAATAAGTTTGCGGATGACATGAAGATTGGAGGAGTCGTGGATGGAGCTGCAGGTTGTCGAAGGTTACAAGAGGATATAGACAGGCTGCAGAGTTGGGCAGAAAAATGGCAGATGGAGTTCAATCCGGATAAGTTTGAGGTGATGCATTTTGGAAGGACAAACCAGAAGACTGAGTACTGGATTAATGGTCAATTACTTCAGAGTGTGGATGAACAAAGGGATCTTGGGGTTCAAATCTATACATCCCTCAAGGTCGCTGCGCAGGTTGATATGGTAGCTAAGAAAGCCTATGGGATGCTAGGCTTCATTAAACAGGGGGATTGAGTTCAAGAGTAGAGAGGTCATGTTGCATCTCTACAAATCTCTGGTGAGATCGCACTTAGAGTATTGTGTTCAATTCTGGTCACCTCATTATAGGAAGGATGTGGAAGCTATGGAGAGGGTGCACAGGAGATTTACCAGGATGTTGCCTGGTTTGGAGAACAAGTCATTTTGAAGCAAGGTTAGCAGAGCTGGGACTTTTCTCTTTGGAGCATAGAAGAATGAGAGGGGACTTGATAGAGGTCTACAAGATTATGAGCAGCATAGATAGGGTGGATAGTCAGTACCTGTTTCCCAGGGCACCAATAGCAAACACCAGAGGGCATATGTACAAAATTAAGGGAGGGAAGTTTAGGGGAGACATCAGGGGTAAGTTTTTTACACAGAGGGTTGTGAGTGCCTGGAATGACTTGCCAGGGATGGTGGTGGAGGCTAAAACATTAGGGGTATTTAAGAGCCTCTTGGACAGGCACATGGATGAAAGAAAAATAGAGGGTTATGGGGTAGTGTGGGTTTAGTGCTTTTTTTAAGGATTATATGGGTCAGCACAACATGGAGGGCTGAAGGGCCTGTACTGTGCTGTAATGTTCTATGGTTCTATTATGTAAAGGTGTAGTCCCCTACCAAAGGAAGAATTCATTTGTGGCGGGAGTGTGGAAAAGATACTACAGATTGAATTTGGATTTGGGGTTAAGCAACTGGACCTTGAGTTTGGAATGTGTAGCAATCTCATTGAAACATGTAGGGCTTGATAAGATAAATGCAGAGATGATATTTCCCCAGCTGGGGTATCTAATCGCAAAACAAGCTTCTCAGCCAGTCAAGACTCAGGTGTAGAAACCACCAGAGTCTGATATACCTTTGGGATTCACTAACCAAGATTCTTGTGGAGACTGAGTCACTGAGTCTGTATATTCAAGATAATTTTTGAGATATTAGGGGATGAAGGGATGGATATGGGGTTAGTGCAGTGAAATAGAGCGGTGGTAAATGATCAGCTGCAGTATGAGTTCACCGAATGACAGAGCAGGCGTGAGGGGACTTATGACGCCTTCCGTGTTCAATTTCTCAAGTTCTTATTTTGCCAGATTTGGCCAGGCATTGAAAAGTCCTGAGGCACGTTGCCAAAACCAAGAATGGCTCCATGAACAGGTCACCATTTGCTGCCCTTTGCAGCGTGGGACTTTTCTGTATGCTGTGCCCGTTCAGTAGCATTCCTCTCTACCTCTGTGTGCCTCTGTATGCCTTCTATGCCTGTGGCTCATGTGTCCAACCGGCTTGGACAGATTACCTGCAGACATAAACTGTACTGCATTTGAAAGCTGAGCTTTCATACACCTTCGGTAAATGTTCATCGTGGATGCTGCTTTATTCCACGTGAGAGCAAAGGGAATCCCCTGCTCTGTCTCCATAGAACTACCCTCGCAATCTTGAAGTTAACACTGTGCAAAACAGCAGCCAGTCAGATGCACATCCATCTTAAGTTCATGCTGCAGTTTGTTTAGAGCAGCCAGATGTTGAGAACATCTGTGTCACATCAGCAACAACACATACCAGGCATTCAGTTTTTCCTTTATCTCTGTGACATACTTTTCAAGCATACTCAGCAAGTATAATTTTCACAATAATATTGATGTGTTGTCAGATTACATCTCAAATGCTGTTCAAGATGCAGGCTGCCAAAAATATACGGGGGAATATTTACTACAGTGAATTGTTCCCGGGGCTGTTCATTTGCTTTGGTTTGAAATATCTGTTACAGTTTTCAGCAGTTCCCCTTCTCTCCTGTTTTACTAGCTCAGCGTTTATAGGACCCTGCCTCTACAAGCATTTAACAGGAGCTGTGCAGTCAACTGGTGCCATACATACAGTGCAGAGCAATAAAGCTCTGCTTTCATGGAACATATTTGTGGGACATTGTAAAGATCATGATCTCGTATTGCTTCTTGCTGTTTTCCTCATTTTGTCCGTGAGTACATCACTGCCACACAGGTGGTTGCATTAGTCCGAAAAGCACAAAGGCTGAATTTTAAAATAACTCCTTAAATAGTCCAAGAGAACAATGAAAATCACAGACATTAACAAAAGTTACAACATCCTTCATACCCGTGATTTCTATTTAAATTAAATTGATTGAATGTAGTAGTGGAACTACCGCAAACAACTGAATAGCCTCCCTCTCTATTCTTTATAAATTGTTATTCACTATAACATACACTCAGTGGCCACTTTATTAGGTACACCGGCTCATTAATGCAAATATCCATTCAGCCAATCATGTGGCAGCAACTCAATGCATGGTCAAGAGGTTCAGTTGTTGTTCAGGCCAATCTTCAGAATGGGGAAGAAGAGTGATCTAGCTGACTTTGACCATGGAATAATTGTTGGTGTCAGACGGGGTGGTTTGAGTATCTCAGAAACTGCTGATCTCCTGGGATTTTCACACACAATAGACACTAGAGCAGAAGTTCTGTGGGCAGAAACGTCTTGTTAATCAGGGAGGTCAGAGGAGAAAGGCTAGACTGGTTCAAGCTAAGAGGAAGGCAACAGTAATTCAGGTAATCACAAGTTACAACAGGGGTGTGCAGAGGAGCATCTCTGAACTCACAGCATGTTGAACCTTGAAGAGGATGGGGTACAGCAGCAGGAGACCTCAAACATATTGTCAGTGTCACTTTATTAGATACAGGAGGTACCTTAGTAAAATGGCCAGTTAGTGTGTACTCCATTATAAGTAGCAAATTACTATAAATAATATTGTTAATGAATACTTGTTATAATTATTATCAATATTTTGAACTATAGAACATTTTTAGACAGTAAGGTGAGTGGGGTTAACACAGCAATGCATTTCTAAGATAAAATATCAGCTGTGATTCTACTGAATGGTGGAGCAGGTTCATTCAGAATCAGAGTGCGGTTTATTACCACTGACATGAATATGTCTGAAATGTGTTGTTTTGCAGCAGCAGTACAGTGCAATTACATAAATCGTTATAAATTAGTAAGTAAATAAATAGTGAAAAATAAAAAGCATAATAAGGCATTATTCATGGCTTTATGGACTGCTCAGAAATCTGAAGGGAGAGTGAAGAAACTGTTCTTGAATTCTTCAGTGTGGATCCTCACACTTCTGTGTCTCCTCCCTGATGGTGGTAACAAGAGGACATGTCTGCGTGGTTCATGATTGTTAAAGACATTAAAAGTTACAGGGAGAAGGCAGGAGAATGGGGTTGAGAGTGATACTAAATCAGTCACGATGGAATGGCAGAGTAGACTCAACTGGCCAAATGGTCTATTTCTGCTCCTAGGTCTTACGGCCTCATGGACACCGAGGGACCTTAGTGAAAGATGATGCCTTCTTGAGGCATCACTTCTTGAAGGTCATCCGCACTGTGGGGAGCGCTGAGTTTACGATCCTCTGCAGCCTCTCGTGATCCTGTGAATTGAAGTCTCCACACCAGACTGTGATGAAACCAGTCAGAATGTTCTCCGGTGCGCATCTGTAGAACCAAATCTCTTCAAACTGATGTAGCTGTTGTGACTTCTTCATGATTGCATCAATATGTTGGGCGCAGGAGAGTTCCTCTGAGATATTAAAGCCCAGAGACTTGAAACTGCTCACCTATCCACAGTCAACCACTCAATGTGGACTGGTGCATGTCTTCCCGATTTTCCCTTTACTGAAGTCCACAATCAATTCTTTGCTTCTGCTGACATTGAGTGTGAGTTGTTTTGTTGTTGTGACATCACTCAGGCAGACAGACATACTTTATTGATCCCGAGGGAAATTGGGTTTCATTACAGTTGCACCAACCAAGAATAGTGTAGACAATATAGCAATATAAAACCATAAATAATTAAATAAAAATAGGTAAATTATGCCAAGTGGAAATTAGTCCAGGACCAGCCTATTGGCTCAGGGTGTCTGACACTCCGAGGGAGGAGTTGTAAAGTTTGATGGCCAGAGGCAGGAATGACTTCCTATGACGCTCAGTGTTACATCTCAGTGGAATGAATCTCTGGCTGAATGTACTCCTGTGCCTAACCAGTACATTATGGAGTGGATGGGAGACGTTGTCCAAGATGGCATGCGGCTTGGACAGCATCCTCTTTTCAGACACCACCGTCAGAGAGTCCAGTTCCACCCCCACAACATCACTGGCCTTACGAATGAGTTTGTTGATTCTGTTGGTGTCTGCTACCCTCAGCCTGCTGCCCCAGCACACAACAGCAAACATGATAGCACTGGCCACCACAGACTCGTAGAACATCCTCAGCATCGTCCGGCAGATGTTAAAGGACCTCAGTCTCCTCAGGAAGTAGAGATGACTCTGACCCTTCTTCTAGACAGCCTCAGTGTACTTTGACCTGTCCAGTTTATTGTCAATTCTTATCCCCAGGTATTTGTAATCCTCCACCATGTCCACACTGACCCCTTGGATGGATACAGGGGTCACCGGTGCCTCAACCCGCTAGTATATCTCACTCCTGTACACCTTCAGATTCTACCAAAAACAGTGTTGTTACGGGCAGGTCAGAGTCAGGTTTTGAAGCTTTGTGGTTAATACTCAGGGCATAATGGTCTTGTTGCTGAACTGTAATCGACAAACAGTAGCTTGGCTTTGCTGTTGCTTTACTGTTGTCTGGATGTTCCAAAGCACAGTGGAGAGCCAGTAAGGTTGCATCAGCTGCAGACCTGTTGTGGCAGTGGGCAAATTGCAGTGGTCCATGTCTTTGCTCAGGATGGAGATAACCAGCTTCTGGATCACGGTGGTTATGAATGTTAGGGTGGTAGTAACTGAGGCTGCTCACACTGCTCCTCTGATGCACCAAGTATGATGGCTGCCCTTTTAAAGCAGGTGCAACGTCACGCCTCCGCAGTGAGAGGTGGAAGATGTCTTTGAACACACAAGCCAGTTGACCGGCACAGGTTTTCAGAACCCTGACAGGTGCACCATTGGAGCCTGAGGCCTTGTGAGGGTTCACCCTCTTAAGGATGTTTTGACATCAGCCCCTGAGACAGGTATCACAGGATCGCCAGATGCAGTGGGGATTTGCATGGTGTGGCATGATTGCCCCTTTGAAAGGTGTTGAGCTCATTGGGGAAAGAAGCGTGACCACCCTTTATGATGTGAAGTTTCACTTTACAGCAAGTAATGGTGTACGGACCCTATGTCACAACTGCTGTGCATACATTTCCCTCTCTTTTCACAGGGAACAGCCTTTTCACACTTAAAATGGCCTTATGTAGGTTGAACCTGGACTTCTTCCAGGAATGTGCATTGCTGGTCTTGTGTGCCACAGATCTAGCCCTCAGCAGACTGTAAATCTCCTAGTACATCCAGGGCTTCTGGATTGGGAAAACACATACTCATCCACGCCAGTACCGATGAAGTTTGTGGCGGCTGTGGCATATTCATTCAGATCGGAAGATGAATCCCTGAATATGGTCCAGTCCATTGATTCAAAGCAGTCCTGTCAACTCTCCTCCATATGTCTTGACCATACCTTTGTGGTCCTCACCATTGGTGATGTGGTCCTCAGTTTCCGTGGGTAGAAGTACAGCCAGATGATCAGACTTGCCAAAGTTCAGGCACGGGATGGCAGAGTAAGCGTTCTTGATGGCTGTGTAATGGTGGTTGAGTGTAATGGCTCCTCTGGTTCTGCAGGTGGTATGTTGGTGTAGTCTGACAGAGACTTCTTCAAGCTGGCCTTTTTGAAGACTGCCCCCCCGATGATCAGGAAGGCATCATGCTGCACTGTCTCATGACTGTTGATCACAATGCTCTGCTCCTCCAGACCTTTGTCAGAGGTAAAATGACAAATTCCATTAAGATGGCAACATGTTTGGATGCAGCAGCCTCTTGGGGGCCAACCAAGGGTTTTTTTTGTCCTTTTTATGATTGCAAGACAATGCTGGACATGAAGAACTTCCAAGTACTGCAGGTCGACACCATCAGCGAGTCCCTCATTGGTGAAGGAGCTGGTATGCATTGTTGGTATGCATTGGTATGTTGGTATGCATTGTTCTTTTGCCTGCTACGGGAAGGCGTTGCAGTTGATCTGAGAAGGAGGTGTGCAATCCAGCAGACAGTGATTGTCTGACATGTTTCTCTTGCACTCACAAGACCCTTTTGGACATTGGTAATTTAAAATTCTGCAAGTACGTTTCCCTTGTTTATTGGTGAGATAGATGGCAGGGGGGCTGCGTGGCCTCGGTTGTAGTGAGGACTAGGCCTCAAGCCACTGGCTTGCCTGTTGCAGCAGTCCAGGAGAGGAGGTGCCAGAAGCGGTGTAGCGTGGTGTCCATGCTGAGTTAGGGGCTGGCCAATCCCATCAGTGCTGCCATCCAGTGCTCGATCATAGAATGACAAGTTGTATTGCGTTCATGTGTGCATACATTTGTCTGTAGACTGCTGAGAGCTGTTTGATCTTGCCAGTCACACCCATGCCCCATCAATACACTATGCTAATGTGCTGCCCACCACAGAACATATCACTCAAGGACTTGGACTATATATATCTATGTGACTGTTTGTTTACTTGCTCTCTTATACGTGCCTTGTGCTGTGTATGACTGTTGGGACTGTGTTTTGCACTTTGGTCCCGGAGGAACACTGTTTCATTCTGCTGTATTCATGGTGTTCATGTCTAGTTGACTGACAATTACACTTGAACTTGAACTTAAACGTACACCACTGCCAGAATAACAGCAGAGAACTCTCTCGGCAGAGAGACCGCCATTTGTTTCAGGTCAGGGGAGCAGGACTGAAATAGACCAACATGTTTGTGATGAATTAATCATAAAGCAAATGCCTTTACATGATGCTGCCAGCTCCTTAGTTCTATTTCTTAAATCCATTGATTCTTACATTTTTAAAGAATACAAGACAAGCATCACAATAATGGCACTCCCCATCCCCTTTTTTAATCAGTTGAGAATAACAAGAGAAGCATCTAGAGTCTAGATTCTAGACTGAGGTGAAGCTGTGAGAGGAAGTCACCTATGCATTAGTTTCAAGATAATTACGGAGAAGGATTGATCTGATCATTGGGATTGGGTTCTAAGGGCTTCTATAGATACACTAAGAGCAAAAGGTTAGCAAGGGATAAAACTGGTCCTCGTGAAGATCAGTGTGATCATCTGTGCCAAAGGAGATCTTGAAAGGAGACTCAAGAGGCAGGCGGTCTATAGATATGAGACGAAGCAGCAGTGAGGTCATGGACCCTATACAGGTTACAGAGGGAGAGGTGGACGCTGTTTTGAGGCAAATTAGTGTGGATAATTCCTCAGGGCCTAACAAGGTGTTCCTGTGGATTTGTGGAAAGCTAGTGCAGAAATTGGAAGGGCCCTACCAGTGGTATTTAAAACGTCCCTAGCTATGGGTGAGGTGCCAGACAATTGGAGTATAGCTAATGTTGTCCCATTATTTAAGAAAGGCTTTAAGAATAAGTCAGGAAACTATATGCCAGTGAGACTGACATCAGTAGTGGGTAAGTTATTGGAAGGGGAGAGGGGGGTCTAAGGAACTGTACATGTAAGTATTTGTATAAACAGGGACTGATTAGGGATAGTCAACATGGCCTTGTGCATGGTAAGTCGTAGCAAACCAATCTTAAACAGTTTTTCAAGGAGTTTACCAGGAAGGTTAATGAAGGCAAGGTAGTGGATGTTGTCCACATGGATATGAGTAAGGGCTTTGACAATATCCTACGTGGGGGATTAGTCAAGAAAATTCAGCCATTTGGCATTCAGGATGTCAATTGGATTCAACATTTTGCCTTGCAGAAGAAGGCAGACAGTAGTAGATGGTTGCCTCCGTGACTGGTGGTGTGCTGCAGGGATCAGTGTTGAGTGCATCGTGGCTTGACATCTATTTCAATGATCTTGATGATAATGTGGTAAATTGGATCAGCAAATTTGTGGATGGCAGCAAGATCAGGGGTGTAGTGGACAACGAGGAAGCCTACCAAAACCTGCAGCGGGACCTGGACCACCTGGAGAAAGGCGCTGAATTTTAATGCAGACAAGTGTGAGGCGTTGTACTTCAGGAGGACAATCCAGGATAGGGCTTACTGCTTTCCTCCGTGTAGGGCATGGAGGAAAGCAGTAGAACAAAGAGATCTGGGAATACCGGGAATACAAATCCTTTGAATGGGATGGTCACAGGCAGATAGGGGCATAAAGAGAATTTTTGGCATATTGGCCTTCATAAATCAAAGTATTGTATACAGGAGTTGGGATGTAATTTTGAAATTATATTGGATATTGGTATTGTGTGCAGTACCCACTACAGGAAAGTTATTAATAAGATTAAAAGAGTATGAAGAAAATGAACACGAGTTATAGGGAAAGGTTGAAGAGGTTGGTGCTTTATTCTCTGGAGCGTAGAAGATTTGATAGACGTATATAAAATTAAGGGGGCACGTGCAAGCTGGTTTTTTCCACTGAGGCTGTGTGGAAAAGAACGAGGTCATGGGTTAAGGGTGAGAGATGAAATGTTTAAAGGGAACATGAGGGGGAACTTTTTCACCCCGAGGCTGGTGAGAATGTGGAACGAGTTGGCAGTGGTAGTGGTGGATGCAGGTTTCATTTCAACATTTAAGAGATACTTGGATAGGTACATGGATGGGAGGAGTACAGAGGGGTAAGGTCCATGTGCAGGTGGATGGGACAAGGCAAAATAATAGTTCAGCATTGACCAGATGGGCCGAAAGGCCTGTTTCTGTGCTGTAGTGCTCTATGACTCAATTCAGGTTTGCATTCTGAGTGCATTTCTCATCCTCATTCCTGGCTGCTTGTGCTATCTAGACAAACTTGTATTACTTGTAAAACAGACTTAGGAAGGGAAGTGAATATGTAAAAAAATATGAGATCTGAATTTCCTTTCAGAGGTGAGAGCTTCTTTCCCCAAAAATGAACTGACTCTCCATCAGCCATAACTCAGTGGTGGAAATTCTCCCTTCCTGAGTCAGAATACACTACTTTGCAAAAGTCTTAGGCACATGTACAGCACCTATAAGAAGTATTCCCCTGGCCCCACCTCTGAAAGTTTTCATGTTTTATTGTTTTACAACATTGAATCACAGTGGGTTTAATTTGGCTTTTTTGAAACTGATCACCTGACAAAACTTCCAAACGGGGTGAATATTTTTTATAGGCACTGTACGTGCTGTAGCTAGGGTGCCTAGACTCTTGCACAATACTGCAGTAATTTTATATTTTGCACTGTCCTGCTGCCACAAAAATACCAAATTTCATGACATATGTGAGTCTGATAAACCTGATTCTGATGTGCATCTCTGTTGTGGACTGAGAGTGGGAGGAGGGGCAGGGAGAATGGTTGGGGAAAAGGGGGAGGGAGTGGGAAGCACCTGAGAGACATTCTGTAATGATCAGTAAACCAATTGTTTGGAATTAAGTGACCTTGCCTGGTGTCTCAGGGCTGGGCGTGTCTGTATTTATGCCAACCCCTGCCCCAGCACTGCTTCTCTACCACCTTTCCCACACCCCTCCCATGGCGCCCCATCCTCGCCATTCTCAACATCCTTTGCTCCCACCAGATTTACAGACTCACTCTCCGCTCCACGTTGACAAATACGGTACTGTGCAAAAGTCTTAGGCACCCTTGCTATAGTGCCTATAAAAAGTATTCACCAACCCCCCCCCCCCCACCCCCACCCCTGGAAGTATTCTTGTTTTATAGTTTTACAACATTGAATCAGAGTGGACTTAATTTGGCTTTTTTTAAACTGATCAATAGAGAAAGACTCTTTCAAAGCCAAAAAAAAATCTCTACAAAGTATACACACAAAATGCTGGTGGAACACAGCAGACCGGGCAGCATCTATAGGGAGAAGCTCTGTCGACGTTTCGGGCCGAGAACCTTCGTCAGGACTCGGCCCGAAACGTCGACAGTGCTTCTCCTTATAGGTGCTGCCTGGCCTGCTGCGTTTCACCGACATTTTGTGTGTGTCGTTTGAATTTCCAGCATCTGCAGATTTCCTCGTGTTTGCTCTCTACAAAGTATTTTCACTTTGACACGAAAGAGTCTTTTTCTGTTGATCAGTGTCAAAAAAGCCAAATTAAATCCACTCTGGTTCAATGTTGTAAAACAATAAAACATGAAAGCTTCCAGGGGAGGTGGTCGATTACTTCTGATGGGCACAGTATATACAGTATATATGTTCCTCAGACTTTTGCACAGCACTATATGTAACAATATCCTTGTGGAAGCCCTGTCAACAGCCTTGGTCTGTAAGGCATATAAGACAGTGGTTCAATAAGACAGTGCAGTCCATAAGATTGCTATTGGAGGCACTCTCTCTCAAATGGGAAGTTAAACCACTGGCTCCTTGGTTGAATGTAGGAACAACACCTCAGAGATGATCCCCTATTGTCCTGCCTTCTCTGTGATTTGAGATCTCAACATAAGTTATCTGTCCATTTGTATGTTTGCTGGTTGTGTGGGAGCTTGCTATCTGTGGAATGGCTGCTGTATATTTTTCTTACACCAGGCTCTCATCACCAGAATATAATTCCCTGAACGTTGGGGGGGGCGGGGTGTGTGTGTGTGTGTGCGTGTGTTTCTTGGAAGAGATCTGCTTTGTAATCATTTATATGTAACAGAGATATGCATCTGGTATCAGGATTGCTAGATTCCCCACTTGTGAGGACTAAGATTTTAAATATGGCTCCATGCTGTCTGTAAACTTTCAAAAATTCAAGGAGAGGTGAAGAAGAGCCAAAACAACACACACAAGATGCTGGAGGAACTCAGCAGGCCAGGCAGCGTCTATGGAAAAAAGTAAACAGTCGATGTTTCGGGCGAATGCCCTTCATCACGACTGAAAAGGAAGGGGGAGGATGCCTGAATAAAAAGGTGGGGGGAAGGGAAGGAGGCTGGCTGGAAGGTGATAGGTGAAGCCACGTGGGTGGAGAAGAAAGAATCTGATAGGAGAGGAGAGTGGACAGTAGGAGGGGGAGGGGACCCAGGTGGAAGTAATAGGCAGTTGAGAAGTGAAAGGTCAGAGTGGGGAATAAAGTGGGAAGTGGGTGTGGGTGGAAATTTGTCATTCGGAAGGAGAATTCAATATTCATGACCTCAGGTTGGAGGGTACCCAGATGGAATATAACCTATCAAGTCATCCTAGAATAGAGAAACGAGCATCTTAACCAAATGTTTCCCCGACTGTTCACTCCATCCTCCATCCTCACCTCTCACTGGAAGTCAGCAATGCATTGGAACAGGCAAAGATAGTAAAAAGAAAATAAGCCTGGATCATCACTCAAAGCTTTATTTCTTTGTAATAAAATTCTGATAACATAGCACACTCCAGAGTTTAGTGATGCTGGACCGGTGGATGTCTGGATTATTGGATGTAACGCTTGCCAATGCGTAAACACATTCTTTATTTCATTTTTTGCATCTTAACAGTAGTATAGTATTTCTTTCCAGTTAACCTGATGAGCTTAAAGGGAAAGAGAAATATACTGTCATTCCATATATATTGAGGCACGACACTGAGTCATGTCATCTGCAGAAATTCTCTGTTAATTCAGCAGTAGTTGGGTGTATAAGGGGAGGACGGGAGGATGAATACAGGGCCCTGGTGGAGGACTTTGTCAAATGGTGCAAGCTGAATCATCTGCAGCTCAACGTCAGTAAGACAAAGGAGATGGAGATGGACTTTAGGAAGACCAAGCCTGCACTGCCCCCTGATACTATTGATGGTGAGGACGTGGATGTGGTGAGGACCTACAAGTACCTGGTTGAGAGACTTGAGTGGAGCACCAACACAGAGGCTGTGTACGAGAAGGGCCAGAGTCACCCCTACTTCCTGAGGAGACTGAGATCCTTTTGAGTATGCAGGCCTCTCCTTCATAAGTTCTACCAGTCTGTTGTCGCCAGTACAATCTTCTGTGCGGTGGTGTGCTTGGGCAATGGCATCAACACGGGTGATGCCCATAGGCTCAATAAACTGATTAGAAAGGCTGGCTCTATTATAGGAGTCAAACTGGACACAGTGGAGACTGTAGCAGAACAAAGGACCCTCTAGAAAATCCTGTGAATTCTGGACAATGTATCTCAACTTCTACATGCCAATTTGGCTGAACAGAGGAGCACTTTCTATAATAGACTAAGACAACTGCACTGCCCCCAAAGAGCGCTATATGAGATCATTCTTACCCTCGGCCATTAGGCTCTATAATGAGTCAATCTATAGCTGGGGAAGTGATGACCCCCTCCTGTTAGACTGTTTCAGGTAACTTATTTTATTATTATTTCTTTCTTCTCTTCTAATATTTGTATCTCTGTGCACTTGTACTGCTATTGTGACACTGTAACTTCCTTCGGGGATCAATAAGGTACCTATCTATCTTATGGTCTTATTCCAGGCCGTGGCTCCAGTCTCAAACCTTCCCATGATCCGTACCCATGGTGTTCCCGACCCTCATCAAGTTGTGCCTTGCTGTTAGTTTATAAGCCTGCACATGGATCTCCCAGCTGACCATGTGCCACAAGTACATTGTGCGTTTGTGTGTGAGGATGCAGTTCCTATTTGCATATCTGAGGAGGCTACACCTCGGCCTTTTGGGTGCAGTTTAGCCCCACCCTGTTGGTATTTGGTCATCCAGTATGGAGGGGAGGGGTGGGGGGAGGACGTCGTATTAAATTTGCTCCTGGGGTTCATCATGTGTCCCGTGAAGTATGATGTGGGTAATCATGGTCTTTCACCTGTCTTTAATCTCTCTTTCCATCTGTTGTTCTTAATCTTTTTTCTATCTGTGACCATGGCTGTTCTTGGCAAATTTTTCTGCAGAAATGGTCTGCCATTGCCTTTTCTTGGGCAGTGCCTTTACAAGATGGGTGACCCCAGAAATGATCAATACTCTTCAGAGATTGTCTGTCTGGTCTCATAACCATTCAGTGATATGAACCAGCTGCATATAAGACCATCCATCACCTGCTCCCATGCTGTGATGTGACCCTGATCGTGGGAGGCGGGGGCTAAGCAGATCCTACACCTTGCCCAAAGGAGACCTGCATGCTAGCGGAGGGGCAGAATGCCCTACACCTCCTTTGCAGGCAGCTGAGGGTTCCACTTGGGCTAACTGTTCAGCAATTTTCCAGGGGTATGTTTGTACCCAGGTATCCCTGATGAAAGAACACAGCGAGCATCGTGGAGGTGCTCCAGGACCCTTGGGCAGTGCAGGAGATAAATTTCATTCTAAATGAGGCTGAGAAGGTGGTAGCAGCGTTTTTATTGTACTGTTGTCGTATGGCAGAGCTTGAAATAAATGTATTTTTGTAATTAAAAAGAAATGTGTTCCCAACCCCAACCCTTGCTCCTGCTGTGCACCGACCCACTGTCAGGACCACAGACCTGGCTGCACACCCTGGACGTCTGGCTCACGTTTCAGTCCAATGAGTGAACCTGCTTCTGAACCATCAGCATTTCCAGATAGTCAAATGCCAGATTATCAGAGTTGTATTAATTAAGGCTCCAAACAGGAACTGTGAAAGCATGCAGGAGGTCAGCTGGCAATTGTGTTCCAGACTCCTGTGAGTCTGTATGGAACGTGGGAAGCAGGTTTGGGGGAGAAATATTTAACATCCACGCTTTACTTCCTCACTGATTGTCAGAAGCACAACGAGCTTGGAATAAATTTTCTGTCCATTAGCTACACCATCCCAAACAGGGATCAGCCAAGGTCAGACTGAATTTCCGGGCAGGCTCGAGGAGGAGAGATTCCAGCTCTGCTTTTCTTGGGGTCTTGCGTCTGTTGGCAGAGTGAAATATTTACCCAAACATCTGTGTTCAAAATCTCTATAAAATAATCATCAAATTCATGTTTGCTTTTCCTTCATTTCAACTGGTTTTGAAATTTTATTTTGAACTATTTGCAGATAGTCATATGTCAATGCGTGCATATTCTTATTTGTATCTGTGGGTATTTCTGTGTTTATGTGAAGACAGAATAATAAGAGGAATAAGAGAATAATATTTTCAATGGAGGGGGAAATTCTAATTTAATATACATAGCCTTTTCTCATCACAAATGCAGTCCCAAGTGTTGAGCTAGTTGCAGGTCCATCCTTTTAAGTCAGGCTAGGTCCATGAACAGAATTGACCAGTTTTATCAACACACACAAAATGCTGGTGGAACGCAGCAGGCCAGGCAGCATCTACAGGAAGAAGCACAGTCGACGTTTCGGGCCGAGACTCTTCGTCAGGACGGTCTGAAGTCCTGACAAAGGGTCTTGGCCCGAAACGTCGACTGTACTTCTTCCTGTAGATGCTGCCTGGCCTGCTGCATTCCACCAGCATTTTGTGAGTGTTGCTTGAATTTCCAGCATCTGCAGATTATCAGCCGGTAATCACAGATTTTTGCTGTGTCAGTGCTTCAAATGAACCCTCAGAAAGAGCAGGACGTTTATTTTCCCTGCACAGTTTATTGAGAAGGGAGCTGGGGGAGGTGAGTGGGCTGAGGAACTGTATCTGTGCTGGGCTGATGGTTTGCTTGACTTCCCTTCCAGGTAACGCAGGGCACCGGCTGCAATTTTCGGAGGTTTTCGAAGTGCCGCGGCCCAGCAGAGCATCCCTCGGCGATCAGGCGGATGACATCCCGCTGGATTTGCTCCCGGTGGAGAGAGTGGAAGTCCGGATCGGGCAGAAACTACGGCAGATCGGGGATCAGTTCCACAGCTCGTACGTGGAAAGGGTAGGTTGCAAAGTAAACTAAAACGTGTGTGGGTCGGGTGTGGAGTTGGAGTAAAACCCATCCATGACTGACAAACTATGGTTGCAATTGTGCAGAGGCTAACTCTGCCTCCCAGGTATCCTCGTCACTGAAACGTTCGTTCAAATGTGCCCTTGGGGTGCATTGCTTTTGCATTGGTGTCAAAGTACTGGGACCCAGCTGAGGAAGTAATTTACCTCAGGCTCCTACAGCAGCAAAATACCATGTGACTGAAGAAAACTGCAGCACAAATCTGAATCGATATCAGCGGAGGTGCAGTCGGCCATACAGGATGCTGGAGAAGAGGGGTTTACTGAGTGACGTGTGAAGGAGCTGGATTAACATCAGTGGAGATACAGCTAGTGACACAATGCTGAGGAAAACTGGGGTTACCGAGTGACAATGTGAGAGCTGATGGACACTAAAGAGAGATGGTCAGTAACACGTATGCTGCTGTGGGAGAGGGGTTGCTGACGGACTGTGTGAGGGAACTGGACTACTACCATTGCTGATACACTTGGGGACACAGCGCGCTGGGGGGCGGAGGGGGGGTCTGCTGAGTGATAGTGTGGGAAGTTTCAAGAAGGCAGAAAGCAGTTTACCACCATCTTCAGGGCAACTAGGAATGGATAACTTATCCAAGCCTTGTCAGTGATGCCCAGATCCTGAAAATGATTTTAAAAAGTTAGCCAGCAGCCCAGGGTGCTGCCATTAGTTTTACAGAGTGACTGTGTGAGGGAGCCACAGTCATTTCAGCGCAGGTTCGGTGAATAACACTGGGACCTGGGAGCGGGGTTATTGAGAACTGTGTTAAATCACCAGAGACAGAGAAAGCCAGCAGGCAGGAAGCTGCTGAGTGATGAAATTAGGGATCTGTATTTAGATCAGTTGGCTATCAACCAGCAAAAGCTGATGAAACTAGATCAACGTCAGCTCTATCAGAAATTAACTTCCCTCCTCCCTTCCTCCATCCCTCCCTTCTTACTTTCTTTCCTTCTGTCCTTTTTCCTTTCTCTTGGCTTTGACATACAAGTGTTTGTTGCCTGAAACTGATACATTCTGAACACCAATGCAGAACAACAGCTTTGCACACAGGGAGCATCCAGTGCTTATATGGTAAGGGGTTATCCTTGGCAAAAGGTGAGATATGATGCTTCTTAAATGCTGGCACTGGGACCGCTGCTGTTCACCATACAAGCTAACATTTAGGATTCAGAAATACAATTTCAAAGTTGGTGAGTGAGCCCAAATTGAGTTAATACTCAGTAAAACCTAGAGTGAAAAACAAAACAACATTAATACTTTGCGGACCGGCAGTTAAGTGAATTCCAGTACGTATCTGTGGGAGAGAGTGCATTTTGAAATGGGGAATAAGGAGCCCCATGCTGTTTGGAAAATGAAATGGGTGGAAAGCAAAGGGATCAAGGGATATACATTTACAAATCATTAAAACTAGCAAGGCCAGAACAAATATCAGCAGAACACTGAGTTCATCTCCATGGAATTAGAATTGAAACGCAGGGAAGTTACATTAAATCTACTAGACCTTGGTTGGGCTACACTCAGGAGTATTGTGTGTGTTTATGATCATTGCAAAATGATTCTAAAAGAAAAATATGTTTTGAAAAAAATTTCTTAGTGCTATGTAGAAAGCCCATCTAGGTTATTTTTTCTGGGATAAGGAGCAATGAATTCTCTTTAAAAATGGTCTTAATAAAGCAGAGATGGAGAAAATGTTTCCATGCTGGTAATGGGACAGCAGGGTTCATAAATTTGAGATAGTCACAAATAAATCCAACATTGCTTCTGGAAAAACACCTTTACATTGTGGAAATGACTATTATTTGCAATGATTGGATAGTTGTATTTATGTATGCAAGCTAAATATACAAGAGGGGAAAGGAATGGAAAGATTTATTTATAGGTTAGATGAGGTAGAGCAAGGGAGGCTCAAATGGACTAGTTGGGGTTGGGGGGTGTGAATTTTCTGTTTCGGTTTAATCTACTTAACTCCATTAAGGGACTATTTACTTTAATTAAAATGGAAGGCTTAGGTGCTTTCTTCAAACAGCTACGTACTGAATAATCTGAACTGTTCTGAATTAAAAGATGATTCCAAATATACACTCTCTGTGACTCTTTGCCGGAATGAGTATGATCTCTGGTCAAGACTCAGACATTTCAAGCTGTTTCCTATCTTGTTGGGGTGCAGTTAAAAGCTGGAGATTGGCCTGCTGAAGAGTAATCTTGCTGGCTGTGCACACGGGTAACCTCCCTATGCTGCCGGGATCACAAGGACCATCCATGCACTCTGTTCCAGCGTTAGCAGATAGTATAAATAGACCCAGCCTCATGCCAGGACAGCGGGCTGTGTGCCAGTCAAGCATAGCTTGCGTGCAAAGTAAAAGGCTGTCGTTCTCTCTGCACTTAGCATGTAAATAGAGGCTCCAGAGAGACCATGTTTTAAAATTTCTGACCTTTATTACCTATTACAGGAATGATAAAACCCATGGTTTGTGGTTTCTTAGTGATTTTTACAACATAAATGTCAAAATAAAACTTTTTGTGATAGCAAATTCTTGCTTCTAATTAAAAAAAGGTTGTGGTTTTAAATTACTCTTCAGAAACATGAGTCCATAATCATTCAGTATTGGAGGCTATGTCCTAATTATGTGTTGTTATACTGTGGACCCATTTCCCCTTTCAAGTGGATATAAAAGATCCCATGTCACAATTTTGAAAGTGGACTGGAGGAAATGTTCCCAGTATGCTGGCCAATATTTATCTAGTGGCCAACATTAATTAAAACAGGTCACAAATTCCTACTGGTTGTAGGAACTTGTTCTGGAACGCTTTTCAGCTGTCTTTAGGGTAGAGTAGGCTAGCTGTTATCATCAGAAAACTAGCCCATTTAATGTCCCAAATTAAGAAAAAGCAGTGACTTGCATTTACAAGTGTGACTTAACAGGTGGATCTTCACAGACTGATAGAATGGTTATAGCACAGAAAGAAGCTATTCAGCCTATCCTGTGTATCCCACACAAAATGCTTGTGGTACACAGCATTTTGTGTGTGTTGCTTGAATTTCTAGCATCTGCAGATTTCCTCGTGTTTGCTATCCTGTGTGTGCCAGCTCTCTACCAGAGCAGATCAATAGTTCCACCCACTAACCCCTTCTCTGCACACTTGTAAATTTTTCTCCGTCATATATTTATGCAACTTTTCTTGAAGGCTAAAATGGAGCCTGCCTCCGCAATATCTGCACAGTGCAATCCAGATCTCTAATAAGATTTTTCAGCCTTAATTCTCTTCCCTTCGTCTCTCTCTAGTATTTGCCCTCTTCATCAATGGAACCAGCCTCCTACTTTCTGCTCTGTCCAGACCTTTCTATTGGCTCTCCCCTCTGCCATCTCCTCTCCAAAAATAAATGGTCTGAACCTTTGTGACTTTAGCACCTCGTGCCAGGACCATTCCTGTAAATCTCCTCTGCTAGACATCTAAAACCTTTACATCCTCCCTATAAGGAAGTGAACACAGTGTTCCACTTATGGCCAAACTAGTGTTTTGTGAAGGTTTGTCGTGATGTCATGATTCACCCTCATTTACACTCTGTGCCTCTAAAGATTGAGTTTTTCCTGTCTTATTAACTACCTGCCTTGCGACTTTCAGTTATGTGCACCTCTGCTTCTGAATTCCTTGTTGAATAATGCCCCTTTATTCAATATTGTTCTTTCACTTTCTCCCAGCCCACATTTCCCCACATTAAACCATCTGCCACTCCTCTGCCCATCCCACCAGCCTGCTTACCAGCTGCAGTCTATCACCACCCTCTCTGGAATTCACAACACTGTCAATATTGACAATGTGTCACACTCTGCTACATGAAGAGATGGTGGGGCATAAATAAGGAGTTGGTCAACAAAGAAGAGGAGAGAAAATTAGTGAGATGGGGCACTTAAATGAGGGAATTCCAGAACTAAAACTGTCATTGTGTGGAAATAAAGAAATCAAAAGTGAACAAGAGGCCAGAGTTGGGGAAGTACACGTGGAAAATAGTTGTAGAATCATCTGCTGTGTTCAGAGCAAGAATGCAAGGGACCCAGTGACCGATGGAAGAATAAAACCACAAGTGAGTCAGGGACTCACAAACAAGTTGGCAGTTTAGTTTTGGCAAACCATCAAGACCCTTTGCGGATTCTTAAAGTAAGTCTTAAGTGTTAATGCTTGGAACTGATTGCAAATTATGCTTGCTCACCCAGTGTTGCAATCAATGTCCGTTTCACTGACCACAAGGTACTATCATGATATAATGGGAATTGAAAAAGGATTTAAAAATACCTACCTCATTTGACCTCTACCATCTAGATTACTACAGGATATAACGATAAAATACCAGTGGTGGGGAGTGCAGGGAACTGTCCACCTTTTCTAGGGATATTATTTGCCTGATATATTCCTGTTTACACAGCCTTGTGGGAGCTTTCCTCTCTTTCTTTATAAATTGCTGATCATATCAAATCCCCCAGTTCCCTCTTCCTGATCCAGAGAGCTTAGGCAGAGCCCTAGAATGACCCAAGAACAGTCATAGTCATATTGTAATACAGCATGAAAATGGGCCCTATGTTGTCCAATATGTTTATTAAGGTAGTCACACTTGGCCCATACTCCTCTAATCCTTTTCTGTCCTTGTATCTGTCCAAACATCTTTTAAATATTACTACTAGCTTTAACTGAGTAACAGATTCATAAAGAAACACAGCACAGGCCCTTTGGCCCAGCTCATTCATGCCAACCACCTAAACTAATCCCATTTGCCTGCATTTGGACTACATCTCTCTGAACCAGGGGTTCCCAACCTGGGGTCCACAGACTCCACAGCAATAGTAGGGGTCCATGGCGTAAAAAGAAGGTTGTGAACCTCTGCTCTAAATCTTACCTATTCATTTCTTTATCTAAGTGTCTAAAATATTACCATGCCCAACTGCTTTCTCAAAACACACCCAGCTTTGGCTATGTGATCACCATCTTGGTTCTTACACAGAGTAACAAGAGACGTAGTTGACATTTCGGGCCGAGATGTTGACTGTTTACTCTTCTCCATATGTGCAGCCTGGCCTGCTGAGTTCCTGCAGCATACTGTGGGTATTGCTCGGATTTCCAGCATCTGCAGATTTTCTCTTGTTTGCAACAAGAGCACTACCTGCTGGGAAACAAAATGCACACCTCATTCCTGTGTCCCCTAAGACTTAATTGGAAGCCAAGAGGGACTCCTGCACGACCACTGCTTGGACTATGAAATGAGCCGGAAATTACTAGACCCACTGTATGCAGCAGACACAACATTCTGCCCACGATGAGGCAGGGTGAGTTATGGAGGAACAGGCAGTGAGCTAACTCCACCATCAGGGCATTGCTGGTGTGAGCTAAGATGAATCTGAACGGATTTTTGGAAAAAAAGCAAAAACCCAGTTCTTTAAACACCCATGATTTGTTGGATGGCTGAGCAATGGTTCCTGAAGTACTCCAACCTCCATTGCTTAATCAACAAATTCTTATCAGCACGGGCCAAGATGAGCACTCTTACACAATGGTGCCTTTGTCAATGGTGCATGCAACAGATTAGCCCTGTGGTGACTGCTCCTAGCTCATGTAATGTCTGTGTTGATGTTTTGCGCTATATTTGGTTAGTGAGTCATCGCCTGCACTGTCGGCATGAGTTGCCACAAAGTCTCAGGGTCAGCCTGCTTGTCTTTTAGTCTGTAAGTGAGGCCACTGCACGAAGGAGAGATAAACGCTGGAGGGCTCAGGATATGTGGCCCCACCTTACTCACATCTCGGAGCTGGTAATAGCTCTGCCAGTGTTTACCTCAGCGTATTCCCGCCTCGGGCATGCTCAACACGAGCTGCCTCTCCACGGACCACACAAAGGCAACAGCGTCCTTTAACCCTTTGGCTCCTTAACCTGGGGGTGAGGGGGTGGGGCGGGGCATGCAATCCAGATGTTCCCGATGCAGGTCATGACTGCAGACTTCCAAAAACAGAAGGAGAAAGGAGAGCGAGGAGGGTTTGAGAGGTAAAGCTGTGTGCAGGGAGGTTGGAGAGAAGGGGCTTAGGAGGAAGAGTGATGGGAGAATGGAGAGGAGCTTCATCTTGGCTACCACGAATGATGGTAGAGCTAACGTTGTGCTTCTGGTTTCCATCACCTGTGCTTCTGGCTAAAGTGAAACAAGTATTGACTCTGGCCGGTGTGACCAATGGGCGATGAGCACTCAGCTGACAGCGTGACTCATAAGAGGACCACAGCATAACCTATTCTGTGGCCATCACTGTGATTGGGGCTTGTGGAGACCATCATGATATCTGTGGATCACACAACATATGTGCTGACCAGTACTGTGACAATAGCTGGTGTGAGCAAAGTAGTGAGCTGAACATTGGCTGAGATTTTGCTTGACTCGTGAGGTGACCGACACCGATAGTGTGACAGGTATACAGCTTTGTCGCTGTGGGCACTGTGACCCAGGTGTGTGTTGACCCAAATGGTGGGCAGCACTCCTGCTGGCCAGTGTGAGCAACTCTGACTGGCTGGAGTAACGCCAGTGATGAGCAGCACCGATTGCCTAAAATGTCCGATGTGTTGAGCTGATGTGACCCATGGAGTCACAAGTGCTGTGACCATAGCTGGGTGGTTGGGTGTGACCCATGCTGTGACCAGTACAATGACTCTGTCCAATGTGATCCATATGTCAGTCAGCACTATCAAGTGGCTAGTGTGCCCCACGTGGTCACCAGCACCTTCAGTGCTGACAGTTCACCCATGAGTTAGGGGTTTGAGGTTTTTGATGTTTCAACTGCCATTTTTCACGATAAGTTAGTTTTTGTGCAAGGGAGGGGTTGTGGGTTTTGAGTTTGCGAGTATTGTTTCTTTTTCTGTATCATGTTCAGGGGTGGGGGGAGGAGATGATGTCTTTTCTTTCAACTACCCCCATGGCACCAAATTTCTTGGTGTTCACCTGACGGAGAATCTCACCTGGTCTCTCAACACTGGCTCCATAGTAAAGAAAGCCCAGCAGCGTCTCTACTTTTTGCAAAGGCTGAGGGAAGTCCATCTCCCACCCCCCATCTTCATCACATTCTACAGGGGTTGTATTGAGAGCATCCTGAGCAGCTGCATCACTGCCTGCTTTGGAAATTGCACCATCTCGGATCACAAGACCCTGCAGCGGATAGTGAGGTCAGCTGAGAAGATCATTGGGGTCTCTCTTCCCACCATCATGGATATTTACACTACACGCTGCATCTGCAAAGGAAACAGCATTATGAAGGACCCCATGCACCCCTCATACAATCTCTTCTCCCTCCTGCCACCTGGGAAAAGGCACCGAAGCATTCAGGCTCTCACAACCAGACTATGTAACAGTTCCTTCCCCCAAGCTATCAGACTCCTCAATACCCGAAGCCTGGACTGACACCTTGCCCTATTGTCCTGTTTATTATTTATTGTAATGCCTGCACTGTTTTTGTGCACTTTATGCAGTCCATTGTAGGTCTGTAGTCTAGTGTAGCTTTCTCTGTGTTGGTTTTTTTTTTACGTAGTTCAGTCTAGTTTTTATACTGTGTCATGTAACACCATGGTCCTGAAAAACGTTGTCTCATTTTTACAATGTACTGTACCAGCAGCTATGGTCAAAATGACAATAAAAGTGACTTGACTTGACTTGACTTGGTTTTTCTGTATTCCGTGGCTATCTGGAGAAGACGAATACCAGGGTTGCATTGTACATGCATACCTTGACAATAAAATTAACCTTTGAACGTTTGTTCATAACTTCATTTGTTATTAACGAAGCACGTATACAGCTCTGAAATTTGTGTTTCCAGATAACTACGAAACAAAGAAAGAACATGGAAGTTATTTGGAGAGAAACATCAAACCTACACATACAAAACAAGAGTGGTATCCTGATGATCAACCCTCCAGAAGCACTGCAATCGCAGCACTAGTTGCTGCATGGGTCCTGCATGCTTCCCGCCAGGCCAAATTACAATGCCAGTCTATACACAGATCACATTTCTACAGCCATCGCTCTTATTTTCTCTGTGGAAATCAGGTCTTTGGTCCTTGTTGCAAACAGCCCTGTGTCTGGTCCATATGGCACCCAGCACCGTAACTGTGGGGAAGATAATTGGAAATCCCCCTCCAAGTCACTCACCATTCTGACTTGGAAACGTCGCCGTTTCTCCATTGTCGCTGGAAATCCCCCCCCTTAGCAGCATGGTGGGTGAACCTACACCTCAGGGGCTGCAGTGGTTCAAGAAGGCAGCTCATCACCACCTCCTCAAGGGCAACTAGGGATGGGCAATATATGCTGTCTTACATCCACATTCCATAAAGGAATACATTTTTAAAAATTAGCAGCCTGTGGTCACCAGCATTGACTGACTCGCTGCCTGACACTCAAAAATCTTTCTGTGTATAGCAGTAAACTTAACCTTGACTCTGGCATTGTCTTGGGCTACCCTAACCAACACCATAAATGTGTTGGCATGCCACATGTGGTGACCAGGGACACATTGAACTACCATTGTGACTGTGACCAAACTGATAACAAGTGGCACATGTGGTAACTGCAAATGACCCACATTGTGATTTGATCTTAGCCAAGGCTACTGGATCCATGTCATTGCTAATGCTACTAGACCGATCTAGCAGTACTGTGAAGTTTGTTGAGTTCTTTGACTAATGCAACGTGTAGGACAGAGTACTCTGTTGCCATGTGAAACTAAAGAACTTCACAGTATTGAAACTGGCTATTGAGGCCCCGGCATCTCCCAATCCTGTGATTGGGCTGCATCAGATCAGTAATTATGATTGTGTCTGTGAGTGCTGTGACAGCACCTATTATGAACCTAGCTATGGGGAGGTAGGCAGCAAAAACAATGAGCCATTTGTCCACCTCTTAAATCTGTGCAAGTGATTTCTACAAGTGAAGTGCCCCAATCCCACTTGAAAGGAAGTATTTGTTGATACTAGTCTGCGCTCTGCTGGAAATGACGTGAGTTCTCCATTGTGTTTAGGTTGCCAGGAGGGGAGTGATTGACAATCTTGCCAGACACCTGTGATAATGTTGCCAGCCTGAAAGTTTAGCGATTGTGTTTACAAAGCTTTGCTGTGAGCCTCGCTCTGCAATGTTTTACCCTCAGGGCTCTGTTGAAGGACAACCAGAGATTATCACCTCTCACCTAGTAGGCTGCTTTTGAAACTGTGGGCTTGGTACAACAACACATACAAAATGCTGGAAGAACTCAGCAAGTCAGGCAGCGTCCATGGAGAGGGAAAAACAATCAATGTTTTGGATTGATACCCTCCATCAGACCCTGTTTATTTCTCTCCATAGACACCAAGCTCCTTCAGCATTTTGTAAGTGTTACTTTCGGATTTCCAGCATCTGCAGAATCTTCTGTGTTTATTTACATTAAAGCATTAGAATCATAGAAAGAAACAGCCACAGAACCAGGCCCTTTGGATCAACAACTCTGTGCTGACTACCAACCATTTAAACTGCGGTACATGAGGTATCTGTGACCATGGATAGTGTGATACATGTGGAAAGGATGTGGAGTCTAGGACAAGAGGACACAGCCTCAGAACAGTGGGATGTCCATTTAGAACAGAGATGAGGAGGAATTTCTTTAGCCAGGGAGTGGTGACTCTGTGAAATTCATTGCCGCAGGCAGCTGTGGAGGCCAGATCACTGGGTATATGTAAGGCAGAGGTTGATAGATTCTTGATTAGTCAGGGCATGAAAGGTTACAGGGAGAAGGCATGAGAATGGGGCTAAGAGATAAATGGGTCAGCCATGATGAAATGGCAAAGCAGACTTGATGGAACAAATGGCCTAATTCTGCTCCTATATCTTATGGTCTTATGGGAGCAGGCAGTACAATGGCATCACCTATCATCAGTAGGCCAAAGGGCCTGCTTTGTTGCAGTCTGACTCTCTCTAATCCGGCTCTATGGATTAGGCAAACAACGCATGGCAATTTGTTGCCCTTGAAGGCTTTGTCAAGCACAAGGTCTATAGATTGTGCTACTGCGATTTGTACAGCTTCCATTCACAACACAATCACCTTTCTTGAGAGGAAGAGAATGCATTCTCTCGACCTACACCTTACTGCTGATGGGAACGTGGAGAGGAAAAGCCGTGAGTAGTGTAGGATAGGTGTGTGGGTTCAGTATGCTGAAGGATCCTTTTCCCCACCCGATAACTCTGACTCAATGGCAGGCCAGCAAAGAATCTTCAAATGCATCCATGCTGGCAGCTCACAAAACTCACCCACTCATAGATATCTAAAGCTGCTTTTTGCCTCCTGGGGTCCACACTGTCTTAGAGGAGGGATTCTGGGGAACTAGGGCTCTTCCTTAATTCAAGCGGCTGTGCAGTCCACTGGCAGGTCTGGAGAACAATGGCAGAAGGCATCCACACCACTACCAGTGGCATGATAAAGGCCACAATGTTGGATATTTGCGGTCCGCACCCTCGGTGGCGGCACTCTGCAATATCTCCCAGCAAAGCTACCTTACATTGTCATCTGCCACGCTTTTATTTACTTGGGCATCAGAGAAGCTGCTGCACAGCCTGACGAAGTAGAGAACGAGGAGGACCAGCTGACAGGACATCAGGAATGCCAGGGTGTAACCCAACTCTGGGATAACCTGCTGGAGCGAGAGCAAGAGGAAGATGGTGAAGACTAGGAGCAACTCAGCAACAGGAGCTCACTTCATCACTTCACTCCTGGAGCTACTGTGAGGCAGCATTTGTTCCTGGATAGTAATTACTGTTGCCATATGTAATGTGATACAGTGGAAAGCTTCAGTTTGCAGGCCATGCAGACAGATTGATTTATTTATTTTGAGATACAACACGGTAAGAGGCCACTCTGCCCAACAAGCTGCTGCCACCCAAATACACCTATGTGACCAATTAACCCACGAACCCCTATGTCTTTGGAAAGTGGGAGGGAACCTGGGTACCCGAAGGAAACCCACGTGGTCACAGGTAGAACGTACAGTCTCCTTACAGAGAGTGGCAGAATTGAACCCGGGTTGCTGGCACTGTAATAGCTGGCATTGCCTAACTGCTATGCTACTGTGCTGTTCCATCATTCCAGACATAATCACATCAAGGCAGCACCAAGGGAAAAGAAGCAATTCAGAATAAAGGCATCACAGTTTAAACAGAAGTGCCATGATAAGGTGGAACAAGAGATCAAGATTCTTCCAACTTCCCATAACTCCGCCCTACTGCATACACTTTCCCAAATGCTCACTCACTTCTAAGGTTGTATCTTGTAAATAGCCTTCAATCAACACAATACAATCAATTATTATCAACTTCCACTGCTAGATATACTGCAAGTATAAGTGGTTTCCAGAAAACTGCTTTGTTTTGAGTGGACACAGACCTTCCACTTTCAGCAAACTAAAGCCCCCGATTCAGATCTTAGTTTCAGCTAGACAGATCAATAAAACCACAGGCATCATTGAGTAAATCCACCTGTCATCATTACCATCAAGTTTTACAGCCAATATGAATGTTAGTCTTCGCTGTCCGCGCAGCCTTCAGGCTCAACACCTGCTGCATCTTGGATGAATCTTGGAGTCCAGATACCTTCAAGGCAAGCAGCTCTTCCCATTTTTAAAGCTTACAGATCTCATCAGATTGCTCACTTATGAACACTTGAAGTCAAGTACACTAATAGGTGTTGAGATCAGAATAATAGCGCTGCTCAGGGGATAAAGAGGGGGGTATTTAATAGATGCAACACCTGTCTCTTCTTCTCTTTCCAGCGTTGGTATCCCTTATGAAACATTAATTTGTTTGTATTTCTTCCTGTCTAGTGTATTGTGTTTGGAGTTCACAATGTGGTCTCTTCTGCATTGGACAAATGAAACACAGACTATGTGATCGCTTTCTGGAATATATGAATACAGATTAGGTGGTCCTGCAGCTTTGTTAAGCCACAAATATTCTATCTGACTGACGTCTGTGCCTTGTAATTGCAAACAGAACTCTTGTGCTGTAATGCAGGCTGCCATTTCTTTTTTGCAAATATTGACTTCTGGAGCTGCCTGAAACCAGCCTCAGGGTGATGATCTTACACTGAAACTAATGAGTCAGAACTGAATGACACAAGAAAAGTTTGCAAAGCTGAAATAAGATCAGATATTGCTGGAAACACTCAGCAGGTCAGATAACATCTGTGGAGATTGAAACCAAGTGAATGTTTCAGGTCAAAGACCCTTCATCAGAAAGGTCACAACTAAGAGAAATGTTAGTCCTATTTCTTTTCTCACAGATGCTCTATTTCTCTTATTATAGCACCTGTGACAGGAGAAATGTCATTAACACGTCAAGGCTGAAGTTGTGGGTACGTGCCTGATTATATGCTTGGACCCCATGTCTGTGATGCAGTCATGATCTTGATGGAGAACGGTGTCAGAGGCAGAAATGGCCAACTGCTACTCTTACAGTTCAGCAGATATATATAACCAGGAGCTCTAAGACTTTTGTGCAGTATTGTACTTGTCAATGTGGAGCGGAGAGCTGGTTTGTAAATCTGGCAAGAGCAAAGTATGTTGGGAATGGCGAGGGTGGAGTGGAAGGAGTGTGGGACAGGTGGCAGAGAAGGGGCACCAGGGGTGGGGGATAGCACAGGTGCAGACACATTTGATTCCAAACAATAGGTTTATTGATCATTACAGAATGTCTCTTTTGGTTCCCACTCCCTCCCTGACCTTCCGTCTTTTCCCAACCATGATACTACTCTCCCTGCTCTCAGTCCAAAACAGAGACCCACATCAGAATCAGGTTTATCATTCACATATGTCATGAATTTGTTTATTTTTGTGGCAGCAACAGTACAACACATAAAATTTCTACAGTACTGTGCAAAAGTCTTAGGCACTCTAGCTATATATATGTGACTAAGAAACTTAGAAAACCTACAACACAATACAGGCCCTTCGGCCCACAATGCTGTGCTGAACATGTACTTACTTTAGAAATTACCTATGGTTACACATAGCCCTCTATTTTTCTAAGCTCGATGTACCTATTCAGGAGTCTCTTAAAAAACCCTATCAGATCCGCCTCCACCACCATCGCTGTTAGCCCATTCCACGCACTCACCACTCTGCATAAAAAAACTTAGCCCTGACATCTCCTCTGTACCTACTTCCAAACACCTTAAAGCTATGCCCTCTGGTGCTAGCCATTTCATCCCTGGGAAAAAGCCTCTGACTATCCACACGATCAATGCCTCTCATCATCTTATACACCTCTATCAGGTCACTTCTCATCCTCCGTCGCTCCAAGGAGAAAAGGCCGAGTTCACTCAACCTATTCTCATAAAACATGCTCCCCAATCCAGGCAACATCCTTGTAAATCTCCTCTGCACCCTTTCTATGCTTTCCACATCCTTCCTGTAGTGAGGCGACCAGAACTGAGCACAGTACTCCAAGTGGGGTCTGACCAGGGTCCTATATGGCCATAACATTACCTCTCGGCTCATGAACTCAATCCCACGATTAATGAAGGCCAATGCCCTGTATGCCTTTTTACCAACAGAGTCAACCTGTGCAGCAGCTTTGAGTGTCCTATGGACTCAGACCCCAAGATCCCTCTGATCCTCTGCCAACAGTCTTACCATTAATACTATATTCTGCCATAATATTTGACCTACCAAAATGAAGCTCTTAACACTTATCTGGGCTGAACTCCGTCTGACACTTCTCAGCCCAGTTTTGCATCCTATCGATGTCCTGCAGTAACCTCTGACAGCCCTCCACACTATCCACAACACCCCCAACCTTTGTGTCATCAGCAAAGTTACTAACCCATCCCTCCACTTTCTCATCCAGGTCATTTATAAAAATCATGAAGAGAAGGGGTCCCAGAACAGATCCCTGAGGCACTCCACTGGTCACCGATCTCCATGCAGAATATGGCCCATCTACAACCACTTTTTCCCTTCTGTGGGCAAGCCAGTTCTGGATCCACAAAGCAAGGTCCTCTTGGATCCCATGGCTCCTTACTTTCTCAATAAGCCTTGCATGGAGTATCTTAACAAATGCCTTGCTGAATTCTATATACATTACATCTACTGCTCTACCTTCATCAATGTGTTCAGTCACATCCGCAGAAAAATTCAATCGGGCTCGTAAGTCATGACCTGCCCTTGACAAAGCCATGCTGACTATTCCTAATCATATTATACCTCTCCAAATGTTCATAAATCCTGCCTCTCAGGATCTTCTCCATCAATTTACCAACCACTGAAGTAAGACTCACTGGTTGGATCAGATTTAGAGTGTTCAGAAGGAAGAGGAAAAACAGCCAGAAGTCTTGGTACACGTTGGTATCAATGACTCAGGTAGAAAAATATAGGAGGTCCTGAAGAGAGAATTCAGGGAGTTGGGTAAGAAGCTAAAAAGCAGTACCTCCAGGGTAGTAATCTCGGGATTGTTGCCTGTGCCACGTGCTAACGAGCGGAAGAATAGCATGATCAAGCATATTAATGCGTGACTGAGAGACTAGTGTAGGGGGCAGGGCTTCGGGTTCCTGGATCATTGGGGCATCTTCTGGGGGAGGTATGACCTGCACAAAATGGAAAAGTTACACCTGGACTCAAAGGGTTCCAATATCCTAGCAGTCAGGTTTAATAGAGCCGTTAGGGAGGGTTTAAGCTAATTTGGCAGGGGGGTGTAACCGGAGTGATAGGACTGAGGAAGGGGAAAACAGAAATAATTCAAAGATAGCGTGCAACAGAGATGATGTAAAGGACAGGCAGAAGGTAAGGCATAATCACAGCCAGTGGGATGAGATACAGGGCAATAGAGGCATGGTGCAGTTAAAACAGAAAGCAAAAAATACTGGACTGAAAGTGTTGTATTTGAAGGCACGCAGCATAAGAAATAAAATGGACGATCTTGAAATTCATCTACAGATTGGCAAGTATGATGTTGTGGCCATCTCTAAAACTTGGCTAAAGGATGGCTGCCATTGGTGTTGAATGTCCAAGGATATATGGTGTATCGGAAAGATAGGTTAGTAGGCAGAGGGGGTGGTGTGGCCCTGTGTATAAGAAATAATATTAAATCATTATAAAGGGATGGCATAGGATCAGAAGGTGTAGAGTCTCTATGGGTTGAGTTAAGAATTGGCAAGGATAAAAGCACCCTAATGGCAGTTTTATGCAGGCCTCCCAACAGCAGCCAGATTACAGTTTACAGCAGGAGATAGAAAAGGCATGTCAGAAGGAAATGTCATGATAATCATTGGGGATTTTAACATGAAAGTGGATTGGGAAAACCAGGCCGGTACTGGACCTCAAGAGAGAGGATTTGTAGAATGTCTAAGGGATCGCTTTTTAGAACAGCTTGTTGTTGAGCCCATTAGGGGATTGGCTGTGCTGGATTTGGTGTTGTGCAATGATCCAGAGGTGATAAGAGAACTTGAGGTTAAGGAACCCTTGGGGAACAGTGATCACATTATGATCGAGTTTGCTTTGAAGTTTGAGAAGAAGATAGGAGGTGAGGTGAGTTACAGGGCAATAGAGGCATGGTGCAGTTAAAACAGAAAGCAACAAATACTGGACTGAAAATACTAAATTTGAATGCATGTAGCATAAGAAATAAAATGGATGATCTTGAAATTCAGCTACAGGTTGGCAAGTATGACATTGTGGCCATCTCTGAAACTTGGCTAAATGATGGCTGCCATTGGGAGCTGAACATCCAAGGAGATACGGTGTATCGGAAAGATAGGTTAGTAGGCAGAGGGGGTGGTGTGGCTCTGTGTTTAAGAAATAATATTAAATCATTAGAAAGGGATGTCATAGGATCGGAAGGTGCAGAGTCTCTATGGGTTGTTTTAAGAAAGGACCCTAATGGCAGTTGTATACAGGCCTTCAAACAGCAGTCGGGGTGTGGATTACAATTCACAGCAGGAGATAAAAAAGGTGTTTCAGAAAGGCAATGTCATAATAATCGTTGGGAATTTTAACATGAAAGTGGATTGGGAAAACCAAGCCAGTACTGGACCTCAAGAGAAAGATTTTGTAGAATGTCTAAGGGGTGGCTTTTTAGAACAGCTTGTTATTGAGCCCACTAAGGGATCCGCTGTGCTGGATTGGGTGTTGTGCAATGATCCGGAGGTGATAAGAGAGCTTAAGGTTAAGGAACCCTTAGGGAACAGTGATCACATTATGATCGAGTTTGCTTTGAAGTTTGAGAAGAAGATACTAAATTCCAATGTGTTGGTACTTCAGTGGAATAAAGGAAATTACCCTAATGGCATGAGAGGGGAACTGGCCAAGTTTGACTGGAAAGGGACACTAGCAGGAAGGACAGCAGAGCAGCAATGGCTGGAGTTTCTGTGAAAAATGAGGGAAGTGGAGGCCAGATATATTCCAAATAAGAAGAAATTTTTGAATGGAAGGACACTACTGCGGCTGACAAGTGAAATCAGAGCCAAAGTAAAGCAAAAGAGATGGCATACAAGAAAGCCAAAGCTAGTGGGAAGACGGAGGATTGGGAAGCTTTTAAAAACTTGCAGAAGGAAACTAAGAAGGTCATTAGGAAGGAAAAGATTAATTATGAAAGGAAGCTGGCGACTAATATCAAAAAGATACTAAAAGCTTTTTAAGTATATAAAGGATAAAAGAGAGTTGAGGGTAGATATAGGACGAATAGAAAATGATGCTGAGGATATTGTAATGAGAGATGCAGAGATGGCGAAGCAATGCTAGTATACTGCATCAGTCTTCACAGAAGAAGACATCTGCAGTATACCAGACCTTCAAGAGTGTCAGGGAAGTGAAGTATGTGGAGTGAAAATTACAACTGAGAAGGTGCTCAGGAGGTTTAATGGTCTGAGGTTGGATAAATCTCCTGGACCTGATGGAATGCACCCTTGGGTTCTGAAGGAAGGACCTGGAGAGAATGCGGAGGCATTAAGAATGATCTTTCAAGAATCAATAGATTCTGGCATTGTACCAGATGACTGGAAAATTGCAAATGTTATTCTGCTATTTAAGAAGGGTGGGAGGCAGCAAAAAGGAAACTATAGACTTGTTCACCTGACGTGAATGGTTGGGAAGTTGTTGGAATCGATTGTTACGGATGAGATTACAGAATACCTGGAAGCACATGACAAGATAGGCCAAAGCCAGCATGGTTTCCTGAAAGGAAAATCCTGCCTGACTAACCTACTGCAATTTTTTGAGGAAATTGCAATCAGGGTAGTCAAAGGAGATGCAGTAGATGTGGTGTACCTGGATTTTCAGAAGGCCTTTGACTAAGTGCCACAAATGAGGCTGCTTAGCAAGATAAGAGCCCATGGAATTACAGGGGAGTTACTAACATGGGTGGAGCATTGGGAATAGAGAGTGGAAATAAAGAGATACTATTCTGGCTGGCTGCCAATTACCAGTGGAGTTCCACAGGGGTCGGTGTTGGGACCGCTGCTTTTTACGATGTATGTCAATGATTTGGACTATGAGATTAATGGATTTGTGGCTAAATTTGCCGATGATACAAAGATAGGTGGAGGAACGAGTAGTGTTGAGAAAACAGAAAGCCTGCAGAGAGACTTAGATAGTTTAGGGAAATGGGCAAAGAAGTGGCAAATGAAATACAATGTTGTAAAGTGTATGGTCATGCACTTTGGTAGACTATTATTTAGATGGGGAGAGAATTAAAAATGCAGAGATGCAAAGGGACTTGGGAGTCCTTGTGCAAGATACTCTAAAGGTTAACCTCCAGGTTGAGTCGGTGGTGAAGAAGGGGAATGCAATGTTGGCATTCATTTCTAATGGTATAGAATAAAGATGTGATGTTGAGGCTCTATAAGGCACTCGTGAGACCATACTTAGAGTATTGTGTGCAGATTTGGGCTCCTTATTATAGAAAGGATATACTGACATTGGAGAGGGTTCAGAGAAGAGTCACAAGAATGATTCCAGGAATGAAAGGGTTACCATGTGAGGAATGTCTGGCAGCTCTTGGGCTGTATTTCCTGGAGTTCAGGAAAATGAGTGGGGGATCTCATAGAAACATTTCAAAAGTTAAAAGGCCTGAACAGATTAGATATGACAAAGTTATTTCCCATGGTAGGGGAGTTTAGGACAAGAAGGCACAACTTCAGGATTGAAAGATGTCCATATTTAACAGAGATGTGGAGAAATTAGTTCTGTCAGAGGGTGGTAAATCTGTAGAATTTGTTGCCACGAGTGGCTGTGGAGGCCAAGTCATTGGGTGCATTTAAGACTGAGATGGATAGGTTCTTGATTAGCCAGGGCATCAAAGGGTATGGGGTGAAAGCAGGGGAGTGGGGATTACTGGAAGAATTGGATCAGCCCATGATTGAATGGTGGAGCAGACTCGATGGGCTGAATGGCCTACTTCTGCTCCTCTATCTTATGGTCTTATGATTTATAATTTCCTGGGCTATCTCTACTCCATTTCTTGAATAAGGGAACAATGTCTGCAACCCTCCAATCCTCTGGAACCTCTCCCATCCCCATTCATGACGCAAAGATCATTACCAGAGGCTCAGTAATCTCCTCCCTCACCTCCCACTGTAGCCTGGGGTATATTTTGTCCAGTCCTGGTGACTTATCCAACTTGATGCTTTCCGAAAGCTCCAGCACATCCTCTTTCTTAACGTCTATATGCTCGAGCTTTTCAGTCTGCTATAAGTCATATCTACAATCGCCAGGTCCTTTTCCGTAGCAAAGTATTCATTAAGTACCTCCGCTATCTCCTCTGGTTCCATACTTTTCCACTGTCACACTTGATTGGTCCTTTTCTCTCACATCTTATTCTCTTGCTCTTCACATACTTGTAAAATGCCTTGGGATTTTCCTTAATCCTGCTCATCAAGACCTTCTCATGGTCCCTTCTGGCTCTCCTAATTTTATTCTTAAGTTCCTTCCTGCTAGCCTTATAATTTTCTAGATCTCTATCATTACCTAGTTTTTTTGAACCTTTTGTAAGCTCTTCTTTTCTTCTTGACTAGATTTTCAACAGCCTTTGTACACCACAGTTCCTGTACCCTACCATCCTTACTCTGTCTCATTGGAGTGTACCTATGCAGAAGGCCACTCAACTATCCCCTGAACATTTGCCACATTTCTGCCGTACATTTCCCTGAGAACATCAATTTATGCTTCCAAGTTCTTGCCTGATAGCTTCATATCTCCCCTTACTCCAATTAAACACTTTCCTAACTTGTCTGTTCCTCTCCCTCTCCAATGCTGTGGTGAAGGAGATATAATTGTGATCACTATCTCCAAAATGCTCTTCCCCTGAGAGATCTGACAGCTGACCAGGTTCATTTCCCAGTACCAGATCAAGTACAGCCTCTCCTCTTGTAGGCTTATCTACATATTGTGTCAAGAAACCTTCCTGAACACACCTAACAAACTCCATCCCATCTAAACCCCTTGTTCTAGGGAGATGCCCATCAATATTGGGGAAGTTAAAATCTCCCATCATGACAACCCTGTTATTATTGCACCATACTTTTGCACAGTACTGTATTTCTAATGCTTTTGAGAGTTCTGATATCATACTAGTTTAACACTTCCCCAGTTGTTCAAAGTATGCTAAGAGCTTGTACCTTTTGCTCTAGGGTAAAAGTTACTGTACTTAGGACTGGCAACTAACTACATGTGAGGTTGTGGTGTTGTCTTATACATGTTCAGGTTGCTTTACATGCATGCAAGGATACGTACTGATGTAAGAGCCAGGAGCGTGTCAATTCCCTGCAAGGTTTTTAATGCAGAAGGTGTTCCCCGTGAGCTTACTCTGATGTTACAATGCATTAAACCTTTGACCTGTTGGGGTGTACACTCAGTGCACCTCAGTGACTCTATGGGCTGTTACTAGCATCTTGCTAATAACACCCTACCAAAGCCTGTATTAATAGGGATGAAATGGAAGGGAGCTGTCTTGGCTGCTGGGGCATCCTCTACACCTATAGCTTTGATTGAGGTTGTGCTAAAGTGCAATAAGGTGATCTGGGGCCAGCTGTTCTGCCTGCCCCAGTAATTGTTGAGCGTCCCCTGGTCAGCCTGGACGGGTTGGACCTAATGTCCTGTTTCCATCCGGTACAATCCTCTGACTAACTCTCCTCCAAAGCCACCATTGTGCTGCTGTGGTGTAGAGGACCAAGTGCCTATTCCTGGACACCACAGCACTGAAGGATATTTGAGTAGACATGACGGAGGGGTGGGATAGGGAACTGCTGGCTGATGACTCCAGAGACCCAGGTGCAATGCTGGCCTTCGGTGCTCTTTGTGAGGAGTTTACGTGTTCTCCTTCTGCATGTCCTGATTCCCTCCCAGAACCAAAACATTTGTGAACTGGAACATTAAATGGCCACGGTAAAGTGCCGTCAGCGAGTGTTATACCCCAGAGGCAGGTAGAGAGAACAAGACGGGAGTCGTGTAAATGGGCTGCTGAAGGCGGGTGCAGAGTTGGTGGGTCAAAGGGCCTGTTTCCATGCTGTACGACTCCTGGAGGGGACACATTGGAGAAAAAGGTGCAATGGTAGGGCAAGAGGGTGGGGGACAAAGGCAGCAGAAGGCACTACGTGGAAAGCAGCAGGGAGAGTGAGAGGCAGAGCAGGAAAGAATGGGGGGGAGTGACAGAGCAGAGGGAAAACGAGAGGGGATAGAGGAGGAGGAAACAGCACATATATGTGAGTGAGGGAATGAAGAGAATAAACAAAAGGCATTGATAGAGTGTGTGACTGGAGGTGTAGGCACAAGCTGTAGATGCAATGATTTATTTATTTATTGAGATGCAGGTTGGTGTATGCCCTTCTGGCCCTTCAAATCATGACGCCTAGTAACCCCCGATTTAACCCTAGCCTAATCACGGGACAATTTACAATGACCAATCCACCTACCAACCGGAACATCTTTGGACTGTGGGAAGGAACCGGGGCACCCGGAGGAAACCCACGCCTCGTGGACAGCGGTGGGACTTGAACCCGGGTCGCTGGTACATTGAGATGATACCTCCTGTCAGGATCCATCCCGACCAACGTTTGTAGCAATATGTTTTTCTGCACGGGGCAGTAGTGTTAGGGTTGTTGCTTCTAGATGGCATCTCCCTGGCACCCTCCAGAGGCTATGTGGTCATCCTGCACACATTACTTCCATCCTGCATGTGATACCGTCCACCAGTCTCTTCAGGTCCCTCTCAGTAAACCCTGGAGCACACTCTCTGCCATTGTAATCACAGCTGTAACCACAGTGAAGGAAACAGCACTCTAGTGTTTACAACAGTACTGTGGAATATCACAGCGTTCTTCAAAGCAGCATTGTGGAGAAATACAAAAACGTTTTAACATTGCATGCAAATTGTTAAGCTATAATCTGGAACTCATCACAAACTGTGGTTCCTGTACCCTAAGCCTCCCCTTCGTGATCACTCCTCCCCTACTCCCGCACTCCCTGCCCTGGGTCCAGCATCACATCAGATTTAAAGCTTTCATGGTGATACTTAAATTCCTCCATGGCCAAGTTCGCCGCGCCCCTCCCCCACAACGTTTATTGAAGGGTGGCGTGGCAATGGAAACCGGCAGTTAGTGCATCGCTTTACAGTGCCGGCTGTAAGGTCGTTGTTTGATTCCTACTACTGGAGCTTGTATGTTCCCCTCATGGCCTTTTGGGTTTCCTCCGAGGGCTCCAGTGATCTCCCACATTCCAAAGATGAACAGTTTGGGTTAGTAAGTTGGCACGGAAAGTGGGATGCCCAGCACAATCCTCACCGGCACAGACAATGCATTTCACTGTATGTTTCGATGACAAATAAAGCTAATCTTTCTTTCTTTTCTCTCCCAACCCTGTGAAAAACCTTGGTGCTTTTTCCCAAGTTGAAGGCATTATATAATGCAAGTAGTTGTGAGAGTCAGTCATTCCCTCTACTGGCGAATTGATGCTGCTGCCAGAGAAGGGAGTTCCACAGGGTCACTAACGGAGAGCACAGCCCTGAATTGTACACCTGTTTTGTATATTGCTGAAAGTAAAATCTGATCTGGTAGCCCAATTGTGCAGCTTGTTTGAATCATTATTTCTATAAAAAATCTTTTAAAATTTCTATAAATTTGTTTAAGAATTGTAATTTATTAATGTAGCTGGAAATGGCCTCTCCAAAAATAATCATTTTTGCGTCTTATCAGTTATAAAACGGTCAGTAAGTAAGGCTCAAAACTAAAATGCCATTAAGCTGGAAAGAGTGCAGGGGAGACTTACACAGGTGTTGCAGGGATTTGAGGGAATGAGCTATGGAGTGAAGTTGAACAGGTTGGGGCCCTTTTTTATTGGAGAAGGAGAATGAGTTAGTAAGTTTATAGAAGAAATCGGAATGCCCCTCCACCAACACCCTCCTCCACGTGGCGAAACTGCTTCTCACTCTCAACTTTTAGCTCCTTTCACTTTCTCTAAATCCATGGGCGCTTATGTGGGACCCAGCCATGCCTGGCTTTTTGTTGGCTCTGTGCAACAATCCTTCTTCCAAGCCAACACTGGTAATGCTCCCCACCTTTATCAATGCCACATTAATAGTGCTGTTTCCTGCACCCATACTGAGAGCATCAACTTTGCTTCCAACATCCACCCTGCCCTTGTATTTGTTTGGTCCATCTCTGATATCTCTCCCCTTTCTTGATCTCACTGTCTCCATTTCTGGAAGTAGACTATCTACTGATATCTTTTATAAGCCTACTGGTTCTCACAACTATCTTTACTATACCTCTTCCTACCCTGTCGCTTGTTAAAATACTATTTCCTTTCCTCAGTTCCTCCATCCCCACTGCAACTGTTCTCAAGATGAGGCTTTCCATTCCACAACATCAGTGGTGTCCTCCTACCTCAAAGAATGGGCTTTCCCTTCCATCACCATTGATGCTGCCCTCCTCCAGTTCCACACATCGATCTTCACCCATCCTCATGCCAACATAACAGGGCGAGGGTCCCCCTTGTCCTTACATACCACCCCACAAGCCCGTTTCCAGCACATCATTCTCCATAACTTCCACCACCTACAATGAGATCTTACTGCTAAGCACATTAATCCCTCCCCCCACACTCTCTACTTTCCAAAGGGATCTCTTTCTATGTGACCCCCTTGTCCACTCATCCTTTCCCTCTGATCTCCCTCCTGGCACTAATCCCTGCAAGCAGGACAAGTGCTACAGCTGCCCCTGTACCTCCTCCCTCACCACCATTCATGACCCCAACAGTCCTTTCAGTTGAGGGTCATATACTGTATCCGGTACTCCCAGTGAAACCTCCTTTATATTGGTGAGACCTGACGTAGATTGGGGGACGGCTTTGTTGGGCACTTTAGCTCCATCTGTCACAAAAGGCTCAATTTTCTGGTGGCCATGTATCACAGTTTGTCGCTCCATTATAGCTACGATGATAAGACACTTGGGTCAAAGGAGCAACACTTCATATTCAACCTAGGTAGCCTCCAAACTGATGGAATGAACATCTATTTCTCAATCTTCTGGTAATTTCCAGTTTTTTTCTGGGTCTTCCTGTGAACAACTGGTTTCTGTGATTCATACGCTAACAAATGGTTATAATTCAAACCCATTTAATTGGTTAGAAAGCCAATTCTATGTTCATGAAGACTGTAGGAATCCAAGCCTCACACACAAAATGCTGGACGAACTCAGCAGGCCAGGCATCACCTAAGGAAAAGAGCAAGATGTTTTTGGCCAAGACCCTACATGAGGACTGGAGAGAAATGAGGAGAAAGAAGGTAGGGGAAGGGGAGAAAGAAACTCAAGTTTGTAGGTGATAGGTGAAACTGGGAGAGGGGGAAGGGTGAAGTAAACAGCAAGGAAGTTGATTGGTGAGAGAGATAAAGGGCTGGAGAAGGGGGAGTCTAATAGGAAGGCCATGGAGGAAAGGGAAGGGGTAGGAGCACCAGAGGGAGGTGATGGGCAGGTCAGGAGATAAGGTGAGAGAGGGAAATGGAATGGGGAATGCTGAAGGGGAGGGGGCACATTACCAGAAGTTTGAGATATTGTTCATGCCATCAGGTTGGAGTCTACCCAGATAGAATAAAAGGTGTTGATCCTCCAACCTGAGTGTGGCCTCAATGTGGCAGTAAAGGAATCCGTAAACTGACATGTTGAAATGGGAATGGGAAGTGGAATTAAAATAGGTGGCTACTGGGAGTTCCTGCTTTTTCTGGCAGAGAGAGCATAGACGCTTGGCAGATCGGTCTCCCAATCTACATTCGGTCTCATAGTTATACCGGAGGCCACACCAGGAACACCGGATACAGTGGATGATCCAAACAGACTCACAGGTGAAGTATTGCCTCATCTGGAAGGACTGTTTGGGGCACTGAATGGTAGTGAGGGAGGAGGCATAGGGGCAGGTGTAGCACTTGTTCTGCTTGCAAGGGTAAGTGCCGGGAGGGAGATCAGCGGGGATGGACGAATGGACAAATGAGTTGCGTAGGGAGCAATCCCTGAGGAAAGCAGAAAGTTGGAGAGAGGGAAAGAGGTGCATGGTGGTGGGATAGTGTTGGAGATGGCGGAAGTCACGGAAAATTATGTACTGGAGGTAGAGGCTAGTGGGGTGGTAGGTGAGGACAAGAGGAACTCTATCCCTGGTGGGGTGGTGGGAGGATGAGGTGAGGGTAGTTGTGCGCAGAATGGAAGAGATGTGGGTGAGAGTAGCGTTAATGGTAGAGGAGGGGAAGCCCCTTTCTGTGAAGAAGGAGAACATCTCCTTAGTTCTGGAATGAAAAGCCTCATCCTGAGAGCAGAAGCAGCGGAGATGGAGGAATTTAGAGAAGGGGGTGGCATTTTTACATGTAACAGGGTGGGAAGATTTATAACCCAGAAAAAGCAGGATCTCCTAGTGGCCACCCATTTTAATTCCACTTCCCATTCCCATTCCAACATGTCAGTCCGTGGCTTCCTCTACTGCTGTGATGAGGCCACACTCAGGTCAAAGGAGCAACATCTTATATTCCATGTGGGTAGCCTCCAACCTGATGGCATGAACATCAATTTCTCGAACTTCCATTAATGCCCTTCTCTCCTCTCCTCCATTCCCATTCCCCTCTCATCTTATCTCCTTCCCTTTCTTCCATAACTTTCTGTTCTCTCCTTATCAGATTCCCCCTTCTCCAGCCCTTTATCTCTTTCATATATGAATTTTGGAGCTCTTTACAAACCCCTCCCCCTCTCCTCCCAGTTCCACCTATCACCTACTACCTTGTAATTTTTCCTCTCCTCCCCCCAACTTCCTACTGTGGCCTCATCTTTTTTCTGCAGTCCTGATTAAGTGTCTTAGTCCGAAACATTGACTGTTTACTCTTTTCCTTAGACACTGGCCTGCTGAATTCATCCAGCATTTTGTGTGTGCTGCTGGAATTTCCAGCAGCTGCAGATTTCTCCTGTTTGTGATGGGAATCCAAGCTTCTCTTACTGCACAGTAAATAGTGATTTATTAAATGAATTACTTCTGAACTGAGCTGGTGATATAAGAATGCCTAAAGCAATCAAAACTCTGACGTTTTGATCAGTTGCATTGGTTCTTTCAAAATCAGAAAATATGGAAATTTGAGCAGAACTTAGAGTTCAGCATGGCTATGTACTTAATCGTCCTGGAGCCTTCACTAATTGAGTCCTTTGGGAAATTGTAAAGGTTATTTGAGTTCTCTTTGGCAAGAGGATAAGTAATAATTAGCATAACATTTTTGAAAGTTATTTATTTTTGTTTGCTAGATATAATCTTAGTCTTCAGCAGACCTTTGAGATTGAGGATGACTCACTTCCACTACTGCTTCTTGTGATCTGAGGAGATCAATTGAGCTCAATATGAATCACAACCCTTTCCCCAGATGTGATTGTTATTTGTGTAAGATTTGATTTATTATGGTCACATGTTCTAAGACGCAGCGAGAAACCTTGATTTGTCCAGGCAGATCATCATCATACATAGTACATCGTTGAGGGCAAAAGAAATTAGAATGGCAAGTTTCATGTGGCAGTTACAGAGAAGGTTCAGTGCAGGCAAACCAATAAAGTGGAAGGGGCTGCAATTCAATAGATCCAGGTGGGGCATTTGTTTGCTGCTCATCCGGGCTCCCTCCTTGCTTTGATGTTCTCATTCTCAATACCATCCACTAGACAACAAACTTTTACAAAAGTGTTGCTTCCTCAGAATTTTTATTTTTTTATGATAGACTGCTTGAAGATGAACACAAATATAACTTCAGACTACTTGTATCACATAGGAGATTGGAGAAACAACAAATTATCTTTTATTGAATATGTGTTTAATCGCATAATGGTGCTGATGCTTTGCAATAGTTCAACTAAGTTAAAAATGTTTTGTTGATGATTTTCATTTGTACTCAGTGTTTGAGGCTTCTTGCTTAATTGTCCAACAATAGTTCGCCAGCATTGATGGATTCTGGTTGCCCTGGTATCTTTTCTCCATGATCGCAATGTCCTGGTGAAACCTTTCACCGTGCTCGTCACTAACAGCATCAAGATTTGCAGGGAAGAAGTCTCAATGGGAATGCAGAAAATGAATCTTTAGTGACATGTTGCATTTCATGGTTTTATATGCTTGAAGCATGCTTTCAACCAGCTGCATGTAGTTTGGTGCTCTGTAGATGCCGAGAAAAATTTCAACAACTTCTTTGAATGCCTTCCATGTGCTTTTCTCCGTTCCCACTAGAAATTCTTCAAATTGCCTGTCGTTGATGACCTGTTTGATTTGTGGACCAACAAAAATGCTTTCCTTAATCTTGGCATTAGTTATTCTGGGAAGCATCTGTCTCAAATATCAAAATCCTTCATAGAAGTTTTTGTGCCTGGTGATAGCAAATTCCATCCTTACAGTCCTGAACCCAACAATTATTACTAAAACCTGTCCTGCCATGCAGAAGCCATGCCGCCTAAGCATGCCCAAGCATGCCTGGACAAGATAGGAAACTTTCCAGCTTACATTGTAGGCAACATTTTAATTGACTTAAATTATGAATTGAAATAATAAACATAAGTGATTTCAAAAAATGGTGTGTAATAGGGAAATTTCATGGTGATTTTCATGATCAGTAGCCCAAAATTCATAAGATACACCTAAAGATATTCAGGAAGCAAAATCATTGTTGTCCAGTTAATCGTGTTTGGCTTTGAGCAACTTTGGGTCAGTCATTCCTACTAGGGAGGTTGCATTTTTTCAAGGGCATTTTGACCACATCCTTGAATCTTTGCCCTTGTCCAGCTGTGGAAGAGCTTGTGATGTTGCAGCCATTTTGGAAGGCTTGTGTTGGATATGGGAATGGTATAGCCTGTCCATTGTAACTGACCTAGTATAACTAAGGGCCTTATTGCTGGGTATGTTGACTCGGCAGAGGGCACTGGCAATGGTAAAGAGATGCCAGTGAATCTTTGGAAGTCCCTGCTCCAGAGGATTATGGATGCTAGTTCATCTGAGGTATTTAAAGAGGAAGTGGATGCATTTTTGAAAGTTCAGAGTTCAAAGTATTGAGGTTCAAAGTTCAAAGTAAATTTATTATCAAAGTACATATATGTCACTATATACAACACTGAGATTCACTTTCTTGTGTGAATACTTAGTAAATCCGAGAAACGTAATGGAATCAGTGAAATAGCGTACCCAACAGGACAAACAACCACAGTGCAAAAGACAAAATTTGTGCAAATACAAATGAAAATAAATAGATAGATAGATAGATAAGCAAGCAAGAAAACAAACAAGCAAGCAAGCAATAAATACTTGAAAGTGAGACCATAGGTTGTGGGAGCAGTTCGGTGATGGGGTGTCATTGACAGTGGTGTTGTCAGCAAAAATGAATATGGCATTGGTGCTGTGCTTAGCCTCACAGTCCTAAGTATAAAGTGAGTAGAGCAGGGGCTAAGCACACAGCCTTGTGGTGCACCTGTGCTGATGGAGATTGTAGAGATCTTGTTACCAATCCAAAGTGACTGAGGTCTGTGAGTGAGGAAATTGAGGACCCAACTGCATTGGGAGGTATTGAGGACAAGGTCTTGGAACTTATTGATTAGCTTTGATAGGACAATAGTATTGAATACTGACCTGTAGTCGATAAAGAGCATCCTGATACATTCATCTTTGCTGTCCAGATATTCTAGGGTTGAGTGAAGAGCCAATTAAATGGCACCTGGTGTGGATCTGTTGCACCACTAGGCAAATTGGAGCAGATTCAAGTCTCTTTTCAGGCAGGAGTTGATACATTTCATCAGCAACCTCTCAGAGCACTTCATCACAGTGGGTGTAAGTGCTACTGGATGACAGTCATTGAGACAGGTTACCATGTTTTTCTCAAACACCGGTATAATTACAGCCTGCCTGAAGCAGGTGCATATGTCAGACTGCTGAAGCGAGAGGTTAAAGATGTCAGTGAACACTCCAGACAGTTGATCAGGACAAGTCTTGGCCAGGTGCCCCATCTGGACCGTGCGCTTTCTGTGTGTTCATCCTCCTGAAAGATGCTTTCACTTTGGCCTCAGAGATTGAAATCATAGGGTCATCATGGGCTGTGGGAGTCTTTGAAGTTCTCTGGATACTGACACAAAAGAGGAACTGAGACCCAGGGCAGTTCAACCAATGCCACATAGAATGTGTTGAACACCAAATTCCCTCTCTGGACTCCATCTATCAGCACATGTAGGAATTTTGCAAACAGGAACAGACACCCGAAAATCACACACCTGTCGATATTCATGTAGGGAAAGACCGAGAGATTTGTTTCAAGCTTCCATTATTTACCCCATAATCCTGTCCATTGAAATATTTGACAGTACAGTAATGGTGGGGATGGGAGTGATGTAATAAAACCTACAGCGACTATGTTCAAATCTGACCTCTAGTGCTGTCTGTGTGGAGTTTGCATGTTGTCACTGTGATTGTGTGGTTTCTTCTAGGTATCCTTCCACATTGCAAAGATGTGTGAGTTGGGAGAGTAATTGCCAACTGTAAGTTGCCCCTACTGTGTAGGTGACTGGTGTTATCAGTGGGGGAGGGGTGAGTTGATGGGTATGAATAAAAGATGGTACTAATGTACGATTAGTGTAAATTGGAGGTTGGTAGTCGCCCTGGACTCAGTGGGCTGAAAATCTTGTTTCCATACTGTATGACTCTGTGAGTGACGGAGAATCTGATGAGAATGGACCAATGGCAGCAAAGTTTCCCAGGACGTCATGTGATCAGATCTCAAGCATGCACCTCACCTCAGTTGAAGCACTGAGTCTGTGTAGCCCAGTGCCAACACCACCAGCTCAGCTGCAGCTCAGCCTTAACAGGGCCACACTCTCCAGAGTGTTTTTCCTGTGGATATGAACAATGCTGAAGTTTGTTTTGACTAGTGAACGTTTTGTAACACTATCATGGTTTAACTCTGGGGAACACTCAGCCACAGTCCAAGTGCTGAGCGAACAAAAACTAACACAGAGTGGTGAAGTGCAGAGGTAGTTGCTGAGCACTGCGTTACTATTTGAAAAGAGTTTCCCGATTAGTTTTTCTCCACTGCTCATCCTCCACGGCCCAACTAAGCTTTCCTTTTCCTTTTCAAATGCACTTTGGAAGTCACTGCTGAATATGATTGTGACGGTGGATTCCAGTTCATAACAATAGGAGGCAAAACAAAAAAAATCTCCTCATGTTCGCACCTCTTCCTTTGCGATTCAACTTAAATCCATGTCCTCTGATTATTGCCACCTGTGCACGTGGCAAGAGCTTTTCCTTTCTCTTTAATTCCTTATAATTTTGTAAACATCCAAGAGAGTGCTCTTTAACATTTATGAACTTACAGGTTCTAATGTCTCTCCAGGTAACTAAGCTGTTGGCAATTAGATGCATAATTGTAATTTTTCACTACATGAAGGGGTGTAGGTTCAAGCACTTGCATGAGTGCCTGTTCACATACCTTTCAAGGGGATGGCATGTCTATGTAAAATGATCTAGCATGGAAAAGGCCCTTCAACCCATCAAGTCCATGCTGACCATCAATCACCCATTTACACTAATCCCATTTTATTGTCCCCAAATTCCCATGCACTCCCCTCCCAGATTCCATGAGCCACCCACACATTAGGGGCAACTTAACAGTGGTTTTTTACCGTACCAATCTGCATCTCTCTGGGACGTGGAAGAAAACCAGAGCACTTGGTGGGGAGGGGGAGGGGTGGACCCCACATGGTCTCAAGGGGAACTTGCTAACCCCACACACTGACGGCTCTGGTTACTGAAGCTCTGCAGAAGCAGTTTTACCTACTTCTGAATATATACCTGGGTGTAGGTAGAGTGGGAGTAAAGGCTTGAGTCAGGAGGATGAAGGGCAGGGAGATGCACATGGGAGATGGGTAATGGTCATAGATGTGTGTGGAATAGATACTGAGGTATGATCATTTGGTGTGAATGAGGGATTAAGGGTGGCAGCAATTCATGGGAGATTGTGTGTAGGTGTAAGGTAGGCTTGTGGGGTTGAAGCATTGGATACACTTTATCCGACTAGGTGGAATAAAGAGAGTTTATGGAGATTGAGATGGATGGAGGAGCATGGTTATATGGGTGTGAGGTGTGGAAATATAAATCTGGAGGTTATGGGTGTGGTGTCTGTGTCTGTGGGTGTATATATGTGTGCAACTAGACATGCAGAAATAGGGCTTAGACATAAGTGTTCCTTGCAAGCCAAGGATTAGCTGTGCCATATGGTGAAATATCATCAACAAATGTCCACTCGGACCTCTCTATGACCATCTCCTCCCCAATCCTACCCCTAGGTGATGAGATGCCTCTGGTAATTGGGGCTTTCTTAAAAAGAAACAGTATCAAGAATCCAAAATGCCATTTTGTATTCAAGCATATGGTAACACTTTAAAACACCGGCAAATTCGCACAGAGGACAGAGAATCTGTGAAATTTTCTACTCCAGAAGGTCATGAAAGCTAATCAAGGCATGACTTAAAGGGGAAGGGGATCAGTTCTTTGGAAGGTCAGGGAAATGGGGACTGTGGAGAATTAGCATAGCAGACCCGGGGCAGATCAGCATGGCCATTTGAACAGTGGGGCAGGGCTGAGGGGATGAATGGTCTACTCCTTTAATAGAGTCATACAACACAGGAAAAGGCCCTTCTGCCCAACAAGTCTGTGATAAACAAGATCCCCGTTTAAGCTCGTCCCATTTCTTCGCATTTGACTCTCATCTGAACCTTTCATATTATCCACCTGTCCTAGTACATTTCAATTGCTGTTGTTGCACCTACCTCAGCCACTTCGTCTGGCAGTTCATTCCGTATAGCGAGCACCCTGTGGGTGAAAAGTTACTCCTCAGCCTCCTGTTAAACCTCTTCTTTCTCCCTTTAACCTATGACCTCTAGTTCTTGATTCTCAACCCTGAGAAAAAGGCAGTGTGCATTCACTCTGCCTATGATCCTCAGGATTTTATACACTTCTATAAGATTACCACCACGCTCCGATGAAAACAGCCGGAACCTGCTCCATAACTCACTCACCTGCCTCCCAGCAACATCCTCATCAATTTTCTCTGCACTTTTTCCAGCATAATGACATCTTCCTTAAAAACTGGAACGCAGTGTTCCAAATGTGGCCTTAACACCGTCTTGTAAAACTGCAACATAACATCCCAGTTTCTGTACTCAATTCCATGACTGATCAAGGCCAGCACTGGAAAAGCCCTTTTCATCAGTCTGTTTACCTTTATGTTATTATATGTTGAACTATTTAGTCTTGTGAAATGTTCTAAACTTTCTCATAAAGAACTCTCTTCTTCTTCCACAGAGGAACAGAAATGAAAATCGTGCTGACCAGCCATTCTGGTGGAGGCTCCTAGTCCTCATTTTTGCATTAATCTTTGATCCAGACGAGAATGTGGAGGCTGCAGGTCAACGGCGAGGCTGAACAGCATTCCGCCTCGCTAAAGAAAGCAACATACTACGAATGGCACTAAACAAGAGAACAAAAAGCACGGGTTTGAAGATGCACACCGCTGGTCGGATGGTGTTTCTTTATATTATATATAAACATAGTGTGGAAATACTGCATTATTTACCACTGATCTCCACTAAGCACTGTTTAGCAATACGTGCTCATCACCTGCCAGCAGTGCCTCTTCCTTCAAGAGCTGGACTCCTCGTGAGATGCCTCTGAAGCAAAGAACATATTGTGCTCCGTTCTCTCAGTTCCTTCCCAGCCTCAGTTTTAACATCGACAATAGAAAGCACCAACAAGCGTGACAGTGAGGAACAAGTTTTCAAGGTGCTTTACACCAATCCATCAAAGTCGTACCAAAGAGTTTTTAGTGCTTCGGTGAAGCAGCTGGATTCACTGATGTGTAATCCCTTTGAGGCTTAATCTATGTTTTGTTTCTGTCCTCCACCATCTTCCCCACCCCCTCCACCTCCAGTTCCAGGCCCCACACCCGCCATCACCAGAACCCTCCACCTCATCATCTTGTAGGACCTAACAAAGGAAACATCCTTGAAAACTGTTCTCACTAAAGGGGTTAAGGATGCAGTGCTTAAACGTTACTGCCCACTGGTACACAGACACCACCGTCTCCTTTGATCCTGCTGAAAACTTCACTTGTCAGTGGTTCATTTATGTTACGGTCACTTTTGAGGTTAAAGCTTTCTTGACATTCAAACCTGAAGTATCCTCATTCTGGCAAGCCAGTAGTCATAGACTGTCCAGAACAGAATCTTCATTATTGAGAGCTTTCCTCTCTTTTTTCCTTGAAAACTTAATTAGCTTCTGGATGGAAATGAAAAATATTGCACAGCAATAATGGTTTTATTAAAATTTGTTTTAATCATGTTTGATGAACGAAGAGAAAGAGAGAAATCAAAGGCTCCTTCAACGACTGAACGGTCAGGAATTGCACATTCTTCCCTGGTTGTTCACCCTCTCCCTCGCTGGGTTTGATGGTGCTACAGAATGTATCTGGCTACAAATATTTGGGTTAAAGAGTGAACCTGTCAACTTTCATTCATCACAGAGTTGGAATTTGATTGCCAGAAAAATCAAACCCGGTCACTAATCTCAAGTGTAGCTTCCAGGGAGATTCTGGTTGGACTAACTTTCAGTTCAAATTCTTCATCAAGAGCTGTTTCCTCTTTGCATCAGGTTCTCTTCTTTGCTGAATGTTTTTTTTTATTATTAGGGGTAGATGTTTTGGCCAATTTTTCAATGCTTATTATTCAATAGGTCTTCGATATGGTTAGATATGACACCATAAACAAGCCTCATTCATCAGTCACTTCTGGAGACCATTGTGGCTAGAACAGCTGGGAACTTAAAGTTTTGAAGCTTTCCTCCCTAGCCAAGGCATTTTACAGCTAAGATCAGCAACACAAAATCATGACAGTTTCAGTAACTCACTTGATTAACTTTTAAGTTGTTGAGAAAAGTCTGGAGCACTTAGAGCCATAGCTCCTCTAAACACCCCACTTCTTATGAAATCTTGAATGGTGGTCACTCCTGATTCTTGGAGACTAAATCTAACACTGCAAGGCTTTGCCCATTCCCAATAACTATTGAAAACTGATCAGAAGTTGTTTACTGACATGAGGTTATGCTCAAGGCAGTCTTTGTATGACACTTGAAGAAGTCAGTAATGCACAAGCTCTGAACTTGCCCATCACTGCAGGAATAATTGGAATTTGGGTTCTGCCCTGGGTTGGAGTCACACAACATGCATGACATATTTCCTGTCTTTTGGTTTGATCTGTGCATATCTTGACATCCCAACCATCTTTGTGACCATTCCTTTAAATGGGCCCAGATTACCAACAACATAGTAACCTTAAGCATCCTATTTCCAATAGCAGCCCACCAACGGCTGGCCAATGCCAGTGACCATGCTTAGGTGCTCTTATGAAAGGAGAGTGTAGAGTGACACTCAATGACTCATATAAGTACTGGACCCAGTGAGGGAGTGGTGCTGGGCAAATATAGGTAGTGTGAGTGATCATGGACTTGCTTCCATTTGATGTAACTGGCCTTCTTTATCACATCCAATATCGCCACGATCCCACTCTCCATGTAAGCCTGCACTCTGAGCTGAGTATGACTACACCAGGTTCATAGATCAATCTTGTTTCCAAATTCTGGGATCAGTTACCTAGGTTGGAAATGGTTGGACTACAGATAGCACAGCAAATACTGTTGCAGCCTGAAAATTCTGGCTATCCAACCTTTCCTGATTTTGTTTGACCATTTTCAGACCGATACCACACATGACGGTAAACTTACATGTTGTGCCAATTGATCTGGTGTGTTCGATTACACCCAGTCACTAATGTAGAGTTTACCCATGCCGACTCTCCCTGCATCACAGCATTAAGAATCTACAGGCTTTATGCAGTGAGTCCCTTAGTATGTTTCTACATGTTAGCAGAGCAAGACTCTGGATTTAAGGATTTGATCGCAGCCTCCTGGGGCTCTGTTAACGCCCAGGAAGGTAAAGATCAAGTGACAAGGTTGGTTTTCTTTTATGAGCTAGAAGGGGAAAAAGTGCTGGCAAAAATATTTTGCTAAAAGGTGGCTCCATGATGTACCATATTTTCAAAATATATATTTGTGTAAGAACCTATAATGATATTCAAGCATTTGGTGTAACACAGCAGTTTGCTGTAACCAGCAGTGGCACCCACACTTAAAAAACATAGAGCACACAGTGGGCAGTATTCTTTAGTAAATGGATGCACAGTTTGGAGCGATCCTTTCACCTTCTAGTCCTTGTACAAAACTTCACATGCACAGACTGAAATGAGATCAAATATACACAGTTGGATTTGTACACAAGTTAGTCTCAAAAGCATCAGTGGAGAAGCTAAGACATAAAATCCTGAAAATACTTCCACACCAGTGACACCTGCCTGTGGACCTGCCCGCTACAATGTCCTATCGAGCCCAAGGCCAAAGCAACGTGCACTGGAACATCAGTCTGGGGCTGCATGTGCACACCATTAGCTCTGTTGTGGTGCTGGTCGAGTAATAAAGGTGCATCACAGGGTGGGAGAGGGGTCTCAGGTAAGAGATGACCAAGGATATGTCACTAGTAATCGGGATTGTGGGAGTTGCAGTTCTTGGAGGGATATGTTGAGGCATCTGCTGGGGGGGGGAAGGGTTGGACACTGCTAGTGCAAGTTGTGGGTTTCCTAAGGAGAAGTTGTAACCTGACCATGAAGGAGTGTTGGCTTGGAATGAAGGGTAGGTACAAATCTGAAAGGTAACCTATTTCTAAGGGGATCCATACACTAAAGCCCACAGTCACAGAATTAGCAAGCATATTCCTATTATGGTCACATTGTAATTGGAATTGCCTGCTTCTGCATGAGGGGGCTGCAGCTTAGATAGGTTTTTGCATGCACAAGAAAGGCAGAAGTTGTAACGCTACTGGGCACATTGTACAAATGAGGACCAGAAACCGCTTTGACATCCTACCAGGGCCAAGTATTAAGTCAACACTCCCCAGAATTTTGACCATATCCCTTCAAGATGAACCCACAAAAAAAGCTGTGCTACACAAAAGAATTTCTAAATTGAGATGGCTTACAAGTGAATTTGGAAGAAAGACGGCTGGGTTTATGATGCACCCCATTCCACCCATATTTTCTCTAATCTTTCTCTTTTACTGCCTTCTCAGTCCTTCTGTCGTTCTGCTTTTCTGATATTTTCACATGAGAAAAGCATCAATTTGCTTATTTTAATATGAGGTTTAAGGAAAAAATGTTTCTTAATATTGGGCAGACTGCAAAGATGAGTGTCTGGAAGTATCTGAAATACTTCCCATAAATACCTCACTGAATAAGGCTCCATGATGCTCAGCATTTCTGCACAGCCAGACGATCTCGATGGCTTTATAGTCAGACTGCGGGACTGGAACTGGTTTATTATTGACACGTACCAAGATACAGTGAAACGCTTTCCCTCCGTACTGTTCATACAGATCAGATCACGACTACACAGTTCATTAAGGTAGAACAATGCAAAACAATAATAATGCCCAGAAAAGAGCGTCCGTCTGGATCTACTTCAGAGAAACTTCAGGAGAGCTGGCGGAGGAACCACCTTTCAGGTGAAGTCCTAGACTGAGCCCCTGCTTAATTACTCTCTGCGACTGAAGAGATCCCATGACACTGTTTGGAGGAAGTATACAGAAGAAATAGGAGCATGAGTAGGCCATCTGACCCGTCAGTCCTGCTCCGCCATTCAATAAGATCATGGCTGATCTGACCATGGACTCATCTCCACCTACCTGCCTTTTCCCCATAACCCTTAATTCCCCCACTATGCAAAAAATCCACCCAACCTCAGTAAATACATACACCTGATATCATGGCCACAATATACAGTATCCTTCTAAAAACATCAAGGAAAACCAGATTTTCCAGCCACTGTTGCTCTTCTGTTTTGTGGAATCTGTGGTTTACAAATTGGCTACATTATTTTTTTAATCACACCACCAATTGAGCCAATATATTACTTCAATAATACTGGAACCTCGCTCCTAATAGTAATACCAGTCTCTACAAATGTGCCAAGTGATGACCAGGCCTTGGTTTGTAATTGAACAGAAAAATCATGGAGCTATACTGCTCACCACGCCCATACCAGGAGTTAGACCCATCACTGCTAAGCCCATATACCTACATTAAGTCATTCTTCTCTGTCATGTTTGTATTATTAACCCATTGCTTAGATAGATGACTGGTTCCATGATGAGGCAAGTGAAATGAAATCTGTATTTGGTATAATTTTGCTGGCCTCATTTCAGGTTCAGGTAAACCCTACAGGCTTTATACTGCTTGCAGTCTCTCCCTCTCTGTTATACTTAATATCTTCCTACTGCTTTTTTTCCCCAAATAGAGCACAATGTTTTCTAGAGAAGTAAAAGGAGGAAAGGGCTAATGAAAGGCTCCAGACATTTTAATTAGTGGGATGTGGGTTGGTGTGCAGGAAGCTGTAATCCTTATCTGATCCTGTCATCGTAGCCCGCCAGTTGCAATTAATGCTTCATCCAAAATGTTTAATCTCACGCTATCTTTCAGTTAAACATTCCCCATCTTTTTTATGATGGTCCCACCTTCCATCTTTTCCTTTCCCTCTCGAGGCTTTCCACCTCTTTTGCTATCTCATTCTCTCCATTTCTTAATGCCTCTTTCCATAAGTGTGCATTTTTCTCTCCATTCCTTTTGCCTTCCCCTCTGCCCCCCTCCCTTTATTATTTCTCATTCTCCGCCTATTCAATTTCTCTCTCCTTTCCCATTCTCTCCACAATCTGCAAGAAGTAGGCATCAGTTGTGCCCTATTGTTGAAGAATGATACATGCATTGGGGCAGGTTTTAGGAATGTGTCAAAGGCTGCCCACTTAGATTCGGGAAAAGACTATGGGAGCACTGACCACTTATCTGCTCAAGCCTTTCCTACGATTCATTGTGAGATGCCAGATCTGTGATCTAACTACATAAAGACCATTACATTAGCAGTAAAACCTTTACCAAGGCATTATACTATCTTTTAACATCTTAATACCTGTGTTTAACAATAATCATATCAATCTCAGATTTAAAATGACCAAATAGCCCCACAACCTCTCATTTATGGAAGTGCTCCAGACTGCTTTCACCTTTAGAATATAGAAATGTTTCCGAATTTCACTCCTAAATGATCTTGCTCTTGTTTTTTTTACACTTTCTAGTCCTATACTCTCCTCCTTCCACTTTTCCTGTATACGGAAAACTTCCATTCAAATTAACCCTTGAGCTTTTAGATTCCACGGCGTATAATCCTAGTTTATGTCACATTTCTTCACAGATTAACTCTCTGCGAGTACATCTCTCCGACGATGTGATGCCCATTCCTGCTCACAGTTCTTCTTAGTCAAGATAGAACAGTGGACTTCTGGCCGGAAGTTGCTCAGGCACTGAGACTACATCAATGCAGAATTAGTGCTTAGATCAATGATTTTAGATTAGAACCATGCCACATATATCTGTGACCTTGCTAAACTTAAATATGCTGCTTTCATCAAAGTCAATAATAAATACTGTGAATAGTAGAGAGCCTAACACAGATTCTAGAGGTCCACTTTAGCCAGCTCTGCTGCCTCCTCGTATTCTGAACTAGTGCTTAACTTGCCTTCCACTCAATGACCTGCATTCACTAACAGTCAAATGCTTCTTGGATCACTATAAAAAACATGCACAGAAATTCCCCTGTCCATTATTGTCATACCTACCAATTTTCTAGCGGTTACAGTTTCTGAATCAAACTAATTTTGGAGGATTAACAACTTCACATGTCATTTATATCTTTGCTCAGCAACCCTTCTGTTGCTGGGGAATTTTCATTTTTTTTAGTGTCATTATTTGATTACTTTTGTTTATAGTTATTTATTCCTGATTTAATTGTTGGCCTATCTGGCACGCTATCCTTTTCCTCTGCAATAAACTTAATGTTCATCATACATCATTTCCTTGGTTCATTAATAGCATCACTATTATCAATATTCCACATAACAACCCGCTTTTCCCTGAACTTCCCCTTAGATATGCTTGCAGCAGTCTCCTGGAGAACAGTCTTGCGGGCGCCCAGGATACACTGGGTACACTGTAGATTTGGCAGCAGAAGATCACGCAAGTTGCCTTGTGATTAAAGGGAGCTGAGCTTTAGCTTTGAAAGGATTGTCAACTGGAGATAAGCAATCTATACTTGGAGTCTGATGACAGACTGAGTAGCAGCGAGGCTTGAGGGAGTCACAGGCAGAGTATGTGAGGGGAACATGTGGTAGCTTCAACAGTTACCTGCCAAGACTTTGGAGGTCATCCTCTTTTAGTTCTGTAACCATATTGCCCGTGACACCAATTCCCTTGCAGTTTTGCAAGACTGGCCAAACATATATTAGAAAGGGCTTTGTGGTAACATTGCACTAAAATGGGACCAGTGCAGTTCCGGAGGTGGGTCGGGGCGGAGAGTGGGGTGACAGCCTGTAAGGTTCTCAATTGTTGCATCACTGCTGTGTTTCATGTGAGTGAGACACCATGGAGTCTTTGAAAGAATTAGCATGGAAGTGAGCCCTATAGATCATTAAATGTTCACTGATCATCAGTCACCCATTTTATACTAATCTTCATCCTACAACTTATGACCTATACCCAGAACCTCCCACTTCTGCAGCAATGTGGTAGGCAACTGGTGACATCATTAGCAGTGTGACTGACGTCAGCAAAACACCAGGACACACTGAGATGATTGACACCCAAAATTCTGCAGGCCATTTTCCTAAAGGGCGTGACTTCCCCTGGCAAAGATCTCTAGTGTGACTCAACCCGTGATTAAGGGGTTGATGCAATTGGCTTCAATCTTCAGGCTTTTGTGTCTTAGCCCTCCAGAGGATAAACAATGCATGAACAAACATGTTAATGCACATGTTCATAGGATCATCTTCATGGGGCCATTCTTTTAGTGGATTGCTTCATGGTTCTTCCTTTACAAGTGCCTCATCAGGGGTAGAGAGCTACTTTTCAGCAACCTCCTCCTCCCCGACTCTTCATTTATTGGCAATCCACCACTCGCACCACACCGATGAAGAGTTGGAACATTTGCTCAGGAGGAATGAGAAGATCAAATGCTTGTAGTTACACTGTTCAGGCAAGTTTTATGGATGCAGTCATTTTACAGAAGTGAACAAATGTTTCCTGCAATCATTGAACGCTGAGCCAGTTAACGCAAAAGAACTGCCTAGGGAATGGACAAATGATTAAGAAACTACACAGATGTTCATCACTGACTGCTTACATCAGCCTTGTAAGAAGTGCAAGCAAAGTCCTTTTTTTAGCTTTAATTTATTCTATATAATTTATTTTGTGTATTAGTAGCCTAGTTTATTTTTTTCTGGTGTGCAATTTCTCTGCAATTCGTTGGGGCAGCAACACCAGGTCGAATGGTGTGGCCCTGTACAATCACATCCTGAAGCGGGCACCCCAAGGTTGGCACAGGGAGAAAGACAGTGCTACCAACCACTGGTGAAGTGGACATAACGATCTTATGTAGGAAGAGTGATGCTTTCTCCCCGACGTTGGGACAGCTCCCTGTTACATCAGTTAAAAGGAACTGCCTTTGTTGAGTGCGGTAAAGCCCTCCCAACCAGGTCAATACTATCCTCCACTCAACTCACTGTCCTCTCGTCAGCAAGGCCTAGTTCAGGGAAGGCCACTCCATTCCTTGCTCAGTGTGCGCGCGCAGGGGGGAGCAGTAACCTCAGCAGAGGTGTTTAGTGTCTTACCTAGCCGAGTAGCGAGATGTTTTTATTGTTGGTTTGAGAAGTTCGAGTTGGACTGCAGGAGGGAAAAAGAGAAATATACGATGCTTGGTAGCAATCCCCTTCCCCATCCCATTTAGTCATCCTTTACTTGCCAAGCTTCAAGAAGAATGAAGTTAAATCTCAAGGACTGACTTGTATCATGGGCCAGAGCCAAGTGGAAACAAGGGATAAAGAATGCATAGTTCAACAAGACACTTACATATTGACTACAATCAGACAAAATATGTACTGCACAGTCCATTCTTTCCCCCACTGAGTGGCAGAATGTAAGTGACCTTATAATCGGCTGAGTGCTCAGTAGCCACCTGAGCTGAAAGGTAGTGCAAAACCATCTCCAGAACATTAATAATCATCATTACATATTTACATCAGCATGGTTTTAGAATGGCAGACAACTCGCATTACATAGAAGAGAACCGTTACATTCTGAGCTCCCGGGGTGCTTTTGTTTCTGACCTATATCTTTGCCAATCCACTTCTCTTCCAATCGGGACTTCCTCAGGCTATTTACACATTGACCACTTAATGACTGCTGTTCAAAAGCCAGCCAGGATAGCCAACACAGATAAGGCATGTCGTTGAGGCTGCCTCCCAATCTCCATAGATCCTCAGCACGGAAGTGCACCTTATTCAGAACCGCTCTCAGGGGAATTACAATCAGTAGTGTTATGCAGGGAGGGGTGGGAAGTTGGGGAAAAATGTACAACTACTGCACCTACTAAACAGTATTTAGATTAGGGGTTCCCAATCTGGGGAACCCTTGGCCCCTCGGTTAATGATAGGGGTCCATGGCATAAAAAAGGTTGGGAACCCCTGGTTTAGATGGTGACTGTTAAAAACAAACATCTATATGAAACACACAATAAATTGGATGAGTTTAAAAGTCATTTATTAAAAATATCACCCATGTTAGTAGGAGTATCATAAACAGTGGGTTGTGATTTTAACAGCGGGGAAAGATAGCCCATTTCTCAGAATCGTGAGGTAGTTTAAGAGGTTATGGGTGAGGAGGTACTCACATGACATGATGGGAATGGAATTAATTCGGACTGACTAGAGTAATATTAGCTGAAGGCTTCGGACTTCTACCATACCCCTCCTGCAGCTGTACGTCACATCATAAACACAGAAGATTATCACCAGTTTCTGTTTCATGCACTGAACAATATGGCATCATCTTGTCAATAAGAAGGCCTCCTGTGTGACATGCATTGTGATGAGCATCCTGATGATCAATTTTTGTTCAATATTTAGTACTCAAAACATGGTCCATTGGCAAAATCACTATTTAGCTTACCTTGAAAACTCAATTGATAGACGATCATTAACTGTTGGCTATGGTTCAACCTGGATATGTGTCCAGCTGGGATACTCCAGAAGTCACTCATAGAGGTACAGATAAATACAGCACACAATCTGGCCCTTTTGCCATCAGTGTCAATCCTAATCATTTTGCACATATATAGCAATACAATTTGCCTACAGTAGGACCATATCCTCCCTCATCTAAACAGTGCCTGTCTAAATGCCTTTTAAAATAGTACAGTATTTGTATCTGAATCCACCACCTCCTCTGACAATGATTTCAGGCACCAATGTGTAAAAACCTCCCCTCAAATCTTATTTAAAAAACATTTTATCCTCTCGTTTTTGATTGATGTTATCAGCTCTTGCCCTTTGGTGCTTGGATGTTTCAAGACTTTTGACCCCCTTTGAAGTCTCAGGATTTCTCCCAGCCCTGAGTTCCCAACTGGTTCTTCATTAAAGTCAACATTATACAGATACCATCCTTGAGCAGAGGTCACTGAAGTACAAGTGGCACCTGAGTCCTCAGCACTGTGATGGTACTCAGTAAGAAGGAGCCAACTTGCCCTGATCCCACTTACTTTGCCACTTGTTCCCAATTTAAAGCGGCATCACAGGACATCGAGACGTTTCAGCCAATCTGTTAGTCTCAAGCTGTCTTTTAATTACTGCGTTGATTCACTGTTCTAGTGATCATTGTGGGAGAGAAGGGCAAATCTTACCTGACAGACAGACTAGAACTGTCAGACTGAAAAGGACAGGTCTGTTGTTCTAATGTAGTGACCAACATAGAATATACAGCCTCCAGGATCTAACCCCTTGCTGGCATGGTTGAGACCTTTGTATGTGATCTTTAAATGAAATGGCTCCCTTGAGGCAGTTGGTTTAACATTGGTTTCAACTTGCTCCAACACAATTGCAAAGGTTACAGACTGTACTGGGACAGATGGAGGAACCAGGAACAAACAAAATCGCACTGGAATGTTATTTTTTGTATTATTACTGTATAATATTCTGATGTGTGCTGAAGGGCTTTGTACCCCTTTGGCCTTTCATAAGAAATGTGCCTGTACAGAGTATTTTGTGCTTTGTGGGTTTTTAGCTTGTTTGCTTTATGTGTCCAATGAAATCTATGACTACTAAGGAGATGTTCTCTTGATTTAAATATCCTCAAATTTCTTATATCTGCTGGTTACAATCATCTTGTCTCCCAGTCTCACACTGACCTGACACAGCTCCAGTAGAAAGCTCTGCCTAATGGAAACACCCCTATAGATGGGCCCAACTTGAGAAAATAACTCCATGGGCATTTGCTTCACAATCTGCAGAAGCGAGTTTCAAGATTTTACACCTGCCCAGGTCCAGATTTAACTTGCAACAAATCTGGAGCTAGCTGCTTGGGTAGCCGGGGGGTGGGGGGGGGGGTGTTTCAACAGTTCTCTGCTAGTGATGGCATTGCCTTTGCAACCACGTGAAGCAAGTGCCCTGTCCATTAGGTCTCCCTGTGCTAGATCTTTATAAGTGGAAAAACTTAAGTGTGTGTCATGCAGGAAGTACAGTTAGGAACATCAGGACAGCAGGAGACCATGCAGTTGAGTGAATCTTCCGTTTTTTGATTTTGGTATTGAAGGTCCATCTTGGTTGCATAACCCTAATTCTGTTGCCCGTTAACAACATAGGGAACTCTGTTTTGAGATTTTCAAGGGAGCCCCAGGGTTAATATTTTGAACTTAAAACTGAAGGTAAAACTCAAAGTTGTTACTAGGAGTGAGAGTTTGGGAACAGAAGCAAGCACGTGTATGATACATTAAAGACAGATTTCATTCCAGGCAGTAAATGGGTGTTAATAAATAACCATCGAGTAAATAAAGCATTGCAGACGCCTGCCTCTGAGCACTGGGAGACTAAGACATAATGAAACATGACCCCATGCAAGCTATTCAGCTGTAACGGGCAGTTGGACATAGGGGTACGTGTGCTTTCATTAATTTGATTCTTGTGTTTCCCAGCTAACATTCCATTCACTGCTGGAACTGCTTGAAGCTACTCCTTTTTTGAAATTAGTTTTGTACATATGTTTTCCCCTTGAAAATAACATCATTGTCTTAAAAGCTGCACAATCCCAGTCAACAATGGACAGGAGACCCAGTGATCATGTAGCATAGTTCAGAACAAACACATTGGGTATTGTGTGTTATTAAGACAAGGGGAAATGCACTCAGTTACTGTAAATAGCTGAAAATGAGAGCTGTTTTTTCCACTGTGCAATATAGTGCTGTACTGATGCTTGGGACCTCTCTTTCATATACTTATGGGATTAGTACTATGTAAAGTATTTGTAAACTATCATTTCTAATAAAATCAGTTGAAGTACAATGTTGATGCCTTTTTGTCTTGACATAAACCCCATTCACCACGGGTACAGTTTCTAACAATGCCTATGAATGGTGATAATGAGCTTTAAACTGAGCTTTCTTCAGTTTTTTTAAAACAAGTTCCAAATTTTCATCCTTGCTATTCCTACTCCAACATTTTTCTTTGCTGTGTTTGATAGAACATTGCAGCACAGTTCAGCTCTTTTGGACCACAACACTGTGCCAATATGTTTACCTTCACTAAGATCAATCTAATCCTTTCCTCTTACATAGCCTTCTATTTCTCCTATCATCCCTGTATCTAAGAGTTTCTAAAATGCCCTTCATTATTTGCCTCTTCCACTACCCCTGGCAGGGTATTCCATGCACTTACCACTCTCTATATATAAAAAAAATATCTCTCTTGACACCTTTCTATACTTCCCCACAATCACCTTAAAATTATGCCCTCTGGTATTAGCCATTTCTATCCTGGGAAAAGGTCTCTGGCTATCCACTCTATATATGCCTCCTTTCATCTTGTAAAAATCTATCAAGTCACCCCTCATCCTCCTTTGCTCCAAAGAAAAAAGCCCTACTTTGCCCAGCCTATCCTTAGAAGACATGCTGTCTAATCCAGGCAGCATCCTGGTAAATCTCTGTACCCTCTCTCAAGCCTCTATGCTGACTAGAACTGAACCTAATATTCCAAGTGTGGTTTAAACAACATTTTATCGAGCTGCAACATTATCTCACAACTCTTGAACTTAGTCCCCTGACTAATGAAGACCATCACACCATACGCCTTCTCAACCACCCTATCAACTTGTATGGCAACTTCGCGGGTTCTACGGACATGGATCCCAAGATCCCTCTGTTCCTCCACCTTGCTAAGAATCCTGCCTTTCCCCATATTCTGCCTTCAAATTCGCCCTTCCAAAGTGAATCACTTCTCATTTCTTCGGTTTGGACTCCATCTGCCCCTTCTCATTCCAACTCTGCATGCTGTCAGTGTCCACTGAAACCCATGACAAAATTTTTACATTATCCCACTCTTCCACTTCCTCATCTAAGCTATTTATAAAAACCATAGAGAATAGGGGTCCCAGAACAGATTCCTGTGAAACACCACTGGCCATTGACCTCCATCTCCAACCATCATCTGCCTTCTATGGGCAAGCCAATTCTGAATCCACATGCCAAGTTTCGCTGGATCTCATGCCCCCTGACTTTCTGAATGAGCCTACCATGGGGAATCCTATCAATCACCTTAGTAAAATTCATTTATCCCACATCCATTGCCCTAACTTCATCAATGTGTTTTTTCACAGCCTCAAATAATTCCATCAAACTCGTGAGACATCACAAAGCTATGCTGATTAACCCTAATCAGATTATGCTTCTCCAAAGCTCATAAATCCTGTAAGAATCTTCTCTAATAATTTAATTGTCCACCATTGAAATCTCTATAATTTCCAGGGTTATCCCTACTCCCTTTCTTGGAAAAAAAAGGAGTAATATTTGCCACCCTCCAATTATTTGGTGCCACTCCTTTGGCCAGTGAGCTAAACCTGTCCTTTTTGGCTTTGTAATTTAGAAGCACCAAGTTTAGCTGCTGCCTGATAACTGCAGCAATCCAAGTTTGATCCTGAACTCCAATCCTGCCTGTGTGTGGAGTTTGTACCTTCTCTCTGCGAGAATCCTCTGGGACTCTTAATAAATTCCAGCTCTCAGCACAGTATCCTATACAAAATGCACAGCCCATCCACACATTGTGCTTTCAGAGTTGCTCTTCTGCACACCACTCTGGTGACATGTTGTTACCGTCACCTTCCTGTTAGCTTGAACCAGTCTGGCCATTCTCCTCTAACATCTCATTAACAAAAGCATTTTCACCCACAGAACTGCCACTCACTGGATGTTTTTTTTTGTTTATCACACCATTCTCCTTAAATCCAGAAACTGTTCTGCAGGAGATCAGCTGTTTCTGAGATAACCAAACCACCCCATCTGGCACCAACAATCATTCCTCAATCAAAGTCACTTAGATCACATTACTTCCTCATCCTGATCTTTGGTCTGAACAACAACTGAACCTCTTGACCATGTCTGCATGCTTTTGTGTATTGAGTTGCTGCCTCATGACTGGCTGATTGGAAATTTGCATTAACGAGCAGAAGCAGAGGTGTTCCTAATAAAGTGGCCACTGAGTGTAGATTCAGAAAACATGCAGAATATAAATTATATACAGAAGTCAATGAAGTGGAATGGAAAAAAAATCAAACCTTTAGTACAGAAAAAAAAAATCAACGACAAGCAAGAGATGCTCCGTTATATTCCATTGCCCAGGGAGGGTTAAAGTTGATGGTTGCAGACGGTTATTGTTCTTGAACCTGTTGGTGTAGGACTTCAGGCTTCTGAATCTCCTGTCTGCCGGTAGCAGTGACCCTTTCCTATGGTTTTCTCTCCTCTGTTGTCTTGCAGAAGTACGGCTGGAGGCTAGTTGCATGTGCCAGCTGACCTTTGGACCTGGTTCCTGAGAGAGCCTTTATGATGATGATGGATGCCAGCAGCCTCTCCTGTTTGGCAATGAGAGACTCGTGCTGAATATCAAGACATCCTTTCCAGCAGATGTTTCTGGATAGTTTCAAAACTTTATTAAAGAATATAAAATGAAATGACTATGTCTTGTACAGACATATATATAGCAAAGCAAATCTCAAGAAGACGATAAATGATACAACTCATCAGTACTGACAGCACAGTGGAGGATAGGTTAAATAATTGCCACAAAAGGCCACTTTATTAGGTACACCCGTGCTTCTGCTCGTTAATGCAAATATCTAATCAGCTGATCATGAGGCAGCAACTCAATGCACAAAAGCATGCAGACATAATCAAGAGGTTCAGTTGTTCAGACCAAAGATCAGGATGAGGAGGTAATGTGATCTAAGTGACTTTGATTGAGGAATGATTGTTGGTGCCAGATGGGGTGGTTTGGTTATCTCAGAAACAGCTGATCTCCTGCAGAACAGTTTCTAGATGTAAGGAGAATGGTGTGATAAACAAAAACACATCCAGTGATCGGACTGCATATACCCAGCAAACCTTTATAGCTACTTTCAAAATCATTTAGAAACTGAGCTTATACTTAATAAAACACAGAACCAGGCCATTCATTCCATTAAGTGCATGCTGGCCCCTATATTGCCAATCCCCACATCCCTCAGCCTTTCCAACTTATTCTGTCCCACACATACCCATCACTCAGCTTTCTTTTTGCCAATGAACAGAGAACATCACAGCAAAGTGCAGGCCATTCAGTCTGTGATGTTGTGGCAACCTTTTAACCTGTTCTAAAATCGATCAAACACTTACCACCCACACAGGCCTGTAGTCCATTCTTCCAACATCCTATCTACGAGTCTCTTAACTGTCCTTAATATATCTGCTTCTACCACCACCCCAGGCAGTGTGATCCACACATGCACCACTCTGTGGAAAAATCCTACCTCTGGCATCCCCCCTATTCTTTCCTCCAATCACCTTAAAATTATGCATTCTTGTATTTGCCATTCTGCCTTGGGAAAGGGAGGTTGACTATCCACTCTCTCTATGCCTCTTACCATCTTAAACACCTTGTTCAATTCACCTCTCAACTTCCCTATGCTCCAAAGAGAAAAGCCCTAATTCACACAATGTTTCCTCATAAGACATGCTCTCTAATCTAGGCAACATCCTAGTAAATCTCCTCTGCACCCTCTCTGAAGTTTCCACATCCTTCCTATAAAGAGGTGACTAAAATTAACCTACCGGTAGGCCTCTGGGACATGATGGGAAACCAGAGCAAATGGATGAAACCAGCACAGTTGCAAGGAGAGTGTGCAAACTCCACACAGACAGTACCCAAGGTCAGGATTTAACACAGTCCTCTGGCACTGGGAGGCAGTGGCCTGGCTTATTGTTCCATTGCCTCACAGCACCAAAGACCCAGGTTCAAGAGGGGGGAGCGTATGAGGGATATGTGAGGGATGTGGGTGCGGTATGTATGAGGAGGGAATGAAGAGGAGTATTGGGGAAAGGACAAGTGTGTTGGGAACAAACAATGACTAAGAGTGGTAACTTCCAGAGGGTCCAAACACTGGAGATCAAGGCCACAGGCTCTGGGTGGGACTGGTCCTCGTTTACTGATACAGGACTAGGTCCCATATGATTTGTTACGGACAGTATTGCATGGGTGGCCTGTGCTGTTTGAGATCATGGATAACATTAAAAACAGTGTTGTACACTAGCTACCCAGTGTATTGTATGTCTAGTGGTTTGCATGTGTATACAATTTAGCAAACAGTGTAAAATCTGCATGACGCATAGGCCTGCAATAAGTTATTTAGTGTTATACTGAATTCCGCTGGGTAATGCACAGATCACTGCACTGTTTCAAAGGGTTTTGAGGCCAGAGAATAGTTCTTAAAAGTAGTGGCTCAGATTGGAAACAGGTGGGAACACTGCACTGGGATCAGAGCTGTGGTTCATCATCCAAGATTTGGAAGTACAGTTTCAACAACTGCAGAAGACATCAGGCTGAGAGGGGGGTTAGTTAATAGAAGCTAGAACTGTGACAAAATAAATATTAGCAAACTTACAGAATGGATATGTAAATAGAAAACAACTCATATGGAATCGTAATTTAAAAATAATCGGACAGAAGTGTGGGCAGTTGGCCAACTGTGTCCCTATGGGAAAGAAAGGAGCAAATTAAGCTACTCATTCTTCTCATCTCTTTGTCAAGTAGCCTTGCAGGGTGAGGCTCTTTGTGTGATTCTCCAGGCACTTGTGGACTTGCTGGGGGTTCTGCCTTCACCACCCCTTCAGCCAATAAAATACTGACACCAACCAATCTTATAATGAATAAACCTTTCCACAGATTTCCCACAATTCTACCAATTATCTTTCAATTTATGCCTGCTAGTTATTGGCATGTCTGCTAAGAAAAATAGATCCTTCCTCCTTATGTGCCTGTCTCTATTAAATCTCCTTTCAATCTCTTTTTTTCCCATTCCCTAACTGATTCATATAATTTTCCAGTACTTGCTAAGAAAATACTGCCAATGCTGAAATTTATTTTTTCTTATTCTGTATCCTGGTAACACCCTTGTAAATCCCCTCTGCACCCCCTTCAGTTTTACCACATCCTTCCTGTGATGAGGTGACCAGAACTGTAGACAATTCTCCGGCTGGTGCTTTATACAGTTCCACCATGATCTGCCCATATTTGTATTTAATGCTTAGACCGTTTAATCAGGGAATTGCATCTAACTTCACTATCTTATGCCACTGTCTTGCTGCTCCACAGATTTGTAAGCTGGTACTCTGATTCTGTACAGTGCTTAGCATCCCACCATTGTATTCCACTGTTTTGCTTGCTCTCCCCAAATCCATTCGTCGCACTTCTCCAGACTGAGTTCCAATTGCCACCTCTGTGCCCGGGTCAGACCACTGTTGCTCGCCATCTACAACTTTTCAACTTCACTGTCATACTGCCAATTTTGGTATCATCAGGCAAATCTCTTAATCACGGTCCCTATTGTTTAAATCATTAAAACAAGGGGGCTAAAACTGAACCAACCAAAACTACAGCTCATGTAGTTCTGGAATGGCCAAATCTCCAGCAAAACACTACTCTTGAGGCAGCTCACCATATACTTCTTTAATTCTAGACCTTGGCCTCTATACCTCCTTGTGCAATTGGATCCTGGATTTCTTCACTTGCAAACCCCAGTCAGTTTGGGTTGGCAACAATATCTCCTCCAGAATCTCCATCAGCACTGGTACACCACAAAGCTGTGCGCTTAGACCCCTGCTCTACTCACTTTACACTTATAACTATGTGGCTAAGCACGGCTCCAATGCCATATTCAAGTTTGTTGACACCGCTGCCGTAGGCCTAATCAAAGGTAGTGATGAATCAGCATATAGGAGGGAGATGGAAAATCTGGCTGAGTGGTGCCACAATAACAGTTTCTTGGTAGTAAAACCAAGGAGCTGATTATTGACTTCAGGAGAAAGAAACCAGAGGACCATAAGTCAGTCCCCATCGGAGGATCAGAGGCAGAGAGAATCTGCATCTGTAAATTCCTCTGTGTTATTATTTCACAGGACCTGTCCTGGGCCCAGCATGTAAGTGCAATTACAAAGAAAGCACAGGAGCATCTCAACTTCCTTAGGAGTTTGCAAAGATTCATCATGACATCTAAAATTTGACCAACTTCTATAGATGTGTAGTGGAGAGTATATTGACTGGCTGCATCACAGCCTGATGTGGAAACACTAATGCCCTTGAATGGAAAATCCTACAAAAAAAGTTATGGATACAGCCCAGTCCATCACGAGTAAAGCCTTCCCCACCATTGACCATATCTGCATGAAACGCTGTCACAGGAAATGAGTATCCATTACCAGGGATACCCACCACCCAGGACATGCTCTCTTCACACTGCTGCCATCAGAAAGAAGGTGCAAGAGTCTCAGGTCTCACACCACCAGGTTCGGGAACAATTACTATCCCTCAACCATCAGGCTCTTGAACCAAAGGGGATAACTTTGATAACCTGACTGTGCAGGTGATGCCTCCCTCCCAGATGCGCTGAATAACTTCTACGCCCGTTTGAGGCAGAAAATGAAGTGGCGGCGAGGAAGTCCACCCCTCCCACGAATGACTAGGTGCTGTGTCTCTCCGTGGCCGACGTGAGAAGAACCCTGTGCAGGGTCAACCCACAGAAGGCTGCTGGACCAGACAACATCCCTGGTAGGGTGCTCAGAGGATGTGCAGACCAGCTAGCAGATGTTCTCACTGACATCTTCAACATCTCCCTGAGCAGTGCCACCATTCCAATGTGTTTCAAGGACTCCACAATTGTCTCCGTGCCGAAGAAGTCTTCAGTGTCCTGCCTAAATGACTACCATCCCGTTGCACTCACATCCATCATCATGAAGTGTTTCGAGAGGCTCGTCATGAGGCATATCAAGACCTTGCTGCACCCCTCACTGGACCCCCTGCAGTTTGCGTACCGTCCCAACCGCTCAACAGATGACGCCATTGCCACCACCCTCCACCTGGCCCTAACCCACCTGGACAAAAAAGACACGTACGTTCGATGCTGTTCATAGACTTCAGTTCAGCATTCAACACAATCATCCCTCAGAATCTGATTGGAAAGCTGAGCCTACTGGGCCTGAACACCTCCCTCTGCAACTGGATCCTAGACTTCCTGACTGGGAGATCTCAGTCAGTCCGGATCGGGAGCAGCATCTCCAACACTATCACACTGACCACGGGGGCCCCCCAGGGTTGTGTGCTCAGTCCACTGCTGTTCACTCTGCTGACCCACGACTGTGCTGCAACACACAGCTCGAACCATATCATCAAGTTCGCCGATGACACAACCATGGTGGGTCTCATCAGCAGGAACGATGAGTCAGCTTACAGAGAGGAGGGAGGTGCGGAGCCAACAACCATTTGTCTCTTAATGTGAACAAAACAAAAGAAATGGTTGTTGACTTCACGAGGGCACGCAGCAATCACTCCCTGCAGAACATCGACGGCTCCTCGGTAGAGATCGTAAACAGCACCAAATTTCTTGGTGTTCACCTGATGGAGAATCTCAGCTGGTCCCTCAACACCAGCTCCATAGCAAAGAAAGCCCAGCAGCGTCTCTACTTTCTGCGAAGGCTGAGGGAACTCCATCTCCCACCCCCATCCTCATCACATTCTACAGGGGTTGTATTGAGAGCATCCTGAGCAGTTGCATCACTGCCTGGTTCGGAAATTGCACCATCTCGGATCTCAGACCCTGCAGCGGATAGTGAGGTCAGCTGAGAAGATCATTGGGGTCTCTCTTCCTGCCATCATGGACATTTACACTACACGCTATATCCGCAAAGGAAACAGCATTATGAAGGACCCCATGCACCCCTCATACAATCTCTTCTCCCTCCTGCCATCTGGGAAAAGGCTCCGAAGCATTCGGGCTCTCATAGTTTCTTCCCCCAAACTATCAGACTCCTCAGTACCCGAAGCCTGGACTGACACCTTGCCCTACTGTCCTGTTTATTATTTATTGTAATGCCTGCACTGTTTTTGTGCACTTTATTCAGTCCAGTGTAGGTCTGTAGACTAGTGTAGCTTTCTCTGTGTTTTTTTTTTAAGGTAGTTCAGTCTAATTTTTTGTACTGTGTCATGTAACACCATGGTCCTGAAAAGCATTATCTCATTTTTACTATGTACTGTACCAGCAGTTATGGTCGAAATGACAATAAAAGTTGACTTGACTTGACTTGAACTTCATTCAACTTCACTTGCCCATCATTGAAATGTTCCCACAACCTATGGACTTGCTTTCAAGGACTTTTCATCTCATGTTCTTGATATTTATTGCTAATTTATTTGCTATTGTGATTTCTTTCTTTTTGCATTTGCTCATTTTGTTGACTTCTGCACACTGGTTGAACACCCAAGTTGGCCTTTCATTGACTCTGTTACGGTTATTATTCTATGGATTTATTAAATATGCCCACAAAAAATTGAATCTCAGGGTTGTATATGGTGACATAAGAATTGAAAGTACACTTGGGCTAAGATGTTAACTGTCCTGTGCTATCACCAGTGGGACCATCAGTTGATCTGCCACCTGTCTTCAGGAGTTTCGGCCCACTTATGATCAGGACTCCCTCGAGGTGGTGGGCCAGCAGTGCTAAAACACCACCTCCCACTGATGGGCTTAACAACTTGGCATCTGCCTCTATCAGAGTTGTTGGTCACTTCCATCCAACAGATACTCTACTCTTCAGGTGTCTATACAACTATTGAAGGGTTTGCAAAAGATGGATACACTGTCCGACTATCTGCCCCTCTGGATGTACTTGGTCCACACCCATGATGATCCTGTCTCTGCTGCCTCAGCTCAGCCCTGCTGGTTGACCTGATCTCTCTTCTAGTGAAGCCAAGGTCATGCAGCCACTTCTGGAAAGCAAACGCAATGAAACCATGGCAACCTACTTTGAATGGATAGCATGAGACCTTCCACCCTCTGTCTCTGCACTCTGATCTTAATTCTGCATACTTGGTTAACTTGCACTCATGGGCTTCATCAATGTTGTCTTCCCAGGGGACTGTGAGTTCACCAATAACCACTTCTCTACTGGTGTCAGACCAGACGATTATATCTGGATGCAATGTGGTGAAAGCTATTTGCTCCGGGAAACTGCCTTTCCAGGTCGGCCTTGACACACCAATCATTGGCTGAAGAAAACATGCTTGATCATGGGCTTGCGCTGTGCACCCTTGACTTACAGCCTTCTTTCACAAATGATATGTGATATTCTGTGCAGCGTGGGGCATGAGATAAGTTGTGCTGCAGTACTCTCTGCTCAACCGCTTCTGTTACAACTTTGAGAACGTTGTCATGTCTCCAAGTGTACATGCTACTGGAAAGATTGACTCTGCATGCACTGAAAATATGTTGAAGTGTTCCCTCCTCTCCACAAGCAGCACACCTGGCTGTCTTATCTTCATACCAGGTGCTGAGGTTGGCAGGTGTTTGGAGCAGGTTGTACGCTGCTCTGCATAGAAAAGAAATGCAGAGCGGTTCCATCTGCCACAGAACATTCCAAGATCGATGTCGTTGTTCAACACTTTCCCACCAGGTTCAAGCCCCTTGTTTGGCCAGGCCAGCTGTTTTAGCTAACCTCTTCTCCCTCTCGTATTTCACGCGTTACAAGCTCACGACACTCCTTATCTGTAGAAGATGACCACCACTTGTGCGTTGTCCATCCAAGTCCCTTGTGGCCTAGCTGGGTAGCCCCAACTGTCTCCTCGTGCTTCAATCTAGTCTCTGCCTCATCAACTGCTACCTGGGCTGACGACTTCCTGCCTGATCTCACATCCGGCTAGGTCTTGAAGACAGGGTCTTTTGAGTCTCGAAGCATCAAGTATGATCTTACCTTGGCTACCTTGACCTATATAATGATATAACCGTATAACAATTACAGCACGGAAACAGGCCATCTCGGCCCTTCTAGTCCGTGCCGAACGCTTACTCTCACCTAGTCCCACTGACCCTCACTCAGCCCATTACCCTCCATTCCTTTCCTGTCCATATACCTATCCAATTTTACTTTAAATGACAATACTGAACCTGCCTCTACCACTTCTACTGGAAGCTCATTCCACACAGCTACCACTCTCTGAGTAAAGAAATTCCCCCTCGTGTTACCCTTAAACTTTTGCCCCCTAACTCTCAACTCATGTCCTCTTGTTTGAATCTCCCCTACTCTCAATGGAAAAAGCCTATCCACGTCAACTCTATCTATCCCCCTCATAATTTTAAATACCTCTATCAAGTCCCCCCTCAACCTTCTAAGCTCAAAAGGATAAAGACCTAACGTTCAATCTTTCCCTGTAACTTAGGTGCTGAAACCCAGGTAACATTCTAGTAAATCTTCTCTGTACTCTCTCTATTTTGTTGACATCTTTCCTATAATTCAGTGACCAGAACTGTACACAATACTCCAAATTCAGCCTTACCAATGCCTTGGTACAATTTTAACATTACATCCCAACTCCTATACTCAATGTTCTAATTTATAAAGGCCAACATACCAAAAGCTTTCTTCACCACCCTATCCACAGGAGATTCCACCTTCAGGGAACTATGCACCATTATTCCTAGATCACTCTGTTCTACTGCATTCTTCAATGCCCTACCATTTACCATGTATGTCCTATTTGGATTATTCCTACCAAAATGTAGCACATCAAAATGTAGACACCTTCAACAAGGGATTGCACTGGGATGGTAAGCTTTGTCTGGCTTCTGTGGATTGCAACATTATATTGTACTTTGATAATAAATTTACTTAGAGCTGTGAACTTCATTTGCTTCCTCCCACTGAGCCAGATTTTAATCCATCTTAACCTACCGAATGTTGAAAGGACTAGCTAAGGTGGGTGTGGAGAGGATGTTTCCAATGGCAGGGGTATTCAGAACTACAGGGCAGAGCCTCAAAATTGAGGGGCGTCCTTTTAGAACAGAAGTTCTAAAATTTAAAAGATTTTTTTATCCAGAGTGTGGTGAATCTGTGGAATTCTCTGTCACGGACAGCAGAGGCCAATTCCATGGGTATACTTAAAGCAGAAGTTGATAGTTTCCTGATTCGTAAGGGCATCAAAGGTTATGGCGAGAAGGCAGGTGTATGGGGGTTGAGTGGGATCCGGGATCAACCATGATGCAATGGCGGAGCAGACTCGGGTTGAATGGCCTAATTCTGCTCCTATGTCTTAAGGTCTTGCCAATTTCCCTTGGATTCCATGAGATTTTCCATTCAGTCCATCATCAGGCACTTTGCTAATATCTGGGTAAGATCACATCAAATGTGTCACACTCCTTCCAATCTCTGTAAAAAACTGAAATCATTACTCATAGAGTTATCCCCAACTAATTTAACTTAACCTTTCTTTATCAGGTCCATGATGATTGGATAAACATATATCTTTTAACATGATGATTTGTATAGATGCACAGATAAATACTCTAATAATTTTCTAACAATCTTTGCATCGCTATTTCTCCTCTTCAGAAGCAAACACGAGGAAATCTGCAGATGCTGGAAATCCAAGCAACACACACAAAATGCTGGTGGGACGCAGCAGGCCAGGCAGCATCTATAGGGAGAAGCACTGTCGACGTTTCGGGCTGAGACCCTTCGTCAGGACCCTTCTCCTCTTCAGAAAGAGTGTTGTGACTGCCATTTACGCCACTGGCATTTAGGACAGCAATGAAGGTCCTCCATCTCTGTCTGTGTTCAGGGTTCCCTTCATCATCATGTCAGTCACTTCCTCTGTTTTCATCACTGTTAGTCGTGCAAGACCCGGGTGCAGACCCACGAATGCCATCGCATTCAGATGTGGAAAGCCATCTATTATCAAAGTATGCATACTTTCTACAATCTCGAGGTTCCTTACAGGCAGCCGCAAAACAAAAAAACCCAGTAGAACCCATCTAAACCAAAGAAGATCGTCAACACCCAAATGGCAGAGAGAGAAAAAACTGCAAACAATGAAAGTAAGCAAATAGCATTCGGAACTGAAGTTCGCAAAAGGGAAGTTCACACTGTGATAGTTGCAGGCCACAGCCACAGTTCGGTGCAAAGATGAGTAAACCTCGCGGAGTAACGAGTTGAAGTTTAGCGCAGAGACAAGTAAGCTTTGCGGGCAGCGATTTGAACCAGCCATGCCTCACCTCCGGCCCCTCCACCCTAGTCTTTCAATCTGGTCCGTGGCTTAAATTGGCCAGACCTTGCTCTCGGACCGGGACCCTGCTGCTTCGATACGCTCTCGGGCCCGTACCCAACACTTCCAATACGGCTCGGTGCTTTAATCGATGAAAACTCTGATCTTTCCTCACTCTCAGGCCCAGGTCCAGATGCCCGCCACCTTGACTCTGTAGCGCATCCGCTCACCTCGCCTCGGCTCTGCAGAATTGAATCGCATCCAAGTTCGCTCCAGGAAATGTTGGCTCATTCCCCACACTCCGGCCCAGACCCCACCGCTTTGAGTTGGCCATACACACCACGCCGCAGCCATCCTGCATCTTCGAGACTTCAGTTCCCAGCCCCCACTGCAAAAGTGCTAGGCCGTACAGGCGGTTCAAAAGCTCAGCTCCTACAGGGAAGTTACAGTCTACTGTTTATAGTGATCGTTTAGCAGCAAAAAATGTAATTAATGGAGTATTTAGTTGTTTACTTCGTTTTATTTGCCACTAGCAAGCAGTCGCAGAGCTTCACCAGGGCCATCTTAAGCCTTCAAAGATTCTTCACGGCTGTTTCCATAACAATTTTATTTTACTAGTCAGAGTTGTTAGCCCTGAGCTGAACCCCCATAGGTGGAGGACCAGTGAACTACTCTTAGTCTGTCCTCTACCCTTTGACCTGTTTGATATGGGTGACCCCACCGGAGAGCCAAATCATAATGCCTTGATGCCAGCCAGCGTAGCCCTCTGATCACTGAGCCACACAAGCCTCCAAAGCCTACGACAAGTCTATGGTCCTCTTGCAGGTCCAGGAATAGGGACTCCTTTTATTTGGGCTGAGCAAGTTAAGAATCGTAGAGCCTTTGATATGCCCTCTCTCCTCACATTCATCACATCTGTCTTTGCATATTCTTCCTCCCAGTAGTAAAGATGAGTATAGTCTTAAGAAGGACGTGTATCACATAATACAACTCCTGATATATTGCTGTACCACCTACTGGTCTCAGCTGAGTATAGACTTTCTTCAATAAAGGGTGTTTTGTCGAGAGCGTCATCCTTGATAAATGTGAATGTCAATTTAAAAGTTCTTACGTACACTTCATTGCCGATGAATTTGGGTTTGCTACTGGAAGAGGGTGGTGTAAAGTGTGGGATAATAAAGGTTTCTTAAGTCAGAGCTGTAATGATTACAGGCAGTAGATGAGGTGAATAGATTGCCAAGAGAAAGTATCAGACTCAATCTTTTGATCTCCACATGAAGCAATTGGAGATGTTCCTGAGCACAACTGATATCACCAAGGTTCTAGATTCAAGTTTATTTATCACATGTACATCAAAACATGGACAGGAAAGGAATGGAGGGTCATGGGCTGAGTGCAGGTAGGTGGGACTAGGTGAGAGTAAGCATTCGGCACTGACTAGAAGGGCCAAGATGGCCTGTTTCCGTGCTGTAATTGTTATATGGTTATACGTTATATAACAATATAGTGAAATACCTTATTTGCGTCAACAATCAACACACACAAGGGTCAGCATATTCGAGCACCAACACAGCTGGTCCACAATGCTCAGCAGAACAACACAAAACACAACAAGCAACAAAACAGCAACAGCAAACCAAGCCTGTTCCTCCCACAGTCCATATTCTTCAGCCTCCAGCAGACAGGGACATAGAGGTTTGCAGATCCAACATTCCGTTCAATGGGCCTTAACCTCCAGAGGTCCGATGCAGTCCCTGGGCTTCAATTCCTACCACTGACCACAGGACCCACCGATCACCAAACTCCAGGCCTCAAACTCCGGACTCACTAATAGTGGGATCCTGAGTGCCAGTCTCACTGATTCACGAACCCAGGTGGTCTCTGGGCATCATTCCTCCTGCCCTCAGGGCACAGAACCAATCAGAATGGTGCCACCTGGGAGAAGGGAAATGTGCTATTACTCTCGATAATGGGCCTAAGGCATATGAGATGATTATAAGCTTGCTAAACCCCTAATCCATTTTGAAATGCCTTCTGATGATGTAAAATCCTTCCAGGACTTTGCAGCTCATTACGCTTCAAAAACTGCAATATGGTGTGTAGCCCGGGGCCAGAAGGTGAGTAGGTGGTCAGGCTGAGGCACTGGCAAGATAGTGCAAAGTGAAGACCTTAACATGCGCATTGTGGATCCTTTGATACGTGGACTGTTGGATGAGAGAACCGTGGCAATGCTCTCTACGTACAAGCCTGGCTTCACCAGGGAGAAGTTATCCAGGAACGCAGTTTCATTTGGGGTGTGAGTGGAGGAGGCCACTGATGACATGGAAGAAAACAGAAAGTTCGAAGTTCAAAGGTTCAAAGTACATTCGTTATATATTACACAACCTTGAGGTTCACATCCCTACAGGCAGCCACAGAACAAGAAATCTTAAAAAACCCATTAAAAAAAAAATTGACAAACACTAAATGTGCAAAGCGAGGGAAAAAATCGTGTGTAACCCTCAGGCTCGCCCAGCTCATGTTCGTCTCGGGGAAAACAGCCTTTGGCCCCGCCAAACTGAGAATTCATGTTTGTGTGAATGCTGTGTAAGGTACCGCCCAGTTACAAACCCACAACACAAAATATCTGACAGTACACCATATGCAATTAAATGATTGAACTTTATGAATCTTATTCTGAATATAGGTTTAGTAATGAAAATTTAAACAAAGGGCCCAATTCAAGGAAAGTCAAAAGTTCACGTTGGAGCTCACTGAGTCGTCATTCTTCCACCATCGGTCTCCTCCGAGCGTTGCCGACCTTCGGACCCTCAGATCCCAGTCCACTCCATCCGGTGGTCTACCAGCTCTCTCCACACGCGTCTACCCTCTTCATCTCTCCTCGACAATAGACCACGAAAACAACATCCTTCCAGATACACAAAACAAAACAACAATCTCCGATTGGCGAACATGCATACCACAGTCCTGTTATCTCCAGCCATAACCCAAACATTGCTGCTACAGGGAAACTGTTACCTCAGCAGTGAACATTACAGAGAAGCCATTACATTAGCCTTAACAGTGAAACATTACAAAGGAGCCATTACATTAGCAGTGAATCCTTACAGCACGTTACACGTGCAAACAACAAAAATAAGCAAATAGCATGTAGAAGGAAAGTGAGTCCTCAGACACAAAGCCCAGAACAGCTGGAGCAGGCCCACACCCTCAGCCTCAGCCTCAGTTCAGCACAGAGCAGAGTAAACGTCACAGAGCCTGCAAACAGGAAGCCCGGAACAGCTGGTCCACAACCTCAGCCTCAGTTCAGCACAGAGCAGAGTAAATGTTGCAGAGCAGTGAGCAGAACCAGCCCAACTCTTGCCTTTGGTCCCTACACCCTGCCTTTCCAGTCCATCTGGCCCAGCGTTTAACTCGTACAAAGATTGGGTCATTCCTCACTCCAGGACCCGGGCCCCATTGCATCAATACGCTCTGGGCCTGGATCCCACCGCCATATTTCAGCCTGTACCTGATCTTAGATTGACCAAACCTTGCTAGAATCTGCCTTTCCTCCTTTGCCATAGTATACTTTCAGGGGCTCACAGATACCAGTGGGAAACGCTTAGACACTGAGAGCCCAGAGTGTGGGGAAGATCAGCATTGCCATGGTGGGAGGTGACACTGATCAACAGAAAAAGACTCTTGCGTGTCAAAGTGAGCACAGATCTGTACAAAGTGATCTAAATTAATTACAAATATAAAACACAAAATAATTGATTACATAAGTATCACCCCCTTTAATATGACACACCAAATCATCACTGGTGCAGCCAATTGTTTTTAGAAGTCACATAATTCATTAAATGCAGATCTGTTTTTGGAGACCTTTGTGCAGTCTAGGTGTTTCAATTGATTGTAGTTACACCCTGTATCTGGAAGGTCCAACTGCTGGTGAGCCAGCATCCTGACATAAAACTACACCATAAAGACAAAAGAACACTCCAAGCAACTCTGCAAAAAGGTCATTGAAAAGCACACGTCAAGAGATGGATACGGGAAATTTCCAAGTTTCGAATATCCCTTGGAGTACAACTAAATCAATCATCAAGAAATGGAAAGAATATGGCACAACTGTAAATCTGCCTAGAGCAGGCCGACCTCAAAAACAGAGTGACCGTGCAAGAAGGGGACTAGTGAGGGAGGCCACCAAGAGACCAATAACAGCTCTGGAGGAGTTACAAGCTTCAGTGGCTGAGATGGGAGAAACTGTGCATACAGCAACTGTTGCCCGAGTGCTTCGTCAGTCGCAGCTTTATGGGAGAGTGGCAAAGAGAAAGCCATAGCTGAAAAAAAAATCACATGAAATCTGGGCTAGAGTTTGCCTGAAGGCATGTGGGAAAGTCTGAAGTCAGCTGGAAGAAGGTTCTATGGTCAAAATTGAGCTTTTTGGCCATCAAACTAAGCACTATGTTTGGTGTAAGCTAAGTTTGACATAATCAAAATCACACCATCCCCACCGTGAAGTATGGTGATAGCTGCATCAGGCTATGGGGATGCTTCACTGTAGCAGGCCCTGTACGGCTTGTGAAGGTAGAGGGTAAAAATGCAGCAAAATACAGGGAAGTTCTGAGGAAAACCTGAGGCAGTCTGAAAGAGAACTGCAACTTGTGAGATTTGTTTTCCAGCAAGACAATGACCCCAAGCATAAAGCCAAAGCTACACTGGAATGGCTTAAAAACAACAAAATTAATGTCCTGGAGTGGCCAAGTCAGAGTCCAGACCTCAATCCAATTGAGAGTTTGTGGCTGGATTTGAAAAGGGCTGTTCACTCACAATCTCTATGCAACCTGACAGAGCTTGAGCAGTTTTGTAAAGAGGGATAGGGAAAAATTGTAGTGTGCAAAGCTGATAGAGACCTGTTCATACAGACTCAAGGATGTAATTGCTTCCAAAGGTGTATCTACTAAATACTGACTTGAAGGTGAGTTATTATGCAATCAGTTATTTTGTGTCTAATAATTGTAATAAATTTAGAAAAATTCATAGAAATGTGTTTTCACTTTGACCTGAGAGTCTTTTCTGTTGATCAGTGTAAAAAAAAATGAATTAAATGCACTGTGATTCAATATTGTAAAACAATAAAACATGAAAACTTCCGAGGGGGGAGTGTTAATACTTTTTATAGGCACTGTAATATGTACACAGAATTATATGCCTTCACCAACCTGCCATGTTTAGTAAAGCCAGCCTGCAATCTTTGTAGATAAGGATATCTCACAAGTTTGGAAAGTCTGAAGATTCATTTAATTTATAGTTGATTTATGTGCTTTAATGTAACTATTCACCCTAGAGCATAATTACTGATGTATAAATCATTACAGAAGACACAGAGGTTGAAACACTCATCTGTTGCCTTTGGGACATGACTATTGCCAGACCGCAGAAGATGCTGCACTACAGAAACTGACCTGATCGGCTATTTCTGAGCAGAGGGACATTTCAGAAGTACGGGACACTCCATGAGTTGGTGATGGCTCTGCTCCCGAGAACTGCCAGAAACCCAAAGTCTCAATATCTCCAAACCACCGTTGGCTTAGATTGCTGTCAATTGAGATCACCAAAATGCATTGGTAGATAAATTAGGTACAGATTAGTACAGGCATTTGTAATTTTTATCTTGATTAGGGCTTAGTTAGAATTAGTTAATTAGTACTACATGTTGGAGCACAGGAGTTGCCAGACCAGAGAGTTTCAACCTACGCTGGTCATTTGAATGGGAATGTTACTTACTTTACTGATGTATTTTATATGAATGTCTGTGTGTACCTTTAAGAAGGATGTGTAACATGTGGTATAACTTTTGATCCAATGTTGTACCAGTCACACTTGCGAGGTAAGTACTGACTGTCTTCAGTAAAGGAGGTTTTGTTGGTCATTCTATCTTTGTCAATTGCCATAGTGGACAGCAATACAAAAACACACTAGGATCATAATATTCAAATATAAATGTCTGCATCAATCCCCTCTTTAATGACGATTGATGCAAAATATTCACCTGAAACCCTTCATATACTTCCACACCCAGATTACAACTTGGTCTCTAACTGGCCCAACATGTACTCCTTTTTCTCACTTTACATATTTGTGAAACATCTTAAGAGTTTTCTATAATTTTGTAAGCCATTTCTTTCATCTCCTCTCTTACTGCTATCAGTTCCTATCTAATTTCCCTTCAGTACAAGTGGTCAATCCAGCTGAAAGACCTGAAATACAGGCCGCCAATACCAGAAAGTCATTGGAAAATCAACAATTTCGGGAGAATCTCCTTCATCCACAGAGTGGTAAAACTAATGCTTCATGGAGTAATTCAAGGAAGTTTCTTGAAGGTATTTAAGAGAAAACAAGATGAACACACAGGGAAAGGATGGAAGGTTATAACTGTGGCATCAGCATAGTGAGAAGCTCAAACTCTGTCCTTTCATCATGGCCTTTTATGATGTTAAGCATTCCATCTATTTCTCGCTAAAGTGTTTGGCCTCATGAAATGATGCAGCGCAGAGAAATGTTTTCTCCTTGGAAGGTCTTTCCAATTATTCCCAGTCTTCTCCATCCTTATAACTCTCATTGGGAATTCATCCAGATCCTCTTTAGAATATCACACTTCAAACTACATGGATGAGCCTTTGTAGAAGAGAACCTTGCAGATCTCCAGGTCATAAAACCCCGTTGCATTAAAGAAAGAGTTTCCTCTTCTGGTTCTACTGTATTTCTAAAGCACCTATCGTGACCAATAGAGTCTAAAGCACTCTATAGCTGAAAAATATATGTAATTTCTAAACTATTTTTCCTGCTTTATTGTTAGAAATGTGGCAGCCAGTTTGCACATTGCAAGTTCCCAGTAGTAAGCAGCCATCGATACCAGGGGATCATGGGTTTGCACCTCTGCGTCCTCTCCAGGGCGCAAGCCTGGGTGGGAAGATTTGAAGAACTGGCTGTTGCCCATGTAGCGGATTCCCCCTCTCCACGTCACTGATGTAGTCCAAGGGAATGGAAAGCACCGATACACTCGTTTGGCACCAGTGTCATCGCAGAGGTTGCCAGAGTGAAGTTCTAAACAACAAACTGCCTTAGGGACCCCGGCTCTGGATTTCTTCCTCAGGGTTTACTCCCGAAGCCTCTCCCATGGGTGGTTATGGCCGTGAGACAGTGAAGGTTTAAAGTCAGAGTTTTCCTTCTCCTAGGTGGGCTGTCACTCAAGGCTGATAGCCCCACCTGTCTTAAGCAACTGGTTTTGAGGCACCAGTTCTTTGCCCCTTCAAGTCTGCCTTTGCCTCTTCCCTTGTCAGTAGAAACAGTTCCGTCGGGCCAAGTAGCTAAGCTACATGTGAAGGCCAAGAGTTGGACTTGGTTGTCAGAGGCTTTTATAGGTAGTGGGAGCTTATCCCCACTACCACCCCCGGCCATGACAGCCTCAGTTCCCAGTGACTATTACATTGACAGGGATACACAATAAGCTGCCACTGTTCATAATAATGGAACAAAGAACTGTACAACACAGGAACAGACCATTCAGCCTACAATGTTACGCCAAACTAAATAAACTGGTACTGAAATACCAAACTAAACCTATCCCTTCCACTGATACAATGCCCAGATCCCTCTATTCTCTGCAGATTCTTATACCTATATAGGAGCCTGTTGAAAACTGTATCATAAAGGATGAAATATTGAAAATTAGCTTTATTTGTCACATGTACATTAAAACAGAAAAATGTGTTGTTTGTGTCAACAATCAACGCAGTCCCAGGATGTGCTGGGTTGGCCTACAACTGTTGTCATGTGTCCGGTGCCAAAATAGCAAGCTCACAGCTTACTCCCGGACGCCTCTGGAAAGTATGAGGGAGGAAACGGGGAGCAACCAGAGAAAAGCCATGCAGTCACAGGGAGAAGGTATAAACCCCAGCAGTGGGAATTGAACCCCAATCACTGGTGCTGTAAAGCATTACGCTAATCCCTAGACTGCCGTGCTGCCTCCACCACCAATCCTGACAGCGCAACCCAGGCAACCAAAACCCTCCACATAAAAAAACTTCCCTCGCACATCTCCTTTGAACTCACCCACTTTCACCTTAAATGCATGCCCTCTAGTTTTGACCCTGGAATAAAGATACCAACTATCTTTTCTATCCGTTCCTCTCATTCTTTTACACCTCTATCAGATCTCTCCTCAACCTCCACATCTCCAAAGAAAACAATGCAAGTTTCTCCAACCTCTCCTGATAGAACATGCTCTATAATCTATGACCTGTTCTTATGCCAAGATGAGGCCACCCTCTGGGTGAAGGAGCATTCCTCTGATCCTCTACCACCTGTCACCTGCCTATTACTTCCCCCTGGGTCCTCTCCTCCTTCCCTTTCTCCTTTGGTCCATTCTCTTCTCCTAAGATCAGGAAGGAAGGAGGTACAATAGTCTGAAGGCACACATTCAATGATTCAGGAACAGCTTTTTCCCTTCCTGCCATCCAATTTCTAAATGGACATTGAGCCAATAAATACTACCTCACTTTTTATTATTTCTGTTTTTGCACTACTATTCTTAATTTAACTATTTAATATACATATGTATACTTACTGTAATTCTTTTTCTCCTTATCATTGTAATGTTGTCACTAAGTTAACAAATTTCACGGCATACAGTATGCCAATGATATTAAACCTGATTCTGATTCCTTTTACTCCAGCCCTCGACTTTTCTCACCTACCTGTCGTCACCTATCACCTTCCGGTTAGCCTCCTTCCCCTCACCGCACCATTTTATTCTGGCGTCTTCCCCTTCTTTCCCAGTCCTGAAGAAGGGTCTTGACCTGAAACAGCGACCGTATATTCATTTCCAAATGTGCTGCCTGATCTGCTAAGTTCCTTCAACATTTTGCCATGTGTTAATCCAGACAGCATCCCGGTGAACATCTTCTGCACCCTCTCCACAGCTTCCATTACCTTCCTATGATGGGACAACCAGAAATGAACACAATACCCCAGATTAGAGTTTTATAAAGCTACAATATAACTTATTGACTCTTGAACTCATTGCCTTGATCAATGAAGGCAAGGGTGCTAGATGGCTTCCTTAGTAGCATAATAACCTGCGCAGCCATTTTTGGGGAGCTATAGATGTAGGCCACAAGATCCCTCTGTATGTCAGCACTGTTCAAGGCCCTGCCATTATCACTGTACTCTCTCTTTTTGTCTGATCTTCCAAAGTGCAACACCTCGCATTTGGCCAGATTAAGCTCCATCTGCCATTCTCCACCTATACCTGCAACTGATCTAAAGCATATCCTGCAGTATCCTTTGGCAACCTTCTACACAATCCACTGCACCAGCAAGTTTGTATATCTATGAACTTACCAACCCACCCGACTAAAATGATCAGATGATCTGTTTTAGGACTAAAGTTAAGGAATGACATGACCGTGGTGGGTCTCATCAGCAAGAACGACGAGTCAGCTTACAGAGAGGAGGTGCAGCAGCTAACGGACTGGTGCAGAGCCAACAACCTGTCTCTGAATGTGAACAAAACGAAAGAGATGGTTGTTGACTTCAGGAAGGCACAGAGCGACCACTCTCCACTGAACATTGACGGCTCATCGGTACCAAATTTCTTGGTGTTCACCTGGCGGAGAATCTCACCTGGTCCCTCAACACCAGCTCCATAGCAAAGAAAGCCCAGCAGCGTCTCTACTTCCTGCGAAGAGTGAGGAAAGTCCTTTTCCCACCCCCCATCCTCATCACATTCTACAGGGGTTGTATTGAGAGCATCCTGAGCAGCTGCATCACTGCCTAGTTCGGAAATTGCACCATCTCGGATCTCAAGACCCTGCAGCGGATAGTGAGGTCAGCTGAGAAGATCATCAAGGTTTCTCTTCCCGACATCACGGACATTTACACTACACGCTGCATCCGCAAAGCAAACAGCATTATGAAGGATCCCATGCCCCCTCGTACAAACTCTTCTCCCTCCTGTCATCTGGGAAAAGGCACCGAAGCATTCGGGCTCTCACAACCAGACTACGTAACAGTTTCTTCCCCCAAGCTATCAGACTCCTGAATACCCAGAGCCTGAACTGACACCTTACTGCCCTATTGTCCTGTTTATTAATTATTGTAATGCCTGCACTGTTTTGTGCACTTCATGCAGTCCTGGGTAGGTCTGTAGTCTAGTGTAGTTATTTTTTTCTCTCTGTTTTTTTTACGTAGTTCAGTCTAGTTTTTGTACTGTGTCATGTAACACCATGGTCCTGAAAAACGTTGTCTCATTTTTACTATGTACTGTACCAGCAGTTATGGTTGAAATGACAATAAAAGTGACTTGACTTGACTTGACTGGAATTTACCAGAACACTACGGAGAACTTATTTTCCCTCCTTCCCATTGCTGACGATGGGTCTTGACCTGAACATTAATTGTGTTTCTCTTTCCTTAGACGCTGCCTGACCTGCTGAATGTTTCCAGAATTTCATTTTCCCAATATCTACAATGATTTGACCATGGACAACTACCCTGCTTCTTATTGAAATAACAACGACAGGATTTTAATGTTTACCTGTACAGACACACACAACCTCAGTTTAAGGTCTTATCCCGAAGCCTCTGGTTTAATACTTTAATATGCTGTCAGCCTAGTTTTGGGGCTAATTTCAATAGAGTTGAACTTGGACTTCAAATGTGGAGACAAGAGTGTTGCTGATTGAATTATGGCTTATTTCTCATAACAATTTACCTCATCCAATTCAACCAGGGTTATGGTATTTCCCTCGAGTCTTCTAAACTCTGCCCTCTCCTATTTCTTTTCTGAGAAATGCCACAAGTATTTGCAGGATGAAATCCAAGAAATTATTATCTAAAGTATATTATGGCCTCAGTTGTAAAGTGGTGTTTTAGTCTTTTAGTGATGGGGTGGGTGGAAGACGTCATTTAAAATTGCATACGAGGTTCTTCTCAAAGGAGGGCGGTGCATCTGCCATGGAGACCTGTGGAGGCCAGATCATCAAGGGTTCAAAGAGCACATATATACAGTACCTTTTGGAAGGGCTCGGGGTTGAGGGTTGCACAGAAAGAGAAATGAGGCATGGGGTAGATCGGCCATGATAATTTTCAAAGGCAGGGAAGGCTTGAGGGACTGAGTGGCCTACTCCTGATCCTATGTTTTTGTGTTTTTGTATGATGACATAGTGTTTTAGGTTAGCCTTCCTGTATGTTCCCCTTTCAAAAGTTTTGAAGATGGTGAACAAAAGACAGGACTGAAGGGCAGTCAGTATGCAATCCAGAGCCAGTTTGCACATAAACTATTTTGAAAAGCATTTGAATGCTGGTGAGACTCAAGAACACTTTCTATCCCTCTGTTATCAGGCTCTTGAACGGACTTCTCGTACACTAGAATGTGAACTCTCGACCTCCCAACCTGCCTTACCATGGTCTTTGCACTTCACTTGTCCTCCTGCACTGCACTTTCTCTGTAATTCCAACACTCCATTCTGCATTCTGCTTACTTCTTACTTACCCCAATGTACTTACGCAAGGATTGCTGTGTCTGGGTGCCACACTCTTCATTGTATTTCAGTGCAGGTAAATAACCAACACATTTATTCAGTGAATAAACCAACACATCCCACAGTGCATTACACTAATCAATGACAGAATTGCCAGGTCTCTGCACACCGCCGGCATCAAATCTGTTGGAAAGATTCCACAGGAGGGGAGGAGAGTGGCGAATCGGAGGGGACTGTGGAGGGAATTACAAGTGTTCAGTAGCTGGTTGGTGTTATGAATGGGGTTTAGGACTGGTGGCTGGATAGCAGTTTGTCAGGAGGCAGTCTATTATTGCTTTCCCTTGTATTGTCTCATGTACTGATGGGCTGAAATAATCTGTATGAAAGGCACACAAAACAAAGATGATCACTGTACCTTACTACACGTGATAATAATAAACTAATTTACTACAAACTCTGGCCTCTCTCCCTTCTCTGAAGTGCTTCTTAAAGCCAACATCTTTGAAATGGTTTTGTTCATCTGTCCAAGCATCTCCTTTTGTGACTTGGGGTGTCAAATTGTGTTTGATAAACTCTCCTGCGGTCCACTGAAACATTTCACTGTGCTAAGGGCACAATATAAATTCAGGTTGTTGATTTAATCATTCAGCCACAAAGAGGGGGAGGAGGTTGCAAGTTTGCAAAATCCAGTTTTGCTCCAAGTTGGCTAATCGTCCGTACTCTCACAAAACAAAAGCCAGTGCTCGGTTTCAGTGAGGGACTGCAGGCACACATCAGGGATCCGACAGACATCCGTACAAGGGAGATTTATGTTCAGTGTTGTCTGCTGGCTTTGTTTGGCTTGAGCTGCAGAATTAATCACGAAGCAAGAGGCAAGACAAAGGGCGGCAGGTCGACTATTTTTATCCAGCCCTGGGAGAAGTGCTGACTCAGGCACGGCTTTCTGGGTAATGCAGTTGCGCCCTGTCTGTCTTGTTGTGTACATGTCATGAGGAGGGGGACTGAGAAAGGGAGAGCAAGAGACATAAAGGGAATTGAACAGATGATTACTACAATATTTAAAGGGGGCTCTCCCCCAGGGATTCTAATGTTAACTTTAATCAGCCTTCTCTGATGCCAAGTCTGAGAGCGTTCCTCACTGCTTTCTTGAGTCATCGATGTTACGGTTGGTAGTTATTCCAGTGGGTTGGGGGATGTGAGGCATTGGTGAACTCTGTTCTGTGCAGTCAGCAGAATCCAGAAATATAAACCTCTTTGTTTAAGATCTCTCCTTTGTGGAGGCCTTCAGCTTTTTTTCTCTCTCTGGGTAGTTATTTGTTTTCGTTTAAGACTGTGTTACTTTCCTTATTCTGTTCCACACTCCACCCTCACTCCCCGTCTTTTTAACTACCATCATTTAGTGTTGTTGATGTGCACAGTTAACTCTTCCTTATTTAATGCTTTTGCAACTGTGGGGGGCCTCCTGGTGCGGTTCTGTACTTACCAGATATTCCACTTGCTCCTGGTGCTCTCAAGCCCTTTCTGAGGGCACCAGGATATGAGAGTGACACAGAGACAGACCAATCTGCCCATCTAGTCACAGTACACAAACAGGTCTCTCAATTCCCTGCCAGACGTCAAGTGCCCATTTTCATTCATCGTATATCTGCTCTCCCCACATTCCTATCTACTCCTCTAGAGCCTACACAGTAGCGGCAATTGGCAGCAGCCCATTTACCTATCGGTCCACATGTCTCTGGGATGTGGCGGGGAAACCAGATCACCCAGAGAAACCCATGCAGTTACAGGGAGAGTCAAATCAAGTCTGGTGTCATGTGCACGGTGAGGTACAGCTGGAATGGAAAACTTACAGCACAGACACTCAGGTAACACACAGATCATAAAATGGACACAAATTGTTTGAAGTGAAAAAAAAAACCCTGGAAAACAAGATGTTACTGTAAAGAAAACCACAATCACAGATAAGTCCACAGTTGTGCATGAAAATCCTATGAGATCAACAGTTTCTGAGGTAGTCAAAGCACCCTGTCAGGCACCAACAGTCAAAGTCACTTTTGATCACGTTTCTTCCCCATTCTGATGTTTAGTCTGAACAACAACTGAACCTCTTAACCATGTCTGCATGCTTTTATACACTGAGTTACTGCCATGTGATTGGCTGATTTGCATTAATGAGCAGGTATATAGGTATACCTAATAAAGCCGCCACAGAGTGTATGCGAGAGTCTTCGGTGACGTACCAAATCTCCCAAACTCCTAATGGCATGCCTTCTTCATCACCACACCAAAGTGCTGGGGCCAGGATAGATCCTCCGAGATGCTGATGTCCAGAACATGGAATATGTGGGTTTTCTCCAGGTCCTCCAGTTCCTCCTACAGTCCAAAGACGTATCGGGTGGGCTAATTGGTCATTGTAAATTGTTCCGTGAGTAGGTCAGGGTCAAATCAGGGTCGTTGGGTCGAAGGAGCGGAAGGGTCTACTCTGCGCTGTGTCTCTAAATAAAATTACTAAGAAGTGAACGGGGGCAGTTAGCACATTTTATATGGCACAGCCCCGAGAAGTCATGGGATTATGTTGAGAGAGAGCATTCAAATAAAAGCAGGTGTGGGCAGTTGACTCATTTTGCACACCACAGTTTCTGAGGGGACATTGGATTGTGCATAATTAGGCACTTGGCAAGGGCCCATAAAAAGAAGTTAATAGCCAGTTTGGGAGAGGCCGTTGCACGAGTGGACCAGTGTTGGAGTGGAGTGTTCAGACTTTGGCTCATTGAAGCTTCAGTGAAGAGAGCCATAGGTAAACTTTTTTTGATACCATTGGAGTGGGATGACCTAGCAGAGGAAAGCATCCGCAGTCAGGTCTCTGGCACTGAGTCTGGCTCTGTGACTCAGAAGGGAAGGAGGGATTTGAGGCGAGCCGCAGTGAAAGGGGATTTGTTGGTTAAGGGAACAGAAAGGAGGTTCTGTGGATGAGAACATGATTCCCAGCTGGTAGGGTCAGGGACATCACGTTTTGAGTCCACAGCATTCTTAGGTGGGAGGGTGAGCAACCAGATGTGGTCTACGTCAGTACCAATGGTGTGGGTAGAATGGGTAACAGGGTCCTACAAAGTGAGTTCAATGAGTTAGGTGCTAAGTTAAAGGACAGAACCCCCCCAGGGTTGTGATTTCGGGATTGCTACCTGGGCCACATGCTAGTGAAGCCAGAAATAGGAAGATCATACAGTTTAACATGTGGCTAAGGAGTTGGTGCAGGGGATAGCGCTTCAGATTTTTGGATCATTGGGCTCTCTTCCAGGGAAGGTGGGACCTGCCCAAAATGGACATTTTGCACATGAACTGGCGGGGGGGGGGGGGGGGGGGGGAGTGGTGGAATGGAAACTAACATCCTGGCAGGAAGTTTTTCTAGTGTTGCATGGGGAGGGGGGGGTGCACAGGGTTATACTAGAATTGCAGGGCTGTGGAAACTAGAGTGGAGAGGTTGTGGAGCAAGACTTTGTCAAGTCTACATACAAGGTCAGATATCAAAAGGTTGAGCATGGTGGGACTAATGTTTTGTGCTGTGTATATTCCAATGCGAGAAGTATTGTAAGGTAGGTGGATGAGTTTAGGTCATGGATCAGCAAATGGAATTATGATATTGTAGCCATTAATGAGACTTGGTTGCAGGAGGGTCAGGAATGGCAGCTCAGTGTTCTGGGGTTCCATTGTTTTAGACGTGATAGAGAGGGAGGATTAAAGGGAAGGCAAAATGTCACGGCAGTATTCAGTCAGGACAGACTGGAGAGCTCAGCTAGTGAGGCTTTATGAGTAAAACTGATGAATAAGAAAGGTATGACCACATTAATGGGATTATCAAACCAAAGGTAGGCATTTTCTTGGGTCGCAGCTATGCCAGCCTTTTTGACAGGTTTCATGGAACAGTCTGTGTTCCAAGCATACACCGGTATCGCTCCCCTACCTTTCCTCTGCTACACCGACTGGTGCTGCTTCCTACACCCACACTGAGCTTGTTGATTTTATCAACTTTGTCCCCAACTTCTACCCTGCCCTCAAATTTATCTGGTCCACTTCCTCCCCTTTCTTGATCCCTTTGTCTTACTCTCCGGAGACAGATTATCTACTGTTATCTTTTATAAACCCACTGATTCACACAGCTACCTGGACTATACCTCTTTTCACCCTGTTACTTGTAAAAACGCCATCCCCTTTTCTCTAAATTCCTCTGTCTTCTCTACATCTGCTCTTAGGAGGAGGCTTTTTCATTCCAGAATTAATGAATTGTCCTCCTTCAAAGAAAGGGCTTCCTTCCTCCACCATCAATGCTGTCCTCACCCACATCTCTTCTATTTCACGCATGTCTGCCTCATCCCATCCTCCCACCACCCCATAAGGGATAGGGTTCCTCTTGTCCTCACCTACTACACCATTAGCATCTGCGTTCAACGCATAATTCTCCATAACTTCTGCCATCTCCAATGGGACCCCACCACCAAGCACATCTTTCCCTCACTCTACTTTCAGCTTCCGCAGGGATCGCTCCCTACTCGACTCTCTTGTTCACTCATTCCTCCCCACTGATCTCCCTCCTGGTACTTATTCGTGCAAGCGGAACAATTGTTACACCTGCCCCTACGCCTCATCCCTCACTACCATTCAGAGCCCCAGACAGTCCTTTCAGGTGAGGTGACACCTCACCTGTGAATCTATTGGGGTCATCTACTGTATCCAGAGCTCCCAATGTGGTCTGCTGTATATTGATGAGACCTGACTTAAGTTGGGAGACCGCTTCACCGAGTACCAACGCTCTATCTGCCAGAAAAAGCCGGATCTTCCGGTAGCTACCCATTTAAATTCTACTTCCCATTCCCATTCTGACATGTTAGTCCATGGTCTCCTCTACTGCTGCAATGAGGCCACACTCAGGCTGGAGGAGCAACACCTTATATTCCATCTAGGTAGCCTCCAACCTGATGGCATGAACATTGATTTCTCGAACTTCCCTCTCTCAGTCTATCTCCTGACCTGCCCATCATATCCCACTGGTGCTCCTCCCCCTTTCCTTTCTTCCATGGTCTTCTACCTTCTCCTTACAGATTCCCCCATCTCCAGTCCTTTATTTCTTTCACCACTCAACTGCCCAGCTCTTTACTTCACCACTCCCCCCTCCCACTTTCATCTATCAACTACCACCTTGTATTTCTTCCTCCCCTCCCCCACCTTCTTGTTTTAATTTCTCATCTTTTTTCCCAGTCCTGAAGAAGGGTCTCGGACTGAAACGTTGACTATTTATACTTTTCCATAGATGCTGCCTGACCTACTGAGTTCCTCCAACATTTTGTGCATGTTGATTGGACTTCCAGCATCGGCAGATTTTCTCATGAATGGGATTATAACTGTAGGATTTAGAGAAGCAAATTTGTAGAGATTTCACAGACTGTTGTGATAGTAGGTGATTTTAACTTTCCACATATAGACTAGGATTCTCATACTGTAAAAGGGCTGGATGGGAAAGAGTTCATCAAATGTGTTCAGGAAAGCTTCCTTAATCTATATATAGAGGTCCCAACTAGAGTGAGTGCAATACTGGATCTCCTGCCAAGGAATGACACAGGGCAGGTGAGAGAAGTTTGTGTAGGTGAACACTTTTGCGTCTACTGATCATAATGCTGTTAGTTTCAAGGTAATTATGGAAAAGGGTATATCTGGTCCTCAGGTTGACATTCTAAATTGGAGTAAGTCCAATGTTGATAGCTTCAGAAAGGATCTGGCAAGTGTGGATTGGGAGAGATTGTTATCTGGCAGACATGTATGTAGTAAATGCGAGGCCTTCAAAGGTGAAATTTTGTTCCTGTCAGAATAAAAGGCAGGGGTAACAGGTTTATGGAACTTTGGTTTTCAAGAGATATTGAGGCCCTGGTTAAGAAAATAAAAGGAGGTGCATGGCAGGTGAAGGCAGGTAGGAACAAATGAGATATTTGAGGAGTATAAGAAATACAAGAGAATATTTAAGAAGTAAATCAAAAGGGCTAAAAGACATGAGATTGCTCTACTAGACAAGATGAAGGAGATTCCTAAGGGTATATATATAGCAGAAGGATTGGCAGGACAAAGTTGGTCCTCTGGAAAATCAGAATGGTCATCTATGCTTGGAATGAAAAGAGATGGGGGAGATATTAAATAGATTTTGTTGCATCCGTATTTACTCAGGAGATGGAAGCAGAGTCTATAGATATGAAGCAATACAGCAGTGAGGTCATGGACCCTCTATAGATTACAGAGGAGGTGTTTGCTGTCTTGGGGCAAATTAGAGTTTACACATCCCCAGGGACTAACAGGAACAGCCTATGGGCCCTAGCAGAGATATTTAAATCATCCTTAGCAACAGGTGAAGTACTGGAGGTCTGGAGGATAGCTCAAGTTGATCCACTGTTTAAAAAAAAATCTCTAAAAATAAACCAAGAAATTATAGGCCAGTGAGCCTGATGTCAGCAGTGAGAAAGTTACTGGAAGGCATTCAGAGGTTCTGGATAAATAAGTACTTGGATAGACAGGGACTGATTAGGGAGAGTCAACCTGGCTTTGTGTGTGGTAGCTAACCAATTGGTCTAAACAATTCTATAGAATTTTTTGAGGAAGTTACCAGAAAAGTTGATTAAGGCAAGGCAGAGGATGTTGTCAATGTGGACTTTAGCAAGGCATTTGACAAGGCCCCTCATGGAAGCTTGGTCAAGAAGGTTCAGTTGCTGGGCACTCAAAATGGGGTATTAACTTGGATTAGACATTGACTTTGTGGGAGAAGCTAGAAAGCAGTGGTAGATGGTTGCCTCTCTGACTGGAGGCCTATGTCTAGTGTGCCTCAGGGATCGATACTGTTACCATCTAGATCAACAATCTGGGTGATAATGTGGTAAATTTTCAGATGACACCAAGATCCTGGGTATTGTGGAAACCAAGGCAGACTATCAAAGCTTGCAGCAGGATCTAGACCAGCTAGAAAAACAGGCTTATAAATGGCAGATGGAATTTAAAGCAGACAAGTGTGAGGTGTTGCACTTTGGGAGGACCAACCAGGCTAGATTTTACACTGTGAGTGGTAGAGCATTGAGGAATGTGATAGAACAGAGGGATCTTGAAATACTGATCCATAATTCCTTGAAAGTGGTATCACAGGTAGATAGGGTCATAAGGAACAGTTTTAGCACACTGGCCTTCCTAAATCAATGTATTGAGTACAGGAGTTAGGTAGTTAAGTTGAAATTGTATAAGACATTGGTGAGGCTGTGTTTGGAGTATTTTATGCAGTATTGGTCACCTACCTGCAGTAACGATGTAAATAAGATGGAAGAATGCAGAGAAGATTTGCAAGGATGGTTCTGGGACTTGAAGACCTGAGAAATAGGGAAAAGTTGAATAGGACTGCATTCCCTAGAACAAATCTCCCTGAGGGGAGATTTGATAGAGGTATACAGACTTATGAGGGATATAGATAGAGTAAATCCAAAAAGGCTTTTACCACTGGGAAACAAGAGCAATTCTGCAGATGCTGGAAGTCCAAGCAACACACACAAAATACTGGAGCAACTCAGCAGGCCAGGCAGCACCTATGGAAAAGGGTACAGTCGACAATTCAGGCAAAAAAGTCTTGCTGAATGATCTCGGCCCAAAACGTTGACTCTACTTTTTCCCATAGATGCTGCCTGCCAGCTGAGTTCCTCCAGCATTTTGTCTGTGTTTTTCCACTGAGGTTGCGTGGGACTACAACTAGAAGTCATTAGTTAAGGGTGAAAGGCGAAGTGTTTAAGAGCAACATGAGGGGGATCTTCTTCACTCAGAGGGTTGTGAGAGTGTGCAATGAACTGCCAGCGCAAGTAGTGGATGTGAGGTGGATTTCAACGTTTAAGAGACATTTGGATAGGTACTTGGATGGGAGAGGTATGGAGGGCTATGGTCCAAGCACATGTTGATGGGACTAGGCGGATTAATGATTTGGCACAGACTAGATGGGCCAAAAGGCCTGTTTCTATGCTGTAGTGTACTATGACTCTGTGACCTATTCCACCACTCACCACTCAATCAGGGTTGATGTGTGCTCTTCGGGCTTCTCCTTCCTGAAATCCACAGCAAATTCTTCGGTCTCAGTGAAGTTGAGTGCAAGGTTGTGGTTGCTTGTTCCATCAGGCAGAAGATACAAAATCCTGAAAGTATGTGGCACCAGGCTCAAGCACAGCTTCTATCCTGAATGGACCTCTTGTACATTAAGTCAGACTCTTGATTTCCAAAACTATCTTGTTATTTTTTGCACCTTATTTTTCTTCTTGCACCACAATTTCTCATATCAAATCAAGTTCAATTATCATTCAACCATACATAGATACAGCCGAACGCGACAACGTTCCTCTGGGGCCAAGGTGCAAAACATATAAAAAAGCACATTCTAAATAGAGAGCAACATTCAAGATAGTGAGCAAAGAAGCATGAAATGATCTGTAGGGATGGCATGCAAAATTAAGTTTCTCGTTGTACCTAGACCCAGCTACCAGTTGGGAATCCCTGGTCCTCGACAGTCCAATGACGAGGCATCAAGAAACTTGAGTCCTCCAGAAGCAGAAAATGGAGTACCCACCCAACCTCTCCATCTGATGCACAGCTGCAGGTCCCTCATCTCTGAATAAGAAGCAAATCAACTCATCCTCTACCTCCAAGAAGACTGCCCAAGGAGAAAACAGATTGTAATTTCTTGCTCACTGGTTTATACCTCATGACCTAAGGTTGCACCGATGGTGATGGTGCCCAAGCAATGCCGTGTGTCAGCAGAGGTAGATTTAGTGTGAAGATTTGGTGGACAGTTTAGCAGACCAGCTTGTAATAGTTTTTAGCCCTGACCCATCCTGTTTTGTTTTCTCATCAGGGAGAACACTGGCGAGCGTAAAAGAGGAAATTATAACAAAACAAAACTATAAAATATTATTTAACAGAGGAACAGAATGTAAGAAATCTCTTAAAATATGATTTTATCCCAGTTAGGTCAGTTTCCTTTCTGGAGAGATTTGAATCTTTGGTATGCTACAGTTCTGAGTGAGGCTGGTGCATCTGAGGAAATTCAGAGTAAAACTGTCAGCCTACCTCAGGCTGGTGGGAGTGGTGTGGGTGAGGGAGGGTAACAGTGACTACTTTTAGAGACACCTAACTGTAAGCCGAGGACAGATCCGGAAATCCCCCAGGAATCCAGTTCTGCACAAGCGCTCAGTAGTGGATCATCAAAACAACTGAGAACCACAGTGCTGATAAGCAGCTGCAGCTTCCTAAGTGTTAAAACTGCTAGGTGTCTGTGGGTTCTGTTAGCACATGCTGTCCTGTTGTGGTTCAAAGTGTTGTGGGTTTTATTATGCTTGTTCCATGTATGTTATTTTCAGCAATTCTGCTTAAATTTTGCTTGGATTTGCTTATGAACCTCTCTCTGCCAATCTTCTATTGTTTCCTCCTACTTCTGTGAAGGTTTTCTGATTTTTGCTCTGCTTTTAATGTTTTTATTTTCTGTTAATCTGTCTCTGTCTGTGACTCCTGTGATTGCTGGCTAGCGTGTGTGTGCGTGTGTGCGTGTGTGTCTTTCTCTCTTTGTTCCTGTGTCTCTGTGTGGCTGCCTGAGTCTTCATGTTTCTCTCTGTTACCTATCTCAGTATGTATGTGTGTACATGGGCACCTGTGTGTGTGTGTGTGTGTGTGTGTGTGTGTGTGTGTGTGTGTGTGTGTGTGTGTGTGTGTGTGTGTGTGTGTGTGTGTGTGTGTGTGTGTGTGTGTGTGTGTGTGTGTGTGTGTGTGCGCGTGCCCCTGTGTCTCTTCTGGACAGCAGTCAATATTCAGACAGGCAAGTTTGTTAGTGCAAGTTTAAACTAGTAGTTGGGAGGGCAAGGGGCAGGATCCCAAGCATCAGGGAGGCAAGTGAGAAATTGGGAAGTGATAGCAATTTAAACAGGCATGACAGGCAGGGGAATGGTTAAGAGAGAGGAAAGCCCGTCTGAATAAACTGCATTTATTTCACTTTATGGGTAGGATAGCCACATGGCTCTGGCATATTATTGCCATTATGGAAACATGGCTAAAGGAGGGATGAGCCAGGCAGCTTACTGTTCCAGCATACAGGTGCTGTCAGTGGCTCAGGAAAGAGGGAAGGGGAGTTGCATTTTTGATTCAGGGTAATGTCACAGTCAGAGATGAAACTGCTGAAGGATTAGTGAGGCTTTATGGGTGGAGCTGAGAGATAAGAAAGTGATGGTGGAGCTGAGAAAAAACTGTATCTTGTGGGATGGCAGTACAGGCCCCAAGTGGTCACTGGGAATTAGAAAAACAAATACGCAGGGATATTGTGCAGAGTTGTATAATAGGATTGTCACAGCAGAGGTTTTTTTTTGCATAAACTGGGACTCTGTGTCCGTGCGTGTGCGCGCATAGGGAAGACGGAGAAAGTAGGCACGCATGCATACTTGTGTATGTGTTTTCATTAGTTTCCATGTTTCTCTTCACCTCAGTGATTGAGGTGATGGGGGGAGGTGGGGGGGGGGAGCACTTTGAGACCAGTGACCTCAATTATATTACTTTTAAGACATGTTTTGAAAGGGATAGAACTGATCCACAAGCTCAAATTCTAAATTGTGGCAGGGTGGATTTTGACGGTATGAGACAAGAGCTTTCAAGGGTTGGTTAGAATAAGTTATTTGTGGGCAAAGGTCAACAGGCATGCAGGAGTCTCAAGGTCTGCATGTTCCTGTTAGAGTGAAGGCCATGGCTGGTAGGAGTAGCAAACCTTAAATAATGAGAGATATTGAGCCTCTAGTCAGGGCCCCTCAAAGACCAAGGGGACACCTTTGTGTGGAGCTGCAGTAGATGTGCAAGGTCTTTAATGAATATTTCTCCTTTGTCTTTACCATAGGAACAGATACGAAGACTTCAGAACTAGGAAAAGTGAATAAGAAGATCTTGGGAATAGTCCGTATTACAGTACTGAAGTTGCTGGATTTAGTAACAGCATGATGGTAGACGTATCTCCAGGGCCTGACCAGGTTTATCGAAGAACAATGTTGGGGGCAAGAGGGGAAATTGTGGGAGATACTTGCATCGTTATTAGCCACAGGCGATGTGCCACAAGACTCCAGAGCAGTGAAGTTAGTGTCTTTATTTAAGACGGGCAGCAAAGAAAAGCCTGGAAACCCTAGGTCAGTAAATCTGTGGTAGGCAAGTTACTGGAGAGGATTCTGAGGGATAAGATAATGTGCATCTCTGGAAAGACAAGGGTTGAATAGGGATAGTCAGCGTGGCTTTGTGCTTGGAAGATCACATCTTATGAACCCAATGGAGTTTTTTGATGAAATGACCAAGAAAGATGATGTATGTAGGACAGCAGATGTTGTTTACATGGACTTCTGTAAGGCCTTTGATAAGGTTCCACAGCTTTGGAAGTTTAGATCGCGTGGAATCCAAGAATGAGTTGGGTAATTGGATACACAATTAGCTTGATGGTAGAAAGTAGAATTGGCTCTATTGGCTTGATGTTAGAAGGTTGTTTCTGAGACTGAAGGCCTGCAACTTTAGGTGTGTCTCAGGGGTTGATGCTATATCAATGATTTAGATAAGAATGTACAGTGTTCAGTTAGTAGGTTTGCAGATTACACTAAAATGAGTGGTAGTGAACAATGAAGAATGTTATCCAAAATTACAGGGGGTTCTTGATCAGTTGGGTAAATGGGCCAAGGAATAGCAAATACAGTTTAATTCAGATAAGTGCAAAGCGTTGCATTATGGAAAGTCAAATCCAGATAGGACTTTCACAGTGAACAACAGGACCCTGGAGGGTGTTGCAAAACAGAGGAACCTTGGAGTACAAACACATGGTTCCCTAAAAGTGGAGTCACAGGTAGATAGGAGGGTGAAGAAGGCTTTTAGCATACTAGCCTTTATAATTCAGGGCGTTGAGTATAAAAGTTGTGAGATCATAGTACAGTTGTACAGGATGCTGGTGAGGCCACATTTGGAGTAATGTTTTCAGTTTGGGTTGGCCTACTGAAGGAAAGATGCTATTAAACTGGAAAGAGTACAGAAAAGGTTTTACAAGGATACTGGCAGGACTTGAGGGACTGAGTCCCAGGGAGAAATTGGACAGGCTAACACTTTATTTCTTTGTGAGAAACTGAGAGGTGATTTTATAGAGGTGTATAAAATCATGAGGGGCACAGATAGGGTGAATGCCTTCATCTTTTTCCAAGGGTTGTGGAAACAAGAAGTAGAGGGCATAGGTTTAAGGTGATAAGATTTAATAGGAACCTGAGGGGCAACTTTTTTTTACACAAAGGATGGTATGCATATGCACTGAACTGCCAGAGGAAGTGGTTGAAGCAGGAACAGTAACAACTTATAAAAATTACTTGGACAGGTACATCGATTGGAAAAGGTTTAGAAGATTATGGGCCAAATGCTGGATGAGAGATCTTGGTCAACATGGGCCAGTTGGGCTGAAGGGCTTGTTTCTATGCTGCTCGACTTGATGAATCTTTTACAGTGTCTGCCTCTCATTTTCATTGTGTTACTAATATCATGTCTCCCTATGACCCAGGGTCTTGCTGTCTCTCTACTTCTGCATCCATCTCTCAATTTCAGTGTGCCTAATTCTATGTCTTTCTCTCTCCGTGGCTTTATGTGTCTTTCTGTCCCTCACTCTTATTGTATTTCTATTTCTAAGACTATATCTCCCTGTAAATGGATGCACCTTATGACCAGTCCATGTGTGTTTCTGAGGGGGGATATCACTGAAACCTACAAATATTTAAGGGGCTTGATAGAGTGGACATGGTGGAAAAAAAAAATTCCTTGCCCTCCCCTCTTCTTCTATTCCCCATTCTGGTTTCCTGTCTCTTCTCACCTGCCTATCACCTACCCCTGGTTCCTCTCCTCCTTCCCTTTCTCCTATGGTCCACTCTCTTTTCCTATCAGATTCCTTCATCTTCACCCTTCTATCTTTTCTACCCACCTGGCTTCACCTATCACCTTCCTTCTAATTCTTTCTATTTTTATTCTTTTTTATTCCTGTGTCTTCCCCTTTCCTTTCCAGTCCTGAAGAAGGATCTTGGCCCAAGACTGATCGTTGATTGTTTATTCCTTTCCATAGATGCTGCCTGAGTTTCTCCAGCAATTTGTTTGTGCTGCTATAAAGGGGATGTTTCCTATATTGGTGGAGATGCCTATAGTGGGACCAGAGCGCACAGCCTCAGAATACGTTCTTTAGAACAGAAATGAGGAGGAATTTCTTCAGGCAGAATGGTGATTCTGGAGCAAACACGAGGAAATCTGCAGATGCTGGAAATTCAAGCAACACACACAAAATGCTGGTGGAACACAGCAGGCCAGGCAGCATCTACAGGAAGAAGCACTTTCGACGTTTCGGGCCGAGACCCTTCATCCTGATTTTGATGGTGATTCTGGAATTCATTGCCACAGATGGCTGAGGAAGCCAAGCCATTGGGTATATTTAAAGCATAGGTTGATAGATTCTTGATTAGTAAGGGCGACAAAGAATATGGGAAGAAGTCAGAAAAATAGGGTTGAGAGGGATAATAAATCAACCATGTTGGAATGGCAAAGTGGAATCAATGGGACAAAGTGTGTGTGTGTGTGTGTGTGTGTGTGTGTGTGTGTGTGTGTGTGTGTGTGTGTGTGTGTGTGTGTGTGTGTGTGTGTGTGTGTGTGTGTGTGTGTGTGTGTGTGTGAGTGTGTGTGTGTGTGTGTTCCCCTCTCCCTTTTTCTCTTTTCCTAAAGCCATCATTTCCTTTGCCAGGCTTCATCTCTCATTCACGAAGAGAAAGACACACTGGCCCACGCTGCTATACTCCATAAGCCTGTCAAATCCCAAAAGATTTGATTTATTAATTGAAAGGCCCTCCATAAATTTCAAAAACCAGCATGACCAAAATGAAATGAGGGGGCCTGGAAATGGTGATGATTAACACTTAATCAGTAGGTGAGTGACCCTGAGAGTGGTGACTGAATGTGGACCCTGGAGAGGAGCCAGGGAAGTGGGAGACAGCGAGATGAGCATTTCGAACTGTGTGTAAAAAGGGAGGGAGGTTGCTATTTATCAATGTTCAGAATTATGTATTACTGAGACATAATGCACTAAAAGGAGCCATTCAGTCTAATCATAGCTGTGCCAACATTTCAAAACTGATAGCCAGTTTACACTCTACTCAGCCATCCTTGGACCTTCTGTTTATTCACAGTACTGTAATTTTACTTCAAATTTTACCTCACTGTAATTTTACCTCAAATATTTATTGAATCCCCTTTAGATATAGAAGGTTTACTATCAAACTTACGCTGATTGCACATCTAGGAAATGAGTGAAAATAATTCCTCTCATATTCTTTGCCAGTTCCTGGGAATTGGTGCCCTCTAGCATGTCATTCACCTGTCACTTCTAAGTACTTGCGAAAATGTTCAAAACCGATTAAGGAGTGTGAAGGTTAAGAACAGTTTCACATTTTTTCTCTGCTGGGAGTTCGGACACAGCAGGATGCCTTGCAGCGAAGAGCTCTGCACTGTGAGACATTCGTTTCACTGTTTGAAGGAGGCTGGTGCAAGCTCTTCTCACTTTGAGAAGTGCTTCCTTTGAAGTGGGAAATAAAAACAGAAAATGCTGGAAATAGTGATGCAAGTCAGAGAACACCTGCGGATGGGGATAGAGGTGGGCGCTCTGGAAATTGGGTTATTCCCATCAGGTAATATATCAGATAACTTCATCAGGTGAAAGCCTTGACCTGGAACATTAACTCTATTTCTCTCTCCACAGATACTACCAGAAGTGATGAGTGTTTCTACTATTCTCTGGTTTCTTTTCAGATTGACAACAACATTAGTTTTTTTGCTAAACACAAAGTACACTGCAGAAGCTCTGGTCAAAGCAACACGTACAAACAAGCTGGAGGAACTCAGCAGGCCGGGCAGCATCCGTGGAAACAAGCAATGTTTCGGACCCAGACCCTACATCAGGACTGAAGAGGGAGGGGGCAGGGGCCCTATAAAGAAGGTGGGGGGAGGGTGGGAGGGAGAAGGCTGGTAGGTGCCAGGTGAAAAACCAATAAGGGGAAAGATCAAGGGGTGGGGGAGGGGAAGCAGGGAGGGGATAGGCAGGAAAGGTGAAGAAGGAATGTAAGGGGAAAGCATTGTGTAGTAGAAGAAGGCAGAATCATGAGGGAGGTGATAGGCAGCTGGAGGAGGAGGCAGAGTGAAACTGGGATGGGGGAGGGAGGGGGAGGGAATTACCAGAAGTTGGGGAATTCAATGTTCATGCCAAGGGGCTGGAGACTATCCAGATGGTATATGAGGTGTTGCTCCTCCAACCTGAGTTTGGCCTCATCATGGCAGTAGAGGAGGCCAGGTATGGACATATCCGAATGGGAATGTGAAGCAGAGTTGAAGTGGGTGGCAACCGGGAAATCCTGTCTGTTGTGGCGGATGGAGTTTTTTTGCTTTTTGTTGACGAACCTTTCAGTTTTAAGACTGCTTCTTTAAAGACTGTTATTGATTCTAACTTTCTAACTGGCTGCATCACCATTTGGTATGGGGGGGGGGGGGGTGCGCTGCACAGGATCAAAGTAAGCTGCAGAGAGTTGTAAACTCAGTCAGCTCCATCATGGGCACTCACCCCCTCAGCATTCAGGACACCTTCAAAGGGCGATGCCTGAGAAAGACACCATCCATCATTAAGGCTCCTCATCACCCAGGACATGCCCTCTTCTCATTGCTACCATCAGGAAGAAGGTATAGGAGCCTGAAGACATACACTCAACAATTCAGCAGCAGATACTTCCCCTCTACCATCAGATTTCTGAATGGACAATGAATCCATGAACACTACCTCACTACTTTTTTCACTACTTATTGAATTTGATTATTTTACATATATACTTATTGTAATTCACAGATTTTATTATTATGCATTGCCACAAAAACAACAAATTTCATGACATATGCCAGTAATATTAAACCTGATTCTGACTGATAGACAGCACATGAAACTATCTTATTTGGTTCTTCTTTGTCTCTCTGTTAAGTGCTTATCTCTTTTATCCTATGTTTATGACAGTTCCTCCCCTGCCCTGTACCCAGTGAGAGCTTCACTAACGTGGTAAACAGTTATCCTTCAAGCCTGAACCTAGTTATGGTAACAATTGCTACTCAACCTAATTCAGAGTTATGACAAAGCATATGCCACCCTCTCCTGATATCAATGCAGACTTAATTTCAAATTTTACCACTGGGGTAACTGAATAGTGATAAGGAAGTTAATTTAGGGTTGATTTCTCCATTTCAGCACAACCACAATGTACTCTGAAGAGACAGAATGATTCACTGAAGGAGATATTAGGATTCAGACATTCGATGGTAGGGAATTGTCTCAAGTGGTGCCTTGAGGAGGAGATGGAGACTGGTGGGTCTTAAGAGGCAGTTTCAGAAGGTAGAGTTTGGCCAGTGGAGGGCAACAATGGAAGCAAATGGGTGGTCAGAACAGGAGGAGTGTATAGCTAGAAGAGTTGACCAGGGTAGAGAGTAAAGCGATGCAGCTTGGGTTGTAGCGGACAAGAAATCAGTGGAGGTCAGTGAGCACAGCCAGTAATGGGCCAAGCATACTTGCCACCAGTGTGGTCAGGGCAGTAACAGTGGCCAGTGATGGCCCAAGGATATTTGCCACCACTGTGGACAGGAGCAGTGAGGGTAACCAGCGATGGCCTAAGGATACATGCAGCCAGTGTGGCAGCACAGTGAGTGAGGCTAGTGATGGCCCACATTTACAAGTGACCAGTGATGGCCCACATTTACATGTGACCAGTGATGGTCCAAGGATGTTGACATGGGCAGTGAGTGTGGCCAGTGATGGCCCACATTTACATGTGACCAGTGTGGCCAGTGATGGCCCAAGGATGTTGGCATGGGCAGTGAGTGTGGCCAGTGATGAGTAAAGGGCTATTGCTACCAATGTGGACAGGAACAATCAGTGTGGTCAATAACTAAGGCCACTTGCAGTCAGTCTGGATATTGGTAGCAGCTTTTGGATGAGATCCAACCTATGGAAGGTGGTAGAGGGAGAGGAAAGCTGACAAGGGCAAATATGCCCTGACTTAAATCAGCTCTAAGTCTGCTTTTGAAACAGGCCCAAGCGTCCTGAGTACATATCTTGGTGTTAGATGGATATTAAAGGGTTAAGCTCTCCTTCTCTACTGCAGCAGAAAGCTTCAGTAAAATTCTCCACAGTGCACAAAACAACAAGTAGTCCTTGAGGGCCAATCTAAAGCATCTTCGTGATTAAGTGTGTTCTTTGTGCTTCAGCTTGGACGCACGCCAGGCTTTGAGTGCCTGAATCAGCAGGAAGTAGTGGAGCTGGGGAAAGGAGGGAGTGGAGGAGGAGGGATGTGTGGGGGAGGGTCAGTGTGTTAGTCAGAATTAGAACACACTGTGTGGTAAAGACAAATCACTTGTTGGTCTAATCCAAAACCTTTCTTGTTCAATGCTAACACGTACAGTGGAATTGATCGATCTTTAACCCAGGGTCCTGGACATACGATCCAGCAACCTGGCTTGAAATTCCATAACAGTATCTCTGCAAGTTAAGTTAATTATGGCAGGAATTACGTTTAAGTAAAAGTTGGCCTCAGTAACTGCAACCACAAACTACTGGATTACAGTAAAGGCCCATCTGGTGCACAAATCTCCTCTTGGAGGCAAATTTGGCATCATATGTGACTCCAGGGCTGCACCAATATGATTGACTTTGAAGTGGCCCTAGCCAGCTATGCTGTGCGATCCTCCTTGACATGCAAACAGAACCAGTGAAAAAAGAACCGATGGGTCGCTTGGCACCGACCTGGATCTCTGCGTCCAAGTGTCACCCCTCCCCGTTAGCACCAAGAAAGTACTTTTACCACAAAGAACTGCAGCAGTTCAAGATAGTGGTCAGCCACATTAACAGTAGTTATGGGTAAGCAATAAATGCTGGCCTTGCTAGTGAAGTTTACATTCTAAAGAATACATAATGTAAAGCGGCTTGTTAGAATCAGAATCAGTTTGATTATTACTGACATGTGTTGTGAAACCTGTTACGTTGCAGCGACAGCACACTGCAGCACATAAGGCAATGCAATACCCACAAGGGCGACCGTGCATTTTGATACGCAAGCCAGGGCAGTACGGTATGGAGGGCAAGCTGTTGCCCGTGCAGCAGGCTCTCGCTCTCCACACAGCTGCTGAATGCACAGGAACGGCAGAGAACGAACGGGACAGTTCGGCACAGGAGTTGCCAGTCAACATCGAACCCAGCGTAGGGACTCTAACTCTGGACGTCTCCTCGGGGTTTACTCTTCCCCGTGAGTGGGTAGAGCCGCAAGACCGCAGAGTTTTCCTTCTCCTAGATAATCTGCCAGCCATGGCTGACGAGCCCCATCTGCCCAAAAAGGCAATACATAGAATATACTATAACTTACAATTTATCAAAAACATCAAATAGGTGGTGCAAAAAAAGAACAAATGGTGAGGTAGTGTTCCATTCCGCAATCAGATGGCGGAGGGGGAAGAAGTTGCTCCTAATACATTGAGTGTGTGTCTTCAGGCTCCTGTACCTCCTCCATGATGGTAGTAATGAGAAGTGAGCATGTCCTGGGTAATGCGATCTTTAAGTCAAGTCAAGTCAACTTTTATTGTCATTTTGACCATAACTGCTGGTACAGTGCATAGTAAAAATGAGACAACGTTTTTCAGGACCATGGTGTTACATGACACAGTACAAAAACTAGACTGAACTACGTTAAAAACAACACGGAGAAAGCTACACTAGACTACAGACCTACACTGGACTGCATAAAGTGCACAAAAACAGTGCAGGCATTACAATAAATAATAAACAGGACAGTAGGGCAAGGTGTCAGTCCAGGCTCTGGGTATTGAGGAGTCTGATAGCTTGGGGGAAGAAACTGTTACATAGTCTGGTTGTGAGAGCCCGAATGCTTTGGAGCCTTTTCCCAGGTAGCAGGAGGGAGAAGAGATTGTATGAGGGGTGCATGGGGTCCTTCATAATGCTGTTTCCTTTGCGGATGCAGCGTGTAGTGTAAATGTCCATGATGGCAGGAAGAGAGACCCCGATGATCTTCTCAGCTGACCTCACTATCCGCTGCAGGGTCTTGCGATCCGAGATGGTGCGATTTCCGAACCAGGCAGTGATGCAGCTGCTCAGGATGCTCTCAATACAACCCCTGTAGAATGTGATGAGGATGGGGGGTGAGAGATGGACTTTCCTCAGCCTTCGCAGAAAGTAGAGACGCTGCTGGGCTTTCTTTGCTATGGAGCTGTTTAATGATGGATACTGCCTTTTTAAGGCCTTGCCTTTTAAAGATGTCTTCATTGTTAATCTAGGACAGTTAAATATCAACTATTCTAGTTTAATGTTGGAGTTACGTATAGGCCAGAGCAGAAGAAACAGCATTTTCTTTTTTACGAAGACACAGTAAGCCAATGTTAATAAAACTCTTTTAGTTGCACAAGCGAAATGGCATTTATGTTCACATTGTGAATACTGAGTGACCAAATTGACATATCCCAAGTTTCCTATGGCTACAATGTTTCCTCTTTCCACTGTAAACTCCATGATTTGCGTTATCCTTATGTTCCTCCTGCACAATCCCTGGGGCTCCCAAGTATGAGGTCATTATTTGGCAATCAGGTGACCTTTATTACCATTCTATCCTGTCATGTGACCATTATTTCCCAATTGACCTTGCCTCCGTCACTCTTTTTGTTGTGTGTTTTTGGAATCAAACGGCCTTACCTGGTGTCCCAGGGCTGGGTGTCTGCACCCATGCCAAACACACCCCCCCACCCAGGCACTACTTCCCTGCCACCTATCCCACAGCCCTCCCATCCCGCTCCACCCTCACCATTCCCAACATCCTTTGCTCCCACCAGATTCACTCTCAGCTCCACGTTGATCAATGCAGTACTGTGGAAAAGTCTTATCACCTTGGCTATATGTACGTGCTTAAGACTTTTGCACAGTACTGTACATCCTTCTGGGAAATAGGAATCCATGAATGGCTGCCTTGTTTCTCCAGGTAGGAATGATGTGCATACCTTCAGCGACAGGAGTCAATCAACATATGGTGCATCTTCCCATGAAAAGGTTAGTGGGAATCCAGAATGCTTGCCCAAAAATAACAACAGTTACAGGGAGTCATTAGCAGCTTCTAAGACTGTTAATCGATTTTGTTGGGTAAGTAAATGAAGAGACCTGAAGCAAAGCTGGGGACATTGAGTTAAAATATAGATCACTTGTGATTCAATTATATTAGCTAAACAAGGACAAGAAACCATTGATCAGATTATGTACCTGAATCTAAAGATCTAAAGTGTGTGTGTGTGTGTGTGTGTGTGTGTGTGTGTGTGTGTGTGTGCGTGCGTGTGTGTGAGTGTGTGTGTGTGTGTGTGTGTGTGCCTCTCTATATATATATGTGGGCACGAGTGTGTGCCTATCTGCTTTGTGTGTATGAAGCACGTGCATGTAGGTCTATGTTTTGTGTATTAATATTTGTCTGACCATGTCTTTCTGAGTGAGTTTGTCTCTGTGAATGTGTATGCACAGATGTTTGTGTGCACACAGTGCATTTGTATATGTTGTTCATGCTAAAATGCATGATACCACTTCTTTTTTATTTCGATAGCTCTGATTATGATCTGCAGTATTTCCTCCTCAGTCCATCTGAACACAAGGCTGCTGTGCACTGCAGGGTGCTCTGCCCGAGCATGCCAATGCACCTGATGTGCCAGGTGCATTCCTGGCAAGGATGTGGAAGCAGTGCAAGCAAAAAGCCCAAAACACTGACGTTAGCAAATTTTCAGGAAGCTACACAGCTGGAATGGCTCTCTGATTTAGAAGGTGGACCATGCTTGCTGCTCTAGAGCCACAGTAATCACTGTTGCTGATTTGTATTGCTCTAGATTCCCAGCACCTGCAGTATCTCTTGTGTTTCTTTTTCTTCAAATTGGATAAAGCAGTTTTCACGTGGGCAGCTTTAGCCAGGTAAATTTGCACAGGGAGATCCCATGTTTGCTTGTTTTCATTTCCTGCTGGGTGAACCAATATAAAGCAGAGTGCTGGTTAATGTGTTGGAGTTAACCCGAGTGCCAGCAGTCATAGCTGGGACTTGACTGGTGGTGCGCGCAGTAAGACCGCATGGATTTGAGATCCGCACTAGATGCCTTTTTGTGAAATACAGGCTGTCACCAGCTTCATCACTGGGGAGAGGCTGTGCTTCTGATGAGGCCTTAAATGAAGGCCTATACTGGTCTCTAGGTTGGTTACAGGAGACTCCACTATTCAAAGAACACAGGAGGTCTTCTTTCCCCAATTCACCTGGCTAAAATTCAGTTCACTATTATATTGGCCTCTGGGGAACTGCAAATTTAATGCTGTATTTTGGACGCTGCAACGAGCCACCACTTTTTAAAAGTACGGTACTTCTTTGGCTGTGAAGTACTTCGGGACTTGCTGAGGTTATAAAAATGCAAATCTTGCTTATTGTGGGAGGTGTGGATCCATTTCCTGAAACCTACCCTGTGGGAAATGGCTGCCATCTTGAAATGGAGTTGGAAGCATTCATATTTGTTGCCAATGCTCCTTGAGGCTTAGCCAGCGTTTTAAATTTGCTGTCCTTGTGGCATTGTAGCTGCAGTTGATTTTCTAAGGCAGAAAGGCATGAAGTGTAAAGGTAGGAGAGTTGGCAGTGAACAGGGCTCAGAGTGTCACTTTGCACCGGTTTTGGTCCTAGAACAACAACAATGTGCCAGGCTGCTAAAACAATTTGAACTGATCAAACTTGGACTTGATGCTTGACCCCAAAAGATATAAATGAATCCCTGTCCTCCTTCTGCACTGTAAGTTGTTTGAATCTATGAGTTTCTGTTGGCTTCATTTAAATCCTGGGATAACTTTTTGGTCAAAGACTTTGACTTTGACTTCTGTCTTTATTCAAATCGCATTTGTTAATCTTTGTGGTGGTTTGTCACACCTTTGATTATATCTTTTGTCGTGTGGTTATTGTTTGGGGACTTTCACACTCTATTGATTCTCATGAAATATGTAGAGCTCTTGGAGAATTTGCAAGTGCACTATCAGGCTGCTTAACCAGTGATATGCTGGTCCATGGGAACTACAGGCATTCTTTCAACTGGTCAGCACCTGAGTAAAGAGATAGCTTAATAGTTCCAAACATCAGAATAACCCAAGCATTTCTGCAAGCAAAGAAATACTTCTTGAGGTCATCATTGCAATAGACGAGGGGTGCTTGATATGTTTGTGGCCTAAGGTAGAAGGAGATGAGTTATTAACTTCAAACTTTCTGCATTTTCACTCAAAGAGTTGAACTGCATGTGCATGTAACGAGAGCTGTATAACTCATCTCCTTCTACCTTAGGCCACGAACTTATCAATCACCCATCTGTGGACACTTTCTGGAGGTCCAAGATCCGTATGCTCCACGACCGCTGGACTAAGTGTGTAAATGTAGGAGGGGACTATGTTGAAAAATAAATGTGCTAGGTTTTCTAAAATTGTCTCCTTCTACCTTAGGCCATGAACATATCAATCGCCCCTCGTATATGGAGGTGGAGAGCCCATATGATGCTTCCGTTTGACACTTCACCTGGAAGACGGCACCCCCAGAGATGTTATATTTCTCCCAGCAATTAACTGTAAACCTATTTCTGGAGCTGGATATCTTGGGACTGTGTAATAATGGAAGCCACAACTACATTGCAGTGAGGGTTAGCAAATACCACTAGGCTGTAACGTTGAAACCACTATTCTGGTTAGGTTCCTAAAACAATGTCAAACTCTGGAAATCCATCTTTTAACTTTCTGAACCATCTTTCAACCATAAGGTACTTGTTAAAACTGATTTTTCTGTGAATACTCAGCCATCTATCTCAGTATCTTCAGGCTTGCACTTTATCTGTCTATATATTTGATTTTGCTTCAAGATGCAGGATTGCCTGTTTTGAATTGAGATTCTGAAGTCCTAGTGAAGATAGGTACACAGTACTGCTGGCCATAGAGACTATAACAGCAGGCACAGAATGAGGACATTCTGCCCATTGAGTCTACTCCGGCAGTAATTCATGGCTGATTATTTATTGAGCTTCAGTGCAGAACAGGTCCTTCCAGCCTTTCGAGCTGCACCGCCCGGCAACCCCTGATTTAACCCAAGCTAATCACGGGATAATTTATGATGACTAATTAACCTACCAACCGGTGCATCTTTGGACTGTGGAAGGAAACCAGAGCACCCAGAGGAAACCCTTGTGGCACGAATTGAACCTGTGTTACTGGTACTGTAAAGTGTTGTGCTAACCACTACACTACCATGCCACCCAATCCCATTCTCTGCCTTCTCCCTGTAACCCCTTAACCTCTTTGTCAATCAAGAATCTATCAATATCTGCCTTAAATACAGCCAATGACTTAGTCTCTACAGTCTGCTGTGCCAATAAATTCCACAGATTCACCACCCACTGGCTGAAGAAATTCCTCCTCAGAACCAGAATTAATATCACCAGCACATGTAATGTTGTGAAACTTGTTATGCGGCAGCAGAACATTGCAATACATAATAATTAAAAACTGTAAATTACAGTAAGTATATATATATATTGAGTGCCCTGGTTCACATCTTTACTGTTATGCTGTAGGTATTTCATTTGTCAGCTCTGTAAGAGCTGTTTGCTCAGCTTTCAGCCTGTTTGGGTTATTGTTGAAGATAAGGGATGATGTGGAATGTGTGCCATCCAATTAGCGGGAGGTGTTCCTGGTGAGGGGCAATAACATTGACCTTGGGCTTTTGTACAGCAGGAGATGGAGAGAGAAGACGTTGGGGAGAACCGGTCATGGCATACGATCCGGTGGGAGACCCGTTTGTTCGAGACGGATTGCGAGCGACCTTCGGAAGGTGGTGTGGCGTTCACGTTGACCGCGGGCCCAGCGCGTGAGTGACAGAAGTTCAAGATGAGCTCCAACCTGTGCACGTTTGACTGTTTAATTAAAATGGGCCCTTTTCTTTTTGTTACTCTTTACTAACCCTTTAGTTAAGATTCATAAATATAATTCCTTTAATCGTATGCAGTTTTGGGGCATTAATTTGAAATAGGGTAGCAAATTACACAGCATCCACACAAACTGGGGTTTGGGGTGGAACAGCCAAGGAAACCAGGGTGTTTCATATATATTTAATAAGTTAAATAAATAAATAGTGCGAAAAATAAAAAGGAAGTAGTGAGGTAGTGTTCCTGGGTTCAATGTCCGTTCAGAAATCTGATGGCAGAGGGGAAGAAGCTGTTCCTGAATCATTGAGTGTGTGTCTTCAGGCTCCTGTACCTCCTCTTTGATGGTAGCAATGAGAAGAGGGCATGTCCTGGGTGATGGGGCCCTCAGTGATGGATGCTGCCTTTTTGAGGCATCTGTTCTAGAAGATGCCCTGGATGCTGGGAAGGCTACAGACCATGATGGGGCTGACTGAGTTCACAACTTTCCTATGCATTCCAGTTCAAAAGGGACTGCTCTTCATTCTGAGTCTGTGCCCTTTGATTGTCGTCTCTTCTACAGATGGAATTTTCCTCAAAACACTCACTCCAGACCATTCAGTAGGTTTTAGTAGTTCCAGGTTTTAGTCTTATTGACAATACAGGACTAGTGATATATTTCTGAGTCAGGTGCACTTTGGAAGGCAATTGACTCTGTAAGTATCAAGCCCATTTCTTTATAGTTCCCAGTAGCCTGCAATGTTTAGCTCAATGGTAGATCATTTATCACTGACTCAGAGCAGATTTTCAGTTTGTGATCCAGGATGAATCACCCAAGGAATGCTACATTGTCAGAAGTATCATGCTTATCCCATGGTGAAAAGATATCCCTCATTTACAGTCACTAAAACTCAGGACACAGATTTCAGAATGGTGGGCTCACAGCTTGCTCTGTTCAGAGTGAGAGTGGATGCATTACCCAAGCTGGTGATTTACACAAAACTATCTACACCTGAAAGATTTCCATTAAAATGCTGATGCATTCCAAAGTTCAGTCAAACCTGCATTATCAGCTCCCTGCGTATTCTGTTCTCTAAGGGAAGAAAGCTTTTAAGAGGGAAACAACAAACTTTATAAATAGTCCTTCTGTTATTAGTAACAGAGTTGGTATTTTTCCCAAATGTCTAAAAGAAATTTGTGGGACCTTGCCATGTGCTAATTGACTGCTGCTCCTATTTCCTCTTCTTCACCTCCCCTATTTATCTGTCTCTCGTTCACCCTCCATTTCAACATCTTTCCACTTCCATCTTTCCCGTTAACTCCCTACTCCTGCCCTCTCACTTTTTCTTCCCCTCTCTACGTTGCCTTCTCCATTTTCACTATTGTTTCCTCCATTGGTTTTTGACCCTATTTACACTCTATTCTAACCCTTCTGTGTTCCATCTCCCATTTACTATCCATCCACACTCACTTTCCCTCTATTTTCACCCTCCCCATTCACTCCCTATTTCTGACATGTTGGTCCATGACCTCTTGTGCCAAGATGAGGCCACCCTCGGGATAGAGGAGCAACACTTAATATTCTGTCTGGGTAGCCTCCCATCTGATGGCATCAATATCAATTTCTCCTCCCCCTCCCCATCTCCATCCCTTCTCCTATTCCCACTCCAACCTTTTACTTCTCACCTGCCTCTTACCTCCCCCTGGGTCCCCTCCTCCTTCCCTTTCTTCTATGCACAACTGTACTCTCCTATCAGATCCCTTCTTCTCTAGACCCTGACCTTTCCCACCCACCTTCCAGCTAGCCTCCTACCCCTCTCCCCACCTGTTTATTCTGTCATCTTCCCTCTTCCTTCTCACTCCTGAAGAAGTGTCTTGGCCCTTTCCATGGATACTGCCTGACCTGCTGAGTTCTTCCAGCATTTTGTGTGTGTGTTGCTTTGGATTTCCAGCATGTGCAGACTTTATCATGTTTACTATTTCTCTCTGTCCACATTCCTTTATTCCACTTCCATCTCTAATTCCATTCTCCATTTCCACCTCTCTCTACTTCTCCTCACCTCTGCTCCCTTTCTCCACATCTCTTCTCTATTTTCTATTTTTTCACTCTATTTTTCAATCGCTATTAACACCCTTCACCCATATCTTCCTCTAGTTCTCATCTCTCTTCCCCTTATGTCTTATTCCCTTTTCTCTATTCCTTCCGACGAAATCCACTCACTACCAACTGTCCTATTTGCCTTTAATTTTACACCTTAGTTTTCCCCACCCCACACCCCTTCTTCCTCCATCTTACTTTGTTTTCTAATCCCCCCCCCCCACCCCACCCCACCCCAGCCCAGCCTTTGAGGACCCTTACGGGGTGAGCAGTACTGAGAATTGCGCTGTGGTGGCAAGGAGGCGGGGTGCCTTTAAGAGCTCGCCTTGCTGCGAGCTGAGTGTAGCAGATACCTGCGTCAGCAGTTCCCTTCCAGCGCAGACAGACAGAGAATGCAACTGCACAATGGGGCCTGTGTTATTTGAGTCTTCTCGGAGATATACCGTGCGCAGCCAAACCAGCGACATCAATCTGTTATTAATCGCGCGCTGGGTAATCGGTCTTAGCCACTGACAAATAATTCAACTCGCATGCAGCCCAAGTCTCCCTTAAGAAGCAACACCAGCGATTACAAGCCATTTCCAAGAAGGGATCTGGCGCGGAGTAACAATTCAGCAGCCAGGCTGGGGAGTGCTTACGATTACCTCCTGTGACTCTTTGCTTGCCTTTTCTTTTACACGTTTTCGCTCATTCTTTCATCGTGCAGAGCTAGGTGCCTCCCGAGTGAATCTATTAGTGGTTTTCCCGCATGTTGTATGTCCCAATCTCTCTCTCTCTCTCTTTAGGTCAAGTCATGATCTCCCTCCGTGGCCAGCTATTCGACCAAGGCAGACTACACAGAGGATTTAAAACAACATTTAAATTAAAATTACATAAAGACATGAAATATTAGGGAAAAGCATGAAAAGACCTGAGATGTAAGAACTGAAATTCAGAGTAAACGGAGTCAGGACCTCAAAAGCCAAAATGGTGGAACTATATCTGACGTTATACAGGGCAAATTACATTTGTAAAATGCCTTTAACATGAAGATAAAACCATAGAAAAAGACTATTTGGCCCATTTTATATGTGCTAAATAATCACCACTGCACACTACTCATGGCCATATATTCACCATTCATTGATGCAACTGTTGAATTCCCCTTCAGCTACCCTATCTGTTCCATTTAACAGCAAGTTCCATTCTTATCACTAGTTATCCCTCACTAGTTAGACATTAATCTCAAAGTCTTTATTGAAATTTTTGGGATTGTCTTATATGTATGACCTTTTCTACATCTACCCATCAATCCTATCCATAATTATATCTCAGCCTTGTGTTTCTGGAAGAGAGACTTATCCCTGCCTAATTACTACAACTTCAAAATTCTGTTTTATCCTTTTCAATCTTTTCTGTACCTTTTGTACTTCCCTTTTGTAATATTGGAGCTCAGAGCATTTGTTTAAATGTGGTTGGACTAGATTCTATTCAAGTTTATTAATGCTTTTTCAAAATCTCATTTCCCTTCTTCTAGAAGTTAAATTCACTATTTTGCCTGCAATCATATAGTAAAATGTCAGGGAATTTCAAAAGCAATTTGGTAATACAAATTTAAGCATTTACACAAATTGATCAACACCAATCGATTGGAGGAATTTAGGAACTGGAATCTGGGTTGATTTTCTTCTCTACTTAACTCAGTGTTGTCTGGACAAAAGAACACGGCTTCATTGCTTCCTGCCTAGCATCAGCATGGATCTTTCTGGTCCATAACCACCATCTGCTCGTGAATCCAGAGGATAATCCCACCAAGTTAAATATTTTTCACCTTTGCTTTCTTAGTAGCAGCTATTGTCTCTTTCTTGCCTCATGTCCTGAAAACATTTGGGTCTTGCTGTTTCTCTGGCTTTAGTTGAGTGGTGTCACAACAACCTTGTAATAGGTGTCAGTTAGGTCCAAGAAATTGATTGTGGACTTTAGGAAGGGGAAGTTGGAAGAACCCGCGACAGTCCTTTTTCAGGGGTCAGCTTTACTTTCCTGTGCCCAGCACATCTCAGAGGATCTACCCTGGGCTCAACAAACTGATGCTATCATGAAGCAGGCACACCAGCAGTTTTGCTTTGTTAGGAGCTTGAGGAGATTTGGTATGTGACCAAAGACTCTTACAAATTTCTAACGAGGTATGGTAGAGCATTCTGATGGAGGTGTTGACACCCAGGAGCTTGAAGCTATTCACCCATGCTACTGCTGATCTTTTGATGCGTGTTCTCCCAGTTTCCCCTTCCTGATGTCCACAATTGATTCCTTGGTCTGACTGACACTGAGTGCAAGGTTGTTATTGTGAAACCACACAACCAGCTGATCTAACTCTTTCCTGCGTGTCTGCTAATCACCATCCGTAATTCTCCTAACAACAGTTGTGTCATTAGATGGCATTTGAGCTGTACTTAGTCATACATCATAAATGTAGACAGAGAAGAGCAGTGGACTAAGCTAACACAAGTTTCAGTGATAATAAACCGGGTATTGATTCTGAGATAGTGTAGAATTATATGAAGGGAAATGGAGGAGATCGGGGAATATCCTCCATATGTCATCATATTATTCTGCACCAACTTTAAACCGCAGGTTCATTCTGGAAGAGAGAGGGCCTATACTTGATTTTTAGGCTTCAGAAGGATTTTGTTCAAGGCAAACTCTCACCTTGTCCTGAACAGGAGAACCAACAGACAGGATCTGAGATGGAAGTGGACAAGGACTGAGTGATCAAGTGTTGACTGTCTGGAACAAACACCTCAGGGAAGAGATGCAAGCACCTAGAATTAATTAATTGATCTTTCAACGGATGCTGAATTGTGGTTTATGAGTGTATTCAGAGCTCGGGTGATAACCATTTGGGAGGAGATGATAACTTGCAATCCCAGAGAGCTTCTCAGTAAGGATCTTCTCACGTCAGATCTGGATCTACATAGATCATAACAGCACAGCACTGGCCCTTTGGCCCATATTGTCGATCTTTTAGTCTACTCTAAAATCAATCTAAATCTTTCCTCCTATATAGCCTTCTATTTTTCTACAATCCATGTGCTTACCTAAGAGTTTGTTAAATGCCCCGAATGTACCTTTCTCTCCCACCACCCCTGACCCACAGAGATTAAGTAACACTTCCATCATTGGTGTAAGATGTGACCACTGAGTTAGTAGAAAGTAAATTAGATGGAGAGCAAAACACTGCAGTGCTGGAAATACAAACTAAAAACAAAACATGCTGGAAGTGCTCAGCAGATAGGTGACAGCTATGCTGGAAGAAAGAGAATCAATGTTTTAAGAGTTAATGACCATACATCAGAACTAGAATGTGTTAACATTGATTTTGCTAATTTCAGATACCCAGCCATTCCGGTTTAGTGTAAGTTCATCCCAATGTAACATTTATCTCTCTCCACAGGTACTGGCAATGAGTACAAGCCCAATCTACTCACCCTCTCTTCATAAATCAAATTCTTCCTTCCAGGAATCAATTTAGAAGACCTTCTTTGCACACCTCCAAAGCAAAGATATCCTTCCTTAAATATGAAGACTAAAACAGAGACACCTCTTTCTCCCTATTAGGGAGAGAGAGAGAGAGAGCCTGTGGTACGTCGAATACTGGGTGAATGAGTAGTCTTTGGAGTACAAATTTCATGTTACATGCCGGTGATAATAAACCTGATTCTGATTCTCACTGCAAGTCTGTCTCTTGGCTTCATGCTTGAGTGCTCGGTGGTGGGTGCCGATGCTTTTTACTTGATGGTGGGGGGAGGGGGTATTGTTGATTTGCTGCCGCTTACACGCGGGAGGGAGGAGAACTGGGGGGAGACTTTGGGGTTCTAACATTTACCTGTTATTCATTTTTTGGGGCACTCCTCTGTTCTCGTGGATGGTTGTGAAGACAAAAAACATTTCAGGATGTATATTGTATACATTTCTCTGACATTAAATATACTTTTGAAACCTTTAAAACTGCAATCTATATTCTCCAAGCGAGGACTGGCTGGTGCTGTATAGCTCCCAGTTTTCATATTGCATACCTTTTGCAAAGAAGGGCAACATGTTCAATAACATGCTGCACCTACATCCCAACTCGTAGTGTCTCATGCTTTTGGTTTCCTAGGTCACTTTATACCACAATATGTTCTAGTCTTCTCCCATTTAAATAATAATTTGTTCTTTCATTCTTTCATCCAAAGACTAGGCCTCACAACTTCCTACTATAGGCACCAGCTGCCGAGTCCTTGCCCACTCACTCAAACTGATAAATCTTGAAATTGATTTATTATTGTCATACTCTATATATTAAGGTGCAGTGAAGAACATTGTTTTGCATGCTATTCATACAGATCATCTCATCACATCTGTACATTGAGGAAGTACACTGGAAAACAAAAGAGTGCAAAATAAAATAATACAGAGAAAATGCAGTGCAGATGGACAGTAAAGTGAAAGCCATTGCAAGATAGATTGTGAAGTCAAGTATCCATCTTATTGTACTAGGGGACTATTCAAAAGTCTTACAAGAACGAGACAGAAGCTATCCTTGAGTCTAGTGGCATGTGCTTTCAGGCTTTTATACCTTCTGCTTGACGGGAGAGGGGAAGAAGAGAGAATATTTGGGGTGGGTGTGGTTTTGTTTAGTCTTCCTGAGGCAGGGAGAAGTGCAGGGGGAGTCCATGGAGGGAGGCTGGTTTCTTGTGATGTGCTAAGCTGTGTCCACAGCTCTCTGGCGTTTCTTAAGCAGTTGCCACATGAATCCAGACAGAATGCTTTTTATAATGTATTGGTAAAAATTGTTGAGGGTCGAAAGGGAAACGCTGAATTTCTTTAGCCTTCTGAAGAAGTAGAATGTTTTTCTATCCCTTTACCTGTTTTTTTACCTCCTCACAGTATGTTAATTTATCAATCTTTGTATCATCGACAAATTTGGCAAGAATAAAATTGGCCTCTCCATCCAAGTGATCTTGAGTTGAGGTGTGTCCATTTCGCTGTATGATGCTAGGAAAAGCCAGTTTCAATATTTACCATGCATACTTTTGCCTAGTTACAGAGGTAGTGAAAGCAATGGCTTAAAGAGCTTTAACATAATAAACCATCCTTAAGCACCAAGCAAATGAGAGAAAACTTCACACCAAGCTGAAAATGATAGAACAGTTAAGGAATATTTCAAAAAGAGGAGCGTTTGAACTATATAGCAGGTTTTAGGAAGGAATTCCATGGATGAGATTCTGTAGGCAACTGAGGCCAGTACTGGAAGAGTGTAAAGGTTTCTGAGACCTGCAGGTTGGAGGAGTGTGTAGAGGTGATGTTGCAGAGAGATCTTAAAGCCAGCAAGAGAATTTTCAATCCAAGGCCTTGGTGTGAAGCTTTCTCTAACTTGCTTAGTGCTTAAGCCACAATGACCACAGACAGGGATGATGAGTTGAAGTTGTTGTGAGCAGAAGGAGGTTGGCCGTCTTCTCCCCCAGGTACAAGGACACAGAAGGAGATTTTTAACTTATCTTGTTCTTCTCACCCTGTTGAAGTCTTGGAAAGATATTGTCTGCACACCTTCTCGCCCACTCCAAAAATATGGGAGGTGACTGCACACGTTAATTGACAAAATCCAGTGTCTGTTATTAAATTAAAGTTATCCCATCGAAGTGCATCCTTAACAGAATAATATTTCTGAGCTGCATACATAGACACAATGACTTTTTTTGTTTTAATTGTGTTTTTTCTTGCAAAAGTGTGTATAATTTACGTTTGTCTTGTGAATGCTGTGTATCAGAGACTATGTGCTTGTGATACCGCTGAAGTAAGGTTTTCATTACACCTGTACAAACTTGAGTAAACAGCAATATACTTGACTTTGACTTTGCCCAGGAATAAAATCTTCCAAGGGACTGTATGATGGTGGGAAGTACTTGGAATCAGACCCAACAAAGCACAATGTCTGGGAGCTTAAGCATGCAAAAGTAACCAGTGTTATGACTGGTCTGGCTAGTGTCCCGACAAGGACTAGTCTGTCATCATAGTACGAGAAGCTGCACAACGTGCTGACTGAATTCCTATTGTTCCTAAATTAAGCATTACATGCCTGTGTCCAAGTTCACTGCTGGCTTGCCTTATATGTTAACAAAATTGTATTTATCCATTAATCTGCAGTCTATTAATGCAACTGTGTATCAAAATATAAATGGTCTATCCAATAGAGCAGAAAAAATGATAAATGTAACTTAACCCAGAGAAGCGTAAGGTAATGTATCTGGGGAAGTTGGAACAAGGCAAGGGAATGTACAATAAATGGGAGGAAGCTAAGTGGTGTGCAGGAACAGACAATCTTAAACTATGTGTCTACAGATCCTGAAAGCCAACAGGACTGATCAATAGATAAAAAGGCATTTTGGGTATTTTCATTTATAACAGGCACTGAATACAAGAACATCGTGTTATTCTAGGTCTTTAAGCCACACTAGTTAAGTCACAGTTTGAAACATGTGCACAGTTCTGGGCCACACTACAGGAAAGATACAATTGGACTGGAGAGAGTTCAGAGGGACATTACATTGCCAGGACTGGAAAGGTTAAAGGCACTGATGTTGTTTCCTTTGAAAGAGAGGAAAATGAGGAGACAATGGTCATGTATCATGAAACACTTAAGTAAATACAATTCCACTGGACAGAGGGTTCAGAAACCAAGGGATGGCAATTTAAAATTGTATGCTTTGTAACTTCCAAAACTAATGAAAAGAAAAACAGGACACGGGATGAACTGGTCTTCCTAGTTTTTCTATAACAAGGTGCCAACATATGCCGTGGTGGTGTAATAATGTATGTCATTCATGTACTTCTTACATATAACCTGTAGTTAATTATGTAAACAAAGAATAATTAATCAAATAATATATTTTTAATATTACGTAATGTTAAATACACTACAAAAATGATGGTATTAACGTTCAAAGTTCAAAGTAAATTTTATTATCAAAGTACATATATGTCATGTAAGTTAACAAATTTTATGACATATACCAATGATATTAAACCTGATTCTGATTCTGATTCTAATTTCACCATATACAACCCTGAGATTAATTTTCCTCTAGACAAACAGCATATCTATAGAATGGTAACTATAACAGGATCAGTGAAAGATCAACCAGAGTGCAGAAGACAATCAACTGTGCAAATGCAAATGTAAATAAATAGTAATACACAATCAGAACATGAGATATTGAGATAAAGAGTACTTCAAGTGAGATCATTGGTTGTGGGAACATATCGTTGATGGGGTAGGTGAACTTGAGTGTAGTTATCCCCCTTTTATTAAAGAGCCTGATGGTTGAGGGGTAGTAACTCTTCTTGAACCTGGTGTGAGTCCTAAGTTCTTGTATCTTCTACCTGACGGCAGCAGTGAGAAGAGTGCATGACCTGGGAGGTGGCAATGATGAAGGATGCTGCTTTCCTACGATAACATATCATGTAGATGAATTCAATGGCTGGGAGGGTTTTACCCGTGATGTATTGGCTCAAATCCAGTTCCTTTTGTAGGACTTTCCACTCAAAGGCATTGGTGTTTCCACACCAAGCCGTGATGCAGCCGGTCAGTGCACTTTACGCCATTCATCTATAGAAGTTTGTCGAAGTTTTAGATGTCATGCCGAATCTCAAAGTTCAAAGATCAAAGTGGAAATTATTAGCAGAGTACATACAGGGCACCACATATAACCCTGAGATCCTTTTTCCTGTGGGCACACTCAGCAAATCTAAGGAACTGTAACTGTAAACAGGATCAATGAAAGAGCAAGAGCATAGAAGACAACAAACTGTGCAAATGCACATATAAATAAAAAGCAATAAGTAATGAGAACATGAAATAGCAAGATAAAGAGTCCTTAAAGTGAGATCATCGGTTGTAGGAACATCTCAATAGATGAGTGTAGTTATCCTCTTTTGTTCAAGTGCCTGATGGTTCAGGGGCAGTAACGGTTCTTGAACCTGGTGGTGTGATTCCTGAGGCTCTTGTACCTTCTATCTGATGGCAGCAGTGAGAAAAGAGCATGGCCTGGGTGTTGAGGATCTTTGATAATTGATGCCGCTTTCCTATAAAAGTGTTTCATGTAGATGTACTCAATGGTTGGGAGTGTTTTACCTGTAATGTACTGGGCCGAATCCACTACCTTTTGTAGGATTTTCCACTCAAAGGCATTGGTGTTCCCATATCAGGCCGTAATGCAACTAGTCAGTACACTTTTCACAGCACATCTATAGAAGTTTGTCAAGGTTTTTGATAACATGCTGAATCTCCGCAGACTCCTAAGTGCTTTCCTTGCAATTACATTTATATGATGGGTCTGGGACAGGTCCTCTGAGATAGTGACACCCGGGAATTTAAAGTTACTGACCCTCTCCACTTCTAATCATCTGTTGATTACTGGTTCATGGACCTCTGCTTTCCCTCTCTTGAAGTCTACAATCAGTTCCTTGGTCTTACTGACATTGATTGAGAGGTTGATCTTATGACACCACTCAGACAAATTTTCAGTCTCCCTCCTGAACGCTGATTCATCACCAGCTTTGATATGGCCCACAACAGTGGTGTCATCAGCAAACTTGTATATCATGTTGGAGCTGTATTTAGCCATACAGTCATAGGTGTTAGGCAAGTAGACCAGGGTTTAAGCACACAGCTTTGTGGTGCACCTGAGCTGATGGAGATTGTGGGGGAGATGTTTTTACCAATCCAAGCTGACTGGGGTCTGCAAGTTGAGGAAATCCAGGATCCAATTGAAGAAGGGGTTATCAAGGCCCAGGTCTTGGAGTTTACTGATTAGTTTTGAGGGGATGGTGGTATTAAATGATGAGCTGCAGTCGATAAAGAACATCCTGATGTATGCACCTTTGCTGTCTAGATGTTCCAGGGAATCTCCACAGATGCCTAAAGAAGCAGAGGTGCTGCTGTGTTTTCTTAACAATTGCACTTAACGAGCTGGGCCCAGGACAGGTTCTCTGAAATAATAACACTGAGGAATTTAAAGTTGCTGACCCTCTCTATTTCTGATCTTCCAATGAAGACTGGCTCATGGACCTCCAGATTCCTCCTCCTGAAGTCGATAATCACCTCCTTGGTCTTACTGATATTGAGTAAGAGGTTATTGTTATGGCACCACTTAGCTAGATTTCCAATCTCCCTCCTCTATGTTGATTCGTTACCACCTTTGATTCGGCCTAAAACAGTGGTGCCATCAGCAGACTTGAATATGGCTTTGGTACTGTACTTAGCCACACAGTTCCTCGGTGTAAAGCCAATAGAGCAGGGGGCTGAATCATTGGCATGTCGTGCACCTGTGCTGATGGAGATCGTAGAGGAGATGTAGTTGCCACTCCGAACTTGCTGGGGTCGACAAGTGAGGAAATCCAGGATGCAATTGCACAAGGAGAGTCATAAGGGCAGCGAAAGAAAACTTCTTTTACTGGAGAATGATATGGGTCTGGAATTCACTGCCCAAAAACGTGGGAAAGACAGAAGTGTTTGTCACATTTGAAAAGTTCTGGTGTACTTTTAGAAAATGGGATTAGGTAGACTAGCTGTGTAGCTCACCAATGCATTCATAGTGAGCTGAATGGGTTCCTGCTGGGGTTGCAACTCAGATTTCCTGACTTTTCAATCCCATCGAGCTCAAGTAACTTGTTCACACTGACAGAATCTAATCCTTCTAAAGACCTCAATAAAATCAGTATTTCACAATTTCCTCAATTTACAGTAAAATTAATCATAGAGTGTAGAGCTCAGAAGCTGGCCCTTCAGCCCATCTTGTCCATTCCTATCAGTTTTGCCCATCTACATGCCCACATCTACATTAGGTTTATATATATTTTATGTTATTTCATTTTATTGGCATACAGCGTTGAATAGGCCCTTCTGGCACTTTCAGCTGCGCCAGCTTGCAATCCCCCAATTTAACTGTAGCCTAATCACGGGACAATTTACAATGACCAATTAACCTACCAATTGGTACGTCTTTGGACTGTGGGAGGAAACCGGAACACCCGGAAGAAACCCATGCAGTCAAGGGGAGAAAGTAGAAACTCCTTACAGGCAGCGGTGGGAATTGAACCCTGGCCACCAGTACTGTAAAGGCATTGTGCTAACCATTATGCTACCACACCACCCCAATATAAACACAAGCAAGAGATTCCGCAAATGCTGGTAATCCAGAGAAACACATGCAAAATGCCAGAGGAATTTAGTAATTCACGCAGCATCTATGGAGTGGAATAAACAGTAACCTTTGAATAAATAGACGATGTTTTAATAAACATCAACTGATAGTTCCTTTTCATAGACAACTCTGGCATTTTCTTCTAAGCCTTTCTTACTTACCATAAGTACCTGTCTGAATGCCACTTGAATATAGTGGTTATATTGACTCCCCCGGCAGTGCATTCCAGATATCAGCCAATCTCTTGTAAAAAAAAATACCCTTCCCCTAAGGTCCCCTACAAATTTTCTACTTCTTACCTTAAAATTATGTCCTTTTATTTTTGATACCCCTACCGTGGGAAGAGAATTTTGACTACTTACATTATCTATGCCGCTTGTCATCTTATTTAGCCCTATCAGGTCACTCCTTATCGTTAAAATGAAAGCTGCCGAGCACACTTTGTTAATCATGGTTCACATGGAAATGCAGGCTTTCTAAATCACCCCCTAGCTCTATATGGAAACCAAATCTGGATACAATACTTTAGGTAATCAAGGCTTATACGATTACACTATAGTAAAAGTATTTTACTTCTTTTTTCTTCCTGAACACCCTTAACTTCTTTTGCAGTACTTTTGAGACACTGGTTGAATACAACTTGAAATTATTGTAGTGTATTTCCGCACCACCTTCCTTGTATCCACACAGCTAACACGACATTTATCAGTGTTAACCATGAGACCCATTCCCCAGTCACATTCAGATCTGCCAGTAGCTATTTTTCACATCTAAGATGCTAACGTGCACAGAAAGCAGTGAATGATCCTTATTCCCCAACCCCTACATACCTTCACACTGATAAAGATGATGCAGCATGTAACACTGAAGCCAATCCTCATGGGATTTAATATTAGACACTCTTACAGCTCTCTGACTTAGTTGTTGCTGTTGAAAAACTTCAGAATAGAATTGGGGAAAAACATCGGAATTCTTCCTCTAAAGGTGCTAGAGTCTTGAAATAACTTGCTAGGAAATTTACAGGCTTACACCCCTGAGAGACTCGTTGAGTCCAATTAGCTTGTGCACTATGCCCCAACTTTGAACAGACACAGACTAATTAAAGTCTTCAGCCCGTGCTACCAGATCTGATTTATGCACTTGCATAGTCCTGGGTTTGGGTGACCCAAGGTTTGTAGCTAAGTTTCTGAAGACTGGCAGATTCTATCAGTTGCCAAAGATTCAGGGTCATCTTCATAGTGGATGATTGTCATTGAGGTCGTAAGATTTCCTAGGGGCTGGAATACCTTCAGCATTGAGCCAGGAGGGAAGGCAAAGACATTACACCATATGGTCCATCATCTAGAGTTATTATATTTAGGATTTATTCTGTGTATATAATTATACTTGATCATCAGAGTCATTGAGGCCATTTTATTGGTTGTCTGTTTCATTGGTGTACTGGGATCCACCAGTGAATTGCGTTCTTGCAGGTCCTTTCATCTCTGTCCCCGCACGTGATCCCACATCCGAACTCCTGCTGATATCTGGAAAGAATAGTAAGGCTGAAGGTTATGTGGTAAGAAAGGTCGATCATGCTGCTGACAGTCTCAATCCTCACACTTCCTCCAAAAGGATTGAATTTCTAGGACCTGTGAGTTTTCCATATCTGGCTGAATAGCAATATTAAGTGGATATGTTTATAAGAATAATAATGTTTCTGTTTCTCATGTGAACTGCCTACTTATGCATGTTGTTGATTTGGTAAGCAACAAAATTAGGCAGGTCCCACTCTGATTGGCTGAGTTTGTCATGGCCCAGCTTCAGCCTATCAATTCTCCCCTGTCTTGACACCTCAGTGCTGGGATTCTGGTTTAGCTGGGGATTATCAAACTATGACCCCAATGTGAACAAGAGGGAGAACAATAAACTGGCAACCAGAAGAGATAAGCTAAATGATGCTGTAATGGAGAAAATGTCACTGGCAAATAATGGCGCACAGCTCCGCTTTCCAGTGGGAGACCTGTTATTGGTGGGGAACCCCTGTGTTTCCCTTTTCCACCCTCTCCCCTCTATCCCAGTTCTATCTCATCTTTCTCCACCTCTTCTTTCTTCACCCTTTCCCAAACCCCCTCTCACATCTGTCTCCCTTTCTGTTTTCCTCTCAGTTGTTACTACCCTCACAACCATCAGGTTCTTGAACAAAAGGCGAAAACTACACTCACTTGTCCATCAACGGAGATGTTCCCACAACCAATGATCTCACTTTAAGGGCTCTTTATCTTGTTATTTCATGTTCTTGGTATTTACTGCTATTTATTTATATTTGCATTTGCACAGTTGGTTGTCATCTGCAATTTACTTGATCTTTCATTGATCCTGTTATAGTTACTATTTTGTAGATTTGCCGAGTATGCCTGCAGGAAAATGAATCTCAGGGTTGCATGCAGAGACATATGTTTACTTTGATAATAAAATTTACTTTTGAGCTTTGATCATAATCTTTTCCTCTTGTTCTTTTTCCTTCCTCCTGTTTTGCTCAGCTCTCCCCTTCCATCACGCAGTTAGTTTTATATACATTAAAACTCAAGCTTTGTGTGAACTTGACCGAAGTGCATTTGATTTTTAATAATTTTCTCCCTGATTACAGGTATAGATCCGGCACCATCCGTTGAGTAGCTAACATTTTGCAGAAATTATACTTAGATATATATTATACCTGTCACATCCCTGGGACACCACATAGTTCATGACAACTTCATTTAATGTTGTATGAGAAAATGGAAATAAATTGGCATCTATCTATTAAACAGCACTAGCAGCAGTGCAATGGATTTGTTAGATTACCTAAGCGAAATATTTAGCTTGAGTACTGGCTTTCACCTTTTGCATTGTACGCTTGTGAGAGTGCCCTGTTTTGAATAGTACCTACAGTGGATTTGTCGACTTAATCAGCACTGGCAGATTCACCTACCTGGGCAGCATCATTCGGCAGGTTGGTGGGACCAAGGACGACGTCCAGTGCAGACTCAGCAAAGCTAGAAATATCCTCAGGTCAGTGACCAACATATGGGGATCAACCAAGTAGTGTATCCACATCAAGGTGAAGCTGTACCGGAGCTGTGTTCTGTCCACACTCCTGCCAAGCTGTTGTCATTCCACACCAGGAGCCTGTGGAAGATGCTCCGTACTTTCTGGCCAAGAAAGATCTCCAACCACACCCCACTCCTTCAATGTCACCAAGAAGACATGACCACAATCATCATTCAGATTCAGATTCAGTTTATTGTCATTTAGAAACCACAGATGCAATGCAGTTAAAAAATGAGACAACATTCCTCCAGAATGATATCACAAAAGCATATGATGAAACAGACTACACCAGAAAATCCACATAACATTTGACAATCCCCAGTCCAGAGTCCGGAGAGGCTGCTGCGTATTAATATCGCGCTATCGTCTTAGCGCATTCCCTGGAAAGGAGCTCCAAATCCACCAGACAAACAAGACCAAAAACTAAAGCTACAAGACCTGCACAAAACTAAATAGTTACAACATATAGTTACAACAGTGCAAACAATAGCATAATTGATTAAAAAAAAACAGACCATGGGCACAGTAAAAATAGTCCAAAGATGTTAAAGGACTATCATGAGGAAATGTTGGAGATGGATTGGGAATGTGATGAGAAGAGAGACTAACTGTATCATCAAGACAGCATCTCATTGGACTCCTGATGGGTGGAGCAAACACAGAAGACCAAAGACAATTTGGCACTGTACTGTAGAGTCAGAGTACCCTGAACCACACCTGGGGCACAATAGAAAAGATGGCCAAGGACAGTCAGAGTTGGAGGACCTTCATTGCCGCTCTAAGCACCAGTGGTGTAATAGGTAGTAACTAACTTATGAACTACCTGTACTGTGGATTAGGCTGAGTACATAAAATCACACAGAACATAGACTTTCAATGACAACGTGTCACATAATAACACTAGGGGCAGAGAGTACTAAAAAAACAGTGTGTCAAATTTACACAGTTGTTTTCCAGTATACATGCAGCTCAGGGAATGAAGATGGAACATAGAATACAGAGCAGTACAGCGCAGTACAACCATTCAGTCTACAATGTTGTGTGACTGATATAAACATAATCAGAATCAAGATCAGTTTAACCCTTCATTACTTTAACATCCACATGTCTATCTTAGTGTCTATTCTATCAGCCCCTACCATCAACCACAGCAGTGCATTTCAGGCACCCGTCCCTCTGTATGAAAAACCTGCCTCTGACATCTCCCTTAAAATGTCCTCCACTCTCCTTAAACAGGTGACCATGGGTATTAGCCATTGCTATCCTGGGAAAAATACAAGAATTTAAGAAAAAATGACAAACAATGATGTATGTGTGGACCATTCCATTTTCCAAGCCATCCTTGGCAATGTTTCCCAACTCTTTCTGCATTATGTTGACGACTGCATTGGTGCTGCTTCATGCACCCATGCTGAGCTTGTCAATGTCATCAACTTTGCCTCCAACTTCCTCCCTGCCCTTAAATTCACTTGGGCAATTTCAGCCACCTCTCTCCCTTTCCTTTATCTCTCTATCTCCATCTCTGGAGACAAACAATATCTTGTATAAACCTACTGATTTCCATGGCTATCTTGACTGTACCTCTTTCTTTCCTGTCTCCTGTAAAAATACTATTCCCCTTTCTTAGTTCTTTTGTCTCTGCCACATCTGGTCTCAGGCCAAGGCTCTCCTTTGCAGGACTTCAGAGATATCCTCCTTCAAAGTACAGGGTTTCCCTTCCTCCACCATTGATGCTTCCCTCACCTGCATCTCCTCCATTTGCCAGACCACCACCCTCAACCCATCCTCCTGCCACCTTAAAGGGATAGAATTCCTCTTGTCCTCACCTACCACTCCATGAGCCTCTGCATCCAACACATTATTCTCTGTAAATTCCACCATCATCAATGGGGCCCTACCACCAAACACATCATTACCTAGACCCCACTAACTCTCTGTTTTCCACAGGGATCACTCTGTCTGTGATTCCCTTGTCCATTCATCCCTCCCCACTAATCTCCCTCCTGGCATTTATCCCTACAAATGTAAGAAGTGCTATACCTGCCCAACCACCTCCCTCCTCACCTCCATTCAGGGCCCCAAACAGTCCTTCCATGTGAGCAACACGTCACCTGTGAATCTATTGAGGCCATCTGTATCACATGCTCCCGATGCAGTTTCCTCTACATTACTAAACCCATCGTAAGTAGGGGACCGCTTCATCAAGCACCTCCTCTCCATCTATGAAAAGCAGGGTTTCCCAGTGGCCAACCATTTCAATTCCAATCGCCATTCCCATTCTCACATGCCAGCCCATGGTCTCCTCTTCTGCCTTGATAAGGCCACTCTCAGGTCAGAGGAGCAACACCTTACATTTTGTCTAGATAGTCTCCAACCTGATAGCATGAACATCAATTTCTCTAACTTCGAGAATATTCACTCTCCCCATTCCCTCTCCTTCATTTCTCCACACATGCTCCCTCTTACCTCTTTTCACCTGCCTATCACTTCCCCCGGTGCTCATCCTCCTTCCCTTCCTCCCATGGGCCACTCTCCTGTCCTATCAAAATCTTTCTTCTCTATCCCTTTACATTTTCCACCTATCACATGAATTCCCCTCTTCCCCCACTCACTTGCCTTCACCTATCACTTTCTAACATGTACTCCTTCCCCTCTCACTCCTCCAACACCCCTCCACCCCTGGTGGTATCGTCTCCCTTCATTTCCAGACCTGATGAAGGCCCTAGGCCGGAAATATCAACTGTATATTCTCGTCCATAGATGCGGCTTGACCTGCTGAGTTCCTCCAGTAGTGTGTGTGCGTGTGCGTGCGTGTGTGTGTGTGTGTGTGTGTGCGTGCGTGCGTGCGTGCGTGTGTGTGTGTGTGTGTGTGTGTGTAGGAAACTTATTGTTGTATGCTTGAGCGCAGGGTTACTTCTGATAAGATCCTAATTATTTATAGTTCTTCTGACAACTCATAAGCACAGAACTTCCTTGAATCCACATTGTTTGGAACAAACTGTCCCAAGTTCAGCAGGTAAACATTAACTGAGACTATGGACTATCATTGAACATAATTGTGGTTAGATATCTTCCTCTGTCACCCATGAATCAATCTTGCTATGAACTGTTGCAGCATACACTTCATTTTAACCCTTTTTATAGTTAAATTGCATTTGGAATTGCAATTGTTACATGTACCAAGTTAAAGGGAAAAGCTTGCCTTATACACTGTTCTTACAGTTCAGATCATTACTCAATGCATTGAGGCAGAACAAGGTAAAACAATAACAATGCAGAATAAAACACGGTAGGGTAGTGGTTAGCACAATGCTTTACAGTACAGGCGACCTGGGTTCAATTCCCGATGTCATCTGTAAGGTGTTTGTATATTCTCCCCGTGACCTCATGGATTTCCTACGAGTATTTTGTTTGGTAGGTTAATTTGTCATTATAAATCGTCCTGTGATTAGGCTAGGATTAAATCCGGGGATTGCCGGGTGGTGTGGGTCGAAGGGGCCGGAGTGGCCTATACTGTACTGTATCTCAATAAATAAATATAAGTAAATAAAGTGCAGCAGCTGCAGAGAAAGGTGTAGACAATAAGGTGTTAGATTAAATGTTTGATCATGAGGTAAAGATTCCATCTTATTGTGCTAGGTACTCATTCAGTAGTCTAATAACTGCAGGGCAGAAGCTGTCCTTGAGCCTTGTGGAATGTGCTTTCTGGCTTTTGTATCTTTTGTCTCAGGGAAGATGGAAGAAAACAGAATGTCTGAGTTGGGTGGGTTGTTTGACTACGCTGGCCTCTTTGCTGAGGCAGTGAGAAGTATAGGCAAAGTGGAGGTCACCACAATCTCACACCCCTCTGCCATCCCCTGCAAGGCTCGTGACTCCAAGCCAGGCAGGAATCCTCTAGAGAAGGCTCTGGTGGTCAATCTTTAGAAGCCACCTGGAAAATGACAACATCCTAACATCTTTCGATACAAGGAAGGATATATATTTACATATCACTCCGAGCTCCCTCAGGACTTCCCCTTTGAAGTGTTGTCATTATAGCAATAGAAAAAGTCCTGGCCAATCCCACAGCAATGAGATTCATAGAGTTATTCAGCATGGAAACAGGCCATTCAGCCCAAATCATCTGTGCCCATCAAGATACCTATTTATTCTGTGAGCAGATGACCTGTTGAACTATTGAGAAATAGATGTGGAGCAGGGGTTCTGGGCTCTTCCAAGCAGTGGGGACCTGTTATCTGAATGACAGTACCTTCGGTGGTGCTCAGGTCTCTGGAGTGGTGCTTAAGCTCAATGTCTTCCGCTCCATGAAGGTAGATGTAAACCACTAATGGGTGATAGTGAAGGCATTGATTAGTATTGGGCATGGGCCTGTTAGCTTGCTTGAGCATTGAGTCAGAATAACCTGGGGAGCTTGTTGCTAGCCACCCCTTCCCCAAAGTTTCTGGGGTCACATGCCCATCAGCAATCAATGGGGGGCAGGAATCCTGGCCAATCCCACTTCTCTCACTCAGCCTGAGATTAGAAACCTCCCTTTTTGATCTGTGGCCTTGAAAGGACTAATAGCTGAAATGAAACGTTTTGCTTACAATATGTATGATCTTACTCTGTGCAGCAGTCTCAGGAAAGCCTGGAATAATTCTACTGGAATGGCGCCAGATAGCCACAAAGCACTAGACTCTAGCAATGCAATGGTTAATGTAATGCACAGCTAAGAAAGAGTCAGAAAGTAAATAAAAACAAACTAAAGGTTACCACTGATTCCAGGACTGGTGCCAAGATCTTATCAACAGGCCAAGGTTGCTGACAACAGCGTAGTCTTACTATTCAACAAGGATGAATAATTTTAACCTGTTCCTTTCACTCTCTTTCTGTGATGATGGGGATGGGATAGAGGGGTGATGATGAGAGGTGGCCATTCTCTTTCTGATACTGGCTTTTACCTGGATCAGGGCTTAATTGAAAGATAGAGTTATGAATTGAAGACGGGGGATGAGATGCAATATAATTTGCTAATGTAGAAGGTTACCATGAATGGGGTTTAACATGGCTGAAGCATCAGTAAAAACAATAATAACCTCCCTCAGTATGCATCATGATTTGTTGTGCTGCTTGTTCCACTTCTGACACACATTTCCTTCAATTATACATCTGAAAGGCCAACTGCTATCTCTTCGTGTTTGTCACAAGCACTGTCCTTTAGCATTATTTCCAAAAAACAGAAAAGCAGAGTATTTTTCAATACGTGGGAAATAGAAAAGTGTCATGTTCAGATGAATCTAGGGGTACTTGTACAGGAATACCTCTTTTATTTTGCCCTGTGCACCAGCTTGTCTTTGCCTGCGAGAAATCCCAGAGCACTAATGTGCACATACAGCAAACACTGACAAAGTTAAGTGTTTTGAAAGCATATGCTGCAGGAATATAAATGCCTCATTCAAGTTACATGGGGTCCAGGTGGATTTACAGATCTAACCTCCCTACCAAAAGGCTGGTATGCTTGCAAAAGAGAAGGTGTAGCAAACTTTCACTGGATTGATGCCTGGAATGGTGGGATGGTCACATGAGGGGAGATTAAGCAGTCCCAGTCAATACACCCCAGGGTTTAGAATCTCCCCCTTTCCAGCAATCAACCTGGTGAATCTTCACTACACTTCATCTGTTGCAAGTTCAGTACTGCACAACATCCTTAGACACTGTGGATTTTTTATATGCTTTCAAATGGTATGGCCTCCGTTGAGTCCTGATGTCAACATCATTGTAGGTGGCTGGGATTACTCGGAAAGGCAGAAGCAAGCGAGATAGCCAAGGTCTGCAGAAGAACTGTGGCAAGTTCTCCAAGATGCTTGGAACAGCCTACCAGCTGATTTTCTTATAAAAACACCAAATATTGATTTGATTTAGTTTTCTTACTGTTTACTGCTCTTTATAGTAAACTTTTTGATATTTATAAATTTTTCATTTCTATATTTTTGAAAGCACCTTTGCTTTATAAATTTGATTACATATGCCTATGATTTCTGCACAGTACTGTACATTCCTTCTTAGGCAGTGGTGAGAGAGCAGACTGTAAAGAATATTCCAATTATTCTTACCATGAAACTCATTGGGAACACGGCATTCCTCTAATGCTTCAATTAGTCTGAATGAAGGGCTTTGACCTGAAACCATTTCCCTCCACAGATGCTAACCGACCCATTGAGCTCCTCCAGCAAATTGTTGCTCCAAATTCCAACATCCACATTCTCTTGTTTCTCCTCTAATCCTTGCCTCTTGTACATCCTCACTTTTCTTCACCATCGCACTCTCTTCCAGTGATGTAAGTTGATGGCCATGCTATAAGTTGGTTGGCTTATGCTCTATAGTTTCAAACTTTTCTACGGTGCATGTTTGATCATAGTTCTTTGACCATATGGGGCCTTATATCAAATAATGATGAGTTGGAGTACGGGAAAGAGATAGAGGGCTTACTGGTATTGTGTCATGCCAACACCCTTTCCTTCAATGTCAACAAAACAGTTGTTCGACTTCAGGAAGAGGACAGTGTACACGTTTCTCTCTCCATCAATGATGTTGAGATTGAGAGGATTGAGAGCTTCTAGTTCCTAAGAGACAGCATCACCAATACCCTTTCCTGTTCCAACCACACTGATATCATGGCCAAGGAAGCTTACTGCCCCTTCTCCTTACTCAGTTGCCATGACCGCTTTGACCCTTACTAGCGTTTATTGATGCACCATAGAAAATAGTCTACATCAGGCTAACTGTGGCAATTGTTCTCCCCATGGCTACAAGAAACTGCAAAGAGTAGTGGGCACAGCTCAGCACAATATAGGAACTAACCTCCCCTATATGGACCCTGCCTGTACTTGTCATTGCTTCAGTAAAACAGCAGCAGAATCACAGACCCAATCAACCCCAGACTTCTCCCTTTTCTCCTTTCCCATTGGGTAGAAGATACAAAGCCTGAAAGCACATACAACCAGGCTCAAGGCCCACCTCTATACCACTGTTACCAGACTTTTGGATGGAGCTCTTGATGGATTCTTCATTCTTTATCTCGTTCTGATCTTGTACTTTATTGTTTACTTGCTCTGCACTTTTTCTGTAAATTTACACTTTATTCTGCATTCTGTTGTTCTTGTTTTACCTTGTTCTGCCTCAGTGCACTGTGGACTGATTTGATCCGCATGAACAGTATCCAAGACAAGCCTTCCACTGTATCTTAGTGCTTATGACTAATAGCAATAATTTGTTCTAATATCATATGCCCTGGTTCACTATGCTGTTCATTTTGCCACGTTAAAGGTACTACACAAACGCAAGTTCTTACAGAGATACCTACTGCAGCTTGCATTGCTAAAAAGTTTGCAAACTGGGTCATATAATTGGATGGACCAAAACTGATGGTTTGATATGTGTGGGGGAACTGGAAGCCCGGATGAGTGAACACAAAACTCATGGGCCTGTATTAATCACACAGACTGGCCTTAGTACACTCTGTTAATTAATTTTGCTTGAGCTGAAGTCACTAAGCTAGATTAATGGAGTGTGACCAGAGCTGTTCATGCTGCTTGGCCAGCGTTGCAGTGCTGGCACTGAACAGCAGGGAAGTTCTTGTGCAGAGATTTCTTAGGAGGAGAGCCACAGATTTGATGAGGCTGATCTACGATAAAAGCCTCTTTGTTTCAAACAAAGCACTTTCTTGGGTTTCAAGCAGGGTAATCTGGTCAAAACTTTTCCGGACAAAGAGGACAGCTTGCAACATTTCTGTCTCTATAAATAAACAGAGAGGGGAAAGAAAATCTTTATTTTCATCCCTCTCTTAGTGCCTCTCTAGGGGTCCAATGCTTGTCGGACTGCAAACATCTGCCTCATAATTCCAGTGACCAGTCACAAAGTCTAAACCTAGTTCATGAGTTTTTTTTTTACTGGGGATTGCTCCTCAAATGAAGACTTGAACTGCTGTGATGAATTCCCCGTCAGGGTCTCCTAAACGAGGCAGGTCACATAGGAGTGGGATTAAAGAAATAGCCCGATTAGCTCTCAAGGTCAGATTGTCTGGAGTCAGATTCTTTGCTCTATACAGTAACTCGTAGAGTCATAGTGTGCAGAAACAGATCCTTCAGGGCAGACTTGCTGACTAAGATGCCCCATCCAAGCTAATCCCATTTGCAAGCATTTGACCCACAGCCTTCTAAACTTTTCCAGTCTATGTACCTGTCCAACCGTCTTTTGAAAGTTGTCATTGGACCTGTTTCAATCACTTCCTCTGACATCTCATTACAGATGCATTCACTTTTTATGTAAAAAAAGTTGCCCCTCAAATCCCTATTAAATCAGTCCTACTAATACTAATCAGACCTATTAATACAGTCCTAGCGTCTCCAAACTCTCCAGTCTCACCAAGTTCTGCCAGTGTCCTTGGAATCTTTTCTGCACCTCTTTCCAGTTTAATTACATCTTTCTTGTGCAATTGTGCATGACCTCCCAACTTTTGTAATCAAAGCCCTTACTGCCTAAAGCCTTTTTTCAAATTTATTCATAAGAATTTGAATTTTTTCACTTTCGAATTTATATAAAGAAAGATTTACTATTATATATCACCTTTTGTAACCTCAGTCATTATAAAGCATCTTACAGCCAATTTGAAGTGTACTCGTTGCAGGAAGCATAACCTCCAGTTTATACCCACCTGTATATGAAAAGTCCCAGAGTTCTATTTAGATAAAGATCAAGGGAGTTTCCAACAAGTCATGCAACATCTGTAGAGGGAGTTAATACTTCACATAATCAGAATGCTCTGCTAGAGAGTTGTTGACTTGAAATGTTAACTGTTTCCTTCTCCACAGATGCTGCCTGACCTGTTGAATTTTTCCAGCAATTGTTTGTTTTTTGGTTACTTTTCTTTCATGCTTCAAAACTTGTGAGAATGGTTATTCTATCTAATGCCATGGCTGAAACTTACCCTTCAACCAATATTTTTAAGCAGAGAATGATTCTTGCATAAATCTGCCATGTATGAGCTTGCCTTCTAAAGTTTGTCATGACTCAATTTCAAAACTCTTGATAGAACAAACAATTTTGAACTTGTATTTGTTGAAGCTTCTGTCTATAAAGATTTTTTCCCTACTAAGTATGGGTTTGTGTAGCCTCTAATAGGGATTTCTTGCCTGTTAGTCACCTGAACCATTATCACAGCACTGTGCATTGAGTAACATTATAGATTCATCCCTTAGTGTAGGGGTTCCCAATCTTTCTTTAAGCCATGGAGCCTTACCATTAACCAAACCGACCTCTCCCATGGTAGGTCAGAAATAGGCCCTACATCCATGCCTACCTTTTTGCCCATCAGCGCTAATCCTAGTTGCCCACCTCAAGTCTTTTTGTAAGGTGATGCAAATGTACTGAGCTGCCACCTTACAGGGTTTCCAGTTCTAATCTGTCAGCCTGGTTATTCGGCATGTTGGAGCTAATCCTGTTATTACTCTCCAAGTCAACCATTTTTTGCCTCCCTTCGCTCTGATTCCTATCTTGGCTCTGGAGCTTAAAAGTCCCCTCAATGTGTGAGCAATTTCATCCATGACTTGGTAAGTGGAGAGTGCTTAGAAAGAAGAAATGCCTTTAGACCTGTCTTTAAACACTCCATCTCAGGGGTTTTCCTGGACTCAGGTTTGGGACAGTTATTGACTTTGATAGGGATTGTTTGCAGTTAGTCACCTGCTCTACCATTGCACAACCATCTAAGTGTCACAAGCACAACTAAGTGAAAATTTCCCTGCCTCGAAAATCCAATGTTTGTACAGCAGTGAAGTCATTGACATTACAAATACGTCCGTAACAGATGTTAGGGACTATGCACATCAAGTCTACCAATAGAGGACTTAACTGGGATGTGGTTAGCCTGGTTTCTGACTGTGGGATGTTATAGACAGACTGGTTAGACTGAAGAGAAAGAGAAAATTGAATTCTAGTCTTCAGGAAAATGAGGTCAAAGATGGGCTAACAAGGCAGAAGGTCTGTAGGAATGTTGTGGGGTATGTTAACCAATCCCCCACGTTAGCAGCTAAAGGAGACCCATAGGAAATATCTATTTACTGCAGTGTATTTTATGCAGTATATTGACTAAAGGATGTGGAAAGCAAGAAAGCATGCTGCTTATTGTCCATCCATAATTACACCACACTGAAGAATTATTAGGAATCAATCAGCTGGCGAGCCTTGAACTCTTGATGAAATTGCAGGAAACAGCACCAAAGCTGTTGTTGATATAGTGGATGAAGACTTAAGGAGTAGAGCCAGAGACAAGGACTTCTATGTAGCCAATGAGGAAGGGGGTGCAGCTTTTCATCCCTGTAGGGCGCCCATAGTTGTGTCTTTGATTTATATAAAGTGGCAGGAATAAAAAAGGGAAGTCATTAAGGTTAAAGGTAGTTCTGTCACATGGAAAAGAATGTTAGTAGAATGGAGCTGGGTGGATAATGCAGCTAAGACCTTTATGAGAGGGATGGAAGTGTTTAGAGACTGGATACAGGCAGAAAGGGACTGGACAAGGAGGGTGAGGGACAAGACAGTGTCAAAGTATGAAGAGATGAATTCAGTGGGGCAACAGAAGGCTGAAACAAAGGGCTTTCCAGGTCGGTCTTGTTTGTGAATCTAGGGAAGGAGATAGAAATGGTCAGTGTGGGGTTGAGAAAGCATCAGGATGGAAGAGAGATCTCCTGAAGTGAAGAGATCTAGGATGATGTAGGAGATATACCGTCCTAGATGATGGTTGGTGGAGTCATGGTTAAAGGAGGTTATATAGAGGTGACCAAGAACTGTACCTTGCTATGCCACATGGATGAGTCTGGAATCACACATAGACTACTGAAGGTAAAGATGGCAGTTTTCCTTCTCTGGACTTCGTTAATTAACGAGATAGCCCTGAAAGCAATGCAGTCAATGTTTTCAGAATCACTATTACCGCTGTTATATTTAATGACTTGAACTTAAATTGCCCAGCTGTCATGGTGAGATTTGATCTCAGGGTCATGCTTGGATTGCACTAAGCATTTAGTAGTTACAGTTGGGTTGCTGCACATAGCTATAGGAAAGGTGCAATGGTACTGGAGAGGACAGAGGGGATGCTAAGCAACTTTAGTTACATGGAAGAATTGGCAAGGTTGAGATTGAATCAAGGTGCACTGGAAGACTGGAGGATGGCAAATGTTATACCTTTACTTAAAAAGGGCTGTAAGGCAAGTTCTGGTCACTCAGCTCAGCTGTAGAGCCATTAAGCAGGAAGGGGGTGCAGTAACGATTCACAAAGATGTTTCTGGGACGGGAAGGCTTGAGTTATAAGGAGAGGCTGTATTTATTGGGATGTTTTTTTCCTGGAGCATAGGAGACTGATGGGTGACCTTATAGAGGCTTATAATGTTATGAGGGGCATAGATAAGGTGAACGCTCACAGTCTTTTTCCCGGAATCATAAAATTGGTGGAAATCAGTTGCAGTTGAGAGGGGAAGGGTTTAAAAGGATTTTCACACAGAGGGTGTGGGAATATGGAGCAAACTGTCAGGAAAAGCTGTAGAGGTGGGTGCAATTACAACATTACAAAGACATTTAAATGGGTGAGTGAATGGAATGATATTGATCAAACACAGGCAACTGGGACTATTTAGGTTTGGTGGGAATGGTGCAGGACCTTTTTCCTGGGTTCATGACTGTATGACCCCATGATTCTCTGTATAAAAGTATGAGGTGTCCAAACATAGTAAATCAGAAAGATATACTTCACAATGAGTGGGCATGGATGTAGGGTGAAAGATTGGAGTGGAGTGGAGGAAAATAGTTTTCACTCAAACAATAGTAAAGATCAGGAACTGGCTGCCTGAAAAGCGGATGGAGACAGAACCCCTATCACATTGAAAGATCACTCTGCATTGTAACCTGTAAGGGTATGGATTTGGTCTCAATTCTGCTCTTCCAGCTGAATAGACACAACGGATTATGAGCAACTCATAATCCTGGAGGAACTCAACGGGCCAGGTAGCATCTCTGGAGGGAAATGGACAGCCAATGTTTCAACTACAGTATAACATTGATTGCCCTGCTGAGTACCTCCAATTTTTTTTGTGTGTTGTGTCAGATTCCAACAACCATTGGCTTTTGTAAATCTAGTCAGCTCCATCTTGGGCACTAGCCTACAAAGTACCCAGGACATCTGTAGGAAGCGGTGTCTCAGAAAGGCAGCTTCCATTATTAAAGATCTCCAGCACCCAGGGCGTGCCCTTTTCTCACTGCTACCATCAAGTAGGAGGCACACACTCAGCGATTCAGGAACAGCTTCTTCCCCTCTGCCATCTGATTCCTAAATGGGCTTTGAAGCTTTGGATATATCCTCACTTTTTTTTTAATAAACAGTATTTCTGTTTTTGCACATTTTAAAAATAATCTGTTCAATATACATAATTGATTTACTTGTTTATTTATTGTGTTTTATTTTATTTATCTCTCTCTCTCTCTCTCTCTCTCTCTCTCTCTCTCTCTCTCTCGCTCTCTCTCTCTCTCTCTCTCTCTCTCTCTCTCTCTCTCGCTCTCTCTCTCTCTCTCTCTCTCTCTCTCTCTCTCCTAGATTATGTATTGCATTGAACTGCTGCTGAGTTAACAAATTTTGCGTCACATGCCGGTGATAATAAACCTCATTCTGATTAAGAACCTCTTCAATGCCACAGATTTCAACGATTCCTTGTTAGTGAGTTCGACCTCTCATTGTTTCAAATCCTAATGCTTAGTGGAGTCCACGTGATAACCTTGATGTTTCTGATTTCCACTCACCCCAGCTACCTCCTCTGTCCCTCTTTATCGGCTTTAGATTTAGGGCAAAGCTGAAGTCCCTTTAATTTTGGCAAGTTCTAAATGCCCTACCTTTGGCACCTTGTGTTTCCAGCTGCCTGGGGCCTAAGCTCTTTAATTGCCACCGGAGAGCACTCTGCCACTTTACCTTTCTCCTAGAGTATTCCTTTGGACCTACCTCTGTCTTTGGCCATCTCTCCCTAATATCTCCTCATGTGTCCCGATGCCATGTATTGCCCGGCAATTCTCTTGTACCATGGATGTTTTGCTGTCTTAAACATGATTGTATAAATGTAAGTCTTGCAAACTTTCTCACAGAGGGCAGTAGATCTTTGTAACACTCAAGTTAAGTTGAAGCAGAATTGCTGAGGTGGATAGATTTTTGACAAGCAAGGGGTGACAGATTACTAGGGGTAGATGGGAATGTGGAGGTCACATCCAAGAGCTTATTAAATGGTGAAGCAAGATATAAGTGACTAATTCTACTCCTAATTTGTATGTTTGTAGGTTATTGTTGTAGAACCCTATCCAGAGACTTCACCCTTAAGTGTAGACTTATGCTCTAGCATCGCACTGACAAGGTGTACCCTTTTGGATGAGGGATTAAACTGAGGCCCATCTGCTCTCTCAGATGGATATAAAAACATCTGATTGAAGAAGAACCTGAGAGTTACTGCTGGTGATCACCATCTATCAGTCTCTGAATGTGCCCAGGGAGGGACGTGGGCTGCTCAGGTCTGACAGGAGATGGACCAGCTTCTGGTGGCTGACCTGGTGTGAATCAGATCTAATCTGCACCATGGAAAAAAACAGCAGCCGATAAACTGAAGCCGTAAAAAGCCACTTAATGGATTTAGCCAGAGACTGCTGTGTAAATAAGGGCTCCAGTCATGTAGATGATAGACAGATTATTGGCCTTGTAGCTGAATTCTCTGGAAAGCTAGGTTGTTCTGGAAAGCTTATCTGCACGGCAGGGTACATAGTATTCCTGGTTATCAGTGCAAAGGAGCCATTATCTTGTAGTTTTTCCACTGAGAGGGGGAAAACAAAATGGTTGACCAGTTCTTCAGAATAGGGCCATGAGAATTGACACATTCACCTGAGAGACAGATTGCATCCTATTTTAACAGCTCTTCCAAAAGAAATAACGTTTCCTCAGGACTTGCATCGGAACTTTAGACAGATTAGCAGTCTCTAATATGTGACTTCAACACAGGACACTCTGACTCAAACTATCCCTCATGGCTCAGGATAGTTTGGTTCGGCTCCAGTTTTGAGGAAGTGATCATGACAGTGCGTGAATCTTTTAAAAAGGGTGGCCATTGCTCACCAGCTGTGTTATGGACTTGAGAGAATGAAGTCTTGGTCCAATGATAAGGCGGTCTAAGATTCTGGGCACAAAGATTTGCTGCACGTGCATTTTCAGTGTGAATGCGCGCGTGCACACACACACACACACACACACACACACACACACACACACACACACACACACACACACACACACACACACACACACACACACACACACACACACACACACACTCTTGCCTGCATCTTCTCCCTCAGTCCTCCAATCTGTTCCTTTCTCTCCCATTAATGACCACTCCCTCCTTGGTCTATTTCTGGGCACGCATCTAAGTTGGGAGGGGGAGATTTTAAAGGAGGTGTGTGGGGGTAAGTTTCCTCACAAAGAGAGTGGTGGCAAGGGTAGTGACGGAAACAGATAAATACAACACTATGCAGGGAATGGAAGGATATGGACCCAGCAGAAGGTAATTGGTTTAATTCAGCATCGTGTTTGGCACAGACACAGTGGTCCAAAGGCTCTGTTCCCATACTGGACTGTTCTATGTTCTGCTGAACCTCACTTATCTGTCTTTCTCTCTTTCCCTCGGTCCTTATCTCTCTCAGCTCCCTTACACGTTACACCTCCTGGTCCCTTAGCGATCAATGCCTGATAACCCCTTAACCTCATGGTTCCTTTTTAAGAGTCATAGAGCACTACAGCACAGAACCAGGCCTTTCGGCCCATCTAGTCCATGCCAAATTATTATTCTGCACAGCCCAGTCAATTCACACCTGGACCGTAGCCCTCCATACCTCTCCCATCCATGTACTTAGCCAAATATCTCATAAACATTGAAATCAAAACCACATCCACCACCTGTGCTGGCATCCACTTCTTGTTCTAAGGGAAATGGGGATGGGCTTTACATACTGGTAATCTCACTATCTCTCCCCCTCCCTCTCCCTTCTCTTATCCTCTGCCTGCAAGGTGGGATCAGACATCACCTGAACTGTTCTGACCCTTTTGGGTCTGTCCCTCACATCTTGAGAGTGAATCACAGAATTTGTACCAGCAGCCATTGTTTATGGTTGGCATGGATATCACTGAGATCCATATAAACCTAGAGCTAAAAAACAAATGCTGGAGTAACTCAGTGGCTCTGGTAGCACCTGTGGAGGGTAATAGATAGTTCCTGTCTCAGGTTGGGACCCTTCACCTGGAATGAATGAGTGGAGCAGGATAAAGAGGTGAGGGGAGGGGTTGAGCAAGAACTGGGAAGCAGTTAAATATATCCATGTGAAGAGGGGTATAGGTAGATGGAGAAGGCAAGAGTTTAGATAGAGACAGAGGCTGACTGGTGACAGAACGGCTCAGTAGCAACCTTTAGAAAGTACTTCAATATAAGCTTGAAGGGAAAGAACTGCAAGGCAGGGAGAGCTGCAGGAAAACTGGGACACTCCAAGAGACTGGTACTTGACTGAATAATTCCCTTCTCCACCCTATCATTCTCCAATAACCTCTCGCACGTGCAACACAAAACCAGGTTGAAGAACAGCTAACTCCCCTTCAACCATGTGGTACTTGAACCAACCGTCACAAGATCATGAGACTTCAGCAGCTCTTTAATCACTTCGCACTAAATCTGACTTTTGTTTTGTTCTAATTGTTTTCTTTCTTGTAAGACCTGTGTATAATTTCTGGGTTTCTTGTAAATGCTGCTTATCTGATGTTATGATGCATGTGATGCTGCTGTAAGTAAGTTTTTCATTGCACCTGTGCTACATGTACTTGTGCATCTATAAATAAACTTGACTTTGACTAAAAAGATTCTCTTGAAGCTTTGAGGCTTCAAAAATCACAGTAACATAAGGTATTGTTAAGACATTCCATCAGAAAGGTGTAAATGGAAGTTATTGGAGGAGGGAGAAAGTCAGTTTAGGGCCTCAAGCTACCTCTTAATGGTTGTCACACCATAAACTCGGAGTGTCCCAACACAGGATGCCACTTCATTCCCTCACTGTCTGAAGGCAAGTGGGACACAGGAAAACTAGGACCGGAGAGGCTAAATAAAGCTTCTCCCAAAAACAAATATCCTTGATGACATTCTAAGCACAGACCAATTATGAGTCATGAATGCAATTTCTTTGATGGGCTGCACTGCTATCTTGTTTCTGTTGGCCCTGAAGACAGATGTAATCCCTTGCAAAGTTCATTGCTGGTTAAGCAAAAACATTAATTCCATTCCCATCCAGCAACAAGCCATTCTAACAGTAAACAGGCTGCTAATTTTGCAATGGCCTGTTAGATAAGAATACAGGTTTATACAGGGCTTGCTCTAATTTAAACGATTAACAGCGCACAATTTTTCGCCAATTAATCCCTTTCTGAATAACAGTGTGTAGAATCAGCCAAAGGTCATGCCATTAGGAAGTCAGAATTCTTATTGAGTAAGTTTCTTGAATAGCTGGCTGGGGTATTACAATGGGTTGTCAGAGATTAGATTTAATAATGTCATTAACTAGGTAAAGTTCTGATTGAAAGACAACTGTTATTATGCATTGGAAGATTCCAGTGATTAAGGTTACTTTAATAGCAATATTGAGAAAATGCAGATAGATGTGAGTGAGCGCGGGACTGATAGACTCAGATAAACGGGGCCGTGGGAGGCTTAGATGCAGCATTAACATAGGCTGGCAGTCAAATATTTTTTGCTGGGAATATTATTGGCTGACAACTTCAGGTGTTTTGAAATTGGAGCACTAAACCAATGTTGGATATGTGCCTTTAAAAGTTACTGGAAGATCATTTTTGTGCAAAAGCAGAGTTTATTTTTGCATGTTGCAAAAAATGTGGTTATAGTTTCGATTACCTGTAAGTGAATACCACGGCGTCACTGTTATCGCAGGTCAATCATTTGCACCTTCTCGGAGATGTCTGAGTTGACAGTAGTTCGCTGCTTTTGGGTCTCTGCCACAAAAGGTAGGACTTCCCAGTGGCCACCCATTTCAATGCAACTTCTCTTTTATATTATGTCACATCAGTCCATGGCCTCCTCCACTTCCATGATGAGGCCACACTCAAGTTGGAGGAGCATCATCTCATACTTCAAGTAAAGTCAACTGTTTTGTCATTTAACTATATATATGTATATAAAGTAAATAACCATATAATGTATATAGACATGAGACAACGTTTCTCTGAACCAGTGTGTAAAGCACAGTAGTACACATAACACACGATAACTTATAAAGGTAAGGATACAATCTACAGATGAATCACACATAAATAACAAATTAAAGTGCATTAGCATTAAATATTGTAAGGCACGGAACAGATTAACCAGTGACACTTCGAATACGATGTGAATGGAGTTCAGAAGCCTAATAGCCTGGGGGAAGAAACTATTTCTCATCCTGATGTTCTTGTTTTTATGCATCGCAGTCTCCTCCCTGATGGTAGGAAGTCAAAGGGAACACTGGATGGAAAATGATAAGGGCCCTGTGAACGCAGCACTCCTGATAAATGTCCCTGATGGATGTTAGGGAGACCCTTATGATCCTCTCAGCTGTTCTCACAGTCCTTTATCTGGGTAGCCTCTAACCTAATTGCATGAATATTGATTTTTCTAACATGGTAATTTTTCCCACTCCCACTTCTCCCTTTTTCCATTCCCCATTCTGGTTCCCCTCTTACCCCTTCTCTTCCCCTCACCTGCCCATCACTTCCCTCTGGTGCTCCTCCTCCTTGCCCTTCTTCTATGGTTCACTGTCCTCTCCTGTCAAATTCCTTCTTCTTCAGTCCTTTACCTCTTCCATGTGTCACCTTCCAGCTTATTAACTTCAACCCTTCTCCCCCGCACACCCACCTTCCTCCTCACTGGGTTACACCCACCAGCCTGTACCTCTTCCCACACCCCCCTCCTCCTTCCTTCCCCAGTCCTGATGAAGGCCTTAGCCCAAATGACAACTGGTTTTTCCTTTCCTTAGATGCTGCCTGATCTTCTGAGTTCCTCCATAATTGTGTGTGTGTGTGTGTGTGTGTTGCTCTGGATTTCCAGTCTCTGCAGAATCTTTTGTGTTTAGCTCTTCCATACTATTGGACCAAACAAGAGGTCTCATTTAACCCCTGCACTGATGGACAAAGGGATATTCATCATCCATCTTCCCTATACTGAGCACCAAATCTCTGTGACTCTGCTCAAGCAGAGGCTACTGAAGCCCCTGCAACTTCTAAGCTGGATCTTACAATAACTGGTGATCTACCTGACTTTGCTGGTCACACTCACGTACAAAGTGTGTTCCCAGTCCAATCTCCAAAGAAATTGTCTGTTGAAACCTGCACAACTGGAGAGCAATTTTGCACATCATTGACTGGCCCCTGCCACCAAATGACCTTGGTGTCTGTCCTGGCCCTGAGTAGAATGGCGTTCACTCTCACTGGAGCAGCGGCTTTAGATCAGAACCATGTAGGGTGATGCGGTAGAGTAACGGTTAGCGTGATGCTATTACAACTCGGGGCATTGGAGTTCAGAATTCAATTCCAGTCCAGTCTATAAGGAGTTTGTACGTTCTCCCTGTGACCATGTGGGTTTCCTCTGGGTGCTCTGGTTTCCTCTCACAGTCCAAAGGCATGCCAATTAGTAGGTTAATTGGTGGTTGTAAATTGTCTTGTGATTAGGTTAGGGTCAAGTAGGTCATTTTCTGGAGGGCACGGCTCATTTCCCAGGAAGGCCTGTTCTGCACTGTAACTCTAAGAAATCTCTCCCTAATCCAACTGTTTAGTGGAATCCACACCAGAGTTCGAGGCGAGTGGTCCCGGGTTCGAATCCGACTGGCTCCTTGCACGCTTTCCATCCGTGCTGGGTTAAACGTTGCAGTAGCAACTCGGCCTCATAAAAACAAACGAATGCTAAAGAAACGGCAAGGTTGCCGCCTGATGTTCCACGAAAAACAACAATCCAAAAGTTTCTCGATGGTTTTTGATCAATGTTTCCCAGATGAGATAGAGAATCGGAATCAGGTTTATTTTCACTGAGGTGTATAGGAAGGAACTCCGCACACTAGTGTGTGCTACATCTGCAGATTCGCTTGTGTTTCTGACATAAGTGGCGAAATGTGATTTTTTATGACACCATTACTGTACAATACATAAAAATTACTATGTTACAATAACAATATGCATAAAAACAATAAATAAGCTAGTGTTCATGAGGCCATTGAATGTGTTCCTTCAGACTCCTCCATGATGAGAAGGGGACATGCCCTGAATGGTGAAGGTGCTTTGTAATGGAGGGTGCCTTCTTGAGGCATTGATTCTGACTTTCCACCCTATCTTTGCCTCTCATAGTTTGAAAAGCGTCTATCAGGTATCCACTCAGCAGACGATCCAAGCAAATCAGCCCAGGTTTCTTCTAATTCTCCTGAACTCTACTCAAAACAGACTTAGTTAAGATACTCTCTCATCTCAGTCCCAGTCAGGCGAGCTCTCTATGACAAGTGCATCTTTTCTTAGCATAGTGGTTAGCGCAATGTTTTACAGGCCAGCGAACTCCAATCGGGGTTTCAATTCCCACCGCTGTCTGTGAGGAGCTTGAACGTTCTCCGCATGAGTGCTCGAGTTTCCTCCAGGTGCTCTGGCTTCCTCCCACATTCCAAAAAGACCTACCAGTTAGTTAGTAAGTTGTGGCATATTATAATGGTACTGGAAACTTGGTGACGCTTACAGTCTGCCCCAGCATTTCCTCAGGCTGTGTTGGTCGCTGATGCAAAACAAAGCATTTAACTGTATACTTCGATGTGCACGTGATGAATAATACTAATCTTATCTTATAAAACCAAAATATATGACCTCACCAAGACCCTAACTGTGAAAAGATAACCTGGTTCCTGTACACAAATGCTCTCTAAAGACTAACATACCACCTGCCTTCTTAACATGTTTGCTTTCTAGCTGGTATACAGAAGCACATCCGCATTTCCCAAAATATCATGACCTAAATAATATTCTGTCTTTATTCAAACTACACCATATCTGCCACTGCATTCGCCCACTCTGTCAAACTGTTAAAATCTCTTTGCTTCCTACTCACAACTCACAGTCCCATTCAGTTTTGTGTCAACTTCCCTCATCTAAACATGAAATGGACAGGTTTTGAGGAAAGTTTGATCAGGTTGGGCTTGTATTTGCTTGAGTTTGGAAGGGTGAGAGAGAACTTGATTGAGGAGTATCCAAATCCCGAGGTGTCTTGATAGGGTGGATGTCAAGAGGGTGTTTCCTCCTGTAGGAGAATCGGGAATAAGAAAGTTGTGAGTCTTTGGAAATCTCTTCATCAAAGGGCAGTGGACACAGACTCAATGAGCCGAAAGGCCTAACTCTGCTCATATGTCTTATGGTCTTATGATCTTTGAATGTTTTTGAGACAGAAGCAGAAAAATGCTTGATAAACAAAGGGGTGAAAGTTCACCAGGGGTAGGTGGGATGTAGAATTCATGGTACAATCAGTTTAGCAATTTTCTTATTTAAAGACAGAGCAGAAATTACGGATTGAGTAATCTCCTCATGCCCCAGAGTGCATGACTACATACTTTCCTATACTGTATTCTGTCTACTGCTTCTTTGCTATTCTCCTAATCTGTCCAAGTTCTTCTGTAAACTCTGTTTCCTCAACTCTATCTGTGCCTCCAGCTAACTTTGAATCATCCACAAACTTGGCCACGAAGCCATCAATTCCACCATCCCAGTCTTTGAGATAAAATGTGAAAAGAAGTGGTCACAACACCAGCCACTGTGGAACACAGCTTGTCACCAGCAGCCAACTGAAAAAGGCCCTCTTTGTTCCCAGTGTCTGCCTCCTGCCTGCCAGTCAGTCAATCTTCTACACATCTTTTCTATATTACCATGAACTATTATCTTGTTTAGCAACCTCATGTATAGCACCTTGTCAAATACCTTCTGAAAATCCAAATAAACAACATCTGCCTGACTCTCCTTTGTCTATCCTGCCTGTTAATTCCTCAAATAATTCCAACAGATTTGTCAGGCAAGACTTCCCATTAAGGAGACGATAATGACTTTGGCCTTTTTTCTCATGTGCCTCCAAGTACCCCAAAACCTCACCCTTAATAATGGACTCCAACATCTTCCCAACCACTGAAGTCAGACTAACTGGCCTATAATTTCCTGTTTCTTGACTTCCTCCCTTCTTAAAGAGTGGAGTAACATTTGTAGTTTACCAATCCTCGGGAACCATTCCAGAATCTAGTGATCCTTGAGAGAGCATTACTAATGCCACTGCAATCTCTTCGAGATCCTTCTGGTCCAGGTGACTTATCTACCTTCAGATCTTTCAGCTTATCAAGCACCTTCTCCTTAATAATAATAACTACACTCACTTCTTCCCCCCGACACTCTGGGACTTTTGGCTTTCTGCTGGTATCCTCAACAGATACTGGTGCAAAACACTTATTGAGTTGGTCCACCATTTCTTTGTCTCCAGTTGCTAACTCTCTAGCATCATTTTCCAGCCGTTCAAAGTCCACTCTCCCCTCTCTTTCATTCTTTATATATTTGAAAAAAAACTTTTGGTACCTTCATTTACATTATTGGCTACTTTGCCTTTATACTTCATCTTTTCTCTCCCTATGGCTTTTTCTTTGCTCCCTTCTGTTAGTTCTTAAAAACTTCCCAATCCTCTAACATCCCACTAATGTTTGCTCTATTTGATGCCCTCTCTTTTGCTTTTATGCTGCTTTTGACTTCCTTGTGAGCCAAGATTAACTCAGCCTCCCATCAGAATGCTTCTTCTTTGGGATGAATCTTTTCTGTGCCTTCTGTATTGCTCTAGCCATTGCTGTTCTGCCATCATCCATGCTAGAGTGTTCTCTTCCAATCAACTTTGGCTAGCTCCTCTCTCATGCATGTATCATTCCCTTTACTCCACTGTAATACTAATACACCTGATTTTCTTGCTTCCCCCTCTCAAACTGCAGAGTGAATTCTGTCATATTATGATCATTGCCTCCTGAGAGTTCATTTACCTTAACTTCCTTAATCAAGTAATGATTTATTGACTGCATCTCCTCTGGTATTAATCCAGCTCCCTTACAACATCAGTCAGTAATGCCTCTCCTCCAGCACCCTGTATCATTGACTGCATCGCCGCTGGTATTAATCAAGTTCCTTCACACTCAGTCAGTAACTCCTCTCTCATCACCCTGTATCACCACTGGTGTTAATCCAGCTCCCCCACACTGTTACTCATTAAATCCTCTCCCCTAGCACCTTTTGATACTGACTGTATCTCAATTGGAGTTAATCCCGTTCCCTTACTGTGTCACCCAGTAACCCCTGTCCCCTAGCACTGTGTAACTGACTATACCTCTGCACTATACTGCAGCTCCTCCAAACCATTTGTGTTTCAGAATCCTCTTCCCAATAACTTAATGATCTTGTCAACATGCTGGAAAGAAGCACCAGAAAGATTGTTTTCATAGGATTATGTATGGTTTTAATCTCACTTGTTCTCTTCTCTAAGCTGCCAGCTGATTATCTCCCACTAAGATAGGGCCCATATTTATATCCAACACAAAATAAATCCTGCAATCCTGGTGCACAGTGCATGCTATGCAAGCAGAGGCTTTTAAATACGAGGCTTCGAGGAAATTACTGAAATGAGTTCTAGGCAATCAGTCCAGTACTTCTTAAAATTCAGACAACAAATTAGGGTGGGAGGGTTAAAAATTTAATGGAACAGCCAGGGTGAGGATTTAATGACGTGAGGGATGGAATTAAAGAGGAAGCAAAGCAATGGAGAAAGAGAGCGGCAGAAGGCAAATGAGGTCTTAGAATCATACGTAGAATTCTACAGCAGAGAAACAGGCACTTTGGCTCAACTGGTCCATACTGGCCTAGATGACCATCCAGGATGGGGCTATTTGCCCTCATTTGGCTCTTAACTTTCTAAAACTTTCCAATCCATGTACCTGTCCAAGTACATTTTAAAAATCGTCATCGTACCTGCCTCAATCCCTTCCTTTGGCAGCTCATTTCACAAACACACCATCCTTTGTGTAAAAAAAAGATGTTCCTCAAGTACCTTTCAAATCTTTCTCCTCTCATCTTAAACCTATGCTCTCTATTTTTTCATTCCCCAATCCCTGGGAAGGAAAAAGACCAAATACACCCACCCTGTATGTGCCCCTCATGATTTTATAGACCTCAATAAGATCACCTTTCAGTCTCTATGCTCTCAGGAATAAAGTCCTAGTCTCTACTTTCATAGAATGTTTTGTAAATCTGGCATGTTATTTAATATTTTGACAAACTTTTATAAATGCACAATGGAGAGTATCCCGCCTGATTGCATCACATGTAAACACCAATGCCCAGGAACAGACAAATCTACCAGAAATAGTGGATACTGCCCCGTGAATCACAAGCTAAACCCTCTCCACCATTGAACTCATTTACAAGGAGCGCTGCCACATGAAAGCAGCATCCATCATCCAGGCCATGCTCTCTTCTCTCTGCTACCATCGGGCAGGAGGTACAAGAGCCTTAGGCCCCACACCACCAGGTTCAGGAACAGTTATTATCCTCCAACCATCAGGCACCAGGACCAGTGTGGATAACTTTACTCACCTCAATGCTGAATCGACTCCACAACCTATAGAATCACTTTCTCTGTACTCTTCATTTACTTTTTTTTATTATTTGCATGATTTATCTTCTTTTTTTTGCACATTTGTTGTTTTTCAGCCCTTGTTACTTATAGTTTTTCATAAGTTCTATTTTTTAAAAATTTTCTTGTAACTGCCTGCAAGAAAATGAATTCCATGGTTGTATATGGTGACACGCATGTATTTAGATAATAAATTTACTTAGAACCTTGAACTTTATCCAACACTCTTCCTATAACTCAGTTCCTCAACTCCTGGCAGACTTTTCTGCACTCTAGAGTCATAGAGTCATAGAATACTACAGCACAGAAACAGGTCCTTCAGCCCACCTAGTCCATACTATTAATCTCCTCCCATTGCCCAGTACCTAGACTTTAGGCCTCCAAACCCCTCCCATCCATGTACCTATCCAAATTTCTCTTATATGTTGAAATGGAACCCAAGTTCACTACTTCCGCTGGCAGCTCCGAAGACAACTCTCAACTGGCAACACTTGCCACGGCAGAGTAAAGAAGTTCCCCTAAACATCTCACCTTTCACCCTTAACCCATGACTTCTAGTTCTAGTCTCACCCAGCCTCAGTGGAAAAAGGCTGTTTGCATTAATCCTATCCTCCGAATTTTGTTTACCTTAATCAAATCTCCCTTCATTATTCTATGCTCTAATTCAGGAATTCCCAACCTTCTTATGACCTGGATCCCCACTGTTAGCTGAGAGTTCCATGGATCCCAGATTGGGAACCCCTGCTCTGGGGAATTAAGTCCCAATCTATTCATCCTTTCCCTTTAACTTATGTTCTCAAGTCCTGGCAACATCCTTGTAAATTTTCTCTGCGGTCTTTCAATCTTTTGACATCTTTCCTGTAGGTAGGTGACCAAAACTCCAAGCAATATTCCAAATTAGGCCTCACCAATATCTTATATAACTTCAAAATAACATCCTAATTCCTGTACATATACTTTGATTTATAAAGGCCAATGTGTCAAAAGCTTTCTTTACAAGTTCATCTATCTGTGACACCACTGTCAAGAAATTATGGATCTGTATTCCCAGATCCTTCTGTTCTATCACATTCCTCAGAGTCCTACCACTCAAAGTGTAAGTTCTACCATGGCTTGTCCTTCCAAAGGGCAACACCACACACTTGTCTGAATTAAATTCCATCTGCCATTTCTCAGCCCATTTTTCCAGTCTTGCTTACTGTTCGCCACACCCCAATCTTGGTGTCATCTGCAAATTTTTGATCCAGTTTACCACATTATATCACCCTTGTCAAATTAGTAACATATTTTCTTCAGCAGGTCAACCAAAATTGAACACAACGTTTTGAGTGTGGCATCACCAGTATCCTGTGCAACTGCACCATATGACCTCCCAACATTTATACCCAGAGCTCTGATTTATGAAAGCCTTCTTCACCACCCTGTCTACCTGTGACTCCCCTTTCAGGGAAACATGCTTGTACTCCAAGGTAGCTAAAAGTGAGGGAGGGAATGAAAGAGGAAGTGAAGGAAGGGAGAAAATGAGAGGTGAGGGAGAGAGGTAGAAAGCTTGATAGCTATTGAGGTGAGGCAGTGGAAAATGGAAGATGAGAAAGAGAATGGGAGGGGGAAAAGTGAGGGAGACTAGAATGGGAACCTTTTACATTATGAGTTCAAGTCCACACTATTTAGCCAGCTTTGGTTTAGAGTTTTGTGGACACTATATGCCCAATGCCTAGATTCTGGTCATCCTTCCACTCACCATACGCCATTAATTATATCAATGGGTTGTGCTGGGAGAGTTCTTGGTCAGGATGTGGAATTTTTGTTTTTTTTTGGGGGGGGGGGAGTTACCTGAGCATCTCTGTCAAGGCCAGCATTTATTACACATCCCTGATAGTGACGGAGAATTCCCTTCTTGAACAGCTGCAGTGCTTGAGGTGCGGGTACTCCCTGTGCTGCTGTGTTCCAGGATTTAGATCCAATGGCAGGTTGCCGAGAGATCAAAATCCCGTGCGTTCAAGCTGGAGATTGAAACTTCAAGATCTGGTTGTGGTAAGGATGGCTGGGCAGCAGTTCAAGATTCCAACTGGCAATGTAAAATTTCTTGGAGGCTGTTCAAGACCCATTAAAATCAGGACCATTGTTATATTTAGGGCCTTTCTGAACTTCTTATGGGCATCCCTTTACTCGTGCTTTAATGATTTCCTTTTGTTGAGAATAATCTTTGGTTATGAACATTATGGAAGGGAGGTTTTCCAATGTGTATCTTGGTTAAACCCCCTCACTAAGCAGCTAGGAACATCATTCCAGTGCTTTGCAGTTTACTTGAAAATGAAGTGAGGTAGAACTTCATAGAGTAAGAAATTTCAAGTGTGATTGAGACATGGATTGGGGGAAGGCAGGGTGTGATGAAAGGAGGAAGAGTGTGTGGGGATGGGGAATACAAGGAGGGAGGAAGTGAATGGAAGAATGAAGAAGGGAGGAAGTATAATGAAGGGAGATTGATGAGTAAAGTTCAAAGGGGGAGGGAGAAGCTTGGAAGGCATTCAAGGAAGAGGAGGAGCAAGGCAGAGTACAGGTAACTGAGTGCAGTGTATGTAAATGTGTGATGCAAGACATTTGAGCTGATGCACTTTTTAATAAAGAGAGTGGAATAGACTGTACCTGCCCCCAGCACTCACTCAGTCAGTGCATTCCAGACTCACCCTCCCTCTGGGTGAGGAACCTCTTGCCTTGATTCCTTTTACATCTCTTCTCCCTTATTCTAACTAAACCTGTGACCTCTGGTTTTTGAAACTTCATCTTGCTTACTTCATCTCTGCCTCTCATTGTTTTGTATATCCCCCCACTGTCACCCCCAACCCCTCTTAGGCTCCTCTTTTGCAGAGTAAACAGCAAGGCTCTCCAGCCTTTGCTCATAATGAACTGCTCAATCCAAGGCCATGTTCTGCTGTATCGCCTCTACATGTAGCTAACAAGATACTGGAGGAAGTCAACATGTTGGGCAGCATGAGTTGGGGCAAATGAACAGTCCGCACTTTGGTTTGAGATACCTCATTTGGAGAATGCACCCCCCTCAGTGCAATCGTGTCCTTCCTGTGAAGTGGTTATCTGAAGAGTGCATAATGCTCCATCATGGCCTAACCCATGTTTTATAAAGCCGCACTGTAACAAAACCATCTGATGAAAGCAGCTATCCCATATGCCTTCTTTAGCACCTCATCTACCCGTGTTATTGTCTTTAGGGATCACTGGACTTGTACTCCAAAGCCCCTTTCAACACTCTCTGAGGCTTTCTCATTCATCCTGCCCATTTCACCCTCATTAAAGTACGTCATCTCACACTCAACAGCATTAACTTCTATCTGCCATTTCTCTGTCCATCTTAACAGCTAGCCCATATCATCCTGTGATCTACCACTATCCTCCTCTCTATCAATAATACTACTGGTTTTTATGTGGCACTGCGCAGTAAGATTTGACATGATTTTCACATCATCTACAGCCAATAAGAATCCCAGCACTGATCCCCATTTTACACCCTGTGCATTAATCCACAAGGATCAGCTGTGCACTAGGAATTGGTGACAAGGATGTAAGGACCACACGTGAAGCAAGAAGGTTTCCTGTAACCAAAAGTGTTGGTGAACACAGTGGCATCAATAAGCTTGTGGACGTGGCAGAGGTTAATCCTGACCGATGACTAGCAAATGTGGACATGGGCGGGGCCCTGTTCAATGTCTGCATGGGACTGGGTGATGGTCCTGAGTAAGTACTTTGGGCAAGGACAGGCACAATTCTCCCAGAGAAGGGTGAAGCCAATGCAGTACAGGTAACGTAGTGACACCAGGTGTAAGAGAGCCCCTGCGTGGTACAGTGGTTTGAGAAATGCATCAAGAAAGGTGGTGAACCTATTGGGTCAGAACGGGCAGCCATTTCACTACATGGGAACTGAAGAAGCAAGAAACTGCATATGTTCTGGTATGACATCATCAGTATTGCAATGAGCAGATTCAGAAGTGGAGAACAAAATGGCTGCCCAGACTAGCCGGTTGCCGTGAAGTTTAGATGTTTGTAGCAGCAGAACAGTACATTACAAGATGAGGAAATGCTTAAGTCAATGTAAACTTAAATCAGCATGAATTATATGGTTTCCTTTTTAAACACAATATAGTTAAACATTTTGTACACTTACAATATGCATTTCATGCATATATCCAATACATACACAGAACTACAGACTTCTTTACAAATGATTCAAAATCATGCTTAAACGGGCTGTTGGGGAAATAAGCGGAAATCTTCAAAGATACTTTAATTGGTATTATTCCTTACAATGGTGATATTTACAGACAGTGGTACAAAATGTCAGCCAACAAAGGCAGAATGAAATGGAGTTGTAGTGACAGGGAAACACCTAAACCTGATAACATCTGTGTGGCGATAACAAGACAAAACCAGAAGAAGTAATAACAAAAAGTACCCATTACTAGCCAAAGATTTTGCTGTACTTTAACAATCACATGTATTTGCTCAGGTGAATATACACTCAGTGGCCACTTTATTAGGTCACCTGCACACCTGCTCGTTAATGCAAATACTGTATCTAATCAGCCAATCATGTGGCAGCAACTCAATGCATAAAAGCATGCAAACATGGTCAAGAGATTCAGCTGCTGTTCGGACCAAACATCAGAATGGGGAAGAAATGTGACTTTGACCCTGGTACGGTTGTTGGTGCCTGACAGAGTGTTTTGAATATCTGAAAAATTACTGGTCTCCAAATGTTTTCATACGCACCAAGTGTCTAGTGCAGGGATTCTCAACCTGGAGTCCACAGACCCCTTGCTTATTGGCATAAAAAGGTTGGGAACCCTGCTAGAGTTTACCGAGAACAGTGGGAAAAACAAAAAAAACCATCCAGTGGGTGAAAATGCCTAGTTAATGAGAGAGGCCAGAGGAGAACAGCCAGACTGGTTCAAGCTGACAGAAGGGTGACAGTAACTCAGACAATCACGTTACAACAGTGGTGTGCAGAAGAGCATCTCTGAACGCAGATGCTCTTCTACAGGAGGTACTTATAAAGTGGCAACTGTGTGTAGATAAGGAGAATGAACAATACTTAACAGTTAATACATTTGGTGACAAAACTACAAGCAGTACTCGATCAGAATGAAATTACATTCAGATCAACACCAATTAATATGATGCTGGTGCAGACTTGAGGGATAGAGTTCTCCACAGCTGCTCCTAATTCCTGTTTGTATATACTAATAACTGTGAATTGAAGACAAGAACCTTCAAATATTAAACATTCAGATGTCCACACGAACACAGCGTTAAATGTAAAAGAAGCAAGTGTGTTTTTATGCAATAAAAGTAGTTCATCTTGGGGGATATAGTGAAGCTTGTAAGTGATGTAAGGCTTGAATGCATGGTTGGTAGAGAGGGGAAAAGCTTTAGACCACAGAAAGATGCAAATAGTTTGGTCAGCTCGGAAGGAAAATGGCAAATGCAGGTTAATCTAAAGCAGAGGTTCCAAACCTGGACCCCTTGGTTAATGGTAAGGGGTCCTACCATGACAAAAGGTTGGGAATCGTTGACCTAGAGAAGTTTGAGGCAGGAGAACATACCATGTTCTTCAGCGGTTCAGTGGACCAGTGTGGTGCATGCGTTCATAGATCTGCAAAGATAGCAGGACTGGCTGGTATGACAGATGAAACCCTCTCCTTTATTGGCCAAGACATGGAATATGTGAGTCAATCAAAACAAGACAGAAGATGCTGGAATCTGAAACAGAAACAGGAAATGCTGGAAACACTCAGCAGATCAGATAGTGTCTGTGGCAAGTGGAACAGTTAACAGCTGAGATCTTCCAGCACTTTCTGTTTTAATCATAGTATATGAGGGGTTATGCTAGCACTGTACGCAACACTAGCCAGGCTACAGCTTAAGCATGATATACACTTCTAGTCAAGACATGAGAGGAAGACACGAGACTATTGGACAGATTTCTGGAGGAGATTTATGAGGATGTAATCAGGACTAGAATACTGTAGCTGTGAGGAAAGGTTAGGTAGGTAGAGATTGTTCCCTTTGGAAAAGAGGAAGCTGAGTGGAGAAGTGAATTTCATATAGAAAATATTAGGGCCTTAGTTAGATCCTTCCTATTTATTTTCAATACCAGGAGCCAAAGATTTAAAGCAATAGACAGAAGAATTAGAAGAAAGATGAGGAAATACTTTGCAGATTCAGGTTAGTTTATTGTGATATACATCAGTGTGCAATGAAATTCCTAACTTGCATGAAGCTAAAGAGTATATGTTGTAATCATTAATATAACAATAAATACAGTAAAGAAGAATAATGCAAGCATCCAGGGGGTGGAAAGGATCTGGAGCTTAATACCTGCAAAGGCAGGCGACACAGAAACCCTCAGCAGTGTTACACACTATACTGTCATGTGGTCCTGGAAGGCTGGATTAGGTTGAGCAGATCTTGTTAAATCAGCGTAAAACACAATGGGCTGAATTGTTCTGTTCATTACTTTGCTGGAAGGATGAACTGTCGGAGGGGGAATGTGAGGGAGAGAAGGACAGAGAGTACAAAGGAGGGGAAGTATGAGAGGGGTGGAAAGTTCAAACTTCAAACTACATATATGTCACCATATACAACCATGAGACTCGTTTTCTTATGGGCATTCTCAACAAATCTAACTAGCCATAACAGAATCAATGAAAGTCCGCCCAACTAGGGCATTCAATCAGAATGCAAAAGACCAACAAACTGTGCAAAGACAAAAAGGAGAAATAATTATAATAAACAAATAAACAATAAATATCGAGAACATGAAATGAAGAGAGTGAGCCCATAGGTTGTGGGAACATTTTGATGATGGGGCAAATGATATTGAGTGAAGTTATCCCCTTTGGTTTAAGAGCCTGATGGTTGAGGGGTAATAATTATTCCTGAATCTGGTGGTGTGAGTCCTGAGGCTCCTGTAGCTTCTTCCTGATGGTAGAGCATGTCCTAGATGGTGGAGGTCAGTGATGATGGATGCTACTTTCCTGCGACAGCGTTTCATGTAGAAGTGCTCAATGGTTGGAGGGCTTTTACCTGCCATATCCACTACTTTTTTAGGATTTTCCATTCAAGAGTATTGGTGTCTCCATATCAAGTTGTTATGCAGCCAGTCAGTATACTCTCCACTACACATCTATAGAAGTTTGTCAAAAGTTTTAGATGCCATGCTGAGTCTCTGCAAACTCTTAAGGTAGTCCGTGAGTGAAAGAGAGAGAGAGTGTGTGAGGGAGGGCTGGTGAAAGGCAGTGAGTGAAGGGAAAGAGTAAATGAGCAAAGAAGATAGAGTGTGGAGGGTGAGCAAGTGTAAGGGATGGAAGGAGACTATTATGGAAGTAGGAAGATGGAATGAGAGATACTGCAGAAGCTGGAAATCATGAGCAACACACACAAAATGTTGGAGGAACTCAGCAAGTCAGGCGGCATGTATGGAGGAGAATAAGCAGACAACATTTCGGGTTGAGACCCTTCATCAGGAGAAAAACAAATCACTCAGAACCGGTCGGCCTCCGGGATACCCCTTTCCTGATGTTTCGACTTGTGTGTCGGGTGGTCAGCCAGATCATCAATATGAGACACGTACAGCACGACAGGCAGCATCAGCCAGTACAGCCCGTGGGAAGGCAGGGGCAGGCCCAGGAGCCACATTCCCAGTGTGTGCCATTCAACATGGCAATCAAACAGCATGTTCCCCCAGTAGTAGCACTGCAAAGCTTCAGGCCTTCAGCTGCATCGAGGTACACAAGCTACTCACCATCAGAAACTGCTCATTGTAACGGCAATGGCAACTATAGCTGGATCACGGTATCACATTCAAAGTTGACACTTGGGTCTGACTCTGATAATATGCTGGCACACCATCCCTTTAACATCCAGTCCCACCAACAGTCTGAGGCGACAGGTCCATGGCAGATGCATTCCATGCCCAGTATTCTGTGTCATCCAGAGGGACAGGGATCCGTGCTCTCATGCCTGAATGCGTTTGAATCCGACACTTCGAGATGTTCATATTCGTATGACATTCGGAGATGTTGGTTGATGATGTCTTACGGGTCTTCATCGCTGTTCCGGTGAGCAGCTGCAGCATGTTGGGGTCATTTCTGCAGTGTAGGGAAGCACACCTTCTCTCTCTTTTATTTAGTCATTGGACATTCAGACACACCAGTTCTTCGGAAAGCACCACCCACCTCATATTGCCCAGTCCCTGTGCTACAATCATCCCAGCCCAGTTGGGCTTTTGGGGCTTTTTGGGCTCTGGCAGCCCAGTTGGTTGTTGTATCCATACCTTCTTTGACTGCCTTCCAATTCCAGTTTTGGAGGGGGAGTTAAAGACTGCCAAATGTTGGGAATTCAGGGACCCTCCCTGACCTGCAGGTCTGGAGTTCATGTTGTCCACTTCACATAACCTTGCCCTTTTATCTCTCCAGGTTTGTCCCCAGGAGCCCACCAGCATCCCCTTGGCTTCACCTGCTGGCACGGTGGGCAATTTGCATCTACAGAAGAGCTCTGAGCTCGGTCTCCTTCATTTTACCCATTTTCTAATGACAGGTGGTGTGGCAGGACCGTCTCCAAGCCTATCTGATGCTCAGTGAGGAAGAGAGTCCAGGAACAGACGAAGAGCTGTCTCCCAAAAGAGGGTGTACCTGATTGCAACCTGGGGAAGGGTCTCAAACCAAAACCCCAAGGGGACCCAATGTCCTTTCATATGCAGCCACAGACGCTGGAGAGGTGGCAGAGACCTATTGTCCCAAAGGTACCCCATGTAGTCTTGGAGCCAGGGGAATGGAAAAGAAAGCATTGGCCAAATCCACTACAGATGTTAATGCTTCTCCTCCCTGCCCTCTATGTCCTGTACAAAGGACAGCCGCTGTAATATAACCATATAACCATATAACAATCACAGCACGGAAACAGGCCATTCCGGCCCTCCTAGTCCGTGCCGAACTCTTAATCTCACCTAGTCCCACCTACCCGCACTCAGCCCATAACCCTCCACTCCTTTCCTATCCATATACCTATCCAATTTTACCTTAAATGACACAACTGAACTGGCCTCTACTACTTCTACAGGAAGCTCATTCCACACAGCTATCACTCTCTGAGTAAAGAAATACCCCCTCGTGTTTCCCTTAAACTTTTGCCCCCTAACTCAGTTGCCTAAAATCGATCGTCATTTACCATTTTCTATCCCCTTCCATACTGGCCACACTGGGCTATTTTTTTTTTGGGGGGGGGGAACGTTGCCAGCCAAATAAACCCCTCCTTCAACAGTGCTTCCGCTGTTTCCCGATCTCCTTGGTGCCACTTGAGATGTGGTACTGCTCGATGTTCACCACCTTAGTTCTGCTTGATGTCCCACCACCCCAAAAGTAAAATGCCCCTATTGGTCTGCAGGGACATTGAGGGACAAAAGAGTGCTCCCAGGGGATGCTGTGACCAGCACTGACAGAGATACTGGCTGTTCTCAGCCAATAGCCACCCTTGTGTAACCAGCTGGGCCAGGATGAGTGACCCTCCCATTCCTTCTATCATCACCCGGGGTCCTGCCCTCCTGTCAGAGTCAGTGTGCTTGGCACCGCAATCAGTATGTAAGGTCTCAGGTCTCCCAGCTGGGACAGGGTCATTGAGAAGATATGCCGGGAGTCTATGAGGGCAGGGTGGGAGAGGGCCAGGTTCCTAAGGGCTTTGTGCAAGGCCTCGAGGGCAAGGTATAAGGAGGAATCAGCTGGACTCCCTTCCCACCCGCTGCAACTCCTCTTCCTTCTTGTTTTGACGATGGTCTTTCCGTTATGCAAGTAAAGCAGAGGTAGGTATCCTGTCCACCTGTTCCTTCAGGGTACCTGACTTGATCAGGGCCGAAAGCATCCCCTTGCAGGTCAGATGGAATACTCCCTCTGTGCTGTTTTTCTATCTTCCTCACTCGGTTATGAGCCCTGCCTACACATTCCAAAGTCTGCAAGACCCAGCAGCCAATCCTACTGTCCTCCCTTCTGATGGCCCCAAAAGGGACAATATTATTCCCTTCAGATGGGGCTTGTTTTTACCAGGTACCCCCCTATGGTCGATGTGAACTTTCAATCCTCCAGTGGGCCATCCTCATACTCATAAATTCCAGTGATCAGGGCCCACTGGCAAAGAGCCTTAAACTCCTCCTCCGTTGTGTTCCACTCACCTTGAGATTTTAATTCCCAGTCTAACAGGGAGAGATGCTTAACCTTCTTTGCGGTCTCTACTCTCTCCCACAAAGACCGTTCCTTCCCGACCTTCTCCCATGTGCATTGTTTACCCCATGGTTTATTGACAGTCCTCCCAGGGCATCCATTTGCTGATTGGATAAGGTCACTCCACCTCCTTCTGGGCCCCATATACTTAACAACCATGCCGCTAACAGTTCTCCCAATTTCTATCTGTATTGATCCCCCAGCTCCATCAGTTCCTTGGAGGAGTAGTCTTTAGTCACCACTGAAGTGATCACCCTGTCTGGTCTCCACTCCTGTTCTTCCTCTAGCTGGATGACATCTTGTCCTGGGGTATTGGATTGTCTCGGGCTGCTGGAATTGTCCTGGCTACCGGGGAGACCCCACAGTCTGAGGAATGTTTGGAGCAGGGGATCGGTCAGACCACGTTTCTGTGGAGGTAGTAACTCCAGTTGATCTTTCACGGGCTGGGGGCATAGGGAAGACGCCGATTTTCCACCCTCTCCTCCTGATCCTCACCATCAAATCAAATATCCATATCCCAGGAATCTGGGTCATCTCCCTGTAAAATAAGAGCCCAGACCTTCACTTGATCCTGTTGCCAATTAGCCTTTCAGGCCACTTCCTGCTGCCGGACCTTGGCCAGGCTGCAGGCGATGTCGATGCTCTTTGTCTCCATGTCCTCAGCCCAGGTCTGCACCAACCAGGCGGCCTCCACCTTGATCATACAGCGCTGATTCAATCTTGTTTAAGAATCCCTATTTCCTCCTTTTTCCATGAGATTGTCTCATGCGGTTTTATGATAGCTGCCAGTAGCAAGAAAGCCTGTCTCTGGCCTCATGCCTCAGAACCTTAATCCCATTCCCACAGACACGAACCATTGCCCTATCTTTACTCCTCAGTGGTGGGGGGGTGGCGCGGCCCAGCTTGTCCATCCAATCCACCGGTGCACCATCGTCCACCAGAATCAGAATCAGGTTTATTATCATCGGCATGTGACGTGAAATTTGTTAACTCAGCAGCAACAGCAGTTCAATGCTTTACATAACCTAAAAGAAAAAAAAAATTAAATAAGTAAATCAATTACAGTATACATATATTGAATAGATTAAAAATCGTGCAAAAACGGAAATAATATATATTTAAAAAGTGAGGTAGTGTTCACAGGTTCAATGTCCATTTAGGAATCGGATGGCAGAGGGGAAGAAGCTGTTCCTGAATCGCTGAGTGTGCGCCTTCAGGCTTCTGTATCTCCTACCTGATGGTAACAGTGAGAAAAGGGCATGTCCTGGGTGCTAGGGGGTCCTTTATAATGGACACTGCTTTTCTGAGGCCAAGCTACAAAACCCCACAGTTATCAGTCCACCCTGGTACAGAGGGTGGGGGTCTTCCTTCTTATGCTCACTTCTAAACACCTTTGCTTTCTACCACACCACCATATTCCTGCTGGCGACCCCAAGTTTTACGTTACATCAAAAGGTTCGCAGATGCGGCTTGGTTGAGCAGGAAGACAAATCTCCAATTACATACTTAGAACGACAAAAAAATTGTTTATTATGCCAGAAAGGAGCAAGCATTAAAATACTTATCCTAGTGTGAGCGGGCCCCTCGCACTGCAGCACACCTCTCACTCTGCCGATCGGCGGCGATGTTCGCGAACAGCCCTTTGGTAAAGCCCCGGAAATCTACTCTCAAGCTCCCCAACTGCTCCACCTTTCCACTGCTATGAATAGGTGGACGAGTACAGAGCACCAGCTCAAACCAGCGAGGCAGGACCAATCACTTGTCTCCATTCTTCACGGGTCCCCCCCGTGTGTGCATCTAACTTCCACGCTCCCACAGTTGTACTCCCATCGTCTTGCATTCTCACTGACGTATGTATTTCATGCCATAACCAAAGCTCCTGTAGCCAGTTCACGTATATACAGTGCCACAGTGGAGGTGAAGACTTTTGACAGGCACAATATAAGTGTGAAGGAGAGTGTGGGAGTGGGACGGAGGGTGGAAGGAAGGGCAGAGTGTGGGAGGGAAGGGAAGGAGAGAGATGCAAGGAGAGTAAAGGAGGTTATAAGCGAGGGAGGGTGGAGAAAAAGAGTCTGAGAGAGAGAAGAAGGGAGGAAGGGAGAGAGGATGGAGGGAAACAGGGAAGGCTTGAGTGATGGAGGGTGGAGGGGAAGAATGTAAGGGAATGAGGGAGAGAGGATAAAAGGAAGGAGGGAAGATGTGAGGGTGAAAGGGTGGAGCTGAGGAATATGCAGGAGGGAGGCTGGAGGGAAAGAGGAAAGGGGTGTGAGGGCCAGAGGGCGAGTGTAAGGAACATGAAAGAAGGAAGAAGGATGGGAGGAATGTGAAGGAGGGAATGGAGGAATATGAGGTGGAGTAGAGGAGTGTGCAGGAGGGAGGCAGTGAACGTTGCCCTTGGTAAGCCTGCTGGTCACACTCCCCAACCCTCAGTGCTGGCCTTGCTCAGAGAATGAATGTAAACACAGACCGTGCAGGTGGAGGGGTCATTGATGTGGGGGGTGTTGCTGAGATCAGAAAGGCCCTTTAATTCCTGCATGCCCTGAGCATCTTTGCAGCCCAGCATTATTTTTAAAATCCATCGAGAGTAAATTTAAAGCAGCTGACGGCTCGGTGCCCAGAGTTTGGAGAAGTGAGTTGGCCGCATTGCAAAGCCCTGTTTCTGAAGTGAAACAAATAACATTTTTCGACTCCTTTTAACTATGGCCTTGACCTCCTGGCAACCTTCTGCTGATCTCAGCTACTCTGAAATTTATGCTCTGTTGATTTTACAACTGGCAGAAGCTCGAAGCCTTTTTCTTCTCTTCCCTCACTCAAATGTCAACAAGTGTGTTAGGTTCGGTTCCAAGCTTGGGGCGTGGTGCTACTGCTGGTGGTGTGGGGGAGGGATAATCTTTGGCTAGCTGTTAGCAGACTGAAACCTGGGGAACAGATGCAAACAACACAGCTCGGCAGAGTCATGGGGAGGTTGCTCGAGGACATTGAGAAACAAACAAAGGGAAGCATGTTGTTCTGGGATGCGGAGGGCTAGGCAGGCCATAAAGCCCCTTGCGTGTGGCTGCTGCAAGTCCAGCACCTTGAAGATTTTCCACACAAACTAAAGCCCTCAGTTTAAAGTGAAAGGCACCATAAAAACAAAAGAGAATAGGCAGGAGTGAGCCACTCAGCCTCTCCAGCCTATCCTACTGTTCAATATGATCACAATTGATCTGCCCAACCCTGATAAGACCATAAGACCATATGACAATAGGAGCAGGATTAGGCCATTCAGCCCATCGAGTCTGCTTTGCCATTCCATCATGGCTGATTCCAGATCTTGCTCAACCCCATTCACCTGCCTTCTTGTCATATCCTCTGATGCCCTGGTCGATCAGGAAACAATCAATTTCCACCTTAAACATACCCACAGACTTGGCCTCCACCACAGTCTGTGGTAGAGCAGTCCACAGATTTACTACTCCCTGGCTAAATTCCTCCTTACCTCTGTGCTAAAAGGTCGCCCCTCAATTTTGAGGGTGTGCCCTCTAGTTCTGGATACCTCCTCCATTGGAAATATCCTCTCCACATCCACCCTATCTAGTCCTTTCAATATTTTGGTAGGTTTCAATGAGATCCCCATGCACTCTTCCAAATTCCAGTGAGTGCAGGCCTAAAACTGCCAAATGCTCTTCACATGTTAACCCCTTCATTCCCAGAATCATCCTCGTGAACCTCCTCTGGACTCTCTCCATTGACAACACATCCTTTCTGAGATATGGGGCCCAGAACTCTTGACAATACTCCAAGTACAGCCTGACCAGTGTCTTATAAAGGCTCAGCATTATCTCCTGGCTTTTATATTTGATTCCCCTTGAAATAAATGCCAACATTGCATTTACCTTCTTTACCACAGACTCAACCTGTAAATTAACCTCTGGGAGTCTTGGACCAGGACTTCTAAGTTCCTCTGCACCTCTGATGTTTGAACCTTCTCCCATTGAGATAATATTCCACACTACTGTTCCTTTTACCAAAATGCATTATCATACATTTCCCAACACAATATTCCATGTGCCACTTTTTTGCCCATCCTTCCAATTTGTCATGTTCGGCACAGCATTGAGGGCCAAAGGGCCTGTATTGTGCTGTAGCTTTTCTATGTTTCTATGTCTAAGCCCTGCTGCAATCACATTGCTTCCTCAGCTCTACTTACCCTTCCACCTATCTTCATATCATCCGCTAACTTTCCCACAAAACCATCAACCATCAAATCATTAACAAACAATGTGAAAAGTAGTGGTCCCAATACTGACCCCAAGGAACATCACTAGTCACTGGCAGCAAAGCAGAAAAAGCCCTTTTTATTCCCACTCACTGCCTCCTGCTTGTCAGCCATTCCTCTATCCAAGCCACTATATGTCCTGTAATGCCATGGGGTTTTATCTTGTTAAGCAGCCTCATGTGTGGCACCTTGTCAAATGCCTCATGAAAATCCAAGTAAATGACATCCACTGCCTCTCCTTTGTCCACTCTGCTTGTTACTTCCTTTAAAGAACTCTTACATATTTGTCAGTCAAGATTTCCCTTTACAGTATTCATGCTGACTTTGAACTTATTTTATCATTAGTCTCCAAGTACTCGAACCCTCATCCTTAATAAATAGACTCCAACACCTTCCCTGAGGTTAGGCTAACTGGCCTATAATTTCCTTTCTTTTGCCTTCCTCCCTTCTTAAAGAGTGAAGTGACATTTGCAATCTTCCAGTCCTCTGGGACCATGCCAGAATCAAGTGATTCTTGAAAGGTCATGACCAATGCACCCATTATCTCTTCAGCAACCTCTCTCAGGACTCTGGGATGTAGTCCATTTGGTCCAGGTGACTTATCCACTTTAAGACCTTTGAGTTTGCCGAGCACTTTTTCCTTTGGAATGGCAACGACGCTCACTCCTGCTCCCTGACACTCATGGACCTCTGGCACACTGCTAGTGTGAAGACAGTGAAGACTGATGCAAAGTACCCATTGAATTCGTCTGCTATTTCTTTGTCCCCCATTACTACCTCACCAGCATCATTTCTAGTGGTCCAATATCAACTCTCACCTCCCTTTTACTGTTAATATAACTGAAAAAAACTTTTGGTATCCTGCTTTATATTATTGGCTAGTCTGCCCTCATATTTCATCTTTTCCCTTCTTATAGCTTTTTAGTTGCTTTTTGTCTAAAAGCTTCCCACTCACTTTTGCTACCTTGTATGCTCTTTCCTTGGATTTCATGCAGTCCTCACCTTCCTTTGTCAGCCACTGTTGCCTGCCCCTGTCATTTGAGAACTTCTTCCTCTGTGGGACATATCTATCCTGCACCTTGTGAACTATTCCCAGAAACCAGCCACCTCTGCTCTGCCATCATCCCTGCCAGTATCCTCCTCCAGTCCACCTGGGCAAGCTCCTCTCTCATGTCTCTGTAATTCCCTCTATTCCATTGTGATACTGATATATGTGAGTTATGCTTTTCCCTCTCAAATTGCAGTATGAATTCAATCATATTATGATCACTGCCTCCTAAGGGTTCCTTTACATTAAACTCTCTAACAAGATCTGGGTTATTACACAACACCCAATCTAAGATAGCCTTTCCCTGAGTAGGCTCTAAAAAGCTGCTCTAAAAACACATCTTGTAGGCATTCAACAAATTTCCTCTCTTGCAATTCAACATCAACCAGTTTTTCCTAATCCCCTTGCATATTGAAGTCCCCTATTACAATTGTGTCATTAATTACCTTTGTCAAATGCCTCTTCCAGTTCCCTTTGCAATCTCAACCCCACAATCTTGGCTGCTATTTAGAGGCCTATATATGATTCCCAAAATGGTTTTTTAATTCCTTGCAATGTATTAACTCCACCCAGAAATATTCAATATTCTCTGACCATATGTCAATGCTTTTTAAAGATGTAATTCCATCTCTTACCAACAGAGCCATGCCACCGCCTAAACCTTCTTGCCTGTCCTTTCAATATAAACTATATCCTCTGATGTTAAGCTCCCAACTGTGGCCTTCTTTCAGCCATGACTCTGTGATGCCCACAACGTCATACCGACCAATCTCTAACTGTGCCACCAGTTCGTCTACCTTATTCCAAATGTTACGCACATTTAAATACAGCACTTTCACCCTCATCTACTTGTAAACCTGCTGGCTCTATCACCTTGGTTCCTACCCTCCTGTCATATTAGTTTAAACCACTCCCAACAGCTCTAGTAAATGTGCCTGCAAGAATATTAGTTCCCCTCAGATTTAAGTGCAACCAGTCCCTATTATACAAGTCACATAAGAGGTTCCAATGATCACTGAATTCCTAGCCCCTGCTCCAATTCTTCAGCCACGCTTTTATCTGCAACCCCATTCTGTTCTTAACCTCACAGTTGCATGCCACAGGCAGTAATCCCAAGACTACTACCTTTGAGGTCCTGCTTCTCAGCCTCCTTGCTAACTCCCTGTATTCTGTTTTCAGAATCTCCTCCCTTTTTCTTCCTGTGTCTTTGGTACCAAAATGTACCATGACCTCTGGTAGTTCACCTTCCCACTTCAGGATATTGCGGATACGTTCAGAAACATCTCTGACCCTGGCAACTGGGAGGCAAACTTCCATCCATGTTTCCTTTTCTTCTCTGCTGTGCTAAATCCCTGTCCTTCCAACACATACTTTCCTCTTCTTTAAATACTGTCAATGATCCATCTTCTGTGACATTCTGGCGTAGATCATTCCAGAGTTACACCACCCCCTCCTACACACCTCAAATTTAAATGCCCCGTAATCTTAATTCTATTTCCTCATTCAATATTCCTTCATTGGGATCCCCTCTAAAGGTCTTAAATGTTTCTACAAGATCACCACTCATGCTTCTAAACTACAAAATATGTAGATCTAATTCATTTAGTTTATGGATCTAATTTTGTCACTTTCAGGAGCCTGGATTGATACAGGGGATATGAGTTTGATGTCTCCTGCCCTCACTGTCTCTAAGATCGGCTACATCAGTTTTAAATCACACACCCCAATTTAATTAATTTTTTTATTGACATACGACGCCGAACAGGCCCTTCCGGTTCTTCGAGCTATGCCTCCCAACGATCCCCCGATTTAATTCACAACAATAATTTACAATGGCCATCAATTAACCTACTAACCGGTACATCTTTGGACTGCGGGAGGAAACTGGAGCAGCTGGAGGAAACTCACGCGGTCACGGGGAGAATGTACAAACTCCTTACAGGCAGCAGCGGGAATTGAACCCGGGTCGCTGGTGCTGTAAAGTTTTGTGCCAACCATAACACTACTGAGCTGCTCATCCAGTTCTCCCCATCACTTTCCCAATGCAATCTCTCTGCCCCCTCCGCCCTCCCCAATCAGTCTGTTATCCCCACAATGAAAGATTCTGTTCTCCATTCACATAGACCAAACTGTCTGTCCTCAGCATCATCTAATGCCAGGATGAGGCCAACTTCAAACTAGATGAATAGCACCTCAGTCAACAACCTGATGGTGTGAGCATTGACATATCCGCAGGGGTAGGGCATTCAGCTCCTCAAGTTTTTTCTGCCATCTATATCTTATTGCCACCCCAACTTACCTCCAAATCCTTTCATACCCCTGGCCCACAAAAGTCTATCCACCTCAGATTAAACTGTATCAGTTATGCTGGTGTCGACTGCATTCGTGAGGAAGCAGTCCTTCACTTTATATCCTCTGCTTTTTGCTTTCCCCTGTCTCTTTTTCCTTATTCCTTTTCGCTCTTCATTTTCTCCATGCAAACATCTGCTCCAAGTTTATTCTTTCTAACCATTTAACAAAATATACCCCTCAGAATTTGAACACCTACGCTCAGTCTGCCAGAGAAAGCAGGATCTCCCAGTGGCCACACATTTTAATTCCACATCCCATTCCCATTCTGATATGTCTATCCATGGCCTCCTCTATTGTCAAAATGAACCCAAACTCAGGTTGGAGGAACAACACCTTATATACCGGCTGAGTAGCCTCCAACCTGATGGTGTGAACATTGACTTCTCTAACTTCCGTTAATGCCCCTCCTCCCCTCCTTACCCCATCCCTGACATATTTAGTTGTTAGCCTGTTCTCCATCTCCCTCTGGTGCTTCCCCCCCCCCCTTTCTTTCTCCCGAGGCCTCCCGTCCCATGATCCTTTCCCTTCTCCAGCTCTGTATCACTTTCGCCAATCACCTTTCCAGCTCTTAGATTCATCCCACCCCCTCCTGTCTTCTCCTATCATTTCGCATTTCCCCCTCCCCCCACTACTTTCAAATCTCTTACTATCTTTCCTTTCGGTTAGTCCTGACTAAGGGTCTCGGCCCGAAACATCGACAGCGCTTCTCCCTATAGATGCTGCCTGGCCTTCTGTGTTCCACCGGCATTTTGTGTGTGTTGTTGTTTGAATTTCCAGCATCTGCAGATTTCCTCCTGTTTCCTCAGAATTTTTGTTGTGTTGCTTGTGAACCAGACACGACTTATTTAATATTTCTCCCATCTTTCTAGATTCTTCTTTACAACCTCCCCAGTGCCTCAATGCCACTTCTGTAATCTGGAACCAGAATGGTTCACCAAATGTGTATCTGTCTTCATAATTCAACCCTTACATCCATTCTCCTGCAGTGTAAAATACCCTTCCCAACGTGTGGACTGTGAGTTGCCACACCAAATTAGATGTTGTCTAACAGGGTTTTCCTAATTGTTAAATATCTTCCTCCCTTTACCTTCCTGTCTATAAAATGGGAAAATGGAGTCTGTCGTCACCTGAATGACTTTTGTCAGCACTCGAGTGTGTCTGGCATTTTATTCACAGGAGACCCAATGATCCTGAAGGAATATCAAGACATCAAGTTTCTTCTTCCAAGAACAGCATAAGGGCCCTGTTCTTGAAACTATAGCAAAGATGACAACTGAGTCAATTAGTACAAGAAAATAGAACAGTATAGCAGAGGATCAGTCACTTCAGCCCATGATATCTGAGTGGAAAATGATCCCAAATTAAACTGATCTCATCGGCCTGTACAAAATCCATGAATCTCCATTCTATATCTGTTCAGATGTCTGTTTAAATGCCACTTTTGTGTCTGCTCCCATCACCACGTCTGGTAGCACATTCTAGGCACCTACCATCTCTGTGTAAAGTACTTTGCCGGCAGGTCTCATTCAAATTTTTCCCCTCTCACTTTAATGTTAAGCCCTCTATTATTTGATATTACTTCCTCAGGAAAAAGGCTCTAACTATCTACCCTATCTATGCTCCTGGCATTTTATAAACCTCGATCAGGTCTCCCCTCGCCTTCTAACATCCAAGTTTGTTCAACATCTCCTAGTAACCTTGAATCCAGGCAGCATCCCGGTGAAGCTCTTTATAATTTTACTTTTTAAGTTTAGTGACACAGCACAGAGTAGGTCTTCCCTTCAAATCACGCCGCCCCAATTCCTCCATCAACCCGATTTAACCCTAAACTAATCATGGTACAATTCACAATGACCAATTAATCTACCCAGTAGGTCTTTGGACAGTGGGAGGAAACTATAGGTCCTGGGGAAAACCCAAGCATTCCACGGGGAGGATGTACAGAGGCTCTTTACTCAGCAGCGCTGGAATTGAACTCTGAACTCCAGAATGCTCTGAGCTAACTTACCGTGGTGCTCAATTTTACAAGCAGATTGAGCTAAACTATCTAAAGCCTCCAAATCCTTCCTGTAATCAGGAGACCAGAACGGCACACAATACGCCAAATACACCCAAAGTAAGATGGGTGACTCGCTATAAAAACATTGCACTGGCATTCATAGGATAGAAGTGATAGATACAATAATATTTGAAGGTTTGTTATAATCCTTGTGCTTGTTCTGTGTACACTAAATCAACCAGGAGAGGTGAGGATTAGGTGGTTCGGCCAATGTTGCAAATGTTCTGCTCAGTTACATAATTCTACCGCAGCTTGCTGAGGGGAAACAAGAGCGTCCAACAAGACTTTGCAAGTTGTAATGTCTGATTTGCTTTGCTTTGTGCTTGTTGTTGGAGTTATTGACCACATTCCACGTCGGAGTAGAAATGGTTAAAAACTCGTGGCACTTCCCAAAAGATGTTACTTATTTAATGTTGGTCAAAATAGACCTTGGGTGGAGATTGCATTGGCTCGGGACTTCTGAAGATTACAGAACATAAGTGATCATAGTTTTAATCTTCGTGATCTAAGAGAATCACTTTAAATTTCTTTCACTGAACACAGGTGTCACTGAATGACAATATTCAGTGCCAATAACAGATGACATCCATTTATGGTGAGTGGCGGGAAGTTTAGGAGAGATGTCAGAGGTAGGTTTTTTTACACAGAGAGTGGTAGATGCTTGGAATGCCCTGTCGGGAAGTTGGTAGAGGCGAATACAATAGTGGCATTTAAAAGACCTGTATTCAGGTTGTCTGCTACGTGCAACTGGATATTCTAATCAGTCAAAACAAAGAGTTCCGCATATAAAAAAACTGAAAAATTGCTCTGTTAGATAATATTGGCTCTAATATGTCAACACTTCTAGATTGCAAAAGAATTAGGTATCACTCAATGCATACAGTTTATTTTGAAAATGTCAGCTAAAGGTAAAATGTATGAAAATGAGCTTGGCTCACTCAGTTTGGGGAAAGCTTAGCACTTTAGTGCAGTGGGCTTTGTTTTAATGAAGACCCTCATTTTGATCCCAAGTTTTATCTCAGTCAACATTTTGCAGGTTTAGTTTTGGCATTCAACAGGGAGCCGGTTGAGTAATTGTAAGTATTTCCAGGGCAATGGACAGAAGACACTGGAGTGAATCTTGCAGGATTGTTCTTGCAGAGAGCTGCTATAAATTCAATGGGCTGAGTGACCTCTTTCTTGCTGGAACCAGCCAGATTTACCAGATGACAGCATATTTGGCATAATTTGTCTATGTTGTGTCTTATAAAGTGCATTCCATTTCCAGTTCTCTCGAGCTTGCCAAATTGTTTCTTATTGAGCAGAAGACATAGAAGTAATAGTTAGCCATTTGGCCTTTTGTGCCCTGCAGTATCTTTCAATATGATCATTGTTGCACCTCAGCACCTCTCCCCTACGTTTCCCCCTGACTTCCTAAAAATGTCCAAGTCCGTTATTGTCCCTTCTTTGTAATGGAGCCAGGACAGATCCTTTGAAATGGTAACACTAAGGAATTAAAAGTTACTGACACTCTCCACCTCTGATCCCCAGTGAGGACTGGCTCCTGGACCTTTGGTTCCCTCCTCCTGTAGTCAATAGTCAGCTCCTTGGTTTTGCTGAAGTGGATTGCCCACAGATTAAAGCCACACATGATTATTGGCCAATAAATCCTGACCATTTACAAGCACCATGTGAGTCTTGTTCCCATGTACAGCAGGGAGATTGTCTTCTCCAGGGGCTTCTTTGCTTTTCTGCTGTTAGCCAGCCTTTTTCCAGAGACAGAGTAAGAATGTAGCTTGCTATGGAAGGAAGGACACCCTTATCTAATGGTCACCTACTTGAGTGACAGAACAAACTGCAGGAGCTGGGTGGCGATGGCCAACTCCAATTCCTTAGGCTCAACGGTAACCCACCTTGAGATCAGTCAGCAACAGCCCTTGGCATTTGTACACCACCAAAGCAGTGAAACATTTTGAGTTTATAATCAGGCAGAATAAGACAGCAAGTAGATATTAGGAGAAGATTGGTGGGTTTCAAGGAGCCTTTTAAAGAGAGGCAAAGAAGTTAATTTAGAGCTTGGAGCCAAAGCATCTGATGGTAGGTATAGATTGGATTAGATTCAACTTCATTGTCATTGTGCCGAGTACAGATACAAAGCCAATGAAATGCAGTTAGCATCTAACCAGAAATGCAAAGAATTGTGTTATTTACAAAATAACTGTGAATAAAAAGTAAGTGCTACAGCACACAAATATAAAAGTACTGAGACAGTACAATATGGGTGCAATACTGCTTAGCGCTGTGACGTGAGGTTCAGCAGGGTCACAGCCTCAGGGGAGAAGCTCTTCCTGTGCCTGCTGGTGCGGGAGCGGAGGCTCCTGTAGCACCTACCGGATGGGAGGAGAGTAAAAAGTCCATGGTTAGGGTGAGATGCATCCTTGATAATGCTGTTCGCCCTGCCCAGGCAGTGTTTATGGTAGGTGTTCTCAATGGTGGGCAATTGGGTGCCGATAATCCGCCGGGCAGTTTTCACCACACACAGGAGTGCTTTCCAGTGGTGACTTGCACTACTTCTTGATCTAGTAATGCCTCTGTTCCAAAATTCTTATCCACTATTCGTTCTTGCTCTTATTGCATCCCTGCAATCTCCGCTCTGGTTCATGGCCAGTCTTCTTACCTACTACATCACCGTTTGCAAAGTCTTACAGATGAAGGGTCCCAACCCAAAACGTTGAATGTCTATTTCACTCCATAGATGTTGCCTAGCCCAATAGGATCCTCCAGCACTTTGTTGCTCTAGATTCCAGTATTTCATATCTGAAATAACTCTGAAATAAAAACAGGAAATGCTGGGGATACTCAGGTCAGGTAAAACTGTAGAGGCAGAAGAAACAGGGATAACATTGCTAGTCCCTGGATATGAGCCAGATGGTGATAAGGATGTGTACAGGAGTGAGATATATCAGATGGCTGAGTGGTGTTGCAACAACAAAATTGCACTCAACATCAGTAAGAACAAGGAATTGATTGTGGACTTCAGGAAGGGGAAGTTGAGGGAACACACACCCATCCTCATCGAGGGATCAGCAGTGGAAAGGGTGAGCAGGGTGCAACGTCTCTGAAGACTTGTGCAACTATGAAAAAGGCACACCAGTGGCTATACTTCATTACGAGTTTGAGGAGAATTAGTATGTCAACAAAGACCCTAGCAAATTTCTCCAGCATTCCAGCTGGTTGCATCACCTTCTGATACGCAGTGGCCACTGCAGAGAGCACAAACTCAGACAGCTCCATCATGGGCAGTAACTTCCCAAGCCTCTTCAAAAGGCAATACATCATAAAGGCAGCATCCATCATTAAGAACCCCCATCACCCAGTATGCGCTCACTTATCACTATCATCAGGGAAGAGATACAGGAGCCTGAAGACACGCAGTCGAGGTTCTGGAAATAGCTGCTACTCCTCTGATATCAGATTTCTGAATGGACGATGAATTCATGAACATACCTCACTAGTTTTGCTCTCTTTTTACACTACTTAATTAATTTAATTCATATATCTATCTATCTCTCCATCCATCTATCTATACATATGTACATGTATGTACACCAGAGGGCCATTTTATTAGGTACACCTGTTTGTTATTGCAAATATCAAATCAGCCAATCATAAAAACCCAATGCATAAAAACATACAGATGTGGTCAAGAGGTTCAGTTGTTGTTCAGACCAAAGAATCAGAACGGGGAAGAAATGTGATCTAAGAACTTTGATTGTGGAATGTTTTTGGTGCCAGACAGGGTGGTTTGGGTGCCTCAGAAACTGATGATCTCCTGGGATCTTACCGCACGGCAGCCTCTAGAGTTTACAGAGAATGGTGTGAGAAGAAAAATAAGCATCTAGAGAGCAGCAGTTCTGTGGGGACAAGAATGCCTTGTTAATGAGAGAGGTCAGAGGAGAATGGCCAATGGCCAGACTGTTTCAACCTGACAGGAAGGCGACAGTAATTTAGAGGTGTGTGCAGAAGAGCATTTCCGAACGCACATGTCAAACCTTGAAGTGAATGGGCTACAGTAGCAGAAGACTAGGAAGACATAATCAGTAGCCACTTGATTCTGTACAGGGGAGTGAAGATATATGATAATATGACCACTGAGTGTTTAATTTGCCCTCAAGGTCCTAGATAAATATCAACTGCCATTCTGACTGTGGTCTCAGAAATTCAAACTTGGGCTGGGAATATAAACAGGAATATTTAAGGCATGTGGAAGGGAATAGAAGAAATATGGATTCTTAACTCAGCAGGAGGTAAAGGAGAAATGAGCTGGTAAATAGTAAGTTAGTAGATCACAGTGAAAGGTAATGCCAGTTCAACAGGTTTGGATCAATATTCAGAATTTGGTAATCACACAAAAGTGTTTGAAAAATATATTATGTCTTACAGGAGTTAAAAAGTCCCCAGACATTTCAGAGGAGCAATATTATGAGTGATCATTGACTTAGTCAAACAAACAGACAGCTGAGAGCTTTGTCAACAAGATAGGTCCCGCTAAATCTTAAAAGAGGCAAATGTGTTCAAGGAGGCAAGTCAGGATCTAGACTCGAGGCTGAAGGAGGGACATCCACTAATGATAGAGAATGGACTGCAGTCAGACGTGATGGGCGTTTCAACATCTTTTGTTTGGAACTAATGGCCTGTCTCTGGCTTTCCTTGGCAGTATACCAATTTCTGATTGTCATTTCTCTTTTGGAAGCATCTGATGGTATTCTGCTCTGAAGATGCTAGATAAGTACGACGGTCATTCTGACTGTGGTCATGAAGGGATTTTAATGTAAAGCTGAGAATCATAAATTCACAGCAGTGACACTTGGGAGGTCAAAGGTCACAGGGTGATGATGGATGAATAAAATGTGATATAAGAGCAACATTTCTCAATTCTCCAGTCAACAGCATCCCCTCCCACTCAAAGCTCATGAAGCCTTTTGAAACCAATATGAATTGTAAACATTTAAGATATGGCATTAGTAATGTAGAACTTCTCAATGCCAGAAGACATTGCTTCATTTTCATTTCTTTTTTATTTTTTGCTGTGTTGGGCGATGAGTCAAATTCTGCTGATCAGTCCTTTTGCAGCAGTTGTCTCCGAGTTGCAACATCCAGTCTAGAAAAACTGGTTCCTCCTGTTTGGGTAAAGCTGGGTGGGTGTTCACGTTTTGTTACAATGGAGTGTGTCAGTTCTTTTCTTTTGCATGTATTACAGAACAGGCATTATCAGGTCCAAACCTGTAAGGCCACGTCAATTGCAAATGTGCCACAAAACTTTGCCTGGTTCATTTCAATCATGCCCAGGCATGTATTCCTTTGAAATCTTGCCCAAGTGGCACATGGGTGAGAGCATGGTGACTGTTAGCAGGCTATTTGACCACAGAAGGATCACAACTATCCCCAGACAGTTTCTAGAGAGTTTTCTCATTCTCTGCCTTAGGAGATACCAGGGAAGATTAGGCAACATATTGGTGCTGGTCAGGATGGGTTAACGCACAGCTATGATGTAGGAAGCTTATTTTATTGATTCGCGAGATGATGGCAATATTTATTGATTGTTCATGGAGGCCCCTTGGGAACATGGTGGTGATCTGCCTCCTTATCCTGCGACCTGTGGGATGAAATTGCTGCCATAGGTTGCCATTGGCTTGGTAACTCCAGGATTTGGTAAAGATGTGGGGATAATTCCAAACCAGGATATAAGGAATTGTAATTGATTCATTGTTGTCACATGCACTGAGATAACAATGAAAAGCTTGTCTTACATACTGATCCACCCAGATCAAATCAATACACAATGCATTGATGTAGAACAAGGTAAAAGAATTGTAACAGAAGACAGAATAGTGTCTAACAAACTACAGAGAAAGCCCAGTGCAGGTGACCTCATAACATGATTTGTTGTGAGGTCATTTGTTGTGATTATGTGGGAGGTCAAGAGGATGGGGATGCCAGGCTCAAGGTGATGATGGTGCCATTCACCAGTGACTTTTCCCCATCTGAGTGATAGAGATGTTGCTGTGGCAGATGGCTTGCTAAGTGTTCTGGAGATAGACACTAGTAATATTTGCCAATGGATCATCAGTGAGAATTTTCTATTTTTCATAGAAACATAGAAAACCTACAGCACAATACAAGCCCTTCAGCCCACAAAGCTGTGACGAACTTATTTTAGAATTTACCTTGGGTTACCCATAGACCTCTATTTTTCTAAGCTCCATGTACCTATCCAGGAGCCTCTTGAAAGACCGTATGATATCCGCCTCCACCATCATCATCAGAAGACCATTCCACACACTCACCACTCTCTGCGTAAAAAATTTACCTCTGACATCTCCTCTGTACCTACTTCCAACCACCTAAAAACTGTGCCCTCACGTGCTAGCCATTTTAACCCTGGGAAAAAGCCTCTGACTATCCACACGATCAATGCCCCTCATCAACTTATACACCTCTATCAGGTCACCTCTCATCCTCCGCCGCTCCAAGGGGAAAAGGCCAAGTTCACTCAACCTATTCCCATAAGGCATGCTCCCCAATCCAGGCAACATCCTTGTAAATCTCCTCTGCATCCTTTCTATAGTGAGGTGACCAGAACTGAGCACAGTACTCCAAGTGGGGTCTGATCAGGGTCCTATATAGCTGCAACATTACCTCTCGGCTCTTAAACTCAATCCCACAATTGATAAAGGCCAATACACCATACGCCTTCCTAACCACAAAGTCAACTTGAGCAGCAGCATTGAGTGTCCTATGGACTCAGAACCCAAGGTCCCTCTGATCCTCCACACTGCCAAGACTCTTACTATTAATACTATATTCTGCCATCATATTTGACCTACCAAAATGAACCACCTCACACTTTGAGGTGAGTGCATGGAATGGGCTGCCAGGGGCGAAGATGTAGGTGGAAACGTTAGGGTCTTTTAAGAGACTCCTGGATGGCTACATGGAACTTAGAAAAATAGAGGGCTAAGGGTAAAGCCTAGGTAGTTCTAAGGTAGGGACATGTTCGGCACAGCTTTGTGGGCTGAAGGGTCTGTATTGTGCTGTAGGTTTTCTATGTTTCTATGTTTTATCTGGGTTGAACTCCATCTGCCACATCTTAGCCCAGTTTTGCATCCTATTGATGTCCTGCTGTAACCTTTGACAGCCCCCCACACTATTTACAACACCCTCAACCTTTGTGTCATCAGCAAATTTACTAACCCATCCCTCCACTTCCTCATCCAAGTCATTTATAAAAATCACGAAGAGAAGGGTCCCAGAACAGATCCCTGAGGCACACCACTGGTCACCAACATCCATGAAGAATATGACCCATCTACAACCACTCTTTGTCTTCTGTGGGCAAGCCAGTTCTAGATCCACAAAGCAATGTCCCCTTGGATCCCATAGCTCCTTACTTTCTCAATAAGCCTTGCATGGGGTACCTTATCAAATGCCTTGCTGGAATACATATACACTACATCTACTGCTCTACCTTCATCAATGTGTTTAATTACATCCTCAAAATATTCAATCAGGCTCCTAAGGCACGACCTGCCTTTGACAAAGCCATGCTGACTATTCCTAATCATATTATACCTCTCCAAATGTTCATAAATCCTGCCTCTCAGGATTGTTTCCGACGCGATCAGAAACACCCCAGACCCTGGCACCTGGAAGCCAAACAACCATCCACGTTTTTTCCTGCGTCCACAGAATCGCCGGTCTGACCCCCTAACTATAGAATCATCTGGATTTAATGTTGCTGTGTGCCCACCTCCCAGGGACTACACCACAGCTAATGTGATTGCATCTGTGCTGTCCAGATAAAACCCTGCTGAGAATACAGCATAGCACGCGCACACTCGCACTCAGACACACGCACGCACATAAACTCAGAAACAGGCACATGCCTTCACACATATACAGAGAAATAGATCAACCCCCTGTCACTCCCTCCCCCTCTCTCCACAAGCACACATTTAGTAGTCAGTCCATTAAAGTGTCAACATAAATGAACTACATCACAAGATCCCAATAATTTTTGCAGCCAGAAAAGATTTTCCGAGGTACCGTGGAAAGGTGCGGTAAAAGAAACTGACAGGTAGCTCTGAGATAATGCTCAGACTACCAAGTGAGTGATAAATGGTGATCTGCACATCAGACACGACGCAAGGCCACAGGAAGATTGTGATGGTCTAATTAGGCGGACAGAAGAAATTCAATCCAGGGAGGCGTGAGGTAATATGAACTTGAAATGGGGGGGGGCGGGGTTACAGTCAATGAGAGGATATTAAGTGTTATTAACAACTGTGTACAGGAAGCACACGTAATCCATAGTAACATCACAGTGGGCCAACCACGCTGGTGCAGATTAGCAACGAGGCCAGGGAGGACACCTACCGACCTTCACGTTGTCGCATTCAGGATCTTTTATGTCCACTTCAACAGGGTAATCGGGACTTCAGTATTACATCACATAAAAAGGATGCAGCTAATTCTTAGTTACACTATCCTTTCGCATCTGGTTCACAGTGATGTGTACCCGACAGATGGTTGCATACCTTTACTATTTAACAACTCAACTAGCAATAGAAGCACTTACTATCTTATTCTGAACTTCCGCAGTCACACAAAACCATGATCCACCTCTACACTCTAATCTTGTGGTAACTGAAAATCAAAAATACAGCAGGAAGTAAAACCATAAGACCTTAACACATAGGACCAAAATTAGGCCATTCAGCCCATTAAGTCTGCTCTCCCATTTGATTATGGCTGATTTATTTTTCCTATCAATTCCATTCTCCTGCCTTTTTCCCACAACATTTGACAACCTTACTAATTAAGAATGTATCAACTTCCACTTTAAGTATACCTAATGCCTGGCCTTCCACAGGCATCTGTGGCAATGAATACCACAGATTCACTACCCGCTGGCTAAAGAAATTCCTCTTCATCTTTGTCCTAAAGATGTCCTTCTATGTTGAGGCTGTGTCCTCTGCTCCTCGACTCTCCTGCTATAGGAAATATCCTCTCCACATCCACTTTATCTAGGTCTTTCAATATTTTGTAGATTTCAATAAGGTTCTCCTCATTCTTCTGGACTCCAGAGATTACAGGCCCAGTCATTAAATGTTTCTCTTATGTTAACCTTTTCATTTCTGGGATCATTCTTGTAAACCTCCTCTAGACCCTGTCCAATGCCAACACATCCTTCATTAGAAATGTGGCACAAAGCTGCTCAGAGTACTCCAAGTGTGGTCTGATCAATGCCTTATAAAGCTTCAACATTACTCTCTTTCTTTTATATTCTAGTCCTCTTGAAATGAATGCTAACATTGCATTTGATTTCCTTACTACCAACTCAACCTGCAAGTGAACCTGCACTGGGAGTTGACAGTCCCTTTGCACCTCAGATTTGTTAATTTGTTCCCCATTTAGAAAAGAGTCTACACCTTCATTCTTTCCACCAAAGTACACAACCATACACTTTGCTACTCTGTACACTGACCTGAGATGACAACAGAAGGTGGTGTAAACATTCAGCTTGCCAGGCAGCATCTATGGGAAGAGAAACAGATTTTGCACCTCAGGTCAAAGCTCTTTATTGTTATTTTAGCTCCCCACCAGAGCTCAGTTCCCCATTTGTTTTTGTTTGACAGCAGTTTCTCATGAGCTGTGCATCTGGAACGTGTTAGTTATTGCTGTGAGTCAGGGAAAGTTGCAGTCAAACAGGACAGCACAGCCAAAATATACTGCTTGAGAAAGACTGCCATGGGTTCACAACTGCCATGGGTTCCAAAAAATAACAGGTAAGGGAAGTTGAAGATGTTTTCCTTTGAACAGAGAACATTATCCCCTCCCCTCACTCTCACCAATTTTTCCAACTTCCTCCCAAACATCTTATCTTAACTCCAAGTGGATGGTGACTGACTTCTGCCATCATTGGGTTGGTTACTAGTGGGGAAGTCCAAAACATAATGACCCAACCAAACATTCATGAGGAACTACTTATGTGAGAGATTGATGGGAAAATGGACTCCCTATCATGCGGGTGGCTTTATGGGGTGCAGATAAGGGGAAGCTAGCTCAGCACATGTGGAAGAGAAAAATTGATGGTTATGTATGCTGTTTGAGTCTATAGGGTGAAGGCTGATGCTGGAGCACTAATACCAGAATGCACCACTTGGGCCGAATGGCCTGTTTCTGGGCTGTAGATCTCATGTAGTTATAGATGTATCTTGGATTTTCAGTCCAGTGAATCTATTCCAAATAAAGGCCTAGTCTTCTAGGTCTAATCTGGCTAAAACTGTAAGACCCCACCTCATCACTCCATACCCTGACGGTTACAGAGGTTAAAGAGGTTACAGACACTGTGCCTTCACTGCTTGTGCAGTCTCCCTCATCCATCTACACGTCTGGTTAATTCCAGTTTAATTATTCTGGTGCTCAGATCTTCCACTCTTTGTAAATTTAAACCCATCCGCAACTACACATTCCAAACCAGATCAGCTCCATGTTAGATGTTTTACCCCCATAACTCTGGTCCAGTTGGCTTTGGATCCAGCAACACTGGAACTTCTATTTCTTTTCTTTTTTGCTGGTTTGAGTATTTCCACTCTCTGTTACTTCCTCTAGGTCTATTAGATTAGACCTCTGTTGATTCATTTTAGGTCAATAGCACTAAAGTTCAGTTGAAAGGACAAACGAGTAGAAGGGAATTTCTACATGTACACAGTTCTACACATTTTTACTTTTCTGACTACAGTCTCCTCACACCCTTTTCCCCCACCTTTGCTAAACATGTCTTCAGTTCCCTGGGTGTTAAAATCTGAAAATCTCACCTAATCCACTCTGAATCTTTCTTCTAATATAATACATTCCTAGAATGAACTGGCTAACCAAATGTCTTGATATCCATCATGATTTGGAATGTGGTTGTCATTGACATGGTCAGGATTTAAAATCTATTCCTAAATGTACTTAAAAATAAATAGCTTACCAAGACAGTTAAAAAAGTGAATATATTGCTTTCATCCTGGTAATATAAAGGCCAGAACATATAGAGGCAGGAAATTTTCACACCTAAAGCAGCTAATAAATCAGTTGAAATTTTACAACAATCAGATGCCTTATGATCATAATTATCATTTTCCTTAATGAACTGGAGTAACTTTTTCTAATTTTATTTTATTTATTTAGATATACAGCTCGGTAACAGGCCGTTCTGACCCATGAAGCCAATGCCACCCAATTACACCCACGCAACCAATTAACCTACCATACACACAAAATGCTGGAGGAATTCAGCAGATCAGGCAACATCTATGGAAATGAATAGCCAGTCGATGTTTTGGGCCCAGACTCTTCTTCAGAACTCTCTTCCATAGATACTGCCTGGCCTGCTGAGTTCCTTCAGAATTCTGTGTGTGTAGCTTGGATTTCCAGCATCTGCAGACTTTCTCTTGCTTGTGACCTCAACTAGCTATTCATTATCATAGGTGCTGCCTGGCCTGCTGACTTCCTCAAACATCTTGTGTGTGTTGCTTTGGATTTCCAGCATCTGCAGACTTTCTTGTGTTTATAATTAACCTGCTAACCCATACATCTTTAGATTTGCCCTGACAGAATTCACTTATGGATCTAGGATCATTAAGACATCTGGAATACTAGTCCAATAGCCCAGTCACTATGCTGCTGTAAGCCCAATGTTGTTTTACTTTTGCTGTGTTATCCCTCTTGTTGTCTGATGATGCTACTTTGAAATATCTGATAAATTTTTAATTCTGGTGCCATATAAAGGCACACTTCACAGCTGCCCCCAATTCTAGTCTTTACCTCCTTTCCGGGGAATGCGCTAAGATGGTAGTGCGATATTAATACGCAGCAGCCTCTCCAGACTCTGGATCTGGGGATTACCAAACATTACATGGATTTTCTGGTGTAGTCTGTTTTGTCGTGTGTTTTTGTGATATCGTTCTGGAGGAAAGTTGTCTCATTTTTTAACTGCATTGCATTTGTGGTTTCTAAATGACAATAAACTGAAACTGAACTGAACTGAACTGAAATGCTTCCATTTGCTTGCAGGAAGTTATGAGTAACAATTGCTCCTTCTTTGGGTCAGCAATCACTGCACTGTAGAAACATAATTAATATTCCTTCATTTTACAAAAATGTCCGTTTATGCATATGTAAATTCTACGGTACCTTTTCTCAGCGTTGGCGAAGCTCCAGTTTATAAGTTGTATGTGACTGTTTCCAACGCCCCTCTTAGTGATTGACAACAAACACATTCTGATATTGTGATTTTCTAACTTTGGTTGACATTTATCAGGTTAGTGACTTTCGTTATCTGTATTTATTATTACCAAGTACACTGTTTACTCCGTGAACTTCACCCAAGCAAGAAATGTCATTGCACCCTGGAGTATACGACAATCAACTAATCTGAATCTGTGGAGAATTGTAGGATTATATTGTTAAGTGTTACTAGTGAGTACATATGGTGTGCTTACTACTCCCTGCAGAATACAATGCAGCCCCCTGCTCATGACGTTAGGCACACTCAATTTAATTCCATGAATGACTTCGATATCATGTAAATGTAAGAAATGCAGGTGTGAAGAAAATAGCTGTAAATGTCAAATCTTCTCATCCTGGCTTACAATGGAGGCTCTAAACTAGAATGAAAAGATTTTGCATTTACCTTTGAAGGTGGCAAATCCCCCTGTCTTTTCTGCAAAGCATCATTCACTCAGTACAAGGTTAGCAGATTGTAACTTTACAATCACATGTCACAAGTTTCTGGTTTGAGATGGCGCTGGTGAATCTCAGTGACTTCAGGCCAGTGGCTAACAAAACACGGAAATCAGCTAAATACTTCGTTAATCACACTTTTTCTGGCAAACGATCATTGAAGGTAATAGCCTTAACTTCCTTTTGGATGTGGAGGCAATTCAATGTAGCAGAACTGAGGCGAGGCAAGACGGCAGGCCTGTCGTCAAGAGCAAGGAAGGCCTGAGGTTCAATCGATTTAAGTGCTGTGCTGAAATGGAAATGTCACTTACAGGCCGAATGGAGGCAGCAAGATCCGGGCACCAGAGCGGATCGAAGCGACTGAACCCAGTGTTCGGATGGAGACTTAAGTGCCGTGGCAAATTGGAAATATCAGGTACAGGCCGAATGGAAGCGGCAGGGTCCAGGCACCAGAGCAGATCCAGGCATCTGAACCCAGTGTTTGGACAAAGATTTAAGTGCCAGTTGGAATCGGTAAAGTCAGGTACAGGCCAAATCAAAGCGGTGGGGTCCTGGCCCCAGAGCGTATTGAGGCGATTGAATGCAATGTTTGGTCGAGGATTTAGGCACCAGGTTGGATTGAAAAGGTCAGGGCGTTGCAGTCTGAGGCAAGGGACGATGCTAAGATCGCTGCTCCACAACTTGGCTCTGCGCTGAACTATGTTGAACTATGGGATCTCAGTTCAGAACGCTAGTTGCTTGGAGTTATTGTTCGCGTGATTTGTCTTTTTTTCTCCCTCTGCATATTGGGTGTTCGATAGTCTTTTTAAAAATGCATTCTTTTGGGTTTCTGTGTTTTGTGGCTGCCTGTTGGGAGATGAATCTCAAGGTTGTATAATGTGTGCATACTTTGATAATAAATGTATTTTGAATTTGAACGCTGAACAAGCCTTCATCTGAGCTGCCCCTTGGTTACGAATGAATGATGAACAAGGAAACTAACTCACTGAACCACCAATGGATGCCAATTTCTTCATTCTGTAAGGCTAACCGGACATCTGGAGATGTTCGCTAACTCCTGGAATACCTCTTGCACTGAAAGTGCTTGCTCAATGGAGAATTTGTTGAGAAGACCATTGCAAAAATAACTGCAATTTTAAATCCAGGTAACACAAAATGTCAACAATGCAAAAGCGGAAGCCATGATAAAGACCTCAGCTCGAACTCTAAGTGGATGCAGCAAGCACCAAACCAGGCCTTTCGCACACCAGGCTCGTGTATGTGGCACTTTTCCACGAAGTTCAATGAGGCAGATTGTTAGAATTAAAATTGTGTGTATAACTCAGTTCCCAAGAAGGTTGGTTCAATTTTCAGCTCAGGCTGACAATTTTTACACTGTTGAGGAAATGTTTCTCAGTCAGACACACTGTCATATACATGAGACTTTAACAACTCAGACAAATGTGAACATCTGTAACAGACCACTGCAAAGAACAACAAGTTGGTTCTCTTTAATTCTGTTGAGTGTCAGTTTGCTGGCCCTCATGACTATGAAAGAGCTAGTCATTGATGTTAGAAAGTGGTGTGGAGAACAGCCTTTGTATGTATCAATGGGTGTTGAGGTAGAGATGGATGAGAGCTCTAGGTTCCTAGGAATATTTATCACCAGTAGCTAGTCCTTGTCCAACCATGTAGACACTATGGCCACACCAGTGCCTCTTCTTCCTCAGAAGGCTAAGAGAATTAGCATGTCCCCATTGACCCTCATCAATTTTCATTGATACATCAAAGAAGCATCCTATCCCAATACAGTACATAACAGTTTGGTATGGCAACAGCTCTGCCCAACATCACAACTAATCACAGACAGTTCTCGACACAGCTCAATCCATCATGAAAACCAACCTCCCATCCATGGACTCTCTATACACCTCATGCAGCCATCATAATCAAAGACCCCCCCCCCCCCCCACCCTTTCCATCAGGCAAAATCCTCCATCCTGCGTCTATGAGATCCTCGAACAGACCTCTTGTACGGTAACGATGATTTCCTGATCTCATGATTTGCCATGTCGTGGCTTTGGTACCTTACTTGTCTCATCTCTCTCTGTCTATATTCTGCATTCTGGTGTGTTGCCTCTCCCTTTGTTCTACCTCAATGTACTTCTGTTTTGGAATGATCGGTACGGATAGCATTCAGAACAAAGTGTTTTTCACTGTATCTCAGTACGCGTGCTGGAGACACTATTTGTGGTAATATTACCTTATGTGTTGTGTGTGAGTTATGTGTACTGTGGTCTTGGTCTGTGGTTTGGAGGAATATAGTTTCTTTAGATGGTAAACACATATACAGTTGAAGGACAATAAACTTAGATTTGAAAATATGACTATAATAAGCCAATTATCCATTATCAATTACCAATTATCTCATTGTTATAACAAAGCTATGCGTGGGATCTTTCTGTGCACATCTGTACGACAACCACAACAGCACTTTCAGAAGTTTTTCAGTGGCTGATAAGTGGTTTGGGATGTCCAAAGATTGCAAAAGTTATATCTTTCCTTCATCCCATCCATTTATTTAACATTACTGTTATGTTCATAATCAATGGCTATCTTCAGCCCAACAGAATACTGATGGTGTATGTGACACATTGAGGAATTAGGAAGGCCTCTGTTTATTTATAACTAGTATCAGTGATATTTACGGGATCATTAACCTAATTTTCCATGCAGTCAGTGAGTTTTAGCCACAACATAATTATCCTCAATAAACAAATCCCTCAGCAACAAGTACCTCATGACCTGAGAATTTTCACCTGCCAAGGCAAAGTATAAACATTCACGTTTTGTAAAGTACGTAAAGAAAGAGTGTGGATGTTGGAAAACTGGGAAACAGAGATTGCAAGAAATACACTGCCGATCCAGCATCATCTGTGAGAAACTGACCTTTTAAAAGGATTAGGGAAAGAGAGAGAGAGAGAGAGCAAAGGTAATGGACACTATTTTATTCTGCACTTTCCCCTTCCTTTCCAGTCCTGAAGAAGGGCCTGGGCCCGAAATGTCAACTCTTTGTTCATTTCCATGGATGCTGCCTGACCTGCGGAGTGCCTCCAGCATTTTGTGTGTGTTGCTTTGATTTCCAGCATCTGCAGAATCTCTTGTGGTAATGGTTTGTGCTGGGGCTGAAGGCAATAACTGGAATAATTGAGTTGGAGTTATACAACCCAACAAGACCGCACAAAATATCAGACAGTTATTTACACTAATCCTATTTTATTCTCCCTATATTCTTGTTCTACCCAACACCCCCCCCCCCCCCCATACATTCCACTGCTCATGTATACATTTGGTGCAATTTACTTTTGCTAACTAACTCTTTAGTCTGCACAGCTTTCAAATACACTGAGGAAAGCCATGTGGTCCCTGGGAGAAATTCCACACGGACAGCACCGGTTCCAGCCTGGGTCACCAGTGCTGGGAGGTAGCTCACCACTTCCCTGTCACATTTAGTTATTTTATGCCGTATACCATTCCCTGTAACTGTGGTGCCCAACGACACTCCTTCTCACACATTTTAGGATTATTGATATCTACAAATTAATGAAAGAAACAAACAAGACATCAGAATTATTTCTGACAGCTTCTTGTTGAACAAATGAATGAGGGCTTATCATCTGAAATTGTCAGAAGGCTGCTACGTACCCACGTGAGTTACTTATTTCCAGGTCTCCGCTGGTGTTTAGTGAAATGGTATTGGATGCCAAAGACAAACAGGTCAGAATGGGAAAGGGGAAGAAGAATTAAAACATCAAGTTTTAGCGAGCAGGAGCCGAGACTTGGAGTTTATAAAAGAGGTTAATCTCAGGACTTTCTGTTCAGTTTCAGCTGGCAGGAACCTGAACGAGGCATATTTGCAAATTCTTAGTTGAAAATTGATTAGTCAATTAGTTAATTTGCAGCAGAATGGGGAGCAGAGTTTTAAGGACAGCAGGTGGGCTGGTTGTGAGGTAAATAGATGTTTAGACTACTGCAAACATGGAAACTGAAGGTTGAGTATGCTGGGACTAATGCTCAGTTGAATCTAGAGGATTTTAGCTAAGGAAGATGAACGTAGAGCATAGATCAGCATGTGAAATTATGATGTTGTGGCCATTAGTGAGACTTGGCTGCAGGAGGGGCAGGACTGACAGCTTAATATTCTGGGGATCCAAAGTTTTGCAGGTGGTAGAGTGGGAGGGATTCAAGGTGGAGAGGTGACATTTATTGTCAGGGAAAATGTCATGGCAGTGCACAGAGAGGACATCTACTGAGGCAATTCAAAGTAAATTTATTATCTAAGTATGCCACCATGTAAAACCATGAGTTTCATTTTTGCTGGCATACTCAATAAATCCATAATAGAATAATAACTATAACAGAAGCATTGAAATACCTCACCAACTTGGGCATTCAACCAGTGTGCAAAAGACAACAAACTGTGTATGTAAGGAAGTAAGTGTAAGTAAGTAAAAGAAGTATCTAGAACATAAGATGAAGAGTCCTGGAAAGAGGATTCGTAATTTGTGGGAACATGTCAATGATGGGGCAAGTGAAGTTATAGAAACATAGAATCATAGAAAAGTACAGCACAGAAGAAGGCCCAGTATGTACCAAACCATTTAAATTGTCTAGTCCTAATGACCCCCACCCAGACCATAGCCCTCCATACTCCTCCCATCCAGGTACCTATCCGAATTTCTCCTCAACGTTGAAATCGAGTTTGCATGCACCACTTGTGCTTACAGCTGCTTCCACACTTCCGTGACCCTTTGAGTACAGAAGTTTCTCCTCATATTCCCCTTAACCTTTTCACCTTTCACCCTTAGCCCATGACCTCTGGTTGTAGTCCCACCCAACCTCAGTGGAAAAAGCCTGCTTGCATTTACCCTACCTATACCGCTCATAACTTTGTATATCGCTATCAAATCTCCCCTCAATTTCCTACGTTCCAAGGAATAAAGTCCTAACCTATTCAATCTTTCCTTGTAACTCAGGTCCTCCAGTCCTGGCAACATGCTTGTAAATATTCTCTCTACTCTTTCAGCCTTATTTCAATCAGGTGACCAAGACTGCACACAATACTCCAAATTAGGCTTCAACAACGAATCAGAATCAGGTTTAATATTACCAGTATATGTCATGAAATTTGTTAACTTAGTGGCAGCAGTACAATGCAATACATGATAATATAGAAAAATATAAGTAAATCAATTACAGTAAGTATATATATATGTGTGTATTAAATAGTTAAATTAAAAATAGTGCAGAAACAGAATTAATAAAATGTAATGTTCATGGGTTCAATGTCCACTTAGGAATCGGATGGCAGAGGGGAAGAAGCTGTTCCTGAATCACTGAGTGTGTGCCTTCTGGCTTCTGTACCTCCTACCTGATGGTAACAGTGAGAAGAGGGCATGTCCTGGGTGATGGGGGTCCTTAATGATTGATGCTACCTTTTTGAGACAACGCTTTTTGAAGATGTCTTGGATGCTGCAGAGACTAGTACCCAAGATGGAGCAGATTAATTTTACAACTTTCTGTAGCTTCTTTCGATCCTGTGCAGTAGCCTCTTCTATACCAAATGGTGATGCAACCTGTCAGAATGTCTTATACAACTTCAACATAACATTCCATCTCCTGGACTCAATACTTTGACTTATGAAGGCCAATGTGCCAAAGGCTTTCTTTATGACCTTTTCTACTTCTGACACACCATCTTCAATGAATTATGGACCTGTATTCCCAGATCCCTTTGTCCTACCACACTCCTCAGTGCTTTACCGTTCACTGTGTAAGACCTAACCTGGTTGGTCCTCCCAAAGTGCAAAACCTTCCACTTGTCTGCATTAATTTCCATCTGCCATTTTCAGCCTAGTCCAGATCCCATTGCAAACGTTGACGGTCTTCCCCGCTTCTCACTACATCACCAATCCCGGTGTCATCCACAAATTTGCTGATCTAGTTAACCACAACATCATCTAGATCATCGATATAGATGACAAACAACAAAGGACCCAACACTGATCCCTGCGGCACTCCACTAGTTCCAGGCCTCCAGTCAGAGAGGCAACCATCGACTACCTCTCCCTGTCTTCTCCCACGAAGCCAATGTCAAATCTAATTTACAACCTTATCTTGAATGCCAAGTGACCGAACCTTCCACACTAACCTTAAAATCCCCAGGGCCTGACAAGGTGCCCCCTCAGACTTTGTGGGAGATTTGTGCCAAAATCGCAGGGGCTCCGGCAGAAATATTTAACACATCTTTTGTCATGGGTGAAGTGCCAGAGGACCGGAGGATAGCTAATATTTTTTCCGTTTTTCAAGAAAGGCTCTAAGAATAAGCTAAGAAATTATGGACTGGTGAACCTAATCTCAGCCGTAGGTAAATTATTGGAATTTATTCTACGGAAGATATATACTGTAAGTATTCGGGTAGACAGGGCCTGTTTAGGGATCGCCAACATGGCTTTGCATGTAGTTGATCATGTTTAACGAATCTTACAGAGTTTATTAAGGAGGTTACCAAGGAGATTGATGAAGGAAATGCGGCGAACATGGACTTTAGCAAGGCCTTTGAGAAGGTCCCGCATGGGAGCATTCCATGGGAGGTTAAGTCACATGGCATTCTGGACAAAGTAGCCAGCTGGATCCAGCACTGGCATAGCTGGGGATGCCAAAGAGTGGTATTAGGTGGTTGTCTCTCTGACTGGAGGCCTGTGACTAGTGGTGTGCCGGAGGGATCGTTGCTGGGTCTGAAATTGTTTATTATTTATGTTAATGATAATGTGGTAAACTGAATAATCAAATTTAGAGACAATACCAAGAATGGGGTCATAGTGTACTGCAAAGATGGCTATCATAGTTGGTAATGTGCTCTTGATTGCCTGGGAATATAGGCTGAGAAATGGGAGGTGAATTTAATGCAGACGAGTTTGAGGTGCTGCACTTTAGAAACACGAACCAGAGTAAGACTTCTACAGTGAGTCGTAGGGCTGTGTGATGAGTGATAGTGCAAAGGAATCTGGAAATACAGATTCATAATTGCTTGAAAGTTCCATTACGGGTGGATAGAGTCGTAAAAGAGCTTTTAGCATATTGGCCTTCATAAGTCAGGGAACAAAGTAGAGGAGTGGGATGTTGGAATGTTATAATGAAGTTGTACAAGACATTGGCTGGGCCGAATTTAGAGCATTATATGCAGTTCTGTTCACTACTAAAGGACAGGTACCAATAAGCTGGAAAGAATGAAGAGAAAATTTAAAAGAATATTGGTAGGAATTGAGGACCCAGGTTATAGGTAAAGGTTGAATAGTTTAGGACTTTATTCCATGGAGCTCATAAGAATGATGGGAGATCCCATACAGGTATACAAAATTACGAGAGGTATTGATAGGGTGAGTACACTTAGGCTTTTTGCCCTCAGATTGAGTGAGACTAGAACTAGAGATCATAGGTTAAGGGTGAAAGGTGAAATATTTAAGGAGAATATGAGGGCAAACTTTTTCATTCGGAGGGTAGTGAGAATGTGGAGCAAGTTGCCGGTGGAAATTTTAGATGCAGGTTTAATTGTAATATTTAAGAGAAGTTTGGATAGATACTTGGATGGGAGGGGTATGGAGAGCTATGGTCCAGCTGCAGATAGATGAGAGTAGGTGAATGATCAGGTTGGCATGGCCTAGATGGGCCAAAGGGCCTATCACTGTGCAGTAGTACTTTATGACTAGGATCTTAAGCTGCAGAGTATCCTCCATTGAATCTCCACAACGGGTGAGAAGCAGGATACTGAACTGATTGAAGTTGAATTAGAGCACTGTTTTACTTGGAAAGATGCTCTGGAGGTCTATGAGTTGAGGAACAAGGTGGATAAAGGGCAAGTACTACATTTGTTGTATTTATACGTACACACTGTGGGAAGGAGGGGACTTTGAGTGTCAGAGGAGTGGTCAGGGGCATGTTAAGGGTTCCTTTGAAATGCTGAAGGATAAGAGGGAAGAAAAGATATATTTTGTAGAGACATCTCATTGGCAGATTGTTGAAAATGCAAAGTGGTGGGATGAAAATATGTAGCATTATGGAAGTTCTTTGCTGGGGTAACGACATTGGCAGAATCAAAGGTCTGGCCAGCCATGATGGAGGGGAATCCTCAGATGAGGATAAAATAATACATATCAGAATAATTGCTATGGAAGGTAACATCAATCAAATACATTAAACAGATAGAAAGAAATGGAGATCTGATCAGTCCCTAGAAGATTTGGAGGAAGAACACTGAGGAGAGATATGGGTTTACATTGGGTGTCAGTTGCTAGTAAATCGCTAGTATGGAGATTGATGAGCTGTGGAAGAGAAGGTCAAAGACAATATAATGTTGCAGATACTGAAATTTTGAAATAGAAGTAAGCACTAGAAACACTCTATGGAAGCATCTATGGAGGCAGAAACAGATTAATGTTTCTGATTGATGACCTTTTATCAGTCATTCAGATAGAAGAGCATTTGTCTAAAATGTTAGCTTTCTTTCTGTTTCCACAGATGCTGCTCTTAATAGCTGGGAATTTCCAACATTTCCTGTTTTTATTTAAGGGCAGTCATGAGCCAAGTGAAGATAGGGAATGAGCAAACTGGCGTTGTCTAGCTCTGGAAGAGAGGGTGCAGTGATAACAATGAGACATTGATGTAGCAGAGAGAGATCAGGGAGGAGAACTGAAACAGATTTAAACAATGGTCCACAAAAAAGCAGGCATAGCTAGAACCAATATGTTTCCATAGAAATGCCCTTTATTCCTTCCATTTGAAGGAAGAGAGAAGAGTTAGAGACATTATTCTCTGTAAAGAAATGTTGCATCAGATGCAAGAGGATGTGGTGGAGGGGGTGTAGTTGGGAATATGTGGAAAGAATGTCAGAATGGGGCTGGGGTTGGACTAACTCTTCCCTGATTTTTTTAAGTTATTGCCATTGAATTATTACACACGTCTGAGGAGGCACATGAAGCCCAGATGTAATGTCATCTGTGAGAGAGAGAGAGAGAGTACCTCATACAGAACTGAACTTCCTGAGGGACACATTAGCGACACCAGCCTGGATTACAAACTTGAATCATTAGTAAAGGTTGCCAGGGACATGCTGTATTTCTTTAGCCTCTTGAGGAAGTTGAGACACTGGTGAGTGAGATTTCTTAGCCATAGTGTCCACATAGTTGGATCAGTACAGGCTATTGGTGATGTTTTCTCTTGAGAACTTAAAGCTTTCAACCTTCTCAACCTCTGCACTGTAGACAGGAGCCTGTGCGCTGCCCCTTTCCTGAAACAAATGACCAGCTCCTTTATTTTGCCAATGATGAGGGGAAGATTGTGGTCATGACACCGTCACTAGGCCATCTTCTTCCTGTACTCTTGACTCATTGTTATTTGAGATATTATAGTATCATCTGCAAACTTGAGGGTGGAGTTAGAGCAGAATCTAGCTATACAGTTGTGAATGTATAGGGGGTAGAGTCAGGGTCTAAGGACACAGCCTTGTGGAGCACCAGTGTTGGGAGTAATTGTGCCAGAGGTACTCCTGCCTATCACTACTGCAATGCTGATGAAGGAATGCCAACAGCTCTAATTTGTTAGGAGTCTGTCTCTTACAAATCTTTATAGATGTACCGTGGTATTTTGACAGGTTGCATCAGAGCCAGGTATGGAGGCTTCACTAAAAAGGACTGCAAATGTTATTATTGGCATTACAGCCACAGTTTGCCTCACCATCAAGAACATCTTCAAGAGGCAGTGCCTCAAGAAAGCATCATCTATTATTAAGGACCCTCCCCATCTGGGACGTGCTACGGCTGGGGAGGAGGTACAGGGACCTGAAGACCCACACGCAACAGTTCAGAAGCAGCTTCTTCCCCTCTACCACCAGATTTCTGAGTCGTCCATGAACCCCGCCTCACTATTCTCTTCAGTTTGCACTATTTATTTACCTACGTCATTTATCACAACTTTATGTCTGCATCATATAGCTGCTGCAAAACGGCAAATTTTACATGATTTAAGTCAGCAACAATAAATCCGACCTGAGTTGTGAGGTTTGACTTTTGTCCTTTGGACTAAATATCTTACTTGCATTTTCAATTTTTGTGTCCCCTGTGCAAGGATTCCAAATCTTTATGAATATCAAAATTTCATTTATGCTTCAAATAAACTTTGCCTTTTTTCCCTGCCAAACTGAACATTATCATAGTTCCCCACGTGATACTCTGACATTACATTTTTGCTCACTCAGTTAACCTTTTTACTGACAACCTCTCCAGGTTCTCCTCCCAACTTTCTCCTCATTTTCTATCCAGTTTCAATCAGTAAGGAACAGGCACTTCAATCTAGTAAGTCTCAATGGACTCTCAAACACCCAATTTTACTAACACAACTTTATTCTAAAGCCACACACACACACACACACACACACACACACACACACACACACACACACACACACACACACACACACACACACACACACACACACACACACACACACACACACACACACACACACACACACTTGAGAAACCCAGCAGGTCAGGCAGCATCTATGGAACCGAATAAACAGTTGACCCTTCTTTAGGACTCATTTATGCTCCCCACACTCACCTACACTCCAGGCGCAATTTACAGTAGTTGATTAGCCTACTAACCCATACGTTATTGGGATGTGGAGGGAACCCACATATTGATATAACCAATCCTGGACCAATGATGTTGTGAGGTGTGGTGAACTACATATACCTGTCTGGACACACCCCTCTGCTGACTGCTCCTGTGGGTCCTCCCACAGACCCCTGTATAAAGGCCATTGGAGGCACTGCTCCTCCCTCAGTCTCCAGGATGTTGTGTGGTGGGCTCTTGCTGCTGACGGTGCTTTCTTCCAGCTAATAAAAGCCTACCTTGACTCGTGTCTCCGAGAGTTATTGATGGTGCATCATGAGGCAGCAGCTCTGTGCCTCTATGCCACACCTTTGTATCCTCAGGAAACTAGGATATCCTTCAAAAACACTGATTTAGACTGCAGGTAGCTGGGATACTATAACTAACCTTCACAGCTCTCCTCTAGTTGCAGGTTGCAACCTAAAAATAAGACCATAAGACAAGGGGTCAGAATTTGTCCATTCACCCCATTGAGTCTGCTCCACCTTTCCATCATGGCTGAATTATCATTCCCCTCAACTCCATTCTCCTGACTTCTTCCTATAACCTTTGATGTCCGTACTAATCAATAACCTATCATGGTCAGTTTTAAATACACGCAGTGACCTGGACTCCTCAGCAATCTGTGGCAATGAATTCCACTGATTCACCATCCTCAGACTAAAAAAATTCCTCTTCACCTCTGTTCTAAAGGGATTGTATTCTGAAGCTATGACCTCTGGTCCTAGATGCCCTCATTACAGGAAACATCCTCTCCACATCCACACTCTCTAGGTATTTAAATATTCAATAGGCTTCAATGAAATTCTCCCCCACCACCACCATTCTTCAATGAGTACAGGCCCAGAGCCGTCAAACGCTCCTCACATTAACCCTGTCATTCCCAAGATAGTTTTTTGTAAACCTCCTCTGGACCTTCTCCAATGAACAGCATTGAATGAACACCTTTCTTAGATAAGGTGCCCAAAACTGCTCAGAATACTCCAAGTGTGGTCTGACCAATGCTTTATAAAACTTCAGGTAAAAATGACACATTGATTTCCACTATTTGTTTTCTAACTAATATTCAAGCTGCCAATGGCTTTCAACCATACAAGTCCTTCAAACTTGAATATTGCTGGATCAGACCACTTCTAGGTGGAACTGACCCAGCTGCAGAAAATGAAATAGGCAAGACAATTGTCCCCAGACTTTGCCTCATCAATCAATAGGGCAATTACCCCTGGCTTCCATTGCCCTGTCTGCAGAGGCAATTATGAACATGAGATGTTCTGCCTGCAGGGGTAATTATGAGCATGAGGTCCATGATGTTGACTTAGTACCACACCAGAACAGTGTCTCCAACCATTACAGTGTCATTCAGCTAGGAGTGTGGGAATAAATCCCAAATAGGGCCAGGACTGGGGTTCAGCAAAGTTCACGGGGACTTGGGTGTGTAATATTCCCTTCTCTGGTTAGAGAGCCATGCAATCAAGTCCTCTCCTGGACAGATAAAGGTGAATTTCCATTGATCCTCCAGTACAGTATCAAGAAGGAGCTGTTGTTTGGATGGGAAATGGAGCATCATCTCGGCGAGCTATTTTGGAGCCAGAATGTGCCGTGACTGCCCCCAGTACACGGGTGTGTTGCTTGTTAACACGAATGATGTATTCCTCTGTATGTTTCAATAAATCTGAATCTGAAAAAAAATCACCCCAGATGGAAATACAGAATAAGGTTTCTTGCCATTATTTTAGAAGTCGCTGCACTCATTATATGATCTGTTGACTATAGGGCCAAGTGTGAGTCTTTTATATTGGTTAAAAAATAGCATTAATTAAAATCTGAGGATATTTCACGTGTTCTGGGGCACTGCTGGCTTGTGTAAAACGCCACTCTAATGCAAGCCCCCTTCCTTGGGCCTGTGCAAGTACTCTGCTAGGCCCTCAAAGGGTTAAAAGAGCAAAATTAACCAGGACAGTGAAGAAATGAAAAGACATAAAATGCCAGATGTCTTCACCATGAGGGCATCTGCTCCCAAACTGGGGTCTGGAGCGTTCAGTCTAGTTTCCTGAAGGTGCTATTATGGCCAAAAATGTTTTGATCTCCGGGGATAAGACTGGAGAGATACACTGAAGAAATGACAAGAGAGACAGGGAAAAAAAGATGTTTCCAATTAACAACTTCAGTTTTATAATGGTTTTACTTTATCCCTGGATTAGTCACAGTGTTTCTCTCTTGCATTTATTGAAAACATCTGTGGCAGATGTAATCCTTTGAAAAGATGTCTGAACCTTTTGTGATGTCGTGCAGTAAACTGTTTATTTTACTTTTTACCTAATTGAATATTAGATCTTCGTTACTGTACCAAGACCAATAACACAGCACCTGCTTTTATATAATATGTAGTCAGTCGTACTGTACATCCAGTTGCCAGTTCTCTTTTCATAAATTTGGATTTCCAAAGTTGCTTTGAAAACTCACAGGTGAATTTGTCACATGAATATAGCGTCTTCTGATAATTTTGGAGAGGATCATTGAAGCTGAATTATAACTGTGAAGGGATTCACCGTGGAGTTCCTTTCCGAAGCAATTCCTTTTAGAAATTTTTCCCACATTAATTATGGAAGATTCCAATCCAAATTTGGTGTGCTTATTGTGGGATGTGAAAGCACAGTAGTCAAGGCAAACGTTCAAATCCCACCACAGCAGCTGGGGTGGGTAAGTTCATTTAATTATGTAAGTTCTGAATTGAAAAAATAAATGCCAGCATTATTGACCATGAAGTTAGTTTGCCCCCAAAATTCAACGGCTTAATTCTCTCCCTTCAGTGAATTTAAACTGCTGTCCTTGCCTGATCTGATCCTACATAACTCCAGGCCCATAGGCATACATTTAACTCTTAACTGCCCTCATTTCCCTGAACCTTTAGAGATGGTGAATAGATGTTGGCCTTGGCAGCAAAGCCTAGATCTCCTGAATGTATACAAAAAAATGTCCTTAGACCAGCAGTAGTCTTGTAGTGCCTCCATAGTCATGTGATTGAAATTACAGCTCAAATTTCTGTTCAGAGTTGCTTTTGGATAGAAGATTTTACGATGTAACATCTTGATAAGAAGCACATACAGACTCCAGAGTGGTGTATGGATAGAATAATAATATATAATGATTTATATATTATCTTGCAGCTGAAATGTAGCCTTGTCTTCCCTTAACATTACAAGGGGTAATTTATTTTGCATATCCAGATCAATAGCATTCTCTGTGAATACTTTGAATATCAATCATTCTATCTAGCTGCAAAATAATAATGGTAATTAGACTTATTATTAATCTTTACCAGCATAATTACTAAGCTAAATTAACCTGAGTATTTTTTGAGGGACTAAATGGCTAAAATTGGAATGAAAAGGATATTATTCTCTGCATTCTCTCTCCTTGTCTCCTTGACTAATGGGCCTGAAGCTCTTTAAAATAGATTGAGGGGGTGCTCTGCTCTCACACATTATTATGAGGAAATTATATAGGTGTATAAAGTCTTCATCCCCTTTAAACTGCCCCAGAATTTCCAGCTAATCTCAAAGAATCATATGCAGGCTCCAGTTTTCAAAAGAGGCAAGGGAGCATTGAAAGGAAGGAAGAAATTTAATTCATAATAAACCTTTCAATGAACCAATGAAGTATCACCATTGGTTAAAAAGTGTGGCATTCTCCTGCAGACAGCAATGAGACAAATCATCACATTGTCTATGCATGGATCTTAGCTGAGAGATAACTTTTAGAAAGAGCATCATAGAAACACACTCACTTTTTTTCTAATCACATTTTTACATCCATTTGAGAAGACTAAAAGGACGTCACTTTCAAAAAAGACTGACTTTTATATGACACATTAACTTTATGTTGCTATTCATGATGAAACAGTAAAAGTTAATAGGCGTACTTCTTGGTAGATGAAATGCAGAGACGGAAGATTGTTTATACCATGCTGTATTTCCAGTGTACTTTAAATGTCTTAAAACATCCCCAGGTGTGGATATCGTTCTTGCAAATCTGGCACAAAGTCAGATAAGGAGAGATGATGAGGGCAGAGGCAAGTTCAGGGAGCATTTTAAAGCGAAGGAAAAGTGTTAAAAGCCACATGCATTTTAGTGGGAAATGTTGGGATCTAAGGTCCACTCACCTGATGACAATGAACAAAAGAGAGCGGGTTAAAATCAGAGTTTTTCTCTGTTGTGAATTTAATATTTCAATAATAATTGAGTAATGTGGTACATAGGGCGATTAAGCATTCTTGCTGTTTTAATTAATCCATTACAGGTTAAATGTATAAATACATTAATTGCATGCATCATCACACTACCACGTGATACGTGCATACCTCACTTAAAGTAAAACACAAAGTTAGACTCACATTTCGGATTCCTGTGTCTTTGTTTGAATTAGTTTAATATCTTGAAGTTACAAAGCATAACATACTCAAGGCCATAACTGCAGAAAAATTAATAATCTGACTTGTTACTATAACACATTATTTACTTTCCAAATAAAATCTGTCAAATGTAATTTTCATATGATGATAGGACCTAGATACACGAACATAATTTGGCTCATTTTTAGCATCAGATAATTCTGCATTTTTTCAGGTATAATGCATTTCTCTAATATTAATGGCAATTATTAAACAGCAAGATTCTTATAGTTGAAAAGCAGCAGCAGATTTGAAAGGAGCATGGGAGTTAGAGACATAAACCATATTGGTAGGAGGCTCGATTCACAGCTTGACAAGTTTTTATTTTAAACCTAGATACAGGAGTTCATAATGCAGATAATGACAGCAGGAAATAATGCAGAGATTAGGCTTTTTATTGGAATATTGACATAAACCAATCTTATAACAGGGTTTCTCCCCTTATATCACATTGTTGAATATAAGAATGCCTGAGAAACTTTCAAGGCAGCTTTAAAGCAAGGCTAGAGGCACAGGGAGCATGGGAGAGATCGGAAAACACCTCAGTGAGCTGTGAACTGGAGGGTAGTGCAGAAGAGTGAATTAGAAAGAGAACTTTAGATGGTCAGCGAGAGTGTGTCTGGGAGATTTGATGGAAATATGGGAGAATAAGAAAGGTTATGGTAAGCCTGACATAGAAAATGGCTATTTTATGGTCAGCTGAAGAACCTGTTTCTGTGCTGTTTCTCTCTCTAGTTCTGTAAATCTATAATTGGTAAGGTAATCAGTTGTCTGAGGCAGATGCAAGTGAGGCATAGGGTCCTACACCATGGGATTTGGTCACTCTTCCCCAGCTTGCATTTCCTGGCTCCTTGAAGGAACCATCCAATTATGTCTACTTCTCCTCTATTTAGTCATTGCCTTGCAAATTACATATTTCCAGGTACTTATTGAATTTGGTCTGAAAGTTCTGAATGGGCTACCAGAAGAAGCTTGAACATTATGATTGGAGATCACCACTCCACCACAAAATTGAGCACCATGGGAAAATAATTAAGAAACTCAAGGAAAAAATAGAAGTTTTGGAGATCCTGCTGTTTTGGTTAAGGCATCCAACTAATACAGCTTTTGCTTCTTGACGTGACCTGAACAAATTCAATAATGTGGAAAAAGAAGGCACAATATAATCACTGATGTGATGTGAGGTATTTACTTTCTCCAGTGCAACACTCAGTTTTAATTGTAAACGGGTGTGGGAGTCATGGATCAGCCAGAATTTATTGGCCATCATCGATTATCCTTGAAAGACAGGGATGGTGCCTCAAGTTAAGCTGCTACAGGACACTTCCACAGTACTCTCATGCAGTCATTCCTGGGATCTTGACTTGGTGATAATGGAAAAATAGAGATGGTGCCAGCAAACGTCACTACCAGGGGAGACATCCTCAAGACGGGTCACAAAGCAACTACTTTCACTTCTTTTGCACCTTCTTTTTATTTCTGATGTGGTTCTGTACTGTAGGGGTCTGTTATCTGCATCCAGGTGGCATGTTTTCAGGCCAGTCGGGCGATCTGGCATTTTGCTGTCTCCAAGAGGGTCCAATGAGGCCGTGAGCAAAGCATGGCCAAGTGGTTAAAGCATCGGTCTAGTGATCTCAAGGTCACTAGTTCGAGCCTTAGCTGAGGCAGTGTGTTGTGTCTTAGAACAAGGCATTGAACCACACATGAAGAGCCACAGCAAAGAGGCCAGGAAGTTTGCGGGGGAAAGGGAGGAAGATCCACAGTTCTCAGCAAAGTATATGCCAAGGCAGAGGTCTGAGAGGCAGGGGATCTCAGACACCTGGTAAGGGCAACATTGGAGCAAACTGTAAATGGCTAGAGTCCAAATCCCAGCCTCTGTAGAACCCCACTCGCTACACTTTGCAACCCCGAGAAATACATGAGAAGAACCCATTCATTACCAGTCTTGGTTTTTCATTGGTGCATAAGAGACTGAGGAGTGAACTTCTCATGTGGGCATGAATAGGTGATTCTACTTAGTTTTTCCCGGGTTTAGGGAATCAAGGACGGGAGGGCACGGGTTTAAGTTGAGAGGGGAGCGAGTTATTAGGCTGCATTTTTACACAGAAAATGGACTGTATATGGAATAATCTGCCAACTGATGTGGTTAAGGCATGGGCTACAACAATATTTTTAAAAAACACCAGGGCAGGTATAAAGAGCAGAAAGATTTGGAAGGCTATGGGACCGACACAAGCAAATTGAAAAAGCTTGAATGGGGTATTTAATCAGTTTGGACTAGTTGGGTGAAGACTGCTTCAGTACTGTCTTACTCTATGTCTCCATTCTCAAACTATAACTAACTCTTAGTCCACAATCTTTATTATCTCCAATTCCATGTCCTCAGTTACCTCACCAACCTTCTATTTAGGACTTTATCAAAAACCTTTTTGGAAAAACCAGATGCATAACATCCACTGGTTCTCCCACATTGACTTCACTGTGAACATCCTCAACAGATCAGTCAAACGGGATTCCCCCTTCATAAATCCCAGTCAGCTCTGCTCTATCATATTTTTATTTTCTATGTGCTTGGATGCCACAGATTGCGAATGCTTTGAACGTGCTGAATCCAAAAAGATCTCCTGGGTAACCATTAACTCCTTATGCTACCAGCTGCCAATTGACAGAGAATAACTTTTCACAATCCCTTGGCCATCATATATAGCCTCAAATTCAACCACACGATACACATGCTTCTCCTGCTGTTGACTGACACCCTTCACTCTTCATAATGGATACCTCCCAATGCCGCTGGGCTGATACTCTGCAGCTGCACTGAGGGAATGTTGTCTGTCAGGTGAGATATTATACAATAGCTCAGGTAAAGGTCCTTCAGCAGGATTTCAAAACAGAGCTAGATATAGGGACTCAGACTAAAGATAATGTTGAGCAGAGTTAAATCAGAGTCTTGTGGAACACGAAAATATAACGATCATGAAGGACTAGCAGAGCGGCTAGCAGACCCTCTACATCACAGCACCAAAGTTCTGGGTTAAACCCTGACTGCTGGTGCTGTCTCTGTGGAGTTTTCACCTTCATTCTTCTTTCCTCTGGGTGATCTGGTTTCCTCCCACCCACGCGGAGTGTACAGCTCAATACGTTGATTATCTCTAGCAATTGCTGTCTAGTGTGGGACTGAGTAAGTGGGAAAAAATAGGGGAGTTAATGGAAATATAGAAAGAATAAAATATGGGATTAATGTAGGGTTGGAGTAAATGGGTGTCAATGAAATTCGATGGGCTGAAGGGAATTTTCCTGTGCTGTTTGACTCAATGACTATGAGCTTATATTCTGTCCAGTATTTATGATGTCAAAATGGTTGTTGTGACACGTCTGGTGTCATAGTGTAGTGAGTATGGCTTGTTGCTCTCTCTTTCAGCTTCTGGCTGGATTCTCATGAAAAGGAGAGCTGAATGTGTAAGCATATCCCCGTCCGTACATTGCCTCTCCAACATCAAGCCTCATGTAGTGCCCCCTCGCTGGCAACACACAGAAACTGAACTCAGCTTCTGCTGAAACACACAGAAACTGAACTCCTTTCGGACTCAGGCTGAGGATGGGAGGAGGTCTGGCCCCTGCACAAGTAGCACGTAGGCCACCAGTGTGTGGACATGCCCTAGTGCTCATGAACCAGATCCACATCTATGGGCAAATAGCCCCACTGCCTCTGGGCAGCCTCAGCAGAGACAAAGACTGTGGGAGTGAAACCAGACAGAAAATCCAGAGTGGAGCCCCTAAGGTGGCTGGACATCATTGAACGTCTTTCCAGCAACTCCTGCAGCCAAGCTGGTGCCAAACATATTGCTTTCCTTTGGACTACACTGGTGAGGCCCAGAGGGCATCTCAGGATCTTCTGACCTTCCGCCCAGGTTTGTGAAGATCATCATCACCCATTGTCCTCCGAGACAGATGGATGCCAACCAACCATTTATCATTCAAACAACATGACCCCAGAGGATGATTTGGCCATTTCTGGCACTGTGGTTTGTAGGCTTTTACCACACTCTCCACTCACCCTGACAAATCCACCTACAACAGCACTCGAGAAGCTTGGTCCCAGCCAGGACAAAGCAACCTGCTGGGCTGTTACCACATTCCCCAGCCTAAATCTTCATACCCTCCCCCGCTGACACACAATAGCTGTGGGGCGTTCTATCCTGAACTCACTGATGCTGTTCTGGTAGGAACTCCCAAACCCATACTGTCTGCCAGCAAGAAGGACTAGGGCAATGGCTCACAGACAGAGCACTCCACTGCACACTAGGCTGAAATGGAAGTGAAGTACAAGTCAACTCAGTGTACATTTATTATCAAATTGCATAATGTCACCATACGCTATCTTCAGATTCATTTTCTTGCAGGCTTTCACAGGAAAATAAAGAAATACAATAATATATATGAAAAGCTGTACATAAGTAAAAGATTGACAAACAACAAAGGAAGATAAATTGTGCAAATAATGAATGAATAAATAAATAAGCTGATCAACCAATCAATAAATGAATAGATAAATAGTCAGTAAATAATTATATCTATATATATTTTGTAGTGTAGGCCTCTGTTAGTCTCGATAGACCATGGATTTGTGCCTTGGAAAGTTTCCAGGCCACAAGCCTGGGCAAGGTTTTTTTTATTGAAGACCGGCAGTTGCCCAAGCTGCAAGTCTTCCCTCTCCACGCCACCAATGTTGTCCAAGAGAAGGGCTTTAGATATATATATATTACTAGTTTTGAGATGAGGGGGCCTAATGGTTATAGATAACTTTGATGTTCCTTTATTGTGTCCAAATCCTAGGAATCCCACATTGGTTCATAAGGGTAGCTCACCATCCAAGCCTACGACCTCTGAAAGGTTGAAAGACAAGGGAAGCGAAAGCACAGGAACGTCACCACCACCACCACCATTAAGCCATACAACATCCTGACATGGAAAACTACCTCAGTTCCTTTGCTGTCACTGGGTCAAAATCCTGGAACTCTTTCTCCACAGCATTGTGGGCGTAGGGTGTGCAGCGGATCAGGAAGGCAGCTCACTACCACCTTCTCAAGGGCAGCCGTAGAAAGACAATTAAATGCTGTCTTATCCTGTGAAGCTTTGAACATTAAAAAAATTGCCTTGCCGACGGTAAATAGTGACGAGCATATAAATGCTGGCCTTGCTATCCACACTCACATCCCATGTGAAGTTTAAACAAAGTGCACGTTGCAGTTTTCCATAAACAATAAATCATAGCATTGTCGGGGTGGAGATGAAGGCCTCGCAGCCCACTGAGTCCATGCCCACTCTAGGTTTTACAATCCCAGGGAAGGCCAGATTATCTGCATTTAGAAATTGGCAGAGGGATGCACTGTTGACACGCCCTACACCAATAGCACAGTAGGCCTGATCTTGTCTACATGAGTGGTTTAAGTTAATGTCTTGCCTGCAAGGGAACACATCAAACAGTGCTGCAATCCCTCATCAGTGTTGGTACTCATGACAATTGATATCAGCAAATGTTTTAGCACTAAGCTGTTTAAAACTCCTAGATCAAGACAGAAGTGGGAGGGATTCATCAGCCATATATTAACCATTCAATAACATCACCACTGGTAATTTATTTTGTTTGAATTGGCTCTAGGAAAATGAGGAAAAAATTCCAAAAGAAAACGTGACTTTTTTGTGCACTACGCTTTAATAGATATTAAGTACTGGATTCTTGTTACTTAAGATTCAAAACTTCAAAAACAGGTCTGAACAAATAAAATGATCTGGAAAGCCACCTGAATGTTTATGAAAATTCCCCTAGTAATGTTAATCACTCAGATACACACTGCTTCTCTCTGTGTAATCGCTAGTAATTGAAGCCTGTGGGGAATAGTTGTTATTTTCTTTTGCCAGGATCAGCCCCTTCACTTTCAGCCTGTTCCCAGGGCAATGTGTCAGTTTTATAACACCCTGACCGGCTGTCTATACACAAGATCCCTTCATAAATAACTTATTAGTGGCTGGACAAAGGCTCTGCAGTTGTCCTGGAGACATGACCAGTCATTTCTTTGTCGGCACGCCCCTCACCCTAACAATCTGCACTCCTGATAGAGGAGGCCCTATGCTGGGGCCTTGCTTGCAAGTGGCTAAGCCTCTTTGTGGTAAAGAATTCTGCCAGCTACAGGCAAACTGTTTTGTGCAGTGCGGCAGTTCACTCAATGAATATTGACCAATGGCGAGGGCTTTGTATCACCAGAAGACAAAGAGTGTAGAAACTCCTTTGGAGCAATCCTTTTCCCATTCACTTTAAGTGCCTAGGATCCCACTAGATCTGCCCCTTGCCATATATTACAATTATAAAGAATCCCAAGTGATCCAACAACTTCCCAATCATTCTAATCATATGTACTCCCAGTGGAGTAAACCCCTTCATTTCACTCCTGTGTACCTCGTACCGAAGGATCAAACCCCTTCCTAATCACTCCTAGAGCCAAGAATTCCAAAGGACCAATCCTTCGCGTTCACTAGTACTGAGGAAAACCAGTGGACCAGAATCCTGGCCCACTCACACTGAACCCCGACCCATTAATTTTCCTGTACAGATTATTAATGCCAACACCACCTCCCTTGTGTTCGTGTTCTATGTGTGCTTCTATCCATCTTGCGGCCTTTTACGTCGCTCCAATGTTGTGTGGTCTAATCTGTTTAAATCTTTCATTTTTCACTTCTCAGCACCCCTCCTGCTGAAAGGCAGGACTCCTTTAAATGGTTTGACTCTAGGGGTGCTGCTGTCAATGATGTAAGTAGATGTAGGTGTGAACATCATAAACCATTCATCTTTCACTTGTCGAACACCCCCCCCCCCCACCCCACCAACCACCTTTCAAAGATACGTCTTGGCAAATCCAGACTCGATGTTGTCAGAATGAAGGAGCAAATTAAAGCTTGGATTTACTCCAGGTAAACATTTGCAAACTGGGGCTCTGGGAACTCACCCACAGCTCTGGGCTTTCTAGTAGCCAGAGCTGATTTCTGAGGTCTGGTTCAGGAAATATCATTGTTTCACATGTATGGGGGGTTTGTGAAAATGCCATAATATTTTTGCGCCTCGTTGGAATTTCTCCCTGAAGTACCCAAAACCTGTTGGTGTGTCTGGTGTGAGCCAACAGCACTTGCTTTGAAAATTATCTGACAGCGTCTGCTTGAAGAAGAATGAGGGTAAATGTTTGAAGCAGAGCCCCGGACTACAATTGACTCACTCATCATAACTCATGACTAGAATTGAAACAAGGAGGTTTTGGGAACTGACCCATCCTCCAAGGCACCATGTTTTCCTCCTGTGGCTCTTTAAGATTGGGCCTGAGTAATAACTGCCCTTAAGACATTCAACTAACAAAGAAATCAAAGAAAGGTTGTTCTTGTCCAACATCAGAGTCAAGATTCAAGATTCAGAATTGATCAGTGTCATTTCCAGTACAAAAGTGTAAAGGAGAACAAAATATTTGTTACTCCGAATCTGATGCAACAAAAAAAACACAATAAGATAAAGAACACAATGATAAAAAAACCCACAATAAATATAAATACATCAGATAGCTGATATACATAGATTGATTGTCTGTCCATAAGGTGACGCTGGGCAAAGGAGTATCTATAAATAAGGTGACTCTGACAGGAGGTGATAAAGTAGTGGTGGTATGTGGTGTGGTGAGGTTGCTTAGTGAGTGAAGGTGTCGATCAGCCTTACTGCTTGGGGGAAATAACTGTTTTTAAATCTGGTGGTCCTGGCATGGATGCTATGGAGCCTTCTCCCTGATGGGAGAGGGACAAGCAGAAGATGAGCAGGGTGGGTGGGATCCTTCATGATATTGCTGGCCTTTTCCCAGCACCTTTCTGTATATATGCCCTTGATGGTGACTGTGATGTGCTGGGCAGCTTTAACTACCCATTGGAAGATCATTCCCTGGTGCCGCAGTGCATAACCATAACATGTTATGATGCTGTCTACAGCGCATCGGTAGAATAACGTAAGCACTAATGTGCATCATCCCGCAATCTTCAGTCTCCCCAGAAAGTAGAAGTGTTGGTGAGCTCTCTTGATTGTGTAGGATGTGTTCTGGGAGCATAAGAGGTTGTGTGAGATGTGCCCTCCCAGGAGTTTGAGACTGCTCGCGGTTTCCACTGCTGTGCCGCCGACGTAAAGAGGGGTGTGAGATGTCCCAAAGTTGATAACCATCTCCTTTGTCAAGTTGACATTGAGGAAGAGGTTGTTGCACCAGGCCTCGAGCTCTTCCACTTCCTCTCTGTAGGCCGTCTCATCATTGTTGATGATGATCCCCCATCGCTGTCATGTCATCGGCGGACTTGACATTGAGATTGTTCGGCTATGCAGTTGTGTGTGATCAGAGTGTATAGCAACGGGCTGAGCACACAGCCCTGGGGGGGAGGGGAGCATGCGTGTTGAGGATGAGGGGGAGGGAGGAGTGGTTGTGCCTCCTGGCTATCTGAAGTCTGTTGGTTAGGAAGTCCAGTTGCAGAGTGGTGTATTTGGACTGAGGAGTAGCAGTTTGTTCACCAAGGTCTGAGGGACAATAGGCTGAACTGAAATCCAGAAACAGCATTCTGACGTAAGTGTCCTTGTTTCCGGGGTGTATCGGGGTCAGATGCAAGACAGATGCTATGGTACCTGTTGTAGAGCGGTTCTGTTGGTAAGCATATGGATGACTGCCCAGTGTGACAGGAATGGAGTTCTTGAGGTTTGCCATTACCAGCCATTAAAAGCACCTGAGAAGGTGATGACCACAACTGACAGACTTGCTAGGCTATTGGAGGGAGCGTATTTTGCAAGACTCCGCCACATGTGTGATCTGGAGCTTTTTTTTAAAGAGTTGTACAGCAAACAGATACAAGCCAACTGAGCTACTAAAACAGCTTATCCCATTGATTAGTGTCAGTGCCACCAGGCGGTAGTTGTTTAGTTCCGAAGTTGTGGAGCTCTTTGGTACAGGGATGATAGTTAAATTTACAGCGTGGAAAATGGGCTCTTTGGTCTTTGGTATCAAGGCCAAACAAATTACCTAACTGAGATATTCCCAGTTGCTTGTATTTGGCTCCTATTTCTCTAAATCAAAATCATAAGTGACCTGAGAATGAAAGGGGGAATGAAGAATCTCTCTTTCCTTCATTCTCAGGTCACTTGTTATTGTGGTTTAGAAAACTATTCAACCTCAAAATCAGGTAGGCAATTAAATCCTTTTAGAAACTGGTCAGAAACATGGTAGATATTTGTTGAACAATCCTAAAAATATTAATTTTATAAATGACTTTTTTTTAAAAAACAAATTGGAGCTGGTAGGTTCACAAATCTGTCCAGTGCCTTTATTAGTCCTGAGTTCTCCCTTCAGAACAGTAGGGGCACAATCTTCTGGGTCCATCTGAGAGGGCAGAAGGGGGTTTAGTTTAATTTAGTTTGATTGTGCAGTACTCTGTCACTGCAAGTATCATTCTGGATGGTATTGGAGTGAGATTATTCTGACTGTATCAAAAGCTGGAATAGTTCCAAGGGTCTGATGCTAAAAGCAGTGTTTGTGGTCATTATTGTTCAATCCCCCTTCCTGCCCAAGGATATTATCCTAATAATTAGTACCCTTGCTGGTGCCAACAAGACTCACTGACCAAGCACAGATCTGTGACCTCCTAAGTTTACCTGGTCTTAATACCGGTCTGGGAGATATATTCTCACACCGAGAACCACAAGGTAGCAACAAGCCATTGTTCTATTTTCACTTCTTTCTCCACTGCTGCGAGCAATTACCTCCCCTGACTCTGTGAACGCGTAGGAGGCAACTTTCCAAAAACAGTTCTGCCAACAGAGTGGATGAAAAAAAATAAGGGCAATAATTCTGTTCGTGATCCTTTCACTGAGTGGAGTTTAATAAGTGCTTCTCTTGTTCAGTATTGAAGTGATTTACTGCATCTCATCAAACTGACTGCTGCTAGTAAATCTGGCTAATGTCTGAAAATATCACAGGTCAGAGAGGAGAGGCCAGAGGTCACCGTGACCGCAAGAGGAAGACTAAGGAGGGGGGAGCCTTGCATGGGCAATCTGGTTCTGTTTGTGCTCTCTGGAGGGTGACCAAATCAGTCTGCTTAGTGACAGGTTTGTCAATGTTTAACCAATAGCTGCAGACAAAAAAATACCTTGGCAAATAAATCTTAGCTAAGCTCGGACAGTTTGCAAAGCAGCCCAGTGTCTGTGACTGGGTTCCATTTGCTCGAAGCCGTACCCAGCGCCACGTTGGCCAGGCGAGGATAGGCTTGGGCACGTGGCAGCTTCTGAGTGGGGTCACCCCGGGGTTAAGGGTTATTATTTGGAGGAGCAAATCAGGAAGCTGCTGTCTGAAGTCTTAATTAAGCAGGGAAGTCATAGTTCACAGCAGATGGACCAGGGGTAACTCACTGCACCGAAGTGAGCTGAGACATTTTGGAAAGTCAAAGTGAATTTATGATCTCTAACAGAACCCTCTAATCTAATATGTGGTGCTTTGAAAGGGCTTTGAACATACTTAGAGTATTTGAGTTGAAGAAGGTAGAGTGGAGTGGGTGCCGGAGTTGTAAATCAAAGTGCTCTGGCAAATCATTATCCAGTCATCCCAATGTGGGCATGCGGGAAACATGGAAGGATTGTGCAAAGACTGGGCTTCACAGGTAAGTCACTTCACCCACCACATCAGCTTTGCCCAGGTACTGTAAGACATCTTGCTTGACATCCCATCCTGGATAAGTCTTGGTGTCGCTGAGTTATAGAACACATAAGTTTCAGCCCACCTTGTCCACAACAACCATTAATATCCCTTTCTTCTCTTCACGTTCCCACTATCCACAGATTCTATCGCTTACCTTTGTACGAAGGTGATGTAAAATGACTAAGTAACCAACTGATCTGCATGACTTTGGGATGTGGGAGGAAACCGGAGCACCTGGAGGAAACTCATGTGGTCACAGAGAGAATGTGCAAACTCCATCAACTGAAACCTGAGAAGGTGATGACCACAACTGACAGACTTGCTAGGCTATTGGAGGGAGCATATTTTGCAAGACTCCACCACATGTGTGATCTGGAGCTTTTTTTTAAAGAGTTGTACAGCAAACAGATTCAAGCCAACTGAGCTACTAAAACAGCTTATCCCATTTTCCTGCATTTTGTCCAGGTCCCTCCAAACCTTTCCTATCCATGTACCCATCCAAATGTTGGTTAAATATTTAATTCTACCCAGCTGTTCACTTTCTCTGGCAGCCAGCTCCATAAAATCATCACCCTCTGTGTGAAAGACATGTCCTTCAGATTCCCTTTAAATATTTCTCTCTCACCTTAAACCTATAGCTTTTGCTTTTGACTCTCTACCCTTGGAAGAAGATAGGGACTGTCTACCCTTCCTTTGCCATTCATAGTTTTATAAACTTCTATGAGATCACTTGCACCTCTTCCCCCACCCCACCTATCCAATCTCTCCTTGTAGCAAAGCCCTCCATTTCATGTCGCATCCTGGTAAATCTTTTCTGCACTCTTTCTGGCATTAGCATAACCTTCCCTGATCAGAACTGCGTACAATATTCCAAATGTAGCCTAACCATTGTCAACGACCTGCTGTGGAGTTACATTGCAATGTAAAAGTAATTGTTCACCTAAACCCTTTGTTCACATAAATGAGTATTACAGCCAGGGATTTTGATCAATTTAACTGAGAGTTTTTAATTGTGAATCACATGCTCACAGAGAGCTCAAAAATCGGGAAATTGTAGAGCATGAGAAACTAAAAGTTCTAAAACTGAAATGTCAGCATTTCAAAAGTATTAATCTCCCTTTGCTCAGTACTTAGTTGAAGCATCTCTCACAGCTATTACAGCCAGTAGTCTTTCTGGTTAAGTCTCTAATAGCTTTGCAGAAAGTGACGGAGCAAGATTTGTCCATTCCTCCTGACAAATTTGCTCATGCTGTACCAGGGTTAGTTGGGTGATGGTGGACAGAAATCTTGAGGTCTTGCCAGAGATGTTCAATTGGGTTAGGGTCAGGACTGAATGGACATCAATTTTCTTCATTTGAAGCCACTCCATGCTTGCTCTGGCAGTGTGCTTTGGGTTGTTGTTCTACTGAAGGTCAAATTTCCTTCCCAGTTTGAGCTCTCTGGCAGAGGCTAGTAGGTCTGTATCTAGTACCTTTCTGTATCAGGCCTGAACAGATTTCCACTCCCTACTGCTGAAAAGCATCCACATAACCTAATGCTACCTCCACCATACTTTACAGTAGGTATGGTGTTAACGGGTTGATGCATAGTATTAGGTTTATGCCACATATACTGCTTAGTGTTGAGGATGAAAATGTTCCACTTTAGTCTCATCAGACCACAAAACCTCCTTCCATATCTTTACAGTGACGCTTGTAAAGTCTTTACAGGAAAGGATATGGTTTTTTTTTAGTGGTACATATGGCAGTAAATCTAATACAGCACATCAACTTGATTGGAGATCCATCCACCATTTGCATGCCACATCCCCGGCAATAGAGTCAATTGAAAATGAATTTAAAAAGTTACTGGATGATTCCACAGAAGTGTTCAACAATGGCATTGCAAAACTCAAACATACCAAGGGTAAAATACTACTAAATGAAAATGCCACATCCTAGTTTTAGGAAGCCCATCTGGTTCCTTATACCATCCATGATAAGGCAGACAGTGTTAGGTTTGTACTTAATGAAGATAAATTTAACTCAGGTAAAAGCTAACACATCTTTATTTGGGACACTGCAGCAATGGCTTCAGCTCAGCTTGAATCTGTGCAACCCTCTCTTCAACATCACTTCTGGTTCTGGGTGAACATTGCACACAAGGAATTGCAGTTCTTTATTATGTACACACATAATAACACATCTTCCCCCTTTAAAGAAGAAACAAACACAATACTATGTCCTCTTAAACCTGCAAGAAACAATAATGCTTTCCGACAAAGATTTTACATAAACTTCAATTGTAATGAGCATATACAGTCCCTTATTCACTTAGCAACTCTCTGTCATTCTCTGAAATGGTTTGATGGTCCTTATTTGGTGTGCTATTTGTCTCTACCGATCTATTGTTTTCACTTGCTGTGTTAATATTAATGTCTTTCTGAGAACTCTGGACAACAAGCTTTTTTTTTACATTTGTTGGCCCATGTGGTATATTGACAGGTGATGTGTCACAGCTATGGGTTGGAATGTGTGGTCATAGATCCACATAGTGTCATGGTTCTGGTTGGCTGTTCCCCTTTAACACTCCTTTCTCCCTGATTATGCCTTAGTTTCAGTCATTAGATTTCCAATTGCTGCTCATTTACTTAATTACAGTAGACCTGATTTTCATCAGAGACTGTGAAATAAGTACGATGGCGTTCACTATCACAGGTTGACATTCCTTGGTCTATTCTCGTGTAATACTTTATTCCCTTGTCTAATTAGAACTGTTAGTTCTAAGTTCAGCTCTAGTTTCAAGATAGTCCCTGTAGATCCCATCTCCTTGTCAAGATTCCTCCGGTTTGCTGTTCTACATTCACGTCTACGCTAGCAACCCCAACTCAGTCGATGTGCTGGTGCCCTGTACTTGGGTTCTCCTCAGTCGCCCCGTGCAACACACGGTTCCTTCTTAGAGCTGCTCCTTGCTCCATCTGGGTCTGGTAGGAATGTGGAGCAACTTCCTCTTGTACATATCCTTACACAGACTATGTGCTGGAATTGTGGTCTCGATTTGCACATGATCTCCAGGTTTCAGGACTGGTAGACTTTTCTCAGTCTTGTTTTGATACTGTTTCTGTTCTTCTTTCCCTTCCTCTGTAGCCAATTTGATAATTATTGGCAAATGACTCAAATTCACAGACTGAAAATTGTGGATCATTGTCTGATACCAATTCACATGGAACTCCATGCCTCACAAACACAGCTTTCAGGAAGGTGTTGACCACTTTGCTGGATGTTGATTGCAGTGTTGCAACCTCTGGGTAATTGGAAAAGTAGTCTGTTACAACACAGTGACTCTTTCCATTATAATCAAACTAATCCACTCCAACCTCGAAGTATGGCCTGACTGGTGCAGTGCGGTCGAAACAGTTCTCCTTACTGCTTTGGTACATAGGTTAGGCATATTATAATCATATCATATATCACAATTACAGCATGGAAACAGGTCATCTTGGCCCTTCTAGTCCGTGCCGAATGCTTACTCCATCAGTACGAGTTTAATATTCCACATAAAGCAATGGTCTGGGTGATGTCTTGGCTCATTCTTGGCCAGTGCATCACTTCAGGAGCTCCTTTCCTCATTTTTCCTCACCAAGGTGCCTTTTATATATCTTCTGGTGCATTTCCTTGCGTAGTGATGCTGGAATCACAAACAAGACAAAACGGAAATCCAAGCCACACACATAAAATGCTGCAGGAACTCAGCAGGTCAGGGAGCATCTATGGAAAAATGTACAGTCAACATTTTGGGCAAGAACCTTCACAAATCTCTTTCCTTTCAAGACCATATCTTCCACTATTGACAGTTCAGCTCTGCATGCCCAATAACCCTGAAAACACATTGGACGATCATTCTTAGTTGCTGGCCATCCTTTCTGTGTTGTCACTTAGAGTACTTACATTGTTTCATCGGTCCCTGCTGCTGTCCTAATCTTTTCTGTTCTTTCGGGAGATACCGGAATGGATGTGACAATCATGACAACGTAGGCCTGTAGATCAACATTAATCCCTTGGCCTCCCTTTTCTTTCCTGTTGACTGCTCAAGACAATGCATTAGCAGCAAACATATACTTTCTTGGTGTGTAGATCATATTTCTGCAGCCTTATCAACATGCACTGTCTCATCATTCAGTGGCTTGGACATAATTGAGACCTGTGCTCTACGGTCTGTCTCCACTTCAAAAGCTTGTCCGTAGATGTACTGATGGAACCTTTTGCATGTATTTGTACTGGCAAGAAGCTCCCTCTCTATCTGTTAGGATTTTTTTTCAGCATCTTGCTGAAATAGTCTTCTTGCTCACTCATTTCACTGCTCAAGGAGTGACTAATTGGTGCTGACACAGAAGACAATCGAGGGATGAACTTAGCTGGGTAAGAGACCATCCCCAGGAAACATCTCACTCCTATTTGTGTTGGGGCCTCTCAATGGTTGACATCTTTCTTTGTCAGGCTTCACTCCCTCTCCTATTATAAGTCAGTAAGTTAACATCAAACTTACGTTTCTCTTTATTTAATTTCAAATTGACATTCCATGTCACTTCAAACATCTGTCTGGGTCATGCATCATGTTCTTCCCTGGGGGACCCCAAAACAATAATGTCATCATGATTGTCTTGACACTAGGTATGTCCTCAAAGATTATGTGGATGGTTTTAATGTAGACTTCTGGTGCAGACAGAATCCCATTTGGTAACCGAAAAAATCTATATCTTCCCTCTGGTGTGTTACAATTACACAATCTTGAACTTGCCCCATCAAGCTTCATCTGCTAAAACCTAGATGATGCATCGGGTTTGCTAAATGACTTGGCACCTACAAACCGGGACATGATCTCCTCCCTTGCTGGCAATTTAAAATGCTCTTTCTTGATGGCTTTATTGAGATCTCTTGGGTCTAGACATATCCATAATGCTCCATTTTTCTTTTGCACAATGAGCAGTGAGCTCACCCAATTTGCTGGTTCTTCGGTTTTCTGGATGGCATTTACCCATTCCATGGGTGTCAGTTCTTGTTTAAGTTTGTCTCTGAGTGCAAACAGAACTTTTACTGCAAGCACGGAAAACAGGAGTCACTGTCTCATCTATATGCATTTTGTGTACACCAGGTAAGTATCCGAACCCCTCAAAGAGATCTGTGTACTCTTTCATAAATTAAGTATGGCCATCTTAGGTCTGTGAAGCCACAATGAAAACTATTTTCACTAGGTTGAGCTTTTCACATTCACTCAGACCTAGTATTGGCTGTACTCACTTTTCGACAATCAGTAGCTGTGCCTTTAGGTGCTATCCCTTGTGCTTGAAGGTCACTAACTGGCTGCCTTTAATTGGAATGTTCCCTCCAATATAGCTTTTACCTTCACTGGGTAAATCTTGCTCTTTATCTTGTGAGTTTTATGATCATCCATAGACAACAGATTCACCTGGGCTCCGGCGTCAATTGGAAATGGAGTTACTGTCTCGTTCACAGTCACTGGAAAAATCCATTCTGTCTTACCAGCATCAGCAGTCTGTAGAGAGTCTATAAAGACTTCCTCCATTTCCTCAGCAACCATATGCACTTTTTGCTTGGTAGCCCCAGCTTTGTAGCACTTTTCAAAATGATTCTTCTTTCCACAGTTGTTGCAGGACTTTCCATGAGCAACACACATCTTTGGGATGTGCCTGCTTCCACATTTACTGGATTTACTGTTTGAGCCTTTGTCCTTTCTTTGTTGTTGCTTTGGGAAACACCTTGTTCTCTGCCCCTCTGTTTCCACAGCATGCACTGTTGTTTCTGCCCGGTGCAGCTCCTTAGCCTGTGATTGTGTGGTCTCTGCTGCCCTACATATCCACAGCCTTTTCCAACATAGAATCATTTCCCCAGAGTAATCTTTCTCTGAACCCATTATTTTAAGAGCCGCAAACTATTTCATCCCTGACTAGTGAGTCTCTCAAATCTTCAAACTCACATGACTTACTCAGTGTGAGAAGTTCAGCTAAATATTGGTCAAAGCTAACACTTTGTTTCTGATCACAGGCAAAGAACTTACATCTCTCAAACGTGATGTTTTTACTTAGGACAAAATACTCCTCAAATTTTGTCATTAGGGCATCCAATGTAAAAGCTGTCTCATCAATTTGAAAGCTATTGTCAATGTCCAAAGCATCTTCACCAATTACATGTAGAAAGATGTATGCTTTCAATTTTTCATCCATGCCTCCAGCTCTTCCACACCAACTTCTGACACCATTTTAAGTTTGTTCTTAGTAAAGACAAGCAGCATAGGTAAAAATGCTAAAGCATTTTTGTTCATAGGATTTTCAGTCATGGCTTCAGCTTGAGCTGAGTGCATACAACCAGCTCACCAACGTCACTTCCAGTTCCAGGTGAATTCCCCACATTGCACACTGGGAACTGTAGTTGCTTATTATGTACACACAGCCAGTGAGCTCGATCACATGGAGTTCTTTCTAAGGTTGAGTAGAGCTCATAGGCGATGCCATTGGTCCTAATAGCCAAGAAGAATGGGTCTCTCAGGACCTGTGGTGATTTTAAGGTCACCATCAACCAGTACTGAAAGTAGATCAATATCCTCTGCCCAGGATAGAGAGTATCTTTGCAAACCTTTCTGGAGGGAAACACTTCAACAAAGGGGGCAGCTGAGGTCTACGTATAGATAAAGACGGAGAAGTGTCCAAAGTGTTTCTGTCCGTAAGCACCCACAAAAGACTTTATTGCTACTATAGGCTTATTTTTGGAGTTGCATCTGCACCTGCATTCTGGCAGAAAACTATGGACCTGGTGCTATAAGGCTGCCCAGGTGCTCGGTGTTAGCTTGATAGGCATCATTGTTATCGGTAAGGATGGCAGGAAACATCTCTAACGTCTCAGGACAGTGTTAAAAACATTATAAGATTATGGGCTCAGAGCACGATGTGACAAGAGTGAATTCTTTAAATCAAAGATCACTTACTGTGGTTACACTATTGACACACAAGGATTACACAAGTGTGCTGAAAAAAATTCAAGCAGTGGTGGATGCCCCAAGGCTACAGAATGAGTCACAGTTGTGGTCCTTTTTTAGGATTTGTCAATCACTATAGCAGGTTCCTGCCAAACCTGGCAACTGTGCTCCACCCGTTGAACACATTACTACAAATCAGAAGAAATGGCAATGGGCGAAGCGGTGTGAGGTAGCTTTCAAAGAAGCCAAGGAAAGGATGATGGCAGACACTGTCCTCACAGATGATGATCCACATCATCCAGTGAAAGTTGCCTGTGATGACTTGCCTTATGGTGTCGGTCCAGTCATGCCACATGTTATGAGTGATGGAAGCTGTTGTGTCGTGTTTCCTTACCGTTGCAGAGAAAAATTACGCACAGATTGACAGTGAGGCTTTGAGTCTGATTTGGGGTGTAAAACATTTCAACCAGTACTTCTACTGGAGAGAGTTTACCCTTGTTACGGTTATCATCCACTAGTGTCCATTTTCAATGATGTTCCACTAACAGCGGCAGCATGAATGCAGAGACGGGCTCTGTTTCTTGGAGGACACAATTACAAGGCTGAATTCAAGAGGGCAACTAATCGTGGAAATGCTGATGGATTGTCCTGTTTACCCCTGGAAAAGGAAATATCTGAACAATTTACAAAAGAGGATACTGCTCTTGACATATTCTCCATAAAGCAACTCAGTTGTCTCCCTGTTACCGCAGAGCTTACTCAAAGGGAAAGCAGAAAAGAGCCCACACTATCTCAGATCTACATGGTCACACAAAATGGCTGGAATGCGTAGCAGAATGTCCAGCACTGGGATGAACTTTGTCCTTGATGGAGGTTGCCATATGTGGGGATTGAGAGTTGCTGTACCACCCAAGCTGAGAGCTAAAGTGTTGGAGGAGCCACATGCCGGCCATCTAGGCATGGTCAAATGAAAGCACTGGCTCAAAGCTTTGTCTGGTGGCCTGGGGTAGATCATCAAATCGAGCAGCTTGCCATGCATTGTTTGAGCTACCAACATGTCCAGAAGATGCCAAGAGCATCTTGGAGAAGAAAGAAGAGTAGAAAGGTATCCAGCACTGTCAGAACCACTTCCTGCAGTCTGAAAGTCAACTTCTACAACCTCCATGGAGAAGGCCTCACGACCTGAGGTTGTTTCACGGCCAACTGCCAAGCAGAGTGTCCCCCTGGCCCCCCACCCCCCGTCAGGAAAGATGTTATCCCACAAGAGTACAGCGATTAAATCTTTAGGCCTCAATGGGACAATTTAACATTTACTTTGCTGTGGATGTCTATGTAGTAGTCATATTATAAACAGTAGTATTAGAGTCTCTCTTTTTCTCTTTCATCCTTTTCTCTCTTTCTCTTTCACTTTCACACGCTTGTTTTCTCTCTCCTCCTTCTTTGCCCTTTCATTTCTTTCTTTTTCCTCCCTTCTCGCTCTTCACCTCTTTCTCTCATCCCCTTTTTTCTCTTTCTTTATCCCCCTGTTTCTCCCTTTCTCACCCTCTTCCTTTCCCCTCTCCTCATGTTTCCCACTTGCTACCATACCCAGGGACTCACACACACACACACACGAACAAGTGCACAGAAACCTACTTGGTTTCTCATTGTGAATTCAGCTGTGTTTGAGTTAAATCATCACTGCAATGCCTTTCACAACATAAACTACTATAAAGTATTTCTCAATAACCCGAGTATTGCTTCAGCCTTTGCCCCAGTTACTTGTGGCTTCAGCCATTGTCAGCAGGCCACATCATTTCAAGCTCACTATCTAAAATAAACAACTATTCTACAAAAAACCACTGGGACTTTTAATGTAATGATAGGACTTATATGAACAATGTTGACATTCTGGCTTCTTGGGCAGAAAGTTATAGCACTCAGTCCAGAGGCTTGAACACATCAACAGTCCATATGTGATTTTGAGTTGCTCATGAGCTGGCCACAGTGAAATTGCTGGTGAGGTTTCACATCATGATCAAAAGCTGTGTGGCTCTTGAAAATTAGTGGGCCGAAGAAACAGCTCTTAGAAGCCTTAGAACATTATTTATTTGGTGTTTAGAGCAGCAGTTCCCATCCTGGGGTCTACCGGTAGGGACACCCAGCACAAAAAAAAGGTCGGAAAGCCCTGATTTAAAGACACGGCACATAACAGATCCTTAAAGCCCAACAAGCCACACTGCCCAGCAGCCCAGCTATTTAGCCCCAGTCTAATCACAGGACAACTTGCAATGACCAATTAACTTACAAATTGGTATGTTTTTGGACATGATCACAAGATGTTTAAAGCAATATTCAGGTGGATGTAAATGGCACACTAGCACTAGTTGGAGGGAGAGCAGGAAGATGGCCTCGTGGCCAGTGTTTGCCTCATGACCAACATTGCTGTTATCACATTTCCTTTTCCCGAAGCTTGCACAACTTGTCTCTCTCGTTTCCTGTATCATAATAGTGACAGTCTCCGCAGGTTGTCCGAGATCATGGTGCACACCGGCACCAATGAGACTGGCAGGAAGGGGGAAGAGGACCTGCCAATGAGACAGGTAGAAAGGGGGAAGAGGACCTGTGCACTGAGAACAGGGAGTTAGGGAAAAGGAACTCAAAGGTAGTAATCTCTGGATTACTCCCAGTGCCACGTGCTAGTCAGGACAGGAATAGGAAGATGGTACAGATGAATGAGTGGCTGAGGGAGTGGTGCAGGGGGCAGGGTTTCACATTTCTAGATCGTTGATGGATCTCTTCTTGGGAAGATCTGACCTGTACAAAAAGAATGGGTTACACCTGAACCCAAGATGTTCCAATATCCTAGTGAGCAGGTTTGTTAGAGCTGTTGGGGAAGGTTTAAACTAAGCTGTTAGAGGGATGGGAGCCAGCATGATGGGGTGAGGACAGGACAGTTGCTTTTCAAGTTGATGCAGTGTGAAGTGAGACTGTGACGATGGACAGGCAGATGATAGAGCAAAATTGCAGTCAGTGGGATAAAATAAAGCGTAACATGGGAGGAAACTCGAAAAGGGTGATGAATACACATCTGAAGGTGACGTATTTGAATGCACACAGTATATGGAATAAGGTAAATGATCTTGTAGTGCAGTTAGTGATTAGCAGGTATGATGTTGTGTACATCACTATGTTGTGGTTAAAAGAAGATCATAGTCAGGAGCTTAACATTCAATGATACACCTTGTATCAAAAGTACAGGCAAGTAAGTAGATGGACAGGGGTGGCTCTGTTGGTAAAAAATAAAACCAATTCCCACTGTTCTGTTCTCTCCGTAACCATAACTGTGTGGATTGCCACAGCTCAAATGCCATTTATAATTTTGCTAATGACACAACTATTGCTAGCAAGATTTCAGATGATGATGAGAAGGCATACAGGAGCGAGATATATCAGTTAGTTGAGTGGTGTGGCAGCACCAACTTTCACTCAATGTCAGTAAGACCAAACAATTGATTGTGGACTTCAGAAAGGGTAAGTATGAGGGAACACACCAGTCCTCATAGCAATTTCAAATTCCTGGGAGTCATCATCTCTGAGGATCTACCCTGGGCTCAATGCATCAATGCATTTGCATGGAAGACATGGCAGTGGCTATGTTTCATTAGGAGTTTTAGGAGATCTAGGATGTCACTGATGGGAGTTATATACAGGTCCCCGGATAGTAGCCAGGATGTGGGAAATAGTAAAGGCACGTAACAAGGGCAATGTTACAATAATCATGCGTGATTTCATCATGCAGGTTGATTGGAAGAATCAGGTTGGTACTGGATCCGAAGAGAGGGAATTTGTTGACTGCCTACGAGATGCCATTTCAGAACAACGTCTGATTGACTCCACTAGGGGAAAGGCAATCCTGGATTGGGAGTCATGTCATGAACCAGATTTGATAAGGGAGTTTAAGGTCAAGGAACCCTTGGGAAGCAGTGATCATAATATGATAGAATTCATCCTGCTGTTTCAGAGGCAGAAGATAAAGTCATACATATGAGTATTACTGTCGAGTAAAGGGAATTACAGGGGCATGAGAGAGGAGCTGGCCAAAGTAGATTGGAAGGGAACACTAGCAAGGATGACGGCAGAACAACAATGGCTGGAATTTCTGGGGCCAATTCAGAAAACACAGGATAGATACATCCCAAAAATGAAGAAGTGATCTAAAGGCAGGATGACACAACCGTGGCTGACATGGGAAGTAAAAGACAGCATAAAGGTATAAAAGAAGCCCTATAATACAGCAAAACATAATGGGATGCTGGAGGATTGAGAAACTTTTAAAAGCTTACAAAAGGCAACTAAGGAAACCATAAGAAGAGAAAAGATGAACTATGAAGATAAGTTAGACAAAAATATCAAAGAGGGTACCGATGATTCTTCAGATATATAAAGAATTAAAGAGAGGTGAGAGTGGATATTGGACCACTAGAAAGTGATGCTGGAGAGGTAATAATAGGGGACAAAGAAATGGCGGATGAACTTTATAAGTATTTTGCATCAGTCTTTACTGTGGAAGACAGTAGTAGTGTGCCAGAAATTCAAGAGAGTCAGATGGCATGCATGAGTGTAGTTGCTATTAATAACGAGAAGATGCTTTGGAAGCTGAAAGGTCTGAAGGTACAGTAGATAAGTCAGCTGGACTAGTTGGACCGCACACAAAGTTCTGAAAGAGGTAGCTGAAGAGATTGTGGAGGGATTAGTAATTTTTTCAAGAATTACTAGATTCTGTAATGGTTCTGGAGGAAAATTGCAATGCCACTTCACTCTCTAAGAAGGGAGGGAGGCAAAAGGAAGGAAATTAGAGGCCAGTTAACCTGACTTAAGTGGATGGAAAGGTATTGGAGTCCATTATTAAGGATGCGGTTTTGGGGTACTTGGAGGCATTTGATAAAGTAGGCCAAAGTCAGCATAGGGGAAATCTTACCTGGCAGGAGGAAAAGAATGGGAATGAAGGGGGCCTTTGGTTGGTTGCTGGTGCCAAGTAGCGTCCCACAGAAGTTGGTGTTGGGATCATTTCTTTTCACTTTATATGTAAATGATTTGGATGATGGAATTGATGGTTTTGTGGCCAAGTTTGCAGACAATAAAAAGATATGAGGAGGGGCAGGTAGTGTTGAAGAAGCAGGGAGTCTACAGAAGGACTTGGACATATTGGGAGAAAGGGCAAAGAAGTGGTACACTGCAGGGAAGTGTATGGTCATGCACTTTGGCAGAAGGAATAAAAACTAGACTATTTTGTGAAGGGGAGAAAATTTAAAAATCAGAGGTGCAAAGGGACTTGGAAACCCTTGTACAGGATTCCCTGAAGGTTAACTTGCAGGTTGAGTTGGCGGTAAGGAAAGCATATGCAATGTTAACATTCATTTCGAAAGGACGAAAATATTAAGAGAAAAGATGTATTGCTGGGGCTTTATAAGGCACTGGTCAGACTGCACTTGAGTATTGTGAGTAGTTTTGGGCCCCTTGCCTAAGAAAAGATGTGTTGGCATTGGAGAAAGTCCAGAGAAGGTTTACTAGAATGAAAGGGTTAATGTATGAGGAGCATTTGATGGCTCTGGGCCTGCACTTCTTGGAAGTTAGAAGAATGTGGGTGGATCTCATTGAATATTAAAAGGCCTAGACAGAGTGGATGCGGAGAGGATGTTTCCTTAAATGGGTGAGTCTAGGGCCAGAGGGCACAGCTACTATATAGAGGGACATCCATTTAGAACAGAGGTGAGAAGGAATTTCTTTAGCCAGCGGGTGGTGAATCTGTAGAGTTCATTGCCATGGACAGTTGCGGAGGCCAAGCCGTTGAGAATATTTAAAGCAGAAGTTGATAGGTGTTTGGGTAGCTAAGATGCCAAAGGTTATAGCAAGAAGGCAGGCGAGTGGGATCGAGAAGGATAATAAATGAACCATGATGGAATAACAGTGATTTTATTCACCAGAGACCGCACGTTTGCCAGCAAGATAGTCAGTATTGGGAGTTTAAAACCCCGTTTCCTTAAGCACACTTGCATCCCTGATCTGCAGCCATGATTCTTCCATGGAATCCTACGAGGACACATCCAACTATAATCGGTGTTGTTTCCATCAGTTTTAAGCAGCAATTGTTCGTTTAAATGCATTAAGACATCTTTGTTGACTGTACTGACCTTCGAATCAGTTGTGCTTTTTAGCTGTATCAGGCTGAAACGGGCATATTTAATTGTATCCATTGAGAGTTCTGCTGCTACTCAAGTCGCCCTAGGTGCCCCAGGGAGTGTGTTTTTCTTCTATATTATGTATTGCATTGAACTACTGCTGCTAAGTTAAATTTCACGACACATGCTGGTGATAATAAGCCCTGATTCTGACTTGATGTGCTGAATGGCCTAATTCTGCTCCCATGTCATATAGTCTTATGTTGAATGGTGGTGAATTTAAGAAGAAAAAGAAAATTTATAAGAAGGGAATTAGGAAAACCAGGAGGGTCCATGAAAAGACCTTGGCAAGTTGGTTAAAGAGAACCTCAAAGCATTCCATATGTGCATTAAGAGCAAGAGAATAACTACAGAGAGAGTAGGACGACTCAAGGTTAAAGGTGGGAAAATGTGTTTTGTGGTAGAGGATATGGGTGAGCTCCTAGATGAATACTTTGTATCAGTATTTATCCAGGAGAAAGATGTGGAGGAAAGGGAGATCAGTGTAGAGCATGCCAATATACTAGCAGATTTTGAGATAAAGAAGGAGGTATGTGAGGTCTTTTAAAGAACATTAATGTGGATAAGTCTCCAGGAACTGATGGGATATACCTCAGGTTATTGAGGAAGGATTTCTGGGGCCTTGACCAATATCTTTGTCAAGTGGTTCTTTCAGGCAGACAGCAAAACATTCATGAAGGACAGTTCCTTTTTGACAGACTTGCTGGATTTCTTTGAGGATAATGAGTTCAGTAGATAGACGAGAAAAGGTGGATGTTGTATACTTAGATTTCAAGAAGACGTTTGATAAGGTGCAGCCTTAAAGACTTGTCCATAAGTTAAGTATGCGTGGAGTTGAAGGTAATACTTTAAAAGGGACAAAGGACTGGCTAACCAATACAAGGCAGAGAGTTAGGATAAGTGTTTTCTTTTCTGGTTGGTAGACTGTGGAGAGTAGATTGCTGTAGAGGTTTGTGCTGACCCCACAACTGTTCATAATATATATCAATAATTTGGATAGGGGACCGAGTATAGCAAATCTAATTTTGCTGATGACACTATATTTATAGAAAAGTAAATCATGGAGAGGAGAGAGAGTGTTTGGCTCCCCTGTTAAATCTTCTTATCTCCTCACCTGCCTATTACATCTCCCTGGTGCCCCTCCTCCTACCTTTTCACCCATGGTCCACTCTTCTCTCCATTCAGGTTCCTCCTTCTCCAGCCCTTTGCCTCTTCCACCTATCACCTCCCAATTCTCACTTCATACCTCCTCCCCCATCCATCTACCGTCCCCCTCACCTGGGTTCATCCATCACTTGCCAGCTTATATTCCTTGCCAACCCCACCTTCTTGCACTGGCTTTTTCCCCTTCCCCTTCCAGTCCTGATGAAGGGTCTTGGCCCAAAACATCGCTGCTTACTCCTCTCCATAGATGATGCCTGATCTGTTGAGTTCCTTTGGCATTTTGTGGGTGTTGCCCTAGATCAGAGGTTCCCAAACTGGGGTCCATGGATCCCTTGGTTAATGTTGGGGTCTGTGGTATACAGAAGGTTGGGAACTCCTGCTCTAGATAGATTAAGAGAGTGGGCAAGGACCTGGTAGGTGGAGTACAATGTTGTGAAATGCTAAGTCATCCAATTTGGAAGGACAGATGATAGATCAGGTTATTATTTAAGTGGTGAACAAATGTAGTGTACTGGTGTACAGAGTGTGCTTGTGCATGAATCTCAAAAAGGTTGGCTAGCAGGAGCAACAAGTTATCAAGAAGGCAAATGGAATATTGGCCTTCTTCTTTAGAGGGATTGTATTTAAGAGCAGGAAGATTATGCTGCAACTGTATAGGTTCCTGGTGAGGCTGCACCTGAAGTATTGGGTGCAGCTATTTTGGAGGCTGTGCAGAGGAGGTTCACCTGGTTGATTTGGAGATAAGGAAGTTAGCCTATGAGGAGAAATTGAATCGCCTGTGACTATACTCATGGAATTCAGAAGAATGGGGGGGGGGGGGATCTCAAAGAATCCAATATACGCAGGGTATATAGGAAAGTATTAACTTCAGCAATCAATCTTTAGACCTGAACGTGGAATACAGACTAAATGTAAAATGCAGCACTGGACAATAGGTTCCTAGAGCTGTGAGCAGCAATTAATTGACAAAAAGCAATGCTGGTAAACGTTTATTTTGGGTGTCTGGAGTATGGGTGTGAAGAAGGAGGTGTGAAAGTTATATGTAATTCAAAGGAAACATTATAGATGCATTATAAATATAGAAGTATCCTTTGATCTTTAGCAAATAAAATGTCATGTAATATTGAGTCAAACAGGCTTCTTCCTCCAAAAGAGTCTCAAAATGATACCTGCGGCTTGTTTTTGTTAAACAAACCACTTCTGTATCCATTAGCTTCTGACTCTCTCTGGAGACTTTGCTCACATTATGAAAGAATCATATAAAGTTATGAAAGGAATAGATAAGATAGAGGCAGGAAAGTTGTTTCCACTGGTAAGATTAGAACTAGGGGACAATACCTCAAGATTCAGGAGAATAGATTTAGGACAGAGATAAGGAGAAAGGTGTACCTGTGGAACTCTTTGCCCAGGGAAGCAGTAGCTGCTACTTCATTAAGTATATTTAAATCACAGTTAGATAGATTTTTGTATAACAGGGGAAATAAGCATTATGGGTACAGGCAGGTAGGTGGAGCCGAGTACAAGACCAGTTCAGCCGTGATCTTATTGAACGGCAAAGCATGCTCAATGGTCAGATGGCCCACTCCTGCTCTTAATTGTTACGTACTTTGGTCCTTTGTCTCTTCACTAGCCAAAGGCGAGTTCACAGAGGCTAGTAGGTAGCTTATGTTGTTCCATTATTCAGAGGGGAAGAAGGGAAACAGGGATAATCATGGTAACTATTGATCAGTGAGTTCTCTGCTTCAGGGGCAGCAAAGTTATTGGAGAGGATTTTTAGGGTTAGGAATTAAGGGCTAGTTGTATCTCACTTGCATGACTTTTTTCAAGGATTTGTTGAAGGTGATTGAGTTAGTGGCAAGATCTTTAACAGTGATGCTGTACAGAGGGACCTTGGGGTCCAAGTTCATAGCATTCTGAAGGTGGCTACATAGGTTGATGATGTAGTGAAGAAAACTTGCCTCTGTTAGTTGAGGAGTTGAGTTGAAGACTCAGGAATTAGGTTACAGCTTCTAAAGTTCTAGTTAGGCCACATCCGGAGCATTGAATTTAATTCTAGTCACCGCATTATATGAAGGATGTGGAAGTGTTGGAGAGAGCACAGAAGAGGTTTACACAATGTTGCCTGGGTTAGAGAGCAAGTGCTATAAGGAGAGTTTGGGCAAACTTGAGTTATTTTCTGTGCAGTGGCAAAGGCTGAGGAGAATCTGTAAGAGGTTTATTAGATTATGAAAGGAATACGTAGAGTTGTGGGTGCCTGGAATACCCATCCAAGTGTGGTGGTGGAGGCAGATACGATGGAGGTATTCAACAAGCCCTTAGACCAGTGGTTCCCAACATGGGGCATACGCCCCACAGGGGGTAATTTGATTTTTAAGGGGGGCAATTCGAGAATGAGTTATTAACAGTGAATTTTTTCTTGTAAGTCTGTGTGAGTATGAGTGTGTGTGCGAGTTAATACATATGTGTATATACAGTATGCATACATAAAAATACTTGTGTGTATGTACATGTGTAATTGCGTATGTACTGTATATTTAGTGTATCACCATCATTACAACCATCAAATGGCTTTCATAATTAAATTAATGAATTGACTGATATAGGAAGGAACGAATGAACAAGTCCAAACGTGTAAGAAACTCGTACGAGGTCGCGCCAATGCTGCTTTTTGCAGTAGCTTTCGGTTCTTGGTGGTGTGAAGGTGTGTACATTGCGTCATCTCTTTTAAACGGTGTATCTGTCTTTGTATGCTGTAGAAACAAATCAGAATTGTTTTATTTATTTATTATTATTATTATTATTTTAATATCACTTAATGTTCTTTTTTTTACAATTTCTTAGTAATTTCTTCCTCAGAACTTTAACAGTCCTTTGGTTCTTTTATTTTTCTCTTTCATGAATGCCATGTTCTTTGGAAGCTTGTTTAAACCAAGTTAATGGTCTTTTAGGCTTCCTCCAGGTGAATAGGAGTTCACTTTTTGAATAATAAGAATTATATATCGCCACAGGGGGCATCAGGATTTTAGAGGTGATTAGGTGGGGCATGGCCAAAAAAAGGTTGGGAACCACTGCCTTAGACTGTCAAGTGAATGTGCAGGAGATGGAAGAATATGGAGACTATGTAGATTAAAAAGGATTAGTTTTTTTTGCATTTGATTAATAGTTTAATAATTCAGCACAATATTGTGGGCCAAGGTTCCATTTCTTGTGCTGTACTGTTTGATGTTCTATGTTCTAGTAGGTTTCCAGGAAATAAATGGGAGAAGGGGACCTCTGAGAATGTTCTGAGAGCCACCAAAGACTTAATGATCTGAATAACCTCCTAAGTCATACAGTACAATATTTCCTTAGCCTTCGGAGGAAGTAGAAGTGTTGGTAAGCTTTCTTGGCCAGGCCGTATACTTGATTAGACCAAGACAAAGCATTAATGATGTTTACATGTAAGAATTTGAAGATTTCAGCCATCGCCACCTCTTTAATCACAGTCATTGCACATTCCCAGCTAGCAAACCATCAATGATCAACCTTGATCCAAATCTAACTCACACCAGGTCTCACTCACCCATTGCCCCTGTGCTCTGAGACAACTAAAACCATAATTATAAAATTCTCCCGCTTTTAATTTGAATCTCATCACCTCACTACCATTCAGTACCCATGTTTTTTATCAATGGATCTGTCTGAGCCTATTTTCAAATGGTCTTTTGCCTCACTCCTCGCTCCTCCCTCCAACTCTACATTCAAAATTAACACCCCTCTCTTCCCACAGTCCTGCACAAGGGTCACTCACTCAAATCTTGACTGGTTTCTCCTTCCATATGGACAAAGTCTTCCAGTAATTCTGATTTTGTCTCTGATTTCCAGCATCTGCAGTTTGATTTCCTTACCTCTCATCACCCTACCCTTGCTCCAGTTCCACACCATCCAGAATCTCCCTGCCCCCTCTTATAGTATCTGTATCCTTAAAGCCCTCCAGTTCCCTCCTTCCACCTCAGGAACTCATTATCTTTTGTTGGAGATAAACCAAACATAGGTCACCTGTCCCGATGTCTAACTTTCTGGCTTATTGTTCAGCTCCATTCACATGAAAGGCATTAGAACATTTCACTCTGCTGAAGATGCTGATTAAATTGTGGCTAGGTGACTAGAAGTTGGGTTGTCACGGAGCAAAGGACAGCACAGAAACAGGGTCTTCGGCCTACGATGTCTGTGCTGAGCATGACGCCAATTTAAACTATTCCTTTCTGCGTGCACATGATCTATACCCCCCATTCCCCGCATATTCACGTGCCAGTCCAAAACTTATTGATCACTACTATTATTTCTACTTCCACCACCATCCATAGCATGTTTCAGGCACCCACATCCCTTTAAACTTTCACCCTCTCACCTTAAAGCTACGCCTTCTAATACTTGGTATTTCTATCCTGGTAGAAAGTCGCTAACTATCTACCCTGTCATACTTTCATAAACTTCCTCAGCCTCTGACTTCCAGAGAAAACAATCCAAGTTTGTCCAACCTCTCCTTATAACTAATGGTCTCTCATCCAGGCAATGTCCTGGTAAACCTCTTCAGAATTCTTGCCCAAGGCTTCACATCCTTCCTGTAATGGAGCGACCGGAACTGCATACCATACTCCAAGTGTGGCCTAAACAAAGCTTTATAAAACTGCATTATCACCTCCTGATCCTTCTATTCTATGCCCCTAACAATGAAGGCAAACATGCCATATGCCTTCTTTAATAATGTATTCACTTGTATTGCCATTTTCAGTGAGTTATGTACCTGGATCCCAAGATCCATCAATGTTGTTCAAAGTACATTGTACCTTGAAACATCACAGAGCACTCAGACAAGGAGCCTGGAACAGGCCACAGCCTTAGCCTCAGTTCAGCCAGTAAACGTTGTGGAGCAACATGCAGAACTAGCCCAACTCTTACATCTTCTCCCATCACCCTGCCTTTTCAATCCATCTGGCCCGGGTTTAAATCGTCCAAGTATAGGGTCAATCCTCGCACTGAGAATTGGCGCGCCAATACACTCTGGGCCTGAACCCCTTTGCCACGTTTCAGCCTGTACCTGACCTTTCCAAATCAGCCTGTTGCTTAGATTGATCAAACCTTGTTCTCGGTTCAGGTGAATGAGCCGCAAATCTGCCTCTGCTCCGCTCTACTCACCCCGACCTCGCCATGAATATGTCTCGACTGCTCCCGATTTCAACTCACTCCCGCATGCTTCCACCCTCAACTCAGTATCACCTTCACTCACCTCTCCATTGTTTGCAAAAAAAAATTTATGGGAGGAAGTTGTGGTTGCTATGTGCCATTTGGGCCAAAGGCCTTGATTCCGTGCTGTATGACTCTATGACTATTTATTGTGCATCTGTAAAATGTCTGAGAACACCACACAAATATCATTCTACAATTATTCACAGCCAATTTCAGCATCATTTTTGGGATTCAATTTGGAAAAGGTGAAATCTAATTCCTGGACATGGAACTGTGTCCTTTTGAAAGCTCAAAACAGCAGCTGGACTTAATTAGTTGAACAAGCTATGCAAACAGCCCGCATTTTCATCCAGCGTTTAGAATCTTCTTCTCTAGCTTTTCACACCCACCCCCACTTATTTATTGAACTTTGCCTTAAAACTATTCAGAGATTCTGCTTCCCCTGCCCTTTGAAGAAGAGAGTTCCAAAGGCACTCCCCCAAGAGGGAAAAGCATTGTTTCATCCCTGTCTTTAACACGCAATCCCCTCTATTCAAACTGGAATCTCTCATTCAAGCTTCTCCCATGGGATTCTCCTCTGTGGGCAGGGAACACTGCTGCTAACTCAGCAGAGATGTTCCCACAATATTGTCAGACAGAGTTCTCCCCATTATGACCCTTGACTTTGGCAATCTGTGTCCAAGTCTGGACACTATATGGAAGGGAACTTGGAGGCACCGACCTCTTCTATTACTGATGACCTTTTCCTTATCAAAGGAATGGTTGCAGGTCTGGGGAATGCTGCACAAGCCAGCTTCACGTTCACTGCAGATCGGCCTGCAGTTAGCACCCATGCAGTGACATTGGTAGATGCAGTGATCAGTGGCAGCAGTATTAATCAAACTGTATGCAGCATCATTAAGTTCAAAGTAAAATTTATTATCAGAGTACATACATGTCACCTCATGCAACCCTGAGATTCATTTTCCTGCAGGCAAGCTCAGCAAATTTATAGGATAGTGACTGTAAGCAGATCCGATCCGGGGAAAGAGCAAAGGCATAGAAGACAACAAACTGTTGAAATGCAAATATAAATAAATAGCAATAAATAATGAGAGCATGAAATAACAAGAAAAAGAGTCCTTAAAGTGAGATCATTGGGTGTGGGAACATCTCAATAGATGAGTGTAGTTGTCCTCTTTTGTTCAGGAGCCTGATGTTTGAAGGACTAGGACCTGTTCTTGAACCTGTTGGTGCAAGTCTTGAGACACTTGTACTTTCTATTTGATGGCAGCAGCACGATAAGAGCATGGCCTGGGTGGTGAGGATAGATATTGCTTTCCTACGATAGAGTTTCATGTAGATGTGCTCAATGGTTGTGAGGGCTTTACCCATTATATACTGGGCCAAATCCACTACCTTTAGCTGGATTTTCCATTCAAAACCATTGGTATTTCCATACCAGGCTGTAATGCAGCCAGTCAATACCTTTTCATTACACACCTATAGAAGTTTGTCTAGGTTTTTGATGCCATACCCAATCTCCACAGCCATCTAAGGAAGTAGAGATGCTGTCGTGCTTTCTTCACAAACGATGGGCCCAGGACAGGTCCTCTGAGATACTGATCCTCTCCACCTCCGATCCTTCGATGAGCACAGGCTCATGGACCTCTGGTTCTGCTCTCCTGTAGTCTACATCTGCCAAAAGGAAAATGAGTATCGAGTCCAGGCACAAAGAATGAATGTGTGGCATGGATATGTATGGAAACAGCACACACTTGCTAAAGTAACATGAGTGAGGAGCACAGGTACAGAACACACAGGCCACATGTTTCAGTGTTCCATTATGTACTCTTGCCTCTCTTTTACACTTTATATATCTGAAAAAAGCTTTTGGTATCCTCTTTAATATTACTGGCTAGTGAAGCCTTGGAACTGAGGTGATTAAACTTCAACAACTGAATAGGAATTCATGCATTAATTTTTTGTTTAGAGCAGGGGTTCCCAACCTAGGGTCTATAGACACCTCAGTTACTGGTCGGGACCCCCAACACAAAAAGGTTGGGAACCCCTGATTTAGAGATACAGCGTAGAACAGGCCTTTCCGGCCCAACAAGACACACTACCCAGTTATTTAACCCTAGTCTAATCACAGGACAATTTGCAATGACCAATTCACCTACGAACTGGTACATCATTGAACATGCTGTCATTCCTGATCACAAGATGTTTAAAGCAATATTCAGGTGGATGTAAATGGCACACTAGCACTAGTTGGAGGGAGAGCAGGAAGATGGCCTCGTGGCCAGTGTTTGCCTCATGACCAACATTGCTGTTATCACATTTCCTTTTCCCGAAGCTTGCACAACTTGTCTCTCTCGTTTCCTGTATCATAATAGTGACAGTCTCCGCAGGTTGTCCGAGATCATGGTGCACACTGGCACCAATGAGACAGGCAGGAAGGGGGAAGAGGACCTGCCAATGAGACAGGCAGAAAGGGGGAAGAGGACCTGTGCACTGAGAACAGGGAGTTAGGGAAAAGGAACTCAAAGGTAGTAATCTCTGGATTACTCCCAGTGCCACGTGCTAGTCAGGGCAGGAATAGGATGATGGTACAGATGAATGAGTGGCTGAGGGAGTGGTGCAGGGGGCAGGGTTTCACATTTCTAGATCGTTGATGGATCTCTTCTTGGGAAGATCTGACCTGTACAAAAAGAATGGGTTACACCTGAACCCAAGATGTTCCAATATCCTTGTGAGCAGGTTTGTTAGAGCTGTTGGGGAAGGTTTAAACTAAGCTGTTAGAGGGATGGGAGCCAGCATGATGGGGTGAGGACGGGACAGTTGCTAGACAAGTCGATGCAGAGTGGAGTGAGACTGTGACGATGGACAGGCAGCTGATCGAGCAAAATTGCAATCAACAGAGTGAAGTGAATTGTAACACGGGAGGAGGGGGCAGAAATTGAAAGGTTGATGAATACAGGACTGAAGGTGTCTTATTTGAAGGCACATAGTTACAGAAGGTACAGAGTAAGGTAGATGATCTTGTCGTGCATTTAGAGATTGGCAGGTATAACACTGTGCACAGCTCTGTGTCATGGCTGAAAGAAGACCATAGTTGGGAGCTTAACATCCAAGGATGCACCTTGTATCAAAAGTACAGGCAGGTAGGCAGAGGGATGGGGTGACTCTGTTGGTAAAATATGAAATCAAATCCCACTGCTCTACTCTCTTTACACTCATGACTGTGTGGCAAATAGCTCAACTACCATCTATAACTTTGCTGACCACACAACTATTGTTGGCAGAATTTCAGATGGTGACAAGAAGGCATACAGGAGTGAGATATATCAGCTAGCTGAGTGGCGTTGCTGCAGCAACCTCGCACTCAATGTCAGTAAGACCAAAGAATTGATTGTGGAGTTAACAACTACACTACTCTGCTGCCCCCTCAAACTATTTTGGCCAAACTAATTTCAAGCATTCTGGAAACAGAGGTTTGAAGTCTTATAACCTTGACAGCAGAGGAGAATAAAGTTCTATTCCTTAGTGATTCACTTGGTGTGTTTGAAGCGTGTGTGTATGTGTGTGCATGTGTGTGTGCGTGTATGTGCGCGCGCGTGTATGTACATATGTGTGTGTGCGTATGTGAATGTGTGAGTACGTGTGTATGCGCATGCACATTGTCGGTGCATATGTGCATGTATGTGTGCGTGTGTGTATGTGTGTGCTTGTGTGTGCACGTGTGAGTACGTGTGTATGCACACGTGTATTGTGTGTGCACGTGTATGTGTGAGTGTGTGTGTGTATGTGTGTGTGTGTGTATGTGTGCATGCGTACATGTGTATGTGTGTGTGTGCGTGTCTGTGTGTGTGTCTGAGTATTTGTGTGTATATCATGTCGGTGTCATGTTTTTCTCTGTGTGTGTGTGTGTGTGCATGCGTCTGTGTGTGTGTCTGAGTACTTGTTTGTGTGTATATCATGTCGGTATCATGTTTTTCTGTGTGTGTGTGTATGTGTGTGTGTGTGTGTGTATGTGTGTGTGCATGTGTCTGTGTGTGTCTGAGTACTTGTTTGTGTGTATATCATGTCGGTATCATGTTTTTCTGTGTGTGTGTGTGTGTGTGTGTGTGTGTGTGTGTGCGTGTGTGTGTGTGTGTGTGTGTGTGTTAGCCTTTCTCCCACTCTCCTCTTGCCAGTGGGCTCAAGCCCTGACTCTATATCACTCCCTCTCTCCATGAACATTGACTCTCAAATAACATCCAGTGCCCCTTTGTCTGAATTGACTAAATCCCTCAGAAGTACAACATCTGCCCTGAACTACACAAAAACATTTTAATTTTGCAACAATCCTTCCTTGTGGCAACAGAATAAAGGGTGAGTGAACACAAAGAGCCCTGTAGTAACAGAGTGTGCAGAGCACCGCCCAGCACACTCAGGACTTACTGGGCTCTTTGCCACAGGCGATTCTATTTTGGAAATTAATGAAGGATGAAAGACATAAACAAACTGGAGCACGCACATCTCAGGAAAAATGAGGTCCCAACCACTGAATTGCTTTTTTAATTAAACCTGTGCCTGTGATTTCCTTACTCTGTTATGTGGAGCTTATGATGCAGACTATGTGAGAGGCAAACTGATATCTGCTGTTGAATAGACTACCAGGGATTAAAGGGGCGTGCTCAAGGATAGGTAGCATCTGATACTGGAGTGAATGTCACGGCTTCTCTGTTATTGGGTAGTGCTGTAGCCTCAGAGTTAGAAGGTCATGGATTTAATACCTTCTCCAGAGTCTAGAGCACAGAATTCAGGCCCTAACATACCCAGCGGTGTCCTGAGGCAGTACTGCGATTAGGGATGGTGGTCTTTGGGTAACTCTGAAAAGAACTGGTCCTGTGTCCCTGGAAATTGTCTTAGCTCTGAGCAGAGCAATGTTGTAGACATTTCAGAGGGGTCATTATCCAACTAAACTTTCCAGCTGGAATTTCTTCTGTGGCGTCACATTTTCTCTGGTGTGATATTCTCCCAGATGCTACGAATGGAAGTGCAACCCCCATAGTCCAGTTTTCAACCTCATCTGAAATATAACTTCTTACTTGCTCTACAGAGCAACCAGGATTTACTAACCTCAGTTCCTCGCGTGCTGAGCTCTGGAAGCGTTGATGCTTCAACTGCATTCATGGGCCACACTCGATCTCTGAACTCCTGCAGATTCAAGCAAAGGTTCACACTGGGGCCTGCTTGAGGGAAAGGTTGACTTGGTTTCTTGGCCTCAGCACCACTCCAGGCCGATGCTGATGATCTGTGTTGCATCCATGTCATCTTCAGCTCACGTCTGCATTAGTTATCTTTCAAAGTTCTAAGCAAATTTATTATTTACCATTTACTTCACCATATACAACATTGAGATTTATTTTCTTGTGGGCCCATTCAATAAATCCAATAACTATAACAGAATCAATGAAGGGCCACAGCAACTTGGGCATTCAGCCAGTGTGCAAAAGACAAGAAGCTATGCAAATAATAATACTACATAAATAAGCAATAAATATTGAGAGCATGAGGTGCAGAATCCTTGAAAGTGAGTCTATTGGTTGTGGGAACAGTTCAGTGATGGGACAAGTGAAGCTGAGTAAAGTTATCCCCTTTGGTTCAAAACCCTGATAATTGAGGGGGTAGTAACTGTTCCTGCACCTGGTGGTGTGAGTTCTGAGGCTCCTGCACCTTCTCCCTGATGGCAGAAGTAAGAAGAGAGCACGAAACGTGTGGTGAGGGTGCAGGGGTACTCTGTGTAGATGTGCTCAATGGTAGGCAGGGTTTTACCTGTGATGGATTAGGTTGTGACTGGGTCCACTAATTTTTGTAGGATTTTACATTCAGGGGCATTAGTGTTTCTATACCAGCTGTGATGCAACCAGTCAATATACTCTCTGTCACACATCTGTAGAAGTTAGTCAAAGTTTTAGATGTCATGCTGAATCTTTGCAAACTTCTAAGGAATTAGAGGAACTGCCAAGGTTTCTTCATAATTGCACTTACACACTTGGCCCAGGATGAACCTCCTGAAATGATAACAATGAGGAATTTAAAGTTATTCACCCTCACCACCTCTGATCCCCTGATGAGGACTGGCTCATAGACCTCCAGTTCCCTCTTCCTGAAGTCAATAATCAGATCTTTGGTCTTGCCGACATTAAGTAAGAGGTTGTTGTTGTGGTATCACTCAGCCAGATTTCCTATCTCCCTCTTTTATGCTGGTTCATCACTACCTTCGATTTGACCTTTGATAGTGGTGATGTCAGAAAACTTAAATATGGCATTGGAGCTATTCCTAGCTACCCTGTTGTACATGTAAAGTGAGTAGAGCAGGGGCTAAGCACACTGCCTTGTTGTGCACCTGTGCTGATGGAGATCGTGGATGAGATCTTGTTGCCAATGTGAACTGACTGGGGTCTGCAAGTGAGGAAATCAAGGATCCAATTACACAAAGAGGTATATGGAACAAAGGTCTTGAAGCTTATTGATTAGATGATAGTATTAAATGCAAAGCTGTAGTTGATAAAGAGCATCCTGATGTATGCATCTTTGCTGTCCAAATGTTCCAGAGTTGAGTGAAGAGCCAATGAGATGGCATCTGCTGTGCACCTGTTGGAGTGGATCCTCCTAGGTCTTTACTCAAGAAGAGAGAGTTTCAACTGTCTATCTTACCCAGGATGAGTTTGTACAGGATATTGCTAGAGTTGTAGACTTCCCCAAAGCTCAGAAAGCTGATCTTCATATGCAATAATCCAAAGAGAAGACCTCTTCCAGGAGAGCCTGGTTGAAGCACTAGAGAATCTGCATAGCTCCCATGTACAGGCACTGGTCTTCATTAGCCCTCCGTAACTCCCTACAACTGTCTTCCATTCTTCCATTCTTGTAGCAGCAACACTCCTCAGTGGCTGAAAGAGTGCTACTTTTACTGTGGTATATTTCATCAGGCATTGGCTACTGAGGTCACAGTTGCTAAGTTACATGTTGGCAGCAATGAGGTCTTGCTACAGATCAATAGTTGCCCTATCTATCATCAAGATTGGACATAAATATTTCCTATTAGAAGTTCTGCCAGGATGTCCTGGCCAAGATTGACCTCTGAACCATCTTCATTATTACCTCATTATCATATTGCTGATTGTGTGATTGCAAATCAGTAGCTTCATTTACAATCCAAACAGGATGATTATACTTCATTGGTTGCATGGATTCCATCTGCACATCTCGCCACCTCAATAAAACAGCCTACATAATAAAGAGCCCAACTACCCCAAACGTTCTCTCATCTCCCCTCTCCCATTGAGCAGGAAATGCATGAATCCGAATGCACCAGCCACCAGGCTCAAGGACATCTTCTACTCTCCTGTTATAAAACTATTGAATGGTTACCCGGGGGTGATAAAATGGACCCTCGATCCCACAATCTACCTCGTTATGATCTTGCATCTTGTCGTTTACTCGCACTTCACTTTCTCTGTGGTGTCAGAATGGTTGTTGTGATGCGTTTAGTGTGGTAGTGTAGTTGGTAATGCTTGTCACTCTCACTTTCAGCTTCCACTGCGGGCTAGATGTCTTATGAAAAGGAGAGCTGAGTGGGTAAGCCTTTCTAACAGCAAGCCTCATGTAATGCCTCCTCGCTGGCAACACACGGAAACTGAACTCTTTTCGTACTCAGGCTGAGCTACGGAGGATGGGAAGGAGGTCTGGCCCCTGAACGTGTAGCACGCAGCCCCGCTGGTGTGTGGACACAGCCTGGCGCTCGTGAACCACATCCCCAGCTACTGGTAAATAGCCCCACTGCCTCGTGGGCAGCCCAGGAGAGACAAAGGCTACAGGAGTAAACGCAGACAGCAAATCTGGAATGGAGTCCCTAAGGCGGTTAGATGTCATTGAACATCCTTCCAGCAGCTCCTACAGCAAGCTGGTGCCAAACATATTGCTTCATAAGCTTTCCTTTGTGCTACACTGGTGAGGCCGGGGTGGGGTGGGGGGGGGGTCTTGACGACTGGGCATCTCAGGATCTCCATACCTTCCGCCCAAGCTTGTGATGGTCGTCATCATCACTCATTGTCCTTCGAGACAAATGGACGCCAACCACAACCACTTTCTCTGTAGCTGGTGCACTTTATTCTGCATTGTTATTGTTTTACCTTGTTCTACTTCAATGCAATGTTGGAATGAGATTACCTATACGGATGGCATGCACCTCAGTACATGAGACAATAATATCGTTGACCAAATCAAAGTCGACCTTGTGACAAATAAGTTTACCAACTTGATGAAGACTTGAGGAAAGTGTGATTTGATATATGGACTTACTTCCGTGAGGCATCACAATCTTCTCAGGTTTCATTTAATAGGAAACCAAGTTTACATGCACACTTGGTGAGTCATGTGAGCTAGAAGATCTTTCCTTCCTTCCTCTGAGTCTTCCCTCACTCATTCTGATCACCTGTACCATGCACTTTCACATCCTGTTTTGCAGAATAGAGAACAGAGAGATCAGTGAGTAAAGAAATGCACCCTCAGCAAGATTTGCACTTCTACTTTACATCTCCAAATCAAATAGTAATTGTTTGGTTTCAGGGCAGTTTTGACCGTCTCCCAACCTTTGAGTCATTACTTGTTGTTTCACTGTTTCTCAGAAAAGTATATTTGAAAATCCATTCCTTGCAAACCACATCCAACTACTCCCCCACCTTAACAATTCCCTGTCATCACCGCCAGGCCCTTCCCCACCCCCAGCATCAACAATCACCCTGGGATCATGGAGGTCAGGCTTTAATTAGAAAGGTAAGTTCATCCTTTTCCTTTAGTGATTTAACAACAATGACTCACTCTTTGATACTGTCTTTGAACGCAAAATACTTCAGACAAAAATATAATATAAGTCATTTAAGATGACTATAGAATAAGAATCATGGCTTAATCAGAAAAGATAGGTCTTTATTTTTATTTATTGATTTATTGAGATACAGCATGGATTAGACCCTCCCAGCCCCTCCTCCCATGCCACCCAGCAATCCCCCAAGTTTAACCCTAGCCTAATCACAGGACAATCTACACCAACTGGTTTGTCTTTGGACCAGGGAGGAGGGGTGGAAACCCATGCAGTGACAGGGAGAACGTACAAGCTCCTTACAGGCAGTGGTGGCAAGTGAACTCCTGGTTGCTGGTACCATAAAGTGTTGTGCTAATCGCTACGCGACCATCCCACACTAAAGTAATGAAGGAAAAGCTTGGAGGAGTTTTGGGTGCTTGAATAAAGTGAAAATCATAGCTGCTTAGTATCAGAGTGAAATACATTGTGGAGGGTGGAAGTGTTATATTGATTCTTGGAAAGTGTGCTTTTCCATCAATTCTAGTATTTATGACCCTGGGACACAACTCAATATGACCAAATCTTTCAAATGGATTAAGGCTGATATATCTTTCAAACTTCATTGTATTGACTTCTAGTTCACCAGAATGTGTAGAATAACAGAATCAAAATGGAAATAAGCTGACCATGTTGCTCAACTAAGCTAGACCCATTTGCCCATGTTTGGCCAATAGCCCTCTAAACTCCTCCTGTCCAAGTGTCTTTAGAAATGTTGTTATTGTACCTAAGGAAGCTGAAAAACTCCAAATGCAACATCAGCCTATGCAACTGTTCATCCAAACCCAGCAGCATGCTCTCCCCATCCATCCTGCACCCAACTCCCTTGCTAACTCAAACATTGTTAGGCTGAATAATGAGGAGGTCAGGGAACATGAGAACATGATAGTAAAAGAGGCCATTCGGTCTATCTTGTTGGTCGCATCATAGATCTCTGCTTCTCTGTACTTTGTTAACCCACCTTTACTCCATTTCCTCAAAAGTACCAGCCCAGATAAAGCCCAGTAAGCATCTGCAGAAAGAGGAAATCAGAGCCAAAAAACCTTTATCTGAAATTGTCTTAGTCTTGAAATGTTTCATTAACTTTTACAACTGCCCCTCCCCACCCGCAGGATCTATTGAGGGAGGAAGTTCCAAGTGAACACAAAGTACACTGCAGATGCTGTGGTCAAAGCAACACGTACAAACAAGCTGGAGGAACTCAGCAGGTCGGGCAGCATCTGTGAAAACAAGCAGTCAACGTTTAGGGCCAAGGCCCTTTGTCAGGACTGGAGATGGAGGGGGCAGGGGCCCTATAAAGAAGGTGGGGGGGAGGGTGGGAAGGAGAAGGCTGGTAGGTGCCAGGTGAAAAACCAATCAGAAGAAAGATCAAGGGGTGGGGGAGGGGAAGCAGAGAGGGGATAGGCAGGAAAGGTGCAGAAGGAATGTAAGGGGAAAGCATTGTGTAGTAGAAGAAGGCAGAATCATGAGAGAGGTGATAGGCAGCTGGAGGAGGAGGCAGAGTGAAACTGGGATGGGGGAGGGAGAGGGAGGGAATTACCGGAAGTTGGAGAATTCAATGTTCATGCCAAGGGGCTGGAGACTATCCAGACGGTATATGAGGTGTTGCTCCTCTATCCCGAGTTTGGCCTCATCATGGCAGTAGAGGAGGCCAGGTATGGACATATCCGAATGGGAATGTGAAGCAGAGTTGAAGTGGGTGGCAACCGGGAGATTCTGGCTGTTATGGCGGACGGAGCGGAGGTGCTCGACGAAGTGGTCCCCCAATCTGCGTCACATCTCACTGATATAGAGGAGGCCACACCGGGAGCACTGGATGCAATAGAGTTAATAAAGTTAATAAAGTTCCAAGTGCTCGTTGGACTTTGGTTTGGAGACATACTTTCTTACATCATTCCTGGATGATTATTATTAAGGATACAGAGTCATAGAGTCATACAACACAGATGTATGCTCTTTGGTCCAACCAAACTAGGCTGATCATGTTGTCCACTAAGTTAGTTCCAATTTCCTGTGTTTGGTTTATATCCCCCCCAAACCCCACGAGTCCATGGACCTGTCCAAGTGCTTCTTAAATGATACTGTTGTACCTGGCTGACTCACTTCTTCTGATGCCTCATTTCACATGCCCCCACTGCATGAATAAGTTGCCCCTCAAGTCCCTTTGAAAATTTTCACTCTCACCCCAGACATATGGCCCCTAATTTTGGATTCCCTAACCCTGGGGAAAAGATTGTTACCATCCACCTTACCTATGCCTCTCATAAATTTAAACACTTATATAAGGTCACCCCTCATTCTCTGATGTCCAAGGAATAGAGACCCATCCTGGCCAACCTATAACTCAAGCCCTCTCATCCTGGCAGGTTGCTTGTAAACTTTTTCAGCACGTTCACCCTATGAATTCCTTTAAATGCTTTAAATCATACCACTGTCTTAACTTCTCTACTGTTAAAATTAAGAGCATTGTCTGTCTAAACATCCTTCAGTCTTTATCACTACTCCCTCTCTGAGGTCATTGCACATGGCCTAAGTGAATATTATACTCCATCTCCTACTACAGCATAACTTCCACCTCTCTATATTGCAGCCCCCTAGAGATAAACTGGGACTTTCCATCTTCTGTCATTTTATGGCTTGTGGTGAGATTTTTGCTTGTGAATGCAAGATCACCTGCTAACTTTTAAGCCATGCTGAGAGCCTTTTGCCTTCCTGTGGTGACTGAGCACCACAGCTGGTCCCAAATTCTCCATCAGATCCTGCTTGCATAATGTGATCGCATCTGCCTGCAGCTCGACAGACAGCACTCCCTTACTTCTAAGTCAGGAGATTATGACATCAAGAATTAATTAAGGCAAATTAGGCTGAAACTCTGGTGCCGGTCTGGTGAGTAGTGCACTGTTGCTATAAATAAGAAGCTGAAGTATGCTTGGCTGCACTCTGAAGCACCTATAAAACTTCTCATGGGAAGTTTATCAAATGTGTTCAGCAAAGTTTTCTTAAACAATATACAGAGGTCCCAACTAGAGAGAGTACAATACTTGATCTCCTATTAGGGAATGAGATAGGGCAGTTGGCAGAAGTGTGTGTAAGAGACCACTTTAGAGCTAATGATCATAATGTCATTAGGTTCAAGATAATTATGGAGAGAAACAGGTCTGATCCTTGGGTTGAGATTCCAAATTGGGGAGAGGCCAATTTTGATGGTATCAGAAAGAATGAACGGATTGGAACATGTCATTTTCTGGCAAAGGTGTGCTTGGTAAGTAGGAAGCTTTAAAAAGTGAAATATTGAGAGTACAGAGTTTTTATGTTCCTATCAGAATAAATGATAAGGATAGCAGGTTTAGGGATCCTGGCTTTCAAGAGATTTTAAAGCCTTAGTTATGAAGAAGGAGATGCATAACAGGTTGTCAGCAAGATGCAAATGAGGTACTTGAGGAGTGTAGGAATTGCAAGAGAGCACTTAAGGAAATCAGGATAGCTAAAAGAAGGCATGGAGCTGTTCTAGCAGACATGGTGATGGAGAATCTGAAAGGCTTCTACAGATATATTAACAACTAAAGGATCATAAGGGACAAATTCAGCCCTCTGGAATTCAAAACGTTCATCGATACATGGAGCTAAAAGAGATGGGGAAGTCTTATATGGAATATTTTCTACCTGTATTTTCTCTGACAACAGACGCAGAGTCCATGGAAGTGAAGCAAAGCAGGAGCGAGGTCAAGGACCCTACACAGGTTACAGGGAAGGAGGTGTTTGCTGTCTTGAGTCATGGATCTTAAATAGATTACAGAGGAGAAGATCCTTTTCTTAAGGAAAATGAGAGTGGATAAATCTCAGCTCCTGACAATCCCTCAAACCTTGGGGGAGGTAAATGCAGAAATTGCATAGGCCCTAGCAGAGGTATTTAAACCATCCTAGCCATGGGTAAGGTACCAAAGGATTGGAAAATAGCTAAAGTTGTTTCATTGTTTAAAAAAGGCTGTAAGAATAATCCAGTGAGCCTGTCATCAGTAGTGGGAAAGTTATTGGAAGGAATTCTAAGGAACCAGATATATAAGAACTTAAGAACATAAGAAATAGGAGCAGGAGTAGGCCACCCGGCCCATCGAGCCTGCCCCGCATTCCAATAAGATCATGGCTGATTTGTCCGTAAACTCAGCTCCATCTACCTGCCTTTTCCCCATAACCCTTAATTCCCCTACTATGTAAAAACCTATCTAACTGTTTCTTAAATATATTTGGTGAGGAAGCCTTGGCAGAGAATTCCACAGATTCATCACTCTCTGGGAAAAACAGCTTCTCCTCATCTCTATCCTAAATCTTCTCCCCTGAATCTTGAGGCAATGTCTGCTAGTTCTAGTCTCACCTACCAATGGAAACAACTTTCTTACTTCTATCTTATCTATCCCTTTCAAAATTTTGTATGTTTCTATAAGATCCCCCCTCATTCTTCTGAACTCCAGAGAGTGTAGTCCCAGGTGACTCAATCTCTCCTCATTGGTTAACTCCTTCTTCCCTGGTGAACCTCCTCTGCACTGCCTCCAAAGCCAGTATATCCTTCCTCAAGTATGGAGACCAGAACTGCACACAGTACTCCAGGTGTGGCCTCACCAGTACCCTGTATAGTTGCAGCATGACCTCCCTGCTCTTGAATTCAATCCCTCCAGCAATGAAGGCCAACATTCCATTTGCCTTCTTAATAACCTGTTGTACCTGCAAGCCAACTTTTAGCAATTCATGAACAAGCACTCCCAAGTCCCTCTGCACAACAGCATGCTGCAAACTTTCACCATTTAAATAATAATCTGCTCTTCTATTATTCCTTCCAAAGTGGATGATCTCGCATTTACCAATGTTGTATTCCATCTGTCAGATCTTGGCCCACTAACTTAGCCTATCTATATCCCTCTGCAGACTCTCCACATCCTCTGTACAATTTGCTTTTCCACTCAGTTTAGTGTCATCAGCAAATTTTGCTACACTACACTCAGTCCCCTCTTCCAAATCATCAATGTAAATGGTAAAAAGCTGCAGGCCCAGCACCAACCCCTGTGGCACCCCACTCACCACTGACTGCCAACTAGAGAAACACCCATTTATACCAACTCTCTGCCTTCTATTGGTTAATCAATCCACTCTCCATGCCAATACACTTCCTTCGACTCCATGCATCCGTATCTTGTGCGGCACCTTATCGAACACCTTTTGGAAATTCAAGTATGCGATATTCACCTGTTCCCCTCTATCCATTGCACTCATTATGTCCTCAAAGAACTCCAGTAAGTTTGTCAAACAGGACTTGCCCTTTTTGAATCCATGCTGCGTCTGTCTAATGGAACCACTCCTTTCTAAATGTTTCACTATTTCTTCCTTAATGACAACTTCAAGCAATTTCCCGACTACAGATGTTAAGCTAACTGGCCTATAGTTGCACAGTTTTTGCCTACATCCTTTTTTAAAAAGTGGTGTGACATTTGCTGTCTTCCAATCCACTGGGACCTGCCCAGAATCTCAAGACTTTTGATAAATGATTACCAACGTGTCTGCGATAACCTCCGCCAATTCATTCAGCACCCTGGGATGCATCCCATCAGGACCAAGGGACTTATCTACCTTCAGGCCCTCTAGTTTTCTCATCACTATCTCTTTAGTGACAGTGATTTTATTGAGGTCCTCACCTCCCATTTTGTCCATAACATCTGTCTTTGGCATATTAGATGTGTCCTCCACCGTGAAGACTGACACGAAGTATTCGTTCAATGCCTCAGCCATTTCCTTATCACCCAATATCAATTTCCCCTTATCATTTTCCAAGGGACCTACATTGACTTAGCCACCCTCTTCCACTTTATATATTTATAAAAACTTTTGCTTTCTGTATTTTATATTTTGTGCTAATTTACTTTCATACTCTATCTTCCCTTTCCTTATTTCTTTTTTAGTTGTTCTCTGTTACTTTTTAAAGTTTTCCCAATCCTCCAGTCTCCCACTACTCTTTGCGACTTTGTACAGACGAGCTTTTAATTTGATACTATCTTTTATTTCCTTAGTTATGCAAGGCTGGCTCTCCCCTCACTTACTGTCCTTACTTTTGACTGGAATATACTTTTGTTGAGCACTGTGAAAAATCTCTTTGAAAGTATTCCACTGTACCTCAACTGTCCTGCCAAATAGCCTGTGCTCCCAATCCACATTAGCCAAATCCACCCTCATCCTGTTGTAGTCTCCCTTGTTCAAGCATAATACACTAGTTTTAGATCTAACTATTTCATCCTCCATCTGAATGCGAAATTCAGTCATACTATGATCACTCTTTCCAAGAGGATCCCTGTCTACAAGATCGTTAATCTTACCTGTCACATTGCACAGGACTAGATCTAAGATAATATTTTCCCTTGTAGGTTCACAAACATGCTGCTCAAGAAAGCCATCACGGATGCATTCCATGAAGTCCTCAAGACTTCCTTGACCAACCTGATTCACCGATCTATGTGTAAGTTAAAATCCCCATGACAACTGCCGTTCTGTTCTTACAAGCCTCAGTTATTTCTTGGTTAATTGCCTCTGCCACTGCAACATTTTTATTAGGTGGTCTATAGACAACTCCCACCAGTGATTTTTTTCCCTTTACTATTCTTAATCTCTACCCAAATGGACTCAACGTTCTGCTCTGTAGATCTTGTATCGTCTCTCACAATTGCCCTGATCTCATCCCTAATTAAGAGCAGCACCCCACCTCCTCTGCCCTCCTGCCTATCTTTCCGTATTACCTGATACCCTTGGATATTTAATTCCCAGTCATCTCCACCTTGCAACCAGGTTTCTGTAATAGCCACTAAATCATATACCTTGGTACTGATCTGTGCCACAAGTTCACTAACCTTGTTTCTAATACTATGGGCATTTAGATAAAGTGCCCTTATACTCATTGTCCTTTTAGAATCTAGTGAACTATGTGATTTTTGCTTTTTACTTTTATGCACTCTACTCTTACTTTTTTCTTCACTAACTCCAGCTTTAGTCTCTGCATCACTTCCCTCTTCTTTTCTACGTGGGTTCCCATTCCCCTGCCATATTAATTTAAAGCCTCCCCAACAGCACTAGCGGACAATCTCCCTTGGACATTGATCCTGGCCCTGCCCAGATGAAGACCATCTGGACGGTACTGGTCCCACCTCCCCCAGAAGCAGTTCCAATGCCCCAAGAATCTGAAACCCTCCCTCCTGCGCCACCGCTCAAGACACATATTCATTTCAGCTATCCGGCCATTCCAACTCTGGCTAGCACATGGCACCAGTAATAATCCTGAGATTATTACCTTTGAAGTCCTACTATTTAATTTATCTCCTAGCTCCCTAAATTTAGCTTGTAGGACCTCATCCCACTTTCTTCCTATATCATTAGTACCTACATGCACCACAACAGCTGGCTGCTCACCCTCCCCTTTCAGAATGCTGTGCAGCCTCTCTGACATCTCTGACCCTTGCACCCGGGAGGCAACACACCATACGAGAGTCCCGTTTGCGACCACAGAAGCTCCTCTCCATTCCCCTTCCCATGGAATCCCCTACCACAACAGCTCCGCCACTCTTTTTCTTGCCCTCATGCACAGCAGAGCCACCCGTGGTGCCATGATCCTGGCTACTGCTGCCTTCACCTGATCAGCCATCTCCCCAACAGACTCCAAAAATATAAGTATTTGGTTAGACAGGGAGTGATTAGGGATACTCAACATGGCTTTGTGCATGGTCATGTCTAACCATCTTATAAAATTTCTTGAGGAAGTTACCAGGAAATCAATGAAAGAAAGGCAGGAGATGTTCAAGTTCAAGTTTATTGTCATCTGACTGTACTTATACAACCAAATGAAACACTTTCCTCTGGACCACGGTGAACCTAGAATACAAATATCACAACCAACACATAAAATAAAATATTACCACAAATAAATTAATGAAATATAATTCAAAATGCATATGAAATGTGCAGTACAGATAAGCAGTAAACAGGACTCAGCTCTCAATCAGGATCTTGGCTACGTGGACTTTGGCAAGGCCTTTGACAAGGTCCCACATGGGAAGCTGGTCAAGAAGGTTCAGTCACTTGGAATTCAGAATCAGATAGTAAATTGGATTAGACATTGATTTTGCAGGAGAGACTGGAGAGTAGTAGAAGATTATTGCCTCTCTGACTGGAGGACTATGACTAGTGCTGTACCACACGGGTTTGGTGTCGGGTCTGTTCTTTATCACCTATAATGTGGTAAATTGGATCAGCGGGGTGTCGTGAACAACAAGGACATCTATCAAAGCGTGCTGCGGGATCTGGACCAGCTGGAAAAATGGACTGATAAATGGCAGATGGAACTTAATGCAGACAAATGTGAGCTTTTACACTTTGAGAAGAACTCCATTGTGAAAGATAGGGCACTGAGGGTTGTGGCAGACGAGAGGGATCTGGGAATACAGATACATAATTCCTTGTAAGTAGTGTCACAAATAGGTCGTAAAGAGAGTTTTTGGCACATTGGCCTTCATAAATCAAAGTATTGAGTAATGGAGTTGGGATGTAATGGTGAAGTTGTATAAGACATTGGTGAGGCCTAATTTTGAGTATTGTATGCAATTCTGATCACCTACCTACAGGAAATATGTAAATAAAATTGAATACGTTAAGACTTGATTCCCTGGAGTGTAGGAGCATGAGGGGAGATTTGATAGAAGTATACAAAATTGTGGGGGGTATAGGTACAGTAAATACAAGCTGGCTTTTTCCGGTCAAGTTGGATGAGTCTGCATCTAGAGGTCATTGGTTAAGGGTGAAAGGTAAAATGTTTGAGGGGAACATGAGCGGGAACTTCTGCACCCAGAGAGTGGTGTAAGTGTGGAACGAGCTGCCAGGAGAAGCGGTGGATGTGGGCTTGTTTCAACATCACACAGAAATTTGGATAGGTACATGGATGACAGCGGTATGGAGGGCTATAATCCAGGCACAGGTCGAAGGGACTAGGCAGAATAATAGTTTGGGATGGACTAGATGGGCTAAAGGGCTGTTTCTGTGCTGTAGTGTTCTATGGATCCATGATTCAAAGATAGAATTGGTTCCTAGGATTTCACAATCCCTCAGCCCTCAAGCTGAGACAATTGTTTGTGCACTGGCCAAGTCAAGTAACTCCACCTGGATTCTTATCAATCTGCAGCAGCACTGTGGTATACTCAGAAGAGCTGCCAACTCACATCTCCCATAACCCAGATTCAATACCGACTTTGGGTGCTGTCCGTCCAGAGATTGTCCCTTCTCCCTGTGACCTTCTGGGCTCCCCTGGTTTCTCCAGTTTTCTCCCAAGTCCCAACAATCAGAACTGACAAAGTGGAACGTAATCCTTCAGCCATCATGTCCAGGCCAAATGCCTTCCCATTTCCACTAACCTCATTTGCCCAAAAGTGGGCTAATGTGCCTTTTTCCTTGCTCTATCATTCCATGACTCTGTGATTGTACGATTGAACACTACAGGCATAACTGACTCCCAAAATACCTTGAAGGAGTATTTAAAATTACAGGGATTGTGCAGTGTCTTTACAGGGTTGTGCTGAGTATGTCATCTACATTAAACTCTCACATTCAGCTCTGGGGAAAGAATTTGCATCTTAAAGCAGAACCAGTTTTTTCAGACAATTCATCACCAATTCACTCTCTTTAACGTAGCAAACTTTTCCAAGATGTATCTTAAATTTGTAATCAGGTAACCCCTGACTTCAGACCTCAGGGTTCACTAGACAAGGATGTCCAAAGTTTGGTCCAAGAGGTGTCCTTTAAGGAGGGTATGAGTGAATTGTCAGGGCTTTAAGTATAAAGGTCAGGAAGTTGGATTGCAGCTGTCATTGTTAGTCATGGTTTGGTCACACTTAGAGTTCCTGTCACTGCATTATAGAACAAGTATGGAGGCTTTGGAGAGACTGTTGAAGGGATTCACCAGGATGTTGTCTGGATTAGGGAGTATTAGCAGAGGATGGACAAACTTGGGATTTTTTTTTCTGAAGTGTTGGAGGCTGCAAGGAGACGTGATGAAGTTTATAAAACAACATGCAAGGGAGATAGTAAGAGTCTTTCTCCCAAGGTGGAAGAGGACATAAATTTAAGGTGAAAAAAGAAGTGTAAAGAACAAACACTGTTTTTTTTATATAAAGAGCGATCGTTGCTTGGTATGCAGTGCCAGATGAAGAAGTGTAAACAGGCTCAATAGTTAGTTTTAAGAGGCATTTAGACAGATACAGGAACCAGAATGAAATGAATGGACATAAACCATGCGTGAGCAGATGGGCCTGGTTTATGTCAGTATCATAGTCAGCACAGATATGGTAAACTGAAAGATCTGTCCCTGTGCTTTACTGTTCTATGTTTTAAGCTGACGGTTATTCAGCCATTTATTCCAGGGGCAGAGCTTCAGCACTGTGCCACCTGAGGGCCGGTTGCTTCACGGAACCCCCTGTAATGACCAGCAGAACTAAACCAGTCTCTCAGAAATAGGCACGCTTGGAGCTGCACATCCAGGAGAATACATTAGAGATGAGAGGGGATGGGGGCACCCTGGGCAAACTGCTGGAGGATCCCATATTCGTCCCCCAGTTGATGCCACTAAAGGAGGTGAGCAGGCCTTTCTCATACTGTCAGGTTAAATTAGGGTTCAGTCCACTGGGATCAAAAATTCCAATGTTGAAAGTAAACTTTATTATTAAAGTACATACATGTTACCATATACAACTGAGAGATTCATTTTCTTGTTGGCATACTCATCAAATCTATAAAATAGTAACTGTAGCAGGATCAATGAAAGATCAACCAGTGTGCAGAAGGCAGCGAACTGTGCAAATGCAAATATAAATAAATAGCAATAAATAACAATACCATGAGATAATGAGATAAAGGATCCTTAAAGTGAGATCATTGGTTGTATGGACGTTTCAATGCTGGGGCAAGTGTGTGTGGTTATTTCCTTTTGTTCAAGAGATTTACTCTCTTTTGTTCAAGAGCCCAACGGTTGAGGGGTAGTAACTGTTCTTGAACCTGGTGGTGCGAGTTCAGAGGCTCTTGTTCCTTCTACCTGATGGCAGCAGCAAGAAGAGAGCATGGCCTGGGTGGTGAGGGTCTCTGATGATGGATGCTCCTTTCCTATGACAATGTTTCATGTAGATGTCCTCAATGGTTGGGAGGGCTTTACCTATGATGCACTGGACAAAACCTACTATGTTTTGTAGGATTTCCCATTCAAAGGCATTGGTGTTTCCATACCAGGCCATGAAGCAGCCAGTGATACACTCTCTACTACACATCTATGGAAGTTTGTCAAAGTTTTAGATGTCATGCCAGATCTCTGCAGACCCCTAAGGAAGTAGAGGCACCACCGTGTTTTCTTTGCAATTGCACTTACATGCTGGGTTGATTCCTGGAATGAGAGGAAGACTATCCAATGAGCAGAGAGTAATGCAGGTTTGGGGAATCGTGGGTTAAGGCAAGAAGGAAGAGATTTAATAGGAACCTGAGGGGCAACTTCTTCACTTGAAGAGTGGTATTTACATAAACTGAGCTGCCAGAGGATGTTGTTGAGGCAAATACATTAACAATATTTAAAAGGTACTTGGACAGTTACGTGGGTAGGAAAAGTTTAGAGGGAGATGGGCCAAATGCAGGCAACCAGGACTAGAACTGATGGGCATTTCAGTCGGCATGGACCAGTTGGCAATACTCTAAGAATCTGTAAGACTCTATGATGCTGTAATGTGCCTGATCCTATTGAAGTATACTGTATAGGAAGCTCAATAGGGTGAATATTACAATGGTATTACCCACTGACAGGGTCACAGACTCAAAATAAGAGACCAGTCATTCAGGACAGAGATTAGAAGAATATTCATCACCTGGAACATAATGAGATCTTTGGAATGAGGTCTATGGAATCTCACTTACTGAGTATCTACAAGGAAAGAGATTGGTAGGTTTTTGAATACTGAAGGAATCAAGGAGTCTGAGTTAACTGAGATAAAAAGTCACCCATGATCTTATAGAATATCAGACCAGGCATGAAGGGCCAACTTACCTACTCCAGCTACATAACAAGAGTGACTACATTTCAAAAATACCTCATTGACACAGAAACATGGAAAGGGTTTAAGGTATTTAAATTAGAGGGTTAATTCAGTTACCAGAAAGTTATTCCTCCCACAGGCTCATGAAGCTCGAGGAGAAACTTGGGTGGGGTGCCAGCTGAGTGAGCGTCAAAATACAAGGTCAAGTTTATTGTCATTGTCGTGGTTTCTCATGCCTCACAAATGACCAAGAGACACAGAAGATTCTTCAAGAAGGGTTAAACTTTAACTTGCAAATCAAAGCTGAGACAGTCATTGAGCTAGTCGTTGATTGCCCACCGATCCCCGGACACAGCATTTTTTATAACAATCTCCTGGTCCAGTTGCATTAGCATATGTAATCGATCTATAGTTGCGTATCACACGTACCACATGTACATCTTGTCCCTATTGTTTCTACCCATTGACTTAATCATGTTCTAATCTACATCGCTTAGCTACCTCTCATTAACACACCATTGTCTTCTACATTTTTAGGATACATGCATAGCAAATAGCAAACTCAGAACTGACCAATGTTCTAATCTACATCTCTTTAGCTACCTCTCATTAACACACCATTGTCTTCTACATTTTTAGGATACACGCATAGCAAATAGCAAACTCAGAACTGAGCAAAATTTATACTCCAATATCATCTGCACAAGTAAATGTGTGCACAGGTGCAATGAAAAACTTTCTTGCAGTGCAGCGCCATCGCGGGTACATGGCAACTGATAAGCAACATTCACAAGAATAAGTTAATCATGAGTTATACACAATTTTTACAAGAAAATACTATTAGGACAAAATAGCAAAGTCTGCTTTAGTGCAGGTGGTTAAAATGGTCATAGTGTGGCTAAACTTTTGTGATTATGGCTTTGCCAGTTGTTTCTGGAAGTGAATAGCTGAAGGGGAGCAGTTGTTCTCAATGCCGGCCGGTGCAGGAATACAAGTATCTTTACCTGCTTCCTGATGGTAGCTGCAAGATGATGACATGGCCCATATGGGGGGGGGGGGGGGATCTTTGCTGATCAATGTTGTCCTTTTGAGGCAGTGCCTCCTGTGGGTACTATCAACAGTGGAGAGTACCCATAAAGCACTGGCTGTTAAACGGAGGCTAACAAGCTTGTGCAAGACAATGTTTTCTGGGGCAGCAGAAAATGAGATTGCTATTTAGTGACAACTGGCAACACAATCCTATTAAATTTTGCAAAATGGTCTAATAAAATCGGGCAGGATTTTGCGAAATTTTCAAAGGCTGTATTTTCTTTACCTTAATTTTTGATTGTCCGAGATGCTGACATGATGAGAGTCCAAGAGATGACATTGTGAATAGATAGATACTTTATTGATCCCAAAGGAAATTAGTGTCACAGGTATACAAATATTAGAAGAGAAGTAAGGAAGAATAAAAAAATGAGTTACCTCAAACAGTCTAACAGGAGGGGGTCATCACTTCCCTGGTTGTAGGTTGACTCATTATAGACCCTCATGGCCGAGGGTAAGAATGGCCTCATACAGCGCTCTTTGGAGCAGCGCATTTGTCTCAGTCTATTACTGAAAGTGCTCCTCTGTTCAGCCAAGGTGGCATGCAGAGGGTGAGAAACATTGTCCAGAATTGCCAGGATTTTCTGTAGGGTCCTTTGTTGTACCACAGCCTCCAATGTGTCCAGTTTGACTCCTATAATCTGCCTTGCTAATCAGTTTATTGAGACTGTTGGTATCACCCATATAGATGCCATTGCCCCGGCACACCACCACATAGAAGATTGTACTGGGGACAACAGACTGGTAGAATATGATGGAATCTGATAGGAGAAGAAGATGGAACCAAACAAGGGAGATGGAGAGATCAGATGAGAACAGTGAAAGGATAAAACCTAGGGGAGGACTGGTAGGCGATGAATAGATGGAGGAGAAAAGGAAATGGAGTGATGGGAACTGGGAGAAGGTATAAGTGAAATCAAATAAGAAGTGCAAAAATGAGTGAAATAGCATTTATGGGTTCAATGTCCATTCAGAAGTCTGATGGCAGAAGAGAAGAAACTGTCTCTGAATCAGTGAGTGCCTTTAGGCTCCTGTACCTCCTCTCTGATGATGGCAATGAGAAGAGGTCATGTCCTGGGTGATGGGGCCCTTAGTGATGGATGCTGCTGTTTTGAGGCGTTGTTCAGGGTGCTGAGGAGGCTGGTGTCTATGATGGAGCGGACTGAGCTTACAACTTTCTGCAGCTTATTCCGACCCAGTGCGGTGTCATACCCCCCTCCCCCACCCTCCATATTAGATGGCGATGCAGCCAGTTAGAACGCTCTCCTTTGTACATCTGTACAAATTTGCCGGTGTCTTTGGTAACACCAAATCTCCTCAAACTCCCAATGAAATATAGCCATTGTCATGCCTCTTTTGTAGCCTCATCAATATGTAGGGCCCAGGATAGACCCACAGAAGATGTTGACACCCAGGAACTTGAAATTTCTCACTCTTTCCACTTCTGATCTCTCTATTAGGACTGGTGTGTGTTCCCTCATCTTACACTTTCAGAAATGCACAATGAATTTTTTGGTCTTACTGACACTGAGTGCAAGGTTTTTGCTGCAACATCACTCAACCAGCTGATCTATCACAATCTGAAATACTGCCAATAACAGTAGTATCATCAGCAAATTTATAGCTGGCTTGTGAGCTGCTGTGCCTAGCCACACAGTCGTGGGTATAGAGAGAGTAGAGCAGTGGGCTAAGCACACATCTCTGAGGTGCACCAGTGTTGATTATTAGTGAGGTAGAGATGTTATTACCAATCTTACAGTGAGGAAGTCGAGGATCAGTTGCAGAGGGAGGTACAGAGGCCCAGGTTTTGGAGCTTTTTGATCATATCTGTGGGAATGATTGTATTAAACGCTGAGCTGTAGTCGATAAACAGCAGCCTTACCTATCCGTAGTATTGTCCAGGTGATCAAAGGCTGCATGAAGAGCCAATGAGATCACATCCACTGTAAACCTATTGTGGCGACAGACAAATTGCAGTGGGTCCAGGTTCTTGTTGAGACAGGTGGAGATAGAACAGGGACAGCAGCAGAGCAGTTAACTTGAAACTGGAGACCAAACTGCTCGCTGCACCTGATTGTTGGCTTGTGTCCAACCTCAAGAGCAGGTGTAAGAGAATCATTGAAACTTTGCAACACAGCAGGAGGACAATCAGCCCATCAGAGCTGTGCAGAAACACCAAGTTAACGTTTCGTCCAAAAGCTGGTAGTGCAGCACCCCCTTTCCCCAGGGAGTGGGGGAGATGGCAACAGCTCAGACTGGGCATCGTAAAGCTAGGCTTGCGATTTGAATCTGCGACTAACAGTGTTGGGTGAGCGATAGTCATGAGAAGGGCATTGGGACGACAGCAAGAATGAAAATAAAAGATGGTTGAATGGGAATCAGAAACCACAAACTGAGGCCAAATATATGAGTTAATGAGAAGAGAAGTGCATATCTTTTCAAAACTATCTACCTACCTAAAACAGAACAGAGAATGCTGGAAACACACTTCAGCATTTTCTGGTATCTGAAACTTCATTTGTTTCTTTCCTGCCCGCTGAGTGCTTCCACTGTTTCCTGATTATGTTTATGTAACACGCTGTAATGTTTCATGCTAATGTAATGGTTTCTCTGTAGCAGCAGTGTTTGGGTTATGACTAGAGATAACAGGGGCTTTGGAATGTGCGCTGGCCAGTGAGGGAAGATGTTTTCTTTCTTCTGTGCTTGAGTGAAGGTTTCGTGGTCTTTTGTTCGGTGAAAGATGGAGAGAGAAGATGCCAGAACGGGGAAGCCCTACTCTGCAGGACGGAATGGACTTGGAATGGGGTCGGGAGCCGACGCCCGAGGTGAAAATCAATGAAAGACTAACAGATGGGAACGCGGTGAGCTCCAACGTTGCGCTTCAGACTCTTTCATGAGAATGGGCCCATTTTTCTTTTTTTGTTTTATTACTAACCTATAGTTAAATTAAGAATTGTAAAGCTCAATTGTTTAATTGCATATTGTGCACTGTTTGTTATTTCAGGCTACTGGTTCATAACAGGGGAACACATCATGCAGTCTCCACCCAAACAAGATTTCTCCAGTTTAGCCAGGCCTGGGGCTGTCTTACCCTAGATTAAGCTGCTAGACGAACCTGACAGTTACAATTGTAACTCTGGCATCTGCAATATTTGGGAATTCAGTCACCATTAACTTCATTTTTGCCTTGTCAGGCTTTTCCTGTCCCAACTGTAGACGAGTCGATTGTCCTTCATCGACCACCTCAGAATCCATAGATGAGGAGTAGATGCAAGTTGCCCTTTGTCTTCAGATACTGTGGTAGAAGCAGCTTGTGCCTTGTATGCAAACATGAGATAAACTGTTCTAATCTCAAATTGTTGAACATGGCATTGTGCCTGGAAAACAGTCAGGTCCCTGATTGGGAAATGGGTTGTTAGGTTAGTTAAATCCAGCCCAAGGCCACTTACAGTAAATGTCAGCACTGACTAAAACTACCCATTTGCACTAATCCTCGTCTAATCCTATTTTATTCTCTCCACATCCTCATCAACTCCAACCAGAGTCTACCACTCGCCGATACAATAGGGCCACTTTACAGCAGGCAATTAACCCACCAACCCGCACCTCTTTAGGACGGGGAAGGAGACTGCAGCACCCAGACAAAACCCGCAGCTTCACAGGGAGAACATGCAGACTCCACACAGGCAGTCCTGAGGTGGGGGTTGAACCTGGTGTCTCTGGTGGAGTGAGGCAGCAACTTTACCGCTGTGCAGCTGAGGGTTGTTGTTCTTCCAGCTGTGAGTGAGTTTCACTAAAACCACAAAGGAGGGCTAAGGATAAAGGAGGTCAGAAGTGAGGTAAAGAGTTTAAGACTGTTTGGTTTAGTCCAGACTTGGAATTAAAACAACCTAACCATTATCTTTTCTCACTGAGGAGCAGGAGCAGAGATGCTGCTGGTAACAACCTTTCCTGCAGTGAAGGATGTGTGAACTGATGTATCAAGAGACCTTAAAGGATACTTATTCTTTATACTTAAACTTATTCTTCGTCCTGACGAAGGGTCTCGGCCCAAAACGTTGACTGCTCGTTTCCATGGATGCTGCCCGACCTGCTGATTTCCTCCAGCATGTTGTACATGTTGATTTGATCACAGCATCTGCAGTGTACTTTGTGTTTACTTATTCCTCCTGGCCTTGTTTCTCATCCCTAATCAGACCATGGATATAAAGAGCAGCAAACCTGGTCCAATACAGCCTGCTGAAAGGACATACAAGAAAATAGGCCACTCAGCCCTCAAACTTGCCCCAAATTTGTTCAACTATGGCTAATTATGCTCGCCTCAACTCTTTTTTGGTGCTGATTTCTCAAGGAAAGGAAATGGTTTTCACAGGATGAATGCAAAGCAGAAGGCAAATATTGACAGGAATATCCATTCGGTTCATCTGTTTCACTGGTTACGTGACACCTTCTTGCAGCTACCACCAGGCATGAGGTACAGAAGCCCAAAATCCCACACTGCCAAGTTCAAAACAGTTACTTGCTTTCAGCCATTCAGTGTAGCAACTCTTCACCACCTTGCATAAAATGGACTTTGTTTTCCTCTGATTGCGTTCTTTCTTATAACAATCATATAATATCTTATTCTTCACTTATGTTTACATTGTGAATGCTGCATATATGATACTATGTGCCTGTGATGCTGCAGGTAAGTTTTTCCTTGACTTGTGCGTACATGTACTTGTACATTTAACAATAGACTCAAATTTAACCTTTGACTTTGGTAAGAAGGAGAGAGCGCAAAGTCTCAAACCGCAATAATTATTCTTAAGATCAAATGGCAGGGCCCGCTCTAATGTAGAGAGTGATTTGATAGGTTAAGGAGGAGCAGGAAGCATCTTTGCTTATGGTTCTGTTTCTCAGTTGTTGACAATTTCTTTTTTTGTAATTTATTTTTTATTGAAGTTCATCATCAAACAAATACTTCCATAAGATGTATTTCAGATATTATACATATATATCATATAGTCATATATGCCATAAATCTCCACTTAATATTTATCTGAGGTATAGGCTTATAGAAAAGAGAGGAAAAAAGAACAAGCAAAAGGAGAAAACTACTTACAAGTAAGGAGTGATCTTTTTTTACAACATATTCATCGATTTGTGAGAATAAAATCAGGCCTATGAGGTATTATGTAAATAAACTATTTTTCCCAGTATGAATCCAATTGTTCCAATTTATGATTAACAAATGCTGTTATCTTCTCCCTTTTGTAAATGTCCAGTGTAATTTCCATCCATGCGTTTAAAGTTGAGCTCTCCTGTGATAGCCATTTCCTGGTAAGAGTCTTCTTACCAGCCACCAACAGTATATTCATTAAATATTTATCTCTTTTCAACCATTCTTGAGGTATATACCCAAAATATATGGTCTTACTTTCTAATGTTCTTTAAGCATTTCAATACTGAACAGTGTTCCTTTCATTATATTACAAAGAACTGTTATTCCTTTAGCTGTCCAGTCCTTAAATCTAGCATCCAGTTTATTCGACATAAAATCCAAATCATATGCACACCATTTAAGAATTGCAATATCTCCCTCTAGTTTATATTCTTTTATAATAGTTTTCCATATTTTAAGAGTAATTTCACTCATGGGTTATCAATAGTATTTATGTAATTTTGTAGGTTGTTATCAGCCAAAATTGCCTGTATGGGGATGGAAAGTATCCTCTCTTCAATGTTTTTCCATTGAGTGTCATATAATGGGTTGCACCAGCATATCACAGCTCTCAACTGTGCTGAAAAATAATAATCTCTAGGAGAAGGCAGGCCCCATCCCCCCTTTTCCTTGGCTAATTGCAAAGTTTTGAGACGAACTCTAGGCCTTTTACCTCGCCATATATATCTTATTTTTGTTCCATTCATTGAATTGATGTTGGTTAATTTCTATTAGTAGGGTCTGAAAGAGATACAATAGTCTGGGCAGTATATTCATTTTAATAGATTCAATCCTTGAACTGAGACAAAAAAAAACATCTTGTTATATCTTCCTTAATTTTTTTAATATATAAGCGAATAATTGCATTCTGATAATTTTGCCAAAATCTTTTGGCATGATGATGCCCAAATATTTGAAAGACTCTATTTGCCATGGTTGCTGACAATTTCTATGCTCTCTTATTGGTTTTATCTTCCCTGGAAGCTATAGGCCCTGCATCCCTCCCTAACTTGACCCTGCCCCAGTCCCTCCACATCTTGTCCTCTCGAACCCCTTTAAGGTGCTTTGTGTTGCCTTTATGGCAGTTATTTAGTTTATAATATTTTTGCTTAGTAATTCGTTTGTTAGCATTTTTTAGTTAAAGTTAGGATTGTTTAAGTAAATTCGTTGTCTGTAATATATCGCGGCATGCGATGACGTCACATCCGGTTTCGCCGCATCTTGTGGGAAAATACCGGTTTGGAGAAACGGGAAGGTGGGGGGCTCACATGTGCGAGTCCAGCGCAAGAAAAGTTGTCTTCTACGCATTAGAAACATAGTGAAGCAACGCTGTAAGTTCACGAGATAATCGATATGTTGAATTAAAATGTTAACGCTGATTCTGTTAAAAGTAACGACGGTCAATAAGGTTTATGTTTTCGTTAGTTAAAGAGTTGCAGATAGTTGTGTTGAAGTGTATTTAAAGCAGTCAATGGCGTAAGTAGATTCTGACTGTATGCTGCACTTTAATGTAATGTAGTTGTTGTAGTTTTACCTTTGCAAGTATTTACGATGTAAATGTGATATCAAGAAGGAAACAAATACTGTACAAATCTTGTATTGTTTTATCAACAGTTTTCACCATACGTTAATGTGGAAGAGTGAACAGTAAATGGTTAATCTTACTGCGACCTTGTTTTCATTGACTACGGTTTACCTCGGTGTTTAGTTCGGTGTTCTGTTACACCCGAGAGAGAACACTACACGCTTCATCATGCAAACCTCCAGCTTTGAATCATCTTTTCTAATTCCTGCTGAAAATGAAAGCAAAACAGTACAGTGCTGGAAGCAGCAATTACAGATATATCAATGCAGCACTCCAACATGGGACAAGATCCCAAACTGCTTCATAGCAGCATAACTAGACTGAGTGTGATGTTGCGTTGCACAGAAGAAATGATGAAAACCTGTTCCATCAGAACAGGCAGAACTGGTTTTATAGAAATTCTTACAGTGGACACAAAGCTTTAGGGAGGGCACTTCAGAACTTGAAGTATTCAAAGTTTGAAGGCAGTGTATTCAGAATGAAAACCTGGTTACCATTTCAGGTTGGTGATCTTTTAACATAAAAGGTCACCAACCTGGCCCTTCATATCTGCTCCACCATCTGTATATGATCTACTGGCTCAAAACCATTTCTTCTGGACTATGCTCCAAATCATTAACTGTTTCTTTCTGAATGGCTGAGTATTTTCAATATCTCCTTTGCCCCTCAGGATCAGTGGTTGCTTGTTAAGGTTTCTGAAACGTGCTTTAACTCAAGCTCTTCTCAAGTCTTTGGAGATCTCAATCCCAGAGGCTGGAGATGCAAGACACTTCAGAAGCTGGAATGTGGAGAGAAGAACAAACTGCTCCAGGAACTCAGCAGGCTGAGCACCATCTGTGGAGGCAGAGGGATGGCTGACGTATGGGTTAAACCCCTAAGTGTGAGATGAGGGTGCAGAAAGGTTTATGGTTGGGTTCAATAAGGGCTCCTAACTGATGACAGAGAGACAGATTGTTTTAGGGAAGAAATTCTGGAGTTTAGCGGAAGGGAAGACTAGGTAACACAAAGGCTAATGACACAAAGGTTCAGGGTGTTGTGGATAGTGTGGAGGGCTGCCAGAGGTTACAGTGGGACATTGATAGGATACAAAACTGGGCTGAGAAGTGGCAGATGGAGTTCAACCAAGATAAGTGTGAGGTGGTTCATTTTGGTAGGTCAAATATGATGGCAGAATATAGCATTAATGGTAAGACTCTTGACAGTGTGGAGGATCAGAGGGATCTTGGGGTCCGAATCTATAGGACACTCAAAGCTGCTGCGCAGGTTGACTCTGTGGTTAAGAAAGCATATGGTAAATTGGCCTTCATCAATCATGGGATTGAGTTTAAGAGCTGAGAGGTAATGTTGCAGCCATATGGGACCCTGGTCAGACCTCACTTGGAGTACTGTGCTCAGTTCTGGTCACCTCACTACAGGAAGGATGTGGAAACTATAGAAAGGGTGCAGAGGAGATTTACAAGGATGTTGCCTGGATTGGAGAACATGCCTTATGAGAATAGGTTGAGTGAACTCAGCCTTTTCTCCTTGGAGCAACGGAGGATGAGAGGTGACCTGATAGAGGTGTGCAAGATGCTGAGAGGCATTAATTGTGTGGATAGTCAGAGGTTTTTTCCCAGGGCTGAAATGGCTAGCACGAGAGGGCACAGTTTTAAGGTGCTTGGAAGTAGGTACAGAGGAGAAGTCGGGGTAAGTTTTTTTACGTAGAGAGTGGTGGGTGCATGGAATAGGCTGCCGGTGATGGTGGTGGAGGTGGATATGATAGGGTGTTTTAAGAGACTCCTGGATAGGTACATGGAGCTTAGAAAAATAGAGGGCTATGGGTAACCCTAGGTAATTCCTAAAGTAAGTACATGTTCGGCACAGTTTTGTGGGCCAAAGGGCCTGTATTGTGCTGTAGGTTTTCTATGTTTCTATGTTTCTTTGTAACCTTTCAGCATAAGAATTAGGAAAGTAGTAAACCATTAGGGATTTAAGGATTAGGTGAGAAAGCTGACACCAGTGCATCAGTGACGGTCAGTCATATTGAATGGTAAAGCAGGCTTAAGGCCTCTGTGGTTTATCCCTCCTTCCACTCTTGTATAAGTGTATCATATTATTATCCAGCAGGACTGCAGACAGAGGAATTTGAAATGTTGAGATAATAAAGAGCCATGATATTAAAGCTTTCTTACTGTGTGATGCACCATCAATAACTCTCTCTGAGACGTAAAGGCGAGATATCGGCTTTTATTGACTGGAAGAAGGAACAAGCAGTGGTTGACCACCATACTACATCCTGGAGACAGAGAGGCCGGGCTCAGACCTCAATCGCCTTTATACAGAGGTCTGTGGGAGGAGCCACAGGAGCAGTCAGCAGGGGGCGTGTCCAGACAGGTATATGTAGTTCACCACACTGTACTTCTTTTTAAATCAGTGTCACCTAAGATTCAAGAATCACCCATGTAGTTCTAGGCTTTTTAATGTGCTGTGCGTGGCTACAGATAACATGGGAGGTCCAACTGTTGATCCAGGTAATTCCCTCAGACCCCCTCCCTGCCTGCCCACTAACTTCTGATGTCGCAGGGACTGTCGGCAGGTTGTGCAAGCAGGCTCCTGTAACTCCTTACCCATTTTCTGTCACTCACCTGCTCGGATGAAGGCAGAAATGTTGCTAGACTAAATGTTTGGCTCGAGTCTTTGCATCCTCCAACTCTGAGGCCTTTGAGAGTGATTTGGTTTCTCTCTAGTACTGACAGGGGAAGGTGTATGGAGTGAATCCTCTGGGGTGGGGGAGACACCAGCTACCTCATGAACTTTAAAAAGAACGCAAAGGTTTGCTGCGTACAAGCACCCTGGATCCAGTGCGGGAAGCATGCCGGGAGGTTCCTGGGGGAATCTTCTCCTCAGCCTAGGGTAACGTTCCCGGAGCCTCTTCCAAGTGCAGTTCTGGTCGCGCCATTATAGGAAAAGCATGGAGCATTTGGCGAGGAAGCAGAAGAGGTTTACCTGGATTAAAGGGCCTGAGCTATAAGGAGCGGCTGAACAAACTTGAGTTGCTTTCGCTGGAGCAGCGGTGGCTAAGGCAACAACTGATAAAACTTTATAAAGTGAGGAGAGACAAGGATAGAGGAAGCAGCCTACATTTTTTCCTTAGGATCACACGTCAAGTACTGGTGAGCATGCATTTAAGATGAGAGGGGAAAAGTTTAATGGAGATGGGGAAGGCAGGTTATTTTATACATGTCTTAAACAGGCTGCCAGGGGTGTTTGTGAAGGCTTAAATAGACATATAAATATGCAGGAAATGAGGAACATGGATCACGAGCAGCGAGAAGAGATTCAGTTTAATTGGGCATTATGTTTGGCACAGACATGACGGGCCGAAGGGCCTATTCCTATACTGTATTGGTGTCTGTTGTATGTTCAATGACACAGGAGCCATGAAAAGGAGCAGATGTTTTATCAGGTATTAAAAATGCTTTAGTATCCAGTTTAAGTTTTATTTAACATTGCAGGCCTCCTTCAGCACAACACCGGAGTGTCAGCGTCAGCCTTTGGGTTTGTTCTTGAACCCACAGCTGATCCAGACAACCTGCTTATTTGCTGTTACTTGTTTTGCAGTCATTGAGAGATGGGAGTGACAGCATATCTTAATGAAGCTGCACAGATACCCTGAGAAGATGCCTAGAATCCCCCTTCGGTTACGGCGAGCTTCAGTGCTAGGAGAACCAAGCGTGCAGCACCGTGATTTGCACTGGCTACAATGGTTCATCAGGCAGTCGTACCAGGTGATAGAAAGAATTTTTGCAAAGCAGCATCGAGATGTATTCATGACACAGGTACCAGCTCCTGGAATTAAACTGGGTCATACAACACCCAGATAGGATATACTGTGGATCACAGGGCTCCTGTACGTACTCCCTGTGACCGATGGGTTTTCTGTACGCTCCAGTGAAGTATGAGTTAGTGTTAGTAAACTGTAGGCATGTTACGTTGGCGCTGGAAGTACAGTGACACTCTTAGGCTGCCCCAGCACATCCTCGGACTCTGGTGGTCATTGGCACAAAATGAAGCTTTTCACTGTATGCTTCAATGTACATGTGACAAATAAAGCTAATCTCTGAAAAAAAATCTTTACCAGATCTAATTCAGATCACATGGCTAATGCACTGGATCTGATCCAGATCACCAAGCTCCTATACCAGATCTGATCCAAATCACATGGCTAAGTGCTCACTTTGTGCCATTGATTCTTTCTACCTCTATGGTGGAGTCAGTCAGATAGAGTTTCCACTGTCTGAATTTCTGTGGTTCAATGCAGTCTGCTACTCAGTACTCATTAGGGTCTCTTTGAGTAGGAGACAGTGTTCCTTTACCAAATGTAACTGAGGATAAGCCACATACAATGTTTCTCTGTGCCTCAAACTATTTGCCAGCCATTGTTTTGCAGCATCTCTCCTGCGAATGGAACAAAGGCCAAAGCTCCTGCCTGTAGCTAAGCATGAAGGATGGTACGTATGTATATAATTTCTTTTTAACTTGTTGCCAAGTCAACCAGACTGGCTCTGTGTCTTCCTCGGAGAGGAGCTAAGCATCCTGCAGATGGGATTTCACCCTCTGGGTGTGACAGGAGAAAAGTTCTATTCCCAGACATACCACAAGCCACACTGCAACAGTAAAACAAACCTGATAAAGTGCTTTGGATCAAGGTGCTCCACTCCGACGACTTTCCACAACGTACGGTGGTCTGTCAAAAAGATAAATAATTCCAAAGCATCTCTCTTCTTTCTTGAATTATAATTGAATCCTTAGATGAGATGACCAGAACTCACCACTATAATGGAGAAAACTGAAAAGCAGTTAAAATGGAAATTGGGGGGCTCTGTTCTAATGGTCTGTAAGGCCACAAGCTTTGCTTTGTTCGATAACACTTTAATGAACCGACCTGGCATTTGCACTACATTAAAGTAGCAATATACATGCAAGTTGTTGCAGTAAACAGATGAAGAAAGAGATATTTCATTCACTTCTTTGAACTGAAACATTAACTGTTTTTCTCTCTCCTCAGACGCTGCCTGACATGCTGAGTGTTTCCAGTGTTTTCTGTTTTTTTTTCAGATTTCCAGCAATAGCCATTTTATTATTCTAATTTCCTGTTGAATGTACTGTCTCTTTTCCAGCTGGAATGCCAGCTATCAAGAAACGGTCTTCCGCATCCCCATGGAATTTCTGTCTGTTTCATTTTGGTTCCTCCAGGAGGACCACAACCTTGTTGTAGAGTTTAGAGGCTTGTGTACCTCAATGACTCCAGAGAGCTATGTTGGCTGGAGACAGGGCCTTCTGCTTTGCCTCTTGGTAGGGTCATCCCTGCCATACAGGTCAAAGGGTAGAAGACAGACTAAAAGTGGTCCACCGGTCCTCCAGGTTTGGGGGTTCAGCTCAGGGCTAACAACCCTGACTGGTAAAACAAAATTGTTATGGAAACAGCAATGAAGAATCCTTCTACACCTGAGTACGACGGTATTCCTGAGACTCCACCTGGGACTTGGCAAGAGGGTCACCGCTGACATGGTGAAGGAAGCCCTGAACACCTGCAGAGACAGAGGTCCTTCATTGCTGCCCTAAATGCCAGTGGTGTAACGGGAAGTAGGTAAGTTATTTTGGTTAGATTGTTAAAGGGTCGGCACAACATCGTGGAACAGTGGGCTTATTGTATGCAGTGGTGTTATATATTCTATGTTCTGTTTGCCTTCTTTATCCTCACTGGCTTCAGCTTCCCTCCTGCTCTTTGAGATGTGGTATACCTTTGTTCCATTCTCCCCTTCCCCACTTTCTCTTCAACTTACTTTTCACCTGTTTACTCCCTTTCCAAGTTCTGACAAAGGTTCTCCAACCTGAAGTGTGAGCTGTGCTTTTCTCTCTGAACAGATGCTGCCTGACCTGTTGAGTGTTTCCAGCATTTTCTCAATCTTATTTCAGATTTTGAGTTTCTGCACTTTTTTTCAGTGCCTGTGCATGGTCTTCTACAGGTTCATGGAGAAGCATGATATTACAATGTTACTGACTCCATCCTTGGCCTTCCCCTTCAGCATCCTGAAAGTCCTCAACTCTGAGCTATCTAAGCTCCTCCAGTTCAAGCCTCCTGCACCGTCCTATATCAGTAACTCGAACAATTTCAACATTAAGTTCCTCAGCCCCTTAGCCCTGGAATTTCCCTCACCACCTTGCCGCAATGTTTTCTCCACTGTTTAAAAGAAATCCTAAAACCCATTTCTCTTATCAAGCTTTCAGTCACCTACACCACCTACACCAAGCTTGTAGCTTTCGGCCTAATTATATTTTATGACATACCTATAAAGTTCTGTGACATATTTTGCTACATATTTCTGTGACATGTATATATGCAACTTATCATTGTGCACTAGTCAAGAAAAGGCTTGAGCATTTAGGTTAAAGTGATCTGTTTAACAGTATTATCATTTTTATTCACAGTGAAACAGGCTGCCCACCCCAGCACTGAGTGTACTTATCTTCATAAGTGCACAGCTTTCAGGTTGTAATTATTATTGATGAATTAAAACAAAATGATCTTTATTCATCTCTGTCTTTTATCTCTATCTTAGTTTTATTTTTTCTCTCTGTTTTGCTTTCTGCGTGTTATTTTATGTTGAATTAACTTATGCTGAGTTCTATTTCTTGGTTTGATCTCCCTCGGAAAGCATGGCAAAGTCCTCTTACTCCCCTCGTCGTTATTTAGAGTGCATTCCCTCAGTCCCTGCCATTTCTGCCTTTCCGTCTTTCCTTCTCTGTATCTAAAGTACCTTCTTTCTCTTTGCCTCCTGGTAGGTACAGTTTTCTTTAAGGGCAAATTGTTGCTGCAGGCAAATTTAAACTGTAGAATCTCTGCATCTCTAACAAGAGAAAAGCTTGCTCTTAGTCCATGCTTTTCCCAAACATGAAATATTTCACAGGCATTAAGCTGATTTCTAAATGCAGCAACCGAGACATAGAACCTAATGTGATCTTGCCCAATCATGCAGTTAGTAGATCCACTGCATCCCATTTCCAGGAACCTGGTTTCTATCCAGATCTTGGGTACCGTTAATAGGAAGTTTGCAACGCACGTACAAGATGCTGGAGGAACTCAGCAGGCAGGAAAAGAGTAAACAGTCCGACATTTCGGACTGAGACCCTTCACCAAAAGTTTGAATGCTTTCCCCATGACCACGTATGTTTTACCCATGTCTCCTCCTACGTCCCAAAGCTGTGTAGGTTGGTGTGTTAACTGGCCACTGTAAATACTTCCTGGTATGTAGGCAAGTTTAAAAGCTTAGGGGATTTAATGACAATGTGAAGAGTAAAATGGGATGGCAAGTGTGTGCTTGATAACTGGTATGGAAGGGCTGAGCTGAGGGATGTGTCACCATGCCATATGACAATATAACGTGCTTTTGGAAGATTTTGATTCAGGGTTCAATATTGATCAGGATACTTGAAAATGTTTTTTTTTAATGAAAGAGTGCTCTTTTATGTCCACTCAAGAGTTTGGTTTTGAAACCTTTTTGAAGGACAACCCTTCTGACTGTATGGTTCTCTGACAGTGCTACATTGTGCGCCTCAACTTGGATTATAAACTCAGACTGCGAGCTGAACCCGTGAGCTTCTCACCCAGAGCTGAGAAGACAAGAACGATTTATTTTCCTTTGGCACCGGCAGTCTACTAACTGTACCAGATTTTCAACCTGACAATCTCAGTATGTAATAACAGGGAAACCACAAAAGACACACACAGGGGAGGGTTGCAACATGGCAGCTGGATTCATACCACATGCAGGTGCTTGCAGCTCTCTGTGGGCATCAGTGTGGGTGACACGTTGAGTGGGGGGCTGGAGTTTGATGAGAGGAGGTCAAAGTGGAGTGGGCAGGTGTAGTAGATTAAAAAGCTTTAGCATGTCTTGAAGGCTTTATTCTCCCCAAACTGTGTTTATGCCACTGCTGCCTTCATACTCGTAATGCTGACACCAACGGCAAACACACCTCTAATAACTTTCTCAATTCTTCCATAAACATTTTTCTCATATGCATATCAAATGAATTTATGACGTGGGAGAGGAGAGTGGGGGGTGGGGGTAGGATGAGTAACAGTGATCAAAATTGAGTGAAATGCATAGCAAACTTGTTTTTATGTAATGTATTTAATGCAGTGGAACGTCCAGGCCATTTCGCAGAAGTTACATTTGACACTGAGCTTCTTGAGAAGGCAACAGTAAAAGTACCTAAAAGCTTGATCAGAAGAGGGGAATTTTAAGGAGAGAATTAAAAGAGGCACAATAGAGATAAAAAGATTTAAAAGGAGGTTTTCATAGCATCAACCCCAGGCACAAGAAGGGACAGTCACAACAGTGCAAGGACGGAAATCAAAGATGTACAAGGGTCTGCAAATGGAGGAATGCAGAGATAAAAGAGTTAGCAGAAGTTACTGAACTTAGAAGAAGGCAAGCAACATGATTGGGCATTTTACACAGGTATTGCCTGACTGGGAGTCGATGTGTACAACTGAGCACAGGGAAACTGTTTTTGTCGGACTTGGTGCATGTTCAGGTTTGACGGAGAAAGATAGTTTTCAATTTATAACTGTCAAGCTTGGGAAGAAAGTGCTGAAGTTTGTGAGACAACCACAGGTGCTGTCTCTACCCTGTGTACATGTGTTACTGACTTGTTCAGTCACATTCAGGGAGCAGATTGTAGCTCTCTAGGACTGCTGTACCAATTAGTTGGAGAAACTGTGTTCAGATTCCTCTTAAGTCTTTATCATTTAATAGCAACTTCAGTGAATTCTGTTCAGTCCTCTTCATTAACAGCAGTTTAGTGATTCTTCCTCAATGGCTCTTCTTCAATTAGTCTGTATCAATGGCTTCTCATCAGTGACTCTTCTGCAATACCGGACTGCATGGTGGCTCTTACAATGACTCATAGAACATAGAACATAGAATAGTACAGCACATTACAGGCTCTTCGGCCCACAATGTTGTGCCAACCCTCAAGCCCTGCCTCCCATATAACCCCCCACCTTAAATTCCTCCATATACCTGTCTAGTAGTCTCTTAAACTTCACTAGTGTATCTGCCTCCACCACTGACTCAGGCAGTGCATTCCATGCACCAACCACTCTGAGTGAAAAACCTTCCTCTGATATCCCCCTTGAACTTCCCTCCCCTTACCTTAAAGCCATGTCCTCTTGTACTGAGCAGTGGTGCCCTGGGGAAGAGGCGCTGGCTGTCCACTCTGTCTATTCCTCTTAATACCTTGTATACCTCTATCATGTCACCTCTCATCCTCCTCTCCAAAGAGTAAAGTCCTAGCTCCCTTAATCTCTGATCATAATCCATACTCTCTAAACCAGGCAGCATCCTGGTAAATCTCCTCTGTACCCTTTCCAATGTACCCTCTGTACCTCTCCTCTGTACCCTCGCCCTCTTCCTCATTTTTTACACTGTTATCTTCCTCCTCCTAGGGAGACCATCAAGATTGAAAAAGACTTTCTTTCACTCTACTTTGTGAATTCAACAGATGGCCGATGAGACAATGTGGGAAGTGCAGAATTTTCCACAGGTGGGACATATCTGGGCAGTAGAGAGATGACTTGTGACTTCTGTGTGTGCTTCCTTTGCAGCACGTTGAATCCCATCCCAAATGTTCCTTCTCCAATCTGACCAGTCACAAACCAGAAATTCCACATTTTTGAGCACATCCTCAGATTTTTTTTCAGTCTTTTGGTCCAGCAACCTCTTGCCGTGAAGAAGCATGAGTGCCTGTGACGTGCATGTAAGTGACCTGACCTGACCATTGGAACTGACTGAATGTAATTAGGGTCTCCCAATGCTGCAGACGTTGGCCTGGGAATAGACACTGGCATTATTTTGTCATCTGCACTGGATATGAAGAAACTTGCAGGGAGACCATTGCTGGTACACTTCCAGAGGCTTCATATGGCTACTGCATACGAAGCATACTGGAAGTGAAGGATCATTGCTGCCCTACAAACCAAGAATTTTGTACCACGTTTGAGATCTTGATTTTTCAGACATTCTTTTTCTCAATTGACCATAGCCTCGCTTGTGTATTGAGGTGAGTGGTGAACTTCATCATCGAGATCTGGCTTTGCTAGATGGTTACTCTTCAGAAGTTGTCCGTGTTTCCAGGACCTTGTGGTGAGAGGGTGGTGATGTACAATGATGGCAGTGGACCTTTGACTTGCACTTGTTGGTTCAGTTTCTTGTGTGCTTCAGTGAATAAGCTTGCAACTTGGCATCTAAATATAACAAATATAAGCATCACCTGCTTGCTGGAGCTCAACTATGGTTGGTCTTGGTGCCAGTGCAATTGTCGTAGATGGGACTGCTTCCTATTAGTTTTGAAGATTAGCTTCACTCCTGTAATAAATTTGGTGCAACATTGTGACAAGAATGATTTAAAAGGTTATTGGTGCAATGATGCAGCCTTGCTTGACACTGGTCTTCACTGAGACTAGCTCTGTTATTGGTTAGTTGGTTAGGACCTGGATTTGCAACTATAACATGGAGAGATGATTTATTTTTTTGGGGCAGACAAATTTGAGGAGCAGGCTCCATAGTGCTCCCCAGTTGATGGAGTCAAAAACTTCAAAAAACTCCATAAAAGCCATGCTTACTGGTTGGTTCTGCTCTCTGACTTTCTCTTGGAGTTGCACCCTGGTGAGGATCATTTCCACTCTGTCTTTGGATGGGCAGATCCACACTGAGATTTGGGGAACATCTCCTGCACTGGCTGGGCATATTTGAGGAGGACATTGGTAATTAATTTCCCTGTGGCAGACAACATGGAGATCCCTCTGTAGTCACCAGTATTGGACTTGCCTCTTTTCTTGAAGATAGCGGCAACAATACTAACTTCAGGTCCCCTGGTTTTCTTCGATAATCTGAGATTATGCATTTGTGACTGAAGGTCATCACCCACACGCTTTGAAAACTTCATCAGGAATACCATCTGCTCCTGGGCCCCTGCAAGATTTTCACTTGTATGAGTTCCCTTCGACATCTCTTGGGCAACGTCCACCCCAACGATTTTTCTTGAATGAATTCTGTTGAATGATTCCTATATAATGACTCCTGATCAATAGCTCCCTTCAGTCAATCCTGATCAAATAAACCTCTTCTGTGAGTGCTGAGTAATGGCTGCTTTCAGACCAATGATTCCCCTTAATATGGGTAACAGTAAAGATACGTCCTTCAAATGATGGGCAAGATAGAGGAGAATATACTTTAAAAACACCCTCCCCTTCCCTCATACTGTCAGGCGCCATGGCTAGCTATGATTAGGCAAGTGTTGAAACAATATTTTTTGATCTAGTTTCTTGGTGACACCTGTATACACTTCTGATACTACACTCCCCACTGTTAATTGAATTAGAGGCCCAAAGGGAGACTCATTTACCTTACCATGTGCTGAAAAGGTTGTAAATAATCCCAAGGAATCTCACCGGGGGCCAGCTCAGCACTGATTGATGTTGTTTAGTTTCACAGAATAGATATTTGTTTTCATAAATCAGTATTTAAAACTGTTAGGGCATGGGCTAGGGCCTGTGGGAGTTCTTCACCAGCCACTAAATCTGAAACAATTGTCATTGAGACAGAGCGAAGATGAGGAACCTGCTTCACACACAGTGAGATGTGAGTAGGTGGCCTGAAAGTGTGCTGGAAGCAGATTCAATGGTATATTTCACATTGACTCATAAAGGAGAATGTGCAGGGCTCTGGGGAAACGGCAGGGGTGGGACTCCTTCAGGGGATTTAAACTGAAAGGACATCTCTAGCAGTCTGCTTCTAAGACAACAATGTATTGTGGTTTCTCATTCTCCCCTTTCATGTCAATCTGCCTGGGGTCTTTTAGCTGAGGTTAAGCCAAGATCCCCTGGCACTATTCAAAGAGGAGAAAGGGAGTGGTCCCCAGTGTCAAGATCTTTTATCGCCCAACCAATCTGACCCAATATCAGGTAATTATGTAATTTCCTTTTCCTTCAGAGGCTGCATTTATTACCAATCCTTAATCACCCTAAGGATGCTGGTGACAAGCAAACCTCTTGAAGTCTTGCAGTTAGGATGGGATTTGTATCATTTCAATCTGAGATGACGTAACTCAGAATTGGCATGAGAATAATAGTTGGTATTGTCCCCTTGCATCTGTTGCCTTCCCCTTTTGGATGATAGAATTCATAAAATGGGGAAGATGCTGTAAAAGGAGTCTTGACAAGTAACTGCGGTGCTTATTGCAGACAAGGTCATGGAGTTATACAGCACAGAAACAGGCCCTTTGGCATAATTAGTCGGTAGCATAATTTGTCCGTACTATCCAAGGTACTTAGTTGATTCACTCTAGAGCAATGGTGTGGAGGGAATGAACACTAAAACAGTGCCACTCAAGCCAGCCAGTCATGGATAGTGGTCAGGCTTCTTGAGTGCTAGACTTGTGCTCATCCAAGCAAGAGGAGAATATTCCATCAGTCTCTTGATCTCTGCTCTGTGGATGGTGGAAATCTTTGAGGAGTTGCAAGAATATAGTTAAGGATTTGTAACGTACAGAAACAGGTCCTTTGGATGTATTCATCCATGCCGACTGAGGCACCCATCTAAGGTAGTCCCACTTAGTCCATATCATTCAAAGCCTTTTTTAGTCATACATCTGTTCAAGTGTTTTTAAACAATGTTATTGTACCCGCTTCAACTTCTTCCTCTGACACCTCATTCCATATACACACCACCATCGGCATGAAAATATTGCCCCTCGAGTCCTTTCTAAATCTTTCCCATCTCACCTTAAACCTCTGCCCTCTAGTTTATGGCTCCCTCTCCCTCAGTAAAAAAATTGAGTATATTCACCATATCTACATTTCTCATGATTTTATACACCTCTATAAGGTCACTCCCTTAATATTCTACACTCCAAGGAATAAAACCTTAGCCTGCCCTACAACTCAGGCCATTGAGTTCTAGCTACATTCTTTGAAATCTTTGAATTCTTTCCAACTTAATGATGCCTTTCCTATAACATGGTAACCAAAACTGCACACAATACTCTGGGTGTGGCCTCACCAATAACTTGTACTGCTGCACCATAACATCCCAGCTCCTAGACTCATTGCCTTTGATGAAGGAGTCAAACGCCTTCTTCACAACCCTATCTATCTGTGATGATACTTTCGAGGAACAATGTACTTGTATTTGTAGGTTCTCTCTGTTCAATACATTTCAAGAGAAGTGACTAATCAGTTAATAACTCGTCTCCTTCTACCTTAGGCCACGAACTTATCAATCACCCCTGCTGTGATCACTTTCTGGAGGTCCAAGATCCGTATGCTCCACGACCGCTGGACTAAGTGTGTAAATGTAGGAGAGGACTATGTTGAAAAACAAATGTGCTAGGTTTTCTAAAATTGACTCCTTCTACCTTGGGCCCTGAACTTATCAATCATCCCTTGTATATATAGCTATGGTGTCTGAGACTTTTGCATAGTATTTTATGTACTACCATCACACAAAAAAAGTTTATGGCATATCTGGGTGATGATATGCCTGATTCTGATATCGGTTTCTGTTGTGAGCTGAGAGTGGGAAAGGGACAGGGAGAGGGAAATCATGGTTGGGAAAAGGAGAAGGGAAAGGGGAGGGAGTGGGAAGCATCAGAGACACATTCTGTAATGATCAATGAACCAATTGTTTGGAATCAAACGATCTTGCCTGCTGCCTCAAGGCTGGGTCTACACCCGTGCCACTTCCTGCCCTTGCCACTTGTTGTCCGCCACTGGTCCCACACCCCTCCCTTGGTGCTCCACCCCTACCATTCCCAACATCCTTAGATTTAGAAACTCACTCTCCGCTCCACGTTGACATAGACAGAACTGTGCAAAAGTCTTAGTCACCTGAGCTACTGTATATATATGTGCCTAAGACTTTTACACAGTTCTGTATGTGTGAGGAGGGCTCCAACAAGAGCTGAGTTCTCTTTTTGAATGCCTTTGATTTCGGTGACACTAATATCCAGACAGGTCTGCTTCTTTGGGCAGGTACCATTTATAACTAGACTGGAAAATCTTGTCTAGTCCTGTATCATTTCTGAGTGGTTGTAACTGGGATGTCATTGAAAATCCATTCCTGGGAAAACACTCAAGTTCAAGCTCAAGTTATTGTCATGGACATGTATATGCAGGGTATAAGTGTCTGAAGATTTGTTCTTTTTAGCAGCATCGCAGTACCTGTACAATATAATCAGGTTTAATATCACCGCATATATCATGAAATTTGTTGTCTTTGCAGCAGCAGTACAATGCAATACATAATAACAGGAAAAAAACATGAATTACAGCAAGTGTGTGTGTATATATATATATAAAATAGCTAATTAAATAAGTAGTGCAAAATTAGAAATAAGAACTACAGTGAGGTAGTGTTCATGGGTTCAATGTCCATTCAGAAATCAGATAGCAGAGGGGAAGAAGCTGTCCCTGAATCATTGAGTGTGCCTTTAAGCTTCTGTACATCCTTCTTGGTGGTAGCAATGAGAACAGGGCATGTCATAGGTGATGGATGCTGCCTTTTTGAGTCATCACTCCTTGAAGATGTCCTGGATACTACGGAGGCTAGTCCCCATGATGGGGCTGACTGAGTTTGCAACTTTCTGCAGCTTATTTCAATCCTGCGCAATACCCCTCCTTCCCTCCCCCCCAACCCCTACCAGACAGTGATGCAGCTAGGTAGAATGCTCCCCACAGTACATCTGTGGAAACTCGCAAGTGCCTCTGGTGACATTCCAAATCTCCTCAAACTCCTCATGAAATATAGCCATTGTCATGCCTTCTTTCTATCTGCTTTGATATGCTGGGCCCAGGGTAGATCCTCAGAGGTCTTGACCCACCAGTAACTTGAAATTGGTTCATCTTTCCACTTTTGATCCCTCTATGAGAACTGGTGTGTGTTCCCTCATCTTACCCTTTCTGAAGTCCACACTCAGTTCTTTGGTCTTACCGACACTGAGTGCAAGTTTGTTGCTGCGACACCACTCAACCAGTTGATATATCTTGCTCCTGTACACCTTCTCGCCACCATCTGAAATTCTGCCAACAGCAGTCGTATTGTCAGCAAACTTACAGAAGGCACTTGAGCCACACAGTCATGGGTGTGGAAAGAAAAGAGCAGTGGGCTAAGCACACATCCCTGAGACAAACGTGACAAACATAAATTAAATAACCTTGAATTAACATGGTCCAAGGTAGAATTAATGTTTCTCAGGTCTGTTCGAGAACCTGATGGCAATGGGGAAGAAGCTATTGTTGAATCTTCAGGTTCGAGTCTACAGTCTGATGCCAGCAATGACAAGAGGGCATGGTCTAGAAGGTGGTGGTCCCTGATGATGCATGCCACGTTCCTGAGACCTCACCTCTTGTAGATGTCCTCAATGGCAGGTAGAGATGAACCCGTGATGGAACTGTCTGAGTCTGCCCCTCCCTGGAGCTTCTTGTGCTTTGGAGTTACTAGAGTCAGTCTGCTGTTGTAAACAAGTAGGCTAGCTTTTACTGTACAGGAACTAACAAGGTTTTCTTCTTGTGAGCAGTATAGGGACAGGACCCTGCTACAGATGTTACTTAATCTCATGATGACAGTCATTACAGTAATCATTACCTCAGCCTCCAGCACACTTACTGTCACACAGCGATTAGCCCCAGGCGCTCTAATTAAAGAAACAAACACTGTTTTCATTGCATTGCCTGATTGTGTCAAGCCAATGCCCATGAAGGGGGAAGGGAACACCAACACGATAATGTAATCAAAACAGCCAGCGTCAACACATAAATATAATAATGTAAGCTCCTGTTCTTTACCCATGTGTTCACTTGTTTACTTCCAGCACTCTGCCTGGCCCACCCAATGTTTGGAGTGAGGCATAGTCTTCAACTCACATTCCAGGAGGCTCCCAGAAAAACTCACCTCATCCCCCCCAATCTCCTGCTATTGGTCATATAGCATGCCCATCCTCAGATGCTTCCACCTTCACATTCCAGCTGGAGGGTGCACAGGCTTCTTAAAGAACGTGGAGCAGTATAACACAGGAGCAGAGCCTTTGGCCCAGAGAGTTCTGCCAAGTTAATTAAGCTAATGCTACCTAACTCCATTTGCCTGTGCATGATGCATATCCTTCCATTCTCTGCACTTAACATGCTTGTCAAAGAGCCTCTTTAACACCCCTGTCATATCTGCATTTACCACCACCCCTGGCAGTGCATACCAGGCACCCACCATTTTGTTAAAAAAAAAGATCCTCAAAACTCCATTGAACTTTCCCCCTCTTGCTTTAAATACATACCCTCTGGTGTTAGACATGTAGACACTGGGAAACAGATTCCAGTTCTCTCCTCTGTCTGTGCCTTTCAGGATTATATAAACTTCCATCTGGTCTTCTTTCAGTCTCAAAAACTCCAGAGAAAACAACTCTTTATTGTTCAACCTCTCCTAATAGCACAGACGCTCTAAACCAGGCAGCATCTTTGTAAGCCTCTCCAAAGATTCCACATTCTTGATACGCAGTTGGATGGTTTTCAATTCAATAGGTCCTTCCTTTCACTCCTTCTCTTCTATACTGTACAGGTGTCAATATGGGGAGCAATCACTTACTGTGTTTCATATATCACAACTGTGCCATTATTTCACAGAAACCAGCCATGGGATGTCAGCTTCTATTCTGACCATCGACCATCCACTTACACTAATCTTACATTAATCCCACCTTTTAGGTTGATGCTTCTGGGCCTGTACTTGCTCAAATTTAGAAGAATGAAGGGGGATCTCAATGAAACCTATTGAATGTTGAAAGGCCTAGACAGAGTGGATGTGCAGAGGACAATTCCTATGGTGGGGGAGAATTGTTCCAGAGGGCACAGCCTCAGAACAGAGGGATGTTCATTTTGGAATGGAGATGAAGAAGAATTTCTTTAGCCAGCAGGTGGTGAATCTCTGGAATTCAGTACCACAAGCAGTTGTGGTGAACAGTGTATTTAAGGTAGAGGTTGATTGGTTCTTGATTAGTCAAGGTAGTCAAGGTTATAGAGAGAAGTCAGGAAGATGTGGTTGAGTGGGAAAATAGATCAGCCATGATGAAATGGCAGAGCAGACTCAATGATCAAGTGGCCTAATTCTGCCCCAAATGCTCATGGTCCTTTAGTCTTATAATTGAACCTGACTGTCCAGGACTTTGAGGCAGCAGCTCTGCATGCTGCGCCACTGTGGGTATGTTGCACTGGGTACTGTATTTTCTTTGTTTTGCTAAAAACCTGTGACCATGAGAGGCATGTGTGATGCACAGAGTCGGCCATGATGGGCAGTGATGTCCAACAGAGTGCGCACATCTTTTGATATCACTTGTGCGGAATTTTTCTGGTTGAATATGGCTGGTAAATGGTGCACCTAATCAGTCCTTAATCAGAAGGTGAAGCCTACTTCACCATTAGTGAAAAGGTGCCTGAGATTAAAAGCCACCGCTGGTGTGTCTAGTGTCTGAAGTCCAGCAGACCGGTCCTCCTCTAAGTTACTTTCCATCTGGTCCAATCACCATTGATCACCACTCCTCTCATCCCGTTGCATTCCCACAACCTGTAACATTATCTCTCACTTTTCTAATCTCCAATGAATAAAGACCTCCTCCGTTCAATGTCACTTTGTGCATCAACCTTTCCATTACATGAATCGACCCTGTACCCTTCTCTTTGGTGCCCCTAATGCACATATATCACTCCTTTAATATGGATATCAAAATTATATAGAGACAATCTCAATAGCTCCCTGTAAAGTTGTGTAATTGTTGTAAACCAAATATGAGCAGATCTTTTTAAGAGGAGAGCAGTAAGGGGAGAGGAAGCAAACAAAAGCTTAATATTATTCACTCCTAGTCATCATTTTGGCATTCTGTTTCTATCATTTTAACAATAGGAATCAGTTAATGAATTATTTCTTGATGAATCCATATGGGGGGGTTGGGGTGCAGAATGAGGCAATGGGATGTAACAATCACTCAATTGCTCTTTCATTAAAACAGGTTTTCTTGCATTCTATTGCCACAGTCTCAAATTACAGATCAAACTTACTCATTAGGTCATTAACGACATTGAACTAGCTACGCTTGGGGCGTGTGCTAGGTACAATGAAAGTACAGCTCAAACACAGCAACACAAACCAAAGGCCAAAAATAGCAGTTGTCTTGCATTCCTCCAAATTAGCTTCATTCAGAAGACTGACAAGCTCAGTAATTCTATCGCTGTTCTCCTCCCTCCAAACCATGTAGTCTTTAGCTCAGTCCAAATTCTGGTTAGCCAATCGTCTTTACATCTGTTCTGGAAATGCTTTGATATAAATATTCTTACTTTTGTGTTCAAGTTTATCCATGACATTAAACCTCCCAGACTCTGAGCCTTCACCAACCTTGTATTTTTCCTGGGTCTTGCTGGCTCCTTCCCTTCTGGCAGTGTGGACAGCCCTGATATTCAGTAGTCCTTTAGCAGTGACTGGATCTTCATTTGGTAGCCTCCCAGCCTCCATAATTTCTACCTAAATTTTGTTACTTTTGTTCTAAGCTCTTCTGAAGCCCCGTCATTTTCGTCAATTCTCACTTTTCATTGGTACCGTTGCCTTGCATGTCAAGTGTCAAATTCTGCTTATTAGCATTCAAATGAAAATGCCTTTAGACATTTTATAAATGCAGGCTGCTGTGCTGAGTTTGGCTTTGATGTTACAGTGGTCTAACCATCACAGACTAGAACATAAATGGAAGAACCTTTGGTATGTCACACTATCTTGTAAATATAGCTCTAGTTTTGGTCTGTCAGATGGAAAGATCTTTTCTACATCCATTCCATCAAATCCCATTATGTATCAGACACACATAGCATGTCATTCCTTGTGTTCCTATGAACATGGAAAGTGCAGTAGACTATTCCAATAATCATTAAAATGGCTGATCTGTAAACCATCTCCAGATATTTAATTTTTCTCTGCATCCATGAAAGTACCGTAGATGTCGGATTATAAGCCGCTACTTTTTTCCCACATTTTGAACAACTTTGAACTCTGCGGCCTTTAATACGGTGCGGCTAATACATGATTTTTTTCATGCCGCCAAAAACATTTTGCCTCGTAACAGTAGACCAATAAAATTGATGAGTAGTTCACAGAGGTCCAATGAAATTGTATGATAAATCAAGCGCACTTTCACAATTAAATTATTGTAAATCAGTCATTTGTACTCACCCTCATCAACATGGAAAACACTCGAAGAAAAGCATTGTGCTGCCTTTATGGCAGTTATTTAGTTTATAATATTTTCGCTTAGTAATTCATTTTCTAGTTAAAGTTAGAAGAGTTTTAACTATATTTGTTTTCTGTACTACATCGCGGGATGCTATGACGTCACACCCGGTTTCGCCGTGTCTTGTGGGAAAAATGCCAGTTTGCGATAAACGGGAAGGCGGGGGGGGGGGGGCAGCGGAGCAGCGGAGCCAAAACGCTGTTTTTAAGTTAAAGGCGATCAATAACTTTTCCTGGTAGGCTGCAGTATATATATTTTTTACCAGTCGTTAGGAGATATTGGAATGTTGTTCAGTAAAAAAGTATACGCAACGTATATTTAAAAGTAGCCGCGTTACAGGCACGGTTCGAAAAAAAGCATTTGCAATATGTATTTGTTTATGTTACCATATGGATTTAATTAAAAGTTAAAAAATCCTCACGTGTAATATCTTTCTGTGTAATTATCTCATATTACAACGTGGGACACCTGCGGCCGAAAATCCGGTGCGGCCGAAAATCCGGTGCGGCCTGTACAAGTACAAAATTGATTTTCTTTCTAAAATTAGAGCCAGCGGCTTTTAATCAGGTGCGCTCTGTAGTCCGGAATCTACGGTATTCATCCTTTTCTAATTATGGTTTGTGCTGTTGTGTGGACATGGTGGAAGCAATATAATTGCTGCATCTAAGAGGCATTCAAATGTGCGAGGCACAGGTGGATATGAAGCTAATACCAGCAAATGGAAGGGGTGAGCCAGAAGTCCAGTTTATTAGATTCTATGACTCCATGAAGCTCAATCCCACTTACAGTCCAGGATATCACCTGGAGCCTTTTGCTACTCAATCAGTCATTTTGTTCTTGAATCAACCTGCACAATCCTAATTGTTACCTCAATATGGCAACACTATGGCCAACTATGAACAAGCACTGTATTGTAGGACCCATTGGTAATGGTGACTATATCCTGTGGACTTCAGCATTAGCTGAGTCTCAGGAGGCCTTCCCCCAAAAGCAAAATTCTGACCTGCTGAGTATTTCAGGCATGTTGCATCTTTTTAAGCAAGTTGAGGACATTTCTGACTGGAAATGGGAGCTTGAAATCTTAAAATTCTCTTGTTTCTACTGCTTTAAAGGAACTGTTGACCACACTAAACTGTTTCATTTCTCCACAGATCTGACAACACAGAATCTGCTAGGCTTTCTGCCCTCATTTGCTAGATCTTGTTGAATATCCAGAGTTGCCCTGGAATGAACGCCTGTAAGATGGCAACAAGCTCGGGTGCAGTGGCTCCCCGGGTCCAACCTAAGGTGTTATTGTCTTTTTGAAACATCGTTTTCATGATCTCAGGACACTATTAGATGTTAAGAGCTTCAGGTACTGCAGATCTACTCCATCAGTAAGTTGCTTGATAGAGGGGTAGCTGGACTTGGTGCAGATCGTGTTGTTGCCTGCTACAGAAAGGAGCCAGCGTGTAAAGTTGGTGAGACTACTGGCGGTGGAGTGGCATGGCCTCGGTTGTAGCACAGACTGGGCCTCATGCCACAGGGTCGCCCGCTGCAGCTGCCCAGGAGAGTAGACGTTGGAGTTGGTGTTGTACGGCGCCCATACTGGGTTGGGGTCAGGCCTCTTGCATCAGTGCTGCCCTCCAGTGTTCACTCATTGGAAGACAAGTTGGATTGCGTTTGTCGGTGGACTGCTGCATATGTCTGCTCTTGTCAACGACTTCCATGGACCAAAAATCTACAGAGCATGACACTCAGACTTGGGCCGTATTATGTATTTTGTGTCACTATATGTTTACTGCTATCTTATATGTGCTATATGTGCCTTGTGCTGTGTATGAGCGTTGGATGTGTTTTGCACCTTGGCCTCAGAGGAACGCCGTTTCGTTTGGCTGTATTCATGAATGGTTGAGTGACAATTGAACGTGAACTTGAGACTTTATGAACTGAAACAATGGACATGACTGCAAGCAAGTGAGACAAGTCCAGAGAAGTGACATTTAATAAAAAAGTGTTCTTCTCTTCATTTCATAGAACTCCTCTATTTGCTAAAAATAAGAGATGGAAACAAAGACTGAATGGGTGGGGCAGAAGTTTGCATGATGAAATGTCCAGGACAATGTCCAAACCAGAGCTGGCAACCAACTCTGATATGTTGACATCATGCTGAGATAAAGCTGGGAGGCTGACTTTGATGAGGTATGAGGGGGGTCAATGATCAAACACTGCTTGAGAGCCCTGTATTTCTTTGTAGTTCCATTTGGGCTAAGATTCAGAGCTTCTGGCTGCTCATCACTTGCTGCGAAGAGAAATTGTTTATGTGTTGTGGTTGCCGTTTTCCTTTCACGGAAGGTTTTGGCTGAGATTTTCAGACTTATTCTCAGGAGTAAGATTGTTTTACTATTCCACAGAAGGAGCATCTTTTATTTTAGTAACAATTATGTTCATGGTTGAAGTATCAAAGTCACCCCAATTTCAATCTAAACCAGTGCCTTTGCTGACTATTGTGATAGTGGTCAGTCTTTCTCTGGATTAGCTCTTAGGTAAAAACAGAGACAAGCTTGTCTGCCGATGCACTTGTTGTTGCAGCTTATTCTTGGCTTCACCATAAATAGAATGCCATACTGTAATCATTCACAAACAGAAAAATATCAGGCAGCAAGGACAAGCCCATTGATCTGACCTAGACCCAAGAGATTCTGGAAATCTTGAGCAACACACACAAAATGCTGGAGAAACTCAGCGGGTCAGGCAACACCTATGGCGTGGAATAAACAGTCGATATTTTGGCTCTGGACCTATAACTTGTCTGGGTCATGTTTCTTGAGACACAAGACAAGCAGAAACTTGTGAAGATTCAGCGTGACATCTAAAACTTTGACAAACTTCTATAGATGTGTGGAGGAGAGTGCACTGACTGGTGGCATCACGGCCTGGTATGGAAACACCAATGCCCTTGAAGGGAAATTCCTACAAAAAGTAATGGATATGGCCCAGTGCATCGTGGGTAAACCCCTCCCCACCATTGGGCACACCTATATGGAGCATTGTCACAGGAAAGCAGCTTCCCTCATCAAGCTCTTGTTGGATAAAGAATTCTTCCTTCCCAGTTCTAGCCATGATCAGAGTTCCTGAGCCCAATGTAACAGTAAAATACTGAGCAGGTTAAGTATCATCCGTGGAGAGGAACAGAATTAATATTTTGGGTCAATGACTTTTCATTGGAAATAAGACCAACTAAATATCCAACATGTTTTAAGGGGGAATGTTGGAGGGAATGAAGAGAATGTCTGGAGATTGAGAAAAAAAATCAAAGTTCAAAGTAAATTTGTTATCATAGTATATGTATGTCACCACATACAACTCTGAGATTCATTTCCTTGTGGGCATACACAGTAATTCTGAGAAACACAATGGAATCAATGAAACCACACTCAATGGGACGGGCAAACAACCAACGTGCAAAAGACAACAACCCATGCAAATACAAATCAAACAAACAAACAAATAAATATGAGAACATGAAATGAAGAGATATTGAAAGTGAGTCCATTGTTTGTGGGAACAGTTCAGTGATGGGGTGAGTGAAGTTATCCTCCTCTGGTTCAAGAGTCTGATGGCTGAGAGTTAATAACTGTTCCTGAACCTGGTGACAGCAGTGAGCAGGGAACATGACCCAGGTGATGGGACTCCCTGATGACGGATACTACTTTCCTGTGACAATGCTTCGTGTTGATGTGCTCAGTGGTGGGGAGGGCTTTACGCACGATGCACTGAGCAATATCCATTACTTTTTGTAGGATTTTCCCTTCAAGAGCATTGGTGTTTCCATACCAGGCTGTGATGCCACCACTCAATATGCTCTCCTCCACACATCTATAGAAGTTTGTCAAAGTTTTAGATGTCATGCCAAATCTTCGCAAACTTCTAATGAAGTAGAGGTCTGTCGTGTCTTCTTTATAATGGCAGTTATATGCTGGACCCAGGATAGATCCTCTGAAACGTTGTCACCAAGGAATGTAAGGTTGCTGACCCGCTCCACCGCTGATCCTCCAATGAGGACTGGATCATGGACCTCCAGTTTCCCCCTCCTGAAGTCAATAATTGATCTTGCTGACATTGAGTGAGAGGTTGTTATTGAGGCACCACTCGATCATATTTTCAGTCTCCCTTCTATATGCTGATTCATCACGGCCTTTGATTCGGCCTACAAACTTGGTGTCGTCAGCAAACTTGAATGTGGCATTGGAGCGGTGCTTAGCCTCACAGTCGGAAGTATAAAGCAGGTGGAGTAGGGGGCTGAGCACCTGTACTGATGGAGATGAGATGTTGTTGCCAATCCGAATCGACTGGAATCTGCTTGTGAGGAAGTGGAGGATCCAATTACACAAAGCAGTACTGACACAATTGTTGATGGTGCTGGCTGGGAGTAGGTGAAGGTGTTGCACAGCTACACTCAGTGGGTCAGGCAGCATAGGAGGAAGGAAATGGGCATGGCAGATCTGTCCAGGAGAATGTGGAAACTGAAGTGGAATTAAAGTAAGCAGATGGGAAAATACAAGTAACATCGGAACTGTATGACTGAAAACACTGCAGAAGCTAAAAATCTGAAATAAAAGTGAAATTGTTGGACATACCCAGCTGGTCAGGCAGCATTTGTGCACAGAGAACAACTGTGTTAATGCTATAGGTTGACAAGATTTCATCAGAACTGGCCTGGTCCAACACAAACTATGAAGTTCTGCTTATCTGAGATTATTTAATTCAACATTAAATCCTGAGGGGTTCCTCTTCTTATCCTCGCCATACCTTCTCCCTTTTGGAACCATTCCCATGAGTCACCAGCTGTCACCTCCTGCTCTTCTCTCTTGAGAAGCAGAACTGACTGGGAGTCAGGCAATAATTTGTTTGTGTTTATTTATACGAAGCTCGTCATTAAGGTTGGCCTGGCATTCAGGTGCTCCATTTTACTTGTTTCATTGCCTTCCACAGATTCCCCAGCTCATCCTACCCCACCACCTCCTCATTAACAACAAGAGTGAAACTGTCATGGAGCAGATTGTATACTGTCAAGTTTCACTTGATTTAAGTACACTGAGTTGAAGCCCATTTTTATCATATCTGATTGAGATCGTATCAGTTTTTGTGCTTCCTCCTGTTGTTTGTCTCTCACCTCTCCCCACCTGGCAGCTCTTACAGGACGTAGAATCTAACATTGAACATGTACACAGCCACGGTTAGCAGCAGCCTCGATGACCTCAGTTTAGGTGTGTAAAGGTTGTGCATATTAGAATTAGAATTAGATTAGAATTTATTTAAATCTTACACCCATCCACAATGTGAGGGTGTAAAAACCTTTGTGTTCTGACTCCGTTGCAATGTACAGACATGTAATTTACAAGTCTAATAGCTTGTAGACAGAAGCTGTCCTGTGGCCTCTTGGTCCTGGCTTTAATGCTGCAGTACCATTTGTCAGACGGAAGCTGCTGAACCAGTTTATGGTTGGTGTGGCTGGTATCCCCGATGATCTTCCAGGCCCTCTTTCTGCACCTGCTGCTGTAAATGTCCTCAAAGGAGGGAAGATCACATCCACAGGTGCACTGGGCTGTCCATACCACTCTCTGCAGTGCTCAGCAATCAAGGTTGGTGCAGATCCCATTCCAGGTGGTGATACAGTCAGTCAGGATGCCCTCAGTGGTGCCCCTGTAGAAGGTCTTGATGATTTGGAGGCTCATGCCGAACTTCTTCAGTCGCCTGAGGTGGAAGAGATGCTGTTGTGCTTTTTTCTGCCACAAAGCCGGTGTGTACAGTCCAGGTGAGATCATCGGTGATGTGTATACTGAGGAACTTGAAACTTCTCACCCTCTCAACTGCAGACCCACTGATGTTGATCAGGCCAAGCCTGTCTCCATTCCTCTTATATTCCATAATCAGCTCTTCTGTGTGCAAGCTCAGACTCAAGAGCAGACCTGCTGGCAAATTGGTAAACCAGTGTATTAATGTCACATGTACAGTGAAAAATCCGTGCATGCAATCCACATATAGTTGCATCGCATCCATAGGTCAAAGTAGTACGACAGAAAACAACAACAGAATGCAGACTGAAGTATTACAATTACAGAGAAAGTGTAGTGCAGGAAAAAAATAAAGTCCAGGACCATGACGAGATAGATTGTGAGGTCAAGATTCCATTTCATTGCACAATAATTTTGTTTAGTAATCTATAGCATTAGGATAGAAGCTGTCCGTGATATTGTTTTATGTGCTCTTGCTATACAAGCTAGACAGAGCAGTTGCTATACCAAGCCGAGATGCATCCAGTTATGATGCTTTCTATGGTTCATCTATAAAAGTTGGCAAGGGTGAATGAAGACATGCCCAATTTCTGCAGCCTCCTGAATTAGAGGCACAAGTGCACTTTCTTTCCCATGTTGTTTACATGGTTGGTCTAGGACAGGCTATTGGTGATGTTTACCCCTAGGAAATTTCTTTATGAAATTATGAGTAAGATAGGGAGCTGAGGTCACAGTGTTGTGGGGCATCGATGTTGGGAATAATTGTTTTGGAGATGTTGCTGCCTAAGATTATTGATTGTGATCAATTGGCCAGGAAGTCAAGGATCCAGTTGCAGAGGGAGGTGTTTAGGAGCTTGGAGATAAGTTTACAGTGCAATGATTGCGTGACCTGGACTTCATGATAGGAAGTTAAGGCAATTTTCTTAAGGTACTGAGAGTTCTGACTAAATCCTGGAGAGTTCTCAGGTGAGAATCTTCTCTCAGCTGAATCCAAAGAGCCCACTCATTCAGGATGGTTCAGTTCTCCAGTACTTCTTTGCTGTTTTCCTTCACCATTCCATGTGGCATTAAGGCCCACATTCCTGCATCTTTGTGGATAAAGGGATTTTCCTGTTCTTTTGTCAATTTATTTACAGCTATATTTTTATCCTCTGATTTTAATCTCTGCCACAAGATGACCACTTTTAGGTTACCCCTTAGCAATATTTCTTCTGCTACAAGAGGTTCAAAATGTTTAGTTGTTCGGGATTATTATTACTATCTTCTCTCTCGTGACTGTGTGGCTCAAATACCACCCACAAATTCCCTGAAGAAAGCACTACTGCTGGCAAAATCTCAGATGGCAATGAGGGGGCATTCAGGAATGAGATACATCAGCTGTTGCAACAACTTGGCACTCATTGTCAACAAGGCCAAGAAACTGATTGTGATCTTCAGGAAGAGGAAGTCAGGGGAAAGCACACCAGCCCTCGTTAAAGAATCAGCAGTGGAAAGGGTGAGCAGCTTCAAGCTTCTGGGCATCAACATCTGAAAGGATCAATCCTGAGACCAACACAATGATGCAATCACAAAGAAGGTGTGCCAGTGGCCCTACTTCATTAGGAGTTTGAGGAGATCTGGTACGTCACCAAACATTCCTGCAAATTTCCACAGATATACGGTTGACCGTGCATTCTTTGGACTGTACTCTTTTCTGTAGATGCTGCCTAGCCTGCTGAGTTCCTCCAGCACTTTGTGTGTGTTGCTTGGATCTCCAGCATCTGCATACTTTCTCTCGTTTGTGACTATGCGTTCTGACTGTTTGCATCACTGCCTGATATGAAGGCTTCAATGTGTGGGATTGAAAGAGGATTATGATTAAGACAGCTTCATCATGGGCACAAATCTCCTCGCTATCAAGGGTATCTACAAGAGGTCTTCCTTCAAGGAGGTGGCATCCATCATTAAGGACTCTCACCAAATGGGACATGCCCTCTTCTCATTAATACCATTGGGGAGGAGGTACAGAAGCCTGAAGACCCACACATAATGGAATGCACTGCCAGCAAAGGAGATAAAAGCAGATACAATAGGGTATTTTAAGCGACTCTTAGATAGGTGCATGGAGCTTAGAAAAATAGAGGGCTATGCAGTAGGGAAATTCTAGGCAACTTCTAGAGTAGGTTACATGGTCGGCACAACATTGTGGGCCGAAAGGCCTAGAATGTGCTGTGGTCTGTCTATGTTTCTGTAATGTTTTAGATACAACTTCTTCATCTCCGCAGTCAGATTTCTGAATGGCCTTTGAACCCATGAACAATGCCTAACTATTCTTCTTTGGCACTCGTTGTTTACTTTGTGTAACTAATAGGAATTTTTTTGTTTTGCGATGTACCGCTACCACAAAGTAACAAATTTCATGACATATGTCAGTGATGAAAAACCCGATTCTGATTCTGGGTATCCTCATCAACCATATTTTGCGCTTTTTTCATTCATCTGGGACCTGTTACATAACATAGAAACCTCTGCTCCATACTTCCACCCAATGCTTGAAGGGTTTAATGCAGCCCTACTGCTTTTCAGTTCCATCTCTCTAGAGATGAGGTCTATTTTTCTGGCCTTCATTAACATTGTCATTGTTTTCATCTGACTTGAGCACCCCCCTCCCCTTGCACTGTGAAGTATGCTTTACTGTTTCTGGAGAGGTTGCTAACAGGGTTAGACGATTCACTGTAAGTGTAGCAGTTATTCAGTTCTGCCTGCTTTACTTCAAATTTGATGCAAACTACCAATTACCCTTCTATTAAAAGTCTGTGTAAACACAGCTGAACTCAACCCACATTTTCACTACCCATGAAAATAAAGTGAAGTCATGTGCTGGGTTCTCAAGTGCCAAGCAGAATTGTCACACTCCCAACATAACTATTGCTATATTTTTACCAAACTTATCACAGTGATTATACCGGGGCAATGCACGCAAAATGCCGGGGGGAGTCAGCAAGTGTGGCAGTGTGTATAGAGGGGAATAAGCAGTTGACGTTTCAGGCTGAGACCCTTCATCAGGACTTGAGTGTACTGGGGGATCTCCTCTGGCATTGCTCACAAAGGAACGGGGAGCAGGGGGAGGCCTACTCCACTATTCAAGATAAATGATTGACCAAACACTGTGTATCATTGCTTTCCCCCTCCCTCCCCCACCCCCTTGACTTCTGTGTATAGGCAGTTCTCGGGCTACGTACGAGTTCCATTCCTGAGTCCGTCTTTAAGTCAGATTTGTGCGCAAGTCGGAACAAGTACATCCAGTATTATTTAGCGTCAGTTAGTCAAACATTTGTCTTAGTATATAGTACATATTTTACCTTTATATGCATATAAAACACTTAAGAAACATATGCATTCCAATAATTAAACCACTGTGTTGCTTAGTAATAATTGTAGCTTTCATTGGGGCAGGGCCTTTCTCACTTTATCCTTTAAAATTGTTCCAATCGTTGACCGACTGTAGCCTAACGCTTTTCCATTGACCGATGGTGTTTCACCTCTTTCCAAATGCTTTATTATTTCCACTTTATTTTCAATTGCTTCCCATCAATGGAACAGAAACACTGCGGGTGGCAGGTCCCAAGCTCTGCCGGCTCCCGAGGTCCACTGGGTCCTAAGGAACACCGCACTGAATTCCCCAGGTCTTCTGCACTGAGACAGGTTAAATGGGACAAGTGGGGGCTGTGCTGGGTTTGGGTAGTTGATCCTCCACAATATTCCGCGTGGGAATTTAAACCGGAGGTGGCTGTGTTTTTTTTTTATGAGGTCGAGTTGCAAGCTCGACATCAACCCGGCACGGATGGTACGGGAGTCGCTGGATCGACATCAACCCGGCATGGGAGCGGTCTGTCACTAAATCAAACTCAGGAACCTCCGTTCTCCAGCCTGGCGCTGATCTCACTGCATCACCAGTCGACCGGGATGGTGGGGGGGGGAGGCACGGTCAGGGTAAATCTTACTAAGAAAAATTTAAGCCAAGTACAAAGTTAAACTCTCAACGGCAACGGCAATGGCAATGACTTAAAATGGCGGACAGCGTCGCAATCCAACTTAAAATGGCGGACGGCGTTCTCCTTCCTTGGTTCGTAAGTACGAGTTGTCAGTAAGTCGGACGTTCGTAACTCAGAGACTACCTGTATTTCCAGCATCTGACGGCAGTGCAAGAGTGGTAGCTGTATAAAACTTTAGTTCCATTGTAATGGAGTATTGTGTGCAACTCTGCTTGTTGCAGTACATGAAGAATGTGGAAGCTTTAGGGAGGGTGCCAAAAGGATTTACCAGGATGCTTACTGGATTAGAGGGTATGAGTTATAAGGAGAGGTTAGACAAATATTGATTATTTTCTCTGGAACATCAGAAGCAAAGGTAAACCTGCTAGAAATATTTTTAATATATATCTTGACAGGCATAGGTACGGTAGAGGATTCGAATCTTCAAATAAGCTCTTCTCATGCTTCCAGCCAGGTACTGGTATCGATTATAACCAACACTTCGATGACAAACTCTGCCATCTTCTTGATGAAGATGGTGGAGTTTGTCATCGAAGCGTCGGTTATAATCGATACCAGTACCTGGCTGGAAGCCTGAGAAGAGTTTATTCTTCATAGACGCCAGGAAAGCACTAGAATTCATTTACAATTGAATCTTTTTCCCAGGGTGGAACTTTCAAATATTAGAGGATACAACCTTAAAGTGAGAGGGGGGAAAATTTAAGGGATATGTGAGGGAAAAGCTTTTTTTAGACACAGTGTGCTGGGAGTCTGTAACAAGCTGCCAGAGGGTTGTGGTGAAAGGCAATACAATAGTGGTTAAGAGGCTTTTAGATAAGCACAATAATATGAAGAGAAATGAGTGATACAGATTTAGTCTAATTTGCCATTGAGTTAGGCACAGACATTTTGGGCTGAAAAGCCGGTTCCTTTGTTGTCCTGTTCTATGCTCTTAAAGACCGCAAATAGAATCAGAGTCATGGAGCAGTACAGCACAGAAACAGGCCCTTCAGCCCATCTAGTCTGTACCTACCTGATCATCTGCTTAGTCCCTTCTACCTGCAACTGGATCCTATCCCTCCAACTCTTTTGAATGTACCTATACAAACTTCTCTGAACTGTTATAATTGAAACCACATCTATCACTTCAGCGGGCAGCTTGTTCCACCCTCGCACCACTCTCTGACTGAAGAAGCTCCCCCACAGATTCCCTGGAAAATTTCACCTTTCACACTAAATCTGTGACCTCTAGTTCTAGTCTAATTCAAACTGAAGGGGGAAGCCTGCATTCTTTCACCCTATCTATACCACTATAAATATCTGTCATTTTGTATACCTCTATAAGATTTGCTCTCATCTCCTGTGCTCCAGGGAATAAAGTTCTACCTATCAAACTTCCCCTATAATTCAGGGCCTTAAGTCCTGATACCACCCTTGTCAACTTTCTCTTCACTTGTTCAAGTTGATGCTACAACCTGGAGCCAAAAACAAGCTGCTGGAAGGTTCTAGCAGGTTAGGCAGCTTTCGTGGAGGCAGAGGGATGAGCGACATCCCTTTTGTGTTGACGCCCCGCGTCAGGACAGACCGCATACTGTAAAATGGTAAGGGGGACGGATGAGGCAGGAGCTGGCAAATGATAGGTGGATCCAAGTGAGGAGATGTTCATGAGCCTATGAAACCTGGTAGGAGGAGGGAGCGTGAAGACAGAGATGGAGACTGGGAGTTGATAGGTGGAGCCAACAAAAGGTGATGAAATCTGACAGAAAAGGATGGCATTTCAAACGTCTATCAGTCTGAATAAACCCAGGGGCATGAACTCTGCATTCTCCATCTTCCTGTAAACTGCTCCCCCTTTGTCCCTTTCTTTCACTTCCTGATCTCCCCAGCTCTTCCTACACTCACATCAGCCTCCTCTGCCCATCCATTCATCCCTTCTACCTGCCCATCACACACACACACACTCCTCCCCCTAGTTCCCCTCCCCCACTACTCCCATCTGCACTTCCCACCTCTGCTCCATGCGTCACATTCCTTTCCTATCTGACTCCATCTTCACTCTGCAGCTCTTGATACCACTCCTACTCCGCCAACCTCATCTACCAATCACCTGGATCCACCTATCAACAATCAGCTCTTGCCCACCCCTTCTCCTCACCTCTTTACACTGGCTTCTCTGTCCTTCTGTCCCCTCATTATCTTTACTTCTGCACCATTTATTTAATTTGTAACTCGTAGTAATTTTGTCTTTACATTGCATTGCTGCTACAAAGCCACAACTTCCACTTTAAGTAAGACAGTAACAACCTGACTTTGATTCGGTCCCTTTTCCTCAACACATGCAGCCTGATCCGAGCATCAGCAATCTCTTGTGCTTGCATCCTGAGTATGTTCACTGACTCTGCATATCCACAGTAATCTGAGGTAAAGGATCAGAATTGGGAGAAGGCAGAATGGGGCCTACTACCATTCCTCAGCTAACGTCAGGGACATTCGGAGGAAGAAGAGACCATGTGTCCCTCAGGCCTGTTCCAGCACTCATAGCCAGATTATTACACCACGTCACGACCTGGCAAATTATCAAGATCCCTGTTCTATGTACCTGTGGAGGCAAGAATGCACCAGCTGTCACCCTGCAAGCCTGTCAGTCGGAGCCTGCAGCCTACTGCTGACTGTTTTCAAAGGGAAATTATGATAATGCAGGAAGAACAGCCTGGATAAAAGAGAACAATTGACTCCTGCCTGGTGTGTGCTGCTCACGTGTGGGCGACAGTGGCTGTTCAGCTAAAAAGCAGGTAAAAGGAATGCATTTCTTCATTCTGGCACTGTGCGGCTGGTGTATCTTAACGCATAACAAGTAGGTAAAGCTATTAGTGACACTTGTAATGACAGAACTTGTCAATACACGCTTGACACGTGCGTGAAGGAGGCTGAGGTATAAAAGCATTTTGGTTCCAACTGAGAAACTTGGCTCTCATGCATGCTGTCAGATTGCTGGAGTCGTAATCAGGACCTGGGCTCCAGTACGCTATTTGATGCCAAAACACTGTCTCAAGATTTTGACTAGAAGTAAATTTTTGCTCCTATTGTGGCTTCGGGAGCAGGGAAGGTTGTCCAACCGTCTTCCACTTCCTGCTGTCAACCCAAGTCTTCTCTGCCCAGTGCCTGTATTCATCAATGGTTTCCTTATCCATGTAGCATGCAGTCTAATCACCCACTGAGCTCTGAGTCACCTCTCCAAGCAACCTGGACAACTACATCGGGTTTGACAGGACTATTTCATGGGGAAGTACTGGGGCATTGTACCAAATGGTTCTTCTACATGTCCCTATCCTTCTCTTTCTTCCCACCAACAACCTTGCCTGACATAGACAGGACACGCTAGTGAGCCACAAGAGCAGGAATTTCCAAACACACTCTCTTGCCCCAGAGTAGGAGAAACAAATTTAAGCGGGAGAGCATTAGGTCTGCAGACATTCATAGGATCAGAATCATACAGGATGGAATCAGGTCCTTCAGTCCGATTAGTCCATGCTAACTGTTTTGTACAGCAAGTTCATTCCATTGGCCCTCATTTGGCCTATAGCCCTCTAAACATCTCCTATGCACATACTCTGGTCTTTCCTGGTCTCCAGTATATCTCCAGTATTTAGAAGCCACTGCCACAAGTGGCCCATGTCCCAAAATGTACAGAAGTTGATCCATATCTCAAATTTGAATCAATATGCTCACAAGCCAACTGAAGAGATAGTCAGCTGCGTTTGGGTATAGTGCAATAAGTTAGGAATTAAAACATTCTTGTTGTGTAGGTCACTTGGGGAAGAGTGAGCACAAAGTGACATGGTTCATCATTCCAGTGATGAGTAAGGGGGCTGAGTTGGAAAGTAGAGTCCCGAAACTAAATAAAGGAAATTATGAAAGTATGGGTCAAAAAGCTGGCAGTGTTGAGGAATATTTCTCGAAGGGTTAACAGTGGAAAAGCAATGGTAAGCACATCAAAAGCACATAGATGAACAAGAAAAAACATCCATTCCTACCTGGCACAAAAATTTAAAAAAAGGTGAATCAACTTCGGATTTCAAAAGAAATCAGGGATACTGTTATATCTACGAAAGAGATGTGAGTGTACGTTCTTGGTCTTCTGATGCTGTAGGTTCAACATGTCGTGCGTTCAGAGATGCTCCACTGCAAACCACTGTTGTGACATGTGGTTTTTCAAGTTACTGTCGCACCCCCATCAGTTTAAACCAGTCTGGCCATTCTCCTCTGACCTCTCCAATTAACAAGACATTTTCACACTCAACAGCTGCTCACTAGATGTATTTTTTTGGTTTTCGCATCATTTTCTGTAAACTCTAGAGACTGTTGTGCATAAAACTCCCAGGAGATCAGCAGTTTCTGAGATAGTCAAAATGCCATTATCTGGCACTGGTAATCATTCCACGGTCAAAGTCACTTGGATCACATTTATTCATCATCCTGATGTTTGGTCTGAAGAACAAAAGAACTGCTTGACCATATCTACATGCTTTTATGCCTTGAGTTGTTGCCACATGATTGGCTAATTAGATATTTGCATTACGGAGCTGGTGCTCAGGTGTACATAATAAAGAGGTCACTGTATGTATATCAAACATAAGGACTGGAGCAATGTAATAAGATATGCCTGGTCTTTGACCAGAGCACTACTTTCCTGCTTAGACTCTGCCTCCCTTGATTCTGCGTGCTGATACAAATCTTATTATCATTCCCTCCTCCTTGTCCACAGGAAAGTTATTCTGTGACTTCTACAAACTCTGGGGTGCACCAAGACACTTTGCAGTCACTGAAGTCCTTTTGAAGTTCAGGTACTGACGTGAAGTACGGAATTTAAGTGTGATGGAGACCAGATAACCCCAGATCACCTGTTCCTCATTGTTAGAAGAAAAAAATATTGGCCAGGACACCAGGAAGAACCCTCCTACATTGTTATCAGATCTTTTTGAGTCAGAAAGTCATAAGAGATAAAAAAACAAAAACAAGCCCTTCAACCCGCTGAATCCATGCTGAACATCAAGCACCCATTTTTAAAGTAATCCTACTGAACCCATTTGTCTCTCTCCATACTTTATGTTCACCTGAGACCATAAACCCTTATTATAATATCTCACTGGAACTATAGTGTCTCTATAACTCCTTTGGTACTACACCAGAGTGCCAGATTAGATAATGTAAGAGGGTCTTGAAAAATGAATGACTGAGCATCCTAATCTAGATGCGTTAATACGTCTCAGAGCTTATGACTTATCACGGGAGATACTATTGAAATATCAACAGATTGCCCAGAGAATTATCCATCATTCACCCGTAAATTCAAAGTTTAAAGTAAATTTATTATCTAAGTACTGTACATATATGTCACCATATATAACCCTGAGATCCATCTTCTTGCAGGCATACTCAATAAATCCAAGAACCTTAATAGAATCAGTGAAAGACCACATTAACAGGGTGTACAACCAGTGTGCAAAAGACTACAAACTGCGCAGTACAAAAGGAAAGAAACTAATAATAAAAATAACAACCAAATGCACATAGATTAACACTACCTAGGACAGAAGGTGGAAGAAGAACAACAAGCATTAAGAATATTTCTAGCAGTCAGATAAAACTTTTTAAGAAAATATTTTCATCAACAAAAACTGGTTTCAGCGTAAGTGTGTGCATTTCCGAAAAGTACACATCACTAGTATTAACTGAAAGCACAACCCAGAAAAATGAAGAAATTATCATCAAAAAAGTTGCCCAATAGAAGAGCATGTCCCCCACTAGAAGATGTCCCCACAATCTGAGCAGACAAGAGAGCACCAAATACCTTGCCTAGAGTTGGAGACCTCTTCCCAGAAACAGAAGAGTTCCTTGTGGCAATACAGGACCAGGTGGTTAACACAAAAATATCAAAGTTACAAAATAAAAGACCAACAAATTCAAGATAATCCATTTTTAGATTTCATCCATAGTTCTATAAGTTATTATGTGTTACATATATTACAATGGTTTACATCCTAGTTTAGAGAAACATCTCATTTGACAGTATACATATATGTAGTTGAATGACAATAAACTTGACTTACCCCAATAGTAATATCTACACCTAGGCATCTACAATATCTACACCTAGTATCATCCCAAAGCCACTATATAATACCATTAAACAATTTACGTACATCTCCAGAAAGCCACAGTACTAAACACCACTAAAGTGGTCCAAAAGTTCCTAGCAATTGAGAAATGAGTTTGTTTGGCTATGCCCATACCTCAGGTTTTACCAGCTTGAGCTGAGAAAAAATTATAATAATAATAAATAAATAACCAGTAAATATCAAGAGATGAAGAGTCCTTGAGAGCGAATCCATAAGTTGAAGGAATAGTTCAGTGACAGGGCAAGTGAAGTTGAGTGAAGATATCCCCTCTGGTTCAAGACCCTGATGGTTGAGGAGGTAACAGTTGTTCCTAACCTTGTGGCGAGAGTCCTGAGGCTCCTGTACCTTCTTCCAGGTGGCAGCAGTGAGAAGAGAGAATGGCCTGGGTGGTGGGGTCCCCAATGATGGATGCTGCTTTCCTGCGACAATGGTCCATGTAGATGTAGCCTTGTGGTGTCCATCAGCTCACAGTCTAAATGTCTCCAAAGGTGTTTTGTCATATTGGTTTTCAGCAAACAACAACCATCAGTCTCTCTGTGTGGTGAATGTGGTATCTTGTGTACACAAGAACTGTAGAGACATCTGTCTGCAGTTATCTGCAATCTGTCTAACGGCTGCTTTGTGCCAAGACTCAGCAATCACGCGGACAGAACACAGCGCTTGATGCAAAGAGCTGCCCACTTCACTCTGTAACTGCTAAAAGCATTCGCTCCCTTTCTTGAAAGCAGACTCTGAATGTTACTAAGCTAAAATTTAACTTGCAGCTGTGATCTACGTCGAAAAGCATTGAGGCAACTGCCGGTTTCATCTGAAACCATCCCCAAATTTAAGAATAGTACCTTGTAACATGAAGATGGGTTGGGTTGTCCAGGAAGGCACCATGAATTGAAAGTGATGAATCTTGATATGTGATGCAATTACAGTAGGTGAACTAAACTGTAGGTAAAATATGGATGATTGTAATATAAATAAATGCCAGTACAATCTCCAATATCCTCCAAGGAGACAATAATCATTTTGTGGTTTGGAGGCTTGCATTCCTCAATGACCCGGAGAGCTATGCTGGCTGGAGTTGGGGTTTTATGTTTTAGCTCCAGGTAGGGTGACCCATGCCAAATGGAGTCAAAGGACTAAGAGTGGCCCACTTGTCCTCCAGCTTATGGGGTTCAGCTCAGGGCTAAAAAACCCTGACTGGTCAAACAAAACTGTTACAGAAACAGCAATGAAGAATTTTTCTACATCTGTGGGCAACAGTATTCCTGAGTCTCCACCCGGGATTTTCAAGGCAGAAAACTGAGTGGAAGCTACTGGCATGATGAAGGAAGCCCTGAACACTGCCAAGACAGATAGAGAACCACCACTGCTGCCCTAGACACCAGCAGCATAAAGGGCTCTAAGCAAATAAGTATTGGCAATGTCTGAATAAATTCTACTGCTCCTACCATCCAATTCAAGCTTCACATTCCCATTTGGATATGTCCATACATGGCCTCCTCTACTGCCATGATGAGGCCAAACTCAGGTTGGAGGAACAACACCTCATATACCATCTGGGTAGTCTCCAGCCCCTTGGTATGAAATTCATCGAATTCTCCAACTTCCGGTAATTCCCTCCCCCCCCCCCCTTCCCCCATCCCACTTTCACTCTGCCTCCTCCTCCAGCTGCCTATCACCTCCCTCATGATTCTGCCTTCTTCTACTAACCATGGTGCTTTCCCCTTACATTCCTTCTTCACCTTCCCTGCCTATCCCCTCCCCCACCCCTTGATCTTTCTTCTGATTGAGGGGGGCATCTTCCCCCCTCCCCCACCTTCTTTGTAGAGCCCCTACCCCCTCCTTCTTCAGTCCTGACAAAGGGTCTCGGCCCAAAACGTTGACTGCTCATTTCCACAGATGCTGCTCGACCTGCTGATTTCCTCCAGCTTGTTGTACGTGTTGATCCAATTCAAGCTACTTGGGGTTGCACCAGTAGCTATTATCACTGCTGTTTCTTTCTGCCAAACTGAGAAGGCTGGAGACGAGTTGGTGGATTTTCTGTGATCACTGGGTGTGTGGGTCCCAGGTGTGTGTTAAGTCTGTGTTACTGACTGAGTCATGAACAATAGCCCTGGGTCAGGGCACACATTTGAGGCATGAAACTGTCCCAGAAACCAACCGTTTTCCCAGTCTTACCAAGAGTATCACCCCCAAGGAAAGAGAGATTTGTATCTCTAAATCTCATTTCACAATGAAATAGTTCCACTCAAACAAGCCTGAAGTAGGAACAATGTTTCACACCAGGAGTGGTGGCAACCAATTTGCCTGCAAGAAAATACCACTGACTGCAAAGAAACAACGAGCAGTCAATTATTTGAGAGACATTGATCAATGGATAAGTATTATGCAGGACACAGGAGTGAATGATCCTGCCTTCTTTAAAATGGTGATGGTAGATCTCCTTACACTGCCTATGAGGGTGAAGGAGGCTCAGTTTACAGAAAGGTGGCATCAGTTGACTGTAGCGCTCCCTCAGGGCTTCACTGGAGTATTGGCCTCTGTGCTGGGCTCAGGTCCCAGAGGTGGGGCTTCTGCTTTAGAAAGTTCTAACAGATCAAGAAATAGTACAATGGCATCCCTGGCCACATCTGCAGATTTTTTCTTGTTTGTGCGTGAGAACCTCTCACAAGTGAAAAACACATGACGCAGTTCAATCAACTCACCACTGAACCAGTCACTGATCTCAACGTGTGGACTCACTTACAAGGACTCTGCAACTGACGTTCTCAATTTTATCTGTTTGAATTATTTATTCATTTATTGATAGGTAGTTTATCAATCTACTTATTTATTTCAAGCATGAGAAAATCTGCTGGAAACCCAAGGCAACACACACACAAAACGCTGGAGGAACTCAGTAGGCCAGGCAGCATCTAAGGAAAAGAGTAAACAGTCGACGTTTCGGGCTGAGACCCTTCATCAGGATATCGGATGCTGCCTGGCCTGCTGAGTTCCTCCAGCATTTTGTGTGTGATGCTATCTATCTATCTATCTATTTATTTATTTGCACAGCTTGTCTTCTTTTGCACGTTGGTTACTTAGAATATCTTGGTGCGTAGTTTTCCATTGATTCTACTGTATTTCTTTGTTCTGTCATGAATGCCTGCAAAAGATAAATCTCAGAGTAATATATGGTGACATACTGTATGTGTATTTTGATAATAAACATACTTCGAATGTTGAACTTTAACGAAGCAGGCTGTGAGAGTAGAGCGAGCATTCAAGATGCTATTGAGAATCTTGAGTACAAGTTTTGGCAGCGCATGGAGCCCTGATGTAAATGGCAGAGAGAGTGCACTCACCTCACAAACTACCTACCCAGCACTCACAACAGGGCCACTCCTGTGGAAGAATCTGTGGGCTGAGTAGAGGCTATCAGTTAGCCGTGGACCCAGAGAACTGCCATGGAAGCACCTCATCCTGGACTTGGAGCTATCACTTGAGTCGGGGGGGGTGGGATGAGATGCAGTCTTTACTGGGTTTAATGGCTACAGTGAGTACAAGCTAAAAGGGGATAAAATTACACCATCATGAGCTGGCAGCTGAGAGCAAACTGATCCCCAAAAGGATTGTCACCAGCTCTACTCACAGTCATTGGCACCTCGTTCTTATTGGTACGTTAACTTGAAGGATTTCCTTTTCGAGAAGATGTTCTTTCTTACTCAAGCATTCAGAATCAGAAACAGAATCAGGCTTAATATCACCAGCATATGTTGTGAATATTTTTGTTATGTGCCAGCAGTTCTTTGCAATACATAATAATAAATGTAAATTACAGTAAGTATATATATTTTAACAAGTTAAATTAAATCAGTAGTGCAAAAAGAGAGAAAAAAAAGTAGTTTATGGGTTCAATGTCCATTCAGAAATTTGATGGCAGAGGGGGGAGAAGCTGTTCCTGCATCATTGAGTGTGTGCCTTCAGGCTCCTGTACCTCCTCCCTGATGGTATCAATGAGAAGAGGGCATGTCCTGGGTGATGAGGGTCCTCAATGATGGATGCTCCCTTTTTGAGGCACCGCTCCTTGAAGATGTCCTGGATGCCGGGGTGGCTAACGCCCAGGATGGAGCTGACTGAGTTCACAAGTTTTTTCAGCTTTCCTCGTCAGAGAAGCGATTCTCTGACCTCTAGCAGCCCTCTGGTATCTCATGGAAGTGGAACGCATCTGCTGGGATTTTCGCCTGCTGAAGGATTTACACTCAAGTTGCTTCTAGACCCCATCCAATTTCTGCACATCACTGAAGTGATGTTTCATTAGAAAAGTATCTGTAATATATAATCATATTTAGATTCAGATAAGTTTATTTTGTAAACTTTCTAAGTACAGCAATAAGAATAAAAATAACTTCTAAATTAAAGCAAAAGTTGATTAACAGAATGAAGTTTTAAAAGGGGGAATTCCAAAAAGCCCATAGATGTTAAATAGAGATGAGGCTGGATATACATCAAGGTGCAATGAAATCCATTGTTCGCTTGCATAAATATTATAGGGTACATGGTTAGAATAAGTTTATTATTAAAAGCAGTTACAAGCACAAAATGACAGAATGGTGCAAAGTACAGCTGAATGGTGCTTAGATAGTAGTGTAGTCTGAAATAAGAGCAGAATTAGTGCAAAACGAAATGATAAAGTATCAATAAGGGAATACTGAGTGAGGAAGAATTAGGAGGCTGAGAATATGGCAGCACCACTGGGAAGGGAATGTGAAAGAGCTGATTGGCTCAGAAGGCTGATAACTCTGGGTAGGAAGAAGCTCCTCTTGCGTACTGTCATCTGAGAGAGAAGAGAATGGCTTTAGTGGCAGCCATCCTAGATGATAGCAGAAACATAGAAAACCTACAGCACAGTACAGGCCCTTCGGCCCACAAAGCTGTGCCGAACATGTCCTTACCTTAGAACTACCTAGGCTTATCCAAAGCCCTCTATTTTGCTAAGCTCCTTGTACCTACCCAGGAATGTCTTAAAAGACCCTATTGTATCCATCTCCATCACTGTCGCCGGCAGCCCAGGAATGCTAATAATATTAACATTCCTGAAGCAATGTAAAGCCCAGTGAAGATGGACGGGATGGAAGGAAATGATGGAACCAGTTGGTTTTGCTGTCCCCAACCTTCATCTAACTCAGCTCGACATGCTCCTGACAACAGGAATCCTGCAGATAGTGGTTAGACATGAGCACCCGAGGTGCTGACCTGCTTCAGTCTCTCTAGACTTTGATGTTCTGCCACGTGACTGCTCGCTGAGGCACTGAAGGATGTGCGGTGAAACCAGGTGTAGCCACATCGCATATCTAGTATACCTCAAGGGAAGTCTTGTCAAAAATCTGCCACCCTGTTAGCCAATAAAAAATTGACCCGTTCTTGAGAGAGGTGGTTGCAAAACAGAAAATACTTAACCCTTTCTGTACACAACTGAATTAGTGCACATAAACCTTCTCACAAAACAAGAAGTGGAAACTTACAGCAACACAGATGCAAGAACACAGAATAGGAAATCAGAGAGGAATTTATTTAATCTTGTCAAAGAAACACAGTTTGGTTTCATGCCTCATTCAAAGCTTGATGAGAGATGGGACCCCATTTTGTCCTAGCTCAAGCTGTGATTAAACCAAGAGGTGTAATGGAGTTGTATGTGGACTTGGTATTGAAGGCTGTCATGTTAATATGTCTATCCCCTTTATGTATGACCTCAGACTAGCTCAATATGTATCCTCTACAGCTCTCTGTATACAATATAATCCCAAAACGAAGTGTGGTTATGCACCGTTAAAAGCCAAAGTTGCTAGAAATCATTCATACAATTCACAGATTTGATATGTACTTTCATGCAGGGAAGATTGGGTTTTTTCCTCAAAAGTCCAACAAGGGTCTTTGAAGTGAATGTATACAAAATACCTTATGTCAATCTACTGGAATATATCTTTTTTATTTGTTAATTTTATTTGTGATAATATTATTTATTGTGTGTGAGTTATATGTACTGTGTCCTTGGTCCAGGGGAACATTGTTTCATTAGGTGTTAAGTGCATAGGCAGATAATTGAATGATATTAAACTTGAATTTAATGTCTTGAAGTAGTTCTTCCTTAAGAGAAATGTGGAGTGCATGAATCCATTTTATCGTTCTCTCTTTAGTGCTTTGCCCTTTGCCTTGCTGATTTTAGTCAGTTGACAAGTTAGAGGTTGAAGGTCAGTTCTGGAGGCCAGGCTGGGAAACTTTACTAGGATACTACTGATGTTCTGTCCACAGTGATTTCAATTCTGCTCCCACCCTATTGTCATTATGTGATCAATGTCGCATTGCCAACTCTGTTAAGGCACTTTGTATGCATACCTCACACAACTGCAAAATGGTGCTGGCTGGAGTCTTGTCTATCGTTCTCAAAGCTGCAGGTGTGCATCATCCCATATTCCAGGAAGCATGCAGAAGTGAACATGCGTGTTCTTCAGGATGCCATGATGAATGGGGTGGAGTGCTGGGGGCGAACACTTCACAAAGACCCAGGAAGACATTCAATGTTACTCCTAAGCAGCAGTGGGTGGAAAGCACACTGGGGCAGGGTTGTCTGACCTGCCACTTGCTGTCTACCTCTGACTGCTTCACTCTATGTGCCGTTGAGGGTCATTGTACTCATTGAGTCTCTGAGAGAGTTCCACATTCAGCTTGTTTGGCAACTAATGCATAGCGCAGACATGATCAGCACAGAATAGTGACTATCTGAGCAGACTCCATTCATGTTTTTGGTGTAACTTCATAAAGTCATAAGACATGGAAACAGGCCCTTCATCCCATTACATCCACACTCATCACCTTGCAACCATTTACATTAATGCTATACTAATCCCATGTATCTCTTGCCCCATTCCCAAAAATTCAACCCAAATTTTAATATGATCTATGCACTAGGGGCAGTTTACAGTGGCCACTTAATCTACCAACCCGTACGTCTTTGGGATATGGGAGAAAACAGGAAACACCCGGAGGAAACCCGTGCAGTCACAGGAAGAACATGCACATTCACATAAAGGGAAATTTGCAGTGGCCAGTTAACCTTTAGAGTGTCAGGGGAAAGTGAAGTGCCCAGAGGAATTCCATGTGGTCGCAGAGAATATCCATGCCTGGTCAGGTTACTGGAAAGAAGAGTAGGGGAAACTCAGCACTCATAATCTCTAGAAGCGTAAGGGTAAGGGTAAGGGTAAGGGTAAGGGTAAGAAGCGACTTGACAAATATTGACAAAAGGAATCTGCTCCTTGTTGAATTTCCCAAAAACAAAATTGCCACCCATGGCAAACCTGCAAATTGAATGTATGATTTTTAGCACCTTTCATTTTTAACAGGGGATAGTGACACTGCTCTTCGTACAGAGAGATGAAGGTGACGCATGAAAGAGTTTTGATCATATTATACACAGAGAAGAGTGGGAGACAAACATCACAGGATTTGGGGATTACGTTAGAAGCAGAGCTGAAGAGGATACTTACTGAGTGATTATAGGTTTACTTTATGCATAGAGAACTGGCGAGTCAGGCAATGAGGTACTCTGGGCTTACATTGCACACATGGTTCAGAGAGACCTAAATCAGGGCATTCAGAGGTATAATTTTTTATTATGTTTTTTTATTGAGATGCAGTGCAGAATAGGCCCTTCTGTTCCTTCAAGAGCCGATTTAACCCTAATCTAATCACCGGACAATTTACAATGACCAATTAACCTATCAACTGGTAAGTTATTGGACTGTGGAAAGAAACCAGAGCACCCAGAGGAAACTCACGCCGCCATGGGGAGAACGTACAAACTCCTTACAGGCAGAGGTTGTAATTGAGCCTCCACTGTAAAGCATTTTGCTGACCACTATGCTACTGTGCCAGCGCATGGTATTATAGACAAAGATCTGGGGTTAACGCATTGAATGGTTCTGAGGTTTCCTTATGTACAAGCTGGCAAAAACGAGGAGTTGGATTGTTGTATGCAGACTCCCAGGGGAGTCATATGGAAAGGTTTAGAGTTATAGACACAACGAGAGGAGACTTGTTTTGATGGGTTCTGGGGTTATTTTATATAGAGAGTGCTGAGGGGTTGGTACATTGAGAAGTTTGGGAGTTATGTTTCTTTCAAGGACACATATTCTTTGGCTCAGGAGCATGGAGAGAAGGGAGTGTCCCATATGGAGGCGTTCAGGGTAACAGGTGGAGAGCTGAGATAGACAGATGTAGAGGGGTCAAGCAAGATTAAGTTGTGTACAGATGACTAAGAGAGTTATGTATCATGAGAATGAAGACTTACTTACACAGGGCTGGACAAGACGAGTTCAAGGATTATATTCTGCACCAGTCGATGGGAGAGTTATGCATCAGGGGGTTCTGGTGAAACATTCAAAGGGTTGAGGTGAGCAGGGGGAGGTGAGGGAGAGAGGTATGTTCAGAGTAGCAGTGGAAACACACATTGAAGTGTTCAGGACTATATCACGTACCAAGAGCTGGGATATTTAAGACCATAAGACCATAAAATATAGGAGCAGAAGTCGGCTATTCAGTCCATCGAGTCTGCTCTGCCATTCAATCATGGGAGATAATGAGAGGCATTGATCGTGTGGACAGTCAGAGGCTTTTTCCCAGGGCTGAAATGGCTAGCATGAGAGGGCACAGTTTTAAGGTGCTTGGAAGTAAGTACAGAGGAGATGTCAGGGTAAGTATTTTTACGCAGAGAGTGGTGAGTGCGTAGAATGAGTTGCTGGTGTTGGTGGTGGAGGCAGGAACGATAGGGTCTTTTAAGAGACTCATGGATAGGGACATGGAGCTTAGAAAAATAGAGGGCTATGGGTAAGCCTAGGTAGTTCTAAGGTAAGGACATGTTCGGCACAGCTTTGTGGGCCAAAGGGCCTGTATTGTGCTGTAGGTTTTCTATGTTTCTATGGACTGATCCAATTCTTCCAGTCATCTCCACTCGCCTGCCTTCTCCCCATACCCTTTGATGCCCTGGTTAACCAAGAACCCATCTATCTCTCTCTTAAATTCACCCAACGACTTGGTCTCCACAGCCACTCATGGCAACAAATTCCACAGATTTACCACCCTCTGACTAAAGTAATTTCTCTGCATCTCTGTTCTCAATGGATGTCCTTCAATCCTGAAGTTGTGCCCTCTTGTCCTAGAATCCCCTACCATGGGAAAGAACTTTGCCAAATCTAATCTGTTCGGCCCTTTTAACATTCGGAATGTTTCTAAGAGATTCCCCCCTCATTCTCCTGAACTCCAGGGAATGCAGCCCAAGAGATGCCAGACGTTCCTCATACTGTAACCCTTTCATTCCTGAAATCATTCTTGTGAATCTTCTCTGAACCCTCTCCAATGTCAGTATATCCTTTCTAAAATAAGGAGCCCCAGACTGCACACAATACTCCAAGTGTGGTCTCACGAGTGTCGTATAGAGCCTCAACATCACATCCCTGCTCTTATATTCTATAACACTAGAAATGAATGCCAACATTGCATTTGCCTTCTTCACAACCGACTCAACCTGGAGGTTAACCTTTAGGGTATCTTGCACAAGGACTCCCAAGTCCCTTTGCATCTCTGCATTTTTGAATTCTTTCCCCATCTAAATAATAGTCTGCCCGTTTATTTCTTCCACCAAAGTGCATGACCATACGCTTTCCAACATTTTATTTCACTTGCCCCTTCTTTGCCCATTCCCCTAAGTTATCTAAGTCTCTCTGCAGACTCGCTGTTTCCTCAACACTACGCACTCCTCCGCCTATCTTTGTATCATTTCTACATCAAAGGCTTCAGGGATTATATATAGAGCTGGGGGAGATAGGTCAAGGTGTTCATAGTTTTTATATAGACGGATTGAAAGGTACAGTGGTCTCAGTCTCAGTCTCAGAATACCACAAGGGTCTCACGTAGAGTAACGTCATATCCAGAAAGTTGGGAGTGAGCAAGGCTGATGGACTGGAGGTTACAGTATCTACAGAGAACCCATGGAGACACATCGAAGAGTTCAGAAGTGACATTCTATACACGGCGCTGGGGCAGATTTGTAAAGGAGGACTAGGATTAATGTTATGCACAAGGGTCTATGGGAGGGTCTTTGGGTTTTAGAGTTAAGCAAACTATGAGGCCGCATTTCAGTGTGATGGAGGAGAGGCCTTGAGAGGTTCAAACATCACAGCTTGTAGACAGAACTAGAGTGGAGACACACATCATGTGGTTTGGTGGTTATAGTATATACACTGAACTGGAAAAGACACAAGTCTCGTGGCTTGGTGGTTATATTTTATGCAGAGACCTGGGGGAGACATCAAGGTGTTCAGGGACTGAATTACAGTATATAAAGAGAGTCTAGTGCGAGACAAATGGAGGGATTTATTGTTTATACAAACTGAGGTGCTGTATTGTTTAAAAGGAGCATGATAATGATAAGGGTTTTATTTTCAGAGAGCTGTGACAGAGACATATTTGGGGTTTTGGTGATTATACGTAGAGAAAGCTGGTGAGGATAAACACGTTTGATGGAGTGTTATGGGCGTAAACAGGAGTCTCTTTAATGAGGTACTGAATATGGCACTGCAGATCTTGGAGATAAGTTGCTAAAGCTCTCAGGAGATTTTACACTTCTCCCCACATTACCCCCTCAACCCCACTGCCCTGAGCACCAGAACAAACCAGATATTCCATGGACTCCCTGAGCCACACGTCTCCACTGTCCGGTTGTAGAGGTGGGCCAGTTCATCTGATGAAGGCAAGTCCTGATGAAAGGTCTCTGCCCGAAAGAGAGTTTATTCCTCTCCATAGCTGCTGCCTGACCTGCTGAGTTCCTCCAGTGTGTGTGTGTCACATCACCACTGCCTTCATTGCCCCGAGCAAGGCCATCCATCTGCCTAAAGGCCAGGAGCTCCACCAGTGCAGAAAGGGACCAGCATCTGGGGAAATCAAGAGGCCTCCATTCATTGAGGAGAAGTCTCCTCCACTCACATGTCAGCAGCTTTCCACTGGGGGAAGGGTGCAGTAGAGATCTAGGACAGGAAATAGCACACAACGTTAATATATCCCACAAAAGTGCAGCTAATATTTGAATTACTTTGGGCTAGGTTGAAGGTGTAAACTCGTGGTTAGGCACTCACTGCTCTAGTTCTTCTATCAGATTACCCAAATGTTGTCAGGGACATTAAAAGAGAAGATGCTGTAAACACTCAGCGGGACAGGCAACATCTACAGGCGGCTTAGTGCACAGTGACTGTCTCACAATCCCAGAGGCTCAATTCCAACCTACATTCTACGTGGAGTTTGGCTCCCGGCTATAACAACCTTAAAGAGCTGAGATCACTTAATGCACAGATGGAAAGGGTGGTACAGAGGCACATCTGTAGAACCTCTGTACTCTGTACCGCCATGCCAGAGACTCAAGTTCAATACAAACCTTGGGTGCTGTCTATACGGAGTCTGCATGTCTCTTGGGTGCTGTCTATATGGAGTCTGCACGTCCCTCGGGTGCTGTCTATATGGAGTCTGCATGTCCCTCGGGTGCTGTCTATACGGAGTCTGCACGTCCCTCGGGTGCTGTCTATACGGAGTCTGCATGTCCCTCGGGTGCTGTCTATACGGAGTCTGCACGTCTCTCGGGTGCTGTCTATATGGAGTCTGCACGTCCCTCGGGTGCTGTCTATATGGAGTCTGCAGGACTCTCGGGTGCTGTCTATATGGAGTCTGCATGACTCTCGGGTGCTGTCTATATGGAGTCTGCACGTCCCTCGGGTGCTGTCTATATGGCGTCTGCACGTCCCTCGGGTGCTGTCTATCTGGAGTCTGCACGTCTCTCGGGTGCTGTCTATATGGAGTCTGCACGTCCCTCGGGTGCTGTCTATCTGGAGTCTGCACGACTCTCGGGTGCTGTCTATATGGAGTCTGCACGTCTCTCGGGTGCTGTCTATATAGAGTCTGCACGTCCCTCGGGTGCTGTCTATATGGCGTCTGCACGTCCCTCGGGTGCTGTCTATATGGAGTCTGCACGTCCCTCGGGTGCTGTCTATCTGGAGTCTGCATGTCCCTCGGGTGCTGTCTATATGGAGTCTGCACGTCCCTCGGGTGCTGTCTATCTGGAGTCTGCATGTCCCTCGGGTGCTGTCTATATAGCGTCTGCACGTCCCTCGGGTGCTGTCTATATAGCGTCTGCACGTCCCTCGGGTGCTGTCTATATGGCGTCTGCACGTCCCTCGGGTGCTGTCTATATGGAGTCTGCATGTCTCTCGGGTGCTGTCTATATGGAGTCTACATGTCTCTCGGGTGCTGTCTATATGGAGTCTACATGTCTCTCGGGTGCTGTCTATATGGAGTCTGCACGTTCCTCGGGTGCTGTCTATATGGCGTCTGCACGTCCCTCGGGTGCTGTCTATCTGGAGTCTGCATGTCCCTCGGGTGCTGTCTATATGGAGTCTGCAGGACTCTCGGGTGCTGTCTATATGGAGTCTGCATGACTCTCGGGTGCTGTCTATATGGAGTCTGCACGTCCCTCGGGTGCTGTCTATATGGAGTCTGCACGTCCCTCGGGTGCTGTCTATCTGGAGTCTGCACGTCTCTCTGGTGCTGTCTATATGGAGTCTGCACGTCCCTCGGGTGCTGTCTATCTGGAGTCTGCACGACTCTCGGGTGCTGTCTATCTGGAGTCTGCACGTCCCTCGGGTGCTGTCTATATGGCGTCTGCACGTCCCTCGGGTGCTGTCTATATGGCGTCTGCACGTCCCTCGGGTGCTGTCTATATGGAGTCTGCACGTCCCTCGGGTGCTGTCTATATGGAGTCTGCACGTCCCTCGGGTGCTGTCTATCTGGAGTCTGCACGTCTCTCTGGTGCTGTCTATATGGAGTCTGCACGTCCCTCGGGTGCTGTCTATCTGGAGTCTGCACGACTCTCGGGTGCTGTCTATCTGGAGTCTGCACGTCCCTCGGGTGCTGTCTATATGGCGTCTGCACGTCCCTCGGGTGCTGTCTATATGGAGTCTGCACGTCCCTCGGGTGCTGTCTATCTGGAGTCTGCATGTCCCTCGGGTGCTGTCTATATGGAGTCTGCACGTCCCTCGGGTGCTGTCTATCTGGAGTCTGCATGTCCCTCGGGTGCTGTCTATATAGCGTCTGCACGTCCCTCGGGTGCTGTCTATATAGCGTCTGCACGTCCCTCGGGTGCTGTCTATATGGCGTCTGCACGTCCCTCGGGTGCTGTCTATATGGAGTCTACATGTCTCTCGGGTGCTGTCTATATGGAGTCTACATGTCTCTCGGGTGCTGTCTATATGGAGTCTGCACGTTCCTCGGGTGCTGTCTATATGGCGTCTGCACGTCCCTCGGGTGCTGTCTATCTGGAGTCTGCATGTCCCTCGGGTGCTGTCTATATGGAGTCTGCACGTCCCTCGGGTGCTGTCTATCTGGAGTCTGCATGTCCCTCGGGTGCTGTCTATATGGAGTCTGCATGTTCCTCAGGTGCTGTCTATATGGAGTCTGCATGTCCCTCGGGTGCTGTCTATATGGAGTCTGCACGTCCCTCGGGTGCTGTCTATATGGAGTCTGCATGTCCCTCGGGTGCTGTCTATATGGAGTCTGCATGTCTCTCGGGTGCTGTCTATATGGAGTCTGCACGTCCCTTGGGTGCTGTCTATATGGAGTCTGCATGTCCCTCGGGTGCTGTCTATATGGAGTCTGCATGTCTCTCGGGTGCTGTCTATATGGAGTCTGCACGTCCCTCGGGTGCTGTCTATATGGAGTCTGCACGTCCCTCAGGTTGCTGATCATACTGAGGAAATAGTCTTTTCTGCTGAGAGCTTTTTATCCATTACTCCTCTTCTCACATCTAGAAACTCTCCACTCGCTTTTCAATCCAGGCAATCTTCTATGCCGTTGCTAGTTTTATTGCATCAATGCATTGGTAGGTTTAAGCTCAGCAGAGTCCCATAGCAGCTCCCAAACGTGAAAAGCTGGGCCCAACTGTGGAAAGTATCAAACACTTTTATAGCAACATGCAGGAGAAATTAACCTCTAATTAACAAGTAATTGGTGATCCCTTTCAATGAGTGACTCTTCCTGCAGTTTGGCACATCTTATTTGTGGGGTGAGTATGGAGGATGCTATCAGAATCAGAATCAGACTTACAATCACTCGCATAAGTCATGAAATTTGTGTTTTACAGCAGCAGGACAGAGCATTACTTACAATAGACTATAAATTACAATAAGAAATATATAATTATATTAAATAAGTAATGCACAACTTCTGAGTTTTAAATGGCAGCACAAACTTCAAATCAGAATAGAATGGCATCACGTTCTATCTACACAACATACAATCAATGGCCACTTTATTAGGTACACCTGTACACCTGCTCGTTAATGCAACTATCTAATCAGCCAATTATGTGGCAGCAACTCAATGCATAAAAGGATGCAGACAAGGTCAAGGTGTTCAGTTGTTGTTCAGACCAAATATTAGAATGGGGAAGAACTGTGAACTAAGTAAATTTAACCATGAAATGATTGTTGGTGCCAGATGGGGTGGTTTGAGTATCTCAGAAACTGCTGATCTCCTGGGATTTTCCACACACAACAGCATCTAGAGTTTACAGAGGACAGTGCAAAAAAACATCCAGTGAGCGGCAGCACCTTGTTACTGAGAGAGGTCAAAGGAGAATGACCAGACTGGTTCAAACTGACAAGAAGGTGACAGTAACTCAAATAATCATGTCTTACAACAGTGGCAAGGAGAAGAGAAGCTCTGAATGTATAACATGTCAAACCTATAGCAGCATAAGACCACACCAGGATCCACTCCTGTACCTAATAAATTGGCCACTGAGTGATGTTGGGCCTCCAATAAAGACCCTGCCCCCCCCCCATCCCCCCCATTCTCCTTTGGATTATTTTATTTAATCTGTAAAATTACTTTTATTGAACTGCTTGCTAGGACACTCACAATCTTCATTCGAACTGGCCAGCATCACTCACTGCTTTACACTTCCTGGTTTCTTATTATAATGGAGATAACCAGAATATTGCTGGACTGATCTGTAGAGAGATTTGTTGGGATCCATGTGGAAAGACTGCACTTAGTCTCAGAGAATTATATCATCTGTGCCAAGTAGTGAGGGGTATAATCACACAACACTGTATAATGACACAGTGAAGGGTATAATCACACAACGTTGTATAATCACTCAGTGAGGAGTATAATTACACATATGTCACCACACTGTGGAATGCACTCTGAATTTATGTGGTTTATTCACCTGTGATCTGTCTCTTGGGACTGCAGGCCTTTAAAATGGAGCTGGTGGAAACTCATCCGAGGTGACTCTGTCCTGCTCTGGGTTAATAGAGAACCTTAGATGCTTGTAATTAGTCCTGGATGTTTAGACTGACTCAGTCACCAGCGCCTGATTTGATCAGAGTCCAGAGACAGCAGATTACTATCAATCTAATGAGCTCCATTATTGTCTGTTACCAGTCTGCCGGCCAAGTGGGACTGTTTCCAGTACTTGAGCTTCCCTGGGATTCTCAGCGAGGCCCCTTCTCACCCATTCTTGCGGATCCAGCCAGGATTAAGTCGCAGTTTGCCAGTACTCTGTCCAAAGGCAAGCACAAATAATAAACAGTTTAACTTCCATGCAGAGTGATAAAGAAGAATGGCTTCAGTTTTATCCTATTAGAGATAGACTGGCTCAGACTCTTAACTAATCCCCAAACCCCACTGCCACCCATTGCACTCCTTATACTCGTCTCATCATTCTCAAGACAGCAGAGGGGACTTCACTTACAACTGGGAGCATGGGGGCAAAATGGACGCAGTATCAGAACTCCTATATTTGGAGTATAGAGGAAACTTCATCCTGCATATCACATCATTATACCCGGAAACATTAAATAACTTTACCCCTGTTGACACAAAACATGTCCATACTGTGAATTGCAAAGATGTGACTGTTAGATTTGCATGCTGGACATAAAGAGGCTGGTGGTAAGCTCGGGCACGCAGTGGATGAAGTTTAAAGCCGGGACATGGGAGATGATGTGCCTTGGTGGGAAGAATGAGGAAAGGCAATTTAAAATAAATGGCATTGTTCCTAAAGGAAAGCAGGAGCAAAGTGACCTGGAAGAATGTGTACACAAATCATTGAAAGTGGCAAGGCAGGATAAGAAGAGTGAATAAAGCATTATCAAGCCTGGGCTTTGCCAATAGACCCATAAAATATAAAAACTGGACATTTATAGACATGAGAATATAAAGGAAACTATCATGTTTATCACCTCGATTACAGCTGGGATATCTGACAATCAGAATCAGATTTAATATCACTGGCATATGTCGTGAAATTTGTTGTTATGTGGTAGCAGAACATTGTAATACATAATAATAAAAGCTGTGAATTACAGTAAGAACTATATACTTTTTAAAGTTACATTACATAAGTAGAGCAAAAAGAGTAAAACAAGAAAAAGTAGTGTGGTGGTGTTCATGGGTTCAACGTCCATTCAGAAATCTGATGGCGGAGGGGAAGAAGCTGTTCCTGAATCATTGAGCGTGTGCCTCAATACACGCTCCTGTCTCCTGTCAAGGTACAGGAGCCTGAAGACAGACAGACAGACAGACATACTTTAACGAAACCCAATTTCCCTTGGGATCAATAAAGTATGTCTGTCTGTCTTCAGGCTCCTGTACCTCCTCCCTGATGGTAGCAATGAGAAGAGGGGATGTCCTGGGTGATGGGGGTCCTTAGTGATGGAGGTTGCTTTTTTGAGGCATCAGTCCTTGAAGATGGATGCTATGGAGGCCAGTGCCCATGAAGGACCTGACTGAGTTTACAACTCTCTGCAGCTTACTTTGATCCTATGCAGTGCTCCCTTCCCCATACCAGATGGTGATGCAGCCAGTTAGAACACTTTCCACGGTACACCTGCAGAAATTGGCAAGTATCTTTTGGTGACATACCAAATCTCCTCAAATACCCAATGGTATATAGCCACTGCCGCACCTTCTTTGTAACTGCATTGCTCTTATATCCGTTTAACTAGTTCCAAAACACCACCGTCCACCACTCTCTGAAACAACCCCACTCATTCCAACTAACACAGACAGGAGAAGCCCTGGTTACAGGGCAATACTGACTGCATTCCTGAAGCACTTCAAAACTTACAAGACAGTCGCAAACAAAAACACATTTTAGCACAAAATAAGCCCCAATGAGCTTGCAGTTATAATGACCAGGTAAAGGTGTGACCTGGATTGCAGGGTTTATGTTATCAGGAGAGAGTGGATATGTCTGTTTCCCAGAAGGCTGAGAGGTGACATGATAGAGGTATATAAATTTGCAAGCTGCACAGGTGGGATACATTGTCAGTACCTGCTTTCTATTGTAGAGGTATCTAAACTGGAGAGGATGAGGTTAAGGTGGGAGGGTGGAGGTTTAAAGGAGGGATGAATATTTTCACATAAAGAGTAGTTGATAACTGGAGTGAGCTGCAGGAGGGGGTGGTGGAAACAGGAACATTAAAAATGTTAAGAAACAGCTTGACAAGGACTGAATGAGCGGGGCATACATAGAGGGACATGGAGTTAATGCAGGAAAGTGGGTTTAGAATGGACAGGCATTGCTGGATAGCACAGCATGGACACCTACTGGAACATGGTCCTTTTCACTCTATTCTTTGTATGTTCGTGTGTCTGTCTAAATGACTCTTCAATGTTGCTATCCTACCTAGCCTTTCAGGAACCTACCACTCTCAATAGAAAGAAACTTGCTTCACTCATCCCCTTTAAACTTTTTCCCCTCTCACTTGACATTCCTGCCCTATAGTATTTGACACTTTCACCCTGGGATGTTTGCGATAACAATGTGATGTCTATCCGAACCACGGCTCTCGTGATTTTATCTACTTTGTGCTCTTCTTGCAGAAGCTGATGAACATTTTGAATTCTCATGCCTGGAGGATTGCAGGAGTCAGATCCTGAGGCTGTGCCCTCTTGTCCTGGACTCCCCCACCATGGGAAACAGCCTTTCCACATCTACTCTGTCTAGGCCTTTTAACATTTGAAAGGTTTCAATGAGATCCCCCCTCATCCTTCTAAATTCCAGCGAGTACAGACCCAGAGCTATCTACATATGATAACCCTTTCATTCTCGGAATCATCTTTGCAAACCTCCACTGAACCCTCTCCAGTGCTAGCACATTTTTTCTTAGATCAGGAGCCCAGAAATATTCATACTACTCAAGGTGAGGCCTCAGCGGTGCTTTATAAGGCCTAAGCATCACACCCCTGCTCTTGTATTCTAGACATCTTGAAATGAATACTAACTTTGCATTTGCCTTCTTCACCACAGACTCTACCTGCAAGTTAACTTTTAGGCTGTTCTGACATGTCCACAATATGTGATTTCATTCTTGAAGAACTCACATTTCTCTCTCTTTGCACGTAGGCCATACTCACTCTGCCTGCTTAGCACTTTACCAAGGTTCTAGAGGTGCTCATCATCATTCTTGCCAGTCATGATGATGTCAACAAGGTAACGTTGTGTTCCTGGGATATCTTGGAGCACTTATTCCATTGCTGTTTGCCAAATTGCTGGAGCTGATGCTTCACCAAAGATGAGACAATTACACTGTGAGTCCCTTGTGAGTGTTGATTGAGAGGAACTTCCTGCTTGACTCCTGAATCTCTATTTGCAGACAGGCTTGTAACAAGTCAATCTTTGAAAGCCTCTCTGTGCCTGACAAAGACACAAAAGTGGCAGGGGATACTGCACAGTATGCAGCACCGGGTTGATGCTCACTTTGAAGTCCCCATATATGTGAACATCTCCGGCCTTCCCTTTCTTGATCACCAGGATAATGGGCATGGCCAATTGCTCCACTCAACCCTGGAGAGAATACTGGATGCATCCAAACTCTGAAGCTCAGCATCCACCTTAGGATGTAGTATGTAAGCCCAGGGACATGATTTATGGAATCGTGGTGTTGCTGCTTCATCCAGTTCAATTCTGGCCTTCATGCATTTGAGTTTACCAATCCCCTTCTCAAACACCTTCTCATTAGCATTAAGCAGCTGTGCCAGTCACTGGTTAGTGCTACTTTCTGGGCTGCAGTTGCCTGTTGATGATATATTGAGAGCTTTGATTGTGTGCCAGTCTAGTTGGATTTTTCTCAACCATTCATGTCTAAAAAGTGTTGGCCCGCCACTTTTCAAACATAAAGCTCTAACTGCTGTGTTTTTCCTGCACACATCACATTCACTTTCAGCTTACCTTTGGGAGGCACATTTTCACCTGTGTAGGTCTTTAGCATCACCAAGGTCTTTTCTGACGGTAGATTAGAAAACAGTCTGTTGTAGTCAGCCTCTAAAATTATAGACAAAGCTGACCCTGTATCCAACTCCATTTTCTATTTTACACCAGACACATCTGTTGTGATCCATATGATTTTGGGATCTGCTTCAGTAACACTATACAGTTCTAGATGTGATAGCTCACCTTTGTTGACTCTGTGTTATCTGATTCAGTTTCATATTCACCCATCTTATGCATTTGTTTAGTTTTGCATTTGAAACTTTTCACTGTGTTTGGTTTTTCTCAGGTCGTGCTTTTAATCTGACTTTCACACTCTCTCTCTATGTGGTCTTGTTTGTGACACTTCAAACTTTTTCTTTGAAATAACAGTCATTTGATTCATGGGAAGATTTGCCACATTGATAACATTTTTGGATTTTTTGCACCATTCACGGACATTTTATGCATTTCACATTCTAAACTCTTTTCCTGTGGTTCTGCTGCATCCTTTGCTGCAGTCTCTAATGGTATTGCAATGGTCAATGCCTCTTCTGAGGTTAGGTCTCTTTCTGCTACTAGATTCTTTTGTGTGCTTTGACTATGCTTGCCAAATACAAGCCTGTCCATTAATTCATCAGAAAATCCTTCTTCAAAGTCACAGTATTGGGAAATTCTGTGCAGTTCTGCCGTGTATTCAGAAACGCTTTCATCCTTATGACCGCTTCCCTTTGTGAAATCTAAATCTCTCAGCTATTACTTGTGGTTTTGGGTTCAAGTGATTTTGCAAAATTACAATAATTTTGTCGAATATCTTGCTTGCTGGCTTTTCGGAAGTCACTGAGCTATGTAAGAGGTTGTAAATCTAGTCAGCTCCATCTTGGGCACTAGCCTACAAAGTACCCAGGGCATCTTTAGGGAGTGGTGTTTCAGAAAGGCAGTGTTCATTATTAAGGACCTCCAGCACCCAGGGCATGCCCTTTTCTCACTGTTACCATCAGGTAGGAGATACAGAAGCCTGAAGGCACACACTCAGTGATTCAGGAACAGCTTCTTCCCCTCCGCCATTCAATTCCTGAATGAACATTGAAGCTTTAGACACTAACTCACTTTTTTAATATACAGTATTTCTGTTTTTGCACATTTTAAAAAATGTATTCAATATACGTAATTGATTTACTTGTTTCTTTATTACATTATTTTTCTCTGCTAGATTATGTATTGCATTGAACTGCTGCTGCTAAGTTAACAAATTTCATGTCACATGAAGGTGATAATAAACCTGATTCTGATTCTGAAGAGACTGCACATTCTAGCACCCATTAAGCTAAGAAGTGCGAAGACTTTCTTTACCTTATCCACATAATTACATTACAATAAGTTCAATCTTCTCGATATGTTCAGTCCTCATTAGCACTCTCAAATTAATCAATTCTCCCAACTAAGGCCGTCGTCATGTTATATTCACTTCAGTTTTGCAAGTTGTGTGTCTCTCACTGTGTACTGTGCAGTGTTACTCACACGCCCTTTTCTAGCATCCAGGGCTACCTTCTCTGTATTGGTTCACTCTTCCCTCTCACTGTTTCTCTCCTTTACTCTGAATTCAGTTGTCTTGTAACTGTCGGTGTAGTTGGTGATATTCAAGTTCATATTCATCGCCAATTTGTCGTGTCTGTGCAGCTACATATCAAATAAATAAAGGCACACACAAAGGGGTGAAGTTAATGTTATTATGCACTTTGCAGAGAGAGCAGTAAATCAATGTGCATGGGTAAGTTATCAGTCAATAATTAGTGCCAAGTGGAGTCATTGCTACTAAAAGAAATAGCTCCACACGTTACACACTGTACTGTAATAATTTTATGTATTGCACTGCACTGCTGGTGCAAAAAAAAACAAATTTCATGACATAAGTGATTGATGATAAACCTGATTCTGATATGAGTCTCTATTGCGGGAAGTGGCTAGGGAGAGGGGAATCATAATTTGGAAAGGGGGAATGGAGAGGGGAGGGAGCAGGGAGTACCAGAGAGACATTCTGTAATGATCAATAAGCCAAAGCCAACTGTTTGGAATCAAATGACCTTGCCTAGTTTCTCAGGGCTGGGTGTGTCTGCACCTGTACCACCCCTGCCCCTGTCAGTCTTTCTCTACCACTTGTCCCATCCCTCCTGCTGCACTCCAACCTCACTACTCCCAACATCCTTTGCTGCTGCCAGATTTACAAACTCGTTCTCTACAGGATGTTGACAAATACAGTACTGTGCAAAAGTCTTATGCACCCTAGCTATATATGTGCCTAAAACTTTTGCACAGTTCTGTACCTCTTCCAACTATTCCCTCCCCCAACTACCCACCTTCCTCCTCACCTGGTCTCACCTATCACCTTCTCCCTACTCAGAATATATTGGCATTTTTACCCTATATTAAACATCTATTACACCTGGGAATTTTAAGGCAAATTTATGTAGTGGCTGCCATCTTATGGGAATATAAGAGGAGTTTTACGCCATGACTAGCACCTGGAATTGCACAGCAAATAAATGTAATAGCAAGTGAACACACTCATGTCAGTAATGGCCTTGCCTATTAGAGAGTCTACGCACAATGTAGTGTGGCTGACCTTAACTACTTAAAGGTCCTGTCAGACAGCTGTGACAAATTATAATCACAGTGGAGGAGACGTGTGCTGGAATTGACGGGCTTTAATTGGAAGCTGGACAGATGAGTCCAGTAAAACATCGGCCGATCTGCACTCTTTAATCACCACCCATGAGCATATCCCTGTGCAACTGGCAGGACAGATGCCCTTCAGTTGGTGTACAATCGGGTGCGAGTGCCCGTAGAATCTTCTAGAGATTTCATGGCAAGTGAGGGCAAAGCTCTACTCATTCAGGTTAATTAACACTGGTACAAAGCACCAAGGGAAGGAGTGAAGAGTAATGTGAGTGGGTGGCTATAATGTCCATTGCGCCAGTGACTTGCTAGCAGCACCATTGACCAAGTTGGTCAGGTCATAGAACCATAGAACCATAGAACACTATGGCACAGTATAGGCCCTTCAGCCCTCCATGTTGTGCTGACCCATATAATCCTTAAAAAAAGTACTAAACCCACACTACCCCATAACCCTCCACTTTTCTTTCATCCATGTGCCTGTCCAAGAGGCTCTTAAATACCCCTAATGTTTTAGCCTCCACCACCATCCCTGGCAAGTCATTCCAGGCACTCACAACCCTCTGTGTAAAAAACTTACCCCTGATGTCTCCCCTAAATTTCCCTCCCTTAATTTTGTACCTATGCCCTCTGGTGTTTGCTATTGATGCCCTGGGAAACAGGTACTGACTATCCACCCTATCTATGCCTCTCATAATCTTGTAGACCTCTATCAAGTCCCCTCTCATTCTTCTACGTTCCAAAGAGAAAAGTCCCAGCTCTGCTAACCTTGCTTTATATGACTTGTTCTCCAATCCAGGCAACATCCTGGTAAATCTCCTCTGCACCCTCTCCATAGCTTCCACATCCTTCCTATAATGAGGTGACCAGAATTGAACACAATACTCTAAGTGCGGTCTCACCAGAGATTTGTAGTTGCAACATGACCTCTCTACTCTTGAACTCAATCCCCCTGTTAATGAAGCCTAGCATCCCATAGGCCTTCTTAACTACCCTATCAACCTGTGCAGCGACCTAAAGGAATGTATGGATTTGAACCCCAAGGTCCCTTTGTTCATCCACATTCTTTAGGAACTGACCATTAATCCTGTACTCAGTCTTCTGGTTTGTCCTTCCAAAATGCATCACCTCACACTTGTCCAGATTGAACTCCATCTGCCATTTTGCTGCCCAACTCTGCAGCCGGTCTATATCCTCTTGTAACCTTTGACAACCTACAGCTCCATTTACAACTCCTCCAATCTTTGTGTCATCTGCAAACTTACTCACCCATCCTTCCACCTCTACATTCAGGTCATTTATAAAAATCACAAATAGCAGGGGTCCCAGGACAGATCCCTGCAGCACTCCACTAGTCACCGACCTCCAGGCAGAATACTTTCCTTCCACAACTACCCTCTGCTTTCTTCCTTTAAGCCAATTTTTTATCCAAACAGCCAAGATTCCATTTATCCCATGCCTCATGACTTTCTGGATGAGTCTCTCATGAGGGACCTTGTCAAATGCTTTGCTAAAGTCCATGTAGACCACATCACTGCCCTACCCTCATCAATTTCTTTTGTTACCTCTTCAAAAAAACTCAGTCAGGCTCGTGAGGCACGATCTTCCCTTCACAAAGCCATGTTGACTATCCATGAGTCACTGTACTTCTCCAAATGCTTGTTGATCCTATCCTTAAGAATCTTTCCAGTAGTTTGCAGACCACTGACGTAAGACTCACTGGTCTATAGTTCCCAGGTTTCTCCCTATTACCTTTTTTAAACAAGGGAACTACATTTGCCATTGTCCAGTCCTCTAGCACTTCCCCGTAGCCAAAGAGGATTCAAAGATCATAGCTAATGCTCCTGTGATCTCTTCTCACAATTCCCACAACAATCTGGGGTGTATCATATCCGGCCCTGGGGATTTATCAGTCTTGATGTTTTTAAGAAGATCCAGCACTTCTTCTTCCTTAATCTCCACATTGTCCATCACACAGGCCCGCTCTATTTTGACCTCATCTTGATCAAGATCCATTTCACTTGTGAATATTGAAGCAAAGTATTCATTTATGACCTCCCCAACCTCCTCTGCCTCCAGGCGCATGTTGCCCTCTTTATCCTTTAGCGGTCCCACCTTCGTTCTCGTCATCCTCCTATTCTTCACATACGCATAGAACGCCTTGGTGTTCTCCTTAATTCTACATGCCAAGGCCTTCTCATGCCCCCTTCGAGCTCTCCTAAGACCTTTCTTTAGCTCCTTCCTGGCTACCCTATATTTCACATAAGTCCCTCCTACTTCCTGCTTCTCATATCTTACATATGCTTCCTTTTTCCTCTTGATGAGTTGCTTCACATGTTTCGTCAGCCACGGTTCCCTTTTCCTACCATTTTTTCCTTGCCTCAGTGGGACAAACCTATCCTGAACCCAGCTCAAATGGTCCCTAAACTTCTCCCACATTACTTTTGTGCTTTCATCCTTGAATATCTGTTTCCAATTTACTCTCGCTAGTTCCTGCCTCATCCCTTCAAAGTTAGCCCGTGCCCAATTAAGCACTTTACCATTTTGTCTGATTTTATCCCTTTCCATAGCTATGCTGAAGCTAAGGGAGTTGTGGCCACTCTCACCAAAATGCTCCCCCACCAAGAGGTCTGTCACCTGACCAGGTTCATTACCCAGAACTAGATCCAGTATAGCCTCTCCTCTTGTCGGCCGGTCAGGAATCCTTCTTGAACACACCTAACAAGTTCAGCCCCATCTATCCCCCTTGCACTCAGGAGGTGCCAGTCAATATGAGGGAAGTTGAAATCACTCATAACTACTACCTTGTATTTCCTGCTCCATTCTAAAATCTGCCTGCTTATCTGCTCCTCGGTGTCATAAGGGCTATTTGGGGGCCTATGGACTACTCCCAGCACAGTGATTGATCCCTTCCAATTTCTGACTTCCACCCAGACTGACTCCATGGACACTCCTTCTGCAGCATCCTCCCTTTCTATAGCCATGATACTATCCCTGACCAGCAAAGCCACTCCCAGCGCTTTTCTACCCCCCCATCATATTCCTTTTAAAACACCTGAACCCTGGGACCTGCATCATCCAATCCTGCCCTTCATCAAACCATGTTTCAGTAACAGCCACAACATCATATATTCCACGTACTAATCCATGCTCTAAGTTCATTCTCCTTGTTCCTAATACTCCTAGCATTGAAATAGACACATTTCAATCCCTTTATCTGGCTACAGTTATGTTCTGTCTCCTGCCTGTCCTTGCTCATCAACTCAGAACTCTTAGCATCATGCCCTTGTCCTTCTACCTTAATCCCTGCACTTACATTCTGATTCCAACCTCCCTGCCAAACTAGTTTAAACCCTCCCAAACAGCTCTATCAAACCTGCCCACCAGGATATTGGTCCTCCTGGGATCCAAGGGCAACCCGTCCTTTTTGAACAGGTCCCAAAAGAGGTCCCAATGATCCAGAAATCTGAATCCCTGCCCCCTGCTCCAATCTCTCAGCCACGCATTTATCCTGAAAAATGCAAGTGACAAATTGAACCTCTGGCAAATGGTAAAAAATACTATGAAAAAGCTTCCATTATGTTCCTCAAACTGTCATAGCCATCAAGTGCGGGTTAAATTACACTAGACGATAAAGATTTTGTTTCCTGAACACGTTTGGGTGTATCTTGTGGGTTTTGGGCTGCTGATCATGAAAATCACCATGAAATTTATCTATCATGCATCATTTTTTTGAAATTGCCTATATTTGTTATTTTATTCATTATTCAAGTCAGAATAACTGATGCAAAGATTAAGGAAGGCATTTTTGTTGGTCCACAACTCAAATAGGTCATCACATGAAAGGCAATTCAAAGAATTTGTAGTGGGACCAGAGAAAATCACATGAAAGGCATTCAAGGATGCTGTTGAAATTTTTCTTGGCAACTACAGAGCACCAAACTACATGCAGCTGGTTGACAGCATGTTTCAAGCATTCAAAACCATGATATGCAACATGTCACTAAAGATTCATTTTCTGCATTCCCATTTAGACTTCTTGTCTACAGATCTTGGCAATGTCAGTGACAAGCATGGTGAATGGTTTCACCAGGCCAATGAGGTCGTGGTGAAATGGTATCAGGACAACTGGAATCCATCAGCGCTGGCTGATTATTGTTGGAGACTGAAGTGAGAAGCCTCAGGCAGTGAGTACAAATGAAAATCATCAACAAAACATTTTTAGCTGAGTTTAGCAAAGCGTCAGCAGCGTTATGAAATTAAACACATTATATTCAATGGAAGTTAATTTCTTGTTTCTCAAAATTCCTGCGTAATACAAGTAGTCTGAAGTTAGATTTGTGTTCAGCTTCAAGAGGTCTATCATAAACAAACAAAATTTCTGAGGAAAACTTTTGAAAAAAAGTTTTGAATAAAATCGCTGTCCAGTGTTAAAACATAAAAACATTTCAAGAACAGCATCAGACAACCTTTTGTCTGACCTGCAGGATTTGGCAATTTTTGCTCTCTATTGTCCACTGATGATGAAGCTATTCCTGTCTTCATGCACCAAGGTGAAGATGAACATTGGGCTTAGATTGACAGGTTGCAAAAATATTGCCACCATACAAATGGCAGACAATCATCATCTCCAACATGAGAGAGTTTAGCAAGTTATTAGTGACATTCAGTGGCCGTCCTGTCACCTGGCATCACTCAATAAAATGGCCAACTAGATTTATATCTTATTTGATGCCCTAACGTTAACTTTTACCATCACTGCCATTGTGGCTGCAGTGTGCTCCATCTACAAATTGTTCTGTAGTTATTCACATATTGTAGAGTCGTAGAGTAACGCAGTATAGTTACAGACTCATCAGAAACTACACCAGTGACCAATAGAGCAAATACCTCCACAAGGGTCCCTGCAGCTTTCTCTCCAGCCTCTCACAAAGTCCAAGGATGCATATAGTCAGGCCTCAGAGATTTATACATGATATGCTGTAAAGCTGCAAGTACCACCTCCCTGATAAAACATCACCACTTTCTCCCCTAATTTCTTGCGCAACCATGATTTTCTCCTCGGCAAATCCTGTGGAGAAATATTCATAAAAAGTTCCACTTTCACCTGCAGTTTGAAACATAGGTGGCCCTGCTGATTTATAAAGGGGCCTATTCTCTCCCTTTTCACCATTTTACTCTGAATATAGTGACAGAATCTCTTGTGATTTTCCTTAACCTTACCTGCCAGGTTCATCTCATCCCCTCTCTTTGCCCCTGTCCTCCCCCTTAAGAGCATTCTTAATCTTTTAATAGACATCAAGAGAGTCACTTGATCCCAATTTCCTAAACACAATCTACACTTCCTTCTTTGCTTGATCAAATATTTTGGATTCCGAAACTTGCCAGGTTTACCCTGCACCATAACAGGAACATGCTGCTGCTGGAAACTTGCTATAACACTATTAAAAACCTCCTTCTTGCCATTTAGTCCTTTGTTTTCAAATAGCTTTACCCATTTGTCCTCTGCTAGATCCCACAAGGTAGTCCTGCTCCATTTTAGGACCTTAACCTGTTGAACTGTCCTATCCTTTTCCACCACTATCTTAAAACTAACAGAAAAAAATTCAAAGTTCAAAGTAAATTTATTATCGAAGTACATATATTTCACCATAGACAACACTGATTTTTTTTCTTGCAGACAAACTTAATAAATCCATTATAGGATCATAACCATAACCGAATCAATGAAAGACCGCAACAACTTGGGCATTCAAACAATGTGCAAAAGACAACAAACTGTGTAAATACAAAAAAATAATAATAATAATAAATAAATATACAATAAATATTGAGAACACGAGATGAAAAGTCCTTGAAAGCGAGTCCATGCCTCAGATCTGGCCCTCAGCCGATTTCACATTCATCATTCATCCAGAGCTGTTGGCTGGGAAAGACTGAATGATTTTGTGGGGACACCCTTGTCTACAACTGGTTTAGTAAAGTCTGTGACAACCATGGTGTATTCAATCAGATCCACAGGTGACTCTTTGAACCCAGCCCAGTCCACCAACCTGAAGCAATCCCACAGCTGGTCCTCTGCCTCCCATGACCACCTCTTTGTTGCCCTAATCTCTGAAGGTTTGCTCTTTAGCCTCTGCCCGTGTGCAGGTAGGAGAAGGCCAGCCAAGTCATCAGATTTATCGAGACGCGCTCTGGGCATGGAACAGTGGGCATTCCTTATCTCGGTGTAACAGTGGTCTAGATGGTTGGGACTTCTGGTGTTATAGGTTATATGCTGATGGCAGCTGGGCAAGGATTTCTCTGGAGAATTGTGCTCACTACAGCCCAAGTGCTCCTTGACTGTCATGTCAGGTCCTTGCCGTGCTAGCTCCTCAAGAGGAGGCCCATTATTGCACCCTTCCAAGTAGGTCCTCTGTATATTGACTTGGAAAGCTTTCCTGGACACATTTCACAAATTCCACCCTGACCAGGCTCTTAGCACTGGATGGCCCAATCAATATTAGAGAAATTAGTATCTCCCACCATTATTCTTACACTATGAGAGATTTCTCTACACGCAAGCCACTCAAGTTGTTATTGACTATTGAGGGTCTATAGTACGGCCCCGTTCTTTTATAACAACATCTTCTAACGTCGCAATGTCTACCATCCAGCAGGATGGAGCTGCAGTGACTACATGCAAGTTCCCCTCCATGGCACACACAATCAAATACTGGTTTCACTTCATAAAGTTAGAGTCAAAACCTTAGTAAACAAGGCTCTTGGCACATTTTCAGTACATAAACCCTCCCCACTCTTCTTTATCTCTCTTTGCACTCTTCTTCCTAGCATGCGTTGTCAAGTACCTGTGTGTTATTTACTGTACCTTTGTTCAAACATACTCCACATTCAGCCTGATATCTGTGCCAGAGATTTCTGCGGAACTCCTCCATGGATATTGTTAACTGTTGTATAGTCTAAACCCCCTGAGTTTAGGATCTTCCTTCAGATCAAAGCATCTTCTCCATGTTCAGCTTGTCAAAGACTTACATTACTTAAAGAACTTCAAAGTCATCTATCAGCTTTCCCTTTTCTAGAGAGTAAAGCTGTTACTTGTGTTAAATATGTGGACATTTTCCAGCCACTCAATATCTTTGTTATAATAAAGCAAGCAGAGCATTGCCCAGTTTTCCAACTGTGGTCTAATCAAGCTTCAGTTACAGCCCATTGAGGTTAACCCCAGTGCTTATGTTTTTAGTTAGGACAGCTGATCTAAATCTTAGTTGAATTAATAGGTTTAAATGAGCAATATAAGTGAGGAAATAAGTAGTGGAAAGATGGGAGGTTGCAAGGGATGAGGAAAGAGGGGGAGGGGAGGGGAGGGAGGGGGAGGGGAGGGGAGGGGGGGGGCTGAGGGGGAGAGGGGGAGAGGGGGAGAGGGGCAGTGAGGCAGAGGGGGAGAGGGGCAGTGAGGCAGGCGAAGGTTCAGAAGTTAGGGCCTGGACATTCAAGTGCAGTTCATCTGGTGGGGCATGAAGGAAATCAGGGATGAAGCTAGAACTGGAGAACTGCTGAGATTTAGAATGTCAGTAAGCCACAAGAGATTGCAGAGGCAATCTGTGAAGATGAGGGTGGGAATCCAGTGGATTGGGACCATACAATGGCTGATAGACCACAGGCTAGTCTGAGTGAAATGCCAACAAAGAGGAGACTCCAGACAAGGCACTTTGGCTCTCTGACCTTTAACCCTGGGAATTGAAAACCAGTGTACACAACATGCTATCAAGACCAAGACCGACTGATGTCCTTTTGCTCTCAAAGACTGATGTTGCACAATGTGTGTTTTTTTCGAAAAGTAAAGGCCTCTCAGGAGGTTCACAAGGGGTCAAGCTAATGGAGAGAAAACAAATGGCAGACAAGGTCACTGAGCAATTATTGGCGCTGCGGGCTATAAACTACAAGTGGCTGCTTTATTACATTTACGCTGCTACCTGACTTCTGCATTAAACCAATGTTCCAGTCTCGGTCTCTCGTACTCACACACAGACACAAACACATACACGTACACACGTATATACACACAACCACACGTGTACAAGCACACTACATACATAAACAGTATTTTATTTTCTGGACATGGTGGTTACTAGTTGGACCAGATTCTTTTTCCCCATCATACTACTTGCCCTGGATAAAGTTAATGAGTGGTGGAGGAGTAGCCTATCTTTTCGATACAACTGAATAATTTGACAGAGGACATTGGAGAACAGCTTAACAATTCATGCAGGAATGATGAGGATTGACTGAGTAATTAATTATCCACAGCTAACGGAGCTTGCCATCACTGCTGAAATGCTAACTTGTTTAAATCAAACTCCCATAAAAAGCTGCGTGATCCCGTACAGGTTATCGTGGCGAGTCCCATCGCAGGAGATTCAGAGTACATTTATTATCGAAGTATGGATGTAGTGTACAACTCTGAGATTCACCTTCCCCACAGACAGCCACAAAACAAAGACCAGAGGAAACCATTCAAAAATGCCCCCCACCCCTCAAGCAAAATAAATAAATAAATAATGTTTTTAAAACATTTTTTAAAAAACTTTAAAATCTGCTCATCCTCACTGCAGCTGGTATGCCTGTGAACCTTACCAATGGTTGATTTGTGATCACCCGCTGAAATGGCTAAGCAACCCGGCCAGATTAAGTCTGAGTTTGTAACTGGGAGATTTCAAAAAGTGGCAAAATAGAGATATTGGAAATTACAAGTGCAGAAAATGCTGCAAATACTCAGCTCATCTACGGGCAGAGAAGCAGTTAATATTTCCAGTCCATGAAATAATAGGTTATCTTTAAGTAGTAGAGAGGTCTGTGTGAGGATGGGAATGACAGAGGAAATATTCATAATGGGTATGTGACAGAGTGAGGCAAATTTCAATCCCTTAAAAAACGTACAACTTGGAAACAGACCATTCAGCCTACCTCCTCAGTGACGTCCAACCAAGGTGGTCCCATCTTTCTGCATATCTCTCCAAACCAGGGGTTCCCAACCTTCTTAATGCCATGCAGCCTTACCATTAACCAAGGGGTCTGCAGACCCTTGCTCTAAACCTTTTCTATCCATGTACCTGTCTAAGTGTCTTTTAAACATCGTAACTGTACCCACGTCGCAGCTTATTCTGGTAGCCAAGTCCATATACCCTCCCCACTCAGCGAAAAACTGTCCCAGCAGGTCCCTTTTAAATCATTCCTCCCTCACCTGAAATATGTGTCCTTGAGTTTGGGACTTCCCTACCCTAGGACAAAGACTGGCTTTATCCTAGCTCTGGAATCTCTTGGGAAAATTACTCCATCTCTTTACTTCCCACTCCTCACTAAGTCCTTCCCTAAACCGACCTCTCTGAACCAGGTTTTATTCCACTTACATGGCTTAATGTCGCTTGCTAATGCTGTGGTGAGCTGCATTTTAATAGGCTGTGGTGACAGATAAATACATCTGTTATCGTTACTGGGCTAAGGGGCAATCTCAGAGAGTGGAAGAACAAAACAGCATACAACGTCAACACCAAATAGCTGGTAAGACAAGCGTCTCATTTTGCCAAACCTGAAATTACATGAATAGATGGATGGCTTGCGAATCATTGTTACTGCAGTTTCCCCGTAGGAATTCAAGGGCAGGAAACTTGTGCTGGTCATTACAATGCCTGAATCCTCTGAGTATAGGTTTTGTACAATGGAAGGCGAAGAATTAGTTACTACCACTGCCAGTTCTGTAATTATATGCTCTTTTATCAATGTGTCCACTGAGTCACTGTAGTCCATTTTGTGACTCCCAGTGTCCTTTAGTGGCCAGACATAGGACTTCCTGTTGTGTTCCCAGGTTTACTTATATCCTGCAGTTGTGTTATATTCAGAGAAAAGCCTTTCAAGATCTACCACCGGCGGATACAGTTTAGGAAGTTGTTGAATAAGCTTTTATTCCGCCAATGCCTGCTAAATCACCGAATCAAGAAGGAGCTCCATCTTGAAAAGCATGCCTATTGATAGATTACTGGGAGTGTAGGATACTACATCAAAGGGGTTTTTTTTAGGTGGAGTTTATGGCTTTAAATAAGTGGGGTAGAGATCTGCACTCTCAGCAGGTTGTCTTTGTGAAGTTAGTTTGGGCAGAGTCATGCTAATTCAGAGTGCAACATGGTAAAGTAACTGCGGTGTTAGTAGGATGGAGTGAATTTACACATTCACATTCTGATTTCCAAATCTCTTTCCAATCTCCTCCACTGTAGAACTGTCTGAGTTCTCTGTAATCCTGTTTCTCACTCTATAAACAAATCGACCTAGAATTGATCCACATTTCTGGGTCTGAAATCATGGATTTTCCTGGCTAAACATCCTATTGTTACGCCTGTGCCCAACTCTGAGGGGCCAAGGGGTGCAGAGTAGCCCCCTCCTTTTTGAGAATCGCAAGATCGCTATTAATTCAGGTCAGGAGACCCAGGAAATGAGAGAGAGATGTTTGGAATGTCTTGGCCCCTCGGCGATACAAAGCTACGGGAAATGGCCATTTTCTCTTGGAGACGGAATTGTGTATTGAGTACTGTGCTTCGTGGAGGCCCTCAGGCAATGTGGGCTGGTTGGGGGATGGCATCATTCCACCCTGATTGACATCTGAGACCTCGTGAGTGGGGATAAGAGAGGGTCTGTGGGAACAGCCCCTCAGACGCACCAGAAGAAACGCTAGAACTCCTGTAACGGCGTAATAGCGAAAGCCGGTGGAAAGCCACGTGCGTCCTTTTCCATTTGCCTCGGAACTGGTGGGCCTTGCCACAGAGGAACGGCTTTAGCTAATAGCAAAGGAGAAATCAGCCCCAACGACTCTCGAAGGATTGACATCATAAAAGGAATGGGCAAGTTTTAATCCGTCTCTCTCTCTCCAACCAAAAGCTGCAGCTTGAATGAACTAAAGTGACTTTTAGATTTCCATCGGACAATACATTATCCCCTAGACAACAATAGAGCTATTTCTTATTGATTATTATTATACCCGCGCTTTTAGATTTAGTATTGACGATGTATATTATCTGTATGTTTGCATCGATATTATTTTTGTGTATTTTTATCAATAAATACTGTTAAAAATAGTACCATCAGACTTCAACGGACCTCTCTATCTTTGCTGGTAAGTGACCCAGTTATGGGATACGTAACACTATCATGTTCACTTTCTTTAATCCGCTTCTTAAAACAACCTTGGTCTCATAAAAACAAGATATTTGGCATTATAATTGGTCCTGTGATGTGCCTTTGGCTTAACTATGTAGGAGCTGCTATGAAAACGTGGATTGCTGTTACAATAAGGATACAGAAGATTTGTCTAGTCTCAATAAATTAGGAACTTCATCAATATGGCACTTTGCTATCTCTGAGGGAGTTTGGAGAGGTTCGGAGGGGAGTGAGTGGCCTGAAGGCCTGGAAGCCTGGATATAGGGTGAAAGCCCATGGTGAACTCCATTGCTTCTCTCCGATTGAGGCGTCGAGGGTGAAAGCCCATGATCGACTCCATTGCTTCTCTCCGATTGAGGCGGCGAGGGTGCAAGCCCATGATCGACTCCATTGCTTCTCTCCGATTGAGGCATCGAGGGTGAAAGCCCATGATCGACTCCATTGCTTCTCTCCGATTGAGGCATCGAGGGTGAAAGCCCATGATTGACTCCATTGCTTCTCTCCGATTGAGGCGTCAAGGGTGCAAGCCCATGGTGAAATCCATTGCTTCTCTCCGATTGAGGCGTCGAGGGTGCAAGCCCATGATCGACTCCATTGCTTCTCTCCGATTGAGGCGTCGAGGGTGAAAGCCCATGATCGACTCCATTGCTTCTCTCCGATTGAGGCGTCAAGGGTGAAAGCCCATGATCGACTCCATTGCTTCTCTCCGATTGAGGCATCGAGGGTGCAAGCCCATGATCGACTCCATTGCTTCTCTCCGATTGAGGCGTCGAGGGTGCAAGCCCATGATCGACTCCATTGTTTCTCTCCGATTGAGGCGACGAGGGTGCAAGCCCATGATCGACCCCATTGCTTCTCTCCGATTGAGGCGTCGAGGGTGCAAGCCCATGATCGACTCCATTGCTTCTCTCCGATTGAGGCGTCGAGGGTGCAAGCCCATGATCGACTCCATTGCTTCTCTCCGATTGAGGCGTCGAGGGTGAAAGCCCATGATCGACTCCATTGCTTCTCTCCGATTGAGGCGTCGAGGGTGCAAGCACATGGTGAACTCCATTGCTTCTCTCCGATTGAGGCGTCGAGGGTGAAAGCCCATGATCGACTCCATTGCTTCTCTCCGATTGAGGCGTCGAGGGTGAAAGCCCATGATCGACTCCATTGCTTCTCTCCGATTGAGGCGTCGAGGGTGTAAGCCCATGATCGACTCCATTGCTTCTCTCCGATTGAGGCGTCGAGGGTGCAAGCCCATGATCGACTCCATTGCTTCTCTCCGATTGAGGCGTCGAGGGTGAAAGCCCATGATTGACTCCATTGCTTCTCTCCGATTGAGGCGTCGAGGGTGCAAGCCCATGATCGACTCCATTGCTTCTCTCCGATTGAGGCGTCGAGGGTGAAAGCCCATGATCGACTCCATTGCTTCTCTCCGATTGAGGCGTCGAGGGTGCAAGCCCATGATCGACTCCATTGCTTCTCTCCGATTGAGGCGTCGAGGGTGAAAGCCCATGATCGACTCCATTGCTTCTCTCCGATTGAGGCATCGAGGGTGCAAGCCCATGATCGACTCCATTGCTTCTCTCCGATTGAGGCATCGAGGGTGCAAGCCCATGGTGAACTCCATTGCTTCTCTCCGATTGAGGCGTCGAGGGTGAAAGCCCATGATCGACTCCATTGCTTCTCTCCGATTGAGGCATCGAGGGTGAAAGCCCATGATCGACTCCATTGCTTCTCTCCGATTGAGGCGTCGAGGGTGCAAGCCCATGATCGACTCCATTGCTTCTCTCCGATTGAGGCATCGAGGGTGCAAGCCCATGATCGACTCCATTGCTTCTCTCCGATTGAGGCGTCGAGGGTGCAAGCCCATGATCGACTCCATTGCTTCTCTCCGATTGAGGCATCGAGGGTGCAAGCCCATGATCGACTCCATTGATTCTCTCCGATTGAGGCGTCGAGGGTGCAAGCCCATGATCGACTCCATTGCTTCTCTCCGATTGAGGCGTCGAGGGTGCAAGCCCATGGTGAACTCCATTGCTTCTCTCCGATTGAGGCATCGAGGGTGAAAGCCCATGATCGACTCCATTGCTTCTCTCCGATTGAGGCGTCAAGGGTGCAAGCCCATGATCGACTCCATTGCTTCTCTCCGATTGAGGCATCGAGGGTAAAAGCCCATGATCGACTCCATTGCTTCTCTCCGATTGAGGCGTCGAGGGTGCAAGCCCATGATCGACTCCATTGCTTGTCTCCGATTGAGGCATCGAGGGTGAAAGCCCATGATCGACTCCATTGCTTCTCTCCGATTGAGGCGTCGAGGGTGCAAGCCCATGGTGAACTCCATTGCTTGTCTCCGATTGAGGCGTCGAGGGTGCAAGCCCATGATCGACTCCATTGCTTCTCTCCGATTGAGGCGTCGAGGGTGCAAGCCCATGATCGACTCCATTGCTTCTCTCCGATTGAGGCGTCGAGGGTGCAAGCCCATGGTGAACTCCATTGCTTCTCTCCGATTGAGGCGTCGAGGGTGCAAGCCCATGATCGACTCCATTGCTTCTCTCCGATTGAGGCATCAAGGGTGCAAGCCCATGGTGAACTCCATTGCTTCTCTCCAATTGAGGCATCGAGGGTGCAAGCCCATGATCGACTCCATTGCTTCTCTCCGATTGAGGCATCGAGGGTGCAAGCCCATGATCGACTCCATTGCTTCTCTCCGATTGAGGCGTCGAGGGTGCAAGCCCATAATCGACTCCATTGCTTCTCTCCGATTGAGGCGTCGAGGGTGCAAGCCCATGGTGAACTCCATTGCTTCTCTCCGATTGAGGCGTCGAGGGTGCAAGCCCATGATCGACTCCATTGCTTCTCTCCGATTGAGGCGTCGAGGGTGCAAGCCCATGATCGACTCCATTGCTTCTCCCCGATTGAGGCGTCGAGGGCGCAAGCCCATGATCGACTCCATTGCTTCTCTCCGATTGAGGCGTCGAGGGCGCAAGCCCATGATCGACTCCATTGCTTCTCCCCGATTGAGGCGTCGAGGGCGCAAGCCCATGATCGACTCCATTACTTCTCTCCGATTGAGGCGTCGAGGTTGCAAGCCCATGATCGACTCCATTGCTTCTCTCCGATTGAGGCGTCGAGGGTGCAAGCCCATGATCGACTCCATTGCTTCTCTCCGATTGAGGCGTCGAGGGTGCAAGCCCATGATCGACTCCATTGCTTCTCTCCGATTGAGGCGTCGAGGGTGCAAGCCCATGGTGAACTCCATTGCTTCTCTCCGATTGAGGCGTCGAGGGTGAAAGCCCATGATCGACTCCATTGCTTCTCTCCGATTGAGGCGTCGAGGGTGAAAGCCCATGATCGACTCCATTGCTTCTCTCCGATTGAGGCGTCGAGGGTGCAAGCCCATGATCGACTCCATTGCTTCTCTCCGATTGAGGCGTCGAGGGTGCAAGCCCATGGTGAACTCCATTGCTTCTCTCCGATTGAGGCGTTGAGGGTGCAAGCCCATGATCGACTCCATTGCTTCTCTCCGATTGAGGCGTCGAGGGCGCAAGCCCATGATCGACTCCATTGCTTCTCTCCGATTGAGGCGTCGAGGGCGCAAGCCCATGATCGACTCCATTGCTTCTCCCCGATTGAGGCGTCGAGGGTGCAAGCCCATGATCGACTCCATTGCTTCTCTCCGATTGAGGCGTCGAGGGTGCAAGCCCATGATCGACTCCATTGCTTCTCTCCGATTGAGGCGTCGAGGGTGCAAGCCCATGATCGACTCCATTGCTTCTCTCCGATTGAGGCGTCGAGGGTGCAAGCCCATGATCGACTCCATTGCTTCTCTCCGATTGAGGCGTCGAGGGTGCAAGCCCATGGTGAACTCCATTGCTTCTCTCCGATTGAGGCGTCGAGGGTGAAAGCCCATGATCGACTCCATTGCTTCTCTCCGATTGAGGCGTCGAGGGTGAAAGCCCATGATCGACTCCATTGCTTCTCTCCGATTGAGGCGTCGAGGGTGCAAGCCCATGATCGACTCCATTGCTTCTCTCCGATTGAGGCGTCGAGGGTGCAAGCCCATGGTGAACTCCATTGCTTCTCTCCGATTGAGGCGTTGAGGGTGCAAGCCCATGATCGACTCCATTGCTTCTCTCCGATTGAGGCGTCGAGGGTGCAAGCCCATGATCGACTCCATTGCTTCTCTCCGATTGAGGCGTCGAGGGTGAAAGCCCATGATCGACTCCATTGCTTCTCTCCGATTGAGGCATCGAGGGTGCAAGCCCATGATCGACTCCATTGCTTCTCTCCGATTGAGGCGTCGAGGGTGCAAGCCCATGATCGACTCCATTGCTTCTCTCCGATTGTGGCGTCGAGGGTGAAAGCCCATGATCGACTCCATTGCTTCTCTCCGATTGAGACATTGAAGAGTGGGCTAGTGGAGCAGTGCTGAGCTGAACTAAAATGAACACTACTGGACCCCCTGTTTGATGTTTTGATGTGCTGTTTGCCATTTGTGCAAGTTGTTCTTTTCTCGCGCATTGTTGTTTGATGTTTTCTTGAACAGGTCCCATCGTTTTGTTTTGTTTTGTGGCTGCCTGTGGGAGGACGAATCTCACAGGTATATTCTGTATGCACACTTTGATACTAAATGTACTTTGAATCTTTGATATAGTATAATTTGTTTCCTTAAAATGTCCAAGAATGCCCAGCAATTATTGCTGTTGCATAAGAACATAAGAGAAGCAGGAGTAAGCTATTTGGCCTTTTGAGCTGTCTCTGTTGTTCAGTTAGATCATGGCTGACCTTTTACCTTTCCTACACTAACCTCTACCCTTTAACAGATCAATCTTTATCTTCAATATACTCAGTGACTGGGCCTCCAAAGAAGAACTGCTCTTGAGCAGAAGAAATTTCTTTTCATCTTTGCCCTAAAAGGCCATCCCCTTGTTTTGAGACTGTGACTCCTGGTTCTAGGCTCACTAGCCCTGGGAAACATGAGCTTTACATCTACTGTCAAACCCATAAGAATTTATGTGTTTCAATGAGATGATTTTTCATTTTTCTAAACTCTAGCACAGGGGATCCCAACTTTTTGTTGTGCCGTAGACACTTACTGTTAACCGACGGGACCATAGACCCCAGGTTGGGAACCCCTGGTCTAGATGACCTTGGTCCATTTTGCTAATCTCTCTTCAATAATCAATGAATTGGTGTTATTGGAAATCAGACATAAACCCAGACAATGCTTGAAGCGCCCAGCACATCAGGCAGCATCTGTAGAAAGAGAAACAGATTTAATGTTTTAAGTCAAAGTCTCTTTGTCAGAATAACAATGGCTATATTCAGAAATACTTCGGTCGTTGTATAGCACTTCAACACAGTAGAAAGTGTTAACATACACAAAATGCTAGAACAACTCAGCAGGTCAGGCAGCATCTATGAAGGGGAATAAGCAGGTCTCGCCCTGAAACAGCAACAGTTTATTCCCCTCTGCCTGACCACCAGCAATTTTTTTTTGTGTGTTGCTCTGGATTTCCAGCAATTGCAGAATTTCTTCTACTTAAAAGTGCTAAAGGCTTTCTGATGTAATGTGAGCCCCTCTCCTTTGCCTTCTAGACTCTGACATGAAGAACAACAGAGAGTGCGAGTTCCATTTTACTGCAACATTCAGGACACTAGGAGAAATCAGGACATTTTGCTTCTATATCTTCTACAGTTCCTCTGTGTCGCCAAATAATATTTATGTAAATATCGATGGAGTCTATCAAATTTTATTTCTTTAAATGTTTTTAGCCAGCTGTGACTCTGGGAGATCCATGTGGAAATCCCATTGCTCTGTGACAATGATTGTGTGCAATGACAAATACAAGTCATTGACTGCAAACAATAAAGACTGAAAGAGAAAAGGAAAAGCATTCTTGTGACATCAGAATCAGGTTTATTTTGTCTGACATGTCATGAAATTTGTTGTTTTGTGGCAGCAGTACAGTGAAAGACATTAAAACCTGTTGTGTTACACTAAATAGATCAATAGAGCGAAAGAGGAATAAGGAGGTAGTGTTCATGGGTTCATGGACCATTTAGAAATTGGATGTTTCTAATGTTTCCCTTTATTCCACTGTCCTCTCCTATCAGATTCCTTCTTCAGCCCTTTGCCTCTTCCACCTATCACCTTTCAGCTTCTCACCCACCCCCCAACAAACCCACCTTCCGCCTCACCTGGTCTCACCTATCACCTGCCAGCTTGTACACCTTCCCCTCCACCTCCTCCTTATTCTTGTTTCTGTCCCCTTCCTTTCTAGTCCTAATGAAGGGTCTCGGCCTGAAATATTGAATGTCTATTTCCCTCCAGAGTTCCTCCAGCATTTTGTGTGTTTGTCTCTAGATCTCCTTCTATCAAAAAGCTCTCTTCCTTCTTTAGGTGTCTGTATCTGATCTGTTCACTATTTGGACGGTAGGGAACCCAGAGAGACCCATTGATGGATATGGAGTTATTTGCAGAGAGGTAACACAAAGTGTTTAAACTGAGATGTGAGTGGCTTCAAAAGTAACGTTAGATTGTCCAATTTGATAGGACAAACTATGAAGCATTCTAGTGAAATTGTACGTCAACATTTAATTAATCTTTTTCTAATAGTGGGGATATTTTAAAAATGTAAAAATATTGATAGGGTAAATAGAAAGCTGGAACCTGAGCTTTCATTAATGTAAGAAGTATGTCAAATAAGACTTGAATAGAATGTATTGCAGGAGTTGACAGATTGGTCATCTTAGGGTTGAATGGCTACAATCAATGGAAATCCTATTTGAAAAGACATATATTGTTCAGGGAAGGAAGTAATGTCGCAATACAGTAAATGAACTTCAATACTGAAGCACAGGTGCGAAAGGACATACAAAAGAAGAGGACAGACATAGAATCTCTTTGGGCAGAATTAATAGATGCTAACAGATGTAATCTCTTATAAAGGATGTGCTGCAGACAGTCCAGGGTGAAAGGCTTGATCTGGAACTAAGGGAGGAGATAAGCTCAGCGACTAACCACACACAAATGGAGATTTCAATTTAGACTGGGACAATAATGCATCTATTGGTAAGACAAAACTGATTGCTAGAATTCATGGAAGACCATTTCATGAATCAATTTGTAAACAAGTCCCAGATTTGATTAATAGGGCTGATCAAATCTCCAGTGTAAGTATGGGTGAGGCTCTAATGTGATCACATTCCACTTATGACAACCCAAGCAAGAGGAGGAATCGGAGATTTCTTTCAGAGAGGCAATTCTGAATGCAATGGATCCAAGTGTGCCTATGGAACATATCAATGTATGAAAGGAAATGGATCAATGTGCACCAATTCTAGCAAATATACTGTGGTTAAAGGCATACGTGCCTGGTTGGTAACATAATTTCATAAATTGATAAAGTTGGTTTATTGTTATCACATGGACCGAACATATGGAGGTACAGTAAAAATCTTTGTTCTGTATTCCATTGATGTAGGTCACTTCATTACAACAGTGCATTGGGGTAGTACAAGGGATAACAATAATAGAATGCAGAATAAAGTGTGGCATTTACAGGGGAAGAGGCAGTGCGAGCAGACAAAAAGGTGCAAGCCCGTAACGAGGTAGATTGTGAGGTCAGGAGTCTACCTTCCTGCACTATGGGACCATACAATAGTCTTACAACAGCAGGACAGAAGCAATACTTGAGCCTGATGATACGTGCTTTCAGGCTATTGTATCTTCTGCTCAACGGGAGGGAGGAGAAGGGAAAATGTTTGGGGTGGGTGGCATCTTTGATTATGTTGGTGAGATAGTGAAAAGTGTAAACAAAGTTCATGGAGAGAACTTCCAAATACACTGGAAGATATCCAATTCTAATAGCCATATTATAAGAACATTGGAAATCTAAATTAGTTCTTCAAGAACTATTTACACCTATTAATTAATACAATAAATAAATACAACAAGTTCTATATATTTGTATACAGTTTTTAATTTGGAATAAAATAATTTAAAATTACTTCAGGTACATAAAAGGATCATGAATCTGTGATCCAGATTTACCTAAAAATCTGCATACTGTTCAGTCCAGAGGAACGTGGATTGAAAATTCTGAACTGCAGTTCACTAAGACATTGACAAAAAAGGTTAGTGCCATGAAAGGAAATGGCAAGAAGTAAATATGAATTCAATTCCAATAGGGCTCTTAATATTTCAAGCAAACATGGCAAGTAAGATGTTAAAAATTTGCTTTGTTTGTTAGAAGGAACTGAATGATAAAATGGGAATGCTGGAAGTGTGTGGAGGTGTAGGTATGAGAACTATAACAGAGAGGCTGCCACGCAAACATATCCAATTGGCCTTTGACTCATATTTTCATCTGGAAAGACGAGCAACTTTATTCTGACTTGAAAAGGGTTCCAGAGCATTTCTATGTGTGTCAACTTGTGGTGAATACATCTCAATAAGATGCATAGATGACAAAGGAGAAAAATGCAGAAACTCCGGCGTGAAGTCACTGAACATGACTGACACTGAAGACTTGCCTACAGACTTTAGACAAGTACTGTTTCCATTTTCCGTCTATTAAAGGAAGCAATGGTGGTCCAGGACAGAATGGGGTAGTGAGTTTAACATCTATGATAAGTAACATTGTGGAAATGATCCTCAAAGTCTAATCATAGGGTGCATGGACAGAAATAAAATCAGGAAAGGTATTGCCAATCTAAATGATCCCTTTGAGCTGAATAGGGAGAAAAGCAGAGTCATGGCTGAATTTTAGTAGGGCCTTGACACAATTCTTCAAAGCAAAATACTGAGGATGCTGGAAACTTGAAATAAAAACCAAAGCGACTGGGAATACTCAGCAGTCCGTGAAGAATCTGTAGAGAGCAAAACTGCTGATCACAGATTAAATGAAGAGAAGGATTATATGCAATGGGCCCTGCACTCTATCACTGATTTTATTGTCTGTTCTTTCTCCCTTGCATCTTAAACATAAAACATTGATCCTGATTCTTTCTCCACAGTCGCCACCTGACACCCTCCAGCATTTCAGCCTTTATTATCATTTGCACAACTTCACTTGAGAAAATGATACCTGCATTAATGGCAATATTCTTCAATGAAAGCATTAACGATTGACCTACAGACCACAATAGGTTAAGGACTGAAATTACTACTATTCTAAAGGTACCGGCAATGGTGATTATGACAGGCATTTCACCCTTTCCAAAGCAGCTGAACCAAAGTACGTGACTTAGACTTGAAGTGGGTAGGAAGCAATAAATTCTATAGAACTTTGGCACCCTTGCTATATATATATATATATACACACAGTTATATTTAGAGAGACAGACAGACAGACAGAGAGAGGGAGAAGGTTCAGGGGCAGAGAATGATTTATACAAATGACAAGTTAGTGGATGTCTCAGTTTTGAATATAGTGAGGTTAGCATGATCAGAAGAGACAGATGACTTCAGAGTGAAGGCGCTCAGTAAATTGGTGTTTCCTTCGTCTCATATTTCAATTAGAAAATTGTAGAACTTTATTGCAGAGAAGGAATCCATCTGGTTCGTCACCTCCACCCCTGACAAAAATGGAGCTGTTAAGTTTCCTGCAGTTTCCAGTTCCCTCATTTGGGGCACGTGAGTTCCTCATCCGCCAGTGCTCATCCAAGTACTGTTTGAATTACAATAGGAGCCGGCATGGGCCCTCAAGCCTGCCCCTGCCGCTTAATAGGATCATGGCTGATCTGCCCCAGACCCCTCAATTCTCCGAACTTTCAACACCACTGATGTCCTCTTTAAGATAGATAGATACATTATTGATCCCAAAGGAAATTATAGTGTTGCAGTAGCATTACAAGTGCACAGATATACAAATGTATACATATTAGAAGAGAAAGAATTTAAAAAATAAGTACTTTATTGATCCTGAGTGGGAAATTCTTTTATTCCAGCAGCAACGTTTAAAAACACACTTAGCAGTGTGTAGACTTAACTAATAATCAAATACAGAATAATGATATACACAATAATAATTTACCAATGTGCAATACTGTGCAATAATAATGCATGAAATAATAAAACTGAGACTACTGTACTGTGATTTGTGTTCTCCTGCCACACAGAGATGAACTGTTGTATTTGCTTATTGCATTTGGTAGGAAAGATTTTCTGTAATGATCCTTGTGACAGTGGAGCTGAATGAGTCTGTTTGAAAGGTGCTCCACTGCTTATTCAGTAGGTGATGGAGAGGATGTGCCTGATGGTCCATAATGGATAACAGTTAGTTTAGTGACCTCCTCTCCACCATTAACTCAAAAGAGTCTGGGTTGTGGCCAAGGATGGATCCAGCCTCCTTGATGAGATTATTTAGTCTTTTTGCATCACCAGCACCGATGCTGCTCCCCCGACATAAAGCCGCAAAGAACACTGCACTCGCTACCACAGACTGGTAAAAGATCTTTAACATCCTGCTACACACATTGAAGGATCTCAGTGTCCTTAGAAAATAGAGTCTGCTTATCCCCTTCTTGTAAACAGCCTTGGTGTTGGTTTTCCAGTCAAGTCTGTTGTTGAGGTGAACACTCTCCACCTCCACCGTAACATCTTCCCCCAGAATGTATACAGGATTCGTCACAGTCCTCTTCCTCCTAAAATCAATCACCATCTCCCTGGTTTTGACCACATTCAGGAGCAGATGATTCCTCCCACACCACTCCACAAACTTGTCCACCTGTCCTCTGTGCTCTGACTCCTGCCCATCTCTGATACACCCAACCACCGCAGAGTCATCAGAGAACTTCTTCAAGTGACAAGACTCAGAGTTGTACTGAAAGTCTGAAGTGTACAGTGTGAACGGAAACGGAGACAGGACAGTCCCTTGTGGTGCTCCAGTCCCACTCACCACCATCTCAGACAGAGAACTACCCAGCTGTACAAACTGGGGTCTATCTGTCAGGTAGTCAGTAATCCAGGAGATAGTGGATTCCTCTATGCCCATCCTTTGCTCAGAAGAAGTGGCTGGATTGTATTGAAGGCACAAAAGAAATCTAAAAATGTGATTCTCACAATGCCACCAGCATCATCCAGGTGGGAGTGAGCTCTCTGCAACAGGTAGATGATGACATCGTCCACTCCCACATGAGGTTGGTAGGCAAACTGTAGAGGGTCCAATGAAGATCTCACCTGCAGTCCAGGGTAAGTCAGGACCAGCCTCTCCAGCACCTTCATCATGTGAGATCTGAGGGCAACTGGTCTGTGGATATTAAGTTCAAATGGAGTCGCTTTCGTGGGTACAGGAACCAAGCAGGAAGTCTTCCCAAGCACCGGTATCTTTTCCTGACTCAGAGTCAGAGTGTAAAGGTGCTTCAAAATACCAGACACAAGGCTTACTCAGGCCTTCAGTACCCTGGGGCTGATACCATCCGGTCCAGTAGCCTTGCCTTGATGTAGTGTCTCCAGCTGTCTCTTAACCAGACCTGCAGTCACTGTCAGGCAGGGGAGGGTGATCATCCCCAAGGAGGCAGGATAATTCAAAGCTGGGCGTTTGGAACACAAGCACTCACCAGAGGGGAGGGAGGGGTGGGGGGGAAAGGCTTCAGGGGCAGGGGAGGGTGTGTGGTTTGAGCAAGTGGGAGAAGGAACAGCAGGAGCTCCCATGCTGAACCTGTTGAAAAACAATTTCAATTTATTGTCCCTCTCCAGGCAGCCCTTGATCTTCCTTTCCCTAACCTTGAAGCTTCATGCCCGACCACACGTCCCTTATGCTATTCTGCTGGAGCTTGTACTCCAGCTTCCTCTTGTAGGATTCTTTGTACTCCCTCAGCTTTACCCTCAGTTCACTCTGTACTCACCTCTAATCTATCCCAGACCTCAAGGCTTTCTTCTTCTTATTCAAAAGTTCTTTCAGGTGTTACGTATCCCGTAACTGGATCACTTACCAGCAAAGATAGAGAGGTCCGCTGAAGTCTGATGGTACCATTTTCAAACGTTTTTATTTATAAAGGGGCACAAACATAAGGTTAATACAAACATTCAGATAACATACGTCGTCAATACTCAATCTAAAGCGCAGGGGTAGTACTACTCAATAAGAACTAAGCTCTATCATTGTCTAGGGGTTAAACGATTTGTCCAATCAAAATATAAAAGTCTCACCAGTTCATGGAGGCTTTTTGCCGCTTGAGGGACCGCTGGGTGTTCACGGGTTGGAGAGAGAAAATAAACTTGCCAACCTTCTGGACTCAAAGCGTGGAATTGGGAACGGGAGTTCCTCGTTGTCAGTCCGAAATCCTTTTCGGGGTTATTAGCCACTCAATTCCCTAGCTAGGGGATCCAAATCACACGTGGCTTCCGAGCAGCTTCCCGTTATTACGAGAGGAATGAGCGATGGTCTCCGTCTAGTGCGTCGCTGGAGTACCGCCTCCAGCAGTCTCCTTTTTATCATGGCTGGCAGATTTGTAAATGTCAATCAAGGTAGGGTGAGGCCATCCCCACACCACATGGCCCGAGGGTGTCCATGTCCCTGATAGCTGGCACATACTATAGAGTTGTAATTCACACAGGTGCCTCTAAGAACAATGGTCAACTCCGTAGCATTGTCTCTCATTTCCTGGGTCCAAGACCCGAATTAATAGCGATCTTGCGATTCTCTTGAAGGAGGGGGCTGGTCCCGCACCCTTCGGCCCCTCAGAGCTGTGGTACTTTCATAACACAGGTCACTGGTGATCCAGAGCTTGTTGTTGGGGAAGCAGCGTACAGTCCTGAATTTGATGTAGTCTCCCAAACAAGAGAGAATCTGCAGATGCTGGAAATCCAAGCAACACACACAAGATGCTGGAGGAACTCAGCAGGCCTGCCGAAGGGTCTCAGCCCAAAACGTCAACTGTGCTATTTTCCTTAGATGCTGCCTGGCCTGCTGAGTTCCTTCAGCATTTTTTCTGTGATACAATCAGTCATCTTGTTAATGTCCTCCTGTGTGGCTCACATAACACATCTCAGTCCGTCCTCTCAAAGCCTTCCTACAGTGCCTCATTAACATCTTGAGTCCACCTCCTTACAGTCCTTGTTGACACAGGCTGCCACTGGACGAGAGGCACATACCTGGGTGCTAGCAGGACCGATCAGATCTGCCAAGTGGAGGAAGGGCAGTGGCACTGTATGCGTCCTTTACATTTGCATACAGAAGGTCTAGTGTCCTATTGTCCCGTGTAGGGCAGCTGACATACTGATGAAAAGTTGGTGCTGTTGCCTCGAGAGAAACATGATTAAAAGCCCCAATAACAGCCACAAAAGCATTGGGATATTGAGTTTGTATTCTAGTGATGGTCAGAAGAATAGCAATGCACGCTACATTCACGTCAGCTGACAACTGACCATAAACAATAACTAAAACAGCAGCTGAGAATGCCTGACGCAAATAATGTGGTTGTATCCCAATGGCTAAAAGCTCGATGTCCAGCTACATAAATGTTCCTTTACAGTAGCATGTCTGGGATTACACCACATTTTGTTCACGAACACTACAATCCCTCCTCCCACCTTCTTACCGCTCAGTGTAAGGTGTCTGTCTGCTTAGACAGTCTTGAAGCCGGATATGGAGGCACAATGGTTCGGAAAGTACGTGTGTAGCCAGGTCTCAGTTAAGCACAAAACAGTGCACTCCCAGTATTCCCTCTAGGCCTTAATCAGTGCACCAATCTCATCCATCTTATTTCCCAAGGACCCCACATTTCCCATGCTGATCACAGGGATAGAAGGTTTATATTTCCTCCTCTTGGACTTAACCTTCGCTCCGGCCCTGCAGCTCCGGCGTCACCTCCTAAGCTCCCGTAGGATCTCAGGTCACACTCTGGGCAGTAGCATCGGGTTGCATAGCTCAATCAGCTTGTCTCTGAAATTAAACACAATTTTCACTCAACCTTCACTTCAAACACAAGGTAGCCATCACAAATGGTCTAAGCACAAAATAATCCAGAATGACACACAAGAAAACATAAAGCTAACATAAAATAATATGAAAAATGGTAAAAACACAAGAGCTACTGAAACAGCTGTCACTAGCATGACGTCATCTTGGATTTACTTCAGACAATCTAACAGGATGTGGTCATCACTTCCTTGGCTATAGGTTGACTTAAAGTCTAATGGCCAAGGGTAGGAATGCCATTCAGCTCTAGTAATCCTGCCTCCACAAATCTCTGGGATAGAGAATTCCAGAGATTTACCAACCCCCTCCGTGGGAAGAAAATGGGAGTTATGCTCCCACCATCCTTTCTGGCTTTGAGTTCCAGACTTCAATCTTACTTTGGGTGGAAATAATTCCCTTTGTCACAAGAGTGATTATAATGATTAGTCACTTCTTACGTTCTTGAATTATGCAAAGACAAACCAAAGAAGATGATTCATCATTTCCATCCCAGCTACAATGTTCGACAACTGCAAGTTCTTCCTTTTTCTTGAGCAAGTGGACCTAGGTTTGCTACTCCATCAAAAGGATGGCACCTCCAACTACACTGGGCCCTTCAGTACTATGTCGATACATTGGCCTAGGTGTTATGGTCAAACCCTCGGAGTATGTTCTAAACTGTCAAACCAGCTGAAGCAGACACTAAAAGAGGGGTAGAAAAAGCATCACAGGCAAAAAGCTAAAGGAAAAAGGTGAGAAGACTGGCATATGGTTTGGCAACGCAACCACAATAAGGTACAGGAGGATCAAATGTGCAAAGTGGAGTTGAAAGTCTGGTGTAAGGCAATGGTCACACAAGGAGGAGAAATAAACATGGGAGATTCTGCTGGAAGTCCAGAGCAGCACACAAAAATAACTGGAAGAACTCAGCAGATTAGGCAGTATCCATGGAGAGGAATAAACAGTTGATGAGACCTTAAAAGAGGAATTATTGAGAGTGAGGACTAGTACTGCCAGGTCTAAGGAGGAAGATCTTTGGTTTGCTCTCAAATGACCTTGAAGCAAGAGCGTGTGATCAAACTGAATCCCTGCATAATTCTGGAAAAAAATAATTTAAATTTCCTCTATAAGGAGCAACACAAGCAGATGCTTAACAGCATTTGAGCTATTGGCAAGCCATCACGGATAGAGAGGGAACAAGGGAAGAATGTTTTACATTGCCTCTTTGCGGTCTCCTAGTTTCTTCTACAGATCTGATATATTGTACAGATTATGATGCAGAATGAGCAAATCTTACTGCTTTTGACTTTATGCCCAGGAATGTGCACACATCATTTAAACTATTATGGAAAACTTGGGACATAGTTACAGGGAGCTGGCAATAGATGAACATTTAAAATTATGGTTGGAGGGAGAGAATTAATGGCTTCTGACAAAGGGCAGTGTTCTGGAAGTCATCCTAGAGCACTTAAGGTGTGATTGATTGACTAAGAGCCCAGGACATGGAGTCCAAATTGCCAAATGAGCCATGCATGCTGTTTCTGATGAGAGGGACTGTTGCCTATTTTCCCACCCAAGTAAGCCTCAGGCTGATTCACTAAATATGAGCCAGATACTGTATACTCTGCAAGATAGCGACACATGTGAGGAAGTTTAACTCCAAAAATAAGTAGTTTTTGGCCATTCAAACAGTTCAAGCACAATCCAACACACTTCTAATGATCAAACACGAGGAAATCTGCAGATGCTGGAAATTCAAACAACAACACACACAAACTGCTGGTAGAACACAGCAGGCCAGGCAGCATCGATAGGGAGAAGCGCTGTCGACGTTTCGGGCCAAGACCCTTCATCTTCCTTTCGGTTAATCCTGACGAAGGGTCTCGGCCCGAAACGTCGACAGCGCTTCTCCCTATCGATGCTGCCTGGGCTGCTGTGTTCTACCAGCATTTTGTGTGTGACACTTCTAATGATTCCTTGTTTGGCTTTATTTGAGGAATATTTTTCTCAGTGTGCAAAACTTAGTCCTTGAAAATAAATAGATTGCTTATTAGCACATCCACAACTTGAACCAATATTGTGTTTTGATAAACTCCAAGGGAAAATTATCAACATAAAATGAATATTACTGAATAAAATACCCTTCCCATCCTCCTGGCCATTCCCTCTTCTCCCCCTTCCATGGGGCAAAAATGCAAATGCTTGAAAATTCATACCACCAATCTCAGGGACAGCTTCTAAACCATTGATTGGACCTCTTGTATGATAAAGATGATCTCTTGATCTTACTGTCTACAGGGTCCTTGCACCTTATCAGCCAAAAGACCAGAAGACAATGACGTATACAGGGCAGAGATAAATCACTTGGCCCATTGAGTCTGCTCCACCATTCAATCAAGGCTGGGTTTTTTTCAAACACATTTGCCCACATTCTCCCTGTAACCATTAACCCCCTTACCTATCAAGCCTACCTGCACTGCACTTTCATTGTAGTCATAATACTATTTTCTACATTAGGTTATTATCTTCTTCTTTCATATAACTTGATGTACTTTTATTTGGAATGATTTGTCTGGATGGAATGCAAAGCATCTCGCTGTACGTGTGATAATAATAAACCAATATAGCAAATTTGATAATGAACCACAATGAATTCTTAGAGCAAGGTGATGAAGAGTTAAGTGTTGACAACATTTTTAACAGAAGGAAATGGAAATGCAAAGGGCAGAGCAGTTTAGGGAGGTGTGTAGAATTTAGGGAGCACAAGAGCTATCTCTAAACTTAGAGTTGAACAGCATCCAGAATGTTGATATCTCAGGTGATGGGAATGAAGGGAGAGGCAGAGACAGAGGGAGATAACAAAGGGATTTGAAAACAAAAGTGAGAATTTTACAATCACCGTATCACATTGCTGGAAGTCGATCTGCCAACCACAAAGAGGAGGTGATGAACTGGATGGAGCAAGCTAGGACTAGGCCTGCTAAGTTTTGGATGATATCAGGACAATAGGGGACAGCCAGGAAAGAGTCTGAACTGCATTTGTTCGAGGTGGGAAGGCATGGGAGTGGATTTCAGCAACAAGGCCAAAGTCAAGCAACCTTACAAGGATGGAAGTGCACAGTCCTATGAGGACACAGATACTTGCTCTAAGCTCATCTCCAAGTCAAGTGTTGTTGGAAATCTGGTTCAGTTTCAGACAGTTGTCAAGAAAAAAATGGAGTGAGTACAAAGGAACAGAGATGGAGATTAGAATCAACGGGAGATGCTTTGGTCTTCCAGTGTACAGTTGTAAAATCATTTCTGCTCTGCTGATTGGATAAATAGATTTAGAGCAATCTAAAAGGCTCAGGAGAGGTTGTAGTCTGGCTGAGTATCATTTGCAAGCATGTAAAAACAGAGAATAATGAGAGTTTGGGATAAGGCTTGAATAACCTTAGTTTATATGATGTACATCCAATACACAAAAAAGGTCACCTAGCCTATTTTGTCCTTGTTAGTTCCCAAGTATTACCTCTATTCATCTTAATTCCCCTCTCTCTCTTTATTTTCCTGGGCTGGATAATTCAGGGAAAGAGAAAAACATGGCAGAGCTCTTGGATAGTTCCAGAGGAACTGGTTGAGGCAGTTACAATAACAACATTTAAAAGACACGTGTACAGATATATGGATGGGAAAGGTATAGAGGGTTATGGGCCAAACATGGACAAATAGGGCTAGGTCAGACTGGCATCTTGGTCATCATGGATGAGTAAGGCTGAAGGACCTATTTCCATGTTGTATGAATGTATGACAAAGAAATCCATAAGTCGTTTGCACCTGTTGACCCAAAGATTTTGAGCAGTAGCCAATCAGCAATCAGAACCGAGAAAACGTAGCTCACTCAGGTTTGCCGATTGAGTACATAAGGCAGCAATTCATAGAAATTTAGTGTTTTGACCAGTGACCAATCAGAGATTGAGATTGATTGGCAAGAACATATAAAAACAGGCAGGAGCAAGTGGAGCGGCCATCGTTGGAGTGGACGGTGTTAGACTGGTTATTTGAAGCTTTATCTCTTCAAGGAGAGGCTTGAGTGAGAGAAGGTAAAAAAGTTGCAGGTAGTTTTTTCCCCCCAGTTTATCTATTGTTTTCCTTCTTTATATTTGCTCAGTTAGAACAGTAGGGATGGCAGGCAAGATAGTTAAATTCTCCCTTTGTCGGAAGTAGGAAGTGTTCCAGTGTCCCTGATGACTACATCTGTGAAAAGTGCACCCAGCTGCAGTTTCTAACACTCTATGTTAGAAATGGATGAACTCTGGGTCACTCTGAAGGCTGAGTGAGTGATAGACATGACAGAGAGAGAGGTAATTACACCCAGCGTGCAGGACACAAGAGACTCGGTGACAGTCAGGAAGGGGATAGGGGTTAAACAGCCAGTGCAGAGTACCCCTGCAGCCATCCCCCTCAACAACAGGTATATTACTTCAGATAATGTCGGAGAGGGATGACCTAACAGAGGAGAGTCACAGTGTTTGGGTCTCTATCACTGAGTCTGCCTTAGAGACTTAGAAGAGAATGTGGTAGAAGAGGTACGTATGTGCTGATAGTGGATTCATTAGTTAGGGGAATGGACAGAAGATTCTATGGACGCGAATGAGATTCCCAGATGGTATGATTCCTCCCGGGTGCCAGAGTCCGTGATACCTCAGATTGAGTCCTCTGCATTCTTGAGTGGGAGGGCGAACAGCCAGAAGTTGTGGTCCATGTAGGTGCCAATGATATGAGTAGGATTAGTGAAAAGGTTCTGCAAAGTGAGTTCAGGGAGTTAGGTGTTAAGTTAAAGGACAGGGCCTCCTGGGTTGTGACCTCAGAATTGCTACCCATGCCACATCCTAGTGAGGCCAAAAATAGGAAGATCAGACAGTTTAACACATGGTTTAATTGCTGGTGTAGAAGGGTGGGGGTGTCAGATTATTGGGTTCTCTTCCAGGGAAGGTGTGACTTGTACAGAAGAGACAGTTTGCACCTGAAATGGAGGGGGATGGGAACCAGAGTGCCAGAACAGTTAGTGGAGAGGAGACAGATATCATTAAGACCTCAAAGTCAGTAAACAAAATGTTGAGTATGGTGCAAATAATCTCCTTAGCTACATCTGTTTCAATGCAAGAAGTATTGTTGGAAAGACAAATTAGCTCAGGGCATGGATCAACACATGGAATTATGACATGGTAGCCATTAGTGAGACTTGGTTGCAGGAGGGGCAGGACCAGCAGCTCAATATTCTGGGGGCCCATTCTTTTGGACATGACAGAACAGGAGGGATTTAGGGGGAGGAGTGGTGTGACTCGTAAGGGAAAGTGTCACGGCAGTACTCTGTCAGGACAGGCTGGAGAACCTGTCTAGTGAGCAGAATGCATGGAACTGAGGAATAAGAAAGGTATGAACAAGTTAAAAGAGCTATATAATAGAACACTAAATAGTCCACAGGATTTAGTGGAACAGGTGTGCAGCGATTTTGCAGACTGGTGCAAAATCACAAGGTTGTTACAGTAGATGATTTTATCTTTCCATATATTGAACTCTATCCCATGCTGTAAAAGGACTAGATGGGATAGAGTTAGTCAAACGTGTCAAGGAAAGTTTCCTTAATCAGTACATAGAAGTCCCAATGTAGTAAGTATTAAGTATGTAATATTTAATCTGCTTTTAGGATGTGGACAGGGCAGGTGGCCGAAGTTAAGGGAACACCTTACATCCTGTGATCATAATGCCATTAATTTCTAAGTTAACATGCAAAAAGGTAGGTCTGGTCCACAGCTTGAGAGTCTAAATTGGAGAAAGGCCAATTTTTATAATATCAGAAAGAATTTGGCAGGTATGGATTGGGGAACACTTATCTGGCAAAGGTATATTTGGTAAGTGGGAGGTCTTCAAAAGTGAAATTTTGAGTGTACAAAGCTTATATGTGCCTGTCAGAATAAGATGATAGATGTAGGGGACTTTGGTTCTCAAAAGATATTGAGGCCCTGGTTAAGAGAAAAAAGGAGATGCAAAGCAGGTACAGGCAGGTAGGGACAAATGAGGTGCTTAAAGAGTATAACAAATGCAAGAGAACATTTAAGGAATACATTAGGAGGGCTAAAAGAAAGCATAAGGTTGCCCTAGCAGACAAGGTGAAGGAGAATCCTTAGGGATTCTACAGATATGTAGAGAGAAAAAGGATTGCAAGTTACAAAATTGGTCCTCTGGAAGATCCAAACAGTAACCTATGCACAGAGGCAAAAGAGGCAAGAGAGATCTTAAATGGATTTGTTGCATCTGTATTTTCTTGAAAGCTGGACACAGTGTGAGGCACTGTGAGGCAAAGCAGCAGCAAGGTCATGGACTCTATGCAGATTAGAGATGAGGAGGTGATTGCTACCTTGAGGTAAATTAGGGTGGATAAGAACATAAGAAATAGGGGCAGAAGTAGGCCATCTGGCCCATCGAGTTTGCCCTGCCATTCAAAAAGATTATGGCTGATCTGTCCATAAACTCAGCTCCATCTACCGTCCTTTTCCCTTACTATATAAAAACCTACCGGTTTCTTAAATATACTTAGTGAGGAAGCCTCAACTGCTTCCCTGGGCAGAGAATTCCACAGATTCACCACTCTCTGGAAAAAACAGCTTCTCCTCATCTCTGTCCTAAATCTTCTCACCTGAATCTTGAGGCAATGTCCCCTAGTTCTAGTCTCAGTTACCAGTGGAAACAACTTCCCTACTTCTATCTTATCCATCCCTTTGAAAATTCTTATGTTTCTAGAAGATATCCTCTTATTCTTCTGAACGCCAGAGTATAGTTCCAGGCAACTCAATCTCTCCTCATAGGTTAACCCCTTCATCCCTGGAGTCAACCTGGTGAACATCCTCTGCACTGCCTCCAAAGCCAGTATATCCTTCCTCAAGTAGGGAGACCAGAACTGCCCACAGTACTCCAGGTGCGGCCTCACCAGTACCCTGTATAGTTGCAGCATGACCTCCCTGCTCTTGAATTCAATCCCTCTAGCAATAAAGGCCAACATTCCATTTGCCTTCTTAATAACCTGTTGTACCTGCAAGCCAACTTTTTGTGATTCATGAAAAAGCATCCCAAGTCCCTCTGCACAACAGTATGCTGCAATCTTTCACCATTTAAATAATAATCTGCTCTTCTATTATTCCTTCCAAAGTGAATGATCTCACATTTACCAGCATTGTATTCCATCTGCCAGACCTTGGCCCACTCACTTAGCCTATCTATATCCCTCTGCGGACTCTCCACATCGTCTTTTCAATTTGCTTTTCCACTCAGTTTAGTGTCATCGGCACATTTTGCTACACTACACTCAATCCCCTCTTCCAAATCATCAATGTAAATGGTAAACAGCTGCGGGCCCAGCACCGACCCCTGTGGCACCCCACTCACCACTGACTGCCAACCGGAGAAACATCCATTTATACCAACTCTCTGCTTTCTATTGGTTAACCAATCCACTATCCATGCCAATACACTTCCTCCGACTCCATGCATCCGTATCTTATTTATAAGTCTCTTGTGCGGCACCTTATTGAATGCTTTCTGGAAGTCCACCTGTTCCCCTCTATCCACTGCACACATTATGTCTTCAAAGAACTCTAGTAAGTTTGTCAAACAGGACCTGCCCTTTCTGAATCCATGCTGCGTCTGTCTAATGGAACCACTCCTTTCTAAATGTTTCGCTATTTCTTCCTTAATGACAGCTTCAAGCATTTTTCTGACTACAGATGTTAAGCTAACTGGCCTATAGTTGTCCATCTTTTGCCTACATCCTTTTTTAAAAAGTGGCGTGACATTTGCTGTCTTCCAATTTGCTGGGACCTGTCCAGAGAGTTTTGATAAATGATTACCAACTCATCTACTATAACCTCTGCCAATTCCTTCAGCACCCTGGGATGCATTCCATCAGGACCAGGGAACCTATCTGCCTTCAGGACCTCTAGTTTGCTCATCACTATCTCTTTAGTGACAGTGATTTTATCAAGGTCCTCACCTCCCATTTCATCCATAACATCCTACTTTGGCATATTAGGCATGTCCTCCACCATGAAGACCGACACAAAATAGTCATTCAATGCTTCAGCCATTTCTTTATCACCCAATATCAATTTTCCCTTCTCATCCAGGGCCTGATTGTCACAAGGGGACATGAGACTGGACCCAAGTGCAGGATGCAAGTACTGAAGTACTAGGGGCAGGACAGGAACAACTAAAGGATAGAACAAGATGGGGAGACCGTGGCATGTGTGAGGGACATGGTGTTCAAAGTGATCCTGGGGTTCAGAGATAGTTCAGGCAAGACAGGATCCTGGAGATCAGGGCAAGGCAGGATTTTGGAAAGGCTAGAGGATGGGTCTATGGGACAAGGAACACTGCGAGGATCATCCCCTGGGTGGGCCACATAACTCCTGGGCAGGGCCCAGCCTCCCAGGCAGGAACACAGGGGCCTGAGCAGGTCACAGGGCACCTGGGCAGGTTGCAGGGCACAACTCATCAGAAGCAAGGGGTAGGAAAGGGTCAGAGTCCTCTGGGTGGGCTGCATAGCTCCTGGGCAGGAGCCAGCCTCCCAGGCAGAAACACAGGGGCCTGGGCAGGTTGCAGGGCACAACCCATCAGAAGCAAGGGGTAGGAAAGGGCAGAGTCCCCCACCAGGCAACAGCAATCCAGCCTGGCTTACCCAACAGAGGCAAGGGATAGGAAGGGAGCTCGGTCCAGGGTGACTCCAAGACTCTCACAGAACTAGTTGATTAACAACGGATACTCCAAGCTGGGGCAAACAGGACAAACAGAACAAAACCAGGCAAACAGCACAAGCAGGGCAAACATGATGAACAGGTCAAAATAGGATAAATAGGGCAACCAGCACAAATAGGCTGACCAGGTCAAAACAAGTTAGACAGGCAGACAGTACAAACAAGGTGAACCAAACCAGGTGGCCCAGCACATACAAGCCAAACAGGACAACCCCCAACTAGACTCAGTCCCAGAGCCCCTGATATACACCTGCCAGCTGATAGGCATCAGGTGCGCCTCCTTTTTTTTTTTGCTGTTTTTTTTGGGTTTTTTAAAAATTTATTTATTAAATTTTAGAAATTACAAAGAATAAATGTGATATAAAATAGTAAGAAAAGGAAAGGAGGGACGGCTACAAGACCCGGAGTCCGGAGTCCGCGGACCGGATCAAGACCCAGAATGCGGGCTCCAGACCGGACCCTAACACTGATAAGGTGTTCCCTCAGACCCTGTGGGAGACAAGTGCAAAAATTGCAAGGCCCTAGCAAAGGTATTTAAATCATCCTTGCCAACAGTTGTGTATCTAAGGACTGAACAACAGCTACTGTTCAAAAGTTCAAAGGTTCATTTTATTGTCAAGTATGCACGTGCAATTCAACTCTAATATTCGTCTTCTCCAGAAAGTCATGAAATACTGAAAAGAGAAAAGACATCAACTTCCTCCGTGCACAGAAAGGAAAAAGACTCAAAACGCACAAACCCCCAAACACCTCACCCTTTCCCTCACACAAAAGCTAGCAGATTGCCCACACAGAAAACAGCAGCTGAAACATCAAACCCCAAACCACCAACCCCTTCACTCGCAAACAAAAAGCAATAATATCAAGCAGCTAACCCCTTCCTAGCAAAAAAAACCTGTGACAATAACATCAAAACCTTGAACCCCTCCCTCCCAAAAAATCAGCGATAATAGCATCAAACTGCCAACCCTCTCCCTCACAGAAAAGAACTGTGACAATAGCATCAACTCCCACCCCCTCTCTCATACACAAAAACTAACAGATCACACACACAGAAAAACACCAACAAGAAAATCAAACCCAAAATCCCCATCCCCTCCATCTCATGATAACCAACACAATCTCCTACCCAGAACCCCAGCCCATCGACTGGCAACAAGAAAGAAAACACAGAAAATTGAAGGAGAGCAAGATAAACTACAGTCTAATAATCACACAAGTCTTAGAATTTAGAAACATCCTGTGTCCGAATGAAGCTTAGTCCTTTTATGAAGGCCGGTGAGCCTGACATCAGTAGTGGGAAAGTTATTGGAAGGTATTCTAAGGGACCAAAATACGAGTATTTGGATAGATATGGTCTAATTAGGCTTAGTCGGCAAGGCTTTGTACGTGGTAGGCCATGTCTAACCAATCTTACAGAGTTTTTCGAGGCAGGTAACAGGAGATTTCATGAAGGCAAGGCAGTGGATGGTGTCTACATGGACTTTAGTAAGGCATTTGACAGGTCCCACATGGGAGTTTGATCAAGATGGTTCAGTCGCTCGGCATTCAAGGTGAGGTAGTAAATTGCATTAGATATTGGCTTCACAGGAGAAGCCAGAGAGTGATAGTTGATGGCTGTCTCTCTGAATGAAGGCCTGTGAATAGTGGAGTGCCACAGGGATCGGTGCTGGGTCCATTGTTGTTTGTTGTCTAGATCAGCAATCTGGATGATAATGTGGTTAACTGGATCAGCAAATTTACAGATGAGACCAAGTTTGGGGGTGTAGTGGATAGTGAGGGAGACTATCAGAGCTTGTGGCAGGATCTGGACCAGCTGGAAAAAATGGGCTGAAACACGACAGACAGAATTTAATGCAGACAAGTTCAAGTTGTTGCACTTTGATAGGGCCAATTAGGGTAGCTCATATACAGTGAACGGAAAGGCACTGAAGAGTGCAGTAGAGCAAAGGGATCGAGAAATACAGTTGCATAATTCATTTGAAGTGGCGTCACAGGTAGAAAGGGTCATAAAGAAAGCTTTTAGCAGATTGGCCTTCATAAACCAAAGTATTGAGTACAGGAGATGGGATGTTATGTTGAAGTTGTATAAGATGTTGCTGAGGCCTAATTTGGAGTATTGTGTGTAGTTTTGGTCACCTACCTACAGGAAAGATGTAAATAAGGTTGAAAGAGTACAGAGAAAAATTACAAGGATTTTGCCAGGTCCGGAGGACCTGAGTTATAGGAAAGGACTGAATAGGTTAGGACTTTATTCTTTGGAACATAGAAGATTGAGGGGAGATTTGATAGAGGTATACAAAATTAGGGGGGTGTAGATAGGATAAAAGTAAGCAGGCTTTTTTCACTGAAGTTAGGTGGGACTACAACTAGAGCTCATGGGTTAAGAGTGAAAGGTGAAAGGTTTAAGGGAAATGACAGACAGATAGACAGACATACTTTATTGATCCCGAGGGAAATTGGGTTTCGTTACAGTCGCACCAACCAAGAATAGTGTAGAAATATAGCAATATAAAACCATAAATAATTAAATAATAATAAGTAAAATTCAAAGTGGAAATAAGTCCAGGACCAGCCTATTGGCTCAGGGTGTCTGACACTCCGAGGGAGGAGTTGTAAAGTTTGATGGCCATAGGCAGGAATGACTTCCTATGACGCTCAGTGTTGCATCTCGGTGGAATGAGTCTCTGGCTGAATGTAATCCTGTGCCTAACCAGTACATTATGGAGTGGATGGGAGACATTGTCCAAGATGGCGTGCAACTTGGACAGCATCCTCTTTTCAGACACCACCGTCAGAGAGTCCAGTTCCACCCCCACAACATCACTGGCCTTACGAATGAGTTTGTTGATTCTGTTGGTGTCTGCTACCCTCAGCACACAACAGCAAACATGACAGCACTGGCCACCACAGACTCGTAGAACATCCTCAATGTGAGGGGAAGCCTCTTTCTGTGCTGTACTTTTCTATGACTTTATGACTCTAATGCTGGATTTGCCATTCACCTGATACTTTCATGAAGACTAGGACCATACTGCATGCCACTCATTAGACTTGCCAACCACATCGAAGAACCCATGATGCCCTGACCATAGCAAGATTCGTTGATTTCATTGGTCATGACAGGAGATCACCTGACCTGCCTTCTCTCACTGACATTATAGACACAGGCTGAGAAAATGGGGTTTTGTGTTCTCAGGCTGCCCCTGATGCTGCAAGCGCTGAGCCCAATGACATAGACTGAATTGTAAAACAAATGTCAGTATTATCTGATCTGAAGTCCATTAAGAGCAGGCTAATTGTGGTACCATAAATGGAGGTGAACAAAGTCAATTTGTGTATTTCTGTGCAAACAGAGATGTGATCACTGTCAATGTACAGATATCCTTGTGTAAATAGGCAGATGACACTTTCCAATGTGAGTATATCCCTGTGAAAATAGCTTTTAATTTAGATTTTGACATTGATCTTCCCGAATTTCACTCACAGATGATTACATGTGCAGATGTTAAAAGCAAAAGCACGTAATACCAACTAGGGCCATCAATGCCTTTAACTGGCCAACTCAATTAGACTTTGCTGAATGGGACTGTTTGCTTACCTATCAAGAGACCTAACATAAGTATGTTTGTATAAGCATGAAGCAAGAGCTAGTGATGGAATGTACCCAGTGCACACAGAGAGAAGCCAGGATAAACACCCTGCCTGTCTCCCCTTTCTGGAGATAATGGATCGTATTGCAGCTTAGTACAATTTCATAGGTGGGAGATGAATTGAACTTAGCTTCTTGGACTTTCTCTTACTTTTGGGATTCCTTGGAGATGTTAAAAAGCACTTGACACAATTTGAAATGAAGTGCTCTTATGTAAGCAAGTTCAGAAAGCAATTGCCACACTGTAAAAGTCTTATGTAATTAAGCATGATGAGTGCAGTTCACTTTGTTTCTGTTAATGTTGGCTGTAGGAGGAATGTTGGTCAGGATGCTGGGGACCTCTCAGCTCTATACATAGTACAGAAGATTGTTATTTCTCACTTGAATGTCTTGATCTAACATCTCATCAAAGGGTTAGGGTGACACATCAGTGGTCCCTCATTCATAGTGTGCCAGTTCTGAAGAGGACATTTGCCAAAATACAGTCATAGTCAAAGTTGAGTTTACTGTTATATTCATGAATATGTGTATGCACAGGTGCAATGAAAAACTTACTTGCAGCAGCATCACACGCATATGATATCATTTAAGAAGAACATAAATTCAACACCAATTAAACATGATTTTTCAACAAGAAAGAACACCATTAGAACAAATCAAAGCAAAGTCCATTGTCGTGCCAAGTGGTCATGATGTTGCTAGTTTGAGGTAGTTGTGCCAGCTGGTTCAAGAAGAAAATGGTTGAAGGGAAGCAGCTGGTCTTGAACTTGGTGGTTTGGGGACTGGAGGCTTTTGTACCTCTTCTTCAATGGTGGCTATGAGAAGATGGAATGGCCCAGATAGTGAGGATGGATGTTGCCTTTTAGATGCAACGCTTCCTTGTAAATATGACCAATTGTGTGGAGGGGTGTTCGAAGTTCACTACTCCATGCAGCTTCTTACCTCCCTGTGCATTTGGCTTGCCATACTGGAGAGTGAAGCAACCCGTCAGACTACAACAGTACGTCTGTAGAAGTTTGTTACAGTGTTTGGTGACACATTGAAACTCTTTAAACTCCTAGGAAAGTAAAGGTGATGTCGAGCCTTCCTTTGATAACATCTATGAGCCAGACCTGTCATCCAATATGTTAAAGCTCAGACATTTAAAAATGATCCACCAATGTAGATTGCTACATGTTCACCATCTTTCCCCTACCTGTAGTCAACGACAAGCACTTTAGATTTACAGATGTTGAACAAGACGTTGCTCAACTATCCACAACACCTTCTCGCTCCTGTACACTGACTCATCACCACACGTGATACATCCAGCAACAGATGCAGAACTGCTGAAAAGTCTTAGGCACGCACACATATATATTTAAGGTGCCTGAGACTTTTGCACAGTACTGTATTTGTCAACATGGAGCGGAGAGCAAGTTTGCAAATCTGGCAGAACATAGAACATAGAATAGTACAGCACATTACAGGACCTTCAGCCCACAATGTTGTGCTGACCCTCAAACCCTGCCTCCCATATAACCCCCCACCTTAAATTCCTCCATATACCTGTCTAGTAGTCTCTTAAACTTCACTAGTGTATCTGCCTCCACCACTGACTCAGGCAGTGCATTCCACGCACCAACCACTCTCTGAGTGAAAAACCTTCCTCTAATATTCCCCTTGAACTTCCCTCCCCCTACCTTAAAGCCATGTCCTCTTGTACTGAGCAGTGGTGCCCTGGGGAAGCGCTGGCTGTCCACTCTGTCTATTCCTCTTAATATCTTGTACACCTCTATCATGTCTCCTCTCATCCTCCTTCTCTCCAAAGAGTAAAGCCCTAGCTCCCTTAATCTCTGATCATAATCCATACTCTCTAAACCAGGCAGCATCCTGGTAAATCTCCTCTGTACCCTTTCCAATGCTTCCATGTCCTTCCTATACTGAGGCGACCAGAATTGGACACAGTACTCCAAATGTGGCCTAACTAGAGTTTTATAGAGCTGCATCATTACATTGCATCTCTTAAACTCTATCCCTCGACTTATGAAAGCTAACACCCCATAAGCTTTCTTAACTACCCTATCTACCTGTGAAGCAACTTTCAGGGATCTGTGGACATGTACCCCCAGATCCCTCTGCTCCTCCACACTACCAAGTATCCTGTCATTTACTTTATACTCTGCCTTGGAGTTTGTCCTTCCAAAGTGTACCACCTCACACTTCTCCGGGTTGAACTCCATCTGCCACTTCTCAGCCCACTTCTGCATCCTATCAATGTCTCTCTGCAATCTTTGACAATCCTCTACACTATCTACCACACCACCAACCTTTGTGTCGTCTGCAAACTTGCCAACCCACCCTTCTAACCCTACATCCAGGTCGTTAATAAAAATCACAAAAAGTAGAGGTCCCAGAACAGATCCTTGTGGGACACCACTAGTCGCAACCCTCCAATCTGAATGTACTCCCTCCACCACGACCCTCTGCCTTCTGCAGGCAAGCAAATTCTGAATCCACCTGGCCAAACTTCCCTGGATCCCATGCTTTCTGACTTTCTGAATAAGCCTCTCCTTCACATGTTCTACCAGTCTGTTGTTGGCAGTACAATCTTCTATGCGGTGGTGTGCTGGGCCGATGGCATCAACACAGGTGATGCCAACAAGCTCAATAAACTGATTAGAAAGGCTGGCTCTGTTATAGGAGTCATACTGGACACACTGGGGGCTGTGATAGAACAAACAACCTTATGGAAAATCCTGGCAGTTCTGGACAATGTTTCTCACCCTCTGCATGCCACCTTGGCTGAACAGAGGAGCACTTTTAGCAATAGACTAAGACAAATGTGCTGCTCCAAAGAGCGCTATATGAGGCCATTCTTACCCTCGGCCATGAGGCTCTATAATGAGTCAACCTATAGCCGGGGAAGTGATGACCCCCTCCTGTTAGACTGTTTCAGGTAACTTATTTTTATACTTTCTTCTTCTCTTTTAATATTTAGGGAGAAGGTAGAATCCCAGAAGGAGATTGTTTAATTAAAAATTACTGTACATCTGGCATATCAAGCAACCTCAAGGAACTGAAATGTTATTTCACAGAACTACACTCTAATGATCATTTATTGTTGATTGCCTATGATTATCTGATTTCCTGTCATAGAAATTCCACTTCCATAAAAGCCATTCTCTGAAAACTTAATTGTGCCTATGCACCGGTTAGTGTACCACAGGTAGCGAGGACAGATGAGGGACTGCTATTCGGCAGAGATAATTTCAGGAAATTTGCAAATGACTTGGGTTTCACACTTTGCAAAACCACACCTCCTTGGCCACAAACCAATGGTGAAGCAGAGAGATTAACCTGAAGACTGATGAGAGTCATTTGCACTGCTCGTGCCGATGTAAAGTCATGGGAGCCAGAACTTTATAAGTTTTAACAGAGCAACGTTATACACAATGACAGATACACCAATAGCCATGCTTACATGTGCACAGCCCAAGTGCAAATGTCTGCCAGGGATATCCCATGAGATGATCAACTTCTAAGTAAGTGTGACAAAGCCAAGAACAGCCTGAAAACTAATGCAGAGAAACACCTGAAATTCAGATCTATGCCATTATAGTCAAGGGATAGAATTTTTGTGAAATACAATAACCATATGGGCAATAGAGCAACTCCATATGACATTACACATAGTTGGAGTGACTACCATGAAAGGTTCAATGATTAATCTGCAGCATGGTTCACTTGAAGCACGTTGTTCTTCAAAACATCACGATTCCATCCACCAGTCTTGAATCTGAAATGGATAATCAAAGGGTTGAGGAACCACTGTTGACCCTTGAGCCAACACCCTCACATCCAGAGAGTGCTAGCCCTGAGCAAGTTCGCAAGCAGAAAATTCCTTCATTTCTAAGAGACGTTGTATTGAAGTGATATAAAGACCAGGGACTTTTATTTTCCATATTCTCTTACATTAGAGAATAAGGACATTTTGGCCTATTGAGACAGTTTTGGCTCTCAGAGCCATCCCATTGCCCCCCGATTTCCCCTATAACCCATTCTCCCCATATTAAACAGAGTAATGGATTTGAAAGGTTTAGAGGAACGTGGGGCAAAGGGACTAGCTTAGATGGGCATTTTAGTCAGTGTGAGCAGAAAAGCCTGTTTCGGATCTGTAGTACTCTCTGAATCCCAGAGCTTCTCTCACTCTCTGGGAGAAAATTACCATAGCCAATTAACTGACCAACCCACATGTCTTTGGGATGTGAGAAGAAGCTTGAGCATCCATGAGAAAAAAATCATGGAGAAATTCACAGTAAATACAAAGAAACACAATGGAACCAATGAAACACTGCACACAAAGACAGACAAACAACCAATGTGCAAAAGATAGCAAATTATGCAAATTCAAAAAAAAAGCAAAGTAATAACAATAAATAAATAAATAATATTGAGAAAATGAGTTGTAGAGTCCTGAAAACAGTCTATAGTTTGTGGAATCAGTTCAGTGTTGGGGTGGACGAAGTTATCTACTCTGATTCAGGAGCCTGATGGTTGAGGGGTAATAACTGTTCCTGAGCCTGGTGGTGTGGGATCTAAGGTACCTGTAGCTCCTTCCTGATGGCAGCAGCGAGAAGAAAGCATGGCCTAAATGTTGGGGTCCTTGATGATGCGTTGCTGCAACAGCGCTCCTTGTAGATGTGCTCCATGATGGGGAGGGCTTTGCCTGTGACGTAAAAGTAGACTTTGCCATTCAGGGCCATTGGTGTTTATACGCCAAACCATGATGCAATCAGTGAGGATACTCTCCAGTGTGCACCTATAAAAGTTTGTCAAAGCTTTAGATGGCATGCCAACCCTGCGCAAACTTCTAAGACAGTAGAGCTTCTGCCATGCCGTCTTTGTAATGGCAGTTACATACTGTACCGAGGACAGGTCCTCTGAGATGATAACACTGAGGAATTTAAAGTTAATGACTCTTTCTATCTCTGATCCCCTGATGAGGAGAGGCTCATGGACCTCCAGTTTCCTCCCCCTGTAGTCAATAATCAGTTCTTTGGTTTTGCTGATGTTAAGTGAGAGGTTGTTGTTGTGGCACCATTCAACCAGATTTTCAATATTCAGGGACTTATCTTCGAGTCTGAATGAGTATGCCACGGTTGTCACCGACTTCCGCAAGACCTGTGTAGATGAGTATGGGACTTTGAGAACGTCCAGACATACCCAAACCATAAACCGTGGATGAAGCAGGAGATTTGTAGTCTGCTGAGGACTAGGTCTATGGCATTCAAGACTGGTAATTCAGAACTACACAAGAAGTCCAAGCACGACCTATGAAAGGCTTTAAGGGTGAGAAAACAAATCCGATTGAGGTTAGAGATGGAATCGGATGCACTGGTAGGGTTTGCAGGCCATTACTTCCTTCAAATCGAAACCTAACACCACGAATGGCTGTGATGCTTTACTCCCAGATGAGCTCAACATCTTTTATGCATGACTTGAAAGACAGAATAAAACTACACCAGTGTGAATTCCTGCAGCATCTGGTGATGCTGTGACCTCTGTCTCAGACGCCGATGTCAGAACATCTTTCAAGATGGTGAACTCTGAAAACCTGTGCTAACCAGTTGGTGAGAGTGTTTAAGGACATCTTCACTCTCTCACTGTTGCAGTCGGAGGTTCCCACCTGCTTCAAAAGGGCAACAATCACACAGAATCATCATGGCAGATTTTCAGATGCAGATGAGGAGGCATCCAGGAAGATCAGCTGCTTGAGTGGTGTCACAACAGCAACTTTGCACTCAATGTCAGTAAGGTCAAGGAATTGATTAAGGACTTCAGGAGGGAGAAGTTGGGGAAACACACACCCATCCTCATCAGTGGATCAGAAATGGAAAGGGTGAACAGTTTCAAGTGCCTGGGTATCAACATCTCCGATGATCTATCCTGGGCCCAACATATTGATGCAGCTACAAAGAAGGCATGACAGTGGTTGTGCTTCATTAGGAATTTGGGGAAAATTGATACATCTCCAAAGACACACTTTTGAATTTCTACAGATGTGCCATGGAGAGTACTCTAACAGGCTGTATCACTGATAGCTACAGCACAGGATTGGAAAAAGTTGTAAACTCAGCCAGCTCCATCATGGGCAATAACCTCCCCAGCATCCAGGACACCTTCAAAAGGTTCTGCCTCAAAAAGGCAGCATCCATCACAAGTGACCCTACTCACACCCATCCCCACCCCCATCACCCAGGACATTCCCTCTTCTCATTGCTACCATCAAAGAGGAGGTTCAGGAGAGTGAAGACACACACTCAATGACTCAGGAACAGCTTCTTCTCCTCCGTCATCAGATCTCAGAAATGACAATGAGCACTACCTCAGTATTTTCTCCTCTCTTTTTGCACCACTTATTTAATTAAATTCAGATATAGCATATGCCAGTGAGATTAAACCTGATTCTGATTCGATATGCTGATTCGTCACCACCTTTGATTTGGCCAACAATAGTCGTGTCACCAGCAAGCTTAAGTATGGCATTGGAGCTGTACTTAGCCTCACCGTCAGAAATGTAAAGCAAGTAGAGCAAGGGGGCTAAGCACACAGCCTTGTGGTGCAGCTGTGCTGATGGTTGTTGCGGGGGAGATGTTGCTGCCAATCCAAACTGACTGGGGTCCGGAAGTGAGGAAATCAAGGATCCATTTGCACAAGGACGTATTGAGATTCAGCACAGAATAGGCCCCTAGGGCCCTTCAAACCGTATTGCCCGGCAACCCCCATTTAACCCTAGCCTAATCATGGGACAATTTACAATGACCAACCAGTATATCTTTGGACTGTGGGAGGAAATCGGAGCACCCAGAGGAAACCCACGTGGTTATGGGGAGCATACAAACTTCTAACAGACAGCGGAGGGAGATGAACCAGGGTTGCCTGTGCTGTAAAGCATTGTGCTGACCACTGCGCTACTGTACCATCCCTGCTTTAAATGTACCCAGTGACTTGGCCACCTCAGCTGTCTGTGGCAATGACTTCCACAAACTCACCTCCCTCTGGCTAAAAAAATTCCTCTATATCTCTATCCCAGAGAGATGTCCTTCTGTTCTGAGGCTGTGCGCCCTTGTCCTAGACCCTCCCACTATTAGAAACATCTTTTCCATGTTCACTCTATCCAAGCCCTTTCATATTTGGTAGGTTTCAGAGATCCCCTTTTACTCTTCTGAACTTGTCACTTTTTTTAAGGTGCAACTATCTCCTCATTATGACCTGCACAGACTGACTTGAGAATCGTCCTTCAAGTTCCGAGAAGATGACCACTTCACTGACACCAAATTTCCCTACAGTCCCTGCACTACCATCCACTAGTGAATCCATCTACCCAAATTCGTACCTGCTTGGCCAAAGTTCAAGAGATTGAGCTGGTCCCTGAATGGATGTCCTGTGACAGCACTTCCACTAAATGGAACAGATTTCTCTAAAAGGGAATCATCCTTATGTGTACCCTGCTGCACTTGTCTTTTATGTGAAGAACCTGGAAGACAAAGAATGGGATTTGATTAATTTGTGGCAGTCATAACTATCACCAGACTGAGCGTGCTCATTGTATGGTCATTGATGAACAAGGTCAGCAGGTGTGTCTCAGAGTTGTTTGCAGATCTGTCACCAACTCTCTGATTGATGATCTGCAAATATGCCATTGACCTGGCGAGCCTCTGCATCAGTGAGTCAGAATATTTGTGTTCTCATCCTGTTCATTGGACTTTAAGCTCTCCTTCCCTGCAAGAGGTAAACAAATGGATTTGTGTATGTGAAGGTTAAGTGTTGCCCCAGTGGATACAGTGTATTTGGACAGGTGACTGTGAATCAGGCATCACATTATGTTAGGACTGATGTGAATGAATGTGGTGGACACACGAATGGGGAATTGGCAAAATGCCTACAAACTGAATTCTGTTTGCTATGGCAATGGAAAAGGGTGGTAGAGATGATCTGATGAAATAGATTTGCTCAGACAGTAAAAGGAAGATAGCTTGCATATGCTTAAATCAGCAAGTAAACATACCTTATCTGATCTGTTTGGATTAATATTTGTGTACCATCCAAGACTTGGATACACATTTTCATCCACAGAAACACAGAGTGTTTCCAAACTTGGCTTTTTTGGTGATTGAAAGGGAATTTTTCCTCCAAATGCTCAGGTAAATTGTCTTTTAAAAAAGGCTGGCTCCATTCTTGGCTACAACCTGGAATCTTGAGTTAGTGGTGGAGAGGAGGTTCCTAAACAAACTGCTATCCATTATGTACCATCTGCCACATCCTCTCCATGACCTACTGAATAAGCAGCGGAGCACCTTTCAAATGGACTCATTCAGCTCTGCGGTCACAAGGATCGTACACAAAGTCTTTCCTACCAAATGCAATAAGCATATACAACAGTTCATCTCTGCGCGACAGGAGAACACACATCTTAGTACAATAGTCTCTGTTTTATTATTTTGTACATTATTATTGTACATTATTTCAAATTATTGCACATTGCTACATTATTATTGTGTATATTATTATTCTGTACTTTATTATTTGTTAAGTTTGCACACTGCTAAGTGTGTTTTTGAACATTACTGTTGTAACAAAAGAATTTCCTACTCAGGATCAATAAAGTATTTTTGATTATTATTATTTTCTGCTTCTGACTATACTTGGCAGCATTCCAGTGGAAGTGCATTGAATCTCCATGTTGACTATCTCTGTAAGAGACATTACAACACTTAGCACCATCTAAGCACCTCAGGCACCAAGCATTTCCAGGTTAGCAAGCACTGCCAAGGTAGAAGACAACCAGATCCCAGGCTTCTGAATAGCTCAAAAATAGTCTTGTGACAAGATTCACTTACACCCACAGCATGTACTAACAAGTACATTATTTAAAGAAAGGACAGCCACTGGATGCAGCATGATGTAACATGGTGAGAGAAGGGTTTTGAACATACAGAACATTGACTTCAAGTGTGGTTTTGTCTGGCCAACTGATACTGACAAGAAATGGAGCAGATAGAAGACAAAATGATGAGGCTTAACAAAGATGGGTTTTGGAATCTGTACTGTACATTTATTGTCTAAGTATGCATACAATATACAATCTTGAGATTTCTCTTTTTACTATTTACTGCCACAAAACAAGGAAACACAATAGAACCTGTTTAGCTAAAAACCCAACACAAGACCACCAAACACCCAATGTGTGAAAAAATAACAGATTGTGCAAACAATAAAAAGCAAACAAATGACATTAATCACAGAGTGATTAGCCACAGAGCCATAGCCACAGAGCCTCCGATCTGAGTGGATCTGGTCAAAGGGCCCAATGGCTGCAGGTCACAGCCGCAGAATCAGATCAGTGCTGAAACCCTGAAAGGGATGGAGAGGTTGCTGCATTTGAAAATTTTTAAAGAATGGAAAAAATACAAAATTACTATCCTTGAAGAGAAAAATGTATTGATCTTTTGTAGCTGTGCACCCAGCAAGCTAGAGAGAAAGTTGTACGCTCAACGAGAAACAGAAGCTTGATGTGCTTGTAAATGTGTTTGGATGGGGTGGAAATAAAAGGAAAAAATAATATCTACAGCTCAGTGAGTAGTGCAGATGTGGTTCAGCAAAAAGAAGCCAAAAGTAGAAATACTGACGGAAGCAGAGATCATAGATACTGTATATCTCCTCCTTGGGCATCAACATAGTGTTTGGATACTGAGGATCTATTTGGATCTTATGTTATTGGGATAAGATGCAGAAGAGGGACTGTTCTTTATAACTCAATACTTTACAACTAAATACTTCATTGATTAACACTTTTTCTGTAAACAATCAATGGAAACAATGAAGCAGCAAGCGAGAACGAGGCTGGCTCGAGGATTTAGGCATACAGGTGTGAGTGAGGTCGAGGTATGTTCGAGGAAAAGTGGTTGGAGTGAAGTCAAGGTATATTCGAGACAGAGTTGGAATTGGAGCAAGTGGAGTGGAGAAAAGTCAAGTGGAGGAGTTTTGGAGCCAGTCCACCTAAACCAAGATCGAAGGTTTGATCGATCGAAGCGCTGGGCTAATTTGGAAAGCTCAATGTGACAGGGCCTGGGTTCTAGTGCAAGGAACGACCTGATATTTGGATGATTTAAATGTCAGACCAGATGGATTGAAAAGGCAGGATGTCAGGACCTGAGGCAAGGATTGAGCCAGGTCTGCTCGCTGCTCTGTTTTCGGCCTGTTCCAGGCTTTGTGCCTATGAACTCACTTGTGTTCTGAATGCTGTTTGCTTGTTTTTATTGTTTGCATGATTTGTTCTTTTCTCTCTCTGTCTCTGCACATTGGGTATTTGTTGGATTTTTTTACGGGTTCTTGTCGGTTTCTTGCTTTGTGGCTGCCTGTAAGGAGACGAATCTCAAGGATGTATAATGTATACATACTTTGATAATAACTGTACTTTCAACTTTCTCCAGTGATGGCAACTGAAGACGTTCTGAGTAGGGCAGAAATCTTACTGCACTAGATAATGAGAATAGATCTCAGTGTGTAAAGCTTAAATTAATTTCTAATGGCCTTCAAATATCTCTTGGGAGGTATCAGTGGCTAAGGTTACTTTTTACTATCAGCGTTGTTTCAGTGAAAGTCGGATCAGGCCTGAGAAGGACTTGCTGGTTAAAGGCCACCCCTGTCTTTATTCTGACAGTACGGGAACTCTTTACGAAGTGATTTAAACTGCATGGAGACTCAATTGCTGTTGAAATGCTAGGAATATGGACTCTGGTGTATTTAATGATGTAATTAAGATGTTGTAAAATAAATGCTAAAAAAGGATGTAAGAAACATTGGGTTATCTCATGGTAAAACAGCAGTTGTAAGCACCAACCATTTCCAGGTTGAAGGGTGTTACAAAGAAGCACGTACACAACTCAGGCTTTAAAGTGGCTCCAAACTCAAAGTTTATGAAGTGACTCACCCACAGAAATACCTTCTTAAAGAAAGAAGTGCTACCGGGGGACAGAATAATAGGGGAAGTCCCAAAGATTTCAAGTACTGTATACAAAATCTATTTAATGGAGTGATCTTGCAGGTGATAATGTATCATATTTATTGCACAGCTTAGAGATATGAAACCTGGAAGAAAAAATTTTGTTGCTCCTTTAAAATCAGATAACCTGGCCCATTTGTTTTGAATCAGTTTCGAGCATTATTTTCTCTATTCCCAACTTGAACCCACTTTGTTTTAATGTTAATAGATGTGATTCTTGCAAATTTAGTTGTTTTTTTAATTATCATTCATCGTGACAACAACAACTTACCCATCTATACCACAGACATCTCAACATCAATACAAATGAGATAAGGTGATCAAACTGATGGTCAGAAAGGTTTGGTTTTGCAGAGACTTTTGTTGGAGGATATAAAGAAATGGAGAGGTAGTGACAAGACAGTATACAGATGGAAGTAGACTGACCATTCAGACAGTAGGACTAGATAGCTAAAGGCATGTGACCTCTGCTAGGGGCAGTGAAAGTTGGGGATGGCAATGTACTAATATTGAGGGACCACAGACAGCTAAGAGAGTTGTGCAGAAAACGGTTAGAGTGTTAGGGAGTCTTTGATTCCAATACAACTAAGTATACATAAGAGCAACAGGACGTCAAGATTTGGTGCCTGGTAGAATTTTAGATGTGTTAATGTATAATTGGTTCTTTAAGGTTATTATAGTTGGGAGTGGTCATCAGTCTCTACCATTCCTTTGGGTTCAACAGCTTGCTCTCCATATTATACTGCTTTGGCTTGTGTATCTAGACAGCTAGGACATAACATCCATGCTTCACCCTGACTGCTGGAAACCTTAGCAACGTATAACGGATGACTCATCCTGGGCTCAGCACATAGATGAAATCACTAAGAAGATACATTGGCATCTTTATACTCTTGGGAATTTAGGGAGATTTGGCTTGTCACCGAACACTTTACTGATCTTCTACAGATAAACTCCTGAAGTTATTCGGACTGGTTGCATCATGGTCTGGTATGTCAATTCAAATGTGCAGGAAGGTAAGAAGTGGTAGGGATTAGTGGACTTAGACCACACATCATGGACACATCCCTCCTCAAGATCAGTAGTATCTACAAGAGGTACTGTCCCAAGAAGGCAAAATCAAAGATCCACACAATCTGGGCCATGCCCTCACAGCCACCTTCAGGAAGGAGGCACAAAAGCATAAAGTCCAACACCACCAGGTTCAACCATCAACCTTCAGTTCTTAAACCAGCTGGCATAACCATCATCACTACAGTTTAGCATCATTACAACCACTTTGATCACTTTGCACTAAAACTGACTTTTTTTGTTCTAATTACATTAGTTCTTGTAAAAATTGCGTATAATTTAAGTTCATGTTTTCTTCTAAATGCTGCTTATATGATGATATGTACCTCTGGTGTTGCTGCTAGTAAGATTTCATAGAAACATAGAAAATAGGTGCAGGAGTAGGCCATTCAGCCCTTCGATGCCCTTTCCCTGCATCTATGCATACATGTACTGGTGCAGCTGTCAATAAGCTCTACTTGCAGCTTGATTTTGTTTATGGATGGAGAAATCTGAGAAGCTGATTATCTGAACGGGGGGGGGGGGGAGGTTTAAACCCTAGAAAATATAAAGCCATAATTAAAACTTTAACAACAAGTATGAACAGACATGGTAGATGGGCAATGCTACTGTGGCAGAAGTAGACAGTCTTGATGTTGAGGGGGTATCAAATTGATAGCTCAGCTCAGATTCAAAGAGGGTACCAAGCTTCTGACCAGTCGGTTTCGGTCTGATACACTTGACGTGAAGAGGGGCAGGCCCACTGGCCCGGGAACCGAAGATAACTGTTCAAGGCAAAGGCACGTTGCTGAAATAATCAAATGGTGACCTGAGTGAGAGCTCAGTGCTCTGGTGTCACTGGAGAGGCTGTTTGCTACTCTGCAGCTGACATTGTTAGAAGGGTCATGACTTTCTATATTGCATCCAATTATTTGCTGTGTAAATGAACAACCAACATAACACTAGAATGATATGTGATATACAGTAATCTAATGCCTGTAAACATGCTTCTGAATCTAGCAACTGACCCCCAGGTAACCATTAACCTATACTTAGCCATCTGAAACCTACCATTAGAGGTCGACATCTTGCTGACTCCTGAGAAGGCATCCATCAAATTAAAGACCAACTAAATCCATCAATTAAATTTCAGGCTGTAAGTCACATCCTGGTGCCCATTATTCTGCAAGTTAATCATTAGAATCCCTCACTTGATTCCAGTAAGGAACCGATTATCTATATTTCTGATGTATGAAATCACTTTAACTCCTTGAATATATTTCAGCCTAGAAAAATATACATGATTAGAACTCTTTGCTTAATGTGATTTATACATTGTTCGTAGATATTGAATGCTTATATATAAATCTTCTGAATCAAATCTCACCACGTCATTTAGATTCTGATCTGGAATTCTCTTCCATTCTGCTCAGAAACCACATGAACCCCTTGCTTAGTTTTCAGATCATTGTCCATTTCAAATATCTGTTAATCTATAAATAAACAAGCTGAATTACAATTAAATAATGGGCTTAAACTATCCTCAGAATGTCTGTTAACCGATCAGATTATCAGGAAGCCACTGTTCTCTAGTTAGACCGTGTTCAATTATGTTCAATAAGGTTACACTTCATTCTAAGCCTGAAACACGTTCCTGAGGATATGAACCATTTGAATCTCTGTCTTGTACCTATAAAGTAGCCAGTGAATTTATGTTCATGGCTTTCTGCTGCTGCAGCCCATCCTCTTCAAGGTTCGATATGTTATGCATCCAGAGGAGCTCTTCTGCACACCATTGTGGTAACGCATGGTTATTTCAGCTAACGTCACCTTCCTGTCAGCTTGTAATAGAATGGTCATTCTCCTCTGACCTCTCTCATTAACAAGGCATTTCACCCACAGAACTGCCTCTCACTGGATTTTTTTTTGTTCTTTGCACCATTCTCTGTAAATCTAAAGACTGTGATGTGTGGAAAAGCCACTAAATCAACAATTTCTGAGATAATCAAACCCATCATGCACCAACAATTATCCCACAATCAAAGTCACTTAGATCACCCCATTCTGATTTTTGGTCTGAACGACTACCAAACCTCTTGGCTGTGTCTATATGCTTTTATGCATTGAGTCGCTGCCACATGATTGGCTAATTACATATTTTCATTAACAGGTGTACACAGTAAAGTGGCTACTGAGTGTACAATATATGTAACACATTTAGAAACTTTAATAGATTACTATCTGTAAAACATTTCTGGATAGCCATCAATCCACGTAATGACAAGTCAAATCCATCAATTAGATTTCAATCTTGAATTGATTTTCAGATATCCTTTTTACTGTGCTTAAGTTATCTGAACTTTAATTAGATCCTAGCTTATGATTGACTTGCACATATCTATTAGTTTGTATGTAAGCCACCCAAGTATCAGCAAATAAAGATTACAGAATCCTCAAATAAGCTCCAGTGTAAAACGCATTTTCTTGGAAACTCAATTGCATGGTACTAATTATTCTCTGTGGTGACACAAATAAAAGTTGATTCTTCATTGGGACATTTCTGGATCATTTTGTGTTACTTAAAAGAATCAGTCAGATATTTTTGGCATCAATCACCCTTGCACTACTGAAATGAATTTTGAGTAAGAGACGTATGAGATCAGTCATTTCCCCTCAATATCCTTTTTGCAGCATAGAGAGGGCATCAGGACCACAGGATCCCATCCTGTAACTGTATTGCCCTCCCAGCACAGTGCAGGATTCTATGCTTAGGAAGCCACCCACTCTTTCTCAACAACCTGACCAGCAATATACTCCCTGGTCTGTGATTCTGTCCACCCCCAGTTCCCATCACAAAGTGTTAGAACTCTTGGTTCTGCCTCTTCTATATATGATCATCAGCAACTCCTCCCCTACCATAAACAGGGAATATTTCCCTGACTGCTTCCCACATCCAAATACAGATCATTCATGTATAAAGGTTCAAAGGTTCATTTATTATCAAAGTACACATCTCTGAAATTTTTCTTCTCCAGACAGCCACGAAATGCAGAAAGAAAAGACTGGCCGCTGAATCATCAGTGCCCAAGTCCCTCCTCTCCGTACGAAAAAACGAACAATAATGGAACAGGCACACTAACCCCCAAGTTCTCCGTGTCTACACACAAAAAAAAACAAGGTTGGGTGAAAAACACAGAATACAATAAAACTATAAAACTGAAAAAAAAGTCCACAGTAGAAGACCACATTCAAAACGTGGAAAACCTGGGCAATATTCTCCATCTCCGTAGCAGAGCGATCTCACCAACGATAAAATGGCAGTCTCCCCTCTCCGTAGCAGAGCAATCTCACCAGCGATAAAACGGCAGTCTCCCCTCTCCGTAGCAGAGCAATCTCACCAGCGATAAAACGGCAGTCTCCCCTCTCCGTAGCTGAGCGATCTCACCAACGATAAAATGGCAGTCTCCCCTCACCGTAGCTGAGCGATCTCACCAACGATAAAACGGCAGTCTCCCACCTCCGTAGCTGAGCGATCTCACTAACGATAAAATGGCAGTCTCCCCTCTCCGTAGCAGAGTGATCGCACCAGCGATAAAATGGCAGTCTCCCCTCACCGTAGCTGAGCGATCTCACCAACGATAAAACGGCAGTCTCCCCTCACCGTAGCTGAACGATCTCACCAACGATAAAACGGCAGTCTCCCCTCTCCGTAGCTGAGCGATCTCACTAACGATAAAACGGCAGTCTCCCCTCACCGTAGCTGAGCGATCTCACCAACGATAAAACGGCAGTCTCCCCTCACCGTAGCTGAGCGATCTCACCAGCGATAAAATGGCAGTCTCCCCTCACCGTAGCTGAACGATCTCACCAACGATAAAACGGCAGTCTCCCCTCACCGTAGCTGAACGATCTCACCAACGATAAAACGGCAGTCTCCCCTCTCCGTAGCAGAGTGATCGCACCAGCGATAAAACGGCAGTCTCCCCTCACCGTAGCTGAGCGATCTCACCAACGATAAAACGGCAGTCTCCCCTCTCCGTAGCAGAGTGATCGCACCAGCGATAAAACGGCAGTCTCCCCTCACCGTAGCTGAGCGATCTCACCAACGATAAAACGGCAGTCTCCCCTCACCGTAGCTGAACGATCTCACCAACGATAAAACGGCAGTCTCCCCTCTCCGTAGCAGAGTGATCGCACCAGCGATAAAATGGCAGTCTCCCCTCACCGTAGCTGAACGATCTCACCAACGATAAAACGGCAGTCTCCCCTCACCGTAGCTGAACGATCTCACCAACGATAAAACGGCAGTCTCCCCTCTCCGTAGCAGAGTGATCGCACCAGCGATAAAACGGCAGTCTCCCCTCACCGTAGCTGAGCGATCTCACCAACGATAAAACGGCAGTCTCCCCTCTCCGTAGCAGAGTGATCGCACCAGCGATAAAACGGCAGTCTCCCCTCACCGTAGCTGAGCGATCTCACCAACGATAAAACGGCAGTCTCCCCTCACCGTAGCTGAACGATCTCACCAACGATAAAACGGCAGTCTCCCCTCACCGTAGCTGAACGATCTCACCAACGATAAAACGGCAGTCTCCCCTCTCCGTAGCTGAGAGATCTCACTAATGATAAAACGGCAGTCTCCCCTCACCGTAGCTGAGCGATCTCACTAACGATAAAACGGCAGTCTCCCCTCTCCGTAGCAGAGCGATCTCACCAGCGATAAAACGGCAGTCTCCCCTCTCCGTAGCTGAGCGATCTCACTAACGATAAAACGGCAGTCTCCCCTCTCCGTAGCAGAGCGATCTCACCAGCGATAAAACGGCAGTCTCCCCTCTCCGTAGCTGAGCGATCTCGCCAGCGATAAAATGGCAGTCTCCCCTCTCCGTAGCAGAGCGATCTCACCAGCGATAAAACGGCAGTCACCACTCACCGTAGCTGAGAGATCTCACCAGCGATAAAACGGCAGTCTCCCCTCTCCGTAGCTGAGCGATCTCACCAGCGATAAAACGGCAGTCACCACTCACCGTAGCTGAGAGATCTCACCAGCGATAAAACGGCAGTCTCCCACTGTGGTGAACTAGATATACCTGTCTGACTGCTCCTGTGGCTCCTCCCAAGACCCTGCTGACTACCCCTGTGGCTCCTCCCACAGACCCCTGTATAAAGGCGACTGTGGCCTGCTGCTCTCCCTCATTTCCCCAGGATGTAGTGTTGTTCTTCAGTCAATAAAAGCCGATATCTCACTTCCTAAGTCTCGGCGTGAGTTATTGATGGTGCATCACCCACCTCCGTAGCTGAGCGATCTCACCAGCGATAAAACGGCAGTCTCCCCTCACCGTAGCTGAGCGATCTCGCCAACGATACAACGGCAGTCTCCCCACACCGTAGCTGAGCGATCTCACTAACGATAAAATGGCAGTCTCCCCTCACCGTAGATGAGCAATCTCACTAACGATAAAATGGCAGTCTCCCCTCACCGTAGCTGAGCGATCTCACCAGCGATAAAACGGCAGTCTCCCCTCACCGTAGCTGAGCGATCTCGCCAACGATACAACGGCAGTCTCCCCACACCGTAGCTGAGCGATCTCACCAGCGATAAAATGGCAGTCTCCCCTCACCGTAGCTGAGCGATCTCACTAACGATAAAATGGCAGTCTCCCCTCACCGTAGCTGAGCGATCTCACCAACGATAAAACGGCAGTCTCCCCTCACCGTAGCTGAGCGATCTCACTAACGATAAAACGGCAGTCTCCCCTCACCGTAGCTGAGCGATCTCACCAACGATAAAACGGCAGTCTCCCCTCTCCGTAGCTGAGCGATCTCACTAACGATAAAACGGCAGTCTCCCCTCACCGTAGCAGAGCGATCTCACTAACGATAAAACGGCAGTCTCCCCTCACCGTAGCTGAGCGATCTCACTAACGATAAAACGGCAGTCTCCCCTCACCGTAGCTGAGAGATCTCACCAGCGATAAAATGGCAGTCTCCCCTCTCCGTAGCTGAGCGATCTCACCAACGATAAAACGGCAGTCTCCCCTCTCCGTAGCTGAGAGATCTCACTAACGATAAAACGGCAGTCTCCCACCTCCGTAGCTGAGCGATCTCACCAGCGATAAAACAGCAGTCTCCCCTCACCGTAGCTGAGCGATCTCACTAACGATAAAACGGCAGTCTCCCCTCACCGTAGCTGAGCGATCTCACTAACGATAAAACGACAGTCTCTCCTCTCCGTAGCAGAGCGATCTCACCAGCGATAAAATGGCAGTCTCCCCTCTCCGTAGCAGACGATCTCACCAGCGATAAAATGGCAGTCTCCCACCTCCGTAGCTGAGCGATCTCACCAGCGATAAAACGGCAGTCTGCCCTCACCGTAGCTGAGCGATCTCGCCAACGATACAACGGCAGTCTCCCCACACCGTAGCTGAGCAATCTCACTAACGATAAAATGGCAGTCTCCCCTCACCGTAGCTGAGCGATCTCACTAACGATAAAACGGCAGTCTCCCCTCACCGTAGCTGAGCGATCTCACCAGCGATAAAATGGCAGTCTCCCCTCTCCATAGCAGAGCGATCTCACCAGCGATACAACGGCAGTCTCCCCACACCGTAGCTGAGCGATCTCACTAACGATAAAATGGCAGTCTCCCCTCACCGTAGCTGAGCGATCTCACTAACGATAAAACGGCAGTCTCCCCTCACCGTAGCTGAGCGATCTCACCAGCGATAAACTGGCAGTTTCCCCTCACCGTAGCTGAGAGATCTCTCCAGCGATAAAACGGCAGTCTCCCCTCACCGTAGCTGAGCGATCTCACCACTGATGAAAAGGCAGTCTCCCCTCTCCGTAGCTGAGCGATCTCACCACTGATGAAAAGGCAGTCTCCCCTCACCGTAGCTGAGCGATCTCACTAACGATAAAACGGCAGTCTCCCCTCACTGTAGCTGAGAGATCTCACCAGCGATAAAACGGCAGTCTCCCCTCTCCATAGCTGAGAGATCTCACCACTGATGAAAAGGCAGTCTCCCCTCTCCGTAGCTGAGAGATCTCACCACTGATGAAAAGGCAGTCTCCCTTCCCTGGCAGCAGAACAATCCTCCAGCGATAAAAAGGCAGGTAGCTGGCACACACCTTCCACGTTCACCTCAATGTTTCAATCTCCCTCGTTGCTTTAATCAGTGAACAATGTAAGTCTTAATTGTCAAAACGGAGCTGAACAATGGCTCGCAGCTTTCTCACCACGAGGTCCCACACACTGCCTCTACTTCCCGGAATCCTTCCCGAGACTATAGAGATTTGAAACACCCAAATGATCTCCAAACTGCAAATCACAGGCTCCTACAGTTCCAGAATCACATTCAAGACAAAAATCAAACATAAAAGACATAAAATAAGTGAAATATATGGTTTCTTGTTCTATCCAGAAGATGTTGACCAAAGGAGCATTGTAATATTCATCAGTAATGGCAAAGCAGTGATTTAAAGCTTACTGCTCTCGGGATTGCACTGTGAGACTAACTGCTCTGTATCATGATGCACCATTGTTTAGTCTGTCTCCTTCTGGAGGTAGCCACATCAAGAATGCTCCCTGACCGTTTCAGTTTTTCTTTTATTGAATAAAGTTCCCTTGCAATCCAATTACAGGCTGTTTTCCAGGCTAGTCTCCTCCCCGATTTACCTCTGAACCCGAGTGAATGCATTCTCCACAACCAAATGCCAGTTAACAGCCAATCCTTTCTGCCCTCAATCCAACCCCAATACCATCAATCAGTTCTCCACTTCCTATCACACCTTCACCCCTCCAAATCCACGCTCCAAAAGTCTGAAGCACAGCGTTTCTGCCAATGGCTGATGACCTTCTGTGCTGGCATTGGGGCAAGAATATTGGGAGGCACCTTTTGCCTATGGCAGTTATTTGTTACCCCTGATTTCATTTGAATCCTGCTACTGCACCAGCCTTCTGGAGCCACAGGAATCTCTACACATGCAAGTTGCCCACTTTTCCATATACAAGAAATCTGAATTGCTCCATTAAGCTTTAGTCTGGAACTCACTCACAGGTATCCATTACTCTGTATATGAATCATCTGAAACCCTGGGTTAGATCCCAGCCTTCAACACATTACTTGCTATCAATTACATATCCTATTAAAAGGTGTGGCAGTTTAAAGAGACAACTGGCAGCAACATGACTGTTCCAAAGGAACCAGCTGCTCTCTATCTCGACTTGGCAAGATCTCTTCTCCAAAGTACTGGTGATTCATTGCTTTCACCTGTTGCATTGGACACTGTCCAACCGCATCACACTGAAGAGCCTCGTAATGATTTAAAGTAATCTTTTGATTAATAAAATTGCTGAATGTACGGAAAGCTCTGCTGGAGCACGGGGAGGATTGGAAGTGAATGATGGACTGCTTTTCATTTGGAAAGAAATCTCTTTTTTTTCTCTATTAATTCATCGGCTGTGGAGCTGAAGAAAGGGCCTTGGCTTTCCTATGGTTATTTGAAACCAGCTTCCCTTAGGATGCTTCTCTCATCAAACTCGAGTAAAGTGGCTTAGCACTCTTGCTGCCTGCAACGTACCACCAAACAACTACTTAGAGGAATTAGATCATCTTTTGCACCCACCTAGAAATTGCATATGCCATGCCAGTAAAGGGGAAATGAGTCAACCTTTTCTTCCTGCAGCATGCTATCAGAGGTGTCACCAAGAGCAGCAATTCCCTTTAAGGTCAGCATAAATACATTGAGGAAATATGGCCCAGATCAGACACCAGCTGGAGTACTGTGCTAATTTCTGAGCATCCTATCACAGGAAAGGCCTATTTGGCTTGGACTGCATTCAGCAGAACGTACCCGGGTGCTAAATGACTAAGTTATGAGGATGCGTGTGACAGGATTCTCATGAACCATGGGAAATCATCTCATCTGAGCTTAAGGTTTCATATCATAACCACTCCCCTCATTTCTTCAGACAAACATTCCCACTCATGAGTCAGCCTTTTCCATTGACTCCTGTTCTGGACCCAGCTCATGTTTCTTTGTTAGCCTTTTTTTTTGCATCAGTCCATCTTTTCCTTTCTGATGTTATCCCTTCTTCCTGACATCTTTTCACCACCTTCTCTTCCCCCAGTTCATTCCTCACTTCTGCATTTGCTCAAAACCTGGTACCTCTTGAACTGTTTTCCAAATAACTCTGTTTTCCCCACACAATGGGCACCATCTGACATGTTCTGTGTTTCTAGTACTTAGTGTTTTTATTGCACAACGAAGGTTTCCATTGCCTTAGGTGGAGAAGATTAATACATTTTAAATTGGATCCAGGTCCATACAGAAGGGCTCAGGTTTTATAAATGTAGATTTTATATCCATGTGGCTTTTGCCAGCTGGGCTTGTGCTTCTTGCCTTACTTATTCCCCCATCCTTATAGAGCCCCTGCTGCCTGAACTCATCCATCCCCTTCTAAACACCCCTCCATTGGACTCCTGTTACCTGGGCTCACCCCTCCATTGGACTCCTGTTACCTGGGCTCACCCCCCCATTGGACTCCTGTTACCTGGGCTCACCCCCCCATTGGATTCCTGTTACCTGGGCTCACCGACCCATTGGACTCCTGTTACCTGGGCTCACCCCTCCATTGGACTCCTGTTACCTGGGCTCACCCACCCATTGGACTCCTGTTACCTGGGCTCACCCCCCCATTGGACTCCTGTTACCTGGGCTCACCCCTCCATTGGACTCCTGTTACCTGGGCTCACCCACCCTCCCCCGAGCATCCCATCCATAGGAATCTACTATCTGGGTTCATCCACCTCTCCCTGAGCAACCACCCATAGGATCCTGGTATCTGGGCTCACCTATCCGTCAGAGCACCCCACCCTGAGGAGTTCTTTGAAATGAAGCCCCTTTGGCACCTGAAGGCATTTTCAAAATTGATTCTAATTTGGTTGCTATTGAGTTGGAGGGATGGGAGATAGGAGTGTGATTAAGATTGGGGCTTCGACAGGGCCAGAGAGCTGACTGAATGGATGAGATGTATAAATAGGTGGGAGGTGCTGATTGACAAGGGTTTGGGAAGTGGGGATGTGATTGGGTTGGGGGAGTTGGGGACTGGGATGTGAATAAACTGGGAAATTAGGAAGGGATATGATTGGGTTAGTGGGGGTGTGTTGCACTCAGGACAAAAGAGATTGTCATCAACAGAAAACACTTGAGAGGACAAATCCTAGAGGTTTTATCACATGACCTGCTGCCTTCATCAGCACCCTGCAGATGGCCCTGCTCTCCCACTCATTTGGATGATTTGATGTCCTTCCATAAAGTAGTTTTTAATTCTACAGTGAATTAAAATAGCATTAACTTTTTCAAGCATTTTATTTAAATGTCCTTACAATTGTTTTCTCATTATGGGAATTTGCCTTTAATTTCTGGAGATGCATACATAGCCTGGAAGGTGGAATTCCTGGCATTGAGTTCACAGTGTCCACTGGCACAATTTCCAGACCCGTAGATTTTTATAATCTAAAAGTAATTTTAAGAAAGAGGAAAAGAATATGGTTATCAAATTGCAGACAATGGGAGAACTTTTTCCTCTTTGTTCCAACTAACCTCGAGGCCTAGTCACAGAGGAAAGCCTTTCCCACCATTGTTTGAGTGAGAAAAACAGGAAATAATAGCTGGCTGCTGAGCACTAAAGGCTACACAACAGACAATCAACGGTAACACCTTCACTCAACAACCAGGCAGGTATTGACATGGACAGATTCCAGAAGTCCATCCTAAAAAGATTGTTTACATACAGGAGTCTTCCCAGGAAGTTCCATTGCTAGAAGCATTCCTCGAGATCAGAGAAAACAGGATCAAAGCAGCAGAAGCAAAAGTGGGGAGTTAAAGCCCAATCAAATTCAAACGTGCTCTATAAACACCACGATCAATCAATAGAAACAACCTGCAAAGTATGCTTCCATGATATTTAAAATACAGGACGACAGTCTACCCCCTGGCAGGAGGGCGATAAGGAGAATCTTTATTTATGCAAAAGGTGGTTACAGTCTGCAGTGCACTATTTAACTGTTGGAAGCAGAATTAATTATAACTTTCAAAAAGAATTGGGTAAATACTTAAAAAGTCTGGAGCACTATGGGAAAAAAACAGGAGGTTGAACTATTTGGATAAAGTAGCCAGAACGGGAAATGGGCTCCTGTCCTGTAGGATTCTCACTCCTCACTCCACCTAGGTGGGTGGGTCCTTGTTCTTGTCCTGGCACTTATAAACTCATGCCTGAATCTTGAGGAATCGGGCAGGGGCTGTTTTACTGTATGTGCTGGGGAGGAGGGGGGTTGTGAACAGAACTGAGCATTGTGCACTATTCAGTGGACATCCTCAGCTCTGACCTTCTGGTGAAAACAGCTAAAAATGATTGGGCGTGGGCCAATACACCAAGGAAATCCTACAGCGGTATCCCAGGGCTTGGGCTTTAATCTCCAATGACCAAAACTATTTTCCTTTGTGCAAGACATGATTCCAGCCACTGGAGCATTTTCCCTTTGATGCCTGTTGATTTGTTTCATCGGAGTTCCTTGGTGCAACGATTGGGTAAACTTTCTTCAGGTCAAGGACAAGTACGCTCACCTCCTATCAATAAGTCAACTCATTGGTTCCTGTTGGGGCCACAGCTATGAAGAAGTCTCGAGCTGAAAACCAGCTAAACTTCATACAGGTATTAGCAAGGCGATTATTGTTGAGTACGTGCCACTTGATAGGACCATCGATGGCACAATTTACTTTGCTTGTGATGGGGCTATAATTAGCCAGATAGGATTTGTCCTGCTTAATTCTGAGGCAATAGTTCACATTGTCAGGTAGATTACATTGGGACAGTTTATCTTGAGACCTAGCTAAACCTGGAGCATAGCTCTTCAATACTACAGTGGATACATTGTTCGCCTTCATAGCCTTTGTGGTTTCCAATGCTCTTGTTGTGTCTGTGGTCAAAGTCACTGGAGAAACACTAAAGCTGGTCTTTACTCAGCACAACAAGCAGGCGTCGTTCGGGAGACAGTCTCGGTCGAGGCTCACAAGCTAAAAGTATATCAATCACAATTTTTATACCCTTAAGATCAATGGTAATGTAGCGATGTGCTACTCACAGCGCTGAAATAACGACACGCAGTCGGTAAGTCGTTTCGAGACTAGTTTATTCAAACTTCGCGGCGCTGGCATTTAATCCCTAGCACCTGCCCTCTCCGGGCGGAAATGGCGTCAGAGGTGCATTACCAAAATCTCTCCCCCTGTGCGCTGGCTATTTGTGAGCCGGTTTGCCTGCGCAGAAAGTGGGTTGCTACATAACCCCCCACCCCACCCCCAGAACCGGCAATACACCCCCCAATGTCCACAGTCTGGATCAGCCTCTGTTTGGGAGGTCTGCCTCTGCGCCGCGGTGCCTGAACCTCGACCGGCTGCGCCAAGTCTACATGGGCTGGTTTGATTCAGTCCACCGTGAAAACCTCCTCTCTCCCCCCAATGTCCAGAACGTACGTGGACCCGTTGATGTTGATCACCTTGAACAGCCCCTCGTACAGCCGTTGTAGCGGTGCCCGGTGTCCGCCCCCTCGTACAAACACAAACTTACAGTTCTGCAGGTCTTTGGGTACATGGGTCGGGGTCCGTCCGTGCTGTGAAGTCGGTACGGGGGCCAGGTTGCCAAGCCTTTTGTGTAGTCTGTCCAGGACTGCTGCGGGTTCTTCCTCTTGCCCCCTTGGGGCTGGTATGAACTCTCCTGGGACGGTCAGGGGTTGCGCCGTACACCAACTCGACTGACGAGGCGTGCAGATCCTCTTTGGGCACTGAGCGAATTCCAAGCAGGACCCAGGGAAGCTTGTCCACCCAGTTAGGTCCTCTCAGGCGGGCCATGAGAGCCGACTTCAAGTGACGGTGGAAGCGTTCCACTAGTCCGTTCGACTGTGGGTGGTAGGCAGTTGTGTGGTGTAGCTGCGTTCCCAACAGGCTGGCCACAGCCGACCACAGGCTGGAGGTGAACTGGGCGCCTCTGTTGGAGGTAATGTGGGTTGGTACCCCGAAGCGTGCTACCCAGGTTGCAATCAGTGCTCGGGCGCAGGAATCGGCAGATGTGTTGGTGAGCGGGACCGCCTCTGGCCACCTCATGAACCGGTCTACCATAGTTAGGAGGTACCGCGCTCCTCGGTACACTGGTAGGGGGCCCACGATATCCACATGAATGTGGTCGAACCTCCGGGGGGTGGGTTCAAACTGCTGCGGCGGGGCTTTAGTGTGCCGCTGCACCTTGGCTGTTTGGCACTGCGCGCACGTTCTGGCCCATTCACTGACCTGCTTGCAAAGTCCGTGCCACGCGAACTTGCTGGAGACCAGCCAGATGGTTGTCCTGATAGATGGGTGCACCAAACCGTGTATGGAGTCGAAAACTCGCCGCCTCCAGGCTGCCGGGACGATGGGGCGAGGTTGGCCGGTAGCCACGTCGCACAGGAGGGTCCTCTCACCTGGGCCTACGAGAAAGTCCTGCAGCTGCAAACCCGAGACTGCGGTCCTGTAGCTGGGCATCTCGCCGTCTGCCTGCTGCGCCTCTGCCAGCGCTGGATAGTCCACCCCCAGGGACAGGGCCTGGACAGCTGGTCTAGAGAGTGCATCTGCCATGATGTTGTCCTTTCCCGAGACATGCTGGATGTCCATCGTGTACTCGGAGATGTAGGACAGATGTCACTGCTGGTGAGCCGACCGGGGATCGGACACCTTCATGAATGCGAAGGTCAATGGTTTGTGGTCCGTGAACGCGGTGAACGGCCTGCCTTCTAAGAAGTACCTGAAATGCCAGATTGCCAGATACAGTGCCAACAGCTCCCGGTCAAAAGCACTGTACTTGAGTTCGGGTAGTCGTAGGTGCTTGCTGAAGAACGCCAGGGGTTGCCAGCGCCCCTCGATGAGCTGCTCCAGCACCCCACCGACTGCTGTGTCGGATGCGTCCACCATGAGTGTGGTCAGAACATCCATTCTGGGGTGCACCAGCATCGCGGCATCTGCCAAGGCTTCCTTGGCTTTAACGAAAGCGGCCGCGGCCTCCTCATCCCAAGTAATGTCCTTGCCTTTACCCGACATCAGGGTGTACAAAGGGTGCATGATACGGGCTGCTGAGGGGAGGAAACGGTGGTAGAAGTTCACCATACCAACAAACTCCTGAAGGCCTTTGACTGTGTTGGGCCGGACAAAGTGGCGGATCGCGTCTACCTTGGCGGGCAGAGGTGTTGCCCCATCTTTGGTAATCCTGTGGCCCAGGAAGTCGATGGTATCGAGACTGAACTGGCATTTGGCCGGGTTGATCGTGAGGCCGAAATCACTCAGGCTGGAGTAGAGCTGGCAGAGGTGGGACAGATGCTCCTGACGACTACTGCTGGCTATAAGGATGTCGTCCAAATAGATGAACGCAAAGTCCAAGTCGCATCCCACCACATCCATTAGCCGCTGGAACATCTGTGCAGCATTCTTCAGGCTGAACGGCATTTGGAGAAACTCGAACAGGCCAAACGGGGTGATAAGTGCTGTTTTGGGGATGTCTTCAGGGTGCACTGGGATTTGATGGTATTCCCGGACAAGGTATACTTTGTAAAAGATTCTTGCCCCATGCAGGTTTGCTGCAAAGTCCTGTATGTGCGGCACGGGGTAGCGGTTTGGAGTTGTAGCCTCATTCAGTCTGCGGTAGTCGCCACATGGTCTCCAACCCCCAGCTGCTTTGGGCACCATGTGCAGGGGGGAGGCCCATGGGCTGTCGGACCTCCGTACGATCCCCAATTCCTTCATCTTCTTGAACTCCTCCTTCGCCAGGCGGAGCTTTTCTGAGGGGAGCCTTCGTGCGCGGGCATGGAGGGGTGGTCCCTGGGTCGGAATGTGGTGCTGTACCCCGTGTCTGGGCATGGCTGCCGTGAACTGCGGTGCCAGAATCGATGGAAAGTCCGCCAGGATTCTGGCGAATTCGTTGTTCGACAGCGTTATGGAGTCCAGGTGTGGGGCCGGCAACTTGGCTTCACCCAGGGAGAACGTCTGGAAAGTCTCGGCATGGACCAGTCTTTTCCCTTGCAAGTCGACCATCAGGCTGTGAGCTCGCAAGAGGTCCGCCCCCAGGAGTGGTTGGGCCACGGCGGCCAGTGTGAAGTCCCACGTGAACCGGCTGGCGCCAAACTGCAGCTGCACTGTGCGGGTGCCGTAGGTCCGTATCGTGCTGCCGTTTGCGGCCCTCAGGATGGGTCCTGGCTTCCTGTTGCGGGTGTCGTACCCCGTCGGGGGGCAAGACGCTGATTTCCGCTCCGGTGTTGACCAAGAAGTGGCGTCCTGACTGTTTGTCCCAGACGTACAAGAGGCTGTCCTGGTGGCCAGCAGTCATAGTCATTAGTGGCAGCTGGCCCTGGCCCTTGCAGGGCAGGCGACAACGGCGGGCTTTTGTGCCTCACCGCTGGTGGTAGAAACACCACTGTTCACTGTCCTCCTCACTCCTGCCTCTGTGTTGTGTGCGCCCCCCTGCCGGGCCTGGTCTGGTCAGCTGTTAGGCATGTGGCCTGGTAATCTGACTGACGGACGCCACGCTCTCCCTCTTGGCTTTCCACAGCACGTCTGCCCGGGCTGCCACCTTCCGGGGGTTGCTGAAATCTGCGTCGGCCAGCAGCAGATTTATGTCCTCGGGCAGTTGCTCTAGGAACGCTTGCTCGAACATGCTTGAGGCAGGGCTTGTGTCCATCAGCCAGGGCCAGCATCTCGTTCATCAATGCTGACGGCAGTCTGTCTCCTAAACCATCCAGGTGAAGCAGGCGGGCACCCCGCTCATGCCGCGAGAGGCCAAAGGTCCCAATGAGCAGCACTTTGAATGCTTCATATTTGCCTTCTTCCGGGGGCAACTGTATGAAATCCGCAACCTGGGTGGCCGTCTCCTGGTCAAGGGCGCTCACCACATGGTAGTAACACGTGAAATCAGAGGATATCTGCCGAATCTGGAACTGGGCTTCTGCTTGGCTAAACCACACGCGTGGTCGCAGCGTCCAGAAAGTCGGCAGTTTCAGCGAAACTGCGTAAACAGATGAAGAGTCGGTCATCTTTGGTCCAAATCCCGTCTGGACCGTCGGGGTCACCAATGTAGCGATGTGCTACACACAGCACTGAAATAACGACACGCAGTCGGTAAGTCATTTCGAGACTAGTTTATTCAAACTTTGCGACGCTGGCATTTAATCCCTAGCGCCCACCCTCTCCTGGCAGAAATGACGTCAGAGGTGCATTACCAAAGTCTCCCCCCGCGCACTGGCTATTTGTGAGCCGGTTCACCTGCACAGAAAGTGGGTCGCCACAGTAACAGCAAGTGAATCTATAGAATTTCAATATTTACAATGACATCATCATTTACTTCAATATTTTGGGTTGACAATGCTTCCTTTGAATTGCATATTTATAGTGGCAGACACCTCTGAATATACAATTACCTTGGCTGGGACACTTCCTTGATCTTATATAATGGTGCAAGTTCCTTAAAACCATAGTCAATGCAAGACAATTATCACAACCCCGTTGTCTCAATGCAAAGCTGATGCATATGCAATCTCTTAGTTTGTGGAAGAAACTGTGCTCATAACTTCAATTTACTGTCTGCAATTTTACAAAAAAATGAAGGCTAATTGCAAGAGTTCTGATCTTTTTTCCATTTGCAATAAGGAACTGAAGACTGGTTCTTGTTTGAATTAATAGCTGCTATATTCACATAAGTCCAAAATACTCCCTAACACTCTTGACAGTCGTGTGAAGTGAATCTATTTGGCTGAGGAACAGCTGCTATAATGGTGGGGGAGCTCAGGAGAAAGCAGATGTGGATCATTCGCTCGGCATTTCCAACTGATTGTGGTTTTAAACACTTCGGCCTTGCCGTCAGCCCCTGCGTGTTAGGCCTGTCAGCACTGAGGATAGGTATCATCTGGGAGCTTCCTCCCGTTTAATTGTCCACCATCATTCTGGACCTGATGTGCCAGGACTACAAAGCTCTGATCTGATCCATTGGTTGTATGATCACTTTACACCATCCATTGCATGTCCTGCAAGGGTGGCACCTCAATGCCAGGTCTGGTGCTCTACCCAGCATGAACTTCTGCATTCTTCACTAAACCAGGGTTTACAGTACAATTGGAGTAAGGTGTCTGCTAGGCCCTGAGGCCCTGTGGTGGTAGACATCCCTGCTCTTAGTTGTGCTCCATGCAGTCCCCTGGATGTCCAGTTCTGAGTTGCCAGATCAGTTCTAAGGCCAGCCCAATTAGCACATTAGCAGTGATGGATGGAATCCTCAAGGTGAAGATGAGACTATGTCACCACAAGGTCATTTCTACCACTGCTGTTCTGGAGAAATATTCACAAGTAGATTGTTGAGAATGAGATCCAGGAAGTTTATGTATTGGTTCATTCACTATCTGCCACAGACCAAATCTAGAAGCTATGTCCCTCAGGACTCAGCCACTAATTGTACTACCAAACTAGTGACATTATAATTCCACCATCCTATAGACTTGCCATATCCAATACTGCTTCCAATCAATCAACTGAGATTGATGACAATCAAAAGGAGATTTTAACGCCTGGAGGGTTTGGCCTGATACCACCCGTCAATGCTAGGGATTTCCAGATCCACCTCAAACTATTTGTCTCCAACTGTACTACTAGCACCTGTACCCAAGGATCATGATGGAGAAATCATTCACATGTTCTGCAAGGTATGACATTATGAGGACAACAACTGTTGCTTGACTCATTGGGCCACACCAGTGCCCAAATATTTGTGAAGAGTACTTCACAAGATCAACTGGGCTGGGAGCAACTTTGTTGCATCCAAACTCAGTCCCACTTACAGCAAACCAGGTCCGATCCTGATCTCGGTTGCTGTCCATATGGAGTTTGCACGTTCTCCCTGTGACTGTGTGGGTTTCCTCCCACATCCCAATGATGTGTGGGTTGGTAGATTAATCAGCCACTGTAAAGTTTTCCTTAGGTGAATGGTAGAATCGGGGGAAAGTTGACGAGAATATTAGGGCAATGCATTGGGACTAGGATAAGATTAGAGTAACAATGGGTGTTTGATAATCAGTGTGGACTTGGTTGGCCAAAGGGCCTCTTTCCAGGTTTCTGTGACTCCACGACTCTATCATTGGGCTGATACTGTCATCTAAAACTCTGTAGCCGTCCCTCAGTAATGTCCCAGTATGTCATTTTGACTTTTCAGTGACTTTCTCCAGATTCTAAGAAAGACTTAACATTTATATAGCACCATCCATGATCTCGGAGTACTCCAGATGTTCGTTATTGTCAGCAAATTATGCTTGCAATGGAGTTACTGCTGTACCATTGAAAATACAGGAGCTGGTTTGTCCTACAACAACAAAGTTAGACAATGTTTCTTCAGTAATGTTGACTCAGGGATAAATCTAATTGACACAATGAGGTATAACTTTGTCTTGGGATCAAAATCAGATGGGGTGTAAAACGGCTTGCTGATGTGCAATAGCTCATTTTGTACTGCTGCGCAAGATGAATTTGATACCCTCAAGTTTTATGCTCTTGTATTTAACAAGGTACACCTGACATTAATGAAGTTTGTCAATAAAGGCAACATCACCATCTAGTGTCAAAAGCTCAAACTGCAGATACATCTTACACGGTAACATATATGGAGGATTGTCAGAGGCATACAACATGGAAACAGAGCATCCCCTCTTTATCTCCTGCCCCTTACACAAAATCTGTATCCTCTAGTTTTATCCACCTCCGATAAGGGCAAAAGTTTTTTGCACTCTATTTCTACTAGATAATTTTAATCTACCTCTCGCATGTCACCTCTTAATATCTCTGGGGAAAACTCAGTTCATGAGGGACAAAGGAGAGCACATGAAGCTCAAAGTGAAATCAACATAGAAGAAGGCCATCCAGCCTACTACAATTGAATTAGAAATAGTCTCAAATATATAATTTCATAAACTTTCCAGATCCTTTTTTAAATGGTCCATTATTTGATCTACCAATTGCTCCATCAACTCACCTGGAGGTCTGAAGATGTCAGTGAGCTGTAATATTCAGTGCTTCTCTCTGCATATTGCAGATACTGCCTGACCAGCTAAGTAGTTCCTACACTTTAATCTCAGATTTGCAGCACCTGCAGAATTTTGCTTTCAAACTGGACTGCCATTCGTCCATTGAAAATGGTCAAATTCGAATTCAACTGCTGTACGTATAGTGGATGTCCCACCCCTCTGCAGTGCCCTGCGATTGAGGGTAGTACAGTTCTTGTACCAAGCAATGACACTGCCAGTCAGGATGCTCTCGATGCACATTGGAGTACATTGGAGAGTGAATGATTAGTCCATTGGGTCTGCACTGTTAGTAAAAAATTAATTGGTTAGAAATAATTTAGAGGGTAGTGGGTTAATTGGTTAGAAATAAACTGGAGAGTAGTGAGTTAATTAAATAAAGAGAATGTCTTCGATGGAGAGCGGATTCCGAAGCTGTACATGTGGCTAGGGTCCAGCGGAGTTGCTTGGAGAACTGGGGCTGGAGCAAAGGACTGAGTCTGCCTTTCAGCGGGGGAAGGTAAAGATGACGGTAAGTTTTGGCAAAGACAAAGGTAGCGAATGGAAGGTGATATTGGATAATAGGAGTTGTACAGAGGAAGGCGATCGGCAGGTTTCTGAGAAAAGGAAAAATAAGTAGCAAATCGAAGATTGTAGTAATGAAGGCAGTAAAGTGGACCTAAATAAAAGAAGAAAGGAAGAATGTAATGTTTTGTTGAGTCTAGAATGTGGACCTATTTCTGATATCAGTCTAATTCGATTAACTAAGGATTTGGAATAAAAAGCATTAGGAGATATTCTGGGCACAAAACCTTTAAGAGATGGATCAGTCTTGGTACTTTGTAAAGATAGTAAGCAAATGGGGTTTAAAGCAGTGGGAGGGAGGTAAGTAACATCAAGATATTATATTGAACAACAGTGGCCTTGAGGTGTAATCTCTGGTGTGCCTCTACATGTATCCACGGACCTAGTTAAAAATAACCCAGCTTGGGGAAAAGTCGTGGATGCTAAATGTTTAAAAGGGCTTCATGGTGGAGTAAGAACAGATAGCTTACTGGTGTTGATTAAATTTGATGGAAAAGAAATTTTGCTGGACAGGGTTAATTTAGATTATATGAGTTACATGTTTCGAGTCCATGTGCCCCTCTGAGATGTTTTCAATGCCAGAAGTTTGCCATGTAGTAGCTGTTTGCAAGGGTAGAAAGTGGTGTGGTAGATGTGGTGGAGAACATGATTATGGCATTTATGGAGAAGGCATTAGGCTAAATAGTGGCAACTACAGAGGAGAACATAGCTCTGCTTGTGCAGGGTGTCCTGTACATAAGAAAGCTGTGGAAGTGCAACATGTTCAGGTGGAAATGGATATATCATATGCAGAGGAGTATCATTTGGACCTATTAATATCCAAAATACAGATAGTTTAAAGATAATGTGTAAAGTGAATAATGGTGTAACAAAGGATTGATTCTCTGATTGATGATAAACTAAAGTTTGTCACTTTCATGGTAGCTGTGGTAGATTGTACAGCACAAACTAAAAGTAGGACAGAAATAAATAAAATTATATTGAAAATTGTAAAGACACATCCAGAGATAAAAGACTTAGCTCTACAAGTTATTAATGATGCTTTACACGGAGGAGTAAATAATGTTCAGACTTCAAAGGATGGTTGTTAATAGTTTCTCTAATCTTACAATGGAATGATAGAAGCCTGTTAGCTAATGGTTAAAAGTTTAAGAAATTTATTACATATATACCAAATACAGCAGATGATATATGTACAGGAAACCTGTTGAAATCTAGTCTATATTTTAAGATACAAGGTTATGTTCCTAAAAGATATAATTGGAAAATGGGTAATGGAGTCGCTACCTTTGTCAAAAACGGGATAACACATCAGGTTGTGGAAATTGGAGTTCTTCATGAGGTAATTGTAGTTGGAATGTGGGGAAAGAGTAGTAAAGTACAGATAACAAATTTTGATAACCTTTGTGAAAGGTTAACACCTGGTAGATCAGAAAGTGTGGGTGGAAATGGGAAAAATAAGGTCATATGGTATGGAGATTTGAATACTGACAGTACTATGTGGGGTTGTAGTGTCACAAGTGTGAATGAGACAATGGTGGAAGACTTTCGGGAAGAAAGGTGTTTGGTGTGCTTGAATGATGGTAGGAGTAAAAGGATAAATCTATTTAACAACACTGTTCCTGCTATAGACCTTATGATGATATCTAAGGATGGTAAGTGTGTGTAACTGCAAAGTGTTTAATAATACAACAGTAGGGAATGATCATGTCCCCAATATCTGTACAATGGGAATAGATGTGTATTAGAGGAAAGGTTCTCATATCCCCAGATTGAATTTTAAAAAGACAAATTGGGATGTATTTGATGATTTATGTGAAAATAGATTTCCTGATCACTTGGTTTTGGATAATATCAAGTTATGTAATAATACCTTGTGTTCTGCGCTCAACTCAATAGCTAAGGAATCAATTCCCAGATCATTGGGAGATAATAAAAGCAGAGCTGTTCTCTGGTGGATTGATGAAATATAACAGAGCAGTGAAGGAGCAGAATAAAGCTTCTAAGAAAGTTAGGCAGTGTTAGCCCCATTCATCTTTCATACAACGCAAAAGAGCTCAAGCCATAGTTTTAAAAAGTAGTGAGAAAGGCAAAGAAAATTTATTTGAGATCGTACGGTGTTAGTACTGGGAAAGGGATCCAGGTAGCGGAAAATTGGGGGAATGAAAACATTTGATGCAATACCGGTTTTGTATGGTGGGGAGAAAGTTGCAGTTGCTGACTCTGAAAAAGCAGAATTATTAGCAAAAACACATATCATAGTTCGGCCAATTTCAGTAAAGAAGAGAGGTCTTATAGAGGAATAGTTTTGGTGAGCAGTTTTCAAATTCTAAGAAAAAAGGATGTCCCAGCTCTTGCTTGGATGTTAAATTTACATTGTATAAACTTAAAAGGGCTATTAGTAATGCTGGCCAGTTATGACCTGGGAAGAATTATATTGATTATAATACATTTACATGACTATTGGATTCAAAACTTATGCTGGTTCTGGCATTTTTTACAGTATCATATGGGTTAAAGGGAGACTTCTTTCCTGAAAATTAGTGGTTGTAATTCCTATATTGAAGGATCAATAAGGATCAGTCAGATCCTTCCTGTTATAGACTATTTCATTAATTTCACATATATGTAAGATTATGGAATGAATGGTTGTAGCATATAGCATTCACTGATGTCTATTATAAACCCACGGACTCTCGCAGCTGCCTGGACGATACCTCTTCCCACCTTATTACTTGTGAAAACACCATCACCTTCTCTCAGTTCCTCCATCTCTGTCACATCTGCTGTCAGGTTGAGGTTTTTCATTTTAGAACGAAGGCCATGTCCTCCTTTTTCAAAGAAAGGAGCTTCCCTTCCTCCACCATCAACGCGGCCCTCAACCGCATCTCTTCCATTTCACACAGGTCTGGTCTTACCCCGTCCTCCCACCACTCTACCATTGATAGGGTTCCTCTTGTCCACACCTACTACCCCACCAGCCTCTGCGTCCAGCACATAACTCATAACTCTCTGAAATTTCCACCATCTTCGACGGGATCCCACCACCAAGCACATCTTTCCCTCTTCCCCTCTCTCCTCCACTTTCTGCTTTCCACAGGGATCACTCCTTATGCGACTCCCTTGTCCATTCATCCCTCCCCGCTGATCTCCCTCCTGGCACTTATCCTTGTAAGTGGAACAAGTGCTACACCTGTCCCAACACTTCCTCCCTCACTACCATTCAGGGCCCTAAGCAATCCTTCCAGGTGGGGTGACACTTCACCTGTGAGTCGGTTGGGGTCATAGACTGTGTTCGATGCCCCCAGAGTGGCCTCCTGTATACCGGTGAGACCCAACGTAGATTGGGAGACCACTTTGCCGAGAAAAAGTGGAATCTCCCAGTGGCCACCCATTTTAAATCCACTTCCCATTCCTGTTCTGACATGTCTATCCATGGCCTCCTCTACTGTCGTGAATGAAGCCACGTTTAGGTTAGAGGAACAACACCTTATACTGTATTCCATTTGGGTAGCCTCCAACCTGATGGCATGAATTTCAATTTCTTGAACTTCCGGTAATGATCCCCATCCCCTTTTTCCTCTCTCAGTTTGTCTTCTTGCCCACCCATCACCTCCCTCTCTTGCTCCACTCCACTTTTCTTTCTTCTATGACCTTGTCTCTTTCACCTATCAACTTTCCAGCTCTTTACTTCATCCCTCCCCCTTCAGGTCTCAGCTATCACCTTGTGTTTTCCTCTCTCCCTTCCCTCCACCTTTTAAATCTACTTCCCAGCTTGCCAAGGGGTTTCGGTCCGAAACATTGACTGTTCTTTTTTCCATAGATGCTGCCTGGCCTGCCGAGTTTCTCCAGCATTTTGTGTGTTTGTATAACAAGGCTTCCTTATTTTGTGGAAAGTAGTGGGAAATTAGCTGTGTCCCAATCCAGATATTGTAAAGGGAGAATGATCATGGACTTGGTGTTAAGTTGGGAATCTGATACTCGTAAGGACCAAGTTAATAAAAAATTAGTGATAGCCGTATTTTTTTGATGTAGAGGAAGCATGATATGTTATAGACATAAGGATTGTTGGTTAAACCTGAAAAGATGGGGGTAGGTGATAAAATATTCAATTGGATTCAAAATATTTTATGTAACCTGAAGATACAAGTTAGGGTGGGAACAACATTCTTTAAGGAGTATGAGATAGATAGAAGGTAGAAGATAGAAATCTACAGCACATTACAGGCCCTTCGGCCCACAGTGTTGTGCTGATCATGTAATCTACTCTAGAAACTGCCTAGAAATTCTCTACTGCATAGCCCTCTATTTTTCTGTGCTTCATGTACCTACCTAAGAGTCTCTTAAAAGACCATGTCTACCATCGCAGCCGGTGGTGCATTCCATGCACCCACAATTCTCTGTATGAAAAATTTACCCGATATCCCCTCTGTACCTACTTCCAAGCAGATGTGAAAAGGAGAGGGTGGGAGGAGATAGATGAGCGAAGGAGAATGGGCAGAGGCAGATACGGGACAGAGAGGGTGGGAGGAGGCAGCTAAGGGAGGGAGAAGGTGGGAAGAGATAGATGTGGGTAGGGAGTAGGTGGGAGTTTAAGAGAATGGGACTTCACGGGGGTGAGTGTAGCTCTTAGTATTCTGATTAATGATATTTTCTTAAATGTCGAGTCAGTCATTTCCAAATCATTATAGGTGCCCTGTGGAAGAGAGGCAGGAAAATAAATTGTATTGTTAGGAAAATGCAAGCAGCTGCTAATGAAGTAGAGCAATTGGGATTTGGTAGGGTTTAAATTTTCTGTTGCATAGGCTCGAGTTATTTGTTTTTCTAAAAGGAACATTACACCCAGAATTCATCTCAAGTTGAATGGTAAATCTCTTAAACAAAAGTCAGTGGTGATGTTTCTGGGTATATGGATGGACAGAAGGCTAACATGGAAGGTGTCGTGAATAAAATTCCAGAGAAGTCTAAATAAAGCCCTTATAGTGCTCAGGTGCTTAGTTGGATGTGATTAGGGTGTGAGTAGGAGGTCACTTAAACAAATGGATTTTGCTTGAATCAGATCTGTCTTTGATTATGCATGCGTTGCTTATGGGTCAGCCTCACCAGTTGTCTTAAAGCCAGAGAACAAAATTACTTTGAAAAGTGCTGGAGGTGTGGGGATGTGCCTTCCTGTTGTTTTACTATTCCTCTCCTGCACGAGATGACTCAGAATGAGACATGGGACTTCCCACACCCAGCTAACTATTTGTTCTTTCTTCTGATTTCTGTCTCCTTTGATCATTTTCTGGTTCCTTTGAGGTGGCTGCTGTGATTGAAAGAACCACACAGAGACCAGAATTGTGGATGTTAATAGGTGTTTAACCAGCTCAAACAGATGCACAATGTTAATACAGCATGAAAGTGGGTCCTTCGGCCCAAAGTGTCCATGATGACCATGCTCCTTGTTTAAACCACTTCTTGTGTTTGGCCCAAATCTTTCTAAAGCTTTTCTATCCATATACCTGCCTCTATCACTTCCTCTGGTAGCTCGCTCCATGTACCTGCCTCTATCACTTCCTCTGGTAGCTCGTTCCATGTACCTGCCTCTATCACTTCCTCTGGTAGCTCGTTCCATGTACCTGCCTCTATCACTTCCTCTGGTAGCTCGTTCCATGTACCTGCCTCTATCACTTTCTCTTGTAGCTCGTTCCATGTACCTGCCTCTATCACTTCCTCTGGTAGCTCGTTCCATATACCTGCCTCTATCTGTGTTTCTTTCTTTGAAAACCCTCAAATCCCTTTGAAAACTTTCCCCTTTTACGCTAAACCTATGCCCTCTAGCTTTAGACTCAAACTTCCAGCTGATTTAATTGCTTCTTACAGCTAAAAGGGTATGTAACGATCAGCCATATTGGTTCATATGTATCTAGGGGAGACCCCATGCCCTGCACAACCTTGTCTCATGGTTGCATCGGTTGATGTGCAATGCGACCTGATACGGCCTCAAATATCAATCATCAGCCAGCACACAATGTACATTTTACAAATTACACTTTATACATCTTACTAGAACCAGGTAATTAATAGCGATACAATATATATGAAAGAAAAGAAAGAAAAGGTGCCAAAACATCAGAGTTCGGTCATTTCGTGCACAACCATTGGAGCTCAGCTATTGAAGTCTTCGGTCCACTATACGATCTTATCCGACCTCCTCGACCCGCCGCCTGAGACCAACCTCAGTGGTGGACCAGAGCGCATCCAGCACGTCCTCCTTCCTCGCGATCTCCCCTCCAACTCCCCAAAAGCTCGCGCAACACTAGCTTACAGACCCACAAGAAAGAATGACATCTATCCCAATTGGTTAACAAATGAATACAATTCTTGTTATCAGCAATTATAACCCAAACAAGCTGCAAGAGAAAACACTCTCTCACCAGTTACCATAACAAAGAAGCATTCTTATTTTTAACATAACAAATAAGCCATTTTGATTAACATACGCAGTAACATGAAGAAGAAACTCCTTACACTCTCCCCCCAACAACAAAAGTCATGCCCTCATGAGATTAACAGAGTTCCCCAATGCTTCTTGCGAGACACAAAACCCAACCCAGGTGCAGAAAGCAGTGACATAACTGCCCAGGGTGGTAGAGATCACACTCGGTTCTCCCGGCACTGCATATGTCAACCGCTCCGGGAGGTGCCTACTTCTCTGAGACCTCCGTACCTCCTCGGCTGACCCTTCCGGCTCAGACACCACTGGGGACTCCCCGGTCTACCTGTCGGACCCTCACCCTCTCCCTCTTCACCTGAGAGCCCTCTGTCTCGTGTTGGGGTTCCACCCTCTCTCCCCCCAATGCCGGCTGCATCTCAGTCTGCCCCTCAACACCCTCCCTCCTCTCACCTAACTCAGCGGGGGAAGGGCCAGGAGCCTCTTCTTCCGGTACTGGGGAATTAGCGAACGGAAACAGGGGCCACACATCTGAATCGTCGTCTTCTGAAGCCATATCCCTTTCCAGGGTGAGGACCGGTCCCGTCTCTTCCGCAGCGGGCTCTTCCCTCGCCCTGCGCCCTCGCAGAGTCCTCGTACGAGACGTAACCTCCCACTGTTGCTCTTGATTCACCTGCACTGCTTGACCCAGGGGCAGCAGGTGGTTCCGATGGAGTACCTTGACAGGCACCTTCCCATCCTCTGGTCTCACCCGGTAAACAGGTAGATTCGGCATCTGGCTCTCTACCACATAGGGGTTGGCCGCTGAGCGATCTGCCAACTTGTGCTTACCAGGTAGTCCTAAATTCCATATGAGGACCCGGTCTCCCGGCGATAGTTGGGCGAACTTCACTTTCTGATCATACCTCCTCTTATTCCTCTGATTCTGCTTAGTGGCCGCCGCCTCGGCCAACTCGTACGCCCTTTTCAACTCTCGGACACATACTTCAGATATGGCTTCGAAGGTAATTCACCCACCTCAGTCCCAAAACACAAGTCAATGGGCAACCTCGCTTCCTGCCCGAACATCAGATAATAAGGCGAGTACCCTGTAGCGTCATTGCGAGTACAACTGTAACAGTGAACCAAATGCCCGATGTGCTGACTCCACTTACTTTTCTGAACAATCTCCAGCGTCCCGAGCGTATCCAACGGTGTCCGGTTAAACCTCTTGGGCAGAGGATCACCCTGCGGGTGGTAGGGTGTGGTCCTGGATTTCTCAACCCCAAGCATAGTCAGTAATTCATGGATAAGCCGGCTCTCGAAGTCCCGTCCCTGATTACTATGGATCCACCTGGGGAGGCCATAATGAACAAAGTACTTCTCCCATAACACCTTCGCCACTGTAGTCGCTTTCTGTTCCTTAGTGGGAAACGCCTGAGCATATGGAGTGTAGTGATCCGTGATGACTAAGACATTCGCGCTGTTGCTGGTGTCTGGCTCAATAGACAGGAAATCCATACACCAGGTCCAGGGGTCCCGCACTCTGTAAGTGTGACAAAGGAGCAGCCGGCGCAGGCAGGGTCTTCCTCCTGATACAACGACTGCACTTCCTACAATATTCTTCAACCTCCCCCCTCATCCGGGGCCAGTAAAACTGGTCCTTGAGGAACCCATAGGTCTTTTCCACCCCCAAGTGCCCCAAATCATCTTGCAGTGCCTGGAGCACAGTCTTCCGATAATCCTCAGGCAGGACCAGCTGCCAATGCTGGGGTTGGTCCGGAGGCGCCGTTACCCGGTACAAGACTTGGTTCTTCAACTTTAACCGAGGCCATTCCCTCAATAACGGAGGCACTGAAGCGTGTTTCGCCTTCTCTGCCCATGCCACATCCCCCTTCTCCACCGCCCTCCACACAGTGCCAATGCCCGGGTCATTTTGCTGAGCAGCTGCCACTTCCCCTGGACTTAGTTCCGGCAACTGTTTAGTCTTCAGTGCAGTCAGGTCACAGTAAACCGGGGGCAGGGTATCATCAAAAAGCCCCCAAATGTGTCCACTGCTCGCTCCGGCCTCCCCCTTCCCTCGGCCTTCACGATAATAGCAAACTGACACATGGTTTTCACTCCAGGGGCAGGAATGCTCTCCCACTCCTCGTCCGTCTCTGGTTCCCCATGCTCCCGCCGTGACAAAGCATCGGCATCGACATTCCTGCTTCCCGGCCTGTACTTCAGGCTGAAATCATATATCGACAAAGCTGCCAACCACTGATGGCCTGTGGCATCCAGTTTCGCCGAAGTCAGGATATAAGTGAGAGGATTGTTATCCATTCTCACCTCTGACTTGGCCCTGTATAGATAGTCGCTCAACTTGTCCACCACCGCCCATTTCAGCACCAGGAACTCCAACTTTTGAGTGGGATAGTTTCTCTCAGATGGCAACAAACTTCGGCTGACAAATGCCACCAGTCTCAATGCGTTGCCCTGTTCCTGGTACAGGACAGCCCCTAGACCCTCTCGGCTGGCATCAGTGTGCAGCACATATGGCTTCCGGGGATCGGCAAAAGCCAACACCGGGGCCTGTGTCAGCACCCTTTTCAAAGATCAGAATGCCTCTTCACATCGATCATCCCATCTCGATCCAAAACACTCCACTGGGTTCCAGTATCCTCCTGTGTCTTGCCCCCTGTCCCCCTTCCTTTTCTTCCCCACAGGTGGATAGCCACACAATAGCTGGTTCAATGGGTGACTCACTTTAGCATATCCTTTCACAAATTGCCAGTAATACCCACAGAACTCCAAAACGAGTGTAGGGCGCTCACCTTCTGGGGCCTCAGCCAGGTGGTCACTGCGTCTATCTTAGCCAGATCAGTAGCCACTCCTTCTCACAAAATTATGTGGCCAACATAGCCGACCGATGGCTTACAGAACTGGCATTTGTCCAGGGAAAGTTTCAACCCTTCCTCTTTCAGCCAGCTTCACACCTTCAGCAGCCACTCCTCACCTTCCTCCAAAGTAGATCCAAACACTATCAGATCGTCCAGATACACCAGCACCTCGAGCAGGTTCATATCCCCCACAGTCCTCTCTATGAGCCTCTGGAAGGTGGCTGGGGACCCCGATATGCCTTGGGGCATTCGTTCGAACTGAAAGAACCCCAGTGGGCAGATAAAGGCCGTCTTTCTCTTTATCGGCCTCACTCATCGGGATCTGGTAATGTCCACTCCTCAAGCCCAGCACACTGAACCACTTCGCTCCACTCAGGCAGGCCAGCGCGTCCTCGACCCTCGGGACGGTATACTGGTCAGGGACAGTGTGCCGGTTCAAGATCCTGTAGTGAAGGCACATGCCTACCCTTCCGTTCTTCTTCCGGGCCACTACTACTGGGGACGCATAGGGGCTTCGGGACTCAGCGACGATTCCAGCTTCCTTCAACTTACACAAGTGTTGCTGCACGTCTTCCACATCTGCAGGGGCCAGTCGCCGTGACCTCTCTCTGAACGGGGTGTCCTCACTCACCCGGATGGTATGGCGAGTGCTCTTGGAGCAGCCCACATCAAACTCGCCAAGAGAAACGACATCTTCCAGCTTCAACATCTTCTCCACCAGCCTGCGTTTCCACTCCGGCGGCACAGGAGAATCCCCAAAGTTAAAGGCCTCAGCGGTCAGCTTTCCTCTGTTTTCCAATCCTTCCCGCTTAGTGGGCCTCACAGGGGCGCTAGACATTACCGTCACCGGAAACAAATGTGCCAGCGGCATCCCTCTCTTAAAGGTGATTTCTCTCTCCATGGTGTTCCTGACCCTCACGGCTGTCCGCCTCGCATGTACCACTGAGGGCCTCTGCACTTCGGGCCTCTCCAGCACCCCAGCCGGAAATCGTGTCTCCCCCTCGAGATCTTCCGGGGCGTCTACTAACAGGGCTTCGCCCACTGACACTCCGGGGAATCTGGGGGTCCCCATCACTAGTGCCACCTCCCCTGGCCGTGTCACTTTAGGCCTCGCCTGCGTACACCGCACCGTCCCTCGTTTGCACTCAGGATCCAGCCCTTGGGGGTCACCCCCTTCTTCAAACACTGCCCAAAACACTGGGTGTACCGAGAGGGTCTCCAGAAAGTTCTCCCCCGCCTTCTCCTTACAGGCTCCCAGGAGCCGTCGCACAAGAGGGGAGTTAGTCCCCACCAGAAGGGCAACGCCACCTCTTTCCTCCGGATCCGGACAAACCAACACCAACGTCTCAAGAGCTTCAGACACTCCCACATCTCACTCCGAGAATTCCAATCTCACTGACAGGTACCCATCGTATGGGTGGTCACCCTCACTTACACCCCAAATCTCCAGTGCATTAAATGGGGTTACTGGCAAGTGCTTTAGATATTTGTTGTAGAACGACCAGTACAATAAGGTAACCTGCGATCCTGTGTCAAGGATGGCTTTTGCATAAATTCCCCCTATCTGTAGGCACACGCTGGAACGGGGTCCCACCAGCCCATCCGGAATAAAGGCTTGGGCTTTCAGTGGTCCCCTGGCTGATTTCTGGGAACATGTTCCTCCAGAGACTCCAGTCCATTCCCTCACTGAGTCTCTCCTAAGTTTCCCAACACCTCTCCCTTCTTAGTCGCCCGGGGGCTTGCCCTCTGCTGGACGCCTTGACTCTCACAATCCCCCCAAAAGTGTCCCTCTTCCCCACAGCTGTAGCACACCCCTGGCCACTCACATTCCCTCTGGAAATGCCCCTCTTTCCCACAGTTATAGCACACGCTACCCGCCGCCCCTCCTCTCCCGGGACGCCCGCCACTCCCAGCCCACTGCGTGGGTCGTCCCCTGAAGGGGGTACTCTCCCTGTCCATCCCCTCAAACAGGAGGACCCTACTCCCCTGGGACCCCTTGGGTTTCTCGGTCCTCAACCCGGCCACCACTTCCTGTACCGCTGAGGATCGCCCCCAGTGGCCCGAGCCCCTTTTTCAGCCCAACGCGCTCTCTTCCTCCCGCACCTCTCTAATCAGCTGCCCGAATGATGGAGGGGAGCTCTCTTTATAGCACTGCCAGAGACTCCATGCCACCTTGTCCTCCTCCAGGGAACCACTAAATATCTAACTCATCCTCACCCTCGCCACCTCGTCCGTCTTCACTACCTCCCCGGCGCCGCAACCCAGTAAGCATTCTGTCCAGATGAAATATGTACTCTGAGAGCTTTTCCCCTCTACCCTGCTCCATGTGGTGAAACTCCACTAAAAGCTCCCAGGGATCCCCTGACATTCCAAATACTCCCTCCAAAGCTTCTAAATACTCCGCCACTGAAGCCAAGGGCTGTTCAGCTTTCAGCTCCCAGACAACTCGGGCCGCCCCGCCCCTCAAACTTCCAATCAATCGCTGTCTCTTTTCCTCATCCGAGCCTGGCCACGCCTCTAACAACAGGGACGTGTTTTCGATCCAGGTATCATAGCCAATCTCCCCAGCCGGGGTAGGCGTGGCTCCTGAGAAAATCCTCAGCTTCAGCCGTGGCCTCTCAGCCCCTCTCACCAGGGAGGTAATGGCAGCTGCTAGCTCGGAGGTCTCACCTCTAGCTGGGGGATGGGGCCTGGCCAAGGCTTCCCACTTTGACCCCCCTCCTACTGGTTACTGGCACCTCCCCTGGGGTCTCATCTAGCTCCTCCCCTGGTGTCTCCTCACTTCCGTCCTCCAGGAGGGTGTGGAGGCCCCATGGCCCCGCCTCCCCGGGACGCTGACCGTCGCTGGCAGTTCCAACGACATGACGTCAGCACTCGTACGAACCAACACCCAACTAGACTCCACCTCTTTACTGCACCTTCTAGCTACCAGTTCTACCTGCCCCATAACTTTGACCAAACTCAAACCCCCGCACTAACGCATCTTCCGAAATGCGGAAATCCACCCCGCTTAATACGCACGCATGATTCACTGGTACATCCTCTAACTCACCCCAGTTTACAATCTTATCTCGATCCATCTCCGCACTACTTAACATAGTGCTTTACACAGCTTACCGAAAATTAAATCCTGGACGAGCCCCCACAATGTAACGCTCAGTTATCTTGGCTTGTACGCATCTAGGGGAGACCCCGTCCCCGCCCACATTCTTGTTATCAGTAATTATAACCCAAACAAGCTGCGAGAGAAAGCACTCTCTCATCAGTTACCATAGCAAGCATTCTTACTTTTAACATAACAAAGAAGCTAGTTTGATTAACATCCGCAGTAACATAAAGAAGAAACCCCTTACAGGTAGAATCTCTTCTCCTTACAGAGTTTATTGGCAGCTGGCACACCAACACAAGGTGCATTCCTGCCTCCCACTGAATTGGAGCATAGACCAATGAGACAGGAAGTAAACTCAAATAATATCAAAAAGTCTAATGCTTTTCAGAAAGTCAAATATGCGCTTATATACATTATGGCAGCAGTGATATCCTGGCAAACTTTCCATGTTAAACTGTGTCTGTCCCAAAGATCTCAATTTAGATCAAAAATGGTGCTTCCTTTGCACCTCATAGGAACTGCATTGGAACTCTATTTTGAATGCAGTTGCTGAAGGCAGGCGGCACGGCAGCATAGTAGTTAGCACAAGGCTTTACAGTAACAGCAACGTGGGTTCAATTCCCACCACTGCCCGTAAGGAGTTTGTACATTCTCCCTGTGACCGCCTGGGTTTCCACCCACAGTCCAAAGACCTAACTGCTGGTAGGTTAATTGACCATTGTGAATTGTACTCTGATCAGGCTAGGGTTAAATCGGGGGGTTGCTGGGCAGTGTAGCTCGAAGGGCTGGAAGGGCCTATTCTGCGTTGTATCTCAATAATAAAAAATAAATACTGCACTATTTCTTGCACTCCCTACAAATGCCCGTATCATGCAGATTAGTTCTGAACAAGGAGTTATTGAACCTAGTATTGCAAATACGTAAACGTGTAAGTATAACTTCTTTCCTTCCTTTATACCCATCATGCAGTTGAGTTCCCACCATCCTCTGAATATTATATAAATGGCATGCTTGCTTTTCCTTATACTAACTTTGTTGCCACAGTGACCAAATAGACTTCTTATTTATGGCTGTCAACTGCCCTTTATGCAAAGGCACCACCACATTTATAGACTTAATTCTGTGATCGTTTGGCTAGAATATCTGCCACCTTCTTTCCTTCAACCCCATCATGGGCATGGACCCAGAAGAAGTGTATACACAAGCCTAGGCCCTGCAACATCAGCAGCTGTTGGCCACTCTCAAGAAGAATGCCTGGTCTGCAATTTGAAATTCCTCTTTTAATAGATGTCAAAATCAGGAACGAATCAGAAGTACATGATCAGGGTATACTTCTTCCATCCATTCCAAGGCTAAAATGTTGAAAACTGATATCTGATAATCTTTTCTTACACAGTCACCTGAAACTTTGTACATAAACAGAAACACCTGAACAGCCTATCACTGGATCTTTTGAACCATCTGTGTAGATTTGCAGGAATCCATAATATCTGCCTTGCTGAACTTCTTGTGCCACCGATATACAATCACTCATCTTGATCTTTTCCTGAAGGCCTAAATCAACCACAAGCAAGGGAAAAAGAAACACGGAGGAGCCTCAGAAAGGGGTACACTGGGATCATGTTCCATATTAAACAACCCAAAGTTTTGTGCCCATTCCTTTCCCATCCATCCAGAACTGAAGAGCCTATGAAGGCAGTGTTTCCAACATTCTACTAATGTTGGTAATATTGGATGACTTACTTAGTGTCTTCTCACATTAACCCAATAAACTATCATTGCTAAAAGTAACCTGTGTAGATGTAAAGGTACTTCACCCATTTCTACCAGTAATGCTGAAATTGGGGATGATTTAGTAATATCACAACATAATCTCAATACTTGAGCTTGAACTTTATTCAAGGGCTTTAAATCCGTTGGTGAGGTTGACTCACAAGCAACACATCCATCATCAAAGACAGATCTGCTGGTAGAATCTCTCTTAAGTGGCAGAAATGTTATACTTTTTCCCATTACAAAGATGACAGATGACTAAATGTCATCCCTTGTCTATTCGTCGTCGTCCCCCCCCCCCCATCCCTTCCTACCAATCTCCCTCCTGGCACTTATCCTTGTAAGCGGAACAAGTGCTACACCTGCCCTTACACTTCCTCCCTCACCACCATTCAGGGCCCCAGACAGTCCTTCCAGGTGAGGCGACACTTCACCTGTCAGTCGGCTGGTGTGGTATACTGTGTCTGGTGCTCTTGGTGAGGCCTTCTATATATTGGTGAGATCCAACGCAGACTGGGAGACCGTTTCGCTGAACACCTACGCTCTGTCTGCCCGAGAAAGCAGGATCTCCCAGTGGCCACACATTTTAATTCCATGTCCCATTCCCATTCTGATATGTCTATCCATGGCCTCCTCTACTGTCAAGATGAAGCCACACTCAGGTTGGAGGAACAACACCTTATATTCCGTCTGGGTAGCCTCCAACCTGATGGCATGAACATTGACTTCTCTAACTTTTCGTTAATGCCCCACTCCCCTTCTTACCCCATCCCTTATTTATTTATTTATTTATTTATTTATTTATCTGTTTATTTATTTATTCCTCTCTCTCTCTCTCTCTCTCTCTCCCCCCCCCTCTTTTTTCTCCCTTTGCCCCTCTCACAATCACTCCTTGCCTGTTCTCCATCTCCCTCTGGTGCTCCCCTCCCCCTTTCTTTCTCCTGAGGCCTCCCGTCCCATGATCCTCTCCCTTCTCCAGCTCTGTATCCCTTTTGCCAATCACCTTTCCAGCTCTTAGCTTCATCCCACCCCCTCCGGTCTTCTCCTATCATTTCGGATTTCCCCCTCCCCCTCTCGCTTTCATACCTCTTACTATTTTTTCTTTCAGTTAGTCCTGACGAAATGCCTCGGCCTGAAACGTTGACTGTACTTCTCCAAATAGATGCTGCCTGGCCTGCTGCGTTCCACCAGCATTCCATGTGTGTTAGATGATTAAATGCCACTGTTTGGCTTGCTTCAATATTATGGTTGTGGATAAATTATGTATAGAGTTATATATTCACAGTGGAAGTGTATTCCAACTGAACAAGATGAGCTCTAATTCAAACCTCCGGTTGGCAGAAAGGAATTTGCATGGATGGTTTAAAAGTTCCAGACACTAAATCTATACTTATTTGATCACAGTGTTGTCCGGGCTGACACTCTGTGTATAGAAATGATTTACTGTAATCACATTTGATGTGCTAACTGGCAAAATAGTCATTGTGAAACCTTGTTCCCTGTCACATTGGTGCAAAATATCTTGGAGCCCAGTTTGATGTAGGGCAATTAACATAATTTTTAACACCGTCCATGCATTTGGTAATTTAACGTGCAAGTACCTCATGGTCAAGTCTGTTTAAGTGCCCTACTGGCGTGGGTCTCCATATCTCTCTCTCTTCACAGATGTTTGTACGTACTCATGCAATTGTACTTTTGTAACTTCAAGACTGATAATTATTGATAGCTGTACTTTGAAGCTTTGTTCTTATTTCTGTACATGGTTCTTGTATATTACAGTTTTAGACTATGACACCTTATCTCTAATAAGAAAAACAAATTTTCAAAAGCTGGCTTTAAAAGTCACGGTTGAACCAACCAAGATTAGGATAAAAAGCAATCTAGCACTTTGTTCAAAGGCCTTCCAGGAATGTGGGCATTAAGAATTAATTGGACAGAAGTGTGAAATTAAGAATTAATTGGACAGAAATTTAGGAATCAAACAAGTGTGAGGAAGATGCTGACATTGACTGGAACATCAAAACAACTCATGTATTTTCTTGCAAAAGTCTGGTATCCTTTGCACCAAATGAACAAGGGAAAATAAATTACTTAGATAGTGCTGTGGCGACCCACTTTCTGCGCAGGCGAAACGGCTCACAAATAGCCCGCGCGTGGGGAGAGACTTTGGTAATGCACCTCTGACGTCATTTCCGCCCGGAGAGGGCAGGCGCTAGGGATTAAATGCCAGCGCCGTGAAATTTGAATAAACTAGTCTCGAAATGACTTACCGACTGCGTGTCATTGTCTCTAGCTCTGTATGTAGTACATCGCTACATTGGTGACCCCGTCAGTCCAAACGGGATTTGGACCAAAGATGACAGACTCTTCATCTGTTCACGCAGTTTTGCTAAAACTGCTGACTTTCTGGAAGCTGCGAAGCCCAGAAGCCCAAAAGCTAAGCAGAAGCCCAGTTCCAGATTCGGCAGATATCTTCTGATTCCATGCATTACTATCACGTGGTGAGCGCCCTTGACCAGGAGACGGCCGCCCAGGTTGCGGATTTCATACAGTCACCCCTGGAAGAAGGCAAATATGAAGCATTCAAAGTGCTGCTCATTGGGACCTTTGGCCTCTCACGGCGTGAGCGGGGTGCCCGCCTGCTTCACCTGGACGGTTTGGGAGACAGGCTGCCGTCAGCATTGATGAACGAGATGCTGGCCCTGGCCGACGGATACAAGCCCTGCCTTATGTTCGAGCAAGCGTTCCTAGAGCAACTGCCCGAGGACATACATCTGCTGCTGGCCGACGCAGATTTCAGCAACCCCCGGAAGGTGGTGGCCCGGGCAGATGTGCTGTGGAAAGCTAAGAGGGAGAGCGTGGCATCCGTTGGTCAGATTACCAGGCCACGCGCCTAACAGCGGACCAGACCAGGCCCGGCAGGGTGGCGCACACAACACAGAGGCAGGGGTGAGGAGGCCAGTGAACAGTGGTGTTTCTACCACAAGCGGTGGGGCACAAAAGCCCGCCGTTGACGCCCGCCCTGCAAGGGCCAGGGCCAGCTGCCGCTAATGACTATGGCGGCTGGCCACCAGGACAGCCTCTTGTACGTCTGGGACAAACAGTCGGGACGCTGCTTCTTGGTCGACACCGGAACGGAAATCAGCGTCTTGACCCCGACGGGGTACGACACCCGCAACAGGAAGGCAGGACCCACCCTGAGGGCTGCAAACGGTAGCACGATACGGACCTACGGCACCCGCACAGTGCAGCTGCAGTTCGGCGCCAGCCGGTTCACGTGGGACTTCACACTGGCCGCCGTAGCCCAACCACTCCTGGGGGCGGACTTCGTGCAAGCTCACAGCCTGCTGATCGACTTGCAAGGGAAAAGACTGGTCCATGCCAAGACTTTCCAAACGTTCTCCCTGGGTGAAGCCAAGTTGCCGGCCCCACACCTGGACTCCATCACACTGTCGGACAACGAATTCACCAGAATCCTGGCAGACTTTCCATTGATTCTGGCACCGCAGTTCACAGCAGCCATGCCCAGACATGGAGTACAGCACCACATCCTCACCCAGGGACCACCCCTCCACGCCCGCGCACAAAGGCTCCCCCCAGAAAAGCTCCGCCTGGTGAAGGAGGAGTTCAAGAGGATGGAGGAATTGGGGATCGTACGGAGGTCCGACAGCCCATGGGCCTCCCCCCTGCACATGGTGCCCAAAGCAGCCGGGGGTTGGAGACATTGCGGCGACTACCGCAGACTAAACGAGGCTACAACTCCAGACCGCTACCCCGTGCCGCACACACAGGACCTTGCAGCAAACCTGCATGGGGCAAGAATATTTTCCAAAGTAGACCTCGTCCGGGAATACCATCAAATCCCGGTGCACCCTGAAGACATCCCCAAAACAGCACTCATCACCCCGTTCAGCCTGAAGAATGCCGCACAGACGTTCCAGCGGCTAATGGACGCAGTGGGACGCAACCTGGACTTTGCGTTCATCTATTTGGATGACATCCTCATAACCAGCAGTAGTCGTCAGGAGCATCTGTCCCACCTCCGTCAACTCTACTTCAGCCTGAGTGATTTCGGCCTCACGATCAACCCGGCCAAATGCCAGTTCGGTCTCGATACCATCGACTTCCTGGGCCACAGGATTACCAAAGACGGGGCAACCCCTCTGCCGCCAAGGTAGACGCGATCCGCCACTTTGCCCAACCCAACACGGTCAAAGGCCTACAGGAGTTCGTTGATATGGTGAACTTCTACCACCGTTTCCTCCCCTCAGCAGCCCGTATCATGCGCCCTTTGTACACCCTGATGTCGGGTAAAGGCAAGGACATTACTTGGGATGAAGAGGCGTTCTTCAGCAAGCACTTACGACCACCCGAACTCAAGTACAGTGCCTTCGACCGGGAGCTGTTGGCACTGTATCTGGCAATCCGGCATTTCAGGTACTTCTTAGAAGGCAGGCCGTTCACCGCGTTCACGGACCACAAACCGTTGACCTTCGCGTTCACTAAGGTTTCCTTTCCCTGGTCGGCTCGCCAGCAGCGACATCTGTCCTACATATCCAAGTACACGACGGACATCCAGCATGTCTCGGGAAAGGACAAAGTCATGGCGGACACACTCTCCAGACCAGCTGTCCAGGCCCTGACCCTGTGGGTGGACTATGCAGCACTGGCAGAGGCACAGCAGGCAGACGACGAGATGCCCAGCTACAGGACCGCAGTCTCGGGTTTGCAGCTGCAGGACTTTCTCATAGGCCCAGGTGAGAGGACCCTCCTGTGCGATGTGGCTACCGGCCAACCTCGCCCCATCGTCCCAGCAGCCTGGAGGCAGCGAGTTTTCAACTCCATAAACGGTTTGGCGCACCCATCTATCAAGACAACCGTCTGGCTGGTCTCCAGCAAGTTCGCGTGGCACGGACTTCACAAACAGGTCAGTGAATGGGCAAAAACGTGTATGCAGTGCCAAACAGCCAAGGTGCAGTAGCACACTAAAGCCCCGCCGCAGCAGTTCAAACCCACCCCCCGGAAGTTCGACCACATTCATGTGGATATCATGGGGCCCCTACCAGTGTACCGAGGAACGCAGTACCTCCTGATTATGGTAGACTGGTTCACGAGATGGCCAGAGGCGGCCCTGCTCACCGACACATCTGCCAATTCCTGCGCCCGAGCACTGATCGCAACCTGGGTAGCACGCTTCGGGGTACCGGCCCACATTACCTCCAACAGAGGCGCCCAGTTCACCTCCAGCCTGTGGTCGGCTGTGGCCAGCCTGTTGGGAACGCAGCTACACCACACAACTGCCTACCACCCACAGTCCAACAGACTAGTGGAACGCTTCCACCGTCACTTGAAGTCGGCTCTCGTGGCCCGCCTGAGAGGACCTAACTGGGTGGACGAGCTTTCCTGGGTCCTGCTTGGAATTCGCACAGCGCCCAAAGAGGATCTGCATGCCTCGTCAACTGAGTTGGTGTACGGCGCAACCCTTGGCCCCATATCAGCCCCAAGGGGGCAAGAGGAAGAACCCGCAGCAGTCCTGGACAGACTACACAAAAGGCTCGGCAACCTGGCCCCCGTACCAACTTCACAGCACGGACGGGCCCTGACCCATGTACCCAAAGACCTGCAGAACTGTAAGTTTGTGTTTGTACGAAGGGCGGACACCGGGCACCGCTACAGTGGCCGTACGAGGGGTCGTTCAAGGTGATCAACAACAACGGGTCCACGTACGTTCTGGACATTGGGGGGAGAGAGGAGGTTTTCACGGTGGACCGACTCAAACCAGCCCATGTGGACTTGGCGCAGCTGGTTGAGGTTCAGGCACCGCGCCGCAGAGGCAGACGGCAAAACAGAGACTGATGCAGACTGTGGACGTTGGGGGGGGGTATCGCCAGTTCTGGGGGGGGGGGTTATGTGGCGACCCACTTTCTACGCAGGCGAACCGGCTCACAAAAAGACCACGTGCGGGGAGAGACTTTGGTAACGCACCTCTGACGTCATTTCCACCCGAAGAGGGCGGGAACTAGCGCCGCGAAGTTTGAATAAACTAGTCTTGAAATGACTTACCGACTGCGTGTCGTTGTCTCTAGCTCTGTATGTAGTACATCGCTGCAGTGCCTTCAATCTTCAGGGAGTCTTCGGACCATTATTACTTCTGCAATTAACAATAGAAAGTGTAGTTTGTACAGAGCCAATCCCACGAAAATATGGAAAATCACCAAACAATTTATTTCCGTGAGGGTATTAATAAAGAGTAGAACTTGGTTGTCAACCTTTTGAGATGACAAGATAAAATGAATGAAAGGCACAGAGGTTCTTTTGGCATGCTGACTAACTTACCTCCCTCAGTCTAAAAACCTAAATCATCATAAGTTTATCTTGTAGGTCCAATTAAATAGCAAATAAATTTTCAGGGTGCCTTATGAATTATCATCACATTGCTTGTCCTGCCCTACACATAGATTAGCTAAGTGATAATAAAAATGTACCGAAACAGGCCCTTTGGCTCATGTTGTGCTGATCTAACTATGGTAAACCATGTATACCTGTCTGGACACGCCCCTCTGCTGACTGCTCCTGTGGCTCCTCCCACAGACACCTGGATAAAGGTGATTGAGGCACTGCTCCTCCAACAGTCATTCAACATGGTCGTGCCCGTTTTCGCTGTTAATAAAAGCCTATCATTATTTACTCTACTTCCAGTCTCCTAGAGTTATTGATAGTGCATCAATTTTATTAACAGCGATTTTAAAATATGGAATGCATTTTAAGACCCGACAGATTGGATATCGACCCACCTGAAAAGTGTGACAATGGAGTATGATGGGCCCCTCCCACCAATCACTGTCAGAAATCCTCAGTTTTGTGGGACTTCGTCATATACCCTGCTACTGACCACACACACACACCAACCCGCACATTCCACCCAACACCATGCCAACGACCGCGCTACTGACACCACTTGCAGCCTCTCCACCCTCAAGATCCCTCCCCCACCGCTGTTCGCCAACCTGACCCCCGACTGTAAACCTGTGGCAACTAAAAGCAGGAGGTACAGCGCGGGGGACAGGGCCTTCATTAAGTCGGAGATGCAGCGGCTGCTCAGGGAGGGGATCATTGAGCCAAGCACAAGTCCTTGGAGGGCCCAGGTGGTCGTTGTTCGGACCGGGCAGAAAAATAGGATGGTCGTGGACTATAGCCAGACCATCAATAGGTTCACGCAGCTTGACGCGTACCCCCTACCCTGCATCGCGAATATGGTCAATCAGATAGCTCAGTACAAGGTGTACTCGACCATAGACCTGAAATCCGCTTACCATCAGCTCCCCATCCGCCCGGAGGACCGCCCCTACACCGCCTTCGAGGCGGGCGGCAGGCTCTGTCACTTCCTGCGCGTCCCCTTCGGTGTCACGAATGGTGTCTCTGTCTTCCAGAGGGAAATGGACTGGATGGTGGACCAGTGCCAACTAAAGGCCACGTTCCCATATCTGGATAACATCACCATCTGCGGTCACGACTGGCAGGATCAAGACACTAACCTCCAACGATTTTTCCGAGCAGCCAAAGCTCTTAACCTCACCTATAACAGGGACAAGTGTGTGTTCAGAACCACCCGACTTGCTATCCTTGGGTATGTCGTGGAGAACGGGGTCATTGGTCCTGACCCCGACCGTATGCGCCCCCTGTTGGAACTCCCTCTTCCCACCACTCTCAGAGCCCTCAGACGGTGCCTGGGCTTCTTTTCCTATTACGCCCAATGGGTCCCTCACTACGCAGACAAGGCCCGCCCCTGGTCAAGTCCACCGTATTTCCCCTCTCAGCCGAGGCCCGCGCGGCCTTCAGCCGCATTAAAGGGGACATTGCCAAAGCAACGATGCATGCGGTGGACGAGACCATTCCCTTCCAAGTAGAGAGTGACGCCTCCAACTTCGCGCTGGCTGCTACCCTCAATCAGGCAGGAAGGCCGGTAGCATTCTTCTCTCGTACCCTTCAAGGCCCTGAAATTCAGCACTCCGCAGTGGAGAAAGAAGCCCAGGCCACAGTGGAAGCTATTAGGCACTGGAGGCACTATCTTGCCGGCAAAAGGTTCACCTTGCTGACCGACCAGCGCTCAGTTGCGTTCATGTTCAGCAACCAACAGCGGGGCAAAATCAAAAATGATAAAATTTTGAGGTGGAGAATAGAACTCTCCACCTATAACTATGATATCCTGTACCGGCCTGGACGGCTCAATGAGCCCTCCGATGCCCTATCACAGGGAGCATGTGCCAGCGCGCAGCTCGACTGGCTATACGCCCTCCATGCAGATCTTTGCCACCTGGGGTCACCCAACTTTACCATTTTGTGAAAGCCCGGAACCTGCCTTACTCCCTTGAGGAAATCAGGATGATGACTAGGGACTGCCAAGTTTGCACTGAGTGCAAACCGCACTTCTACCATCCTGAACAGGCACAACTTATCAAGACCTCCCGCCCCTTTGAGCGGCTGAGTGTTGACTTTAAGGGCCCCCTTCCCTCCACCGACCGCAATATCTACTTTCTCAACATAATCGACGAGTACTCACGGTTCCCCCTTGCTATCCCCTGCCCCGATACCACAGCCACGTCTGTCATAAAGGCCCTGCGCCAGCTCTTCACTCTGTTCGGATATCCCTGCTATATCCACAGTGACAGAAGGTCCTCGTTTATGAGTGACGAGCTGCGCCAGTACCTGCTGGCTAGGGGTATTGCTACTAGTAGGACCACGAGCTATAATCCCTGGGGAAATGGACAGGTGGAGAGGGAGAATGCCACAGTGTGGAAGGCCACACTTTTAGCCTTTAGGTCAAAGGGATTGCCAGTCTCTCGCTGGCAGGAGGTCCTCCCCGAGGCACTCCACTCCATCCGCTCCCCGTTATGCACGTCCACCAATGCCACCCCCCATGAGCGACTCTTTACTTTTCCCAGGAAGTCTGCCACTGGGACCACCCTACCAGCTTGGCTGACGTCCCCAGGGCCAGTGCTGCTCCGGAAACACAGGAGGAGCAATAAATACTCCCCGATGGTCAAGAGGTTTCACCTACTTCATGCAAACCCCCAGTATGCCTACGTGGTCTTACCTGATGGGCGGGAGGACACGGTCTCCATCCGCGACCTGGCGCCCACAGGAGCACCAGACCCCTACCCCGAACACTCCACAGTTACTATGAACCCCGTACCCACTGATGTATATACCCACGAGACACCACGCACACCAAGCCCTACACAGACTCCTCACGACACTCCCATACCGGGCGCCACGCACATGCACAAGGGATTACTGATGCCTAACGGGCTGGCACCTCAAGTTAGGCCGGAACCAGCACAACCTCCGTCTCCGGTGCTACGTAGATCGCAGCGACGGACTCGACCACCTGATAGACTTAACCTGTAAATATACTTGTAAGAAACTTCGCCCCATGGGGACTCTCTTTTAAAACAAAGGAGGGGTGAATGTGGTAAACTATGTATACCTGTCTGGACACGCCCCTCTGCTGACTGCTCCTGTGGCTCCTCCCACAGACCCCTGTATAAAGGCGATTGGAGGCTCTGCTCCTCCCTCAGTCTCTGAGATGTTGTGGTCACTTTTGCTGCTAATAAAAGCCTATCATTCGCCTCCCGTCTCCGAGAGTTATTGATGGTGCATCAGGGGCAAAATCAAAAAATGATAAAATTTTGAGGTGGAGAATCGAACCCTCCACCTACAACTATGACATCCTGTACTGGCCTAGAAAGCTCAATGAGCCCTCCGATGCCCTATCCTGGGGAACATGTGCCAGCGCGCAGATCAACCGGCTATACGTTCTACGTGCAGATCTTTGCCACCCAGGGGTCACCCAATTTTACCATTTCGTGAAAACCTGGAACCTGCCTTACTCCCTTGAGGAGATCAGGACGATGACCAGGGACTGTCAAGTCTGTGCTGAGTGCAAACTGCACTTCTACCGTCCTGAAAAGGCACAGCTTATCAAGGCCACCCGCCCCTTTGAGCGACTGAGTGTCGACTTTAAGGGCCCCCTTCCCTCCACCAACCGGAATGTGTACTTTCTTAACATAATCGACGAGTACTCGCAGTTCCCCTTTGCCAACCCCTGCCCCGATACCACTGCCACGTCCGTCATAAAAGCCCTGCGCCAGCTCTTCACTCTGTTTGGATATTCCTGCTATATCCACAGTGATAGAAGGTCCTCGTTTATGAGTGACGAGCTGCGCCAGTACCTGCTGGCTAGGGGTATTGCTACTAGTAGGACCACGAGCTATAATCCCCGGGGCAATGGACAGGTGGAGAGGGAGAATGCCACAGTGTGGAAGGCCACACTCTTAGCCTTTAGGTCAAAGAGTTGCCGGTCTCTCGATGGCAGGAGGTCCTCCCTGAGGCGCTCCACTCCATCCGCTCCCTGTTATGCACGTCCACCAATGCCACCCCTCATGAGCGACTCTTTTCTTTTCCCAGGAAGTCGACTACCGGGACCACCCTACCAGCTTGGCTGACGTCCCCAGGGCCAGTGCTGCTCCGGAAACACGCGAGGAGCAATAAATACTCCCCGATGGTCGAGAAGGTTCACCTACTTCATGCGAATCCCCAGTATGCCTACATGGTCTTACCTGATGGGCAGGAGGACACGGTCTCCATCCGCGACCTGGCGCCCACAGGAGCACCAGACCCCTACCCCGAACACACCACGCTGACTATGAACCCCGTACCCACCGATGTATATACCCACGAGACACCGCGCACGCCAAGCCCTACACAGACTCCTCACGACACTCCCATACCGGGCGCCACGCACACACATGAGGGATTACTGACACCTAACGTGCTGGCACCTCAAGTCAGGCCAGAGCCAGCACAACCACCGTCACCGGTGCAATCACCACCGGTGCTACGTAGATCGCAGCGACAGACTCGACCACCTGATAGACTCGACCTGTAAATATACTTGTCAGTCACTTCGCCCCGTGGGGACTCTCTTTTAAAAAGGAGGGGTGAATGTGGTAAACCATGTATACCTGTCTGGACACGCCCCTCTGCTGACTGCTCCTGTGGCTCCTCCCACAGACCCCTGGATAAAGGTGATTGGGGCACTGCTCCTCCCTCAGTCTTCAACATGGTCGTGCTCCGTTTCGCTGTTAATAAAAGCCTATCATTATTTACTCTACTTCCAGTCTCCTAGAGTTATTGATGGTGCATCACTAGCTAAAGGCCTAACTAAACTAATCCCTTCTGTCTACAAAATGTCCATATCCTACCATTTTCTGAACATTCAATGAGCTTCTTAAACACCTCTGCTGTACTCAACAATCCTGGTAGTACCTTCCAGTCACCCACCACTATTCTTCTTTTAAAAACTAGCTAGCTCTAGTTTTAACTATTTCATTGCTGGGGAGAACACACTGTTTCCCCTCCCTCTCCCTGTCTGGTTGTCTCTCGTTTGGGTGGCCCTCTCATCTCTCCCCTCCTCTGCTCCCATGACCATCCCATCTCCTCCCCACTTCCCTCCCTTTATTCCATGGTCCACTAACCTCTCCTCTCAGATTCCTCCTGCAGCCCTTCCACCTACCATCTGCCAGTTCTCACATCATTCTTCCCTCCTCCCTCCACCTCACCTGGTTTCACTTATCACCTGCCAGCTTGTGCTCCTCCCCTCCCCCCCACCTTCTCATTCTGGCCCTCTTGATGCTGATGAGTTCCTCCTGCATTTTGAGTGTGCAGCTCAATATTTCCAGCATCTGTAGAACTCATTGTGTCTGTCTACACTATGCCTTGCATTATCTTATAAACTTAAATCAAGTCTCCCCTCAACCTCTATCGCTGCAGAAAAAAATCACCCAAATTTATCCAATCTCTTCTTCTAGCACGTGGCCTCTAATCCAGACAGTGAATCTCTTCTGCATCCTCTCCAATACCTCCACATCCTTCTTGTTACAGAGTGACTAAGTGTAATGCTTATAGCAGACATCCCACCTCTCCCAGAAGTTCCGGGAGTCTCCCACATATTGATAGCAGCTCCCTGACGGCCACAAATTATATACAATATCCCAGAAATCGTTATTTTTGAGAGGAAGAGGAAAAACGAGAGCGAGAGGGAGCATCCTGATTGGTCTCTCTTTGTGCTAAGTAGACCTATCAGTTTTCTCTGTGGGCGGGCTTTACAGTCGATCTCTCTCCCTCTCTCTTTCATTGGCCATCAGTTCAGTTTAGTGTCCTGCAGTGCCATGGCAGAGCATTCCAAAAAAAGAAAATATAAAACGTACTTCACCCCAGACTACACTAAAGTGTACCCCTGTCTAATAGGGGTCAAAAATAATGACAGTGTTGCTCGCTGCACTGTTTGCAACAGTGACTTTTCCATTGCCCATGGTGGGTTAAATGCCTGTAAAAGACATGTTGAGGTGAGTTTAACAGGTGTCATTCATTCATTCGCATAGCTAACGTTATTTAAACTAGCTGGTTAGCTGCTAAGGAGCCACTCTATTGATGTTCTACGTGATGAGGCCAAACTCCCTGTAGACTTGCTTAAGGTTGTAATAGAACCGAGTCTGGACTGACACCAACTTACTGCCCTCTACTGTGCCTATTGTCCTGTTTATTACTTATTGTAATGCCTGCACTGTTTTGTGCACTTTATGCAGTCCTGGGTAGGTCTGCAGTCTAGGGTAGTTTTTTCTGTGTTGTTTTTACGTAGTTCAGTGTAGTTTTTGTAGTGTTTCATGTAGCACCATGGTCCTGAAAAATGTCTCGTTTTTACTGTGTACTGTACCAGCAGTTATGGTCGAAATTAATAAAAAGTGACTTGACTTGACTTGAGAATTTAAAAAAACGACTCCATGACAATATAAAAGTACGTTTTAATGTCACGTTGTCTGCATATACATAACTTGGTTTACAGTTTAGACAAAATCACTAAACAAAGTATTACATACACCCGTGGAGGTCGACCGGGGGTGCTACCTCCCTGAAATGAGTTTTTGCAGGATGGGATGTTTGTTACAGTGTGCCTGATCTAATTATTTTTAACAGAAAGGGCATACCACAGGGCACATTACTGCAACCGACATCTGTAAGTGAGGTTTTTAACTTGGACCCTTCATTTCGAATACTAATATTTGAGGTTAACTTGACCCTATCCACAACCCTAACGTGACCAGACAAGGCTTCGCACCCACACCGCGCCTGCCTGAGCCAGCTCTACTCCGGAGCGAGCCCTGCTGCCAATCATGCACGCCACGTCACGATCCGTTTGTCCCGCCTCTGCAAAGACGGCGCGCGGCCGGGTACCGCACATCACGCATGGCCAGGAACCAATGAAAACCCTCGATTTGGGGGTACGTGTCAGACGCAATTGCGCGCTTCCGATGGAGCCGGGTATTTCCGGCTGAGTAGGACTGGTCATGGTGCTGCTGGAAAACGACTCGGTGAGGTGCAGGGGATCTGGGGCAGCTTTACCCTGGGGGGATGACTGCTTTAGACCGGACCAAGGGGTATTAGAATCCAGGAGGGAGAGTTATACTGCTGTAGGAGTAACGGACCATATGGGTGACTATGGGAAAGATGGGAGTAACACCGACTTGCAGACTTTTATGGGCGGCAGTTAACATGGCCTAGGTAAGGATGATTAGGCGCAGGAAGCACTGGAGTCTGGGAAAGGTTACACTTGGATAGGGTGGCTGGACATAGAGAGGGATACCTCAGGTGAGGAGGTAATGGGCCATGGGCTCAACAGAAGCTCTAAGGGAAGGTGGGATAATGATGAACCCAGATAGGGTTACACTGGAGCAGCATCTGTCTCGGTCTTTGCGGGTGTTGTGCTGGGTAGTGGTTAATGGTGAGCCAATGTAAGATTATACTGAGACAGGTTTACAGTGGGCCAGTGTATGGTTACCCATAGACAATGGATAATAGTGTGTCATGTAGAGAAGATAACATCAGTGGTGTATAGTGGGTCAAGAGGGAGAGTTCCACAAGGTAATGGGGGGCTGTGTTACACGGGACACTGGATAATGGGCTGTTAGTGGAGCAAGGTGAGTGGAACAGTTGAAGGACTTGCTAGGTAGGTCTCATGGGATCAGAGTTGAAGTTCCTGAGCAGGTGGTGTAATAAGAAACTAAGTCATAGTGTATATTTATTTCTTTTATGGTGTGTGAGTTCACTTGGGCCACCGAGTCTATGTTGGCTGTTGTTCCCTCACACTTATTTTCCTGGAATCTACTCTTTCATGGCCATTAGGTCTGCTGCAGCTTTCCTGGCTCTGTGTATGCTTGCAGATATGTGGAAGGAAATCGAAGCACCCAGGGCAAGCCACACAGTTCCAGGCAAAACTTGCAGTCTCCGCACAGCACTAAGAGCCAGAACTGATTTGGACCGCTGGACTGATGATGCAGCACTGTGTGCACTGTTTTAACTTGATGTATAATGGTGCCTCTGTGGAACTTGCACCTTTTACCAGTCCAACATCTATTTGTTTTTGTGTTGACAGCTCTGGTGTTAAAAGACCATAAGATATGGGGGCAGAATTAGGGCTATTGGGCCATCGAGTCTGCTCCACCATTTCAGCATGGCTGATCAGTTTCCCTTAGTCCCAGTCTCCTGCCTTCTCCCTGTCTCCCTTCATGCCTTGACTAACCTGCCTTAAAAACACCCAGTGACTTGGCTTCCACAGCTGTTGTGGCAACAAATTCCACAGATTGACTACCTTGTGCTTCAAAAATTCTTCCTTATCTCCATTCTAAATGGAGATCCCTCTATTATGAGGCTGTGTCCTCTGGTCTTAGACTCCCCCACCAAATGAAACATCCTCTGCACATCGTGCTATCAAAGTCTTTAAACATTCGACATGTTTCAATGAGATTCCCCTCCCCTCCGTTCTAAATTCCAGTTGCTGACAGGCCCAGAGCCATCGAACGCCCCTCATATGATAATCTTTTCAAAACCAGAATCATTTTCATGGACCTCCTTTGAACCCTCTCCAAGGTGAGCACATACTTTCTGGGATAGGGGGCCCAAAGCTGCTCACAATACTTCAAGTCAGTGCTTTATAAGGCCTCAACATATTTTATATGCTTTTATATTCTAGTCCTCTTGAAATGAACGCTAACATCACATTTGCCTTCCTCACTGTTGACTCAACCTGCAAGTTAACCTTTAGGGAATCCTGCACAAGGACTCCCAAGTGCCTCCACACCTCAGATTTTTGAATTTTTTTGCATTTAGAAAGTAGCCTACACTTTTATTACTTCTACCAAAGTGCATGACCATACTCTTCCTGACGCTACATTGCATCTGCCACTTCTTTGCCCATTCTTTGCCTAAGTCTTTCTGAACCCTCTGATTCCTCAACACCACCTTTCCCTCCACCTATCTTTGTATCGTCCATAAACTTGGCCATAAAGCCATCAATTCTATCATCCAAATTATTGACATCAAACTGCTAGCGTCTTCTACAGTGAAGTATGATGCAAATATCTATTCAGTTAATCCGCCATTTCCTTGTGCCCCCATTACTACCTCTACAGCACCATTTTTGAGCACTCTAATATCTTCTCTTCCCTCTCTTTTACACTTTATGTATCTGAAGAAACTTTTGGATCCCTTTTATTATTGGCTAGCTTACTTTCTAATTTAATCTTTACCTAAATGATTTTTTAGTTGCTGTCTGTTGGTTTTTAAAGGTTTCCCAATCCTCTAATTTCCTACTAATTTTGTTCTATTACAGTGGTGCTAGAAAGTTTGTGAATCCTGTAGAATTTTCTCTTATTTCCGAAAATGTTCCTAAAATTTCTCTACGACCTAAAATGTGATCAGATCTTCACGTAAGTTCTAAAATTAGATAAAGAGAATCCAATTAAATAAATAACACAGAAAATTATACTTGTTTATTTATTGAGAAAAATGATCCAATATTATGCATATTTGTTGGAATAAGTATGTGAACCTCTGGGGTAATGCCTTCTACATAAGCTATTTGGAATCAGGTGTTCTAATCAATAAGATACGATTAGGGGCGTATGGATTGTAGAGATGCCCTGCTGTATATATAAAAAAAAGACACAAAGTCAGGTTAGTGACAGCCTGCTATTTTCAAGAAAAATTTGTTTATGTACACCATGCCTAGATCGAAGCAACTTTCGGAGCACCTTAGAAGAAGAATTGTAGAGATGCATGAAGCTGGGGAAAGCTACAAAAACATTTCTAAAGACCTGAGTGTTCATCAGTCCACAGTAAGAGAAATTGTCTACAAATGGAGGAAACTAAGTAGTGTTGCTACTCTCCCTGGGAGTGGACGTCCTGCAAAGATCTCACCAACTCATCGGGGTGATTGAGGAGATGAGTTATTAACTTCAAACTTTCTGCATAATCACTCAAAGAATTGAACTGCATGTGCATGTAACAAGAGCTGTATAACTCATCTCCTTCTGCCTTAGGCCATGAACTTATCAATCACCCCTGCTGTGGACACTTTCTGGAGGTCCAAGATCCGTATGCTCCACGACGGCTGATCTAAGTGTGTAAATGTAGGAGGGAACTATGTTGTAAAATAAATGTGCTAGGTTTTCTAAAATTGACTCCTTGCTTGGGCCATGAATTTATCAATCACCCTTCATAAATCAAAAACAAAACAGTTTAAAAAGAAGAAAATTTGTGTTTTGGAATGGCTGAGTCAAAGTCTTGACCTTAATCCTATAGAAGTGTTGTGGAAGGACCTGAAGCAAGCAGTTCATGCAAAGAAGTCCACCAACATCCCTGAGCTGAAGCAGTTTTGTAAGGAGGAATGGCCTAAAATTCCTCCAAGCTGACATGCAGGACTGATCAACAGTTACTGGAAATATTTGGCTGAAATTGTTGCTGTACAAGGGGCTCACACCAGTTACTGAAAGCAAAGGTTTGCATACTTTTTCCAACAAATGCATGTAATGTTGGATCATTTTTCTCAAATAAAGAAATGAACAAGTATAATGTTTTTTGTGTTATTGATTTAATTGGGTTCTCTTTATCTAGTTTTACGATCACATTTTAGGTCATTTATGCAGAAGTAGAGAAAATTCTACAAGGTTCGTGAGCTTTCTAGCACCACTGTATATGCCTTCTCTTTGGCTTTTATGTTGGCTTTGACTTCTCTTGTCAGCCACGGCTGTGTCATCCTGTCTTTAGAATACTTCCTTGGGATGTGTCTAACCTACGCCTTCTGAATTGCTCCCAGAAACTCCAGAAATTGCTGCTCTGCCATCATTCCTGCTAATGCATTCTTCCAATCAATTTTGGTCAACTCCTTTCTCATGCCTCTGTAATTCCATTTTCTCCGCTGTAATAGCTTCTTCGCAAATTTCAGGGTGAATTCGATCATATTACGATCACTTGCCCCTAAGGGTTCTTTTACCTTGAGCATTCTTATCAATTCTGGTTCATTGCACAACACTCAATGCAGAATAGCTGATTCCCTAGTGGGCTCAACCATGAACTGCTCCAAAAATCCATCTCATAGGCACTCTAAATTCCCCCTCCTGGAATCCAGCACCAACCTCTTCTTTTCCCCCAGTCTATCTGCATGTTGAAATCCCCCATGACTATTGTAACATTGCCCTTTTGGCAAATGCATTTTTTATCTCCCAATGTAATTTGTAGACTGCGTCTTTGCTACCATTCAGAGGTGTGTATACAACTCCATCAGGGTTTTATCCCCTTGCAGTTTCTTAGCTCTACCTATAATTTGATTTCATTTTTTTTTACCAACAGAGCCACCCTATTCTCTCTGCCTACCTACCTGTCCTTTCACTACAAACGTTAAGCTCCCAGCTGTAACCTTTTCAGCCACAGATTGTTGCCCACATCATACATGCCAATTTGTGACTGCTCCAAGATCATCTACCTTATTCTGTATATGTCTGCATTCAGATATAACCCCTTCAGTCCTATATTCCTCACCTTCTTCGATTTTTGTCCCATTTTCACATTGCAACTCACCTCGTTGACTGCAATTTTGCCCTCTCATCAGCCTCTCCTTGCTAGCAATCTCACTACATCCTTCCTCTGTCTGTAAACCAACTACCCATCCCCAGCCCTATCACTCAAGTTCCTATCTCCTTCCCAAATTAGTTTAAACTCTCCAGAACAGCTCTAAAAAAACCTGCCCACAAGGATTTTGGTCCCCCTCTGGTTCAGGTGTAACCCATCCCTTTTGTATAAGCCGTATCTTCCCCAGAGGAGATCCCAATGATCCAGAATTCTGAATCCCTACCCCCTGCACCAGTTCCTCAGCTACGCATTCATCTGCCTTATCATTCTATTCTTACTCTCACTGGCACTTGGCACAGGCAATGATGCAGAAATTATTACCCTGGAGGTCCTGCTATTTAGCTTTCTACCTAGCTCCGTAAAATATCTTTTCAGGACCTCCGCTGTAGACCCAATCTGAGACATCCCTGGTTCCTGGAAGCCAACATACCATCCGGGTTTCTCACTCACCCCCACAGACCCTCATGTCTATTCCTCTAACCATGGAATCTCCTATCACCACAGCAGTCCTCTTCACCTCTCTTCTCTTCTGAACCACAGCACCAGACCCAGTGCCAAAGGCCAGTCACTCCAGCTATCTCGTCCCTTCTTCCCCCCCCCCCCCCCCCCAACGGTAGGTCGTCCCCCTCAACATTATCCAGAGTGTTGTACTTAATATTGAGGGGAATGGCCACAGGTGTACTGTGCACTGGCTGCCTATTCCCTTCCCTCTTTTGACAGTCACCTGCCTCCTGAAAGGTAAGAGTGATCACCTCCCTGTAGTTCCTAACTATCACTTCCTCAGTCTCCCATATGAGCCGAAGGTCATTGAGCTGCTGCTCCAGTTACTTAACACGGTCTCTGAGGAGCTACAGCTCAGTGCACCTGGTGCAGATGCGGCTATCTGGAGGCTGGGGGTCTCTCAGAATTCCCACATTGCACACCCAGAACAAAACAGCTCCTGGAGCCATTCTCTGTGCACTAAGTGTGCCCTAACAGACAAGGAAAGAAGAAAAAGAAACCTGCCAGATACTTACCTTGCCAAAGCTACTCCAGCACTGGCCATTCTGCTTGCCCCTGCCTTATTTTTATTTGCCCTTTCTAATAAATCCTGTTTATTGAATGGGAGCTGTCCGTCTTCAAAAACTACTGAAAGTGCTGCTTTTCTCAATCTTCAGCTGCTTACCTAATTGAAATTGTTCCGGTGCTCCAGTTTACTGATTGGGCACAGTCCAACTATCTGTGTCTGTGTGTGTGGTGTGCTGACTGGGTTTTGTTCCTCTTACAGTTCCTGACAGAGCTAACAAGGCTTTTCCAGAAATGCCGAACCTCAGGAAGCATTTATCTCACCATGAAGAAATGTAAGTATCAAAGTATGCCTGTTCTTGCTTTGTTCGGGAAATATAGGTGTCACCTAGTGACCCAAGCTGCTTGTATTTAGTGAGGTAATACCTGATGTTCATCCCAAGTGTATGGGTAGAGTAGCACTGTGGGCTGCACTGAACTAGTAGATGGATTTTATGATCCGTTGAATGTTTGAATCTAGCCATGGCAGCTGATCGTTAAGTTCAAGTATTTAAAGCTTTTGCTTTGTAAATGTTACTCTCAGTAATTTTAAACTTGGAAGTTTCTAAAGCAATATCTGGTTCAAAGTTTAAAGTAAATTTATAATAGAATAATATAATATAATATAATATTAGAATAATAACTATAACAGAATCATTGATAGAACACCCAACTAGGGGATTTTTGTGTGTGGGAGGGGGATTTGGGGGGGGTGTCAATATGCCTATTCTGTTTTTGTTCATTTTTTGTGTGGGGAGGGGAGGTTTTGCGGGTTGATGATCGTGCTGTCTTTCTTTCTTGGTTTCATGGCTACCCAGAGAAGAGAAATTTCAAGTTGTATACTTTGATAAATTAACCTTTGAAGTGAAGTTATACCTTTTGGTTTGAGGGCCTAATGGTTGAGGGATAGTAAATAGTCCTGAATCTGGTGTTGCAAGTCCTGAGGCACTTGTACCTTCTTCCTGATGGCAGCAGCGAGAAGAGAGCATGTCGTGGGTGGTGGGGGAATATACTTCCCAGTATATTTCAATTTTGCCACACGACTGGAGATGACTCTAGAATCAAACCATTGTTGTAGGTTTAATAGCCTACACAATTCTGCAGAGGTTTGAGATACATAATAATTGTCAATAACATCCACATCTTGTGATTGAAGAAATAAAAATTTCATGTATTGATTGCACATCTTTTTCCAACAAATCTCTGCTAATAAACATTTTGGTTGGCCCGGCATTCACTGATAACTGGCATAGCTGTTGAATTCTGTGAGTTAGCAGCATCATTGGTTTTTAAGGTAATTCAGACTTCAATCCAGGCTTCCAACGCCTTGCTGGGACTGTGCTGTGTTGTCCTTCATATAAAACGTTAAACCAAGGGTTTGTTGATTCATCACTATCCTCATGTTAAGCCTCCCTCTTTCAAATTTGATGTCAATTTCTCCATTCCTGCAAAAAAAATCTATTGGGTTTTCCCTCTGTGGCGTCTGCTGCCAATCTCCAAATCTACCTAAGTGATTAAACCTCTTAAATTTGTTCCCAGGCTCCTTGTTTCAGTTCCTCCATCAGGTTTCCAATCCTGTCAAAATGTTGAAGAGCTCAGAATCGGGTTTGTTATCATGACATATGTCATGAAATTTGTTGTTTTGCAGCAGCAGTACAGTTCATGGCATATAAGAAATTGGAAGTGTATATTATAGTTACAAGTTACAATAAGAAACATACAGTACATAAAAATGTAGTGTGAAAAAGCAGAAATAGTGAGCTGATGTTCATGGACCATTCAGAAATCTGATGTTGGGGGGGGGGAAGAAGATATTCCTAAAATGTTGAGTGTGTCTTTAGGCTCCTGTACGTACTCTCTGATTGTAGTAATGAGAAGAAGCATGTCCTGCATGGTGAGGGTCCTTAATGATGGATGCCAGCTTCTTGCATTGCCTTTTGAGCTTGTCCTCGATGGTAGGGAGTTTAGTGATCATGATGAGTATTCAACCCGCTGCAGCTTTTCTTGATCCTCCAATGGTGATGCAGCCAGTTAGAATGCTCACTACTGTACATCTGTAGAAAGGTGCAAAAGTCTTTTGGTGACATATCAAATCTCCTCAAACTTCTAATGAAATTTAGCCACTGCCGTGCCTTCCTTGTAATTACATGTTGGGCTCAGGATAAGGTATTTTGACACCCAGGAAGCTGCTTACCCTTTCCACTGCTGACCCTTTGAGGACTGGTCTGTTCTCCCAATTTCCTCTCCCTGGTCTCACCAATGTTGAGAGTAAGGTTGTTGTTCCAATACCACTCATCCGAACCAATCTCTCACTCCTATACCATTTGAGATCTGTCAACTGCAGTTTTGTCGTTGGTGAATTTATCGATGGCGTTTGAGCCATGCCTAGCCACACAGACATGAGTGTAGAGAGAGTAGAGCAGTGGATTAAGCGTGCAACCTGTGTTGATTGTCAGCAAAATGTTCAGCTCTCTTCAAAGCTTTAATGACATTCTACCTGATTGTGAAGGTTTATTCTCTTTGGACTTCTCAAACAGTTTGGAGATTTTTTTTTAATGTTGTCTGAAAATCTCCCTCCAATGTTTCTAGATTCCAAATTGAACTGTCAGTCAATTTGGAACAGAGTGGAAGTAAACCTTTGATTTTAGGAACAATTGAAGTAATCCCTAATACTCCCTGCCATCATCATATGGGTATGACTGCCTGTCCCAGCATTCATTCTAATCTTTCCAATTCTAATCAGAATCACTAGTAGTATCACTTTAGCATTTCCTCCTGTGTTTCTTAAGGATCTAACTTTAATTGCCCCCGTTTATCTTTTGTAGTTAATTTCCTGGTCATGTGGTTTATCAGCAATGAGTTTGCACATATATGCAGATGTACTAGCTTTACCCACGATTACCTTCCAGTGTCTAAATTGTCTGACACCTAGGACTGAATGATCAGAGGCCCCACTACAACCTCAGTCCCTACCCATCAACTCCATCCCTTTCTCTGGCAACTCCTAGAACTGAACAAATTCTTCGCAATCTTGAAGACTACTTGACTGTGACTCTTAAGATGAATTTAGGATTTCCTTCAGAAGCTCATATTTTGCATTTGAGATGACATCTGCCAACTGTAAATTGGGTGACAGACAGAGATGATTTCCAAAGCATTGTACTGCCGGTACTTGGTGTTCCATCTGGATCTCTTGCACACCCTGGGCTTTTATTGTGTTTAGTCACTGCTCTACTGTTGTACCTCGTATCGGGATGTCTGAAATGTGAGTGGTGGTCCTGCGACTCCCCTGTTACCTGTTGGCATTATCCTTTTGGGTAGAGTTCAGAGGTTAGTCAAAGTCTTGCTTGTGTAGCACCTTTCACAATGTGCCCAAACTTTTTACATCCATCTATAAAGGAAATTATTAGGATATATAATTAAGGTAATCCCAGAGCTTGGGGCCGAGATAGCTGATACTATAGCTGCCTGTGGTGGGGCAAATGAAAGCAGAACACGGTGTCTATTGTTGTAGGAACTCTGAAATTTGAGATCGTTGGGCTGGAAGCGGGTAGAGAGGGTTATAAATCATGAGGTATGTGAATTGAAGAGAAATGACAGGTATTAATGCTTCCCTTCCTGCAGATGATGGTCGGACAAAGCCAGTTCCGCGGAAAGGGAACCCTGACAATTTTGAACCTGCTGATAACAAGTGTCTCCTGCGGGCAACAGATGGGAAAAAGAAGATCAGCACAGTGGTAAGTGACAGGATGACGGTGAGCAGCAGCCCTTAAACCAAGCAGGAGCTGGTTCAGCCCTGCGTCTTCCTCCTTTTCAGTTGAATCTTGAGTTCATTTATTTACCTTATTTCTACATTATTTCACTCCTTGGATAACCAATCTATCAAGCTCAATTTAAAAATCAAATGTTGATCTACAACACCCACAGACTTTTGGAAACCTCCAGAATATATTCATGATGCCTTGCTTTGAACATTATAGTCATCTATATGATCATACAAGATGGTTTTAAACATTTGAGAATTTTCTCTTAAAGGAATTCAGTACATGGGAAATACCTCCATTTCTAAGCACCTTGTGAACTTGAGGCAGTAGATAATTGCAACTGCCCATAGCTGATCTATATCCTGCTGCGTTCTTTACCAGTCTTTTACATTATACATCACAAACAGTAAAGGTCCTAGTACAGGTCCCAGTGGAACACCGTTAATCACAGACCTCCGCTAAAATAAGTCCCTTTGACAACTACCCTCTGTCTTCTATAGGCAAGTCAGTTCTGAATCCAAATGACCAATTTACCATGGATCCCATATATGTTAATCTTCTGGATGAGCCTCCCATGAGGGACTTTGTCAAAACCCTTATTAAAATCTATGTAGCCAACATCCACATCGCTACCTTAAATCACCCTCATCACCTTGTCAAAAAACTCAATCAAGTTAATAAGACACGACCTGCTCTACAATGGCATGCTGGCTTTCCATAATTAGACCGGGGTTTTCCAAATGCTCATAAATCCTTTCCATAGGAATTCTTTTCCCTACCACAGACATGAGACTATAGCTTTTAGAATTATCCTTGGTTCCGTTCTTGAACAATGGAACACCATTAGCTACTCACCAGTCCTTGGGAACTTGTTTGTGGCTAGAGAGAATGCAAAGATACTGATCAAGGTCCCAGCAATCTTTTCACTTGCCTCTCTCAATAACCTGGAGTATACCTCATCAGGCTAGGGACTTATACACTTTAATGCTCTTTAGGAGACCCAATGCTACCTCCTCCTTTAACTCAAATACTGTACCATATGAATATGCTCAGCACTGATCTCCCTATCCTCCACATTACTACTTCATTAATGCTGATGTAAAGTACTTATTAAGGGCCTCCCCTACATCCTCCACATCCAAGCAATTGTTGAGTGGTCCTTCCCTCTCCCTATTTATCCTGTTGCTCTTGATGTATGTGTGGAATATCTTGGGATTCTCTTTAATCCTACTTACCAAAGACTTTTCATGGCTTCACCTGGCTTTCCTAATTTGTTTTTCTGTCTTTATAACCCTAAAGGTGCTGTTTGATTCTAGCTTCCTAAGCTTTACATACTTTTCCTTTTCCTCCTCCTTGACTAAATTCATCGCTTCTCTCAACATCCAAAGTTCTCTTAAATTGTCATCCTTGTCCTTCCTTCTGACTGTAACGTACCTGTCCTGTGCTCTTTGCAGTTGGTCCTTAAACACCCTCCACATGTCAGATGTGGTCTTACCAAGACATTTGTTCCCAATGAACTCTCCCTGGTTCCTGCCTTTTGTAATGCTTTTGTAATTTTCAGTGCTCCATTTTAATACTCTCCGGCAAGGTCCATGCTTATCCTTAGCTATAGCTATGATAAAACTTAATGAGTTGTGGTCACTGTTCACCCACTAAAAGGTCAATCATCTGGACAGTCTCATTACCCAAAACCTTGTCCAGTACAGCTCCTCCTCTTGTTGGTCTATACATACTGATTTAGGAAACCCTGCTGGATGCACCTAACAATATCTGCCCCATCTAAATCTCTTGCGCTAAGAAGATACCAGTTTAAGGGAAGTTGAAGTTTTTTATGACAGCAACACTAATATTTTTATACCTTTCCTGCGTATATGTTCCTCAATATCCTGGTGACTACTGGGGGATCTGCAGTGCAATCCCATCAGAATGACTGCACCCTTCCTATTTTTGGGCTTTACCCATATAGACTCAGTGGACGAGTCCTCCATTATGTCCCCTCTGAGTGCAGCTGTAATATTATCCTTGATTAGTAGTGCAACTCCATTACCTCTTTTACTTCCCTCTCTCTTTTCTAAAGCATCGAAATCCTGGGACATTAAGTACCCATTCCTGTCCTTCTCTCAACCAAGTCTCTGTTATGGCTACAACATCATAATTTCATGAACTGATGCATGCTGTAAGTTCATCACCTTTACCTGCAATACCTGTAGCATTAAAATACACACACTTCAAACTATTTGTCCTATTATCTGTTACTTCGTGCCTGCTTGTTTTTACTGGCTCCAAATTCTACCTTCCTCTCCACCCCTCCATGTTCTGACCTGGTTTCCATTCCCCTGTCAAACTAGTTTAAACCTTCGGAACAGGCACTAGCAAACTTCCCAGCCTGGATATTGGTTCCCTGCTCCATTCACTAGACCCTCAGCCACTCATGTATCTGTACAATCATCCTGTTCCTGCTATGACTAGTGTGTGTCACTGGAGTAATTCAGAGATTCCTACCTGCACTTCAGTCTCTTTCCCCTTTCTGCCTATGTCATTGGTGCCAATATGCACCACAGTCTGCGGCTTCTTACCCTCCTCTCTGAGAATATTGTGTAACCACAATGAGATATCCTGCACCTTAATTTTGGGAGGCAACACACCATCCGGGCATTTCTTTCACAGCTAAAGAATCTTCTCTGTCCCCCTAACTATCGAGACTCCTATCACTAACTAAATTTACCCTTCACTGCTGAGCCTGAGAGCTGGTCACAGTGCCACTGGCCTGGCTGCTGCTGTGCCCTAATAGGTCATCTCCCCCACCCCCTCCCCAGAAGTATCCAAAGGAGTATAGGAGATGTTTAGGAGAATGGTCGTGGGAACCTTGCACTGACTGCTTACTCCCATTACTTCTGGTGATTACCCATCTACTATCTGAAACCTGTACTCTGTGTGTGACCACAAAGTTTTGTCTGAGGTTTTCAGTCTCCCAGACGGTCCAAAGTACCTTCAGCTCCAGTTCTAGTTCCTTGACCTTGTCAGTCAGGAGCTGAAGTTGGATGCACTTCCTGCAGATGTAGCCATCAGGGAAACTGTTGTGTCCCTGAAATCCAACATTTTACAGGAAAAGCATTCCACCACCTTAACTATCATCCTGCCTACACTAAATAAAGGACTACGGATTTACAGACAACTAAGTATAAAGCACTTATCCGTGTCTTTGCTCTGAAAACTTTAGTTTCATGCTTACTGGGTCACTTATTCAGCCTCTTGCTGAGCATATTATATCTTTGGCTCTAATTTCTCAAGCCAAAGTTCTACAGTCAAAGAAATGATTCCAAACAACTCAGTACTCTTTGCTTGTTCTCACTGAAACTTGTTGAGCCAAAGCGCCCACTCAAACCCTGGTCTGCTCCAACAGTAGCTGCTCCCACAATGGCCACTCTGTGTACACCTCACTTCTTTTTATTGGCCCTTGTTAAGTTGCTACTAACCCAAATGATTTCTTACCCTGTAGACAAGTCCCGACAGACCTTGCTTTCTTTTTAAAACTGATGCGTAAGGTCCATAAGGAACTATCTCCAACTCTCTCAAAGATCTCCTGCTCCGCAGACCTTTTAACCTTTGGAAAATTTTACACTAGGCCTCCCAAGTCCCTTTGCTCCTCTATTTTCTGAATTTGCTACTGGTTTAGAAAGTAATCTATGCTTTTATTCCATCTTCCACTTTGTCTGTTCTCCTAATCTGTCCAAGTTCTTCTACAGTCTTCCTGCTTCCTCCTTTCTCTGTACTACCTGCCTCTCCACCTATCATCTTCAGGCAAGGCCACAAAACCATCAATTCTGTCCTCCAAACCATTAACATATAACATGAAACCCTGACCCTTGCAGAACACCAGTAGTCATCTATAAAAATTGGTGTGGTTGAGGGGGGTTGAGTGAAATTCATAAGGTGCAGTCATTGTGACTGGAATTATTCCTTCGACTCTGGACAGAATAGGTGAGTGGCACAGTTTCATGAATGTTGAGTACTAGGGGTTAAATTAAGAGGAGGCACTTGAGATTATAATCTCAATGACCGAATTTTGAGATCTGTGACTGAGGAAGATCATTTTCTACCTATTGTCTGCATACAATCTGGGGGGGGGGGGGGGGGGGGGGCGGGGTGTTGGAGGGAAGCAAATAATTTGAGGCTAATGTCTCTTTCAGCTGCAGGCTCTTGGACTTGTCTGTTAGAACACTAGAAATACCTCTTTAAATATGATAACTGTTCAGCAGTCCCACATGCCCACCTTTAAGCCAACATTTGCTTTCTTTTGGCTGGAACTATCTATCTGTGGGAAGAATTGCAGCAAGCAGAAGCTATCTAGGCCCAAAGGTCTTTTTGCAATGAATTTACAAGGTTTAACATGTAGTTTAATTGGAAAATTTCAAGCTATAATATGTAACTTTTGTTAGGTTTTATTTTGTTTGATGGCCTGAGGACGTGAGAGGTGGTAGAAATTCGCAACTCTTCAGTAAGTAACATCTGAAGTTAGGTCAGTTATTAATTTCTAATCTGTTGACTAGCGACAAGTGGAAATGAGCCAGGGTGTTTAGGTTAAGTGACCTCCCTCCTGTTCTTATTGTGGTGAATGTATAAACTGATTAAACAGATATTAAATATTTCTGCTGTTAAGTTATCCTTTTACTTTCAGATAAGCTCCAAAGAAGTAAACAAGTTTCAAATGGTAAGTAAGCACAGTGTAATCTGTAATTATAAATAGATTATTGGTGTAATTTCTAAATATTGCAACAAAAAAGGCAGCAGATTAACAATTGACAGGTATCCCAGCTCTGGAAAGTTTCCACTTCCCTTTTTACCAGTACCAATCTTAAAGAGGAAGAGGAGGAGTGGATGCTTGCAAATTCATGGATAAATGGCTTATGATCATAGCAACTACAGAATATCTGTTTTTTTTGCGATGAAGTTGCTGAATGCAAGCAATTTGCCTTGATACGTGCTATTTTAATTTGATAGACGCAGTTATTTCTCTCTTGATGTACTCTGTCCTCGTCACCAGTTAGAATAACCAGCAGTCTTTGCCATCACCCTGAAAGGAACAGCCCCATGCACCACCTCTGCTGTTTGATCACAACCTGTTCCATGCTGTTGTCTTAGCACGGCCTTGAAAGCTCATTGCCCCCGGCATCCATCCTTGGAGATTTCCACTACCCTTTGTATGATTTCACTCTAGCATGCCCATTTTTTAAATTTTGTGCTGCTTTACTCTGCATTTATGCACCAGAAGAAATGGTTCTCCATATCAATCATAATTTGTTGCAATATAAGCTAATTCAGCTTGTTCCTATTATGTACCTGTTTGCACACTCGCTTGTAATTCAAGTGTATCTATGAATAGCTTTACTAAGGACATCATTCTCTGGTGCAGTATCCTAAACTAAACTCCGTTCTGTTTCTGCTTTAAAACTTCTCATTCAGCTGGAGATCATGAGGCAAGAGTACTCCCTGATTTATTTCCCCTTGGCATGAATTAGTTGACCTTTGCAAAAGCAGAAATATTTTACTTCTGGGGATAAAAAAGACCAAGGTACTTATGACCTGTTGAAGTATGTGGATTATTAATTAATCCAGCAGCAATGGTTTTTTTGTGTTGCTTTTTGCAGTTAATATTTCATAAAACTGGATACCGCTATGATCTGCAAGATGGACACCTGATTATCTTTCTGAAAACATTTTGCCCCCTTACTATTTAGAATAATCCAAGAAACAAAAACTGGTGCTGCCATGACCCCACTCAGTCTAAGTCAGAGAATAAAAGGCAACAAAACAATGTGTTTAAATAGTGCCTTTAACATTAAAGTGCCAACTGTTTAGAGATCAGTTACGACTGAACAGGTAGTCATTAGAACGGGTAATTAAAAGTTTAGTTACAGGTGGTTTTTATAGAGAATCTTAAAGGAAGTGCAAAATGTTCAGAGCTGAAGATAGCTGTGAGTGGTGAAGAGAAGGTTGCAAATAGATAAGAAGGAACACAGACACATCAGACAGTTCTACTGCTGAGTAGGTTAGAGGTATGGAGTGTGAAATCTTGGAGGGTTTTTTAAATACTAGGATGAGATTCTTTAAAAAGAAAATCCGAGTTGTTGGACACTGGAGTGAGATACGGAAATAAAGTAACAAATGACTGGAATTGGGTCAGACATATGACGGGTAGCAGAGAGTTGATATGAAATTAGAGAAGGTGGAAAATGGGTTGTAGACCAAGGGAAATTTGGAATACTGGAGTCCAGAGCAAGGTAGTGTGACCATTCTAATCTTTAATAGCTTGGATACTAAAAATTAGTTTGGGAGTCCTTTCTTTTGTGACAGAAAGTCTGAGGATCCATTAGTTACAGTCAGTGATAGTTGGTCTACGTTAGGATGTAGGAGTTTGGAATGTAATTGCTGAACTTGAGTAAACTTAGAGTTTCCATATAGGTTGATTGCAGCATTCAGCCGTGTGTGTACTTGGCTGAGATGTGCAATACTTCTTAACCTGTTTCCATATTGGAGGAAGTTGGGGAGTGTTACACACCTATGGCTGTGACTCAGTAGCTGGCACTTGATTTAAGTCAGGATTTCATGGTTTTAATGCTAGCTCTAGGAGATGAACTCTGACGTGCAACAGTGTCAGGAATGATGCCCTTCCTTTACCCTGCTGAGAAGGCATAGCTTCCAGTCATTATCACCTTATTGCTTGAGGGATTTTGCCAAGTATAAATCGACTTTTTACTGCATTTTAATAGTTCCTATTCATCCGAAATACCTCCTAGCTCTAAGGTGCTTCGGGAAGCCCTGAAATCATTAAAGTTATTAAGTAACAATGTGTGGCTGGAGTGTTAAAGAAGAGGATGTGTACTCAAATCTCAGACCGATTCTGTCAGGAATATTCTTCTTACACCAATCCCCCATTGCTTTCAGCTGATATTATTCATCTTGACATACTCAGAAGTTAATTTCCATTGTGTGTTTTTTCAGGCATATTCAAATCTGTTACGGGCACACATGGATGGCTTAAAGAAGAAAGACAAGAAGAGCAAGAGCAAGAAGACGAAAGCCACACAGTGATGTCGTGTGTGGGTTTCCTGCGAGTGGGGTTGGGGGAGGAGGAGGGTTCACTTTACCAGTACCCAGCATCTTAGAAATGCTCGTGTATTGAATGGAACCGATGTTAGGAGAGGAATGAGTTCCAGAAGAGCATTGATTAAAAATGCACAATACCAGCAGTAATGGATAAATATTCCCGCATGTGACACATCATTTTGTAGTTATCCGTGGGAAAGTTTTACAAATATCTGTCATGGCTATCTGATGGCAATAACAAGAATGATGAAGGAAGTCTGTTGGGCATCAGTTGGAAAAGCTTATTATCCTACAGTCAGCCTCCCTGCCACCCTCCTTCAATTATTGTACAGTTAACCATATTGTGAAGCACTGCAGGGCACGACCAAAGATAAGCCCTTGACCATCAAATTAGTTAATAAGCAAGTGGTCACTACAAGCAAAGATCATTTTACATAGATCATAATTACTATGCATTCTGTAACCTCAAAGATGTGTTCCTCTGATCAGTAGGTATTCACTTCAATTAATCTCCTTGATGTAGTTGCACTGTCTGCTTCCCTTTACCACACAATACCTGACCACTGCTGAGCCCAAATCCTTAATGTCACACGCGGGCAATGACCGTCAACTCCCATATAGGAGTCTTTTTCTTCTGCTATTATAGAACTAGCTAGGAGGAGCTGGTTTCTACAGTAAACGGGAAAAGCCTCAGAACTACAAATCTTAAGGGTGAATGTGAAAAGGGAGAATCAAGTTTTGATTTTCTTTATTGGAACATATACCTCTTTTGGTGGGCTAGGAGGGAGCTTTTTAAAGATTAATAAAATTTGTGCAATGTAACTTAAATTTCATGCAAGGCTAGATTTTGGATTGTGACTTATGTAGATTTGTATTAATTACATTTAAAAAGCTTTCTCTGACTTTTTTCACTGCACCAAGAATTGTTTTGTTTTGTAGAGTTTATGTTGGTAAGAGGTGGTAGGCCAGACCTGGGATCAATACTCACACAAACTATTGACTGTCAGTTGAGTTTGTGCAGCAACTTGTACACATACTGTTAGAGCTAGCTGGCTTTTGAATAAAACATTAAAATCAAAGTTCACCTGTCCAGGATGGATGCAGCAGATTCCATTAACTGCCTGCTTTTAACCTCTAGGGAATTTGTGGTTTCTTCATTCATTGTCCTAAGTCATTTAAACAGATTGAGTGGGATCACTTTATTTGATTTTTGAGATACTTTGCTGCTGTTTTCCTATACTTTAGTATTAACTTCAAAAATATTTTGACTAGTATATTCTGAGTTCATAAATTTAAAAAAAATTTCTTGCTTGGTTAACTTGCATTCAATATAGGCTATTTGATGAATTAAATTATTATAAATTAAAGCTGAGCTGTAAGTTTTTATACACCCAAGCAACACTTAAAGATGTGTTGTCAACTCTAACAATACTGAGTTTAAAGCCATTGGTTAAGCAGTGGAGGATGGATTGATCATGAAGTAGATCTGAAGGGCCTATACAATTTCTACATAATCAAGAAAGCTCTCCACAAGTTTCCTTTCACAAGAACTGTGTACTTAACTAGTCACTTCCAAGAAAATGTTAGTATTTGCTGAGTTGATAATTTGGATTGCTCTTTCTAACATAATTAATGTCACTGTAGGTACAAAACTGAAGCTCTTCCTGCTCTCTACAAATCAGTTGCTAGTCTCCATCAGTTCTCTTTCTTTTCCCTTGTTCTTTGACTGCTAGTTGTCTCAATTACTTAGTTGGCTTTCACGTTTGTAAAAAAAACATGTCCACTTTAGAACTTCACATCTCAGCTTTATCCATCCACCCATGTGCCTTTACACAATGGCAAACACTTTAATGAAATGCCAACTGCATCACCATTCCTCTAGCTCTTGCCCCGTTTACAAATATTATTATTTGTAAACGTAAATAAAATGGCCTTCAAGTGTTTTGGGGTTTGCTTGTATCAGCATTGAAGTATGGGACTCATACATTTTGCATTTGTGAAACAATGTGGTTATCAATCATCAGAAATCATGCTGCATTTGGCATCAAGTTACAACATCCCGTGATGAGCAGCCTTCAAACACCTGTCTGTCAACTCCTGTTCAAGACAGACTAAAGTAATTCAAAATGTTCCCTGGTTATATGAGCAAGTTCAGCATTTTGATTCGAATAAGGGGTGGCTGAGCTACATTTGACAAAAATTAAGGTCAATTTATGTTGCAGTATCTTCAGTTTCCACCTTCCAGAAGTAGATATTTCTTAAAAATCAATTTGTCCCCATTTTTGTCTCCTGTGAGTGGTGACGTTATAGGCATCCTATACCCTCCTGTGATTTGCTTGTTTCATTCCTCAATTCCAGGGCAAGAAGATATTTCATCATAGAGAAACAAAATGTAATTGTAGCCTCAGCTGAAATCTGGCCTTGTCTGCTGGTAGATGATCTTTGTCTCTACCAGACTAAGGATATTCTCTGCATTGGTACTGGCACCAGCCCAAGCCTAGCTTACTCAACCCAGTATTTGAATTGCTCAGTGTCTGTGTGGGGGTGCTGCAGGAGTCCACTTTTACTTCAATGAACTCTCCAGCCATTTGAGGTTCTGGATTTCCCTGTAAAGAAAAACTAAAGGCTCATCTGTAAAACCACATACCTTCAACACAATGAAAGGCAGACAATTAGTATGCAATTATTTTTTGTTTCTTTACAATTCATATAATAGGCATTAAAACAGTGTCATTACAAATTTATAGGGTAACCTTAGGTTTACAAATTAATTCAGCAAAATTTGGGACTATTATGGAGCTAGATAATGTGAAATTTTATTTCAGGAAGTATTAAAGTGGTAAGGTGCGTAGTGACAAAAAGTCTTAACAAAAAGGTCTTTTCAAGGAGTCGTAATGTACAGGAGATTCATGCATAGATTCCACAAGACGAGAAGGGTTTAACACAAAAGTAGTGGCAGTGAGACTGAAACAGGTATTCCCACAACCTTTAATGACCTTGGTGACTAGAGAATCAACAAGCAACTAACTACCTCGTTCCATGAAGTCATGATCTCATCAGATTAAATAGATCGGATAGAGTCAGCCACAATTTAAAAGTTTGTCCCACTGTATTGACTTTAACACATAACCAAACTGACACTTCCAGTGCTAAACTGAAGGACTACTACAATGTTACAAGTGCCTTCTGTTAGATAGGACATTAAGCCTTGGTCCTGTACACATTTAATACAATCCCACAGCAATATTTTAAAGAGCAGGGGAATTCTTCCCATTGTCATCGCCAATAAGTATTTTTAATCATTAATGAAAACAGATTATCTGCTCATTATCACACTGTTTGCAGGGGTTTGCTATGTTCAGATTATTGAAATAATAAGAAATCATAAACATTTCTGAAAAAAAATAATCTTAATTAACCTAAGCTTTGGTAGCCCAAGATGTGAACTGGACAGTATCATTTGAACAGTACAGTGGCAGAGCTGCTGCCTTACACTCCAGTGAGGGAGGTTCAGTCCTGACTCCCGGTCTTGTCTGTGGAGGTTGTAAATTCTTCCTGTGATCACATGCATGGGCTTCCTCCTTCCCAAATTCCACTTGGTAAATTAAATCATCACCATGAATTGGCCCTAGTGTGTAGCGTGTCTTTTTGTGTGAGACAGGGTTGTTGATGGGAATCTGGGAGAATTTTTTTTAAAATCTGGATTACAATAGGGTTAATATTAATGGTTCTTGATTATAAGTGTTTCACAGTGAGGCCAAAGGCCCTGGTTCTGCTCAGTAAAATTGCAAGTTGGTTTTTATTGTTCATTGCCTGAACTGACATTCGTTTTTAACAATGGAAAATGTATAGTGGGATTGCCCCTCTCCAACTGGAGAAAACTACATGTATAGACTTTGTCCAAAGTATAATTTAAACTGCTGAGTGCTGGTCATTTACCAGCAGCAGGGAGGACAGCAGAACAGAGGCACCCTTGTCATAACCTACGTTAACTTTTCTGTCAGGACACTGATTGGTTATATGGGTAGGAACTCCAAACTTAGGGCACTCTGGCACTAATTCTTACATCCATACCTACTGCTACAGCTGAGGTCAGTTCAATAAATACAAAGCAAAAAATCTGGATAGTTCATAAAAATAGTGCATTAACCTGGTGATTGTACACCAAAAGCCAATAACCAACAAGTCCTTGAGGGGAAGAAAACAATCGCCTGTTAACTTATTCCCCACAGTTAGTGCTAAATCTGCTGTAAAATGGCAAAGTGACTTTGACTCCTGCACTGAAATTCATCATGCTGAAGTCAGCAGAAACAAATTGTGAGGACAGATGACTGCATCAATGCAATTGTAAACCATGTTTAGCTCTAACAATGGGTAATAAATTTCTTGATATTAAAAGCAAAAAATTAGATTTCCACTTCGTCTTTAACACAGTAAAACACTAGCAAGTTCTTCACAAAGGGTTATCAAGTAAGATTTGTTACATAAAGTGATACTAAGACCTGGTTAAAACAGTAGGTTCTGAGACAAGAATTAAATGTCAGGAGCAAGCTGGAAATGTTTAGGTGAGGAATTATTTATCTTGGGGTCAGGGCAGTTAAAGGCACAGCCACCAATAGAAGCCAGAAGTGGGGGTAAGTAGAAATCACACATTAAAGGATTACAGGTTACAAGGATGGGCCATGGAGGGAGTGGAAAATATAATTCATATAGACAAACTTTTTCTCAGAACTGAAGACACTAAAGCATATAGTCAGCAAATGCCCACATCAGCAGAAGGCCACTGACTGAATATTTAAACAAGACATGACATGCATGGACCTGACCATTGCTAAGCAGCAGTGACCACAGTAGTTTAAGGGGAATATTTTACTTTTAAATTAACATAAGGGTGTGCAAAATGAAAATCTGTTCAACCATATATTTATTGAGGAATGATAAATAACCTGTTTAAAAATCACAATGTCCATTCACTGGTTTCAGTTCCCAAAGAGTTCAGTAAGTCTTGGCCACAAGTCAAAAAAAAAATTCACATCTCAGTATTTTACACCCATTTTTTCCTGGTACAGTGGTTTGATTTGTAACTGGCAACTAGCATCTGAGGGGGAAGCCAGATTAAGTTTAGCTGGCAGAAGTCAAGCTTTGAAACTTGTCTCTCAGGTTCTTCACCAGGCCTTGTTGGGTTAGATCTGTCCTACTGCCAACCCTCCTTGGCTCTGGTTGCTGAGTGCTAGAGGTCAGATTCTCTACTCCTCCATAACTCCGCTGTTTGGCCTTTGGGTTTCTGTCCTTGTCTTCAGCCTCTTGCCTAGACTTATATTCTTCCGATTCTTGGTAAGCCCTGCACCTTTCCATGACTGCTCGAACTGAGATTTTCTCTCGGGATGTTGGAGACCTGATCTGGACGTATCCTTCATCATCACTACTGTTGTCCTTGGCGATCTGCTCATTCCTATGAATACTCCAACCATCACCATCACGTGGCAATTTCTCCATGACTATGACTTTCTGATCATCTAGCAGAGTTAACTCTGAAGAAACGTAGTGGGTTGCCTCCAGACATTTGGTAGAGTGGCAGAACTTGCACTCTGAACTGGAACTTTGGTCAGTGCATGTAGAGTCCAAGGGAGTAGTCCTTGAACACGTTGCGTGGTTATTGGAAGAACTCCCGGGAGCTTCTTTCAGGAGATACTGGATGGAGGAATCTGAATGCAACATTTTCCTGGGCACGGCGTCAGAACCTGCTTGTTTCCCTATTGTGCTAGCAGGGCAGAGGCCAGCTTTGGATTTGCCTCTTCTTTCCAACAAACCAGAATGGGACATTCTGCCTTCCATCATTCCATTAGGCATGGACAAACTCTTGGAAAATCGGCCCAACTTTGCACAGCAGCTTTCAGGTGGTTTGAAGAAGTTTGTTCTGGTTACCCTCAGTATAGAATCCTTTGTGACTTGATCATGCACAGAGGTATACTTCGAACGGAGCTCCCGGACATCAGGCCATGGAAATGTTTCCACCTCTGTAGGGCTCAGTGGTCTCAACTGGGGCCTCACTGGAGGAGTTATTAGACTGAAGACAGTACGTCTGGGTGAAGTGACCTTGGTGGAAGGAAGAAGAAATGTTTGCAAACACTTATTTGGCGAGACAGCATCAGGTTCTTGCATTAACGCAGCCACTGGGACTTGCTCTTGAATAATAACTTGGTCATAGAGAGGCAAAGATGGTGATTCCTTTGGCTTATCTGCTGGAGGTTAAACAGAAACAAGTAATTAAAAATTATTCACAAGAGATCCTGTGGATGCTCTAGATTTTGAGCAACACATCAGAACAAGTCCCCTCAGTCCCTCCCCACACACACCTTCATTTTCCCTCCATTCTGGTGGCTCTCTCACCCCTTTCTCTTCCTCTCACCCTCCATCATGACCTGCCCATCACCTCCCTTTAGTATGTAACATGCCTCCCTTTATTCCCTGGTCTACTACTTCTGCCTTTTGCCTATCACCTCCCAGCTCCTCACGTCATTCCCTTTTATCCTTTCTCCCCCCTCACTTGGTCTCATCCATCATCTGCCAATTTATATACCTCCCATTCCCCTCACCTTCTTACTTCTGACGCCTCCCTTTCCAGTGCTAATGCAGGATCACAGCCTGAAACAGCGTCAGAAACGGGTAGTGGTAGATATGTAGAATGATTGCTAGAGGAGGTGGTGGAGTCAGATAAAATTACTATTTTTAAGAGGTACTTAGGCACAGAAGGATGGGGCAAACTTTCTGGCTGAAGGGTCCACGTCGGTGCCATGTCTCTAAGGCTCTGGCTCACCAATACCTGCCTCAACAACCTACTTCCTCATTTTTGTGTTCATATCTCTGCACCTCTCCAGACTCCCACTTCTTGGAGAGCTTTATGTTCCTGCAGCTAACACTATTACAGTGGTTGCTTCTAGAAGGCCATGTGAGTTCTATCCCTAACCTTGTCCAATACTCTACCTCCATCTTGAATAATCCACTCTCTGCCCTTGTATTTCCTTCTATCTTAAACACAGTATATGCGCATCTTCAATGAAAAGCTGTAGATGCTGCAAGTCTGAAAGGCAAACAGCAGATGCTGGATAATCTTAACAAGTCAGAAGGAATCCGTGGAAAGAGAAGTTCTCAACATTCCAGGACCTTGATGCTTCATCAGAATTGAGGGAGGGGGATGCAAGTGAGTTTTCAGTAGAGGATGGTGGATATGTACATTAAAGGTAATGTCTGTGATACCATGTCAAAATAGCTTAACAAAGGCAGTTAACCATACATCAAGCTTCCTGGTCTGTGTAATGCATTATTAAAGGTAAGGTGGTGTGAACCAATTAGCTTGCTAGATTTAGACAAGTAGGCTATGGAAAACTGAACTAACATGATATGCATGTTAATGGGAAATGCTGGAAAAGCAACTTGTTGACTGGTACAAAAACATTCATTTTAAGCTATGTATTCCTTAATGTATTCCTATGTATTCCTTAACCTAGACCTACTGCAATTTCCCTATCGCCATAATAGTTCTGCAGCAGATGCAATTTCACTGGCTCTTCACTTGGCCTTTGATCACCTGGACAATAGCAATACTCTACATGAGGCTGCTGTTTATTGATTACAGCTCAGCATTCAACTCCATCATACTCTCAGTACTGATCAACTACCTCCAAAACTTGGCCCTCTGAACCTCCCTCTGCAACATTTCCTAGACTTCCTCATCGGGAGATCATGGTCAGAGCAGATCTGAAATAACATCTGCTCCTCGCTGACAATCAACACCAGCGCACCTCAAGAATGTGTGTTTAGCACCCTGCTCTACTCTCTCTACACCCACGATTGTGTAGCTTGGCACAACTCAAACGCTGCCTATAAATTTGCTGATAACACAATTATTGGCAGTATTTCAGATGGTGACAAGGTGGTGTACAAGAATGGGATATATCAGCTGGTTGAGTGGTGTAACAACAACTTTGCACTCAGTGTCAGTAAGACCAAGGAATTGATTGTGAACTTCAGGAAGGGGAACCCAAGGAACACACACTAGTCCCCATCTAGGGATCAGAAGTAGAAAGGGTGAGCAATTTCAAGTTCCTGGGTGTCATCATCTCTGAAGATCTATCTTGGGCCTGACATATTGATGCACTTACAAAGAAGACATGACAGCAGTTAAATTTCATGAGATTTGGTATGTCACCAAAGACTTGCAAATTTCTACAGATATACTGTGGAGAACATTCTAACTGGTTGCATCGAATTTATTATGGGGGGGAGGGTAACACTACACAGGATTGGAAAAAGCTGCAGAAGAAGGACATCTTCAAATGGCGATGCCTCAAAAAGGCAGCATTCATCATTAAGAACTCCCATCATTCAGGACATGCCCTCTTCTCAATTGCTACCATCAATGAGACATTGACACACGCTCAACATTTTCGCTTCTTCCCCTCTGCCATCAGTTTTCTGAGTGGACAATGAATCAATCCATGTACCTCACTATTATTTTCCTCTTGGTTTGCTCTCAGTTTGCACCGCATTAAATTTTTTATATACTCTGCATAGGTTTCTTATTGTAATTTATATATCTTTAAATTATATATTGCATTGTACTGCTGCCACACAACAACATTTCACAACAGTGATATTAAACCTGATTCTGATTTTAAAGGTGCACAAAATAAGAATGGAAAATAAATGTGTACCCACCAGCAGCAACTGTTTCCTTCTCATCTTCCTGAACCGTTACCAGTTTTCTGGCATCACTGCCCCGTTCCTCTTCCTTCCCCTGTGCCACCTCCAGCGGACTGCCTCTCTTTTTGACCACTGGCTTGGTGTTCTTAATTCTCTGACTGTATATCCTGGCCAGCTGGTAGACTTTGGTCTTCATCTTCTCTGTCACCTCTCTCAGCAGTTCTTCACCCTGTGCCTGGGCCACCTGTGGTCTTGTGACTGGAGTGGGGTGGTCACAACTCAGATTCTGAGTTAGGTCAGAACCGGAAGCTGGCAGCGGTGCGCGTTCATCTTCTGCTTCAGAGCATTTACGTTTCTGGACACACAATGACGTTTGAGGACATGGAACATACTCTTTGGCTTGGCTGCCAACCTCACTCACTGATGCATCATTTAGTCTTTCTTCCAAGCCACTTTTCCCAGTTGGCCTTGCTTGAGAGGTTATGGAAGACACTTCTGGAGTGGCACTTAAATCACCATCTTCCAGAATAACTAATGGCTCGTTGAAATCTTGACATAAACTACTTCTACCACTGCTGAGTTGTTTTGTTTGAGATTGTTTGGGGTCCTTGTCTTCAATTTTCTTTGGACTCTCCGAGTTATTATCAAAGGACTCAAACCCTTGTAGCGTGTCATGTTTCTGTTCTGCTCTCTTTGGAGATTTAGTGGCAATATTTGACATGTTTTCCATCTCTTGCCAGATCTTAATCATGTCCACGGGTGATCGGAATTCACTGTCTGTAATTGGGTCCTGTTCGCCAGAAGCGGGCTCCTTCGAGAAGTCCAAAGGTGGCTTTCCTGCCAAAGAATCATTTGATTCTGGTTGCTGCTGTTCTAAGGCCTGTGCTGGTTCCAAAGGCAACTCAGCATCCCTGCAGGAGCTCAGGTTTGGAGGGTCCTGCAAAGCCCTAACCGGAAGGTCATTCCTCCGGGAAACAGCCACGTTGGAAGATGCCAGTCGCCTTCTTAAGGTGGCCTCTCGCAGATCCACTTCCTTGTTTTGACCATTTAACCTGGACACAGAGTTCCTGACCAGACCCGCTGGGATGTAGGTCAGGCTTTCTCGCCTCTTGATGCTAAAATTGGCATCCTCATGCTCTGCGTTGTCATAGTAACTTTTAATCTTCTCAATGAGCAGTCGGTCCTGCCTGGAGAGGGTGGAATCCCTTCTCTTAGGAATGTTCCGATCAACGTCCAATTCCATCTCCTCCTGGCATTTCAAGATGGACTCCTCCTCAGACAGGTTCTCCTCCTCTTGGCCATTGCTGCCCCAGAAAGCGTCACATGGCCGCCATTCATCATGCGTGTCCCTGGTCCGCGATGTTTTGTCACCGCTTTCAAGGCTACTTTGCCTGTTGGTCACCTTTGGCGTCACACAACTGTAGGAGCTGCCATCGTCGTTCACCAAGCTGTTGCACCTTGATGGGCTGTTCAGGAAATGCTCTGCAATAAGGCTAGCTTGTCCCAGCACCGAAGGAGGGAGGATGCTCTGGGAATCTTGCTCCTGCTCCTCCTCCTCTGAAGAGTCTTCGCTGCTAAAGTGCTTTGGCTCATCACTCGCCTCACTGAACGGGCATTCCACAGCAGGATCCACAGTCCCTTGCTCGGGGCCGCTTAGCTCTGCATCAGTCACCTCCGGGACCTTGTCTGCTCCCTTGGTTCCCTCTGGACTGTGAGTGGCCTCGGTGTCCGACTGCATTTCCTCGAGGGCAGACTGGCAGGCCTCCGTGACAATCTGTTGAATGGACATCGGCTCCACGTCAGGGGCGACCTGATGGTTACAAAAACGTGGCAATGTTAATTAGGTCAACAAAAACAGATCTCCAGGAGGTGCCGAAATCTGGAGCAAGGAACTTGGTAGATCAGGCAGCATCTGTGGAGGGAAACAGTTGAGACCCTTCATCTAGACTGAAAGAAAGAGGGGAGGGCGCCAGTGCAAAAAGCTGGAGGGGAGGTGTGGGGCAAAGTGATAAGTAGATTCGGGTGAGGTGGGGTGAGAGTGGGAATGACATCAAAAGCTGGGAGGTGTTAGGTAGAAGTGACCAGCCTATAACCCCTCAACTATTGAACATTATAGATTACAAGAAGAACTTGATCATTCTGTGAAGTGAGCCCAGGATTGGCAAATGGATTTCCAGTACAAATATGTATGCGATGATTTTGGAATATCAAGCCAGTATAGGACTTTTACTACAGCACTAGCGAGTCTAATGGAGCAGACACACCCAGGAGTACAATTGAAAGCGGCATCTCAGCTGGACAGGGTAGTGAAGGCGTGCTGGCCTTCATCGCTCAGGGGCACTGAATGCATGAGTTGAGACAATTATATTGCTTTTGTACAAGTCATTGGTGAGGCAGAACTTGGGAGTACCATGCACAGTTTTGTTAATCGGAAAAATGTTGTTAAGGTGCAAAAAAAGATTTATGAGGATATTCAGTCACAAACAAGAGAAAATCTGCAGATGCTGGAAATCCAAAGCAACACACAGAAAATGCTGGAGGAACTCAGCAGGCCGGGCAGCATGCTGATAGCCTGCAGAGTTCCTCCAGCAATTTGTGTGCGTTTGTGAGGATATTGCCAGGATTCAACAGTCTGGGTTACAGGGAGAGGTTGACCAGGCTAGGACTTTATTCTGTGCAACATTGGAGAATGAGGGGCAACATTATCCAAATGTTTAAGATTGTGAAAGGTATAAATAATGTGGATGGGTACAGTTGTTTCCCCACACTAGGGGCCATGGGTTTTGGACAAGTGGGGAACCATTTACAAGCAACCTGGGGGGGGGCAACATTTTCATGCAGAATGATGAGTATAGGGGCTGAGGTGTCAGAGGAAGGGGCTGAGGCAGGTACAAGCACTTGGATAGGTATGTGGAGGGAAACAGGCTGAATTGCAACTGCTCGGATGGACACTGCGTTTGGGCTGAAGAGCCTGTACACTTGCTGCATTGCTCTACGACTCTATGATAGGCATCACGCATGTCCCTATCCAGTTTTTTTCTGAACGAATGGGCTCATTATCCAAAGGCCTGACCTATAACCCTGAGGACACAGATACAAGCATGGGAATTAGGGGTGTCTGGAGGCCACTGAGCATGCTCCACCATTAAAAACATGGCTGCACTGATTGTCAGCTCATCCACACATTCTCCCCTACTCCAGCAACCTTTCGCCCCTCGCTTATTAGGAATCTACCTACTTCTTTTTGAGCTGCCAGGGAGGTGGTTGAGGCAGATATAACAACTTTTAAAAGACAGTTGGACAGGTAAATGGATAGAAAAGCTTTAGAGGGATTTAGGCCAAATGTAGGCAAATGGGACTAACACAGATGAAAATCTTGGTTGCCATGGCCCAATTAGGCCAAAGATGCAATGCTGCACACTCTATAAATTTGCCTTGAAAATATTTAGACACTGCCTCCACTGCCCTTTGTAGCAGTGCTCCAAAGACTCATATCCCTCAGAGTGGTGGAATTGGTGGGGGGTGGGGGGGGGAGAGGGTTAATCATCTCCATCTTAAATGAACAATTTATTTTTAAACAATTCAACTATCAGCTCAGTACTTCAAGATTATGAACACACTACAAAGAAAATCACATTTTAAAAATGTAGGTTGGTATCAGATTATCATCTAAGGATTGAAAGATGCTACTAGCTTTCATCATGGTTTACTGCTGGGTCCAGTCCCACCACCAGATTGGTCACCAGAACTGCTCTCTGAAGTGGCAAAATTATCCAGTTACTCCGCTGTGATTCAAAAGGAAGTGTGTGGAAGCAAATGTGATGGGAGAGATTTTAAATCTTTCTCTTCAGCTTTTACCGTGGAGAAAACAACGGAAGTTAAGGAAATGAGGGAGACAAGTGGTGATGTCTAGGACCACATGCAAATGAGCAGAGATGAGATATTGGAGGCCTTAAAGTTCATTAAGGTGGATATATGGACTGTAGCAAGGCCTTTGAGAAGGGTCTGGAAGGTTAGCTTGCATGGAATCCAGTAGGGCAAGTTGATTAGATTCATAACTGGCCCAGTGCTAGGAACTTGAGAGTGATGGTCAAGTGTTTTGTTTACTTGGACTGCAGTCCTATATTAAGTGGTGTACCATGGGAGTCGGTGATGGGACCATTGTTGTTAGTAATTTATATAAATGTTCAGATGCAAATGCACAAGGTGTAGTTAGTAAAGTATCATCTGCAGTAGAAGGCTATGAAAGAAATTACAGGGGTATGTGGGCTGAGGATTGGCATCACAGGTAGAGAGTGGTGAAGAAGACATTTGGCACACTGGCCATTATTAATCAAGGCACTGAGTACAGGAGTTGGGAAGTTAGGTTGCAGTTAATCAAGACATTGGTGAGGCCATACTTGGAATATTGTGTACATTTTTCGTCACCCTCTTACAAGGACAATGTTATTAAGCTAGAAAGAGTGCCAAAAAGATTTACCACAATGTTGTTTGGACTTGGGGACCTGAAGTGAGGTTATGTAGACTAGGACTTTATTCCTTGGAAGGTATGAAATTAACAGGTGACTTGACAGTGGTATATAAGATCATGAAGGTCATGGACAGGATGAAAGCACAAAGTGATATCCCCAGTGTGGAAAAACAAGAGAGCACAAGTCTAATATCAGAGGTGAAACATTTAAAAGGAATATCAGAAACAGTTTCTTCACTCAAAGGGTGGTGCATATTTCGAATGAGCTGTAAAAGAGTGGTGGAGGTGGGCACATAAGCAATGTTTAAAACCCATCCTGATAATTACATGGATACAACAGATTTTGAGGACTATGGGCCAAATGCAGGAAGATGGGACCAGCTTGCTGGGCAACACACTCAACAGAGTTGAGTTGGGCCAAAAAGGGCTCTTTCCATGCTGTATGACTCTATGATGGCCCAGTACAACTTTCTTCCAGCAACCAGGGAAAAACAATACCTCTTCCTAAACCATCTTAGCCTAACACCTCATAATAAGGACGGAATTGTTTTGACCAAGTTCCTCTGAACTAATTGGAGATGCTTTACCAAGCCAAAGCTGCTAAATAAATGTCAGGTTGCAGAGGCATCAGAGGCTGCTTGCAATGCTTCGGCAAGTCCATTTGCTTATCACATGGAATTGCTGAATTAGCCAATGGTCCTGGTCACTATCCAGCAATCCTTGATTTTAGGAATAGGGTTGTACAGCAGAGGAAACAGGCCCTTTGGCCCACCACGTCTATGCTGACCAATGTACAGAGTAACTTTAGGACTGCGACACTTGACATCTCACTCTGTGATGTTTTCTTCTGAAACGCTCTCTGGGGTGAGAGCTCTAAGTAGGAGCAGAATCATCTGCAGCTTAATGTGAAAAAGACTAAGGAGCTGGTGGTGGACCTGAGGAGGGCTAAGGTACCAGTGATCCCTGTTTCCATCCAAGGGGTCAGTGTGGACATGGTGGAGGATTACAAATACTTGGGGATACGAATTGACAATAAACTGGACTGGTCAAAGAACCCTGAGGCTGTCTACAAGAAGGGTCAGAGCCGTCTCTACTTCCTGAGGAGACAGAGGTCCTTTAACATCTGCCGGATGATGCTGAGGATATTCTACGAGTCTGTGGTGGCCAGTGCTATCATGTTTGCTGTTGTGTGCTGGGGCAGCAGGCTGAGGGTAGCAGACACCAAAAGAATCAACAAATTCATTTGTAAGGCCAGTGATGTTGTGGGGGTGGAACTGGACTCTCTGACGGTGGTGTCTGAAAAGAGGATGCTGTCCAAGTTGCATGCCATCTTGGACAAAGACTCCCATCCACTCCATAATGTACTGGTTAGGCACAGGAGTACGTTCAGCCAGAGACTCATTCCACCGAGATGCAACACTGAGCATCATAGGAAGTCATTCCTGCCTGTGGCCATCAAACTTTACGACTCCTCCCTCGGAGTGTCAGACACCCTGAGCCAATAGGCTGGTCCTGGACTTATTTCCACTTTGAATTTTACTTATTATTATTTAATTATTTATGGTTTTATATTGCTATATTTCTACACTATTCTTGGTTGGTGCGATTGTAATGAAACCCAATTTCCCTCGGGATCAATAAAGTATGTCTGTCTGTCTGTCTGCTCACTTTCAGACCACAAGGCAGTGGGTTAAATCCAATTACAGCATCGTGAACATAAAAATCTAGGTCTGACATTTCAAAAGCAGACTGCTTACTACATTATACTTAAAGAACAAAAATAAAGGCAAGGTACAGTCATTGCTGCCGCTCATCTTCTCCTCGCTTTCCCTCCCATCGAGGCAGTTATGTGGAAATGGTTGAATGTCTAGAGGGGTCTTGTGGTGGGTGGGCTTTCTTTTGCCTTGTTTGGAGTGATTCCTTTCAGCAAATCCCCATGGACTGGCTCACAGGGGGCCAAGTCTTAATCTCTTCAAGGTAAGAAAAGCATGAAGCATTTGCTGACTCAAAGCTGCCTGATCAGAAGTGGTCATCTTTCAGTCAAGCGTCCTATAGGTCTGAAGAAAAGTCCGTTTAATGAACGATAGGGAAGCTCTCCCCATCTTCCTGGCCAGCATTTGCCTCACAATCAACATTACTGCAACCCCCGCCTTACCGTCATTTGCCCTAAGAATTCACAAGTCATAACCCAAAGTTTTGACATACAGAATGAAGTTCATTCTCATAGAATTAGTAAAAAAAAACACATTTCTATTTCGCAATTCACATTTCTTGATGCACACACAGACGGTGCAGTTTCGCATTATGGATAAAAACAACATTTAGGCTGCTTTCTAGGAACACAATCCCTCTGCAGCAGGGGATGCCGTGCCCTAGTTTATGGAGCCATAGTCATTCTGTTCTTTGTGAAAAAATAATGCCCAGAAATTGGTCTTAAGCATTTTTGGTGCATTAAATGAAGGATATAAATTAGAAGCCAGCTGGTGGGATCGTCACCAGACTTGCAGGCGAATGGTCCCAGGTTTGCATCTGGCCTCTCCTTGCACGCTTTCCATCCATGCTGGATGAGTGTCAAGCTAGCAACTTGACCTTGTTAAAAAAGACAAATGCTAAAAGAAACAGCAAGGTTGCCGCCCAATGCTCCACAAGGCGTGGAAAGGAATGAAAGAAAACGTGAATTAGAACAGGAAACTAACATAAAAATCAGAAGGCAAGAATGCTAATAATTAGAAAATTGCTAAGGAAAGGTTGCAATCACTTCAAAACAGATGGAATATTTTATATACAAGTTACAGCAAAGAAACATATGCAAAAGGGTCTAATTTCTGAGCGTTCTTCAGATTAACTACTGCATTTGCCATGTTGATAAAGTGACACTTCGAAGTATTACATGAAGAGAAAAGCACCTTGGAATACTTGAAATGGACAACAAATGGGCACTCCAAACTCAAATCTTTGTTTTCCCTTGTACGTACCTCTTCAGACACACTGGTATCGGCTTCCCGGACACGTCGCTTCTCAGCATTTGCGGATGGCTGGCTGTTCTGCCGTTTGAAACCTTTGGCTTCCGGTAGCTCAGCAGAGTTCTCAGCCTGCTAAAAGACATCATAGTGTTGAGCAACAGGCTGTGATTGGTGGGGACTGTCTCGAAGCAGGCAGGATGCAGTTCACTCCACTCATCCCCCTGCACGCATCAGAATCACAAGTACAGGTCCACAATCTCCACAAGCCCTAGATCCCTTTCCACAAGTCTACTCGTGTCCCTGATGAGCCTACCCAGTAATCGGATTGTTCTGTTAAATACAGGTTAGATTAACGGCACCAAGTTAGAAGCAAACATGCGAATTATGTATGATTGAACAAGATTACAGCAACATTAAAAGTAACATGGCTGGTGTAAAAATCGCTTATTCTCCGAGTGTTTATGCTCCTGGTTATTTCCTGGTCTGATTTTACTTCCCTTAGAGAAAGACATCTTCAGATGCATTTTTCTCTCTCTTATTTGATTCTTCAGCTGACCATTAACTCTGTTTATCCACAATCACTTAAAAGATCCATCAGCAAGTGAATTGATAGGAAAGCGTAAGAAAAAAAGGACAAAGGAATCAAGAATTAAGTGAGAGAAATGTTGAGATGGTGGCTCTAAAATGGGGGGAGGGGGCGAAGAGCTAGTGTTAAATAAAGTAGATGATAAAAATACGTAGAACAAACTAAGAAAATCCGAATCACTAAAGCAATACAGCAAAGCTTGAGATCCAAGTACAAAGTGTACAGAAAAACAGACAGACAGACGTACTTTATTGATCCCGAGGGAAATTGGGAACGAACAACAAAAGGCAAAAGAGTGATAAGGTAAGATACTAACTAGTCAGTATATAGTGAGAAAAAGCCACAGCAGAGTAGTACAGTACAAAATGATTTAATTTTAAAAGATTTTGCAAAAGCATGTGGTGTAGCTCAAAGTTTATAGAATAAGGAGAAAACAAGCAAGATTAAAAGGTGATTAGCAAGGAGAAAGTAAGTATTTGGAGGCTAGGATTGTTTCTCCAGAGTAGTTGGGGGGTAGGCGTTGGTATTACCAAGAGTTCTGTTCACCACGCGAGCCAATGACCTGGACAAAAGCCTCGGCCAGTCATGTTGAAGCATACAAACATCAGCAAAATAGCTTTTCTTACTTCCTTCGAAGGCTGCAATGGGTGAGTGTGCTTAATTGCAGCAGGTGGGTGCTCAGCAGCAATAAATACACGGTCATATATTCGGTAAAAAGAAATCAGTGGCAGTGAACATATTGTGCATAGGAGACATCTTAGTGCTGTGGCAGAGGGATTCAAGCTGACAGGATGCCAAATGCATTACCTCAAGCTGATAAGGTCATTAAAGCAAATGCATTTGGGTTTTTAAAAAAATCACATGCAGGATTAAAATCCCCAATTAGCTATCACTTAAGAGTGTTGTGCAGTATGCATCTTTTCCTTTCTAGAGGAAGGATGTCAAACCTATCAAGAGGCTACAATGTAGATCAATAATAAAGACATGAAAAGCATTGTGAAGGAAAGAGCAGAAGAAAAATGAAGATGCTGGAATCTTGAAATAAAAGAGAGAAATTGCTGGAAACCCTCAGCATGTCAGACAGCATCTGTGGAAAAAGAAGTAAAGTTAATATTTCAAGTCATTGACCTGATATTTCCAATGAAAAGTTATTATAACCTAAAACATCAACTGTTTCCCTCCACAGATACTGCCTGCCCTGATTATTTTAAGAGATTTTTATGCTTATATTCATTAAAACTCTTCTTTCACCTCCCTCCCCACCAAAAAAAATCAGACAATGCAGAAGATATGATAAAATTAAGTCTGTGAAAGGATGGTACATGATTGATATAATAAAACTGTGTTACTGACAAGGCTTTAACAATGGAGCCACTGATGCAATATTAAACAGTGAAGTTCAGGACAGGGACCAAGAGGGTATACAGAACCAACACTGGGATGTCAATGAAGCAAAATGATGATTTCATTGGATAAGTGGATAAAATTCTAAGACTGGTACACTGTTTTTTTAGGATAAGTGTTGGCATGGACTGATTCAATCAAATTAACTGTTGTTTCACTGTTGAAACTCCCATTTGGAAATTACAGTGGTGCAGTTGATCGGGCATCAGATTTCCACCTCTAAAGCCTGGCTTCATATCCAGTCTATACACTGATGATAAAACCCAAATAAAGGTCCAGCAATCTCCATCCTACACTTCACCTATGCAGAATCCCCTTTCTTTGACACCAAATTGGGGCAACTTGAGTCATATTCTGGTGTCCAGGATCAGCCTGTTGAGGTGGGAAAAGTTTTGATAGTGCAGTAGGGGTAGGATTTATTGTTGGGGTGTGAGGGGGAGAACTTCATCAACAGGGCTACACCAGAATTTGGGGCCAACACATGGCCGTGCAGAGTCACCAACCAAAGAGTTCATTTAAATAGTCAAAAAAATTATCCTTTCCAATTTATTTATTTAACATCTAATTGGTAACTCCACAGAATTCCCATTCCAGACTGTTATATTAGGCAAGCATAAAGCTTTTGCAAGACAGTTGTAGAGTAAAACCTGTTTAGAGCTGTTCCTTTGAAAACTTCCATGTCAGGTCCATGATAGATCAAATATACAGCAAACTCCCTCAACACTGTCCCATCAAACTCTGTCTGGCAAAGAATAGCTTAAATGCTGGGTGAAGTTCTCTTTAGACCACTTGATCGACTCCACCACCACCCCTCCCCCAAAGTCAGGTACATTCAGTGCAAAAGATAGCTCTAAGCTCTTAACTCATGAGAACAGCTTACTTAATGCACCACATGACATTTTCCTTGTCCATGGAAACCACCATCATCCTCCCTCAAGTAAATCGGTGCAATTTTTGGGAGCCGCTTCCATCTACAGTCTAATTTACACCATGGAGACAAGTCCATATGCTATTGGTGCAAGAGTGCCCAAACTCACTAACTTAAAAATCTTATGAACATCAAACAACCTACTGTCAGGTTCAGTGCTGGCTTGAACCACTGTCACAGAATCTTCCCAGTCATTTGGCCAATATGCCCTGTTTCAAAACCTGAACTGATACCCAGTATGCAGGAGTCACACACAGTGCCAGAGGAACTCAGTGAGTCAGGCAACTTCTGTGCAGGGAAATGGTCAGGGCATGTTTTGGGTTAAGACCATTCATCTAGACTTCATCAGCCAAATGAAGATGATCTTGACCTGAAACTCTGACCATCCTTTTCTCTCCAACAGTTGATTCAATCATCCAGTTCAATCATCCAGTTGATTGTGGTTGATTTGAATTAAGTTCAATTATTCAATTAATCAGCAGTGGTCAACACAGTAACTGTCACCTGCATCAGCTTCTACCTGCATTAACCATGGGTTAATGGTCTCTTGGCTTGACATTCGGGTTGCTTATTGATCTAGATACATAGATAGTGACATGCAAACCTGCTGAATTATCCAATGAATTCCTCGTCGTAGTAATCATCCCTGGAGCATGCTGGGAATAGCGGAGGCAAACACAAGCAGCAGGGTTAAGAAGTTAGTGGTGTAGTCATTTTGAGCTGGTTCAAAACAGCGGCGCAGTCAGCCATGGCTTTTTCCATGCGGGACAGCAGAGAGAGAGAAAGACAGAAACAGAGGCGCTCACCGTGGAGAACTTAGCAGAAAGCAAAGCCCTGGCTCTATAGTGCCAGCAGGAGATGGCAGCCAGCAATGAGCTGGCAAAGTCGGCTACCTGGTCGCCCTCTATCATCAACTCCTCTTCTGGATCCATGTCTTCTAAGGCAAGCTCAGTACCTCTGGCCAGTTCGTCCGAGCCACTTGCATTCAGGAGGTTCAGTGAGTCCTTGCTGTGGGCTAGGTCATCATCATTGTCATGCCTCTCGCTTTCGGGCTCGCTTGTGCTAGACCCCAGAGCACTGACAACTGCCAGTGAGTTCATGGAGTCTTTATTGCCCAGGAGCTCGCCATCGCTGCCTGCGTGCTGTTTGAAGGGGTCAAATTGATTTAGTTAAAAACACACACTGAGACTTTAACTTGGAGACATTCCATCTCCTTTCAATATAGTCATCATTGTAGGTAATCACTGGTAAAGATTAACCTGATATTTACGATTCCTGGTGTAACATAAAGTATTCCCACACTATGCTCATCTGTAAATGTAGATTCTAGTTGCTCCAAGTCAAAAGCAGATAGTACTGATAAGATTATTACCTGGGGCAGTTGCACCAGTTTGAACTTGGGTTCTTAAACATGCCTGATGCTTTTAATTCCATTAGTGCAAGACTGAGCACCAAAACCAGACAAATGGTCATTCGCTGACCCCATATGCCATCGTTGTAACTTGTCCCTGACGCTAGAGACTGTGGGTTCACGTCCAATTCATGAAGTCTGAGGGCACAGTCGAAGTGGCTATTCCAGTGTGGTTTTGAGAGAATGCTGAATTAACCTGACAAACCAAGCCCCCTATCTATCTCTCAGGCAGAAATAAATGATCCTGCTTGGGAGATTAGTTGAAAGATTCTCACCAGTATCCTGGACAATATTTATTCATCAATAATTTTGATAGCAGAGATGATTCAGCAATAATTACATCTCTTACGTTAGCATGCTTCAACAGTACTTCTTTAGTTTGAAGTATTTGGAATGATGCAAAAGTCACATCCTTTTATTTGTTCACATTTAATCACTTTTCAAGATCTGGGCAATGCTACCAAGGGCACAATTGATTGACCATCCTTAAAGACCCTAAATGAACAATAACCGACCGCCATCTTGAGTACAAATACCTTCTTTACCCTATCCATCCTCAGTGGGATAACAATTCCATATCAAAATGACAGAAACTAACTGGCCTACCAAACCACTTTAGTTGCATCATTTTATCTGGCAACTCAAGCTCTTAAGTACCTCTCAGGTTCAAATGAAAGATCCTGTTTTCGTGATGAGCCAAAGTATTCTCACCAGAGTCCTAAACTATTACCCAAAACTGATCATAAATGCAAGTATTAGTATACTAATCTATAAATGTGACAAGAATCAGAAAACAAGCGCCATCATCTTGCAATCTTCTCATATCCCCTGTGCTAATGTACTAGCCTCTGCCATGGTATCCATTTCAGCACATTGACTTGTATATCCAGCAGTCTGGGTTGAGAACTGATGGAACAGCTAGTGACAGGCTTCTGAGGAGCAAGCACATGACAGTATATTTGGAATCAGTCTACAACAGATGAACTGTATCCAGCAGTCATCTGAAATACATGCCAAGCAATGTCATCTGTTCTATCTAGCTTCCTTCCAATTCTACAGACATAAATTCTGGAACCTGTCAGCTTCATATAAAAGGGTGCATTTTAAATTTTAGGAAGTGGCTGAATTAGGTAGTTTTCGTATTGTTTCATGTAGCACCATGGCCCTGAAAAACGTTGTCTCATTTTTACTATACACTGTACCAGCAGTTATGGTCGAAATGACAATAAAAAGTGATGACTTGAATTAAAACATCATTTACAAGCAAGTTGAAATCCTAGCTCATTTTAATCCTACATTATCAATGTTATTTCTGAAGAGATTGGCTTATTAATTTTTATTTATTTATTGCGATACAGCAAGGAATAGGCCATTCCAGCCTCGCTGCCCAGCAATCCCCTGACTTAACCCTAGCCTAATCACAGGACAATTTACAATTAACCCACCAACCTGTATGTTTTGGACAGTGGGAGGAAACCAGATCACCTGGAGGAAACCCAAGAGTCATGGGGAGAATGTACTAACTCATTACAGACAGCGGTGGGAACTTTTCAGTGTGTACATTTGCTACATAGTTGCAACAAGGTTGGAGAAATTATTAGGAAATCCAACACGCTTCTGGAAGACTCACTGTTGGTCTTGCAGTCTAGTAACTATTTCATGCACGATCATATTTTGGTTTATAGTTCCTCAAACCTCCCCTGACTATAGGCCTCCGGTACTAATGCCGAGTCTGAGGACAACTGAGAAGATGTCTCATTTGAATGGGGCTGGTGTTTTCTGTTATCACAACAAACTGAAATTACAGAAAATTTTTTAGGTTTCAACCCCTATCAGAAGAGTTTGATAGCAATTATTTATGATCTGATTATGAAAATACGTCTAGGTACATCTGATAAAATTAAGAATGAATGGGAAAGAGAACTTCAGGTATCTTTACCTATAGAGAAATGGGAGAAAATTCTCCAACCAGTTAACACTTCTTCAATGTGTGTCAAACACACTTTGATACAATTTAAGGTGGTTCATAGGGCCCATATGTCAAAAGATAAGTTAGCTAGTTTTAATTGCCATATAAATCCTGTCTGTGACAGATGTATTTCTGAGGTAGCTTCCTTGATACATATGCTCTGGTCTTGCCCTCTTTTGGAAAAATATTGGAAAGACAGTTTTGATATTATTTCAGCAGTTTTGCATATTGATTTACAACCTCATCCTATTACTGCTATTTTTGGATTACCAGTGATGGACTCTAGTCAATTATCCCCTTCAGCTTGCTGTTTGATTGTATTTGTTACATTAATAGCCAGAAGATCCATTTTATTTAAATAGAAAGATTCTAATCCCCCTACTACATTTCAATGGTTTTCCCATGTTTAAACTTAGAAAAAATTAGGAGTGGCACTATCGACCCTTCGGTTAAATTTGAAGAAACTTGGAGGCCATTTATTCAACATTTTCATATGATGTAAGCTGACTTTTTCCGAATCCTTCTCAATAACTTTTTGTTCGTGTATAGAGGAGCGGAGTTAATGACAAATAATGATTTTAACCAATGAAACATGGCAGCCCAATTTTTGTTTTGTTTTGTTTTTATTTTGTTTTTTTTTTAAATTTAGGGAGACTTTTCCTCTGTATAAAATTTTGTTTGAATCTTTTACATGTTCAGTTATTAAAGAGATTGGGAGGCTTAGATTACACATGTTACTCGTAGTCTACTTCTGTATACGTTATTGAATATGTATGCCCAATCTCTTTGCATCATTATCATTGTTATGTTTATCTATTCAAAACTTAATAAAAAAGATTGAGAGAGAAAGAAAGAAAGAATGGGGCTGGTGGGCCTGCAAATTAACGTGGGCTCTTCTTGGGGTGCTCACACCTTTCCTGGATACCTTTACTCGGCCATAGGACCATAAGATTAGAGAAGCAGAATTAGTCCATTTGACCCACTAAATATGCTCCATCATTCAATTATGGCTGATTTCTTTCCCCAGAACTCTTAACCCCTTTACTCATCAGGGACCTATCAACCTATCACCTTAAATACATACGATAGGTGGCACAGCAAGAAAGCAGACACCTTCCTTCAAATACACTATTAAGCATTGTGCCCTATTATTTCTCATTTTTAGAATATATTCATCTGACTCTAATGTTCAGTCTCATTTCCAGGACAATGCTAACCATTAGATTGGCCACTGATGCCTAATACCAACACCGTCCTAGAGTACTTTTGGTCCCATCCACTTAGGATGTCCATGGGGCCCAACACATGTAGGCCCTGGATTTCTCCCAACCTGTTCAGAGGATGAGGTTAGGCTTGTGAGTGCCTGATAATGGACAGAGAGGTACCCAGCCACTGCTCTCGTGTTCTTACTGTGTGCCTGAAGGAACCAATGGATATATAGCAAGAATAACACAAGACGCCCTCAAATGCCCACAATAATCAACCATTCATTCGGCCAGCAAGGAGGCTTCTAATACTGTGAAACACCAACCTCACTCACATTTGTCAGCTTGGGCAAGGATAGCCGTCTGTTGTCAGGAGCTGGGGAGTGAGATCACAACTGCAGTGAGCAGGGCAGCCAAGACAACAGCCATATTGTTCGTCCAGATCTATGGTGGGGGGGGGGGGAGAATGTGGGAAATGGGAATCTCATTGAAACTTATCGAATGTTCAAAAGCTAGATAGAGTGGATGTGGAGAGGATGTTTCCTACAGTGGGGATGTCTAGGATCAGAAGGGCACAGCCTCAAAATAGACAGATGTCCATTTAGAACAGATATGAAGAAGATATTTTTTAAAGCCAGAAGGTGGTGAATCTGTTGAACTCATGACCACAGACAGCTGTGGAGGCCAGGTCATTGGGTGTATTTATTATGGAGGTGACAAGTTCTTGATTAGTTACGGCATGAATGGTTACAAGGAGAAGGCAGAAGAAGAATGGGGTTGAGAGGGAAATGGATCAGCCATGATGAAATGACAGAGCAGACTTGATGGGTCGAATGACCTAATTCTGCTCCTACATCTTATGGTCCTAAAAGAATTTGACACTAGTTTTGTCAACGTGATCACAATGCTAGGTCAGATGAGTACACTAGATAAATTGTTCATTACAACCTTATTTATGTCATGAATTCCAAATGACGAAGGGGGGCTATCATCTTAAAAGAAAAGTTTGTGTTGGTCAGTCAGCAAGGTGGAGCTCTCTGCTAGTGTAAACAGAGTGAAAAGAGATGAGGTTTAGATCCAAGTTGCAACCCATTCTCTGAAAGTCAACAAGTGAGAGAACCTGCTTCCCCTTGTAAGAGGGAGTACGGGGATGGGTGGAAAAGAGGAAAAATCCAAGAGAGGCTGCAGATCAATACATAAGGAGAGTTTTTCCAGATGTCCCAATTATGGGATGTTGTTTCGGACTAAACCCCTCGGCTCCAACAGCAAGATATTGCAGTACAGGTTGTTACTAACTCCATGCTCTAAGCTCATAAGAGTCAGAGATCGCATGATCGCAGAGTCAGAGAGCAGTATAGCTACTAGAGTTCTCTTCGGCATCCCCACTTGAGGTGGAAGAGTAAATCAACGTTCACATAAGGTCTGCGTATACATGAAGACACATGACACACTGCACAGTCAAACAGTCCCTTCTCTCCAAGACACCCCACCGCCCCCATCTTGACCTGATGTATGGAAGGCAGCCCAGGGGCCCATGAACCAGTCAACTCCTACACAAGACAAACACTGAAGGCTTCAATTATTACAAGAATGACTAATTGGCACTGACATTTAAGCTAAGTAAAAAATAACAATAGCATCTTGCTGAAAGGAGAAGAAAGCACTGCTCTTACCTTTAGAGAAACTGTTCAAGGGCAGATCACCGTGAGGAACAAAAGGAGTGTGGGGAAATGGAAAAAAGGAGAGAGAAGGTTAGACATTACAGCTTACATAATCATAAATTTAATTTAATTGTGACTGAAATTGAGAAGCGAACGGGCAACAGCAGACTCAAGGTCCAGTTTGTGAGGAACCACTACCTTGTCGGCTAGGCAGTCCCCTTGGTGCCTTGTAATGGTGGTGAGGTGTGGGGGTAAACAATTAGTTGCCAAGAAGTGCTTTATGGTCACATTCAGAAACTTGTTCACAGGAAATCTGCAAACTGCAAAGCCCACAAACCGAATCAGAAGTTTTCAGGCGATGATCACCAAAAAAATACGTATTGGCCAAAGCACCAGCGAGAACTCGGTTGTGGTTGTGAAACAAGATACTGGTTCTTTTTACATCTGTCTGAGAGGAAGTTGGTGTAACATCTCACCCTGGAGATGCAACCTCTCCCAGTGCCACACTACATAAGCACTGTAGTATCATCGTGGACTTGTGCTTGGGTCTTTAAACCTGAGCTTATAACTTTTTGACTCAGAGCCAACAGCGCCAAGCACTGAGCCAGACAGCCGATGAAAGCTACTACCCAAAGACCAATTAGGGAATACAGACCAGGAGGATCTTTGATGATGGACCTTTCACCAAAGCTCACTAGCTTGTTAACTCAAAATTAAAATAGAAGATGCAGGAACATAGGACAGAAAAACAGGAGCGGAGATGCTTAAACTAACGGGTGTGGCTTAGTGTCTCCCACTAGAAGATTTTGGGTTCAAATTTCTCTGGAAGGATGTAAATGTGTAATCCAAGCTGCCTCTTCAGTGCAACACCTTAAAGGATTGTTTCACTGTTGTGACACTGCTCTTTGGCTAAGACATTAAACTTTTGGATAGACCAGAGCACTGTCTGCCCTGTGAGGATGATCCAATATCAACATGTTGAAAGCTAGGGAAGTTCTCCAAGGTGCACAGCAATAGTAGCCCACCAGCAGGCATCTTTTGATAAAATATCGTCTGGTCATCACCTTGGCACCCTGACGTACACAAATTGGCTGCCTTTTTCTGAATGATTACACTTCAGTGGCTCTTCCTTAGTTTGAAGCACCCCTGACATTGCAACAGATGCAATACAAACAGAAGGCTTTCCTACTGGAAAAGGCGCAAGGTCAACCCGTGTGATAGACAGCTGCAACTGATGCCTTTGTCAGAGTTCTGATGAAAGACATCCATGGCAAACATTCACACCATTTCTCTCCACAGATGCTGCCTGACTTGCTGAGTAAAAATAACATTTTCTGGTTCAGATATCATTTGATGTTTATGCAACCTTGGAGAACTGGTGTGGGGTGGGAAGGGCTGGGATCAGTGGAGGCAAGCAGCTCAGACACAAAAGTATTCAAGGCTAAAAGGACAAAATTAGGAGGGCGAGTTTCATAGACTAGGGGTGTTCTCTTTTCACTGCAGAAGATTAATAGGTGTTGTGCTAATCAAAGGTTTATATAAAGAAAGAAATTGCTTCCTCTGTGAGAGAGGGCAAAAAATTAATATTAAACCAATCCCATTCAGGCACTGTTCTACATCATGGTGAATGGGATTGCTCTTTCTTTTTATAAACTATGACTGAAAGCCACCAATTCATTGGGGCCGGGGATTAATGGAAAACTAAGATTTTGTTGACAAGTGATCAAATTGTTCTAATGAATTGACCATCACTTCCATAACAGGTTTAGAGAGTGAACATTCTCATGTGTGCAACTTGTACAACTAGTGATTTGGCTGTGAACCCTACCCCTTTCAGATCCCACACCAGCTGGCTGGGAAGTTTGGGAATGGGGGATGACAAGCTTCATAAATGAAGGATGCTGCTAAGGTTGTCATTCAGGAGTAACAACGTGTTTTCAGACACACCTGTGGAACACGGCAAGTAGAGTTACAGTGCACTGGACTCTCTCACTTACCACTCTGCACCAGAGACTTCAGGATCTGTTTTGCTGGCTCTGTGAGAGGAAAAGAAACAAATAAGTAAGTGGATAAAGGCACATTGTCAGACTATCAACATTGCACATCAAAGCCTTCTCTTCATCAGCAGCACGGTAATGCAGCAGATATTGCTGTTACCTCCAGCTCTATGGTCGTTGACCTCTTGCTGCTGAAAACGTGTGGAAGTTTCAGTACTGTGCAAAGTCTCAGCCACCTGTATTTATTGAGATGCAGTGTGGATTAGGCCCTTCAAGCCACACAGCCCAGTAATCCCCTGATTTTAACCTTAGCTTAATCATGGGACAGTTTATAATGACCAATTAACCTACAAACCAGAATGTCTTTTGCATGTGGGAGGAAATTGGAACACCTGGAGGAAATCCACACAGTCATGGGAATATAGCTAGGGTGCCTGACCTTTACACAGTACAGTGTTTGTTGATGTGGAGCGGAGAGTGAGTTTGTAAATCTGGTGGGAGCAAAGGATGCTGGGAGTGGTGATGGTGAGGCTCCGCAGGTGGCAGAGGTGGTGTGCCAGGGCAGTGGGTGGCATGGGTGTAGACACACCCAGCCCTGAGACAGCAGGCAAGGTCATTTGATTCCAAACAACTGGTTTATTGATCATTACAGAATGTCTCTCTGGTGCTTCCCACCCCCCCTCCCCGCTTTTCCCTTTTCCCAACCATGATTTCACTCTCCCTGATCCCTTCCCACTCTCAGTCCACAATGGAGACCCATATCAAATGTCATGAAATTTATTCTTTTTTTGCGGCAGCAGTACAGTGCAATACATAAAATTACTACAGTACTGTGTGTTTTCCCTCACCATGTGGGTTCTCTGTTGGCGCACTGGCTTTCTCCCAGAGCCCAAGGCATGTAGTTTCATCACCCAGTGTAAATGGGTGGGTGGCAAAAGGATCAGCTGGAAGGGTGGAGTGACGGGAATGCGAGAGAGTATAGGTTACAGGGAAATAAGCGAGGACACACGATTGCTCTGAGGACTCTGATAAGCCAAATGGCCTTTCTGCATCACGTCGATACAAAGACACCAATGGTAGGCTTCGAGACATCCATACTTTCTTTTAGTGTTTTTCTCTTGTCGAACACTCCTTTGCCTTTGGTCCATTTATTGCTCAAAGATCAAGCCCACAACACCCTCTGTATGAGGAGCAGCTCAAGGAGTACATTTCAGTAGAAGATGAGCAGTTTTCACCGCTCCGTTAGGCAGTACCCCTCTTTTATAGAAAGTGGGTTTCCCGTTGAACATCTTTGTCGGATGTGCTGAACGCTCTTGTTGCATCTGCACAGTACTCCAATCAAGAACTCCTGTCAAAAAACTCGCTGCTTTTTCAAGCTGTTTGCCAGACCTGCGTAGGAACACTCCCATTGCGCTTACGCTGTCTTCTGGTGCGGAAAGCACCCCACTGGATTCATGGTGGGGCTATAAGGACACCTGTGCTTGCGGTGCTGAGTGTTCTCAGTGGCACCCTTGGGTGGAGGAGGCCATTCGCTATTGTTCCATATGACTTTTCTATCAATGTTTCTGGATGATAGTGAACTGAGCATCTGGTAAGGGCATTCTCCACCATCCCAGGGTCAATCCCCAGGCCCACTGTTCTATACTCAATCCTCACTGTCATTTCATCAGGCTCAGTCCCCACCAGAACTTAACCAAAACCTCCTACCACCTGTGCCAAGGTTAACCATGGTTCTCTAGCAGAGGTGAAAGAGCAAATGGGATTGGATGAAAGAGAGGATTGCTTTCTCAAGGAAACATAGAAAATCAGAATCAGCTGGCACTTTAAACCTGGTTGGCCATTCATTGCAATCTTGGATGATTCTCTGTCTCTTCTTTTAGATCAGGGGTTTCCAGTCTTTTTTTATGCTATAGACCATAGGACACAGGAGCAGAGTCAGGCCATTCAGCCCATCAAGCCTGCTCTACCATTCCATCATGGCTGATCCCTGATCCCACTCAATCCCATACACCTGCCTTCTTGCCATACCCCTTGATGCCCTGACCAATCAGGAAACTATCAACCGCTTTAAATATACTCATGGACTTGGCCTCCACCGCAGTCTGTGGCACAGCATTCTACAGATTCACTACTCACTAGCTAAAAAAATTCCTCCTTACCTCTGTTCTAAAGGGTCGCCCATCAATTTAAGGGTGTGCCCTCTAGTTCTGGATACTTCCACCAGAGGAAACATCCTCTCCACATCCACCCTATCTAGTCCTTTCAACATTTGGTAGGTTCCAATGAGAACCTCCTGCATATTTCTAAATTCCAATGAGTACAGGTCCATGGATCAATACTATTAAGCAAGGGGCCCATGGACCCCAGGTTGGGCACCCCTGCTTTAGACCCTTTAATGTTTCTTTACCTACAGTACCTCTTGCATGAAAGGCCCCAGACTTGACCTTACCAGATTGTCTGCGGCCCTTACGATAGCCCAATAGTTCTTCGTGGGTGGACATAGGCTTTTTTAATCGTTCTGGACTGTATCGGTATTTGGAAGGATCTAGAAGGAACACAGCAAGATGAGCAGTCAATAACCCATCAGTCAACTGGGTTGTCATTAAGAAACATAGAAGAGAAGAAACAGAACCATTGAGATTTATGTACACATCTCTTATTGAAGGAGGGAAGTCCAAAATTCATTTATATAGAATCCCTTGAGGGGTAATAATCAGTTATTACCCCTCAACCATCAAGCTCCTGAACCAGAGTGGAGAGCTTCACTCATTCAAACACTGAATTGATTCCACAGCCTATGGACTCACATTATAGGACTGAGTAATTTACGTTCTCAATTTTTTTTTGTATTTGCACAATTTGTTGTCTTGCACATTGGTTGTTTGTCTTTTGTTATTGTGCAGTTTTCCATTGATTCTCGTTTCTTTGTATTTACTGCGATTGCCCACAAAAAAAGTTAACCTCAGGACAGTATATGGTGACATAGATGTATTTTGATAATAGATTTACTTTGAACAATCCTGCTGACAGTAAGTCTGAATGATTTTGAAGCTGTTGAACAATTATAATTAATCTTTAGCAAACTGTTTATAATAGACCCAGATTAAGGGTTTTAGATCCAATGGTCCAAATTTCTCACTTCCTACAATGAAGGAATCAAGTTAATAAATTAACTCAATTGAACTTAATGAATTATCAATTTTTTTCTATGGAATCTGTTCCAATTGATAACTCGTTCACTGAAACACTACCTGGATGCAGAACGTCTTATGGCAACTGCTCTGCTTGCGACTTCAAGAAAATGCAGAAAGTTGTGGACACAGCTCAGCACATCATTAAAACTAACCTCCCCTCTCTGAACTCCTTCTGTATTTCTCACCATCTCAGCAAATCAGCCCCTGTGTAAAAGTCCTAGGCACCCCAGATTTTTATATAAATTTTGTTTTACACATTTATTTTTTGTCTTCTGCAATAGTGTGTCAGTAGAAATGAGCAAATTTTAGATTTCCAAACATTTATTTTCAAAAAAAAAATTAAATGTTACAGAATTTTTTTCTATTTCTAAGAAAGTAACCTATTCAGCAATAGGCCACTTTTCAAATAAAACCTTGATTATTTTGTATGTATATAGGCCAGTGCATGATTAAACAAAGATAACAAACAAGATGCTAATGATCAATGACATAATGAGTTGAATAAACTAAACTGATTAACTGAAACAAAAACAGGTGTAAAAGGAATCAAGCTAAGCGAAGGACAACCAAACTGAAAAGTGAGGGTGTGGCAGATGTGACAGTTTGATCTTCAATCATCAATACATCATGTCAAGAGTGAGCATAGCAACAATACGCAAAGTAGTCATTCTGAATCAGCAAGTTCTCTCCCAAATAGAAATTTCACAACAGACAAGACGTTCAAGCTTTTTCAAGCTGCCAAGCTTTTCTGAAGAAGCACAAAGCAAATGGACAAGGCTAAGGACCAGAAATGCAGCGGTCAGACTTGGAAACTGAGTGCAGCAGTTGAGAGATGCATCAAATGACGGCCCTTCTAAATTAGACGAAGTCCAGCATTGCTATCAACTCTAAACTACAGAAATCACTGGAACTTAAGTAGACCCTTCAATAGTCTGGAAAGTCTTGTCACAAGTGGTCATTCTGGAAGAGTTGCTGTCAAAAAGCAATTCCTCTGAAGCAGAAACAAAGCCAAGAGACTCACCTGCGCACAAAAACACAAGGACTAGGGTGCTGAACAATGGCAGCAAGTGCTCTAGACTGGCGAGTCAAAATTTGAAGTTTTTGGTTCAAACAGGAGGCAGGTTGTTGTAAAAGGGCTGGGGAGTGCTACACAGATGACTGTCTGCAACCAATTGTGCAGCACATTGGAGGGTCCCTGCAGGTTTGAGGCTGCATTTCTGCAAATGGAGTTGGTGATCTAGTCAAAGTTAATGGAATTGTCGTTGTTGAGTACACACAGACTCTTATCCATCAGGCAATGTAATCAGGGAGGTGTCTGATCAATCCGAACTTCATTCTGCAGCAGGACAATGACCCCAAACACATGGCCAAGCTCATAAAGAACTGCTTTCAGTGAAAAGAAGAACAAGGAGTTCTGCAACAAATGGTATGGTCTCCGCAGGGTCCTGATCCCAACATCATCGAGACTGTCTGTCTAGATGCAGAAGCAAGTGAGACGGCCAAAGTCTCCAGAAGAACTGTGGCAAGTCCCCCAAAATGCTTGGAACAGCCTAAAAGTCGATTTTCTTTATAAAACTGTATGACAGTGTACCTAAGAGAATTGCTGTAGTTGTAAGCAAAGGGTGGTCACACCAAATATTGATTTAATTTTTTTTACTGTTTACTGCTCTTTATAATAATCTTTTTGATATTTAGCAAGTTTCAATTCATTATTTTTGAAA